>NW_024465556.1:10000000-19455000 GCF_017591425.1 Ochotona curzoniae
TGGATGCAGTGATTAAAACACACATGAGGTGCCTGCCTGCCTATGGAGTGGCAGGCAGGGGTAATGGAACACTCAGGTCATCTGAGAGATTTTCTTATTTTTTTCCCCTGTAGTTTGGCATCAGGTATTGTGAGCTGTCAAGCATCGTGATGACTGCAGTGTTAATAAACAATGGAAAGGGTACTTGGCACTTTGTGAGCTGGACCATGTCTTACCTGTCCAGGTGTGTGAGATTTTTTTTCAAAAAATGATTCCATGTCTGTTGCACTTGAGTGTTGTCAGAGATGAGGCCAGTTCATCAAGTTTAAGATGTTACAAGCCTACATTGAGTATTTCTCTGTCCAGGTCTCTTTAACACCTGCCTGCTACATGATGTAGGGCATCTGCGGATGCACTAAGCAGAAAAGAAACACCTGACCTGGGTGTTACTAAACCCCATTATCCTTCTGTCAGACATCCGTGGCGCAGGAGATTTCCGTCCCCAGCAGCCTGCGTTTCTGAAAGGTTTTAATACCTGTCTTTATATTGAGTCTGGTTGGAAACAAATGGCATTTTAAACTGTTTTTCTTTTTACAGGTTTAGAAATCTTATTTAAATCAATGTAATGAGACACTTTCAACAAAATGTAGTCATTCTCACTTCCCCATGTGTTGAAGAAGCACTATCACAGTTGGAGAGGTGGGGTTGGATGGAGCTGGTTATTTTCACACACGCTCGCATCCTTGCTGTGCACTGACTTGTCACAGTGTGCCTTATAGGTGGGATGTTTTTGTATCTGAGCTAAGTAAATTAGACTTGAGAAAAGTCAAAAAGATTTTTTTTAAGTATTGACTTATTTGAGAGGCCGACACACACACACACAGAGCTCGCACCCCCTACCCCCCAAATGTCTGCAATGGCCAGAGCTCTGCTGAAGCTGCCAACAGTGACCACAGACTCAATCCCTCCCATATGGTTGGAGGCAGGAACCCAAGTGCTTGAAGCATCACCACTCCCGCTCAGGGCTTCCCTGGCATGAAGCTGGAGTCAGGAGCTTGGAGCAGGAATTGACCCAAAGCACTTCAGGGTGGTATATGTGCATCTTGATATGCAGCCTTGTCTCTCACAATGACTTCTGAAAGAGCCAGAAAACTCAGAAGCCAGCAGAATTGCTGGGCAAGTCTTTTCTCCTTGTCTTCTAGACCTTCTTAGGTCTTTAGAAAGACTTCTCAATCATTGAGGAAGCTGTGATGGAGACAGAATGTAAAACTGTGCTCAATGTAAAAGACAGAATGTAAAACTGTGTACTTTTTTAAAAAAGGTTTATTTACTTTTATCAGAAAAGCAGATTTACAGAGAGAAGGAGAGACAGAAAGATCTTCTATCCACTGTTCACTATCCTATTGGCTGCAACAGCCAGAACTGAGTTGATACAAAGCCAGGAGCCAGGAGCTTCTTATGGGTCTTCCATGCAGGTGCAGGGTCCCAAGGTTTTGGGCCATCCTCTGCTGCCTTTCCAGGTCATAAGCAAGGAGCTGTATGGGAAGTGGAGCAACTTGGACACAAATTAGTGCCAATATGGGATGCCAGCATTTGGAGGTGGAGCATTAGCTAGCGTAACCAACTGGTCCCAAAAGAATTACCACTTTCACAATAAAGATGTATTTGTATGTTATCTCTGAAATCACTTTTCACATGTTTTAAACAATATGTCAGCCTGGATAAAAGAATGCTCTTATTTCTTTAGTTACACATGAAGGGCTAATTCACGGGCATTCATAAAAGAGCATCCAAACCTATGATGTCACATGGTGGGAATGTGATTGGAAAAATGTCTTCCATTCCACCCATGTTGCTTGAGGACATTCACCTTGCTCCATAGTCTGGTTCTGCTTGAGGAGGTGAGGGAAGACTCGGGCCAGCCTTGGAGTTGATAGGGCTAGGAGTTCCCTGCTCTATTGTCTGTGAACAGATGAGCCTTATTTCCAGATTTCAAAGTATGAACAAACTTCTAATAAGAAAAAAATACCCATGACATGTTTTATGTTTGTTTTTAAATCTAAAAGCAGGTACTTGCAACAGAAAGAGTAAGTGCTGGGCCAAGTTGGAGGATGGGACAAGGAAAAGGGATCCCAGAGTTTCATTGTTGGCTGCTTGGGACCATCTATGGGGATCTCACAGAGAGTTCATGGAAGGGGCTAACATTGTGCACAGCAGGTTAAGCCATTGCATATGAGCACTGGTTGGAGTCCCATTTGCTCCTCTTCTGCTCCTGCTCCCTGCTAATGAACCTGGGAAAGCAGCAAAAGACTGCCCAAGAGATTGTCCTTTACCCACGAGAGACCAAGATGGAGTTCCAGACTCCTGTCTTCACCTGGGATTAGACCTCTATCCCTGCTCGCTCACTCTCTCTCTCCCTTCCTTTCTCCATCTTTCTCTCTCTTCTTCTCTCGACCCCTCCATCTCTCTTCCCCTTTCTCTGTCTTTCAAATAAATAAGTCCTTTAAAAAAAAAGTTCATGGAAAACACATATAATGAAACAATTATGCTTGGATTTCAAAATATTTTTCAACAAAACAAAGTTTGCCCTTATAATTCCACCTTTCCATAATGTTACTGAATTACTCTCATGTTGAGGCTCTTTCCAACAGTGCTAACCTGCGTCTCTGGGTCTTTAGAATAGCTGTTGATGGGAGTCCTCTGTCTCTGGATTTATTACTGGAGGAAGAAAAAGGTGTTGTGGGTGTCTCACTGGGCTTAGCATAAGGATCTAAAAGCTCAACAGCTAATAAAAAAAGAGTTTGGAGAAGAAGGGTGCTGATTTTAGGAAAGACTAGAGCCCAGTTTCCCCCATCCAAACCTTTGCCTTCTTCCTCCCATTTGGAATAGAAAAATTTCCACAGCTTTGTCTTCAAAGGATGCAAGAGAGAGGAGTGGCAGTGATTTTCTTAAGTCAGAGAAAGAGATAAACATGGAATTTTCATAACATGTAATATTTGCTGGTATTTAAGTATACTTTGGTGGTATCTTGGCTGGCGTTCAGGGACTGTTGAAATCATCTTGATTGTGAAGAGATGCTAAAAGGAGCTGTTAAATTGTGCTTCTCAACTTACATTTAGCTACAAGTACTGGCTCAGTCTCGGCCTTGTGAGTGATAACACCTATTATCTGGATGTTCTCTGTCCATATCCCACCTGAGGACAGGAATCAAATTGGGTTTGAATTTCAGGGGAGGCAGAAGTATATTAGTAATAGCTTTTGTTATTACAAGAGGTCTCAGATGCCCTGAGTAGGAAGTACTCTCCCCATTGAAGGTGGAGCAAACTAATTGCCAGAGTAGAGATGAAAAAGGAAGCATCTATATTGTAGATGACATTGTGGATGTATCCATCTTTCTTCTGCATGAACCCATTCATAATATAAGTAGTTGCCTCTGAACCTCTGTTGTGGTCCAATTGTTGCACTAACAACGGATTTTGAAATTTCAGACTTACGGCTGAATTGTGAATGTCCCCACAGACCTGTGACATGCTTTGCACTTTAAATTCTTATCGCTAATAGTCTGTACCTCCTTTTACAGCCACCAACACTCCCATATTCTGAATAATGGGAATACAAGCCATGGAGCTCTTTGTGGGTGGGCCCTGCCACATTTACCTGCATAAATCCACAGCTGAGCCTGTGTTTTGGTACTGAGGAGGATCCGAGTTTATAGAATGAAAAACTAAAGTACAAGATATTGTTGCTCTGATTCTAGTTCATCTAGTTCATGGATTACCTTCCTGGGCTCTGGCCTTCCAATGCAGGCCAACATGGTCTCATTGTTCCCGGAAGGGACATGCTCACTACATTGAACCTGGTCTCCTTTGAACCAGGACCAGGGGAGCTTCTTCAAGCTGTGGTGCCAGATGGGTGTCTCCGTTTGCTCAGACAAAAGAAGGAAAATGGAGACCAAATTCCAAATCCAGCTTTTCCTTTATCATCTCTTTTTCTCTGACTGAAGTGGAAATTAGGCCTATGTCAGTGGGATCCTCAGTGGCTTTGGTATTTAATAAAGCCCCAGAGGCAGGCCCCTGAGGTCCCATGTCAGCACCGAGAGTCCACAGCCTGGACCCCAGCCACACAACTGTGAGTCCAGCACCCTCACTCATTTGCATCACTCACAGCCCGGAGACTGGGAAGCTCTCTCCTATAAAGCACTTGGGACCCATTTGCCAAGTCTCCTAGCAGTGTAGTTGTTGATGAGTCATTAAGCTCTTTTCAGTGTTGGTCTCTTCATCTGAAAGATGGGACTAATAAGAGTCTCACTATGGCATTGTCTGGAGGAAAAAGGGAATATGTACTTATTTTTTTTAAGATTTACTTATTTTTATTGGAAAGGCATATCTACAGAGAGAAAGTTATTCTGTCCCCTGGTTCACGCCCAAGTGGCCACAATAGCCGGAGCTGAGTCAATCTGAAGTCAGGAGCCAGCCCCAAGAGTCTGGAACTTCTGGGTCTCCCACAAGGGGTCCCAAGGCTTTGGGCCAACTTCTGCTGCCTTTCCAGGCCACAAGCAGAGAGCTGGATGGGAAGTGGAACAGCCAGGATATCAACTGGAACTCATATGGGACCCTCTGGGGCATGCGAGGCAAGGATTTAGCCACTAGGCTATCGCACCGGTCTGGAAGAGAGGATGCTCAGTGACCAAAATGCTGGAGGGAGGGATGTTTCATCTGCCTGGGAAGTTTCCAATGCTGCTCACCAAAACTCAGCACATGATCTCTCTTCTACTTGGTACCACGAATCTGCCTTATCCGATGGACTCTTGCTGGAACAGTTATTTGTGTCTTTGTGCACATACCCATCATATTGGCTTCACTGAAGGGGAGGTAATGGTGGTTTTCTGGTCTTTTTTCTCCTGCCATCTGCTACCTTCTAATCCATGGGAAATATTTGCTTGGATGTCCGAATAGACAATTAGAGGATGGCAACTTTGACTCTGAATGATGTCTTTTTGATGAAGTCGTGGGTGCAACTGTGTGAGCTCGTCTGTGATGACAGTCAGGGAGGGGGTAGTTAACTATTCTGTGATCCAAACTAGTGAACAAATAAAGTATGCCCTGGTCCCCACTGAGTCTAAAATGTGCTCCCCAAGAGGGTGGAGGTGGAAAAGAGTGCTGAGGAGCTGTGTTTTATGTAATGGTCATCTCTTTTTGAAATTATCTTCCAAATAGGGAAAAATGAGGCCTTACTTGGGGAATTGTTTTTGAACATGAAACTGGAAGAGATCCTTTCATAATTCAATCTGAAACCAGAAGTGTGTTTCCCATTAGTTCATGAATTCATGAGGACTCTCAAGGTCCGTGGTCCATTGGGGGTTGCTCACTGACGCCATGACCGTCACCCAGTCTGCTAGAGTCAGCCTCTGAAAAATGTGGCTGCTCAGAAGGCAAATGGGATACGATGAGAACAGTATGGGATTTAGTGCCAGACATTCCCTGCCACTAGCAGGGTAACCTTGTACAGGTGACTGATTATATTATACGTAAGAAGCCATTTGTAATTATCTAGTGATAAACATGGTATGCATGAAAGGCTAGGGAGATGAAGGAAATGGGACAACTGCTGTGATCAATGTTTTGGTATCTATAAAAGGGCTACAAAAATTGTGAAAAACATGAAATTAGGAGATATCCATTTTTTCATGAACTTCTCATATTCTGTCTTCAAAATGTGATCAGAGAAACCAGCATCATAATGTTAGCAATTCATGAGGAAAAAGTGGGGGAAGCAGAAGAATGGGATAGGAGGAGATTTTGTGCTAAAACAAGCTGAGGATAATCTACCTCTTCTAGAAAAATGTCCAGTTGCAAGTTAAAGATTCTAAGAAGACTGCCGAAGTTAATCTTTGTTAAACTCCTGATTTGGGCACCATGGTTGTCTTTTCCGTCTTTTCCACGTAGCAGTTGATAACAGGCTCTCTTTAACCCTCGGGGACTATTGTCTCCCTCTCCTACATATACTTCGGTTAAAAAAAAAAAAACAACTTTCAAAGCAATAAGCATAAAATATCTATTGAGTGTTTACCAGGACCTAGGCTAGTCTAACTACTTACCATTTTTTTAACTCATGCATCCTCCAAGAAAGTCAATTTTAAGTCCATTTTGCAAATTAGGAATCCACGGCTTCAAGGCTCAGGGTGGTCATGTTTCCTTAGATCTCACAGTTAATAGTTGGTCAATATGATAGCCTGCTGCTCTGTCAACTCAGAAGAGACTTGGCTGGGACATCTTCATCCTGTTTTAGCACATGTTGTTGAGACAAGGCCCTCAGCAGTTCTAGTGTCATTGGCCCACAGAACTCATGACCTCTGTGAATTTTCATTTGACCTCTGGTGTGGGGATGTCCCACTGAGTTACCACTTGCCAGATGGGAACCATGGACAAATACCAGTATCTGTTGCAGACAAGAAACAAACTTCCATTTAGACGATTCTACCGAAAAGATATTAGCAAAGGAAATGCTGCTGGAAGTATGGTGAGAGAATGTAGAAAGGTGGGAGAGCCAGGAGAGGCACGTGAGGCAACCAGGGACATGTAGCAGCAGGAAGCCAGAGGAAGGCACATGCCAACCAACTGAGAACTGGCGTCCTGTGGGAGGGGCTTGGTGAGGTCAGGGCCAGAGCGGAGGGGCGAAGAAGTACCGTCTCTGATCTCCTCCTGCGCTTCCGTTGACTGAACCGGGTAGAAGCCATTCTGAAGGACAGTCCAGTGATCATTAGGATTCACAGAACAAAGTGGAGAGAATAGCAAACAGATCTAGTGGTAGAGTTCAGGGCAGGGGGGACGCCAAACAGTAAGTAACTACAAGGAAGACTGACATTAAGTGAAGGTCACTGGGGGCCTCCCTTGTTTCCAGGGTGTGGGAGATTCAGATAAGGACCTACGTCCTGCCCTTCAAAGAATGTATTTGTCCACATGAACTAATATGTACAGTGACTTTGACTTGAGAGTTAAGCTAAATCAATGGGCATAAAGTACAGTTTTCTGGAAGCTGTATTTTGTAAAGCAAAGGCCAATAGGGTCATAAAACAAATATTTCAGACTTGTGAAACAATTTCTTCCTTTTGCAATCATATAACTCTGCAAGATACCCAACTGTACCATTAAAATACATTAAAATGGCCATAACCAATATGTAAATAAATAGCCATGGATGTGTTGCAATAAAACTTTATTTGTAAAAATAGCAATTGGGCCAGTTTTGGTCCATAGTTTACCATGCTTTGCAAACATCAACCATCTTAGACTTACCTCGGGAGCCCAGAAAAGGAATCTGTGGCAACGTAATTCATGGCATGGAATCATAGATTTTGTTACGGAATTAATCAACTATAATTTGTTTTTGTGTTTTTGATAAGAAATCGCAACATCTTTGGATACTAGGGAGTGAAGAAAGAAAGATATTCGCACTGGAAATGGTTGTTATTAGATGCTAGATGTTATGGAAATGTGATTCAACCACCTCCTGTCTCCATTCAACTTACCTGGTACTGACACTGAACAACAACAACAACAGCAACAACAACAAAAAACAGAGAAAGAGAAAAGAAAGCAAATCCATATAATACATTCTCAGCAATGTTCCTCCACAGTGCACTGTAAGAGCACATTGAATGTGGTGGGATTTTTATGTGACTTCATTGCCATGAGATTGAGTAGCAGATTCCGTTTCTATTAGGTTTCATAAGTATCTCTTTCAGATACTAAACTAATTTAATATTGCATATGCCAGAGGAAAAGAAAGGAAGGGAAAAAAAATACTCCTCCTAAACAACTGATGTTCCTCTGGCATCAAGACAGAAAACAGCAGATGGTTTGTAGAAACTGTACCAGGTAAATAAGTAGCCAGATACAGCAAGAAATAGGTATAACCCAGAGGAAGGGCTCTTACTAGATTTATAGTCAACACTTGAAGCAGACAATCTGTATTTTATTTGGGATTTATCTTTGTCACTCTTTAGAAATCAAAGGTGGTAAACAAGGGTCCCTGCCACAGTAACTACACTATGGCTGAGATGTGGGACATCCTACAGTCACTCCAGCATATTTTCTGTTGTTTGCCTTCCTCCAATTGTATTTTTGATTCTCTTTTCTCAAGACTGTTGGATCTAGAAGTCCAAGACTGGAGACTGTTTTCATTGGCCCCATTGCTCCCAGGTACTTCTTTAGGCTCTAGTTGTCTAACACATCATCTTTTTATTTTCCAATGGGTTTCCCCAAGTTTTGCTATCCTATACCCCAGCGGCCCTCCCTAGCAGGCTGTGAAGCCCTTGAAACGCGCCTTGTTAGAATCAAGATAGACTCTAATATCAGATAAGCCAGACTTCAAAAATTTATTATGAGAAAAGGTATAAAATGTATCACCAATAATTCTTTAAACTGATCCTGTGTTGAAATAGCATTTGAATATATTTAGATGAAACAGATTATTAAAATTAATTTCCCCGTTTTCTTTTTATGTTTGTTTCTTTTAATGCTAATTACCCATTTGCTCATATTGTGTTTATATTAAATAGTGCAGCTCTAAAGGCATACAAATTCCTTTGCCCAATTTTAGGTGGATATCTACAATCTATTATCATGAGTTGGAAGAAATGTCTTGTTGATAAAAAAAATACTAAAAACATGACTTAGAGTTAAATAAAATTGTGGGTAACTATAATTAAAATAAGTATGATTCATGACTTGACTAAAATGTTGCTTTACAATCTATATTTAATAAGGCATTGCAGTTCCCAAAAAGTCATGTGAAATTTTTATCCATAGGTTTATCCAATTTATGTAAAAAAAATGTAGTAGCCTTACAGAACATTCTAGCTACATTTTAAGGGATCTGCATCATTAACCTTTATTGCTGCAGTTTTTCTGAATTCAGAAAATCTTGACAGAGGCCAACAGACTCTATTAATACTGCCCTACTGCCAAGCTTCCCCTTTCATTGAAAACCTGGATTTTCATAGAAAAATCCAAAAGCTATGGTTTAAGTGCCCTGAAATTATTCATGAAATAAACTTTTCCCAAACCAGTATTTTGATTTGACTCTTTAGTGGTCATAAAAAAGACTAGGGATGGGGGATGCATAAAGGTGAGTGGCTGCATTGATCACGTGCTTGGGCAGTAGAATTGAGCAGTGAGTAAATAGAGAAGTTGAGAATCTGTCCCTTCATTGTGTCAGCTACCCTCAGTAAATCATCCACTTTCTGTGTGGATATCCATCATGTTTATGACCAGTGATTTCAGGTGAGTCCCTAGGAAGAAAAGAGAGGCCTGCCTTAGCCCTGCCTGCTTTGTTGAGCCGCTGCAGAAGACCAATGAGAGAAAAAGCAGGACAGTGTAGACAACTTTCATCATGCTGGGATGTGGAAGCAAGTGCAGGTATTTGGACATGGCTCACATCTTTGAAAGTGGTGCATGAACTCCTCAAGAGGTGAGAGTGTGCCAAAAAGAAAGACAGAGGGAGAGAAGATAGAGAGAAAGAAAGACACAGTCACTATAATGAAATGAGTGTCCGAACTTATAACCCAGCATCCAGAAAGTTATGCCAGCCAATTATTGTAGGGCAGCTGGATGGGTGACTTTCCCAGATTCCTTCAGCCCATTCAATCCACAGCTTGGGTTGAACATATGGCCTGACTACTCTTACCCTCTAACAGAAAGTTGTGATGTTCACTGCAACACAACTATGGACAGTTAGACCTGCCAATGCTCTCAAAGGCTTAGGAGACATACTGAGAATGAGGACATTGGTTCTATGCCTTCCATGGAATCCATGGGAGAGAGACCCGTTTCCTTCCCAAGAAACAAGTAAGAGGGCATCTACACAGAAAATCTAAAATTTGCCAGATGTTTTTCTCTTTTTATTGCGTAAAACACGTAACCAAATTTATCCATGTAGCCATTTTTAATGGAACAACTCGGTGGCGTAAAGTACATTCACAATATTTCTAACCATTACTGCTCTCAAGTGCCAGAGAATTTTCATCTTTCAGACCAACTCTAACCATTAAGGAAGAACTTCCCATCTTTTTCTAGGCCCCAATCTTTCCAGTACCTGCCAACCCTTAGTTTATAGGAAAACCTAGATGATGGCAGTGCAGGATTTCTTCAGGGGTAGTAAGAATGTTCATTTTCTTGTGAGGAATCCACAACCCTGTAAATACATTAAGGCCTGTGCATTTTAGGGCTGGGTGTTTGGCTTCATGATGAAGATGCCACTTGAGATGTCCCCACGTCTCAAGCAGGGACATCAGGGATCAGAGTGCTTGGGTTCAAATTCTGGTTCAACTTGGATTCTAGCTTCCTGCTAATGTGCTCTCCGAGAGGCAGCAATTGTTGGCTCAAATACTCGGGTTTTTGCTGACTATGTGGAAGACCTGGATTGAATTCCAGGCTCCTGGCTTTGTCTTGTTCCATCCCTAGCTGTTGCAGATAGTTTAGGGAGTGAATCAGCAGATGGAAAAGCTCTCTCTTTCAACTATATAAAACATTAAAAACATTTCTTTAAACTTTGTACACTTTGAATTGTATGGTATATAAATTATATTTCAGGAATGCTATTAAAAAAAGCTATAGGCCTGCTTATATTGTTTCTACCACTTCATACCCTCCTTTTCCTAACTTAACAGACCATCTTTGTATGGCCTGAAATGTTATTTAGCCTAATTTTTTATGGGTACCATTCTACATACACACAGGCACACACAATGCAGTTACGTGTGTGTGTACGAGTGTATGTATAGAATGCCTTGTGGATACGAGGCATTAGTTAATCAACTTTAATCAGCCCTACATTATTTGGTGTTTAATTTTCTATACACAGTTTTTTTCCTGATATAAATCATGAGAGTAATTATTAGATCTAGCCTGATTAGTGTTGACTATTTGTGAAATAATCATGCCTGCAAACATGGCGACAAATAGTGATTTGTCGTTTTGTAACTGCCTAAATTTGGATTGCACATTCTGAGGGACTTCTGTGTGGAAGTCAGTCAACTGTTGATTTGTGCAGTATCATACCTCAATTAGTTTTATTCATGAGTTTGGGGTTCAGGAGCGTATCTTAAGTGTCAGGGGCTTATCTATCTACTATGGTAACCAAATTGTGATTCTTGGAACAGTAACAGACATGAAATTGCAACTTGAAAAATGAAGAGCTATGTGGATATTGCCAGGGGAGAGATAGCAGAACTTGAAGACCCATTGTGTTAATGACGGAGCTCCTCCATCTTACAGCAGCTTTGTCATGGTAACCACAGCTGCTGATTGGGTCTCAACAGTAGGTTCTTTTGAAGAATCAGGAGAGACTTGAGTTCATATAATTCCAAGCCAATAGAATAGCCTTACCTGGGTCACTAACAAATAAATGAATCTCTCAATTAACCTCTGAGAAAACTTCGGGCATAATTTGAGAGTAGGAAAAACGTTGTCTAGGCTCCCTGAAGTCCCGTGGGTTCTTTGTATTTTCTTTTTCAGATTTTGAGTCTCACTTATACTCAAAGTAAAGGACTGACGGCAGGGTAAAGGTTAATCCAGTTGAAGGACAGACGAGGTACATCAGCCCCTATAGAATGTGGTCACAATTTACACAAAGTACACATTCCGTCTGGCCACAAGATCTCACCAGTAGATAGGCTTATTGTGCAGGCCCTGTCTTGTGTGACATTTAAATTTGGCTGAGTCGAACCATATGGAAATAAGATGCAAAATTCTCAAGATGAAATCCAGAGTGGCTCCTGAATGTGGCTTAAAATTCAGTGGCCATTTGGGAGAACCTTGGCGGCGGAGCTGGCTTGCTTCCCAGTGGGTTCATTTGTTACTCCGAGTGATGGCAGTGTTTGGTTTTAATTTAGCTTTGTGTTGTTTTCTTTTCTGAGCGATGAAGCCACAGCAAGGACAAACTCTGATATTAACATGTTAATACATATTTTTATGTTTACATGTCTCTGTCTATTTTAAGTAGCTTACTGTTGGAAACAGCTGGTTAAAACTCTTGGTCCTACATTTGAAATATTCTTTGTTCTGTTTGTAACCATGCACTGATATATTTTCCCACATTTTCTCTTTGTTAAGTTCTCCAGTGATGTTTTTGTTGCCTGTCCTGGGAAGATCTGTGTTTCCATTTATCAAAACAAATGGCAAGCTGGGGACCATTTAAAGTAGTTTTTTAGTTAATAAAGCCAATCTCCTTGTTCTGTTATGTTAAAAGTACATTATCTTTTTATTGCCAGTTCTGTATGACTAGGTCTGTTTTCTGTCTCAGCAATCTCAGGGCTGCCCCCACTTGCTTACTGTGTAGAGAATTACAAAATCATTAAGGGTGGGGCAGGACCAGCTGACTTACAGTACAAACCATTTCTCAAAATAACCACAACAGTGCAATACTGATGTGTAATTTACGTCACAGTATGTTTTTATGAAATAGTTTGTGGCATTTTCACTTCTATTCCGGATGGAATCTTATTCTCTCTTTCCCTTTTAATCAGGCATTTAATTTATTTTTATTATTATTAATATTTTCCACTCCTTGTCTTGGCATGCCTCCAATTTAACAGCTTTGAAGAGAAAGGGGAAAAAAAATACAAGAAATCCAACTGACCTTCCCCTACCCAAAACCTCCAGCATCAGTTTAACTACAAATCTATTTTTCCTGTGATATTTTCTAATTTGGGGTACTATGCTTACCACTCTGAGGGAGATCTTCAAATATGGTTGAACACGTACCATTTTACACAAAGCTATAGCTACAAATTGATAAAGTTGATGTACAACTTTGGCATTTTAATCACTTTCATCCAATTCAAGCCATTTAGTCATAGGCACTGCTGCATTTTCCTTTTACAAATGTCTTTCTGTATAATGTCCTGCAATTAGAATAGGAAATCATTGAGTAACTGTAAGATGAATAAGAGCACTTAGACTGAAAGGAAAATTACCTTCCGAGAAATTATATTCTTTCTTTTTTGTGTGTGTGTGCTGCATGTTACAATGTGGGTAATGATAGTAACAGCTGTAACTTCTCTTATCTGTAGAAATTTCATGCTTAGGTTTTCTAGAATTAAAAAAAAAATCATTTTCAGGAATAATCAGAAATGAATGGACAGAAAATAGGAAATGCCTAATTATGACAAATATTCGGTGTCACAACAGAACAGCAATTAAATGGAAACTTGAGTGTAATTGTCAATAGCAGTAAGATTTGGAATAGTGCCAGGTATATCAAGTTGATGCTTTGCCTTTGCTTGGTTGCTAGGAGCACAGAGAAAAGTATAAAGCTTTGAGAAAGGAATGTCTAATGTAATAAAGTAACAGAAGGAAGCATAAATCATTGTGAGAGCCTCTCATATTGACGTTATTTTACTTAAATTGTTTCAAAACTAGACATCAAGTTTTATAACATGAGCAAATTCATATTTGCTTGAAAAAGGAAAAAGAAAGAAAGCTATGTTGTCTTTGAAGCACCAGGGACATTGCGTCTCAAACTGAGCCTTCATACATATTTGGAATCTTTTAAGTGAAAATCTTTAAATGTTTGTTTCTATTGGCATCCAAATGCATTTGCCCTAATACGATTAAGAGAACTAAAGGGCAAAATACTTGGCAGATTTTTCAGTTGAGGTAATTAGGTGCAGGAAGGAACATGCATATTTTTTCCACCAGGCTTTATAAAATCCTGGGGTGAAGGGCTTTTTTTTCAGAGTGGCTCTTTTTTTTTTTTCTTTTTCTTCTTCTTTTTTTCTTTTTTCTAACTTTCTGATGTTCAAAAGATTATAGTGGTTTTCAGTGAGCATAATCGTGTGATGTTTTGGAACCATTTTACCCTTCCTCCCCCAAAATGAAAAAGAAAGTTACATTTCTAAATTGTTGTGTAAGAGATAAAAGCGAATTTTTCCTCCGGAATTTATGTTTTCAGCCTTCTGTGCATTTGGCTACCATTATCTATTTTCTTTTTTAAAAAAAATAGCATTATGGATATTTGAAAGTCAATGCTCCATTAATTCATTGTGTTTGCTATTTCATGCATCTCTCTTTGTACAAAGACAACTTGAGCAACGCTATTCAGAATGACAGCCAGCTTTTACCCTCCTTCCCCAGCCCTGTCCCCACCCCCAGCCGCACTCTGAGGATTAAAGCAAGTGGTATACAGTTACTGTTTGAAAAGCTTGGGTGGAGTCTCATGTTATAATTACAGTTTCTCTGTGGAATTCTGTTTTGGACTTTGAAAATATATAAATAAGTGAAAAATTGACATTGAGAGAGGTTAACAAAACGTGTAATTATGATATAAGCACAGGATTAGAGTAATTTCGGTTGAGTATTACAAGCAGTGTACTTTAGGTATTAACTTTTAATAGGCAGAGTTCTTTTTATTGAAGTTGAAATGAGGTCTAGTAATATTGGGTCTCTTATTCCCTTTGAATATTTCATTTTAAAATAAGCATGTTCACATTTTTTTTTTGGATGGGGAAATTGAGGAGTGGGATGACATTTTAATAGAATCTCATAATTATGGTTTAAAATTTCAGTCTTGGGTGCCAGCAATTTATTACTGATCACTTTCTGTTCACTGAAATTGACTAATGTGTGTGTATATATATACATACGTTCATACATACATACACAACCAATTGCAACCAACTAGAGTGTGCTAAAAGAATATTCCTTGAGTTAGGATTTTGATTTCTTTTCCTGCGTGGGTGTGGTTGAAAGAAAGTCTTTATTCCAGGCACATTTTGTTTGCCTTTTGCTAAACAAATATGCAGTTTCTTTATTCATTCTTAGATGTAGCTGCTAGACCTCTTATGAATTGGAAAGGGGAGACATCCTGCCAGTATTTATTGGCAATCCTTGTTTCATAGGAAGCTCTGCATAGGCATGTTTGTTTATGTGTATATGAACTGCCTAAGGAGGGAAGAAGTAACTGAGAGATTTAAAGAATTCTTGAAAGGGTTATTTGGCTTTCTTTGCTTTTTGATGTACCAGGGCAAAATAAAACATGCCAACACCTGAACAATTTAATATCTTCGTAGCTGAGGAGGCGGTGAGATGATCGCAGAATTTTAGATCTGGAACACTCTGTGAATCTCTTCGTTTTCTATTCTGTTATCTACATCTGTCACATTCCAATGGTCACTGTGTCTTGAGAAAGAGATGTTTTTCTAGTAAAACAAGGTGCCTGCCTGTCCGCAGGGAGACCTGGGTACCTGCTCTGAGAGTTTGGCCCTGCTGACTTGGCTCGTTCAGGTGGCTGCTTTCCTCAACATCTTTCTCTTCACCCCCAGCTCAGCTGCTTTGCTAACTTTCTTAGGAGCCCCAAAGGCCTCATGGGCTCCCTTTCACTCTGTAAATATGAAAGGCAACTCCTCTGGGATGTCCAATTATAAGGTTGAAAAATTGCCTCTGTTCAAACAATACCAAAATTCTGGTCCAAATTGAAATGTTTAAAGTCAAGAAACTTATCATAATTTTGCTATAGCATCACTTAACATTGCCATGCCACATCAGATCCCAGTAGTGCCTCTAGCCTCTTCGATTGGAAAGCAGTTAATGAAGGGCAGACATTGTATGCTTGCAAAACTGGGTTGGTGCTATTTCCCATTATATGGGCAGAAAATTGATATACACGAAAGGCCTATCATAGTGGGAAGTCATTACAATGGGAATTGCAGTAATCCAAAATAATAATCTCACTTAACCAAAGTCTACATGGTTCCAGGAAGCAGAATCCTCATTTGTCACTTGAAGTAAGAACATCATCTTCATCTCTTACTATTGTAAAGGAGTTCAATATTACTATTATGTGAGGCATTTTGTCAGAATGAAAAGTTAGTCAAATTTGAAATTCAAACGTTGTGTAATAGTCTCACCTCCACTTCGGCGCAGTTACTCAGTTCCAGTTCTTTGAGATCTTGCCTCGTCACTGGATGTCTGAATTTCAGTCTGTCCAACTCCAAGCTGGAAACTGTAATAAGTGATGATGTTACTAATAGGGTTATTGTGATGAATGAGGGACACACAGTCTATCAAAGATGCTTATAAATTCTAACGTCCAATTATCAGTACCAGAATAACATGATTATTTACTTTCTGAATAGAAAGTCCCTGAGTTCCTCATATTTTTTATCTACAGGGCTTTTTTCTCTTTTCTTTTTCATTTACTATGCCCTGTGATATTGCAGCAATTCTGAAAAATAACAGAAAAATGAGTTTGGACAGTTTCAGGTTTGTTCTATTCTAAATACTAGTTTAGAAGATATATATAAACATGTACACATAGTATATATGTAGTACAGTATACTATATAATATATATAGTATATAGTAATATACATATACACTGCATACATGTAGTGTATAATATATACTGTATATTTATTTTATACTACATATATAAATATATGTGGCCAGCTATATATGTAGTTGGATAGTAGTAATAAATTCTCTTGTGCTATAGAACTGAACATCAATCTATTATCTATTTCATGAAGAAATAGAAGAGAGGAATTTGACGATTACAAATATAAAAAATGATATGTATATATGGAGATGGGAATATTAACTTCCTTGACTTGACCTTTGCACATGGTATACATGTATTGAATTATTACACTCTTCTCTATGAATGTAATTATTATATCTATTGAAGAGGAAAAATACTGACAACTATGTCTAAGATATATTACACGAGTATTTCACAACCCCAAATGAATGACTATAAATTTACACAGAAAGCTGGCTTGTTTCAAAGCTGAATGTGCCAAGGCTAGTTGGGATGATTATGAAAATGGAATTCCTGGGTCTGTGGTTTTTTGCTTTTGATTTCATTTTTAAAGATTCATTTATTCATTTGAAAGGCAGAGTTTACAGAGAGAAAGAGAGAGGTCTTCCAGCTGCTGGGCCACCTTGCTTCCCCATCTCCAGTGCCCTCAATGTCTAGACATGGACCAGGCTGAAGTTAGGAACCAACAACGACTCCCAGATCTCCCACATATGTGCAAGGGCCCAAGTGGCTGCTTTCCAAGACATTGTAGTCGGGAGCTAGACTGGAAGCAGAACAATCGATAGAGCTGCTGTCACCCATATGAGGAGTCTATCTCAGAGGCAGCAGCTTAACGAGCTATGCCGCAACAGTCCATGGTTGTTGATAACACCAGGGGTGAATCCCATGTGGGCAATCCCAGGACCACCTTCAGAGACATTGTCTCCAGATTCAGTGGGTGGTCTTGTGACTCACTGCCATGAACTGGGAGTAGAGGGGACAATCTGTTTAGGTCCCAGAAGCAAAAGATGGACTCAGGGCTCAGAATGTGTTTTAAGAATTGCATGAAGGAGGGCCTGGTGTGGTAGCCTAGCAGTTAAAATCCTCACCTTGCATGCACTAGGATCCCATATGGGCGCTAGTTCTAATCTCATCCAGCTTCCTGCTTGCACTGTGGGAAAGCAGCCAAGGATGGCCCAAAGCCTTGGGACCCTGCACCTGCATGGGAGACCCGGAAGAGCTCCTGGCTCCTGGTTTCGGATCTGTGCAGCTCCAGCCATTGTGACCACTAGTGGAGTAAATCAATGGATGGGAGATCTGCCTCTCTCTCCCCCTCTCTTTCTCTCTGTGTATCTGACTTTTCATAAGAATAAATATATCTTAAAAATAAAAGAATCGCATAAGGAAAGATGGATTAATGTTTCTGGCCAAAATGAGATGAAGAATAAAGAAATCATTTCTGATTGCCAGGAAGTTTACTAAATTCAGACCAGAGAATTAAGACGTTACAGAGGACATCATCATGGGAAAAAAAAAAAAAAGGCCCGAAGGAAACTGGAGAGGGGGAGGAGGAAGTGAACTGGTCCCCAGGGTCCAAGTGACATCTGCTTCCATGAAGTTAATTCTGAAGCAGCTATTCTTATGCCCTCCTTCAGAATGAAAAGCACAACCTTCTCTATGTTGTTTCAAAAAAAATTTGGAGAAACTGATGCAGTGGCTTCCATCATTGAAAGTCGGTAGTGCAACCAACAGAAACCTGGAGCCAAGTGGGACTATGAGGGTGCTGCCCATGTGCAGGGTGCTGTCCATGTGCCAAAAGGCGTAAGCTCCTTGGGTCTGTCTCTCATTCAGGTAGAGAATAATAAGCCTGTTGGCACAGTGTAGCTACTTCCTGAACGAGCACCTGCATACTTGGGCGTTCTGATGACATTTGGTGTTTCAGTATAATAGATCTCTAAAACCAAAGATTTGAACTTGAAGTGTGAAGTTAATGCCTTGGCATGTTTTTTTTAAAAAAGTCTCAAATTGGCATGTTTTGGACCTATATTAGCAGCTAAAAAAAACTGTTCTTTCATATGGAGACTTGGCTTGAGTTTAAATATATTTCCTTTTTATATGTCCACACAACTAAGTATGGTCATAACCAAGTCAAGATCCTTAAACTCAAACCAGGTCTCTCATGTGGATAGTAGAGACATAGCATTTGAGGTACCACTTCCTCCTTGAGTGCATAAAAGGAAGAAATTGGATCTAGAAGCAGAGCTGAGACTTGGATGCAGGCTCCAAGTTGGAATGTTGTCCCCAGTGGTAACTTAACTGCTATACCAAATGCTTGCCCTGTGTTTCCTTTTAATTAAGTGTTAACTCATGAAGTGACTATCCTCAAGTCAGACAGGAGTCTAAGAAAACCAAGCCATTACAAGATGTCATCTTATGAACAACTGAACATCTTCATTTGTGAAGAAGTCTCCAGCCTGAGGAACTAAGCGAACATAATTACAAATACATCTGGGTATCAGCCTCTTGTCTGTAAAGGTCATATGCACACCTTGCTTGGGTACGGGGTGTATTCCATCATTATGCTGTGTTCTTACTCATGCATCTCCCACAGCTTAGCAGATGGCTATGATAACGTAGGTATCCTTAACAACTGTCTTGTGAAATTCCCTGCAGCATGGTAAAGGCACAGAATATCGACTGCTTTCACTTTGAAGAAGCGAATGACAGGCCTGGGAATTGCTTACAACTGTCCTGATGGTGTGTCATGGAGAGTGGTGACCAATTGGGTCAGGAAGCTTAAATTCAGTCTGAGATCGTGCAGGTAGCTGGATACCAAAGGGAGTGTTCCTTCCCTCCGAAGTTTCAAGTGAAAAGATAGGTCCCTGAAGAGTATGGTTTTTATAGAAGAACAAAACATAATATAGTGAAGTGTAAAGAAGCCTTAAGATCATGGTAGCCAGAAATTTCACTAAAATTGCTGAAATATTCTCTTGAGTTGTGTTGGTTCTGATGCACTGTCTTGTGAAGGCTGCTTGGGGAATGCTCGGAAGTTATCAGATGGATTTGAGGATCATTAAGAGAAAGATGGTATGGGTGTTAGGAGGATGGAGAAGGTGGATGTTTCAGTCAAGTGGGATACATCTGCTGCAATTCCAGTGACCCCAAATCATGGTCACTTAAAACATCGGTAGTTTACTTTTGATTGAGGTATTTATTTCTATTGGATTAGCTTAAGGCTCTGCCCCATTCCACGTTACCTCTAACATCCAAAATGGCAGAAGAGCCACTATCAGCATCACTGCAGATGGCTCCATCAGAGGCCAGGAAGCAGGGATGGGTGGCACACTGGCTCTTACAACAGCCACTACTTCTGTCATATCTCTTTGGCACAAACCAGCCACATAGGCACAGGACTCCAAGACAGTAGGAGACAAGAACTTTCCTCCAGCCCATTAAGAGGGCAGGACATATTTTCTGCAGAGCACTAATGACCCCCAGAGCAGATGATGATGCTATTTAGGCCTATGAATGTCTCTCTGGGGCTTGATGACCTTTTCATAGCCCTCGAGCACTGAAAAGATTATGGGATCCAATGTAAGAGCAATACCAAACTGTGCAAATAAGTGTCAAGAGCCTCAAAAACATTCTACTTTTTCCTCTGGTGATGATTTTAATGCTTAAAAATATGTCAAATTCTTTCAAAATGTTTTTCCAATTTGCTGGTCATTGGTGACTCAAATATTACTTAATATGCCTTGAAGGCCATCACACTTTTTCTTTTCTGCACAAATAGGTTACTGTGTGTGTGTGTGTGTGTGTGTGTGTGTGTGTGTGTGTGTGTGTGTGTGTGTGTGATGGGGCTAGGAAGATGTTTCCATGCACTAGGTTGTGAAACAACAAACATACCAGGAGCGGTGTTGTTGAATGCCACATCCATAGTGGAAACAGAGTTGATGATAAAATCATGCCATGGCCATGAAAGGTGTGTGTTGGAGGGAAGAGGGTAATAGATTGTCTTCTCTTTTTTCTAGGAGATGACGACGAAGAAACGAACGTGATTGTCCTCAGCTACCCTCAGTACTGCCGGTACCGCTCCATGCTGAAGCGCATCCAGGATAAGCCATCCTCCATCCTGACGGACCAGTTCGCATTGGCCCTGGGAGGCATTGCAGTGGTCAGCAGGAACCCTCAAATTCTGTACTGCCGGGACACTTTTGACCACCCAACTCTTATAGAAAATGAGAGTATATGTGATGAGTTTGGTGAGTCTTTTTTTTTTCCTACCTGAAACTTGCACATGTATATAGAGCTGGTTGTTTTCAATTCTTGTGAAGAGCAGTGATGGGGAACAGAGCTGGTTTTCACAGGCCTCGTGTGCTACCCCACCCTCCCATTTCCCAAATTATTGCAGTACAAGGGCATCGTAGCCTTCTTGGCAGCCTGTGTTTACCATAGGTTAAAGATTGTTATGTGGAATGTGTTGTTCAACATAGCATTGGAAGTTGGATGGTTGACCTTGACATTGGTTGAAATCTTTGAAATTGGTTGAAATCTTTGATGTTAGTTCTTCTTAAGAGACTTTGGCTATCCAAATGTCAATTCTGAAAGTGGAAACAATCTAACAGAGAACCTCTTCTCATTGTTATAAGCTTATGTAAATGTACATCAACTGTAGCTACTTCACTACTCTCTGGTAGATAATTTTTTCTGTGTGTATGTATTCATGCATGTGCATACACTCACACATGCAAACACACACACAGAGTGCCTAGCAGACAGCCCTGTGTATACACATGTTTATCTGCAGCTATGCCTTGCTACATCTATAGACAGAAGAAAACGGGAAAAAGAAGTTACAGCCCTCACGTATGCAATGAGGGATAAGAAGCAGGAGGCAGGCCAAGAGAGCCGTGCTATCACCTTTTGACGTTCTGGTAAATTTGTTGAGATTAGGTCATGTCAGGGCTCTCCAAACTACACATGTCCTTTGGGATTTCCATTTTCACAGACACAAGGACCCCACCTCACCCCCAGCATACCCTTTCCCTTCTGTGGGAATTGCCAATTTGAAGTAACCACTGGCCTTTTAAAGCCCTGCTGAATGCATCATGGGACCGTGAGTGGAAAAGACATCGGTGCCCTGGTCTAGATGGAGCACTGACGTCCCATTGGGTTGTGGAGTATTTTCTGATCTTGCTGGTGAATGTGTCTCCAGGGGTCCCTAATATGCAGATGACTGAAGTCCAGGTTACGCTGCTCATCACTCAGCATGGTTTTAGAGGTCCCGGTTGTTGCTGAAGCTTGCTTCTGGGGAGGGATTTTCCAAATGGCTCTTGTGAGCAGAGGACAGACAGAAGTGAGGGGTAGGTGGATGATGGCCCAAGGAGACAGCCAGAAGAAAAAGGAAGTGGAATCAAAATACCTAAGTATCCTGGAGGGGAGGGGTGGAAATCTAAAACCATGACTTTTTCCTTTGTAACCTGTTTTTGTCAGATATTTCTCAAAACTCTGGTCTATGATATAACTGTCTCTGAGAAGGTGGTGGTGTTCACGTGTGACTTGTTTTCTTTCTGCGAAGAAATAGTTATTGTTATATTTGTAATATTCAGATCGCATTCTTATTCATATAGCAAAATGTTTCCAACACAATTTTAGAACATTCTCGCTTTTCGGATCAGCATTTGCAAGTCTTCCCCTTTCTCAGACTGTGAGTTTTCCTTCCCCTCTCTCACTCTCAAGCCCTGTGTGGTGCTTGGCGCTAGCGAGGTCTCTAAAATCCTGACATAGAATAAAACTGAAAGACTGCTCTCCCTCACTTAAGAGTATTCAAAATTAGTTTCACAATGTAATATATTGAAAAAAAAATGTTTAACCTTTTTGGGCAATTTAAGAATTATTAGTGGCTGAGTTTCAAAGCTGTTGCTTCTAGAATTGCTAATAGAAAGAAGTTCCAATTTAACAGTAATCACAATGGTTGTTAAGAGTTACTAAATTAGTTTTAAATGTTCTCACAAACACAAGCATCTGACTTTTGAATGTTTTCCTGAACTTTCTTCTGGTCTAGCTAATTTGAATACTGTTTTTCTTCCACAGCCTCTTAAAGTGGAAGCTTTCTTTTGGAATAAAGGTACTTTTAAAGAGCTTCTAGATGGCTAGTTAAATCATTAGAATTTTAGATTTTTTAGTTGAGTGTATACTTCAAAAATCTTGCACTTCTCCAATTATTTTGTGTCATTCAGCAAAGCAAAAAGCTCATTTTGAGCTCATGTGAACACCTTCCCAACACACCTCCACCACCTCCTGCTTTCAGTCACACATTCAAATTTCCAGAGAACAGCCTTTTAAACCTCCAACTGGTTGTACAACTTGAGCTAGACACGGGTTAAAGTGTTTGTTAAAATGTGGGGTTGGGTTTCTCCAACCAGCTAACAGTTGGTAGAAGAACATAGATTTTTTATTAGTGACTAGCATTAAACAAATGTTCCTAATATTAAACACTGCCAGATGACTGAAACACTTCTGTCCGATTACTGAGAGTGCCAGGAGGCCTGAAGACGAGTTTCCTACCCGGTATATGTTCTGTAACCCATGTTCGTTGACTTCAGTAATTGGTCAAACGTAATTTCAGTAACAGTATGCCTAGGCTGTAAAAATCAAATTTTATTAGTCATATCACCAGGTGGATGAATGAGGGAGATGATGGCAAAGAGGAAATAGTGCTTAGCAGCTATTGCTTTGACACAGAATTCATGCATTACCACAAAATGCCTTCAAAACCCTTTGCAAAATGACACTGCCTGATTTCCTATGATTGAATAATGTGTATTTTATTAAGCAATATACATTTTGCTCTCTTCTATTAAATGGCGTTATGGACTGGAAATGAAGGGAGTTCTCAAAAAATAAATAAGGCATGGTTCTTGCATGTTTTTGAGGACTTCAAATTTAAAAGGCGAAGACAGGATTCACAATACTGTAGAGTTAACCAATGCTACAAGAAAGCCAATGATTAAATACTTGGTGAGCACTATAGAAAATGAGTCCTATAGGAATTTAGCAGTGAGCAGAGGTGGCTGGAGATGGCAGTCAGGGCGAGAGGGTGGGGAAAACAGACTAGTGGCAAAGGCAGGACCTGATGTGGTTTTAAGAAATTCTGTTATCAGAAAGTTGTTGGAAAAGACTAGATGGTTTAACACCTATGTACTGACCCATTCTCCATATTAATGGTGCCCTTGAACAGAAAACTTCTGGCCTCTCTTAGGTTTCCTGTCCTTGGTCACTGTTTTGGGTTGGTTTCATGAGTGGCCTGATGCCTTTTATTCCAGTGGGACATGATTAGGAAGTGGAGGATGAAGCCCCGGAAGAATCCAGACAGTGGCTCTGGAACTGGAATTAGTTGGCTGACTTTTCTGGGTAGAGACACTCGCACTGGCTTCGAGTCTTACCTGCATTACCCAGATTTCCTCTCTGAAAATAGAATTTGCTCTGTGGGCATCCTTGCCCAACTGCACAGATACTTTCCCTCTCCCTGCTGTTTTAATGTTGTCCACTGAATAACAAGCTTAATTAAACAATAAAAGTAAGGCTTTTACATCTTCAAGGAGTCCCTGTAAATAAATTCTCCAAGGAATTTTATGAAGCTTTTTAATGAAAAGTTTGATGAGAAACTATTAAAGAAAAATAGAATAGATGAAATTTCATCATTTAGTCCAACATTACCGTAACGTCATTTTGATTTTTATTTACATTGCGATATTCAGAATAGTGTAAATATGTCCTGGTTTTAATTAACTATCCTGCTTACTTGGAAAGGTTATTTTAGGCTTGAAGGGTTTTGATAGCATACCATCTGCTTTCTTCACTGTATATTCAAGCCCCTTCTTTGCTTACAGCACTGTGCCATGTCTAAACCTATGACATAAGCATAAATTGAATCATATTAATGGTAGGTGATTGAAAAGCCTCATCTTCAACATCCTATCCACACCCTTCCATCTTGTCAGCTACACTGCTTTTAGAGGCAGCGTGCCTCTTTCTTACAAGAGATTCAACTGTTTTTAAGCTTAAACAACAGATTTCCTACCATTAAAGCATCATGAAAACTCATTGTATTATACATCACAATTAGGAAAAGAAATTGTAATAACAGTGAAAGTGACATGAATGCCAACTTTTCCTCATGAAAATCTATGCCTTGTGCCCAATTCCTGTTCCCTCTGATCTTCTAGAATCTCCCAACATAGGGTGTTTATGTATTTATTTATTTTTTAAAAACCCATACTCTGCTTCTGTCTCTTTTTATATGAGTTCTCTTCATAAAGCACGTATTGTCATCTATATTGTATTGTTGTCTTTACTGCAGGGAAAGCACACATAGGCAAACACTGCCCTGTTTCTGGTCCACCACTTTGTAATGTGCAGTGTTTACATTAGTATCACACAGATTGATTTCACATATGTGAAGTGTTGACAGCTAAATGCAAACAGAAGTATGCATAGTGTGGCCAATAAATGGGTAACTGTAAGGTACTAGCTCCATTCAAATGTGAGTATGAGGAGGTACAATACACGTAAATGAAATGAAGTTAGTTGTTAAAGGTGAGTGCCACTAAAGGAACTGAAGTATGGTTGGATTATTTTGTTTTTGTTTTGCTTTGACATAAAAAGTGCAAGTCATACTGCTAAAGGTTTTGGCAATGAGGACATGCATGTGTTTCTTGACCCAGAAATGGGATTAAGGCTAAAAGGGAGACAGTGGTCATTCATCTAGAAGGGAAAGAGAGAGTAGCATTAGTATTGGGTCTGTGTGTAGATACCATAAGCTCTGATCTTTGGGAAGAAGAAATTGGCAATGTCAGTGCTGTCGTGCTGTCATGCACCATGAGATAAAGTTTTGGTGAATCATAGAAGGTATATACAACAGTGCCCTGTAAGAGTAAATTACTTAGTGATGTCTTGATCATCTTAATTTGCATAAATGCACTGTGATGTTCACATAAGGTCTTTTGCTGTTTCAGTTTTAGGTCTTGGATGACTTGTATTTATTTATTTTGAACAACTGAATCCTGTTCTTTGGACAATAAAGGGAGCCTATTTCCATAAGGTTCCTGGTGTGCTAGAGAGCCTTAATGAAAAGGAAAAGTTCTCTACTTTCATAGTGTGATTTAAAGAGAGCTTTTTAAATCTGTGTTGAACTTTCCCCTTCCATTTTTCCTGTTGGGTGAAATAATGACATTATAAGCAAAAGGAGAAAACTGAGAAGAGGGAAGCAGGACAGACGAAGGAACAAAACCTTGAATTTTCTGAAAGAAAACTCAGGATGTATAAACTTTTTCTGAAGCACAAAGAATGAGCTGGACTCTCTCTCCCCCTCTGAACATCACATGTTTTGCTGGAAATGAAAGGAAAGGCAGTTGTTTTGTTAAGGATCATGGGAATTTCTAAGTGAGTAAACATTTTTTTCCTTGCCAAAGTAGGTTTCATGGTCACAGTGGATTTCGATGATCAAATGGCTTTGTTCCTGGCCCCTGTCCACATTCAGGCTTTCACTGCCTGCCTGCAGTGCCCACCGATCTCCCAGATGATAACAAGGCAGATATTTTTCTTTAATTGAAAGCAACTGGGAAACGAGTGATGTTTCTTGTGTATTGTTTATGTAGAAGACCTTCACTTTCCAAGTTCTCACTGGGAGGACTGCTTTGGGAAGTTTTCTAGAGATTGGAGAATGGTCTAATCCAGTCACTCTTGATACATCTCCTTATTGCATGTGTTGCCTAAGTAGAGACAAAGAGAGTATTAAGGTCGTCCTACAATATAGTGAACCAAACCCAAATAAATCTGCTGGCAGCAGTGGATCGGATGTGCTCCTCAGTACAAATAATGATTAGCACATGTGCTCAGCTTCCGGAACAGTAAGATAAGAAGGGCTAGACAGCAAATCTCCTTGGGCAGAGTCCTTGTATCCAAGATACCTTCTGTGTTAGGAATCAATGAAAAGAATTTCTATATTGCTACTGTAAATTAATTTACAGAGTCATGATATGTGGGATGGAATGGATTGCTGGATTTCTTTTCTATTTTTGGAACTTGAAACAAATTTTCCAAATAATTCTAGACTTTTTTAGTGGCTGAGTGGACTCAATGGATTATTAAAAACTATTTGGATATGTGGATATAATTCTCATTTACCCCAGAAGAAAAGATTTATATCTGTACTACCTAATATTTCACTTTGCATTTCATGTAGAAAGGTAAAAAAAAAAAAGTTATATCTTGTTACATTAGCAAGGTGAATGTATTCCACTCTAGGAAGAAACAGATATTTTAATCAATTAAATTTGCACGCACACACACTCAGATTTACACTATAGGAAAGAGCCAGACTCTTAAAAAAAATCACAGACAAAAACACTTGGTAGGGGTAAGGGTCTTGGGTTTAGGTTCAGAATAATCTTATGCTGGTATGATTTAAAATTTTTTGATAAAAAAGGTTTCTCTCTAATCCTTTCATTGTATCTAGATTGATCCAAGTTCTTGACAGTATGTATGAGACTGTTAGCTTAGCGCCTAACATACATTGGATCTTCATCCACTCATTTAACCAGTGTCTGTTACGTATCAATGTGCCAGGTGCTGTCCTTCTTCCTTCATAGGAACTGATGAACAAGACAGAATCTCACACCTCTAAAGAACTTACGTTATGGTATTTTTAAAAAGAGAAATGACAGGATGTGTGATAAGCATGGGTCATAGCACACAGGATAGACTTTTTACGCTTGTTGTGAAGATTGCGTGAGTGAATGAGTTAAAGTACCTATGGTGCATGAACAGTGCTATGCAAATACTCGCTGTTACTTGATTCTTGCTGTTTCTCTTAGAGAACTCAACGGAACCCTAAACACTTAGAGTCCTCAGCGGTTCATCAAAAACCAGTCACAAGCTGTCTCATACCTGTTCGGTTAGCTGGGGAAAACGAGGTCTCATTTAAAGACCCTTCGTTCTGTGAACAGTTGTTTCCTGGTCCTTGCGCATGCAGTTTGTTTCATGATATTGACGACCTGGCTCCTTCCCATCAGTCAAGTCTTGATGCAGATGTCTTCTCTCCAGAAAATAATTGCTCTTAATGTCTGTTTTCCACAAGTCCAGCTCTACCCATGATCCAGAGAGTTACTGTCTGTCTGAAACTCAGGGTTATCCAAAATTAACTCCTGTGCTTATTTCCTTACATATTTATCGTCTTTCTGCTTCCCATAGATACTGTCATGTAAACTCTTGGTAATATATGCAATGGATTTTTGTCTTATTCACAACTGTATGCCCAGGGACGAAAACATTACTTGGAATCTAGTTCTTTGGACAATAAAAGGAGCCCATTTCCCTAAGGTTTCTGGTGTGCTAGAGAACCTTGATGACAGGGAAAAGTTCTCTACTTTCATAGTGTGATTTAAAGAGAGCTTTTAAGATCTGTGTTGAACTTTCCCCTTCCATTTTTCCTGTTGGGTGAAATAATGATGTTATAAGCATCAGCCCGTTGTATTTAATGTATGCTAAATTCTTTGCATATATTATCTCGCTTACTCCTTACAATAGACCTATAAGGAAACTCTTGCTAACCATGACTTCATGGAAAGGACACAACAACTAATAAATAAAGGTTAAACAATCCAGAAGTCACAGAGATAGTAAATGGTCAGGCCGGGTTGCATCACAGCCAGTAGGCTTGTCCCCTGCGAGACTGCCTCCTTAAAGACCATCAAGAGTCAAGACAGTGTTACCTGTTTCTTCCCAGTCTTTTTCCAGAGCATTTTTATACATTTATTGATATTTTACGTATCTAATGTTTATATATTAAAACATTTTAAAATTCCCCCATTTTATTATAAATATTTTGGACATCATTTATAAAGCTTGCTTAGTATTGTGTGAAGTGAACTTCTCCGAGTTTTCAATTGGAACTTTGTATAATTTCCTCCATGTTCTTATTTTGCTGCTATATTACATACAGTGTATAATTAACACTGTAATGAACATGTTTAAACATCATCAAAGCATTTGAGGATTTTGTTAGGACAGATTCCAGGTATATCTTACCTATAAAATTACTACTCCTTCTAAGCAGTAACAGACACCAAATAATCCGAGCCTGCTGTAGACTTAGGTATCTGTTGAAGCTTCTGTAAGTATGTTCAAGGACACTGAGAACTAACCTGACAAATGGAGACCAAGAGTTCCTACACATCTGTAAAGCACTACAGGGGAAAGTGAATCCCGAGCTTAAGCAAGAAATTGAGTTCAGGCAAAGTTTTACACATTTACATCAGACTACAGAAATTAAAATTTAATGGTCTGCTTCAGACCTCTTGAATATAAGTAGATACTGTCTTATTATCTATATTTGTAAACTGACAAAAATTGCTTGTTGTATACAGCATATTGCTTTGAAATGGGTATAAATGGGTATGGCTTAATCACATGAAATCAACAAATGTGTTACCTGAAATGCTAGTTTGCTTGTAGTGGAAACTTTTAATATCTGTTTCTAGTGGAAACTTTTAATTCCAAGAATGCGATGCACTGTTGGATATAGTCATCGTATAGTACAGGAAGTTTCTTGAACTGACTCCTGTCTAATTGAAATGCTATGTCCTTTGACCAACTTTTCTCCATACTTCGTCCCTGACTCCCACCCTCGGTCAGCATCATTCTACTCTTCTACATCTGTAAGCTCAACCTTTTAAGACTCCATGTGAAGGAGAATCGTCTTTCTGCAGCTGGATTATTTCACTTAACATGGTATCTACAGATTAAGCCTTGTTCTTAAAAATGACAGGATTGTCTTAATTTTTAAAACTGAGTAGTACTGCATTGTGTGGGTGTGTACTTCAAGAGTTCATCAAAAATGGAATTACAAGACATTTATTTGGTATAAAATATTTAAATCCATGCATAGTTTTTTTCATAACATAATTCACATAAACATTTTTGAAGATTTTCCTCACTTATATGTCACATTTTCTTTATTTATCATATGTTAATAGGTACTTCCATGCTTCCATTTATTGGCTGTTGTGAATATACAGCAATGAACATGGAAGGGCAGATCTCTCTGATATATTAATTTCATTTCCTTTGGTATATACATAGTAATTAAGTTTCCATTGTTCTGCTGGTAGTTTCAACTTTTTGAGGAACTTCTGAACTATTTTCCTTCATGTATGCACTATTTACACTCATTACCAATATTTTAATTACATGTTATGTGCACTGAAGTTTGGGACTGTGCATTGTAGGAAGGCCTACAGTTGGTTGCAATTGGGATGGAGACTGGAAGTTGACAACATGGCTGTTACCATCAATTCCTCCTTCCTTAATTGCTTGTTCTTGTTACTTCTTGGACTCATGGAGGAACTATGACTCCCAGCTGGTTCTGACATGAGTCAGAAGGGGATTGTTCCTTGGACAATTTGGCTGAGGAAAGAGGCTTTTCCCAGGATAAAAGTTCAGATGTTAGAGGGATACACTTTATGCTATGCACTATCAACATATTAAGAAACACCACCTTGTTCTAGAAAGGAACACTGGTCCGGGGATCAGGAAAAGCATATTCTGATTGTGACCCTTCCAAAACACAGGGAACTTCGGCAACTCAGTTTCTGTGTCTCATAAGAATTTGCTTCAAACTGTTTATAGAAAGTTTAAAAAGATGAATGAATTTTGTTACATGCATATTTTTTTCATTATATGAATTTCTGTGAACTTTTTTGGAGAGCATTTAGATGCATTAATGCTACATTTTTTTGCATGGTATGTTTTTAAAAATACATTTATTTGTTTGAAAGAGAGAAATCTCACAATTGCTGGTTGGCTCCCCAACAGATGATTGTAACAGCTGACCTGATGTAGGCTGAACTCAGGAGCCAGGAACTCAATGTGATGTTGCCGCATCAATGCCAGGTGCTAGAGTCATCGGCTACTTCCCAGGTGCCTTAACAGGAAGCTGAGTTGGAAGCAGAGTAACCAAGATTTAAGCTCCTATATGAGATGCAGGTACTCAAGTGTTGGCATCCCCCCTGTGCCACAGTGGCTGGCTACCCTTAAGCTTATCTTTTTTGAAAGTATCATTTACTTATTTATTTGAAAGCCAAAGTGGCAAGAAGAGGGAAAGACAGAGAAGCAGAGAGGAGGAGAGAGATCTATCATTCAAAGGCAGAGACACGGAGAAGGGGAGAAAGAGAAATCAAGCTGCCAAATCACTCCCCAGATGGACTGGGCATGGAATCAGGAACTAGGAACTTTCTGGGTCTGATGCTTGATTGTCAGGGTCCAAGCACTTGAGCCATCATCTGGAACCACCCAGGTGCATTTCAAGGGAACCAGATCAGAAGCAGAAGAGAGGACTCAGTTCAAGGGACTGTGGTACAGGGTGTGGGCATTTTCAACAATCCTTTGACCTCCTGCATCACTGTGGCTGCCACATAATGATAACTTTAAATTACAATTTCCAAGACTTCTTCAAGTACTCCTGTGTGTGAAGTGGGATGTAGTACCAGATTTTTGACATTTTATTGGATCTTAGATCCTTTTGAGAATCTGATAAAAGCTATAATTTTTCTCTTAATAAACATATGCATAAAAACATGATAAATAATTATAGCTTTGAATAATGTTGCTAGCGAAAATTAACATATTAAGCAAATGAAGAACACTCAGTAGATATTTTTCAGATACATAGACTGTGAAATCTTAAAGAATCCTTGGACTGGGTCATATTTAAAATCCCTTTATATTGTTTCAAGCTTGCATTGTGTAAGTAAAACAAAAAAGTTATCACTAATAAGTCTTCATGACCTTTATATTCTTTAATTAGAACAGCTCATTTCCTTAGAATTCTGATCAGTTAAAATACAACAGTAAAGATAGCAGATGATATTGTTTATTGAGAACTTCTCATGTGCCAAGTGTCTAAATATGGCTGTATCGCTAAGTGTTATCTACTTAATGAATCATGTGTATTTAACATAATTAATCGCTTGATGAAGTCAACTTTATCTAATATTTATTGAGCAATTACTACATACACTATCTCTTTGGATTCTCACAATTGGGCAAGATAGGTGCCATCCTTGATTCGCAGGTGAGAAAACTGAAGCTTATAGGGACTTAGAGAAGTCCTCCCACACAGCTAGGTAAGTGGTCGAGTCAGAAGTCAAACCCTGCTCTGCAGTGGGTTGATCGTCTGGGTTGCACTATGCTGTGCTATTCTTTCAATTAGCCTGGTAACTGTACCAATTCATTTAATGATTGCAAGAATCTGACTTGTGCTCAAAACTTCTAGGATTTTTGTCAAATATATAAAGTCAAATTTTTTTTCGGGAGAAGCTGGGTACATTCTTTGAATTTGCTTTGTGTGGTTTTTGCATTTCCACCCCCAAACGGTATGAGTTAAAACGTGATCATCTACCTCAGCCTTCCCATACATCTGGTGAGCACCTGCTGCAGGAAAGTAAGTGCCCTGGGAAGACTCAGGCTGGCAAAGCTTTTGCCTTCAGCAGACTCAGCGTCAATGCTGAGGAGCCGTTCCTGTGTATCACAGGGTCCCTTCTCGGCGCTCAGGGTACTCCTCACAATTGGATTTACATGAGTAAGCTCCAACACGTGGGTCACACCCAGCCCGTTGCCTGTACAGAGCTTTGATGGAATGCTACCGCTCTCATGTACTCTCGTGGCTTTGTGCTACTACGACAGGTTTGAGAAAGGCCCAAAGCAAGCTGAAAATATTTACTCTGATTCTTTGGAGAAGAATGTTGTGACCCCTGACATGGGCCAACTAGATACTATAGTTCATCCTTGATAAGGCACATGGTTTTTATAAGTGTTGCCTCGCTGATATAATAACAAGCATTGCCAACTCTAGCTGTTCGATGCCATACCAAGTGGGAGACCACCAGTTTTAGAGACATTGAAATGTGCATCCTATAGTCAAAATTTAATACTTTTCAGAATGATGTTTTGGAGGTGCTTTAAAAAGAAGACTCCTATAAATATGGATCGCCCTAAAGACAAATTTACCCTATGTGTAAGTCCACCAGTCTGTTGACTCTGCTTGAACCTATAATAAACAAACCATGTAATGGAACCCATTGAATTAATAAAGAACTGACTCATTGGCATCTGTCTTCCCAAAGACTGTGGCTAATAATGAGCTGAAGGGCTATTTTGGCCTTGTCTGCTGATACTATTTTCAACTCATGCTAGTATAAATATTTAGGGTGTTTCAGTACAGTGGGTTGTGTAGCAGTAAAATTGTTAGTTCTTTTATCATGGGGCTGGATTATTTGAACAGTGGGCCTGTTCTTGATCTGTGTTACAAGGCTATGTATGAAATGCATACTGGGAAGCTTCTCAGATGTTGCTTATGGTCAGATTCTTACCAGTCTGAAAAATATGCTAATGATACACAAGCCCCTGAGCTGAGAGAATGAACTCAAATATTAGAATTTCAAACTTCCTCAAAACAAAAACAGAGCGAGAAGTGGTGATTAATGCATAAACAGTATGTGCATCATGTGTGTGTACAAACTGCCCATTATGCATACACACGTCTGTAGACTCACAGACACTGCCCAGAGAACGTCCATATTTGCAAAACTAAGTCATGGCATGATACTTTGTTTTGTTCTCTCTTGTTTTTTTTTTTTTTCCTTCAAAAATAGAAATTTAGGAATTCTGAGTCAGGCCACATAATGTTTGGTTCATTCAGCTGTGAAGTAAGTTATTAATGACCCCCAGATGTTGTTTATAGTGATTAGATACTTCCAGTTGTGAAATAATATTTGTGTGTGTGTGATATTTCTTAATACACTCCACAGCATCTGAATAAAAATTTGATAGCAGAATAGTTTGCATGTCCAATGTAATTGCTTCTAAGTAAGCTCTTCATTCCTCACATTTTTAGCTCTAATTGCTTTTTTTCCCATATGTCTAAAAATAAATATTTGCAAGTTTTGCATTCTGCTACTCATTGTAATGCATAAAATATTTGTACACTGAGCAAAATTCACTGATAATGTTCGCAATGGGCTATTTAAGGAAAGTCAAGGTTTGTGTGGTAAGAGGAGATAAAATAAGTTTTTATTAGTATAAATGCCAGAGAAAACCATTTATCTTATTTTGAAAGAATATTTTTTAAGGAGTGGCCAGATATTTGACCCCGGGCTGATTTAAATAGATTTGGTTGGAAGAAAAGATCCAGCGTCAAAAATAGTCTGTTTTGCTATATAATGGATACTTTAAGTGATCTTTGGAGGGTGGCAATTAATTTTTGATTATCAGGGACAGAGCCCCCACCATATAGATCAGCCAAGTCCCTGACTTGCTGCGCAGGCCACCTCTCCCCTCACTTGAGTTTATTCCAGCTCATTAGCACCTCCACCCGAAGGTTGGCAGAGCAAAAGGGAGGAAGAAAAAAATGAAATCATTTCTGCTGCTCTTAATGGCCCTTGGAAAGAATGGAACATGAATGAACTAGAAACCAGTAGGAAAAATAAGCTCTTGAATTTTCTGTTTTCTTTCAACCTTGTTCTCCTGTGTTGGCACAAATATTTATAGTTGGTTTACAGACATGTACATGAGCTCCACGTCAGAAGGCTTGCAGTGATAATGCCAATATCATTAGTCTCTTTCTGCTCCCAAAGATGGGGCAAATGCCAGAGAGGCAAATATTGCCCAGTCTCCACATGGCCTAAGATGTGTTACCAAGCTGCTTTTCTTTTTTTTTGAACTTGCCTCCAATGAGCTCTTACAGAAGGTAACAATTTGTGTAGTGTTTTCCAATAGAAACATCTGCTTGGCCACCCTATCTTGTGATCATGTCTTATGATCCTGACCTAGTGATATTGTCCGTTAATGAAAGTTGGCAGGTTTGATCTTCCTCATCTTATTGGCTTCTTGATGTGTTGCCATATTTATGGTTCATCCAGAACAATCTGTGGCAAAGGTTTGTTTTTCTCATCAGGATAGCCGCTTGATTTATACCACATCCTCTGGTGCTATTAGACATGACAATACAGCAACTCTTCAATGTTGGCATTCCTTAGCCAACTTGTTGATGTGTATTTTTTAAAGCATCCTAACTACAGAGTCTCTAATCTCAGTTCCTCTTGTGGACCACCATGCAGCCTAGAGCTTTGGAGCTTTTTTGGGAAGTTTCTTCATCAATCAGAATACCACATTGACATCGGTGAGTTCCCTGGAGGTGTTGGAGCCCTGGATTCAGCAATTTTTGTAAGTCAGAACCTCACAGCCAGGGTGAGTGCCACCATTCCAAGGGCTAGCACAATGGAAAAGAGCAGTGGTTTACGTTAGAATATGGTCACATTCTTCTGATTAAACCTACTCAAAAAAAGACAACACTGTAATATTTTCCAATAACTGTTTATCATGAATTGCGTCAGCCTTCATTTAAATTGCTATTATTTCTCCTTAATACCTCTTGGTGCCTGCATAATTTACGACACTGGCAGCCCCGGGACTATGAAATAATCTTTCACAACCACTGTACAATAGTCAAGAACATGGCGTTTTTGTTGTTAATTATTATAGAACTCCTTTAACTTTTACAAAGTGACATAAAATATTGTTGAGGTATTTATGGTTCAAGCCTACTTTTACATGAATCTATTTTGCTCCTGGCTAGTTCTTAACTACAACAATCATTTGTGATTATTAGGCTGCCGGAGATCTGATGTCAGAACTGGTTGAAGAGTGTTATAATGTATCACATGTCACCCAGGACATGTCAGCACTTGAGGCTTTCAATGAAAACAACTGTAATTGTAGTTGGTGCTGTTTTCGGGATTGGTGATTTGTAAGCTAACCTGAGTTCATTTGAAGGTGTCCCCAGAATTGGGGTGCCTGGCTGGCTCAACCTCTCAGCCTCTCTTTTAGACTCTTTCTTGTGCATTTAAAACTTTTCCAAAACAAACTTTGGCAGTGGTTTAATTCAGAGAGAAGATTTGCTTCTGGGGAACACAGAATTAGCAGGGCCTGGTTAATTGCCCATGGCTGAGCTGTTTTTGATTTCCCCATTTTGTGGTTTTTCTGATAGCTTTCCCAAGCAGTGGATCCTCTGCTGTTGACTAAGACCCTGTCTCATACATTCCAACAGACATACTCTCTCCAGCTTTCTGGAAGGGGTGTCTTAGGTGAGAGAGGTAGAAATAAAAAAGATGGTAACACATTGTGTTGCCACAAAACCATGCTTCCAAGCAAACTTTGAATTAATATGTCACTCCCCTGGGTTCCAAATACTATGCATATTTTCCAGGCCTTGCTTATTTAAAGCAAGAAAGGAAGGGCGTGCCAGAAAGTTTTACAAAGAATGAAAACACATTAATGACTCATGTGAACAATCACTGATTTTCTTAGCCTATAATTTCTTAATTACTGTCAAGCAAAATAATTTGCATGATATTATTTTCCCCTCCCTTGCCCTATCTGGGTTTCAGAGTCTGTATAGCAGTGAGCAGAAGAGTTAAGTGCTGATAATCAGGAAATCTAACTCCTTGATTGTGGATGGGATTCTGACAGGACATTCTTGGGAATAATCACCTCCAGCACCAAGGACAAAATAAACCCACCAGTAAAACAAACAGCTTCAAGAAGAGCTCAGGGGCATTTTCTTGAGTTTGAATTCAAGGAGGAAATTGTGACTTTTATAAAACTTGCATAAATTCACATGTATCCTGTCAGAGTTTTAAAATTAGACAACATGCCTGAAAACCCTGGAAATGAGTCTGCCATCTAGATTTAGAGAGTTTTTAGCTTTTTTAATTAAAGACATTTCACAAGCCAACACCAAAGAAGAGAATTAAGCATTACATAAGAACCCAACAAAGTTTGAAATTTAATGAGTGAATATTATGGATTTATACAGGAGATAAAAGGTGTGAAAGGAGCAGTTATTGAGAGTTTTCTGCATTTTTTTCAAGTGTTAAAAAAAAGAAAGAAAGAAAGAAAACGAGAGAAGCAAAAAGGCCAAGCTGCCATTTGCTGTAACGCTCCCTCACTCTGGAACCGGTTCACAGCTCCCAGAACCGACTGTGGGACTGCCATGCTTGTTAATGAGCACTTGTGGCAGGGAACTGGGATCATGAGCTTGTCACATGAATATATATACGTACACACATATGCATATGTGTGTATGTACATATGCATATATGTTAGAAGACAGCGTTGTTGCTACAGTGTGGTTGTGACCAAAACAAATCATCCTGTGGCCCATGTTTATGGAGTGCTTAATGCTGAATCCTTCAAACCCCCTGTCTTTAATTTCTTTAATAACTGCTGATAGTGAAATATAGCGTTTGCAAATTGTTTTTAGCTGCACATGTTATGCCACTTAAAACACTTAGACTAAATACTGTCAGCTCATGTTTGCTTTCCTAACATGTTATTCATTTATTGAGAAATTCAGAATGTAAAACATCTGGGAATAACTTGGTATGTGCAAAGGCATCTTTAAAATGTGTATGGTTCAGAATTTCTTTGGTGTATTTATTTAGAAATCTGGGAAAATTCTGTAAACATATTCTGGGATATATGTAGCATTTGAATATGAAAGAGAAAGTTGGCATAATTGAAAACCCAAATTACATTTTCTATAAATATTACTCTGTCACAGGAATGGGTTTCTGAAATTAAAGAAACCAGCTTATGGTTAACGATCTTTGCCCTGGACCGAATACATGAACTAGAAATGTCCATTTGGCTCCTTCTAGGGTGTGAAATGATGTTTATGTCTAAATAAAGGAGTGAATTTATTACAGCATTGCAAAGCAGGAGTTGAGGCAATACAAAACTCAATTGCATAGATGGAATAGAGTGCAAGCAGAAGGGCCACACCAGGGCAGTGTTAATAGCTCCTTGGTTTTGTTCAGCAATTAGTCCATATATTTTATAACAGAGACTGTGGACACTGGCACCAGCAACACAGTGGCAGTCGTTCGGAGACGACAGCATACAGAGTGAGAGCAGAGAAGGAAAAGTATTCACCATTTATAAATGTTCTCCTTTTGGAAAAAGCAGAAATAAGATTCAATCTGTTATTCTTTTCATTTTTTATTATTGTGTAAACCTGTTGGTAGTAGTAGTGTTAAGCTCCACGACTAATCCCAACCCCTAGGCTCCACCCTCCCGTATCCTCTAATCTTCTTTTTTGTAAAATACAATATGTTCTTTGTGGCAGGAGCTGAGTTTACACAATTAAGTTTGCTGATAGAGTCCCGTGCAGGGGACTAGATGAGCTCTAAGTGCCTCCGGACACTGCTTGCTGGAAATCCTGAAGCTGAGGCTAAGATGAGGTTCTTTTTAGAGGCAAGTTTTGCTTATTTTCATACACTAGGCCATGAGATTTTTTTTTTTAACCCTTTCCTTATTCCTTACAGCTTCCATAATTTATCATTTGTGATTTGGGCTCTGGACCAAACATGAGTTGAGGTCAATTATTAAAGGAATTGTTGAAATTAATGTTCCTTCCTTGGATACCTATTGTCTGAGTCTTAGGAAAGAACTGAAGTAGCAGGGGCTGTTGTAGTGCTGTAACACTATGCCTGCAGAGCTAGTATCCCATATGCACACTGGTTCATGTTCCAGCTGTCCTACTTCTGATCCAGCTCCTTGCTTATTAGGAAAGCGGTAGAGAATAGCTGATGTATTTGGCCGCCTGTACCCGTGTAGGGGACCCAGAAGAAACTCTTGGGTCCTAGCTTCCTGTAGAATCAGCACTGGCTATAGCAGTCATTTCGGGAGTAAATCAGCAGATGAAAAATCTCTCTGTCTCTGATTCTCTCTCTCTCTGCGTAAATCGCCTTTCAAATTATAATAAATACGATCTTAAAAAAAGAGAGAGAGAAAAAACTGAAGTGACAGATAAGGACTAGGAGTATACTTTCAAGGAAATGATTTCAAAATCTGAATTACACAGAAACCATAAACACAAATGATCTAAAATAACACTTCAGTGTGAACTGTCAAGAGATCTGTAACTGAATCAAGTGTAGCTGGTGTAACTGGTGTTCAATTGATTAGGCAGTGGAACCCATGGAGCTTATGTCACCAACTTCCATTTGTTTTCTTAAAGAGCCCTTGATCAAGGAAGTACTGGCCGCAAGTCAAGGAGACAGGCAGCTGTGTTTGTCTCTCTCTCCCTGCCTGGATGTTTCACACACTGAGACAAGCTCCCGCCCCTTCACTAGCAGAACCACTGGATGTGGGTGATCAGTCATTTAGCAAAGACTGTTTCACAAGCCTTGCTGCAGATAACTCTTATCTTTTTATTAAAGTAACACATCTCTTCGGACATGCCTTGTTAAAAGATAGTTGAATGTTTGAAAGTTGCCATGTAAATAAAATTTCTAGAATGTTCATCAACTCAGACTTTCCACAGGCTTTCTCCTTCAATTTAAGTTAAGGATCTGGTCTCCATATTGCCTGCGTCAGCCATTATTCATAACAAAGAACTGACTAGCCCCCCCAGAAGTACTGTTCTCCTTTGAGCACCATCTGTGTGCGTGTGCATGGCTCGGAGTCCTTTTTCAGTGTTCTCACATCAACTTGGCCAAATCCTGTATTTGTACACCTATGGGCAAGTCATTGCCACATTTTGATGTCCTTTTGTAATATCAGAAGAATACAGCATTGCTTAAAAGGTTGCTCATTTTAAGGTTGACTTGGAAAGTGGAAGACACTAGGGATTAAGAGCAAATTTGCAAGTCAGAGGCAGCAAAGTCTGGATCATATCATGAAAGAAAAAGAACAAGGAACTGTAATCCTGAATAGAATAACAAGTAGTAACATGGACTATTAATCAAGTGAAGGGATGCCTTGCTTACAAAATTAGTAGTGATTTCTTTAAAAAAAAAAAGATTGTATTTATTATCGCAAAGGTAGAGTTACATACAAAGTGAGGAAAACAGAGGCAGAGACGTTCCATCTCATGGCTCTCTCCACAAACACCCAAACACTCAGGGCCAGGCCAGGATAAAGCCAGGAACCCCAAACTCCAAGGAGGGAGTGTCACAGGGATCCAAGTGCTTAAGCCATCCCCTGCTTGGTGGCAGGATGCTAACTTGGAAGTCAAGTGAGTAACTTGAACCCTGTAACTGCAACAAGAGATGCTAGTGTCGCAAGCACCATCTGAACCACTGTGCCACAGTACCTGCCCTAGCCGTGGTACTTTTAAATGCTCTAGTCAAAGCAAAAATGTTCAATGAATTGCAGCTGTTTAGAGCTGAATTATCACCTAAACACATTGGAGAATGCAGCCTGTTTGAGAGGCTAAACAAATTTATTTGCGCTGATTTATTTAAAATGTTTCAATGGAAAAACGATGAGTTAGTTGTTTGATGAAGACTGAATTAAAAGAAAGCAACGCTGATGTCCAGGATGATTAGACCAGCTGTCCGGAGGGTCTTTAACTCAGAAGATAGTCTAGAAGGCTGTCACACTGTTTGGCACATTGGAGTTGTCAGTAGCTTTGATCCTGGTGAGACTGGAGAGGTTATTGACCCTCTAAGGCGGGGCAGTCAGTGTGGTTGATCCTTAGAGGCTCCTGGGATTGATTGATGGAATTGTGGATGGATGGTCTGCAGAACACGAGAGTACAAATCCACTGAGGTGAGGCCTTTGATTGGAGATTATGAGGATCTGATAGGTAATTTTTCATACCAATGTCCCAACTCCTTTTTAAATGATCACAGCAGCATTTAGCTGTTCAACCTGACCTTGTTTGTTCTTTCAAAGACTCCTGAGTAGCCAGAAGGAAATGGTGTTGGCATTGATTACAGATGTAGAAAGTATTGTTGGGACACAAAGTGGGTTAATGGGAGAGTCTAGAATCGGCTACCACATGGGTTGTCCTTATGTTCTAGTGGTGGGAAACATAACCTGCACCCTTCTGCTGGCCCTTAGAAATGAAGTCCTCACTTCATCACCACTGTTGTCCACTCACCTTTAGATAATTGTGTAGGTGTTTCTCACCATGTTTTCCTAGTGCTCAATCCCCTTTCTTGTTGCTTCTGTCATGTTTGATGCTGTTAGAGTCGACTTCCCTCAGTTTTCTCCTTGCCTACTCAAAAATGGTAACACCTGCTTCCTATGGTGGCCCTAAGGATAGGCCAAGATTAATCATGGCAAAAGCTTTTTTCTTTTTAATTTTTTAAGATTTTATTTATTTTTATTATAAAGGCGGATATACAGAGAGGAGGAGAGACAGAGAGGAAGATCTTCCATCTGAGGATTCACTCCCCAAGTGACCGCAATGGCTAATGCTGTGCCGATCCGAAGCCAGGAGCCAGGATCTTCCTCCAGATCTCTCACATGGGTGCAGGGTACCAAGGCTTTGAGCTGCCCTCAACTGCTTTCCCAGGGCACAAGCAGGGAGCTGGATGGGAAGTAGAGCTGCCGGGATTAGAACTGGTGCCCATATGGGATCCCGGCGCGTTCAGGGCGAGGACTTAAGCCGCTAGGCCACGCTGCCGGGCCCATGGCAAAAGCTTTTTACTGTGTCGCTGGTGTAGTAGTGTTGAAATAATAGCAGGAGTAGTTGAGGTCAAGGTCTCAACGACACAGAGCTGATAATGTCTGCTTTCCTGTTCAATATTTTGAGTGCTGGATGAAGAAGAGAGACCTCTTAAAATCCCCAGAAACGTAACACTCAGAGATGCAGAGGACACTGCTTGGAGCACCTGCCCTTTCCGCTAAAGCAGTTTCACTCTTCCAGCCTCCATCTCGATAGTTTTAAAATATGAAGTGCAAATCCCCTCCCTGGAGAGCACCTTCTCCTTCTACCTTTTTCACAATTGGATAAGTCTTAGGAAGAGTTTAGTATGTACCTTGTTTAATGTAAGACATAAGCTCCCTGCCTCATGCATTCTAGAACATGGGGTGTGAGTAGAAAGTAAGTGCATTGTACATTTTTATGCAGAGAGGGGACTAGAACTCAAGAGACTTGTAATTTGCAATAAGTAATTATAACTTGTAAAAATGAATATCAGTATTCCCATCTGCTGATTTGCTTCCTGAATGCTCACAAAAAAGAAAAAAAAAAAAAATAGAGCTAAGCCAGGCTGAAATCATGAACCCAGCTCTCTCCTGCGGGTGGCTGGAACCAATTGCTTGAGTCATCATCCCTGTCTCCCAGGGTCTGCCTTAGCAGGAAGTTGGAACTGGAAGGCAAAGCCAGGGACTGAGCACAGGGACACAGCTGGACAGAATGCCAGCCCAAGACTCTGAATGTTGATATAAGCCATCCCTGCTGGCTTGGTGGCAGCCAGTGTCGACTGCACATGCACAGTGCTTGAGGTTTAATGGTGACACCACCCCCAGTCCTTGTTCTTTGAGGATTATTTCAGAAAGGAGGTTGGAAGGAAATCTTTCTGTTGAGTTTATAATAGCAATTACAAGCTGATAAGGGCAACCCATTCATCAAACGCTCATACCTCCGGACTTTTATCTCTTTGGGTCCAATGTTTCCTGATTGATATTGACTACCCTATCTTAAGCAGCTTTGAACAGATAAGAAGGTAAAAAAGAAATTCCTTTGAAGGAGACTTGACAAAATTATGTTTTCTGATTTGTTTTTTCTTTCAGGAGGGTGATTAACTTCCCATTGTTCTTATCAAAGAGTACAAAAGCTACCAAACCATTGAATTGAAGAAAATCTAGTTTTTATGGGGAGATACTGACTGAGTTCCCACCAGATGCAAATTGTCATCTGTATTTCTATTCTTTTCCTGTTATGAGATTGTTTGGAAAGAACACATAAAATATTGAGGATGACCCCATACCAAGATATACAGGAATAGATGATCATCTAAAGCAAAGATAGCCCCTGGATTACTGTACCTCTACTGGATAGTGCGATCAGTTGAAGTCTTAAAGGTTAAGTGTAATTCGTTTTCATAGAATATTATTTGTAGAAGCAATGCTTTAAAGGTGAGGAGAGTACATTTTTGACCACGGATCTGATATCTAGCTTTTAATTGAAATGACCATAAACATTATAATTAACCAACTATGTGCTCAATTATAAAGTATATAATTATATTCTGAACAGTAAAAAGCTTTCTAAAGTGTGTATAAATCAATTTAAACAGGGCAATGCAGTAACTGATCACATAAAATTATATTTAATGAGATGTGTCATCTATCACAGTGTTTTCCACATAGTTCTTATCTTACATCTTTGTGATTCATTCGTGCCTTATTTTTACGGCAACAAGTTTCATAGTAAAAAAAAAAAAAATCTTTATCTTGGCCATAGTAGTCAGTGATGTCATTTTGGGCAGATTCACATGGGTATCTGTAAAAAGGGATTGGAGAAAGGGAGCTTTAGATCAGTTCTAAAAGCTTTTCACTGGGTGAATCTGGGTAAGTATGTCCACTTTGCTCATTATATAGTTCACCATAGTAAGTTTGAGTATTTGTACTTCTGTTGTGGTCTTGGTACTGTATCCACAGTTGGAATCTATTGCCTTGCAATTACCTAAAGAACCCATGTTTGCTTGTGTGCTTCCTATAATAGCTGTTTGATATTACAACAGAGGTGTAATTAGAAAAATATGCTAAATAGAAATCACCCTTGATCAAGTCGCTGCATGTTGAGAAGTATAGGCATACCTTGTAAGCATATTGTGGCTCCTCTATTTATATAAAACCTCCAAGCTACATGTGTATAATCAAGCAGGCCTTTCCATGCAGGCTGACCCAAGGCCAATGGAGTTGAAAGCAAAGGAAAAGCTTATTTACATTTTGTATCTAGCAAATTGGAAGGATTTCTGCAATATTTCAATAAATATATTCCAAAATGACTTTCTATGAGTGGAAGATCAGAAGATATTTGTGTTAGGCAAAGAGATACCAGTGATCCCTGGACTTGCTAATTCTGATGTGTGCCTCAGAGTGAATAATAAGGAAACAGGCCTGTCATTGTCAAGCTGTGGCTTTCTAAGGATGCAGTGACACCACTCACCTCCTTTCGGTGGATGCAGATGCCAACTGGCTTCTCCCTGAGTAGAGTTAGACTCATGCTGAATACTTAACACCCAGTCCTTGCTGCCATTAATGGAACCAGCCCAGCTGGGTTAGAACTGCCAAATGAAGACCTTCTATTCCATCACAATGTGTGCTCATTTACTTCTTTGGATCCCTCCTTTTTCTGTATCACCTATGAGCAGGTGCCCGTTGTGTAACCCGTCAGTTCACTTTTGTGTGTATCCAAGTGACATTTATTGATTCCCAGCTGTGTGATTATGCACAGCCCCATGGAAGGATATAGGGCTGCTACAACAGACTGTAGCACGTTTCAGGTACTCATATTCTAGTGAGGAAACCTTTGGATTCAACAATTGTAACAATATTTATGGACTCAGAATTAAGAGAATGCTTCATGTCAAATTCTGTAGCTGCAGAAGATATACTTGTAAAAAAATTTTTTTTTTATTATTCCCTTAAATATTTTCCTGGAACTCGTGTAATTGGGCAATTGGCAAGTTTTACAAGTGACTAATACGTTAATCCTGCTTTTCCCTTCTGTGTTGTGGGATTGTCAATTGAGTCAGGGTTTAAAAATGGAGCTTGATGAGATTTGCTCTAAATATGTTGACTAATACCAATTAAACCTCTAAACATCATACGCAGATTGATCATGTCTTTTGCACTCTTGAAAGACCTAAAAACGCACCTAGTTAATAACCTGCTCCCTATTCTTAATAAAGAGCAGGCTAATTAAAACTTATTTGCTGGCTGAAAATGAATAAATTAGGAATTATATTTTAAAACAGGCAACGACACAGTCTACAGGAGGAGCTGAATATGAGCTGGGGGGAAAGGAAGGAGTGGTAATCTTTTGTCACTGAGGAAGGCACAGACCAATGAAGAGTTGTGTCACGGTGACAACATGCCAGGCTAAGGAGGCTCTTGGTAGGCATGGCAGTCAGGGCTTTCACTGTAACACAGAAGCAGGGAGTGGAGAGTGAAAGAGACACTGTGCCTCCTCACCTCCTCCCTCCATTCTTGCTTATCGTGCCTTTCCATCAAGCCCTATCTTGCCACAAGCGCTGCGCCAGCCCACTGGAGTCTGCCCGTCTCCTTAAGGGCTGCAATACAGAGAGACATCACCTTGATGATACATTTGTCTTGTGGAACCTTGTTAAGTGGGTACTAGTCACTCCATGGAGCTCTGCATGGCTCATCAGTGTAGAATTTTGGCCAGTTCTTGAACTCCCTTTAATGTTGTTGGTTCTTGACTCTAAACTTTCTAAGAGTCCTTTCTGGAGGAGAAAGCCTGTCACCATTGTGTGACCATTCAGCTTGGCTAGCTTATTCCATATTATAGCTTTCAGCTGAACCTCACTTCCCCAAGGACATCTTCCTTGATGTGTCAATGAATTCAGCAGCACCGTCATGTTCATACCCTTGTATTACACCTACCTGACACATCCTAGTGTAGCTCTCTCTTTTTTGGGCCAGAAACATAGCATTGTGAAAGTACAAATGGAGTTTTGAGCAACACCATGTCCCTCGCATATAGCCTGTCCATCCTAGGCCACTAGTGAATGTGCAAGGCAGTGTCCCCTCTGACTCCTGATACATACATTCTGCCTTCCTGCAAAAACAGGAATACTGTCCTGTGTTTCTTTGGTGACCCAAGAAATACAGGTCACAGGTGAGTTGGTACCCAAGAACTATTCGTTGAAATGAAATCTTAAAAATTCTGCCACTAGCTATTCTTTATCTAGCAATATGAAGAGCTTTCTGTAATCATTTGGGGAACAGACAGAAAAATGGACAAGCTGGGGCTTGTTTCTGAGTTTGTAGGACAGAATGAGCAGTCCTGTGTTAGGAATGTGCCCGTTGCCACCGTAGTCAGCTTCATCGCCTCTCTGCTCCATGTTCACCTTGTCTCAGGAAACAAACGCTCGTGCTCAGTAAGCTACGGGACAGGTTGCTCAGCCAGGCAGGCAGCCCAGCTCCAGCTTCAAGAAGATGAACACTGATGATGGCCAGGCTGGGTCTCAGTCTCCCCTCGCAGTTGCTCTCTGTGTACTCCTGTACAATTACCCAGCCTCCTCTCTCCTCATAGTTGAACTGGTGAGGATACTCCCAGTCTAAAGGGAACATTGTGTAAGGATTAAATGAATGTTTCTAGAACAAGGCCTAAAATGCTTGCAAGAGGTGTAAAATTTATACCACAGCTAATTTAAACCAAAGGAGACCGATTAGCCTCTGCCCACTCCCCAGGACTGCTTAGGGGACAATTTAAAGAGGCAGTGAATTAGCGGAGATTAGGGTTTGTCTGTCCAAATATTCCAGAGCCAGGATATTCTTGCCTCTGTGTTTATTCTCCCTCTCCCTCACTACTACCCTCCCTTTTCTGCATGTCATGTAGATGGTTATCAGCCGTCCTTTAGCTCCGCGGCTCTCCAAAATCAGCTGGAAGGTTCAGAGGCATTCTTACCTATTTAATATATTTGTATCTCTAAAAACTACTGACTTTTTCCTATGGTATGCCAGTTTTCTCAGATTGATTTCATAGAGAAGATATATATTTTATTGGAGTGAAACAAAATAAGAACAGATAGCCTAGAAATAATGCAGGGACAACAGTAGGCTCTAATAATGCAGGGACAACAGTAGGCTCTAATAATGCAGGGACAACAGTAGGCTCTAATAATGCAGGGATAACAGTAGGCTCTAAGCTTCGGAAGCAGTGACGATGATGATGATGATGTTTAGTACTTATGAGCACTTTTATATGAGAGTATTTCAAATTGTTCATAGAAAACATTTAAAAGATAAGTTTAGTGCAAAAAAAAATTGAAATCAGTGCTGCTCTATATTTTCCGTCACTTTTGAAGACTATGTGAGCCATAGAGTAAAAGAGAATGAGACTGACCCATCTTATCCTGAAGATTCCAGCCCAAAGGAAAGTGTCTCCACGTCATTGTCAACAAAAGTCCGAGATCACCTTGTGACAAATTCTATTCTTGTTCAGTTTAGATATTTGACTCAATTGTAGGAGTTGTCTTTGCAGTTTTATCATGACATTGGAATGTCAAAAAAAAAAAAAGAGTGGGGAAAGCACACTATAGAATGAAATCTACATTTACTGGTAAGAAGCAAAGTGCATTTGGCATCAGTGGAAAGCCGAGCCTTTGATGTGGAAAATACAAGAGTTCTTGTTGTTTCCATTTGGGTCAAAAAGAGAAAGATGATGGGTCTATGATAAGCTAGCTGTGACCATTGAAGAGCCACAAGTTGTCCTGCCCTGAGGATATGCAAGGATGAAATACACATGTCAGGAAAAAACTGTGGGCAGTGAGGAAATAACCATAGGGAGAAAAAAAAAGCAGACAGCATTTCATACGAGTCAGTGACACAGTGAGTGAGGCTTCGTTACAAGATGAAACTACTTACATGTTAGAGTAGGGGCTGACAAGGAAAGCCGGAAGACAAGGCAAATGTGGATGAACAATTTTTGTGAATAATCTTATTCTCACTATATAGAAGCCAGCAACCCATAATGGCCCTGATCTGCAAAGCCACTGAAGGAGGAAGTATTTCATTTTAGATACGGCAATATCCTCAGTTATAAACATTACCCCCTCAATCGCTGAAAATGTTCACACGATTAATGGCTCTTGCATGTATTTAACAATAGTTGCCTAGCAACCACCGAGAAGCATTTTTCGAGCGCAAAGGGTCTAAAAATGAATGAAGAGCAAATACGGTTTGAGTTGCAGCTGAGATGACAGAGTTTCTGATACTAGTTTCAGCACATGGTTCCCTAGGAATCAACATGCCAGTTACGACGTCGTAGCAATTCCTCTGAGTGCACAGAAAGGTACTGTTTCTCTTGAATACGTAAAAAGAGGGAGAAGGTGCACTGTTGGAAGGACATCTCAGTGTAGCTTGGTCTACCTTTTGGCCTTCAAGCAGGACTGCCTCCTACCCATTCCCAGATGGATATGTAACTAACGGGGCTTTTGGAAGGAGAAAGCTTGCAATGTCTCCTCTGGTGATCCAATTCAGGATCCTGCAGCTTTTGGACAGAAACCATTAGGTAAACAGCATGGATTAGCCAAGAAATCAGCTTCCTCTCTAAAGGCAATTGATATGTATCATTGTCTGGCTTTCCCAGCCATATCTTACTTGAAATGAAAAGAAGCTAAAAGTCATTCCAGATCTGAGGTCACAAGTTCAGTTGCCCCATAGGGACCCTGGGGAAAATGGGCAGGTGGAGCCCATAAGAAATCAGGGAGCAAGGCCCGGCAGTGTGGCTTAGGGGCTAAAGTCCTCACCTTGAACGTGCCTGGATCCCATATGGGCACCAGTTCTAATCCCGGCAGCCCAGCTTCCCATTCAGCTCCCTGCTTGTGGCCTGGGAAAGCAGCTGAGGACAGCTCAAAACCTTGGTACCCTGCACCCATGTGGGAGACTCAGAGAAAGATCCAGGCTCCTGATTTTGGATCGGTACAGCAGCACTGGCCATTGCAGCCACTTGTGGAGTAAATCCTCAGATGGAAGATCTTCTGTCTCTCCTCCTCTATATATTTTATAAATAAAATCTTAAAAAAAAAAAGAAATCAGAAAGCAAAAGATGCACTTCCTCTAAAGGGACAGCTGGTTTTTCACTGTGCTACTGAACAGTGAGTACTATGTTGTCAGATATCTCTTTAGCAAAAGCCAGACAATCCTATTTTTGAGTGCAAAATCTCTTCATTTTCAATTAATGACATTCTTTAAAATATACAGACTAGATAAGCCATGGCACTAAGTAGATTTTTTTCCTTGGGCTGCCAATTCATGATCTCCTTTCTTATCTAATAAACTCTTGGTTTTAGAGATGAGGGAAGTGGTGTAAGAAAACTTATTCAAAGTTGGTGAAAATGTGAGGTTCTTAAAGTCAAGAACTATGTTGTCTTCTCTGTTTTATCCCCAGCTACGCTAGCACATGGTCACAATTTAATAAATATTTATTTAATCAGTGAACAATGCACATTAGGAGAAAAAAAAATGAGACTTAGTTTGGCCAGCAGAAATCAGGACTCTAAATGATTCTGAATTACGTTATTTTTCTCCCTTTTGCCCAAGTGGCCCGTTCTAACTGCTATTTTAAGTAGAGTCTTATCACAAAGAGACTTATCTAAGGGATTGTTGAAAAAGACTATTCTACCAACAATCCTGGAGGAAAAGCATTGGATTCTGAGATGCAAAGGAGGGTAGATTTGTCTATGCTAGGGTTCCTATGACTAACAGTTGACCTTTCTACTTGGCCTAACTACTGTGTTAAAGTCCAGTCCATTACTGAGCTCCTCCTATGTGCAGAAGCCTTCGTCTGGTGTTGTGTAGATACAGAAGATTCAGGTGAACCCAGGGACTTAATCATTGAGCAGGACTGCTCCAAATACGCTTCAGAAATGTTTAGTGATGACATATCTAGAGAATAAGGGAAATTGCCATCTCTCTGTTATTTTGTTATTTTTATTAGCCAAAGCACGATGAACAACCAAGACATATTCTCCCCTCCTAGGAACCTCACTTATTTCTACTAGGCGGGAAGGCCTGTCCTGCCAGTGTAGACAGCACTTCAGCCTCCAGGGGGTCGTTCCACCTGATCCATTGCAGCGTTGTACTCTAAATCTTTCGTCCTGGGTTCTTCCAGGCGCTTGCCCTATGCTGAGGGCCCAGGTGTTCTCAGGACGTCGGCATCTCTCCCGCTCCTGCAGGATTGGAGTCTTGAAATGCTTGATGTGATGTATCACTTCCATGGGGTGTGTCTATGCATCTGATAGCGATAATAGCAGCACCTACCACTTGGCGTGTTCCTTGTCCCAGCTGCTGTTGGGCATGTTATCACATGTGGCTCCGTTGCTGGTGTCTGTCATTATATCTTTCAGGATAGAGATTTAATTTTCCTTTGACAAATGTGGAAATTTGGCCCCCAGAGTCATACCCAAGGTCATGGAGTTGCTTGACTTATAAAAAGTGAATTCAAAACCAACTAGTCTAAAAGACTCCACTCTCTCTGCTTCCTTGTGGAACTGCAGCATCTAGCAGAAATTTTACTAACTTCACCGGCTTGGTGGAGATGAAAGGACCTGTGACATCTTTTTGTCCAGAGCAAACCCTAGAAGCCATTTAAAATGAAGTGGACAGTATAATTTCTGGATAGTGTTCTTTGCTGGCGAAGATAATCAGAGATAGCGTCCTCTGCAAGCTCTCTGTGTGCGTGATTTCATAAAACTGGGGTAGCAGTTTATTATTATAAAATTAGTATAGCATAGAACAAACCTGGGCTACGAGCCAGATGAAATAGACAATGAATAGTTATATAAGGTTTTGGAAGCACAGGGGGAAGAACACAAGCTCACTGTATTTTCTTCTCAATTGTCTGCTGTTTGTTAATGTTTCCTTTTCAACATGATTGCATCTCAGCTGAATAGCACTTGCCATCTCAGGCTTTAGAGTGCCAGGCCTGACATAGTTACATCCCCTCTGTGCTAAAAATATTGCATATATATATTCAACCGCAACCCGACATGTTTAGCTAATGGGTTACTCAGGAGCTGTGTGCTTATATAATTAAGTGATGTATGTAATTTTGTGTTAACACATTTGCAATGTGTGTTTCCCTGGTGATGGCAATGCTTTATTCGGTGTGAAGTGTGACATTTTAATTCCCACTGAACAATTTCCTACCTTGATTCGCCTTGTTTTTGTGGCAGGGGATTATTTTGCAATCAAGATAAAAGCATTATTTATGAAATTTCTAAACTATCCCATTACTGGGAACTTTTAACTGCAGATCGGGCTTCTATTTTATTGATCTTTGTTAAAAATCTTTATTAGAATTTAAATTTAATCTCTGCCTTATAGATTTACCCAGACTTTCTTTGGTAGACACAGTTTTAACACAATGTTGCAAAAATGGGATTCCTCAAACAAAAAAAGAAAAGAAAAAAGAAAAGAAAAAGAAATTCTAGGAATTCTTACCAGAAAGTCTGCCATCTTCCCTAAGAACATTCTTCTCAAGTGTTGCTGATTCCTTCCATGTCTGGGGCTCTGTAATCAAAGTGGAGACCTTGTGGGAAAACAAAAAACAAAAACAGAACCAGGTCACATCTGTGTGGCTCCAGAGATGATTCTGTTAGGTATTTAAGCATTGACATCAGCTGGGTCTCAGAGTTACCTTGTAAGAATTAAAAATATGAATGCAGAGATCAGGTCATTTTCTACGTAATGGCAATCATGACCCAAAAAATGTTAGACAGACAGGAGGATGGCCAGGGATAGCCCCACCACCTTTCCTTCTCCAGGGTGGGTGCTGTCTGTTTTCTCCATCAAGATCAAGAGTCCAATATTTTAAGAAATATCTGGGGACCAGCATTGTTGTACAGTGGGTTAAGCTGCCTCTGGCAACTCTGGTATCCTTTACCAGGGAGCTGGCTTAGGCCCTGCTCTGCTTCTGATGTTGATTCCTGCAAATGCATCCAGAAAGGCAATGGCAGGTGACCCAAGTCCTTGAGTCCCTGCCACTAAGATGGGAGAACAGGATGGAGTTCCTGGTTCCTGGCTTCAGTCTGATCCAGATCAGGCTGTTGTGATGTGGGGAGTGAACCAGCAGATGAACACTCTGTCATGCTTTGCCTTGCAAATTAGGTCTTAAAAAAAAAACCCTAAATTTTTACGTCTTTTTTTTTTAATTGAAAAAGACCTCAAACAAAAAAGAAGCATTTGCAAAACAATATAATCAGCCGCTGGTTTTAGAATACGATTCAGCGAGTTCTTTGATGAAATGCTATGATGGCCCAGTGACCAAGACAGTATGTATTGGGAGCCTCATGAGAGAGAGAGACAGACAGACAATTGCAGTGCAGGGCGGCGGGTGATATGGATGAGATGAGAGAAAACGAACGTTTCGGGCTGTCTAGACTGCTGGGTGCAGAGGGCGTTGTCAGGCACGGCCTGGGGACAAAGACACAGGGGTGGTAATCCACGTGGTTTGCTGGAGACCTGGAAAACCCGCATTCCTGCGGAAAAGCATCAGGCACAGCTCCGCCCAGCCCAGGGTCCTCTGCTGCCGGTCCCTACAGGTGGCGAGTTTTCACCATCCTTCTTCACCCTGAAGAGGGCGCTTTTATTTTCCCAGCCTGGCCCAATACAAGCAGCTGGTGGCTGGAGTTGACGCCAAGGGCCAGAGTGCTGGGCTGATGGCTGCACAAGCATTTTCCTCTTAGTCCCTCCCATTTGGGGCTGAGCAAACAGCTGGGAGTGTGGTGCCCAGAAAGGCTGCCAGAAGAACCCACAGTCCGTGCACTTCAACCAAACGCTCTTGGTTGTATGTTTTGGCATTCATACACAGTGGGAACATACTTGTCGGCTCCCATTTGAATGCATTAATTGCAGTTCCCTGGAAAGTATGTGTCAGTAATTCCTCCCTGTGAAGACCCAAATGTGAGTATCCAGGTCCATTGAAAAGCCAGCTGCTGCCAAGGCACCGCTGTGATCCCCCGCACCAGTCTGTCCAGGCTCTGCCGCTCACTGGGGGACGGCCTTTGCTACTGTCTAGTATGAGGGTTTCAGCCTTATGGTGTGAAAGACCGTGAGACAAGGAATTCCATCATTGTGTAGAGCCCTACTGTCCCCACGTCTTTGGATATACCACTTCCTAGCGGTGGTCTTTGGTTGCAAATGCTTATGAAAATGCAGGAACACGCCCGCCCAGTTCCTGTCTAGTCACAGGTCCCCGACTGCGTTTGAAGGCCAGCCTCTCCAGCTCTTGCATCTAGATTCAAGATGCTTTCAAGAGAAAACAGGAATCACAAAGGCTCTGAAAATCCCTGCAATCTGTGGGAGCACGGATCAAGGAAACCCTACTCCGAGCAATGTCGCAAGTCCACAAGGCTGTCAACCAGCAGTTCTTGTATTATGGCTCCAAGCCCCGCCCCCGCCGCCCACTTCCCTGAGCCCTGAGGCTGTGGTTAATAATGTCAAAAGAATGTTTTAAAATTGCTCTTCTGTTGATTCCAAGGAGTTAGAGCCCTCACGTGGTTAGAGCCCTGGGCTAGGAGTCAAATTCTAAATTTAATCCCAGCCTCTGAACATCTCCGTTCTGCAACTCACCACTAGCAATGCTTCAGTTTTCCCATCTGCAAAATAGGCGTAAGAGGCCTCAGTCCCTGGAATTATTCACAAAGAGCTTTGTCCCGCAAGACTGCCGGCATTATGGGGGGGGGGGGGGGAAGGGAGAGAAATATCATTTTTCTTCCCATAATGGAAAGAAACAAAAGCCCTTTGAGTACGCACCTTGTGTAAACGCCCTGCGCTTAAAAGCAGATGGATTTCAGAGGTCAGCAAGCACCGCCCCCCACCCCTTATTATTTTCTTAAAGCTAAACAACGCTAACTAGTGAATTCATTGTGGAATCAAAAGACATGAAAGGAAGGGCATTTCAGCTTGCACAATAGTACAAAGAACAACAAGAATGGTCATGTTTTGCTGAAGAACTCACAGCTGTTTGATTTTATAGTAAAATTACTTTAAGAACTTTGCTAATGCAAAGACAAAACCAAACAACTGTTGTTGCAAAATTAAACTTCCACGTGCGAGTAGGAAAAGCCAAGTGGAGAATAATCTGCTACTGAAGTCATGCTAAAAATACAGAGCATTTTTGTGAAAGCTGCTTGAAGGAGTGACTTTCGTCTGAAGAGAAGGCATATACAAGACAGAAGTAGTAATTTACTGGTAACATGATGAGAAATAGTTTATGTTCTCATGTACTTTGCCCCAAGTTCTCCTCGCCCTCCCCCCGCTTTTTCTGAAGTTGAGCGGTCTGTTTTAATACCAGGTTTGTTTGCTTTTTGGGGATGGGCCTGTTGGGCAGGAAATTGTCAAAAAAAAAAAAAAAAAAGTAGACAGCACAAATTTTAGAAGACGTTTTTACAAAATAAATTCCATACTACATCGAGTAACAGATGATTAAATTTGGATTTCAAAAATTTTGTACAATTTTGTTTTTAAGAAAAATGAGATAAATGAGATAAATTCTCTACCTACACTTAGTTTTACAAATTTCAAGTTTCCATATGTTCCCTATTGTCAGAAACAAATAAACCAGAGCTTTTTATTTTTTTTTTAAAGAAAAAAGTGGTTTTCTTCCATATTAGGGAATTATTCAGGCTTCCTTCCTTGGTTCCTATAATTCCAAACTAGTTGGAACATGAGTCTATTTTTGGTTGGTGAGGGAACTTTTAAAATGTGGTCATGATTTTAAAGGCTCTAACTCTAACACACAAAAAATCAATTTGCCACATATATAACAGTTATGGCTGTAAATATAGTGAAGTCATTGTATTCCAGAAAGACAAAGTTCTAATTTCCATATTCCAAGCCCCTCCCACCCTCACTCCCACAACGGCCGTCATCACACAGGAGGGCTGCTAGGTGTAAATTCTAAAACATATAAGATAACATGAGGTTGTGATCTGCGGCTTCTCTCTAAGATGAATGCTTTTACCTATATTTGATTAAACTCTTGTGAATTTCTGGGATTGTATGATCGACCCATCGCATCACACAGATCTCACCACGAGAGGGCGAAAGAGAGTTTGCTTTCAGCTAACAAAGCTAGAAACGGTTTCAATATCAGCAGTGTTTTAACTTGTTAAGGATTTATTTTTCCACCTTCCGGGTGCTACACATGCAGCCTCTGAGTTTCCAATGACAGCGAATAATAATAATCCAAATAAAGTTCTTCTAAGGGAAAATATAGACAGACAAGAGCAGACAAGAGCTTTTGCCCAAATAAGGATCCCTTTTGTGACAACTCCATGTGTTAGATAACCATCAACTGACAGTTGGCCATGAGTTAATAATGTTGGATGCTGAAATATGCATACCATGTGCTATAAAAGACCATGGAGGACATGGACAAATACTTCTATAGTTAGATATCAGGAACATACCAGAGGTGTGCAGAGTGCTGCATGTGGTCCCTATCAAGCTACTTCATGAAAAGTGTTACATGGTGCAACATATAATATTTATTTCGTATTTGGAGGATGTTGCAAATTTTGGTCTTAATCTCCATGCATGTCATTGCCTAAAATGCTATAGTGACTCTTTACTTCTAAGAAAATATTTCCAAGCTTATTTCCACTACCCTCCCTGTTGTTCTTTCCTTTTTACTGTGGGATCACCCCACCCATAAAAAAAAAAAGTTTGTTGGAGATGGGAGGTCCATTCAGGAATCTGGCAGGCATGAACCCTCTCCAGGACTTAAGCTTCCGGTGGGGTTTCTGTCTGGTGGTCACAGGAAGCAAAAGGTGAAGCGGTAGATGGAATGGGCTTTGATTTCAGCCACCATGACCAGTGTTTGGGAGGATGGAATATTGGACCAGCAGGTCTTTGACAGCCATCTCCTTGGAATGATGCCTTGCGATCTTGTTGGTTCTAAGAACGATTGGACAATGGGTGTGTCTATTGTTTAGCTCCCATATTTCTAAACATCTTGTTCTGTTTGATTCTTCTGGGCTCTGGGGAACACTTCTGTTCGAAGTGTATCTCAAGGTCTGGTGTCTCTCAATGCCACAGACATCACCCTCTTGCCTCTAGACACCTGCATGTATCTGACTTCTCTAAGATGAAACCTCCAAAGGGGAAAACGCAGTTGACGTTGAACCTCATCAACAGTTGGCAGTGGAGAATCTTCCTACTTCCCATCAGCCCGAATCACTGAAGCTCCATTTGCTCAGAAGTCAGTTTGCATGGAGTCATGAAACTGACTATAAAGCAAATTAAAGATATGTTATCTCAAAAACCAAAGAGAGAGAGAGAGGGAAAGAGAGAAGAGAGAGAGAAGGAAGGGGGAAGTATCAATATAGTCTTAGAATTGTATCTATGAACTGTGTTAAATCTGGTCTCTTCATATTAATAAAAATGTAAATTAAAAATGGCTCTCATTATACTCCACCCATATCGGCGGCAGGAGAGAAGTCATGAAGTGGACAGAACCTCCAACTCCCTCCATTCCATCCTCTGTTTTCTCTCTCTGCCTTTCCCCCAGATTGTTGTCAACCCTCAACATTTGCGCTGACATCTTAGTAAAGGAAATTAATGAAGTAGCAGCAGCATCATGGCCACTTAGAGGCCCTGAGTCCATGATGACCAGACCGTCCCCCACAGCAGTGACGACAATCCTCAATTGCACCAAAACTTTCCAGTTGTGACTTGCACTGACTTTCCTGGCCTCAAATGTCAGTCCTGTTTGGTCTGCTCCTTAACACATATTTCCAAGGACGTATCTCTGATCCTAACATTGAGTTGTTGACTACGCCAGTGTCACCCAAGAGAAAGATAATGTGAGCCATATGTAATTTAAAATACCCCAGTAACCACATTTTAAAAGGTAAAAAGAAACATGTGGAGTTAATTTTAATAATATATGTTCTTCAATCCAGTCTAAAATATCATCATTGCAATATGCAATCAATATAAAATGTTATTAATGAGGCATTTCAGTATTTCTGGTTTTGGAGTTCCAGTGTGTATTTAGCATTCATGTCACATCTAAATGCCTAGTGAATACATGTGGCTGGAAGTGACTGTATTGGGCAGAGCAGATCTAAATGGTAATAGAAATGTTTCTCTTCCATTGAAAAAGAAAAAAGCGAAGAAGCCCTAGCCTGTTCTGTGTTCATTTTCGATCTTGCATTAAAGTTTCTGATGGCATCTGTGACAAGCCTGCCTTGCATTACCTGAGCCCTCCAGCTTGTCCCCTGCCCCCACCGCGGGGTATAATTATCAGTACTTAGTCACTAGAGCAGCAGGAACTGCAGACCTTATCGCTGCCCCTGCCTGCACACCCCAAGCCTCTTTGTCTTCTCCTTCTGTGGCTTCACTGCCCTCAGCTCTTAGACTCTGCCTTGCGGCACATGAGTTCCTTGGCATCACAGAAAAGTTTCAGAGCCACGTTCCTGGCAGGTGGCCGCTGCGCCTCCACCAGCAGTGGAGGGGAGGCCCTGTGCTTTACCAGAAGACCCTCATAAAAAAGGAGGCATGGAGCATCCACCTGAGCCAGGAAAGATGGCTCAGGGTCGGTCTCGGACAGCCGAGAATAGCCACCTTTTATACTGAAAAGTAGAAATGCACAAGGGGAATGAAAACCCTCCCATCAGTATAAATCCCCTTTTGAATCTTTGTGGAAGAAACCATGAGCCTGCTACCTGATGACCTTTTACTTTTCCTTAAGTGTGTGTGTTTTAAGAACTGAAATGTCTCATGACGTCTTCATCCAAGTCTGCAGAAAGTTAAATGTCTCTATGTTAATACACACACACACACACACACACACACACTTTTCTTAATGCATTTCCCAAGTGCGGAAATGTTTGCTTTATAGAAGGAGCGAGTCGGTTATCCTCCGTGTTACAAATGGAATCTCTCATTTCCAAACCTGGAGAAATAGCTGCCCAAGAATGAACTGCTTAGATAGGATTTTGAAAACTGTTCTGACGTTCCTGCTCTTGCAAGCCTGTTCAGCATGAGCGTGTAGCTTTCCCCCTCCGTGCTGTCATGTTTAATAGTGACACCACAGAGCCCATCAATCAGACTAGAATGAGCAGATTTACTGACTGTAACAAAAATGAAAAATGGAGAGGGAAAGAGACACAAAATTCTCTAGGTTTAAGAGGTCCCATTTTTCTAACTTTCAGAAATGATACAAATCAAAACGTCCTCACATTTCCAGGATAGATCCTTAAACAGAATTTTTTCCAGAGATCATTATTTTAAGTTACTATTCAATTCTTGTTATTTAATAACACACTAAGGAAGGTCAAGTCAATGTTGATGGACTCGTTTTCGAAAGCTGGAAACTGGAGCTATTTCAAACTCCTCACACACACATACAAAAGGTATATCATGTGACATTAAAACATACTGATTTTAGTGGCAGTAGTGTTGTCTGCTCAATCCACTCCATTGAGAAAGACATGTGGGTCAGAAACTGGGAATCCTGGAAGAGGAAGCATGGATGCTGGCAAAGTGAATAGTAGGAAAGATTGCTTCCCAGAAACCAGCATTGTGGTGTGGTGGGTTGAGCCACTACCTGCAGCGTCAGTATCCCATATTGGTACTGTTTCAAGCCCCTGCTGCTCCACTTCTTACCTAGATCCCAGCCAATGGCCTGGGAAAAGTTGTGAAAGCTGGCCCAAGTGCTTGGGCCCCTGCACCCATGTGGGAAAACTAAAAAAATTTCCCTGTGCAAGCATTTGGGGAGTGAACCAACAGATTGAAGATCTCTCACTCACTTGCTTTCTCTCTCTCTCTCTCTCTCTCTCTCTCTCTCTCTTTCTAACTCTGCCTTTCAGATAAATAAACATTTTTTTCCTACTAAAAACCAATGTGTGGGGTAAATAAAAAATGGGAAGTTTTAGCCACCGTGACTTTTTTAGGGGCTTCTTTTGCTATAGTTGGGTGAAGTGACCGCAGAGCCTGAACTATTGGAGAGCAATGTGGCAGCTGAGGACCCAGACCCTTGAGTGCAGTGCTATGACTAGATAGCAATGCCACTGTACCCTCAGGGGGTAAGCTCCATCCTTTGTCCTCGGGCATCATTCTTTATAGATGTGTGGAAAACCGCAGCCTGCTTCCCCTCCATGCTTTGGGGTACAGGGCCCTTCATTCCCAAGATGAATACGTTTTTTCAAAACAGCCATGCCCCACTCTCTCCATTCCCTTTTAAGTCCTGAAGGGGACCCCTACAGCGAACACTTTCCAGTGGGGGGATAGTGTGTGGAGCTTAGGAGACCAGAGTTGAACGGCCGGGAACAGATTCCATGCTGCCTCGGAAAGCCAGTTCTCTGCACATCCCGACTCTTAACTCCTCCACACCTGGCTTTAGCTCCCAGCCGTCCCTCTGATCCCCTCAAGTGGCAGGGGCAAGCATCTCAGGTCCCTTTCTTCGCCAGAGACTTCTAGAACATTTCTTTACCATCTTGGAATGCACTACGTGATTTTGAAATAATGTACAGATAGCAGGGTTTGGTCCTTTAAGTTTCTGTCCTTTCTCAAGATACAGCCGGAAAACAAAGATAGAAATCTGCCTGTCCCTGCTGGCGAAACCTGACTACAAAAGAGGTTTGCTTGTCTTTAAATGGCCAGGGCACATGGAGTCACATGCTTTGAAACCAATTAGCAGCACGGATGAGCTAGTCAGTCCTGCTCATTTAGAGGGCGGGGGAAGGGTACAAGTCACATACTTTGTGTTTTTAAGTGTTTCTGAGAAATGAAGACCTCCAGGGCAGAGAGAAGGCGGATCAGGAAATAACTATGCAAACCACATACCTATCATATTACTAAAACTTTGATTAGGGGCATTAACAATTGCTTCAGCACTCACAGGTATGAAACGGGAGTGAGTAAGACTGGGCATGTTTTGGAAGGGATTACATGAGTGTTTACTTACATGCTTTGGTGAGCACCGAATGTGGTCCACGGCTGTTCTGGACTTACACTGCCTGTGCAGCCCAGGTAGGACACACGCAGGCACACATTCCACTCTCCTTGGGGACTCTTGTGGATCTCAGTGACTTGGAAAAACAGCCAAAGGTACTAGACCTCAGCACAACTCTTCACCCTTCCAGGTGCTAGAATAGGGACCTGGATTCCGTGGCAGCATCTAGAGCCTTGGAAGTGCCCTGTGGTGGTCAATGGTTCAAAACACCCAGAGGAATGGCTTAGGCTAATGCGATCTTGGAAACGCAAAGTGCAGGGCGTTATACGGCTCTGACATCAAATGCAGTGAGGGTGTTCATTCCCCTGGTCGTTGTTCAGGGCTGCATGGGATTGACAGCATCGGAAAGTTGGGGAAAGCTGGAATTTGTCTCCAAAGTCTGGGCTGACAACACTGGGCTCCTCTTTTTAATGCCTTTATTTTTCTGTCAGAACAATTTCAAAATAATAACAATCTTGTGGCATTGTCTTCCCACGTCTATTGCTTAAAAATTCATCAACTAAGTTAGAATGCCCCTCAAGGTCAAGTTGTGCTCATTAATGGTACTGTATTTTCATCTCTCAGACAATAGGGTTGCTTCGCCAGTGTTTTCTGTTGAGTGTGGAAGACTGTTTATGGGAAAACACAATCAAAATACATTTCAACATTTTGAAATCAACACATTATTAGTGTTTTCTGAACTCACATGAAGATCCAATCAACTAAATAGAAGTTGAGTCCCAGTGGGTCATGGATGAGCTGTAAACTATGGATTTGAAGGGGGAACTTTTAGGGAATCATTTATGAATTTTTAAGTTGAAATGTGAGTTTGAATTGAAAGCCAAAATGAGGCCTGAGAGCTCCTACTCTCCTCCCTCCCCCCTCACATATTTGAAAACTGAAATTCTGTAAGAGATTATCTGTGAAATGCCTTTCTTTTATTATGCCCATAAATTTTAGGAGTGGCTTTGATCAAGCCTTCTGCCATTCTCGGTTTCTAAATCTTTTATTCATACGTTAATAACTTTAAAAACATTCATCCTATTTTTGTTATAGTGAAAGAGGAAGTGTCTAAATAGTCAAAAGGGAAACATTGAAAATAGAGCACACTAAATGATAACTAAATTAGGGTAGGGCTTTTTTTTTTTTTCCAGAAAGAGCAGTGCTCCATGCTGAAACCTGCTAGGGTATTTTAAGATTATTGTCTGTAAAGAAAATGTACCAGACTTGAGGGCCTCATAGGAAAGGCATTACAGAAATGCAAACTATTATCAGAAACACAAACTATGCATAGGACAATGTTTGTGAGTACCTAATACTTCAGGCAGTGGCTCTCTTTTGTTTTTTTGGCTCTCATGTAAAACACACACACACACACACATTCATGTACAACTTGCAAATATGAGTTACACTCTGCCAACTTCCTCTAGACATGGACCCTGGGGGATCAAACTCTTAGGAAAATTATGCCTGTTTTTCCATTGCCCTGCTTCCAATCCCCACCAATCAGCAAGTCCTATCTGAGAGTCTCTCGAGAGACTACGAAGCTGCGTTAGCAACAAAATCCTCTCTGTAAAATGGGAAGAAAGGGTTGTTAACTGATGAGTCAATCCCATTTTTATAGCAGTTTATCTTTGTGGTATTTCCAAGAGCACAAATGCTATTTAAAAAAAAAAAAGTCATGACAGGAAGAACACAGTAGGGAAAAAAAACAGGAACATTGAAGCCAAAAGCAATTGACTCTGCCAGTAACTGGTTACATTTCCTTTGTTTTATTATTATTATTGCAAAAGTTGGGGTTGAGATGAAAAGTTTCTCACACCTGCACTGTCGAGACGCATAACTTGTCGGAGGCCACGGTGAAGAAAATTACATAAATGCCTCTACAACTCTGAGCTGCCAGACACTTTAAGGAAACAAACAAACTTGTTTGCGTTGCATTGTTCATAACACTGCCTATAATTCATTCCTATGTGGAGGAGTTCTTAAAAATGGGTGAGATGTCAGAGTAGCCCAGAGCACTGGAGGCAGCTTGATTCTCCTGGGATTAACACCTATTGAAATAGCAGTGACTTCACAAAGGTGAAGGCTTGTTAATTTCTTGGCACAGAGTATGAGAGGCAGATGGGCAGTCAGAAAAGATTCTTTAACAGAAAGAACAGTAATTTTTCATTGATTAGGACATAGAACCAGCAACCCACTGCAGAGGCTAATGTGTATATGATGCTCCAAGTTCAGTGACATTAGTAAATTTCAGTGAAAGTCTTAACACCTCGATGGGACCCTGCTGGCCATCAAGTCTATGGGATTTTGGTTGCTTCTCAAGAGTGTGTTTATTAGGGGAAAGCTTTATCCAGTCCACGTTAATATGAATGCCTCATCATGAGGCAGAAAGAAGGAGAGGGGAGAATGAACACGTATGCTGTGTGCTAAAAGCAGACTCTGAATGAAATCTCCCTTGGGTTGGAATCTTAACTGCTTCCAAGAAACCTGTTGAGTGGCCCAAGACAGGTCATTTCATCTCTATCTCACCTTCTTGATCTGTACAATGGGGATAATTATACCTTTGTCATTGACTTGTTGTGACAAAGTACTCCAAGAAGGGACTGACTCAGAGAAAGTGCTCCGTGTTTGCTTCTCTAGGTATCCATGCATAATATCAGCAACACTGCTGCAAAGGGCATTTATGGGACTCTGCAATGAGCCAGCCTGGGGCTGGGCCAGGGGTTATGGATACCTGTGGAGAGTAACCGTGCGTTGATTGCTTACACTATGGTGTTATTAAAGAAGATAGCAGGGAGGTGCTGCTGGCTTGTGGGGGAGGGAAGGAGGTTGGCCTCACCAAGAGTACCCAGCTGCTCTCCTGCCCCAGCAGGACTCTGGGTCTCTCAGCAGGAATGGCCAGGGCCACGGCAGGTATAGATCATGCAGGACAGCCAGAAGAAGGTGGGGCTGTTTCTAATGCCAAAGAACTAAAGTCCAGAGCTCCAGCTGACCCCTGACCGGCATCACATCCTAATGTATTCAGTCACCAGCCTGGCAAATGATTTGTTTCCATGACCCTGGAGTGGGGGGAGGGGGGAAAAGAGGTGCTCTGAAGGCCTGAATCTAGCCATTTTTTTTAAGTCCTTAAGCTTTACCTGAGGTCTCCTGCTTCCAAAAATGTCTTTAATTGTGTCTTGGGGGGTTGCCATCGCATCTGGCACTCCATTCTCCCCAGACTTTGAACACTGAAGCTCCTTAGCACATCTGGGCATTACAGGTGGAACAAGCTGAGAGTCCTGAAATGCCAGACCCCATGGCTTCAGGGTAACCAAGAACCAAAGGCTTTCAGGTCTCCCATATCAATCACCCACAGGATCTCCTATTGTTGCCTTAGGGTGCCAGAGCCAAGTCGTCAGCAGAAAATGTGGGGGCAGCAGTTAGGTGCCTTGGGTGACGAGTGTCCCATGTGGTGAGTTGGCAGGCCCAGTCAGTGAGGCCCAGAAAGAGGACCATGTAGGCATCTTTAATTCCATTAGTCACTTGCTCATTCAACAGTCTTGTTATGCAATGCTGCCGGCTGGGTGTTGTGCTGGGGCAGATGAAAGATGAATCTGGCACGGTCTTGCCCAGCCTAGTGCAATAATACACACACACACACACACTCCAGGGAACTTAGTGACAGGTTCCTCATGAGAAGGACTATTAAAAGTACACAAGGGAGACTAAAGGAAGGGCGTGAGTGTGAGCACTGAACAGCCAATAGCATTCACCTAGACATACCTGCCTTGGCCATGCACTTGCTTTTTTTTCTCTTGATCACGTCATGATCACACAGCATTGAAGCTGGTGTGGGTAGAATATTAGGCACTAGCTGGTCTGTTCTAAGTTTGTCATTCTCAGAATCCGCACGGGGAAAGACATGTGCTTTTCTGGATTTTGAAAACAGCTCAAAGAATGGAGAAAATAGATCCGGCTGGGGGGAGAGAGGTCTCAGCAGTTCCCGGAAGCTTTGCTGTCAGTGTTTAAAAGAGCATGCTCAGTGCAAGTTCTCAAAAAGGCCTTGGGGATCGGAAAGCTCTTCTGGAAACAAATGCCTTTTACGTTTAAGTGCTTTTCACCAAAATGCTAGTAGCTAGGGAAGATGGAAGTAACACGCGGTAGAACAGAGACAATATTGTTTCGATTCTGTTCCTCAGTGCCTTCCCACCTGCTCTGAGCGAGTATTTTGATAAGGGACATGAAAAGGATATCTTTCCCTGGAAGTCATTAAAGTCTTAGCACTTGAGTCAGCTGTGGAAACACAAAGTCTCCTGGACACAATGGTCCACGCCTCGGCTCCGGGCCGTGGCCAGTGTCCGATCCGCGGAACGTGGCGTGGCGCGGTGACAGGGAAGCAGCAGGTCCGCGGCAGCGGCCGGGCAGGCAGGGGATGAAATCATCCCACCTCCCTGCTCTGCTGGGAGGTGGGGAGCGCACGGCCCTCCCTGCCCGTCTGGCAGCTCGGCTGAGTCCTCAGCGCTCATCCCACACCCTCAGTGCTAGTCACTGCCGTGTGTTTACATGAGTAAGGGAGCCGCCGGGGGAGGGCGGTTGTAAGCTGAGCGCACAGCCTCGCGGCTCGCATTCGGAGGGAGGCTGACAGGCATAGCACGACCAGACTTCCAGGGATGTGGCCCGAGAGCAGTCACATGCTGTAGCGTTCGCGAGCGCAGACATCAATCAGGCAGATGTTTGTCGACTGGAATGGGTAATCGCTACTTTCTCTACGTTTGATTTTGTTTGTGGGCTTGTGGATTTCTGATCTTTCCCGGCTGCCTCCTCGGGTGGACTTCCAGCCTCGCGCGTTTGGGGGAATAAGAGGGGGAGTGGGGTTTGGGTTGGGGAGTCGCTTTTGAAACTTTTTTTTTCCCCTCCCGGCTTCTCTATTAGCCCGGCGTTGCTGTGAAAAAAAAAAAAAAATGTTTTCCGCGGTAGAAAATCAAATTAGTGGGATTAATTGTGTTTGTAGGAGGACAGTGTGAGAGGTTTTAACTGCGTGACAGAAGAAAGGTTTACAACAATTAAGAGGGTTCGCAGTGGCGGAGAGTTGGTGCTGTCATAATCAACCCTTGGTATAGTAAAACATGCCGGTACCTTGGGAAGTCTGGAAGAAATTGATTGGGGTGTAATTCATTAGTTTGGAATTGTTCGAGGACCGGTTGGTTACTTGGTCAGCTTTAATTTTGCGTGAGTTGGGTGACTGGTGAAGTTAAATGTGAAAGCTGATGCCAGAGCGTCACGGCACTCAATAAACAGCCTCCCCCACTCCCTTGCTTTCTGGATAGATGTTTAAAGAAACTGAACTCCACATCAAGGAGGAAATATAACTTCCATTTGTCTCTTTTAAAAAGTATAGCCCTAATAGGCTCAGCCTGACCCCAGTATCGTCTCTGGAAGTTATTTTAAATAACCCTCAGGATCTTCCTAGAGAATATGTTGAAGAGGAGAAGGCAGGCAGCTTGCTGATTGAAATGTATCTGGCAGATTTATTGAAATGTGAACCTCTCCAGTCCCAATATTATTAGTAAATACATGTAATAATATTTTCCAACTTGTTACTTTCTCTCTCTCTCTCTCATTTGCTTGCTAGCTTTTGACTTCACCGATATGATAATGTGGGAAATTGCTCATGTCTCTAAATACTCTGAGTTGTTATCAAGTTCTGTGTTACTGAGCTACCTGAATAGGCTGGCACATCATTTGGGTTTTTGAAAACAACACACACACACACACACACACACACACACACACACAAAGGATTATCTCAAAGCTAGGTTCTGGGCTATCTATCAGCTCTTACTGCGTCTTTGCTAAGAACAGGGATGGCTTTATCAGAACTATCCTTCAGCATTAGGGGCTTTCTCTTATTGGTGTAATGGGCTATGTCACGGTGCCATGGGTGGCTTGGGACTCAGGGACAGAAGTGTCTCATTCACCAACATGTGATCCTGGAGAGAGGAGTGCGGGATGCCAGGCCGATGCCCCACACATGTGAGACCGTTGTAGTTAGCCTCCGACTTTCAGAAGGAAGCCCATGCAAATGAAACTGTGTGTCAAATTGTTCTCCATTTGTTTGCAGCGCCAAATCTTAAAGGCAGACCGCGCAAAAAGAAAACATGCCCGCAGAGAAGAGACTCATTCAGTGGCGTCAAGGATTCCAACAACAATTCCGATGGCAAAGCCGTTGCCAAGGTACGCTCCATCACATTCATTTTGCTGCATTTTTTTTTTCCTTTTTATTTTTACTTTTTTTTCTCTTCATCTCTCTGTTCTGTGTGTTAGTGGAAGTTTCCAGTGTAGAAGCTGTCTTTGGAGCTCCACACTCTGGAGGCTGGGAGAATGGAGGGAGGGAGAGGAGGCGTTTTAATTAGTCAACAGAAAGACTTCCCAACTCCCACTTTGGCCTGTTGGGTAAAGGACAGATGATTAAGCGTCCACGTCATTGAGGCTGAGATTTCATAGTAGGTGACACAATGACATAGTTTACTCTGCTCGTGTCAAAAATAGACCTGCTGAACCATCCTCTTCCCGAATGGGTTCATTTAAACATGTTTCAGAGATTAACAGAGGATGAAATTAGAAATGGCTAGAATTAATCTTTTCAATTGGTACTTTCCAAGGTCACTTTTAATTTATCTCAGAGTAAAAATAAAGTCAAATAGCAACATATTTACATGTATATTATATATATGCATATATATATAGTTATATATATGAGTTTTTAAAGAGCCTAGTGAATGTGGAAAGAAAAAACTCATTTGGCCTCCACCTTGTTTGGAATCTTGAAAGTACAAGTCCATGGAGGCTAAAGTGTTGTTTTTATAATTTTAGACTTACCTTGTGGACTTCTGCAGGCTTGGGTCAGCTGTCCCTGATTCTCCTACAGGGTGTTTGGGTTTGGCTCTGGTTTCTGTGCCAGAGATCACAGTATTCTCTCTAGGACCTGAATCCTAGGCCAGATTTCAGCTGACTCCATGCTTCCAGAGACAAGAAGTAAACGTCTACAAGTGGTAGTGTTTTGGCTGCCAGTGAATTGGGGAGATGGTGATGCAGAAAAACGTCCCAGTTCTATTACGTGTTTACAGTCCTATTTGTCTGCCATGGACTTCTCCACGGATTAACAAAGTGAATCCGGGACATGCACAGTCTTTGCTCTTATCGTCAAGTTTGATTGTTTCACGGGAATTCTGAGAACTTTTTGGTTAGGATTGAAAGCAAGATTCCGGAGAATTACAGAGAGATCAACCAGTAGAAATGTGCATTTTCCTTCTTTCGGCTGAAGAACAAATCTATCTTTCCTGAAAGTAATTTCTGTTTTGCTAGTTTAACTTTCTTGGGGGAGGGAGAGACTACACCGATGTCATAAGTCCATTTTCTTGTATGTTGGACATCTCAGCACCAGAGCTACCTAAGTCTGGGCTCCACAATCAGGAAAGATGCCAGCAGGAACAGCTCCCTGCTTACAGTGTGCTCTGCATGTTCCTGAAAGACACTGCAGAATGGCATGCGGAGGTTTGAAGATGTGCCTTGCTTTGGTGCGGGCCCATTCCTCTAGAGTGACATCATGCATTCACTCCCGCATATTCTGTACCTGAGCCCAGCAGGAAGACATTCCTTCCCAGGTGGTTTGGATTTCTAACCAAGGTTTGCCTCTGGGAATTTTACAAAACATATCCAGTTGATCTGAAAGTGTACAGTATCGCCAATGTCTTTCTCCATGGAGGGCAAGCTCAGGCCTCACACTCAGACACACCAGTAGGAGGAGAACAGGAGATGGCTCTACAAATGGGCTGTCATTGATGTTCAATCACTTCTCCTTAGCATGGACAGAAGTCAAGCCTGGGTGTGCTGAGTGATGACGCAGCCCCATCCCCCGTGTGCCCACTCTGAACCTGTCTGAGGAGACGCACCACACTCCTGCTATAGGTGTTCAGTGCTAAAGGGATCCCTGGAAGGCTGCAGTCAGCTCTTAGGAACTGGTCTAACAACTTGGCTCTCTGTAGAGCCTTGGAATACAGTTTTGCTTTGGCCACTTCTCCAGCAACCGGGTAAAGGAAGCCATTGACAGGTACAAAGTAGGATGAATTTGTTTGTTGGCACCAACAGATACAGAATGAACAGCGTCTGGAACCAGCACAGTTATTAGATATACCTTTGTATATTCCTGTGATCTCCTTCCATGAAATGCTACAGTAAGAGATGTCTCTAAGCCTTTGGCTAGTGGATCATTTGCTGAACTGTAAGCACCATTTTAGGTGACAGCTAGTTGACTTTATGACCAAGACCTGTGTGACTGCTTCACCAGCATTCGAAACAGGCTATCCAAGTGGAGAAGTATCAACTTCATTGCAGCTGCACACAGCAAGGTTTCCAGAACGCAGCCCATCACTGGGCTTGCTGTACTCATGACTGGTGGTTTACCTATCACTCTCAAAAGGTTACAGTATCTCAGTGTGAGCAAGGCTTTGCAGCACCCTGTTTTCCTAAGGAGAAAGCGTATCATGGCTTCCCAAAGATAACAGCAGTCCCATGGGAAGGAAACTACATATTCTTTGAAGACATCATCAGAGTGTCCAGCCCAAATGCTGCCGTGTCCCTGGGCTTTTCCTCCAGCAGCAGGTTTGGGACCCAGGCCTGTCCGTGGGATGATCTGGGGCAGAGTTGTCTTCTTGGCCTATGGATGGATGGAAAGCAAATGATTTCTCATATCCTGCAAGCCTCTTCCAAAGTCCAGAAGTAACAGGTGGTTTATATTCTAAAAATAATGTAGAAAAGGAAACTATGGTGCATAATATGTTCTTTTCATTTAAATTGTAAACATACTTTTGATATTTTGCAAATGTGATCCTTTCATTATTTCCAATATTTTTCATTTCATTAGGTCTTTAGATCTGCTTCCAGGGATTATGCTTCTTACTGAGGAAGCAGCAGAGAGTCAGCTAGCAAGTCAGTGACTCAACCAAGATTAGAACTCTAGCTTGTTTTTTGCTGTTTCAGCACATCTTGCCCTCCCAGTAGAAAGCTGGATTAGTTATAACTCAATCCCGTGGAAGGATGCGGTTAATATCAAATAGGTAGTGGTTCATTGAAAACATTAAATGTTGATTCTTTAATTAGCACTTCCTCAATCATTTTGGAAACCCCAAGAGTTAGTGAACTCAACAGGTGTACGATGTTCGGGTAGAGAAAAAAAAATAGATCTAGTAATTAACTGTCACCATCAAAAGCTTGGGTTTTCTCAAGGTCAACATGATAACTGGCTCCTGTTTCCATTAACACCTGCACTATAATAATTCAGTAGATTAAAGTGCTGAGAATGTTTTGGATAAATGAAAAAAAAATAGACAGGAACTTGACTAGGTCCTACTCGAGACAGAATAAAACTTTAAAGAGCTCATTTATGTTACATGAAAGAAAAATGTATCAAGCTAGTCAGAGAAAGGAAGTCGCTTTACTTAATTCACTTCCGACCTGGCACCTGATTTCCACCTGCACCCCCAGGAGCAGCTTGCCTATGAGCCCACTATGCACTGAATTACTTTTCAACTGGCTTGTGCACTCTTTGGCACTTTCCTTCTGTCTCTAGTGTTTCCACACAGTTAAGGGAGAGAGTTGGGCAGGTGTCTGGATGATGGCACAGAGGAGTAAACCACATACTTCCTTAACAGACACTTTGGATCTAGTAATAGAGAAAAAGACCTATTACCACTGCAGGACTCAGCTGTTCCACACACAACCTTTAGCTCCGCTCCTGTTTCTAAGGGATTGAGATTTCAAGGGAAGAGGACCTGAGCTCTAGACCCAGATACTGGCCCCACACTTGCTGGGATTCCTATGAGCCTGATGGCAGAGCAGAGAAGCTCAGAGGACTGTGTCAGGATCATTCAGGGTGCCTTCTTTCCACCCACTGTACAACAGAAGGAACAGAATTCTTTGATACTTCGGAAACCACTCAGTTTTATCTTGTGCTTCTCACATGATAAATCACATCTCTAAATGTTTTGTAATGCTTAGTAATAAGATGTGCTTTTTCATTGTAAGTTTTTCATTTCATTTTTTTTTTCAGAGTGACAGTAGAGTGTTTAAAACCACAAACTGTAGGTGAAGGTTACCTGGGTTCGAATCCCAAAAATCACTATTAACTAATTTTACATGTGTTATTCATCCTCTGTTTCCCAATTGCCTCATCTCTGATGCAACAATAATAGCTATTCTTATCAGAATTAAAATGAGATAATACCTGAAGAGTGGTTAGAGTAGAACTGGCTGGGATCCGCAGAGTAAGCTACCTGTTACAATGCTATCATACTGCATGGAGATCTAGTTGTTCCACTTCTGATCCAGATCCTTTCTGGTGCACCTGGGGAGGCAATAAAGGACGGCCCAAGTATTTGGGTCCCTGAACCTATGTGGCAGGCCTGGATAGAGCTCCTGTTTTGACCTGGCTCATCCCTGGTCATGGTGGCCATCTGGGGGAATAAACCAGCAGATGAAAGATTTCTATCTGTTTGTCTCTGCCTCTCTTCTCTGTATTCTGCCTTTCATATAACTCAATATATCCTTAAAAACTATAAAATACAATGTGACTACCCAGAAGGGCCTGAGAAGCAGTGCAGATTAAAACTGGAGTGATTCTATGATTTAAAGAAGCCAGCAAATTATAAATTTCATCAGAACTTTAGGCCCAGCAGCCTGAAATTTGAAAATGAGAAGTGATGACAATGTAAAATGTCACAGGAAGTTCTTATTACAATGGTACAAAGTACTGAAATCTGGGAATATCTGAAGTGCTAATGTTACGTGGATAATGTGTCTAGCCCCACTTCCACATCCCCTTAAAAATTAAAATCTCATCTGGAAACTTCATCGAATGAGGTGTGCGGGAAATTTTACTTTGCCAAGACCAGTCTAAAGATATCAAACAAGCATGTTCGCTTGAGAAAATAAGCAATAAAGAAAACCCTGGCAGACGATCCGTTTCCCTTTAATAAATAAGCACCGTCTTTTATGTCCTTAGTACTTGTGAAGGAAGATCTGCAGGGAAAGAAAAGTTCAAAAATCTGAAACGGAGAACACAGTCGAGTCTGTGGGACATTTTTATTCATAACATTTCCCCAGCACTGGTTCTCTTCCCCGCCCGGTGTTAGATATGGAGATGTAAAGGATATTGGAATGTACACATTCCCCATGGGCACACTTGAACTCCAAGTCTGACCCTTTGTACTTCCCCCTTTTACAATTAAAATAGCTCAGCAACTTAGCGTTCTATTTAACAGCCATCAAAGGCCTCTTGTAGAACATGGCAGCGACGGGGGGATGTGAGGTGAGCCACTCGGTGCCCAAGTTTCACATCCGTCCTGACTCTGGAAGGCAGAACATCTGGAACAGTTGCCACCATTGACTTTTTAATTATGGAGCTTTTCACTTACTCTCATTGGGCTTGAGCTGACCCCTACACTTTATTTGGTGGCAAGTGTACATCTACTATAATCCCAGGACTTCCTGAAAAGCAACACGTCCTCACTAGCGAGTGGGCTCACTTGTATTCCTCCTTAAAGTGTTTGCGGGCATCACCCTCAGGTGACAGCAGAGAGCTTGCTGGCATTCCTGAGGCCAGCTTGTTGCTCCAGTTTGCTGGAGAGAGGAGCAAGTTGGTGAATATCCTAGGAAGCAATAAACACACCTTTCCTTTTGATACAAAGTGTACAATATGGGGAGAATTCTTAAAAAAAAAAGGGGGGGGGTTGTTCAAGATCTTTGATTGATGGTGCCCTTGTGGAAAATATGTCACGAGGCTAAGCAGATGCAAACACAATTTCCAATTTCACATCAATATACTTAATAAAGAATCTGAAGAAGCGGGCATTGTTCAGCCAACTATTGCCCATTGGTTCTCTGCTTCTATCCATAAAGTTTTATTGGGACCCAATCGCACATCCATTTATTTATGTATTGCCTATGGTTGAGGACTGTGGGACTCTAAAGCCTGCGGTATTTAGTATGTGGTCCTTGCAGGAATTCAGCATATCCTAATGGGAGTCATCTCCACTCTGTGGCACCTCGATTTCAGGGCCAATGTCATCTTTCCCACCCTGTGAGAACTGTCACATTCCAGAATCCCACCTGAATTGAAAAGGTGTATTTTTTTTTTTCTTTTCCAGGTGAAATGTGAGGCCAGGTCAGCCTTGACCAAACCGAAAAATAACCATAATAACTGTAAAAAAGTTTCCAATGAAGAAAAACCAAAGCTTGCCATTGGTGAGGAGTGCAGGGCAGATGAACAGGCCTTCCTGGTGGCACTTTATAAATACATGAAAGAAAGGAAGACACCAATAGAGCGGATACCCTATTTAGGTTTCAAACAGAGTAAGTATACTTGTTTTCATTTCTGAAATATAAAAATTACTGAGATTCCTTGCATGGGGAAAAAAAGTTTTTTTGGACAGAGGATTATGTTGAAGTCCTAATCTAGGGATGGTGTTCTCTGTTTATACTAAATCTACAAGTCAGCCCAGCCAAGAATTCTTTCCCTGCCTCTTTCCGCTACATTGTTCCCTTCTGGGACAGTTGCAGTGAGATATTTATAGGCTTGAATCCACTGATTATGACTGGAAATAGACATGTTGAAAGTTTCTCATTTTCTGTTTTGTCAATTCCCAGTGTCTGCAACGCCTTTCTTGTGAGATAATAATATGACGTAGCTTTATCAGGCACAGATGTGGCCTGGGAACAGACAGCTTTGCAAAAGAGGAAATTTAAAGGTGGACAGAACCACCAAGAGAAAACACATTTCCTAAGCCCCCAATTTGTTCAAAGATAGCAAAATTCTGACTCCAGAGGAAACAAGAAAGGCACAGATTTGAACACCAACCAGTTGTGTGTTACTTTCACATGCACATGTCAATATTCTGCCATGTAAGGAGAGCAGGATCTCACCACTGATGAGAATTCCCCAGAACAATCATAATAATAAAAGAAAGCCGAGATCTTGCCCTGAGTTCGCAAATGAGTGTATGTTTTGCCTCTGTCTGGATTGAGTGGTGCACAGAGCGATGAGCCTCTGGCTTGAAACAGTATTTTCTCCAAACATATCACCCTAGATTAAAACCATGTGTCATTTTGATGAAGAATGTCAAACCTGTATGTTTTACATAACAATTTACATACCTAATAGCAATTGGCACTGATTGCAAGAGAACACTCGCAGCCATTATAAACTTATATAACTAGGAATGATTACAATGTTTGTCGGAAAACTGGTTGCTTGAAATAGAAGTAAAATTAATGTACTATGAACAGCTTTGTTGCATTATGCATTGGTTCAGATTAAATCAAGGCCGAGGCAGAGCTCTTGATAGCTTTGAAATAGTGCAAGGTTCAATGAGGCTTTACGAACATGTTGTGTCACAGAGCCTTTTTTCCCCCTTCCAATTTTCATTTTATTCATTTCCCTTTCTAAGGAATTACCTGAAGTTCAATTTTCCCCTCTTGTAAAAAAAAATCGAATCCATTGCAATCTGTGGTAGTTGGTGTAAAAGAACAGGCTTGCTAGCAATGGAGCCTGGTTGGTTCACAGTGCAGATACACTTGAACCTGTAAAAAGAATTTGCTTGAACAAAACTGTATTTACAACACCACACCAACAAGTTAGAGGATGGGAGGTTTCCTGACTCAATGGCTCTGTGAATGAATGAATTCTTCCATGTGGTTCACTGCTTCCTTGCAAGTAAAACAGCCTCCCACTCATTGCAAGGCATCACACAGCTGTGAAATACAGTGGAAAGCTTTTAGGAGAATGTTGCCATCAGCCATTCTATTAAGAAAGTAATCCTATATTACACTGGCTGTTATTTATGGATTTTTATCTGAAGGAAGTGTAACTTAGGATTGCTGAATGAATGGCTTCTTTCTAAAGGCTGAGCATGACCAAGCCCAGTTCTGAAATACTTTTCTTTTCCCCAAGGATGCTCTTCTTTAGCTTGTTCTGTTGTTGATAATAAGACTAAAACCCTGGTTTTTTTTTAATCTAAAATTAGAAGCATATCTATAATTCTGTGACTATTCCTAAAGAAATATTTCAAGTGATGGTAATAGGTTCTGTTGTTGAACGCCCTTTGGTGAATTGAGTTCTAAGAACTTAGCTCTCTGGGATACATTAGTGTGTTTTTTTTTTTTTTTCTTGTTGAAAAGAATGTTTTAATTGACATTTCTTGGAAATATGTTAATGCAATGCTTATCTAAATACTTATTGTCCCTCTAACAGTTAACCTTTGGACTATGTTTCAAGCTGCTCAAAAACTGGGAGGATATGAAACAGTAAGTGTTTAAGCAACTTAAATGAAATAATTTTGCAATCTTACTCCCCCTCCCCCCGACACACACACACTGACTGAAATGTAAAAAATTCAAAAGCAAACTGCCATTGGCTGCCCTTTCGAATGGCTCTACACTTTTGGGGGTTTATTGGGCTGCTTTTGGAAACAGTCCCAATTAGTTCCAGGTTTGGCAAAATTGTAAACTTGTCGTAAAAACTACAAGTGGAAAACATATGTAACTCTCCCCTGTCAGGGAAATTAGTTGGGTCTGTAATTTTTTCCCATGTTGAGAAAGGGCTATTATTGTACAACAAGCCAAGATTGCATAAAAGAAATTTCTTTTGGCAACATACCTGACATCTGTTCATGTCTAATATGGGAAATGTATTAAAGGCTTTCAAAAGTAATCAGGATTGGCCATTAAGGAATAGAATGCAGCAGAATCTCCTCTCATTCTAGGGCAAAAGCAGCTTTATTAGACAAGGGTCAGTGCTGAGTAAACAGGAAGTTATCAAACTTATTCAGGACAAGCTCTGACACTCTTTATCAGCTAATTCTAACTGACAGGAGTGGGTTATTTTTAGCCCACAGGAAAATGTGATGGCCACGGATTTTTACAGCGTGTATTTTGAACCAATAAAATGTGAGAGCAACAAACTCAGATTAAGATCTTGAAATAAGAAGAAAGAGCTGCACTAATCCAGCACACGTAGACGGCATCTGCAATGAAATCAATTGACATAGGAAGATGTCGTCATTGGAAATTTTTTCTCATCCACACAATGATCAGATTAGGTTGTGCAGTTTCTTCTGCAATTGAATAAGAAATTATTTTTTTGTTCCTTAAGCAGTAAACTGGAATATCTCTCTATCAGAATAAAATGACAACAAGAGACACAGGGTCAAGAAAATAAAATACATCTTTGCCCAAGCATAATAACCAGCGTTTTTTGCCAGATAAAGCACACTGTTCTATAAACTATTATAAAGATTTGATTTCAGGGATTTGGGACAGGAAAAATGCAGCAAGTGTTAAGTGTTTGGATAATCTTGTAGTTACTGTAGAGATGTATCCTATGAGTGCTGTCTAGAAAATTCTGTTTCCAGAATATGTGCATGTAAAAATATTTATTTAATATATGGGATGGATATATATTCATATTTTTAAAGAAATATGATATTCACATGAACCACCCATAAAATGCACCTATCATAAACATGAATTTACTTGAAATATTTGTTTTATTAAGTGTGCTATGTAATGTAAATGCTGTAATTTTTCACTTCATTGGGTCCATAAATAGGACTAAGATATGAACTCCTTGCCACTGTACTCACAGTTTTGCAAAATCTTAATCTAATTATAGTCTCTAGCCAAGTGAAAAAGATAACTTAGTCTCATAAATTTAGGAGTCAACCTCATAGCTTAGACTTTTAAGTCTAACTTAGTGTTGAGAATAATAACACACATTTTTATGAACTATGACTATGGACAGCTACACAACATTGCGCAATATTATGAAATGTCTTTTTAAACTCAGGAACTTTTTGTTATTCACTGATAGGGAGTGTGCCAGAATACTTAACAGAATCAGTTTTTCCTGCTTTTGTAACTTCTGTAACTTCACAAAGATCCTCTCCACCCCATCAGCACCCTCAATGCAACAGCAAGTTGGTGTAGAGAACAGAAGAAACCTCCGCTAAATGTGAGGAGGAGTGTGGAATCCTTGCACACATACGACAGATTCTTTTATTACGTGAAAGAGTGAGCACATCATCAGGAAATCACCCGACCACACGCTTACTCAATAGCTCATATGTACTAGGCATTCTGATAGACATTCCAGGAGGGGCAAAATAACCAGGCCAGGGGGTCCAGTGCTTGAGACGCCCACCAGTTGGGAGAGGCCATCATTATAATCCTGGACCAAGTGGAGAAAGGTCATTTTCTGTGGAGATGAAAGACTCCCCCAGATAGAGGTCAGGGAAGGAAGATGTGACGGCAGTAGTACCATATGAGCAAACTCTGGGGAATGGATAAAACAGACATGGAGGACCATGGTCATTCAGAAAATGGTAGTGAGTCAAGTGGGCATGATATATAGTGCTGGAATCGAATCAATCATAGTCTAGTCACTAGAACTAGACTGCTGGGTAGCTGGGGTAGGGGACCAGGAAGGGGGAATGGAGTCTTCACAGGGCAGGGTGGAAGAGGTGGTGCCAACTGAGGAGGCCTTAGAGCCATTTAGGAAGCACTAGGGACTGCAGAAGGTGACTTTATCTGCAGTGATAGGAGTCGCCCTTCTTTTTCTGGTTTTTCAGGATGAAGGGGGCGGGGACAACACACACAAAGGGAGAGGCATGCCTTGCTTTGGGGCAGAGAAAGAGAGAACAGAAACTCTTCATTTGTTGATTCTCTATTGTTTTTCAGTTCAAATGGATCCTTCTGCCAGAGTGGCACATTTGGGGTAGGGAGGAAGGCACTCTGATTCCCTTCACTGGAGATAGGGGATTTTGGGAGACACCCTGCCTGGTCTTTCTGCCATCTTGACTAAATGCTTCCTGCTGTCCCTTGGCCCTGTAGGAACTAGTTTGCTATTATTCCTCGTTTAAGCTTTTGCATCTCCTAAAATAGAATGTCTTTGGTTCTTGGCTTTTTTTTTTAAACTAATAAAAGAGTGAGACATTTGGTAAGGGTTCAGGTTTGAAGTCAGGCCAGTAGTCTCCAGCATGTGAGGCCTTAACGTTGTCATCACAGAGCTGCTGAAGGACGAGTATCTCCAAGATGATCTGATATCAGAAACCAGTGCAGTCTCGTGTCCTGTAGCGCTCAAGGGAGATCTGAGAGTCTTTCAGAGCAATGGGCCCTGGAGACTGCCCGGGCACCAGAGCGAAACGTTTCAATGGGGAACTTCAAAAGTAGCTGACTGAACCCCAACCCTGAGACTTATTTACTCTGGTGTGAGACTTAGGCCCAAGAATCTAAGAATGCTTTCTGCTAAACTGTTGAAATGTTGTTACTTAAAAGCGATAGAAGGATTACTAAAACTTGGCCTACCGTCCCCATAGCACTTAGGTCCAAATTGTGGCCTCCTGGGCATTTGGTGCCACAGCTTAAGTTGCCATTTGGGACTCCCACATCCCCTTTTGGAGTGTGTCATTTGAGTCCTGGCTACTCTGCTTTCAATCCAGCTTCCTGTTAATGTGTACCCTGGGAGACAGCAGGTGAAGTGCTTAGGCCCCTACCAGCCACCTGGGATCCCCGGATGGAGCTGCTGACTCCTACTTCGGCCTGGCCCAGTCCTGGCTATTATTGGCACTTGCAGAGTGAACCAGTGTACGGAAGATTCTCTCTTTTGCTCTCTCTATCTGTCTCTGTCCTCTCTGCTTTCAAATAAAATGAAAGGAAGAGTGGCCTTCATGTAAGTCAAGTACCAAAGCTTAGAGATTGGCTTTTCTGCTGTTACAATAGAAACATGCTAGAAATGAATGGTTCCATGACTGGAGAGGAGAGCGGTGTCTCTGACGAGCATTTTCCGTTTGCTAAGGTGATGATCTAAGCTGGGACTCAGCAAGGTATTTCCATTTCACATGAGGAAGAGCAGGCCTCTGGTGTTTTGTTGTTGTTGTTGTTTTTCTGAGTTAGATTTAGCAAAATAAGAGATGCTTGCCTTGCTCCATTTCACACCTGTATTTCACAAATGCGAGAACTGAGGCCCGAGAAAATGAGAGGAGCTGCACGGGCTCAGCCTCTGACTTCCTTGACTTCTCTGTACTCTGTCTCATCCTCCATTGCATCACTGGGAGGAAGGAGGTTTATACCTCATCCTTCCTGGTGCCTTCCACTCCCAGGGATTTCTTGCATACATAAAATGCCTTCAACACATTTCACATAATGTTTTGGAAAAAGGATGCAAGAGCCTACCTTCTTTTGTAGCATCTGTCAGTCTGTTCTTTAAGCCTTATCAGATGTACTAATTACCAGTTGAGATTGTATCGGATTCCTGAGAAAAGCATGTGAATGTAAGAGATGGATCAAGAAATCTAGATGATGTAAATATGAAGCAATAGCAAAGAACTGCAATGTGAAATGTGTAGCTGTGTTGCTGCTGCTGTTAACTTGCAGTCAAATAAAGACATCTCTCTGGAATCCCTTCTGGTTATAGAAAAAAAAAAAAAAGAGGCCATCTTAATTGGCTTGTTTTTGTTTGTGGTTATAAACTATTCCAAACCTTCTGGTTTGAATTGTGGATTATGGATTATTTCATTTCAGTCCTTCATAACCCTCAAATTGAATTTAAAAAAAAAAAAAGAGGAGCGTAAGTTTTATTTTCAGCCTTTATAACATTTGACTAATAACTATATACAAGCCTCTTCTGCGTTTGCTGGAAATGTAGTCTCGCCTCCTTAGATTTAGAGATCATACGTGTACTGAGTGGAACCGACTTCTGGCATTTTGATTGACTGGATGTGCAGATCCTTCCTTTGCAGTCATATACTAAAGTTTGCCTTCCCAACACATTAGAGCACGGATCACCTACTGTAGAAGAGGCAGAACTGGACCAGACATTGCTGCCAAGCTACAGGGACCCTCATTTCAGCAGCTGGGGAAGCAGTTAATGCTGTAAGGGTGCCTTGGGGTCTGAGCAGGATACAGCACAGTGAGAGGGAAAGGCTTGCTAAAGTGATTTTCATTTGGCTAACCATTTGAGGGCAAGCCAGAGGCAGTGTTTGGAGAGAAGGTAGTGTAGGGAAATGGCTCTTGAGCAACTTGTATCCTGGAGTCAGAGGATGCTTTAAGAGTGATGCCTTCTAAGAATATCAGGGAGCACCCCCTTTTTCCACCTCTGCCTGACCCAGCTTCACAAGACAGGACGAAGACATAGCTTGTCGTGTTTCTGAAAGGATTAGGTTTTGACATCAGATTCCGGTTTGGACATCGTTTCCAAGACTCCTCTGAATCTAACTCAAGTTCTCTGGACAGACAGCCTCTGGCTTAATTCAAAATTCTGGAGGCCAAAGATGATGTCATGCCGTTTTGAAAGGCTCCAGTTCCTGGAGTACTACCAGGAAAAAAAGTCATCTTCCTTGAATTCAGCCCGCCCTCGAGGTGGCCTGAGGAGGAGGCTCTTGCTGGAGCAGCCCAGCCATGCTGTGCTCAGGCTGCCCTCCCTGGATTGCACATTTCCCACCTGTTCCTTAGCCACTGCATGTGCTGAAGCCCTAAAAATCTCTGATGGTTGTTTCCTCATGTGGCTAAAAAAAGATAGTAGATTTTGTGAGTTTTTTTCTTTTTTTCTTTTTTTTTTTTTTTTAATCCCTGCAACCAAAAAGACAAAGGAATCAAGGCCCCAAGACCACATCTTGGATTAAAAGAGTATTTTTCCAAAAATGTTTCTAAAGGCACAGGGTATTTTCATCAAGTAAAATCATGGAAGAAATAAGCTCCTTTCCCACTCGTCCAGCTTATTTTCTTGGCCGAGCTTGGTGGAATGGAGAGTAGGTTTGATGCTGCCTTTAATAAACCATGTGAGTTTATTAAACAGCAGTCTGAACACTTCTGTATTTACATGTGGTGGAACCTTTGTGAATATAATGGATGTGGGAGGCTTCCCGTAGGACTCTTGGGATATTAGCTCATTGAGAGAAGTAACTTTCAGGTATCTTCATAGTGAGATCAAGTTTCACACTCTCCAAGTTTGGCTTATTTTACTTGAATGTGGACTGCTCAGATATCCATCTTCCTTTGTGGTGATGCTTTGGGGTTATGCTTCCTACTGCACTCTGGGCTCCTGAAAGCAATAGCATGTCTTTCCTTGCATGGTAGCATCCCACCTGTTCCCTCCGTCCTCTCCAGCCAACTCGGTGCTCCTGTACTCTGCTAGTGCGCTGAAATGGTCAGCAATGGTCAGTAATGATGTCACAAACCCCAGTGAACTAAGTGAGAACCTCAAATGGGAAAAGAGGCAACATCATCCAAAAGAAATAGCTGTTGGATGCACCTGGCCACCTGCTTTAGGATGCAAAGAGCTATCAGGTCTTTGTGTATCTGACAGTGTAATATAATAGAAGGCCACACTGAGACTTGAAGGCCATCGGGAGGACTCAGACTTAGTGATACTGTGGATCGGAATATTCCCACCTGTAATTAAATATTCCAGTTATTGAGGATTGGGACAGACATTAGTTTTGTCCCACGTAGACTTGGAATTTTTCTGTTTATTTTCATCTGGGTGTTTGAGAGAGACAGACAGACACAGAGACAGTGCCCATGTGCTGGTTCACCTCTCAAAAGTCTCAAACAGTTGTCACTGGCCTGAGGTCAAACCTGAGAGCCAGAAACACAATTCAGGACTCCCAGCCACGTGGACCGCCACCACTGTCTTCCGGGATGCACATTAGCAGGAAACTGGAACGAGCATCCAAAGCCAGCACTCACAGCCAGGTACTTTAGCCTGGGGTACAAGCATCTTCAGTGTCTGCTCTGAGAGAGGGTTTGATAGCTATCAGACACCCCGAAAGGACTGGACAACAGAAGACATACTCTAAGCAAACGCGAAGTAGACACAACTAAAACATCAGGGATAGAGTCACACACAGCTGAGTCAGTGCGATAGAAATTCCCAAGCCCTTTCCTGTCTCCTTATCAGGCTCTGAGATACATTATGAACTCGGACAACAGCAAGATTTACATGTCCCTTTCCTGGGAGTCTACAGTCAGCATTAAAACTGTATCTGGAGACCAGACCTAGATAAGCTCAGGAAAACTGAATAGTTTTGAGCACTGAGCATAGTTTATGATTCACAATATTTGTAAGAGACCTGGTTCATCTGCTGTCAGTGAAGGGACCACTTACCTTAATGCCCCAGCTCTATCTTCCATCAAGATGATCCCTCCCTGTAAAAATTGGGTGGAAACACCAGAACCCACTAACCTCAGGAATTAACACAGGTTTTTCACCAGCGGCACAGGTTGCACCCATTGGTGCTTGATGTTGCTTCCTCTTGCCACAGTTTCTCACCTAGAATGCAGTAGCTTTTTCTTCCTTTTGACAGCTCATTATTTTTTTTCTGAAAGCAATCTTCTCATTTGTGTGATACCACGTATTTAGCAGGGCCTTCTCTTGTGTAGATGGCAGGTTGGAGGAGGAAGACAAGGTCAGTTTTCCCATATTAAATGTTCTCTTAGTTCAACAGTGGTCTCTTAGTTCATTACATTTTCACAGTGATTTTGTTTGTGTATGTGTTTATTTGTGGAAGTCCCCTAGAATGCATTAGTTTTAGAGGTTGAATCTGTTTTTCTTTGTGACATCCCAGCTCCTGGCATGTCACCTAAAACGGAAGATGCTCAGTAGATGTTTCATGGCTGAATGCATGAGTAAGCAGGTGGATTCTGATATATCTGATTATGTGTGCCTCAGTGGTGAGCATAGATACAAGCTCTGCTTTTTTTTTTTTTTAAGGCTTATTGATTTTTATCAGAAAGGCAGGTATACAGAGAGGAGGAGAGACAGAGAGGAAGATCTTCCGTCCGATGGTTCACTCCCCAAGTGACCGTAATGGCTGGAGCTGAGCCAATTCAAAGCCAAGAGCCAGGAGCAACTCCGAGTCTCCCCTGCGGGTGCAGGGTTCCATGGCTCTGGGCCATCCTCTACTGCTTTCCCAGGCTATAAGCAGGGCTGCTGGATGGGAAGCAGGGCCACAGGGATTTGAACCAGCAACCATATGGGATCCTGGCACGTTGAAGTCAAGGACTTTAGCAGCTAGGCTATTGTGCCAGGCCCACAAGCTCTGTTCTAACTACCAAGCTAAGCAGTCAGGTTAAAGGAGCCTTACCTGTAGACTTTACTCTGCACTTTGAGAGAGCACTATTAACCAGACTCCTCCCCTTAGATGTTTGCCCCTAGGGAAAGAGCCAAAGCTGAAAGTTGAGCCCTCTTAAGAAGCACTGTGACTGCCACAGTCATTTGCCTTATTTAAAGGAAGAGACCCCCAGAGTTCTGTTATGCCCTGCCATAAGCATGAGCTCTTCATCCTGTCATCCTGCATGCTTTCAGATAGCAGAAACTTGTCTGTTCAGGGACCCAATGAGTCCTGAGACATAAGACAACAGATGAGTCCTGGTTGTCACTCTGAGGATGTGTGCCTTTGGCAAGTCATGTGACCTCTCTGAGTCTAACTTCTTCGTGGATGAATACAAGCCACAGGCTATGGGAAGATTAAGTGATAGAAAGAAGGTAAAAGTCCTGTAGACCGTGTAGAGCAGCGTGCCCACAAGAGGCATAGGTGACAGGGTGGCGATTTCAGGAGCTGCTGTTGACTGGTCCTTTGGTGGTCCCTCATCTGAGTGAGGGGAGCATGGAGGCTTTTCAGGAGGTCTCTTTAGGCAGATGCAGCGGTGGAGATTCATTGTCCTTCGCTTAGTAAATAGCCTCAAATAGATCATTCCAAGGCTCTATCATTTATCAGTGGGGGGTAGATTGCAATTAGGTCTAAAATAATTATCGAAGTATGTATTTTGAGTGCTTTGAAATGTATTTGAAACCATTGATTATCATCTAAACCAAGCTAAAAATAAGGAAGCTTTTATTTTCAGGTAGCCAGGTACCCCTGCTATCAGATGTAAGAGGCACTTCTGTCGAATGTGAACTATAGAAACCAGTTGGTTCAAAAATCCTTCATGGGAAACTGAATAATGTAACCCTACCATTGTCTCCAGGTCCTACTTGAGTCTGTTGAGAAACCTTTGTGAAAATTAAGGGGTTCCTTGCATTTGAAATGGAAAAGGCACCATTTACCTCATAATATTTTACTACCCATCTCCTCCTCCTTAAGTTACAGATACAGTGCTCCCATGGCAAGCTGAAAATTTTTCCCCCATTGCTGCCGTTAGCCCTTTGGTGAACTCAGCTAGCAGCTCTGAGCTTTCAAAAAGAAACCTTCTAGTCTGACTGCTTAGAATGCCAACAGCACCTTTTCCACAATTCCTCCCTACACATTCCAGTAAGAGAAAGCTCTTCAAGTTCCTTCTAGAAAGCTCTACAAGAGCCTCAGAATTTATTCTGTCTTTCTAGGTTCAACCAAAGTGCATAACTGCTCAGATGTAGTCAACTAACTGATGTCCGCACGTCCATCATTTGCCAGATCACTGCATCTGTTATTTTATAAAATCTTAATTTATGTACAAAAATAAAATTAAAGGAAAGCACCCAAGTATACAGTTTAGTATATGACAAGTCATTTGTTTTAATTTCATCCACACAATAATACACATAATAAGCATCTAAAAGATGGAATATATTCATGTCGTAGGATTTGATCAATATCCCAGTTTCCTGACCTGAGAGAATAAAAATAAACAGAACATGTACAGTTTCAGAATTTAGTTTTGGTTTTGGTGGTTAGAAGAGCTGGCATAAAAATATAATCTTAAATGACTGCAAATTCCCCAACCAATTTAATCAGTTTAATTAATCTATGTATTAACTTTGATTTAGTTTTGAAAGTAGGCCATGCACTGTGTGTGGTTCACTAATCAGAGGACACAAAAGCACCTTTGGTAAGTGTCCTCTTACCGACACACTTGGCCACCTGTTTCTACAAGCCTCAGGCAACTCAGTGTTCATTTTGATTCATTTAAGCTGAAAAACTAAGAGTTTAGCGAAAGTTTATTCTGAAACTTTATCACATGATACAAAGGCAAGGAGTTGGGGACCCTTAGGGACATAGGTACATGAATATCTAGAGAGGTACATTAGGTAAAAATGCAGAGTGACAAAACAGGCAGCCAAAAAGTAAAATTTCATTTTGATTATTATTTTTAAAAGCACTACAAGTGAAAACTCACTAGAAAGCTATAAGCCTCCCCATATACTCATGTGGACTTGTCTGTTCCTGGGTTGTCAGAACAGACTATTCTCGTCTGACTATTACATATATATTGAAGCCTGGCACCACGAATCTCTCAGGATGCCCGATTGAATTTCCCATTGCCGTTTTTTCAGATAACAGCCCGCCGCCAATGGAAACATATTTATGATGAATTAGGCGGTAATCCTGGGAGCACCAGCGCCGCCACTTGTACCCGCAGACATTATGAAAGGTAAGAACCCCCTTTCCTGGAAAGTCTTCTCTTAATTACAAGTGTGTGAATTGGAAGATGCTTCTAGTCATGGAGAAGACAGGAAATTACCAAGACCTTTTAGGAAATCTCTCTGGCATTTGACTTTGCATCATACCTTGTGATTTCTAGTCTTTCTCTGGTTCCAGGGGCTAAATTTAGATGTTCTTTTAGTTTGTTTTTTTTTTTTTTCCCATGACCACCTGCCTGACAATGCTTTATCTCCCTCCAGAAGCATAGGTTACTTAGTAGTAATTTACTGTAAGAACCTTGAGCTTGTGGAAAACAAAGGCCTGCAATGTTTCAAAGAGATTGCCGTGTAACTGTGCTAATGTTGAGAAGTGTGCATTTCTTGTAAGAGAACTGGCCCCAGATAAGGCTGTTATTTTTTCCATCTTGGTGTTCTTCTTGTGCAGCTGTGCTTTTGACCCAGAAACTCTTGCCAAGTTATGCATGTCTTTGTTCTCTTACGTCAGCCTAATTCAGAAAGGTGGTAATATCGCAAACAAGAGGTGAAGGCAAGGTTAGCCTACTGTGAAAGTGATAGACATATTCGTCCTCCCCACTGCAGTCTGTATTAAGCACAGCATTCAAGACCAGTTGGCAGCTCCATGGGCTATGCTTGAAGTCCACACCTCACTTGCCCAGTTGGTACCAACTTCCTTATAACTGGTACTTCCCAGCTGAAATGTTGACTTACTTGGCTCCTGGCTTCACATTCAGAGCTTGAGAGACCAAGCAGAAGAGTGTGTGTTTTAATAATGGCCACAGGTAGAAGTTGAGACACCGTCAGTTAGCTGAACAAACAGCTAGCCAGCTCACCTAGTTGCAGAATGAGCACGTTAATCATGTAAATTATTGAACATCACATGGATGCAAACCAGTTTACTTGCTGGTTTGAAAAGTAAAACACTGTTACGAGATGAGATGATTGTTCTGGTTATAGTCTTGTACTTACCATTCCAACTTTAACCTAGACCTCTACACCTGCCTCTGGTCATATATGTGTAGCCCCAGGTATGTCAAGGGCAAATGACTCAGCACTTGGCCCATTGAGTAGCAATTAAACTTTGGGAAAGGGATATGTTTCATCTGCTAACTAACTCATCTAGTTGAAGAATGAACACATGAATGAATTACAATGCATTACATGGTCTGAACATAAATAGGTAATGGTCAAAAGAATATAAAGGTAGTGGTGTGTGTGTGTGTATGGATGCGTGTGAACACAAGTGTGTACACAGTTTGCTCAAGAAGTTGTGTGAATAACATTAATATGATGGAGTCAATATTGAATGAGATGCCAAAATGCTTGCTTGAAAACTATATTATCTCATGACTTATTATTTCTTGGAGGAACAGATTCCCAAAAGCCTTCATTCAGTCAAATTGGAAAATTCAATTAGATATAAATAAACTTTGGCAACTACAAAACATCGTTATGTTTTTAAATTTTTTTCTTATTCTTGGTGTTCCCTAAAGCTATGTTCTCCTCCTATAAGGTTAGCAATTTTGAAGAGCCGTGTCACTTTTCAAAATCTAGAATTGGCTGGGCTGTGGATCAGGTAGGGTACACTATGTATTCAGCCAAGAGAAGTCACTAAGGGATTGCTTAAACAGCACTAAATTAACACAGAGGTAGGGGTTGCAGGTTTCCTAGGGTGGAGAGAAAGAAGAGAATGGATTAGGATATTACCACCTAGAGATTCAGAGAGTGTACCGTTCCGAGCTGGGGTTCAGAGTCCTGGTACTAAGGGGAGCTCAGGAGAGGAGCACTGGGGATCTAGGCCCAGGCCTCAGGCTCACTATTTGTAGGTTGGCCTTGGAAGAAGTAAACTGCAACTGTTAGGGATTGTTGGAACAAATTCAAAGCTGGAATCAACTGCCATTGGGTGATGAGGGCTGAGATGCCACTGCTGTAGAGAGCAAGTTAAACAGAAAGAAAGTGGATATTCTTCCCCTCCTCTGACTCCCAAAAAGATAGGTGACAAGGAAAATGCATGTACAGAGTCCTGGTCCCAGCATTGCCAAGCAAGCCAAGTGCCAAGGGTGGATTTTAAGTTGAGAGATGAAGGTGCAGCTTTTAAGTGGGAACGCAGCTTGGGGAGCACTGTCCTGTGTGGCTTCCCCCACAACAGCAGGGCAGAGCCCGGAGCCCAGGTCAAAGCAGAACTCTTCAGGATCATGTCCAAGATCTTCAACCTTTCCTTTCACTGCCTGTGCCTCCTGGACTCCTGTCACATTATTGAGATCAGATCCAAAAGGTGTTGTGAACAATTAATATTTAATAGTAGCTAATTACCAAAATATGAGTATCATTAATTTTATTCTTATTAGAATGTGTGTGTAGTCAGCATTACCACTTTTTCTTATCTGGAGCAAGCATAGGGTCAAAAAGATCAAAATTACAACTCTGGAGATGACCTTTAATTAATTCTACAGGAGAAAATCAGAGTTAACTTAGATATGTTCAGGGACTTGAAAGAGTTCTGCTGTCATTGAAGATGAGGCCAAAGTTCTTGCCTAAAACTGTGCGATCATGGCAGATTTGGCTCATTGTTGCCAGTCCCAAGCCAGGTAAAGCAGGAGTGACGAGGCTGGTGAAGGGCTGCCATGTTCAAGAAGGTTCACATGCTTGAGGGCAAGACTTTGAGGGCAAATGCCTAGTCTGAAAATGCCTGGGCAAGGTTTGAAGACCTTCAAGTCCCTGCTGGACCGCTAGTTCATCCAGTGATTCCTTCTTGTCACTGTAATGTAGAGACTTACTCCTTCTCCTCTTCCCCTCCCTTTAGCTTTGCTTTCCTAGAAGATGAAAAAGAAATGAACGCTCTCCTATGCATTATCCACTGATGTATTTTTCATGCAGTGTGGTTCACATTTCCAGTAAATGTTTTCATTTTACAACAACAAAAAAAGTAGCCAGTTCCTCAAGTAAATGTTACTTATGTATTAGTTGGGCTCTTTTGCCTTATTAATGAGTGGAATAATGAAAGTAGGGGTTGTTGAAAAGAATCAATGGGTGTTTTTATTTAAGGCATAGCAGAAATGGTACAATGCCTGTGAATGCATCATTGTCGCTGAAGGACTGACTCGTCCAAACTTGCCCGTGATTGGTTTAAATCAAATAGGTCCAAGCACTTCATAAAAATGTCTTTGTCAGCCTGGTTTTGCTTCCAAACCTATTCATCTCTGTCAGTTTTTAATATTAGTACCAGGCTCCTGGCCATAGTCCATTAGTACTGTACTTAATTGCTCATGTTACAGATGATTACCAATAGAAAAAGCATTCATGTTTTCCCATCACAAGGCAGTTACTGCGTAGATGTCTCAAACTCCACAAAGCATACAAAATGTGGCTATGCTGGATCTTTTTTTTTTTTTTTAAACTCAGAATTTATAGGTAAGGTTATTGTAGAGTATAATGCAAAGGAAAAATGCCCCCAAAAAAATTCTGCTGGGAAGAACTCTCCTTTCCTGAAGAGGCCTCAAATCATTGTCTTTTTATCATTGAAATAGTAAAAAGGCAAAAAGGCCTACTTTTATGGTATGGACTTAGCTTGATTTTTCTGGAATAGAAATTCCCTTTAAAAGCTTTGTTTTCACATGCAGATTTCTTTTCAGTTTTCTGAAGAAATGCTTCTAAAGCACATACAGGAGGAAAAAAAATCTTTATACAAAATACTAGATTACTGGTTTTAATTTTCCTGAATAAATTACATGGTCTGTTCCTGGGGAGCACATGACGTTGCTATTAGAGATTTTTAAAGGCACATTAAGGCAAAAGTACTTTATGGTGTCCCTTTCTGAGTATTTAGGAAATCAAAATCATAAGCAAATGTGTTTGTTTGTGAAGGAAATGAGCAATTACGGTCCATCTTCTTACATATGTAATTCCCAAGTTCAGAGGCTAAACTTCCGCTCTTCCTGCAAACATTCCTTGGATCAGGCTGTCCTGCAGTATGGCAGAGGCAAGTTCCTTTGCCCCACGTTAGGCAATCTGTACCCAAATCAGGTGCCTTCTGACAAAATCTGAGCTACAACCTGCTAGAGGGTCTGCCCGCTTTTTCTGAAGGTGCTGGGCTGGGTGTGGGAGCCATCATGATTAGAATAAAATGTGTATGTGCTTTAAAATGGAGAACCAAAAAAAAAAAAAATCTATTGGGTTCTAAGAAACTCAGCTAATCATGTCTTGGAAAAAAGCCAAGGGAAGGGAAGGTGAGTTACAGTTCTATTCATGTCCAGGACATGATTCCATATGTTCTTATTCTTGAAGCTAAAAAATACATAATTCAGAAAGTTACAAGTAGGATTTTAAACTGCTAGACCAGTACTACTCTGATGAAGTTTTCTGACCTGTCCTTGAATTGTTTGCTTCTAACTTATATCAAGGTAAGGGCAGGAATTGTGAATAAGCTCACACTGACATTTGTCAGAGGAGTTTGTACACTGAATCAAATAAATTATCAGGGTTTGCATTTTGTACGCCTATTTTTTTTTTTTTTGTTACATTTGATCTTATGACACAGTCTCATAGGCTCTGGGATTCCCCCAATTCCTCCCCGTACCTTCCCCCCATGGTAGATTCCTCTACCTTACGGCAGTATTACAGTTCAAATCTAGTTATAATTCTTTCATTGCAAGCATGTACTTTGCATAGTGTCCAGCTTCTTATTGTCCAGATAAATTCAACAGTTTCTTGGGGAGACCATCTCTCGTCTGAACACAGAGCTGCTATGCCTCTTTTTAAATTTAGTTTTTCTAGTAATTGAATCTTACAATGCTTTGCAAAAACATTGCCTGACATCACATGGATGCATTTGGAGAACTAGCTTCAATGGAGAAGCATCACTTCCCTCCATGGTCTTGAACTCAGATGCTTGTGGGGGAAACGGGAAAATGGAAACAACTGTGGGACCAGGCCTCAGATGCCCAGCAGAATCAGCTGACATTGTCGCTGTAAGCATATGCGATCTGTAGCATTCGGAACTTTCCCCATATTTTTCAAGATAAATTTTATGTGAAATCACCTGTTTAAGCATATTGGCTCTAGCATTTCAAAAAACATTTTACATGAGCATCACTAACCATGTGTATGGGCACAATATAGCCTGTAGGCTTCCAGGTGCCATGAGGACTGAGTTATGCTTGACATGAAGATACTCAGCCTGTGCTTCAGTGCCCAACAGTGCAAGGTTAGAGCAAACATTACTGAAGTTGTTTCTCTAAATGCTCCATGTGTTGAGCAAAATGCTTTCTGTGGCTGCCCATGGACTCTGCTGACCTCTCAGGACTGACCCATAGGCTGCTCCCTTTTTTCCCATGATGGACTTTAAGGTGCTTCACAAAACTTCTTTTTTCCCCAAAGCTTTCCATTCCATTCAACGAAGCCTTGCAGCATAGTTGATGGACCTTAGCCTGCTTGACTTGCTCTTTTGTCACTCAGAATCCTGAAAGCTATTCCAGATGTGTCAAACATTCATTCTTGGGAAGCACGCACTGGTCTGTTGACCAATACAGCCTGCAATTACAGTTGAAGTTAGTAAGACCTCTCCTAGTAACTGCCTCCTTTTTCTTGCATAGGATGCATCTGTAACTTGGTAGCTACCCTTTTCCTTTGCTGTTGCCTTCAGGAGACATTCAGTGTTTCTTAATTTATACTATGCACAGAGAACTTTCCAGGCTAACAACAGGGTATAAAGCAAAGGGTTTAGAACAGGGCTGGCAAACAATGAGGAGGCAACCATGCTACCATACTCATGGCAGAGATTGCTACAAGATTGTGATGCTGCTTCCATTGAGCTCAGGTTCAACCTCAGTATCCTTCTCAACATGGCACCATTAGTACTCACCACCTCCTCATTAAAACTGGAAGGCACTGTGACCTTTGGCTTATCTAACATCATCACAAGCTCTGACTTGTACACACATGAGAGACTGAATGTTTACAAAGCTGTAAAAATGATTCATGCAGTGGATACAAATAAGTTCAACTGGGATCCATAAAAGAGCCAATTTACAACTGAAATGAGCAGTCTTTCCGGAGGAGCTAGAATTTGAACTGGATCTTAAGGAGGTAGGGTGAGAGCTTAGGGTAGATGGCCATGTGTTGCCAGAAATGATGAAGTTGTAGAACTCAAAAACATTAAGGAAATTGTCTCTGAGGGCAAGGATCATGTGACACCGCCTTTCTTGAAATTTCCCCTGTCCACCCAGTGTAGCATCATGAACATATCAGGGGCTCAGGAAATAGGAGTTGAAGTAACTAAATTCAATCCAAGTGAAATGAGCAGCTTCCTTTAAGAAATGTCTATTCCCAGCAAGGAGCTGTCAGAAGAAGTCTGTGGTGGGATTTCCAAATTGGATATGTGATGGTTTAGCCTTTCAGTTTTAACTAACTCTCCGGTGCTAAAGTTCAGTGGGTGGAATCTGTTCATCCTCACCTATAGTGTAACTAATCCATCAAGGGACCTATGTCTCCTTTCCAATCATGTCTTGTTCATGCAAGTCCTAACCACTGGCCACCTGCTGTTCCCACCTCTGCAACAGTGCCGAGCAGTTACTCTCATCCGCTAATTCCCCAAACCCACAGGGCTGGCTGAGCCTTATCAAGAGCCAGCAGCCCAGAGAATCAAACAGGAGTTGCTCAGAGTCCAGCCGACTGAGGCTGCTAGCTGCTGTTCTCTATAGCTTCTCCTTCCCCACCCACGAGGTTGTTCTTACAAAAGGACTTGGATCAGTCCAGGCCAGTACCCTATCCCTGCGGTAGCTTCTTTTTATTATCTGTAAGAAATTTCTCCCCAAAGGACAGTCAGGTAATTTCATACACAAGAGCCTCACACTTACTATCACTCAACATGCCTCAAATGCTCTGATAACTTTCTAATGTCTGGACATTTCAAGAAACTTCTAAAAAGGAAAACAAAATCCTAGCTAGGCCCCAGAGTAGAAAAACTGGTTTCTGTTTTTTAAAAAAATAAACAACAGTCTTTGAAAAAATCTCTATTTAAAATTCTTAAATTTGCCTCTAAATGCAAGTTGTAATTAATACAAGTTGGAGTTTACACTGTTGAGTGTAAAAACACCCTCAGGCACCAGCTAATCAAGTGTATATGTCATGCTGTAAACTACAGCAAGCTCTTTGTTTGACCCAAAAAAAGGAAAGCTTGCCAAACAGCAGTTTTTCTTTGTCAAGCATCTTTATTGTCTCATTTTTTTTCTTTTCTATGTACCTCTCCACCCACTTTGAACTTAACTATAGCATTTAAGAATCTTTGCCAGTTCCATGTTTTATTGATAGTTTTCATCAAGCATGAATTTAAATTTGAGAATAGATTAAGTGTCTTAGCTCCTTTTCTTTTTGATAAATAACAAGAGGTTTCTACTTATGATTTTCTGTCCTCGGGGCTTTATCATTAAGATTAAATAACTGTACTCTCAAGCATACCACTGCACAAACATCTTTTCAATTACATGAGTACAGATGCCTCCACAAAGGAACGATTGAAAATTCAGAAAGCCTGTTTCCAAAAAAGAAAAGGGGGGAAAAAAAGTATCAGATGACAGAAGAATGGAATGTAATTGTTTATCATTAAAATGTATCTTTAACTCATCCACTGAAGTCCTCTTGGAACACTCTGTTTTTGGACACGTTGTTACACAGTTTGACCAAAACAATCCATGTGGTGGGGAATTGTCGAAGGGAACAGAAATTCTGCAACCATTGGCATCCAGCAAGCTTGAGACTTCAGCCTGAGAGTCATTTGCCTGTTTTTGCATATGGACACTGCCTGCTTTCATTTGCAGCGCACACATCATGTTGAAAGCACTTCAGTTATGCTTGTTTATTGTTCCTGAACTAATGTTCTCCTGAACTTGAAGTGTATCCGTGCAGCTCGACTTGGAGTTGGTTGTTGTTTTCTCACTGGGAAGACCCATTGCCATCGGTCTTGGCTGGCTGGCATTATGCAGGACTGTGTGCTGCTTCCGGTTCATGTTCAATGTGAGGGGCATGTGAAAGCATTGCCATCTCTGGGGCATACAAATCTCGCTTCCTTAAATCCTTCCCCACTTGCTTCAGTGTGCTCTTTGTTGCAAGGGCATTGGGATGACACCCATCTAAGCACTGCCTGAAGTGCCCAGGAGGTATCACAGAAGCAAGGCCCAGGGCAGGCCTATTGCAGAGACAGGACGAAGCTCAGACTTTACCGTTTTAAGTTCCTACAGGCCAGATTTATGACGGAGGATTTTTGAGTTTCTCTTACCATCCTATATGAGGATACTTCAAGGTATCTTTGGCAAAATGGAATTTAAGACAAATTTATTTGGGGGCACAAACTTTGGAAATCTACACCTAATTTCTCACAGTTCCTCAACGTTTTTGAATGCCTTGTATGTGCATGGACTTCAACTTTTTACACCAAAACAAACTTATATTTCCACTTTCCATGAATGTTTTGAAGTACATGCATATGAAGTTGGACTTCATCTATTGAAAGGTTATTGTGTGTATTAGAAGAGAAGTGCTGTACCTGGAGTCTGAAGGCTGCTTGTGTTGTCATCAGTTGCTCTTCTGTGGAAAGGACCCATATGAGGTCCTCTCCTCTCTCTAAAAGCAAAGAGTAAAAGAGTTTCTATCCACTGGTTTACACCCTAAGTACCCACAATGGCTAGGGCCTGGGCTAGAACCAGAGCTGGGAGCCAAGAACTAAATCCATGTCTCTCATGTGGATCACAGTGATACAGTTGAGCCGTTGCTGCTGCCTCCTGGTCTGCATTAGCCAGAAGCTGAAGTCAGGAACCAGAGCTGGAGACCAAACACAAACACTCCAGTGTGGGACGTAGGCTAAATGCCCGCTTGATAATCCTATCTTTCATTCCATTTTCCCCAAACTTCTTGAGGTACCCTCATAGGTCACAGGTCTACCTATGACAAGAGGACAGAATGTTAACCTATGTTGAGAGAACAGTCACACTCATTTCTTAACGAATCCTCTAGGCGGTTGGAACGCATTTAACCTTCTACTGAAACTTCTTAGGCTGTGTGTGAAGATGCACAACAGTGTTACTGACAGGAAGGTAAATCAGCAGTGGCAGCTGGATCTACATTTAAACTCAGCTTTAGGTTTGCCATTGACCAGCCAGTAGCACTAAACCTTAATCTCATCATTTGCATAATGAGGATAACAATATACCGTGGATATTTCTTTCTGTAATTATTGAAGTTATGGCATGTAATGTGCCTGGTAGTCATAGAAATTAACACGTCGCACTATTCACAATAGAATGCTTCATCAACATATAAGAACAATCGGAAGTCTCTCCACCGTCCCTCCATACCTCCGTCCCAGGCCCCTGGAATCCATGTAGCTCTAGTTCTGACACTACTGAGCTCCCTCTGCCATGCTGGCACCACTTGGTTGAAGCCCAGCGATCTCTTGCTGGATCTGAGTACAGTGTATACGTCTTTCTTTTTCTCACTCAGGGTTATAGTCAGAATTACCAGCAGGTCTCATAAGCCATTCTTTACCACCTTGAGGGGAAATGGAGGGTGCTAAAGCCTTCTGTGTCTTTTCTAAGATATCTTCTGTTGCTTATCGAGTAGGATGCGATGCCCCTGCTGAGATCATTCTCCTAGGGAAGAAAGCTAGAGACAAGTGACTACGATTGTTGCTGCTATTACTATACTCTCTGTCCTTTAGGTGTCGTAGCCTAGAATACAGAAGAGTACCGTATGGTTCACCCTTGATAGCTCTTGAATAAGCTGTCATACAGAATCCATGTTGTGGTCTTAGCTCAAGTGGATGCTTCCACAATAGGCTCACTCTTCTTCACTTATGTGCTAGCATGCCTCCTGACTCTATAGATGGCTGTGCAAAACACTCAGTTCACCTCTTCTTTTTCAGAAAGTGACACTAAAGGCCGCTTTCTCAGCTCTCCTGGCTACTAACATAGTATTTTTTCCCACTCCACTGACATTCCCACCATGAAATGGAGATCTTTATCTGCAGTTCCCATCCTTCTCATATGATAGATCGTGGCTTTTCCAAGAGCAGAAACAAAGCAGCTCCATTGCTCTTGTGCTCAATGAGTGTTGTTCACTGAGGAAGCATTTTCATTCCTTTGCACCTTCTGTTGCACACTGATGTATTGTATCAGGCTTTTGATTTGCTTCCTTACCGCCTCTGCCATTCTTTCCGTCATGGTCTAGCACCTTGAGAGCTGAACAGTATGTGAGATTAGAAGCTTCTGCTTGTTGGAAACGTAGCATGGGTATGTACTTTTTCAGAAAGAAAAAAATATACCTTCTATTGGCTCTATATTTGGTGAAAAATTGCTTCCCACACATCTCAGTGAAGTTACATTTTCAGTTTCTGGCTGTGAAGGGAACTGTCTGGCCAAAGCTTGGAATGTATCAGTCCTGGAATCAACTTGGAGGTGTAATGACTCCGTTTGGGATCAGGTCAGGTTCAGAGCCCCAGTGGAACCAATATGTTGCTTCTTTTCTACTGCGACGACAAAAAAAAAAAAAAAACCTAGCATAAGACAACTAGTCACATTTTGGCCTCACATGGATATCAATCTTATGTCCCTCTGCTCCTAAAATATTCTGTTCCAAGGATACCAGCAAATCTTTAGGCCTGTTTTTTTTTTTAAATGGTTTTATGCCATGAAAGGGCCTATGAAGTAGTTGGAGCATGTCTGAGATTCAAAAAGAACCTTAAAGCTTTCTTACTGCTCTCCCTTACTCTCTGGTTTGAATCAGTTCCAGACATTATTATAATATCATTTTTCAGGGCTCTATACATAGATGGATTCTCATTCCTCCTCTTAAGTACTGTTTGCTAAATGTTTTGGCCCAAAAGTTCAGTCATTTCATGCAAGCATTAATCAATACAGCAGACATCAGTGGTTACTCGTTCAGATGAGATTTGACGTTATTTTTCCTCTGCTTGTGGGGAGGGGAAGAGACTGTTGCCTAATAAAAAGGAAGGGTCTTTTCTTCCTTTGTATGAGATGCAAATCATGAGGACATGTGCGATATACATTTCTCTAATGTGAGGCTGCTGCCTTTTGTTGAGAAAGAGAAGCAACGCCCTGGAGGATTTTAGACTTTGTAAATATAAAATTATCTTCCTCGGCGTTTAAAAAAAAATAATAAAAGGGAGAAAGAGTTGGCAGGTTGCCAGATTACTTACATTACAGTAATAGATTTGCTGACCCCCTGACTTCTGCTGTGGAGAAATGTATTGAATTTTTCATAATATCGGATGAGGCAGATCTAAAAACCTAGTATACCGAGCACCATTATTTAACTTGAGATTTAGCAAAGCCGAAATCTTTTCAAACCAGCAATTTCTTGCATGATGATAATTTACTGGCTCAGGCACTAATAAATCAAGGTTATAATGCCATTGATTTGTTAATTTTAACTTGGGTTGATTTTAAGTCATCTTTATTTTTAAGAGGAGGAAAAAAAAAGAAGAAGAATGAGGGGGGGAAAAATCCTGCTTTTCACAGTGACTGAATTTAATAAGAATCTCCGTGATAGCAAACGGCTCCCCTACTGTTTCTGCTTTGGGGTGGAAAATGTTATTCTTGTATTATTCCTAGGGAAAAATAAAATCTCATGCTGCTACAAATCTTATGCCTATGGAAGGATGTTATTTTTTAATACATGATGGCTTACCTATTTCTGATCCATTAATGGCATCATAAATAAGCATTTTGCTAATCTGAAATGTGAAATCTTGATAATAATAAAGACTCATTTATCTGCCCAGCTTTCCATCCCAAACTAGATGTAGATCAGGAAGGAGAATAAAAATCTCCCAGGATTTTCTAATGAATATGTTGCTTCTCTCCCCGATTACTTCCACCCACCTAAACCCAGTCTACATTCTTAGAGTTGCAGTCCATTGAAAACATTTCTCCAGTGTAATGAGTTCTTGGGGGCTGGGGTACATTTTTGCTTTTATCCCTTATAGTTTAGAAACTGATTAAATCTTTGCCATACTACAAATATTTGTGGGCTAATCATCCACAAGGCACAGGCATGTTGCATTATACAGAATTCTTTATGAAATGCTAACCTACGCAGCTTCCTGCATTGGGCAATGTTGACCTTAGATTGGCTAACCTGTTTTTAATGGGACCTCATGTACATTGAATGTTTCAATGTTCAGAAACCCCTTAATAGCTTTCGTCCTCTTGTACTGTACAAACTTCTAATAATCAGATGATAAGATCATATCCTGTGGGGTAATTGTGTTGTACCATGACAGGATAACTGAAAAAACACTCAGTGAAAATCCCAGCAAACGGAAATCTCTCTATGAAACAGCGATTGTTCGTGTGCCATGCAGGGCTGTGCTTGTTCTTCAGAGCTTAGCTGGTCATATTTCTGCTTGCTTCCTTTTAACTGCTGCCTTTCTTGTTTTATTTTGGCAGTTTCTTTTTCCCCAAGCCACTATAATTATCTTTCAGAGATTTAGAAGGGGGAAAAAAAACATGAATTGACCTTTACACACACACGCACACACACACACACATGCTCCCTCTGGAAGCCTTGAACAAGTACTGCTTGTGTTTGGATTCAGTTTTACCTTAGTCATGCCTCTTTCCAGATACAAGAAACATTTAATTCCAGATTTCCTGCTTCTGGCTTTAGGCCTTTGACCAGTAAAGTGAAATGTATTTTTTGCTGTTGTCGGCCAGCCAGCTGCTGAGTTGAGTGAAAGGGAGGGAAAGGGAAAAAAATGAAAGAAAAAAAAAAAAGGACCAAAATGAAAATGTTGGTCTGCCTGTGAATTTGCAAAATTGTAAAAGAAAATTAAAGACTGCTTAGCACCTATCAAGAGGGCTGGGTTAGTTAGCCTAAGACTTGTTAGACCTTAGTGAGACAAGGGTCTCTTGAAGCTGGTTGCCAGGGGACTCTGCAGTCGTTGGCCATCTTTCCACACCCTCCACACAGTCTGAGATAAAGTTGTCATTCTTCTCAGGCGAGAGTGTCCTTCATGGATTCCCTTCACAGTCAGAGAACAGAGTTGGGTGAGGGTGGCACCAACAAACCATACCCATTGGAATATTATACCCAGTTTTCAACGCTCTTAGGGTTCCCATGGCAACTAAACAAAAGTAAAACAAAACTGTCCCAACAACAAATTATGTTTTCATTAAAGCCAACATACAAAATGTTTCCAGTTCACAATAGTCCTGCCATGCATTTTGCTCCCAGATGAAATTCCCCAACCTGCTGATGGAGAAGGGGGTTCAAGTCCTTGGCCATACCACCCAGATGAAAGGAACTGGGGGTGCTGTTGGGGACTTTACAGATGAGACAGAATAAATACAAGTATGAACAAGATTGCTTTTTCCCTCTCTTCTTCTGCTTACTTATGCTTTTATTATATAAACATTAACTGTAACATTACAGTGGGAAGCAGGTATTTGGCAGCCGTCTATTATTTTAGTAAGTCTACATAGAGAGAGCAGTTTCCAGTTTTAGCAGCTGTAACATGTTTAAACTCAGTTTGTAATGGGATCTGAAGATAACCATTCCCCATGGGCTGTGTTGATCTTTGTGGCTGGCTCACTGCCAGCTGTGGGGCTCAAAAATATTATTCATGCCTTCTGCACATACCTTGTCTGAGCATGCTCAGTAAATAAATTTTGCTTCTAATATGCTATAAATTGGGGTTTGATTTTCCCATAACTTATTTGGCATTTTATTCAAGAGTGAAATATTACTATCACCAATGTCCCCCCGTTCATACTCTCAAATCTGAACATGTGTATGTGTCTTAGTAGTTAAGATACAAATTGCATAGTTAGAAACCAATTTTAGGATCACCAACAAATTATCTGAACCAGAGATATTTTTCCTGGGAGTCTTCATTTAAAAATAATTAGGATTCTCAATATTTGAACAGATTTTTGTTGCGTGTAAGCCAAGTACATTTTCTTCATTGAGTCAACTTGTCTTATTTAAAACAAATTATGTTTGCTGTATTAAAGTTCATATTTTTAAGTCTGAGTCTTGTATTAATCCCACAGTGAGTCATTAATCATACCAAACGCATTATAAAAACTTTAATCACTGAAGTTGAAACTGAGATTGTAATGCAATCCATGCCTTTTAATTACATCAGCTATTTTTCCCTTTTAGATCAGGAGCTACAACACAAAGGGAAAACAGATTAAAACTGGAGTTGTTTGATGTTTCTCTTTTTAGAGCAATTTTATGTACTTTGTTGTGAAAAAGTTATATAATTAAAATTTGCTTGAAATTTTCAGCCCTGTGGTTTTTGTGGCTTATATGGTCTGTATGCCTCTTCTTGGACCATCCTTTACTTGCCCCCGCGGGGCAGAGCTCCTCCTCTTCAAGTCCCCCTCAAGATGCTGGGGAGCACAGCCAACCCTCTCCAGCCAAGCTGGGCTTAACTCCCATTGACTCCTTTGTATCGCGTGCCTGCTCTATGTTTTGTCTATGTTTTGACATGAATACAAATATAGACTTTGGAGATGAGCAGAACTAGGTTCAGATTCTGTTCCTCCCGTGTGCTGGGACTCCGAGTTGCTTCAACTGCATAATGGGGATAATAATAATACTTCATGGAGATGTTGTGGAAGCTATCTGAAATAATCTATGTACTTAGAATGTTCTGACACTAACCAGAATCTAAGCACTGTGAGATCAAGGGTTCTGAATGCTTTGTTCACTGCTGTAGCTCAAGACTTGGAACACTGGCTGGCTCATAATAGATGCTGAGAAAATAACTGTGGATAGAATGGTAAATGCGCAACAGCTGTCGTTGTTGTGATAGAAGCAATTAGCCAAGTTGCATGGGCATGATGCAATAATCAATGTTGGATATTTCCATTGATAGTCATGGCAGATGTAACCACAGAAATGACTGTATTGCAGGAAAAGTATTGAAATTACAGAAGCATTGGGGGTACCAGGTACTGATTTTGACCTAGGCTACAGATCACTAAGCTGTGAAGTATCTAGAAACACATTTGAGTCACTGGAAATGAAACCATCCAACAGTTGCTTTCGCAGCAGTCCTCCTTCATCTATAGTGTCACTTTCTGTGGTTTCAGTTACCCGTGGTCAACTGCAGCCCAAAAATACTAGTATTTTTGCTCTTTAAAGACAGACAGACCACAGTCAAATGATTTTGGATTACAGAATATCATTGTATTCTCGTATTTTATCATTCTTATTTCTCTTATTGTGTCCAATGTATAAGTTAAACTTTAGCATGGAAATATATATTTATATACCATACACACACACATACACACTACTATGTAAAGGGTTTGGCACTATCCATGGTTTCAGCCTTTCTCTGGGGATCTCTGAATACATCCCCCTCAGGTGAGGGGGCACTGATGCATTGAGCAAAGTAAATGCTTACAGTATTGCTGCTGCTGGAATCACCTAATGACTGGCCATCTTTTCTTCCATCTCTTTTAGATTAATCCTACCATATGAAAGGTTTATTAAGGGAGAGGAAGATAAGCCCCTGCCTCCAATTAAACCTCGGAAACAGGAGAACAGTTCACAGGAAAATGAGAATAAAACAAAAGTTTCAGGAGCCAAACGCATCAAGCATGAAATGCCTAAGAGCAAGAAAGAAAAAGAGAATGCCCCAAAGCCCCAGGATGTGTCCGAGGTGAGTTGCCACCCTTCACCCTTTGCAGAAACACCATTGTGAGACAAGTTCTGCCACCAGGTCATCTACCACTTGGAGCCATGGCTGTGACCCTGAACCATTCTTCCCTAGCCTATAAAAATAAAAAAAATCTGGGCTTCATATATCCCCAGCTCCTGAAAACCCTTCTGTTTGCTCACGAGGGAAGCGCAATACTAGTGTAGAACAGGATTGGTCAAGAAAACACTCTAGGAAGACTTGCTCATTCTGTAGAAAACTGGCAGCAAGTGTTCAGACCTGAAGATTCCAGAAGGCTTTTCACTTGCAGCCATTTCACAGCCTGTCTATCTGAGCAGTGGCTCTAACTTGAAAACATGCTTGGGGCGGGGTCAAGGGACTGGTCTGGGCAGTTGAAATCCATGCTGGGTCTCTGCTGGACTATCCCAGAAACTTGAGAGCAGTGTGTCGCTCCCATAACTGACCTCTGTACAACAGCCTTGGGTTGAGAGCAATTGAGAAATATTTAAGTACATATTCTTTATGGGGAATTTGGAAATGGTTCCTGTGAAACCATTATTGTCTCTTCTAGTAACAGGTAGTTTCTGAAAATTTTAAAAAGCTCAAACTACCCACAGTCTCCAGCAGACCATTGGTAGATATCATTCCCATCTGCATAGCCAGTCACGGTGGCTGATCTGGGCTCTGTTTCAACATGAATCACACACACAAAAAAAAAGCCTTGTTACTCATAAAAAATCTTAGTGGCCACATTTGGAGACGGTGTGTTTTAGAATTCAACCCCAGATATTAAACATCCTCTAAAAAAGCAGGTCTATAATGAACACATAAGAGACTCTCTAATTAAACATCGACTTAAAACACACATACACACACCTAACTAGTCATTAAAATACCCGACTCCTATATAAGATGTTAATGTACTTAGAGGAGAAATTTTTTTTATTTTAAAATTTCATAATTATTTTAGGCTCTAGAAACTAAGAAGGGAAGGGGAAAAAGATGACACAGATTCCCAAACATCTGCATGCTTGCAACATGAATGGCCGAAAGCGAGGAAATTCCAAGTAAAGACTCACATTCCATTCTTCCTTGATCCTGTCAGCCTGGTGGCCTGGTGATTTATTATCAGGTTTTGGATCAGTGAGTTCTATGAGATACCATATGTACAGCATTGCCAAAGCACCAGGAGATGAGCTGAGTTTGACCAAGGGACCAACTGAGTTCTGAATTGCTATGTTTTAGTGATGAAATTTGAAACCACCAAATTGTAGGAGGCATCATCATCCTGTGTACTGATATCATTAGCTTGGGATATGACCATTCCAAAGAAAAAGTCTGGGAAGCTGGTATATTGCCTGTATGCGATAGACCTCCAACCATTCCCTTCAGAGATCTGGGGCTCAAGTTACAGAGGGCAGAGTGATGAGTTTCTCTAAGCTACATGGACCCACTCATCCTTCCAAAGTTGAATTTACAGTTCAAGTTGCCTTCCATCCTCCCCAGACCACCCATGGACCAAGTATAGTTCTCATTGACTATGCTTGGAGCTTATTATCAGCATTATTATTTTGACTCTTCTTAACTTCTAATGTTTTCAATATCTATGAAAAACATGCGATTCCTTAACATTTTTTTTTGTTTGTTTCATGCATCCTCCAAGCAGTGTTCATAGTCTTACTCAAAGATGTTACAGAGGTTGACTTTTCTTAAACAGAGAAGAACAAAGTTTAAGGGATGAGATTGGAAGTCAGGGATAAGGAACCAGGTAGAAAGTGTTTGTTACTGTTCCCCCAATACGTGTCAGGGCACAATCACAGCAATTCTTGTAGGTCTTGTCAGCCAACTGAGTCACAAATGGAAAGTTAAAGTGACCTTTAAGATTAAACTTACATGGCCACGTAATACAACAAATGGGTCAGATTGTGCCCACAGCTCCTGCCAGTAAGGACATAAATGGTGTCCATCTCATTGACTATAATTTATGTGCACGAACAGAAATGTTCTATAATGGTGATACCGACCACCCGAATTTTGACAGCTGCATTTTTGACTGAAATAGAAATGTCATTTGCTGAAGCTTCGAAGGACAAGAGTCTACCGTCTCTCTCAGATAGACAAGCTTCTGAGGCCTCCTATACCTTGCCAATATTTTGGCATTCTCTGCACATCATGTGATACAGAGCAGAGATGATGTCTACTGAAGCATCACTAATTTTTAATGCATCCCACTGAACATCTAAGGGAGGGATTTGTCCTCAGAGAAAGGCAAGGTGTCACTGTCAGCTTGTTGTTTGCAGTGAGCATGAGTTGGTTGGGGTTTTTGAAAAGAGAGATGCTTTAAAAAAAATCTTCCTCTGGAGTGTCATAAAACACAACATGTAATTTAAAACCCATTTGGATAATTGACTGATTTGACAAGACGACAACCTTAGAATTAAACTATATATTAGAATCAAGGAGTGATCTGATGGTGCACCATCAGTACATAACACTTTGCTATTTTGATCAGTGTCTCATAAGGGACTGAAGCGAATATGCATACTTCCCCTAATGTTTCTGTAATTTAGATCTCTTTGTTTAGAGCTGTGATTGGGGAGTAATAAAGCTTTACAAAGGCTCCATGAGCTGACTGACAAGCCTGTTTTGAAGAAAAACTGCTGTGTGTAATATTTTATTTCATAGTGAAACATGTCAGTGAGTTTCTTTTCCCTCTGACTACCTTGCAATGTTTTAGCAGGTTTCATCGGAGCAAGAGAAAGAGCAGGAGACTTTAAACCAGAAAAATGCCACAGAGCCTCTCCAAGCCACAGACGTAAAGAAAAAAGCGGAAGGGCATCCGGAGGCTGCCACGAGGCCTCTGGGGTCCCGAGCAGACCTGGAAAAGGGCTGTGACCCAGACCAGGGCTCCAAGAGCGAGAAGGAGGCTGAGGAGTCGACAGAGGAGAAGCCTGTACCTCCGCTCCCGGATGCTCCGCTGGCGCCTGAGAGGGACCCAACCCCGAAGCTCGGGGCTGCCAAACAGTCCCTCACTCCACCCAGCGCACTGGTAGACTCCAAGCAGGAATCCAAACCCTGCTGCTTTGCAGAGAGCCCCGAGAGGGACGTCCAAGAGGCTGCCTTTCCCACCTTCCCTCCGACTCAGCCACCGCCGGCCAGCCAGAATGAGGTGGAAGAGGACAAACTCCCTGCCATGGCGGATTACATCGCCAACTGCACTGTCAAAGTGGACCAGCTGGGCAGCGACGACATCCACACCGCGCTCAAGCAGACCCCAAAAGTCCTCGTCGTTCAGTCGTTCGACATGTTCAAGGACAAAGACTTGACGGGGCCGCTGAATGAAAACCACGGCCTGAACTACACCCCCTTGCTCTACTCCAGGGGCAACCCGGGCATCATGTCCCCCCTGGCCAAGAAGAAGCTTCTGTCCCAAGTGAGTGGAGCCGGCCTCTCGAGCAGCTACCCCTACGGCTCACCACCCCCTTTGATCAGCAAAAAGAAACTAATGGCGCGTGACGACTTGTGTTCTGGCTTGTCGCAGACCCACCACAGCCCAAGCACTGACCACATAGCCGTCAGCCGGCCATCAGTGATACAGCATGTCCAAAGCTTCAAGAGCAAGCCCTCAGAGGAGCGGAAGAGCATCAATGACATTTTCAAGCATGACAAGCTGAGTCGATCTGATGCCCACCGCTGCAGCTTCTCCAAGCATCACCTTAACTCCCTGACGGATTCCTATATCCTGAAGCAAGAAATGCAAGAAGGCAAGGATAAACTCTTAGAGAAACGGGCACTCCCCCATTCCCACATGCCCAGCTTCTTGGCAGATTTCTACTCGTCCCCCCATCTCCACAGCCTCTACAGACACACTGAGCACCACCTTCACAACGAACAGGCATCCAAGTACCCCTCCCGGGACATGTACAGAGAATCAGAAAACAATTCTTACCCCTCCCACAAACACCAAGAGAAGCTGCACGTCAACTATCTTGCCTCTCTTCACCTGCAAGACAAGAAGTTGGCGGCGGCTGATGCCGCTACGGATGATCAGCCCACAGATCTGAGCCTTCCCAAGAATCCGCACAAACCAACCGGCAAGGTCCTAGGCCTGGCCCACTCAACCCCGGGGCCCCAGGAGAGCAAAGGCGCTCCCCAGTTCCAGGTCCTAAGCAGCCAGAGTCGAGACTGTCACCCCAAAGCGTGTCGGGTATCACCTATGACCATGTCGGTTCCTAAAAAATACCCCGAGTCACTTTCGCGATCGGGAAAACCACACCATGTGAGATTGGAGAATTTCCGCAAGATGGAAGGCATGGTTCATCCTATCCTGCAACGCAAAATGAGCCCTCAGAACATCGGGGCTGCGCGGCCCATCAAGCGCAGCCTGGAGGATTTGGACTTGGTGATTGCCGGGAAAAAGGCCAGGGCAGTGTCTCCCCTGGACCCATCCAAGGAGGTCTCCGGGAAGGAAAAGGCCTCCGAGCAGGAGAGCGAAGGCAGCAAGGCAGCATACAGTGGGCACGCCGGAGGCGGGGCGGAGGGCCACAAGCTGCCCCTCTCCTCCCCCATCTTCCCGGGTTTGTATTCTGGGAGCCTGTGTAACTCGGGCCTCAACTCCAGGCTCCCAGCTGGGTATTCTCATTCTCTGCAGTACTTGAAAAACCAGACTGTGCTTTCTCCACTCATGCAACCCCTGGCTTTCCACTCGCTTGTGATGCAAAGAGGAATTTTTACATCGCCCACAAATTCTCAGCAGCTCTACAGACACTTGGCTGCGGCCACGCCGGTAGGAAGTTCGTACGGGGACCTTTTGCACAACAGCATTTACCCTTTAGCTGCTATCAATCCTCAAGCTGCCTTCCCATCTTCCCAGCTGTCGTCCATACACCCCAGTACTAAACTGTAGGCCCGACTCTGCTCAGCGTCCCGGAACGGCGTGGCGGCCAGAGCTTCACCCCTCGCCCTGGGGTGGCGGCTTAGACAGTTAGAAGCCAGTATTTCTTCTAATCTGGGGGTACGATTCATCCCAATGGCAGAGGCCAAGATGTGAGATGAACATGCCTGATTTTTCTGGGACAGCTCCTGCCTTGGCTGGTCGGCCTTGACTGCCCTGGCTACACGGATGCTCTGGCACCTGTGGATCTTTCATTTTACATGTGGGTCTTTGGAAAGAGCGTATGTATATCCAGGAAGAACTTCGAGGACCCTATCTGAGTTTGGTCAGGGAAACAATCTGGGAAAAAAAAAAAAAAAGATGGGGGCAGGCTTTTCAAAGGAAGGGGCGAGGAAGCTGGTCAACCCATGCCAAGGGATGCCCCTCTTATCACAAACCTCTCTGAGGTTCAATCAATGCAATGTATAGTGAAACTTCGGTAGACCTTTCATTTTGACACTATTCAACAATCCAGAGAAGTAAACACTGTTAAATTGACTGTATATATTTGCTTCTGAAAACTACCCGGATCACTGTTTGCTCACCTAATTTATATACAGGTGGTTCCATTTTCTCCTGGTTCCTTCTTGTCCCTTTTTTTTTTAATATATATATATATATATATATATATTTTAATTAAACAGTATCGCTTTTGTTGGCAGGTCTTTTTTTGTTTTGTTTTGTTTTTTATTTTAAAAGCTGACTGTCCTCGGTGTTGATGTGTGTTTGTCATTTTTCCACATCTTATCATTTTGAGCAGCTTTGGGTGGTCAAGTTATTGTTTACAAATTGAAGCAACTGATTCTAATGGAACAAATGGAAGAGAAGCAGTTGAGCACACAGTCGTGCAAAGAACGTTCCTTTGCAGATCCGCAACTTACTGATTTTGTTCCTCATAAACGGCATAGTTGAAAGAGCTTATGCACTGCTTATCCGGCCAAATGCTTTGCTTTGAAGTATTGGGTTATGTGAAAATATCGAGCATTGTACTTACCTTATCTAGGCTGTGAAACTGCCCTACATACCAGAGGAAGCATAAAAACAAAAACCTCACTGGCAGCAAGCTGCTGAATAAGAGTCTAGAGGACATATTTGTGGGCTGCACAGATATCTTAGGAATTTTGGAAATTACAACAGGAGCCAAACTGATTGACATTGATGTTGGCCCTGATCCTTTTCAGTGGTCTGGGAAAGGGGACTGGGAAGGGGTCCACCTTGGCTATCCAGCAGAGAAGGAGCAGCTGAAGACCCAACCCTACAGCTTCTCTGGGTGTTGGGCTGTTGAGTCATGTACAATCACATTGTCTCTATCTACTTGATTGCTTGTCATTCCCCAGAAGAATCTGCTAGGCCTCTTCTTGGGGGATAATTGACACATTGGGTGAGCTATTTCAAAAGTCATCCTGTTAGGGATTATGGGGCCTGGGTTTGGTGTGACTATATACATCACAGGTGTCATGATGTTGATCACCCGACAATATAGTCTGCTTTATGGTTTCTTGTCTCATTGGAAATCAATGGTCAGGCTGTACAAGCAGCCAGAAGATGTGGGGGATATCTGTGGTCATTCTTGCCACTCTATTCCACTTCCTGCCAAAATGTAACATCAAGGCGGATGTGTTTTCTAGGTGTCTGAAAAATGGATCAATACGGAGAGTGGATTGTGTTTCCAAGTCCCATCCCTGCTAAAGGTTGCTTTGATGAACTCCTCAGCCCACTTCCCCCAGACCCCAACACTACCAGTAGGCTTTAGGACCATAGTTAACCAAGTCTTTTACCTCTGAGATATTTAATTCTACAGAAATTGATGACAATGTTCAACTTCTAAGTAGGTAACTCACTGCAAAATACTCTAAACTGGTAACAATGAAACTGCGGCTCTGACACAAAGCCATGCATGCCGTGCATTTGTATTGAAACGTCTCCATGATATGAAGCCAAATATTCCATGTAGCATACTTAATATCCAAAGGTGGAAACAAAAAGAATGTAGAGATCCAGTGTTAAGAGTTCCATTTGCTTCAATTAATTATTTACCTTCCTGTGGAATAATAATAATAATAATAATATATTTAATAGAACCATAGATAGACCAGTAGAATTTAGATTATAAATGTGTGAGTGCAGATTATCCTGCTATTGCACAAGATGGAGAGGGGGAAATCTCAATTCCAGCGGGCAAAATGCTGGCCAGGACACAGAGACACGAAAGTTGCACTAGAATGAATGGTCACAGAACCGGAGGACGTGGAGAAAAATAAATAAATAAATAAAACGAAACTCCGATGCTTCTGCAACAGACCTGGGCTAGAATGGTACATGGTTTCTCTGAGTTTGTTTCTCAAAGAAAATGGGGACGATCTGTCCCCCCCATGGAGTTCACCTATTCATTTGGAATACAGCACGTTTGTTTTCCTCCCTGCCATGATTTTAGCCTGTTTCGCCATGTTGGAATTTGATCACACCGTTTTCAAACAATGTTAACATAGTGCACCTTTTGTTTTTCACATCTCTTCTGAGAGAAAGCTCACTGTTTCTGTCTGAGGAAGCTCATACCCTCAGCAAAACATCAGGACAAATAAAGAGAAATGGGTATACGTTCTGGACAGAAGCAGTGTGTTACTTGTTTTAAAACTCCGAACAGAGATCTTGGAAATCTTTCAAAAAGACCATTGAATTCTTCATTGGCTGAGAACTACATTTTAAAAAGTCTTAAATAGGGCTTTGTTTGCATTGTTTGAGTTCAAGGGGCCTTATTATTGAATGGAATTGCACAAGCCTTTCTTTGTGCAATCAAACCATTGTTATTGGTAGTTCTATAAAGGAAACTGTAGAATCTAATTGGCAATGGAGTCATAAATCTATTTACTGAGTGTGGCTTCCAAGAAATGTTGCAATTCAAAATGCACTAAGACCATGATTTATTGGAGATTTAGAGATTCTAAAAAATAGTTTTAAAAAATCGTTTTCATGCAATTTCTGGTTTAACTTTTGGCAACACAACATTAAAAAAAAAAAGCCCAACTGAGTTTCAGAATTAAATATTCTAGTGACTCGAACTTGTAATATTTGCCACAGGACTGACTTATTTATTTACTAGCTAGATGCTGTTAAGTTCACTTGTTTATCAGGGCATACACAGAAAGGTTTGTTAAAACTCAGTGTTGACGTTACAACTTTCTGACCTGGTGCATGAATTCTCAAGTACTGTATTTCACTGTGTTGGTGTGTCTGATGGAAATATCGAGGTGGTCCCACTAAAATATTTTATGTAGTGTGCCTTCAAAGAGAATCATTTATTTCTCTTCACTTGTTGTCACATGGAGTCACATTGGGTGGTGGTCAGCCAAGTCCTATCTGGTCTGGTTTTACTCTTGTCCCAATTTCAAAGAGAAATGGGAGTGATTTCGCCCTGGTGAGACCTACACCATTGCAATGATTGCCTTGAGCATTTAAACTCCAGTGTTGGCTGTTGATGTATTTGATATTCTGCTTGTCTCCCCATGGTTGAAATATGTCTGAAGAATAGCAGCATAATCTCTTGGCTGTTTATAATTTTTTAAACTTTCCTGTGTTGTAAATATTGTATACTTTTGGTGATTCCAGCTATGTAACCTCTATGCTCTGTAAGGTGATTTTTTTTTGTATATAGCAACATGGCCCAGTGATATTATATAGTTTCCCAATGGAGAGGTTATTGAGTAACCTTTGCATTAGTTAAAACACTACCAGAAGAACGCTGAGCCAACTATAAACACTCAATTTTGTATGTTTTCCAAATTGTACTTATTACTGCTTTTGATACTGTATTACGTGCCAATAGTTTCCCAATCACATAGCAGGCAAGAGATATTTTGTACTTTTTGATCCACTGTAATATTTAATAAAAAATGTTACTATCTGTTTCTTTTTTGAGTGTGAGTAATCTGTCACTTCTTCCTGAGGAGTCCTGTGGCCTCACCAGAGGACTTGCCACTCCACAGTGTCCAAATTGGACTGTAGTGATAATGGCTATGATGATGTCTGAGATCACTGAGAACCTTCTGATGCCCAGCTTGCATGCCTCATCTCTTACCTTCACAGCTTCATGCAAATAGAAGGCTATGCCCATTTCAGTGAGGACAAAATGAAGGCCTAGAGAGGCAAATCCACTTGGCCCCAAACGACCTGATTATAAGATGGCAGGGCTGGGATTTGAATTCAGAGTTCGTAAGTCTGTGCATTTTCTTTGTTTATCACACTTCTCTTCTACCGGATCACCAAAGTTACTCTTTACTTGGTGACAAAGATTCATTCATATATTAACTGCCAGCGTAGGGCCAAGAGCCAGAAACAGTGGTAAGTAGAAGATAAATATTGTCCCTGGAGCTTATAAATCCTAGGGGAAATAGAGTTAATCAAGTAGTCACCCCCTGTACATATACGAAACCTCAACGTAATTCACTACTGGGAGAAAGCAGAATAATGACTAAAATGACCCATGAAGGAGGAGTGCGACATAACCAAGCCACAGGGAACTGGAGGAAGAGTTAGTCAAACACAGACTACTCTATGTGCAAAGGGCCTGGGGCAGGACAAGCTTGACATCACAGAGGTTGAGAAAGGGCATGATTGCAGTGCTGAAGGAATGAGGTGAGGCGAGGTTAGAGGGTCGAGCAGGAGGATCCCACCAGGTACATCCCTCAGACTAGTCTGAGCATTTTCACCTTTATCCTAAACACAAACGCTTAGCCGGAAATGAGACACTCCAAGTTTCTCTTTTTCTGAATTACTCTTTGGTTATTATGGGAAGGCAGATCAAGAGGAATCTACCAGCAAAGGAGTGGTCATCGCTACTGCTGGTGGAGTGGGAGTATGAACACATTTCAGAGGAACTTCGAGGGAGGAATGAACAGACTTGAAGGACTAAATTGAAGTACACTACATGGAAAGATACTTGGGAAGGGTTGAAAATTTAGAAAAAAAAAAACCACTTCGCATATTCTAAGCTCTGCATCTTTTAATTCCAGACCTCCTGGTGATGGGCAAAGATTTCTGATCTTTCCTTGCCTTGATCTTCTACCTCCGGGCTTCCTCCTGGCATTGCTCAGCTTTCTAGTTAGCTGAAACACCTTCCCGAGGTACTGCCTTGTGTGTTCCTGTAATGAGAGTCAGAGACAGGAGATGGAAGACAGGGGCAGGAAAATATGTTGTTACACTTTAGGAAGGGAAAACCTCCACATATTTTGGTAAGACATGGGGTCTTTTGTTCCTCATCCTATTTGACTTTCTGAAGGATGATCACCCATCCTTCTCAGCTCAAAGGGAGTTAACAACCATTTGTTAGGAGTCTAACCATCTTGCTGCTGTCACCCCTTTGAAATGCAGCACCCCAAAAACATAGTTGAGAGCCAGGAACCCTTGCCCTATGGTTCCCTGGTTCTCTGATTCATGTGTATTACTCCACATCATGGAAATCTCTCTGAGTACATCAAAAACAAAATCGTCCCATCTGTGACACATTAAGCATTTATAGATGTAATGTTTGATTCCAGAACAACAGGAAATATCATGATAAGTTATCTATTTTCGCCAGGGCTGGCTAGTAAATCCTGCTGGGAATGGGCTACCGAAGATGTTACTCATCGAGCAAAAGCCATGAAAATGCCAATGATGGATTCTAGGAAAGTAGCCAAAGTGGACAAATGTTTTAGGACTGATAGTGACCAGGAAATAGGTGATTATTTACACCAACGAGTAGGTTAAGTGGCAGAAGGTGGGAGTGAGGTAAGAAAGGGGTAACCTCTAGCCAAGAATAATGTGATACAAAGAGTAGCCTTCAAGACTGGTCTTGGGTTTGCAGTAAACTGCACTAGTTTGGGTTTCACTAACTCAGGATTCCTGAATTTTGGAATCTCCAGGGTAATGCTATGAAAAACTACTTTCCAAAACATTTGTCTAACCTGCTTAAAAGAGCAACTGATTTCTCATCAGGCTAAACATAATCTTAAGCGTTCAGTCAGCCTGGTAAGAACAAAATGATCTGTTCCTGAGGTTCCCACACAAGAACAACTATTATTTTAATTAGTGTTGAAACTCCCTCCAAAACAGAGCTGTCCAACGGAACTTCAATGGCTGGTGGAAACGTTTTGTCAGTTCCAAGTTGTCCAACATTGTAGCTAACAGTCAAGCTGTCGAGTCCTTGAAATGTGTTCAGAACTGACTCTTTAATTCTATTCAACATTTATTTATTTAAATAACCACATATGATTGTTATTTATACAATACAGTTATTACCATATTTGACAACACAGCTCCAAAAGGTCCAAATGACCAAATTGGGTATAGTTATACACAGCAGTTATGCTCTTCTTGGCAAAGCTTTGTTCATCTATTAGGAGTGACAATGGATTAAAGACTTTTCTCTTCAGGGCTTACACCTCATAGGCATGTAAGCACTTACAAAATAAACAAATCATTAAGCAACTATCAAAAAATGGCTACAATTCTCTCATTTTGTAATCCATCCTTCCCTGCCTTTTTTGTTAAATCTGTTTATATGAGGCTGAAATGCAACTTTCAGGAACTTTGGGAAATGTTGGATGTCACTATGTCCAAGACACTCTAGTGCATTTTTGGTAATTCTACCTTTATTTAGGAAGACTTCTGGTGTGTTCAACATCAGCAAGATGAACAGGCAGGGTAAGGACCTGAGAACCCAGCAGGAGGAATCCATGAAAAACATTCAGTGCTCTAGGCGTATTTCTACAACCCCGTCTATAACTTTATTTTTCTTTTGAAAATGTACATAGATAATAAAGAGCAACACTGACTGGCAACTCCACACATGCCAGATTCTGTTTAAATGTTTGTTGTTGTTTTGTTTTTCATTGCTTTGATCCCCGTAGCATCCCATGATGTACATACCATATTTGTTCCTGCTTTGTAGTTGGGAGAAACGAGGCACAATAGAGGTTTTCATGGCACAGGTTGCTACACATCTTTCTCCCCTCCCCAACTCTGAAATTTAAGTTACCACTCAAAAAAGGTTGAGTTGCAACACTTTAAGGTTGTTTGTATATATGAATGAGGCAAAAAAAAAAAAAAGTAAGATGCCAATAAAAATACATGTTAAGTTACTAAAGGATAGAATTAAGTTTCAAGATTGGAAAACTTGGGAAAATAAGTTATTTTCTTAAAAGATAGAATTTTAAAAATCTTTCTTATAAAAAAGGCTAAAGCCCACATAATGATTGAAAGTTTAGTCAGTAGTCAAATATTTCCCCACCAAAAATCTCCACAGCCAGATGGTCTTAAAAACTGTTTCAGGGAACTGAAGACGAGGAAAAGTTCCCCAGTTCTTTTTATGGGTTTATTTTGACCTCATTACTGAAAATTCAGAACAGTGAAAAAAGTGAGAAAATGTACATCAATCTGACTTATAAACCAGATGCAAAAATTTTAGGTAAAATATTAGCACATTATAAAAGTGTATGTTTACATATAGATAGACATATAACACATGTATGTTCATACATATACTAAAATAACATATATTTGAAATATAAAAAAATAATAATGTATCCTCACCAAGAAGACTTTCAGCTAGAACTATAAAGGGTGAAAATTAGAAATTCTACTAATAAAATAATACGTGAAAACCATCTGGAGAAAGTTGGATCCCTATTGGAAATAAAACACAGACGAATCCCAAATGAATAAAAGACTGAAATATACAAAATGAAACCATTAAAACATCTTAAAGAAAATATGGAATAAATTGCTTATTATCTTGGAATGGGAAAAGAAATTCTAACCACACATTAAAACTTAGAAATTATAAAAAGAAATCATATATCTACATAAAAATAACATGTATATTTTCAAAAAGTATACATTTTATTCGGGAAATACATTTTTGCAGTTCGTGTCGCAAAAGGCTCAATCCCTCTAATATATAAAGAGCTCCGAGAAGTCGGACAAATATAGACAAACACTAGTAAATTCTACAAATCTTTTAAAAAATGTTTTTCTCATTTTTTTGAAAGAGAGACAGAAAGGGAAGAAACAGTAGCTGAGGTCTTTCAATCTCTAGTTCATGCCCCAGACAACCACAACAGTTGGGGCTGGGTCAGGCCAAAGCCAAGAACTCAGTCTTGATTTTTACAATGGGTTGCAGTGACTCAAGTACCTGCGCCTTCTTCTGCAGCCTCTGAAGGTGCACATAACTAGCAAGTCAGGCACAGAAGGGGAGCTAGGCCTCAAGCCGAGGCACTGTGACACACAAAACACTCATCCTGAAATGCACATATCTCAAATATACAGTTCAAGAACAAAAGATAGCATACTTCTGTTAGGGTCGAATGTCTCCTCACTACACGTTTTTCGATCAATTGGCCCATTCTGATGCAAAAGTTAGTAACTATGCTCATCTCTAGCATCAGAGAAGTTTTTAATTTGCTTTTTGTATTCTTCTAAAAATTGAGAGTATGACAATATTTATTGTCATAACACTGTTTTGATTTAACCTAGAATGGTAATTTTTTTTTTAAGGGTTACATGGCAGGAACAAAAAATAAAAGTGTGGAGTTTGGAAAGAAACAGACTGATATTCTTTATAAGTAATGTGATTATTCATTGGGAAATTTAAGATGATCTATAGATAATTATAACGAGCATGGGAGCTCAGCACATTTGCTAAAAACATTAAAATGCCAAAGTCTATAACATCTATGTACGAGCAACAATTGAAATGACACTCTTAGTATTTTCATTCATGAGAGTCATAAAACCATACTGTACCTGTGAATAGGTCTAATAAAATCATGTTGGAAAGCAGTTTGGCAAAATCCAGTGAAGTTGCACATGTGCTTACTGCTTTCCGCAGACTCGGCACGAACACTTCCCTGTATATCGTGAGACTACTCACACTTGCATTAGGAGTAAGAGAATGCTTGTTCCCGGCTTGATTCTCATCACACACAGAAATACATAGCCACAAAAACTTGTTCATGAAGAACGGGTGAATAAGTAGATGGGGTAATATGCAGGTGTTGAAATAACAGCAACTTAACAATGAGTAAAAACGTTATAAAAATGGTTCAGCGCAATAATCACTAAACATGTTCACTATAAAGTGTGTAAACAGCAGCACATTGCCAAGTGATTTCCAAAAGATGGAGAATTCAGTAGGGGAAGAGGTGGCCTTTAACAACAACATTTTACTTCTTTTACAATCTGGACCAAAATGATAAAATGTTAATATTTAGTGAAATTAGATGGAAAGAATATAATGATATATTATAATGTATTTTCACATATTTGAAATTGTTCCTACTTTATAAGACTAATTAGTTGATACATAATAGTGTGCATGGCATAAGGACACATGAGTTTGATGCCACCAGCCCCATTAACTTATCTGCCAAGTGGGCATTAATAACCCTTCCTGGTCTCCTCTCAGTCTTATTGACAGCCAAAAATATTGTCATAGTAAGCTAGCATTATTCTTGCTAGTGTTTAGAAACACTGTATTGTACAACTACAAAAGGCACCATTTGCACAGAATGTGTCAAGTTCCAAACGTTTATCAGCAGCTTGCTAAGAACCTCTAGTGCTTTGGTCTGTGTAATTCTTACAAAAACCTCAAGGGAAAGGTCCTGCACTATTATTATCCTGAATTCACACCAAGTAAATGAACACCAAGGCTGAGAGAAGGAGCCTCTGTTTCTTGGGAGAAGAGTTGCCCACTTTCTCTTCCTTGTCCTCACACTCCACTCTGAACAGCCCTGTTTATTTTAGCCCCCTGCCTCACAGTGCCCTTTCATATCTGGATGAAAAGTCTAGTTTGGAAATTATTCCAATAATGATGGCAAAATCTACATTTTTTTGTCCACAAACAGAAAGGCATGCCTCCTCGACTCAGGGCATGAAAGTGTGTGTGTGTGTGTGTGTGTGTGTGTGTGTGTGTGTGTGTGTGTGTGTGTGTAGGGGGTGGAGCTTGACTCCCTCGTATCTATAATTCTGACTTTCACATTAATTAATTTTTAAAATCCTTACAGATAGAGAAACTGAAGCCTAGAAAAGTAACTTGCTCAACCAATGTCAGCACCATGATTTTGAAGATAAGATACAGTGTCCTAGCTCCAACTGTACTCTGAACAAAAACAAGAAATTTACTCCTTAGAATTACATCTGCCCTGCCAACCTTCCTGTGTGCATGAGGCTGAGGCTTGAACACAGTCCCATGGTCTCTCTCCAACACTTTGTCTACTGTTTTCCAATTTATTTGAGGTCTCACATGCAGACTTTGAGAAGTCCATTGTTACTGATGAAATTCACCATATTGCCACTCACAGCATGCCAGAGGGTGTTGTAGCCTGTGATGGCTAAAACCTCATCTTCCAGAGATTCCTGTCTGCACATTGACATTTTTTTTTAAGATTTATTCATTTTTATTACAAAGTCGGATATACAGAGAAGAGGAGAGATAGAGAGGAAGATCTTCTGTCCGATGATTCATTCCCCAAGTAAGCGCAACGGCCGGTGCTGCGCCAATCCGAAGCCGGGAACCAGGAAACTCTTCCAGGTATCCCACGCAGGTGCAGGGTCCCAAAGCATTGGGCTGTCCTCGACTGCTTTCCCAGGCCACAAGCAGGGAGCTGGAAGGGAAGTGGAGCTGCCGGGGTTAGAATCGGCACCCATATGGGATCCCAGGGCATGTTCAAGACGAGGACTTTAGCCAGTAGGCCACATGGCCGGGCCCCTGCACATTGACTTATAAGGGTAACCTAGAGGTAACCATAGAAAAGCAAGGATGAGAAAATTTGTCCACATACTTTATACGAGGATACGTTGATTCCCCTATAGCAAATACTTTTGAGGGAAAAAAAATGCTCATCTAGAATCAGGATGATGACAAACAAAACAAAAACTAAACAACAACAAAAATGCCACACTATTGGGGTGTCTTCTCGTGGCTCTGAAGAATGGGTGGTCCAGATTGGAGGTGTTGGCCATCGGTGTCAGGTGAAGTCTTCTCCCAGCTGGGCCGAGGGTCCTGCTGGCATCTCCCCTCAGCCAGCTCTTCTGGAAGGGCGCTCATCCCATAGCAGAGGGGCCCACCCTCAGAACTTAACTACATTCTAATACAATCACACTGGGGAGGGAAGTGGATTGCAACAAAGGAATTGGGAGAGAACACTAAAATTCAGGCCTTCACAATAATGTGACTTTAAGAAGCTAAACCGAGTTAAAGATGGAGAATTTAATTCACTGGCTGTTCACAAAAGCACACAAAAACCATGATCATCCTCTGTCATGTCAATTTACACCATCCTTAACAAGCTGCTTTATTTTTATATTAAAAATACTACAACGTATTATATACCAGAAGGCTAATTTTTCATCTGAGTTTTAGTTTAAAATGAAAATATAATCAAGTAATACTCAAAAAATAATGAAATTTACAACAATCTGCTGTAGGCTGCACTCCCAGGGCACTCTTAAAGTGCCTGGCAGGATGGGAGCCAAGCTTCAGCATGGAAGAGGCTGTGCCACTCCTGCGTCTGGAGCACCACGTCCAGAGGGGAAGGCCTTTTGGAAAGCATTGCTTTCACCTGTGGGCCCTGCCACGAGAGGGGAAATCAAAGAGAGCAAGCGGGAATGGCAACTTCAACCTGGACTGGGGAGGGCTTTTTGAAGGGAATGACGTCTGAGCAGAAAACTGGGAAGTGATGAATAAGGAAATAAAAGACATGAAATATCACAGCCAAGAGTGAGCACGGGGTGTTCTGGGAAGTGAGAGCCAAGGAGCTGTGGTTGGGGTGGAAAGCAGGGCTTTGAGGGGAACTATCTAAGGGGGAAAGTATGAGAAGCACTGGCTTTCTGGGCTGACTGGCAGCTGGAGTACAACCACACAGCCTCCTAAAAGAGCATTTAGTCAGATAATTGTTAAGTACATGATCAGGCACATACTGCTCCTTACAGGATCATTTGCATCCTCCAAGAAAGATGCCAGAAAACCTGAGACAACCGACTGGCAAGCACTAACAAACAAAAAGAGAATTCAAGGAAGAGACGAGTTGCAAAGCAAGAATTACATTTTGGTAATTGGTACTAATATACTTTGTCCATTTTTGCCTTATTGTTATTACTCATCAGTTCTCTATTTTATTTGCATGAACATTTCCTGAACTTGTTAGGAATGGCAGATAAAAGAAACTATTTCATTTAAAATAGCAACCAAGAAGTGTCCTGGGGATAAATGTAGCAAGTAATTTGCACTATCTTTATTAGTACACTTTAATAGTCTGTGAACGGACCTAAAAATGACTTATATTGAAAGACAAACTGTGGTCTTTGATGGGATGATACAATTGTCATCTACACTAATTTACAAATCCAACGAAATCTCTTTTGAAGTAAAATTATGTTAAGTTGCCTTGTAAAATTGTGATAATAAGACAAGTTCTTAAATATGAAAAATGTGAAGATTTAACCTCCTTGAATACTGAATTTATTCCAAAGCTACAGTAAATAAAACACTTTGGTAATAGAGAAAAAGAGGCCATGACTAACAGTGAAGAGTCATAAACGAAAGATTTGCACAGGTTGAGTGCAGAACAATGGTCTGTGGCCATGCCACCCTGAGGATGGCCGAGCTCCTTGGTCTTGGAAGCTAAGCAGAGTCAGGCCTGGTTCGTACATGAATGGGAGACTGTGGAATACTGATATTTTAAAACCGTTTAGGAAAAGCAATTAATCAATAAGTGGCATTGGATTAGCTAGGCATTTAGAGATTTAAAAAAAAAAAAAAGGAAAGAAGCAGAAGTCCTATTTCACTTACTACACTGTTGCCCATTCTAGATAGACCAAAATACTTAAATGTAAAAAACCATATAAAAGTACTTGAAGAATAAATGGTTGAGTTCATACTCCTGGGATCAATAAAAACCTTTAAGAAGCCCTCAAAATCCAGAATCTTTAAAGGAAATGGTTGATACATTTGACCGTATCAACATCATGATGGGAATGAAGTAAAAAAGTTTGAGTCAAGAGAAACGAAAGTTGGTCAAGTATAACTCATATGACTTTTTCATTTTTCAAAAAGTTCATGCAAATAAAACAGAGAACTGATGAGTAATCTAATAAGGAAAAAAATGGACAAAACATATTAGTACAATTACAAAAAAGTAAAAATAAAGAGCAGTCACTATATATGAAAATTTGATCAACTATTACTCGAAAAGAAAGAAATGTGAATGAAAAGCAGCAGCAGCTTGCATTTTTGTCTTATGTTTTGTTTAGTTTTACCTCCAACTGTGAGAAACTCCAGTGATGAAGTTTGATTCTGAGAAGCTTACCAAGAGGACTACGTTGATACCCCGAACTAGGGCAGTGTGTGGCGGGCTGGTTCATTTCTAGAAAGAAACTGAAAGACAACCACATTTTAGAAGTATCTATCACTTTACACGGGAATTGCCTTGCTGGGAATTTATTTATATATAAATATGCCCACAGATATTGATCAAGTGACAAGTACAGGTGTGCTCACAGCGCACAGCGGCATGTTTATAATAACGAAAAAGTAAGTAGCCCACCAATCAGGGGTTGGTTTCATAAAGAATGCTGCTCCTATAGGTTGGGTTATGATGTTGTTATGAAAAAGAATGAGGGGCCCGGCAGCGTGGCCTAGCAGCTAAAGCCCTCGCCTTGAACGTGCCCTGGGATCCCATATGGGCTCGGATTCTAATCCTGGCAGCTCCACTTCCTTTCCAGCTCCCTGCTTGTGGCCTGGGAAAGCAGTCGAGGACAGCCCAATGCTTTGGGACCCTGCACCTGCGTGGGATACCCGGAAGTGTTTCCTGGTTCCCGGCTTCGGATTGGCACAGCACCAGCCGTTGCGCTCACTTGGGGAATGAATCATCGGACGGAAGATCTTCCTCCCTATCTCTCCTCCTCTCTGTATATCTGACTTTCAGTAAAATAAATAAATTAACAATGGGAAGTAGTCTTGCAAACATTATAAATTAAAAAGAAAGAGAGAGAATGAGGTAGATAGCTTTAGGTGTATGAGATAGGGAAGAAATGGGTAGAAGATTATATATCCAGTACAATCCTTTCTGTGTCAATTTTATAGAGATGAAATGAGATCATAGATGGAAAAATAGTAAATACACACACATCCATGTACTCATACCCATGGTAGATAAATGACAAACCCGTGATAGATGGAAACACCAGCAGGTTGATTTAGACCCGAACAAGCTACCTGAAAGCAACCAGAGATTGTGTTGTGTGCCAACCTATGAGCAGAGGCTGAGGCCAACAAATGAAAGCTCTCATTTTTCACTCTATGCTTTGCTTTGTAATTAGATTTTAAAAATACACAGATAAGCTACTTTTACTTATTAAAAGATGAATGTGAATTACTTGAATAGTGAAGTGATTTTTTTCCCCTTCCTTAAATGTTTAGTTAAAAAGAAGAAGTGGGGCAGAGAGAGAGCAATAAGGAAAAAGAGAAAAGGAAGATTTTGACCAAAAGGAATAAAGCTCAAATGATGACGTGTCTGACACTGTTCGGTTCGCAGAAGGGGCTATTTGTAGAGGTGGGGACTTTCCAGCACCTTACAGATCCCCCCACTGGCTTCCTATAATAACGGTTCTCCCATACACAGCTATCAGCAAACTTGGCCCCAGCATCAACAGAGTTAAAATAAATAAGAGGAAATCAGGCTTAAAAAAGAATGTCGTTATGATTTATGCAAGCATTTCCTCTCTATAGATAAAATTGAGCAAGATGACAAAACCAGATACAGACTCACCTCATTGCCTTTATGTCCCTTTCGCTTAGTGAGACAAAAGATGGCTCACACCCATTTGACCTTTTTCTTGTCAGGCTTGCGTACTCCAGTGGCCTGATCATGCAACTGCTTTCAACTGAACTCCAGGACTGCAGGAACATGTTCTAGGCATTCATTCCCCAATTTCTAAGGCTCTCCCTTACCCCGGCACTTCCTGGGAAGGTGGTTCTGTCCTAGTGCTCTCTGGAATCAGGTCACGTTCAAAGATCAGGCCTGTGCTTACTATGGTGCTGAGTGTGAGAGATTTTTCAAACAAGATCATCACCCTTAGGGCAATGCTTAATGCTTCCGAGGAGTCTCAGACAGCCATTAGACACTCCAAAGAAAGTAGGGAACTACCAGATGTATTTTAGCCAAGAGTTTGGAGCAGATGTTGCATGACTCAAATCCAACTCATTTCTTCTTGATCCATACAGCTGACTCCTAGAAAGAATTTGTAAAAAAAAAGGATGTCATGCTCCTTCGGCTGTTTTTCCCTCTTTTGTCTTCTTTTGAGGAAGTGTCTGAAAGGGTGTAAGAGCAGCAACCACTCTACAACCAGTGGTATTAGGCGTAAGGGTGAAGCCAGCACGTTAAGAGAGGCAGAGTGGCAGAGAGAATATCTGTCACCTTTGGGTCACTGCACTAGCCTTGATAATCCATGTACGGATTCTTCATTGAGTGAGAAAAGCAAGCCTCCCATTTGTTTAAGCTGCCCCTAATTTGTTCTGTTGTTTGTAGCCAAGTCCATTTTTAACCAATTCACCTGATCTTAAAAGGAAGTAGCTCTCATATAGTGAGACAAGCACTGGCACTGGAATGGAAAGATTTGGTTTAATGTTCCAAGTGCTGCGGCTTGTGAACCAGAGTAAATTATTGCTTAACTCTTCTGAGTTTCTATCTCCATAAGTAAAATAGTGGGGCCAAGAAAGCTACTCAAACAGATGTTTGAGGTCTCCACAAAAAGAGGAAGTGAATGTAACTATGTATAATCGTCCCAGCTCAATAAATATTTGATAAATCTTTTGTTGAGAATGTGAAAAGACATTGAGGAAGTTGGGCTTAACTGGAATGCCAATACAAGCAGAACAAAAGGAGGTGAAATGCAACCCAGAAGTAGTGCAGAAGGAGAAAACATCAAGAAATCTCAGCAAAAAGGGGCAATGACAAATCATGCTGCCTCTTGAAATACAGCGGAAATCTAGTCTCTCACAAAAATCTCAAGGTAGACAGAATTGTGGCCAGGTGAATCTTGAAACAAGGCATCCATCGTGCAGGACTGTGGAACCCCTAGAGAATTTCCAGTGCCATAAAAGGAAAGAAAATCCTCATTAGCATGCCCTTCCTCCTTCCTGATTTTCCTGTTTTTCTTTCTTCTTCTTACTCCCCCTTCCTCTTTTCCTCTCAAAGGTCAAAACTACTTCAAAACCAAGAGGACAAGTGTAATTGGGCCCAACACTTTGTGGGTAGAGGATGGAGCCTGGTTTCTTCATCTGATCTCTTGACCCACAAAGACTTTATTCTCCTATTTACTCCCAAAGCAAAAAACTGTATGGCTGCCTAACAATAAGAGTACGCACTCTTGGTCCTGCCCTATCTCTCCTGCATGGCCTCCTGACCCTTCTGAGATGCAGTTTCCTCATCTGTAAATGGGAGTATGTGGAAGGGAAATGGAGACCATCACTATTCTGCTTACTTACTTAAGTTCTTTTGGTTTTGTTGATTGCTTGCTTCCAACCATTGAGGCACAGGAAGGAGGCTTTAATAGCCCATTTGTGTCACCAGTGTCTAGATTGGATATCAAGGGTGAGGATATTTGTCAAACCGACCCAGCAGTTTTGCTAGTGTTATACTAAATGGGTTGAGGACAGAGCCCAAGGAGTAAGACCAAGTCATGATGAGAACTCAGAAGAGCCCTACCAGTTCGGTTAAGGAGAGAGTCTTTATCATTCACAACGCTGTTATTTCCTGACACTTGAGGAACTCAACTGTCTTCTCTGAGCCCCACATTCGCCACCAACACAAGCATGTTTTGTTCAAGCGTATCTTGTCATGGCACCATTACAGTGCAGTGCTGCAATATCTATCAAAATATCAAAGATGGCATGTTGTTGGTCTGAATATTTTTATTTTTGAAGATGTATGCTAATGAAAGAGCTACAAAAATAAAAAGATATAAATGTAAGGATGTCCAGTATATCATCATTTAATATCATGGAATTCAGAAAATAGCATCATTTACCCAGTAGGGGCTTGTCTAAATATAAAATGACATTCATATGCAATCATGCCTCAGCTAACCACAGAGGCATATTCTGAGATATGAGCTGTTGGGTGATTTCATCATTGTGTAAACATTGTGGAGTATGCTTGTATACACCTAGATGGTACAACACAATACTGTCATAGATACAATCCATTTGCTGACCAAGACATTGTTTTGGTCTGGATGACTAGTAGAATGATAAGTTATCATTAAATTTATTTAGTGATATGTAAATGCAGCCATCCCTCAGTATCTGAGATGGATCAATTCCAGGATGTCTTGTGGTGAATCCAGCATTTGGAAAATGGGGGTGGGATGTTGAAGGAAAGCCCTCAGTGTCACTGCCAGTCTACCTCAAGTTTGGAGCTTTCCATTACAGAGAACAAAGGCCCTCCCACTTGCCTGTCTTGCTTTCTGATTCATACTCTGCCACTAGAACAATCCTTCTGAGCAGCAGCAGGATGGTGTTTCTCCCCTGCTCAGAAATCTTCCCTTGAACCTAAGACCAAGTATGTTCTCACTGATTTAGGGGACACTGTATAGTTAGTTGATAAGGGGTTCAAGTTTACTTCTCCTCATTTTCCCCAGGCTCTTCCTTCTCCCAGAAGTATTTCTCACTCTTCTTTCCCCAACAACCCTTTCAGACCCCAACAGCTCTCAAGGTCTCAAATGTGTCCCATCACCTGCAGGTAGATGATCTTCCAAATCAACAACAGCTCTGAAGAGAACCTTTAGAAGATCTGGAATATGCATTTTGGTAATCTGAACCACACTGTTTACCTGATACTGGTCATCTAATCCAATTGGCAGCTCTCTTTGAAAACAGGGACCTTGTCTGTTGCATCTTTGCCAAATGCCAGTCCTTCAAGTGCTGAAGGAGTGAGAAGTTGCACACTTCAGTACATGGTCAAAACCAAGACTCCCTTCTCCAGTAGACAGGAAGGTCAATGTTTACCATCCTGTGACCAAACATTATGATCCCTGCAGTTGGAAAATTTCCCAAAGTCACCATTTCCAGCAGGCATTAGGAGAAGCTTGAGAGATACATGGAATTATTTCAAGATCATCCTTTGCATCTATGTTTCTTTTTCTTTTAAAATGTATTTAAAAGGCTAAGAAAGGGGTAGGAAAAGATAGATTTTATCTGTAGGTTCATTCCTCAAATGTTTGCAATACCTGGACCCTAGTCAAAACCAAGACCAGGAGTTGTGAACTCAGTCTCTCACATGAGTGGTGGGAACCTGAATATCAGAGCTATCAGCTGCTACGTTCCAGGGTGCCTGTTAGCAAGAAGTTGGAATCAGTTGTGAAATTAGGACTCGAACCATTTTGTATCTGTTTTTGAAAGCTGTTCGAATTGTCTGCTTAAATAGCACTACTGGGGAAAATATTTTAAGTATATTTTAAAGAGAAGCAGTATAGTTCATTCAGGATGTTTTTCTAAAGTATGATAGCATGATATTTCAAAAATATGAGAAAGATTCTTTAAAAAATGAATTGTTGAGTTGGATTTATTACAGTCTATTAGGAACAGATGGCATAGTCCTTTCATAAAACTATTTATTTATTTAGGAGCTGGTGCAGTGGTGGAGTGGGCTAATCATCTACCTATGGCAGCAGCATCCCATATGAGTGCTGGTTCATGTCCCAGTTGCTCCACTTCTCACGCAGCTCTCTGATGATGGCATGATAAAGCAATGAAGAATGCTCCAAGTCCTTGGGCCCTGCACCCAAGTATGGGATTCGAGGAAGCTCCTGGAACCTGTCTTTGGATTGACCCACTTCTGGCTAAAGTGCCATTTGGGGAGTGAATCAGTGGATGGAAGTTCTCTCCCTCTCAGCAATTCTTACTTTCAAATAAAAATAAATTTATCTTTAAAAAAATCTATTTATTTATTTGAAGACAGAGTTACAAAGAAAGAGAGATTGATTTCCCAAATGGCAACAGCAGCAGAGTCTGGTCTAGGCCAAAGCCAGGAACAAGGAACATCACCCAGGTTTTCCCCACAGGTGGAAGGGGCCCAAGTACTCGGACCATATTCCACAGCTTTCTCAGGCATTAGCAGGGAGCTGCATCTGAAATGGAGCTGGCAGAAGTTGAACCTTTGCTCACATGGGATGCCCACTTAGCTGGCAGAAGCTTAATCTGTTCACAATGCCAACGCCAATATAGTGTTTTAAATTCCCCCAAACTCAATCATAATGGCTATTATTAACAACAACAAACAGAAAATAACAAGTGCTTATAAAAAGTCAGAATCCTCTTGCACCATTGGTGGGAATGTAAAATAATGCAACCACTGTAAAAAAAAAAAAATAGGATGTTGGTTCCTCAAAAAATTAAGTGCAAGATTACCATACAATCTAGTAAGCACACTTCCACGCATTTACCCAAAAGAAGTGAAAGCAGGAACTTGAACAGATGTTCAGAGTTGCATGATTCATGATAGCCAAAGGTACGAGAGATTCAAGTGTCCATCAGTGGGTGAATGGGTGAACAAAATGTGGTATACACATGATGGAATAGTCAGTCTTTGAAAGGGAGGAAATTCCGACCCTTGCCACAATACAGGTGAATGTTGAAGACGTTAAGCTAAGCAAAGTAAGGCAGTTACAAAGCACAAACATTGATACCTATTGCATAATATATCTAAAATATTTTCAAATATTTTCTTTTAAAAAAACTTTGATAACATGTAACTCCTAACTATTTAAAAAAGATTTAAAACAAAATTTGACAAAATACTGTCTTTTCAGCCAAACTGATACACAGGGGCACTTGTTTCTTTTTAAATTTTTGCTCCCACATATAAAAGGGAGCACGTGATATTTATTTTTCTGTGCTTGACATATTTTAATCAATATGATCCTCGACTTCCACCATTTCACTGCAAATGATAGAATTTCATTCTTTTTTTTACAGCTGAATATTAGTCCATTGTGTGTGTTTGCATCTATGTGTGTCATATGTTATTCACCTCATAGCAGCCACTTTGACTATTGTGAATGGTGGAAATATAAACATGATGGTACAGGTATCTCTTCAGAACAAGAAGTTTATGTGTTTTGAGTATATCCCTATTAGATCATATGGCAAGCTCATTTCCCATCAGTAGTATATGAGAGTTCATCTTTCTCCACATCTGTGCCAGCGTTTGTTACTTTCTGTTATTTGGTTGTTTTGTTGTAGTTTTTAAGAGTTCCTGATATATCGATCCTCTGTCAGATAGGTACCTTGCAAATATTATCTCTAATCCTATTTGCTTAGTTTTGCTTTTGTTGCATTGCTTTGAGGGTCTTTTCCAAGAAGTCATCACCTACACCAACGTTGAAGCATTTCATCAACATTTTCTTCTAATAATTTCTTTATATAAGGGCTTAAATATAGGTCTTTGATCCACCTTGAGTTGACTTTTGTAGTTGGTGAGAGATGTATATTTCATTTCATTCTCCTACTTGTGTATATCCAGTTTTTCCAGCACCACTAATTAAAGAGATGATCCTTTCTCCAATGTATGTTCTGGGAACTTTTGTCAAATATCAATTGGTTATATGTACCTGGATTAATTTCTGGACTCTCTATTCTGTTCCATTGATTTCTGTGTTGAGTATTTTTCAATCCTATGCCCAAAGCAGATGTCATTAAACAATCACACGTTCTTTCCATTGAGATAAGAAGCAAATTCAGTGTTCTTGACACAACTCTATAACTGTGATGCAAATGAATGAGTGTTAGTATAAGCCAAATTGTAGTGTTCCATCTCTGTGGGTGCAGGTTAGCTCTCAAGGACTGCAGGCAGCTGGCGTCATATGCAAACCCAAGGCTAGCTTTGGTATCAGGAGATGGGTGCTATGGAAGAAGGAGTGCTCAGTAAGTAAATGATGGTGTGTGATTTCACGAGTTCAAAGCTAGGCTTATCCATGAGCTAACTCTTTAAATAAGCATTAGGAACCAGGCAAGTGCCAGAGAATAAATAAAGAAGTAAATGAAAATCAACATTAACCTGATTTTCTTCCAAAAGTTTGCATAAGCGTATGTGATATAGAACAAAACCCAAAAATCCCTACTGTAATTTAGTGTGAATCATCTTTGCTAACACTTTTCTTGTGTTAGAAGAATTCAGAAAGCAGAAGGTTCCTCAAGGACCTTCCATTTGCTGAGCTACAAAATTCTTTCTTCCAATCTAGTTCTAAAGGTTCTTTAACTTCATCCTTCCCCACCTCTCTTAATTCTGATCTTTCTCGAAAGAAGCTATCCTTTTCTTTGGCTCAATGCCATGTCTGGTTCTAAGCAGTTTTCCTGACTCTTGTGCACATGGCAGATGCCTCAATGGGACAACAAGTCCATACAGATATTGGCTCCAGTATGTTTACAGGTCTTACTTCTGATCCTGAGTCAGCCTAGCTTGAAACATGAAAATCAGTCTATAAATAATTCAAGATTTCCCTTCTCTTTTTCTGCTAAGCATTGATATATGTGATCCTACTTATCATCCTAACAATCTTGTGAGGTAGTTACTACTATCCTCATTTTACATAGAATTTATGCATCAAACCTCATTTCCTACAGAAAGCATGTTGTGGGACTCTGCTGGCTCTGAAACCTGCACCCACGGAAGACCCCTCTTGGCACTTCACTGGGATTCTCATCAGGATTCCCTCTGTGCTTTGGCTTGATTGGTTTCTCTGATCTTTCCAAAATTTCTCATTTGAAGGGAAGAAAGCACATGAACAGTCTTTGGCAGTGGAGCAGACCTTGGAGGCCACACAACCCTTAGCTAATTAGAAGACTTATTTCTAGAAGATTCATGGACTCAGGCTTTCTAGAACATATTAAGAGTCCTGCAGGAGGAATTATGGAACTCCAAAAGTGGAAAAAACATGGGAGATTCAGAGTAGCTAAAACAATTATGTAAAAGAAAAAAGTTGGAAGACTTACACTTACTGACTTCTAACATACTACTAAGTTGCCATATCAAGTCAGTGTGATGAAGGCATAGGATAGCAACATATATCAGAAGGGTAGATTTGAGAATCTGGAAGGAAATTCATCTATTTGTAGTCCATTGATTTATAACAGAACTAGTCAATGGGAGAATAACAATCATGTCAATAAATGGTGCTAAGACACCTGGTAAAGAACAAATTTGGATCTCCTATCTCACATTATTCACAAAGACTGCCACATAATTAATCTAAAAGCTAAATGTCAAACTGAAACATATAACTTTTGAAAGCAAATACAAGTCACCCTCAAGAAAGTAAAAGGACAGGCCTGGTGCAGTAGCTTAGTGGCTAAAGTCCTCACCTTACACGCGCTGGGATCTTACATGGACGCTGGTTCCTGTCTTGGCTTCCCTGCTTCCCATCCAGCTCCCTGCTTGTGATCTGGCAAAGCAATTGAGGACAGTCTAAAGTCTTGGGACCCTGCACCTGTGTGGGAGACCCGGAAGAGGATCTGGGCTCCTGGCTTTGATTGGCAGAGCACCGGCCATTGCGGCCACTTGGTGGTGAACCAGTGGATGGAAGATCTTCCTCTATGTTCTCCTTTATGTATATCTGACTTTCCAATAAAAAATAAAATGAACAAATCTTTAAAAAAAAAAAAGTAAAAGGACAACTCAAACAATGGTATTAGTATAAAAATGTTTTGTACCTAAAATCACAATATATAAAGAATACTTAAATCAGCAATAAGCAATGGACCCCATTTAAAGTATTTTTTCAAATAATTAATTTTTCTTGTATTTTACTTGAAAGTCAGAGAAATTTCCCATTTGCCAGTTCACTCTCCAAAAACCTACAGCAACTGGGACCAGCCCAGGCTGAAGCCAGGAATTCAGAACTCAATCAAGGTCTCTTACGTGAATGGCAAGGACACGAAGACATGAATCATCTTCTGTTGTCTTCCAGGGTACCACTCTCAGGAGTGGTGTAAGACATGGAGCCAGGACTTAAATCCAGACATTCTGATCCAGATGTGTGCATTCTAAGCATCTCAATGGCTGTGCTAAATACCTGTCCTGGGCAAAAGATTTAACAGATATTTTATTAAAGAATATTTACAGACAAACAATGGCACTGAAAAATGTTCAACATCATTAGTCATTAGGTAGATGTAAATCAAAACCACAAGGAGATATCATTAACACCCATCAAGGGTTGGCTATCACAAAACGAAAATAGTTGAAAAGCCACTGTTGGGTAAAAATGCAGAAAAATTCCAATGCTTATACAATTGCTGGTGGAAATGTCTAATGGTAAAACTGCTTTGGAAAGCAGTATGTACGTTCTTTAGAAAGTTAATCATAGAATTACCATTGATCCCAGCAATTTTATTGTTAGACATACATCCAAGAGAAGAAAAACAAGCATTCAAAAAACAACAAAAACCAAAACTTTCACACGCATGTTCACCATATTACCAATCTTAGGTCCTCTGACTCCCTTACAGTGGAAACTGATACAGGTCAATATGCAAGCAGACCGGCAGATGGGAGCATGGGAGGAATGGGAGTCTGTATTACTTGGGAAGGCATAGACCAGCCCTCTAGCCCCCTTGGAACACGGCACCTCAGGTTTTAAGACACTGTTCTGTACTGGACCAGCTGTTTTTTTCTACACCTAACTTGCTCAAAATGGTGGTGTTACAAACAAATATATTTCCAGGAAGGCCATATGTTGTGGAACTGGGCAGTTCCCTGCATATGTGCAGATTGGGGAAAATCTCTAAAGAGGCAACCAGGGGTTCAGCGGCAGTGAAGATCTGGATGCTTCGTGCTTCTGGTTGGTGGAGTGCTGGAGACAGATACATGGTCAAGTCTGGAGACTGATTCAGATCAGAATGACAAGTGCCCAGTTTACTAAGTTCTATTTCTATCCTTTCTTGATAGCAGCATTAGTCACAGTTTTCTACCAAGAGGTAGTAATAGCCCAGGTGTGCCTCAATTGTTAAAAAGGTATCGGCAGCATGGCATTTCTATCCAGTGGAGTATTATTCAGCAATAAAGAGGGAAAAAATACTGACTACAGCATCTAAGAGCCCCAAAAGTATTATGCTAACAGAAAAAGTACGATACAAAGTATCACATATTGGAAGGTTTCATTTGTCTAAAATGTATAGAATAAGCAAATCCACAAAAACTAGGTTAATGGTTGCCAGGGGTCATGTGTAGGGAGAAATTAAAAATAATTATTTATATATATATATGCTTTCCTTGGGTGTGATGAAAATGTTCTCAAATCATGTAATTGTGCTGCTGCAGAACTCTGAATACACTAAAAATCATTGCATTGTATGTTTTTCACATATTGAGTTTTGTAGTAGGTAGATGATATCTGAATTTTGAAAAAAATAATGTCTACTCAATATTAAAGAAAACAAGCAAAACTTTACCTAGTGTTCTTGTTTTTCAATTTGTATCACTGAGAACAAGGAGAGAGATTTTGCCCTCATTTCTACCAACCCATGCAAAGATCCATTTTAAGATTACACCCAATGACTAAACCAGCAAGGGGTGAAGAGGGTTAGGAAATTCAAGAACCGGTTTCCAAGGAACTCAATTGTCTCTGAGTTCCCCCAGAAACAGAGCCGAAGACAGACATTTAAGTGCAAGGAGAGCCTGTTTGGGAGGCGAAGGAAATACCAGCAGGGGAGCAGGAAAGTGAGTCAGGGAAGGGAAAGCAGCCAAGAAAGCCGGCACAACCAAGAAAGTCACCACCGGGGAAAATGGCTCTTGATCCACTGCAGAGCTCTGGAAACCAGTGTAAAATGCATCTCAGATTTACCCTCAGCCCCAGAGGCAGGAGAGTGGGGTATTCACTTAACTCTTGACTCATTAGTGGAGAGTATTTCCTCCAACAGCAAGAAAAGCCCTTAAGCAGAGAGGCAGATGCTATTGGCTGGATTCTGTGCAGACTTGTACTGGAATGGAACGACCGGAGGAGATACAGATAGGGCCGAATAGTTTCTGTCTATTAACTAGAGATCTCTACAAGAGGTTATAGATTATGGATTCTGAAATTAGAAGGCCTGCAATAGAGAGTCACCACTTAGGGCAAGCCACCCAGCTTGGCATGACTCATGCGGGAGGGTCCCTGTCTGGCACTCCCCACTCTATGCCTGCCACACCTGACACCAGCACCTCCCCCACTTCTCCCAGTCCAACCCTGCAGACATAGATGTCGCCAGCATATCTGAATGTCTCAGACAATGGTCTAGCAGCATGCTGATGAAAGGTCCTGGACATCACAGAGTAAGAGATGCTGGGTCTGATGTGCATGCATTAGATGTAATCAAAATACCGGTCAACAAAGGGAACCCACATCGCCAGTTGCCTGTGCATACCTGTGGAGACTGACTTCTTCAATGAGGCATTTGTGGCCAAAGATGCTGAGATGCAGTGATTCACCTGAAACTTCTCCACCCATGAATATGTAACAACTGCCATTACCCAGGCAGGCATTCCAGTGTACAAAGGGGTTAGCTATGCTACATCAATAAGATATGTGCTTTAAGGCCAGAATTCTCACTATGATTCTGCACTTTTTTCTCCCTAGGCATTGACAGAAGTGAAGAAAACCGGAAGACAACAGCATTTGACGATTCCCTATTCCTGCCTTCTGACTCTTTAAATTTTGCTGTAGCTCATTTCACTTCTACATAAGCAATAATCATCCATGACACTGTTATTTTGAACAAACTGTTACCTGTTCAATTAAGAAAAGGTTTTACTTTGCCTTCAGTTGTTCATTCTCTAATGTTGCTTCCTTTATGCAGACATGAGTTTTGAAAGCTTAGATCGTTTCGTTCTCCCTGAAAGAACTTCTTTGGACATTTTCCGCAAGTCCCATCTACTGGTGACAAATTCCCTGGATTTTTGTGTGTTGGAGGAAGCCTTTGTTTCACTTTCATGTGTTAGCAATCATTTCAGTGAATCTGAGTAGAATTTCAGGTTGGTAATTCTTCTTTCAACACACTTCTTGTTCATTATTCCTGAAAGGAGTCCCAGACTATTCTTACCCTTCTTTCTCTGGGAGGAAGCTGTTTCTGCCTTCCCTGGCAGCATTCTCTAATTGTCCTTGACTTTCTGCAGTTCGGATATGAGCTCCCAAGGAACAGATTTCTTAGTGTATATCCTACTTGGTGTTCTTTGAACTTCAGCGATCTGAATTGTGGTGTCCTTTGTGAATTTTGAAAAACTCTGTATTTCAAATATTGCTTTTGTTCTCTCTTTTGTTTTTCTTCATAGTCTCCTCATACATACATTATAAATTTCGTAAACATTCCATGGTCCTTGAATTCTATTCTGTTATTTCAATTTTTTTTTTTTTGTAGCCTCTATCGCTTATCTTCAAACTCACTGATTCTTTCCTTGGCCTTGTCCAGTGTGCGGGTGAATCTAGTTAAGGCATTCTTCATTTATGTTACAAAATTATTTTATTTCCAGTGATTTTTTTAGAGTCTTTGAGCTTCAATTTCCGTTTTGAGCATACATTACTCATTCGTTCTCGGATGCCACAACACTAATCCCTAGAGCGAAAAACAGTGAGTTTATCTGGTAGGTTACAAAGTGTTTACTGTTTGCCCCATAGGTGGTGTCAGGCTAATATTTTGCCAGTGTCCTTAACTTTTGTTTGGGATTTTACTACGGTTCTCATAAATAAGCTTGAAGGTTTGCAATTCTTTTGGTTGCAATCTACAGGAGACATGGATTTGGTGGCAATGGTTTGGGGAGCAGAGAATTTTCTTGAATCCTATAGTTGGAGCTTGGTCTCCTACCTAGCCTTCCTTGAGGATTTCCTTTTTCTCCATTGGTTTGGCTTTGGTAAAATGCCAGCCGGTTAGGCACTTGTAGATTTGTTTCTCTTGAAGACACATGCCATTAAGGCAAGTGGAGAACTCTGGAAGTCTTGAAAGGTTACTTAACCCCACTCTGCTGAAAACATAAGATTTTTCTCCAGTTTTCATAGTGAAAAAAAATTTTGGCAGGGCTTGGATATGAAACCAGAATGTGTGGAGATCTGAAAATTGTACATCTCCCCTGGAGTTTTTGAACTCTCATACTTGTCCACATTGAGTCATCATCAGTCATGTGTTAACTGCAATTTTTAAAATTCCAAGGGACGAGTTTTAGGGGCAGGGCAGGGGGACAATGTGGCTAGGAGTCTCTTGGAATGTCAACATCCCATATTAGAGTGCCTGGAGTCATTCCCAACCAAGCTTCCTGTTAATGTGCATGCTGGGAGGCAGCAGTTGGGGCTCATGGGGGAGACTGGAATGGAGTTCCTGGCTCCTGGCTTTGATTTGACCCAACCTTGGCTGTCGCACCCACTTGGGCACTAAGCCAGCAGATGGCTGCTCGCGCTCTCTCTCTTCTTCTCTCATTCCTTTTTGTTGGTTCTGCTTCTCAATTATAGAAAAACGAATATGTAAGTGTAAAATTTCAAAAATTAAAATATTCCTACAAACATTCCTGCAAACATGGGCTATAGCTGGAGACTTTAGCTCAGTGTAATCATTCTTTGTATCCATCTGTTTCTCCAGGCTTCAGGCCAGAAGTTTTTCTTATAAACCCAATTCTTTGATGGGTCAAACAAAACTTGTTTATTTTCATTTGGTTCAGCTTTCTCTGGTCATGAGGACAGTAGAGATGGGTTCTGAGTTCTTTGCACATTACACTACAACCCAGCAGTTCTGAAATAAATATGCTGAGTCACCATATGTCTCGAATGAGAAGGACATAGTACGTCAGTATCCTAGAACCTCCTGCATATACTGTTCTAGAACTCCAGGACTTAGTCTAGTCATTTGAGCTTTCAAATATCATACTGAGAGGAACTGCAGACTCCACCCAGCCCACTAACATGCCCTCCTATCTTTTTTTTTTTTCTTGTTGTTCCTATTATTGAAATGACTAGGATAGGCAAGGCCAGCACAGTACCAAAGATGACCCTCTCAACCCAGTGTGTCCTTGCCTACTTCTAAATTATTGACTGAAGAAGATTTTGGAGAGAGGATGATTTTATATTTCAATGTCATCCTCCACTCCTGGGCTTCTGTGGTTGTGAGTGACCCTTCATACACTCAGCCAATGTTGCCAAAGTAGATCTACCATGTCATGTAGATATTTAACAGAGTCGTCTATAAACCCACATTCCTTCATCCTCATGGTGAATTCCTTTACACTTACGCTCTTTCCAACAGGTTGGCCATACTCAGGACCACTTCTGTTCATCAGAGCTTCACAGAGGGAAGGAATCAAGAACAGGCCTATTGAAATTGCCCACAGGCAGTCAGAAGCTAATTTCATGCTCCAGGGAAGATAGGGAGAGGAAAGCTAGTTAAAGCCCCTGCAGGTCCTCAGAGGCATACCCTGAGGCTGGGACCACTTTGCATTTCTGTAGAGCTGCCTTTAACTGAGTATTTACATCCTTTATCCCCAACCAAAAGTGACTCCCCTTCCTTCCCCCCCCCCCCCCCAAGATTTCTCACCTCAGGCTACACAACTTTTGAGATGGAATTAACACTCCAAATTTACTCTGTGGGATCATTTATATCTTAGGAATTTTTTTTCTTTCTTTAGTCAACTTTCTACACACCCTTATCTATGTCTATTGGTAGTACCTTCCTAAGCAACCACTTCTTCACCTTTGTCTCAGGAACGCAACACATCATCCAAAGTGTTTGAAGCAGTGAATAGCATCTACTTTTACTTTCATGTTTTCTCTTTTGTATTTTTGAGAGACAAAGTAACAGAGGGCTCGTATCCATGGATTTACTCCCAAAATGCCCATGACTGGGAATATGGAGTCAAGAATTCATTCCAAGTTTCCCCATGGATGGCATAACTTCACTCACACCCTGAGTGAAGGCTCCCCCCAGGTTATGAAATATCAGGAAGCTGGACTCAGGAGTCAGAACCAGGGTTCCAGCCTAGGCACTCCATTGTGAGATGCAAGCATCTTAGGCTCACCCAGGTCTTATATTTTCATAGACAACTCAGTCTATGCCAAAATGAGTTGGTTCCTTCAAATGGAACAACTAGTACCACTTAAGTGAAGTGGTACTCCTCAAATAGCTAAAAAAAAAATCCTCTATTTTGCCTGACAAGACTAATGCTATTGGTTGCTTCTAACATTTCTACTTAGTTTTTTTTTTCTTGTGACTATGCCTCAAAGTCTTGCAAATGGCTAGAGTTAGCAGTAGCTAAATAATTTACCTGCATGATCTCTCCAGTCCAGTCAACTTGCTAGAACATTTACTCTGAAATAAAAAGCTTTCCAATCCCCCTTTCCTCAGCCCCTGACCCCGCATCAGTGTCCTCTTTTTCAGACAAAAATTGACACCCACATTTCGGGAAATTATTAAACCCATGAGTGACTGAAATAAAGCTTCTTTCTTCTCTAAGAAAACTAGAGCAGCGGGTCAGGGTAAAACCTTGAAAGATTCTGGGTGTTACTTATGATATTGCAGAAATCAAACAATAGACATGAGGAGAACCTTGGTGAGCAAGGCCCTGGTAGAAGGGGCTCCACCCAGTGCCCTGTCTCTGATGATGATCCTTGGCTGTGGGCTGTTCCTTACTTAGAGCTTTTATGGATTAATCATACTAAGAGGGGATGGTCCTCTCTCTGGCCCTGTCTCTGTGCCTCTCCTTGTGCCAGAGAGAGCTCAGGAAAGGGATTGTGTCAATATCAGCTTAGGAATCCTGGGAAAGCCAGCAAGGCATGATGGTCAGAGAATCTAGTTTGTATAGAGGCAATCTAAATTCAAATCCTGGCTCTGTGGACCTGAGAAAGTCATTCATCTCTTTGTGGCTCCATTTCCCATTTATGACAGAAAGAGAATAATGCTGCCATCGAGGGCTTTCTAAAGCATGAATATGGAATCAAGTATGTTCAACAGCTGGCATCAGATAAATACCTGAGAATATGAATCCCTTCCTCCTCTTCCCTCCTGCAACATCATCTAAACTGGGTTTATCAGAGTCGTTGTTGTGTTTCTCTCTCTCAGAAAACTGACCCATTTCCTCCAACCAAGCTCCCACTTTAACATTCCAGGAGCTTAAAATTAGAAGGTACCATGTGTATGACCTTGTTCAATCCAAGCATTTTGTAAATGATGAAAATAAGGTTGAGACGGTTTGGGGGCCTTGTTCAAAGCCTATCCCTTCTCTTGCTCCTTGCCCTTTACCTTGTTAATTATCACCTTTTTGAAGACTGTTTTTACACATCCTGGCTAATGTTTAGCTATTTGCACTTCCAGCATTATTTTGTGAGATGTTGCCACATCGGGTTATTTCAGGTCTTTGGTAATGATCTTCTCAAAGCACAATGGTGTGGATTCCTCCCAGCTCCCCAAAGGAGCCACACTGGTGCATGACCAGTAGGCCAAGAAATCCCTAGGTCTTTCCTAAGAGGAGGCCATGCTCTCTGGATCCAAATGTCCTCTGGCAGAAATGCCTTCGCATCAAGACTCAAGTGCTCAGCGGAGGCAGGTCTCCCTCTGTCTCAACCCCTGAGGTCTGTGGGCAACCCAGATGCAAGCCAGTGCGTTTCAGCTGCCTGAAGAACTTGCCTGCCAGCAGCCTGTCCATTTTACTCCGTAGTCTCATTTGGTTGCGGGGCCAGGAGGGCACCAATGCTCCTCAGGGACAAAACTGATGAACACATGTCAATGAGAACAAGTCATGGGCATCCAACTGCTTCCAAAACAATTTGTATTCACAGTATCCAGTGCACTAACTTCCCCTGGGGAGACCCAGGTACTCTGTGATACACAGCCCCCACTGCAGTGCCACCCTTAGCCTCACTTGGGGACAAGCCTGGGAGCTTATGGCAGCATGGGTGTTAGCAGGGAGGTGGTAAGGCACTCACCAGCTTGCTGGGGGTAGGGGCAGGGAGCTGGTTTGAAAAAGCTCCTCAGTGATTCCCAGGCACTTCTATAACTCTAGGTTATCAGGCTTAGCAAGCAAAACACAGGCCACCCAGGGAAATCTGAATTTCACATAAACAATTAGTATGCTTTAATGTAGGTATGCTCTATGTGATATTAGGGACAGACACTGAAAAAAAACCCAGTTTATCTGAAATTCAAATGTACTAAGGGCATCATATATTTTATCTGGCAACTTTCCACTCTCCCCACCCTCAAACAGGAAAGTGACATTTTAAAATATCATTCTAAAAAAACTTACAAAAATAAAGAGAAGTATAAAAAATAAAAATAAAATCAGCCATAGTTTTAACACCATAGTTTTAACACTAGTGTTAACATTTTGGTCCATTTCTTTTCAGTCTGTGTGTGTGTGTGTGTGTGTGTGTGTGCGCACTCATGCGTGTGTCTATGATTTAATGTCAGTCACATATTTCTCTATACAATTTAGATTCTGACAGACAGTTTTAAATTGTATTTCCTTCTTTTCCTTTATAACATTATATACAGGAAAATATATAACATAGGACATGAGGACATTTTATTGTATTATATTGTGTGATATATGTTTACTAACATATATTAATTTAATATATCATATTTATTGTTGCACATCCATATATACTACATATACTATATATAATATGGAGGTTAATTTTTTTTTTTATTCAAGAGACAGGAAGACAGGTATTCAATCTAGCAGTCAAGATAAGGTGCCAGCATCCCACATCAGGTGGACAGTTTGAACACCTGAGTCCAGCTTCCTGTGGAGGTGGCCCCTGGGAGGCAGTGGTATTGGCTCAAGTAGTTGGGTTTCAGCTAGCCTACACTGAATTCCCTGCTCCTGGATCGAATTCCTGGCTCTTGGCCCTGGCCCCAGCTCAGCGCAGCTCTGGGCACTGTGCAAATTTGAAGGAATGAAAGAGTGGATAGGATCTCTCTCTCCCAACTCTCATGGGACAGAAAATATGTATAGTGTGGATGTCCTGGGCCAGGTGGACTAAATGGCTCAAGATTCCATCAAGTCATTTAGAATAGCAATTTAAAACTTAAAAAAAAACAACAAAATAAAATGTTTTATATCTGGAATTTCCCATGAACAATTCAGACTACACTTGACTAAAGGTAACTGGATCATGGAACATGACACCTCTGAAAACAGATGACCACAGCACCAACATTTCCACTGTGTGGATTCCTCATGAAGGGAAGATCTGTGTGGACATCGACAAGGAGGTGATGATGTAGCATACGGCCTTTGGCACTGAACACAGGAAAAGTCTTGAATTCACTTTAAATATCATGTACATTAATTGTCTTTTTAGTGCCAGACTTCATTGTAAGAACTGCGCCAATCAGAAGCTGGGAACCAGGAAACTCTTCCGGGTCTCCCTCCCAGGTGCAGGGTCCCAAGGCTTTGGGCTGTCCTTGATTGCTTTCCCAGGCCACAAGCAGGGAGCTAGATCTGAAGTGGAGCTACTGGAATTAGAACCGGCGCCCATATGGGATCCTGGGGCGTTCAAGGCAAGGACTTTAGCCGCTAGGCCACGGCGCTGGTCCCCGATTTTTTTTTTTTTAATCTGAAAGATTTAAGCCAGGGAATGGCAAGCTTCATCTGTGCATCAAGTCAACAAATATAAATGGAGACTCTTGTCCACGATTTGTGGATATGGATTGCCGTGGCAACGGAATGTTCTAGAGGGAAGACAGAGGCACATAACCAGCATGCCTAAGACCAATCCCTGTACAATGCTGCAGCTGTGGGAAGAAAAGAGTGGCACGAAAGGCACTCAATCAGAAGAAATGGTCCTTCCTCCCCAGTATTCTAACTCTCACATCTCCAGGTTCAGTATAAACATAGCTTACCTGATGTGGTTTCCAGGTTCTGAGATCCCCAAAGCAACCATAGCAAACCCAGGCCATGCGCTTAGACGGCAAACACTAGTCCAAGTGCTTTGGCACCAACCACAGAGTTAGCAGTCACTAAATGTTGGGAAAGAATGGTCTGTTCATTAGGTATTTATGTTTCAACCAGTTCTAAAAAGTTTTGAGGTTACATACAGAGCTACATGTTATAAAAAATGAACACTGAAATCGAGAGATTAGGGATGCAGGGCAATAAATTAAATAAATTATACAAAATCAGGGTAAAGCTAAAACATGCTTAAAAATCCTTAATTAGTAGTTTTGAAGAGAGATGAATCATAAGGTTTCACGAAGTCTTCCAGCAGCGCAGATGCACAGAAACAAAATGATAAACAACATGTACAAGACAGTAGCTCAGGAAAAGCCTAGTTTTTTCTAGTATTGATTCAACTTGCTTTATGTTCCTCATAAAAGGCTTTTCTGTATGATAGTAAATAATGATATTGTTTGAACAAACACAGTTGTGAGTTCCAAATGGCTAGTTTTTGGAAACTCCCCTGGGAGCATTCTCCAGACACAACTGAGCATAACTCCTTTCAGTTGATTAGAGAGGAGAGGGTAGAGCACACATTTTCAGCTAACTGGCACAGATAGGTGAAGTAGTACAGGGAGAGCCGGGTGTCTGGTGCAGTGGGTAAGACATCACTTGGCACATCCACACCCACAGGAGTGACTGGGTCCAGATTCCGGCCCTGCTTCCAACTCCAGCTTCCTGCTAATGCATACCCTGGGAGGCAGCAGATTCAGGCTCACGGGCTTTGGTACCTGGCACCCAAATGAGAGACACTAATTGAACTCCTGACTCCTACCTTCAGTTTGGCCTATCCCTGGTTATTTCAGTGTCTGGGGAGTGAACCAGTGGGTATAACATTTTTATCTGTATACTGCGCCCTCTCTCTCTCTCTCTCTCTCTCTCTCTTTCGTTCCTGTCACATGCCCTTCAGGCAAATGAAGAAAAGAATGGTGAGTATTCTAGAAAAACAAGATAGAAGAGGAGCACAAGTGGGTGTTAAGCAATGGCGGGGGTCAGCTTCCTGGAACTCAAACGGTTGGAGCAAGGCGGAGGCAGGTGCCTGCATGCAGCTCACACATATTTAAATGAGCAACTAGTAACTCAGGTAGTAACCTGCTCCTTATATTCTGCATGAAGCAACTTTAGGCACTTCCAGAATGAACTGTTGGTGATGGGTCTCCACAGAGACAGGATTTGTGGGGGTAGAATCTTCATGAAGTGCAATAAACACTTGACATTTTAACTCTGTGAAGAAAGCATCCCCAGGCAGGCAACCTTACAGTATGTTCACAGTTAGTAGCGGGGTTGTCCAGGGCCTGTCTGGATCCACCAGGGTGCCCCATTTTCTAATTTTTAGAAGAGAGTCATAAAAGCCTGCTTATGGTTGACATGCAAGGTGACTGACAAGGAAGTATTTCCTCTGGCTACATGTGTGCATCCCAATTTACGGCTTCTCTGGAATCAGGGCTGCTAATGCAAAATTACGGACTGCCAACAGCCTCTTCATGGAGAATAGTTGGTTTGGAAAACAAATCATGGTGAGTTCAATACAAAAAAGGTAATATCTCTTTAATCAATGTTGTCATTGTTTAAATTTATTGGCTTTTATAGACATAGCCTATGCTAGGCTCTAATCATTTTGAGCACTTTAGATGAGAGTACCTTATCCTGTTCTAAGTGCATTGTCTTCCCAAATCCTGATGTCATCCACAAATGGGAAAATAGAAAATGGAAGTCCAGTGAAGGTTAAGTGTGATTTCTACTCAAGGCCATGCAAGTTTGTTCCTAAATCTCCAGTTTAATAGTAATAAATCCTGATTGACAGCTCCTTACAATGAGGTGGTATTGATGAGTCACCAACCCAGAGGTTTGGTCCTCACTCCAGGAACCTAGTAATTATCTATTTCTCCCACTTCTTAGCTTCCTCTTTTCTACTAAAGGGATATTCATTAATTGAGCCACTGCTCTACTCATTCTACCCATTATTTCTACTTTGTCCAGAGTTGCTCTTTTTGGAATGCCAAATAGAAGGGCTCTGAAGACGAATTCTCCACAGCATGCCTCAGAAAGAAACCAGCATTGTGGCAGATTGAGCCTCTAGTTTATGTGCCTGATATGAGACTTCCCTCTTAGTCCTCTAACGCAGGCTTTTCATTGTCTTTGTGAGCCCAGCTTTGTCACCTGGTCCCTTTTCCAAGAGAGCATCACCAACCACAGCGTTTATGAGTGGTCATATCTGAACTGAAGGATGGGTAGAAGCATTCAGTGGGTTGGAGCCAGGGGCAGTCACAAGGGCAACAACAGCAGAGGGCAGAAGTCTCTGTGCACATCACACTGTACATTCTGTTGAAAGATATGAGGCAAGAAAGACACTCAGAAATTCTCAGACAATAAGGTCAAGCAAATAAATTCTTTGGATGACAGTTGGATGGTGATGGAATTTATTAGTACAGTTGTAGGACTGAATTTTTTCTATCTTCAACTTAGCCTGAACAGTTAACAGCCATGCCCTGCTTGGGGGTATGCTGTATGACTGTGTTCCTTCCGATAGGTATATCATTTAAAAATTATTGTCAGGTTTCTAAATACATTCTGTCTTCATATTATGTACACATTTCTTTCAGTGCTACTGCTTGAAGAATAAGGAAGAGGGAAAGACAAAAGGAGGACACCAGAGCGACCCTAAACAGAGTATACTCCCTACCCAAATGACTTCCTAGGCCTGCCTGCTGAAGCAATAGATCACTTGGTGCTCTGGATGAAATATCTGTGAAGACTTTCTTGCTTGCTTGCTTGCTTCCTTCCTTCCTTCCTTGGCAAAGGGAAAATCCATGTATCTACAGGGGATTCACGTCTAACAAGAAGTGTACATAAATGTAAACTGACCAGTGTCTCAAGAACTATAATAATAATGCAGGCACTTCTAAAAGTTTTCGGCACTATGATTTTACCTTCTACTAACAGGACACCCTATCAGACAGTTTGCACTCCTACCTGACCTTTGTCTATTTGTAGACTCCTATCCCCATGTCTCCTGTTAGCCAGCAAGTTCCCCAGCTATGATTACCTCAATATCTGAGCTGCTTTTTCTGCACTTACTCCCAAATGGTTGACATTGATTTGCAACGTTAATGAAGTAAGTACCCAACTATCCTTGTTCATGAGCTATTACCTCGGTATTGATTGTAGCCTTAATTGACAATTACTTGAATGGGCTGGGCTACACTGAGCTTTTATTAATTTTCCATTGTGATACTCATTACTAAACTTCATTGCAATTGTGTAATGATGTAAACTCCCCACTGTGGCTAAGTGAAGTGGAAAATTCCACTGGCCATTTCCCAAATCTATTTATGCTGGAAAACAAGAGGTTTGGTATTGTTAAATTTGATATCAGGATGCTAGGGCTTGATTCTGTGGGAAAAGAATTGTGACTTTGGTTGTAAAAATAAATAGAGTTTGTTAAATTATTTTTCCTTCACTGTTATTTCAGAAGATATGTACCCAGAGACTTATTTCTCCCCCTTCTAGCCTGGAGAAAGAGTGAATTCCAGGCTACTGTTAAATAATATTCATTCTTTCATCTCCCGTCAAAAATTAGGGGTGGGAAAGAGACAGGGAGAAGAGATTATGTAGTCTTAGGAATTTTCATTTTCTTCAGCTGAGTCCCATAAAAAGTTGTGGGTTTTCTTTTTGGCCACTATTAACAAACAGAAAATCCTGACTGTAAACTCTTTCTTACATAATAAACAAAACACATGAGATGTATCAAGATCCCGTTGGAATGAGCTTTGCGATAAGGACCTGCTCGGAAAAGAAAACTCTTGCACTCATCTTAAAAAAACATGAGGACCCCATTTGCCTCTCACATTCAAGATAACTCTGCCCCCCCGCCCCTAGCTTCATGCTGGTCTCTCCTTTTCATCCTGTTAATCCTGTGTCCTTAACTGTTTCTGACCATGTTGGGGTGGCAAATGGGTGTGGTAGGATGAATTACCGCCACAGTTAGAAATGAAAAAATTCAATTATAAGGGCGATTCTTTCTGGTCTATGCCTGAGATAGGCTACATTTGGGGTGTACAATGGGAGAAGGTGGTTTGGGAAAGATGATTTCTTAGTTCTAAATAAGCCAGAGCAATGGCTGCAATGTGACATAAAACTGCAGAGCTGGAATTCACTGTTATGGTCTATTAACTGGGGCCATTCTTGTGGCCTTCTAAGAGACATGGCAGAAAAGGGGGGAATTCTAAGTCTTATGCATGAAGCAGCTGCCTAATTCTCGCTTTTAATGTTCTAAAAATACAAGCAATGGGGCCATTGTTATCGTCAAGTACCATCTGGGATTACGGTATCTCATATTGGAGCATGAGCTCAGTTCCCAGTTACTCTGCTTTTGACTCAGCTCCCTGCTAACGTGTCTGGGGAAGCAGCAGGTTAAGATCCCAGAACCTGGGGCCCTGCAACAAGCAATTGAAATGAGGATGAAGTTCCAGGCTCCTGGCTTTGGCTGTTGGTCACCTTATGGTATACAAAGGTTTTTCTGAGAGTGTGAGTTTCCGCTCAACTTCCCTATGTCCCCATTTCTAATGCTGATCTTCTTGACTTCTGAGCCTCATAAACTTCCTGTTTCTTTTCAGTTTCCCTTGGAAATTACTATTTTTCTGTTTTACAAAATATGGTAGGTTTGAAGATATGCTTTCCAGTGCTGTTCAATAGAGGACTTTCTGTGTGTGGTGGGTTGAACTTCTGACTTTCAAAAGGTATGTTGACCTGGAACCTTAGAATATGAATTTCTACAGAAAAGGGTTTTTTGTAGAGTTATATTTAAGGTAAGGCTCTTGATTGAGATGGCATCATCATGGATGATGGTGAGTTTTAAGTCCAATGATAAATATCCTTATAGATAGTTGTAAAGAAGAAAATTGTCACAGAGACAAAGAGAGAAAGGCCACATGAAGTCCTTGGAAGAGAATGGATTGATGCGCCTATGCTCTAATCCATGTCCAGGAAAGCCAGAGACTACCAGGAGCCAGCAGAGCTGAGAAAAAGGCATAGCACAGATTCTTCCTTGGAGCCCACAGAAGAAACCCACGCTGTCAACACCTAGACTTGGGACTTCTTGCTTCTAGTGGGCTCAGAGAGCAGGAAATTGAAGTTAAATGTTTGTGCTGATTGGTCATGGCAGCTCCAAAAACCTCATCCACTGCCCATTACACAGAGAGTGCAGCAGCCAACAGCCACTTCCAGAGGTTGGTGGTGGGGGTTGCCTCAGCTTCAGGGACTGCCTGCTTAAGATCAGTCTTCCCAGAACAGTTCCAAGGCTACTGATGGCCCCCATTAGGCTATAAAGATCTGCCCTCGATACTACACAAATGCGAGGGGTACTAGCCTTCGACCCGCCTGCTGGGTCTGTCAAGACCTCAGCTCTGCCCAGATCTGTGTCCTCCCCATTCTTTTCACAGATACTGATCCCTAATAAACATCTTGCTCAGCTGTTCTGCTTCTTGAAAATTTGTGCAGGCAAAGGAGATACATCCCTTCAACGCATTTCAGATCTTCTTATAAATTTGGTTCTTTGCAACTTTTTTGGGTGGGAAAGTTGCCATTCAAAATATGGAGATTTGGGTGGTAATTGTGGTGCAGCAAGAATTCCAAATAAGTGTCTGTTTCAAGTCCTAGCTACTCAGCTTTCAACCCACCTTCCTGTTGTTGCATCATGGGAAGCAGCAGGTGACGGTTCAGGTGCTTGTGCCCCTGTCACTTACATAGGAGATTCTGGATAGAATTGTTAGGTCCTGTCTTTGGCCGCCCCAGCCTGACTGCTGCAGGCATTTCCAAAGTGAGTCAACAGATTTCTCTGTATTTCCCTCTATCACTCTGCCCTTCCTATAAATAAATATTTACAGAAATCAATTCTGATATAATACAAGTTTCCAGGATCCTTTACATATTTTGGTAAGCCAGATTCCTCAGCCTTGATGTCTATAAACACCAAGAATAGGAATATTAAGAATAGAGTTGTTGCTGAGTGTTGTCTCATTCTAGCATTAGGTAATATCCATCTACGTATACATGAGCTAATTGGAAAAATTAAAACCCTATGTATCTTATATAGGCATGTAGTTTTTTAAAGAAACTTTTTTAAAAATCTTTATTTATTTTTATTGGAAAGGTGGATATACAGAGCAGAGGGCAGACAGAGAGGAAGATCTTCCGTCAGATGGTTCACTCCCCAAGTGACCACAATGGACGGTGCCGTGCCGATCCGAAGCCAAGAGCAGGAGCTCTTCTGGGTCTTCCATGCAGGTGCAGGGTCCCAAGGCTTTGGGCCGTCCTCGACTGCTTTCCCAGGCCACAAGCAGGGAGATGGATGGGAAGCAGAGCCTCTGGGATTAGAACTGGCACCCATATGGAATCCCGGCATGTGCAAGATGAAGACTTTGACCACTATGCTATCACGCCGGGCCCACAGGTATGTATTTTAATAAGATTTAGTTTATGTTTAATGAGTATTCATACAAATGTTATAAACATATTCAAGTTGTTTTGATCAATTTTTCTGGAAGATAAATTTTGTGCAAACCCCTATGGCTTCATGGTAACAGGAAATACAATTTTACAATTGATTTTTATCTATTTGAAAAAGTCTGATGGGATAATTAAAATAACTTTATAAGAACAAACTTATAAGAGTAAAGTTTTATGTGGCAAAAGGAATTACCATGAGTTTGAGGACAAAAAGGAAGGGGTCAGAGTGTCACAGTGTGTTCAACTGCTGCCTGTGATGCTGGCATGCCATGTAAGCATCGCTTCTGAACCGGCTCCCTGTTAACGTGTCTAGGAAGACAGCAGGCGATGGCCCAAGTAAATGTGAGACACGGATGGAGTCCTAGACTCCTAGATTCAGCCTGGCCCAGACTTGGCCCTGGCAACCATTTCAAGAGTGAACCAGATGAGGGAAGACTTCTGTCTTTCCTTCTCTTTGCATAATAAATAAATGAATGAACAAATACATTTTTTTAAAAAAGTAAAATTTCTGTGTGCTGTGTGTGTGTGTGTGTGCATGTGGTTTTGGTTGATGAAGGCATTCAATTTCTATAGGGTTACATTTTATTAGAATGATGTAATCTGTTCTTTTAAAATGTCATCATTTACGGATACTTCTCTCATGAAAAATAACTAGCAAGCTTATGATGAGCAATTTTAAATGTTAATGTAAACATATGATAAGGGACACATGGTTTTTGCAAACTTTTTGAGAAGTCTCCTGAGGGAAGATTCCATGGCCCCGACTAATGTTGCAGGTTGGGCATCTCCACAGCAAAGCCGATGCTATCCCTAGCTGTAGGTCTTGGCAGCACTCTGTTGTCCAGGTCTTTGGGAGCCCTTGCTGAAATACAGAACAGGGGTGAGTGCTTCTCATTGCCTGAGCAGCTCAATGAAGGCTGGGACTACTGGAAAGGGCCCAGAGAAGCGGCAGAGGTCACTGATGGACAAACTCCCTCAGGGGGAGGGTCAGACAGACACTGCTTCCACACACTCTCGCCACGGCCCAGGGAGCTTGATTTGTTTGCCATCTCTAAGCAAGCACATCTGAGGACAATGCATTGGTTTTGTACCCTGGCTGCATCTTCCAAAACTAATGATTATCATTATCATCATGGCTGTCATTTATTGAGTGCCTACTATTTCCAAGGTAAAATAATAATAATAATAACAAAGTAAAATTGCTGGTGGCTAGCATGGTGGCGCAGATGAAGCCACCCCTTGCAAAGGCCAAATGCCTATCAGAGTGCTAGCTTCCATCTCGGCTGTTTGGCTTCCTATCTTATTTCTTGCTGATGAACCAGAGAAAGTGGAAGATGAGCATGCAGAGACTTGAGACTCCACTCTCCATGCAGAGGCCTTGTGTGGAGTTCTTGTTCCTGGTTTTTCAACCTGCGTCAGTCCTGGCTTATTGGGGCCATTTGAGGTGGAAACTAATGAATGTAAATGCCTCTTTCTTTTTCAAGTAAATAAAGTTTTTTTTTAAATGATTTTTTAACATCTGGAATCAGAATTCCTCTTGGGAAAGGAATGGTGGAGGAGTCCTTGACAAGCCCTCTTAGTGACACTCTATGAATCACATGGATGAGTGAGGAAAGAAAGAGCATTTGGGGAGAACATGACAACAATAACACTTGCTACCTCTGTAAATGCTTACACTGTGCTGATATTGCTTTAAGTACTTTAAAATAGATAAAGTAATTAAATCCTCATAATCAACCTATTATTACCATTCCAAATGTAAAGATGGGAAAACCAAGGGACAGCTGAGGGACAGAAATTAAGCAAAGTATCTCAGCGCTAGTAAATATCACTTGAATCCAGAGTTCAAGGCTCCTGTTTACTGCCTCTATGGCCTTAGCCACTGTGATGTGCCTAGCAAGACTTCATACACACACACACACACACACATTTATGTATATATATATGTACATATGTTTATGGATATACTTGTGTGTGTAGCTGTAAAACCAATGTTGTGCCTCTTTGTCCTAGAGTTAAAAAACGGAAGTGAGACTCACACACAGAAAATTTATGATAATCAGGCATTTCAAATCAGTAGCAAAAATGAAAATAAGTTTCTGCTTCACACCTAAAGTAAATTATATCCCAGATGGAGCAAATGGATGTAAATGTAAATGTATGAAGATCTTAAGTACTAAGAGAAAATATTGGAATATTTTTATAATTTTGGCATTTCCCTCTATGCAAATGAAGCCTGGAATTTATATTTTTAAAAACGATTTGTGCCTTTAGATATATAAGTATAAAAAACATCTTTGTGGAAAAATACTGTAAGACAAATAATACTCCAGAAATATTGCAAATGTATGATAAACAAACAGAACTTGAATGTGATAAATAAAAAGCTATAACAAAACCCAAGAAATGCCAATGAGAATATTAAGAGATATGAAATAAAATTCACAGAAAAATAAATGCAAACAATTTACATACAGATGTGCAATCTCACCAAAAGCTAAAATTATCAAGTTTAAAAATAGGATACCATATTTTTAAAAGTTATGTCTTATTTCTATTTTATTTGAAAGATACAAAGATATAACTAGAGATACAGATGAGAGAGGGGAGAGAGAAAAAGAGAGAGAGAGAAAGTAGAAAGATGTATTCCATTCATTGGTTCATTCCCCTAAATACCTGCAGCAACCAAGACTGCACAGGCCAAAGCCAGGAGCCCGAGACCCAATCAAGTGGCAGGGATACAAGAACTGGAGCCATCCTCAGATGCTTTCTAGCATGTCGTTGGCAAGAGGGAGCTGGATGGGAAGCAGAGGAGCCTGGGCCAGGAACTCAGGGTAGTATGCAAGTACACCGAAGTGGTGACCTAAGTGCTGTGCCAAAATTCTGGTCCAGGTGAAAATTAGCAAATTTGAAAATATATCGGCATCAGTAGCAGCTAACCCTACCACCTGTGACACTGGCATTCTATATAGGTGCTGGTTATGACCTGGCTGCTCGGCTCCCAAACTAGTTCCTTGCCAATAACCTGGGAAGAGCAATGGAGAATGGCCCAAGTACTTGGGTGCCTACTACCCACGTGGGAGTCCTACATGAACCTCCTGACTCCTGGCTTCAGCTTGGCCCATCCCTGCCATTGCTGCCATCTAGGGAGTGAACCAGAAGATGGAAGATCTTTCTGTCCCTCCTTTTCTCTCTCTCTCTCTCTCTCTCTCTAATTTGGACTTCAAATAGATAGAATAAACCTTTTTTAAAAAGAAAATACATTTGGCATTTTGGTGGTAGTGTAAATGTTAAACCTTTTGGAGGAAATATTGGCAGTAAGTATTTCAACCAAAAATGCATACTCCCTGTGTTTCAGTAATTGCAGTGGGAATAATCACGTCTCCGATAGAAAAAGAACCTAAATTGAGCCTACACTGCTCCCTGGTTTAATTCTGCACCTCAGTGCAGTATTCCTGCAAGGTTCTCCATGATCTGAATTCACTTGCTCATTCAGGGCCACCTCAACCCATCAGCCTCTAAGCCTGGGCTTCCAGGTGACAACTCCCCTTCCCATGCATTTGTTTCTGCAGGTTCCTCTTCTCAATGGACCCTCCACGTTTCAGTTTTTCCTGTGTTCCTTAAAGCCCAACCCAATCTCCACGTGGTCTGTGATGCTGGATTCTTTTGTGGTGGGGCGAGTGGGGGGGTGGTTATTTTATGTTTTATTAGAAAGTCAGAACCACAGAGACAGAGAAAGATCTTCCATCTGCTGGTTCACTCCCCAGGTGGCTTCAACAGCCAGGAATGAACCAATCCAAAACCAGGAACCAGGATTTACTTTCAGATTTCCCTTGTTGGTGCAGGGTCCCAAAGCTTCGGGTCACCCTTGACTGCTTTCCCAGGCAACAAACAGGGAGCTGGATGGGAAGTGGAGCAGCCGAGACATGATTCAGCACCCACATGGGATCCTGGTGCTTTACAAGACAAGGATTTTAGCCACCAGGCTACTGTACTGGGCCAATGCTGAATTCACAGCCTCTGACAAAAAGTTAAAGGTTTGATAAACTTTTGTAACTTCAGTATTATTGACAATTACACATGTAAGCTCTCACCTAGCTCCCTATTTATTTTGAGCATATTTTCTTTACTACTGGATTGAAAGTTTCCTGAGGATAGAAAGGCTTGCTATGTAAATGCTGTATGGTTCATAGGGTTTTAACAGAAATCAAACCTGGTTTGGACATCAGTCTGCTATTTCTACAAGTGTTTCCAGTTCTTTCACCTGTAGACACAGGATGCAATGCATGCTATATCCATAGTGAAGAGAATGACTTGTTTACTTGCATTCTATCTCTTTTGTATCAAGGCCTACTGGGGCCCAAATAGAACCAACCCCACAGAAGGTGTTCAGTAAACTCTTCTGGCAAATTGTTAAGCTAGAAGTGCAAATTATCATTGTCCTACCACATCCATACACCAACAGCATTTTATGTGTGTATGGGCATGCGCAGTGCTCTCGTTTTTTCATTATTCAACGAAGCACTTTGTTTGCTTTTAAGTAGGCCGATAACTATTTTCAGTTTAGAACTAGCCAAAGAATCAATCTTGACCCAGTTGCTAGGAAACCTGTCTTTGGAGCAGAAGTTGAGAATCAATTTCCTCATGCTTTAAAGTACATGTATTTACGTAAATTACTTCCTCAGAAATATTGATTCGTTCCAAAAGCATTTAAATAATACGGAAAACAAGAGATTTTTATGCGGAGGCTGTATCTTGACAGTGAAGAAGACATGCACTTAGGAAAAATATATTTACACAGATAATCTACATCTTGTTCAAGAGAGAAAATAGACTTTAATGTAGTAATGGGACTATTTGTGTAATGAACTCTCAGGGGCTGTTGCATAAATAATGATTCCTGAATTCTGTGATTTTTTTTTTAAGTGCAAACTGTCTTTCTGAATTTCCATCCAAATTTGGTTCTGGGATCGCATCAAAGCTGGTTTTATATTAGTGACTGAAGCATTGTGGAGACATGTAGACATTTTCTAATGGAAACGTCATAATTGACAGCACGCTGTTATCAAAGATGCATGCTGAAGAAGCGTGGTGTCCTAATGGCCTCCACATTCTGCAAAGGACTCTCCTGGTCAGCAGCTGGCTATGCCAAGCATTTTCGGACATCAGTAAGCCCTGCTCCAAGGAGGGATACCAGCCAGCCTGTGAAATGTTTCTGCAAGAACTTTTGGCTGCCTTAACTGCCTAAAGCAAATGTTTGTTTGCTGCAGTGCACGAATCAAATGCTTTTGTGTGAAAACACTTGCTAGAGAAACAAATGTTTGTTTTGGTAATCGACATTTGGACTGTTGGAACATTACCACTGAAGATACTGGTTTGAGAAATATACATTTAATTTGGAAAGCATCATTTAGGATCAAGCAAGTGACACAAATCTATGCTGTAAGACTCTGAGGTTGAAATTGGACCCAAATTTTTCATTTCTCCCTTGTCAGATCTGACTGGGGAAATGGTGCCTTGTTTTACATGTTGCTATATAATGTTACTGCACAACAATGTAAAAGGAAAAAGTGATTTATTTCCCTGTAGAAGTGTATGACTTATAAATTATCAAAGATAGCAGCAGAGTATATTTATCTAGTATTAATATTTAAATACCATTTTCCTATTGAACATACCACATGCTCATATTAATCTTTTAGATTAGACTTAGTACAAATTGATGTTTTCTAAATGGAAGATTTCTCCTTACATTTTACGTTTGATTATCCATGCTAACTGACAAGAGGGAAGGTGCAGACACCCTAAAACAGCAGGAGATACAGAGATAAGCTTTGGCTTCTGACAGCATTACATTTTTTAGTAGCAAAAAGAAGCTAATTACATATTAAAAGATAGAGATTTCAAAGAGCATCTGGGTGGCGAGAGAATCACTTATGTATTGGATATATTATATTTGGGTTTAGATAATTCACAGAGAAAGTCAAGTGGCACTATCACCGAGGTCAAGGCTAAGGTTAGAGTGCAAAACACACTAAATGCATTTATTTGTTTCTTGGACACTTTAAACTCTATTTTTAGCTTGATGAAAGCCAGGAAAATTTGTAAATGCATTTGCTTTCTTTTTATGATTATATCAGAGATTTTTTTCTCTCTTTTGTCAAAATAAACTGCAGGATCCAGATTCATTTGAAAATTTATGAACTGAAATCTACACTCATATCACCACGTACTCAATAATACAATGAAAGTAGTTCCAAAATCTTTGCTGCTGGCCTTCAGCCTCTTGATCTTGAGCTTAAAAATACATTTTAAAACAGAAAATGAAGGCAATATCCGTTTGGAATCATCAACTGGAAGGATTATGCATTAGAATGTTGAGAAACATGACTTTGTATTCTGAATCCTCCCATTACTAACTGTTTCCATTTGTAAATTTCATGAGAAAGATAAGTGATATAATGCACGTATATTTGAAGTACTCTGAGCTCCCTAGAACTTAATAATTCAAAGTATTACAGTAAATTCCCATTTATTCTGAATCCAAACTACCAGAAAGCTGAATAATGAGATTTTTTGTGCAATTTATAAAACGATAATGTCCCTGGGGCATCACAAGATTCTAAATTCTTTTGAACAGTCACAAAAAGATTAAATTTTGTTCAGCATAATTTTGTGGTAAGAATATTTTATAGAGTTCTAATTCTTTGAAGATAGTAATTAATCCATGTGTAGCCTATGGTGATTGTTCTTTTTTTTAACTTCAATATAGAAAGAGTATTTCTGCATTTCCTGGAAGTTTTAGCTTTGTATTTCCAGCTTAATCAGACCTTAAAATGTATAGCACATCATAAACCTTGTAAAGCTTGATAACGAATCACACGTGTCCTACTTTACTAACTATAAATGATTCAGTGCGGTTGCAAGCAGGGAGTATACACTCCCGCTGGTTGAAGTAACAGCCCGAGCACTGATGTCTGGCACAATCCTTAGGCATACACTCGAACCAAGAAATGGAAGCCTTTGCTTCTCTCCCCATTAATTGGAGAATTGTACCATTCATGGTGACTGATACCATATATTATGGGGGTAGGTATTGGAGCAATGTCAATATTCATTTGGCCTCAAATGAGAATATGAAATATCTCAAAGTATGTTCCTATAATCTGTCCACCTCTCTAGCCATCAATACACTGACCAGGAGGGAGGGGAAGGATCAGAACCCAGGAAAATCAAATCAATCACCCTTACAGATTGCAGGTGGGGCAGTTATCAGAGAAAGGGGCTCATAAGAACATTTTTGAAACTTCTGAATGTCTTCATGGACTCTGAAATTATTGAGGGGGGCAGGAGTTTGGTGCAGTGACTAAGATGCTGTTTGGGATGCCACATCCTATACCAGAGTGCCTGGGTTTGAGTTGTCACTCCACTTCTGATTCCAGCTTCCCAATAAGATGCACCCTGGAGGGAGCAGGTGATGGCTAACTCCCTGGGTTTCTGCGATCCACAAGGGAGACCAGGATTGGATTCTGACTTCCTGCCTTTAGATTTCTGCAGCCCTGGCTCTCTCAGGCACTTAGCAAGTAAACCAATAGATGGGAGGTTGCTGTCTGTGACTCTTACTCAAATAATAAAAACAAATATATCAGAATTTTACCAAAAAAAAGTTACTAAGGATCCTAAATGCCATTTGTTTATGTCGTTTATAACTGTCAATATTTATCATGAAAGAAAAGCTGTGACTTAAAAACTTTTAAATTTGCAGAAGCAGCTGGGTTCTGCTCTGGTTTTCCATGCAGTCTGTTTTGGTATAAGATTTGCTTGGTTATACGCAGGAAGGTGATATCACAAAGACTCATGTTTAAGAAAGGGAGGAGTGTATTAGCATACTTTTCACATAAACATGGATATTGTGTTTTGAAATTATACTAAAATCTGACCATGTAAAATTTGAAATTATATCAATGAACATTTTTTTTGTATTGTTACAACAGTATTCATCGGTTTATCTTGATCTTGTACTTGTGTGTGATTTTGTAACATCATACATAACCTTTTGGAACATACTGGTTGACTGATTTAAACTGATTTTCCAAATGTTGATACATTTCACTGTGCAAATGTAAAAAAAAAACTTCCCTAATATTTTCAATTCATCCGCATAATTTTTAAGTATTGGGAAGTTGTCATACTCATGTTATAATTTTTAACTTTAAAAGCTTAAAATTTAGCACAGGCAACAAATACTGTCCATTGCAGCGGCAGGCTGATTTTGTTCATCTTTCAGAAAATGCCTGCTAACTATCCAAGCCTAAAGAACCATCATTTGTCTGAGTGTTGTTCTTTCAAGTAAAAGGGACATTGCATTTTAAAAAGGAGGCTGGCTGCACTTGTGCCCCAAGCAAAGGTGGAGGAGTATCTCCTCAAGACAACCCACTCTGGCACCCAGAAGTGCTTGACATGTGACTGCTGTTATCAGGCAGAATCCTAAAGCCACATGCAGTAAAGGCTCCCTGCTTAAGACCTGTTAACTGCTTCATAAAGGACAGTCAATGAAAAAGTACAATGACTGTTAGTATAGCCTGCTGTTTATGCTAAACCCCCAGCAGTTTCATCCATCATACCCTCTTTAAGTCCTAATGTTTTACAACACAAAAGGAAGACTAGAGCACACAATAATTTATTGTCTATAAAGAGCTAGAATAGAGAAGGTTTGAAGATTCTCAACACCAAGAAATGACAAATATCTAAGGAGCTGGAAATGTTTCCCTGATTTTGGTCATCATACACTGTATACAGGTACTGACTTCTCATATTGTACCCCATAAATACACACAATTATTCTATGTTAATAAATAAATACAAATTATAATTTTTTCTTTTTTTTTGTTAATCAGTTCTGGAGAGGACTTTAAAAGGAGGCTGGTGAAGTCAATAAAGGATCTCAAAGATGATGGAGTTCAACATGACAAAGTGGAAGATTTATGCTGACGGATGCTGTGGCTCCTGCTGGCTGACTTACTTCACAGGGGCTGGACAGCCATGTAATGAGCCATGTGGTATGGCAATTTTCCAAATCACATAAAATCAGAAACACAAGGAAATCCTTAATGCTTAAGCTACCACAAATAGTCTTTTGAGTTAAAACAATAAAAATAAAAACAGTAACACAAAAGTAAATGTTTAAGGGCGTCAGGTACCACATAAAACACTGATTCAAGCTGACTGGTAAGGATTTACTAAGACACAGAGATACAGGGATATAGAATGAGCAGTTTGATCCAGAATCACCCATGTACTAGGAGTAGTGTAACTTTGAGGAAAAATTTCCCTACGTGTTTTTCATGTTTTTACACATGTACAATGAGAGTAATAGTCCATACTTCCCAGTACTGTTGTATTAAATGAAATTAACATTAAAACTGCTAGAAATCATCTAGTGTATTCACAAAATGTGATTACTATAAAGGCTTAGAACAAAGAAATCTATTGCTTATCTAACAAATGACTCCCACCAAACACTCTACAAATCACTAAAATAACAAAGAGTTACAGCTAAAAAGCCAACTTAGGGGTTGGCATTGTGGTGTAGTGGGTTTAGCAGTGGATTGTGGCATGCCACATGAGCACCAGCTCCCAGCTTCTACCTGGCTCAGCCCTGGATGTTGGGGGTACTTGGAAAGTGAATCAACACACTTTCTCTCTCTCTCTAATTTTTAACTAAAAATATTAAAAAGGCAGAACTAAAAAGGATTTGACAAATAGAAGATAGATAATAGACGTAAAGCTAATAATATCAATATTCACATTAAACATAAATGAGCTAAACACCCCAGTTAAAAAGAAGGGACTGTCAGGATAGAAAGCAAGATCTTGAATATGTAATGCCTATTTGTTTTTAAAAAAAAAACAAATGAGGTTAACACAAAAACAAAAACAAAACAAAAAACACAAATGAGGTTAAACACAAAAGGTTGAAAAGGAAGATGCCATGCTAATACTCATTAAAAAAATCTGTTAAGACGATGCTGATACCATGTGAAGCAAGTTTCAAAGCAAGGAATAGTGAATCAACTCTCCCAACATAATGACAGGATAATGACCAAGTGGTCATTGGCCTAGGGATGTATGTTTTGTCTAACATTTTAAAAAATTACTGTCTGTAAATCACTCTATTAGCAAGCCAATAGAGAAGCAAAGACATGAATATTTCAGTGGAGTAGAAAAAACGTTTTGTTAAAATCACACATCATTTCAAATAAAAACTCTCAAAAAATGAGGCATGCATGATAATTTTTTTTTATCCTAAGAGGAAGCTTCTGTGAAAGATCTGCAGGTAATACCCCACTTATTGTAGTTAGATGTTCCCCCTTTAAGGTAAAAAATTTAATGCAAGGATATTTGCCATTACCATTTCCATCCAAGATTGTACATAAGATTCTCTTACGACCAACAATGTAAAACAAAAAGGAAGAAAAAGAATTTGAAATTATCAAATTAAACAAAAAAACTATCTTTACTGAAAGATGATATAATCATCTATCTCAAAATGGGTTTTATTTTAAAAAGCTACTGGAAATAATAAGCTTAGGAAGGCCAACATATAAATTATAAAAAAGTCTATTGTATTTACATATGCTAGCAATGATATAAAATACTAAAATTAAAATACAATTTCTAATAGTCTTACAAAAGCAAATTTGTTTGGGATAAGTCTTACCAAAGTCACACAAAACTTGTACACTGAAAACTTCACAACATTTCACAATAAAGTTAAGAAAGATGTAAGTAAATGGAAGAGTGGGTATATTCCTGGGCAGAAAACAGTTAAGATATCAATTTCTTCCAGATTCATCCATAGCTCAAACATGAACCCAATCAAAATGTTGGCAAGAAATTTATAGAAATTAACAAGCTGATTATGGAATTCATATGGAAATGAATTGTTGGTGTCAAACAGCCAAATAATTTTGAATAACACTAAAGTTGTAGAGCTAACAATTTGATTTTAAGATGGAAACCTGGAATAATCAAGAGAGTGCAGCATCGGTATAAAGATAGAACAACAGCGGTGGGCTTTGTGGTGTACCACAGATACACTGATGATAAAAAGTGCATGAGAAGATGTCTTTGATCCTGAATTACTAGGGAAATAGGCATTGAAAACACAGATATTACTATTAACCTAATGCAAGAAAAAAATATTAAAAATGGGACTTGGTTTAGTTTTTAAGTCACCAATGAAGATCCACCCCCTACCCTCCGCCCATCTTATATTCGAATACCTGGGTTTGATACTCAGCTATGGCTCTTGCTGCCAGCATTCTGCTAACACAGACCCCAGGAAGTGGCTGAGATGGCTCACTCACCTGCTTGGATTCCTACTACCCGTATGGAAGACTTGGATTGAGTTCCCTGCTCCTGGTATTGGCTCAGCTCACATCTCATTGTTGTGGGAGTTTGTGGGGTGAACCAGCAGCAAAGAACCCTTTCTTTGTGTCTGTCTCTCAAAAACAAAAACCTACACAGCCATGATTACATGAAATAGAATAGCTCAATAAAATGAATGGTGGATGGCAGGAGTCAGGTTTCTCATGTTTCAGAGTTTACAGATAATCAAGAGAAGGTGGCTAGAATGAGCTACATGGTAATGGTTTACAGTTGGAGACATCAGTTTAAACTTGCGTTTTGCTTAAAATAATTACAGTAGAAATATTTATAGATATGGATATGTACACATATTAGTGTACACACATTTTTTTTCTTTATCCTGTGAGAAGTAATGAAACCCCAACAGCAACAAGTACACTGAGATACAAGATGTTGGTTTTTAATACTATTCTCCAAAGTGAATACCAGGGCTCTTGGAAGAGATGATTGATTCTATTTTAAAATCAAGGATCCAGGCAGGAAACATTTAAGATGGGCCTGGAGCACCTTACTGTACCAAGAAATAAGGAAACGCTCAAACAAACCTCTATAATAGTCTAGCAGAAACACAGTAGCCAGTGGAACGAGCTCCTGTGGCTGATGGAGTGTTTGTCAGGGTTCTCTGAAGTTACCCTTTCCTTCCCCCTTTGCATGCTGTTTTGAAAGGAAACAGCTTCAGCTTACCAAGTGAGGAGCTGTAATGCATCTCCTTGGAAGCAGCTACATAATCTACCTGGGATTCTCCTCCCCCAGCACTTATTTTTTTAATCAATTATGTACAGCACTGGATAATTATTTTAGACTCTTAGAATCCAATACCACTGTTTCTCAGTTGGTTCCAGCTTTGGCTATTGGTGCTATATTCTAACAGGGAAAGTAGAGGAAGGCAGTCAATAATTGAGTTTGACTCAATTTATTTCCAGAGTGTTTATTTGAAGGCCAATTATGCTATCCTTTCAAGCCTCAGCACCCAGACCAGTAAAATGGGAATACCAGTGACACCTAACTTACTGGGCTGTTGTGATGACATGGGGGCTATTTAAGCTTGTTAAATGGTTGGTTGGATACAGAACATGAAAAGTATGAAGATGAGATCAGTGAAACCAGCTCTCCTGAGCAGCGCTGAGTAGAGTTCTCTGCATCTTGGCCAGGTTGGGAGGTGCACACCACAGCACTCTATCCATGGCAACCAATTCTTCTTTCTGCTGCCATCATTCGGTTTGTTCCTGTTTTTCATTGTTCCTCCTTCTCATGCACACATTGAATAGCTGAGGGGAAGAGCCAAAGATGACTTCAAGGTTTTTGTTGCAGTTGGTATTTACTAGATTCAGAAGACTATGAGAAGATCAGGATTGATAAAGCGCAGAAAGTTATGTTCAACTTCAAACGACTATTAGACTTCCAAGGACAGCTATTTAATCAGAGCTGAAACACTCTTATATGCATTGATCTATCTCAAGAGTGCTTACCCCTGCATCATGGAAATCTTTGAAAAGTGGCTTTGGGGTGTGAGGCGAGGGAGTAACATGTATATGTTTGACTTAAGACCCTTTTGTATTATTCCTGTTATCACTATCAACAACTAAAATGTTGTGTGCTTGGAGAAACGAACCAAGTGCAGAAATAAAAGACTTTATTAAGAAAGCCCCTGTTGGACCAGCGGTTCACCAGGCCCTGTGAAGTTCAGACGCTTCATTTCTATTGACTAAAAGCTGCTAATTCTTACCCTTATTTCCTCCATAGGCTCTTGTGAAACTGGCAGTGTGTGAACAGCCTAAGTCACTTGCTTCATCTTGAAAATAGCACCAAGGGTTCTCAGCGCCTCCCTCCCTCGCAGGAAATTTGAGGTCGAATGAGATACAGTGTTAAATGCTCGGCGTTACCACAAGGGCAGTTGCTTGTATAGGTAGAATATGAGTCTGGGAATATCAAAAGACACAGTAAAAAGAAGCTGTTTCTGTCTTTTGATCACGTAAGTATTTTGATACTTTTGAACTATTACTCTTCGTTTAGTCTGATGTGGAATGAATGCTTTTCCCCAAACAGTATTAATTTAACATTTCTGTTCATGCCTTCTGTCAAACAAGATTTCCTCAGCCTTTGATTTTTATCAAGATTTACTTGACTTTTGTCTTCAAAGTACGTCATTCAAAGTTCATTCTATCTGTGGGTGGATTTGTTGAGTAACTGAAATACCAGCATTGAATTGTCATAATAGTTTGTTACATTTCTCTTTACAGATTATTTTTAATGGAGTCACATAGTAATGAACAATGAAGTGGCTGTCAAATAGTGGACAACTTCGAAAGAAATAAGCACTGACAAGCAAATAAAAAATGGCTCTCTGGAAAGTGTTATTTCAACACCTCTTGGATACTCCTCTGAAATCATTATTATGTAGCAGGATTGTCTTGAGTACTGAGAATTCCCTCATGACGCGTATATTCTCCAGAGAAAGGCCACAATGAACTTTAAATTTTACATAAACATTTGAATGAAGTATTTAGAAGTGAAGAGAATTTTGAAGGCTGCTGGCAGTGTGAGTTTAGGGGGATTATGGCATTGATTATTATTACTGTAGAATTCTGAAAAAAACAAAATCGCCTCTCCCACACAGAAAACCAGAAGATCGCCACCAATCAGAATCACAAAAGGTTGCCAACGGAAAAAGATGCAAGATTCAGGAAAATGAATTGTCTGAATTTGTAAGGAAATCTCTCTTATGAGAAACTGGGCTGAAGTTTAGAAAAACAATTTTTCAAGAAAAGTCAATTAGAGGGTGACAATTCATGGATATTACAGGTTGGAGGAGGGGGCGGGTTTTCACCTACAGAACGATATTGGAATAAATGACCTCTGGGGTTCCTCCTTAGTCTGAGGAACTTATAATAAGAACTGCAATTATGAAATTATATTTTCTCTAGAGAAAGATTTCTCAACAACCAAATACACCCAAGATACTACTATGCTATTTATATTTTATAATTATTTAACAATGATCTCAAAAAAGAGATGAATAAAGAAAACAGGCCTTGCTAATTACTGAGCAGAAAATAAAATTATAGCTTTTAGCAGATATTCTTTTGCGTGAAGCTTAATTAGGAATCTCTCCATGTTGTGGTAAAATATCTGACTTCACAGGTAAACCACTCATGGGGAAGTGGTTACTCAAAGCTCTTCACCATCAATTCCCCAACCCCTAATTCCCAATCGTTCTCACTGCTCTTGCCTCCCTGTCCTGTTCTAACGAAACAATAACCCAAGTTTCTGATTTCCATATCTACTTCAGATGATCTCCTCTCATCTTCTGAGAGCTTGTCTTGCCTCTCCTTGCTTCTATAATTGAGCTCAAAATAAGATGTCCATGGTAAAAAAAAAAAAAAAGCAAAACAAAATCCACCCAACTAAATGAAACCCTTACAAGTTTTGACTGGGAGCCTGGGCTGGTACTTGGGCGTTGAGTGAGTCTTAAGCTAATGACCATGTGACTGTATTAGTTCCTCCAGCCTGGATTCAAAGAATGTTTTTGGCAAAGACATGGACTACAGTGAGGCATCAACGCACAAGTTCTTAGTTTGGTTCTTGGGAGTCTTGCAGTGTCAGACAGGCTGAAGCCTAGTCAGTGAAGGTAGGACTCAAACCCAGGGCAGTGTGTTTTCAGCTTTACACAGAAGACTAAAAGCTGTGGTGGACTAAATGGGGACAACTGCTTCCTCCCTCCTTCACCCTTCTTCACTGCCCCACCTCGAGGCTTCTTCTCTTGCTTCGACACTTTGATGTCATCTTGCTTTGCTTTTCATTTAGGCACCCTTGCTATCATTTCATCTAAAGTTTCTAGTTAATGCATTCAGATGGACAGAAGTTCAAACAAAAGTTTTATCTATAGTTACATGTTGCTAAAAAGGACTGGTTGTGCAACAACTTCACTAGAAATGGTATTGATGAGTGAAACTTCTGTTGATTTGAGAGATAAATGAGATGTTGCAATCATTGCAGTAATCAGAGCACAGTGAACATCTTAGACCTAACTGAAGGGAGTTGGAGCAATAGCTGTCAACATCTCAAGGGAAGCGGGTTGTTCAGTTTAAGAAGACATGTTCTCTTCCTAATTTGTGGTCCCAGAAATCAGCAGAGCCAAGACTTTGTGAGACCCTAGGCACCAAAGATTTTGGTGACTTCCTACCATATACCATGATAGCTCAAAAAACAATATAAAACCAACCCACAAAGCATAGTTCTTATATGTGCTTGTTTTCATACAGAAAAATCGAATCTCTTTGTCAAGTATGTGTGTGTGTGTTTTGTTAAATACAACACTGCTTAGTTTTGCCCACTGAATAATACAGTACTAGCAAAGTGTAAAGGTTCTAGGAGGCCAGTTAACTGCAGCAAGGAAGTGAGTTTAAAGCTCATCTGCTTTAAATGGAATAACCAACAATACTTCATGAAAACTAGGCAGGAAAACTAGCCTGGTGGTTTCTGCACTGTTCTGGCCCACGCTTAGGTCCTACAGAGCAGCTGCTGGGAGTTCATGCTGTTCCTGTCTTACAGCAGCTCGGTTCTGACCTGTGCATGAGAGGCCCACCTAAGACTCAGTTTGGAAACATAGTTCTGCTAAAATACAAGAAGATCACATCATCAATAGCCATTTTACTGATGGTTATAGGTCAGGAAAACATTTTTTTCCTGGCATCAGGATTAACCCCATGAATCAATCTGATTGATTTGCAGTCTGTACAAGCATGGAGAAAAGACTTCATCCTCTGCATGCCCAGGCAGCTAGTGACGTAGTCCTACTTATAATGAGATTGGTAAACTGCTAGCTTTCCTTCTTAGTAGTACAAGTTATCTATTCCTTCATAGGAAGTTTGTGGCAGAAAATTAAACATCAGACAATACTCGCTTGGTGTTGATAAGACTTCTGGCATGTTCACTTCAACACACTCTGGGTTCTTTAAACTTATTTTACTTGTTTGTTCGAATTGAAACCAGCATAAAGTGAGATTAGATCTCCAAAGCTTCATTCAGTTTAGTTTTGCTGCATGACACCAGCCCTAAAAGTTGCTGTCATTTAGGAAGTGAATTAATGCTAGATGATCTCTGTCAACCTCTGTTTTTCAGAGACAGAGAAAGACGAGGGAGGAGAGGGAAGAGGACGGCAGAAGGGAGGAAGAGGGGACAAAAAAGACACAATTTTGGCATCACAAATTTCTCTCTCTCTCTCAAACACACATACACACACAGGTGCAGAAGTTCTTGCCAAGGGAAATGGATCCAATGGACTCTATTCCAAGCCCTTGGACACATATGAATAAGGATCGCCCCAGGCCCCTAGAGTGTTCTCTCTTCAATCTGTTCACCTTCTTTCACAATCCTCAGGCCTCTCCTTCCCTCTTGCTTATTGAGGAGAGATTTTTGATAAACTCAGTCATGCTAACATTCACAGGTGGATGTAATCTGATGTGTCACACTCCCCTTCCACCTTGCAAAAAGACTGGAAGGTAAAACAAAAACAAAAACAAAAAACCAATACATCAGAGAACTGGATATAGATAAAAAATGTTTTGAAAAATTTTAACTTACTTACTTGAGAGGCAGAGAGAGACTGAAAGAAAGAGACAGACGGGCAGACAGAGGAAACACATTGGTGTCAGTTGACTCCCTGAAATGCCTGTAACCTAAAGAAATGTAATTAAAGAAGAACAACTCATCCTTTGAGGCCTGGCTCAAATAGCACACCTTTCAGTTCACTCAAATATTCTCAGGTGTCCTACCACTTCTTTATATTCCTACTAATTCCTTCTGCAGCTTGGCAGCAAAATCAAGTTCACCTACCCCAAAGTGCCCTCCACCAAGAGCCAGACATGATGCTCAGAGCAGGCCAATTTAATTGTGAGTGCATTTCCTTTTGGGATGCATTTTAAAAATAGTTCTGTCTTCACTTTTTTTTTTAAAGGCAGAGAGAGAGAGAGAGAGACTGAGACTCTTTTATCAAATGCTTACTACAATCAGGTCTGAGTGGAAATTTCATTCAGGTCTCCCACATGGTTGACAGGGTCCCAAGTGGTTGAGCCATCATTTTCTGCTTCCCACAATGCACATTAGCAGGAAGCCAGATTGGAGGTGGGACAGCTGGAACTTGGGTGTCCCAAGCAAAGGCTGTGCCACAATGTCCACCTCATTTAGAACTTTAATGCAAAGGGATATTCCAACTGACCACAGCATCAAAGACAAAGAGATGGGACTCGACACTGGCAACACCTTCCCTCAATGCTTCCCTGCCACTTCACACTCCATTACAGGGTATTACATCTGATGGAGAAGGACAGAATTCACTCTGGATAATGACTGAATGGATTCAAATCTTGTCTTTGTCACTTACTGTGAGCACTGGGCAAGTTACTTGTTTGTTCTGATTCAAGCTGCTTACCTGTAAAATGAGGACTGTTGTAGTCGTGCTATGATAAAACATAGATGAACTCAGAGCTACTTTAGCAAAATAAGGAGACTGAAGGCCCACCCACTTAGTATCACTATTGGGTGCCTCCTTTAGGGTACCAAACCAGGAGCAGAGAGTTCTCTACCTCACTTTAAGCTACTGATAAAGGAAGTTGCCCAAACCAACAAAACTAAATCATGGTATCCAGGGGCTCGAATCCAGCCTCCCCAATTCATCAACTAAGTGTTCGTTCCACTAACTCTGCCAACTCTAGCTTTGAGGACAACTATTCCAACTTGCCCTACGCTTACTTCCACAGGCTGGCATTCCAAGTCCTGAAAGTGGTCCTCTCTCCTTTCCCCATGTTTGCTGTCCTGACAAGCTGTCTTGCCTCGTGTTAATCCTCACCATTGCAATAAGCTCACCCCATTCCTGCTTAGCCAACTGTCCTATCCAAGCCACTTCCTCCCACAGCTTCCATGACTACTTATCTCCCTTTAGAGTTAAACTCCTCTAGAAACTTCACTGGATAAATTGTCCAATTCGATTTTCATTCTTACATTTGAAAAATCCCATTATAATTAGTACTTACATCTTTGCAAGGCATTTAGAATACACAATATTATAATGTTTAGCTTTCTTGAAAAGGTACAAAGGCCTTTTGCCTTTTGCCTTTTGCATTTATGGAAACATTGCTTTGTAAGAGTTCCCATATTCCTCACTGATCTTTCATAGCACTTGAATGCACTCTTTTAAATTACTCAAAATTATTTTACATATTCTTTAGTCTTTTTTAACATGAATTTCCTAGTGGTGGTGATCATTTAAAATGTATGTCTGCAGACAAACGTGGGCAGGTCAAACAGTAATTCATTTTAACATTTTCTAACAGGGATGGTCCTACCCATTTGAATATGAGCTTCTCAAGAACAGGTATTCTTTTATAGACAGGGCTAAAAATAAATCTTTGGCAAGCTAGAACCCATTATTCAGTATCACTTTTAATACACGTAAAAAGGAATATTAGGATAAAAAAGAACAGGCATTCTTTTGATTTCTAAGCCCCAGCAGGGTCAAATATGGAGTACTAGTCAGAAAGGACAAGAAATATTTAGACACACTCTAGATATTTTCTAGCTTTGTATGCACTGTAAACCCAATATGTTTACACTGAAAAAAAAATTAAAATGGGGAAGGAGTTGTAAGTGATCTTAAGTCACCATAATTAGTCACAAGAATAGAAATATTCTCTCCCCTTTTTCACACATGACATATTGTAAAGATAAGACAAGACTTAAGTGCCAGGCCCTGGAACAAAGGTGTTACATGCTTTATCTTACTTAATAATCACAACTATTCTATTATGTAAGTACCATTTCTATTTTACAAGTTAAAAAAGCAACAAACAAAAACAAAAACAAAAACAAAGGATGTGAGCTTTAAAAAAATTCATAATGCCAGCCCCAACTCATGGCAGAGACAGAATTTAATTCAGATCTAATTACAGAAATCATCCTCAATTATGATACAGCATGACACCAGGCATGCCTTCTGCTTCTCTACAAAAGTTAAATGGGGCTAATCAGAGGTATGACAATGATTAAATAACATGTGACACAATATATTATATATATTATATATCCAAGGATCTGTATTCACTCTTATTACCATATACCATATACTGCGACACCAACCTTTCTGGCCGTACAAATATGATGGGATAATACATCTGTGATTATACTGAATACAAAAGGTTTTTTTTTTTCCACATGCAGTTAAGGCTAGAAATCAATGGACCTCCAAATCAATTGAAATGAAGATTATACTGGGGCATAATCTCATGAGCCCTATAAAAGCAAAACAACAGGTACCAAAGAGAAAAAGCACATTTGCAGCCCTGAGCTTAGATGCACTACTGTTGGCTCTGTAGACTGGAGGGGAGAACACAGACAAGGCCTTGAAGTGCAGTCCCTAGAAGTTAGAATGACCATCAGCCAACAGTTAGTCCTACACGCAGAAGACACCAGCTTCTGCCAACAGCCAGAATCCTCAGCAGCAAACTCAACCAAGCCTGCTCAGACTTCTCATCTGATGAAATGTGTGATGATAAAGAAAGGCAGTTTTAAGTTGCAGAAGTCATTGTGATTTGTGGGGAAAGGGACAAATTCACAAAATTAATATATAAGGGAATCTAAGAATACACAGGCTGAGGATATTCAAAGAGAAATATAGAGAAGGTGCAAAAGATGGAATGTGCTGTGCCTAGGTGGGGAAGGGTTGAGGTCTTGGTGAACTCAGAGATGCTGCGACTAAGAAGCCAACCACAGCCGGCTGCCTGTGGTTCAAAGCAGGAAGTGCAGTGAGGCAGGAAAGGCAGTTGAGGCACAGGGAGCATAACAAGAAAAAACCAAACACCCATTCCCAGCCCAACAATGAATGGCGATGTCCTGAAGCATGCTTGTGACATAGCGTCATTATACATGTGCAAGATCTTTTCAAGCTAGCCTCTCCTTTACATCAAAAGACACCCATATCTCTCAAAAGCAAATGGTTGCAATATAAAACCTAACTTGCAGTACGATTTGAAATGATCCTGCCTTATTATCAAACATGTCAGGATTTGTATTCAGTCCGATACTTGGATAAAGAAAAATGTTTATTAATAGGCCTGCAATAATTTTTTGCTATATCATTAATTAAACCATAAGAACCTTTGATTATCTTAGAAAACTGATTAGTAGACCTCTCAGAGAGGAGACGTCTTTTCCTCAAAGGAAACATTAAGCACTTCTGGCTATATTGTAGATTTAGAAATAAAATACTGAAATAGGCATACTGGAGGCAGAACTGTTCCTCTCCCCTCCCCCAAGGTGCTCCATGGGAATAAAGTAAGTACTAAAGGAGGTGAATTAAAATCAGAAGTCTCCTTACAGCTAACACTGAATATCCTAGGTACCTAATTTATCATCAGAGCAAATTAAACTCGAGGGAAATTCTGGATCACTCAACTAAACATAAAGTTACATCAATGATATTTTTTTTCCAGAGAGCATCTATATATACCTCAAGAAGTAGTACTATATGAAAACATTTTAGTAAATGCTAAATAAATCAGGGCAACCAGAATATTGGTCTTATACTGAGTACCAGTTATGTCTTTCTGATTCAAGCTCCTCTGACTCAACTCATTCAACTACACTATGTACTTCTGTCAGTCTAATGTAGGGAGGAATTGGAACTAAGGAAAATATCAGACAGTGTCTTCAGGAATCACATCTTTTAATAAAGAAGTTTTAATCACATGACTTGAGTTTCCTTAGAAAATATCCTTGATACTTTAAAAAAATGTGTCTGCGGAAAATAATTGATACTTTTTAATCCAGAGTTTTGACCCATATTTAACCAAAAATAAAATTACAAATAATTCCAATTATACAAGCACATCCAAGAAAGTAATACACTCCACTATATTTTTCAGGGTGAAATCAGGTGTTTTTAAAAACTCAAAGCTTACATCTTTCCTGGAGTTTAACTAAGAAACTACATGATTCAGAGAAAAGAGTTGTTATATGACAATCACTAGCAGTGAACCAGGATTATGTGAGCAAGCAAACATTTAAAAACAGTGCTGCTTCTGAACTGGAGGTCTGTAAAGTCACCTCAATCTCTATTACAGCTTAAGACTCCATGGCCAGTGAAGATAACCAGCAGATGACAGACAGGCCTCAAAGTTTAATTCATGTTCAATAATTTAGTTTTCAAAGGCAACAGGTTTTGATAAATTCTGACCTGAGGGACCGATATTTTCCCAGCAAAAGCTTTTCTTTCCTGTTCATAACACAGAGTAGTCTCTCTCTAGCATGGTTGTTCTTCATTTTGAGTAACACAGGTGATTACATTCAAATGGCATTTAACATGAATTGCACCAAACTGCCTTATAACTTGGTTCTGGACTGAATTAATTAACTTCTCAGTAGGTGGCTGAGGTAGCGAATATGAGCCTACAGAAACACTTGACTGCTTAGCCTATCTTATATGAGCTGTCTCTAAGTCAGGGCAGCTTCCATTTCTAACAAATAGGACAAGGTAAAATAAATTTAGTAGGATCCTAAAGGGTGAAGATAAGGCATTTATAATAAATGGATTCGGTTTCCCATGTACATTCACATCCATTTAAAAAGAAGTCAGGGGGCACTGTAGACAGCAAAGGTGGATTTAACAAAACTCAGCAAGAGCTGGCATGTCTGATAGATACTTCTGGAAGACTGTTTACTTTGGGAGGTACACATTTGTAATGAAGGAAATGCTTCTCTGCCCTTCTACCATAAAAAGACCATCTTGTAGCCATGACAAATATTATTATCATAGTGCTGTTATAAGAAATTTATATCCCAGAATTTGATGTGTAACTGCAATTGTCTTTGAATATTATCTTTAGCTCATCAAAATGATAAGATATCTAGACTTTTATGCTATGTATTCCAGTGATCACTATGAAGATCTGACAGTTAATTCTTCAAGTTTTGGTGTCTTAATACAAAAGAAAACAAAAGGGACAAAAGGGAAATGTGAAAAACCAGCTCATGATGAGCTGAAATGCCTTTCACATCACAAGGCATATTTCTGAATTACAAACTTCTGGGTTAGGAACCGAGAAACACTTCCTTTGATGAACTCTTTGACGATGTTTAGCTCGGTATTCTTAGATTATTTTCTCAACCGTGATGGAAGGAATGTAGAGGACAAGGAGAGGGAAGGTAGAAAGGGACTGAAGAAACAAACAAACAAAAACAACAATGCTTATGTCTCTCTATGGGGGATTGTGGAGGGTCAAGCCCAGAAGGAACCACAGGGTCCCAGGAAGCACATCTGAGGACTCCAGATGGACTTGAGGGGTTCCGTAACACACACTGGGACAGGCCTCTGGAAGTCAGGGCAACGGTGTGGTGCGGGAGGATTGGGCTGGTGCCCCCGAAGGCCTCCCCTAAGGGCTCCAGCAAGAAGCCTTCATTCCTCTTCAAAGTCCCCCTCGGAGGGCACAGCTGTTAGGCAGCATCTCTGTGAATATATTCTCTTTCTTGTACAACTTCCATGAAAAGAAATGACAAGAATACAATTTGGAAATGTTAATATTGGTTTGTCACAAAGCAAGGCATCAATTTAGGTGCTGGTGGGGAAGAATGCTTAAATTCCAGCTTCAGGAACAATTTGGCCGGCAGCATCATCTGCGTCCATAATTTAGTGGTAAAGACATCACAAACATTAAAGGTAACAGTGGGATTTAAAAAAATAAATAACTCAAAAATACCCTTTAGATTTTTTTTTTGTATATCATATATTGAAATGGCAAGCCTGACAGAAATGTATGAGTCTTCTATTTAGGAAAAAAAAAAATCAATCTTATTTTGGTTTGTTTTGCTTTGGTGTTGAGGTTTTTGTACACGGGACTGCTTCTAAATTCCATCAGGCGAGCATATAGTGTTTTCTTTTTACCAAACACTATGTCTGTCATGGTGTGGCCAATCACAAGAGACCTTTTGTACTGTTGCTCCCTAGAGTTCCAATTCTTCCTAGGAGCACTGGGCAAGCACAAAAGTAACCTGGCAGTTACATCACTCTCTACAAATGAAAAAAGACTCTGCTATCTAAAAATAACAAAGACTCCATTTAAATGAATGCTTCTTTTTTTTTTTTTTCGGTCGGTCAAGTGTTCATTTTATTTTGTAATAACGTAGGTTCTGATCCAAGTAGAGTTCTCACTAGCTTTTAAAAAGATCTCTGGAGATTAGATTCTGGATAGTAATTTAATTCTTATATTTTTATTTCTTGCAATGAGGTTTGAGGGTACACTGTGATTGGAGATTTTTAATGCTATTACTGACACCTTATGGAAACTGTCTTACGGTTTTATTTGAAAATTCAGCTTTTCTGTTCTCGTTTATAAGAAGCATTATTATTTTTTAAAAAATTGATTTTTTTTAAAAAGAAATTAACTCATTTTGTACTTGATTTCATAATTCTATTTGGGTCACTATGATTAACTGTATGAAAGTTACCTCTTATGGAAATGATTCCAATGTCATTATTGTAAAAATATAACTTTTAATGAGGAATGTCAACAGCAGACATCGACCCTTATTACTAGCAAAAGGAAAACTGATTAAAATTTCTAAAAGGATTAATTCTGAATATTTTTACGGGGCAAATTTTCCGGATATTTTTGAATCTGCCATCTGCTTTTTAAATAAACCTTAGATAAATTTTAAAGTGCTAATGAGCTACTCACTTCCCTGAATTCCAAAGTCATAGTGGAGATTAGCGCCGCATACTGAAAAGTAGATTTTAAGGCCATTTCAATACCGTTTGTCTAAACTAATGGATGTTATGCTTCACTTATGAGAGTTCATGTCAATAGGATTTCAGGGCTCATCAAGGGAACAACTATGAATAGCACATTACAAGTTCCCTTTAAAGATGAAGAATTTAATATTCCAAAATTTATCCCAGGAATTTAAAAGGTCAGGCCTATAAACTAGTGAGTTAAACAATAGAAGAGAGCCAGTGAACCATGAGATGACAAATCCAGAATGCTAAGAAGAAAATTTTCTTGGGCGGATTCTATAATTTGTGGTTTGAATAAAACCTTTGAAACATTCCATTAGTATTAAAATTCTCACAATGAGAATATGGCTCACATTTAACACATTTTAAATTACTAGACAATCTCTTCCCCCAAAGAAATTTTAATGCTTTCTTCTGCCTAGTGCTTATTCACTGCCTGGTACTAATTTAGGAATAAATTAACCCTTCCAACAATTAGATTATTGTCTACAAACTGCCTCTTGCCCTCTGCAGGGAAAATCACTCATATTCTGAAATCAGAAGAAAAGAAAAAGTCTTTTCTTCAATATAAAATGCCTTTCAACACCTAAGAGCTTATTAATTATTTATGTGAATCACTATCATATTTACCTCTACCTTCACACAATACTACGTTTGTAATATCCCTGAATTAAACCTCACAGTTAGAGATGTTTTTAGACGCTATGTGCATGAAAGGTTTTCTATACTGGCAACCATGATCTGGGGTCCAAAATGTCTTTGATGGATTTCTGCCGTGGGGCTGGCACTGGCTTGGCTTCACAGCTGGTCTGAGTGTCTGCTTGCTCACTGTCAGGAAGGCTATTTCTCCCGGCAGGAAGCAGTTTTCGAGGTGCAGCCATGGGTTTCTGTATGTGGTGCATCAGGGTTGACAGTTTGGTATCTAAAGGTGAAGTCCGAGATACGTCTGTTTTTCCCCAGTTGTCCTCCAGTGTTTGTTGCTCTGAATTGCTCTGTGCTTTTAAGCTGAATGGAGGTTTATCAGAAGGAGGAAGAGGAGCTCGTCTCTTTTTCCTTTTCCCGTCAGGTGGCTGTTCGCTTGCAGGAGACAGTATCTTTTTCTCGATGACCATTTTGTGGTCACCATCAAAAAGTGCGGCCCAAGGAGGTGGGGCCGTTTCTACATGTTGACCAATAAGGAATTGTCCATTTGTCTCCTCAATTTTTTTTTGTATTATATCAGTTAAACTTTCAATTTTCATGGGTGAATCAATGCCTGTAATAATTTTTAGAAAAAAATACATAGGGAAAAAATTCTAAAATAATATGCATAAGTTGCTATTTTCCAAACTTATCAAAAACTTAAGATTTCAGCAAGCAATACCTACTTATAAAAATAGCCATACTAACTGATCCAAAAACCAAGATCGTTCTCCACACTACAGGTTATGCACATGCACACACAATACATAAGCTATTATACATATACAAGATACATATATTATAGATATTGTAAAGATACAAACCATATACCTGTGTATAATAGACACACATACAAACATTTATAAGTAAAATGATGCTACAAGAGCACTTATAAAAATTCTATGGATTAAATACTAGAGACCATTTCACTTTCAGGTAAGATTCCTTTCAATAAGCTTTGATACATATATCAGGGTTTCTATAATGGGATCAGAATTCTTTTCCTCAGCCCAGCAAAGTCTGTATTGAAAGGGGAAGGGCAAAAGGGAGAGGGGAAAAACAAAACCAAAAATCCTGGGAAATGAAGTGAAATCTTAATTTCACTCTGGTGATAAAGTTGCTGTGTCAAGCTTTCCTTGAGAAAATGTGTCAACCCAAATGAGCCATTTTTCAAAAATCTAACATCTTACAGCACGTGAAAGTAATGTGATCCCACCAAGATAAATAAACACGGTTCAGAGCGAGAGAAAATGGAATAATACCAAGTACAGAAATCTTGAATTTTCCAAAGTATGAAAACTTAACTAATTTTCTTTGGACCCAAAATGAAGGCTTCCACTCACTAATATTCATCTAAGTAACATTGCTTAAAAGTAAACTTAATAAAACACAGAAAAATTACTGAACACAATTACATTTTAGAATCTGTAGGGTTGTATTTTCAAAAGTTTCATCAGCTACTCAGCTAATATTTATTTTCAGAATACCTTTATTTCATGCGAAGCCTTAAAATCATTTGAGCTTGAACATTTAAACTATGAAATATGCATATTCATCAATTTTGTATTATTTCATCTATTAAGCATGAATTTCGTAGTCTATAATCATAGTCTGTTTTCATTCATTTTGATTAGGCTCTGAAAATTTTAGCATTTTAATGCCAGCAGAATAAGCTGCTTGAGTATGGACAATGTTGTTTTTGTTACCCTGCAGCTTAGAAAACACAAGCCCCACTTACTCATATCATAGTAGACCGAGGTCGCCTCTTTTGTCAAGAACAAAGGTGGTTTCCGTGGTGACATAATCTCAATTTTCATAAGTTCTTCACAACAGTGCTTCCACTGGCCTAAGTAAGACAGGAAAAAAAAAAAAAGAAAGGCTGCCTGGCTTAAAACATAAAATGTAAAGATATATTTGATTTTCAATAGCTATCAACACATTTCTTCTCTTTGAAAAAAAATCGCAGTGAATTAAAGCACTGCCTAGAGGAAGCTTGCACAAAAACCTAGAACTACCCAGAGTCTAATTCCGGACATAAAGCTAACCTATTTAAAAAAATGAAGTCTATATACAGCTTCTAAGTTAAGACTTCTAGGCTACTATATACTGCATTAGTTCAACAAATAGTGATGTGGTACTTGAAAATTTGTAACATGGAAAAAATTTATAGAGGTTCTCTTCTTTTAAACATTAAATGAAATATTCAGTATTCAAGACAGTGCAAAGCAAAACTGATCTCAAGTTTAGTTACCTACAAGGTGGCAGGAGAAGCCATGCACGGAAGGGTGTTTCTTAAAAATGGCTTTAACTCAAAGTTTTATTTGAGAAATCAAGGACTGTTTATTTAACAATTCCATGCCTTTCAAAATCATCTAATTCTAGAAAAAAACACTCATTTTAAGTTAAAAGCAGAAAGGTCAGTAACCATAAAGACACATCACTCAACATGCAGAGTTTAATTTGTCTCAGGTAAGAAACTTTAAAGTCATTACTCATTTGGAGTAAGACAAAAGACTGTTTCGAATAAATTGCTGCAAATGTCGTTAAAATCTAAAAGTATGAACTTGTAATTTTATTACTTAAATATTAAAATAAAATTTTAAGCCCTCTTCTTCCAGTATAGTTTCAAAAAATTTAATCCTTCCATATTTATTGTTCACCAGCATGTCTGCTGTGCTAGACAGTGAGTCAACCAATTAATATTATAAATGTAAGTTGTAGAGGTTCGTCAGTCATAACATCCCATCTCACATCAGCAGACAAGTAACTGTAGTACACCTTTGTGTCTTTCATGGTTGCTTTATGATCCACATACATTCTCAGTGCCCACATTCAATATCCAACCTGGTTGTTTTCCATGGTAAAAAAATTCTGTATTTCATATTTAGTCAAATTATCATTCATTATTACTGTTTCTGATAGAAAGTAATATCATTGTAAAATAGCAATGTATGCATACCTTCTAAATGTATCACTTTAAATGGTTTAGGAACACACATACCTTTTGGTATGCTTTAGTATGCTGCTACACAAAATACAATAAACATTTCAAACTAATCCACATGACAGCTCATTAAGTGGAATGAATTCCCAAGCACAAGGCTTCAAAGGCTACTCTCCAGCTTGTACATCTAGAAGGATCTGACATGAGATAACTTATCCTTCTTTTTTTAAGATAAATGTATAATAGTAAGTTCCCCCCACTGCAACCTCACCCCTTGGAAGCTGAAAATAAAACAATCCTTATCGAATGGAAAAATCATGAAACACTTAAAAATGGCAAACTTTTCCCTGGCATATTCTCAGAAAAATTGCTATGGAGTACAATATTTTCTCTAAATTGATGGATGAAAATAGTTGCTTGTTAAATGAATAGCGGAATTCTAATCATGTTGAAAACTGAAATACAGTGTCACAGTATCTTGTGAGTTACTGAAGGCAGAAGTGCAAATGTGGTATGTTCACTGGTCAAGACTTCATAACTGAGACATTTATTTTGCCACTGAATAAATGATATACATGATGCCCAATATGCTTACATGAACCAATATGAACTACTCTTCTCTATATGCAAAAGAGTATTAAAGATCAAGAAGTCAGACTGCAGAACCATATTGTCATCCCTTTCTTATCTATTTGAAAATAAATTATATTATCATCCTTCAATTCCTCACTATAACTCTATAACATTTCACACAATCTAGAAAATGAAGACACAATAGCATCTAATAGTAGTTGATACACACACTATAAAGTTCTACCATTATTATCTCATTGACCTCTTCTTATTTTTAAGCACATAAGAATTATAAAATACCAAAATAATTTCTAAAAATTAGAAGTCTCTGGGAAGCTGGTATTGTGCTGCGGGTTGTATAGCCACGGCTTGAGGTACCTGTGAGCCCTATGAGGACCAGCTTGAATCCTGGCTGTTCCACTTTGATCCAGCTTCCTGTTAACATAATGGACTGGGAGAGCATCAGAAGATGACCCAAGGGCCCATGTCCCTAGAGCCACACGACAGACATAGATGGAGTTCCAGGCTCCTGTCTTCAGCCCAGCATAGCCCTAGCTCATGCAGCTATTACGGAGAATGAACCAGTGGATGGAAGATCCTTCTCTGGCTGTCTCTTCCATTCTCTTACTTTAACTCTGCTTTTCAAATAAATAAGTCTTAAACACAGTCTGTTGTAAGGAGGAATCAAAACCATAGCATTTAGGAATGCAGTTAAACATAAAGAAAAGGGAAACTGTATGTAAGTGGACATTGTGACCTCAGAAGGTCAGTGAGCACAGGATTACTGATTGGTAGGATAATATTTGTGTGAAAAACAACTGAGTGTATCATTTGTACGAGAACAGCTGAGTGGACAGCATGTGAATGAGAACGTTTGGTGGCATATATGAAACAAAAGAGTTCCAAACAAAAGTCTAGAAACAGTTGATGGGTTTTGTTGATAAGCTCAATACCTCCTCCCTTATTTCATATGACCCTCAGTGTATAAAGTCTGATGCCACTGATAAACTTCGGCTTTCGACCATCAGTCAGAGTCCACGCATGTTATTATCGGCTCTGTGCACCAAGTCCATCTCTGCAGAACAGCGACAACTGCTGTCTTTTAAGTTACACACCTAAATTTTATTTATTTTTCAGGATTTATTTGTTTATTTGAAAGGCATAGTGACAGAAGAGACAGAGACATCCAGAATGAATGGCAGATCCTCCACTTGCTGGTTCATTCTTCAATGCTGCCGATAATCAGATATTCCACTTGCGTTTCCCACACGGGTGCTTGGAACACGACTGCTGCCTCCCAGGCACACCCACAGGAAGCTGGATTGGAAACAGGTCAGTTGGATGATCCACCGTGCCCCAGAGTACGGGATGTGATGGAGTGACAGCTTAACCCTCTGCATCACTAAGCGACCTCCACTGAAAGTTTAAACTAAAGAACTACAACACGTGCTGATAATCATGGGGCAGAGATTTAAACATGTATTGAGTGTGTGGAGATGGCAGTTAAGGAAAACAAGTTCTTACAAAAAAAAAAATACCAGAGGACCATAAAAGGAATCATCTAGTTTAACGCCATAAACCAGAACTTCTTCAAGTCCCAGTTTTCTCATCTGTAGAGCAGAAGGAAATAACTTCTATGTCCAGGGATGTTACGAGGAATCAACAAAGCCATCTGGTACATGAGAAGGAATCAGTACATTTGGCTCCCTTTATGCCTCCTTTCTGACTTTGACTGTAATCCTTGAGGACACGTGGATCTGAGCAGGGCTGTAAAAATTAGCCCGAGCACTGAGGGCATTAATTCTTCATGGTGTTCCAGGAAACAGCATTCTTAAAATATTTTCTAGGATTATTAGTAGGAGATGCAGAAATAACTTTCCATTGTTTAGAAACGGCACTACTTTATAATTCTACACATTGGCATTCTACAGAGAGAAGATACAGGTTAAATGTGACAGTAGGCCTACTTTGATCAGAAATGTCCTTCATCAAACTTCTCCATCATAAAACTGCAGATAGTAAATACAGTGTAAATTTATCACTAATGAAGAAAAAAAAACTGCTACCATTTTTGTATTTTTCAGGCTGATTAAATGCTTTAAATTGAGAATTAAATATTAAAATCCTATGTTTTACACACTGGAATCAAATTGAATTACTATCATACTGTTTTCAGAATCCACATCATTGGACAGTATTATTGAAACAGGAAAATCATATATGTATTTAAAAACAAAAACACCTCTTTGAATGATGTGCAAGTTGATTTTATAACAAATATGATGAAGTTAACAGAAGGCTAAATAAAAATGAGGCTCCTTCTGAATAATTCAGTATTTCTGGAACATCATTATCCTGGAAGTTTTTTGTTCCTCAAATGGCTTCATATCCCTTCAATCAAAGACACTGCCTGAAGCAGCCAAAAATCTATTATTTGAAAGAATGTGGTCTGATTGTTTTAGGGATGAATGGAACTTAAGAGTATGAGGAAGGGAAGCTGGGAATTCAAAGGCACACGATAGGACAGGCAGTGGGAAGGGTGAGAGAACAAAGCACCGGGCACTGATGATTCACAACCATTTTCTCAAGCATATAAAAATTGCTGCTATAAACTGTAAGATTACAGGTTTGATACTGTAGTATTGTGTGCCACCTCTCAGGTTATGTGAATACACAATGAAAAGATCTAAATATCTGCTTACTAAAGTCAAAGAAATGCTGCCAGAAGGCTTCCATCCACTTCTGAAGATCTTCTCTATCGTCAACTGTAAAAATCTGAGTGACAGCTTGTCCAGAAACCGGGTTGATCACAGAGAAACTATGCATTCTTTTCTTGGCATCTTTATCCATGACTCGAATTCTGGTTTCCTAAAAAGTGAGACAAAAAAAATTGGTACGTTTCAAGAGCCTGTTTCTATAATGATCCAGCAATTTCTTTTTGCCTAGCTACTATATTTATACCAAATGTAATTACAATGTTATCCCTGATCATTTGAAAATTTAAAAGATCCAATTCTGAGAATTTTTCAATATTCAAACCCAAGCATAGGTATTTTTAAAAAGTGAAAGCCATATATTAAAAGACCAAATAATATTTCAAAGCATGTAACATTTAGTACTTACACTAAATTACAGGAGATTAAAACATAACCTGTTTTGATTTATCTCAGTTTAAGCGAGTTTGCTATCTTTTATAAGCATCTTAAAATTTGCAATAAAATAAATATGGCATATCATAACCATAATGTTGATCATATGTTAGCTGTATTTTGAAGAGTAATATAACAGGGGAATCAGTAAAGTGATTCTTACTCCAATATTCATGCGTACTATATGATGTTATCAGCTAACACAGTAAAACTATAAGTTAGTGTTTACTGCACTAAAACAGTTAGCTTTTCCTCATTAACATTTATTTCACATGCTATATTCATTTACAAAGCTCACAGCTAAAGATCCATAAAGTAATATAACCCTCACAATGTCAAAATTATTTCATTTTAAATGCTGAATACAGCCCTGTACAGCCAAGACAACGATGCCATTTATACTGACAATCTAACCGTTTTTCTGAGTGGTTGTGGGTGTGACACCTGATGACACACATTGTGCCTGCATGTAGATCAAAAAACAGAAGCAACACACAGCTCCTACCATGCTACGTGGCAAGCTAGCAACTACATGTTTTGTAGACCAAGAAATTTACGCTCGAATTCAAATAATGGCTCGGATAGAACTATTATACAAAGATAGGGATTTGGCTGTCTGTATAACGATTAGTTTCACATTATTTTTAAGCACTACTGCTCAGTAGAAATACAATTTGAGCCACATATGTAATTTACAATTTTTCAGAAACCACATTTCAGAATGTAAAAAAGAAACTGGTGAAATTAATTTTAATAATGTGTTTTATGTAAACCAACATAACCAAGACATCACTTTAGCATATTATTGATGTAAAAAATTGAGATATTTTATATTCTTTTTTCAGATTAGGTCTTGAAATTTCCATTTATGTTTTCTACTATGACATGCTTACATGTCACTTTAAATGAGCCACATTTTAAGTTCTTACTAGCTACTAGGAGCTAGTGGTCACTGTAGTGTACAAATATTTTGGCTAGCAGAAAGCTGGTTAACAGCAGGAGGAGAATTCTTCATTGAGTACAGAGGGAAGACAGTAAAACCTGCAGATAGTATTACAGATATAAACAGGAAGTAGAGCTACATGTTCCTGAAAAATGGGTGAATACAGACAAGTACATAACCAAACAAAGGTATTTAAGAAAAAAACTTCAGAATTAAAGACAGCTTATTTTGGTGCACAATATTTTGAAATACATGGTGTCTTTAAAAAAATGTGCGGAAAATAGTTTGTTGGGACAGAATACTTATGCAAAAGGCACAGAGGAAAACATCTTTGTCACCTGACACAGTAAGTTAGCTAGGAACAACTAGACCACCACTAAGCTCAGGACTGGTAACCTTTTCTTACAGTTTATTCTGTGATTGTAGAAATCTAGAAATGTTGAATGTCTGGAGAATTCTAATGGGACTATGGCCAGCAAATCCATTTATACGTTTTTTTTTTTAAATAAAATTATTAAAAGAAATTATTTAAATATAAAAATAAGCTGTCCTAGATGGCTGAAAGATGCATCTAATGAACCTATTTAAACAAGGAGCTTATTACCACCAGCAGTCAATGATTCAGCTCTCAAAACTCCTGTGTCTGCTGGAGGGAAAGGGGAAAAGGATGGGACCTCTTCATGCTGTCAAACTACATTAGCACATGGAGATGAGCAACAGTCATTGGATGATGCCTTAGAGACACTAACGAGGGGAAGAGTGTTCTGAGGGTGTCACTTGATTGGTTTTGATAGTGCTGAGACATGGCATCAGCTTTGTTGCATCAGAGTTGAGATCTTTCCAAGGTGCACTTCACTGTGCATCCATAGACTCAAACACTTGCTGCAAAGCTTGACTGGGAGAGTGGTCCAACCTGTTCTGCTTTCCATCTTCTTATAAGGCACTCGGATCTACTTTCTTTAATAGATAATTTGCATGTGTGAGAAGAAGAGAGGGAGAGAAGAAAGGGGGGAAGAGAACCTGTGAAAGAGACAGTGAGAGACAAAGCTGTAAATGCCAAAAGATCAATAGTCTGAAAAAAACTTCCAGGCTGAAATGCCTGGCTCTTATTTTGGAACCTAAAAAATGAAGAGACTGAGAACTGTGAACAGGGCTTGGATTTCTGATGATCTACTCATTGCATACAACTACAAATAAGTAAAATCATAATTTTTCTTACGTGACAACTGAAATATTTACAAGTGAAATGAAAATGATCTCCAGGATTTCCTTCAAAATAATTACAGGTGGAAGCAGTGAGGATAGAAACAGGTTCACACTATTGTCTGCATTAATCATCCTGAAAATTTCCTCCCAAACTACATGTATATACAAACAATAAAAAAAGAGACTATGACTACCTCTTTCTTATCTAACACAGATCATTTATTTATACATTCTTCATAATCACAGTGTAAAAATGAATGAGTTCTGAGGCAGGGTTTTAGCCTAATAGCTAGCAGATACCATAATCTCCATCACAGCACTGGGGTAGACACCTGCCTGTGGCTCCTGACCCCAGCTTCCCAGTGATGCTAAAATAACTGCATCCCTTGTTATGCAGACCTGAATTGAGTTTCAGACTCCTTGTTTTAGTCCAGTTCAGTTCTGCCTATTGCTGGTATTTGGATTGGACCAAGATGGGAGCATTTTCTCTCTCTCAAATAAAGAAACTTTAAAGAAGAGTTAAGTGAGTTTGTGGAAAAACACTTGTTCTACAGCTGCTGTTAAAGACTGGCTTTTTTAATGCTTTTCCCGGGCCACAAGCAGGGAAAAGAACCCAAGCTCTCACAATACATGGTATAGGATGTTTGAAATGTATAATGCATACTCACAAATAAGGCCACGCATCAGGAATGATTAGTATCAGTTTGCTATAATTATTTTCCATTTATATCAATGAATGTCAGATATGTCAGATCTAAACTCCAAAAGAAAAAAAAATCTGTTTTAAAAAGTTTAACATAATCAGAAAAAAATTATTTGTGCTTCATAATAATTCTGTTTCCTATGGTCCATGATAAATAATGGTCAAAAGTAACTTTGAGATAATTTAACAAAGGTTTGTCACACCAAGTAGAGTGTGTTGACTTGCTTAGTATAGATTTTATTATTAAAATAATAGAGTGCATATAAATCAAGAAAAGACTACTATTGATCTTAAAAACTCCCATTTCTTTTCTTTCTCCCCCTCCCTGTACTGTCAATACAGAAAGTTTTGGCTAGCAAATTGCCTTCAACAATGTATAGGATATTCTTCTAAGTAGCCCTTATTGAGAATGCGTTGCTCAACAACAATCATAGTGAAGTTTTTTGAAGTTGAAGCAATCACTTTGAAGTAAATTACCCTTTCAAATTTGGATTGAAAAGGGGAGGGCAATAGCTTTTAGGCTTTTCTTTCCTTAATGTGACTACTTCCACAGATGGCTCCCTCTGAAAATTAATGAACTGACTTAGCCTTCCAGGAAATGCCACTTAGAAGGACATGAATTATAGTCAGGGAACAGATCCCATGATCAAAATAACAGTTTATTTATAGACCCTAGCAAAGGTGAAACAAAATTATTATTTTTCTAGGTCAGGAGAGACAAGAGACAATCAAAAGAAGAGGAACTCTGATTTCTATTTAATGTTTGACATTACTGAGCTTAAAAATATCTTGGAGACCTAGCATTGGATAAAAATGGAAAACACTATTCCTTCAAGTTTTACTTGGTCTTACTTGCTGTTACCACAAGATTCCAAACTAGGGTTCACAAAAAACTCTTCTCCTATGTAAAGAACATAATAATAGCAGGTGTCCTTCTGAAAGTTACAAAGCAATCCAGCTTCTATTTAAAAGCCAATTTGAAACATAAAAGAGATGTTAATTCTTTTTACTTATTTATTATAATTTTATTTGAAAACTAGGGACACAAAGAAACCTCTTCCTTCTCCTGGTTAACTTGCAAAGGCTGATAACATCCAAGGTTGGGTCAGGTCAGACCTAAGTCAAAAGCGTGGAACTCAGTGTGGGTCTCCCACACAGGTGGCAGGAACCGAGTTACTTGAGCCATCACTGCAGCTTCCTGTGCAACGGCAGGAAGCTACAACTGAAAGAAGAGCTGAGACCCAAACCCAGACATTCGGATCCAGGATGCAGGTACCCCAAGGGACATCTTCCCACTACAGGAAAGGCACCGGCCTTGAAGAGGTCTTCAAAAGCCTATGAATTTACCATGAAATGAATGAAAGTTTGGGAAGGGAAGAGAGGGAGAGGGTAACACCAACTCAAATACCAATACAGTACTGAATACTGGTTCTTAACCTTAATTTTTTTTTTAATTTGAAAAACTTATAATTAAGAAATTAAGCATTTGTTCTATTTTTTTTTCAGGAGGGGCTTATGTAATTTGTCTCCAGCCAATAAGAAATTGTTCCTTTAAAAATGAACCCCAGACAGTGTAACGATAAAAAAGGACAATAGCAAACAGAAAAAAAAAAATCATGTAGAACCTTTAATTTCATTTTCAATGCATGTGAGGAGAATCAAAGTTTATTAAAACATTTATGTAAAAGATAGACTTTAAAAATACGCACACAGTGGGAAGGTTATCAATTCACTGACCATGGCTAACTGAAGGTAAGAGCTTGCATGCAACACCAACAACCTGACAATCCAATGTCACGTGCCTCCTAACTGTCATAATTCCTGAAATATACTAGCACAATGCATTTAAAATAGATTTTACCAAATCTTCAGGGTTCAGAGCAACAATAGAAGATACATCATCTTGAATAGCTTTAAACTGAAAACACAACTAAAAGAAAATTTAGAGAATGGGGAAATTTGAAAGTGGATTGTATGTTAGATGACAGAGGGGAAATTTTCTTAGTTGTGATAATAATATAATTATGTATATACATTATGTAAATATAAAATATATGATTTCACTTTTGTTAGAGTTAATATGTTGAATTATTTGAGAATGAAATGACATAATTTGGAGTCTTACGTTGAAATGATTAAGCAAAAAAAATTTAGACAAGCTGACAAAGTAAAGCAAAATGACAAAAAGCTAATTCTCGGATTTAGAAGGTATGAGTAATCACAATAACATTTTTTCTATGCCTCTGAATTATTTTATACATTCAGCCAAAAATATTATAACTGGAGAAATAATTACAGCATGCTAATGCTTTAAAAAAAACCAGAGACTGGCATCATGGCACAGCAGGCTCAGTTGCACTAGCAATACCAGCAACCCACATGAATGTTCACTTGAGTCCTGGCTGCTCCACTTCCAGTCCAGCTCCCTGATAATGGCCTGGGAGAGCAGCTGGAAGACAGCCCCTTGCCTGGGTTTTTCCACTCAGGTAGGAGACCCAGATGGAGTTCCTGGTTCCTTCATGATTTTCTACCTGTGCCAGTTTCAGCCACGGTGGCCAGCACAAGAGTAAGTGAGTGAATGGAAGGTCTCTCTATAACTTTACCATTCAAATAGTATTTCTTTTTTTGCAATACCATCTGGCATATATGAATCAGATTAGTGACATTTACTAATAAGCCGGATGTTTTCAGAAGAAGAGAAGTGTTCAAAGGGAACATGAGGTAGAGATAGGAAAGAAAAAATTTCTACTAGGAAAAGGACAGAGGAACTAGAGGTGGAGAAAATTAAGATGGCAAAAGTTCCAACTCTGAAATTAACATCCAAATTGTATTGATTAACTTTAAAATTCTTCTTTGTACTTTAAACAAAAGTCATATGTAACAGAAGAGATACTTAAGTCATCAATCCTTAGGGCAAACATAGCCCACAGTGTTCCCAAGTCTATATGAATAGCAAGATTGGAAACTTTCCTGTGCATATATACTGCTCAGTGATGGAAGCACTGCTGGACTACCTACAGGTGCTGCCTGAGACATCTGAATGATGGCACAGACTTCCTACAAAACCCAACTGCTGCCTCCCAGCCAGCCTTTATGACCACCAGGAAAATAAATCAATCAAAACAGGCCATCTCAGGTCATGGAAACACTGTCGCCAATTGCCTAAAAGAGGATTCTTGTCATCGCACAGGACAACACAGATGCACTGGCTAGCACGACAGAACCAACTGATCATGATTGTCCTCTGGAGGCAGTGCTGTGGCTCCCTGAGCTAAGCTGCTGCTTGTGATGCGGGCATGCTGTACTGGAGCACAGGCTTGCTCCACCTCTGCTGTGGCTCCGTGCAAATGCTTCTGCAAAGGCAGTGGAAAATGATGCAAGTACTTGGACTCCTGCGACCCGCACGGGAGATCTGGGTGGACCTCCTGGCTCCCAACACAGGCTTGCCTCAGGTCAGATTCTGATGGCAGTTTCAGGCTTGAATTAGCAGATGGAAGATGTCTGTCTCCTTCTCCCTCTGTCTCTCTGAAGCTCTGCCTTTCAAATCAACAGACAAATCCCTGGAATTTCCACGGTAAAGAGTCAGCATTTACTATCACCTACAGGTCTACTCTGCCTTCAAATTCAGGAAGTCATTAAGAGCTTTTTATTTCATTTCTTACATTCAAAATGTACTCAGAGCAGTTATGAAACCATACAATTTTCCTTTCTAGTCTGGCAAGTTATACCTGATTGCTGAGCCATTTCTTCACATATAGAACAGAAAGCGTATACTTACAAAACAGGGTTGTGACATCTGTCTTGCCTACCTTAAAGGTTAAGAGAAAAAGTGAGAGCATCTCCAGGATTGTCTTCAAGCAAAAGAAATGATGATGTTTAAAATATCACTTGCTTGAATTGCATTTTAATTGTTTATGATTATCCATATTTTATGCTGTGACATTTAAGGAAAAATAATTGATAGTCCCATTCTAGCTATGTAGTAAAATATACATTAGACAAAATCTTCTATTTGGATCTCTCGTTAAACATATTTATCCTCAAGCTAATGAGAATTATTCATACAGATTTCAGATCCGTCTAAGAAGGGAACTGGTCTGAACTTCTCACAACTGTCAATGAAATGAAAGGCCAAAAGAAAAAAACAAAAAAGAGCAGAGGTTAAAGGGCACATTGTGGTGAAAGCAAACAAAACTCACAATGGCCAAGCACCATTCTGGTACTTGATGGTATCTTGGATCAAACAACAAATAAAAACCAGAACATGTTGGGAATTGTTAGGGCAACCTGGTCTTAATATTATTAGAGCAACAATAAATTTGAGTGTATGAACAACATGGTTATAAATAAAAATGCGATTGGTTTTAAGAAAAACATGCTGAAATATTCAGAGAAGAAATGTTTTGCTGTGTGAAACTGATTTTCAAATGGTTTAGAAAGAGAACGTTCTGAATAAAAAGAAAGCAAATGTGGCATGATGTTAATAACAATGTGTGAGCCTGGAAGAAGGGGATGTGATATTTACTGTTCTACTCCCAACTCCTTCGTGCTTTTAAGATTTTATAATGACTGCTTGAGGTGCAGAAAAGGAGAAGGATAACATTGCATTAGCAGAATATAAAAGAAGATACTTAAAACAGTAATTAACAAAGCTAAGTTAGTTTTTAGAGTTTTTACAATGTTATAAAAGTAATGAAAAAAGTATGTTAGTTTTTAACAAAGTGATAGATTTCATAAACCTAATTTTCTAAACCAAAATAAATTCACTCTGCAATAATATTAAATCCTTATTTGTACATTATTTAAGAGTAATACTAATTTTCTAATTACAAATTCTAGAATGCCATAAAAATTCTAATAAACACTTGATTTTGGTAACAGTTGAAGAGAATTTGACAGTTGGATAAAAGAAGCCATATCTGCCTTATTTCTTATAGAAGTTTAGATGAAAAATTGTAACTAAACGTGAACAATCGCTTTTGATTCAAACCAGTATATAAATCCCCAGGTATACGGCAGGTTCTCAGAGGTGTAAGATTACTTTATTCATGCAGCACAAATACTCAACCACTCCAACCACAGGCAGGTTTTTCTCTCCTGACAGAAGATTGGCCAACGGCCCATAAACACCAAAAGAAACCAGAAAGTATAAACAGGAAAGTCTGTTTATGGGTTCATTTGAATATTAACTAGAAAGACCATCAGTGTAACATGAGCTAACAACTGATGTGTATAAAATCTTATAAATCAATATATTCATGAGAAATTTAAATATCCTGTTAGTGTAGTGACATCCTTTGCTTTAAGTTTTATTCACTGACATAGATTTCCATTCTAATGTCTTCTTAGGAAAGACACAGGCTTTTCCTTAATGGGCAAGCTCTAACAGATTAAATAAATGTCTTTCATACTTACTTCTTTTTAGCAGTCTTTCCCATTTTTTTTTTTAATGATAGGACAACGATATGAATTGTGTGACTAGGAATAAATGTTATAAAATGACATACTTCATTTCAAAATAGCAACTCATTTACCTTGTTAATAGGCACTATCAAAGTTGGTTCCACTTTAGCTTCGATTTCTTCTGGACTGTAAAAGCAGCGCAGCTTTCCACCTCTCAAAACACAATATAACCTTCTCCAACGAGCCAGACCTTCTACCACTTGCTGAAAAACAGACAGACATTTCAACTTCCAATCATAATTTCCCTAACTTTAAATTCACCAAGACACTTAAGTTATCAAAATTAAACTAGACTTTTAGAACCTCTAAAATGCAACAGAATTACATATGAATTTGTTGTACAATAATTCTAACTGTCCCAAATCAAAGAGGAAGTTAATATCAGAAGTTTGGAATTCTAAAAAGCATTAAGCAGAATGAAGGCAATGATTACCACATAACTCTTACACGCATACAATCATAAATCAATGCAGTTTTTAAAAAGCTAGCCTGTTAAAAATTAGTGCTTAGAATCCTGCAGCAATTTATCAAATGACTCAGAAAAACTATAAAAATAACTCAAATGTTCAAAATACAATTTTTCCCTTTACTGTTCTCAGAACATTAGAAACTGTTGACAAGTGTAAGAATGCAAATTTTTCTTTCCTCCTAATGGAATCTCTTAGAAAAAGCTATTGATTCATTGAAGCCACAATTAATTATTTACTGAATATAAATAACTCGGGTTATAAATAAGTCAGGAGTAGGTGGCACAGAGGCAGCTTTGCAAGCCCAGAGGCCTAAGCTGTGCCAGGAGAAGTTCTGGCAGCAGGACCTTGACGTGAGAGGTGCTGGGCAGCCCTCATCGGTTCTACAAGCAGCCTCCCCACTGCTGATCTCCGTCTTCCTGCTATTAACCAAGAGCTGGTTCCAGGGCACAGACATGGCCTGCGACTCCTTCCCTTGCCATCCTTCCCACCCCTGCAACCTCTGCCTCAGCTTATGTCAGATAATAGTCAGGAAAATAACATTTAGAAAAGGACTTCACAAAACTACTTTTCAATATGAGGTCAAACAAGTGCTACTGAGTTAAGATTGAAAGCAGAACTACAGTTGTTGCAGGGTAGTGGCAGTCCTCTAACCTGCTGATTAAGAAATCCTGTAAAGGCATCTTGGGCCATACACGCTGGCTGGGCGACTAATCGGCAGCACATGTTGCCATAGAGCGGAAGCCAGAATGAGGACTCCTCTATGGAAAGGAGAGAAAAAAATCAGTTACAAATACATGTTTATGTAAGTCACCACACATTGTGCATCCCTTTTACAATATTTTTATTTATGCATGAATATACTTTAAAATGTGTACATATATCTTCCAGTATAATATTTAATGACAAAATCAAACACGAGAGCAGTGACAACAACATGATATTAAACTGATAGTTTATAGCATGCTATTACCTGGAATAAACATGGACCTTCTAGTGTCTTGATCTTACTTGAACTTAAAAATAATTACCCAGTGGAGATAATTAAGGTTACTTACATTTTCTGAACTAACACTAAAGCATTCTAATAAAATGATTTATGTCTGTCATATTTCATATCTTGCCCTGATTTTCACTATAATACTTAGCAAGCTAATCCTCTGAATAATGCATTATTTCAGAAAACTTCAGATTATAAAGCAAATTTTTTCATCTCTCTTGTTCACCTCACCTTTCTGAAGAATTCACCCTTAAGCCCCAGGTGTAATCCCCAAAATGTACACCTGTACAGAGCTAGGGAGAGAATCATGCTGTGGTGGGCAGGTGCTGAGGCCACACAGGACAAGGAGAGGTAAGAGTGGGCCTGGAGGACATCTGGCAGAGGCACAGCTGAGCCTGGGGCGTCTGTCCTGGGCAGCTGTAGCAAGGATGGTGTGTGGGTAGGGCAACTTCAGAGCTGGGTATTATAGCCCCAGGGAAGGAGAGCGCTCAGCAAGCTGTCCACACAGGAGGCAACTCGGCAGGGTATTTGAGCCCAAGATTAGGAACGGAATCCAGGCTTCCAGGAAAGAACGGCAGAGTCCATGAGCTGGAATGTCCTGGCATGCTACCCATCAAACAAGCACTCAAAGAATGATGTCAAAACGTCATCTCAAATGGGTTCCCATTGGCCAAGATGGGGAGAAACTGAACCTCAAAACAAGCAATGATATTCATAGATGACTATACACCTCGTAACAGAGGACTGCCGGAATCCACACTGATGTAAACAGATCAGGGAACAGACTGAACGTCCAGGGAAAAACAGCACACTGGCACTGTTTTAAAGTTGACTCCCAATCCCCAGAAATAAGAATTACAAAAACGAAGAATAGAAAGGGCGACTGTGCAGCAGAGAAGTGTGAGCAAATAGCATCTGAATCAAGTGATCAAAGTGAACATCACTAGGATTGGAGCAACTAAACTACACGCCACACGACAGGACACCCTGAGGGTGTGGCACCACTTGTGCGGGATCTCTGCCAGGAACAAGTACTCTGAATCTCACTTGGGGAGAACATCCAACAGGTCTAAAGTAAGGGACTTGTAGACAAAACCATCAAGTATAATCATTAACAATGTGAAGCTCATCCGAGTCAAAGGACAGACACAGGAACTGGTCTGAACAGAGGGAAACTAAGACACACAATGATAGGCAAAGTAAGATTCAACCTTGGGTCCTTCAGCCGCAGGACATCATCGCGACCATGGGTAACATATGAATGGAGTCTGAGGCCCAGATGGTAGTATCACATTAATAGTCATTTCCTAATGTGGATTGTGCAGTGATACAGCCAAAACACACATGAACACATGTGAGGTTAAAGAAGGACCATGTAAGTAACTTGTTCACATGCATTTTTTTTTTGGAGTAGGGTGTTGGCAGGGTGGGCCTTGACATTTAACTTGCAACTCTTCTACAAACAGATGGTTTTGCAAAATTCTTGCAAAAAACACTGAGATACCCCTTTAATGTAATATACATAAATTCCATGTAAGTAGGTATTAACTCCATATTTGCATGGAAAGAAAGTATATGCACCAGGGCATAGTAAAATTCATGAATCAGAAAAATATTACAGTTTTCACTTTACCCCTCTTACTAGTGCCTAATGGTTACCCACTGACTAATAATTGCTTATTTAAAAGCTTTAGTAACTCTGGAAGGAATACTGTTTTGCTTAGAAAAAAAGTCATTTTAGTATGAACATGATGAACATAAACTGTAGCCAAGGACTGGCGTCACAGTCAAAGGAAAAAGAACAGGCTAAATGAAGAGCACAAACAAAAACAAGGGGTATTGTTTGGTTGTAAACACCATAGCACCAAATTCTACTATACGACACTACATAACAAATCCTGGGGGTATTTCCATCTCTTAAATTAATATCGCGTTGAAGCTAGCATTATTGCATAGTGGTTATGGTCCCAGCTATTCCGCCTCTGCTCCAGCTCCCTGCTAACTAACGTGCCTGGGAAAGCAATGAAAGATGGACCAAGCACTTGGGCCCTAGCCATCCACGTGGGAGACCTACATGGAATTCAAGGCTCCTGACTTCATCCTGGCCCAGACCAACTCTTGGAGGCATTTAGGAAATAAATCAACAGATGGAAGCTCTCTCTAATATCTATAAAATCTATCTAATATCTATAAAAATAAATACCTTGTTAAATCTCTTTGAAATAAAAGGGTTGAGCTGATAGAAATAAAGGCATAAAGTCAAGGCATCCAATGATTCCAATGATTCCTGATGCAAAAATACAAATAAACAAAGATGCAAGAAATGCCATTGGTGGATTATGAATGTAAAGCTGGAAATCAAATTTCTTTATGTAGGTCATTCCAGAATGATGAATGGCTTATATTTTAAATATCTGTAAGTTAGTTGCTTTTTAAGTTGGAATGCACTTCTTAAAGAAACAGAATCAGACAATGTTTGGATTCTCAGACAGTACCTATTGTACAATCCAGTAGTGTGTCTGGGACCTAGACATCACATCTAATTGTGCCTCTCTGGTGAAAGAGTTTGGATTACATTGCATGCAAGAGAAAAACAAAATTCCTTTGTGACTATAGTCCTTGAAGAGGGACAGTGAGTGCAGATTCCTTACCACATACCCTACAATCACCAGCTGCCTCTAATCCAGGTTTCTTTCCAGCCTGGGACCACTGTGCAATACAACAGAGTCACAGCTTATCTATACTCCAGAGAAGAAATACGCCATCTAGGCTGGTCATTTAACCTGAGTATCAGTTACCCAGGTTTAAAAAAACAGAATCTCTCTTAGGTAAGCGACTGTTAGAACAGCTTCCCCTATGTCTGGCCAAAGAGCCTCTCCTAACTTCTACCCAAGGCAGTCTCACTCCCCAAAACAAACACCCCCATTTCTCACCACTGCCTCTCAGTGCTTGTACAGTAATCAAAAATATTTCATTCCTTTCTAGCCAAGGGAAGTGTTAGGACAAGATGAAATGAAACAGGAAATGAAACAGTAGTTTGTTTTTTCATTACACTTAAAGATTTCATATAACTCATCCATAGTTTCAAATGGGGGAACAAAAAAGCTGAAAAACGACAACAGAAAACAAAACACGGGCTAGAGGAAGAACACAGATAACATCTCAGTTCCGCTCAAGTCAATCCTCACGTCACTTGACTATCTTCTAAGAAGTGTAAGAATGTCTTGGTGATAAATATAAACCTAAGACACTGTTTTGTTTTTCCTTCAATTAGCAAAAAACAAAAAAACAAACAAACAAACAAAAAAAACCAAAAAAAACCCAAATTGTTACAATTTTGAGAAATCTGGTATTACCTCTTAATTTATAGGAGATACTGGCATAACTTTACTTAGAAAAATGATGCTACCATATGCATTAATTATATTAACATGTTAATGACTGAATTAGAGGATAACTTTTTTTTTCTACACAAAATTTTCTGAAGAGTTCTTTTTCAAACTTAAACATTTAAATGTATGAAGATTTCTAGGAATATAATATTATCTACAAGAGATAAATATTTTCCTGTTGCTTAAATTTGTTCCGTGGAATCTACATGTTCCAATGCCAAGTTTTAGGATGTTACTGCCCTAAACACAGGTCCTTTCCCGATGTTGATACCTACATACTGTCTCTCTCACAGAGAGAGAGCTGTACTCTCAGAGTATTGAGCTGAAGGAGAGACCAGCAATATCTCATGGGACCCTGAGGATGACTGAGGCATCTGTGGCAACACTGACACTTCCTCAGGCAATCGCATTGCTTCCTACTATTTCTCACCTGAGTGGTCAAAAAACAGAGTGGCCGATCCTCAAGCCTATTCTCTTCACACAGTGTAATTTTTGGCTTTGGGTATTATAACGGTGATCATGCTTGACAGTGGAAGTACGGCACACAGACTACAGTCTGTCTGCATTGTTTGAAGTCTCGCTAGGCCACCTGCTAGCTACTTGATCTGGCAGGTTACTTACCATCCATAAAATATGAAGCATAATGAGATGAGGAACTTGTAAGTATCACAGAGCCTGCCGGTGTTAGGGCTACAGTCTGAACACAAGACTGATGACTCCAGAGTCTCCACTGGTGATCACCTGATCCTATTCCTTCCTTACGAGTACATCTCATAGAGATTAGTAGTAAAAACTACTTTAAGGGTGTTTAGGACAGTTCCTGACACATCTCAGACAAGCACAAAGAGTGGAGATCATTAGTAATTCCAGAGAACGCACACAAAGGGAATAGCAACAAACGTTACCAGGTTTCTTGATAAAACTGATAATGCAAATACTGTTGAAGACTTCAGGATTTGGGTGATCGCAGGCTAGACTGTTCATTGTAATCCTCTGACTGAAAAATTATAAAACACCATGAATAAGATATAGTGTAAAAAATTTTCACCAAAAAAACAGAAGTTAACACCTCTAAAAAGAAACTACCAGGGCAGGAGCTGGCACAGTGGCTTTACAGACCAATCCTCCACCTTCAAGAAGTGTCATCCCACACGGGTACTGGTTCATGTCCAGGCTGCTCCATTTCCCATTCAGCTCCCTGCTTGTGACTAGGGAAAGTAGTGGGGGATGGCTCAAGGCCTGAGGACCCTGCACCTGTCTGGGAGACTTAAAAGAAGCTCCTGGTTCCTGGCTTTACGTTAGTTCAGCTCCAGCCATTGTGACCATTTGGGGAGTGAACCAGTGGATGGAAGTTCTTTCTATCTCTCCTTCTCTCTGTTAATCTTTGTTTCCAACAAAAAAATTTCTTTAAAAAAAAAAAAAAACACCCCAAATTCTCAGGACGAACCTGAAGAGAAACAAGCACCAGCAGGTTAAGTGAGCACAGGAGCTGTGTTTGTACCCAGAGTATTTACAAACATCAACAAGCCTGAGTTTATATTTGTTAAACCTTCAAGAAGAGGGAAGCAGGAGAGAATCTGAAACCCAGGAAAGTAAACCACACAAAGAGAGTGGTTTAACTGGACAGCCTTCCTATTAATCTAACATCCTGAAGGGGCCAGCCATAGCACAGTGAACGGGTGATTAAGTAAATCAACGCTGTCACTGGATTGTCCCCGCCTGAGGGTAGGTGGCGAAGGGGCCCGAGCAACAGGCCTGGACTGCCAGACTTCCAGGTCCCTGCCAGGAGCAAACAGAGATACCGCACGTCAACATATCCCTCCACTAACAGGGACAGAAAAAACAACTAGAAATGCAAGAAACCAAGACATTATGAGTGAGGCCTAGTTTAAGAACTAGTAATTTCAGATACCTGAATTATTAGATTCAGACTAAAAACAATTTTGTTTACTCTTGCAAAAAAATAAATAATATCAACAGCATATGCATCTAATAAAAAGCGCTATACAAAGTGAAAAAACACATGAAATAGAACCACATAGAATAAGAAACACAGTAACTGACACGAAGAACGCCGACAGGCAGGTTTAGCAGCATATCAGGCAGACTTGGAGAGAGAATGGAGAAAACGGAAAACAGGTGATAACACACAGAAAAGTACCAAAGACGGAATAAAGGACAGAAAGTACATCATAAGTGTTAGAGCACAGAGGGGAAAAACGAACACAGGAGCACTACACATGCTGGAAGCAACAAGAACACGGGGAGGACGGTTTCTGAAAAGATTCTGTCCTTCCTGAAACACATCAACAACAATTCCAAAAAGCTCAGAGTCCCAAGCACTATAAATAAATTCTATTCCTATTATGTTATAGTGAAACAAACATATCACAGACAAAAAGAAAATAAACAGATGACTTTCACACAGGTGACACACTGACAAAGAATTCTCAACCATCCAAAATAGAAGCCAAAGGACACTGGGATTTAATATTCAAAAATGAAAAAAAAAAAACCTGAATCCTATTTTTAAAATACCTTTGAAAAATAAAGCAAAGCAAACTTACCTCTTGACAAACAAAAAGAACCAAGAAATTTGACACCAGTAAAATATACTAACAGAAATTCTAGGGGTTTTATATTCCTAGCTAGAAGAAAATCATTTGATATAAATTGTAAGGTGCAAGAATTGCACAGAAACTTCTAAAGATGCACTTATCTTGTGGAATTAGAAAACACTGAGAATGACAGCACATAGGTCAGGGACATGGAGAATTACTGTCCTGGCGGCCTTGAGTCCTTTGAGAAAAGATTAAACCATCATTTAATTGTAGATTTTGGTGGGTATGACTAATGAAATGTTTAGAGATAATTCCCAAAAGACGAGAAAAAGAACATGCAGTTTTTTTTAAAAAAAAGATTTTTATTTATTTGAAAGTGAAAACAGAGAGGGAGAGGGAGAAAGGAAGAGAGGGAGAGAGAGAGAGAGACAACAGACAGACAGACAAAGGGATGTCTTCTCTGGTAACTTCCCAAATACTATCAATGGCTTGGACTGCGCATTCAAAGACTCTTTTGGGTTTCCCTTGTGGATGCAGGGGCCCAAGCACTTGTGCCATCCACACCTGCTTTTCAAGGCACATCAGCAAGGAGCTAGATCAGAAGTGGTGCAGCTGGGCCAGGAAAGGGGTACCCATCAGGAATACTGTCTTTGCAGGTGTCAGCTTAACGCACTTATGCCACAACACGAATCCCAAAAATGTGAAAGTCAAATTAGGATAGTGAAAAATTAAAACAAATTAACCACCAATCATGGAATAGGTAGAAAGACAGAAAAAATAGGTATCACAGTAAATTTAAACCAAAATGCACAATTATTTGATATTATATACATAAGGAATATAAAGTGAAGTAAAAAAAAAATACTTAGGAGCCAAAATTAGATAAAAATTATTACCCAATATAATGCTGTTTGAAAAAGAATGCCTCTAACATAAAAAAAAGGACAATTTGAGGTAAAGGTAGAAAGGAACGCATAATTTAAAAAACTATATGCTTCAATAACAAAGGCTCCAATCATGTACAGGAAATGCAGACATAACTATGAGAACTAGAACAATCCACAATCATAGCAGAGAATTTTATTAAACTCTTACACTAATATGGAATATGTAGAGTATTAGCGACATACAGAACATACTAGTCAATGTTAGTCACCGCAGAAAGAAGACCAGAAGACACCAAGGGCCAGTACCAGTAATGGAAAGGTGGGAGCAATGCCACAGAAAATCAATAGAGATGAGCCACTTCAGAGAATCTAATGCTTGCTTACTTCAAATTTCAGATCAAATGGATATACGTCTGTGAACCTATAGCTGAAACTGACTCAGGAACAGAAAAACTGAAGAACTCTAAAACTGTTAAAACAATAGTTGAATCAGTATAACAAGCCAAAGCACAGTTATTGTATTGTTATTGTTACTGAATTGTACAGTTATTGTATCTGGGTTTTGGTTATAACCAAAATAATATAAGCAGTGGAATGTACACATATTAATAAATGAATAAAGAACACATTCTTAAGAAGACATGCTATGATTCCATCCACGTAAGTTTAAACCAGGCAAAACAAAATTACATTATTTAGGGAAGTATAAAGGTAGAAAGTCATAAAGAAAAGCAATGAAACCAGCACCAAGCAATTGAGAAACATTTACAACGTAGGATAAATGAAAGAAAGTAGTGTTGGTAACGTGCTAGATCTTGACAAGGAGGTGATTATACATTTCATTATTTTTTGTTAAACTGTGTATTTAGATCTTATGAACTTCTATCATTGGCATAATTCTATGGTGAAACTTAAATATTGGCATAATTCATGTATTATATAACTAATATTTTGCCTCAGGAAATGGGACAAAGCCAATCATCCAAATCGTTGTTTCAAACTGTTTTATCCTTAGTGCTTTAAACTTTTCATCACGTCTAAAATAAACTGGCGAGTGGAGAGTCCCGAGGCTACCTTTTGCAAACCTTCCTCATCCTTGCTTTCTTGGTTTGCCCCACACATCAATACCATCCAGGTAGGAAAGGGTTAAGATTAATTTACCTCTGTTTCTACCAACAGTAGGCCCCACGTCCTAGATTTCAAATTTAAAAAGAAGACAAGCCTTTGATTTCCAGTTACAAGAGTGGGGAAGTCATCAATTTCAAGTCAAAGATAAGGAGTCAGCATCCTGGAAACCTTCCTGCTCTCAGTCAGCTAACTTCACACACACAACAAAGCAGAGAGAACGCCAAGTGAAGTTCTCTGTTTTAAGGAAAGGGAACAGACAATCGGAAGAACCTCCAAAATCATTTCATTTCTGTATTATTAAAGCCAATATACCCTGCGGGAGACTACAGTCCATTAGAAATTCTATTGTATTATATGTACAGACATAACACATATAATTAGTACAAGAGATAATGTACTTACCGTTGCCATTAATAGACAGATTATGAGTCTTGAAGCTGTGCTCTGCGCTTTCCAATGTTAGAGTAGTATGGGCTAGCAAATTATACTTTGTGCCACTAGGGAGAAGACAAGTTTTGAGTATTTTCATGTTTTCTATTACATAAAATACTTAGGGGCTCAACAACATTTAAAAGTTAGGCAAAGAGTTTGGACACATTTTAGATGCATATAAATTGAAGCAGCAAACCAATAAAAATTGAGTAAAGGGGAGGAAGTATTTAGCCTATCAGTAAAGCTGATCATGCTCCACTCTACATTTAATTCCAGGCCTGGACCCCAGCTTCTGGTAACCTGCTAAAGGTCAGGTTCCTATTCAAAGTTCAGATCTTTGTTTTACTCAATAGTAAACAAGATTCAACACAAAATTCAGATGCAGTCAAGAGGGGAAAAAAATAAGAAGAATAACACAAGTATTGTTGTTTACAAGTTATAATACAACTTTTAAGAAAAAAATCAAAGGAAGTAAGAAAAACGGGATAGATAAACTGGAGAAATTCTCTAAGGAGTAACAGGTGTGTAGTCATACAGCAACGCAGTCAGGCCAAGAACACGGGCACACATTCCAGGCAGAGTGGCAGTACATACAAAGGAAGGATAGAAGACAATGGTGTGGTTGGTACACAGTAAGCAAACAGGAAGCACGGTGCAACACAGGGTTGGACATACGGGCACCAGACCTCCTAACTTTCACAGCACTGCTCTTAAAAACATAAATAATCATGGCCAGGCACGATAGCCTTGCTGCTAAAGTCCTCGCCTTCATGTGCCTGGATCCCATATGGGCACCGGTTCTAATCCAAGTGGCCCCGCTTCCCATCCAGCTCCCTGCTTGTGGCCTGGAAAAACAGTTGAGGATGGCCCAAAGCCTTGGGACCCTGCACCTGCATGGGAGACCCAGAAAAGGCTCTGGGCTCCTGGTTTTGGATTGGCATAGCTCTGGCCATTGCAGCCACTTAAGGAGTGAATCAACAGATGGAAAATCTTCCTCTCTCTCTCTCTTTCTCTTTGTATATCTGACTTTCCAATATAAAATGAAAAACAAATCTTAAAAAAAAAATAATCTACTCTGAGTAAGTGTTAGGACACATGATTTATAATTGCAATCCAATATAAAATGTAGTATGGTATTTTTTTTAAACACATCCCTTTTTTTTAGTATATAATCACTCTCAATTTTGCCAGTTTTTATGAGTGGTTGTTTAAAATCATGTATATTTACACAACAAAGAATAATATACTAAACAGTTATCAAGGAGCATAAAATCAGCTTAGAGGCACAGGCAAATTCCAGCCAAAGGAATTTCAGTAGGCTGACTGCCACAAATAAAATGAATCACATCAAAAAGTGCTCTACATATTACCAAAAATGTTCACTGTCTTCTTTCAGATCCAACAATGCTTTATGATATTTCAAGTTACTTCATTTTTAAACCATGACTAATTACAATGCCAATGCTTCCAAAAGCAACAATGACCTCACTTGTAAAACATTCTTGACAGGGTAACATTTTCTTTCTAAAACATTACACTCATTCCTTTTAGCCAATCTTAATATCGAGTTCCCCAACGTTTAATCAGCTACATTCCTCTATCAAATAGGCTGATTGTTACAACATTTTGGAGGTATTGGTGGTAAAAATTTATGAAAATAAATGACTAGTTAGGGCCCGGCCCAATAATGTAGTGGTTAAAGTCCTCGCCTTGCACGTGCCGACATCCCATATGGTTGCTGGTTCTAACCCAAGTGGCCCTGCTTCCCATCCAGCTCCTTGCTTGTGGCCTGGGAAAGCAGTCGAGGATGGCCCAATGCCTTGGGACCCTGCACCTGCGTGGGAGACCTAGAGGAAGCTGGCTTCTGGCTTCAGATTGGCTCAGCTCCAGCCATTGTGGCCACTTGGGGAATAAACCATTGGATGGAAGATCTTCCTCTCTGTTTCTCCTCCTCTCTGTATATCTGCCTATTCAATAAAAATAAATAAGTCTTGCAAAAAAAATAACTAGTTAAAGAGTTAGTCTGAAAAAAATGCACTGTTGTCAAAAAGGTCTTATTACTGGAGAACATGTGTATTGTTTTATATATGCCTATTTTGACTGAAAACTCAATGCTATGCAAAACCTTCTCATTATTAAAGATGAAATTGATACTCTTATGTACGTGTCCTAGTATTATTTTCAAATTCCAACTACAGCAAAAGAGTGAGTCATAGAGTTATGTTTCAACCTGGAAATAGAATAGTTTACTTAAATACTAAAAACAAAAGGCCACACTACCTTTTGGTTTAATGAAACAACTTTTCAGTATATCTTTCCCATACCCTGAATGTACAGTGGTTTTTCACATGGTCTCATATCTAATGGAGGAAAAATGAAAGGTTCCTTACTTCCTTTTAAAGGACATTCACTAATATTTTGGGAAGTTGTATCTTTCATGGCTATCTTTTAGACTGTAGATTGAGATCTATTCATAAGCCATAAAATCAATTAAATGATTTCCAAACAATCGCTTTAAAGAATGGAAAGCAAAAACTAATTATGCCACAGATAGCAAGGGTTAAGTGTTGCCCGATGAAAGCTATCTGCTCACGTCGCCGTGTACTCACCATGGTGTCAAGCATAATTCCTAGCATGAGTCTCAATCAAAACAAGACGGAAAGCCGCTGCGCTAGAGTGTCAACATGTATTTCACAAATCATGGATCTGACGTGGAAAGTTAATGGCATTCTCATGACTGACACTTCCTGGATCTCTATCTCAAATATTTCCCTTTTTATAATTATAGTAATGACATGCTGAACAGCTAGCACTCCTGAAATGGACAGACATTCTAGGAAAGCAGTCTGATCAAAGGTCTTCTGAAGAAACATACATATAAACTATTTGTGAAGAAACAAACAAAACGTTTGGACAAAGCACCTGGGAGAAACCAGGGCTTCCTAGAGAAACGGTCATTCTAATCGGGGCAGAAAAACAAATACAAGATGAGCAGAGAACAATGTACTGTGTGAAGCAGCAAAGACATTACCAAAGCGCAGATTGGGCCAAACAAAAAGTGCACGTTAGATTAAAGCTAACCCCTGACCACAGACTGGACAATTTGGGCATCACAGGGAGGAACTGACAGACTGAAACACAAACATATCTTGGTTGTATCCAGAGGATTAGTGAGGATAAGTTCTTTTCAAGAATTCTAGTTCATAAGAAACACACAGGACAAATTTAGAAAGTCACCAAGTTATAACTCCTAATGAAAGAAAAAAATGATCAACAACAGCTATTAAAAAAGATAAAAGCTTGACAGGAAAGTTTATAATGGAGAAATCAGGATCGTAACCCCTGAATTCATTAATTTTAACTTTACTAAAAGTGAGGCAAGGCATCCAAATAGGAAATAGCAAGAAAGAAATTCAACAATGGCAGGTGCGATTGTCCTAAGAGAGAACCTGTATCGAACCAGTTTTCTAGATCCAAGCACCAGGCTATGGGAGACACGGGCCAGGAAAGGATGGTTACAACATGACAAAGATGCAGTCAGCTGAATTCAAACTATGGGAAAGTATATAAGATTGGGGTTCTTCAATAAATCATGGTAAGAAAAAACTGTAATAAATCAATAGCTACTTAAAAGTCCCACTTAAATATAATACTGTAGAGCTTGCTTAGATTCTGATTTGAACCAATGAATTGGAAATGAACTATTTCAGAATTGAGGAACTCTCAATATGGTTTGCAGAATAGATGATATCAAATGCATTATTTTTTTATTTTGTCAGGCGTGATAATGTGTTTTTTTAAAAAAATAAAGATTAAATGTTTTTATTTAAAGCTATGAAAATAATGCATAACAGACATACAGAAATCCAATTAGCAGAGCGAGACATAGCAAGTACTTTGCCATTTCCACAGCCCATTGTCCAGAAAAACATTTCATCTTTTGGTAGAAACCAGATTTCCAAATTACTAAAAACACTGCCACCATGCTTTCTATCTTCAAAGAAAGATATCCAGGACATCTCAGCTGGGTTAATGTTAGATGACCCAGTGTTGTTTCTGCTTCAGGGAGCTTTCATTTAAAATGTAAACATATACTCTACACGCACTGCTTCGTCATACCACAGATGTCTGATTAAGTCACCATGAACGTGACATTGGGAAACTTACGAGACAGCAGAGCTGAAGAGCGAGCACTTTTCAGGATCATCCTCTTGGAGCACTGAGCTGATCTTCCTCCCTGTAGCTCTGCTTATGGACGTCTTCAGTTTCTTGGCTAGCTTCCTAGGTGTGTTGGCGATGGAGGAGTCTTCTGCACAGCAGCTGTACACTTGCACCTTTATCTGAAAGTCTGGCCTTGCCTCATTGCTGAAAATACAGAGAAATCAGAACGTCAGAGTGTAACCCTGTAGAACATAAAATCATGACATCCTTTCATGGTTTCATTGCATTGACCATGAGCATTTCCAATAGGCTTGTGCTGACACACGTGGATATCATGGAACCTCTCTATTTATTATCCAGAACTTAAACGTCCTGAGTCGCTGCAGCTTTCAGAGTGTCAGCTTCTGAAGAACTAGGGTAACATTAAAGCAAAGCTCAACCAAAATACATGGGCATATTACGTGAATATTCACTTGCACTGTATTCTCCAATACCAAATGAACTACAAGAAGAATATTAAAGGACCTACTTCTGAGCATGAACCGCTAGAAGAGGGCTGCTATCCTGGTGATCCCTGGACTATTCTCAATGTAGCACTGTGCCTAGAATGTGGAAGGCACTCGGTACATTATTTACTAAACTAGTACACAGGATTTTGCTATTACAGCAAATGCTAAGAGGGCTATATTCTTTTTTCAGACTCAGTAAAGTACCTGAAGCATCAAGGATTGTGGTGGTGTTTCTAACAACAAAATACATCTCAGAGAGTGCGCGTGTGCCTGCGGGGAGATCTTTCAGGCTCAGAGGTTTCTTAAGTGTAGCAGAAAACGGGGAAGACTCAACTGGTCAATCTATAGTTTGGACATCCAAGGAATAACTTCCAGATATTTTTATAGTTTATTATTTGGCAACTTTTAAACACACAATATCCTTGGCAATGACTAACAAATGTCAATATTTAGAGCAAAATCAGAGATTCATAAATATTGAACACTTATTAAAAACAATCACCATAACAAAAAGCACAGTCTTAAACATTGAGAACATTTGTCAGCAGTTATTTTTAGAACAAATTTAAAAAATTTACAAAATGTAAATGAAAATTAAAAATCATGTGCTGCCTTCTCAAGTAACTTATATTGTTCTTTTCTTGGCGGGGGGTGGGGGAAGGAAAGAGGAAAGGCTGATTTTTCTGTCTTTGTGGATAAAAACAAATAATACTGATGAGAGTTATTTGAAGCAAGGAGCCCATTAAAGAGATAATTTAAGCATAAAAGAGAAAAATTTTACTAGCAATAGCTGACAATGGAAATAAATGTATTCAGGGGGGAAAAAGCCTTGAGCTCAACACGCAAACATCCAGGGAGATCATGGGGGCCTTAAACAAATTCCTGTGTTTCATTACAGCTTGCAAGAAGGCCCACATGATTGCTAATAACTCTGAAGAATGCACTTTACTTTTCCGCACTGTACAATTACTATGGGACACTGGACTAGAAGCCACAAAAATACAGTTCGCCTTTTTTTTTTTTTTTAATGATGTGAGTGGTAAAACTAGCCCTCTGAAATTTCAACTTATAGGTTAATAGCTAAAAATGGCACAGAAAAACATGGACCTTGGTATTATCCTAATAGTTCACTAGCTGCTAACATTTACATATGAAGATGGCATCTTGGAAAGCCTGAGAGAAATCCAGACCTCACACTGATTTAAATCAACAGAACCTTTGAAAGAGGCCAGGTAAAACTTATGTTAGTTAAAAATGATTCCTGTGACTGCCTGAGGAGTTCTCTCTGGTTCTGTATTATGACCACTATAAATTGAGCTTGTAAAAGAGCAGGCGCAATAAAAGCAGCCCTGAGAATCACCCATTTTTTTTTATTGTTTTGAAGTACATGAAGGAAGTACACCATAAGAAAAAGCACAGCCTGGAATCTTAGCACATTGCTTCTCCTATGGCGCCACTCAGGACTACCTTACACACAAAGTTGTTACAACATTTTAGGACTTCTGTAACTGAGTCCCCAAATGCACTCTGCGCCAAATCATGCTAAATAACATTCGACTGCATGTAAAGCTTAGTTAATAATAGAACTATAAACATTTGTGCAAAATATACAAACTTTCCATATCCCATGAGTTATATTTACTGCTATTATTCATTATAATATTTCTATTTTATTTTACATCAGATTATTGTCAATGCAGAAATGAGCTTTTTTTTTTAAGCAAAGTAATTTTCAAAATTATTTGAAACAGTTAAGGATCTTAATACTTCAAAAAGGATCAAAAGACTTAATGATTAAATTATATTAAAAATGAAGGCAGGGTTTTTTAGATTATTTTCATTCTCTGAATAAAAAAAAATTACTTACAAAATTGTTACATTTTCAAAACATATATCTGTAATTGTTTTATCCACAATCACCATGTCAGTATCAAAAACTTCAGCTCCCATTTTAAACAAACAAAAAATGGCATATCGTTGTGATCCTGGAGAAGAAAAGCAGCACTGTGAGGAGGAATTCATGTGATAAAACCATGCCTGCACTCCGTTCACACCAACTTGAAAAATGAGAATTATTGGCTTAAGAAACTGTTGATAGGTAATATTTCCATACATTGTATAATGCAACCCTTACCTGTTTAGAGTACCTGTTCTGTATATTGTATGTTGAACCTTTAATGTTTTATAGTGGCCTGTTCTGTAAGCATACAGTAATGCCGTGGCCAAGCAGAACATAACAAATAAACCACACAATGCCAAAAAAAAAAAAAAAAAAGATTTAAATGCACAGGCCTCTCAGCAACCCAGATACTAGCAGATTCATAAATTTTATTCCTAGAAAAACTTGAAGGTTTAATGAACAGCAAATTTATTGTCATTTATATACTACTACCTCTGTCATTTTGATGTCTAAGTCTATTTAAGAAAAAAAAGATGTTTTGTGTTAGAAGAGGTTAAGCGTACACACATTAACAACAGCAAAACATTTTGCACCAAACTAAAAGCAAGGGAGGAAACCACAAAAAAAAAAAAAAAAACAATAGAGAGTAGACATGGGAACACAAAGAAACATAGCTGCTGGGGCTTTTAATTTGGTGATGTTTTAAAAAGTATTAGGTGATTAAAGGGATAAATCTTCATTATTGAGAAAATGTAGCTCTTCAGAAAAACTTATTCTCTCTAGTAATCAGAAAGATTTACTTAATTCCCATATGCATTCCTTTGAAAAGTAAATCATATTTCCTAATTGAATAACAAACACTAACCTGATTTTAAATTCTTCATATAAAACTCATTATGCTCAATATGATTCCGTTTTTAAAGCATGAGGAACAAAGCTATCATAATAGACAAGGAGGATACAGGATTATCCTATCTTTTCTGCTTTTCCTGTAACAGCTAGAAATCATTTGAGGTTAATTTTCATGAGCTAAGCAATACATGGATTTCTGAAGACTACATAAGACCATAAAATGCTGCAGAAAAAAAAATCAGATCAAGCTAAAAATGTTTCCTGTTTAAAAAAAAAAAAAAACCTGAAGTAACAAAACAAGGCATCCCAGATATGGGTCAAAGGAAAACAATGCTGCCTTTATCTTCCCACATAAACACGTTCTTTTGTTCTGTTCTTTCCTCCCCACCTCCTCCCCACCCTGAACCTGCTCCGTTCTGGCTTTGCAAAGCATCCTATCAATAACTACACATAATTAGATAGGCACTATCTCCATTCAACAAAGGGAGAGCAACCTATCTAGACACAAAAAACAATCAAACTACAACAGTTCAGTAATCCTGTCAAATGATTCATTTATTCCGCTGTGGAAGCAATCTCTTTTCTCAAATTTACTACACACTAAAGGAAACATTTCAACTACAAATTAAAATCATACATACCTTCTTTATTGCTGAAGTGATCAGAGTCTTTCCACATTAGTGGTATTCGAATATCTATAAAGGATGGAAAACTAACAAGTAATAATAATTTTGACAATTTCTAATGGTCCTAGTGACATGAACATCAGCATTCTATATTAAACAATGACTATCAAAAGTCAAAAAAATTATTTACCAGTATATTTTCTAGTGGTTTATTGTCTGCACTTTAAAAATAATTTTTTAATATTTATTTAGTTATCTGAAGGGTGGAATTACACAGAGGGAGAGACAGAGATCTAGCTGCTGGTTCAGGGCTGTGCTGGGTCGAAGGCAGGAGCCAGGAAATCCATCCAGGCCTGCCAAGCAGGTGGCGGGGGCCCAAGCCCCAGGGCCTTGCTCCCTCGCTTTCTCAAGCATACCAGCAGGAAGCTGGGTCCGGAGCGGAGCAGCCAGACTTGAACTGACACTGGTGGATGGTGACTGCACCCAGGTAGTGGTTGACATATATGTGAAATCTGTTGATTTTACATAAATGATTTTTTTAAAAGAAATTAAAAAAAAAAAAAGCAAGCTCTTCCTCCCCACCCCCAGTAGTTTTTCAGGTGAGACGGTATAGCATGTGAAGAAGAGACACATTCTAAAAACAACTGTCATAGTGTCACGTACATGCCCTGTTTTTATTGGTTTGTGAGGCCACCTTTGTCATATATATCATTCTGGCCATACACTTCATGGATGTAAGCAAATAATTTATCAACTAATGTCTATTTTAACACCAACATTGTAACTACCATATATACTTTACTATTTGGTAGAAATATTTGCTCTTAAAAGCATCTCACTTTAACCTTGAAATTTCTTTAAATTAAAATTTAAAATCCATTCTCCCACTTCCCAGATTCTTATTATTGTATTACTTAAGTTTATTTGGGACTTAAAACTTATGTCTTTATGGAGACTAGCAAAATATATTTACTGTATTTACCCTTATGTTCTTATTAAAGTCACTCTTAGATATTTAATGGCTTTTTTTCCAATAAAGATCTCTTTTGTTTTGTTCTTGTATAAGGTTCCTCCTTTGCTATTATATTTTCTAGCTTGTCATTGCTGGTTTTGAACAAATGACTACATTTTGTATATTTATCTTAAATTCAGCCACTTTTACTAAAATCTTGATTAATTCAAATACTGTTCCAGTAAATACCCTTAGGTTTTACATGTCTGTAACCCATTATCTTCAAACAGTATTCAATTCGTCTATTTCAATCAGCTTTTATTCTTAATTCCTACTTTAGCTAACATTTCTAAAATGTTAAATTATATTGACACAATCAACATTATTTTTGCTCTCTAATGGCTATGCCTGCCTTGTTTTATGACATGGTTGACACCCCGCCTGAGAGGCCACTTCTTGCTTGACCACAGCTGCTGACTCACTATAGTCCCCAGCTGTTCCCGTTCTAGAAGGGTGGCATTAACTGTTTACCCTGGCACGGGAGGAACCCTGACCCTGACTTTCTTTGCTAGAAACTTGGCCTGTGTAGGAGTCTTTCCTTCCCCATGCCTGACTTGGTCAATTCACCAGGAGCAAGAAGGTGGTAACTCGCCATTTCCCAGGTGGACGTGTACTTTGCAGACAGCAAAACATGGGTAACCCATCAACTACCTGCTTGCTGCTTCAGGTGGCAGAAGCGTCTTCCATATTCCTGCAAAAGGTTGGTTCAGTTTGCTTGTGCCAGGCTCATCTTTTGTCTTTTTCCCAAGGTCTTCGTTGATAATTTAAAGGTATACTAAGATGCCCAACCTGACCTCCTATCAGGTACTCAACATTTATCATTTTCAAAAATTAAAGCAGGCACTAAATGAACTGCTTTGTTTCAATTAGGGAATTAGTAGTCAGCAAAAAAGCTGAGACAGTTACCATGATGTAACTATTTAGTGTTCAGCAGAAATAACTAGGACAAATCTGCTACTCTTATCTAAAAAAAAAAAAAAAAAAAGATTTGGTAATTAAGTGATAAAACTGGACATGAAAATTTACCTATCTTCAGGCCCTCAATGCAAACTTGGAAACATTTTGAAACTTTGTTGCAAATATTCATTTTGGCCAAACTAAAGTCATATTTTCATTCCAGTGTAGTATGAAAATGGATTTATCAAAGTGAATTTGCTTTATTCTCTTTGTTTTAGCAAATACACTGACAAGATATAATTAAATCTAGGCAAAGATGAAAAGAAATTACATATGTATCTCATCTTCTGAGAGTTTCATTTGCTTAATTCAATTTAAAATTATCTTTTGGAAGGGAAGAATACAAGCAGAAACAAGCTCAAGCTTTACATGTAAAAATTTGTGGTCAGAATTTTGTTTTTCTTTTAAGTGCTTTTACTCAAGCCTCCTTATAAATGCACAGTTTATTCTAATAGCATAAGCTGCTATGGCATATAAACCATTACGAAGTGACAATAGATGTTGACTCCAATTGAACATCTGAGTCTTTGACAGCAATTTAACATAGCTCATTTGTTTACCAAGTGGCACCATTTTAGAAGGAAGAAATGGAGAACTAAGTTATTCTTAGAAAACTCCCTTTAAAGATTTTTTAATATTTTATTTACACTAAGATGTAAGCAACTGCTATGTAAAAGTGCTGTTTTTCAGCAAAGGCACACCAGGAGGTTTTATGTCAGTCTTATAATTGGGAAGATTAAAAAATAAATTATAAATAAAAACAAAACAAGCAACATCATTCTACAAGGTTCTATTATTTTTCTAAAGAGTTTTCGGCTTTGGCTGAGGGCAGCTTCTCCGATTTAAGACAAATGATGTCCTATGTAAAACCTAGCACTGTCCTTGCAGGCTAATCTTTCTTGGCCCATAAAAGACGTTACTGAAAACAGCTCGCTGGTGATGAGAGGGCCTGAAGTGTAGCAGCAGGCTCCCTAAATGAAGGTTTCTGGCCAATGAAATAAACTAGACCTCACTCAAGCACTGAGGGAGGTGTACATCGTTGTTTCCGAAAGGAACCGATGAGATAATATTTGCAAAAGTGCACTATCTAAATGTTGAGCACATGAGTCAGCCATGTATTCACCGCAATCTGTGGCACCTCCGAGCCATTGTCTTAGCAGCCTTACTTTGGAGAAACTGAGACCACACGGCATAAGCGCCATCTAGTGGTGAAAGGCCTCCTAACTCTTAGGAAACGTCATCTCTAAGCTGTAATATAACCGGAAAGGTTTCACAGATGAGCAAACCGATCTTAAAGAAAACATAGTTATTTTATGAGTTAACCGGGTGTCAGGAAGCATGAGGTACATTGACGAGACATGGAGAGAAATGCCTACATAAAGCAAATGGCTTACGGGTAGTAGCGATGGAAGAGATGGCCAGAAAAACAGAGTTGGAAAGTAAAACTCAGGGGGCAGAGCCCAGAAAGGGTCAAGAGCTTGGTCTTGACCCCCCACAGGCAACAAAGAACAGAGATCCAACCACTAAAATAACCAAGAAGCAATCACTACATGCTCTGGGCAAGCTTCTGGGTGCACAGCGTTGAACACAATAAACATGGTTCCAATTCCCATGGAACTTTGGGCCTAGCTAAACATTCAAAACGCTATTTAAAAATTCTGAGCAGGGAAAAAAAAAAAAAAAAACAAAACCAAGAGTAAAGAGAGGAGGAGTTCCAGCCCAGTTGCATCATGGATCATGGGCATCCAAACCACTCAATCCCTGAGTCTGTAGGAACTGACTCTACAGGCTTCAGCAGGGCACCGTGCGATGCAGGCGCTGCGCCGGGCAGTGCCCTCCAACCCACGGAGCACAAGGACCCTGCACCGCTCAGAACAAACACTGACTGAGGCACGAAAAATCAGAGGAAGAGAAGGGGAACACAGAAGGAAACAAGACCAATCAACGCTGGTCACCTCGTCAGGTTTGTTGTTTTTTTTCAGCAACGTAACACGGTCCGTCCACACGTGCCATACCTGAAATGGCGATCTTTCCTTTACACGCCGTTCGTTCTTTATTTTGCAAATTGGCATCACTGTCAAAAGAAACAATCTTATGAAAAACACGTCTTCACTCATGCGTGATGATTTTAAGTCTTTTGCTAAGGCCCAAATATTAAAAAACAGACACATGCCTATGAATAATAATGACTTGCAGTTATTGTAAACAATTTGACACAACCTTTAAAATGTTTAGTCAACAGCTAGCTGGCTTTAAGAGAAAATACATAAAGCTGTTCTCTTTGGTTTTTCCATATCAATTGTATATTCCGTAATGCCTGTATTCTGGTTACCCTACAATGAAAACCTTTTGCAATTATTTACATCTCTAAAGGAGATGTAAAATGTTTGGCCAGCTGTCTGGAAGGATAATGCCTAGGGTCAATATTTCGTAAGTAACATTTCTAGCTTACTAGATTTAGCAGCCTGAAAAAGTTCATCTACTTTGCAGTCATGTAATTTGCTGTGTAGGAGTACCGTGTCTTTATCAAACCTGTCAAATATCCAAAAATTACATTTTGATATATATTTTTAGGCATCGAAGAAGTAAATACATACTAAGGCAAACAATGAATAAGCTAAAATGGAAAAGGGCAGAAATGATGCAGGTAGGAAATGAAATAGAAAAAAGCTTCAAAATAAACTCTGGGAATGTAAGACCTTTCCCAAGCTGACTGACTCTCTAACCTACTACCACAAGAGAAAAAAAAAATACATAAAAACCTCTCAAAACGGTCATCTCTTACTAGAAAAAGCCAATTGGGTCCCTCAGTGCCCCCCTTCTTTTCCCTAATCACCTCTGTTTACAGATTAGCCTGCATCTCCATGGCAGTATTTCTAGGAATATTCTCAGTAATTTTTCTGTTCCTATTCAATCTGGCTGGCTAATTAACTGCCAGATAATTTAATTAGGCACTTCAAACATGCAATAAGATGGGAATTTTCCATCTAAATACTGTTTGAGTCTAACAGGCCTTTTGGAGAAAGACTGGGTGGGAGTTTAGAGAGGGAAGTCATCCAACTAATTGTTAGGGAAAAAAATGATACCAAATTCTTGCTTCAAGCAGGCTTGTTAAAAAGACTGCCTAAATATTCATTATCATGCATCCAGATATAAAAAACAAAATATATCTTACGTTTTTTTACTTCTTTACTGGTTAAGTATGTTCCAAATGAGATAAAGCAGGTGACACACTTAAGTTGTTAAGTTTATACGGAGCATTTATACGGTATTTCTAGAATCGCTTATCAGCACATACGCAGAGACACACACAGGCAAGCATCGGAGCATGCTGAAAGTTGCACATTCCCAGCCTTGCGCTGTGACAAGCAGGGCACTCTCTCTCCCAGGTGGAGTCCTGCAACACAAGCTGACAGCGTGATGGTGGTTCCCACAGACAGGGCGGAGGAGGGGGAGGAAGGAGAGGCTGAGTCATCGGGAGGCTGCCACTAGGTAGGAACCGGAAGTACAAAGCTCCAGTGTGGCACGGCGCTCAAGGGTAACCACAGATAACGAACACACACCTGTTCGTGCTCCTTAAGACAATCCAGAAGAAAGCTACAGGAATGCTTCACCGTATGAAATGGTCAATCAAGAGATTCACTCATCCTGACTTGGGTATCGCATAATGTAATATCAAAGCAATGCACGGTAACCCCATAACGGTGTATAATAATTAAAAAAATGAGAGCCCTATCCAATTATGTTCCCATCCAGCATATTCCAAGGCCATTCATTCACCAAAAATCATAAATACTTCTTGATTACTTCATTCAAATTTAGTTGTCATGTTGGAGAACATTATTTGATTACTTGCTCATCCTAGGTGAAAAGTTCAGCATTCTATATTTTGGTTAAATATATACTGAAAGGACAAGTAGAAATCAAACACAAATATCAATTTCTTTAAATTGGCACAAGAAATACTAAATAAATCTACTTGGTTTGTATTTGTAGCCATATTTTTTAAAAATTGTCTTTATATGCAATGTATAAAATTTTCTTTGGTGAAAAAAAGCTCTAATGAAAAATGTAAGTATTATGGAATAGTCATAGGTTGTGTAAAGCTGAGATGCACTAGGTATTACTAAGATTGATTAAATTTGAACCTCTGGCATACAAGTGAAAGTCTAAAATGGGAGAATCATGCAAAATAATGCTGGATGTTGACCTGTCCCTACTCCCAAGTGTGTCCTCTCAAACTATGCAGCCCCCTGGCAGAGAACGGCTTTCTTCCCTGAACTTATAAATCATTTGCTTGGGCATTTCCAGGGCCGGCAGCAAATCTGTGACTTTATCCACAATATAAATACAATTAACCGCACAATCCGATAAAGTAATTAAGTCTGCCTTTGGAAAAAAAAATAGAGAGAAGAACTGAAGTAGGTTAGCCTCACATTTTCTAAAGCTGGAATTATTTTCAATTTAAATAATCCCCAAAACAGTTACTTAGGGTGCTAAAATATGATGTTTTTCTAATTAATCCAAATTGAGAATAAAATTGTTAAACACTATCTGTTTAATAATGTGCTACTGTAGCTAATAGTTTTTGCTGGAGTTAAATAAATGCTTGTTTGGAAATCTGCAATGTGAATGCCAGTTCTGCATGCTACAATTAGAGGGCCAGCCCCAGAAAGAGGCAAATAACCACAAAATTACCAAAACAAAGCACAGCTAAACAAAGGAGCACCTGTCAAAGGGACCCTACGTGGGAGTACACCATTATTTTGTGAGGTTTCCTATGTGCTAATTTAACAGACACTCCTGGGAACAACAGACTCACTTCATTACCTAGGTTTGTGCATGTAGGTAAATAAAACGACCAACAGAGGGTGCCAATTTGCCATTTTGCTGCTCAAAACTATGAAAATTGACGTGAGTAAATACAGATCATCCTACATTACGCTGTTCTGTATGGAAATGTAGAATAGCATTCTTGGCCAAGATTAACAGGCCAAAATGAGAACTAGAACAACCATGGAAATACTTTACATTTTATTAGGGAAATAGTAATTTTAAATGGGATTCTACTATTTGAAAGTGGTTTGTAAAATCTTTCACCTCTTATACAAATAAGTGAAAACGATAATACTGAGAAATGCTTAACATGAAATTTTAAGTCATCCTAAGACTACATGGTATAAAATTAATAGCTTCATAAATACATTAACCTGGGAAGACAGGCTTTTCATTCCAAACACGACATGAGCTTTTTCAAAGACATCACACCACAGTTTCAAAATAAAACGATGTCTTTAAATACATCTTTTATTACAGAACTGCTGAATAAACATTTTCACTTCCAACCTACAGTTTTTTTCTTTCACATTATAGAACATAAAATAATAAAGCAGGACACTTGAGCATAAGAAACTACTTCATGAATTCAGGTTAAAACTAGTTACTTCGATACTGTTAAAATCACAACTATGTTGAAGGACATACAATTACATCTTAAGTAATAAATTATTAGTCTTATTTTTACAAAGCCAAATAGAGCATTTCAGAAGTCACATCAAGAAATGAAATGGGGGCCCAACACGGTGGCTCAAATGGCTAATCCTCCCCTTGCAGGCACTGGGATCCCATATGGCACCAGTTCGTGTCCTGGCTGCTCCACTTCCCATCCAGCTCCCTGCTTGAAGCCTGGGAAAGCAGTAGAGGATGGGCAAGTCTTGGGACTCTGCACTTTCGTGGGAGGCCAGGAAGAAGCTCCTGGCTTTGGATGGGTCCAGCCATTGTGACAATTTGGGGAGTAAACCAGCGAACAGAGAGCTTTCTCTCAGTCTCACCCATTTCTCTGTAAATCTGCCTTTCCAACAAAAATAAATGTAATAAAGGGAGGGAGGGAAGGAGGAAGGGAGGAAAGAAGGAGATGAAATGGTGGGGGGGGGTGAGGTTTGGGTTGAAGACCAATTACTAAAATGTTTTCAGTTCTCTGAGAATGCTTTCGTTGTTGTTGTTGTTTTTACTGGCATCCATCTATTTTGCTCATTGCTGTATTGATACTGCCTGGTATACAACTCAGTACTTTCTGACGCTCTAAAGGATGGATGAGATGCCGAAATGAAGATATGCCCATTTTGACAGGGCACACAATAGATGTGGGCTTTCCTGTTTTAGGTTGGGTTTTACACTGAAGTAATCAGATATTATTGAGTTGCTGTTGATCTAACTCTATCTGCAGAATGGGGACGACAGGGCTCCTGAATTAATAAATAAATGCACTCTCCCTCACCCCTTAAAAGGCTACACAAATACAAAGGTTACTTTAGGAGTGTTTCCATTGTTGGTCTCGGGACTCAGTGTGGGGTCTGTGCAGAAGCACTAAATCACTTGTTCAAGTCATCAGAGAACTTCCCAGCTCCAGTAAAATAACGAATGTCCTCTACGGACTGCCTCGCTATTTCCTGGAAAACTGCTTTTCATTCAACCCAGAAAGCCAATAAAATCACCTATAACCCATCCCTACAGCATGACCATCCCCTTCACCCCAAAACTCCCTTTTCCCTGCCCCTGCACCAAAAATTACTACAAACATCAATTTACACAAACAGGAGAAATTAACATTTGAAACTATGAAAACCAGCTCCTGGGGTTGTTACTGAAATGCAAACTCAAGTGAGCACTGTACAATGTAGGAAATCCTAAGAATCCCCCATGGCAGAGGAAAAGGCTAGACCTAAGATTAGCGCAGACCACAGCACCAAGTTCTAAGGACATGAACGAACATCATCGGTCTTGCAGAAAGGAGAACGCAGTGGGGTAAGAAGGCCATGGGGGAGCGAGGAACAGCTTGTCTACGGAGATTTGAATGACGTTGAAGTCAAAACCCCTAAGAAACAAGATAGCATCATGTATTTAGGGTATGGGCCCTTCCTAGCTTCAAAAATAGAAAACAAGCTTAAAACCAAGGAAGCTCCACTAGCAATCTCCCACTGAAACCCCCGGTCACTTAGCCTAGCCTACAGAAATCCTATGTATTTCATTACAGTCAAAAAAAAAAAAAAAAGGAACCTTCAGCAATTAAAAACGCTATCAACTCCATCTCTAAAAAAATAGCACTGGCTGGTGCTGGCACTGTGGTGCAGCAAATTCAATTAATGCTTGCAGCACGGGCACCACATAGTGGAGTACCAGTTGGGTTCTGATTGCTCTGCTTCTGATCCAGGTCATTTCAGTGCCAACTAGAAAAGCAGTAGAAGGCGACCCAAGTACATGGGCCACTGCTACCCATGTGGCAGACCTGGATGGATGGAGTGCCGGATTCCTGGCCTCACCCAGTCACAGCTGTTGCACCATTTGGAAAATATACCAAAGAAGGGAAGACATTCACTCTTGCTTTCTTCCTTTCTTTCCCTTTCTTTCTCTTTCTATCTCTGCCCTCCCCACCACTCTCCTCCTGCTCTACCTCTCTCCCTTCCTAACAAATAAACAGAGCCTAGCGGCTAAAGTCCTCGCCTTGAACGCACCGGGATCCCATATGGGCGCCAGTTCTAATCCCAGCAGCCCTGCTTCCCATCCAGCTCTCTGCTTGTGCCCAAACCCTTCAGACCCTGCATCTGTGTGGAAGACCGGAGGAGGCTTCTGGGCTCCTGGCTTTGGAATGGCACAGCACCGGCCGTGGCGGTCACTTGCGGAGTGAATCATTGGACAGAAGATACTTCTCTCTGTCTCTCCTCCTCCCTGTATATATCTGACTTAGCAATAAAAAAATAAATATTTTTTAAAAAGCTATTTAATAAATAAATAAATCTTTAAAAATACATAAACGAACAAAATAATGTAATAGAGTACAACAAAAGGAATCAAGTACAATTATAAAGTTATTGCAGGGACCCAGCGCAGTAGACTAGTGGCTAAAGTCCTCTCCTTGCACACCTGGGGATCCCATATGGATGCTGGTTCGTGACCTAGAGGCCCCACTTCCCATCCAGCTCCCTGCCTGCAGCCTGGAAAAGCAGTGAAGGATGGCCCAAAGCTTTGGGACCCTGCACCCGCGTGGGAGATGCAGGAGAAGCTCCTGGCTCCTGCCTTCAGATCAGCTCAGCTCTAGCTTTTGCAACCGCTTGGGGAGTGAGCCAGCAGACCAAAGATCTTTCTCTTTCCAAAAAACAAATCAATCTTTTTTTTAAAAAAAAAAAAAAAGTTACTGCAAATATGAAAGAAAACAAGAACCTAAAATCTAAAGTCTCAAGCTTTGGCACAACAGACAGGCAGCCATTTAAACAGACTAAATAAAAACATGATTCTGAAATGAACATTAAAATAGAGGATGCCAGAGGCAAATATTCTAGGGGACACACATCGTGGATGACAATCTAAAGAATCAAAGCCCAAACTGAAAAATGTTAAAGGCTCAGAAAGTGACAGACAGAGACCAAGAAAATCTAACCTAGAAGTAAATACAGTTATCCGAAAAATAATGAGATAGAATATTTTATTCTAGAATCCAGGAAAACTTTCCGATCATAAAAGAAAGAATTCTTCATACCAAAGGGTCCTAAATGAGGCAAACAGTCAACCACATACATTTCCCAGGAAAAGGATCGGCCTTGAAGATGAAGAAAACTACTTTTATTCTCCAAGAAAAGAGATTACATCATACACAAAAGAAAATTAAACAGTAGATTTTAAAATAACAGCAGTGAAGGAAGAGTGTTGGCCGAGGATTTTCCAGCTCATCAGGTGCCCTTTCAACAGCAACACTCAAGAAGAACACTGCAGACACAAAAGGATGTGAAGTAAACCAATGTATAGGTCTGCCAGCTGAGGGGCTCCACTCTGAAAGAGATAATTTTACATTCTAAAATGAATTCAAGAAACAATTTCAGAGAAGACTTAGGGTCAAAACTCCAACAGACGCCTATAAACAGTAAGAAAGCAGGACATGTGATCTCTTCAGGCAAGGTCGATTTCGGGTCCAAAGTGCTGCATGTCCCAGCAGTAACAACCAAAGGACACTTTCTAATGCTAAATGCTGCAGTGGACAGTGGGTATAGAAGGGCCTAATGTCACTCAGCATCCTCGTAAAACAGAAGGTATGGGAGAGCCAAAGATAAGGACAGCAGAACCAAAAAAATCATAACTGTTTCTGTCAACACAATTCAAATGATCAAAAAACAAGCAGGCTATAGAGGAACTTGAAGTCATAAAAATGTCTTCTGAACATGTGCAGCAAACTTTATATTCCAATAAAAAGAAATGTAGCCTCAAAGCCAATGGAACAGTCCTGAAAAAGGATCTTATTGAGTCATAAAGAAAACCTCAGGGTATTCCATAAAGCAGACCTGATTTGATCGAGATGTAACTAAATGAATTCCTCTTTTTGTGATGGCAGAGTTGTTCATACTGGAGAAATTCTTCCACAGGAAATCTGAAACAACTACTTCAAAAACAAGCAGCTGGGGCCTGGTGCTATAGCCTAGCAGCTAAAGTCCTTGCCTTGCACGCGCCGGATTCTATATGGGAACCAGTTCATGTTCCAGCTGCTCCACTTTCCTTCCTGCTCTCTGCTTGTGGCCTGGGAAAGTAGTAGAGGATAGCCCAAAGCCTTGGGAACCTGTGTCTGTGTGGGAGACCTGGAGGAGGCTCTGGGCTCCCACCCAGTTGTTGCAGCCACTTGGGGAGTGAATCAACAGACAGTGGATCTTTCTCTCTGTATCTCCTTCTCTGTATATCAGACTTTCCGATAAAAATAAATAAACCTTAAAAAAAAAAAAAGTAGCTTGAGGCCAGCATTGCAGTACAGTGGGTTAAGCTGCTGCCTATATTTGCAGCTTCCCAAATGAGTACTGGTTTAAGACCTAGCTACTTAGCTTCCAATCCACCTTCCCTCCCTGATGGTCCAGTGTACTCAAGCCCTCCTATCCAAGTGGAAGAGCTCAATGAAGTTCTGCGAGACTTCAGTCTTGCAATCATTTGGACAGCAACTAGCAAAAGGAAGAGCTCATCCTCTCCCTGCATTTTTTTTTAAAAACTGGAAAGTCAGATATACAGACAGGAAGAGAAACAGAGACAGAAAGATCTTCCGTCTACTGGCTCACTCCCCAAGTGGCCACAACGGCCGGTGCTGAACCAATCCAAAGCCAGGAGCTTCTTTAGGTCTCCCACGCAGGTGCAGGCTTTGGGCCGTCCTCGACTGCTTTCCCAGGCCACAAGCAGGAAGCTGGATGGGAAGCGGGGCTGCCGGGACTAGAGTCGGCACCCATATGGGATCCTAGGTATGTGCAAGGCGAGGACTAGTTTAGCACTAGGCTAAAGCATTGAGTCTTCTCTCTGCATTTCTTAAACAAGTAAATCAATCTTTTGTAAAATTTGAAATTTATTAACTTTTTGACATCATAAATTTTCAGGAAATGAAGACTAATGTTCTTCTCATTAAAATGTTATTCATTAAAGAAGCTCCTGTCTCCTGGCTTCAGATTGGTTTAGCACCAGCCATTGTGGCCACTTGGGGGGTGAATCAGTGGACAAAAGATCTTTCCTTTAACTCTCCTCTCTGTAGATCTGACTTTCCAATTAAAACAAATAAAATCTTTTTTAAAAGGTGCTATTAATTCATAAGTGTTGAACTACCAACATCACTTGAGCAAGACCCTTGGAGCATGCCCCACATCAGGGACCTGGGACGGGTGGGAGATTGGGTGGGGCTTCTCCCTTTATCTCCCCCTTTAACCCAGATACATGAAAAAAAAAATGTGGAAATAACAGTCTTACCCACTTTCCTGTAGCCCTTGAACCTTTTTGCCCTAATTAATTAAAGATTGTCAAAAATAAAGAAAAACATAAAAAAGAAAAAAAAGCCACTATTTATTTTAATTCTACAGGAACACACAAATACAGCAGTTTTCTATACCTTAAAGGCTAACTAACCAAGGGAAGAAAGATCCCTTGGGCTTTTAAAGGTAAATTATTCACTAAGTATACATACATTCCCATGTTTTGATAAATTCTGTTAGCATGGACCAGTACAGTACTCAGTAAGTATTCTGCAAGTAGGAAATAGTCAATAAATATCTGATTGACCAAACAAATGGTATAACTTAGATAGGCTTCTAATAAGAAGTTGGAAAGCTACCGTTAAGACTCCCGTTAATCTGCAAATCATTTTTAGTCATAAGAAAACAAGCAGAGTATACATTTGGTGTGACAATTAAGATGCTGGTTAAATCCTTCATGTCCCATAATAGAAAGGTTTAGTATGTGACTCCTGATTCTAGCTTCTGGATAGCATAGACCCTAGGAGGCGCTAGTAACCGGCACATGTAACTGGGTTCTCGCTACCCAGGAGTGAGGCGCGGATTGAGCCCAGCATGCTGCAACCCCACATGTTACAGGTACCTGGAGAGAGAACCAGCAGATATGTACTCAATCTGCCCCTGTCTTTCTGCCTCTCAAATGAAATTAGTCACAAAATTTAAATGAAATTTTATAAAGGAAGTACAATTATTTCTCATTACATGCTATCAATAACCTCAGTGTATATCTATGCAAATAAAAAGAAGTTATAAACAAAAGAATCTATCCAGAATATTCAAGATGTTTTTAAGTTCCAAAAAGAATTCAATGCTTAATGGAATAAATGCTTGCATATGAATGGTAAGCAAAAACACCGTGTGTGTGTGTGTGTGTGTGTGTGTGTGTGTGTGTGTGTAAAGCAACAAAAATACTTTCATCTCCCAAAGATAATCAATAAAATATTGAAATCACACATTTTCAGTTAACAGTCGTAGGCATTTTTCCCTAGCTTTGCTATATAATTCTACAAGTGATTAGACTCACTTAACATTTCAATAAATCAGTAACTTCAAAAATAGCATACTGACAAATTAAGAAAATGGCCCATTTCATAATTCACTAAAAAAATACTTAAAGAACATTAGATACAGAGGAGATGGTGCCAGAATATCATTCCAAATACTATGACAGATAACATAATATTGAATGCTTAGTTCCACAGTCCCTTAAACCAGCACTTCCCAAATTTATCCCTGAAACAACATGCTTGATAAAGTAACCTTAAAAAGGACTGGGGAGGGGCCAGAGCTGTGGAGTAGTAGGCTAAGCTTTTGCCTGTTGAAGGCAGCCATCATTTATGGGCACTGGTTCCTGCCCCAGCTTCTCCAAAACTTCTAGTTCAAATCCCCCCTTAAGGGCCTGGGAAAGCAGTGGAGGATGGCTCAAGCCCTTGGCCTCTACACACACAGAGGAAACTCAGAAGCAGCTCCTGGCTCCAGATCGGCTTAGCTCCAACCACTGCAGCCATTTAGGGAGTGAACCAGCAGATGGAAGCTCATTTGCTCGTTCAACGCTCTCTCTCTTTCTGTCTCCCCTTCTCACTATATAACTACGTCTTTCGAATAAAAATTAAAATAAACATTTAAAAAAAAGATGAGTTCAAAGAGATGAAAGGGTACCTGCTGGCACTACAGCTAAGCCTGTCTCTTCTGCATTCAGAGCTCAGTGACATCACAACCTCATCAAGATTTTATTCATATAAAATCTCCTTTTCTATACTGTGTTTTTCTTCCCCTCCCACCCCACAGCAAGATTTTGAAGTAAGTACACTGTTACCAGCCCAGGGGCTATTAACGTCTGAGAAGAAACTTCTCACTTGGGCTAGAGTTGTCAAGACTTATTAAACGACAATGAATACACACCAAACACTAGCCTCTAACTACAGTCAATTCTTCAGACAGAACACAATTTCACTCGCAAATCACACATCTAATCTGAAAGGGCAGCTGGTAGTGACAAAGAGAACGCGTGACCAGAAGTTATGGAGCACACCCCTCTCTCATTAGCTTCTGTCACTAGACAGTCCCCTGCTCTGAGGCAAAACAGTCCCCTACTCTGAGGATTTTTGTTTAGCACATGAAGGGATATTTGCAGATTTTGAAGTTCCTTTCCATCCATAAGGATATGTATCTTTATTTTTATGCATCTTGCTACTCGTTCATTTGAACATAGCACAGCATCTACATTCTATTACTCTCGGCTAGGGCCATTTTAGTAGCACATCTCTAAGCAAGCAGTCATCTTTCGATGAGTTCAGATCTACATCCCTCTACACTGGACTGCTGGCCGTGATCCTTTCTTAAAATCTTCCCTAGGTCCTTGCTTTCCGCTTCACATAGGGAACATAACAAATGAACCGAGTGAAGTCACTGCCTGGGGCCGGGTTCCCTCTGAGTTCTACCATTAAAGCGCTTACGACGTCAGCTGCGCTGTCAGGGTGCGTGTGTGCTTTAAAGTCTGGCGATTTGACAATTATTCTTTGAATTTAAAAAAGAAAATGCAGTATCATTTACTGGTAAAGCTTTAAAGTACACTAAAAGCTAGAGGTAAACCGTGCTACCAACCCCCTTGCAGTTCCTTTTGCACTCTGCTCCTCTAGTTTCTGCAGCTCTGAGGTGTAAGCCAATATCCGGGCATTGCACACCATGAGATTCTTCACGGCGAGTAAAAGCTGGTCCTTCTGAGTGCTCAGGGAAAGGAGCTTCAGTATTCCTTCTCGTATTCGGATCTCTAAGTCTATCTTTTCTTGAATGCTGCAGTCCTAAAATTGAAAAAAGAAAAATGAGAAAAACATTTTCAAAAGGAGGTGAGAATCCAAGTTTACATTTCTTTTTACCCTTAACAGGTGGAAAACGAGAAACATGGTAGATATTAAGTTTCCTCTTTTTCCCTCTCATTCTCCCTCTCTGTCTGCTTGTTAAATTTAAAAACAAAACAAGAAAAAAAACTTAAAAAGAAACATACAGTAACTAGTGTGATGACGGTTCCCTACACAGTATTATAGAAACTGTATTATGGCATGGCATGTAATTGACAATTAGTTGATTAAGGGAAACTTGTGAAAAACAACAGGGCTACAGGAAGGAAGCAGCGCCCGGCAGCGAGGAGGTAACTGGCTGTTTGTCACGATAAGCAGAACAATGAGACCTCAAAAGCCAGAATGTAAGCAATGCGCCTAGAAGAGGACAGAAACCGAGCTGCACGGACCAGGAATGCAGAACACAGCTCGGGGCAGACTTCATGTTTCACAGTCACTACGAAACTACTAAATAATTTCAGTTCTGAAAGTTTTATTATCCCATACAATGAACCTGTAGTGGCCTGATTCTATATACATCTTTCATGTAGCATTAGAATTCTACAAGCTGAATGTACAGTTTTGATTTAACTCTGCGACTTTGGTGAACATTGTAAATCATAAGATATTCTTTGCTACGAACATGCACTGATGATTCTGTTACGATTCTTTTTGATGGCAAAGTGAATATTTTGGCTTCTGCGGTTTAAGAAAAAAGAAAGAGCACTGCAGTTTGCCTTCCACTTGTAACAATGCATAAATGAAAAAATTGTGCTGGGGGCCAGCACTGCACGCAATGAGTTAAGCTGCTAACATTGGTGTCAATATCCCACACCGGTCTGTTTGGGTATGGCCTACTCTGTTTCAGATCCAATTCCATGCTAATATGCCCAAGTGCTCCTACCCCTGCCATCCCACATGGGAAAACAGAGCGTTCCAAGTTCCTGGCTTTGGCTTAACCCAATCCCAGATGTTTCAGGCATCTGGGAAATGAACAGCTGGATGGAAGATCTTCGTCTCTCACCCACTCCCTCTGTCACTCTTTCTTTCAAAAAAAAAAAAATCACTACAAAATGAGAAGGGATTCTACTCATAAAATTGATACATTTTAAAAAGATTATCTTTGCAAAAAAAATAAGAATGACTACTGGGAGAGTGAAGAGTTTATGATGACTCCCCAGAAATGGTCATAGATGGTCCAAGCCAATCCACTGAAGCATTCACACGTAGAGAACAACTACTGTCTGCAGTTACATCGTAGAATCACCACATAAAAACCTTCCCGTGTAGTTTTGCCACTCAAAACCAGAGTACGAGGTCCGACACACTAGCCTAGCAGCTAAAGTCCTTGCCTTGCACACAACAGGATCCCATATAGGCACTGGTTTGTGTTCCAGCAATCCCACTTCCCATCCAGCTCCCTGCTTGTGGCCTGGGAAAGCAGTCAAGGATGGCCCAAAGCCTTGGGACCCTGCACTTGCATGGGAGACCTGGGAGAGGCTCTGGGCTCCTGGTTTCAGATCAGCATAGCTCTGGCCATTGTGGCCGCTTAGGGAGTGAATCAGTAGATGGCAGAGCGTTCTCTCTGTCTCTCTTCCTCTCTGTATATCTGACTTTCCAATAAAAATAAATAGATCTTTAAAAAAAAAACTGGTATACATCATACACACAGACATGTGCCAGTTTTCCTTTTTCACATGACTGAATTTCAACTCCATTCCATTTTTTTATGACTTGCAGATCCCCATATAAATTATTTTAATGTAATTAGCAATTAATTATAAGAATTATCTATATGATCCATGTGTCCACAGAAACTCTGGCAGTGACCAGAGGAGGGTGGAGCTTGCTTTGAGCCCGGTCAGTCGCTGTAACCTCAGACCAAGACCCAGATGGACAGAATTCTGGCGTGCCCCCTCCCAGGCAATGGGGTCACCACCAATGCACCAATGATGGACACAAACCAATATTCCCCAACAAGTAGGGAGGAAGCAACTCCTGCTTCAGCTTCTGTGTTAAGAGGGGGTTTAAACCTCCCTTGCACGTGTCTTCCTCTGTAGCTCCCTGCTTCACGTCTGTCTTTCTGCTACACAGGATTGGAAGCCTGAGATCAAAGTTCCCTGGAACAAAAGCAATCTGCATTCTTTTCTAGACACTGATAATGACCTTCTTCCCTGGTGGTCGGCTAATCTTACATCAATATTGGACGGTATATATTGGGAAGAACTTGACGCTAGGATGAATAGCCTTACTCCACAACTCAAATACAGATACCATCTGGTGACACTAAATTCAATTGTATTTTCTAATAAAGCAGCATTTAAACCAGTACTGGGGTCCTTAAAGCAGCTGCCATCAGAATCAGTTGAGGTAGAGGATGGTCCCTATAAACATCAAAGTTCCTAGCGCCTGACACGGTAGTTAAAGTTCTCGCCTTGCATGCACAAGGATCCCCTATGGGTGCTGGTTCGTGTTCCAGCTGCTCCATTTCCTATCTAGCTCCCTGCTTGTGGCAGGATGACCCAAAGCCTTGAGACCCTGCACCCGTATGAGAGACCCAGAAGTTCCTAGCTCCTGACTTCGGATCAGCTCAGCTCCAGCCATTGTGGACACTTGGGGAGAGAACCAGCAGGTGGAAGTTCTTTCTCTCTCCTTCTCTTTTTAAGTCTGACATTCCAATAAAAATAAATAAATCTTTAAAAATAAAATAAGAAACCTATACCTACAACCTTCCCCAAAGTAGGGCCCCAGGCTGTGTGTGTGTGTGTGTGTGTTTAAAGTTCCTCTCATGATTTAATGTCCAGAACCACTGGGGTTTTTTTTTTTTTTTTTTTTTTTTAAATGAAGAGCCATTGTTGGACTGTTTGAAATTCTAACATTTTCAAAGTTGCAACAACCTTAAGCAGCCAGCAGGTGGCCACAGCCACATCAGGGGAAACAACTTGTAGGGCTTCTATCCCAGCACTGCAGACTTCACATCATTCAAGTCAGAGTTCTTGGAAAACTTATGTAGAAGACCAAGTTGCTGCTCCCTATGGAAGTGGAGACTATCTAGCAGAAGGCAGCTTTACAATACTATTTTTGAGAGGAGCGGCAAGCACCTGTTTCTGGAACTAAAGTCACACTGAAGCGCTTGCCACATCCATTTGTATTCTCAACCCATAACAGCAGAGCTGAGTGATCCCGATTAGTTTGTGGCCTGCAAGGCTGACAATACTTACTATCTAGCCCTTTACAGAAGTAATCTATTGAGCCTTGGCCCTGCCCAATTAAATTGCAGCTAGCTCCCTTGCAGAGGCTAACCTCAGGGTTAAGGTGAGTTAAATTGGTCTGTGAGAGCTGATACAAGCAGAATGAACTGGTGTTATGCATGGTTTTGAACACGTGGAGTTTTTGGGTTTTGATACAGGTTCTTCTTTTAGCTAGCTGTGTATTCTCCACACAATTTGTTTTAGTAAACAGCTACACTTCACACACAGAAGTAAACTTTGTTCGACCAATACTAGCTCTAGTAAACAAAGGGCTTGACGGAGTGCAGTGACCCAAGGACATTACGGGCTGCTGGAGAGAGGAATCGGGCTCAGCCTATCCAGAGTGTGCATCTGAGTGGATCAGGGAGGATGGGACCTGACCAGGGTGGGCATCACTGACAGCCTAGGCACCTGGAGGGACCAAAGGGGAAGGTGACTTCCACCTGCCTGGAAAACAAACAAACAAACAAACTGGGAAATGCGCATCCTCCGCCCTTTTGCCGACAGCCAGGCTTTTCAGTACTGAATGGAGAATCCCGTCCAGGGCTTCTCTGCTTCCCAGGCAGTTGGGTTAGACCAAGCCACACTACCAGCACAGGCTCTCTGGCCTGCAGACCATCTGTCCTGGGGCTTCTCAGCTGCTACAACTAGGCAAGCCAGCCTCCTCCCTAATGAATTCTCCTTCCTCTCCTTGTATGTGTAGCTTCATCAATTCTGTATCTCCAGAGAACCCTACCCAATGCAATGGTCTTAGTGTTGCTACTAAGAACTGGTTAGAAAACCTTGAAGGTGGGCGGCTGGTAAGACATGCTATCATTTACCTCATGGATGTAGACCAGCTACGTTGGCAGGAAGAGCAACATGCAGGTGGAGAAAGACAAGACTACAGAAAAGCAGCCCCAGGACTCCGGTAATGTCATGTCTCTGCAAGAAACCTCACAGACTTCAAGAATTATTGATGTACACAGCCAGGTCTGGAGAATGCTAACAGTGGGCCACTCGGGGGGATGGAACTGCAGAAAGAATTCTTAAATTCTTACATCTCTACGTACATTGACTTCTCTGCAGTGGGGGAAATATTAGCTTTCAATTTTTATTAAGATTTCAGAAGCCCAAACATTTACATGAAAAAATAGGTGACTGCCTCCACTGCTCAGAGGAATGAGACTAAAAAGAAATAAAGGAAGAAGTGAGCAGTCTCTCTCAAGTGTTTCCTGAGTCTAGGTGCTGTGCTAAATATTCTATTAAGCTTGTCAAATCCCCACACCCATTCCATACCTGGGGAAAGCAGAACGTGGGTGAGACAGATAAGTTATTAAAGACCGCACGCCACGCACGGTTGAATTGAACTCAAATCTGACCCCTGCCTCAATATGATGTGATGTAAGGGGTTTGCAGAAGACCCTAACAATTCAGTAAGATGTTTGTCTAGTGGGTGACCACCCCAAAATCTTCTATTTGAACCCCTACTAGAGAGTAGCTTCTTCATAACCAAGAAAACAACCCAAATATTCAGCGCTAATCAACTATAAAATTCCCTTCCTGACCTTCAATATTCCTATTAGATTGAAGACTCTCACTAGTTTGGAGCAATTTTCCCCCAAACAAAAGCAGTGATTCAACATTTCGGCTATTTTGATTTCACTGTGCCTAAGGGCGATATCGGTAAGCACTGGTCCAATCCAGCCTAAATAACCAAATCATTATGCATATTTAACATTTTCATCCCAGGCTGTTAAAACTGTTTTCACGACTTTGTCCTCTTGTCTCTTTGTACTATTCCTAAACATTCCTGCAGCATAGAGCTCAGGAAACTCAGATGGCTTACTCAAAATTTTGATATTGGCAAGAATCCCAAATGATTCAGAATTTTTTTTTTAACCATCAGTCAGGCTAGCCAAAGTATGTAAGAGAGGATATAGAAGATGCCTTTACAGCAAAACCTTCGAAATTTTTAGAAATGCTGGCATAAATAATAATAGTAGAGTTAATTTGCATAATCATTCCCAATTCCTTATTTTTCACAGTATCATTGAAAATTTCTTAACAACTTTAGATCTGCTAAGGAAATTCCAGACTTCTAAACAAAAATATTCCGCTGAACCAAAAGAAACTGCAAATACTCTGCCGGTATTGACATGCAAAATTGGCAAGCTGTATATAAGTTAAAGTTAAAATTAGCACGTGATTGAAGCAGAAGTTCCAGCTTAAAGGAGATCCAGCTTAAAGACATCAGCAGTTTCTATTAAGACCCACCCCCCCCAACCAAGGTTAAGATTGGGAAGTGCAATATAAAATTCTAATAGCTGATGTTGCTAACACAATTTTATCAGCTGAACTACAAACGTCTACACTATTTAAAGCGCCCTTCTTCTCCCTTGCAACTGTTTGCAAAATAACACACTATCAAACCTCCTATGTCTTCTAAAGTTCAGAGGTTGCAGTCGCTTCCGCACTCCGCTATCCACTCGCTTCTGCTGGGTGTAGATATCGCTCCAGCTTTCCGTTAAATCCAGTGATAACCCGAGTATCTTCTGGGAAGTCCCCAGGGCATCCATACTCCTGCTTGCAGACACAGGGGTGTCTGAGGTGAGGGCTGCGGACAGGTGCGCCACAAAACGCTGGCAGGAGCGCATCGCTCCACACCTTCCCCGCCATCAGCTTGCTCCCTAACCTGGGGGTTCAGTTGCTCCTGGCCTTTCGGGGACCCACGGTGCAGCCTCCTAGTCCCTCTCCCTGTCTGTGGCCACGGCTGATTTCGAGTGGCCGAGCGCCGTCTTCCCGGACGAGGAAACAAAGCAGCCAGGGCCCCTTCCTAAGTCCGCAGCTGGACCCCCTTCCTCACTCACCTGAGGGGCGCCGAGCCCCGCCACACCGACTCGTGTCTGCTCCTCCATCTCCAGCACCAGAGCCGGGGCCGCCTCCACTCCTCCAAACCGCAGATTTGAAAATCCCGCCCCTGGCCGCGGCCGTGGAGGACGCCAACCGCCCGGCCGTACCAAGTGCCGGCTGCAGGGGGAAGGGGCGCAGGGCTGAGGAGGGGAGCGAGGGAGAGGGGAGGAGACGCGGAGCGCGCGAGCGCACGCGCAGTGGGCAGACCCCGCGTCCGGAGGCGCCAGCTGCCGGAAGTTTGTGGAGACCCGACTTTTGGGTTGCGGGCTGTGGAGGCAGGACTTAAGGCCCAGGTGGGGTTGTGGGCCGGCCTGCGTCGGGAGCGGGCGTGACCTCGAGAAAAGCGTGGGCTGAAAGTATGGTTTTCGGGATCACGGCTTTGCCCTGCGGAGCCCACCTGTCCACGTCTCCTGACGTGACTGAGGCGCACGGACTCGAAGCTGTGGTTCCTGGGCCCAGCACAGAAAACGCTGGGACACTTGGAGTCCCAAGAAGCCCGAGGTGTGATTCCTGATCTGAATGACATCTCTGTCCAAAGTGGAAGGCCTTGTCGCCCAGGGTCCCGCCCAGCCCGGAATCCTATTGGTCAGGCTCATGAGGCACCGACCTTGGCCTGTTGCCTCCAGCATCTCTTCACGGGCGTCCACCCAAGAACTCCGTCCTTTCGCTCCAAGGACCCCTTTCCTTCTACTTTTACGTGGAGTTCCTTCCTCCAAAATGATCCAAGGACATTCTTCCTCTCTCAGGGAGGAGTCTACCAGGTCAGCCCACCCTCACCTTCCCAGGAAGGCCTTAGGCACTTTTGTGTCCACCTGCAGAGTGAAGTAAGGGTGTGTTTTATTTATTTTGGGTGTCTGTTGTCCTGATATCCAACTCTATCTTGTGGCTTTCCCTACGTGGATTTTCTTTTTTAAGAATTGGTTATTTTTATTGGAAAGACAGATACAAACAGAAAGAGAGACACTCCCCAATTGGCTGCAATGGCTGGAGCTGAACTGATCTGAAACCAGGAGCCAACAACCTACTCTTGGTCTCCGACGTGGATGCAAGCTTTGCCAGGCCACAAGCAGGGAGCTGGATAGGAAGCAGAGCAGCCAGGATACGAACCGATGTGCATATGGGATCCCAGAGCTTACAAGGTGAGGATTTAGCCACTGAGGTATCGCACCAGGCACCCAAAGAGGAGTTTGAATTAGGTGTAATCACCTTATTTACAAAGCCCACTTTTAAGCAGTTGAAGATGAAGATGGAAGTATGATGGATACTTCTGTGATTTGAACAAGATTTGGTTCCCAAGCTTCTGTGGGTGTTCAACTCAGGGTCAAAGCTGAAAGTAGTAAGAAGGTGGACACAGTCCCACAGGGTGGTACTTGGAGAGAGGTGGGCCCTTCTGTGGGTCCTCTAGGCTCCTGGCCATGTGCTGTCAGTGGCAGCTCTCACAAGGGGCTCCAGCCCTTCCTTCTGTTTCCAGGAGTACCCTGTTATCCTTGCTCTACAGTGGCACCACCACTGTCTCTGTTGCCAGAGGATCAAACCAGTGGGGTCTGCCAAATCTTGGACTATGCCCCTCCCACACCATGTGCCCAAATAAACCTCCTTTCCTAAGTGGCTTCTCTGAGATACTTTGTGATAGTGATGCAAAGCTGATTCGTGCAGGTGATCTTCCTCTCAAGTGGTAATTTGCATCTCTGGGGTCCTTTTAAGTAGGTGATGCGACCAGCTGCCTAGTTAGGAATGACTCTCCCCTTCTGTTAGGAACGTATTTGTCATTCCTAATGACCTATGTCTTTACACACAACTAAAACATGTAGAGCTCAGAATTACCAACAGAGAGCTCCCCTCTTCTCTCCAAACACAAATCTGGACCCCATGGTCATTAGGTACCACTTTGGCAAGCACACGCCTCTCTTCTATGCTTCTCTCTTTGTGGTGTAATTATCCCCTACTCAACTTGACTCGCATGAGCCTCGTATAGTACCTGACTCATTAAGGAAATACAGATGGCTCATCATCAGACAGACAGCACTTACCATATAACACACAGCTCTCAGGCTCACATGAAAATACATATCAAAGGCAACAATCCAGGAAAACAAGCAGGGCAAACAATTTAAAATTGAATCCTGGTGAAGGAATGTTTGACCAGAGAATACTAGGTACAGAGATGCAGGTGTATTTATTTACAGTGCTTGAAGAATGCAGCCTAAACAAGGCCATGTTTAGTAATTATCTGTAGAACACAGACAGTTGTGATTAAAGACCTTTCTCTTTAGAGAAGATAGATGTGGTCCTATCTGTTATTCATCAAGGGGTGTACCAGGAAATGCTTAACTATTATTTGGTGATTAAAATGCCTCAGAGTAGGACTTCTGTTTTCTTATTTATCCCTACCTCCTTTCTTGTTTCTATTAGTTTCATCAAACATAATTTTCTCTAGTGTAAGTAATATATGCACAAATAGAATCATCCATAGAAACAAAGGGTTGAAGAGAGTTCATGTGCAGTACTTTGATTAGCTTGAGCATCTCAATCTCTCTTTTCCCCTTCTTCTACTTCTCCCTCCCCCCTCTCATCTATTTTGCAGCTCTCAGAATGTTGTTTTCTCTATCTCAAAGAGTTGAAAAACATTTGAACATCACTTAACCCACCTTGGGCTTTCACAGACAGTAGATACCTACCCAGCTGCCAAAAGCACTGCCTTCAGCGGGAGGGTAAGTGATAGAACTACTACCCCACCAATATCCCTTCTCATAAGAAACTGCAGTGTTAATTATAATGATAATCTTAGTAGTTATATCTGACATACCATAGATAATATTTAATAATGAAGTTCAAAGTATTCAACATATAACAGCCAGTTTAGACAATAATAGTAAATGTTGAAGTATGTTTTTCTTCGCTTTATTCTGTTTACTTTTCAGAACTTCTCAGTGGTGAAAGAAAAATACTTAACTTGAAATAATGTCCGTATAGCACTCACAAGTGTGGTTTGTTACTGAACATGTAATTCTGCTGACTTCTGGTATCCTCCTAGCCTCTCAAAAAATGCCATAGAAATTCTCCTGATGCATCCTCACTCAACTGTTCATCTTGTAGATAATGAATTAAAATGAGTTTCATAGACTAGAGCTGTATTTCCAATTATATATACAACACAACGAGATGGATGGGGCGCTAAGCAGAGGTACAACACTTTCTGTAGTGAATAGGTTATAATCAGCAGAAGCATCATATAATCGGAAGGAAATGGAATGAGAAGTCCGAGGACTGACGAGCATTATGATCTTAGGCAAGCCATTCAGTTTCCTTATCTATAAAACAAAAATAATAATACCCATCCTGTGTCTTTAAAGTCATTGGTAGAATCAGATAAAATTTGGAAATGAATGCTTTGTAAAATGGTTATCCCCAGAACATGAGCCAGGAAAGAATGCAGTGGTATCAATAGGAAGTCGTAACTAGAACTGCAGAGCTCAGGACTGAGTCAGAAAAGCTTAGCAAAGTAGGCATACTCAATAGATGTCACTACTAGCATATAATGTATAGGTAAAAATAAAAAACTCATACAAACCAACAAAACCCCTGTTGGAACATGGGTCAGAAAGCTTGGCAGGCATGTTATAGAATAAAAACTCAAGTAGAAAATATGGAAGATTGCTCAAACTTATTATTTTGAGAGGTGTAGATTAAAACTACAGTGAAATGCTATTTCATAGTTGCTAGATTGATTCATATTAGGAAGTCTTACTACTAAGGATTGGTAAGGAGATTAGTTCAAAGGACATTATACTTCTGAAGGAATAGAGATGTCTATTCATTTTGGAAAAGACTTCTAAAACTATCTAGTGAGGATAATTGTATATGCATATATCTGTAGTAGTTCCACTCATGAGTGTATAACCTTTAATAGACTTGTGCAAATTTGCTGTTGATTGTATTAGCAAGAATATTTGAGCATTCGTTTCAGGAGCATGAATCAATAAACTGTGGCATTGTACTCATAGCTTTGAAAATGAATATATTGTAGTTATGTGTAAAAACATTTGAGGTAAATGAGTGAAGAAACTTAGTTGTAGAATACAAAAAACAGGTAATTTCTAAAAATCTCAGTAACAAGAGAATCTAAACTTTACCTCTTTTGGGGATTAATACAGATGAAAATAAGTTTATACTTAACTAGGGAGGGTATGATAGGAAGGCAGGGGGTTGAATGGAGACAGAGCCTGCAGATAGAACACTACTTACTGGTCATATTTCAACTGTTGAGTGATGGATTCACAGATTTTCATTTTAAAGTTCATCTGGTAGTTTTCATGTATATCACATGTATTGCTTTGTATTCATCAAACATCTCATGATAAGAAATCATCTTAATCATATGAAATATCTTTGCATAAGTTCAACAAAAGTGATCATTGCAGTATTTTTTAGAAAAAAGAAACCTTACTTGGAAAAAGTAATAATACAGTCTTTGACTTAGAAAATTTAACTTGACATATGACCTATTCCTAGTACATTCTTAGTGTGTGAAATCTAGGCCATTAGCAGGGAACTGGATCAGAGGAGCAACAGCCAGAACATGTGGGATGCCAGTGCCATGGCTGCTTTACCTGTGCATCACAATGCTTTGAAGTCCCCTTGGCCAGGAGAGGTATAAATAATCCACTTGTCAAGACTGCAGCTTATGTTCCCCTTCCAGGAACTGATCTGCCTGACAACTTGCCCCATGTTTAGGTCTCATATGGGTTCCTTGTTCATAGTCGCCAAAAGAAAGCAATACTTGTATTCATCCTAATTACCTGGTTACAAGCTTAGAAACCATCTGGAGGGGAGGGGGAGGACAAAAGGACAATTAAAATTACTTGAGTTGCTGTTGTTACTAGCAGCGAACCAGAGACTTAGTGCTTATGCTGACACAAGTGAAAACCAGATGTAGAGTTGATGTCAAGCCTGATTTCATTTTAGCGGTAAGTAATAGTCACTCATGGATGCATGAAGCACTTGGAAGAAAAAGGGCTCTTCCATTCTATGAAATGTGAGAATATGTAAAATCTCAATTTACATACATATGTTTGTTGCAAAGAAATAGGATAAGGTAAGTAATAAAGACCTTTTATGCATGAATAAATTATGTATTCGCATAAATTCTGTGATAGAAGTAGAATAAAAATACAGGTTGATGGGGCAAAAGGAACAGTTTGAAATTTCTAGCTTAGAAGTAGTGCTGTTCGTTTATTTTCTAAAAAGTAGTAGTACCTCAGCTGCTTAAAACTGGATTCCCTTGAGAATGTTTAACAAATGTAATATTTAAAAATTTTTAAAGATTCTTTGTCAGAGTGAGGGAGAGAGAGGTAAAGAGAGCTTTTCTTTTTTGCTGATTAAATTGCCACAACAACTAGACCCAACTAAGCCAGGTCAAAGTCAGGAGCCAAGAATTACATCCAGGTTTTTTCAGTGGGAATGTAGGAACTCAAATAGTTGGACCATCATCTGCTGTCTTCCCAGACATAATAGCAAGATGCTAGATCAAAAATGAAGTTGCCAGGACCTAAACTAACACTCTAATATGGGATGTGGTGTTCCAAGTGGGACTTAACCCGCTGAGCCATAATGCCTAAATTCAGATTATTTTTAGTATATTAGCAATGACATTCTTTGTAACCATTTAAATATGTGCTAACACATGATATATATCACTTTAAAAATACAGAAGATGTATAAAGTTTTAGAAACCTTCTGATTTGAGTATCTTATGCAGCACACTATAGTATCTGGATGTATCCTGGCATACCAGAAACTACACTCAGACGTATGCTTCTTTATTCTGTAGCATCTGTTTCCTTGAGCCCTCCTGGTTTCCAGGACTGCCTGGGCTCCTTTCCTTTTGTTGATGGGAAAGGGGATTCATTAATATTATGAGTTAGGCTAAGACAGATTCCACTTTTCCTACTGTGGTTGTGGAAATGTCTTTTTTGTAGATACTCACTGGCTGCTGCTTCTTCTCAAAAGAATTGTAGCTACCATTGGGCTGTTGCTCTTTTATGTAAAATTTTGACCCAGCTTCTCAAGCTCTGGAGGAACAAAACAAAAGCCTGTTGGAATTTTTATCAAAATTGCATTGAATTTGCAGGAAAATAACATATTTTGGATATTTGAGATTCCTACCTATAAATATTATTTGTGTTAGAAATTTTGCTCTTGAAGTGTCTTCCAGATAAAGTTTTATAGCTTTGAATCTCCAGAGGGATGTGTGTGTGTGTGTGTGTGTGTGTGTGTGTGTGTGTGTGTATGTGTGTTTTAATTCGTTTATTCTTGGATTCTTATATCTCCTTTTGCTATTGTAAATCATACCCTAAAAATCTTTGTTTGTGGTTTATATATAGTGGTGAAATTTATTTTTTATCTAGTGGTCATATTCAAGCATCTTTCTAAATTCACTCATTATTTCTAGTAAGTTGTGGGTTTTGGAGTTTCTTTCTAAGGCTTATATATTTATTTGAAAAGCAGAGTTGCAGAAAGAGTGAGGGAGGAGGGAGAAAGAGAGAGAAGGAAAATGAATATCTTCCATCAGGTGGTTCAGTCTCTCAAATAGCTACAATGGCCAGGCCTGGGCCAGGCCGAATCCAGGAATCAGGAACTCCAGCTGGGCTTTTGCCCATAAGTGTGACAGGGCCTTCCCTGGCATGTTAGTCGGGAGCTGGATTGGAAGTAGAGCAGCTGGGACTTGAACCTGCACTCCAGAAGGAATGACAGCATTGCAAGTGCCACCATGCCTCTGGTGGTATTCCATATAGATAACCAAATGTGAGTAATGACATTCTAATTTGGTAGTTCTTTTCACTTTACTTACTGCATTGCATTACAGACCGTCCGTCAACCCAATATGTAATGGGTGTAGAATTCTCATTTTCTTCCTGATTTTAATTGAAATGATTAACCATGTCTTCGTCTTATTAAGTACACTTAACTACACATTGATTACCTTGTAGCTTGGATTTATGTCCTTCATTCTTAAGCAATAACTCCTTGGAAATTGTCCCTTTCCATTATGTTTCTTTGTGAAACTCTAGTTAAACATAGTTTATATCTTTTTCTGTTGTCTTTATCTCCCTATGTTTCTTTTATATTCTCTAGTTTCAAGCCTTTTTGTGCTTTAATTGTGGATACTTTTTCCTATCTTCCTATTTTCTTATCCTTTCTTTGTTTATCTTATTTCTTCCTCAGTCTACTGAGTGTTCTTTATTTCTACAATTACATTTTTTAAGTGTAACAGATATATTTTAGTTTTTAGAATCTTCTAACCATTGGTTGCAATGGTTCAGAGCCTGTGCTTCAAGTCTAGCTGTTTCTGGTCCCAGCTAATGCACACCCTGGGAGTCAGGAAGTCCTTTGTTCAAGTACCTAGGCCTCTGCCATCTACGGGGGAGTCCCAGTTGACTTTCAAGCTCCAAGCTTTGATCTGGATCAGTATTTGCTGTGGTCAACATCTGGGAGTGGAAGATCTCTTTTTGTCTCTCTGATTCTTTGATTTCAAATGAAATTATAGTAGATACGTTTTAAAAATTTAAAAAAAATCCCCCTGTCAATTTGAATAATTTCTTATTCCTTGTTCATTTCTATGATTCTCTTTTTCTAATATCCATGGTTCTGGAGAATATTAATTTAATTTTTCTTCCACTGACATTTATTCACAGTAATTTGTTTCCTGTGGTTTATAGTCATTGCCTTTGTCTTCATGTATCACCAACTTAGATTTTCTTGAGAGAGGATTTGCATATGTTTCTGAGGAAAGCCATACAACTCTCTAGGTGCATGGAACCAGTTCTAAGTCCAGGTTAGTAAGTTAAGATCACCAAGCTTAATATAAGAATCTTAAGTACAAGTACTGCCCCTTGCCACAGACAGAGCAAAGCCACTCATGTGTGTACACATGGCTGTGTACAGTTGTAGCTTTTAGCCACAGTTAACTCAGGGTATTTTTATATAGCTGGGTTTTTTTTTTAATCTGCATTTCCTCAGAGGTTTTTTTATTCTTTCCTGAGATCCCAGAAATGCTGTAAAAGGACTAATATTTTATGCAGAAGTGCATACCATGCAAAATTGTCCATTAGTAAAATGACCCTTTTTTGTGAAGTCTGCCATACTGCCAATATAGAAACCCACAGGAAATAACATTTAACTACAACACTTGTAAGAAATACATATAACATAAAAATTAAAAAAAAAAAAAAACAGTTTCTGCAGCTGCACGCATTTGGTTTCAAGGGAAACGTCTGCACTCTTTTTGGCTTTGTTCTTCCACAGATAAGGCCATCTGAAAAGCTACCTAGTTCCATAACAGGCTCATTCTTGGTAAAGTTCTCATTGAAGAAATGCAAAGGGAAGAACTTCTCAGAAGACAGGAGAAAGTGCCCTGAAGAATAACAGATGGCAGAGTTCCCTCCAGGGTCTAATCAAGGAACATTTTTCTCCCCCTGGGATAATGGAATGCTATAATATATGCTCCCTGAGATGCCACAGCTGGTAGGCACAAGCCCTTTCTGTGTCTCTCATTCTTTTCTAAGTTGGAGTAGTTCTTCAGATTATTCCAAACATGCAGCCCCAGTGCATATTGCACGTACAATTTGCTGTTTTAGTTCCTCGGTTTTTGTTGTTTTGGAAGAGGATCCATTAGCAGACATGAAGTACATATCTGTTTGATTTCATAACCACAGTGTTTTACTAAGATCCTGTACTTAGTGCTCTGTTTGCCCAGTGGGTAGAACTTTTTGTTTTTTCCTTCAGTGAAAACTTGAGTCCCTATTGCTGACAGGAAGGGAATAGACTAAGTATTTTGTGCCTAGATAGACTATTATAATCAGTAAAATTTACAAAATATTTCTGTTTCAGTTCACTTCTTAAGTTTGCTCATTTGAAGGGAGCCTAAACTACGAGACTTGCTTTGGGTGACAAAGCATGAGCAGAGGGGGGTCAGCAGTTTGGAGATCCATGCATGATTCACTGTCATGTTCTTTCCCTCTGTCCCAGTGACAGGTAGAACGGAAGAACTAAAGGCAGCCCCCAGCAATGTTGAGAAAGAAACCATCTTTGTGTCTGGGACTGCTTGATGTAAGAGTATGGTCTAGCCTGCGTGAGTGATACAGGCACCTACCTGAAATGCAGAGGATTTCAGTGGCAACATGAGGCTACCCCACCTAATTGCCATTTGACAAGCCTCTTGACATTACTAAACCTGATTTTCCTATTCTGAAATGTGGAACTAACAATTCTTCTCCTGACTGTTTCTCAAGTTTGTTTTGGGTATCCAAGGTAAATGAAAGTGTTTGAAAAATGTAAAACATGTGGAAACATGTTCCCATAGTACCATTAGCAACATCAAATAGGTTTATTCCTGTGCATGTAATTGCTAATCTCAAGAAGAAAACTCGAGATTTTGATCATAGACATGGAATGGAAGCCTTGATAATTTCAGCATGAAGTAGAAATACTACACATTTTTTCATAAACCTCTTTAAAGAGCCTTTAATGTTTTAAAAATTCCTCCATAGATAAGAGTTGTACAAACAAAAATAAAGCCAAAACTAATTTCAGAAGGAAAAATAAAAACCTCTAATTTGACCTTTAAAATGCTATATTTTCATTTTAAAAAAAGAGATTTATCTATTTATTTGAAAGAGATACAGAGAGAAAGGGTAAAAGAGAGAGAGATCTTGTTTCTGTTGCTTCATTCCCCAAATGATCACAACAGCTGGGGCTGGGCCAGGCTGAAACCAGGATTATAGAGTTTCTTCCAGGTCCCCCTGTGGTTCAGGGACCAAAGCACTTGAGCCATCCTCTGCTGCTCTCCCCAAGCACGTTAGCAGGAAACCAGATCAAAAGTGGAGCAGCTGGATCTGAAACTTTGTTTATATAGGAAGCCGTCAGTGCAGGTACAGGCTTACCTATTATGCCAAAATGCCAGCCACCATGTTATTATTTCTTATGATATTAAAGTAAACATTGACTTGGTTTACTTGCCCCAAATTAGGGTCAAACCTTATTAAGCTGCCTTGTTTTCAAACTCCATCTGCTTTTCTCTCACCTTTGAATTCTGAGACCCTGGGGCTCACTCTCATCTTTCAGTGAACAATAAATAAATTGAGAGTTTTGTGATTTGCCATTTACATGGCAAGAACGCATCCTGTGCCACTGGCCAGAGAGCATGAGCTTTTCTGGTAGTCTTACACGCTTGTTAATAAGGCATATAAACTGATCCGTTAAGTTGTCATTGAGAAAGAACTCTGGGTCCTACACAACTGTTGTTCTTATCTTGTCATTTGCTGTGTTAGGAATGTCGGGACAGGTACAGGCAGGACATATGGTAATTCTATGAAGTTCTATGTTGACTTATGCTATCAAAGTAATGATGATGATGTGTGAGTAATTATACATGAAGCTCCGAGTTCCTTCTCTATTAGACATCTGGAATGGATTACTTATCTTCTCTATCCTTTCTGGCTTTGCACTGAGAAGTATGAAAACATTCAAGCTTCATGTTGAGCCGTGTAGGCTTTGCCAGTTGGTTATGCTCAAATTAGTAGGTGTTAAATAGCTTTTAATGATGATTGAAAACTCACTTTTTCTTAATCCCTGTTCTTATTTCTTTCTCTTAACTTTGGCATGAATACAATTGCCTTTCTCTAAATTGCTTCTCTGTTACAGAAAAGTAGTCATTCATTTTGAGAACAAGTGCCAAATTCTTTAGTTGGAGTAAGTATAAAATAGCATATACTATCAACAGGAAACTTTTTGTCACTTGTAAGTCAAGAAATGGAACTTTGACTTTTTGAAAGGACATTAATGCAGGTTAGAGAATATTGTCATCAAATATATACTTTTATTTTTTGTGTTCTAACAATGTCTTCAGTTTTTGGCATTCCATGTCTTTGCTTTGTGACAATTGGTATCCCAATGTCACTCTTTTTCCCTTAGTGTAGTTTAAATAAAAGGCTACGTTTTACCTGCAGGTTTAATGTGTGTTTCTTAATGCGTACCTCTAAAAGCTTTGAAGATCTCTGTATACTAATAATACACTTGACTCACGGTTGAAAAGCCTTGAACCAAAACATGCTCTTAAATTGCTGTTATGCCTGCAAACAAATGCTAACAGACTCTGTCTCTCTACTAAAATAATTTCTCTTCCCAATGTTCAATATTTTGTTTTTCTGCATAGTTTTTAAAAAATATTTATTTTAAAAGCAGATTTTCAGAGGGAGGAGGTCAGTGATCATCTGTCTGCAGGATCACTCCTGAAATGGCCACTAGAGCCAGGGACGGGCCAGACCAAAGCCAGGGGTCAAGAGCTCCACCCAGTTTTCCCACCTGGACACGGGGGCCCAAAACTTGAGCCATCCTCTGCTGCTTTTCTGGACCATTAGCAGGGAGCTGGGTCAGAAACGAAGCAGACGAGACTCAAACCAGAACATACGCATGGGATGCCACAGGCAAGTCAAATTAGCTTCCCCCCTTGGATATTATTTACTAAAATAAAATGTGCTTCTATTACTCATGTTTTTAATTAATAAATAATGATAAAAATGGGGAAGAAATTGCCATAAATTACTTTTAATATTATGCAATTTTGAGCCTTTGTGATGGCTCAATTGGCTAATCCTTGGCTTAACTCCGGCTGTTGTGGCTATTTGTAGAGTGGACCAGCAGATGGAAAAATCTTGATCTCTGTCTCTCCTCTCTGTAAATCTACCTTTTCATCAAAAATAAATAAATCCCTCTAAAAAAGGTAACATAATAACAAAAAAACTCACTACTTCTTGAGTGCTTTTAATGTACTACTAAGATGTATTGGTAGTCCCTTCATAGAGAATTTCAATAACATGATAGATCATTAGCTTTCAGTTAATATGTATTCATTTAAGTATTTGTAAATATGGCAGCCTGAAGTACAATCTTTGAATATGGTAAAAGAGCATCTCTCAAGGAGACTTTCTGAAGTGGCCTTTTCAATGACAACATTTACTAAAAGACATTAATTGGCTGCTAATAGTGACTATCATACTATTTTTCCTTCTCCTGAAAATGATAGGTTACAGTACTGTCAAAAGCTTCACCCACATACATTATTGTCCTACAGGACTTCTTGGTACATTCATCTCTCAGGTACGATGGCAATAGATGGAAGGCTGCTGCTGTAACTGCCTAAATAGATGGATGGCAGCTTAGACAATTAAAGGAAGAAAGAGTGACAAAGAAGATGCCCAGTACTGAAGATCCTGCTGTGCCCTTGTTCTCCTGCCCCACATTCCCAATTGTCGTAATTTAGCATAAGTTTTATTAATCAACTACTGATTTAGTGTTCATAACCATTGAAGTGACTTTTAAATGAAATGCTTCCTTAGTGATGCTTTGACCATTGACCACAGTATACTACTGTTACACCTGCCACAGGATAAATGTATTTGTCCACACAGAAAACCACCTTTCCTTTCCTCAAAGCAGCTGCAAATTTTTCTGTCAAAAAAAAGGCAAAAATGTTGCCATTAAGATTGAGTTGTTGAACAATAGTCACATCTATCTCAGACACCAAGAGTCAACCTCAAATTGTTGAATCCATTTACAGCCCCAACTGCAGAAAAGTTATCATTAAAAACATAGATATATATAAAGAATAGAATTGTATCTGCTGAATTTTGAGTCTTTAATTTTTCAGTTAAAAAGTGCAGTAAAAACCTTGCCATCCCCAGTTTCCATATCTTTTGTAAAATTCTATATTTTTGTTTGTTTTTGCATTTCATTTCTGTACTTTAGTTATTATACACATCTGTGGGGGGTATGTGGTAACAAATGTATTCACTGTGTGAAGTTTAAATCTATCTGTTAAATTAAATAATTTTCAGGGCCACTATTATTTATTTCTATGATTGCTTTGCAGGCTTTCATATTAGGAAGATTAATGTGAAAAGGTTATACAACAGCAGAGAAAATGTCTGATGCTATCATAATCAATTTTAAAAATGAGAGTACAGCTCTGAATCTGTTATTATGATCATCATATTTATGCTTGTATGAATAAAGTCATTCATTGCAGAATGCTAACAAGATGTCTTTCATGTATCATTAAAATAACTTATGTCAAATTCTTGGCTAAATTATTGAAGTACTTTCAATATTAATAATCTCATACAAATATCTAGCAAGAAAAACCAGTCAAAATTAATTAATGATCAATTAGGATAGATTATATTCTTCTTGGTTCTCATTTGTTTTTGAAATAATCAGCTTGTTATTTTTTTCTAAAATGGCTCAATATGAACTGAATCCCAATCATTTCTTACACCTATTTTTTTTCACAAACTACAGTCACTTAAAGAAACTAGCTATTTTCTTGCAAATTATTCATCCTGTGGATGTTATCAATCATGTTTTCATCTCAAAGTTGATCTGCTCATTTTCTCTTCCATTATTGTATGTTTATATGACAGTACTGCAGTAATTTTGTTAGTTCTAATTCTAAAAATTTTGCAATAAGTAGATTTATTGGGCCCGACGCGGTGGCGCAAGTGATTAAGGTCCTCACCTTGCACGCCTGGGATCCCATATGGGCTCCAGTTCTATCCCAGCGGCCCCACTTCCCATCCAGCTCCCTGCCTGTGGCCCGGGAAAGCAGGCGAGGATGGCCCAATGCTTTGGGACCCTGCACCCGCATGGGAGACCCGGAAAAGGCTCCTGGTTTCGGATCGGCATAGCATCGGTCGTTGCGCTCACCTGGGGAGTGAATCATCGGACAGAAGATCTTCCTCTCTGTCTCTCCTCCTCTCTGTATATCCGCCTTTCCAATAAAAAAATAATAAAAATAAATCTTTAAAAAAATAAGTGGATTTATTCTAAAATTAATCATATTTGACTTTATAGTACAAAAGCCCTTTCATTATACTGCTGATTAAAGGAAATTCATTTTTAAATATTTAGCTAATAAATATAACAAGACATCAATACATTTTCTTATTATTTTTACTCCCTAATTTGAATTTTTGTGATGCAGTAGTTAAGGTATAAATCTATCAATTGAAGTTACAGTCCAAGATATTAAGAGTCAAACTCCTTGATTTTTCTTTAGCAGATACTGTATTAGAAAAAATTATATTTTCTAGTAAGTTACAGTAGAGAATATAGGTTTGAAATGTCAAATAAGAATTAAACCTATGAATGTTTGGAATGGTGATAAGATGCTAAGTTGTTGCCGGCCAGTTAAGCTTCTTCTGTGGTTACTGTACTTAAGAAAGGTCATTCCTTTTATGTATTGGTAGAATTTATGACTTTATTTAGCAATTGTTTAAGTTATATGTGAATGTTAAAATGAGAAAAAAGCAAAAATTACTGCAGAACAAAGATAAGCAGAATCATTACCCGAAAACATGATTCAGTTTTGAAAATTCTACCAACCAATTATTCTTAATGTGATGTTTATCATTTAACTTAATTGAGGTCAATTCTTATTTGATTGACATTACTGAAAAGTTGTATTCTTTTACTAATTTTATTTCAAAGCATATGCACTTACTCTTAAATTATTCCTGTGGACCTTAGTATATCTAAACTAAGAGCATACCATCTTTCCTGGTATTCTATTCATCTTTTAAATGTTCCCTGCATTTTAAACATGGAATGAGAGTTTGCTTAGGTAATAGTCTTTCCAGTTGCTCTTTGTGCACTTTGCATACAGTAATAATGCAAAGGCATATAATACCTATTCAGTATTTTTGTTTTGCTGCCATAGTGTTTTCTGCTTTACATGTTCCATCTCATTTAATCCTCACAGTGCTGAAACAGACAATAGGAAAAAGAATCTACAGAAACTCAGAAGATAAAATATTTGCTCAATTCACACAGCTGCAAGTAACCAATCTGGCTGGGACTTAACCAAAAATCTATTAGATTCTAGAGTTTACTGTATTACTTTTTCAAATAGAATGAAAATATATTCCTTGAGTGAAATTGCAAACATTTTGGTGACCAGAGTTGTGGCACAGCAAGTAAGGCTGCCACCTGCTATGCCAACATATCCTATGTTGGCAAAAGCACTACTTGAAAACCACCACAGTGGGCATCATGATACAGATTTAGTAATACTTCCATAAATTGATAGAGCCAGACCATTTATATTAAAGCAAATGCAGAAATAGTTTTCTTCTGTATAATTAACTTAGCAATTAATTTTCTTTCTAAAAAGTTAATTGCTAAATGTATGGATGCAGAGGTCATCATGTTAAGTGAAATAAATAAGGCACAAAAAAAAAAAACACTAGTACTGCACAGTCATATTCGTTTGTGGAATCTAAGGAAGTTGATATAATAGAGATTAAAGACAGAATGGAGGTTGCCAAAGAATGAAGAGAACAGGGAATTAGAGGGATGAAAGAGGTTGATTAAGGGGTTGTAAGCTATCATTAGAGAGGAGGAAGAAATTGTGGTGTTTTGTTAGCTCTAGGATGCATATAGATGTTATACTGTGCTGAATATTTTTTTCTAAAATTGAAGAGCTAGAATAAAGACTTTTGAGCTCTAGCACCATAAAGAATTGATACATGCAGATGCTTGAGGAAATAAATACATTTACCCAATCTGAATATTATATAATGTGCACATTTTATATTGGGTAAAAATAAGTATACAACAAAATGAAATAAAAAATAAGTTTGAATATGGTACATTCTATGAATCTGAAATTATCAGGAAAAATACACCTCAAGATTTTTTTAAATCTCCATTATGACAATTATTAAGCATGATGGAAAATAGAGTAATTCCATGAAGTCTCACATATCCATGACCTAGTGCCAACACTATCAACTCATGCCCCAGCTTGTTTACCTAACTTGCTCCCTTCCTCACAGCCCCAACTCTGGATCAGTTTGAACCAAATACCAAGTAGTGAGTTATTACTTGTGAAAGTATTTCAGTAGGTACCCTAAAAGCTAAAAAAAAAATTAAATTATAACATAAACACAATATCACAATTTGAATCTCTTGCCATCATCAAGTATCAGATGTTTTGGTTTTTTAAAAAAATATATATTTTTATTTTGAATTTTGAATTGTGGTTCAATTTTGTATAGTCTGGGATTTCCCCCTCCCAAACTCCCACCCCCATCAGATTTTTCCCATTTTGTCACAATAGTGTAGTCCTTCACAAGGAATAGTAATTCCATCAGTCTCCCATTCAAGTATGTCCTCTTAGTGTGTAAATTTTTCTACTTGCTGTGTATAAAACAAGGTCAAAATATGTTTCACACGTTGTAGTTTGTTAATATGCCTCATAAGTCTCTTTTAGCTGTTTTTTTTTCTCCTTTTTTGTGATTTATTGCAAGGAAGAAAAGACTATTTTATCAGTAGTTGTTCCCTTTTTTTTTTAAAAAAAAAAAAATCTTTTTAAATCTTTCATCTGCTGGTTCACTACCCAAATGAACACAATGTCCAGAGCTGAGCCAATGCGAAGCCAGGAATCAGGAGCTTCTTCTGGGTCTCACACATAGGCCCATGCTTTGGGCCATTTTTCTACTGTTTTCCAAGGCCATAAGCAGAGAGCTTGATGAGAAGTGGAGCAGCCAGGACACAAGCCTACACCTGTATGGGATGCTGGCACTTGCAAGGTGAAAATTTAGCCCTTGAGCCTCACACAGGACCCTCTTTTGTTGATTTCATCTCTAGTTCCTTTGATATCTGATTTTTTTTTTTTTAACATTTGTGGTTGAACCTAAATTAGGTATTCTAACATAGGGACAATTTTGTTCATCAGGGACATTTGTCAGTGATTGGATATATTTTTGGTAGCCACAGTGGAGGGAGGTGTTATCAATTTCTCACAAAATAAAACAAAACAAAACAAGGAGGCTGCTAAGCATCATACAATGCACAGGATGGACTCCACAACAGGAATTGTAAGGTTCAAAGTTCAGTAGTTCCAAAGCTGAAAAACCATAGAGGTATAGTCAGATTGAGTTTTAATTTTCCCTCCCCCAGCATTTGCCAGGTGATCTAAATATCTTTATCTTCTTCACATTTTAAGCAAACATTGCTTACAATTAATTTTAATTATTTCTAACATATGATTGTAGAGATAGCATAGGCTAAAAACATTTCCATCATATGGAATCATAATTCTATCAGTCTCTTATTTAAGTGTACCCCGGCATTGTTGGTACAGTCAATGTCAGACACCATTGTAGTATAGTGGGGAAAATCTGATGGGGGAGTGGGAGTTTGGGAGGGAATCCCAGCCTATAAAAAATTGTACTACATAATTCAAAATTCAAAATAAAAATATATTAAAAAAAAATTTCCATGATGTTAAAGAAAGCGCAAGACTACAATTAGGGTTAACATTCACCTCAGTTCCCCAATCAGATTATGGTTTTATTCACTAAACTATATTTACATTCAGAAAGTTTTGCAATATAATTCCAAATGGTGTACTATGCTCATTTTTGTACCACTCGTTCCATACTTGTCCAACTTCTCTGTTGGTATCTATTTTCTGAGCCTATTACAAAGTTGAGAAAATGTAGCTTTTATAAAATTATCTGCAAAATTATAGCAGACTCATGCCAAAGGCAATAATAAGTGCATTTCTCATATGTACAAGTGTAATTAAAATTGAAAATAAAAAACCATCTGTCCTGGATTTTGAAAAGAATTAAGCAACATTATCTAGGAAAAAAAAGAAAGAATAAATTACAATGATTAAAGTCTTTAAAAGTCATTAAAATGCACTAAAGAAGTAATTTTTTTCAACTATGGAAAATCTAGTTTTTGTTTTTCTTTCCTTTTTTCTTCTAGTTGTTGTTGTTTTCTTAAAGAGAAGAAAATGTCTGGGTTCCCCATCTGCAATATAACAAATACAGTTTTTGCTTTTATGTTCTTCCTCTTTAAATTATCTTTTAAAAATTACAGTGAACTATGGAATGATTTGCATTTCGAGAATGCAGGGTACATAAAAGAACATATTCATCTTGAACTCCAAAACTATTTTCATCTCAAAGATTGCAAACCAGATAAAGGGATACTCTGCTCTAGTGGGTTAAGCAGCTGTTTATGCAAGTGATACGGGCACTCCTATCAGAGTGGCTACTGGAGTGCCAACTACGACACTTTGGATGCAGTTTGCTACTAATGCGCCTGGAAAGGCAGGGTGATGGCCCGGGTCCTTGGGCTCCAGATCCCCACATGGAAAACTGGGATAAAGTTCTTGGTTCCTGGCTCCTGACTTTGGCCTGTCCCATATACTTGCTTGTTGCAACTATTTAGGGAGTGAACCAGTTGACACAGTATCTCCCTCTCTCTGCTGCTCTGCCTTCAAATAAATGAATACATTTTTAAAAGTAAAAGAAAACCAGATAAAGGTAGATAATTCCATAAAATATTAATTGATTTTGTGTTGAGATTGTATCAAAGCTCTGTTTGTGAATTAATAGCTCATTTTCTCCGCACTTGCACATGTGACCCCACTTAACATGTATGCATGTTTGGTTCACTCTATATGTAAACTAAATTCATATTGTAAAAATGAATAAATGTTTCTAGTTTTTTGGTAATAGGACATTAATTAATTAATTATTTAAATCCATGGATAGCATTGTGGCAAATACTGATGGGTCTAGTGTTGTGGCATAGAGGATGAAGCCATTATCTGCTGTGCCAGCATCCCATAAGGGTGGTAGTTCATGTGCTGGCTGCTCCACTGCCTATCCAGCTCCCTGCTAGTGTGCCTGGGAAGCACTGGAGGATTACTCATGTGCTTGGCCGCTGCACCCACTTGGGAGACCCAGATGAAGACACTATTCTTCACTCCTGGCTTTTAGACTAGCTCAGCTCTGGCCATCTGGAAAGTAAACCAATGGGTAGAAGATTTTTTCTCTCTCTCCCTCCCTCCATTTCTGTCTATTTCTGTCTATTTCTCTCTCTCTCTTTCTCCCTAGCTCTGCCTCAAAAAGAAAGAAAAAGCCAAAACATGGAGTTTCAAATGTTACTTCTACTTCTCATCAAACTTCCCACTAATGTGTACCTTGGAGGCAGCAGGTGATGGCTCAAGTACTTGGGTCACTTCTGTTAAGTTTCGGTTTCCTGTCTTCAGCCTGACCCTGTCCTGGTTGTTGCAGCCATTTAGGGGAGTTGACTAGTAGATAGAACATTTCTCTCATGTCCCTCTCTCTCTGTCTTTGAAGAAAAGTTGAAATGAATCCTTTTCAATGTTCTTTATATATTAATATTAATTCAGAGAAACATAAAAATTAATGTGTATTTATTTCAGCAGTAACAACAACAACAGAAACTCTTGTTCACTCATTGATTCCCCCAAATATCCACCACAGCCAAAGCTGGGCCACAGAAACCAAAAGCTGAGTATTGAGTCTGTGTCTCTTATGTGAGTGGAAGGAACCCAACGACGTGGGCCATTATTGTTGCCTCCCAGGTTCTACATCAGCAGAAAGCTGAAGTCAAGAGCGGGGGCTGGGTATCAAATCCAAGTACCCCATGTGAACCATGGGCATTCTAATCAGTATCTTAACTACTAAGATGAATGTCTGCCCACATTTACAGATTCAGAATATTACTAGGCCATCAGATTTTATATAAACATCTGCAATTGACGTGACAAAGAGTTTCCAATTGATCAATCATGAAATTGATGACTCACAACTTGGTTTTCTAATTACTACCAGAAAAAAAAATTCAGCCCCTGATCAAAGTCATTTGTTTGGATAATGTTCTCTAAAAGTAACATCTCATTTTCTAGTGATAATATTTTACCGTTTTCCTCTCAATAAATTCACCAGGAAGCATTGCTATTAAAAATTCAACTGGTACTTCCTGAGTCTCTCTGTTTGCTGAGATATATTTTGATAACACTTACATCTTTGTAAAAATAAAATTATCCTTGCTTTCCCTTGGGCTTTGGTATTTCAGACTGTAAGGATTCACAAGTTCACTCACATACTGTAATTATTGTAACAATATTAATTACTCAGTCCAAAGTGCAGCCCTATTTGCAGTCCCATAAAGTTCAGAAAGTGAAAAGGAGGAAGTGAGGATCTAGGAATAATCCAGGGAGGTTAAAGATAACAAGAGAACATTCTTCCTTGGATGGATCTTGAGGTGAGAGATTACCTCATATAGGTTAGTTGGTTTATCATTTGTCCTAAATGTGGCAGCTGTTTATTCTTCATTTTTTTTTTCCAAAAAGGGATGTACAGGAGCAGGTGCAGTGACTCCACCAGCAGCAGTAGCATCCCATATAGGCACTGGTTCAAGTCCCAGCTGTTCCACTTCTCTGCTATAGACCCGGGAAAGCAGCAGAAGATGGCCCAAGACCTTGGGACTTTGCACCCACATGTGAGAACTGGAGAAAGTTCCTGACTTCTAGATTCAGACTGGCCCAGCTCTGGTCATTTGTGGCCAGTTGGGGAGTAAATCAGAAAATACAAGATTCTCTCAGATTTGTTTCTCTCTCTCTCTCTCTCTCTCTCTCTCAACTAAAATAAATAAACCTTGAAAAATGGAATGTATTACATTTTCCCTTAAGATGTTTTCTTCAGTAAAGTATGATTTGGTCCCCATCTTGACTTTTGACTTTGGTCATGCAATCAAAGAACCTTTACAAATTAACCTCCTCCCTTTAAAAAGTTTACATGGTTTTAAAATTTGTCCACAATGTCTAAGTTGTTCTGAATTAGACCAATCCTAATAGACATTTTCTTGATTTCCTTATGAAAAAATCTTTCTATATACAAAAACAAAAAAGAAAATTTTGAAGCTTTTCTTTACTCTAAAATAATATCAACAGCTATGAAATATTCAAAGTCTATTAAAGTCAACATTTGAACATAAAAAGCAGCTATATTTGTTGAATAAACATAGAAAAATTTCAGTCTTGAGGCTTAGCATTTTTTGTGTTCTGTATTTCTGATTAGATTCAACAAATTATACTCAAGAATGGAAGCATTTATTACACTTCTGTTATTCTTCCAGAAATTGGAATGGAAGGAGCAAAATGAGCTTTAAAAATATTTGAAGCTACATAGATTGATTCTGCTACCGTGGGCCTGTTTATTTCAAAATTTGACAGCAAATTTATAAGAAAACAGCAATGTCATGCATATTAACTGTGTGAGACATTAATTTGAAAATATTCATTATGACAAGTAATGGGAGGAACAGAATGTTTGTTTAAATGATTGGAAAACTCATTTAGAGGAGTAATGGGCATTCTCTGGGATTCTGACATAGGAAACCATGTGAGGACACACACAGCTTATTTAATGTGTGCCTTTGTATTTGTTGTGTTGGAAAGTTTCAACCTACTATAGATGATATCATTTAATTATTTGAGAAGACAGAATATTCTTAGGTTGCACTGCATTATTCAGCTTACTGTATTCAGTGAAGTAGAACCCCAAGAACAGGATAAAAAGAAATCCTGCAGGCCAGCATGGTGGTTCAACAAGACCTTCAAGTGCTGGCACATAGGCATCAGTTTGTATCCTGGCTGCTCCACTTTTCATCTAGCTCTCTACCTGTAGCCTAGAAGAGCAGGGGAGAATGGCCCAAAGCATTGGGACCCTGTACCCATGTGGGATACTCAGAAGCTCCTGGCTTCAGATCAGCTTAGCTCTGGTCATTGTAGCCACTTGGGAAGTGATCTTAAGTGGATAAATCTCCCTCTGTCTCTCTTTCTCTCTGTAAATCTGCATTTCCAATAGAAATGCTTTGAGGAGCATTTTGAAAAAGGACTATTTACAAAGGTGTGGGAGAGATTTGAAGAGTTGTTAACCAGAGAAACCACCCAGAAAAGGTGGCTGAATGGAGAGCGCTCTGTGACAGGGGCAGAGGGGTACAACAGAAAGTGAACAGGGAGAATAAGTACACCAACATCCTCTTCCACTCCTCCAGCTTTTACTATCTCTTTGCCCCCTCATCTCCCCAGAGCACAAGGCAAGGGAGCTGGTTAAAGGAGCCGAGGCAGATCAAGCTCCCAGGGCACAAAGCAGGATGGGAGAAGAGCAGATTTCAGAGGAATTGAAAGGCATCCAATAACCTCATGGTGATAAGATTATTTTGAATGATGATTCCTTTTTGAGGCTTATTTTATTTTTATTTGAAAGGCAAAGTTACAGAGAGAAGGAGAAGCAGAGGAAGAGGTCTTCCATCTGTTGGTTCACTCCCCAGATGGTCACTATATGGTCACTATAGCCAGAGTAATCTGAAGCCAGGAGCGTCTTCAGGATCTCCCACAAGGGGGCAGGATCCCAAGGCTTTGCATCGTCCTCCATTGCTTTCCCAGGCCATCAGCAGTATGCCTGATGGTAAGTGGAGCAGCCAGGACACAAACCTTCAGCCACGTGGGGTGCCAGCCCAGAAGGCGGAGACTTAGTTTATTATGCCAGAGCACAGGTCCCAATTTTTTTCTTTATAATTTTTTCTCCAAATTTCAACAAAGGGTATGAATACTTCTTTTTCAGAAGTACTTCATAATGTTTCCTCTTTGTTTTTAGACATTTCATTAATTTGAAAGGCAGAGTTACAGAGGAGAGCCCGAGAGTGAGTCTTTCACCTGTTGCTTCAGTCCCCAGATGACCACAGAAGCCAGAGTTGGATGAAGCCAGAAGCCAAGAGCATCATCTAGGCATTCTGCATGCATGACAAGGGCCCAAGCTCATTGGCCAACTCCCACTGCTTTTCCAGGTACATTACAAGGGGCTGGATTAAAAGTGGAGCAGCCAGAACTGAACCAGCAGCCATATGGAATGGCGGCGTAATAATTGCTGCCTTATCTACTGTAACACAACACTAGTCCCAACATGCAATATTTTTAAAATGGAAAAACTGTGTTATCAAATTTTGTGCATATATTCTTAATGTCTAAACAGTATTTGTTAGGATTAGGAGATGATACACTACTGGCTGGGTGGTACAGAAGGTTGAGTCACAACTTACAATGCTGACATTAAAAATAGTTACCAGTTCAAGTTCCAGCTACTCCAATTTCTAACCAGCACCTGGGAAAGCAGCAGCAGATAACCTGAATGCTTAGCTCTATGAACCAATGTGGGAAACCCTCATGGAATAGCAGGCTTCTAGCTTTGGTGGTTGCAGTCGTTTGAGGAGTGAACCAGTAAAAGGAAGATACTCTCTTTCTTTCTCTGCAACTCTGCCTTTCAAATAAATAAATAATAAATAAATAATAGAAGAGATTGAGAGTCTTTAGGGAGGTGTACATGAACCTCCATCATTGCAGTAATGGAACCAACTGTGTGCCCATCTACAATGAGATTGAAAAAATAAAATGACAGGATATTCCTAAAGTTAATCCTGTATGGAAATAAGTCAAGTCCAGACTCCTTACCAAGCATGCCAAATCCTGGCCCTGCTCACTTCTCCAGCACCATCACCTGCTTTCATTCCATGTTAGCCAACTGTCTGTCCTTCAAGTCCGTGCTATGTTCTTTCTTAGGCTTTGATCTAGGTGTGCCATCTTGAAAAAGAAATGACTTGTCTGATTTTTCTGTGACTGATTACTTCTTGTCATTTAGTTCTTGTCTGAAACTACCTCTGCTTAGAGATGGACTCCTTGACCAGCCAGTGTATAGTAGCTGTGAAATCAACCTGTTTGGATATTCTGATAGGTGACACAGTACTCATTTATATCCGATGCTTTTATCTTACTTGTGTATTGTGTGGTGGTCATTTATTATTGTTTCTAACCAGACTACAAGCTTCCTAAAAGCAGGAGTCCTGCTGGTCTTATGCACCATCATCTTCATCCACAATGACCACTTTGTAAGAGGTGCTGAACTCCTACAGGTGTCAGGAACATGTGTACACAGTCCATATGTCAATACACACATACATACACCCAGCAAACATTGCAGGAGTATGCAGAGTAGAGAGCCGTTTGACTGTTATCTTAAGATCAGATGAGCATAGAACACTTGTGGCATTGTTCTGAGATTTGTTCTGAAATTGTGGCAAGAGGTTATTTAATCTTATATAAAAACTCAAAGGTAATATCCTAGTTGCCAAGAGAAAATAGTTTGTTTTTTGCAGAGCATGCCATTCCTTTTGAACTCTGAGTACCCAATTATAACTGAGAACTTGGTTTTCTATGCTGTGGTGAGACTGATTTCCATTAATGTAAAGGAACAGATGTCCCATGCATGCTGGCAAGAAAGGAACTGTTCTTTCTCTTGCCTCTCATCTGCAACCCACACAGTTCTCCACATTGTGGATATATCTACTTTGCAAATTATGCAACACAAAACAAAAACAGGCAGAAGTCTACCAACCTCCTGACACTTGATTAGTACTTTTTTGAAAACTGAAACAAAGATAAAACACAATTTCAGATTAATAGAAGAGGTGAAGTCCTCATACAAATTCACAACAACTGGGGAGGAGGAAGGCAGTGAGGGATAAAATTTGGAAGCTGAAAGAACTTGTGAGGGTTGAAAGACAAATTTAGAATGTTATTTTTTTAATCTAATTACAGTTCCAATGGCAATTGCCGATTTTAGTCTAAGGACTAAAATCTCGATTGTAACCACCAAGTAAATAGGGTAAGAATTTGTCTTTTGAGAATTGTGCTTAATTTTGAAGTTATATTAAACTACTCAAATATTTTCTTATGTGTAACTTCTAATATGTTTTGTTTCAAGGACCTGATGTAGTCTTAGGGCTTATTAACACTTTGCTTCTTAGGAATTTACGGTTAAGATCACAGGACATGTGTTTCAGTGCCATTTTCCACAGCAGGAGGATTGTTAAGGAGCTGCCCATAAGGTGGCTCTGGAAAGCAGGCTGACATGTAAAAAGTGAATGTACTTGGGCAAGTCATACAACTTAGTGGGGAAGAGGAGAAGGGTGTCCAGCCCTGTCAGAGGAGCGAGACAAACATGAAAAATAGGCAACAATGTTGGCAAGAGAGATTTCTAGATACTATAATTTCTGGTCTTATTCTTTTCAAATTGTATGTAAGGCTTTCAGGATTTGAATTTTACATATAACAACCAACTTGGCAGACACTCGCTGCTATCTACTCAGCAGCCAGTCGTCTTCTTCCCTGCTGAAGGCCACTCTTGATGAGCTGCAGAGGGGAGATCCCTGATCAAGACCAAGGATGAGTAAGGAGACATTAGGCTGGTGCTGTTCATTTGTTCATTCATTCAATGACTGTTCATTGAGCACCTACCTCCATTCCAGGTATACCTCTCTGCCCAGGAGACAGTGAATAAAACAGGTGCTCTTTCTGCCCTCAAAAGGCTTAATATCCTTGGGGGAAGAGATAAGCAATAACTAAATACTCCAGGATAAGTTTTTACAAAATGAAATAAAAAGTATATATGTATATATATATATATATATATATATGTAATTTCTTAATATAAGCTCTCTCAGTTTCAAGACATTTGTGCTATTGATGATGCCAACCATTCAGTCTATTCTTTAGGAACTGAGGGGCCTGGATTTTAGCCATGTCCATGGAAGCATTTTTACATTATTAACTGAGGAAGACTGGAGTCCCTTCAGAAATGTCTTTAAAGTAAGAAGAAGCCAAATCAGGGTTATAAAGTGGATGCCTAACAATTTATCACCAAAATTGTCATAAAATTACTATTGATCAGGAAGTAGTCATGTTGGAGAACTCTGGGCAACTTTCTGAAGTGTTTTTTTGAGTTAAAGCTTTGGATAACATTCTCAAAACGCCCTGAGATTAAGTAGATGTTATTATTCCTTGGCCTTCTAGAAAATCAATAACAAAATGCTTTGAAGTGTCCCAGAAAAACTATTACTGTGACCTTTGTTCTTGACTATTCAGCTTTGGCTTAAATCAGACCAGTCTACCGCCTAGCAGCCATCTCTTCCGTTGTACATTGTTTTCAGGATTGTACTGGCAGAGCCATGTTCCAGCGTCTGTTAAAATTCTTTGAGACATTGAATCAAACTGTTCAGCTCACGTGTTTAAAATTTTCAGGACCAGCAGTTTTGGCACCCACCAAACAAAACGTTTGCTCCACTTTAATTTTTCAGTCAGAATTGTGTAAGTTGAACCAATTGTCATGCCAACAGTGTTGTCTGTTGTTTAGCCAGTTCCTTTTCAATCCTCTTCAATGAAGTACAAGATTAGATTTTTCCTTGTGAATTAATATGGACTTCACCGTAACATTACTGCTTCTGTGTTAAAATAAGTTACCCATTTGTGAACTGCAATTTCTTTGGGGTGTTGTCCCATAAATGTTTTTGTAAAGCATCAGTAATTTCCCCATTTTTCTACATAAGCTTCATCATCAATTTGACATCCTTCCTTTAATTTTAGCAGAATTCATGTTTCAAAGAGGTGTTTTATCCATTTTAGTGCCTGTAATCAAATTAGCATGAGTTTATTTGAAAGATCTTGAAATCCCAGCAAAGTTTTCATTTTTGATAATCTGTATGTTCCATATACTTTTTGAAGACCTCTTACATAAGCAATAGAATATTGCCTGAGTTGGGCCAGAAAGATAAGTAAGAGAAGGAGTGACAGGTCATGAGATGAGGGGTCGGGGCTTATTTTACATGGAAAGGGTCTCTGTAGTAAGGGAGTCTGATGGCTGTAACACAAAAGCCTTGAGCAGAAAGCTGGTTAGATGTGTTAAAAAAGCAGTAATGAAGGTCAGGTGCTGGGACCCCCAAAGGGAGACTAGAAGGAGACAAGATTAGATAGAGACCACAAACAAAGTGAGAAGAGGTCAGATTGTCTAGGACCTGGTTGATTTTGGCTTAGACACTGAACATACTAGGACACCTTAGGCTTATACCATGAGCATTATAGAGCTTGGTCAGAGATCTGACATGAGTTAGAATTTGCTTTCAAAGACCAGTCTAGCTGCCATGATGTCTCTTAGATAGCCATCAGTCAAAGATTGTCATGTAATTCTACCGTATGTTGAAATGTATAGGGGCTTCCAGAGTAGAGGGCTTGGGGCCTGGAGTGGTGGCTCAACTGGCTAATCCTCCAACTGCCAGCATCCCTTTTGGATGCTGGTTTGTGTCCCAGCTGCTCTGCTTTCCATCCAGCTCCCTGCTTGTAGCATGGGAAAGCAGTAGAGAATAGCCCAAAGCCTTGGGACCTTGCACCTGCATGGGAGACCCAGAGGAAGCTCCTGACTCCTGGCTTCGTTTTGCCTCTGTTCTGGCAATTGCCGCCATTCGGGAAGTAAACCAGTGGTGTCTCTCGTTCTTTGTCTCTGTCTCTCCTTCTCTGTGTAAATCTGTCTTTCTAATAATAAATAAATCTTATTAGAAAGTAAAATAGAGGGTTTGTAGTGTCAAATCAGTGACATAGTAGGTCTATTGTTGTGCATAGCTACCTACTGTGCTAGCATCCCATTTGGGTGCCAGTTTATGTCCCAGCTCACTGCTAATAAGCCTGGGAAAGCAATAGAAGATGACTTAAATGCTTTAGGTCCTACACACATGTGGAAAACCTGGATGAAACTCCTGGTTCCTGACTTTGACTTGGTCTAACCAATTTATACATTTACAAATTAAATTTTAAAATTTAGAAATTAATACACAGAAAACCCCCACTTCTTAACACTTCTTTCTCTCTGGAACCTGAATGGAGACCTAGAATTGTAGCATGGTCTTCCTACCATGAGGTGAGGAACCCTGATATTATGGTAGAAGAGCAAAAGTACAGAAGGAGCCTGGGCCTTTGATCACATCACAATACTCTGACCACCTTCTTCTAAATGTCTTATTAGGTCTATTTTAGTAAGTCCTCTGTTCCTTGAAACTGAGTATATTCCCCAGCTCTACCCTTACCTCCACCCTACCCTCAACCCCCAAAAGACAGGCACCTAAGCAAAAAAGAGTGGAAAAGCATAATCTCAGAGCAGAAGATACAAATCTTTACATGAATCAGCTGAGTTTTATAATGATACCACATTTTAAGATTTATTTATTTTTATTGAAAAGGCAGATGTACAGAGAAGAGGAGAGACAGAGCTGAAGATCTTCTGTCTGATGGTTCACTCCCCAAGCGGCCACAATGGCTAGAGCTGAGCCAATCCGAAAACCAGGAGCCAGAAGCCTCCTCTAGGTCTCCCACGAGAGTGCAGGGTCCCAGGGCTTAGGGCAGTTCTTGGCTGCTTTCCCAGGCCACAGGCAGGGACCTGAATAGGAAGTGGAGCTGCTGGGATTAAAACCGGCGCCCATATGGGATTCCAGTAAATTCAAAGCGAGGACTTCAGCCGCTAGGCCACTGCGCTGAGCCCGATACTACCTTCTTTTCTCTTCAGAGATGTCTTAGTCTGAATAATAAACTGTAATAACACCCTATTTAAAGATGTTGCTGCACAATTTTTGTATTTTTGTCATCTAAACATTTTCTTAATTAATGATTGATTAGGACAGAGTAATTTCCCAGAATCCTAGGAGAAATTACACTGTACTTGATGATCCCCAACAAAATTGGAAGACTGCATGTAGTTTTAAGGATACACATTTTAACAAAAAAAATGTGTCCACTAGAAAACAATTTGGCTGAACCTTTCCTAAATGACATCCTGTTAAAGTTACCAGCATTTACATGATATAAATACTAGGACCACGATCTCTGCTGTAGTTTGAATATCCCAGCACCACCTTCTTCTCTGCTAAACTAGGCTTTTAAATTCCTATCTTAATGCAATTAGAAGGATGGAAACTTAATACAGTTATGGCATTTGGGGTGAGACATTTGGGAGTGATTGAATTAAACCGAGTCATTAGACTAGAGCCCTAACGATTAAGTCCTGGTGGTTTTATAAGAGACCACCTAGAACGATAAACACTTCCTCCCTCTCAGGTGATGCCCTGTGCTACCTCAGGGTGCTGCTAACAAGAACACCAGCATCAGACTGAGCCCATGTGGCAATCTGATATTGCATTGTCAACCTCCAGGACGATGAACCAAAAAAAAAAAAAAAAAAAAAAAACAAAGAAAAGCCCATTTCCCTTTATAAGGTTGGGCTACCTCAAACATATGTTTAATACAAGTACATAAACAGGTCTCAGAAATTTCCTGAATACATGTTATATGTTTTGAGTTCAAATATTGTTATCTGAATTTATTTCTGCAACATCTCATGAGATATGGAGGTCAGAAACTCCAACCTAATTTTTTTGTGGAGCTGTTTTTAAGTCTGGTATAGGGTCAGCTCTCACATCTCCACCTTCACTTTTCCCTCCAACATCCCGTACTTTTACATTTATAACTATTTTGAAGGGAAGAATGATAAAATGAAGGAAATACAATTGTAAAATAAAGCAAAGATATGTTTTGTAATGCTTTTCAGGGTTTTTGATCTTCAGACAGTAGAAGCTTTAATTTTTGTGCTGAGTGGTGTAGTTCTTTTACTTAAAATCACCGAAGGAAAAGCTTGGAGGTGGTTCCTAATTAGAGCCTCTTAGATTTCTTGCTCCTTTGTAACTGTATTTCTGAAAAATGACATTAAAAATATTTCTATCTCATTTTTATTTCATGTTTACAACATTTATCTTAAAACATACACAGAGACATACATGTGCAGCATGTGTATGCATGCACAGAGACAGCAGCAGATGAAAAACCTCCTTTCCGAAAGGGTGTGTAAGAACTGAAAGGGACCTGCCTTTGATAATACGTCCAAGTTTGGGGAAGAGCTACACCTCATGTGTTGTTTCAGTTTTAAATCAAATATATGTTTTACCTTCCTAACTTTTCAAACAGTAAAGCAAGCAATCAAAGGAAGCATTACCAAGTAATAGGGATTTCTGAACTAAACTTGATTTTTCCGTTGGGAAAAAAAGTGAACTTTGGAAGAAAATGTCAGATTTTTCTGGCAACACCATCTAAATGGAATACAAAGCTAATATTTGAGGCTAAATGTCAGCTACATGGATTGGAGGCTATGGTCAGTACACAGCGGTGGGATCCTGGTACCTGCTCTAGGGGTTGGCTATGCTATTGATGCAGCAGTACCTTTTCTTAAGGTGAAGCTTCCTGACATTAACACAACTTAGAAAGCAGAGACTGAATGGAAAAAAATCTGTAATGTTCAAAGAATACTCTGAAAATGTTTGCTGAATGCCCGCTGATTAGGAATGCTGTGTTGATCTCTAGATGGTATTCATTGGTAGAGAGACTGAACTACTCCTTGTCTGTTATGGCTTGGACATTAGTCTAGGCATTGAGTGTCCTTCTAACGCACACACTAAGACATGGCCCCATTGTGGTGCTATTAATAGGTGGGCCTATGGAATATACTCAGGCATTAGCAGAATGCCCTCAGAAAGTAGTTCTCTCCAGTGAACATTGTCATAGGAACCTGAGTTGGGTCCCACCAGTCTCTGCTTATTGGCTTCTGCATTCACTGTCCTTGTGGGGAGTCAAGCCAACAGAGCCACCTGACCATGGACTTGAACCTTCCAAACTGTGAGCTAAAGAAATCACTTTATAAACTTGGTTATGTCAGATATTTCACGGTAGTGATGAAAATCTGACTGAAGCATGACCTTTGTGGACTTCCAGACAGACAGCAAACAAATATACACATACATGTGTAAAAACACACTGTAATGAGCATTGGAGCAAATGAAAATGCCAATGAGTAAATCAGCCACACTTGTAGTACACATTCATTTTGTCAGAATAACAAAATGTATCTTACAAGCTTTCATTTTCTCCTCCTACAAGGTGAGGGAGAGAATTCACAAGAGAAAAGAAGACAGGACAGATCAGGATAGTACCACCATATGATAATATTATGGCTGTAGAAATAGATTTTTAAGTGATATATTTAGCTTTAATAGAAAGATTTAGAGAGAAGGAGAAACAGAGGACAAAATCTTCCATCTGCTGATTCACTCCTCAAGTGGCCACAATAGCCAGAGGTAAGCTGATCTGAACCTAGGAGCCTCCTCTGGGTCTCCCATGTTGGTACAGAGTCTCAAGGCTTTGGACCATCTTCGACTCTTTTCCCAGGCCACAAGCAGGAAACTGGATGGGAAGTGGAGTAGTGCTCATATGGGATCCTAGCACTTGGAGGTGGAGGATTAGACAATTGAGCCATCATGCTGACCCTAGAAGTATATTTCTCAACTTCCACCTTGTTTTCTTATTTTTGAAGATGGCTTTCTTCAGTCACAGGGTTGGTATGAAAAGGAAAAAAAAACCACTAATTCTAAGTGAAATCTATAAAATACTACTATTCTTTCCATGAACATTTATTGAGTACTGTCTTTGAGCTAGGCTCCTGTGCGAGGAGCGTGAGATACAAGACTTGAAGACATAAAGCTTTAGGCTGTAGCCACCCAGAAATAATCTTTCATTAAAGGAGATAGGTAAATATATAGCACCATGCAACTTGGTGTTTATGATAAGATTTCATCTTTGTCTTTTTAGGATACATTCTTAGACAGATGGAAATTTAAAAAAAAACTCATATAAATGATTGATTTTCAAAACAAATGCAACATTTTATTCTTGTATTACATGAGACCCAACATGGTATTTGTCATCAAGTATATCTCGTCTTACAGATAATGAGAATAAATGTAATAGTGGTGCTATTGTGACACTTGAAGCAGCAGCAATTAAACAATTATTAATATACACTCTGTGAGATTTTTTGTTTGTATATTGTAGATGTTAAAAACCAGTAATTCATATTTAATAAAAATGAAAACTCTGGAACTTCAGTTGTACACTATTCCATAATGACAGTGCCAGACAAATGAACTTTATTAAAAAAAAGAAAAACACTTTTGTTTTACATTATGGATCGTGAAATGGAAAAAAGCGTTTGGATAAATTAGAGGTGATTTTGCCAAAAGTCCAGTCTTTTAAAAAAAGGAATGAAATGAGAATATTATTCCTAAGGCTGGAATTTCTCGAGTGAAGCAGAGCTTTTATCTATTTAAATTAAAATGAAAATAGAAAGTTTAAAATATCCCTTTTGCACCTTTAAAAATAAAGACTCCACTGTGCTAACTCAGTCATTAAGAGTTATTTGGTTCACAAGTTCTACAATTGCCTTGCCTGAAGGGATTGAGTTTTTATGACTGAATTGATGAGATATTTTGATTTGCTACTTCTCTACCCATTCACAATCAGAAATCACCCACATCCACCTGCCCTTCCCTCTGTCCTGTTTTCTTTTTCAAAGCTATTCTCTCATGCCTATTGATATTTAGTTGGATTTTTATACAAAATGCTACATAAAATGCTAACTGAAAAATGTGATACTTGACATTTTTTCCAAAGTAACTGAGGTGATATTCTCAAACAAAATTGAACAAACACAAGGAAGTGGGTAAACATCTCTAAAATTCATGATAGTAGTTTTATAGCAAAATAAAACTATTGCCTGAGACTACTGTAAGAATGGCTCTAGTCTGCTTAATTGGAACTAAATTATTTACATTGTTATTACTTAGCTTCTGTCCTCAGCAAGAGACTAAGTGGTATGACTTTCAACATTATCTCTATTGTTAGTTACTGTTAGAAATAGGATGGGGACAGACTAGAAATTCTATGACTACAGAAGGAGCTGTTGGCAGGTCATGATTCCCTGTTGAGTTAGAACCTGGTGGAGCTATAGCCGTGCTGCCCAAGCTCAGGGCCACATCTCCAGGACTTTGTGTAGAGACTGACTTCTGAGACAGGTTCCATAAGGACCACTTGGACAAATAAACTTATCTCTCTGTAGGATCTTGCTCATGTGCATAAACCAAAGGATTTTCAGTTACATTTTAAGATCTTCACAGTTAGACTATTCTGCAGTATTTGTCTTATTACTGCCCAAACCAAGGAAAATCTGTAAGAGTAATACATTTCTCTTTGTTATCACAGATAGAGGATACTGCAAGGGAAATTTTTATTTTGAGATTAAATGTAAATTTCAACTCAAGTTCCATGTGTCAGGCAAGCCTCATATCCATGCAACGGAATGCTTTTGGCAGAATTCTTTGCCATCAGCAACATCCAGTATAAAGAAAGCTTGTCTAGCAAGGACATACCAAAACACACAAGCACTGTTTGGATAATGGAAACAAAGCATACGTATGTGGAGGCTGCATTTGGAATTGTGAATCTAACAGATCCTGGCATGTAGGTTTTGTTATGAAGCTAGAACTATTTGGAATTTTTTTTTCTTGCCTCCTAGTTCTACCAGAAACAAATAAGTTAAGATTCTGAAATGTTTGTTGTCTGGGGAAATATATTGAATGCACTTTTGGACACAGCCGACTCTTTTTTTAAAAATGTACTATTATGTGGAAAGAGAAATTGAAAGTGGTTAGGAGGTTAAATTACATATTGGTTTTGATAATGATAAATGGACTTGGCCTGGTTTATTCTCCACAGATGAAAGGTAAAAGGGAGCCTTATTCTACCACCCAAAATGATTTTCTTTTGTGCTGCTGCTAATTCCACAGATTGCCTGGAGAATTCCTCTCCTAGTGTGCAGTATATAGCTTAGGATTTTTAAAAGCACACAAGGGAAAACAACATCAGGAATGAGATTAGTTTGGTGGAGAACTGCTATAGAACTTTTCTCACAACCTAAATATGATGGATTATTTTTCTAGTGTCTTACACAGAGCTACCCTATACCAAGAAAGACTTTGGTCATTGAAGTAATAACCACAAAAAAAAAAATCTTCCTTAACACTACCAGGACAGGTGAAGCCCTTTGTTTAAATTTAGATCAGGTAAATATCAGGTTTTGGTATTCCTCAGAGAGGTAATAATTAATAATGGTCAGCAAGTGTTTCAGAGCTCAGTGCTGTTATCCAGTGGCTTGCCATCTGTGAGGCAAAGGGGTGAGGGCAGAGTCTATGGCCCAGAGAAGACACCTGTGGCTGGATCCAGGAGTGCAGACTTAGGCAAGTGCCACTAGAGCAGTACTGGAGCCCCAGGGAACATCTCCTGGAAGCCCTGAAGCACGAGTGAGGATAAGACCTGAGGGGTCCACCCAGCACTCTTAGGGCAGAAAAAAGACTTAGTCCTGAAATGTTAGACTCTTAACCTCTCTGTTCATCAGTCATGTTTTTGGTAAAAAGTGGACAGAATTGTAAAGATTCAAGGTGGGAGCAGCATTGTAAGTGAAGCCACGGCCTCCTGTGCCAGTGTCTCATATGGGCACATGTGTGGCAAGAACCAAATTACTTGAGCCATCGTTCCTGCCTCCCAAAGGTAGTATTAGCAGGAACCTGGAATCAGGAGTTGTAGGGATTTAGGATTGATCCAGAAGACAGGGTCTTTCTCTCTAACACTTACATTAATAAGTATTTAAGATAAAGAGGCGAGATTATAACACACATCAGTTGCAGAAGAGATGGCCAGCAGGATTTCAAGTTCCCCTCTGTCCACTGGTGTGAGGGGGATTTTTTTTTTTTTTACCCTTCTGTCAGGTAACTGGGCCCAGTTGGAGATGTGGAATAAAGAGAAAGGAGTGAAACAGTGATGAAACATAAAAGGGGTGATTGACCATAGTCTGGCCCGTAGAGATGTGTAGAAAGCTACACCATTGATGTATTCACTGCTATATCTCCACCTGAACTCCTGCCGATTATTACCTCCACTGGGCAGCTTCTGGGAAGAGCTGATGCCAGACAGAGAGAGCCAGTGGGACATTCTTTACCCTTAAGTTTTAAAATGTTAGGGCTTCATCACCAATTGTGTTGAGAAAGCAGTGTTCTGAATTACAAGAGCCTGGATGCTGAAGACTTCAGGACAAAGTAAGGGTTTTCAAAGAAAATGTTCTCCGTTTACACCAGCTTTCCCCAACTCTGGCTGACAGTCTCCTTCAGAAGGAGACTCCTTAAGACCCATTGGAGTGACACCTAGACAGTGGTATTTCTTAGGGAGGGCCCTGTGCTTTGATAGGCACTGCAAGGGAGTATCCTGCAGAAAGCTTTACATGGTTCCTTTTGGCAGTGGGAAGGGACAACAGAGTTGAACTGGCAAAAGGGGATGTCTAAACTGAGGAGACTGAGACCCCACTCATGGCTTCTGGCATGCAGGAGGTCTGAGGGAGCAACAGACCTTGCCTGGGACAGAAATGTGGCTGAAGTCCCTTGACAGGAAGCTGTATCTGAGAGGCTTCATGGTCAAGAATGCAAGGGATCTGCCTGTATTATTACCCTGGATACCATGGGGGGTGCCTTTCTCACTGCATGCCAGCCAGGACAGACAAGCAGTAAAGGTCAGAGTTCTTCCATGAGGTCTACAATGATCTGATGTTGTGACAGAGTGGATGAAACTACCACCTACAACACTGGCATCCCATATGGGTGCTCTTCACTTCCCGGCTGTTCCACTGCCAATCCAGCTCTCTGCCCATGGCCTAGAGAAGTAGGAGAATATGGCCCAAGTATCTGGGCCCCTCACACCCATGTGGGAGACCTGAAACAAGCTCTGAGCTCCTGGCTTCAGCCTGACCCAACCCAGGCCATTGAGGCCATCTGGGGAGTGAAACCAGCAGATGGAAGATCACTGTTATTCAGCTTCTCTCTCTCTCTCTCTCACTTTGTCTTTCAAATAAATAAATATATATTTTGAAAAAAAACATTAACAAAAATCCTCCAAATGTAGGCACAGCCAGTAGCAAGGGCAGGTTACCCTTTAATCTTAGAGATTAAACAATTTAACAGAAATTGTCATTTGTACAAAAAATTTTAATTAAAAAAATTTGTACTGGAGACCTGGGATTCTTACCTACTGCACATATTTTTTATGAGTGTAAATATTTGAGTTCCTAAATCTCCTCAGAGCTTATCAAGCACCTGGACAAAACATAGTACTTAAGAATAAACACTTCTCGGTTCTGCTAAATGTTTTTCCATTTCATTAATATTTGCACTGTCTAGCTCCTGAGATTTTTTTTGATAACCCTCTCAGACATGGGTGTTTTCATACCATGTTCACATTTTTAGAGGTGTGGTTTCCACTCCTGGCAGTGAAAGCCTCCTTTCAAACAACATATGAAAAACCTCACACCAAAGATGGAGAAGTGTGGGCCCAAGGTACCTTCACTGACACACTGACTGCATCTTTCTCCCACCCTTCGGACGCCCCGGAGGTGCACAGACTTTAGAGTTCAGACTGCTCCAGGATTGCTGAGTTCACAAAGAAACCAAAGGGCAATAGATCATGTAGCTAACTGACTGTTCCCACACATGTGAAAGGAGCAGGCTAAACAGTGCCGTCATCATTCACGTGTGGCTTCGAAGGCATCTGTGCCTGCCTTCCTATTCCCCCACAGAGATTAGACTAACATTTCAAAGTGACCCCTTCCCATCCACCCCTGACCATGCTTTAAATATTCAGTGAAGATGAGAGCTTTCTAGGAAGATGAACTTTGAGCACCATAATCAACAATAAAGTACCAAAAGGAGGAATTTGGGAGAAGACACGTCTCACATTTAGCCAAACTTTTGAAGTGGCTGGAATAATTTGCTGGTTTACTTTAATGTTATAATCTGATGGGAACAAAATTTGGAAACTTGAGGAGTATTTGGAGAACTCCTAGAAAGTAGAAATAACAGATTTTCCATTTCAGTGGTATTAAACAGTGAGGCAGAATAAATTCTATTCTCCTAGGAAAGCAAAGGAGTGCTTCAAATAGTTATTTGTCCTCTACTATACAGAAAATGATGGCTTGTTGCCAGGTGGATATAGAAAATGATGATTTTATTCATGTAAATGTCAATATTGCCTTCAGGAGATAGAAACGTTAAAAGCAGTGTTTAAAAATTTTGGAGCCTAGCTACCATATGATTAAATTGAATCTCGACTACAACCTTGTCTTTTCTGAAAAGAGTATTATTCTATTTTTATTAAATATTTAAAAATTAACCTATAGGAAATGAAAATTATCATTTTCATCTCACCTCATATTTGTTTAATACTCTCAAATGATTAATTTTCTAATTAAGGAAATGGAATTGATTTTGGAAAGTTATGTAGTATTCATGGTTGAAGTGTTCAATATTTCATGATGACATTTATCCCAGTTTAATAAAAAAATTTCTGCAGTTTTCTAAAACAGCATTCCCAAAATGTGTCCTATTGCTGTTGCAAGAGGTTAATAGAGGTGACATAGACAAAACACCTCTCTATTTGGATTGAACTTCAAATACTACCATAATTAAAGTTCCTAGAATTTCCCATACAATAGGTGCTTTTACTTCAAGACTTATGTATAGAATAAAAGATGGAGATAATTTTAAATGTTATTTTACCCAACCTCATCTCTATTTACTGAAAATCCACAACTAGGGGTTACTCCTCTATGTGATTCTTGACTCTGTGTATGGAACTTTTGAGACATTATATAATAATTCGTAAGTAGTTCTCTGGGATTAACCCAATCAAAATCTAGGTAATACGGCATTGCTCGGGCTTCTGCAGGAGATACATAGTGTTTTCCACAATTAGAACTTAAGTATTGTCCAAGATGAAAGTGTGTGTGTGTGTGTGTGTGTGTGTGTGTGTGTGTGTGTGCACACGTGCAGGGGGGAGAGGTACTTATGAGCTTAATACAAGTGAGTGAGAATATAAGTTTAAACAACCTTTTATAGAGCATTTGACATTGAGGGGGTACTTCAAACAGCCAATGGAAAATGGAATTTAAAGAAACTTATTTTGGTTTAAAAAATCTGAGATCTATGTATAGTATGCATTTTCATTAACTTTCTGAAACACTTTGTATTTATAAGAAAAATCTGCAGGATGTACAATTTAAGTCAACATTTCCAATTTTGAGAATTCACTCTTATTCCAATAAATACTTAAGGAAATCCCCCCTTTAAAAAAACATATGCCACATATATAATGATTTTTTTTTATTCCATTAGAGAAGAGGAAAAATATCAAATTGTGATTTAACAATTGTTCTTAAGTAAGTCATATCAGAATTCCATTCTCTTTTCTTAAATCAAATTCACATCATTGCCACAGACTGAATGCATAACGGTTATAGAGTTTATGGGAAATGCCTGTTGATTAAACTATCCCACATTCTTTTAAATTAGCAAATTCACAAGAGGATCTTTCCATTGGAACCATTTTTAAAGGGACACCCAAGGAACTTCTACTATAATCAAAAAAGCCAAAACTTGCTCTCCCTCTGAGGATGTCATTAGCTGCCAATCATCCCGGTAAATGTAATGAGTCCGAAGAGCTCAGAGAGGCAATAGAATTCTGTCCGCCAAGAGTGCCTTGAAGCCAATGTCTCAATACCTTAATATTGAACAATGTTGCTCTAAGAACCGGTAGATTATACAATAACTCTTTTTTTAAAAAATTTGTTGCAAGAAATGCTTAGTGCAAAAAGGTAGGTGACAAACAGTATGTAAAACATGTATTCATTTTGGTATACAGAAAATGTTCTTGAATGTAGACTGAAAATTACTACAAATCCCCACAGAAGAAATGTAATGGCAGTCATCTCTGCAAGTGGATAAGATGGGATATGTGGAGTGATATTCGTGTTTGACCTTTGTAAAACACACACACACACACACAGACAAGTAAGCATTATTTTATAATTAAAAGAAGATTTAAAAATAAAGAAATAAAAGATTTGGCAAAGAAAAGGAAAAAAGTTCTAAGTGCGGTTTCTTCTAAAACAATCCCATATGAGTTTAGTTAAATAATCATTTTAAGTTGACACAGGTGTCAATCAATGGCTATAATGCATTAAAAAAAAAAGAATATAGAGTTTGGAGCCACACAGATCTAGAATTAAATTCCAGCTGCACAATACTTCCAGATTTGTCCAGGTAATTTGAGATTTTTTTGAGATGCAGTTTTCACATCTGTCGAAATAGTCATACCTTCGTTACAGGCTCATTGTGAGGATCATTTTGTTGGCCAAAAAAAGGACTTGGTTTTTTGTCTGATGCAAAGCAGATACTTAATATAGAATTGTTGCTATCGTGGTGTTTTGTACAAGCTGTATGCATTTGGGAAAGTCTCAACAACTCTCATCTTGATCTTCTGCATTTGTAAACAGAAAAAAAAATTAGTGCCCGTTGTAATGGCTATAAAGATCTGAACTCAGGAAATTGGCAAATGATATTTTTAATATTACTGCACATATTTCCTAAAGCCATATATGGGAGTAATTTCAAACTCATGGAATACAGGGAAAAATATCAATTTCCATGAACTTCCCTACAAAAAGCAATTCTAGGTGACTGCCATTCTGACAATATTCTTATCTGTCTATGCATGTTGTTTTTTTGGTTGAGTTCTATATTGAAGACTGCTGACCCACTCCATGGGTGGTAACACAGTTTAAAGCCTAGCAAATGTACTTGGATCAGAAGTCTCCCCTTGGTGAGACTATGGTTTAAAAAACAAAAATATTTGAATACTATTTTTCTTGTAAGATTTATGATTTCATTCTAAAAATATCTCCACACATCCACAACTGAATATACTATAATAGATTATTTTGTCTCATAATATTTGTTGGCTCAAGTACAGAAATAGAAATCATCTGTTAATGATAAAAAAAAAAAAGTTTTTTTTTTAGATGGAGTTGTTATTTGACTAAGGCCTCTGACAAAAACCAGGCCAGCTTCCCATATGAAGCCAATGAGCTTGATTTATTTATCAGATTACCTTTGTGAAAAAGAAAAGGTATTTTTTTATAGAAGTCTTTTAAAAATATGTTTCCTAGTATTTTTAATTTATGAACAAATTCTATGGAATATCAAAATTCAACCAATAAGTTGAGGCCAAATAAAATCCACTTGCTGTGTTTGGCTGTGTGTCTCAAATATGTAAAACAATACTGCAGAACTAAAATGAATAACCATGTCCACGATGATAATAGGAGAATTGAAATGCTTTTTTCACTAAGTGATAAAACAAGTAAAACACTATTGAAATCATACAAAATATAAATAAGAGCATCAATTGAATCAACAGACATACACAGAACACTATAGCTACATTGACAGAATCTCTCTCTTTTTATTTTGCGTAGCAACCTTAATGGTTGTTTACAGGATTGTGAAGTAAATCTACAAATTCAACAGCATTAAAAATGTTAGGAGTATGCCCTTTGATCACAGTACGCTTAAATGAGAAATCTGTAATAAAATATACTCCAACTGTTTGGAGATTGAGCAGATATATTTACATAATTTATGAGGTGAAGGAGTTAAAACAGGGGAACCATCTGGAATATAGTACCATGAAGGGACACTTTAATAAATCTGAGTGGTATTTCTTAAAGTTAACACAGCACACACTAATCATAACGGAAGTCTTGGGAAGTTGAACTCTGTCAAAAGTAGAAGCCAATAAAATGATTTCTTTTAAGAGAAGGGTGGAAGTCATAAAAGTGGTGACCTGGAATATAAGAAACTGTCTCCTTGATTTGATTAGCACTTATATGAGGTAGTGTTCTTTCCCACATTCTTGAAATATCTTCTAATTTCCCCCTGTAATTTCATCTTTAACCTATTGCTCGTTAAGGAGCATGTTTTTCAATGTACATTTTGGTGAAATTTATTTGTAACTAGGCAGCACTGGTAAACAGCTGTTGAAGACAAGTAACCAGTCAAAACTGGTCCAAGTACAGTGATATTTACAACAAATATCTAACTCTTGATTCTAAGTAAAATAACTAGACAATGTAAGTGTAGAAATAAAGAATTTGAAAACCAATATAAAGCAGTTACACTTAGGTCACAGATAGGAAGGGCCCCACGCTGTGGCCTAGTGGCTAAAGTCCTCGCCTTGCACGCACCAGGATCCCATAAGGGCACCAGTTCTAATCCCAGCAGCCCTGCTTCCCATCCAGCTCTCTGCTTGTGGCCTAGGAAAGCAGTCAAGGATGGCCCCAAGTCTTGGGACTTTGCACCCCCGTGGGAGACCCGGCGGAGGCTCCAGGATCTTGGCTTCGAATTGGTTCAGCACCTGCCGTTGTGGCCACTTGGGGAGTGAATCAGTGGACCCTCCTCTCTGCATATGTGACTTTGCAATGAAAATAAAATAAATCTTTTTAAAAATATAGGTTTCAACAATAGCAAAATACACTCTCTTTTATACTGAACATATAGCATTCTTCAATATGTTAGGCTACAAGGCTCAGTAAATTTAAAAAGTCTGAAATTGTACAAATTATCTTCTCCAGCCACAATGGGGTAAAGCTATAGACATCAGCAACAAAAGAAACTCGCCAACTAGCTTTTTTTATTTTATCCTGTGATTTTTAATGTTCTTGAGGCAAAAAAAAAAAAAAAAATAGTATATTAAAGCAGTAGCAAACTCAGTTTTTTTCCCCTAGTATTTAATAAGCAACGAGATCTACTTCATGTAGGGTTATACCATGCCTGGAGTAAGAAATGACCTCACACAGTATGTTTTCTTTGCAGAGAATCAGAAATTAGGATAAGGGGAAAAATAAAAAATGTATCAGATAAGTTGCAGACTGGATAATTAAACTCTGGATGACATCTGAACACCTATTCCAAGTAGAGAATAATTTTTTCTCACTTGGAAGTTTTCAACTTGCTTTGCTTATTTTTATCATGCAATTTGCATGGGTTAGTCACTTCCTGTGTGCCTAATGTACTATGTATATAGATGGGCCCTCCAGCAACCAGGAAGTATGCAAATAATGCCTGTGACAGTCTTATTCAGCCTTCTTGAGTGATTTGAATACTAATTGGTGTTTGTAAAGTGGGAGGAGAAACAAGAGTGAAGTGGTGGTTGATTTTCATCACCTGATAGTAATAAACACACCACAATACTGTTGCATGTTCGTCTAGTGTCTTCATCCTGCCAAGTTAATGAAAATGAATCTTTCCCTCAACCGAGGAGGATTCTGAGCAGATAAGAGTAAATGATCAAATAGGATCATTAAGAGAGAATTTAAAATAACTATTTCTCTAGACTGTATATTTTTCCTAATCTGTCCCACAGATGGAGATGGATATCCACAACTCTAACCTGATCAGATGTCAGACATCTTTACCCCAGACTCTAGCGTGAGGCTTTCTGTCCTTCCTGGCAAATTTGTTCTTCTGTATCTCCTGCCTCCATTCTCAGCACTCATGCATCTACTCTTCCATGTAAGTAAGCGGGTAGTCGCCTTGTTCGTACAGTTCCTGCCACATCCATGACAGACATATCTGTATGTGCCATTGATCTTACTTCGTAAAACACGCTTAAATCCAACATCGTCTCCCTGTCTATTACCACTGCTTTAGTTTGGGATTCCATTACAACTTCCCAGATCCTGTTATAGCTTATTAATTTTCTCCTGACTCAATTCTTACTCTTTCCAATTGATTTGCTGTGTATTGCTATAAAAAGTAGATCTTGTCTTTCTTTCCAGTTTGAAAGTCGTTGTTGTATCTTGTGGCATTTTGGATCAAGTTCAAGATTTTCCATTTTGTCCCTACAGTACTTAAGATTCAGCTTTTGCCTGCTTTGCATAAGTACCCGACACAGTAGCCATGCTGTTCATTGTATTTATCTATCTACCACCCATTTTTGCGCATTCTACTAGTTCCTGTCTAAAGAATGTTGCCCCTTTAATTCTACATTCACATTTCCATCATAATTCTCCAAACTAGCCACATTTTACTCAGTAATACTGAGCTAAAATGTCACTTTTCATCAGGAATACTGTTCTTGACCTTCAACCTCACCAAGATTAGTTAAATGCCTTCTTTAGACTACATGATAGTATAGTGTCGGGGAGCTTTTCTATAAAGAGATAAATACTAAATGTTTCAGGATTTGGTTGTACAGTAAACCAGTGATAGCTCTTTGAAGGATGTGTTCACAGCTTAATGCCAGGAAGCTGTGAATACTACTTCATTGTAAAAACAGTCCCAGAAGATGCAATTAAAGATCCCAAGATGAGGAATCATCCCGAACAACCTGGGTCTGACCTAAATTCAATACTAAGTGTCCATATAAGACACACGAAAGGCGGCAGAGGGGGGAGCAGTGTGGCCACAGAGGCCGAGAGTTGAGAGAAGCAGACATTAATTAGGTCATGCCTTCAGCATGCAGAAACCGGGTCCAGTAAAGCAATGAGTTCTTCCCTGAAGATCTAAAGGAAATATGACCCTGCAAATACCTTGATTTTGGATTCCTGCCCCAAAACTGATGATCAATGTTTGTTGTTTTAGATGCCCAATTCATGGTAATTTGTTCCAGTAGCCAGGGTAACTATTCAGGGAACCATACAATCTCAGTTGCGATTACTCAACACTGCCACAGTGGCGTGAAAACAGACATGATCAATATGTCAACACAGGGGGCTTGACTGTGTTCCTATAAAAATTTCATTTATAAAAACAGATGGTACCAATTGATGTTATAGTGTAGAGACCGTCACATCTAGTTGTTACTCTTCACTATTCTTTCTGAAGGAGTTGCCTTGGCCTGCATAGAATCACATGGTACCCTATCACCCAGAATCCCAACCAGGAGAACCAGGGAGATGGGAGAGAGGTGCAGATCCCTTACCTCTGAAGATGTGGCCAGTCGATTGTACACATATTCCCCAGTGGGACTAAAATAGCCACACCTGCCTGTGAAAGACACTGGAGAATACAGAGTTTATTGTGGGCTGCCATGTGCACAGCTAATAGCTTTCTAAGATTTTATCTACTTACTTATTTAAAAGATAGGGTGGCTGAGGGTGAGGGAAGAAACAGAGACAGAAACAGAAACATCCGTCTGCTAGTTCACTCTACATATAGGCCCATAAAAATTGGGAATAGGTCTGGCTGAATCCAGGATCCAGGAACCCTATCCTAGTCACCCATGTGGGTGGCAGGATCCCAGATAAGTAGCCAGCATCAGCTTTCTTCCACACATTTGCGTGAAGTTGAATCAGACACAGAGCAGCCCAGCCTGGAGTTAACAATCCAGTATGGGATGTGACAGTACCAAGTAGCAGCTTAACCTGTTGTACTTCAACACCTGCCTTGGTTGATTGTTTTTTTTAAATTTAGAAAAAGGTGACAGTAGATATTGAGGGGTAACAGTAAGATTTAGGGCACCTAATTAATAATATTTATATTGGGAGAAAAATAAAACTCTGGTTTCAAAGTGTCCACAAATTAGGTCATGATGAGCCTATGTTCCTAAAACAAAAAGTCATGTTTTTAAATGCATCAGAAAACAATATAGATGGTCCTGGTATGCTCAGGTTGCCATAAAAAGATATCATAGACAAGGTACCTTATGGAACAGAAATTTAACTTTTCACAGATAGAGTGGCTGAGAAGTCCAAGACAGACTTCCTGGTGACAGTCCTCTTAGCCTGCAAATTGCCACCTACTCACTGGGGGCTCACATACTGCCTTTTATTTTTCTTTTGGAAAGGCAGATATACAGAGAGAAGGAGATACAGAGAGAAGCATCGTTTGCCTGTTGGTTCCTTCTCCAAGTAGCAGAGCAACTGCTAGAGCTGAGCTGATTCAAAACTAGGAGCCAAAAACCTCCTCCAGGTCTCCCATGCAGGTGCAGGGCCCCAAGGCTTTAGGCCGTCCTCGACTGCTTTCCCAGGCCACACGCAGGGAGCTTGATGGGAAGTGGAACAACCGGGACATGAATTGGTGCCGGTATGGGATCATGGTAGATGAAATTCGAGGATTTAGCCACATTGCTATTGCACCGGGCTCCCTTGTATCTTTCTTATCATGCACTAATTCCATCATAGCAGCCCACCCTCATGGTTTGACCTAAATCTAATTACTTCCCAAGACCCCACCTCCAAAAATCATCACGTTAGGACTTCAATATATGAGTTTTGCGTGAATAGAAACATTCAGTCTGTAACAAAGACAAAGCAAATGAACAGTAAAGAGCTTTTTCCAATAGGCTGTCTGTCTGTCAACTACTACACTTACATAGAAGCATTTGGCCTTCTTGGGTATACAATGAGGATCTGACTTAGCCGATGCTGAAGGGGCCTCTGCTGGAGAAAAAGAGAAACTATTTAACTTCCAGTGGTTGTGTAGCTAAAGAAACCAATTAGGGACTTAGGGACTTAAGGAACCTCAGAGCACAATGAATGCTGGAGCTCTGTGTGGGCTTCTACAATAGCAGGGTGGAATGCCCCGCACTTTCACATACTTAGGGAACAAGGCCAACTAGGAGAGGGATGCTGTCTCAGGCACATGGCTCGGCTTTACATCAAAACACGAGTCAAGCTTGAAGTTGTGCTGCAGTGGGCTCCGGTGTGCATAGAGAGAATGGCAGAGTTCCATTTCCCACAGATGTTTTCCTCTTAAAAGAATTTTATTAAGGTACAATTTACATGTAATGAACCACAATCATTTTAGGCATTCAGTTCAAGCAATGCGTTTTGACAAATATAAACCCACAGGCAACTACCACTACAACTGCGATATAAAATCTTTCCATCACCTGCCACAATTCTCTTGTGTCATTTTTTGCAATCACTGCCTTTGCTACCTACCCCTAGACCCAGGAAATGACTGATCTGTTTTCTGTTGCTACAAATTGGCTTTGCTGTTTCTGGAATTTCATATAAATGAAATTTCATAAAGCAAATACTCTTTCCTGTCTGGTGCCTTCCACTCAGCATAATGCTTTTGAGATTCATGTGTTCTATATGCATAAGTTATTTGTTCCTTTTATTGATGGATAATATTTCATTTTGTGAAATTGCCAGCTTGTTTATGTATTTTCCTGTTGATGAATATTTGGAGTGCTTCCAGTTTTTGGCCATAATGAATAGAGCTGTTTGGAACATTTACGTAAAAGTGTTTTACGGACGTAAGTTTTCATTTCTCTTGGGTGAATACCAAGAAGTGAGACTGCGGCATTATATGCTGAGTATATTTTAACATTCTAAAAAATAAATTATTTTCAGTGGTTGTATTATGTAATTATAATTATATAAAGTGATTGTATTCTTGGTACACCCGACAGCAACTCTAAGAGTTCCAATTTTCCCACATATTCTCCACCACATGGTAACTTTACCCTGATTTTTAGCCATTCTGATGAATGTGTGGTGGCATTATCCAATGGTTAAAAATCGCATTTGTATGTTGGAAAAGAGATGAGAGTTTTGTGAGTTTATTAGTCAATCATGTATCTATATGTACACAGCTAATACTTTCTCTTTTTGTGTCATTTGCCTTTACAACATCTTAAGGCTATCTTTCAAAAATTTGAAGTTTGGAATTTTGATGAAACATAATTTATCAGGTTTTAATGGTAGTGCTCGTACCCTAAGGTTGTGAATATTTTCTCCCTTGAAAGATTTATAGTTGTAGATTTTATATTTAAGTCTATGATATATTTAAGTTAATTTTTTATGTATAATATGCGATAGGTATCAAATTTAATTTTTTATACAAGAATGCAATTGTTATAGCACCATTTCTTGGGGGAGGGAATGCATCCTTTCCTCCATAAACCATTTTGTCACCATTTTTTTTTCTTAACAATCAGTCATTTTTACTGTACACTGTTGACTGCTTCATTCTGTTACAATGATCTTTACGACAGTACCACATTGTATATGGCTGTGTTCGAAAGGGCTCTCTGGATAAAGAGAATCAAAACCCACTAACAGCACTCCCCAACACACAGGCACACAAACTCACATTACATACGTCTGGCTTCATGAGACACATGTGTGCATGTGTCTGTAATTTATATCTGCCAGTGGTGTGTATGTGTGTATACAATGAGATTAATTACACAGAAGTTACTGTTATGTTTTTGAAGGCTAATGAGCCCCAAGACCTGAGGCTGACAAGCTGGGGACTCAGGGGAGCCAGCGGCCTAGTTCCAGAAGACTTGAACTGCAAGAAGAGCTGATGCTTTAGCTTGAATCTGAAGACAAGAGTAAAAAGATGTTCTTATTCAAAGGCAGTCAAGCAGGAGGGATCCCTTCTGATCCATTATGATTTTGTTCCTGTGTATGACATGATGTGTGTCAAATTTCAGTCTTTAAAATATGGGAATACAGTTGTTAAAGCGCTATTTCTGGACAAAAATGCCTTTGCCTAAAAAAAAGTCTTTGCCACTATTTTTGACAATCTATTTTATATGTGATCTATTTTTGAATTTTATATTAATCTTTATTGCAGTATATACCATGTATAACTTTACAGAAAAATCTTAAAATCAAGCAGTTTAAGTCTTTCCACTAAGCTACTTTTAAAAGTTACTTAAATGGTCTAGACTCGTTGCATTTTCACATGAATTTTTCAATAATCCTCTCGATTTTATATGGAATGTGCAAGAAGCACAATTACCTGTCATTGTGGCATAGTAGATAAAACTGCCGACTGCAATGGCCCAGGTCCTTTGTCCTCTGCACCCCCATGGGAGATCCAGATGAAGCTCCTGGCCCTGTTTTTTCTCTGGCTTAGCTCTGGCCATTGTGGCCATTTAGGACTCAAAACAAGAGCCAAGTTTGAAGTTGTGTTGCAGTAGGCTCTGGTGAACTAGCATATAGAAGATTCTTTCTCTCTCCATCTCTTTATTTCCTGTCTATCACCCTGTCTCTATAACACTTTCAAGTAAATAAATCATCTTTTAAAAAAGTCGTAATCTATGTTTTAAAGGGGCAGGGTAAAGAACTCTTAAAATTTGTTACTCCTTAGGAGCAGTAAGAACAGACAGGCCAAAATTGTCAAAATCAACTTCTAAGGATTCTAGGAAAGCTTGCAACTCTGAGGAGTCTGTCAAGAAAGCAGGGGAGTTTCACCAAGAAGGATGTGGCATTGTAACTTGCCGTAATGCCATCATTTTCTCCAGAGCTCTGTGATTGTTTTAAAAATCAACAGCTTGGGATGAATATTTGGCAACCATTGGAGTGCCTTGCTTGAGTCCTTGCTCTACTCCTGACTGAAGCTTCCTGCTGATGTGTACCCAGGGAGGCAGCAGATGATGGACCCTGCCACACACAGGGGAGATGCAAACTGACCTCTGCTCCCCAGTTTCAGTCTCACCAAGCTCTGGCCACTGTGTGTATTTGAGGGAAGAAAAAAAAAAAAAACCCAGCAGATGAGGGTGGCCAACACTACTGCATAATGGGCTAGACCTCCACCTATAGTACCAGCCTCCCATATTTGCACCATTTTGTGTCCCAGCTGCTCCATTTCTGATCCAGCTCTCTGCTTATGGCCAGGGAAGGATGGTTTGAGTTCTTGGGCCTCTGAATCCACATGGAAGACCTGGTAAAGTTTCTGGCTCTTGGTGTTGGATTGGCTCAGCTCAGGTTTTGCAGCAATTTGGGGAGTGTACCAATAGATGGAGGATCTCTCGCTCTCCTTCCATATAAAAAAAAACTTAAAAGTTTTCTCTGTTCAAAAACAGCTTATCCCACTCTTTAAAAAAAAATAAAATAAATCAGCAGATGGGAGATATCTCTGTCTCTCCTTCTTTCTCTGATCTCAGCAACTATAAATAAACAAAGTTAAAGAAAATAAAGGCCAATAGTTTCACAGCTACGGTGTCAGCCACTACAGGGACAGTACAAAGTTTGGGACCCCTTCAGACACCATCTCCAGTTTATTTTCTATATGAACTGTACAAAACCTTGCTAAATTTTTAAAAAATTTTCCGTGCCTGTCTTTATCTGATCCAGTTCAGAGCTCAGTGCCCAGCTGTGGATGAGAGCATATGGTCCCTCAGTGATCTTACAGCTCTGGCAGGGCTCTCGTGATCATTACAGTGGGGGTCCTTCAGTGTGCACAATACACTTATGAGTCAGACTGGGAGCAGCACCCTGACTCCCTCTGCATGTCCAGCCATAAGCCTATTTTCATTTGAATCCCAGAGAGCTGACAGATTGCCCAGGGATTGTGGATCAACTCTGGTCCAGACAGTTCAACCAATTCACCCAGCCAAATGACAGAATTTCCCACCCAAATACATCCTTCATTGGGTATTCCTCCTCATTTCTGTGTTATCTTTTGGTTTTGTTGCATGATCAGTCATGTTTTTCTTGTTGCTTTTAAGATGCGTTCTCTTCTGAAGGATTGACTATGATGTGTCTAAGTGGAGAATTCAGTGAATTAATTCTACTTGGAATATCCTGAGTTCCTGGTATGTGTTGACAAATTTTCATTACCTTGGAGAGTTTTTCTCCTATTAGTTCTTCAGATATTCTTTTTTTCCTTTCCCCCTGCCTGAGCTTCTTACTATGTGAGTGTGGGTTGGTATGCTTGATGGTGCCCCAAATTTCTGAGGCTCTGTTCATTTCCTTAGATTGTTTTATTTTTGATTGTTTCCCAGCCTGTAATTTTAATTGGTCTATCTTCAAGTTTGCCAGTTCTTCTGACAGCTCAAACTTCTTCTTAAGTCTGCCTAGAAAATTTCTCAAATTTTAGTTATGGCTATTTTCAATTTCAGAATTTCTATTTAGTTGTTTTTAATATAATGTCCACCTCTTCTTTAATACTAAATTTGGAGAGACATCATCCTCTATTTCCCTTTATTCTATAATTACTATTTTGCTTATTTCTTTGGTCATATTTATAACAGAAAATTTAAACCTTGTTTAGTAATTCACTCTCCGAATTCTGCAGGGATAGCTTCTCAACTGCTTTTTAATCTGCAAACTTTCTTTTTTCTCTGCATTTGTTATAATTTTTGGTTGAAAACTAGATTTTCTTTTACCCCACATGACCATTGTTGCTGCTGTGTCTGTGGTTGTTATCACTATTGTTTGCTTGTTTAATGAGTTTCCTGTACTGATTCTGTAGTCTGTATGATTTTTTGTTAGCAACCTCTGATTTTTTGAGTGGGTAGATGGGCTGTGCAGCAGCAGTAAGAAACCAATAGCCATTAAAACAGCAGCAGCAACAACAACTGTAACCCAGACCAAGAAGAGAAGTTACTCCTCTCCAATTTCTTTTTTGAACCTGAGATCTCTTCCTGCTCTGGCTACTGATGAAGTTTAACATTGTGCTGGTAGTCTAGGTAAAATCTTATAAAGAGTTCTACCCATTGTTGCTGAGTACATACTGAAGGCACATTTGTTTTTGAGAAGCACTAAATTGATAACTTGTATAATTATAATATGCTGCAATTTTATTTTCTTTGTGTTTCTCCTATCTGGACTAATTATTGTTATCTGATCAGACTCAGAGGTCACCCAGGAAACAGATCTTCAATTTGTGGATTTATACCTTTCATCAAATTTGGAAAAATCCTAACCATTACTATTTCAAGTTTTTGTTTTTTGTTGCTGAGACTCTACAATTATATACATGTCTGCTTGGTTGATATTTTCATACAGAGAGTCTGTTGATTCTTTTTTCCCATTTTCCTCTCTCTGTGCTTGCATGTTTTCTATTGATATGTTTTCAAGTTCATTCATCTCTCTCACTTCAGTATCTAATAGCAAATGAGTTTATTTAGTGAGTTTTAATTTCACATAAAATATTTTTCATGCATTAAAGTTAAATTTTGTTCAATTTTATAACTTTAGTTTCCCTCACCATTTTACTTATGCTTTAGGTTCTTGAGTATATATTTTCAAGATTTTTAAAAGATCTTTCAAAATCTCCGTATTTCCAAGTATGTTTTTACTGATTAAATATTGTCTTAGTTATACACATGTTTCTGTTCCTTTGTTATATGTGGAAATTGTTCATTGAGTGTTGGACAGTGTAGTACTAAATTGTCAAGTGTCTGGATTTTCTTCACTTCTTAAAAAGCATTGTATTTCCTGTGGGCAGTTGGTTGCATTATTTGTAGATCAGCTTCGTCATTTTGGTATGTATTTAAAATAACATTAAGCTAAAGAAGGCTTTGTTCTGGGGCTAGTTTAGGCCTGTCACACATTTATGAACATCCTGAAATCTCTACTGATTTCCCTGCATGTTTGATTGGCTTTTGCAATTTGCACAATTGGCATGAACTATCTTCAAGTCTTATTTAAGCTCTGAGGATTATTCAGTTTCCAACAAATAAGTTTACCTAATTTGAGGGAGTTCTACTCGATATATATATTTAGGTTAATATTGACCGTAAGTCTTTTAGGAAATGGCAGATATTTTAGACTTTTGGGGGGTTTTGTTATTTCCTCTCTGAAACTCTGTTCTGCACATTCTATCAAGCTCAATTTCCCTGAAATCTAATTTCTTCTATCCTCAACTCAGTGAGAATGGAACATTTTATTTGGGTTCCTCTTCTTTTATATGCTGTTTGAAAAGTGCTCCAGGCAGAAATCTGGAAAAATTTAGAGATTACTTAATTTTCTCTCACAGGTCACAGCCCTGAACAGCTTGTTTGCAAAATCTGGAAGCAATGATTTTCCTGTATTTTGTCCAGTTTCTTTGTCATGGCCAGAAGCAGAAGTTCCCTTCCCACAGTTGTTAAAGGCCACAGGGCCTGACGCTTGTCAAATAGACTCCCAACCAAGAATCGTGCTTAAATCAGAGGGACTGATGTTGCTCAGACTACGACACTGCTGCAATCAAACTCTGCCTCACAGAGGAAAGACTTTTATTTTTTGAGAAAATATCTTTTTTTTAGGCTACCACACTGCGTCCCTTCTTTCTTCTCTATAGTTAGTTTGCATACATGCCTGACGAGTAAGAAAATACCACTAGTTATTAAAAGAACTAGAAAGAAAAGTGTCTAATAATCAGGTCAAAGAATTGTAGGCGCAAAGTCACAAATGTTTCCTAGCTTGCAATTAGTAGGCAGGAGCTTTAAAAGTACAAGCTGTAATACATCAAAAGAAAAACAATAAAAGAAAATATAGATAAAAAAATACAGAAACATGAAACTTGCAAAAGAAAAGTGCCTACACTAGATTGAAAAAATGCATTAGATGTAAGTAAAATGGATAAACTTAGTAGCAGGTTGAACACATAAAACTTGAGGATGGTGATCTGAAGACAGACCAATGGGCATTATTTCAACTGAAACAAGCCAAGAAGAAAGAAGAGAAAAAATTATGATTGCAAATGGTGTATCTGAGATATTGTATTTGTTATCATTGCTTCATAATAAACCACTCCAAAATTTCATGGCTAAAGTTGACAATAAGCATTTATATAGTTTCTGTGGAAACCACAGGATTGTTCTAAGACTATTGAGATCTGTAAACTCCAATGTACCAAAAAAAAAAAAAAAACACATCATCAATGAACAGAGAGGGTCTGGGAAGCACGTTGTTTGAATTCTTACAGAACTTTTTCCTCTCACTAAAAAATCAGTGGCTTTGCCTAAGATTTTTATGAACTCTTAACAAAGAATTTTAGTTACACCATCTGCTACATCTTTAAATTATGTTTTTTCCCCCTAAGAATGCCCTAGATTGATACATGCCTGGGAGCTTTTTCTTAATTTTAGCATTGTTGGCCATCTGTGAAGTGTTGAAATGAGAAATGATTTTAATTCCAAACCTAGCACATCTTGGATTTTTAATCCTTCACAGTTCTTCCTTCAACTTGTATTTTACTGTGAGCAGCAAGTAGCAGCGAGGCAATACTTTAACACTTTAAAATTTTCAGATTTCATCCAGCTTATTAGGCATTTTTAAAATTTTCCACACTGTCTCAGGCAGCAATATTGATAAGTTTCTCATCACCCTACGATGTAAACTTTTTTTGCAGTTTTCTATAACCTTCTCTTCATTTTACTTGCTCACCTCATATTCTCACTGAGCACTATCAACTTCCTTTTTACTACTGTCTCAAGTAACATGTAGGTCTCACGAGAAACCTCCTGAAATTATTTTCAATTTTTTTTTACTAGTTTGCACAAAAACTTATACTTTATTTTTAACTTTTTGTTTTAGTTTTTTTTTAATGATGGCACCTCAGTATGAGTTAACACAATCTGTGTTTATTTGTTTACCACTGTGAAATAAATAAATAAATAAATAAATAAATAAATAAATAATCAGCAGATGCCTGCTGGATTAAAACAACAACAATACTTTGCTCAGGAATTACTGACAGCTTGATTGATGCATTCTGATCCAGGCTGTCTCATAGGTTTGTAGTCAACTGGCTAGGACTGTATTCAGCTGTTGGTCAGGTTGTTTGGGGTTGGAGATCTACTTTGAAAGGTTCCCTTACAAACTCTCAAAGTTGAACAGTTTGAGTGTCCTCAGTGTCTGAATAGTCCCTGCTCTCATGGTGAGAAACTCAAGAGCAAAAGAAAAGTGACAACACTGTTAGGCTCTAGTTTCATAAGCTCTACAGCACTATGTCTATAGCAGTCTATTCCTACACAGACCCTCTCTTTCTCCATGTGGAAGGACTGTGCAAAATCACACATGCTAAGCAATGGGTACCAGTGGGGGCAATGCTGGAGATGGTGAGCACAGAAATTTGTACAGAGAACATTTCTTTTGACTTTTCAGGAGACATAACACCTGGGAGGGAAAAAAGAAAGCAACATGGGTAGAGGGAAAGTTGGAGTGTGACACAGGTCGGCAGAGGCCTCAGCTGCAGAAGTCTTGTAGGAGTGTTTTGAATTGAGGACGGAATTCATACATTCACCAAGCAGTCACTGGTTGTGGATGCTCCTTAGAGAGGTACCATAATTTTCAGCAAGGCACTGTTTCATCCAATATGATTCTAAGCTCAAATCTTGAGCTTTCTATACCCACTATTCTGACAAAAGTTAGTACTGGGTTAGTATTGAGGTCACTGGGTCCAAAGGGGAGTCTTGGTGGTAGACCACACCAGTCCTTACAGTATGGCAGCTGGAAGATAATTGGTGAACTCTTCAGAAAGCGAGCATAAAGTAGTTTCCACGCCAGATTTCTGTTTTCAGTGAGAATATCTTATAACAAAGGCAGTGAAATAAGCACATTTACAGATAAATAAAATTAAGAAGTTTTTTCTTTTTCCCATAAAGGGTCTTTACTAAAAGTGAATTAAAAAATAGCTGGGCCAGGTTTCTAGAGTGGCAGTACAGACACACCTCAGTATTCCCACATCTCATGTTGGAGTGCCTGCTTCCGATTTCCACCTGTGCTTCAATCCTAGCTTCTTGTTACCACATACTGAAAGAGCCAGCTGGGTCCTTGACACTCACATAGTAACCTGGATGGAACTGGCTGGGCCCAGTCTTACCTTCTACAGACACGTACAGTTTGAACCAATACAAGAGAGGTCACCATATCTGTTTGCCTTTCAAACAAATAAAATGGGAGAGAAAATGTATCTTCCAGCAAAGGGGAAAAGAACTCAAACAGAAACACACATTTTAAAAAATGCAGGAAAGAATAGGGAACCATAAAAAGAAACTAAATTGATAAATATCTTTATATTAATGATGCAAAACATATCATATGTCTTCTGAGGTTTAAATTAAATGTAGAACAACAATGCAAACGAGTAAAATAGAGTAAAAGCAATAATTTGTATTAGTGTATTACAAGCCAAGATATTTGTGCTGCACCTTTAGGAAAACTGCTATTTGAATAGTTAATGATACCTAATTATAAGGTATTAAGGAGACAAATGAAATAATAATATTAGTAAAAAAGAGAGAGAGAACTAGAAAATGGAGTATAAAACAGAAGATCTGAGGCCAGCATTGTAGCACAGAAGGTTGAGTTGGTGCTTGTGATGCAGCCATCCCATGCGAGTGCTGATCTGTCTTGATTGCTCCACTTTTGACCCAATTCCTTGCTAATGTGTCTGGGACAGCAGTAGAAGATGGTCAAAGGCTTTGGACTCCCATACTTAAGCAGGAAATCCTGATGGAGTTCTGTCAGCCTGGCTCAGCCTCAGCCATTGTGGTCATTTGGGGAATGAACCAACAGATGAAAGATCCCTTTCTCTCTCTCATAGAAAAGTCTTAAAAGTAAAATAAAGTAAAATAAAAGCAGAGCGTCCTGAGACAGCTTGAGGAGCAATATTGACATATATATGGGAAGGAAAGGGAAGGGAAGGAAGGGGAAGGGAAGGGAAGGGAAGGGAAGGGAAAGGAAGGGAAGTCTTATTTGAGAATAAAATGCATCATAAAGCTATAACAATAAAGACACCCTAGTAGTGACACAAGGATAGATAAACTGATCAATTAGCAAGCCCATGCAAAAATGGCCAATTGATTCATGACAAAGGCAATTAAAATAATAGGTAAGGGGCTGGAATTGTGGCACAGGGGCAAGGCTACTTCTATTTTGCCCGCATCACAAATGGGTATCTTTCCGTGTTGCAGTTGCTGCCAAACTCCCAGTTCTTCTCCCTGCCAATGGTCTGTGGATCAGTGGAATATGGCCCCAGGATTTAGACCCCTGTCACCCATGTGAGAAGAGATGGAGATGAAGTTCCTGGTTCATGGTTTTGTCCTGTCCTAGTGTTAGATGATGTGGCCATGTTGGGCTGGGGCAAGACAGAGGATGGGAAGGTGGAATACACAATAGAACTCTCTTTCTCTGTAACTCTGATTTTCAAAATACATGAATAGGGCCCAACATGGTAGCTTAGTGACTAAATCCTCGCATTGCATGAATCAAGATCCCATATGAGCACCATTGTGTCCTGGCTGCTCCATTTCCCATCCAGCTCTCTGCTTGCAGGAGGATGGGCCAAAGTCTTGGGACTCTGAACCTGCATAGGAGACCTTGAGGAAATTCCTGGCTTCTAGCTTCAGATCAGCTCACCTCAGCTCAGCTCTGCCCATTGTGGCTACTAGCGGAGTGAACGAGCAGACTGAAGATATTTCTCTCTGTCTCTCCTCTCTGTAAATCTGACTTGAAAGAACCTCAACTGAACTTGAACTGTGGCAATGTAGCAAGGTGGAGGAATCCACCACGGGGGGAGGGGGAATCCCAGTGCCTAAAAAACTGTGTGACGTAATGCAATGTAATAAATAAATAAATAGGGCCCGGCGCGGTGGCGCAAGTGGTTAAAGGTCCTCGCCTCGCACGCCCGGGATCCCATATGGGCGCCGGTTCTAATCCCGGCAGCCCCGCTTCCCTTCCAGCTCCCTGCCTGTGGCCTGGGAAAGCAGTCGAGGACGGCCCAAAGCTTTGGGAACCTGCACCCGCGTGGGAGACCCAGAAGAGGCTCCTGGCTTCGGATCGGCATAGTATCGGCCCGTTGTGCTCACTTGGGGAGTGAATCATCGGACGGAAGATCTTCCTCTCTGTCTCTCCTCTCTGTATATCCGCCTTTCCAATGAAAAAATAATAAAAAATAAATCTTTAAAAAATAAATAAATAAATAAATAAATCTTTAAAAATACATAAATGGGGAGAATCTAGATGGTGGAATAGGGTAAGGACACATTTAAACAGATAGAGAAACATTAACCAGTATGAAGCAGAGAGAGCACATTCCAGGAAATAGGAGAGGACAGAACAACAGCAGAGGGGTACCTGGAGACTGACAACCAAAGGAAAGCAGTGAAAACAACTGTGTGGTGTTGCAGTGACTGATAACTCCAGCGACATTCAGTAAACAACAATCTGAATTCTGCTGGCAACTGGAACTCCATCAAGACTTTGACTGGGAGCTCAGGAGGTGAACCCAGACAAAGAACTGCCTATCCTGCTGGTCTGTTTGATTTGACTAGGAGCAGAGACAGAGCAGAGATCCCACACAGGCAGTGCAGGAACAGATTGGATTTCACAGCCCAATCTGCCCCACTAGAGTCGAATTGGGTGCCATTTTGTTTAAGGAGGAAATGGCAAAGGAAAGGACTGAGCATATGCTAAGCTGGGAGTGAACTAATTTCTGACTCAGTGAACTGCAACAGCATGGCCTCCTACAGGTTCGAACCAAGACAAGTCCAAGTAGCCCTCAGACCTGATCAAGAACTCTAGTAGTGGCACATCAGGTGCCATTTTGTGCCACGTGGCAAAGGATTTAAGACTGCAGGGGACAACAGTGAGCTGAGCATGTGTTGAGCTCGCAAGAACTCACTACAACCAGAAGTGGGAAAAATGTTGTAGAGACAACGATGCAGCCTCAACACGGAATCACAGGAGGTGGAGAGTGGTGAGCCAGGAGCTGGGGCTACAGAGACCATGGTGGAAATCTAACATAAGAACGCAGCCCTGGAATTTGCTGGAGGGAGTAGCACAATTGGCTGCAAACAAAGAGCCATGTACCAACTACAGTAAGTAAAATCAAATGGTAGACCTGTGGGTGACACAGCTTAGAAACATGCCCCAAGGAGAAGACTCTGATAACCAGAAGTACAATGACCAAGAGCAAAAGAAGAGACAAAGGCAAAATGAATATTACTGAAGACTCTCCAGCAAAGGAGCAAAACTCAATGTCAACCTCAGAGTTAACTGAGGAATACATTGAGAAAATGGGAGATACAGAATTCAAAACACTTGTTATAAAGCTTCTTATCACAACAAGAAGCATATAAAGCAGGCATTCAAGGAATTTAAGGAATATATCACACTACAAATGAATCAAATAAAACCTGATACAGCCAGGCGTGGTGGCACGTGCCTGTAGTCCCAGCTACTTGGGAGGCTGAGGCCAGAGGATCACTTGAGTCCAGGAGTTCTGGGCTGTAGTGCGCTGTGCCGATCGTACTAAGTTCGGCATCAATATGGTGACCTCCCGGGAGTGGGGGACCACCAGGTTGCCTAAGAAGGGGTGAACTGGACCAGGTCAGAAACCTGACACATACAGAAATAAAGAATACAGTGGAGCAAATTAAAAGTGTAGTGGAGAATCTCCAAAATAAAATAAAGGAGGTAGAAGAAAGAATCTCAGAATTGGAAGACATTTCCTGTCACCAGGGGGAAACAAACAAAAAGCTGGAAGCAGAGTTGAATCAGGCCAAAAAAAGTATTCAAGAATTGAAAGACACTATTAAGAAGCCTTCCATAAAAGTAATGAAAGTCCCAGAAGGTGCAGAAAGAGAAACTGGGATTAAAGGTGTATTCAGTGAAATAATAATGGAAAATCTCCTGAATCTGGAGAAAGAATTGGGAAACAACATCCAGGAGGGGAACAGAATTTTCAACAGGGTTGATCAAACGTGATCTATCAAGATCTCTTCTGTTGAACATAAAGAAAAGATCCTTAAGTGTGAAAAAAATCAATTGACATGTAAAGGAATGTCAATTAAATTCACAGAAGACCTCTCAAAGGAAACTCTACAGGCAGAAGAGAATGGAGTGACATATTCCAGATTCTAAAAGACAAAAATTGTTGGCCCAGGATGACATTTCCAGCAAAGCTTTCTTTTGTCTTCGAAAATGAAATAAAATTCTTCCATAGTAAAGAAAAATTAAAATAATTTGCCTCTTCCAAACCTGCCCTACAAAGGATACTTCAAAATGTTCTCTTGACAGAGAAGAGAAATAGCACCAAACAAAACCAAAGGCAAATGGGAAGAACATCCCAGTAAAATGACAACAGAAAACTAAATCAATGAACAACCCATTGCTAAAATGACAGGACCAAATTACCACCCATACTTATTAAACCTGAATGTAAATGGCTTAAGCCCAATCAAATGCCATAAATTAGTAGACTGCATTAAAAAACAAAACCGATTTATTTGTTGCCTACAGATGACACATCTCACCAACAAAAATCAGCAGAAACTATATTTCATATATTTTGATTTTTTTGTTGTTCGTTTCAGCTCTTCAAAACACCTTTTTCTGATTAAATTCTTCAATGATTCATAGATCATACAGTAGCATCATTTTCTTCATAAAGGTTCTTGATTTTCTTTTACATTTCTTCAGTGACATGTTAGTCATTCAGTAGCATGTTATTTAACTTCATGGTGTTGTTAATTTCTTTTTTCTTCCTGTTGTTGATTTTGTATTGTGGCTTTTCATTTAAGGGGATGTATAGTAACTGTGTAAGGAGACTATCACATCTAGTAACATGTTATTTAACTTCACGGCATTGTAAATTTCTATTTTTCTTCCTATTGTTGATTTTGTATTGTGGCTTTTCACTTAAGGGGATGTACAGTAACTGTGAAATGGAGACTAACATATCCAGATATGAGGATACAATGCAGTATGCATCTCCAGACTAAAGATGGACTCCAATGAAACTATTTACTATATGACAATAGGATGCTGGACTCTCTGCCATTGTCTATGCCCACATTGTGGACATATGACTGTGTATGAAGAACTATGCTTTAGTAAAGATATAGGGAACTCAGTGTGGGGGGTAGCAATTAGGGAGGGGATAAGGGAAATCCCAGGGGCCTAAGGAACTGTGTCATAAAATGATGGTAATAATAATAATAAAATATTAAAATTTTTAAAAGAAAAATACATGAACGAATAAATCTTCAAAGGAAAATTGTAGGTGAAGGAATGGTATGTTCATTTAATGAAGCTAAATTTGTTGGATTTATTGGGAAAAAAATACATCTGGACGCACTCCTGTCCAACTGCTCAAAAATTATTTCCAAATGAATGGTAGCTCTAACTGGAAAATAAAACAAGGAAATTTTTATAAGAGAATTTAGAAAGACAACGGTTTCATGGCATTAGACCATCTAAAGAATTCTTAAGACATAGAGGAAAAATTCTCTCCTATGTAAATAATGACAGACTTAATATGGAATATATGCAAACTTTTATCAACTATTAGGAATAAGATAACCTAAGAACAATGAAGAAAATTTAAGTAGATACTTTACAAGAAGATGTCCAAACATTTAAAACACATATGAAGAGGAGTTTTAGCCTCATTAGTAGGGACATGCAAACTACATGCCAGTGAGGTACTGCTGCTCACCTACCAGAGTGCTACATTAAAGAAAGGAAATTCCAACAGCTAGAAAGATTGTCCAGAAGTTGGAATTCTTACACACTTCTAGTAAGTTTATAGATTGGCATAATGTTCTTTTCTATTTCATTAGGCAGTATCTACTAAGATTAAAAATACTCATAGTCTATGGCCTAGCTATTTTATTCCTCAGTGTAAACATTGAAATCTGTATGTCTTCTCCTCAACAGACATATAACAGTATCAAAATAAGTGAAGAACGTGCAAATGAGACAAGCTAAGCCTGTTTAATCAAAACTTTGGGCAGCCAGGGAGCAGTCACTTTACTTGCATTTGGCATTGACTTAACTATAGGTGGAGAGGTGAAAAAATGTCATAATGAAAAAAAAAATTTGGTAAAGCAGGAGATCATACAGCATCCTGTATGATTGGTTAAAAGACCATATTTGGTTTTCTCTGGTTGGTTATGAATTGGAATTAGGGCCAAAAATTAGGGGGAGTAATAGTTATGACCAAGTTCTGGACACTCAGAGGCCAGTTGCCACAGTGGCCATTGTTTAAATTCCTGTACTGATTGCTACAGATACTGTAGGTCAGAGTTTTGTGTATGGTCTGGTCATTGTCTATATATTTAGTGTTTCATTAACATGTTCATTTCAGTTTTTCACAATAATCTGAAACTGCAAATTGCTCATCATTGGTAGGACATACATAAAAATGAGTATGTGTATATAATAAAATGGTACACCATAATAATATCATGATCAAACTACAACCCCACACAAAACCTTAGACAGAACTTACTAGCATAGTGGTAAGCAAAAGTCAGACACAGAAGGCTGCAGTGCGATTCTGTTGTATTCTGATGTATTCTGTAAAATACATCTCTTAGTATAACCTAGGAAACCAGTCCTGTAATGATGGGTGTGGGGGAGGAGCTTCTTATTCAGATGAAATATCTCTGTAGGTAATAAAGGATGATTAATCAGTCAATGGTTGGCATTTGGGTGTAACACTAAAAAATGGTTCACATTATGTTTTTGGTCCGAGTTTACTCAGTATAACGTTTCCTTCATATTCAAGAGAAAAGTCTGTGTGTATATTATATTCAAGTTTAGTTCTCTCTCTGCTTTTTCATCTTTGCTCCTAAAAACAAATGTAAATCTCACCTAAAATAGCAGAATAAAATTGCCTATGAATTTTGAGCTCTAGAAAACAGACTCTGTTTTGACAGAACATCAGTTTCATAATCCATTCTTCACATAATTACATAATTTAATTTCATTATTTAACAATTCTCATATTTTAACCATATCTTTTTTTCTGAGTATGTATTGCATAACAACATGCTTTATAGCTCTCTCACAACCATTTGTTTAGGGACTATGTCTCAAAGATTTCTATCCATATTATAAATCACCCAGAAAGGGAAGGACTGGAAGATTTATGAATAAGAGGTATGGAGAGCTTTCCGTCAAAGCAGGTTTATTGCCTGTTCAAAATTAGTTTTTGAGGCCTCCCTAAGCACTGGATTTTAAGTGAAATAATGATGAAACAGTAGATTCTTAATTTAGGTATACTGGGCTCAAATTCTAGCTATTTTATTTACTGTCTCTACAAAAATGATCTGTTTATCTCAGTAAGACTCAGATTACTCATGATGGACCAGGAATGCCAGTGAATCTGATCCTTGTTGGAGGATTCGGTGGCATGCTGTATGAAAAGCTTTTGGAACGCCCCTTGCACACAATAAAGACTCAATTCAGGTCAGCTGATTGCAACTAGACATGACATCTAATGTTTTTTTGCCAAATTGCCCATTGATACAAATTATTGTAACTTCTTCAGAGCTACCCATGATATTTCTCTTCTCTCTAACCAAATCCACATCACCAAGTGAGTTACCAGTTCACTAACTGCACTGGCTGCTGGAATGTAGCCCTGAAGAGACTCCTCCAGCTTTAGCCTTTTACAAAGGAAGACACTGAATCACCAGAAGCATGGTCTAGCTGGAACTGCAACACACATGGCTAATTGGAGGTGAAGCTAGCACGTATGGGATCTTGGATTTGCACTTTTTTTTTTTTTTTGTCCAAATACTGGGATAAAGAGCACAAAGTAGAGAATTTACCCATGCATTTCTTTGGTTCATGTTTCAGCACACCAAGGGGAGCCAGCAAAGTTCCTTTTCCTGCATGATGGGGTTAGGGCAGGAACCTGCCTCAAATCGCCTATTTTTAGCCTCTGAACATGGCCCACTCCCTGCAGATTCACTCTGGCTAACACTTCGATGGGATTGGAAGGCACTCTCTCCGTGGTGTTGCTTGGTGGTTGCCATATCAACAAAATGTAATTGAAATAGTTTTCTGCTAGATTATTCTGGTAGAAGCTTGCAAGTGAGATTACAGTTCCTGTTCTGAGGCTTAAATGAGGCCAATAATTTGTATGGCATATAATAGACATCCCATAATACTGAAGGAATGAGTACCTGAATGCAATTAATTACACCCAGGCCTGGAACACAGAAGCAGATAACAGATTGCTCCTTAAGGTTAGGATGGTATACAGAAGTTTCTCATGCCCTCCTTGGGAAGTGGTGTAGTTTTGCTGTTTCCTAGTCCATCCTAGGCCACTCTGACTCACGCTGCCCAGGGCATTCCTGGCTCACACATCGATGTTTGCTGCACATATGGGGAAAGCGGCTGGACTTTTAACTCTGGGTTCTCACTCCAGCATTCTTTTGCAGGCTTCTTGCTCATTTCTTACAGTTGTTTTGGTCAAGTATAGTTAACACATTTAATAAATGATTCTTTCAACATTTAAACGACCTCTGACACAGTGAATGCTTATTATTCCATAAACACAAAAGGATGTCTCATAGTTGATAAGGCATAAAACATCAAGTGCTATAGGAAAGTGGGTGAGTCTATTGTTTCCACATTATTGCTTTGTTTTTCTTTCTGTATCTGGGGTAAAGGGAGAGATAAAAGGAGAAGCCCCAACCAGTCTCCTACCCATCCCAGGCCCCCAATGTGGGGCATGCTCTGAGGGTACTGCTCAAGTGGTTTTGATAATTCAACAGTTATGAGTTGCTGCCAATCTCACCATTCCAAGCACAATGAAATCACTGCAGAATCCACTGGTTGACATAGCCCACCTTAGAGTCTCAGTTTGCTCAGATTTTCACTGCCAACACATGGCTGGGGTAGTTGATGGACTTGTTCTGTCCTCTGTTGTGTTGCCAGGTATCCTCTGCAGGTTCTGATGGACTACCATATTCTCCATGTGCACCTGGTCATGCTCTCTACTGCTCTCCACTGCTCCATCTGAGCCTCTGAGGAGGCTCAGCTTTCACACTTGCACTCCATGGCAGACCATGGAACCTGCACTTCTCTTCATGGTTGGGGTTCTGAGTCCAGCAGTTCGATTAGGGAGATCCCCAAACAAACTTTGTCTGAAGTGATCTCAGACCAGATTCTTGTGTGTACTTGCCAGTACAGGGCCTGGCAGAGTCCGTCACCCCCAGTCAGCTGGTGGTTGCAATTGCTGGGTCAGTTTTGTTTCCAGCTCTGTCTTCCACTGGAACCAATGGGTGTTGCAATCCAGTCTGATTCTGCCCAGCACACACTTGGCCCTCACATAAACCAGTGGGAGCTGCAGACTAGTTGGAGCGACCCCCCATAACCCCCACCAGGCCCACCCCCTGCCCTGGTTCCCATGCTTGCCTGTATGTTCCACAGACTTACTCAGTCTGTCCCACACCCCATTCAGCTCTTCTACATGTCAGTGGGCATTGAAGCCTGGTCCAACCCAAATGGGCCAACTATCCAGGCCATGTACATGCTGGCAGATGTTGTTCTGTCCAGCCAGGTCTGCCCCATTCCTGGTTTTCATGCTCTCCAGTGGGAGTGATAACTCCACAGGGAGGTGTCCACTATTTCTCTCCTGGGCCCACTCCTGGATCACGCACTTTCCAGGTGGTGCTGCAGTTTAGCTTGGCAGAATTAGCCACCAGTGCCAGCATCTGCCAGCTGATGCTGCGGTAAAGCCCAACCAATTCTCACCCATTCTGATTTATTCTTGCACCAGTAGGGACAATGAACCAAGCCTGGCTCTTCCCTGATCTGGCTCACATGAGACCCAAAGCTGTTGTAGCCCTGCCTAGTGTGTTTTGCCCCCATCCCAACTCACACTCTCCAGTGGGTGAAGTGTTCCAACAGGGGGGCCCTCCACATTCCCCTTATCAGCTTCACCCCCTCCCTCACTGGTTCCTACGTGTGCTGGTTGGGCACTGCAGCCCAGTCTGGCGTGGCCTGCCTCACCTCAGTATTTACCAGTGGCCCAGCCAGGCCCAACCCCAATTCCAGCTGGTGAGGATTACAGTCTAACTCAGCCCAGCATGTACCCAATCCCAGCTGTAATGTGTACTGATATGTGTTGCAGCTATACCTGGCTGACCTCACTGTTCTGGTGCTCAGATTTGCCAGCAGGTGATATGAACTGGTTCAGCCTGATCTGCCCCCGACCTATGCCAAATGTATACAGCGGGGGTTACCCTTTCCTGGCCTGGTCTGGGCTACTCCCTATCATGGTTCTTGCACCCTGTCCTGGTTCTCAGATCTGCCAGAGGGTGTTATGAACTGGCACAGACTGGTCTGTCCCCAGACCTGACCCACATGTATGCTGTGGGTACTGTAACCTGGCATGATCTGGGCTGCATCCTGATGAAAGAATTTCCCAAGTTCCTCCATTGAGCCTCTTCCCAGTGGCAGTTCTTATGCACAGCAGTGGGCCCTTGGCCCAGGTTGACTTTGTCCACTTCCTGTCCTTGCAAGAACAGTGGCCTTGCTCAATCAGTCCACACCCATACTGGTTCTTGCTGTTGGGTATTGCAGCCCAGTGATACCTGGTCCATACTCAGACAGCTTTCACATGGTTCAGCAGCAGTCAAGTCCTGGCCTAGTCCATTTTACACCCAACCTTCCTCTCATGAGTACCAGCAGGGGTTGGAGTTTAGCCCAATCTGTCACTCCCCAGACCCTGTACACACCGGAGCCAGTGGAGGCTGTATCCATGTCCAGCCCAGCTTGCTGCTCCAATCCTCTCATCCTCACCAGTGAAGAGACCAGCTCCCCAGCCAGGCCTGTTCCCATCCTCAGTTTTTGATCGAGTCAGCAGAGGTCGCAGTTCCACAGGGGTGAGCCCACATTTCCCCCACAGATTTTTCTATCAGACCCACTTCCCTCACTCTTGTTCTCCCCTCCAAACCAATTTGATGTCAGCCTCCTAGTTACATACACATGTCATGGACTTATCCATAGAAATCCCTTAGCTATAATTTCTAACCTGGGCATAAAACCACAGATAATTGCCCACTACTACCTGTGTAATCCTGTCATTCCCTGCAAATCTAGACCCCTCAAAGTGCCAGGGCATGCTGCGAGGAGACCTGAGGGGTTTCACCCAGTGCCTTTGGCACCTAGACTGCCTGAGCCCTTCCAGAGAGAGCCACATGGCCTGGCTGCATTACACCTGTGTGGGTCAAAAAAAAAAAAAAAACAGGATGGGGTGGTCCTGAAGCCCGCTGCAGAAGGAAATCTATTCTTTCAACATTCACTTCTTCAAAAAATACCGAGCACTGTTTATATACCAAGAATTTGTTAAGGTAATGATAGTGGACACAAATATTAAACACAGTACTCCACCAGTAACCCATCCATTTTGTTGGGATCAACTTGACTAGTGGGAGCTAAGCCAGTGCAGGAGTGTCAGGAATGCCTTCACTGGGGAAGGAAAATCAGAGCTGAGCTATGAAGGATTAGTAGGTAATTGCCCTGTAGAGAAGCTCTACTGATGGGAGAACCTAGGGTCCTAAGTAGAAGGAAGCCACATGGCTGAAACAAGTCAGTCGCATCCCCACCCCCGGCGTGGCCTAGTGGCTAAAGTCCTCACCTTGAAAGCGCCGGGAGCCCATATGGGTGCCAGTTATAATCCTGGAGGCCCCACTTCCATCCAGCTCCCTGCTTGTGGCCTGGGGAAGCAGTCGAGGATGGCCCAAAGCCATGGGACCCTGCACCCATGTGGGAGACCTAGAAGAAGTTCCTGGCTCCTGACTTTGGATCGGCACAGCACCGACCATTGTGGTCACTTGGGGAGTGAATCATCAGACGGGAGATCTTCTTCTCTGTCTTACCTCCTCTCTGTATATGTGACTTTGCAATGAAAATAAAATAAATCATTTTTTAAAAAGATTAACTGAGATAGCCAACTGTTTAGTTCAGTGCTCAGCACTGAACATAATGACCATGGAAAGAATCTGTTAACTACTCTGTATAGCAGAGGTTCTCAAACTTTAGCATCCATCACAGTCATAGTGGAGGGCTTCTGAAAGCACAGGTTGCAGGTGTCCAGATGCTGTAATTTCTGATTCAGTGTGCCTGATGTTTGCATCATGGATTTCTATTCAGTTGCCAGCTGACTTGCAAGGCTGCTGTGGGTGGTACACAGGTGATCCTTGATGACCCAAGGGTCTTGACATCCTAAACGCTGGTCAGAGTTGAATTTCTCACAGCTCAGCTCAACCTGCACACAACAATCTCTCTGAAATCACTTGATCATGTTTATGGCACTATTCAAGGGAGAAAAAGCCCCGGAAAGTCTTCATCCCCTCACATAACAGAAGAAGGAAGGAGCTTGAGGGCCAAAATGCAAGCCGCTGCCTCAGAAATGGCAGGATCCTGAACCCAGTGCTTTCTCCAGTAGAACACACGCTGTTGACATTCTGTCTTTAGGCAGCCAGGTGCTGTGCCTGTGCTCCTCAACAGGACCAAGTTGATCCAGCTCTTCATGGTATTAGCTTTCTGACTTCATAAAGATAAAAATCAACGTATTGATTGCTGGGCTAAATATCGGTTTTGAGGTAAGTGAAAGATAACTTCAATGAAATATATTATTTTCCAAGAAAACCACAGCCCAGCACAATTGTCTACCCTGATCCACATGAAGACTCTTTTCTGTTTTTCACAGGTGTGAAGGCCCCTCTCTTACTGAGTCAGTAATGACAGTAAATGAAACGGCAGCTGCAGTGGCTGATCTGACCAGGGCCTGCCTAGGCCAGGAACCACTCCACTGTCTTCACCTCAGACCATCCCCAGCGTCCCGGCCACCTTCATCTCAGGGAGAGGCAGCCCAGGCAAGTAGAAACATCTGTTTGCTTTACCCAGGCCCTACAGCCAGGGTTTAAATCAAATACGATTCCAGCTGCTGGACTTTCAGATTTATTTTTTTATTATTATTTTTATTGGAAAGGCGGATATACAGAGAGGAGAGACAGAGAGGAAGATCTTCCGTCTGATGATTCACTCCCCAAGTGAGCACAATGGCCGATGCTATGCCGATCCGAAGCCAGGAGCCTCTTCCGGGTCTCCCACGCGGGTGCAAGATCCCAAAGCTTTGGGCCACCCTGGAGCTGGAAGGGAAGTGGGGCTGCTGGAATTAGAACCGGTGCCCATATGGGATCCCGGGGGTGCAAGGCGAGGACCTTAACCACTGCGCCATCGCGCCGGGCCCGGGGCTGCTGGACTTTTAAATGCTCTGATGTGAGAATTAATTTGTCAAAATATTAGAATCCCAAATATGAACATTCTTGAGCTATTTACAGTTAGAAAAAAAAATTGCTGTCTGCACAGATGACAAGAAATCACAAGGGTAAGTTTTCTCCTGGTTTCTTGTCTCAGGAGATAGGAGGTAGACTAAGGGTGTCCCAAAGCAGACGGAAAACCTACAAGCAAAAGCCTGAGTCGCTGAGGCTTCCTGGTCAGTCAGAAGTAAAAGTTTCTCGGAGCAGCCTTCTCTGATGAAAGGGGTGTCCTGCCAGAAACCAGGTGCAGGTGGAGTTCCTGTTTCAACGTTAACAGACTTAGCGCTGCTGGTTGATTTCGCACCAGGATAGCCGGCCTGGGTGGCTGGAGTTTACTCTCCAGGTAGTTATTTGGGGGCAATCCTCGCCCCCTTACCTAGGATAAGGAGTTCCTACCAGAAATGCCAGAACCTTCTAGCTGAGAGAATTGTATGGCTGCTCCGTCCTCCCACACCTATCCCCACCCCCACCGAGGACCCCAATAACTGTTGGTGTGCAGGAAGCTGCCTGAGCGCGCAGCGCCTGCGAGGCTGGCACGAGTCTCCCCAGCCCTCCCCGGGGAGCGCTCCCAGCGTCTTCCCCAGTGATGTCAGCGGAATCCTGAGCCCGATCTCGCTCCCCTGCCGGCTGCCGGGCCGATCGCGGCTGTCACCGTCGCCGCAGCAGCCCCCGAGTTCGGACGCGCGGTGCCCGGGGGCGGCCTCGAGCACCGCCCCCCGCCGGCTGCCCACGCCGCGCTCCGCCCTGGACGCCGCCGGTCCCAGCACGGGGGTGCAGCGGCGGGGAGGGTGCGAGCGGGCCCGGCTCAGCCTGATTTACGGCTCTGCTGAAAACCGCTTCGCTCCCGCAGCATCAGCATCGGGGGCGGCAGCGGCGGCGGTGGCTGCAGCAACAAGTCGGGTAAGCGGTGGCCGCCGGGCTTCAGCATCCACGGCCGGGCCTGGGGGAGGCGGCGTGCCGGGCGGCCGGGTTGGGGACGGGTCCTGTCTCCTGGGCCTGGTGAGGAGTTGAAAGAGCAGGCTTCTTGGCCCCACCTGCGGGAACCTGGCAGCACACGCGTCCACTCTGTTACCAGAGAGCGGAGACCCCCAAACGCCTGGCATCCCTACTCTGCCGGAGTGAGGGCTTTCCTGGTAATACCACCCACCCCGTCACCACCACCACCACCACCGGGACTGGGGTTTCAGCTGGGCTCCTAAAAGCCTGCGTGCCCCAGAGTGTGTGATGACCCATTCCCATGCCCAGGGATTCCCCCACCCTTTCCTAATGCCCGCTAGAATTCGGAATTCCCCTTCGTTTACCTCTTGCCAGTAACTTGGGGCAGGCTGAGAGTCAGGATTTGCTTCTCATCTCCAGAAAACCCACGGTTAAATACACCCATGGGTAGCACAGGAAGAGGCTCTCCTCTGAGGGCCATTGGTAGCCTGGGAGCTTTGCCTGCCTACGTGTCTAAGGATGGTTGGCACCTTGGCTGTTGAAGAGGTTGCGAACCTAATGAGGACAGTTTTCACCCCGGAACTCCAGGTGGACGCCTTTATTTTGGGCTCCCATGCTTGTTTCATTTACACAGAGGCCATTCCTAACGGGAATAAATGTGCAATACTTGCAAAATTGGGTTGCTAGGGTGAAGATTAAAAAAAAAATGCTGCAAAGATCCAATAACTTCTTATTAAAAGAGTTCCGTGGATACCCACCTGGTTCAAACACTGGCCAGCTGTAGAGCTTGTCATGTTTGCATGGGATCCGAGGCAACAGCCATCCAAGCAGACACACAGTCATCTTGGCAAACTGGTCAGGGTGCTCCGCCATGTCCAATGATAACTTGGCATGTTGGGTCGCCAACACTCAGCAGAGCTGGAGTGCAGGGAGCCTTAGTGAAATGGTGGGACAGCTAAATGTCATCACAGCAGTCATTCGAAGAGACACGTTAAAAGCAAGATTGCAGGCTGAAACTTGGGCAGCTGATTGCCAGCTCTGGTAACACCTCTCCTCTAGTTAAAGATCACTGGTTTTGTCCTCTTTGGCAGTTCGTGTGAATTCTTCCTCTTGCTTACTCCAGATTCTGTCTGTGTAATAGGGTGCACTTTTGCGTTTGTTGTGTGTGAGAAGTAGGAGGGCAAGAAGCTGGAATCCCACTTCTGGATCTGTCACTTGTCACTGGCCCTTGGTTTCTTTTCCTCCCCATTCCTGTTTTCTCATCTGTGAGGAGGAGCTGTTAGCCACCTGTTTTTATCCTCTACTTGGTTACAAGCTTGATCTGTAAAGGCTAACTAATAGACACTTTCAATTTTGCAGGCTGTTCTAATCACTTTCAGTGTGGGTAGTGCATAAGCCACCAAGAGTTCAGAAGTATCTGCCTGTAGCTGGGTTTGGCTAACAGAGCTTATAATTCTCAACCTTAGATCAACAGGAAATAGTGTCAGCAAAAATACCTTGAAACCCAGAAGCCGCCCTCATGGAGGTGAGAGGAGTCATCTGGGTGGCATTTCCCCCTCCCCCGCAGATGGGTGAACTTCTTTTTCCCCCTTTCCCAGGACTTTCAGAGTAATGCAACAGAAGGCTTTGGAGGAAAGCAGATATCCTTGGCAGGAGTCCTTTGAGAATGTTGCTGTTTGCCTGCCATTCCGCTGCCCGAGGTGTGGAGACCACACCAGATTTAGAAGCTTGTCGTCGCTGAGGGCCCATCTGGAATTCAGTCACAGTTACGAAGAGAGAACCCTCCTGACAAAATGCAGCTTCTTCCCATCTCTCAAAGACACAGACCTCGTCACCACAGAACTCCTGAAACCCGGGAAACTGCAGAGCGGCGGGCCCGGGGCAAAGCAGAGACCAGGCTATGTTAACTTGTACAGCATTTCGCACGAACACTCTAAGGACCGGAAGCCGTTTGAGGTGGCGGCGGAGAGGCCTGTGTCCTACGTGCGGACCTACACCGCGGTGGACCTACGCACTGACTCGGTGGATGGGCTGCGGTCGAGTCCCGGGCTCCCCACTTCCGACACCAAAGCTTCTTTTGAGGCACACGTCAGAGAAAAATTCAATCGGATGGTCGAGGCTGTGGACAGGACCATCGAGAAGAGAATCGATAAACTCACCAAAGAGGTGGCCCAGAAAACTGCTGAACTGCTGGAAGTTCGGGCAGCTTTCGTGCAGCTGACTCAGAAAAAGCAGGAAGTTCAAAGACGAGAGCGGGCCCTGAACAGACAGGTGGATGTGGCCGTGGAAATGATCGCTGCGCTGAGGCAACGCCTGACGGAATCTGAGGAGGAGCTTCTAAAGAAAGAGGAGTAAGTGGTGCTGAAACACAGGACGCCAACCCCCTTGCTGCAGACTCTGCGACCCTTCCCCACCAGTCCCCAACACATACAGTCACAGTCACAAGCGAAAGTTAAGCGAGGTTTGGTTTTCCGTATTTACAGGTACCTTGGCTGCATTTCCCAATTGTACCAACAGGAAAAGGGCATTGATGTTATTAACCTCTTTATGTACGGTCTATAACTCAGCAATATTAGAGTGAAAATATGTAACTCCTTGACTCCTGAGGCGCTGGAAACCGCAGGCAGAGGAGTAGTGCCATCTGTCTAAGGAGGGCACCAAGGGCATGCTGGGAGAACCATCCCTTGTCTCCATGATGTGGTCGGGAACAAGAGATGCTATCACAGTCAATGCCGTCTTATTCAAATGTAAAAACAAGCTTAGCTCCATCTACAAATTGTTTTGACTTATTTGCCATTTTGAATTGCCCATTTGTGCTAATTAAATGTTGATCACTGAGCACCCATTTAATTACAATGTGTGTTCAGAAGAAGCAGACGTTAAGAAATCTGGAGACTAGACATTCAGATAGCGTTGTATTTCTGTGATGTAGGTTTGATCATTTTTCACGTGAGATGATGGGTGGCGCGAAGGGTAAGTCTGCCCATGTGCAAAGGGTTGACACTGGTTCTCACAACTGAGTATGATAGTAGAAGCTATCACTTGCAAAGTCATCGTACTTGGAGAAGCATTTTGAATTTAACCCAGTTCATAACAATTTAGTGGATTGTGCAAAGGCAGGTGGTCAGATTTCCTTCTAAAGGGTGGCTCAGAATTCATGGACTCGAATGACCCAATACTTGATAGAATGAAACCTCATGGGCTAAAACATCCTGCACAGCAGGATTCCACATCATTCCTGTCCTCTTACAGAGATGGCTTTCATTTCATCTTTTCTTTATCCGACTTCCTGGGAAATCACTTGCTGTCAGGAATGCCTTCATTCTAGCTGGAACGAAGCCTGCTGTGCTCAGATGAGGCCTAAAATTATGTATTTCGGGTGGATTTAAATCAGCCATTGATTTACTTTGCTCACAGATAAGTCATCTCTAATATAAGAAGGCTCTCTTTGTGGCTTCTGATGTCCTTGGTGGACAGTTGGTATCTTGAGCAATTCAGGTCACCAAGGTGACCTGTACCGCTGGAGTAGCAGAAGATGGGCTTCGCTTTGTGCAGAGAAAACCTAAAATTAAAGTTATTATATTTCTGTTTGCTTCAAGAGCAGCGAGTTTAGAAGTCAATGGAGTTAGTGTGTTGCATTTATTTATTTAATCAATTGTATTTATTTCTTTGAAGACTAATAATGAATGTGGAATTGAAGTGTTGAAGACGGACAGGTGAAGGAGAGGATCCCGTGGTTAGACATAGGTTATTGTCAACATCAACATTTGAGCATTTTGGGTAGTGGGCTCACAGGTGCTCCATTGTTTAACTGATTCACAAGACAAAAGTGAGTCATGCGTGGGTCAATAATGATAATATGTTGCAGTTAACTCAAGACTGTCATCCAAGCACCATATGAAAAGCAAATACATTCTTACTTTAAATATATTTAACAACATAGTCTGCCTTACCCTCTGGATCCAGGTCTTCCCTGTTTGAGTACACTTATGAATTATTTATACACACAGAGTTACTGTGTTCTTCCAAATGCAATTATGACTTGGTGTGGGGTTGTTTTTGTTGTAATATTGTGTGTCTTAGGCATCTTTTATGCACCCAACACTGAATTTACCATTCTTTCTAACTTTTGCATGGTATTCCATGGTCTGGTAGGGATGCATAATGACTGATTTAGCCAGTTTGCTATTGATGTCAGTTTGCTATTGAATGCATAATTTTGTTTCATTTTCTTAGTATCAACAGTAGTGCTTCAGTTAATACCCTCATATATGTTGTTTACATATTTTTAATATACCCGAGGGCACACTGTAAGTTGATTTTTAGTATGTCATTTTTGGACTAAAAGAAATTAACAGTAATTTAAAAACTACAACTTTTAATAAAAACAAAATGAAACTGCTTTAAATTTTAAAACATTAAGTGTTTATGTTTAAGCCTTCATTTGGGACTGTCTCATCAGATTCTGTATTCAGTTCCAAATAAACACTCCTCTGTGTGCATAGAATGGAACTGAACGAGTCTTGTTTCCAAGAGAGATCCTGGGGCTGTCGGATTGAGGGAGCAGCTGTGGACAGGGTCAGCAGTGTCCACAGGGTCTAGCCTGTTTTCCCACCCCCATCTGAATGGGGATATAACTGTCCATCTACCATATCACTCATGATTGATTTGACTAGGTCAGCCTGGCTGGGCTGGTTCCTTCCCTCCTCTCCTCTCCCTTACAGCACTGTGTCCTCTACCAAAGAGGTGGCCTTGGAAAGGCGCTGTTTGGCCAAGGTTCATGCTAGCAGCCATGGTCCCCCAATAAAGGATGCTGCATGAATTTCTGAGGTGCATTTGTGATGGAAGTGAGTCATTCCCACCCCACTTGAAATTGACTTGAAAACTGAGAATGCTTTAAAATGTAGATGGTAGACTTGGCTGAAAAAAAAAAAAATAAAAAACAGGAAATTTCTAGTTGCTGACATTCATGCAAAGGTGCTTTTTTTAAAAAAAAAAAATTTACAAAGCTTTCTCTCAACTTTAAAAATCCTTTATTTAAAACTGAAAGTTAAGTCTACAGGGCTACTTCTGCCTTGAGGCCTCTATAGATTGATTCAACTAGGTCCATAGATAAATAAATATAAGTACATATACAGACTATAGCAGAGAACATTGTTTGAATTGGCAATATTTTTGTACTGGGAAGTCCCATTAGAACCCTGTAGAAAGGTATCTGTGTGTTTTGGGAGTGCAAATTCCAAAAAGAAGCTGCTCACTGTCTTACAAAGTCTGTACAACTTTTCAAATCCTGTTGAGATAGGTGTTTACTTATTGAAGAGCAGGTGGAGCTGTGGGTAGGTAGCACTGCCTATAATCAGGTAAATCAATCTGAAAACCTTGCAGTAAAGTAATCCCTTAACAAGAAAGTTGGACTCGGTTGCTTGTCTTCTGGGGTTTGGAGAATTTGATTACAACAGCAGTAACCCCATATACTCTGCTACATAAAAGGTTGCAAAGTCTTGAATGAGCGTCTTTAATGTGCCCAATGTGGTGCTTGGTGTTGTGTGAGGAACATACACTTCTTGATTGGTATTTTTCTCTAAGAGGAATGTATGCTATACATGGGAAGAAATGCATACCCATGAGCATGCCCATGTATTTTTAACAGGTGCTTAAATACAAGCCACAGTTTCAGGTTGATAAACCATTAGACAGCTGATTGTCCCACATATAAGGGAGTGACGCTGGAGGAGCAGCTGCAGGGCATACTGGAGGAGATGGCCTCTGAGTGGCCTGAGTGGTTGTTAATTTGAGAACTGGATGATACCATCTGTCTGTTTCAGGGTAACACATTTTATACACACAGAAAACAGGGCCCAGAGCAGTGGCTTTAGTTGCAAAGTAAAGCTGGAACCCAATTTGCTGTTTGAGTGCTTTTTCCATTTATTCTCTGTGTCCCAGCCAGACTTCTGAAAATGTGATGTTTGCCCAAAGCCTAAAAGACTTATGTAATAGCAAATGTGGCCCACTTTGGAATGGGCTTGCTATTTTGAGAGGCTGCCAAGGTGACATCATTTATTTTTCTGATGTGATGAAAGAAATGCCAACTGGCATCAAAGGTGTTCAGGAAGCTGGAAAATGGCAGTGTCCTAAGCATGGCGATGATGTGAAGCTTCCAGAGCATTTTAGCCCAAGGTTTCTAACTTCCACTGGGGACTTTTGGCTGTGTCCATGCCCAGTTACTGTGAGGGCTTGGATAACAATGAGAATCCAATGTGTGATTCCATCTCTAACTTCCATCCTGCTCCCTAGGGAGCTAACAGAGCTGAAGCTCCCCTCTCCCTTCATCATGTGTCTCATGCTCAGCTTGGGACTAGGCAGGAGACAAATCTTCGTGGAGTCCCTGATCAGTGGTACCACTCTAGATTCTCATCACAGTAGCAAGCTAAGGGAATGCAGTTCCTGCCTTCATGTGGCTCTTGGTGGAGAACTGAAAATGGACATTAGGGCATGTCATTAAAGACACATGGGGGGCAGCTGAGTCAGATAATTCCCATTTAGGTTTCCATCCAAACATGCTGTGGAATGTTGACCTTCCCAACGCAAGTTTGACATAGTCATTTGCTTTGCATAAGTCAGCCCTCTTGCATGTAAATTAAGCCTTTCCCACATTAGCAAAGGCAGTCAGTGAACAGGCAACAGTGAGCAGGCCGGGGAACAACATAGTAAGTGCAGAGTTCAGGGGATGGAGGGGTGTGTTGGCTTTACTTGATTGATTCATCTCAACAAATGGGGTCTTCTCTTTTTAGGCTGTGCTCCCTGTAGACTTAGAAACACAGACAGAATCAACCAGATGTTCCACAATTTCTTTTTCTATTGGACTCAAGTTTCTCTGCACCATTCCAGCCACCCCTTGCCCTTCTCTCTGGGCCCAAGGGTCTAAAATTATAGTATGGATCCACTTAGAAGCTGTTAGAATATTTTAATTTTCTCATTTAAATTTTAAAAATTCTATGGAGAAGTGTACTGGCGTATTCAAAGACGCTGAAAAAGAAAGACAGCCAACAAGAGTAGAGATGGGCCAGATGTGTAGCTGGTGCAGATGTGGGCCAGTGAGGAACAAGGAGCTGGCTTTGGGCTCTGGTTTGCAGCCAGCTCCTGGTACTTGGAGACAGTCAAAGCCTGCTTCGCAATTGGCCTCACAGATGACATTACCATCTGTTTCACGGGCTCTGTGATCAATAACTAGACTATTTTTAGTTAGAGGTATTTTTATCATGTCATATACCTCTGAAGAGGTTCATGAATCAGTAATGCACAATGAAACTTAAATAACTTGGTGGAGGTTTGCCTTTGGGAAGACAAGCCCGTGCTAAAGTTGTTTAAGAATAGAGGAGCTGTGTCAATTTTAGATCTCACTGCAACCTCTGGAGAAGATACTCGTAAGTTATTTGTTGGCTTTATGCAACAGTACTTATTTGGAAAAAGAAAATCTTAGGATATTTCTACTGGTTGATGATTTTTCAATCACGAATATAGTGGCAGCCTGCATATGTTGAGCAGAAATTTGTTGAACTCGTTTTTGAACCCCTGACCCTGTGCCCACTTAATTCATGATCCAGTGGGGGTAAGTGGCACATTAGTTCTTTGTGATCTGCCGGAAAAAACAGCATCATCTCATCTATACCTTGGTGGTTCTTAGTCAAAGAACTTTGGCTAAAGTTTGGGAAGGCTTAGGGAAGGGCAGAAGCAAGGACTTAGAGGCAACAGTATGTCCAAATATATGAGTCTGGCCCAGTGCAAGGATGAAGGGAGTTCAAGGAGATGCAGGATATGTTTGTGGAGAGGAGATGTCAGTGTGATAGGAACAGTGGGTTGTACTTTGTTTCCATGGCCTGTTTAGAATGAATGAATATAATGTACACCCCAGTGTATTAACCCATGTTTCCATTCATCTCTACCCAGGCTTTTGGGGTGTGTGGTCCCATGATAGTGTATGAATTAACCTGTCTTTAGCCCATTTCAGAAGAAGCAATTGAGAGGGTTTTTAATATGTAAAACATGAAATATTACTTTGTTTCAGACCTCATGGATATACTGTAAAATGAATGAGTGCATGACTGAATTAATATTTTTTCGAACCAAATTTTTGATCATACATAAAGAACTTTTTCAGTTGGTTTCCAGTACTGCTCCACCCCTCCCCCAGTCCTTCATCCTCTGTCTCTCTTCTTTCTTTCTCCCTCCCTCCTTCCTTTCTTTCTTTCTTTCTTTCTTTCTTTCTTTCTTTCTTTCTTTCTTTCTTTCTTTCTCTCTCTCTCTCTCTCTCCCTCCCTCCCTCCCTCCCTCCCTCCCTCCCTCCTTTCTTTCTTCCTTCCTTCCTTCCTTCCTTCCTTCCTTCCTCTTTCTTTCTTTCTTTCTCTCTCTCTCTCTCTCTCTCTCTCTCTCTCTCTCTCTCTCTCTCTCTCTCTCTCTCTCTCTCTCTCTCTCTCTCTCTCTCTCTCTCTCTCTTTCTTTCTTTCTTTCTTTCTTTCTTTCTTTCTTTCTTTCTTTCTTTCTTTCTTTCTTTCTTTCTTTCTTTCTTTCTTTCTTTCTTTCTTTCTTTCTTTCTTTCTTTCTTTCTTTCTTTCTTTCTTTCTTTCTTTCTTTTTTTCTTTCTTTCTTTCTTTCTTTCTTTCTTTCTTTTTTTCTTTCTTTCTTTCTTTTCTTTCTTTCTTTCTTTCTTTCTTTCTTTCTTTCTTTCTTTCTTTCTTTCTTTCTTTCTTTCTTTCTTTCTTTCTGCCATATAGAGTGTTCTCACTCACTGGTCCACTACCCAGCTATAGACAGTGGGTGGAGCTGGGCCACACTGAAACCAAATCTGAGAAGTGACTCCAGGTAGACTGCGTGTTAGTAGGAGCCCAGCATTACCCAGGAAGCTGGAGTCAGGAGCTGGAGCTGGAACTCAGGCCAATATATGCCGACACAGCATGCAGGCATCTTAGCCAGCACCTTAACTGCTACAATAAGTTCCTGCCTACTGAACTGGTTTCTGAATGCCTGTGAATTGGGACAATTGAAATTTCTAGGTCCACCAGTTATTCTGCATAATTATGCACTTGGAGGTCAAGTTCTTAGGGTATTTTTCTTGCTTTAAAGTTCAATATTTTTTAACTAAGAAATGTTTCTACTAACACTTAAAACTCTGGATTTAATCATATCTAGCCTTGTTTTTCTTTAAACAAGTGGTAGTCAAAGATGGAAGCAAATAGTTTTAATTTCCCTGAAGCTGGTCTTTACCCAACCCTGACTGAATTTCTCTCAACTTTGACTTTGTCTTTTTCCATCTTCTGACCCTTACAGAAAACCCAACAAGTCTGACTGTTCAGTCTGATGGCATCAAAATATTTGTTTTCTTAAGTCACATTCAGCTCAACTCTGAAACACACTTACGTCAGTATTTGATTTTTTTCAAATGTCTGCCTCTCTCACTTCTAAACCCACTGCACATTAACATAATCAATACACTTTAATTAAAAAAAACTATTTTTTTTCCAAAAACACTTGGTGAAAGAATGGTGTTTCCTTAAGAGTTTTGCACATATTCATAGATGGGAACCTAGACTTGAGGAGTGCTACATTCAATCTGCTGCAGATTTATTAGTTTGGCTAAAGAAGATGAAGCAAGTCTCACACAGATATGTAGTAAGAAAATAGAGGGATATTTGAAAAATTTTTCAGATAATGGTGAATATGTTTGCATTGATATTATGCCAAATTATTGATAACAATAATTTATTACAGATTAATTGTAGTGTGGCATCTGAAACTATATGGTTGAACATTCTGTTCTTTCACTCATGGAAGTCCATTAGCCTGACTTGCACTTTGAATGAATATTTTACTATCAGAGTATAATAACTAACGGGGAAACAAGCTCAATGTGCTTAAACCTCCGTGTTTTCCATTCATAAAGTTTCCGAGATTTTTTGGAAAATAAGAGGTGATTCTGGGTCTTATACCCCCAGACTGAACAAACGTGAAGGAAGGATCTGACTATGCCCACACGTGATTCCCCTGGCTCGGAACTTGTTTCCTTGTAATCAGGTTACCTTTGGCCGCCTCAGTGTGGTGAATTTCTCAAGCCTCTGCCTTGTGTGTTTTAAGTTCTCTTTTAAAACAAAACTCTCCTAAACCATTAAACTTATTTTAACTGTCTTTTCCTTCTTTTCTAGTTGGTGTTATATATCCACAAACTGAAATTGCATTACCCTGAGTGCCAAACTGATTGAAAAAAAAAATACAAAGGATATAACTTCTCAACTTTAGGGACTAAGAGAAGTAGGTGAGGAAGGTTAGCAAAACCTTCTACAACAAGGACTGTTAATATTATTTTTTTTAAAAGTTTTGTATGGCACCAGTAGCAAAACATTATGTAATTTAAAATTACAAACATAGTGATAAGCCATGTTGCATTCCAATTTGTTCTTCTGCTTTTGAGATGTTACTCCTGGGAGACTAAATTATTAAATATTGCTATCTTCTCGTATGCTAAACTGTGCATCCCGAAAAGCTGAGAGAGATGAATATGCACAAAGTAAAAAGAATGGGAAAGATATGCCAGGGTGCTGAAAAATTAGTTTTTAGTGGTTGGGTAATAGATAATTTTTAGTGTTTTCCTGACCTTTGCAAACATTACTTAGCAAAAGTATTTATAATAGTATGCATTTTCAAACATTATTTTTTAGTAATGAATGGGCTTAGAGCAAAGTCCAAAAAAAAAAAACTGGATTCAACCCTTGCTCAGGAGGGTCCTACAACAGGTCATTTTTCTATTTCCCACAATAAATGTGAAATATTTCTGTAATAGAATGAATATGGTAAGTATTATAAATAAGAATGAGTCGAAAACAAATGACCAGCTTTTTTTTTTGTTTTCTTCTTGGTTGTGTTCCCTGTAAGTATAGTTTGGAGACTGTTGCCTGATTCACCCTGGGTAACCTGGGTAAAGACATGACTCCCTGTGAATTGGAGCCTTAGTGCCGGAAGCAGGAAGCTGTTTTGTGTGCTCCTACTCCCCTTATAGAATCTAAGCCAAACTTAGGGACCAGGAAAGCCTGGGCTTGGCACCTGGGCAGACTCTCAGTTCTTTTGCTGCTATGTACGTTCTGTGGCTTGTGGCTCACCAAGCAAGTCCAAGTGACTAACAGGAGAGCTTGAAAAGTACCTCTGTCCACAGCCTGAATGAGGAGGCTCGGAAAGTGGGAGTCTTCTGTTGAGTGCTCAAACAGAAGGAAACATCTGGAAACAAACTTGAAACTGGATGGCACAGAAAAGTTCTTCTGCAAAGAACACTCTCATTTCTCTAATGGGAATCTTTTTTGGCTGCTGAAAGATAGTGGAACTATTAAGATATTAAGGTTTATGTTTCATTCTTGACAGGAAACAGAGGAAAAGGGGAGGTGTCCGGTATCAGGAACATTTTTTCGGTGAATCATTGCTAGAGGTAATCTGTGTGTGATTATGAAGTTTTCAGAGATGTGTGACTATACAAGGTGACAGAAGAGTTTCAGTCTGGCCAAGTGTGAAGTAAATATTTGTGAAAATTATGACTAGTTGCCAAAGTGGGCACTGACTTTATATTCTGATAGTACAAAAGAAAGCAGCTGAAGGCCACTGCCAGCTCTTTTGCAAAGATCTTATATAAAACCCTAACTTCTGGATCCAGACTTCCTTGAATTTCTACTCTCGAGAATGTAGGAAGTTTGGTAGAAAATACAGATCCTGTGGAAACTGAGAAGACAATAAATGTAAGTGCCTGTCTAGAATGACTGAGGTTAGGCACAAAAATGAGGATTCACTAATGTAAGTTGAAAGAGGCTGTAGAAAAGGTGGTTGAAGTCTTGATAAGAGAGTCTTGACTTTGGGTGAGTTGAGCATGGCCAAAACAATGAAGGGCCATTCTTCCACGAGACAGATTTTAAAGACACGTCAGGGAAATGCTGTAGCATAACTATGGAATTTGTCTGCCCCAGTGGGGATGACAGATTATTCATGGGAATGCCTAAAAGAACATTCCTGAGTTCTCATTCAGTGAGAGCATGAAGGTGAGGAGCATCGGGACAGTGGTGCTTATTTGGTAGAGCTGGTCATCTGGTGCTCGGCCTGGAAAAGGGAGAGTTGCACTGGAGGTTAATTAAAGGATAAGGAAAAAAGCTGTGTGTGGTAAGTGGAGATTGCGGGGAGCTAGGGTAGTATCTTCCAAAAGAGATGTTCATGAGCATGGCTGCCAAAATGTTAATGGAAGCAGTCTCAAAATAATGCAGTTGCAGGTGCTATTTCATCATTTATATTGTTAATCTGTTGTTTGTAGATTTTTTTATAAAGTGCCTGTATATTTTATAAATCAGAAAGATGTCACTTTCATACTTCTACTAAGAATAGAAGGGATAAGATGATAATTAGATTTTTGTAGAATTATGAACCTATAAAGAACTAGGTAGGTGATTGTTGAAGGAGTTATTATTTGAAATAATTTGCTCAGTTACATACTACCAATTGCTTCTCCCTGTGCTGAGTGCTTGAATAGCTTTCCGAGTGGGTCCTAGGTGGTGTCTAAGCTGTTTTTTTCTTAGCTCAAAAATATACTATGGGCAGTGTATTTTATTCTTATTTTATTCTTTGCAGGACTTTGATATGAATGTGGCCTCTTGCCTCCATACTTTCCCCATCAGCATTTTTTTTAAAGCCATAGCAGCTATACTTCTCAAGAACATCCAGTGGTTTCTCATTTCATATGTAATCTGAACGGGAATATTCATAGTGACATCAGAAGGCCTCCCTTGACTGCCTTCCCCATGCAGGACTTGTTGCCTTGTCTCAGACTCATCTGCATGTCCCTGGTTTGTTTAGCTTTTTCTCTGAAGTATCTGCTTATTATTCAGGGCTTCTTTCGTCCAGATGTTGTGCGTGACTTCGCTTCCTAAGCTATCACCCCTTTTGCTCTCTTGCTCATGCTGTGCCTTGGTACCCACTTTCAGTTTCCTTAGAACTAACCACCCCCTGACCTACATTTTTATAGCGACTAACTCTCTCTGCTAAAATATAACCTCCTCATATAAATAACCAAGGTATCATTTTATCTCTCATGTGGTTACCTTGGCTGTACTGCTTAGAATGATGACACACGGTCGACACCCAATAAGAACGTGTTGAACGAACGGATGTCTCATGGATTTGTCTTGTGTTCTGACATTTTTGCCTTGCAGAGAAGTTGTCACATTCAACCATTTCCTGGAAGCAGCAGCTGAGAAGGAGGTGCAAGGGAAGGCTCGCCTCCAGGACTTCATCGAGAATCTGTTGCAGCGAGTAGAACTGGCCGAGAAGCAGTTACAGTACTATCAAAGCCAGCAGGCCTCCGGCTTCAGCCGTGACATCAGTGAGCACCTGGTGAGTCCTGCTGGTCCAGCCACCAGCGTGAATTCCTTGTGCTCTGGGAGAGTGGGGAGCACTTGAATCAGATCATCTAAAGTTGACTTGTATCTTAAAGGCACTTTCATTCAGATGTATTTATGCAAAATTACATAAGTGCATATATCGGTACACATGTATGCATTAAGACACATGATAGATAAGAACATTCATGGAATATGGAATCAAATTATGTTCATTTTGGTCTAAGAATTGTTGAAAATCCATGCATTTTTTTTTCATAATTGGCATCTTCCAGGAAATATTGAGGATTCACAGTCAGCATGGATTAAAACATTTTTTGCACCAAAGTAAACTCTTATTTTTATTATATTTATCACAAACTTTTTCAGGTACTATTCCACATGCAATATATGCACATGCATACAAATATGGTGGGAGAGTAATAAACATTTGTATTTATACTTTCTGTTTCCTAAACATGATGTCCTCTACCTTCAACAGACTTGCTGTACCTAAAGAATAATTGACCAATTCAAGTGAAATAAAATGTCTTTAAGGTTAAGGTTGCAGAAAGGAATTCAGAAATGAGAGCTATGTGTGGTTAGGGCATGACGGGGCTATAATGACTGTTGGAGGGAGAACAGTGCCAACTCAAGGGCAGATTAGCAGGTGTATGCTTTCTGGAAGGACTGGGCAGATGTGGTTTCCCCTTGTGTTCCCATGTAGTCATTCTTGGATTATAACATGTGATGCTGTGAGATAGTTTGCCAATGCCATGGACCCTCTTCTCACCATAGGCTCTGTTACTTGGTCTGTTTTCCTTAAGATGAGGCACCATGTCTTTAATATAGTCAGAGAGCTAAGTCTGTGAGTAGACACACACACAGAATAACTGGTGCTTTTTAAAAGGGAAACCATTGACTCCTCTAGTAACCTATTTGCCCCGGTGTGCTGAAGGCATAGGACAGCCAGAAACACAAACTTCTGGAACCTCAGCTCACAGTTCCTTGCCCTGTATCCCCAGCATGAGCAGAATGTTCTACCCAGCTGCCTTCCCTGAGTGCACACCTGCTCTCCCTTCTCAGGAACTGGCAGGCCGCCATCTCCAGCCCTGCTCCTACTGTCTCCACTAGACCCTGGTGGGCAAAGTAGGAGCTTCTTACTCTCTGTTCTCAAATGCGCTTTAGTTCCTTCCTTCAGCCCCTCTGCCCTCTTTTATGCCACCTTCTCCAGAGAGCATGAAATTCCCAGGTTGATATGCAATGTCTTTCTAAGATGACTCCTATCCTTCAGTGCCATGGAAAAATCACCTCCCCTTCCTTTCCCTTCCTGCCTTTTGGAAGTACTGTCTTGGCATTTGTGTCTTTTTTGGAATCCCCTTGAGCATTTGTGTTCTTTTTCACCTAGCTGATTTCTAAAAATACAGTATGCTTACTCAGGTGTTTTATCTTTCTGCTCTGGAAAATACTGTTGAAATAGACACAAAGTGACCTCATATCTCATCTGCCAAAATCACTCAGGGAGCTGCTCGAAAGGAAGGTCATGAAACAGCTTGGATAATCTTATTTTAAGCATTGCATTTATTTCCTGCAGGTTGCTAAATGAGAGCAAGCAGTAATTCATTTAGCATATGTTTATTGGGATCACAGCATTTACTGGGTGCTGAGGAAGCTGCTGTGAGCAAGGTGGACAAGATCCCTGCTCTCAGCAAGGAGGAGGACACATTACACAAGTGACTGAATGAGGGCCATTTCACTTCATGATGACTACCTAAAGACAGAAAGTCTGGGAGATGATAACCTTAAGGTGTCCAGGGTTGGGGGAGCCACTTTAGATACAGCTGATTCAGGAAAAGTGTTAAGAGGAGGTGATGTTTGCACTGTGACCTGAACCAGGAAGAAGCCGCTCTGTGGAAAGCTAGGAAAGGAATGTTCCAGAATTAGGTAGGGCAGATGTCTTGGGAGAGAGTAAGTTGGCAGAGCTGCCTGGCAGATAATGGAGAGAGCCAGAAAGGATCCAGACATGGGGCCTTTCTGCTCACGTAAGATGTTTGGATCCATTTCCCAGCGCACAGAGAAGCTGTTGGAAGGTTTGTAGCAGGTTGTGATATACATTTCAGCAAAAACTCATTCAGACTGCTGTGTAGGGAATAACCTCAGGCATGTAAGAATGAGAGGCTCTAGGGAAAGGTGGTGAGGGATGGGGCAGGAGTTAAAAAGAAGGAAGGGTGTGCTCTAGGGAGTGACAAGATCAGCTGACCTTGTTGAAGGATGTGATTTAGTGAATGAAGAGAAAAAGAGGAATCGAGGAGAAAGCAAGGCTTTGGCCTAAGCAGTGAGTGTGCACTGTTGCCATTTACACAAAGGGCAGGTGGGAGAAGACACCAGGGTCTAATTCCTCAAGCCCACAGCTGCTTCAAGCACCATGCTTCCGGTTTAGAAGTACTTGCCTTGTTGTTCTGTGCACGGTTACATATGTTTTTTGTATATGGAACCTTGATCAAAGACTCTTCATTGCTGGCTTAGCATCCTCTTGTCCCTAAACAACAAGACAGAATCATTGGGTGAGAGACAATGGAGGTAGGTAGATGGACTAAGTCAGAAAACCTTTTGCATCTGCCTTGGTTCATGGCAGCCTCTGTGTGTGCAAGGAGGAGAGGATGGAGCACTCTGTAACGGCTGTGACAGCAGGTTTGGCCTCTACCCTGTGGATTTAGAGGGCTTGGGAGAAATCCTCATCTAGCTGTTGATTCCACTGAATTTATTGTGTGCATGCTCCTTTGCTCTTACATTTGTACATATAACGCATGCTTTGAGGAGCAGTACAGAGAGGAGGCTTGCAGTCAGCCACCTTGAGTATGAAGCCCAGCCTTGACCTGGTACATTGAGACTTTGAAGTAGTTATTTCTTTTGCTGCCTTAGTTTCCGTATCAGTGAGCTGGGAACAATAATGCCTACTTCCTAGGGCTATTTTGAGGGTTCACTGTACTTAACAAATTGTTGGTGTCGCCCCAGCATGTGATAGACAAATGTGCACCATTATGGAACTTGGATAGCCCTACATACAGCTCAGGTGCTTCTGTATCCGTATTTATTCACGTGTGTTCCTTCTTATAAGACATCGTCAATTGTTCACATTTCTTAAGGTCCAGCTAGATCTATTAGTGATGTTCATGTGTGCTAAGGCTTCAGTTCTTTGCTGTTTAGAGAAGATTTATTTGTTATTATTGGAAAGGCAGATTTCCAGAGGGAGAGGAAAGACAGAAAGAAAAGATCTTCCATCCACTGCTTCACTCCCCAAATGGCCACAACAGCCAGCCAGATCTAAGTTGATCTGAAGCTAGGCACTTCTTTCAGGTATCACATTTGGGTTCAGGGCCCCAACGCTTTGGGTCATCCCCCTCTGGCTTCCCAGGCTAAAAGGAGGAAGCTGGATGGGAAGTGGAGCAACCAGGACACGAACCAGTGCTCACATGAGATCCTGACACTCCAAGGAGGAGGATTAGCCAATTAAACCATTGTGCTGGGCCAATGTTTCAGTTCTTAAAATATTGTTGAAGTCAGGGAACTCTTATAGAAGATTTGATAACACTGTTGCTTTTTCCCCAAAGAAGAAAGCTTGTATGTATATATTTTTCTTTCTGTCTGAGTGTGTGTGTGTTTCTTTTTCTCTCAATTTAGCATAAAACTTTAAAAGATATAATGTATACATATGAAAAAAATCATTCGGCAAAAAATTACATAAGTATGAGGGGCCTTCCAAAAGTTCAGTATAAGTGCATATTATAAAACAGCTAAGCATAAATTTTGAGTATTTTTGCTTCAGCTTAGATGCTATCTTCATCTTCCCATAAAGTCTTTAAAATGCCCTCATACTTACAGTAAAATGACTATATTTTGTTATACTCCAGTAAGAATAAGAATGACGGGGAATTGGGGGAGGGCTAAGAGAGGGGTAGGGGGAATCCCAGTACCTATAAAACTGTGTCACATAATACAATGTAATTAATAATTTAAAAAATATAATAATAAATTTTAAAAAAGAATGATGGGGAAAAGATTTAAAGGAAGAATAACCATTTTATGGTTCCACATCCATTAACGTGCATGCGGCCCAGGTGAGAAACCCTTAATGCTGGTGGCCTCGGGAAGGACAGGGGTGGGGGCAGTGCTGATGTCCTTGGGGATCCCCAGAAGCCATCAACCTGGCCTTGGCCTAAGCCACCTGCCTCACTTCTGATTACTGCTTAACTTCAGGAGCATCATGGCATGATAATGCCTCTTGTGTTTGGTTGTTGGTTGGTTTTTAATTCACTAATTTTGAACAAGATCAAAAATAGTGTTGACTTTCAACTGTGTCCCAAGACAAGAGCCAGGATTGCCCTCCTGCCTCCTTGAGGGCGTGGCCCTCACCAGCCTTTGGATCGACATTTCCTTTTGGCTTGCTCCTGTTTAAACCTGAAGCCACAAACAGTAGAACTGGAGCCATGATCCTGTTACACTGAGCTCTGTTTTCTGGTTTCTTATAGTGCATAGCAGGGTCACATGTGTTGCTCCTCGGCAGCCCAAACATGAAAACAGCCCTTCCTCCCCGCCCCCCACCCCCCCGCATTCTCTGTCACTCTGTGATGCGACATCACTTCACCCAGTTACATCAGAGTTACATGAGCAAGTTAGGAACGGAAGGCTTGGGAGTGTACTGGATTTGCCTGAACATCAGGTGGTGACATCTGGATCACAAGATGGTGGTTATTGATTTCTCCTGAAAACACAGACATCCTGACCCCAGCCACACAGGTGCAGGTAGATCAGTTACAAGAATGGGAAGCATTACCAAGGCTGGGCAGCATCAGAGGCAACTGGCGCCTCTGGGATGGTCTTCAGTCGCTCTTATTTCAAAATCGTGTATTTTAGGTAGTAAACATTTTATGCCAATTTACTCTTGACTTAGATATTGTAACCAATCAGAGCTGTTGTCACTTTGCTGGAGATGCAACCCGATCAATCCACAATTAATGGCACATCATTCCAGTTTGTAAACATGTTTCTTCAAGCCTTGCTCTTTTGGTGCAGGGTGGCAGGGAGCTGGGAGCCTTTGATTTTTTGAGATTTTTGAGATCTGTTGATACAGAGTTCTTGGGACCCTCAGGACATACAGCTCCTAAGGTGCCCAGAATAAGCAGAGGCTGGGACATAGCTCTTCACTAGCGTGATGCATGGTGCCACTGGCAATGCTACTTACTGTGAGCAGTTCCCCAATCCCTCCATGTGAATGCAATTTCTTCAGAAGAAAGATTTGAAACACCAAATCCAACATTCAAACAAAATAATGTGTTTTCTTTCTTATTTGTTTTCCTTCAGCTTACAGATATCTCCTCAAATAAGAAACCCAAATGCCTGTATGTATATCTTTTTAAACTTAGACAATTTAATAATATTTGTGTTATATGTGTCTCTGTTGAATGTTGCATGAGTAAGTCTAGCGTGTTAAGTGGGTTTGAAGGTTTAGGTGACAAATGTACCTGTATGTGTTCCTCACAGCGTAAAATGTAGAGGTGACTTTCAGATGCATACAAAGTTGTGATAGTCCTGGAGCAATATTCCCACGTTATTTTACAATGAAACTTAACCTTACTGAAGTATGGTGTAGTCGTCATAGCTACAGGACTCTTAGTATGCATGCTACATTATCTTTTGTAAATTCATACTGTTAGTTGCATATTTTATACAGATTTGAGTCCCCTGATGGTCTTTCGGGAGTCCAAAATTCCCATCTCTGTAGGACAGTTTTCATTGAAATGCCCTGTGTCTCAATCTTATGACTGATAAACGAGCCTAGTAATCTTTTCCCTTGGATTTAGTCTCATTCAATAATTTCCTGGAGATCGTGGGAATTTGGGGGAGAAAATCCCAACATATATCACTTGTGTTAGTGATAACATTGTCACCATTGACCACAAGGGACTGATTGTGCTGTGGATTAATTACTATTCTTTCACAGCTTTAAGAAATCTTTCTGCTTATCTCCTCCCCAACTCCACTTCACTTTCTGTAGGAGCCGTGGACACTCACATTCAGTGTGTAACCACCCAGATCTCAAGCCCCATTTCCACCCAAAGGGAAGAAGCTGCCTGAAGAAAGTCAAGGATGACAGAGCCAGCATGCAGCCTGCCAAGTCCATGCACGAGCAGGCCGAGTCCTCACGGGAACTCTGCAGACTGCCCAAGAAAGGCGAGTGCCTCGGCTTCAGCCGGAAAGGCAACATCCGGCCCAAGATGGCTAAGAAAAAGCCAACAGCAATTGTGAACATCATCTAAAAGGGTGGAGAACTTTGGGCTACCGTCATCCGGCTTTGGGGAATGTAAAACCCAGGGCCATTCCTGATATGATTGGACAATGCCATGGTGAGACATTGGGAAAGCCAAGGGCATCACCCAGGGTTGCAGAATGTAACAGATGGGAATCCCAGTGAACCGGAATTGTATCACAAGTCTCTTCTAGAAACAAGAGACGCATTACAGAAGAAGTTCTTTAAAAAAAAAAAAAAAAAGAAAGAAAGAATGAGACATACTTCTTCTCATCCAAAACTCCAGCTTCTGAGGTAACTGGCAGGGGCCGCAGGCCTCCTATGCAGTGGTTGTTAATCCTCAGAGCCACAGATGACGCCAGGCACAGGGGAGAATGCTTTTGTGCCCACAGCTCTCTACACCGGAAGGCAGATGGGAAAGTTCTGTTTATGGCAGTGAAATAAAAATATTTGGGTGGATTTCTTTCTCACCTTCTCTTCAGTTAATTTTCAAGTCTGGTTCATGGAGATTTCAATCTTCAGGTGGCTTAAGGGGCTTGCTCATTCTGACTTCAGTTCTGATTTCAAGGGACTGTTTTTTAGTTTGTTTGCTTGATGCAGGATTTTGTGTCCCTGGATGCATGTTTATTCAGATGCTGGTGCACTCTGCTGTCATCTCTGACCGAGCCTTCCGCTGCTCGCTGCTGCTACTACTACAGCCACGCCGTCAGCCTGTGTGTTAGCGGCCGTTTGTGTGGCTGTGGTCGGGAAGATCAACTCCCGTGATCAGCACCCGTCTTTGGTGCCCTGTCAGAGCAGCTGGAATGGCACTGATGGCTGCTGGGAGCAACTGCAGTCTCACTCAGCCCTGGTCTGAGACCTGCTTCAGGGACATGTTCGCAGCTTGCTCTTAGCCGTGGCATTGCCTTCTCTTTGCGAGCTAACTTGCCCACTGGGCAGCTTGCTTCATTGCCTGCTGCATCTGTACCCGTTCGCAGCAGAAGCAGGGTGTGTCCTTACCTGTCAGCCAGGTGCCCGGAGTGTACACTGGGCACTGCATCCTGAAGTCATTCCTGAAATAAACAATGCATGCAGGATTCAGATTTGCACTGTGTCCACCCTCTGTATTTTCACATTCTCCTGCTTTATCACTTTCTCCAAAAATGAATTCTTCCTTTTTTTTTTTAATTAGCAATATCATCAGGTCTCATACAGAGTTTATAGATTCTGACACCCTGGAAACAAGAATATATTTGTCCACAAATACACACACACACACACACACACATATATATATATATATAAGTAAAATATGTTAAGTATATTACTAATTTATTTTTAAATACAGAGCAAATGTGCACTAGTGATGGGTGGTTTTAAACTATATATGTTCATGTAAACTGAATTCTCTTACTTTAAAGCTGTAACCTAATTAACATTAACGGAACTATGATTGTTAATGCAATAAGCGTTCAACTAGCAGTAAGTTTAAAAATAGATAATAATAAGCAGTTACTCAAAATGCCAATAAATTGAAAGTGTAACTTATATAAACATTTTGAACCTATTGTAGTTAAAAAACGCTGATTTTTTTTTTTTTACTTTTGGCCTATGGGTGTGGACCCATCATGTGATGTACAGGGGGGACTGAATATTGCTGTGAATATTACTGTTTAGGCTAACATTGTAAAAATTATAATGTTATATTTATTTGGAGAATTAACCTCCTCTAAAGTTATTTATTACTGATGCTTATACCATGATTGCACTTTAATCTTTTGCATACTAAAAAAATCATAATAAGGTTTGTTGTGCTGCATGCCCTTTGTCCTGTAACACATATGTAATGGCGACATCTTGTTCAAGATGGGATAACTGGATCTTTTTTTCTGTTTTACTTAAAGTAGCTTACATTTTTGATTTTCATGTGACATATGCAGGGGACATGCCAGCGGTCTTGGACAGTGGTACCCAGTGTTCTTCAGGAAGCACCAGGATGTCTTATCTATTGTAAACACAAGACGGAAGGTTTGGGGACTCCTTTGTTCCAGTAACTATTTCTGTATAAGGTTACAACTGCATTCTGTCCCTTTGCAAAAAAAAATGTCTTAGATACATTGTGCTTCCTGTGAGGCATGACTTCAGTGCTGAAATACTGGAGCTGACTCCCTTGGAAGGATATTTCATGCCACATGGCTTGCGCAGGGTGCAGTGTCGCAGATATGTCTTATTTTTAAGCATTTGCTTTGTCCCCATGCTGATTGACTTTAGGGTTAAAACAGTTTTTTTTTTTTTTTGAAGAAGTTACCAGAGTGGAAAAATACATTTAAGGTTAAACCAGAGAGTAGACCTAATTTCATTATTTGTTTAGTAGGAGAGGTCTTCACTTGGACTGTTTTCTTTTTCTCAAGCTAGGTTACAGATGATCTGCAAAGTTCAGATTGCCTAGACACTGGTTCTCTACAGGGTCAGTCAGTAGTACAGATGTTGGAATATTCTGTTCCAGAATTGAAAACGAAGTTTTTAGATTATGAAATATTATAATAATAAAGCTATATTTCTGACTAATGCGTTGCCTATTTTTTCTGTTGAAATGTTTTGGGGAGCCAGTTAGGTTGGCTTATAAGCAGAATGGGCCTCCATGAATAGGTTGTTCATTTTATATATGATCATGGTTTTACACACCCGTAAGCTTTGCTTAAGACTTAGCATGATCATTTTTGTTCATCCTAACATCTGTATCTGAAAGTCTCTTTTCTCATTTGTTCACACTGAGGTGTCCTCATTAAAAGCCCATGTGGCACTCCCCCATCTTCCTCCACAACTATGAGTAATTTTTCCTCTACTATTTTTAGAAAGGATTTATTTTATTTTTATTGGAAAGTCAGATACACAGAGAGGAGGAGAGACAGAGAGTAAGATTTACATCTGCCGGTTCACTCCCCTAAGCAGCTGCAACAGCTAGAGCTGAGCTGATCTAAAGCCAGAAGTCTCGAGCCTCTTCTGGGTCTCCCACATGGGTGCAGGATCCCAAAGCTTTGGGCTGTCCTCAACTGCCTTCCCAGGCCACAAGCAGGGAGCTGGATGGGAAGTGGTGTGGCTGAGATTAGAATTGGTGTCCTTATGGGATTCCGGCATGTGCAAGGCAAGGACTTTAGCAGCTAGGCTACCACGCCAGGTCCTTCTACGATATTTTTAAGCAATGCTCAGCAAAAGCCATGAGCAGATCCCACAGTTTATACTCTAGCTTATGTGTGCTATACCTGCTAGCTATTACAGGGGCAGAGTGTGATCCACATAGATTTAAAAAGAAAAAAAGAGTATATAATTGGTAGAGTGACTCAGTCATTGACCTAACCATGGAATCAGGAAAGTTGGAGAACTCCATTTATTCACTAGCAGGAAGAAAGAGGTTTGCACTGTGGCGTAGTTGGTAAAGTCGTTGCCTGTGGCACTGTAATCCCATGTGGGTGCTGTTTCAGTGCTGACTGCTCTGTTTCCAATCCATCTTCCTGCTAATGCACTTGAAAAGCAGCAGAGGATGGTCCAAGTACTTGGGGCCCTTCATCCTTGTGGGAGACAAAGGAAGATGCTTCTGGCTCCTGGCTTCAGACTATCCGGTTGCAGCCCCTTGGGGAAGTGAACCAGCAGATGGAAGATTCATTCATGTTATTTTACTGACATGGACTTTGTCCAGTGACCTGTCACTTCTATCCTTCTTCTACCCTCTCGAGGCAGGTTGGGGTGAGGAGAGAGAGTTGTCTTCCTGGAGCATGTGGAGAAGTAGCCATTGCAGAATGAGAGGCATGTGCCTGGTGACGTCACAGGCAGTGTGGTGTGCTTCTGGGACTGCAGGCATCTCCCTGAGGGTGGCTTCCATGTTTAAAACGGAGAAACGTTTTTGTTGCTACATGGCTCCTGAAGGCAAGCCAATCGCTTCATCTGGTGTTTGGTTGGATTAACAGCAGTTCTGCCCAATCCTAGGGGAGAAATTGACAGTGCTGGGCTTTGACGTGGTGTGTAGCGCATCAGAATCCAATGTTCTGCAATCCTCAGACACTTTCTGGGTACTTCCGATTAACTTGACCTTTTTAATGAAAATATTTGGGAAGGTGGCTTCATCCTATTTTACTGTAAATATGATGGTATGATGGTCCAGGGTCGAGAAGCCCCATGACAGAGCCAGGATCAGAACCAGAACACTGTCCTCCATCTCTGCCTCCCCACTGCCACAAGCTCCAGAAAGTCATCTTAAGTGTGGTTGTTGATTCCACAAAAGTTATGAATCTCTCACGATTCAGCATAGTTGTTATCAACTATTACACCTGCTTAATGCAACCCCTGTAGTCTTCACCTCCACACCCTTTGAAACAGAGCCACTCCAACCTGATAAGAATTGCAGGGTCTCAGCTGGAAGTCTGTTAGTGCACACACCTTTGGACACTACACATTGTAGTTTGCTCACTGAGTGCAGGTCACTGCATTCACTGTGGTCAGGTGGATTCTAAAGAGAAGGATGCTTTTAAAATTCAACCTGTTATCTTTTAATTTCCCAGTTATTTTTTCAAAAAGGAGACTCCACATTCTCCCTCTGTGGGACAGACTGCTTTGGCTTTTCCTTAAGTGTGTTGTAACTTGATCTCTTATGTCAGTGTTTTCATGTGATACTAAACATAGCAGGCTGATAGAGGGAACCTAGATGCTTAAATACATGAAAAGGGCGGTTATTTGAAATGACGGTTAGGATGCAGATGCTTGTGTACTATATCAGTGTGCCTTCATCAGGTTCTAGCTCCCATTTTTAATTAAGCTTCCTATTAATGTGCACCCTGGGAGGCAATGGATGATGATTCAGTTACTTGCCACCCCCATGGAAGACACCAGTCGAGTTCTAGGCTCATGGTTTCAGCCGGCTTCAGCCCTGGTTAAGATAGCCATTTGGAGAGTGACCCCGCAGATGGATGATATCTCTGTCTCTTTTCAAATGAAACGAACATAAACAGCAATTTCTAAGGAGCATAGCGTGGGGTGGTGATGATCATGGCAAATGAATAGAACATACCTAGCTGTTGGGATGGAGCTTTGTCAGGGTGCCCTGGCTGTGACCTGCCTATCCATTCCACCTGGCACTACATCTCTAACTTGCCCCTCTCAAACCACTGACTTCCTTTTACAGTACCAGATACCCTGTACTGTGCCCACACTACTTTTACACCTTGCTGTGCTTCTACCTCGAAAGCTTTTCTCTCTTCTTCACCTGGTTAGTTTCCACTGAGCCTCAGGTTACAGGTCATTTGTCACTTCTCCAACACAGCCTGTTAACTCTTGGAACACAATATACTATTCCCTTGGGGACTGACCCCACACACCTCTTTATATGTACTAGTGTGATCACTCAGCTCCCACCTGCTGCCCTTAATAAGTGCCAAGGGCCAGCTGCAGACCACAGCACCTTGAGGGTCCTCCTTCAGCATTCATGGAGGAGCTGAACATCAGTGATATCAGCTACGTTGAAGATGAAATTACAGTGAGGAAGTGGGCATTCTTATAGCTGGGGAGGCCAAAAGAGAAGTTACTTGGAGAACAAGAAAGATCTGGGGTGTCGAAAGAGAGAATAGTACCATCTGAGGCAGGGTGTGGAGGCGGAAAGCACAGAATAGGGATGGCTGTGACCTGGGAAGTAACTTTATCTTCTTTTGCAAAGTCATTTGACCCTTCATCCAAAGACGGACTGCCTCAGGTCTACGTCTGTTCTGCAGTGCTGAAGTTCTGTGATGTTACTGTACCTACGTGGAGGTCCCCAGCACCCTGCACCAGGCCTGCTGCTGTGCCTAAATCAAGAGATACAACAAGGAAGAAACCATGAAGGTCAGGATCATATAGAGCCTAAGAGGAGGCTCAGCTTGCCAGCAAGGGACACATTACTCTACGGCAGTAGAAGAGAATGACCACGGGGGCATGGGACCGGACAGAACCCCGAAGCACTCTCCTTTATCAGGGCTCATCGAGTCAAGACAGGAGCGCGGGTCCCGTCTCGTAGGCAGGTGTTGTGAAACTCTCCTAGCCTGCTGCTATGGGAGGATGATGTATTAATAATCAACCATAATTAATCTTTTCTGATGAACACAGGCATAGCTTCAGAGTCTGACCAGCTTTAGGAGCAAAATACTACTGCTCCTTACTGGAAATATGTTAGGCTCTATGGCAAAGGATAATCTAGGTTGCAGGTGAAATTAAGATTTCTAATCAGCCAAGCTTAAAAGAAGAACCTGATTTTACATTATCAAGGGCATCACAAGCATCCTCAGATGTGGAAGCCACACGTACAAGTGTCAGATCAGAGTGATGTGGTATGGAAAGGAGTACACCTGGCCTTCCTGGCTTGCAAGCTGGAAGGCGGGGGGTCCATGAAGGCAGGGAAATGATTCTTTCCCAATTCTTCCCGGAGTGGACAGAAAGGAACGCAACATTACCCACACTTTGATTCTATCCAAGTGAAACCTACATTTAACTTCACGGTTAAGTATAAGAGGTCTTCAGAAAGTTCATGAAGGAACAGGTAAATGGTGTACAGAATCCAATCTGGTAATGGAAGAGGGTGAAGGCAGCAGCCCTTCCAGTTTTCTGAGGCATCAGCAACGCTGCTCTGCCGGCAGAATCCAGCATCAGTGTGGTTCAGGCCTGCATTGCGCAGCTGGCAGTGAGCCTGCTGTTCTCACTGGGTTTTCACAGGTTTGATTCTGCTGGTGCTCCTGGCTCGGTAGCACCTCCACACTTGGTCTCTGCTCTTCACCGAGATCCTGTTCACTAACACAGCTATTTGAATAAAGTTATTCCCAGTAAAATCATAGATTCTGCTTCAGTCACTTGCCGCTAGAAACCCTGATGAATACCTCATAGCGACTTCAAGAAGTTTCGCAAGTGAGGAAGTGAGTCTGGTGCAAATTCCAGGTAGGCTCTAATGAAGTGTCACAATCCCAGGGCTTTTGTGTGTCCTTAATCAGTGCTTTCCTTTTGTGCTTCAGGGTCTGGATTAGGTCATCCTAAATCATTTGCCTTTTCATTTCGGAAGGAGATATTAATATAAATGAATGCTCAGTTTGGTCCAACAGCTTAAATCTTGATTTAAGTTCCCATCAGATGAGTCTTATCAGAAACCATAGAAGTAATTACATACCCATCCATCCATATGTCCATTCAACCGACCAACTTAATATTGGGGCCCTGTATGAGCCAGTGACAATAGCAGATACAGGGAACATAGGTTGCCTCATAATCAGACACATTTTAGGAGCTTGTAAATCCTTAAGGTCAATTTTGATTATATTGCTCATAATATACTAGTCCCTCCGAGTGTGTTACTAGTTAAACAAAAGAATCAGGTTAGAAATGTTTCCCTGCGACAGTCAATACAGCATCATGAAAATGTGCACGGTGAACTTTCCAGATGGGAAGGAGTACAAAGATGCTTCCCAAACTTAGTTGAGCAGAGTCTCTTCTAGTGGAGATGCATTTACATCTCTGTAGCCACAGCAGTTAAGTGCCCAGGCTCTATTTTAGCAAGAACGTCAGAGGCGCAATCACTGGACACTCCTCTGTTTCCTTACAAAAACTTCTCTCTCAAGAACAGAACTGGAAAATTCTTTGTTACACAAACCCAGATCATATCACCAATTCTAAGATTTTCTTTTTTCTACTACAGACATTACTTCTTCTAAACCGCTTTTTGTGTTAAAAACAAATAAACAAACAAACAAAAAAGCCTGTTTCTCTACAATATGCACGCACTCCAGTAGTTACAGTTTTACAAAAATAAATAAATAAAAGCCCTGCAGAAAACATCTATAATGATGAATGACAGCTATTCTCATTTCAAAACACTTGTCTTGGCAAGTCACCAGAGCCAAAGCAATAGGTTAAATCACAAGAAAGTGCCATTTTTGTCAAATATTAGTAATTTCATATAGACCTTCTATCTTTTTTTTAGACCTTCTATCTTAAGGCAACCCACAGTTAACAGCCAGCATGACAAAATTCTAGGTGCTCGGCCGTCTACTGAGGACCCTGCTCTCTAAGTAGTTTCTGTCCCTGTGGTATCTGGCGGCTTTGAAGTTCCTTAGAAACGCAGTATCCCAGGCTCCACCTCCCATCTATAAAATTATAATTTGCATTTTAATTGGATCTCTATGTGATTCATTTGCACTCATTCAGAGATGATGTTCTTTACCAGAGCTCCAGAAATACTGGGAGAAGCCATTCCCTGTGTAATCACCCACTCCTCACCATCTCTGAAATCACAGATTTCCATGAGCTCAGGTACACATGAGTTCAGGGATCGCGTGGGGCTGGGAGGGAAAGGAATGACACAGACATGTTTCTAGCTACCATTCTCTGGGTCTGTGGAAAGAAAGGACCTCCCTGTTACCAGGCTTCCAAAGAGCTTGGAGAAGGGATACTGTCCCCAAGCCCCAGGGAAGGAGGGGAAGCACATCTTGGGGAGGGGGACCCTGAATTGACAGGTGGGCTGATGGAACGTGGTAGGGGTTGGTGGGCTTCTTCCCCTGGACTCGCTTCGTCCAAGGTTGGGCTCCTGCCTGAGGGAGACAGGAATGGCAGTCCTCACAGTTTGACCCAGGATACCCAGCAAGGAGAAAATTCCTCCCGGGGTTTTTCTTAACCAATACATAACACAAATTAATTTAATGGACATTATAGAGAAGAAATTGGAATTGCAATTAATGAATCAGTTGCTTAGGGTTTTACTGCTCTTAGGCTGCTTAGCAGGGTGAATTAAAAACACAAGGTTATTTTTTGAAGCTCTAGCTCTCTGTCTATGTTTTCTCTGCCATTGCTGAAACAGTCGGCCAAGTGCACCACCCAGAGGATCACTCAGGTCATCTGTTCTCTCTCTTTTTTTCTCTTCGTATCGGCCTTTCCAGTTTCCATCCTGGTGCTGTAGGCCCTGTTCGTCTTCCTTGCCTTGCCTTGGGTTTTGAGAAGTTCAAGCGCAATGTGTCCAAATGTGATTTGGTTTGTATCTGTGCTACTTATGATACTTTATCGAATCTGAGGCATCATCTTCAAATATTTCTTCTACCTTTTATTTTTCTGGGGTACATATTACATGCTTGCTATGCTTTTTCTGCTGTGTTGCACATATCTCTTGTGCTCCTTTAAAAAAAAATTTCTATATTCCACTCTCTGCTTTGATTTGCATATGCTTAAAAGTCTCTCTTCTAGTCTTTTTACGATATATTTTTGTAGTTATAGGGATTTCCGCCTTTCCCTGCCCTTTCTTCATTTCTGTTTTCCCCTCCCTTCATTCCCCCCATATTATTACAGTAATCCAGTCCTTTAGTACAGTTACAAGTTTAACAAGTACATCATGGAATTGCAGGTATAGATTAAGATGGAGAATCTAGTATCATATTGTCAACAATTTCCCTGGGAGTCCTCCTCTGGTTAGGAAACAGAGATGCCTACTGCCACACTTCTCCCCTTCCCGCTATACTAGTCTGCATCATTAGTCTTCTCTGATGTCTAACCTCTACTAAACTCATAAGTTCAGATACTATATGTTTAATCCTAAAATTTCAATTACATATTTTTTTAGAGATTACATCCCCTGAGAAATTCTTTCTTCAACAATCTTTTTTTTCTGTTTTCTTGAACATATGATCAGAGCTACTGTCAAGTCTCATGTGCTAGCTCGAATGCCTACATCACTTGTGGTTCTATTTCTACACTCTTTTCTCTCTTCGTTTTTAGTGACATGGTCCTGACTAAAAGGTTTTTTTTTTAATCAAAAGCTGGACATTTTACATAAGAATTCTATAGCCTCCAAAGGTTCTGTTCTTTCAACACAGTGTTCACTCCTTTCTTTACTAAGCTGATGACACTGGGGCTTATTAACTAAACCATGTCTTGAACTGAGTGGGCAGTGCTAAGGCTCAGTTGCCTCCCATGTATTCCTGTTACTAGAGATATTCCACGGGTTTCCTGCGATGCCCCTTGGGCATCCTACGCCTGGGCGGATTTCATCTTTATCTCCTCAGTATTTATGAAGCAGCCAGTTCCTCTCTGGTTTCTAGAATTTGGGCTTTCAAGATCCAGAGTTTACTCTTGCTTCTTCATTACTGTAAGCATGTGAAAAGCATGCTACTTTCTGTTTCAGTCATTTTGTGCTTCATCTCTCAATCTCTTGCCCACACACCTTAAAAAAAAAAAAAAACTGGCAAATATCTTTGAGGGACTGTGTGTTTGGGCCCCCTCAATTATTTGATCGCATCTTCATAGCTTCATAGCATAACATATTTGTTGTTTACTCTTTCCAACAGCAGTGTAGGAAGCTCTTTAGTTCCCTGTCTCTTAGAATATGCAAATAGTGGACAAATGCTTGGATATTGCTAACTCATCCCTCTGAGGAAGTTCTCTGCTTTTGAGAAACTTAGCCATTCTTGTACTCTTTGGTCCAGCATCTAACTGCTGTCTTCCAGCAAGTTAAGCTATATTTTAGACAATTTGTACAGTTGGTCTTGAAGGAAGCATTAGTGAGCCATGCAAATTATTCCATTCTACCCAGAACTCTGTGCTTTTGTCCAACTTTCTGGAGCAACACTTTGATCACCTAATTTACTAGGTTTTCATTTGGGTTCACTTCTGGATTCTGCTTCTAGGATCCTGCTTAGCTCTGAGTTGTGCAAATTCCTCCCCCACTGCAGGCCCCAACACAGGTCAACAGGTCAAGTCATCAGATTACATTTTACCAGAAAAAAAAAAAAGAATGAAACTGAAACTCTGTATAAACTGAACACAGAGAGAGCAGAGTGCGAGAAATGACTTTCAGTGGAAGAGTGATTACTTGTACTCAAGTTCATGTTCTAACAAAAGTATTTTGTACTCATCTCTGAAGAAGGCTTTCCATATGAAATACTCCCAAGTTTTGATGTCTTGAAGGGAAAGCCCATTATTTCCAATTTCTTGATAACAGAAAATAGGAAAAATAATTGCTGGGTTAAATATGTTTAGATGGTCTTGTATTTTGAGAGCTGAGGTGGCACTTTGTAGCTCAAAACAGTTATTCTGTTTATGTTGAAATCATGGGGGGGGGTGGGGAAGAGTTGAGCAGACACGTAGCCATAGAACATGAGGTTCTTGCTATAATTTAATGTGTTTTTCTAATCCAAATGCAAGAGACCTTGAAGGCAAGTCCTTATAAAACTCAGTAACCAAGAGTATTTCAAATTATTTGAGTTCTAAACAGACCTATTTTGTTGGCATAAAAATGGCTAGAAATAATATTAAAATATGTATTCCTGTTCAAGAGCAGAAACCACAGTAAGCCTACTTCCTTTGTGGACCAAATGACCAATCTCTATTGTTCCTAAAAATGTCCAACATTGGCCCTCAACTACTTGAGTCTCCTTGTGCTCCACAGGCTATTCTTTCTCCTTACTTTTGCGTCATTGCAATGTTCACTCCTGCATCAGCCTAATACCGACCGTGAATGTGCATCCTGTCTGAAGTGTTTGGAGTAGCCTATTTTAGTACTTTTGTGCCCTCATAGTCATTTTTTAAAATATCACTAATGATCCTAGTGGATAAAACATTGAAGTCTTTCATAAATAGAGCCTACTATAAACATGGACAAAATGTTCATTCTTGTTGCTTTGCTAATGTAATGCCTGGTTCTGTGGAAGTTCTTTTCTCCAGCCTTTACCTCTAAACCACTGGCATAGAAAATACAAAGTGAAAATCACGTCCTCTGCATAAAGACATTGATGGCTTGCCAACATTCCTTGGATCTCTCTAACCCAAGCTCAGTGGACTTTCATATCCCTGATTTCACGTCAGTGCTTCATGCTGGCTCTGGAGATAGACAGGTCTCCGAGATTTTTAGTTTCCTTCCTTTATATATGGAGGAAGCCAAGATATGTTTGATTGCTTCTCACTCCAAGACTCCTCTAAACAGTAGCATTGAAACAACCACGGCTCCACCCCTCTAATTTTCTTAAATTTGAATCTCCTTGAGAATAGACAATAGATTGACTTTTCTTTTGTCAATTTCTATTTATTTTATTTATGTAAAGGTGAGAGAGAGACAGAAGCAAATGCCTCCCATCCATTGCCCACTCCCTAAATACCCACAAAAGCCAGGGCGGGGCCAGGGACTCAGTTTGGGTATCCCATGTGGGTGGGAGTCGTTATCTGTTGCTTCTCAGGGCACATATAAAAAAGTGGATGGGATTGGTAGTACCTTTCAAATATAAATAAAGTTTTTTTTAAAAAATCCATTTATTTTTATTTGAAAGGCAGATTTTTTACAGAAAGAGAAGGAAAGACAGAGAAAGAGATCTTCTATCCTCAGGATCACTCTTTAAATGACCACAATAGCCAGGACTGGGTCACTCTGAAGACAGGAGCTGGAGCCTCTTCCTGGGCTCCTACATGGGTGCAGGATCATCCTTCACTGCCCTCCCAAGTACAACAGCAGTGAGCTGAATTGAAAGTAGAGAGGTGATGCTGGAACTGGTACCCATATGGGATGTCAGCACTGCAGGTGGAGGCCTCACCTAACACCATATGGTGCCATCCCCACACGCCAAGATGTATGTATTTAAGGTATATATATATATACATGAACATAATGATACCGTCCTTTTTTCTTATTTTTCTTCTAATTTTTACAGTGACATGTTTTTAATTTACCTTATAAACAAAAGCTTAACCCTTCATTAAATAAAGAATTCAACATTTAGTGGATTAGGTTCAATTATTTGATAATGTTAAATAAACCAAAATTCTTGGGAGAGATTCTGTTTGGTCATTATACATTTGTTTTTACATACTTCACTACATTTACTACTACTCCGCTACTTGTTTAGAGGTCAGAAATGTCATGGCAGTATGAAGAAACTTTACATCAATTTTGACCTTCTTTGCACCAAAATAAACATATTTTAATGACATTTTAAAATACCGTCACACGCTCTATTTCCATTGTGTAGTAAGCTTGTTTTTGTTCACCTTGAATGTCTCTGTTGTCTCTCTTTGTGAAAGATGGGGTTTATTGCATATCGAATACTAAATGACACACGTGGAAGCTGTTTTTCCCTTCTCTTATTTTTTATGTTGCTGTTGTAGAGAAGTTGTAAGTCTGATTTGTCTTCGTATACAGGTAACTTTTTTTCTCCCCTCTGGATGTTTTTAAAATCCTTGATTGTTTTTTGATACATCATACAATATAATGGGTTTAGCATGGTTTTCCTTCTGTTTCGTCCTGAGTTGGGAATTCTTTCGGTTTTTGAATCAGAGAACTGGGCTCTTTTGGCCATGGTGGGAAGAGCTCAACCAGTATTATTTTATAGGCTGGCTTTCTCCTCTGCATCATCTCCTTATGGAAGCTTGAGTAAATTTGTTGGACCTTTCTGTTAATCTTCCTGGCATCTAACTTTTTCAGATGGTCCTTATCTTTGTGCCTTTAAGTTGCATTCTGGATAAATTCTATGGCATCATTTTCTCATTCGATAGCAGTTCTTTTAGGTGTGTTTAATTGCTACTTAACCTATCTGTTGACTTCTACTTTTCCATTATTATGTTTTTTTTATTATGTTTTAAAATTTCTCTATATTTTATTTTTTTGAAAATCCTTATTAAGAAAAATTCCTGTTTACCATTAATATCCACTTCACATTTTTACCTTTGTACCTTTATTTTTATTAATATCAGCACCATTCTTACCCTGCCTCACTGTTATCCCATACAGCATGGACAAGAAGCCTTAAAACTACATTTTCCAGAACCCCTGCCAATGCCAACAGACACCCAGACACAAATTGGCAGACAGAGGGAAGCACAGACTGTTACTCTACTTTTCACAACAGCAGGCAGATGTATTAATTTAGTCATAGATGGAATTTTACAGCAATCTCCAGGTTCTCTGTAACCATCATTATGTAACCATCATAGCTAGCTATGACAACTGGCATCTGTATTAGCATACATGGTTATTTTCCAGCAACTAACTAACCCTGATCTTGAAGTGACAACAAAACAAAGGCTTCTGATTTTGTTTTATGTCTGCCATAGTTTTCTGTTCCATAAGGTTATTCAGGAATCCAGACTAAGGGAGCTTCCAATATCTTCATGATGGCACAAACTGAAGCTTGTGTTATGGAAAGCAAGAGACCAAAGAATTGCACTGAGAGTTCTACTGTCTTACCAAGAAAGGACACACACTTCTCTTATGGCTCCATGTAACCACAAGGGGCATAAGAAATGAAAGAAAGCAGATAGAATACTTGGCAAACTTTCCTGCCTTCCGAGTTCTTTCTTTGGACTCTACAAGTAGGCAGTGAGTTTGAAAATGAATGCTAGCCTTTCCTGACCTTCTACCTTCCAGTCCTTCCAATGATGTTGCAAACACCTTATCCCTTCCAGCATGGGTTCTATTTTTCTTACTGAACCCAGACTGATAAAGGATTTTGTACCAGAAGAGGCTGGGAAAATAAAGTAGGAATCTGGCTGACTTAGGCTTGATGGCACTGATAATTGACAATGGTAGCTCAGCACTTACATTGGTACTATCTATATCTATAGATACATATATGTCTATTTTCATTCTCTTTTGCTTGAAATAAAATATTTATTCAGAAGAAGTCTTTAGGAAACCAAGAAGTTGTTGAAATTCATTGCTACATTATTAATAATAGAAAATGAGAGGGCTATGGAAATTTTGAACTACATTTACAAGCTCAGGGGTTGACATGCTTGGAATTAGGCTTGATTAAACAATTATGATATAACTTTTCTAAAGTAATCTATTATTTATTGTAATTAAGGAGTTATAGCTTAAAATAATAGTCAAAGTTTTATTATGCATAGAGCTGAACGACAATGCAAATATACATTTCTTTTAGTGAAAATGAAAGCACTGATTGAAGCTCTGTGGATTGTGTTGTGGGTTAAGCAGCTAATTCAAGGTCATGAGCTTGGAAACCACACCTTCCCCGCCTACATAATCCTTTCTGCTCACCTATCATCACTTGGAACCCAAGAGGGGGTGGTATTGCAGGCTGCATAACCACGCCCCTCACAAGCCCCCATAAAGGCCCATGACATGGAGGAGCTTGCTCTCTTGGCTGCGTGCTTCTGTCACTCCAGCACTCCGACTCTTGGCCTCCCCAGTACTGGCTTGCTTTCTGGGTTTCTGTGGACAGACTCCAATGACAGCTAGCCCCAGAGCATGATGGTCATTCTAGGTTTGTTCGACTCAAACTAGATAGTCACATAGATTTGTCATTTGCTGATTTTTTTTCCCCCACAGATTTATTTATTTTCATTGCGAAGTCAGATATACAGCAAGGAGAGACAAAAAGGAAGATTCCCTATCCCATGATTCACTCCCCTAGTGACCACAATGGCCGGTGCTACACAGATCTGAAGCCAGGAGCCTGGAGCCTCCTCCAGGTCTCCCACATAGATGCAGGATCCCAAGGCCTTGGGCCATCCTCAACTGTCTTCCCAAGCCACAAGCAGGGAGCTGAATGGGAAGTGGGGTGGTGGGATTAGAACCGGCATCCATATGGGTTCCTGGAGCACTCAAGGTTAAGAACTCTAACTGCTAGACCACCACACTGGGCCCATCATGTGCTAATTTCTCATTAGCCCTGTTATCACCATGCTTTGTTAACACATTCTAGACTTGTCTGGTATGATCTCTCTTGCACTCCGCAACAATTGCAATGGGGACATTTGAGTGAATGAGAGTATATCCAGTTTCCTCAAACCCTACTGAATCCTTTTTACCTAAAACTCCATTATGATTTTCTATGGCAATTCTTCAAAAGTGGATACTGATTTCTCTTAAGATCCACCTCCACTCCACATTGTCTTCAGAATCATAACTATATAGGGAGAGGGAGATCTTCAGCATATGATAGAGGAACAATTAAAATGTCTAATGCAAGAGATACTTCTATATCAAAGAAATTTCAAAATGTGGCTGATTTATAATGGCAGAAATGTGGAGTGTGCATGGAAATGGATTATAAGTCTCTATATTGGAGGTATATTACAGTTTCCGGATTTTTCAGGTTAATTAGAAAAGTCACAGGTAATTTTACTATTTATTTAACTGACTGAAACTAGAGTCAGTTGAAAAGCTCAGGAGGATAGAATTGCTGCAGTGGAGACATCGTGTTTGTCCTAGTGTGTTTTTCTGTGTCCTCTTTGAAGGAACCGTTGGACACATTCATAAGGAAACCCTTGAGGAAAAACATTGCTAAATAGAGGATATATATTCTTAGAAAGCTCCGCAGTGTTTGTAGTTCTCAGCAATTCAGAAATGATGGTGCAAAATTTTGTCACTGAAAAGGGATTCTGCAAATTTAAAGAATTTAAATTTAATTCCCAGAGAGAAAGTATCATGGATAACAGGACCAGAGAAGTAGTCACAGTGATTTTACCCACAGACACCGTTAGCAGCAAGTATTGATTATTATATCCCTAAGTGAAATTAATAGGTAGCTAGCTGTTCAATCTCATATGAGACATGTTAGGCATCAGCAATCAAGTCACCATCCTCAGCCTCCAACTTGATCCAGTAGGAACTTACGAGCAGAGTCCAGTGAATGTGATGAAGGATGCTATCAGACCGGCACAACTGTGTACTAGGAGTATGTTACTTAGCCTTTCCCAAAGGAATCTGTGGCCATTTGCAAGTGAGAATCTGCAGTGAGTGAAGTGGAATACCCAAATTTTCCAGGCAATACTTCTCAGTGGACTTTGAGCTATGCAAATCCTTGAGATTCCCCAAAGATCCCAGTAGTCCATTCGTTAGAGGCTTTGAAGTTTGATTGGTGAGTGGAATTTTAATCTCAATCTTTATCATCTCAACCTAGGACATGTGCAAAAGAACACTGCTAATCTCTGAAAGCATAGCTGAAATAGATTTAATTAGGTACTGACAACTCCCTACCCTGGTTTCCTCACCAGTGGAATTAAAGCTTTTCTGATAGGAATGGCTAAGTGGAGGTTCTTGGAATAGTAAACAATAATTAATACTACATCCCTTAGGTGATTACAAAGATCAGCATCTAAATCTTGAAAGCTAAAGGGCTTTCATGTCAACATTAACTCATCTGTTTGGTCTATGCAGAACATAGCTGAGTCTGGTATACGGAGAGTTGGTTATTGCAATTACAGCTACAGATGTTACAGATGTGAACTGCTTGGCTGGAACATTAGTTGGTACTCAGTTACTGAGTTGAATAAAGGTTTCATCCCTCTGTTATGAATAACAAAAACCAGCAGTTTGCTTTTCTGTGTCAGCAGCAGTAGTTTCCCCATGCACTTCTCATCCTAGTTCAGGGTTATGTCGGCTTCTGGCTTGCGGCAATGATCTGGCCACAGACATCGCAACTGTCTGCATTCTTACAGGACAGCGTGCTAGTTCAACCTGTGGGTAACCCATGCTGATGCAACTAGGGAAGGGAGCAACAACGAACCAATACTTTAGATGTCTTGGCAACATATGCACCAGAAATGGAGACGCACCCCGTGAAATGTAAATGCATGTCAACTTCGTCATCTTGGTGAAATTTCTAGGGTTCAGTGCCCTGGGAACTGTGATATCTGATTGGAAAAAAAAAAAAAAAAAGACAGCATGGAGGTTGCCTGCCACATATCACACTCCTAAGGTTAAGAAGCCACAAGACTTTCATGGACTCCTTTGGATATAAAAATAACACATTTGAATGTACCTCTTTGACCCATTTATTTTGCCAGTTTTGAATGGGTCGAGAATCAGAGGCCTTGCAGCTGGTCCAAACCCTTGTAGAGACCCAGTAGACCCAATGGCACTTGACATGTCCATGGTAGCTAGAGGGGCTCTATGGAGCTTTGGGAAAGCCCAGCATGGAGAATCAGCGCAGAGCTCTGGAATTTAAAAAAAGCCATACTGTCTTCTGAAAATATGCATTTCTCTACTAATGAAATATTTCTTTGCTTTCTCCTAGGACCTAGTAGAGGCTGAAAGCCTCTTGTGCCAGGCAATCTAAATAGCCCACCGGGAGTTAGGTGTCACAGCATCTACCACACCATAACTGGATGTCCGTACAGTGCCTCATGATAATCAAGGGGGAGAAAGAACTCTGTTGTTGAAAGTCAAGTTGAGCAGACCTTGAAGACTTTGAGTAAAGTTGTCTGAGTACGTGGCATGGACTCCTATGGCATGTCATTAGGCCGCATTCCACCGCCTCTCAGCTCACACCACTGCTCTCTTAAGGCATATCCCTGATTTGTCATTACAGGAGCGCACTGGCTGAGAAGAGACTTGTCATCATGTTAAATGAATTTATTGTGTAAACTAGAAATATCTAAAACAGGTGATTCATAAGGATCAGCTCATCACAGCAATTTTCAAACCTTGTTCTGTTGCCTACCACTAAATCCTCAAAAAGATACTTAGAAACTACCCTGGTCTATTAAGTTTGAAGCATTTAAAAAGGAAACCTTTAAAAGTTGGGAGCTGGGATTACAGCTTAATGGACAAAAGCGCCGCCTATGGTCCTAGCGTCTCACACGGGCACCAGTCTGTACTCCAGCTGCTCCATTTCTGATCAAGTTCCCTGGTAATGGTCTGGGAAAAGCAGTAGAAGATGTCCCAAGTGTTTAGATTCCTGCCACACACATGGGAGACCTAGAAGCAGCTCCTGGCCTTAGCCTCAGCGAGACTCAGCCCTGGCCATTGGAGCCATCTGGCAATGGACCAGCAGATGAAAGACCAGTCTCCCTCTCTTTGTCCTTCTCTCCCCTTTGATCTATAAATTTGACTTTCAAACAAATAAATATTTTGAAAAATTTTTCAACATCTCTGAATGAGTTAATATATGAGGATATATTTTGAATTTTAACATTTTGCATTTAAGATCTCTTCTTTATTGAGTATTCCATAAGATTAGTGATTGTGTAATTTACCCTAGAAATTTTTAGAGACTCAGTCTGTGATAGAATATTGCTTTCAGCTGCCAGAAATGAAAGTGTTTAATTTTTATGTAACTCTGACCTGGATCTAAGACATGCTCATCTTGGTTACCCTAAATAAATAGAATTCTTAGTTCAAACAGAAATTTTAATGAAAAATCCTTGCTATGAAAATTTAGGTGACATGGCCCAAAAGGAGTGTGTAAATCAAATTTAATGATGATTTTTCCATGTTATAACAGGGATTAGGGTTACAAGGGGATCACTACTCTGTGAATCCAATTAGTAGATAATGAAATGCATGCTTTGAGCTTACAAACCAACTGATCTGGAGAGAAATAATGGTAATAATAAGCATGATACTTGGCATTATGATTACATATTAGGTTATTCAGATTATTAAAATTATTCTTATTTGCAACAATTGCAAGCAGTTAGTTTTTCACAATGCACTGAAGTTCATGGAAGGTAAAGTGTATTACATTTCCCTGTGAGACATTGGTAAAAGGAAAAAATTGTAAATAAGATAAGGGTATTAGGTTAGGATTGAAAAATAGATCTTACTACAAATGACTTTTATTATGAATGAGATATTATAAAAGATCAGGGCAAATGTTATTAGCTCTAGAAACTAGGAAATGATTGATCAGACCAAATTTTCTCAGAATTGTATTAATTGGAGAAACCCACTAGTGAGTGTGCCAATCCAGTAAAGCTTAGTTTGGTTTAAAAAAATTATTTTAATGCTTTGTCTGTAAGGAAACGAGATGAAGACATGATAAAGTATAAGTTGTATGTGCTGTAAAGCTAAGACCCCTGGAGCTGACACTGTGATGTAACAGGTACAGCAGCCATGTTGGCATCCAGCACAGGTACTAGTTCCTCTCTCAGATACCCCACTTTCAATCCAGCTGCATGCTAGTAGCCTGAGAAATCAGGGAAATATGACTCGGTGCTTGGGCAACAGCCATGCAAATGGGAGATCCAGATAATCTTCTGGCTTCCTGTTTGGCCCGGCTCAGCCCTGGGCTCTGCAGCTGCTTGAGGAGTGAATTAGCACATGGAAGATTCTCTCTTTCTCTCTTTCTTTCTCTCCCAGTGTCTCTGTAACTCTGACTCTCAAATGACTAATAAACTTTAAAGAAAAAAAAAGGGTTAAGAACCTGGGGAATAAAAACAGGGAATTCTAGTTTGATGACGACTGTGAATAGTCATTCCGCATCCATCAGCACACTGATAACAAGGAAAGACTCTGGCGATGTTTCTACATCTATGCAAATGCTGTTAGCCTGCGTAGCTTGTTGGGTGGAATTTCTTTGGTTATTTTTCTTTCTGCTGAAGCACTAAGGAGAAAGGTAGCTCAGACACTAGATGTGATATGACAAACAAGGTGTGGCCTTAGGTGCATTCCTGAATGAGCGGCTGTCACACCCAGCTTTGAAGGAGGTGGTAATCAGGATTAAGAGTCTAATTCTACCATTTTGCTATTGTTTTTATTTGTCATGTAGAGTGTAATTATAATGTTTCGCTTTTGAATGGCTCTTAATATGTTTGGCCAAAGGGGAAAACCAAAACAGCTCGAGAAGTCAAGCGCTTCCCTATGAATCTCTAGCTCATTTCCTTCCACGCAGTTCCAGCAGCCCTGCATGAAAAGAGCAATTTCTCACGCATAGGTCAAGTCTGTTTATTCTGGCCAACAGCCCGTGACTTAGGAAAACACAATGGCTCCCTCCAACCTGTTCTTTATTTATGAAATTATCAGGTCATAAAGCCAAAGAAAAATAGCACTTCTTCTGGGTACCTTTTCAGAATTTCCAGAAACAAAGGTATGTGTATGCATATAAACAGTAGAAACAAGCAACCTGTCTCGGGGTCATCCTATATATTGGTCTTATTGACTTTGTAATGTATCCTGAATGTTTCTGCTTATTTCAACAGATCTTTCCTGTTCGCTTTCTACATCTCTATTGCTATTCTTTTTAACCAATCTTTTACTCATGGTTCTGCTCTATTTTTGATAGATTTAATCAATGCCGTAATATAGATCCTGTATGTTTATGGGAGTGTATGCTTATGATTAATCTGTAGTAAAACTGGTATGTTCAACAAAAATAATCTGTACCTGGTAAGGACAGAGCAATAGAGAGGACTAACTCTTGACTATAAGAATGGAATGAGAATTGGTGTGTGTAGCAGTATTATTCCTGAGTGGATGTTGGTTCAATGTACAGACCAGGGTGCTATGAACACAGAGACTCTGCTAGCAAGGATTCAGCTTTTGGGCAAACACTGTCGGGAGCTGAAGGAGGGATAAGTCAGGACAGTTTCCATGTCTCTCCCATCGCCCCTGCCATTGGCCCCATCTGGCATTTGCCTACCTGTTCCAGCAAGAATTTGAGTCAATACTTCATTGAGTCAACTTTCAGATCTTCCACACTACAGTGTGGTCTTGGGGATGACAGCAGTGTCTGGCTTGCTGCTTTGGCTTGAGTGATGTTGATGTTTTCAGTCTTAGAGTCTGTTTTCCAGGCAAAGAGAAATTGACAATTGACATTTTCTGAGGTGCTAAGTTCTTTACTTAAACAAGGAATATTTTATAATCCCTTAAAAGACCACCACCATTTAAGATGATTGTGAATAAATTAGTACCTCTATGTTTTCAATTTTGCTCAATGTATAGTAAAATGTAAATGTTCAATCAATGATAGTGATTATTACCACTGTATTAAAATAATGACAGGTAAGAATATGCAAGTACCAATTAAAATAACATTAAAGACCTAACAGACTTTCAAATATTTCCATAAGGTTGAAAAGACTTGAGAACAACTACTTTATCTCAAGTTTAAATTTTCCATCCCCAGAATAGTCTAAAACCTAAAACTTAAGAAGTTTACTCCCAGGAAACCCAAACTGGGCATTTTCTCCCTCCTCACTTTTCACTCATCATGATGCCTAGCAACCCTAACAATCTGTTCATAGCAAAGTCACGTCACACTTGAGGTATGTGACACGTTAGGCCACATTTTAGATGGCCCCTGAAAGATGGCCTCAGATCAGCAGTGAAATAAAACCAAAATGAGGGCCTGGCAGCATGGCCTAGTGGCTGAAGTCCTCGCCTTGAACGTTCTGGGAGCCCATATGGGCGCCGGTTCTAATCCCAGCAGCTCCACTTCCCTTCCAGCTCCCTGCCTGTGGCCCGGGAAAGCAGTCGAGGACAGCCCAATGCTTTGGGACCCTGCACCCGTGTAGAATACCTGAAAGAAGTTCCTGGATCCTGGCTTCAGATCAGCATAGCATCAGCCGTTGCGCTCACTTGGGGAGTGAATCATTGGACGGAAGATCTTCCTCTCTGTCTCTCCTCCTCTCTGTATATCTGACTTTCCAATAAATAAATAAATAAATAAATAAATAAATAAATAAATCTTTAAAAAAAAACCAAAATGAAGTGCAAGTTTAGCCTAGATTACACAGTGTTTTTTATGGGACCTATTGTTTAATACCTCTAAGTTCAACTTGGATTTCTTCAAAGAGGAATAAAAACAGAGGGTAAAAGAAAAGGCTGGGATAACTCCTACAACTACATCCTTAATGAGTGTAATGAGCTTGTGGAGGCCCCTGGAAACTGGATTCCTGCGATGAATTCCCTCAGAGAGTAGACATATGACTCACCGACTTTGGCCATCAAAGCATGTGAGTCATCTAAAGTCAGTTGAATCACCTGCTTGTCAGTGCTGCTTTATGAGAACTGGGGCTGGCTGGATATTTCTGTCTCTCTGATTGCAAGTATTAAGCATTTAAATATATGGAGAATATGATGTCCCTCTCAGGCAGAGTCACACCAATTGCTCATGCACAGATGGACTGCATTAGTGAAGACAGATTAGTAATTGTTTTTAGTTCCCCATGCTGGAATTAAAAAAAAAAAAAAAACTGCTCTGAACACCTACCTTGCTAAATTCTTTACTCACCAGATAAAGCAAGCGATACTTGGTGAGGATCCAGATTCGGGTTGGAAGAGGCAGGAGGCCAATTCCGCAGAGCAGTCAGGCATGGCCAAAGAGCATCCTGAGATGTCATCTGTAGAGGTGGCTTTTAAAGCTTGGGCATGAATCTAGGCCACATGTACAATGTGAGTATTGTTGAAGAAAGATGTGTCACAATGAAAGAATATTACAAGATGCCAACTAATATTTTCATTGGAAATGCTGAGGAAGTGGCAGCACTTGGGGGGTTGCTTAGTTCCCTTGTTGTGTGTGTTCACTCAGCTCCCTCATCCCCAACAGAATGCAGATTTCTACAGGGGGGAAAAATCCAAGTCACAGAACTGAAGATTCTTAGTGACTTGTGTGACCCAGATGTATACCCAGGCTTTGCTAAAGGCTCAGGTTCTGCATTTGATAAATACAAGGGTTGAGTTAGACTGATGTTACTTAAACATACAAATTAACTGGGCCATTTGTTAACCACAAATACATTGGGTCTCACCCAAGCCTGTTGAATCCAGATCATCAGGGTGAGGCCTGAGAAGTGATATTTTAACCAGCACCTTGGGCTATTCTTACATTCAAATCAGTTTGGAAACACTGGATTAGATAATCAGTTGAGATAGATACCTTTCAGCTATAAGATTGCTTAATAGTCCTACAACACACTAAGCCTATTTATTTACCTTTTTAATTATCCAGATTGAGGAAGTAAGAATCAAATGGGAAACAAAGAAATTTAGGTTATAGGTTGGGAGACGTTGGTGGGGCTGGTATTAAACTAAGTCATAATGTCATAATGCATGTGAAGATTGCTTTGGGTGGGGCTACCCAAGCTTGGATGCGCACAGGCTGGATGCTGTCACGCTCCGTGTAATGCCTCCTCTTTTAGGGATCAATTCACTCATCTTGGAGTTTAAAAAAATCAGATTAAGAGCCTCCTTGCATCTTCTCTCTGGCATAGTCAGGGCATCTGGAGCCATCAAGAATATCAAGGAACAGGACAAGCACTGGAGTCAGGTCATGACCTTGCTTACTCAGAAAACTTCAGTGAGCTCTGCCCTGTGCAGGAGGAGAGTCACCCTCAGTTCAGAATCAATGAAACAGAGTATTCATCCTTAAGCAAGGGGTAGCCTAGAAATCCAGCCAAGATCGGTGCCACGGGGGCCACCACTGCATGGCAGAAACTGGTTAGTCTGTCCTTGAGAACTTCTAATTTCTTCTCACAAACTCTTCTGCTTCCAGAGAACATTTTAACAATGTTTTTCAGACGAGTGAAAAATTCATGAACTAAACACTCATTCTCACATGTGTTCAATATTATTGGTGTAACTCACTTGTTCATAGGTTCAACCTTGCTTCTTGAGTTCTCCCACGAGTCGCACGCCGTCCTACACCCTCAGAAGGCAGCAGTGAACAACACACTTTGCTGACTGCTTGGAGTCTGTATTCCTCCAGTGGAGGTAGACAGTTAATAAGTGAGCAAACCAAAAGGACAATTGTGGAGGATGGAAAGGCATGGGCTTACCGAGTGAAGCGTGGAGAGAGCTTATTCTACAGGTCCTGCCAAGGAGACTAGCGAAGGATGACCAACCAGGCCATGGGTGTCTTCACTTGAAAACAAATGTGTTCCTGAACCTGGTGGATGAAATAACTTAGGCACACAGAGCACAAAGAACTTATCCGGGAAGTGGTGAGACTCCTATGATTTGGAGGTAAATTTTCTCTGATAAACTGAACCTTCTGGAGGACACACCCAATGAAGAGGGTCTGTTTTTGTTTCATGGATGCCGGAGAGATGTTTACTGCGGTCTTTTCGCATTCTTCATGAGCCAGGGATTAAGCTAGGAAAGAGGCATAGAGATCTATAACACAATATGCACATTTCTCAATACTAAATATGAAGGGCCATTAGAGCCTGCTTTCCAGAAACTGACAAACAATGCGTAGCCAGGAACAGTGAGACAGACACTGGGAGGTCTAGAGTGGTTTGATGACCGAAAATGAAAAGTCAGTCCCAATTCTCCTCCATTTTTCTGACATGAAAGTAACTTTTTAGGATGAACCTTTACAGGTGCAGTCCATCCAGATCTTGATCATCCGTAAACCTTCCGATGACAAAAAACCTTATTTTTTAAATTTAGTCTATTTTTTTTCAGGCTCCCTATAAGCAAAGTGAATGAAAGGCAAGCTGAAGTATGCTGTAATTTTTGAAATATTTAACAAAAGATTAGTTTTATCCAAATGCTTTAAAGAAAAATAAAAACACTGGTAAAAATCAAGGTGTGCTCTTTCTGGTCGGGTGCTTCCGTTGCTCTGGCACCTCGACTCTTGGCTGACCCGGGACAGGTAATCCCCTGAGCATGGTCCCTGTGTCCTGCTTAGATGGGACAATGGGTAGAGCAGTGTGATTTCTGGTTTGTGTGCTGTCAGGGATTCCAGGAGAGGTGAGGTCTATTTGTAATGGAATGTAGGCAGAGAAGCCAGGGAAAGGTGAATGTGTGCAGCTTTATAAGTGTGTCCAGGTTATCTGTTGCATGTCTCTTAGGGTAGCTTATATTGTTGGGGAAGCTGGAACATAAGTCTTCAGCTTAACGGATGGACTTAAGGGTAATGACCATTTGTTGCTCTTGGGAGTATGATTGGTTGGATTATGATTGGTTGGATTGCCGTATGGACGTGTAATTTGTTATTTGTAGTGTGCTCTATTATCACCAAGCTTGGTTAATAAACCTTAAAAAAACCTTCCTTAATAAACCTAAAAAAAAAAAAAAAAGAAAGAAATCAAGCTGCCATTTTGACATTTCTTTGTTTTGATTTTTTCCCCTTGATGCTTCCTATGTAGAAAGGTAGGATTTCACACTTCATCAAACTTTTTACCTTGGGTACTTTGCTTCTAGACTGTAATACTTTAAGACTGTCTACTTCCTTTCCTTACCCAACCTGACTGAGACACTGGCCTGACCATTGTTGCGAGGGCCACTCTCTGGCAATTAAAGGAGCCACCTCTGCCTTCTGTGTTACATATGTTACTACATCTTGTGGACTGGAAGATACTAGTGTGTAATTGCCAACCCAAACAGGATGCACCCAGTTTTTTAGACCATAGAAACTTCATTCTAGATAGAGGGAAAAATTCTAATGAATACACAAACAGAATAAAATGATGGCTAACTGGTGCTAAAGTCATCAAAATCCTTAATGAATTAAAAATGCTTTTAGTGGTTGAACACAGGGTACAGGATACAATTCTTTGTATTTAGTAGAAAAGGGACCACTGGGGAATAGTGAGCAATGATTGGTATTTAGTTATATAATAAAATTATTCCCACATTACCTTAATAGCACATAAAAAAGCAAAGAATAAACCTTAATTAATAACTTAGAGTTACTGTTATTAATTTTACTAAGAAGTTTTTTATTTAGCAGGAGGTATCCTTGGTGACTGATGTCATAGCATTTATAAAGGTCCTGCTTTTTGTTGCATGGAAACAATTAACTGAACAAGGCAATGCTAAGTGGACAGCCTATTGGAATCTAATATGACACAGCCCCTCAGTTGGTAGCCTTGTACCAAGAATTTAATATTTCTGAGCAGATACATCTGTAACTGGAGATATTAACAGTGTCTCTTTGGTTAGGAAGCTTCAATGCTCAGCTCAATGCATTGGGCAAATGTGGTGCTCCAATCTGTTGCTGGTACAGCATATATCAAACATTCCAGTAAGTTCTATAAGCAGATGCACTTCTCAATATACGTGCCCTTATAGGCTCATTATAAACTCTCTCTACCTAACCAATGCCTAATTTAAGTCCACATAGGAGAAAATGTATTCTCTCGTCTTGGTGGATTTCAGAATTAGAGATTATTCAGGATGGTTTATTTCAGGATGCCTTCCTCAATCTATCCTCACGGATATGAATCCGTCTGTGTGGGGGTGTTTGAGGGGACAGGATTGGGTGAAGGCAGGGAAATGTCATTGAATTCATTTAAGCAACTGGTTGTTCTTCTAATTAATGTTTTTGAAACAAAGTGATAGTTTGGATGAATTTAACTGATTAAAAAATGAAGTTTGCCAAGTTTTGTCTAAAAAAGGTTCATCTACATTGAGCTTTATGGTAACTTCATCATCGTTTTCTTGCTTTCTGGAAACTGCATGCATGTCATTAAGTGAATGTCAAATTCAAGTAAGAAATCAGTGTTATCTGAGTCTTTGAGAACAGGTATTTTAAAGCTTTTTAGGAAAAAAACTGAAGTATTAAGCATGCTCTTTTCATCCTGGACTCTGTGTTAAATAAGCTAACAAACATCAACATCCTTAAAGTAAATTCTCTTTTTAAAAAGTTTTCTATTTGAAAGATAGATAAATTATAGATAGATAGATAGATAGATAGATAGATAAATAGATAGATAGATAGTTAACCATTCACTGTTCATTACCCAAACGAAATGCCTACAACATCCAGGGCTAGGCCAGACTGCAGCCAGCAGAAACGTCATCCAGGTCTCCCACATTGTAAGAGGCACACGTGCTCTGCTGCTTCCGGGCAGCACCGGCAGAAAACAAAAGCAAACTGAAGAAGCAAGGAGTCAAGCCAGGCACTCTGACATGCCCAAAAGGCAGTTTAACTTGCCCCCTTTTAAGATCTAATTCTTAAATCTCTTTTCCTTACAAATTTACATGTATATGTGTGTGTGTGTGTGTGTTTAGTGTATGTACTCCAAATGCATTCGAGATTGCTAGCAAACACACCTTTCTGTTAATCATATGTTTCTTTAACCAGGAATGTGGCTTGGTATACCTGACTTGTATATTGTTTACCACTAGGGGGTGACAGTTGACAATGAATGAGCTTCTCTGTGTAAATCTGTAAACACTGGGATCTTGCTTCTCTTGACTGCGAGTCTTGCTTTGATTCACTTTTATTTCTGAACATATTCCACACCGGACATCATTCTTGTTGCGACACGCAGTATGTGTCTGATGGAAGGACAGTTAGTGCTGGACAGCTTTGCAGATTTCAAGCAACTCTGTCCAAAAATCACATTAACAGGTGGTTAGCTAATTAGCCTTTTTTTTTTTTTTCCCACTAGTGCATTCATTTCCTAAATGTTGCTTGAGACAGTGAGAATACCACACGGAATAAGAGCATGATATCTGTCTGTGTAGAATTTTTATTGAATGGGTGCAGATTACAAAAGCCAGGTTAAAAAAAAAAGGCATAAATAAAACGATGAGTGTTAACAAGATAACGAACAGAAACACAAGGGTAATACAGAGAATAACTGGAATTAGGGAAGAGACTAAATTAGATCAAGCAATTGCCTCATATCTAAGTTTTGTTGTTTTCTATCTAAATGGTAGATTTCAGATACAATTTTGCCTTATTTCTGTTCCTCTCTACTTGCAAGAACTCTGGCAAAATTCTTATAACCCAGCATGCTGTGCCCCCATAAACAGGGCGCGTCACGGATGGGTGGGCTCTAGCACCTGCGCGTGTCCTCAGCCCACACCCCAGGCAAGCCTCAGCAAGCCTCAGCAAGGTGGCCTGCGACCCTGCATGCTCCGTGCTCAGCTGAGCCTTGGGGAATACAGGGCCTTAGAGGGCACAGCTTTTTCTCTTTCATCTTTACATTCACCTCTGCTTTCAATAGACCGGGGGGGGGGGGGGGGGGGGAGGCGAGAAGAAAACTGAGGGCGGAAAAATGCGTCTAGCTACTCCAATGAGTTTGTGACTTGAATTGAAGCATGTTTTTAAATACTTATTATTTGACTGGGCGGTGCCAGGGAAATGGATTAAGGTAATTTAGTCCAAGGCTACACGAGAGCAAATACTCCAGGTGGGAGGCAAAAATAGATGATAATTAAAAGATTTGACTGGTCTTATTTGCTTCACTTCCAGTCAGCCAGAGAATTCACATAGGTGATTTCTGCTTTGCCTGTCTCTTCCCAACCGGGGGCACATGTTAGCATCCTTGATCTCCAGGCGCTTGGGACATGTCTGACACTGTTAGAAGCACCTGGAACCAAGTCTTAGCTACACTCCTGCCTTGGAGTGGCAGGGCCTTAAATGGAAATAGAGTGTATTTTGTGCTTTACTGAGGGATCTTTAAATAGCAGGGAACAGCAACTCAAAGCTTTCCAAAGAGCTACTTAAAGTTATTTTTCTCCATGACAACAGCCTGCCAATAAGGATAAAATTTAAAGAGCTAGGACCCCAAGTAGAAAGAAAAAAGGAAATTTTCCCTACTAAACTGAACACTCAAAGATGAGCCAAAGCCAGAGTGTAAATTCCATAGATTGACTCACAACTATAGAACAGATGAGATGAGCAATCAAGCTGCATTCTTTAATTAACTGCATGCAAAATCAAGAGGATATTTAAGGTGCTCACTTGGTGGATGGGGTGGATGGAGACACGCACGGGCATATGCTGGATTGCTGCTGCTGGAAATGATGGATCCCTTCTTTTGCTTTTTACCGTTAGAACTTGGGAGGGGTTGGGTTTTGTGGGGGCTAAAAATCAACTTCTAAATAATTATCTTGGCTTTCTTGTTGCCTGCATATAACAGAAATGCCTTTTGCCCTGCCTCATGAAATTGGATTCCCAGGAACAGGTTGCAGAGGATTCAACAGTTGATTTTTTTTTTCTTTCCCACCAAGTGATGATATTCAGTTTCTGTCACATTGACTTCTTTCTGTGATCTTTATTGTACCTTTACCCGCCACACTGCAGGGGATTTAAAACCATTTATCTCAACTCTAAATTGTCTCCTGGAACAAGGATGGATTTGTCCTGATAACCCTCCTTACCTTCTACCCCGACCAACAGAGTCCCAGCCCAACTGAGCAACACTAGCTTCTGATCAGTCCCAGAAAGAGAGATTCAATTTTCCATTTGCTATACGGATGCACTCCTCAGTGGTCCCAAAGAGTGTTCAACCAGACATTAAACTCTAGGACAGTGTTGATGCCAAATTTAATGACAAATAGTTCTCCAGCTTGCCAGTGGCAAATTTCAGCATTGGCAAGTGCCAACGATCACCATTCATTTGACAAGTGTTACTGAGTTAGGCACCGAGACAGGGAGTGAATCATACAATTTGCAACTTCTTATTTCTGATATGGAAGTGATTTCCCTGTGATGGTTGGTTCTGGTTCTGTTATTTGAAGCTCTGCATACACATAGCCACTCCATTCCTTCAGAAATGAGGACAATGATCAGCTCCCATGACTGCCCATTCAGTCCGATGACCCCGTCTTTTGGATATGCTCCATCTGATGCGTGAACCTTTTAAAGGAGACTGCTCATAATTCTACCTTATTGCGTAACCCCACCAGTCTTGTATTCAGACTCTCAGGGCACAGCCACGTGAAATCTGTGTAGTTGTATTACTCCACCTATTTCCAGAGTCGAGAGGTACACACTTGCGTATGGATATATCTCTTGGGGAGAAGGAGTTAAACACATTAACTTCAACCTGGGGAGTTGTTTTTCTTTTCTTGCTCTTTAACCAGAAAATACATGCAATTGTAGCTTTGAAAACTGAAATGCTAGCTTTTAAACAACTTGCAAATAATAGAGTTTAAGATGTGAAGGGGAAAGTGGGCTCCATAAAACTTTTGTGATCAGAACCCCTACATTGTTCATTGAATTTTTAAATTGAGAATAAATAGTAACAAGAAAGCAGCCACTTTTAACAGTACTTTGCTGAGAACTAAATCTCTCTGACCAGTCAGTAATGTTAACTTGAAAAAATTTTCAGCCAGTCTTCTCCACTGTGACAGCTTAAAGAGGCAATGATTATAGTGCTTAGATGTTGGGCCCTGTGGAGTGCAGCTTGTCTTTGAAAGAAGGGGTGCATTCTTTGGTTACACTAAAGCAAACTCAATACCACTTGTGACACGGGGTTTTAACTAATCTTACCAATCCTTTCGTTCCTAGCCTGACTTCTGTGGTTAAGAAGCATCAGACTGACCCCAGCAACATTCAACTACTTCCTTTCACTTCAGAATTTGGGAGGATTCATCTTGTTCTCCTAACTGTTCCCTGTCACCATTTCTCATCTTACCCAGCTCCCCAGATGCATTCTCTGTCCTTCTTCGTGCCTTAGGAGGCTGATTCCCACAGATGCCTATCTCATGTTGCCACTGGGTTCCACTTGAGTTTGATCAAGCAGACTGGAGGTTGGAAAGAGAGAGGGTCCAGTGTGCATCTTCTAAGGCCCCTGCCTCTGTGTGGTATTCATGGAAGTGGCTGTGCCCAATGACCCGAATTATAGTTTTGCCAAGTAGCCCCCACACCTATGGTTATAAATCTCTGTAGGTTCTCACATACTATAGCTTGCCTCAGGCCCATGGTAATAGCTTTCAATTGTTGTCTATCTCTGGATGCCTCAGTCACTCTCACTTTTCCTGAAGCCACCTTCACCTCTGCACTACTGTTGCCACCTCTCCATTTAAATCACCTGAAATTAATTCTTTCTTGCCAGGGCCATGATAGATAACTCTTGAGATATTTGAATTTCTTTCTGTATATCATGCAATGCCATATCATCCACATAAGGAAAGCTTCATTACCTTATTCAGGAAGATCAAGTCCCCAATCTTAGACCCAGAGGGAAGGCAGTCCTAACCTGGTAACCCATCAGAATCACCTGGAGAGCTAGGACACAGTGCAGGGACACCAGCAACCAAATGAGACCCCCTTGGGACATGGATCTACAATTTTTTTTAAAGTAATCCTCGGAAGAAAATAAAAAATGGCAACAGCTGTCCAAGTTACGTGCTAAAAACATGAGGCTTGTTATATCATTTTCTCTACTTGTGTAGATCTTTAAAAAATGTAAACACAAAATGGAATCAACTATGTAAGGCTATTAATGGTGAACTACTGATTCAAAGTCGATGACTACATGACTATTGCCTCTTTGGTTCATCTCATTGTTTTCTGTGTCCACTGGATTTGGTTAGACCTTAGTAGGGGTTCCACGTTAATAAACCATTGGAAGGGGGCAAAGAGATGCAGCATCTCTCACTCACTGTGGTGTTAGACACTGGAGACCCAGGAACTCCAGTCCCCACATCACAAGACACTTTATAGACTGTAGTTGAGTTGATTTGGCCAGGTCTCTTAGTATTTCTTCAAGTAATTTGTGATCACATAAACATAGTTCGTGATCTGTAGCCAAATCTTGTCAGTTGCCTCAAATTGGAAAACTTCCTGTACGATTCTCTCTTCTGTCCCTTCTTGGTGGGAAATTTCCCACTCTTATTCCCACTCAGAGTTTCAAGTAGCAGAAACAGTCCTCTCTGCCCCCGTATAATGTTGGACACTCTTACAATGTCTTCAGTTTCAAAGCCTTGTAGTTCAAAGCACTTTGTGAACTCTCAGAATTGGAGCACGGAAAATGCTCAACTTCTTAATTTTCTTTATCTATAAAATAGAAATAGTAGTAATCACATCACTAAATTGTTGGAAGATTGATTCAGCTACTGCACTTAATTAGAGTAGCAATGTGGCTGGTGTACAATAAGATCCAGATAGGTGTTACCAAGGCTACTTTTATAATTGCTACTTAACTTTATAACTTTGGAAGACAAGACAGAAAGGACCAGCAAGATTATCAGATATAGGGCTCTCAGGACTTAAAAAAAATAATGATAACTGAGAACGATTGCTGTAGGTCTTGCAGAATTAAATGTCTAGAAAATCTGGAGGAAAAAAATTCACTCAGAAAAGTCTGTGTGGCTGCCTCTTGCATTGCTTGTCATTTGGTGTGGTTGTGAGCTTCAGCTCCAGGCAGAGAGAAGGGCCGGCTGAACCTGGAACTGCTCTTTCTGTGTTCTGGCTTGGAACTGAGACAAGCAGCCCAAGTTGCTGGGTTTGATGTGTGGGAGGTGGTAGGGCAGGAACGGAGAGAGGAGCTCCAGGATGTTCCTACATCAAATAGAGAAAGACAGAAGGCCAAGATGGCCTTGGCTTGCATGTGCCGATTCTCAGCCAATTTGAGGACACGCGGCTTCATTTAGCAAACCTGACCTCATGTTCCTGTCAATTAAAAACTATGCAAATATGTTTTGAATTTTCTAGGCAAGGATGTATTGCTTCCTAATGTTGATGATTAAAATTCCTGATAAATTCAAATCCCCAAGAAATTGGGAGAGGAGGAGGAGGAGGGAAGCAAATGGGGAGAGAGAGGGAGAAAGAGAGAAAAAGGGAAGAGGAGAAAGATGGAATTTTAAAATATGATATAGCTATATATATATATACATATATATACAGTTGCCCTCAGCATCTGTGGAGGATTTGTTCCAATACTCCCATGGGTACCCAAATCTGAGGATGCTCAGCAGTGTAGCATTTTCATACTAACACACACATCCTCCAGTAGTCTTTAACTCATCTCTAGACTACTCATGGTACCCAACACAATGTAAAGCTGTGCAGCTGTTACATTCCATTGTTTGGCAAATTAAAAGAGTCTGTCCATATCAGTTAAGAAGCATTTTTACAGGCCCAGCACAATAGCCTAGTGGCTAAAGTTCTCATCTTGCATGCACCGGGATCCCATATGGGCACAAGCTCATGTCTCTGCAGCCATGCTTCTCATCCAGCTCCCTGCTTGTGGCCTGGGAAGGCAGTCTAGGATGGCCCAAAGCCTTTGCACCCTGCACCCACGTGGGAGACCTGGAGAAGGTGCCAGGCTCCTAGCTTTGGATCGGCTCAGCTCTTGGGGAGTGAATCAGCAGATGGAAACTCTTTCTCTATGTCTCTTCTCTCTGTATATCTGGCTTTGCAATAAAAAAATAAATCTTTTTAAAAGGATGCATTTTAGTATTTTTGATCCATGGTTGGTTGAACCTGTGGTTGAGGAGTCAGCAGATATATATAGAACTGACTGTACTATACTGTACACATAATTCTACACCAAGGAACAGCTGCTAGACTTCATCCTTGCCTTCCTACCCCCATGATTGGGAGGCAGTTGCTAACCCTTTTGCTTCGTACATAAGCTAACCTAACCTCAACCAGGCAATACTTGCGTACATTAAAACAAAATTTCTCACTTAAATATTCTTGTTTTTATTCTAATATAGAATCTGGCCTTTTCAGGGGCCAGATGCTTAAGAAGGACTCTTAAGGAGAGTCCTTCCTCAGGATTAATTTCTGCGTCCATACTAATTATGAAAAAGATCTAACATGTAGCAAAGCTGAAAGAATTTAGTGAACACCCATCACCTAAATGCTTATTAGTCATTAACATTCTATTACATTTCCTTTATAACATAGCTACCAATCTCTCCAGCTATGAATCCCAATTAATTTTGTTAAACTTCGCAGTAAATGTTGTAACTAGGAGAGAGGATTTTGAATGTTTCCAATACAAAGAAATTATGAATGTCTGAGGTGATGGATATGCCAATTATCTTGATCTGATCAGTATAAATTGATTTGGATACTTGAATTGAAATGTCACATTGTATTCACAAATATGTACAATTAGTATGTGTCAATTAAAAGATAAATACATAGCTATAAAACCAAAAACAAAGATTACTGATATAAGTATGCATATCCATAAACATTTCAGCTTCAAGTTGTTAAATAAGTCTCAGCATATCTTTAAAGTGGGTTTTCCTTTTGACATAGCTATTATACAAAACAAAAAGCACATGTATTAGAAATGTGCTCTTGCAGAGTTCTGGAAATTACTCAAGATTTATTTCCATCAGAAAGTTACGCTTAAAAATTATGAGCCCCAAGACAAAGGCAGCTAAGACTAAAAGCAGAAGCAGTATGTTATCACTGTTAGAGGTAAAATCAGTTGCAAGTTAGAAAATGTTCAGCAGATATGTGAGAGAAGGGAAAAGAGAAGATGGCTCTTAATCACCTGGGGCGGGGTGGTGGTGGTGGTGGTGTAAAGACAGCCTTGTAAAACCCAGGAGAAATCTGCTTTTTTGGAGTTGGGTTCTTGCGTATTATCGTATTATCACTTATTTTACTTTGGTAGTTATATGACTCGAGTTAATATCTTTTTGTCTCAAATCCCAAACCCATGCTCCTCCTTGGTAATCTGCATAAACGTTGGGTCATGGTTATTGCTGGGCGAAGAAAAGGCTCATGGATGGAATGAGTCCTCCCGCTCTGCGTGTCCAATTTCTGTTTTCGGAGCCATGGTCTTTACAAGAATGTTTACACTTGTATTACACTTTGCATTCAAGTTGTTGAGTTGCAATTTTTGTGTTTTACATTTTATGCTTACAGGAAACCTGAACCAAATGGATAAAGATGCTAATGTTTAATAAAGCTATGGGGTAGGTACATTATTAGGAATCCTATATTCTGTATTATCAGGATATTTCATAAGAGAGTATTTTTAATTGAGAAATAATTCTTAATCTTCTGCTCTCTTTGAAAAAACAGAATGTTTATGTAGACTTCCATTTCTGAGACCTTGTCCAAGTGACGGTAAGTAACAGTTGCCTCGAAGTTGTCACTTGTTCCTTTTCCTGGGCAGTTTCCCATCAAGTTGATCCACCAAATCTATTTCCCTGACATTTTTGCATGAGTCTTAGCCTGGTTCATTTTATAGGGAACATCTGACATCTACCACACATTTTTACTGGTTCATTTCAGATTTGACCTTACTAGATCTACTTTTTGCCAAAATGGATAGGATAATCACTTGAATAATATATGTTAAAGTTTTCTAGTGCAGGAAATCCAAAGTCAAGAGGCCTTTCTTAATTATGGTCCCACCTCATCTAATCATTCTACAACATTGTGAGATAAGTTCTGTTATTTCCCTTAGTTTATTATTTGTTAAAGATTTATTTAATCATCTGAAAGTCATAGAGAAAGAGGAAGGGAGGATGGGAAGAAGAGAGAGAGAGAGAGAGAGAGAGAGAGAGAGAGACATCAGTTCACTCCTCAGATAACCAGAATGGACCAGGCTGAAGCCAGGAACCTCATCTGGATCCCTTACATGGGAAGTGGGGTTGTAAATACTTAGGCCATCTGTTGCTGCTATTCCTAAGCCATTAGCAGGGAGCTGGATCAGAAGTGGAGCAGCTGGGACATGAACCAGCACCCATATGGAATGTAGGCATTGCATGTGGCAGGTCTAACCACTATGCCACAACACAGGCTTCTGCTACTCCCCTCAGAGATTTAGAAGGCTTAAGTTTGTGAGAGTGAGATTCTCAAGTCATGCAGTTAGCATGCCACAACAGAGCCAGGTTCATAGGCATGAGCCCTGGTCATCAAACAGGGAACCATGTTCATGGTTGTAACACTCTCATGTCACCATCTTGATAGTCTTAGTGATATTTGAACATGGAACCCTTCATTTTCCTGTTCAAATTGGTAGGACAAATGATACTTATGTAGTAGAGTACTCAAACTCCAGAGATGAGCTTCATACCTCTCTAAATGAAGCTAGAGCAAAAACACACATTGTGTGTATACACACACACACACAAAAACAATAAAAACGAACACCCCAAACAAACGAACAAGAACACGCTAGAGCAACAGCTGGCCAGCTGATACAACATGTGCATACAAGTGAAGACAGCAAGAAAACAGTCTTGGAAGAATAATTTTTAAAATGTGTGACTTTAGCTAAAATGAACACTTCCTGGATATTATTTTTGGTAAATGAAATTAATATTGGAGACTGTCTCCCTAGGAAAAGCAGATACACCTTAACATAAAGTATTTCTACACTCATTATACTTGGTCAAGGCAAGAGTGCCTTTTCTGAAATTGTTACCTGGGTTACCTGGGAGTCACAACGGGGTGAACCCTGGGCACGATTTGTATGAGTTTGTTGTTTTTCTCAGCTGGAGAGAGCTTCTCGCAGTGCAACTTTCAACTCTGTGAGCCCATCACCCTTACTCTAAATGACACCACACTGCGGGAAGCACCTGGAAAAGAGACTACAGTTGACGGGGAGCTCACCTTTGAGTGCATTCCCACACACCTGAGATCTAAAGGAAGGTTGTGCCCCTTTTTTTGTCCCTAACACCTGTATTTCCCACTTTTCTACTTTGCATCTTTTTTTCTGCTTTTATTCCCCTGCTTTGCATCTTGATGCTCCTCTTCCCTCTGGTTATTTTGGTGGCTATTTTCCATCATCTCATATTTTGTTTGGTTTGGTTTGATTATGGGCTCTTGTTTTCCTTGTGGTCTGTGCCCATGCTTGCTTCTGCTTCAGGTTGCTCAATTTGAACTGCGAGTCAGTAGCTTGTCTGATTTGGCCCAAGGGTCCTCATCACCTGGCACGGGGATAAAGCTTGGCTCTTGCTCTTCCCTGGTATGACTTGCTGAGTGGAGAAGGCGATGGGTAGAGCTGGTGGCGACAAAAGATGGACCTGGGTGCAGATGCTCCAGCTTGCATTGTCTACAACCATGAAGCATCTACCACTTGCTGCTGGAGAGCTTCGAGGCTTCGGAGTTCAGACATCTTAAAACTTTTAGCTTTAGTAGTACATCTTAATTGGAAAATAATCAAAGGAGAAAGAGCTCTTCTTGCCACGTAGGGGCCTGGCTAAGGGAGTTCCCGACATTCCTATGCTGGACCCACCCAGCTCAACAATACCCACCATTGTTTCCCCGTGGTTTCACCTGTGCCTGGCAAGAACTTGCACAGGCAGCTCCACAGCAGCACCCAGCTGAGGGTGCAATCTTCTCAGATCTGACATTCCACACTGAAGGCTTGTCATAAGCATTACAATGAGTGTGTGCTTCACTTTGGGTTAAATTTGGACATTAGACACTACAAATAATGTCCACCCCTAGTCCCAAGGTTTATTTATATGATATCCACTACACCCTTGTCAGGTAGGCAGGAGAGGAACCTTCCTCATCTTTTGCTTGTACAGAAACTGAATTTCAAGAAAGTTGTGATTAGTTAAGGTCTACCTAGAAACTGAGCCTAGATCATTCTATGCCAAGATTGGTGTTTGTCCACTACTGCATTACATTTTCTATGCCATGAGACAGATTCAGGTAGAAAGAATAAAGTTTAAGAAATCTGGGTGTTGCTTTCAGGGTGAAAGTGGAAACAATATTGCTATTAGTGATTCTAACACACACACACACACACACACACACACACACACACACACAGACTATCTACATGTTAATTCCTTAAATGTGTGCAATAGGTAGGACTGGGCGAGGCTGAAGCCAGGAGGCAACAACTCTATCTGGGTCTCCCATGTGAGTGGCAATGACCCAAGTACTTGAGCCATCACCTGCTGTTTTTCTAGAATGCAAATTAGCAGGAAGCTGGAATCGGGAACAGTGCTGAGAACGGAACCCAGTCTGGTTGATATGGGATGCAGGAGTTCCCAGTAACGTCCTGACTGCATTACCAAACACCTGCCCTGTAAGTATTGTGTTATTAAGATAAACATGTTCAATTTCATTAAACCTCAAGCAGGGTATATCAACATAACAATAATCTAAAGCATTTCCTTGATATATTGGCAATTATCATTTTTACAAATAATAATGAAAACTTTCAGTACTTTTAAGGATATGAAAAAACAAAAATAGGAACATGTCCAATTTATCTGGTAGAACAACTCACTAGCACACGAAAAAAACCTTGGAGCTGTGCATTACTTCTTGATTAACTAATTCTATTTCTAGAAATTTTCCCCGAAGGAAATAAATGTGAAAACATGTAATTAAAAAGGCAGTGAAAACTTGAAAATACAGAAAATTTCAGACTATTTGTAAGTCTACTGTTTGGTATTTGGTTAAATAATTTATCTTTATAATAGTATGCCATTGTGTCTTCATTGCCCCACTAACAGGATGTTTTGAATGTTAAAAGGTATTTGCATAGGATAATTAAGACTAATGATTCCAGAATCTGATCTCTAGGTTCACAGGCTGACTTATTAGACGTGATACAATTGTAAAGTTTCTTGGATTCTCAGTGCCTGTTCCCTAATGAATTTGATGAGATAGTACTCAGCCTTCCTCCTTAGGAACTCACTAGGATCTTAGCAAATGTTAGCTTCCTCAGCTATAAGCGGCTTTTACTGAAGGGAACAAAATTTGTTTCTTCTTATTATACAGAAACGGGATCCACAAAAATTTTACAGGACAACATTTATGTTTTATTTTTAAAGATGCTTTTAGACAGACTAGCCAGACTCTAAACATCATGCCAAGGCAAAGTGGGACACTCCAGTGGGTTTGTAAACCCACGGTAACCTCCCTTTCTAGGATATTCTGAAGTTTCCTGGGGAACACAATGATATGTTTAGACACAAGTCATTCAGTACCATTGTTTAGATCAAACTACAAAATAAACATGATGGTGGTGGGGTACTCTAAATCCAACCTGTGCTTGTACATCAGGTCATTAAATATTACTGAGAGGTGGGACAACAGGTGCTTTACATCTTCTGCTTTTGGCAGCTCAACTTTCTACTGTTCTCTTTGGTGAACTTTCATTATTCTAGTAGGATGAAAATTACTTCAAAATTATTTCTTCCTAAATTTATTAATGCAACAATAATTAATTGAACACTATTTGGGGTCAGTCTCAGGAAGACAATGTTGCCACACTCCCAAGGAACCTGGCACGGAGGATGGGTCAGGATGGTAAACAAGTCATTTCTGTCAGGTAGCACAGGCGCTGAGACAGGGATGCTGGCCTGAGTGGTAACTCCTGAGTTTTGCTTTGGGGAACTAGAGCAATGTTAGGCGGGTCGTGCAGAGTAAGTGGGTGCCTGCAGTTGGAAATAACAGGAAGATATTTTTCCTCACAGTCTGTAAGCAAATGCTTGAATGCACGTGGGGTGGGGGGTTAGGAGACTGGAACAGCAGTCAAAGTCAGAATGGGAAGATACTGGTGAATCATGCTTGCCACTGAGGACTTCATTTGTAAAGAATGCAAAAGCATGGCCCAGCGTTAGGCAGGACAGTGGTGTAAGTGCTGTGCTTTGGAAGGATTCCTGGCAGCCCAGGGGACACAGCACTGGGCAACTGGGAGAGGGGTCATCCGGGAGGGTTTTGTAATAGTCCATTGAAGAGGTCATGAAGCCCCAGTTGGCCAAGAGCAGGGATGATATAACAGGCCCCTGTGGACCAAATCAGCAAAAACAAATGATCCAGATGTGGCACCTCATTCATCTCAAAACATGTTGGTGTCTTTTGAAAATAAGAACTTCTCTCTCTTTTTTTTTTATGGACAATAAATGAGATAACTTTAAAAATAAGAACTTCCCTTTTTTACTGGACAATAAAATGAGACAATAAATCAGAAATAAATGATCAGAACACAGTTTTGAAAATTATAAAAATGTATAAAGGAGAAAGTGAAAGTGTTTATAATCCCACGAACTAGACTTGAGATTTGTATGTTATCAATACATAAATATGACATGTACAATACTAATAATTACATATGATCTATGAATGCTGGTATATAAATCTCACATATACAGTTACATGATTATTTTTTATTATATGCATGTGGTAAAAAAAAAAAGGTCTAACTTACAAAAGACTAGAAAATAAAAAGCAATCATTACTGAGGGCTTACCATTTGCTAGACACTATTAGAAGCCCAAAACATCTAATGATTTACTGTATACATTAGCTACCTTTGTCCTCACAACTAACTCTGAGATGGATCTGTGTACATCCTGCCACTTTACACATAAGTGAGTTGAAGTTCAGAAAGATCTATGACTTGCATAAGGTTCCTCAACTTGTTACGTGTTAGAGCTGGGATTTGAAGCTATGCAGTTTATCTCCGGGGGCTTTTATCATTCAGCTCCTTCTGTGCAGTTTTAAGAGATTTTAAAATTCTGTTATTTGATCCATTGCCTTACACCTTGACTCCTGAGAACATTATCTAACAAAACTTTCACTATGGTGGAAATAGCCTATATTTGCTTTGTCCCATACAGTAGCCTTTAGAGATGTAGCCAGCTAGTCAGCACCACAAATGCCACGTTGTAAACAGAGGTTGATTTTAAAATTTTAATTAATTTAATGAATTCTAATTTAAATTTGAATGACAAACTTTGGCTAGTAGTTGCTCACCACTGAACAGTATACATTTACATAAGATAAAATTATAAATTTCTTATCTGTCACTTCCTTCGTCCCAGCAGGTAACTAAACACCATTATTTCTTTAAAAAAAGAGTTATTGTATTTTATGTGAAAGGCAGGGGAGGTGGAGAGGGAAGAAGGAAGGAAGGAAGAAAGGAAGGCAAGCAGGCAGGAAAAGAAAGAAAGAGAAAGGAAGGAAAGAAAAGATAGATTTTCTAATAACTGTTTCATCCCCCAAATTATATTAACACTGGGGCTAGACCAGGTCAAAGCCAAGAGCCTGAACTCCATCCAGGTCACCCTCATGGGTGGCGTCTTCTGCTGTTCTCCCAGGTGCATCAGCCAGGAGCTGGATCTGAAACGGAGCAGCCAGGGCTAAAACCTCACTATAATATGGGAGACTGGCATTTCAGTCCTCAGCTTAACTCACTGCTGTCACAATGCCAGCCCTGACACCATTATTTCTGGTTTCAGTTGTTTCCCATGATTATCCTTTTCACAACCATAAGGCAAGGTTATATTTATATTTCCTGATTTATTTCCTTTAAACATTGGATACCTATGCCATGCAAGATGAGAAATTCATTTTTGTGTTTTTTAACATATGCCTCTTCCCTTCCAGTTTTTGTTAATTTAGTTGTTCCATCCATTGTTCCATTGGTTACTTCCATATTTTCTATCAGCTAAGAATCTGATTGCAAGTGGGAAAAACAAAAGCCAGATTGATCTGAGTTGAGCAACCACAGGGAATTTTGACTCATAAAAAAACAAGAAAAGCAGAGGCAGAACTGACATTAGACAAGGTCAAAATCAGAGCTCAGTGTGTGCAGGACTTGATTTCAGATCAGCTGTCCTTAATCTGCAAATTTAATGCTCAGGTTTTATGTGTTGATCATAGCGGCCAGTAATTCTAGCTTTACATCCTGCTAGATTCCAGACGAGCAGCAACAAAGCCAACATCTCCCCTGCTCTGTTACTTAACAATGCTATCATAAAGTTGGGCTAAAATATAAGCACACATGCACACACACAATCCTAGATGTGTACAGCAATAAACACATATTTCTCTCATACGCCTATGAGCTTGCTGGGGTCAGTTGAGCTAGGTTGGTCTTGGCTTGGTGGCTCTGCTGATTTTCTCTGGGACTGCTCCTCTGAAGATTAGCGGGGAGATCAGCTAATCCAGGCTGGCCTCGTCTGTAGAGATCTGCTGCACTTGGTTGGATTGACTTGGACTTTTGGTCTAGTGTGCCTCAGCTACATTCCAACATGCCTTTCCTCCTCCTACTGGGACCATATTATATCCCAGTCATATTATAATGGTGATGAAAGAGGCACACAAGTCTGGCTTCAGAAACACATTAACTATGCTGTGTCATTCTGCGAACACCCAGCCAACCAAAGAAATAATCATGAATATACCCCAAAATATACTCCTCCCAGTGAGGTGAGAAACAGGGAGGGGGTATTTCAGGACAATGCTTTTCTGTACCACTAAGCATATGGGCTTGGTTTGAGCACTTCAAAACTGGTGATTAAGGCTAAGGACAATGGATATTTTGATCTATGCTTGGAACCATATTCTATTCTATGTATGAATGCTGCATCCAGATTTCCCCAAAGCATGGGAAAATCAAGATCAGGTTTCTGTTGGTCACATTAAGAGGACATGGATGTAAGATGGCAAGCCACACAATGGTAACGGTCCCTTTCAATAATTCACTTGGATTTTTGTTTCTTGAACCTTTGATTTTAGATAGGATGCACTGACACCATATGCATAACTCTCCTATTTCATCCTCCATTCCTTTCTCCAGTCAACTTAAGCCTTGTAAATCATCGTATATGAACGAAGGACAGAGAGCTATTAACAGAAGGTGTGGGATGCCTGTTTCTATCACTGGGCATGCATGTTTCCACATTAGGCATAGACTTCTGGCTGTCTACATGCATGTTGATTGAAAATCTATTCTTACAGTACAAGCCTAGGGAGTAATTCAGATGACCTTTCCCTTAAAAAGTCTGAAAACAGAGTTTCATGTAGGAAGTAAAATCCCAAAGTAAAACCTCATTTCTTTCATGGAGAAGCCTTATTTTCTTAATATCTTAGGGAAGGGGTGAAGGGTTCTGAATCCTGTCTGGCTGTTCCATTTGCATGCAATGGGGAAAGGTGAAGAGCGATGAGAGCGGCCAGATGATGCAACCACTCTCTGGAAAATCTTCAGCCGAGCACCTTGATTCCGGCTCCTCTTTTAAGTCTTGAGCTCAGAGTGTGTTCATGCCTAAATGCGGAAATTCCCCAAAATTTCCATAGAAAGAAAATTTCCACCCTTCCCAACAGACTGTTGATTATAACTGGGACGCTGCTGCCTCAGCGCTGCTTCATCCATTGATACTATTTTTTTCCTTCCCATCTTACAGAAAATTGCCAAAATCTCTGTTGATTTTTTCTTCAAGATCATTATGAAAATTTATGCCATTTACTGGCTTCTTGGAAGAAATTCGAGAGTATAGAAAGTCATGTGTTCAAGCAATCATCATGAATACAAGTACACATATATAAATACTGTGTATGTGTGCATTGTACAGGTAGGCACATACATTCTTTTTGGAATAATATCACACCTTGCTAATAACATTTTTGATGCAAGGTTAACTGGATGACCTCCTGGAAGAGTTTTGAAAGTTTTTCTTTTTTTTTTTAGTAACAGTACCTAAATGGAAAAAAAACTATTTCAGCTTCAGGAATGATATGATCTATCACTCAGAGAATCATTTAATTACACTTAGGAACAGTAGAACATACATGTGAAAATCAATTGATTCTAACCTCTGATGGTTATTTTGTTTTGTTTGCTGTTTATTTTCAATCTGAAACAATTCTATACTATACATTCTTATCAAAACCATGATGTTTGTATCAAATCCTGAGGTTGGCTGGTTAGCAAGAAAAAGGGCCTGGAATGAGAGTGGGTAAATGACCCACGAAGGCAATGACTACCTGGTGCTGAATCTTAACCCTAACTAGTAAATATTTATCTGCCACTGCCAGTACCACATACACATCTACTCTGTTCAAAGTCCACAGCTCCTCTGAGAATGGCTAGGAACCACCTAGACTGAGGTCGAGTTTCAGTTCGGTGGGATCCAGGCTGAAAAGATCCATGGCGTTCAGATAGACACTTTCCAGGAGAAAAACGATGACTCACCCCAGGATGACTCGCATGGCATCTGGTTTCCATCTTCTTTGTTCCTCCTCTTGGACACCATTCAGAGGCACTTCCTTCCAGCTGGAGCTTTTAATGGCATAATGTGAAGGCAAGAGCCACAGAAGTGGGTTTAGAGGAAGGACTTGAAGGAGAAAATGGAGCTCAACAGAGGGAGACCAAGAAAAATTATACGCAGATGGAAGCGTGCACATCCAGACTAGGGAAGTGCAGAGGGGGTAGGGCTTTCGATATGTAGTCACAAACATTTAAACTGAATAAGAAGACAGTGTAATACAGCCCCATGTATGATCAGCACATTAATGCAATTTCTGTCAGTAGGCTGAAAAAATGTACTACTCTTTTTTTTGTAAGACTATCATAAAAATACCAGTAGAGTTTTGTGTTTGTTTTGTTTTGAGATTTCATTTGCTTATTTAAATGAGAGAGTTATAGAGAGAAGGGGAGACAGAGAGATCTTTCATTTGCTGGTTTACTCCCTTCTTGCTCTCAACAGTCAGGGACGAACCAGGCCAAATACAGCACCTAGGAACTTCATCCAAGTCTCCCACATGGGTGGGGGAAGCCCAAGTTGTTGAGCCATCCTCTATTGCCTCCAAGGTACATTAGCAGGAAGTGTGGAGCAGCCAAGACTCAAACCAGTCACTTCCAGTATAAGATATTGGTATCCAAAGCAGCAGTTTAACCTGCTATACCACAATATGTACCCCGACTACTGGTGGTATTCTAGGATTTATGCATTCTGTACACTGGCTCCATTTATCATAATGATACCCTTCCTTCCATTTCAGAGTTAGAAATATAGCCTGGTGTCCCCAAAGGATCCAAGTACACTGGATTGGGTCCTGTTGTAATAACTGGCAGTCCATCAGACGGAGGCCATAGAGAGAGAATGGAAGGAGAGGAATGACCACTCGGTTTCTGTACATGAACACCCATGCCCACATTCCTCTCTGCCCAATCCATCAGCAGTTAGGAGGAAGCCCATTTAACTAGAGCTCATTCTGTTCTGTGCCTTTCTTTTCTCATATGATGCTCCTCCCAACCAGGTATCTTTAGATTCAAGTGTTTTGTCTCTGCCATTATTCTCCTCTTTACCCACAAAATGTTTGAGAGAAGCTACATCTCCAGAGGTGACAGCAATGAAGGTTGTACCAATGATGGTGGTTCTTTTGGATGTTGTGGAGCTAATCTGAGCTGAGAGCTAGTGAAAAAAAATTACTGAACCCATATTTAAGTCATCACAAATATATATTTTAATGAATAGAAAGCAAATATGAGAGATATTGCTTTACTTCTCAGGAGAGACCCAAACAAGCCTAGCAGGAATAGTAGAGATTATTTCTGATTGTGGTCTTGGGTGATGGGAGTACACAGCAGAGAAGACAAACTTCAAGAATAACAGAAATATTGCATAGGGAGAATTCTTTGTCTCATTGATTTAGATGAATCCAGAAGCAACACTAGTGTTACATATAGGCCAGAAGTACATAAACTCAGATGCTGTAGAGGCCACGTAGCTACCATAAATATGAGAATTCAGGTAGTCACAGAAATAGTGGAGACCGTGACCAATGCAAAGGCATTCCCCATGGAAAGACCTTCAATTTCATATTAAAATTTGAAAGTTACTTCTCTGCCCTCCACATGTCACTTACGCCTGCCAAGGCCTCTTTAGCCCAACTAGCCTCTCCATCTCAGAAAGCACACAACCACAAATCTTCCAGAGCTGACCCTCCCAGAAATACAATACTGTAGGCCTCAATGACAAATCCTTTCATTGTGGGAAATGGGATTCTCTAAATTGCAATTTTATCAGCTTCCAGACAGCATTCCACCCTACTACCTGTGGGCCTTACAATTTCCCAGGGTCCCACTCAGGATGTGGGTGGGAAAGGAGCACCCTCTCAGCAGGTGCAGCTCCTGTGCAGTTGGGCTCCTGGGTCAGGTCTTGCCTGTGGCGAGGAGGCTGCTGAACAACATTGAGACAGTGATGAGGTAACTCCATGCTGCAAGGGAGAACAGGTTGTATGCATGATGCCCTGTCTCAGCTTTCCTTACAGCTCTCCATGCACAGCTTTACTCCTGCAGCAAAATAGATCCCCACTAGCCAAACTAATCAAAAACAGGAGGGAGAAGATACAAATCAATAGGGTCAGATATGAAAAAGGAAATATAATAACCGATACTTTGGGCATACACAGAATTATTAGGAACTATTACAAGCAACTATATGCCAACAAATCAGAAGGCCTAGAAGAAATGGATAGATTTTTAAACACACATAATCCACCAAAATAGAATTTTGAGGCAGTCAATCTTAATAGACCTATACTAAGAACTGAGATTGAATCAATAATGAACTCCCTGCCAACCAAGAAAAGCCATGAACTAGATGAGTTCACTGCAGAATTTTACCAAATGTTTCAAGAACTTACCCTAATCCTTCACAAATTCTTCCAAATAGAAAAGGAGGCAATTCTGACAGTCTTTCTATGAAGCCAATATCATTTTAATACTAGAGCTAGATAAAGATAGAACAGAAAAAGTGCAGTACAGACCAATATCCCTAATGAACACAGACGCAAAGATTCTCAATAAGATACTAGCCAACAGGATCCAACAGTATATCAGGCAGATCATTCACACAGACAAAGTAGGATTTGTCCCTGGTATGCAGGGATGGCTTAATATTCACAAATCAATACATGTGATTCACCACATCAAAAACTGAAAAATGAAAACCATGTGATCATCACAATATATGCAGAGAAGACATTTGATAAAATCCAACACCACTTCATGCTAAAAACCTTAAGCAAGATAGGTATAGAAGGAACATTCTATAACACAATCAAAGCAATATATGAAAAACCCAATGCCAGCATTATACTAAATGGGGAAAGATTAGAAACTTTTCCACTAAGAACTGGAACTAGATAAGGATGTCCACTTTCACCACTGCTATTCAAGATAGCACTGGAAGTCCTTTCCAGAGCTACTAGGCAAGAAAAACAAATTAAAGGAATTTAGATTGGAACTGAAGAATTAAAATTATTCTTGCTTGTGGATGACATGATTTTCTATGAAGAGAACCAAAAGATTCCATCAAGAGACTATTGGAACCCACAGGGTAGCAGGAAACAAAATTGATGACCATATAGCGATGACACTAGTATACACACATAACTCCATGCCTGAGAAAGAAATTGTAAGCACAGTCTCCTTTAAAATAGCAGAGAGGTAGGAATCTCAAATACCTTGAAATTAACCTAACGAAAGATTTGGGAGACCTCTATAATTAAAACTTTAAAACTACAAAGCATTAAAAAAATAAAAGACACTAAAAGATGGAGAAACTTACCATGTTCCTGGATCAGCAGGATCAGCAATTTAATCAAAATGTACTAAAACCAAAAGTAATATACAGATTCAATGCTATCCCAATCAAAAATACCAACAACATTTTACTAAGAAATAAAAAAGATGATACAAGAGTTCATCTGGAAACGTGAGAGACCACAAATCGCCAAAGCTGTCTTGAAGAATAAAAAGCAAACTGGAGATATCCCAATTCCAGACTCAAGACAATACTACAGAGCAGTGGTCATCAAAACAGTCTGGTACTGGTACAGAAACAGAGAAGAAGATCAATGGAACAGAATATAACCCCAGAAAGGAGCCCACACATGTACAGCCATATAATCTTGACAAGAAAACTGAAAATAATCCAGGAAAAAGCCTGGTCCCTTCAACAAATGCTGTTGGGTCAATTGGATAGCAGCCTGCAGACACAAGACCCCCACACTTATCTTATATAAAAAAAATCAGCTCTAAATGGATATAGGACCTAAATCTGCATCCAGAAACCATCAAAACTTAGAGGAAAACATAGGAAGCATTTTCTAAGATACAAGAATTGGGAAAAAAATTGGGGGTGGTTAAGGATTTGGGAGGGGGTAAGGGAAATCTCAGAGCCTATGGGACTGCATCATAAAATAATAAATACATTCAATATAAAAAAGAATTTAATCCCTACAAAAAATCACCTAATTCTCTTAAGCCATTCACCAGTAAGCAAACCCACCAACATATCTGAAAGGTATACAAGCTTTGTATTAAACCCCAGTGTTGTAAATTCTGCAGGCAAACTGAAATCCTTTGGACTCCTTCACTCACCCTCTTCTATACTCCTAGATATTTTATACATAAGCAAATAGAGATTTTCCCCTAGTTTTCCTTGGTTTTAACTCAGTGATTGTTACACCCTAGAATGCATAGGAATATTTTTCACAGGGCTGTATTTTCCAACACCAACCAAATATACAAACAGAATATGGAGTATTTGAGAGTTCCACCTAATATTCAGTTAAATGTCACTACTTCCCTTCTCTGTCACACACACACCACTGACCCCAGCTGACTGTTCTGTTTTTTTCTCTATATGTTATCCTTGTATGTTACCCTTGATCTTCATTTTAGTCAGGTACTCAGGCTTATTATTCTTTGCTTAAAACAAAGAGAGAGAAAAGTCTTATTTCTGTGAAAATATTGGAAAAATTTGGAGGTTTTTTTGTTTTTTTTTTTCCTGCTGGGCTGGAAGAGAATTGTCAGGTCACTGAAACCCTCAGCCCCACTTCAATGTCTGTATTACTCAGATGAGAGGGCTGTGTTTCTGTGGGCAGGTGAGACCCCAAGAGTGGGTCTCCTTGCTTCACCAGATTCTGCATCCTGATGTGGCCTGGCATACCAGTTGTGGGACCTAAGTGGGCCAGGTAGACTGGGACAATTGCTGTGTCAGCATTCATCAGTACAGACAAATGACAAAATACTGGAGTTGGTTTCCCAGTGTCTGATATGGACTCTCCAGCACCAGGCTTTTGAAGAATCTTGACAGATGGGGTACAGGAGTAACCCCAAGTGTGGCTGGGTTGACTTTCCTGCCAGCCTGCCAAGCCAGTTACTTCTAACTCAAATTTAATGTGCTATGTGACAACGTAAATTTTGTTTCTTGAACACATGGATTTACAGACTGACATTTGTACTTACATGAAATACGTGTTGAATTCTCTGTTGATAGAAAACATTCACTGACAGCATATAACGGATCTATTTCTGTGTGCCAGTTTGGCTTGGTTGGGTTCTGTGGGGGAGGTAGCAAGGTGAGGAAGGGTGAGCTTATGGTGTCAGTAGATGACCATGAAAGATGAGCTACCCAGTTTTAAAAAATTTATTTATTTTATTATTTCATGATAGGATAGGCTCTAGGATTTCCCTTCTCTTTTCCTCAATCTCCGCCCTCCCACAACGATTTCCTCCCTATCATTACAATAGTACAGACCTGTCAGTCACAAGTCCATCATTCTGCTATTTAAGTGTATCCTGACATTATTGACACAGAAAATGGCAGAGTCCAGGAGCCTATTGTCAAGATACATTCAACAGTTTCAATGGAGACCATCTTTGATTGTTAAGTAGAAATGCACACTTCATTGTATCTTCACATCTAGATGCGATGGTCTCTACTACACAATTACTTTACATCCCCTTAGATGAAAAGCCTTTAAACAAAATCAACAACTTGAAGAAAAATGGAAAATTAACAACATGAAGTTAAGTAACGTGCTACTGAATGACCAATGTGACGCTGAAGAAATGAAAAAGAAAACCAAAGACTTTCCTGAATGATGCTACTGTGTGACCTATGAGTCAATAAGAAAAACACAAACTTGTTTTGAACGAAAAAAAAAAATAAAATCCAAAATGTAAAACCCCCTGTGATATAGCATAAACTGTATTGAATGGGGTATTGATCTTGCATTTTGCCTTATATCAGAAAGAGCATATAATATTTGTCCTTTTGGGATTAACTTATTTCAATGAGCATAATGGTCTCTAGGTGGGAGCCACTTTCTTGTGGCTCTTTTAGTTAGTATCTCATAATTCTTGCTAATACCTGTAGATGAATAAAAAAAATCCCAAATATGCATATTTGAAAACAAACAAATTTGCTCCAGCAAATAATTTTATTAGGTTCAAGATGAGCCCCTGCCTGTGAAGCTCTCAAAAGCCAGGACCTGTGGGCTGGGCAACCTCCCACTCCCCATGCGACTCATGCTGCTTCGCTGCTTCGGCTTTGACTTGAATGCCTAATCACTGGTCACCTCACCTGCTTGTCAAAGCCAAAAGATTATACTTAATGCATGACTTAAGCTGTCCCCTGGACCTCGCTTGTTTGGGCTGGCAATCATGTTTTCTGTTCCCCTCCCCACTCACCTTAAGTTTTAGTAATTGCTCTCTGGGATCGAAAGGGCTTCCCACAAGGCCATTGAAATGTTGAAAAGCCCCCTGATACAGGGAAACATTTATCTGCACTCAGAGAAAAAACTGGGACAAATATGTGTGGCTTTGGTACGTGACAGGATGCAGATTTGCTGTGAATAATTTCTTAACTTTCAACTTAGTAATAACTATAATCAAGCTGGTATGTTGAGAGTTGGTTAGAAGTATTGTTAGGCAGTAATGAGAAACTTTAAAGATGGTGGAAAAATCATAGTGGTGATCTTTTCCACAATGGAAGCACATTGCCCAGTTTTCCCTTACATTTTATAAAGTAAGAAATATTTTCTCAATCTGTCTTTCCAAAGAGAATGACAGCCCTTTCCTCAACATTTCCTAAGCCCTCCCTACTTTGTGAGTCCTAGCAGAAATCGCTTGGCTGTGGATGAAACTTTCAAGATTGTAGCCAATGATCTACTTCTAGCAAATGTCCTTCCAACAGACTGGAAACCGAAGCCATGGTCACTTAGGGGTCACCTGAGGTCCCAACACTGACAGGACAGAGATAAAGAGAACTAGAGGGACCAAGCAGATCTTCTCAGGAAAAATAAGTCTCCCAATGTCAATAGGTTTAATATTAAGCCTTGCCATCCAGCTGCAATTAATAGGGTCTGAGATAAGTAATTTTAGAGACAAATATACATGTAAGCCTCGTACATGGAGTAATTTATAATGCTTTTTTATAAGGATTACCATCTTTTCTGTTTAAGACCCTTTCTGTGTATGATTTAATCTACCAGCCTACCCAATTCTTATTCATGCTTCATAGCTCATTGTAATGATGATATTTGTGTTACAGGATCCCCAATACCATGTCCATACCCCACTGCATAATTCTGCTCAACGACTCTTTAGTCCCACTTCATCACAGAACCTAAGCTGATCATAATGGAATCACTTTTTAAAAAGATTTGTTTATTTATTGGAAAATCAGATATACAGAGAGGAGGAGAGACAGAAAGGAAGATCTTCCGTCCGATGATTCACTCCCCAGGTGAGCGCAACGGCCGATGCTATGCCAATCCAAAGCCAGGATCCAGGAACTTCTTCAGAGTATCCCACACGGGTGCAGGATCCCAAAGCATTGGGCCATCCTCGACTGCTTTCCAGGCCACAAGCAGGGAGCTGGATGGGAAGTGGAACTGCCAGGATTAGAACCAGCGCCCATATGGGCTCCCGGCGCATTCAAGGCGAGGACGTTAGCCGCTGGGCCATGCCACCGGGCCCATGGAATCATTTTTTGTATAACCTGTCTTTACTGCTGGAATATAGACTCCCTGGGAAAGCGGTGTTTCTTTGCTTACTGTGGATCCCCGACTACTTGTACACTGCTCTAGTTGTGTTCAATAAACAGTTGCTGAATGAAAAGATGGTTGGTGGAAGGACTGGGAGGGAATGCCTCTAATGGAGTCTGCACGTCTACACATAGAAGCAGTAAAATCAACTCATCTTAGTTTTCTTTCTCTTCTTTTTCACTGGTGTTTTACAGATTTTCCATTTTCCTGCCTTCTTAGAATCTTTCATGTCACCATAAAGAATTTTCATTATGGAACCGTGCCATTAGGTGGATTATCACTTTATGGCCCTTCTGGTTCTGTATTTTGAAATCCAAATGGAAGTTTGGTATTTGCCTCATTAGTAAGATTCACCAGAATCATACTATAAAACTTGCAAATATCTCACTGTATGATTCAGTGCTAAAAGTGGTCAGAGCCATAGCTTTTTGGTTTCTAATACTTTTAACATTTGATAGTTATCAGATTGTTTGGAAAATGTGGAAGCTTATTGCAAAGAGTATTTAATATCCAGTTAGCTAAGAGGCAGAAAGGAGCAAAAGCTTCTGGAAATGAATTAGTGTCCTAAAAGGATATGTTTTTTCGAGACCTGAATAATGACAAGGTTGTATTTTTTTTCCTGATATACATTCCTTTGAACACTCTGGGGGGAACTTTTCTCACTCATTGAATAAGGTAGAAGTATTTGATATTCACAGATGAAGTGTGGATTGTGGGGCAATGGCAAATAAAGTTGGACTTTATTTCCAGTGGGACCTGTTCCTATCTATTTAATAGAAGAAGAAATTCTGAAGAAGAGAACTAGTCAAGAAAATGAAGCCATTCTATTAGAAGAAATTTGCTCCTGTAGATGCTTTCAGTTTCTTTGTTGACTTGTGATGCTTAATCATGGAAAATTCTTTGAAATAACAAGTAGCTGTTCTATCCTCTTCCCTCCATTGCTAAAGCTGCTGAGGCTCAACCTTTGGGCTCTCTTAATGTTTTAATGGCTCTGTGACCACACACCCTACCAAAAGGGTATTAAGGCCCAATAGTGACACCATAAACCCAAGTCAGAACTGTACTGCTCCTTGACTATTCTCAAAAATGGTGACTTTGCTAAATGATGAGCTCTTTCCTTACTTCACTGACAAGACTTGGTCATCTTTGACCAAAACTACTCTTTTAAATGTGAAGAAACTTGAATGAAATCACTTCTTGAGTTACACTAAAGTGATCCATAACATCCACTCAGTAACTTTTTCCATATAAATGCAAAGCTGGTAATCGTAAGAATTAGAAAAGTGCAGAAAAGCACAGAGAAAAATATTCATTATCTTAGCACAGGTAAACATATACTATTAACATTTGTTTGAATATATATGCGATCTTTGTATTTTTCTACAAATAAGTGTATGTGGAGATTCATACATGTGCATATTCTAAATATCCCTATGTAAAATTATGGAGTGTATTGTTTTAATAAGCCTGTGTTTTTAATCCTTAAAATACACTGTGAGTATTAAATTTGCTGGCAATCACAATTAATATTACCATGTGCCTAGTGCCAGCTAAGATCTTCATAGGAAATATCTAATTTAACCCTCACAATAACTCCCACATCACATATGTGAAAACTGACTCATAATTAAGTCACAGAACTACTGATTGGGGAATCAGAACTTGACATGATTCCAGAATTTGTGATCTTGATTATGCTACACTACCTTCCTTTTCAAGACATGAAGTATTCATTCTATTTTAATGAGTATAGACTACATTAGAATACTGATAAACTTATTACTATTAATGTGCAATATTTCCAATTCTCCAGTAGTGTAATTAACATCATGCTGAACATCCTTTTGGATTCCGATTTGCCTGTGTCTTTGGTTAGGTTCCATGAGATGCTGACCTGGAAATGATGATTTGCATATAAACAGTTTTTGTGGCATGATTCTAGAAACATCACTAAGGAAGAAAGAGAAAGGGAAGGCAAGGAAGCCAATGCATGGTATGTCCATGAGCAAATTGCACCAAAGCCACTGGGGTTCTCTTGCACCGTCACCTTTGGCAGTGTACTGAAGTCACAGTTGTCTTCACTGAGAGGAATCCTTAGCATCTGTCCTTCCCAGGTTGAGGACTACTCCAGGATCAATTAACTACCTGGAGCTTCCGCCAGTCTCAGTAGGATCAGGGCACACCTCCTGATCCAAAATTTATCACTGGCAGGAAGTTGCCAGTTCTTGGAAAGCAGACTGTAGGCTGAAAAGGATATGGGTGGACAGTGACAACACCTGCTACAGCATACATCCACAGTGTTGTCCTTCTGGACAAACTTATTTCAATGAAATTCTATGAGATAATTAATTTTGATAGCCAGATTAACTCACAGAAAGGCTGTGCCAATTTATATGTTCCTTCTGTGCTAGCATTAAGGCTGGGCTTCCGTATTTAGCCAAGTCATTGTATATAAAAAGGCATCTTATGGGCCTGGCATGGTAACCTAGGGGCTAAAGTCTTCACCTTGGACACTTGGGATCCCATATGGACGCCAGTTCTAATCCCAATGGCCCCGCTTCCCATCCAGCTCCCTGCTTGTGTCCTGGGAAAGTAGTGGAGGACAGCCCAAAGCTTTGGGATCTTGCACCTGCATGGGAGATCTGGAAGAAGCTCCTGGCTCCTGGCTTTGGATCGACTCAGCTCTGGTTGTTGCAGCCAGCTGGGGAGTGAAACAGTGGATGGAAGATCTTCCTCTCTGTTTCTACTCCTTCTGTATATCTGACTGTCCAATAAAAATGAATAAATCTTTTTTTTAAAGAAAGGCATCTTATTTTAATTTTCTTCATGAGTGCTGCAATTAATTTTTTAAAGTAACATATTTTGTATTTGTTGCATTATCCTGAATTTGCCAATTACCTTTGCTGATTCACTTTTTTAACTTATTATTTTTTAGGTCTGAAAGTAGTTTTTTTCTACTTGATTTTTTTTTTAAAAATTTACTTTATTAGTATAATTTTAATTTGTATATGCTTGTATCCTTAGATAATGTTATAGATTCAATTTGTTCATGAATGAATTTTTACTTTTAAAATCTTTAATATATCTGATATTTATTTTGATTGATAGTTGAGACGATAGTAAGATAGAAAAGTCTACCTTTCTCGCAGAGATTTGAAGACATCAGTAATTACATTTTTATGTAACAGGTAAATTTATTGAAATCTAATATTATATTTTCTGATTGGCATTTTTACATATTTATTAGTGTCGATGATTGGAATAGCAAAAAATGTTTTCACATTTACTAATTAAAAACAATTAAATGACCTATAGTCATAATAACTTACGATTAGATTCAAAATCCTGGTTTCCTATACCATATTTTCACCATTGTCTGTATCCTTGGCATGGAAGTACAACAGTCCTTATGATTTTTCTCCCTCTTCCTGAATTTTTTAACATTTCAGTTTATAAGTCACGCTCCTAACATCATCCAGAAAGAAAACATTATTTTTATCTCGAATCTCTATTGCAAACATAACTTGAACATGATTTTAAATCACCTTGTCTCTGCATGAGGCAGCACTCTCTTTAGTAGGATGAATTACTTGGCTATAAAGTAGAATTCTAGAAATTGGTACATGTGGAATCAGCCACCAGGGACTCCTTCTGTTTTCACAAATGCAATATCAGTAGCATATGAATGGAAATTGCCTGCAAGTGTTCAAGCTTCAACAATATGCCCTTTCTGATTTTGTAGCTGCTGGAGAGATGTGAGCCAGAGCCAGGGAGCCCAGCATTACAGATGCCTGTTACTTGAGCTACCAGGACTCCCAGATTGAGTGTGTGCCTGTCACATTTCACACAAGTATTTACCATTTTCCAAGTTGTGCCACACAAGGCAGTCCTTGCTGTCTCATCTTAATGCGTTAAAATATCAAGAGGTTACTTATTTCAAAGACTCAGGAAGGACTTCATCTTTTTATTGAGTTTTGGAATTTTGACAGTGTTTTTGAATCAGTAGCACATTGATTTATGGGGAATACTTCAAGACTACAGAATAGCCCCCAAACAGTTAGGATGGAAATGGACTCTCCTCTGTTGGCTCCCTGTAGCATCTCCCCTGTTCACACCCCTCCAAGTGCCCTTCCAAGTGGTGATCGCTGTGATCGAGTAGTGATCCCTGTGACCTGTAGCAGTTCATGTCCCTATTTCTTCCCATTGATCAAAGGCCCTTGTGGGGAAGGACTAGTGCTTCCTACGTGGAAACTAAATGCTCCTTAAAGATGAGTTTAATAAACTGTTTACCCAGGTAGGTTCAGACAAGCTGAAAGATGAGATTCAAGCTGGGATTAAAGTTCTGATTCCTGTTCAGCACCAAGAATTCCTAATATTTTGTTATTTATGCCTGTGGAGTCAAATAGAGTCTAAGAGAAGATCTTTTGGGAGGAGGAGACAGAGCATGTTGAGTAATACTGGGGAGAGGGAGCAATAGAAAGGATGTCACTGAAGAGGAAGTGGGGTTTTGTTGACCCGGCTTGACCTCTGCTGCTCCAAATTTTGACTTTCAATACTGTAACCTTGCTGCTACTTGTTAATCTGATCCATATTGCCTATGTTATAATTCTAATTCTACCACTTGTTAGTTCTGTAACATCAAATAGTATTTTAATGATTTCATCATTAAGTTGCAATTTGGGAAATGAAGAAAAACAATAGTATTTCTTATAGTTGTTACAAGAATTAAGTGGGATAAATCTCTAGAACCATGCCTAAAATACATGGGAGTGCAATAAGCGTGGTGAATAATAATAATAATTACATCATCATAACACTGTTAGTATTGTTCATTACTGTGACAGGAAGGGCTTGCCGTGCTGCAAATGAACTAAGACTCAGTGACTTCTGATACTAAAAGTTGACTTCTTGCTCAAATTCCATCACGGATTAGCTGGAACTCAGAAATATGTTAACGTCATTTTGGGACTGAGATTTTATCTGGAATGTGGTCAATGTTGTGGCAGATAGGAAAGAGACATGGGTCATTGATGACTAGAAGTGATATATATCACTTTTAAAAATGCATTATTTCCATTTATAGGCATAGAAGCTCACTGCTTTTTCCTCCCCTTCCTTCCTTTCCATTTACCCCTACCAGCATTTGTCCATATATTATCACTATGTTATAGTCCCTCATTACAAGTTACATGATTAACTTTCTTATTGTCATGACCTGGTAATTATAGGAAAAGGCAGACAACCAAGCACTGTAATATAAAGGTATATATTTATATAAAGAAATCAACAAACAACAATTGTTGGTGAGGAAGCAGGGAAAAAAGTTCCCTAATACACTGTTGGTGGGAATGTGAACTAGTACGACCACTATGGAAGTTAGTATGGAGAGTCCTCAGGCAACTGAAAAATCAGCCTACACTACAACACAGTCATCCCACTCCTGAGAATATATCTAAATGAACTGAAATCTGAGTTCAAGAGAGTGACCTGCATGCCTATGTTTATGGTGCACAATTCACAATAGCTAAGACATGGAAACAACCCTGATGTATATATAACTTTCACCCACATTTCATTGGTCACGGGAAGTCAGGCACAACAGTCAGTTCAATAGAGTATGGGTTTCATCTCCCTACAGGTGGCACTGTAGGAATGGGAACATTAATAGTTGGTAAACAGTCAGCAATTACTATCATTCACATTTCTGCTATTCAGTTGTTTAGTATCCTGCTTTTCCACACACTAAACACTTTTACCTCTTCCTCCGGAAAAACAATATAAGTTCCAAACAGTAGCTTTTTCTTTACCTTGATTTTCAAATCGAAGACCACTATCTCCAGGTGTTATGAGACAGTCTTATTGGGGACATACACATTTCTTCTTCATCCAAACCACAGAAGCAAAAGTAACAGTTATCCAGCATACAGTAGTGAAACTGGGACATCAATTATTTGGAAAAGTGAAGGATATGAGACACACAGTTTTCCCCAGTTTCTAGCAATTCTAAAATTCCCCCACATAGACACTGAAAGAGGGAATTGTTCCTTTAATGGGCTTTGATTTCATTCCTTGGTGATAGATTCCTAGACATTTTCCCCTTAGACCCTGTTCCTAACTTTTGAAGAGTCTTTCTTCTCCACTGTTGTTTTTGGCTACATTTCAAGAAGGATTTGTTAAGCATGAGCTCCTTGGAGGTTAAAGAACTTTCTTCCCGTGCTTCAGTTCAAACAGGAAGGGTGGGGGAGTGGCAAAGATTGCTTTTAGTCTTGAATAATCTCTTTTTGTCTGATTCTGCTGGTGATGTGATATTTTAAAAAATGTATCTATTCAATTATTGACAAAGAGTTTTCATGCTGTTTGGAAAGTTGCCTTACTCGACATGTTTAATCATTTAATCATTGCTATCTTACATATCTCAGACTTAGGAAACTCCACCCATCAGTAATGTCTTCTTTCTGAGCCATTTTTTTCCAATTAAAAGAATTTATTGGAAAAAAAATAATTTACTAGATGCTATCTTAATTGTTTGAGGAGTTTCAACAAATGGAATGAAACAGCTCAATGAGTTGGTCCATGATACATGGCTGAGTTTTAGTAGAGTTGGATTATTCAAAGATATGTATATATCCCAGGAATGAAAATAGTGTACAATACGTGACAGTCATATCATATCTTACAATGATCCTTAATTTTTGACTGAGCATACTGAAAGGACACAGAACTACGGTTATACTATAGCACTGAAGCACTAAAACCTTAGCCACATGAAGAGAACATAGTGGACAAAAGGTGGAGGAATTAAAGTGATGTGTGCAACTTATCTTCACAACCTGCCTTTGTTCAGCAGGCTTTATTCTGTATTCACAGTGATCGTATATCTTGTTATCGAATCCGGACACTCTTGACTCGGTCCTCCTAATCACACCAGGAAAACATATAGAGACTTCCTGTAAAGCTAGCAAGTAGGATTCTTTCCCTGAGCTACGGGTTTAGCTCAAGTTAGCGCATGGTCCCAACTGCAGAATCTTCTGGATTGCTATGAGCTCTCAGTTGGAGGAAAACAAGCTCCATCAATCACAATTTGGCAGCTCCTCAGTGAAGAGTTATTTGTACAATTGTTTGGCAAGACCTATGGTTAAAACCACCTTTTTACACTATTGTTCCTGGCACCCAATTATCTCTGCCAACTATTCTAACTTGTCTTTTTTCTAATGAGTAGAAATCTGCAGTTGTGAATAATGGACTTCAAATGCTGCTATTCTGCATCAGATCTTGCCTCAAGACTATCATACATCTATTGTGTCAGACAAGCTATCCTTTATTCAACAGCTATCCATTAAGCATCTTTGACATGGTGGCACCTTACAAGTCACCTGGACTTCATGGTGACCTTACTCACAAGAAGCCAGATGGCCCCTGATGCATCAACTCCAGGTACTTCTCATATAGCTGCAGATTTCTTGAGAGTGTAGCACGTTTTGTATTTCTCACTGAACTCATCACAGCAAATGAAGAGGACTCAAGGATATTTGTTCTTTGAGATAAGATCACAATCTATTTCGCTTGAGACACAGCTGGTACTTAATTATCATTAAATGAATATTAGTATCTATTGTATAATTTATTTCTCAAATTCATTCCCTTGGTGAAATAATATCTAGTTCCTGGCCCCAAAAGAAATCATCGACTGATAGAGGAAGTCAGTTTAGTTGGCTTCAGAAGAACCCCCAGCGTCGCTTTTTTCTTTTTCAAGCCAAAAAAAAAAAAAAAAAAAAAAGGTGGGGTTGAACTGAGTTCCTCTCATGAAGCAACATTACATTGCTCTTCTCAAAACAGTGATCTTACAACACAGACTGAGGGTGAAATGCTTTTTGTTTAAGGCACACTTAGCATAACCTTCTGAGAAAGGAGGCTAGCTCTGAAAGTTTCTTTTATTCTTTGAAGATTTTGATCAGGAATTCACCACAACTGATTTGTGCAGTATTTATGAAACTGGCAACTTAAAAAAAACACAGCTGTTTAATTTTTCACTTTGAAATTACTTCACTTAACTGAAGGGCCTGAATTTGGCTGTCCTACCATGATTTAAGTAGGCTGCACCTCATTAGTGTTGCCAACATTTATTTATTAAAATCAAGTCAGAGTAGCATTTAATTTCATCTTAACAAGATAGTTAATGTATGTTAACAAAATATAAATTGATTATTAAAATGGAGAGTGCTAAGTTCTAACAAATATATGATATATGAATCTTGGTGCTATTTCATTAATTCAGAGTTACATAAGTAATACACTTCTAATTAGATTCTTAGTAGTAATGACTTGTATTTATTAAGATTCAATAAAATCAATGTTATGGATTTGGACTAAGGATCACTTAATCCCTCTTTCCTTTCTATTTTTGCAAGTCTTTACTGTGTTTAGTTTCATGGGATGTGTAGCTGGACAGGCAGTGATGGGTATAAGGAGAAAGGGAACAAGTCCAGTATCTATGATAATCTCAGCCTGAACAACTGTGGCCTTGGATTTCGAGAATTTTGGTTAGAAACTCACTGATTTCTTAAGTCTTTTTCCTATAGAGAAGTCTGGAGAATCAACATCACATAGCAATACAATCAGACCATTTGGATAATATAAAGTGAAAAGTGGCCACGTGTCAGTGCTACCTTCGATCAGGGAAGAACAAGCCACTTTCACTGTGTGAAAACAAGTTCTTCCGAGTCCAAAAATATCCATCCTATTTCTCTTTCATACAGCCAGAGATTTTCAATTATTCCTTTATACCCCAAATTTTAGTATGTTTTGAATTCTTGTTTTTTTTTTTCAGAATGGCCACACTTTCAGGAAATTTGTGGTTTGACAAAGAAAATGGTTAATTGATATGAAAAAGATATAATATATTCAATGATATCACATGACATTATCATTATCTTGTCCTTTCTTAAAAATACATGGCATGTGGGTGGACATGTCAGCATAGCAAATTGGACACCACTTGGGGAGCCAATATCCCATATCATAGTGCCTTGGGTTTGAGTCACCATTTTGTTTCCATTCTAGCTTCCTGCTGATGTGTACCTCTGACAGCAGCAGGTGATGGCTCAGGTGGGTCCCTGCCACCCATGTGGGAGACTAACATGAAGTTCAAGGCTCCTGAGTGCAGCCTGGCCCACTTGTATCATGCAGTTGCATGATACTTAAGATACTCATCATGTATCACGCAATTGCAGATACTAAGGAAGCAAACCAATGAATGGATGCTCTCTCCCTTTTCTGTGTCTCTATGTTCTGCCCTCTATGTAAATCTGCCTTTCAAAATAAAATAAAATAGAAACAAAAATAAGCCAATTACCAAATAAAACTTTAAAACACATAGCATTACATTAATGCAGCATTTCTAGCCATCCCCATACATGCAGCTGTGATATATTGACCTACTTGTGTCTCTGATTTTTATTTCATAAACCCACAGGTTCATAGCATACCCAGAAGAAGAATCAAATATCTTTAATTTGTAATAAATAGCTTGTGTCACCAGGTTTTATGATAACTCTGTAGGGAAGACTAGTGTTAGACACTCCTCCAACACATTCGAAAACTACCCAACTATTTACTTAACCTGCTACAGAAAGACCTTGCCTTTGGAATCACATACAACAAAATCTGAGGTCAAAAAGAGCTTCTGTAATTTACTTAACCTCAAAGGACACAATAATACCAATCTTGTGATGTTATTGGATGAATTGGAGGTTAACTGACATAATGGGAAGAAAGTCCACAACAAAATATCTTCTCCATCGTACGGATAAAACAGATGTTAGTACACTTTGTCCTTCCTTGTTCTCTCCTACCTCTTACCCTGCATCTCATCTTATCTCACTGCCTCTGCTGCACTGACTATATTGCCTCTCCTTTCTTTTGTAGGAGGAAGATCGAATGCTGATTCTTAGTAGGGTGTGGGGCTTTGTGTTCTGGAAGCCTGTGGCAGGAAGTGGAGGAAGAGCACAGAACCACACAAAGGGAAGGTGCAAAATATAAAAAGCATAATTCTTTGCTTGTTCACATTTTTTGCTTTGAGCCAATCCTGGACTATCTCTACATCCAAAAGAACTTCAACTGTTGCTTTTGCAGGGAAAACCTTGCCTTTTCTGACAGGGCTTAGGTGTCTCAGAGCAACTGCTTTCTCTCTGGGAGCTCCTCTTGGGGCAAGGACCCCACCTACATTGTACTTTCCCAGACTAGGAACCACTGAGAAGAACCCAACATCTGCATGGGTATACTTATGGGTCTCTGGGTTTATGTAGTTGTGCATCATAATTCATCAGCTCAATCATTCATTTGTAAACATTCCCTGGAAGCTTCCATTGTCCCATGACCTGTGCTAATTTAACTAGATGGACAATGACAAGAGAAAGGCTGATTCAACATGTAGACTTGTTTCAAACATCTTTTTGTGCTTGGAAATCTGTTCCTATAAAATAGGATCCTTCCAAATAAAAGACATCACTCAAATATCTATCAACAGAGTTAAATGTAGTGAAGAAATTCGAGATTTTTTTTAAGATTTATTTATTTTCATTGGAAAGTCAGATACAAAGAGAGGAGAAAAGACAAAGATCTCCCCCAAGCAGCTACAACAGTTAGTGCTGAGCCGATCCAAAGCCAGAAGCCTGGAGCTTCTTCCGGGTCTCTAACACAGGTGAAGGGTCCCAAGGCTTTGGGTCATCCTCGATTGCTTTCCTAGGCCACAAGCAGGGAGTTGGAAGGGAAGTGGAGCAGCCAAGACAGAAACCAGCACTCACATGGGATCCTGGGAGGGCAAGGCCAGGACTTTAGCCACTATGCTGGTGCATGAGACCTAAGAAATCTGATCTTTTCCTGGAGAATCTTGCATTAGAAACCACGGACATACACATATTTGCTTCCCTTCTCTGCTCCCCACTTCCCATTTGATTGTTTCTCTCCATGTTGGTATCTGACTCTGGGAAAGGCCTGAAGACCTGGGCTTCTTTCTCTAATGCTAATACTCTCCACCAAAAGTTGAGTGACAGAAGAAATGATTAGGAAATTTTTATTTTATCCTCTCTTTCAACTATGTACTCATTTATGTCCTATGCTGTATGCGGGCCGTATATGGAGAAACAAAAAAATATTGTGTCTTTATGGATCTTCCTCAGTTTTAGTCAGGGAAAGGAGACAAAACTTGCACAAAAACAGAATCAATTGTGTGCTAGACTTCTTGGTTTTAACAACTATCAGATCATAAATGGAGCAAATCCCAGGGTACTAGGCTGACCACATAACTCAGGGAAAGAAGGAAAAAAAGGAATATAACTATGTTCCAGGAGTATTATTTTCTTTATATATCTATATCTATACTCATATCTATATCTATATAAGATTGTGTCCCCAGTTTGTTGAACACAGTGAGGTGGCGGGAGATGAGGTCTGAATCATCTGAGGTTAAGATGATAAGATTAGGGCCCAGGCTCATGAGGGCCTTGCAAAGAATGAAGTTGTTCTAAGGATGGCCCAAACTCTAGAACATGTGCATGAGGCTTCCTGTGCACAAATACACTTCAAAGAGCCTGCCTGCCATTCACTCACTCACTCACTCACAAAATATTATTAAGTGCCTATTCTGTGCCAACTGCTCTTTTAATTATTTGAATTTGTGAGAAAATAGCAATCTGAGGTCAGGGAGAGTACTGGCTGGTAAGAGGGGAAGCTTCTGCAGGGTTTTCTGAGCCCACGCCAGATCTTTCCCTTTGAGGAGTAGACACAGAATCCCTGCAGAGCATGGAGCAGAGGACCTGAAGAGACTTGTGGAGGTCTTCCTGCCTCCCCCCCACTGCTGTGATGGGAACAGACTGTCAAGTGGACACGGCTGGGAAAGGGAAATGGGCTGATGCAGGGCAGCGACCACGGAGGCTCCAGCAGTACAAGTAGAGAGGAGGAGAAGCAAGTTTTTTTTTTTTTTTCAGAAATTTTGGAAATGAAATCAGTAGCATTTCCTGACAGATTGGGTCACGGTGAGGGAAAGAAGGGAATCAAGGATATCGCTAATGTTTGTGACCGGGGAGCTGACATACTAGAGAGCATTATTGCGACACAAAAGACTGCAGGAGACCTGAGGACGGGTTCCAAAGTGTAGGTTGTACTCATTGTGAGATGTTCATTAGACAGCCAAGTGGGGCTGCTGAGTGCCAGCTGGATGTACACAGTCTGACATTCAGGAGAGAGGTGTTATCTGGGTGTGGGGGTTAATGCAGGATCCTTGATGAGGGCATCAAATGCTGAATTTTAACAAATCTCAACAAAATATGATAGATCAAAAATTCCTTAACACTGTAGAATATTTCATGGTAATACAAGTCCAAAGCTGGGGTAAAATTATTATTATTTGGAGGTGATGGGATTGTTGACCTAAAAACCCCCATCAAAATCAACTGGAAAAATATTTTTTTAAGTAATCAGAGAATGTAGTTAAATCATTAGACACAAAACTGACACATAAATGAATAGTCTTTATAGCTGAGACCTCGCTGGAACACAGAATGCAGATAGTATTTCCTCCACAACAACAGCCATACGTAAAGCACTTGAGAATCATTTGATCTTAGCCAAAAGGCCGAGAAGCAATATCACTTGAGAATCAATTTGCACTCCAAAAAGTACAAAACATACATGGAAAGCTTCAAAACCCCGTTGAACGCATAAAAGCATATCTTAAAACAAGAAAACACGGTGCAGTCCAAAACAGGGAGACTCAATAGGATGATAATTCTCCATTAAATTAATTTGGACATAGAATGAAATCCTACCAAAAATGCTATTTTTAAGCACATTTAAGTTAGACTATTGTTCCTATTCAGAGGAATTCTATTTTTAAGTGAATAAAGGAAAAAATATATTTCAAAGGTAAGATGTTATGGGAAAAAATCTTACACAAAGAAGAAAGGTAAACCACAAATCGGGAAAACTTTAGCTGATAGAACTAAAAAGTGATTTTTGTCACAAACAAAGAGATCCTACAAATAAATAAATAAGCAGATCAGGATATCAACAAGAAAATAGATAAAGAAGATAAATGAGCAGGCAAAAGAAAATAAAAAATTTTTAAAAACATGACGTGTTACTAAATCTTGTTTCAAGTTCTGAAGAACTTTTTTTTTAAAACTAGAGTGTGATACAATTTTTCTTATTTCATGTGGGCAAGGATCAAAATGTTGGATAGCATGTTGTGGGTTAGTGCTCATACATGCCAGTGGAAGTGTAGCCTGCTACTTCCTCTTTGAGGAGTAATTTGAGACTGTCCAGATACAAATAAAATGTCCCAATATCTGTTGATCTAGAAATACCACCTTCAGGACTTATTCTATTTATCCAATATTGTTTTGAATAGTGAGGGCTTAAAGTTACTTAAGCATCTACAGAAAAGGAATAGGCAAGATATATTGTAATGCCCCAAAAAGCACCAAACACCTGTCTAAAAGACTCATCATAAGCACTGCTATGGCAAGCTTTTCAAGAGCAAAGAAAAACAAAACAAAACAAAACCCAACAAATCAACAAGTAGGTCATGCTACTGTGGACTGTGTGTTGAAGACCAACATTAGCACTATGCATTTCTGAAGGTTAAGCAAGTGGTGATTACTTCTTGCAACAGCAGCCACTAGTTTGGACAGCTGCAGGAGGGAGGCTGACTTTCACCACATACACTTTTTGAATCTGAAATGTCATGTCCTTGATTCAAATGTATATACATTCAAATATATACATGATATTTTAAAAGCCATAAAGCATTCATAAGAAAATAGCAAAAACTGATTTTAAAAAGATGCAGTCATACCATCGAGCATTCTCCAAAGGAGTTCTGAAATCAAACCAGCCAAAACCTAAGCACAACTTTGGATCCTGCTGCAAATGCTCTTGAAGTCCACCAGATGGCATAAGAAAATGCAGTGTGAACACTTTTGGGGAAGTTGACACAGGTAACAAACAGGGGTTCCTGAGAAAACCAGGACTCAGGAGAACAAAAATTTTCTCCAGTCTGAATCCTGGTGGGTGTTTCTAAATTCTGGTCTAGCCATAGAGCCCAAGGGCATGATTTCATCGCCTGCCAGTCAAGTGAGGCGCGGAGTCAGCAGGCAGTGTTGATGATCATAAATATGCAGTTATTTATTTATCATAGTCTCTGCATGGATGGCTTATTGAACACTTATTTTTCAATATATAATTCTCTTTTCTACCCCCTACTCCCCCAATCCATACTTAATGCTTTACAAAAAGAGCTATTTGCTCTTGGTAAGCCACATTTCTTTAATTAAAGGAGTGTTGGGAGAGATCCACTGGAAAAGGAGAAAATTCTGGTTTCACAATATGCACTATTTATGAGGGTGCTTTGCTGTTGAAACCTATTAGAGCCCAGCCTGGCCCCACTGCCTCTTGCCCTCCCAGGAGACAATTACTGCCCTGCATAACAATTTGAAGCAAAGATCGGATGTGGTTGAAGGAATAGTTGTGGCTCTCTTTCCAGCAACCGTTTCTGCTTAGATTTTTAATTGCTTCCACCACTTCCTTTATGGGGCTTATGGCCTTCTGGGTTCTGTAGGATCCTAAGCTTTCATAAAAAGCTCTCATCATCTCTGGAATTCACATGCGCAAGCAGATACTTCCTAGACCCAGGAGAAGCAGCACCTGTGAAAGTGCTTCCAGAACAGTTCACGCACTGCACAGGCACATATGAGTCTGTGACATGTTACACAGTGGCCAAAAAGAAGACTTCCCTTGTCCAAGCTTCCCCTCACTTCTTTACTTAGCACAGTTATAACTGGATGTGAGCTACACTCAATGGTAACTTCAGTTGGAAGTAGCGCAAGCAGAGGCAGCTTAACACGGTTGGAGTCGGTGCTGGGCCACTGGAAGTCACCACAGTTTCCTCTGAGGTTAGCTGAGTGCAAGGGAAATGCTTTCTGCTCTACTGTTGTAGGTAGTGCAGGCATTTTAGTGAAAACATAAGAAAAATGTTGATAGAGGAATTACAACAGCCTTCTTTACCAATGAATGACAAACCTAAATCAAGTATGTGCATTTCTCTGTTGTGTCTTTGACAGTTCTGAGCATCTGCTAATTGCCATACCATTTCCTCTCTCTCTTTCTCTTTCTTTTTTTTTTCTCCAAATGCACCTGCAAAGTATGTCTTCGATTGCACATATGATTCCAAACAATTTTCATTAGATCATCCCTTACCCGAACCACTGCTGGTATGTACTTCCACCAGCTCCAACAGGCTTGCATTCGTTTGTTTTCTCAGAGTTTCCCTCACCTTTGGCATTACAGGTTATTTGTTACACATCCCTTTAAATAGTGGCTGACCAGCAGAGTATGAATAACCTCCACGAATACTATCCATTCACCCGCAAAGCTTGGTGTGAACTAGATACTGCTTATCTTTCCGAGAGGAAGAGCCAGGCTCAGAGATTTGTCCAACATGTAGTTTACCAGTCAAGCCCTATATGCTGACTGCCCCTTGGCCACACCATGTAAGAAGTCTTCTTGGCAGCCCAGGGAATACTAGGGTGCTTGTCAGGCTGAGAGGCAGAAATTCCATGTGGCATCTTTCATATAGCATTCAGTCACGACTCACTGATGGCTCTACATGGGCTTTCCCAAAATGCTCTGGAATGTGTAATCCCTAGAACTGCAAACAAAACAAACTTACCTAGGCTCTCTGTCCAAATATACTAGGAAAGCGTGGCATATTAGACGCTCCCTATATCCCACAGTGTACACACAGCATCAAGGGACCCTCCGAAAGGCCTCTGTGAGGAAGTATGTTTCACCTCATTTAACCTAGTTCTCCCAAGTTTAGTTGGACGTTGACTTTATATGACATCTACTCGTATCCTGCAGACAAGTGTGCTATGCAGGTAAACATGTTTTTGCAGACAGCAAGAGAACTGAATTAGAGGGCATGTAAGCCAGTCAAGAGAGTTCCATGAGAGGAAAGGGGAAGCATGGTTGAAGAAAACCTGGTCAGGCAGCTATGAGCTTGGGGCTGCTCCCATGGGGCTCTGGCCATTCAAGCTATTCAGACACAGCTATGCCTGACTTGGGGTCTCACCTGCTCATCTCTATGTTAAAGGGATTTGCCTGGGAGATTTCTAAAGTTCTTCCCAAGTAGTCATTTTGCCCCCAAAGTTCCTGATAGTAGCTCTTTGACTATTTGTTAACTTTTTCCTTTGTTGTAATCTGAAGCTTCCCTCTCCCTAAACTCAACCACCATTTGCTTTTCGCCATTTGCTTGACAGCCCTCTCCCCACTTTCTCCTTCTCTCTGTTCCAATCCAACCACAGCTCTATCTCTTCCTATATTTCCTTCTCTTTCTTATCCACCCTACCCTTCCACTTCTCTCCCTTCCTCTCCCCCACCCCTTCTTCTTTTTCTTTCTTTTTTTCTTTTTAACTGTGTGAAATTAAGCTGAAGACACCATTTTCCTTTATCCTTAAATACTCTAGCTGAATTTTCTTAGAAGAGGATTTTTTTATATGACATGGCATAGTCACCAAAATCAGATACTTAACACTGACTCATTACTATTATCTAATTCACATTGCATTATCAAATTCCATCCACTTTCCCATCAATATCCTTACTGCTCCTTTTCCCTCTGGACTATGTTAAATTTTTACAGAGGGTAAGGCTAAGTATGTATGAAAATCCTTTATTCACTGACAGAAGATTAAATACAGCATTCCATGTCTTCCTTGTTCTCCTTGCTTTAGTTCAGGTAAAGAATGCAAAAAAGCAAAGAATGAAATCTACCTGACATAAGCAATCTACTTTGCCCTTGGTCTCTCTTACTGACCTAACAGCAAATACCACTATGTTGATTCTTTTAGCAAAAGCTCTTGCGATTGACAATGATAAAAAAAAGACAAACAAACTTGCTTGGGTCATGGCAAAAAAATCAGCATTTTGGGTGTGGGAGGATATTCCTTCATTGATTCTTATCATGAGCATTTATCTCCTAACTAGATTGTAAGAGTCTCATACCAGCCCTTTGAGGCATGCTGAGAAACAGCTAGGCTATGGGAGATTAACCCAAGAAAAAGGAGCTTTGTTGGCAAAAGTAGGCCTGGTTCAAACCTTGAATAATTAAATATTTCACTTATGACTTAATTTTCCCCCTAGAGAGGAAGATTACAGCATAACCTTCTAGTAGTGCAGATCAATTGAAAGAGCACAGAGTTTGCAGTCCAAGGATCAAATTTCAGCTTAGCTGTGTGTTGGCTGAGTGTGTCTTACCCTTCCTAGATCTAATTTATAAATTATGGATTTTAATGAAAGAGTACTTCAAAAAGTTCATGGAAAATGAGTAACATGAAAAAGTTATGCAGTAACTTTGTCTGCATCCAAATAAAGTTGTCCTTTTACTCCATTCCATGCATTTTTGATGTATCCTCAAGAAATAGACTAAGAGATGAGCACTGGCGAGCTAACATGTTGGTCCTCCTCCTTACTTCAGCCTCTGTGTGTTTCACCTCTTCAAACACTCTTCTATATTTGAGGCTGAAATCTCACAGCAGCTCACGAGTTTGATGTTTACCTAAGGCCAATAACTTTTGGAGAAGTCATGGAAAAACAAATATCATGACATCATGAAACATCTCTAGAAAGGTATTTTTGATTTTTCAGCCTGAAGTTGAATGAATTCTTTCCCTTCTTAGGTATAGTTGGCCCTTTCCTCTTTGCTCCAGATTTCAGCAGACTGATTGGAAATGTGCAACATATCAAACTAGATTTCACAAGAGTCCAAGTGCAGGTGCTGGAGAATCAGAGCCAAATGTCTCTTGCCCTCCATGAGGACAAAGCCCAGGTAGGCTACTGGGGTATACTGATGGGAAAGTGTGTATGCTTTTGCAGCTTAGACGTTTTCCTTATTCCAACTTTTGAAGAAGGCTTTACTCTTCCCAGAGACCAATTTGGGAGAAAGATTCTGGCTAGGTCAGGTGTCTCTGGGAGACTCTTCTCATCTGGAGCCAGTGCTGAGACTGTAGGCCATCGCAAGGGGTGGCACACCATTCCCGGGTTACTGAATGCACTGTCTGGCTCTGGAGAATTAATTCCAAAAGATCCGTGTGCCCACCACTCACATCCTTCTTTTCCAAACAGGAGGCGACAAATGCCAGACACGATCAAGTCCATCATCTATGAGCAAAGGTTGGTGGCTACAGAGAAACCAGCTGCCCTTAAGCCGTCCTTTTGGAGTATGGGTAGTTGGTTAAATAATAATGGGAGGTGGGGTGGAGGTAAGATGAGATGAAAATGATGAATTGAAACTGCTGTCTTTTAAGGGGATCTCAAGGGAAGCAGCGGTTCTCTGTACCACCACTGCCACCCCTTGTCCTAATACTTGCCAAAATAATTTAGACTTGCTCAACAGAATAACCGGCATTTCCATTCTCAGGTAGGGCTTCTCTAAGAAAGAAACTTGCTCATACAGTCATGTTTTTCTGGGCGTGTGTGATATATCTGATGAAGTGACTTAATTCATTCTTTACCCTAACTGGCAAGATGTAATGGTACACATTGAAAGCATGAATGACCATTTGTTCCTTGAATGACTCCGATTTAATGCCTCCTGAGGTCAATGTATTTTGCCCAGGGTAAAAGTTACTATATGAATTATTCACTGCTTTGTGGAATGAATGGGGACCATGTTTGCCTGCAGAATGTTAACTGTGGTTCGCTGACATGATGGGGCATAGTTGATGCAGACAAAGGACAATGGGGCATTTAAAATGGGATTTCAGGGCCCAGAAATTGCAGTTAAGATCTTTATAGAAAGCACAGCACCTTTTATCTATATCTACATCACGTTAGCTTCAGTGAGTCCAGAAGTTTTTTGGCTTTAAAAGCAAATATCTAAGTGCAGTTTGAGTGTGGACTCTTTGGTCTTTGGTTAATGGAGGGCGGAGAGTGGTGGTCTATGGGTGTGCATTTCAGAAGAAGCTAAAAAGATGATTTTCATTACAGCAGCTTCACCCATGTGAGATGAAATATCTGAGTTGAAGGAGAAATAATGTATGATTGGCAATGAGAACTCTTAGCTTTAATTTAGAACCAAGAGATCCAAATGCTTCCATTTTCAGAGCATTTGGGGTGACTTGTCATCTCTCTGGCTAGTGTGCCCTAATGCAACATTTAAATGCCTCTGGTTTAATAAGAACAATTTATAATCTGGAGATACAGTTAATGTAACTTAGTGGGAGGTGATAAATGAACCACCGAGTTTACTTACACAAATAAATGAGGCATTAATCTTGACTTGGAATTTCCCCCACTCGGTGCTCTTTATAATCATTTGTAATATTGTGAGTGACAAGAAGAAATGATTGGCAATTTGTCATGGTTGGTAAAATTTTCCTAGACATATTTTAATTTTACAAGCAAGACAAAAAAGCCTTGAGATTGAAATGTGGCATGAACTGGATTCTTTAAGTTAGCCATGCATTCATAAGCCACCACAGGAGATGGAAGTTGTGGCATGGTGCGTTAAGCTTCTGCTCAGGTTGTCAGTAAATCTTAACAAAGAGCCACTTTGAGACATGGCTGAGACCTCAGTCTATCTCTGAGACTGTCTGCAGCTGAGATGGAGAACTCAAACAGGGTCTTCCTACCATCTACATCCTAATGGCAGGGTCTAATGATGGGAGGGCTGTTCATCCCTGTTCTAAACAGTGGTTGGCCAAGAGATACAGTACAAACATGTATAGAATCCATTCTCAGTTGTGTGTGGAGAGTTAATTCTCAGAGAAAGAAGATTAAGGGCTAAGAACACATCAGAGTCAGGTTGAAAATCAGCCTCTAAAAGATATCGATGGCCCAATTCCTGGAATCTGTGAATGTTATATTTTCTGATAAAAAAAAAGGACTCTGAAATGTGATTAAATTAAGCTCTCGGCATGGTGGAAGGTTGTGTTGAATAAACCACAAAGATCCTTTTAAGGGGAAGGCCAGAAATTCAAAGAAGGAAATAGGAGATGTGATGCCAGCAGTAAGAGGTTGGAGGGATGAGAGGAAGGGGTCATAATTCAAGCAAAGCAGGTGGCCTCTGCATCTAGAAGAGATAAGAAAGTGTATTCCTGTCCCAAGTCTCCAGAATGAATCTGCACTGCCAATACCCTGACTTCAGCTCAGGGAAACAGATTCCAGACTTCTAATCTCTGAGCTGCAGCAGAATTAACTGGTGTCATTCTAAACCACTCAGTTTGTCAGTTTTGGATAACAGAAGCAAAAGGAAATCAATGCAATACCCAAAAGATTCCATACTCCACTCTTTTTTATAACTGTTTCAAAATGGTTTTGGTTTCCTTTTTCCTTATTCATCACATCAGTGTCAGAGCCTGATTTCATAGTGTCACCCTACAAGTCTTTTTAGGTCACAGCGAAACAACTGTTGAGATATAAACTGTCATTATTAGAAGTTGAATTAGAAGACTAGAAATACCACATCCAACACAGAAGTGTGTATTTCTAAGGAGGAGTATTGCATCTTACCGATGATAAGGTTGAAGTAACTGTTGAGGCAAGGGTAATAAATGAACGGCAGAATAAAGGAGTAAAGGCAATATTAAGAAATTTTGGTGTGAAAACTGTAACACACAATAAATGGGAAATACAGTCCCTGGATCCTCAATTAGCCTTTGTTTCACTTCAGTCTATTAAGAACCCTGAGGGAAAACCTTATTTAATCCTCCAAAGTAAGTCTGTGCTTTTATTTGGGAATGTCTGCGGATACATGTTAGGTTCATTGCAATTTGATTCTGTTGATCTTGTTAAGGATGCTTGAGCTCCATGGTTGGAATTTTGATTCTGTTACTTTCCCATGTCTCATTGTAACAAGGTAGAGTTAAATAATTATTAAAAACTTTAAAACGTGGGACTGGCACAATAGGCTAGTGGCTAAAGTCCTTGCTTGCACACACTGGGCTCCCATATGGGTGCCAGTGTGTGGCCCAGTTGCTCCACTTCCCTTCCAGCTCCCTGCTTGTGGCCTGGGAAGGCAGTAGAGGATGGCCCAAAGGCTTGGGACCCTGGACCTACATGGAATACCCAGAGGAGGCTCCTGGCTTCAGATCAGTTCAGCTCCAGCCAATGCATCCACTTGGGGAATGAACCAGCAGATAGATCTTTCTGTCTCTCTTCCTCTCTGTAAATCTGACTTTAAAAAAAAAAAAAAACTTTAAAAGTCTCCTGGACTTTTTGTTGTTGTTGTTGTTTGTCAAACCTGGTATACAAGGACTGGCTGCCAAGGGTGGAATCTGCGATAAGGATGAAGAAAGGGGAGACAGTGAGAGCGTGAGCTGGTAGGGATTCAGAGATTAAATGGCTGTCCCAAGCACCTGCAAGATTTCAGGATCTACAAGTCACAGAGCAAGAACAAAAGGTTTATAGATGAAGATGATCTCTGGCTAACTAGATTCTCATGGACTTACAAACATCAGCTTTCACAAGAGACTCCCAGGCATTAAGGGAAAGAGATTGTAGGAGGCAGGTCCAGAAGGCAGATTTTCTGAATGACTGTACAGCCCACCGGAACGGGCATGATTCTAAAGAGCAAGATGACAGTTACAGAAAGGGGGCTGAGATTACGCGAGGCTGAATCCTCACCCTGACACATTTTGTGTCTTCTTTGATCTTCCTTTGCCTTCAGTGATACCCCTACTGCTTGACTTACTACTTAATTTCCTTACTTCCTTACTGCTTGTTCACATTGCCCATCTGGAAACTCTCCTCTCTAACTGCTGTTAGCCTGGAGTTCTCTGATTTCCCTCCTACACGTTGTGCTGCTCTGCTCTGCCCCAAATTTTGCTCTGCTTGTAGCAATCTCTCTGGGCTTAGTTCTTACTTCTGGCTCTCTTGCTTCTGAGTGGTCACTTCCATTTTGATGACAACTCAAGATCACCCCTTCCCCTAATCTCTAGGACAGCATGTAAAACAAACCGCTGGGTAATTCCACGTGAGTAGTTCAAAGCCTCCAATATATCCACAACTTGGAGCAGGTCCAGAGTTCTCTCCTGTAATCGCCACTCAAATGCTTACAGATCCCACTTTAACTGTTCCTTTCTCATGAAAGTAGCCCCGATCATCCAGCAGAGCATATCTCAATAGGACTTGGTGGGAAAAAAATTCAAAATTCCTCTTTGAGGAAAAAAATATATAAAATAAAAGCGAATCTTCCCGTCAGGAGGAAATCAGTTTTGCTGAAATGGAAATTAAGAAGTACATCAACTGAATAAAAAATCTGTAGTAATTTTCAAAAACTATGCTGTAACATACTTGCAGGGGTATGAATTGACAACTTAGTAAACTAAACCAGGAGCCTTGGTGTTAAAATTCAATGGCTGAGCAACGGCCCTCGATATTATGAACTGTGATACATCTTGCTCTCTGTTATCCATAGTTGATACACAGCTTTGGGATCAACATCATTTTACCATTTAAAGCTCAATATCTAGATAATTGTAGGAAAATCATAAATCATGGTGTCAGAGACAATGACTGTTCATGAATTACAGCTATTATTAGTCACTCTAGAAACAACTGAGATGAATTGAGTTTTTAAAAAAAACTCCCTTACAGCTCTACCTCCTAGAGCCAGGATATGGGTGCTAGTTCACATCCCTGATGTTCCACTTCCCATCCTGCTCCCTGCTTGTGGCATGGGAAAGCAGTCGAGAAATGCCTTGGGATTTTGCACTCATGTAAGAGACCTGGAAGAAGCTCCTAGCTCCTGGCTTTAGAGCCACTCGGTCCTGGCTGTTGAAGTCACTTGGAGGAGTGAATCAGTGGATAAAGTTTCTTTTTTGTCTCTTCTTCTCTGTAAAATCTGTCCTTCCAATAAAAATAAATAAGTCTTGAAAAAAACATTTTCTCTCATATAACCCAACTGTTTATATAGCTGAACAAAGTAGTTTTTAAAAAGCTCTATTTTGATATAATTTGATACAATTCACCAATTTAAAGTGTACAATAAAATGGCTCTGAGCATATTCAAAGTTGTGTATCTGGCACTACAATTAATTTTACAATATGTTCATCATCTGGCAAGAAATCCCACATCTCTTAGTGCAGACATCCATTCCTGCCAACTCCCAGCCTGAGACAACTACTAATGGCTTTCTTATTTGATGGATTTTATCTGTTCTGGACACCATGGAATCACGTAATATATGTGCTTTTAAACAACTTCTTTCACACATGTCACATGTTCTGGGTTCATTTGCATTATAGTACTTCACTTATTTTTATGGAAGAATCTTTCATTGTATGGATGTAACATATTTTATTTATCTATTTACTAGGTAAAGGACATCTGTGTTTCTTCTACTTTTTGGCTAGTATGAATAATATCACGATGAATACAGGATGGTTTCTGAGGACCAAAAGCTGCCTCTCTATAGTTGTTTAAAAATAAAAGATGGCTTGGATATTTCTTATTTTGAATGGTAACATAATATGTTGGGTCCTTGTTGGCAACTCTATAGAATTTATTAGACTTGCTGGGTTTTAGTTGGTTTTCTCTAATTCTTTACACAGTGTTGTTCCTTTTCCTCTGTGGGTTTCACGAAGACAAGGATCTTGTGGGTTTGCTTGTCATGGTATCCTTTGCAACTTGCTCAGTGTCTGACATGTCTTAACTCTTTCTTGATCAATTTTGTAAAATCCCAACCTCACATTGGTCTCTCAAATTCTTATGTGTAAAAGCAATATCCATAAGTAATATTACTGTTATCTCAGTAACTTGTGAGCCAAATCAGAGTCATATTTGACTCTTCTGTTTTTTACTTCTTCCTTAATATATGCTCAGTCAGCAGTCCTCTTTCTTTCTTTCTTTCTTTCTTTCTTTCTTTCTTTCTTTCTTTCTTTCTTTCTTCCTTCCTTCCTTCCTTCCTTCCTTCCTTCCTTCCTTCCTTTCTTTCTTTCTTTCTTTCTTTCTTTCTTTCTTTCTTTCTTTCTTTCTTTCTTTCTTTCTTTCTTTCTTTTTATTCTTGTTAAGCTTTGTTCCAAAATAAGTCTCAAGTTGGTTGCTTGGCTTGGTTTGTTTATATAGTATACTGTACTCTGTAAAATGGTACAAGAATGTGATGGAATCAAAATTTTAAATCATTAAATAATTTCTGAATTTTTTTTAACATTTGTGTGTCCATTCTTGGCTTCCACACAACTTGGTGCATACCCTTATAACTGGCCTCCCTGCCTTTTTGCTCCCCTGCTTCTAAGCTATTTTGTGAAGGGTTGTCAAAGTGATCTTAACAAAAACCTGTTATATCGGTACACTTCCCTCTTTCTGATGCCCAGCTCCACTGGCCACAGACTAATAGTGCTCAGTCCAGATTGGGGAGAGGTGCATAAGCAATTCCTTACATTAAGTCTTTCTGTACTATTCTTCTCTTGCTTATGACAAGATGAACTCCTCCTATCTGACCTACTAGATTGTACCCAGACTGTTAGATCAACTGCCTTACATTGTCTAGAGAGGCAAATACTAGCAATTTAAAAATATGTTTATGGTCAATATGAATATATTGCCAAAGCTGATGTAAAAATCAAACAAAAACACATTTACCTTGATTTTTTCTTCTTCTTTCCCAGAGTGGGTTACTCATAATACATTTTGTAAGAAATTTCCCAGATATAGGCACTCCCTGCTTCCATGTCTTAGCAAGAATCATGAATACATCATTAATAAATCTCACACATATTCAGTGTTTATAGAGGCTCATATATCCCAGGACACATGCTAGGGTGCCTTGTGTATAGTAAAAGTAAAGTTTTGGAAAAAGTCTGAATTTTTTCTTTTCTTCCTTGAAAATCTTTCTACTCAATGCCCTGAATGAAAAAAAAAATTTGCAGTCATAGGAAGAAATTGGATCATCCATTTGTTTTTGGAAATGACACCTACAGCCTAAAAGGCTTGTTGGGATGACTACGGATAGCTAACCTGACTTGCCGGGAGTTTGGGCCCTGGTTGATTACGCCAACTTTTGTTTCGTAGTGTTCAGCACTTAGGAGTCAATGCTGAACTCTTTGAGAATATCCGTTCATTGGTATGCATTTTATGAGAGAGAGAGAGAAAGAGAGAAAGAGAGAAAGAGAGAAAGAGAGAGAGAGAGAGAGAGAGAGAGAAAGTCTTCCATCCATGATTCATTTCCCAAATGCAAGCAATAATCAATTGGAAGTTGAAGCCAGGAGTGAACTCAATGTGGGTTTCCCATCCAGGTGCCAGGGACCCAACTACGTGAACCATTACTTCCCAGGATGTGCAACCACAGGAAGCTGGAATTGGGAGCAGACCTTACATCTGAACCCATGCATGCTGACCCATTACGCAGGTGTCCCTGCTAGTGATTAAGTACAGGCTCCAATTGTTTGAGAATGTGGCATAGAGTTGCAGAATGATTTTGATTGGTAGGGAAGATTTAGTAACCATTATCTGAAAAATTACTATGGGGGAAAATAGAAAAGTTTAAAGAGGATTTTAATTTTTTTTTCACACATAACATACAGTTAAAATCCTTTCCCTCACGTGTTTACAAATCTTTAGTTTTGTAAAGTTTGTCAGGTAAGGCCTCAAGATTTTTCCAACATGCTCTTAGAAAGACAATATAGGCTTTGCCTATATGCTAAGCACATGCATATTAAATTTCCATGTTCATCTTCGTCTCCATCTTTACCGCTAGGTGATTTGTAGAAAAAGTATTCAGTGATAATTTCCTGAAAAAGGAATTTACTATCATGCTAATTCATTATTAAAGGAGAAAGTTTCTGAAGTAATTGCTGGGTATCCTTTTTGTAGTGACTTTTACATCTAATCGCATCTAATTCTTACATCCTTAGGGAGTAAATGCCATTAGTGTCATCGTTTAAGTAACTTTCGTTTTCTAGACTAAAACAACAACAACAAAGTTCAGTGACTTGAATACCTTACTCAGGAATAGGAGATGATGAATTTTGGACTCAGGATTCTGACTTGGATCTGTTCGGATCCAAAGGCCTCTGAACTATCCCATGAAGTTACCTTAAAGAGACAGAGAGAGGGAGTGCGGTGTGGAGGGTTAAGATTTCTCTAAGAATTATTAACCATAAACAGAATCTAATCTGGTATTGCATGAAGACAAGTTCTTTCATGATCATATTTGTCTTACATTGTACATTTTCCCATTATCTACTAATTGAGCATCTATGATTGTCAGTGTTTAGACAACTTTGTCATTATTAAATTTTTCAACTTCCAAAGAGTCTTGTTGGATTACCAAGAAATTTAAAGAAAAAAAAAAAAGAAATGTTAAACAGACATGTTAATTTGAAAAGCTAACTGCAAATTTTCTATAATTTGATGTCACAGTAGGACACCATTCTAACTTTTCTTTGCTGCCATGGCAATAGACTCTTTCACTAATTATGATTTCATTTTCACTGGTAGAATTAGGATGAAATTATTTCCATTTTCTTTCTAGAAATTAATTAACTCATTTACTTTGGTTTGTTGGAAAGGCAAAGTGACAAAGAGGAGAGAGAGTAAGGGAGAGAAAGAATGAAAGAAAGAAAAAAGACAGAGAGATCATTCATCTGCTATTCCACTCCTCAAACCTCAAATCTCTGCAATAGCAATGGATGTTCTTGGCCAAAATGAGGAGCCAAGCATTTCATCCAGGTCTCCATCACGGGTGACAAGTGTCCAAGTATGTGGGTTATCGTTCAAGGCTCATTAGCAGGAGAATGGAACAGAAGCAGAGGGTAGAGCTGTACCCAGGCACTCCCACAAGAGATGCAGACATCTCATTTTCTTTATCAATCATCTTGAGATAACTGCACTATGGTGTACTATTGTGCACTAAATGTACCTCAAAATTTATAGCTTGCAGGCACGGCAGCGTGGCCTAGCAGCTAAAGTCCTCGCCTTGAACACGCCAGGATCCCATATGGGCACTGGTTCTAATCCTGCCTGCTCCACTTCCCGTCCAGCTCCCTGCTTGTGGCCTGGGAGAGCAGTCGAAGACAGCCCAAAGCCTTGGGATCCTGCACCCATGTGGGAGACCTAGAAGAAGTTTCTGGCTCCTGGCTTTGCATGGGCACAGTACTGGCCGTTGGGGTCACTTGGGGAGTGAATCATCGGATGGAATATCTTCCTCTCTGACTCTCCTCCTCTCTGTATTTCTGACTTTGTAATGAAAAATAAAATAAATCAGTAAAAAAAAATTATAGCTTGCAATAATTATGCAAACTGATTATGTTATTGGATGGCAACTTATTCAACTGTCTTTCAATTGTGTCTTCTTCAGCATGAGAAAGTGGGTTTTCAAATTTTCGTGACAGCAATAACTTCCTTCTTCTAAGATCCATTACTGGCTAGAGAGTTATAGCCTTGAGAAGTTGGATACTTCTGGTCAATATTCATCGGTGACCATTTAAGAAGGCAGTCATAGTCAAGGTTGTTTTAAAACAAATCTGCCATAATTATCCATTCATAATACTTAGTCCATAGAAATGTCATTTTCTTTTATTTTGAAGAACTGTTTATTTTTATTTGAAAGGCAGATTTTACAGACTGAAAAGGAGACATAGAAAAGGTCTTTCATCTGCTGGTTCACTCCTCAATTGGCCACAAGAGCTAGAGCTGAGCTTCTCTGAAACTGGGAGCCAGTAGCTTCTCACAGGCTCCTTCTCCACACAGCTGCAGGATCCCTAAAACTAGAGCCATCCTTTGCTGCTTTCCCAGGCCACAAGCAGAGAGCTGGATGGCGATTGGAGCAGCTGGGATAAGAACTGGCATCCATGAGATGCTGGAAACACAGAGTGAAGGATTAGCCAGTTGCACCATCGCACTGGCACCAAAAATGTCATTTTCAGAAACCAGTTGACACTAAAGGTTTTTCTGTGGTTGGTTTTTTGGAAATTGTTCCTGGGGTTTTCAAGGAAATAATCTAATGTTTTCTTCAGTAATCAGTATACTATTAATAGAAGTCATACTTAGCGTTCTTTTGAATGAGCAATGTACCAGAATTTAGTAGAATGGCTATTGAACAGGTTGACCAGGGAGCAGGATGGTCAAAGGAGGTTATTTCCCAGGATAAATTGGTGCCATAAGGTAATCAATTCATTGTGCAGATTTAATTTGTCTGTGTGAGGATCAGTTGTTGCACTGCTTTTGGTTGGTCCACTCTTGCCTGGTTACTTTTTATTAATTCTTGTCTGGCCAAAAATGAACACAGAGAAATCTCTAGATTTATGACACACTCCCTTTGCTTTACCCAGAAAAGAGAATTTTCAATTTCATTCAAAATGTGTTTAACAGACACTTATTATTGGTGAGCTTTGTTTATGCTTCTACTGGGTGTGTTAGACCCCTGTAATCCAAAAGTAAACTTGACCCTGAGTAACCACAATCTTGACAGGGTTTGTGCAATCTCTCCGGGGTACATATTGCTATGCTCACTTTTGGCTCCCAGTTCCTTTTTCTGTGGGTCACTGAAGGCCACTAGGGTCTTCCTTTCTAGATGGCACTCCTCTAGCTAGACAATGCTTTCAACCACTTAGATGTGGAATCTGACGTCCTGTCCTTGATTTCTTCCCCAGACCCAATTAGTTGAGGTATATATTCATTCAGTTATTAGGTAAATAGTAACTGTTCCAGATACTGAGAATAAAAGTAGTCCACATATATCAAACAATTCCAGGCCATGTAAAGATTTCTGAGTCTCTCTCTCTTCAAATGAAAATTTGTCTTGCTATATTTTAAGAGCAGTTTTTGAGGAATGCTGGTTCAAGTCCAGGCTACTCTAATTTTAATCCAACTACCTGCTAATGTGCCTGAGAAAGAAGAGGAAGATGATAAAAACTTTTGGGCCCCTTCCATCATGTGGGAGACCCAGAAGATCCTTGCCCCTGGCTCTGGTCTGGCTGTTGTGGTCAGCTTAACGTACAGTTTAATAACATGGCATCTTGTAAAGACATTCAAATTTTTCTCAAGTGATAAATGAAATAATTGCATGGCAAAATAAAAAATTCTTAACACAAATTTGACTTACACATCTTGCATGATCAAGACAAACAATTAACTATTCTAATAGCACTCAGTGAGAAAGCACAATTGGTGAAATTGTGGGTAGCACTTTGTCCACTTTACAATTTTTCTTTTATAACTTTCTGATTTTTGGTACATTCCAGAACATTTTGATCTAGTTGACAGCAACTGTAAAAATCATCAGTTTAACTTCAGTTATTTTAAGATTGTACTAACTGAATTAAGGAATATACAATTTTCTTTCTTTGTTGCTCACTAAAATGATTTCATTATAATTTGTATACAGGAAATGACAGCTAAAGATTTAGCAGAAAATTTAGATTATTATGGAATAAAAAGAAAGTGCTGCTGCGGTCAAAGCATTTTTTTCTGGAGTTATTTAGCTGAAATGCTACATACATAAAGGCCTAGTGTATTTTGGCAACTCTGAAATTTAGATCTTTTGCTATTTCACTTTAAAATTAAGCTATTCAAAAATTTCATTTATCTGCTTTTTGAGTTATTTAATTTCATTCCCTACAATATGCCCTAGACATGGTGAATTTGACTGCCTGAAGAATATATTAATGAATCTCTTGTGTCAATGGGAGTTTATTAACAACATTTGTGACATTTTCAAATCAATCCTCCTATGTTCTCCAATCATGGCCTCATTGTGGTTACACACGATCGGGGTGTGGGGAACGAGTAGGAAGAAATCAACATACTTGTAAATGACTTCAGAAAAGCTAATTAAAGAAGGGAAGTGTATCTAAATTATGTTTTCTATTGTTGTATTTTACATTAAATGCAGAATGCAAATGCATGTTCTTTAAAGTGTTTTGGATGTCAGTCAAAAATGTGACTTATTTTGCAAGAAGGCAAAAGTTCTTTCTTACAACCTCTATGTGCACAGTTAATTCAGTTTTTTTTTTAACATAGGAACATACATAATCTTGAGAATAAATAGTATTCACACACCAAATGTACAAAAATCAACAGCATTACATTAAAGTGATGAAAATACAAGGTGAGTTTGCATGGTTATTCAATATTCATACCATGCAGGCTCAAACTATATAGGCTAAAATTCATACTGTACAAGCTAAAATGTGTATAATTATTATATGTGTGTTAACATATGTACAAATGAAGAAATGATATACATATATGCTGTAGAGTTATGTTCTGAGACTAAATTCCAGGTCTTCTTGAACCAAATACCAACATTTTCATTAAATGAAGATATTGAACTAGATGCTTCAAAGCGGTTTAATTTGAAATTAGTCTGATAATTATTAGTTGGATTGTTTTTAGGATATATTGCCTCCCCTCAGCCCCCTTCTTCTTATTAAGCCATTTCCAAGATATTGTTAAAGTTAATTTCACAAACAAAGAAATACTGATATATTGTGATTCTCAAGAAACATCACCAAATTTTCATTGTTTGGTAAAGCTCATTTTTGCTTCTGCTGAAAACACATAATTACTATGCCCAAGAGGCCACTGAACTTATCTGGACAATAAGACGCTGGACTTTATGCTAGGTATGTGTTTGCAAGGAACGAATCTCAACTGAACTTGAACTGTGGTTATGCAACAAGGTGGAAGAATCCACCATGGGGGGAGGGGTATGGGAGGAGTGGGGGGAATCCCCAGTGCCTATAAAACTGTACCACACAATACAATGTAAACAACAATAAAAAAAAGAATAACCTTTAAAAGACAGTAAAAAAAAACACATAATTACTATGATGTTCTATGAAATGTTAGATAAAACAGTGTGAGCAGTGCTTGCACAAGGTTAGGATGCAGACTACCAAAAAGGATAGGTACAAAGAAAATCATTCTGTGAAATCACTGAGAGTTTAAACCTGCTCTGTGCAACAGAGATGCTACCAGTCGCAATGAGTATTGAACATTTGAATTGTTATTAGAATGGGAATAACTATTTGGCCCGCCAGTGCAAATGCCAGTTGCAATGCCTGAATGCCAAGGCCGGTGATGCAGTACAACATACTGACTGCCAAAGGCGATGTCAGGATCCCTTTTTGGAGTGCTAGTTGAATTCCAACTGCTCTGCTTCTGATGCAACTTCTTATTAGTGTGCCTGGGAAGGCAACGGAAGATAGCCCAAGTATTTGTCACCCATGTGAGATGCCTGGATGGAGTTCTTGGCTCCTGATTTCAGCCAGTCCCAGTCCTGGACACTGCAGTCATTTGAAGAGTAAACCAAAATGGATGGAAGATTTCTTTCTCTCAGCCCTTCCCTCCCCACCCCTTCATGTGCATGTGTGTGTGTGTCTTTTCTGATTGCAAATCTTGAGTCCAAAATTTCTGCTTATGCAGAAGCTGAGAATCAACAGATGATGGCTTGAGAAATTGGGTTCCTGCCCACTTGGGAGACTTGGAGCTCCCACATCCTGGTTTTGGCCATGATCCAATTCCAGCTGTTGCAGGCACCTGGGGAAGGAACCAGTGCATAGTTCTCTGTGTCTGTGTATTTATCTTTCCAGGAAATAACATTTTCCAAAAGAAGAGAAATTTGACCATTCTAAAATCAGCTGTGCTATAAAGAACAATCACACCATTGAAAGGCCAGTGAAAAAAATTAAAATTACAAAAATCTCATTAGTAATTTATGTTTACTACGTGTTAAAATGATCATCATTTTGGTAGTACAACATCTAATAAATATACTGTCAATTCACTTCATCTGTTGTCCTTTACATTCTTGAAAGTGTGGCTACGAGTAAAGCTCAAATTCCATACATGATCCTCACATTGTTTTTGGACAGCTCTAGCAGAGTCATGTACTTGTTGAGACATGAAAGATCCACTTTACATATGAGAACATGATCCTTGTCATGACTTTCCAGCAACTGCATGGTAGTAAAGGTGCTTGAGTAGAAATATTGGTATATTTAGACACGACAAATCATAAAATCACTTGTGATTAGCTTGGTTTTGTTCTGTTTTTAAAACCCTCAATGTGCTACATCCTATAAACATACACAGAAGGCCAGGAACAAGCAATGTCTCCTTCAGCTCCCGGTTAATGTTGAAGCTTTGAATACCTCTTTCCATATTTTCAGTGATGCTTCATAATTTCCACTTCCATATATGTGATTGGCCCTGAGGGCACACGAAAGGGTTGAGCAAGATAAAAGGTAAACAGTTTTGGTAACTCTTGGGTGGTTTTTCAACCTAGATCTTCCGTTGTGTTTGCAACACCATTCCGTGGAGGGTCTTTGGCTCTGCCTAGCTCTTCTTGCCTTCCCACCTGCCAACTGTTTTCCCACAAAGAAGATTGGCATTAAATTTACTGTTTCTATCCATGTACTTTTTTTGATCTTTTTTTCAGTTAGCTACTATGCACACCTGTCCATGAATTTGGAGATGCAGTTTGGACAAGAGTGTTTAGAAGGGATAAAATTTGGACACAAGAAATGAAGACCTAAACATGCTGAAGATGCACATTAACTATCTGAGAGCCAGTGTGTTTTCAATGAGGTTCTCACTGCGCTCCAGGTCTTGGTCTTGCTCTCCACCCACCCCCTCACATTTGTTCCAGGCTGGAAATTTTCAAGCCTGAACATCTGTTTTGAAGTGCTATGCTCCTTTCTGGAAAACAGCATTTTTTTTTCAAATTCTTAAGTTTGCTTATTTCCTCCTTATCATCCCCAGATGTTTTGCGCCTCTCTCCTCTCCCCGCTCATTTTAATAATTGTGCAAATCCTAAAAGAACTGCTGGCAAAGATTAACCCCCCTTTGGGTCACCATGCACAACTACCACCCAGGACACCATCTCTGCCCTTTTTACTTCTTTCAGAGCACATGGATAATTTGGGAGGCCAGGGGAAGAAGGTGGGCAGTAATGTTAAAGATCTCCTTGGAATCATAATATCTGTGCATAGATGAAGTTACTGAGGCTACATCAAAGTAGTAATCTTCTTTACGGCAAAGGAAACAATCAACAAGCAAAGAAGCAACTCAACAATGGCAAAACAACCTTAACAAAGGGGCGAAGGTAATGAACAGACATCTTTCAAAAGAACAAATCAAATGCCTAACAGACATCTGAAAAAACGCTCAGGCTCCCTAGCTATTATGGAAATACAAATAAAAACTACACTGAGGATCTACCTAACTCCAGTTAGACTGGCCTACATTTGGAAATCCACTAACAACACCTACTGGCATGGATGGATGGAAAACATTGAATGCAGGGAAAACACTGTTGGTGGGGGTTGAGGCTAGTGCAGCCACTATGGAAGTCAGTATGGAGAGTGCTAAGACAACTGAAAACTGATCTGACTTATGACTAAGCTATCCTACTTTTGGGAATATACCCAAAGAAAATTAAATCTGCAACCCCATATTTATAGCTGTATGATCCATAATAGCAAAAACATGGTTGGAAGCAACTCAGACACCCATTATAGGTGGAATGGATAAGGAAACTATGGTACGCCTACTCCGTGGAATATTACTCAGACATTAAAAACAATGAAATTCTACCATTTGCAACCAAAATGATCCCAACTGGAGGCAATTATGCTCAGTGAAATAAGTCAATCCCATAGGACAAATATCATATGTTCTTTCTGATATAAGGTAACATACCTGCAAAGTACAAAACAAACAGATAAACATGTTTTTACATATGTACTCTCAGATAAACTATATAATGGAGACCAGCATAGTAGGAAGTAAAAATATATTGCAATACACATTTCTATTCCTGAATAAAAAGAGGATGCTTATTGAAACTATTAAATATACCTTGACAATAGGATACTAGACTTTTCTACCACTGCCTGTACCTACAACGCCATGATGAACTTAACAGCGGATTGTTGGATTTGTGACTGCTGCTGAAGGACTATACCATTATAATAATATGGAGAAAATGGTTGGGGTGCAGAAATGAGAGGAGGCAGTGGGAAGTAGAGGGAGGATCCCTATACCTACAAAATCAGTCGTGTTGTGGAAAATAATAAAAACATAAAAATAATAATAAATCTAGAATACTATAATTTTGCCTACAGCATAAAAATTGATGGAATAACTAGGCATCCTAGGCTTTAGGGGAGATAGTAGAGGCTTGGAGTTTACATGTCCCAGAGATGAAGGCATCTGGGATCCGCCTTTCAGTACTTGGGTTCCTTACTAAGCTCTGGTTCCTGACTCCAGCTTACTGTTAAGGTAGCAATGTAAGGCAGTAATGGTGGCTCCAACGATTGAATTTCTGCCTCATGGAACACCTGGGTTGAGTTTCCCTGGCTCCTGGCTTTGGTCCAGGCCAGTCTCAGATATTATGCGTATTTGGATAGTGAACCAGTGGATGAGGATACCATCTTTCTCTCCCAAACTGAAAACAAAAAAAGCTGTAGATATTTAGGCAAATTGTTTTCTTTCTAAATACCTCTGTTACTTCACTTATACCTGACCCCAATTTTACCTCATTGAGTTTCATAGAAATCATGTGTTCTTAGTGGAAAATTACATCTGTACACAGTCCATCAGAGAATAAAGTAACCCAGAGAAATTCAGCTCCTCCACTCTGCTGGTTGATGACAGACTAAGTTCAAGTCCTCTGTTGTGATTTAGCAGTTGTGACCATCACAGGCAGTCATAGGGACAACTGGTCTCCAGGGACAACCCCAGGCAACCATCTGCCCTTCAACTTCTTGTCTGTGTCACAGAAGTTCCAGTCAAACTTGATGATTTTTCTTGACCTTTCTGCATGCTCTAGGTCACAACACACTGAGAAAGACGGGATACATATCTGTGAATGAGGCAGCAAAGCTAGGTATCTCCAAGGTGGAAACCAAGATGGAAAAACTGCTTTGCCTTCTTTTGGGAGAGACAGACAGACACACACACAGCACCCAAGCCTGGATGCAACTCTGCTCCCTGAGAAGCAATTCTGCAACAAAAGCTCCAAAAGCTCCCAATATCTTCCAGCGTGAGGTTTCCAAATATTTAATTGTAACGAAATCAAGGAATCAGAAAGTCTCTACTACATCTGCAATAACTTAGAATCCCTGTCCTCCCTGTGAAAAGTTGGTCATGAAGATAAGATGTAAATTTGATCTTGCTGGAAAACACAGAGTTGTTAGATGATTAACAGTATGATAAGAATTTCTACGATTTCATTCATTCATTCAGTGGTTGCTTGTTGAATGCCCAGTATAAATGAGACATTTGCATGGTGGATAATCTCATTCAGAAGCAGAATTTATAGAAAGTGGGAGGAAGATTGCATCTAACTAGAGAAAAAAAGTGAATTAAACATATGTGAGGGGGTCTTTAGAAAGGACATGAAAATTGCATATTATGAAAAAACTATGCATTGATATTAAAAACTTTTTGTTTCAGAATAAACTTATCCTTTAATTTCATCTTCCACAAATGTTTCGATATGCCTCAAAAAAGGGAAAAAAATGAGATGAGAGGGCAAATCCATTATGTGATTTACACTCTTAATAACAGAAGTGAGGGTAGCAGGAACTTACCTGGTACAGGACCAAAAAGGGAGGAAAAGCCTCAGTCAAGACACTGTGCATGCCCAATTCTTGTTTCCTGATAAATATCCCATGTTATGACAAGGGCAATGCGATGAATAAAGCTACATGCAAATCACCCAGGCAGTGATGAGGTGCAGGCTACACAGGGTCTGCTTCCCTCCACAGCGGCAGAAGGCCTTGGAGGAGCTTCTGAGGCATGTGTGCCACCAAGAAACACCCACTGAAAACATAGAGAGCCCATTTGCTTATCAACCTCTCCAGGGTCATGTAATGTAGCACTGCTAATTGATGTTCCAGAGACCCTTCCTTCACCCACCCTGCTCTGCTCCTCTTTCTTTGGGGTACTTCCTTGCCATTGCATAGTGAATACACTCCCTGTGCACCAGGACTGGTGCCCCACACTGCCGTCAGCTTGGGTTCCTGTCTTGTCTACATTGAGGGGTGCTGGAGCTTCCCACCCACACCCATGACAACACTCTCATTATCTGTTTCCTCAGGAGGAACCGAGGACCAGCTGCTTTCCGTAGGTGCGAGGCAGAGTCTGTGGACAACAGATCCAGTTGCGGAGAAGCATCCAAGAACTCCACTCCAACCTCAGCATTTGTAACGGTTGTTGAAAAGCTGGAATGGCTGACCAAGAACATGTAGTCATCCATTTTTGGAGATCTCTACTTCCTGTGTAGGATGAGTGTCCTCTATGGTTATGCTAAAAGGGGCAATTCCTAATGGCTTCCAACTTGTTTTGGCTTACCACTAAGTTAATTTTGTTGCGCGAGTAAGGGTTCTGACCCAGTGTATGTGATCTTAATCAAAGAAGAGAGATCAGACTCAGATGTGCAGTCCCAAAGGAGGCTCTCATTAATGTTTTAAATCTATTGAGGTCTCAGGAGACCTTCAAGAGCCGTCCAAAAGACTGTGGATTTTACAGAACAGGGTAAATTATGGTGGCCGCTTTGAAATCAACAGGAATGGAATGAATACATCAGCAATACGTGAAAATGTGTCCTGGACAGCCACTCAAAAGCTGACATGAAATATGAACTGTTTTTTTCTCTCTCCATCTGATTCATGTTTACACTTCATATCCCTGTTAATTTTTTTTTTATATTCACAAAATCATGAGTCACCATTTTAACTGATAGTTCTTGCAGGCAGAATTAAAACTGCTTCAATCCAGAATATTCGTTCCGAGTCCTCAGTCGTAAGGGAGACCCTCTCACTGGAAATGATAGGGGGCTACCCCAAGATTTTTTTCCAACATATTGAGACTGCTCGGCAGGAGGTCGGAAATTGTTAGAAGGGGCTGGCACCAGACATCAAAGATGTGAAGGGAGGTAACAATTTAAGTCCTGGGTGTGGGCGAGATCAAGGGATGTAGGGAAGGCAATGAGGAACCAGTCGAGGACAAGCTCTTGGGGAACACCCACTCATGAGCAAGGGAACCGGAAGTGCAAGTTGGTGCAGTAGCTGAGGAGAAAGGAAGGAGCACAAGCAGGAGGTCACCGTGTCATAGTGCTCAAGAGGACAGGAATGCCACGGGAGGCATGGTCCAGAGGGGGAAAGGGAATCGAGATGTGTAGCAAAAGAGCTGCAGAAAACGTCACCAGATGGTGTTGGTTAGGAGGTCTGGGGTAGCTTCTGAGAAACTGGTCAAGTGGAGTTTTGAACTAGGAATCAGACTGCAAGATGCTCAGGCGTCAACCAAGAGGAAATCTGAGTGATCTTCTAATAAGTTTAGTGGAGAAGAGAAGGGGAGGATGAATGCTGACCTGCACATAAGACTCTAATTTTGAAGCATGAAGATCATCTGAACAAGGCTGCAGGGTAAGGAGCCTCTGGAAAGGAGACCGAGGAAGAAGCTGAGAGAATTACAGAAGCCAAAAAGAAAACGAATAAAAAATAACAGAGAGATTGTACTCTTGAAAGGAAACTGATATGGGTAAAGAAAAGGGGATCCTAACAGACACACACATTCTCAAATAGGAGAGAAGTACGAGGGCCTAGGGTGTGACACGAAGCCGGCTGCCAGGATTCAAACGACTTTGCCCCTCACTAGTCTTTGCTTGCCACTCTGTCCCTCAGTTTTGCCACTTGATACATGTGAAAATTATCAGCATCTACCCTAAGAAATTATATAGACATATATGTAAATGCAACACTCGGAACAGTGTCTGGCATATAGTAAACACTGTGTGAGTTCATGTGAAGTGAGGAAGAAGAACAGAGAAGGTCCTGACGTTTGAGGGTCTGCAAAGACTATGACGATGACTGCTGGAAAACAGTCAAGCTGGGGGTTCCTTTCGAATTGCTGCTGGGGGTAGTGGGAGAGTCCTGTTTAGGAATCCAATTAAAAGAATCTATATTTAGGTACCCAAACATCACAAAACTTCCTGCCTTTCTTACGTATGCTGACATCATTTTAATTCTTGATCTTGAAACTGCCTGTCTGTTCCAAGTTCTTTTGGGGGGTTCTTTTTGTAACTTTGTTTTCCTCAGTTTTTTTTTTCAGGAACTTAGCTTTCCTCCTACCTGCTTCTTTCTAGTTAGATTTCCTTGGATTTCATCATCAGCTTCCCCACTACTCTCTTGCCTTATCCCAGTTATCCAACATTTTTTCTCTAAATAATCTCAGGCATCCGGTGGTTGCAGTTTAAGACCCATAGCTGTATCAGTAATTCTCAAAGCAATAGATTCAGTAGTGAATTTTCTTCTAAATTCAGATCCATACTTCTAAAGCCAACTATATTCTCCCATCTCTATTTGCTACAGGCATAACCACCCAACATGTCTCCTTTGCCTCCTCTTGGTCAAACTTTTCACTGTGTGTTGTTCATCTTGTTGACTTGCACTCAATCCATGGGACTGTCCAGACTGTAAACCTAAGTAGTCCTGTGTAATATCTTACTCCCTGACTCTTCATTCAGTCTACAAACCAATATTGATTCAATCTTCCAAAGAGCTCTTCAGCCCATCTTCTCTAATTCTATGTTGTGTATTTGGATGAGATCACCTTCTTACCCAGTTTATGTCACTATGACCCTTTACCTCGGGAATTATCTGCTACACAAATCTGCTTAAAACCTTAAAAACTTAAAAGGAATCCCAGATCTTATTTAAAAACCATGAGGGAAAAACCCTTTCAGATATGGTTTGCCCTGAGCTTAGTGAGTAAGTTATTATGCTTCTGTGTGCTAAAGTTAAAAACCAACAACTATATTTCACCAAATGACTAAATTATATACCATTGATTGTAAAACACATTATTATTTTTGGTTCCAATGAGAAAGGATGTGGAGAATAAACTATATTAATGAAATGATGGTGTATCATCAACTATAAGACATAGCCCAACCTCTGATTACTCAAATGTGAAAAAAAAACTGCGTGTGATACAAGCAATAAAATATAGCTCTTGTTATTTTCTTCCTGCCCTATGCGTTTTACATTTGCTATTTCCTTTGCTCATAATGTGCCTACTTTTTACCTGAATCTCTCTAACACTAAGCAAACTCCTGACCATCCTTCAGGATGTGATTTCAAAGCCCTTTTCAGAAAGAATTGCCTGACCTGTTTTGGCAGCATCACCAGTCCCTATCTGTGGCCCCTTCGTTGTGGTGGTAAGCACATGGCTATCTATATTGATTCCCACTTTTCCATATCCTGGAGGACAGAGACTATTCTACTCGTCTTTTTATTATTGATGCCTAGCTGCACTGGGAGATGATAGCTGATTCATTAGTGTTCAGTCAATAAAGTAATGAATGTTACTCTGACTCATATGCTCAGATTACTCCCAACTGACTTTCTGAGTGCCTGAACTCAGAAAAACTGGCTGACATTGACCTCCCTGGTGACCCCTGATCTGCTCTTTGCCTTGTTTTGTCATAGTTGACACTGATGACAGAAAAAAGTTTATCACTAGATCCTACTCTCTACAAATTTTACATTTCTTAGATTATCTGCAGCATTTAGCACATGGCCAGGCATATATTGGGAAGTAAATCAATTGTTATTGTTTGCTCAGTAAGCTCTTTATAATTAGGACAGAATGTACAAGTTATTGAGAAACAGCCTTAGTCTTACAGTTAGGAGTTGAATTGCCTTGGGATCTATTTCACATACAAATTATTTTGGTAACACTAAAACACTGCTCACTGAAATCATAGAAATGCTTACTCTTGAATCTCTTTTTCCAGAGCTTAATTTTTTATCTGATCCATTAATTGCTAGTTATCAGAATAACTACTGAACATTAGTCACTAGGACAACAAATATATAGTTTAGCTAGTGAAGCCATTCAGCAGCAAATTTCCAGGGCCATTTTAATAATCATTAACTTTTTGGGTCAATGTTGAAAATGTTTCACCCTCAGACCCCAGGCATCTTTTTCCCACCATGAGTAAACCCTATTAGTTCATTCTTGTAAAGTTTACTTTATTCGTTGCATTATGATTGTTCTTACAGTAATATTGTATTTTTAGGCTTATGGATTATTGTAAACATAATGGGTATTTACCTCAATCCAAAGGAAGGGAAAGTCTGATGAGAGATATTGAGTCTGTGCGAGACCATTTTGTGATTATTCACTTCTTGATACAAGCTGATTAGTCAGAATTTGGAGTGTTTCCAATGGATAAGATTGCACAGTATTCAAATCAAAAGCAATTCCCATTTATGTCTATCTAAAAGATTTGCTTCAGCAGACACTGTCAAGTGGTCACATTAAATGTGGTAGAAGCCAGTTTTTCTTGATTAACAAAGCCTAATAGGAAGATTAACCAAAGGCTATTTCAGGCAGTCAGGTACATTACTAGAAAAGCATGATTGGAGTCAATGACTGTGTTCAAGTGCCTATTGAATTCTAATGGGAAAAAAATGAAAGAATCCTTAGCCATCAAAAGAGGGGCCAGATCAATCAGAACATGATGTTATAGGTGGTTCAAGTTGTGAGCCAAGTTCTTTTAAATTGGTTTGAGATAACTGGGAGTCTATGAAAATAGATGTTCACATTGTCAACCTCCCTTTATTGCTGCCAGAAAATTTTGCAACACTAGTGTTGCTTTGAGGCCTCAAGTTGGTCATGGGTGAAACTGTGAACAGAGTGAAGTTTGTCTTTGATTTTCTGCCACTCATTTTATACACTTGTGCCATTTGTTATACTATCCTTTCCAGATCCAAATGATAGCTTTCTTCCTTCTGTCTTTGGCGACCCCAAGACCTATCTAAAACAATATACATTTAATACTTTTTACTTCTGGGATCATACTAAGTTAAAATTAAATATTGGTAGGTCCTGTCATCCATCCAGATCTTTCCATTTCTGCCTTTTTCTAGGATCTAGAGGCGGTATTGCCCAGATAATGGCTCTACCTGTTATGTCTTCAAAGCCAGCAATAGAGAGTCTTCCATCTCTTCAACTCTGCTTCTAGAGTTAGAAATCCTTCTCTGGCTCTTACTCTCTTGTTTTAAGAACACCTGCGAGTATCCCACTTGGATAGTCCAAGATGATCTTCCCATCTCAAGATCATTAACTCAATTACAACTGTAAAGTTCCTCCAACTCATAAGGTAACATATTCACAGGTTCCAGAAATTAGGATATGGATATCCTTGGGGAATCACTATTCTGTCATGTTAACTCACATAAAGTATTGTATTGTCAAAATATTGGGGTTTCATGGAGTTTTTTCTTTTTGTTTTGAGAGACACAGACAGACGCACATAAATAGTTCTCATCCACTAGTTTTCCACCAAATTATCCCAACAGCAGGGATTATGTTCAGGCCATAGCCAGGATCTGGAAATAAAATTCAGGTCTCCTAGCAAGAGTTCAATTACTTGAGTCAATACCACTACCTCCCAGGGTCTATCTTCATTAGCAAAAAAATTGGAATCAGGAACCAAGAATGTAACCTAGGCACTACTCCTGTGGGAGATGTGGGTCTTATAACCATTAGACTAACTGCTGACTCCATCCAAAGTGTTCATTGGTCTCTCAAAATATCATTACAAAAGATGAAGTAATGCATATACATGTAGCCTTTTCACCATTTCTCCCATCCAAGTACTAACCAGGCCCAACCCTGCTTAGCTTCCCAGATCAGGTGCCTTCAGGGTGGGATGGCCATAGACCTTTTCATCATTTCTTAGGCTTATTCCCTCCAGATCCAAATTACAAATGACTCTTGCCTTTGACACTTTGGTACAGTTCATAGTACTTTTTTTCTAGTACTTTTTTAATCACATGAAACATTGCAATTTAAGAAACTTGAAGGTTGAAGGACAGAGTAAAGTCAATTCCCAGGATAAATAACTGCCATCAACTTAAGCAACTTCCCAAACAAGCACCATTTCAGTAAACACAATGAAGAGAAGCAAAGCTAATTTAAGGGAGGAAAATACCAAGAATTGTCCCAAACATCACCTTTCACAAATTTCATTTTTTTGCTTTCCTTTGGTGCTGAAACTTGAGCATAATAAGTGCTCACTAAACAGAGACTGCTTAATTTTTAAACCAGGAAGAACCATGAAAAATAATTGAATAGTTCTGTCAACCAATAATCTCCATATGCCTGTAACTATTTCAGCTTATCCTGTAGTAACCTTTATAATATCTCTCCTTTAGTTCTGTATGGTTGTAACACACTTAATGCTCCTCCCATTAAATAATTCCACAGCTATTTGAAGACAACTATACTGTTTATAGCTCCAATCTACATCATCCCTACACTTTCTCTTCTCTAGAATAAAATTAGTTCCTCATAGTGAAGTTTAACAAACATCAAGGTTGCTTTAGAGGAGTAGAAAATAAAGAACTGAAACATTGGTTCCTCTCTGCTTGACCACATCCTGTTTTTCTTGAACATTGGGATGGATACGCTGTGTAAGTACGAGACAGAGGAAAACCAAAGAGCTCTCCATAATTGTCATACTTATTAGTTATTTCTAATAACTAATAAGTAGTTATTTCCATTTCTATTTCTAAGACTAATAACTAGTTATTTCTAAGACTACTGAAATAGCGACTGGCCCTGTGGGTCAACATGCTAATTTTCCACCTGTGCTGGCATGCCATACTGCACCAGTTCATGGCTTGGCTGTTGCACATTTTGTCCAGCTCCTGCATGTGCCTTGGGAGAGCAGCAGAGGATGGATCAGGTCCTTGGGACCCTGCACCCACCTCAGAGACCCAGGAGAAACTCTTGGCTCTTGGTCACAATCGGCTTAGCTCCACTTCTTGGGCCTATTTGGGGAGTGAACAAGCAGATGGAGATCTTTTTCTCTCTGTCTTTCCTTCTCTCCATAAATCTGCCTTTCCAAAAAAAAAATTTTTTAAGACTTTTGAAATAGTCTTCTAATGAATTACAAATGGCTCCTTCTGATATTTGTACCTATATTGCAAATAAGAGTCCCAACACAGATTTTAAATAAGTTACTCAAAGTTACAACATAAATGATAGAATTGACCAGAAGACTACTTTAATCCATAGCTTATAGGGAAACTAAAGACAGTCAATGAAATCAACAACTAGGTCATGAATTCATTCCAGATGAGACTGTAAGCAATAGCACATATGAAAAACACTCCAAAAGGTTTCTGATTCTGAGGAAGATGGAATAAATACTCTTCCTCCCACCCCTGCCATCTCTTCTACTGAATATAACTATCAACCTGGATGAGATATATAATAGCTGTACAAAGCCTGAAGAAAAATGGTAACATGTACATTGGAGCTAAGACCTGAACTGGAAGTTGAACCAGTAGTAATTCTACCAGTTTCCTCCTCTACTATCAGCTACTATAGACTTAAGGGCGGCCCCAAATCTGCAAACTCATGTTGACTTCTATCAGAAAGAGATCCAAGAGAAACTTTCAATCCTCCTTCAAGGAGCAGGAAAGAAGAGATTCTGTGGGCCAGAGAGGGGAGAACTCAACTCCTCTACTCCAACACTCAGGAATTGACAATGGCACAAGGACGGCAGCAGCATAGCATTCTGAGAGGGAAAGCTTTTCCCATGACAAAATGAGTTGTGGTTCTAAGAAAATGAGATGAATTTGTATTCTTTCTATCCTGCTACTACTTGGCACGGGACATAAATATGATTACAAGAAGTGGTTTTTGGAGCAGAAAAAGAAAACTTCGACTTTTTGGCTAAAATCTGTGAAAGGAAACTCCAACAAAAGAAACACACCCATGAGAATATGGGATGATAGGAAATCAGAGAATAGCTCTGTAACATTGTGTCAATGCCAGCGATTACTTTGGATGTGTGCACGTGTGGATCTGGACATGCCTGAACAAAGGACCTGGCTGCAGGGCAGACCGCCACCATCCAATCCCCAGACTGACTGACTACTAGGCGGCACACGTATGAAAGTGATCAGAATACTGATAATGTCTAAACAAAACTGATCACTGGAAACAGCCCATAAAGGTAAGAACCTAACCTAGCTGCAATCTAACCGGACAGCTGCTTGCAAAAATCAGAAAAAAATAATTCCATTCAGCACTTGAAGAAAACCCAGCAGTTCCTAACACAATATTAAAAATCAAGATCAATCAAGCTTAGCTGTTTTTACAAAAGTCAAACCAAAACAAAATCAAACAAAAAAAAAAAAAGGAAATTTTAACTCTTAAGGAAAAGCAATCAATAAGTCAACTTATTCCCTATCAGGTGACCCTGATAAGGAATTATCCTCAGGGAAGAGTATGTGGTCTTGATATAAACGGAAAGAGCATGGTTCATGAAGATATTGAAAATTAAGGAAAGTACGGGCCCGGCGCGGTGGCGCAAGTGGTTAAAGGTCCTCGCCTTGCACGCCCGGGATCCCATATGGGCGCCGGTTCTAATCCCGGCAGCCCCGCTTCCCTTCCAGCTCCCTGCCTGTGGCCTGGGAAAGCAGTCGAGGACAGCCCAAGGCTTTGGGAACCTGCACCCGCGTGGGAGACCCGGAAGAGGCTCCTGGCTTCGGATCGGCATAGTATCGGCCCGTTGCGCTCACTTGGGGAGTGAATCATCGGACGAAAGATCTTCCTCTCTGTCTCTCCTCTCTGTATATCCGCCTTTCCAATGAAAAAATAATAAAAATAAATCTTTAAAAAAAAAAAAAGAAAATTAAGGAAAGTAAAACCGGAAACTTGGAAGCTGAGAAATATAATGTTCACTACTGAAAACATTAACCAGTGGGCTTTTTTATACACAACAATTAGTAGCAAAGGTCCGTGGACAAAAGTAGATGAGCAGGAATTACATACTGCTAACAACAGAGAGGAGAAAGATTTTAGAACTCAGAGACCTATGGGAAATATAGAGGTCTAGCATCAATGCCGTTTAGTTGAGTACAGAAAAAAAAGAACAGGGCCTGGCACAGTAGCCTAGTGGCTAAGTCCTCGCCTTGCAAGTGCCAAGATCCCATATGGGCCCTGGTTCTTTTTATTATTATTATTACCAACAATTACTGTATTTTTGGTGATTTTTACCTAGTTGATTAGGGTGATTAGGGTGATTAGGGTCAAGAGCTACAGGAAGGTGGGTGAGATCACCATTTCCACATTCTCTCTTTTTTCTTCCTGTATCTGGGGGAAGGGAGGAGACAAGAAGAGAACCCACACCCAACTTCCCAAACGCCTCTGCACCCTGGGATGGAGGAGAGCCACCCAACACCACTTCAGGGTCCCTTATGTGGGGCATACTACGAGGGTCCTGCTCATGAGGTTTCAGTAGTTCAACAGTTCCAGATTGCTGTCCATCTTGCCACTCCAAGCACAATGAAATCTCTCCAGAATTCACTGGTTGACACAGTCCACCTTAGAATAGCCATTTGCTCAGTTATTCACTGCCAACACTTGGCTGGGGTAGTTGAGCAATTTGTTCTGTCCTCCATCCTCTGTACTGGTATCAACTGTACTCTGTAGACTCCAACGTACTGCCATGTCCTCCAGTGAACCTCGATATGCTGTCCACTGCTCTAAGCCACTGAGGAGGTCCAGCTCTGACACATGCACTCCACGGTCAGACCATGGAATCTGCAATTCTGCCCATGGTTGGGGTTCTGAGTCCAGCGATTCAGTTGGGGAGATATCCCCATAGAAACTTCATCTGAGGTGATCCTAGACCTGATTCTTGTGTGTGCTTGCCAATACACGGTCTGGCATAGTCCATTGCCTAAATTAGTCTACACACACTGACAGTTGCAATTGCTGGGTCTGTTCTGCCTCCAGTCCTTCACTTTCACACAAACCAACAGGTGTTGCAGACCAGCCTGATTCCATATGGGCTCCAGTTCTAATCCTGGCTGCCCCATTTCCCATCCATGCTGTGGCATGGGAAAGCAGTTGAGGATGGCCAGAAAGCCTTTGAACCCTGCACCCATGTGGGAGACCTGGAAGAAAATCCTGGCTCCTGGTTCCAGATGGACTCAGCTTTGGCTGTTGTGGCCTCTTGGGGAGTGATCGGTGGATGAAAGATCTTCCTCTTTGTCTCTGCTTCTGTCTGTATATCTGACTTTCCAATAAAAATCAATAAATCTTAAAAAATTGTTAAAGAAATAAAAAAAAACCCAACAGCATAGGTTAGAAAAATTATTTGACAATACAATGATTGAGAAGATCCCAAGCTTGGCAAAATTAATAATTTTAAATTTTAAAAAGCTGAGTGAACTCCAAATAGAATATGTTCATAGATATTCAAGTCTAAACACTTGGGGAGTGAACCAGTGGATGGAACATCTTTCTGTCTCTCTTCTCTGTAAATCTGCCTTTTTAATAAAAATAAATAATATTTCAAAAAAAATGTGTGACATTGGCCTGGCATAGTGGTGTTGCATACGAATTCTCTGCTCTGCAGAGCTGGCATTCTGTATTGGTGCCGGTTCTAGTCCTGGCTGTTCCAGCTACAATCCCGCTTTCTGCTTATGACCTGAAAAAGCAGCAGAGGATGGCTAAAACCTCGGACCCTTGCCTTCACACACAGACTTGGAAAAAAGCTTGTGGTTCTCAGCTTCAGACCAATCAGCTCTTGCTGACACAGCTATCTGAGGAATGAACCAGCAGACAGAAGAAGTCTCTGTCTCCCTCTCTCTCTGACTTTAAAATAAAATAGATAAATCTTAAAAAGAAATTGCATGATGGCTGAAAGTAAAACTCATAGCACTGTGTGTGTGTGCATCAATGGGAACTATATAATTAAGAAGGGATGGTAAAAAGATCTATATGTCATTGTAAACTTTACATTTTCCTCTTAGTAAAATACCATGCTAATTATGCTGTGAATAGTTAAAATATGTATATTTTAATCCCTGAAGCAACTACAGAAAGTTTTTTTTTTTTTAAGATTTATTCTATTTTTATTGGGAAGTCAGTTATGCTGAGAGGAGAGAGAGGAAGATCTTCCATCCTTTGATTCACAGCCCCAAGTGGCCACAGTGGCCAGAGCTGCACCAATCTAAGCCAGGAGCCTGGAGGCTCTTCTGGGTTTCCATGTTAGTGCAGGGTTCCAAGGCTTTGGGCCATCCTTGCCTGCTCTCCCAAGTCACAAGCAGAAAGCTGGGTTAGAACTGGTGGCCATATGGGATCCCAATTCACACAAAGCAAGTACTTTAGCCACTAGGCTACTGTGCCAGGCCCTACAAAAAGTTTTATAAGGAGATAGTTGTTAAAAACCTCAAATCATAAATTAAAATGGAACAATAAAAATATTAAAATATCCCAAACAATTAATAGAGGGAGAAAGAAGCAATAAAAGAGAGCACAGTGAAGCAAAAACAAATACAAAAAATAAGCAAAAGCAATTAATAGTAGACAATCCAAACATATTGATAATTGCTCTAAATGGAAATTATTTAAAACAATCCACTAGAAAGGCTGAGATGCTGGAAAAAGAAAAATACAAGTCCAAATCTACATGTACTATAAGGAAAAGAAAACTTCAAATATAATATAGGTAGGTTAAAACTAAAAAACAAATCACGGATATCAATAAAAATACAGACAGGGAGCTCTATTAATGCCAAAATAAATTGTAGAACAAGAAAAAGAATCAGTGATAAAAAGGTTTATCACATAATGATATGAGTCAATTCCCAAGAAGATATAGTAATGTTAACTGTGCATGTACTTAACAACAAAACTGCACAATGCATGAACTTGGGAAAGAAATGGAAACATCACAACTGTAGTTGAATGTTTTAACACTTCTCCACTAGCAAGCGATGGAACAAGTAGACAGAAAAGCAAACTGATTTGAAACTCTATAGGAACTCTATATAACAACTGAGGCTAATTACTATTTATAACATTACCTACAACAAAAGCAGAGCACACATTCATTTCAAATACATTTAAAATAGTCACCAATTAGGGCATACCCTGAATAATATATCAAATCTTGAAGAGTTGAAACACATTAAAATCATACAGATTATATCACTTTAAGATATAGAGTTAAAAAAACAATTAATAGAAAGATAACTGAAAAGTCTCTAAGCAGTTGGAAATCAAATAACATTTTAACTAGCCAATGGGTCAAAGGGAAATTAGAAAACGCTTTGAGCTAGCTTAAAATCAAAATGTGCTATATTAAAATTTTTTGGATGCTGTTAAAGAAGTGATGTGAGGGTGAGTCATAGCAAATCAATAGACAAAGTTCCAACTCTAAAAACCAGAGCAAAGTAAAGCACGGAGACTTGGAGCAAGAAGAATAAACGAAATAAGAAACAACAAAATTAGAAAAGTGCCAGCAAATAACTGATAAAATAATATGATCAAACAGATAAATAAAATAATTTCTACTCAGACTAATGAAAAAGGAGAAAGACACAAACTACTTGCATCAAGAATGTGAGAGGACTCTAGTGCGTCAGATTCCTAGAACATTTATAAGAAAAAACACAACAAACAATTTTATATACATAAAGTTCACAGTTTTTATAAAATAGCCAGGTTCTTGAAAGCTAAAGTTGAAACAACCCACAGTCAACAGATAACTTGAAGAGCCCGGAGACCTAGTCAACAATCTGTAGTTTCCTTTCAAAAACTCATGACTAAATGATAATCACAAATCTTTGAAATACAAATGGGGACAGGTATTTAGCCTAGTGGTACAATGCTGGTTCAGACATCTGAGCACCATCTCTGAGTATCTGGGTTCAACACTCACCTCTGGTTCCTGATTCCAGCTTCCTGCTGAGCAGCCTCTGGGAGGGGTTAGTGAGGCCTTGAGGACTTGGGTTCCTGACACCCATGCTGGGGACCTGGATCAGCTGGCCCCAGCCCTGTATCAGCTCTGTGGTCATTTGACCAATGAAAAAGATTTCCCTCTCTCTCCTGTTGCTGTTTTTGTCTCAAACAAAAAGAAATAATAATGTATGTAATATCTTACAGACAGTAAAAGCAAGAAACACTTCCCAATTAATTTATAAAGATCAGCATTACCCCACTTCTAGAAAAGACAATGTCAAAAAGCAAACCAGAGTCATATTCTCCATAAACACAGATGTAAGAAAACACCTAGGAAAGCTACTCAGCAAAATCTTTTTTTAAAATTCAGAATTAGATAAAAAATAATAAGGAAATGGTTGCTATTAACCACTAGGAGCATTAGTTTTTTCCACTCATGACAGAAAGTACACTTGCACTATAAATTTTTTTAATACGGTTAAAATATATTCTTTTGCCAGTATGTTAATATTTTCTAATAAAATATATCATTTCTGTGGTTGGCACTGTGGTATAACAGGCTAAGCCTTCCCTTTCAAATACTGTATCACAGTTTCACTCTTTTCACGCACGTGAAGCTTATATGGCTTCCCTTTGGCATGCCCAAATCATCAGCATCTCAACTCTTGTACTCTGGGACCACTATCAGGTAAAACAAGGGCTCCAGGGACACAGCACTGCAGATCTGATAAGCAAGACAGAGCCCAAGTGACGAACGGGCAGGAAGCATGTACAGCATGGACATGAGAGATAAAGATGACTTGCCCCTGAGAAGTGGAGCAGGGCCCTGAGACGTCATCATGCTACTCCAAGTGACAGGTGATTTCACACTTACAAATGGCTTATTTTGTGATTTTTTTTCTGTGAGTATTCTTCAGACCACAAAGTAATTTTGCATTGACTATTTTTAGGTTCCAGTGGATCACTGGTAACTGAAATCTAGCAAGTGGAGCAGTGGATAATAAAGGATTACTATGCACGGAAACGACAACGGAACAGCAGTTACCGGTGATGTGGTGTAAGTTAGGTGGCTAGTTTAGGGATGAGTCAGCAAGAAGCCACAGAGTGATGTTTTCCCCTTACTTGTCAATCAAAACACTTTGTTTCCTAGGACGTGCCTGTTTCACCTGGGGCCTAGATAGCAGTGGGAGGGGAGGGGGGACCAAGGGCTGGGGAGGGATGCCATCAAAGTGCTAAAATGAAGCTCCACTTCCACGTGAAATTTATGGAGATAGGTTAACATGCCCACGTGACTTCCTGCATGTTAAGGTTCCATCTCCTACCTCACAAATGAAGTCAGCAATCGGGCAGAAGCTTCTTTTTTGCCTAGAACCACTCAGGTTCTCTTTCTCTCTCCCTCCACCCCTCTTTCCCCTTTCAACAATCCTCTGGCCCTCTCATAATGGGTATTTCTCTGTATGGTTAAAGTTACACTCACATGTGAATATGTGTTCACTCTCTTGCCTTTTCAACAGGTCTTTTTTTTTTTTATCATTTTGTACACCTTGCACATGTCATTACTTAAAGCGCTTGCCTTTGTGCTAGACAAGGATGTGGAATAAAGATTAGAATATGATCATGCCCACCATGAAGATGAAAAGAAGCAGGTGGAAGATACAAAGTGGCAGTTGTGTAGGATGAAAAAGCATACAGGTTTCATATAGAATATGAGGAATTCGGCTAATAATTTCACATTGTGTACTAGAAATTTGCATAGAGTAGACTTAAGCTGCTCTTTTGAGACACTTTCACACTAAAGAAAGATCACTGTGTTAGGTATTACATATGGTACCTCGCCTTATCCCAGTAATCACTTCGCTGCATTGCGATACAGGGGGTAATGCAACCACCCACAACACCAGAATCCAGTTATATCCCAGGTGCCAGTTCATATCCCAGCTGCTCCACTTATGATCCAGCTTCCTGCTAACGACCTAGGAATAACAGAAGATGGCCCAAGGTTTGGGAAATTGTCACCTACGTGGAAGACTGGGAAGCAGCTTCTGGCTCAGGTTTGGCTTTGGCCTTGACCTCACTGTTGCAGCCATTTAGGTAGTGAACAACCCACAGGTGTAATATCTCTCCTCTATCTGTCTCTCTCAGTAACTCTTTCAATTAAATAAATAAATAAACCTTGAAAACAAAAACTATCATGTTGTAAAGATACAACAAAAAAATTAACGAAGAAAGTTACCTGGTCCTTCTAAAGTTCAGTAATAAGGAGATCATTCGGTAGCTGGCAACTGTCTCTGCTGTAACTTGTTATCAACTGTTTATGAAAGAGCAGGAAATACTAAAGACATTGGGTTTCAGTGATAAATCGGGATGTGTCATCATCACTTTGAAGCTGGTTGTCTTAATTTTGCCTTTATTGACCACAGGCAAGATTTGGAAAACTGTCAAACCTTGGTTTTCTCTCCCTGGCTGCATTCCCATGTCCATACTGATGCTTCCGGAAAGAACTGAGTCCTGTCCCGGATATGACTAAGACTACAACAGTAGCTAGCACATGTATAAAACTCTCATTTTCTATGAGCAGCTTTTCTAAAATAACTTCTGAAACCCTTGGAAGTCTAATTGGGTTTTTCTCATTGTGTGTTAGGGCTGCTTGGCCTTGACTGAGAGCTGAACATGCTCTGTCTTTGCTGTGCTCTGGCCATGCTCAAGGGCTGGGATCAGGAGAGGGCAATCATACATGTGAACGAGACAGACAATATCTTCATTTCCTACAAAAAAATCTTTTCTATAAACCGTGTGAGCTTAGCTGTGTTTAAACAAATACTCTAGAGTCTGAGCTGACAGAGCTTTCTCTCGGCAGTGTTTACACTAACAGTGGAATCCCGGCCAACATGGACTGCTCAGGAAGTTGTACAGTCACCAGTTTCCTCAGACAAAGGAGGGAACAGCTTCTTTTCCACTCCACAGAAAGCTCTAAATGAATGTAGATCATTAACTGTGTTATAAAAGCTTCTGGTTGTACCTATTGTTCTATTAATGCTGTGGGTAACAGTGTGGGCCCTGGGGTCAGACAGAGAACTAGGTTAAAATCCCACGAGTCTGGACAAGTTATTAACTTCCTCCATCTCAATGTTCTCATGCATAAAATTGAGGTAATGACAGCATAGCGAGTACTGCAGACAACCCCTGGAACTTAGTAGGGCTAACTAAATGGCAGGTGCAGGGTTCTCAATTGTTGGTTACCACTCTTAGTACCACAGTTATTCCTTACATAGTTATCTTTTTTCTTGTACTCCAGAGAGTTGGAGCACTCCTCCAGCGAGAGTGGGCGGAAGGAGGCCCAGAATAGCGCTCTGAGCAGCCTCAGGCCAAGGCAGCAATTAGGTTTCAGCTCAATGTTCCAGTTCTGATGAGTTGATAGTAACTTCCTGGAAGGTCCCATAGGCAACAATCCTAAAGCTGCTGAAGAGATTAACAGAATCATGATTCTGTTCATCAAAGTTGGCCATGGGTGTGGGAGGGAGACGGGTACACTCTGCTAGTCTTGGCCTAGGAGTGGTGGACCACAGCAAGGATTCCTTCTGCCCCCTTGAAACAAGTAGAAATGCATAGACATTCTCCATCTTAGGATACCACAATTCTAGTGCCCCTGATGTTTAACATTGGTAGCAGAATGTATTCCAGCGCAAGACCAAAAAAATCATTGAGTGGTTTTTTGTTTTAGTTTTGTTCAGGGCTTCACAGCTTCCTTCTGGACAAACTATTTGACTGGTAGACATTATAATTTGAGTATCATGGTGGTCTTCTCTTGCCCCATAAAGATGATAATAGCTTATATTTTCAGAGCATTTAATTTGTAAAATGTCCCTGCATCTATTAGGATACTTTATATTCAACTGTTTGGCATAGAGCGAGCACAAAAGGAAGTGAAGGCCAACTGGTGTGGGTATTTCAAGTACATTGATGATTCCAGCACATGTGTTTTGTTTCCAAAGTGCTGGCATTTCACTTCTAGGGTAATGGTATCTGCCTCTTGCTACAAGCCTTCCTCTGGTTTCTTGTCTTCTTAATTTATTTTCCTTTCAATTATGATTTATCCCCATGTAACACATGCTTGTTGTTGTTAAAATATTGCCCTCGTATGGAACCGCATGCCCAAGTATTTTCTCAGTGAGTCACTTAGGAATCCCAGGGCCAGTTCTGCTCCTGATACAAAATACCAAGGTTGAGATTAGTTCCAGTTTTGTGCTAATGATGTCAAATTCTTAGATCTTAGAAACCTGCCAGTGATGTGCAGACACCAAAAGAGCCAGATGATGACCTGGGCAGAAGGCAGACTGCATCCCTTCCTGTGTGCACCAAAGGGCCGTTTTCCGGTCCTCCTAGAGAGCTTATCCTTCAGAAGTGTAATCTGTTCTCTCCCACTCATCCCATCTCAAGAGATTTAGAACTATTTTGCAATAAAAGATGTGTAAGTTTGACCCGCTCTGCCCACGCTGCTCTCTGCTCAAATGGGTTGAGTCAGTATTTCCTCTTTCCCTAAATCAGCAATGGACCAGCTGGTTTTGTCTGATAGAATCAAACCCAATTAAATGACCTTCTTTCTAACCAGGAAAGAGAGAGAGTTAAGCAATTACTTAATTAATGAATCACAGAAGACTAGCAAAGCAGATAAATTGAGCCCCTAAAACTTCTTTCCACCATAGCAATGCTTTGAGAAGTTTCCATAGTAGAGAGATTTGTTTCTAGTTTGAAACTTTAAATTACATAACACGGAAACAAGGTTTTACCCTTTATTGATTGTATGCTAACCTAGATGGATCAACATTTCTTAGATAAGTAAATAAAAGATATTATTCACTGTTTACCGAGCCTCAAAACCCAACAACAAGCCTATTTAAGCCACATGACCTATACTGTCACTTATATGACTGTTTAAAAGATTTACTTATTTATTTATCTATTTAGAAGGCAGAATAACAGAGAGAGAGAGAGAGAAATTTTCCATCCACTGGTTCACTACCAAATAGCCATAATAACTGTGGCTGTGCAGGCTGAAGCCAGGAGTCAGGAGCTTCATGCATAGGTAAGAGGGGTTCAAGCACTTGGACTAAATTCTGCTACCCTCTCAGTGTATTAGCATGGAGTGGCATAGATGGCAAGTGGATTAGCAAGGACTCCAATTGGCACTCTGATATGGGTGCCAGTCTTACAAGTGGTGGCATAACCTACTGCATTGCAACACTAACCCCTATAGAACAGGTTTTACCAAGTTGACATTGGGTGTTGCATTCTCAGTTTCCAGTAAATTGTAGTAGAACAAACAACTATACATAATCTAATTGTTTATTTCTGTGTGGATATAATTTGATTATATTTTACCCTAACTTTTATCTCTCTGTATTGCACCCTGCCCAACCTGCTCCTTGAAGAGTTAAGTTTCATAAACAACAGGGATTTCCTTGAAGAATTGATATATTTTCTTCTCAAAAATAACGACAAATATTAACTGATCAACCATCTCTTTTATGTTTCTGTCTTCCTTATCAGGAAGCTCAGGGATGTGTGACTCCACTTCAGTGTGAAACTCTGAATATGCTGATTGGCTCACACAGGTGGGGTTAGAGATGGCTTAAACGACACAGAGTCCAGGCACCTCCCCTCTAAGGAGACAGGAGGGAGCACTGTTGGCACTGATGCAGTCTGCTCACCGGTGTCACTAGGTCACATTTTTTCCTTTCTGCTCTGCCATTCTGGGCTATTATCACTTAAATCCAATGCTTGGTGCTTCTCACAGCACATGATTGGTGCCACAGGGATAGGACATATTTCAAAGAGAAAGGGAAAGCATGGGTTGGTAAGTCTCTTCTTCCTGTCAATCTAATGGAAGTAAAAGTTTTACTAGATGAATCTCCTTATATCTCATTGCATTATTGGGTCATATGACTACTATCCAAAATTATAGTTACTATCAAAAATTAAAACCAGGTAAATGATTACCATAAGTATAATGTATTTTCCTTGGCTCTGTCTTTAAAAATGCAGTTATAGGGCTGGTCCCACAGCACAGCACCCTAAGTTTCTACCTGCTGCGCTGGCTTCCTTTATGGCCACCATTCAGATCCTGTGCTCCACTGCCAGTCCAGCTCAGCTCTGTCTGTGCAATAGCCAAGCAAATAGAAAATCACTCTGTGTCACTCCTTCTCTTTGTAACTCTGCCTTCAATATTAAATTAAGTTAAATTAAATTAAATTAAATTTATAAACAACCTTAAATCTAAGGCATTGGGAAAGTTTGATATATGGCCTCTCATTTCTTTCTATAAGGTTAATTACTTGTAGGGAGGCAGTTCATATATGGAAACTTGAATTACAATGAACCAAAAATAGTAAGTCAATGATATATGAGGCACATACATGAATTCATAAAAAAGTGCCAACTGTGTGGTCTATAGAGTTAGTGTTGAAGAGTGATTTGGGGGCATTGTGATTTGGGGTGAATAAAAGATAGGGGTTTCAAAGAGCAGGAAGAATTTGATGTGGCTCCAACACAGAAATGTGAGAGATAACTGAATCTCTTCTGTTGTCAAAAAGCCAAAAAGCACATGTGTGCTAATGTAATATTTATTATATGAAAAACACACTTGTCATCTCCCTCAATTCATAGTCAGTTGGGGCACTGGGGATTTGTTGAGAGTCTGTGACCCATCGGTGACACAAAACTTGTGGCTAGATAAAATATCATGGGAAGAGCAAGCGGGGAGTTGATGTCATGATGTAAGGAATATTGTATCTTCAGGGTACAGGAATTGGAAGACGCTATTGGGAGGAAGAGAGCAGAAGATTTAAGCCTGACAACCTGCAGTCCAGGTCCTATTAACAATTACTAGCTATCTGATCTTGAGCAGATACATTTAAACTCATCCTGTTCTTTCTTTTTTTTTTTTTTAATATTCATTAACTGAAAGGGAAAGACTGGAATATAGAGATCTTCCATTATCTAGTTTAATCTCCAGATGATTACAATAGCCTGGACTAGGCCATTTGAAACCAGGAGCCAGGAATCCTAACTGGGTCTCCCACATGAGTTGCAGGTACAGAACATCTTCTGTCACCTTCCCAGGCACATTTGCTGGGCTGGAAAAGACGTAGTTGGGATCTGAACCAGCATTCCAACATAGGATACTGGTGTCTCATTTGGCAGCTTAACTTGTTGTGCCACTATGCCAGTCCTGTGTTTAACTTCTTAGATTTTCTTATCTATAAAAAAAGACAATGGTAATTTCCTATACATTGACCAAGTGGAGAATATATAAGTAAATATTCTAGAAAATTCTGTATAAACTGTAATAATAAGGTACAAAGCATTACTTCATGGTGAGACTCATTTCAGTGTTAGTCTTCTTTAAATAGGCTTGATTAGCATTATTGTATCAAAATGCTTGTCTGACAACTAATTTCAGTGCCTCCCTTTGACTTCACACTTGGTATCCAGGATGAGAGCCGACATTTCCGTTTAAGTCAGAGTTAGTGAGTATTCAGCGGCCTGTGAAATAGCAGGTGAAGATCAGGCATCCTGGTAGAGTGTTAGCATGTCCACATCCCACATCAAAGTATGGGAGTGTCACTGCTGTGTCTGCTCTGGATATCAGCTTCCCATCACTGCAGACCCCGGGAGGCAACAGGCGATGGCTCAGTAGTTGGGTCCTTCCTACCCACATGAAGAACTACATTAAACATTTGGTTCCAGCTCATTGTAGATAATTGGAGAATGAGCCAGTGGATGGGAGCTCTCTGTCTCTGTCTCTTTTTCAGTTTCTCTGCCCTTCAAATAAATAATTTTAGAAGATCAGGTGCTCTTCTAAGAGTTGCCTGACACTTTCCTAAGGTATTTCAGCTTAGAGAAAATTCTCTGATGTTAAGATCAGTGGAGTTCATTCCATGTATGCACTTAACACTAACTCAAGCAGAGTACATATACCTTTTAAAATTAATTTATAATGGAGGAAGACAATACATTTCCATTTTAAGAAAGCTTAACACCACACCTGTATAAATGGAATGAACTTCTGTAGAGAGAGCAGCATGGTAATATTCAACAGTGGTTCAGTTTCTGTTTGCTGCATTTGTATATGGAAAACGTCAAGAACAATTGTGGAATGACAGAGTTATGACATCCTGTTGTTTTATTGCCAACCTCCTGGAATAATTGAGAAATGAGAAAATAGCCCATTCCTATATCTTTAAGAAACCACCAAATGGAGTGCCAGCAGTAGACAGGATACAAGAATTTTCTTCTAATCTTAGTACTATAAATACATAATAAAGAAAATAAATGAATGTAAAATAGGTCTAATCAGGTCTTACCAACTCTCTTTTGAGGAAATCTAAGGAAGATGGCATTAGACTTTTAAAAACTACTCAATAAATGTTACATGGAAATTCATGGGTCTCCATTTTATAGGATCTATCCTATTGGATCACACCTTTGGTCTGTGGAGCAATGTTAATTTTGTAGACAAAGAGAGGCTAAATTTGAATATATTCCTAGCATGCTGACATTCCTAGTCTTAAGGCTCAGCGTCAAAAGTGGAAATTCCAGACATGGTATTCATTCTCATTGTCTGTTGACCTGATATGTAGCTGGAATAAAAGGCTTCAAACAAATAGTCCAGATGGGACACCGACACTGATGACATAGTAAAATAATCATTTTAACAATGATTTAAGCGCGTGTAAGCCACTGTTTTCCTGGATATCCTAAAGTTTCCAATTCTGTTGCTGGGAAAAGAAATAAAGATTTTATAGTTACCGTATTACTTTGTGATACTCTTCATGGTTTGGTAATTCTTTAGGCATCTTGGGGAAATAAGTTTTACATGTTTTTAGACACTTCTAGGTGTCCAGATCTTACATACAGTATATGATTTAATCCTTATAGTCAGCCTTAAGGGTGAGTATGTCATTTTTGGATAAAATGGAGTCTGAGTGGGTTAATCAGTTGATTTAATTGCAACGAGATGGACTCAGTTTCTAAGTGAAATTGATCAATTACACATTCCACTGTCTCCAGTGACTTTGAAGTTCTTTCTTTTCCCACTAGAGTATTTTGTGTCTGAGAAGATAATTAAGTATGCTTAAATTTATATGTTGTATGTATAAATGTATATATCGCACTCATTTGATTGTCTAGGTAATAAGAGGAATTCTAGGAAATGAGATTTTCTAATTAACTAAGGGTCAATGTTTTGAGAATCTTGTTTAAACTACTTCTTGAAGGACCCCATCCTGTCTCTTGGCTTAGCAGCATATGATGAGAAAAACCAGCTTTTTTTTCTCTGCTCCTGTCATAGTCTTCTCTATATCTCCGTTCAAATACCACCTAATCACAGAGTCCTTTTACCAATGGTTTTGGTAAAGTCCAAGTATGGGATCATTCTGTACTACACCCCATTTGTCCCGTTTTATTTTTGCCTTTTCACCACTAACTGATCCATTATTACTGCATTTTCTTGCCTTCTTCCTATCTACATCCTAGCAGAATGTAAGCTCTATGAAAAGGCACCTTTAGTGTATCTAGAGCTGTGTCTCCAAAACCTAGGATAGTACCCGGAATATAGTGGAGGCATGCAAACAGTGTTGTGAGTAAAGTGACTAACAGTCCATTTCTAAGCATTTATACCTGTTGATGAAAATAGACTGGGCTGAATCTGTGTAATATGTTGCCCTGTCCACCACTGTTTGACACCAAGGGTAGAGTAATTTTTAATATAGTTGTTGTCACCATTCCTGGTTCTTCCTCATACAGATAGACAAAGAGCAACAATTTCAGTAAATTAAGTCTTCTGGTCAGTTGGAAATAATCCACCAGTATGTCAAAGTCATTCAGAATTTGAAGAAAAGAGTTGGTTTCTTGAATGCTCTGTTTTTGACATCATGTAGCCTTCTATTGTCTGAACATGCTCCAAATCAACACATTCACTGTTGAACAAAGAACATAAACTTTAGAAATAACTCAGTTTTTAAAAAGGCAGGCTTCAAATTGCTTAGTGTTCTCTGTAGAGAAATCCCTAAAAGGACAGTCTACCTTCAGAGGCATTCAATTTTGGCTTACTTTTCTGTCGTCATTTTTGAGATTCTGCTGGTAGCACAATTGTTACTTTGCTGTGTGACCCTGGTTGACTGTAATTCTCACCTCTTGCTTATAAAAGGTAACTCAGGTACATTTTTTGCAGAAGGTAAAAATGATTGGGTTGTGCAGAATGGGGAAAAATCTGTTTTGAAGACTGCTAAGTATTTTTGACACTTAAACTGGGATTTTCAATGGTGAATCGAATGAATAGACTCACAGCTAAGATGAATGGAAAATGCACCCAACTACTGTGTACAAGGAAATTATTTTACTGTGTTCAGCTTGCAAGTCTAATGATTCTCAAGTTCAGGAGCCAGACTGCCTGGGCTTGAGTTCTGAGTCTGCCTCTTCCTGGTTGGTAGTTTAAATTTATTTTACAGTATATATCAGGTGATTGTTCTCCACTGCTCAAATCCCTCATGTGGCTACTTAAGTTCCATTTTGGATCCCAGGCTGCTCCTCTTCCTGCTTTTTGTACTTCAATCTCAGGGCCTTCTTCCCAGGCTCCTCTTGCATCTTGTGTCCCTGCTGGTGCTACACATAGAATGTTCTTCTCCACATATTGTCTCGGCATGCACTCTTGCTTCCTCAAGAATCTCTTCTGCTCAACTCAGTCCTCCTCACACTACCAGAAAAATCTGTCTTTCAAAACATAGTGTCTCGATGTCATCTTTTAATTTCTTCTTATCTTAACTCTTCCTCTTAACACTTCTCATTCCTTAGCTTGTATACTACATTCAGCTCTTCCTTGTCTATGCTGTCCTCTACCCATTCCAACTCTAAATGCAAGCACAGGAAGTTAGAGAAATTGTTTGTCTACTATGGAGCTCCAGCGTTTTGAAAAATGCCTAGCATACATTAGGTGCGCAATAAGTAGATGTGGCATGACTTAAATTATGCTTACTAGAGTTTCCATATGGGCTCAAGGACACTAAATTAGCAGCAGCTGCTTCAAAACTAAAGTTCTATGGTTTCAAAAGCTGAGGGTCTAACACTTAGTAAGTAACTGTAGTCACCCTTTAAACAAAGGAAACAGGGGAAGCAATTTTGTCTTTTTCCATTTTCATTCCTCTAATTCTACTGACTCCTTTCACTTGGGAGTCTTCATGGAGTTTGTTTTTGTTCCTTGCAACTAAGGATGATCTGAAGCAAACAAGGATGGGTGAGCTCTGGGGGGCAATAGAGGGCTATTTATTATGCCTTTTCATATTTCTATGTCAAGGTTACCACAATAAGTTGAAATTTTTCATTTTTAATTATTCAGCAAACATGCACTATTAGAAACAATTTCTATAATCCAAGTACAATAGCTCTTAATTTATGCTCTTAAAGCTATTTATTTCTCCCACTTCCATTACATTTCCCATCATCAAGTTACTATCAGGCCCGGATACTTCCCCTCAGAATCCTTGCAAGGAACACACTAAAGCATGATTTAATAATGATATTCCCTCCTTACCAGGCACACACCGAACTCCAATGAAGAGAAAATGGGGTGGAGTTCCAAGGTGTTCTGTGCCAAGATGAAAATGCCCATTGCCTTAAAACGACTGAGCTCCATCATCTTTGATGGGATGGAAGCTCTTTATAAATTCATTATACCTTCAAAGAGTTGCCTTTAAACTACCTTGTCATTGTTGCTCATTTTAAAAAATATAAGAACCAGAAGCCTGAAGTTAGCATTGATCAATGAACCCAAAACTCTGCCCTTCTGAATCACCAAATTGTTGTGTCATAAAAGAAACTTGAGCCTAAATAGAACATTTAATTGCAACAACCACAAACATTGTCTTATCAGATGCTCTAATCTATACTTAAATCCATGATTTCATCTCATTTGCCATAACCACAATCCCTCCCAAGACAGAATTTTGTGTTGGTGGGATTTTAGCTTCCTAAAGTTCGTATTGATGTAACCTGCCCCACTTCCCTTGCAGACCTTTTTTTGATGACAATCCCTTCTGTTTTCTTTTATTTCATTGTTATATCCTATTGACAATGATATTAGCTTTTTCTCCAAATATGGAATCTCTTATTTTTTGTATTAATACCTTTTCTTGCATGAGCTGCCATCTGAATCTCATTACTCATTGCTTTTTGGAAAAAATAACTGTTCACAATGATTGTGAAATTAGCTGCCCATACTTCGGGCTCTTTTGTATCATTCCTTAATTAATCTCCACTCCTGTAACCATCACCCCTTTTTCTGAGTTCTCTGTAATTACTCAATAAGAAATCCTGATATGAATAGGACAAAAATGAGAAAATTGCTGTTACCCTAGAGTCTCTTATACCCTGAAAAAAATCATAGTTATAATTTATAATGTTATATTAGATTGAGTTTTCAGGAACATTTACCTACCATAGCTGGAAACTAGGACAAGAACACACTAATTCAGCCAACTAAGGACTGAATCTATTGTTTCCACTTGTTGGCAACTGCCAAGACCTGTTTGACCCAAGTTGGATTTAATTCACTTGCAGAGTGTCCAGAATTACAGTCTAAGAAGATGGGGGTGGGGAGTTCTACTTTCCAGGTAGTGGAACAGATGCTCAGAGTACCATGTGGTGTGCACAGACTTTGAAGCCTTGAGACATGACTAAGGGTTGGACACACAGCCAGAGAAACCTAGATCTACTGTACTCAAATCAAACCTTGCAAATCTTCCTCCAAGGATATCTCTGCTCATGACCCTGGGAGCCTGAATACATAAATCTAATTCTAGGGTTCCTCCAATAGAAAAGGCCAAGAATGAAACACTCCCTCCCTTTTTACTCCAATCTACGGGTCTAGATCTAACAGTTTAGTTTATATTTAGAACTATCTTGTTGAACCAGCTGATGCAGTCAAATTGGAGGCAGAAGCAGTGATTCCAAAGTGCCATTGCTTCATCATTTGTAGTGGCATTTGCATCATAAACAGCCCCTAGGTGTCTTCCTCCGGCCAATTAATCCTTCCAAGGTGGAATTTGACAAATCAGAGCTGATGAAAGATGTTAGTGTCTCTCAAGAAGACAGAAACTTTGAACCATGCAAGATGAGAGTTTTCGCAATGTCACTGGTTTTCCTTCCCATCAAAAAGAAAATACCTATCTCACTCTGAGGAAAACGGAAACTGACCCATCGATCTCACAAAGGGGCAGCAAGGGAGCCCAGGAGTCATCCAAGTCACTACTTCCCACTCTTCCTGAGCTCCAGAGACACCTTGCCTGTTTTTCATAATCTGGTTGTTCAACTGTTTCTTTGTATAAAATAGTCCAAGTGCCTTCCAATAAATTCCCTCTCCTTACTCAAAGCTGGCTATGGATGGGGATTTGGTTACTTGTATTCAAGAATGCTAATCACATGTATATTCTAGGGACTTCAAAAACAAACACAAATAAAGCCAATGATATCCTGAAGAAAGAGTGGTTTGCAACTATTCCAATTATTATTGTTATTCCTAATCTCCTACCATAATTTAGAGAGCTATAGATTGGAATCATAAATTTTCTGGTCTATTTTAATTTGGGAATAAGTTTCTACAGGAAATTTCCACGAAAGCTCTTTTTTTTAACATGGACCACTTGTTGGTCAGTAAGGTCTTGTGACCTCCCTTCTACAGGCTGAACACGGAGGGCCACTGGACAGAGAATGGGTAGACCCAATTCCAGGGTGACTCTCTAAGCATTTCTGCTCTTTCTTTTATTTTATCCAGTAGGACTATTCTTTTCAAATGTATAAATATTTTCCTTGGATCTTTCAAAGCATATACCTTTCATTTTTATAAATTGAAATCCACATGATGGTAGATTATATTAAACCATTTCAGTTCTCCCTCTACACATTGTTGGACCATTCCACAGGCCATATTATTAATCAGTTCTTGGCATGTTCATTTTCCATTCCTTGCAATTTTCCAATCTATTCCACATGTCACTCGATGAAGAGTCAGCTCCTCACAAGTTCCTCGTTGAATGAATAAATTGCTAAGGAGTGTTGAGACGGGTTATGAACTGATTAATATTTCTCTTCCACTAGGTGGTGCTGGTTGGCACGCTGTCTGCTGTGGAGTGTTGTAAAAGGCCTCAATCTGTCACCACTCAGTTGGCAGCAGGAATTGATGAGAGGCAACGGGTCTGTCCAAGTCTGGAATTTCTGAGTCTTTTCTTGGCCCTTTCACTCTGACTAGATTTGTGGGGCTTTGGAAAGCGACCTCTTAATCCCCTTGTTTTTAAATAGGACTGATGATCCTATAGCCATGTCAGAGGATGTGAGGCCCTGACCTCTCTGCGCACTTCACGGAAGTCCACTTTCCTGGGGTTTGGAGACTGGAAGCACTGCTATGTAAGATCCATATGACAATAGGGTTATGTGACTGAGAAAGAAAAGCTGCAGTCTTGGGAGACTAGTACTGGATATTCCACTGTTGCTTTGGCCCACGGCCATTATCATTTGATCCCATGTTGTTGAGGACCCAAATTTCCTTTAGTTCCCATGAGGCAGTGTTTTATATGTGAGCTTCTCTTTCAAAACCAAAACAAAAGTACTCTCCTTGGGATCCTCACAATATACTTACTGATGGAATTTTTAATTTATGTTCGGGCAGGATGATGTCTAGTTCAATGATATTCATTTAGCAGGCATCACTAAACCAACAGGTGTGATGCATAAGTAAAATCTATGCACAATTAAATCTTACTACTTTTCATACCAAATTTACAGTGTTGGAGTGGATGCAAATAGGTAACAAAGTACGCTGTGTACATTGTGCATTCTGAAAAGCTTACTTTGAGTTTCATCACTCTGGTCTTGATGGTCTGTTGTTCTTGCTCTGACAAAGCACTAAATGCTGATAACATCTTTGCTTTATTTCAAAGCGTACTCTTCTGATTTTTCAAATTTGCGATGAATGGCATAGCTCACACTGACTACTAGACGGTCACAGGATTTATTTATTTATTTTTATTTTTTATTTATTTGAAAGGCAGAGTAACAAAAGGGGACAAACAAGTGGACACAGATCTTCTAGAACCCAATGCAAGTCTCTCACATGGGTGACAAGGAAGAATCCATGTATTTGCACATCTCCTGTTGCCTCCCAGATTACACATTCACAGGCAGCTGGAACCCACAACAGACCTGGGCACCTCAACATGAAAGGCAGGCAATAGTACCTGTCCCTCAGTGTGGATTACTGCTGGGGCTGAACTCCTCCCTGAACTTGTGTGTTGCATACTAGCATCTTGGGACAGAGGGTCCTGTTCTCTGCTCCAGTGCTTTACAGGAGATCTCATTTTGAGCACGTCCTTCCTGTCTGCACCCCACAGGCACAGCAGTTTGTCAACAATGTGGAGAAATGACACTAACAATCATAAAATAGGAAGAGGAAGGGGGAGATCTACAAAAGTCAGAAACATGGTGGTTTAGTGAAAAAAAATAAGAAGCATAGAAAAATGAGACAGCAGACCATACTCCTCTCTTCTTAAGAACAGAACTCAGCTCTCACTGGCTTAAGCTCACTGGTTCACCAAATAGAAAAGGCTTGCAGCACTCGATGAGAGGGCACTGGGGATCCACACAGCCCGCAAGGCTTTTTTGCTCTCCCCTCATTTCCTCTGCCTGGGCTCCACTCCCAAGCCTGCCTTCCCCACTCAAAGCTCCCAGAAGCTCTAGGCTTACCCCTTCTGAACTTCTAATCAAATGAATCAAATTTCTCTTTCCAATCATCTTTTTAAAATCTCAGAAATTACGCCCATTGTCTGGGCCTATGACTTTAAAGTTCATTGTTACAGCTTGAAAAGCCACAAAGCATTGAATAGAAATAGAAAGAAAGATCAGATGATCATCACGCTTACAATCTGCAGAATTTGAGGTTTGGATGTTGTGGCACAGTGGGTTCAGCTACCGTAAGGGATTCCACGTGCAGTATCAGAGCACCAGGCTGAGTCTTGGCCATCAGTTCTAGCACCTTAAGAGCTTGGGAAGCCATAGATGATGACTCAAGTCTCTCTAAGTTCACACCAGTCATAGGAGACCAGGATGAAGTTGCTGACTCCTGGTTTTGGTGTGGTCAACCTCGTATTCTCACAGCCACTGAGGGAGTGAACCATGGAATAGAACACCTCTCTCTCTCCTCTTCTCTCTGCCATTTTACTTTTCAAATAAACACATGTTAAAAATTATAGAGAGAAAGTTGTAGTGTGGTCATTCCTAAAGGAAAAATCATTGCAATTTTACTAGAGTAAGTACAAATGGTAACTGGCAGATAAAGTCAGCAGATTCGTTCTAAAGAAGAGATGAGGGGAATCTAGACTGGATACTTTGAGTTACCGGTTCTTTTTGTGACCCGGAGTAACTCTACCACTCCCCAGCCATACCTGCCTGTTGAGTCTCTCCCTAATCATGTGACCTTTACCTTGAAGGTCCTCCTTCACCTCCTTCTTCCAAGTAGAGTCAGGAATGGAAGGAGAAGGAGATAAATGTGCTATTGCAGTGGTCTTAGACATCTCTGATTTTCCCAAGATCGTTTATCCTACTGGTAAAACCATTAATTATTTCACTTAGTTTTTCTTTGTTTTGATAGGTCTTAAATAGGCCCAATGACATGACTATTTTTCCAAGAATATGAACATTACAGAAAATAATCAAATATAGATTAATCTCTTCACCCACATTGCACTGATGCCTGATTATACACTATGCACTGTTTAGCTCCCTAAAATCCACATGTTGAATCTGAATTCCCAATATGATAGTATTCGGTACATGAACTGGTGCTCTTATGGGAATCTTGTACCTCTTGAGCCACAGACTGGTCCCCGTTGTAGGTTTCTAAAGGTTCTAGGGAAACCCATGGAAATGTCCCTGCCTTTTTCCCTTCCTCCTTCTTTCCTTCCTCCTTTGGCGCCCTTCCTTCCTCCCTCAAAAACAGACTGAGATCTCAGCAGAAGCTCATCACTAAGGAGACAACCATGCAGACACAGGAATCAGAGCCCACAGTGAGACACAGACAAGTAAGCAGGCCATTATAACACAAAGTAATCACTACTAGTAGAAGTAGGTGCTGAGCGGCACCAACATAAACATAATGGCTCCTTCATTAAGGACGGACAGGTCCAGGAAGGCTTCCCACATCACTAATAGAATTATAACCCTGAGTTCTTAAGAATAAAAAGTCAAGAGCCTGGCACAGTAGCCTAGTGGCCAAAGCCCTTGTCTTGCACACACTGGGATTCTATATGGGCACCGGTTCTCATTCTGGTAGCCCTGCTTCCCATCCAGTTCCCTAGTTGTGGGCTGGGAAAGCAGTAGACGACAGCCCAAAACGTTAGAACCCTGCACCTGCCTGGGACACCTGGAAGAGCCTCCACTCTCCTGGCTTCAGTTCAGCTCATCTCCAGCTGTTGCAGTTACTTGGGGTGTGAATCAATGGGCAGAAGATCTTCCTCTCTGTCTCTCCTCCTCTCTGTATATCAGACTTTCCAATAAAAAATAAATAAATAAAAATAAAAAGTCAAGCAAAGAATATGTCCAGAGTGAAGAGGGAGAAGGAGAGGTTTCCTAGGAAGAGAGAAATATGGAAGCAAGATGGATTCAGGACCCACAGGCACCTGAGACTCTCACTTTGGTTGAAACAGTGTGAGTGCAGCAGGGGAGAGGCAGGAAGCAAATGTGATGAGGTTTCCACTCAGTAAATGAACCCAGGCATGAATTACCAACCAAAAAAATGCTTTATTCTTTCAAATGTTTCACTTCTGTCTCTGTGAGAAACAACATTTTTGAGCGTTGTCAGGACAAGAACTGTGCTGGTTGGCCATCTGCAGCATGCAGAAATTTCATGCTGGTCTCATGACCCCTTCATTGTTCAGGTGATATCCTCTTCCCTCTTGTCTGTCTGGAAACATCCTTTCTTTTTCTGGACATATATCATGTTTGTCCTTTCTGACAACTATCCTTCTTCTTGGATTGATATTCCCCAGGCTGACTGAGGAATTCCTCCCCTGTATTCCCAGGGCACCCCTCCATGCAGTATTTCTGTATCATTTTAAAATTCCATCTCCCAGTGGTCCTCACCTTCTGATGTTAGTGCCTTTGTATCATTCCCTCTCCTTCAACATGTGCAGGAACTAGTGACTTGCAAAAGTGTTGAAATGTCACTTGGGAGATTAGGTTCTAAGTGTGTTATTCTTTCTCTCGGGCTCTCTCTGCTTCTCCCCCACTGCTTTTGATCACTACCCGCCTTGTCATGAGGAGACCCAAGCATCCCAGGGAGACTACCACATGGCAGGGATTTGTGTGAATGAACTGGGAAACATTTGAGCCCCACTTGAGTCTCGGCGTGGCTGCAGCCTTGGCTGACAGTTTGACTGCAATCTCCTTAAAGACTCTGAGTCAGAGGCACCCAGCTAAGCTGTGCCCACAGTCCTGGCCCACTGAAATTGTGGGATAGCAAATGTTTGTTGCATGAAGCACTCTGTTTTTTCGGGTAGCAACGTACAGTAACAGATCCTAAGACAGTAGGTCTGTCTCCCAAGCAGACGCTGATCCCCTCCAGAGCAGAACTGTCACAGTTCTGAGATGTCCTGGTGTCTAGACCAGTGCCTGCCATGAAGTAGGCATTCTATTGTATCTTCCCTTTATTCCCTATTCCTCAGCCTATGCATTGTGTGAATACAGCTCATTTTTCTGTTAGCCCCAAGAAGAAATTGTTGGGTTCACCATCTGGACCATAAGCCTCTCAAGACAACACATCCCACACAGTAAAGGCCAGAGATTCCTAACTTGGGTCCAGAACACTGAAGAAGGAGAAATAACTTTTTGCAGCATTCCAAGGAATTGTGATCAAAAGGATTTAAGTGCCTCTGTGTGTGTGTGTGTGTGTGTGTGAGAGAGAGAGAGAGAGAGAGAGAGAGAAAGCCATCTCTGATGATAGGTTTCTACTGTCCAGCTGGACTTGCATCATCCCACATTCCCTCAGCCCATTTCCAGCTAGGATGGATTCTAGAAAGTATGCTAATGAATATTTTCTTCCCCTTCTTTCCTATTCCTTTAAATGCTGAGAAGGAGCCTATTACATTGCAACTTGTTAAATTAGCCATTGCCTGTCCCCCCCCCCCACCAGTCCCCCAGGGGATGTTGAGCAATATCCTGAGCTGGTGGGGTGTGGACTGGGCTGTGTCTGGTCTTCTTCTGAAGTGGATGAGGCTTGGCTTCAGTGCTATCCTCTTTTTCTGTTCTCCCTCCCAATTCCCACTCTCTAAATATGTGTCTGCTCACTCTGAGCCTAGTCTGGGCTCCACCCTCTTGTTCACCATCTTATCCATGAGATACTTAAGTTATTGCTTTATATATGAAGGAACTCATGATTATATCTCAAAAGATTATCCAATTGATTTGGAAAGCACTTTATGAGTCAAAGAAATGAGATTTTTTAAATGGTGGAATGCCTGCCAGAGGAACTGATATTTCAAAGCTTTGAAGGTTTCCAAAAAAAACAAAAACATCCATTGATTTCTAAGGAAAGAATGTCCATACCAACTGGGTCAATGACAATGGGTCATGATTTTCTGAGAGTCACTTGTCTCCTCATTTCCTTTCTCTGTATCAAATAACATTGGGTATTTGCTCCTATCTCTTTTTCCAGTCTCAAAATTTCTATCAGAGGATTGAATGAGAATAAAATTCTACTGAGGAGCAGACTTGGAATCAGTGTGCACAGAAGCTACCAATGAGCAGCCAAATCCAAATATAATAAGTGACATAATGAATACCCTTTCTCAGTGGTGTTGGCTCAGTGGCTGGACACCTGCTTGCTAGAAAGTTAGAGCAAAAAGTTGTGTGTGTGTGTGTGTGTGTGTGTGTGTGTGTGTGTGTGTTCATTCAATAAACATAGCTTTATCATTTTGGCAGACAGCAATGAGTTACTACCAAAACATGTCACTGCCAATATCTGCCTTAGTCTGCATTTTATACTCAGGTACACATAAGACCACAGGAGTCAGAGAGAGGTGTGATACTATAAGGAGAGCTGGAATCTAAAGCAAATCAGGCAGTATATGATCTAACCATCAATAACTCTCTTCTATGAGACATATGAATTGAATCTGTTAACTACATTTAGCATTGATCATGAAGTGGTGATCCACAGACTGCATAACAACAACAAGATTGTGTGTTTATCATGCACCAGCGCTGTTCGAGGTGGCTTACTCGTAGGAAATATCTTTCTTATGTAGGTTGGTTATTAACTCTGTCTTACAGATGAAAAAGCCAAGGAACTTCATTAACTAAGATGATCCAGTCACCTGACCAGCTGGAAAGCCTGGCTACAGATCCACTTTTGAAACTCTGTTGTCTGTTAGTAGAAGGGTCCTGTGGTTCTTAAGTCTGTAGGTTGTATGGAATTGGACTTATTGGATCAAATTGAGGAAAATAAGTTATCCAATGAATGATTTTGACTTCTCTTTTACAGTGACCTATCTCCTATCCATCGTAGAATTGAACCGGATTGAATTCTAGAATTCCATCTCATTGTAAAAACGGTCTTCTAAAATGTAGATAATCTGACACTAAGATCAGATCAAATCTGTCCCTAAGACGCAGTCCAGGACTGGAGTAAAGTAGTGACTGAATAATTTTCCATTTACACAATTAAAGCCACAAGCTGCCCATCCTTTCTCAGACAAACTTGTATCTTGACCATAAAGTGATGACATTTAAGACATGGAATCAATCTGAACATCAACTGTAGCATGTTAGTTCTGCAGGAAATTAACAGGATTTACTAGAAATCCTGTATGATGCAATAACTAATGGATGGTTTAAAGAGTTAATTGGGACAGGTATCTAACTGGTGAAGAGTGCTGTGTCTCACACTGGAATGGGAGGGTTCAAATGACTGCAGTGTCATTCTAATACAGATCCTGGGAAGGATTCACACTCTTGACACCAAGTGGGAGACCTGGATCGAGTTCCTGGATCTCAGCTTTTGTCCCCGCTGATGTGGGCATTTAGTATTGATTAGTGAGTGAGAACTCCTCTCTCACCCTGCCTTGATCTTCCTCTTCCTCTCTCTCTCAAGTCTCTGCCTACCAAATAAATAATACATGTATAATTTTTTAAAATGAGATACCAATCCTTCTTTAAAACTTACCCTAGTTAAATTACTTTAAGGCTTAGTGGACTCTTTGCTATATCCTGAAAATCTGTTTTTCATGAGATCTCTTGTGCTGGCAATGTTCTGCAGAACACATTTTGGAAACCTGGCTACATCATCATATGTAATTTTCACATATGAATAATCAGGGGCTCTTACAGCAGATAAATGAGCCACCCAAAGTTACACAGATAATAAACACCAGGCTGATTTAGTAATACTACTCACAGAGCTATTGGGGCTTTTTGTTTGTTTTTAAATCATGACATACTGAAGCTAAAAGAGAATTTAAAGACTATCTGATGGGGCCAGTGTGGTGGTGTAACAAGCTAATCCTCTATCTATGGCACCAGCATCCTAGATGTATGCCAGGTCAAGTTCAGGCAGTTCCATTTCCAATCCAGCTCCCTGCTGATGCCCTGGAAAGCAGCAGGGTACAACGTAAGTGTTTGGGCCTCTGAACCCATACTGTGGGGCCCAGAAAGAAGCTCCAGACTCCTGGTTTTAGATTGGCTCAGCTCTGGCAGTGAATCAATAGATGAAAGAGCTCTCTCTCTCTGTCTGTCTCTCTGTGTTAAACCTGCCCTTTAAATAAAAATAAAATACCTTTAAAAGAAAAAGAATATCTGACCTAGGTAATTCATTTTCTTGAGGAAATATAGATTCCAAGGGGATAAGTTATTTATACAGCACTATGCAGTCAGTGAGGACCACAACCCAGGCTTTGGGCCTTTTCCTTGGGAGGAAACAAAGTAAGAATTAATGCAACTGAATTATGCTAGTCAGAAATGATTCTTAGCCAATAGTTTCCATGCACTGTGTAAGAGTTTCTGCAAAATGTCACAGGACCTTTACCTGATGTCATTGAGGTGCCTCTGAGGTCCGCATAAGGGAACAACTGAGAAGTGGCTGGTGACTCGGGACAATCGCCTGGGGAGATGCAGCTGTACCACTGACAAACTCCTGTAGGCTCTCTCTGGAGGAAGCAGTAAGAAAGCACCCTGTCCTGTGCTTGATAAAACAGTTCCCCGAGTGATTCTACAGAAAGCTGAGGGCCCAGCCCAGAGCAGACAAGACCTAGAGTTTTGGAAAAGAGAAAGAGGGAGATGGCAACAGAGCCCCCAGGCAAGGAGATGTACTTGTCATCCTTAGATGACAGAGAGGACATACTGGTGAATACACACACACACACCACAAAATCATACACTTGCCATGTGTCTAGTTTATAGCTCAGAAGGATATAACTTGTTAAGGACAAGACCAGCAGTAGAAAGAGGAGAATGAAGGGGAAAAAAAGCCTTGGGTCAGGAGGGTCCACAGCATGGATTTTTTTTTTTTTTTTTTTTTTTTTTAGGGAACCTTATAAGCAAAGCCCTGTAACTTTCTTTGAAACTAGCCATACTTTGCATTGAAGCAGGAAGGGCAGGCCTGATGATTACTCTTGAGTAAGCAAGATGGATGTCAAGGCTTCTGGCTGGAGCAGAACTTACAGGTGAGAACAGGTGGATCATACAGTTCATGATTCTGTCCTTGTTTCACAAGTTCAATGACCCAGCAATGCCTCTCAGGGCACATTTCCTTCCACCTAGAACGAATTCCCTGCCTAGGATGGTGATCAGCCACTGGACTCATGTCTGTGCTCCTTAGATTCCTTTCAAGCCTTTCTTGACATCCTTTCAACATTTTTTTTTCTCTCATTTTGGACAAATTATAGACATACAACCATCTATTCAGTTATTTCTGTAATAATATCCTTCTGATGTCTAGTAGGACTGCCAAATCCAGCCAAGACACAATTGATTATGAACTTATGACTCGTCAGCCGACATTTTCAGACAACCTTTAGCCAGTTCCAATAAAGCCCATGCAGCCAGCATCTTCTAGCAATTACTGCAATTTATGTGTTAAACAATGAACTAGCCATGTTCATGTTCCTCTAAGAGATTCCCAGATGAGCACATGAGGACAGGTCTCTTTCAGGGGAGATCCGGCTTCTCAGCCTTCACTTCTGATTACAAGGACTCAGAGTGAACTGCTAGCTGAGATTAAATTGTGGCTTTCTTTCCTTTAAGTTTCTGATTTAACCATCCCCCACTCTAGCCGGAACTCAGGCGTTCCTATGCACAGTCTGCCTTCCAAGGAAAAGGCTTGTTCCTATGACTCAGCTGCCCCCAGCTGCAGCTGGCTTGGCATTGATTTTTAATCTGTCTCTCTCCCCCTCCTTTCTCTTCTTTCTCTCTATTCCACAGCTCCTTCTTCCTCTCCCTACCCTAGTCCAGTTTCACAGTGAATCAATAACCAGTTCCTTCCAATTGGCTGTAAGCAGAGCCAGAGGGAAACTCCTAGTTTTCTGGCTACAGACTTGGGTTGGGGAAGTAGTAGCTTATAAGGTCAGTGTCCCAAAGTGAAGCAGACAGCAGTACAAATAAACAGCCATGGGGAGACAGACACGAAGTCAGGAAAATCCCCTACATGACTAGACTATCAGTTTCAGCAGTGCTGTTACTGGGAACATCAGGTTCAAGCCCATGACAGGGAGGCCAAAGCGTCTGCCCTGGAATGCGGGTGTTCTGAAGCCCCTGTCTCCCTTGTCAGTGGCCACGGTTCTTTAATGAAAGAAAATTCATTTGTGGGAGTCAGTTTTAAACAATTATGAAAATGATATATTTCCAGGGTTTGAGTGTGTTGAGGTAGAAGGACTATTAAAATGTTAAGAGCCTAAGCATTAGGGAGTCTCAAGAGACAAGTAGTAGGGGAATTCTGAGGGGAGGCACGGATGCCCATTTAAATCCTGGCTCCAACTACAGTTTGATAAACCTTACCAGAAATCAGTCTGTCATGAAGCTAACAAGGTTTGTATTTCAGTACCTTTACCTTAGAGTACTATGGCGAAGACTCACTGAGGTGTATTTACAGGGTCATACACTGTTGCTAAATTTGAAAAATAAGGTTATTTTGGTATTCTTTAGTTTAAACAGGTACCCCCAACTTGCACAAGTTGTGGACCCCTTAAAACCCAAGTCCCTATCAAGTGGGAAAGGCATTTGCGGTGGGGGAAGGGCAGGTTTGGACTCTGCACAGGTTCTTGCAGATCCAGGATGAAAGCAGGCAGTGTCCTGTCATGGGGGTCCAGTCTTTCATTCTGTCTGGTGACTTTAGGGCTCAGCTACTGTTGTGCCCCATGGAACAATTCAACATGCCCCTACAGACATTTCCTGGAACCATGGTTCTTATTTCAGAAGTAAATAAAAATGAAAAACAGCAAGTGCCTCGCACAGAAAGCATCAGATAAATGGTGGAAAGAGTGGATAACGTGTGATCCAGCAGGATCGCCATCCTCTGGGAGGCTCTACAGCACCTCACACTCCTGGCCATGGTAGGCACGTGATTCAAAGCTGAACGTCCAAGTTCTTCCCTCAGTTATTTCAGTTGGAGCAAGAGGAAGGGGATCTTTCATCTGTCTGTAAGACTTCAAAATATTATGAATCCATGGTTGGTCACAGACAGGCCTCCTGCCTTATGAAAAGCTGGTTTGGGAATGAATGGAGAAAGAATGTCATTAGCCCTTCAGTCTGCGACTCCGGGACCCCGGGTTATCTTCCTGTGGGCTTACGAGTCATGCTTTCCCCATTTCTTCTGTAGAAGGTTGCTCTCTCTTGAAATCCAAGTCATCTTGATTAAAACATCTTTTATTTGGAGTTACACTGTCATAGGGAAGAGTCTTTCAGCCCTCCATCCAATCTTTATCAGACTAAGGTTTCTTTAGGGGCACATTTTACAGAATCATCCCTGAAAATGAAACTTTATTCATACGTCTAACTTGCACAAATTATTATACATCTTTAACTTTTTCAGCATGAGTGTTATAGGTTATACACCTGTTACATATGTAACCTTTTATAGTGCAAAACATGGAAAGCAAACTTCTCCCATATTTTAATAGAGAAGAGTATAAAACATTCACAGGTTAACCAGTGATAATCATAACTCCTGGGACAGGTTAAATGCAGTGTACATTCTCAATTTAAGATGATCTGAAAGCTTGAAGAATCATAGCAAGAATTTTCAAAAAAGAACTGGCTGGACTGGGTATAATAATTTTACTGTTGCTCAAATTATTCAGAAAAAATAGAACTATTTTTACCATGGATTATTGCAGAGTTATTTCCTGTACTGATATGATGATATAAGTGGATATAGCTAGTTACTGGTAGAGCTAGGTGGCTTCTTAATATCATCTGAGAATTCTAATTCTTACCCAACAAAATGCAGTTTTATTACACAAAACTCAGACTGGTTTAGGATTTGCTCAAATTAGCATTGGTGGGATTGGGACCTTTTAATTGAACAGTCAGTAATGACTTGTAACTACTTTACAAATAATTTTTTTCTTTATTATTATTATTTTCATTTTGTGGTCCAGTTCCATATGCCTTGGGATTTCCCATACCCCCTGGCTTTAGTCATACCCATTCCTGGTCATTGTGTTCATCTGGGGAGTGAACCAGTGGAGGGAAGATCTTTTTCTCTCTGTCTTTAACTTACAATTCATTAAGTGATTCTATTAAATAACTTGAAAATAGTCTTTTTCCTAAATAATCTGCAAATTGAATATATATTCAACCTGAAACTCAGTTTTCACAGAAAGTTCGCTACCAAGTTTTCACTAATTACATGGTAGAAAAATACAAATTACAGAATAGAGTGGCAAATGGCAAGCTCTCCCAAGTGGAGCCTTGGGCAACAGTTCGGAAGTCCTAGGTTCATATCACAGTTCTGTCCCTGCATGACTGCACTGCCTTGGAGCCTCAGTTCTGCATCTGTGAAGTGCTAGGCCTGCACTGCATTATAACAGCAATTCATGGAGTGATTGCGATGTGCTAGGATTTCCATCAGGAGCTTCATGTACCCTGTTGCTCTGCCACTCAGCTCTCCCATTATATCTTCAGTTAGGTAAGATTTTTGTGTTTTATTCTGTACAGAGAAGGAAATTGAGGCTAAGCAAGACCAAGAAATGTCTCCTGTACCACACAGCAGTTGCTGGCAGGACAAATATTCAATCTGGGTTAGAATAGGTCCAGAACCCACACACTTCACTACTATTGGAGACTGTTATTCTTGGAGGATCTCAAAGATTCTTCCAGCTATAAAGTACTTTCCTCCTATTTCTGAGTAGCATTCTATTTATAATGAACAGGGTTTCATTGTTATCTTAGTATATTTGGACCAGATCATGGCAGTTAATTTCCAGTTCGTCCAACTGGAATACAAATGTGGACTCAGACCTATTTATCCAATTATAACTGGCTCAGAACTAACTTTCAGTAAAATTAAAAAGTACATGTCAAAAAAAGTCCTGCAGTCATTGATTCCATAACTTTCTTTCCAATTCACTATGAACATCAGGCAAAAGATGAGCCTTGTCCTCAACGGGAAACTAACAACTCTCAGCTCTTTCCCAGTTAGTAGATCCTAATTCAAACACATTTTTTTTTCTCCCTGGTACCCTATCCCTTTACTCCACCCCAGGCACCGCAAACACAGTCTGACTGTGTGGTCTGACTAGTTATTGGTGGTGGCAGTGATTTTGTGCCTACCACTTCTCCTCCAAAAAGGAGGTCAATATTCCAAGTGAATCTATCGACAAAGTTTAGGTTTATCTGTTATAGTATTTCTAATGCTGTTTGAAAAGTTGAAAGTTGAAAATTATATAACCTGTAGCTCATCACCATGGAAAGGTTTCAACAGGGAGAGCACAAATAAAACAGATACAAACGTAGAAAGAGAATGAAGTCACTGGCAAACCATATGTTAGGAATGTAACTGCAGTGGTGGACATGACAGGGAAAATGATGACTGAGAGTTTAAGAGGGGAAGAGAGTTAGAGACTGGACTTGGTATAGGCAAGTCTTGGATTGGCTGGGGAGAGAAGGAAGGGAGCTGGAGTGGAAGAACTTTTAGGGTAAGGGAAGCAGGATGAGGCACAAGGGACAGTAACATTGATGTCTTGTGGCACTATGGAGAGACTTACAGTGCTGAAAAGAGATCTAAGCAAAGCCTCAGTCAAAACCTGGACATTTTCATCTGAAAAGATTGTCACTAGGGTCAGAACTGTGGCATAAAGAGTGAAACCACCACCTGCAGCACGAGCAGCTCACATGGGCTGCCAGTTGGAGTCCCGGCTGCTCTGCTCCCAATCTAGGTCCGTGCTAACAGTCTGCCAAAGCCTGGCAGAGGACAGTCCAGGTATGTGGGCCCCTGCTTCCCATGTGGAAAACCTGGAAGAAGCTCCTGGCTCCAGCCAGACCCATTCCTGGCCATTGTGTTCATCTGGGGAGTGAATCAGTGGATGAAAGATCTCTTTCTGTCTTAACTTCTCTCTCTGTAACTCTGACATTCAAATAAATAAATAAATGCAACATGAGATATTTCTTTAGTCAAATATAAGTCACCAGCTGACCTAAGAACAAAACAGGCCTCTTTCCTGGGATGGTCTCTGTCCTATGCCATCGCCAGTTCAGAGAATCCTCATTGTCAAAGCCATCCAAGGCTAGGGTCTCTGCTCCATTTATTTTTACCACATGAATGCACAAGGCTGAAAGAGAAGATTAAACTTGTGGTCTAAACACAGGGATTCTGAGCACAGATGACTGACAGTTTACTTTTCTGTTCTGTATTTGTAGAGATGGGACCTGGGTGTGTTAGAAAGACTGAGGACAAATGGGGATAATGTTGTTCATTTGCATTTTTAAATCATTCTTGTTCATTTAAAAAAGAATGTATACTCATTAAACCAAAGTAATTTTACCACAACAACAGATAGATTCATCTTCAATGTTTGAACATCCTTTGAGACTCATTATTTGTGTATAACATCCAATTTACTCCTCTAACAAATTTTATCAGTCTAACATCGCTTTAATCATTAAACAATCAAAATTTCTGTAAATGTCTGTACATACCCTAAACTTAAAAGATGAATGTATATAGATCTATTGAATTTGTTTCCCGAATATTTAAATAGTGTTTATTAACCTAGGTACTTCTAAATATTTGATTAAAGCCACAATCCATCTATAACAGATTGCTTGTCATTTAGACATGTAAAAAGACAAAATGATGAAATGTTGTAGTGGATGGCATGCCCAGATGCACATGGGAGACATGACTGCCAGTTCATTGAGGCTTGTAGAAGTCTAGTACCATGAAGGGCAAAACAAATTGGACAGCTCTCCTGGCCAAGCTTTGACTCTAAGGTGGACTGTGTAAGCCAATGGGCCTTGAAAGGATTTCCTCAACCTTGAAGCAATGAAATCGACAGCATCTCAGGACCAGCGAAACCACTTGAGGAGTGCCTCCAGAACATGTTCTACACCGGGGACCCTAGAATGACATCAAGTGGCCTTCACCCATCCTTAAACATTGATGTAGTTGGGTTATTAAGAGCCGCCCTCTCCGCTTCCTCACCCTTTTTCCCCCAAACAAAGGAAGAAAAAAAGGAAATTGGAAGCATTTGTCTCACCCACTGTCCCCTTTGCTTTGACCCTTCCCACTCTAATCAGTGGTCCATATAAGCATGCATCCTTTTTAACTATGTAAACAGCATCAAAAAATAAAATTAAATTTTAAGACAAGATAATAAAAAGTTGACTGGACCCTGAAATAAAACTAGTTCTCCAAATGTTAATACTATAGCTATAAACACCATGTCTTTATGTGACTTTTTATGAGGTACGCCTTTCTAAAACCTCAGAAGTGTTTGTGCTTCTGTATCTTAGCAGACCAGAGTGAAAGGAGCAGTCTCTGAGACAGCAGTCAGTTGACTGATGCTTGACCTGTTGCAGTATCTGAGGCAGCTATCATTCTCTGGTTATTCAGCTCCATTCCTTTTATAACACATTTTCATTTGTTATATCATGGGAGTTTTAACTTTCTGTCTTTTATAGAGATTTAAATTTTCCAAACCTAGTCCCTTTCTGAAACGATTTATTCTATAATTGGGTATGGCTGTCAGGAGCTAACACACTGTCTTGCTACTTTGATATATTGATGCTGTCTATTAGCACTTCAGAAAACTCATATAAATCTTACTGGCAATTTATTTCACATAAGCATTGCTGGCATTTTGTTACACTTGGGAGGACTACCTAGAGCAGAACTTCACGACCAGTGTACTGTGCAATTTTATATTATTATATGTGAATTATAGAACGGCTGAGTTGTAGAACCATCTGCCCTGAGCTCTGGGGAAGCTGCAGGGAGTGGGGCGAGAGGGCAGGAAGACATCAAGTACAGCATCATCATGTGACATGAAATCATGTGTCCTCAGATAAATGTCATCACTTCCTATGCGTACCAGGAAATGGAGGACATGGGAAGCACTGCGTATGAAGATTCATCTTTATGGAAGGGAGGGACTGAATCCATGTGGTCATTTATCATTGCTAGGCTATGCAACTCACGTACCTTTTCTGGAATACATCATGGCATGCCTCTCCCCTTGATTCTTCTGCGTGATCACTAGAGATGATGAACTATAGGACTGCATTTTGCCAGTTCTGATTGGTTTCTCTTATTCTCTTAATAACCTTCTTGCCTTTCCCCAAATGCTTTTAAAATTTTTCTTGTTAAAACAGAATATTTGATTATAAACTATAAAACAGGATATGCAACTCTACAAAACAGATATCTAACTCTAAATTGCAGACTGTTATCTTTGGGATAACAAAGTATTTAGATCTAATTGTATTATCTTAATTTATAAAATCAGTGAGAAATTAAACATGGCACATCACATTAACTCTCTTTGAATTACAAATATACTTTATGCGCTTCATACTGACTTTCCCTTGTTGTGAATCATTTAGAAATAGTCGATTCACCTAGACAGCTGCAACCTATATTGGTGAGATGTTATTACTTATTTTATCTCTTGTTGAACTCAACCTGGCTAAGGAAGCCTTCTTAGACTCTTTCATCTTTTGATCTGAGCCCGAAGCATTTTATTAAATTATATGTGTTGTCTGGCACTAAGGTTTCTCAGATCCATCCAGACTTTCCTCAGCCCCCCAAATGCAGAATCAAGCACCTTCAAAAGGATGTTGGTGTGTTTTAGTGGCAAAAGCTAGACAGGCTTAAATCTGCGTATTGAAGATGCACAATGAGGGTAGGCATTTTGCCTGGCTTTAAACTAGGTGGTTTACTGCTTATTGTGGATGTCCACATTCCAAAGCAGACTGCTTGGCCTTTGAGCCCTGGCTCTTCTCCCAATCCCAACTTCCTGCTAATGTGCACTCTGGGAAGCAGCAGATGGTGGCTCAAGTGGGTGAGTCCCTGTGTGGCCCCTTCTCTCCTCCCCATCCCCCAGGCCCTGACCCAAGTGGGAGACCCAAGCTGAATTCCTGCCTTTGTTCCTCTAGGCCAAATCCAGCAGCATTTGGGGAGTAATCTAGCAGATGGAACCTCCCTCTCATCTTTCATCTTTTTCAAATCAATCAATTACACATGTTTCTTTCATGTATAATGAGAATACACAGTGGGGACAATAGTGACAGCTCCTGCCCTGAGCCCACTTCTAGCACTGACCACCAGCATTGGAAAATGCATGTGCAATTATGGGATCAGAATTATGCACAATCGTGTAGCATAATTTCCATGTACTGCTTTATCAACTGACAATTATCATTTCTCCCTGGACAGCAGCAACATTAACAACGTCACAAGATCTGACTACCCTACTACCATCCCAAGGTAATATTTTATTGTAGGCCTTGCAGCCTTTCTTCCTGAAATGTCATTTGACCTAGTATGTTCATATGTACAACAGGACAGTTCTCTGATGTTCCAGAGCATTCGAAAAACCAGAGGAAATACTGGGAAAGTCCAGGAGCATGAATACCATTTTGTTACCCTTCCTTCTATGTGTGATTCGCACACAATCCTCTCAGGATTCTTAGGACTCGTCTATAATCATAGTTTCCTATTTCCTCGTCTTTGTTCACAATATTCCCTCCTGCCAGAAGACCCTGTCTCCACTCACACTTGTTAATGTCAGATTATATAAATGCTGCCTCCTCTGGAGCAGCCTCACATTCTCAGACAGTATCAATCCCTTCTTTGCTGTGAGTCGGGAGTAGCCCAATGATTCTGCATTTAGAATGATTATTCTATGTGTATTTGTGCACACAATTACCTCCTCTAAAAGATAAGTTTGTGGAGGGCAGAGATTGCAATTTGCTTGTTTGTATACCTAAATCATTGTGTGAACAGAGCATAGTACTGCATGTAGAGTAAGCAAGGGCTGTTTGTTGAATTAAATTGAAATTTTACTAAATCGTTCACTAATTTTTCTATTATTGTGAAATTATATCAGAATCACTGGGTGGGGAGGATGAATAATTATTTCAGGCACTAGGCTTACTCTGATATCCCACAGGCTCCAGCAATTGAAGTGTAGGCTTCTTAAACCGTGGTTTACAATCATCCAAATGACTTTGTAAAAATGCGCAGGGTAGGCTGCATCCCGGACCTGGTGAATCAGACTCTGTGATGCTGGGGCAGCCATCTGCGTTCATGACTTCAGCCTGGGTGATCAGTATGCCTACCACTGCTTGAGAACTGCTGTCTTAAGACAGCATCCCACCCAATGCAAGAAGCAATCCTCCCCAGAGATCCCTGACAACTCTCCTGTCCTCATACACAAGTGTTTATGAGGCCTAATGGTAAGGTGCTTCTAAGGCTGAAGTAATTACCTCTCCTAAGATACACATCTTGAAGTGAGGAATGAGGTTCTTTCAAGTGCCTCATGTTATCTCATGCTGATGTGATTCTATTTTATTAAAATATATATATACATATATATATTTTCTGACTTGGAAGACAGAGAGAGTCAAAGAGACAGCTCCTCTACCTGTTACTGTTTTAAGTTCCTAAATGACCATAACAGCCAGGGCTGGGCCAGGATGAAGCCAGGCACCAGGACTTCCATCATGGGTCTGCACGTGGGAGACAGAGACTGAAGTGCTGGAACCATCTTGTGTTGTCTTCCCAGATGCATTAGCGGAGGCTTTAATTAGATTTGGAGTAGCTGAGACCTCAACTCTTCATGACAATATGGGTGTGGATGTCCCAAGCAACAGCTTACCCTGTGTGAGATTTCAGGATTAACCTCTGGAGAAGCTCTGGTTCTAGCACATGGCTGTGGTGGACTGACATGGGTGGGGATTTGGCTGAAGAATAGTTTAGATTTGATTCTCAACATTACCATGTGATGGTTGCGGGACCAGGAAAGAGTGAACAAGGCTCTCTGAACTCCAGTTGCATTTCCTGTAAAATAGAAAAGAACTGCATTCAATCACAAGATTATAGCAAGGGATTACTGAAAAGAAATGACATGTAAAACTGTTTTATTAAAACTCAGAACTGCTTTTGTTTATTATTATTTTTAATGCTTGAATCAAATTAAGCAGGTCACTTCCAGAGCATTTCTCTGGTATCTCCCAGCATCTCCTGGGAGATTCATCAAGGACATAAATCAAATCCATGTCAGATGTAGGTGCCAAACCTGTTACTAGTCAGCAAGCATGTTAGGCGCACCTGCTTTGTCCTCCTGGTCTTCAGTCATAAAATGATAGCTCAGTTGCCATTTACATGGTGGAAAACGCTCTACACAAAGACTAAACATGGTGCACCCTTGCTAACTAATACTGATCGGAGCTCAGATTCTGTCTAGTCCCCAGGCTTATGTTACAATTCAGAAGCAGCAACATGTAAAGAGCTGTGTAGCTCAGAATAAGCAGGTAAAGAATCTGAGTGGAGGAAGCAAATCCATCAGGTGCTTTTTAATTAGCCTGTGTGGTGGTGCAGATTCTCTCCCTCCTGGGAAACAGACAGGACTTTTACCTGCCTTGTCAATACTCTTAATTCCTCCTTTCCGAAGGTCCCAGAGTAGCTAGGATTGCACTTTGCCCGGACAGTCATTCAACATCTTTTAACTGTATCCTCCATATCCAACACAGTATCTTGATGTAGTGATTAGGACTTGGTACTTCTGTGTAGACCTCCAAGTTCCCAGTGGAGCTTAGAAGGGATCTGTCATGTGGAAGGATCCCATTCCATGGTACACTAGCAAGGTCAGATACCCCTGAGAGGGAGGGTTCTATTGACAAAATCTTGGAAACAGTGCCCATCTCCTCTTGGGAGGTCTCAATGCACAATGGGATTTTAGAGGCTCTTAGAAGTGTTGTGGCAGTCCTGTTTTCTGCTCTGTTGTCCAGGAGCCAGTTAATTTATTTTTAATTGGCAAATAAGGATTACATGTACTTAAGCATAATATATTCAAAGGGGTTTGTACTGTGGATTGGTTAATTTGAGCAAATTAGCATCACTTATTATTATTACTTATTATGACTTATTATGTTGTGGCAAGAATACTTAAAAGTTTACTCTTAGTAACTTATTCTTTTAGCGTTAATAACAAGAGTTGCTATGTGCTGTGACAAGTCTCTTGAATTTGTTCCTTGGACCCCCATCTCCTCACACCCTTCTCCCCTCTAGCTTCTCAAGAGGAACCACCATTTTAGCCTTCGCTTCTAGTTGTTTGACTTGTTTAGATTCCACAGACAAATAAGTAAGGTCTGGCTAGCCAATAAGCACTTGTCTTTCAATGTCTGGCTTCTTTCACTTGTTCAGTCACCCAGGCCTAAGACACCCAGTTAATACACGACATGAGTTGGTAAACTTTACCCTTCCTCGTTACCACAGCTGTCTATGCTGTTTCTGGTGTGGCCCAGGCTGTGTGGTCAGCAAGGACTTTTAGTTGCTACTCGCTGCCTGTGACAAATCTGTCCCTAGATTAACCCACCCCTGACTGGTTAATCATATGGTGATGTTGCGACCTCTGGTTTCCCTGTAAGGTAAAAGTTAAGAGCAGTTTCTTCCCCTTAAGATGAATATTTTTGACTAGTCAAAAGAGTCTCATGCTTCAAGCATCAAACAGTTAATAAATAATAAGAATGTTGTGTGAGAAGTCTTCCTCCTATCCATCTCCACCTGCTCAGGTTCCTTTACCACTACCAACATCACCAGAAGCTAACTGCTGCTGCTCTAGTTTCTTGTAGAATCTTCCAGATTATATTGTTATTTTTGTGACAATGTACAAGTGAAATAACCATCGTCTTTTATGGAAATACTAACACTACACTCATTTTGTAAAGAGCAAAAATTGTTTACCATCCTGAGGAGGATAAAAAGCATAAAATTGGGTTTCACTTTGGAGCTTTATACCTCCTGTTTACAAGACAGAAATATGCTCTGGGAAGGCCACCAAGTCTTGGCAAACTGGAAACTGCCATGTGGCAGGAGATCCATTGGGACTACTGTCTGTGTCAAGTTCATGGATGGACACATCAAGATGCTAAGGCCCCTTTCAGTCTTGCTGTGTTAGAGACATGACCACCTGCTGGATACTCCATTGCTGACATGAAATGTGTACCCCACATATGAAAAGAAAAGATAGTGTAAAGGACAAAAGGAGACTTACCAAACAAACAGCATTAGAATCATTAGGATAACAACTAGAAGCACAGGAAGGAAGAAACATTGCTACAGATGATTCAGTAGTTGAAATATGCAGCAGTAACCTCAGGGAGTCCCCAAAAAGTTCATGGAAAACGGGCATGATGAAAATATTATGGGTAGTTCCAAGCTTTTTTTTCATATAAAAATAAGCTTCTTTTTTAATTCTACATTCCATGAACTTTTTGGAGTCCCATCTTATTACTTCTTTGTGGATTTTAAAACCATTTAAAGAGATACTTATCTCATCATCAAGGCAGAGTGGCTACCAGGATTTAAAGTCAACTGTCTCAGACTTATCATGTACTTTCTGTGTAACTGGGGCAAATTACCAAAACCTCTTCAAGCCTTAGTTTGATCAACTGGGAAATAGTCCCTGCTCCCAGGCAAGTAAGAATCCATGATCTTCTTTTGCTATTTTATCAGAGAATTCAGATTATACAGGTAATCTGAAGCTAACTTTACAAATTAAAAAATGACTGGTAATTTCATATCCAATGGCTGACATAGTCATGCTCTTCAGTTGATATTAGTTCCTGGAAATGGGTTAGTAGATCAGAATTATCTCACTAATTTGAGATAACAGCCAAGAGAGAAAAAAAACACACTGTGACTCCTACTTGCTGTTAGCTCAACAGAAACTCTGCTGAAGCTATGTTCTTTACATAAAGTGGCGATGATACTTGGAAAGCGCCAGTCTGAAATCCAGCTGTTAAATTAGAACCACATTGTTTTTGATGTCAGCATGTAGGAAGCTATAAGGTTCTAGCATCATTCAGATTTGTAACAATTTTGCTGTGATTGCCCTTGAAGTGCCACATTACCTTAGAGTTTCAAGAGTTCCAGATCAGAGACTGTTGAGGCCATGGAGGAGCTTACAGGGGAATCATGTCCTTGAAGAAGTGGCCACAACCCAACAAATGAGGAAAGGAATTGCTTCATGAACTGCACATCCACAGACTTCTCCAGAACCTAAGATCTCTAGACAGTTTTCAGTCATTGGAGGAAGTCAAAGTCCCTGAAACCCACCACAATATAAGGGAAGGAGAGTAATTCTTTCACATGTGGCCAGTGAAATAATGGCTAACCAGATCTGACAAAAAAAAAAAGCTGGGCATTTTCAGGAAACATGCAGACTGTGGCTCATCAATTATTAAATATGGGCACCCATGTCTCCTTGGGGGCACTCAAATACTGTGAACAACAGTATCAATGTCACTCTGGGTGATTCTGCTCTCAAATGAACTAACTGACCTAAAGACTGTCCTCTGTTATGGATGAGAATTAATAGCCTCACACTGTGATTTTCATCCTGAACTCAGATCCAGTCTGCTTTTCCCTCCCCTCTCTTGCCACATGCTGTAATGGGGCAAATGATGTTTTCAATCAGGGAGGGATGGGAAAAATTAAGATACTTTAGGAAAAGTATATCCTGAATTTCCAAAGGCTGTCTAAGTCAGTGCAGAGTCTAGTCAGAAAGTGGACTCATCCTGCCTGGACATTTCCATCGACAGCGGAAGCGAGGCAGGGACAGCTGAAAATGATTACACTTGCGACCCTTTCCCAGGGAGCTGCTGGAGTTAAAGACACTCGGAGGCCAGCAGCTTGTTACCATTTCGCCTTTATTTCTCTGGCTAAGTAGTCATGCTGAATGAATTTGTGATTCACTTAATAAACATTTGGGGGAATGATTTCTTGCTTCCTTGAGCCATGTTTTTTAATCTGGTCTACGCCACCCTTCAAAATAAAGAAAAAAAAAGCCTCAATAAACCAAAGGACTGTTTTTCTCAACATGGGTAAAGTGTTCTCATTCTGTATGTGTTACGGAAAAGAGCATGCAGGAGAAGGAAGGGGGACTCACTGAGGGGCCTGACTCACCTGCCAGTGGGATAAGACAGCTGTTACATTTCTAGGGGTTTAGAAAGAGTCTAAAGTATAGAAATATAAGATCATATTGTTCTACCTCCATTTGGTGTGCCTACAATACTTAACATTATTCACACACTACAGTTAACAAAATGTACTACCGAAATCCTCTTAAGAAGCCTTGTTCACTTGAATCTTTGTTCTTTCTATAGAAAATGGTTACATGAAACTGTATGATGCAAATATTATATTTTCTTTTTTAAAAAGTTAAAACAAAACAAAAACGAGATTCAGTGCCATGGCATGGCAGGCTAATCCTCTGCCTGTGATGCTGGTTTTCCATATGAATGCTGGTTCAAGTCCTGTCTGCTCCACTTCTGATCCAGCTCCCTGCTAATGTACCTGAGAAAAGCAGCTGAAGACAGCCCCAGTGTTTGCGCCTCTGTGCCCCACATGAGAGATCCAGAACAAACTCTTGGCTCCTGCCTTTAGACCAGCCCAGCTCCAGTCATTGCAGCCATTTGTGGAGTGAACCAGGAAATAGAAGAGTTCTCTCTCTCTCTCTTTCTCTTTTCTCTCCACCTCCTCTCTCTGTAACTCTGCCTTTCAATAAAAGTAAATAAATAGATCTTCTTTAAAAATTAATAATTGGGGACATGTATTCACCTTCCATTGAGGTTGAATGACATACCTGGCTCAGTGGAGTTCCTACACTTAAGTGAACTTTGGGCAAATTGATCTGATATTCATGTGAAATCTCCAGATGACACAATTCTAAGCTTAGTCTGAAATTATCCAGTAACTTCTCATGAGAAGGTTTAGTCTTGAGCAAATGCAATAATATATTTGGCTGTAACATATATTGATCTTAACAGAAAAAATAAATTTGTGAGAACATAATTTTGACTTTTCACAGAAAGTAATGTGCAAACACTTCCCAATGTTTTGTATAGCCCAGTTTAATACAGATCTTTGCATTGTAAAGTATATTACAAGCAAAGAGTACAGACTCAAACTCAAGTTCAGAGTTGTTGGTATCACACTATCAATTTATTGCATAGTTATATACTTGCATATATCACTGATTCTAGAGTAAATGCATTGTTCAAGTTTGTTGCAATATGTCTAACATCTATGTTTTACTATAAATGATGGCAGTTGAACTTTCTGCCAGAAATTCAACATATGCAACACATGCCTATTTCATTTAAGACATTGGGAAGGTAAATCTTAAATGTTCCAATGTTATAAAGTTCCTATCTTGGAAGGCTAACTCCTGACTGTTTTTGGTAAGGCATTTATGGATACAGTCTTCTTGTACAGAGAAATGGTGTTGGCTTGTTTACAGATAGGTGTATCAGGTTGAAAGAGAACAACATACAACATGGTTACTTCGTGTGTACATTCATGCTTCATTTAAACAACCCCAGTGCGTCTATTTTAATTTAACAATTGCAGAATGTTTTACATATTGCCATTTAGATGGATTTCATTTTCAAAGTTTCTTAATCCATTTTCTAGGACTCACAGTTAAACCTGGACTCACTTTCTCTTCTATCAGTTAAGAGTGTTTGTATTTTACTTCCTCCTGTCCGCTGTCATTTTTCTCCTACTAAAACTTTCTCTGATTTTCCCTTTTGCACCTCTCTGGGCCCAGCTGTTCACTGAAATAGCCTTCCACACTTTTGTACTAGTTGTAAGCAGATTGTAGTCAGGACAGTGGCAACGATAACTGTATATAACAGATCGTGCATTGTAATAGTACTGCACATAGCTACAATAGGCATTGCAGTGGAAATAGCTTGGATTTGCTTTGTTTCTGATAACTGCCCCTCCATTTCCACTAAGATAGTTGCTACTTCCTTACTCTCAGCCCACATGGGAATGGGACCCAAGTCTAGCCAAAGAGAAGCACTCTATCCCCTGGCCATGGAGAGTAATACAGGGTCAGAAAGAGTGAGTCTATCAGGTCAATGGACCCTTATTGCAGGATTTTCAGAAAACGCTTAGGATAATTCTCTTCTCAAGCTGCTCTGATAGAAGGTTGCCTCAGCATCCAACCTTCCATCTTGCCATCTTGTGGTGACAATGAGTCTGACTAAAACACTGATCAGAATATAGAAACGCATGATTCAAAGGGAACTCACACGAAAGACCATGCATGTGCTTCTAGATTCAGATGCTCTGCTCTGTTCCCGGTGGATAGCCTTTCCCAGGCTCTTGAGCTAGGTGAATTTTGCCTGGGGGCCATCAGTAGCAGGTGCTGGTGAGAGACAGGGCTGGGAGAAATCACGGTGGAATACTTCTCCCCCTCTCCATTTCTGCCTCTGCCCCATGCTTCAGGAAGAGCTCAATCTCTGTGACTGCAGTTCCCACAGGACAGACCACTCTGCTTCCACTTTCGTCCCCTAATGCTGGACCTCTAGATACACTGCCTTTTTCTCTCCAGTCGAGGGACTACAGACACTTCTGCTATTGATGATCTTTGGGCTACTTCATTGTCCCTTCTTGGAATCTCATGTCCTGTTTTACTTGTGTACCCAGTTCCTAGCTGTTAAACCTTATAGTAATTCATTTTCCTAATTAGCCAAAGGCTCAAAACACAGCTACTAGACCCAGTGCAGTAGCCCAGTGGCTAAAGTCCTCACCTTGTACTTCCCAGGATCCCATATGGGCGCCCGTTCATATCCCAACTGCCCTACTTCCCATCCAGCTCCTTGCTTATGGCTTGGCAAAGCAGTTGAGGATGGCCCAAAAGTCTTGAAATTCTGCACCTGCATGGGAGACCCAGAAGAAGCTCCTGGCTTTGGATGGGCTCAGCTCCGGCTGTTGCAGTCACTTCGGAAGTGAACCAGTGGATGGAAGATCTTTCTCTCTGTCTCTCCTTCTCTCTATATATCTTACTTTCCAATAAAAATAAATAAATTCTACTTCTTGAGGACAGTAACCCAGCATTATAAACCCTTGTATAGTAAGTGCTTAAGCTAAACTGAATGTTACCACAAGCCTGTGTCTAGCACTTAAGTTGCTTGCATCATACATGAGAACTCCTGGATTTGAGCCCCAGCTCTACTATTTCCAGCACCTTAACAGGCAGCAGCTGAGGGCCACCCACGAGGGAGACCCAGATGGAGTTCCTGGCTCTAGACATGACTCAGCCCTGGTTGTATCAGGCATTTGGGGAGTAAACCAGCAGGTGGAAGCTCCTCTCCCCTCCTATCTCAAATAAATAAAAGTGACAACTGAAAAAAAATTTTTTTAAGTAAACTAGTTGGTTTGGAATTTCTTATCAGCCTACCCTTCCATTCACATCCTCTGCAAGGCTACTCAGGGAAGCAAAGAGCCTTTGACTTCACGTCATTTTAAGGGACTGCTCCTCTCAACTTCCTGCTCACCTCTTTGCAGGCTGCTAAAAGCTGAGCAAGAGGCGCCTTCCCTGAAAATCTTCCCATCTTCTCAGTGATCACATTAAATATCTGAAGTTGCGTGGGCTGGCCAGAGCAGACTTCCCTTTTCTCTGAAGTCAGGGCATCTCAGCATGACTCGCTGCATTTACTTTTTTTTTTTTTTTAATTTAAAAGACAAGTCTGATTTACACTGAAAACAGTGGCTGTGGTTAATGGAATTAGCACAGCAATTCCTGCTTAATGCAGCAAACTTCATGGGCACGCTTTCATTTCAGCAGAGGTGAATCTCACGATTCTTACAGCATCATATTGCACAACACCCACCCTCAATTAAAAAATCACTTCTTTTAAGACACTGCTTTACAGTAAAATGAACTTGAATTCCCTATTAGTGCCTAGGAGAGTCAGCTACTTCATGTTTAGCCTCAGCCTTACACATCTGCCTATCCTTTTGTCCCCAGAACTCCATGTTTCTAGCCAAACATTTCTTGTAGGTCTGTTTGAACATCCCTTGCCAGAAGGTTCTGCATGGCAAGCGGGGTCATGGGTACAGCTGACTGGAGTTGACGGGGCCAGCAGGCTGCTTTGGTGGAGTGCTTTGTTGACTGTATCATGTGCAAAGAGGGTTGGCTAGAGTGGGAGAGCTTGGGGACGACCCACAGGAAGTGGATATTTCCTGACCAGCTCATCCCTTGCTGACTCTCCAGAGTTTTCTTGTCTACAACTAAAACGTTTTGCCTTGTATGTTCCTGCCCAAGGCCTCTGGAGACAGTGGGTGGCTTTTATTCCCCCTTTGTATTTTTCAGCTTGTTCCAAATGTGTCAGGCGCCAAGTCCATAATGCACAGATCTTGGCTGCAGTCATTCAAGAAGGTGGCCTTTCTCTTGTTTCTGCTACAGGCTGTTGCACATTAACCATATACATCTGAAAGCCCATCCCTTTAGAAATCTTGGCTTACTGCTTCTGCAGAAATGAGAACCCTGTTAAGAAAACAGAGAACAGAGGCCTGATAAACTTTCTCCTTCCTGTGACCTTACTAACAATAAAAAGACAGTGGGGATCATCCAGATGGTCAAGAGGAGTGCAGTAGACTGAATGTGTACCCCAAAATTCACATGCTATAACTGAATTTCTAGTGCAAATGTTGAGATGAAATTAGCTCATGGGGGCTTTGCTCTTATGAATAAATTAAGGCCATTATTAAGAGAGTGGGTTAGTTTTTAAAGGCAGCGAATTCATCCCCCACCCCTCAACACACACACACACACACGCACACACGCACACACACACACACACTCCACCCATAAGGGCACCAGTTCATGCCTGGGATGTTTCACTTCCAATCCTGCGCCCTGCATATGGCATGGGAAAGAAGCCCAAGATGGCTCAAGTCCTTGGGCCCCTGCACCCATGTGGGAACCCAGAGGAGGCTCCTGGCTCAGGATAAGCTCAACTCCAGCCATTAAGGCTATCTGGAGAGTGAACCTGCAGATAAAATCTCTCTCTCTCCTTTTCTCTGAAACTTTGCTATTCAAATACAAATAAAATAAATCCTAAAGAAAACAACAGGCAGTTATCACCAAACGCAGCCCCTCAATCTGCAAAACTGGGAGCTAGACAAGCTTGCGTTGTATATGTATAACTCACACATGCTGTGGTATTCTGTTATAGCAGCTGGCAACAAATGAAAGAAAGATCTAATTAGAAGCCCCCTTCAGTCTCTCCCTTATAACCCAACTTTGGCTTCATTTTCCCTTCAGATTAAGTCATCTCAGTAAAGTTAAAGTTTCTGGTCAAACAAACTGTACACCGCTCAACTCCAGGAAATACCCAACTCATAAGCTCTGAGGCTGCACAGTGTACAGGGTGGTCTTGTGGAAATGGAGCTTCCCTTGCTATTCTTAGACCTGAAAGGTCATTCTCTGAGCTCTGACTTTCTTTCTGTGAAGATTCGTTTTTGCCTTAAGAAAGGGAAGGTGATCTCTACCTCAGAAAGCTTTAGTGAGCTGGTAAAATGGGCACTAACATAACTATGGAAAAAACAAAAAAGGTCCTCCCCCAAAGACAATGTAGCACTAGTTTAAAGTTGGCACAAATAAGATTACTCTCTGGGAATGAAAAATCTACCCATATGAGCTAAATAACTTGTTCCATGTGCCGAGACAACTATGGATATTAGTGAAGAGCTACTGTGCCTTGGAGTCCCCAACAAACGAAGCTGACCTCAAATCAACCATGGTTTGGAAAATAATGGATTGTAAGTGGCCCTAAACTCATTATGACTTTTCTGTTTAATATGACTCTTGAGTTGAGCACTGTAACATTCGTTATTCTTAGAGTCGGCCTCATTAGGAAATGGGGGAAATGCTGCAGATTACAAGGGAAGACTGTCTTTCAGGACCATATGGATCCAAATAGAAGAGATATAGGAACAATACAGAGAAAGGGCAAGGTCCAGAACCAATGAAGAAGACATGGAGAGGCTTAGGCAAGGGGCAAGCAGATTAGGATGATGGCAAGAATATGAGAATTTAGAAGCAGTTATGATAGATGAGAGAGACTGGGCAAAGAAAAAGTACGATCTGTTTCTGTTCACAGTCTAGTGGGATAAACAGTTGGGTGGAATGGAGACTGCATTTTGAGAGAGAGAGTGGATTGGTAGAGGGGAGTCCTGGCAAACCACAGACCACAGAGGCTTTGAGAGCACCCGCCTGGCACTCAGACCCTGTGGAATGTGAACTTTCCGTGGCCATCGGGCCAACCATTTGGGCAAAAAGCCTGTCCTCTCATCCGCGTCACAACCTCCTGAGACTTTTTGCTCCCCTGCATGGTCTGGTTCTTCTCTCTATATATAATTCCCCATGTGGGGACACACACTGCTTGGGCAAATAAATAGTTCCTTCCTTAAGGGGTGTTCAGACTGGAACTTGTTTTCAAAAAATGTGTTTGTCTCCCAGAAAAGAAAACAAATAGATCATCCTAAAACTGGCATCTTTCAAGTTGGAAACCAAAGCAAGTTGTTGCAAAGAAAAGTACTTGTCACTGATAATTCACACTGACACTACTGTTTGTTTTTTTAAAAATCCTAAGTCCTGAAGATCTTTCAAGTGGTATTGAATATTGAGTCAGAAGCTAGACCTCCCCCAGACAAGGGATTCATGTTCCTTGCATAGCACCTGAGCTGGGACTAACCCAGTGCAACCCCAGTTACCATTTATGCTCATACTTCCTCATGACCCTTCTGCTGTAGAGCCGGAAAAAAAGGTCAAGTCACAGCATTTCCCGTCTTTACATGTAATTTATTCATTAGGTTTCTTCCTTTCCTTGACCTCCATGAATCTTCTAGCACCACCTCACCAGAGTAATTCTAAACAAATATTAGGGACTTTAAACAGTTCTTGGAAAATGTGGATTACCAAAAAATAGAAATTAAAAACTATTCATGGATTTCAAAATTATTTTGAACCAAAATAAATTCATTTTTTACTTCTATTTTTCTGCAAATATTCTGAAGTACCCTTATGTAAAGAAAACTAACATGTTTGTTCAAAACATTCTAGGGAACCCATGTTTTCTTCTTCTTAGGGATTCCAGAAAGGGAGCAAGAGAGAACAGCAACACTTTCAAGGTGGCCAGGAGAGAGGATATTGGTAAAGGCTCAGAGAAGAGGTGTTACCCTTTGATAGGTGAGCTAACAGAGCTCAGGGAGGTGGACTGGAGGCAAGGGATGGAGTTAGATCAATGATGCTATCCTCTGGTAGATAAACCAACTGTAGCCCTTGGAAAGGGAAATGACCACAGGAAAATCAGTGTCTGAGAAAATGATTACAAGAGAAGTGGGGAAGTCCAAGATATGACTTCAAGAACTGGAGAGATTTGCAAGGCAGTGTGACTAGGAATTAACCAAAGGCTCAAATCCAGCCCCTTGACAAGAGGCCAGATTAAGAGTGGCTCATAACATTATCTTAAGTTCTCACAGGATTTTACAGCTAGCACAACCATGATGGAAAAACTGTCTCCTGGAGCCAATCAGCTTTTGGTATTGCTTTATTTGAGGCATTCATGTCAGAAAATCATGTCTTTTCTCTACAACACATCGTGCTTTCCCCCCAAAACTCTTTCTCTCCATTCTCCTGATGTCATATCCTGGCATTCTAAAAGGGAGGGAAATTATATAACTGAAGTATTGCAGAGCATGAAAAAATAAATAAGCTATGTAAATTGTGGAGCATGAATCATGATTCTCTTTGTTTTGCACCTTTATATCTGCATTTAAAAATTACATACTTTCCCCAATGATAAAAATTGAAAACCAAACCAAACAAAACCAAACCTCTCAATGCCCTCTCATGGAAGAATCTATTTTATTACATCAGATTATGACTAGGCAACTGCCATTGAAATAATAGTCAACATTTTTCAAGAGTCTATTGTATGTCCAGTACTCAAAACCACCTACTTCTATCCATATTTTAGAGAAAAGAAAACCAAAAATAGAGAAGTTAGAGGATTTATCCATGGTTGCCCGGCTACTAATTGTCTGAGTTAAGACCTCAACTAAAGCTACTTGTACTCAGAGTCCATATAATTCCCCAACTCCCCACCCTTCTCTGAGAACACAAATCTCAAGAAACAAGAAAAGCCAGTCAGCCCTACAACTTGCCAGCCCACTGGCTGACAATCTTGTGTTGCTAATGGATTCTCCCTCTTACAAGGTGGTAGTCATGACTAGAATCTTTTTAATTCTCAAACCCCATTCATTTTCAAAAATTAAAGAAAAATATTGAAATACAAAACAGCAGCAAGGCCTAGGTACTAAATTCTAGAAAGTATTTGTAGTCATAGCAACTGTAAAAACGACAACAACAATAACAAAATATTATCTCCAAGAGTAGCTTGGGAGCACAAAGAATTAAGCCAAGGTCTTGATGGAGATCTAAATGACTATACAGGCCAAAGGTAATTTTGAAACTGGGCATTTAAAAATCTTACAGAAGGATTTTTCTGAGTCCTCTACTACCCAAGAGCACATTTGAGGAGCTCTCTTCTCTCCAGAGATAAGAGTTAAGTTTTATGAATAAATATTTGTTTAAAATAGACCCAGGCTAGGTTATAGAGATACCATGACAAAAAGACAAATTTATTCCCTTAAGCAGATTCTAGGCTGATTAGAGAAGCAGATGCAAAAAATATAAAATGCTGGGTCCAGGTAAGTCTGCTCAGAGGTGCATGTGTCTGAATCTCCTAGCAATGTGGCTGTGGAGAATCCATGCTGGGCCAGGTTTCCTGCTCAAGATCCTAGCTCCCAGTCTACCACTGCCAAGCGGTGGCTGAATCCTGGGCTTTGCCAGCTACCTGCCTGGCAGCAAGCTCTAGTGTCTTGCGGGTCTGGAACTACTGCCCAAGGACATCCATGGATAAGGCCACTGTACAAGTATGTCAGGAATGAATCCTGAAGGACATTCAATGACAAGGCCACTGTGCTTGCAAGTAAGCAAGGGGACTGAGACCTGGTGGTTTGGAGGGGAGAGACTAAAAGATCTGTATGCATCAGACTCATGTACTAGCCCACATGGGAATCCACAGTTGGGCTTGTTAGCATGGAACATTGCTGATCACCACACACAAGTCCATAAGAAAGCTAGGGCTGGGGTCTGTCTAGCAGGACTAGAGCCTAGTACCTGAATGAATGTCAGAACAGGTGACAGACCATATTAGGAAGGGCCGTGACACTAACCAGCACACAAAAAACCAGGTCCGGGGGGGGGGGGCAGATTCTGTTGGGGAATTGTGGGCCAAACCCTGTGGAAATACAAGTTGTGCTGGTTAGCTCTAGAGTTGGGGTGGGGATGGACTGAACTAGGGGTGACCATGGAACCTGCCAACACTCATGGGTACAGGGACCAAGAATAGTCTGGGCAAGTCCAGGCTGCAGCACCCACATGTGTATTCTATAATAGGGTTTGGGGCGGCCCAGGCCACAACATTCATCAGTTCATACTAGACGAAGATGGAGGAGCAAGCTATGCCAACAAGGGCCTAGCACCCCCTGGCATGTGTGAGATCTGGGTCTGGGAGTGGGCTGAGTGGGGAAACTTGGGAAACTCCTCTAGTGGATCATAGCTCCCTCTGGTGAGCACATTGTCCAGGCCTGGGAGTCAGGCAGGTTGGGCAAGTTAGCTCCAACTGTGGGCTAATGTGTGGGTTGGTTTTCAAAGGGGACAGACTGGGCAGGGCCGAGCAAACCTTAACTCACCGGCAAGTGCAGAAACCAGGCTGCAGCACAGGTCATGCTGGGCTAGGCTGTCACAACTACCAGTTTGCATGAGCCAGGGATAGGAGCAGACTGAGCAGGGCCAGGTTCCAGCACCTGCCAGTGAGAGTGGGACTGGAGATAGGCCTGGTCATGCCAGGTATCCAAAGGCAAAGGCCAAGACAGGGGAGGAGCTATACCAACTTGGGTCAGAGCAACCACTGGTACTCACAAGATCTATGGCCGAGAACAAGGCTGGCAGGGGAGCAAAGTGGATGCCCTGGCTGGGTTGTAGTTCCCATTGGTGAATGTTAATGCCAGAGTAGGGGCTGATGTCTAGTGTGAGCATGATTACAGTATCCCTTGGCACAAGTGTGGACTGAATCTGGGGTACACCAGACTAGCCTAGACTCCAGCACCCACTGGTGCTTGTGAGAATCAGGGTTTGTGTAGGATGGGCTAGGTTAAGTCTTTGCCCCTACTGAGTCAAGTATGAGCTGTGTCTGGGGGTGGACCAGGTTTGGCTGGGATGTAACAACCAACAGCAAAAACCAGAATGGGTAAAGGCCAGTCAGGAAAAGTGACTGTTCCATGGACCCACCAACAGGCACAAGATCTGGCATTGGAGAGGTTCTTATGGAGGAGCTAGGGCAAGTACTCTGTCAGGACACAGTCCCTGCAGGTAAGCACAAGAACAATGATAGGGAGCAGCCTGGACCAGGCGAAGGAATGGTACCCACCAGCACACATTTGGCTCAGGTCCGGGGCAAACCAGGCTGGTCCAGTTCATATCACCTGCTGGCAAATCCGAGCACCAGAATGGAGTGTGGGTTGGGCTGGGCTGGGTCACAACACAAGGCAATTTACTTGAGAGCCAGTACTGGAGGCCAGCTGGGCTGAGCTAGACTGTAGCCCCCACCGGCGTGAGCTGGAATTGGCAGTGGGCTAGGTCCAGCCAGGCTACAACACCCACTGGCGGGTCATGCCAAACTGGGCTGCAGCACCCAACCAGCACATGTGAGACCCCGGGGCAGGGAGGAAGGGAAGAGGGAGAAGCCATGGAAGGGTGCTGTGGAAGGCTCCCCTGCTGAACCACCACTCCCACTGGAGAGCGTGAGTTAGGATGGGGGCAGACTAGGCGGAGGAGGGCTATAACACCTGTTGGCCTCATGTGAGATGGATCAGAGGAAAGTCAGGCTGGATTGACTGTACCTACTGGTACATGCATAAGTCAGAGTGAGTGTGAGTTGAATGGGCTTTGCTGGCATGAAGGGAAATTTTTGTAAAGTTAAACTACAGAACCACCTGGAGGGTACAAGATCTAGGAGTGGGCCCAGTAGGGAAACAGTGGGCATCTCCCTCTTGGGTTGCCACTCTGACTGGTGAATATGAGAACCAGGACTGGGGCAGGATGACTAGACAGAGAGTGGCATGTGTGTGGGCTGGATAGTGGGGCTGGCTGGGTTGAACTAGGCTACAATGCCCATTGACATGTATCAGAGCTGAATGAGATGTAGGACAGACTGAACCAGTCTGCTGTACATACTGGCAAGCATGGGAACCAGGGCAGGGGGTGGGTCTGGTGGGGGTTATTGCAGGTTGCTCCCATTAGGCTGCCTTTCCCACTAGTGCTCAGTGTGTGGTGGTGGGGAGGACCAGCCTGAGCTGCAACACCCATTGGTTTGTCTAAAAAACAGGATTGGAGGCACAACTGATCCAGTAATTGCAACTACCAGTGTGTGTAGGCTAATTTGGAAACAGATTGTGCTGGATTCTGTATTGGCAAGCACACACAAGAATCAGGCTTGGGATCACCTCAGATGAAATTTCTTTGGGGATCTCCCCAACTGAATTGCTGGACTCAGAACCCCAACTATGGAGAGAATTGAGGGCTTCATGGTCTGACCGTGGAGTGCATGTGTCAGAGCATGGCTTAGACAGAGCAGTGGACAGCATATTGAAGTACACATGGAGGACATGACAGTACATTGGAGTCTGCAAAGGGCACCTGGTACCAGTACAGAGGATGGAGGACAGAACAAATTGTTCAACTACCCCAGCCAAGTGTTGGCAGTGAATAACCAGGCAAACGGAGACTCTAAGGGAAACTATGTCAACCAGTAGATTCTAGAGATTTCAATGTGCTTGGAGTGGCGAGATCAGCAGTAATTCAGAACTGTTGAACTATCAAACCCTCATAAGCAGGACCCTCGTAGCATGCCCCACATAAGGGACCCTGAGGTGGTGTTGGGTGACTGTCCTCCATCCCAGGTTGCAGAGGTATTTGGGAGCCTGGATGTGGCTTCTCCATTTATCTTCCCCTTTCCCCAGATAGAGAAAGAAAAAAAAAAAAAAGAATGTGGAAATGGTGATCTCACCCACCTTCCTGTAGCCTTGACCCTAATCACCCTAATCAACTATGTAAAAGTCATCAAAAGAAAAATAATTAATAATTTAAAAATAAAATATAATAAAATAAAATGCCAGGCCCAGCATGGGTAGCCTAATAGCTAAAGTCCTCATGCTGCACATGCCAGGATCACATATGGGCACCAGTTCTTATCCCAGCTGCTCCCCTTCCCTTCCAGCTTCTGGTTGGTGACATGAGAAAGCAGTCGTGAATGGCCCACAGTCTTGGGACCCTGTACCCATGTGGGAGATCTGGAAGAAACTACTGGCTCCTGGCTTCATATCAGCTTAGGTCTGGCCATTGAAGCCACTTGGGGAATGAGCCACTGGGTGGCAGATCTTTCTGTCTCTCCTCTCTGTGTATCTGCCTTGTCAGTAAAAACAAATAAATCTTTAAAATATCTGTTTTTCCAAAAAAAATAATAAATAAAACTTATTTTTTTTACAGATTTATTTATTTTACTGCAAAGTCAGATATATAGAGAGGGGGAGAGACAGAAAGGAAGATCTTCTGTCCGATGATTCACTCCCCAAGTGATCACAACAGCCAGAGCTGTGCCGATCTGAAGTAGGAGCCAGGAGCTCCCTCTAGGTCTCCCACACGGGTGCAGGGTCCCAAGGCTTTGGGCCAACCTTGACTGCTTTCCAGGCCACAAGCAAGGAGCTGGATGGAAAGCAGAACTTCCAAGATTAAAACCGGTGCCCATATGGAATCCCAGCATGTTCAAGGCGAGGACTTTAGCCACTAGGCCAACGTGTGCCGGGCCCAAATAAATCTTTTTAAAAAGAATGTAAAATACCAGCTTCAAGATTGCTTAAACTTTTTTTCTGTTGAATGGTTAAACTATACAATTATTTCAAGAAATGCAGGAAAAATATTCAGTAAAACCCAATATCCATTCATATATTAAAAGCACAAAATAAGAAATAACTTGAGAAACAGCAGTGACAGGAAACTTCCTTTCTTCCGACTTCACAGTATCTGATTTCACAGTCACTTGGCAGTCTTAATCAACATAAGAAAATAAGAAAAGAAATAAAGGAAAAGATTAACTGTCTTTTTTGTGGCTTATTTGATGATTCACACAAGAAATACAAAAAAATCAATAGTCAAAATGTTATAAATAATGAAAGAGTTTAACAAGGCAATTGAACACAAAATCAAAGCAGAAAATATTTCCTAACATTTGGCAACTGTGTGTTGCTTCATGTATTGCAAAGCACTTTCAGACATTTTCTCATCTACCAAAGGTTACAAATATCCCATGAGTTTGACATATCAGGGTCACAATTATCACCAGCAGCTAGAATTCCCATTTGCAAAGTGTAGCTGAGTCAGAGAAATCACATTACTCTGGTTTTAAAATGGCAGCAAAAGTTTCATATGGTAATAGTCACATCTCTTTTTGCTGTTAAAATCCTCTAAGTATGAATGAATACAGTCATATCAGAACCAACACAAGATCAAGATATTTATCCCCCCTGAAAACCCTTTGATATCCCTGTGTATAATCCTCTTCCCCCATATCCAGTCCTCAATAACACAGTTGTGTTTTCTTCCTGTGTTTCTTTTCATTTCCTTTATAAAATTTTGGCATACATATAAATGGAATTGTATATCATATACTTTTTTGTTTCTGACTCTTCCATTTAGTGTGGATGGTGTTTTTGAAATCATCAAAGTAATATATAATACTAGTTCCCTTTTACTGCTAAAATCTATCCATCTATCTATCATCTATTTGTATTCCATCATATGGATGCCTCAAGAGTTTAATGAACATTTAACTGTTTCCTAACTTTGCTGATTATGGGCAAATCCATACAAACATTTGAATTCAGGTTTTTTGTAGGAATATGCATTTTAATCTCTTTTGGGCAAATGTCTCAGAGAGGATTGCTGGCACAGGTACGTGTGTTTTTCTTTAAAACAAACCTGCCAAACTACTTTCCAAATGGTTGTATGATTTTGCCTTCTCACCAATGTTGTATGAGAGTTCCAATTGCTCTGAATCCTTGCCAGCACTCGGTATTATCAGATTTCAAAAATTTAACCATTCTAATAGGGGTGTATGTGAGTGTGTACCTCATCATAATTTTAATCTGCATTTTCTTAATGACTAAGGATGTTTAACTCTTTTCATGCATTTCTTTTTTCATATGTATAACTTCTTGGGAAAGAAAGAAGTGATGATAAAGAGATATCTGGTTAACTTCTTGCCCAAGTTTAAAGAGCAGAGTTCTTTTTCCTATTTTGAATTATGAGTTCTTATATTTGAGACTCAAATACTTTATTTCTCCTAGTCTGACTGGTGTGTCTTTGTAGAACGAAGCCTATAACTTTTAGGATCCCCAAATTAGTAGCTTTCTATTATAAATTGGGCATTTGATACAGTATCTGAGAAATAATTACATAGCATAAATCACAAATCTTTTCTCACAAGAACTTACTGTTGGTTCTTAGAAATTTGTTCTAAGAATCACATGCTCTGTGCCTTGGCCTGTTTTTTTTTTTAATATCATATCATCATTCTACAAAGTAAGTTTCATAGATTAAGGAATAATAATGATCATTGCAATGTGGTATAGATAAACCTATGCCATCAAGTTAGAAAGTCATTTTCTCTAAGCTTCATACATAATGTATGACACAAATATATAGCTTTTGTCTCAACAATTTCAGTGATTTAATTGATTGAGAGCAAGGACCAACATCAATAACAACTATCATTCTTGGAATTATTGACTCAAGGGAAGGCGTCCAATTGTACCAAGTAAAGTGGCAGACTTCATTCACTGAAGAGACCATTCTGGACTCCACATTCTGTTGATTCAGAGGCCAGATCACCACTCCAGCTGGACCAGGTATTTAACCTGGAGCTGTTCCTACATCTTGAGTGGGGACCACCATCTGAGTTGTCAGGAAGTTGTTCCAACACCTTGGATTGGGGTCACTGCCTGATGACTTGGGCTATGCCAGATGATGTTATGCACTCAATAGTCACTCACTCTGCACTTAAACTGTTTTCCTCACAGTGAACAACAAACAAAACCATTTACAAAGAACTTGAGGAATTTGAGACACTGAAAAGAAACACTGCGAGTTGTGAGGAATCTGATAAATTGGCTAAGCTGGTTAGAAACCAAACAGGAATAAATTCAAGTTTCTGTGTAAATGTTACAGCACTAAAAAGGCCAACTTGCAAGTTCAATAAATTGTCCTAAAAGTATCCCATGAGTCACTGTCATAACTTGGATTAGAATGTAAAACTCCTCTTTCTGAGCTTTATGACAAATCACCAGAGACACGAGTGTCTGCTCTGGGGCTGACAAATCTGTGATGCAACTGCTGAGGAAATGAGCTCCATAATGACAAGCCTCTGGGGCTGTTTAGTTGTTGTTATCTCACTCAGCAAAGGCAAGGTGAGTAAATATTATCTCTGATTTCACTTAGGGAGAGGAGACAGAAGGTAAATAAAGTAATAACATGTGGCGAGGGGATGGGTAGGGTGAAGACACATCATCTCTTGAGAAGCTAACATATCAAGACAAGAAATTCAAAACAGAATAGAACAACCTCTCTTAGCAACAAAGAAAAGACTATGGAAGAAAGACATAATCTGGAATAACTTTTATTAAAGATGGGGTTTCTCATCTAAAATGGCCTGATATTTTATCAATGAGAGAAAGGCATTACTTCGAAATGCTTTGGAAGAGCAGGAATTATTGAGAAAGGATTTCTACATAGATATACATTTGTAAGAGTAAAAATATTACAAATAAAAGGTATTTCATAGTTGACATTCTATTATTACTAAAATTGTTAAGGTTTGTCATTGTGATAGTAAATTTTCAAACCGAACAGATTTAGAATCATAATGTTAACATACCCAGAAACATATAAAAAGGGTTTTGAAGTTTAGAAATGGCCAATGAGTGGCAATTTTATGAAGTGTAATCGAATTCTGAACCAAGATTTGATACTAATGACACATTTTCCACAGATGGACAATCAAGATATACATCTACACATGTTAGATTATGTTCAGAGAAACTTAAGCAGGAAAACAACATGTTTGAGAATTCGTGGTACAATAAAAGCTGAATCACCAAAATATTTGTGTAGACATGTTCCAAATTTAGAAGAAGGATAAATTTGGGGCTACAGAAATCTAGAGGTAGAATTTGACTAGGATTTGAAGAAATGGCAGCATGTAGAAAAGGAAACAACAAAAATCACAGTTTAAGCAGTAACACAAAATCAACCGCCTGGTGCCAGGATACTTTGTGGAGATCATGAGTGAACGAGTCTATTACTGCATTGGCCACCAGCTATAATCCAACATGGCATGGTCAAATGCAAACCAAGGACACTTGCATTGTTTATTATCAGAAAAACCCACGGTTTCAGAGAGAAGAAAAGCCTCATTTGTTCTCATCTCTTATGTTCACACCATCACCCCTTTTCCCTTGAACCTGGTGCTGAGGTTCAGATCATCTCAATATTTCTGTCAATGATTCCAAGTAGAAAAGCTAACTTCTATCATCTTTTGAAAGTACTAGATTCTAAACATTTGAAATGTGTTCATGGCTGGCAATTACATTGGTTGGTTTAATTTTTAACTGTTATATTTTTTGAAAACTAATTTATTTAAACACTGAAACTTTTATTTAAAAAAACTATTTATTTTTTTAAAATTTGACAGAGAGTGCAGAAGCTGGGACTGGGGCAGGCTGAAGCTGCAAACTCAGTTCTGATCTCCTATTTGGGTAGTAGGGACTCAACTACTTGAGCCATTACCTGCTACCTTCTTATCGTGAGCAGAAAGTGAGAATGAAAAGTAGGACCAGGACTTGAACCAAGAAATTCAATGTAGAATATGGGTATTGTAATTTGAACTTAAACCTCTAGGTCAAACTTGTACATGCAAGTAATTAATAGTTTCAGAGATGTCTTTAAAAGACTAAGCCCATTATTACTTTACTGTTCAACTCAGATGCTGTACCTCTTAGTGGTGGTGAGTGGCTACAAGAAGGAAACCACCAAGGGTATTTTTACATTAAGGGACATCTTAGAGGAAAGGACAATACTTGATCCCCCAAAGAATTGGCTTTTGTTCAAAAATTTTTATTTCAATTTTAAAAATTCTTCTTTATTTCATTTATTTGAAAGGGAAAGGACATAGTGTGTGTGTGTGAGAGAGAGAGAGTGAAAAGGAAATGGAACAAAAGAGAAGTGGGTAGAAGGAGAGGAAGAGAGAGAGGAGAGACAGAGAGAGACCTTCTGTTCACTGGCTGACTTCCCAGTTGCTTGCAACAGCTAGCCTTGGGGTTGTGCCAAGCTGAGGCCACAGCTAGAAGTGAGGAACTCAATTCAGGTTTCCAAAGTGAATGGCATTGATCCAAGTACTTGAGCCATAATTTACTGCGTCCCAGTGGGTACACTGGCAGGAAACTAGAACAGAAACAGGAAGCACTCTGATATGGAATACAGGCATCCAGAGAGGCAACTTAACTGCAGTGCCAAATGGTTGGCCCTAATTTTTTATTGAGAGACAGACAAAGAGCAGGAAAGACAGGCAGACAGAGCTTCCACTCCACAGTGCCTGCAACAGCGTTGGGGTTGGGCTGGAGCCAGAAGCCAAGGATTCAATTCAGGTTACCCACATGGGTGGCAAGAACCCAGCTACTTGAGCCATCATTGCTGCTTCCCAAAGTATGCCTTGGTAGGAAGCTTGAGTTGGTACCTTGAACTGGGAATCAAGCCTAGGCACTCTGCTGTAGGACAGAGGTGTTCTAACTACTAGGCTCAGCACCCACCTCTCATCATAGAATTTCAGACCCTGGAGCATGGAAGTTGGAAGACATGGTTTAGGACAAGGAAATTTTTGAAACACCAATATAGCATCTTTCTGCCCAGAACTGAAACTAACAGAATAAAGAGACAGTGCCTCTTCTGCCTTTGCACACTGAGAGTGATGCTGCTGCCTGAACCTCCAGGACCCTGAGTGAGTCTGGTGACCTATCGAAAGAGAACTCTGAGACACGAAGTCTTTCCAGAGACAAATAGTCCTGGCAGGTGAGAAAACTGAAGTCACATTAGTAAGAATCCCCTCACAATGACCAGTGCACAGAGTGGATCCTGGAACAATTGGCAAAGGCACGGAGGCCCAAGTCTAGCTGCAGCAGCTTGGTACTGCAGCGTCTTTTGCTCTGAAGTTTGTTCATTTGGGCGCAGTACAAGGCTGTTTACACCTAAGCTATCATTGCATAGGACTTACCTTGTCTTAGAATGGTCTCATACAGCAGACAGGGGACAAAAATCAGAGCCAGACCCCACACCCTTCAAATTTATTAATGTCTACAGAACCAGTCAAAATCAGTCATAGCCACACACCTCCCACCCTGCAGTCCCTCCTTTTAGGAAGAGGCCAGGGGATGAGAGAGATTCACTAAGTGTCTCAGTTCAGAGCTATAAACTTCTGAGTTTTCTACCTCAGCCTTATAGACCAACATGAGGAGCAATTCTCCTGGTCCCAACAAAGTCAGCTAAGATGTTGATGAAGAACAGGAGATGGAAGTTAAAACAATTATTACAGTATTTGGGAATATCATTTTTGTTTTATGTTATGATATAGTAAAATTAGGATATCCCAGTATACTGGTTACAGCCATAAGTTCAGTGCTATACATTACTTGCATATCATACACCATCTAAATGACATCCTTAAGATAATTCAAATGCAACTCTTTAACTACTTAGGTATTTCATTTTAAATGAGATGACAACACAACATGAGATGATCTTATTAACCAGCTTCTAAGTGCACATTTCTGTGTTGTAAATGATATCAAATGCAATGTGCTCTCAGAGTAGTGTGTAGCAATCTCTTAAACACTGATCATTTAGAGCCTTTCTGATTTGCCTTCCCCTAAGAAAACTGTGCTGTATTCTTTCATTTATACTGTGAAACAGAACTAATAATTAATGCTTTGAGCAATCATGAGAGGATAGCCAAAGTTCAGTAGGGCTTTCAAGTTGTTTCAGAATCCCTAATTATACTGACTTTCCCATGGTCATTCCCAACCTTGAGGGCAGTCAGCAAGTCTGAGCAATGCTTGTCAGAGCCACTGGGTGGCACTGGCAGGCCTGAGATGTGGGCAAAAGGGAGGAAGGGAGAAAGGAAAGGAATCCAGGAGTCTAGGAGGGGGAGGAGACTAGAGAGGGAGAGAAGAGGGAAAGAGGTATTAAAAAGAAAGACAAAACTACAGTCACTTGCCTGAATGGTTTCTATGGTTCCTCCCCTCACAAGGCAAGAGGCTTTAATACCTCCCAGGGGTGAACCCAGCATGTTTTACTCATCAATACGCCCCCAAGACCCAGGTAGTGCTGGGCATTTGGTCAAGGCTTTGGGTCATTCAGCTGGTAGAGTAACAGCTGCTGCCCCTCTAGGAAGAGATCTTCAAATGGGGAGTTGAGATAGGATGTATCTGAATTCTTCATCCTTTTGATTTAAGAGAATGGAGTTGAACATTCAAGAAGATTTCCTCAGTGGAGTTGTCAATCAATGGTGAGTCTTTGCTTCTAAAGCAAAGCAGGATTGTCCATATACGCAGAGGTAAGTCTGTACAGAGATCAGTAATTTAAATTCAGTACAGGAGTAACCAGCAAACATTTAAGTCTTAGCAAGCCACAGGAGTGTGGAGGAGTAGCTGACAAATCATAAGTGAATGAGCCTAGCTGTGTGCCAGTAAAACTTGATTTTCAAAAAGAGTGGTCACTCAAGAGCAGAAATGCTGGAATTGAGAATATAGCTGAAGGACTATATATTATAAAACAGGGGATAAAGCAGAGAGAGGAAATGGAGGGAGAGGGGGAAGCCCTATACCTACAAAAATGTAAAACAGAAAATAAGAATTAAAAAAAAAAAAACAGTGGTCAAAGAGGCTGCTACAGTGGTTCAACAAGCTAATCTTCCAACTCCTAAATGCTGGGATCCCATATGGGCACTGGTTCCTGTCCTGGCTGCTCCACCTCCAATCCAGCTCCCTGCTTGTGGCCTGGAAAGCAGTCGAGGAGAGCCCAAAGCCTTGGGACCCTGCACCCGTGTGGGAGACCTGGAGGAAACTCCTGGCTCCTGGCTTCAGATTAATCCAGCTCTGACTGTTGCAGTCATTTAGAGAGTAAACCAATCAATAGATCTTATTCTGTATCTCCTTCTCTCAGTAAATCTGCCTTTCCAAAAAAACAAAATTTTTTTAATTGGTCAAACTGGCCTTTGAGATCAAATTTTTGATTTCTCTAGTGTTGCTCTCACACCCTTTTTGGTGCAATATCTCTTTTTCGATACACAACAGTCTACTGGTGATTTATGAGTCTGTATTGACCACATTGTTTGACATGATCAGCTCCTTCAAGGCTCAGAGATGGCTTCAAGCACCATGAGTGCTCTTGTTTACAGGTGCAAGGACTGTCTTAGCGGCTATTCACAGGCAGGTGCACAGCTCTGAAATTCTTGGGATATGCGGCCTCTGAGGTTTCCACAAAGGTTTAGAAGCAGCAATATAATTGGTGCCAAGAAGCAGAATGTGGAAGCTTGGGAAATCACCCAGCTCTGGCTAAAGTGACCTAGATTACAACCAGCCTGAGAAAAGTCAGTCTAGGCTCAAACTACAAAGTGACTGAGGTTTGTCTTTGGAAGCTTCCAGTCACACAATCTCTAGTCACAGAGTGCAGTGCTTGGGCCTTCGTACCTTTTCTACTCTCACCTCCATCAACAACTTGATCCTTCACTTGACTTGAATAAAAATGACTAGTGTCACATAAAAATGAGAGATGCTCATATTTACATACAGTGTATTTTAAGAAAGGGACATAGTATTGATTAAAAAAAAAATTGTACCTCTTGAAGATGACTTCTATCCTGAAAGGAAAAGTTCAGGCTTCTATCCACAGTTCACTCCTCAAAGTAGCCACAACAGCCCTACACCAGGCCAAAGCCAGGAGCCAGGAAATGCATCCTGTTTTCCCTCATGGGTAGTAGGGACGCAAGTACTTGGGACATTTCCCACTGCCTCCAAAGACCATTAGCAGGAAGTTGGATCAGAAGTGGAGTAGCTGAGACTCAAACAAGCATTCTAATATGAAATGCCAGTGTCTCAAGCCATATATTAACCTCCAACATCAACGCTGACCCCAACATCTCACTCTTGAATAGGAATAGTCAGAGCACTCTAATGGAACTTCATATAGGACCTCAAAGATTGTTTGCCATCTTCCTTTCTCTGCTCCCATTTACTCTCACTGGGGAGGGCATTAATATCTATTACCCTCCCCCCATCCACTGATCTCCCTGCCATGGACACAGATGGCTCATCTCATGCATTGTCTCCTTCTAGCTAGAACTGGCTCCCTGCAGCCCTATACTAAGACAAGCACCTCTGCATTGTAAGTGTTCATGGGCTGTCCACTGACTGAAACCGTTATCCGACCCACGAGTAGCCCATACATGGGTTGGCTGGTCACAATCCATGATGGGACTCATCCAGTGACCAGTGAGGCTTTATCCAACTTGGTTATCATTAGCCATGATAAACGCTCTGGCTCATTCAGATTTGAAAATATATTAAAAATCAGTCCTTTGAGCAAGCATCCAAAGACAAGGAGGCAGGATGGAAAGGAGACCAGGCTGGCCAGGAGAGTCCCAGGGTATCCTCTAGAGCAACCACAGGCTCTGAACAGTCTTGGAATTCCCCTTTCATCCTTGGCTTCCTTAGAACAACTGCTCCTCAAACAGCCCTGCTTTCTTCCTAAGGTGGCCTAAATGAGTAGCTCAGTTATAGGAATAACTATAAAATGCCCTCAAGATCTTAATTTCTTCCAGTCAGTATGAAAGAATGAGCTGTAACAGATCTTTGAATACAGTGCCTCACTTCAAAGGTACAGGCCAGCAGTGAGATGAGGGTTCATGAGGACTCAGAAATTATAATGTATTTTTCCTTCAGTTGGTCACACTGTATATTCTAACTGAAAGCCCCATTTTATTTTTTTAGTGATCCATAAATTAATGGTGTACTTTACACCTAATAGCATCTTATATTAAATAATACACAGTAATAGAGAAGTAAATGTCACTCAAAGTGGAAAATTCAGCAATATTTCTTATATTGATAAACACAACTGGTTGTCAGTCCTCTAGCTTCCAGCATTAAATGGTGGACATTTATTTAAAATATATCTAAAATGAGCTTTGTAGCAGATTACATATAGTTCAGTAAGACACAGATTAGGCTCCAAGTAATTAAACTATGCCTCTGATCCCACCTTACTCAAATCTTGTTTTTGTTTTTCAATCAATATGAATGAAAAGAAACTATTTCAGAAGTTCAAGGTATCAGGTGAAACGTTTTATCTCATAATTATAATTGATTTAGCTCACCATTAAAATGTAAGAGTGCCTCTGTCGTAGTGAGTTATGTCTTACAAGCTAACACTGGAGACCTGGTATGCAGTACACCTGCGGATCAACAGAACAGTCTGGAAAACCGCAAAAACAGTTCTTTACATTACGGCCAACTGAATTTCAACAAAAGTGACCTGGAAATTCACTGCAGACAGAACTGTCTTATTATTCGGCACCGGAAAATTGGATACCCACGTGCACAAGGATGAATTTGGATCCTAACTTCAGACCATATGGAAAAAAAAATTGAACTCAAATTGGAGATGAGCATCTGGCACAATGGTTAAGTTGTGACCGGAGACAACTCTATCTCATCTCAGAGTGCTTGGCTCCAGTTCCTGACTACACTTCCAATTCCAGCTTCCTGTTGATGCACACCATGTCTGTTGCTCACATGGGAGATCTGGTTTCAGTTCCCAAGCTCCAGGCTTTGGCTTAGCCCAACCCTGGCTGATGCAGACATTTGGGGAATAAACCAGAAAACAGGAGATCTCCATCTCTCTGTCTCTTTATCTATTTTTCAAGTAAATTTAAAAATTAAAAAAGCTCAGAATGGATCATATGCTCAAATGTGATTTAAAAAAAACAGTTAAAAATAAAAGATTAGAATGGATTTTCTCCAAAGAAATACACCTATGGAAAACAAGCAGTGAAAAAGTGCTCAACACAATTCATCATTAAGAAAGTGAAAATCAAAACCACCACAGGATAATGTCATACTCTTAGCTAAGTACCTGAAAACACCAAATGGCAGTGAGGATGTATGAGTACTGATCTTTCATCCATTGCTGACACAATTTGGAAAATAGTTTGGTAGTTTCTAAAAATGAAATTAGGGGATTGGTGCTGTGGCAAAAAGAGAGTAAGCTATACTGTCTTCTGTGCCAGTATCCAATATGGATGCCAATTTGAGCCCTGGCAGCTCCACTTCTGATCCCGTTCCTTTACAATGGAATAAGGAAAGCAGATGGCCTGAAGATGGTCTCCCTGCTCCCACGTGGGGGACCTGAAAAAGCCCAATGGTCTTAACCTTGGCCTGGCCCAACCCTGGCCGTTGCAACCATTTGGGGAATGAGCCAGTGAAGGTAAGATTGATCACTTTCTGTGCCTCTGTCTCTCTGTAACTCTTTAAAATCCATGGATAAATCTTTAAAAGTAAATAATAAATAAAACTAAGCACATGCTTATGACTGAACCCAACAATCTGGCTTCCTGCCAATGTAGATCTTGGGAGGCATCTGATCACGGCTCAGTATTTAGGTTGCTGCCACTCATATGGCAGACCTGGATTAAACTCCTTGCTCCGGGCTTTGGCCTGGCACAGCCCTGGCTGTTGTAGACACTTGGGAAGTGAATCAGCACTGGAGGCATGCGTATCTTCCTTCAAATAAATTAAAAATTAAAAAAAAAAAAATTTTAAGGAAACCATTACTTAACGCAAGGTCACAAACATATACTTCTGTTTTCTATTGAGTTTCAGTTGTTGCTATCAGGTTTATGATACATTTTGAGTTAAGATTCATAAATTTTGTCATGTAGGAGTCCAATTCTTTCGCATGTGAATATATACATGTAATACATATTCTGTGTATAATTATTCCAACACCATTTGTTGAAAAGACCATTCTTTCTTCCTTTATAAAGACTTGATTAATTGTGAGAGTAAAGGTTTATTTCTGGATTTCCAATTCTTTTCCATTGCTCTACATGTCTATACTCAGGCCAGTTGCACACTATCTTGAATATGATTGTTCCTTAATGGATTTTAAGATTAGGAAATTTACAGGCTGGTACAGTGGCACAGCAAGCAACTCTCTGCCTATAGCAGAAATATCCCACTTGGACACTGATTCAAGTCCTGGCTGTTCCACTTTTGATCCAGCTCTCTGATTGTGGCAGAGGGAAGCAGTGGAAGATGGCTTAAGGTTGTGGGATCCTGTACCCACATGGCAGACCCAGAAGAAATTCTTGCCTCCTGGCTTCAGATCAGCTCAGCTCTGGCCACTGTGGCATCTGGGGAGTGAACCAGGCAAGTGGAAGATCTCTCTCTGTCTCTCCCTCCTGCTCTGTATCTCTGACTTTCACATAAGATAAATAAATCTTGAGAAGAAAAAGGTTTAGGAAATGTGAATCCTTAAACTTTTTTTTTCAGAATTGTTTTGACTCTTTTTCGTCTTTACCATTAATAGTTTTTGTGATTTCCAAAATTAGAGGTGGAAAGGTAGAGTGAGACAATATTCAGTTGGAAAATAGGATATAATTTTATTGGAAGTCAAATATGAATATGTGTGCTGCTATAAGAATTTTAAACAGAGAAACCAATTTTTTTTTGTTTTACAAACCAAAAGTTATCTCAAACATTTTCATTGATAATAACGATTAAGACATGAAATTTTCAAATGGTTTCCAAAGAAAATATATATGGTTATTCTTACTGTGAAGTCCTTAAGTATACAAAGCTTGCAAATCTTCATCAAACTCTGCCTAATGTATTTGTTTGGATGAAGCCCTAGATGGTATAACCTAAACAGAAAATATTTGATTCTCTTTGAAAAAATTTGGGGCAAGCACAATGGCTCAATTGGATAATCTTCCACCTCCAAGTGAGGCATCCCATAGGGGTACCAGTTCAGTCTCAGCTGTTCCACTTCCCATCCAACTCCCTGATTGAGGTTTGGGAAAGCAGTTGAGGATGGCCCAAAGCCGTGGGCCCCTACACCCACGTGGGAGCCGGGAAGAGGCTCCTGGAGCTGACACTGAGCAAGCTGGGAGGTTGCACTCCCTGGTAGGGAGGTTGCCAATTTGTTTTGGCTTCAAACTGCCCCAGGTTTCAGACATGTACTTTTAACTGCCTTTGTGAACTTCAGAAGAGATGAAGCTTCAGTTTCATATCTAGAAATTGGTAAAAACAGCTCCTGCAAGATAGCTATCAAGATAAAGTGATTATGCAAGGCAGGAGATGCATGGGACATGCCCAAAGAGATTACCTGTCACAGAACAGTTTTTCAATCTCAGTTTCTTTTTCCTCCTATATTTAACAAGTGGATTTAAAGACAAGACCACACAAACAGTATCTTAACTGAGTTGTAAGAAGTTTGGTATTTCTCCCTCTTGTAGTTACTAGTAAAGAGTATCCCTCAAGTTGAACCACTTAATATGAATTTTCCTAAAAGTAAGCAAATCTTTTCTAAAACTTCATTCCTGTCTTCAGCTTAATTGTCCTAATTTCTGGTAACTAAAATAGCATGCCTTTAACTCTTCAGAACTCAAAGAGAAGAGGAAATTAAATGGGTGTAAAAGTGTGCATCTCGGCCACCCACCCTGAGGATGAGGATGTGGCTTCTGTTTTTAGGTCATGTGCACAATGGAAAGCCAAGTATCCCTGACTTAAAACTATAGTACATATTGCACAAGGGACTCTGGGCTTTGCGCACCATTGTCTCCTTGACTTTGCAACAATGTCTGGCACATAGCAAGTACTTAATAAATATTTGTTAAGCGAGTGCATACATGAGTGAACCACAACAGGTATCATCTGGTCCAGTATTTTCAAACACGGTTTTAGCTATGGGCTCTTTGCTCAATAACAGTGTTCAGTGGACACCAAACATAATGAATGCAAGTGGAGCTTCTCTTGGGTGAATGATCCTAGTGGGTCAGTACCCCAGGGTAATCTTAGGGTCCCTATGGAGTTCAGAGCTTTGGGTCTTCATTTCACAGCAGGAAACAAGTTGGCCCAGAGAGGAACATGGCTTTCCCAATGCTCCAGTGTCATGTCTAAAACTTCATTCATGATGTTGGCAGTTCCTGCGCCCCTGAGGAAAAGGCATATTCCACACAATGTCTGCATCACTGGGAAGGTGTGTGGGCCCCCTAGGGCTCTCCAGGTGGCCCCAGAACTGAGCTACTATCAGCTGCCCATCCAATTTTTGGAAAGGCAGTTCATTGTATGGTGTAATAAGTGGTTTCAAGCTGTGCCCCTACGGGTTTTCTGACAGTAAGCCTCGGTGTGTTCTCTGCTGTCTTATGACCTCCCAGCTCTTCACACAGAAAATTAGCTCCTGACTTACATTAACATCAAAGAAAGAAAATAAGGATTCTTTTGGAATCCTGGTCTCAGGTGACAATTTAGGAGCTGAATTTGAAGCTGGGCACGATAATCATAGTATGCTTCCAAATCATAGTTCTAATAAACAATCAGCTAGCAATATTAACTGGTGCTAAGTGTGGAACAGATATTTCAGCTGTGCCAGTCTCCTGCAGCCTTCTCGCTTCCTCAAGCCATGCCCTGCTGTTCTACAGCCTTCGCCTCTCCTTTTAGTCCTCTTTAGATCCCATGGAGACTCCACACCAAAGGGCCTTGCACTCAGTCCCTTCTCCTCGATCTAGTCTTCCATCCTTTGAGCTGTTGTCCTGACAGCCTCCCTGTAAGTCCCTGCCATCACCTCCTACTTCTTTACTTCTCTGTTACTTCCTATCACTCCCAGAAGAGTTAAAAACAAGGAATAGAATTCTCACAAATGATAATTACAAAGTCACAGAGCTGAGATAAAGTGTCACTCAACGCTGGCCACCAAAGTTGTTTTCCAGTTGCACAGTCCTGGATACAATAGGCCCCTTGAGTAGAGAAAGGACAACTCTACATCAAGCTGTTTGAAGATGTCTTCAGGGTACCTGGGGGGGAACAGGGGAGGGTTCATTCACTTGGGCAGATATTTGGCTGTTTGGGGGCTTCTAAGTACCGCAGTTTCCCAAGCAGGCCTACAGAGGGAGCTGTTTCCTTAGAATGCTGGAGCAGGGGCCCTGCAGAGCCAGTGGCGGGCTTGCAGGACCAAGGGGTACCGACTCCTACATCCACCAAGCTGTACATAAACTCCATGTGTCATCAAACCAACCCTTTTCATTTTTATCATTTAAAGAAAATGTTCACCCAACTGACAGGAGTTTTAGTGGATCACTGACAGCTAAGTAATCTGGATCCTTGGCCCAAGTGCCTCACACGACTGATCTAGAGCTATTCTGGTCCCTCGGCTCAGAGTCTGTAACTGCAAAGTAGGGGCAGGGGTACCATCCAGGCTGCTTGGAAAGGGCATCATGTAACACTCAAGGATGAAACATTGCTTTGGAATCACTCATCACATGGCCCCAGCCACACTTCTAACCTCTCCACTTCACAAGGCTTTGTTTATAATTTGTGAAAGAAAATAGCACTGAACTCGGAGAAATGTGTAAGGAATAGGTGAAAAAGTGCTTGCAGTGGGTTACACAGGACCAGTATGTAACTCTTAAAATGGCAGCTCTTACTATAGATAACAAGTGAAATAAAAATACTTTCAAGCGCTATCATATTATATGTTTTATCTATATTCTCACTGGGTTCCCCAACAAACATAAAGCAACATCCTAGGAGGAAAGTGTTGCTATTAGAACTGAAAAGGAAACATTGTTTACATGTACAATACAAATACCTCTTTCAACCTGTTTCACTGAAGTGCAGGCACCCAGGGCGTGCAGATAAAGAAGGACAAGTGAGTTTCTGGCCTATACAGCCTGAGGGCAGTCACTTGCAGTGTGTTTTCTTTTCCTCTCTCTCTTTTTCTTAAGAGCCATTTATTTATTTTTACTGGAAAGGTAGATCAGATTTACAGATAGAACCAGACACTGAAAAATCCACCATCCACTGGTTCACTGCCTAAATGACCACAATGGCCGGAGTTGAGCCAATCCAAAGCCAAGAGCTAGTCCAGGTTCCCCATGCAGGTGCCAGGACACAAGGCTCTGGACCATCTTCTACTGCTTCTCCCAGGCCAAAAGCAGGGAGCTGGATAGGAAGTAGAGTAGCCAGAACACAAACAAGCACCCATATGGGAACCTGCTGCATGCAAGGTGAGGATTTAGTCACTGAGCCATTGTCCAGATCCTCAGTGCGTTTTCTGTACCAGCACAATCCTGTTTCCAATCTGTAACCATTGATTCATATATTTATTCAAAGTAAAGCCACAACACAATGACCTAATATATGCATTATTATCATATAGGAATATAGAAATGTATTAAGGCCCAAAATTCTTGCCCTCACAAAATTTATTATTTGTTTGAGGAAGACGCAAAGAAATAAAAATGAATAAATGTCACAATAGAGAAAGAGAGTAGACACATGGTATTGTGAGGAAGTGTGAAAAGGATCCCAAGCATGAGCTCTAAGGACAGGCTGCCCGAGCCTTCCTGGAAGAGATGGGGAGTTGAATCTCAACAAGGAGTATGTGGCTGTTAATTGAAGTGGGGAGAAAGGATATTCAGGGTGTGGAGTCCCCAGGTTCCTCATCTATAAAGTGAGGGCATTGCACTAGATGGGTTTCTAAGCTGGTTCTCTGGAGAGAAGAGGTGAGGTGGGGTGAGCAGAGGAGAGGCCTCCCCATCCTAAATCCTGCCTGTGGAATCCTAACTGTACACATGGACATGAGGGAAGGTAGCCCTTTGGGGAGCTGCTGTGTCATGACAACAGGTTTAAAAACAAAGGCTGAAGCTGGATTGTGATATGTTCTGAAGCATCTGGGGGAAACTGGCTGGAGCTGCCAAGAGAATGATTGAAGGGATAATTGCAAAGAAATGGACATGAAAGCAGTGAGCTGCAAAAGTGACTTAGATGCAGAGACTGCCTATGGAGTTTGACAGGACCTAGTGACTCTGCAGGGTATAGCGGGGGACATCAGGAGTGACCCCAGAACCCTCGCTGAGCCCATGAGACCACCTGAGAGTTCCTTCCAAGAGCATTTAATGAATATCTCCTTTATACACACAGAATTTGTGACCTCACTCCTTTCAGGGTGAAATTTATGATCAAGTAGGGGAATGTAGCCATGTTAGCATCATGCATCCTTCATCTCCATTCTGGCTTCTTGTTGTTCTGCTACTGTTTTAGGAGGAAGATAAGATTAGAGTCTGGATGACTGACTGTAACCTTCAGAAGGGGGGTGCCAAGCACCCCTGAGCTGATGGTTTGCTTTTTCAGTCACCACAAATGAAAGCATAGGCACAAGACTCCTTGACATTTAAACAATATTCACCAAAAAACTTTTAAAAATAAGCAATATTCTTCTGTCCAGGGTTTCTGTTTCTTAGAATTTAAACTAAGAGGGAAAATTAGAATATAGACGTCTGAACCCAAAGATTTATCTCAAGGATGCTCATTGCAAAATTGTTTCTAATCGGGAGAAGCTGTAAGCAACCATCTCACACAGACCAAGCTTCTGGCCTTCAAAAGCCCAAGGCTGGGCCCTGCTCTGTCACTGAGAAATCTCAACAGAGTGCAGACTGGAAGGCAGGTGGTCCAAAAACCCAGTGAGGCTCCTGAAGCTCAGAATAACCAGCATGCTCTTTTGGAACTGGGAACAAGGACACGGTACAGACAAACATCTAAGAAGAGCTATTCTTCCCTTTCTTGCAGCTCCTGGGCAGTGCTGTTTCCAGCTGGCACAGGTAAGCCAATGGCTGACCTCCTCTTGAGTCATCCTTCCCTCTTCCTCCCCACATCCCTACAGGGCTGCCCCAGGTCTGAAAGTTCAAGGCTATTCTGAGCTATGCTGTGCAAACGGCACTGGGCTGGGGTGCTGGGGGTCAGGGTGGGGGCTACAAGGATCGGCGAATCACCAACCTCCCTTCCTTTTTTGGACTTTTCGTTTATTGAGTACCTACTACATGCCATATCTTATGTTAAGCTCCCAGAGCAAAAGAGACTGATAAATGCAACATAGACCCCTATATGTCTGACATTGATACTACCCAGTATCAGATTTTTTCCTCCTACCTACTAACTAAACCCTGCTTGTGCTTTGAAGTTCACTATATTCAATTGAACAATTTCATCTACCACTCTGTTTGCTTCTCAGAATAGCCACAAAAAGGTGTCATTATTCCAGCAAGAAGGTGTCTTTAAATACACCTACCCGGAAAGCACTGGTGAAGACCCATGGTCCTTACCTTTTTACCAGTCTTAAAGTTGGGTATGATGAAGGTGCAGCCATTTGTGGCCACTGGTGGCAAGCATCAGGGAAAGAGCCACATGATAAACATAGCTATGCACTAGTCTGAAAGGAAGTGTGCTCCTCATGATCTTGCTAAGTTACCGTGACAACTTGTGGTGCCTTCAAAAAATGATCCTCATTTTGTCTGAGATAATCATTAAATGGGCGTTTATTTACTTGCAGCAGAGCAAAATCCCAACAGCCACTTGATCCCATGGCCTAGGAGGTAACCAGGTTTTCCGCATACAGCATGATGCAGGGGCAGGTTGCAGTGTGCATGTACCACAGGTATCACAGACGACAGAGTGAACCACTTCATTTTGATGGGGCAGAGGCCTGCTGGGAGGCACAGCCGGTCAGGAGAGGTTTCCTAAAAGAAGGAATGTGTGATCTGAGGTTTGGTGAATGAGTCTTTCATTAAGCTTGAACAGTGACTGCATGCCAGGCTGATGGGATACATCACAAGGACAAGAGAAGTGAGATCATGTGGCATACACTCAGGGGCTAAGATAACTTCACTTAGCTAGGAAGAAAATGCATGTGGAGCAAGGTGGGGGATGACACAGAAGCCAGGTCATTAAAAGACTTGTGGAACCTCAGACAAGTCATTGAACTGGTTCCCCTCCAGTGTCCTTAGCCTTTAGAAAGAGGAGCCTTGGGGAAAGTCAGGAATAGCTGTGAACAGTTGGGGGCAGGGAGGGCTACATCAGTCCCTTTGGACCCTAGGCTGAAGGCTGTGCTCAACTACAGGACACGGAAGTTTCTGAAGGAACTGCCATCCCACCCAGCCCACCTTCCTTGGATTCACACTGCGTGGTGTATTCCAAGGACTGTGCTGGCATTTCAGCTTGAACACTAAGTGGTGACTCAGACCCAACAGAAGTGTGGACAACTGTTTACTAAGAAGGCAGCCTTTGGTGTGAGAAATTAGAGTGGGCTGCTGGATTGTGCAGTACTCATGAGCTAGGCAGCTTGGAAATAGCACATACCATCACATCAGTAGTTGATTCATTTCTTGTCCTGTCTTGCCAGGGAGGCATCACATGGCAGCCCAATCAGATCCCTGGTCCCTCCAGGCCAGGAAAAGTGGTTTTCTTTACAGTAAATGCCTTAAGTTTCATGGGAGAGTGTTCTGGCATTCGTTGCTTCTTAATACTCTCTCATGCAGAGACAGAACATACCGTTAATCCTTTTAGTGACTGAACCTCTTGGATTCAAAGGACTGCAGTCCATAGAGAGGATAGCAAAGTTTCAGAGACATTAGATGACTTTCTGGATCATCAACCAATCTCAGTTCTTCTTTTTTCACAGAAAGTCCACAAGGAAGCAAAGGATTGGATTTCTGAGACACAGATTATTGGGTCCTAAGGAGTACAGCCCAAGTTTACACTGGACGACTGGAGATCAGCTTTGGGCTCCACCCAGCTCCAGCACAGGTGCAATTCAGACTAATTGTTATAGGTACAACTCAGACTAATTACTTTCACCTTTCTCAGTTTCTTTTTGCCATCCATAAGTTGGGGATAACACGTGTCCCATGGAGGATGTGGGGATTATAGCTAATGCATATAATAGTTATCATTTATGGTGAAGAGTAGCTGCCCAATAAATGATGACTATTGCCATTTTTTTAGTTGAGAAGCTAAAAGATCCAATGTAATTATGAAAGTGGTTGTAAATAGTAGGTGCAAAAACAGTCCCTGAATTGGTGGTCTGAAGTGTCCGGGGTTGCTCACATGTGTGGGGACAGCCCTTGGATTAGTGAGAACCCTGAGATCTGAAGTGACTGGAGACATGTAGTCAAAGGCACAGCCAGTATTTGATGCTGTCTGCTTTCTGCATGGGAACAGCCTCCGGCCTGGAGACTGAGGGCTTCTGTTCAGCTCCTGATGCCAAGCACTGGTAAGAAGTCCTCAGAAGGGGTTGCAGCATTTCCCCAGAACCCATCATTCACTCGCCAAGATTTACGAAGCACCTGCTATTTGCAACTAATGGTTCTGAATGAGAGATGGGATCCTGTCTTGGTGAAGTTTGTGGAGGAGGATTTGATTGGTTAGAGGGAGAGAGAAAAGAATGGATATTTCAGGCATACAAAAATTTTTTTTGGCTACATGCATTCTGTTATGTAAGCCGGGTTTGACTGCATATGCATGCCTAGAGAGCAACCATCCTCCTGCCTGCCAACCCCCCACCATGGTGTTCCACTTTGTCTTGCTTTGCTTATCATGATTTCTTTACTGTCCCTCTTGTACCTTGCGATACTGGTGTGTTCTTCCCCCAACTGCTCAGATCATCTCAGCCAGCCCTGCTGTGCCCTTCTAGACTACTGTCTTATCTGAGTAAGGGGTCCTGCATTCACTTGAGACCTAAACATCCCTGGGACTCATCCTACTTGAGCTGATCTCTTATTGGCCCATCACTTCACATGGGAAAAAAAAAAGTCAAGGATTTGTTGAGAGAATGACCGAACCCAAATGTTGGAGTGCGAATGACCTAGTTTTGCCTATTGACTTACACACACATCACACCACCATTCACTGCCAATACATGTGTGCCTGTTTATTAGGTAACACTGTACATCTCTCCACTAAATGAAAGCTCCAGGAGTAGAGATATTGGTCTGGCTGGTTCACTAGAGGAGGATATTAGCATAAAGCAGGCCTTCAACAAGTGTGTTCTGAAGGATGGCTGCTTTGCAGCACATGGGAAAACCTAACAGACAGCCATTAGGACTGAGACACACTTTGAAGAACCTGACAATTAGACAGAAGGGAGTCCACAAGGCTGGGTGCCAGCAGATGCCCTGGTTCTTTGAGGAAGTGGAAAATTACTCTTTTGATGAAGAAGGGATGGGTTTGGAAGTCACAGGAAGAAACACTCAAGACCGGAGGGTGGAAGAAAGAAGAAGAAGGGAAAAGGTGAAGAGTCAGGCACATTCCTGCTTGGGGAAGAATCACAGGAAGAGAAGGCATTATGAAAAACATTCTGAAAAAAAGCCTTGAGAGGAGAAGAAATGTGTCTAACAGATTTTCTCAGTTTTGTGTGATGTGAACTTCCTCATACAAGCCCCTGACAGGACCATTGCTAACCCTTGCACTATATCCTACCATGTGTGTACAGAGAGTGCAGAAAAGCAGAGAGAGCAAGGCAGGGACAGCTGACAGCTGGATTCCATCAACAGCTTGTGTGTGCAAATTCATAGGTATTCCTGCCCAAACCTGCCAGTGGCCACCAATCAGTGTTTATGAAACAGAGTCTGCCACAGCCCACCCTGACACTTCCTTCTGTGTCCCACCCTAGTCTGATCCACTGCCATTGGACCAGGACAGGTAATAAAGGTTTATTTGTTGCTTTTTGAAGTTATCAAATTCATGTTCTGCTAATTTGATGACTCTGACAGACGCCAAGTTTACATGAACTGGATTTGAAGTTTAGATGGTTCTGCAAATACATCCCAAAAGACACTGACTTCTAGTCTGTGCTTCCACCTGAACAGCACTTCTCTCTACCCTACATATTTCTTCTGGCTGGACTTCCAGGCATGATGCAGTGTATTCAGAATTACAGCTTACCCATGTGTCAGAAAGAGCCTCTTTCTGATTGCAGCGTAATCCAAACTAAGATCCTGCTTGGATAACACCATTGTCTTTTCTTGCTTAATGTCCTCAGGTGTGTGTTCTCACCAGAGAAGCCCAAGAGGGATGTCTTCACCTTTTCAGGTTCCTATAGGAATGGGGCTCTTAAGGATCTGCCTCAATGAATACCTGAAGACCTGCCAGCCAGGGGACCCTGCAGTATTTCCATGTACCCCGGAACAATCACCCACAGGTGACTGAATAGACTAGGTTAGGCTAAAAACCTCAGTCTGATTGTAAAGCATTTGGACACCAAGTACTTAGTCCAATCATTCAGAAGCATGTGTCCCTCATCAGGGTGTCTGGGTTTGATCCCTGGCTCTGGCTCCTGATTCCAGCTGCCTGCCAACGTGGACCATGAAAGGCAACAGGAACTGCTCAAGTCATCCAGCTTCTGTCACTCAAATGGGATATGTGGATTGAGTTCCTGGCTTCCTGCTTTCGCTGCAGCCTAGCGCTGGCTTTTGTGCACATATGGGAAGCAAACCAGCATGTGGAAATGCTTTATCAACTAAAAGGTAATTTTCAAATCTACTTTGAAACAAAAGAAGCAAAAGTTGAATTAAAAAACAATTTGGACTATAGGATCTATCATCCAATTTCCACCTCCCTTTGCCTATCTGTCTCTCTTCCTGCTCTCTCTATTTCGTTCTTCTCTGTAAGGTAGCCTCCATTTTCCATTTCTGAGGTCTTGACAATCACACTTCATTCTAACAATGACAATCTTTACAAGACAGTCATGACCTTGGGTAAAAACTTCTTCCAAAGAAATAGTGTTCTAGTGTGAATAATGTGTGCTGGGCACTGACCACATGCTGAGTAAACATGCTTTGGCTTATTAAATTCCTTTTTTAAATATATTTTTATTTTGAATTTTGAATTATGTGGTACAATTTTGTGTAGGCTGAGATTTCTCCCCCAAACTCCCACCTCATTCGAATGAGTCCCACAATTTGAGCTATCGCCTGAGACTAAGAAAGATCCAATATGTTGCTCACACTTGCATGGTCGGTAACTGATGGTGATGGGACTCCAACACCTGATTTCTGTCGTTCTAGTGCCCATCTTTGGGAGAGGGGCTGCTGCCCCTCAGAAGTCCCTGTGACAGTTAAAAACAATTGAAGGTAGGTGACCTGCTGAATAGGTAAGCTCAAAATGAAGTCAAAACTGTAGTACTCAGCTCTGACTGCTCATAACAATCACGCAAAGAGTTAAAAACGTCTCGGCTACATTCTTCAATTAGCAATAATCGCGCCTCGGATAAACCTCATTGGCTACGATACTGCCACTGCGCAAAGCTTCAGCTACATTCTTAACGATCCTGACCCCTACCATGCCCCAACAATTGCTTAGGTGGTCAGGGTGCTTGACATATCAGGGCAGTATGACCTCACAGGATCACAGTTACATTCAGGCCTGGACGATGTCCATCCTAACACAGGGAGTCCTCAGTGAACAGAAGTAGTGTTGAGTGTAGCTGGCACAGTGACAGGACACACATTTTTTTGGAACCAATCCAGGATTCACAGTCCACAGTTGGAGCCTCATCAAGCATCACTTGTGTCAAACACCACACATGCACGAATGCACACGCACACACCAGCATCTTCACACCTACATATGCATCCAGGAAGTGGCCCCTTCTGCAACAGTCTGTGTGATAAGCCGTGATGACAGATAAGTGAGGCATCCTGGGGTTATCAGTGCGAAGCATCACAGTCTGCTCTGTCAGTCTGAGTATGCAGAACTCCACAGCAGGATGGCCTCCAACACAGAGGAAACACAGAGAGGAATCTCTTACTACTCTCTTGCCTAATCATTTCCACTTAACACACAGTGAAAGCAGAACTTTGTGACACACTTGCCCTGTCTGGGTAAAGGTTCTGCTTTTTCTGGAAGGTCTTGGAAAAAGAAGAAGAAGGAGGAAAAAAAAATACTCCAAAACCTTGGCCAGGAGGGAGAGAGAGCTTCTCGACCTGTCACTTATTCCACTAGATGCTGTGTCAGGTTCTTCACCTGTCAGACGTTTATCCGCACGCACAGTACTGTGCTGTGACAGAGACCAAGTATCACCTCAAGGTCACTGGTCTAGAGAGAAAACCGAGATCACTGGTCCTAGGGAACAAACGGGACTACAAGTAGCCCCAGTTACTAACCAGCATTTAGGGCCCCTTCTCTGAGAGACCTGAAAATATTTTTCAACTGTTGATAGGGATCCTGCCTCAGGAACCTCATGGTCATGTTGATACTCAGCCGAAACACCAGTGCAGCCGTAATGGTTATCTAACTACCAAAATACGCCTGAGTCACTTGGCAAACTGCCACTCTCCTGACCACCCCCCAGCCCCCGCCGCCATTCCCACTACTACCCTGAAAATGTAGCATTCACAGGAGTATCCTCTGGAAGACAAGGGGAATCCAGAGTGATGCTCTGACACCCCATCCCCAGGCTGCTGCTGGGCCGGAGACATGCTGAATGGGTTGTTAAACACCTGAATTCTACCCTCTGCCTCTGCTAAGGGGAAGCTCTGCAAATCTTAGGAAGTTACCATTTGTTTGCAAGGCAGGAGCTAGAGATTTGTCTCATATGTCTAGCAAGTTTATGGGTTTTAGTTTGTCTGTCTGGACTAGCTTATCAGGGATGACAATGAGTAAAAGTCCTTCACTCTCTCTAAGTGACTTCTTGGCGATTCTTCCACTCTAAATTTAAACACTTGGAGTGTTAAAGGCATTTCCAGGAAATCCACTCATGAGGAAGCACATACAAATCAACACACACAAAAAAACCTAAACAAGTAGATTAAAGGTACCTTTGCCATTCAGAAGGATTGCTATAGGTGCTCAACTGTGGGTGTCTTTGATGATTGAAGAACTTAGCAGGAATATTCAAAGTATGGCAAAGCCCCCATAATTTGCACATGAGAAAGTAGCTCTCAGAGTTGCCACCAAAAGACAGTGTTCTCCCAGGAAGAGAGCATGTACAGTTGGCATGGCTCAGAGGGCTCCAGGAAGGACTGTCCACTGGAGACTCTCTCCTTGCTCCTGGCCTGCTTTAATCTGTCATGTCCCCCCACTGGGTTCCCTACTATAGCTCCTGACTTTCAGCTAAGTTTCACCCATGAGAAGTAAGGGAGTGAGACTAGAGTGTGGCAGTATATTAATCAGGTCTGCATTATTACAACAAAAGACCTGAGGTAATATGCTCAACAAAGAAAAACATGTTTACTTGGCTCACTATTTTAGAGTAACTTATTTGAGAGTGACAAAGACAGACAGAGAGAGCTCTTTCATTGCTGATTCACTCCCAAAATGTACCTAAAAGCCAGGGTGGCACACCCAATAGCACAGCACTGGCTTTAACTTAGATCCAATGAGGACTGTCCTGGCTGGATCACATCATGGTGGTGTGGCAATGGTGAGAGTACATGTGGAGCAAGAGAACATATCACACAAACAGGAAGCAAGAGAGCTGGGTGGGGTCGGCTCAGACACTAGTGCTAATGGACTCAAGGACCTCCCAGAGGCTACACACTGCCACACTGGGACCAAGCTTCCAACACATTCAACTTTTGAGGAAACACACACACACACACACACACACACACACACACATATTACAGCAGGGATTGTGGGAACAGCCAGGGTGTTTCTCCTCCTTCTTTCTTATTGCAGGTAGCTTTCTAGGCTGTTACCTATAGTCTCTGTGGATAAAGTTCCACAGGAACGACTGTGGAACTTTTAGATTCTTCCAGAAGATTGGCCCCTTTGAACGTCTCATTCTTGCCTCCTGCTTTTCCTTTCCTGAGGCTTGGGCATCACACAGCTTTCTGATATTAGCTTTTTAGGCTCTTCCTTGGCTCCTGTTGGCTTTTCTGATTCTCTCCTGTGGACCCAATGCTCCATGTTTAATTCCCTCTACTTCAAGCACTGTGTGTTTTCTGCTTTCTGGCTTGGACCCTGACAGTTACACTGCTTAGCTCTTTGCTCTGGAGGAAGTTCCTTTCCTTCTCTAGGGCTCAGTTTCTTATCTGTTAATGAGACTAAGAAGTCCTTACCCAGCTCTACTTCAGCTTTGTGATGGCTTGGTACACGGGCACCTACACACTGAGGAGCAGCCTGGGTGTCAATCTCCAAGGCCTAAAACATCCTTTCCCTAGAGGATAGTTCTGGAAACGAGAACCTCATTCCTGCTCTTACCCTCCACCCTCTTCCACCAAACTAGTTTTCATTTTGAACTAACTTTTCAGAACTAACTTTTCCTCTTTTGGAAATAGCAGGGTATAAATAATAATGGATATATGTGTTGGTTTAAAAGCAATGGAGTCATTGTTTCTTTCTTGCCACTGCGTAATTTGGCATTTCCTTATCTTTCCTTTAATGATGTGCTATAACTTGAAATGTTTTCCCTCTAGTTTCAGCATCTGGCATTTGCCAATGAATATTATTATATGTGAATGCATTTGTAAACAGCAGAGTGAAAGAGAGAGAGAGAGAGAGATTGATTCCATCTATTGGTTCACAGCCAAGACTTGGTCAGGCCAGAGTCAGCACAAAGTCAGGAACCAGGAACTCTATCTGGGTCTCCCACCTGAGTTGCAGGAGCACTATCAAGGAGCTGGATTGCAAATGGAGCAGCCAGGACTCAAACCAGAGATCTTGTAGGATGCTGGCATCATGAGCTGCACCTTAACCTGTGGCACTACAACATTGTCCTCTATGGGCAACTGAATTCTGAAGTCTTGTTCTTTTAATAGGCATATTCCTTTTCAGATCTTTGATCATATAAACTACTACCTTCTGGGTTAAGATTCTCACTGCTTAGTTTCTCTGCAAGTCCCCACCCATGCCTTAACTGTTTTAACTGTCTTTTCCTACCTCGTTGGAAATCCCTGAACATCTTCCATAGCACCTGTAGGTAAATGCTCACGAGTCAGACAAGGTTGTGTGGTTTAGGTGGAGATTTTTTCATTGGTTCCTCATTTTCCTTTCACAAACGCAGCCCCTCACCTTCGTATTCACCTCTGCTCCCAGGCTGAGGTCCAATTGAGCTGTGACCTGGGACAGTTACTGTCATCCTAGCTGGGTCCCCCAGCCCTTGCGTAATACTGATAGCTAGGCTCTTGGGCTTCCTCAGCTACCTCCTGAGTAAGTGGTGAGACAGGGCCCAGGGAACTGACAAGCTGGAAGCATGTGCTCCTCATAGTTGGATCTGTGTCAGGAGTGATTCAGCAAGCAGTGACCCCCACTGAGTTCCTAGAACTGGACTTGAGAGGAAGAGCAGAGAACGCTGCACAGGTGGACTCAGAGAATCAGTCCAGTGATCAAGGAAGAATGGGTTTTAGAATCAATAATAATGACCAACAATATATACTATAAAGTTTTCCTGCATGTATTATCTGATTGAATCTATATAGTCATATAGGATAAATTTTACAGATGAGGAAACAGGCTAAGAACAACTAAGCAACGTGACTATTCCATGTAACTAGAAATTGACAGAGCCAGGAAATCCCCCAGATCTTTCTGGTTTTACAGTCTCTTTATCACTTTGCAAGTGAACTAAATTTTCCAAGCAGTGGTTACCCTTTCAATTCAGAATATTTGTATCTACCTTGCAATATTTTCTCTTTCTCCATCTCCCTCTCCTTTGCCCTCTCACCCCCTCACCTCTCCTTTCTCCTTCTATTTAACATTTGTTGAGCTCCCACTTTATCTGTGTACAGAGTTACATTTGGATAGCCATACATTTGTCAAAACGATTTCAAATAATTCAGTAAACATACAAATTTCACCCATCTGAGTGGAAGGCATTTTGTAAGTATCTACATGAGCTTGGAAACAAACTGGAATGTTGCCAGGTCCCATCCACTCTGGCGTCCAGATGATGTACACCTTGGAAGCAGCAGCTGATGGCTCAAGTAGCTGAGTCCCTGTCTCTTACAAGGGAAATCTGGATTGAGTTCTTGGATACTGGCTTTGACCTGGGCAAGCTTCAACTGTTGCAAGTACTGAGAGTAGCCAGGAAACAGGTCATCTGTGTGCTGTCTGATTTCTGTCCCTTCAAATAAATGAATAAACACAATCTGTAAAACGTTGGAGACCCACTGACTCTGTTGGCACATATGACACAGGAAGGTATCCCAGTGGAGCCAGGGAAAATCCTAAGGGCTGGGCCCGGCGCGGTGGCGCAGTGGTTAAGGTCCTCGCCTTGCACGCCCGGGATCCCATATGGGCGCCGGTTCTAATCCCGGCAGCCCCGCTTCCCTTCCAGCTCCCTGCTTGTGGCCTGGGAAAGCAGTCGAGGACGGCCCAAAGCTTTGGGACCCTGCACCCACGTGGGAGACCCGGAAGAGGCTCCTGGCTTCGGATCGGCATAGCATCGGCCCGTTGCGCTCACTTGGGGAGTGAATCATCGGATGGAAGATCTTCCTCTCTGTCTCTCCTCTCTGTATATCCGCCTTTCCAATGAAAAAATAATAAAAATAAATCTTTAAAAAAAAAATCCTAAGGGCACAGGCAAATCCACCAGATCTGCCTTTTTTTTTTTTATCCCAGCTCTGATAGAGAACTGGCCCTAGCAGTGACCTGACACCACAAAATTATTTAGAGGTTCTTTGCACCACATATAATACCAGTACAGTAGTCCCACTCCACATAAGAACCTAACATTCAAAATTTCAATAATTGAGTAAGTCATCAGTGATCTCGAAGGTAGAGCAGGTGGGAAAATGGGCAGGATGTATGGGGCAGAATTTGCAGAGCCATACAGCTTTTCTCCTGAAGATGGGTGCATCTTAGTATGATTGACTATAAACAAAGAATTTTCTAAGTATGTAAAACCAAACTTAACTCCTTTGTGGGAGAAAAGTTATTTAAAGAAAGAGATATCCTGAATGACGAAACTCAAAACAAGCAGCTTACATGGATATGGATGGTAGGGATTGCAGTGAAAGCCAGTGTCATTAGAAACATTTCAGACACCCTAACCCTCACTCCTGTGAATTCCTGTCCCGCACAACTTAAAATAATAATAATAAAAAAAAATTAGGAGCGTGCAGCAGAGAAAGACCTGGCAGTTGAGACATTGGCATCCCATAGCAGGCTACCTGGATTCCCTTCCTGGCTCCAACTCTTGACTCTGGCTTCCTGGCAATGCAGACCCTGGGAAGCAGCAGGTGATGGCTCAGATAATTACGTCCCTGATACCCACTTCCAAGGAGGCCTCCATTGAGTTCCTGGCTCGTGGTTTCAGCCTGGGCCAGCCCTAGCTGTTTTGGGTACTTGGTAAGTGAACCAGTGGATGCAAGATCTCTCTCCCTCTCAGAAGTTAAACAAACAAACAACAAACAAAAATTCTTAAGCTTTTTTCTTGTCTCTGAAGATGCAAGATCTCAAAGGAAATGTGCCATCCATTCACAGCTTTGGAAGTACAATGACCTCCTCTGCTCATTTTACACACGGCGGACGGCATTACCATCTGAGTGCCTTATACACCTAGCGCACATGATCTGTCTTTGCTTTATGCACAATTCACAACAAACAGAAACTGGAAGGGGAAGGCTCAAAAAATATAGAAAACAAAGAAATATCTGAATGCATCCCAAGAAAAGAGTAGACCTTGGGAAAGCACTAGTGGCAACCCTGGCAATGGTCAGATGGCTTTTTGCCACAGTCGGTAGAGCACAGCCACGGCTCCCCAAGAGAGAATGGGCAGCCAGGGGCTGGGGAATAGCAGCATACTGGGAGATAACAGAGCGAAAATTAAGAGAAGTGTTGTTTGGGGAAATGTTATTCAAATAGAAGCCTCTTTCTCTAGCAAGACTCCTGGTATTCCTGGGATCACCACTGCCACCCACCACCACACCCATACCTTGCCCCCTCTTCCCCGCCAAAACACCTTCCTGTGGAAGGGAAGGCCTTTATTGACTGTTGCATTGAAATCATGCCTTCACCTTTAGATTCTGAATTTCCCCCAAAGAGGAAGAATGTAGCTTCCTCCTGTGGGTATGGCCTGTGCCTATCAGTGTGCTTGACACTGAGCAGGGTGTGCCGGTCGTAGTGTGTGCGCTTACTGTATACAGGATCCTCTGTGTGTGAAGGGCCTTGTTTCAGCATTGCCACCTCTTCCTGTGCAGCAGAGAAGGCTGCTGTGCCAGGGAAGCGAACAATCTCATCCAGTTAGATCTTTCACTTTCTCTAAAGGTTTTTTTTTTAAAACTATTACAGATCTATTTTATTATTTGTAAGGCGGTACAGAGGGGTTCTCCACCCAAAGGTTCACTCTATAAACGCTCAGGAGCTAAGAACTCAATCTGGGTCTTCCATGAGGAAGACATTTTGTCTCCCAGGGTGCACACGAGAAAGAAACTGGAACTGAGCGGATCCGAACTCAAAACTCAGGCACTTTGACATGGGTGGTGGGTGTCCCAACGGCTTCTGAACTGCTATGCCAAATGACTTCCCGTCCGTGAAGATTTCATCTTTGTGACTTTTACTCCTACAGGAACACAAGCTGAAACTGTCCGATGCCATTTTCACATTTTTGGGATCAGTATAATATTCTGAAATGAGGATTGTTTACAGTCTTGTCCTAGGGGAGGCCCACAAGCAGACACCACATTGTACCTACAGGTGCACTGGGTGTACACACTCATTTCTGCCCAATAGTCCAAGAAGGAAAGTAGCTGAGATTTAGGATGGTGAGATTGTGATAGTCGTTCTTTCTAGAAAAATTGCTTTTATTATGTTACCATGTTTGCACAGAGTTAAATGAAAAAAAAAATGCAAAGAAGCATGAAATCAACACATTGAGAGAGAGAAAAAAAATATCATACTTAAATATTTAAATATCCAACCTTACTCAAAAGGAAAGTGATGCTTTCTTCTAGTGGCACAGAAAAGAAGGAAATATTTAGAATGGCCCTGTTCCAACCTGTGAGAAGACATAAGAGAAAATATGAGAAATTCACATTACCTCCTCCCTTTGGGACTGCAGACAAGGATTTGCTCTTGCCCTTCCCATAGCTTAACTATGCCCTGGTCAGAATCAGGGAAAACGCAAAGATTTCTTTATCCTTCTCTGGTGGACAACATTCTCTCTCTCTCTCTCTCTCTCTCTCTCTCTTTCCCCCACCACAGCTCTGTGACAACAAAAATATGCTGTCCCACCATGGACCCTGGGAACTAAACAGTGCAACAGTTTAATGTCAGCTTGGTTCAGGGTGTGAATCTTGTTGAAGATCAAATGAACTCCATGAAACTCCTGTGGTTGCTAAGAGACATAACATCTTTAAATGTCAATTATCATTTCCCTCAAAATAGCTCAAACATCATCCAGTATTTAAGCCTTAAAAGTTCCATGATATGTTGGAGTTAAAAGACATGGATTAAAATCCTGACTTCATGATATGCTGCTTTTCCAAAGATATGAAATGGTCTGATGTAACTATTTTCTAGCTTGGTGAATTTGGCTAACTTACTTCTCCATGAGGCTTTTAGTAGTGATAGGTAACAATTTCTATAAGATTTATTTATTTTGTTTCAAAAGCAGAATCACAGAGAAAGAACTAGAGAAAAAGAAATATTTCAAGTGCCAGTTCACTCTCCAAAGGGCCACAACAGCTGGGGCCTGCTCCAGCCAGGAACCAAGAACTCCATCCTAGTCTCCTACCTGAGCAGCAGGGAACCAAGACTCTAATATGGGATGCAGGCATCACAAATAATGGCTTAACCCACTGGGTCATAATGCTCTCCCTAGGAAACAATCTTATAAATTGCAAAACAAGTTGAATATATTAGTTTGAACTGCATAACTTGCATCATATATGAGAATGTATGTAAAAGAGATTATAAATGATAAGGGCATTAAATATACACTACCATTGGAGGGGTTCTTGCTCCTCCTTGCTTATATGTTATTTTTACTACGTTTGAGGTACATATTGCAACCTATTAAATGGTGAACTTATTACAAAATAATTCTTACTTTAAAAAAAAAAACCTGGGAATGATTTCTCAGAGTTTCTTCACTTCATAAAACTATTAACAATATTTTATTGTTACTGTGTAACATATTGTTGTTGTTGTTGTTGTTAAGAACTTGTCATCTATCCTAGATCATTTCAAATGTAATTTTATTCACAAAATGCTGTTTTGAGCCTATTTGCCAGTTCTGAATTACTATCAGGTACATGCAAGTAGTTTTCAAGTACATGGCTTAAGGGGCAAGACAAGAAAGAATATCAGTTGATCCGTCTCTGGTCTGTAAAGGATATTTCTAGTGTGCAAACCTTGATATTGACTATGGAACCCAAACACGGAAGTGGGTAACTACACTCTAGGAAAACAGGTAACACCTTCATTGGGTCTTCCTGTCACTGAGCTCCTCTGAATGTGTCCTCCGTGTGGAGTGTCTCCCATGTGCGTCAGGGACCCGTAAGGGCCTCCTAGCCAATGCCTGGTGGCCCCTTATCTTGGTTTCAGTTGAGTGTGTTGCTGGTACACTGTTTTTAGCTCGTATTTGAATGAATTCTTGCAGTGCCTCTTCTGTGTTTCTGTTCAAGCCACTCTCCAACAAATAACTAAACAGCAGCCACTTGAAGTATAGATTAAACAACCATTGCTCAGTATCTGACAGTGACCAATTGCTCACACAGTGAGACCTGAACAAGCACTTTCAATCTCTGACCCTTGATTTTCTTGGTCCATGAGTAGGCATAATAATATCTATCACACACTTTTTATATTAAAAGATAAACCATTTAACATGGAGCCTAATATGGTATCAAGCTCTCAATAAGTTATAAACATTATTGCCTTCATTAGCAGCAGCAGCAGCATCATTATGTATAATCTAAGGTTAGAAGAACCATGAAAAGTATCAATTTAGTTCCAGTACAATGGATGTACAATAGGATTTTGTGGCTGTAACTTTCATGTATGTTCACATACAAATGTATGTGATGTTTTTAAGGACACATGGATAATCTATACTCATATAGAAAAACCAAAAATGAATATTTAATATTAATTTTTTGGAATTTATATGACATTTTCATTTTCTGCAGATTTAACTCCAAACCACTTTTGGTTTTGGTTTTTTAAAACATTTATTATTTTTTTATGGAAAGTCAGATTTACAGAGAGAAGAAGATATAGACAAAATGATCTTCCAACCGCTGGTTCATTCCTCAAGTAGCCACAACATCTGGAGCTGAGCCAATCCAAACCTAGGAGCCAGGAGATTCTTCTTTGTCTCCCAAAAGAGTGCAGGGTCCCAGGGCTTTGGGCTGTCCTAGACTGTTTTTCCAGGCCACAGGCAAGAAGCTAGATGGGAAGTGAAGCAGCTGGGATTAGAACTGGCACCGATACGGGATCCCAAGGCATGCAAGGTGGGACTTTAACCACTATCCTATCATGCCCGGCCATTCCAAACCATTTTTAGCTACATTAATATACATGCTAAATTAGATCCATATTCCTTAAATCTGAGTAACAAAACTTAAGAGAAAGAAAATGACCCCAAATTAATTCAGGGAAAAGAAAGTTGCATGTACTTCACAAAATTGGATGCAGTTCATCTACGAAAAATTAAATATAGCTAAAAAAAGAATAAAAAATGAAAAATCAGTAGCAATGCTCAGAAATTGGTATTTAAAAAAAAATAATGAGTAAGGGCCCAGCGGGATAGTGTAGGGGTTAAAGTCCTTGCCTTGCATGCGCCGGGATCACATATGGGCACCAGTTCTAATCCCAGTGGCCCTGCTTCCCATCCAGCTCCCATCCCTGCTTGTGGCCTGGGAAACCAGTTGAGGACGGCCCAAGTCCTTGGGACCCTGCACCCGCATGGGAGACCCGGAAGAGCTCCTGGCTCCTGACTTTGGATTGGCTCAGCTCCGGCCGTTGTGGCCACTTGGGAGTGAACCATCGGATGGAAGATCTTTCTCTTTGTCTTTCCTCCTCTCTGTATATATCCGCCTTTCCAATAAAAATAAATAAATCTAAAAAAAAATACGAGTAAGCAATCAGGAATTTTCCCATGGCTATGGGAAGAGTCAGGGACGTTTAGCTGCCTTGGAAAAGATTTGGAAAACCTGCTCATTCTTGGGAATTCTCGAGGGCCATCATATAGAGCAGACATTTTTTTTTTCTAAGGAATAAGCAAGACCAACAAAGGGAACAAGAGAGAGACCAACCAGGCTGCACAGGAGGAAAGACCATTAACCTTTTGTGTGGCTCTGGAATGGAATGGATGGATGGCTGGCCTCTGACTTCCCAAGTTCTTGATGGTTTCTGCAGGACCTGTGTTCCTCATGTCTCAGAGACGCTGAGTCTAAGAGCAGGTTGATTGTAATGCCTCTTTGATTCTGCTTAACTTCAGCTGAACATGCATTGGGATATCAAATTTCTACACTTTCTCATTCTGAATATTAAAATAGACATGTCATTTGCCAATGCCATCAAATGGGTGACTGCTTATTAAAATGTACAAGAAATGAACCCCTAGGCTAAATTCCTGCCTTGTATGCACCAGGATCCCATATAGGTGCCAGTTAATGTCCAAGCTGCTCCGCTTCCCTTCCAGCTCCTTGCTTGTGGCCTGGGAAAGCAGTCGAGAATGGCCCAAAATCTTGGGACCCTGCTCCCGCATGGTAGACAAAGAAGAAGCTCCTGGCTCCTGGCTTTGGAGAGGCTTAGCTCTGACCATCAATGCACTTTTGGGAGTAAATCAGTGGATAGAAGTCCTTCTTTCTGTCTCTCCTTCTCTCTGTAAATCTGCCTTTCCAATAAAAATAACTGAATCTTTTTTATTATTATTATCATTTTATGATACAGTTCCATAGGCTCCTGGGATTTCCCTTATCCCCTCCCCAATTCCCTCTCTTCTTCCTGGGTTCCTCTATATCATTACTATAGTATAGGTTTTCATACACAGTCATATGTCCATCATTGTGGGCATGGACAATGGCAGAGAGTCCAGCATCCTATTGTCAAGATATAGTAAACAGTTTCATTGTAAGTCCATCTTTGTCTGGAAGTGGAGATGCATACCACATTGTATCCTCACATCTGGATATGTCAGTCTCCGTTTCATAGTTACTATACAAACCCTTAAATGAAATGCCATAAAACAAAATCAACAACAGGAAGAAAAATAGAAATTTACAATGCCATGAGGTTAAATAACATGTTACTAGATATGACAGTCTCTATTACACAATTACTATACATCCCCTTAAATGAAAAGCCACAAAACAAAAATCAGTAAGAGGAAGAAAAAATAATTTAACAATTTTCATTTCTTCAAACAGTTTCTTCTGATTAAATTATTCAATGGCTCATAGATCATACAGTAGCATTATTTTCTTCAAGAAGGTTCTTGATTTTCTTTTTCATTTCTTCAGCGACACATTAGTCACTCAGTGGCATGTTGTCTAACTTCATGGTATTGCTAAATAACTGAATCTTTTAAAAAATGTACAAGAAATGGGTTTTACACATTTACAACACAAATACATAGGTGTCACCTTTAAACATTGAAACTGATTTATCATCAACTTTCTAAAACAGATAATATCAGCTATGTAGGAGAATAAAACTCTAAAAGTACCTTTAAATTCCTTAAAATCTTTTAAAAATAATATGAATCACCTCAGAGGCATGACAGAATTACCCACAGTGAGTTATTTAGAATAATGAATTATTGATAGTCATATTATAAAAGCTTCTATTTTGAATATATGCATGTAGTATTATTTCTAACCACCCCCTTTAAGGTCAGAGATTTTTAATATTCCTATTTTAGAAAGGATAAAAGTGAGGTTCAGAAAGGTCAAGCAACATGTTCAAGGCCACCCAGCTGAATGTGGGGCTGACTACCAGCCCTGGCTCTTCCCACTCTGTCATACTTCTTGTCAACCACTTCCTGTCTTGCCTGAACAAACACAATTCAGCAAAACGCACAAGAAAGATGACGTGCCACTGTCACACCTCCCAATTAAACCCTATAATTTCGAAGTCTGAGTTGGAAGCCCTTTGGCTCTACATTCCTGTCTAACCTGGCCAAGCAAACTTTTATTTTGAGATTTGCCTCTGTCCAAATAGCAGGATGTTTCAATCACCTAGTTTGTACATGGACAATGCAGAAAGTGAAGGCATAGAGTTGCTGCCTCATTTCACACCGAGACTGTCCCAGCAGCCGAGCACCCAACTTGGGGGTCTGTCTCAAGGAGAATGTTAAGGTTATTAGTAGGTCCAAAGAGGCTAAAAATAGAGCTTTGGGCTTCAGCCAACTCAGTGTGTTTATGTTTGTGGGTTGCGCTGCAACCGTTGTTGGTAATTATAGATGCGTGGGTGAGGATGGGTACTGATGAGCAGTTCCTCCTCCTGGTTCCCTTTTTGGCTGAACTCATAATCCCATCATAAGGCTCAGCTCTAGTCACTGCTGTATTTCCTGGCCAAAATGAAATGACTTGGGGGTGGGGGGTGGGAACAGTGGAAGATGGTAAGGTATTTCACAGAACCATTCAGGTCTCCATCAGTGTGCTGTAATGTGACAAAAAAAGGAGTTGTGCTTTTATTTGCACCTGTTGACAGCACATGCCAGATTTCTGGCCATTGTGACCACTTGGGGCATGAACCGTGGATGGCAGATCTTTCTCATTCTCTCCTCTTTGTGAATTTGATCTGCCTTTCCAAAATACATAGATAGATAAATAGATAGATAGATAGATAGATAGATAGATAGATAGATAGATAGATCAATCTTAAGAAAGAAAGAGGGAGGGTGGGAGGAAAGAAGGAAGAAGGAAAAGAAAAGAAAGGAAAGGAAAAGAAGAGAAGAAAAGAACAAAGAAAGAAAGAAAGAAAGGAAGAAAGAAAGAAACAAAGAAAGAAAGAAAGAAAGAATGAAAGAAAGAAAGAAAGAAAGCAAATCTATAGAGACAGTATATTAGTGATTATCTGAGGCTTGGGACATGGGAAGTTTGACAGTGAAAAATAATGAAGTCCCTTTTGTGCGTGCTAAAATGCTCTAAAATAGATGTGGTAATGAATGTACAACTCTATATGGGAAGCCATTGCAATTAAATCAGGTAAATTTTGTAAAAAGAGAAAATCTTAGTTTAGAAAAATGGGGTGGGAAATGAGAGCTACGAGGCAATCAGAAAAGCTGAGGGTGTGGAATTGTGCGGAGAGGAACACTGACATCATGTGCAAGGTGCGCCTGGGCAGAACTCATGGTGTTTCCAGCAGAGGTTTTAGACACTTGAAGCTATAGTTCATGAGACTGGCTTTTTTTTAAGATTTATTTATTTTTATTGGAAAGTCAGATCTACACAGAGAAGGCAAGACAGAGAGAAACGTCTTCTGTCCATTGATTCACTCCCCAAGTGGCTGCAAGATCCAGAACTGAGCTGATTCAAAGCCAGGAGCCAGGAGCTTCTTCTGGGTCTCCCATATGGGTGCAGGGTCCCAAGGCTTTGGTCCATCCTCCACTGGTTTCCCAGGCCACAAGCAGGGAGTTGGATGGGAAGAGGAGCAGGCAGGATTAGAGCTGGCACCCATATGGGATCCTGCTGCATGCAAGGCGAGGATTTAGCCCCTGAGCCATTGTGCCAGGCCCATAGCTCATGAGTTTGAAAGTGACTGAGATGGGTGCTCCCATAGCATAAATGATCCCTGGAAATCACGGCAGGATTAGTCCAATCTGTTTCTTTTTTTCATTCTAAGGGAATCCATCTGTCTAAAGACAGAACCTAGTCATTTTGGCGAATCCCCATCTTGTGACATGATTACAGCAATGGAAAAATTGAAGGTTTCTGAAATCCTGAGGTTTAGTCAGAAATTTAGTTTGCTCACTGTGATCCTTTGGATTAACTACTCTTCTGGGTGGCAGCATGTTCCTAATTTGCATTTTATTAGGCTATCATTCAAAGACCCTCCACAGTTTACCCAATATGGAATAGGAAGTTGGTTTTGATTACATGCAGGAGAAAACCAAAATTACTGCAGCATTTCTGAAGAAAAGTAATGAATGAGGAGCCATGTGTACAAGGTGTAATTCTGTATACAATGACATGAGACTTAATGCAGCACATGGTGGGATCTGCCTTTTCCACACCCCTCCACCCTCATCTTCCAGAGGCTCAGAGCTGCTGCCCATCTCCATGTCTTCACTGATGTCATACCCTCTATCTGGAACATACCTCCCACCTCTGTGCTTCACTAGTTCCCACTCCTCTTTAGGGAGCTTTGTCTGAATTCTCAGGAGTCTTAGACTGCTCTCTGCTCCCTTAGCTTCTTGGATATAGTCTAGCAATATTTCACTACATCTAGTTATCTGTGTCTCTATTGGTCTGGAAGCTCATTAAAATTCCTTATTGTATTTCTCTCTCCACAACTCCTTGACTAGTCCCTGATGCATACTGTATTCTTAAGAAATGTATACTGAACACCTTTATTGTGAAAAGCAATATGGTGGCCACCTTGAAGTTTGACCAGAAAAAAATACACACACACACACACACACACACACACACACACACACACAAATTAGTTACAGCTTTAATAACAAATGTGATCCCAATGAACTGGCCATTTAAAAAGCCAAAAGAGTGACAGGTCATTCTTCATGCTCTCCTTAAACATTTCTTAAGCTGATTAGTGTCTGTCTGTCTGTCTGTCTTAAGTGTAATGCTCTTAAAGCCAAAACTTGCAATTTTTGAAACTTTTGACCCCAAAATTGTTATGTACAAGCTGAGTACAGTTGTTCACTGCCTGACAAAATAACACCAGAAGTTTTCCCATTCTGTAGACATACAATTGTGCATGTTTTATTGTTATTATTTGTTTGTTTTGTTCTGTTTTGTTTTAGCAGCAGTACTATTTTAGTAATGGATGGTTCCTGCAATTGTCTGGATGTGTGATTGCATTTTACAAAAATGAGTGGGAAACAGAAAAAGAAAATGCTGATTTGTGAAAATAAGCAAAGCAGTCTCATCAATTTAGCAAAATTAAGACAAAAGCAGAAATCATCAGGTGTACTAAAAATGGCACAGCTTTATATCAACTAGATGCTCAGCAGAGAATGGCTGATTGTATGATGAAAACAAAGATCAAAGAGCACAGTAGAATTTTAGAATTGCATTGCCCTATACAGTGTGCAAAAATAAAGGGCATAGTTAGAATTATTATTATTATCTTTAAATTTCTGGAGTTCCTGTTACCCTTTAAACCAAAAAGCATCCAAAACTAGGACTTGATACCCATTTCTTGGATTTTTATCTTTTCAAGAATGAATAATAACACAGGGGGTGAAATTCATAAAGTCCTTTTCAGTCTCAAAAGTCTTTAGAATGAGTGACATTTTTAAAAGAAGTAATAGTCAACTGAGAGCAAGACTCAAAGATTATAGCCTACTGCTAAATGATTAAAGGCATAAACATAAAAGCCAATTACAGCTATAACAGAAATGAATCTTGACTTTGCCATCACCAAGGCATGTATTTTGATCAAGTGCCTTAATCTGACAAACCCTAGTTTGTTCATCTGTAGACTGAGGGTAGTAATTGTAGCTACTCCACAATGTAACTACAAAGAATCACTGTGATACTACATTCAGTGCTTCGCCCTCTGCCTAGTATTTCCTCTGAGCTTGTAATGCAGAAGTGGTTTACTCAGAAGGAACAAGGATCCTGGAAAAAGAGATGGCAAGGGTTTCCATTTGCCCTTCTTCACAAATGGTCTAAGGGCTCAACTGGGTCCTGAGCTCTATTAAAAACTCAGTGTAGGGGCCCAGCGTGGTCCCTGCAGCTTGCCCACACCGGGATCCCATATGGGTACCAGTTCTAGCCATGGAGGCTCCACTTCCCACTCAGTTCCCTGTTTGTGGTCTGGAAAAGCAGTTGAGGACGGCCCAAAGCCTTGGGACCCTGCACCCATGTGGGAGACCTGGAAGAAGCTCCTGGCTCCTGGCTTCAATTCAGCTCTGGATCTTGCAGCCACTTGGAGAGTGAATCATCGGACGGAAGATCTTCCTCTCTGTATCTCCTCGTCTCTGTATATCTGACTTTCCAATAAAAAATAATAAATAAATCTTTAAAAAAAAAACCTCAGTGTGGAAACACAACTTCTGACTACTACTCCCAGCCCACGCATTGGGCCATGCTGGCTTCTGCTGGGTGAGTGGGAGTGTACTATATATTTCACTTAATGGCTTTGTCCAAGTTAGAGAAGTTGGGAACTCTAACAACGGCTCCACTGGTGACCTCTTTGATCTTGCCCCCTTGCTCTCAGGAAGATATGTCTCCTCTGTCACTTTCATATCTGCGTTTTCAGTTTTCAGTTGTTTGAGGTGCTCAGTTCCTTGAAAATCAGTGATTAGGATTCTGCACTTGCAGCTGCAAGGATCTGGCTTTAAAATCTCCTTGAAAGCAACACAGGAGCAAGTTCACGCTGTGATGGACACACTCACCACTGCTTTCCTCTGACACTGCTATGGTCCCACGGGTATTTTAACAGCCTTTTTGTCCAAATTCTTTAAAGATTCCTTGGTGTACACCTACCTTGTTTAATGCTGTTTAACATTTATTAGCTATTAGTATTAGCTTTGTTTAATTAAAAACACTGAGAAACTTTTGCTTCTGCCCCCCCACCCCCAGCATGGGTACAAGGGATCAAGCACTTTGACCATCTTTTTCTGCTTTCCCAGGCACATTAGCAGGCAGCTAGATCAAAAGTAGAGTGGCTGGAACCAGTGCCAACCACATGGGATGCCTTCATTGAAGGCAATAGTTTAATTTGCAGCACAATAGCACCCAGAACCTTTTTCTTTTGATTATGCTAACAAACTGCTAAGCATTTTTCTTGCCTTCTGTTTCACCACTTTCACGCCCATTCTCCCCACAGATATCCAAGTTGTCTTTCTAAAATGAAAATCAGACAAGCTGCTCTCTGACATGAAGTCATTGGCTATCATCTCTTACATGACAGGATAAAACTCCTGTGGAGGGAGGAACAAGAGCTATGCTCTGAACCCCTATCCCATCTCTTTTCTCCCCTCCCTCTCTTCAACTTAAACCCTTACCATCCTGCTTCCAGAAGTTTGCCAGGCATCAGCTGTTCCCTTCCATATATTTACAATTCATTTGCATTGCATTCATTGCCTGCTTCCCTACGAAGACCCAGTTATCCCTTTTCAGTAGTGGGTCACTCCTCCACCCCTGGACCCAATCCTCAACCCTTCCTTGAGGGCCAACGACTTTGATGGACCAAGTGCTTTGTAGGAGATTCAACATGCATGCACGTCTGTCTCTCTACTAGACTGAGGTGTGGGATGATGTGTTACAGGGCTGCACCTCACCCTGGCACACAGGCCCTGCCATCAGACAGACAGACTATACAGCAGTCTGTTATCCATCCAGTCTGCTGCAACTGAAAGTCCAAGAAGCCATCTTACACGGCTTCAGTTTCAGTGTCAGATGTTCGGTCTGGGAAACCTAGAACAGCCCTCTGCCAGTGGACCATGAATCTGCCCAGCGATGAATCCACATATTGTCATCTGCTGAACAGAAGTCAACATTGACTCCACTAATGGGGGGCCCTGCTGCCACATTCTGTTAAAGCTCACACCCTCTACACTGTGCTTCTTAAAGGTCATGGGCCATGACTGACCCTTATCAATTAAAACAACAAAACAGAGAAAAATAAAAACCCCCCTCTGGGATATGGTGAGACACGTGGGTTTCAAAACATTGCAAATCGTTAAGTGAGTCATGTTAATGTGACCTCAGAATAGTAAACACACCCCCACAGGATAATGATATTAGCTGCATTATCTGAAAACAACAACAACAACAACAAAAAGGCAACACTTGGCTGCAAGGAGATGTCTGTACATCAAGTCAAATTTTGTCAGGACAGGTTGATTGTGTTTTCTGATTCCCTGTGCCCCCTACCTCTGCCCCAGACCCAGCATGAGCACCAGCCCTCCCAGAGTTCATCTTTTCTCTGGGTTGGGTGTGTGATCTGGGAGGAAGTGAAGGGAAGCAAAGACACACACAAGGAGGAAGAAAATAGAGACCTTCATTTTCTAAAATTGTCACTCACTTTGATTGGGAAAGAGTTTCTCAAGAAATCCAAATGCCCTGCACAGGAAGTAACGCTACATCACATGGCAAATAATCAGCTGTGTGCTGGTCAGGGATTGGTTTTTCCCTTCTGTGGCTGAGAAGCTGCCTCCAGGCAATCTTGGACATCTTCTCCAACCGTATGCTAGCCTTTTGACTGCACCTAGCACCTAGCATACTCCTTTGCCAGAGAAAACACAAGTGGTAGAAGGTTGGGGAGGTTGTCATCATACAAGCCCTTAGATGTGCCAAGCTTTAGCGCCCAAAACTAACAAGAGTTACATGAATAACCTGACTCATTTATTTAATAGTAATTTACTAAGTTTCCATTGCTCCAGATTTGCACCAGAGACAAATGAACATGATCTGGACCCTGGTGCAGCTGCAAGCTAGAAATGGGATTAAGCTGTTTCTATCTGATCCAGAAAGCAGAACTGGAACAAGTGGGTAGGAGTCCCAGGGAAGATTTCTGTTCCATTCAACATGGAACCAAATATGGAATGGCAATGAGCATCCTGTCCCTGGGGGGTGGCGGGGGGTGGATCTGAAAAGCAGCTGTATGCCTGCTTCTGGCAAAAAATGCTGAACTAGCTCCACTGTTTTCAACTGTCTTTTAGGGTATTTTCCCAAGAAATTTTCACTGCAGCCTCAGGATATAAAACAGTATAGCTGCTACAGCTGAAATGGTGAGTGTGCAATCAGAAGTGCTTACATGTCCTCAGCCCGCAAAGTCTAACTATCCCCAGCCCCTGAATGATTTGGGCTCAGAGCTCTCAGCCTACTCCAGTGTCACGGGAACCTTTGACTCTAAATAGGGTGGTCTAGGTTTTTCTGTTCCCTTGCTTCTAACTGTAACTAGGAAAAGGAGAGAGTCTGGTGAAGCCAGCAAAAAGTGGCCGAGACTGTGGAAGAGAGGGAATACACTCATCAAATACTTCTGAGGACACCAATATGAGCCACAGATGTTGCTTCACCTGGATAGCCCTGAAAACCACAGTACAGCTCCTCCACTAAGAAAAGAACCTATCTTGGGCCCTGAGGCGTGGCTTAGTGGTTAAAATCCTCTCCTTGAACACCCCTGGATCCCATATGGGCGCCGGTTCTAATCCAGCAGCTCCACTTCCCATCCAGCTCCCTGCTTGTGACCTGGGAAAGCAGTCGAGGACGGCCCAAAGCTTTGGGACCCTGCACCCATGTGGGAGACCCGGAAGAAGTTCCTGGCTCCTGGCTTTGGTTCGGCATAGCATCGGCCGTTGCGCTCACTTGGGGAGTGAATCATCGGATGGAAGATCTTCCTTTCTGTCTCTCCTCCTCTCTGTATATCTGACTTTCCAATAAATAAACAAATAAATCTTTAAAAAAAAAAAAAAAAGAAAAAACCCATCAGCCAGGATCCTGGGCCTTAAAGGAAAGTCAAAGGGGGTCACAAAAATCAAGAGGATCATGGAAGAAAAGGACAACAGATCACAGAGAAACAGCAACTCGCTGAGACAAACAAAAATTCATTTGCTCTGTTGAATATCTTCTTTTTTTTTAAGGGTTATCTTTTTTTAAAAAAAATATTTATTTTTATTGGAAAGTCAGATCTGCAGAGAGAAGGCAAGACAGACAGAAAGGTCTTTCATGCACTGGTTCACTCCCCAAGTGGCTGCAAAATCCAGGGCTGAGCCTATACAAAGCCAGGAGCCAGAACTTCCTCTGGTTCTCCCACGAGGGTGCAGGGTCCCAAGGCTTTGGGCTGTCCTTGTCTGCTTTCCCAGGCCACAAGCAGGGAGTCAGATGGGAAGTGGAGCAGCTGGGACTAAAACCGGCGCTCATATGGGATCCTGGCACATACAAGATGAGGATTTTAGACACTAGGCTACCGCGCCTGATCTCTCAATATCTTCTAACACGAGTTTTACTTCTCAGCAGTCGTAACAGGTGTGACTGAGGGATCACACATCCTTATGTGATTTGGAAGAGGAAGTCAGAGAAACAGTTTGCCTTCAGTTTCTGTCCTGGAAAAGCTGGTTCCCATTGGGTGCAACGTGTGGTCAGAGAAGCCTTAGGCAGCTTGGAGACATCTGCGCTGGCAGCTGCACCCTGACAGGGCGCTGGTTGTGGCAATGGAGAATGTGATAAATTGACAAACAACTTGAGGTCTTTGCGTATGGTCACCTCACGGATCCTTGAGCTTGTCCAAGCACAGTCTTGCTCTCTGCCCAGCTAGAATTTTCTTGAAAGTTTCTGAAGAGCTCATTAAGACCAAGCTCACATCTAACTTCATAAAGCACAAAGTTGTGAACTAAAATGAATGATTCAGCCAGCTTGGATTCAATCCATGATGTTCCAGAATGTAACACTTGTGAGAACATGAGCCTGGGGGAGAAATTAGTGGTCACCTCAATAGAATTTGGAACAGCATTTTTTTAAAGACTTATTTATTTTTATTGGAAAGTCAGATATACATAGAAGAAGAGAGAACGAATGGAATATCTTCCATCCATTGATTCACTGCCCAAGTGGCCACAACAGCTGGAGCTGAGCCAATCTGAAGTCAGGAGCCAGGAGCCTCTTCCCGGCTCCCACATGGGTGCTGGGCCATCCTCAACTGCTTTCCTAGGCCACAAGCAAAGAGCTGGATGGAAAGTGGGGCCACCTAGATTAGAACCCATATGGGATCCCGGCACATGCAAGGCAAGGACTTTAGTCACCAGGCCACTGTGCAGGGCCTGGAAGAGCAGTTCTTTAGAAACTCTGGTTTAAGAAAGTTTAGCTGTTTCACTACCATAGAACTTCTCAGAGTCCTGAAATTCCTGATGATAGTGACTCTACAAGAATATAATAAAGTCTGTACAATTTCCTAATTTCATTTGAACCCAAACACTTAACAAAATTATATGAAATTAGAGATTTGTTTCTCACCAAATGGGCATTATTTCTAAAATGCTGCAGTGTCTTATCCACTATCTTGAAAAATAAGGTCTCTTGTAAATGAATTATCTTTTAAATATAAAAGAATCAAGCAATGAAGCTGAAAATCATTCTGAAGTATATCATACACACCTCTACTTTTGGTTATTTAAAGTAAAATGAGGAGTGATCATTCTGGTGCCGAACGATTCATTGTTTGTAAGACTACATACCATTGTCAGAATGCCAGTCTGTGTCGCCCCCAACTCCACGTCCCACCTGGCTCCCTGCTAACGCTCAGCCAAGAGGCAGAGATGATGGCTCAAGCACCTGAGTCCCTGTCACCGACATGGGAGATCCCGCTGGATCCAGTTCCTGGCTGCTGGGTTCACCCTGGCTTAGCTTTGTCTGTTGTGACCATTTGGGGAATAGGTCAGCAGACAGAAGATCTCGTTCTTTTTCTCTTTCAAATAAATACATGCTGTAAAAGGTAAAATGCTGCATGTATGTGTATGAGAGCTAACACATGCATAGTTGTCAAAGTATGAAAAATTTAAGTAAGGATAAATAAGGCAAAAGTTACTAATAACTGTATAACAGTAACAATTAAGGAAGTTTATCTTATTCTGTATAAAATACATATTGAAATGTAAAATAGCTACCACAAATTACTTTCTACAACCTTAAATATGCTTTGAAATTTATGCTTTTAATGGCTCTAGTATGCTCTATGATATAAAAGCATCATACTTCATTTAAAAATTACCTTTATGGGGTGAATTGGTTATCGTTAGCATGAACATCTTTTTTGCAGAAAATTTTGTCTCTATTTTTTGTTTTTTTTGAGCACAAACCTGTAAGTGCAATCAATGTGTCAATGTGTATAAATATTTAATAAACATTATCAAATTGTTTTCTAGAGGATTTGCATTATATATACCCTGAGAAGTTTATAGAAGTAATATTGCATCACTTTTTCACCAAAATCAAATATTAGCTTTATAATTTTTAAAACTCTATACTAGAGGCAGGTGGCATTGTGAGCTAAACTGCTGCCTGTAATGCCAGCATCCCCTGTGAGCACCCGTTGAGTACTGGCTGCTCCACTTTCAACCCTATTGTCTGCTAATGCTCTTGGGAAAGCATCACAGGATGCTCTGTGTGCTTGGGCCCCTGCCACCTACACGGAAGACCTGGATGGAGTTTTGGGTTCCTGGTCTTTGCCTCTCCCAGTCCCAGATATTGCGACCATTTGGGGAACAAACCAGCAGATGGGAGATTTCTCTTTTTGTCTATCCCTCTTTGTATGGAATTCTTCCTTTCAAATAAATGAAATAAGTCTTTTAAAAATCTGTTCATTTTATAAGAAAAATCTCCTATCTCATAACTACTTTCACTTTTCGTTAACAGTGAACTTAAACATTCTTGTTTTTATATATATTTATCTTTTTGTGGAAAGGCAGATTTACAGAGAGAAGGAGACAAAGATCCTCCATCTGCAGGTTTACTCCCCAAATGGCTGTAATAGCTGCAGCTGAGTAGACCTGTAGCCAGGAGCCAGCCAGAAGCTTCTTCTAAGTTTCCCAAGTGTGTTCAGGTTCCCAATGACTTCAGCCATCCTTTGCTGCTCTCCCAGACCGTAAGCATGGAGTTGGAGCAGAAGTGGAGCAGCTGGGATATGACTCAGCACCCACAGGCAATGCCAGCACTTGCAGGTAAAGGATTAGAGAGGTAAGCCACCACACTGGCCCACTAGACATTTTCAATATGATAATCTGCCACTAATATTGTTTTTTCTGTGAACTGCCAACATAACAGGTGCCAATTTTTTGGATTTAGTATTTCACATACTGATCAGTATGAATTCTACTAAGGTTACTGAATGTCCACTTTGAGACAAATAATGTTCACAGTTTGCTGTTTATCTTTTAATAACCAATCCTCTGTGATTCTTGGTATATAAATTTTAACATCCATTTACACAAAAAGAGTGGTTCCTTTCTTCTTTATTTCTCCCCTTGCTTTTCTGCTTAGAAAATTCTTTTTCAGAAGTCAGATGAATATTCACTAAATTTCTTCTTGACGTTTTTATGGTTTTATTTTTAAAATTCTTTTTCAAAAAATATGGTGCACTGCTTGCTATTCGAACTGAATAAAACATTTTCTTAATGACTCAGGGTCACACTTTTGAACAGTATTTAAAGTTTTGTGCCATAAAATAGAACACTCCCAGGAGCCACTGAAGTGGACATGGACAATTTTCCTTATTCTCTGTAACTTCAAATTCCTATGAATCGACAACTCAGTGCCTGCTCGCTAATTTTGATCTTGTCTAAGTTATTTTATTTTTGAAAAATTGTGATCAACATGTTTTCCTTGTACATTTTTATGGGGTACAGTGCAGCATTTTATCACACATATAAAGTGCAAACCATCAAATCAGACTAGCAGCCTTCCCATTTCCTGCTGTTTAGAGCTTCCCAGCTTCTCTCTTCCAATAGATTACACAGCACATAATACACAACTATGATCGGTAGTCACCCCAGGGTGCTATCGAACACCAGAACTTGTTTCTTGCAATGCTTGCTACCCATGATCCAGCCTCCCTCTGATCCCCCATTCCCACCCATCCCAATCTCCCCCAATCATTACTCCAGATTCAGATCCACTGCTCTGGTTTATTTTGCTTTTTTAACTTCCACATGTGATCTCTTCTTTTGACATTAGGTTCCCAGTTCTTACTTCCTATTATAGACAATTGCCTGCCACTCACAGAGTTTCTGACTTTAAATGGCTCAAATACCAAATGGCCAGATCTGTATGACTGTGCAGGAAGAATACGCAGAATGGAGCCTGGGTGGGGACAGCAGAAGGGAGCCTGCCTGGAAGATACTCAGTCCCTGAGGTCTGCATACAGTGTTACTTCACAAGGGGAACTAAGGTTACAGGCGGAGTTAAGACTATCTATCAGGTGACCCTGGGGTGTGAAGATTATTCTAGATTCCTGGCTAGGTCCAAGGCAATCCTGAGGCTCTTAAAACATGAAAGAGGAAAACAGAGGCATCGATGCCCGAGAGATCTGATACAAAAAGGACTTGGCCAGCCACTGCTGGCTTTGAAAATGAAGGAGGGTTGCAAGTAAAGGAACCAAGACAGTGGGAAGCTGGTGAAAGCACAAAATAGATTCTCCCCCTACAAAGCCTGCAGAAAGGATCTGAGCCTAGTGAAACCCATTTCAAAATTCTCAGCTTGCAGAAGCTGACACTCTGGGCCCCCGCTGTGTGTTGAGCATAGAAACCTGCACGGGTTTGAGTGTGCAGCCTTGCTGGCAGCTCTTCGGGCAGCCTGAGATTTTTTTTTTTTTAACAAGAATTGTCCCTTACAAATTGAGTTGCAATTATAGGGTCAAAGAAGAAGTAGAAGGCAGTTGGAGAGTTATATTTTAAAAGTTTTTTAGAGAAATCCCAAGTCTGCACTTTCTGCCCAGTTTGGAAGAAAGTACTGTAAAGAGAGGGTTATGGCCCCTGGACAGAGTGAGCACATCATTGTTTAGTTAACAGCTGCACTGGGTCAAGTAACCATCACCGCCACTAGGTAGAACCCTCTCTGCTCTTAACTGAGTAGGTCAAAGGCAAGAATCCAGACGGATCCTCTTAGTGGGAAGAATCTTCTAGGAATAGAACTGGGGAATTAAATGCTGATGAGGATTCGTGCCAACAAAAGATTGGGATCCCCAGCAACTAGTGGAACATACAATTCTAATAAAAACGAGGGTTGCCCTCAAGACCTGTGTGCAAGTCAGAGTAAGAGAGGCTCAGGAAGGAAGCTTCAAGCGCTAGGCTGGTGGAATTGCTGTGCTTTCCCAGTGGCTTGAAAGGAATCTGCACTAAGGTCATTTGCTGTGATGGATGTTACAATCCAAAGAGTCTGAGTGATGAATCCAGTGGCTCTTTGTCATCTTTAAAGTCCATTTTGAATCTAGTAACATAACTCTAATATTCTGAATCGAAGCGTTCAACATTAAAAAGAGAAGATTCATTCAAACAGCTCTATTCCAAATAAGCTTAGAAAACCAAAACAACAATAAGGAAATACTACATTAAGATATTAGAATCCTTTTTATTCAAGGAGTGGGGGTAAAACTGGCATTTTTTTTAAGGGTAGATTCACAGAAAGAAGGAGAAACAGAGAGGTCTTCCATCTGTTGGGTCACTTTTCATACAGCCACAACGGCTGCAGCTGAGCCGATCCAAAGCCAGAAGTCAGGAGTTTCCTCCAAGTCTCCCACACAGGTGCAAAAGCCCAAGGACTTGATCCATTCTCCACTGTTTTGCCAGTCTTACATAAGCAGAGAGTAGATGGAGCAGCTGGGACTAGAAGCACCCATATGGGATGCCAGGGCTTACAGATGGACCTGCTGAGCCACCATGCTGGTCCCAATAACTATAATTTGAGGTGATATTTGAGGAAGAAAATTAAGGCAGCAAAGATAAAAGAGGGGCAAGCATTTGGCATAGTAACTAAGATGCTGGTTAAGATGCATCTGTCCCACATTGCAGTGCCTGAGTTCAATACTGGCTTTACCTGCCAATTCTAGTATCCAGTGATTATGGATAAAACAACTGGATCCCTGCCATGCATGTGAGCTCCTGGCTCCTGGCTCCTGGCTTCAACTTTGGCTCAGTCTCAGCTGTTAGGGGCATGTGGGAAGTAAACCAGCAGGTGAGAGCTTGGTCTCTTTCTCTCATTCTCACTCTCATTATCTATCTCATTTACTCTCCTCTCCATTTTTCCCTATACCTCCCAAAAAAATAGAATAACAATTATATCGTAATGCCATAATTTATCATTATAACAAACTAATGTACATATGGCATTTAGATAGCACTATCGCAAGTAAATACACACAACAAATGGTAACGATTATTACTATTCTTCAACATCATATATGTCCTTTAATGACTACAAAATAATATTCTGGGGACAGGCAATCGGCCCAGTGTTGTCTGGAATACCTATGCCCCATATGAGAGCTCCTGTCCTGTGTGCAGCACCGGTTTCAGCTTCCTGCTTGTGCACATCCTGGAAGGGAGCAAGTAACAGCCCAAGTGCTTGCCTCCTGCAACCCAGGTGGAGACCCACGTTAAGCTCCAGGCTCCTTGCCCTAGCCTGGTCCAGGCCTGATTGTTGCAGGCTTTCAGACATTTGACCAGAGATGCAAGATCTCAACGTGACTTTCTCTCTCTCCTTCTAATTAACACATTTCAAAAAGCAATACCCAAAAGAATAATAACAAAATAATTCATAGAAAACCAAAGAATACGTGGGTTTGTTAATTTTGATCCAGGGAAGTAACTAATAAATTATGACAAGACTGAACCTTCTTGTGCTAGGGGACAGTACATATACAGTTATGAAAATAAGAGCACGGAGCCCAGCATGATGGCCTAGCAGCTAAAGTCCTCACCTTGAGCATGCTGGGATCCCATATGGGCACTGGTTCTAATCCCAGCAGCTCCACTTCCCTTCCGGCTCCCTGCTTGTGGCCTGGGAAAGCAGTAGAGGATGGTCCAAGGCCTTGGGACCCTGCACCTGTGTGGGAGACCTGGAGGAAGTTCCTGGCTCCTAGCTTCGGATCGGCATATCACCAGATGTTGTGGTCACTTGGGGAATGAATCATCGGATGGAAGATCTTCTTCTCTGTCTCTCCTCCTCTCTGTATATCTGACTTTCCAATAAAAATAAATAAATCTTTTAAAAAAGAAAATAAGAGCATGAGTTGGCTATGTTCACAACTCAATGGAACACATAGTGACTCCTTTACTGGAGCACCTTCTTCAAGGTAACATTAATACTACTATTTTTGAAAATGTTGATTTTTATAAGTAAAAGTTAAGGCAAATTAGAGGTTTCACATAACTGCCCAGGAACACAAACCTCAAGACAACAAGGTAACATTCAAACCAGATACACTGGGCTGTGTTCATTAAAATTCAATCTCATAGCACTGACTGGAAAATGCAAAGATTCAGAGGAAACTAATTATCACCTGAGATTCAAAAAGATGGACTCTTCCAAAACAAAGAAATTTAAAAAATTTTAAGAACAAAATAAAAAAAAAAGTTCTTGACTCCCTATTGGCTCTGATGGAGGTAGCAAGAGAACCACTTGGTGCTATTGAGAGAGATCGCTGTGTGTGAGGTCTCCAACACAGAGCAGCCATGTTGTCTATATTTAACATAAGTGTAGTTTCTTCCTTCTGTCTTCATCATCATCGAAGTGGGTAAATGGACAACTTGAAGACCATCATGTCAGTTATTCCAGCACTTTCCTCCTTACAACATGCCCTCTGAGGTCCCTACAGATGTTGATCATCAGAGCCTTTATTCTTACCAAAAAAAAAAAAAAAGAATGTCAGGACCCAAGATAGCACCAGGTAAAGCCTACATCAGGTTCACCCCTGAAATTCTTGTAGCTGCCAGAATTGGGACACACACTGAAGCCAGGAACCAGCTCAAGCCAGGTCTCCAACATGGGTAACAGGGATCCAACTACTTGAGCCATCACCACCTGCTTATCAGGGTTCACATTAACAGGAAGCTGGTATCAAAGAGACACAAGACTCAAAACCAGGAATTCTAACATGGGATGCAAGCGACGCAGGCAGCTTATTAACCACTGTGTCAAATGTGTACTTCTTGGCAAAGAACTTGACTGCAGACTGGAAGATGCTACAGCTGATGATTGGTCTTTGAATGGTCCTCCTTATGTTGGGATATGAAGATTTAATTAGATAACACTGGAAATGGTTTGCCTTGCATAGAGGCACGTAGCCTGTTGGAACTCAGGGCCATAGCTGTATCACAAAGTGTCTGTCCTGAGAAGGGAGGCAGCTGCCACCTACTGAATACCAGCTTATGCTGGGCACTGGGGCCCTTACACATCTAATATTATCCCCTTCCATTGTCACCCCAAATCCTTTTTTTTCCACACATGAAGTGATTGAACTTAAAAAGGTTAATGACTTCCCCCAAGTTACCCAGCTAGAAGGAGACAGAAACACACCGAGAATTTGGCTAACGAATTTACACTGAGCAGGTACCCTGACATTTTTAAAAATAGTCGTTATTGGAATGGAGAAAGCTTTGCCCTTTAAAAGAGTCTAAAGAAAGACATTTTGAAACTCCGGGGGGGGGGGGGGAGTCACACCACCTACACTCCTTGTTACCTGTACCCCAGCAATCAGCTTAGGAAGAGCCCTCAAATGGTCAGCCTTTCTCTCTCCATTCATTCTCTCTCTTTCTCTCTCTCTCCTTCCCTCCCTCCCTCTCTCAATCTGCCTTATTTAAATTTCAGGGTCTTATTCTTCCCTCCTGCTTTATTTTCTTGTTAAAACTCAATCCCCATCTCACATTCTATCATTTTGGCCATTTCTCTTGTTTATTGTGATTCTTCTCCCACTAAAGTGCTAGCTCCTTGAGGGAAGGAATATTTATCTCCTTACTCCTATTCCATGTGTCTAAAACAGCCTGCACACCCTGATGCTCAATAAATATTTTTTGGAAGAATTGAATGAATGAACGATTAGAAAAGCCTAGAACGGTGTCAATCACAAATGTCGAAAATAATGACTATTTCTTTAAATAGCAGCATGTTCTGCTTTTTTTCTATTATAAATATGCATTACTTGTATAATGAGAGGTGTTTTTTTTTTTTTTCAAATATAACCTCAATTGTCCAGGTTTTTACAGACAGGAAGCCAAAGTCAGAGCAGACAGGATTGGGTTCCTCTTCCATTAGGTAAGGCAGGCGGGTTGGGTGTTTGCCACAGGTTCCTCCAGACCCCATCTCTGTCCTTCCTTATTCTTCTCTGGGTCCTGGTACTCAGCCTCTTTGAGCTACATTAGTGAATTCCTTTGATATGGCATCCAGCTGGGGGTAAGAATGCCTTTGCACTGAACTTCCCTCAGCCCTTCTGCTGTCTGTATTCTTGCTGTCGGGTGGCAGTAGACAGCTGTATCCCCCTCCTGAAGGCCCCAGTGCCTGCCAGTCACCTTTCTTCTTCTTCTTCTTCTTTCTTTTACTTTTATTCACTCATTCCTGTAGCAGATCCCATCCATGCCCGCCCCTACCACTGCCCATGAGCCTACAGTGTGTAACAGCTCTGTATTTTTATTTTTGATTTTGTTTTTAAAGATTTATTTACTTACCTTGAAAGAATTAGCATAAGAGTGAGTGAAAAAGACAGGGAGAGAGACAGAAACAGGGAGATTTTCCATATGCAGGTTCATTCCCTAGATGGCTGTAACAGCCATGTTGAACCAGGCCAAATGAAGAACCAGAAACTTCATCCAGGTCGCCCACATAGGTGGGAGGGGCCCACACAAATGGGATCATCCTCTGCTGCTCTTCCGAGGTCACCAGCAGGAAGCTGGATGGGAAGCAGGGCAGCCAGGACAGGAACTTGTGCCCCTGTGGGATGCTGGGGTTGCAGACAGAGGCTTTGCCTGCTGTGTCACATTGCTGGCACCACCTCCTTGTCTTTTGCTTAAAATGGAGACCCACCCCCCCAACCACCTTGCAGGTCTTTCTAACTCTGCCCCATGGTTTAGACAGCTTGTTTCTAGAATTTCCTCCAGCAACCTGGTTGATCTCTCTGGATCTCTGGCTCATGCAGTGTGGAATGGGGAAATGTGCTTGAAGCCAGGAAGCCTGGTTTCTCACTCCAGTTTCATCACTGACTTGCGCAAAGCCAGCTGCCTCTCAGGACTCAGTTTCTTCATCTGCAAACTAAGAAGGTTGGGCAAGGTGACCTCTAACATCTTGTGATTTTTAACAAGTCCTTTGCTTAGAGAGCCAACCTAGGCACTTCCCCTCTGGCTAGAGAGTATTGATCCAGAATTCTGCAAAGGGCTCTGTTTTCCAGGAACTACCCAAAGGGGCTGGAAACTTCATGCTACAGACAATTATGAAGCTGGCAAAACTCACTCCCTTCTGTGCCCTTGCTGCAGCTTCAAATCAGTAATTTCCTGGAAATTTGAGGTTACATTTTTAAACTACTATTATAAAACTAATACATATTTATAATAGAAAAACCAGAACATGCAGCTATTTAAAGAGATAATAATTACCTTCAGCATCTGTGACTGACACCTTTTTAGACTTTTTCCATTCATCCTTTTATTCATTCATTCCACAAATATTTATTGAATGTCCATGCACACCAGGCTTTTCCAAGCACCTAGATTTTGGAACAAAGTTGTGTTACTATAAAGTGTGTACATGGCTACCTCAATTATCCACTTTGGCCGGTGCATATTGAAAATATCTGCAGAATTAAGTAACTTCGACTCTTTCCTGGGCAGCTTCTGCAGAGGCTACCTAAGTTCCTGAAAGAGTGACTTGTTTCATTCTGTTAGGAATGAGTTTCACCTTCCCGCCACTGAGTTAGCTTGTTGGTCTTAGGCACCAAGAAGGTGCTGTCTTAGCCAACCCTCAAACCAACACAGAAATAGATGGGAGTATAGGGACTCTCCTGGGACATGGAATTACTTGGCCAAAGATTGCTGGAGGGTTCACAGTGGTGTCTTTGAATAACACAGCAGGTTCTGGAAAGTGAACTCCTGCAAAAGAGATCTGCCCACACAGGCCCATAACTTCAGAAAGGGTCGCACACAGCCATGACTGGGGCTGACTAACCTCTTCTGTCACTTTATCTCTCCCTATCCTCCTACCTTCGAAGGAGGGTCTGGTTGTGATTTGAAAAAATATTGCACTAGTATTATGCTCTCATAAGTACCAAATATAAATAAGAAATGCATATTTTCCATATTAATTTTAGGAATAGCAAACACCATGGCTTACAGTAGAGAGGTCAATGAAAAAACAGCATGGGTCTAGCATGATAACCTAGTGGCTCAATCTTCACCTTGCTTCTGCCAGGATCCCATATGGGCATCAGTTTATATTCCAGCTGCTCTACTTCCCATCTAACTCCCTGCTTGTGGCCTGGGAAAGCAGTTGAGGCCATTCCAAAGCCTTGGGACCCTACATCCACATCAGAGGCCCAGAAGAGGCTCCTGGCTTCAGACTGACTAAACTCCAGCCATTGTGACAGCTTAGGGAGTGAATCAATGGACAAAAGATCTTCCTCTCTGTCTCTCTTCCTCTCTGTATATCTGATTTTACAATAAAAATAAATCTTAAAAAAAAAAAGAATTAATCTTTAGAAAAAGAAAAAAGAACTGGCATGGCCTCCTTAAATAAAATCATCAGCAATCACTGCTTGCTCTTTGACCATCTAAGGAATCCTGGGATTGAAAAAGGACAGAAAGGGAAGGAGAAAGAAAGACCTAGGGAGAATGAATCTTAGGAGTCCAGCAAAGCAAACTGTGGCCAAAAGCAAAGCTGGTCTGCCCTGCCGTGCATGGCACCATTGTGTGAAATGTGGTAACAGTGCCTTCCCCAAGGCACTATGGCCTTACGTAATTTCATGCAACATGCTTTATACAAGATCTAGGGAATGTAAAATTGTTAATAAAGGCTAGATTTTCCTCCTTCTTCTCCTGCTTGGACTCAAAGGACCCTCCTGATATGCCTGGAAAAGTTTCACCTTTGCTCTGCTAATCAACAATTTCTGTATATCCTTCCACATATTACAAGATATATTAGTGGTATTTCCACAGTGCCTACATCAGATGTGAAATTTTTAAATATATTTGACACTGAAATTAGGTTCAATTAGCAATGACCCCTTCTCAGACATTGCTCTTATGTGAAATACTGTCACTGTGCAGACAGACCAGCATGGATTACAATCAGTTTGACGACTCCAAAGGTGATTTATATTTTAACTCTCATTCATACAAGAAATGTTTTATTAAAGGCATACCATGTTCCAACTCAAGGAAGGAACACTGGGATAGCTCAGGCACTAATTTTGTCTCAAAAGAAAAATTATGCCAGGAAGAGGGCAAATCAGGCAGATTTTTCAACACAGATAGAAAAACATTTACTACATGTGAGAAGTACGCTAGAGTACACTAGAAGTACACTAGGTAGAGGGTTAGTGGCCAGCAGCAGCAAGAAGCAGGTTTTTGGCTGCAGATTCAAGATACAACAGTCCACAGAAATGCAGCTCACCAGCACCTACCACAGGTAAGTGACATGTCTGAAGACAATGACTTTGAATGCACGATTCACTCTGTGTGAGTAGAGGGAGGTGAGGGAGGCATTCACTAGAACTGATTACAGTTCTGATTTTGCCATGCTTCGTGCCTTTACGCCAGTGACTCACCAGGCACCACATTACCATGGCCTTCCCACTCACGGCAGCAATGCACCAGACCTGGATCTAAAGCCATGTTCCTTTACTTTCCCCTTCCAGGCAAAGAATCCCCATCATGTTTCCCTTGTTTTTCAGGGTTTCTGAGTGGATGTGGGTCAGATCTCAGAAGGGAGATCTCCAGTATCAAGGGCACCCTATGTTTGACACAGAGGACCTCAAAAGTCATAAATACCTCCATTCTGCTTATGCTAACAGCTAAAGCCCATGTCGTTGCAGGTATTCAGACAACAATTATACTAAACCAATAGGCTTTGACTAGATCACTCCCTCAAGTATATTCAATGGCTGCAAAGCTGCTGCAACTTTAGCTCATCATCAAATTAAACTCTGTGTAGATGGCATCAGCTGGAAGCACACTAGGTAGAATCTATTCATACAGATGGGGAAACCTGGCTGAGAAAGTCACAGAGCTTTGATGACTATTTATCAAAGTTCTTGCTATGTAGCTAGATGACTGTTTTTAGATAAAGCATTGCACAAATAATGACACTTGTTCAATGTTTTAAGCATGCCAATTGCAAAGATACAGACATGTGGCTTTGCAGAGGTTGCTCTAAGTTGCATTTGTATCCTTGTCAACATAACATCATCTTATCTTGATATATGGCTGTTTAACATGGTTAACATTTCAGTGTCTCACACAGCGGTATTCTGGAAAGGTCAGCACTGTGCCAGCCTACCCACATCATCTTTTGAGGGGTTCCACCCTGCCCACACTGTGTGTTCAGGGGACAGGCCCAGAAAGCCATGTGCAAAAGCCAGTGCTTCCGTTGGCAGATGACTAGCCCTGGTACAAGCACCTGTGCCAATGGCAGAAGACCTACAAGCTGTTTTAAGATGCACAGCCTACTCCAAGAAATGGATGGGCCCAATCTCTTTTGCAGTCCTGAACTTGAGGCAAACAAATAGGCATAAGACCAGAAGAAGAAGATATAGCATATGTGACATACTCATGGAAATCAAAGATCCTTAAACTCCTGGTATTGAAGGTCTGGAGGATTCCTTGAGTCTAGAGTCACCTTTAAGCTCTGGACTCCTTGAGGCCAAGACTTAACAGAACTAATGCTTCTGGGCTGCTAGGAGCATTCCTTTGTCATTTCAAAATAATGTGACATAGTCAACCTGCTGAAGCCTTTTGTCTTGAGTCGAACAGAACGGTCTTTCTGTTTCTTTGCCAGAGAACAAACAAAACAACAACAAACCCCAGATTATAACCAATGAGAAATTAAACCTGATCCCAACTGAGCTGTGGGAATAAGACCTTCTTTAGAAATCATAAGAAGCAAGAAATACCAGCAGTGTCTCAGCTATTACTGGGAAGACAGTAGAAACCAAGAAAGAAGAAAGGGAACTGAAAGCCTGTAAAGATGGTTTGAAAAGTCTGTGTGCCTCCTTGTTGGAGACCCAGTGACTTGTAGAACCAGTGCTATGAAGGGAGAAGCCCAGGCCTCACTCTCATGAACGAAACCCAGCACTCTAACGACTAACCTTAAAATAGCCCATGAATGAGTGCTGATTATGTGGCCAGTTACATGCAGAAAAGATCACATGTCACCAAAGTCAATTCGCAAGAAAAACAGAATAATATTGGAAGCAGCCTCAAAAGCAGGTGCTGGGTTCAAGTGTATCTATCTGACCTTAATTTTTGTTTTCATTCAGCTTTAGACCCTGTCTCAAAATGTGTATAGATGTGGTACAATACACATCTAAATGTTCCGAAGGAATGTGTCTAAATAAAATAGCTTCCAATTAGCTCCTCAGGGTAGTATTTCATGGCTACAAAAATTTAAAGCTTCTACCTAAACATTTCAGTTAATTTAGAAACTGAATTATCATCATGTCTTATCCATGCAGAAATCTTACATATGTGTGAAGGACAGAGATTACTACTTGAGAGGATCTCCTATGGCTGCATTACACAGATTATGCCCTCATGCTTCACAGAGGCAGGGCAGCGAAGTGGCTCAGAGAAGGACTTAGGAGACTATCAGGGCTGTAACAAATCTGGGCTCTGAGAATCACAATTATGTGGCCTCCAGCCAGTTATTCCTGAATTTTATTCCTAAAGAGAGGAGGAGAATGGTGCATCACTCTGGGCCGCTGTAAAGCTTAAAGGTGTTGGTTATCATTACTGGGATAGAGAAGCACCTAAACCCCAACAAACATTCTAAAAACATTTGTCGCTTTTATTTTTATTTCTTTCATTGAACTCACAAAGTCAATGAGTCGATTCTTATAAATGCATGTTCAGTAACTATCATGCTAAGTGTATGCGTTCATAATCTTGTTGAAAATTCAACACAGGCAGGTAGGGATTATCATATCATATGAATTTTATAATTGCAAGACTAAGGCTCAGAATAGTTGAGCTGTTTGCTCAAAGCTTCCTGTTGAAAGATGGCAGGGCTATGGTTCCTTCGTTGTTTTGTTTACACAGTTCATCATGTTGCCATGAATGCTGGTTACAAGGTTTTCTAGGAACTGGAGTACTACAGAGAATCAAACACTGGTTCTTGTCTTCATGGAGCATATCCTTAACTAGCAGAGATCATCAAAAGTAAATCAGTAAAGTGTGTACTAAGCAGAAAATCAGGCAACAAAGGGAAGAAGGAGCATGTATGTGTTTTGACGGGAATACAGAAGTTGCTAGGGTTGGGTTTCAGGAACATTCGGAGAAAAGTGTGAGAGCGGAGTGGAAGTCATAGAATTCATGGGAGTATCTGGCTCCAGGCAGAAAGAAAGCAAGATGTGCAAAGGCCCTGCCAGTTACTCCAGGAACAGCAACTGTCCTTGTGGCTGGAGCAGGAAAGAAGAGGGAGAACAACTGGAGGGGAAGTCAGCCAGCCAAGGGCTTCACTGACATGGGTGTTTGCTGAAGAAAACCTCTTCCCACATGCCCGTTATCAGGTGTTCCTGCTTCCAGAAAGCCAGCTTGGCTAAGAAAGCCACTGATGGAAGAGACTCCCCTTTGGGAGGGCCATCTTGGCTTCCAGCCTCTCCTTCCTGCAGAGAGAAAAACCGAAGCTTGGTGTTGCTGTCAGGTAGTTCACTGGAACCGGAAACCACCTAACCAGCATCCCACCCCGCCAACGGGAAGCAACCATGACGATGTATTGAAAGCCCTTGCAGACTGGGGTTGTGGTCTCTCTCTGAGCTCATCATGGCATCTTCCTATGTAGGAGTTTCAATTCAAGGTCATTTTTAGTTCCTCTCAGTAGCAGACTCAGAACCAGACCTACTCAAGCAGAGGAACAGAGCAAATTAGTAGCCAGACCCCAGTGGGAGTTGATTTTCCATTTCCTCCTCCCCCATATTTATTTGTTTCTTTATCTCCTCTGTACAGTAAATGTGACCTTGCAGGACATTTTCATGAGGGGAGTAGGCTGGGAGGATCCTGTCAGGTGCTGTAGTTAGGCTGCTTGGGTTCCCCATCTCCCTACCCTACCTTTTGGTAACTGTGGCCTTATGCAAAATAATCAAGTCTCTGAGCTTCACTTTGCAAAATTTTAAATTGGAAATTATGATCATGTCTGCTTTATTGGTTTACTGTAAGAATTAAGTGAGGACACTTAAGATGTAGGTACCTTTAAGGGCTCCTTGCTCTTCTTGGGATATTTTTCACCACAAGGAAGAAGTGTTAGTACACTACCAACAGGCAGGTGTTTGGATGATGCAGTCTCTGCATATGTACTCCAGGCAGGATTCAGATCTTTCCTGCCTGCTTCAAGGTCTGTGTCTCCGCCTGGGTGGTCCCAGCCTTCCAGGCTGGGAAGCCCCTTGAGATCTCAGGAGAGCACACTTGGAGAGCTCAGCTCTCTCTGACTGAGGGGAGCATTTGGCCCACTGCCTGGATAGGGAAGGTGTACTCATTGCCTTTATTACCATCCCTGGGGCAGAAACGGAGCTCTTCTTTGCCAAGAACATGCAGGCAACAAGCAAGCATCCTTTGTAGGTGAGATTTCTAACAAAAGAATCAGCAGGCCTGTGTTTTCACTCTTTCAGTGTAATGTATCTTTAGGAGAAAGTGCACAAAGAATTCGGTGAGTCTTTTTTAATAGATCCGCTCATTAACCCTATGTATTTCTTTAGAAAGGAAAAAATGATCGCTCTATGGTTATATCAGAAAGTCTCCCAAGATTGAGATACAGACAACAAACAGTCAATATTATTGGCAACACTATAAACAGAATAAATGAAACATTGGTGATAGCTGCAGGATTTTATCAGAACAGCAACTTAATTGTCTTATGATCTTGTTCATTAGAAACTGTGTCCTAGAAATTTCTATAACTCAATAATTTAAATAAATAGAATGTTTTCTTTTTTAAAAAAAAGATTTATTCATTTTTATTACAAAGTCAGATATACAGAGAGGAGAGACAGAGAGGAAGATCTTCCGTCTGATGATTCACTCCCCAAGTGAGCGCAACAGCCGGTGCTGCGCCGATCCGAACCCGGGAACCAGGAGCCTCTTCCGGGTATCCCACATGGGTGAAGGGTCCCAAAGCTTTGGGCCATCTTCAACTGCTTTCCCAGGCCACAAGCAGGAAGCTGGATATTAAGCGGGGCCGCCGGGATTAGAACTGATGCCCATATGGGATCCCGGGTGTTCAAGGCGAGGACTTTTAGCCACTAGGCCACGCCACCAAGCCCAATAAAATGTTTCTTTTGGCTCAGATTACCATTGTAGAGATAATTTATCATGGTTCCTTTAAGTTTTTATTATTATCATTCTTATTATTGTAAAGGCAGATCTACAGAAAGAAGGAGAGACAGAGAGGAGTATCTGTCCACTGGTTCACTCCTCAAGTAGCCATAGCAGCAGGAGCTGAGCCAATCCAAAACCAGGAGCTAGGAGTTTCTTCCAGGTCTCCTACATGGGTGCAGGGTTCCAAGGCTTTGGGTCATCCTTTACTGCTTTCGCAGGCCACAAGCAAGGATCTGGATGAGAAGTGGAGCAGCTGGGATGCAAACTGGCACCCATAAGTGATCCTGGCAGATGCAATGCGAGGATTGAGCCACTAAGTTATCATGCTGGGCTCTCCAGATTATGACTTTGAATTGTTTGGACCTGTTAACACCATAGACTCAGTATCAAATGGTTAGGTGGCCTTGCCACAAGCTAATGAAATTCTCTTAAAGAAAAGTGACAAAATTTCCAGTAGGGAAAAAAAAGCCTCTCAAAATGTGGATAAGCACCTCTGATTTACTTATTTTAAATTCACGTTGAGATGAACCAAGATATAGTGAAAGAAGCACTAGAGTATAAAAGGGCCTGGTTTAAAGACAGAGACCCACCAGTCCCACCTCCAGATCTATACCAAAGACATGTCCATCAAAATGTGTTTCCAAGAATATCCACAATTGCCCACACTTGAAAACAACTGAATATTCAATGAGAGTAGAATGGGTAAATTATAGAACATATAGTCAATGAAATGCTACTCATCAACTCAACACAATTTAAACATTGAGGTAGCATTTGACATAGTGACCGAGAAGCCATTCTGGACACCTGAATCTTACAACGGAGTGGCTTGGTTTGTGTTCTGACCACACTCCCAATTCCAGTTTCTCTCTCTTTCTCTCTCCCCTCCCTCTCTGCCTCTTTCTCATAATATGAAATAAATAAAACAGGGATTTTCATAAATGCTTGCTATATACAGAAACTTCCATGAATCTCAAAACATGTTGAACAAAATAAGCCAGAAATAAAAATATACAAGGGTATGGTATCATTTACTTGAGGTTTTTTAAGCAGATAAGACTAACCTGTGGAAAAGGAAATTAGAATGGTGGTTTCCTAGTCTGGAGGAGTTGTGGTGATATAGCTAGACAGGCACAAAAGAACCTGTGGACGCTGACCTATTCTCAATGACAGCGATAGTTCCATGAGTGTGCACCTTTGAAAAAACTCAACATATGCATATTTAATGGGTGTGCTGCTTATTCTGTGTAAGCTATGACTCAGTTTAAAAATGATAAAGCAGGAAACAAACCAGAAACTTAAATTTAAAGTTTGTAAAGATCTTGTGTTTTCTAGGAGGGTTTTATAAATACAAACTCAAGAACAGTGACTCTTGTTTGAGGAGAGAAAATGTGCATCTCATACAGATTTGTGCCAGTCGTGTGCTGCAAGCTTATCCACTCATCATTAACCAGCATTATTGTAACTGATAATGCTACGTGATGGGCTTAGTGGTGACAATCCAATGGGGAACACTGCTGTCTCATACTCACTCTGTCAGAGGTGGCAATACTTTACAAAGAAATTATATATTTAATTCTGTAACATTTGAAATGTTACCTAGGTTACATGAACGAAAACGTACAAGTGCTGTTGTATGAGAAAGATCAAGAGGGTAGCCTGCTATCATTTTAAGGGTCAGACAAGTCTCTGAAGAAACTGTATTTGAACAAAGATGTGAGGCGTGGACAGGACTCATTCAGAAGAATGGAGTGTGAGTGAAAAATGCAAGTTAATAGGCAAGTGTGTGTGCACACACATATGTGAGCAGAGAAGGAGGAATGCATAAGACATGCAAGTGTGAAGGCCTTAAATTCAGTGATCCAAGGATCTGGGAGAACTCTACCATGCAGGAGGAATGCAAGGAAAGGAGAGAAGTGAAGCCCAAAAAGGGAGGTGCATAGCGGCTGGGGTAGAAAACACTTTCTAGGCTGAGATCAAATGCCAAACATGACAGGAAAGATCAGAAAGTTAAGTAAGAGTTGATTTACATAGCAAAAATATCAATGACTCTCCAAAGAGAATGAACTAAAAAGAGGCAACATCAGTCAGAAGGACCAGGTGAGACTACTGAAGTAATCCAGGAGGAGGAAGGTAACTTGGATTCCAAGGAACACAAGTCACAAGGGCAGAGCTCTAAACACATAAACAAAAGTTTTTATGTTATGGGTGGAGTGGCAAGAGAATGTATAGTCAAAGTACAACCTCTAGAAAGAACCCTGTTTAAAAGACACTTGAAATCCAGGTATGGGAAAAGTTAGAGATGAGTATAAATTAATTAACTTTAGTAAGTTTCATTACAAACAGGCCATAACCTAGGCACTACAATGGGAAGACAGGGAGCTTCCGACTGGCATTCTTCCTCTCATAAGAAGGAAGCTAAGGAAAAGAAACTAGAGGTGGGACCACATTTACACACCAAATACATCTTATCCATGTGGACACCTGCATGATACTTGTAAAAGCTACATGGTGTTTGGCTGATAAGAGACAATTCAGTCTTGCCAAACCCAAGTTCAAATTCAGCCTTGTCCCCTTCTTTCCTGGGCAATTTATCACATAGGTTTGAGCTTTTACTTCTTGAGTTACAAAGCACAGATAATAACAATAGTAATTTAATTTAATTATGAGGATAAAAAGACTGCATTTAAAGCACCGGCACATAGTAGACAGTCAATAACTGCTGGCATTTCAACTTTTGTCATCATCATCATTGTCATTCTTGTTCCCTAGTCCCTTAAACCTACCTGAATAAAGCTGTGACTTTAGCAGCAGGTAGCTACTTAGATGCAAAAATACACATGATTCCCAAATCTCCTAAAGGTTTTTGGATAAGTTGATGCATTTCATGTGTCTATTTATTCACTACACAAAGGCAAGACACATATGACCAAAGCATATTGAAAAGGTTATATAAGGAATATTAGCTAGTGAATTACATGCATCAAATCATAGCACAAACAGTGTTCTTTGGGATTCAAGTTCAGTTCAGCAAGCATGTCCTTGGCGTGAAAGGGCTGAGAGAACCTTACAGTGACTCACCCATGGCATCAGGGTTCAACTCTGAGGACCGTGGAGAGGCTCACAAAGTGAGGCAGGAGTGGGCATTCCTGCAGCAATGGAGGCTAGAAAGCCCCTGCTGTGGTCAGAGGGAGTAAGGAGAGCACAGCAAATTTGTCATGTGATAAATAGGTCAAGAAGCAGGTGGCACAGGGCTTTGAATACCATGATCAAGACTTTTCTTATGGGTAACAGTCACCAAACATGCTCACACAGAGGAGGCACACAAGGAAAGCAAAATTTCAGGACACGTCAGCTGGACAAAAAAAAAAAAACACTACAGATTTTATTGGACTCAAAAGAGGGTGCAGAAAGAAAAGTCTACTGTAAATCCCTCCACAGAAATTCAGTAAGTACAGAGAAACCTGAGATCATGAGTGTCCACAGATGAACGTAGGAAGTATCTGAGAAGTATTTCAAAGGGAGATGCAACAATTCTTGGTGGCTGCTGGCACACAAGGAGCAACTAGAGATGCTAATGGCAAGCCAAGGTTTCATACATGGGTAGCATGAACAGAACTGGGAAGCTGGGGCTGGCAATCAACAGAAAAGGAGCATGGCGTGGTATCCTACTGGCTAAAGTCCTTGCTTTGCCAGTTCCCATATGGGTGCCAGTTCATATCCTGGCAGCCCCACTTCCAGTTCCCTGCTTGTGGCCTGGGAAAGCAGTCAAGGACAGCCCAAAACCTTGGAACCCTACACCCACATGGGAGACCCACAAGTTTCAGGCTTCTTGCTTTGGATTGGCTCAGCTCCAGCCGTTACAGCCTCTTGGGGAGTGAATCAACAGATGGAAGATCTTCCTCTCTGTCTCTCCTCTTCTGTATATCTGACTTTCCAATAAAAATAAACAAATAAATCTTTAAACAAACATTAAAGAAGAATTACAAGTCAGGAGAGGAGCCTGGAGACAAAGAGCCAGGGACACCTCCCTGTGGCATGAGACAAAGCTGACTGCACTTGGGGAACTCAATGCAGGGAGTTGCAGGGGATGTTACACAACAACAGACAGACACCAAACCTTCCTGCAAACCCAAAGAAAGCAAGATCTCTACATCCTTACAGTTCTTCAAAATCCTATGCTGTTCATGCTTACCAAAAAATCATTTTTTCAGACTGGTTTGATGGCTAAAAACACAAAAAATCTCAGAGCATACACTTGAAAATAGAGACAATTATTCACTCAGAAAGAGCTGGGCTGCTTGTCTATTATGTAAGCATGACACTGCACTAGTCAGAGCCCTCAGAAATCAGATGGTACAGTCCAAGTCTTGGAGAGTGGTCACGAGGAGACCATTTGTACAGGCAGGTGCCAGGGCAGAGACACAATGGGAATTTTTGTCTTTCCAGACTGAGGGGCAAGAGGACTGATGCTTCTTGAAGTCCAGTAGGCAAAGAGGCTATCCAGCTGAAGCTGTGGCTGCAGAACACAGCTACCACACTCTCTTGGTGAGTGGGAGAAAGCAGTCATTAACCCTATCATTCTTTTCTCCCATCTTCCCATTTCCCCTAAGCACTTTCCATGGTCAAAACCAAGTAGAAGCCACAGCTAAGGAAGTCCCCCCATGTAACTTGCAGTGCCCAATCTCCCAAGGCATAGAAACTATGCAGAATGGGCCCCGGGCATAAAATGGAGAATAAAAACATTGACCCATTTTGCCCCTTAATTCAATGTCTTTTTTATTTTAAGAAGAAGTAGACACAATAATTAAGTATCACATTTTATGTCCTCCAAAGTGTTTCCTCATAGATTATCCTTTGCCAACTCTACAGTAGCCCTATGAGGCAAAAACAAACATGACACCCATGTTCACTAAATTCTGAGGTCCAGAGAAGTTGAACAATTTATTCAGCGTCATACAATGAGTCAACAGTGCAGTCCATTTTAGAGACATACCTGAAGTCCCTATTAGAAAAGCCCTCTGACTCCTATTCTAGCACTCTCCCAGCTTTAAGGTTAATTTACCTAAGAATGTGTTCCTGCTGTAAAAAAGGATTAGTACACAGCTATCCAGAGGGTGGCATGTCCTATAGCTCTGATCTAGTGAGTGGACAGGGCCTTCCTGTGTTGTTTTCAGTAAGCAAATATTCCTGACACTTCAATTATCCCAATTCAAACAATGAACACACTGTACAAGAGACTTCATAAATTTCATTCAGTTGAACACAATGAGAATAATATGTCAAAGCTTTGTGTGTATTCCTTAAAAAGAATTCCAACAAAACAGAGATTGTTATAAATGGAAACAAGTAGGATACAAAAAGGGGGGAGGGGCAACACAGACTCAGTGTTTTATGAACCTAACATAATTGTGATTCTTTCATCTCCATTCCTGCATCTCAGGAGAGAAAGCACAGCTCATTAGGACCCTATGCCTTCAATTTTCCTCCCTATCGAAGCAGGGACATCAGCCCTCTTACACAGGGATAGCTCCAAAGTTGTATGCTTCATAGGGTACTTGAGTGAAGTTTCGTATTTTGGGAGTCCTGCTATCTGCTTGCCTATCTTCCAAAGTCATTCTCTCTACTCCACCGTTAAGGGTTGGATTGTGTTCTCCAAAATTTATGCAAAAGTCATAACTCCCAGAACCTCAGCATGTGATCTGATTTGAGAATAGGGACCTTACAAAAGTACTAAAGTTAAAGTGAGGTGATCAGGATAGGTCCTGATCCAATACAACGGGCACTGTGAAACAGAGACAGGCACACGCACCGGAAAGAAACACACAGTGACAGCAAAAACACAACTATCTATGAACCAAGGATCATGCAAGGCTACAAGAAACTCCCTGTGACAGAGACCTAGAATAAATCTTCTCGTACCGCTTCCAGGGAAACAGCACTGAGCACACTCTGCCCTTGAACACCTGGCCCTTAACGCAACGAGTCAATAAATTTTCTTTGTGCTGAGCAGCACAAATTGTTGTACCTTGTTAATAACAGCAGTAGAAAATATCAAATGTATATACACTTGCACTTAATATGTGGCCAAAAGGGCCCGGCTCGGCAGCCTAGCAGCTAAAGACCTCGCCTTGCACGTGCCAGGATCCCATATGGGTGCCGCTTCTTACTCTAGCAGTCCCACTTCCCATCCAGCTCCCTGCTTGTGGCTTGGAGAAGCAGTCAAGGACGGCCCAAAGCCTTGGGACCCTGCTCCTGCATGGGAGACCCAAAAGAGATTCCTGGTTCCTGGCTTTGGATTGGCTCAGCTTTGGCCATTACGGCTGCTTGGGGAGTGAATTAACATATGGAAGAGGTTCCAGGTTCCTGGCTTCGGATCAGCTCAGTTCCATCATTGTGGCCACTGTGGGAGTGAATTAGCACATGGAAGATCCTCCTCTCTGTCTCTCCTCCTCTCTGTATATGTGACTTTCCAATAAAAATAAACAAATCTTTAAGAAAAAAGAAAAGCTTTTAAAAAATATAAAGATGTGGCCAAGAAACAGTAGTCATTTTCTTGACAAAACTCAGTTTCATAAAAAATGTCTAAAGAAAGTTCTGAAAAATTTTAAGTATCTTATGTATTTCTCCTCTTTTCTACCTGTGAAGAAGAGTAGATTTGCTCTATGACCCTGCCTAATGCATTCATTTGAATTCTTTTGGTTCTAAGTAATAATAATAATTTTTTAAAAAGCCCATGGCAAAGTAGCTTAAATGATGACAGCAACTTCTTGACTCCCCTACCTGACAATCCAGATGCAGCCTAGGCTTTCGGCATGGTTTGATCAAAGCTCAAGACTAATTTTCTGTGTGTTGATTTCGGTCTGCGGCTGGTTCTCCTCATGGTAGTAACATGATTGTTGTGCTTCTCATATATGTGTCTAATCCAACACAAAGTATGCTTCCATGCCCCAGTTGCCCCAGCCAAAGTCCTGGGTGTGATGCTGATTGCACCATCAATGAACAATCCTAAAAGAAAGCCAAACACTGATCGGTCTGGGCCAGACTTCTGTGGTTCATTCACTGACGCCAGAGGCCCAGGATTCCCTGTTGGCTTAGATCATCCAGGACCTACTTCTGGAGTTTAGGGTAAGGGAATAAGCAACCAGCCCAACAATGAATGGAAGAACAAAACAGACATCGATGTCCAGTCCAAAACTAACAAACCTGTGACATATTATAAAGTTCAACATCATGAAGAGCCAACTATTAGAAAAACATTAGCTTTGGCTTTACCCACCTGCCAGAATATGCAATTCAGAATATGTTTCCTTTCATATCTCTAGAGGGCCTGTGAGTAAAGGAGGGAAGAGTGTACTTATTTTATTTATCAAGCAGTGTTCCAGTTACTATGGTTACATAAGAAATTATCTCAAAACTTAGTGTCTTAAAATAACAGTGATTATTTATTATCTCCCATGGTTTCTGTGGATCAGGAATTCAGGCTGGGCAGATCTAGGGAAGGGTCTGCACTGTGATGGTAGTTATTAGGTGGCTGGGACTGGGGTTATCTCAAATATTTCCTTACCAAATGCATGTATGCTTGCCCTTGAGGTAGCACCTGATCTGGGATGATCTAAATAGCTGAGGCTCCCTGGTTGTCCTTATGTTCCTGCGTTGTCTCTTAACGTGATCTCTGCAGTGTGACAGCTCTAAGACGGGGCTCCCAAAGGGGTGTGGTGGTGTGTATGTGTGCATATCCAAAAGCAAACACACGTGGAGTCTCATCACTTTCCACAATCCAGCTTAGAAATCTTCCACATGTTCCATTCATCAAGGCAGTCACAAAGTCCCAGTGTAATCAAGGGAAGGGAAAACAAACTACAAGGCTGAACAGAAAATGGCTTCCAGGGCACATGGGAACAGAAAATTGCTGTGTCCCTAAAGGAAATTGTAACCTGTCACAAACTTAATAGAATTTGTCTGCCACAGAGCATTCTAAGTGTCTTACAAATATGAATTTACCTAATGAATTTGGTACCACTCTTCATTTCATATATGCCAGATGCTGTCTGGGCCCCAGCCACATCTCCTTGGTCCTTACAATATGAATACCCACCAGTTCAAACTTCAAAACCTAGAACTTGGCCTGAAAACATCCACTGGCCTCCAGCACCTGCTGTGTTCTTGTACAAAGCTGGTCAGATATAATAGAGAATCTATGTCCTTATATAAGGGCATCAATCAATGAATAATAGACAAAGACTGGTTGTAACTGCCCAGGCTCCCTTGCTCCTTGGTGGTGGGATAGGATTTAACTGTGAGGCGTATGTCTACCTGGTTCCAGAGCAGTTCATTCTCCAGTGGTCTGCAGTGACATGTTGATAAAACAGCTTCAGTGGCTCCCCTCATTTCTCTGTCTTTTTTTTTTTCTTTTTTTGTAATAACATTGGTGTTTCCTACCCTTCTCAAATAAGCTAATTGCACTTTAGTTTTTCTGAGGGAACCCAAACAGAGATTTTTTTAATTGACCCAAATCATCCAGCAATTTAAACCCAGATTATACTTGCACTAGTTTTGCAAAGCCCTTCTGTAGTGATGTAGGCAGGGAGCCAACAAGGAGGAGCTGAGGCTGCCAGTCCTTCCAAGCAACTCTGCCTGCACTGTTCCCCACTTGCCCTGCCCAACTCCACCCCCTTTGTAGGCAGTAGGAAATGACAGTTTCCACAAAACCACCTTTCTGAACCAACACTAGACAAAAATAACCAGTATGTCTTCAGGTTGCACCCTACAATGACATTTAGCTCATTATAAGGTTATTATAATAAGATTACCATGGCTGATGTACCTACTCCCATCATGCACTTGATTCCATATATTTCCAAGCTTTCCCTGAAATGGGAAAGGAAACATATAATACTCAAGCCCTGCTTCCCAATTCTACCCCTTTGAATATTCAATTAAGCCCTCTTCCAGACACCATCTACCTAGCTGGCAGTTCTAAATAAGGATAGGCCTCAAGCTCAGAGTGTAGCTTTGTTGAGCCCTTCTGCACTATTTCCTAAGTATGTATTCCCACTATATAAATAAGTTTTCTTCTCTGCTGACCTTTACCCACCTTTCATTCTCAAATTCTTTTCTTACATCAGAGAAAAGAACTGGGACCAAGCCACCATTGACATCATTACTTAGACCAAGAGACACTAAAGAAAAGGCAGTGCTGAAAATACTGCAGAATCCCAAAAGATGATCCTAAAAACCTGTGTACATCTGGGATGTTCCACAGTTATATACACCAAATACTTACTAGATTTCACTATGAACTAGCTGCTGGGCTAAATGCTTGGGGGACCCCACTCCTCTGGTTCAGGGACAGGTATAATAATTCTTCGCCAGATTCCCTTTCAGGCTATTATGTGAGTCATATGAGACTGTTAGATGACAAAGTTCTCTTCCAGCGGAAGATTCATGCTGGCAGCCCTATTTCTGGGACCTCAAGCAAAGACCATTGGGATGGGACTTGCATGAGTATATTAGCCCAGACCACCTTAAAAAAAATACCACAAACTGACTGGTTTAAATGACAGATATTTTCCCCATGGTTTTAGAACCAGAGAAGTGTAAGGCTAAAGTGTCAGCCAATTCAGTTTCTGGTGAAAGCTGTCTTCCTGGTTGCAGCTGTCTGCTTTCTCTCTGCGTGTCTTCATGGTATAGGGGAGAAAGCACTTTGTCTCTTCCTTGTTTTACAGTAACGCTAATCCTGTGGAATCAAAGCTCCATCCTTACAACCTGATTTAACTTTAATTACCTCATTCTAGGTCCTTGCTTTAAGTTCATCTCATTGGTCATCAGGATTTCTTATTCCACTGTGAAACAACTTATACCATAACAATGAGGTTCAGATACAGATTTTTGCAAGGATCCATACCATTTAAAGCATTTTTGTTTTGTTTAATTAATAATCATTACACACACAAGTACTTGCACAAGTGGCAGGTAGACACAAAAGACAGTTTTAAACAAAAATATCTAAATGTCAGACCTGAATCTTAAAGTTGCTAGAAGAAAATGTAAGGGAAACACTTCAAGATGTCAGTGTAGGCAATATTTTTTTTTTATGAAGACCCATAAACACTGAAACAAAAGCAAAACTAGGCAAATGAGATTGTATCAAACCCTGAAGCTTCTTCACAACAAAGAAAACAATCAGTATATTGAAAGGACCTCCAACAGGGAAAAAAAATTGCAAGATACTTATGAGAAAGAATTAATATCCACAATACATTAGGAACTCAAAAACTTAACCATAGGAAAAAAAGAAAACAGCTCTGTTAAGAAATGAACAAAGAGCCTGAAAAGACAGTTCTCAAAAGAAGAAACACAAACTACCAATCAATACTTGAAAAAGTAGTCAATATCACTCACCAATAACTACTCAAACCCACAATAAGATATCACACCTACTAGGATGGCTACTACCAAGAAGATAGAAAATAGCAGGTACTGCTAAGGATGTGGACAAAGGGGACATTTTATTCACTCTTGACAGGAATGTAAATTAGTTCAGACACTAAGGAAAGCAGTATGAAGATTTCTTTAAACACTAAAAGTAGATCTTCTGAATAATCCAACAATCCCACTATCTTGTATATAATCCAAAAAATAACAAATCTTTACATCACACTGATACCTGGCCCTCCTTGTTTACTGCAGCCACGTTCGCCAAAAAAGTTGTGTAATCAACAAAGGCCCCCAGAATTACAACAAGGAGGAAAGGAGTATAATCACTTCTAAGGTCAGTAAACTAACTTCCAGCATCAAACTTTGAAACTACAATCTTGAACTCAACAGCTTTGTTTCTTCTTCCTGTTTTCTCTCCATTTCTAAGCTCTTACCTCCTCCCAACATATTTAACAATGGATGTAGGTTATCTATAGGATTTAGGAACTTGGGGACCGTCCTTGTGTCAGTCAGCATGTGGCTATGTCCAAATGGACCATCTCAACAGCACCTCACATCAACCACACAAGTGCAACTTCTTCACCCTCTAAACACACTGGCTTGTTGCCTCCCCAGATCTCTCAACAGCACACCCACTGCTCCAGCCATCTCCCTCTCAAATCCCCAGAGGAAAGAAAAACTCCAGGCAGAATGCCTGGCCCCATACAGAGCACTTCCATACCTGCACCTCAATTAAACCTTTCACCAACCTTGGAGGCAGACAATATTATCTCCATTTGTAAATACAGAAACAGAAACATAGAGGAGCTGCAAACTGTCTGAAAGTAGAGATTTAAAAACCAGAATTTGTGTTCTCTACAACCTTCCCCAAGATCTTTCCCGTCAAGTGTCTCTAACACCTTTCGTTTCCATTCCCTCTGCTACTTCTCAGTAGGTCTCCCTGCTTACAACAGCCAAGAGGGGCAGTTGCACTAGTAGGTGCTTCATACAGGGGACCTGATATACAACTGTGTGACACACTCTCTAGCCCCAGAAGAATTTACAATCCAGTGTAGAAAACAGCATAGCAATGGTAGGAAGGAGGTGAGAGGAAAGGTACACAGAGGGAAGGGAGAATAGGGTGTGGGCTGAGCAGGGTGGGAATCCACCATGGGCATCCATGGAAACCTTCTGCTGCCCAGCTCTATTCTACGCCCTCTCGCTTGGCCCTCCCTGCTGTCCACACAGGCACCAGACAAGTAACTATGAGCACACAGTGTGACCCTCTTCACACACTTCCAAATACAGAATGACGGAGCCAAAAGGAGCAGTTCCAGGGGAAAAACGTTTATAAACATGGCTCTCTTTTCAGTGTCCTTGCCTAACTTTGTTATACTATTGCTAGTAGGCCAGACTCTGTACTAATGCATATCAAAGGGATTGAATCATTTAGTTCTCACAGCTATCATATCATCTCCCATATGGGTGCAGGGTTCCAAGGCTTTGGGCCATCCTCAACTGCCTTCCTAGACCATAAGCAGGGAGCTGGATGGGACTTGGGGCCACCGGGATTGGAACCTGCGCCCATATGGGATCCTGGTGCATGCAAGGTGAGGACTTTAGCCACTAGACTGCCAGGCCCGGCCCGCTGGATCAATTTCTTAAGTGAAGTTTTAGGAGTGGAGTTGTTGAGTTTACAAACATGCAAGGTTTTAAGACTTTTCACAGCTCGCTGAATTGCCCTCCATCACCCGTGTGTACAGAAAAGATCTCCCTTTTGTGCGTCTTGAGGCAAAGAATCACTGACTCATTTTGTATAAGTCAGTTTGCAAAATGATTGGCCAAATCACTATTGTTATGTCCTCCCAAAATTCAAATTGGATATAGACCAGATAGCAAATTACTATTTTACAAAATACCATCTGAATCCATGTAACAGCCCTTTCTACATTTGTGTTTGTCAACACTGTGTGCTATTAGTTCTACTGACAGATCCTAGATTTCTCAAGCATTACAATCATGGTTTGCAATGTTTCCTTGCTTGTATTTGCTGAGGATCTACACCAGGCTCAGGTTTTTGCTGCCTTATTTCCTTTAATCCAAGAAGAGCTGTAATGAGATCGATGCCGTGATTACCATCAATGACAGATGAGTAACTCCTGCATGGACAGGGCGGGTGATTTGCTTCAGACCATGTATCTATCCAATAGTTAAGCAGACATTTGGATGCACACTCTTGATCCTAGTGCTCTTGACAAAGCAATGTAGTTGGCTTTAAATTTTAGCAAACACCCTCTGTCTTTTTCTATCCAACTTTCAAGCGACTTTCGATAAAAAAAAGTTGCATTTTAGCATTGTTTGAAAATATAAGCATACTTCAAAAAATTCATAAAATGTTTATTTTGATACTAAAAAATGTAAACTTTGTCACTTTTGGTGATGTACAGTTCTATCTCTGAACTTTTTGAAAATTATTTTTATATAAGGATTTCAAAAATTTTCACCAATAAAACTTTTTATTAACTCCATTATCTATTTGAAATTTGAAGTATTCTCACAGTTCTCTCAGAGATGGTTAATGGGAGGACCTGCTATTTGCCACATAAACTCATTTTCACTATCTTTATTTCGATGTTATTATTATTGCCAATTTATAGATGATAATCTGAGGCTCCAAGAAGTTATGGGAATTGTCCACACCACTAGAAAGTAGGAATGCCCAGGATCTGAATCAGCTTTTCTCCATCCCTGGGTGACACTCAACTCTTAGTGTTGTCCACCCAGTGTCTCATTTGTTTCAGAGAAGAAATACATGTGATAAGCTTTTATGCCGGAAGAAGTACTTGGGTAACACATGGAAGATTCTTTTTCCAGTGGTACCACTAACTATGTGATCTTCAGCCCAGAGAAATTATAAATTATAAATTCTGCAGCACTATGCGTCGGAAGGTGGAAAGAACATAAACTTTAGTAGAAAAATTCACTTTAAAAATGTGTCTTGTCCCTTTCTGTCTGATGCATCTTTGCCACGGCAGTTAACTTTATGAATTAAATTTCCTCATCAGTAAAAATCAGGCTAAGGGTAGCTCCCTGGCTGTATAATTATGAAAAGGGGAGTGAACGTGTTGGATAACTTCTGACATGTCATGGGTATCAAGGAAGAGTAGTTCCTGTGGTGAGAGTGACATGACAGCAGCTTCCTCCCACCACTGCAGCAGCTGTGATCTCAAGTATAGAAACTACACATTCATCACCAAATACTGCCTAAAGCATGCTCACACACTTGAACTTTCCTGTGACTATGATACATACTTTTTAAATCTATCTTAAGGTGACCTTCATCAGTATGGAAAGTCTGAAAATGTACAGTCAGAGTTGCGTAACTGTGAGGCTGGCCTATAAAAAAAAAATGCAGCTTCTTTCTTCCTTTAATTTTTTTTTTTAATCAACTTGAGGCATTCCCCTTGTGGGCGTGTGATCTCCCCAACAGCAGCAATAGCTCAGGCAGCCACAACCACAGCCCTCAGCCTGCTGCAAGTCAGCACACAGAGCAGTCAGCTTCATGCAGACCCTGAGCTTCAGAGCAGTTCCATCTGGCGGTCATCAGAGCAAAGGCTAGCCAAGTTCAAGAGCTGCAGGCTTGCTCAGAGTAGTGAGTGCACAGGTTAGCTGTCCTCTGGAGCAGACCAATTTAGGGAGTACCTTTGGTCAAATTCCAATAGTTAATGTCTCCAAAGATAGCAGGAGAATCAAGGCACTCACATGACCCTACCCCACCCCGCAAAACACATGCTGATCTATCTATTGGCCAAGTGTGAAAATAAATGTTGCCATTCCAGTTCAGGGTCATACACAGTGACTTCCAGACCATCTAAGAAACTGGACTAGAATCAGAGTACAGGGAATTCTTTTGCCTTTTGGTCCTGAGTCCTGGCTGTACTTTAGTATTGTCAGAATGGAAAACTCAATAAAAGATGCGGATAATTACAGCTTATCTTTACACCAAGCTCAGTGCGTGTTGGGTGCTGTCTCGATACCTACAAATCTGCAAAACCCCAAAGGATAGATATTATGATTATCCCCATTCTACACATGATCATTATCAACAATAGGAAGACTTAGGATCTCCCTTCCCAGTGTCCACTGCCTTCCCGATGTTGGCCATTAGATCACCTTCCCTGTCTTCCCCAGGCCCGGGACTAAGCAGAAAGGAGGGCAATGCAGACCCAGTTTTTGGTTCCATTCTGTGTGGTGGCATGGAGTAAACAGACACTGCTGTGAAACCTGCAAAGGCACTACAATCTCTCGGGGACTGTAGCTGAGCTGACTCTGAGTTGACTCTTGGTCAGCTCCCTAAAACAACTCTCAGTGAAGCCAGGGCACAGGAACCTACACTCAGGGCAGAAACCCTTCAAGCCCAGACTGCACAAGAAGTCAGGCCATTCATGGGACCTCTTGTGGGAGTTCATGCACAAAGATGGAATATTAGAGAGACTGTTCCTCCTCAAGGATCACAGGAGTGGTTCCTAGACACGATGCCATGAAAGAGAAATAGAAGCACCAGGCGGCCCCTTCCCCCTCTACCGCCCCCTCTTTGTTTGACAAGAAGCCTGCTCACCCTAGTCTCTTTCCTGAACTTCCTCCCTCCTCCCCCGCATTTTAGACACTTCCATCTCTGTTCCCTGGGCTCCTCACAGGAATACGAAATGGCCACCCGGAACTGAAGCTGCATAAGGGACCCTTGGTCCTTTGAAAACAATCCCAAATAACAGGAGTGCTTCCCGTAACTCTCATTAACTCGGAAGTGAGACCAAAAGGCAATGGAATATATTTGCCAAAAGTGTTTCCCCCTGCATGTAAATCCCCAAATGTTATCTATTTGGCCATCTCTACAGAGCCACCCTCATGAAAGGTCAGCCTTATTTTTTCCAAAAGAATCCAGTTCCTTCTGACCCCAAAGTTCTAATGTGTGACCTTGCATCTATGCTCCTGTTTTATGCCTTTTGAGTAGCTTTTGAATAATTCCCCCTCCAACCCCAGCGGCATTCAATTCTTCCAAACAGACATGCATCTCTCTTTGTGTATCAGGCGAAGCAATACTTAAAGAAACACACCAATAGACAAAAAAATGTAAACTTGGAAAGCAAAGGGATTCCTAGCACACATTTAGATCGATTCTTCACATGACAACTCACCAGTTTCTTCACATACTGAAATCCTTCATTGAAATTGTTAAAGCAGACTGCATGATCCACAAATAAATATCATCCTTGAAATTATAATGGAAGGAAAATAGAATCAGTTTATATCAAACCTTTCAGAAACACTCCTCACCTTTGACTGATACTACAGAGAACACAGGTTTATGCTTGTTGTATATCCAAAAAATATATAATCCAGTAGCAACGAATATGACAAAGCAAGTTGCTGATAAAAGCTGTGAATTCTTAAACTTTTAAATAAATTGGGGATCTGTTGCTCACTACGCACAACATACTCCATAAAACTGAATGCTCCCTGTTCTCAATGAATTATGCATTTGGAGGGAGACAATAAGGAATTTGAATAATTCACACAAGAAGAGAAAATGAACTACAGGTTGAGCATCCATAATCTGAAAATCTGCAATCTGAAATGCTCCATACCCAGTGGGTGCCAACATGAAGATACAAGTGGAAAATTCCACACTTCACTCTATGTGATGGGTCGCAGTGAAAACACGAGCAAACCACAGACGGTACATTTGAAACATAAATGAATTTCATGTTTAAACCTGGGTCTCCTCCTTAAGACAGCTCATTATGTATCTGCAAATGTTCCAAAATTGTAAAAGAAATCTGAATTCTGAAGCACTTTTAGTTCCAAGGATTTTGAATGAGGGATCTCAACACTAAGGTGAGTACAGCTGGCTTGGCTTCCTCGTCTTTAAAACAGAAACTGTCTCCCAGCATCTCCATGAGGATAAAATGAAAGGATGCAGATAAAGAGCACAGGCTATGGATGATGCATAGAATAGGCCATCCTTTCAGGTTGATTAACCTGCTCTTCCAGCTCCTACTGATATTTTTCACGACAGAAACGAGATTCTTCTATTTAGGAGAATTAAGAAAGGCAGCTGCAGGGATAGAGGGCTGAGCTAGATGTTAGGAGAGGGTAAGATTTCAGTGACAGAGGCTGGGAGTGCAGGGGCTGCCTCTGACCAGGAAGTCTGTCAGCTTTTTCAGGAGGAAGGACTCTCGGTGACCTAGAAGGTATGAATAGGTTGGTCCAGCATAAAAAATACCTGCCAGGGAGAAACGATACAGGCCCGGAACAGAGGTTCAGATCAAATTTTGAAGGAAGTGTTATCTTCCTCGATGAGATATTTACATATCCCTATAGGCAATAGGGAACCACTGAAAGTTTTTGAGGAGAGCAGCAATGGTCCTTGATTTATATTTCATAATTATGTACCAAATGCACAGCAGGAAAGACCAAACAGAAGGATATTTTAATAGTTTAGCAAAAGATAGTGAAGTCTTACACTCAGACACTATAAAATTCAAATGAAGGAGACAGATGGGAGATGCATTTTAGAGGAAGATCAGGAGGCCTTATTTAAGGGAGAAGGACAAGATGGAGTCATCTTTTGGTGACTCAGATATTCAAACTTGAGTATAGATTCCATTAAAATAAATTAGAAAACATGGAAGATGGAACCCATTCAGGGGACAGGCTAAAAGACAGTGTAGCTGTAATGCCTGACTGTAAGGCATCTACTGGCAAGAAGAACTTGGATAGAAATTCATCTTCTTGCTCCCTTATCTATGAAATGGGGATAGCCTGGTATATTCCAGAAGCTCCACAAATAGTTTTACTGATCTCTAAGTTTGTGCTTCTCAGAGGCTAGAGTTTTTTTACTCATGATTCACTGTAAGCTGGGGAGTCAGTGTGTGAGTCACTCCCTAGATGCTTATTTAGATCTATTACTACTAAGCCAGGAAGTCTTGAACAGACTGGCAAAGTTAACTATGGGCACAACACTATAACATTTAGAACCCAAAAAACAAGTTTCATAAATGGCTAAACATCAGCTCTTTGGACACATACAATTCAAATGGGAGTTTGAAGCGTCTGGGAAGCTTGGATGTACCATAACAGCTGTGGAATGCTCAGGAAAACCAACTACACTAAGGATTTTAACAAAGAGAATATAATACAGGAGTTTGGCTAAATCAATGTTGAGGAACTAAGAAGGGAAAATGAGAATCACTGAGCTAATATCAATGTAAGGACAGACATGTCCATCACCACTAAGGCAAAGAAAGAACGTGGAGTTATGAGAACCTACACGCTAAGTGGCAGGGATCTCCAGAGCTGGAATGCAGATCTCCATGGAAGGAGAGCTACCGAGCTAGTGCTGCTCGGAGTGACCCAGGAGTGCTGGAAGACACGGCTGAGGTGAAGGGCCCCACTGCGGAAGGGACAAGCCCCTATCCTTTCTCTTGTCTCCTACTGTAAAAACATGAAGTCAACAGATTCCCACCATTATAAGGTATATAGCAAAGGATGGATTTGGAACTATATAATTGGCACGAGGACTTTTCCTAGTGTATGATTTAGAAATATCAGATTGCTGTATTTAATTTTTGAACCAGCAACACCAAAATCCAAAAAGAATAGTTAAAAAATGGATCACAGCTACTCTCATATAATCCTCAAAGATGAGAAACAACTGGAGGTGAGAGGTTTGATGATAGCACAGAAATTGAAGAGGGCACTTCTTCAAACAACACTTCCAGTGACTTACACCCTTGTATAATCTGATCTCCTTGAATGTGGCCAAGACCTGAGAATTAACTACCTTTCACAAACAGAATATGGCAAAGGTGATGGGATTTCCCTCCCTTGGTTACATCATGTTACTGAAATTCAACCTCAACTGAAAGGAGGGAGGGAGGAACAGAGAGCGAGAGAAGGAGGGAGAGAGACAGAAATTCTCATGCTGGCATTGAAGAAGCAAACATCCATGCTGTGAATTCCTGGTGGCCTCCAGGATTTGAGAGTGGCTTCTAGCCAGCAACTAATAAGAAGCAAGTACCTTCATTCCTTAAACCAGCAGGAAATGGATTCTTCAGACAATCTGAGTGATCTTAGAATCAGGCTAGTCCTCAGAGACTCCAAATGAGACTTCTGCTCTGGCCAACACCCAACTGCAGCTAACCTGAAACTCTGGGCTGAGGACTCAGCCAAGATATGGCTAGACTTCTGACATATGGTAACTATGAGATGACAAAAGTATATTGTGGAAAACCACTAAATTTGTAGTAATTTGCTTTATATACTGTTAAACCAACATAGAGATGACTCTTATTTCTTTATTCTGTATCTAGAATCAACACTGACCTCTTATTGAGCATCTGACATAGTTTAGAAGTTTCCATTCTTCAAGAATCGAGTTTAATTGAGAAAACACAAGTCACCAGACCATCCTAGTCTACTGTGATGTGTTCAGGGTGTAGGAGCCTGGGACAGGGCAGTCTGACTGGTACAGGGAACCTGAGGAACTATACAGAAGTGAGTACCTCACTGAATGGGAGATTAACACGTTAATTAGTTGACTTTGGAGAGGTCCAGATATTTAGGTTGTTCTTGATTGCTGATCATTTTTCTTCAACTATATTATAAGGAACAGAAACCAGAAATAGTTCTTACTTTAATTCAATCAGATTTATACTCAAAACATTCTCTTGAGAATCCAAAATCCAGAGAAGAAAAAAAGTGTGTTTGAACCCAGATATGTCTCCTGGTAGAGATTAGATTGGTGATTGTTTGTCTTAATAACTAACACTTCCTCTTGAAACTGTGCCCAAAACAACCTTTAAAAGTTCCGATTTCATGAAACGTGTCATTTCCTCTCCACTCACAGCCCCCATTTTCCTTCCTTCCCCTGGGTCTTACTTTTTTTTTAATATAATGCTTCAGTGTTTGAAATAATATCCCTCTTTGGCAGGCTGGTATAATATGGCTTCCATTTTTCTGGGGAGAGTTTTTGTGATGCAGATTTTTGATCTTGGTCAAGGTCACAAACAGGGTCAGAAACAACAGAGCTGAGATTCAATTCCTCACCCCAGGAGGCTCAGGAGAAGCCCCACAGCAGTTTCCTTGTCATCTTCTGAACTTGGAATGGCCTCCCACCCACGCCCAGGCTTCTCTGGCGCCTCCTTCCCTTCCTATAGCTCCACAGAGCCAGTTATTCAGGGTACATGACCAGCTCTACCACCTCCCATGACCTACTTTGGCATTTTCATGTTACTCAGAGAAACCTCAGGCAAAACCATGACACTGGGGAAATATCTCCTCCCTCCCACCTACCTGCAGCTCAGTCTCGACTTGATTGCACTGAACATAGGAGAAGCCAGACAGACAAAAGGAACAAAGTGGAGGAGCTAGGGGACCACAACTGGGCTTCAGCAGTGTGTGCTTACCAATTCAGGGGTTTCCTTTCTTTTTATTATTCGTTCTTTATTTGAAAGGCAGAGAGACACAATGAAAGATCTGTGCACCCGTTCACTCTAAATGCTGACATAGCCAGAGCTAAGCCGGGTCAAAGTCAGGAAGCTGGAACTCAATCCAGGTCTCCCACATGAGCAGCAGGTACCAAAGTACATCTCAAGCTCACACTAGCAAGAGGTGGGAATGGGTAGGATAAGTACCTAAGCCCCTCCCTACACCCCTTTTTTTTTTTACATCTGATCCCAAACATCTGCTAATCAATCTCTTATATGTCTCAAGTCATCATGAAAGCTGTCTGGGGAGGAGCCCTATCTTCTGCAAGTTCTGTACAACACCACGTCCTCCTCCCACAAATGCAGTATAATTAGTAACATAAAACACTGCGGGCTACCATCTCATATAAGGTGGGCTATTAACTTTTCACAGGGTGTGAAGAACTACCACTCTATTTTAAAGAAAGCTAATGCCAAGGAACCCACATTTAAAGTTCTAAAACAGCAGTGATGCACCCACCACCACCCACAGTTCTAACGATTGAGAATTTTTTTTTCAGCTTGGCCTATTATTTATTTAGAATCAGACTGATTGCTATCTGGATGATGCAAGCATTCAAACTGACATTTCAAAACATCCACTTAGAAAGTACCAGGGAGGAACTGTAACAGTGACCTACCTCCAAAGCCCAAGCATAAGATTGACCAGCACTCTCCAGCCCTCCCTGCCTTCCTGAGACTTTGCTCAGAGCAGAAGTGGCTCCAGCTGGACGTGTCTGAAGAAGAGGTGTCTGGCAGTTCTCCCTTTGGTGGGATTTGGGTGCCCTGCTTGCCATGGGCAGTGTCTTTGAAGCCCAAACTATGACTTAAACACTAACTCCAGTTTACCTTTCAATTTCCCAAGTGGGTATCTTGGGGAGGGCTTTGGGAGTACTGAATGGGTGCAGGAAAGAGAAAATAGGGACTCTCTTCTTCAAAACACATGCAGTTGAACTAAAAATTACATTTTAGAAAGACAAGCACTAAGAGAAAAGTCTCCTTGGAGAATGCCTTTGCCATGCGTCAATTAGTGAGCCTGCTCTTGCACTAGGTTTTCTCTGCCTCCTCAGGGCCAAATCTTCCACCTCCCACACAGATCTGTGAAATCAATTGTCTTCCCCAAACATGTGGTAACCACAGAGAAGTGAAATTAATAACACTGCTCCAAAACATGATTTCTAAAGATGACATTCCTTCTCTAGTTATCAACTTTCTTTCTGCCACCAAGAAGGGACCCTAAGGGGGAGCAGGCAGGATCTGGTGAAGATTTGTATCTTCTCCTCCCCACCCCCACCCCTTAACTCAGCTATTGGGGAGAGGAAGGGAGTGAGGAGGAGTCAAAGGTTGAAGAAGAGTTTGAAAAAAAAAAAAAAAAACACCACTCAAGACTGTCATTTCTGACAAACAGGCATGTCAAAGCCAAGGGGGACTGGGGTTTCCATTCGACACCCCCGCTGCCCCCTCCATTTGCTTCTCCGTCACCCTTGCCTTGGCTGAAAGAGGGCAGTGTGGCTGACATACTGAGCTTGTCACCTGATGAGGTTCCTCGGGAGAAGGCCCTGCTCAGCCGCTTCCCTAACAATACCGGGAAGACAAGCTGAGGCCATCCGTCTCCATTAGGAGGACAGTATTTTCCTCCCATATTATCCTGACTGTCATGTCCTCCTCCAACTCCAAAGGCAGCGCTGTCTCATACATCATCATCATTTTCCCCTCACAAAGATGGAGAATCCCAGGGAGGGGGTCTTTTTTTGCACAAGGTCCCGCCCTAGATGGCCAAGGGCCTTCGCCTAATGACAGAAGCAAAACTCAGCTACCAGGGGAGACATTTGCATCCCAATTAGGCCTGGGGCTTTGAAGAGTGGGAGAGGGTGGGGGGAACTGACAGTCTGTAAATCAGATCAAACTTCAGCAATATCTACTGGCCTGGAGAACACTCTGGTGGTACATGTAGGAGAGGGAAAAGAAAACGCCCCTAAATTGGGAACTTGAGAATAAAGAGGCACTCAGATTTGGCAAAGAAGAGTCTATACTAAGTCTTGGCAGATGCACAATCTTGCTATTGAAATTAGAGTATTATTAGTAGTAGTTATATTTGTCTCAGGTATACCATTTTATTCCATTCTCACACGTTTGTTTGTTTGTTTGTTTGCTTACAGGACATTTTTCCAAACAAAACTGAGTTAGATTTAGAAGAAACATTTTTCTGACCCTAGATTTTGACTCTGACTACGGCCATATGTTGGTCAGATATGGAACTCTCAAGAACTTTTGTTTATGTCTTAAATAATAATGCCCATATTTAGTATTTATTAAGACCTACTGTGTCTATTCTAATCACTTCACATACATGTTCTCATTCAGTACTCTTCGGAAAAACCAGAAATTATTGATAGACAAATTCTATTTTTATCATTATTTAGACTTTATAGTTGTGAACATTGGGGGTTTCAAAAAATTAAATAATTCCAGTAGGCCTTCAACTAGCAATTGGTGGAGTTAAGAAGGCCAGTAAGCATATACAGTCAATATAAATACTAATTTGATATGCAAAAGTCTTGACTATTCCAGTGGAAAGAAACAACTACGGAGTGCATTAGTCATTACAGTGTTCTTAACCAATGTTAGTCTGAATGGAATCAGCTGAAAAAGAATCTTACAAGACACTCAAAGGAGAACACTGGTTTTGACAAGGCAAGTTTATTAACCAATGGTAGATATGAGTTCAGGTCTCTTTTGGCATCAGCTTGTAGAACCACTGCTTGCTCTTTAACAGACATTGCTGCCACGGAATGGACCAGGGAGTCCGAGGCAACTGCCTGCCAGCACTGGGCAAATAGGACTCCAAAATTTGGGCAAACAGGTAGGGTGGGGTAACACAGTCTTCCAGCCTTTTTTTTTTTTCAGCTTGGAGGAGACACTAATATTCACTTGAGCCCCTAAAAATTCGACTGTGAAATTGTGCACCATAAAATTCTACCTTCTTGCTCAGGAAAGAGTCTGTATATGCCCAAACATAAGGCAGCAGCAATAGAAACTCAATGTAAGTCAAAATGGTGGTAGAGAGACATTTGGTTTCTTCACTAGCCATCAGTCACTCCTCCTGCCTTCCCTCCTCTAATAGAACCCTGTTTTTACATAATTAACCCTTTTCCTCACATTTTAATGCTCTACAATGCCCATTATGATAACTTAATTTTCCTTGCCAGTTAGTGGAGAAGAAATGGCTAAGTGATTAAATTCTGGCCAATCAGTTGTGAGGGGCTGGGTACAGGGAAAGATGGAGTTTTGGAAAGGTTTTTGAACCAGATTAAAAACAAACAGCAATCAAAAGCTACCACAGACAAAATAATGATCCTTTCCCTCCACTGGAAATTGTTACGTAAGGACATTATGAAGACCCATCTTGAGCACAGACTAAAATGATGAGAGAATTTGAATCCTTGAAAGCACTGATACATCAAGTTAGCCAACAATGGAATTGCTCTGTGTCGCACATTTGATCATAAAATATAATCTATTTTCTTTATGCATCAACCAAATTTGGTGCAGGAAATACTGGTTAAATAAGTGGGGCTAGCATTATAGCATAGCGGGTTGAGTTGACAACTGCAACACCAACTTCCTTATAAAGATTGATTTATTTTCACTGGAAAGTCAGATTTACAGAAAGAAGAACAGATAAAGATCTTCTGTCTGCTGGTTCACTCCCCAAGTGTCTGCAATGGCCAGAGCTGAGCCAATCTGAAGCCAGGAACCAGGAGCTTCCAGATCTCCCATGCGGGTGCAGGGTCCCAAGGCTTTGTGTCATCCTCAACTGTTTTCCCTGGGCCACAAGCAGGGAGTTGGATGGGAGGTGGAGCAGACAAGAATAAAACTGGAACCCATATGGAATCCTGGCACAGGAAAGGTGAAGACTTTAGCCACTAGACTATTACACTTGGCCCCACCAACTTTCTATAATGTGACCAATTTGAATCCTAATTGCTCTACTTCTGACACAACTCACTGAAAATATCCTGGCAATGTAGCAGAAGATAACCTAAGTGTTTCGGCCCCTGCACCCACATGGGAGACCCAAATGAAGCTTCCACCTCCTAGCTTTGACCTGGTCCAGCCCTGGCCATTATAATCACTTCAGAAGTAAACCAGCAATTGGAAAATCAATATCTCTCTCTGTCTCTCTCTCTCCACCCCCCTCCTCCCCTCCCGCTGGCGCTGCCTTTTAAACAATCTTTTTAAATTTTTTAAACCAGTTTCTACGAATAAAGAAAATGGTTACTATTACATTCATTATAGGAGTGTGAAGTTTTACCTCTGTGTCTTCCCCTATGATCCTTGAGTTTACAAAATAATAATAACAAAAACAACAGGTTTATGTAACCCCTTCCAGGTTTTTAAGAAATCACAGACATGATCAGTCTCAAAACATGTCAGGGGAATTATGGTAACAGTCCAAGTGATATCTAAGCAAAGGAAAGCAAGAAATTTGACCAAAACTGCCTACCTTATTTAACCAGACTTCAAAATCACAAAATCTCTAAGTAAAGGACATGGTTTGTAAATATGCTATGAGTATCCTGACCTTGTTAATTAATTCAAAACTGAACAAAGGGCCCAGCGCAGTGGCGCAGTGGTTAAGGTCCTCGCCTTGCACGCCCAGGATCCCATAAGGGTGCCGGTTCTATCCCGGCAGCCCCACTTCCCTTCCAGCTCCCTGCTTGTGGCCCGGGAAAGCAGTCGAGGACGGCCCAAAGCCTTGGGACCCTGCACCCACGTGGGAAACCCAGAAGAGGCTCCTGGCTTCAGATAGGCATAGCATCATCGGCCGTTGCGCTCACTTGGGGAGTGAATCATCGGACGGAAGATCTTCGTCTCTGTTTCTCCTCTCTGTATATTCGCCTTTCCAATAAAAAAAATAATAAAAATAAATCTTTAAAAAAAAAAACTGAACAAAGAGCCTCTCGTATTCCTTGAAAACTACGTAGTAGTTATATAGCAGTTATTATAGCAGTAATATCCCCCTCCAACATGTGCATGTTATATAATAAACACATCATTATAGACTGTTTCAAGGGGGTGCAATTTATACTTGGATCCTGGCAGCTGCTTTGAAGCTGTACAATTTTTCACTTATGGCTAATTAGAAAATTCTTAATTAGCAAATCTATCCAATAGATTAGAAGATTTTTTACAACCACTGAAATATTTAGTTTTCATTAGTTTATTTTAACAAAACAAAGTAGAAAGACATCCTTTATAAAAATCTCTGTTGAAGGCTCACAAAGCTTGTAACCTGGAGCCAGCCAGGATGCATTGCGACGCTGGCACTCTTGTCCTTCCGTACACTGACTTTCTTCAGGACCTGGAACAAATCATGCCCTCTGTGATCTGTCTGCTCATCTATGAAACAAGCAAGTTGAATAAGATCAGGTTTTATCAGCCTCATCACCTCTGACATTTTGGATCCAGGGATCAGGAACACACTCAGCTTCTAACCATAACAGGCCAGTAGTTTCCCTGCAACCACTCACTGTGAATATCAAATGTGTCTCCACACATTGACAAATACTTTCTAAAAGGAAAAAAATCACTGCAGCTAAGAACCACTCAGTTAGATCAGAAATCACAAATGCCAAAAAAAGTTGAAGCTGTCACACAAATGAGGAATGTAGACCAGAGGAAAGAAAGGCTAATTCAAGAGCAAGTATTCCATTTAAAAGTAAGAGACCTTCCTCATCCCAGTGGACTCACCCTATGTCACAATTGTTCAAGACAGAGCACAAATCTGGCACTCCAGCCACACAGTGAACTTGTAACATTCTACTAATTTGCTAAGATACTCTCCATCAATCTGGAATCATATTCTCCATCTTTGCTTCCTATCAACAAACTCTTTCTCAATGCCTCACAGCCAGATTCTGCCTTTTCAAATAAACAAATAAAATAAATAAATGAAATACTTAGACACACACACACAGGCCCAGTTTAGTTTAGTTGACAGAACTCTGACCCTGGGAAAGATAAGATGGGCTCAAGGGAATCCTAATCAGCTGTCGAAAGATGTGTTCTGAAGGTTGGGAAAGGAAGCTGAGGGACCGTCTCTGTTTTCTATTTAGGAAAAATGAGTTTTAATTTTCCTTTTAAAAGAAAGTACATGATAGGATAAGAGCATCACATTTGGAATCTGCCATCCTCGATGGTTTCTTCCTAACAGATGCCGTGACAATGCAATGAGTTATTGTTTACTTTCTAGCTAAAATAAATCGACAATTATGAGTTGGTATCATTAGCCCAATTGCTTTCCAGTGAGATGGCTGATAGAGGAAATAACAGATTGGCTTCTCCAACCTTATCCTCCCACTCGAAGACAACATATCCACTCCTGATCAATACTTTGATCTGAGTTACTTATAACACTGTCAGATGTGAGTGTCTACTTCATTCTGGGGTGGAGAAATGAGTTTGCTTTGTGAAATTTAGGTCAGGCATTAAATTGTCTCGGGTGAGTTGTTATTGTGGTCAGGAGCCACATATCCAGATCAGCACAGCAGAGCACTACCAGAAACTGAGGGTTCAGTCCAAGTAAGTGCCCCCTTCCTTTATTAACACCATGTTGTGAGTGCACTATGAATAATGTCATGGGAGCTCATGTGTTTGAATTATGCTTCAGGGAAATGATCTGGGAACATGGCTTACATTTTAAAATAAAAGTTCCCACCAGTTGACCCAAACCTCTTCTTCTAGGAATCTGCATAGGAAATATTCAAAAGCTAGAGCCAAAATTTGTGCATAGACATGTTCTAGGTAATGTCATTTATGACCAAAAAAGTAAGTGCCTATCTCATCACTGATATTGGGACACAGAATAAATAAGGACTAAAATATAGATAAATGTTTGGATCTTTTTCATTACTAGAGAATATTTGCAATATATCATATGCAAAAAAAGATGGTAAAGGTGGCATACACTGTGACACCAACTATGTGTATGTACTTATATTATACATCAAAATTGTGAACTCTGGGGTCGAGCATCATGCAACACTAGCATCCCATATTGGTGCTGGGTCATGTCCCAGCTGCTCTACTTCCAATCCAGCTACCAGGTAATGGCCTGGCAAAAGCTGCAGAAGATGGACCCAGAGTGGGCCCCTGCCACCAGGAAGAAGGTCTGAAAGAAGCTCCTGGCCCAGTCTTGCTGGTTGTGGTCATCTTGGGAATGAACCAATGGATGCAAGGTATCTTTCTCTGTGTCTCTCCCTCTCTCTGTAAGTCTGACTTCCCAATAAACAAATTTTTTTATTTAAAAATGTGAACTCTGGTTACTTTTAATGATATTGTAAAGAATCTTCATTTACACATTGTTACTTGTTTATTTGAGAAAGATAAAAGAGCACATTCACACCGCAGGTTCACTCCTCACATGCCAACAATGGCCCCTAATGAGGCTGAAGCTGAGCTCCAGGGACTCGGTCATCCACATGGGTGGCAAAAGCCCAACTCCTTGAGTGCTCACCACTTCCTCTAAGGAAGCTAGAATCAGGAGCTAGGATCAGGAGAGGGCCAGCTCTCAAACCCCATCACTCCCATATGGGATGCAGATGTCCCAACTGCTAGGCCAAATGCCCAGCTACATTTCCAATTACAAACCTCTCCACATTTTCTTTCTCTCTTTCGCTTTTTGTATTTTTTAATTGTCATGATTATTTTCCGTGACAGTTTTCCAGGTATACAGATTCCCCTCTACACTCCCCTTCCTTCTTTCCTCCCTATTCTCCTTTCCCACCACTTCCTTCCATATTATTACAATAGTATAGTCTCTACATTTCTAAAACTTTACATTAACTTCAGTATTTCCATTTGCTATTACATATTTTTTATGCTGAAGAAGGACACCAAGTTCATTGGACACTTCAAGATACATACACTTGAACTATGTAAGTTTCAGAAAAAAAATCTTTTTCAATTCACTAATGGCATCTTATCCTGTTATGTGTTTAGAATTCTATAAGCCATTTTATTACAAAATGGTAAAAATTACTACTTTTAAAATACAGAAAAGTTTATGTAGAACCTAAGGAAATTGCACAATTTAGGGTGTCCTCTTTGTGTAAAGATATAAACTTTTAAATATAAAATTAGCCACATGTGTGAATATCAACATAGCTTGAGAAACTCTCTCTTCTTCCCTTTGTCTCTCCCTCCCCCACCTCCCACTCTCCACACACACATTTTCTGCAGACTTGAAAATGAAATCCTTCTTCTCTATACTCCAGAAGTTCCTGTATGTATACAAGTATTCCCTGACTCCAGCCTGGCTTCCCTAGCCCAAAAGCCCAGGACCTCCGTTCTGTCAGGGACCAAGACAAATGAAGGACCCTGGGGCTTAAGTTTCACTAGTCCCACAATTTCAGAGCTCTGATCTTTGGGGAAAGGAAAAAAACTCTTAAGCTCAGGGCCAAGTGCTGTTCCACAGGAAATATCTTAAATCTCAAATAATATTTAAATGACTATTTCTATTTCCCTTTAATAATGGTTTTTAATAAATATTAAGTAACACATTTTTAAACAGATTTATCTTTTTTTTTTATTTGAAAAGGCAGATTTACAGAGAGAAGGAGATACAGAAAGATCTGTCCGCTGGTTCATTCTCTAAATGGTCGCAGTGGCCAGAGCTGAGCTGACCCAAAGCCAGGAGTCAGGAGCTTCTTCTTGATCTCAGGGTCCCAAGGTTTTGGGCCATCCTTTACTGTTTTCCCAGGTCATAAGTAGGGAGCTAGAAGGGAAGTGGAGCAGCAGGAATACAAACCAATGCCCATATAGGATCCTGGCACATGCAAGGTGAGAATTTATCTGTTGAGCCATTGTGCCGGGCCTTAATCAATATATTTGCATCAACATTTGTAAAGTGACCTGCTGTATCCAGGGTTACAGCTATTTTGTGTTCAATAATAATTGTATTTTTTAAAAAAAAATTTAAAAGGCGTCATTCTCAGGAGCTTTCTGCCACCCCTATAGTTTTCCACTGGGCCAGGACAGTAAACAAAACCTTCTCCAGAAATTCACAACTGCTCCTAGGAGCAGAGGAAGGCCTAGGGTTTGTAGTAGATCTGCCCTTGGCAAGCTACTGGGGATGCTGAACTAGGACCCCTTGTGTAATAAAGACATACCAGCAGAAGAGTAGTCCTTCAATCAAAAAGAATCAGAATAAAATAAAAAATTAGACAAAAAAATTAAAATGGATGTCATATAAATTCCATCAATCAAAACCTGATCAATAAAGCCCTATCTTATAGATGGTTTCTCATCATGTTTAGAAAGAGAATTTTCATCTTATTCTGACCTGCAATACACAAATGAGTGTCCTCAGTAAAATCCAACAGGCCAATTTAACCCAGATCTAGAACACTCTTCGACACATTATGACAACAGGACATACTATGTGTTTTTATCTCACTTGACAATGGCATAAGAATGCTACCTGACTTTTTATTTTAGACACACATGAACCTGAACTGAAAAAAAGACAAGACAGATACTAAATATCATTTATTTTATCTGTTCTATGCACAAAATGAAAGTAAACATCGCAAATATTATGAAAAGACAAATGACACAGTGTGGAGGAAAATACAGCTCACATAAGAGACAATACATACAAAATTGTGATTCCAAATGAGTTGGAAACACAGAAGAAATGTTTGAACAGAAAAAGGCTAAGATTATTCCAGAACTGTTCAAATAAATCAGCTGACAAAAACAACAGACTTCAAACAATTGAAAAATAAAGAGATCTAGACTTAGGCACATTAAAGTAAAACTTCTGAAAAAACAAAATCTGGGAAGGGCGAGAAGGAGGGCCTATACCTACAGGGAAAATGACAAGAATGACAATTGACATCTCATCAGAAATGGTGACAAGAAAACACTGTTATAATATCTTCATACATTGAAAGAAAAAAACCTATCAACTTAGAATTCTACATCTGGTAAACTGATCCTTCAAAATCAAAAGTGAATTAGTGACATTTTAAGACAAACAAAAGCCAAAATATTTTCCTCTGCAGATCTGTGCTACATGCGATGCTAAGAGAAGTGTTATATGTTGAAGATAAATTTTATTAGATAAGAATCTGATTCTTTAGGCAGGAATGAGTAATTTCACAAAGGTAAAATATATCAGCACATTGAGTAATTTTTTAAAAATCCTATATTGGGGTCAATGCAATGGCTTAACAGGCTAATCCTCTACCTGCAGCATTAGCATCCCATTTGGATGTTAGTTTGTGTCCCTGATGTTCCACTTCCAATCTAACTCCTTGTTTATGGCATGGGAAAGAAGGAGAGCATGGCTCAAGGCCTTGGACCCCTGCTTCCATGTGGGAGACTTGGAATAAGCTCCTGGCTCCCAGCTTCTGATAAGCTCAGCTCTGTCCATTGCAGCCATTTGGAAGAGTGAATCAGCGAATAAAAGAACTCTCTCTCCTCCTCTCACCATGAAATCTTTTCAAAATAAATAAATCTTTTGAAATACTATACGTGTGCACGTAAGTTTCTTGAAGATACTTCCAACCATTTAAAGTAAAAATAATAACAATTACACTATGATATAATCAATATAGATAGAAGCCAAATAAATTACAACAGCACATAGGGTTAAAGAATGCTGTTTGAAAGTTCACTGTTCTAAGAGAATGAGAAAATGAAGTATTATGGGCTGCAGTGTGCCCAGATAGGCTTATTTCAGATTCTTCCTTCCATGAATGAAGGAATTCAAGCTGGCAGCCAGCATTACAAGGTAGTTAGTTAAACTACTGCCTGCCATACTGGCATCCCACATGGGTACCAACCAGACATCTGGCTGTTCCACTTCAGATCTAGCTCCCATATAATTTACCTGGAAAAGCAGTGGAATTGATCAAGTACTTTGGACTTGCCCAGTCCTTAAGGCTGCAGACATTTGGGGAATGAATTAGTAGATGGGAGATTTCTCTCTCTGTCTCTCCTTCTCAAGCTGCAACTCTGCCTTTCAAATTAAAAAAAAAAAAAATCTTTTGAAAAATGAAAGAATTCAAGATGGAGGTTTTGCAGTATACAGTAAAACAGCATTTATTTTCAACAAAGCAAAAATGCACACTCAATAAATAAGCCAATCCAGACACATATCATGAAAAAAAGAGCCAAAACAAACACAAAAAGAAGATCTCGAGAAAAAAAAATCAACCAGAAGAACCTCAACACCCAAGAAAAGCCCCAAGTCAAGAATGTCCTCTAAAGGCTAGGCTTTCTCTTAAGAGTATACCATTTGCAGGTACAGTGGACAACACTCAGGGTAGAGCCCAACAGAATATTCCAAAGTGGGAGGGGTGTAGGGCAGCGCTTGAACTCTTCCCATTTCTATGCACCACCACCTTCCAAGCATCATGGCGTAAGCTGAATGATGGGAGTGGATGCACCCCTCATAATAATTTATAATGACATTAGAATGATGTAAGGGTTCCAGGGTGACACAGTGACGAGATGCACATCCTGCAGCCATGTGGAATATTTCTAGCCAGTGCTAGTCCTAAGTTCAGAACTAGGAAATTTGTGGTCTCTGCTACCTAGAAAGGAGAAGGGACAGAGAGGAACTTGGTGAAAAACAGGTGAGATCGGATGGTGAACAGAAAGGAGGTTTGGGTTGTACATGGAATGGAACTGGATTTTGGAGTATGCTCAAAAAGGTAGTTTCCATATGTGGGCTGGGTCTGGTTGTCCCAAGCTGGGTTGGCCATGCTACTGAACAGCAGATTGCCTTCAGTTGTTGATCAGCAACCTGCACTGCCACATCAGTTGGTAGGAGATGTTTAACAGTGATTCAGCTGGGCCTGCCAGACCTCAGCTCCTTTTCATATCACTTGTCTTCCCACAAGAGAAGGGAGGCAATGTTTGAAGACATCCCACAGAGGTACTGGCTCAAGTCCTGGCTATGTGGCATACCAGAATCACAGGTGATGATTTAATCCGGCTCCACTTCTAATCCAGCTCCCTATTAATGCACCTGCGAAAGGAATGAAAGATGGCCCAAGTCCTAGAGCATAGGAGTGACTGCAAGACACATTTGTAAGTAAAAAATACAGCAAATTAATGACTAATAACTACTATATTTATTTTAAATGAATAATTATTTTAAAGATCATGGCAATTATGAAGTAACCTATCGATTATATAAATAATGAAAGTGAATGAAGGGCCTGCTGCGATGACTCAATGACTAAATTCTCGCCTTGCAAGCACTGGGATCCCATTTGGGTGCTGGTTCATGTCCAGGCTGCTTCAGTTCCCATCCAGCTCCTTGCTTGTGGTGTGGGAAAGCAGTGCAGGATGGCCCAAAGCCTCGAGACCCTGCACCCACATGTGAGATGCAGAAAAAGCTCCTGGCACCTGGCTTCAGGTTAACTCAGCTGCAGCCATTTGGGAAGTGAACCAGTAGATAGAAGATCTTTCTGACTCTCCTCTCCATGAATCTAATCTGCCTTTTCAACAAAAATAAAGGAAAAAATTTTAAATATGAAGGAAGAGTAAAGAGAATAAAAGCTCTTGTCTTGGTCCAGAAAGGGATCCAAGCTGATTAACTATTCTGTTTATTATTAAAATGTTTTTATGTAAACACATATATGTGTATAACAAAAACTGAAATGTAAAAGAGCTGCAACCAACACAACAACAAAAATGGAGCATGTAGCTTTAAACCAGCAGAAGAAAATGTGGAACAATGAGCACTTGCTAATTTTAAATGTTAGAAAAGTCTGTTTATACCGAAGCACACATACAAATAAGTACACAACAGGCATTTTGTGTACCTGTGTGAGTAGCTGGTATGTGTCTCTCTGTGTATGCCTGGTATGTGGCTATATGTGAATGGGTACAAATATTGGTTTTCTTCATTGAAATAGGATCATACCTCTCGTCCCACATATCAAAAACGTTATAGTTTTCCCAACTGTCCAACAGCGCTGAGAGGCAGTAAGGTAAGAAGCTCAATTATTCTGGATTCCTATAACTCAGTAGAAAGAGTCCTGGGAGAAAATGTGGTAGAATAGAAAAAGCTCCTTCACTTGATCAAAGGAATAATGTTGCAGATGTGCTGTTATGCATGGGAACGGGTCCAAAGCTGAGAACTCTCCGAGGAGAGACCGGGATGCAAGGATCACTAGAAGGCTCAGGTCCTCAGCTATCAATCGCTGCCGGCACTGTTCAGTGGTTCAGAGCATCCCCTAGGTTCTAATACCAATTACTTCCTTGCTGCCTGACTTTGGGCAGGTTTTTAATCTTCCTGTGCCCTTAGTTTCCTGTCTATAAAATAGAGATAACAATGTGGCCTCCTAAACATGGGTATGCTGATGATTAATGGAGCTCGTTTTTGCACAGCGCTCACATGGTGCCAGGCACATCGGCAGTGTTACCTGATGCAATGCCTAGGATTTAGGAGAAGTGAGCAGCAAGGATGTGAGTGGACCATACCAGCTCTGGAATGATGCTCACGGGGGCTAGAAGATGGACACATGGGATTCTACTTTTAACATATGTCCAATTTTCTATTAAAAATGTTGTTTAAGAAAGATCAACTTATTATAGGTGATGCCAAGGCCAGAGCAAAATGGTCACAATGTTGTGATAAGAGGAGAGATTTGCACAGAAAGCAGCTACAAGGACAAATACAAATGTTCACAGTTGTTTCTATACAGTGTGATCTACAGGCTTTCTCAAGGTGTTGGCCCTCCCACCTCCTGCCCACACTCCAAACATATGTCTCTTGGGCATTCTTGTGGATGATTGAAATGTTTTCATTAAAACATTAATTTAGTGGCATGGGTTTGGCACAGTGGCTAAGGCATCCCTGGAGACACTTGCATCCCACATCAGACTTCCTGGGTTCAATTTCTGCTTCTGATTCCAGCTTTCTTCTAATGCACACCCTGGAAGGTGGCAAGTGATGGTTCAGCTTAACTGTGTCCTGCCCCTCACATGGGAGGCTTGGGTTGAGTTTCCAGCTCCTGGTTTAGACCTGACACAGACTGCTTTTGCTAGTAACTGGACTGTAATCAAGTATACCAAAGATTACCTTTTTCTCTCTGCCTTTCACACAAGGTGAAAGTAAATTTAATAAAAATTAGCTTTATGGGTTAAGCTGCCTCCTGTGACACCACCTGAGCACTGTTTGTGTCCCTGATATGTCACTTCAGATCCAGCTCCCTGCTAATGACCTGAGAAAAGCATCAGATGACAGCTCAATTCCTTGGCCCCTGCTACCCATGGGAGACAATCTGAATGAAGCTCCTGGCTCCAGGCTTTGTCCTAACCCTGTGCTGGGTGGTGTGGTAATCTGGGGACTGAATCAGCAGATAGACAATCTCTCTCTCTCTCCCTAACTCACTGTAACTCTGATTTCAAAATAAATAAATAAATCTTTTTAAAAAAGAAATTAGCTGTAATTTTTATAGCCTAGTTTAAAGGGAGGTGTGGAAGAGGAATGGGAGGCAGCAGAGCTAAATAGTTACAGGAAAGCTGTTATCAGTTGTCCTAATAAAAACAGTTGACTTCAGGGTCTAGATTTTGATGGGGAAGAAAAGGGATACAGCTCAAGGAGCCAAGAGTGAGGGGAGAAGACAGGAAAGGAAGTGGAGCCAAAGTGGGCAAGTAGACCACTCTCTTTAAATGGGTTTGACTCATTCCTGATGGGAGCACCAGCCTCTGCAGCAAAGAGGGAAAAGAACCTTCCTGTTACTCCAACTGTGGCCCGTGGGCACCAGCATCACATGGGAGTTTGTTAGAATTACACACAAGTCCAGCTCTACCCGAGACCTGGTGATTCAGACCTGGCATCTTAGCCAGATCCCTGGGTAATTCTCATGTACATCAAAGTGTGAAAATTGTACCACCTAGCCCAGGATTTATATGCAGCTGGCTCTTAGTAAAAGCCTGACAGATGTCTGAATGGATGGGAAAAATAGGATAAGCTGTACTTTCATTCAGTAGTTCTGTATTCATTCTGCATTCACGAGACTAAAGCTCAAGTTCTTGAGTTCTTCCCGCTGGTTGTATATCAAAATCACCTGAGCGTCATTCACAACAGATGAGCAGATCCCATCTCAATCTATTCTGACTCACTGTTCTAGGGTGGAGATTTCTGGTGGGGTGAGGAGCGGGGAGGGGCGTGTAATTGAAAATGGTGACTGCTCACTTCTTTGAACGACTATCTGTACCAAAGATCTGCCACTGAGTCCACACGCCCTTGCTCAAGATAAACGCAGAGATTGTTGGAGTTGACGTCATACAGAAAGGGACTATTTAGCCCCAGTTTGCATTGTCTTTTCTCCTTTAGATACCCCAGAATACATGAACACATAACTGATTAGTGTTGCTTACGTGTCTTGGGTTGACCTTTCTCCAAACAGATTAACCTGTTACCTGAGTCGTGCTTCTTCATGCTCTTTCTCTATGACACATCTCCTTCCCTACCCCACTCACATATATGAATGAACCAGAATTGGCCCCAGCTGCTACCAGTCTCCTTTCTTGAGCTCAGGGAGCTGAAGCAGAGTGGAGCTATAACTTTGGTGGTCCACCTTGAGTAATGCCAGTGTGTGGATTTTGGTCAACTCTGTTGTGGTTGGGAACTGCCCACTCAAGGCAACTGTACCAGTTAGGAAGCCTTTTGCATAATTGGTCCAGTTGTATCACAGAATTCACCACTCAGAAAACTGTGCTTTCTAACTGCACTTAACTAAACCTATGTCCTTTGCAAGATAAGGACAACAGGAGACAAAACTTTGGCTGTGAACAGTCTATCCATTGTTTTCTCACTGAAAACCTGAAGAACAAAAAGGCTTCACAATAATTCAGGATTCATCCCGGCAATTTCAACATCTCAATCATTTGTCTTCATATGTCGCATTTAGGCAGAAGAGAAAGGGGACAACAATTAATGATAAGTGAATGCATAATGATAATCAGAGCCAAGTCCAAGGTAAGAAGAAGTCAATTAATACATGAAAGGCATAACCTGTGTTGAAGGAACCTATGTAGGTAAAATTAGCTCTGACTTCAAAATGATTTGATCATTAGTAAATGAAGCGCCTGAGCCAGTGTGCCATCATGGACGGGAAAGAAGTGATGAAACTGCAGGCTGCTGTCAGAGATGTCCTTGGTCTCCCCGAACTTGTGATGCGTCTATGGTGTTTCCACATGAGAGCAGGCTGTCACCAGTGGGAGAGAGGCGGCATTCTTTCGCTAACTCCTCCTCCCTTTGATGCCTATAGAACTTGGCCATTAAAACCTGCCTTAGGCTAAAACTCAGCAGGCAAGTTTCCAGTCCAAGAACAGTTTGACAAAGATTTAATAAAATTTAATAAAATCCAATGTGATTGGCATCGAAGGATTTGACTTACAGAAAAGTTTACCTACACATGCAGATATTCGTGTGGCAAAGGCCAGGCTCCCAGTGTAGAGAACTGCATGGCAGTAACTCTTGGCGGCTTCATATTTTCTTCAAAACGGTTGATGTTGTTAATCCCTAATCACTTGGCGGTTGGTGAGCCCTCCCAGACATTGTTAAGGCATTTACAAGATTCTATATTTGGTTGAATTTTACAAATAGCAGTATTACTCTGTGCCAGCTGGTTGAAGAGGTTAAAAGTTTCAAAAATGGCATAAAGGCAAAAGATATTTCCAATAGTTCTTTTAAAAGTGAGGCATCTGGGCCCGGCGCGATGGCGCAGTGGTTAAGGTCCTCGCCTTGCACGCCCGGGATCCCATATGGACGCCGGTTCTACCCCGGCAGCCCCACTTCCCTTCCAGCTCCCTGCCTGTGGCCCGGAAAAGCAATCGAGGACGGCCCAAAGCTTTGGGACCCTGCACCCGCGTGGGAGACCCGGAAGAGGCTCCTGGCTTTGGACCGGCATAGCATCGGCCCGTTGCGCTCACTTGGGGAGTGAATCATCGGACGGAAGATCTTCCTCTCTGTCTCTCCTCTTTGTATATCCGCCTTTCAATAAAAATAAATCTTAAAAAAAAAAAGTGAGGCATCAGGGTCTGGTGCAGTGGCCTAGCAGTTAAAGCCCTCGCTTTGCATGTACCAGGATCCCATATGGGCACTGGTTCTAATCCTGGCAGCCCCACTTTTCATCCAGCTCCCTGCTTGTGGCCTGGGAAAGCAGTTGAGGACAGCCCAAAGCCTTGGGACCCTGCACCTGCATGGGAGACCTAGGTGAGGTTTCAGGCTCCTAGCTCCGGATTGGTTCAGCTCTGACCATTGCGGCTGCTTGGGGAGTGAATCAGCAGATGGAAGGGCTTCTTCTCTGTCTCTCCTCCTCTCTGTATCTCTGTGTATGTTTTTTTAAAATCTTGATCATTAAATACTTAACTTCTCTACAGGATTCCTGTATATTAAGCAAAGAAGATTAGCAAGGGCTAATACCTGTACCTCTCTGCCTCTATTGAAAGATGTGGTGGTGGTTGAATTTCAACAAAAACACAGAAAAAAGACATGAGTACCCCAAAAAAATTCATAAATCAATTCATTTGTTTTTTGCTACACCCTTTTGCACACCAACACAACACATAAAATCTGCAAGCAGCAGGCCTGCCTTATTATTTATTAGGAACCATGGCTACCCACAGTGATGGCACAGCTCCTTCAGTTGGACATCTGACCGACATACAAACATGTCACTTACACACGGCACTGGAAGTATCTTCCATAACAACGTAGTCTCATGTAAAACGTTATTACTAATTAGATAAGCCAGCATCTGACATATACAAGTGACTCCCTCAAGTTTACCTTACAGATAAATGCATATAAGACTGACTGATGTATTAAAAAAAAAATCCCTCACTTGTATTCTTTTTTCCACAGCTCAGTCATTCACTTCACGAAATTTATGGAGAGACATGTTCCCAGACTGCTGTTCAAATTGCTTAAAACTAGTATGAGATTATTTTCACCTTTGCTAGACCTACTCCACTGATGCTATCAAAAAAGAGAAACAAAGCCAAGAATACAAGCAGCTTAGCTCCCATGGATACGTGCAGTTTAGTACCAATGAAGAAAATACAGTTGCTAAACATTTATCTTATAATAACTAGAACTGCTCAAATTTTATTTGATCTCTTGGATCCAAAGTGGTACAGTAACACTAAAGTTTCCTTGTCTGCCTTTTGAAGCATAAAGAATCCAACTGCAATGTCTTGCTGAATCTATGTTTGCTTGCTGCTCCAGCGGATTGATTTTTAGTATTTTGATTCCATTTACTGTTGTGTCACAGATATAGGGCCTGTGCTTTATCTCTGACATGCATGGCACTGCTGCAGAGTAATAAAAGGCTTACAGAACAAACCCTTCTAAAAGCACATACTACGTTCACTGTCTAGACCAACTCTTTGCCTTAAAATCGTGTACTAGCTCCTAATTCATTTTCAGTATTTCCCGGTGGATTTCATGTTGTTTTGTTTTGTTTCCAGGAGATTCTTGGCTGAATACAGGTAACTGCTTTGGACCCGGGTCAGAAGAATCCTCACTGTGAGACTTCCAAGCTGGCTGACCATCCTGCCGCAACAAGTCTATCACTTTGAATTCATCTTCATCATGTTCTGGATCTCACATGCCCATTAGTCCCTGCCTCGTGCCCAAAGTCAGATGACCTTCCATGGAGCCAAATACAAAGAAAACAAAACCCACTGATCTCCACAGTGGTGGGAGGAATGATGTTTCACTTTCAGAGCAGCTTGAACAACAGATTGTATGCCCAACATACCCTAAATATCCTTCGTACATCGTGTATATATCCAAAAGGGCCACGTCATGAGGTATTCTGCCGTCAGTGTTGTCAGCTCACAGCCAGTATATGACAACACAATCCACGTGACCTGAGATCACCAAACTAAGATACAGACACATAAAATAACTAGTAAATTGTGCAAAGTATTAATATAAATGAGAACTAGTTAATAAAATATACCAATTCTATCTTTCTGAAACTCCTCACTTCATAATAATTCACCATGCATTCATCTACCACAAACACAACAGCCGTAGTAACAGTCTTCGCTTTACATTATAATTTGATAAGACTAGCCATAATAAATTTCTCATTAACCTCCAAGTCAATAAGGTTCCAGATTAGACTGAATAATTTTTAAAGGCTAGATTGTTGGAATATCATGAGATACAATGAGCCATCAGTACACTCTTGACCTAGAGATGACTACTATGACTCAATAAATCTATTCCTGAAATCAAAACTATTTTAAAGAAATGATTTGATGGTGTAACTAAGCAAAACCCACAATCCAAAAAGTCATGTGGTCAAGATATCACATGAGGCAGTGAAGTGTCAGCCACCAAAATACATGAAATTTTCACTTACACAATCAAAACAAACTTTTATTGTTTACTCAATGCTAAGCCATGAGTCTATAAAAATGAATGAAACAAGAAATATACAAATAAATACACTGATGACATACAATACAAATAAATATACTGATAACATGATGATATGACTGCTCCTTAAAAAGAAACTACAAGAGAATTCACAGAAAATTTTAAAAATTATTTTATAAAGTATCAGGAAAGACAAGCACATTGGATGTGGGCCTTGACACATAAACAGAACTCATGAAATGTGGCAGCACAGCACATACACACAAGCAGCTCTATCTACAATCATCAACAATATGATTTTTACAAGTTTGAAAACACTCAGTACTTCCAAGAGTGGAATGGTGCATGCTTTGCATGGCTGGAAACATGTACATCAAGAACTGTAAGACTATGATCGAGAAGAAACTGCTGCCACATTATGCAGAGCCTTACTATTTGCTAAATTGCAAGTGAGCAGGCTAATAAATGTTTTTAAGCAGGAAAAGGATCTGATCAGTAAGGCAAGGATATATGGAAAGAGCAACACGAGACAGAGAAGAGCAAAGGACAGAGAAAAAGGTAATAAGGGCCTAAATGATTTGTTCATGGTTTTGTGTGCTTTTCATCTTGTTGCAGAGGTAACGGAAGGCAGCACTTAAGGATATGTAAAATATTAAATCACATGAAGGGAACGTAAATCTGAAGAAAAATTAAAAAAAAAACTTTGTGAAATAGAATGACAAATTAAGAGTTAAAAATTAAATGCTCTGCAAATTGGTTACTGATTGCCCAAGAGAAGTATAACTCACATTTCTTGGTATTGACTCCAGACAGGAACTTCTCCTGAGTGAAATAAGGGCTCTGAAAAGTCATGAATAACATCCTCAAACATCTCCTTTCAGTGAGTTAGATGTGATCTGGAGAGGCCCATTGTGTTCCTTTTCTGGGCTGTGCCGGGTGGTCGAAAGCCCCTGAACCAAGGCACTCTGTGCTGCCATTGATCACAAACCCATGCGTCTAAGCAGCTAATCAAGCTGGAACTAGCATCTCATAAAAGTTAAGGAAGATCAGACAGTTCAGTAAGGTCTTGGGCAGAGCAGAGGTGATGAAGATAGAGAAGAGAGATGTCTGAGAAATACTTCCAGAACACAGTACGTAGCGTCGTTCATCAATCAAATGTGAGAAAGGAGGGAAAGAGAAGGCAGAGTTGAAGACGCATTCCAAGTTTCTGACTTGGACACTTGGATTAATGGTAGTGATAGAAGAAACAAAGAAGAATTATAGGGCTTCTGAGGAAAAGATTACTAAAAACCAGTTTTAGTGATGTGTTGTTTCAAGGAAGGTGTTCTGAAAGCAATTGAAAATAGGAATCTAAGACAGAAGTGAAAGGTATGAACTGAAATTATGAATCTATAAATCACTGACTTGTTATTGGAAGCAGGCGAAGACATAGTCACACATGAAATCATCCACAGAGGTAAGAGGGAAAGAGAGGGGAGAGGTGTGAAGGGAAGACACTGGAGCAAAGGTAGATTTCAGCTCAGAATAAGGAGCCGTGAAAGGATCAATAAAATAATTCAAGGGGCTGAGAACTTACACAAAAAAAGTGGTATTGCAGATGCCCAGGAAGGGGTCCCAAGCACTGAACCATTCTCTGCTGTTTCCCCAGGCCATAAGCAGGAAGCTGGATCAGAAATAGAGCACCTAAGATACAAACTGGTGCCCATACGGGATGCTGGTGCCGCAGACAGAGAATTAGCCTGTTATACCACCACACTGGCCTCATCAGATGTTCTTTAAGTCCTCCCACTGCTCCAGGCTGTCATTTAAGAAAAAACTGCTTTATCGGTATTATTATTAAATCAGCCTGGTGTGTATCCATTGTGTGATCTTGAGTGGCTCATGTATCTACTCCAAAACCTCAAGATTGCTCATGTGTGAAAATTAGATGTGATGATGTAGCCAGGTTTACAAATATGTTCTGCAGAACATTCATGAAAAACAGATTTCCAGAGCCCTGCACAGGAAAGAGTCTGAAAGGCTGCAGGCAGAGGCTCAGTTTACTATGCCACGGCACCAGACCCTGTTCCACTTCTGACTCAGCTCCCTCCTGATGTGCCTCAGGAAGCAGAAGAGGGCCCAAGTGCTTGAGCCCATGCACCCACGTGGTGCAGTTCCTGCCAAACTGGATGGAGTTCCTGGATGCTGGTTTCAACTGCCTCAGCTCTGACTTCTGAGAGCGTTTGGGGACTGGACCAGCAGATGGAAGCTCACTCTTTAGCTTGCTCACTCTCTCTCTTTGACTTTCAAATAAATAAATAAATAAATAAATAAATCTTTTATTAAATAATTGGTTTGCAAATACATTTATTTAAGGAAAATATACTATACCAATGGTCACCATAAAAATATGCTGAAAATCTTTATTAGGAAAGCATAAATCAAAATTTCAATGAGAAATTATCTCACAACTATTAGAATAGCTGAGATTAGTTCAAACGTCTATCAATAAATGGATTAAGAAAAAATATGATATATAATATATATTATAAATATAATTGAATTTACTCAGTCTTGAAAGAAACCCTACCATTCACGACAATGTGGATGAAGCTGAAAGACAACCTCCAATATGAATCACAACTACTGTATCACGGGTACAGTCAAAGGCACAGCAGGAGAGAACAGAAGCAGTGCTTACCAGGAGCTAGAGGGAAAAGAAACTGTCTTTCAATCCATAAAGTTTTAGTTATGAATAAATTCTAAAGATCGTTGTACAACACAGTGCCTACAGTTAGTATTACTGTGCTGTGTGCTTAAAATTTCGTTTGGAGGGTAGATTTCAAGTTAAAGTTTTGCTGGGAGGGCAGATGTCAAAGTCTGGAGGATAGATATCTGTCTCTCTGTCACACACACACACACGCAACACAACAACACAAAACCAAAGAAATACAAGGAAACTTCTGGGTGTGTCTATTGACTGTGCTGATGCTATCATGAGTGCTTTCGCAAACTCATCACATATACATTAAATATATGAAGTTCCTTTTACACCAATTATATCTCTATGCAGCTATTTCACTAAAAAAAAAAACAAATCTGGGAATGAGTGAGGAATGAAAAAGGGGTAGAACATCTTTGGTTAAAAATTGTACCAAGGGCCCAGTGCAGTAGCTTGGCAGCTAAAGTCCTCGCCTTGCACACACAGGGATCCTGTATGGGCACTGGTTTGTGTCCCAGCAGTCCCACTTCCCATCCAGCTCCCTGCTTGTGGCCTGGGAAAACAGTTGAGGACGGCCCAAAGCCTTGGGACTCTGTACCACATGGGAGAACTGGAAGCTCTTAGTGCTTGGCTTCAGATCAGCGCAGCTCCGGCCATTGCGGCCACTTGGGGAGTGAATCATCGGACGGAGCATTCCTCTCTGCTCGCCTCTTCGCTGTATATCGGCCTTTCCAATAAAAATAAATAAATCTTTTTAAAAAGTGTATCAAAAGTAATGTTACTCACAAATAATTCTATGCTAGCATTACTTCCATTATGAGTATTTCTAGCATTACGAATAAGAGAAGCAACAGGTTATAGAAAACAAGTTATAAAAACCATAAAACAATTTGAATATGCTGGCCTCTGGCAAGTGGAATGTATTTGCCTCACAGGATTAGAATTTCACAGGTGGAGACTCAGGGCTGGAACTGTGTCTCAACAATGCCCTCAGGGGGCCAGACCCGGTCCTCCCTTCTATTCTGCTACTGTCCACATTTTTGGCATGCTTGGCACTTCATACTTTTCAGCTCATCTTATGAGATGTTTGCTGCAAATTGAGGCATTCCATCTACTTTGCAAGAAGGAAAAAAAAATAGGAAGGGCAAAGGGTTAAAGGGAAATGACTATCAAGTCCAACTCGTGTTCTCAGGAAAGGAAGAACTTTCTCAGAAAGCTCATCTAGATGACTTCTGCTTCTATTTCACCGGACACATGATGTCAAACGCCACGACTGGCCAGAAGGTAAACGGGCAAAAGGAAGCGTTGAATCAACCTTCACAAACACCCACAAGCGTGTCTGCCGCGTGCCATGAAAAACTTGGCCAACTATTACAATTAGGACAAAATTAATTCTGCCTTCAAAATATGGGTTTATGTGCTTCATCCTTCAACCTGTTTCACGAAGAAAGCGCTCCCAGCAGAACTGTGGAGAGTATGCGTTAAGAAGGTAACTCATGATCGTGACAGTTGAGATAGAAAATCACTGTCCCACTCACTAGGTTTAAGTCTTACACCCTTGGACTCCCCCTCCCACTCTTCAGTTTGCAGCAGACAGCTGAAAATCCAAGGTCACGAACATGCCATTTCTTGACCATTTAATCTCTGGCTTAATTATCATTATGTAGCCCTGACACTACTCTCGACCTAATTCTGACTTCAACGCTCAAGTAAACATTCCTCCAAGAAGCAGTGCTCCTGGCCCCTTGCCCCCTTGCCCTTCATGCTACAGGTTTCAACACATCCTAACTCACGATTCTCTGCCCATACCTTCCCTTCCTTTCTGCCTGTGACTGTAAGTGAGCTATTCAGGTCCCCAATCAAAAAACCCTCTGTCTTTCCACTAGATGACGCCTACCTCTCGTCTACTCCAAGGCATTTTTTCAACAACAGCCTCCATCTTACCTAAATTATCCATGCTTCTTCTTTTTAAAAACACTGCATATGTATTTCCAATGTGTCCTCTTTTTAAAATTCTCGAGTCCAGTGCGGTAGCCTAGTGGCTAAAATTCTTGCTTTGCATGTGCCAGGATCCCATATGGGCACCAGTTTGTAACCCAACTGCTCCACTTCCTTTCTGGTTCCCTGTTTGTAGCCTGGAAAAGCAGCAGAGGATGACCCCAAGCCTTAGGACCCGGCACCACCAGGAGAGACCAGTAAGAAGCTCCTGGCTCTTGGCTTCAAATTAGCTTAGCTCCAGCTGTTGTAGTCACTTGGGGAGTGAATCAGCAGATGGAGGATCTTCCTCTCTATAAATTTATCTTTCCAGTAAAAATAAGTAAATCTTTTTTAAAATGTATTTTATGCACAAATGTTTAAATTTCTGAATACTTTTATTATGCCTTGAAACAACTCAAAATAAAAAAACTTTTGATTCCCATATTTCCTTCTAGTTCCCACCTCGTTTCTCTTTGAAGTTTTCAAAATGAACTTTCTTATCATCACTGTCTTCAGTTGCTCTGTGTTCTATTCCAGTGAGTGAGACCTGTCTCAGACACATAGCTTAAACTCTATCCTACGTCATCAATGAGCTAAATACATGATCAACTCTCAGGCCTGATTAAACTTGACCTATCAGCAATACAGAACATGTAATGACTTTTTATTTTATTTTTAAAAAGATTTATTTATTTATATGAAAGGCAGAGTTAGAGATTGGGAGGGAGAAAAAGAGGAAAATCCTCCATCTCTTGATTCACTCTTAAAAACAGCTACAACAGGCGCCCAGCTGGCAGGGAGCCTGGAGCCTGATAGTGGGTTCCCCAAGGGTCTGGGGCCCAAAGCATCAAGCCATCCTCTACCACCTTCCCAGGCACATGAGTAGGGAGCTGGATTGGAAGTGAAGCAGCCAGGATGCCAGCCCTGCAGGCAGGCAGCAGCTTAATCAACTCTACCACACACCCCCCTTCGTTTTCCTAGAAACACTTTCTTTGGTTTCAGCAATATCATATGGTCCTGATTTTCTCCTAACTTATTGACTGCTCTTTTTGACAGATGTCTCTTCCACACAAATCCTAAACATTAGATTACACCAGGTCACAGCAATGAAAACTCATTTCCATATGCATCCCTTTCCAGAATGAAACTCCAAGCAAGTCATGTGACCTTAGTGCCACATGTAGACTGAGACCCAACTTAGTATTTCTAGCCTCACTTACTCTCATTTCTTTCGTTATTTTTAGGTAGTTTCTTTTTTTAAAGATTTGTTTATTCATTTATCTGAAAAGAAGAGCTACAGGGAGAGACAGAAAGAGAGAGACAGACCTTCCATCTGCCGGTTCACTCTGCTTGGCCTAGTTAGCTGGGCGAAGCCAAAGCCAGTTTCCTCAGGGTCTCCCACATGACTGCAGGGAGCTGGATCAGAAATGAAGCAACTGGAATTCACTCTGGTGCCCATGTGGGATACCAGCATCACAGGGAGTGGCTTAACCTGCTATGCTATAATACCAGCCTCGCTTCATTAACTTTCCATATTTCCAGGCTTACACTGCCATTGACAACATGAGAGATCTCCCCCTGTACACGTATTAGTCATTTCAAATATAACATGTCCAAAGACTAAGTCTGATCTTCTCCAACTCTCTTCCCTGATTCCCCTGCATACCTTACCTTATCTCAGAGGAAGGAACTCCATGCTCAAGCTCAAATCTCATTACTATTCCTGACTCTCTTCTTTCTGATCTCCTGTACAATTGATCAGGAAATCCCAAGGGCTCTGTACTTGAACTCTTTCCAGGATTTTGCCTTTTCTAACAACCTCCTCTATTACTACTCTGGTTCAAGCCACAGTTTATCTCTTGAAATACTGGCATAACCTCCTAACTGGTCCTATTGGTCCAGTCTTTATTGTATTCAACACTGCAGCCACAGTGAGGAAAACACTTCAGTCTCAGAGTATATCATATTGCTCAGAATAAAAGCTGAAATCTTGCAGTGGTTTTTAAAGATTTGTTTTATTTTTATTGGAAAGTCAGATATACAGAGAGGAGGAGAGACAAAGACCTTCCATCCATTGATTCACTTCCCAAGCGGCCACAATGGCCAGAGCTAAGATGATTTCGAAGCCAGGAGCATGAAGCCTCACCTAGGTCTCCCACAGGGGTTTAGGGTCCCAAAGCTTTGAGCCATCCTCAACTGCATTCTCAGGCCACAAGCAGGGAGATGGATGGGAAATGGGACTGCCACGATTAGAACCAGTGCCCATATGGGATCCTGTTATGTGCAAGGCGAGGACTTTAGCCACTAGGTTATCACATTAGGCCGTTGCAATGGTTTAAAGGTCCTACTCAGGAATTATTAACCTCTTTTTAATATGACCGTCTTTGGACAACTGTTGAAGTATATAGATTGTTGCTCAACTAACATTTTTTAAAGATTTATTTCATTTTATTGGAAAGTCAGATTTACAGAGTGAAGGAGAGACAGAGAGAGAAAGATTTTCTGGCTCGCTCCCCAAGTAACCGCAACAGCTGGTGATGAGCTGATCCAAAGCCAGGAGCTTCTTTTGGGTCTCCCATGGAGGTGTAGAATCCCAAGGCTTTAGGTCATCTTCAACTGCTTTTTCAGGCTATAAGCATGGAGTTGAAAGGAAAGTGGAGCAGTTGGGATACAAACTGGTGCCCATATGGGATCCTGATGCATGCAAGGCGAGGACTTTAGCCACTAGGCTACCATGCCAGGCCCTCAATTAACATTTGTAATGCTTAAAACAAGAATCGTGGAGTTTAAAAAGAAATCAACAATTTTAAATACAGTGAACAAAAGTGAAATAAATTTAACCCTGTGATATATTAGTATATAAGCTCATTACTACATTAAACAACACTGCCTAGTAGACCCCACACTAAGAGACTTAAATCTGGACACTCTGGTCCCCACCATTTGTCTGATCTTGGCTCATGCTATTCTGTCCTTGGTGGCTGAGCCACCTTGGCTTATTTGATTTTTTTTAAGCATGCTTTGGCCACCAAGCATGCTGCAATGACCTTGCTGTTGCCATCCCTAAAATTCCTGCATAGACTATCCCCTACCTCCTTCCGTTCTGGAATCCAATGTTACCTCAGCAGCAATGCCTTCCCTGGCAATCTTCGCCCATGAGCATACCCTTGCACAAGCTTTCCTTTTTCATTTTTCTCCATACATTTATGACCATCTAAGAGATACACAGATTGACTGATGGATACAGGATAGATAGATGGGAAGATGATAAGTACATGGATACAGAGAATATGTTGGGTTTTTTTGTTCTTGCTGTCCCCACATACAAATATAGTTTCCATAAGGTTAACATACTTATTTTTATTTATAATTTATAATTGTATTTTAAGACCTAGAATAGTCTTGGTACATTATTACTATCAACAAATATTTGCTAAAAGGGAAAATCAATGAAATGAATTCCACCACTACCCTTTCCCCAGGAGAGGGACTATAGGATTGCCACCTTCTAAGTCAGGGCATCTCTGTGCTCAGGGAAATGACTGCCAACTCTGCACAAGGTTTTACAAGATCAAAAAGAATCACTATCTTATAGCCTCTAAAATCGATGGATTATTTTGAAAGACTCACCCTGGAGGGGGAGGCACTAGAGTGAATCCTTGACTTGGATGTTTGACCATTTGACCACTTTTCTTAGTGCTCAAGAATAGCCTGGCCATGGCCATTCTTTTTTTATGTCAGGGCCTTTTAAATAAAGTTCCACTCCAGAGACCAAGTATGAAAGATAGGAAGGAAAACTCGGTGATAGATAAGATACTACAGGAGACTGTCAGAATCTTCGCAACAGAATAAAATAATGCTTGGGGCACTGTCGACGCACACAATCATGAAAGGACACACCATCTTCTGAACCCAGGCATTATCCAATCTCTGTACAGCTACACGACATCTTTCTCCTCCAAAGATGCCAATTTCAAACTACGACTATTGATCTCTACCTCACCCTGAAAAGTAATGATCCCAATGAGAAAAAGTGACATTGATTTGTTGGAGAATTTCAAATAAAAATAGAAGCTGAAGGGATTGTAGCTAGGGCTAAACTTGATGAGTGTGAGTGTCATAGATTTAATCTATTATGTGTAGCATAAGATAGAATTATAACTAATGTGTTTTTTTTTTAGGTTTAGTGAAGGTTTTATTTTGTACTACTTTGAATCTCTTCCATTGCAAAAGTTCTATAGAGTCATCCTTTTCGATATACCTTTAGAGATTATGAGATGAGGGATGAAGGAATAAGAAAACGGGTGAATCTCCAGGATACTGCTTACTCTCAGTCAAGGATGCAGGGGTCTTCAAAAAGTTCATGTAAAATGTATATTATAAAAAAGATTATTCATGAATTGTGAACTTTTTTTGTACTAAAATAAACTTCTCATTAAAAACTACTTAAGGGCCCGGCGCGGTGGCGCAAGTGGTTAAGTTCCTCGCCTTGCACGCCCGGGATTCCATATGGGCACTGGTTCTATCCCGGCAGCCCCGCTTCCCTTCCAGCTCCCTGCCTGTGGCCCAGGAAAGCAGCAGAGGACGGTCCAAAGCCTTGGGACCCTGCACCCGCATGGGAGACCCGGAAGAGTCTCCTGGCTTCGGACCGGCATAGCATCCATCGGATGGAAGATCTTCCTCTCTGTCTCTCCTCTCTGTATATCCGCCTTTCCAATAAAAAAATAATAAAAATAAATCTTTAAAAAAAAAAACTACTTAAGAAGGAGAGAAAGCTTTCCCTCCATTGTCTCACTTCCCAAATATCTGCAAAGGCTGAGACTGGCCCAAGCTGAAGTTAGCTGCCAGATTTCTATAGGGCTCTCCCATATAGTTAGAAGAGACACAAGCATTTGAAGTATCAGCTGCTGCTTCCCTGGTGCCTTAGCACGAAGCTGGAACTGCAAGTAGATGCATGACTCAATTCCAGGCACACCAATAGGGGTTGTGAATGTTTCAAAAAGTAGCTTACCCCACTGTCCCACAATACCCACTTGCCTTTCAATTCCATTTTTCTGTGAATTTTTCAGGGAACACTAATATTTTAGCGTGACAGTTCTCAGTCACTGGGAAAAGAAGGCAATTTCTGTTGGGTAGCATTTTAAAACTCCAGGGTTATAAAATCATTAGGGGAAAAGGCTCCTTATTTTTTCTTATTAGAATGTACACTTCTCTTTTGTGGTATCTTATTCTCTACTAAGATTCTCCTGGCTATTTATTTTAACTTGACCTCACATATTACTGTGGTGTGCTTTACATCAGATCCTACAGTTACCTACCGGTATCTCTCTAAAACTTTGGACTTGAACAGGTCTCCTACAGATATTACATGGGGTGTGAAACATTCTTTGAGGTCCATCTTGCTCCTTCAAGTTACCTGTCTCACCTGTCATTTTAATAAGAAGTTACAGAAGTTATTGAAGAGAGAAGGCCCAAAGTCAGACCCAGCAGATTCTGACAAGGTATAAAGAACACAGACCTGGGTGGGCAGTTCTTCCCATGGGAAAGTGAAAGCAACTGTGAGGAGAGATAGAAGGACTAAAGGAAAGGCACTCGTGGTGCTTAGGGCACTTTTTAGACAATATTTTAATTGATGCATAATGGTTGTGCATATGTATGGAGCACGGTGCTGCATTTCAATAAACACATACCACCACATATAATGATCAGATTGGGGTTATAGCATATCTGTCATTTCAGACATCATTTCTTTTAGTTGGGAAGATAAAAAACTTCTTTACAAGATATTTGAAAGTATGAATTAATTACTCTCCACCATAGTTATCCTTCTGAGCTCTAGAACATTACAAGTGATTCTGAAATGTATGTATCAGTATTGCTGCAAACATAGTAAAACTTTGTTTTATATCTGCTAAACCAGTGGTTAGGAATGTTATACTACCATAATTTTAATAATCTGTGATTACTTTAAAAATGTACTGTATATGAGTGAAATGGTCATTTTTCCCTTCAATTATTATCCATAGATGCTCTCTATATCCCCACTAGATTAGGGTCTTCTTGCTTTTTATTTGCTAAACTTCTTATTTAGTAAAGTACTAAGCCTTTTGACTATAATGTACATTTGAAATAGTTATCTCAAAAACTAAAAAGAAAAAAAAAAAAGCTTAGTGGCTAAATCCTCACCTTGCATCCACTGGGATCCCATGTGGGTGCCAGTTTTAGTCCCAGCTGCTCTGCTTCCCATCTAGCACCCATGTGGGAGACATGGAAGAGGCTTCTGGTTCCCAGCTTCAGATTAGCTCAGCTCTGCTTGTTGTATCATTGGGGAGTGAATCAATGAATGGAAGAGCCCAATCTCTCAATCAATTGATTCTCTCTTTTTCTCTCTTCCCCATAACTCTTTCAAGCAAAATAAATCTTTTTTTTAAAAAAAAAAAGAACTGTATCTACAAATCACACTGATTCTAAAAAAACAACCAACTGAAATTGTAAAATGTTAAAAATTGTTTCTTTCCAAGAATGCTCTTGCACTAATTAGCTATCTTCTTTGTATTGACCTTGCTCCCCCAGCCTTTAGTAATAACTACTACACCTTCTACTTCTATGACATCAACATTTCAGTTGTGACGTGTGAGAAAAACATATAGTATTTGTGCTTCTGCTCCTGGCTCATTGCATTTTGTTCACCCAGCACACCCAACAGTGGATGGTGAGTTGCCTAGAGGGTTCTTACCTGAATTTGTAGGGTTTCCTTTTTCTTCCTTTCTCCATGTTTATTTCAGAACAAAACCAGAATTATGAAGTAGTTCAAAAAGTTTCCATGCACCTCACACTCAGCCTCCCCTATTTTAGCATCTAACATTAGTATGAAATATTTGCCATAATCTATAAACAACACCCAGCTTCTATTATTGATTTCTCATATTGGTATAATATACTTGTCACAATTCATAAATAGCATCCAGTTTCTTCTTTTTTTTAGCCAAACTCCTCATTATCTCACTCTCCTCCCAGCTTCTAGTAACCAACGTTCTGTGTTTTTCTTTTTTAGTTGAGGGGTGTTTTTAGCTCCCATCTATGAGGGAGAACATGTAGCATCTGTCATCTCATATCTTATTTCACCTACTATAAGATACTCCATTTGCATCCATTTTGCTGCAAATGGCAAGGCTTCATTCCTTTGTATGGTGGGATAATGGTATTCCAGTGTGTATGTATTCCACACTCTCTTTATCCATTCCTGTGATCATTGACACCTTGGTTGATTCTATATCCTGACTAGTGTGCATGGAACTGCAATGTGGTGCAGCTGATGATAACTCTTTGACACAGTGAAATGAATGGTTTTCTAAGCAAAAGGACCGGAGCCAGTTTCTCACATGGATCTGTTGAGTCACAGGATCTGCCACCCTTATCAGACAAAGTCACATGCTGCATGAGATGTTGGCAAAGATCACTGGGCATTTGTTGTAGAGTGAAGGTGGGTGTAGAAGGGAGTCTTAAGGTCTGCACTAATCCAGGCCAGGCTGGGCCTATGGAGACAGAGAAACAGAATCAAGTTAAGGATTAGCCAAAGAGGTATATCAGGCTAATCATTCATCTGTGATGCTGATATTTCTTACAGGCAAGTTTGTGTCCTGGCTGTTTCACTTCTGATCCGACTTCCTGCTAATGGCTTAAGAAGGTAGCAGAGAACAGCTCAAGTCCTTTGGCCCCTGCATTCACATGAGAGACCTGGAAGAAGATCCTGGTTCCTGGATTCGGATTAGCTCAGCTCTCATTGTTGTGGCCATTTGGGGAGTAAACCCAGTGAAAGGAAGATCTGTTTTTCCTTCTCTCTGTTAAATCTGCCTTTTAAATAAAAACAAATAAAATCTTAGAAAAAATAATCAAATCAAGGATTTGTAACAGGAAGAATTTCAGGTGGGAAACTGGTTATATATAATAAAGCAGTCAAGTGTCAAACAAAGAAGGTGGCCAGACAATTCAGAGATTCATGAGCCCGGCATGAGGTAGCCTCTGTGGGCCTGCAGAAACAGGATGAGGGCAGTGATATTCGGCTGGGGACCACAGAGGACCTGGCAAATCACAGCTGGAGTCACAGAGGATAGCTTGTTGCAGCCAGTGATGCCATCTGTAACCTCAATCTGTTGCCAATACTCCCATTTGGTAACAATTCAGGTAACCTGGGAGCAGGGCAACACAGCCTGTAGATGCCAACCCTTTGTGGTAACAACGGTGAGCAGGAGAAGGTAGAGGAATGAGCCCAAGAGCAAGCTGCCTGAGGAGCACAGAAGGGTACAGCAGCAGAGGTCAACAAGACCCAGTGCTGGAAGGGGAGAATGCTAACCACAGCTGAGCCAAAGGAAGCCTCAGGTTCGAGTGTGCCAGTCAGTCAAACTGTGGCCATCTGACATGCATCTAGGTTGAGAATGCCACTCGCTAAGACATCTGGCAACAGCAACACCTGAGAGCAGACAAGGAAAGAACCAGGGGCTAGAACTTGCTGAAGAATCCTTGGCTCCACCAGATGGGCCAGTTTTGTTTCCATTCCTGTACTGTCCCCTGCCCCCTCCTGGAACAGAGGAGTATGGGCAAGACTAATGGAAAAAGCTCTGATCAAGGGATAGAATCAATCAAATAGGTGTTTAAAATTAGACAGCAACTATTGATATCGTCATCTGATTTGGATTAGATATGTATTTCAAATGCAAGTATTTTAAACTATAAATGACTCAAAAATTTTAGGATCCAACCTAAATTAACAGTTTGGACTAAATTTAGTATCATTCTTTCAGGTATGAAATGGGAACTTGTCACAGAAATATGCATACTGTTATAAGAAAATTTAACATTGTTTGCACATAGATGGAATGTAAACATACAATTATTCTTGGTACATCAGATATACAGAACAGCCTTAAACCACAAAGAAAAGCTAGTCAGAGAATAAGAATTTGCATTATCATAAACAATGGTAGCTAAAAGATACTCTTCAAGCAGATAACTTTCTGCACTATCAGCTGGGGAAGATCCCAGGAAGAAAATGGAACTGCAGACTTTTGTATGATTAGGAATAATGATTTGTCAGGTTTGGAAAATCTGGGCAAACGTTTTCCCTTGGGGAAAGGTCAAACGCAGTGGTCTGAGTGAATAGGGTGGCAGATGGGGAAGGGGTGAGGAACTTTGTCAGAGGTAAGTTGTTTATGAAGCTCTTGTCTTTGGGCTCCACATAGACCTTTCCATGTCCTGCCTTTTGATGCTACAACTGGATTCTGTAAATAGCACTCTACCTTTGCCAACAGAGTCCTTTAAAGATGCTGCACATGGTGAGGACAAGGAATGGGGGTAAAGAAGGAGTTGGGAATGAAGGGAAAGAATCTATTCACTACTGTCTTCTTTTTCTCTCTGCTGTTTTATTATATAACCTTTACTGTGGCTGGAGCTACTGGCTCCAGTTTCCAGCTATTTCTTCTGTAACCTCTATAATTCCCTCTGAGGTACCTGCACCAATAGGCCAGGTGCGAAGTCGGTGTATCCCTTCCCCAAATTACTAGGTTGCTCTAGTCTCTTGTCTCTATTCTCCTAGCTGCTTCATGCAGTCAAGACTTCTGGATCCATTTTCAACCTTTCAACATTTTTAAAATAATTCTTTACTAAGCTTTCTCTGCTAAAACACCTAGCAGGATTTCTGCTTTCCTCTCTGGCCACCAACTCTGAATCCTGGACACTATCTCCTAAACACCGTCATCTAGGAAAGAGAAAAAGAAGAAAATAAAGATTCATCCAAGATTTAAGTGAAGATGAGAGAAGTCAAGCAAGAACCAAGGTGCCAGATAATAATAAAGTATAACCAAGATACAACATAAAGCTTGGACTATAATCAAAAAGCTGTACTAGGGTCTAGTGTGAAAATGAAAGAAGATGGACTGTGCTTACCCTAAATTAACAGTCAGGCATCTGTACAAAAAGATCCAAAATACACCTTAAACCTGGTTCCATGGCAGGTACATAGCAGCACAGAGGCTAATACATACATTTATGTCAAGTGCTGTTGTTGAATGATGTTTATGCAAAAACAAAGAAAGAAAGAGAGAGAGAGAGAGACTTACCAATGAGCCTATCTATGGACTCCTGAATATTGGGCACACAGAACAAATGGCACTCTTGGGGCACCTGATTTGCTCTTAACACTGTCACTGAGTCCAGATGAAAACCATCAGAGCTCCACCCACTAAGGTGAACTACCCTAGAACTGAGCAAGAAGATAATACAGCCAGAAGTGAGGCTATGAATTATTGGAGAAGATTCTGAGCATCAAAGAATGGTCTGCCTTATAAATCACCACAGAGACCAGAAGAGGCTCAGAGAAGAATTTCCATGTGGTTTAGGAGTGAGATGATCTTCAGTGATCTCAGTCAGTGTGGTCTGACAGAGCGGGGGTGGCAGAGGGTGGCAAGGACAGACTCCAGGAGTGAGTCAGGGCAGTTGTTTTATGCATAATTTCACTAGTGCTGGGGAGTTGCTGCCAGGCAGATGCAGAGCTGAGTAGTGTCTGCTCCTGCAGCTCCAGCACTCTAGTTGGAACTGACTGCTGTCTGAGCAGAACCTGGAGCAGTAACTAGACCTGGAATCACCTTCTCCTCCCCACAACACTCCTCTTTAAACAAGCTACAACTTCCCATGGCCCACACCATGCAGAAGCTCCAGAAATGCTTCCTGCTAAGACAGGCATTGCAGTGCACCCTGCCATCCAAGCAGCGAAGGCTTTCTCATCCCTGTTACTACCCTTAGGAAAGGAAGTTATGTGTTCATCTCAAACGGGATGGGAAAGAAGATTGAACACGCTGGTCAATTCCTGAAGACTGGGGTTGAACAGAGCAAGGTGTGGATTCTGCATCAACTCAGCCTCACTGACCTGCAGTCTCTTGATCTGAGTTGAAAATAAGATGACTGCATCTACCCCAGAACGCTCTTGTTGGAAATAAATTAACCAAGCATCAATATTTGTCCATTATACAGCCACTGGCTAGTGGGATTCTTACTCGTTGTTTTCAGGAGCCTATTTGAAAAGTCCTGGATTGGAGGAGTGGGAGGGGAGCTTGGTGCAACAGTTATGATGCTACGCTAGACACCCACCTCCCATCTTGGAGTACTTTGTTTGAGTGCTGCTCTTTCATTTCTGGGGTAGCTTCCTGCTAATATGCATCCAGGGAGGCAGAAGATGGTTCAAGTACTTAAGCCACTATGTGCCTCCAACAGAAAAACTAAAAAGAAACCAAAACACTTTCACTTAAATCCATAAGGCAGATGCCAAAGGAACAATTTCTCTTAAATTTCCCGCAGGCTAAACACTCTTGGTCATTCCACAGGTAAATACTGACAATAGCAACACACACATAACAGTGAAAATTCCAGACAAACCCTGCAGCTACCAGTATCAGCCTAGGGTGTGTCACACACAGCCTGAGTATGCTCAATGAGACACCACATCTATGAGGAGTGAGACCCTCCTCTCCGATTCTAGTGATGAGCAAAACGTCCTCATCTTGGAGCTGTGGTCTCCAGCGCTTTGGTCTCCAGCGCTTTGTACACACAAAGTGATATGCCTTTGCAATGAAAAACAAAACAAAACAAAACATCAGTTTCTTTAGTAGCAGCCAGATGCTAATTGTCTTAAGTAAATGAGTCATCATTTGTACCAGAGATGTGGTTGTAATTACAAATGAAAAAGCCAGAGCTTCTAATTGTTTCCACTTCAATAACAGACCTTGGGAAAGTGGGCTAGAAGCTAAGAAACTCAGGCCAGCAGGTTCAAAATCTAACGTCCTTGGCTCTTTGTCGTCCACATTTCTGCCCTGAGGGCCAACCAGTAAATAGTCTGTGAATACAGAACTGTATGGTGTGGAGGGAGCTGCTGGATTCTGTAAAGTAGCTACAGAATTTTCTGCATGCTGCAGGTGACAGCTGTTCTGACGGGGTGACGGAGGCTAGGCAGTGACAGAAGATTCAATGGGATGACCATGGGATCCACCTCTCTTACTGTAAATCCAGGGCCTCCAGACATGTGCCTTCCATTACCCTATGACAGGTGTCAAGAAAGAAGGTCACGCAGGAATGGGATTTTCTTTCCTCCTTTCTCAGCCTCCTTTTCCCCTCCCTTCCTTCCTCTTTCCTTCCCTTCCTTACTGCTGTTCTTTCTCACTCTTTTGTAGCAGGACCTCCAGAGAGCTTGGGAGTTTTCTTTAAGGCAGTCCAGCAGGTAAAAATAGAGTTCCCAGACTTCATGATTTCCACCATTGTTGCCCCCTACCATACTGCAGTTTCTGCCTGGGAGCAGCTGATTCTCATTATTGCAAAAACATTAAGTTAAAGGAATTAAACAAGAAGCTATAAGATAGTTCACAGAATTAAAGGAAAAACTAAAGAACTGAGTATGGCAAATTTGAGAACCACAGCATGGAGCAAAACCTATGAACAATATTTTGAGAGGTCAGACACAATTATGTGTCTTCCTTGCCATAGCTGGGAAGAAAGAAGAAAATTCCTGGAGAAAGAGTCCCACTGGGTTAGGTTGCCTCAGCTGCCTCTGGCTTTTTTGCTGCCTGAGGCTTGGTTCTCAATTACCCTGATTGACAGTACCTGCTTTGATTGACAACCCCCAATAGAGGCACTAGAGTTCCCCAATGGTTTATCCAAGAAAAAAAAGTGGCTTATGTGTGGGAAAAAAAAAAAAAAAAAAAAAACTTGATGCCATTCACAGTACTGCTTCTGATATTTAGATTGCCCTTACTGTTGACTCAACTCAGTCTTTCAAAGCCAGTCATATGTCACCTCCTCCAGGAAGCCTTCCCAAACCTAAACAGCTTAACAGCTGCTAAATTAGGCATCCTATAGCTTCCTGAGTATCCTCTTCCCACTCTTGAAACACTTCAGTGTCGCTGTTTTCTTGAGAGAAAAAGCAATTTATTATTCTGTATTCTAGTCCCAAGCTTTGTTATGGTCTTAGACAGCTAGTTCAGGGTCAGGAGCTTGGAAGCTATGCCTTCCCCACTTACGCAATCCTCTCTGCCCACCTGTGAGTCAAATGATGCTCACCTATATCACCTGGAACCTGAGGGGCATGGCATTGCATTGTTGCATAACCACACTCCTCACAAGCTCCCATAAAGGCCCATGACAGCCTCGTGTTCCAACTCTAGGTCTTCCTCTTGTTCTCTGGCTTCCTGCAGGAAGACTCCAAGGACAGGTAGCCCCAGATACAGCCCACACATATATATATGCATTCCTCACCCTCTGTAAACTGCTTGGCAGTCAGTGAAGATGTGAGTACTAAGATGTTTTGCATTTCTCATATATATGCTTTCAAAATTCCAGGGGAGGTGAGGCCTAGCAGTAATGGATTGTGGACAGAGAAGCCAGGAAAAGGTTAATGCTTGCAGCTTTGTAAGTGTGTCTAGATTGTTCACAGCATGATTCTTAGGATAATTTATATTGCTGGGGAGGCTGGAACATAGGTCTTCAAGTTAACTGATAGATTTCACAGTAATGACCATTTGTTCCTTTCAGGGTTTCAATTCAGACTGGATTGCCACGGTGACTTTTCACTTGCTCATTTTTAGTGGGCATTACTATTGCTAAGCTTGCTTAATAAAGATTCCTGGGCCTGCGCAGTAGCCTAGCAGCTAAAGTCCTCACCTTCCATGCGCTAGGATCCCGTGTGGGCACCTATTTTAATCCTGGCAGCCTTGTTTCCCATCCAGCTCCTTGTTTGTAGCCTGGGAAAGCAGTTGAGGAAAGCCCAAAGCCTTGGGACCCTGCACTTGCACAGGAAACCCAGAAGAGGCTACGGACTCCTGGTTTCAGATGGGCTCAGCTCTGGCTGTTGCAGCTGCTTGGGGAGTGAATCAACAGGCAGAAGATCTTTCTCCTCTCTGTATATCTGACTTTCCAATAAAAAAAAGGAAATCTTCAAAAAAAAAAAACCCTCAAATATATCCTAGGTTAGTCTGGCATGATCTCTCTTTCACACCCCACAACATCATGTAGCACAAATACATCATGTAGACTAAATACACAGGTGAATAAAAATCCGGTATTTTATATAATCTGTACTAAACTGGCCTTAAGTTATGGCTGCATCTTTATGATAAATGACAATTGATCTAGTCATTTATCCTCTTCAAGGTTGTATCAATACAGATTTCATAAAGGGTGTGTTACAACTTTTTGTGCCTGGATTATAAACTACCTTGATTAAACTAGAACATTATATTTGGTTCAAGTTTTTTTTTAAGCCCTTTCAAACAAAGTCACTGTGTTGTGAGCTACGGAGTTGATTAGTGCTCATTGGAATGGGCAGGAACAGGAACTGGGCTTGTGGTTAAAAACACCTAGACTAACTGAACTCATCTGTATCCAATATCCTGGCTAAATTAGGACGGGGGGGGGGGGGAAAGGAGGAGTATATAAGGAGAGGTGAAGGAGCAATAAAAGGAGACTTGGCAGAGACTTCCACCATCACTGGTCTCCTGTTGGTGCTTCATCCCCAGACCCTCTCCCTGTCCACGTTCCTGGCTCTGCTGGCTGGAGCAAATGGCGCCTAACATGGGGCATGGCACAAGGGATAATCTGAGAGACCCCTGGGCCTACGAAGGTAAGTCTAGAATTAAAAATTTTGCAGGGACATAAGTGATTTCATCCCCAGACCCTCTCCCTCTCCTAGGGCTCCGTCATGCTATGGAGATTCCCGATGATGGGTAAGGCTGATAACTTGAGAGTCCACAACCTAAGACAGGCGCATTGCTTTAAAACAAAAGAGTTGATTAGTGCTCATTGGAATGGGCAGGAACAGGAACTGGGCTTGTGGTTAAAAACACCTAGACTAACTGGATTCATCCATATCCAATATCCTGGCTAAATTAGGACGGGGTTGGGGGGGAAGGGAGGAGTATATAAGGAGAGGTGAAGGAGCAATAAAAGGAGACTTGGCAGAGACTTCTACCATCACTGGTCTCGGTGCTTCATCCCCAGACCCTCTCCCTGTCCACGTTACTGGCTCTGCTGGCTGGAGCACCACTGCTCTTCCCTTTTCATCTCCAAGTTGTCTTCAGGTGTGCATTTCCAAACCATGCTTGCTTCTGATATAGTGATCATTAATTTGTATATAAATAACATATATGAGCTTTTACATTCAAAGGCATATTTTATATAAACATTTTATAATAGGTTTTTAAGTATATATGTATATGCATTAAATATATGTAAATATGATTCTTAGGATAATTCATATTGCTGGGGAAGCAATAAGTGAATAAGTAGTATACTATAGAAATACATAATATAGTATATAATAAAATATATGGCACAATTTAAGGTATTTATTTGAATTTGTCATATAAATCATATGCTGGGAGAGCTTGCTGTTTCTATTCCTATATTTTTCAGAGATTCAGTCGTAATGGGATATGTAATTCTACCTCATTTTTTCTGCTGTACAATGTTATATTATTAGACTAATTACTTTTTTGTGCTTTCTTATTGATGGACATTTACGTGTATAATTTTTGCTTTCAAAATAAGCACAAAGCAATGAACATTCTTATATCTGTCACTTTGTAAACATGTGCAAGCAATTTGTTAGGTTAAACCCCTGGCAGATAAGCATGTATGTTTTGCTCTTAGTTTTATTTTTTAATAGTGATTACACTAATAGTGATCTGGGTGGGAAGGATTAAGGTTTAGGGAAATTGAGTGAACTCATTGCTTCCAACATTGCTGTTTATTCTTGTTGATCCTGGGGGAAAGGGAGAGACAAAGGGGGAAGCCACTCATGACTTTCCACATGTCCCAGTACCCAGGGATGAAAAACTGCCACCTCATATCAGCCCAGAGACTCAAGGTGGACATATTCCGAGAGTTCTTTCCAAGTGGTTTGGATAGTTTGGAAATGCTGCTGATTTCACCGATACATTTTGCTCTTGACACTGTGGATGTACCCTATCTCATAGCTTGATCAAGGCACACTTTCACCAGCGATGCATGAGAGTGTTTGCTTCCTCACAGCATTATCAAAACTTGGCTTCATCAGATACTATAACTTGCTAGTCTCAACGATGCAAAACTGTATCACACTATGGTTTGAATTTCCCTTTCATTAATGAAGATCTTCTTGTATGACTGTCCAATTCATGTTATTTGTCCTTTTTTCTTGAATTATCTTTTCCTATTGTATGTAGGAATTTAAACGGCTGGGGTTTTTTACTTCTTTTTTTAATTATCATTTTATGATACAGTTCAATAGGCACTGGGATTTCTGTTAACCTCCCTCCATAGCCCCTTCCCCCCACTGAGTTACCCTACATTATTACTATAGTATAGTTCTTCATACACAGTTGTATCTCCATCATTGCAGGCATGGACATTGGCAGAGAGTCCAACATCCTATTGTCAAGATATAGTTAACAGTCTCTTTGGGAGCTCATCTTTGATCTGGAAGTAGAGATGCAGACTGCATTGCATCCTGACATCTGGATATGATAGTCTCCATTACAGTTACTACACAAACCCTTAAATGAAAAGTCACAATACAAAATCAACAACAGGAAGAAAAACAGAAATTTACAATCCCATGAAGTTAAATAGTATGCTACTGAATGACTAATATGTCGCTGAAGAAATTAAAAAGAAAATCAAGAACCTTCTTGAAGAAAATGATGCTACTGTATGATCTGAGTCAGTGAAAAATTAAATGAAAGTTTCGTGAAGAGATGAAACTAAAAATCAAAATCTATGAGATATAGTTTCCATTGATCTTTGTTGGTGAGATATGTCTCCTATAGGCAACAAATACATGGGTTTTGTCTTTTTAATCTAGTCTACTAATTTATGATGTTTGAATGATGAGTTGAAGCCATTTACATTCAGGGTTAACATAAATGGTTGGTAATTTGACCCTGTCATTTTAGCAATGGGTTGTTCATTGATTTAGTCTTCAGTTGTTATTTTACTGGGATGTTTTTCATGGTTGCCTTTGGTTTTGGTGGGTGTTATTCCTCTTCTCTATCGAGAGAACATCTTAAAGTATCACTTGTAGGGCCAGTTTGGAAGAGGCATATTCTTTTAACTTTCCTGCGGAAGATTTTTATTTCATTTTCAAAGACAAAGGAAAGCTTAAGCTTTGGTTTCCTTTGGTACATTAACCTGGCTTGGCAATTTTTTGCTTTTAGAATCTGGGACTATGTTGCTCCATTCCCTTCTGACCCATAGCGTTTACTGTGAGAGGTCAGCTGTGAATCTGCCATTTCTCAATATGTCAGTTGATTTTTTTTCACAGGCAGATTGAAGGATCTTTTCCTTATGTTTGACCGAAGAGTTTGATTATCATGTGTCGTGTTGAAAATCACTTTTGCTCAACTAAAAAAAATATTCAACAGTTGAAAGACATTATTAAAAGGCCAAATACGAAAGTTGTGGGATTCACAAAAGGTGCAGAAAGAGAAGCAGGATTTAAAAATGTATTTAATGAATTAATAAGGGAAAATTTCCCTTATGTGGAGAAAGAATTGGGAAACAACATCCAGGAGGGGCACAGAACTCCCACCAGGGTTGACCTAAATGGCTGTTTTAAAATATGTGTTTATTTAAAAAGTTACAATTACTAAGAGAAAGAGATCTTCCATCCCCTGGTTTACTCCCCAGAAAACCACAAGTACCAATGCTTGGCCAGGCCAAAGCCAGGAGCCTCAGCTGGATCTTCCCACATGAGCCCTGCGCAGGGCCCAAATCCTTGAGCCATCTTCTACTTTTACCAGACCATCAGAAGAACTGGATCAGAGGCAGAACATCTGGGACTTCAACTAACACCCATTATGGGTAGCATTGCAGGCAGAGGCTTAGCTCACTATACCACAACACTGGCACCCAATTAAATTCTTACTCATTTGTGGACATTAGGAGCATGTTCTGCAACTGGCAGCTTGTACTTTAACTTACTTACCATGTCCTTAATACACAGGTGTAACACTGCAATATAATTATATTTATAAGCCTCTTCCTTCTGTAGCTTTTGAGACATAGCTCCTTGTATTGAAATGTCTACTATGTTTACTTCTCAAAGTTTTAAGTTTCCCTTTTGATCTTCAGCTCTTGATTCCATCTGGGGTTTACTCAGGGATATTATATGACAAGAGGATATTTGTTTTTCTCCATTTTAAATTATCCCTTGGGCCCAGCACAGTAGCCTAGCAGCTAAAGTCCTTGCCTTGCACATACTTGGATCCCAAACGAGTGCTGATTCTAATCCCAGCGTTCCTGCTTCCCATCCAGCTGCCTGCTTGTGGCCTGAGAAAGCAGTCAAGCACAGCTCAAAGCCTTGGGACCCGGCACCTGTGTGGGAGACCCGGAAGAAGCTCCTGGCTCCTGGCTTTGGATTGGCTCAGCTCCAGCCATTGCAGCCACTTGGGGAGTGAATCAGCAGATGGAAGATTTTTCTCTGTCTCTCTTCCTCTCTGTATATCTGAATTTCCAATAAAAATAAATAAATCTTAAAATACAGGCTCTAACAAAGTAGAATTTAAAAAATAAAATTATCCTTTCAATGGAGTAGTTTTTCCTTTCTCTGCAAATTTATATACTCATATCTGGTATAGACCAAGTTCCTGTGGATTCATGGGTCTATTTGTAGAACTATTTCATCTCTAAGTGTCTCTCCCTATTCAAATGCCTCTTTCATTAAAATGGAACAACTTTGTAGATGAGATGTGAACCCTGCCAAGAAGGTCAATGCTCTAACACAATGACACCGCAGTGTGCACACGTTCCCTGACTCCTTCCTCCTGTCGTGTCACTGAGAGCTCTGGTGACAGAGACCATCTCGGAGATGCCTAAGGCCTGCCTCTCAGCTCCAGGAAACGGGGAAGGAGAGAGATTTGGGCAGAGCAGCTCTCAGGTACGGGACAAAAAGATGATATTTTGTGAGCTTCTAGGTTTGGCCCAAAACAGAGCTTTATCTTCCAAGAAATAGGGTATTGGCATCTATCATTGTGTCCCCATAGCCTCTCATCATGAAATCACAACCAGATCTGTGGCTATTTATTGACACATGGGCTAACCTCTTGAAAATAAACAATACTACATTAAATTGCCTAACATGGGTCATTTCCCTGAAGTACAGAAAGCCGAAGTTCAGAGAAAGGAGATCACAGGGCTAATTGTTGGCAAAAGCCAGCTCCTGCCCCTCACTAGGGGATTCCATGGTGTTCCTGGCTGTGTTATGTGCCACAGTGGAGTAGGACTCTTGGCCCTTGAGGGGAGAGAGTGAATCTTGTTTTGCCATTACGTACTTAGCGCGAGCATTGAGTCACACAATAGATTCTAGATCCATATTTGTAGACAAGAATAAGTTTGTGTTGGCTGTGGGGTCTGTGGTTTCTGAGTCATGAAGGGTCTGAGTGGTTTATTTTGTTGTTGGGGGCAGAAGGATCTTCACCTTCCTTCCTCTGAAAGCTACACCAAGCCTCTTTTCTTACTTTCAAATGATAAGCAGAATGATGAATGCATAGCACATACTTCTTTCTACATGAGATCCCAAGAGCATACCAGCAAGGCTGGGAGGAGGGTGGGACAGGGACACACAAACCAGTGCCTGCCACACTCTCTACTTGGACACTTGCTGCCGAATCTGTAGAAATAATTTTCCCATTTCCAAGATCACTGGCTTTGATTTTCATCAGAGACCACAGCCATTCTTTCTTCTTCTGAGGCTGTGTGCTAAATGTGAAAGGCATTTTGCAGCTCAGCCTCACAGAAATTGCTGCTGCTGTGGGGATTCCCGACCAGCCCAGAGCCCCTTGCTGCTCAGTGGAGTTCCCCGATGTGAGAAGCAAGCGGGCCACAGAAGTCGTTGGCTCCAAGGCATAGTTTCTATCATATCATTTCCCCTGAAAAATCAGTAGATTTTTTTTCCCCCAAGACAGACACGGGGTGGAGGAGACAAGGGGGAGTCTATGATTTTGGGAGGTTTGGGAAAGCAGGGGTCTGTCTCCAGGCTCTACAACATGAAAGGGTTGATCATGGATGGGTTCACAGTAGGTGGTCCTCCATCTCCTTTCTGCTTGGATTAACAAGTTTTCCATCTTTGAATTGAGTGAACTCAACATCAGAGCTACCCTGCTACCACTGTGGCCTTTGTTTCCATAATAGCATTAAGAAAGGTTTTCAACTAAAAGTGCCTCCATGTTAAGGTCTTTGCAATAGGAACTCACTGTGCTGTCATGATCCACCACTTAGGTTTTGACAATGATCAAGTCCCTTGAAGCTCTGTGCCTTCTGACTGTCCACCTAACTGTAGGTCCCAAGGCAGTCCTTTCACTTCTCCCTTCTGTAGGCTCTTGCCTTGTCTCCATGACCATGACCATGACCATCTCAAGTGCCAACAGAACTGGACATGCAACCCTACAGCTTCTTCCACTCACTCAACAAACTTTTGCTGATGTCTATATTATCTGGACATTGGTATCTAACAATAAATGGATAAAATCCCTGCTCTCAAAGACTTGCTTTCTAAGGAGGCTGATAGAAAATATAAAGATATATTGAGTTATTTAACATCCAATAGTAATTAGCACCATGAAGAAAACATAAAATAAGGTCAGAGAAGGCCCAGCAACAGTAGCCTAGTAGCTACAGTCTTGGCCTTGCACATGCCAAGATCCCATATGGGCACTGGTTTGTGTCCCAGTGGCCCCACTTCCCATCTAGCTCCCTGCTTGTGGCCTGGGAAAGCAGTCAAGGATGGCCCAAAGCCTTGGGACCCTGCACCTGTGTAGGAGACCCAGAAGAAGCTCCTGGCTCCTGGCTTTGGATTGGCTCAGCTCTGGATGTTGCAGCCACTTGGGGAATAAATTGACAGATGGAAGATCTTCCTCTCTGTCTCTCCTTCCCTCTGTATATCTAACTTTCCAGATAAATAAATAAATAAAAATCTAAAAAATAATCATAATAAAGTCAGAGAATAGGATGTGATTTAGGGAAGGAGTGTCACTTAGATAAAGGGGTAGATAAAGGAGAAAATGTTTTCAAGAGGCCTGGATGAATGAGGGAGAGAGAGCACTGTAAGAAGCTCTATGGGGAGGACACACTGGCCAGAGGCTGAGCTATGAATGTGCCTGGCAAGCCTAAGGAGCAAACAGTGGAAAGACAGGTGGGAGCCAGATTGTATGTGTATTTGAGGACACAGTGGGGTACCTGTCTCTCCAAGCATATTGGGAAGTTGTTGAAAGAGTTTAAACCAGAAAATGATATGACTGGATTTACATTTTTAAAAGTTATTTTCATTTAAAAAATATTCATTTGAAAAAGTAGTGGGTGGGGGCAGGGGCCAATATCTTCCATCCCCTGGTTCTCTCCTCCCCAGACGGCCACAATAGCCAGGGATTTCATCTAGGACTCCCACCTCAGTGGTAGGGCCTAAACATTTGGGCCATCTTCTGCTGCTTTCCCCAGGCCATTTGCAGGGAGATGGACAGGAAATGGGGTAAGCAGCATATGAACAGGCAACTTTACTCGCTACACCACAATGCATGCCCTTGTTTTTATTTTTAATTTGAAAGGCAGAGAGAGAGAGATCGTCCATCTACTGCTTTACTATGCAAATATCCACAACAGCCAAGGTGGTCCAGGCCAAAGCCAGGAGCAAGGAGCTCAAGCCAGGTGTCCTGTGGTGGCAGGGACTCCAGAACTTGAGCCATCACCTGCTGCCTACCAGAGCAACAACAGGAAGTTGGAACTTAAAGTGCAGGCAGTACTCAAACCCAGGTACATGGATATGGGATAGACCGGACCAAACACCCATCACTTTGTTTACATTGTTAAAGCCTGTAGGCCATATAGAATATACCATCATTGAGCAGAGAAGGAAGAGAAAGTAAATGGACCCAAGAACTGTAGGCTGGGTGGTGAGAAGTGGTCTTATTCAGGGTAGATACCCTCAGGTTTTATTGGTAGCTGGAACGGGGGAATTTGATGCAAAGAGAAAGGTCAAGATAAAGATAAGGACACAAGTGTTTGAAGATGTACTCATTAGCTATCCTTTTTGAGGACCAAGACTAGGCAAACTAGACCTAAGCTTAGATCCTGAAGCCATCCATCTTGCCCAAATTATGAACATTAACAAAAGCTTAACGTAAAAAGCTTCACGTTTACTCCTTGTTGAACTGAGCCAGTGACAGAAAACTCCAAGGAAGATATAACTAGAGACCTATGAGTACTCTGTGGGACCCCTAGAAATCACATTTGATTATGCACTAAAGAAGAAACAAAGGCCTTGAAATAACCAGAAAATCAACTCTCCCACCTCCAATACCAAGTCCAGAGCCCACTGCTAATCAACATTTATTCAGACTCAACAACATTGATTTTCATTCATTGAGACTGGATTTTCATAATAGTTTATTTCTTCAATATCAGATACACTCTTGGGTATCCTGTCTGGATCAGCTTTCAACCACGTTATAAATGAAGCAGAAAAGGAAACCTACGTGCTAACTTTGACCAGAGCATTTCACATAGATTATAGTGTCGCATTTCAGCAAACTTCATCTTCAATGACAGTGTTAATCACATGCTGGCGTGCCCAGGCATCCAGAGTTTTTGACTACTCTGTTGTGCTTACATTCCTGAGTGATTCCAGGTGTCTCACATCTTTGCTTAATCCCCTTCCCAATCAAGACCCCAATAGTCCCTTTCTCCCCACAGGTTATATTAGGTAGTGACAGATTAGGCCGTATGAACTTAATTCTGCCAAGGATTTCCAGAAACCTGTTAAGGCCATGTGCTAATAATGGAAGTTCTGGAAATCTGAAAGAACTTCTTAGGAAAAAGTTACTTCAGGTCTAGCTAGCTTTTAGTACTTTTTCAAGCATTACATCAGATGATAGACAACCATTCAAGTAGGTTTCCCTCTATCATGCACACCATGGAAAGCCAGTCCTCTGCTCACACCCAAAATGAAGGAAGCAAGGCCGTCCCACAAGGACCACATCTAGCAATCTATAGAACCAAAAATAAATAAATATGCTACCTTGATTTCTCCAAAATTCTTCCACTAATTCTAAATACACAATAACCCAACTTCCACACGACACTTAGAATGGATTGCATTCATAGCAACCTACAGGAAGAAGAGGCTCAGGAGGGAAATTTCTTAACCATGTATAGTACTCTGACCACATCCTGCCCAGAAAGGATGGGCTGAGCTGTGGGTCACTGCCCAAAGCATCTAAATGCATAGAATTCTGGGGGGCGGGAGGGAGGGTGTTTACTTAATTTGGGGCTATGCACTTGGACTTTTGAGAAAATTCTCTGCCACCATTATCAACACAATCTTTTTTACACTTTGGGGAGTTTACTAACCCCACCCACACAAATAGGATGACTCATCCCGGAGGGGTCTGGGCTGGTGTCTGGTAAAGCAGTGAAATTAAACAAATGCTTTAAAAAGCAATGTCCTAAATTGTCCCTAAAGCAATTGCCTCAAGGAACAAAGGACCAGAGGGTGTGCAGATAATATTTCATAGCTACATCAAACAGCATACAGCAGTAAACAATGGCATACTCCAACTGTGTAATGCAAGGAGGGCTTATGAAGAAGAGGCCTTTCAGAGCAGTGTTAGGGGTGTGGGACAGCCACTTGGAAGAAATCATGAAGCACTTGGATCTAGCAACAGTGGCACTTCCTTTACTATCTATAGGCCTGAAGAGGCCAAAAGAGAGAGCTGTTTCCAAGGACAGGATGGGAGTGGGGGGGAGAGAGAAAGAGAAATGAGAACGAGGAGTATAACCAGAGAGGGCACAGCTAGTTGTGAGGAGAAAGTCTCTGCTGAGAGGCAGGAGCTGTGACTCACAGAATTGGGCCCAGACAGTCCACACTGTCCCCACAGGAAGGAAACAAAAGGATTAAATACCCCCGGCTTCGCTCTCTGTTGCTCCTCAGATCTCCTGCTGGTACCTTCCACCTGTTAGGAGACCAACAGCAGGGAGGCCCAGTGATAAAGGACACATGGCTGCATAGAGAAGAATGAAAACATGGAGCAGATATGGTCCTTGCGTAGACACTCAAAAAAGTTACTCAAAATCTTAGAAGAATAAGACCTTTTTAAAGCCCACTCCAGTTAGAAAATTACATAACTCTACATGTATTCACCTTCCTAGTACAGTCTGTTTTCTTTTTCTCTTTTCACAGACTATTCAAAGACTCTTTAACAGAATGCATTTCAATGCAGGGTGGTATTTTTATCCCACATGTCAATTCCAATCAGTAAGTCATACCTGACTACAATGTAGGGCTCAGCAGCACCAGTGTTTACATGGTCTATGGGAGGGCGACAGCCAAGGAAACTCATATCTAAAATGAACCAGAGCAAAAAGAATGGGGATCATAGGGCCCAGTACAATAGCCTAGTGGCTAAACTCCTCACCTTGCACACTCTGGGATCCCATATGGGAGCCAGTTCATGTTCCGGCAGCCCCACTTCCCATCTAACTCCCTGCATCCTTGCGGGAGACCCAGAAGAAGCTCCTGGCTCCTGGCTTTGGATTGGCTCAGCTCTGACTGTTCCAGGCACTTAGGGAGTGAACCAGCTAATGCAAGATCTTTCATCTCTCCTTCTCTCTGTGTATCTGTTTTTCCAGTAAGAACAACAAATAAATAAATTTGTTGCTATTAAATATAGAATTAGGTGAAATGAAAATTCCAGCTCTGCAGTTACACACACATACCACATACACACACACACACACACTTCAAATATTAATAACCCTATACAGTGCAGCACAAACATGGAACAGTTGTATCATTATAGAAAGTTCTGTTGGAAGATGTTGCCATAAATCTCAAGACTAATTCTTGGACACAATTAAAATGATGTATCTGTAAGCATCATTTAGGCATTCCAATAATCCCATTAATGTACCAGGCAGCAAGTTAAGTGCTTTAAAAAACATCTCATTAATCCTCACATCCAACCTCTGAGGGAGGAATTATCGCTCTCAAATTGCAGATAAGATGCAAAGAGGTAAAGCAGCTCGTCTCACAACCACAAGGCAGTAATTAAAAGAGCTTGGGTGCAAAGCTAGCTCTTTCTCACGACAAAGCTCCTGCTTGGAACTGTTACCTCTGCACTTGTAAGACAAATAGCAGTTCCATGGAATAATTTTATGTTTTACACCACAGACTCCCTAGAGATATTACCTAAGCTGAAATCATAATTTATTTTCAAAACCAGTGAATTGGTCCTAAGGTATGACAGAACAAAGCATGAAAGGCCCTTTTCTCTATCTTTATACTGCGAATAAGAGTTAATAAGCAAAACAGGTGATTGTTGCAATATGTGCTACAGATGGATCATCCAGAGTTACATCAAAAAACAAGAAGCATTCTTGGTGCTAGCACTGTGGTTTAGTAGTAGTATAAGCCTCCATTTGAGGAGGCAGCATCCCATATGGGTGCCAGCTCCCTGCCTGGGAAAGCAGCAAAGAATGGCTCAAGTTGAGCCCCTATACCCATGTAGGAAACAAAGAAGCAGCTCCTGGCTCCTGGCTTTGGATAGGCTCAGCTCCAGCTGCTGCAGTTATTCTGGGGGTAAACTTATAGACGAAAGATCTTTCTGTCTCTCCTCCATGTTAATCTGCCTTTCAAATAAAAATATTTTTTAAAAAATGTTCTCAAACTGGGTAACTGAGAGGAGCTTAATAAGTGTTTGTTGAGTTGTGAACACTATTTAAGAAAACCAACAATAGTATTTAGGAAAACCAACAATAAAGCATTACTACCCAAAGCCTGTGGTAGTGAACATGCAAGAAAAGAATACTAGTGGAAACCAGAGAAGACACCTGGCAGAAGCTGTGGCTTTTTCTGCCATGGGAAATAGTCAACTCACAGTGACCTAGAAGAGAGAGTGTGATCTTATTGGCTTTCTAGCCTGTATGGTGAGGCAAACCACACAGGAAACCTTCATGGAGTACAAATTGATGGTACTATGCATTTTATCCAAGTGTTGTTTGGGAAAAGACCCAAGATAGTCCTGTGCATGCAGTTAATGTCAATGGAGACAAGAGTGACCAACATCGGACTTCTCTGAACCATAGGCAGGCACTTACAACCAGTCATATCCTCAAGATAGAAGAAATGCCTCACGTCAGGCCCAAACAGGACATTGGTCTCTTCCCAGCATCAGTTCAAAGAAAGTAAGAGAATTCTTTGTCTCACGCCCAAGGATGTGATAATAATATCATGGAGTTAGCCTGAAGCCAACAGGTACTTATCAAAAACTCTTGCTTCATTACAAAATTTGCTAGCTTAGCGAGCCAAGAATTGGCATTTAGAATCTCAGTATTATGAACTAATATCAAGACAAAAGCTTAGTTCCAGAACCACTTCTTTAAGCTGTAGAATTTAACCTTTGAGATTGATTTTTAATCCATGATTTATTAAGTTCTCAGCATGTCCCAGACATCTGTATACAAATATCACCCAGCTGCTGTCACCACTCCTGGGCACACTGTACCTTTTCTGCACTTGTGACCTGGCATAAGATATTCTATCCTATGATTTCTCCTTCCCACCTCAGCCTGATAAATTCCTTTTACTTCAGAACGTGTCTAATGATCACATCCTCAGGGAGGCCTTTTTGAGTCCTGCCATACAGACTAAAAGGCTCCCTCCGTGAGACTCTGACAGCATGTCACTGGAAGAAGTCGGTTCTGATTCCATTTTAGTACATGAGGATCTTTGAAAGGCACTGTGTTGGGCATCTTAGAACTGGGTATGCAAATGGTGGTGATGTGGGAAGAAACAGGGAATGAAATGAAAGGTAAATAATGATTCTAATTCTGACCCTTAAATGCAAGACTAACACAAAATGAAGAATGCGCAATTAAATTTGGATTTCAAAAAAGCATATAAAATATTTCCACATCATACATCATTAGAAAAATACAAATTAGGCAATAATGAGACATAACAATATACCAAAGAGAATGGACAAAATTTAAAACACTGACAATGCCAAATACTGATGACGATGAAAACAAATACTGATGATGATGAAAACAAATTCTCACACATTGCAAGTGGAAATGCAAAATGATACAGCCAGTTGGGAGGACTGTAAATTTGTCATAAAACTAAATACACTCGTACCATATGATACATCTATCAGGCTCCTTGGTGCTTGCACATGGGTGTTTATAGGAGCTTTACTGATAACTGCTGAAATCTGGAAACAACCAAGAGTCTGTCCCCTACTAAAGAAGGCAAATGGATAAATAAACTAGCAAATATCCAGACAGTATTAAGAAAAAGTGTGCTGGGCGTGGTTTGATGGCTCCGTAGTTAAATCCTCACCTTGCAAACAGGTGCCAGTTCATGTCCCGATGCTCCACTTCCCATCCAGCTTCCTGCTTGTGGCCTGAGAAAGCAGCAGAGGATGACTCAAGTCCGTAGACCCTGCACCTTCGTAGGAGACCAGAAGAAGCTCCTGGCTCCTAGCTTCAGATTGGTTCAACTCTAATCCTTGTGGCTACTTGAGTGAACCAGTGGATGGAAGATCTTTCTGTCTCTCCTTCTCTCTGTAAATCTGCCTGCCTTTCCAATGAAAATAAAAAAATTTTTTAAGAAAGTGCTATTAATTCATGAAAAGACATACATGAAAGAAATTTCAATGCATATAAGTAGTCTTTAGGAGTCTGGGGAAGGGAAGAAGGCACAGGGAACCTTGAAGGCAGTGAAACTGCTGTGTACAACACTGTAACAGCAGGTAAAATCATTATACATTTACTGGAATTCACAGCATGAATAACACCAAGGATGAATCCTAATGTATTACATGCATATCAGGTGGCCACAATAGATAGGTCACTTCGTCATATCTAGTGGGGGATGCTGTTAGTCAGGGAGCTTATGCATGCAAGGGTAAAGGGAGTACATGGGAAATATCTACCTCCTCTCAATTATTTTATGAACATAAAACTGTTCTAAAATAGTCTTGACATTTTTTTGAACTTCAAATGAAAAATAAATATTTTTAACTACGTTTTTAAATGCATATCTCACTCAAAAGAGATGCAAAGATTTGTGATATTTGAAATTATTTGAAATTTAACTTGGTATCTCGTATTTCAACTTACTAAATCATTCTGACAACTGTAAGATATAGTACTCCAGATGTTGAGATACGATGCGAATCCCTGAGCCTTGTGCTTTGCGGCAGAGCATGTTATGAATACAGGAGTAGTGAGGGGAATGACTGCTGAGGTTGGGCCAGTGGTACAGGCCTGCAGGGTGCCCACCCTTTCCAACAGCACAGAGCTTCCTGCCAGTAAGCAGAGCTTCTGTTTGGCCACCCGGGCTTACAGAGCAAGGGGTCCTTGAAACAGATCTGGGTTTAAGCCCTATGTAGACTACCTGCGAATAGAGTGGTTTTCAGCAAATCAATAAATTTCTCTAATCTCCACTTTCTTTTTCCATTACTGAAAATTTCAGAAAAAAAAAAATACAGGAAGACTAAGTCTTCTTAAGTACTTAGGGAATCATATAGCACCCACTCTAATTAGAAACTTTCTGAACTCTCATTCACTGACCATCTTTTTCTGCCTCCCTGCCCCGGTGTGACTTAACCATCTAATGCTTATCCCAAGACCCATCTCTCAAGAATCTTCTGTTAGAGACCAGTAAGCATTTTCTATAAAAGACCATATAGGAAACATTTTATGCTTTGCAGGACATACAATTTCTAAACCATAAATTATTTTAGACTTTATGAATTTCTGTGGCAGCCACTAATCTCTTTCACTATAATGTACAAAGTCAGACAGCACAATGTATGTGGCTGAGTTCCAACACAATTGCACTTGCAGAGACTGAAAGCAGAATCTAGATAATTTTCCATGTGTCACAAAATGGCATTCTGATTTTTTTAAATCAATCTTAATGAAAAGCAAAAAACAAAAAATCTTTACTAGGGCCATCGAAAAATAAGTAGGAGATTACATTTGGCTGTGATCTGTCTACCTCTTGTATAGAACTCACCTGTTAGCCTCTGATAGTCATCTACTAATCATCATGGAGAACAGTTAGGAAAAAGAGCTGATCTGAGTTCTAGTCCTGTCTCAATTTCTGTCATTAATAATCTGTTGTGTATCCAGGCAAATCATGCCAATACTCCCAGTGCCCACCTTCATTAATTTATAAATAGACTCGGAGTGATGTGGTCATTACAGTTACTAAGCTGCTAAAGAAAGTGACTGGGAAACACAAAGGAGGGAAACAAGAGCACAAGAGAGTGACAGTCTAGTGATGAGTAATACTGAAAATCATACAACAGAAATAGAGAAATCAAATTAATTTCTTTGTAAATTTTCCACCATCTTTTTTTTTTTTTTTGGAGTACTTCATGGAAAGCAGAATAAGGCGTGAGGTCATTTTTCCTTCACATACAATTCACTTTCATGGAGTTTGTCAAAAAAGGGGAAGTTAATTTCAACAGAGAAGCTCTGATGCCTGATGGAGGATAAGGGCGTATTTTTCTCACCAAGCCTGTTTCAGACTGTCTCTCCTTTTCCTACACTGCCCCTAACCTGGGTTGCAGGCTACTCCCAGCATATCCTGACCTACCCTCAGTAAGCTAGTTCCCACTGATCCTTTTCTCTCTGGACCGTACAGCTAATATTTAGCAAGCATATTGCAAAGCCAGCAACCCAACACAAACTTATCACTTAGGAATCATTGTTTTTTGATGGGATGTCATCAGGAAGATAGAAAAAGAATTAAGACTTATGAAAAGACAAAGAATTCCAAAGGTACAACAGTATAGAATACACAAGCTAGGAAAAAGCACGCTTGTTTCAATAACCTATGCCCCTCTGCTGGTGAGACACAGCAACCCACTTTAAATGACAATCCTAGGAGTTTAGAAAAAGGGCCCTCCAGGTGACATGAGGGGGAAAGATCAGGTTTTGCTAAAAGTATGAAACATCCATCAGAATCAAATGGTAATTAGAGATAATTACAGTCAATTATGAGGGTGCCAGAGCACTGGTGTCTACCCAGCAAGTTACAGTAGAGTCAACCTCATTTTTAATCATTTAAAATGTGCCGTTTTTATTTCTTGGTTGATGACTCTTTCAAAACCACAGTGTATTTACGCATTTCGGTTCAACCAAGGTCAAAGAAAGAAAGAAAGAAAGAGATCAGAGTTCCTATAATCTTCATTCCTTCTCAAATGCTCAGTGTCTTGAGAGAAGCTTTGTGAACAATAGACACCACTGCAATGAAAGGCTGGCCCTGCCTCTTCTGAGGAAAGTGAACATGAAGACATGAACTTCTCTGAGTCTGCTTCAGGTGAATAGAGATAATGCTCTATCCTATTTACCACACATAAAAATCTTACAACATGACAACCTGCAAATTCTAAAAGTAGAAGTACTTTTTGTAATTACTGTTCATACAGAAGGCAGAGTAGTCAGTCGTTCAGGTCAACTGCTAAGCTGTTGGATACCTACTTCTGGTTGTTGACAACATGACTTACATGGGTTAAGGAGCACGTGTTTGGATCACCACTCAGGCCTGGTGAGTCAGAGCCCCTAAGCACGAGGCCCAGATCATGGGCTCCATGGGACCAGCTCATCTGACCTGGGCAGAAAGAGCTTCCAAATTAAAGAAATCTGGGATTAAATCCCACTTCTACTCCTTTTTCACTAGGAAAGTCCACTGTCCTAAACAAGCCTCAGTTCCCCCATTCCTAAAATATGGAAAATAGCCAAGAAATTACAAACTGTGGTACAAGATACATTTTTTAAAAGCAGTATTGTAAAGGGAGGGACACTGACTCTTAAAAGACATTTCCAAATACATGTAGATTGCTTATGAGGGAAAATATGCCCAGATTTGCCCCTACTTCTTGAACAAAAATTCAAAAATCCTTGATTAACAGGATTTACATCTAAAAATGATAAAACATTACAAACTTCTTTCTTATTGTAATGCAATCATTGAGACATCAGGAATGAAATGTTGATAGTTTATCCTAAATTGGTCATATGATTTCCCCAATCTTATTACTTTGATGTTCAAAACTGCCCAACCCTAATTCCCCAGCCCTGCCCTTTCCCCACCATATGAAACCTTCCCAACTCGCCTCACTTTGCCTCCACGTTCAACCTAACATCCCAGTCAAACTAGACACTTCTAGACACTTCACTAGTTACCAAAGTTACCCTCTGCCTGAATAAAACTGGACACTGACTTAAGTCAGGTATCCTGGAAACAGACAGGGAGACACAGATATTTCTGTACAGAAGATTTAATGGGGAGCACCCTGACCAGTACCTGCGATGAAGTGAGGAAAGCAGGACAAAGGGAGATGTTGAACACTAAAGTATTTACAACTAAGGACCGACAATGCTGAAGCCACCTAAGTTTCTGGAGCTGGGATGACCCTTCATGGTTGCTACAAATTAGGTCAAGAAGCTATGAACTTTATTATGGACCAGAACTGGAGGTGGGCTTCTTCCAGGAACTGCACATAACCTCTGCACTGGATAAGGGCGTTTTTATAGAGAGGAGCTCAGTTGAGATCCATCAATAGTCCGTGATCTCTGCTGCTGGGGGAATGTATGCCTACGGTAAGAAGGTCACCTGGTCAGCACCTCACCATGTCCACTACTTCACTGCCTTGCCTGTAAAGCCAATCCTGACTATTTCATTACCACGTAACCCATTCTGACCATGTATCCTCTCCCTCTTCATACTTGAGTTACAGCCACCATAACCACAAGACATTTCCAGTTGCCTCTTGCTGTTGTCACTGACTTAAGGAGTTAAAGCCTAAATCCTTGGTAACACTTCTTCAAATTCCACAGAATGGAATCTCTTATACCTCTTAAAAACAAGCAGTGATGTGTGCTCTTCTTACAGTTAGAATGTTCAAACCCCATCTTAGTTAAGTAGCTTAGTGCTTCCTAGTTAGGTTCCTCATTTTGTTTATAAGAAAAGATATTTCATTGGTAAAGCTACAGCTCTGTTCTTACACAATGTCCATTAGGGTTTTCATTTCCTATATTTCTCAGTTATTTTTTTTCTTTATAAAGTATTCTCTTAAAGATATAGTAAAAAGTTCTATTATCTTAAATGAAAAGTTAGACAAGACAGATGACCAGGATCAAATTAAAAGAAATATTACAAATTACACAAAGGTATCAACCATAGAGAAACTATGAAGAAATGAAGTTTAATGTCATCACTTCACATAATGCAATGATTTCTTAGATTAAAAACATGAAAAATATTACTTTATGTTGCATAACTTGTGTGAATGAAAAAAATTGAGTAAATAATTGAAGCCACATGTCTCTACCAATGGAAGCCATACTGTGAATGATCAATTTATATTTTATAGTGTAGTTATAAATATATGTAATACAAATGATATCATATTTTACATTATATCCAATAAAAACACTATTTTATAGCAATTTACATATAAATACATGTGTACACATGTATGCCTCTGAGGAATATATACACATATATATAAATACATTTTCTTAACAAACCACATAAAGCTGTTTTCATTTGGAAAACTGTACTGCTTCCCTCTGAGAGACCAGTGAAAAATGAAGTGCTACAGTTTTTCCACTACTAAGTAAACAGTATGGCTGTCCACACCTGGTCTCTCTCATGCTTCCAAGTCTATAATATGACACCCACTACACTATCACTCTTAACCCCAGATCTGTGGCCTGTGCTCATCCACACCTCAAGGTACCTGTGTTTTGAAGGCCTTATACAAATTTTCCGAAGTGTTGCTTAGTTGTTTGCAATCTGCCAGGACTGGTAATGCAAGAACAGCATTCCCACTCCATACAAGGTCTCATGGATTTGTGCCCAGGTCTCCTTCTCAGGTCACGTTCCAACTGTCTAGCCCACTAGGGGGTTGACAAGATGTTCCAAGAAAACCCTGATTCCATTCCTCTATGATTGTCTGGGACCTGTGGCCAAGTCTAGTCCAAGAGGGTGACCCAAACAGGTCATTTCACTGGCCACCATGGTACTTTTTTGGAGGGTCTTCTTGGACTGCTGGAGTGGTGCTGACATGCTGATTTGGGGTGACTCACTCAGAGTGGGCATTCAGGGTACTGGGTTCATTGAGTCTGGCTTTTAAGGGCCTATCAGTATTCCCACCACAGTGTGACCTCCACTCTAAAGAGGTGGGTTATTAGCAAGTGTCCCTATGTGACCTCCACCTCAATGCTGCTTCTGAGGTGTTCACCATATCCTTACAAGCTCTTTGCCACATATTAGAGGGTAAAAAATGGCCTTACCCATTTCTGAGGTCTTTTAATGCCATTGTTTCAAATGCAGTCATACAATCAATGCCCTTTCATCTAATCAGTGTAGTGACAGCTCATCTTTCTAGATGGGTCTTATTATAGTGATGGTACTACTTTTTCTTAATGGTCCCATAGGACTCTCTTTGATCATCAACACTGAAAAAATATCATTAAGAATATAAGTATTTGTAATTCAACGCATTAAAGAGAAGATATAGTTGAAAAACAGATCATTCTGCATTTATACTACAAAATTTCAAATAGGAAATCCAACATGACCAGAAAAGGAATTGTTACTCCCTGTTCTTGGCATACTATAATTAAAACATATATTCATGATCATCATTAAAGAAACATAGTAACAATCCTCGAGAGAGTCATTAAAGGCAATAAGCATCAATGGCCAGCATAGTTAATACTTAGTAGGGAGCTTAAGAGGAAAGAAGATTCATCTATATTGTGTCAATACAAAGAGGCTCCCAAGAGCTACAGCACTGTGACTAACACACGTCTCACTTCTTTCCCACAGTGGGACATGGGAAGTTAGCCAGTCATGGTACATCTGACCAAAAAGAACCCAGAGAAGTAGTTTCTGAACCTGAACAGGAAGTGGTGCTGCCTAGACATCATAGAGAATCTTTACATGTATCGATTTGATAATAAACAGCAAGAGTAACACTTCTATGTTAGCGTAAATCTTCACTGATAAATAACTATACTTCATGGGAGCCACAGATTTTATATTTTAATCCAATTGTTTATAATAGAAGATCTCTATCAAACAAAATCCTTTAGTGTTCTGCACATACTAAAGGTGGCTTTGGTCCTGTATGAGTGAGAAAAAAAAAATCCTCCTCAGATCCAGAGATAACACATGAAAAATGATTTCACAAGCCCCTTTTCAAGTTCAACAGATTCTCTGAAAACTCCCAAGGCTGTGATGAAGATCAATATTAGATTTACTTGATGATACTTCATATCATTCCAATGGAACATTATCCAGTGGAATTTTCAGGAAACAAATTGATTCTGAATATCAAAATTGGTCTTAGGAAACCAGTGAGACACTCTTCCTTTCCTCATGTCACTGATATTATCCCATGTTTACCTTTTTGCTTCTTTTTTTTTTATTCGTACTAAGTGAAAACTTCTATAGTTGTTTCAAATTCTAAATACAAATGATTCATATTGAAAGATAAGCTGGTGTAGTAGTGACCCATGTTGACCACTGGATCTGACCATTTGTTTCACCATCTTGCTTATTCTCTCATCTTGAAATCTTATAAAAAGCAAATAGATAAATGAAAATGTCTTCATTCAGATCTCAGAAGGAGACTCCATCACCCTCCTCCAATCAGCCCCCTCACTCTCCAACAACATCCTCACTGCTGCTACAGGAGTGCTATAGAATCCTTTTCCTGTTGGACATATGTCTGACTTGATTGTTTACATCTCTACACCCCAAACAGATATTCAACAACCCCATCCTAGCCTACCTAGGCAAAGAAAGTATTTTTAAGGACCAAGAAATTTTCCATGAAAATTATACCACACAGGTATGTGAATTTATCTTCTGCTTTCATACACAGAATCAAAATATTTCTTAATTTTTTAAAATTAATGCCAAAATAAATTGAAAAATCCCTGCCTTGAAAAATTCAGTCCCTTTGATAAACTCCTGGTTCATCTATGAACAATATTCTATTTCCTTTCTAGTGTTTTTGTTTTAGTTTTACTCTTCCTTTTGCTGTTTCTCCTAGTTCTCTTGTTGTCCAAGTTTTCTTCATTTTAACCCATACAAATTTATATATATACATATCCAGCCTTGGATTTGGCATAAGTTTGCTTGACAATTTTCTTAATCTTTAAAAAGTAGAAAAGTAAATTTCTGCTCTGCCTGCTCGTAAGTCAGACCTCACACCACCATTGTGTCCCTTTTTCCCATCTGTTAAAGTTGCAGAAGAAAATGTTTCCCTTTAGACCTCCCCAGAAAATGACTGATGGTTTTTGAGGCATGGGACACATTTGACTCCAACACAGAAGTGAAAGCTCAAATGCAATGACTCACATCAAAGTAGTTATGAATTTCACACGTCTGAGAAAAATGAAACCCATTTTAATTCATTGTAAATGAGTTTAAATTAGTTCACAGACTGGTAATGGAAAATTTAAGCTTGACAATCAAGGTAAATTTAGTTACATCTGGTTTATTACAGGCTCTTTAGAAGGAAACCAGCAATCATCTGAGGATACTCTCCTCCCTCGAATGTTTTGTTATCCCTAAAGAATTGATCCAGGTCGTAACCAGAAGCTTCTGGAACCTCCTGACAACAGGTCAAGGTTTTCAGTTGGTATGATATTCAAAGAGCAAGTCAGGTACTACGGTCTAGTACTAACATATTAGAACAGGCACTGAGACATCTCACAGGGCCTTAGCAGAGTATGTCATATGATGTCACTCTGCCCATCGGCCTTCAGCCACACTGGCTTCCAACAGAGCACATTCCCTGATGCTTGGGACCTACCACCATGACACCCATGGCTGAAGTATCTGCTTCCTGCTCTGTTCTCAGGTAGCTGGTCTCTGCAGTCACTTGGATGACTAGTGACCCTAGAGACTTTGATGTCTAGATATGATAAAAGAAAATTAGAATGTATAATTTACATGTGTAATTTTTATCAATTTAAAAAAAAAAACAGTAAACCACAAAGACCACTCACATACTCATCTCAGGGTGATCAGAAGTTTTGGACTGTCTGGCACCTCCAAGGAACAAGGGCTGTTGCATATGGCTTCATACTCTTTTGCCTAGACCCTCCAGCTGCCTTTCATATATATATATATATATATATATAAATTTTATAAGTAATATATTAATAATAGTACATCATATTAACATTTAACTAATATATCATTGATAATGTTAATGTTAATATTCTATTAATAATATCTCATGATTATTGCTGGCATATTAATATAATTCCTATATTGTATATTAATGATGTATTTAAAATAATGATTTTATAAACAATACATATCTTTATAAATATTTGTGAACATGTATATAGATTTTATATGTAAATAAATATATAGCTATATGTATTTGAAAGGCAGAGTGACAGAGAGGGAGAGGGATATAGAGACAGATACTCCATCCACTGACTCTTGAGAAGGCCATGAAAGTGAGGGCCGAGCCAGACAGAAGCCAGGAGGCCAGGACAAGTACAAGTACTTGGACTTTTTTTTTGCTGCAACTTTCCCTGGCACTACAGCAGGGAGTTGGAATAAAAGTGGAGTCATCAGGACTTGAACTGGAACTCTGATATGGGATGCTGATGTCACAAGCAATGACTTAATCTGCTGTACTATAACACAAGCCTCCTGTTGTAGAGCCAGTCTGGACGCAAGACTGCATCACAAGGACGACTTTTGTTCTCTTAGGCTTAATTAGCAAGCACGGTATAAAGACTCAAGTCTACCTTGTGCTGTCATTAGGTTTCCAAAAACATTTTAGGTGGGCAGGGCAAGTCGGGGGAATAGGTCTTTTTCTGGCTCCCCACCAGCTTCTACCCTCAACTTCTCCTTCTTGGTGTTTACTGCACAGCCCTGATTCCTTCTGGTCACGGAAACACTCCTGAGCCATTTCTTCCCACTCTGTGGTTTAGCATAACTTTAATGGGCTCTGGGGTTCACTCTGAGGTAACTGGATAAAGCTGACACTGGTGATGTAATAACGGCATACTTCATCAGAGTACCAGTCTGAGTTCCTGTTGCTCACTTTCTGACCCAGATTCCTGTTAATTCTCCTAAGAAGGCAACAGGTGATAGCTCAGGTAGTTAGACCCCTGCCTCACCTGGAAGAGCCCCAGTCCTGGCTTGGGCTGCAGCTTGGCTCAGCCCTAACTATGGAGGGCATTTAGGGAATTCACCACCAGATGGAAGATCTGTCTTCCCTCTTTTTGCGTCATGTTGCCTTTTAAACAAACAAGTAAGTCTTTTTCTTTTTTTAAAGGAAAAAACTTTCTGGGCTAAAAATAGCTTTTTGGAGAGTAATGCTAAGCTTTGAACAGTATCAGCATTAAAAAAATGAGTGCAGAAACTGATTTCTTAATAGTAATGTTAGTCTTCTAAAGAAGTGAATTCCACTGACATAACAGATGAGAGTCTGCAAAGTAAGGAAATTGTGGGGGGGAAAATGTATAAAAAAATTTTCTTCACCTCTGATCTGACTCTGGTGCCCAAATCTGTAATCCATGCTAACAATCTATCCCTCCTTTATGCTTGTCCTAATTAAGAAGTACATATCCACAGTTACCAGATATAATATGGATATTTATAAAACATAAAATATATTCATTTAAAAATTCTACTCCATTTAATATGCTCCCTGTTGTAGGACCTCAATTCAAGGAAAATTTCAGATTTTATGCTTCTTATTCCTATTTTTTTTTAAAAAGAAAATATCTGAAGAGATCACACTCCTTACACCGATAGCCCTCTAAAACTCTCCCCTCAATAGGAGGATGGAGGTGACTTAAGGACAATTAGGATTTCTCACATTGAATTTTAAGGGCTAATGGCCTAATTCAACACCCAAGAATGCTGATGATTAGTTTTCTGCTTTTAACCTTAGTTTGAAGAGGATACTCTCTGATTTTCCAAAAAAAAATATACAGGAAGTAAAATAAGCATTCAGTCCCTGAGGAAAGATTCAGAGTGGTGTTCGTCTGGTGGTAATGGAGGCCATGTCATCCCTATTCCTCTGAAGGCTAGGCTATACAACACAAGATAGGGAACTGGACCACGGTGGGGGCAGCACTATATTTGTGTAGTTTCTCCCTAGGTACAATACTCTTCCTTTGCTCCCAGTTGACCCGTAAAACAAACTAAGCAACAAGTGAGACAGATATTATGATCTCTATTTTATGGTTAATTAAAGTGCTGCTCACAAAAAGTATGTCTTATACCAGATCACACAACTGCTCAACAATGAGCCAGGACAAATGGAAATCCAAGTATTGTAATTCCAAATCCCTTACCTTTCATCGGGGCACAGTAGTCACCACAATGAATTGCTCACAGATACTGGAACTTAGACAATTGCGCTGGAAGACCATCCTTACCAACTTGGAAGTTTTCTTTTTCCACGTGGCTGTTGTGATCTATACCACAAAGTGCTGCTACCGAGGAGAGTAGATGATCAATTTCTCAGTTCCCCTTAGCTGAGACAATATAACTGCTTTATGGCTAGCACACAGTTGGAAAAATGATGCGTACTGCTTTTAATCCTAATCTCTATGATTGTGCTGTGACTACAATCTGCTCTATTCTTTCCCTGATCCCACCGGCTGCCCAGCGGCAGAGAAGTGGGAGCATCAAATGGATGGAGCAGGATGCTGAAGGACAATGCAGAACAGCAGTGGCCTGTGGTATGAGTAGAAACTTGAGGGGTTGGCATTGTGACTCGGTATTAAGATGCTCTTTTGTAGCTCCAGCATCCCATATCAGAGTGCAGTTTGATTCCCAGATTCTTAACTTTAAAAAAAAATGTTTGTTCTTTTCTTTTTATTTGAAATGCAGATTTTACAGAGAAAAGGAAAGACACAGAGAAATATTCTATCCACTGGATCACTCCCCAAATGGTCACAATGGCTAGAGATGAGCCAACATGAAGCCAGAAGCTTGAAGCTTCTTTTGTGGGTCTTCCACATGGGTGCAGGGGCCCATGGCCTTGGTTCATCCTCTGCTGTTTTCCCAGGTCGTAAGCAAGGACCTGACAGAAGTGGAGCAGCTGGGAATAGAAGCGACATCCATATGGATTACTGGCATCACAGGCAGAGGATTAGTACACCATACCACCACATCATCTCCGCTGTTTCACTTTGATCCAGCTCCCTGCTATTGTGCCTGGGAAAGTGCTTGAGACACTGACAGTTTCCACCCATGTGGGAAATCCAGATGAAGTTCCTGGCTTCAGGCTGGCCCAGCCCTGGCTTTAGGGCATTTGGGAAACAAATCGGTGGGTGGAAGATCCATCTTTCTGTGTATCTCCCTCTCTCTCTGTCACATTGTCTTTTGAATGAATTAACTGATTAATTCATCTTTTTAAAAAAACAAATTGAATGTAAAAGCCACCAAGTTGAGACTCTTTGTTATAGTACCAATTATGTATCCTAATATTAGCAGCAGAGAAAATTTTAATATTTCAATGCAAAGGATATAGTGACATCAAATATTTTTAATGATGCTATATTTTCTTAATTTTCTTTGGTTATTTACACTTTTATCATCCCTTGCTGTGACAATGATTTTAGAATTTTTAGTGGTATAACAAAGATATGGATCTTTCACCCAACAGTTGATCAAAATTTGTTTTTATTGTTAAATGTGATATCATGTACATTTTGGATACACTGTCAGCTGGGAAAACATCTACTAGATCTCTGACCTAAACACAAATGCACTCCAAGATTTTGAACAATGGCATAACACTCATTTTTCTTAAGATTTATGTATTATTTGAAACATTTACAGAGAAAGAGACCGAGATCTTCCATGTGCTGGCTCACTCCCCAAATGTCCACAACAGTCTCAATCGAAAGCCAGGAGTTTCTTCTGGGTCTTCCATGTGGGTGTAGGGGCCCAAGAACTTGAGTTATCCTCCGCTGCTTTCCCAGGCCATAAGCAGGGAGCTGGATTGGAAGTGGAGCAGCTGGGACTAGAACCGGCACCCACATGGGATGCCAGCATGGACAAAGGATTAACCTGTTAAGCTACTGCACTGGCCCAATAAGACTCATTTTCAACCATGTATTATGCTTTTCTCCTTCAATTTACATAATTCCAGTGCTAGAGACCATTGGACACATCAATTTTAAGACAGAATTTCTGCTCAAATCTTTGCATAATGGTACCTGGTGCGTTAGCATGGTGGGCAATGGAAATTTTTAGGAAAATGTGCCTTTATTGGGAAAGCTATGAATGTATGGAAGGGATCAAATACCATATAGAAATATCATATTAAATGTATTCTACATGTACTCTGCAGTTGAACTTTCTCTACTTCTGATCATAAAATGTAAAAGAAACCCATAACTGCCCCTACACCACCTGACATAAGGAGAAGTGTAACTGTGCGGAAATTGGAGAGGAAAGAGATAACATGCTTAACTGACTATAGCTAAAATATCTAGAAAGTTTCCCTTGGGGTGAATGTTTAATAAAGCTCAGGCTGATGTACACAACAGGTAGCATGATCATCGGCTGCTGGGGTAAAACATTCTGCTACCAGACGGAAAACTTCAATTAGTAAATCCTAGATTAGCTTCTTCACTACTTTTATTAGACATTGAACTGGTTTTCTTCATATTTTTATCTGTAAAAATAAACTTAAATACCTTTTTGGAGCAAGTATAATATATCTCCAAGTACCCATCTGTCTTTCTCGCTCTGCAAAGCAGTAACATCAATTCCACCAAGTTTGTGAGTTTTGTGACCACACAGAAGGGAAGACCACATGCCAAGGGTCCCATGTTAGAGAACAGCTATTGTGTTTTGTCACATAACATGAAATGAATTAGGCATATTAGTTAGACTATAAAACTGTGATTTTTTTTTAATGAACAGAGAGCATTGATATAGAAAGTTAGCAAAAATTACCCAGGTATCTTAGAAAACACATGGGATTAATCTGGGAAAGCTGCTTGGAGGAGACATATAAGTGGGGGTTGAACGGGGCAGGTTGAGCTTCCCATGGACAAGGACTCTATTCACTACATCTCTAACGGTGTCTGTCTGATATGCACTAATGTTTTTGGCTTAGAAAGAAGGAAGCAAAGAAGGACGAGAGGGAGGAAGGAAAGCCTGCCTTTGCCTTAGAAAAATCAGCGGCAAGTTAGTGTATCTGTTTCCTCATCTGTAAAATGCTTTTTAAAACCTGTACCTCATAAAGTTGTAAAGATCAAATGAGTTCATATGTGTATGTCATATATAAGAAGAACTGGCATTTAAAAATGTGCTTAAGGCAAATGAATATTTGGTCTTCACTCTAGTTCCTTGGTGCTCTCATTCAAGGTATCCAACAGGACAGACTATCTCTGCTGAGGGGAATAAAGAGAAGGGTGCTGAATTAGAACGGCACTTCATGAGAAATCTGCTGAAAGATTTAAAATCTCTACTCTCAAAATCCACTCTGTCGTGGAAAAAGCACGACCTTGGATTTGATTCACAGCCTGGGACAAAACGAAGAGAATGTCATGGATGCTGCAGGAAGACCTGCCTGAGCTCCACCTGGGCCACTGCAATCATGGACATCATCAGGAACTTGTGGTCTCATGTAAATTTAGGCTACCTGAATAAAAGATAAAAACTGTCGTTTCCTCTGTCATCATGTAACGTAATGAGTTATGAATTCTTTTTTGAAAGAACCAAACAGCTGCTTAAATGTGCCACATATATGTGTTCATTTTGAACTCAAAGAAGAGAATGGCACAAGATGCTGGGACATCTTAAAACATTTGCAGAGAGGAACACCAGAGAAAATTGAGGAATAATTAACTGAAGCCAACGTGCGGGTCATTTTAAATATTCTTAAGTCAGACTAGGAGGGGAAAAGCGTCATGGGCTGTTTAATCAACCCTGAACTGCGGGGGTGACTGGTGACAGTTTAGGTGTTTTCCAAATAGCTAACACAAAACATGTCCATCTGCACTCTAAACACAACACTGAAATATTCTGGCAGCGTTAGTGCAGTGTCCTGTTAAAACCTGGAATCTCTCTGGAGATGTCCACAGAAAACATTACTACTCAAAATTATTAATTGCTTATCTCCAAAAGCTGTGATCTTCAAAGACATTCAGATTCACAGAGGCAATGTGAAAAGTTATTGGGGCAGAAACTGAGGGCTATTTTAAGATACGGGCAAGTCACTGTGACAAGCGAATCTTAAAATGAAGACAAAGTTGAGGTTCAGACCTGTGGACTGTGCTCCACATCAAAGAACAATTCACAATTTGTCTCCTACAATCTACAATCTGGTCTGGCTGTGAAAGGCAGGCAGTGACACGTCTGACACTATCGGTTTGGAAAGCTGCAATAAGCACTGTAGCAGAGAGCTTAATGTTTCAACAGTTCCCATGGAAAACCATGAAGACATCCTGTCCAAAATCTAGGCAGCCATAGCTTCCTCAGCAGGGCTCAGCGTGAAGGCTGCTCCCATCCTGAGGCAGACACAGGTAGACACTGTCTAGTGCAAGCCTCAGGAAATACATCCTCCAGGTCACACACATAATCTGCCTGCGATTAGAGGGAGACTGGTTTGGATTTACCTGCGTCTCAGCCTAACTGCTGAGAACCTTTGCATCAGCTCATCTGTGTGCACACTAAGAACTCTACAAAGGCATCTTTCTGAAGTAACTAAGCTCTATTTTAGAATAAAATTACATGTTCATCAAATAAGCCAATACTCATTAAAGTGGAATCTGTTCAAATTAATATCAAGTCCCAATAACAAATGAGGGTGTCATACAGAAAAGAGTTTGATCCATCAAGTCATGGACCACTGAAAAAAATCTCAACTTATTAGATATAGGACACGGAATAAGTTACTTGACTTCAGCAACTCTAAATGTCCTCATAAAACTGGGATAGAGAAACCTCCCTCTTGGTGAGGTTAGTGTGAGGAATATGTAGTCAAGGGCTCAGAACAAACCCAGAGATAGCAGGGACTCAATGCAGACTTTTGCTATTACTGTTGTTACGATCAGCAAGAAGCTTCTGATCTTTACTGATCATTCAGTAAAGACAGTGGTAAGGGCACCTACATCCCTCAGGGCCTTTTGTCTGTGGCTTTCTCTGCCCTCTTCCTAGCCCCAAAGAACCCTATACTCCTGCAATTCAAGTCTGCTGGTGTCATTGGGGGAACAATCAAACCACCTTTGCTCCTCATCCTTTTGAAATAGGACATTCTCTGGATAGGATAAAGTGACTGCTGCTGAGTAAAATGCCTGCGGCATATCCTCTTCCTGGAAATGTGCACAGGAGATTCTGAGTGGCTGAGCAGGCTCTAGCTCTGGGGTGGTTCCACGTATTCTTTTGGTGATCCTGTGCTGATAGGTTACTCAGCCAGAGGGCCTGCTGCCTTCCTGATTGTCTCCAGGAGTGTTTTGGAAAGAAGTGTGTGTGTGTGTGTGTGTGTGTGTGTGTGTGTGTGTGTTTGAATGGCACAGGGTAGTGGCAGGGAAGAAGCCAGGCAATCCATCTGGGTCTCCCATGAGGGCGACTGGGATCCAAGTACTTGGGCCATCATCTGCTGCCTCTCAGCTGCATTCACAGGAAGCTGGGCTAGAAATGGAAGTGGAACTTTATCCCAGGCACTTGATATGGGACGCAGGCATTGCAAGTGGCTGCTCTAACCTGTGACACCATCACAGCAGCCCTAACCAGTCGTTGTTTATTTTATTTTATTTTATGACACAGTTCTGTAGGCTCTGGAAATTCCCTTAACCCCTCCCAAGCCCTTCCCCAATATTGATTCCCTCTATACTATTACAGCAGTATAGTTCATACACAGTCATAATTCCATCATTGCAGGCATGGACCATGCAGAGTCCAGCATCTTATTGTCAAGATAAATTTAACCACTTCATTGGGAGTCCACCTTGGATCTGAATATAGACATGGCAGAATATCATGCCCTCAAATGAAAAGTCATAATACAAGATCCACAACAGGAAGAAACATGGAAATTTACAACATCATGAAGTTAAATAACATGTTACTGAATGACCAATGTGTTAGAAAATGCAAGCTCTTAACCAAATCCTGTAATTACTTCACTGACATCTCAATTTTAGTTTATACATAAGCAACTGCTGTAAACCTCAAAATGGCTGTAGGGTACTATGGAGCTGTCTCATGTCTTTTTTTTTTTCATATCTATATTTAGCAGTTTATTTAAATCAAGTGAGATTTTACTAAACTTTGTGAATTTTAGGATAATCCAGACAGGCTTATAACTCTAACAAGCCATATATTAATGATTGAGAACAGTTTTAGGAGGGGTGCACAGAGAGGTTTTCAATAACTTAGTGAGGAGTAACTGGTTTTAGTGTCCTACCTAGTCCAGCTAGAGTCCAAGCTGACTTTTTCTTGTCTGTTCTAAGTTTTTCTTATTAGTCTGTCTATCTGATCTAATTTGGGGGGCTCTGGAGCAACTCTGATGGTCAGTGCAAGAGAGGGTAGGAAGCCAAAGTTGGAACTAAGTAAGGACCAGTGAAAGCTCCTCTACTGAGTCCAGAAGGAAGTTTACTCTTCTTCTGTCTCTGAGGACCACCCAGGGCTCCTGGCTGTTGTTCCTATGTGATTAGACCCTGTGAGGAGGGTTCTGGGGTTCTTCCATCCCGTGTGGGAGATCCAATAGGGAATGGTTGACCTCGGATTTCTTGGTCTACAAGAACACTCAAATTCCCTGTGATCTCCTTGGCAGTTGGGATACAGTCCTTGGTGCCTACACTGACAGTCCTTGATGAGGTATCCACTGCTTCTGTGGTAAAAGCATTTGGGAGGTTACCGGAGGTCTCCAGGACCAGTCATCTTCTTAAGGTGAGGAGCTGTTCAGCAGTTCTCGCCTATCTGAGGGTTCCAAGACCCTAAGTTATGCGTGAAACTACAGATAGTACAGAATTCTATATAAGTTTTTCCTAAGTTTTCCCCTACATACAGACCTATTTATCAATTAGGCACACCAAGAGATTAATAATAACTAATAAAAATTATAAGAATATAATGAAGTTTTAGAGATGTAGTCTCTCAAAACCTGTCCTTACCCTTCCTATGATAATATAAGATACAATGTCTCCTGATGATGTGAGGTGAGATGAATGATGTAGTCACTGTGATAGTATTAGGCTACATAAAGGTTAACTGGACACAAGCCCTGTAAAACACAGCAGTTAACCTGATGTCCAAGTGAATTACTAAGAGACTGTTGGGTGGATAGTACACATAGCATGAACACACTGCTAGTAAAGGGGACGATTCATGTCCCAGACAGGATGTAGCAATACAATGAGAGATTTCATCTTGCTACTAGGTATGCAATTTAAAATTCACCAATTAATGGGGCCAGTGCAGGCTAATCTTCTGCCTGTGGGGCTGGTATCCCATATGAGTGCCAGTTCATGTCCCAGATGCTCCATTTCCCATCCAGCTCCTTGCTTATGACCTGGGAAGGCAGCAAAAGACGGCCCAAGTCCTTGGGACCCTGCAACCACATTGGGCACCCAAAAGAGGCTCCTGGCTCCTGGCTTCGGATTGGCTCAGCTCTGGCCATTGTGGCCATTTGGGGAGCGAACCAGCAGATGGAAGATCTTTCTTTCTCTGATCTTCCTTCTGCAAATCTGATTCTCAAAAAAAATAAATCTTTTTAAAATTCATAAATTATTTCTGGAATTTTTCATTTAATATTTTCATAACATGGTTGCGCATAGGTAACTGAAATACCAGAAAATGAAATCTTGGGTAACAGTACTACTGTATTTGGGCCCGGCGCGGTGGCGCAAGTGGTTAAGGTCCTCACCTAGCACGCCCGGGATCCCATATGGGCGCCGGTTCTAATCCCGGCAGCCCAGCTTCCCTTCCAGCTCCCTGCCTGTGGCCTGGGAAAGCAGTCGAGGACGGCCCAAAGCTTTGGGAACCTGCACCTGCGTGGGAGACCCGGAAGAGGCTCCTGGCTTTGGATCGGCATAGTATCGGCCCGTTGCGCTCACTTGGGGAGTGAATCATCGGACGGAAGATCTTCCTCTCTGTCTCTCCTCTCTGTATATCCACCTTTCCAATGAAAAAAATAATAAAAATAAATCTTTAAAAAAAAAAAAAAACAGTACTACTGTATTTTAATTATCCCTCAATTTCCCATGGTACTTCCTACTCCTCTCTTCATATGTTGTTTTATTAATTCAGTTCTCTGATACAACTTTCTTTTTAACATGGCTGAATGTGACAAAATCACTCCCCAGTAAAAAGAAAAATGCTAAGTTTCTCCATCTGTTGAATAGGGCAACACTTAATAACAAAAGTAGCAATTATAATAATTAACATTTAATGAGAATTTACAGTTGGCTAGGTATTATACTAAGTGTCTTTACAAACCTGATTTCATTTTCTCCTCCTAACATTCTATTGATTATCATTCGTTTATTTAGAAGGAAATCAATGCACAGAAGAATGAAGCAGCTTGCCCAAATAACAGTTTACCCACATTGTGGGGGAGTGAAACTGAAGACCGATCACCTCAGTACTTATAAGACTTTCTGGCTTTTGACCTCAAACCAAAGTTTTTAAATTTATTTTGAGGGCCCAGAACAATGACTCAATGGCTAAATCCCCACCTTGCAAGTGCCAGGATTCCATATGGGCACTGGTTCGTGTCCAGATGCTTCACTTCCCATCCAGCTCCCTGCTACAGCCTGGGGAAGCAGCAGAACATGGCCCAAAGCCTTGAGACCCTGCACCCACATGGGAAACTGGGAAGAAGCTCCTAGCTCCTGGCTTCAGATCAGCTCAGCTCCTGCCATTGCAGCCACTGCTGAGTGAACCAGCGGAGAGGAAATCTTTCTCTTTGTCTCTCCTTCTCTCCATAAATCTGATTTGCCTTTCCAATAAAATTTTCTAAATTATTTTGCAATTTAATTTTTATATACAAACCTATTGCTAATTGTGAGATTTTGATCTGTGAATTTGTATGCGAACTTTTATAATTTTATAATCTAGTCTTATGTATCAAGTCTTAAGGTAATGAAATTGTCATAATTCATAAATATTCAGTTTCTCCAAGCTGTGCCAAGAACAGGATCAGTTTGCTTTCTTTGGTGGAGCCAACTTATCCACCAGGTACAGCAGGAACAGTGCTTATACTCCACAAAACACTTAGGGTGCCCATAAAAAAACTGGGGGGAATCCAAGCAAGAATGTGAACTGCAGCTGTTTCAGGCTCTTACTTACTTATCAAGTTTTATTTACTTGAAGAAAAAAAGAGAGAGAGGAAGTGTAGAAGCGAGGAAACAAGAAAGAAAGAAAAAAGACTGAAAGAATCTTTTTTCTAGTGGTTAAGTCTCCAAATGGTCACAGCAGCTAGGGTTCAGCCAAGCTCACACCAAAAGCCTGAAACTCCATCTGGGTCTCTCACATGGGAGGCAGACAACCAAGTACTACTTGAGCCATCTCCCACAGTGTTCCTAGGCACATTAGCAGGGAGTTGGATCAGAAGCAGAGCAGCTAGGATTCAAACTCATGCTCCTATAGATGAGGTGCCAGCATCAAGAAGCACCAACTGAATCCTGCTGCACCAACATGGGTTTATGAAAATGTCTTAATTTCTTTTAAACTAAATGAATGAAATTTATGATCAAAAGAAATATTGAGATATATAATGCTAACACAAAATAAAATTAATGGCTTATTTTATTTAGGAAGAAAGCAGTCCTCAATGAACAAAATTCCCAGGCTCCTGAAAGTCCAAATATAGTGTTATCTGTGCTGCACGGTTTATCAGAACTGTGTTAATGGTGTCACTTCAAACAGCAGCCCCCTTTTTGTTCCTACGCTGCTGTTGCTTTGTGACTTTTAACTCTCCTTTGTGGACTTCAGGCATTAACGGCCAGGTCCAATTGACAGCTGCTTTGCAGTATAAATAGCAGAGTAGAACTCTGGTGTAGGAGGGGTGGTTTCTTTCTCCCTTCCAACAATATGATGCAACACAGCTATACTGGGACATCCGCATCACTTACCAGATAAGGGTTTTCCAGGCACAAATTGGCCTTAAGACAACAGTCCACAGCAAAAGGATGTCACAAAGAGGAAATAAAAAACATCAGAACAGCTCAATGGGAAAGGTGTTTGAATCTGGGGAACCAAGCAGTGCACCTGTCAAAGCCAATAATAATGACAGTCCTAGGTGCCCTAGGATCTGGGACTTTGGAGAACCCCCCATAATCCTGATCAAATCCAGTTTATCTCATTCCTCCCATTCCCCATACCCATAATCACGATATTCTTTTTACAAGCTCATGAGTTTTAAATTAGGACATAATGAAAGGACATGTGTCATGTTGACCCTCACTGGGCTGTGGACACACTAAAGACCTCTGAATTTTAACTCTTGTTACATTTGAACTTTTAATGGCCTATACCAGCAAGTCTGGCCTGTGAGTGATAACTATGAAGAAAGAGGAAGGAAATAGTCCATTGTTTTTCTAACCTTGCAGCTTCCTAGTATAACATGGAAAATTGAGGCTGCCCAGTGAAAACAGCAAGCATCTCTATAGACGGACATCCGGTGAGGCCCTGGCCTCCTTGAGATGGCTGATGGTGGTGCACAAGGGGACAGGGATAAAAGCCAACTGGAACAAGGCTCCATAGCGCACACACCTGCATGCTCACTGCAGCCAACTCTTTCTACAGAATGAAAAACCTAGTGTGTGTGCTTATGGAAGTCTACGCTGAGCCAGGCTGAACTCAGGAGCCAGGATTTCCATCCAAGTCTCCCATGTGAATGGCAGGGCCCTAAGCACCTGAGCCATCATCTGCTGACACCCAGGATGTACTACCAGGAACCTAATTTGAAAGCAGAGGATAGGGGACTCTAAGCAGCACTCTGATGTGGGATGCAGGCATCTCAAGTGGTAGTTGAATGTCCTGTGCCACTACACCTGCACCCACTGTTAAACCCAGAAAAGACAATCATCTGGGGTGTATACAAAGTGAGCAAGTACATCAAAGCAACAGCTTTCTCCAGCTCTAAAACATTTTGTGAACCCCGAAGGCTGAAAGGGGCAACAGAACAATATTTTTGGGTAAATATCCTGTTCTGTCTATCCACCAATTTGGTCAAAAACAGCTCTCCAGTTTGTTCGGCACAATTTGACCTTAATAATTATGCAGGTGATTATAGGGTCCCATTACAGCTTTCAAAGCACCTTGTACAAAAGGGGCCTTTAAAGATTCTACTATAATAAAAACAAGCTCATAAAAATCCCACACATTTCAAATAGGCCTTTGGTAACCCATGACATGATAATGACCTTGAGTAACTGGCAGCCTGTACCACATTCATACTAGTAGCTTAGAGGGAAAAATTTGTGAATCTTATTATATCTGTCTAGAATCACCCAAGGCCTCAAAAGAAAATATCACACACATGCTTGCTTGGTAATTAGATGAGCAAATTTCATAAATCATCAGAAACAATCTATCTCTTCTCTGGCCAGAATGGAAGGCCTGGATCAGTGCACAGGTCACCTGAACTCCCAGCCTAGTTCTAGTTCCCTGCTCTCTTTTCTCCTCTGCCTCTCTTTTGGAAGACTAGACAGCCCACTGAGTTGGCAGAGCTGTGTGCACACGTCCAAGGACCTCCAAAAGCCAAGCAAGTAGGAGCTGCTCCCTCCTCTCAGCCAGAGCAGCTTGTGTGTCAGGCAAGGATCTCATTCATTTTTGCTGGCAACATGAACGTTTGAAAACTCTAAGACTAGATGTGTCCTAGGAGACTTTCCATTTTAGAGTTACTGGGATTCCATGACTACCATTGACAAAACTTGGGTGAGTTATACTTTAGGTCAAGCAGTTGTTTGGGAGATAAGATTTTTTAAGATTTATTTATTTTGAGCGGAAAGGCTGATATACAGACAGAATCAGTGACAGAGAGAAAGATCTTAAATCTGCTGGTTTACTCCCAAAGTGGCTGCAAAGGCCAGAGCTGAAACAGAAGCCAGGAGCCAGAGGCTTCTTCTGGGTCTCTCACGTAGGTGCAGGGTCCCAAGACTTTGAACCATCCTCTACTGCTTTCCCAGGTCACAGGCAGGAAGCCCATGTGATTTAGCTACTGAGTCATCGTACCAGGCCTGAAGATTTCTTGTTAACTAATAACATTCCTTAATAAATTAATAGGGATGATTTTTATCCTACTTAGTAGAAAGCTGAGTTCTGAGGAAACTGAAGAGTGGACAGGTAAAAAATGCTATGGAAATCAGACGACAGAAGTGGGGAAAAGATGAGAAATGACTGGGTACAGAGTATACTTTGTTTAGGACTGCAAGCCCCAGCAAGAAAGCTCAGCAGTGATGAGCCAACAAGATCCATGAGAGAGGGCACCTAGTAAAAGCCAGACCCATAAGCCTTAACTGTTCAATGGCTTTCACACATGCCATGTTACTCAACTTTTGCAAAGGACTGATAAGAGCACCCCCCATTTCCAGCCACAGAATCAAAGTTTAGGGAACCCAAATGATGACTGGGGATCCTCCAGGTCATAGATTCTAGGGCCTAAATCCTCGCCTTGCCTGTGCTGGGATCTCATATGAGTGCCAATTCATGTCCTGGCTGATCCATTTCCCGTCTAGCACCCTGCTTGTGGCCTGGGAAAACAGTGGAGGATGGTCCAAAGCCTTGGGACCCTGCATCCTCTTGGGAGACCTAGGGGAGACTTCTGATTTCTGGCTTTGGATTGGCTCAGCTCCAGCTGTTGCAGCCACTTAGGGAGTGAAACAGCAGAAGGAAGATCTTTGTTTCTCCTTCCCTCTGTAAATCTACCTTTCCAGTCAAAAGAAATAAATCTTAAACAAACAAACAAACAAAAAGATCATGGCATAGGGAAGCAGACAGTTCCAAAAGGAGAGGAAGAGGAAGACAAGACTCATTTTTCTGATCCTCTTTCCCATTTTTTTAAGTCACATGCTAAGCTCTATGGTTATCCAACTATCATTTATTGAGTTTGTACTGCAGGCTAGTACAGGGAGACAGGCGAGGAGGAATGAGTTATGGGCTTCCTCCTGGGACCTATGTATGCAAATATCAATATCATCACACATTGATATTCTGCCATGCACCTGCCAAGGTCACTCTTCTCTGCTTGTTTATATCCTTGTTTTGAGTGCATCCTTGCTTTGACCAGTGACATCTAACCTAAAGTGAGAAAGCCACTTCCAAGGAGAAATTGTAAGAGCTCAGGTTCAATCCAAGTTCTTTCTGGGCCATAATAACTGGCAACAGCAGATGCTCCATCAGCCTGGGCTGTAATGACCATGATGGGGGTGAGTTTGGAGCACAATCCTAAACAAAATGATACAGATGTCACTGAAAAATGAAATAAATGGAGTTACTTGTTCCTGCAGCATGACCTGGCTTCTTATGACCAAGAGAGTGAAATATCTACTATAGCAAAAGTATTAAGAGATCAAAGTTTCATATCATAAAAACTGCTAGTTAATCCATAACAGTGATTCTTCTACAGTTAGAAGTCCTTTTCTTCATTTTGAAACCTACTAAAATATATTTCCCACTTGACTTCTATACTGTGTTCAGCAGGTTTCTATTAATTTAATAATGTTATGATTTCACTGCTACAATTTACTGGTAAAGAAATCTTCCTTCAAAGTTCTTATGCTGAAGACAAGTGAAAATTTCTGGCGTATCTTTGTTTGCACCAGGTTCTTTAACAACCAAAACAAACTTTGATAGAGAAGTGGGGCAGTAGTAGATGGGGAGCAATTCACAAGCAAAAAACAGAAGAGACAAGAGCAATTCCATTCACATACTTGTTGACATACTTTCCCCTCCCATCCTGAAGTTCTCCACCTCTCTAAATTCATGAAGCTTAATTGAAAGTTAACACAAAGTTCTGGCATTGCAGCATCATGGGTTAAACTGTCATTTACAATGACAACATCCATATCTAAGCACCAGTTTGAGCTGTTCCACTTTTGGTCTAGCTTCCTGCTAATAATACACCTGGAAAGGCAACAGATGATGGTTCAAATGCTTGGGCCGGCCACTGCCACCCAAACTGGAAATCCAGATGGGGTTCTGGGCTCTTGGCTTCTGCCTGGACCCAGCCATGTGGCCATTCAGGAAATAAATCGTGAGATATTTGTCTCTCGTTCTCTCTCTCTCTCTCTTTCTCTCTCTCTCTCTCACACACACACACTTCAATAAATAAATAAGTAAATATTTACATTTAAACAAAAGTTAATAAGTTGCCTTCTGCAGACTATGGCCTAGATATTTGTGTGAATATTCTATCTAACCCTCAGAGAAGCCTTATCAAATTGGCATTATCATCTAGATTTGGCAAATAAAGAAACACAAGTGATTTTTTAGGAGCCTGTACCTTACTCCAATCCCAGTGCTTCATCCCTGTTTTTGTCCCCACCAGCTTCCCAAGACTGGGGTTACTTCATTACCGGAAATAGGACATCCAAAGTGGCTCAGGCATGCCGGCCCTAGCCACCTGGCTGATGAGCAGGAAGGTGGCCAGACACACAGGGCACTCTTGGATGCATACAGCCAGCCAGCAAGGGCACAGAGGCCAATGCCCCGAGAACAGACTGTGCGGCTGGAGGCAGCCAGCCAGAGCTCATTGTCCTGGGGCCCGGCTGAAATGAAGTCTTAAAATAGCATTTGACAGGTGGAGATGCACAGGTAACTCATATGACTAGGCAATGGGACTCTGGAAAATCCACACTCTGAAAAATGCTAGGGAGTTGAGAGGTCCAGGTCTGGATCTGGCTCTGTCATCAAACTTCTTGGTAGCTTTGGCTAATAATAATAGCAAACAGCCAGGCAAGCAGCGCTAGCAAAGGTGTCAAGGGCTATGCTCTGCTCTTCATATCCACACTATCATTTCCTTTATTCTTTCCAAAATGTAAACATTATTATTATCCTGCATTTCAGATATGACAAGGGACGTGCAAGTGACTTGTTCAGAGACAGAAAGCAGGTAGCCAGGCTCTATTTCAGCCATTTCCATTCTCTAAGCCTCAGTTTATCCATCTATACAAAAAGAAGGTTGGCTTTGATGATCTCAAATTTATCTCAGCTCAAACACTTGGCCTGCTTTACCTATTTGCAAAGTTCTGTTTGCACAGGCATAAATATTCAGAAGTGAGATTCCCAGTTGTAATCATCTTGAATATACAGGCTTTAGAATTTGTACCATACTTCTTGCCCAAAGTTGGCAAAGCTGGTAAGAGTGGATCAGATTCTGATCACCACAGCTCTTTTTTCCCAAAAAGAGCTCTTGGTAAATCCACCACGAGGCCTACCTCAATGACAGAGAAAATGATGAGAAAAACATAGATGTTCATATGCACCCCTTTTCTTGAGGGTAAATGGTACAGCTGTTGCCCTGTTCTGGTTGGTAGGTTTATAATTTACAAGATGAAGGTGTTGGAAGTTACAGTAGTTTCACTTCCTTCCATGGGGCCAGTGAGAATAGCTCTGCCCTCGGGTTGGTCCTCCAGTTCACATTCTAAATGAATCCACAATTCTAGATCAATAAAAAAGGTAACAATCCCAAGTCAGTGAATGATCTCCGAGGCTTTAATGTCCAGTTCTAGGCATCTAGTTCCAGATGTCCTTAAACTTAAGGAATGACCCAGGCACATGCTGAAAGTGCCAACTCCCGTGTCCATAATCAGCAATGATTTTGTGGTCTGATGTGGGTCTCAAGATCTGCCTTCTTAACCTCCTCTGCCTCAAGCAAGCCTGACAACGCTCTCTGAACCCCTCTCTGCTTTTCATGCTTTGTAAATCATACTTTTGAGAAACCTATCCTTGTCCTTGTATTAGAGTTATTTACATTCATAAAACAAGCCAATTGTGTTAATCTAGATGATCAAATTCAACTGTGGTTTGCTTTGTTTGTTGGGGATTTTTTTTTCTCAATTCAGATTTTAAAGCATTCTAAGTTAGGTATGATACCCAAAAAAGTATAATTTTGCATTGAACAAAAAACATTGCTTAATTTGTTATTCCACAGTGAATGGACAGGTTTTATCATTAAATTAACCGACTCTACTACTTGTTTTGGATCATTAGTCACTGCAGTCATGCCATTTCACAAAGTTACTCGGTAGCACTTCACCCTGTTCACTTGAAAGAGTTCAATTTGAAAGCATCACCCTAGGGCAATCATGTAATTTATCATCCAAAACGGGGCACTCATATGAGATTAAGAGGAAGTACTATTAATAATTTCACTGAATAATAAACATAATCCCATAATAAAACTGTCTGGGACAACTGGCAGATGGAGTCACCCTACTTGTCACCAGTGTAGAAAGGCATGCACCAGAAGGCTACCTACTTCCCCAGTACCGCAAAGTGTCACTCCCTTTCCCTCTTTGAAGATCCACTGGGTCAGATGCTTCCATGCATTGTGCTTATCTGTCCAAGGTATCTCTAGTTGCCTAACTACCAAATGCTGATCACTGCTGAGAAGGCACCGGCCAACCCTCTTTTATTCATCGCCCTTTTAGCTCCCGGGCCAGCCCTCAGCAATTGTTCTATCTGACAGAGAAGCAGCTGGGTGGGCAGAATTCACTTCAGACAATTCTGCCAGGGCTTTTATCCAAGCTAGGGAGTCCCTACAGGATTGGGGAAAATCTATTAAACTATGGAGTTCAAAGAAAATTGAGTCTGTGTTCCAACTCTATTACCTCAACTAAACCAATTAACCTCTCTAAGCCTCAGGTCTCCTTAGCATAGGGTGGATAATATTTATCTCATGGTGCAGTGATGATCACCCAATAGTTCCCTCCCCTCTTTTTCTACTCTGATCCTCTTGAACAGACCTAAATGAGTCATCAAGTCATCACTGTTTGCTGTTACAGTTACCACTGCTGTATGACAAACTGTCCCAACATCGCCTGCGAGAGCAACTGCCTCATTCTGCTGAGTCTGAGCACAAGGAGTCTGGAAAGGCAATTCTAGGGACAACTTGCTTGACTTGGTTAAATCTGGAACCTGAGTAGGAAGGACTTGAAAACTCAGGAATCATCTGGAAGCATGTTGGAGCACTCACACTTCCAGGGGGATGGGCTGGCCCCTATTCACAGCAGGAAGATTACTGCCTTGCTGTATGATGGTTGACAAGCTCTATGGGAAAGGTCCCAGAGGAACAGAAAGAAGCTCCATGGCCTTTTGACAACCTTGGAAGTTACCTGGTATCACCTGCCACATGGACTCAAGCTGGCCCCACCTCCTAGGGAAAGTGTCAAAAGATACAGAGTAAGAAGAAAATGAGGAACAGGAGCTCTTGGTTTGCTCATTTATGGAAAATGCAGTCAGCTTTACCCCGTAAGTAACCACAGTGATAAAAACAAAGAATATTTTTTAAAAAGAAGAGAGCACCACATCACACACCAGATCTCAAAATTCCAGCGTGCTCTAGCTTCTCCTGAACCTCAGCTTTGTGGTTTCCAAAGTCTCGGGTTTAGATCAGGGAGGTATGCTCCCTTCTTCCAAAACACTAAGAGCTGACTTTGCGCTGGAGTTCATGGCTATGCTACCTTTATAGGACCTTTAGTGTTGGAAGGTTTAGAAGAAGGGCAGCCATATGTGGTGAGGTGCCCATATCTGGTTACTTGTATACTTGATTAAAATCCTAGCCTGGCACATTTAGGGTTTCTTATTACCTGGCCTCTGTCCACCTGTCCGTTTATCCCAAGCTACATCAAAATGACCTGCCACTCCCAGAATAGACTTCTGTTCTCTGCCATGGCATCTTTGGTCTTTTTCCCCCTATCCAAAATATTCTTCTACCCAGGACTACCTATCAGAACAGAACCCATGTTCTAAGGCCCAAGCCCAAAGTCACTTTCTCTTTCCTAATTGCTCTCCAAAATAACCTCTCCTTCAGAACTTCCAGAGATCTCTTATGCCTTTCCTTTATTTATATCATGTTCCACCTCACACAAACATTCCCAGTTTCCAAGAGCCACATTGCTCCTCTACACCATGCTTTTCACTTCCTCACAAGCTCCACTTATAATTATTGCTAAGAAATCAATACTAAAGTGCTTCACACACTGTTCACGTAACTGGGTTCTCACCTGCACACAAAGTGTTGGCATCCAAAGGTGGCAAGGAATTAGGTATTAACCAGAAACGGAAATGACTCAGCGATGATAGCCCCGAGCCAAGCAATCTCCCTCCTGTCTCTTTGTCTTCTCTTACTACTCTGCTGGAATACAGTATTGCTACTACACCGCACAAACATTCACGCACACAGCAATCTGAAAGCACTGTGAGTCTCAATGAAGAGTGCTACATTTTTTTCCAACCACATCTAAATGATTATCTCCACACTTACATGGAGATCCACTTTTTAATTGATGAAACTTGTGCAGTTATTGATTCCTTTCCTCAACCCTCGCATTCCTTCTCCACAATGACATTCATCTAACTGCCCATGGACACTCCAGTATACACATAATTACATTTCAAATTACACTGATTTAGACTTGACTGTAAACTACATTGTTTCTTTCTACTAAAGAGTAAATTTGAGCAACTGGTCTCCTGCTAAATACAGTCATCAGAAGACTCCTTTCCCATCATTCAATATTACTTTAATCTAAGAAAGGAGAGTTGTCAATTCAAGCATAGGCAATACTTGGTACTTCAAACTTTAGCAAAACTTGGTCTGAGATTTCCTGCCAGAATTACAACTCTCCTTCACATCCCACTAGTTGTTTTCTCCACTCTTCGTTGCATTGACTCTCTTCAAATTTCATATTTGAAATTTCAGCTGAAACCTTCTTATGTTTAGTGAATTGCTGGTAAACATTTGTCATTTAGGTCACAAGTTCACACTGTAATAGTACCCACCAGAGTTGGGGTTGCAGGAGACCTAGGAGACTTCTTTATATGTATTCTTTTTCAAAATGCCAGCAACTGACCAACAGCTGACAACCATAACTATCCTATCACAGACAATCATGCTACCACTTAAAGATGTTTTTGTCCAGTTAGCAATGCAGTAGCCAAAAGAGGTCCAATCTACTGATTAACTGTCCCTCCATGAACCTCTGCCTGTGTCAGTATTACCAGAATTATCCTTTTAAGAGGTGGTAAATTGAGGTAAACAAGTAGTGAACATTTCAGTCCTTAGGTTTCTGTGTTACAGTTTGTTTCTCATTCACTGAATCATTCAGTCACCACTTCTTGGGTATTTATTTCACCCAACTGAGCAAATTATAATCCAATAGTTCCAACACTTTAGATTTAACAGGTCAATAAAAATTTGAAAACATTCGTGGTGTTAACAAATGCTGCCAAATTTTTATTACTCAGTGGAAGGCCAAGACATGAACAAAATTAGCTGCTGATACAAGAGTGGAAGGATAAAGATAACTAAACAAAAACATTTGCAAGATGAGGAAAGTGTAAAGACTAAAGAATATTCTCTCCCTGGTCTCAAAGTTAAATGTGTACACAGGAAGGAAAAAAGAGAATGTGGAAACAATGGCCTTACCCACTTTCCTGCAGCCTTTGACCCTTTGTGCCCTAACCAACTACGTAAAGATCATCAAAATAAAATAAAAACAAAAATAAAAAAGAAGGTTTGAAAGTGAGAACACATATACACCCATGGCCAGGCTACCAAAGTGCTTAACAGGGAAAGCACCACAGCTGTAATGACCAGGTAGATGCTGTCCCAGCCTGCTTCTTCCCTCTGCAGTTTCAGATATTGGCCCACATTACTCTGCCAAGGGCTTAACCCCATCCAGGGTCTGAAATCAACTTCTTCATGGCTGGGGGAATCTGGCTGAGTCATCTTGAGCCCATCCAAGTCAGCTCTGACTTTGGTTTTTGGATACTGGGATCCCTTTCTGACCCTACCTGCACCTTCTTGCTGAGCTTCAGTGACCTTCTTACATGTTTCCTAGGGCTTGACTCCTTTCAGTAGCCCAGAGGTCTCCAAAATAGGCATTTTACCCCCTAATATTCAGTCCTCATGCCTAGGCTCTGATGCCCAGGGTTAGGCATTCGTAGCTCTGGCTCCCACAAAGGTGAGGCATCGGCAATTGCTCACTCCCTTCCTACAACTGGGACACCCCTCAGGCTTCCTCTAAACTGCCTGCCAGCTATCCTCTCTGCAAATACCGCCTGTTATCAGACTCTGCTGATGCAATTCCACCCACCAAAGATGAAATAGTGTGCAGTGGCATGTGTGTGTGCATGTATGTGTGTGTGTGTGCGCGCGAGAGGGAGTGATTCTAGAAAGAAAGCTCTTAGCCCTCCCCAGTTCTAAGAGTTCCATGTCCCTCAGAAGGCAAACACAAAACAAAATACACAGCTTCAGGAATATTTTCCAACTCAGAAATCTTAATTGTATATTCCAGGCTGGTATTTATTTTTATTTTATACTAAAGCGGGGCTTTAGAGAAACATCTACAAAGGATCTTCATTTCTGGAGAAACAGAGACCTAAAGATCTAGTTTTCCTCTTTCCTTAACAGTTCTTTCTGGCCTGGGCACAATTTTCCATCAAGCCACTTTTCCATCTCCTCTCACAGTCACGCTTCACTAGGAATCTCTTTTTAACGACAGCAATGCAGTGCTTGGCACACTGTAGCAGGCAAGTGGGGCCTCTTGTTTTAGCAAGGTTTATAAAAAAATCATGTTTTCAAGACTTTTCTTCCAACCAGACATTATCATTATCAACTTAATTCCTATGCAAGCCACTTTTCTCAAAGAAAGGGAGATTCCCCAGATATGTCTTATTTTCCACAAATCTAAGAGCAGCGTAGAGCAACAAAGTCCTGGCTAGCTCTAGAGAGGAACTTTATTGTTCTATAGGCACAAGTGGAAAGAAGTGTGGCTGCTTGGCCAGTACCTGTCCAGGTGCCATGTTTGTGTGGTAAGGTATTCTGTATAGCTTGCAAGGATTCCCTTCCTGTCTCCTGGAAGTCCTTCAGTGTTGTCTCCTTCTGCCCCTCTCTTTCTTGGTAAAGGAGGAGCTGAGGATTCAATAAAGGATGAGGATTCAATCCCTAAGAGAAACCAATCAAATGCAGAGCTTTTCTCAACTTATCAAGCTGATCCAAATAGCCTGGGTGGCTGCTGACCCTGCCTATTACCAAGTTGCCTAGAATGCTGGCTATGCTGGGACTGAAATCCTTGAAGTGATTCAACTTCATCCCTGGAAATCGACTCCACTAGGTGAGTTTTTATGGTATCTCCTCCACCCCAATCTCTGGCTTGCCACTGGGAGACCCTTGGCATAACAATATGAAAAGATTTAACACGTAGATATGAATTGAGACCATCCAGGCCTGCTGTCTTGGCCACACCTTCAAGTGGGCGGCACCAGTATTGCCCACCCATTTTCTAATTAATTAAGAGACCACCAATGGGGAACATCTCACCTGTAGGTTACCCGCCCAACAAGGAGGGGTCAAGGAATGCTTAAAATCCCAAGGCCCTTCCTCAAATCTCCTCCCCTTTCGAGAGGCACCCCACCTCCTGGTTTTCTCTCCGGAGGTGCCTTCCCCTTCCCTTCTTTCCCTGCTCACCTAGTCCCTTTGCAAATAAACTTTTTCTGTTTGCAACAGATTCCTGGCTTTTTATTTCTATACTAAGCTGAGGAAAGAACCCACCGGGCATTTCTGGTAACATGAATCTCTCTGCAAATATCATTGACCCAGGGTCATTCAAAATGTGTGCATCTTAATTTTACAGTTTAATCAATGGAGCCCCATCCACCACTTGATTTTTTTTCTTATTTTTACTCACTTTCTTTTCCTTTATGTGTACAGCCTCCCAAGAAAACCACACACTCTTACCTTAGGTCTGTCAGTTACTCTTCCAAAGATAGTAAAACTGACAGGATTCAGAAGTGGTCGAGATAATTCCTTCCTTATGCAAAAACCTCAAACTCAACTTGGAAATCTCAAAAAGTAAGTATGAGGCAAGTAGCCTACATGATAATTCTAATCATGAAGCAATTCCCACTGTTTTCTGGAAAATTTTAGTCACTCATAACTCAATAACATACCTAACTTATTAGCTTTTTGTATTTGTTAACAACTGTGATATTTAATCTTTGGCATTCTTATTTCAGTGCAATCAAACAAACCTAATTTAAAGAGCAGGGCCTGGGCCCGGCGCGGTGGCGCAAGTGGTTAAAGGTCCTCACCTAGCACGCCCGGGATCCCATATGGGCACCGGTTCTAATCCCGGCAGCCCCGCTTCCCTTCCAGCTCCCTGCCTGTGGCCTGGGAAAGCAGTCGAGGACGGCCCAAAGCTTTGGGAACCTGCACCCGCGTGGGAGACCCGGAAGAGGCTCCTGGCTTCGGATCGGCATAGCATCGACCCGTTGCGCTCACTTGGGGAGTGAATCATCGGATGGAAGATCTTCCTCTCTGTCTCTCCTCTCTGTATATCCGCCTTTCCAATGAAAAAGTAATAAAAATAAATCTTTAAAAAAAAAAAAAAAAAGAGCAGGGCCTGTTGCAAAACAGAGACTCACCTTTCAATGCAAAGAACTAATATTTGCATTACTTATTTATATTAAAATATGCAGCAATTTCCCAAGTACTCAGCCAAGTTATAAATTTTTATAACTTCTTTGAATTGTTAACATTTTTTTAACACACTGCATTATTTCAGCTTTGTAAAGGGCTCAATAACAATCTTTCTGGTCAGGAAAAAGGAAAGGACATTAGAATAAAGAATGCAGAATAAATAAAAACAAAACAGTACAGCCCGTACATCCACACACACAAAGGCAACTTTCATGGTGAGCTATAAGCAATTCTAATAACACAATGTCCTTCATGTTGATTTCAGCAGTGAAAAGAATTTCTCTAGTTACTGAAGACTTTCCTGGCCAAGTTTCAGAAAAAAAATCTGATTCTATCCCAATTTGACTTCTGTGCAATGCAAGTCATGCACATTTTATACACTGATATATAATGATGCCATTCTTCTGTGGACTATTAACAGCTGTAGAAACTATTATAACCAGCTTCAAAACATGTCTGTGTAGTCAGTGCTCTCCAGACACTTAGCAATCCCAAAGCTATTTCTGGACGCACTTGGATTGCAGTGTGAACACAAAGTTTTGATTTATGTTGGTAATGAAACAACAAACTTCTGATCTTTCCTCTAAATGGCCATTCAGATTACATGAACAGCATGTGCTTCAGGGGAAATCGGAGGGCAGAATTTACAGAAACAAAAAGGAAGCAAGAAAATTAATGGAGGGCCCACCCACAGTTACCTTAAGGCAAACCCACAGTCCTTGGTATACAGCACTGCACTGATGTTATACTGGGGTCCCTAAAGGCACTCAAGCTAGGACAGAAATAGCAGCATAGGCTTTGGATGAGCAGGTGCTCCAGCAAAACCATGTGCCTTAAGCAGGAACAAGGACAACACAATGGTAGACATTCACATCCCCAAATTGTCACCAAGTTCGTGAGTAAGCCTGTACAAAGGCCCTGAGATTCTCATTTCAACTGAAAGTTAAATTTCACTGAATCACGACAAAATCCCCTGAAACTGACAAACTCATGCAAGGGAATTTTCTAGTTGTAGCAATCCACCCACCCGCAAAGGCAAAATGTCCATAGGCGATCATAAGCTGTGAAGTTCCCTTATCCCACATTTGCCATCTATCATTCAGAAAAATAGTAGAGCTTCCCTAAAATGATACATTTCAAGCAAACCATCCTAAGTTGTGACCCAGTCATGCATCTAATAAAGAACAGACATATTGACTCACAACCAAAATCCAAAGAATAGCCACTCCTAACGATTAAGGATGCAGCATGAAGAAATCTCTATAGGATATCATTTGCTTTCTGTTTTCCAACGTTAAAGACCAAGAAAACAGTAACTTCCCTTCCTCTGCAGATAACCCATGTATGTACAGCCCACTCTGCTGCCTGGATAAGAAGAAGGAGAGGCTGCAGTGCCATTCCACCTCCCAGATAGAGAAGCCTCTCTATCCCTACTTTGGCAATGTATACCAGAATGCTCAAAGATCCATCCTCTTTCCTGAAAAAGCTTCCAACTTGGCTGGGAGAGAAAGTGTAGGTAGGGGTACAAAAGGAAAATCAAGTAGGTCCTAAAGCAAGTGTATATAAGAATGGGCTACATAGAGTTGAAGTACTAGATAATTTTAGACACATTATTTATGGTTTCTGAAACCAGGTTAAAGTAAGACTGAAATATTGGGGTAAGTGCTAAAATAGCTGTTGTATCTATACATGATATGACATTCATTGCCTTAGTACCAGTTAGTATGCGTTAAAGTTGCAAGGAATGAGATATTCAACTGGAGTCATTTAAAAAATGGGATCATTCACTTTTCTCACATAAGCAGAAATTTCAAAGTAGCAATTTCCAGGCTTGGTCCTGTGGCTCCTAATATTTCTAATTTTCATCCTACTGTTCTCTAATGTGGTATATTTCCCTCTGAGTGTTATCTCATGTTGTCAAGAGAGCTGCTCTAGCACCAGAAAACACATTCATGGTGAGAAGAAAAGGAAGGGGGAGGACCCAGTTAGCTTTCCCTTCTAACATTTTTCCATTGCATCACAAAACAAAAATCTTCCCAGAAACCTCTAAACTACCTCCACTGATTGTCTGAAACATTGTCTGGCTGTATCTGATAGCCAGAAAAGCTGAAAATGTGCATTACCGGGAATGAGATTGCCGTGACATGCTTATATACATTAATATTCAGTTGGCACGAGCTGCCAGAAGAAGCCAGGCTTGGTCAGCAAGGAAGACAGAGTGGAAGGGGTAAAAGCGGCAGCTGAGTAGTCAGTTAATGCTGTCTCCAATGTTCCCTGGTTTTCATGTTCTACTCTGATGAGAAATATAAGAGTTTTATATAACTATGTTTTTCATACAGTCGTCTGACTCCTGATGATGATAGGATATAAAACAAATCATCTTTTTCTTCCAATGTTACGGACTAGTTTTATTCAATGAAATAGGAAATGTGATATTCAAAGATAATTGAAGCAGACAGTTTTGGTTGCCTATCTTTTCACCATTTGTCCCAGTTCTTTGTTAACTGAGCCCTGATCCTGATCCTGTAAGATGAAATAACTGAGCCCTGATCCTGTAAGATGAAATAAATCCTCAGGGAAGATACTCCATTAAAGCTCTAGGAGATGAGTCTTAATCTCATGCAATCATAGTGATTCGATTTACCAAATAAGTAATTGATTTAGTGGTGCTTATGCAACATAATTCTAGTCAATGTTTTGTGATAATAAGTCAGCTGAGAACTTTCTAGCAAAAATTCTCCTCCTTATAAAAGATACAAATGAAGTATTTTCCCTGTCTCTTTCCCTGTCACAAAGAAAATAGGTGAGGATATGAATGCCTGGAGCAGTAGCAGTCATTTTGCAACTATGCAGGGATACACTTGAGAAAAGTCAACAAATTGAGAACAGCAGAATGGAAACAGACATTGATTTCAGTGGGTCCAATGAATGAAAAAATGCTGAAACTGCTCCAACTTTCTATTGGTAAATCCCATCTTTCTTTACGTGGTACTATTCCTACTAGCACAGGTTCTATCTAGGCTATCTCTTATTGTGGGTAAGCTGATCACATCAGAAGCAAATCTACCTGTGGGACAATAGTGAGCAAGCCGGCTTATCATGTCGCCTGGTGCCACCCCAGCCTTGACAGCACGGCATACTCTGAAGTCCACGCGGTCACTCCTGGTAACAGAAGGTCCCCAGGCTCCTCAGTGTACCACTCTGGGACCTCTATTTCCCTTCAGCCACCCACAACTTGTCTGCGACAGGTGCCTCATTATCTGTACCAGGGGCCACCCACACTGCTCCTGATCTCACAGGAAAAGGGGCCTCAGCGGCCCAGAGCAAGAGCAAGAAAATCATTTGACAGAGTGAAACCAGGCTTATCTATAGAAAACTCCTATAGCATTAGGAATTATTCCTATAAATGAAGAAAAGTCTAGTGTATAAATTATATGCAAAGATTTTTTTAAAAAGCAATGAACACATAAAAATAGATTCTGATCCAGCTCTTTTACAAATCACAAATAGTACTTGTTTCTTCTAAGTGGTTTATCATAACATTTCTTTAAAAGAAAAAAAAAAGGCTTAAAACATGATTAAACGCCTAAAATACCAACCAACATGCTTTTCTTTTTTCTCCAGAAAGAAAGATATCATGCATAGCAGCACGCCTGCTAGGGAAATAAATGCTGGGAAAGAAAGCCATGTATTGTTCTCAAGTCTCCAAGAGCACCAACACCACCAGGCAGAAGACTGACTTCTCTGAATCCTACTTCAGCAGCATGTTGAGAATGCCTGCTCCCTTGGCCCTTGCTGCAGGAAGACAGGATCCTAGGAAGGCTCAGAAGAAACTCTCCATCTCGGCAGTGGAAAGTAGATTCTCGTCCCAGGCTTTTCACATGTGCGGGACTTCACAGCAGGACTGAAGATCAGACTCCCAAAGAAGTAGGGCAAGCCACTTACTTAAATCTTCGTAACATAATCTCCCACACACTTGTAAGAGTAATACTTTCATATATTTACATTTTAAGGCTGATTTTTTTTTTAGATGAAAAACTTTTCAAACCAAATGGGGTTAACAACGATACTTAGAATCCAGCAGACCGGGAAGGCAAGAGAGCTAGCAAGTGGCAACCTGTTCAGCGCCACCTTCAGTTCCAAATGGCTGGGATCACAACTGGTGGAAGCACAGGGAGGAAACTGGGCCAGTTCAGAGCTATCAACATTCTAACAGCTCAGTGCTTTCTTCCTGACCAAATTCGTAAAGTTTGGGCACTGTAGTTCATGACGTTCTGGTTGGGGGTGGGGCAGAGGGTCAATGCCAAACACCATGACTGGTTTTAAACAAACAGAACTTTTCCACCCAGAAAGGGTAGGAGGCACATGCTTACCCCAAGGATGCGACTGCTTAAAACGTCTGGAACACTTCTCTTCCGTAATTTCCTTTCAGAGCCTCAGGCCGGTTCTTCAGAATATCCTCAGTAGGGCTCAGTCTTTAGCATTTCATGATGAGAGTTCTGGGGTGGAAAGAGTTTCAAGGAAATGACATGATGGGGATACTGAAACAGTCAAGAATTTGTTGAAGGAAAATACAGTGAGCAAGGTTGGAGAGTAAATTAGGTTCAGACTATATTGTAATTATCTTAGCAAAAAGAACAATCATACCAAAAGAAAAGCAGCTATCATTAAGAACTTTAGCTTGTCTAAGCAAAGAAAAGGAGATCCCAGGTGCCCTCCCAATGCAAGAGAAAAGTGTTTCCAATGTCATCAAAGATCCAGCCATTGACCTTTAAAAAACCAAGGAGACGGATTAAGGAAAAGCTGGAATCTAGAAACTTCATGTTATTTCTTGAGAAAACCCAGATTGAGGTGTTAAACACACGAATCCAAAATAAAGAATAGTGGAAATAATGAAACTCATAATTTCACAGATTTTAACGAATAGAAGGTGTAAAGCTGAGCACAATGGGGATATCAATACAGTTACTTGGAATACAGCTTGAGGGATTCTTAGGTCACACAAAAAATGAAATGACAGTCACCAGGAGGAATGCAGTAAGAAAGTCACTGGGAAAAAACTGGATCCAGAAAAGGACCAACAGAATTAAAGTCACCTTGAATAAGTATCTTCATTCTTGCAAAAAAAAAAATTATGAAGTGTTTGGTCGTGTCCTTGTAGACAACATGGGAATATGTGGTAAATTGCTGGTGGTGGTTGGGAAGATGGTGATCATCTGGTGGCTTAACGGTCAAAACAAATGAGTGGACATCACCTGCTGTGAGATGGAAGGCTCCCATAAGAACATCTGTATCCTTGACTCAGGGTAGAAACACCAAAAACATGTTTATCTAACCAACATGTTATAATGCTAACAGGAAAACTGTACATTTTCCCTAGAATTCAACTGCCACCATGACAAATTATATGCATATGTATATATGTGCACGTGTATACGTACATAAGCACAAGCAGACTTTAAGATACATATATATGATGAGAGGAAGGTAATTTATAATGGCTCACATCAAAGCAAAACTTTAAAAAATTAGAAAATAGTCTTATTTGACCAAAAATTTATTATAAGCCACCATGAAAGCACATGTATCAAAAAATGCAAATGGTCTTAATTGGTATCAACAATAGTATCATTATTTCCTCCCCTGTCCCCATTCATCAATATCAAGGGCTTCAGTCACTCTCTCTGGAAGATTACTGTCTAAGTCTGTTCTACGTTGCTGTAAGAGAACTCCACATATTTGGGTAACTTACGAAAAAAAAAAAAAAAACCTTCCTTCTAGTCCAGGAGGCTTGGAAGGAAGTAGAATACCAAAGTGCTGGCATTTGGTGAAGATCTTTTTGCTACATTATCCCACAGCAAAGATGAAAGGGGGACAGAGAACCAGAGAGAGAACCAAGTTATTGAACACACTCCAATGATAACAGCATTGACCTAATAATGAGTGAAGAGCCCTTGGGACTTAACAATCACCTTACAAGGGTCCCACCTCCCAGCATCACTGCACTGGAGATTAAGCTTCCAAAATGTGTACTTTGCAGGGGACACATTCAAACCATAGCCATCATGATTTGACGCTAGACTTGGATTTCATGAAAAATCTCCACAAACTCAGATCAGAAAAGGGTCACTGGGACAGCAAATGCCAAAAACAAGAAGCAAATTAATCTATGATATGTTTAGTCTACAGAGGAAGATACTTGGGTGTTACAATTGGTAGTCTTTATATGTTTTGAATAAGTTATAAGGAAAGGAAAGAACACATGTCACATGTCATAAGGAAGAACACTGGCTGTAACTTCGAGGTGGCATGTCTGAAGCCAATCATATTGTCTAGGGACACGTGGCTAACAGTGGGTGCCCCAGCCCACAATGGCCACAGGCGTGTCAGAGCCCCTGAGAGCATGTCTGCAGCTGCAGTCAGAGGATGGATGAGATGATTGTCAAGAGCCCCTGGAGGAGGTTTTTGCTACCAAATCTTAGGGCTATGAGGTTTTGAGATTGATCATTTCCTTCTTACAGAGAAAACAACATTTCATAGAATCTCTTTGGGTCATTTTCAAAAGGTCTTCTTATTTTCTTCTGAAGATTGTTGTCCATGAATTCTTCTCCCAAAAGTGAGAGTCCTTTCCCAACTTCCACATGGCCTCCTTCACTCATTCTTATGCCTCTATAGAAGATACCGAGATAACAGTAAAGTTGGTCAGAGCAACGGCTTTCCGTTGTTTGTCTCCTTCCTGTAATTGTTGCTCTGTGGCTCCTTATATTCTGCATCTCCCTAATGAGCTACTGGGTCTAAACTTGGCTCTTTGCCCAGAGTGGGGTTTCCCCCACATGGAGGTATGAAAAGGCACCTCACACTTGGTGGCACCGGGGAAGTCCCAGGGCCCCTGGAGAGCTGAACTGTTTATTTAAAATATTAGATAGAAGAGGAGCTTGACTAATGGGTGTGGAAAAGAGGGGAATTTTCAGTTGTGAAATAGTGACTAGATACTATTTTAACAATAAAAGATCATTTGGTTGACTCACACACAGCTTGATTGATTGGCTGATTCTTTAATCAACTGTTCAATATTTTAGAAGCACCATTAAAACCGGTTCAGGGATGCTAGAGCCAAAGCTAAACCACATATTATCACCTGTACCAAGCAGAAAATTTGAATTTGTTTTTCTAAAACTGCTGAGGAAATCTTATTTGCAGGCAACACCTAAATATTTAACACATATCAAAGACCTCACACACAGTTTCAGATAACTTTCATTCATTAACATTTCACTGGAAAATGACAGTAAATCTGAATTCATTTGTCTACTTTCTGTGAGCTAAAAATCAAGACTTCTCAAGTATCAGACCCTTTAAACGTGTGTGTGTGTGTGTGTGTGTGTGTGTGTGTGTGTGTGTGTGTGTGTGTGTGTGATGGTTCCCTTTGAAAAGCCAAGGCAAAATTGGCAGGGTTCAAATGAAAAGGAAAGACACACAGGCCTACACATCCTGCAAGCCAGCCAGGACACAGATGCAGAGGCAGGCCATTGTGCTTCAAAACTCACAATGGAAAGATGTGTGTTAAAGGGATTGGCATGTGAGATGGCGGAGGCAGAAGGTAAACGATGTTAACTCCAAGTATTGGGACCTACACCCGGGCCCTGAATTTCAAATTCCAGGTGAGGAGAAAGGAGCCAGCCCTCTAAGAACACGTGGCTTCCTCTGTGCTGTGCTGCAGCAGATCCCAGTCTACTGCTGCACCACACATGCCCATATGGAACTTCTTCAGATCCTTCCTAGGCTGCTGCCACAAGAAGGATGGAGTTCTTGGAGGATGATGCACAGGGATACTAAAAAGCAAGAAAATAACACCAGAAAAAGATGGAGTATCAGAGATAGGATGTACAAATTATCAAAGTATGCTCAAAACCAGTTTAATTCCAGGTACCGAGCCTATTCCTGCCCTACAGCCCCAGCCAGGACTCTGCCGCCCACATCATACCATGGCTGGTTCCTTGACCTTCAGGTTGAGATCAAATGCTACAATAAGAAGAAAATTTCTCTGATGCTCTTGACTAAAGTAGCTACCCAGTTCCTATCATATCACTCTGCTACTTGTATCCCAGAACTGATGGATTTTTGCAATTACTTCTTGTTTTCTTTCCTTGCTTACTTACTAATTGCTCTGTTTCCTTGTACCTCTCTGCCCCTCTAGTTCCTAGAATGCAATATGCAAACACAAATATTTTCCCATTCTGTCATGGCTATACCCCTCACTCACAGGTACCATGTACCTCATACATGGAACGAGTGTTTAACAGATATTCTGTTTGATGAATGAATAAACAATCAAAGGCAGAAATTTTTCAGTTCCAGTAACTCAGAAATAATAGCTTTTTCTTGTTTTTAATTGACTTTCTAACATATTTCCTTGTGGAGAAAACTTCATTCCTCAATAATACCAGGCAAATGAAGCATATCAATGTGCAAGCTTGTTATCACTAAAACAAGCTGAGAAACGTAAAAACTAAAATTTCTCTCTAAGCACAAGCTATTAGTGAAAATTATCAGATTATGAAACAAATTATAAGAAAAAAACTATTACTTATGGTTTCTGAACAACAGTTACTTCATCTTTCCTCTGACGTTCAGTGAGCTAATAGACACAGTCTTTGTTTCAAAAACGTGTTTTTAAAGTCTACCAGGCATTTAATTTTTCCACTCCAAATATTATTTACACTCATGTTCACTGTGTGAAATTATTTCTCTTTTATTCTCCCCCATTGCCACTGCCAAAGCTAACCAGTTTCAAATCCTGAAATTAGAAGTACTAGAAGACTGGTGCTATATAAATCTATTATCCCTAACAACAGTACTTCTTGCAATAGCAACACATTTTTAACATGCTAAAATAGTAACCTGCAAAAATGTTTTTAAAAATCCCAAACCAGTAATAGGTACCAAAACAAAAAATAAAATCTTTCTTAGAGGGCCCGGTGCAGTAGTGGCTAAAGTCCTCTCCCTATATGCACCCAGATCCCACATGGGAGCCAATTTGATTCATATCCCAGCTCCTTTACCTGCCATCCAGCTCCCTGCTTATGGCCTGGGAAAGCAGTTGAGGACAGTGCAAGGCCTTGGGATCTTGCACGCAGGTAACCTTGCACGCATAAGTAAGCTGCGTGCAAAATCCCAAGAAGGAGATCCTGGCTCCTGGCTTCAGATTGGCTCAGGCCTGGCTGTTGCAGCTGTTGCAGAATGAACCAGCAGGCAGAAGATTTTTCGGTCTCTCCTTCTCTCTGTAAAATCTGACTTTCCAATAAAAATAAATCTAGGGGAAAAAAAGATTTTTTGCATACAAAATAAGTAATGCAGCAGGAAGTATAGTTTGTGAATTGAATAATTAGAATTCAGAGACCCTGGTTCCTGGTGTCACTCTGGCCCAGTGCTGTCCCTGCAGCCACCTGCGGAATGAGCCAGTGGATGAAAAATAGCAATCTCACATTCTCTCTCTCTGCAAATCTGATTTTCAAATCAACAAATAAATCATTTTTTTAATTAGAAGTAGGATTTCAAGATACGGGACATATTAGAAAAACAAACATAATATGGGCTAGCAAAACTTAACAATTTTGGTCTGAAGAATCTTTTTGGTGCTTTCCATCTCTTTTCTCACAAAAGTGCTTGCTTCCCACTTACCCTCACTCTTGATGCCTCAGGTAAATTTCTTGTTGATCCACTTCCTGAAAGACTGTCATAAATAGAAAATGGCCATGTATTAATAGCATGTTAGGTCTCAACTGAAAATTGAAGTTTCAGTTTTAGTGTAAAAGGATGCTCCTCTCATGAATATTTACATTTTAACATAGGGAACAATTTTCTAAAAGTGAAAATTGTCAGCATTATAGCAGGTCATTTGAGAAGGTCAGTGTGAGTTTTCAGAGCGTCCCCTGAAATCAATCCAAACTGGAACTCACCAAGGTTACTGATGCCCATCTAAACATCTAAACTCAATGTACTTGAATGTTTTAAAATTACAATGTTTTGGAGGAAAATTATGCCAAAGCTTTATATCAATGACTCTCAACCAGAGGTTATTTTATAGCTGGCACTTGAAAATATAAGGAAAGATTTCTGGTTGTGATGCCAGGGTGAGCGGAGCTACTGCTATCTAGTGAGTTGAGGAATGTCTGTGGCTAAAAACCGCACACTGCACAGAATAGTCCCTGTCCCAATAAGGAATCAGCCAGTGCCAGTGGTCCAGGCATTGCACATGAGGCCATAATCAGGGGGAGCTGATCGCTAGATAACTCTTGGGTGATACAAACACCATTGCCAGCAATCCCAGGCCTGTCTGATAAGCCAAAAATGACCTTCATTTGGGAGGATGAGCACTAGTTTCTTAAGTTTACCGGGATATCTTAAGTCCTGAATCTGAATTATTTAAATGAATGTTTCAAAACAGCCAAATGCATAAAATGAAGAGGCTTTATATAGTTCATGTAAGTTTTTCTATTTTGGTAGTCGAAGTTGTGATTAAAACTGGCATTTCTGAAACTTTAATTGCTAGTTACTGCATTACTAGGGCAAAATGAAAAAAAAAAAAAATTTCCAGGACCAGCCAGATGCGAAATCTCAAGATAAGAAATTAATATTTAAACCAATGTTCATGTTCTAATGAAAAGAAACTTGTTTATACATTTTAATTTGGTTGAATTAATAAGCAATATATTTCTTGAATTAATTCCTGAACCACTATTAATTGGCTAATTTCCCAACACTATACTTAATCTCTCAAATCCTATTAGATTACTAATAAGTAGAAGAGAGCTTATAAAAAGACACTTCATATGTTAAGAGCAGACTTTATAAATTCTAACAAGATCATATTGTTTTCTGATGTTCCAAGTGATCTTTGTTGGCGTACAAATTGCCTTAGAAACTTAAAATGCACATTTTTCACTGGACAAGTGGATGGATGCTCCCTCTGTCTCTTTCAGCCTTACAAATAACCAAATATTTAAAACCCACTTCTAGTAAAATATAATCAAATGTTTCCATCTACACGGCTAGAATCCGAGCAACATGCTCCTGGCATGAGCTACACTTACTGGCAACCTGTGCTCCTCTACTTCTGAAAGCTCTTTCACTAGCACCCTCCTTCCACGTCTCCCCCACCACCTGCCCAAGCCACAGTAGATGGATAGGAAAGACGAGCAGTGGAAAGATGTGAAGAAAATCCACAGCGGTTTCTGCTATCCTCTGTGAAACTGAAAACTTCTCAAACAGGAAAAGCCCAAGAAGTCAGGCCTCTCGGTTACTGAAAGGTAACTCAAAGCTTTTAAACTCTGAACCAGAGGTGATTTTATAGCTGGCACTTGAAAACATAAGGAAAGATTTATGGTTGTGATGACAGGGTAAGAACCATCAAGTCATGAAGAACCGTTCTTTTTGAGGATCTTGGTTTTCACAGACTTGTAGAATTTTCTCTTATTCATCGCCACTGAAAATTACTGAGAAAGAACTACAAATTGAGGTACATCTCTTGCAGGTTGCTTAGGTTTGACAAATAAAGCAATCACCAAAATCACGGAGTGTACACTGCTTCTAAAAGCCCTATTTGTCTGACAATATAGCAGCAGGCTGGCTAAGCAAATAAATGGCATTCCTTAACATAATCACTTAGAGTTGTACAACCAACGTCAGGTCTCATTGCTTTATCCCTTGCAAAGAGTTCGATGATAATAAAGTTGATTGTTAGTGTGAAGATATAAATTGTTCAGTAGTTAAGAGTTGTTAATGACAGCAAAAGAACACAAAAGAGGAAAAATAGGCTTTAGCAGTCCAAATTCATTTCTAATTGCCTGTGCATTTATTATAGGTTGACCAGGGCTAATTATCTAATTAAACCAAAGCTCTGCCGCCTTAGAGGAATTTCTGTGCACTGTGATGTTGGTTGTCAATTACCACAGCATGTCCTGTTAAAGTGTGGAGTTAACCCAAGGCATGCTTTGCTTTTCCCAAAGCAACACATGGCACTCTTGTTGCATGATAATTTATACTTAGAAGGGAAAAAGTTTTCCCTTAAAAAAAAAAATACACTGTTAACAATATAGTCAGGAAAAGACTATAATCTCCATAAAAGAGACAACCCAGACTCAAGAAAGGAGTCATTGTATGAATATTGCTGAATGTTTTCTTCATATGCCATTTTCAAAAACACATTTAAAAAGTGTCCTTGGTAGAATGGGCATTTACCTAGAGGTCAAAAGCCTATGCCCCACATTGAAGGACCTAGGTTTCATTCCCATTTGCTTTATTTTTTTTTAATGATTTATTTATTTTTATTGGAATGGCAGATTTACAGAGAGACAGAAAAAGATCTTCCATTGCTGGTTCACTCCCCAAGTGGCCACAGTAGCCGAAGCTGAGCTGATCTGAAGCCAGGAGCTAGGAGCCTCTTCTGGGTTTCCCATGGGACTGCAGAGTCTTCCACTGCTTTCCAAGGCCACAAGCAGGGAGCTAGATGGGAAGTGGAGCATCCAGGACATGAACCAGTGCCCATATGAGATCCCAGCACATACAAGGCAAGGATTTAGTGACTAGGCTACCGCACCAGGCCCTCCTAGTTGCTTTCCATGACTCCAGTTTTCTCGTTGGGCAGACTCTGGGAGGCAGAGGTAAGAGCCCAGGTAACTGAGCTGCTGGCTACAAAGCCAGCCACTGCAGACATGTGGATAGTCAGTCAGTGGATGAGTACTAGCTCTCACGCTCAATCACATCCTAACCAATTCTTTACCTTACATATAGCAGAACTTAAGCTTTAAGAAGTACATGAGTTTCCTTTAGGTCACAAAGGACTCAGCTGCCAAGCCCAGGCGGTCCACGGGTGTTCTCTCAGTCCATTATCCCAGTTTGCAGCTGTACTGTCATTTCTCACACTCTAAATAATGCCTACATAGCAAGGTTGTTTTGTCTGTTTTTCCAAAAGAACACTTGGATTAGTGGAATTTTGCTTTCTGAAGGAAACACAGTAATGCTGTCCCTATTTATTTCAAGTCAGTCAAATATCCCAGAATACATTTTAAGACAAACATTTACAGGAGCAGTGTTTACTTTAAAAAAAAAAAAAAGGAGTAAAGGCAAGGTATTACATCTTGTTGCTTCATCCAACTGAAGGAAATGTAATGAACTTGCAGTGGATTTTATTGATCAGAGTGTTCAAACAACTGATCATATCCTTTCTATTGCTCCCAGGAGATTGGATCCTAAATTGATGGCTCATGACAGAGTGCTAATTGCCAAGCATCTTGCTGGAAGGGCATCTCCCAAAGAAAGCATGCCTTCCTTCTACCGAAACTTCACTCCCCCTTTCTTCTGGAATATGGCATCTGCCCCCTGCAGAACACAGCACTCTGTAACCATACCCTGCCCCTTTCACAGGCATTTTTCAAACATGCACCAGCAGTGAACATACAGTTCTTTTCTGGCAAGTTAAGGAAGATGATTTTCCCTTTCACTGCCTCTTGAAGCTGAACATCAACTGTTTCACCACTTGTGATTCAAATCCATTAATTAAAATAAATACAAAGTAAAAATCTCTTTTTCTGCTAGGAGGAAAAGGACAGATGGGGAAGCGGAGGAGGTGGAGATGGCTGATGTCTTCTTAAAGGGAAAAAAAAAAGAGGGGGCACAAGAAGATAAAATGGGGGGAGTTAATTAGGAGAGGGAAAGTGAGCTTGAATTTTTAATTTACAGTTCACAACTATTTTGGGTATCATAAATACACACACTGCTCAAAGAAGAGGAAAACTTCTCCAATATCAAATTGGTAAAGGGGGAGTTCACATCCTAAACCACCTGCCAACCTGCCAACCCTGACCTTGGGCAGTGCTTCAGGCTGAGCGCAGCCCAAGCCCATCTCCAGCCACACCTTTCGTCCCTCTGCATCCTCTGCATCCTCTCCATCTTCACTTCCTTTCTTCCTTGCCTAACACTGAATAAGGCCCCGGGAAAGAAGAGGAAAACAACAGTCAGTTTAAACCCTTCCCCCACCCTGCTCCTACACGCTCTGGTCCATACAATTAATAGATCGAAAATAATGTGTATGTGTCACACTAACACATTCTCTGCAGTTTATTAGTGCGACCTGTACATCCCAAATCTTGACACAAACACTAACAACTCCCAAGCTTGATTTCTTTAACTAAGCAGCCCATATGCCAGCGCCACACGATGTCAGAGAACACACAAGGTTAAACTAGAGTAGGATTAGCCAGAGCTAAGCGGGTTACAGAGTAATAACTTTAGACAGACTAGATGATGTAGAGACTTTTATTTATCTGAATCGTTGTTCTGTTGTCTCCATCTTGCATATGGGCTGAGAAGATGGAGAGAACCTTTTAGATTGCCTCACACATTCATGAAGAAACTGGGGTCTAGTGAGATCAAAGACTTGTTCAACAACGCAGGGGCTAGCTGGAGGCAGAGCCATACCGCCAGTTCTTCCGGGTTTGCAACTGCTTGTTTCATCCCATAGCTTGAGATCCATTCGTGATAACGGCTGGGCAAGAGATGCTAACAAGTTTTAAAAACTGAGAGCAAAGTCACAATATATGAATCCTAAATATTTAAATAAAGCACTTTTAAAAAATCAATTTATGTACCATGTTCTGCACTCACAGAAAAGGCAGTTAGTTACAGGAGCAAGTTGACAAGGATTCTTAAGAGAAAGAAACCTTTCATGACCAGAACAAAAACAAGAAAAAAAAAGGCCTGGCACAGTAGCCTAGTGGCTAAAATCCTCACTTTATGTGCCCCAGGATCCCATATGGGCACTGCTTCTAATCTTGGCTGCTCCACTTCAGATCCAGCTCCCTGCTTGTGGCCTGGGAAAACAGTCAAGGACAGCCCAAAGCCTTGGGACCCCACTCATGTGGGAGACCTGGCAGAAGCTCCTGGTTCCTGGCTTTGGATTGTCTCAGCTCCGGCCATTGCAGCCACTTGGGGAATGAGCCAGCAGATGGGAGATCTTTGTCTCTGTCTCTCCTCTCTGTATACCTGCCTTTCTAATAAAAATAAATAAATCTTGAGAAAAAAAAAAAGCAAAACTATAGGCTAGAAACTGTATGTATAACAATGTTCATATTCCTAAACTCTTTCAACTGGGTCCCAGTGTGACCAAAAGAGATGAACAATATGAATTCTGAAGAAAGCATGAACATAAAAGATGATTTGTCTTGTGAATTAAGGAAAACTAGTCCGCATAGAGTGCACGGAAGAAAGATGTCAGATAAGAACACAAGTCTAATTCCCAAAGAAAGATCATACAAATGAGCAGGTGGAGTTACATAAATGCATGGTAAGGGCTCTTCCAGTTCTTGTTGCCATTAAGCACCTGTAAAAGAAAGGGGTAGGAGGGGGAGGCTCAGCCTTACTCATGCTTCTGTGCTCCCCTCACTCCTAAATTTAATAGACGTGGGCAGCAGCTGGGGTTTCAGCCTTCCGAGTCTCATACCTGTCAGCTCACCAAAGAAAACGTGGAGAGAAATTAACTTTAAAGCAGACCGCCAAAGCAACAGCTCAGCAGCAAGTCCTGTCAGCCACATGTGCTAAGGAGACTCCCAACCTTGACACTGATTCTCCAGACTTCCCTCTGTATTATGGCCGCCAATCCAAGTTTCCCTACTGTTACACTAGTGTCATCACTGATCTCTTAAAACTGTAAAATGGATCCAGTTACTCCCTTACCCAAAGGCCTCTCACCACACTAACAATAAAACCCACCTATCACAGCCTACCGTCTCCTAAGCCCTGAATAATCCAGCCCCTGCTCTATCTACCTCTCCCACTTCATCTTCCCTGGGAACCCTGAAAACCCTGAAGTCTAATCCCACAGACCTTCAGTCAAAGTCATGCCACTCAGTCCCCTGTGCAGCAACCTCTGAGCTGTTTCCTGACTGTGCGATGCTCTGACTGCAGATTTTCCCACAGTAACAGCTTAACATTCAGGAGTAGCTCCAGTTGCTTTCTGGTCACTCCTGACAACTGGGCTGAAAGCAACATTTCACACACACACACTCACACACACACACAGTCCAAACATCTTGTTTCCATAAACTACCTCTAAAATCATGTTGCCGAATTATTTTACTGTTCAACAACATGTCTTAGTCTGCCTTTTGGGACACAATATCGGAGACCAGATAATACATAAAGAACATATATTTATTCCTTACGGTTCTGGAATCTAGAAAGCCCAAGAACACACTGCCAGCACTAATGCAGGCTTTCTTACTGCATAGAATGGCAGAGAATATCAAACGGCAAAGAAGAAGGGGCTACCAAGCACAGGTCTCTCATCTTCCAAAGCCATTAACACATGATGCCCCCATAACTTCCACTCACCCCTGTAACTCTCAAAGGTCCATGTCCAAATACCATTGAGCTATGCACTGTTGGATCAAATATCCGACACGAAGCTCTGAGGGACAAATTCAAATCATAGCAACTCTCCTCCCACACACACATACAGGTATACTGCTCATAAATATATACTTGCAGGCATATTGCTTAGGAATTCAGACCTTGTTCCTTACCGTGTCCCTAAAGCTTAGAAACCATACCTGGCATCCAGTAGCTATTCACTACTTATCAAGTTACAGAGTCCACCTACTCCAAACTTTCAATAAGCCTTAAAAAATTTTTTATTTATTTTTATTGGAGAGGCAGATTCACAGAAAAGGAGAAGCAGAACTGATCTAATCCAAAGCCAGGAGCCAAGAGCTTCTTCCAGGTCTCTCACACAAGTAGAGGGTCCCAAGGCTTACAGCCATCCTTGACTGCTTTCCCAGGCCATAAGCAGGAAACTGGATGAAAAGTGGGACAGCCACAACACAAACCAGTGCCTATATGGGTTCCTGGCACAAGCAAGAGGATTTAGCCACTAGACTACTGCGCTGGGCTCACAGCCTTGTTTTTACCATAAATTTTCCTGGTATTTTTCATCCTCACTTTTCATTTTCTTGCCTGTTCTCTTTCATGAATGTCTTTTGGTCTTCTCTGGGATTACAGCCACACTGAGAACTAGGCAATGAAGAACATTATAAAGAATGCTAACGCTCACTGGAACCCGACGCTATCGACAGCAAGGAAGAAAGCCAAGTGCTTCTGAAGAACAAAAGTGCCTGGGAGCTGGCTTGTGTAGCAGTGGGGCGAGCCACCACTTCCAATGCCAGCATCCCACATTTGGATTCGGCTCCTTACTAATCTACCTGAGAAAACGGCAGGTGATGGCCCAAGTGCCTGGATGCCTGGCACATCCCTTGCCATCACAGTCATTTGACCTTTCAGATAGAATAAAACTAAAAAAAAAAAAAAAGAAGAAGAAAACTAATCTATCCACCAGTGAAGTACTATAGTGCAACACTGCACAAAATTATGGAGGCAGCCTCTGGCCCAAGCAAGTATCATCCCCTGTGGGCCCACGCTACTTCTTAAACAGATTCAGACACAGTAGGGGGTTGACGTGACCTGGGACTCTACATTTGGACAAATACTCCCAGCTATTGCTGACAGAGGTTGTCTTTGGAAACTTTGAACTCTTAGACCAGAGGATGAACAGCAAGGACCTGTGGAATGGTATGGTGGATGGTTTTAACCAGTAAAAATAGTCTTTAAAAAAATGTAAGGAAAAAGAAAAAACTGAAGGTGATTCTAAAGACCAGTTAAATTCATTTCATTATTGTTAATTATTCAAAAATTCTTTGGTCCTTAAGTACAACTTTCACCAATCTTCTTCTATTCAATCTTATTTATTTGAAAAGCAGAATGACCAAGGGGGAAGAGAAGGAGAGAGAATTTTCCACCTGCTGGTTCACATCTCAAACAGCTGCCACAGCCAGGCAGGAACCAGGCTGAAGCCAAGAGCCAAGAACTGTATCCTCTTCTTCCACACAGGCATCAGGGGTCCAAGAACTTGAACCATCACCTGCTGCCTTTCCACGTGCATTAGCAGAAAGATGGATCACACAGTGCAATGCCAGGATTCAAACCAGCACTCCAATACGGAATACCAGTGTTGCAAGTGAACCAGTGTTGGAGGCTTCACTCCCTGCGCTATAATGCGGGCCTGGAGAATTCTTTTCTAAAGCAATGACCCTCTCAAGCTGAATCACCAACTCCTAACAGCGACCTCACCCTTTACAGGCTTAGCGGTGGTCCCCAGCTCTTACTCCAGGGCTTCTGAATCACAGCCTCTGCAGTGTGACCCTCAAAAGCTCCTCAGGGGCTTCTGGCAAGGAACTAAGGTGCAGAACTGTTAAGACCAGCACTTTACAATGAATAAAGTGTTTAGCCCAACAGCTGCTACCTGCCTAAATGCTCACAGCTTGTATGTAGCACTGAAGCCTGGAAAAAATATTATCCTGACCCCCCCCCCATCTGGTGCTTTTTTAATCACTTCAAGCTGCTGATTTTTTGATAAAATGGTACATATTTTTGCTGTTACTCTGCCTACTTAGTATCCACTCTCTTCCTGAAGCGTTTCCCTTCAACTGCAAACCAACACTACTAGTAACAGCGCCAACCTCTGTAAGATCCTGCTGCGAAGGCTAAGCAGGGAGACATCCTTTGCAGGAGGCCCTCCACACAGTGCCTGGCATATGGTGACCACACACAGCAGGGTTGGCTAACCCACTAAAAACCATGCCTACCTCAGCTAGAGCCCATTTCCTGAGCCACTTCCAATCAAAATGGACACAAAACTCGGGTTTAAGTTTCAAAGTCCAGAAAGACTTCAAACTCCCGGTTCAGTTTCCAATCACGGTATCTTTTTCAGCCATCATCTACGGCTGCCAAAAGCCAGCACACTGCTGAGAGAATACAACTTCAGTGAAGTGAGGGCACTGCTCGCAGTCGGCCTGAGTGCTGCGGGCCACTGTCTCTGCTTGCATGCCTCGGAATCATCTAGTTAATCAGATGGAGGCGAAAACCAGAATCTACGTTTATAAAAACTTCCTCCTCCGAAACAGGTGTCTCTCAGACAAACCAAGGTTGGATAATAATTAGTGCACACAATCTGTGACCGCAGCAAATGGCCTCTCGGGTCCTCCCAGAAAAGAGTAAAAAAAAAAAGAAAAGAAAAAAATCTAGTCTGCAATTCTACAACACACCCCCCCAAGGCGCGTCATCAGGCCCTAATTCAAACAACAGCTGGGCCCAGCTGCGCCGTGTAACCGTGGTAGTCACCAGGGACAGGCTCGACAACCCCCAACCCCCTCCCCCGGCCCTGCCTCACCTCCAGAGAAAGTTAGAAAATTACGACAGCCCAGCCCTGCGTTCTCGGAGGGAGATAATGCTGCCCGGGCGGCTACAGGGAGCTAAGGTGGATGCAGCCGCCTCCTTCCCCGAGGCAAGCACAAAGAAAGGTGACCCTGACTGGCCCAGCAGGCCCGAGCGGCGACAGGAGGTCGGTGACCCTCAGGCTCTGTTTCTCGTAATGGTCAGGGGCCTCCACTGCTCTGCCCGCCAGCTGCAGGAAGTGCGTTGCCCCGGCCTCCGGGGGATGCCGGGAATTGTAGTCAAAGGGCTTTCTGCTCGGACAGACCAATTTACCTTTTTCCAAACAAGAACACACCTTGTCACGGTGGAAAAGGCTGTCTGGTGCCCTCGGGCCGAATATTCCCGCCCTTTTCCGGTTGACAAAGCGAATTCTCTGGGAACTGGGGCGGAACACCGGACTACAAGTCCCGGTGTGCTCTGCGGGGCCCCCTCCCCGGCGCGCCCGGCCACTGTCGTCGGTGCGGGCCGCATGAATGGAGCGCGGGGCGTGAGGCGAAGCCTGGCACCGTCCGCGCCGCCGGTCCCTGCTCCCGGAACGTGCGTGCGCGCGCGGAGGGCGAGCGCGCCGGGCCGTTAGCGGCGCGAGGCTGCCGAGGTGAGAGCGGCGGCGCTGCCGGCGGAGCCGCGCGCCCGACGGGCCGGGACTCGCGGGGCCTCCCGCCTCGCTCAGGGCTGTGGGCCGCCGTGGCGGCCGCCGGGGACCGCAAGGGGCGGAGGAGAGGAGGAGGAGGCCGAGCGCGGCCCGCCGACGAACAGCCGAGCATGCCCCGAGACAACATGGCCTCCCTCATCCAGCGGATCGCCCGCCAGGCGTGCCTCACCTTCCGGGGCAGCGGGGGCGGCCGCAACGCTGCAGCCGAGCGGGGCGCCGCTTCGGGCCCCGAGGCGCCGCTGTCCCCCGGCTTCCCCGAGAACCTGAGCAAGCTGCAGAGCCTGCTGACCGAGATCCGAGCCGAGGACCTGAACATCGCCCCGCGCAAGGCCACTCGGCAGCCGCTGCCGCCCAACCTGCCGCCCGTCACCTACATGCACATCTACGAGACGGACGGCTTCAGCCTGGGCGTGTTCCTGCTCAAGAGCGGCACGTCCATCCCGCTGCACGACCACCCGGGCATGCACGGGATGCTCAAGGTGCTCTACGGCACGCTGCGCATCAGCTGCCTGGACAAGCTGGAGGCTGCGGGCGGCCAGCGGCCGCGGGCCCCACCGCCCGAACAGCAGTTCGAGCCGCCGCTGCAGGCCCGGGAGCGGGACGCTTTGCGGCCGGGAGTGCTCCGCTCGCGGGCCGAGTACACCGCGGCCAGCGGCACCTGCCTGCTGACCCCGCACCGGGACAACTTGCACCAGATTGACGCCGTGGACGGGCCAGCCGCCTTCCTGGACATCCTCGCCCCTCCCTACGATCCGGACGACGGCCGGGATTGCCACTATTATCGAGTGCTGGAGCCCGTCCGACCCCAGGAGTCCCCTGCCTCGGCCTGTGACCTGCCCCGAGAGGTGTGGCTCCTGGAGACCCCGCAGGCCGATGACTTCTGGTGCGAGGGAGAGCCCTATCCAGGACCCAAAGTCTTCCCTTGAAGCCGCCGCGCCCCAGGAACCATGGGCCGAAGAGGTCCCCCTTCGCAGTGGGGGGACTGGTCACTGCGACCCACCACAAGGGCTCTCTTCCTCTTTCTCTCTCGCTCGCTCTCTTAACACCCCTCCATCTCCCCAAGCCCGGGCGTTGGATCTACTGGAATGAGCAAAAGCCACTTCCTTGGGAGCACGGGCGCCTGGACAGCCGCCACCGGGCACGGTTATGGGGGCGGAGTGGGCGGGCGGCTGGGCTGTTTCCTGGCTTTGATTTGTGGGGAGGAGGGCCGGGGACGCGGAGCGCCTCCATCCTAAAGCCATACTGAATTGTGCGTCTCCCGTCCCCGTTCTGTGGCTGCCACACTCATGGTTCCCCTCTCTACTCCGGCCCCTCAACCTCCACAGAGGGCATTTTCACTCCTGTCCTAGTCCTTAGAGGTTTAACTTAAACTGTGCATGACCCAGTGGTTTGAATTGTTTTTAGTTCAAGTCATTGGTTGAAAGGTTTTAAAGACATGAGCTCCTTTCACACTGAGCTGGCTATCCTCGTTATGGACTCGTGGGAATGCTCATTCCCCACCTCCCCCCGCCACAATTTGGGGCCCATCCTTACTACATAACTATGCATGCAGAGGACAAGATGTCTTTGTTCCCCTTGTCCGCTGGCCACGGGCTGGTTCACTCAGGCAGCACCCACTACAAAAAATTCACCACCTGCAACCCTGGGTGACACAGTGTCACTTGGAGCCTCCTTCCTCCCCCACACCCACCCCCAGGCCCAGATCTGTGGGCCGAGCAGATTGTTCATTGCAAATCCACTTCTCGTGCAAAGATTGTAGTATCCTCAAGTGACTTTTTTCCCCCTTGTTTTAGTTACTTTAAAGAAGTGATAGGGTAATTCTTTATCTAACCAGGAGATTCAGAGGAGCTTCCACATGACTGAATGTAAAACACCCCTAGCCAGCTGTTGAATTCCATTTACTTTTGACATCTTCCAGTTTAAAAAAAAAAAAAAAAAAGACTACTTTGATGACTGTTTCACATTTCTCTCAGGAACTCTTTGCGTTCCGGGAAGCTGGGAGATCCAGCAAGCCATGTCGCTGGCAGCGTTAGCTCAGCCCTGCCCCTCAGCTGGCGCGAGCCAGGAGGGCTTGCTTCGCTTCGTCCAGTGTGGTCTTCCCTAGTGAGGGAGAGAAGAAGCAGATGGTCAGGGCTGGAGAACTGAGTGCTAACTCTGCCACTGGCCATCCCAGGGCCCCAATGTGAGGAAGGGACACTTCCTCTCCCACCTGAAACGAGCAGGTGTGCCGTAACTGATGTACTTCTGTCCTTTTATAGGGTGAGCAGCTTCCTTTGGTGTAGCAGTAATACTGATCCCACTTATTTCAGGCCCTGGAGCACTGCTTCCCTCCTTTTTACTATTTATAGGATCTCCTTTCCTTCCCCCCCCCCCTTTTTTTGCCACAAAACTTTTAACAAAATGAAACTGTAGAAATAAATATATTCAAATCTGCCCATCTGTTGTGTAAGCCCTCTTGATTGACTTGCCCAGGTGGCAATTGAGTGCTACTATCTTATCAAGGGAGATCAGCTAGTCCTGGGGAAATAGTCTCCCTCCAAGGATAGTTTATGCCTTTGCCTTTTTGTGCACACTGGGTGGCAGAGTCCTAGGGGGAAGGATGGTTCTGTTCTCAATTTTTGAAACAGTATGTAGAAGCAAATTATTATTAACAAATGATACAACATGTTACTATGCTGTAAAACCTAACACAGGCATGATACCAAACATTTCCTCCAGAGTTGCTAAAATTGTTTTATCATAGTTTCACTTTAAGGTGTGGTCTAAATGCCCTGGAGGCAATTTGGAACAGCCCTTTATGTTACTCAGTTTGGAAGTGGACTCCAGAAATGCAAATGGTGGTTTTCTTAGAAAATTTCTTGCAATAAAAATCTTTTCTTCATAGCACAGTAAGGCATGTGTGGGTACCAACCATATATTCACCTTAGAAAACGTTGGTCAACTTAGAAGGATTGTCAACATTGATGTATGTGTTATAATGAAACAATCTGGGATATTTCAAAGCACCTGGCAAAAACGTCTTGGTGATAGAACAATGATGAAAAACTTCACTATGAAAACATTTTAAAAGGTCTTGACCATAAGCAATTTGGAAAGAAAAAAAAAAAAAACAACGAAGGTGCTTTTCAAAAGAATAACTGAAATTGAATCCATAACAGCAATATCTCTGTTGTTCAGTTAGAAGACAGAAATGTTTGGTTCACTAATAAATTCTAAGTAAATTACTGGTAACAATAAAATGCAACTTGTCCTAGGGAGCCACTAAGCAAGACTATACTTACTACAAAGACAAATGTGCACAGAACAACTTGCACCTCTATGCATAAGCTGTTATCATGACTGACTCTATTGCTGCTATTGTATTTCCATATAGTTCGCAATATAAGTTCCGTTTCAGCAACTGCAGCGGAATAAAAGATCTTACCACAGGAAAGACCCAATGAGCACAAACAGTTAATCACTTAACTTTCCTGTAGAATAATAAATGCAATAATTGCCTCTCATGGTGAGAAATTGTATAAATTCTTCTGAAGCTTTTTAAATTTTCTAGCTGATGTCAGTGCAGTATTGTATAGCTACCTACTACTTGTATGAGATTGATTTTTTACTAAATCTGATCTGAATGGATTGAGTTTGTACCAACTGCTGTTTATTAATGAAAATGGTAGCCTGATGTTCTCAGTACAGTGTGTTTTGTCCATAGGAGTGGATGTTTATTCCAGATGACCCTGAATCCTGTGCTTTTCACACTACCGCGCGGCAAAGAAGTGTCCACCCCGGAGTTCTGTCCATTGCTGTTCCCCTCCGACCCAAGGGCAGTTCTACTCCTGTAACTGCAGTCTGTTTCCACACAGAAACTGACCACTGGTCACTTCCATGACAATGATGCATCTGCTATCAGAGAAGGAAAGCATTTATTAAGCCCCTTACGAATCTGAATATTCAAGTTCAGGAATGTTAACATTTCTTGAAAATCAGTGTAACACTAATGGAAAATAAATGCATGCTTAAAAATGTTTAGAGATAAATCTTGATTATTGCAAATTGGAGAAGTTAAATGCTATCAGTTACGATGTCTGCATTGTGGTTACTGTGAAAATGGTCTATATCAAAAGATTATGCTGTACAAAAACTAGTGACCTGCAAGATTTCTCAGTCCCACACAGCACTATAAACTTAAAATTATGGTTTGTTTCCTTGACGGTGAGCTTTGTAGCAATGTGAAAAAAAATACTTCTGAAACTACTTAATGTCAAACTGTACTGTTGTTAACTGGAAAAATATATTTAACATAAAGGAAATAAGTTAGTACAAGAAAAGAAAAGAAAGCAAAAATACTTTACTCCTAGAAGGAGAGAATCTTAGGATTTAAATATTATCTTTCCTGGTTGGTTTTTCCTTTTCCCATGCTATCTGTTTAGTTGTGGTTTAGACTGGCAGCATCTTTATGTTAACACTTATTCTTTCCATATATATACACACACACACACATTGAGCTGTTAAATTGTCACTGTAGCAATATTTAATAAACAGAATGGTTTGCCTTAATCTCATTAGTATTTAGGATATTGAAATTAAATAGGCTATTTTATGAGCTGTTAAAACCTTATTTAGGTTTAATCAACCTGTTTTTGATTTTGTTTTTTAATATGAATTGAACCATCCCCAAAGCATCATGAATCTCCAAGGAATTGCTCTCCATAAGTTGTTTTAGTTTTTTTTTAATAAAAAGCCCCAGTCCCAGTGAAGCGTCAGTAGCGTGAGCCGGTGAAGCGGGCATCATGGAGCAAAGGGAGCAACGTGCCTACCACCCTGTGATTGACAAAATGAAAAGAGGAGAGGCCAGTAAGTATTCTGCATGTCTGAAGCCCACTGCGAAACCTGATTGTGGATACTGGCCGAAAGTGTTGAAATTCAGGAGTCAAAGCCTCATGGTTGGCTCTGAGAAAAAAATGAGGTAAGGTGTTCCGGATGGCTTTACTGCTGCTACCTTAGCAAGCCCACATTCCGGTAAAAGTGATTATGTAAGAAATTGGCTGTCATCAGTCTTCAGTGACATGTGTAAGCAGTGGTTTAGGCTGTCTTGATTGAGATGCTCTAAAATTTGCCAAGATGAGTATATATACATATATGTATATCCTAAACCATGAGTATTTTGTATTTTTATCATGAAATCTTAGTCTGAGGGAAGCATTCTGTTAAAAACATGAGATGATTAAAACGTGATGTATACCTACTAAAATTGGACAGGCAAGGAGGATGATACGCCGACAAAGCTGGGGAAAATGAATCTGATGGAAAAACACCAGTCACTAGAAAACAGACACCAACATTTTTGAAATACTATAGGAGGTATGCTACATCCTTGGACTAGAGCTAGAAGAGAAAGAGAAGGATTATTTCCTCCTCAAATTGGATCTCAGGTTCTGCTGGTAGGGGCAAAGGTATCTTCCAGGAGTAGCTCCTCTAAACACCGGCCATCAGTCACGAGCCACGTCTGAAGCAGTCACAACAGCGAAAGAAAAAGGGATTTTTCAAATGTAGCTCAGCTACGGGGACTGCAACATGCTCCCTGTAAGGATCCGCAAGCAGTGAAGGACCAAATGATACTGAGGCCCCAGAGCGCAAAGACAACTTCACAAAGACGTGATCTTGTTTCTTTCATACGATAGCTGCATAAATGAGTCGTCCCTGGTGGAATTTATAAAGTCACTATCGAAGAAGTGTTTCAGTAAAAGGAGTCCCACAGCATACTCTGCCATTCGCTGGTACCATAGAACCATACTTGCCTATTTTAATTTGGGTTTTCTTTGATGTTTTCGAGCGTACACTATCTTAAATGATGAACCAATGCAGGCGAACAATCCCTCCAAGCAAGAAGGATCTGTTAGGAGGGGAGGGCCAGGAAGAAATGAGTGCTGGGTAATTCCTTTGACAACCCAGCGATGCTATCATCTGCAGCGTCAAAGAGCATTTTTGATCTGAAGAGATGATAGCACTTGGCAAAAAAAGTTTTTTCTGTGGTCATGAGACTAATCCTGGAACCTGAAAGTCATTTCCAGCTTGACCACGCCACCACACTTTCCACAAAGCCCTATCTCGTCTGAGTTCCAGGCCGCGGTCAGGGTTCTGAAAGCAGTTACAAATGTGTTGTCTCCGAGTGGGCACTTGTTTGTAAGTATTTATTTTCCGGAGCCCACTCAGGAGCAGAGTGAAGCTATAGGCTGTTACAGAGGACGGAACAATGAGTCAAAACAACGCCTCCCCACGTTTACACTAATGCATGGGGGAAATCCCCAAAGTACGCGCGTTTGATTATGAATGGAGATTACTTTGGAGTGAGAGGGCTGGTGTCCACGGGTTAGCAAAGAAAACTTGGAAGCCCTGGTCTGGTCAAAGCACCTTAACTCCTGGTGTTTGGTCGAATAGTTCCATAGGTGTTGAATGATTTTAATCCCCACTCAGCAGCTACCTCATCAATGATTTCTGCAGCAAAAAATATTGTTGAAAGCTATTTATTTACATCATAGTTATAAACCATCCATTGTCTGCACTTCAGTTAGTGGTTCTGCATTAGAATAAATCATTTATTTTTTTTTCCACAACTACTAAGAGCTAATATCCAAACAAAGCAGCTCCAGCAACATTATATACATTCTTATCTGAAATCTGACTACAAAGGGAACACTTTTCAGTCACAAAACAGCATACAAAAATATACTTTCTAAAAAAAATTCCAAATATTAATAGGCAGAAATATACAGCCATACTAAACCCAGGGAGTGATTTTTTTTCCATAGTAAGGCAACCCATTTACATGCAGACCCTGTAACATCGTCTACATCACACAAGGCACAAGGACACTTCCAACACAACTGCATGCATCCTAGTTTCACAGAATATATGTACATTTCCTCTTTAAATAAGTTAACCTCTGACTCATTTCAAGAGATCATAAATGCTTTACATTGGTTTCCCAAAGGGCCAGAACTTGGAGAACAGTGCACATCAAAAATACACACAATCTAGTGGATATACACTGAAAAAAATAGTCTTTACGTTTCTCCAATAACTCAAAAAGGAGCAGGTATTGCTATGTCCCTCCTGTCACATTGCACTTCTGTTCTCTGAGTTTATAATACATATTGCTTCAGGGCTGAGCCAACCAGATACACTGTGACTCACTGTTCTGCTTCTAGGACACAGAAGGCATCCCCCAAGTCAATCCCAAGCCGTAAAGTGCACATCAGTTGTCTTTTTTGCTGTCCCCACTTGCAGGGATCAGCATCTCCCAACCTACTGTAAGGAAAAGTCTCACACCTGCTCTGACATCCAGGAGCATGGGTAAGGAGTCAAAAGAATGCCAGGAAGCTGAGGAGCAGAACCGGCTCAAGCAATCTCCCAAAGCAGGGTCAGGCCTCAGTCCTGCAGGCCCACACCTCCAGCCATGGCCTCCCCACGTCCCTCCAGGTGACTGTCCACTCATCCACAGGCTCTCCTCTCTAAAGGGAGAGGAAACAGCACCCAGTGCCACTAAGGCCCTCTGCCCACAAGGGAGGGAGGAAGGGAAGGCAGGCATTTGGAGAGTCAGGGGTTGGTAGTGTTTGTCTTGGGGTTCAAGTGGAGGAAGGGACTAGGGCCTCAAGGAGCAGGTGTCAGCCTGAGTCTTATCTCAAGGTGTCCGGGTCCTAGAGGAGCAAGGGACCAGCGGCCCTCCGCCCATAGTGCCACCACTGTTGCTGCCGCACAGGGTACCCCCAGACTGTGTGCCCCCAGGACAGGAGGCCCCAGAGGGGGCCGGCACGGAGGAGGAGGGCACACTGCTCTTGCGCTCCTTCTGTCGCAGGTGGATCTTGGTGTGGCGCTTCCTTTCATCGCTCCGGGCAAATTTGCGACCACAGTAGTCACAGGCAAAGGGCTTCTCTCCGGTGTGGGTGCGGATGTGGGTGGTGAGGTGGTCACTGCGGCTGAAGTTGCGCATGCAGATCCGGCACTGGAACGGCTTGTGACCCGTGTGGATGCGGATGTGCCTAGTGAGCTCGTCAGAGCGTGAGAACCGCCGGTCACAGCCTTCGGCGGGGCACGGGTAGGGCCGCTCGTGCACAGGGGTCTTGCTAGGTCTGTTGGGGTACTTGCGAGGCCTCAAGATGGGCCGCAACGGCAGGTGATGAGGGTTATAGGCGGCTGCAGCTGCAGCAGCAGCTGAGCTGCTGCCAGGCAGCCGGGGTCCCTCGTTGCCTCCACCGGCCCCTGGCCCTGTGACCCCAGCACCGGGCCCCCCCAAAGTAAAGTTACGAATGGTGGAGAGTGGAGTGAGTGGAGGGGGCACCCTCAGGGAGTCCAGAGGGCAGGGAAAGGGCTTTCGGTCCGGGCCAGCAGTACCATGCAGGTCCCTCTGGCACTGAGGCGGAAAGAAGCCAGAATAGTCTGGGAGCATGGGGAAGAGACCAGGGTCCGTAGCAGGCTTTGGGGATGGATAAGAAGGAGGTGGCGGGTAGGCTAGAGAAGAAGAGGTGGAGGTGGTGGCTGCAGTCAGGAAGGCGGAGGGGTCCTGGTAGAGATCCCCAGCACAGCCAGAATAGGGTGGCGGTGGCGGTGGCGAGTAGAGGTGGTCCAGGTCAGGCTGAGTCTGCGACATGGTGCATACACCTAGGGGTCCTGTGGCCAGCGGGTTTGGGGAGGCAGAGGTGACGCTGGAGGAGGCAGTAGTGGAGGCTGGGGAAGTGACCCCTTGAAGGATGCCTGCGCTCACAATATTGATGATGCCTTCTGGGTAGCAGCTGGCACCAGGATACTGGGGGTCGATGGAGAACTTGCCCATGTAAGTCAAGGTCTGATTTCTGGGTGCTGAGACGGGAGCGAAGCTGCTGGGATATGGGAGATCCAAAGACCTCTTCTCTCCAGTCATGTCAATGTTGATCATGCCATCTGGGAAGGGGAAAGGCACAGTAGAAGTGCAGAATGAGCCTGCAGCCAAGAATCAGTTCTCACACGGTCTCCCCTGCGTCCCTTTTCCCAAGCCCAACAGGTGGGGACATGGAGCCCTAAAGGCAGCCAGAGAACCCAGCCCAGAAACCCACTGTGGCAATGTGCAGTCTACGACTCAAGAAGTACCTCCAGGAACGTGGCATGAGCTTCTCCCAGCCCTTCCACAAAGCCATCTGTGACTCTAGTCCCCAATAAAAACACCCAATAATAGCAACAACAATATTAAAAATTTCCCATCTGCTTGGAACTTCTCTCCCTCTCCTCTCCCTGCCTGGGGAAATCTCATGGCTGGGGTTGGGAGTGGAGGTAGTGGTATGGGGTGAGCACGCACACCACTCTCCCCACCCCGACTCCTGCACCAAATCCAGAAGGTGCCAGCCACAGAAAGGAGCCTGAGAAGGGAGAGGCAGTCCGAGATTTCCCCCACCTCCCAATACTGGTGCCTTCTTTCTTCCCTCTCCCGCTGCGCTTCGGCAGCGGCAGCGGAGGATTGCTGGAGAGGATGGCTGAGTGAGCCGCGGAGGAAGGAGTTCTGTAGGTTTGCCTTCCAACCGAACCATCTCAGGTTGGCCTGACACCTGCGCTTCTCCGCGCCGGCCCGAGACCGCCACTGGCCGGGCTTCGAGTACGGGGAGCCGCGGGAGGCGACTTTCTACATCATCGTCAAGGAAACCAGCGGCGCTGGTGCCCCCGCGGGCCTCCCTCTGCAGTCCGGGGGCTGCTTCCCGCGGCTGCTCGTCCTCCTCCAACACCCCCTCGCCTCCTCCGCGCCGGCCCAGGCCCCCGCCTCACTAACACCCTCTGCTTCGCGGGCGGGTCAAAAGTGGGGACGCGCCTCAAAGCCACACAAGGAGCGTGCTCTGAGATTCTCCCTAGGTCGGCTCTGCCCTGGGCGGGAGTTAAGGGCGCTCTCTGGCGCGTCTCCGCCTAGCGCTAGGCTCTCCAGACGCGCATCTCTTCCCCTGGAGCCCCGAACTTTACCGGCACTTTGTCCCTACTCCGGAAGAGGGAAAGGCAAAATACGGCCAGTGGAAGAGCCGGAAGCCCCCGCAAGCGCCTAGTCCATCCCTTCCCCGCGTGGGTGCCTGTCTCACCCCATCCCCGCCCGCGGTTTAGCGCGCCGGGGCGCACGCACGCCAGTTCGCAGGCGACCTGGAGCATCTGCCCGCGCGCCCACCTCGGGCGCACTGGTCCCTAGTTCTCGCGGGCTCCTCCAGTACCTACTTCCACTCTTCCACGCCAGCGCGGTCGACACCGTCCACCCCCCAACCACAACCCTCCCCTGCGAGTCCCGCACAACCACCCGAACCCCATCCACCACTGCCGAGCCGCGCGGGTCCCAGGCTGGGAAGAGGGGCGCGCCGCTTACCTCCGGCAACTCCGTTCATCTGGTCGAAGGGGCCTCCCAGCTCGGCATTGGGGAAGATGGTCACCGACGTGGCGGCGAGGTCCTCCACCGGGTAGATGTTGTCAGACAGCTGGTGCACAAAACCACTGAGAGTTACTGGGATTTTGTCTACGGCCTTGGCGGTCATCATTTGCTCCTCGCACAACCTGGAGACCCAACGCCCTCGCTACCTGGAGTGTCAGAGAAGCCGTTTTGGAGGGAGGTTGGACTGAGCCCGGGCTGGTATCTCCTTTTGCCCTCCACACTTGGAAACAGCCACCCCCCCAAAGAAAAAAAAATCCAACAGAAATCAAACTGGCAAACAAGTTGCTGCTTTTTTTTTTTTAAGAAAGAAAAGGAAGAAAAAAAAAAAGGCTATTCGCCACGCACTCCTATTTGGCTGCCGGGAAGCCAGGAGTTGCTGGTGTAGTGTTATTATAACAGTCAGTGTGTCCCCTCGCCGAGCTATTAATCAATTGCGGCTCTCTCAGTTAGACGGAAAAGTGTTGCTCTAAGTATTTAAGGGCAGGGCTTCAATGCACCGTGACGTCACTGCCCATATATGGACTGAGGAACAGGGCTGGGCCGGGCGGCTTTTGCCGTCACACGGTCCGTTTGCACAGGCGCTCCGCCGGGCGCGCGGCTCGGGGCTGACAGGTCCCGGGGACCCCCGGCGTGGGGCTGGGGGGCGCCGTGGGGAGGGGGCGCGCCGCGCAGCCCGCTGCGACCCCGAACCCGAGAGCCCCGAGAGTCGGGGCTGCGGCGGCGGCTCAGCCTCCTCCCCAAGCGGGGAGGAATTCCGGTTGTCCCCCGACTTTCCAAAAAAGGCGAAGATCCGGTACCGGCGGCTCCGCCTCCCCAGTCCTTGTTTGGAGCCATTCCGGAAAATTAAACTTCGGAAAGAAACCGAGCGGAGCCGAGACACTACAGTCAAACCCCTACTCACTTTCTTGGCAGCTCAAAACCGCAAGCAAAAGGAGGCAGCGAAGAGAAAAAAAAAAAAAAAACAGCTAGATGCATTCACGGAAGCTGACTGCTTTTTTCTGAATTACTGAGTGGAAAGAAGTGGCTGGTGATAAGAGTGAATGCGGTATTGCTTTTTTGGAAAGTCTGTTCTATTTATACAGGAGCGAAAACGGAACAGGTTTGGGTTGTTTGTTTGTTTGAGTCTTTTGGGGCGCCTTGGGGTGGGGTGGGGGTAGACCCCGGGAGGAAGGGAGCTTCGAGAGCAATCAGCCGGCGGCTCCCCCTCGCCCCTGCCTGCGCGCTGTCCGCCCCCCAGCCGCAGCTGCTGCGCCGAGCGGGCGCCCTTCCCGGCGCGTCTGGGCGGCCGGCTGCGTGGGGGTGTCCAGATGGAGACTTGGACACTCACCCTTCCCCGCCACGCGCGCGCGCGCACACACACACACACACACACTCTTACACACTCGCTCCACTTCCGCTCCACACACTCCCACCCCCGCGGCCCTCTTCACACACCCACTCGCACACCTTACGCTACACGCCTCCCTGTTGACAGCGCGCCCGTGCGCCCGCCTCGCAGACGCGCTCCCCCGGCGGCACAGCCCGCCCGGGCGCGCCGCGCGCTCTGCCAAGGCTGTTCTCGGCCCCGCTGGCCGTCCCAGCACCCACGGGCCCTCCCACGGCCCGCGGGGCGGAGGGGAGCGCCCTAGACGTGGGTGAACCCTACTCCAGAACACGCACCACGCACACAGTGAGGTCTCGCCCTCGTCCGCAGCCATCTCGAGCCACTCGGGAGCTCCAGGCGGCCCCGAGCGTCAGCAAACATCCCTAAAGAACGCGCAGGTTTGGAGACGCCATCACCCCACACGTGTTTTCCTTTGTGAGTCAAAAAACATAAATAAACCTTTGGGGACCTCTCTCGTGTTTGTTCCGAAAGCAATTTTAAAAAACCATACACATACAACTTGTCAGACATCCAGAGAGGTGGGATGTGAGTCGCTGAAGTCACGGCTCCCACCTGCTAGCGCAACCCCAGCTCGCACCCGGAGCCTGGCTGGCCCCGCGTCCCCCAGCCTGGTTCGCGGGCTGCGAACTGCTCTCGCCCTTCCCCGCTCCGAGGTCCGCGCGGTCCCCTTCGCGCCCCCACCCTAAGCGGTGGCCACAGCCTCGAGGGGACCGGGGTGGGCAGGAGCCACGGCGCCACGCCGTGGAGGGAGCGCGGCTCTGCAAGCGGCTCCCCGCCGCTCACCTGCCCCGGCCGGCGCTCGGCGGTCAGGGCCCCGGCGCGGCTGGGGACCGCCTCTGCCTCTCCACCTAGGTGCCATTCCCCAACCCCCTCTCACTGCCCGTCTCAAAAGAGCGAGTCCTTAGCTGCGGACAGCCTCCCGGACCTCAAGCACCCAGGACAAAATTGGGAAAGTTTTCCGCTCGCCCTGAGCGCTCCTTTCCAATTGTGAATCCAAATAAAAGATTCAGAGAAAAGAAATCGGGGCCAGGTTAGCACCCTCGAAGGTGCTCCGTCCTCCGCAAAAAACGTCCCAAGACTCGTTTCTAAAAAAGAAAGTCCACGATTAGGAAAGAAAGCTGCGCTCTTACCACGTGCGCCAGCCCGCTCCGCCTGCGCTCCGGCCTGTCCCGCGGCCCCCGCGCTGACCACGGGCAAGACGACGCCTCGGAGGGGAGCCCGACTCGCATCTCCAACCCTGAGTCCGAAAGAAGGGGTCGCGGGGAGGTGGCGTGGAGGGGAGCCGAGTTATGCAAATGTCGAGCCCGGCGATGGGGCTCGGGTTACGGCCCCCCGCTCGGCCCGGGAGGTGAGGCACCGGCGGCAAGCGCGGGTGCGGCGACTGCTCGCGCTTCGCTCCTCTCGGCGCACGTGGGCGGACGGGCGGGCGGGCTGGCAGGCGAATCGCAGCGGGCGCTGCTGTCAACCCGGCCGGCGGCCACCGCGCGCCACCCCGAGGGGGAGCTCCTGGGCGCCGGAGTGCCCAGTGAGCGAGCGGGGCGCAGAGGACAGGACTCCTGGCCGGGGGCGGCCGGGGGCGGCCGGGGCGAAAGGAAGCAGCGCGGTCTGCGGCTGCTACTCTTCCCGGAGAAGGAGGAGGAGCAGGCCCCACCGAGGAGTCTTGAACGCAAATTAGAGTAAAAAGGAGTGACCGACCCTCAGGAAGTCTTACTCGCTTCCCAACTCTAAGACCTCCTGCAGAGCTATGTCCCAGGTGCGGTGGGGCGCAAGGGGCTTTGGCAGCTGCCGGGGGAGCCCCCTGCTCAGGCCTCGGGAGTGCCTGAGGTCGCTAGTGGGAGGCCTTTCCGGAACCTCCGCAGCTTCAGAAGCTACCGGGTCAATTGATACTTCATGCAACTTTTTTTTTTTTTTTTAAGAGTGTCTAAGTGCAAGCCCTTAAATATGGGAAGGGCACTGAGCGGAGCAAAAGCAAGACACATTCATTTGGAGTCAGCCCAGCCACAGCGTAGAGATGATCAAATTCAGAAAGCTCAAGTGACCTGCCTAAAGATGGAATCCAAACTTGCCACTTGGGGCTTCTGAATCCCACGACAGGACACACACAGGTCCCCACTTCCTGCTGTCCGGCAAAACCCAGATCTGGCAAGTAAACAGGAGTGAGGATTGAGAGCCTGGCTCAGCCCACTTAGGGAAGAAACGGGTCACGTCCGCCGATTTCATCCTGTCTTCGGCATTTCTTAGGAGAAGAAAGCTGAGGTCAGGGCTGTCTTAGAGCGAAGGGGCTGTCAGGGACAAGCCTCTGCCGTGTAGGAGAACCAGCAGGCTGGCAGAGAGCCGGCATACTAATAGATTCGGTCATAGGAGAAGCCAGTCCCACAGGATCCTGCCGGGAGGCCAGAAGGAGTGAGGAGAAAGAGGTAGGGGACCAATGGAAACTCTAGAGCTGTTTCCTGAGCCAGAGACTGTACTGCTGTGTGCGCTGAGGAGGAGAGGGCGGAAGCAGAAGGAATGAGAGCTGACCACAAAGATGCACTGTGGTCCGTGCTTTTAAGTACTGGAACTCTGGGTTTGTGCTCACACTAAACAATTGATCGCCTTTCTTTAAAAGGGAGTTCCCAAAATTCCTCAGTGAAGTGAGTGTGCCCCCATATGTGCTGGGATTCCTGAAAAGGGTGGCAAATTGATGTCAGATTTTCAGCTTGCTTTGTCCAGGTTCCAGACCCAGAGAGCCTAAGAGGAAGGATGTAGAGAAGTCCTGGTGTAGGCTTGCTGGAAGGGCAGGACCGAGAGGTGTGAGGTGAGGATGTGGGAGGGAAGGAGCAGGGGTAGCAGCCAGAGGGTCCCAGCTGGGGCCAGTGCCCTTCTCTGTGTGCTGTTTGGGTTTTGCCCCCAGATTTGCAGGTCTCGTGAACAATGTGGTGACTGATTCACTACCAGTCACGAGACACATAATCAATAACATTTGCACTTTGATTTGTTAAGAAACTTTGTGTGTGTGTGTGAGCATCGTTATAGGCTTAGCCAAGCAGTGTCACCTTTGTGTACTTCCATTCTGATACTGCTGGATCAGAATGGAATGGAAGACAAAAGTGTCAGCAAGACCCTCAGCCGTGGACACATACCAGCGGGTGCCTCCCTGACTCTAATGGTTGAGGACGTGCGCCTCTGAAAATCAGCCCTACTGGCAACTCTGCCATCCAGTCCGTCTTTGTTAAGTGTGCCCTTGTGTGCTGAGAAAACTGCTCAATGATTTAGCATTGCATTACAAATCTCTACAGCAGGCCCCCAGTTCTACCAATCAGCATCATCATGATGCTTCCCACCAACTCAGTGTGGACGTGAAATCCTGAGTTATTGGCATGAGTGATCTGACAGGAGGAGGCAATCACCCCGCACCTCCGGGATCTGCTTTTGTAGAAGCAGAACCACTGGCCCAGGTACCAGGTGCTGAGGTTCTGTTTCTCAAGCATCTCATATGTGTCCAGCACGAGTCAGACTCTGTGAATACAGGCGCCTAAAACCAGATTTGTTCCTGTTCCCGCGGAGATGGCCAGGTACATCACACAAATATACAAAGACCATGTTTGATCCCAATGAAAGAAAAGGACAGGGAACCCAACTGAGTTTGGGAGGTTGAGAGGGATCTTCTGGATTCGGTGATCTGAAAGAAATGCAGTGATGGGAAAAGGATTTCTATAAAAGAGCATTCCGGGGAGAATGAACAGGTGTTGAAAGGCACCGAGAGGAGAGGAAGCCAAGTGCAGTGCGTTTGTGGGATGGTGGAGGCCTCCAGTGCCTTCCATGCCAGTGCCCTGGGTGAAGCGCAGCCCACACAGGCAGCCTTCACTGGAGAGTTTGTAGTCTCTATGACTCTACGCTTTCCCTGTCGGGTTTTTTTTTTTTTTCTGGCTAATGACAGAGGCACAATAATTTTTACATTTGAGGTATCTTTTTTTAACCACTCAGTTTCTGCAGACGAGTAAGACAAGCCAACCAAGTTTCAGCAGGGAATACACGGAAATGCTTACTGACATCAGCATTGTGTTTCTGTGACAGTCTTAATAACGTTCTGTAGTTGTCTATTTCTCAGTAAGGAAATGACAGACAATGTGAAATGTGTCCCATTTAAAATGAACAGAGTATCTAAGTGTAGTCTTTTTGGTAGAAATACATCATGTCAAATTTACAGATCCCTTTACCAGTGCTGGCAAATAATAATAATAATAAAGGCCAAATCAATGCATCGTTCATCATGCTTGTTTAAGACAAGACACATATCTACCTGAGGTCTAGATCAGTAAGTCATTGATCGTAAAGACCCAAAGTAAATGCTCCATTCCAAACTTTATCTTTTTATCACATTGCATTTTTAATATTTCAGCGTAAACATTGAATTTATTGTCTTTAATTATATGAACAATGAAGTTCACTATAACTAGGGAATTCCCTGAATTTTTGTTTAAAAGGTTTATTTAGTTTTACTCCCCAAGTGACTGCAGCAGCCAGAGCTGAGCCAATTTGAAGCCAGGAGCCAGGAACTTCCTCCAGGTCTCCCACGTGAGTTCAGGGTCCCAAGGCTTTGGGCCATCCTCGACTGCTTTCCCAGGCCACAGACAGGGAGCTGGATGGGAAGCAAGGCTGCCGGGATTAGAACCGGTGTGCCTATGGGATCCTGATGCATGTAAGACAAGAATTTTAGCTGCTAGGTTCCTGTGCAGGCAGTTCATTGATTTTTTTTTAATTACTTAAAAAAATTAATTTGAGGAAGAAAGAAAGACGGAGGAAAGAGAAGGAAGGAAGGAGAGAAATCACACACCCACTGCTAGTTCATTCCCTAGAACCTTGCAATGGTGAAGCTAAGCTGGAGCCAAAGCCTGGGAGTGTCACAGATGCAGGAATCTAATTATCTGAACCATCACCACGACCTCCCAGGGTGTGCATTGGCAGGAAGCTGGAGTCAGGAGCAGGAACTGAGCATCCAACCCAAGACTTCAGTGTAGGACTCTGGCATCTTAGCCATGAGTAAACTTATAGAAACTTACAAACTTATAGAAACTTTATTTTTATACTGACAAAAGGTTCAGGCTTCTCAGTGAATCCAATTGTCCACAAGTGTTTCATATCATCTAAATAAAAAAAAGGGGGGAGGAAGGAAATGAGAGGATGGAGGAAAGAAAAAAAGGAAAGAGAAAAAAGAGAGAAGAGAAAGAAAGAGAGAGGCAGGGAGGGAGGGAAGATAGAAGGAAAGGAAAGAAAAGGTAGAGAAAGAAAAAAGAAAGAAGTCAAGAAAGAAAGAAAGAATCTGTTTATATTTCAACTAAATAGTCTTGACAAGAATGTTCACCATTTTTATGGTTAAAATTCTGGGCCTTGCAGACCCACCCACTTGGCCTGGGCTCAGATTCTCTGCTACTTCCTGGCTGTATGCTGTTAAACAAATGCTGTAACTTTTCTTTGCCTCAGTTACCTCATCTGTAAAGGGTTGTGTTGAGGATTAAATATGATGCTGCATGTAAAGCATAGAGCATACTGTCAATAGTAAATATTCAATCATTTTTAGCTCTTATACTGTAAGAGAATGTCCATGGTGTCTAGTATACGTACCATGTTGTTCTGGGTTCATTGTTTTGTTATTCACAATGACCTTGACAAAAAGAGTTGCTTATTTCAATTTTGCAGGTGAAGGAACCTAGGCTCAGAAGCTAAACATAGCCAGACTATGAAATTTGTTTTCTCAATCACTAAAACATATGTTTCACATACTGTATGTGATGCAGCAACCCACAGCAAAGGAAAATAATAATTGTATATGTATATACATATATAATACTTGGTACATATGCACATATATGTATGAATGCGTACATATATTTGTGCATATATCAAGTAGGTATATGCATGTATTTACTCGGCATACACATGTACATATTTAATATATAAATTGATATATGAAATATTTGTAATTTCCCCTTCCCCCCAATTCTGAGTTTTAACTTCCAAAAAAAATTAAGATGATAGCATGACTGAGGAGGCTCACATTTGGGCTGTAAGGAGAAAAAGAAACACAGATGGCAGAAGATATTGGTGTCTAATTTAAAGATATTCCATATGGAAAAAGTCCCAGATTAATAATAATTAATAATCAATTCATTTTGAAAGAAAGATCAAAATGCGCGGCAATAGTATTGTCTTTCTTCCAAGAAGCCTTAGGAATGTATGCTGGACATTTAAGACTTGAAGAAGTGGGTTACCAAATGACCTACATTATCTGGAGAAGTGCTTTGACTGAATGCAGCCTGGAGCCAAAGACTTGTGTGACCTTCTCACATGTTTCCTGTGCTGCTGGTTTTCAACTCAAGTAGAAGTCGGCTGAAGGCAGGGGCCTCAGAAGTGTGCCTCCTTTCTAGATTGCAGCCAAGAATGCTGGATGGGAATTCAACGTGCACCTTTCCAGCAGTGAAAGGAAATGAGTCCTAACTTGGCTGTCAGACACCTCCTAATGAGCTCTACCCTCCCACTGCCTCCTCTAACAACTCTTCTGGGAGATACTGTGTTTCAAGGGCAGCTGCGCCAGACAGCATCTTCTCTCAGGAGGAAGGTCTGCAGATAGCCCCTTTTGCAGAGATTTCATTCATTAACTTCTTTTTTCATTCATTAACTTCTGAGCGGCCACCTCTGCTTTGTGTACCCAGAGTGCCCTTGTGGTGGCAGCCCTTGGAGTGAACCAAAAGGGATGAGAGGTTGGCCTGGAAGCTCTGCCCAGGCTCTCTTCTGCTTCCCACCTTTGGCCGATGGCATTATTTCGAATTGGTGGTTGGTGCTAAGGGTGCTAAGAAGTGGCAGTTTCCTTGTTACAGTCAAATGTCTCGAGCCTGTGGGAGCAGCCCCAGGAAACAGGCTTTTCTTTTCCTGTATCGACTGGTACATCTCAGCCATGTGCTGTAATTTTGTACATCCTTCAAGCCTGTCAGAATGTTAAGTAGGAATCAAAGGGATCACAATGTTTACAAAGTTAATAAAATAACATTTTGAAAACGGGAGCTGGCATGGTGGCATAGCAAGCTTTTTATGCACCTGCAAGTGGTAGCATCCTGTATAGGTAACCGGTTCTAGTCTAGACTACTCCACTTGTGATGCAGCTCCCTGCTAATGGCCCAGGAAAGCAGCAGAGGACAGTCCAAAGCCTTGGGTCCCTGCACCCATGTGGGAGACCCAGAAGTTCCTGGCTCCTGATTTCAGACCAGCTCAGCTCTGGCTGGGTTGGGAATGAACCAACAGAAGCAGGATCTCTCTGTCTGTAACTCTTTCAAATAAAACTAAAATGTGTGCAGAGTTCAAGTTCAACATTTAGAGAGTTTAATTCTGCAACTCTTTTGAAAGCTGGGAATGACACAGAAGGAGGGGATTAGATGGAGAAAGAGGCAAAGCCTGGTGTTGGGTGCAGTACTGTGTCATGGGAAAAGCATCAGATTCAGGCCCAGGCTCAACAGTTGCCTCTCTGTGTTAATGATGTTTTTCACAATAATAGCAGTTGTGGTTTATAGGTCACTTGTGAGCATTTAGTACTCTGCTAACTATGATGCCTTATCTCCTCGAACCTACCAACACCCTAAGAAGCAGATGTCCTTTTTTTTTCACTCTACAGATGAGAAAACCGAATTACCAAACCCCAAGTCACAGAACTAACGCAGCGTAGGTGCCAAGTGCCGAGTAGTCTGATTCCATCACTAATGCTCCTGCCACCTACCCCAGCCTGTGTAGCTAGATAAGCCCCATTAGCTTCTCCAGACCTCTGCTTCTTCATCTACAGAGCATAGCTGGGCAGACATACCTCAGTGTCCTTTGCCAGAGTATGTGGACCATCACAGCAAGAGGGTCAAGAATGTCTGAAAAGCAGGGTGCACACTGTGCATCTAATTGTGGTATTCGGAGTGGTTGCCCTGGTCGCTGCTCCAGGCCGTCAGCAGCGGGAGGAAGGAAGAGTTGTGAAGGGAAGAAAGCAAAGTTTCTGATGCCAGGATGAAGCATTAACAATTAATTTCAACCCATTTGCACACCATTTCTAAGGCCCTTAAAATCTCTGTTTCCATCCTCACACTGCATGACGTGGGTTCTCCTCTTCGGCTGGAGATGAAGGAGGCAGAGATGGCCCTCCGGAGGCTTGGAGCCTTTGGAACTGGCCTGTGGCAGGTCTGCATGTCCTGACGCTAATAACAGGCCTGGACACACATATTCACTGATTATCTTCTGTGAATCCAAACAATGAACTAGAATGCATGTTTCTGCTCCAAGGCCATCATGCCCAAGAAGTCACTGTGATTCCAGTGTGCTCACCATGCCATAACGGAACAATTTTAATCAGTGACCTTGTAAGCACACCATCAGAGTGACCCAGACATCTGACAGGTGCCCACCTGTTAGAAAGTTTGCTTTTGAAAATGATGTTTATTTGGACCTGGCGAGGTAGCCTAGCAGCTAAAGTCCTCACCTTGAACATGTCAGGATCCCATATGGGTACCGGTTCTAATCCCAGCAGACCCACTTCCCATCCAGCTCCCTGCTTGCGGCCTGCGAAAGCAGTCGAGGATGGTCCAAAGTCTTGGGTTCCTGCATCCTGAGTCTTGGGCTGAGCATCAGCTGTTGTAGTCACTTGGGGAATGAATCATCGGACAGAAGATCTTCCTCTCTGTCTCTCCTCCTCTCTGTATATCTGACTTTGCAATAAAAATAAATAAAAATCTTAAAAATAAAGGAAATAAAATTATGATTGTTTGGGCAACAGTCACAGAAACTTCGAAAAGAATAAAGCAACAATAATTTAGAAACTTTCTTCTCTATATTTCACTTCCATCAACTAGAGCTTGCATCAAAAACACCCCAAATGATTTTCATTGGTCCCTTCATGTATCGGACGGAAGACTTCTTACCAGGAAGTTTAGTCCTTCATATAGGTCACAAGTGACCTATAGGCAAACACGTAAAAAGTGAAATCTGCAAGATTAGGACTGGGGTTATCCCCCAAAGTCTTGGAGCTTTTGGAGCTAGTCCTTGGCAGGCCTGCTATCTTATGTTACTCTTGTGAGAACAGAATGCTTCTCATTGAACATTTGTGTTAGTGGACTTGACTCCTTGCTCCCCATGCAAATTCTTGATGGAGAGAACTGATACACCTTATCTAAATTCCCTGGGGTTTGAAAGTCACTGGGTAACTCACACAAGAGATCCTTATGGGGAGTATGTGTTACGAAAACACTGTGCACTGGTTTTTAAAAAAATGTGTATACAGGCCTGGCGCAGTAGCCTAGTGGCTAAATCCTCACCTTGCATGCTCTAGGACCCCATATGGGCACCAGTTCGCATCCTGACTGTTCCATTGCCCTTCCAGCTCCCCGCTTGTGGCCTGGGAAAGCAGTCAAGGATAGCCCAGAGCCTTGAAACCCTGCACACACATGGAAGACCCAGAAGAAGCTTCTGGTTTCAAATTGGCTCAGTTCTATCTGGCTGTTGTGACCACTTGTGGAGTGAACCAGCTGATGGAAGATCTTTTTGTCTCTACTTCTCTCTGCAAAATCTGACTTTCCAATAAAAATGAAGAAATCTTTTTTTTTAAATGTGTATCAAAATAATTTTATCTTAGTTTCACATTTCCATGAAGTTTTCGAGATCCCCTTTGTACACTCAGACCGCATTGTGCTGGAGCAGGCATTATGAAGAGGTAAATGAACCAGAGAGTGAATGAACACATTGTGAGGACCCTGGCTCATGCCCAGCTGCTCAGACAAGCTCTGCGGCGGCCTTAATCCACTCCGGGAGTACTTATGAAGCTCCTACTATACACCAGGTTTTATGCTAGGTGCTTAGAATGCATCAGTCAACAAAACCATCTTCATGGAATGCACATCCTGGAAATTCTTGTGAATGTAGCTCTAGGAACCATAAAAGGGAACAGTCCGCTTACAGTGTCTTCCTCTGTCTCCAGCCACAGTCACATCTGAACTACCCACACATCAGAGGAAGAATACCAAGCTTGCTTTGGTAACTCATTCCAATGTTTTAATACTCTCCCAAGACATTCTTCAGACATAGAATACACCTGCTTTTATTATGCATTTTCTTTTCTTTTCAAAGGCCTGAAAGAAGTTAGTCATCATGATCTGAGTAGGAAGCAGACACAGGTTGGAATGGCCCTCGGCCTTTTCTGTTGGACCCAGAAACAAAATCTCTGTCCCCGTGGCCAGCCCTGGGGATTGTCGCCTCTCCATCCTGTCGCCATTCGCATCAACTCTTTGAGGGACATCTTGGTTCCTCGTACCTCTCCATTTTCCTCACCATTTTTGGCATCGCTCTACCTTTTTAAGTCCCTGTCACTCACCTGACTTCCTCCTCTAAGATGCTATAATCCTGTGATGACAGTGAGGCTGCCTTCACCTTTCCCACTGTAGAAAAGCCCAGGGAGCCTCCAAGGACCTAGTTAACTTACCTAAGGTCAAATGGCCAATGAGAGGCAGAGGTGGCATTCCCAGCCAGATCTCCAGTGCTGAACTTGGGAGATCTAATGGGAGCGCAAGTGCTGGTTGGCAAGGCTCAGGCATGTGGGTGCTTGTGCAACCCCTGAGACACTCTCATGGCTCAGGGCCAGTTCACATTTAGGTCATGTGTATCCTTCCTCAGCTGTCAGCTGGCCCTGGTCCAGGGCTCTGTGTCACAGTACCTACAATGGCGAGGACTGGGAACAGAAATGGAACAGCCACAACCAGCTAGCCACATCCTGGCCTTCTGGGTCACCTAAGACAATGTAGGGCCCCACCAGTCCCAGGTTCATCCTCAGTATCCCTCTTCTGTCCCATTTCAGTGAGCTTGGCACTGACTCATGGATCGCCACCCTCTGGTTATCAGTCTGTGGTGCAATCAGAAGAGATTCTCATCTATGTGGGGTGGCTTCAGTGTGGTTGGGTCTCAACTGGGGTGACCAGCCTGACCAGGGGGAGGAGACACTTGCAGCAGCTTCATCAACAGAAGGCCTTAATGGTTGGTTTTTTTTTTTTTTCCAAACTTAGCTAACCTATGCCACAGTGCTCTTGAAGATGAGCACAATATAATTTTTTTAAGTGAATTGGTTTTGAATTTTTGACATAAATTTGACCTCATCTTAGCTTGCTGGCTGCTTCTCTTTTTCTTCTTTCTCAGGGGTTAAAAGAGAGTCCTTAGCAGAGTGGAAGAAGCTGGCAGGTGCAGGAGCTGGTGGCTAACTGTGCCAAGCCATCTTTTGACCCGACACACCATCAGACTGCTATGCCCAGGAATCGTCATTAAAACAGTAACAGCAGGACCTGGTGCAATGGCTCAGTGGTAAATCCTCACTTTCAATGCACCAGTTTCCCACGTGGATGCCAGTTCATGTCCCAGCTGCTCCAGTTCCCATCCAGCATCCTGCTGTGGCATGGGAAAGCAGTAGAGAATGGCCCAAAGCCTTGGGACCCTGCACCCAAGCAAGAGACCTGGAAGAAGCTCCATGTTCTTGGCTTCAGATTGTCTCAGCTCTTGGCCATTGTGGCCACTTGGGGAGTTGAGCGGCGGATGGAAGATCTTTGTCTCTCCTTCTCTCCCTCTGTAAATCTGTCTTTCTAATAAAAAATAAATAACCTTAAAGAAAACCATAACAGTGGGGGAAGGGCTTTTTGGAGGGGTTGGGAGAATACCAGAGCCTATGAAACTGTGTCATAAAATGAAATGAAATTAAAAAAAAGAAAGAAAAAAAAAACCATAACAACAATGAAGACAACGCCATGCAAAGGGGCTAATTTTCATGATGAGCTGGATACCTATTACAATTCTTAAAAAACAAATGTATAGGGCCCGGCGCGGTGGCGCAATTGGTTAAAGGTCCTCGCCTTGCACGCCCGGGATCCCATATGGGCGCCGGTTCTAATCCCGGCAGCCCCGCTTCCCTTCCAGCTCCCTGCCTGTGGCCTGGGAAAGCAGTCGAGGACGGCCCAAAGCTTTGGGAACCTGCACCCGCGTGGGAGACCCGGAAGAGGCTCCTGGCTTCGGATCGGCATAGTATCGGCCCGTTGCGCTCACTTGGGGAGTGAATCATCGGACGGAAGATCTTCCTCTCTGTCTCTCCTCTCTGTATATCCACCTTTCCAATGAAAAAATAATAAAAATAAATCTTTAAAAAAAAAAAACAAATGTATATATCCCTTATCATAAATGGCAAGTCTCTACATGACCTGATCTTGTCCTACCCCTCCAGTCACATCTCTTTCCTCTCTCTGCTGCTGATCACCATGCTGGCCTGCCACTTACACATTCCATGCTCCCTATCATCTCAGTCTGTGTGATGGTTCTTCTCTGGCCCTGCTCTTGTATCACCTTATGTCTAGTTCTTATTCAGCTATCAACATAAGCCTTCCCTTTCCAGCTCTTCCCTCTCTTCTATGGCCACCCTACCCTGTCCACTGCTGTGTTTTGTTTTACTTTATCTTTTAATATTTGAAGCATGTGTCTGGTTAGTATAAGCTATAGCCTAAGACTAGACCCATCTTAACCCTCCCTGCTTCTCCCACACCAAGAACTGTGTTGGCAGAGGGGGAGATGCAGTAAACATGAAAGCGAGAAATGAGCAATGAGCAGGTAGGTTTGAGATCCTCTGGCCTGTAATAGTCCTCTCCTTGCCTGGTCTCATCCACAGTGTCTGTAAAGTGGCAGCCTGTGTGCTCTCTGAGGTCCTGCCAGGCTTTGATGGACTATTCTGTTTGTGGGCTTTAGCAGTCCTTTATCGTCTGGGCCTGGAGACATGTACATGGTAAATCCAAGCACTACAACCTCAACCATCACCTCAAACTGCAATGTGATTTTTCTTTTCTTTTTTTTTTTTTTCCAAAATACTTATTTATTTTCATTTTATTTAAAAGAAATAGAGAAAGCAACAGAGATTTTTCCATCTGTTGTTCACTCCTCAAATACCTACAACAGCCCAGACCGGACAAAAGTTAGGAGTTCAATGAGGGTCTCCCGTGCGGGCTGAGAGACTCTAGAACTGACGCCATCACTGTTGTCTCCCAGAATGTGCATTAGCAGGAAGCTGGAATGGAAAATGTGAAGTCAAGATCAAATGAGGCACTCTGATATGAGAGCTTCCTAAATCGTGACGACTGCTGCAAGGAACTCACGCTCTTGGACTTTGGTCTTGGAATTTGGTTTTCTAAGTAAACCAACATCACAAGTGTTTTTAAAGGCAAAACACAAGACCCGGGCGTGGTCTCCTCCCTTCTCCAGAAGGGAGTCTGTGCTTTTCTGCGAGTACAGGGTCCTGGGAGAACCTTTATTCACTTTCAAAACAAGACCAATTTGCCTTTTTTAATCTCAGGTAAGCCTCCACAATTCTATTAGTCCTTTCAAATGGATGTTCTGCTTAAAGTAGCATAAAAAATAGTGGAAGGGAGATAGTTAATAAGAGGGCATGAAATTTTTATTTTTATCTAATTAGAGCACAGAACTTAAAGTAATTTATGTTTCTTAATCTAAGGCAGTTAGGACTGCATGTTGTTTTTGAATAAATACTGCTAAGATTTCAGTAAGTAAATACCGTTATTATCAACATTTGCTTTTGAGTATACTAATAGGACTCCTGTAGGCTTATTTTAATTTCAGCAGTGTATTTTAATTTGGACTATAGAAAAGAAACTATGGTTTATATACATTTTAGAAAAATAAAAAATAAGTTGATTAATAATAGACTGGCTTAATTTGGGCCTGTTATTTAAAACATACACCTCCATAAATTAAAAATGATATAAAGAGAAAAGAGACATACAAAGAAGTCAATATTTTACAGTCATCATCCAACAGTACTTAAGTATAAATTGTAACTGACAGACAAATGCCATTGGTTAGGTAGTCCAGTGCTGGAAAAATTATCCAGTAAGTATTTTTGACATCTATTGCGTGGTAGGCACAATCCCAGAGGTTAAAGGGAATGAAAGATGAATTAAAGTAATTCCTTCTTAGAACCAATAGTCCAGGGAAAAGGTGAGCAGGTGCATAAGTGAGTTGAATCCCTGGAGGACATGGTAGGTATGATCAGACACAGTCAAAAGTTGCTCTGGGGGTGGGCACTGAGCCTAGCCATTAAGACCCTGGTTAGGATGCCCACTGCCCAGATTGGAGTGTCAAGTTTGATTCTCAGCTCTGAGTCTTGCTATGTATCTGAGAGGAAACAGTGCTGACTCAAGTAATCGGGTTCCTGCCACCTACATGGGAGACTGTGATTGAGTTCCTATCCTCAGCTTGCCATGGACACCGTCCTGGCGTTTCTGGACATTTGGGGAAGTGAACCAGAGGGCAGGAACGCGCCTGCCTGCTCTCACTCTCTCCATCTCTCTCTGCCTCTCAAATAAATAGGTAACATTTAATGTTGCTCTGAGTCCAAGGGAGGGCAAATAGTCACAGGTGTGATACTGGGAATCAAAAAAGCAAAGCCCATGAAGGTTGCTAGGTTTTTGGTTTGGTTCATTTGATGACCTTTGCAGCCTGGTACACCTCTCTAACACCATGCTTTGTATGGTGGCAAGCTTGTAGCAGGAAATGTACACATACTGAGCAGTTGATTGACTGATACGAAAAGACAAAGGAAACATATTCCAAGTACTTGCTGTAACCCCCATTTGGTATTAATACATCCTGGAGACTTACTCAAAAATTGATAAGGAGTTTGATTACTATAGTGGTGATCCACAGAGATAAATTTTGTATGTACTTATTATCTTTAGTTTTCTGGGCAAAAAACATAATTTAACCAAGGCAAGGGGAAAATGCAAGTGTACAGACTACTGAAAAATGAAAGAAGCTGCAACTGGCAGCAGCTGCACTTTCTTTTCGCATCAGAGTGCTCTGAGAATCACTTCTCAGATACCTCACCAAAAACAGGTTATGTGGCTCTGTGAGGGAGGAAGTGGGCCCTGAATTATGCTGGCTTGGTTTTACCTAATAGATGAATCAAAAAAATACAAGTTCAGCCTTGGAAAGTTTGCTGGGTTGGCAGTACAAGGCCCTGCTACGTAACAGATGCTGGAAGACAGTTTTAGCAGTGACCTGTTGCCCTGGTCCCCAGGCCCGCTCTAGTTATTTTTCCTTTTGGGTCTGTGCACACGACTTCCCCAGGGGTCCATACTCTCTAGAAACAAATTCAGGTGGGACCATGCACCTGCTGCATTTCGGTTTGCCACTTCTGCTGCTATCTCCCCTGCCCAACCCCTATCATGTCTCCTGGATAAATGGGGACTGAGCCCTCACTGGAGTGGTAGCTGTGCTGAGCCTGGGAGAACACGGAGACACTGCTTTCGTATCGCTACGGTGGGCTATCAGGCCAAGAGACCACTGAAAGCAGGAACTTGGAAGACATGGGCACTTAATAAATGGCCCCACCCTACATTTTGTGCAGTCTCTAACTCAATTAGGATCCCAGAAAGGTGTAGCAACGAAAGTCTCAGAATAGGAAGTTGTTAAGAAAGAAAGAAAAACCTGTCTTGCACCCTGGGTCTCAAAGTCTCCATTTGCAGTATATTTTCAAAATGAAAAATGGATTATTGCAACTTCAATGAATTCTTGGGGTGGAGGGGGAGAGGAGGACTTTTGTTCATTAAGTGTCACTGAGCTTTAATTAACTGTCAGAGGTCTTCAGCAATCACTGTTACCTATGATACTATTATAGATAAAATGTGATGGGCATAGATAAAACAAGGTGTTAATTGGCATAATTACCCAGTTAATATTTTAATAGTTGTATCTCTGCATTTCTTTGCCGCCTTGTACTCTGTGGCTCAAAATGAACATTTTTTTTTTTTTTTAAACAGAGAACTTTCTCTTCATCTCCCACTGAGTTATTTTTCACTTTGGGTTTGCTAGATATTAGTCAGACCTGACAATAATAATAATTTTTCTTCAAGTGCAGGTTGCAGCTGAGAATTTCCAAACTTGCCGTGAGTCAGCTCAGGAGTAGTTCAGTCATTTATCCCCATAGCTCAGAGTCAGATGTGTGCCAGGAAGGGCCTTGAGGACTCCCCACCCCGGAACTAAGCACTCAGCACCACAGCCCCCTTACCACGTGCCATTGGCTAGTTCCTGTGAGCTGCTGTGGTCCCCACAAGCAGGCCTCTGAGCCACAGAACAGAGAGCTTCTGTGTTCACTCAGAACCACTGGATACACATTGCCCCAAACCCATGTCCAATGCCAAACAGGGAGTAAGTGCCCGTTGATGGCACAGCATTATCTATATGGGTTAATTTTCAAGACTGACCCACAAGAAGGACCACAGAACAGGAGATCCAACTTCAGGCCTACCATGGATCTGCCAGGAACATTCAAAGCCAAGTATTTCAATGTGGATCTGTGCTAGGTCCCTCAAGCCGCAGTCATTTTTATTTCATTTTGCACTATGAAAAGTACTTTGTACTTTAAAGTTGATCATATTAATGAACAGAAATACTCTCCAAAGAAAATTTTATATTGCTATTGCAAAAACGAAAACCTGTAACATTGGATATAAATAAAAAGGAACTGTAAGAATAAATCGTAAATCATGTACTGAAGTTTCCAGCCAATAGAGTGGATTATTTGTTTGTTTTTTGCTTTTCTTTTTTTTTTTTTTTTTGGTAGAAAATGAAAGTGGTTCCTGGAGGGAAATAGAATTAAATATGGAGAACCGGACAGGCTCACCATTAAGATCAAAGCCTAAAGCAGGCTCTTCACCACCACTTTACATAATAATTGTGGGGGAACAAACACACTGCTGACCCACTGTCTAAGGTCATGGCTTCAAGGAATACGTGATGAATACAACCTCGACTGGGACCTTAACCAGGATACTAGCTGACTAATTGAGCTGATTTGGCAGTGAAATAACAACAGAGAAACTGATAAACATAGCTCCTTAGGAATCTTGAAAACCATGTTAGTGGATATAATTGTAGTAGTAATATTAAGTTTTCTTCTGAAAGTATTATGCTTGTAGAGTTAGTGTTTGGTGCAGAGGTCAAGAGGCTGCTTGACATGCCGGTGCCCCATAGCTCCAGCTTTGGCCTAGCACACAGCCTGGGCTGTTGCTGGCATTTGGAGACTAAAGCAGTGAGAGTTCCCTTCCTTGCTCTGCTTGCTTGCTGTCTTTCTGCCTTTCAAACAAATATATGTAAATACATGTTTTTTTCATTTGTTAACATATGGGTGAGTGTCGGGTACACTGGGTTAAGCTGCGACTTGGGATGCCCACATCCCATGTTAGATTGGTGTTTCAAGTCCTAGTTACTCTTTTAGTTCCTTTGCTGTTAATGTCCCAGGCTGAGCTCTAATGCTTGGGGCCATGCCATAGACGTGGGAAACCTGGATGGAGTTCCAGCTACTAGCTTCAGCCTGGCCCAGCACTATATATTGGAGGAATCTGGGGAGTGAGCTAGTAGATAGAAGATCCATCTTTGTCTCTGTCTTTTAAGCAGATGACATTAACTAAATATGAAAAAAAAAAAACCCAAGCAACTAAATATTTCAGGCTGGTGACCCCCATTCTTCCTACTGTGCTGCTTTTAGGATTCCACAGTAGCATATTTCCAAATTTTGTGTGGCAATCCAAACACCATAGTAAAATATCTAGGCTGCAAATTGCATTTTCCAGGTGCAAATCAATTTGAAAGAAGCTGCATTAACAAAAATTAAACACATTTTTTACTGCAGGACTTTTAAAAAAAAACATATTACTTTAAAGATTTATTTATTTTTATTGAGAAAGCAAATTCACTGAGAGAGGGAGAATTCACTGAGAGAGGGAGATCCAGAGAGAAATATCTTCCATCCACTGGTTTTCTCCCCAAGTGACCACAACAGCTGGAGCTGAATTGACCTGATGCCAGGAGCTAGGAGCTTCTTTGGGGTCTTTCACATGGATGCAGGGTCCCAAGGCTTTGGGCCATCCACCACTGCTTTCCCAGGTCACAAGTTGGGAGCTGGAAGGGAAGTGGAGCAGCTGAGACATGAACCAGCATCCATATGGCATCTCAGTGTGTGTAAGGCAAGGATTTACTACTGAGCCATCACTCCAAGCCCTACTGCAGAAGTTTTAAGAATCTGTATTATACATAAGAGTAATACAAATACCCCAGGAAGAACCTTCATGTGAAGATTTTCTATTATTTAGTCACTGCACATACTTGGTGAAGCAGGTTGGTGAAAGCACTAATAACTCAATAGAACCTAAGACATTACTAGTGTATGAGAGTAGTTTAAAAAGCTCATGGAGGATGTATTAAAACTAAGTTTTGGTGTAAAAGCATTTTGGAACCCATGAAGAGTTCTTTAACAAGGTCATGGAAAATTAACATAATTAGTAAACTATTTGTGTACTTCATTTTTTTTCTGTACCAGAATAAGCTTATGACTATATTTCATTTTTCCATCAACTTACTGAAGCTTCTTGTAGTATCATATATCAAATATTAATATGCCTAGATGATATCTCTTCCTCCTACCTCATTGGTCTCAGATATTCTCGATTTATCATGGTTGAATTAAGCTGGAGATAGGCTGGCACCTGTAGGCCATAAAAGGATACTTGAAATCTAGTCCAACATACCCTTCTAGATTTTTCTGCTAACAATCCCCTCATACAAACCAAATATACTTCCACTAAATTAGTTTGAGTGTCCTACTCAGAAAAGGCAGAATATTTTGTATTTTGCTACATGAAGCTATCTCATGCCATGCTGCCGTATTGATGGGTGTTTGAGAGGTAGAGGAACAGAGAGAGAGAGAGAGAGCATTCTCATTTGCAGGTTTACCACTCAAGTGCCTACAGAAGCAGGGACTGGGCCAGGCTGAAGCTTGGAGCTAGAACTCAGTCCAGGTCTCCCCAGTGAGTGACAGGGGCCCAGCTCTTTGAGCCATCATGCTGCCTTCCTCGGTATGCATTAGCAGGATGCTGGGTCAGGACCTGAAACTGGGTATCAAATCCAGGCACTCCCATGTGGAACACAGACACTCTAACTGGTATCTTAGCCACTAGGCCAAACACCTGCTTCTACATTATTTTTCAATTTCGTTCTTGATCAACTATTTTCAGGTACCCTTGTATGTATATCTATATGTAACATATATGTATACTAAGTACTTTGGGGACTTATTTTGTTCATTAGAATGTACCTGAAGTTCCAGTGTACTTACTCTGCTAAGACTTGTTTTCTAACTTGAAAAAGATCTTGAAGATCTTTCTACATCATTTTGTGTAGATCTTATTCATCCAATGGCTTCATAATAGTCTGTTTTAGAAGGAAGGTATTGTACTTTGACTATTCTCAGAAGAGAATGCCTCTAATTTTTCACAATTGAAATTAATTCTGAAATTAATATCCTTATGTGTGGCTCTATATGTTTATTCCTAAGGCACCTGATCTCTAAAATAAGGGTAGAATGCTGGACAATAATAAGAACATAATATCTCTTTATTCGTTTATTTGGAAAGTAAAGAAAGAAGGAGAAAGAAAGAACTGTCCGCCTCTGGTTCCTTCTCCCCCATGCCTGTAGCGGCCAGCACTGAGCTGAAGGCAAAGCCAGGATTTGAGAATTCAGTCCCAGTCTCCCGTTTAAGTAGCAGGAAGCCAATTATTTGGGCCATCACGTCACCCTCCTAGGGTTCCCATTAGCCAGAAGCTAGAGTTGGGAGCTGGAAGTAGGTATTGAATGCAGTACTCTAACAAAGGGTGGGAGCATCCTAACTAGCATCTTAATTATTAGATAAAACGCAAGCCTTGCCTGGAACATATAAAATTTTGATGGTGACACATTATCCACTAAAAATTCAGTACTGATAATAAGTATATATTGAATTAGTAAGTCCCAAATTATAATTCTCCACAGGGCTTATCTGTCTGAGCACCGGATTACACAAACACAAAGCCAGTATGCATTTCTATTTCGGGATGGTAATAGCCAATCTTATAAATTGCTTTCACTTTAATACAGGATGGGTAGTGATTCTGGGAAAATAACTGAAGGATCTCAGCTGACCATAAACTTAACACACGGTAAGATAAAACAGCACCTTCAAACAAAAATCTTGGGTTATACAAATAGCAGGAAAATTTCCAGGTTACAGAATCAAATACTCTGTTCAGTTCAACAAACACTTACCCCACCGGCTCATACAAATCAGAGGTCCTATTTTTCAACTGGGGGCACTAATCATAAGGAGGTCACTGGCAACCTGGCAGTCACCCAGGATAATAAACAGTCTAATGTCATGTCACGTAAGGCAGAGTAGAAAAAACAGACTATTCAACATCAAGAAAAGAAAATGTTGTGGAGCCTCCGATAGTCATCTTGAAACAACTTGAAAGGCTGAGATGGTAGAAGAGCAAGTAGGCACACTCTAAACAAGCATGCCAGTGGACCACTTTCTAAACACTCAGGTCTTTCAACATGGGATGAGCTATCTCATGAGGTAATGAGGTTCTCATCCCTAGACAGGATGCGGGAGAGGAGTATGGACTTCTCAGGATCTTGCAAAGGCCATCAGGAAGTCATGCTGTCAGTACAGGCAGAAACCAGCTTCCTAAGGGCAAATGGATGAACTTCTGGTTCACTCTTCATTTGTGTTGCCTTTTGTTAAAAAAAGACATATTTATTTATTTGAAGGGAAGGATACAGTGAGAAGGAAAGAGTGAGAAAGAGATCTTCCATTCACTAGTTCACTCCCCAAATGGCTGCACCCACTGGTCCTGGCTGAGGCCAAAACCAGGAGTCTAGGATTCCATCTTGGGTCTCTTTAATGGGTGAGGGTCCAAGGACTTGAGCCATATCTCATTCTTTCCCAGGAGCATTAATAAGGATCCAGGATGGGAAATGGAATAGCTGGGACTCAAACTAGTGCCCATATGGGATTCTCACATCCAGGCAGTGGTTTAACCTACCACATTGCAATTCTGGCTCCTGTTTTCCGAGTATTCTAACTCCTCAACACATGAACATTTCACATTTAACATCCTGATTCTTGGTGGGGAAAGACAGCTGGGATTACAGACTAAAAATGAGGGTATTTCTGAGAAGGTAAGGTGAGCTTTAGAATAGAGAAGGAGAGGAAGGAGGAGGAGGGGCAAGAGGAGAAAAGAAGAAGAAGAAGAAGAAGAAGAAGAAGAAGGAGAAACAACAACAAATGAACAATACCAAAGCACCCACTGTCTGCCCAGTTCTCATCTCTCTTTTTCACTGGCTCTTTCTAGCCCTCATGGCTTCCTACCACCCTCCCCCACGCCTTCTCCCCAGACTTTCCTGTCCAAAAGGAAGTGTCTGATAATTCATTCCAAGTGAAGGGTGACAAGCAGAGTCAAACTCAAGAGCTAATTCCAATCAATCGGTCATGCCTGCCTAGAATCCTGAATTGAGATGGATTCTTGTAATACCATGACACCCCACAGGAAAGAGCATGGCAGCTGATTTGCATGGCCTGCCCAGAGCTCCGTGGTAAGAAGTGGTGGAATTCACACCACAGAATCGATTGCCTTGCCCCAAGCTGCCTTAAGACATTAGCACAGTTGGCTCCCACAGGTTCTGCATCTGTGGGATCCATATCCACAAATGCAACCAATCATGGTTGAAAATGTTCCAGAAAAACATTCTGTACTGTACTGAACATGGACAGATGCCTTTCTTCCCATTATTCCCTGAACCATCCCTAATGCTGTTTACACATCATTTGCATTATATAAGGTGTCATAAGTAATCAAGATTCAGAATACATGCAAACACTACACCACTTTATACAGGACACTTGAGCATCTTCAGATTTTGTCATCTGTGGGGGGGTTCTGGAACAAATCCCAGCCAATACTGAGAAATAACTGTAGTCTGAACTTCTCTTCCCTAAGGAAGACATTCAACAAAACTTTCTTTGTTGACAATGCTGTTGGGAACATAGTTTGGTTAGAGGACCAGAACAAGTGGAGAGAAGATAATGACAGATAATCCAGATAGACATAAAGTCCAGGCATAACAGGAACATATCGAATGAGAAGGATGGCCTTCCTAATTGGTAGGAAGAGGCATAAGTGGTGTGAGGATAACTACTAAATATAGCCAGTGTGGTACAACAATGAACTTATACCTACTTCCAAATTAAAGTGTGATTTTTACAAAAGATCCGTGAGAAGAGGGGAACGTTTAAGAGAGCAGGTTCTCAGCCCAGGCTGCATCCAGCATCTCAGACCGTCCGGGGCCACAGGCCAATTGCCTTCTGCTTAGAGATGCTCACATCCATATCTCCACGCCAGCTTCTATCCCAAAATCAGAACCAAGGAACAGGGCTGAACTGCGGCTTCCCCTCCTCTCAGACTCTTCCTCCTGAATCTGGACTCATGGCTGCCTTGGCCTCTGATCCCAGAAGGGCCCGTTTCCAGCTTGATTGGGCTCCAGGGCCAGACACAAGCCCTCCGCCCCTTCCCCAGGTAACTCTGCGCACTCCCTGAGGCTCCCGCCCACCTCTCTGAGGCTTGTTCCAAGTATTATGGTGATGTCAGCGGCTTCTGGCTCCCTGCCTGCAGCCCACGCTTTCCTCCACAACAAAAATGCTTCAATTCTTCTGCCCCCAATGCCTTTCAAGTTGTCGGTCCTGAGCCTGCCACAAAGGGCCCTGTTCTCCTTCTGGTGTCTCCGGACACAGACTCAGGACCGCCCCAGGGCAAGAGGTGGGGTGTCTGGGAGCAGGGGTAGAAGTGCTGGCCTCTCCTGCACTTTGAGGAAACCGAGGTTTAGAGAGAAAGAGACCCCAGGGATAGCGGTGGAGGTGAGGCTGGAACCCATGTTGCCCTACTCCACATCCAGTCTTCCTGCCCCTTGCGTCGCTGTGAGCAGTTCAGGGTGCATGATTTGGTTGTTACTTTATAGCCTCTAAAAACAGATATCCCTCTTCTTCTCCTTCATCTCCTCCTCCTCTTCCTCCATCTGCCTTTCTGCCCAGCCATTCTCCCACCTTTACCTTAACCCTCATTTCCATCCCCCGTCCCTCCCCTTCCCCTACTCTGCCAACGGAAGAAGGGCTCTTTTCTCTCACAGAAATGACGCTCTTCATATGCTGCAGAGTGGGCACTGAACAGGGCCAGAGGACCAAGACTGGGGTAACCCCCTGTGGGGGTAACTGACTAGGTCACATTCCTCCACACTCTACTCTCTGACCCCACAAGCAGGGCAGTCTATTTATCTGATTTTAAAGGGATGCCGTTCAATTCTTTTGGTTTGTTTTGTTTTGCTTTATTTTTTTGTTGTTCCCCTTGACTGGCTAGAAGCAATTATATCGGGTGCAGGTGGAGTGCTGTGCTGCTAATTAAAAATCCTCCTGGATTTTTGGGGAGAGTGGGGATGGGGGGATGAAGAGTAGGGTGGAAGTCACCTGGAGAGGGAGCACTGCCGAGATGCCGATGTTATCTGATGAAGCAGGTCACTGTTCTGCCTCAAACACTGGTAACAATGAGAGAGGAGTAGGAGTGCAGGTTTTGCAACCAGATACCTGTATAATGTGTAATAAATAAGGCACACAGATGAGATGGCCTTTTATTATTTTTCTAATCTATGCTGTCAGGTTTCACTTATGAAATGAGGGAGAGACCAAGCAGATGGATTTCTCTGCAGGGTCCTTGGTATGTCGTCTCTGATGGACCTGGGGTGATTCTTACCCCCATATCTGGGGACGTGCAGTTTGACTAGGCTGGGCCACAGGGTGTGGGCTGATTGCCTTCCCCAGATCCACAGGTGTTGGGCTCATATAGAGTCGCGTACAGAGTTAAAAGATTCCTCATCCTAACACATTTGATGTGATTCAACACAAACCACTTTTCTCTCAAATGCTCCGATTTCCTCATATTTGTGATGAAGGATTTGAACTAGATAAGTGATTTGCAAAGAACAGTCGATGAATTCCAGAGTTTACTACCCATGTATTTTAGGTTATCTTTACAAAGACGAAAATAGTTTCTGCTAAACAATGAAGGTTCAAACTCCCAGAAAACAAATTTCATCTGTTTGGGGCAGGAATTTTTATGAAAAGAAAAAAAAAAAGAGTTATCCTAAAGGTTTAAAAAGTAGATTATTCTTTTCTTGATATAGATCCTGAAGGAAGGGTTCCCAATTTGGCCAATAAGTTTGTCCTCTAGGAGTAAGGAAGTCAACGGCCTGAGATGGCTTGGAGTAGAATTCTAGTCAGCATGAAGACACCCACTCAACACCCACTCATTCTAGAGCCTGGATCACTTCCCCTGAACTGACCGATCGTTGCCACAGACAAGGCAGGCTGCTCAGAAGGAGGAGGCATTCCTCGTGGGAGTACTGGTAAAGGATATTGGTCATTACCAATCTAGCTGTGCCCAGGATGTCAGAGGCTGTGTTCTTACGGAATGTGTGTGTGTGTGTGTGTGTGTGTGTGTGTGTGTGTGTGTGCACGTGAACTCATACGCTATCTTGATTTGATGGTTTTACATAGCACATATCTTCCTTTTCCTGATCCTGTGCCCATGACAGACATCATTAACTACAGCTCACTTTCCCACCAAGCCATAATCTTCTTGACACTCCAGACAGCCCTTAGCAATCAATAAGAGATCTCATGAAAAGAAAGCTATCTTTCATCCCTGCATTTAAACATTTGAATCATATAAGTAACTCCTTTTGTTTAGATCTGTGACTCATCAAACAACCTCCTGATTATAACATAGTTTCCCATGGAGGTACAGAAACCAAATGGTCTTTTCAGAAGATAGGAGAACTCAGTCTGCTTGACGGTTTTACTCTCACTACACATCAGTCCCAAGAATTCAGTTATCACTATTTTTTTCCTTTATTTCTCAAGTGGCACCTGTATCAGCTATTTACAGAACTTTTTAATGTCTGCTCACTTATATTTTATTTGTTTGAAGGCAGAACTAGACGAAGAGAGAGGTCTTTTATCCACTGGTTCATTCCTTAAATGCCACAACAGGAAAGACTGAGCCAGGACAAGCCGGAAATTTGAAATTCCATCTGGGTCTTCCACGTGGGTGGCAGAGACCCAATTACACTAGCTGTGATCTGCTGCTTCCCAGGGTATGCATTGGCTGGAAGCTGGATTGAAACAAGTGGAGAAACTCGAACCAAGGCACGCCAGTCTGAGATGCAGATATCCTAAGCAGTGGTTTGACCCTCTATGGCATGATGCCTGTCCCCAGTTCCTTTCCTTTAAAGTATCTATCCTTCAATATAGCAAACTAGGCATCTTGGGCAGGTATATGAACCACTAGATTTTTCCTGATAATTTGTTCATCATCTCTGTATAACATAACATGCAACCTTGGTACTTTTCACACTTTTGTGAAAACCGCATAAATAACTCCATACAAGTTTAGATGTATTTGCGAGTCAGATTTGTGGCTCAACAGTTGGCTAAGCCAACACTTGGGATGCCTGAATTCTCTGTCAAAATGCTAGTTCAACTCCCAGTTACTCCACTTCCAACCCAACTTTCTGCTAATGCCGCCCAGGAAGCCATGTATGATGGCTCAAGCCTTGAGTTTCTGCCACCCATACAGAAGACCAGAATGGCCATCGGGTATCAACTGCTGGGTGGAAGACCTCTCTCTCTCCTCCTGCCTTCTCTCTCTTCATCACTCATTTCACCTTCCAAATAAAATTTTTTTAAAGATTTATTTATCGTTAGTTAAAGAGCAGATTTACAGAGAAAGGAGAAGAGACAGAAGGAGAGAGAGAGAGAGAGAGAGATCTTCTATATGTTGATTGTCTTCAAAAATGGCCACAGTGGTGGATCTAGAGTCAGGAAACTCCTCCAGCTCTACCGCACAGATGCAGGCTGCCAAGGACTTGGAGCATCTTCTGTTGCTTTCCCAGGCCATAAGTAGGGAACTAGAACTGAAGTGCGGTAGCTGGAACTTGAATCGATGCCCACATGGGGTGCTAGAGCCAAAGGCAGGGGCCCAGCTAATTATGCCATACTCTGGCCCCAATAAAATAAGTATTTTAAAAACCATGTGACCAGGGCCTAGCGCGGTGGCCTAGTGGCTAAAAGTTCTTGCCTTAAACACACCAGGATCCCATATGGGCACCGATTCGAATCCCAGCAGACCTGCTTCCTATCAGGCTCCCTGCTTGTGGCATGGAAAAGCAGTCAAGGACAGCCCAAAGCCTTGGGACCTTGAACCCATGTGGGAGACCTGAAAGAAGTTCCTGGATCCTAGCTTCAGATTGGTGCAGCACCAACTGTTGTGGTCACTTGGGGAGTGAATCATTGGATGGAAGATCTTCTCTGTCTCTCCTCCTCTCTGTATATCTGACTTTGTGATAAAAATAGAATAAAATCTCAAAAAGAAAAGAAAAGAAAATGTGTCCAGGGTGCAATGTGATGGCTCAATTGGCTAATCCTCCCCCTTCAGGGGCCAGGATCCCACATAGGTGCTAGTTGGTGCCTCAGCGGCTCCATTTCCCATCTAGCTCCCTGGTTGTGGCCTGGGAAATCAGCAGAGGATGTCTTAAGTCTTTGGGCCCCTACATCCACATGGGAGATCCAGAAGCTTCTGATTCCCAGCTTAGGATCAGCTCAGTTCTTACCATTAGAGCCATTTGGAGAGTGAAGTAGCAAATGATCTCTCATTGTCCCTCCCTGTAAAATCTGCCTTTCAAATAAAAATAAATAAACCTTCAAAAAAAAAAAAAAGAGAGAGAGAGAGATGTTTGGGGCCTGGCACCATAGCTTAGTGGCTATGTCCTCACATTGCACGTGCCAGGATCCCATATGGGCGCCAGTTCTAATCCCAGCCTGTGGCCTGGGAGAACAGTTGAGGAGGGCCCAAAGTCTTGGGACCTGCACCCATGTAGGAGACCCAGAAGAGACTTCGGGCTCCTGGGTTCGATCAGCGCAGCTCTGGCTGCTTGGGGAGTGAATCATTGGACAGAAGATCTTCCTCTCTGTTTCTCCTTCTTTCTGTATATTTGACTTTACAATAAAAATAAAAAATAAATCTTAAAAAAAAGAGAGAGAGATTTGTCCTTTGCAGAATCAGTTGAGCTCAGATAACAACAAAGCATTTGTACAGTGATCAAGAGATTTTTACCTAGCCTTTTTAATGGCAGAAAGATGAAAATATGTATGTTTGAAAAAATTTCATCTCCATCTCTACTCTGATAGCCCCGGTTTGTCAGATCGTGATCAAACTCTAAATCTGAATGCTACACTAGCAACCACAAAGGCATCTAACCATGAAACTTGTTTTTTTCTTGCTTGTTTCTGTGGTTATCTTAGAGTCATACTTTGAAAAGAACTAAATGATCGCCAAGTATAATCCTGAAAAAAATAATTCTTTAAATTGGTCAGAATATCATGAATGGAAAACTTTACAGTGTCTTCACTTGGCTTTTTGTCTGCTAAGTAAGTTAATTAGAGCACCACTCTAAGGCCCATGATGGCTCAATCTCCCAGGTACATGAGTTTCAAAACTAGTCATTTCCTAAAGGACTTGAAGGGAAATGTGTACCATGTCATTTCTTCCCTAGGAAAACTAACTCAGACTTGTGTTCTGCTATAGTGAGTCTTGTAGTTTTGCAGAGAAAGCCAGCCCATGAACATATAAACTTCTTTTGTGAAAATGCCTCAACAGTCCCAAAATGCTAGTCTGAAATAAAAAGGTTCTCCCATTTGTTATGGGCTGAATGATGAGTTCTCAGAATTAGTACGCTTAAATTCTCATCCTTATACTTCAGATAAGACTATATTTGGAAATAGAGGCCACTAGAATAGGCTGTAATTTAATATGATTGCATGGCTCATTGGAAGAGGGAATCTAGGGACCCAGAGAAACACGAGGGATATGTGCTTACAGAGGAAAGACTATGTGAGTATGCAGGGGGCAGGCAGCCATCTGCAGGCCCATGAGAGAAGTCCAGGGCACATCAAAGCACCAACACCTTGGCTTTGCACTTCAAGACTCCAGAATTGTGAGAAAATATATTTCTGTTGTTTAAACCACTCAGTCTGTACTGTTTGGGTATGGTAGAAAACTCATATACCATCTGTTTCTCTTTCTTGTTAAGGTAGTTTGTACAATTCTCATGAAAACTGTTAGCTGCCCAGGGCTGCAGCTATACTTATTGAACTTTCTGATTCCTTTGACTCCAGAGACAAAAGATGGTCTGTTCTCAGGCATCACTGTTTTCTCTCTTCTCTGCCATAGCTATATATTCCTCTTGGAAGATAACTGATTGAGAATTGAGAAGTCTATAGAAATGATTGTTCAATGTTTATCTGCTCATCATACAGTGAGCAGGATAAACTGAACTCCATGCCAAGCAATGGTCATGCAGGAGTGGCACTTGAATTTTTATAGAGATTTCTTCCCTTTCAAAAGTCATTGATTATCTTAAGAGAAACAATGCATATCAGAGAATTACATCACTTGAAGATCAAGGATCTCACTTTCCTCTGTGGGCACTATAATAGAGAAAAGAAACCACATGTAGCACAGAACTTTCCATGCAGAAGATAATGTTTTGATTTGAATTTTGATTTGTGGATGAAGGAGAATGGTAACACTGAGAATCTAGAAAAAGGATGGTGCTGTTACAAATATGGATGTGATGGCTATTTCCATCGAGCTATGTGGCAGCACACCCACGGTGACATTCTGTAAGTAGAATCCAAATGCCTTTTTTAAAAAATGTGATATCTTGTGGATTCTTCTGGGAGAAATATCTCATTATCTGGTTTCACCTGATCGTATGTACTCAGGCAGAGTGAGTTTGTGTATAACATTGTTCCCAACACTGAGGTCAAAATACTTCTTTTAAAATGTATGTAAAAGAATTTCATATCCCTATGCAAACTCTGCAATGGAATCTCTATCCACTCCCAGTAAAACCCACCTGACAGTCCTGATCTTCTCCCTCCCGTCTTCTACTTCTCACCTCCCCCTCTCACCCCGCCCAGCCAGTTCACTCTGCCACAGCTTCACTGGCCATCTTGTTAGTTCTCAAGCAACACTGGTGCGATGACAACTTAGGATCTTCCCTAAGAATCTTTCCATAATCTCTGTGCTCCATGGTGAACTCTATACAGCACACTCTTCCTCCAGGCATCTATTGAGCTAACTCCCTAATCAGCAAGTCTTTGCTGAGATGCCATTACCTGGTTGTAGCCCATCTTGAGCACCCCATTGTCATCTTCCTCTCATCGACACTAAGTTCTGTACACTAAACACTGGTAACTGTATCCAGCACATAGTAGGTGCTTAGTAAATATTTTGTTGTATAAATAAAGAATCATGTCTTGTAGGAACTACATGCTTATATTTTTCCACGTCATATTAAAATCGCCAAGCTCAAGCTTTCCCTGCGGTGATTAAAAGAAATATCTCCTGTGGCTTTATTTTTATTACTGTGTATAAACCTAGAAGAAATGGCTGACTTGCATGTTTCACAATCCTAAGATTCAACTCCAAGTTTCAACAAAAATACTACAATGGTAAATAGTCCTGCTATGTACTGACATGCAAATGGCACTAACAATGATAGGCAGTGTCCCCAAAGTCATCAATCTCCAAATCAGCAACCAGTTCAGTCACACTAGTAAAAAAGTGTAGCCAAATATGTTGCTTAGTATCATAAAGTATAAAAACATTAAAAACATCCTCCAAGCTCTATCAGAAAAGTTAGCCAGTGCATTGGCTCAATTGGCTAATCCACCTCCAAGTGCTGGGCACTGGTGCATGGCCTGGCTGCTCCATTTTCTATCCAACTCCCTTCTCATGGCTTGGGAAAGGAGTGGAAGACAATTCAAAGCCTTGGGGCCCTGCAGCCATGTAGGAGACCTGAAGAAGCTCCTGACTTCAGATTGGATCAGATCCAGCCATTACAGCCATTTGGGGAGTGAACTAATGGATGAAAGATGTTTCTCTTTGTCGCGCCTTTCCTTTGTAAATCTGGCTTTCCAATAAAAATAAATAAATCTTTTAAAAAATGTTCACAGATTTATTTTCCATCTACTTGAAAGGCAGGGAAGAGGTAGAGATGAAGTGAGAGAAAGAGGGAGATTTTATTTGTTAGGTTGTCTCCAAAATGCCCAGAACAGCCAAGGCTGAGCCAGGCTGAAACCAGCAGACAAGAACTCCAACCAAATATCCCATGTGGGTGGCAGGCATTATGCTACCTCCAAGTTACCTTAACAAAAATTTGGATTTCAGGCATCAAGTAGCTATAGGTAGGACAATCGAGCAGTCCAATATGGGATTCAGGCTTTACCCTCTGTTCCAGAAAGCTCAACCTAAAAAGAACCAAAAATTTAAGAAACTTTTGATATCCTTGGCAACCATATGGGCCAATAACTTTGTAACCCTTGAGACAGGATACTGTACTGACAACTAGGCTAGCTTGGGATGGACTTCCCATCCCAAACTACCACTTCCTGGTTCATCCCATGGCATCTGAGTCTCAGGCCAGCTTGCCCTCCCCAATGTAAGGTTGCAGCTTGAGACAACTCAACCTGACCTAGGCAGAAGCAGTTCTGAAAGCAGCAATTCTTTACACCTTTCTTCCTTGGGGAAGTATGCAGAATGGTTCTCTCAGAACAAAAATAACCACCTGTGAAAGATCTCTGATGAAGTAAAGACCACTGCAAGTGTCCCCTACTCAGAACCTCTGCCTCGTAGTGAACTCGTAACACAAACCATCCATCAGCACTGTGCCACCGCTGGCTTCTTCTCACTTCACTATCAAAAAGACTCCAACATTTTCTATGATGTGAGTCATTCATCCTCTGAATATATGTAAGCAAAGAGCATTGCAAACATTTGGCAAACAGAAAATTTCTCCCTCTCTTATTCTCTCCTGCCCTCTCTTCCTTACTTAGTGGTTGTCATTTTAGATGGAGATAGGCAAAGTCCAACCCTCTGACTTTAGAAATTGGTCTTTCCTTCTTGCAGTGACAAACAGCTCCACTACAATGTAACAAGTGCCTGGAAAGGCATGAGTGTATGGAGCTTGAGAAGCACAGAGAAAGATGTGAATTCCACCCAAGAGAGAGCCTTAATAAGTACCTCTCAGGGGAAGTGCTACTTGAGCTATGCTCTAAAGTTAGGGGGAGGGCACAAGGGCTAGTGGGTTTCAGTTCCAGATTCACTCTATATTCCAGATCACATGTATCCTGGGAGGCAGTTGGTACTAGGGTCTCTGACATCCATCTGGGAACCCCAGATCAAGCTCAGCTCTAATTTAGGAAGTGAACCTAAAGATGGGTGTATGCTCCACCCTCCTCAAATAAATAAAGTAAATTTATAAAATTATTTTAGAAAATAAAGTTAGGGGGCCCGGCGCGGTGGCGCAACTGGTTAAAGGTCCTCGCCTTGCATGCCCGGGATCCCATATGGGTGCCGGTTCTAATCCCGGCAGCCCTGCTTCCCTTCCAGCTCCCTGCCTGTGGCCTGGGAAAGCAGGCCCAGAAAGGACGGCCCAAAGCTTTGGGAACCTGCACCCGCGTGGGAGACCCAGAAGAGGCTCCTGGCTTCGGATCGGCATAGTATCGGCCCGTTGCGCTCACTTGGGGAGTGAATCATCGGACGGAAGATCTTCCTCTCTGTCTCTCCTCTCTGTATATCCGCCTTTCCAATGAAAAAATAATAAAAATAAATCTTTAAAAAAAAAAAGGAAATAAAGTTAGGAAGCATAGTTGCTTTGTTGGTAATAGAAATTTCATATCTTGTTTGTGATCGTGTGTTATGCATTTCTAAAAACTTATTAAAGTATATTATTAATATCACACATTTTACCATGCATCATTGTATCTCGATATTTATTTAAGGAGGAAAAAACCCCAAAACGTTTTCAAAGTACTTTTGGATAATGAAAAGGTTAAAAGATTTTATTACAAGAAATTCAATAAACATAGGAGGCAAAATGACTAAAGTCATTGCATTGCATACACCAAGATCCCATATGGGCACCAGTTCTAATCCCGGCAGCCCTGCTTCCCACCCAGCTCCCTGCTTGTGGCATGGGAAAGCAGTCGAGGACGGCTCAAAGCCTTGGGACCCTGCACCCATGTGGGAGACCCAGATGAAGCTTCTGGCTCCTGGTTTTAGATCAGCTCAGCTCCAGCTGTTACGGACTCTTGGCCAGTGAATCAGTAGATGGAAGATCTTTCTCTGTCTCTCCTTTCTGTATATCTGACTTTCCAATTAAAAAAATAGATAAATCTTTAAAAAAAAATTTGGTAGGAAAAAAAGACATTCAAGTCACTGGATATAAGAGGTTTATGCAGAGCCATCAGTTGAGCCCATAGGACAACAATGCCACTGTCAATGTGGGGGAATAGCCAGGAAAAAATGATTGTTTGACCTTGAATAGGCAATAACAGCGATGTGTTAGACTGATTTTTTTTTTAAACAATAAAAAATGACATAGGTGGAATCTTTAAAAAGTTTACTAAACAGTAGTGGAAATGAAGTGGTGGTCATTAGAGGCTGGGGAGGTTGTATGGGAGGGGGATAAAGGGAGACAGGGACCAAGTGGTAGGCACCAGTCTCTGCACCTTTAGAAGAAAAATATCCAAGCTAGCCACTTAACAGTCTAGAACAAAGCTGAATTTCTTGCTTGGAGGGCAAAGGCGAACCCAAATCATGCTAAAGATAATAAAAAAAAAAATTCACTATTAAATTAAAAAAAAAAAAAAACGAGCAGCAGTGGGACTTTCTACCTCCTGCCTTGTGCTTCCTTTGTGACGCCTCCCTGGGGAACCAGCAGCCAGAGGCGGAGCACCTGGAATGTGGGTCTAAGGCACTGGCATCCTTGAGCATGACTTACCAAGGCTGCAGGTACTGGGATCTCAGTGTTTTCTCTATGAAACAGATTGTAAGACATTGGAGGAAGGGCTCTTGGGAGTTTGTATTGCTTTGCCAGAGAAGCAACGAACGCAAGATGGAAGTTCCCTTTTAATCTGTTTCTTCAAGCTGTCATAGACTCTGAGAGTGAAAATGACCTGAAGATTCATTTTCATCAGGGTTTTCATTTTGCTCTGAGGAACCTGTGTGAGATCCCACAAAGTTAGTGATAGCATTGAGAAGAGAGCAACATTACTTTTCGTCCTTGAGACAGCTCAGTTCAAGAGACTTGCCTCTGCTTTCGACCTCACAGCTTTACTGACACTCCACTTCCCTGGAGGAAAAGGAAGTATGTGGGAGTGAATGAAGATGAAATTCCAGGGTGTAAAGATGAGGATGTACTGGAGTCAGTATCTGCTGTGAGCATTCTGTCTGATAAGACTTACAATTGGCTATACCTCCATTCAACTCCACTCTGGAAACTGCCAAGCCCTCTCCCACGAAATCCAACACAACCACTTTTCCCACTCACTTCTTCAGTTGAGCAGAGGTACATATTTGGCTAACGTCTAGGGGCTGTGCTGAATGAAAAATTCCTGTCTTGTAAAATCATAGCCTGCTTGCGAGGACTTCAGCCACTGCCTGCCCAGCAGGGAGACGTAGCCACGCAGGAACCACAGCGACCTGCTGGTTCCACTTTCTGCCCCAGTCAAATTTCACCTCTGCGAGATTTCCTGCAGAACCTCCCCAGAGTCGGTCTTCCTCTCTCTGAGGCTCATTACTCAGTTTTCGATTCTGTTTCTAGTACTTCTTCATCAAAGTATTTAAAGATATTTCCATACAATCTGAGCAATTAGGGTCACGTGTATTTTTTTTCTTTTTGGGGCCAAGTACAGTTATTTTTTCCAGCTATATTTAGCTATAGATGGGTTTTTTTTAATTATGTAAATTTAATATATACAGTATGACTTTTGGATACATAGTGGCAAGTATTTACTGGCTAGGTCAGAGTAGGGAAACCAGCAAGCAACAAGTGGCAGCCTTTTCAGCCCAGCAAGGCCCAGAGCTTTGGTTGAAGAATGCAGCCATTCCCAAAGCATAGCCTACCAGGCAGCTTGATGAAGCAGTAAAATAGCCCAGCTTTGCCTTCCTCTCCTCCTGTGTCCTCTTGGCCTGGCCTCATGTCAAGGACAAAAACGTTATCTACGTAGTCTCAAAAGCAGGTGGGAAAAGCAAGGATGGTGAATCTTGAGGGGGCAGATGGGAAAGATTAGATAGAACAGGATTCCACTCTACTGTCTCAACCTCAACATCTGTGTAAGTACAAGCAGGTGGGTTGATCACAGACTCCATGCTGCTGCGCTGGCTCACACTCGGTGATGCTGTCCTCTCGCGATGAAAGAACACACACTGCCATCAAAACAATTATACAGAGGAATGGAATAAGAAATTCATGCCTTTGTAACATAACTCAAACAGTAATATAAGAAAAATAGGCCATTAACATTCGTCATTTCTTAGATTTATAAAATGTTAGTTTATACAATGCTGCTTATGAAATATACTAGTATATGTCCTGAAAAATCACTCAGTTCTCTTTTAGGTGAGTCCTTGGTATCTAAATGACCTATTCATCTTACCTGACTTCAATGGGGTAGCTTTAAATCACTTATAATTTGAGAAAAGAAACGATTTTTCTGTCAAAGCATTCTGTGCTCACATGGGAATATGAAAGCAAAATTTAAATTCAAAATTTCCAAATTTGGACCTGGTGCGATGGCCTAGTGGCTAAAGTTCTCGCCTTGAATGTGCCAGGAGCCCATATGGGCACCGATTCTAATCCCGGCAGCTCCACTTCCCGTCCAGCTCTCTACTTGTGGCCTGGGAAAGCAGTTGAGGACAGTCCAAAGCCTTGGGACCCTGCACCCACATAGGAAGACCCAGAAGCTCCAGGTTCCTGGCTTCGGATCGGCTCAGCTCCAGCTGTTGCAGCCAGACAGAAGATCTTCCTCTCTGTCTCTCCTCCTCTCTGTGTATCTGACTTTGCAATATAAATAAATAAAACTCTAAAAAAAATTTTCCAAATTTGAGATACATTAACATCCAAATTCAATGGAACTCTGAAGGAGATCCTAAGAAACCTTCACATCTCCCAGCCAAGGGTCTTTCATGAATGTTGTCATTCTAGAAATGGGGAGTGGCCATCACAGTCTGGCAGCATCTTTTGTCTCTTTCAACCAATTGGTATGAAGCAGGTTTAAGGCAGGGCAAGGTCCCTGTCTCTAAGTGTGGAGGCATTCAAATCTGAACTCATAGACAGAGGCTCCTTGACTTACAGTTGGGATATGTCCCAAGAAACTCATCAGATTCAGGGTGCACATAATGCACTGATCATCACCGTGTAGCAACACAGTACACTGCTGAGTGCAGTGGTTACAACAGTGAGTGTGTGACCAACTGGGAGGTGTGTACCAAACATTGCCAGCTTGGAAAAAGATCAAAATTAAAAATTGGAAAATTTGTATCTACTGAATCACGTTTGCATTAACATTCAGTCAAAAAATTGTAGGTTGAACTGTTGTAATTGGGAACTATCTGTAGGTATAACACGTAATTATGTAGGATTTCTCTATATGATGATAAACACAATGAAGAACATTAGCAAGGTAAGATGACCTCCTGATTGGGATGGGGAAGTGGAATTATTTGAAACAGGATAAACAACATGGGGAAGAGATTGACTCTTCATTGGAAACTTCTGTTTTATATATTTTGTTCCCTTGTTTTGCATGAATGCAAAATTGTTCGAAGATTTCCACTACCTTAGAAAATAGTGATAGGAAGAACCAAATCAGTGATGCTCATTTTGAAGAATTAAGAAACCTAAGATGGAAAGTATTTCAAGCTGAACAATTATTACAATGGCTTGTCAATGTTTGTGAAATGGCATGAGGGTGTACTCTTGGACCCTTGGGTTTAGGTGCCTAAGGGTGGCAGTAGGAATCAAGCAAGCAAGGGGCTAGACTCCCCTAAGGGATTGTGGCACGGCATTGCTTCTTGGCATATCGGCTAAGATCCAGTGTAGCAAATGTGGCATGTTGAGGGAAAAGGGACAGAAGTGGGGAAAGTGAGCTCCATGAACACTGGGATGGTTAGTTGTCAACCAAAGTCTGAACTCTCACACATTCGTGTAAGTGTGGAGTGATCGTTGGGCAAGGCTGATTCCTGTGATATGCAGTAAAGATTACAGTGACTGCTTATGCTCTTATCTGTATTCATGGATGTCTGCAGCATTTCAAATTATTTAAATCTTTTTACTTTAGTGTGAAAATGATTGCAGAGGTGCAAAAGAGGCCAGCAAGAAAATCTTTAACAAGATTTGCTAATGAGTGAATTCACTTATAAAATAAATTGTCAAAAAGAAAGGTGTAGCATTTTACATGACAATGAGTGAGAGAAATGTTAGGGCTGATCCTGCTATCTTTTGCATTTTGAAGTTAATCAAACAGGCATTATCTGTCCAATCTGGAGCACCCATGACTTAAGGGTGAAATGGCTTATAAGGTACTCAGAAAAGAAGTGAGAATTCTCTGCAACACCACAAAACACAACACACAATCATGTCTTTAAATCTTTGGACTCCACTTCTGAGCTAGAATCCATGGTGATGAAAGCAAAGTTAAGCACACACACAATGTAAAATACTCCTACTCCAAGACTTCAAAAGATTTAGTAAAAAAAAATATGTAAAACCTTTATATTTCAACAATATGACAGTTTTAGCTAACCACAAAAATGAAAAGCCAGCCCTACGTTAGGAAGATATTTTAATGAAATTCCTGGAAGATAATATAAAAGTTCTTGAACTTGATGTCCTGCCAAGGGAGACAAATAACCAATTAAATGATTATACTTTCTCTGCCCTGAGTGCAGATAAGATGGCCAGCATGTTAGCAGATAATAATAACTCTACAAATGGGAAATTCCAGCGGTTCCAGGACTTTGGGGAGTGGGGAGGATTTATTGATTAGCCTTATTAAAACGTTAATAAGGATTGATTCTGAGAATTTTCTAGTTTTTGAGGACAGTTGCTCTGATAAATATTATTTCTCAATTTATATGGTATGAATAGGTAACTATAACAGTTTGCCAATGTAGTCAAATTTCAGATTAAATGGGATTAAAGTAAAGCCAAGATATGGGAACTGATGCTTGTCTCTGAAAGAAGACTACAAGTAGGGGCCTACAGGGTGCTGCAGCAAGTTAAGCTGCTACCTGTATTGCTAGCATTCCATATGAGCATCTGTGTGAGTCCTTGCTGCTCCACTACTAATCCAACTCCCTGCTAATGTGTCTGGGAAAAGAGCAGAAAATGTCCCAAGTACTTGGGCCTCTGCCACATGTGTGGAGACCCAGATGGATTTCCACGCTTCTAGCTTCTGCCTGGTAAAGCTGTTGCAGCCATTTGGGGAAGTGAATCACTGGATAAAAGGGTGACCAGTCCCTTTCTGTAACTCTGCCTCTCAAATAAATAAATAAATACATAGATTAATAAATCTGAAAGGAAGGAAGCCAGCAAACAAGCCAGCTAAAAAATATTTCACATATGCTATGGATGTGGATGTTAGGACCTAGGGCACTAAAGCTGCCCTTGGGATGCCCTTTTCCTCTTATTGAATGTCTGGGATGGAGTTTTACCCTCTTCTTCCAGACCAGCATTTTTGCTAATGTGCCTGGGAGGCAGCAGATAATATCTCAAGCACTCAAGACTCTGCCAACCATGTGGTAGACCCAGACAGAGTTCTTCATTCTTAGCTGTGGCCAGGCTTGCCACTAGCTGTTGTGGGCATGTGGAGAATGAACCATCCAACGCACGATCTGTTTCTCCCCGTTTCACTGTCATCCTGCCTTTCAAGGCAATAAATACATATCTTTTAGAAAATGTAGGTAATTCATGATTCTAAAAACAGTGAAAAATTAAAGACTCTGATTTAAAACACTGGTTCCAGTTTTAAGTAAAGCACTTCTGCTATTTTACATGATGCTGCTTCTACATACAATACGGGGCAGCATAGACCAACACGGAAGAACACGTGCCTTTCTAGAAGTTGTAAATGTCTTTAACAACTTCCAATTTCACTTTCATTTCAAACCAAGAGAATTACGAAAGTACAACACCACCAGTGGTTTTTCAATCTGGTTTAGCTCTACATCTAAACAGGTGATTTATATATAACATTGCCCAAATCAGGAAGCTTTGGAGCAGGTAAGTCTAAAGAGAACACATCTACTATGCTTGATTCACTTAGTGGAAAATTATAGACAAAGTCATGCAGAGGAGACGTTAATTCAGACTGCTGTTCCCTTTTTGGCATGCAATGATGTTCTTATGAACATTCTGTCTTTAGAGTTTAACAACAACTTAGCCCAATGGGTACAGGAAAAACAGCTATAAATGAGAAACAACTGAATACATTGGAAGGTATTTTTGTTTTGCTTTTTTTTTTCTGTCCTGTGTGAGTATTCCAATCTTACTTCAAAAGTAAAAAGCATCTTATGCTTAGGTATGCCACAATGGAAAGGTAAATGTCAAAATAATGCTAGAAACCTGGATTCAGCTTCAGAGTTATAAGCATTGAATCAGCAAGCCATCCCTAGTAACCATGCTAAGCACTCAGAGACAGAGAGATAATTGAGGAAATTGGGCAAAATGAGCAATTATTACACAAGCTGAATTCTTAAAGAAATTGTGAAGAAAATAGGTTGTCAGCATCATCACTAGATATATGATAAAAATAAAAAAGCGTCTCATTGGAAAAGACATTCTCTTTAGGTAAAGCTATTTTTAGAATGGCTTTAATTTAGCACATAGTATATGGTGTTCCCATATATTCTACCCCCTCTATTGCAAGTTGGTATATTTGCCACAATTGATGAGCCAATACTGATGCATTGTTATGAACTAAAGTCCATAGCTTAGTTCAGAATTAACTCCTTGTATTGTACAGTTCTGTGGATTTATCATGGATTTTTTTTTTTTTGCTAAATTTTGTATTTCTCATTTGCTTTATTTGTCATCTACTCCAAACCTGCAGAGGACAAAATGATCCCCATAGTTGAAGTGTACATTCCTCAGCCCCTTTCCCTGCCCCACCAAATGTATTCTCTAAAGTATTTCACAAGCTCCCAATTCATAATGGCCTTCTTATGGACTCTGTCCTTTGAGAGGGTCTTTACTGAAGATTCTAGTAAGATATTGGAGTAAGGAATCATATCATCTTGTTGCTTCTCAGACTTATTGAAATAAAGGAGAAAGCAGCAAACATTCTATCCCCGGTTTGTCCTCTTCATCTCTTTTGTTTGCTCCCATGTACAAGGAAGCACACATTTCATGTACAACTGGTCTACTCCAGCCAAACCCAGAAGAACCACCCAGCCCTTTTTTTATTCTACCCCTATTTCAAGAAGTGGAGAGGAAATAAAAGATGACCCAAGGTATTGGTTTGCTTGTCTCTTGTACCTGATTATTTGGACAAGAGAAGCCCAGAAGTTGGACTTGTAAGCAGGTACTCACTTTCACTCTGCTGAGCATACTGCTTGTGGAGGATGAAGAGGGAGTGGTACCAAAGAGAGCAAGAGGTACATCAGAAGCATCCTTGGAAGCTCCAAGTGGACATGCCCGGGACAGCCTCCAATGTGCCTGCCTATTTTCACCTGCTATTCTCAATGCATAGAAGAGCTCACAGACATTCAGTAAGGATTTTTCAAATGAAGGAATGAATGAATTTCCTACTCACTTTGCTGTGTTAGGTCATTTCACCGCTTTACCTTTATCTAGTCTTTGGCTTCTAGTCTTTCACTCACTCTCTGACTTGGCACTTTCCATTTAGGCTTCTGGGACTGACTCAAGACTGACCTGACATTTTGGATCTGACATTTACTACTTCCTTTGCTGCAGTGACTCATGAATACCTCTGGTTTTGGTTTTTCCCAGCTCTCTCTTTGTCTAGGCACGGGAAAAGAGTTAGAGGGTTAGAGGAGGTCACATCAAGTAGATTCTGGTTCTAGCTCTGACACCGGACAAGTCATATAACTTCTTCAGGGTTCCTATGAAAAGCCCAAAACTTGAATGACTCAAGTTTGGAGAACGGGTGTGATATCTCCTTTTAGCTATTTAGGAACATCAACATTTCTGGGCAAGCCTGCAATAATAATAAAAAAGTCAATATTGTTCCATTTCCCAACATCTTTTCCCTTAAGGATTCTCCCTGTCTACCCCCATAGTACCTACTGGTATAACAGAATTACAACTGCAGGAAACAAAACACATGAGGAATTGCAATGTTAGAGAGACTGAATATTCCAGGATTAGCATTCTTTGATTAAATTCATTCCGAATCAAAGAAAGGGAAAAGATATCTCATCACCAAGCAAATGGCTTATGAAGTGAATGACGATCTGAAAGCATTCTCTAAATGAAACTACCAGTGTCCCTCTTTGCCAGTTTCCTTCTGTTGACTGCATTTTATTGGTCTGTCATTTTTCAGCAATTAATACGCCAAGAGGAATCAAAGACCCCACCTTCCTTCTGAGGGGGTGGGGTTTCAGTCGGATTGGGGCTGGGGGATGGGGAGGCAGCTGCAGCTTTTTATCTTTTGGTGACAACAAGTAGTTGTATTCCTACTTGGGCAGTCACCGGGTTCATGAATAGTGCCACAGTCTTTTAAAAGCCAGACTTGCTCTTTTGATCTACAAGTTCATATGACTCCATCATGGGCAAGGGCTTCTGTGCCATTCCACCCCTCCTCCTTCCTGTATTTGTCTCTGCCTTTGCAAGAGCTTAGGCTTCCAGGGAGAACAAAAACACCAAGTTACCCAGTCTAGGTAAAGGAACATAACCTCCTCCCCAACCTGATGGTAAATGGCTGTGGAAGAAGTATAACAAATGTCTTTATTATGAGGAATTGTATCTCTAAAGTTATCCTACAAAACTGTGACAGTTTCACCTGGTCAGGAGACTGTCATGGAGATGGGATTTAAGAACCAAGGGACTTCAATGTGCTTTCCTTCTAGCCAGCCTCAACTTGTTTGGTGTATGTACACACACACACACACACACACACACACACACACATATACACACATATATATTCCTTATGTGACACACACATTTGTGTATGTATGTATCTATTTTGGTATGTGTATGTATGTGTTATATATATGTGTGTGTGTGTGTACACATCTATACAGATATATATACATAAAATGAAGGTGTAAACTAGATGTAACTTCTGATTTAAGGAGTAAAAGAATAGTGCTGTTTTAGAGTACTTTTTAAGACTAGCTTTTAAAATCATATATATATGATGTATATGTATAAAATGCTGAGTAGTATCAATGTAAATCAACACTGCAAAGGCTCCTGGGAAGACCCAGGCTTCCTGTCAGCTGTAACAGTACACAGAGATGGGAAAGATTTTGTCACTGGTGTCACTTCCACTAAGCAGAATAAGAGCTTGGGTGGTTTTTGGCCCAAAATTCCTTTCTTCCTTGTGATGAACAGGCAGTCGCTATTCTCTTTACAAGACCAAACCACAACTAAAAGTCAAAATGATCAGGTACAGCTCCTTTCAATTCCCATGTTTAAGGCTATTCTCTGGAACTCACTCACTGTCTCCAGAAGATTCCTAGTAAGATGCAGATACCAAGCACGGATCACAGAGCCATCCATTCTGTTCCCATCTCCTGCTGCATACCGCTACTCACCATGGCTCTGTTCCATTCTTGCTGTCCTTCTTATTATTGTTCAAACACTCCAGACGTGTTCAACTCAGAGATTTTGCACTTATTGTTCCCTCCAACTGGAATGTTCTTCCTTTGATAAACTCCTGACTCTCTCCTTTCCCTCCTTCAAGTCTAATCAGATGTCATTTTCTCAGTAAAACTGTTCTAACCATCCCATTCAAAGAGTAACTTCTTCATCCATCAATTCCTAGGTTCCTTCTTGCATCTTCTTCCATCATTAGATTGGTATTCTGCAGTGACAGAGAATTTGTCTTATTTGCTGCTATAATCTCTAGAAAGGGGTGTGACAGTGGGTCACCAATGACCATTTGTTGAAGAATGAATGACTGAGTGAACAGCAGCAGATTGCCTAGGTAGCTACCATCCAGAGAGCAGAACCCTGTGACAAGGGGCGCAGGTCTGGGTTTTTGTTTTTTTCTTTTTTCTTTTTTGGTCTGGTGAATTTTGAGAGGACTCAGTGAATGGCTTTGGGAAAAGAATCTACAAAATCACACAGCTCTGACTATGGATTTGCTAGCACAGGAGTAAAAATATAAAAGAGATCCACTTTTCAAATCACACAAATGATGGATAGTGGTATCTGAAGCACTCTTCTGAGCCATCTGAGGTCTGTGAGTCTCTTCTTATCATCAGAAAATTGTAACTATGTGTGCTGATAACCATTAGCACAATGAGTGGGTCCATGAAAAACAGGTCCTATTTTGTTTCAACCCATACATACATGAAGCAGAGTCACAAACATTTCTCCCCAAGCCAATAATCCAACCTGTTTCACCTTTTTTTTTTTTCACTGTTTCCAGCCTCCACACCATCAGCTTCCAACTCTCTAAATCCAGCTAGTTACCTGGCTATGGGGATTTTATTTCCAACATGCCTCTTACATCTTAGCCTCTCTCCCCTTCTCATCATCACAGCCCTAACCAGGCCTTCCTTAGCCCTTGCCTGGCTATTGCAATAGCTGTCCAACTGGTTTGCTATCTCTAGTTTCTCCTCCAACGTGTGCTCTGAATAGTTGTCACAATAATATTCCCGAAGAACAAGTGGGATGTCACTCTCACTAATCTTACCAAGTTCCAATGCTTCCCCATTACCTTTCAGACGGGTTATTTAATCAACTTTCCAGGCATTTCACCCACTAGCACCCTAAGTAAGCCCTCACAATGGATGTATCTGCATATGTACGCATGCACTTGTCTCCTACATTAGAGTTTTATTCAACTCTCCACATCTTGGCTTTCCCCCCCGCCCCGTCCCATCTGTCTATCCCTTTCTGAGTCTAGGTACTTATGTCCTTGGAGTCCAGAGACCTCAAGGCCCATTCAGGCAGTCAGAGAACAGGGACTGGGAAAGCTCATATCTTTGTTTTCCTCTTGTCAGAAATTAACTTTCTCCTAAATATCTTCTGTGCATTTATCACACAATTTCTTCGTTACAGTTATCCTTCTTATGTTTCACATTTTTATTACAGTCTCTTCTTGTGGTCCTTGAGGATAGAAGCTTTTATGCTTTCATTTTATTATATGCTTTTCCTGACAGCTTGCTCAGAGCAGGTGTCCAACTATCTAGGACTTGTGACAATAAATGTGTATCACTGGTCTTCTACGGAACACTCTCAAGCCCCCAAGCCACCTTATCAATTAAATATTCACCTAGAAGTTTCCCTGCGCGCCTCTCAACAGTCACCAGGGTTGTTATTCAAAGCTAAATGAGCTAGAAACCCAGCATGGAAAATAAATGTGACCTAACTTCCTTCAAGATGAATTTTAAAAAGGAAATAACCAGAGTGAGAAGAACAGAGACTTGATTTACCAGTTAAGGCTGTTGTCCCAGGTGCAGACATGCAATTTATTTCCCCAGTGCCCTGTGGCATACACCTGGATATCCTGTGTGCCTTGTTTTGTGGGAAGGCAATTTGGTGGCATGTAAAACAAATTGGGAATTAGAGGGGTGGGTGAGTAAAGGGTAAGAAGAAGAAATGGATGGAAATAAAGAGAGGGACAAAAAAGGGGAGGAAGGAAGACAAGTGGAAAGGAAGGAAAAAAAGAAGGGAGGGAAGAAGAGTAGGAGGGAATGAAAAAGGAAGGAGGGAAGGAAAGAGAAGAAAGGAATGGAAGGAATGAAAAGAAAGGAGGAGGAAAGGGAAGGAAGGAAAGAAGGAACGGAAGAGGGAAGGAAGGAAAGAGGAAAGGAAGGACAGAAAGAAGGAGGGAAAGAGAGAAGGAAGGACGGGAAGGAGGGAGGGAAGAATTCAGTTTCATCATGAGAGGCATGAACGTTACAGAAGGCCATAAGCAGGAAGATGTCAATAGTATGCTTTTATGCAGGCTCTGCAGGTAGACGGCAGTCTAGTTCATTGCTATCATCTGTGATTTACTGACTGTTCAATACATGCCCTGCTGTCCCATCAGTACAGACGTCTATCATTTAGGAACATAGGTGTCTTACTCTCACGCGTTGCCTGGATTCCTAAAGAAAGGAGCATGTCCCTTTATCTCTGTATCCCTAATACTGAGCATGCTGTATGGCACCTAATGAGGACTCAAGAGATGGGTATTGATAAGGGCAATATAAAATTATGTTTCTGAAACTTGGGGTACTAAGCCTGCCAATTTTATATTTTTTTCTTGCAGACACAGACCACCACCTACATAGTATTTTCATCTTCTAATTGATTCACATTTTTGAAATTTTTAACTTTGTGATGTTCCATATATATGAAATCACACACTGAGGCAAGCTAATATTTGCCCTGATACATATTAATATAAGGCGATGACTATTTAAATAAAGAGTATTCATCTAGGTGACTACCTAAGTTGGTACAAGGTGGTACACAGTTCAGTTCTGGGAAACACTGATTATATTTTGTTCACTAAATTGTGGCATAATTATGTATTTCAATTCTATAACTTAAGTCTTTCAGTAGGATTTCTGTGTACACTCACCAATGTTGCCTTTCTATAGAAAAATGTCAATGTGGTGTGTATGTTTTAAAGTGGTTAGTCTTTTTTAATCGGTTATTTTTATTGTAGTGGTAGAGGGACCGACATTGACAGAGTGACCTTTTCTCCTAGTTTACTTCCTAAATGACTATAACAATCAAGCCCGGGCCAGGCCAAAGCCAGGAACTGAGAAAATAGTAAGGCCCTTCCACCTGGGTAGCAGGGACCCATGTACCAGGACCTGCTGTCTCCCAGTACACAACACTAAGAGAGCACTGGATTCAGAAGTGGACTTGAACTCAGGCTCTCCTACACCAGAGGTGGCCATCTCAAGTGGCATCTAAGCCGCTGAGCTAAATGCCTGCCCACTGTCTTGTGAACCAGTTGTTTAGTTGGTGGAGCTTATTTTGCCTCTGAGAAAAGGAAGGAGGGGTATTTCATCATCTTTCCAGATGCTATAGGTAGGCGGATTCTGAACTCGAGAAAGTATTTGTTCATTTCAGTATTCAGTGGGGAAGATTTTCTTAAACCCTGACTTTCTTCCCTCTCTTATCCTCTAACTTCCAGCATTTCCTCAAAACCTGTAACCTACCTGACCAACAATTCTTTCAATCATTCTAGAAGATAGAAAATAAATATGATGAAGTGCTCAAATAATTCACAAAAGGAAAAAAATGTACTTGGCAAGAACTTGGGGAAATATGTGATCAAACGAACATAGGTTAAAATTGGACAAGTTATTTTTAAAGCATTTTAAATATAAGTGATTTTGAAAAATAATCAAAAACTGATTTTGAAAAAAATTTGAAAAATAAGTAAAAGTGATTTTGAAAAATAATATGAGTCAGAGTGGACTGACATCGACAAGATCATGCTTTGTAGCTACATGATACGTAGTAACTGTGGGCAATTTGCCAACCTGAATCAATGTGAATAAAAATTGCAATGATGCCTTCTACTCGGTGGTCATTTTATTCTTAGGAACCTTGTCTTCGGAAATAACTGCAGATTTGGAAAATGGTATTTGCACCAGAATGTTTGTAGCTATATTACTTATACTAGAGAAATGTAGGCGAGGGGGTGGGTATTTAGCTAGCGATTAACAGGTCCTCATCTTCGTCATAACCCCCAGCTCAGTTCCTGACTCCAGCTCCTAACTTCAGCTTTCCACTAATGGAGACCTGAGAGGCAATAGTGATGGCTCATGCAGGAGAGTTTCTGCCATCCACATGGCCCTGGCCCAGCTCCACCCCACCCTTCACAGGCACGTGGGGAGTGAACCAGTAAATCGGGGCTCTTTGCCTACAAGTCTCTGTCTTTATCTCTCTGACACTTTTGTATAGATTTAGTTTTAGATTTTTATTTGAAAGGCAGAGTTACAGAGAAAAGAAGACGGAGATCTTCCATTTGCTTGGTCACTTTCTTAATGTCTACAACAGTATTTTTGTTGTTGTTGTTTTAAAGAAAGAAAATCTAGGTAAGACAGAAATACCAACAATAAGGGGGAAAGATACATAAAACTGGTATTTCACATTCCTTAAAACTAGGATTACTACTTAATGATGTAGCAGATGCTTTGTGTACAATGGCATATAAAGCTTCATAGCCAGCGATGTTAAATATGTAAAAGCATATGTCTGTAAGAGGAGACTCCAGGAAACACCTTTCTGCCTGGCGAGGCTCTGCAGTGTTCTGGCTAGGTGCATGAACCCTGACATCAGATTATCTGCATTTGCAATTCAACCCTGCCACTTAATTTGCTTTGTGACCTTGGCAGAGTTGCTTCATTTCTCTAAGACTTCATTTTTTTCCTCTGTGGAATGGAATAGTTATCTCACCATGGTGTTATGAGGACTGAGGATGATAGTTTACATAAAGCTTCCAGCGCGGGTCTGCACATAGGGACACTGACTAAACAGTTACTCATTGTGCAAACAATCATCAGTCATCGACTATACAAGTCAATAACGTGCTGGCGAGGTCTGGGAGAATCGCATGGTTTCTGCACCCTGCTGACATGACCGGGCGGTGGGGAGGAAAGACATGCCATCGATGGCTTTCGGTGGCCACCTTCTCATCTCTCCGTTAGGTTAACCTGAAGGTGCCATGTTTTGTTTTTCCATTCTCACCTATTCCAAATCAAGAATTGGCTTCATTACACCCTTGCTTCAACACCTCCACTTGGATCCCCATGACTTTCAACGTAAAACTCAGTGTCTTTATTTAGGAATTTTCAAAATCTGGCTTCAACCTATCCTTAAAGTGTCATTTCTTGGATTTTCACTTTCTGCATTTTTTCCCTTTAAGAATAGTTTTTATTTTGTATAGTTTAAAAAATATGTATTTTATCTTTATTTGAAAGGTAGAGTTATAGAGAGAAGAAGATACATTGAGAGAGAAGAGAGAGAGATCTTCCATCCACTGGTTCACTCCCTAAATGGTCACAATGACAGGAGCTGAGCTGATCTGAATCCAGGAGCTGGGAGCTACCTCTGAGTCTCCCAAGCAGGTGCAGGGTCCCAAGTCTTTGGGCCATCCTCTACTGCATCCCCAGGACATAAATAGGGAGCTGAATTGGAAGTGGATCAGTCGGAAGAGGTACCAGTGCACACATGGGCTATCAGTGCCACAGGCTGAGGCCTTAGTCTACTACACATAGTGCTATTCCTGCTCTCTATTCTTTCTTCTTTTATTATTATTTTATGATATCGTTCCATAGGCTCTTGAATTTCCCATCTCCCTCCTCAAGTCCTCTCCCCCTCACTATTGATTTCCCCTCTAGTATTACAATTGGTGGTCCTCCCTGAACAGTCATTAGTCCATCATTTTGTCAGGACATATTCAACAGTTTCACTGGGAGTCCATCTTTGGTCTAGATGTTCTCTGTATTCTTAATTGCCCATCTCAGTCTGGACAGGAGAGTCACAAGCAAAGATTTGGTTCTGAGATTGAAAAAGAAAGAAAAAGAAGGAAAGAAAGAAAAAGAAAGAGAGGGAGGGAGGGAGGGAGAAAGAAAGAAAGAAAGAAAGAAAGAAAGAAAGAAAGAAAGAAAGAAAGAAAGGAAGGAAGGAAGGAAGGAAGGAAGGAAGAAAGAAAGAAAAGAAGGAAAGGAGAAAGGAATAAATGAACAAAGATGATAGATTATATATGATAGATACAGATAGACAGATAGAGAATAGATCAATTTATCCCACAGCATATACCGCTCTTCTCAAATTCTAGCCTACTTTAAGAAGCAGGTTATTCCTAGAGGGCAACCCCAAGGATGCAGATGCAAAGTCTGCAGGATTCTGAGACAAACTTCAAGGACAGCTTCTGAGCAATGTGTTGTTTGTTCTCTTCTCTGCCTGGTAAGTCTGTCCTGCTGCTGGATAGCACTCTGTATTCCACCAGATAGCAGAAAGGCTGGCTATATTTTTACCTGAATCCCTTGGGAAAAAAGTGACCTCCAGTTTCTACTTCTGCAATGTTTTACCCAAACTTCAACTAACATGGGTTCTTACTTAACTTCCAGAGCTGTCTCAGCTTCCACTGGACTATGAGCTCTGAGACTTTAGGTACTATGTCTCATTGACCCATATAGCCCTTTCCCAGCATGGTAACTGGCACAAGTCAGACACTCACAAATATCTGTAGGATGTCAACTCATTTGTTGACACCAATCCCAGATGATTCTCTGGGGTGTGGTAAGTTCTATCTCATTTGTAACTTTTGAGGCTGCCATGACTTATGCTGATGCTGTCTTATCTTACAGGCCATGCAAAGTCAGTGTATTTTCTCACAGGGACAGTTTAGCACAGAATCTGCAATCATACAGCTAGGTTACTCTGGGAGAGAGGAGGAATCTGAGCTCCACACCACCTGCTTGAAGAGAGGTGAAGGAGCTTAGAGAATAAAGCTGTTGACTGCAATGCTAGCAGCTTATAGGGGCACCCATTTGTGTCTCAGCTGCTCCACTTCTAATCCAGCTCCATACTAATGGCCAGGGAAAAGCAGCCAAAGATAACCCAAATGTTTAGGCCCCTGCCATCTACATGGGAAACGCAGATGAAGTTCTTGGCTTTGGCTTGGCCATTGTAGCCATCTGGGGAGCAGATAGACGATTCTCTGTCTCTTTCAGTCTGTCTCTACCTCTTGTACTATAGCTCTGACTTTGGAATAAATAAATAAATCTGCAGAAATATACATATGTGTTTGTTACTATATGTTACCACACTATTTGTATACTATAGCACATACAGTATACCATATATAGTAACATATAGAAATGCACATATACATGTATATAGAGTAAACAACAACAACAAAAAAAGAGGGTTGGTATGAAGACTTCAGTCTGGAAGGGATTAACCAACTTTGGGAAGTCACACGACCCAGAGTTGAGCAGGGCACAAACTGGCTGGCTGGTTGTCCCGTGCCCAGATCCCCACGCCCCCTGAGCTTTCCTGTTGAAACACTATGGTAGCGTGATGATTACTCACATGGACTGACTGAGGTCAGAGTGCCGTAGTGGGAATTTACAGTCCCATCTGCTGTGTCATGTGTTATGTAATCTCTGTGCCTCAGTTCCCTGTTCTGTAAAATGCACTAACAATAGATGAGTTCCAAAAGTAACTGGACCAAAATGCATGTAAAGCTACAGGACAATGTCTAGGGCATCAGCTGCTTAATAACTAGTAGCTACAATAACTAGATTCCTCAGCTATAAAGTGGAATCAGCTCACGCTTCAATGTGATAATTTTCCTCTGGGCTCCTCATCAAGCATGTGTTAGAATGGTCTGTAACCATCTTAATCCTTGCTTTAAGCTCAATCTTAGGAGCTTGACTTAGAACCTACCAAGTTAGTTCCAGTCCACAAGACTGGCCAAACTAAGGCAGCATTAAACACATGGGGTCTCTCATTCGCCTGTTGAGATCATTTTCATAAATGTTACATTTGCAGTGGGGGAAAAAAATCAGGTTTCCTCCAAAACGACGGAGCTGAGGCTTAGGAAGGTCTCAGGGCTGGGAGCCTGCTGCTGGCCAAGTGTGGAGCTCAGCCCCTCACAGAAATGTCTCATCCTCCTCGCTTGTGGTCACTGTTACTCTCTCCTAACAAAGGGAAAACTAAATACTTACAGTGCTGGTAATGCCAGAATCAATTCACATCCAGCTCTCAAAACCTGAAGCTTCGTGTTAACACATTGCTTCCTCACAGCTCCCAACTCTGCCCCTTATAATCAGCATTCTGAATACTGCTTTATAGCCCAGATATCAGCAGCAAATATTTATTCAAGGCCAATTTCCAGTTCTAGCTCTGCAGTCCCCAAAGCCTATCAGGAGGGAAACATTCCCCTACAACAGTTTCAACTTCAGGAATATTTCTTTATAAGAGAAGAGACCCTGAGCACGCACACGAGGGAGACTGTCACACGAGGCTGCAGCTACATGCCAAGGAAGGCCAGGGCTGCTGGTAAACCAGCAAAAGCTAGGAAGGCACAAGCAAGTGTTCCCCGCTACCGGCTGCCAAGGGAGCATGATCTGCCAATACCTTCATTCTAGACTTCCAGCCACCAGCATCACAGAATGGTGAATTCGAATTGTTTAAGCCCCCTGCCCCAGGCTTGTGGTACCATATTCCAGCAGTCTCAGTAACCCTCCTCTCACTCCTGTTGTATGGCAACGATCATGACCAGAGGATCATGGTTGGGTAACTCCCGCTGCAGCCCCAGGAGTCTGGTTCTCTACTCTCAACATGATGATGTGAGGACTGCCAGTCATGACAATGGCACCATGGCAGACATCGTTGGCTTCTCCCCAAAGCATCCCTTTCTCCATGTGTTACCAGGTCCCCTAGATTGCTCAGGTATCAGCCCTACATCCCCCCTAGGCTTCTGTAGGTCTAGAACTAAGTGGACTTCATGCATTTACAAAGATGCCATGATTGGAGCCAGTCAACTGAATTACCTTCTCAGAGCCTATCTTTTTTAGTGACACTATGAGGGAACTTCAGAAAGTTTGTGGGAAGATAAAATTCAAATATGATGTGAATTTCCTGCAGTCCCCTGGATTGTGAGGCTCAGCCTCAGCTGAGTTTTACTCCACGAACTAAGCCTAAATAAGACTTACGCATCCTGCCTTCTCAGATTGAAAAGGAGTCTGTGATTCATCCACCAGCTCGAAAGATTGCATAGGTTTGGTGGCTGTGCAGGTATAACCACCAGCGCTCACTAACACCTTGTGAGTACCTAGCTCCATCAATAGCTATCTCACTCTGCCTCTCTTCTCTTTCTCCTCCCTCTAAACAAACTGGTGGCTGTGTACACTATGCGTCCCCTTATTCAAACTGAACTTACTAATTTTACAGCATGGTGTCTTTTTTCACCATAGCACATGATTGCTTCTTCATAAAGTTCAAAAGTAGGTGAACCAACCTATGTGGTTCCAAGTGATATTCTTGGTGCATTCCTTCTGGAGTTGGGGTCTAGATGCACAGATCTGTCTATTTTATAACACTCACAATTTGTGCACTTCTCTATTATTTATACCACATGTCAATCATTTATTTTGTTTTAAAGATCAGATTCTGTCTCCCATGAATTCTAAAGCTCTTCCTTCTATGCAGTGTTCCCACTGAGTTCTTCCAAGAGAACACCTCCAGGAGGGCTGGGCTTCCTAAAACATCCAGTGAATTAATATCAAAGTGCTTATCTACCCCAGCTACTAGCTGATGCCCTGGATTGGGTCAGCCGCCTAGTGCCTCCCACTCAGCTGCTACATTCTAGGAGCTAATGGATACTTCTTGATCCCGTTTCTTTAAAACTATTTTTAAAAATTCCTAGTAAATGTTTATATATGTGTGTGTCTTCCTACTTCGTACAAGAATTGAGGCTTTTGTCACCACGAGCCAGGTCTTTGGATATTCAGTTGATATGTTACATAATGCCCTCATGCCCCTCAGATCACACGGGATTGCCTTGAATTGAATTTATTCAGCTGGTTGTTTGCGTGAGCAAAGGCATCACTTTCCCAACCAGGCAGTAAGCAAATGACTAACCGTGTTCCCATCTGCTCACATTTTGCATCGGCTTTCCGAGGTGTTTACCTCGAATACGTCTAAAGCCTTGTGAATAAACAAAATTCAGTTTTGCAAAGGAACTGCTCATTCCACGCTGCATCACCTGGCACTTTCCTCTCTGCAAGGGAGAGGAAAGAAAAAAAAAGAAAGAAAGAAAGAACAACAAAAATGTAAGACGTGTATCTGCACACAAATTCTACTTATTCTGAATGTCATTCTGTTCACCCCTGGCACTCAGGGCGCATCAAATACTGACTTTAAAAAAATGAAAATAAACAGAATTTTCTTGATCTTCTCAATGCGGACTTTTGTGACGAAAGCTTCACTTGAAACGTATTTCCTCACAAAGATCTGTGGCTGATTTATACTTTGGAAAGTTTAAAATGTATTAAACGAAGACACGATGTGAAAGTAGCACTCTAGCAGATGGTGAAGGGTATGCAAATAGAGGTTTGAACTCAAGATCATATGTGCTCTCGAAGAATGGAAAGTGTCCTAGAAGTGGACAGAGGGCAGACGGAGGAGCAGCTGGGTAAACAGAGAGCTTTAGGCAATGTGACAGAGCACAGAATGACAAATCCAACAAGCACGGAGAGCCAGCAGGTAAAGGACAAGGCCAGTGCTTTGGATGGGGGGACCATATTAGGGATTAGACAGTCCTGGCCAGGGCAGGGGAAGCCAGAATTTTCTGAGTATGAAACGAAAGCTTAGAAAGCGCTCCAGAGCAAACAGGAGTAAAGGAGTAGTGTCACCCAGCTTGAGTGTGTGTGTGTGTGTGTGCGTGTGTGTGTGTATGTGTGTGTGTGTGTGTGTGTGTGCGGTGTGTCTGTGCATGCACATGCATTTACACAAGGATGTAGTGTAGCCAGCCAGCCATTCCAGAAATCTTTCTCCAGTGAAATTCCACGCTCACTCACCACTAGCTCCTCATGCTCCGCTCCCCCAGCCCCTAGCAACCACCTGGCTGCTTTCTATCACTATGAGTCTGACTACTCTAAATAGCTCCTGTAAGTGTACATACAATGTAATATTTGGCTTTAGTGGCTGGCTTATTTCATTCGGCATATCTTCAGGTTTTACCCCAGTTGCAGCATGTGTCAGAATTCCCTTCCTTTTTCAGATTGAGCCATGCTCCCCTCGCAAGCACAGACAGTATTTTGTTTCTTCTGTCTTATCGCCTGAATTTTACTACAGCTTGGATGATGAGAGCTCCAGCTTTTTTTTCCTTTAAGATGATTTTATTATTCTTGGGCCCTTCAAAATTCCATATAAATTTCAGGAAATAGTTTTCTTTCTATTTTTACAAAAATTAAAAAAAAAACCTTCAGGAAAAAAAAATGATGAAAAAGTCCCTCAGATTTTGATAGCAGGTGCCTTGAATCGGTGGATTCCATGGAGTGCTACTGACACTTTAACCCGTACTCATGAGGAGTCCATTCATCTATTTCTGTAGCAAGTGTATATAATATACATATATATACATATATGGTTGCATTTATTTTTAATTAGCCCTTTCATCCTGTGCTTGTAAATTGAGACGAGGAGAGCTGTAAAATGCCACATAGACAATGCACATTAAGTACATGCTATTGAATTACAAACAAAATACAAAAAGCAGGGTAACAGTTACAGTGGCATAAATTATGCTTCCCAACACCAATGTTTATAGTGCACACCTAGATTCCCCCAAACAAGATAATGTCAGTTTTTTCTCCCTTTCCTTTCATAAACTCTCCTCTCCTCAATGTTCTCTTTGCTGTCTCTATCATAAACTTCTACTTAGAAAGCCACCTTCCTGGAAAAAAGAGAAGTATGTTTTTAAAGTGTGATTTTTAAAAATTATTTCTATTTGTTGGAGAGAGAGGGAGAGGATTTTCATCTAGTGTTGTATTCCCAAATTCCCTTGATGTTCAGGTTGAAGCCAGGCTCCAGGCCTGCAGTCCAGGCGGTGCAGCCATCGTGACTGCCTCAAAGGGCCCACATTAGCAGGAGCCAGAGCCAGGAATGAGGCCTGGGTACCTCAGTGTGCGACCTAGGGGTCTTAACAGCTAAATTCAAAGTCAACCCATCTGGTCTAGTTCCTTCAATTATAACTTGCTTAGTGTGAAATTCACCTGTTTAAATTACATTGTTCAATGAGTTTCAAAAAATGTTTCTAGTCATTCAATCTTAGAATCAGGCTTTAGCAAATGAACTTAGATGTAGTGTTGTCTGTCACACTGGGAAAAAATATTTGCCAATCCATGGTTTCTCATAAAATTAGCTATTACCCAGGAATTCCACTCTAAAGCAAATGCTTCCAAAAATTGAGCACACAGGCTCAAATACTCTGCACACTAATGTTCACTGAATCATCATTCAGAAAAGCAAAACGAACCAACAAAAAACTCCACACACAACCAGAAACTCAGTTGTTCACAAATAAATGAATAAACAGCATGTGGGTTATGCACGTCATAGGATATTATTCAGTCTTAGAAAGTAATGAAGTTCTGACACACTACAACATGGAGGAAGCTTATAGATATGACGCTATCATGAAATGAAACAGTCACAAAGATCAGACACTATAAAATGTATGATTCCACTTACCTAAGGGGGCAAAATCAGACAGGTCCATAAAAGCAGGAAGAATAGAAGTTATCAGGGGCTGAAGGAGGGCCAGTGGAAACATTAAATGGCTCCAGAGTGTTTTGTTTCTGCTGATGTAAGCATTTTGGAACTGTATAGTAATGGTGGTTATATAACATTATTCATGCATTTAATATCATTGAATTATTTGCTTATAAATGGTTAAATGCTATAGTTCTTAGATACATTTGATCGTTTTGATATTTTATTTAAAACAAAGTGGATATGCCTTACCTTGGAGGGATGCAGGCAATTCCAAATCCTTTGGATTAACACATGCCACACACTACCCTGAAAATTAATCCAATATCACAAAATTTCTCTCTGTATCTGCTTCTCTGAAAATCTGCCTTTGCAATAAAAATAAGTAAATCTTTTTAAAAAGAGAGAAAGAGGGCCTATAGGCAGGGCAATCAAAGAGGAAGCAATGGTCTCAGATGACCTGCATGGGGCTCCTCAGAGGGGTATGAACCTGGCACAGGGAACAGGGAACTTGGCAGAAGGGAACCAGGGATGCCCGGCCAAGGCCACGTATGACTTTCATGGGCTCTGGACATTTTTACTCTTGAGAGTCTCTTTGTAAAACATGTGTACATATTATAGTCCTAAAAGAATGTAGAGCCTGATTTGTTCTTTAATTTCAAAAGAGATCTAACCTTAACCTTGGGCCTCTGTATGCCACACTGGCTTTGACGAGTCTGAAGGGATCAACCCAGGGCAAGTCCCAGAGGAATTGACCGTGCCCAGACTCCCAGACTATGACTACCCCACTGCTTCTGTAACCCCTGGTTTAGGTGTTGAGGACTCAGTTACTACACACATGTGGCTGAGTACAGGAACATGACAGACTGTCTACTGTTGGGAAGTTAAGACCTGGACTCGAGGCAGGTGTTTGGTTCAGGGGTTAATGCACTGCTTGAGAAGGCTACATTCCATTGTCAGTGGCCCTGGGTTTGAATTTCAGCTCCTCTGGGAGTCTTGGCTCCACTTCTGATGTAGCTTCTTATGAACTCACATCCTGAGTGACAGAAAGTGATGTCTAAAATATTTTGGTCCCTGCCACACACACAGGAAAAACAACATTGAGTTATGGGCTCCTGGTTTTGGTCTGTCTCAGGCCCAGCAACTGCAGACATTTGGAGAGTAAACCAGTAGACAGCAGATTCCTCTCCTCTCCTCTCCTCTCCTCTCCTCTCCTCTCCTCTCCTCTCCTCTCCTCTCCTCTCCTCTCCTCTCCTCTCTTCTCTTCTCCTCTCTTCCCCTCTATCCCTCCATCAGTTTGTCTCTCAAATTGCTTAATTATTTAACTATGTAAAAACCATGAACTCCAGAATCAAAGGGATCTGGATCTGAATCACAGCTCCCTGTGATTTTCCCTGCCCTGCTAAGTCAGTTGGAGCCATTTTTACTTTTTTGAGCAAAGTTCTTGTTTGTAAAATGAGTGTGAAATTTCCTCGGAGTACAGAGAAAGAAACGTGCAGGAAGAGCACCCAGCCTCACAATGGGCAGCACATGTGGCTGACAGGTGCTGGCAACTTTCAGTTCCGCACATCCCCATCACATCACCCGGCTGCATACAAGCAAACCTAGACATCTGGGGTTTGTGTGAGGCAGAGGAGCGACGGGAGAGAGAGAAGGCTGGAAGGGAAGACAGAAGCGAGCCCAGCAAGGAATGCAAACGATATGAACCAGTGCACACTCTAGCCCAGGCCAAGCTCTATGAGCCTGTCCTCCTCCGCCACACTACCTGGAGTGTGACCACATCTAAGCACACGGTGGCTCATGCTACAGGCTGCAGATACTGTTCAGATGGTCATCCAAAGCCGGGAAACACAACAGAGGCATTCCAGGTTCCCACTCTAAGCCTCATGTGCCTCTGGCTTCCTTTCCTCCTTTGCCCATTGCACTTGCTAGAGACCTTACAGTCCCACGCTGTCATGTGCTTTCTTTTGCCAAATACCCTCATGCCCTGAGCCTTCAGCCCCTGTGTCTCCTTCAGTTGCTGCCTAGGTGAGCTCCACCCGCTGTGCTCCTGGGTTCCCACAGTGCCTACACCATGTGTCATCCCGACTGACAATTAGTTATTTACATCTCTTTCCCCAGCTGAAAGGAGAGGAACTGCCGAAGTGTTCCTCACGGGCTGCCTCCCCCACCCGCTCCCATCCCAGCTGCTGCCCCACCTCCTGCACATGTTGGCAGGTCTTGAATGAGGCAGGAAGGTTTCTTCATTGTTTACCTGGGTTTGGAATCGCTCTCCTCACACCTGTTCCAACACAGGACCCTGATTTAGGGAGCAGATTACGAACACTTAACAAACTCCTAAGGCAGCATGAAGGGACAAGAAACGTATGGAACTGCTTCCAAGATGGGAAAATATTGGGGAGATTGACTTGATAACTGTCTCTAGATCTGCAAGAGGCCATTCTCAAAGGACCAAGGCTTTGCGGGAGGGTGGGGCAGGGCTTGAAGGGTTGAATGGTAGCTCCACAAGCTGGGAATTCATCTATGTTATCAGCAACCAATGAGTGACACTGGCCCAGAGTGAGGGGCTGGACAGCTGCAAGTTCATTGCTCACCAACTTCCTCTCCTTTCCTTGGTGAGCACTGGCTTTCTTTTCTTCTTTTTCAAAATTACCCATTCATCCCCTGACTTCTACTTGGCCCTGACCTCATGCAGATAAAAGCCCTGGGATTGGACAGCCTTTGTCCTCAGTGCCTAGGGCGTACTCCATGGACTAATTTCTGGCATTGCCTTCTTCTTGTGGAGAAAGCCAGCTGCCAGCCCCACCATAATCCACCAAGGCAGTGTGCTGTCTGAGGGGCCAGCAGGGCAGACTCCAATGTTCCTGCTAGACCTTGGATTGCTCTTGGACCCCATGTTCCCAGTTTATTGCCTGAAGCCCATGCAGGCAGCTGTGTGACATCCCAATGGCCGCAGATGCCCTGGGACATTCTCAGCATCATCGGGGCAACTGTGAACACTGCTGGGCCTCCAGAGAACAGTTGAGGAAGGTGGTAAAAGTCACTGTGGCCCTGCAGCTGAGGGAGCTGGCTTCTTGCTGAGCCCCTGCATGGCTTCTTCCATGGCAAGAGGGCTGGGTGGCCCCCAGCCCTGCTGGTCAGCTGCTGCCCCTGGAGCAGGCTGATGCTCTGCAAAGCAGGACACAGTTGCACGTGGCCTCGCTTTATCCCTGTCTGCTCTTGGGGACAGTTGGCCCTGCCATCTTCAGTATGGCCTCCTATATGTGCCAACCCTTGGCTCAAAGTCCTTATAGCATGAGTTACTCAGGCCATTGCAGGAATCTCCCCCTTTCCTTGCTCATCCCTGCATACATGGTGCTCCTGAAAGACCTTTCGGGAATCCAGCTTACAAACAGATAAAATCAACCCAGATGGGGAAGATGAATCTGTGTGTGGGACCTTGGGAACTCTTTTTCACTCTTTTCTCTCTGTCCTTCCCTCCATTCTTCCCCTTTCCACAAACCGAATGACTGCTTTTATTTTGGTCAGCCCTATTTAAGGGCCTACAAGGTGTTAGGGACTCAAAGAGAACATACAAAAGTTACCACTTAGTCTGCCCTCAAGCTTTCTTTCTAGGTTTCTCATATTCCTGGACAACCACAACTAGATGATCTGCAATGTCTCAAATACATCCCTTTACTATCTCGATTCCTCTGAGACTCTCTGTGTACCTCATTCCCATCACCACATTTTTCTACCCTTGGTTCCTCTTGCTGAAATCCTACCACGAGTCTCAAAAACCAGATCACCTCCCGAATGAGGTTTTCTCAGCCCGAGAGGTGCCCCTCTTTGCAAGCCTGTATTCCTTGGATCTGCTTTGGGGAGTCCTGCCCTTGTTGTTTGACTTTTTCTGGTAGACGTAAGTTCCTCGAGGCTAGAGAGTCATCTCTGATTCACCCCTCCTGCATGAAAGAACAAGAAGGGGGAAATACCTTCAGTCGCTCCCTAGACCTTCCCAGCTTGCCCTCTCCCTGTTCCACTGGTGATAAATTCCAACTGTAAGCGAACGCCCTGCTACATCCCTGCTCCTGGATTTCCATCATGATCAGTGTGCAGGATTTGGACTGTAATTGTGTGTTAAGGCATAGAAAATGCCAGAAATGAGCTCCAAAGACCTCCTCGGAAAAGGCAAAAGGAGAGTATGGAAGGAGGGTGGACCACAGGAAAATGAGCAAATACGCATGCTAGTATGTGGTCCCTTGAGATGTGGGATCTGTCCACCTCTCCCCAGATGTCTCCCTACCCAACCTCCCTGGCATACCCCCTCCTCTATCTCCAGAGAAAAGAGCTTTACAGTTTCCCTCTCCCTAGAGAGAGCAAAACCCATTTACAGACACTAAATGGGTTGGACTGCCAGCACTGTAGTTCCATGATGGAAGTGCTTCAAGAAGTAACTTCATGTGTTAGCTATCACACAGGGCACTCGCGAACATTCATGAAAGCTGGAATTAGACGGGGCTAGGGGCAGGTGATTGATGCCACAGTAAGACACTGCTTGGAATACTTGTATCCTGTTCATGGTGTCTGGATTTCAGTCCTGGCTTCATTCCCAGTTCCACCTTCTTACTAATGCATGCACTCATTCACTCCCCAGATGCTCACAATACCCAGACCTGGGCCAAGTCAAAGCCAGGAGCCAGGAACCCCATCCAGGTCTCCGATGTGAATGGCAGGGGCCCAAGTATTTGGGCCACCACCTGCTGATTACCAGGACGTTGGATGATAAGCAGATTGACTGGATTCTGCTATGAGATGTGGATTCCCAAAAGGTGGCTTAACCTGCTGTACCACAACAACCAGCCCCTAGACATGTGGGTTTCAGGTTTATCCATGGACATACACTGGCTTTTTTTTTTTCAGAAGATGGAAAATAACAAGAATGGGCTCAAATCAAAGAGGCTGTACGTTTTTAAATATAATTTTTCTTTTTTTAAAAAAAGAATATAACCATGCATTATAATGCTAGTTTTCAATTAAAACATTTCAGTAACTAAGAGAGCACAGTCTATATTCATGAGAAATTAAGTAGCGGGCATTCTTCCCAGGAACTGGGTGGGGAAGTGATGCATGTGGGAGCTGGAGGGACTTCTAACCTACGGGGGAGGTGAGATGGCCTGAGGGAAGAGTGGGTCTGGCAGGTGAGAAGATTGGGACTAGAAGCTTGGGTGTTGGGCTGACACATGCAGAGGTTTTCAAGCATGGAGCTCAGAAACCCAGGCATCTCAAGACAAACTCCAAGGGTTTCCCAAACAATGAGGCTGCTTCTGCCAAACAGAAAGGTGAGCGTGCCAGATGGACTGTTCATCTGTGATTGGTCTTCCATTCTGAGGTTCAGAGTAAGATTTCATTGGAACGAAGAAGACAGAGCAGGAGAGCGCTTTCTGCTAAAACACTTGACAATGAACGATCTTGCGTGGAATGAGATCTTACAGAGAAAGTACTTCAGATGGAAAAGGCTCAGGGTGAATGTATGGAGACTGAACACAGGGAACACGTTTGGCTGAAAGACAAATTCATTTGTAATTAATGTATACTGACTGCCCTTTTCCCTTGTCAGGGTTGAGCTTATCCCCAAAAGTTAAAATCAAGAGGCAGAGGTCAGGGAGCTGGTGGAGTGCAGACAATTGGTGCTTAATTTTTTATAATAATCATTAGTGTGCTTTTGAGCATTTCTCAGGAACTCTGCTAAATGAATGGACTCATTAATGATCTCACTAATTCTCTCAACAGCTGATGAAGTAGGCCCTGTTATCATTCCTACCAAGTTCAGAAAAGTTGAGCAACTTGCCCAACCTTCCCCTCGAGAGCCAGGCAGCAGAGCTGTGCATTGAAGGCAGGCTGCCTGTCTCAAAGGCCGAGTTTCAGCTCAATGAAATAGTGTGTCCCAAAGGCCAACCAGTGAGCAAATATGACTGAAATAAGCAGTGAGTGCCTGTAGCAAGTAGTCCCAAGTTGGAGAGAACAGTACTTTTGTTTCTGAGAAGGTATACGTGACATAGGCTACCAAGAAAAATTCCAGAAACATCCTCCTTGGGTCCTTGATGGATCAACCACACCCGGAAGACCCATTCCTTTCTGGATGCCACATCTTAGGAAGGCTGAAAGATGTCTTGCCTTCAATTCAGCTAGAGGAAGAACGAAGGATCTGGATTGCCAGATTGAAGGTCATTTGATGTAAAGACTGGGAGAAAGCTCTCTGAAATAGCTTTTTAGAGGTAGAATAATGAAATTTGATTTGTGCAACTCTAGGTGGTAGAACTCCATTCAATTGGTGAGTAAGATGAAGGCAAATTTCAAACAAATATTGTGAAGGATTTTCCGTAAGCCTGTCTGAAAATGAAAGGGACCACACTGGAGGTGGTAGGTTCTCTGCCAAATAAAGCAACCAAGGAGAGACAGAATTAGCATGATTTCTAAGAGGAATTTCATGACAGGTAGAAGATCGAATGACTGCCAAGAAGATTCTATAAATTTAAGATTATGATGTTTCTTTTTTCCTTTTCCAAGTGTGTTCCTGAGCCAAAGACTTCACAGTGAATCCAATGGACATCTCAGTCACTGAAAGCAGAACTGCTTATAAATCCCTGTATTCTGTGCGTCTGTGCAAAGGGACCCATGCTCTGACCCAAGCGAATATGTCTGTGAGCAAAGGTGGCACTCAACCCACTAATAGTACAAGTCAGAATAAATACCATCTCCGTTTGGGAGACAGTCCTTGACAAACGAGAATTGGCCTGCTTGATTAGGAATATATGTCAGGGGCTGATAATAGGAAAATCCTTTGCAGCCAAGCTCCAGAACCTGAACAGTCATAATGAGACCGATTTAATGAGCCTCCTGTTCTATAACAATATTAATTACAACCCTGTAGCAGAAGGCAGCCAACTTGAGAGAAAAGAGGTAAGATGCACAGGAGTTGGATCGCATTCAGAATCTTTTCCCCAGATACAAATAGGCTGGCAATCCCACCTGTAGGTCTCCAGCAAGCAAACGGATTTAACACTTTTAAGATGTGTGGCAGAAATGCTTATGGAGTCAGTGTAGACAGAAGAATGCTTCTGAACTTGGGGGTTGATATCATAGAACGCATCTATCCCAAATCTGTCAGATGAGCCTGATCAGTTCCAACTTGTTGGTGCCCTGGAAAAAGGAGAAATCAGAGCAGTGAAGGCACTTCTTGGCAAGCAGGTGGGCACAACTCCACTTGTTTTTGCTGGTCCGAGCTCACAAATCTCTCCTCTTAAAGAAATGGAATTTTCTCAGATAAAGTATAAGCTGAGACTTGTCATCAGTCTGGTTCAGTAAGTCATCAAAGTTGTCTGTTTACTGATTTTATTTGTTGAACACTTGCTTTGCTGGCATTGCTCAAAGTACTTGAAGTGTTTTAGTTCATATGGTCATCACAGGACACCCTGTGTTTGTTACTGTGTACCCCTTTATAGAAAATACAGAAATGCTAATTGGTTTGTCCAGGCTGTCCATTAGGTAAAGCCAGAATTCAAACCCAGGCTGACTGATTCTTGGTTTAACACCAGGCTGTTCCCTGCCTTGTGTATTAGCACAGAACTCACTCACTCAGCATGTGTTCCTGCCCTGAGCAGGCACTGTGCTAGGTGCTGGAACAGAAATGAGGAAGACACAATTCCTGCCTGGAGCAGCCAGGCCATTTCCACAGCTTTAAGGAACTGCCTCATTCCGTGTGAGTCAGCAAGGGATTCTGGAGAGGGTGAAGTTCAACCTGGGATCTGAAAGAGGAGCGGGTATTGGGCAGTGAGGGATTGGCATTGTGGCACAGTGAGCATTGCTACCTGTGATGCCAGCATCCCTAACTGAAGTGACAACTTGAGTCCCAGCTGCTCCACTTTCGAGCTAACTCCCAGCTAATATTTCTGGGAAAGCAGTCAGTGATGGCTCAAGTATTCCCACCACCTGTATGGGAGACCTGAAAAGAGTTCCACGTCCCTTGCTTTGCCTGGACAGCCCCCTGCAGCTCTGTAGTTGCAATCACTTGGAGAATGAAGCAGCAGGTGGAACATTCAATCTCTCTCTTTTCTCACTCTTGCCTGTGTGTCTCCCTCTGCCATTTTGCCTTTCCAACAAAAAAGAAATGTTAAAAAAAAAATCATTAGGAGTGATGAGGAGGTGGGGTGGGGGAAGGAAGAGGAGACAGAAGGAATCCCTAAGGGTCAGTTCAGGTGGCAGCAGTGAGCACAGGCTAGTGTGAAGGAATTATATACACAGAGAAAGGAGCAGGGCTCAAAGTGAAGGACTCAACAGGAAGCCAGGCTTGATCTAGGCCTTTAAAAACAGAATAAGGATAAGCAGCAAATACACTTAAATCCATTGACGTTTTCTCATATTTACATAACCCTCTCACTTAACTCAGATCCAGGGAACTTTGCCACACAGACAAAGGTCTGACTTCCAGGGGTTAAGCATCTGCCAATCAAAAGTAACAATGGGTGGTGCAGGGGTCGAGGGCTGCAGATGCAGAAGGCACACAAGGGAATCCTCAACAGAGAGAGTTGAAGCAACGCCCCATCTCCTTGTGCTGAAGGTCCACAGGCCTGACTACCCACTCCGACGCCAGTCTCCATCCCACAGCACAGCAAGTCACAGATCCCAGCAAATGATCCCCAAGTTCATTCCCAGCTCCCTGCCTCCACAGGAACCTGCCATGCACCTCTCCCCTTCTCCACCCTGTCCATCACTGCTAGCATTCACCCTTATTAGCCACATTAATCCACAGACTACAGCCCCACCGGCAGTTTCTGATTCAGCCTCTCTAGCAAGGAGTCAAGAAAGTGTGTTTCTAACAATCTCCCTGGTGATGCTGATCCTGGTTGTCCTGACTTCAGAATTGCTGCTCTTGTGCACCAGGGAAATGTCCCTCTCTGGAAAGACTTCCCCAGCACTCCAGTCCCTCCAGTTTCTCTCTCCAGTCCCACCGCACATTGAAGCTAGCACATGCCACAAAAGCAACTCAACTACAAGATGGAGAGGCCAGACTGGCAAGGGAGTACCAGGGCTTTGAACAGGCTCTGACACATTTGAGCACAGTTGGGTGAGAGATGGAAACTACTGAAGGTGAACTGGAAATTTCAGGCACAACTCACTCCGTTCCAATCTGTTTTTACTGGGTGTCATGGCAGATGCGCTATGGCCAGGTCTTCCAGCTTTCAAGAGAAGACAGCTATTCTGACTTCAAAGGAAGATGTTCCAGTTTTTCAACACTCGTTCAAGGTTTTTGAAGACACAGCAGGATGGGCAGGTAACCTCGGAGGCCTCTTGCAGCTTTAGCCTTGTGTGGTTTGCGGCTGTGCTGAAAAACCTAGTGGTGTCTTCTGGGCTGTCACAGAGAAGGACATCAGAAATAGGTGGATGAGTATCTTTCATCTCAGTTCTTTGATACAATTCAAGACCTGTGCCTCTTTAGGAAAAAAACTACTCCCAAGCTCAGACTGGGGGACATTTCATAGGCACCCTGATGAAATCCCTCCAGTCAGACTGCTCCAAAGCCAGAGGGTACTGGGAAGGTGTGACTACTAAATACAGTGTGGGAACCTGGACTGGACCTGGGAGCAAAGCAGGCAACACAAATGGGAAGCCCAGTAAGATCTATGTCATCCTCAGTGTCATTTGTAGCTATGTCTTGATAGTAGCTTCCCACTTTGATGTATGTATCAAGGTAAAATTGGGAACCAGGAGAAGGGAAGCGGAGTAATGACTTTGCTTTGTACTTGTAAATCTAAAATACTCCAAAACTAAAAATTTATTTGAACATGGTTAAGTCAGTAAAATACAACTTTTTCCTAAAAAATATGGCCCATGGGCCACCAAATTTTAGTCTTTGACTTAGAAAACACACACACACACACACACACCCCTGCACATTCCTCTCATATGTCATAGAACTTGACTCTGGGTAGGATTTTTGAGATCTGTAACTACAAATATCTTGGTCGTACACAGGAAATGCTGGAATTCCAGCAAACTTAAATCACTTGTCCAAGATGTTTCAACCGAGATGAGATGAACCTGCACGGCTCTGGTTGCCTGTCTTGTCTTTTTTTTTTAATCATCACACCTCACTTCCTGTAGGTCTTCGTTCACTTGAGGTGAGACAGCACCTTGCTTCCCCCATCAGGTTATAAGTAATATGGGCATGCTCCTTGAGTCCTTAGTATTTGTACCCCAGCATTCGCCCACACAAAGGACATTTAACAGACAGTGCAGTTTATTATGCTATCGAAGACAGATGGTTCTTATTTCTCTGTGTTTAGAAATGGGGATCCAATGATCAACCGTTTGAGTGGTTTCACTTCTCTGCACCTTCGGTTCCTGCACTGTAAATGAGAAGGTTGAACTGAACCCCTTGAGCAAGAAGTGGTTTCCATGGCCCAGAAGCACTGGCATTACCCACCGCTGGCATCAAAGACAAGTTTTCTGGCGCCAGCTCACTCCTGGTGAAAAAGAGGTTGTGTTTTCACGAGATTATCAGGGTTAAGTCTATGCTCATTGGAAAGCATGAGGATAGTTCTCAGATATTAGTGTATATCCAAATCACATGGCCTGCTTAAACACGTATGTCCCTGAGTCCCACCATGGATCACCTGTGCAACAATCTCTGGATGTACAGACCTTAACTTAGCATCTCTGGTGAGCTTGTTGAGAGAGACTGTACTAATCGGTTCCCTCCTGTCTCTCCCAACGGTCCCCATCCCGACCAACACCCCTGTCATTCACCTGGTCCCAGAGTCACAGGCTGCTTTGTGCCATAAGAATAAACAGTTAGCCAGTGGTTAACATGTCCACAACTCATATGGGGTACCTGACTTCAATACCCTGCTCCCTTGCCTGCCCCAGCTTTCTATTAATGTACACCCTGAGGGGAGGGAGGGATGGGCAGCAACAGATCAAGTAGTTGGGCACTTGCCACCCATATCCTAGGCCTGGACAGAGTTCTCAGCTCCAGGCTTTGGGCTGGCCTAGCCTTGGCTATTGAGGGAATTTGGGAAGTGAACCACGAATGGAAGTGTACTTTCTCTCAAATAAATTAAATTAAGCATTTAAGAACAAAAACAAACCAAAATAAATGCCAGCCTAATCTCTCAAGAAATTTACTCTCAGAGTCAAGAGAGGAGAGTTATGACATTTAGCATGTGCCAATTTCCGTGGTGTAAATTCTACTACAATTCATATCAAGCACCAGTGTGATATCGCTAAACACAGAATTGGGAAAGATGTATACCATTAGCTCAGAAATAGCAATGGATTTTGTTTTACCCTTTATGCTCTAAAACTCAAAGCACCAACCCCACTTTGGCTTCTCCTGAATGCCAACTATGCACTCAGTACCCTACTAAAAATTGTAGAGGAGAGCAAATGGCTATAAAAGATTAAGCAACAAGTGAAGTAATTAACCATGCAGGCTTTAAGACAGGCCTGGTTTCAAATCTAGAGCTGCCTTTTGTACTGTATAACCTTGGTCAAATTGCCTAACCTCTTTAAGCAATTTATTTTTAGATAAGAAAATATATACTCTAATGTGTATATAGTCTACACATAGGTGTGCATTTAAACATGTGATTTTTGCCAAATGCTAAAAAAATTGTTGTGTGTAAATGATAAACATATTTAATATAAATACTAAAAGTATGGCGGCAGGAACCTCGAGCCATCTCTGCAGCCTCCTAGAGCATGCACTCACAGAAAACTAAAGTCAGGAACAAGAGTTGGGAGTTTAACCCAGCTACTCTGATATGAGAATGTATGTAAGTCTAAATAGTCTGATTCTAAGCACTAAAAACATTTAAACACACATATAAAGACATATTATAAAATACATATATGTAACTTCTCATTGGAGATTTCAGTCTAGCCCTAATAAGTAATAGTAAAGTGTTCTAATTTTAAAGTCATATATTTTGAATGAATTATCTATTTCATAATTAAAAGGGGTAATACAAAGTTAAATGAAGCTAATCATTAATATGTGTCATCTTATTATCTCTCCAACTCACCCGTATTACCATCTTGAAAAATGAGGTCATGACCCACTGGGAACTTGCCTGAGAGCTTGGCTCCAGTGGATATTGGTTGGATTCTTGATAAAGCCAAGGACATCTCATTCTCTTGGCAGTTTCTTCAGAAACTGAGCCTGAAGAAACGGGAACAAAATCTCAGACAACTAAGGAGGAAATCTATCTATCCTCCATGGAGCCCTGAGTCAGAAATTCTAATGTTGCCAGCACTACTAATGGGAACACAATAGAAGTACTCCCATGAGTCACTGGGCAGGCTCAAAGAATTAGGGTTAAGGAGAACTGCAGCATAATTTAGACAGGACATAGGTCAATATTTCTCCTTTTACATTTAAACACTCTTTAGCTAAAAGGTTTTCTAACAACTGAAGTAAATTATCTGTATTTGTATCCAGGAATTTCTAACTGTGACAATTTCTTCTCCCTTTCCAGTCATGCTTTAAACTCTTGTGTGTTGAGGGTGGCTGGGGCACTGCTGGAGAGCAGGCAGTCCACAAGTTGTCAATCAAGATCAGGTTCATTCCTATACTAGCCCATGGGTCATTGACCTCTCAGCCCTTTTGGAGCTTAATATTTCGTTGTTGGGACTGTAGTAGAAGACTCTACTACTAATCTGTTCTGTACTTTTAAAGGTATTTAGGTATTTTAATGGAGGAAACACGAGAAATGTTGTCTTGCATTTAACAAAGTAAATAATAACAGCTAATGCTGAAATAATGCTCATGCTCTAAGTACTGTACAATATGTCAGTTTCACTAAGGGAGATATTATTGTCCCCAAACTATGGAATGCCAAATCAGAGTCATTTCTAGACTCGAGGACAATAATGATTGCAAGGTGAGACTTCAAACTTCTGGATTCTGAAGAGTTTGCAAGTTTGATAAAATAAAATCTAGATTTCCCTGCCTATCAGGATATTTGGATAATACTCAGTCTAAATGGCAGTGTGGCACAATGGCTAAAGCTGTATTCATGATCCTGGTTTTGCTACTAACAATTTTAAGGTCTGACAGTTTGAGAATCCAAAAGTTTGAAGTCTCAGCTTGGAATTATTATTGCCCTAGATTCTAGAAATGATCCCGATTTTATCCTAAAAATGTATTCAAAGGTTGGCCTTAAGATTTCTTATCACTTCTTATCAGATAAGCAGTGGGAAGGTTTCAGAATACAAGACGGATCAGTGTGGTGGGTCATGAGTTTAACAGAAGGAGGGCTGGAGTCTGGTAACCCAGCCTCTGAGAAAAAGCTGTGTGCCTTTGGATCTGGGGTTTCTCGCCTGTAAGACAGAGCACTGAAGGTGCTTTGCAGATCTTTCACTTCCCTGAAAGAAGCTGTGAATCTCTATTCTTCTCCCAACTATAGAGGTTGTTGGTGATGAAGAGATAAGGCAGATGACAAGCAAGTTTCGGCTGAAGACAGACAGCAGACATGTAAATTCAGATCCCAAGAATGTGAGAGGAAGCTCTGGCATGACCTTCTATTTCAACAAACAACTAATCAATGCAGAAGCTGCCAGGTTGTTAAAAGCCAACTTTTCAGTTTCAAGCTCTGCTCTTGTGAGACTCATTCTTCAAAACTTAGTGTTTTTACCAAGGTTCATCCCAGGACCAGAAGTCATAGATAAGGAGGAACCTACCCTCTCCACAATTCTTAACTCATTCTGCTTTTCATTTGATAGTAAAAAAAACAAAACTTTTACAACATTTAAGCCAAAATGTTTAAGAATTCCAAAGTTCATGAATCAATCAGCATTCTCTCCAAACTCTGACAAAGAGACTGTAAGTTCCTCTGCCATACCAGCACACCTGCTGAAGAGCAAGCACTGCTAAATAGTTGTTGATTAGTAGCAAGCATGTTGATTTGAAGTTCATTGTCACCAAGGAAGAATGAAGCTCACGGATGTGCTGATAAAACCTCAGCTTCTTTTCCTGGGTTAATCGCCTAGGTTCACTCATCATTTGATTAAGGCAAAAGGAACCCCTCAATACTTACCACAGATACGCTTACTGCAACATCCAGTGCCCACATATTTTATCAGCAAGCTGGTGAGAGGGACCCAGCTCACAGACACCAATACCTAAAGTCACTAATGTTTAGGAAACCTGGAGTTCAGGACTTCAGGAAGACTTGGTGGATTAGTCCCCAACCCTCTTACCCAGTTGGTTTTGCAACCCTGTCAGGCCAAAACTAAAGAGGTAGATGAGTAAAGTGGTTAGGGAGGGTGAGGAATGACAACACTGCTAGTGAGTTTCAGAAGTCACAGTACAGTGGCTAAAGCTGCCTGCCCTTAAGAACCCAATGTTCTCGCTTTGAGGGAAATTGGATCTCTATGTCATTTCCATCCTGCCTGGGAGAAGCCTGCCTTGTGCAAGCTAGGGGACTTGAATCTACTATCTTCATCTGAGCTTTTCAAATCATGACACTAGTGCAGAGTAACCCCAGGGTCTTTTCCATACACCCTTTCCATGAACATTAGTACCAGTCTGTATCGGACTTGAACTGTGAATTGATCTGAAAATTGGATCTGATGAGATCCATGGTCATTTACTGAGAAAGATGATTAGCTAGTCTAGGGATTACCTTGTCTTATCAGCGTCATCTCCTAAAGGACTGAGTGATTGAACTCTCATTAGGATTTGGGAGGTGCTATCCACCCCTTTGGGAGTTTAAACACTTCTCGTTGAAATCAACCATTAGTTTTAGAAAGCAGACACAATGCCTTCTGTGTAAAGGTCTAGCTAGAAACATAATTTAAGCAAAGCTTGGAGGGTCTGGTATCTCAATTTTGATGTGTATAGAATGCAAGTGGCCATTGGGTGTGTTTTCACCCTCAGTGGACTATTATTGCTCTCTTGCAAATAATTACAATTACTGTCATAATTCCAACTATTACTGGAAAATGTTTTTCAATTTTTCAAGTTTCTTCTCAAATGGTATCTTAGTTGGATCAACTGAATACTGAATTATTTGACATGGCATTCTGCTAAAAGATTTCCTTCTTGTAGCCAGTTCTAGAATCCTCTTAACTTTCTACTGTCAAGTACTCCATGGAGTCTCCTAACCTACCTGTACTGAAAGAGTAAAAGAGTAAGAGCAGGATTGTCTGGGATAGCTTCCTGCCATGACTGTCCCATGCAGTAACCACTAACCCCACAGAACGATGGAACAGTTCAAAGTGTATCTAGTGTGACTTTAAATTACTATTAAATTTTATGTCATTTTAGTGAATTTAAATGAAAAGAGCCGCTTGAACTACTGGGGCTGTATGTAAAGATGCAGCACGGTACAGAATTGAGAAGATTAAATGATTGCTCATAATTATTTAATTTCCTTCCATTTCTAAATGACACTCATTTCCACAGTTGAAGACTTCAAAAATTAAATCAAATTTCCATGTAATCCATATGGTTTAATACTGGGGTTGTGTGCTCACCCCTCAAATGCAAATTTATAGCTCAACACAATGTGCAGCAGCGGCAACCTCATTCTTCTGTAGGATATAGGAACCTTCACATCCCTGCTGGGAAGGCTCAATTCTCTCAGGCTTGTGAATTCCCCACCCTGCACCCACACAGCCCGAGCCTTCTAAAGAGCAGCTCTTTGTCCCCTTGGCTTGTGTGTCAAACAAGCAAAGGATGCTGCTGCATGGCAATTAATCAAGTGACCCACTTCTACCTTTGATCTGGAAGAAAATTGCCAAGATCACATGGAAGAAAAGAAAGTGACGACAGAGATAGAAGGGGAGGGAGAGAGGAAACGTTGCTAGAGAGGGAAGGGGCAAAGGTGGGAGTGGGAAGTGTTGGAGGGGTAAGGGTATTTCAAAGAGCACACACAGTTATCCTCCTCTAGTCTTTCTTTTGCAAAACGCTGATGTCTTATGCCATTGGGGGCTAGTCCCCTTTCTTAAAAATTTTTTAAATTTTATTTGAAAGGCAGAGTTGCAGAGACAAGAAAAGACAGAAACGGAGGAATATTTCCTCTGCTGTTTCATTGCCCAAATGGATGTAATGGTCGGATCTGAGCTCACCTGATACCAGGAACCAGGAGCTTGCTCTAGGTCTCTCACGTGGCTGCAGTGGCCCAATGACTTGGACTATCCTCTGCTGCCTTCCCAGGCCATTAGCAGTGAGCTAGATCAGAAGTGGAGCAGCCAGGACTCAAATTGGCACCCTTTCAGGATGAGCACCACAGGTAGAAGCTCACTCGGCAGCAGCATGGCAGCCAGCCACAGCCAGTCCCTTTTCTATTGCTGGTCAAATTCAAGCCACCAGTCAGACTGGTCAGAATTGAGGCCTCATAAAAGTGTGCTGAAGACGATTTCAACAACACCTATGTGTCCTGCTCTAAGGACCTGATGTCTAGTCTTCACTCATACAGTAAGAGGTAGACCGGAGGCAGAATTCCAGCAAAAACTTCCACAGATAGAAACTAACTTTGTCTCAACTGAAAAAATCAGAAATCCATGACTAACTGCGGACAACGTAGAGACTAGTAACAGTTTGTGATAAAAAGCAATCACTTGGCAGTAAGGCACTTCTGAGGCCCTTGCAAGATTACCATTAAGTGAAGCTTCTCAGACAATGACTGGGAATGGGGGAGACTTAAACAAAAAGAAAAAAAAGAAAGAAATAGCATGATTCTGTTCAACTTCAGAAAAATGAAGTGTTCAAAAACAAGGTTTTGTTTTCCCTCCCTTAAAAGAGAGCTATAAAATGTGTTCCTTTTGGACATCTTAGAAACATCTTAAGGATACACTGAACTGATAAATATGCAAAATTATGAATATTCCACTCAATAATTAAGTGTGTCTTCTTTTCTTGGCCCTTTTAATGACAGCATTTCCTGCACAATCCATTTTAATCCAGTTCTTTGATATTTAAAAAAAATCAGAGCTTCTTCTAATTGATTCAGAAAGAAAGTTTAATTATCCGAAAGAACTTAGAAAAGTTAGGTTGGGAGATAATTACTGAAACTTTTTATGAGGTTAAGAGTTGGCATTTATAGGGGAAATTAGCTATAGATACAACAAATTATTCTGCAGTTCTTTAAAGAACAAATGTGATGATATTTCACTGGTTAACGTGGAGACCCACACACACTTACCCTCTTCATAGTCCTCAGCAAGCTGGATTTGGGACCAGGCTATCACAATACACATGTTTGCAATGAGGAGTCTGGCCTTCTCGGATATTGTAAAACATGTCCAGCTTTCTCTGGCTAGACACTAGAGTCTGGTTATATCTGACATAGGTGAATAGGTTTCTTTTCAGCCAAATAAACTTGAACCCTGCAGGAACCTCTTTGAAAACCACAGAACATCATTCCATGCTTGACTTTGCACTAAGATCTTTCAATGGGTTGAAACACACAGCATGTAAGAGCTGGTGTGCCCAGCTCCACGCCTGAAGAAGTTGCAGAGGGCATAGAATTCTCATTAAGAATGCATTATCGCCACATCTCTTCCTGAAATAGGCTCACCTTGTTTCAGACAGGAGGATGGAGACAAGAAGCAGGCAATATCTTGACCATTCTTTGTCCTAGGAGAATGATCTCTTATAAATGGAAGAAACACACAAACAATAACACATGGCTGATCTCAAGAACCGTCAGAAAACTACCAAAGTGTCTTGAGGGGCAAATCCGGGCCTTCATCCTGACCTGATCACACCAGCGTTGATCCCAGCACAGAGGGAGATCCTAGGAGTATCCCTACTCAGCTTAGATTACCAATTGGAATTGTAGATGCTATGTGTGTGAATGGCTGGAACAGCAGAAAAGATTTCCATATTGAGAAGGCTCAAAGACTTCCTCTTCCCTAATTTATAAATGAAGTGCCTGTTTTGGCTTATTGGTGATTTCCACAAGCAGAAAATATCACCCCTTTTTGAACAGCCAACCCATCAAGTTTGGACAGTTGCTAATCTAAAGTCCCAAGTAACAATGAGATATTGCCAAATCACAAAGACTCACTGTGTCCATTTGACCGGGTGTCACACACAACGTGCAGAAAGAATACCTCCTGTCAGAGGCCCACCCACGGCCTTCCCTGCAGACTTGGGGGTGGGGCGAAGCATCATTATGCAGGCATGGGGCATGGCACCCTCCATACCCAACTTGTACACACCATACCCAGTTCTTCAAATTATTCTGGCAAGCCACCTCCAAGCCTACAAAGTTTAGAAGGGAGAGAAATATGTAAAATTCTTCAAAGGAAACTCTTTCCAGAGCCTTAGTTCCCTTTGTGCTTCATAGTTGCTGTAACCATGATAAAAGGGCAGTGAAGGACTGCTCCAGTAAGTGAGGGAGAAAATGAAGGGAACCACATGAGGAGTAGCAATCAGAAGGCAAAAAAGTTTTTCTGATTTGGCAAACACACTTTACTCTAGAAAAATCCTAATGGCACTCACCAAATAGCTGCTATAGAAGAGGTACCACATTATTTCATTTACTTTAAATACATGTTGTCTCTTGAGATAGGTATTTTGTTTCCTTTTAAAGATGAAAAAAGTCAAGCCCTTGTCCCAGGTTGCATGAGTGCTAACAGAAAGGCAGTGTTGAAGCCCAGGAAATCTGCCTCCCAGGCTTGCCTCTTAACCACTCTACTGTGACAAGCAGACAGAGGCTCCAGAGAATTCCTTCGAACCTAGCTGACATCTTAAGAGCAAGAGAAATCTTTTCCATGTCACTTTTCATAATTATCCACCCTTACACTTTAGGATGCTGATTTTCTTTGCATAGGCTCCATCCCTCATATTGAGAGCCCAGACAATCTCAAGGTAAGTCATGTGGCACAGGAAATGAAGCACCAGTCATGGATGGCCAGCACAGGTTCACGAGGACCACATCAGGCCAGACAAAGGCTGACAAGATTTTCTGCTTAATGAGGCTGTTATTCTCTGCAATCAGAAATCAATATCAGATTTTCAACAGGATCTTTGGCTAAACCTTTGGCTATATTCTGGTGGCTATTGTGACGGCCAGGATATAGAAACGCAGTCACTGAAGTCATGGCAAAAACTATAGATGGACAGTTTCAGCTAACAACTGTCCAACATGTTGGTCACCACCCAGGCAGTCTAATATCCCACAGTTATTCCCCATTACCCTGCAAAAGAGTCATACCCCTTCTCCTGGCACCTGTCTCTGCCAATCCCATTCATACAGTCCCACAGTCCTTTACTCAGACCATGCTTTCTTTTGCCTCTTATCCTTAGATCATGTAATCGCCCCTGTGGAACATCCCCTATGGTCACACCTTATACATCTTGCTTGCAGTTCATGTCCACAATAGGAGGCTTTGCCTGACCATGCCCTCCCCAAACTGTAAAGTTTCATTTCTGCATGCCCCTCCCACAGGTGCCACAGAATCCCCTTGTACTCTCATCATCATACTCAAGGCACATTTTATTGGTGACTAATCTATTTTCCTCATTAAATTACACATTCTGTGAGTTAAGGAGTGTGTCTGCTGTGATCATTTCATCTCTAATATTCTGTATCATGGTTGACATATAATAGGTTTTCAATAATTATTTGTGAATTGAATAACTCAGTACAATAAAGTGATCTTGGTTTAATGACAAAACCAGAAAATAAAAAAGGATATCAATAGTCTGGGACAGTGGGTTGACTCCAGTGAGATTAATTTCAACTCAGATTAATGTTAAATAAAACACATAGTTGTAAAACAAACCAAAACAATCACCAACTCCGATAAAAGCTAGCAGTTAACATGATTTTAGTAGTTGTACATGAAAAGATTTAGAATTTTTAATTGTCTGTGAGTTGAATTGTATTGGGTAACTCAAAATCAAAACACAGTTTTTGTATTTCGGGTTAGGCACAAAGGATCTGAGGAATGATGGACTGTGAATTTGTCAGATCACCCCAAGTACTGAGTCTATTACACTTTCAATGTTTTAATGTAAAATATAACAACATATATTGCATTTAGAACAAAATAATCAAAATGAAGACAGCATCAAATTAAGTTGCACAAAAACAGCCAAATAATCATGGTTTATTCAGCTTAAAATATGCAATACCAGTTTGGGGTAGAGGGCATGATCACTGTGGCACAGAAGGCAAACTAGACTTAAAAACAGGTCCAGCACTAGTGGTAAAAGCTCCAAGTGGGGAGGAGAGATCTTCCAATTACTCATTGTAATGGGATCTGACATGTTAGGAAAACAGGCTGCAAAGGGGAGTCTCAGATCGTCAAGACTATCCCCATCTTTGGAAGTCTTCAACCAAATGGATGGTCGCTTGACAGAGATAACTATCCTGGGAACTGGGAAAAGTAAATGCAGATATTGTCTTCACAACCCTTGCAAGGACCTTTTTCAGAGAACTCAGGAAGGAGCTGTGGGCCTCATGATGTTACATTTCAATGATATCCTCAGCTAATTTATTCCTGTGTTGCTGTAGCTCATCTTAGAATTTGTCTCATAAACCACAAATCAGAAGAAAGATTTAGTTCTAGATTGGTCACTTCATCTTTTTAAAATAAGGACATTTGTGCCCATTTGGTTACTTAGTTTTTGTCATTAAAGTTCTAAAGAATTAATGCTTCTGACTTGGCTCTAGATCCATGTTTCCTAGAGCTGTAAGTATCAGAATCCCTGGGAAGAGACTAGTTTTAATATAGATTCCTGGTCCTGCGATTCCTAGAAACTGAGTGGAAACCAGGAGTATGAGCTTTTAATGAAGCACTATAAGTCGTGAACAGGCACACTGCAGATTTAAACACAACTTCTAAATGTCTGTGTTCCCTTGAGTTGAGAACAACAGATGAGATTAATTCAGATGCCCACACCTCACAATCACTTCTGCATTTTTGCTAGAGGAAAATAATCATGCTAAGTTCTAATCTCCATGAAGATGCGAAAACTTAAATAAGAAGGTGATTGAAGAACAAGTCTCTAAGATGCACCTAGGAGGGCTGGAGAAAACCCAAACCCTGCCTGATGAAGAGGGAGTCAGAGCTTTATGACCAGAGGTATCCGGGCCTCCAAACAGAGGGAAATTACAGCAGCACAACAGCCAGACTGCAGAGAGAAGGACTAGGCATGCCTATCAATAAGCTCTTGCTGCACGCATTAACCTCTTAAAGGTGACCTAAATCAGGGGCAAGTGGAAGAGCAAGAGATGCCCTTATTTAACTGAAAACTGTGCTGCACAATACCTGGTAAGGCACACATTCCAGGTCCTGACTCAATGACTCAATTACAGTAGTACTTGTTATTCAGAAACATGCCTGCAAAATATTTGTATTTTTCCTCTTCAGTTCCAAGGGACCAAGGAGCTGTTTACTTCAACTGGCCATGCAACTTTGTTGCTTTGGAGACCTAGTGAGATTAGTCAAGTTCTTTATTTTAGTTGGTGCAGGGGGTGGTTTTCAACGCTACATAGAGTAGTCTGTATATGGATATGAGGCTATCAGCATTAATAGGTACGTTTTTATCTAAATGACTGTCAAAATTGTTTTCTTCTGAATCTGTATTTGAAATATATATGACAATGCTGATTGTGAAAATTCTAGCTTGTCCTACAGCTTAATGTCCAGGCAGGCACCCTAAAAAAACAGCCAGCTTCACTATGTCAGCTGCTTGCATGAGGCTCACGGTATGATATTTAAGCTGGAAAAAAAAAAACCCCAGATGTTGGCACATTCAATATTTATACATTTAGCAACCACCTCTAACTCCTGCCCAATCCCTCCCCCAAACAAATCCCTGAGTGCTCATCGTAATATAAGGATTGCCTAACAGGAGTGCTCCTAGCTGTTTAGATGAGGCACACTGAAAAGGTTAGGGCCACAGATTGCTCATAAGCTGGCCAACTGTCTGGGTCTTACGCAAACCAAGTTTGGTTGCCCCCTCCCCTCCCCTCTCCCAAATTATAGAAGGTGTTAGGCCATGAGCACTAGACAATCACCATATCATACCACATCAAAACCTCCAGGAACATATCGATAAATTACATCTTCTATCTCACAAATCTAGAGCCACATATGTGTGTGTATCAAGTCAGCAAAAACGAAAAATAAGCTTCATGAAGACACCTCAACCTAAACAAATATCCTTAATGCTGAGCAGAATAAAGAATAAAGCTTGCCTGTAAAGAAATCTAATTTCATATTCCTATCATAGGGTTATCCAGTAATACTGCTGGAAAAATAAAAAGTACCTTACCCAGAAACAGTCAAATTAAGCAGATGGATTTTGACAGGACCTGCATAATTAAAGTTTCCATTGCAGCTTTAGAAACTCTTGTTCTCAAATCCATTTGTCAGACAATGCTACAGATTTTTTTTTCCCCCTCAGGAACATAAAATCAAAATAGTCCCAGAAGAGAAGCTGCCTCTTAGCCTGGACACCATCAAGATTCCCTCTTTCAAAGGAAAAAATCTTTCCTTTGGAAATGGATCTTGACATTGACATTGTCATGTTAATTGGCCAAATTCAAATGCAAGTCATCTCTTTAACCACCAGCCAAAAGACTTTTAGGTAGATTGTTTTAAAACTTTTTCCTAAAGGAAATGAGATGTGCTAACAAAAAGTTGATTTTGACACATCAGTCCATAACTATTAAGAACCTAAGACCAAAATCTTCTGTGTACACTTTGTCTACTGGGCACTAAGAACGTGCAGCTGGCCAGATCTCTATCCAAGATGTGATAATAAATGATTAGAGATGATCTGATTAAGTGGTCACCCACATATAATTAAAAAACCTTGTGTAAACCAACTGGTTTAGGTTTACTGTTCTTCTGAAGCAAATGTCACTCTGTTTTTATCACAGACCTATTCACAAGGAACAAAACTACGCAGATACCTCTAAAGGTGAGGCCCTGAGGGTCCCCCATGGCCTGCCTGCAGTCAGGACCTCTGGACCAAGCCCAAATGGAGGAGGGCTTGGAGCAAAGCCCTCTGTGATGGATAAAGGCGCAACTCCCCAACTATAACCTCCTAACCAGCAAAATAAAGGGGCAAAAAACAAGCAACATTCTTTTTTATTATTATTATTAATTATATTGCATTATGTGACACAGTTTCATAAGCTCTGCGAGCAACATTCTTGTTATGGAATTTAGATTTCTGGGCCTGAAGGTAAGTCGTTGTGTTGCCAAAACCAGTACGATTTCTGAGTCATTCCCTCACTGGGTCTGGAAATGCCCCTGGCAGTGCCCGGCAAAGGATGACTTAGTTTCTGGGGCTTAGCTGGAACCCATAATACTCTCTCTCTCACCCACTACTGGATAATAAAATATTTTGACACATCTTTCATGCCTGATTCAGATCTACTATTACGAACACGGCCTTAAAATTGCTTAAAAGAAGTGAATGGCACAGCAGGAAAGACTAAGAAGATCTTCTCCATACAAAAACCACAGATTTAAAATACCTGAAAACATGTGAATGTTGGCTGCATTACAGTTTCTACAGAATTCTACGGAGCTGAACTCTTCCAAGCATTTATCCGGTGTTACTAGCAGATTCTATTGCCCAACTGGTTGTAAGGACCTGGTATTGGCAAGTGCATAACGCATTTCTGGTTTAGAAATCAGACAGTACTAAGCCACTAGTGTTGTGAAATAATCTCCCATCTGAGGAACGAAACTGAAGACAAAATCTGTATCTGCCTGTATCATTCCAAAGTCCCATGGAATCGATTCTAGCCCCCAAAGTGAGCAATGAGTAAAAATCAAGATCTAATTAAGTGGTCACTTCATGGCCAGGGCTGACTTCCGTGAGGGAAGCCGATGATGTCCAACAGCCAGCGGATGGTTTAGATGCTCCCCAGGAGCAGCCACTTTTCACAGCCTGGATGGTAGAGCATGTTGCAGCATTGCCCTCTGGTAAAACTGAGGTCCCAGGCAGGGTGAAACACAGAAAAGTTGAAGGAGTCCCGAACAGGTCACCTCAGAATATGCCACTTGAGTAGATCTGTTATTTGAGATGAAAGCAATTAAAGCAGCTGCTGGAAGGATGACACTCTCTTACCCACTCCTTTCTATGTAAAAGAAGGATATACATTTCCTATGAGAGCAATGTCTCCCAGGGCCAGGACCAGGAAAAGATTCTTATTTCCAGCGGCAGGGGCTTGGTGCATAAATGAATCTACTAAAATAGTCTCTATCTTCCGTTAGTTTCCCCTTTTATTTCCTAGTCATTTTCCCACAACTAACTGCCTTTTGCCCAAATTCCTTTCTTTCTTACCTTATCACATATCCACAATTCACTGATTTTTGCTAAAATGATATATATGCTCTTAGATTTATCTGTTTCATGAGAGCTTTATTTCTTACATATGAAGGCCTTTGCACACAGTTAAAATGTAAGCACCAAATAATATGTACATGCTTTCCTCCTGCTTCTCTGTCTTTTCTCAGTTTAATTCTCACAGAAGCCAAGAGGGAGAATTATTCCTCCCGCACAAGATCTCAGAGTTTAGGAAGCTACGGAAGTTACTTCATCTAGAAGTGCATACAACGGAGAAAGTTCCTTGTATTGTGGGCTGGAGAAAATACAGCTGATGTGGAAATAGAAATTTGAACACACAATCCTATGGCACTTCAAGATGTGGTTCTATTTTGAAAATCATTCTTCTCTATCACACCATCCAATTCCCCTGTGCGTGCATACACACACACACACACACACACACACACACAGAGCCAGATACAAGAACCTTTGGAACCACTCTATTCTGACACCCTCAGAGAACATCTAATCCTCACTTTATCTAGCCAAGTAGGAAATTGAGGTTACACCTGCTGTGACTTAAACGAGTTCTAGACAACACTACAGCTCAAGCACTAAGTCTCTTAATTCAGTACCCTCTCTCTCTACTGCACTAGATAAAATGTCACAGTGTTTAACCAAAGTGACAGACATTCGAACAGCTGCCCTTACAACTCTTCACTTGCAGCACACGTGTTCCTTGGCTAGGCATTTTGGTGACCAGTCTCTCCCTGGCCATGGTTCCCATCCCCACAGCATCTTCCCAGTACCTGTGCCTTGAGTTTGAAGCTTCTCAACTGAGAAGCTGCAGGTCTGTCAGCCTCTTTCAGCAAAGCCACAGAAACTCAAAAGTTGGATGACTGAGACAAGGTCAACAGAATTCACTGGGATGAGATGCTGTGTGTTTGTGGGAAGAAGGTAAGCGCTCTTGGAGGCCGGCAAAGTCAGGAAGCATATCAAGAAGAGATTTTAATGCGTCTCGAATGCTGGGCTAAGAGGTTGGCTGTAAAAATGACAAGATATCTTTCCAATGAATGGATGCACCTGGTCTACTAAAACATGATTGATCCACAAGTGTAAATGTAGTTATTTCCCTTTTTATCATGTGAGACCACTATAGTGGCTGCCCCTGACATCAAGGGCAATGGCTTTGATGCTCAATACCACATCCCAAGTGACCACAGAGCACGTAACACACAAGGCTACCAGAGACTTCCCTTGACTGAAAGAATGCACCCCAACAACAACAAACATGCAACTCCCCTTGCACTCTTTGCATATGGACTCACATGGTCAGTTCACGGTATTTGTATTTTGGGAAGTAAAGTCAGCCTAATCAACACTCACTCCTATAACTTTTTGTTGGTCAGTCACACTGAGGGCATCAAGCTAGAGTTAGCCAACACCCAGGTGGAATAGTGGCCTGGGAATGGAGAAGCTTCTCTGGCTTCTCTGGCTCAGCCTCTGACTCACACATGACCAAGGACAAATCACTTAACCTCCCCTTGCCTTGTTTTTACTGTATGCAAAATAGAGCCGATAACAATACAAGCCTCCTCCTTCCCTTAGAGGGATATTCTGAGAATTGGAGAGATGCTATCTTGGAAGTGATTAGTGCTCCTAAGAACTGGGCTCTCAGTACAGAAGCAGTGTTGTTCTCTGTGCTACAGCTGCTGTTTTTCAGCATGAAAGGTAATATTGTAAGGCCCTGTTGGCAAGAAGGGGAAGCTGTTGCTATGTGTTGACACAATCATACAACAAGCGGGAAGGCAGGCACCTGAAAAGTTCAATGGTTCTGATTTCATTCATTGAGTTCTTTATTCCTCAGTCTTCACTATTATTTATGGATGAATATTGTTTTTTTTTTTCTTTCTTTCTAACTTTCCCTGGCTGCCAGGACATCTGGGAGAAAAATAAAACAGGTCCAAGACATAAGTATATTTTTCCTAACTGAATCATAGACTGGTGGAGGGAACACTGTTGCATGAGGAGTCACCTCTATTCCATTCCACAGTCATGTTATTCCTAAGTATTTTCTGTGACAGGAGGTATATGAAGATGAACAAGAGATATGACCATGTCATCTGAATATATGCATAATCTGAGAACCACGGATGTACTAAGGGGCAACACAAGACAGAAAAGAAAAAGTCATCACTCTGAAAACCGTGATCATGTAGAAGTTGTATAATTAAACCAGGGTTTCTGTTTTTGCAGAGCTCAAAGGCAGTGCCAGAAACAGAGGCAAGCTGTTTACTACAAAACAAGTCAGTTGCAAAGGACTGAAGAGTAAACTTTCCTGGGGGCGCAGAGGAATGTATGTATAATTCTGATCCTGAGGATTAGGAAGAGGGAGGGAACCTTTCTCAGCAGGTAGAATGAGGTAGGCCAAGAAACAGCGTGACACAGGGCTGGCAATCTGAGTTTGGGGCCTGGAATGTGGTGTGTTTGGGGTAATGGTGGATGGGTTTGAGGTGGAAGGGAATTTAGGATACGATCTGACAAGCATCCTCGAATGCTTGCTGAGAAGATGGGAATTCATATAAGCAGCAGAAAGTATCATAATTGGAGGGTTGACCAGAAAGTTCAATTTACACTTTGGGGAATGCAAATCCTGGAATCTGGGAAATGAGTTGGATGACGACTGTGATAATTCTGGAAAGAGATAATGCGGGCCTCTGGAAATGGTTGAAGCTGAGGAGAAGAGGAAATAGGGTCAAATCATCCATGGCTATTGCGTGAAAGAGAAAGAGAGGTAAAACATAACACGCAGAAAACTGGGTTCTGATGACTCCATTCTGCTTTATATTCTAAGCTCATAAGGTACCCTTCTGTGCTAAAACCTGTAGCTGAAAATTGGACTACCTTCTGAGTTTTAATAGTCATTTCTCATTTCCCAGAACCAGAAATGGATCCTTCTTGAACAGGAAGGCCATAACCATGCTCCCAGGGCAGAGAAAGTACATAAAGAAAAAAGATGAGTAAAATCAAGGATGAGGAAAATAAGGGGACAAAAGGGGGAAGGAGATGACCGTCCACTCTGAGAGATACATCATACCAGGTTCCCTGCCCACTCTAGGGCTTAGGCAATCATTTGAAAGAATACCCCACTCTCCATTAATCAGACATGCAGCTGCTATTCTTGTCCTCTCTCAGTGAAAAATAGCTTTGGGGGACTTGTTTAGAGCAAGACCTTTCTAAGTCCCATTACAAAATTTGGGGCCAGCATGAGAGCTCAACTGGTTAATCCTTCATCTTGCAATGCCCGCATCCCATCTGAATGCCAGTTCATGTCCTGGCTGCTCCACTTCCTATTCAGCTCCCTGTTTATGGTCTGAGAAAGCAGCGAAGGATGGCCCAGATCTTGGGACTCTGCACCTGCATGGGAGAACTGGAGGAGGCTCCTAGGTTCTGATCAACTCAGCTCTGGCCATTGCAGACATTTGGAGAGTGAAGCAGCAAATGGAAGATCTTTCTTTGTCTCTCCTTATCTCTGTAAATCAGCCTTGCCAATAAAACAATAACTCTTTTAAAATAAAAAAATAAATAAGAATTTAAAAAATAAAATAAAAAGCAGGGCCTAGTGCGGTAACCTAGCAGCTAAAGTCATTGCCTTGAATGTGCCGGGTTCCCCTATGGGCGCCAGTTCTAATCCCAGCTGCTTCACTTTATATCCAGCTTCCTGCTGTGGCCCAAAGCCTTAGGACCCTGCACCTGTGGGGGAGACCTGGAAGAGGATCTGGGCTCCTGGCTTCAGAGCATATCATCTCCAACTATTGTGATCACTTGAGGAGTGAATCATTGGACAGAAGTTCTTCCTCTCCATCTCCCCTCCCGTCTGTATATCTGACATTGCAATAAAAATAAATAAATCTTTTTAAAAAATAAAAAGCAAAATCTTTAACCCAGGATTGCCAATAATGACCTTCTTTCCTCCAATATTTGAAATGTCTCATTGATAAATAAGTTAAGTGCATGCTTTGAACAGCAACTATGATTGTAAGATCCTCAAACACATTAATTCATTAATTCAATGTTTGGTCAAGTTTGTAACATATCTGTTATAAATAAGGCTTTAGAGAAACCCAGGTGAACAAAAGTAACAAAATCCTTGCCTTCATGAAGCTTATAGTCCAATAAAAGACAGGCATTAAAGATATAGTTTAACATTTAGATACTTTAATTGTAATTTTGGTAGGAAAGAATTGTAAAAGCGCGATAAAAGCAATCTAATTTGGTGCCATTGACACTCACAGGCATGCAGGGTGAAAGTTTACCAAGCAAAAAGTGTACAGCAGCATATTCTAGACACAGCTAATCACTATGTGAAGGCCTGTGGCACAACAGAGATCCGAGCAGGTGTAGTGGGCTGCCACAAAGAGAGCAAGAGGGCGAACAGGAGAGGAAAATGAAGACTCAGAGAGGTTAGCCTTCTTCATTTCCTACCATAGCTGCCCTAGTATCTAGCAGCGTGAGGTTCCAGGACACATGATTGCAGGCACCTTAGAGTATAGGAGGTGTGCAATACTTAATTCAGGCAGTACCAAATTCACCTTTACCTAGTTGATAAGAGATTGGATGAAACAGCTCCCACAACTTTCCTTGTGCCAAGAACATCCATGCAGAGCTCAACATTTACAAGAATGAAGATATGATCTCTTTTCCATGTTTTAGTATTCATCTATGTCATGGCAGAAAAACCATCAGTTATAAAAAGGTGAATGCAGCCCAGGAACACAGAAGAGACTTTGTGAGGTTTATGAGGCCCACTCTTTCTAGAAATCCATCTCCCTTTTATAGACAGCTTCATAGTCACATTTATATGACAGACACTCTCCTTTGTGGGCAGCCTTCTCCATCACCAATCCTTTCCTTGGCTTTAGGACATGATTCAAATGTCATCTCTCCAGGGGAGCCAGACCCTGTCTCCAAAGTCACATTCTCTCTATCTTTCTCATGCTCTTTGTATTACATCCTATAATGACCTGCCTCCTTAGGGAACAAGAACATGTCTTATATTCTTTTCCATTTCCTCTGGTTATTTGACATCACTGAAAACAAATTAATGACATTGAATGGGTTATTTAAAATGTACACAATTGGGTGAGTCATCCTGTGAATAGCAAAAATGCTACTGCTCTACCCACAGGGGCCCTTGTGTCCATCTGGACCCTCATCCTGACTTTCTGGAGTCACAGTTAACATTATGGACTTGTTTCCCTTAGGAGAGAATGGTAGGAAAAAATAAGAGAGAAAAATGAACTCTGTATTCTTAAAGTATGTGTTGCAACACCTGGATTCAAATGACACCCAAAGTTAGGGTGATGCAGACCAGCAAAGAAGTGTAAGTAGTATCATACACAATGGCTGTTTCTAGCCACTGTGTCTCAACAATAAGCTCAGGACTGAACCAGAGTAGAGAACCTGTCCACCACAGATACACCTTCATAGCTGGTAGCTACCAAGGAACACCAGGTGCTAGAGTGTTATTTGAGGTCAACAATCCACAGGGAAGTCACTAATCTATAGAGGGGCCATAACAAAATGTGATCCTGGCAAGCTGATGTCAAAAGGGACTCTAAATCTCTCTTTTCACATGCATAAGTAACTGTACACTGCATGTCAATGAGTTTTCCCTAAGCAGCCAGGCCATTTAGGCGATACTGGGTATGTATTTTAATGGCATTAGTCTAAAGGTCAAGCAACGCAAAGAAAAGCAGCCAGGAAGCAGGTCAACAACTCGAGCAGCTAATTGGGCGTGCAAAAGCGCGCCTTTACCGTAGTGACCCGTCACCACTTTATCTCCCCATTACATGATGTGGAGATGGTGTTCTTCTGTTTTATCATCTCTGTTTATGTTAGAAAGCAGCCATCAGGATAAAGATTATCCTTTTAATAATAATATTGCTGTTGGCAATGGTCTATCAGCAAAAGTTGGGCACTCATTCTGCAAAAGAGAATCAAGGAAAGTCAAGTATCCATTCTCAAAGCTCTGGTATCACAGGGAAGATAACACAATTGAAGGTGGAGGTGGGGCTTTAAAAGTATGGAAATCCCCAAGTTCTTCTTCCAGTTTGGAGACATTGCAGATTAGAATGTTGGAGAAATACTTTAGCCATTTGTAGTAATCTCTCCTTACTGCAGTGAGAGTGAATGAACATCTGTCTGTTTATCCAAGCAGCAAGCATCCATATATAATAATAACAATTAAATTTAATCAAAATTGTGTTGGTTCTTATTCAGTTTTTTAAATTTTATTTTTGATGACGTTTACATAGTTGAGAAGATGCATGCCCATGCCAACTACCAATTAGAGTAAGAAGGGTCAAAAATAGGGGAAAGTGGATGAGACCATTGTTTCCAATTCTCTCTCTCTTTTTTTTTTCTTTCCTGTATCTGGGGGAATAAGGGAGAGAAGGGGAGAAGCTGCACCCAGCATCCTAATGACATCAGTACCTAGGAATGGGGGATGGCCACTGGCTGTCATCCCAGGATTCCTGATATGGAACATGTTCCTAGGGTTCTGCTAAAGTTGTCTCGAGAGTTCTGAATGTTGTCAATCTCGCCAATCCAAAGACGAGGAAATCCTTCCAAGGTCCATTGGCTGACAGTTCACCTTAGAGTCTCCATTAGCCCAGATACTTACTGTCAACATTTGGCTACTAGAAGAATTGTCCAATTTGTTCTGCTCTCTATGATATTAGACATCCTCTGCAGGCCTCAATGAACTACCTGTCATGTCTGCCCTGTGCAACCGGGCATGCCATCCACTGCACTGACTCATGCACTCCATGCTCAGACTACAGGTCGTGGGATTTTCTCCTTGGTTGGAATTCTGAGTCCAGAGGTTTAGTTGGGCAAAGTCACCAAAGCAACCTTAGCTGTGGCGGCCCCAGACCTGACTCCCATGTGTGCCTTTCAGTGCGGAGTCCTGCTCAGTCTGTCACCCACATCGACCTACATACACCCTGGTGATTGTAGTTGGGGGTCCAATTCTGTCTCCAGATCCATTTCTTATGCAAACCAGTGGATGTTGCAGCCCAGCCCAAACCTGCCCACTACACACTCAGTCCTCATATATATCAGTGAGGACTGCAGCTCAGTCAGAGTTAACCTCAGTAGTCCTTACCAGGCCCACCCCCATCCCTGCTTCTTGCACATGACAGTATATGCAGCAGATTGGCCTGGTATGTCCCACATCCCATTTGGCTTTTATACATACCAGTGGGTGCTGCAGCCTATCTCAGTCCAACCAACCCCACTTTCCTGCCCACACTTATGCTGGAGGGTGCTACTTCCTGTCCAGCCAAAGTACACCCCCAGCCTTGGTCCTCACACTCACTGGTAGGAGCTGCAGCCCATCAGAAGGGTGTCCACAGTTTCCCTACTAAGCCTACTCCTAGCACTGGATCTTATAATTTCCAGGTGGTTTTTCAGTCCCTATTAATGGCCTGTGAAAGCAGCAGAGGATGGTTCCAAGTCCTTGGGACCCTGCACCTGCATGAACCCTGGGATGGTTGGGAGGGTGGGTGTGGCTTCTCCCTTTGTCTCTACCCTTGCCCCAGACACAGGAAGGAAAAAAAGAGAATGTGGAAACAATGGTCTTACCTACCCACTTTCCTATATCCCTTGACCCTTTGCCCCCTAATCAATTATGTAAGGATCATATATATATATATATATATGCACACATATATTTCTTTATATATATATATAAATAAATAAAACAGTATTGCTAAAAATTACCTAGCCATAAAAGGCCAACTGTTAATCTTTTAGAAATTCTAATGTGGATGGGAGAAGAGATAATGAAAGGAGAGAAAAATCTTGCAAAGATGCAAGATTCAGGGCGGCAGATAGCAAACATCCATTATAAAATGAGTCTATGGAGCAGGTGTTTGGCCTAGCAGTGACATCGGAGTGCCTGGGTTTATATGCTAACAATGACGCTGGGAACCAGCAGAGATGGCTCACGTCACTGGGTTCCTGATACCCACATGGGAGATTTCCACCTTCTTTTCTGGTCATTTTGGACATTTCAGGCATAAACCAAATAAACCAGTGGAAGAAAACGCATATTCTCTCCCTCAAATCAATAAAATTTGTTTTAAATGGTAAAGAAAAACCCCTCAATCCCGTCAACAACACTTGGCCTTGTGTGGAGAGATGAGGGTTTTTGCTTTTCTCCTTTCCTGTGGGTCACCAGGGACTGCGAGCTGGTGCTTATTAGAAGAATAAACTGAGATCAAGAGATGTCCCGCTTGGAAGGGGAAGACCAGACACACAGATGTTGAAGGGGTAGGACATGAGTGCCTAACGGAATGTATTCTGGTAAAACTCATTCCCCAAAGCCTCGGCACTGAGAACGGCGGACAGACTCGCACTTTCTTGGGCATATAACTCTATGACTGTAGGCAAGAGTGTCTCATTCCCCACAGTTCTCCAGGCTCCTCTGCGAGACCCAAAGCCTTCCTCCGTGAGCAGATTTCCAAGGTGTTTGTAGTTAATATGACTGGCCGACAGACACGCAGTTGTTCAGAAGGGATTGGGTTAAATGTAAGGAGATGTTCAAGAGCTTCTCTTTAATGGAGCAGAAAGTTTCACCAGATAAAAGCACCAATCCAGACCAGGAGAGAAGGGAAAGACGTTTTTACTTGGAAACTAAAGAAACTTAGGATGTTCCAAGGAGATCTCCATTAATAAAGTTCATCCAATACCAATGTCTCATATGTCCTACATTGAAACACTCTAAATGTGGTTATAAAGAGAGGAGACAGCCATCTGATCAACAGGCTGAACTAGAAAGCTGCAATATTAACAGTTGCTGCATGTCAGTGCTTTTTCTCTTCCCAGGGAGGCCAATTGAAAGGTCAAAATGCACTCGAGTTGTCAATAAATTGCCTATAGGAGGCACACATAAGGCATGTCAGCTCAGCCCAGCAAGGCCGGACTAACAATCCAATGGCCCAGGAAGAACACGAGAATGGCACCCATCAGCCTGCACATCCAATTTTGGAAGAAGGCAAGCTGGGCAGGCTCCTGTGTCTCGCTCTGTTGGTGACCTTGGCAGCGGGATGAAGCAGCTGGTAGCCAGGGCTGAGGTTGTGTTGATGCTGCTGCCTGGGCCCTCCACATTGACAGAAGCAGTGAAAGCATGTAGCAACCAGAACTCCCGGAGTCCACTGACGCTCCTAATCCTCCCCGTGTTCTGCTCCAGGCACTTCCAGATCAGCTACCAAAGATGAGAAAGATGCAAGAATTTAACTGGCAGCCCAGCAGGCCAGGACCCCTGTCCCCCAGAAGGCCTCTTTCTCTGTACTTTTGCCCACTTTGCAAGGTTCAAGGCCTTTCACACACAGGCCATTCTGCTAGGACCCTTCACCCTGTCTCTTTACTCACTACTGACAAACTAGAGCACAAAGCAAAGCAAAAATGCTTCTCAGCCTGAAAGAGATGAAAAAGCGGGCTCATAACCCCATCCCATACTTCTGTGTGGATCCCTAGAGACACAAGCTGAGGCACCAGTCAGCGCAACGCCTTGGAGGGGACATGCGTTCTGACAGCAGTGTGGTTCCTAGGCTATGGGCTTGCCTGTGAGATAAAAGTGGATGCCATTCAGAAATGAAGACTTCCCAAAGACTGAGAAATCCGTGTGGGCTTTTATTGCTGAATATTTATGTCCTATTTATCACTGATTATTGGCTATGAAAAAGATAAAGAAATTTGGCCACCTGTGTGCCCGGGGCTTTCAATCACTAACAAGCCAGCCTATCAGAAGGCCCCATGGGTGAGGGATCTGCTTGAGACAAAGGTTCTTTGTAAAACCGGTGCCCCAGAGCGAGGGTTTGGAGCTGTGTTGATGCAACCAGAGAGAGGAGCAAGAGGAAAGAAGAGAAGCAACTCTTTTGCTTTCCTCAGCAGAAACTCACTACTGAGAGTAGGGACTGTTGGAAGGGAAGTGCATCCGGGAGTGATACAGGTCAGACTATGTTAAAACATCTTTCATGACTTTTCTACCCAGACTAGTGATACAGCTCCGACCTCCCTGTCCTCTGTGAGAGGCTGTGGAAGACAGGCAAGGGGCCTGCTTTGCCGCACGGCAGATAAAACTACCACCTGTGGAGCTAGCATCCAATGTGAGCAACAGTTAGTGTTCCAGCTGCGCCGCTTCTGATCCAGCTCCCTGTTGATGACCTGGGAAAAGCTGCAGAAGATGGCTCAAGTGTTCGGGCCTCTCTCACCCCTGTGGGAGACCCAGATGGAGCTTCTCATCTTGGCCTGGCCCAGCCATCTAAGGGAGTAAAACTTTTAATGGAAGATCTGACTTTCAAAGAAATAAATGAATTTTTCTTAAAGTAATGAAGAGAGAGAGAGAGAGATGCAGGCTTGACTGTGAATTTGCAAGTCTGCCATTTATATATACTTTTGTGGCCATCTTCTCCCAGACATGGAGAGATGAAAGACCTTTCTTTCGCTTTCTTGGAGGGGATTGAGCTGGGAGAGAGAAGAATCATTCTGTTGCACAAACAAGCACTCACTTATAGGAGCTTCCTCTATCTGGGAGATTCCTAGAAATACAAACAATTCATTTTCAATACTAAATAGTCCTTCCCAGGAACAGATCTAGGCCTGGGTGGGCCATCTGGAATAAAAGAGGAACAATCAAGAGCAGGCCAAAGGATTAGAAATGGACAAAAGAATTCGACATCACAAGGCAAGACCTCTGACGGTAAGAGCTCTGTAAGATGGATTCCGTTTTATGACTCTCTGAGCACTCTCAACTTTTTAAATTAGTACCTTGCTAATGAGCATCAAGACACATCCTGTTGATAATCTGCTCTGACGAGATGCTTGCAAGATACCCACATCTGGAATCCCCACCTGTCAAAGGTCACAAAATGAATCCAAGTGTTCCAGGTTCCCCATGGAAATCCTCATTCCTAGAATGGATACCATATGGGCATTTTAAAGTTTAACTTAATTTTTTAAAGATTTTTTTTTTTTAAATTGGGAAGGCAGATTCACAGAGAAAAGGGAAGACAGAGAGGAAGATCTTCTATCTGCTGTCTCACTCCCAAAATGCTGAAGCAGAGCCAATCCGAAGCCAGGAGCCAGGTGTTTCTTCCAGCTCTCCCACATTACTGCAGGGTCCCAAGGTCTTGGAACCATCCTCTGCTGCTTTCCCAGGGCATTAATAGGGAGCTGTATTGGAAGTGGAACAGCTGAGACGCAAATGGTCACCCATATGGCATACCAGCACATGTAGGTAAGAGTATTGGCCAATTGAGACATCCTACCAACCCGGTTTAATTTTATTTTTTGCAAAAAACTATAACTCCATGTTCCCACAGTCTTAAAATCCATGTATCACAAGCTCCACTACCCACTTCAGTCCTCTTTCCTCACAGGCAACCACACCCAGACCCTTCAGGTCTTGTCTCCCCTCCACATCACTGTTTCTGTAGACAACACAGCTCACTATGCTATTTCTTGATTTATTGATTTTAAGCATTATTTACATCCTACCAAGGAAGAAAGGAACTCGGTACATTCAGACACATATCTAGCATCTCTTCTCCCATTGGCACAAAATAACAATCTCAATCATATTACTCATCAGTTTTGTGCTTGCGATTGTGCAAGGGTTATACACACTGATCTGAGCAGCACCCTGTCCCCTTCCTGTCTCTTTGATGACTGTCTCGGGATGCCTCCAAGCTCCTGAAAGAGAGAGGGCCAGCTGAGTGTCTGCCCACACCCAGCATTCTGCCTTCATGTTTGCTACTCTCCTGCCTCTCTCTTCCAGCCTTGGAAAGCCCAACTGTTGCATCAGTTAATATGCCACTTCCTCCAGGAAGCCCAGCTCTCCCTTACTTCCTACCAGCTTCTTTACAATCTGCATGACAGAGTGGAATCAACACCCTTATTCTGTCTTAGAATGTTGGTGTTGTTTCTTCGGGTTGGAATCAAAGGCAGGTCTTTTCTGCCCTGTGTGTCTTCATCTTTGTGGATCTGTCACCTTCAAGAAAGTCCCTTCACAGCATAGCCCCTACTACGTTCCCCAAAGATGCTTCTTTGCAGATTATATTTGTCCGATTTAAATCCTAAACAAACAGTTTTTTACTATTAACATTTTATGTTGTTTTATGATACAGTTTCATAGGTTCTGGGTTTGCCTGTGCCCTTCCCCAAGGTCTCTCTCACCCTCCCCCACCCCTGGCCTGGACAAAAATCTTTAACACAACAAATTTTCTCTCAAACTCCTCTCTAAACAGAAATGATAATGATCATAACCGAGGAAAAATTACAAACAAATTAAAATTCTGAAGCTTCTTGGCCAGGTGTTCTGCCTCACTCCACTCACAACCAGCCAGTTAGCGTGTTTGCGACATGCTGTCTCCCTGTCTCCTACGTTTGCCTTCTCCTTTTCTTCCTCCTGCCCGTTTCTCTCCATGTCCGACCACGCTCTCTGTGGCCTGGATTATTTGCATTAGCTGTCTAAGTCACCACCTCTCCTTGTTTTTCCTAAACATGCCTAATTGACACATTTTTCGACAGGACAGTTCATTTTCATTCTGTGACTTCGGTAGTGATTCTTCACTGTTCTCCAACAATACCTTCCAGGTGTTTTGAATCCCAAACATTCCAGTCAGCCCTCACTTTTCTGACTTTCATCTTCTACCTTGCCTCCAAGAGCAGGGTTCTGTTACCCATTCAACTCCATGCTGTGGGGCATGGTGCCTCCACACACACTGAGTCCTCAGCTGGAATGTTACATTTCACTGGCAGCCCCACCACAGGGCCTTTCCTGTTCTCCCTCACTTAGCCAGGTCATTTCCTAACCTCAATTCCTGTAGGTGTTTATTCCTATCTTACTTGCGGATCTTACCTCATTCCACTTCTGATTATTTGTGAGTCTGTCTTCTCTGTCTAGTAGGAAAGAAGATGTGTTTGGTCATTTTCTACTCCACTGCCTGCAAACCTGGCAATTCGCACAAATTAGGAGAGGTAAGAATTGAATAAAGGTCCATTAAGTGAATAAACAAAGTGATACTGTCTTTTCTCACTTGAGCCCACAGATTCTTCAAAAGATCATTCTGATATTCTTTCCCTTTGGGGAGTGGCAGGGACAAATTTCAGATTCCAGCTCTGGTGAAGTAGAAAAGTTTAGCTAATTTCTGTGGCTTGCTAAAAGATGGTGTTCTCAGGTTAAGTATGGACCTCCTGCTCTTAGGCATGGCCGAGGAGGTCACACTGCTTCCCCATCCAAAGACACTTGGGGATAAGATTCAGGCCAGAGATAGTGCATGTCACAGCTGCTCACACTGCCCCGGCATGCCTCAGCCTTGCAACCCAGCTCTAACCATAAAGCAGCACTTTCCCCATCTCTAAGTGGAAAGGGAAGTCTGTCTATTTTTACAGGACTGAGGGGGAGGCAAGAGGAAGCATTTAATTTTCATTTCTATTTCTTCTCTTGGCCTCTAGCTTTCTGGCCAGGGTTTTCTATTTTCAAAACTTTGTGTTATGTAAACATAGGAGGCACTTCTCAAAAACAGGAGCAGCCACTGCTAATTTCCAATCTCCTCTCTGGCACTCTAAACATCTTGATCCCAGGTAAATTTGTCTTTGCCTTCAGGACCCCTGTGAGGGTCAACCATAAGTCAGCAGACTCATTTGGCTCAGTGTACCCCAGACTTCTGCAGGACTCTTTGGTTGAAAACTTTCCTAGAGAAAGATGACGTTGTCCATGACTTTTCTCTTGGGCCAACTCGTACAAAGCCAAACATGTTCCCATTGAGCAAAGCCTGCGCAAGCCAAGAATAACTCTTAAGGACGCTTTTTGTAACTCATCCCACAACTACACAAATAATTCGAGCAAAAGTGAGCCATGAACTGCATGTTCCATGTCTTGATGTTGCATAGCCTGTGTAGTCTAAACTCGTTCTACACAGTCTCCCTACCTGCCTCCCCTATTAAGGAGATAGGGTAGAAGGCAGACAAACACACAGGTGCAAACTCCAATGGAGACGATGTCATTTTCTAAGTAGTCCAACATAAACATGCCTTTGAGATTGCTACCAAAGCTGGACAATCTTCATAGTTCTGTATCAAACACAGAGGGCTGGGCCCACGCCCTGAAGAGCTGAGATCTAAGATTAGAGAGCTTACCTTGATGCACCAGTGAATCAGACAAAATTAGAAGAAAGCAATGATTATTTTTATTTTCTGAACCTCTGTACCATATACCTCTGCCCTCAGGAGAGGATTTTTGGAACTATAATTCTGTCCATTTGGGGGAAGTATATTAGGTAATTTAGAACAAGTCTAGATTCTTAGTCTTCTGGTCTACCAAGGATGGTAGCAGATGGCAAAAGATTCAACCTGTTTGCAAATGTTGCATCTATGAGTAGAAATAAGCACTTCGACCAGATTCCAGCTGGCAGATTCAGTGTAGAATAAACATAAGCCTCAGATTCCCCACTGGTCAAACAAAAGAGATAGAGATATTTTCTAAAATTTCTTCCAGCTCTGATATTTTGTGATTCTCAGTGGTAAAAATGCAAGGATTTAGAATGACCAGTCTCATTTTTCCCATTAAGCCCTGGGTGAATCAAGGGCCAGTATTACATTGCATCATCTCATGTACAGTAATATGCGAATGACATTACACAATGCCCGCTTTTATTAGTGGGAGCACTATTCCAGCAATAATGCAATACGCTTGAGCTCATGCCGGTTGTCTTTGTTAGTACCCTACCCGAGTGCATTGTCAGGAGCTACAAAATATGACACAGACATTGGAAACGGGAGCAGTTGAAGAGGGCAGGACCAACAGAGAATGACACAAGCTAACAGCCCATAGTCTTGTTCATGTACACAGTGGATGCTCAGTGAGTGCCTGATGACTAAGCGTGAGTAATGGAGAAACATCAGAGTACTTATTAACTGCTTAGAGTCAACACCTTTGCACCTTGCTATTTTCCTGGAGGCCAAGTCTCAGTGGGGGTGGAAGGGAGGTAATTCTAATTTAAGAACACATTTAGAGTTCCCACAAGTTGGGAGCTTTCATGTGAAGATACATCCAAAAGTTCATAGGAAATAGAATTTAAAAGGTAAGTCTTACTTGCTACCAAAAGATGGTGAAAAATCATGCAAGAATTTTTCATAATATATGTTTCCATGATCTTTTTGAAGACCTCCCCTTTATATATTGATGTCTTAGCTTTTTAAAAATTATTTTTATTTAAAAGGCAGATTTACAAAAAAGTGACAGAGAGAGAGAGATTCCATCCTCTTGTTCATTCCCAAATGGTCACAATGGCCAGAGTTGAGCCAAACTGAAGGCAAGAGCCAGGAGCTTCCTCTAGAACTTCCACAGAGCTGCGGGGTCCCAAGGACTAGGGCCATCCTCCACTGCTTTTGCAGCCCATAAGCAGAAACAAAGTTGGAAGCAGAGCAGCTGGAATATGAATTGGTGCCCGTTTGAGATGGCAGTGCCAAACAATGACAGCGAAAATCTGGGTGAATGGAGACTTGAGGTTGACTATGTCAGTCAATGGACATTGGGAGGGCTGCCTCATCCTTGGATGAGCAAAATTGACAGCATTTCAGAACTATCCAAACCACTTGGTCAGAACATGCACATACACACACCGGGACCCTGAATTGATATCAGGTGGTGGTTTCCCATCCCTGGTTACTGGGACATTTGGGAAGCTGGGAGTAGATTCCCCCTTTATGTCTCTCCTTTTTCCAGAAACAAGAAGAAGAAATAGCATATTTGGAAATAATGATTTCACTCACTTATCCTTAACCCTCAAACCTTCCCACCTTGATCAACCATGTAATTATCATTTAAAAAAATCCTACCACAACAACAACAAAAGAGATGACAGTGCCATAGGTGGAGGATTAGCCTGTTGAGTCACTGTGCTGGCCCCAAGTGTTCTGGTCTTTTAAATTTATGGTTTGTGTATCTGCTTGTATCAGTAAGCAGATACATACTCTACTCCAAAGAGGTAGGCAAATTTTGGGTCAAATCTACATACTCTATTCTTAAGTCAGGCTTCTGCTCTAAGTCCCTGAGGCCCTCTAATGCTAGATATATCAGACAGATGGAGTCACACTTCTTGTCACATCTCTTTCCTTAATCCATCCAAGTCATTCTTTTCATTTTTCTCTTTTGGGGGCCTGCTGGTCCTGTGACAGCCCTGGAAGGAACCACCCCTGGAAAAGAGCATCAGTGTACAGCAACAAAAGGGGGAGAGAATAGTCAACAGATTGGGACAGCATAATCTTTCAAGATACAAATGTTCCCACCTCCTTGACTTTGATCTTGAAAAGAAACTAGGTTTAGTATTGTTCTCTGTTAGCCCCATTATGTATATATATTATTATTATTAAGCTCTTCATTTTTTCATCTTTAAAAGACTTATTTATTTTTATTTGAAAGGCAGATTTTACAGGGAGAGACATAAACAGAAGATCTTGCATCCACTGGTCTACTCCCCAAATGGCTTCAAAAGTCAGAGCTGCGCTGGTCCAAACCTGGGAGCCAAGAGTCTCTTGTAAGTCCCCTATATGGGTGCAGGGACTCAAGGACCTGCATCATCCTCTGCTATTTACCTATGCCATAAGCAGAAAACTGGATGGGAAGTAGAGCAGCTGGGACATGAACTAGCACCCATATGGGATGTTGGCACTACATGGAGAACTGACTCAGTCCTAGTAAGCTTTTCATTACTATAATGAGGTAACTGAGACAAGCTATTCAGGAAATGAAGTTTTCTTCGTTTGTTATTTTGGAAGTTCATGTCCAAGATGGGGAGAGGCCACTTTGGTGAAGGTTTGCTTGCTGGCAGAGTCCCAAGGCAACACAGAGCATGACATGAAGAGGGAAACTGCTTGCTGCCTATGTCCACGTGGGACCAGGATGCATTTATCTGGCTTCACCTCAACAGCTCCATCCGATCCAATCATCTCCCAAAGGTCCAACCTCCAAAAGTCGTAACTGGTAGAAGCTTCTACCCTCTTAGTGTTATTAACCTAGAATGTTGCTAAGACTTGTTAAGACATAGTACTGGGGACAGCACTATGGTTCAATTTGCTAATTCTCCTCCTTCAAGCACTGCTTCCCACATAGCAACTGATTTGTAGCCTGGCTGCTCCACTTCCCATGCAGCTACCTGCCTATGGCCTGGGAAAACAGTAGAGGATGGCTCAAGTACTTTGGACTCTGAACTCACATGGGAGACCTGGAAGTGGCTCCTAGCTCCTGGTTTAAGCTCAGCTCCAGTCATTGCAGTCATTTGAGGAGTTAACCAGTGGATTGAAGATCTTTCTCTCCGGCTCTGCTTCTCTCTATGAATCTGCCTTTCCAATGATAAATAATAATAAAACAAGACTAAATACTGTCAGGAGCTTCAGCACATGATCTTTGGGAACATTCAATAGCCAAACTAATATTCAAAGCACACCTCATTTGTCCTAAGAAAACATGTCCCTAGCTAACAGCCATTACTATACGTTATTTTCTCATATAATCTTATCTTCATAAGATTATTCTTAAACAATTGTATTGGAAAGGATGTACTGTCATTTGCTGGCTCTCTTTCTCTCTCCTCTCTCTCTCTTCCTCCTTCTATTTCTTTGGCTCCCTGTGTGTCCAGTAGCAGGACAAGGCTAACAAACAGTTGGGCCCATGGGAAAGAACAAAATCAAGTGGCCATATGAAAGCCAAGTTTTGAAAGAAATAAACTTTCACAATAAACCACTTGCTAAATGGAAAAAGAAGAATGTTAGGCTAGAGGAAATTTTCTGTTCATTTTGCCCTACTATCTCTTCAAATCATATCAGATTCATAATGTCAGAGGAAGAGCTAGTTAACGTCCGTGGAGTATGGCACCCAGGACAGCTCTGCTTTCTGAGGTAATGACTGATTCCTCTCTGTGCTCAGTCCCTTTGTGGCTCTTCCTTTCCTCTTGTCAACTCATATCTCACTGTTTTCCCTTTAAGCACATTGGAAAGGTTAGCACCCCTCACGCTATAAAGGTATGTGGGGTGTACATAGACTCAGATGAGGTTGGAGGATTTTTTCCTTTCAGGCAATTTAAAGCTGACATCTTCCCATTGAGTCAGCCATTTGTTCAGGGGACCTCTCAGATCATTGGCAATCAGAAAGCCGTTAATACAGAGGTCTCTGCATAGAAGTCCACACAATTTGCCTCATTAAGAGATATTTGAATTTCTACATAGAAGGGTATGTAAATCATCTTAAAGAAGTAAGAACACGAAGCCTAAAACAATCTCTTTAATAAAGCTGAAAAGCGTCATCCAGATGAGAATTCTCATAAGTTTACATGTGGCAAAAGTTCTTGGAAATTCTACAAACTTCTACAAAATCAGCTAAAGAAATGGACTTAAATGAACGCTGGAGTAAACATCTACGGCAGAGATCATGGTTTCCAGGTCACAGGGAGGGCGCTGGCTAGCTGGGACCAGTGCTCACTCATGAGTCACAGGGCTTTGTCACCATGTTTGGACATGGCATCTAATTTTTTTTCTCCAACATAGTTTTTTTGGAACCATCTCTAGAAAATGTCAGTTGTGTGTAATCACTCAGGCCTTGAGATGTGACTTTGTGGCCAATCAACATGGTCAGAGCATGTGTGCTCAGCTTGTGCTTACCACTCCTCAGCCTCACTCTCTCTCTGAGCCTCACAACATTACTGTCATAGGAGTGAGATTGAGCACGGTGGATGTTAAAGTGTGGCCTTGTGATCCAGTACAGCACCAGGTTAGGCACATGAAGCTACTGTGACTCAGTAATGAACTATAGCATGCGTTAGAGTATGGCTGTTGCCCAAAGAGCTAACCAATAGAAAGCAGCACTTCTACATTTTGTGGGTACAGACTGCAGTCACTAAATGAGCAACATTAAGCTGCTCTGCCTCTTGGTAAGCCAACCAAGGGATAATCCCCGTTGACAGAATCCATGCTTTATGGCTCAACCAAAACCAGTGTCCGGTTAATGTCTTCTTCCCTATACAGGAATTTTAGAATCCAATAAATAACACTTATTTATTCTGAAAAATGTGGAGTGGATGGAAACAAAGACATCGGAGTTTGTTAGTTGTATTTCCAATAAAAGCTAGTGGGGGGTGTGAATTTAATAATTGGTCTCAGTAGTTTTCACTGTCTTGCTTGAGTGAATCAACCTTGCCCAGCCAGGTGCTGATGGTGCTGAAGAATTTCTGTTTATCTTCAGTCAGACAAGAGTGGTCCACCTTATGGCAGCAGGAGGCAAGCCTGGCCTGAGGACTACTCAGAAAGTATCTTACCATGATCACATGAATTTTTTAAAAAAGTTGGACTGGCTGTATTCATATCAAGCAAAGTATATTTCAGATTAAGGATTATTCCTGGATTCAGTTTATCAAGAGGATATAATAATCCTGAACATTTTTGTACATGGTAATAGAATTTGAAAATACATACAATAAAAACTGATAGAACTACAAGAATAAAAATGGAAAATTCTAGAATTATAATTTTATTATAATACTCATCTTTTAATAACCGATAAATCAAGAAAAGTAGACTGAAAAATCAGTGAAGAAAAATAGTCAGCCAACTACAGCCTCTGGTACAAATCTAATTCATTGTGAGTTAAATACAGCTGTGTCTAATTGTCAATTTAGAAGTTGTGGCAGAAGATGTATGATCCACAAAACTAACAATATTTATTATCTGGCTTCTTAAAAAATATTTGCAGATCCATAGACCTCTAATGTTTAAGACATGACAAAATTATCAATCAACTTAATATATTTGACATTTATAGAATACGTTGCTATGATTTAGATATAGAGTAGGTGTCTTCCAAATTGACACGTGTTGATGTATTTTTGAACTTCAGAGTGACAGAGACAGAGAGAGACACACACACACAGAGAGGTGGGAGGGAGAGTGAAATCTTCCATCCACTGGTTCATTCCCTAGATAGCTAAACTGGCTAGGGCTGGGCCAGGCCCCAGCCAGGAGCCTGGCACTCCATCTGGGTCTCCCACATGGGAAGCAGGAATCTGAGTACTCAGGCCAGTCTTCTGCTGCTTTCCCAGTAACAAGGCACAGCAACAGAGAGGCACAGCCAAGATTCAGACCATAGGGGATGTTGGCTTCCGGGGTGGAATCTCAACTCATCATACCACAAAATCAGCTCCCATGTGTTTAGTTTAATCTCCATTACAGGAGTGGAAACTTGATCTACTTACTGTGAAGAGGTGAAACCTTTGGGTTTAGACAGGGTGGTGATTAGGGCAGAGCCCCTGTGTGTTGTAGCCTGAAAGCCTTCTAGGAAGGAGAGAGATTAGATGCACAAACACATGCACAGGCCCCATGTCTTGGGCCATGGGATTCCCTTTGCTACCGTGGGGCTTCATCAGCAAAGAGGCCATCACCTGATGTACTCCTTTTATCTTGCCCCCCCCCCCAAACCATGAACTAAAATAAACTTCTCTCTTTTATAAAGTAGCCTGCCTCAGGTAGTTTGCCATAACACTCTTTAGTACAAAAGAATATGTATGCTTTTCAAGTACACATGTTATATTTATCATGATAGACCATATTTGGGCTATAAGAAAAATCTCAATAGTTTTAAATGATTTAATTGTACAAAATTTGTCCTCTAACCAAAATGAAATGAGGTTAGACTCAATAACAGTAACATCACTGACAAATACCCAAATACTTGAACTAAAGAATTATAGAAGAACCAAATGGAAAAATAAAGTATATTCAATTAAATGCAAATGAAAAGCAGAGCATAATTTTAGGATGTTGCTAACATAAAACTGAAAAGGAAGTTTTTGCTCAAAGTATCTGTATTAGAAATTTTTAGAAGTCTTAAATCAATGACCTCAGCATTCACTTCAAAGAACAAGGGAGAAAAACAAACTGAACCTGAATTAAGCATAAGTGAGAAAATATTCCAGCTCTGGGTAGAAGCGAACTGTAGAATAGCCAAGGGAGTTTTGAAAGAAAGAGCAACACACCTGACTGTTTCTCGACTTATTGAAAAGCTGCAGTAACCCAGTGTGGCATTGGCGTAAAGACAGGTCCATTAACAAAATGGAACTGAAGGTCTGAAAATAGACCTACTGATACCTGCACTTCAAAATTTTGCAAATATTTGTAAAAGCAATTCAGTGGCTAAAAGATAATGCTTTCAATGAATGATATTGCCTATTATTAGACAGTATTATTATATAGTATGTTTAATTTTCGTAACAACTTCATGAGATAGAATTATTATACCCATTTTCATATGAAGACACTGAGGCCAAGCCAGTTTGTTCAACAGTGATATGAATAAGGTACAAAATCAGTTTAACTCTAGAGTTCCTGCTTTCAGTCACTTCATCATACTTCATCACGTGATTTCCAGCAACACGAAGTACTTGGTACTACAACTCTGAAAGAGGTGCAGGTAACAATTATTGAGACATTTCATTGTTTTACTCAAAAAGTAACCATTAAAAACTGCTGAAGGGGAAAAAAGCTTCTCAAAAATGCAGAAAGGGAGATTTAAAAATAGCTTTCAATACTTTGGAAGCATCCATGTACTTTTACCATTCATTCAATAAATACTGAGTATTAAATATGAGACACACTTTTTTACCCAATAACTGCTTATATACTGATAGTTGGCAGGTCCGTAATATTCTCTATTAGAAACACAACGTTAAGGATACTATAGGATACCTCGTGCACTTTAAAGAAACAAAACACTATTTATTTATTTTAAGAAAGCACCTGTTTACATCCTGTAATTGGCTTTTTCCCATTCTCTCACTTCTTAACTTTCATTGTATTAAGGTACTTTAGACAGTTCATGCAAAGCTAGAATTAACATTTACTGTGATGTAAAGAAATTTTGAAATCCATACATATTGTTAATGCACATTTTCAGCAATTTTTGAAAAACATTCATATAAAAGTTCATGTAACTTATCTTTATACAATAACACATAATGCTAATTAAGTCACAATGAAGAAATGTTTTCATCCAGATTGCAACAGCTGTATGCGTAGTAGAAAAATGTATACATTCTGAAATTTAGCATGTGGATATCAGAGCCTAATCTACTGAAGGAAGAGTGTTGCATAATATTTAGAATCCACTATCCACTCAGATTTAACTCTGTGAAACCTTATGCCATAGATCTATAGAGTACTACACAATGGAAATATTCTTATCCAGATTACTTAATCAACTTCCCAGGGTAACCAAACTTCTCCATTGCTTCTACTTTTCAATGACACGCAAAACGTGTCAGATACTTGCAACCATAGACAAATTTGCAGGGTGCACTGCCAATTCAGTCATCTGCCTACCAACAGTCAATTGCATTTGTTTCCAAATCTATTTATGCTGGTTCCCCGTGTTCCTTTACTCACGTAATTTAATCATGTTATTATATAAGCGGAGAGAGTACAATATGAATGCAAGAAGAAAATTGTTTCCCCCAAAACTTAGCTGAATGCTTGAATTGCCTCTGAATCTAGTTTTAGTAGGATAAGGGTAAATTTTCAGTAGGAATTTTTCACAAAAGTATTGATTCTAGAAGAATTCTTTGTTCATCAGACAGCTATGTAAATGTTTTCAAATCCCTAAAGAACATTCATTAAGGATAATAATATTTGAAAAGGTGTATGCAGTACTGAAATGCTGTTTATGTCGTTTATATAAAGTTATGTATAAATATATATATTTCCCCAGAAGCCAGCCCTCTGAGGTGTACTTTTTAAACAGAAGGTAAGGACTCAGCTATTTAGAGCCTGGCTACGTGACCTTCAACTTGTGAGACATCAAGAGAGTAGAAATTGAGTCTGACTGTGCTGTTGAACTGCACAGTTTTTAGGACATGATTAGGATTAAATAAGATCACCAGTTAGGGATCCCATGACTGATCCTGGTAGCTGTGTAAGAAGACACACACACACACACACAAAGAGAAAGAGAGAAGAGACACAAACAGAGCTGGCATGGTGGCGTAGTAAGGTAATCCTCTCCTGGCAGTGCGAGGCATCTCATATGGGCACCAGTTTGTGTCCCAACTGCCCCATTTCCAATTCAGCCTCCTGTCTATGGCCTGGGGAGGCAGCAGTTCTTGGGGCCCTGCACCACGTGGGAGACCCAGAAAGAAACTCTTGTCTCCTGGCTTTGGATTGACTCAGCTCCAGTTATTGTGACCAACTGGGAAGTGAACCAGTGGATGGTATCTCTCTCTCTCTTTCTCTCTCTCTCTCTTTCTTCTCCCTTCCTCTCTCCCTCCTCTCTGCAAAATCTACCTTTTAAATAAAATAAATAAATCTTTAAGAGAGAGAGAGGAGAGACCCAAAGATGCATGCCCTGTGCCTGTCTGCCTGGGTGCCCGGTGCTACCTCAAGGTTCTGCCAGCAAAATTCAGATGGAGTTCAAAGTTGGACCAGAAATGAGAACCAAAATAAGCCTCTTTTCCTTATGGCATAGCCAGTTTGTGCTACTGTGCTTTTGACAAAAGAAAACAGACATATTCATGCCCTTGAACAATTTCTTGGGACTCCTAAGAAATCACAGGCAATGTTAAGAAAAAAAATTCATTGGTATAAGCAAACCTTACAGAGGACTAGAAGTTCTCCTATACGCAACAGTGCATCCCAGCAGTCCAAGCACTCTGGTGTGCCAACAGCAGCTAGGAGTGGTGTAGTCAGGGGGCCACACAACCAGACTCACAGCTTTGGGTGTGGGTCAGCTCCTCCTGTGGGCTCCAGGTACTGCATTCCACTGTGCCTACTTGGCTTTTGCCTCTCGGAGGACTCCTGCCACTCCGTGGATGCCGGGTACCGCTTTACCTCTCTGTCACTCAACTGTCTCCTCCTTTCTCATGTTTCACATTCAGGTGCCTTAGGATTTGACAGGAACAGCCCGTCCTCGTGAAAAATACTGTCTTGAGACAGGGCTCCGGGTCACGCCGGTTGTGTGCCTATGAAGTCAATCTGTAGATAATGACTGGCTCTTCAAGTCAGTTGCCATGCATTATTCCATTTTGTTCGTGAGGCCCCATGTTATGTCACTATAGTGACAGACTCACAAGCAACCATTCAGTAGCTGTTCTCAAAGGGGGTTGAGTGTGGCTGGGTCTCAGGTCATCCTGACAGCATGTCGGGATCTCAGAATGAACAAGTCGGAGCAAATCAAAGCCATAGATCACTGTTAGGAAGTTTTAACCCCAGATATACCCAAACTCATATTAATAACATTCCCAAATTCAAAGCAAAGGCTAAAGATGGGAGGAAAAGCATAAAAGAGTAATTGTGAGTTGTTTTAGGTCAACATTGCACTATGTTTTACTCTGTTTTAGGTCAGCATTGCACTGTGAATAACTTTTTAGATATATACTTATTTAGAAATAGAAATCCCTCCTCATTTATTTTTACTCTTTCTTACATTAGCCAAATCCAACTATTTTCAAAACGAAGGAAAATATTTGTGAACAAACGTTATGAAATATGAAGAATCTTGGGACTCACTGACCACTTCAGTGATTATGAAAACTGTAAACTATTTTTAAAAGATTTTTCACTGTTCTTCATTAAGGTCTGATTGCCTCGTCCATTAGCATTTGGCTCTTTTATTATTATGATTGTGAAATACTGTAGATGTTACTACTAATGGACAAAGAAGGTTGACATGGTTTTCTTGATTAACTCATCAATAATCATTTGCAACAATTTTTCTTCATTCAGTGAATGGATTGTTTGCATGCCCTTATAATAATCACGCACATTGAGGTGCAGGAAATTAGCATAAAATTATTCACCCTGGAGACCAAGGTTGTTCTTACACCGTAAAAGTTAGTTCAAAATAATATTAGAAGTCTCTATGAGGTGAGTGAGAAGAAGAAGGCTGATAGCTTGGCCATTTTCTCCACAATGTCACTATTCACGTAGCTTTTTTGAGGGTCCCACCCTTACAAGCAGAGAGGACTGTTTAGAAACGTAACAGCATTCCAAATCTGCATTCTTGCTAAGTTATTTGTGATAAAGGAAGAACATCAAGCACCTCTTATAAGCCAATGAAATAGTGACTATAAGTAAATTTTTAAAATTTGCACAAGTCCCTTCCTTCTTTTCTTTCCCCAGTGAAGAAGAGAGAAAGTTGTGGCCTTTTAAATCCCAATCTCAAATGGAGTTGAGATTTTAAGTAATTTTACAGGGTCTGGGACTTAGGGCTCAGCTACTGCCAGAAAAACTTAGAAACCCTAAACCTTGGTTCTAAAAGGGTTCCTGGGGATCAACTCATCTAATAAGATCAGAAAATTGAGGGACCAGTGTTGTCACACAGTGAGTAAAGCTGCTATCTGCAACGCCGACATCCCATCTGGGCTGTAGTTTGTGTCCTAACTGTTCCACTTCTGAACCAGCTCCCTGATAATGGTCCAGAAAAACAGCAGAAAGGCCCAAATGCTTGAGTCCCACTGCCTGCTTGGGAGACCCAGCTGAAGCTCCCAGCTTCAGCTTGCCACAATGCTGGACATAGTGACCATCATGGGAGTGAACCAGCTGAAGTTAGATCTCTATTCTCTGTCTCTGTCTGTCTCTCTCTCTCGCCCCACCCTAATTTGACTTTCAAAGACTTTTTATTTTTACAAAGAAAATCAAAAGACTATTACTCTATCTAAAGGTATTCTTTCAGTCAATGACTGTACCTCTTACCCAGATCTTCTGACCTAATTCCATTAATTACTTCTTCAAAACACAAAACACCATTAGCACAACCACCCTGAGTCTAGCATGAATCCAGATATGAAGAGAGAATGGGAAAAGTGGCTCAATGAATTAGAAGCTGGCAGATAATTTTTCCACTGAATGCAGCCAGTAGCAAACTCTTTTTAACCAGGATCTTGCGTGTCCGGATGCTGGTTGGTCTCTGTTCTTCCAGCAGATAATTGAACCCAGCTTTGTCTCCACGCAGAAAGACCATGCTTCTGTGCGTCTCTTCACTCTCAGGCCCAGCGAGGGCACCAGTACCACTGATTCACTCCCAGTCATTGTGAGCATTTAGGGAGCAAAGCCATGGATGACAGCTCTCTCTGCCACTCAGGAAAAAAAAGATTAAAAAATAGGTGAAATTAATTTTCATAATGTATTTTATTGATCCCAATATATCCAAAACCTAATTTTACCTGTAATCATTTAAACATTTTTATTAAGAATTTATTTACTTGAAAGGCAGGGGGGGAAAAGACAGAAGTACAGAGAGAGAGAGAGAGAAGACAGAAAGAGATCTTCTATCTGTTGTTTCACTCCACAAATGGCCTTAATGACCAGGCCTAGGCCAGGACAAAGCCAGGGGCTTGGATTTCCATCCAGGTCCCTTACTTGGGTACAGAATCCAGAGGCCTTGAGCCATCTTTCTATGCTTTTCCAGGCATATTTTTAGGGAGTTGGGTCAGAAGTGGAGCAACTGGGAATGGAACCAGTGAACATGGGATGCTAACAATGCAGATTGCTGCTTAACCTACTGCAAAATAATGTTGGACCCCCCTCCCCCAAATCATTGAGATATCTGAATATGCTTCTATTTTTTTTTTTAAATCTTCTGAATTCAGTGAAATTTTATATGTTGAAAACATCTCAATTTATATGCTCAGGAATGCTCCATCTTAGATTTTGAAAAGTTTACAACTTAAAAAATGATTCACATGTCCTGTGCTCTAATTATACTTAACATTTTCTGGTCATTGAATCAAGTACTCAGACATCATTTTAATCCAACACTGGAATCACGTTGACAAAATTAATTATTTTTAAAGGAGATTCACTTTTATTTTTAAGCAAAGGTATTTTAAATTTACTCTTCTGGCAGACATTTGGTACAGTAGTTAATACACCTGCTCAGAAGCCTCCATTCCAGATCAAAATTCCTCTGTTCGAGTCCCAGCTCTGCTTCCACTTCTGCTTCTTGCTAATATGCACCCTGACTCATGTAATTGGGTTCCTGTCACTCTCAAGTGGGAGAACCAGCTTAAGCTCTGTGCTCCTACAATCCATCCGGCCCAGCTTTCACTGTTGTGGAGCATGGGAGACTAGAACAGCAGATAAATGCTACTCTTTAGTTTCAAATAAGCAATTAAAAATACATATATAATACTATATCTATCTGAATTAGATAAATGTTTTTGCTCCTTTTTCATTCAAGATAAACATCAAAAAATTTTTAAAAGGGGCCAGTATCCTGGCATAGTGCATTAAGGCACCACCTAAGACAACAGCAACCCAGATGGGCACCAGCTCATGTCCCAGCCGCTCCACTTAAAATCCAACTCTGTGCTTATGCACCTGGGAAAGCAGAAGAGGGAGGCCCAAGTGCTTGGTCCCTTGTGTTCATGCAGGTGACCTGGAAGAAGCTTCTGATTTCAGTCCCAGCCATTTGGGGAGTGAACCAGAGGATGGGGGATCTCTCTCTCTCCTCTCTCTTTCTTTACCTCCCTTTCTGTAACTCTGCCTTTCAAATAAATAAAATAAATCTTACAAGTTTTAAGCGAATTAATAGAGAAATACAATGCTAACTTTATTAATATCAAAAAGTCTCTAAATTTTGCTTATACTTTTCACAGCCATTGTTGGTGAAAAGATTTTGCATCTTGATTTATTCATATGCAACACTTAAATCATTACTGGATTATGAAAACAAATTGTTCTGTCTAGCTAGCACACAGTTTTTTCCTTTCCTTCAACCTTCAAATTTAGTTCATTCATATGCAATGTGATATCAGTTAGGAAACTATAGCATACTGCATTCTTATCTTTGATAATTGAACATTTAGCAAGCATTCTCCTTCGTTTCAGACGCATATCAGAGGTAACAACGCAGTAAGTCCGTAAAGCTGTTCTACAACCAATCAGTGAGCGTGGGCAAAGAACACAGATCATTACGCTCATTGTCTTCTATTTCTTTCAACAGTTCTATAAACTGCCAATGACTCACAGCATTTGCACATGCATATCAAAAGAGTTTAACAACTGTATCATAACACTTTCATTGCATCGACCTAGGCAAACAGAGTGAAAAATAGATTAATACCTACCACAGAATGAAAACATCTGTGACATTTAAAGATTTCAGTCATTTTAAATTTTGGAATATCACCTATCCATCAAAACAAAATGAATTTTTAAAATTGGTTTAAATTCTTGTTTGAATACATAAAAACTCAAAGCTATGTACACCTTGAATTTAGTGTTAAGCATACGTCTATAGCATTTATTTGTAAACAGAAGTCCTTTGAGACAAAATACACTGGGTGGTGGTTTTTTGTTTTGTTTTGTTTTTATGTTGCATGGCATTTAAAGCGAAAGGAAAATATAATTTTTCAAACTTTGAATCAACTGATCTTTTATAGTGTTAAAAGGTAATTTTTGAGTAATTTTTGATGCTATTTTAAAATTTTTTTCAATTAATAAGATTTTTCACATTTTTAATGAAGTATTTTTGCAATATTTTGCCTCATCATTATCTAACATAATTTCTATAATAGCAATTTCTCTTACCAGCTCTCCATCTAACTGATACCTGTACAGGTATCTTAGCACAGCATGTTAAGCCATGGCTCGGAAAGCATGGATCCCTCATCAGAATACCTATGCTCGGGTCTGGTGCAGTATCCTAGTGGCTAAAATCCTCACCTTGCAAGTGCCAGGGGCCCATATAGGTGTTGAATCTAATCCCGGTGGCCCTGCTTCCCAGCCAGCTCCCTGCTTGTGGCCTGGGAAAGCAGTCGAGGATGGATCAAACTCTTGGGACCCTGCACCCATGTGGGAGACCCGGAAGAGGCTCCTGGCTCCTGGCTTTGGATTGGCTCAATTCAGGCTATTGCAGCCCCTTGGAGAGTGAATCAAGAAATGGAAGATCTTCCTCCCTCTCTCTCCTCTCTGTATATCCAACTTTCCAATAAAAAAAAGAAACTATTTTAAAAAAAAAAGAATACCTTTGCGATACCTATGCTCCAGTCCCACTTCTGCTTCCCATCCAATTTCCCAGCACTCTGGCTTGTACCTGTGTGTCATCTGGGACTGGAAGGAGGAAACGCCACCATAAGCATCAGAAGCTAAGCACAAGGTGGCTCCATGGCTAAATTCTCATCTTGTAAGCACAGAGATCCCATGTAGGTGTCAGTTGATGTCTCAGCTGCTCTACTTCCCTTTCAGCGCCCTGCTCATGGCCTGGGAAAGCAGTAGATAGATGATGGCCCAAAGCCTTGGGGTCTGTACCCTTGTGGGAGACCTGGAAGAGGCTTCTGGCTCCCGGCTTTGGATCAGCTCAGCTCTGGCTAATCCAAATCAGCCAAATCACTTAGGGAGGGAACCAGCTGATGAAAGATCTCTCTCTCTGCCTCGTCTTCTCTCTGTAAATCTGCCTTTCCAATAAAAATAAGCAAATCTTTAAAAAAAAAAAAAAGTTAAGCTCAATGTGCCATGAAAATCTCAGAGAGCATCATACATGTTAAATTCCACTTAGGATTCACTGCCCGCATCCCAGGATGTCGCTGTCCCACAGCGACAGACTTGGTGCACGGAGCCGATAATAACACACGTGGACCCTGACTGATGGTCAAAACCAAAGTTTATTAGGGGCCTCAGACTTTATACACTGAGAGTCCGTACTGTTTCCCTCTCTTGACTGGAATTCCTTTCGTTTTTGTATATTACACCAGGTGTTCTCATTTACATGCTGTTTATACCAAAGGTAGCCATTAGGTTGTTGTCATGCAAATCCTGTCCAATGAACTGCAAACCTGTGCTCGCTGACCTTCCAGGCTCACAATGTCCTCCTACACCAGGAGAGACCAACAATATGGTGGGCCCATTTTTGTACTCTTGGTCATGCTTGAGAATCCTTCTCAGGCCTCCTTCACCTCTCTCTTTCCCTCCCTCTCTCTCCATAGGCAACTCCCTGGCCCACTCATAACTGATATCTCTCCATGTGGGTGGGCCACACCCAAGTATAAGTGTATGTTCACTCTCCTTTTTTTCCCTTTTTAAAAAATTTTGATAATTTTACATAGTTGATTATGGTACAAAGGGCCAAGGGCTACAGGAAAATAGTTAATACCATTGTTTCCACACTAATATCATTTTTTCCCTGTATCTGGGGTCAGGGGAGAAACAAAGGGAAAAGCCCCACCCAGCCTCCCACCCATCCCAGGTCCCCCACGTGGCGCACGCTCCGAGGGTCCTGCTCAAGCAGTGTTGATAGTTCAACAGATCTGAATTGCTACCAGTCTCGCCGTTCCACAAACGATGAAATCTCTTCACAATCCACTAGCTGACATAGTCTCTTCATGGTTGGGGTTCTGAGATCAGCAGTTCAGTTGGAGGGATCTCCAAAGAAACTTGGTCTGAGGCGATCCCAGACCTGATTCCTGCGTGTGCTTGCCACTCTTTCCAGCAAAGCCTGCCCGCACACTGTGTCTTTAAGCCTCTGCTTTGAATTCTTATCTCTGTGAAGGCAACAACTGGGGATAAAGATTAAGATATACAGGCACTTAGCAATCCCATTTTTAAAAGGCTACGTGTATATATTTTACATATATATTTAATACAAATACATAACAATATTTAACATGTTTTTTTAACCTTTTATGCTATTTCCCCAGAACATACATGTGTTGGATTTTTTGTTTTTCTGCATAACCAAAGATTATGTTTATAATATTACAAACTACAATGTTTATTGTTCGTTCTTGTCAAATCTCTACGCAGTGTCTGTAAAGGCTAGTTGTAGCTACTTGTACTTTGTGCAGATCAGGAATCCAACCATGTTTCTACCAGGAGCCATCTAAATAATCAGATCTTCGCACTCTCTGGCATTTTAAAATCACCAGACAAAATAAAACACAGGCCCAAAAGTACTTCGGTGGATGTGTCCCAGTGCCACGGGAGCTCCACTCTGTCTTTGCTCCCCTTCTTTGCCCAGCTGGGGCAGCCAGAGCTAACGAGAATGTTTCCAATGACTGAGACCCCTCACTCCACCTCGGAGCCTAATTACTCTAAAACCAGGTCTTAGAGACGTGCACGCTTGTTGAGCCACTGAGCACCAGTCCCTGGCATTCCTGGGGGGCTCCTTCCTCCTTCTAGCTTGAGTTCCTCCAGGCAGAGACTGAAATCCTTCCTCTTGGGGTTTACAACGACGACTTTCCCAGACAAAAATCTCCTCTGCCATTTAAACTAGGACCTGCGACGGCAAAACTAGTTTAGGGAGACCTATGTGCATATTAAAAGCAGCTCTGGCCTTGACCACACATCTGCAGCCTTCAAGGAGGTCACAGGTCAGAAAGGAAGGCAGAGGCCGTACCTGCAACCTGTCCTAAGAAAACTCACCTATGAACAAGCACAAAATCCAGCAGAATAGACTGGGCTGCCTACACGCCAGCAGAGAGAAGAAAAGTGGGGGGCAGGAGAAACCACGGAAAGCTGGAATTGAGGGCATTGCAGCCAGCTTGCCACACCACAGAGCCATTTCAGGGTGCCCAAAGGTGTCCAGCCCCCTGCCCCCTGCCCTCTGGCTACCGACTGCCCCGCTTTTCCCAGCTGAACAATTCTGTGTGGAAGCTTTGAAGGCCACTATTCAACTGGAAACGTTCATACAGAAGGTTATCATATTTATTAGGCCATTAACCTTTCGTTACCTCCAGTTTTATTATGGTTTGATTCTTCATTAGTTGGCCAGACACCTGACTGGTTCTAAGTAAATGGAAGGCGGACAGACACCCCTTGATAGCGGCAAGGCTCCCTTGAATGCCCGTAAGGTTGGTCTCCAGAGAGATCAACAAAGAGGCAGGAACAAGGCTTGGGACCCAGGGCCAGAGGAGCCGGCACAAGACCAGCAGGGCCTAACCGGGAGTCCCGGGAAGCAAGGCCACCCATTGCAGGCCAAGAGGAGAAAACCAGCATGCCCCAGCCTGCTGGAGGCACTGGGAGTTCACAGGGCCGCTCGTTCACCACCCCAATTAAAGACTTTCTGCTCCCTGCCCTGCCCTGCCGCTGTGGGCTTTGCAGACAGAAGTGGCTTTGTTCCCAGGGCAGCACTGGGGCCTGGAAGCAGCTGGGCCTGCCTGCACTTCCTGGTTGCAGCCTTTCTCCTCTGAAGGCCGTGTGGGGACCGCTGGGTCCAGAGCCTTTTATCTCCCGGTGTTTCATCTGATCCTCGCTGAGTATATTCTGTAATTTGCTTTGTCAACCGCCGCTCCGGAGGAATCATTCCCTCTTGATCTTTCACTCTTCAATCCCTTTTTTTGTTCTGTGGAAAGCATAATTTTTAATTAATGCTTTAGTTTAAAAGTTTATCAGAGTTCAAAAGTCAAATCGTCCAAAATGTTTATCCCTAAGAAGAGCAGTGCATAAGTGCCTTGTCTTCCCCACCACATTCAAATGCAAGCACTTTCATCTCAGGGAACTTTTTCCCTCCTATGATTTACTCCAAATTTTCATCAACTTTACTATCACCTACTGATATCTTAGAGCAGAGAAGGATGTTACATTTCTTGAAGATTTTTTGCCTACCTCATCGTCCCAGTTAGCTACACCATAATTTCTGGGTTAATCCACTTGGAGTATTTATGGAATTATGATTAAGTAAATACTGTTTACTGCTGGCATATTATGATTATGCAATTATATGACAATTAATTAGACCTTTGCAAAATATTTTGTCTTTCCTATTATCAACAATTTCTTTTTTGTTTTTTTGCATTTGCCTAATTAAAAAATAGGAACTGTTTCTGCGCTGACACCATGGCATAGTAAACAAAGCTTTAGCCTGCAGCATCCCCTACGGGTACCAGTTCATGTCCCAGCTGCTATACTTAAGATCCAGCTCCTTGCTTGCTTGTGGCCTGGGAAGGCAGCAGAGGGTGGCTAAGTCCTTGGGCCCCTGCATCTTAGTAGGAGATCAGGAGGAAGCTTTGGGCACCTGGCTTGGGATCAGTTCATCTTCTGCTACTGCTACCATCAGATAGAAGACCGCTCTTTCTGTCTCTCCCTCTCTCTATAACTCTGTTTTTCATGTATAAGTAAATCTTTTTTAAAAAAGATTTATTTATTTTTACTGCAAAGTCAGATATAGAGAGAGGAGGAGAGACAGAGAGGAAGATCTTCCATCCGATTGTTCACTCACCAAGTGAGCGCAACGGCCGGTGCTGTGCCGATCCAAAGCCAGGAGCCAGGAAGCTCCCTCCAGGTCTCCCACACAGGTGCAGAGTCCCAAGGCCTTCAGCCGTCCTCAACTGCTTTCACAGACCACAAGCAGGGAGCTGGATGGGAAGTGGAGCTGCCAGGATTAGAACCAGCGCCCATATGGGATCCCGGCGTGTTCAAGGCGAGGATTTTAGCCACTAGGCCACGCCTCAGGGCCCAGAATAAAGTAAATCTTAAACAAAAACAAAAACAAACAAACAAATTGCTCCATGAATTTGTGTGACCCTCTGAGGCCAGAGCCTCACTGAGCTTCCTGTCAGCTTTGCAGCTATGGGGAAAAAAAAAGTCAACCAAAATGCTTTGTGCAGTGTGTTAAGTCTTCCATCGCTGGTTGTGCATTCTCAAAAAAAGAAGAATCACACCAATCCTGCCATTTGAAACTCCATAGGGCTGTATTACCTGGAGAACAAGACCACACACATCCCTGCAAGCAGCCAGAGCTCTCTATATAGATGTCCCCAGCTTGGTTTGCCATCTCTGATCTGGTGCTGGGTACGGCTCCCACCACCCTCTTTGCATCTTCTGTAGTCAACCCAGGTTTAGTCTCCAAACCTCCACCAGTGCACCAAGGATGCACGCCCATCCTGAGCGGTGGGACCTGTCCTCTGTGCTGACTCAAATCCATTCCTAGATAAACTGCAGCTGGGATACCTGGAAGCAAGACTCAAAGAAAACCTGAATTTCTGAAAGACTATCCTACATTTAGAAATAAGGAAAAGATGTCTCAAAACTTTCAAAGGAAAACAATTCTTGCAAAGCTCTGGCTATCACGCAGGACTTATAGCATCCTTTTTTACAAGCAATTTCATGAAAATGGTCATTTCCCATCTTAAGTAAATTAAAACTGGCAACAAAATATAAAGGAGTGTTAATAGAAACAGAGATGAGAAGAAAAAGAAAAACTCTGCTTGACTTCTGTATTATTGAGGCTGGTATTGTGATGTAAGGGGTTAAGTTGCTGTGTGTGATCGCAGCATCCCATATGGGTGCTGGTTTATATCCCGGTTGGTCCACATCCAATCCAGCTCCCTGGGAAAGCATCAGAAGACAACCCAAGTCCTTGAACCCTACACTCAACTGGGAGATCCAGAGGAAGCTGACCATTCTTCTGACCATTGTATCCTTAGAGCCTGAACAATGCCTGGCACATAACAAACATTCAGCAAGCACTATATTAAATTCCTGCTACCAAATAATGCTTTTTTTCACTGTGGTCACTGGGAAACTCTGAGCTAAACTCCTCAGTGTTACTGACTAGTAATTAGCTCTCTCTGTTCTCACTGTTTTCCAATCTTCTTGATCCCTATTTCAGTTTCCTTGAGACATTTTTATTGTTTTGTGACACATTTTTTTTTTCTGCTGTGAACCATCTGAAAACTGTTCTACAAAATGGGAATATTAAATAAATGGCAAAACTAAGTTATTTGTTACTACCACCAGAAACCATCTGACAGATCTAATACTCACTTTAATTAATTTCTCCTAGATCAAAATGGTGAGAAGAGGATGAGGGTTACCTTAGGATCTGTCCTAATTTACTCTAATGCTGGTCAACATTTGTTAAATATCAGTCAGTGATCCAAAAACCTTACATAGTCTTCTACTCTTCACATCTGCCTTCAGATAGCAAAAGCACTTCTAAAGTGAAAGAATCGCAAGGTTATATGGTGATGTGTTATTAGAATTGCATCATTTCCCAGATGTTCAATGAAGAATTTATCAGGTTTGGGTAGATTTGGCTGTTAGAACTGACATGGAAAACCCACAGTGTGAACAGATTTTCTCTGTCTACTTAGCCATTTTGGCTTGTTGCTTCACGGCCCAGGTGGCAGCGCCATCCGTCATCCAACAGCAAGGAAGGGAAGAGCAAAGGTGGAAAATGTTTCCTGGCAGTGTACATCTCCTTTAACAAGCAACTGTAGCTTTTCTTTGTTGGTTTGTTGTCTTTCACTCCTCTGTTCCAAATGGGATCACACAGAGAGTCCTCCTACAAACACAGAAATTCAGAAAACGTGGAGTTTTCTTAGGTCAAGCACAGTGACGTCTCAGACTTGCAGAAGGTGGGCATGTGATGCAATCTGTGCTTCGGACGCCTACATCCCATACTGGAGCCGCTTAGTTTCTGTCCTTGCTACTCCACTTCCCATCCAGGTTCCTGTAATGATCATCATGGAGGGTAACACGTGATGGCTCAAGCACTTGAGTCCCTGCCGTGCCTGTGGAAGATCTGGATGGAGTTTTAGGCTCCTGGCTTCAGCCAGGCAGAGCCCAGCTATTGTAGACATTTTGTGGGGAGTAAGCCAAAAGATGGAAAATAACACTCTCTTTCTCTCCTTTTCTTTCTCTCTTTCCCCTTCCTTCAGTCTTTTTGTCCCTCTCCTTTAAGTGAACAAGTAGATAATTGAATAAATCATTGAATAATCGAAGTCCTATGTGTGATTTGTCAATAGTGTCTCCAGTGTTGTTGTATATGGACAATGTATCATAAAAATAAAATCAGACTTTAAAGAACAGTAGAATCGGCCTGTTTTATTACACTATTACACTAATGTAAAAAATATTTCTTACACCTTCCTTGTACTATAGGTCTAGATCTCTAGACTTTTTAGATTAATTAATTAATTTATTTTTATTGGAAAGTCAGATATTCAGAGAGGAGGAAAAACAGAGAGAAATATCTTCCATCTGATGATTCACTCCCCAGGTGACTGCAAAAGCCAGAACTGAGCCAATCCGAAGCCAGGAGCCAGGAGCCTCTTCCAGATCTCCCATGCAGGTGCAGATTCCCAAGACTTTGGCCTATCCTTGATGCTTTCCCAGGCCACAAGCAGGGAGCTGGATGGGAAGTGGGGGGCCACCAGGATTAGAACCGCCATGCATATGCGATCCTGGAACATGCAAGGTAAGGACTTTAACCACCAAGATACTGTGCCAGGCCCCTCTAGATCCAATTTTTTACATAGAATATTTGTTTAAATATCTTTTGTTGAAAGATATCACCAGATACCTGCAGTAATAGCGTTTCTGACAGTGATCTCACAAGGTATCACTACCCAAAGAGGAACAGAATCTGTAAATGTATCTAAACTCTTACATTCTTCTAAAATCAATGATAAAAGTCAGTAATAAAAAATAGTTCCAAGTACATAAAGGAAATGTAGTGATAATCAGAATTGATTTTGAGGAAATTGATATTGTTGAGATTCTAGAACGATAAATAATTGACATAATGAAACATTGATATTTTGTTAACCTTATGCAAAGGGAGCTGTTTTCCCAACAATCTCTTACATACACATTAAATATAATTTCTGTCTTGACCATGGGGAGGAAATCCTCAAGCTCTGTGTTTAAAATCAGTTTATCTTCTCTAGCCAAATCCCTTTTTAGTCAGAAGAGTAGCTATAGTTCCTACAAGTTTTAAATGACTGAAATCTAAAAATGCATTGTTATTTGTGCTTCCACTGTGATCCTTAATACTGCACTCTGCAGAGATCAATCTAATTAAAATATGCAAAAGTTGGCAGACACCATTGAGATGGTCAGAACTGCTCAGTAAAAAATAAGGTAGGGTGTCTCAGAGAACACAGTCGCGTTCCAGCTCTTATCTTAACTTCTTTAGGTTTGGCCGAGTCTTTTTTATTTAAATATTTTCATTTTGCTTGCAAGGGAAGCAGATTTTCCTCCATTGATTTACTCCCCAAATGGCCAAAACAGGCAGGGCATGGCCAGGCCCAAGCCAGGAGCCTGCAACTCCAGGCAGAGATCCCATGTGAGTGACAAGGACACGGGGATTCGGGCCATTATTTGCTGACTTTCAGGATATACTTCAATAGGAATGCTGGATTGGAAGCAAAGCAGAGATTTGAAACAGCCACTCAAAGATGGGGTATAAGTATCCTAACAGGGTCATGAGCTGTGGCACCCAGCACACCCTGCCAGGTTTGTGTGGTTTTCACAGAATGTGACTGGGGAAGAGCTCAAGATCTCTGCTTGCTGTGAGGCATGTACCTGCTCCAGGGTTATAATGTATGTCTACCCCTCATTCCTTCCCCACAACATGGTTGAAGTTATTGTGGTGTCATAAGTATGCAGTGACCTTGTAATTCAGCATACAAACTGCAAGTATAATGGAAACAGCGAAAGGTGACGTTAAATATGTTGCCAGAACCATGTTGCATGGTTACCCTATTCATTTGGTCCAGCGACTGCAGACAACCATAAGCGATACACTCCCACAACTCGCAGAAGGTCACAGTTACAAAACAAGATGAGGGAAGTAAATCAGCAGATGGACCATGTCTCTCTCTCTCTCTGATTCTGTCTGTCTGTCTGTCTGTCTCTCTCTCTCTCTCACACACACACTTAGTCTGCATGTCAAACAGATATATCTCTAATAGAAAGAAAGAAAGAGAGAGAGAAAGAAAGAAAAGAGAAAAAGGAGAGAAAGAAAGGAGAGAAAGAGAATCTTCAGGTGACATGGGAAGAGGAGTAGCTGCTGAGCTGAAGCTGCTCAGGTAGGGACACCTCAACAACCTCCATGCACACACAGATGGAAACTCACACCTCAGCATCAAATCAGATTATTACACCATGGAGCTATAAAGTGTGACTATTCACTATACAGGTGTTACAAATTACCTAGACCTTCATTAAAGTTCAAGGTTCCATGGTTTCAATGAAGTCCTTGAGCTCTATGAAATTATTTTTTTTTCAAATCTGTGGACTAGGGTCAATGCCATGGTATAGTAGGCTAAACTTACAAGTTTGGTGCTGGCATCCTATATGGGCATCAGTCCCCAAACCCATAGTTGCTCATGATTGTGCTATTGTTTCTGGTTCCAAATATCTTGGATTTGACTCATTTCTCCATTACCACATTGTTCATCTTCTCTTAATTCACTTCCTTCTCCAATTCAAACTGTAAGACACCAGTCTGGTTATATCTTTCCATTATTTAGAGCATTCCATTGCTTATAGTAAGGCTAGCTGAAAGAATTTTCTGAAATGCTAGAAACTTCTGGAAAGTTCTGTATTTGTGTTCTCTCCTATGGCTACCACTACCCACACATAACTACTGAGTACTTGAAATGTGGTTAGTGTGACTGAGGAACTGAATCTTTAATTATGTTTAATTTTAATTAGTCTAAATATAACTAGCCTTAAAAGACTTATGGGTTCCATAATGGAGCTCATTTCTAAAGTATAGAGGCAAGCAAGCCCCACTGATCTACTTACCTTTCTCTATTCCTTCTTATACTTTTATGTATCCATGTTTTTGTGTTTGTTGTACCTTTCCCAGACATCCTTTCTCACCTTCTCCATCTGATGAACTCCTATTCAACTTTGCCAACTTAGGTCAATTATCACCTCCACTCAGAAGCCTTTTGACACCTTATGGAGAGATAGAGAGATTTACATTTTCTTTTGTATTCCCTGAACTTTATATTTATTTCTACTCTAATCCTTACACTACGAAATGCTTCATCTCCTCCCAGACAAATTATTATCTCCCAAAGAGCGGTCCCAAACTACATATCTTGAATATACTAACCATTTGCTAAAAGTACAAGTGAATTAATACAACACAGAAAACAAATTTTGATCAGTAACTGAATACTATGCAGTGTGTGGTTAGGCATCAGCAAGCTCATGTATTTGTCTTCCTTTATTATCTTCAATCATTGGTACAATGCCTGTCGAAATACCAATTGAAACAATTGATTTTGGAACTAGTTGACTGAAGATTTATGCTAGTCATTCCAATTCTAGAGTCTCAAGGCCCTACTCTGTACTAAGTCAGATTATCAGAAAAGCTAATAGCCCTCAGAAATCTAAGAAATACTATGTAACACTCCATCTTCCTTGTGCATAAATTAGTATTTTAAAATGGTCATATGGACACTGTGAACTCTAAAGAAACTTCCATCAAAATCACTGTTCACTGTGTAGTTCAATGCTTCTGACAGAAAAGTCTATGTGTGCCCCAGACTTCATGCTACCCTAACTTGATCCCCAATGCCACGGTGTTGAGAGGCAGAGCCTGACTGGAGATGTTTGGGTCATGGAGGTCATTCCCACGAGTGTGTTGTGCCATTGCCAGCATTGCAGCTTCCTTAAAGTGCAGAGTTTAGCCTCCTCGTGCAGGCTCTTCCCTTGTCCATTTCTCCCTGTGTGTCTCCCTCCCTTATCCTTAACCCTTTCACTTCTTCTACGGGATGACACTTCTCCCCAGATGCCAAGCTTCAATCTGCAGAACTGTGAGAAATGAATGTCTGCTTAGTATGAGCAGTTCAGGATTGTGATATCCAGTTAGGCAGTAGAGAACAGACTTAAAGACTTGGAGAACCCTTCTGTGAGTACAGTACCAGAAAGATTGCCTCCTTTCTAACAAGCTTGTACACGATTTATAATGGTAGCTACATGACCCTTCTTATTCCTCTCCAGCTGCTAAAAAAGTATAGGATTGGGTGTATTGTTTTTAATTTATTTATTTTCATTGGAAAGTCAGATATACATAAAGAGGGAGAGACAGAAATATCTTCCAACCGCTGGTTCACTTCCCAGGTGGCCACACCAGCTGGAGCTAAACTAATCCAAAGCCAGGAGCCAGGAGCTTCTTCCAGGTCTCCCACGTGACTGCAGGGTTCCAAGGTTTGGGGATGTCCTCTACTGCTTTCCCAGGCCACAAGCAGGGAGCTGGATGGGAGTGGAGCAGCAGGGACATGAATCATAAGGGATCCTGGCTCATGCAAGGCAAGGACTTCAGCCAATAGGCTACCATGCTGGGCCCTAGAATTGAGCTTTATACTTTTGTTAATTATTTGCTTGTTAAAAAGAAAAAAATCTAAGATCAATCTCATACTCTTAATTATTTTATTAGATCAATGCCATTTGTTGTTACTGGTTTCAGATCCTTTTATATTACCTGGTATTCTTCTAGATATTGTACTAAATGAATCATACATGTATTTTTTACATTTGATCTTGGCCAAAAGGCCAAGAAGCGACATACATGCCTTTTTAAAAGGATTTATTTTTAGGGCCAAGCATGATGGCTCAATGGCTAAATCCTCACCTTGCAAGTACCGGGATCCCATATGGGTGCCAGTTCATGTTCCAGCTGCTTCCTTTTCATCCAGTTCCCTGCTTATGGTCTGAGAAAGCAGTAGAGGATGGCCAAAGCCTTGGGACCCTGTACTGGTGTGGGAGACTGGGAAGAAGCTCCTGGATCCTGTCTTTGGATCAGCTCAGCTAGGAAGTGAATCAGCGAATGGAAAATCTTCCTGTCTCTCTTTGTCTCTGTAAATCAGATTTGCCTTTCCAATAGAAATAAATAAATCTTTAAAATAAATAAATAAAATTAACAAAAAAATTTTTTTTACTTGAAAAGGTAGAGTTACAGAGAGAAGAACAGATAGTGAGAAAGAGGGATTATCTATCCTCTGGTTCATTTCCCAAACAGCCTCAATGGCCAGAGCTGAAACCATGTGAAACCAAATGCCAGAAGCTTCCTCTGGATTTCCCACATATATACAGGGGCCCAAGGCTCTGGGCCATCATCCACTGCTTTCCCAGGTCGCAGGCATGAAGCTGGATATGAAGTGGAACAGCTGGGACAGGAACCACTGGCCACTGGCAGGTGGCCATGGGACTCACACTGGCAGGTGGAGGATGAGCCTATTGAGCCATGGTGTTGGCCCCAACATACACGTCCTACCATTTTTTCATTCTCTGCTTTTATGACCCTGCCTTTCCTTGGTAGTAAATCAGCATGTTAAAAAAGCAATTTACCTTTTCTCACCTGCTATGCCTTCGCTGTGACTGTTGCTGTGTCCTTTAACGGTTCTTCATCAATGGTGTTGAAATCAATTCAGTGAAAAATCTGAACTCTGCAGCTGAACTCTAAAATTTTTTTAAAACCTACTTATAGAGCTGAACTATCACATTAACAAATGTGATAAACAATCACACAAAAGTATGTTCAATCTCAACAGTCGAAAAATACAAATCAAAATATCAAACTACTATTCTTGGACTGTCTAATTAGCTATTTTTTTTAATGCTAAGTTACATGCTAGCAAGAACTCTCATAAATAAATGGCATTCTGATCACTGACGGTAAGAGCAAACAGTGTTTTCAGGAGAAAATTTAACAACATAGGTGAAAAGCTTCAAAAGCACTTGGATCTTTGATATTGAAATTCTACTTACCAGAATTTTAACATAAGAAAATAAATATGCAATAATTATGTTCAAGAATGCCCATCACAGTATAATTTTCAGTAGTTATAATTGGCACTAACCTAAATATCAAACAATACAGGAGTGAAAACTGGCATAAAATTTTATAATTTAACATTTATGTAAGTTTTCAGTGTAACAATCTTTCCTAGACTATTATCCAAACAGAAGATGAGAAAAGATATTTATTTTGGCATAATCCAAAATGCCGAACTCTAGGGAACTGGACAGATAACATTAGGAACCCTCATGTGATGGGGTACTACACAACTACTGACATGGAACAACAAACACAAAAAAATCACTTTGATACAAATATCACTGCAAAATGGGATTTATAATATGTAAAAATTATGTATGTAAAAATTATGCCAACATTTAGGTATGCCACTGTACTTTTCTGTTTTTTTAAATTAGCTGCAATAAAATATTTTTTTTAAATCAGAAAAACCATCCGAGAGAAGCATACATGTACAAGCTTAAAGCATAAGTATGGGAACATCTAATTCGCCGATGTCAGAACTTGCTGAAGTCAATGGTTTTACAGGTATGAGTCGAGTACTTGACACCCTCTGGGCTTAGAGAAGTTCTGTTAGAGGTTCTCTAGTCAGTGAGCTCCCATATAACTTGCTCATTCCCCACATGATTACAAGAACTGCTCAAGGCCAAGATCAAACCCAGGGACCCAAAACTCAATGTCGGTCTCCCATGTGGGATGCAGGGACCCTACTCTCTAAGCCAGCCTCATTGCTCTCCAGGGCTGCAGTAGCAGGGAGCTGTGGTGAAATGCCTGGTGTCAAGTCCAGGCCATTTAACAGCGAATGTAGGTGTGTCAGTGTCTTCACTGCTGCCCAAGCTAAAATCTGAAACGAAAAACTGAACTCAGCCAATGCCAAAGCCCATATTTCCCACCATTTCTCACTCCGTGCCTTACTAAAGCTCACAAGCATGTGTCCAATATCCAAAAGAAGGGGGAAAGGGGAGTGATTTATAAGCATAGTCATGCCCAATCTTGTCTGATCTTGTTTGGAATCTAAACAGGATCAGGTCTGGTTAATACTGGAATGGAAGTTAAAAGTTCTTTTATTTTATTTTGATAATCTTCACATAGTTGATTAGGGCACAAAGGGTCAAGGGCTATAGGAAAGTGGGTAAGACCATTGTTCCCACGTTCTCTTTCTTTTGTTTTTCTCTGTATCTGGGGTAAGCGGGAAGATAAAGGGAGAAGTTCCAGATTCTAAAACTAAGAAAAATAAAGATGTTTCATGTTTTAGGGATATGGGAAGAAAACTGTCACCAAAGGGAGCAGTGGCACCTAACTAGGGACATGGAGTTCTGAAAAGATTCAGGCAGGATGGCAGGGTAGGCATTCGAGAGCTGGCTCACAGCAGAAAGGAGCAAGGTGAGAGCCCCAGTTTATGCTTGAGAAGTGGTGGGCATCTGTGGGTTCCTGGAGCAACAGGTGGAAACACGGGGGCAAGGCAGTCTTAACCCGAGGCATAGCAAGGCCTGGCTTCATGTCACGGGTAGTTTTTGAAGATGGACAGTATGACAAGAATTGATTCCACAATGTTTTAGGCCATCAGGCCCAGGTTCTGTTTTTCCCGTGTAATTTCCTAAAGGATTTTTTTTTCTTGGAAAATGAACAAATACCCACCTTGAAAGGACAGGAGTTTGTTTTCTCTTTTCTGTTTTCTACTTATTCCTTTCCCACTTTGTGCTTTCCAGATTTTCTTTGCTAGATTCTTTACTACTAGGTAGACCTCTCCATTTAGGAGCTCACCATCTGAGCTTCACAAATTAGTTTTTGCCTATAGACCAGTGTTAGTTTTCCATTCCTCAAATTACTTCAATACAACAAACGTGAGTCGGTTGCTAAGATGTGTCCATCAGCCCAGTTTGGTTGATGGAGAACACAGAGGTGGATGAATAGGTGGGTCCGTTGGGGCCCCCTTAAGGCCTGTGTCATTGCAATCTCCCCACTCATTGGAGTTAGCTTGAGCAGCTCAGTCTTAGAGTGGGAAGCTGGTTTGACCAGACAAAACCAGTGGAGACTTCATTTGGAAGCAGAAAAGAAAAAATGCACATGAACATGAAGAGCTGAACAGATGGATAGGGCCTCCTTTCTTCTTTATTTTAACTCTTCAGTGCTGACAATCAACTCAATTTAATATAATCCCTTGGGAAGCATACTTTTTTCCTGAACAGAAAAATGCAAAATGTCAGAAACACATAAAGGCAGCTTGCATCTGCAAGAGGAAAGACAGCTGCACTTCTGGAAGGAACACCATGAATTAGACCCAGAGAATTAAGCAATTGGACCACTCATCCACTCTGGTGCTTTATTCCTTTCATACAGAACTGCTGCTTAGGAACGTGTTGAAAATCCTTCATTCCACATTCCCAATTAGATGATGAGCCTCAGTGCTAGAAATGAGAGTCAAGGGTCAGGAACAGCTAGGTGTAACCACCAGCTTTCATGAGGACCCAGAAAGCAGGACAGGTGGCCACCTCCTTTCCTCCCCCCTCCCTCCTCCCATGGCCCTCTCTACCATGTCCTCAGCCCATGTACATGAGTTCCTTCAATCACCTGTTTTCTTCTTTCTTTAGGAAACACTAGGTCACCCACTGGTCCCAATTCCACAGCAGGACCCTATACCCCACCACTCTGGCTTTTCAAGCAGCTTCCAAATCACTGTCATGAATATGTATGAAACTGTATGTTTTCAAATGACACCCTGTAACACTACCAACCCAGTTTCCATCTTGGTCAGGCTTTGAACAGAAACATCATCCACTCTGGGAAATAGGAAGCAGAGGTGTCCAGAAGGATGCAGAAAGTCCCCAGCAGCAGATTAAGTGATGACAAGGCCTCCCCAGAACTGGAAGTGTGAGTGCCCACCCAAGACTACCCCAACATCTCTCTGCCATTTGGCAGTCAGCTTGTCATGCCAGGGCAGTCCTGCGGTCCAGGGCTTCTTGGTGCCTACCTGACTTGGCTTTCTCCTGGCTTTTTTGCTTCTCATCACTTTAGCATGTTGTGGAGACCCTACCTCTGGCACAGAACTAATGAGCAAAACCTTTCTTTTCAATTACCAGTGACTGTAGGGCCCAGGTCCCTTCATGTAAACTGTGAGAGATGATGCTAATCTGTGGCTGGGTCCCCTTTTGTTCAGGGGTCAGATAGGGAAGAAAGAAGACAGAAGTACAAACAGGACCTGCCAAGGGATCTTCCAGAATGCCTCCTGGAAACAAAAGATCACCGAGAAGCAAGAACAAGTCTCTGGGTACATTCTTTATTATCTGGAACACATTAGAAAATGTGTCATTGTGGGCAGTTGTTGTGTGGCGTACATTAAGCCACAACTTGTGACACCTTCAATTTGCATGGCGAGGTCTAGGCTCAAGTTCTAGCTTTACACCTATTTCTAGCTTCCTACCAATACACACCCTTGGAGGTAATGGAAGATGGACCACGTGCTTGAGTCCCTGTCACCCACATGGGAAATCCAGATGGAATTCCAGGCTCCTAGCTCAAGTTCGACTTAGCCCTTACAGGAATTTGGGGAGTAAACCAGAGGATAAAAGAGATGTGTCCCTCTCTTTCTCTCTCTCTCTCGCCTTGCTTTTCAAATAAACAAATGAATAAATATTTCCTAAAACGTTCCATTGGCTTCATAGAATTTGACCTCTTCTGTTTTCCAAATATTCTGTTCTCTCAGACATCACTACCAATTTCCAAGAACAGAGACAGAAAGGAATCAACCCCTGAGAACTGACCCCCAGGTCAGCCTGAGAGTTTCTAATCAAAACTGACACCAACAGGACCTATCTGGGGGAGATTGCTTGTGTTTGTCTACATTCAAGAGTGCCCTAAATTCAGGGAGGCATTTGATGTGGAGTACCTGGGTTCAAAGCTGTTTTCATTACCACTCTCTGTTAGTGAGTATTCTGGAAAACAACGGGTGCTGGATCAAGTAGTTGAACCCCCACTGCCCAGAGTGAAGACTCAGATCAGGTTTTGACACCTAGTGTCTGCCAGGGTGGCAGGGACTTGGGGGCGTGAACTATCAGATGGGAGCTCAATTAGTCCTTGTGCCTCCCTCCCTCCTCTCATCCCTCCCTCTTTTTTTTCTCTAACCTTTCAAGTCAAAAAAATAACTTTTTATAGACTCAAACTTGGTAACAAAATTAGGATATTTTCCAACAAGGGGGTTTGCATTCTATTTGTGTTTTGAGTCCATCAAAAATGCCATTGTCTTCTTTTTCTCTCAAAATAATTTAATGCTTTCACATTCTATGAGCCTCTTTTAGGGCATATTTCTACATCATATGATTAGTTTCTACAGACTAACATAAAATTTTTTCTGGTGTCTGAAAATCAGCCCAACTCTTTTTTTTCATCTGCTAACTTCCCAAAGCAGATTTTAAATAAAGAATTCTTTGAGGCTTCAGTAGCGTCAAAATCATTTTCAATAAAGCAAGTTAGAAAAATATGTTGCCATATCTAGTATTATCAGTCTGTAGCTCTCTATTCTTTGATTTTTTTAAAATAAAAGCTGTTCCCATAATGTGAAGACTAAAAATAAAATGAGAATTCCCATAAGATCTCTCACAAAAACATTGTCAATTTGTAAATTGCAGAAACAAAGATACATATTTAATTTTCCCAGAAAGAATTATGGAGATGCAACTAGTATTTTCTGGACTAAAAGTATATAATATGAAAACCAAACGAAACATTTTTGAAAACACTTTTACCTTCAGTGATAATAAATTATTGAATTTTCTGCCAAAAGAAAGACTTATAGAACCAACAAGACTCAGGTTTAACAGAAAACAAATCAGTATTATCGGACACTAATGATTTTTGAGTCTTTAAGATGGATTTTATAGTCAACGGCAACGATTCTGTCTTACTCACATTGAATCATGTAGAAAGGAGGAATTTTGAAATTGGCATTTCCCACACAATTTATTGTCTACCACTAAAGGCAAGCACTGGTTCCCCTGATATCTCTCAACTTCAGCTTCACTACTTTTGCACGAATATAGAACTCTACTAACAAGGCTTTACGTGTGAAGTCAGAAATTTTACTGCAGGCAAGATGCAACTCACATCTTTCCTGCCATCACTTCCTTCCCAACCCTGAGATATACTTTGATATATATGGAATTACACTTGCTCATGTTCTAATTATCTGCTTGATGTGGTATACAAATTCTGTGTTGCTATTTTTAGAAGACAAGCAGATTTTTTTTTTTTCTGTTTCTGAGTAAAGTGATCAAACCTTATCCAAGAATTAACTGCTTCTTCCTCTACTCCAACGGCCCAGGTTATCTCTGTTCTGACAGCTTACTAGCCAGTCAGACTACAGAAACCTCCCTAGCTCCCATGCCTTGGGAAAAGAGGATGCTGTCCTCCCATTGTGTCTTTCAAGATCTCTGGCAGAGCACCTCATGGAGCCAAGGGCTAGGTTGTGGGTAACATAGTGTCCTATCTTAAGCCATCCCAAATAAACACATAATGCACTGGGACAATGCTACTTGGGAAATTCGGCTTTAGTTTACCTTCGAACCTAATGGCATAAGGTACAAAACACATAGCTGCATGTACCCAGGAGAGGTAAGGCAATAGGGAAGAGGTGGGTTCAGGAGAGAAGGAAATAAGAAATGGAAAGAGTTAACAGGTTTTTGAGCCCCCTTAATCGAAGAAGTGTGTTGAATGAATACCTGCCTTATCCCACGTAATCAATCCCACCAACAATCCTAAAGGGGAAGTACTGTTACTGGGTTCTTTCTCTGCTTTCCAGCATTACAGGAAAAGCAAAATCAAATACTAACAATCTGTTAAAAGATTGAATACAAGCCGCGCATCTCTAACCATTATCTTTCCTCTGGCACACAAGCAGAAAGAGTCAAGAACTAGAATAAGCTAAAACCAATCCATCATTTTTAAACTCCAAGCAGACACACACACACAAACACCAGTCTATCAGACTGGACTAAATGTTCTGTGTGTTCGACCATGGGTCCTGAAAATTACTGGAAGGATAGCAACCACACAGACAGGAGCAGACATGGCATATCTCAGGACAGTTTTTCACAGATCCTGAAACTGCTGAAGAGGAGACACGATCAGCCATTGGTGATTGTACCTACAGAAGGAAACTCAACGGGACCTGGGAAGTTCGGGTCTTGTACTGCTACAACCTTCCACTCCCAGGTTCCAGACACACTTCCCATTCCAGCATGCCATGATTTGAAGATTTGGCTCCTCAGCCCATGAAGGCATTTAAATGTCAAAGTCATGTTAATGGCACTAAGGAGAGTAGAGGGTTGATCCATTTATAGCTTCTGAAGAGGGAGCCATTGGGAAGTGACCAGGATGGTGTCCCATGATTCAGACCATATGAACCAGTGTGCTTCCTGTCCCTCCGCCTCCTGATAACCACACAAATCTTCCTTTGCCATTGTCCTGCCATCCTCACCAGCTATTGAACTAGCAGTGCCACCCAGACTTCAACTATGAATCTCCAAAACATGAGCTGTAATGAACTTTCTTCCTTAGTGAGAAGCTTCTAAAAGTTTCAGTGACTCCTTTAAGGGACTACTCATAAATACTTGATGCCTCCTGGTCCTTGAACCAAATCAGCCATGGGGAACCTACATATTCCTCAAGGGAGAGGAATTGTTTGTAACACCTTGGCCTCCAACTTTCTCAGAGACCTCAAGGGTAGGTAGGAATTAGGACACTGTTTGGGACACTTGAATCTCATATCAGAGTTCCTAGGTTCCAGTCCCAGTGTCACCTCCAAGTTTAGCTTCCTGCCAATGCAGATAGCATGTTTTGACTCAAGTAGTTGGATCCTAGTCATCTGCATGACACACCAGATTGAGTCCATCCCTGGCTTTTACAGGTGTTTAGGGAATAACCCAGCAGAAGGGAGATCCGTGTAACTCTATCACTCTCTCACTTCTTTAGAAATCTCAAAACATTAATAATAATTGTCTGCTATTTCCAAAAATATGAAGCATGATCCTGTGTTAAATTTTCTTGGCATATATATTTATTGGAAAAGAGCATGCTTCACCCACTCTGGTCTAACTAAATCAAAAGATTAAGGATTAGAAACTAAATCTCAACATTGTTAATGTGTTCCCAGTGCTGGCCCTGTTCAATAACATCTCAGCATGACATGAGGATGGGATACTCCCAGCTTGCAGGGAGAATCTCATTTATGTGAGAATAACCTTCCATTCAAAACCCATTACTGTTGCAAACTTTCCATTCCTGTGTCTGCCTTTGTAGAAGAAGCCAGGGACCTAAAGTTTCAAGGCTTCTTAAAACTGTGCTCATTAAACAGCATGTTAATCATGGATCAGGGATTGCACATTATCCAGCCCATTAAGCTTTTGTATGTTCCTGGGGAAGACTGTAAATTGTATAAAAATACAAATGATCCAGTGGTTAAAATAATTGGCTATAATGAACAGCAAAATTAATTATGAATGACCACATTGCTTACCCAGTTGACCTAAGTCATTAACAGATGTAACATTTTGGGTAAAAACAAGATGTGTTTTGGCTTCTACAAAGTGCTCCATGCATGCATAGCAGTGCCGGGTTCTCACTGTCAGCCCACAAAGGAGTGTGTGAGAGGTTGCTTAGGGCCATCCTGGTGAAACTTCTCCACAAATCCATCATAAGAACATAACCTGTCATGGGATCCTGGATTTATTCTAGAGCAGGAAGAAGATTGTTTACATTCTTCACTTAAAGAAACCTCTGCTGCAAGAAGAGGCAGGAAGGCCGGAGAATCAAGGAGGTCAGGGTAGTAAGGCACTACAACCATCTTGCAAGTGCACACTCAGCCACAAGTCAGCTAGTCCAGTCTCCCCAGAGGAGCCATTTCAGGAGCAAGCCTTTTAAGAAATGAGTCCAGCTTAGAGTTCTGTTCTCTCACAGGAAGCTGCGGGTCAGAGAACATTAGCTGCCCTGCTCAGTACCTCACAGGGAACAACAAAGAACTCCTATCTGCAGCCATTCATTCACACAGTGGGCAGTGCCTTCCCCATGCTCAAGAGTAACTTTTCAACTCAACTTTGTTTATTCTCTCTCTCTCTCTCCTTCCCTCCCTTTCCCTTCTGTGTGTGTGTGTGTCTCCTTCACATGACACATCCGAACATTTTAGACTTTAGACATGAGACAAACAACAGGAAAGAACACGTGATTGATATATGTCACACTCAGTATGGTGGCGCTTCTAAAACTGGATGGAAAAAAACCCACATGTACTTTTCTCATAAGGTGCATTTTATTAACTTTTTTTAAAGATTTTTTTAAATTTTTATTTGAAAGACAGAATTACAGAGAGAAAGAGAGGTGGAGAGAGATCTTCCATCCACTGATTCATTTCCCAAATGGCCCTCATGGATGGAGCCGAGCCAATCCAAAGCCAGGAGCCAGGAGTTTCTTCCAGGTTGCACATGTAGTTGCAGGGTCCGAAGGTGTTGGAATACCCTCTACTTCTCTTCCAGGCCATAGCAGGGAGCTGGATGAGAAGTGGAACAGCCAGGACATGAACAAGGCCCATATTGGATGCAGGCACTTAAAGGCTTACTAAACCACAGCACTGACACCAACAATAAATTGTTTTTAAGATTTATTTGTTTTGCTAGAATGGCAGATCTACAGAGAGGAAGAGATACAGAAAGAAAGATCCTCCGTCTCCTGGTTTACTTCCCAAGTCGCTACAATAACCAGAGTTGAGCCAGAATCCAGGAGCTTTCTCCAGGTCTCCCACGAGGGTACAGGGTTTCCAAGGCTTTGGGCCGTCCTCCACTGTTTTTCCAGTCCACAAACAGGGACCTTGATAGGAAGTGGAGCAGCCAAGATATGCAGCTCCCACAAAGGATCCTAGCACATGCAAGCTGAGGATTCAGCCACTGGGCCATAGCACTGGGCCCCCAAACATTACCTTTTTGAAGTATGCCTCTGTACTCACAGTAGCTTGGTGAACTTTGAAGGTATTCTGAGCTGACATTTATGTTTGCCATGGTATTTTGAACATGCCATCCCTAGGAAGGCAGAGATTCTTAGATCACTACAAATGTGCCTATCCCACAGCTAAAAAAAAAAAAAAAAAAAAAGCTACACAAACTTTATTCAAGGACAACTTTCATGGGAAGAAACTAACACATGGACAGCCTGTCCTTTCTGGGCATATTGGAAGAGATCCATACCTCAATATCCATGGGCAAGAGAGAGAGATTTTATGGCTACTGTTTCCAAAAGTAAAATAATACCCTATACTGAATTATGTACTTCACAGCATACTACCACCTGCCTTACCGCCTTGATCTCAGCCAGTTCTTCTCATGTGAGCTTCAGTTTGTCTAATTCCAGCTCACAGACCTGTCTCTTCCCGTTTAGCAGCAGTTGGCCTTCTTAAATCACTGCCTAGAAGCATGTCTGTGAAATAGCAGCATCCGAAGTGCTTGCTGGGGCTAACCGTTTGGATCCAGCAATTCATATGGGCACTAATTCCAGTTGCCCCACCTCTGATCCAACTTTCTGCTTTCGAACTGGGAAAGTAGCTGAGGACCGCTCAAATACTTGGGTCCTTGCACTCGGAGAGGGAGCCTGAAAGAAGCTCCTGGCTCCTGGCTTGCACAGACCTAGCTCAGGCCATTGTGAACATTTTGGGAGTGAGCCAGGAGATGGAAAACCTCTCTGTCTCTCCTCTCAGTAAATCTGCCTTTCACATAAAAATAAATAAATCTTCAAAAAATAATGAAGTGCCCGCTAGGTGTTAGATGATGTTCATCAAGGGAAAGACATTGCCGTCTGGTCCTGTAGCATGGAGGCCTCTGTTGTCTGTCTCTCCAGTTTTCCCACACTTTGGAGGCCAGAGTAGTCACAGTCAAATTATCCCCCAGAGAGTAAATGAGCTCAAGGCAGGGAAAATGAGGATCTGTGGGGATGCAGCTGGCCCACATATGACCGACAAAGGAGGAACACTGAGACTCACAACCCTGTATGTCAGCTGTCCAGCTGCTAACAGCGAAATCCTCCCCCACCCCACAGGTCAAAAAAGGAGGCTCGGCCAATTGGTTGTGCCTTAACAGTCTGTAAATCAGGTATGATCTCTATTAGCTGCCCCCCCTGCCCATGCCTATGCCCAGTTTCAGTTTGGCACTAAAGGCCTGACCCTTGTAGGACTGGAGGGAACAGCACATGAATGCCTGATTTGGCAGCACACTAGCTGCTCTTTCTGCACCAGCGATGGAAGCCAGATGGCCCACACCCGTGCCTTGCATCAGGGCCCCAAGCCTGACCCTGCCTAGTCTCCCAGCTTCCTATGTATCACTTCCACTCCTGTTTCCCAGCTAAACTAGGTGTTAAATTCATCAGTTCCCTAGAGCTGGTAGATGTTTCTTTCGCGTTGTCGTGGATTCTGGTGTACCTCTCTATTAGATAAGATTAGAGTCGAATGCACCTAATAGAAAAAGGTTTGCTTCTTGTAAAATGAGTCCAAAAGAAGTGTCTCAATAGTGGTAAGTTGGCTCACAGAGTCAAGGATGAACTCAAGTTCCTCCTCTCTTCTTTTCATGATCCAAAATAGCTGCTGAAGCTCTACCCATCACATCCTTGTTACAGACAACAGAAGGAAGAAAACTGGGAGAGACAAGGGACTTTCTCCAACTGTTTATATCACTCATACACAGTATTTCCAGAATCCCTTCATAACTCCCACTTCAATGGCCAGAATATAGACACATAGTCATATATGCCTTCAAAATGGAGGCTCTTAATGTAGTAGTTAAGGGTAAAGTTCATCTTCATGTAAGTAGTCCTCAAGCTGGTTTTGAGGCTCCACAATTACTGGGGTGTCTCAAGCTTTTCCCACTTCGTTGTTCCCCCATCCTCATCCCAGGACATTTACTTCTTGGCTGTTAGTGGTTTATCTCATTGCAAGCTTTGCATCCACCGTCCAACTCGCTAAGAAAGGGAGGAGATCTTAAAGACACTGACTGAGAGTTCCACATGCCATTCTACCTGCCTCCTGCAAATTAAAGTTTAGTCTCATGGCTGCTCCTAGCTGCACAGGAGACTAAGAACTGCACATGTAGAAAGCTAATCTTTGGGCATTCCAGTTCTAACACAAAGAAAATGTACATTGGAAACAAATGTCAATTTCTATCACTAATTTTTAAAGGAAAGGAGGCAAAATGGATTTCAGGAAAGCCACTCCTATCCCCTACCACAATTCTTTCTGCTACTGAGGTCTTCACTAGCCATCAAGACTGGCTTTGGCTGAGAGGCCTGTCACCAGCCCTGAACCGGAACCAGATCTCCTGACTTTAATTCTTGTGCAATTGGACTGAATATTGCCAACCTGGGGGTGCGGGGGGGTAGAATGTGGTAAAACCCTAGAACTTGGCTGATGATTCAATGCTAACTCTCCCCAAGCTTTCTCTAACCTTTGCTAGGAGCTTGTGGTGTGTGTTCTATTCCAGGCAAATCTGTTGCTGTGAGGCTCATTTTCAGCATGACCACGAAGCAGCCAAAATCAGGCAAGCAAAACCAGCTCTGATTTAACCAAGAAACAAGGGATTTGAGGTTCCCTTGAAACCTTTATTCCCACACATTTCTAATCATGAAGTAGTCTTGGTGGTATGGAAATACCATAAACTAGCAGTTACAAGGACCAGATGGATTTGCATCTGTAACAGAAGTATGTATATGGATATGAGATAATCATTGAATAAAGTTTTGGCTTTAACTCAACCTCTGAGTATTTTATATTTGTCCTCTGCATGATAATTTGAAAAAATAACTCATTGATGTTGACCAATAAAAAATCTAAAGTTCAGAATACCATCTTGAAATAAAATAGTAGATGACGAACATGTTCAAATAGACACACTATGAGTTATCACTGTGTCGTCAAGTCCATGCAAACTTTACATATGTTTAGAGGTTGTAGACATTCCCCTGTCGGTTCTCAGGAAATGTGATAACTCTGCCGCAGTGGCACCTGCATTAACATCATCTTGAATAAATGTGCTGAAGAGAAGATGAACCTTGCAACATGAACTTCTGGGCTTGCATTCCAGCTCTGAAACTTCTAACTTTCCAACTGTAGGGAAGTTACTCCACCTCAAAGAGTTCCAGCTTCTTCCTATCTCTAATAGATATGATGTCCCTGAGTTGCTTGAAATCGAAATGACCACAAATGAGGAGGAAGTTAATACCATATTTGGTCCAGAAAAGATCAATAAATGTCTCTTGAGCCTGAATTTGTAGGGAAAAATCTCAATACCACACCAAATAAATAGGACATCCATCATTTTGATTCATGAACATAAAGAAACCTCATATTGACTCTCTTAGGAAAAAATTTCCCAAAGCTTTATTGGTGGCCTATTATTAAGTGATATAAGATAGTTATTTTTCATTAAAATATATAAAGCTTGTATTGAAAATTATACCCATAAAGTCCATTTAGTTTTACAACTTAATTATACGTAGTAAAACTTTACTACCACATTTAACAGGTATTAACCTAATTCTTTTTAAACAAAAGCAATATTTGACTGGAAGTGAACCCTAAGTTGAGAAAACAAAAAGGAACTCCCTTAAAATATTTCCTTACTATTTATTTTTTAAGAAAGGTCAACTCAGCTAATGCATGGGTTTGCTTAATGTTTTATTTGTGTTATCTCAATAGTTTTAGTAAAAACAAATTTGTTACTATGGAGTCAATTTTTAGCATTAACAATAAATAGGCAAATATTGGTAAGGTACAACCAACTGTCTGTTTTGTTATAATGAATTTTAGTCAATTGAGTTTATACATTGGCTAAAATAATTTTTTAAGCTCAGACAATATCCGAGAAAAATGAGCATTTTAGATTGATTAATCTCTCGATAATTCTAGAGGACTCTCTTTACTTTTATAATAAAAATCAAAAGGAAAAGACATTTATCCAAGTGCTGAAAACACATTAGTTTTCATCTTAATATACTTTAGAAAGAAATCTTACCAGAATTTCTACCTTATTTAATATGTTTTTTTTTGTATAAAATATTCCTTAAAGTTCTCAATAAAAATTCATGACACTATTAGATCCTTAAAATATGTTTCATATACAATATTTACAACTCACAGAGCTTCAGAAGGTGGCGGCATACATATGCATGAGCAATAACACAGACTTCTTGGGTGATTATCTGAAATTCAATTTGACTCTACCACTATTTATTGACTAGTGTACTTGTATAATCACAGCGAGCGAGTTTATACACCAAATGTAATCCACACTTCACAAGACAGCTTATCAATGTCACAAACTACCATTGTGGAGCTCGGGACAAGAAACACAGCTCTCTGGTAGGTCCTAGTTATGCACAAACAGTCCTTGCCTTACTAAGTTTGTTATTATTATTATTTTTTTAATCCAAAAAGCACAGAAACAAACAGACCCAGCTCCCATCACTAGCCCACTCCTCAACTGCCTACAATGGCCAGCACCTGGGGCAGACCAACCAGGAATTCAGTTGGGGTCTCCCACCTGGGTGGCAGCCCAATTGCTTGAGCAGTCTCTGCTGCCTCTTAAGGTCTGCATTAGCAGGAAGCTGGCACAGGGAAAAGAGCTCCATGATGGAACTCAGGTATGTTAACCTAGGGCTGCAGGTATGTTATCCAGCACTTTAACCAGAAGGCTGAATACCCACTCCTGTTAGTATAATTCTAAATACTGGTAATGCTAACATATTACATTTGTACAGTGCATTTGATTGTGCAAAATACATTGATGTCCATTATCCAAGTAAGTTAGAAAAAGTGAAATTTCCATTTGATGGATGAAGTAATCCTTAGTACTTAGACAACCTGCCTAGGATCACAAAGCTAGACTGATGGCAAAAGTAGCATTAGAGCTACATTTTTATCTAAAGACATTTTTCTGTTCTAATCAACTTCTTCAAAACACTTACTAAGGGAGTCCAGACATATTTTCAAAATTTATAAAACACTGATACAGTGCAGCAAATGCAAAGGCCAAATGACCAATAGAAGACATGTTAAGGGGGCTATGTGGGAGAGAATCCTAGACTTAGATCCTCTTTACAGAACTGGCTATGAAGATGGCAAAAAGCAGGAAAGGGGTGGGCATGTCCTGCAGGCAGGATATCTTCAAACCAAAATGCATCATTTCAAATTATTGTCCTGTACCCCTGGAACGCAATAAACCACGGATAACTTTTTTTTCAGTGTGAACCTTGTAGCTCCCACCAAGGCCCCCAAACATTGTAGCATCCAGCCTCTTCCCATAGTAGGCCCTCAGTAAATTATTGGTGAGTGGAAGGATGACTAAGTGAATGAAACAGCATAAACGAACAAGCATTCTGTACCATTCAGGACTTGGAAATCCCATCACATTTCCAAATGAGCGTGTCAGTGATTTAATTCAGCACCCATGCATTCCTTTATACAAATGGCTCTAAACTGATGATGGTTTTGATTTCCCCAGAATATCTGGAGATACTTTTGGTTGTTACAACTGGGGAGGACTACTGGCACCTGGTGGCGAAGAGGCAAAGATTTCACTAGGCATCTTCCAATGCCCACGAATATACAGTGCAGCTCCGGTAAGAAAGAACTATCTAGTCCACAAAATCAGGATTACCGAGGCTGAAAAAACCTAGCTTCATAGTAAGGAGCTATTTTTGTTTAATGATGGGGATTGATATTCCAACAATTAAACCATCAGGCTAATTACTACAGATAGCAATAAATAATAAGTTTTGACAAATGATTTGAAGGAAAGCGCAGAGCGCCACTGGAGACATAAGTGTCTGTGCCTCAGGTCTTGTGAGAGGCCTGCATTTTAGAAAATCTCAGGCAAGCTAAGAGAAGCTCAAGTACGCCCCACACCCCACACAAATAGCTTGTCTTCCTGGGAGACAAAGACTTCAGTGTGTAAGGCCATTGTTCTGTCTTTCGTTTGAAAGGTAACGTCAGTAGCAGGCTAAGCTACTTGGGATGCCTTCCGTGCTTTGAATCCAGCTTCCTGCTGCTGTGCATGGGAGGCAACCAATAATGACTCAGGTACTTGGATCCCTATCACCCGCGAGGGACAGCCACATGAACTTTCTGGCTCCTGGCTTAGGCCTAGTGCAGTTCTGCATATAGTTAAGTCTTTGGGGAAACCAACAAGTCAGTAGCCCCACCTAGATCTAGCTTAATCACTTCTGGATTAACAGAAGCCATACTCTAAACACCTGCTAGAAATTCATTCTTCTCTGTTGATGTTTTCATTAAAGATGTTGACTGTTTATCAAAACTTATCAGATACATCATGAAACAGAACTAAAACGGAAAAAATACACACAATGAAATAGACCTTTAAGTGATTTAAAATCAGCATAATCAGAGATGGACTTTTAAATGATTATGACCAATAACAGTAACAAAACAAGATTAGATGAATAAATTTAACAGAGAACTGGAACTACTCGAAAAAAAATGACAAAATGGTAATTCTAGAACAAAAACTACAGAAACTAGAAAGAACTCATCAGATTTTTAAAAATTAATTACATTGCATTATGTGACACAGTTTTATAGATACTAGGATTTCCCCCACTCCTTCCCCAAACCCTCCCCCCATGGTGGATTCCTCCACCTTGTTGCATTACCACAGTTCAGGTTTAGTTGAGATTTTCTCATTGCAAGCATATACCAAGCATAAAGTCCAGCATCTTATTGTCCAGATCATCAGATTTTTTTAAGAGAAAATTGGGGGGCCAGGTGCGATAGTGCAGTGGCTAAAGTCCTCGCCTTGCATGTGCCTGGATCCCATATGGATACCAGTTCGTGTCTCGGCAGCTCCACTTCCCATCCAGCTCCCTGCTTCTGGCCTGGGAAAGCAGTGGAGGGCAGTCCAAAGCCTTGGGACCCTGAATTCATGTGAGAGACCTAGAAGAGGCTCCTGGCTTCAGATTGGCTCAGCTTGTGACCATTGTGGCCTCTTGGGGAGTGAACCGTCGGAATGAAGATTTGTCTCTTTGTCTCTCCTCCTCTGTATATCCGCCTTTCCAATAAAAATAAATAAATCTTTAAAATAGAGAGAAAATTGGGGATAAGTAGAAGATGGGCAAATTAGAATACAGGGCAATATCCAGAATGCAGGCAGAGTTTTCAAAGGATAGAATACACAGAAGAGTTTATAAAAAACAAATGAGATGGAGTGACAAGTTCTAACATTAAATATTAGAAAAAAAGAAAATAAGGTGGAAAACATATGAAAAAATAGAGTTTTCCAGAACTGACACAATACATAAAACCACAGATTACAAAAAAAGCACAGTGATACCCAAACTCTTCAGAATATTGTATTAAACTGATTTTTCAAAAGAAAAGAGGCCAGCATTGAGGTGCAACAAGTTGAGCTACCACCTGAGAGAAAGCTGGGGCACTGGTTCAAGTACCAAATGTTCCACTTCTGATTCAGCTCCATGCCAGTGCATGTTGGGAAATCAGAGGATGGCCCAAATGTTTGGCCCAGTGCCATGAAGTTTCCGACTCCTGACTTCAAACTGGTCCAGACCCCCAGTCGCTGCAGCCATTTGGAGAGTTAATGGATGGAAATATCTCCTTCTAATTCTCTATAACTCTACCTTTCAATAACCAAATAACTCTTCTATTAAAAAAGAAAGAAAGAAAAAATTAAAAAGACAAACAGAAGAATCTCATAAAAGAGTTGGCAACTAACTTCCAAACAAACTGAGACTGGGCAAATAGAAAGGGCTTATTGTGCAAGACTTCCTATACTGTGTTATGATATCCAGATTGTCGTTACTATCACAAATACCTGAGAAAAGCTATTTGCTTTGCCTTCTGGTTTTGGAGGTTCACATTCAAGATCTGGAGAGGCTATGACAATGGTGGAGGCTATGTCGGGGGGTGGGGGGGGGAGTCACATGGTGCCTAGGAAGCAAGAAGAGATAGGGAACGTGTACTCACCTATGTCTTATCTGATCTCTCCTTCTAGAGCTGCTCTACCTGATTGTGGGAGCCCCACCCCAACAACCTCGCCAATCCGATCATTTCCCAAAGGCCCTGCCCTCAAACATTGATTGGATTAAGCTTCCGTCCTTAATCCTTTAAATACCAGTCTAGCAACCATTAAAGTAAGACTTTGGGTGTCCCCTGAAGGCATATATGTTAACATCTTGGTCCCAAAGCTAACATCCAATCATAGAACATGTGAAGAACTTCACTGCTGTTTTTAGAAAAATGGATTGAAGAATGTAGGGCAACTCTGCAGCAGTTTCTTGATTTCTGTTTATTTATTCAAGAGGCAGAGGGACAGGGACAGACAAAAGAAACAACTTTCATCCACTGGTTCACTTCCCCAATGCCTGTAACAGTTGGAACTAGACCAGGTTAAAGCCGGGAGTCAGGAACTTAATGATAGTTAAGCTCCCCTATTGGTGGTAGGAACTCCACTCCGTGAGCCACCATTCATTGCTTCCCAAGATGTGCATTAGTGGGGAACTGAAATCAGGAGCAGAGCCAGAACTGAAAACCAGACACACTCTAGTTTGGAATGTAGGTGTCCCAACAAATAAACTACAAGACCAGATGCTTGTCTGTTTGCTTGTTTCTTATGGTGTAAGGTGCTGGGAACCCCTCACAGGGGTTAGCCTGCCAAGGAGCAACAGGCTGATAAAGGGGAACTCAGTTCCTGAATACCCATGTAAGTCCCTCATCCTTGTATCCATTTTCACCTAAAGTCATAACCCATTAACTTCCTTAATAAAGAAAGTTTTCAACTGCCAGCAGGAAAGTGTACCTAACCTAACCCTGGGGAAGAAGGTTCAAGAAAGACTTTCTGGGAATGGAAAGGATTGCTGATTGGGTGACAATGGCATTGCTACGTTGTAGAATGCTCCTGATAGAATGCTTCCACGTGAAGGAAGCAGCTCAGAGCTCATCTATGACTAGAGCAAAAGGTAGTCTTGGAAGGCTTCCCTGAAGAACAAACGCATCTCCATATATTATTCTAAGGAACCTGGGCTTTCCATGAAGACTGTAAGGGTATGAATGATCTAGAACATTCGAGACCAGTTAACCTGTTCACTTGTATATAGAATGAGAAAAGTAAAGTGTCAACTGTGAATCCTAGATCTCTGTTTAGGACAACCTGATTGCTGGTGGCATAATTTACCTGACAAGGAAAGTCAGAAAATGAATCAGTCTAGAAGTAAAAAGGATTGGGAGTAAAATAAGGAAAGTGGATTAATTTAGCTTAGAGATTAGGAGCATTTGTATGAGATCTGTGTTAGACAACTGTGTGTGTGTGTGTGTGTTCATAGGTCTGGAAGTTAGTAGAGAGAGATTCAAACTGCTGGAGATGAAGGTGTGAATGTCCCGCATTTGCCTGTTGATGGTTGATACCTGAGCAAGAGTACATCAGGATGAAGAGGCCTAGGAGCTCAGTGAGTGAAAGACGTCCCTGAAGCAACTTAGGGGCGATGGGAAGCGTGTCAAGAAGGAAGAAGAGGACGGAGTTTAAAGAAGAGAGTGTGTAAGAATTCTAGAGCCTTCAGAACTAGAATTTGGCTGGGTTTTTTTTTTTAATAAGTATTTCACTTGTGTTCTTTTCTTTCCCATGGTTGCTGAGAAGCTCAGAAACTAATGCTAGCTGCTGCACCAAACTTTATACTCATTATATTCATTACCTCATCGTTAGTTTACATTTTCTGTCATTATTTCCCCTTCTCCCTGTTTCTTACTTTTATTGTATTCATCTATATCATCTTAAATGTTGAAAAGAGAGGAAAATAAACACATTGCATCTAGAGTTATGATTCTACGATTTAGCCAATGAAACTGTGGGATGCATCCTGACCATGGGATGCTAGACTCTCTGCCATTGTCCATGCCTGCAATGATGTACTTATGACTGTTAATGAGGAACTATGTTGTTGTAATGATATGAGAGAACTCAGTGGCAGGGGTTGAGGGGATTCAGGGAGGGGGTAGAAGAAGTCCCAGGGCCTATGGAACTGTATTATAACATTATAACAATAAGATAATAATAAAAAAAAAGAAAAAATTTTTGAAGCTTCCAGGATTTAGGCATACAACAGTACCCCCCCTCCCCAGCCAAGTGTCTCAGGCAAATCCCACTGCTCTCCCTTATCTTACTTGCCTTGACCCTGTGGAAGGACATGCACCTGAGACTTCCCAAGAACTGTTTTGCCATAAATTTGACAAATTCAGTTCTCCTTCATGCATTAAGCTGATAAATATAACATTATCTAGTCAGAATGGCGGTTGTTTCTATTAAATCCTAACTCTCCACCCTCACCCACCCCAAAATAAATCAGAGCAGTGAACATCTGTGATGTGCACAACACTTGACAAAGTGGTGAGTTGGGCTGAAAAGGCTGCAGCACAGCATTTACCTGGGACCTCTGCATCACCCTGAGGCCCAGCACTAGCACACGTGTTCAACAGGACTTAGAGCAAAATAACTGAATGGTGTATCATTAGATCATAAGGTTCACGGCTAATTCTATGGGCTTCTGCATTAATTGGCCAATATTCTGTTTGGATTTATTCTATTAATATTTGTAAAAAATACTCATTACCATAGCAACTAAGTGCTTTCCACAGAGAACTGATCAAATTATCAAGGGCAGGTGCATAGAAGGGGAGAGAATACTGCAGGAGTTCAAAGAAGTTTCTGATTTCCCTCTAAATAACTCTTTCCTTTCCCTTCCTGACAAAGCAGGAATATCCTAGAACATTTGCTTCATGATTTTTCTCCCCAAACTCTAGCTATATCCTATCTTGGCTCCCTAAACACTACTGCACACCCTACTGGGCTCATTCTCAGGAGAAAATGTGTGTTGAAAGAAGTAGATTGTCTCGGACCCAGCTTTTGCCTTTCTGCGTCCCTTTTCCTGCTTACAGGGAAGCAGTGTAGTAGTGTGGCTCTGAGTGAGGCTTACAAATCAGACTGCCTTGGATTTGAACTCAGGCCCTTCAACTCACCAGATGGATATCCTTCAATGGATAGTTACTCAAACTTGTTGTGCCTTGGTTTTTCTCTTCCACAAAAGGGAGCAACAAGGAGTCTCACAAGATCATCAAGTGCATTAAAGAATTCCTGGTACATACTAAATGTTTAGCAAATGACAGCTGTTAGCTCAGTAAGCCTTATCTCCATTACCAGATTCCTCACACTGCTCCCTTGGTCTTCTTGGTTTAGTAGATGGAAAAAACCTATTCCAAGAAGACAAGCTCCCTCCTAGACACCAGAGGGCTAAGGAAGGAAGAGACATGTTGGCCAGCTTACACCATGGCCACCATTGGAAATTCATTTGGTGGGAGCTGCAAAGAGAGGTAAAGCAATTTCTATACTGATATTTTCTCCTAGATTCAATTTCCATGAAGGTAAGGGGCATGCTTCAATCATTAATCCCCAAAGATAGAACCAAATTCACCCTCATTCCCTTACATATTAAGGTGACAATGAATAGCTTATGAGCCCCCTCCGAAAATGCGCACACATGTTCGCACACCCAACCACTTAAGGCAACTCTGTGATTTCAGGCTCTGTGATAGGTGGTAAGGATGAACAGAAAATCATCGAAGTTTCTTCCTTGCCTTCCTGAGAGTTTCACCTACTGTGAGAAAACACCTGTAAAGGAAATGCTTTTGCCCAAAGACACAAGTTTCCAGTCATGGGTGTTGAGTCACTGATTGGGATCTATCTGAATGAGTTCTTCCTAGGTGCTACAGAGACGAGCGCCAACCACACAGAGGTGAGCCTGGCCCAGCGCGGAGTCAGGCGGGCCATGTCTCCTGAGGCTCGTCGCCGTGCTCGGTGTGGCTGAGCTGATCACTGCTCCTGACTCATCTTTACACAATCGCAGAGAGACTACCTCAGACTAAGTCGGAAGCATCACCACCCATACCCAGGAGTTAAGATTTCAGATAAGCACCTTGAAACTTGGAAGAGGTCGCATTAGGATAAATAAAGGCACACATTCTTATGCACTGGGGCCAGTTCATTCATTACCTCATCCGAAACTTGTTACTACAAGAGTCTATATAAACCAAAATAAAACCAAGAATAAAGAGTAAAAATAAAACCAGAATCACAGAGAGGGCTTATTAAACTAATGGCTGGGCCTGCCCCCTAGAGTTTCTGCTTCAGTCAGGTCTGTAAGAAGGGGCCCAGCGTGCACATTTTAAACAAGTTTCCAAGTGATGCCAGAGCTGTGGGAGGAAGAGCCACCCTTTGAGAACCACTGCTTTAGGTCTAGGTCCAGATGCACATTCTGAAGAAAGTGAAGCTACATCAAGTGGATTTTACTCATCAGCCTTTTACCATAGGGTGGCAAAAAAAACATCTCCCATAGTGAGATTACACTTGGGACAGAGAGGCAGCCACAATGAACTGGATGGTTGGGGAAGGAGATTGAAGTTAGTGTTTGGCCCAGGAGAGGGCTTTGGGCCCATCGCCATCGTCACACTCTCACCCAGCTCCCATACTCCTGCAAGAGCTCTTGCTCCACCCCACGACTATGAACCACCTCCCAACCTACAGTCTTTCCTGTCTCACTGTCAGGCTCTCTCTGTTTCCAGTCTTCCAACTTGTCTTTCAGCAAGTGATCAGCTCAGGCTGTGAGTTACAAGTCACCCCAAGTACTGGCTGCTCAAATGGCAGTGATAAAGGAGGCCAGGGGAGCTTCCTGAGCACACACATACACCACACACCTTGCATACCAGCAGGATGCAGCAAGTGGCCACTACTTCCTCCTCTTACAAAGCATTCTTTCACTCCAGACTCCACACTCAGCTTCAGACCAAGAGAGCAGGATAAAATAAACCTGAGGCCCCCCACAAAACCTGGGCAAAGAGGAGTGGCCCGTGGCATTTCATATAGCTTCATATGGACTCAATTCCAGCCGTTGTGCCTATTTGGGGAGTGAACCAGTGGATGGAAGAGCTCTCTCTCCCCTTCTCTCTGATCTTTGCCTTTCAAATAAAAACAAAAATAAAATAAATTTTAAAGCTTTTACAAAGAGGAGGGGTCTGGGGAAGGAGCCACAGTTGGCCTCTTGGCATAAATACCAGGCAGCAGTATTGGCTCTAGTATCCTGACCCGCGTGGTTTCCTCAAGCTGTGCTTATCAGCTGAGAGAAGTTCTCCATGAAGAGTGCATGAAAATAATTCCAGGGCAGACCTGGGTGTCTGGGATCTCCAATTTTACCCCCAAGAACGGAACTGAAACCAGGAATTCTAGGCGCCTCCTCCCCCGCGCTTTTCACAAGGTCAGCTACGAAAAGAGAAGTCCTTTTCAGACTGGTCTCACTTTCCACAGAAGGACTCAGCTGCCTTTCCTGAAAGCCCTCCCTGCCTACTGAGAAATCATATACATGAGAATCACGTCGGGCTGGTCCAACAGGGAGCCGGCTCGACGCCATTCCCTCGCTCCTCCCCCGCCCCAAGAGGCACTCGTTTCCTCCTCCGGTGACAAGCCGACGCCCCCACTTTCTACAGGGACAATCAGCCAGCCTGCAAATCCTCGTGTCCTCTGCCGTCCCCCGCCCCACAGAACTGAAGCCTTCACTCTCAGAGACTCCTTGTTCTAAAAACGCAGTGTGATAGAGGAGTAATGCTGCACCAAGTTAAACAACAACGCTAGCACATATTTTACTTCGGTTAAAAAAAAAAAAAGCGATTGCTGCTAAACCACTGGGTAACTCATCTTCCCAAAAGTCCTTTTTAGGCAGTTAAGTCGACATGAAGGAGCACTTTATCATCCCATTTTCTCTTCTTTTTTTTTTTTCTTTTTTTTGGTAAGTTCAAAGGTAATAATGTAGGCCAAGTTGTGACTCTAAAAAGGTTTCTCTGAAAACAGTGTCTTTAGGGAACAGGTTTGAAAGCTCTACTCTGATGTTCTTTGTGCGATTGAGCTTATTTCCCAGGTTTGTACGATTCTGTTGCATTCCCGCAGAAGAAAACAGAATGCGCCACCCTCTCCTGCTTATGACAAAGCCCCAGCAGCAAGTCATTATTACTTTTGACTAACCAGAGAGAAACCACCTGCAGGAGTAGTCTCCTTTCTGAGGGTTCCCAGCAGAAGCCTCCCAATGATGATTAATCACTGAATAAACGGCAGAATTGACAACAACATAATAACAAAGAGAAAGCAGAGAAGGGGCCTGAGCCGTGGGTGCATGTGGTCCAGCCCCAGTGGGTGGAAGGGCCAGAGAAGATGGATGGCCCTGTAAGCGCCTGACACTTGACTATCTTGTCTTTTACAAGGGGGAGTGGGGAGGGGCGGTGTCACTTCTACCAAAGTCAACAAATGAGGCAGCACACATCAGATGGACATGCTTCCTGTGGCTGTCAAAAGCGAGGCAACATGTCTTAAAAATTAAACTAATGATTTTCAATTGGCAGCTGAAGTGCAGACGGCAACAGAAATAAGAGATACGACAAATGACAGCTAATCCATTATTGCAGCAGGCATTTGGGAGGTTTTACTGATTACAGCTTCAGATTACCCTAACCGTGTCCCTACTAATTTAAAAAGTGATGAATCACTAAGTTCAACCAGGGCTCAGAAGAGTCAATTATGAAATAAGCAGTGATATCAAAAGCTCATATTTTCGACACTGAGGAATAGAACATGTTATGCCTAATAACAAACAGAGATGAGGCCTAATATGTACTCTCAGTTTTCCAAGTCATTAGCAGTGAGAATGTTTCTCTAATTCTTCAATATTTCTTTTCAGGATATATTCTCCCTGCCCCCAAGGAATCCTACTAGCCAAAGTTTATTAACATGAAAAAGATTTGAAGCAAATGAAATAGTGTTTTGCAGTCAGCTGAATGGTCCTCGGAATCGCCTCCGTTGTCACACTCCCCCTGCCCAAATGCAAAGAATACTTTCCCATCATTCCATGCTCTCTCAAATACTAGCATCATCAGCTTCTTCACATTGTATTCATCATCACTGTCACCCTTAGCACTTTTCACAATATAAAACTTAACTTTCCAAAGAGTTTCATGCGCATTTTTCCATTGATCTGAATTTCAAAACTGCCACCTCTTGGCATTCCTTCTTCCAACATTCTTGACACGTTGTTATGCGGACCACTATCCTCATGGGAGAACTACATTGGGAGTTGAGTTTTCCCATCAAATCTCTTCCATCCTCCAAGAGCTATGAAGTTTGGTCTGAAGTTCCAAACAAGCTTCATACTTGCATGCCTTGGTCTCACACCGTCGTGCCAGGGAGCCAACACCACGCCTGCCGTGGTGAGTTCTGCCTTGACCAATCTCCTTCCATAGACACGCTTTGCCTTCTTCCATCCCTACCTTCTCATCACTCTTGATCCCTCCTTTGGAGCCATCCTCCCCACCCCCATCTTTAAAGATCTCATATTGTTGCATGAGCTACTCTAGGAGGTTAGAGCCAACCTTGACTAGTGTTCAGTGTGCACTTTGTGTAGTCATCAGCCATTTCAAGTCCTCCACTGAGTCACCACATGACCTCACCCAAGTTGCTTAAACTCTGAAAGACCATTTCTACATCTGTGAGATACGGGAGAGAATGTGTACCTCAGGGCATGATTGAAAAAAAAAACTTTTTTAATGAAATAATGTATGAGAAATGCCTGCCCCCGATACTGTATAATCATTGATTGTTCATATCACTGTTCTTATGAATGTTTTGGGTGGCAAATGCAGAGTGCCTGGAGCAGGAAGTACCAGTTCTCTCTGAGAGGAATTTCTTACACAGCTATTAGCAGCAGGTAGGGTACACAGAGGACAATATTTATGGAAACAAATAGGAAGTTTTGCTGCATCCTGGCCTCTCTCACCAAATTTTATTACCTCATTTTAGGGATCCAAAGGCTACTTTAAACAACTGACCCAGCAACCAGAAGCTGCTCCCCATGGCCCACCATGCAGGTGCCAGCAGATACCTCACCAATGTGTGTGCACACTGGCAGGCAGAGCAAGGAGTGAGGAGCCCATGCTTATGCTGTCAGGGTTTCCGGATCGGGGAGTCGGGGTGTCAACAGCAAGATCCCACCGCCTCTCCCCCTCCCCAAGGCGAGAAACTGTGGGGGGACTCCCTTCTTCTTCTAAACTATTTAATTATTTTAAAAATTTGTGGTATTTTTAACATTAAATAATCACCCTAAGAAATTGAAGAATTTTTTTTTTCACTTTTGTTTTTTTATGTTTGAGAAGCAAAGAGGCAGAGAGAGACATACACAGAGAAAACACTCTCTCTGACTTCCTCCCCCGAACGCCCACAGTAAGTCCTGTTTGGGACTGAAGCTGAAGCCTAGGGCTCCTCCATGAGTGTCAGGAAGCCATCTGCTTGAGCCATCACCACTGCCTCTCAAGGTCTACATTCTTAGTAAGATAGAGTTGGAAGCAGAGTCAGGTGTTAATGAACCAAGGCACTCAGATTTTCAGCATGGGCATCCTAACTGATATCAGTTACTACACTAGACACCTGCTCCAGGATTTCCTTTGTAAATCACCTACAGTCCCACTCCTGCAGGCTGCTCTGTTTTCACTTGCTTAGATGCTCCCAGTACACATGCAAATGTTCTCTCACATTGTTCAATCCCAATAGATGTAGACTTTTATGTTCTGCCTTTTTCCCTGTCTCTCTCTCCTCATTATAGCATATATGCCTTTCTGTGTTGGCACACTTTACCTTCACAAATACCACTAATAACTTTCTTATAAGAAATGTCAAAAGGTTGGCCTTATACTTGAACCATGCTACTGCGATGAGTTCAGCAGTATCAGGTTTTGTTGGGCTCCTCCTCCTTCGCTCTCTGAGCCTACCCATCATCTTGGACAGGTGCAATGAATTAAACAGAATACAATGCACAGGTGTGGATGCAAAGTACCTAGATCGCACTCATGCTGTAGGGCTCACCAAAATCCTGCAGACAGGTGATGACTAGTGGACTTCCTGGGGCCCACTCTCCAAAATGTTTGACTCCGTGGTTCTTGGAATCTATATTTTTACCACGTCACATACGATTCTGGTGTAGGTAACTGGAGGAATCAGTGCTTACAAGCTTAGGCTCTGGTTTCTAGCACAATGGATTTGAATCTTGACTCTTGAATCTTGACTCACCAGCTTGGTGACTTTGAATGAGTTGTTTATCCTCTCCATGCCTCAGTTTCTGTTCTGTGGAATAGGATGAAAGGAAACGCTCCAAGAGTTGCCCCTCCAGGAGACTCAAATGAGAGAATACATAGAGTGTCATAATCAGTTTTGCTTGAAAGCATCATTATTTCTCCCATCATTGCTGCTGTGGTTTTGTGCAAGAGTGACGTTTTAGAAACAACGAGGGCCAGGTTTGTGATTCACCTAATTTGGAGTCAGATAACAGCAAAGACTGTATTAATCTGTGTTTAACTCCCCAGTACATCAGGCCCGGCACACAGCAGGGGTTTAAGAAATGTTAACTTAGCATGAGTTGAATTGCAGCAGACACACAGGGGAATGGAAACAAATATGCAGAATTCAGAACTTTTCAATTCAGCTGCTGCTATGGCTGCCTTATTTTATGATGCTAGTTAATCTTTCTTTCCCAACTCCTCATTTACCCTATCTATGGGGAAGACAAGCCAAGTATTAGACATCATTCAATGATCATCAGAAATCAAACGTTCAAACTCAGCTTAGTGTGGTGTTCCAGATCCCTCCCTCCCACCTCCACATGCTGCAGCACAAACCCAAGAAGTGCCAGTGTAGGACAGATGTGCACCTGTCGCTCCCCTCTCTCCCAGCTCCACTTCCAGGAGATGGGAAGTTTAAAATCCAAAGTAGCACACAGACAACTCCCTAAAGGAACAGGTTCTTGTGGCCAAACAGAAGCTGAGTTACTAAGAAGGAATGCCAAAGATATTACCTGGAAAAATACTCAAGCACAAGCTTACTAAAAATAAAATGTAGGAAACTGAAAGGTTGAGGTGGTTGAAGTTGGACAGATTTGGAGAGGAGAACTAAATTCTGTATAGAAGATTTTACATCCAAAAACTACCTGCTGTTTGCTTTTTTCTTGTTTTGAAGGGTTTTTGCTTTTAACATGCAACTGTTTTATTTACAATAATCTTACCACCATTCATTAGTAATTACAAAAAAATAGAAAAAAAAGGTATGTTCAAAAAACTATTAAATAAAAAGCAAAGTAACAAAAGAAAAAGACACTTAGATCTAAAGACCTTTCTGTGGATACATACAAGGCAAGGATTTAGTCACTGAGCAATCATGCCAGGCTCTCTGGGTTTTCTTTTGGGTTTCCTGCCCAGAAACACACAAACACGGTCATTTTATAAGCAAACTGGGTTGCAGAAAGTGTACGCTTTGTTACTACACCAAGTTAAACTAAATACTCTTAATAAGTGTTTTATCAGGGCTCCACACGGTAGCCTAATGGCTGAAGTCCTCACCTTGCTCGTGCCAGGATCCCTCATGGGCTCCAGTTCGTGTGCCAGCAGCCCCACTTCCCTTCCAGCTCCTGCTTGTGGCCTAGGAAAGCGGTCAAGGACGGTCCAAAGCCTTGGGGCCCTGTGCCCTCATGGGAGACACGGAGGAAGCTCCTGGCTTCTGGCTTCAGATCAGATCAGCTCCTGGCTCTTGTGGCCACTTGGGGAGTGAATCAGCAGACAGCAGATCTGCCTCTCTGTCCTCTCTCTGTAGATCTGCCTTTCCAATAAAAATAAATTTAAAAATCTAAAAACAGGTATATCATCAAGGTCTACAGTCCAAAACCTTTCATTCCACTTCCTGCATGTCTTACAAAGACAGATTTCCTTTCTCGATAGGATTCAATTTTGTAAAGATTTCTTGAATTTTGAAAGGCAGAGTTGAGGGGAAAGAAAGATCTTCTATCTGCTGGTTCACTCCACACATGGCCAAAACAGCTAGTGCTGAACCAGATCAAAGCCAGGAGCCAAGAATTTTATCCAGGTCTTCCACATGGGTGGACAGTTGGACCATCCTCCTCTGCTTTCCCCAGGCACCCTGGCAGGGAACAAGATTGGAGGTGGAGCAGGTGAGACAAACCAGTGCCCACATGGGATGCCCACCACTGCAAGCAGTAGCTTAACCCACTATTCCACAGCATCTACACTATGATTCAATTTTTAATTAATCTCATATTTTGGGAGGAGAAGGTGCAGCACATGAGGACCTGCCCTATTTATTAGACATTTGGGCCTACAGTACCTGCTCAGTAAAAATTGCTACATTATTAGGTCAAAGTGCTCATGGAAAGAGAATAAAAATGTTCCCCTTGAGTTCCTGCTATGGTGTACAAAACTCTCTTAACAGAGCAGAGGCCTGACACCAGGCTGCCCGTGTGCAAACAAGGAGCAAGCTGGGCTTTTTCCCAGAGGACCCACGCCTCCAGAATGTTCTTCCCCCCCCCCGATCAGACACAGGCGGAAGTCAGTGCTGCTGTCTGCTCAGTCAGGCGTTTTCCCGAGGCCTGTGGGAGGACTGGGATCACAGATTAAAGTGGTGGTAAGTCCTTATTTATTCTGACTGCACAGCAGTCTCCCCAAGCCATCCATTTAGAGGGATGGGTGATGCTCTTCGAAGAGCAGACAATGCCATAAACATTTTTATTTCCCCTCCTGAGTTCCTGTCTTTGGTGGCTGGACTGATTTTGGCTCCAGCAGGGCACAGACATGGTTTCCTGGCCAAGGGAATGAAATGCAAGGAGGCTCACTTCCCAGACCGGCCTGGCACACACCATTTGGCACGGCCCAGTGATTTGAGCAATGGGCTGAAAATTCCAGACTAATTATGCCCTCTCCTTCGTCAACCTTGCTGTGTGGTGCCACGTGAAGCACCTCGCTTCTCTGGATCTCTTCTGACTTGTTTGCAGACATAGTGGATGTGGCTGCTGCGACATAACAGGCTACTGATAGCCTTGTTGATGTTTGGCTGCTTCATCTAAAATGAGATTGACTTACACAAATGTCTTCCTTGCCTCATAGTGTCATTGGAAGATTAAAGTGTATATTAAAAATTGCAAAAATGTATAGAATGCTAAATAAATTGGTTCTCCATAAAGCCATCATTGGGAGTAGGATAAAGTTTGAAATCATGTCCAGAATTCCTGACTCCTTTTCTAGGATCCATGAAAAGGCAAGTATGCTAAGTCCCTTCCCTTTCCATACACAGTCACTAACCTTGGACCCAAAAGTGGTTTCGTGTTAGCATGGCGGCTCAATGGGTTGATCCTCTGCCTTGCAGTTCCAGCACCCCATATGAGCACCGGTTCGAGTTCCAGTTGCTCCACTTCTGATCCAGCTCCCTGCTTATGGCCTGGGTAAACAGTGGGGAATGGCATGTGTTCTTGTGCCCCTGCACCCCCATGGGGGATCCAGAGGAAGCCCTGGACTTTGGATCAGCTCAGCTCTGACCATTGCAGCCATCTGGAGAGTGAACTAGCAGATGGAAGGCCTCTCTGTCTCGCCCTCTCTGTAAATCTTCTTTTCAAATAAAAATAATTTAAAAACTTTTTTAGAAAAAAATATGTTTTCAAGAAACAGTTATTCTTTCGCGGAATGTCCTAGAACTAGCTAAATCCAGAAAATCCCTCGGCTAGCACTTCAGAGGGGGCATGAGATCGGTTGTCAGGTGGAACCCAAGAAAACATGATGTGACATTCCTACATAAAGCAAATACTGAAGTGAGCCATGCTTCTCTTTTAAGCTCTCAAGCATATAGAAAGTTTCTGAGTGAGGATTAGACCCAGAGGGCCAGGCCTGCTTCCTTCCCTCCATGTGGAGTCACATTATATCCCTAGTTAATTCTTTGGTAACTGGGGAGCTTTGGTCTTTGCAAATGTCACAGTTTACCACAGTGTATTTACTTCTGGGTGGATTAGCATGAATGTGTCGATTGTATTGGATGGCCAATTTTGTGGGAGTGACTTGAAAGCCTAAAGAATAAACTGTTATTTCACTTGGGGAAATGGGAAGGAAAAAAATGGCAGCATTTTATGTTTTGCTCCCTTTGGTTCATATTTGCACGAAATCCCGATAACCCAAGGCAGCTGGAATCCTGAGTATAATGATAACGTTGGTGGTGAGAGGTTTGAACTTGGCTGGAGTGAGGGGGTTGTAGGAAGGAGGCCTTGTGTAGGAGGCAATTTTTACACGATGATATAAAACCCAAGAAACATTTATCAGTGAAAATTACATACGAGGGTTAGAAAAACAAAGTCTTATATTTTTAGAGACCTGCTTACATCGTAAGCCAAAAGTATGCAGCTCGCTTGCTTTCCACGTGGAGACAGTCTCTATCCTACGCACCTGCGAGCTTTCATCATGGTGGAGAACGTTTGCATGTCATTCACTACCCAGAAATCACCTCTGACTTTGAGCAATAAGGCAATTAGATTAGTTACACAAATCAGCTAACTCGAAGCTGGCAGAATGGTGTTTTCTGAAATCACCAGAATCAGGGGTAGGACAGTTAACAAGGCCAATCTAAAGAGAACACAAGCTCTACCCACATTGCTAACAACCAGGGAGCATCCTATGCACTCAGTGCCATGAGTAAGAAGCCTGGGGGGCGGTTCTCTTCTCCCCCTGTGCTCCCACATCCCTCTTCCCCTTGTGCCTCTGCTCTGCCTCTTTGGCCTCGTGAACGAATCATTCATAATCTCTATGGTGGCTAAATGGATATTTTACGTTAAACACTCCAGCATGCACTGCAGCACAGGGACGCACAAGCACCAACATGGCAAGGACCCCTGCCATCCTGCATGGCAGGTGAATGTCGCCCAGCCTGCTGCTGATGGCTGGATTACAGTCAGTCACCACAAAGAGCAGGACATCACTACCAGCCCAGCCTAGGGCTCACATAGTCTTCAATAGGCACGATGTGGTTAACAAGAATGCCCAGCTGTTACTGATTCTTGTCTCTTCCTTTCTCTAAAGAAGAAAATGGAAAAGCACATTGAACTTAACGGAAGGAAGGAAGGAAGGAACAAAGGAAGGAAGGAAAGGAGGAAGAGAGAGAGAGAGAGAAAGGAAGGAAGGAAGGGAGGGAAGGAAGGAGGGAGAGAGAGAGAAAGAAAGGAAGGAAGGAAGGAAGGAAGGAAGGAAGGAAGGAAGGAAGGAAGAAAGAAAGAAAGAAAGAAAGAAAGAAAGAAAGAAAGAAAGAAAGAAAGAAAGAAAGAAAGAAAGAAAGAAAGAAAGAAAGAAAGAAAGAAAGAAAGAAAGATGTTGCAAGCCGCATCTGTATGCACTGGCCACATGCTGTGCCTAAAATGGCGCCGGCCGGAGAAGCCACACCTTCGTGCGTGGTGGAAGTCACGTAGCCTTCGCGATACTGCGCAGGCGCCTAGCGCATGCGCAGTGAGCTGCGGCGTGGCCGGCACGTGAACACTGGGGACTGACGAATCCGGTCGCCCAGGACCCTGCGTGATCATGATGCCGACCTATCATCGGCGGAGGCGGGGCCAGTCAGCACATAAGAGCAGAAAGCCTGCCGGGGTCCCCCCTTCCTCTTCCTCATCTTTGTGCGCGCAATAAACTTTACCGCAGAAGGCTTCACTCGCGTCTGCCTCTTACTGCTGGGCGGTAAGACACGTGGGCGCGACAGAAGGAAGGAAGAAAGAAAGAAAGAAAGAAAGAAAGAAAGAAAGAAAGAAAGAAAGAAAGAAAGAAAGAAAGAAAGAAAGAAAGAAAGAAAGAAAGAAAGAAAGAAAGGAAGGAAGAAAGGAAGAAAGGAAGAAAGGAAGAAAGGAAGAAAGGAAGAAGGGAAGAAGGGAAGAAGGGAAGAAGGGAAGAAAGAAACGAACTGCTAGGTGGGGGTGAATGTTGTGGTGCAGCAGGTTAGGCTGCCCACTGTAGGACACCCAAATCCCAGATCAGAGCATCAGCTCAAATCCGAGCCTCTCTGATTGTAATCCAGCTCCTGTGGATGATGGCCCAAGTTCTTGAATCCCTCCCACCCACGTGGGAAAACAGGATGGAATTCCTGGCTCCTGGCCTCAGTAGAGCACAGTCCCAGCTGGGGCAAACATCTGTGGAGTAAATCAGGGAATGTATGTATGTCCCTGTCTCCATACCTCTGCCTTTAGAATAAATAAATCTTAAAAAAAAATGTGCTAAGAAATCAGAAATTTTGCTCATAGTCCCAAGACTACTTCTATCAAGTTGTGAGACCTTGAACAAATCATTCACCTCTTTGTTCCTGAGTTTTCTGGTTGAAAACTAATGTACAAAGAATCACGACAATGCTGCTTGTTTAAATGAAAGATCATAATAGACCTATGGGTTTCTTCAATGTTTAACCTCTGTATTTCCAGTCCATAATCATTTTATTAGCCTTTTTATGAATAAGCAATACATATTTATACAAACTGTAATTACACCAAACAATAACGAGCAGGGCTAAAAATCACCTCTGATCTTACTACTCTGAGATAACTATATTTGCAAATAGATTGAGTATATACTTAATAACAAATTCACTTATATATTTACTTGACATATGTTTGCAAATGTATCCAAGCAGACTTGACATGCAAAATACACACTGAAAGTACATTTTTTAGAAGATTTCCTTGTATAAAAGGCAGGATGACCGAGAAAGGGACACACAGAGTCCATCCACTAATTCATTCCCAGTTGATCACAACGTCCGGGGCTGAACAAGTCAAAGCCAGGAGTCCAGGTCTCCCTGTGGGATACAGGGACCTAAGAACCTGGGCTGTCTTCTGTTCGTTTTCCCAAGTGCATTAACACGACTCTGGATTGGAAACAGAGTAGCCAGAACTCCTCCAACTGGTTCTGCAATGTGGGATACCAGTGTCACAAGTGGTAGCTTAACCTACTGTGCCACTATGCAGCCCTGAAAATACGTTAAGACAAGTTCGCATCAAAATTGTTTTCCAAAAGGTAGTAATGAGTTTTCTTCTTATTGCCGACACTCAATGGACCCTTTTTCAATCTCTCCACCTGTGGCTACAAGGACGTTGATGATGTCCCTAGCCGTCAGCCACCCTTTGGTTGAGGCCAAAAGAGTCTTAGTGACATGTCAGACATCATAAAGTCACTGGGTAGCCGTGGCAGAATTGGACAAAAGGTCTCCCACCCCACATCCATAGGAATTTTCTTTGTTTTTTCTTTTGTATTTTCTAATTTAAACTAATTTAAACTTTTTTTTTTTCCTGATTGCACTTTAAGAAAAACATTTGACTTAACCAACTTCCCTGGCTTACAGCATTCTTGCCTTCCCACTCCCTAGCAGGCCACCAGCAAGCTGCAGGAAGAGCCACCTTGCAGGACAGGAATGAGTCTTGGGCAATACTTCATGCTAAGCAGAAAAAGTACCTGTGCACATGTCCCTGCGAATCTTCATTTTCCCTTAATCCATGGAGTTGCTTCCCATATGGCATCCCATGAAGGACCATCCCTACACATACCTTTACAAAGGAGATGCCAGGAAACAATGTCAGATACTTAACAAATAATTGTTGACTGATCAAACTTGCTCCAATCAAAGGTACAAGTTTTCCTGGTGTTCTTGTTTACCATGAGATGAGGAAATAGCAGCCACCCACGCCTATCTCACGGAGAGGCCAGCAGACTGAAAGAGACAATGGAGATCAGATCCTTGGAAGAAAAGCACCGTGTGTATTCAGATCTCATTTATATTAACCATCAACTGGAGCACCTGGTTGCTCAGAAGCTGATCAGCAAGAACTATCAAACTTCTTTTCAATCTTAAAACGGCCTCCTTCCTCAGATCACTCCACAAAACCTTTTAAATTATTTACAATTCCTCGTCCAGTTTATTTCCCTGTGGCCTTTCAAGGTCACTTCAAGAGCATGTAGTCAGGTTTTCTCTTTTCTTTCTTTCTTCCTTTTTTCCTCTTACCTCAGTTCCTCCTAAGCATACAGCCAGAACATTTTCACAGTCAAGGAGGGGGTGGGGGAAGCTTTCCTGTCTTGGATAAAACCTTCTGGAGGATCCCAGGGTGCTGCTCACCTAACTCCTGGACTAGAACTCCCCGATCTGGGGTGCCCCACAGCTTGGGAGAAAAGGAGCAGAAACTTCTTTCAGAGGACTGTTGCACTTGTTTTTAACTTTTCCTAATGCTTTCTTTCACTGGGTCCTGGTGCTGTCAATCTCAATGTTTTGTCATCTTATTTCAGATGATGTCTTGATATCTCCCTATAGAATTTAGCAGAGTATTTTGCACATATTGAACAGTTAATATATAAGTAAATGAACTCATTTCAAGCTGTTTTTCTCTGGCTGCTCTTTACCCAATTTTTCCCCTTATCTAGAGAAGAGTTCATTTCAGTGCTTCCTAAACTTCAGCATATATCAGAATCTCTCAGGAAGTTTGGTCAGCACATTGCAGGGACCCCCCTCAGAGCGTGTAAGAGGGCTGAGGTTTGGCCCAGTAATGAACATTTCTAACAAGTTTCCTGATGATGCTGGTCCAGGAATCAGACTTTGAAAATCTCTGGTTTGTCTGATCCAAAGATTGTTTAACTTTTTTTAAAAAAAAAGGTTTGGTTTCAGACATTTCCAAATTTTATATATAGGTGATTTTTTTTTTATTATTTTTAGGTGTATTTTTTAAAGATTTTTTTTATTGTAAAGTCAGATTTACAGAGAGAAGGAGAGACAGAAAGATCTTCTATCTGCTGGTTCATGCTCCACGTAGCCACAATGGCCAAAGACGAACCATTCTAAAGCCAGGAGCCAGGAGCCTCTTCCAGGTCTACCGTGTAGGTGCAGGGTTCCAAGGCTTTGGGGCATCCTCTATTGCTTTCCCAGGCCACAGGCAAGGAGCTAGAAGGGAACTGGAGCAGCCAGGATATGAACCAGAACCACATGAGATCCCTGTGCATGTAAGGCAAGGGCTTTACCCACTAAGCTACCATGCCAGGATCTAGGTACAATCTGGTTACCAATTTTATTATGCAATAACATTCATAGTCATCTGCAATATGGATATATATCTATATCTACTAGTCTTCCTATCAAAGACTTAGTCTAATCTAGAATATTTTTCCTTTCTACGAGCAATGCCTATTAACACAAGTCTCTGTTCTTGGTCCTCAAAGAAAAATAATCAGCTCTCACACCATAAATTATTTACTATGACAAATTCTACATTTGTTGTAGAGGATAATAAATTTAGAATTGGAAATGGCCATGAGTGTAACCACATGTTCATTTTACAAATGGAGACTAAAGCACATAAAGTTAACAAGATTTCACAAATAGGTTGTAGCACATGCAAGACCCAAATTCAGCTTCCTTTTCCTGTCTTCTGTTCCTTTTCTTTCTTTCTTTTTTTTTTTTTTTTAGCCCCATCACTATATTCCTTGGGATATATATAGGAGACTATAATGGCATGTGAAGCTATGGAAATATCTTATTCATTATCTGTTTCCACACCTCTCTCTATCTATAGAAGTCTTTCTCCAGTTCATGCTAACTTCTCCAGTGATGAACGACACCCCTACTCAGCAGTCCATTGACAATAGATACCCTCCATCACACTGTGTATCGCCATGCGTTCTGAGGCACAAAGCTAAGTACTTTACAGGAAGAGCCTCGCTGAAGCCTTGAGTGAACCTTCCTAATTTTCAGATGTAGAAATTGAGACACAGAATGCCTGCCTCCACCACCAGAGTTGGAATTTATGACTGATGTTTTGTTAGCAGAGCCCCAACCAGAAAATGAGCTCTTGGGGACAAAGATCATCTACAACTGACTATCTCCTACCATGTTTGTAGCCCACAGAGAAAATCCGATAAACACCTGTCGAGTGGATGTTTGGAAGTAAATGCCTTGGTCTTACAAGTACTTCTGCTTTCCTTGCTCCACAATCGCCTGTCCTTTAATCATAAAAATGCACAATTGTCCTGGAAGTTGGAAGGACCATGTCTCCCTACACCACAAACTCTACAGTTGACTGTTTCTGCCCTGAAATGTGTACTCTGTCACGTTATCCCAGTGATCTTAGCCTGCCTGGGCCCCCTCCCTAGGAGCCCTTGCTTACAAAGTACACTTAGTTACTCACAGTGGATTGTTCCAATGGTAAAAATGACTCACCCTCTCACCATTCCCATTCAACAGAGGGGAAAACAAGTAACCAAGTCACATCCAAGGTCAAAGTCAAATGAATGGGGGAGGCAGACATGAAACTAGTGACCCTGGCCCTGAATCTAGTTAGTTATGCCTCCGGCTCCTGGTTCCTTCCAAGATTTCTACATCGTTGCAAACCCTGCTGGCCTTGCCAGATGTTTACCACATCTTTCAAGTGGAAGCAAGTCCTCCCAATTAGACTCACCAGGGGAAACCCATTCTACTTCTCTGAAACAGGAACGGCTGAACCAGTTCGCCTAAAATAAGAACTGACGTGACTCTTTGTCTGAATTCTGAAGCTGTTCTGACAGCATCTTCTAGCTGGCAAAGGTCCCACCAGTAATGAACCGAAATATAAAAACAAAGGCTGTGCTCATGCTGTTTTCCAGCCAGAGAGGACTAAGTGCTAGCTGAGTACTGAAATGCCAGCGTGTTCATGTGAGTCTTCAGCCTGACTTTTCTCCACTGAAATACTCTATCAGATTCACACCAATACACACAAGTGCATACACACACACACACACACACACACACACACACACACACACACACACAATATCTCCATGTTTCCACAAGAGTCTTGGAAAACAAGCCAGTTTCTGAAGTCACTTCACATGTCTCCCTGCTTTTGTTTTCTCTTCGGGGAATAAGCATATAGCTGAAAATAAAACAAATTTTAAAACTGCACTTAGAATTGAAGTGATATGATTTGTCCTCATTCCCAACATCGGCATCCAATGTCTTGTAATGATTGCCTTTGAATAGAGCCATCTTTGTGCTGGGCCCTTGGGCCTAGTGCAGTAGTCTAGTGGCTAAAGTCTTTGCCTTGCATGCCCCAGGATCCCACATGGGCATCGGTTCTAATCCCACCAGTCCCCCCTTCCCATCCAAATCCCTGCTTGTGGCCTGTGAAAGCAGTTAAGGATGGCTCAAAGCCTTGGAACCCTGCACCCACGTGGGAGACCTGAAAGAGGCTCCTGGCTCCTGGCTTCGGATGACACATTTCCAGCCATTGCATTCACTTGGGGAGTGAATCAACAGACGAGAGATCTTCCTCTCTGTCTCCTCTCCTCTCTGTATATCTGACTTTCCAATAAAAATTAAAAATAAATCTTAAAAAATTCTCTTAAAAAAATCTGATTCATTTAGAATTGGGGAACAGAAATGGTGAGAATCAAAAGACTCATACAAGAACAGTAGCATAAGACAAGAACTGAATGTTTAAATTACATTTACTATCAAAGATATTCTGGAGTGACAAAGCACTCCAAACCAGCTATTCTGGATCTAATCTAAGAAAAAACAATAAACACCACTGTAACAGTCTTTCTAGAATTCGAGACAGCAAACCTCAAACCCCAAAGTATTTTCCTCGAGAGGTTTCCAAGTTAAACTGGGAAGCACACATAATTAAGAGCACGGACCTGATGACAGTAGCTGCTCTGGCAAAGCCACCACGAGGGCATTCCTTGGCATGCTGGATGAATTGGCTTCACACCAAGAGAGGCCAGAGGAAGAATCTCCACTCCCACATCAGTATCTTGCCTGACTCCACCCTCTGAGGGCTCCCTTCGCCCCCCACTGACAGAACAGAGACGAACTCAAAATTTTAGCCCCAATTGCTTTAATCTAAGGAATTACAGTCAAACTGAACACATAATAGAGCGGAGAAAGATTTCGATGAGTATTTTACACTTTATTTATTTACTTAAAAATCAGAGTTACAGAGAGAGAGAGACAAAGTGAAATTTTCCATCTGCTGATTCATTCCCCAATGGCCACAACAGCCAGGGCTGGACCAGCTTGAAGCCCGAAGCCAGGAGCTAGAAGCTTCTTCCAAGTCTCTCCCAGGGGCAGCAGGGTTCCAAGCACTGAGGCCATCTTCCATTGCTTTACTTGGGCAATTAGCAGAAGCCTGTACTAGAAGTGAGTCACCAGGGCATGAACAGGTGCCTACATATGATTCCAGCAATGCAGGCAGCAGCTTTATTGGCCATATCACAATGCCAGCCCCAAATAATTTACAGTTTGCACTGCTCTGATTTCATTGGATTTTACTTCTATTGTCTTACGTCCCATTCAGGGACAGAGTTTAAGCTAAGATAGTGCTTGTAAATCCAGATAATTACTGGAAGAAAATATATAACATTAATATATATAATAGGCTTAATATGAGAACCTATCCCATTAAATCTAGTTTTATATTCCCACTTTTAATGAAGTCTTAAATGTAAGGAACAGCTTGTTTTTACTTTAATTCTGCTATGTGAACATTGCATTGCAAGTACAAGGGTACCCAGAAAATATTTGGCCTTAATCTTGTTCACGGGAAGTGGCAAGAACTGCGGAAAACAGGTGCATAGTAAGCTAGTCCAGCAGGGGAAACCACCACACACCTCCAGCAATCACCAGAACATTGGAATTCGTAACTCAGGGTTGCCAACTGCTCAATACTTTAACAGAAGCCAGAAATAAGGACTTTCCCCCTGTTGGCAACTTATTCTGCTTCTGTTGCAGTTATCAGCATCTTTTGCTTATTGAGGAAAAACAATTTCAATGAACAAAAAGCTAATCAAAAGCTATCTGTATGTAACTTGTGCCTGAGACCACGGTTAGGTTGATTCCTTACCTCTTGCCTCCCCCTTTCCCGCACCTCATCCCAACCAGTCTTCCACCTTCACCCACAGCCCTCCGCCCTCAATGGTCACCTGTGCCTAGTTGTCAACTCAGTACACAGCTTGGACTCAGTAAGGGTAGAACGTGCTGGTCTCCATGCTGCCTGTGAACAACTCAGTCACTTGCAAGGGATGACTGTAAAAGAAAGGCTAGCTGGTCCCTTTCATCGGTGTTTCCAGCTCTCAGGAAATCTGGGTTAGATGTGGTCGCACAGGTCTTGGTCTATGGAAAGGGACCCTCTCTCTGAATTCCGAGAGCATGACAATGTGGCGTTGTGGAGAAGGCAGTGAGCCCTGAATGAAGAGGAAGTACGTCTCTACTTGGAACCCCATGTGCTCATCCATGAAAAACAGGGATTTAACAAAACGACTCTGAGAATCTCCTGAAAGTTCCAGCATCCTCTTCTATTATTACAACTACTGGAAACTAGTTTAAGGATTTGTAATGAAAATACACATATATGGACGTGATGACTGATGCTCTGAGGAAAGATGAGGAAATCTCAAGAAAATTCCTCTAGATAGTCTAGTTCTGATCCAGCTGTGGGGAAAAAAAAAAAAAAGAAAATACACACATAATGACTTTAAGGATTGGCATGTTGTGAACAGTTGATTATTAAGTGGTCGAGAATATTTTCTGTCCTCACAAAACAATTACTTTTTTTTTTCTATTGTGGAATGGTTCTATATTTTAATATTGTCTTTATATTTCTAGATATTTATCTTGAGGATTTGCCTTTATATTTTGACCATTTGTTAAGAGCCTACACACAAATGTAAGATTGTTTCACCTTAGTCTTTTAGGAGACAGAGGAACAAGAGAGGGAATTGTTTGCAGTTTCTTGGCTTTTGTTTCCACAAGAAAGCTCTTCATTTTGTTTAAGTCGCTGACTTTTTTTTTTTTTCAAAATAAATATCCCAGGGAAGGGAGGAAATTATAGCGAGACACCGAAAGTCCATACACTGCACTTCCACCCATCCTTCCACATTTCCATGTCCCTTGATGCTTCTTTAACAATGAATTGAAGATTGATGCTTTTTGGGATAATGAGGCATGGAGCTACCTTTAAGACACATGGTTCCTTTTCAGATCCTTCTCTGCATGGGCCAGGATATTGGGGGAAATCAGCAGATTTCCAAGTGTTAATGTTCAACCAGGTACAGTGATGGGTATAAAGCACTAAGAGCAAGACAGATTCATTTGACAGGTCCACCCTTCCAACCTATTGAAGTAGCCATGTAGTAGCCTTGTATGTTGCCTTGTCAAATTAGCTGCTGAGCTGTTGCCTGGCTCCTGGCTCTTGACAGACTTAACGGGAAAAGTCCTGTCACCGAGTGTGATGAAGTGGTGCCTGATTGTGCTACAAGATGTCCTGTGGATGCAGTCCAGACCGTTTCGACTAATCATCAACTTTGCAGATTCCAACACCAGGGCTTGTCTGCCTGGGCAGGAGCTTTGCAAAATCAGCACAAATGATCTGACTGTAGAAAGGATATAAAGAATTGTTTTACTTATTTTTTAAATGTTATCTCATGAAACACGCATCTTTTTTTTTTTAAATCTTATATTTGTTTTCATTTTATTTGTGAGAAAAAGAGAGATTCCATCCATTGGTTCCCACCCTCTGAATGCCTTGTTAAAGCCAGGGCCTGGGCCAGGCTGAAGCCAGGAACCTCGTCTGGTCTTTCCCATGGGTGTCAGGGACCCCAGTACCTGAGCCCTCATCTACTGCCTCCCAGCCTTTGACTTCAGCAGGAAGCTTTATATGAAGCAGAGAAGCTGAGACTTGACCCAGTCACTCTCACGTGGGGTGCAGACATCTCAGCTACTGAACCCAGCACCCACTCCTTCATTTATTAGTATTTCAAAGACTGACCGCCATAGGAAGCCTCATGGGCATCAGCTGTGGGTATTATTTTTAGTCTGTAATTCTAAAAGTAAATGTGATATAACACCAACCACTGACAAGCATCATACGCACATTGTAGACTCCAAGCAAGCAACAGGCTCCAGATGACTGTCGAGGCGCTGTCCAGGCACATCCTTAGAGGGTTGTAAATATAAACAAGACATCCATCGCAGATCTGCTAGGCAGAGACAAACAAGCCCGCTGCCTACCAAGCGTGGCGGTGGCAAAAGCTATTCCAAATGGTATTTTCAAAGACAAAGAAGGATGGTCACTGCATTTGGTTAAAAAATAGACCAGAATATTCATCCTGTACATTTTGGCTGTCTGTCACAAGCACGCGATTATAGCTAACCCCAGTAACTCCTGGAATTCCTGGGAAAATTCAGCTTATAGCTAGAAAACAGACACAAAGCATGTAAAGCTTGAGTGGAGACAGAATCAAATCCAACCTGGTCCACTGCAGCTCCCATATTCACGTAGGAGTCGGTCCTGAAGCCCAGAGAAGTGAGCTGCTTTCTCATGCCACAATGGAATCCTGACTCAAATTTCCACCTTCATCTCTCCTCAATCAAATCCCTGCTCCCAGCTGAGTTTCTCCTTGTGATTTGTGTAATTATAAACTTGTTTTCATGTATTTTAGTATATTAGCCATAGCACATCATTACCTAAAGCAGCCCCAAATTTAAAGCCTTTGCAAACCCATTACAACAAAGGGCAATACTTAGCATAGGAAGTTAGCCAATTCGCTTCTGTTCTCAAACCAAAGCACAGAGGAACTGGCTCTCAGCTGTGGTCCAATGACAATTAACTTGGTTACTAGCTGTGTCAATAATACAAGTGCTACTTTAAATGATGGATTAAGCATCTAAAACATTTTAAGGACAGTATCTAAAATAGAAAACATTTAAATTAGCATATAAACATGCATAAAATAAAATTGCCTTTGCTATTTTTGCAGATAAATTATATTCTGAAAATTAATCAGGGAGTGGCACTGTGGTGAAGGAATTAAGACACTGCTTGCTTGGGACACCAATATCCTGGGAAAGAATGCTCTGCTTCCATCCAGCTTCCTGCTAATGAGCCTGTCAAAGCAGCAGGATGTGCTCAAGTACTCAGGTCCTTGATGGAGAGAGTACTTAACTGGCTTCAGCCTAACCCAGCCCTGGCTCTTGTGGCCACTGGGGTTTGAACGTGGGGATGGAAGATCACTCTCTCTCTCTCTCTCTATATATATATATGTGTGTGTGTGTGTGTGTGTGTGTGTGTGTGTATGTGTGTGTGCGTGTAAATATATATAGATATTCATGTATATTATTTTGCATTTCAAATATATAAATCTGATAAAAATTAATCATAGAAGCATACCTTTCATTTATGAAATTCTTTCAGATGTAAAATTTAACTCATGATGACTTTATTTCCCAGACCACACAGATAATATCAGCAGAAAAATAGAAACCAAGTGCCATTAACCCATCCCAATAAAATTATTTCCCAACTATACTTTTACTTTATTAAAGGCAATGGGAAATAATTTCTCATTAAGAAATTTGTATTGAACAGTCCTTATATTTGAATGTCAATTACAGTTTTAAAGTTCTTGAATGTTAGCTCAGTTTTTCCCATGAAGCAGCAATAAAACTCCAAACTTGTGTTGCTTATGTAGGGAAATCGTCAGAGAACACAACCGAATCTCTGCTTGCACTAATAATGACTAGGTAGCCGTCATTTTTAAAAACAATGTCACAAAAGCTATTTCGAGGCTGTCATGCTTAAGAATAATTAGTTTCCATCAAAGCAACAGATTATCTGTTCATGTTGTCCACTGGGTCATTACAATGAACAACCAATACAGATAAATGATATCTAATCTTTTCTGCTCTTCTATTGGGCTGATTGATGGTTATAACATCTCCAATATTATAAGGCAGAAAAATTATGCTGACATTTAGAAGCAAAAGCACAGAAAGATAAAACTAAGTACAAAGCCTGCCCAACACTATTGGGGGGTGGGGAGAAGAAATTATCTAGAGACAAATAGAACTGAAAACAGAATGGCAATTAGGCCAAAAGAGAATTATGGGAAGCAACGGCTATACCTTGTGGGTGGCAGGCAGCTCAATTAATTACATAACAAGAAGGGGGAACCCAGGCATTTTCGTAAGACACATTATTAAAAGGAATATTGACTTAAGCATCTTTTAAATTTTATGCCCTAAAAGAAGACAAAAGGGTTTTCCTAGTATTGATCCGCTTCTGAATCAGGTTGACTTTAAGGGATCACATAATGAGAAATGGTTGAGCAGCAAATGAGACTAAGAAGGAACTGCAATTACTTACAACTCACATTTACCAGGCTCAGTAGACGAAAGCTTTTCATGTCGCGTTGTGCTTGTGCTGTATCTGTCAGGTAGACAGGGAAAGAATCATTTAGCTCACCTTACATACAAGACAGCTACACGGGACCGTACCTTCACTCCCCTCCGTTAGCATTTGTTATTGAAAGAGGGGCTATGGCACCAGGATGGCTTAGCCTGAGTCAAGACCAAAGCCCTGTTTAGATCCGATTTTCAGAGATTTGGAAAATATGTACTGTTAGAGCTGCTCTGGCTTCAGACTACATCAATTCTAAAGAAAGAGAAGGAAAACTTTGCAACTCAGAAAGTGTTCATGAGAACAGGCCTTTTCTTAGAAAATTCTATTTGATCGTTTATGTTACTTACTCCAGTCTTCAGCTATTTTTACGGCAATTTTTTTTTTAGAATCAACACTTTCCTACACATGCATTTTATGTTTTTCCATTACAGGAAAATAACAACCTTGATCCCTTTCAATGTAATGAGATTCCAAATTAGATCCTGGAACAAAATAAGGACATTTCTGGAAGAACTGAGGAAATCCAAATAAAGGACACGGTTTAGTTAATAGGGTCACATCACTCAACTCTTAACATCTTAGTTTTGATAAATTAACCACAGTTCTGACAGTCAGGTGGCTATGCCACACAGAGGATGCAAGTACTAGAAAAAGCTGTGAGAAAAGTATGCAGGAAGAGTCTGTATCATCTCTGCAACTCTTCTATTAATCTAAAATTATTTCAAAATAAAAAGATTTTTAAAAAATATTCTCTGGGCTCCAACCCCTCCACCCTTCTCACACTTAGGAATTCATAGACAACTTGCAGGTGAGTGGATGCTAGTTAGACTTACCAACAGTGGCACCATAGTGGTCCACTGGTGACACCTTGATAGCAAGAAAGAAGAGCTACAAAAAAAAAAGTTTTATGAATGTTTTTCCTTCACACCACACACACAAACACCAGGAAGAGAAAAGGAAAAATTGCTAAGTGTACTCTTCTTTAAACCAGTGATTCACATTGGGGGCATTATTCCCCCGTCGTCCTAGGAACATCTGGTGACATCTGGAGATGTTGCTAGTTGTCCCAACCAGGAGGTGCCGCTGGCATTCAGTAGGCAAATGCTGGAAATGATGTTGTAATGCCCTCATGCACAGCCATGACCTCTACCACAAAGGACTATCCAATCCAAAATGTCAATAGTGCCAAAGTTAAGAAATCCTGTTTAAAACAATTAAAATTGAAAGGCAAAGGGGCAAGTGTGTGGCACAGAAAGTTAAGCAGACACTTGCAACATTGGTATCCCCATATAGCAACATTGGTTTGAGATCAGGCTGTTCTGTTTCTGATCCAGCTTCCTGCTAATGTCCATGGAAAAGCAGCAGAGAATGGAGTAAGTGCATGGGTTCCTGCTCCACGGTGGGGGACGCAGGTGGATGGAGTTCGAAACTTCAACTTTTAGCCTGATCCAGTTCTAGCCAGGGTGGCCGTTTGGGAAGTAAACCAGTACATGAAAGAGCTCTTGTTTCCTCTCTCTCAAGCCCCCTCTTTCTCTCCCTCTCTGTTACTCTACCTATCAAGTTTTTTTTTTAATATTTTTAAGAGAAAAATAGATGAGAGAATAAATAAGACTAAAGAAAAGCTGTGTCTAGTTGTTTCTAGGAAATGCAATAAAGGTGGATAACTATTTAGGAACAGGTGGTCAGAGTGACCACAGAGGCTGCTGTTCCCCCACAGTTTTTCCAGGCACGACACTTCTCTGGCAGCAGCCCCCTCCCTCGAAACCCCACCCTTCTTTCAACTTACCCATCTTGACTCTCCTTAGTAGCCTGTTAGGATTTCTTTGTAACCGCTCTGCCTTCAAAGCCATCACTACTTTCTGCGATGGTTTCTCCAACTCACAGAGCTTCTAAGGACTGTGTTTGATGATGCCTGCATCTTAATTTGCCATTTCCCTGGCTCGTGGCAATTATTTTTTAATGTTACATATTACTACTAACTACCATATTTTATTGACTCATGACATTATCAGTTCAAGATGTATCATTATTTTACATTCCACTAAAAACACTACCGAGTTACCAATAATAAGCCATTATCAAGTATTAGATATAACTCAATAACATAGACATAAAACATGAAAATAGAGGTGGGCATTGTGATGCAGCAGGTTAAGTCACCACTTGCAGTGCTGCCATCCTGTACTGAGTGCTAGTTTGGGTTCTTGCTTCTCTGCTTTAGATCCAGCTCCCCACAAATGCTACCTGAAAGACAACCGAAGATGAACAAGTGCTTGGACCCCTGACACCCACATGGGGCACAAAGGTGAAGTTTCTGCTTCCTGGCTTCAGATTGGCCCAGCCGTGCTGTTGCAGCCACTTGGGAAACAAGCCACTGGATTTAAGATCTCGTTTTTCCTCTCCCTCTCTGCCTTTTGTCAATCTCTTCTTTCAAATATAAATAAATAAATATTTTTAAATGTAAAAATGCCCTTTTACTTAATCGCTAACTATGAATGTTCACTCTTATTGCAGGGAAACCAGTTTCTTAAACACTTAGATTCTGAAAAAGGCCTATGCCACTAGACCTTTCAAACTTTGTGGGGTTTTTTTGGAGTCAAAAATAAAAGTCTTTTTTTTTAATCAGATTTATTTATTTTTATTACAAAGTCAGATATACAGAGAGGAGGAGAGACAGAGAGGAAGATCTTCCTTCCGATGATTCACTCCCCAAGTGAGTGCAACGGCCAGTGCTATGCCGATCCGAAGCCAGGAGCTAGGAACTTCCTCCAGGTATCCCACACCGGTGCAGCGTTCCAAAGCTTTGGGCCATCCTCGACTGCTTTCCCAGGCCACAAGCAGGGAGCCGGTGCCCATATGGGATCCCAGTGCACGTTCAAGGTGAGGACTTTAGCCACTAGGCCACGCCTCCGGCATAAATATGTCTTTTAATTTCATCCTTTGTGAGTTGTTTAAAATGCACCTTATATTTTTTTGTTTATGCCCAGCTCCAAGAACAACACTGCAGTTCCAGAACCACTAGTGGAAAACCAGTTAGAGGTAACCACAATTGGCAAGCTATCATCCCCAAAGATGGCCACAAGCTAGTACTTTTGCTACTCCCATTGAGCAGAAGGGGAAAGTAAGGTAACACAATGGGTCCCAGATTGTCAAACCACAGGGTGACATAATCTTGCATCAGGAAGCCTTTTTTTTTTTTTATCACAAACCTAATTATCAGCTTCTAGGCCATTCTGCCCTCAGGAACTGAGCATCCAAGTGACAAAGTTCAGGCTTAGGATAAGAGGGACTTATCAAACCATGTTTTTCAGACACACACTACATTCACTCTAATCTTACAATGAACACTAGATTAAAATACAGAACATTAGCATAACTGCCAAAAGTTAACCAAAATCATCTGTTTACAACTTTAAGCCATTAAGGGGCAAGCATTACTAATCCTCAGCCACAAACCAGAGACATGTAACAAATGCCCTTTGAATGTGCTGGTGCCCCTGGTGAACTACAGGAAAGATTCTTCCAAAGTTTGCCCTAATTATGACATTTTGTGGACTCTATTTGGATTAAAGACCTACAAGGCTTTCATTATAAAATCATGGGCAATATAGCACATCAGTCTTAAGCGACATTTCAGAATAAAGAATAGCACAAGAAATTCCCTCTGCCTAACCACACCCCCAAAATTCTAATGTCATAATTTCCTATGTAGTCAAGATGTGGGTCAATCCATAGTCTGCTATTCCACAGAGCTTTATAAGCAATTGTCCATCTTTCTATGGCCACCTTCACAGTTGTCATATTAAATGTCAGCATAATATTTCTTCATACATTTGTTATCAAATGTTTCCATAATGTTAAAATACTTAGTTTCAACTTTCTGCCAACAAGTTGTGTTTTCGCCCTATTGTAAATAATATCAGGATGACCAAGCAATGAAAACAGACTTTTTACTTCTTTGGTATTATTTATTTACGATTCATATCTAGAAATGGGATTATTGAGTCAAAAGCAGAAACCTCTTTATGACACAATGTCTTAATAGTTTAATGGTACAAAATGGAGATCCCAGTGTTGAGCTTTATCACTGTCCCAGAAAGAGGTAGGGGAGCAAAAAGTAGAGTGAGAGCTGCATTCAGAAAACCTTGTACTTTTCAAAATGCTCTATAAACTGCAAAACACGAGTTCCTTGAACTAGCTGTGCAACTCTTGAACTTCTCAGAGGCACAGCTCCTGGGAAAGGTCATCAATAACTCAAGTGTATTCAAGAGAAAATATTGTACGGTGAACCAATGTGTGTTATCTTAAGAGATGAAATTAAGTCTGTCAAGGAAAAAATAAGGTGCCTTTAAACTCTTAAAGTAAAATATTGATCTGATTGATCACAGACACACTAAAGGCATAATTACACGTGTCATGTAAACCTCGCTTAGTTCATAGATTGTACAGGACTGGTAATTGTTGTCCTCCTAATGAGTCTGTAACTATGTTCTCAGAGTGACTCATTTATTATTTAGTTTATTTTGAAACAGAGGGTGGCTCGGCAGCATTCAGCGAAATTGGACAGATTACCGCTACCACCACTGCCCCCAGCCTCCAAAGTTGGGCTGCTTTCCAAAACATGCAATGGCTGCTCTAACCCAAACCCAAAACCACACACTTCTTTGAGTCATAAGAAGGCCAAACTGTATTCAAACCCACAAGTTGCTATTTCTCTTTTTACTTAATTTACATAACATAAAACTTAAAACCTCCTAGTGAAATTTTTCGTTCTTAAAAGTTTTTATTATCAAGTTTATAAACGCATGACTCACACTTCGATAGGGCTTCCCTTATCTGTTTCTAGGCAAGTGCTTCATGTCACCCTGGTGAGGTGTAACAGGAGCCCCAACGTGTGCCAGCAACACCTCCCCACCATGCTTGCCTCAGTGTCTCTACACCAAGGTACTAGTCTTCAAAAGGGCCTTGCTCTTTGTACAAATGGCCATCCATTTGTACCTTTAAAAGTCCTTACAATGCAATTACCATTCCTGCCAAATCTTGGAAGGAACCATGACATTCTTTTATAGGAGGGTAGATAATAAATTGTGGAACAACCAAACAATGGAAGATTATACGGCACTGAAAATAAGTGTTATCTATCTGGTGTGATGGTGCCGTGAGTTAATTCACCCTGTGGCACTGGCGTTCCGTATGGGCACAGGTTCGTGTCCCAACTTCTCCACTTCCGATTCAGTTTCCTGCTCATAGCTTGGGAAAGCAGCAGAGGATAGCCCAAGGACTCAGGTCCTTGCACCTATGTGGGAGACCCAGAAGAAGCTCCTGGCTCCTGGCTTCAAATCAGCTTAGCTCCAGTCATTGCTGTCATTTGGTGAGTATCTAATAGATACAAGATCTCTCTCTCTCCATCTCTCCTTCTTACAACTTTGCCTTCAAACAATAATTTTAAAAAATAACATGACAAATCTTTAAAGAAAAGGGCAGAAGAGTTCCCTAATTTACAAACAACCTTACTCCGGGAGTCTGTGAAATCATTTCATCATAATCCAAGTGTTAAAACCCAAGCATCTTATAACCCAAGCATCTTATAACCCAAAACAGAATTTTTTAAAAAACGCTTCTTCACCTCAAACATCATAATAACTAAGAGGAGAGGCGGTGGGGCTGGGGGGGAATCAAAGCCCTTGTTAAACCAGGTGAAAAGGGTGTTCAAATGCTCCTTTGCTTGTTTTCTGCCCACACAGCACAGAAGTGTATAAAGTGCTGGATTGTAGAGAAAGTCTCACCACGGCTCCAGTCTTAGAGGAAAAAGAAACTCCCTTGGCTCCAATTTACATAGTCACCAAACAAAACCCAACTTTACAGGCATAAAAGGCATATACATGCAGGAGAATAAGAAGCGGAGAGCCCCATTGGCGAACCGGCAGCCACCTAATGCTGGGTTTGAGATGAGTAATTAGTGGCTGGGAGGTGGCGCGTGCAGTGAAGGCACCTGCTCTAGCTTCCCTCCCACCCCTTCAGATAATAGTTCTGAAAATGCCTCCAATTCGGGGCAGTCTAGCACACACAGGAACAATCAGCTCTGCAGAAAATGCTTCCTGCGTGAGTCCTGCTGCAGCACAGAGGTGAAGTTTAAGTAGACATCCAGCAGGAGGTCCATGTCAGCATGCACTGCCCCTTCTGCCCCCAGATTCCCATCAGCCCAACCCACAAAGAGCATCACTACTGAGAGGAGTCTGGGGTGCAACTGATAGATGTCCTGTCACCTCTGACAAGGCATCTTTCTTGCAGGCTGTGGCAAGGCCTGGACGTGACATTGTAAAGAGCAGAGAGTCCGGCACAGAGAGGGGACGGTAGTATGTGCACAAGAATGATTCCGAAAGGCAGGGAGGTGCCGGGGAAACGTGTGAACCACTGGGCCCACACCTCACATAGGAAAAAGACCTCCAAGTTGGACTTCTGGTGTCATCTCCAAATTCGTGTTGTAAGGTAGTGGGTGTTAGGGAGTCATGAGTTAAGCCACCGTCTACAGTGCTGGCCTCCCATATGGGCACTGGTTCATGTCCCAGCTGCATTATTTCTGACCCAACTCCCTGACACTAATCTAAGAAAAGCAGCAGAAGATGGCCCAAGAGTTTGGACCCCTGCACCCATGTGACAGACTTCCAAGAAGCCCCTGGCTTCCATGTGGTACAGCCCTGGCCATTGCAGCCACATGGGGAGTGAAAACACAGGTGGAAGATCTTTTCTCTCTCCCTCTGTATCTGCTTGTATGTAACTCAGACTTTCAGAACAAATGACTACACACCTTTTTAAAATTTATTTTATTTTTTACAGATTTATTTGTTTTTACTGGAAAGGCAGATACACAGAGAGTCAGAGAGACAGAGAGGATCTTCCATCTGGTGATTCACTCCCCAAGTGGTCGCAACAACTGGAGCTGCACTGATCCGAAGCCAGGAATTAGAAACTTCTGGGTCTTCACGTGGATGCAGGGTCCCAAGGTTTTGGGCCATCCTTGATTGCTTTCCCAGGTCATAAGCAGGGAGTGGGGCTGCTGGGATCCCATGTGGGTGCCGGTTCGTGTCCCAGCAGCCCCACTTCCTTTCCAGCTCTCTGCTTGTGACCTGGGAAAGCAGTTGAGGACAGCCTAAAGCCTTAGGATTCTGCACCCACATGGGAGACCTAGAAGAAGTTCCTGGATCCTGGCTTCAGATTAGCTCAGTTCTGGCTGTTGCGGCCACTTGAGGATAAACCATCAGACAGAAGATCTTTCTCTCTGTCTCTCCTCTTCTGTGTATATCTACTTTGCAATTAAAATAAATAAATGTTTAAAAGGAAAGTTTCACTGAAGAAAGCCCAAAGGAAAGAGTTCCCTATCCCTCAGTAGCACAATGTGGAGACATACACCTCCCACTTAAGAGGAAGAGGGAGGAATCGAGTCCAAAATGTAGATGAAGTCCAGTGCCAGTCCTGCCAAGCTCAATGCCAGTGCCTGACAGGTCCCCATCACCCTGGCCCAGGCACACACCTGCAGTCTGACTTCTAGGACCTTCCTTAGTCAGATAGCTGAAGTACAGCTTCCACCAGCCTTCCCCCAATACCGCGCAGGCAGGGGACCAAGACTGCAGCCACTGAAAAGCAAAGCCAAAAGGGAGCTGAAGATCTTGCTTTGCAACTCAAGGCAGGCCACCCGTGAGGGACCACATGCCTCTTCTCCTAGGCCAGTGCTCACAAATAGAATCTCCTGAGGGGTCCCTGGGTCAGGCGGGGACTCCTGTGAGAGAATCCTGAGTGTGTCACTGCCACCTGCAGGGCAGCCTGACACTCTTCTTTGAAACTGCATAGTGTCTGTGGCTGGGAACCCCAGGTGTGAAGCATGTCTTGCCCCCCCCCCCCCCAGGGCTGGGACGGGAGGCGGAGAGCAGTGGGCTCCCTCTATCACCCTTCCCCAGTCTGGGGTAAATAATAAAGACCCACAAGATTGTGTCTGTGAACACAGTGGTGAACTTGCAAACCCCAACATCAGGCAGATCCCAGCAGTTCCTGTCTCCATGCCAGTACCCATGCATGGAATCCCCTGAGTCAAGCAGGGCCATGTGCTTCCGGTTGTTCTGATGTAACATTCCGGCCAGCATTATTTGTGATTAGTTTGAGCAGCTTTGGGCTGGGAGTCCATCACACAGCAGCAGACAGCTGACAGTAACGAGAGCTTTGGTCCTGTTGATAGGCTGCCCTGGTCAAGCCAGGTGAGCTAGGAGATCCTTGTGTGACCCAGCACTGTGGTATCATTAGCCACAGGAATGAGTGCTGTGTCCCAGCACAGCACAAAGGAGAAGCTTGGAAGCGAGAACTACCCCTTTTTCAACACTCCCTCCCATCCCTTCAACCCAGTTCATTCTGAGCAGCGCACCCAACATGGATTTCACACTAATCTGAGCTCAGGGTGTCACTGAGGCAGTGACAACACAGGGGCAGCAGACCTGCGGCAAGCATCAACCTAGGACACCACCTAGTGTCGAAGGGAACAAAGTGTTCCCAAGTTTGGAGAAAATAACAAAATTGTTAGGATGCCTGGCAGGATGGTCCTACGGGAAGCCCAATTACAGAAATGAAAGGACAAATGAAGTATTAATTCTTGGATTCGCAGATGACACAAAACACCAACAGTGTGGAGAATCCCCCAGGAGAGCTGACCTCAGCTAATGCGTAAAACAAGGCTCCAAGAATCAGCTGCTTATCAAACGCTCAGATGAAGAATTTGTAGTAACTATTTTGAGGATATTCAAGTAACCTCAAGAGAACACAGAAAAATAACTTAATACTCCAACCGACCTAGAAAGATGAAAGCACTTTTTAAACATTAAGCAGAAATGCTTCAAGAGTATACTAAGTGAAATGAGAAACATATTAGAAGGATGTCAATAGCAGAATGGGTCAAGCTAAAGAAATAACAGTGACCTCAAAGGCAAGCTACTTGAAAATGGAGTCAAAGGAAGAAAAACACTCAAGAAGAAAGCTAACAGAAAATCTGGGACAGCATGTAATGAGCAAATGTGCAAGTGACTGATCCAAGGAGACCTGAGAATGCCATAGAGGTGTCAGAAAACTCCTCAAACTTGGAAAAAGGTACAACTCTGCAGGTGCAGGAAGGTCAGAGGTCACCAGGTAGATCAACTTCCTAGGAGTGGTGGAAGGGATGTTCACCAGTATGACTTTGCAGAAATGAAAGAAGGGTTTCAAAACCCAGTACAGAGGGCATCTCAACAACCTATGTAAATAAACATGGGTGTTGACAGAAGGGGTGGAGCTGGGAGGGAAAAGAAAATAGAATTTTGCAACAAGTTGTTTTCAAAAATTATTAGAATTGCAAGTAGCCTGTGTTTTTTAAAAAATATATATATTTATTTTCTTTTTTTTTATTGGAAAGGCAGAGTTACAGAGAGAAGGAGGCAAGGAGAGAGAGAGATTTTTCCATCTGCTAATTGACTCCCCACCCAGCCATAACAGCCAGAGCTGAGCTGATCTTGAAGCCAGGAGCCAGGAGCTTCTTCCAGAATTCCAATGTGGGTACAGAGGCACCTAAGGACTTGAGCGGCCTTCCACTGCTTCCCAGGCCATAAGCAGAGAGCTGGATCAGAAGTGGAGAGCTGGGACTTGAACTGGTATCCATATGGGATGCCAGCACCACAGGCAGGTGGAGGCTTAGCCTGCTATGACAAAACACCGGTCCATAGCCTGTTTTGCTGCTACAACTATAAACTTCTGAGCTGTGTTCTTATTTTGGTATTTCTTTCTACCATAACATTGTGAAACAGATCGAATGCCATTTCAATAAATTTATATGCCATTTCATAATTTTAATACGTGAAAAATTCCAATGAATGAGTCTCAAAGACAGCAATAAGATATACAGCAAAGGAAAACAGTTTAGACAGCTTCATGGAACTTACTGAGTTGTTCCATTTCTTATTCAATTAATAATCAGTTAAGCAATTATTGTGCTCCAAGCAGTACACTAGGAAGTGAATATAGTATTTCATCTCAAGGGTCTTACAGACCAGTGAGAAAGACACAAATGAACCACCACAGCAATGAGTGAATCATGGCTTCGAATCACCCACAGAGTGTAGCCAATGAGGACAATGGCCACCTCTTCTAGGCATCATTAAATAATGTGATGTTTGAGTTTTTCTCTAACTATAAAGTGGGCATTTGGTACAGTGGTTAAGACGCCTCTTGGGATGCTTGCTTCCTATATCAGAGCGTGTGGTTTCAAGTCCCTGCTCTGCTTTAAACCTAGCTTCCTGCTATAATGCATATTCCTGGAGGTAGCAAGTGATGGCTCAGGTACGAAGGCCCATATGCCCCGAGTGCTCTTGCTTCAACCTGTCCCATTCCCAGTGGTTGCAGGGGAAAAAAAAAATGTGGACCAGCAAATGAAGGATTGTTTTCTCTCTCTCTTTTTCTTCTGTAAATACATACATACATACACACATACATTGCATTATATTTTTTTTAAAAAGACATAGAAGTGGCCCAGCTGTAGACAATGGCTTAGGTTGTATTGTACCTAGGCAAGTGTTACACTGTTTGGAGAAAAGCAGCTAACAGCTGGGAGGCATCCTGGGCCTGGTTAATGCTAAATTTGTGTTAACAATGCCAGTGTGCCAGCACAGTCGCCTATTCTACTTTTTTTTTTTTTGAAGATATGTTGTGGGAAGAAGGAGATGCCAGCATGTGAACAAACAGGGTCTGGGGACCAACATGTGAGTGTATGTGGGCCCTGGGTAGGCAGGCAGGGCCCCAGGCTGGCATGGCACACCACCAGAGGACCAGCAATGGTATGGTCCTCTGTGGATTGCTCAGGGAAATGGATCTGGAGATGTGTGGGAGGGAGGACTGCTGAGGGGGAACTTGACAGGTGAGGAGCGACTTCTGGGGGATTCCACCAACAAGGCTAGTGCACTTGCAGGTAAATGAGGGGACAGAGACCAGGTGGTTTAGAGGAGGGAAGCCAGAGGACCTTTTGGGGTCAAACAAATATGCCCACCCACATGGGAGACCTCAACCAGGATTGTTGGTATCAACCACCACCTATAGGTACACACAAAAACCATGGCTGGGAGGGAGGGGCTGACAATCAGGGCTTGATCAAAGTATTTGCAAGTGAGTATTGGGGCAGGGGTGGACCATGTTAGGCTGGACCATGACACTAACCAACTCATAAAAGAACTGGGTCTGGAATCAGATTCTGTGGGGGATTGTAGGCTCCCCCTGTGGGGACTGCCATACCAGCCGGTTTGCTTAAGGGCTGGGGTGGTGACAGGCTAAACTATTTAAGAACATGGGACTCAACAACACTCATGGATCTGGGGTTGGGAATAGCTGGGCTGGTCCAGCATGTAGCATCTGCAGGCAAACCCAAGAATTGGGTGTGGGGCGGGCCAGGTTGCAACATCCACCAGCACACACAAAGGCCAACACTGGAGGGCAGACTACTGGGTTAAGGCCTAGCACCCACTGAAATGTTTTAGATCTGGGTCTAGGAGTGGGTCTGGTAGGGAAACTTGGGGAACTCCCCTGGTGGGCCATAGTTCCTGCTGGTGAATATGTGAGTCAGGACCAGGTGTTGGTCAGGCCAGGCCATCACTTGTCAGCAGGTGTGTGGGTTGGCTCTAGGGAAGATGGCCCAGGCAGTGCCAGCCAAACCATAGCAAACTGGCATGTGCAGGAGCCAGGATGGGCCATGGGCAATGCTGAGCTAGGATGGGGTTGTGACACTTATTGGTTTGCATGAAAGCCAAGGATGTAAGCAGGCTGGGCAGCGCTTTAAAAAATAATGTAGGAACATAAATGGCAAGAAAGCAGGTTGGGGGAGAGTGACAGAGATGAAATTGAAGAGCTTGGCTGGAATCACGCCCTGAGGGTTTCACAGGTGGACTTAACCATAGAGGCAACAGGAAGCCAACAGAGAATACAGAAAGGAAATGAAGTCAGTCTGACATTTTCACGAGAATCACTTCCCTACCAGCACAGATGGTGGGTGGTTGAGTGAAACTTGAGGCACAGAGGGCGATTGGATGGATATAGTGATTGTCCACAGAGGAGTCAGATGGACACCACCTTTGAAATAAAATAAACAAAATATAAACCTTCCTTCTTTCCCCAAAGTGGTTCCTCCTCCTGTGCTTCTATTTCTGTCAATCGTGTCACCATCCCCTCAGCCGAATAGGAAACTTAGATCTTGGCAAACTCCTTCCCCCGAGTAGCTATTATAGCAACTCGACTCCTCTCCCTAGCCAATAGCTCTCACAGCTGTGCCTACTGCTCCAGTCCTTCTCTGGTGTCCATCTGAGTCCTGTGTGGTCCAGGAGGAAACCAGGAGTTCAATCCGGGACTCCCCACGTGTGGCAGGGACTCAAACATGTGAGCCGCCACCTGCTGCCTCCCAGGCTGCACATTAGCAGGAAACTCAAAAGCAGAGTGGAGCCAGGTCCCCAACCTGGACAGTCGGCTACAGGATGCAAATGGTCACCTTGCAGATGGACCTTCACGCCGAAGGCCCACCACCGAACACTTGGTCTTTATAACTAAATTATGAGTATGAATTAAGTGTGGGAGAGTTAGAGGTCAAGCAGGTGTTTGAAAATGGAGATTGGAGTCAGGTTGACTTGCTTCTTTTGGTCCTCATTCTTGCAAATAAATGAGAAGTATGATTGTTAGTGTCTTTTGGAATAACTTCTTGAAAAATTAATGTTCCCTTCTTCTTTGGAGTGTGTTATCTAACTACATAATCTGTTTAAAAGGGTGGAGATCTTCACTACTTCTCAGCTGTCAGCTTAGAGCCGAGGCTTCATAATTCCACAGAAAATTATTCATATTTTTTCAAAAGGGAAAGCAATGAGAAATGAGATAATATATTAAGGAAAATCAAATAAATTTACAATAAAAGATCATTAGGAAGTGAAATCTTGTCAGCCTAGATAAATGGGCCTGATTATTACATTTAAGTCAAACTAAATTACTGTCCATGTATCTATTAAAGCATTTATAAGTGTCGAAAATCAAGATGTTAGGATCCTGACTGTAGGTGTAAAATCAAAGTGACTTTGATAAGTTTAAACAATATATTATTGTAAAGGAAATGAGTTTTAAAAATTTTTTAAATAATATAAATATTGTAAAAGTTTATAGGATTCCTTTTCTTAAACTTTGCAATAGTTTAGGGGGCTAGAAAATAGGAACATTATTTGCATAATTAAAGCATAACGATCAGATAACCAATTGTGAAGTTTTCTTAAGTTGGCAAAATCTTATGTTCTTAAAGAATTAAGGGTAATGGGCCCGGTGTGGTAACCTAGTAGCTAAAGTCCTTGCCTTGCATGCCTGGGATCCCATATAGGTGCTGGTTCATGTCCAGGCTGCTCCACTTCCCTTCCAGCTCCCTGCTTGTGGCCTGGGAAAGCAGCCGAGGACAGCCCAAAGCCTTGGGACCCTGCACCCACGTGGGAGACCCAGAAAAAGCTCCCGGTTCCTGGCTAGGGTTCAGCTCAGCTCCAGCTGTTGCAGATTCTTAAGGAGTGAACCAGCGAACAAAAGATCTTGGTCTCTCCTTCATTTATAAATCTGACTTTCCAATAAAAATAAATCTTAATTAATTAAAAAATTTTAAAAATAATCATAAGGAGAAGCCTGGAACTAGCATTAGGACGCAGCCAGTGAAGCCAGCACTTGGGATACCTTTATCACATATCAGAGTGCTTGGGTCACGTCCAGGCTACTCTGCTTCAGATCCAGCTTCTTGCTAATGCATACTCTGGGGGCAACAGATGTTGCTGAAGTACCTGGGACCAAGTCACCATGTGGGAGACCCGGATGGAGTTCCTGGCTTCTGCCCAGCCTAGCCCTAGCTACTATGAGCATTTAGGGAATGAAACATCGGAAGATCTCTCTCCCTCTCTGTCTCTCTCTCTCTCTCTGCCCTTCAAGTAGGTGATAATGAACATTTTTCAAAAACTATTTTGAAATTAAGCTGCTAAAGTTAATTTCTATAAATAAAAACAATTTATTTTCTTTCTCCCTGTCTACATCTCCTCCTCTTCAACAGAAAAGTCACTATTGCTCTGATGAAAGTAAAATCTTCCTTAAGTCTTACTAACTAGACTTCTTAAATTAAGCAATTTATTCTCACCTGTAGAAGAGAAGGGGCAAAATATGAGAGTGTGTGTGTGTGTGTGTGTGTGAGAGAGTGAGTGTGTGTGAGAAAGAGTGCGTGTGAGAGTGTGAGTGTGTGTGTGTGAGAGTGAGTATGTGTGTGACTGTGTGAGAGTGTGTGTGAGTGTGTGTGTGAGTTTGTGTGAGTGAGCGTGTGAGAGTTTGTGAGTATGTGTGTGTGAGAGAGTGAGTGTGTGTGTGAGTGTCTGTGTGTTTGAATGTGTGTGTGTGAGAGTGTGTGTGTCTGTGTGTGTGTGTTTGAATGTGTGTGTGAGAGTGAGTGTGTGTGAGAGTGTCTGTGTGAGTGTGTGTGTGAGTGTGTTTGAATGTGTGTGTGAGTGTGTTTGAATGTGTGTGTGAGAGAGAGAGAGAGAGAGAGAGAGTGTGTGTGTGTGTGTGTGTGTGTGTGTGTGTGTGTGTGTGTGTTTCTTGCCCTGAATGTATTATTGGGGTCTTCTAAGGATGATTCCCAGATGCCAGAGGAAGCTTTAGCACTGGCAGCCAAATGATGTGTGCCACGCTGCCTGCTTACAAAACCTGGAAATGTGGGAAGAACGCCTTGCTCACTTAGGCCATTCAAGTTTCAGTCTCCTGTGAGCAAAAAAGGTGACTGGAGTAGGTGATCACTAGAGGAGTGATTGACAAACCTTGTGAAGTCGTTTTACAATGCATTTCCCTGTGTCCTGCCCCAGGTCTAGAAATCAGCAACTGGGGTGGAGTGGGGAGGGAGCAGGAAGTGGGTGGCACCGTGTGTTGCAAGTTTTTCAGCTGAATCCAATAAGCCGTCATGTGTGGGAACAACCATATTCAGCTATCAGTTCAGAAAGCCTAAAAATTGTCAGGCATTATAAGATTCTTATTATTTTAATTTTTATTTTAAGATTTATTTATTTTTATTGGAAAGTAAGATATACAGAGAGGAGGAAAGACAGAGAGGAAGATCTTCTGTCCAATGATTCACTCCCCAAGTGAACGCAATGGCCAGTGTTGTGCCGACCCAAAGCTAGGAGCCAGGAACTTCCTCCGGGTCCCCCACACGGGTGTAGGGTACCAAGGCTTTGGACCATCCTCGACTGCTTTCCCAGGCCACAAGCAGGAAGCTGGATGGGAAGTGGAGCTGCCGGCATTATAACTGGCACCCATATGGGATCCCAGTGCATGTTCAAGGTGAGGACTTCAGCCACTAGGCCATGGCGCCAGGATTATAAGATTCTTAAAAACTGGAATTAAACCCCTAAAGATACATGCCTGGTCACTTAGTATGATATGTGATGGCCTTGGTGGCTGACTCCCCAGAACCACTGCAGCCATGACCATCCTGCTCTGCAAAGCCACCAACTAGTCCTCAGCAGCGAGACACAGGGGCTTCCCAAAGGCTGTCCACATGAGAGCCAACGTAAGCCTTCAGTGCTTTACCTAACTTCTGCTATTCCTCTTCTTGCCCTCTCTGAAGAATTAACGGGAGCTGTATGCTGCAGAGGCATCCTCTGGTTTCCAGGAAGCCCCACAGGTCCCCAAGTCCGCAAAGCCCAGGCCTGTCTAGAGGGTCCTGTATCTGTGTGTAATTGCCTCCACCTTCCCCTGCACTGAAGTCATCTCTAGGTTATGTGTAATATGCAATACGATGTCAGTGCCATGTTGTTCTCAGGTTATTGCTTGTGGAATAATGACAAGCAGCAAATGTTTGCGTATGTTCACTAGTTTTGTTGATGTGAATAATGAAAGAGTCTGAGTGTTACTACGCCAGTGTCTTCTCTGAGATGGCCCAGAAGCTGACCCTTAGGAAATGATTCAGGCAGAGTTTATTTGAAAGATGACCCCAGAGTACTAACAGGATAGTGGGGAAGTAAGACAAGAGGAAAAGCTAAGCTGATAAAGGATGCATTATAAACAGGATTTGACTCCCCAAACTCATGGAGACACTTAAAGATCAAAGGCTTAATGGTTGGTGAGTTCTGGATGGACTTGATCTGCTTGTGGCGTCTGAGAGGGGCGCCCTGTGAGAAGCTCCTGGAGACCTTGGAAGGTGGTTTCCATGAAGCTGCTAGCAGTAGCAGCCCATGTGCTGTTGCAACTGTCTCTGCGCTTGCTGACTCAGTGCACAATTATCTCTTTATCATCCTTTGGCCTCACCAGAGGCCTGAACCAATGGGCTGCCCATTTTGAACTGTGAGCCTACAGCTATCAACCCAACATACCTACTTCTCTTCTAAATTGCTACTTTGAGGCATTTGAGTTAAAATAGTGAAAAGCTGGAACTGTGAGGCTCAGTGGGTTAAGCTGTAGCCTGTATGAGCTATTAGCTAGGGAGAGAAGTCGAGAGAAGCCCCGGGGTAACTCCTGCCTCTTCCACTGTGTGACAACAGAGAGGATGGCTATACATGAACCTGGAGGCCTACGTTCATCAGCCAGGTCTACCAAGCCTCGGCCTCCCCAGCCTCCAGACCTGGAGGACCAGCTCTGTGTTGTTTGGCAGCCACGCAGTCTGGGATACGCTGCTCTAGCGGCCCAAATCAGACGATGAGTGACTGCTTAGTGAAGAGTTTCCTCTGAGGTTTTAACAATGTGACAGGACCTGAGAGTGGTAGTGTTTGTGCAATATTATGAATGTGCTAAATGTCACTGGATTGTTGTCCTTAAAATAATTTTATACTATATGGATTTCGTCTGCAGGGGAAAAAAGCATGTAAATCCATAAATCAGCCTCCACAATTTCATGAAGTCAAATCTTTTCAATAAATCTTGTTTCTTTACCCATGAGGAAAACAACAACAACACACACACACGTGCGCACACACAAATGGAATACTGTATACTTGTTTCAAATAATATGAAATTATACCTATGGGAAAATTACCTTCAAATTTTCCAACATATATAGGGAAATGGTATTAGCTCAAACTAGCATCTTCTCCTATCTTAATTACAATCCGCTGGGCAACACTTGAAAATACTCACTTATGTATTTTAGCTTCTATAATTAAGATTTAAAAAAAAAAAAAAAAAAGCTTTTCATTTTCTTTAAAAGGCAGAGAAAGAAACAGAAACCGACAGAACTACCACCTATTGGTTCACTCCCCCACAGTTCCCAATTATTAGGAAGCAACCCAAAGTCAGGAGCCTAGAACTCAATTCAGGTGTCCCATATGGCTGGTAAGGATGCAAATTCTTGAGCCAACAGCTTCCTGGGTGTGCATGAACAGGAAGCTGGACTGGAAGTAGAGGAGCCAGAAGACAAGCCGGGCATGCCAGTATGGAATGCAGGTGTTCCCTCCCTCAGCAGTGACATCATCTTATGAGCAACCCACTCACCCCTGAGGATATTTTTATGAGAAGGAACTTCGGTGCTTCCCAAGGATGGGGAGTGGAGCTCAGCAAACATTGGAAGGCATGTGGCTGTTAGTAAGAAAGCCATATCATGAATTCTTTCACTACCTTCATCTATCAGACACTTTTCCATGTCAACAACACAAATCTTTATTCACTATTAAGTTGTATGTGTCTGTCTGGGAGATGCCATATAATCTGTTAGACACTTTTGCAGATTTATCCTTTCTCAATTGAAAAGTTGGTAGTGGTGTTCTTGGGCTCTTGAAGAACTCTTCATGTTCTTGTTTAAAATGTTCAATTCCCCTTTCTTGATGTGTAAATGATGGGTCTTAAATGGCTCTTCACTATGAATGGCACCACAGGATTATCCAAAGCTACTATGTTGCATAAGACACAGAGTAAATTATTGCTATCTCCACAGCCAAAGGAAAGCTAGATCTCATCATATTTCTGCTTCTTATTTAGAGCTTTACCCAGGCTTTTTTGGAGTAACTCCCTCCTTTAAATGAGTCAGAAAGCTCTGTAACATGTCAGTTTCATCTTGTTCAGCATATTCATATATAGAGGAAGCATCTGTAGGCTGAAAAAAATGCATCTTCAAGTCTTCTAAAGCCATCAAACTTTCTTTAAATATAACCATTACAAATGAAATCCCTTTTATTTTAGCATATTGCTGAATTCTAAGAATAGTTTAAAATGAGATTGAATTATTTGGCAAAATTTTGGGAAAATGTAAAGATTATTGCACAGCAAGCAAACATATGTATTAATTTCTTTCTTAAGTTGAAGAACTTCGAAATTACAAAATTATCATGTATTGAATGATAAAACCAAAGAGATTTTTGCAGGCATAATAAGACAGCTGGTAAAAACACAGGAAAGTACTGAGAACAAATTGAGTTATTCTTTTAATTGTACTTATCTAACTTTATAAAATTCTAGAAGGTATGGGAATATATCGGCACGCATGTCATGAGCCATCAGAAGAATGACATCATTCCTGTCATAGAGACTCTGGAAAGCTTCTGTGCATTAAAAAGGAAGGGGAAAGAGGGAGGGAGGAGGAAGCAGGAAAGAGGTAGGGAAAACGATGCAGTGAGAGAGAGAGAGGCAGAAAGAAGGAGGGAGAGAAGTATATAGACGGGGTATAGGGAGAGAGGCAGAGCAAGAGGTGTAGGGAGAAAGGTAGAGAGAGGCAGGGAGATGGAGAGAGAAACAGAGAGAGGTAAAGGAAGAGAGGTTAGAGTGGTGTGCTGACATAGAAGTAAAAAGAGGCAGATCTTCCACCCACTGGCTCATTCCCCAAGCAGCTCCAGCAGCCAGCATTGGGTCAGGCTCAAGCCAGAAGTCTAGAACTCCATCCTTATCTCCTGCAAGAATGACGGTGGCCCAAGTACTACCAAGTCTTCTGCCTTCCAGGCAAATTAGCAGGAAGCTAGATTAGAAGCAGAGTAGCAGGGACTCAATCTAGCATGAAGATACGGATGCCTTCATCTCAAGCAGCAACCCAATCCACCATGCCAAAGTGCTGAGCCCACAAAATTAGTTTTGACTTTATGAAATAGAGTTTTGAAAACTCCAGGTGTCCCCAAGCCATGAGTCAGAAACCACTGGCTTGTATTTTCTGTTTTAATATAAAAATACTTGGTGACATTTCACACTTGCCCTGTATCACCATTTAGTCCAGGTAGCCAGGAGCTACTGCTAGCATGCCTCTCTGCTGACCACTATGCTGGGTGTGAGTCTTTGCACATAGCTACAAGGAAAACTTAAGAAAGAAACAATGTAATATTGTTAGAAAATGAAATCTGTGCACTTGAATTTACACACACATCATTTAGATTTAACCTGAAAGGACTTCTCTGGACAGTGGGCAGCTTGAGAAATATATTACCTACATCATTAAATAGGGAGAAGTTGTCCAAATGTCACACAACAAGATTTGCAAGAGTGAGCTCTGGAAAGAACGATAGCCCACAAGTCATCAGGATTGGAGGGATGGGAAAGCGTCAGACAGTACTGCTGAGCCCTGGCCCCTGGCCGTGAGAAGCCAGCCTGCTGCAGTATCTCAGTCACTTCAGTCATTTCTGGGAGAGAGACTTGGATTGATCACATTGGGCATCGCTGACCGCCCCTTGGTCAGGCTAGGGCAGGAAACAGACCCACCACATCTGAATGCAATGAAAAGAAGTTGAGTCTTCCTGGAATAAAGGAAAATCACCCCCAAGCAAGTAAAAAACATTTCCATTTCACAGGTGATTCAGTTTAGAACAACAGGCTTTTTTGTGGTTTCATCATTACTGTATAGTCTATTTCCTCCAGGGAGGGTAATTCAGAAAAGGGATGAAGATGGCAATTGCCCTACGTCTTACTGGATTACAGACCCAACCACAGATTTGCTTTTGTAAAATTTTTAAAGATCTATTTATTTATTTGAAAAATGAGAGAGAGAGAGAGAGAGAGAAGCTGAGAGAGAAGCAAAGAGAGAGAGATCTCTTCCATGATTAATTTACTTCCCAAATGGCCACATCAGCCAGGGGTAAACCAGGTCAAAGCCAGGACCCAGAAGCTTCATCAGGGTCTCCCATGTGGGTGGAGGGGCTCAAGGACTTGCACCTCTTATGACTACAGCGGTTGTCTATCACTAGTCATGTCAACCTACACCTTCCTTAGGTAAAGCTTCCTGCCTCTAGCAAACTAAACAAACAGCTCATACTTTCCCAACCCTCCATTTGGCTACGGCATAAAAATGTGGTCTTTGGTAGGATATTGGCTAGTGACATTTATCCTTCTATATTTTCCAATAAAACACCAAAGAGAAAAGGTTCTCTCTTCCTCTCCCGATGGATTCTGCAATGTGAGGATGTGATGTCTAGATCTGCAGCAATGATCATGTGAACATCAGAATCAAGGCTGAGGGCAAAAGCAAAGCCCCACACATGGAGTGGAAACAGAGAAGCGGCTTCAACTTGGGATAGCATTCGATCTCCAACCAGAAACTTCCCCAGGCTTTTTCTCAAGGTCTATTTCTTACATATTTCAAAGGCAGAAGGACAGAGAGTGGGAGTGAGACAGGGAGAGCTCTTCCATCCATGGGCGCACTGTCCAGGTACTCACAGCCAGGGCTGAGCCATGCTAAGTCCAGGAGCCAGAGTGTCTGTGTCTCCAAGTGGGTCATGGGAGCCCAAGTACTGCGACTGTCTTCCACTGCTTTCCCGGGTGCAGAGCACGGGGCCAGAGGCAGAGCAGCCAGGCCTCAAATCAGCGGCTTAGAAGCTACAACCCAGTACCAGCCACTGAACTTCTTGATATGCAAGATACCAAGTACATTCATTATTTAAACCAGTCCCAAGACTCTTGGGATCCAAGTATGCAGAGCAAATGGGGTAGCTTTCAAAGACCACCATGTGCTCTGCAATGCCTTTACAAACATACCCTGGTAACTCAAATATGTCTGACAAAATTACCAAGAATTTATCATTCTCAAACTATTAGCATACTGAACTGACTTAGATACTGAAATGACTTCTTCATAGGAGAAGGTTTGAGTTTGTCTTCTAGGGATAATCAGTCTCATGTTAGGAAAATGGTTGATGTGGGAATGAGTTGATTCTACCAACACTCCCAGAGCCTTATAAAAAGTTTCCCAGAGATCAGTGTTTTGGTGTAGTGTGTTAAGCCACTGTTTGCAGTGTCAGCATCACATATAGGCAACTGTTTACACCCCAACCATTCCAGTTCCGATCTATCTCCCTAATCATGGCCTGAGAAAGTAGTAGAGAATGGTCCAAAGCCTTGGACCCCTATACCAACGTGGGTGACCCAGAAGAAGCTCCTGGCTTTTGGCTGTTGAGGCATTATGGGGAGTGAATCAGTGGATGGAAGGCACACGTGTGTGTGTGAGTGTGTGTGTGTGTGTGTGTGTGTGTGTGTGTGTGTAACTCTGCCTTTTAAATAACTCAGTTTTTTTAAAAAGTCTTCCCATCACCTACTTTACCACTTTAGCCTAGATGAGCCCTTCTACTGTTTTCCTTCATTGTTCTGAACGTACTTTTCCCTTAAAAATCAGAAAACTATCAAAGTGGACCTGAGTAAGAAATAACCAAGCTCTGATCGCTCTATCCCAGTGACTGCTGGGTGCTTCCAAGGTTTCTAGAACACATTCCAAGTACATGCCTAGCCCTTGAATCCCCTCCCAGGAGAAGGTCAGGGTCTTCCCGAGCTGCTCTCCTGAAGGCCACTCTCACTGTAATCCTGATGCCCACGGGCTGACTTGGGGACCTGGGCTCCTGTGTTGGACATCAGCCCCAGCATTGCACAAGCTCCCCTCCTTTCTATTTGCCTTAATGTCCCAGATCCACCACTAACGCAAGGTGACTCTCTCTAATCCAGTCTTAATAAAAGGCTGGGGCTGAAGCCTTCACCGGCTGCTGTGAAGCGGCCTTTTTTTTTTTAATTCCCCAGACCCTCCCCATCATTAATCATCCCTTCTTCTTGGGGCCTGACCTCCCCACAGGCCCCCTGCACCCTGCCTCTGGCAGAACCGCTCACCTGCCCCTCACCGAGCCCTCTGGCCAGGCCCCTTATGCTCCTATTTTCTGGGAAACCGGAGAATTTCGGGGACTTTGTTCATTCCTTGTGGAACTGCTGGACTTATTGTTCAAATCAAAGCTATCCATGAGGTTATGTCCTTAAGCAAATCAAAAGCCATCTCCTCAAGGAAGGACTGTGGTGGACACAAGAAGCAGATGCAGTCAGGGTTTTGTTGTTGTTGTTTTCTTTCCAGGGGGAATATTTTTCTAGCTGCTGTGCCAGAATGCAAGTACTTTGTAGTCAATATGACAGCAGGCTAAGATGGGAAAATTTCCACTCCTTTTTAGATGAGGCCTGAAGGCCAACAAGTGTCAGGGCCCGCTGTGCCCTGCATCAAGTACAGCACAAGCTGGCACAGTGGCAGCTGAAACAATTTTGCACCTTAATCTGTCAGCCCACCTATGGATACGAAGAGCTGAATACAAGGGAGCCAGCAGGATTCAGTTGATTGTTCGTGTTGTCCTGTGTGGGCCTTCCTCCACCAATGAGGAAGAGAGTGGAGGAGGCCCTACCCTGTTTAAATCGAGCCAGCTGGCATTGGAAGAGAACCAGGCAGATACTTGCACTCTAGAATTCTAGGTGAGCATTTGATTTTCTTTTTGGCACTTTAATAATATCACCATGTTTTCTGAGTTTAACTTCAGCAATGCATCTGATAAATATTTTAAAAGAACCTGTTACGTGCCAGGTTGAAGAAAGGATCTATACACTGACTAAAACAGGATAGCAATCCTGGCAAAAACCAGCATGAACAACCAAAAATCAAAACAAAACTGAGAATATTTGCAAAATAGAACCTTTTCTTTAGGACAAATTCAATGATAAGAGCAGAAATTAATAAAACATAGTACAAACATCTCATATGAAAAGCAGTAAATCTCCAAGTTGACAAAACTAGTAAATGTATAGTGATGTTTAGCAAGATAAAAATAGAGAAAGAAAAAGTCATACAGAAATGCCCTATGTAATAAAAAAAAATCAGAAGCTACTTAGCAAAATGTTCTATTTGGAAAGTTTAAAATGAAACGGATAAAACTGCAAAAAGTATAGCTTTTCTGAATGTAAGAAACACAGGTATAAATATTCCTATAATTAAAAAGCCCATCTGTCATTAAGCATCTCATAATGAAACTCCAGGTCTAAATGAATTTATCAGTTAATTTTACCATATGCTAAAAATATAGACCTTTGTCTGTATATAATCTTGCAAAGAATAGAAAAGGGGAGAACTTCTTCAACATCTCTTGTGAAAACAACCTGGTTTCAAAACTTGACAAGGACATTATGCGAAAGAAGTAGGGAAGGCACTCTTACTCATGAAAGTAGATGCAACTTCCAGGTAGAACATTAGTCACCTGACTTCTTCCACCAAAATGTAGGGGGGATAATCCAGCAAGACCCAGGAGCGTCTGTCTCACAGTGCTGTTGGCCAGTGGGCGTGCTTTGTCACCACGGGAGTGTCCCTGTAGAGCCACCATCCTCTGTACGGGAGCTCGGGTGGCAGTGCAGCCGCCTACGCTGCCACACATGCATCAAATACCAGAGCGGTGGTTCCAGTCCCACCTGCTCTGCTTGCTGCCCATGTTCCCGTTAATGCGCCTGCAGAGGGAATAAAAGATGACCTGGGAAAGCAGTCGAGGACGGCCCAAAGCCTTGGGACCCTGCACCCGTGGGAGATCCAGAAGAGGCTCTTGGCTCCTGGCTTCAGATTGGCGCCGCTCCAGCTATTGTGGCTGCTTGGGGAATGAACCATCAAACAAAAGATCTTCCTCTCTGTCTCTCCTCCTCGCTGCGTATCTGACTTTCCAATAAAAATAAAATAATGTTTTTTAAAAAATACAGTCCCCGTGCTTGGGCCCCTGAATCTGTGAGGGAGAGTGGGATGGGGTTCCAGGCTCCTGGCTTCAGCCTAGCCCAGCTCTGGCTGTTATGCCAGGGCTTGATGTGGAAGATCTCTGTCTCTCCATCTATCTCCCTAGCTTCTCTCTTGTTCTGCCTTGCAAATTGTTTAAAAAAAAAAAAAAGATAATTGCCTTTTCCATTAACTTCTTGAAGTTCCCTCATACACAAATATGTTTCACATCTTAATGCCAAAAAATTAGCATCAGAAGACAAATATGAAGTACTAGCTGATTCGCTTTTCAGTGTTAACATAATGTCCTGGCATTAAGTTTTGCCAAAGTAAACATAAAACACAAATTTGAAGACATAAAAACAGTCTGCTGGGGCCTGCGGGTGGTGCGATAGGGTGTTACTACTCATGCTGGCAGCATCCTAAAGGCTACCGCTTAGACTCCCACCTGCTCTGCTTCTGCTCCAGCTTCCTGCTGCTACTGTGCCCGGCAAGGCAGCAGATGACGGCTCTTGTCATCCACGTGGAAGACCAGGAGGGATCTCCTGGCTGTGGCCTGGTCCGGGTCCAGCTGTTTTGAGACCACTGAGACGTGAACCACGGGATAGAAAGAAGCTTCTCCCTGTCCCTCTCTCCTTCTCTTTCTGCCTTTCAAATAAACAAAATCTTTCAGTGTATCAAGAACAATTATGATTTGTCCGAAGAATGTGAGGATGATTCAACATCGTGATAGCTGTTGACATAACACTCACATTAAAAAGCTAATTTTTTAAAGGACTTAATTTATCAGGAAAAACTGAAATCAGTATGTTTTCTATAAATGTGATGGAGAAAAGATACCTTGAAGCACCAGTGAACATTAGCTTCTTTTTAAAATCATTTTAAGTTATAAAAGAAGAGATAAGCTTCTCTAAAATAAAAATAATCTTTTGGGGAGAATTTCAAAATTAAAACAATATTTTGGGGAGAACTTAGAGCATTAGTCCAAAACCAAGGATGTATATTTGGAGAAAAGATATAAAATTACATTTTACAGACTTTATGTTTAGAAAACAAAAAAATGGAAAATTGTTTTATAGAAGTAACTAGGAAGGCTGCATGTGAAAAAATATGTAATATTTAAGTACATCTTTTCAAATTATTTGAAATTAGACTTGGTGTGGTAGCCTTTTAATTACTCAAAACTATAGAGCATTTCTTTAATTATGATTGCAAATTAGAGTTCTAGAAGTTGAATGACTGAGTCAGAGGGTATGGAAACTTTCGCTCTGTTATTATTATAATGCATATCAAGTTAAGCTGCTGGTAGCAGTGTCCGGTTTGTACCTTTTGTCATAGCTTTGTCAACGCTAAATAATGACCTGCTTTATCATTGCTTCTTAACTGTAAAGTACAAATGCTCATCAATTAATTGGATTAATTTTGTCAACTTTATAAGAGTGTATCAACAAGCAAAAACACACTAGGTATATAATTTTGTGTAAGAGGTAGATGTTGAACAAATAGTTATACAAATTAAAATACAATTTCAAACAGGGACAAGTTAGTAAAACAATATAAGAATAGTTTTGAAACAAGGATCAGGACATAGCTGGGGAGTTTAGGGATCCTTATTCATAAGCATGAAACTTAAAAAAATAACTTCAAGTGAAAAGAAATTTTAAAGCCATACTTTATTTTTAAGGATACACATTTTGCACATTTCATGAAATTGCTATTTTCTGGCTTTTGGAGTAAGCAGTTAACTTGGTATTCACAATCCATGTCTAATGATCAACTAATCCATTTTCTACATTGAGGTAAGAGTATGTATTTCAAAACTCAAATCCCTGAAACTTATCTTTTAAAATTCCCTCTCCATAAATTTCTTAAAGTTCTTCCTATTGCAATGGGATTTTTGAGACATTAAGAAATATATCATTGCTATTGGAATCTGAATGTTTAATAATTAGTAGGACTGAGTACTTTGATATTAATATTTGATTTCTTTGTATGTGACGTGAAAGGACAAGAGGCAGAGAGACGGGAAGTGTACCAGACTGCTCGTGGCTGTAGCCTTTTACTTCCGTTGTGTTTTCACCATGTCCTTGATGTCCATGAGGAGTTTATGATAATCCTTTATCAGTGACTGTATTTCAAACACAATGTCCCAAACAAACAACCAAAGAAATCTCTTTTGTAAAGAAAGATTAATTTTATTTGTGTTGGAAAGTCACATGTATAGAGAGAAGGAGAGACAGAAAAAGCTTCTGTCCATGGATTCACTCCCCAAGTGGCCACAATGGCCAGAGCTAAGCCAATCCAAAGCCAGGAGCCAGTTGCTTATTCCAGGTCTCCCCTGTGGGTGCAGGGTCCCAAGGCTTTGGGCCATTCTTGACTGCTGCCCCAGACCACAAGCAGAGAGCTAGATGGGAAGCAGGGCCACTGGGACACAAACCAGTGCCCATATGGGATCCTGGAACATACAAGACAAGGATTTTAGATGCTAGGTTACCGCACTGGGCCCAACCAAGGAATTCTTAATGATGTGAAACTGCAAGCACCACTCACCATGCACCTGCTGACTGACTGGATAATTTGACTTTTAGTTCATGGGAGTCCAGCTCATTCAGAAACCAGTACTTTCTAAGGACATGCTCATCTCAAGGCAGATAGTTTAAATACAAGATGGTAAACCAGATCACCTGCAATGTTGACATCCCATATGCGCACTGGTTCCCATCCTGACTGTTCTACTCCTGATCCAGCTGTCTGCTAATCACCTGGGGAAAGCAGTCAAAAATGACGCTAGTGCTTGGGTTCTGTCATTGTCTTGGACGCCTCACATGAAGTTCTGGCCTTTGTCCTGGCATTGCTGGAGAGTCAGCTAGTGGATAGAAGATGTCTGTCTTCCCATTTTCTCTCTGTAACTCTTCTTTTCCAATAGACAAATCATTCACTGGAAACTACGACATATTATTAAGAGAAAGCTAATAGGCCTAAATCAATAGAAAGACATGCCAAGTTCCTGCACTTCATGATGTAAAGTTGTTAAAGATGACAAGCCTTCCCAGTCTGACCTCCAGATTCTACGCAGTTCCTAGCAATATCCCAACTGATTTTTCATAAACATGGACAGACTTTCTCAAACCACAGGTTGTTAAAACATTCTTGGGAAAAAAAATATCTAATATCCAAGGACTCACATAAAAATCTTTCAACAGATCCTAATAATAACCTTACGTAAAAAAGAAATTTCCTCCAATGTTAGCCTTTCTTTGACTCTCTTACAAGTATTGCTCTGTTTTATTTTTAGATGTCTTTTTTAATTATGGTCTCATCGTCAACTCTTTCCTTGAATCAAACTTTATGAATAATTCATGGTCGTGAAATAAAAGGCATTAGTGCTAGCTCTCAGAATCTACAAATCTCATTGTTGGGAAAGATGTAGTTTTCCAGTGCTAGTCTCCCAGGAGTAACGATCCAAGATGCAGCCAGCAGGTATTCGGATTCCGTGATCCAATCATTCTTTCTACACAAAGGTCACGTCATCCGCCTGAACGCCACCTCTCCCATCCTGGCTGCTGGAACCTTTGAGCACGTTCCAGCACCTGCCAGCCCTATCATCTCCTAACCCACAGCTTTATTTTCAGCAGCCAGAGCCCTAGTCTCAGATGCTTTGTCGAAACCGCCTCATTATCTGCAGTGTTGTAACAGCAGTTAGAAACCGAATGACATTCAATTAAAATGATATTAGCAGCTCAGGAGTGATTTTGTTTAATTTACTCCTACTCAGATGTAAAAACATTAGCGACTTTTTTAATTGGACCTCATAATGTCTAACTCCTACTCAAATGCAATGAAATTAAAGACTTTGGTGCCTAAATACCGCTTAATTTACTCCTACCCAGCTATAATGACATTAAAGATGCTTTAGGGTAGATATTGTTTCCAATCAATTTTATTCAAAAGAAATCTTATCTCACAGGTACTATTATTAAGCATATAATAAAATCACACAAGAAATATATCTTTACATTTGGGGATAAGGTTGTTTCCAGTAATATTAAAAAGTAATCATTTTCACTTTAATGCAAGGATATTAAAAAGTAATATCTTAAATGCAAGATTTTGAGAAGTTTTCAATTGTTTAAACACATAGGTGATTCCCAACCTGCTAAAGAAATGTGTGCTGTTATGGAAGTTTGGAGTGAATTTTATTTAATTATGGAGTGTGCTTTACTTAAGCTCCATAAGGAATTTTACATTAGACTGAGAAAAAAGCAGTTTTCTTGTGACTCTAACATTAACATTCTTGAAATTTTTGTCCTATATTTAAAGGATGATAGTTTTGAGTCATAATTTTCCTGCAAAGGCTATCTTAAAACACAGCAGGATACTGAATCCATGTATACTCAAAATAAAGCAGTTATTCTAAAGAGTTGCTAAAAGGTGAGCTAAAAACTGTGATCAAGAATCGTAGCTAATATACACAAAGGCCGTACAAAGTTTCAGAAATTATTCTGAGAACTTTAAACATTTACACTAATTTAATCTTTTTAAAAGATTCATTCATTTTTTTGCCACATGGTATAGGATCCCAAGGCTTTGGGCCATCCTTGACTGCTTTCCCAGACCACAAACAGGGAACTGGAAGGGAAGTGGAGCAGCCTGGACACAAACCGACACCCATACGGGATTCCAGGCCCAGACTGAAGCCAGAAGCTTGGCACTCGCTCCAGTGTCCTACAAGCATGGCCAGGGCCAAGCACTTGGTCCATCACCTGTTGTTTCCAGATGCAGTAACAGGAGCCTGGGCCTCAGCACTCCTATTTAGGACATCTCAATCACTCTGGCCAACACTCACGCCATGAGTGCTTAGCCATGAACTTGCTGGAACTTCCATATCTTTCTTTATTTGGACATCTAGAAATAATTTCTCAATTTTTTTGAAGCACATGATGGTGTTCTGAAAGATCTAACTAGAAATGTTGATGTACAGATGCCATTAGAAGCTCAGCGAGTGTTCTGATGAGACACTTGGTCCTCCAATGGGACTGTTTGGGCCGAGGTTCGTCACTCCCCTTGAGCAGTCAGCAGGGGCTAAGGATAAAAACGTTTGACTATAGATGGAAACGCCCTTGTGTGGCTAAGTGTATGTCCTCGCTCTATCACTTGCTAACCTTTATTTAATTCTTTTAATTCTTTTAATTCTTTTAACCATAGTTGATAATGATAAACCTCACTGTGCTTTCTGTTTTGGTACTTGTCATTCAGTTCCTTCAGAACTATTTGATCCAGACTCTCCAAAGTTATCCTAGAACTCTTTCCCTCTTTCTTCCCACAACCAATGAATCAACAAAATTGCTTTTATCTAAATATTTCTCAGATTATCTTAACTATAATAAGACTCTGTACAAGTGACGGAAGATTCCTGTCACCACATTCACTGTTATTTATAGAGCCCCAACCTTTTGCCAGGATAATGGGAACACTGAGGTTGATAATCTTTGGACTTGAAGAGGTGGCTGTCCACTGGGAGATAAGCACTAGGTGTCTGGGCTTGATCACGGGGGAGTACGCACCTGCACAGCACCATGGGAATGTGGCCCTACCTCACTGCAGGTGCCGTTTGTCAGTATGCACCTGGCGGCATGCAGGCAGCACTCAGCTGCAGGGACTGCACCAAATGTCTTTGTTCTTCTCAGATCAACAGATGTGCAGATGTGGATGGGCCAGGACTTCTGCATCAATTCAAGGAATTCATGTCCCTAACTTCTTGCCCTGCAAGAGTTCGGTTTTGATCCTCAAGGTCACAAAATGACTACAGCACCTCCTAGCATCACACCAGGGATCCAGTTAGAAAAAAACTTAGGAAAGCTTCCAACCCTCTTCTCCATGTCTCATAGAAATTCTAAAAATAACCTGATTTGTAATTCTGCAAGTTACCAATAAGCTAATATGCTGTCTAGAGCAACCATAGTCAATTTTACATGTGTTTTGTTAAAACATCACTAATCTGTAACTTTACCAAATTTCATTTAATACTTGCTATATGTGGTGACTAATTATTTACCATTTTAAAAAAAGGGAACAGCAGCAGTTTAAAAATAACTCTAAAGATATAGAATTTTGCATAATTAGGATACTTAGTACAAAGCTATAATCATTTTTGCAATTTTTACAAAGGTTTATATTATTTTTTATTTGAAAGGCAGTGTCACAGAGAGGAGAGACAGTATGAAAGGAGATCTTCTGTCCTCTGATTCAGCTGAGCTTCTTCCGGGACTCCCACATGGGTGCAGGGGCTCAAAGGTTTGGGCTATCCTCCACCACTTTCCCACCATGAGCAGGGAGCTAAACGGCAAGTGGAGCAGCTGGGGCACAACCTGGTGCCTAGATGGGGTACTGGTGCCACAATGAAACCTTAGCTCACCATGACATGGTACCAGCTCTGTAATTTTTCACAAAACTTCTTTTCATGCCAAGCTTGTCTCTAAAATATCGGGATCACATATGAACAAGCAAATGTTTCGCATCAACAGGACACTCTGTCTAGAGCTGCCAGGTGAAAAGGAGCTGGCGAGCAGGTTAGTGCTTCCAAATGGAAGTGTCAGGTGCTGTGGCGGCTGCCCGTGGTGAAGAGGGGGCAGGCATTTCAAACTGAGGGAGTTGCAATCGGTGGACTTCAAGTTCTCAACACGAAAGTCCTTCTTTCTTTCTTATCCAAATTCTGAGTTACAAGTCTGTGCCTGTAAATCAGTGGTCATCACTGTCCTCCCCATGACTTCACCTACAGAGGAACCTGCTCCTGTCACTCCTCAGGCCACACCCCCTGGGGAAAATGTCACAGCCACAGCATGCTCATCTTGCTCTCCAGGTCCTAGGGGAGTCCAGCAGCCACATCACACAAAACAGACTGCAGTGGCAGACGTACACACACGCCACCAAAAATAAGCACACTTAAAAAAATAACTAGTGTTGGCTCTTTTAAGAGTAATAGTCATTGTTTTTAGAAAGGTCGAGGTTGAGCAGGTAAGTCTTGAAGGCCCTGCCAAGTCCACCGCTGTGGAAAGCCAGGAGACAATAATCCAATTACTATGTAAGGATTTGACTTTTTGGTTTACATCAGCTATGTCACTGGAGATGACATTGAGAATACATGTTTCCCTAGGCTTAAAGGAGCAAAAGTCTTTTTTAATAATAGTAATAGCAACAATAAGAAATGTCATATGTTCTCCCTGACCTGTGACAACTAATACACAAAGTGCAGAGAAAGCAACCTCTTTGGATATGATCAGCATACTGGGAATTGACTGCTGAATACAGCAAGAGTCTATATTCACATGTAGTAAGACTTTCATTTTCATTTTAGTTTGTTATATGTAATCTTACTTTTCATTTTTTTCTCCTCCCTTTACTTGCTGTCATGTTGCCTTGAAATATCAGAAAATTAAGCTTCTTGTCACTGTGAGGAGATGGACGATGCTGTTATAATAATTTAGGCAAAATAATAAGAGGGGGAAGGAAGATGGGGAAAAATGTGGAACCCCTATGCTTCTAAATATTCTTGTGAACATGTGAAATCTATTTATTTTATAAAAAGTAAAAATAAAAGTAAATATTTTTTCAAATTAAGAAACATAGTAATAGCCACATCAGCGGAGGTTGGAGTAATAGTGGTAGCAGTAGTAACATGTGCCGCGGTATCGGCAGCCATGATAACGGTCATTGTGTGGCAGCAGTAATAGTGGTAGTATTAATAATCTTCCAACCTCCAGCTCTTCCTGGAAAGTTCATTCACTGTGATGTGGGGGAGCCCCCAGTCCACTTCAGCTCTTAGGATTACCTGACATTTCCTTCCTGTGACGGACTGAATGTTCATGACCCCCCACCACCCGCCGTACCCCAGCTCCACAACCCACCGTGCTCAAGATCGTAGGTTGAAGCCCTAACACCTGCAGTGATGTTGTTTGAAATAAGGCTGAGGTGGGCAGCTCCTGTAATGAGGTGAGTGCGCTGGTAGAAGCAGGAGCAGCCAGAGCCAGTGCATGCATGCCTGTGAGGATGCAGCAGGCAGCCGACCCTCCGCAAGCCAGGAGGAGAACCCTCCCAGGAACTGACTTGGCCAGCCTCTTCATCTGGGATTTTTGGCATCCCAGGCTGGGGGAAATAAATGGGCTGTCGTAGTCACTCTGTCTATGGTCTTTTGTGACAGCAGCCTGAGTGGACCAAGATGCCTCCTCTGTGATTTGGATGCTGAATGTGCCATAGCGTCCAGTGCTTGACTCCTGGAGAGGCCCTGTAGGGAGGTGATGGAAACCCAAGGAATTGGGCCTCATGGGAGGGCATGAATGTCAGGGCTGCATGCTTGTTGTTCGCCCTGCCCGGGATTTCTCTGTCATGGTTCAAGCTATGATCTCCCTGTATCTTCCAGCCATCAATCTGCAATCCGCACCAGAACTAAGCTGAAACAAGTACCATGCGTTTGAAACTCCAACACTGTGCTCAACAGAGCTCCCTTTGCTTCATAAGCAGCTTGTCTCAAGACTTTGGTTGTAGTAATGCAAAGTAGACCAGAACTTGAACATCTTCTCTTGCTCCAGCTCTTTGTGGCCATAGATGAGTCCCAGACTCCCCAAACCCCATAATAGCCCAGTCAAAGAGCTGCCTTCCTCACTGTAGGCCTGAGCATCCAGATCTTACTCTAGCACCGGAACTCTACCTACAGCTGTGCCTACCAGGCATTCCCAGTGGCTCTGGGGACAGTTTTAAAACAAGCACAGTTACTTTTGAATCATAGCCCTCTCTCCAGGAATCAGACACGCGTTCATGTAGGCCAGGCCAAAAGATAACCTGCCTGCCTCATCAAAACACAGAAGGAGTTCAGGACATCCTCTCACTCTTACGTCCTGAAATTATCCTGGCCTCTAGCTCATAGAAGGCCTTTAGTACAGTAAGCGTTTCTTAGGAGATGCTATGATGCCCCTGCTAAACAGGCTCTTGGCAGGAACTTATTTGCCAGGGAAAGTTGTGTTTTCTTATTCCCATATCACAGATGGAAAAATTCAGAAGCAGAGAGATTTAGTGACTTCCTGGAGCCCCACGACCTCATTATGCTGGCTGAGTGTCTTGCACAGTAATTAATCTCAAGTGCCCCATATCATCTACCTTAAATAGCTTTTTTAGCTTAGTATATATTCTGCAAGATGGAAGAGGAGTAGTAACAGTCTAACAGATATTAACAAATCAATTCATGGTTATAAACAAAAGCTCGGTTTTTCAAAGTCCACAGGCCTCCCAAAGAATGCCTGAGGGAACTCGAGCCATGTGCTGCTCCTTAAGAGAAGTGAAGCCTTGTAGAATTCCCACACTGCTGACCCATCAGCTTCTGCAAGGAGAAAGGAGCTTTTTCTATTAGCCTGCAGTCTGAATGCTGTGCTTCTGTGCTCAATGCTCAATTGTCAGGCAAGATTCTGGGGAGCATACACACAGAATTACACGACACAGTGAAACACAAACAGGCCGGGGTTTGGGTGAGCACCCATTTTATTACAATCCTCAATTTCTACTTTCATTGTTGAGACCTTGGACTTCTAATACTTGGTGAATATAGCAATTTGACACCCCCGGAATCTGTTTTATTTTAAAAGCACTAAAAAAAATGGGATATTTAAGTATTTTAGTTTATGATTTTTATAATTTTACATTCCTGGGTCACACAAACAACTACATTTGGGGATTAAGCTCAACGAATAATTTAATGGGCCTGTTTTCCTGTGGATAGTAAGAACCATGACACTGGTATTGATATCAACCATTGCAGAATTCCCTGATAAACTGGTGTTAAGTTCCGCTTCGCTTCCACTCTCAGACCTCCAGATTTCATTTGTCAAACACAGTCCTATACTGGCGTTGGTTTTAAGGAGTTGCTTTGCCAGCACATTCAAACACGTTTTGATATATTCCCCTCAGGCATTGTCACTTAAAGGGAAAAGACATAACCGGCAGGGATGGTTGGACACGTGGATGTGAGTCAGGGGCTAGCAGGTGTTCAGCCAGGAGTAAAGGCTGACTTGGGCCTTGCTACGATGACTAAATTTAGTTTCTATTCTGGTAGCAAAAATGCTCTATTCATCTATCTCATACACATAATATATACCATAGATTCTCAGACTTCCAAGGACCATGAAAAGTCGTATTTTCCCGGTTGCCCCGATTGAAGTTGTCATAGGTTGACGGCCTTTGGCCTCCTCCTGGGGGTCTTGGAGCCCTCCCACGCTCTGGCTTCCTTTCTTTTCATCTTCTTCCTGCTTGAAAGTCAAACCCCCCATCTTTGAAGACCACACTGGCAGTCGGCTACAGGGAACCTCTGACTTCCACGCAGGAGGGAGCAGCCAGAGATGAACGATGGCGTCCACATGGTACCCACACTGTTTAGACTCCTCAGGAAGGAGATAGGCAACCGAGGGGTTTGTGGAGTCTTGGAAGGGGCGAGAAAAAGCAACCAATCAGCAAGCAGCTGTGCTCCCGCTCCGGTGGCCATCTGGGAAACGGGCTTCCCACGCGGAGGAGACAAAAAAGGAAAAATCGCAGGCTCCTAAGCAGGGCTGTTACGGTTTTTGTCTTTCCCAAGGTGTGGGTTAGCAGGAGACTAGAGTCAGGAGTGAGCAAGGCATCCCCAGCATGGCGCGTGGCCGTCCCACGAAGACGCCGAGCCACTGTAGCACAGGGCACTCCCACCCTCAGTTTGCAGCGTACTCACTTGAGGCAGGTGGTAGGTCCCCTGGTAGACTAAATTTCCACATGACCCAGTCTCAGACACTAGCCATAACCCACAGTAGTGTGTTTAGGCGAAATATGTCCCCTGAGAACCAGCCGTGATTCAGCTCAAGGGTTTGTAACAAGTGCACTGGGGAACAAGTACAGGTTGGGGGCTTTAATGCTAGTCAGGCAGAAGAATAAAGATTATTTTAAGGTAAGAGCTTTTTTTGTTAATTGCCTTGTAATTTGGGGGAAATGTTAATTTTCTAAAATAAATTTTCAGTTAAAATATTACTAATGACTACTTCTGTATAAGCTGTAATTTAAAAAGCAGGGGAAATGAAGAGACTAATGCATACCTCTTTAAATTCTTTTAAAGCACAAGTAAGATTTTTTAATATCTGTGCAGTTGTAGGAGATTGGATACACAGGGGCCAGTGTTGTGGGTAAAGCAGGCTAAACCACTACCTGAGTCACTGGCATCTCATGTGGGAGTGCAGGTTCAAGTCCCACCTATTGCACTTAGATCCAGCTCTCTGCTAATTAGAGAGACATTGAATGATGGCTTGAGTATCTGGGCCCTAAACCAATTGGGAGACCAAAAAGAAGTTACAAGTTCTCTCTCTCTCTCTCCCCACCCCCTCTGTATGTGCCATTCTGCCTGTCAAGTAAATAAACACAAATCTTGGGAGAAAAAAATAAAGTTGGATATTAAAAAAGTAAGAACTCTTCATTGATTTTCATTAGGTCTGTGTGCTTCATTAAGCTTCATCAGGTCAAAAAGTACAATCGAGTGTTTCAAATAAATGAAGGAGGGTCCGGTGCAGTAGTCTAGTGGCCTTACACGCACCAGAATCCCATATGAGCGCCAGTTCGTGTCCCAGCAGCCCTGCTTCCCTTCCAGCTCCCTGCTTATGGCCTCGGAAAGCAGTTGAGGACAGCCCAAAGCCTTGGGACCCTATAACCCGTGTCGGAGACCCAGAAGAAGCTCCTGGATCCTAGCCTCAAATCAACTCAGCTCTCGCCATTGCGGTCAGTTGGGGAATGAACCAGTAGACAGAAGATCTTCCTCTCTGTCTCCATGACTCTCTGTATATCTGACTTTCCAATAAAAATAAATCTTTTTTTTTAAATGAGTAAAGAAATGCTCTCTATTGAAATCAGGGCTCTCCAAGGATTTTCCTGACAGTCTTATTTGCCTGAAGATGCTGAGACAAAGGAGATAAGAGAGAACGTTACCTGGAAATTACTGCAGAACCCTGGGTTACTTCAAGCTGCTGGTGTCTAATTCCTGACCACAATCTATGACGGGGTTCACGACTACCTGAAGTTTTCTTGAAGTGTAAATCAGGGTCCAGAGAGTTGGGTGGGATGCATTTGCCTCACCAGCTCCTAGGTGAAGGCCAGACCCGTCCAGCAAGCACACTTCTGGAAGGAAGCATAGACACCGTGAGTGACCTCGTGTCTTCACTGACTGCTGTACAGGCAGTCCCCCTGAGGGTCACAAGTTTGCTACTTGGGATTAGTTAAAGGGGATTCTTCCAAAGGCTGTGTCATGAAGAAATTGTCGATCCTGGCAGACTCAATGCCAGATAGAAGATAGAATTTAGAAATAAAGTTTATATATATGCTAACTTGGAGCAGACAGGCAGTAGGGAAAAAATGGAGGCCTGAGAATATGCATTCAAAAGGCCAAGAGAAATAAACCAATGCAAAGTGGTGAAAGCGGCAATACTGAGACAGAGAGAGAGAAAGTAAAAGATCTTCCTTCCTCTGATTCACTCCCCAGATGGCACCAAGTGCCAGGACTGGGCCAGGCCAAAGCCTGGAGTCTGGAATTCCATCCCAGTGTCTCACATAGGTAACCAGGATCCAAGAACTTAGGTCATCTTCAGCCGTTTTCCCAGACACATTAGCAGGGAGCTGAATAGGAAGTGCAGCAGCCAGGACTAATCCCTGCTGTCTGGTAAGGGATACTGACATCATAGGGAGGGAGCTTAACCTACTATATCACAACTCTAGCTCCATAACCTGCAACTTAAAACGCCTTTACAAACATTATTTTGTTGTGGTTTTTTTTTTTTTTTTTTTTTTTTTTTTGAAAAAAATTTTTTTAAAGGAAAGCCAGGGTTATAGAGAGAAAGACTGACAGAGGCTGATATTTTATGTGCTAACACCAAATAGCCACAACAACAAAGCCAGGAGCCAGGAGTTTCTTCCAGGTCTCTCCCATGAGTGCACGTGTCCAAGTGCTTGAGCCATCCTCTGCGCTTTCCCAGGCTACAACCAGGGAACTGATGTGCAAGTGGAGCAACTGGGACTCAAACTAGTGCCCAAATGAGATGCTAGTGCTGCAGGCAGAGGCTTAGCTCGCTGCACAAACCATGTCGTTCCCTCCCCCAAACATTGTTTCATTCCATGTGTTAATCTTTTTTTTTTTAATTGAGTAAATAAACTGAAGCTCAACGAAACTATTTTCCCAAAGTCTCATGGGGTTGAAAAGAGGCAGAACTGGGAATCAGACCGAGAACTTGACTCAAATTAGACCGTTTCTGTACGACATGGGTTAGAAAGTCAAGAGCAGGAGTAGTTTATTCTGGTTGGTAAAATGCAAATATGAATTTAGATGGTGCCAATTTACCATGCAAACAATGAAAGATGTGAGAAACAGGATGTATGTATTCTATAATCAGAATGATGCGATTTTGTCTGACGATAGCTCCTGGATCAAGTTGGAAGCCAATGTCCAACCTGGATAAACAAATATTCTAATGTTTGAGATTGTTGCTACCTATAATTTTTACCATCATGGTAAAGTCCTGAATTCTCAAGCCCCAGACCAAATTTACTTGGCTCATCTTTATTCTAACCATTTGACAGAAAAAGTGTGAAGTCCTGTGGAATGATAGGAGATCAATTCCACAAACACATATCACACACACCGCCTCGCTAACAGTAGGCGCTCAATAAATATTAACCAAACGAGTATATCCCCCATAATTACAAGATTCCCTCCTGTCATTTTGACTAAGGCAGTGGCTCCCCTCCCTCTAATGCCTGAGTAGCTACAACATTTTCTAAAACAAATCTCTGCATCAAAGCGTGGGAGTAAGGTTAATTTGTTTTAAAGAATGAATCAGGGAGTCGCTTAAAAAAAAAATAATGCCGTGGCCTCAAGAAAAATACAGAATGCATGCACAAGCGGATGGAAATGAAAGCACATTTTCTGTTTGTCTACTCGAGGAAAGTTCTTATTCCTCTCATTTTTGGCTTCTCCAGGAGAAAGGCTTTCCTGTTTCCACCAGCGCTAAGTCCTTTCTTCAAGCCACATGTTGGCCTGCTGGAGTAAAATTTTGCCGGGGTGCGTACCTCACTCTTGGCAAAGAGCCTCCTTTTCATGTTTTACTTAACAAAAGGTGTTCATGAATCAGCTCGAAATCTCAGTTCATATTTAGATGACGCATTTTCTTCAACTGAACAACAGTCCACAGTTACAAATGCCAAACAGGAAGGGCACATCTGTGAAAAACAAGCCTCTTAAGCTGGAAGAATGAATAATGATGCTGTGTGGGCTGCACTTTCTATACAGCAGACTCTGGGCAGACCTTTCTGCGAGCAGCTATCTGATAACAATGGGAGAGCCTCAGCGCCCACTCGCCTCCCACGCGCCTTTGTATCGGTGGCTCCGCAGGGGGAGAGGAGATTGGGAGTACAGATTCCTTGATCATTCGAAACTCGGGTATCGATTCCCAATCTCCAAATCTTAAAGATTCCTTTTTTTTGTTTGCATCACTTGTTGTTTTTATGTAGAGTAAATCCTACTGATAACTGTGTCCTCTGGGGACACGAAACTTGTTTCCACTTCGAGTTTCCACTGCAAGCCCAACAGAAGCTTGCAGACAATGGATCAGGTTCTTAAGTAAAACGTTGGTTCAAAATTTAGGGAGAGCCTTTATGGTTACACAAATAATTCCATTTCCCTTTTACAAATGTTATCTGCACGGTTTCCTGTTGTTCTGTGGCAGCTCTGATTACTTTAGAAAATGTACAAGTTGGCCCCTAGTTTGAACCATTGTGTGTGTGTGTGTGTGTGTGTGTGTGTAACAAAATAAGGTAAATAATAAAATTTGGCTAACAAGTCAGCAAATTAGCATACGTTGTTGTAGTTTTTGATTCATGCTAACATATATATCTTTCTTTAGTTTATAGATCCTTCTCTGTTTGTGCCACCAAATAGCCAAAATAATAAAACTCGTCCTTCCCCTACGGAATCCCATGAACAGTGTGGTTACCATGATTCTTGCTAGTTCCATCCATTATGAAAGAGCTTGCTATCGAGGAAGGAGCTAACAGTGTTAACCCTGGAACCTCCCACCTCCTCCTCGGATCCCCAAACTCAATTAAACCAGCAGCACACCGAGAGGTACACACATAAAGCTGCCGCCTATTTACATAACACAATGCTCGAGTAATAAATCAACATTAATCATGAATGTTGCAACAAGTCACTGAAAATGATGTTTGACCCCGCCATAGACCAGACTCATCCATCCATGAGGAGCGTTTATGTCCCACTGCGAGCCAATCGCCCTCTCAAGGACAGAGCCAGGCTTTCGGGTACCTATGACAGGCAGGTGTGATCTCCCTTCTGGATAACACTCTTCTTTCCTCCTCATTCCATTGCCATCTAATTCTCAAGCAACCTTAGAACAGGAAGTATTCCTTTTCCACCACATTTCCTGGAGTCCAAACGTCCCTTTTCTTCTAAGCCATTGTTAACTTTCAGTTTCTTCTGAGGCATTTCCCAGCCATGTAAGAATTTAGCTACAAAGTGTGTCATAGTCCTTGATTCTGGCTAGGACTATTGTTCATTCCCCTCCATCCCTGCCCCAACCCCCAGGGAGTGGTTTACAAAATCTGAGTCTATCAATGGTCTGAGCTGCTGTGTGTCTTTTCCCTTACCTCTGTATTCAGAAGGTCCCCAGTTATGAAACCACTCCTGCCCAAGGCAGAGCAAGCAGCAGCCCCACTGCGGCGCTGGGAATGGAGTCACAATCCTGATGCAGTGCTCTGATGAGATCTTGATGTCACTGCCGCACCACACATTTGAGGACACGTGGACTAGGTAGAGGAGGAGAGACTTCTGTTCTGGAACATGCTTTCTCGTGCCTCTGAGGCGCTGCAGAGGCTATTCGCTCTCTGTTGGAATACACTCGGCCCTCCCCAAGACTCCCCCTGCTCCCCAGGTATCTCTGGGAAGTTTTTATCGCCCCCCTCCAGTCTCCACTGGAGGCCGAGCCACCTTGAGAAGTCACGCAGACATCTCCAGGCCAACGGACACTCTTTTCTGTGCCCCACTGCACTGCCAGACACCACGCTGGACTCACTTCCCCTGAACCACTGGCATTTATGCGAACTTTGGAAATGTAGATATACAGAGAGAGAGAGAGACAGAAGGAAAGATCTTCCATGTACCAGGCCTCATTGATGTGAACTTTTGCCAGTCACTAGATTATAGGCTAGATTGTAAGTACCAGGGACCCTGTCATTTCATTTTGCACCCCAGAACCTAGCACAATGCCTGCCATAAGAAGTTTACAACTTAATGCAAAAATCGGAGTGAGACTCTGAAAGAGGGTCCAACTGGAGGGATGAGGGCCTTAAAATACTCAATACTCCTCCATCAAGTCAGAATTGAACTGCCTTGCATTTGACCTAACTTGAATTCTACTCAATTATTCCTCCAAAAGTATTTTCTTTCCTATTTTGATGAAGAGAATAATTAGGTATTTAAATAACAGTTCCTCATCAATTGACTAAAGTGGCACTAGTAAGTACCAAATAGTAAATTTGGTGTTTTAATAAGAACAAGATAATATTTGCACACAAAAACCAGTCTAGTGTTAGACACGAATTATGCCCTGTCATACCGAATATCTGCCGTGCTTATTGACATGAATGTTGAAAATGATGGGACATTTTAATCAGTGTCTTCCAAATGTATGTGAAGTGTAAAACAAACCGTATGTTACATGTATGCCATTTCCCACATGAGAAACTGATTAAATATCTTCGATAATGTTTTAACACACATTGTTACGCCAAAAAATTAGAATAAGCTATGAATCACTCTGTCAATTTGTGATTCAATGGAATAATGCATATCTTTCAGGATTATTAATATTTAGTGTCTTTCAGTAAATTGGAAAATCAGGCTTAACAAAGGTTAAAAATATCTAATGACACATAGATGATTGTAAAAGTAATATATATTAATGAGCCCTCCTATGACTGACTTCTTTTTGGGTTAATCACTCATAGAATTATGTCAAACATACATCAATACTTTGGCTCCTTTTTCGTTCAACCTTCCGGCATTTCATTACTATAGTTACCTGATTAATGGATGCAATAATATATATGGCATGATATGATATGTTCACATTAAATTTTAATCAAATATTACTAAATTCAGAAAACATTAAGTAAACCATGACTGATGAGGCAATATTGTTGTCCTGTCACATTGATGACTCTGAAACTTCACTACTGAGAGTAACAGATTAAGCGTAAGAAGTGGATTTTATGAGGACATGTAAGTATCTCAACTTCCACCAGCGTGTTTTTTAATTGCTTTGCAGCCACTGGAGGAGACTCGAGATCCATCAAGTCTATTGGTGCCGCAGATCTCCTAATCCCCTTTCTCAATTTCAAAAATTGTATTTGCAGTGAAAGAGGAGTCCATTCATTATCTGTGGGTTTAATGTCTCCAACCATGCTTCTAAACTGAGGTTATTATTGCTATTTCACCTAGGTGAGGCTTTTAAACCCACATAGCTCATAGAAACAGCGGTTGTCATCCATGGCTGAGAAAGGGGAGTTGTTGGTCAGCGGCTATGGAGTCTCAGTTTTGCAAAATGAAGTTTTGCAGATCTGTTGCACACCCTGTGAATCTACTTAGCATTCCTAAACTGTACATCCACACTGGCCACTCTGGCAGAACACTACGTTGTGTTCTCTGCCTTTGACCGTAGCGTTTTTAAGTCATTGTATTTTCAGTAGAACATAGAAGCTAATCTTGGCTCCTTTACACTTGCCAAAGAGAGAGGGAGATGGGAAGTACTGACGGCTGGGTGGGAGGCACACACGGCCAGATCAGGTGGCAGCAGCCTCGCCCCAGGACTTGGAACGGGCATGCGGTGCCCTCAGGCCATCTTGACATCTGTAGCACACCACACTTTTTCTGTCCAGATTAATTAATTGGAGGCTGTAAAGGATGAGGCAATGCTGTTTGCTTTCTCTCCTAACCTCACAACAAAACCACTAACTGGGCATCCTAAGAAAAAACAAGTCACCTGTAAATGATATACACACAATAAATGTGTTCGTCTTGCTGGTGACAGATGTCTTGGGTACCTCCTAGCCCCAGACTCCAAATTTTTCCTGAATCCCTAGGGGAATCCATGCCCCAGCACCTCCGGCCATCAGGCAGAACACACACACACACACACACACACACACACACACACACACACACACACGGCTCCCACTCCTCGCCGGCTGGAGCTGGCTCTCGGGCAGGGAGCTACACCTGCATGCTCTCCAGCTGCTCTTCCTCTGCTGGGGCACCGGCCAGCACGGGCTGAGGTGGCTAAGCTGTGAGATTGGATCTCTGAGTCACCGTCCGAAGGGAGATGCCACGGAAAACCCACTCAATCCCCAGCTTTTGTGTGAGTGAGAACAGACAACTGTGTGTCAAGTCCTGGGACTTGGACGAGTTGTGTCACTTCTGGGTCGCCTCACAAACTGCTGTGTTCTTCAGATATGTTTGCTTTGGGTTACGAGGCTGAAAATTGCAAGCTGTGACAACCAGGTTTGTTTGTTGTTGTTGTGTTTTCTTTCTGTTTGTTTACCTTAGCCTCAACAACTGAAATCCAATGGGGCTTTTTTTTTTTTAAGATTTATGTATTTCTATTGGAAAGGTAGATTCATAGAGAGGAGATACAGACAGCTTTTCTGTCCATTGGTTCATTCCACAAGCAGCTATAACACCCAGAGCTAAGCCAATCTGAAGCCAGGAGCCAGGAGCTTCCTGTGGATCTCCCACATTGGTACAGGGTTCGAAGGCTTTGAACTGCCATTCACTGCTTTCCCAGACCACAGGCAGAGAGCTGGATGGGGAGTGGGATAGCCAGGGCATGAACAAGCGTGCATATAGGATCCTGGCAGCGCAGGTGGAGCCACCACACCAGCCCTGAAATCCATGTTTTACATCTAGAATCCTAACTACCTGACTTCCTGAGTCTCCTGTAGAACAATCTAGATCAATTCAAGTGTACCCTCCTGACATTGACTCAGGGTAATGTTCTCAACCAAGCATGCCTCGTCCTCCAATGCTTTACAAATTTATTTCTTCCATGGTTACATACTTATCTGAAAGAAGAATAAGATTGGTAAATATCCCATCAAACCTGTGATTTCATGAACACTGCTGTTTATGACACAACTAAAGGAGATATTTATGTTCTCAAGGAACAGGGATATTTCCAGAAACTAGCAAATAATTGGGCAGCTTGTGCTCAGGGAAGGCCTCTGGAGCAGGTGCAAGCCACAGAGAGACCCCTCCAAGCAGAGTGAGTGCTGCTCAGGCCGAGTGAGACAAGGGGACACCCCCTGGTCCATGTGCACCTTCACTTCTGTGCCAGGCAGCCAAGCCATTTTTCCCAAGGTTTTCCCTCCTGGCACCAAGCAGCTGGCAGTAGAAGTGCAGAGGTCACCATTCCGCTGGGAATGGTGTCTCCATGCTGATGTGCACTCCTCCTTTTCCTGTCAGAGCCGGAGATGGCCTCCTCAGGCGCTGGTCGGACGGGGCCTTGACCCCATCGTGGATCCTGCTGCTCTCGGCAGCGGGACGAGGTGAAGGGGCGGGTCCCTGGGCTAGGCTGAGTCTCTCTTGCACAAACACTGCTGTAATGTTTAGCCTGGGTCCCTGCCAGGTTTGAACGAGGAGGCAAGTCATCCAACTGGGTGCAACACGAGCACCTGGGTTTTCGGGTGAAAGGGGGTGAAAACACAGCATGCAGAGCGCGCAGCCTCCCGGGAGGCCTGTGCTTGGCCCCGACCCAGTCAGAACCAGAAGGCTGCTGCACAACTCTGCCGCTGTGCCACTCTGCGGCAAAGGAGCCATGCAGCTTCCCTCCCAACTGCTCCCATCCTTCTGCCTTTCCTTGGGGCCAGGCAGTCACAACATATTCTGCTTCTTATCTTCTGCAGCTGGAATTGCAGTTTGCACACCACCACGGGCACGCTGACGCCTCCGCGGGCCCCAGGATTCTCACCCAACGCCGGCTGAGTTGTGGCTCCAGGTCCCTACCTCTGGGAATACCAATGACTGTTTTGTTCCATGGACCAAAAGCAGCAGGCAGAGCCAAGATGGAGAAGGAGATAAGGACTAGATCCCCGATTTCTTCTCATGTGAGCCCAGCACCTGGTGTGGGGAGTGCGAGGCAGATCCAGCGACCTGGGCCCCACGGGGGCAGGAAGAGAAGCCGGCAGTGCCGTCACCTGCAGACAGTATTGCCAGGCCATCTGAAAGGGAGGGGCAATCAACTACAGGAACTAAAGGAATCTTTGAAGAATGAAACGGGCACACCACTCATTCATTAGTCCACAGAGAGCTATAGCAGCAAGGCAGTTTTGAATTTGTAAGTGAGCTGGATAGTGAGGTGACTATGTGGCCCCAAAGGTGGAACTAACAAAAGCAAGAGAGAGTAAGAGAAGCAGTTGGAGAGAGAGAGAGAGAGAGAGCCCACACAGCTGATGGAAAGCCCCCTGGAATTGGTGTAACTTCTCTGGAACTAGAGCTTGGACCTGGTGGGGCAGCGGGAATTTCCAGGCAAGCCCCAGGGCTCTCCCTGAGCACCTACGAGGCGAGCCGGAGCTGCCATTGCTGGCTCAGCGAGCACGGTGGAGCCCAGGTCTGGACAGGGGAGGCAGAAACTCCAGGGACATCGTGAGAGCCCTGCCCATCGGGCACAGCACACCTCCAGGCCGCAGAGCCCTGCCGTGCCTCCCTGAGCTCGGGGTTGCAGGCTGATCGGCGCATCGTGGGAGGGCCAGAGGAACAGAGGTTCCTTGTAAACGGCCGGATGCACTCAGCAGCACATTTCTCCAATGCTGTAGATAGGCTGGGTATTGGAAAAGATCCCCAGTGGGTACAAAGCAAGCTTCTGGGCGACCTGAAAGCCCTTTCCTCCCTTGACTGCAGACACATTTCTGTAGGTTTCTTTTCATATTGATAATCCACACAACAGGGCCCGGCACGATGGCGTAGTGGTTAAAGTTCTCACCTTGCACGCGCCCGAATCCCATATGGGCGCTGCTTCTAATCCCACCAGTCCCATTTCCCATCCAGCTCCCTGCTCGTGAACTGGGAAAGCAGTTGAGGACGGCCCAAAGCCTTGGGACCCTGCACCCACATGGGAAACCCGGAAGAGACTCCTGGCTCCTGGCTTTGGATTGGCTCAGCTCTAGCCATTGCAGCTGCTTGGGGAATGAACCATCGAACAGAAGATCTTCCTCTCTGTCTCTCCTCCTCTCTGTATATCTGCCTTTCCAATAAAAATAAATCCTTTTTGAAAAATCCACAAAATAGTTAACTATTAGTTGGCGTTGGGTCTACATGATTTTAATCTCTAAGTCTGCAATGACATCCTGGCAAGCTGAACTTTACAACAAGTTGAAGCCAGAGTTGCCACCTGCAAGGTTTTCTTTATTTCTTTGGCCACATACTGGCTGATCAGCACCAGTAAATGCACACTGGTCGGCAGGCTCCGTATGAAGTGGTGGGAAAGAAAGAATTGCCAGGCGCATCGCCACACAGGGAAATCCCTTTTGTTTAAAAAAAAAAAAAATGCTCTTCAAAGGCCCCGGCATCCCTGACTCCCTTTGGGGACGGTTGTGTGTGGGAGGCTCTGTGGATCTCTATAATGACAACACCGAGGAGCCTGTCGGATGGTGCTTCCTCCCGTAGAATGCGTGGTCTGGGCAAAAAAACACAGACAAAGCAGCCACAGAGCAGAGTGTGGGCTGGAGAGTCCTGCCTCCTGAGGAGGTGACAGTCAAGCGGCGCTGGCTCATCATGTGTGTCAAAGGCAGCATTGGGCAGGTAAACAGCAGTCAAGCCTGCCCTGCCCACTCACACATTCCAGGCGGGGAACACTGGGCTTGCCGGAGCCCCTGCCACTGCTGGGCCCATTCAGACCCCTGGCCTTTTGAAGAGAGAAACGAGTTAAGCTGTGGTGCGTTAAGTACTGTTTCAGAACATTTCCAAGAGTAGCCACAGGAAAGCTGTGACTTTGCCCACTGATTCCCCAGCAGTTCACAACTCACACTTGCCTTCTTTCGTTTTCTGTTGAAGCAGAGAAATCAATTGTCCAATAGCAGCCGGAGGATCAGTGCACAACAACTAAACATTACCGTTTCTCCACATTCTTAGAATCGTATCTCGCAGCTACCCTGAATCTGTTCTCTTTGTGTTCATTTCACATTAACGTGAGAATCCTGCTGTAGTCATTATGCATTTGCCGCAACCCTGAGGATCTGTTGCATTAAAAAATTCATTAAACATTTTTTTAAAAAAATATCTTTATAATGCAAATAATCTGCTGCCTAAAGGATTTGATAAGTGATTCATCAACCCATGCCACTTTCAAATAGTGGATGTCCCACCCAGCCTCCCAACCATCCCAGGTCCCCCACGTGGCGCACGCTCCGAGGGTCCTGCTCAAGCAGTGTTGATAGTTCAACAGATCTGAATTGCTGCCAGTCTCGCCATTCCACAAACGATGAAATCTCTTCACAATCCACTGGCTGACATAGTCTCTTCATGCTTGGGGTTCTGAGATCAGCAGTTCAGTTGGAGGGATCTCCAAAGAAACTTGGTCTGAGGTGATCCCAGACCTGATTCCTGCGTGTGCTTGCCACCCTCTTTCCAGCAAAGCCTGCCTGCACACTGTGTCTTTAAGCCTCTGCTTTGAATTCTTATCTCTGTGAAGGCAACAACTGGGGATAAAGATTAAGATATACAGGCACTTAGCAATCCCATTTTTAAAAGGCTATGTGTATATATTTTACATATATATTTAATACACATACATAACAATATTTAACATGTTTTTTAACCTTTTATGCTGTTTCCTGGAACATAAGTGTTTTGGGGTTTTTGTTTGTTTGTTTTTCTGCATAACAAAAGATTATGCTTCTCCCTTTGTTTCACCCTTGGTCCCAGATACAGGGAGGAAAAAATGATGGTATTAGTGTGGAAACAATGGCCTTACCCACTTTCCTGTAGCCCTTGACCCTTTGTACCCTAATCAACTATGTTAGATTATATAAAAAACTCTATGTCTAAATCACTAAGGAATATTTTTATTATCAAAATGTTAGAATGAATGGAAAAATACAGCTTTGCCTGCACCAGATTCTATTTTAGTTCCTGTTCCTTTCTATTTCAGCATAACAAAATAATTGAGACCTGAGTTGCCTGTAATAGATGGAGAGCACAGGAGAATTAGGCACGACCCATGCTGGAGTTAACTCCAGCAGCCTGTGGCTTTGGAGTTTTGGTCCACTACCAATATAGTGAGTGCAGGAGAAATCATTGGCAGATGCGGCATCTTGGACGAAGCCATCTGCAGCCTGGGGAGGGAGTGCGGTGCCAGGCTTCTGTGTAGGAAGACAGGCAACCACCTAATTGGCATAACTTGAGGTGTACAACAAGGCTCTGCTGGCTGCAAAACAGCTCCTCTATGAACCTGCAACAGCCCAATGCTCACATCCCAGTGAGGATTAGCCACTCACCTGGACCGTGCCTGACCATGGCTGAGCACAGAAGCAAATATAAAGTGCAGTCCTTGTTTTCAAGATTTAAAATGTTAGCCGACGAGAGAATATGTAGGTAGAGGAATGCCAAGTAAACTACACTAATATACACACACACACATATATGGTTAAAGTTGTGTGATAATTTTTTAAAGATTTGTTTATTTACTTATTTGGAAAGGCAGACAAATTTATAGTGAAGAGAGACACATCTATTGATTCGCGGCTGGAGTTGAGTTGATCTGAAGCCAGGAGCCACGAGTCTCTTCCATGTCTCCTATAAAGGTGCAGGGTCCCAATACTTTGCTCCACTTCTCATCTAACTCCCTGCTTTAGAAAGCTTCCTGCTTTCCCAGGCCACAAGCAGGGACCTGCATGAAAAGTGGAGTAGTCAGGACTAAGAACCAGTGCCCATATGGGAATCCAACGCTTGCAAAGTAAGCAACTGGAGCCATCACTCTGGGCCCATGTGTAATAAATTTTCAAGTGCTATCATTTCAGAAGGAAGAAGGAATTAGAACAACACTGAAGGCTTCGTCTTTGAGTGAATGGTTGAATGACTGAGTGGTAGTGTCGGTTAGAAAAACGGAACTCGGAAAATGCAACAGCATAGAGAACAAGATAAAAAGGTGCTTTCCCAGGATAATGAGACACACAATCAAGAGAGCATACCTAAGACAGTGTCAAGAAACAACACTCAAACCAGACGGAGACCCTCCTCCTTGCTCAAATCCCTGCTTTAGCATCTTCCCCGTCTGTGGAGATTAAGAAACAAATCTTAAACTTAGCAGCTTTTCATTACTCTGACAATGTAACTGATACCAGGAACATAGTAAATACAGGCCTCTGTCCGTTCCTGGTTCTGGAGGCTCCAGGACCTGACCTCAGTGTCAGCCCTGCTCTAGGGAGGGTGTCACGGCAGGTGGAACCACAACACCAGGAGAGTGGGCGAGAGACGACCACAGGAGCCCGCAGGGTGGCATGGCTGGCACAGCCGCCACCTACAACAATGCCATCGCATATGCGCTCAGGTTCCAGTTACTCCACTTGCCACTCAGCTCCCAGCTAATGCCCTGAGGACGCAATGGAGGCTGGCTCAAGCACTTGTGGCCCTGGGCCCTCCTGGGAGACCCAGAAGCTCCCAGCTGCCAACTTCAGATTGTCTCAGCTTGGCCATTGCAGCCAGTTGGCGAGTGAACGAGCAGACAGAAGATCTCTTTCTCTCTTTCTCTGTAACTCTTCCTTTCAAAGAAACAAATAAATAAATCTTTCAAGACACAGAGAGATCACAGTGTCAGAAAGAAAGCCCAAAAGCTTCAGGAGCCATCAGTCTTGTTCTTTTATGACAACGCACTCCCATGGGGGTCCCAGGAGAACTACCTTAATCCCCCCTGGAGAGTAAGGCTCTCCCCTAGGCCCCACCAATTAAAGATTCCACATCCCCTCCCAACATGGCTGCCTTGGGGACCAAGCTCTCCCGCATGAAGCCTTGAGCAACAACCAAGCGAGGGTACACCTCTGGCCCAGAAGTGTTCTGTAGGGCCACCGTCTTTCCTTCATTAACATCCCCATCAAATTTGTGACCACATTTCTAATCCACTTACTTCTGGGTTGACTTCTCTACTACACATCGTCTGCCTCCTGCCAGGCATATGCAGTGATTGCCACCACAAGACACGGTGGGCAGAGGGAGTGGTCTGCAGCCGTTCCGCGTGATCTCAAACTCACTGAGCACATTATATCCTCCTGAAAGCAGAAGGAGCCTGTCCTGAAGCCTAACAAAGATGACACGCTTTCTTTAAAATATATATATATAATAACTTCCTTTATTTTTTAGAGATTTGTTTATTTTTATTAGGAAGGCATATATACAGAGAGCAGGAGAGACAGAAAGAAGCATCCTTCATGTACTGCCTCACTTTCCAGAGAGGAAGATCTTTCATCCCTTGATTCACTCCCCAGTGACCGCAGCAGCCGGAGCCGAGCTGATCTGAAGCCAGGAGCTTCTTCCAGGTGTCCTACGCAGGTGCAGGGTCCCAAGGCTTTAGACCATTATCCACTACTTTCCCAAGCCACAGGCAGGGAGCTGGATGGGCAATAGAGCAGCTGGGACATGAACTGACGCCCATACGAGATCCTGGCACATGCAGGGCAAGGACTTTAGCCGCTAGGCTACCGTGCTGGGTCCAGAAGACACGCTTTCTGAGCAGTTTGGAATGAGCATGATATTCAGAGTCAAGGCAAGTCGCGTGGAATTTCAGAATAAAAGAATGCTATATGGGCCCAGTGCGGTATCCTAGTGGCTAAAGTTCTTGCCTTGCATGCACCAGGATCCCATGTGGGTGCCGGTTCTAATCCCAGCAGCCCTGCTTCCCATCCAGTTCCCTGCTTGCGGCCTGGGAAAGCAGTCGAGGATGGTTCAAAGTCTTAGTACCTGCATGGGAAACCCGGAGGAAGCTCCTGACTCCCGGCTTCAGATAGGCGCAGCACCGGCCATTGCAGTCACTTGGGGAATGAATCATTGGATGGAAGATCTTCCTCTCTGTCTCTCTTCCTCTCTGTATATCTGACTTTCCAATAAAAGATAAAGGAATCTTCAAAACAAAACAAACAAACAAACAAAAAAAACAAAAAAAGAAAAGAAAAGAAAAAGTGACAGAGAGGGAATGATAGAGAGGAGAAGAGTTCTTTCTGACTTCTGATTTACTTTCCAAATACCCGTTAACAGCTGCAGCTGTGCCTGACAGAAACCAGGAGCCCAAAGTGACGCAGCTCTGCATCGCAGGCAGCGAGAACCCAAGCACTTGGGGGGGGGGGGTCACTTGGTGCATTTCCAGATGCATCAGCTGGAAGATGGACTGGGGACAGGGGTGCTTACCCAGCCCATGCTCTGAGAGGGGATGCAGGCTTCCCAAGCAGGCACGGGACCACGTGCTGGAGCCATCACCAGCAGCCCCCCAGTGAGCCCATCAGCAGGAAGCTCAATGGAAGCTGAGGTACCTCAACCAAGGCACCACATACGCGATCCTTAACGCAGCCCCACGAACCCACCCCAGGACATGACGCTGTCGTATGCTGCACCCTTGCTGCTGGGTCACCAAATACACAGAACCCTGCAAGCCGCCGACACATCTTCCCACTCGCTCTGAAAACTCGGTGGCCCTAGGTGCGCTGACCCCACCCATATTTGTCAGTGTCAAATTCCACAGCTGCAGCCCACAACAGTCGCCCAGCTCCCCGTATTTTTAGAATTCTCACCGGTCCTGTGGCAATTTGGGATTCACAGTCTCTCAGCCTCTGTCTACTGCGGTCTTACTGTACTCTCTTATCGCACTTTTTGTCTTCACATTTTCTCATTAACCACACATTTTTCTTGCCCTTCCCCTGTCTCCCAAAACGTACTTTCATTAGTTCCTGGGGGTTTTTTAAAAGCAATTCATCTAAATCATCTACTTCAGAAGCCAGTTTGAGAACAGTGGGATAGGCATTTTACCCAAGATGCTGAAAAGTACCCATTGCTCAAAATAAGGGCTCCGAGCAAGTGGTTCTGGAGCGGTTCTGGAGCGGTTCCGGAGCGTGTCTGGCCGGCTGCACCCAGCGCTGGCCGCGCGGCCAGTCCCGGCAACTCTCAGCCAACGCTGCTCACTCGCGACACCCAGAGGACGCGCTAGGGAACTGCATGAGACCCGTCAGCCACGCTCCGGGCTGCAGCATCTGTCCAGGATGCCTGGCAGAGAGGTAGGCAGAGCCGGAATCCGGCCTGTGGTGCCAAAATCTGGAATATCAGATCACCAGCATATGCAGGAGTGACTTTTCATGACGCTTAGCTACATAACAGCGCATTCTGTGATTGTCGTACTACATATAATACACAGAGATGAGAGTCTGTGGCTAAAAAAGAGCAACACTGAAAAGCTTCCTTGCAGTTGACAGAAGTCTAGGAAAATCTTTGCTGATGCTTCATGCCTTTCCTTTGGCTGTTGCACCCACAGTTACGCATATTGTGAAGTTATTATTTTAAGGCCACTAGAAAGTCCCCTTGGGTTTACCAGAAAGCTCAGGTATGTCTCCCCCGTGATGGACAGAACACTTTGTATCCTTTGGGATGTTGCCCTTCCAGTATTCTTTCCAGTGACTAGCAGGCTGGAACAGTGTGATTTCTCTCTCCCTGCTTTAGGAACCTAAACTTTTACAATCTGGGTGGGCAGCATCTACAACTCCAGCAAATGTGCCAGCCTTTTTTTTTTTTAATTCACATACGACCGTAACAATAATAACTATTTTCAAAATAAAACTCCCTGGACCAGGAAGGAGTTTCAATATAATATGTCCCACTTATTACAGCGAGAACCCACCCCAAATCTGGCCATCTTTTATGGAAGAATTTAACAAGGGTGTTCCTGTAAATACATCCTACCACACTACAAGTTGGGGAATCTCTGAGTGACTTAAAATACTCAAGCTCTTGTTATAAGAATTATTTGAAAACCGTAGCCTGATTTCACTTTCTTCTCACACAAGAAAGAACTGCTCATCAGGGTCTACAAGTATTTACAATAAGAAACTCGAATCTGAAATTGCATGTTTATGTAGACAGGGTGTGTTTGGACAGAAACTGGCAACTAGGGACAATGTGCATTGGATGTATTTTCTATATTTTTCTAGGAGGAAAACAATACATAGATTCTGTCAAGGTAAATCTCAGTACCACGTGGAGGGTGCAAAATCCAGGAGTGGGAGTGGGCCCAGTAGAGAGACAGTGGGCACCTCCCTCTTGGATTGCCACTCCTACTGGTGAACATGAGAACCAGGACTGGGGCAGGCATGGCTAGACAGAGAGTGGCACCCACCAGCATGTGTGTGGGCTAGAAAGTGGGGCTGGTTGGGTTGAACTAGGCTTCAATGCCCATTGACATGTATGAGAGCTGAATGGGATGTGGGACAGACTGGACCAGGCTGCGGTACATACTGGCAAGAGCAAGAACCGGGGGAGGGGGCAGAACTGGTGGGATTTATTGCGGATCACTCAAAAAATAAAAACCGTTAATGGAAATAAAATAAAATTGATGCAAGGAAAAGTGTGATGAAAAATGGCTTGGGGGGTCACCCATACATCGCACGTTAAGCCTCTACCAGTGATGGCAGCAGCCTCTATGTGTGCCAGTTCGAGTCCGGGCTGCTCTGCTTCCTATCCAGCTCTCTGCTAATGGTGTAGGAGAAGCAGCCGGAGGTAGATCAGTGTCTGGATTGTGGAAGGCCCAGTTGACGCTCCTGGCTTCATCCTGGCCTGGCTGTTGCTTCCAACTGTGCAGTGAAGCAGTAGATGAAAGATTTTTTTAAAAAGACTTATTTTTTTTTAATTGAAAAATCAGATTTATAGAGAGGAAAGACAGAGAGAAGATCTTTCATCTACTGATCTATCCCCATCTGATTTCATCCATCTGATTCACTCCCCAAGCAGCCACGATGGCCAGAGCTGCGCCAATCTGAAGCCAGCAGCCAGGAGCTTCTTCTGTGTCTCCCACACGGGTGCAGGGTCCCAAGGCTTTGGGCCGTCCTTGACTGTTTTCCCAGGAACATGCAGGGAGCTGGAAGGAAAGAGGAGCAGCCAGAACACAAACTGGCACCCATATGAGAATCCAGCACATGCAAGGTGAGGACTTTAGCCACTAGGCCACCAAGGCAGGCCCAAAGTGGAAGATCTTTTTCTCTATGTCTATCACGCTGTCTTTCCCTTCTGTGTAACTCTAGCTTCCAAATAAGCAAATTTAAAAAAAAAATTATAAATAATGACAGCTTTGAAAGAAAATAGAGCTGAAACCACATAGGGTCTTACTGGCAAGAGTGAAAATTTAGGCACCAGCAGTGTGGCATAGCAGATTCATTTGCCTGTGGTGCAGGCATCCCATTTGAGTGCTAATTCTTGTCCTGCAGCTTCCACTTTCCATGCAGCTCCATGCACGTAGCCCGGGAAAGCAGCAGAGGATGGGCCAAGTCCTTGGACCCTGCATCCACACGGGAGACCAGGAAGAAACCCCCAACTCCTAGCTACAGATCAGCTCAGTTCCGGCCTTGGCAGACATTTGAGGAGTGAACTCTTTCTCCCTCTCTTTCCTTCTCTCTGTAAATCTACCTTTCAAATTAAAATAAATTAAAAAAAAAAGAAGATCGAAAAATGTGGACTTTGTATTCATATGATAGGGAATTCATAAAAGAAGCTTGCCAAGCAAAGGTCATTATTTAGCTTTGCCTCGTCATCATGACTGTGGAGAATGAACCACGAGAGAGAGGCAGAGGGACCAGCTGGGCTGGCAGGTGTTCAGAGAAAAGAAGCTGATAGCTTGGCCTAACATATTAGCCAAGGATGGAGAAAGGTGAGTCACTTCAGTAACAAGTTCGGGAAGAGTCAACAGGACTTGGTGGTGATTAGACCTGAAGAGGGTGCCCGAGGGACTGATCAACCAGGGCCACCAGTGGTGCTGCCCTGAGCAACTGGTGGCTGGCGTGCTTCATTCGAGATAAGACAAGTTTTTGCCTGTGTGTTCACTTTAGTGAGGGTCCAGAGTTCTGGAATGTTCTATTTGAGATGCCTATTAGACACCCAGGACTTCAAAAAGGCACATAGGGCCCAGCGCAGTGGCCTAGCGGCTAAAGTCCTTGCCTTGCATGCATCGGGATCCCATACGGGAACTGGTTCTAATCCTGGCGGCCACACTTCCCATCCAGCTTCCTGCTTGTGGCCTAGGAAAGCAGTTGAAGACGGCCCAAAGCCTTGGGACCCTGCACCCACATGGGAGACCTGAAGAAGCTCCTGGCTTCGGATGAACACAGGCTCGGCGGTTGTGGCCACTTGGGGAGTGAACCAGCACATAGAAGATCTTCCTCTCTGTCTCTCCTCTTCTCTGTAAATCTGCGTTTCCAATAAAAGATAAATAGATATTTAAAAAAATTTTTAAGTGCAAACAGGCCTTCTGGAGTTGAGAGGTAGGACAGGAAAGCCTGAGTTTCAAGTCTGGGTGCCACAATGGGCCTAAAAGCAGCTGGCTGGGACTGTTTAGGGAGAAAGTGTGCCTGGGGCAGAGCAGGTGCCCAGCATGGAGCCCCACAGCACAAGAAATGGGCAGAAGGGGGGAGTTGGGAGAGAAATTCAGGCAGATAACTTCATAGAAGCCAGTAGGGGGGAAATCTACATTTTACAGACTTGGATAGTTTAACTATTTGAAAAAAGATCAGTTTTAACTAAAATGTGCAAAGAAAAATAAAAATAAGAATAGAAATAAATTTAAAAGAAAAATGTGCAAATGTGTAAAAGCAAAATTAGGTGGAGAGAGAAAATGCAATCAAAATGGGAAAAAAATCACACAACCATTTTTCCTTCATATTCTGCCTTTGTGCTGCTAATTCATATGACTATAGTTTTGTTATATAGTTATTAATGGTACAAATGGAAAGATAATCTTAGCTCTAGCATTGCTGGTGAAAATTTGGTTCTTTTATGAGCTTTATGTGTCATAATTTTTAAAAATAATAAAATAATAAAATAAAATAAAATAATAAAAGGCAATCTCACAGAAAGAGAAAAAGAAATTGAGGCCTTCCATCCACTGGTTCACTCCCCAAATGGACATAGTGGCCAGAGTTAAGCCATCCAAAGTTGGGAGCCAGGGGTGGCTTCTGGATCTCCCACGTGGATGTAGGAACCCAAGGCTTTGGATCATCATCCAGTGCTTTCCCAGGCCACAAGCAGGGAGCTGGATGGGAAGAGCAACAGCTGGGACAGGAACCAACATGCAAATAGAATGCCGGCACCACAGGACAGGAGATTAGCCTGCTATGCCACTGCACTGGCCATGTCACATGTCATATTTTTTTTTTTGAATTTCACATATTTATCTGAAAGGCAAAGTCTTTTCTGGTCATTCAGTCCCCAGATGTCTGCAATGGCTAAAGTCAGGAACTGGGAACTGTGTTTAGGTGTCCCGTGAAGGTTGCCATCACCTGCTGCCTAGGGTCTACATTGGCATGGAATTGTGGGGGAAGCATCATAGCCAGGTATTAAACCCAAGCACCCCCAATGAGATGCACAAGTGTGAAGCTATATTTTAATGACAACCAAACACTGCAATACCAAATTGGTAGGCTTCAATCAAGTATGTCTTAAAAGCCATGCGATATTTTGGTATTTTAAAGTGCCTTTTGGAATACTGTCTTAAATGTTTTTTGAGTTGACAGCATTCATTAGCCACTTGTCACCAACGTCCTTGTTCTGGTATCATACTGGATTTTATGTTAAATTTTATCAATGTCAGCTTCTTATGTAAATTAGCAAGGAAATGTACATGTTTTCCTAATGTATTTATCTGACTTGCTTCTCTGTATTGGTGACATTTTCAGGCAACAACCTATATATGGGCCTGGCGGGGTGGTGCAGTGGTTAAGGTCCTCGCCTTGCACGCCCGGGATCCCATATGGGTGCCGGTTCTAATCCTGGCAGCCCCGCTTCCCATCCAGCTCCCTGCCTGTGGCCCTGGAAAGCAGTCAAGGATAGCCCAAGGCTTTGGGACCCTGCACCCGTGTGGGAGACCGGGAAGAGGCTCCTGGCTTCGGGTCGGCATAGCATCGGCCGTTGCGCTCACTTGGGGAGTGAATCATCGGACGGAAGATCTTCCTCTCTGTCTCTCCTCTCTGTATATCCGCCTTTCCAATAATAATAATAAAAAAACAACCTATATATTTATTCATTATCTCTACTCAAAATATAGCTCTTCCTGTTAATGTGTTACTGCTTTTGTTACTATTTGTCTCTCAACAGCAGAATTTCTCTATTACTTTGGCTTCATATTCCATTATCTTTTTTTCTGAATTGTCTATTATTTAATAGATAGCTAACTTTGAACTGATATGATAGTATTATCTAAGTCCAAGTCAGAAGTCTGTAATTTTTTATTCATTCTATTGAAACATTATTCCAAATAGTAATTCAAAAACAGTATGATCTAATTTCATCAACTTTTTCGAACAGAATCTAAAAAAATTTTATTTACTCATTCGAGAGGCAGAGGGACTGAGACAGAACCCCACCCCCTTTCCACTCGCCCCACTGGAAGTCTACAGCAGCTGGGAAGTTACTCAAGGCCTCCCCTGCCTGTGTCCAGCACCAGTCAGTCCTTGCCACTGCCTTTCAGGGTGAGAGAGAGCCGGGAATTAAACCTGGGTACCCTGGTGTGGGTCTTGGGTGTCTTAACTGGTGTCTGAACCACCAAGCTGAATGTCTGTTCAAACATGATGTAATGACATGTTACAGTAGTAGCAAGCAGTGATGTGGCTGGAAGCTACAAAGACACATCGGGTGACTAGGGGGGAATTTAAGAATTTGCTGAATTAAGGTGTGTTTGTATTCTAACCCGGTAGAGAAAAGGACAGTATTGATGCTGGAGAAAAGAGTGTTTACAGCAGTCGAGTCCCGAGAGGGACAGAGAAGGTTACCAGCCAGAGGAAGCTGAGCTTAGCTCTTCCCTTGCTAAGGACAACATTGTGAGAACCTTACAACCTGCGTGGAGAAGGCCACGTCAGAACAGACACCAGGGTTGGACTCCAATGATGCTGGGTTATTTTCTTCTTGAGATTTATTTTTTTATTATTTATTTTTGTTGGAAATTCAGATATACAGAGAAGAGGAGAGACAGAGAGGAAGATCTTCCGTCCAACGATTCACTCCCCAAGTGGCCACAATGGCCAGAGCTGAGCCGATCTGGAGCCAGGAGCCTCTTCCAGGTCTCCCATGTGGGTGCAGGGTCCCAAGGTTTTAGACCTCCCCTACTACTTTCCCAGGCCACAAGTAGGGAACTGGATGGGAAGCGTGGCCATCAGGATTAGAACAGGTGCCCATATGGGATCCCTGCGCGTTCAAGGCGAGGACTGAAGCCACTGGCTACTGTGCCAAGCCCTGTTTATTTGTTTTTTGTTTTGGTTTTTTTGTTTGTTTGTTTTTTTAAATTCTTACTTACTTTTTACATTTTGTTTGGAAGGCAGAGAGAGGCAGAAGCAAAGTGATCCACTGATTCACTCCAAATGGCCGCATCAGCCAGGCTCGGCCAAGGCAAAGCCAGAAGCCTGGGACTCGGTCCAGGTCTCTCACGTGCCTGGCAAGGACTCAAGTGCTTGAGTCCTCACCTGTTCCCTCTCAGCACACACAGAAGCAGGAAACTGGACAGAAGTAGGGAAGGCCAGGCTCAAACCAGTCACTCTGATATGGGACACAAGCATACCAGTGGCAACTTAAGCGCTGCGCCAACCATCTGCCGTTTGTTTTTCAAGAGGAGACGGAGGGCGCTCGCCTACCGGCGCACTCCCTAAATCCCTTCAGTGCTCCAAGGTCGTCCAGGCTGAAGACTGGACCTGAGAACTCAATGAGTCCCAGACCCAGCGGGTGGCAGAAACAAACCGGGAAACCTAAGTATACGGGTTCCTAGAGTTCTGGAGCCATTCTAGCAAACCAGGGACACCTGCGGAGGGATTGTGAGAGCCCAGTAAACATTTGTCCCCGGTTCAACGCCTGGCTACGGCTCCTAGTTTTGGTTTTCTGCTCTATCCCAGGTCAAAGGGAAGCCGGTGGAATTCTGTGAGCAAGAGAATGATGTAACCAAACTTGTATGGGGCAGTTTGGCCATTATGTGGAGAATGAACTTGAAAGTAGTAACACAAATTAGGAAGCAGTTATAGGGACAAACAGGTAAGGTGGCAGTGGGAACCGGAAAAAGCAAACAGACATCAGAGCTGAGGAGACTTCCTAACATACTGGAACAGAAATAATCAGCTGAGGGCCTAGCACAATAACCTAGCAGCTAAAGCCCTTACCTTGCATGCGTAGGGATCCCATACGGTCACCGGTTCTAATCCCAGTGTCTCCACTTCCCATCCAGTTCCCTACTTGTGGCCTGGGAGAACAGTCAATGATGGCCCAAAACCTTGGAACCCTGCACCCATGTGGCAGACCTGGAAGAGGCTCCGGGCTTCTGGCTTCGGATCAGCACAGTTCTGGTCATTGAAGTCACTTGGGGAGTAAATCAGCGGATGGAAGATCTTCCTCTCTGTCTCTCCTCCTCTTTGTATATCTAACTTTCCAATTTAAAAGAATTAAAGTAAATCTTGAAAAAAAAAAAAAAAGAGGCATCAGCTGAGGGTGATATCTGGGTTTCACCATGGAGCATATTGTGGGAGTCCGCGCCATGCCCTGAGCAAGGGAACACAACACAGATGCTGAGGGGGCGGGCAGGGTGGAGAGCTCGGTTTTCAGTGTATTGAGTTCTGGATGTGTGAGTCACACCAGTAAAGATGTTCACAGCCTATCAGCTGATCATTCTGATCCCTGTTTTAGAGATAAAAAGCAACCACCACAACAACTGAAGTTTCAAGAAATTCCATAAAGTCAGACGACACCCAGGTTTCCCAGAAAAAAAAAAATGTGCAGATTGCAAAAAATTTAACCCAATAAGCTTATCTTTTAATTCCATTTTCCATGAATGTCTTGAAGCATTGCTGTCTTCTCTAGTGTGAGCACTGTTACAGAGCAGTTTTGGTATGAGGGAGCTAGACAGGAAGTTAATGAGGAATAAAGGGCCTGGGAGATTTTCCCACAATTTCTGTTTCTGCAGTCTCGGCACTGTAGCTCCACCTGCCTGTCAATCCAGCATGCCCAGTGTCCCCTAACACACCCGTGACATCCAGCTCTGAGGAGCAGGAACGGTGACGATGAATGAATGAAACTTATTCTCCATGTGGAGATGCAGGAAACTCACAGGAAACCTCACGCACACGGCGCCCCTTGCAAGTTCCATCCTGCTTCTGAGTTGAGCGCATCACCCCCGTGCCATGACGGGACCTTTGGCTTCTGCCCCTTTGCATTCCCCCAGCAGGCAGCTCGCGGGCTCTCTAACGGCCACAGACAGCCTTCCTTGTTAGGTTGCCCACATTCACACATGGATGTGTTCCCATTCTGTTTATCTAATACATCCTGTACATCCTGCTGTCATTTGTGCACTTCACTTATGCCTTCCCTTTGAATTTTTTTTTAAAGATTTATTTCTTTTGGCCCCTGCACAGTAGCCTAGAACTAAAGCCCTCACCTTGCATGTACCAGGATCTCATGTAGGTGCTGATCATGTCACTGCTGCTCCAACTCTCTGCTTGTGCATTAATATCATAATCTCTAATTAGTCATGTGAATAGTCACCTAATATGGGGTAGGAAAGGTTTTGCTACCAACTAAATAAGTTACAATTTCAGTTTATGGGATATATTGCATTTTAGAACTGTGAATAAAACACACTTTAATTAATATCTTTTCCATGCCATGGAATCAGTCAAAGGACAAAATTACAAGTTAGCCTGATGCTCTCCATTGGCTGTACTTTGAATGGAGAATCATGCAATGCCTCCTTCCATAAAATAAAGACAGCACAATCAAAGGACAAAAAACAAAGCCACCACTTCCAAGTTACTTTACTTGTAAGGCTGAGACAGGGAGGCTGAACAATGCAAAAACTTCAGAAGGGCTCACGTTGGGTTATTCTAGGTTACCTGCTTTTGTGAGCGGATGCAAGCCAGAGACCTGATTAGCACGACAATTGAATCTAGCCTAGTCTGCCAACTTGGCTGCTTTCTCTAACTCTGGGTTTCTCCCAAGCTTAGGTAACAGTTTAATTTAGGTTGGCCAACATCAACTTTCGCAAATGGGTGACTCCATTTTGATTTTTACTCTATCCTGTTGAGTCCAGCACTAGTCCAAAACTATAGACTCCTGTAAGTTTTATTTAACAAAGCCAAAGGCATAGAGTTTCAGGGAGAAAGTGGTGTCATGTATTTCCAAAAAGACAAAAAAATCAAGAGAAGTTATCAAACTTGGCAACCAAAAGATTAACACTGTATCTTCAGGGCATTTAGGGAAGAGCCTCAGTATCAAAATCCCAACCATTTGTTCATGGCTCATTGCCACTAAGAAACTGTGTGAGCTTGCAGGCCAAACGGCCTATGTGACCTTTGGTGGCCTATGTGACCTTTAGCACTGATGGGTCCCTATTCTTATGAATCAAGGCCCACCTAAGTCTGGTTATCTCACAAGTGGCTCCAAGTAATTAAGTGGGTTCTTCCCTTAGTTGCTGGAGGCATGGGCTGTCCAGCCGAGATAGGAAGGGAATGTGTGCTATTTCCCCTCACCTTGCAGGCTATTGTGAATTTCACCTTTTCAAGCTATTGTGGACTGCCCCTATAAAAACCCTATGAATGTACTGTTCCGGGCCACACTCTAGTAAGGGGTGATGGTCTCCGCTGTCTGGCTGGTTGCTCAGCAGCTGCTTTCTCTCAACCAAGAACCCAGGCTCAGATGTGCTGAGCTTCAACAAACCATCCTTGTGCACTTGGATCGACTTCAGACTCCTGGTGACTTCTGGGGATCTCAAAATCCAGGCACAACAATAGCATTAAGTAAGGGGAGTAGAAGTCAGTTCTTAAGAGTTACAATAGAACAACCTCCATACTTAATAGCATGATTAAAGATTAGAAAATACAAAAAATACAAAGCATGGATAATTCAACACAAGTGGAGGGGCTGGCCCTGTGGTGTGGCAAGCTAAGCCCCGCCTGCAGAGCTGGCATACCATACGGGGAGCTGCTCCGCCTCCTACCCATCCCCCTGTTTATGGCCTAGGAAAAAACAGCTGACGCTGGCCTAAGGGCCCCTGCACCCATGTGGGAGAACCAGAAGAAGCTCCAGATTTGCTTCTGGCTTTAAGTCAGCCGAGCTCCAGCTGTTGCAGTCATTTGAAGGGTGAATCAGCAGAGAGATCCATCTCTCCAACACCCCTTCTCTCTGTAACTCTGCCTTAAAGACAAACCAAAAAAAAAAAAAACCAAAAAATCAACTGCAACTATCATCTACTGCTACTTGTTCCAGGGCTTATATAAGCATTTTGGAAAATTGTCTCGTAGTATCTTCTAAAGCTGAACATATGCACCACACACAATGTGGCACTCCTAGCCCTGGGTATGTGAGCAACAGAAATGTATGCCCATGTGCTCTCCAAGAAAATGGACACAATGTGCATGTTAGTGATGTTTGGGGGCATCGCAATGCTTGTAAAACTCATTGTGCTGCATATCGAATTGATTACAAACGAGTCATGCACGCGCTGTTGGGGTGGGGATCCACAAACTCTGAGCTCGACTTAGTCCAGGATCTCATCTTTCCACTGACAGAAAGACAAGCAGATAGAGCAGAAAAGCAGGGTTTATGAAAGGGCAAAGGGACAGTATGACTTCCAGAGGGAACTGCCCTACCCAGGCTGGGTTGTCATGTTTATAGGGCAAGGGGTGTGGCTGCAGCATCCATGGTGATCTTCAGGAAAGGGTCATAGTCTCTGGGAGGAAAAAGTGAGGCTTTACAGCATGAGGCCAAGTGGGGATGCCAAGTCCTCAGTCGTGCTGAGTGGGGATGAAAGGTGCTGAGGTCTAGATGGTACAAATGGTGCCGGGGTTGGCAGCTCTCACTGACTCCCTGCCTCTCCCACATCACGTGGAAGACAGTTGATCATGAACTAAGGAATACAATTCAAATCCACATCATGGGGCCTAAACAAAGAGGGGGACGGATACAAGTTATTAATAAGAATTGTTTTAGAAAATGTGCCTATCTATTGTGGTGCAGCCATTGCTGTGTAATGGATTAAGCTGTTGCTTTTGATGCCCATATCCCAAACTAGAGCGCTAGTTCAAATCCAGGACATGCCACACTTCCTATCCATCTCCCTGCTAATGCTCTGGGAAGCAGGGAATGGTGAACCCAGTACCCGGGTTCCTGCCTCCTACATGGCTGACTTGGATGGTGTTTGGTCTCTTGGCATCAGCTTGACTCAGCCCTGAATGCTGTAGGCATTTGGGGAAGATTTCTCTCTTTCTCTCTGTTCTCCTTCCTAGGTCTCCCTCTCCTCCACTTTGTAAATCTGACTTTCCAATAGTCTTAGGATCCTGCAGCCATGTGGGAGACCCAGAAGAAGATCCTGGCTCCTGACTTCAGATCGGCTCAGCTCCAGCCATTGCGGTCACTTGGGGAGTGAATCATTGTACGGAAGATCTTCCTCTCTGTCTCTCATCCTCACTGTATAACTATCTGACTTCACAATAAGAATAAAATGAATCGTTAAAAAAAAAAGACTATGTATATTCTGGAAGCCTCTGACCTCTTCAGCATCTTCTTTTGATTCTTTTTCTTCACCCTAACAATCCTGAAACCTTTTCTTACTCGCTTTAGAGTAAGGCATTCCTTGTCTTGGCCGTTTCTGTGAAACTTTCCTGGAGGTTCTTGCTCCACCTTGGTTAGCCTGTTAGTTTCCCATCTGCTTGCTTAAGTCATAGCTCACACCTCACTTGTTAAGTGAATTCTGCAGCAGAAAGCGCCTGGCATAGTGACGGAAACACAATCAAACGGTAAGTCAGTCCTTTATTACATCTGGGTATTCATGCTCTGTACGGATTAATTACATTTGAGAGGTGAGGAGGAGAGCTGGCAAAAAGAGGTACCTCCTGTCTCCCATGCATTGGTTCACTCCCCGACAGCAGGCTAGAGAGAGGGCTGAATCAAATGCTAGGAAGTCAACGCAGGTCAACCACATGCATGACAGAAACCCAGCTCAGTCAAGAGCCACAGCAGGACCCCGAACCCCGAGCTTCACTGGGGGTCATGGGAATCTTAACCGCCAGGTTAGCCAGGGTAAATGCTCCTGTCTTGGCTGTCTGTGACCGGATGTTTGCTTTAGTCGTTTTGGAGCAACTTGAGGATGCAATCATGCACGATTCAACAGCTATGGGTGTCTACTGTCGACTGCATGGCTTCATGACATTGTCTACATCTGCTTTTTTGAGGTCCATGGACAAAAGTGCGAGAAGGGGAGGACAAGGAAGGTGCGGCTTAGCACAACATACCTTACAGAAGTCTAATGACAGAAGTCAACCACAGAACACAGCTCTGCAAGCCACCATCAAGAAAACCGCACCCCCCACGTGACGTCGCCTCTCGCGAGAGGAGGTCCTGACGCCGCGGCTCCGCCCGAGGGCCCACCTGGAAGCCGCCGTCGTGCGTGTGACGTCAGAGCGTCGTGCGTGCCGCGGCGGCGCCGGAGGAGGAAGTGGTGTGTCTGTCGCTCGCAGTGCTCCCACCGCCGGGGGAGCGGGGCCGCCGTCTGCGCCGCGGCGTCGCCCTCCCTGTCCGCCTCCCTCCATGAGCCCCGGCGCCTCTGCTCGCCTGCCCCAGGCCGCCGCTGACCCCGGGGTCTATGGAAGTAATGGAAGGACCCCTGAATCTGGTGAGTGGCCCCCGGACGGTGGCCTTTGCCACCGGGGTCCGGTCCGGTCCCGGGAATGCCAGGTTGACTTTTGGGGCCAGGAGGCGAGTGTGGCACGGGTGGTCCCGGAGGTTGGGGGGAGCGGCAGGCAGGCAGGCCGGTAGGCCGTGACCCCACTCGGGGTCCCCAGGACGCTGTCCTCGTCGGGGGAGGTTCTGCGGCTCCGTCCTCTGTCTGCCTCGGGGTCCCGGGCTGCTAGGTCTTGCCAGTAACCGAGGTTACCATCTCCTGTCCGAGCCTGGAGCAGTGCCTCCCAAATGCCACGTAGCCACCTTCCTGCAGCCTGGAAGGACACCGAGGCTGGCCAGGCAGAAATGGTGTGCAGCGCTGGTTGCAACTTCAAGCTGGGGGCGGAGGGTGCCTCTCCACTTGGGAGAATTGGAGTAAGAATTGCTCTCCCTAACTTTTCTCACAATCAGACGCGTACAGGGAACCCCGGTCAAAGTAGAGACAGTCCAGTTTTTGGTCAGTTTTATCACCGGGTTTCTTGAAAACACCAAAATATTTGTGGTTCTAGGCTTTCCTGCTGGTTGGCTGTTGTGCTACTATAGCCTTAGGGATTTTGGGTGTTGCAATTAAAACACACAAACACCCTTAAGAAACACACGTTCTTTCCGATCAGCCAACTTTTGGTTTTCTGGAGAGGTTGCTTTAGATACAGAAGTCAGATTGGTTAAGGTTGCAGACAGGGAAAACGGGTCAAGCCACAGCTTTACATTGCTTCAGTGGTGATGCGATTGGAAGAAGGTTTTGGACGATTCGTTTCTCACACTGGAACCCAGCCCTGCTGCGGAAGGTGTTTGCTCTCTAACAGGAGCGGTGGAGCCTGGTGGTGTAAGATGGTAGCCAACAGACTCTAGGACATCCGTGTCCCATAGAGAGTGCCTGGCTGGGTTCCAGTCTCAACGTTTCTTCCAGACTTGAGCTCTTCTTGCAGCCTAGTAGGTAGCAGGTGATAACATGAATGTTTGAGTGCCTGCTTGCCCCTGGGGATACCCTCCAGGCTCCGGTCTGGGCTGTCCTGGGTGAGGAAGAGTGAACCGCCTAATGGAAGATCTGCTTCCCTTTCCCTCCCTTTTCCCCTCCCTCCTTTCCTTTCTCTCTCCCTCCTTCCCTCCCATCTCTTCCTATCTCCCCTCCCCCCCTCCTTTTCTTCCCCTTTCCCTCCGCCTTTCAAATGAGGAGGCACAGAACTTTGAGGATTTGGATTCTAGTTTTGCCACTTCCCACCCCTGTGAATTCTCAGTTTCAGGTCTGTTGTGAGGGTTGAGGAATAAATAGATGTACAAAGTGCTTAGAATCGGATCTGAAAGAGATAGCTATTACAACAAGGCTCCGTTCCTCATCCTCAGACTAGTGGAATGCGGAGCGGGTGAGCTGTGTGAGCCTGCAGTGTAGGACCTGAAGCTCAGAGTGGCTTGTGCGGGGCTAGCCTCTCCGACGCCCGCTTCTTGCTTCCTTCGGCTCTGCCCCCGTTGTTGGCTATCCTTAAGAATCAGACTACATTTGTTCCTTTTTGAAAAACAGAAATGTCTTGCATTTTTGTCATTTGTGGAGGGACATGCAGTTTGCAATGAAATATAATAGTGACTCAATACTGAAATTTCATGAAAATTTGATTAGCAGTAGCCAACTGTTTATAGAGAGCTTTGGCGCTCCACTGTCCTGTGGGGTGACCAGTGGGTCAGTTTCGGGGAGCGTCCACTCTGGCTGCAGGCTCAGTCACTCTCGCCAGCTGCCCCCAAGCCTGTGGTGTCTCAGGAGGAGATGGAAACTGGGTGCCGGTTGGACATGCAACCCAGCCATGAAATGTACCTGGGTAAATTAAAAAATTTGAATACTGGCATATTCTTGTACGCCAGTGGACACCTAAGCTAATACCTTGTTGAGTCAACGTGGGTTTTGCAATGGCATCCCATCGCAGTCTGTGGTATGAGGCCTACAGCATGTAGAGTGTAATCATGTGTCATCACCACTTCCTTGAGTTTGTTTTGTTAGCTTTTTCCTTCAGGTCAATTTTTAATGTGGAAAGATTACACCGTAAGGTATTTCTTTCTGTTTGTTTCATTTGGTTGTTATGCCTATTGCTAACACATATGAAAACGTTAGTGAGGTAATCTTTAGTTCTTTGGTTGGTTTGCTTTGAGTTTGAGAAGATCTGGTGCCAGATCTTTATGTGGGACTATTGGTCCTGCTTTGCTTACCTACCCCAAAGAGCAGGGGGCCATGGGACTGTCTGACTGTGATTATTGCCTCTGCGTTGGTTCCTTACAGAGCACTGGGAATGTATTTACTGAGTCAGTGAGTTCCCTCCAGAGTGGTCAGTTCTCAGATAACTTGGCGCAAGAATGGCCACGCGTACATCTCAATACTTTGTAACTGCCTCACTAAACTTACACTAGCATTGACAATAAAATGTTTTTATTTATTTATTTATTTACTTTATTGGAAAGTCAGATTTATAGACAAGGAGAGGGAGATAAAGATCTCCCATCTGCTGATTCACTTCCAAGTGGAGGTAATGGCCAGGAACCAGGAGCTCTTCCGGATCTGCCACGTGTGCAGGGTCCCAAGGCTTTCAGCCATCCTCCACTGCTTTCCCACGCCACAGGCAGGGAGCTGGATGGGACGTGGAGTAGCTAGGACATGAAACAGTGCCCCTATGGGATCCTGGTGCATGCAAGATGAACACTTTAGCCACTAGGCTATCACTGTTGACCCGGCAGTAAAATCTTTAAAATTAGGTTATTTCAACTTCTTCCTTGTTGCGCTGAGAAACCGCTAGAGAAATTCATTGTCTGTGACAAGCAAGACTAACTGAATGGAAAGCCTCAGGAAGGGTGATGGAGCACTGAAATACACCGAGCAGTTAGGAAGGGGAGTCTGCTGCTTGGCTCCCAGCTGAAGACTACTGTAGGGTCAGCTGTGGGTTAGAGTTCCTTCTGTCTTCCTTCCGGTTCTTCGTATGGTGTAGTGTTCCTCTTCATTTTTACATACAGCTTTTTCCAAGAAAATGAAGTAAAGAAACCAGAAATTATCAAAGGTGATACTTTTTCTTTGAGAAATAAGATAATATTAAATTTATTTTTATTTTCAAGTTTTAGCTTAGTTTCACCTTGTTTAAGAGACAAATCTCCCATCTACTGGGTCATCCCCCAAATGCATACAGTGGCTAGGGGCAGGGCCAGGCTGAAGCAGATGGCGAGAATGGTCCTGGGCTCTCTGCTGGGTCTCAGACTGCCTTAGTAGATGGCTAGAACTGGAATGGAGGAGTTGGAATTTGAACCAGACAGCCTGATATGGAATGCTGGTGACACCATCTTAAGTGCTTTCTGCCGGCTGCTTAGCTGCTACAAGCTTTTAAATAACCTGGTTATAGTAATTAGGATTTTTGTTGATGACAGATGATGGGATCCCATTTGAAGTTATTTTAAGCCACGGAGCATAATTTAATGGGCTGTTAAGAAAGACGCAGGAAGGGTGGAGCACAATGTAGGTGAGTTCAGAATCCATGAATCCTGGTCAGCTGTCATTAGGACCCTCGTTGGGGGACTTCTCAGTCTGACTGCCTCCCTCCTGGCTGGTCCCTGAATGTTACCATGGCGATAAACATTTGAAACTTTTTTAAAGGTTTTTTTTGAAAGGCACATTTACAAAGAGCGAGTGAGTTTAATCTTTCAGCTATTGGTTCATTCCCTAAATAGCTGCAACAGCTGAAGTTGAGCTGATCAGGAGTCAGCAGCTTCTTCCAGGTCTCCCACATGTGTGCGAGGACCCAAGGACTGTGCCACCCTCTACTGCCTTCCCAGGTCATAAATAGGGAGCTGTCTGGATGGGAAGTGGAGCAGCTGGGACGTGAACTAGCACCCAAATGGGATGCTGCTGCTAGCAGGTAGAAACCATGCCATCTCTGAAAGTCTTGATATATTGTCTGACCCTAAATTTGACAAATCTGGGGGAAGGAAATCTTTAGGTGGCCAGAGGACAAAATAATATAAGAGTAATGCTACTCCCACAAGAACTATATAGAAGCATTTACTAGAGGAAGTGCAGCTTACACAGAGAGAGGTGGTTTAATGACTGCTATTCTACCAAGAACACTATTTAATGACAGATTAGTATTAATATGTGAACTCTTTAAAGATTGTCTTAAAATAAGAATTACTACTAAGCTTCCTACACCAGCTCCAATTTTTAAAAAAGACGATTTAGTCTGGCACACATTGCCAGCTTCTTGATAGCATGTACTTCCAACACTTGTGTTTTCTTTCATAATGTGGAGTAAAAAGGTATTGTATGGTTCACTGTGATTTTTTTTAAAGATTTATTTATTTTTTTTGCGAAGTCAGATGTACAGAGAGAGGAGGAGAGAGAGAAAAAGATCTGTCTGCTGGTTCACTCCACAAGTGGCCGCAAAGGTCGGAGCTGAGCCGATCTGAAGCCAGGAGCCAGGAGCTTCTTCCGGGTCTCCCACTTGGGTGCAGGGTCCTAAGACCTTGGGCTATCTTCTACTGCTGTCCCAGCCATAAGCAGGGAGCTGGAAGGTAAGTGGAGCAGCTGGGATATGAACCAGCTCCCATATGGGATCCTGGTGCTTGCAAAGGGAGGATTTAGCCACCAGGCTGTCATATTAGGACCCAGAATATATTTTTTGCATATTTCAAAGCTACGTGATTAAAATTCATCTGTTCTTGGGCCCAGTGCAAAGGCCCAATTGGCTAATTCTCCCCTTGCAAGCTCCAGGATCCCAGATGAGCACCAGTTTGTGTTCCATGCTGCTCTACTTCCCATCCAGCTCCCTGCGTGTGGCCTGGGAAAACAGTAGAGGGTGACTCAAAGCCTTGGAACCCTGCAGCTGCATGGAAGATCCGGAAGAAGCTCCTGGCTCCTGGCTTTGGATCAGCTCAGCTCTGGCTGTTGTGGCCACTTGGGGAGTGAACCAGTGGACTGAAAATCTTTGTTCTCTGCTTCTTTTGCAGCCCTACTTTTCCAATAAAAATTTAAAAAGTTTCTGTTTTAAATTACCCATTAAGTCTCCGGTCATTTGTTAAAACCCATTATTCTCAGAAATTATACTGTTTAATTAGTGTTTGAAGAGTAGAAAGTCTATGAAAGAATGACCCTACTTTTAAAGAGTGTTGCTTATTTATTCCTTACAAAAATGGAAATGCATTCATGGAAGTACCTTTTTTCTGCTTTTGTCTTCACTTCTGTTTTATATTCTGTGCTTACCCAGACGTCATTTCAGTTGCAAAATGATTCTCCAAAGGTTTTTTTTTTTTTTAATGAAACCTAAGTAGCACATTTCTTAAATCTAATTTTTAAGTTATCTTTTTTATGAGCAGCTAATCGGTGCCTCCCATTTGCTGGTTCACTCCTAAGTGCCCAGGTCAGTCCCGGTGTCCCCTGGGATTGGCGGGCAACCTCATCTGTGAACCGTCACCTGCTGCCTCCCCAGCAGGAAGCCGGGGTTGGAAGCCGAACCCTGAGTTGATCCCAGCCACTCTGAAGATGTCTGTTTTTTCATTATTTGGAAAATAGATGTTTCATGCATGGGTTTGCTCCTCAGATGCCTGTAACGGTCTGGACTAGGTCAGGTCAAATCCGACAGGTAAGAACTCAATCCGTATTACATGGGAGAGTCAAGAAGTCGCCTGCTTGGGCCGCGGTCACCTGCTGCTTTCCAGTAGTAGTAGTGGGACGCTGGAATAGGAAGCAGAGCCAGGTCTTGAATCAGGCATCCCACTGTGGGACGGAGCTGTCCCAAGTACTCGGCTGCTCTGCCAGATACCTCTATGGGACAATTTTTGAAGAGCATTTATAATGTAAGTCATTTTACATTTAACTGAAGAAACATTCATTTTTTAAAAATGTGATATTAAAAAGAAGCCAACCTAAATATTTAGGGAGATAGAGCATTACACATTTTACCTGTATCATAATTATGTGCCCCATAATTGTATCCCTTAATTATGTACAATTTTTGTTCATTGTTTTTAAGTTACCTTAACCATGTAGAGTTTGAAAATTTCTCAGTTTGAATGGCAGGCATGGTGTGACAGTGCGAGATCGTCCACCCAATGGTCTTCTGTGCCCTCTCCCTGTCTAATGGCCACAGCATCCAGGTCTTAGCCAGACCAAAGGCAGCAGCCAGGAGTTCATCCAGCAGGAGCGCAAATACCTGGGCTGGCTTCAGCTGTCTTCCCAGGGGCTTTGGCAGGGAGCTGGGCGAGGAGCAAAGCAGCCAGGACCAGAACCTGCTGTTTGGATATGGGATACAAGTGTCCAAGGCGGCAGCTTAACCCACTGCTACAAGGTTGTCTCTTACAGTAGTGTTACATTCACATTGTTGTGCAGCACGGTGTGAAAACATTTCATCTTAGAACATGGGAAATATGTACGCCCTGTTGCCCCTCCCCTCATTCAGTGTAACAGATGTTGCTGTTCTGCTTCACTGTTTCTGTGTGACTTCAAGTGAAGTCACACAATATGTTTTTGTCTTTTACTTTCACTCAGTATGTTGTCATGAAGTACTGCCCTATGTATCAGTCTTTCTTCCACAGGGGAGTAGATGATGAGCTATCGTGTGTACATACTACAGTTTATTAATTTTTATTGGAAAGTCTGATTTTACAGAGTGAAGAGACAAAAAGATCTTTCATCCCGGGTTCACCTCCCCAAGTTGCCACAATGGCCTGGAGTTGAGCCAATCTGAAGCCAGGAGCCAGGAGCCTCTTCTGGGTCTCCCATGTGGGTGCAGGGTCCCAAGGCTCTATCTGTTAATGAACATTGGGGTTTCTAACTTTTGACTATTGTAAATGCTTTTATGGATATGGGTGTATAATGCTTCTCACTTTTTGAAAAGCTGTGCTAAATTGTATTTGCATGTTTTAGTGAAGAAAATGTTCCACTAATTACAAGATTTTAGCTGATTGTTTCTGCTTTTTTTTTTTTAAGATTTATTTATTTTTATTGCAAAGTCAGATATACAGAGAGGAGGAGAAACAGGGAGGAAGATCTTCCATCCAATGATTCACTCCTCAAGTGACTGCCATGGCTGGTGCTGTGCCATTCTGGAACCAGGAGCCAGAAACTTCCTCTGGGTCTCCCAGTGGGTGCAGGGTCCCAAGGCTTTGGGCCGTCCTCGACTGCTTTCCCAGGTCACAGCAGGTAGCTGGATGGGAAGCAGAGCTGCCGGGGTTAGAACCGGTGCCCATATGAGATCCCGGTGCATTCAAGGCGATGGCTTTAGCCACTAGGCCACCGTGCCGGGCCCTGTGTCTGCTTTCTTAATGTAAATACATGTTATGAAGTTTGTATGACTGTTCGCTTCCATATGTGAGATAGGAAAATGCATTCCCGAATTTGTGTGCCTGTTTACGTTAAAGCTCTCTTCACAGAAGTTGTGGTGAGTCAGTGGGTTAGTGTGCTCGGGACACCTGCATCCCTCACCTGACAGGGATCCTGTCCCGCCCCCATTCTGTATCATTTTCTGCACAGTGGGGCACTGGGAGGAAGTGTCTGGCTCCTCTAACTTGAGTCTGGCCAGTCCCCAGCTGCTGCTGTGGGTGTTTAGGAGTGAATCAGCCGATGGAGGATCTGCATCTGTTTCTCCATCCTTTCTGCCTTTTAAGGTAAAACAAACAAAACAAACAAAACTAAACAAAACCTGGAAGTATCAGCTTCTTGGAATTCAGTTTTTTTTTTTTTAAGTCCTTTTGAAATGATTAATGTATGACGCAGATATGAGATGACCAGTGACTTCTTAGCTGTTCATTACCAAATAGCTCTAATGTTGAAAGGGAAGGATTGACCGGGGAGAAACTTGTGGTCTGTGGTAAAGAGAAGTTGGCAGTCCTTTCAAATTCCAGGGTGGTAGACTGTATTCAAGTTATTGAAATAGCTCTAAAGTTTGATACGTGGTATTAAACAGCATTTGGGATCATATTAGTAAGGTGTCTTATTCTCATGTTTTATAAGTTTGAGGAATTGAGCAGTGTTTGTCTTCCAGGCTCATCAGCAGAGCAGGCGAGCGGACCGTTTATTAGCTGCAGGGAAATATGAAGAGGCAATTTCTTGTCATAAAAAGGCTGCTGGTGAGTATTTCTTTCTTCCTTTTTTAAGTGTTTGTTTATTTTTGTTAGAAGGCAGATCCACAGAGAGAAGGTGAGACTGGAGATCTGTCTGCTGGCTTTCTGCACAAGTGGCTGTGATGGCCGGAGCTGAGCTGAGCTGAAGCCAGGAGCCTCCTCTGGGTCTCGCACGTGGTCACTGGGTCCCAAGGTTTTGGGCCATCCTCAACTGCTTTCCCAGATCACGGGCAAGGAGCTAGAAAGGAAGCAGAGAAACCAGGATATGAACTGGCATGCAAGGCCACAACTAGGCACCACACTGAGCCTTGTTTCTTTATATTTTTAAAATTATTTGTTTCAAATCTAGAGTTACAGAAAGAGAGGACGGGGACAGGCGGGGGAGAAAGGGATCTTCATGTGCTGGTTCACTCCCCAGATGGCAGCAATGGCAGCAGTGGCTTAGGTGGGCAGCCAGAGCTAGGAGCTTTTTTTTGAGTATCTTACCTGGGTGGCAGGGGCCAAAACACTTGGACCATCCTCCAGTTCTTTTCCCAGGCCATTAGCAGGGAGCTGGAGTGGAAGTGGAGCAGCTGGGATGGGAACCAGCACCCAGATGGGAAGCTGGCATTAAAGGCCCTAGCTTTACCTTATAAACAGCTGCGCCACAGTGCTGGCCCCGTCATTAGTGTTTTAAGCTCGGAGCAAACATTTGGTCTAGTGATTAAGATGCTGCCTGTGTCTCCTGTCAGAGTACCTGGGTCAGATTCCTGGCTCTGGCTCCTGTCCCGGGTGCTTACTAATGCGGATCCCGGGGGATAAAGGTGATGGCTCATTAAGCTGGGGTCCTGGCATCATGTGGGTTTCAAGCTTTCACCTTTGGCCCCATCCCAGCCCCAACTGCTATGGGCATTTGGAGAGTTTATCACAGTATTAGAGATGTGTCTTTCAAATCAATTAACCTTGCTTTTAAAAATATGGAATATAAAACTGAAGAACAATTTATTTTCCCTAGCATCTCTTAATGTTTTTATTTAGAATGAAAGTTATAGTGGTAATGATATGTGTTGCCCTGCATGTACAAGGTTGACCTGGTTGATGTGCCAGAATATTGATATTGATTGTTTGCAGGACAGTGTTGTGGGTTTCCCAGCAACTCCTAACTCAGTCTTTTTTTTTTTTTTTTTTTTAATGTATTTGAAAGGCACAGAAAAATGTTATCTCCAATCTGCTGGCTTATTCCCCAGTTGCCTATAACAGCTGGGGCTGGGTGGGCGAGGACAAAGTCAGGAGCCAAAATTTTGGCTTCCTTGAGTGGGCAGGAGGGACTCAACTATTTGAGCCATTATCTGTTGCCCCGTATGTACCAAGAAAATGGATTTGAGAGCAGAGCTAGGACTCATCCCATGCACCCTGCTGGGGGACACAGGCGTCCCAGACACCATCTTAACTCCAACACTGAGTGTCCACTCCTCTCCCACAACTCGTCTTTCCAAATCCTAAAGATGGTATATGCGTCGTGCTGGTGAATGATGTCTGCCAAAGCCATTCTTGTCATCTTCATTTGTGTCCGAGTTGCTTATAGGACCAGTATTCTCTGTTGTGTGAGGAGTATCAAAACTCTCCCTTGGGCTATTTATGAAAATGACAACACTCATTTCTGTCCTTTTCTTTAACCAGCATACCTTTCTGAAGCCATGAAGCTGACACAGTCTGAGCAGGTGAGACATTGTTTTGCTCTTATGAAAACTCTGTAGCCAAAATTAAAATGGGCCAGAGAAAAGGGGAGACTGAGACCAAGTAAACTACAGACCTGGCAGGCAGAAGCTTCTGTGCCCTTCGCGCGGCTCCTTACAGATCTCAGACGGCCACACTATTGTTTGGAGACCTGTGGGGGTCGTTCCTGATCACTAGCTCCTGATTGATGATTTGCTCAAGTATCTCATGAGCCTGGCCAAGAGGAAAGAGTGTGGGGTGCTCTTTGCCTGGGCAGTGTGGAGGGAACTTAGATGAGATGACCTCTCCCGGTTTGTTTGTTTGTTTTTAGTTCTCATTCAGTTCTGGTACTTTTAAATTTGTTCTGTTGACAACTTGAAATTGTCTTCTGTTATTTGGGAAGGCTCTGCCAAGGGTTAAAAAATACATTCATCTAAAAATTGCTTCCTGTTTACGACACGGCCCAGTTACCTGAGGCTTAATCACAGTGTTTGTCTCATTGGAATGGAAGGGATTGTTTCCGCGAAGGGTGTCAGGGCCAGAGAAAGACTGCTAACCCAAGGGAAGCTAACAGGCGAGTTGTACCCTGTGTGTGCCCATCAGTGGTATAGAACCTGCTCACAATAGGTAGCCATGTAGTGCAGGCATACACTGAGCCATCTCTGCTTAAGAAGACTTTGTTTTTAGCTGGCTGTTGAGTTAGTAACGTTTGTAGAGGGGAAATTTCTAATTTGGAGCTGAGTGCAAATGGCCCTGCAGAGCAGTAAGACATCCAGAACCAGTCTGACTCTGTGTTATGGAGAACAGCACTTCCGGCTTCCTCAGTGAGTGGTGCTTTGTTTATGAATGAAGACATTAGCTTATCTAGAAAGACTGACCTAGTTACTCTGACAATATTTTGCGGTTATAGGATTTTGGAGTAGTGTCCGTTGGACGTTACCTTTAAGGAGACCTGAGATGCTAAATGCTGCACGCTACTTTCCTTCCCGCGACAGGCTCAGTTGTCACTGGAATTGCAAAGGGACAGCCACATGAAGCAGCTCCTCCTCATCCAGGAGCGCTGGAAGAGGGCCAGGCGCGAGGAGCGGCTGCGCACCCAGCAGGACCTGGGCAAGGACACGGTGTCACACAGAGCCTCCGCCGAGGACGCCGAGGGCCAGAGTCCCCCTCGGGCTCCCAAGTGCAGCCCCGCGGCCGAGAGGCGCCTGCCCCCCATCCCGGGTGTCTTTGACAGGGACCCGGACACGCTGCTGTTTCTACTTCAGCAGAGGAGTGAGCCAGCAGAGCCGTGCATTGGAAGCAAAGCCCCAAAGGATGATAAAACAATCATCGAGGAGCAGGCAACCAAAATTGCTGATTTGATGAGGCACGTGGAATTCCTTGTGGCTGAGAACGAAAGATTAAGGAAAGAAAACAAACAGCTGAAGGCTGAGAAGGCCAGACTTCTGAAAGGGCCAGTAGAGAAAGAGCTGGATGTAGATGCCGACTTCGTGGAGAAGTCAGAGCTGTGGAGCTTGCCGCCACAGCCCGAGGCGGCCACGGCCTCGTCCACCTGGCAGAAGTTGGCAGCGAATCCTGGGAAGGCCAAGGACATCCCCATCCCCAACCTGCCACCCTTGGATTTTCCGTCTCCGGAACTGCCGCTTATGGAGCTCTCTGAGGATATTCTGAAAGGACTTATGAATAATTAAAATGGAGAGACCATAGCAGTCAGAAAAGGAAGTAATATAGAAATAAAATTAATCTAGAACAAAAAAGGGAAAACCACACAGAAGGATAATCCCGGAAATGCGTCATCATCTGGCGTCCTGTGGGAGAAGGCACTGCCAGGATGTGGGAAGTGGTCCCTGGGAAACGTGGCTTGTCTGACTCAGCGATGCAAGCCAATGATTTCCACTTGACAGATGCTAAACTCCTTGGAGGTTCATGGTCTCCTGATAAAAACCAAATGGCTACCTGGAAAATTTTTTTGAAGCAACAGTTATTTTTCTTATCTTCAGGGTTAAAATATATAGAAATGTTATGTGTAATTAATCTATAATGCCATAAATGATAATGCAAAAACTTAATATGGTGGCCTGAGGGCTACTTTATATTTGAAATATGCTTTCCATCATGCATTGACTGAGTGCATCTGATCTGCACATCTGGTTGGTGTGTGTAAGGTGTGTGACACCCTTCTAGGTGAAAGCAAATGTGCCACACTTTGCATTACTCAGAACACGGTGAGAACCTCAAGACTATCAGGAGAAATATTTAAATTTCCATTTTATGAAGAAAGGAACCAAATTATTAGCCTTTATTTTTAAATTACCAGTTTACATAATCAGGGTGCATTTTAAGTTCTAACTTTATTATATAATGCATCATTTGAAAATAGCAAGGACATATCCTGTTTTTAATGATGCATGAGTGAAGTAATGCTAGTTGGCAGAATATGATTGTTAAGAAATCAATAAAGCAATTGTGTTTCATACCTTTGTTGAATGTGGTTGATAGTTTAAAAGAAGGGCACTGAGTAGATTTCCTCTGTATTGTGCAGTTTGAATGAATGGGAACATGGGGTCAGATGGTTACCTTGGAAGGTAACGGATCTTTTCCATTTTTCCTATCAGTAGGGTGAATGAGCAAGTGGCAGTTTAGAGGTGTCCTAACCCGCCCCCCCCCCCGTCTTTTTTCAAATGTGAAATATCTTGAAAACTTTTTTAAAGATTTATTTATTTTTATTAGAAAGATTGACAGAGAGGGAGAGACAGAGAGGAGGATCTTCCACCTGCTGGTTCACTCCCCAAGTGAACTGGCAAAGGCCAGAGTTGGGCTGATCCGAAGCCAGAGCCAGGAGCCTCTTCCGGGTCTTCCATGCAGATGCAGGGTCCCAAGGCTTTGGGCCATCCTCCATTGCTTTCCTAGGCCACAAGCAGGGAGCTGGATGGGAAGTGGAGCACGCAGGATATAAGCCAATGCCCTTGTGGGATCCAGGTGCATGCAAGGTGAGGACTTGAGCCAATAGGCTACTGTACCGGGCTTGCTTTCAAAGCTTTTTGCACTAAAAGCAACTTAATTCCATTTCCTTGAACTTTGTGAAGTCCCTTGTGTACTGCCTCCTTGGCAGGGTAGGGTTGGCATTCACATTCGCTGATGGAACTAGAGAAGAAATGGGTAACCATGAGCAACTTGCTCTTTAAACTGCCAAGATTTCAGTCCTCTTAAAGGCTGATTTGTCCATCTCAGTTATAAGTTGATATCCCAAACTCTGAGGACATTATGCTTATATAACCTTCCTCATAAAACTTGAGATTTAAGCCCATGCCAAAAATAAGCTTTGCTTAGCTTACTTTGTCAAGTGTGCCATGAACCTCCTCCTCGTCCGCCCCTTCTTGCTGATGCCTTCCGTTAGCGTTAGCAGTCTGCTGGCTATTTCCTAAGAGCCTCTCTGCGTTGTCACCAACAGATGTATGTAAATTTGGACTGACTTTAGTTGTCTGTTGCTCTCGAAGCTCAGAACAGTGCTCTTGATTAATCTGGTTCTGAAGTTTTGTGTTGCAGTCGGCTTAGAGTTTACATGCAACACTCCAGCTAGATGTACAGAGTAGGTATCCAAAGCAAACCAACAGCACAACCATTCCAAAACACCCCACTTTGACAGCTCGCTCCTGGAAGAGCTGGCCTGTGACACCCATCCGCCACGCGGTGGTCAGCTGTTCTGCATCTTTTCTAGTGATGACATGAAGTGCTCTAATAGGGACTGAGGAGTAACTTCTCAGTACTGCTTTCCGCAGAGGTGGGAAGCTCAGCAGGCTGCTGTCGTTCCTCAGCAGTGGCCTCCTGTGGGATCCTGCTAGGCATTAAAAAGCCCAGAAAGCCCGATCTGAGTTCTCATTTTCAGCTTCTCACATTAAAAAAAACATGTTTCTGACTCAACATGGTGGCTTAGCAGATAAAGTCCTTGCTTTTATCCGGCGCCTGGAACCCATATGGGCACCAGTTCTAATCCCGGCAGCTCCACTTCTCATTCAGCTCCCTGCTTGTGGTCTGGGAAAGCAGTCGAGGACAGGCCAAAGCCTTGGTACCCTGTAACTGCATGGGAGACCTGGAGGAAGTTTCTGGCTCCTGGCTCCAGATTGGCGCAGTTCTGGCTGTTAGAGTCACTTGGGGAGTGAATCATTGGACAGAAGATCTTCCTCTCTGTATATCCGTCTTTGCAATAAAAATAAATGTTTAAAAAAAAGAAAAAAATTGTTCTTTCAGGAAGCAGGTGGCATCAAGGCTGGCTGTGTTGCTATGGTAACCACAAATACTCAGTTCCTTTAAAACTGTTGACATCTTTAATGTTTCTTTGAGGTATTAACAAAATGAAAATTTTCATCCCAAGGTAAGTTAATTTGAAGCGTCAAATACATTATGTTTAGCATGTCCTTTTAAAATATTTGATTTCACAACTTTGAAGGTCTTTAAATCCTATCAGTGTATGCATGAAGTCCAGCAAGCCCTGAAAACTGTGAAGCTGCGAGTAGGAGCAGAGCCAAGACCAGAGAGGTCTGACTAGTGGTAGAATGAGCTGCGTGCTGAGCCATGGTAAGGCCAAATGATCTGGTCTTCTTGCCTAACCATGAGGCCTGGTCATCCTGACTTCTTTCAGGTACAGTAAACCCTGCACCTCCACTACTCTTGACTCCCCAGTGAGGAGTTGGATGATGGTAGTGCAAGGTAGACTATATTACCTAATTTGGTAGTTGTCCTTTGTTCTTGGCACTAAAGTTTCCTGGGAAACAGGAATGCCTCTTGTTCTCATGTGGCAACTATTGTTGGATCTCTGGATAGTGACTGGTTACCAGAGACCAAGACTTAAGCTTCGAACTTTTATTATTTTTTTTTTGTTTGTTTGTTTTTTAAAGATTTATTTTATTTTTATTGGAAAGGTGGATATACAGAGAGGAGAGACAGAGAGGAAGATCTTCCGTCCGATGATTCACTCCCCAAGTGAGCGCAACGGCCGATGCTATGCCGATCCGAAGCCAGGAGCCTCTTCCGGGTCTCCCACACGGGTGCAGGGTCCCAAAGCTTTGGGCCATCCTCTCCTGCTTTCCCAGGCCACAAGCAGGGAGCTGGATGGGAAGAGGGGCCGCCAGGATTAGAACCGACGCCCTTATGGGATCCCGGGCGTGCAAGGCGAGGACCTTAACCACTGCGCCACTGCGCCACTGCGCCAGGCCCAAGCTTGGAACTTTTAAACCAGCTCACCAGCCTTTGTGGGAGAAAAGAGGGACAAGATGAGCCATTGATTCTGCTCATGTGATGGAAGTCTCAAAAAAATCCCTGAACTCTTAGGGTTTGCTGAGCATAAGGAGGGTAGAGTGTACTGGGGATAAGTCCTGTCAAACTAAATTGCAGAGCCACCTGGAAAGTGCAAGAGCCAGGACTGGGAATGGGCCAAGTAAGGAAACTAGGGACTTCCCTGATGTGCTGCAATTCCCACTGGCAAGCACAGGAACCAGGGCTGGGTGGGCCCACTAGGGGGACATTGGGGGTGAGTTCCTGCTGGTGTGTGTGGTGGGCAGAGTTGAGCTGAGTCGTGGCAGCAATTGGTTTGCATGAGACACATGGCTGGAGATAAAGCCCAGTAATTCCAACTAGCAGTATGTGCAGGCTGATGTAGGTGATGGACTGAGCTGGATCCCATACTGGTAAGCACACACAAGTCAGGTCTGGAATCACCCCAGTAGAACCACTGGACTCAGAATTCCAACCATCCGGAGAGTCACATCATCTGTGGACTGACTGGAGAGCATGGGTCAGAACTGGGCCTCCTCAGTGGCTAAGACAGAGCAGTGGACAGCATGCCCTGATGCCCATGGAGAATATGGCAGCCCATTGGGGCCTTCAGGGGACGTCTGGCACCATAACAGAGGAAGGAGGGCAGAAAGAATTTGGTCAGCTACCCCAGCCAAACGTTGACCGCAGATACTGGGTGACTGGAGACTAAGATGGACTCTCAGCTGACAGACCTTGAAACATTCTGTCATCCTTGGTTCGGCGAGATCGACAGCATTTCAGAACTACTGAAACCACTTAAGCAGAACCCTCAGAACATGCTCTGTGTCGGGGATCCTGGGTTGATATTGGGTAGTTGTTTCGATCCATCCCAGGGAACTGAGGCATTTGGGAGGCTGAGTGCGGTTTCTCCCCTGATCTCCCCCCTTCCTCCAGATATAGGAAGAAGAAAATTTGGAAGCAATGATCTCAACCACTTTCCCCTGATACTTGATCCTTCCCACCCTGATCTACTATGTAAACATCATCAAAAATAAAGTTTTAAAAAAATTAAACTTAAAAAATGAGTAAGCACTTAATAAAGAGAATGTGGATACTCTTAGATGCATCTTTCCCACAACTTAAGTCATTTTATAAATGTAGTAAATTTTTTTTGCGTAAGCAAGTGAACTAACAAAAAGAGGGCAAAAAGAGGGCAGTCATGGGAATCTTTGATTCACAAGTGCTTGGTCAGAACACAGGTCACGCTTGGAACTTTAATGAAATGGAAGCAGCCTTGAATATTGAGCCCTTAACCTGTGATGTCAGTGCTAGCTGTAGCCACACGTAGACTGAATGGGGCTCAATTGTAGGACCACCTGGTTGGTGTCCGTCTGAGGATATCTCTGAGGAATGGAGACTTCCTGGCGAAAGCTGAGTCTCTTAGGTTTAGCAGTAAAAATCTTCATGTTCATTTTTGTTTTAAATAAAAAACAATCAGGAAACTGTTAAGATTTACTGGAAAGTTTCATAGAGAGCAGAGACAGATCTGTCCGCTGATTCACTCCCCAAGTGGCTACAATGGCCGATGTTGAGCCGATCTGAAGCCAGGAGCTTCTTCCGGGTCTCCCATGCGGGTACAGGGCCCCAAGGCTTTGGGATGTCAACTGCTTTCCCAGGACAAAAGCAGGGAGCTGGAAGGGAAGCAGAGTTGCTGGGACAGGAACTGGTAGTCATATGGGATCCCAGCACGTGTAAGGCGAGGGTTTTAACCACTGGGCCACCGTGCCCTTAGATGTCCATATCGTATTAACCCTTTTCATTTGCTATCAGTTGTGACTAAATTCTTTGACAACAGGTGAATACATTATGAGGCAATTAGGACCCTGTGTAATCTATTTGAACAGCCAATATGTAAAATGTAGTAAGTATTTCTTGAATCACTCTAGACAAGGTGGTCATCAATTTAAGATAAAAAAGATATTTACCAAGATACTTTGTCACAATCCCAGCAGCCTAATTGGTCATGTATTCAAGGAGTATGTGGCCTTAAGATTCTTTGTAAACTTGTTAGCAGCAATTTCTACCCAATATTGCCATCTAGTGGACAGCAAGAAACTTGTTCTGGGGGGGGCTTGGCTCAGAAGGGTTAATTTGTTCTCCTATACACTTCAAGAAGTCTATGCCAGTGGCTGCAGGGGATTGGAATGGAAATGTCCTTAAATAGACTACCCCACCAGGTTATTGCAGACAGGGCCTATAGTTTTGTGTGCTTGTTTTCGGAGCTGGACTGTTCTGCCTTGGTACCTGAATTTAGTTTCCTGAAGGCTGCTCTTCAGTGTGCAAGTATGACCTCTACCTACCTGCAGGTTAGGTTAAAAAGTTACCATGAACATCTGAGGAGAGTGGTGTGCTGGAGAAGTCAGCAGGTAGAGCAGCAAGCAGGCCTCTTGTCCCGCTACAGAGAACTGGATACTTGCTTGGGACCTGGGAAGGGGATGTGATGGGGCTGCACACCGTGAAAACAAAATCCCTTAGTTGGTCACTAGTAATTACAGCAAAAGCAGTATATAGCCATGCATAGGCAGAAATATTTCCGTTCAAATTACTGTAATCTATATAGACACCATTAAATAAGTACCTAGTTAATGAACACTTGTACTTCTGCCACTAAAACTATGAAATAGCTGGTATGGAAGAAGTAACAGAGATGAAAGGATTGGGAAATGGTATTCTAAGACTGGCATGGACAAGATGCAAGCAGTTAGAATAACTCAGTAAACTGGATCAGAATTGAGTCATGGTAACCATGCAAGAACTCAGGGAGGCCCAAGTAAATTGTACTTTAGTTTCCTAAAAGTGAGGGGGTCAGGGTTAAGTTCTGGTCTTGAATTAAAAACAAAAATGAAAACACCAGGCCCTCATAGTTAGCAAGAACCCAGTCTGTACCTGTTTCTTTACTGTGTTCACAGTTAGAAACAAAGAGAGGGTGAGGACTAAGGTGGTGTTAGGCTAAAGCGTGAGGAAATCAATCACGGATACAAACAGATTACCTTGAAAACCAGCATAGACAGGAAAACAGAGGCTCCAAGGCATATTAGTCCAAGGGTGACCAATGATAAACTGCTAGCCCTTTGCTCCATCCAAGTCAATCCCCTAAAGAAAATTCTTGCTACTAATGAGTTAAGGCCTGTGGTCTCCATGCCACCAGTGTTTTTCTGGCTGTATGTGTTTTTCCCTATGGATGAGGAAACAGCTACAGAGGGACAAGCCAGGCTATTTGAAACAGATGTTAACATAGCCACAAAACCTTTAGTTTCAGTGACAATGCTAAATAAAGCTCTATGGAGACAGATGTTAAATTGGGCAATAGAAGCATCTTTTATTCTGATAACTTTGACAAACCTATCACTTTGGGAATGTTAGTATTCTACAAGTACTTGTTTTGATTTTTAAAGTTGACTAAATACAATGCTTGAAGTATTGATCGGATTTTTGAAATGTAGACTTATTTACTGGAACACAGGCAACAGAGTGAACAGGCTCATAATTCAAAGTGGAGGGCAAGACTTGGTCAGTTTTCCTGCTTTGTTGAAATGCAGCTTTGCTTAATCACTGCTTTGTGATAATACAAAACTAACAAACATATTCATTAAATTTTTATGAAGACATGGCAATGTTAATAGAAAGGTATATCGGTGGGGGTGAGGAAATCCCAGAACCTATGGAACTGTACCATAAAATTCTAAATAAAAATAAAAACAGGTAAATTAATTTTTACACAATATATAAAGAGAGAAATATATGCAAACAGAAAATGCATAGAAAAGATCTGGGAAGTAAACCTGTAATGGAGGTCATTTTTGAGGGGTAAATCAGTGGGACTCTTCATTTACACCTTTTTATAACGTGATAAATTTGGGGAAAATAGGATGAAAGTTTTTTAGACTGATATAAACTGTTGTATTTATGGGGTACCATGTGATATTTCAATACAAGTCCACATTATGTAGTGTTCCAGTCAGGGTAAACATTGGGTTCACATCAGTTGCTGGCTGCCTTACATCAGTCAGTCCTTCTCTACTGAGTTAGGTTCAGGCATGGAGTAATCCCTGGCTCACAAGAGCACTACAGAAAAGACGTTAACCACTGGGGTCGTAAGAACAGTGACAAATGATGGCTCCAATCAGTGACACCCACTGAACAGACAACAAATTCTTCACATCCTAGGATGTTTCTGAAATATGAAACCAATGGCTTAAGAAAGCTTTGATTTGAGTAATTTTTGTGGCAGTGAGTTAAGCTGTAACAATCTTCTGAATATGCAAATTTGCTTTTTATTACAAATTTGTTTATTATAGGCCACCAAACAGCCTATTAAACCACACAGAAAAAATTGGTCCAAAATAGCCACTTAATTATTTGAAAATCCTCAGCCCAATTTTCCTCCTCAAAATAATCACCATCTAATGTTAACCCTTGCTTATGGTGTGCAGAGTGAGTGTGAAATGTCACTGCTGGGTGGAAGGTGGCATAGCATCCTACACATAGCTAAAAAAGATTAAGCACAATATGGTGATCAGTATAGTTTGTGGAAGAACCAACCTGCAAGTGTCAGTGGAGGGCATACAAGTTGCCAAAGTCTGGCATTAAAACCAACTCACAAATAAATTTGCCCTGGTCATGCAGTGACTAAGAGAACTTCTGGTCTGAGCCTGGCTTCAGGCTTGGAGTCTTCTCTACAAGGAGTATGCATGTGTAAAAGAGGGACAACTGGAGAGCAAGCCAATTTTTGATAAAAGTCTTTTTAATGGAAAATGTAAAACCCCTTTCAACTTTAATGTACAAAGCCATATGTAACACTTGCACTTTAACAAAAGCAAGCCAATGTTTTAAAAAAATACATCATTAAATGTATATATGTATATATTTACATAGCATATTAAGTTTAATATTTAGCTTTAAAAGTTCACATAAATTTTACCAAAATGAGACAATTTTAAATAAATTACACCTTCTGAAAATGTTTAATTGTACAGTCAATAGCTTCAACAAAATATTGAAGAGTCTGTATTTAGTATCTACGTTATACACTTTTTATCTTACAAATTTTACAGTTATTTGGCAGTAATTTTCTGATTACAACATGACTGCTGTGCGATTCAGCAATTTCCCAAATGCAGGCAATAGCTGGTGTTTGTGTCCTATTCTCACAGTAACTGTCTCAATGTAGTGAAAAATATTGGTTATTTTAGTAAACTGTACAAGGTCACATTTACACTTGATCAACAATATAGCATAGAATTTAGTATTTTTTTTTTTTTTACCAAAAATAAATACATCATTTTAAATCTGGCATTTTCACAAACATCATATACACTATAATACAGAAACAGCTATGTAGGGCTGTTTCCCGTCCCCCCCCCAATTTATCTTGTTTTATAACTAACATTCAATCACAGTAGCTGTGACATAATGCTATACTGCTGCGGTGTCAGTAACAAGTAATTACTACAAAGAGAATTTCTTGGCACTGATGGTTTTATGAAGCTTAAGTCAGTGTGCATACATCCTCTCATTCAAGAATAAGTAATACCAGTTCAACAGTCTAAAACCATCAAACTGGACAAGACTTAATTTTCTTCCATATCCTCCACTTCATCTTCATGTATTTTCAAAGCTCTCACCATTTCTTTGACTGCATGATACAAGATATTTTTAACCTGAAAAAGATGTTAACACAGCCAATTACATGAGATATATCAACATTAATAAATGGTAACTACCAGATTAAAAAAAATTTTTAAATGGGGACCAAAGGGAAACCAAAGGAAAATATCAATGTTTTCAGTGGTAATAAATGCAAAGTTAAAATGCCACTGAAATTAACATAATCAAATACATGTTGTTATGCAGTTTTGGTTGTTATCCTAATGTGAAACTAGACGATGACCATGTAAGCTGTTAGGTATACATCGTATGTTTGAATATGAGAGACCAGCATAATGGGGTCTGGCAGGAACACCCGTATCTTACCTGTAGCTTATCATCATAATTGATTTCTTCTTTCAAAAGCCTCAGCTCTTGTGTTAAATGAAATGACTGTACCAGATGTTCTGGAGACACAAAGTCTTCAGTTACCTGAATACAGCTGTGAAAATTCTGTACCTGTCCCCAAAAGAGAAACCATGAAATAACAAACTTTAGGAGGGAGTAAAGAAAAGCCAACTTAGCTAAAACCATTAATTACAGGGACATTTATGTTGGATCATTTTTCTCCAAAATAATAAATGAATTATAAAATAGAAGATCAAAGAGTAAAGTGAGCATAAATATTCTTAAATGACAAAAAGAACTTTTCCAGGAATTCTGTGGAAATGTTGAAATCAGATCCTAAATTCAAGATGGATTTTTCTGTTGTTTCTTTAAGAAGCCAAGAACTGCAAAGAATCTATTAGGGCACTTAATCGGAGTAGGTTTGTTGTTGCTCCTCAGGCAGTCAAAAAGTCACTTCACTGTTAATTGTTATGTTAGAGAGTGAAAAAAGGAAATGAAATTTAATAGTTTTTTTTTTTTACGAACTAGGGATGAAAATCAGTTTCAGACAGACCCACTCACCACAAATAAGTTTTAGAATTACCCTAGAATTTTGGTAGCCAGGCTTTGCCTCTGCTTAGCGTTCAAGTTAGACGAGATTGGCTGTGTTCAGAGTGTTAGACAGGATTTAAGTAATGTGAACCTTTTTCTTAGGTAATTTTCTTTCAAATTGGCTAAGTAAACCTCTCACCCCTTCACTTGTGAAAATTACTATTCCTTTCTAGGTTATGGTCACTTAAATCTGTGTCCTAGTGGTCAGCCACGAACCTAACATTATTCTTCAAAACAACACAAAGTGACTTTTTTCATTAAGTAGTTTTTTAATTGCTGTGAGTTCTGGATTCTTAAATTCTGGAACGAATATATATATATATATATGACTTAAATGACTCTTAAGTGACTTTTATTACAAGATGCCATCATGTTTTCTAGTGATCCCCACCTGTGGATATGCTTAAATTAGGCTTGAGGATAAAGTTTAGTTTTCAAGCAGACCACAACCATGAACCATAAAAGAAGAATTAAACAACTGGACTTCATTAGGATGAAAACAAACATAGCAACCTTGGCTCTTTGAAACATAAGATAATGAAAAGGTAATCAACATATTGAGAACAGTATTTGTAAAATATATCAGGTAAAGGACTTGTCTGGAATAAAGAACACCTACTTTATAATTTAAATTTATAATCTAAAAAATTTAAATGAACCAAATATATAAAAATACAGTTAAAGGAAATAGGTGGCAAGTAAAACTAATCAAAAGTTGTTAAACATATTTACTCAAGAAGAAACTGCAAATTGAAACCAGTGTTACCACTGCACACAAACAAGAATGATTAAGAAACCAAAGTGACAGCAACAAGTGACAGAAACAAGAAAAAAAGAATAGGGCCCGGCATGATAGCCTAGCAGCTAAAGTCCTCTTCTTGCACATGCTGGGATCCAATATGGGCACCGGTTCTAATCCCAGCAGCTTCACTTCCCATATAGCTCTCTGCTTATGTCCTGGGAAAGCAGTCGAGGATGGCCCAAAGGTTTGGGAACCTGCACCCCCATGGGAGACCCAGAAGAGGCTCTGGGCTCCTGGCTTTGGATTGGCTCAGCTCTGGCTGTTGCAGTCACTTAGGGAGTGAAATCAATGGACAGAAGATCTTCCTCTCTATCTCTCTGTACATGTGACTTTCAAATAACCAATCAAATAATTATCATAAGGGCACTCAAGCCCCACTATTCAATATTTACCTAACATAAATGAAACCTGTATTTACACAAAAACCTGAATGTTTATATAGTCCCTTCATTTGTTAATAACCCAAATTATAAACCTAGTCATGATATACTTCTTTAGCTGACTGTATAAACAAGTACTTTTTTTAATGGAAAAAAAAAATATGTGAAATGAACTAACTACTCAGCAATGGAAACAATTAATACACCATAGATGAATTTCAAATGTATTAGGTGAGAAAAAGTAGACTTAAAGAATATATATTATGTAACATTTTCTTACAAAAAGAATCTATAGAAAAAAAGATAAGGGTTACAGAAACCACATGAGAACAGAACTTGAAAAACTTGTAGAAGAACATGAAGAAACTAGCCTATATTTTGATTATATTACTTGTTTTATAAAATCTAAAAGGAAGTACATATTATTGCAGGTAAATTACACTTATTTTTAAAAAGTAACCGTAGTGTTCAGCATGAAGTTGACTTCCACTGAATTTGAATAAGAATTTTCTACAAAATTTATTTTGCACTACTAAACGTACTACTTACAAAGAGATTTACAGTACAAATTGCCTTGAAGAGGCTGTTTTCTAAGGGGGCATTTAAATACACTGAGCTGTCCACAGCCTATTATGATTGTAACTTTCTATAGATCCCCTAAAAGAAATGTTGGACTTCAGTCCATTAAATCAGGCACAATATATGAATCGATACCTAGCTTATACTTAAGACAATTTAAGCTCCAATAGTTATTTTTTGCTGATTTTTTTTTTCAAGCACAGGAATGCCATTTCAGAGATTTGATAAGCATGCTGGTACATTCTGCCATGTCTTCATTAATTTATGAGTACACCTATAGTAAGGCTTAATTCTAAAAAATTATTGCTTTTAGGTAGATACTCTAGAAGTCTGTACATACCTGATGTAGTGCGCCTGCAGGTAAAACAATGGCATCACCAAGGAACTGAATCAGAGTGCGAGTTCTGACTCCGTACTCTTCAAGCAGCCTTTGGCGGAGCTTTCTGTTTACATACCAGCTTTGGTCACGTATTGGATCATGTTCTGGGGGAACTTCAAGGCCTTGCTCTTTTGAAATCTGAAATATGGATTAACATAAAATTTCTCTAAGAAAGGGCAGATTTTACTGTAGTTAAATTTCAGTTTTATTTGTAGCAATACAAATATTTTGTCCTCAGAATTTCTTATGAAGTGATTTATAATATTATACACAAATCTGAAAAGCCAAAGGATCTTAAATGTCCCTCACTATCAAATTTCAATCTGATTTCCTTCCTTGTAATCTTTTCAAGAGCAACATATACAAATGAGAGAAGGCTTAGCATCACTCTTTTATGAAATACATCTGGTTCACTCCCAAAAGGACCTCAACAGCCAGGACTGGACCAGGCTGAAGTGTAGAGCCCACACAGAAGCTCAAGCACTTGGCCCATCTTCAGTTGCTTTCTCAGGCGTACTGTTAGCAGGGAGCTGGATCACAAGTGCCATAGTCCTTGAACTGGCACCCATATGGGATGCCAGCATTTCAGAAACTTTATTTGGCCCTGCCATACCTGATCTCCCATTTTTTTTTTCTTAAGGTAGGCACAGGGATAACTACTTCCACTTAGATAGAATAATTCTTTAATTTTTTTTTGAAGACTGTTTATTAATTTGAAAGGCAGAGTAACACAAAGTGCGTTGGTTCAACTGGCTAATCTTCCCTTTGCAAGTGCAGGCATCCTATCTGGGTCCTGATTCATTGGTCAGCTGCCCCACTTCCCATCCAGCTCCCTGCTTGTGGCCTGGAAAAGCAGTCAAAGAGGCCGAAAGCTCTGGATCAGTTCAGCTCTGGCTGTAGTGGCTACTTGGGGAGTGAATCAGTGGATGAAGATGTTTCTTTTATGTTTCTGTAAATCAGACCTGCCTTTCCAATAAAAACTAAATACACCTTAAAAGAAAGGAAGATCTTTCTGTCTCTCCTCCTCTCTGTATATCTGACTTTCCAATAAAAAAAAAATCTTAAAAAAAAGGGGGGGGGGTGCGGGTGGGGAAGAAAGATGAAGCAAGATTGCTCTTCCAGTGGCTTGTTCATTTCCCAAATGACACAAACTTCTGTGTCCAAAGATGGCCCACATACTTGGGTTTCTGCTACCCATATAGAAAACCTGGTCTCTGTCATTTTTCTCTCTTGTTATCACCTTTCCAAAGAGTGACATCTTTTTTAAAGAAAAATGATAAAAACAAATCCCCATAATACAAAACTTAGAAAACAGTCTTTTTTAAAAAAGGATTTATTTATTTTTATTGGAAAGGCAGATATACAGAGAGGAGGAGAGAAAGGAAGATCTTCCATCTGATGGTTCACTCCCCAAGTGAGCGCAACGGCTGGAGCTGAGCCAATCCAAAGCCAGGAGCCAGGAGCAACTCCAGGTCTCCCATGCGGGTGCAGGGACTGAAGGCTTTGGGTTGTCCTCGACTGCTTTCCCAGGCCACAAGCAAGGAGCTGGATGGGAAGTGGAGCTGTGCCCATATGGGATCCTGGTGCATACAAGGTGAGGACTTTAACCACTATGTCATTGTGCCAGGCCCAAAAACAATTTTAAGTAAAGGGTTTGAGCCAGTTATTGTGGGTGTCAATTTTCTATTATTTCAGCTTACTGTCTCAAAACTCAGAATATGACTATTGAGAACTACAGTTCACTCAAGTAGGAACAATCACAAACAGACGCAATAGAGCAAAATCACTACCTAAGCCAACAGCCAAAAATATCAGATTTGAAAAATAAAGAATATCCTGGAGGTTGGCGCCATGGTGTAGCAAACGAAGTCTCTACCTGTGGTGCAAGTATCCCATGTGGGCATTGATCTGTATCCCAGTTGCCTTACTTCTGATCCAGTACCCTACCATGTGCCTGGGAAAGCAACAGAGGATGGCCCAAGTCCTTGGGCCCTGAACCCACGTCCAGGACCTGGAAAAAGCCTCTGGCTTTGGTCCATTTCTTTCTCTATCTTTTCTCTGTAAAATGAACTTTTCAAATAAAAACAAACCTACCACAAACAAAACCTTCCATTTAATTGGAAGTAAAAATTACAATTTTCATATTGCTGAATGCAAATCAAGTTGTGATAACAAATTATTTGACAAAGGTGAAGAGATAAATATTTGTAACTTAAATTCTACCTTTTGAAGAAATTCCCTTATCTTGTCAACATCCTTCCCAGCATAAATATGCCACAAAGCACCAGGTGTTTCTGTTGAGTCCTTCAATCGTTTCCTTAAAATGTCGTCCAAATCTTCCTCCTCAAATTTCTTGAGTATTCCTGAAGCAGGAGAATATTTTCAAAATGGTCAATCAACATTGCTTAGAAAGCTAAGATCTATAATAGCAGCAGAGTGCTAAACTGGATCAAGATTCTTCTTAGTTAAATAAAAACCAAAAACTGATTCTATCTACTTTAAAAGGCAGGGTGAAAGACAACAGCAGGAGGAGACACGCAAAAGAGAAAAATCTTCCAGCTACTGGGACACTCTTCTCAAAATGCCCACACTAGGCAGGGCTGGGCCAGGGTGAAGCCAGATGGGCCATCCAAGAGTGGGTCTTAACCTACTACAACAGGACTGATACCCTTTTAAACTTTTTAAATATTTGTTTGAAAGGCAGTTACAGAGAGAGACTAGTATCTTCCATCTGCTGGTTCAAACCCAAAATAAATGCATGGCTGACGTTGAGCCAAGAAAAAACCGGAAGCCAGGAAATCTATCTGGATCTTCTATTTAGGTGGCAGGGGCCAAGCATGTGGGTCATCTTCCACTACTTTCCAGGAGCATCTGCTTACAACGGGATCAGATGTGAAATAGCTAACACTTGAACTGGAGAGCTACAATTTGTGATGCCAGCATTGTAGCTGGCAGCTTTAACCTGCTGTATTAAAACATGGGATCCCTGGAACAATGAGTAGGCAGCCCCAACTACATATTTCAGACTGTTAGAATTATAAGAGCAGAGAACTAGAGAGCTTGTCTCTTGTGCAAGTTGTTCTTCTAGATTATTTTCCACAAACCATGGAGCCAAAGAAACTGAAGAGCTTCTACTCAAATGTAATCAATTTGCTATGTGACCTTAGGGGGTAGCTATAACAATGATACAGACTCACATTTTGTAACTTGCAAAGGACTTTTGTGACTGTTTTTAATTAGTTGGCCCTTACAACTTGTAAATAAGGCAAAGACACAACTTCTATTTTTTAACTGAGCACAAAAGTTCAGTAGCGTGATTACTGAATTGCAGGTGAAAACCAGTGGATTAATTTCTATGGGATCTAAAATTTGAAGGTTATCAAAGGTAAAAGCTTCACAAACAACAAACTATTTATGAAGAAACATCAGGCCGTCCTTCTAAAATGTCTGCAAACCAAAACACAAGGGCAGACACATATTTTATCTCTACATATGAACCACAAAAGGGTCTTTTAGTCTTACTGATTATATTTTATTAAACATTTTACACTACATTCTGTAACAGAAAGTTATTACTATTGATTGCTACAAAAGATCTATCAGTTGTTTCTTCATATTTTAAGAGTAAATTTTTCTTTAACACTCAAACTTGCCTGCAAAGAATTTTTACTTCCAACATTTACTAAGTGTTTACTATGTGCCAGACATTGCCCTATGATGCTGAGGAATTGGACTTATGAAATATCTAGCCAACAACTCCATGATTTCATGAATCAGTGAATCTACACAAATACAACAATGTGGTACATAAGTTAGATCTGGAAAAAAAATTTCTCCTCTAAACAAATAAAATGTTCTCCTTTCAAATGAGTTAATGGTTTCCAAATATATTAGCAAAACAGAATTTTGTTGCAAGCTTGGATTGGCTTTCCGATTTTCTCTAAATTTTAATGCTTTATACATTTAGAAGCAAAGGGGTAGATGGATCTTAAGGAAGAGACGCGTGGATAGAGTAAAGTCTACTTGTTTAACGAGGACCTCTAGGGGAAGACGGTAATCAGAGTTACATTCTAAAGGATGCATACAGGTGTTTGCTGAGGAGACAAGAAGGCAGTCACTTCAGTGGAGGAAAACTATGTGCTTTTTTGGCCCATTGACATTCTTGATGTGCTTTAAGACCAGTGTGAAACATGGCCTGGCGTGGTAGCCTAGTGGCTAAAGTCCTTGCCTTACACTCACCAGGATCCCATATGGGTGTAGGTTCCAATCCTGGCAGCCCCGCTTCCCTTCCAGCTCCCTGCTTATGGCCTGGGAAAACAGTTGAGAATGACCCAAAGCCTTGGGACCCTGTAACCACATAGGAGACCTGGAGATGACTTTGGGCTACTTGCTTCAGACTGGCTCAGCTTCAGCTGTTGTCGCCACTTGGGGAGTGAATCAATGGACAAAATATCTTCCTGTCTTTTCTCCTCTCTATATATCTGGCTTTCCAATTAAAATAAAACTCTTAAAAAAATGCTTCTATATGTGACAGAACATTTAGATGAGGAGTATTTGGGGGGGGGCAGCACAATGGTGTGGCATATTAATCCTCTGCCTATGGTGCTAGCATCACATGAGCACCAGTTCAAACCGCTGCTGCTCCACTTTTGATCCAGATCCCCGCTAATGGCCTGGGACTCTATCAAAGGACGTCCCAAGGCTTTGGACTTCTGATCATGTGTGGGAAATATGGAAGAAGCTTCTTGACCGGCTTAGCTTTGGCTGTAGTGAACCAGCACATGAGATCTCTCCCTCTCTGTATCTCAGATTTTGAAGTAAAATACTAAGTCTTTTGTTTCTCACTCCACTCCCCCTTTTTATTGTAAAGTCAGATATACAGAGAGGAGGAGAGACAGAGAGGAAGATGTTCCATCTGCTGATTCATTGCTCAAGTGGTCACAATGGCCGGAACTGAGCTGATCAGAAGCCAGGAGCCAGGAACCAGGAGTTTCTTCTGAGTCTCCCATGTGGGGGCGGGGTCCCAAGGTTCAGGACCATTCTTGACTACTTTTCCAGGCCACAAGCAGGGAGCTAGATGGGATGTGGAGTTGCTGGGATACGAACTGGTGCCGATATGGGATTTCTGTGTGTGCGAGGCAAAGACTTTAGCTGCTAGGCTACTGCACCAGGCTCTTCCCCCTTTTCAAGTGTTTTCATTAGACCAAATACTATGCAAAGTAACTGGGGGTGAGGGGTATGTAGGAAAGGCAGGTATAACATATATTTAGAAGTTTTACAGGGGTGATTTGACCAAAATACAATGAGGTAAAAATATAATATACAAAAAGAGATAACTAATTATAGCATTTTAGGCTTACAAAGAATAAATAATCTGAACCACAGATTACATATTTCTATGCTCAACCCAGGACCTTGACTCAAGTGTGCCAGTGATGGTGAAACCTCTTGAGGTGGAGGTGGAGGTGAGGTTATGTGTGATACTCAATAGTGTAAGTTAAAGGAGCTGAGAGAAAATTAAGCTTAGTTCAAGAGTGCATTAGAGGAATACTACAATGAATCCCTATATCCCTGGTCTCCTACAAAAAGCAGTGATCTCAGCAGAGGCTAGACATGATGCACAGAATTTCTCAGAAAGTGTACATAAAGGAGAAAATGTACAAACACATGTCCATGACTTGAATATGTCAGAAGCAAAGATTGATCTTTGAGGAAGAGGCAGTAAGTAATAGTGACACTGGTTACTCAAGGGCAGAGGCAATGCGATACAAAAGTCTTGAATGTGGTTTGCTTTTGTATGTTCATAACACAAACCTAATGAATAAAAATATCTGCAAAATTATTTTTACATAAAGAAGAGAAAGAAAATTAACCTTCAACTAACAGATGACTTCTATATCCCTTGCAACTGTTTACGTGAATATTCAACTCTTATTCCAAAGACTACAGTATATTTCTTTACCTGATTTTGAGAGAATGCCATTTCCTTTTGCTATGCCAACATAGACTAGAATGTTTACAACATCAGAAACCTCAATATGGAGATTAGTTGTTCCTATATCATGATCTTTAGCAGCAGCTACACCTGTATATAAAAAATAAAATTTCACTTGAGAAATGTTTCTAATATCAGGTATTCCCCAAATTAGCTCTATCAGAATAATTTATCAATTTATACTTGCATTTTAGTATCTTGTTGCAAAAAAAAAAAAAAAAAACCCGTCCCTAAAAGGCATAATAAGATGTAAATATTTTTCAGTGCAATGAGTTGGTAGGTACTTAATAGGCTGTTAGCTGTTAAACTACTTACAAAAATGGATTTAAATGTCCTATTCAAACAACAGATTTACTAGAAATTAAATACTACCAGAGTGTTTATCTTTGGACAGAAATCTGATTATACACTTACCATAGGCACTGCACAATCTGGGTCCCAAATCAGGGCGCACAAAAAATCCTGGCAAATGAGAGGCCAAATTGAATTTTCCCTCTGGGTTACAGTATTCTGGTAATGGTAGGCATTTTAAAAGATCCTCATACCTGAAGAATAACAAGATTACTTTCTTTTATTTTTCCTTTTATTTATTTTTGTTCCAGTTGAAAGGCATTGAGAGAGAGAGTGCTTGCCAGAATATTATTAGTATAAAGGATAAGGAGGAAGCAGCAAATCAGGGACTTCAATATGAGATGTGTGCTTCCCAAGCACATCTTAACCATTGTACCATTTTTTCAAAAATATTTTTTACCTTTATTTTTATTGGAAAGGCAGATATACAGAGAGAAGGAGATACAAAAAGATCTTTCATCTGCTGGTTTGCTCCCCAAGTAGTCGCAATGGCTGGAGCCAATCTGAAGTCAGCAGCAATAAGCTTCTTCTGGGTCTCTCACAAAGGTGCAGGGTCTCAAGGCTTTGGGCCATCCTATACTGGTTTTCCAGGCCACAAGCACGGAGCTCTCTTATATGGGATACATCTCATACTCTATGCTATTGAACAAAACCATAAAAACATCCCTATGGGAACAAACAGGGTGTAGAGAAGGCCAATCCTCTGCAATGAAGTGCTAGCATCCCATATGCATGCCACTTTGATTCAGGAGAGCAGTGCAAGATGGCCCAAGTCCTTAGTACCCTGCACCAATGTGGTAGACCTAGAAAAAGCTCTTGCTTCCCACCACTGGATTAGCTCAGCTCTGCCCACTGTGGTCATTTGGGGGCATGAATCAGCAGAACTGTCAACTCTCCCTATCTCTATAAAATCTGCATTTCTAAAAAAAAAAAAAAAAGGCAGAAAGAAAGAAAAATAACTTAGTTATTCAACTTCTAAGAATATATCCAAAGGAAAGGAAAACTGCATATGAGAAGGGGATCTGTCATCCTATATTTACAACAGCACAATCTATAATAGTAAAGACACAGCAACAATTCAGATGTCCACCTAAAGAGTAGTGATTAGAGAAATTATGGTATTCCATGGAATATTACTCAATGATTAAAAAGAATGAAATTATACCATTTGCAACTGGATGGTCCCAACCAGACACCATTATGCTCATAAGTCAATCCAAAAAAGAAAAATATCATATGCTCTCTAATATAAGGAAGCCATCATGAAAATTGGAATGTATGATGATGGAGTAGTGGAGGCTACCATATCCAGCTGTGGGAGCACAGTGCAACATGCACCCCTGCTTCTGGTTGAAGATGGACGCCCAGTGAAAGTGTTGGACATATCTAGACAATGAGATGATAGGCTGCCTGACATTGTCTGTACTAGCAATGTCGGGGCACACTTAAACAGCAGACTGATGGAACCGTGACTCCTTATAAAGGAATGTAATGTTGTGTTGATGTGGGGAAATCAGTCGGGGGATAGAAATTGTTGGGAGGGAGAATCCCAGACTATAAAAAGTTGTACCAAGAAATTCAAAATTTAAAACAAAACAAAAACAAAACTCTTCCTAATGTTGAAATCACTAAGATTCAGTTTTATTTCTTAAGACGAAAAGGTCTAAAATTTACATCTGTAATTACTTATCGTACCCCTTGGGAAGTTATTTGCTTAACTTAAGAAGAGTTAAGCTTATAAAGACATACCTTGCTGGCATCATAGTCTTGAAGTCTTCACCTGAAGGGCAGTCTTTCAATTTTAACACAACTGTTTCCCCACTTTTGTTTTTCTGTCGTTCTATAAAGAATGCAGTTAATTAGTAATGATAATCTGTTTTTATTTCATTTCACATTTGGAGAGTAGGAAATATAAATGTATGATCTGATGACTGTATAGTAAATGTTTTAGCATTTTTACTCCTTAGGTTCTCATACAGCATCCAAACTTTTTCTTTTGTACTTAAATAGGATATACTGCATTATCCACTTGAAAATGAACTCAAACTCTTGAAAATGAAAGACTCCTTACAAGTAGCATTACAATCTTAAATTTATCCTTTTCATTTTCATTGTTGTAAATACATGATACAATTTTCACAATTTTATGCATTATAAAAAATCTGCCCATATATAATAAATACCTTTTTTGTGTCAAAAAAACTAATAGTATGAGCCAGGATTAGCACCCAGTATTTTGTTTCCTCAATTAAGTTAACAATATTTAATCATTCTATATTATTCTAATATTCTTTAGCAATAGTCTTATTCAGTTTCAAAGTCTAAAAGGTCTAAAAACTTAAAGTATCATTTTAGGAGTACATGTTTTAACGAACAGTAAAATTAAAGAAAACAAACAAATGAAGAAACAAACCAACATACTTGAAACTTCTTCAAAACCATCCCAGAATTCCTTAACATTGGCATTTGAAATAATGCTGTCTTTGCAGTTCAGCAGATCAGCCTGGTGATCTCCAAAATCAAGGCTAACGGAGTCGGCCTTCCATAAGCTTATGTTCATTTTCTTATGAACACCGGACACCACTGCAGGCTTGGGACCAACCAACCATTAAATATGTAAGTAACAAATCCAGAAGTATATGGAGGCTTCAAAATTTTACTTTACAAACAACACACAACAAATGGTTAACATATTAAACTTTAGTCCCAGGAACAAAACTTTGGAGTACAAAAAAAAGCATTTAAAAAATACTATTTGCAGCAAATGGTCCCAACTGCAGACCAGTAATGCTTAGTAAAATAAGCCAGTTCTAAAAGCAAATATATATTATGTTCTCTGTGATATAAGCTAGCATTAGTGCAAAGTACAAAGTAAATAGATATAGGTAATCAACTATATACATACATTCTTATAGGTGAATTAGATAAAAATTGAGTCTGGCATTGCAATAAGTTAACATACACTGCAGTATGTGCTGCTACTCCCAAATAAAAGTAGGACTCCCAATAAGGCATTTAAAGTATATCTTTATAGCATGATACTAGATTTCCTAACTTTGCTTATGCCATGATACATTTAAATAGGAGAAAGTAAAACTTGTAACTGTCACTAAGGAAGTATACTACTATAATTTGGGAGGAAAATGATAAGAGTAGAAAATCAGGAGGGAAGAACTCCTTTTTCTACAAAGCTATATCATGGAAAAGAATAACAATGACATATATCTTGGGAATATCATTACCATATGATGGTAAAGAAAAGGAAGTGAATGAATGTGAAGTATAGTGACATTTTGGCAACAGAATACTATATTACAAATTTCATTGGGAGTAGAAATAGGAGTTTTTGGGTTGTTTTATTTAGATTCATTCACTCTTTATTTTTTCATAGACAAAATATAAATTACTTATGTGAATTCAAGGGAAAATATTCAGACAAATCTTAAAACTCGCTTCTAAACAACTCTTTTAAACTCTTTAAGCTATTAGAGTAAATAATTACCGCTGGTAATGCATACACTAATTCCTAGTGCCTAAATAATAATGCTTATATCCAGCTCCTTATTTTTGAATGGTAATCAGAAGATTAAAAGGACTAAATTTTTAGATAGTGTAAAATAAAAACTTCTTAACATGATGTATAACTTCCATCTATAATCATATCCCTGACTCACTTCTTTTTTCCCACAACTTTCTCATATACCCTCATCTATGTTCTAGTAACACAAATCTACTTAGAATTCCCTAAGCATGTCAATCCTCTGACTGGTGTAGCACAACTTCACCTAACCACTAAGGATTCAATTCAGACAAGCCTTCTGGAACAACTACCCTGGCGTACCCATTCCCATCTCTGGGTTTCCACTGCACCTTGCTTGAAGTTCTTAGAATACTTAGCATACTTAATTTTTAAAAGATTTATTCATTCATTTATTTGATAATTACAGAAAAAGACAGAGATCTTCTCATGACAAGTCTGTCCCCCCAAATAGCTGAAAAGGCCAGTTCTGGGTGAGGCCAAAACCAGACACTCCCAGATAAGGGAGGCCAGGCAAGGGTCATACTCTGTTGCCATACATCTGCTGCTTAACCTGCCAGGCCACAGTGCACAACCCTGAACAATTAACATATTTCTGAAAATGTTTAGGTGACAGTTTACCTAATACTACACCTCAGAGTTTCATACAAATTCATTACATGGTTTAAATTCTGGCTCAGAAATAACATTAAGGATTCAAGAAAACCTAATGGAAAAAAACCTTAAATCTATGGCTGGCTTTGTGGTATAGCCAGTGGACAGAAGATCTTTCCCTCTCTCTGTCTCTCTCTAACTCTTTAAATTCTTAAGAAAAGCTAAATCTGGCATGTACATAAATTCACAAACTAATTTTTGCAGAAAGATGAAATTTTTAGCATAGTTTCAAAGGGATCACTGATCCAAAAGAATTAAAATATAGTTCTCATTTACTTCTCTGAATATCTTGATGTGTAGCACAAAAACCAGATTTTACTAGATATGCTGAGTGGACATAGTAAAAGAACACAGATGGTTTCCAGAAGGCATGAAATAAATGGAATATACTACTTTCATACAAATACTTAAAATAGTTCATAATTTTGGCATTAATGTAGTGAACTTCTATTTGAAAATACATCAGTCGTATCAAAACTTATGTAAAACAAAAATAATTTTTTGGGGGGGAATAATGACATAATGAGGCTTCTTACTCAAGATTTGATGAACCCATTTATAAAGGCAAAAACATTTACACACTTACTGATTCAAGAAAAATTATTCTATTAGATTTTCTATTGAAAATCTAAAGAAAAGAATTTTGCAAATATGACATTGTTAAATGTTCATTGGAAATATTAAAAATATATATCATGAGTATTTTCCTGATGATTCATACATGTCTGGCAATAAAATCCTAGAAGTTAAATAATCATTCTGGTAAGATTTTCAATGTTTTTGATCTCCTGTTTTCCCCTTCCCAATTTCCCAAGTACCAAGAAAGGAAACATTTTTGTCAATTTCATCAGCTTCAGTACCACCAAGAATGTATCAAATTAGCTAAAAATACTCACCTGTCCTTGTTTCCAACATTCTTTGAAAAGCTTCCAATTATTACTATTTTTATAATCCTTAAGCCATAAAATATGCTTCTCACAGATCCAAGAATGTGGTATATCACTATACAATTTATTGTTTTCATTCACAGCAGGTTTTTTGCTTTCTTTGGGTTCTTCATTAGGCTCTGGTTTTACATTTATCTTGGAGGATTTACTTGGTGGAATTTTGTTTTCAACAACTGAAGCAATGATGTCATCCAGAATGTTGGGCATAGTCCGTCCACTTTTGCCACTCTATTAAGGAAAAAAGATTAACTTTCTAAGAAATTATATTTTGAGAGTAAATCAACTTATTATTTTCCCATAATCTATTATTTTTTAAAACTGATTTGCCACTAGCACAGAAAGAAAAAAAAGAAAATTACAATATACCTCATTAACAAACATGCAGTTGTATTAGCTGAATAAGGAAACTTTGCTTTTAGAAAATCTATTTACTTCAAAGCCACACACACAGAACAACAGTGGGGAAAGACAGAAAAAGCCAGATATTCCATTACTGATTTACTTCTCAAATGCATACAACAGTCAGGCTGGATTCAGGAAAAACCAATACAGACTTCCCATGTGGGTTGCAGGGACTCAATTACTTGGATCATTATCTCGTATTTCCCAATGGATATTAGCAGGAGGCTAGAATCAGAAGCAAAGCAAGCAGGAGTTGAACCTTTACTAGTATGAGATGTCAGTACAACAGGCAGTAGCTTCACCTGAGGCACCACATCACCAGCCCAACAAATTTGATTTGATTCTTCTTTTTTAAAGATTTGTCCATTTGACAGGCAGAGTTACAGAGGCAGAGACCGATCTTTAATGCTGGATCACTCTCTAAGTGGCCTCAACAATTGGAGCTGAGGTGGTGTGAAGCTAAGAGCCAGGAGCTCCCTCGGGGTCTGCCCAGTGGATAGTGGGGTCCAAGGACTTGAGCCATCCTGTTGCCTTCCCAGGTATATTAGCAGGGAGTGGAATTGGAAGTGCAAAAGCCACATCTCAAACCATATGGAATGCAAGCATTGCAGGCAGCGGCTCAACTTAATATGTCACAATTAAGGCCCCACTGTTTGATTTCAAATGTAATTATTTACTAGTTAGTTCACAGCCAGTAAAGTCTAAATTCACCTACATGTAAGCTGTATATGAAAATAGAAAATCTGCTATCATGCTTACTGCAGTTCCCATTGAATACACTGGAGCAAAGGCAATGCCAGCGTCTGTGGAGCCCACACGTAATTTGCCAGCTGTTGTGGTCAACAAATCCCGCAGAGTTGAACCTTGTTCATTACTCTGAGACACAGGAGATGATGTTCTGCCATTTGGAGAATCAGAGATGTCTTGTTCTCGCCCTTCTTTAATTTGTTTATCAAGGTCAAAATCTTTGTTTTCTGAAGCAAAACATTTCACAAAATATTAGCAATTAAGCACAGTGCTGAAGTACAAAGAAAACTACCGCCCTACACATTACAGAAGATCAATAGCAATAGTGACTGATTCACCTGAGGACAAACCACAGGATGAGTCAAAGCCTTAAAATGGAGAAATGGTTTAAAAAACATAAAAAGTTTTCTTGATATCTTAACACATGTAGTTGGTGTAGTTGGTTTTGTACCTGTCACAAATACAAAATGCTATAGTAGAAAAAAGTAGAAAATAAAGGCAAGTTACAAATCTAATGCACTGCTCATTTTTATTTAAATGCTCATCAACAAATGATTAACTTTAATGCAGTCATAGGAAGGCAAGTTACTAATGAGCACACAACTGTTTTTATTGGATGTAAATGTCATTCAAGTAAAAAAGACTAATAGTATTTCGTTAAACTATAATCCTCTAGTATGCACTTACGTATCTTGCCATATTTACCTTTTTTTTCTTCCCTGGCTTTTTGTTCTGCAAGATCTGCTAACCAGTGCAGTGGTGACTGGGACTCTGGAGGTGTTAACTTGCTCTCTGTGCTGACGTCACTCCTTGGGCTGCTGTTACCACTAGCCTCAGACTTCTCAGGAATATTCTGCTGCTCAGACTCCGGCACACACAGAGATATTTTACTACTGTGATTAAGAACATTCTGTAAAACCTACAAGGGCCAAACAAGTGAATCTTTTACCATTAGTTCTTCAAGATTCAGAGCGAAAAAGTTATTAGGAATATACACAGTAACATAAAAAATGTAACTCATAAAACACAAGTCCCAAGTTGAATTTCAAGTATCAATGTTTATTAATTTAACCAAAAATTTTATTTGAATAATTAGAAACTTTTACTCACTTGAGATACACCATTCATTGCAGGAAAATTTCCACCTTGTAAATTCTGTTTGTTAGTACAATGACAATGGGATTTAATACCATATTTTTCCCTAAGAATGTGCATGGCATCTAGAAGATCTGTCAAAACTACAAAATAAGATGGGGTAGTACATTAATAAAAGATTATACTAGTTGTTACAACTATACATTTTTTTAAAAAATCTTGTTTCTAAATTAGGAGAGGGTTTCCTTGTACCTTTTAAATTTTCTTTTCCATACTATTTTTTAAAACAATCACAGAACTGATCACCAAATTTGCTTATTTTTCTTTTTGTTGTTAGAAAATCATATTCACAAATGTCATTATAGGCTTTCTCATTACATTCTACTTTATCTCTTTAAAAATAATTCCATGGCCAGTGTAGTAGCAGGACCAGCTAAATCTCAATCTGTGGTGCCAGCATCCCATATGAACGGGATCCCAGCTGCTCCACTTCTCATCTAGTTCCATGCTAACAGCCTGGGAAGGCAGTAGTGAGCCAAACGTCTTGGTCTCTGCACTCATTGAGAGATATGGAGGAATCTCCTGGCTCTCAGCTTTGGACCAGCCCAGCTCTGGCTGTTGGGCCAGCAGGTAGTGCGTTTTCTCTCTCCCTTCTCTTGATCTCTCTGTAAGTCTGCCTTTCAAATAAAAACCAACTAAATAAAATGGTTCCATGATGGCTTGTCTTTCTTCCTTTAACACATATGTAACTTAAAGTAACTAAGCAACACAATTTGATTAGTCAATCTTACCTCAACATTCTGTTAAACTTCCTAGATAATCTGCTCATTTAAGTGTTTCTTTATTATGAAGCAAGTAAGACTTTGTGTACCAAGCAAACAATATGTATTTATACTTACCAGAACCAGGAATAATTTGAGTTGGCATTAGATGTTTATGATCATGAGGCTGTCCCTTCACACACTTCATCCAAGCATATAGTTCTTTATCTGTAAGATAATATACAATGTTTTATATATGTATAAAGCCATATATAGCTTTGCTGTAATCAAATTGACAGTTTAACACATGAAGAATAGTTAAATTAAAATGTTAATGATGGGTTTCAAATATTTGGTTCTTTAAAAAAGTTACACCATTCTATGTTTTATAAAAATAGCTACACAAAGTGGATATAATAACCTTCACTAGTACAATGTCTACAATCCTTTAACGTTTAATCATCTGTATTCTCTCTAAGACTAGCTTCCTTATAGCTACTTTTTTTTTAATCTCTTACGTATTTTCTGTTCCAAGCAGGGTATGTGCCTGCTCATAGAACGCTGACACAAATTAGAGGCTACTACCAAGTTATTTTCCTTTTATACTTCGAAGACATGTAGAGAAACTGTCATGAAGCATGTGCAAGTTATTGCTGCGATTGTTGCCTTCAAACAAGGCTTCATACCTAAACTGTAAACATATTAAACTTTAGTATGAAGCATATTATTCGTAAGAAAAAAGTCAACACGATGGCTTCAGGGAAACTTTATAGATTTAGTGGCATGGACAACTACTTAAGATGCAGCTATAAGGGTTTCAAAATGTATTTGCAAAGCTTAATAAACTCGGTATAGAAAAATTCAAATGTTTCACAAAAACTTTAGATTAAAAAAAATTCTGATTCAGTCTAAAAGTGATTCTCTTAAAGCTCTGATTTTCCTTGCCAAAACCAACAGTTATTTGTAAATGTTTTACAACTACTGACATGAGTTAAATATAAGTTGGACACTTATATTTATTAACAATATCCAAAGTTATGCATTAAATCTATTGTGGGCTTATTACAGTACTTAACAATGAAACAAGATTACATAGGGGTGGGCACTGTGGTGCACATTAAACTGCTGCTTGGGACCCTGCATCCAACATCAGAGTGCAATTTTCAGTTCTGACTACTCTACTCCCAATCCTGCTCTCTTCTAATATGCCTGGAAAACTGCAAGTGATGGTTCAAGGATTTGAGCTCCTGCCACCCATGTGAAGACCTGGATGTAGACATTTGCTCTTGACTTCAACCTTACCCAGCCCCTAATTAGTGAGGACATTAAAGGAGGGGAGGAAATCAAAGATGTGAGATTCTCTCTCTCTCCACTGTTTCCTTTCTTCCCTCCATTATTCTGCCATCCAAATACCCTACAAATAAAATGACTACAAAATAAAACTTAAGGTAAGGCTGCATTTCATAGAATAATAATGTGATTAATATACTTTCAAAATGAATAACATTATGTAATAAATCAAGAAGTAACACAATTATTTTTGTTACCATAAATGTTATATCTTATCTTAAACAAAGCTTCATTGTGGCTTATGCCTATATGCAAGTAATATAACAAAATATAATTAACTTTTAAAATTTGGTAAAGAAAGTAGAATCAGGAAAAAGGAATATAAAATTTTTCATAAAATGTTATAATACAGTTAAATAATAACTGAAATTACCAAAACATTTTTACAGTTTTAAGGATGTCACTTCCTCAAATGCATTTTTTATTATGGTTTGAACATTTTACATAAATACATAGTAACAGGGCCCAGCACGGTGGCCATTAGCTAAAGTCCTCGCCTTGAAAGTGCCAAGATCCCATATGGGTGTCAGTTCTAATCCCGGCGGCCCTGCTTCCCATCCAGCTCTCTGCTTGTGGCCTGGGAAAGCAGTCAAGGATGCCCCAAAGCCTTGGGACCCTGCACCTGTGTGGGAGACCTGGAGGAAGTTACTGGCTCCTGGCTTTGGATCTGCACAGCACCAGCTGCTGTGGCCACTTGGGGAGTGAATCATCAGATGGAAGATCGTCCTCTCTGTATATGTGACTTTGCAATAAAAGTAAAATAAATCTTTAAAAAATTACATAGAAATATTTATGTATGTAGTGCACAGCAACAAAGCTGGGTATACTCAGATAGGATACCACATTTGCTTAGGTCTCTTTCTTAAGCACACTGTATCTCTTAAGCACATTGTATAGTCAGAAAGAGTGAGGTATTAGTTATCTCAGTAGCAAAGGTACTGGTGACTCATTCATGGTTCAACTACCAAGGACCCCCAAATCACCTGGTATAGTACTGGTAATGTGGTTGCAGGTAGGAATAAAAATTCAATACATCAATAGTTGGGCAATTCTTTGTAACTTAAAGATTACATAGATAAGAGGAAAGCATATTCAAGTAAGCCTCTGATAGGGAGAGGCGAGGAATAGAGGAAAGTGGGTGAGATACATGTTTCGATTTTTTTTTAAACTCTTGTGTTGCAGCAGGGAAAGGAGAGGAGAGGAATGTCCTTTGCTGTCAAACTCTATCAACATCTAAGGAAGCAGGCTAATTTTAAACTTATAACTTTGTGGAGCCCAGGGGTAGGCCAGGGTGGTCTACACTGCAGCATCTGCCAGAGAGCTGGGACTAGGAGCAGGCCATGTCAAGCTGGGCCGCAGTACCCACTTGCAAGTCTAACACCTAGGGTTGGGAGTGGGCCTCATAGGCAGAAATCTAGGGACTCTCCTACTGGGCTCCCAATGGTGGGTGCAAGAACTGGGGTTGGGGACAAATTGGATAAAACAAGTCTGTGGCACCCCTCAGCATGCGTGTGGGACAGGTATGGAGACAGACTGTGTTGGGATAGTCCATAGCTGGAGCACTGGAAAGCAAGGATGGGGTGTGTGCTCAGCCAGGCTAGGCTGTAGCACCTGCCAGCATGTACAAAAACTGGGGCTGGGCATGGATCTGGAGGGTTATTTGGGACTGCCCTAAGTAGCAGCACCTGCTGGTCAGGCCTGAGGTGGGATAAGCTGAGGGATCCTGGCTGTAGCATCTGCTAGTTGGTGTGAAAGATTGGGTTGGAAGTAGAACTGAGTAGGCAGCTGCATCCACTGGTACATGTGTTGGTTCGTGCAGGGAATGGAACAAACCTGACCCTAAACCAGCTGGTGTACACAAAAGTCTGAGGTCACCCCAGCAGAAGTTTCCTGGGGGAATTCCCAGCTAGACCACTAGACTTAAACCCGATCCTCACGGAAAACCACAAGATACATGTGGTTTGACCTTGGAGTGCATGCATCAGGACTGGGCCTCTTCAGTTGCTGATGCTCATGTAATGAAGCACACACCCAAAAGCACATGAAAAGACATGACAACTGGATCATCTGGGCCTGTAGAGAACATTGAGTGATTCACCAGAGGATGGAAAACAGAACAAGTTGGAAAACTCTCCTAAGTTTTCCAGAAAGTGTCTGAGGCAGTGGATACACTAAAGCAAACCTAAGTCAGCCAACAGACCTCGACATTGTCTACCCTGGTGCAATAAGATCAACAATGCCTCAGAACTATGAAAACCACTAAAGTAACACCCTTGGAATATTTCCCCACATTAGCGCATCTAAGCTGTTATCAGAAGACCGCTCCCCATCCCTGGGTGCAGATACATGTTTACAGCAAGGAAGTGGTCCCTTCTTAACCCCTGAGGGAACAAAAAACTGAAACACTTAACTCACTTACTTTCTTCTACTCCCTGATCCTCCCCACCCTAATCAGAAGCTCACATAGGTGTGCATCCCTCTGAGCTAGGTAACCATTACTAAAACTAAAAAAATAAAAAATTTTGAGGAGTTCACAAATGCAGCTATAAAAATATTCCAACTCATAGGAAAAAATTCCCCACCCCTGAACCTAAATACTGTTTTGAAAAACACAGTCTAATTAAAATGACATTTATTGTTGTGAAGCATTAAATGGTTTATCATTAAGTATTTGTCATGGTTTTAGAATTTATTTACATATTTAAGGGCAGAGGGAAAAAGAAAGAGAGTATGCAAACTCCTATCCAGTAGCTTAGTTCCAAATGCCTGCTTTGGCAGGACCAGGATGAAGTCAGGTACAGGGAGCTCAACCTGAGTTGATAGTAGGAACCCAACAACTGGAATTCTCACTAAGCTGAACATACCCTGCATCAGCAGAAGCTGTAACGAGGAGCCAAGGCAAATCTCAGCCCTGATGAATGTAGGCTCTCTAAAGGGGGACACAGGGGACTTTAACTAATGAACCAAATGGATGCCCCAATATTTACTCAAAATGACAACATGATTCATATCCTACGCATTTTATTAGAACATAACCCTCAACAAATAAGCTTCAGCATTGGACATTTCCAATACTGTCCTAAATTTTGTTGAAATACTTCTGACACACACTTAACTACTTCCTTTATAAAATGTATTATATTCAGCAGAAATTAAAAAAAAGGTGGAGGACATTTTCGGTACTACTTTCCCTAAATATTGAAAATGATAGTTCTAAGGACCAATGCTGCAGTCAAGCTATTGCCTGTAAGGCTGGTATCCCATGTAGAAGCTAGTTTGTGTGCTGGCTGCTCCACTTATGATCCAGCTCCCTGCTAATACTCTGGGAAAACGGAAGATGCCAAAGGTGCGTGGACACCTATTCCCACATAGAAGACCACAATGGGGCCCCTGATTTTCATCTGAACCTGTAGCAGCTATCTGGTGAATGAACTACTGTATGAAAGACATTTTTAAAAAATTTTTATTGAAAAGTCAAATATACAGAGAGGAGGAGAGACAGAGAGGAAGATGGAAATCTGCTGGTTCACTCCCTAAGGGGCCACAATGGCCAGGGCTGAGCAGATCTGAAGCCAGGAGCTTTTTCCAGGTCTCCCATGCAGGTGCAAGGTGCAAGGCTTTGGGTTGTCCTGCTTTCCCATTCCACATTCAGGGAGCTGGATAGGGAGTGGGGCTCCAGGGATTAGAACCGGCGCCCACATGAGATTCAAGTGCATGTAAGGTGAGGACATTAGCCACTAGGCTACTGTGCTGAGCCCAGAATTGTTTCTCCTTCCTTCAAATAAATGAATGAATGAATAATAAATAAATGATCTTTTAAAATAAGTATGTGTTGAGAACAGCTCCAAAGATACAAAAATTTTCTCCTCATAAACAATGAGCTCTGAGGGATAAACATTGACAGAGGCAGAATATTCCTGATGGCTTTTACTTCACCTTTACTGATGGATATTTAGAAAAATCAGTTCATACTAGATGAAATATTCAAATGTGGCTTATGTTTATGACTTGAATGAACAGGTTTATGGTGCTGGTAGCCCTGACAGATGCCAGTTTGAGTCCTGGCTGCTCCATTTTTGTTCCACCTCCCTGTGTTGAGACTGTGGAACTAAAGAGCTACCTAAGTAGTAATAAAGTGTTCTGAATGGTAGATGAATCAAGAAAATAGTATGTTATGCAGTAGGCAAATAGTACTATGGTAGTAATAAATAGTATCAGGGAGTAGTATTAAGAAACAGATTAAGGTCAAGGGATAGCATTAAATAAGTAACTTAGTAATAAAGTAATCAAAACAAACATGTAGGTGTTAAGAGATAGCAATTAGTAAAGGATTGTGTAAGTAATGGCAATTAGAACATAGGATAAATAATGTTAGAATAATGCTGACTGATAAATTGTTAAACTGATTGTTAAGTTTGGCTTCTGTAATGAGAGCTTCCCTTCCCTTGCTGCAACAAGGGGAACCAAGGTAAAGCCACGACAGGCCTCAGACAGGCTAGGTCCAAGTTTCAGTTCCTAGAATTGAGGTACCAGTAGATGGAAGATTGAACCTTCTGTTTCCTTCTCTATGTAACTCTGCCTTTCAAATACAAGTAAAATAAGTTGGGCCCAGTGTGATAGCCTATGGATAAATCCTTGCCTTGTATCTGCTGGGATTCCACGTGGGCGCCATTTTGTACCCTGGCTGCTCCACCTTCCATCCAGCTCCCTGCTGGTGGCCAGGAAAAGCAGTTGAAAACGGCCCAAAGTTGGTTTTAATTCTGCTCCGAAATATAGTTTCCTGTTAATATATACCCTGGATGCCACAAGTGCTGGTTCGGGTGTTTGGATCTTTGTCAACTCCAAGGGACACCTGGGTTGAATTCCTGGCTCCTGGCTCAGCCCAACATTTTTGAGCATTTGGGAGTGAGCCAGAGGATGAGAAAATCTCTTTCTGTGCCTTTCAAATAAATCAGTAAAAACCTAAATGCGGACTATACTGAGAACCTATCTGCCTGATATGGAAAGGTATCTGGCAATCATCAGGTTAAAAGTTACAGATGAAGGTAAATTTCAGAAAATCTACCAACTAAATTTTGATTACTCTTTCTTTCTCTTAAAAACAAACTTTAGGGCCCTATGTGGTAGCCTAGTGGCTAAAGTCCTCGCCTTGCATGCACCAGTTCTAATCCTGGCAGCCCTACTTCCCAACCAGCTCCCTGATTGTGGCATGGGAAAGCAGTCAATGATTGCCCAAAGCCTTGGGACCCTGCACTAGCACGTGGGAGACCTGGAAAAATTTTCTGGCTTAGGATCTACTCTACTCGGCTGTTGCAGCCACCTGTGGAGTGAATCAGCAGAAGGAAGATCTCTCTCTCTCTCTCTCTCTCTCTCCTTCTCTCTGTAAATCTCCCTTTCCAATAAAAGTAAACAAATCTTAAAAAACAAACAAAAACACTACAAACTTTACGGGAGAATATGATATAGTCCCATCACTCGAGACACCTGCATTGCGTACCAGAGCCAGGGTGGATCCTCACCCCTTTGCTTCCAATCTAACTTCCTGCTGCCCTGCAGCCTGAGAGATAGCAGATGATGGCTGTACTTGAGAACCTGTCACCCATGCTGAATTCCTGAACTGTGTTCTAGACTCCTGATTCTGACTTGGTCTTGCCTTTACTATTTAACAGGGAACTTATTCAGTCAATGAAAAATGTGTCTCTATGCTGTCAAAAAAAATCAAAATAACAAAATTGTATGTAATATATTTATATTTACATGGGCTGGTACTGTAGCACAGCACATTAACACACCATTTTCACTACTGGCATCCCACAGCACTGGCCCAAATACCAATCCAGCTCCTTCCTAATTTGTTTGGGAAAGCAGAGGAAGATGGCTCAACAACTTGGACCACTGCTACCTCCATGGAGACCCAGCCCTAGCTGCTGCAATCACTTGAGTAGTAAAACAATGGATGGAAGATCTCTCATTTTCTGTAACTCTTTGACTTTCAAATATATAATAAACATACAAATCTTAAAACAAACCTCTAGAACTCTTCCTCTCTTTGGCCTTGTAACAATCCAAGCAAACCACAAATCCACATTTTTGGCAAACCCAATGAATGTTAAACAATGTTGCTTCACATGCATCACACATCTCCCGGACTCCTCTCACTGCTCTTTTCCAGGCAATTTTTGCTGAAATGCAGAGAAAACAGTAACGGAAAGGAAAATACATGTTCCGCCATGCATTTAAAATGGCCTACATTTACAACAGGATTTCTCAAGCTTGGCACTTTTAACATTTTTGGGCTGAACAATTCTTTCTTTCAAGAGGTAATACTTATGCACTGCAGTACGTCTTCTGACATCTTTGGTCTTCACCAACTGTACATAGCAGCACATAACCATAAAAATGTTTACTGTCAATACCAAATGTTCTCTGGATTTAAACTACTGATTTTAGGGAAGGGAAGGAAAAGCAGTTAATATTTAGAGCAGCTATATACTTAGGTAATATCAGTGCCTTACATGAGCAAATAAAATTAACAGTTACTTTCCAACAAACCTATGAAACTTATCTTCCCTACATAACAGACCTAATATTCAGAGATTTATAAAAGTTTGTGTAGTTAATATGAAGAGTAACCTTAAGAGTCAAATACAAGCAAATGAGACTGAATCTCCTTGCATAGTAAATGATAAGATTCACACAGTTGCACCCCAAACAATCTTATAATTATGGTTGATGTTTTAATGGCAAAACAGTATCATGATATCATAAAAGTTTAATCCACTAACTTCAACCTCAAAAGAAATATTAATAAGCTCAAGCATAGTTGCATTTGTACACAAAAAGATACCATTATTACAATTAAAAATCAAGACTAGGTAAGAACTGGGATTTCTTCCACAAATTAAACATACTTCAAAAGAAAATTTCTTAAAATAAAATTTGTAAAATGTATGTTTTATTTCCTTACCATCCTTCTTCACCCAGGACAAAGCTGTTTTTTCAGATGTTACTAACTGACAGAACTTATCACCTATTATATCCAAGATATACTTAGAAGTTTCCAAGTCTAGTTCATCGTCTTCATAATTTTCATGTGTCCATAAACTCATAGCTTCATCATCATATTGGTCAGGAGAAGAAAAACCATCTATTCTAACCACTCCATTTTTACTAAATGACAATCTGAAACATTAAAACATAAAAGCAGTAGATTTAAGTTATTATGAATCACAGAATCATTTTTAAAAACTTAAATGGGGTAGTTCCCACATATTTTAATTATTTTGTAAGAGTCTCATAGATGCAATACAAATAATTAGCACTAACTTGGGGTTATTTCAAGAGTTTCCAATTATTTAATCATTAAAATGCAATCAAATGAAAAAAATGTCTAAACATTTGATGAGCAAAAAGAATAAAAATGTGGTACCAGTATAATTCAGAGAATGATATTTTTATGTAACTTAAAGGCAGGAATTATTAATGTTGAAAATGAACTAAACCATTTTAGGATTTTTACTGGTAGGCTTAAAATAATGAGACACTTTCATTAATTAAAATACTTCATTCAAGTGATATAGACAAACAAGAATGAAGCACCTGTTTATTAAATCCATTTAATGTGCTCACACTCAGCTTCAGAGAACGCTAGGGCAAATGGGAGGCAGGACCTCCCTCATCCACTCACTGCTGGTTATTTTCCAACCAACTCATATTTACTGTCTTTACTCTCAGGGAATGTTTGATATTCCTCATAAAAAATAGTGCACTTTTTTTCTAACTTATTTTATCCCCATTTATATTTTTATCATTTCCCTTTTCTATTTAAACTGTTTTTGTCCTTTTACTATAACATTTTGTTACAATCTTACTTGTGTTATCTTTATGTAAACTTTTCTTTCCTTCAAATTTTACCTATACTTCCTTAAATCAATTTTTCTTTTGCATCCATCCTTTTTAAATTCATTTTACATGCTTTTAACTATTTATTTCTATAACTGTTCTCTGAAGTCCACAAAGACTATGACAAGGAAGAAATAAAGAACTTGGTCTGTTCTACCAATACTAATTTTTTGAAGGTCATTCCTGGGCCACTAATATGGTATATTTACTAGAATAAAATGTCTCAACTTCTTTTAAAGATGAAATTAATTAAAGTGTTTAATATAATATGTATAGCTGCACATTAAGGACTATACATATGACATTCTGTCCTTTAGCACTCAAAGTATATGCATGAGACAAGTTTAGCTGTAGCTTAACCAGGAACGAATCAACAGAGATGGATTAAAAACTAGAAGCAACATATAAATTATGCTCTACTGAGCATTTGGCTCAACTATTTTTTAAGAAGGATTTATTTTTATTTAAAAGGCAGATTTACAGAGAGAATTGGAGACAAGACAGAGATCTTCCATCCATGGGTTCACTTCCCAAGTGGTCACAACAGCTACAGCCAAGATGATCCAAAGCCAGGAGTTCCTTCTGGGTCTCCCACCTGCGTACAGGGATCAGGGGCTTGAGCCATGCTCCAGTTTTTTCAGTCCCTAAGCAAGAAGCTGTACTGGAAGTAAACCACCTGGACAGGAATTGGTGTCCACACATGTTGCTGGCAAGTGGAGGATTAGCCTATTGAGCCACCATGCCAGGCCTCCAATTATCTTTTTAAGATTATTCATTTAATTTGAAAGGTGGGGTTGTGGAGAGGAGAGACAGACACATACACACAAAGTGGTTCAGTTCCCAAATGCCTGCCAACAGCCAGGGCTGGGCCACCTGGAAGTCAGGAACTCTATTTGGGGCACCCATGTAGATGGTAGCAACTAAAGTACTTAAGCAATCACTTGCTAGCTTTCAAGGTACATCAGGAACGAAATGGATGGGAAGTATAGTAGTCAGGACATGAATGGCACTCCTTAATGGAATATGGTTCCCAAAGCAACGGCTTTCTAAAAGTACTAAGTAATACTAATAATAGTAATATTAGGTAATAATTTTAAGTGGCTTTATACAAATCTTAAAAATGCTTCAATAAAAAACTACATGGTGGAACAGGTGCTGTGGCATAGCTGCTAAAGCCATTCCCTGCAGTGCCAGCATTTCATATGTCCTGGCTGCTTCACTTCCAAGCCAGCTCCCTGAGAAAGCAGTAGAAGCCGGCCCAAGTGCTTGGGTGCCTGCCACCTATGTGAACCAGATGATGAAGTATCAGACTCCTGGATTTGGCTTAGTCCAGTTCTGGCCACTGAGGTCATTTGGGGGAGTGAATCAAAAGACCAGAGGCTTCTCTTGCTCTTTACTTACTCCTCTGTAATTCTGCCTTTCCAACAAGTAAGTTAAATTAAAATACTGTTTCCCATTATTTTTGATTAAAAAAAGTGTAAACATTTTCTCATTAAAAAAAATTCTTTCAAAAGAATGGTCATATGGGATGTAACAATTCTACAGTTACTGTTAAAACTTAGCATTAAAGTGTTTAATATTCTTCCTTAACATGGAAACTCACTTCCACATCTACAATGGACTCAGAATAGTACAATTTCTAAAAATAAAAATATCCTCCCAATTTCACTTACCGTCTAAAGTAATAAAATCTACAAAATACTGGCGAATGAGCCGGTTCTTCTCCTTTTTTACTACGTATAAGTCTACATTCTCGGCACTTTTGTAAATTAGGCCCTATCTCACAGCAGGAGTCATCCTGTAAAAAGGATTCCCCAGTTTGCTTCAACTTCTTGACTTTTCGCCAATCTTTTAAAACCGAACGAGGGATGCCAGCTGTAAAATGAGTAGCAAACTATTAGGGTGGGATTATGTTTTGCAGAAAGGCACATTCCTTGAGATGAAATTCAAGTCAACTGTACAACTGTCATGCTATGGTAAAGACTGCAGGAAAAAAAAGCAAAGATAGTTTATATGTATATGAATTAAGTAAAGTTCACAGCATACTATGTTTTACTGGCAGATTATTTCTACTAACCAAAGAAACCAGATTCTTGCATCAGTATACTGAAAAGGCAAAGCAAAGCAAATTTTGCAGCTGACTACACTCTTTAACAAATGTACATAGTAAACAATCACTAAAAATAGAATTCTATAAATTTATCTGTCCCTTATTATAGTACCCCACATTTGATATCAACATATTAATGGCAGCAATAACATTCAGAAAAACAGAAGAGTATTGCAGTGAAAGGAAAGAAATTAACATGATTGTATTTGTTGAACTCAAATGCATTATACAGTCAAGTATTTGTAGAAAACAATTTTTTTTTTACCATACTTTACAATGTTGCTCCATCACATTTATTAACTTGACCTTTACAAGTTTAAGAACATTGGTTTAAGTCGTCTTACAGCAGGAGGAATCTTTAGACCAAAAGGAGCTTAAAAAAATTATACATAAGCTTGAACTATTCACATATATGTCAAAGATCAAGCTATGCTAGGACTAGTAATTTTTTTTTCTCTAAAGTGGATTTTTCCTGCCCATATTAATAAATTTGTCTATACGGTAGATTTAGTTTATCATTTTTGTCATACTGAAAAAATGAATAGCATTCTCCAACCCTTAAGCTTTCTAACCAGGCCCATTTTGTAATTCGCAGAAATATTCTAAGAATAGGTACTCACACAGACTTTCAGCAGAATTCCTGTTCAGAGTTCTAGTACATATGTATTGATAACATAGAAATATAATGACAGAAAAATCACCTATGTTAAAACAGGAATTAGCAAAAGGTAGAGTGGTCCAATTAAACCAGGTCCACTTACTAAGCACCTCCAGAAATGCTTTCCCTTTAATCTTTATGGCAAGAAGCTATGGGATCATAAATCCACTAGAGAAGCACTACGCATGTATACACAGATAAGTGAACACACCTCGCTTACGTCATTATAATATATTTTTAATAGACTTGTTTAAAAGAGTTGTTATTTTCTCCACTATATGACAACTTTTTCCTAGGAACTTCATAGAGCTTTTACAGTCACAAGAATAAACAATAGAACAATTACAATGCTGACCAATTTTTATTCAGCAAATTTTCTTCTAATCATTTACTTTTTAATGCTGCTACAAATAAACTAAATGCGATGTACTTGTATTTTGAATACAAAAATAATTTTAACCCAAATATGCTTTTAATGCAAGATAATGGAACATGTTCAAAGTACGGTTCACTATGTATTGTGAACAGTTTAAACAGTGTAATAAAGAGCCAGATATTGCAAAGAAAATACTAGCGGTATGATACAAAATAGGCACTTGGAACTTTTTCTTGTAAAAAAAAAAAAAACCTGAATAAATCACAGAACCATCTATATAATGTTTTCATATAATTTTCACTTCTAGACTAGGCCACACAGGACCATAGCTAAACGCTTTTATGAATATAACTATATATGTATTTACACAACAAAACTGGTAATATCTAAAACTTAAAATTTGGAGATGAAGACATTTAGTCAATAGAAAATACCTAAATCAGTGGGTATTTCTGCTTCTTTTACAGAATAAACTTTTCAACCTGAGTAGCAAATCTACACAGCTGCTCTATCAATAGTAAATAGGAAGAAAAAGAATTAAAAGACAAATATATGCCACCTTCAAATTATACAACATCTCTTTAAAAGTTTTCTTTTGGAGAAACAAAAATTAACTAATTATACTTCTGAATAATATAGGACTTGCAGATATATAAATTTGGTGAGTTATTTCAGAGCACAAATACAACTATATAAAAATTAGTCACAGAAAAGCACCCAACTTTTTAATTAAACAAACAAACAAAATATATATATATATATACACACACACATATATATGTATTTGAGGAAAAAGTAGATATAAAAGAAATCTATTAAATCTGGCTTTAGAATGGAAAAAGAATCATACTATTATATGCATATGTAAATAAAACATATAATTAAATATATCAAGCACCAAGTAGTGGCCTAACTCCCTTTTTTTGGCTAAACATGAATCACAACAATCCTACTCAACATTAGAAGAAAAAAAGACATATTTGATTGACAAAATAAATTATCCACTAAGGCTCAGAAGCTCCTTAAATTAGGAAAGCTAACAAAATAAAGAACTTTGCTTGGCAGCTCAGAACAAAGGAAGTTAACTTTGCTCATAATCAACAAAAAGCATTTAACACATAATAATTCTTCAGATTTGGCCAACAAATGGGATTTAAATAGCTTCTCCTAAGTTAAATATTAGTTACCAAGCAGGGAAGATTTGACTCATGAGGAAAAAGGAACTAATCCCAGCCTCATCTTAAAACGCTTAGTTAGGATAATGAATAAATAAAAACCAAAACCAAAAAAAATCCTCTTACTTAGGACATATATTCAATTCAGAACATGCACTATTCACTGAGTTAATTTTATCAGCAAACATAACTTTACAAAAACTTCCCAAGTGTTAAAAGCTAGAAGATTTGTATCTTTGTTTTAAGGTTATACTTGAGTATTTAAATACCCAACACCAAAAGAAATGTTATGAGATAAAAGACAATTTTTTGCCACACTAAGTCTCTTAATGAATTCACAGGGCAAGTAAGAACATATAAGAAAGAGCAACACTGCATGCATAATGCGATATTCAAATATATGGAAGGTATCCTTCGAAGTCAAACTCCCTCTCTGTCTTTGACTATACTTGCATTTCAGTTTGTCAGTCTCTCTGTCTCTAATTGATCTTGTCCTTCGTTCTTTCACTTTCTGACTGTCCTTTTCTATGTTCCATCCTGTTTTTCTCTCCTTCAGTTTGCTCTGGTTTCCACACACGCACATAGAAAAACCTCATTCAGGGAAAAGGCACAAATAAGAGACTTCAAGCATTCAAAAGCTTGTAAAGTACTTCCTCGAGTGTCCACATTGTCACAGATATTTCAAATACGGTATATGGATGAGAAAACGGATATAGTGAAACTATTAAGTGTTTTCTGCATTGTGCAACATACCTAAAAAGAAATAAGCAAACTGAGAAAAAAAACTACTTCTAGAATAAAAATATAAACACTTTATAGTGAATATTACTAGTTAAGTACCAATTATTCTGTTAATATGTAGCCATTAAGGAATTTTTTTTGTTGTTTTACATGTCAAAGCTTTTTATTTATTATGGACACTCTAAAGACTAGGTTCCCTGTTTCCTAGAACATGGAAATCAATGTAAGAACCTCCCTCCCCTTTATCCTCTACCCACTGTTAAAGACTTACTAAGCAGCATTATTAAATAGTTGATCATGTAATCATTTCAATAGGTTTATAATTTTGTCATCTGGCTAAGAGTTGAGACACAGGCTTCATAATACTACTTTGAGATCATTTTATAGCAATATGCATTAAATAAGATACTGAGAATAGAATTTCCCTCCCAGTTTAATGTGGTTATAAAAAAGTATTTTAGCAAATACTTTTGTGACAGCTATAATTGCATTTTTACAATTCTTAGAAATGGTTAAAATTACGAATAACCCCTACATTACTCAAAGGGTTACACATTACTACAGATCTCTTAAACATGAAAGGTAAAAGGTTTTTTTCTCATTTCATACTACAGGTATGAAATACAGAAATGTGGTTAACCAATACACACAAATCTTCAGAGAACCATGTCATTATTCTAGAAAATTTAGCTCATTCTATCAGAAATAAACCTAATTCACTCACCACTGTTACTGTTGTTCTGTAATTTCAGTTTGCTTTTTTCTTTGGCACTCCTGCTGAGAACTCCATTGGGTTTCAAGTCCTCCTCCATTTCACCCTTTCTCTTCTGTAAATCGTTCTGCTTCTTCTTATAAGTTGGCTTAGGTTGACGCTTAGTCCTTTGCTCAGATTTGCTTTCACTTTCATCTGAGTCTCCACTCTCAGAGCCAGATTCATAAGTTCTTTTGGCTTTTCTCCTATTTACTTTGTCATCTTTCACATACTTATCAACTATAACTTTACTATCTAAGCTATTTTGTATATCATTAGATGTAGAGGCTATTAAGTTGACTGAACATGGCTTAATAATTTCTGATACAGAATTCCCTGAACTTTCCATTTTATTAGTATTTTTATCTTCTTCTGAATGTCTAGTGAGCCAAGCCTTTTTCAGCTTAGTATGGTAGTTTGGTTGACTTGTCTGGGATGCTTGCCCATTTCCTGCAGAGCTTGCTTTGTTAACTGTACTACAGATTACAGTACTATCCAGGGAAACAGAGTGTGATGATGTCTGATTTTTCACATTAGGTTCAGTCTCACTGACATTACTACTTTTATACTGAGCTGCAGCCAATGCTGCCTTGTGCTTTTTTAAATGGATAAAATCAGTTGTGCCTGAGAATCCAGAACTTGACTGAACAGCACTTCCTGTCTTACCGCTAATCAGTGGAACAGGAGCTGTAGTGTTGACCTTGCACTCTTGTGATGGTGCCACTGGCTGGCTAACACTTTTTGAAGTGTTACATTCTAATGATGTAGGAACCAAAATGGTATTTGATAAAGAGTAAATGACTTCTGAGCCACCCCCCAAGCTGGAAGCACTTGTGGTAGTGGCTGAAGATGTGAGCATCTCCGTTTTCGTGTTACACAATGTATTTACAGCAGACATGACTGAACTGGAGACACTGCTCTGGGAGACTTGAAAGTTTTTTTCAGATTTTATTTGAGTACTGTCTGAATTCACACTTGGCAGAATGATTCTTCCAGTCTGTCCAGCTTCTGCTGATTTGAAGCAATCTGTTTTATTTGCTCCAGTTGAGGATTTTTCACTAACTCTGTCTTTAGAAGCTAACTGCACTGCTGGCACGCTATCCATTTTTATACTAGACGGTGGACGCACAATGACAGATGCCATAGCAGCATGTGACTTTCCACTGCTTTTTTCCACATGCCAGTCAGCTTTCTCTTTGCTTAGGTTATTATTAGATCTCCACATTTCTGTCGAACTCTGGTCAGAAGAACTCTTAAAATTAGCCTGACAGTCTTTTGGCTCAGGAATTAAGGTTGGAGGCTTTTGTGATTCTTGAACTTTCACACCAGCATTTACCGGCATCACTGGAGTTAAAGTTGGAGGGGAAAGGCTACTATAACTGGTTTCTTTTCTTTCTAAACTGTGGTGGATTGGTGGGTGAAACACTGGCGCTCTATGTAAGGCAGGCATACTGCGGAGTGTATTTGTAGAAGAAACTGTCAAATGCGTAGGACTTCGGCAATCATTCCTGAAGGTTGTTACTGAGTGAGATGCAACTTGGTGGGGAAGATGGTCAGGTATCTTACCTACCATATTTTCATTTTCTGGCTGGTGTTTAATCAAAGGTGGAGGCTTTGAAAGAGATGACATAAATGAAGTCAGAGTTTGAGGATTAGATGTTGCTGCATGAGTATTACTCTGTTTATCAGCATAAATATTGGAAACTTCTTTGGATGGGTATGATCTTGGTGGTTCATTTACCACACTATTAGACAATGTAGTAAAATAGTTACTTTGGGGCAAACTTTGGGGCACTGAGTGCTTCATTTTGTACAGATCTGATACTGAGCGCTCCACATCTTTATCCTGCTTGATGACATGGCTTTTAGGACTAGAAGATGATGATGACACTACTCTGGAAAAATTATCTCGGTCATTCTCGAGTCCCTTGATTTTGCTTGTAAAGGGAGCAACATCAATACTTTCTTGAAGAATTCGACGGTGTTCTTCTTTGTACTTGTTTAATCTCTCTCCAGTTTCCGGGGTTGGCCTTTGTAATTGATTTAATACTGGATCCACAAAATGCCTATGCAAATGACAATCTTTTCCAGTCTGTGACCTACTTAGATCCAAGTCATTTTTTGCTGAAGTGGATGCAACGGACCGTAACGGTTCCATGAAAGCCTTCCTCTCCAGTTCTCTGCAAAAAAGAGAAAAAAAAAAGCATACAAAGATTCCTGAAGCCACTTTTTCTTCTAAGATACTTTCTATGCAGCATCATCTTGTTATAAAACACATCTTTGCAAGCACATTATTATTTGGGGCAAGGGAATTATATACATTACTATTATTATCATCATCATCAAATAAATCATAGTATATCAATATACAGAAAATTGGTAGTTTTTTAAACTCTAGGTTTTTTTCTTTTTTTAAAGATTTATTTTTATTATGTTTTTATTGAAAAGGCGGATATACAGAGAGGAGAGACAGAGAGGAAGATCTTCTGTCTGATTATTTACTCCCCAAGTGAGCGCAACGGGCCGATGCTATGCTGATCCGAAGCCAGGAGCCTCTTCCGGGTCTCCCGCGCGGGTGCAGGGTCCCAAAGCTTTGGGCCGTCCTCGACTGCTTTCCCAGGCCACAGGCAGGGAGCTGGAAGGGAAGTGGGGCTGCTGGGATAGAACCGGCGCCCATATGGGATCCCGGGGCGTGCAAGGCGAGGACCTTAACCACTGCACCACCGTGCCGGGCCCAGGTTTTTCTCTTTTTAAAGTTTATTTATCTGAGAGTAAAGTTGGGGAGGCAGAGGAGAGCCAGAGATCTTCCAATTGTGGGTTTACTCCACAAACACCAGCAAAAGTTTGGGCTGGGCAAGATGAACCCAGGAGCCAGAAGTCATCTAGGGCTCTCTCACTGATGGCAGGGACTGAAGTACTTCGGCCATCACCTGCTGCCTTCTAGGACACTTCTAGGACATACATCAGCAGAAAGCTGAACTGGAAGCAGAGGAGCGACTTGATCCTAACCACTCTGATAAGGAATGCAGACATCCCAAGAAGCAGCTTAATGTGCTGTATGTCAACATCAGTCCCCAAGACCTAGTTTTGAGACATCATAGCTGTTAAAAACTAAATTATTTTAAGCATTGGTGAACTTACTCTTTATGATGATCTACTAAAGTCTTTGTCAATGGTGGACTGGAATGTGCTGTGAGTTTAAGAGGCCGATGAGGCTCTGCACTGGAAGGTCTCACAGGAATGTGACTAAGTAATCCAATACCATCCGCTGAGGTTACAGGGGTGGGTTGGTGTAACCAAGGACTGGGTGAATTCTTTAAAGAAAAAATTAGAGCTTAATTACTATAAAAAGTTAAACAGTATCATGAAACACCAATACTGTATTCAGAAAAATATTAAAGTTTTCAGAAATAGATCAAGAAATACCCTAATATGTAACCAGTATATTTATGTGAGATTTTTCCATTCTATATAGAAAATCCATTAGTATTAAAACAGTAATTTTCAGAAATATACTGTTATTAAAAGCAAATCTTAATAGTTTAACATTCAATAATTGATACATAAAGAACATGATTTTGAATGATGTAAAGAAATATGTGTTAATAGTGAAGACAGAACGTTATTTCTAAAGTTTCACAAAAATAAATTATAATCACATTCACTTGCCAATTTATTGTAATAATTTACTTAAAATTTTCAAAACTCAAATATATTCCAGTTTACTATGATTGTTCAACCATAATTTGTGGGCGTGCGTGGTCTAACAGTTACTTTTGTGTATCAATGTTACTTTCCTCATACTTGAATAGATGGTAACAGTGACCCCCTATGTTGAGGCATACATTTAGTCACTAACTTAAGAATTGTTTCTATACCATTATTGACATTTATTTGAGTTTCGTAAATTTATCAGCAGGAAGCTGATTTAATACCAAGGAACTTCCTTTGGTTGTTAACTAACATTATAAATACGGAATTGATAAGTGAAAGGCAGTAGAATTCATCTGGTTGAAGATACAATGCTGTAAAATCACTTAAATTAAAGACAAATGCTATGACCATAATCCCATTAAATAGAAAAGTGCAATGATACTTCATAAAGCTTGTGGAAAAATATAATTACAACACAGATTAACTTTGGTGCACAAAACCTGAAATCCACAGTTTTATAATATATATTTCTCAAAACTCTTAAGACCCACTGTATGCGTGAATTCCAAAATTTTTTCACCAAAACAAATCTACCTTTTAGTTTAATTTTTCATGAACTTTTGGAAGCATAGCTTAAGACTCCTGACCACACTATGTCATTATTGTTACTCAAAATTAAATGGCTCCTCTAACAAAACTGTGGTATGATCAGTACCATCTTTGTTTTTATGAATGGCACATGTAAGTAGTATTAATTGCAAAATAACTAATGAAATAATTAACATTGTCATTGCAATGGCACCCCAAGAAATCTACTCTGGTTCTGGCCCACTTTGAGTTTTCCAAAAATGATGGTATTAAGAAGTTGTTAAAACAAAACAGACTCCAAATTACCCATGCCTTTTGCAGTACTGTTCTCAAAGGCAAGAAGTGGAAGCAATCAAGATTTCTTTCAACAGATAAATGAACAAACAAAACGCAGCATATACACAGAATGTAATATTATACAGACTTAAGTTAAAAAGTCTTGTCACATACAACGATTTTAATGAGTCTCAAAGACATTATGCTAAACAAAAATAAAATAAAAGACAAACGTCATCTGACTGTATTCGTATGAAGTGTCTAACCTTGTCAAGAATTTGAAATAATTGCCAAGGCTAGAGGAAGCGAAATTTGTGCTTAATGGGTAGACACAGTTTCATTTCTACCAATGAAAAACTACTAGAGATCTACTGTACAACAGTATGGACATACTTAATAGCACTGAACTGTGCACATTCTAAAGGCTGAGATGGTAAACTTTATGCTTTTTATAAACCACAGAGATTTGGGAAAATACATGAAAAGCACCCTGGACTATACAGAGTTTATCTGAGTTTAACATTCACATCTATTCCTGTATTTATAACTGAATGCTGTTAATCACTTCTTATACACTTGCTCAAGAAACCACATAGCCAGGGAACATATGAATCCTACAGATTGTCAACTTCACTAATACTTGTTAGGGAAACAGAATCTTAGCTCTAACTTTCCCAAATACTGGAACTCTCCAACCTGAAAGGCCAAGTGCCCTTAAAAACAAGTGACTTGCAATATATATACCATTACTTCAGGGTATTCAAGTGGGAAATAAAAAAAAAAATGTTTAGGGATAATTTGGTAACATGTATCAAAAGCTTTATAATTATATATAAATTCTAATTCAGGAATTTTATTTTGAGGAACTTCCTCTGGGCAAAACACAATTATATATAATAAATCTAAATCTATAAATAAATACTACAATTTAAGTTTTACTTCAAGTTTATTTCTTAAAAATAGGTTTTTCTGACATTTTCACTTCGAGAGTTCTGAGGGTACTAAACATCTGAAAAGATAATTTTTGCTTAGAAAATTCTAATGCATTTTTGTAAGAGGAAATGACCTTAAAAATGATACTGAAACAGCATTTGGTATGGTATTACTTACCCTCCTCAAAGAAGCTTCAGCATTAACTGCATTTTCTGGGTGAACCCATTTTGAAGAAGGTAAACCAAGTCCTGAGTAAGCATGTGTACCATTTGGATACTGCCATATAATTGGGTAAAGTCCAAGCTGATTATATGAAGCAGAAGGATGGGCTTGTCCAAGAAGATGAGGGGACTGGTGCTGTAATAACTGTTGCTGTTGCTGGTGTGCTAGTGCTAAATGGCTCAAGCTGCTGGCATGAGCACTGTCCAGTCGCGGGTGGCCACCAAGGTTGGTGCGGCTGATGGCTATCATGGGTCTGTGGCTGGGTAGTAGTGGTGGGGGGGGTGTTGGGTGGGAGGGTGGTTATGTAGGGGGGGGAAAGAGTGTATGTAGTAGTGGTTTTATTCCGGTGGAATTAGCCTTTGCGGGCGGGTGAACGAAAAGGATAGGGGGGGTTGGCGGGTGGGGATGGTTGCGGGGGGTGTGGTTCGGGTGGGGGGGAGTTGGTGTTGTGTATTGGTGGGGTTGGTTCGGGTCGTGTGGGGGGGGTTTGATTGGTGTGGGGGGGATTTTTTATTTGAGGGGTTTTTTTGTTTGTTTTTTGTTGGGGGTGAGTTTTTTTTTGTTTTGTTTTTTTGGATTTTTGGTTTGTCTTTTTTTGTTATTTATTTTTGTTTTTTTTAGTTGTTTGTTTCTTTGGTTTTTTCTTTTTTTCTTTTTTTTATTTTTTTTTGGGGTGGGTTTTTTTTTTTTTTTTTTTTGTGTTTTTTTTTTGGTTTTGGTATTTTTTTTTTTTTTTTTTTTTTTTTTTCGGTTTTTTTTTTTTTTTTTGTTCTTTTTTTTTTTTGTTTATTTTTTCTCGTTTTTTTGTTGATCTGTTTAGCTTTTGTTTTTTTTTTGGTTTTCCTCGTTTTTTGGTTTTCTTTTTTTTTTTTTTGGATGTTGTTTTTTCTTTTCGTCTTGGCGTTTTTTTCTCTTTTCTTTTATTTTTTTTTTGTTTTTGCGGGTGTTTTTTTTTTTTTTTCGGTTGTGCTTTTTGTTGGGGGGGGTTTATTTTTTTTTTTTTTCTTTTGGTTGCTTTTTGGTTGTTTTTTTTTTTGTTTCTTTTGGTTTGATTTGATAATTTTTTGGTTTTTTGTTTTTTTTTGTGTTTTTTTTTTTCGGCCTTTTTTGTTGTTTTTTTTCTTGGATTTTTTTTTGGTACTTTTTTTGTTTGTTGCGGGTTTTTTTGTTAGTTTATTTTATTTTTTTTTTTGTTTTTGTTTTTGTACTTTCTTTTTTTGTTTTTTTTTTTTATGTGGTTTGTTGTTTTTTTTTTTGGGTTTTTTTTGGGGTTTAATTCATGGGTATTGTTTTTTTTTTTTTTATTGTTGTTTTGTTGTTTGTTTGTTTTTTTTTGTTTTTGAAGTTGATAAGGGTTGTTATAAGTGGATTTTGTTTTAGTTTTTTTGGGAATTTGGTAGTGAAGATATGTTTTGGACGGGGTCCTTTTTTTTTGGGGATTTATATTCCCTTTAGTTGGTTGTCGGCTGGGGATTTTGTGTTTCGGGTTTTGTTTTGTGAGGGTTTTTTAGGGTTATGCATTTTGTGTTGAAGCGGTTGGCTGGTCAAGCGTTTTTTTATTTTAATTTAGTGAAGGGTTGGGTGGGGGAGAGGTGCTTTTTTTTTTTGTGGGGCCTTGCGCAGTTGAGGCTTAAATCTTTGTTTTTTTTTTTTTTCTTTTTGTTTTTTCGGGTTTTTTTGTTTTTTTTTATTTGAGAGACAGCGATGTTATTTTTGTTTTTTCATGGTGCGGTTTGTAAAAATGCTTCAAGTAAGGAGTTTTGTGTTTTTTTTCCATTTAGGTGCATGTAGTTGTGTTTCTTGTTTTTTGTAGGTATGTGATTTAGCGTCTTTTTTTTTTTGGCTTTATGTTTTTTTTGTTTGTTTTTTTTTTAGTTGTTGTTGGGGGCCGTATTTTTTTGGGGTTGTTTTGTTGGCCAAGTTGGTTTTTTGATTTTTAAATTTTGTTGACGGGGGGTGAGTGGCGAGCGGACAATTTCTTTCTTCTGTTTTTTGGTTGGATTTTTTGTATTTGGCTTGTTTTGTTTGGGGGCGGAACTCAAATTGTTTGTTATTTTCTTGTTGGTCTGTGTTTTTTGTTGTTGTTGTTTGCTAGATTTTTTTTTTTGTTTTGTTTTTTTTTGTGTTTTTTTTTTTGTTTTTTTTTGGGTGTGCTCTTTAACTTTAATAAACGCATTTTGCGACTTTTTGGTGTTTTTTTTTTTTTTGATGTGTGGCTGAAGTGAGTTTGTCGTGTTTTTGTTGTTGCCATGTGTTTTTGTAAGGCTGGGTTTGTTTTATTTGAGTTTGCTTTCTTGTTATTTTTCCTGGGGGTTGTTCTTGTTTTTTGGTGTTTTGTTTTTTTGTTTTGATTTTTCGCTATTGTTTTTTTGGTTTTTTTTTTGTAGTTTTTTTCTTTTGCGGTTGTTTGTCACGGTGGGTTTGTATTGGTGCTTGGGTATTTGGTTTTTTTGGTGGTTATTTTTGTTTTTGGCTTGTTTTTGTTTCTTTTTTTTTGGGGTTGTGCATTTGGAGGTTTTGTTTTTTTTCTGTTGTTTTTTTTTTTTGGTGAGTTGTTGTGGGGTGGGGTTTTACTTTTATTTTTATGGTTTTTTGGGTGGAGTTGTTTGGTTTTTGTTGTTGGTTTGGATTATTGTTTTTTTGTTTGAGGTTTGCTTGGGCTACTTTGGGTTGATTGTCGGCGTTGGTGGGTTTTTTGGATTTTCTCCAGTATGTTTTTTGCTTTTTGTAATTGTATGATACTACTTTACTTATCGGTTTTCTGAGGGGATGGTTTTTTGCGGGACGGAGAATGTTTTTTTTTATTTTGTTTATTTGAGGGTTTTTTTGGCTGCTTTTTTATGTCTGTGGAGCGGCTCTGTGTTTTGAGAGGTCCTTTTTTACTCGGTGAATAGTGGGGATTTTTGGTTTTTTTTTGGGGGGATAATTTGTAGCGTTTTGAGGGGGTGGGAGCTGTTCTGTGTTTTTTAGTTTGTTTTATTTTGGACGATTGGAGTTTTTGTTGTTATGGTTTTTTTTTTTTTGTTTCTGTCGTGCGATGGGCTTGTTTTTAGTTTTAAACCTGGTTTGTAACCGGCCTATGTCTTTTGTGGGTATGTTGGAATTATGTTTTTTTTTATGTTTTTTTTAATTTGTGTCGTGTTTTTTGGGTGGTTTTGTTTTGGTTTGGTACGCGAGACAGTGTTTTTTAGTTTAATTTTTGGTCTTTTTATTTTTTTTTCTATTCTTTTTTGTTTTTGTTTTTTGTTTGTTTTTGGTTGGAACCAAGATCTTTTTGTTTTTGGGGTATTGGTTTTGGTTCTAGGGTTGTGTATTGTGTTCTTTTTTAATTTCAAAAACAAAATCTTCTATAAAAACTTTTTATAAAATTTTACAAAAAAAAAAAAATACAAAAATATATAAAATTTAAAAATAAATAAATAAAAAATTTAAAATTCTAATTTAAAAAAAAAATTTAAAAAAAAAAAAAAATAAATAATAATAAATAAAAATTTCAAAACATTTACTTCCTTAAAAAAATTTTTTAATAAATAAAAAATTAAAAAAAAAAAAACATAACTAAAAATTCCTAAAAAATTAAATATAAAAAATTTTAATAAAATTCTCACCTTAATAATAAATCATAAAATAATCCTAAAACTGTACCAATTAAATTGTTCTGTTCCAAAAAATAAAATAAAATCCATCTAAAAAAAAAAAAAAAAATTTATTATTAATATTAATAAATAATACATAAAAATCATAAAATATTATTTTAACCAAAAAAAAAAAAATTCTTAAACAACATGCGAGTTTGACTAGATGATCCAGCTAATAGGTGAGGTGCAGGAGTTAAGGCAGGGTGATGGGTACCTGGATTTAAACAAGTTCTATGTGATGAGGAATGAAGAGGGAAAGGATGCTGGCTTAAGAAAGGTGAAATATGATTAGCTCCTGTTTCTGGCCCAATAAGAGCAGGATCTCTGTAAACTGTAAAATGCTCATTTTTATCAATGATCAGGGGGCTCTTAGTGGTTTCCATTGTACTGCCTCGAGTAGGAACTGGATGAAAACTACACCTTGATAAATCATGTTCCATCTTATTAGCTAGTCTTCTTTCACCAGTGGCCTGGCTATTCACATGGGTACCCTTAGATTTTAAAGAATCAGGAGAATGAGTAATTTTGGGTTTAACTTCAGGTGAAGGATTAGATTTTGCCTTGTGAACATCTACTGAAATGTTAAGTTTAGATTTTACGGTCTCTGGGGGTGGGCTGCGTTTATGTAGCTTATCTTCTGAAACAGACACTGTACTTGAAGAAACGTAGGGAACAAACTGATTTTTCTCTTTTTCCATGTTTAGATGATCATTTCCAGAAGAAGCACTTTTAACATTTGATTGGGTTAAATCTACTTTAACTACATCGCTGGCCCAGCTCTGGTCAGAATCTTGTTTTGCTGTTTCCAAGTATTTTGTATTGGTAATTGAATGTTTTGAATCGCTAACAGTAGGATCCACTTTTTGAAGCTGAAGACCAAAGGTACTTGAGCTTTCCTGAACCATCTTCTCTGAGTTAGTGTCATTTGTGATGTCAATAACAAATTTTGGTGTTGGTGGTCTGGCTGTAAACTTTTCCTTTGGTAATATTTCGACTGTGTTTTCTATACTGCATTCCTGAAGAAGTACATCATTAGAATTGCGATCAGAAAGTATGGCCTGCTCAGATGAATGGATATTCATTTCTTCTTGTAGCTGTGTGTCAACACATTTCCGTTTTTCTGCTTCTTCCTGTTTCTTATCATCCTGTATTTGATCCCAGTTAGTCTGGTTATCTGTCAATGTTTCTTCTGCCTTCTCATTATTCTGGGATTTTCCTTCTTCCCCATTTATCTTAGAATTGTTTTTATTTTTCAATTCATCCTCTGGCTTCTGCTTGGAGGAATTATCTATTACCTTCTTATTTGAATTTTCTGAATCACTGCTTTCAGAAAAGTCTGAAACATTGTCAGCTCTCAGTCTTTTCATATTTAGTTTCTTTTCATCATCCTCAGGCTTCCTTCTTTTATTTATCAAGTGTTTGCTTTTACCTTTAGGATTTTCTGTAAGATTAAAACAAAAAAAGAACAGTCATGTTTTCATAATGAATACTAAGTAGGTAGCTTTAAAATGTATTTCGTTTGTCTTCACTAAGGGAAAAAGTGGGTCCTACCTCCTCGTGATATACAATCATATTTTTCCTCCTTCATCTTCTCTTCATCTGGTATACTGCTATCCGAGCCCTTTCTCTTATTTGGACGGATATTCCTTTGTTGCTGTTGCTGGTGTGTATTCTGTTTTGGTACAGCAGTTTGGGGGTTCATTGCTGGTCTGGGACTATTTGCTTGGGCACGTGTATAATGACCCTAAAAATGAACATTAACAACGACTGTTTACTACCTGAATCTGTGTAACCTAAAGAAAAGTATTTAATAAAAATCAATTGGTTAATAACATACATACGTGAACAGTGTTGATATTTTGATTGGCACGAGATCTACGTCGTGATGTAATACCAATATTTTCACCTTTTAATAAAGAGTGAACAACATCATCTAGAAAGGTCATTTGAACCATAGAAGGATCGACATTCTGTGGTTCTAGTACCTAGAATCATGACAAAAACAAAAAGTAAACCAGTTAGCTAACCAAAGTGGTATTTGGTGCAATTATTTTCAACTTGGTATAAACTATTAGAAAACAGTTCAGGATCCTTAATTTGTAAGATACTATCATACTTACAATAATCATTTCAATCAATACTAAGCTATTTTTAAGGAAAATTCATTCATTAATTTGGCACAAAGAGAGCTCCTATCTACTGGCTCACTCCCTAAACGCCCAAAGTTGCTGGGGCTACAGCTAGGACCCAGAAACTCCTGTATGTGTGGCAAAACCCAATTATTGTTCCTCCCAGGGTTGCCACTGGCAAGAAGCTGCAGCTGGGAGCAAATCCCAGAAATCAAACCCAGTTACATGGAGGACATGGGTATTTCAACCACACTATCAAAAACTTGCTGTCAAAGTTACTTCTTCAATTCTGTGACATTTCCTCAACTACTTATCAAAAATTTAAAAGCAAATACATTTTAAGTATGCTTAAAAAAAAATAAGGGTAAGAGTTAATTGAGAGTATACACTTAATGGTGAGAATAACAAAGAGGATATAGATATCAAAGTTTTAAAATGAATTTAAAAAACTTAGTGCCTAAAGTCCTCACCTTGCATACACAAGGATCCTATATGGGCACTGGTTCGTATCCCCAGTGCTTTACTTCCCTTCCAGCTCTGCATGTGGCCTGGGAAAGCATTAGGGATGGCCAAAAGCACTGGAACCCTGCATCCACATGGGAGACCTGGAGAAAGCTCCTGGTTTTGGACAAACTCGGCTCCAACTTAGCTCCGGCCGCTGCAACTACTTGGGGAGTGCATCAGCGAGCAGATCTTTTTCTCTGTCTCTCCTCTCTGTAAATATGACTTTCCAATAAAAATAAATAAATCTTTAAAAAAAAACCCACACACACACAAAAAAACCCAAAAATACAAAGTAGGGGCAAGTATTTGGTCTACTAAAACATTCAGGTCTTCTAGCTATAGCTCCCTAAATGCAGTCTCCCACCAATGCAAACACTGCCATCTACATCAGAGATCTCAGGCCGAGTTATCAGTTCACAGTGCAGGTTTACCACTATATGCACTTTAGGAGGTTAACCAGAAAATGTAGAGTTCCATATGTCTCTATTGAATTCAGTAATTTTTAAAAATAGCTGATAAAAAATGAAGAAACACTTGGATAGAGAAAAGGATTTTAAAACATGCTAATAAGTAATTTCAAAACAAAGTTAAAGAACTTTTTAAAAAAATTTTATTACTTTTATTGGAAGGTCAGATAAACAGAGAGAAGAAGAGACAGACAGGAAGATCTTCTACCTGCTGATTCACTCACCAAGTGACCACAACAGCCAAAGCTGAGCTGATTTAAAACTGGGAGCCAGAAGTCTCCTCCTGGTCTCCCATGCGGGTGGGTGTATGGTCCCAAGGCTTTATGCTGTCCCTAACTGCTTTCCTAGTCTACAGGCAGGAAGCTGGATGGAAAGCAGGAAAATGGATGGGACACAAACCAGCGCCCATATGAGACCCTGGTGAATGCAAGGCAAGGACTTTAGATACTAAGTTATTCGCCAGGTCCAAAGAATTATTTGTACAACTGAAAGCAATTTTGTACGTCTTAAGTGTAAATGATGGAGCCCAGTGTGGATATCTAGTGGCTAAATCCTTACCTTGCATTTGCCATGATCCCCTAAGGGTGCAGGTTCCTGTTTCCACTGCTCAACTTCCCATCTAGTTCCCTGATCAAGGCCTGGGAAAGCAGCTGAGGATGACCCAAAGCCTTGGGACCCTGCGCTCACATGGGAGACCCAAAAGAAACTCCTGCCTTTGGATTGGCTCTGCTCTGGCTATTGTGGCCATTGTGGGGAATGAATCAGCACATGGAAGATTTTTCTGTCTCTCCACCTTCTCCTCTGTAATCTGCATTTCAAATGGGGGGGGGGGGGAATCTTAAAAAAAAAAAAAATGAGGTGAATGGGTGGATCCAGGGCTGTGGCATTGTGAGTAAAGACACAGCCAACAATGTCAGCATCCCATATGGGCACTGGTCAGGTCCTGGCTGTTCTACTTCTAATCCAGGTCTCCGCTGATGGGCAAGAAAAAACAGAGGAAGATCACTAGGTGCATGAACCCTTGTACCCCTGACAGAGACCTAGAAGAAATTTCTTGCTTTAGGCTGGTCTAGTCCTGACCAGTGTGGTCACCTAGGGAGTGAACCAGTGGATGGAAGATCTCACTCGTTCTCTCCCTCTGTCTTTCCCTTTCTCTATCTGTACCTCGTTCTTCAAATGATCTTTTTCTGAAATGTGGAAAGTTTGGCTACCTAGTACCATTTGCTTAGTGTTTTAACTAAATTCTAACCAAAGTATTTGAATCGTTTATAAAGAAGTTCTGTTACATATAATGTATATTAAAGGTGAAAAGAAATTTGCTATTTTTTTTTAAATGGACAGAAAAAGATTTCAAGTAAACAAAAAAAAAAATCAGGTAATCTCAGTTAAAATGAAGACTAATCAAGAAAAGATTTTGACGCTTATTTCAAGGACTGATCTTGCATGAGTTGAAATAAATCTGGTGTCAGTATCCCTTTCATTTGAAGTGACTTAGAGCTATGTGACATCGGTGAATTTAAATTTATTATTCATATTAGTATAGTGTAAAAACCTAAGAGATGAAAATTATTTAGTGCCAAACTGTTGGCACAGACTACATATATTGTAAAAATCTCATTTCAGAAATACCAGTTAGTGTTTACCTGATCATTCATAACGATCATGGTGCGGGTGAAGAGATCATGATGAGTAATTATACCAGTAAACCACTGGGTGGCAGAGTCTTGTCTATATACTCTCACTCTATATCCATTTAAGGAGTAAGGACCTTTAAAAAATACACAAAAAACAGATATCTTTAAATGAAGATATTTAGGAACTACCTTTTAGGAGAAATCTGTGAAATGTGATAGATGTATAATATATCCAAAGATTAGATTTGAAAATAAAGAAACCAAAAGGTAAAGTCATTTAAAATAGATAATTCTCAAACTATGATATGTACAAACTATTCCTGACTCAATGAAAATAAAACAAGTAGGCAAAAAGTTTCTAAGTTCATGAAATAAGCAGAATATAAAATATAAAGATACCGTGCTTAACAGTATATTACGATTACAAAGCTACTTAATAAAATTGGGATGGATGACAACATGGCTGAAATACAAAAATAATTTAGACTTTGATGTCGGAGTTTCCCAGTTTCAAAACTTTTATCACAGTCTCCCACAAAATTTGGATTTGGCAGTAATACCTAAGCAAATGTTGTTGATAGTCTTAAAACATGAAGAGATTGTTAGGTGAAATATTTAAATTTAGCACTTACTGTTTTCCTAAGAAAAAATAAAGTGCACTTGGGGTTCAACTATTTTTTCTCAAACACAAGGGAGGATTAAATGTTGTAGGATCTACATGTTATGTTCAGATATTCCTATTAGAACAAAGGTCATTTCACAAGAGGAGACAGTAATGGAGATGAAATTTCCAGTTCAAAAGCACCAAAAAATTCTATCAAGTACTTTGAACTTACTGTTGAGGGGAAGCTACCACACACAAACAGAAGCAGTGTATATACAAACTATTTACATTGTTTTCAAACTTCTAAATATCTCTTTATCCCTTTCCAATTCTTAGATATTGATATCCCTTTTATAACAGTTAAGAGAAGTCAACAGATTAAGTAAATATTTAAGCAAAACATTTATGACTAAATTTATTTTTCTGATTCGTAGGCTGATGTATTTTTCTATAGTGTAAGTGACTCAATATACGAACTAATGGTTTAATTAATCGCTTATCTATTTAGTAGCTTTAAAACATCAGCCTAAAACCATAAATTTACATTTCTGTAGAAAATATTCCATACGACCCATGAATGTATTCATCTACAGAAAAATAAAGATGTCTGCCAAGCATAATTTAAGGGAGATAATAGGAAAACACTGTTTGTAAGCTAAAATGTATTGTATAAATTTATTTCTTCTCTATGACCGTTTTTTTTAAAAATAGAAAATGCTTAATAATACAGAATAACTTTAAATATGACCAGCTTTCGACTCCCATCAACAAACTATTATTACTAACAAACACTGGCTTGTCCTACCTAACAGCAGCATTTGGAGTCTGCCTCACACAATTCTGTGTAAAATTAATAGAACTGTCAATATTAATGCCTTAATCTTATCTCTCCTAAGGATATACTGAAGAACAAAAAGCACTTGTTTCAAAGAAATTAGTGTGGTTTCTCAAATAAATTGCAAGGGAAGGGGTAAAAAAGTAAAGTAGGGGACATAGCAATCACAATTTGTGGGATTTTTCTGCTTTTCCTAATTTTAAAATATTAAATAAAATCAAATATGACTCGACAGAAATGAGAACATGAACCTGACTACATATATCATACTTAATATTGAAGTACAATTATTTTTTCCAGCATAACAAGTAGGGAGTCTTGTTTAACAAAGGACAGCGGTGAGCATTTGACCTGACAGTTGATATTAAAGTTAGGATGCCCACTGCCTTGGGTCTAGCTTCATTCAAGACTTAAGTCTCCTGTCAATGTACACCTTGGGAAAGGGGTAGTAGACCTGGCTACTGTAAGCATTATGGGGAGTAAACCAGGGAATGGGGCACTCTGTTTCTCTGCCTTTAAAGTACATGAATAAACACAAATTTCTGAAAAATTAAATAATAATGTGATCTGAAATTCAATGGATATAGAGAAAACATGGATGAGAGAGCAGAATCTGCTGAGGAGACAGTTATATAGAAATTACTAACACTATTTTTGTGTACGCTCCAAACTCCCCACAATACAGTTTAAATAGTAATTAGTATAAGAAGAATTTATCATGTAGATTATCTGTTGCTGTAAAGCAAAACAGCCACAGCTATGAGATTATCTTCATTAATGTTTAAAGGCACAAAAGTTCAGGGCTGAAGTAAATTTGGAAATTTCAGCACAAAATGCCATTCTTAACATTCAACATAAAAGTTCATAGCACATTATCTCAAAATTACAAGCAATTCACAAAAAAGCTTTTATCTTTCAAATATGATTTCACTGATATAAATATAAAAAGTAATCATTAATTATAAAACCTCACTGGTTTGAAGGTCATGTGTTGTAAACAAACCTGTAACTTATTAAACAAAGGAAATAACTAAGATTAGTATTGAGGTAATTGCTGAGAAACATGGACGAAAGCAGTCCACTTCTATCAGATACAGACAGCACTTTTCATAGAAAATTAGTTGTGGCTTTGGGCAACACTTTAAGGCAAACAATGCTTCCTTCTCTAGGAAAGACACACCTCAAATATTGTCTTATGGAAAGTTTCCAATTAAGGAAACACCTGGCTGAAATTTTATTGCAGATGTTTACTTTGAATTAGTTAATACACCAGTGAATTCATCAATTTTTAGGGAAATAATTATGATTCTGTTAATATTTTCTCTGGACTGAATGTAATTCAAAATATTAGATTGGTTTTCTACTTACATTATGTAAACTTGAACAATACAAGACAAAGGGCTAAGTTGGCTAGTTCAAAAAATTAATGCATTAACTTCAAAATAGTTACCTTGCATAAAAATCTCCTGAACCTTTTGTTCCTTTACCCAGACTTTCACTTCCTCGTGAAGCTGCGGGTTGTCCCTGAGAACTGGATTTAGGCTGTCTATGTCGTCCTAGAATTACAGATTAAAAGAAAAGGACCATGTTATGCTCTCCTAACAATACCACCAACTTTTCTTCCTATGTGTTCTAAGGCTTGAAGAAAGTTTCTTCATTTAAATGTATGCAAAAGTACAAATTCATAACCTGTACTTCATTAGCAACTACTTCACAATAGTTTCAGGTAAGATTTTGAAACTATCATATTGTCTAAGTTTTTAAGTATGGCTTTGTTCTAACTGGCTTTTTAAGGGCTTTCTTTTTTATTAGAAGCAATACAAACTAAAAGCATCAGGTTAAGGTGGTGCCAAAGAATACAGCTGAATGTTTTACTGACAAGAGATAAATACAAGTGAGTGTCCATAATACCCATTATGATTTTTCTTTTTAAAATTTAACTAAGAGTCACAGAGGGACAGAGAAAGAAGTGATCTTCCATTAGCTGGTTCACTCCCTAGATGGTTACACACAGGGTGCGGCTAGGTTAAGCCAGAAGTCTAGTCTGGTCTCTTACATGGGTACAAGAGTTCAAATATTTGAGCCTTTTCCAGGCCATTAACAGACAGCTGGATTAAAAGAAGAGCAGTCAGGATTCCAACAAATGCAGTGCCATAAGGCAAGCTCCCTTAAAATATGACTTTGAAACTAATAGCACTAATTCATTGTACTGATTTAAATGACAAATTCAATTCTACTCAAATTCATGTGACTAGTAACTTCACTGCCATAGGTTTTATTCTTTTCAGGAAAGCATTAACACATTCAGGCGACTAAAATTACACTACTGGCAATATTGTCCCTTTAATATGGCCAATACATACACACACACACACACACACACGCAAAAACAACCAGCTGTGTCCTTCCAGATCTGAATCATGCAGTCACATAGTTTTGCACTATCTCCCGGTCCCTGCTGGACTCTGACATATTCTTTTTCTCTTAAACATTTCTGGTTGCTCCTACATTTGACATCAGCTGCAGGAGCCAAAGAGTACCTGGAAAGAACAAAGTAGTACTGTCTACCACCATCTATTTAAAAAAAAAAAAAGATTGGCAGATTTTAGAAAACACAGAGCAGAAATGACCTAAATCAGGGAAACTCTATATGCTGTATACAAATATTTAGCTGAGAGGTGGCTACAGGACACCAAAAAGAACCCTTAAATAAAGCAATATTTTACTCCTCTGCTTCAAAAACTTTTAAGATTTCCATCTCATCTTACTACCTCTACAAGACATACTTTCTAGTTTTGGAAGTCTTTTGATATAATATTATGACATGATCCTCACATTTAGTGAATGACCCTAACATATATGCACAATGGTCAACATTATTATACATGTGCCTTCTGAAATATAAAACCTTTACCCACCTGGTAAACACTAGACAACAGCCTAGACTACAACAAACTTCAGAAAGAAATTTCTGAAGGAAAGCAATTAGAACTTTGACAGCTCTGAAAGCTACAATTCTAAAACCATTCTCATTTTTTTTTTTAAAGATTTATTTTTATTATTTTTTCATTGGAAAGGCGGATATACAGAGAGGAGAGACAGAGAGGAAGATCCTCCATCCGATGATTCACTCCCCAAGTGAGCGCAACGGGCCGATACTATGCCGATCCGAAGCCAGGAGCCTCTTCCGGGTCTCCCACGCGGGTGCAGGTTCCCAAAGCCTTGGGCCGTCCTCGACTGCCTTCCCAGGCCACAAGCAGGGAGCTGGAAGGGAAGCGGGGCTGCCGGGATTAGAACCGGCGCCCATATGGGATCCCAGGCGTGCAAGGCGAGGAATTAACCACTTGCGCCACCGCGCCGGGCCCAAAACCATTCTCATTTTAATTCTGTATGTATCCATCCAGATTCCCATTACAAACACAGGAAGTTATAAATTATTTTTAAAGTAGCACTGCTGGGGTTGATGCCATGGCATCGCTGGTGGTAAGTTTCCCCTTGCAGCATCAGCATCCCATATGAGATACCCCACTTTCAATCTAGCTCCCTGCTTTTGGCTCAGGAGAGTAGAGGACAGTTCAAGCTCTTGGGATCTTGCATTCAAATGGGAGACTTGAAGATTCCAGGCTTCTAAATGGCTCAGCTCTGGCTGTTATGGACATTTGGAGAGTGAATCAATGGATGCAAGACTTTCTCTCTCATTTTTCTTTGCAACTTTGTCTTTCAAATAAAAATCAACCAACCAACCAATCAATAAAGAGTAGCATTTCTAATACTTTGCAAATAGGTAGCTAATAACACCAGTTGCTTATTGTAGGACATCAACAACTTGCACCTGGAGAGACACAAAATTTGCTTGTTCAACATTTATTTGTTTAACGGGTTAAATTAACAAACTGTGATTCCAAGATCCTGACAAAATAACCACTCGTTTCCTGGTAGAAAAAGGATATTAATAACTGATTCTTCGGGGTGAGCATTGTAGCCCAGCAGATTAAGTTGCTACTTGTGACACTGGCATCCTGGGAGCACTGCTGGTTCCTGTGCTGGCTACCACACTATGACACAGCTCTCTACTAATGCATCTGGGAAAGCAGTGGAAGACGCCTATGCAGCTATGACGTTGTCACCCACTCATGGGGAAGACCCTGACTTTGGCCTGGCTAAGTCTCAGCCACTGCAACTATTTGGGAATTAAATTAGTGAATGGAAAGTCTCTGTTTCTCTCCCCTCTTTATAACAATGCCTTTCAAATAAATAAAATAACATTTAAAAAAAACCAGATTTGGACTAGCATTGTAGCTTAATACATAAACTCACTGACTAAAACACTGGTATATTATATGGGTGCTGGTTTGTGTTCTCGTTTCCCAGCACCGAGAGATTGGTCACTGCTACTTTTGTGGGAGCTGTGAAAGAAGCTCCTGTTTCCTGGGATTGGCCTGGCCCAGCCCTAGCCATTGTGGCCATCTGGGGAATGAACCAGGGGGTTAGGGTAGAAGCTCTCTATCTTCTCTTTCTGCAACTCTGGGTTTCAAATAAATGTATTAAGAGGGCATTGTGGGAAGAAAATCTGATCATTTAAGTCTTTTTCTTAACTTGTTATTTTTGTGACTCATCTGTAGCCTGATATCTGCCTCTATAAACAATCTTTTAAGATATTTAAAAATATTTATGTTCTGAGTTTGGTACAGTGGTGCAGCAAGCTAATTCTTCAACTTGTGGAGTTGGCATTCCAGATGGACATTGGTCATGTCCTGGATACTCCATTTCAGATCCAGCTCTCTGTTGGCTCAAGTCCTTGGGACCCTCTACTACCCATATGGCAGGCTTGAAGGAAAGCTCTTGGTTTCCAGTTTTGGATAAGTTCAACTCTGGCTATTTTGGCCTTTTGGGGAGTAAAGCAGCAAATGGAAGGTCTTTTGCTGTTTAACCTCAGTAAAATTTGTCTTTCAAATAAAAAGATAAATCTTTAAAAAAAATACTTCCATCTTATTTGAATGGCAGAGAGAGAAGAAAAATGTATTTATTTATTTAATGAAAATCTATATTCTACCTAGTGATTCACTTCCCAAATGCTACAAGAGTCCGGTGCTGGACCAGGATAAACTGCAGCCCCAAACTCCACCAGGGTGGTAGGCACCCAAGCACTTGGGCCAATATTTTCTGCTTTCCAGGGTGCAGAGTAATACAAAGCTGGAAGGGAACTACAGTATTTGGGACATGAACTGTAAGATGTGGTGCTAAATATTCTTCCCTGATGATTACCTTTTAAATACCAAGCCAGTGGTCTTAACATTCAATTCTCAATTTTACATAATATTGAATGGCATGAATTATTTAATTACTTAAAAACCTCTTAAATTTATGCAAACATACACCCTGGTGTATCATTGGCATCTTGTTACTCTATGATATAAAGCCATAAGGATGACTTAAAGAGAGGAGAAATTAAAGATTTTGAATAAAAATTGTATTTGCTGTTTCACAGAAAAGGACTTCGGCTATGACTTGAACTTTGATTCTAAAAATAATTTAACCCCATATTACATCATTTTTTGTACTTTGAAGACAAGAAGAACTGTATTAGCTGCCTGAAAACCAAGCACTCATCTTGAATTACTACTGCTAATTTTTCATCTCCCCAAACCAAGTCACCCTGGTAATAAATTAGCAGCACTGTATGAGCCTCCTATCCTCCATACATTGTATCCTATTTAAATTTTTACTTGTAATCTCCAACAAATGACAAGTTCACGGCGACCTTAAATGACACTTAACTGTTCGCCTGTTTGCTGTTGTTCCTCTGGTAAAAGTTCTAACACAATAGAAAAATAGCTATCAGGAGTCAACACTATGGCAGACAACATTCTGGGCATGCTGGAAATAACTGCACTGTTTGTAGAACTCAATTTTTGCAGTAGTACCTAACTTATATTCATGGTCTAGCCAAACTATAAAATAATTGCTAGTCTTTAGATTCCTGGAGTTTCTGGCCAAAATGAAAAAAACAGGCTAGTGCAGGTTCCTGTATTGGCTGGTCCACTTGCGATCCAGGTCTCAGCTTATAGCCTGAGATGGGAGTGAAGATGGCCCAAGGTCCTGGGACTGCAATCACAAGGAAGATTTGGAAAAAGAATCTTAACAGCTCCCATTTTTGGCTCAGCTCAACTCTTGCCATTTTGGCCTTCTGGGGAGTGATCAGGCAAATGGAAGACTGATCTCTGTTTCTCCTCTCTGCAAATCTGCCTTTCAAATAAAGACAATCTTAAAAACAACAAAAAAACTGGGCCTGGCACAATAGCCTAGTCCTTGCCTTTCACATGCCAGGATTCCATATGGCAGCCAGATTGTGTCCCAATGGTCTCACTTCCCACCTAGGTTTGTGACCTGGGAAAGCAGTGAAAGATGGCCCAAAGCGTTGGGATCCTGCACCCACGACGCAGGAGACCCAGAAGAAACTCCTGGCTTCAGATCGGCTCAGCTCTGGTTGTTGCGGCCACTTGGGAGTTGACCAGCAGATTGAAGATTTTCCTCTGTGTCTCTCCTCTCTGTATATCTGACTTTCCAATAACATTAAATATATAGATAATCTTCAAAAAAATCTGCATTGAGGGCCAGTGCTGTGGCAGCACAGCCAATAAAATTGGCACCTGAGGAAGCAGCAATCCTAGTGGTCACTGGTTTCAGTGGTGGCTGTTCCACCTTCTACCTTGAATTCAGCTCCCTGCTAATAATTAATGTGTCTGGGAAAGCTTGGGCTCCTGCACTCAGGTGGAAGACCCAAAAGAGGTTCTAGGCTCCTCGCTTGGATCTGACCACCCCCAGCCATTATGGCTATTTGGGGAATGAAGCAAAATATGAAAGTCTCCTCCCTCTCCATAATTCTGCCTTTCAAGTAAATAAAGAAATTGTTCTATTAAAAAAAATCAGCTCTGTATTTTTAATCCTCAGCGAATGATTTCAAACAATTGCTTGGAAATTTGCAACTTAATATATCACAAATGAAGTGAATGTTAGGAAAGTCTTATATGCAACCCCTCAAAACATTACAAAACCACAGGGTGAGTTATGGCACAGCAGTTAGGCCGCTACTTACAATGCCAGCATCCCATTATCAGAGCGGCAGCTTGAGTCCTGGCCATTTTCCAGCCCATCCAGCTCCCTGCTAATGTGGCTGGGGAAGACTAGGACGGCCCAATGACTCAGATCACACCGTTCATTTGAAAAACCCAGATGAAATTTTGAATTCCTGGCTTTAGCCCTTCAAATAAATAGACAAAAATCTTAAACAAAACAAAACAAAAAAGCCAGCAGAATTTAAAATTATCCCCCCCCCATTGCCAGCTTTAACATTCAATAATTCCAGATAATACTATCCTTACATTTCAGTAACAAATATACCCTAAATGACTAGTGTTTAAGTTATTAATCTAGCCTTTGAAAACAGCATAGTTGTCAGTGTAAATTTAAACATATTTTTAACATAAGAGAAGCACTTTCACAATTTCACTCAACCCTAACAATGTCTCAGTTATTACTCATTTTACAGCTCGGAAACATAATCAGATTAGGTAATTTCCCCATAATCACACAGCTGGGAGAAAAACCAACAGCAGTGTCTAGAACCAAAGTCTTTCCCCCATGCACACATACAGAATTAAAATTTTGAATGCTTTTTGCTGAGATTTCAATAATCCATTCTGTCTTTAGCAGCATGGTCACATACAACAAAAGGAAACCAAATTTGTTTAAAAAAAAAAAAACAGAAAATAATTTCAATGAACTATTCACTGTGATATATGAAAGATGTAAGTAGATTCTATAAGATTCCATAGTTTCTTAATAAAATTTATCAAAATTCTTAAAAATTTCAGAATAGGATATACTTATTAATAAGCACATACTTTATGTAAAATCATAGTATATATATGTGGCCTTCAAAAAGTTTACAGAAAGGTACATATTTTTGTTTTTCTATAAATTTTTAAAGCTCTCTTATTTCTTGCTTTACTTTATCAGTCATATAATGGTTGATGGACTTACTTTAAGTGTGTTAACTGAAAATAACAACCAAAGGAAGGAAGGAAGGAGTAACTAAGCCTATGGAATTGTATCATAAAATTAAAAATAAAATAGAAGGAAAAAAAAGTGACTACCAAAAGAGTTTCTTGGCTACTATCCAAATAGAAAATAAGATTTCAAAAATGCTCAAGGGCCCAGTGCTGTAGCTAAGTGGCTAAAGTCCTTGCCTTGAATATACCGGGATCCAATATGGCCCCTGGTTTGTATCCTCCACAGCTCAGCTTCCCATTCAGCTCCCTGCTCGTGGCCTGGGAAAGCAGTAGAGGACAGCCCAAGGCTTTGGGACACTGCACCTGCGGAGGAGACCCGGAAGAAACTCCTGGCTCCTGGGTTTGGATTGGCACAGCTCCGGCCATTGCGGCCACTTGGGAAGTGAACCAGCAGATGGAAGATCTTAATCTCTGTATATCTAACTTCCCAATAAAAATAAATAAATCTAAAAAATGCTTTCTGAATAAGCTTAATTGCAGCCTTGTAAAATATCTGCATTTTAACTATAAGTTGCTAAGAAAGTGTCACTGGCATTAAGTCCTCTTCTTCTAAGAATTAACAACATGGTGTGAAAAAAATCAAGACTCTCAAGAATGAAAATCTGTTTCCTTGTATATTCACATGTTAATATTCTTTGTAAAACTCTGAATAATAGTTTGGATCTTATGAAAGCAGTTCAAAAGTCTGGAAGACAATTTTTCTTTCAAGTGATTTATTGGCACGGCTTTTGCACAGTTGAGTCATCCTGAGTTTAACCTACTGAGTCACCTGCTTACAGCCTCTGCCAACCACAATTTAGTAACTGCAGCTTCCTCAAACCTAAAACCGAACAAAGTCAGGAAGGCCTGGGGACTGTTTCATGTTTTCCAAAGCAGTAACTGACAATACTCTTCAGAATAACCCAACTAAAAAAAAGAAAAACAAAAAAAAATTCCTGGGGTGGGAAGGACAGAAATCAACTGAAGAAAGACATAAGATTATATGCTTGCATTTGGGGAAGTATTCCACTAAAAATTCTTAGGTATAAACTTAAACTGGGTTAGTACATCCATATAATCATGTCAATAACTATTCTAATTCATACAGAATGTATATGAGTCAGAGAGGTCATAGATTGTTCCTGCAAAAATAGACATTTACATAATAGTTATGTTAATCATAAAATTAATTGAAAATAAATCCCAAATTAATGCCATGTCATGGAATTTTTGAGCTGTCACTTTTTCCACATGCTACTATATAAATGATAAACTATCAAACATTTTAACATACTCTTTTCTTACAATGATTGATTTTTCCATAGACAAGGGAGTAAGAGATATTATATTGTTCAAATGGTATCTATGAACTATATCAAATCTCTTAAAAACTAAAACAAAACAAAAAAGAAAAAGCCAAAACCACCTGGGCAGAATCATCAGCATGTGCACCACATATTGGGACCATCAGGACCCTGGGTCAATGCTAGGTGGCTGTTCCCCATCCCCAGGAACAGGGGAAGCTGGGAGGCTGGGTGTAACTTCTCTTATCTCCCTGCTCTCCAGATACTGGAAGAAGAAATAGAAGATTTGCAAACCCACTTTTCCCTAACCCTTGAATGTCTACCACCCTGATCAGCTATGTAAGCATCAGTTAAAATAAAAATAAAAAATAAAAACTTCAAAAAGAATACTCCAGTGGCAACCAGAATAATCAAGAAGTTTTGTGTCATGAATGACCAAGTGACTTGGTTGTAATGACACTGATTTAACTGTTTCTTTCATTGGAGTTCATGTGCAATAGATCAGTTACATAAGACATGCATGATGCTATAAAAATAAAAAGCTGGGGAATTCTATAGCATCATACATAGAACTATTTCAAAATTTTCATTTATTCGTTTCATTCACTTGAAAGGAAGAGAGGGAGAGGGAGACAGTTATTTTTCACCTGCAGGTTTACTCCTGGAATCCCTACAACAGTCAGGGCTGAGCCATGTCAAGCTAGCAGCCGAGGATACAATCTGTGCCTCCAAGTGATTAGAATGTCAAGGACCAAAGTACTTGAGCTGTCACCTGCTACCTCCAGAATTTATTAGCAGGAAACTGAAATCAGAAATATACTGGGAAGAAAGCCAAGACATTTCAATATGGAATGCGGGTATTCCAAATAGTAGTATCTCAACCTGCTGCACTGAGTTATTTGAAAGGCAAACTGACAGAGAAAGAAGAGGCAGATTTAAAGTTCTCAAAGTTTTATCTGTGGAGCCCACAACCAAAATGAGTGCTAGGTTGTCACACTTGCTCCACTTCTTACCCAGCTTCCTGCTAACGGCCCAGGAAAGCAGCAAAAGATGGACCAAGCCCTTGGGCTCCTGTACTTATGTGGGAGACTTGTAATATGTTCCAGCTCCTAGCTTCCTACTGGTTTGCTCCAGCAGCTGCAGCTGCTTGAGTGAACCAGGGGGTGGAAAAATCTCATTTTTCCCTAATTCTACCTTTCAAGTTAAAATAAATAAATCTTTAAAAAGGAAATTTAATCTACCTAAAAATCCATTTAGCAAAAAGGAAGGGCAGTCATTGTGTCCAAGCAGGTTAAACAGCTGCAACTGGTATTGAAGCACCCTGTTTGAGTCCAAGCTAATCTGTACCTAATCCAGCTTTCTTCTAGTGCAATCTGGAAGTCTCCACAGGAAGGTTCCAGCAGTCCCACCACTGCAATCCACATGAGATCTAGCTTCTGGCTCCTGGCTTAGGCCTGGCCCAGCCTTAGTTGTTGCAGGTAATTAGAGAATGATGCAGAGGATGGATGATCTATGTTACTCTGATTTTAGAAGGAAATAAATGAAATTTTTCTAAATCAGAAAAGGAAGGGGCAATACATTGAATCATGTTAAACGTTTACTACTGTGTGGGAAAACATTGTTCCACTTCTGATCCAGCTGGGAAACAGCAGAGGATGGTCTACGTCCTTGGGACCCTGCATCCATGTGGTAGATGCAAAGAAAGCTCTTGAACCTCAGCTTTTGATCTGCTCTGCTCTGGTCACTGGGGAGTGAACCAGCAAGTGGAAGATCTCTTTCCATGTCTCCTTTTCTCTTTCCCCACCCCCCCTTGTAAAATTTGACTTTCAGGGTCCGGCGTGATAGCATAGTGGTTAAAGTCCTCGCCCTGAAAGCACCGGGATCCCATATGGGCGCAGGTTCCAATACCGGTGGCCCCAAGTCCCATCCAGTTCCCTGCTTGTGGCTCGGGAAAGCAATCGAGGATGGCCCAAAGCCTTCGGATGCTGTACCCATATGGGAGACCCGAAGAAGCTCCTGGCTCCTGGCTTTGGATTAGCTTGGCTCCAGCCATTGCGGCTGCTTGGGGAGTGAGCCATCAGATGGAAGACCTTCTGCTCCCTCTCTCTGCCTCTCTGTATATCTGACTTCTTAAATGATAATGATAATAATAATAAATCTTTTTAAAAAATGCTTACTATGCTATGTCTGGAAAAAAATTATAAAATTTATTCTATTAATTCTGAGTAAACAGTTTTCAAGTTCTTTCATTAAATAACAATCATTTAACTTGGCACTAATACTCATGTTTGTGAGTTTTTAAAATTAAAATGCAGTCATAAATTACTGGTATAAAATGACACTTGAAATTCGCACAGACAAAACTTGAGGTATAACTGTTTTGTAGTTTTTTAAATGTCTTGTGGGACTATGAAGCTGAAAATCTACCACTATAATATTTCAAACATTCTCCTTGTTTTAGATTTACTTTCATTAAGGGAATACCAGTTGGGGGGACAATATTGTGGTATAGTGGATAAAGCCACCACCTTTGACACTGGCATCACATACTGGTGCCAGTTCATGTCTCTGCTACCCCACTTCTAAGCCTGATAATGGTCTGGGAAAATCTGTGCAAGACAGCCCAAGTATTTGGGCCCAAGCCATCCTTGTAGGGAAGATCGTTCAAGGTTGACTTCAGCTTGGCCCAGTGCTTGCCATTGTGGCCATATGTGGAGTGAAAGATCTCTGCCTTTCTTGTTCCTTGTAACGCTTTAAATAAATTAATCTTTCAACAACAAAAAAAAAAGAGAAAATCCAGGCTAGACAGCTTATTGTAATACTGTCTGAAACAGTCTTTCCAAATGTACAGAAAGCTCTAGTTAGAAATATACCCTTGAACACAATTTTGGATATCTGGCATTAGTTACTGTATTAAAGAAAAGGCAATGAGATATTAGTTAATGTCCTAAAGGATTTTATACACAATACATATGGAAAGCTACATAATTTAATTACCTTCCTTGCCTGCTCTAGAATGGGACAAGAATTTTTATCTGAACAATGCACAGGCAATGCAAAAATGAACAGCTGATGTCATAGGATAACAGACAGTTATAGTCTACAGTTTTAAATTTGGAAGATAAGGGTTCCGCAACTAAGATAGGTGGGCATTGTGGTGATACTTGGGACACTTACATTCTGTAATTAAAATACCAATTCGAATCCCATTATTTCATTTCTGATCTAGCTTCTGCCTAAGGCTGCAGATGACGGCGCAAGCACACAGATTCGTGTTACTTTCCTGGCTTCCAGCTTCTGCCCAATCCAGCCAGGATTTTGTGGACATTTGGGGAATGAATCAGAAAAGAAAGTTCTCTGTTTCTCTCCCTTGTGGCCTTTCAAATAAGTTAAAAACAAAAAACAGGGACTTTGACAATATTAGGGAAATGAAGAGAGAATATACAAATGAGAAACAGTGTAAAAAACTAACATTAAAACTGCAGAGGGAAAAAAAAGTCAGCAATGACTGATAAAAAAGAAAAACCCAAGAAATTTCATCATAGAAGCAATAAAAAATTTCCAGAGACACGGTGATCCACAGCATTGAGACTGATAAAGTTCAGACAGATAGGGATGAACTTTAACCTTCAGTGCAATAACAGCTTAAGAACAATCTTAACAACATCAGTTCTGTGGAAGTGAAGGCACAAGTTAGGCCACAGATGGAAGGGTTATTGGGATTCCTAACAAGTCCAGCCATGATGGAAAAGAGTAAGATAAGGCCATTCTTATAATGAGTGATGAGTGAACTTTTATTTTTTTATATCAGAAAAGAGCTGATTTTTTTTTTTACATAATGAAGAAAAATGAGAAGTGGGCTCATAATTTGGTAAACGGAGTGAGGTATTTAAGATAGGTTCTAGAAAACAAGGAGAGATTAGCCTTTTAAAGCAAAAAGCAAAGAAAGAACTAATTCTGTCAGACTGCAAAACAGTAGTGGAATATATCCTAAGGGTATAAAGAACTGCATAAAACATTTTTCAGCAGTCATATGGTTGGTATTAGTTAATGTCAATGTTGTTATTCTAAGGCTGGTGGTTGCATAATGAAGAATACAAAGCAAATGACTAAACAATGCTGTTCTATTATTCCTGACATTACTGACAAGTGATGATAGAACACAACTACTGTGAATGAGATGCAACAGTGTGTATAGGTAAGTACACATGGGTATCTAATCGTGTAGGAATGAAATAGGCTGTGTGTGATTTGCTTTAAAGTAAGCCTAGGAGTAAGTAGTAAGATGAAATAATACTGGCAACGAATTGGTAATTTTAAAGGTGGCTGATCTCTCTTTCCCTTCCTAATAAAATGACAATACATGAATTAAGAAAATGTCTTTATATCAGCTTACAAAGACCTACTAAAAGAGCCTTACAACCTTTTGGACAACACTTTACTAATCTCCATACAGACTGTTATTCTTTGTCCTTAATTCACAGTAGTTGAAGCTTTATATCACCTTCCAGGTTTTATTTTTCTCTACAACATTTACCATTGCCTAATATTTTTTAGAAAGAAAGAAGGCAAGGAAAAGGTGCAAAAATAGGTATAAGAACAGGAAGTCAAGGAGGGTTCCTACTTGTAACCTCAGTTTCCTCTATGCAGCAAGAGAAAGGTCATCTACTAAGAGGAAAGGGGGAAGTTTAATAGATTCGAAATAAGCATTTTAGATAACAGAAGCTCACAGAGGGCACATGAAAAGATGACAAATGATTTTAAAGTTCTAATTGAAAGCGGAGATAAACTCAAGGGTCTTAAGGAAGTTAACAGAAAATTTGTGCTGAGAAAATTGCACAGATTTTTAAAAGTATCTTACAATTAAAAAAAAATATATATATATATACACTTTTTCAAAAGGCAGAGTTTCAGAGAACTCTTCTATCTACTAGTTCGCTACCTAAATGGCTATGGTGGCTAGGCTAAAGCCAGGAGACTTGAACTCAATCTTCTGATGCTTTTCCAAACCAATAGCAGGGAAGTGGATTGAAAACAGAGCAGGCTTGAATCTTAACTATGATAATGGGAAGCTGGCATTTCAAGCAGTGGATTAACTCACCGTACCATAATGTCAGTCCCTACAAACAGACTCAAAAAAACTTGCACACAAATCAATTTAATTCCACTGTTTTCCAGGAACGTTTTGAAGCACCCATATACAACTGTACAAAAATATCCAAGTATAAATCTTTCCTGCAGTGTTCAGCATCTAGGTCAAGTTTTTCCAGTAGTACTTTCTGTGATGGAAACATTACATAGATATATACGAGCTTACAAATGCACATTTCAACTTTTCAAATGCGGCTAGCATGATTGAGAAGTCAAACTTGTAATTTAAACTGCCACATGTAACTAGCACCTAAAAATAACATACAATGTAGATTAAGGGAACAAAAGATATAAAAGCAAATAGCAGGATCATTACAAAACCAAACGTTAGGGGTAAACGCAGGACAGGTACTTTGGCACAGCTGTGGAAGCCACAGGTCTGTCTCGTATAGCAGTGCTAGTCCCAATTCTAACTACTCTGTACTTCAGATGTGGCTTCCTGTTGATGTCAGCCTAGAATATTTGAGTCCCAGCCAATGTTTATTTCTGCCTTCTCATCCAGTCTATCCTACTGGGAGCACTTGAGAAGTGAACCTACAGACAAAAAAATCTGTCTCTTGGGCCCAGTGGCGTGGCCTGGTGGCTAAAGTCCTCACCTTGAAAGCACCAGGAACCCATATGGGTGCCAGTTCTAATCCCAGCAGCCCCACTCCCATCCAGCTCCCTGCCTGTGGCCTGGGAAAGCAGTCGAGGATGGCCCAAAGCCTTGGGACCCTGTATCCATGTGGGAGAGATCTGGAGGAGGTTCCTGGCTTCTGGCTTCACATGTGCACAGCACCAGCCATTGTGATCACTTGGAAAGTGAATCATCAGATAGAAGATCTTCCTCTCTGTATCTCCTCCTCGCTGAATATCTGAACTTCGCAATAAAAATAAATTAAATATTTAAAAGCCTCTCCACTGCTCTGTTACTATGCCTTTATTTAGTTAGTTCATTTTTCAGTTTCATTTAAAAAGGGTAAATGTGACAGAAAAATTTGTAAGAGTTATAGTGCTGTAAAGGACAGCTGAAATATGGCCCAATATGATGTTTCAGTGACTAAATTCTAACCTTGCAAGCGCTGTGATTTCATATGGGCACCAGTTCACGTCTTAAATGCTCCATTGCCCATCTAACACTATGGTTCTAGCCTGGGAAAAGTTACAGAGAATGGGCCAAAGCCTTGAGATCTTGTACCCACTTGGGAGCTCAGAATAAAGTTCCTAGTTCCAGCTTCACAGCCGCTCAGCTCTGGTCTTTAATGTCATTTGGAGAGTGAACCAGCAGATGGAAGATCTTAATTAAGAAAATAAATCTTAAAAAGGAAACAAAAGAAAATGACCCACAATCCAAATGGAGTTAACCAAACTACTAAAGAATCCTAGGCAGATGTATGGACAGTGGATAAGATGCTGTTTGGGATAACCACATCCCATCCTGGAGTGTGTGAGCTTGAAGCCCAGCTCCACTTGCCAGGGTGCATCCCGAGAGACTGAAGGTGATGGTTCAAGTACTTGGGTCCCTGCTACCCATGTGGGAGGCCCAGAATAGTTATTGGCTCCTGCTAGTGGCATGCCTCAACTCTGGCTGTTGGAGGCATTTGGGGCGGGAATTAGCAGGTGCTCTTACTCTGTCTTTTAAGTAACAGGAAAAGCAAAACTTTTTAAAGAAATGAGAAGAAAAGAAATCCATCCTTTCTGAGATGCTTATGTATTGCCTCTGAACTTCACAATGGATAACAGCTTAAATGAATTTCAAGGCTAAAGACATACAGGAGGGTTTTGGAGCAGAGGTACCACATGTTAATCCTCAGCCTTGTGGTACCAACATACCATATGGGTGCCGGTTCATGTTCAGGTTGCTTCACTTTCTATCCAGCTCTCTGCTCATGACCTAACAAAGCAGCAGAGGACGGCCCAAGTCCTTGGGCCCCGTACTCATGTGGGAGACCAGAAACAGGCCCATGGTTACCAGCTTCAGATCAGCTAAACTCAGGTCACTGCGGCCACATGGGGAGTGAAGCAGTGGATGGAAGACCTTCTCTAGCTCTGTAAAATCTGGTTTCCAAATAAGAAATAAAGTCATTCTATTTACAAATCAAGCTCCCATCCCTTTTTAAAAGATTTATTTATTTATTTTTATTGGAAAGGCATACAGAGAGGAAGAGACAGAGAGGAAGATCTTCCGTCCAATGGTTCACTCCTCAAGTAACTGCAACAGCTGGAGCTGAGCCAATCAGAAGCCAGGAACCTCTTCCAGGTCTCCCAAACGGGTGCAGGATCCCAAGGATTTAGGCCATCCTCGACTGCTTTCCCAGGCCACAGGCAGGGAGCTGGATGGGAATTGGGGCTGCTGGGATTAGAACTGGCGCCCATATGGAATCCCAGCGCGTTCAAGGTGAGGACTTTGACCTCTACGCTATTGTGCAGGGCCAAAACAATTCCCTTTTGATATGCCTGTAAAAGTAACAGAAGATGGCCCAAGAATTTGAGTGCCTGCCACCATTTTGGACACCTGATTAGAGTTCTTAGCTTCTGGCTACAGCCTGGCTTTGCCCCAGCTGCTTTGGCCAGATGTGGAGTGAATCAACGAAAAGAAGCTCTCTCTACTATAACTGCTTTTCAAATACATCTTAAAAACTAAAAATCATATATTCAACTTTTATTTATCCCCGTAATTAAATTATTGACTTATAAAATTCTCATGACTAGGTCTAGAGTTTTATATATATAGCTATAGCTATAGCATGCAGATTTTGAGGAGGAAGCATAGCCACTGTAATTATTGGAAAAGAATGGTATGGAATAGCATTTGTGGTGCTATGAGTTAAGCCTCTGTCTGCAATGCCAGGCTAGGTCCCCATTATTATGACGGCAAGGCAGCAGCAGATGGCCAAAAACCTTGGGCTACACCCAAACGGGAGACCTAAAATAAGCTCCGGGCTTCGGCATGATCCTGGCGTACCCTCAGCCTTTTTGGCCATTTGGGAAGTGAACAAGCAGAAGGAACAGCTGTTTTTGTGTTTCTCTCCCTCTCTCTAACTCGGTCTTCAATAACTCCATTCCCAATAAAGCTTTTTTTTTTTTTAATTTTGAAAAGTACAGAAATACTTAATTCATGGAAAACAAAAGTTTATCTAATTACATAAACTTTTTAACATTATGAATATTTTTATGATATACATTTTCAGTGAACTTTTTGATGACCTCCTGGCACAGATGTGGATGAAACTAGAATAGTTACTGTGGAAAAAAGTTTGCCTGCTCTTTGCAGCAACTTAGCATAAAACAATCATTCTTGCAATTCTAATTCTAGGTATATAAACCAAAGAACTGAAAAAAATATTTACACACCAATGTTTCTAAAAGTATTACCCATAATAATAAAGTAGAAATAATCCAAGTATCCATCAATAGATAACACATTCACACAAAATGGAGTACTTACTATTCAGCCACTTAAAGTACTGATATTTTAACATGTAGCTTAGCCAATATTTTGATATTTTGTAGTGAAATTAAATTTTTATGAAAAGACAAGTAGTACATGTTTCCACTTAGGTGAAGTACCTAGAACAGGCAAATTTATAACCAAAGAAAGATAGAGGTTGCCAGAGGTTTTTGGAAGGAGAAAAGGAAACAGGAAATGGGAAGTCTTACTTAATGAGCAATTTCTGTTTATGATGATGACAAAATTCTAGAAAAGGATAGTGGTAATGGTTGTACAATATTGAGAATGTAGTTAATGGCACTGAAATGAGCACTGAAAACAGCTAAAACATTAAGTGTTACCGTTTAATTCTTTTAAACCAATACTTTACTCCCCTTCTCAATAAGGACAATAAAAAGTAGATGTAACTGGAAAATCCACAATTATTTACTATTTTACTTAATTTCATATATTTAATCAATCTTGTTATCCTACTGGCTTAGCTAATTTATATTACTCTTGATAAGATGCAAGGGTCACCTAGTCTAGGACTAGGGATATCTCCTCTACACCTCTCCGACAAACCAGTGAGTATTCCATTTACCTCCTGGGTTTCTGTTACTTCAGACTTTTTACCTGAATAATTTACATTCAGATTCTGTAGGATTTCTTCTGCTGGATTACAGGTTCTATGAAGGCAAGGCATTTCTATTCCTGACTACATGATACAACTAGTCACCAAACATTAACAATAAACATCTCTCAATTTGGATTATTTACTGCACTATTCTGATTTCAGTCTAAAGGCTAGGAAGTTTTGGATTTTAAAGACAAACATTTAAGTAAGAGACTGACAAAGTTTCATTTTAAAGTACTTTCAAGTTTAATTGAATAAAAGCAGGTCTTAAGGATATCACTAGGCACAAGAAACAGAATCAAAAAAAAAAAACAAGAAGCCTTTTTCTTTAAATTTATCAGGATTTTCTACTAGGAAACAAATGAATTTGAAAATAACGTAAAGATCTAGAATAAACCTTGATGTTAGTGTGTGCAATAAAATGTGAAGGCAATAAAATAAAAAAAAAAACAGATTCAATTTTAGGAGAGGCCAACTATACTAAAAATAACAAAGTATCATTTGACATTTGATGGTTAACAAAGCAGGGTGATTAGTGCTGTGATGTACGTCAATAAAAAGGGCTCAGATTACATTTTGGCTCTTCCTAGTTACCTGAAGAGAGACAACAAGTTACAACCATCCTAATCATCACCTTTTTTGGGCAGCAGGGCGGGGGGGGGGGGCGGGGGGGCGGGGAAGAAGCCTATAAAAATTACTACTGGGCGTTGGCATTGTGGTACAGTGAATTGAGTTGCTTCCTGCAGTGCAAGCACCCAAGGCATCCCAGTTGGGTGTGTGCTCAAGCCCTCAGGTCCCAATTCCTCCATTTCTGATGCAGTTCCCTTCTAAGGCACCTGAAAAAGCAGCTGAAGAGCTTGGGCTCCTGCACCCACACAGGAGACCTAGACTTCAACGTGGCCAAGCCCTGAGAGTAGAGACCAGCTGGAAAGTCAATCACCAGATCAAAGATCTCTGGCTCTCCTCTAACTATGCCCTGAACACTTTTTAAAAAAATTACTACTTTAGGGTCCAGAGCAGTGGCTTAGTGGCTCAAGTCTTTACCATGAATGCGCCAGATCCCATAGGGGCGCAGGTTCTAATCCTGGCAGCCATGCTACTGTGGCCACTTGGGAAGTGAACCAGCGGATGAAAGATCTTTCTCTCTGTATATCTGACTTTAAAAAAAAATTTAAAAATGTAGTCACAAGAATAAGAAGAGATCAGCAAATTTTCTAGCATATGATCATAGCAGATTTGGGACCAGGAAAGAATTATTGTAGTAACTTAGTTTTAATCCAAGTATTGCAGAACAGCTTGTATTTGGGCCAAATTTCAGTCAAAATAACATATTCTCTCACTCCACAAATACATTTTCAACAGCAAGTTCTGCAACTGATTTTTTTTTTTATTGGAAAGGCAGATATACAGAGAGGAGGAGAGACAGAGAAGATCTTCCACCCCTAAGTGATTGCAACGGCTGGAGCGAAGCCAATCCAAAGCCAGGAGCCAGGAGCTCTTCTGGGTCAACCATGCGGGTGCAGGGTCCCAAAACTTTGAGCCGTCCTAGACTGCTTTCCCGGGCCACAAGCAGGGAGCTGGATGGGAAACGTGGCTGCTGGGATTAAAACTTGCGCCCATATGGGATCCTGCCGAGTTCAAGGCAAGGACTTTTAACCACTACGCTATAGCGCCGGGCCCTGCAACTGATTTTTAAAAAATCAAATGAAAACCACCTTTTTAAAAATGGCAGCAGATATGAATGTACCTGGATACACTGCAGCTCTAATTTATAAAATAGCAATGGGTACTTTCATAGCCACTTTTGAAATTGTGGCTATATAAAATCAAATAAGTGTGATAGAAGGAGCACTTAAACAAAATGTAGAGCAAATACTAAATATAAACACAGACCAACTTTAAATTTAAAAAAAAATCAAATAAGGAAGTATGGTAACATTGTTTAGTTATAGGTTCCCCTTTTCTTGTTGTACATCCTAGTATTCAGGCTTCAGCTTGGCTCTACAATTGCAAGCTGTCACTTTTGACTAGAAATGGAATGAAGCCAAGTACTACACAATAGCTGCTTCCTGCTCTGGGCCCATCTCCTAGACCACCCCCAGGCCATGCCTGCACAGATGCTAACCCTACCAAGCCAATAATTTGCTGGGAGTCAGTTCAGTTATGGCTATGATCTTGTATTTTTGGCACAGTGTACATGCCATAAATGCACTGTTCACATCTCACTTACTTTATGTCAACAAAGCACCCGTAAATTGCAATCAAATGATATTAATGGAAGTGACACTGAAAGGGAAGATATATATGAAAACTAAGGGAGTAACTGGCAATATGTTTAACACCTGCCAACACCAGAAACAGAAAAATGGAGAACAGAAATTTTTAAAGCATGTTAACCCAAATAATCCTGTTACAAATTTTGCAGAACTTCTGATTTGCATCTGACACTAACTTAAAAGTCATCTTTCTGGACAAATTAATTTTCAGTTGGGTTTTTAACCCAACCCAGAGCCTAAATTATTAGATTGGGTTAATGTTGGTATGAAATGCTCGAACATCTACCTTAAGTTCATACAATTAGTACACTAACAGCTGGGAAACAATTTCCACAGTTAAGTAGCACAATTTGTTATGATCAATGGTTAAAGGATTATACCCACAAACCCTATCTTCAGAGCCAAACAATAACAAAGTTCAAACTTGTGAGATACGAAGAAGTACTGGTAGCAAGTATCTTGAGTTTTCCTTAGAAAAAAGGTGTTATGTTTAGAAAAAGCAAATATCAATAAAGGACTCTGTAATTCTTTTTTCTAATATTTTCTTAAAGTAACAGTTCAAAAAATCAATGTGAAATCTTACCTACACATGATTCATTAAGAAAAAAGGAAAGGGAAAGGGAAAGGAAAAAAGAAAGCCACACATAGGCAGCAAACGGCACAACTAGGAATTAAAGTCCTGTTTATTGGCCTGGCGTTGACAGCTAAGAGGCTAAATCCCTGCCTTACATCCACCAGGATCCCATATGGATGTGTCCCAGCAGCTCTACTTCCCATCCAGCTCCCTGCCTGTGGCTTGGGAAAGCAGTTGAGGATGGCCCAAAGCCTTGGGACCTGCACCCACATGGGAGACCTGGAGGAAGTTCCTCGTTTTGGATCAGCTCAGCTCCAGCCATTGCAGCCACTTGGGGAGTAAACCAGCAAACAGATCTTTCTATCTCTCCTTCTCTCCATAACTCTCTCTTTCCCATAAAAAAAAAAAAATAAATCTTAAAAAGAATCAACTCAGTCTTTCCAATATTTAACTATACTTCCAATGTTGTTATAAAGATGGTTAGTCTGTCAACTACTTCCTGTGCTTAGCAATCCTTCCCCTCCTTCATCTGACTCCATCACACGACATCTACTACGACATCTACAGTACAGCAGTCCGTTCTCTAGCTGTTCCACAAATCTACTGTTTTGTCCTTTCTGCCAATGTCTGCCAATACTCTCCACCACCCTTTTTCACTTCCATCTCTGTTCAAATGAACCTCATTCAAGTTTTACTTCCTTCAGAGACTTCTTCATTCATGTCAGTTTCTAGTGATTTCTATCTTTGTACTCCTAAAGTCTTCACTATGGATTTTTGCTCTCCAAATCAGGTGTACTTCAAGGCAGTTTTCTTAAAATATTAGTTCTTGTCACTGATTTTTTAATAACTCCCTGTTAGGTAAGCTTTTTATTAACTTTTTAAAATACATTAAAGCAAACAACAGGCTGTTGTGACTGGGAAAACCACAATATTTAAATAAAAATAAATGAAGTTGATCTGGAAATTTCAAAAGCCAAATATTTCAAATGTTAATGGTACATCAAAGGGAAGTAGAGCCTAAGCATTAAGTTGCTATTTAGTGACTTCTTCCTGGAGAATCATTGAGCTGAAAATCAATGGAACCCTAAGAGCGCTAGACTCTAGAGTTCTGGTCTCTCTACCTCAATTACAGCAGATACTTGGATTCCTGTAAAAATATTCCAGGGCCCGGTGGCGTGGCTCAGCGGCTAAAGTCCTTGCCAGGATCTCATATGGGCGCCGGTTCTAATCCTGGCAGCTCCACTTCCCATCCACTTTCCCTGCTTGTGGCCTGGGAAAGCAGTCAAGGATGGTCCAAAGCCTTGGGACCCTGCACCTGTGTGGGAGACCCAGAAGAGGTTCCTGGTTCCCGGCTTCGGATCGGCGTAGCATCGACTGTTGCGCTCACCTGAGGAGTGCATCATTGGATGGAAGATCTTCCTCTCTGTCTCTCCTCCTCTCTGTATATCTGACTTTCCAATAAATAAATAAATCTTTTTAAAAAAAATATTCCAAAATGATATTTTTCACATGTCACTTTATACTCAATGGAAAAAAGCACATAATGAAAAAATACAAATGTGCTTACAGAAACAGGAATGAAGAAAATTCTGAAGAAAAAGAAAAGCCTGTAAAAAAGTCATGTGATGCTGTTTACTTCCTTCTCTAAACTATTAGCATTAGTAGCACCCTGAAGGAATGCTAAGCTTATAAGCCAAACACCAATCAACCAGCTGTTCAAGCTCTATTGGTGCATCATTTTATCAAATGTCTTATTGGACAAGATGTAACATTTGCTTAGCAACAACCACAAAGTAGTTAAATGGTCACTATGGCTTACTGATAGCTAAATGTCACCTTATTTTATCTCATCCACATTACAATGCAATTGCAAACTTCACAGAACAATAATTTAAAAAAAAACAAGGAAAAATGCATGTGCTTGTGTACTAAACTACACTCCTTAAAACTACTGCTAATCTATCTAAGCAAAATGTTTAAGCTATTTTTAGTAAACCAGATGTATTAAGCAATCACTGCCCCAGGGATATTCTGAAAAACCACAGGCAAAACATTACATGATCAATGATGAAAAAATTATGGGCTAAAATGGATTCACATTGGCCTAACAATTTAAATCACTAAAATACTAAATAAACAAATACTGATTTGACGTATTTCAAACACATTAAATTAACTTGACAATGTAAGATTCTTTGCTGACCAAGTCTTTAAGTAATCTTCAGTCCTGGTCCTAAAGAAATACTAAGTTTCGTTCTACTTCCTTTTCCTGCCTCTCACCAATTCAGAATTGCATCTAGTATTGAGTAAAGATGTTCAACGTTGCCTAATGCCCCACCAACCTACAATGACAGAAACTGTAATAGTCACCATATTCCCAAAGAAATAGAAACTATGGTTTGGGAATTTAATTCAGTATAAAACTAATGGAAATTAAAAGAATAAGAGAAACAATTATTAGTAGTTTAACCTCTAAATCTATCATTATTAAAGAGTCATTTAGGATCAATCTTTCAAGAGTAGAATTTTTAACTATTTATTTTTTGGAAAACACTCCAATACAATAACTAATTTTTAATAAACAATGAAATAAAAGGAAACATAATACACATTCCAGATTAAATTGCCAAAGATTTTAGTTAGTGTCCTTTGTAGTATTTCATCATTACCTTTAAAAGCAAAGAGAACTGTGATCCCTAGAAAACCCTGACTAACAGGTCACATCCAGCCAGATTGATGAGTCATCTACAACTTTCAAGTAAGAAAAAATCTCTTCTATATCCTCCATGCAGCAACCAACCTGATAAATGCAGGTGTGATCATGATCAAAGGCCAAAAACCATGATAAAATGATTTCAAAATCATGCCAAAAGTCAAACATTCCATTTTGATCACAATGAGATCGAAACTGCAATCCAATTTACTGGGATGTTTTTTGGAACTTCTGTAACTTCACAAAGTATAGTAACAACTTACCATAAAAATTATCTTTCAAAGCATTAACATTTTCTCCTTCTGCTGAGGACACAGCACAATCTCCAGAGTTGCCTCCTCATTCCTCTCCTTTTTCCCATCCCCCTGTACTTCAAAGAAAGCTAACTGCAGTCAGGTATGATCAGGAGTGAAGCAGCAGAAACGTATTTGCCTGCACAAGCAAGCCATGTCACTTAAGTGACCTAATTAATACACAGTCATTATATATATGTGAGTTGTTACTTAAATTTCTTTCCTCAATAGAACTGCTTTCCAAAATACTAAAAATTGTAATAGTTGCACTCTGGAACACTCAGGTATATCTCACCTAAAATGTTAACTACAGACAAATCTCACACACTCAGAGAGCAACAAAAAGGATCTAAACAAGCATCTTAATGAAAAGACTAGTAAAACAGAGTCATGTTCATCATTTATTAGCTATTACCTTACTGCATATCTATATAGTATCATGATGAATAAAAAAATGTAACTAGTAACTAAATGGAACATACTGCTACAGAACAAATACTATGAAGGGAAAAAAAGTAATAGACAAAAGCTCTCATTCAGTTACATTCCGAGCATCATTTCTGAGCCCTTAAACTTATGTGTAGTCATAAATCTAGACCAAAAAATTACATAGTAAATGCTCATTTCAAACAGACTTGTGGTAGGCTTCATAGTCTGGTAAGTCATTGTGGACGTGGAGGTTAAGTTGTTTTAATACTCTACTTGGGATCCAGCTTTCTGCTAATGCATCATAGGAAGTGGCAGATGATGGGTTCAATTCCATGGGCCCAAGGCAGATGGAATTCTGAGTTCTTGGCTTTCACCTGTCCTAGGGCTGGTTATTGTAGGATTTGGGGACTGAACCAGCAGGTCTCTTTTCTCAAGCTGCTTGAACTGAACTAAAAAGTTTCTGGAGCAGGTGTTGTGGCACGGCTGTGAGCATCCCCCATCCATGTAACAGTACTAGCCTCACAACTTTTCATCCAACTCCCTTCTAGTGCACACCAGATAATGGTTCAGGAAATTCAGGTCCTGCTACCCAAGTGGAAAACAGAAGGAGTTCTAGGTTCCTGGCTTCAACCAGACTCAAATTTTGCTGTTGAGGCCATTTGATAGTGACCAAGTGAATGAATATTTTTATCGCTTGCTGTCACTCTGCCTTCCAAATAAAACAAAAAGTAGCATCAATATTCAAAAGCAACTTCCTTATGAAACTCACAGAAGAAAAAAAAAAAGACCAAAAGTTTATTCAGATGTACAGAAAATCCTTTTGATTTACACAAGACAATCCTAAGATTAAGTTAAGTCAAAACCCATGAGATTTACAATATAGTGACATGTACTACTGGATTAGAGAAAAGCATTCTGGAAGTAAACTGTTTTAATCATATAAGCTCTAAAGTTCTTTGCTTTTTGTAGAATAAGCTTGTATTGAAGCAGGTATAGTGGTGCTGCAAGTAAAACAACGGCCTTATGTGTAAGTTGGGTTCAAGTGCTGCTTGCTTTACTTCTGATCTAGCTCCCTAAACCTAGGAAAGCAGTGCAGGAAAGCCAAGGTACCTAGGCCATTGTATTTACATGGGACAACGAGAAGCTCCAGAATCCTGTTGGGCCTGGTCTAGCCTGGGCCATTGTGGCCATTTAGGAGTAAACCAGCAAATGGAACATTGCCTCTCTTCTCTGTAAAAAGTCCATATTTCGTAAAGCATAGTAAACTAAATTGAACCATCTTAGATTTCTGGAGCAAATATTAACGAAAAGCACAAAAGATTTAGAATCTTACAAAAATATTTTTATATGAATGCATTTCAAAAAGCTCACAGGGGTAGCCATTTAAGCACAGCAATTAAGGTACCTCTCGTCCCCCACATCACATATCTTAGTCTGGCTTCCACAGCTAACTCCTCAACCCCTGATCCAGTTTCCTGCTAACGCACCTGAGTCTTAGACTTCTCCCTTTGGCCTGCCACAGTCTAAGCTACTGCAAACTTTTGGAGAATGTACCAGCAGAGGAAGATTTCACTTATCTCTGTCTGTTTTTCAAGGCATTTACATTTTTAAAAGTTCACAGAAAATGGAATTTTAAAAGACATGCTTATTCTGATGCCAAAAATCTTTTTAAAAATCCACACAAAGGGCCCAGCATGGTAGCCTAGTGGTAAAAGTCCTTGCCTTGCATGCACCAGGATCCCATATGTACTATAGTTCTAATGCTGGCACCTCTATTTCCCATTAAGCTCCCTGGCTTGCAGCCTGGGAAAGCAGTTGCGGATGCCCCAAAGCCTTGGGACCCTGTACCTGTGTGGGAGAGCTGTAAGAAGATCCGGGCTCCTGGCTTCAGACTGGCACAGTTCCAGCTGTTGTGGCCGCTTGGGGAGTGAATGAATCATTGGATGGAACTTTCCAGGTATGTGATTGTATAATAAAAATATATAAATCTTTAAAAAAAAATCCATACACAGACTCAGAAATAATTTTTTAAATTTTAGAAGGAGAGAGAAAAATAGAACTGGAAGGTAAGTTCCCATCCACTATTTCACTCCTCAAATGTTCGCATTAGCCAGGGTTCAACACTTGTGGTTTTGTAACCCACAACTCAACTACTGGGCCAATGTCTGCCACCCAGCATATTTACATGTTTTTCATCAGCTCTGAAGTAACCTCATGCTTTTAATCTTGATTGGGGAAAAGAAATTACAGACACACATATACTTAACTGTGGAGCAGAACAGGGCAGGGCGGGGTGGGTTAGGGTGGGGATATTTACCACAGCAATTAACACACTGCTTGGGATAGCTGTTCTCTTCTCTGTAAGGCCTGGTACTCTCCAGAGTCTGGTCTCCACTTGTGATGGCAGCTACCTGCTAATGAATGCCTTGGGAAGCAGCAGATGATGGCTGCTTGGGTCCTTAACACACATGAGGGTACCTGGGCTAATTTCAAGGATCCTGGTTATGGTCTGGCCCAGCTCAGTTGGGGACATTTGGAAGGTATAACAGCAGATAGAAGATTTTTTGTGTCTTTCAAATAAAATCACAACTTAAAAATGTTGTAAAAAAAAATGCACATATACGGGCCCGGCAGCGTGGCCTAGCGGCTAAAGTCCTTGCCTTAAACATGCCAGGATCCCATATGGGCGCCGGTTCTAATCCCGGCAGCTCCACTTCCCATCCAGCTCCCTGCTTGTATCCTGGGTAAGCAGTTGAGGAAGGCCCAAAGCCTTGGGACCTGCACCCGTGTGGGAGACACAGAGCAGCTCCGAGCTCCTAGCTCCTGGCTTTGGATCAGCGCAGCACCAGCCGCTGCACTCACTTGGGGAGTGAATCAGCAGCTGGAAGATCTTCCTCTCTGTCTCTCCTCCTCTGTACATATGCCTTTCCAATAAAAATAAATATTTTAAAAATGCACATATACAAAAGCTCTATGGCAATAAACTACTTCTAAAATTCATAATAAATTCTCAGATAAAAGTATATAGGTCTTAAAACAAGTACCCCTAACAAGTTCCTTCTGATCTTTTGAAACTGAGAATTCACCTTTTTTTTGAGGAAATTTTAAAAAAGGTCAGAATGTCAAAAGAATCACTTCTCCCCTGGAAGATACAGTATTATTCTCAGCCTGAGGTCACCTTCCACATAGATTAGTGTAAACAGCCTAATAACAAAGACGATCACAATCCATCTTTCCTAGTTGATAAGAATCCTTACAACAGTTTGAAAATGTTAGGGAAAAAATTTTGTTAGCATATTCTTCCTACCATAATTTTAAATAAACATATAGATTTTTAGGCAATCTGGCAAGAGTTTATTTTTAAAACCAATTTCTACACCACAATTTCACTTCTCTAAATGAAGTCCAATCTGAAACTTACAAAGGGGTAACAACACAAAACAAAATGAAGCATCCTGATGCTTCCCCTTGGTTTCACCTGGATTCACCTACTAAAACCTATACTAAGCTAAAAGGCATTAGCAATCAGAAACAAAATGAAAGTGAGGGGAAAGTTTGAACACATTCATTGTGAGACTGGAATTTACTGTGAGTTTCTAACTATAAATATTATGAAGATCGTAGCCCAATAACACAAGAAACTAGGTCATTTGAAGACTAAAGAAAAATAACACAGAATGATATTCATGGAAGAAACTAGCATCCTCAGGGCCCAGTGTGGTAGTCTAGTAGCTAAAGCCGGCACCCTACATGCACTGGGATCGCATATGGGAACTGTTTCTAATCCTGGTGGCCCCACTTCTCATCCAGTTCCCTGCTTGTGGCCTGGGAAAGCAGTGGAGGACAGCCTCCCTACACCCATGTGGGAGACATGGAAGAGGATCCAGGATCCAGGATCCAGGCTCCTGGCTTCAGATGGAGCAGCTCCAGCAGTTGCGGCCGCCTGGGGAGTGAATCAATGGATGGAAGTTCTTCTCTGTATATCTGACTTTCCAATAAAAATAAAATAAATCTTAAAAAAAAAAAAAAAAAAAAAAACTAGCATCCCATTTGAGAGACCCAACAGAACTATTCCACTGTCCTAAGTACAATCCCATGCACAAAAAATCACTAGTAATTGAAGCCCTGGTTGTTTCTACGGAAAAGACTCTACATTCCACTTTTTCAAGAACGCCTAACTAGTCTGAAATGAAATTTGCATTCTATCAGAAAAAAAATTTAGCTAATTCACTCATCCTTCCCTTCAAGTGTAATATATTTTAAAATATTTAAGAAACCTATAAAATAAGTAACCCACAGTTCAAAAATACAAAGTAAAATTGTTAGAAAAGATTGTACTTATCCTTTCAAATAATTATCACATTATTTCACATATTCAATCTGCAGTTCAAATATACAAATTTTAATTTACTTGCACCTTAAAAGTTAGCTTCACTAGAAATTTGGTGAAGTTGATACAATTTAAATCTAACAATCCATTAGAAAATAGTTTCCAGCACATTTATATTTAATTACCCAATTATTCAATTAGGGACAATCTCACAAGATTCCCTGAAAGACCACTACTCTGCTAAACTGAAACAAGTGCACATGGCAAAGGCTAATCTCATCTGATTACATTAATTGACCTAATTCTTAACTTCTAAGGTGGAGACAAAGATAATTTCCCCTCACATCTAACCTGTTATTTTCTAACAATGAGTATTATCAAGAATGTCAGGGACTTTGTTTTGTTCATTTTTAAAATTATAGCAACAAAAATTACTGCCTGGCTCAAAGTTTTCCGTATATATTTGTTGTTTGAATAAATAAATCAGTTAGTCTATGTTCAAATTAAATTTACTAACTGGGATCCTTCCACAAATAATGCTAACTTAAACTTAATATTTGAAAAGAATCAATATCCCAACATCAATTAAGTGTAATGAACAGTTAACTTTTAAATGTAATTTAAAATATCTTACCTGATAAGGCTGAAAGGCACTATCTTTAGTTAAAAAATCCAGTTGTTTATCTACAAGGAATTCTACTGCAGTGACTGAGCTGGGTATACTCTTTTCAACCAAGGGTTTGAAAGTCTGTCAAGAGGAAAAGCAGAGAGAAAAAATTTCTAATGGTTACTTTTTGTTATATCCTCAAACTATGAGTATCAATGTGATACTAATACAATGGCTATGGATAACAACTAATATTAATTTTCATATTATAATGTAACAGGTAATGTTCTTATCCATGACCCAATATCATGTACTTTCAAAATGGGATATAAACATTTTCCAACACATTAAGTTATAGTTTATGTTTAAAAAAGGTTATGATCAAATAAGCAGGAGAATAAAAATCCTGTTATACAGAAGCTGCTGCTGAAATAATTTTATTTAACCTCCTCTTTTTTATGGCTAATATTATGCTTTATAAAAAAGAATAGCTATGACTTCAATTCATGTTTTTACTAGCTCATTCACATTAAGATTTTTAATGATCAGCAAGCATCTGGTCTTTAACTCCACCCCTTGTACTCCCCACCCCAGCCCACAGCCTGAGCACAACTGAAAACTCCTGCCACTTCAAGGAAAGCAGCATAAACAGAGTAAAAAGATGTTGGTAATTAGTATTTCACAAAATGTACACTGCAGTAAAATTAAATTTCTGCTACTCTTAAATGTATCATTGGGCATTCATTTTAAAAGAGACTCATCTTTCACATAGAGGATTTCCTCATATCTTCCAGTGGGAGTTGAGAGGCAGGTATAAACAGGAAGAAAATAAGAACACCATCATGTATATATTTCTCTTTATAATTATTACAATTTATTTTCAAGTGTTTCAGTGAAGCTTGAATAAAAACCAACAATACAGTTTCAGAAGCTTGAAAATAAAAACAAAATTCTACCACCTTCAAAACATTCAAAGTCCAGGAAATACATTTAACAACCAACTCTGTTTCTAAATTACTCTAAGAAATCCTTTTCATTACAACTTAACTTTTGACACACATATCTAAAATTCTCAGGAGTTCTGCCTTTTTTTTTTTTTAAACATGTTTTAAAGAACTGTACCATCTTATTAACCACAACAAGCATACTCCATGGGAATTCTTCAAGATCTTTGGAATGGCTATCAAGGAGTTAATTTCTGTATTTAAACTTGTGAAAGGATTTCAAATTTGATTCCCTGCAGTCTGTAACAATGTTTTTTAAAAGATGAGAACACTTGAGAATAAAAAAATTTTAAAGTGCCTTAATCCTATTCCAGCTACACAATGAACTTACAAATCTTGTTTTCTTATTTATTACTTAAAAAAAACTACTCACTCTCAAAATTCATGCTTAGAAATTTTAATCACAGCAGCATCCTTCCTCTTATGCCTTAGCTTAACCTTTTAGGCACCACATGTTTATCAAAAATATTTTATTTGTGTAAGAAATCACATTTTCAAATATTATTTAACTATCCCTGCTACTGTTGCCATCTAATATTTTCCATTTGCCAAAAATAATTCCTACATTATCACTGCATCAAATTCAGTTGCTTTCTTTGACAAATGGTAAAGTTTGTAAGAAATCCAAGAGCATTTATGTAGGTATTTTAAAAATGCCTACTGCTACGTGATCAAGTGTAAAATGAAGAGATTAGTTCAGATGTTTTTTAGTATGGAAAACTAAAGTTTTTGCTAAAAACTCAGAACACTTCAAGAGGATTTTTAATCTTTGAAAATTATTTAACACCCTTTTTCTTTTCTAACAGTACCAAGTCAGGTCAAATTGTGAAGGTTAACAAAAAGGTCCAATTAGGTAGGATGTGAAACAGAAGTAAACTTCTCAAGTCTTCAGTGCCTCTTTCTTAGGCAAATAATACAGGTGGTTTGCATTTCCTATGAGACCTAGTCATTTTGTAATATGAAAAACATTCAGCTGAAAAGAACCTCTCAAAGCTCTGTTTTTCAAAGTAGGTCAGAGTTGTGGTGGTAAAATTCAACAGCTTGTAACTTAAATTACAAGTTAATTAGGAACAAAAGCCTCAGACTTTAGGTAAAAATAAAAAAAAAAAAAAAGAGTATCTGAAGTTTTTAAGGTATGTAACTGAAAGCCACTGGTGAAATTTGGCTATCAGAATGCAAATTAGAATGGCCAAATTTGAGAGCTCTTAAAGAATAAGGATGTACTTTAGACAAAAGTACTTTTAGTCATCCTCAAATGAAAAGGCATCTTATTTTTCAAATAATAAAAGTGCTACAAGTTGTAAATGATACACTGTAATTATAGTTAAACCACATTGCCATATGGGCCTGCTAAAAACTTTCATACTACTGGTTTAAAACTCAGCATATATTAACCTGAGCCACTGAGAATCTGTGTGATTTACCCCTACTTTATGAAAAAATGTTAGAAAGGGTGAACTGATGCAGCTAAAACTCTGATTTTAAATGCATATTAACAATGTAACCACTGTTAACTTGTACATAAGTGTAATATATTTCAGACTGTCATATTAGGTTAAAATGTGTTTAAATAAAAAGCAACTGGATCCCACAGCTTTTATGGAAAATCTTAGGTAAATATTTCAGGGGGTCTAGGTAAAGAAACTGGAACTGATGCATAACTAATAAAGGACTCCAAAAGATATATCTCATTCTATGAGGAACTTCCACAGCCTAAGGGGAAGCAATGAGCTACCATCTGATGAAAATCACACAAAAGTATGGTCTTAATCCACAAAAGACTTATTCAAATACCGAAAACGGCTTTGAAAATTACTAACTTAAAACTGAATATTTAGTTGGAACAAAAATAGTTTTCCCATTATTAATAGATTGCCAAGTTTTTTTTTTTTTTTTAAAGGCCATTTGTCAGTATTAACCGTACTTTAAAAATAGTCTAAAGCCAAAACAGAGCTGCGAGCCTGCATTTCTAGTAGGGCCTACCACACTATAGGAAGAATGCTTAGAACAACTGTATCCTGTTTGGGGCTCCACGCTGCACCACATTCCATTCACATGAGGAAGAAGCTAACAGATGAAGCCTCCCCGAAAAACATTTTGAAAATAAATCAGCTACAGTTCTCAAACACAACTCAGCTACTCAAATAAACTATGTTTAAGCTCACCATTTAACAGGAAGTTCATGGAGTTGATGTTTGCAGTCTGAGTTTCTCACAATCTCTGGTTAACACTGAACAATTCCTTTTTCAAGTTAAAAAGAAAAACAAACCCAGACTTATAAAATGTAAGATGACACAGAATTCACCAAGGTGAATAATCACACAGAAAACCACCTAACCAACATTTTATAAGTCAAGGTTTAGTCTTTCAAAAAAGAAAGAAAGGCTGGAGTGACTTGAAAGAACAAAGTCCAAATTCCCACCCAAGCAGGTCTATTGAAAAACACCATACTGTTAGAAAACAAGTTGGGGGTGGGGAGGGACTAAACCATGAAAAAAAAAATCACAAAACAAATACTCCCACTTCCCTTGAAACATTAGTCTAATTTTAAACACTTCTACCATAATACTTAAATGAATTAAACTCTAGCTATTAAATTGATCTTTGTCCAGTGCTATTAAATTACTACAAACACAGTAAACCTCTTTCTAGACAAATAAAAAACAATCAGAAATTTGTAAAACTTAAGAACACTGAGGTTAGGACTATAAAAGGCAGCAAGCGACCTTAATTCCTAAGACTAAGAAGCAAAACCAAATGTAAATTAAGACAAAAGAAAAAGAAAGCAGAAAAAAGACAAACCGTACTTTGTTCTTGAGAATTTGAAAGTATCTAAGAAATCCACGACAAGGCTTTAAAGGTCAATAAGTACAGCTGGCGTTTATATTTCGTTCTTGAGCAGTATATTTATTCTGGCATAATACTTCTTTAGTCTTCAAAATCACAAGCAAACAGCTTTCAAACCAGGCATTTCTGAGCCCTCTTGCAGCGGCGTCATTGTATAGGAAGAAAAGCCAAGACCACAGAATGAAGCAGAAGCTGTAACCTAACAAGTCTCCGACGAGCAAATGACGATTTTCTGTCTGCTCCGGCACAGCCAGGGCAGTGATGAGGATTACAACTCGCTCTTTGTCATCAGCACTGTGGTGTTAACGACTAAGAAATCCTGCAGCTGAAGCACCACTGCATCCTCCGATCTGGGTCAGGATAATTTCTCCCGAGGTCGCTTACATAACCAGTAAGATACTCCAAATAAAGAGAACAGCCATCCATCAGTTAGAGAAAGCCTTTCCCACTGTACTCCGCGTGGAAACACACTGCAGTAGCTTCCAACAGTGCAGACACCCAAATGAGAACGAGTACTTGGCTAAGGGCACACTGAGAGAAGGGAAGAGGCGGTGCTCTGTAAACTGTAACTAATCCGCCGTCACAGGTGCTGATGGAGTCACTTCCAGCACGAGTCACATTACTGGTGATTACTCATTTGGCTGCAGCCATAGAGACTGGCTCATAATTTTAACAACAGACAAAGACAGGCTAGTGGCTAGACTAAAAGCTCAAGTTTACTGTTTCCTTACTGTCTCCTTCAAACAGCAAAAACAAACATAAAGTTTTTTGCTTTCCAGATTTACTACGGTGAGAAAGTTAAAGAACATTTGTGAAATTAGCAAAAGGCATTAACATTCAGCCATCAAAAACACCTTCAGAATGTGTTCAAAGGGTTTATTAAGTTTAATAATTTTGCCTTAAATATTGTAGAAAATAAGATTATTTCAGAATAATTTCTATTTAACAGCCTGAGTACAATTAAATAGCATAACCAACAACCTCAGAAATTTTGCTCAAAACTGGCAATATTTATTTTTGCCATTTTTAAGTACTGCTGAAACAAGTTTTGTTCTTTACATAAGAAAAAATCTATACAGCTTTAAAAGACTGAATAATGTGTAAAACATTTTCTGGCCTCTTGTATTTTTCCTTATTATGTTTATCAACTCTTAAAGAGTTATGTTAACAGATATGTCAATAACTAACCATACGTAGATATCAGGCACCTGAAATAGTTAATTTCAACTGAGATGTGTAATGTATGCATAAAATACATAATATGAAAAAGAATAAAATATTTCATAAATAATTTCTGTTGGCTATAGAAAAATGTTATATATTGGATTAGAGGAAACAGTAAAATTTATTATATTTAAAGTTTTAATGTAAACACTGAAAACTGCAAAGTTACTGTAGTAGTAATTTTTTATGTTCTACAGCACATAGTATTACATTATGATAAAAGGCCACTTAGGAAATAAAGAAGCAGAGATAGAAACCATGATTCTGTGGCTTTATTCTAAACATCAAGTGATATCTAATATTTTCTAAAGTTTGTGGTTCAAAGAAGGAAAGCTGGCCATACATTCATTCAGTTGACCACGACTCTGTATTAAAATTCAACAGATATATTCTCAAATTTGTTATACAGTTACATGAAGAACACTAGAAAAATTATACAGTACTCTACACTGACACTGTGAAAACAGAACCATGAGAAAATTCTTTATATAGTTAAAAATAGTAATTATAAAGCCTCTTATTTTATACACATGCAGAGATCTTAATTTCTTTAAGCCTAAAAATTTCACATGAATTATATTACATATATAACTGCTTTGTACTTATTCCAACTGTATCTCTTTCGTTTCACAAACATCATATTAAATACTGAAAAAGGTACTTTCAATTTAGTACATGACTAAGTTGTACTTATGATAATCTAGTGTTTTGCTTTTGAAAATACCTTCCTTTAAGGATTCTATTCTAAAAATCTAAATAAATAGCTTTTATTTTATAAAACATCAGTGATAGGAAAATATTAACATTGTATTTTACAAGCAATATGTGATACTAAAATGTATCTTTGGCACAAAGTCTAATAATATATTCAATGCAATATTAAGCCACAGCTATCTTAATTCATTCATAATCACTTAAAAAACAAAATATACATGTGATTAAATTAATTCAATATCATGAATTGCCAGCAAAACAACCAGATAAATATGGCAGCCTAATTCTGACACACAAAGAACTATCACACAATCAACAAAGCTTGAGATTAAGCTATCAGATTTAAATTAAATTTTATATATTTCTGTGTTTCACCATATATCATAAAATATTACTATGTCACAGTATCTTATCATCTTATTTAGACTCTGGTCTGACTATGATAATACAAAGTTTTAGTTCTTTCAGAGCCAACACTGTATGGTAGCAGCTGGCTAGGCTGACCTTGGGACACCAGCGGGCCACATCCTGTATCAAAGCACCCAGTTCAAGCGCCATATCCTGTCTAAGTGCCAATACAAGTCCTGGAACTTCTGCTTTGGATCTAGCTTCCTGCTAATGTATTCTAGGAAGCCAGCTGATGAGGCCTATGTGAGAGGACCCAGATTGGAGTTCTGGGCTTCTGGCTTTAGCCTGGTCCAGCCTCAACTATTGCAGACCCTTGGAGATTCAATAAGAATGACCAAAGAGTGTGTGTGTGTGTGTGTATGTGTTTCAAATTAGAGGAAAAAGAATTAACAAAAAATTACCTTGCTTTGCCCATCAAGTACTACAGAATCAAACAGTATAGTTTAGTTTGGTTACTTAAGGATTTCAATTGATACATATATTCCTAGTAAAGTAGAAAATACATTTAAAAAATGTATATTTTTATTTGAAAGGCAGATTTACACAGAGAGAAGGAGAAGCACAAAGAGATCTTCCATTTGTTGGTTCACTCCCCAAATGTTTTCAACAGCCAGAGATGAACCATTCTGAAAGTAGGAGCTTCCTCCAGGTTACCCAAATGGGTGCAGGAGCACAGGATTTGGGCCCATTCTCCACTGCTTTACCAGGAACATGAGCAGAAAGCTGGACTGGAAGTGGAGCAGTAGCAACTCAAACTGGCATTGCATCTAGAGGCTTAACTCATTATGCCATAAAATTGGTCCCCAGTAAAATAAACATTCTACTCATATACACTCCATACAGGAGAACTGAATGTACAGAATTCCTATCTTTTTGCCTCATTCTTCCCTACTACTGTAGCTGAATCAGAGATGGGGACTCTTTCTGCTAACTAAAAAATTAATTTTACACTTGATCTTAGTAAAAGACTGAGAAGTGATTTAAAACTTAATTTAAAAAAGAAAAAAAAAGCATTTCAGGGCTCAGTGTGGTGGCCTAGTGGCTAACATACTAGCCTTAAACGCGCCAGGATCCCATATGGGCACAAGTTTTAATCCCAGCAGCTCCACTTCCCATCCAGCTCCCTGCTTGTGGTGTGGGAAAGCAGTTGAGGACAGCCCAAAGCCTTATGACCCTGCACCCGCATGGGAGACCCAGATGAAGCCCCAAGATCCTGGCTTCGGACAGGCTCAGCTCCAGCTGTTGTGATCACTTGCGGAGTGAATCATTGGACAAAAGACCTTCCACTCTGTATCTCCTCCTCTCTGTATAACTGACTTTGTAATAAAAAAATTTTAAAAATAAATCTTAGAAAAATTAATTTTACATTACATTTAAAGAAAAATAAAACATTTTCCATTATTAAAACGTGATACAGTAGACTTGAATTTTTTAAGAGATTATTTATTTTAGAGAGTTACAAAGAGAAGAAGAGAGACAGAAAAAGATTTTTCATAAGTTGGTTAATTCTCCAGATGGTTGCAATGACCTGGGCCAATGACAGGAGCTTCATTTAAATCTCCCCATGTGGGTGTCAGGGCCCTAAACATTTGGGCCTTCCTTGGCTGCTTTTTCCAAACCGTCAGCATGGAGCTAGGCAGGAACCAGAGACCACAAGAGACGCTAGTTTATATGTGGTAGTTTTATCCACTATAACATAATGCTGGCGCCAAGATATAAATTTTTTAAAACTGTATTTGAAAGGCAGAAAGAAATATAGACAAAGAGAACTCCAGGCCACAGATTCATCAAAAAACTACACCAGCTGTGGCTGAACTGGAACGAGCCAGGAACAGAATTCAAATCTTCCAAATTGGCAGCATAAGCCCAATCAGTTGAGCCATCACTTGTTGCCTCCCAGTATCTGCATTAATGGGAAACTGATATCCACAATCCATTAGGGAATAGGAAGGCACAGCTGGGAATCAAATTTAGGCACTCTGACATAAGATGCAAGTGTCTTAACCAATGAACCAAATTCCACCCCTACAACCAATTAATGATGCAGATGTAGGATATACGAAGGTACAACAAAGTTGAAGGCAGCAAATCATTCTTCTAAAATGAGCCTGAACAGAGCTAATGTTTGTCGAGGTTCACATTGGAGTTTGTGCATAGCTTCTGATTACAACTTCCTCCTAATGTAGACCCAACAAGGCAGCTCTTCAAGGGGGCTGGTTCCCTGCCACTCATACTGAAAATCTTCATTTAGTTCTTCACTTCTGGCTGTCACCAGCCAAATACTGTGGGTATTTGGAGACTGGACTAAGCAGATGCGACCTCTCTTTCAAGTACATTTCTAAAAACTAAAATTAAAGAAGGAAAATGGGCTTGATCAATCTTTTCACAAAATAAAAAGTGAGTTTAGTTTGGTTCTCTGTTAAATTTCTAGCACAAACAAAAAGAGGAAAGTAACAGTATGCAGACCTTGAATATCAAGTGTTTCTTACTTGGTTTTACATCGAGTCTCATTAATTCACTGCTTTTCTTACAATTCACATAGGGTTACAGAATTTAGCTTTTAGCCAGCAAAAAACACTAATCTGAAGAGAACAGAAGTTTAGACCTTTACGACTTCTGCCTTTTTTTTCCCCCTTAAACTGGCTGAAGGAAGGAAGGTACAAAGTTAATGTTAATTTTAATTTTATTGGGTGGTGGAGGTGGGGCTGGGATAAAAGGCCTTTTCTGGCAGCTAAATCAGGTTAGGGAAGAGGAAACTACTCCAGTTACTGCCCAGATATACACATCTCTGACTTCCTTCCTTTTTAGTTGGTTTCTAGGTTACAAACTGAATAAATCAACAGAGGTGAGAAAGTAAACAGAGGCTAAAAAAAAGGCAATACTGACTATCCCAAGAAAATCTGTTCCTTCCAATAATGTGAGAGCCTCCCACAATTTAAAAACTGGACATTTTTGAGATATGAAAGGAAAAAAATCTCTCCTTTGTACATACTTTAAGCATAGTGCTTTTTTTCTAATTATATGAACATAAAAACAAACAACAAATTCCTCTTCTATGCCAATGATCATGCATTTTAAGCATTTTTTAAGATTAATTTTTATTGGAAATTGAGATATATGGAGAGGAGGAGAAACAGAAAGGAAGTTCTTCCATCCACTAGTTCACTCCCCAAGTGACCTCAACAGCCGGTGCTGCGCCGATCCAAAGCCAGGAGCTTCTTCCGGGACTCCCATGTGGGTGCAGGGTCCCAAGGCTTTGGGCTGCCCTCGACTGCTTTCCCAGGCCACAAATGGGAAAATGGAAGGGAACTGTAGCAGCCAGGACTAGAACTGTCACCCACATGGGATTCCAGCACATGCAAGGAGAGGAATTTAGCCACAAAGCTACTGTGCTGAGCCCTAAGCAATTTTTTACAACACATAAGAAGAAAATAAAATAACAGCAGCTAGCAATGTCAACTTTATATGACATTATATAAAGTGCATGAGGATTCAGAAAAGTGTTTCCTAACATGCCATGTTCATCTGCATATCTATAAAAACATACAAATAAAAATAATGGCAGTATGTCCAAAAGGTTAAGTTTTTCCACACTCATCAATTATATAGATCTTTCATGCAATAGAGAGACTGCAATACAACACCAGCAGAATGTAAATTTTAAAAATTTTGCTGGAAGATATGGACCTAATCTTACTCTGTCCCTTTCAAGAACAGCAGGCACAGATTCAATTAGTACGTGTTCTAGGTGCAACACACTGTGCATTGCCCTAGAGAAATAATAGTGATCAAAATACACGCTTGTATAGTAGTTTATAGTCTATTAGAGGAAAACATTAATTAGGTAATAATACATATGCATATGCAAAATTATAACCCTTTAGTAGTTAATGATGGGATTCCTGTTTCTTGGGCCCTGCATGGTGGCCTAGCAGCTAAAGTCCTCGCATTGAACTCACCAGGGTCCCATATGTGTACTGGTTCTAATCCCAGCAGCTCCACTTCCCATCCAGCTTCCTGTTTGTGGCCTGGGAAAGCAGTCGAGGATGGCCTAAAGCCTTGGGACCCTGCACCTGCGTGGGAGACTCAGAAGAGGCTCCAGGCTCCTGACTGGCTCATCTCCAGCCACTGTGGTCACCTGGGAAGTAAATCATGAGATGGAAGATCTTCCTCTCTGTATATATGACTGCAATAAAAATAAATATATCTTTTTTAAAAAGAAAAAAAAATTACTGTCCCTTTATGCTATTTCTATTATATGCCTGTTTCTGCCTTAGGCATGAGAGGAGAGACTATAAAAGAGAGTGTCCATTAGGGCAAGGGGTGGTGAAGACAGACACAAACACAATGGAGAGAGGTAGAGTGAGGTGGAGAGAAGAAGGGAGGGAGAGTAAGAGAGAAAGGAGGGAGAGAGGGATTGACTGATTCCATCTATTGGCTGAAACAGTGGAGGACTAGGCCAGGCCAATGTCAGGAGATTGCAAATGACAGCAATCTTTACTCTGCTATTTCACTCCCCAAACAACGACAATAGCTGGGTCTGGGCCAGGCTGAGACTAAGAAATAAGAACTCTATTTGGGACTGTCCTATGTGTGGCATGGTCCCAAACACTTGGAACATCATTTACTACCTTCCCAAGAGCATCAGTAAAAAACTAGATCAGAACTAGTGCAGCCAAAACTTGGAACAGCACTCTAGTACAGGATATTCTGCATCACAAGCAGCTTAACATGCTATGCTAACAGCCTCAGGAACCTGCTTTTAACAACACTTTTACCAAGGAACCAATAATAGTTTAAGGCATTACTGGATGCAAGTAGGTACAGCAACAGTACTGACTGATGGCACTGTTATTAACCTGGTTATGTTATTCCTTTGTTTTTACTTTACACATTTTAGCACCTGAAAACTACATTTATTTTCAAGTTAATAACTGACAATAACATAAAAATATATAGCATGAAATTCATAACTTGTAAATTTCAAAATGATTATGAGGATTAGAGTAAGGTGGAATAGGGTTAAAACATAAAACAACAATGAAATAATTAAATGACACATTTAGGTTTAAATATTCCAACCACAAAGTAAAATGTAAGGAAGCCCTGGCTTCCTGGAAACTACTGTGGCAGAATCCTGGAGGATTTGTAAACAGCAAGTTAACATATATATTTAATGAAGGGGTGGGGAATAAGGCCAAACTTTGAAGTTAAACACGTTTAGATATTGTACTGGCCATTCAATTTCTGAATATGTTGTGGAATATGGAGTATACTAACATAAAACGAATAATTTTGCTAACAGATATGTCAATGATGTTTAAAAAATCATTAAATACTGGGATTATTTGAAGGAATGGAGAATGAATTGCACAGAGAGAAGGGCAATTACTGTATACAATCACTTAAGTAACTATGGGAAAGAATATTGTCAGTAAAATTTTAGGAAGGCCAAGTGTAATTAGTTACAGCATCAAGCAATTCTGTTTTTTAAGAAAAGATTTTATTGATTCTTATTGGAAAGGCAGATTTACAGAGAGAAGAGACAGAAAGATCTTCCAACTTCTGGCTTACTCCCAAAGTAGCTACAATGGCCAGAGCTGAGCCAATTCAAAGCCAGGAGCCAGGAGCTTCTTCCTTATCTCCCACACGAGTGCAGGATCCCAAGGCTTTGGACCATTCTCAACTGTTTTCCTGGGGCACAAGCAGGGAGCTGGATGGGAAGTGAAGCAGTGGGGATGTGCACTGGCACCCTTACGAGATGTAGGTCACAAGCAAGGCAAGGATTTTAGCCACTAGACCACTGTACTGGGCCTACAATTCTAATACATAAATACTATCGGGGGACTGGTGAAGATTAAGCTGCTGTCTGTGATGCCAGCATCCTATATAGGTATCAATTCAAGACTTAGCTGTTCCTCTCCTGAAACAGTTCCCTGCTAATGTGCCAAGCCATAAGCAGAGAGCCACACTGTAAATAAAGGAACTAGGACATGAACCAGCACCAATATGTGACGCTGGCATCATGAGGCAGAGGAACAGCTTGCTGCACCACCCCGCCAGCCCCTAAAATAAACCTTTAGGTCAAGCACACTATCCTCAAAGACATACATATGTAAGCAACTTAGCACAGGATTTATTTCCTGCCATTGGTGAGGATAAAACAAACATTGCAATATAAATTCAAAACAATTGTATTAATTATGCCCTTAAGCTGAAATATTCACTTATTTATTTATTGGTTTTATTCATTTTCAAATGTCAAATGTTTCTTATATAGTATAGTTAGAAGGGTTTTGCAAATTACTATCCCATTTTTAAAGATTTAATTAATTATTTATTTATTAAAGATTTATTTTTATTGTAAAGTCAGAAATAAATACAATGATTCACTCCCCAATGACCCCAACAGCCGGTGCTGCGCCAATCCAAAGCCAGGAGCCAGAAGCTTCTTTCAGGTCTCCCATGCGGGTACAGGGTTCCAAGGCTTTGGGCTGTCCTCGACTGCTTTCCCGGGCCACAAGCAGGGAGCTGGATGGGAAACGTGGCTGCTGGGATTAAAACTTGCGCCCATATGGGATCCTGCTGAGTTCAAGGCGAGGACTTTAGCTGCTAGGTGATGGCGCTGGGCCCAAGATTTATTTATTTTTTTTTATTATAAAGTCAAATTTACAGAGGACAAACAGAAAGATCTTCCCTCTGCTGGTTCACTCCTCATGTGACCACAACAGCAGGAGCTGAGTCAATCTAAAGCCAGTAGCTTCTTCTGGGTCCCTCCCTCAGCTACAAGGTCCCAAGGCTTTGAGGTGTCCTCGAATGCTTTCCCAGGCCACAAGCAGGAAATGGGAAGGGAACTAGAGTAGCCAGGATATGAACCAGCACCCATATGGGATCCTGGTGCAAGAAAAGACAAGGACTTTACCAGTAGGCTACAGCAAATGGCCCTTCCACCACCTTTGTAAAAATCTCTGGTGATGTAACATATGAAAGCTTTACTCAATGAAAAAAGATGGCTCATAATTTTCATTAATTATTAATTGATACATTTTCATGATGATTAACTTACTCAGTATTTTCATTTGAAATATGGTAACACTTGGGCCTAGTACCATGGATTAATTGGCTAATCTTTACCTTGCATGGGCCGGGATCCTATATGGGAGCTGGTTTGTGCCCCACTTCCTCCATCCCATCCAGTTTTCTTCTATGGCCCAGGAAAACAGTGGAGGATGCCAAGTCCTTGGGCTCCTGACTCTTGGCTTCAGATCAGCTCAGCTCAGCTCAGCTCAGCCATAGTGGTTTTGGAAACTTTACCACTCTTGTGGGAGCTTCTGGCTCCTGGCTTCACACTGGCCCAGCTCTGGCCACTGGGACCATCTGGGGAGAGAAGTAAGTGACGGAAGACATCTTTTCCTCTCTCTCTCCTCCTATCCTCCAACTCTCTGCAATGCTGTTTTTCAAATGAAATCTTCACATTGGAACTGGGGGGAAGTAGTACTTGAGTCACCATCCCGCACTTGCCACAGTGCTATCCCCTCGAAAGAGTAGGATTTCTAGCAGAATCAGTTTTCATAATTTCAGAAATTCCCAGATTATGTTTCCTGATTCCTGGAACATTTATGTCAAATTGTATTTTGTTACCACTCTGTTATACTCTCTGGCCATGGAAAAAATGAGCAGATTTAAAAAGTTAAAAAAAAAATTAAAGTAGAAAACAGAAACAAGCTAAAGTCATAATGGAAATAGCATTTTAAGTACTCTTAACAGAAAATGTTACATAGAAAAACAGTTTTCATGAACTGGATTTGTCAATGTCAACATAAAAAATGTTTATGTTCCTTCATCTGCCACTTCCTTTTCCAGGAAGGAGTTTTTGTTACACTTCTTTTACAATGGTGAACTATACTAAACTTTGATATCTACTTTTGTTGTCATAAATAGGTAAAACACACACACACACACACACACACACACACACACACACACACACACACAAACAAAACAAAAAACCTGAAACATATGTATACTTTAGTTCCAGACTTTGATGCTAAAGGTCTAAGTGGCATTAACCCAAGTCCAACCTCGGCTCTACAGCTGCATAACATCAAAGGACTTTGTTCAAAAACAAACAAAAAACAGTAAGATAGCTCACTGTCTAAAATCCTAACCTTGCATGCGCTGGGATCACTTTTGAGCACTGGTTTGTGTCGTGGCTGCTTTACCTCCTAACCAGCTCCCTGCTTGTGGCCTGGGAAAGCAGTCAAGGACGGCCCAAAGCCTTGGGACCCTGTAGCTGAGGCGGAGACCCAGAGGAAGCTCCTGACTCCTGGCCCCGGGACCCATATCAGTTCAACTCCAGCCATTGGGGCCACTTGTGGAATGAACCAGAGAACAGAAGTTCTTTCTCTGTCCTTCACCCTGTAAATCTGCCTTTCCAATAAATACATACATATTGCAAAGGACTTGGTGAATCACAAATTCTGATGATAGGTTCCAACACTGTGCATTTAAACAAATTCTTGGGTAATTATATCAAGATTGAGAACCAGAGGCTTTTATCAGGTATTCTCAGAATTGATGGGAATCAAGTACCTCTTTGAAAAGCTGATGAAAAGTACAGTTCCTTTTAAAACACAAAGCACCCAATATCTTGCACCACAATTTCAGAGTACAAGATATTCTAACAATAATATTTCTAAGTCTTCTTCCTACACTGAGGGAGTTTTCTGGGTTAGTTCTAAAGTCAATCAACTTCAAGAACCAAGGTAGGGAGTCATGAATCCTGGTTTAAACACATGGTCTCTAGGGGTAAATACATCTCAGGATAAAGAACCTCAGCCCAGCGCGTAAGCTATTTTCTTATCAGTTTCTTTGTCACTTTTCTCATTTAACATCCTTTCTCAGAAACCACAGATCCTGAAATAGCTTCATCATTATTTATGTTGGATAGCTGCCTATTTTCAGAGAAGGGCTATTTGACCTATGTGGAGGAACTTTTAACAGTACCCAGTTTCACACAACCAGTTTTCAAATGTGAAGATAGCATCCCTCTAGCAGGGATAGCTGAGGATAGGTTCTTTGGTATCGTGCAGAACAGTATCTATTTATACATCTCCCTCTTTCTAAAAATATCAAGTAGCTAAAGCAGTAGGATGGGGAAAGTGACAATGCTGCTTCCCCAAATCACATGGCAAGAGAGAACACAAGTTCAAGTAGTAAACAATATAACCTCAAAGGTGGTTTCTTGTTGATGCTTTAAAAAGAATTAGATTAGATACAAGGTTAAGAGTTTGTGGTACAGTGGTTAAACCAGCACTTGGGATGTTGTCTCCCTTATCAGATTCCCTGGTTCTAGTCTTGGCTATTTCGCTTTGAATTCAGTTTCCTACTCAATATACCTCAGAGGAAGCAGATATTGGCTAGGTATTTGATTTCCTGTCATCACGTGACAATCCAGATGCCATTTCAAGCTCCTGGATTAGGCCTGCTGTAACTCTGGTGGTTGCAGGAACTTCCTGGCTGTGCTTGTAGGTGGAAAATCTTTCTCTCTCTCTCTGCCTTTCAAATACATATTTTAAATCTACTATTCTTTAAAAAAGAAAAATGATTCAATAATTATTTATGTCCATTTTCCATGTACACTAAGAACAAAAAGAAAATTTCCTGCTGCTGGTACTGTCATGTAGCATCCCATATGAAAACCAGTTAAAGTACCGAATGCTTCCCTTTCCATCCAGTTCCCTGCCAATGAGTCTGGGAAAGCAGAAGACGGTCCAAGTCCATGCTCTCTGCTACCCATCTCAAGACCCTTGCAACAATCTTCCTGGCTCTACTTGACCATCCCCTGGTTTCTGTACCCATTTGGGGACTGAATCAATGGATGGAAGATTTCTCTGTCTCCTTTTCTTTCTAACTCTACCTTCCAACAACATTAAAAAAAATCTTAAATGGGGAGTGGTGTACAATGGCACTGTGGTATAGTCTATTAAGAATCTGTCTCCAATACTGACATTCCATATGGGCACCAGATTGAATCCCAGATGCTGCACTTCCAACCTAGCTTCCTTCTAATGCACCTTGGAAAACAGTGGAAGCCGGCCCAAGTGCTTGCGCCCCTGTACCATTGTGGGAGATATGGAAAAAGCTCCTGGCCTCAGATGGGCCCAGTTTGGGTCATTGTACCTCTCTGGAGAGTAAACCAACAGATGGAAGCACTTTCTAACTTTGACTTTCAAATCAATCCATTTGAAGAGAAAAAAAAAAAAAAAACCACACACACACATACACATCTAAAATTTACAAAAAATTATTTAAGAGAAGCCATAGTATGGTTAATTATTCAACAACAAAACACTTCATGCGTGATTTTAATTGTCTATGAAGCAAAAACAACTGGCACATGATTACAAACCCAAATGAGCTGGCACAGGGTCTGGTGTTGTGGCACAACAGGTTAAGGTATCAACTAAGAACTTCAGTATAAAATGTGTAAACTCAAGCACAATATGTAGCACTGCTAGCTATAGTTACCTTGTGTCTTTTGAATTAACATTTCTCCTATCCAGTCATTTTAACGAGACAATGCTCTCATTCATCCTCCTCCCTTTGCCCTAGGCTAGCTGCTTTACTTTTAGATTTACAAAGTACATGTAAATTTATATTTTAAGGTGCTCATCTTTTAGACAAGTGAAGTCAACTTTGTAATTTTAAAAAAATATTTATTTTGGGCCCGGCACGGTGGCACAGTGGTTAAGGTCCTCGCCTTGCACGCCTGGGATCCCATATGGGCACTGGTTCTAATCCCGGCAGCACTGCTTCGCTTCCAGCTCCCTGCCTGTGGCCCGGGAAAGCAGTCGAGGATGGCTCAAAGCCTTGGGACCCTGCACCCACGTGGGAGACCCGGAAGAGGCTCCTGGCTTCGGATCAGCATAGCACTGGCCGTTGCACTCACTTGGGGAGTGAATCATCGGATGGAAGATCTTCCTCTCTGCCTCTCCTCTCTGTATATCCGCCTTTCCAATAAAAAAGTAATAAAAATAAATCTTTTAAAAAAATGGATTAGTAAGTTTTATTTCAATGTCCACTAACCCATCCAACATGTGTTACGCACTGTCAGAGATTTTGGATGATGCAAAGATGAGCTAATCAGAAACTCAGAGATAACACTACTTCTGCTCTGAATGTTAAAGGGTGACAAAGTATTCTGAATATGTGAAGGGAGAGTACTAATATTGAGAACATTTCATATAAAAGCTAAAGGCATTTCATTTTCAAAGAGGTATCAGAAATTAAAAAAAAGCCTGAAGGTGAAGGGTTAAATATTTCTGAATGGTGAAGGCTTTCATTATAACTTCATTCTGGAAACAACTGATATAACTTTTTGTAGGGCAAAGGACTTTAACCTGGGTGTTTATTTTCATTTGCTTAAAGGCATCCATGGAGCTTTAGATACAATGCTATAAAATATGATAATCTGGGACAAATTTTTTTTTAAGATTTATTAATTTTGGGCCCGGCACGATAGCATAATGGTTAACGTCCTTGCCTTGAACACGCCAGGATCCCATATGGGCGCCGGTTCTAATCCCGGCAGCTCCACTTCCCATCCAGCTCCCTGCTTGTAGCCTGGGAAAGCAGTCAAGGACGACCCAAAGCCTTGGGAACCTGCACCCACATGGGAGACCCAGGAAGGAGTTCCTGGCTCCTGGCTTTGGATCGGCACTGCACAGTCAATGTGGTCACTTAGGGAGTGAATCATCGGACGGAAGATACTGTATATCCGCCTTTCCAATAAATTAATCTTTAAAAAAAAATTATTTACTTTTATTGTAAAGTCAGATTCACAGAGAAAAGGAGAAACACAGATCAAGATCTTCTACCTACTGGTTCAGAAAACAAAAACAAACACAGGGTCCAGTGCATTACCGTAGCAGTTAAAGTCCTCACCTTGAACGTGCTGATATCCCATATGAGCACTGATTCTAATCCTGGTGACCCCGCTACCCATCCAGTTCCCTGTCTGTAGCCTTGGAATGCAGTCGAGGACAGCCCAAAGCTTTGGGACCCTGCACCCATGTGGGAGAGCCGGAAGAAATTCCTGGCTTTGGGTTGGCACAGCACTGGCCGTTATGGTCAGTTGGGGAGTGAATCATCAGAAGGAAGATCTCTGTCTCTGTCTTTCCTCCTCTCTGTATATATCTGACTTTACAGTAAAAATAAAGTAAATCTTTAAGCAAACAAAAAAAGCATAAAATATAATAAATGGGGTCTAGGCACTGTGCTGTAGTGAGTTAAGCCAATGCATAAGCTACCCAGATTCCATATGGGAGTCAAGATTTGCGCCCCAACTCTTCTATTTTTAATTTAGTTTCCTGTTAATGCATCAGAGACAAGTAAATAATGATCCAGTACTTGGGTTCCACTAATGGCTTCTGTCCAGCTCAGCTCTGGCCACTGTAGTCATCTTTGGAGTGAACCTGTAAATAGTAACTGTCTCTGTAACTCAAATAAGAAATCTTGCTACACACTATAGACATAAAAGAGCAGATGAGTATGCATAAAATTGAGATCCTGTCATCCAGGGATGACAGTTATGCTGTCCCTACATAAACCACTCACTGAAGATACCCTGTCACATTACAGGTCCATGTGTTCTCGGCCTAAGAAATTCAGGTAAAAACACAATTGTTCAGCCAAGTCTTTATAAAGTATATTTTTAGCCAAAATATTTTGTGTGTTTTAATTCTGTGAGGCAAAGCAGGTATCTATTCCAACACTGTCCTGAGTTCTCATTCTATACATTCTTTTAAAGATTTATCTATTTTTATTGAAACCACAGATTTCCAGAGAGGTGACAGAGAGAAAGATCTTACACCTGCTGCTTGACTACCCAAGCTAAGCCAATCCGAAGCCAGGATTCAGTAGCTTTTTCCGGGTCTCCACGTGGATGCAGAGGCTTTGGCTGATCCTCCACTTCTTTCCCAGGCTACAAGCAGGGAGCGAGATGAGAAGCGGATGAGCAGAACACCAACCTGTGCCCACATAAGATTCTGTGCTTGCATGGTAAGGATTGACCCACTGAGTCACTGTACCAGGCCTCAGTCCTTATTCTTATATTCAACTATTGTAATTATAGTCAGAGAAAGATCCATTTTATCCTGGGTACACTAACTGACTATACAGCTTTACCTTTTTAATGTTAACTTTTAGAGTATGCATGGTTTAGGTTTGCAGCAAAAAATGAGCAGAAAGTACCAAACTTCCTTATACTTCCTGTATTTACACACATACTCTCACTTGTCATCAAGTCCAACAGAGTGGTACACCATCAGTTATAAAGAATTTCTGTTGTGCTACATCTTCATCAGCATTTGGCATTATGTTTCAGATTTTAGCCAGGCTAGTAGGTATACAGCGAAATCTTACTTTTCTTTAAGATTTATTTAATAGTATTGGAAAGGCAGATTTATAGAGGAGAGACAGAATGATCCTTCATCCACTGGTGCACCTCCAAGCAGCCCCAAGGTAACCTCCTCTCAGTCTACCACAAAGGTGCAGAGTTCCATGCCTTTGGGTCATGCTCTGTTGCTTTCCCAGGCAACACACAGGAAGCTGGATGGAAAGTGGAACAGCCAGGACTAGAACCAGTGTCCACATGGGAGCCTAGCATTTGAAGGGGGAGAATTAGTCAGTTGAGCCACCACACCAGGATCATACTGCTGGTTTTTATTTTGAGACTACTTAATGACTTTAGAAGTGTAGTGTCTTCATATGCTTATTCATAACTTATATATATCTTTTAAGATTTATTTCATTTTATTTGAAAAGGAGAGCTACAGCTATAAAGACACGATGATCCAAAGCAAAAAGCTAGGATCTCCATCCATTTGTATCACAAACGTGCAGTGCCTGAAGCATACTTCCACACACTAAAATAATGCCACTTTTTGCATCATATTACTGGAAATGTGTTTCACTCATTCACATTTTCATTTTTAAAGCCCAGTAAAGGTCAGATAAATGCAAGTACTCAGTAGAACATTTCAAAGAATGAGAGTGTTCTAAAACAAAGGATGGCACAATTTTTTTAAAGGTTTAAATATATATATTTTTTGTTGGAAATGCAGATTAGATCTACGGAGAGGACAGAGAGAAAGATCTTCCATCCGCTGGCTCAACCCCCAAATGGACATAATGGCTGGAGCTGAGCTGATCCTAAGCCCTAAGCCAAGATCCAGGAGCCAGGAGCCAGGAGCTTCTTTCAGGTTTCCAATGCAGGTGCAGGGTCCCAAGGCTTTGGGCCATCCTCTAATGCTTTCCCAGGCCCCAGGTAGGGAGTTGAAAGGGAAATAAAGCAGCCAAGACAATAACGAGTAGTCATACACGATCCAGTGCATATAAGGTGAGGATCTAACCACTGTGCCATTATACTTGGTCCAAGATGGCACAATGTTAAGAATCCTAAACAGTGAGTGTTGGTTGCACAATAGGCTAAATTCAGCTCTTTATATACCTAGATCTTATTGCTAGAATACTAGTGTAAGTTCCAGCTACTCTATTTCCAATCCAGCTCCCTGCTAAAGCACCTGAGCAGCAGATGACTGTCCAAGTACTTAGATACCTGCTGCCAATGGAAGAACAGAATGAAGTTTTAGACTCTGGATTTGGGGGCTTGACAGGCTAAACCTCTACCCTCAAGCACTAGCATCCCATTTGGGCACTGGTTCCTGTTCCAGTTGCTCTATTTCCCATCCAGCTCATTGTCTATGGCCTGAGATGGGAGCAGAAAATGGCCCCAAAGCCTAGGCCTTGGGACCCTGCACCCACGTTGAAGATCGGGAGGAAGCTTCTGGCTCCTGGCCTAGGATCAGCTCAGTTCCATTCATTATGACCATGGGGGGAATGAACCAACAGATGAAGTTCTTCCTGTGTCTCCTCTCTGGAAATCTGCCCTCCCAATCAATCAATCAATCAATCAATCAATCAATGTCTGGATTTCCACAGTGCCCAGTCCTATCTGTTGAGGGCATCTGAGGAATGAACCAGAAGATAAGCTTCACTCTGTCTCTTTTTCTGTCAAGTAAATAAATGAATGAATCTTAAATAAAAAGAGAAAACAAATCAAAATGTCTGATTTGTTGCTACAAAGCAAGAAAAGATTTTAAACTTCAGTTTGTTTCCCAGAGTTGTTGCAATGGGATAGTAATAAACATTGTTTGTGGATATCTTTTTTGTTTAGTTGATTTATTTTTTATTTTATGATACAATTGGCTCAGGATCAGCTCAGCTCTGGGATTTCTGTTTTCCCCTCCCTAAACTTCCTCCCCCTCACGGATTCCCCCTATATTATCACAATAGTACAGTCCTTTATAAGCAGTCCTAAGTCCATCATTCTGCTGTTTAATTGAATCCTGACACTGCACGTATGGACAAACGGCAGAGTATAGCATCCTATTGTCAAGATGTATTTAACAGTTTCACTGGGAAGTCATTTTTTATTTGGAACTAGAGATGTGTATTGCATTGTATCTTCACATCTGGATATGATAGTCTCCATTACACAGCTAGTATATAGTCCCTTAAATAAGTACATATAAAACAAAACCAAAACAGGAATAAAGCTGAAAATGTACAATACCATGAAGTTAACTAATATGCTATTGAATGACAAACGTGTCACTGAAGACACGAAAAGCAAAAAACTTCTGGAGAAAAATGGTACTACTCTATGAGCTATGAGTCAGTGCAGAGTTTAATTAGAGAAAAGAAACTATTTTGAAGAAATGAAAATAAAAACAAAAACATCAAAACCCATGAATTGCAGCAAAAACAGTACTGAAAGGGCTACTGATCTTACATTTCACATGAAGGTTGCCTTATATCAGAGAACATATGATATTTGTCCTTTTCGGATTGACTTATTTCACTGAGCATATTAATCTCTAGTTGGGACCATTTGTTTGCAAATGATAAATTTCATTCTTTTCAAGATTTATTTTATTTTTATTGCAAAGTGAAATATACAGAGAGGAAGAAACAGACAGAAAGATCCTTCATTTGCTGATTTACTCCCCAAGCGGCCACAACAACCAGAGCTAAATGGAGCTGAAGATAGGAGCCTGGAGTCTCTTCCAGGTCTCCCATGTGGGTGCAGGTCCCCAAGTCCCTGGGCCGTCCTCAACTGCTTTCCCAGGCCACAGGCAGGGAGCTGGATGGGAAGTGGGGCTGCCGAGATTAAAACTGGCACCTATATGGGATCCAAGTGTGTACGCTGGGCCCACTTAGAGCTTGCTACCTACGGTGGTGGAGACTGGAAAGCAGGCTTTGGAGACAACCAGCAGACGGAAGATCTCTTACCCATTGTCTGTGTTTCTCTCTGTACAACTTTGCTATTCAAATAAACAAATCTTTAGTCTTCCTAAATTTCTGGTTTTATAGGGATGATTAAGTCTTTGAATAATGTCTTTTATAATGATGATAACGATATCTTGTACTTCACTCACTTCCAACAAATAAAACTGTGCAATAAATTACTCAAAGTGAAATTTCAGAGTTAATCAAAATTGCAGATAATATGAATTTCACAGTAAAACAGTTCTCAAGCCTTAAACAACTGTTACTAAATGCAAATGCCAATTCTGCAGGACCATTACCATTACATTGCGTTCACAGTGAAGTGAACACAACCTGCAACCAAATATCTAATACACTAATGCAGTCAAATTGGAACTTCTGTTAATAATAACATTAACGAGGCTAAGCTTAACTCACAATTTTGTAACGCTTGCTTTTAAAACCACAGAAACTACTGTATTGGTAAGGCAGGATGCTCATCAGACACATAGCATGAGCAGGCACTGTGGCACAGGCAGGCTAAAATACCCCTCGCTGGCCCCCAATGGAAAGGAAGGCTATCACAGTTTTTCTGGATGTGAATGATGACATTTATATATCTACTAAGTTTGCCTCATTATTATTATTTTTTTAAGTTTTAAAAGCGAGAGTTTGAGTTGGCATCATGGTATAAGTAAGTAAAGCTTTCACCCAAGGAACCAGAATGGGTGCACGTCCATTCTGCTTCTATTCCAATCCAACTCCCTGCTAATGTGCCTAGGAGGCAGTGAAAGAGGCCCAAGTCCTTTGGACCTTGCACCCATGTGGGAGACTGGAAGAAGATCCATGTTCCTGGATTCGAATGGGCCTAACTCTGGTCATTGCAGTTATTTAGGGAATGAACCAGTGGATGAATTTTTCTTGTTCTGTCTGTGTATCTGCCTTTCAAATAAAAATAAACTTTAAAAAAAAAAAAAAGAGTAACAGAAATAAAGATCTTCGGCCTTTTGGTTCACTTGCCAGATGGCTGCAATGCCAGAGGCTGGGTCTAATAGAAGCCAGGAGTTTCCTTCAGGTCCCTCAGGTGTGTAGCAGGGGAATAAGCACTTATGCCATCTTCTACTGGTTTGCTAAGCCATTAGCAGATTGGATATGGAGTACCCAAGATAAAAACTGACACACGCCTGAGCTGCTGCTGTTGCAGGCAGCAGCTTTACTGTGATGCAGCAACACCAGCAGCTCAAGTTACCTACCTCAGAAAGTATTACAGAGAACTTGGGGAAAAAAAGTGAGATTTAACAGAAAACCATCAAGAAGACACCATCCATAAACAATTTCATATTAAATTGAAATTTCCTTACTATCTGCTAAAGGAGGGAAAATAAAGAAGGATACTTAAGAATCTTTTCCACGTGTACAGGCCATACAAATAAAATATATGAATAGAAGTACAGTTTTATTTTATTTTTTTTAAAAAAAAAAAAGGAGGGCAGAACAAAGCAAAAACTTCGAGAGGCAGAAAGTCAAACCGCTGGGGCAAAAAGGGAACATGAAAGGTGGGGATAGGACCTGGGTATTCTCCTATCTCCTGGCTCATTCCCCAATGCCCACACTGGCTCTGTGGCTGAGAGGCTGAAGTCAGGAGCCTGAAACTCAAGCCACACCTCCTATGTGGGTGTCAGGGACCTAACTACTTGAACTATCTGCCTGCTACCTTCCTGGGTCAGCATTCGCAAAAAGCTGGAACAAATCGCAGAGCCTGCACTTAAAACTAGGCATGTCAATAATGGGATGCAGGCATCCCAGCCAACATCTTAGCTACTAGGCTAAATGCCCAATCCAAATTACCTTTTGAATACTGGAAAGTACATCTTGCTTCCTTGCCAAAGCTAAGTTTCATCAAATTCTGACATTTTAAAACATTAAATATTTATATTATATGTACATACAAAATACACACCAGATATAAAAAAGTAGCTAACATACTTGTTTTGTTCTTCATTACTTAATGTGTTCTGGAACCCACCCACTTCCTACATGCATATACAGAGCTACTCCATTTTTTTAAATGGCCTGCTACAGTCTGTCCCACTAGATCATAACTGATTTACCAAACACATAGGTTGTTTCTAATTTCCTATTACATACAAGAATAAACCTTTTATTTTAGGATGTTTCTCACAAATATATGCATCCTAATAAACTCTTGGATGAAAATGCCCAAGTTAACAAGTATATACAATTAGAATTACTTTCCATAAACTTTATATCTATAATCATGACAACTACTAATGAAACTATTTCCCCAAATATTTTTTAGAAACAATGTGTTCAGGCCCAGCAGGATAATGTAGTGGCTAAAGTCCTTGCCTTGGATGCCCCGGGATCCCATATGGGTGTGGGTTCTAATCCTGGCTGCCCCAATTCCCATTCAGCTCTCTGCTTGTGGCCTGGGAAAGCAGTTGAGGACGGCCCAAAGTTTTGGGATCCTGCACCTGCATGGGGGACCTAGAAGAAGCTCTTGGCTTTGGATTGGCACAGCTCCAGCTGTTCTGGTCACTTGGGGAGTGAACCATCAGACGGAAGATCTTCCTCTCCGTCTCTCCTCCTCTGTATACCCGCCTTTCCAATAAAAATAAATCTTTTTAAAAAAATTAAAAAAGAAATAAACGATGTTTTCAAAACTCTTGATCTTTGCTAAACTGGTATTTGAAAAATCATTTTCCATTAATGCTTTATTGTGCATGAAAACCTCGCTAAAAAGATTCCAAGTACAATTTTTATTTTCATAGGTTGCAAAACCAGGAGAAACACTGAAAGCATTCCTCACCTTTTAGAACTACATTTTACTTCTATTATGAATATAAAAATGTTATGCTAATATTTAAGCTATTTATTAAATTATGACTATTATAGAATGACTACCAGTACTAGACAACTAAAAATGTGTAGCAAAAGCTCTAGTATTAGTTGGATATAGTAATAAAGCCTTTTATCAAGTCAGTTCTTATTTGGAATTACCCAAAATCATGATTTAAAAAGCAGTTATGGCCTGGCGCAATAGTATAGCAATTAAAGTCCTCATCTTAGACGCACCGGGATCCCATATGGGCGCAGGTTCTAATCCCGGCAGTTCTGCTTCCCATCTAGCTCCCTGCTTGTGGCCTGGGAAAGCAGTCGAGGACAGCCCAAGGCTTTGGGACCCTGCACCCGTGTGGGAGAGCCGGAGTTGCTCCTGCTTCGTATTGGCTCAACTCCAGACGTTGTGGTCACTTGGGGGAGTGAATCATCGGATGGAAGGCCTTCCTCTCTGTCTCTCCTCCACTTTGTATATCTGCCTTTCCAATAATAGTAAACAAATCTTTTTTTTTTTTAAGTAGATTTGACAGGGCTGGCACTGTGGCATAGAGGGCTGAGCTGTAGCCTGTGGTGCCAGCATGCCATCTGACATGCTGGTTCAAGTCCTGGCTGCTCCAATTCCAGCAGTTGCAGTCATATGGGGGAGTGAACCAGTGGATCCAAGATCTACCATTCTCACTCATTCTCATTCTCTCCCTTTCTATACCTCTACCTTTAAAATAAATTAATCTTTTAAAACTTAGTTTTATGTAACACTGAAAAAAAATTACTTCTTAGAAAACCAGAGTGGTAAAGATAAATGTTCAGGACCAGCACCAGGGTACATCCAGCAAGGTAAGCATGTGCCTGCAGTGCTGGCTTCTCATACCAGCACTGATTCAAGTCCCAGCTGCTTCACTTCTGATCCAGCTCCCTGGTGACATGCCTGGGAAAGCAGCAGAAAATGGCCCAAATCCTTGAGCTCCTGCACCCACATGGGAGATGTAAACTCCAGGCTCCTGGCTTTGAGTTGATTCAGGTTTTGCTGTTGTGGCCGGACACAAACCAGCAAATGGAAGAACTCTCCCTGTAGATCTTTCAAATAAAAAATAAATCTTAGCTAATCACACCCTCACAAAGGATTTGCATAATTAATTTGTTATAGAACGTACTGCTAGTTGCTGTGCAAATAGATATTTCATCCAAGAATAATAGTAAATAAACTATCTCAAAGTTTTTTTTTAAATGCGTATCTTTCATTTCTTGCAACATATAAAAAAGTGCTCAAAAAGCCAGCCAGTAAGAGCTTGCTGTCTTTACAGAACAAAAAAAAATTATCTAGATTCTATTTATATTTCAAGATACTGTTTTCTTTAAAGATTCGTTAATTTTTATTCGAAAGCAAGATTTACAGAGAGAAAGAGAGACAAAGAGGAATGGTCTTCCTTCCATTGATTCATTCCTCAAGTGGCCACAATGGCTGGAGCCGAGCCAATCTAAAGATAGGACCCCAAGGCCTCTTGCAGGTCTGCTTAGTGGGTGCAGCATACCAAGGCTTTGGGTCATCCTCAACTGCTTTCCCAGGCAACAGGCAGGGAGTTCCCTGGATGGGAAGTGGAACAGTCAGGACACAAATCAGTTCCCATGTAGGAGCCCGGGAGTGCAAAGCAAGGACTTCAGCCACTAGGATACTGCGCCAGGCCCATACAATTTCTTTTCCTCCAAAAGCAGAGTGAGGGAAGGAGGAAGAAATGGGAGAGTGCTCTTTCATATGCTGTTTCAATTCATAAATATTTACAATAGTCAAGCCCAGGCCAGACCAAAGCTAGAGCCAGGAACTCCATCCTGGTCTCCCATATAGGCTGCATGGGCCCAGGTACCAAGACTGTTACTCACCGCTTTCTCAAGTGCCTTAGCAGCAGGGTCTCTGACACTCCAATAGGGGAATCTGGCCCTGAGAAAATCTGAGTAAGTTTTTCTGATAAAAGAACTGCTTCAGAAGGAAAAGGAAAGATATTCCTAAGAAGCACTATCTCATTTATACTGACAGCAGTAAAGTACACTCTTAGGGTACTAATATCTTCCATTACAGTAATTAAAAAACACATGTCTCTGAAAGGATCTTGTCCTGATTGTTTTTATTCCTACCAGCATCTCTGTCAGTCTGTTCTTCATATAGCTAGCAATATATAAAATCTTTTCAATTTTATGGCTCTGGAATAGGCAAACCACAGAACCACAAATAGCAACTTATAGAAATCCACTTAAAATATAAATAATAACTTGCAATTGTTTTCCCAATATCAAGAGTGCAACTAAAATAACTCAATTTGAAATAAAACAAACAACAACAACAAAAACATTGACAACATAAGTTGGGGCAATGGCTGTCTACTTTTCAGACATAGGCATGTCCATATTGTCAGTTACATCTAAGGGAGTGAGAACTTAAGATTCGTAGCCAGCAATAACAGCAAACAAGTAACAACAAACAACCCGCCCTGCTTGTTCAATTTCAGGATGGGACAATTCATTACAAGACTAAAAGCAGCCTGCTTTAATCAACATAACACATTAGTAAATTATTTCTTAGGTTGGCAAGAATAACTTTAAATATAAAATTCCTTTTTCTACAATGTTTCTGCCACAACAACTATGATCTCTGTTGAAAAAAGAAAAAAGAAACATTTAACTGGGAAAACAATTGAAAAGCCCAAAGGTGTATTTTATATGGACCAGCCTATTTACTCAAACCATAAAAACAGGGGGTAAAGCAAAATATTATGATGCAATGGTTGAATTGACTTGATTCAAATGTCTGCATGCCATATTGGAGTACGAAATGTATTGGAGTATTGCAGTCCAGCTTCCTGCTTAATGTGCTCAAGAGGCAGCAGAGGATGGCTTAAGAGCTTGGGTCCTTGCTACTCACCTTGGAAACTAAAAGGCAGCTCCTGAATTTGGTTTGGCACAGTTCTGGCTGTTGTGGGCATTGGGGAATAAAATCAGCAAATAGAAGATCTCTCGCTTTCTCTTTTTAAAAACTTACTCATTTACCTGAAAGCCAGAGTTACAAAAGAAAGATTTTCCATCTATTGGGTTACATCTCAAACAGCTGACCTCAAGAACAGGATAGGCCAAGCTAAAGTAAGGAGACTCTTCTGATTCTCTCAAATGGGTGCTGGAACCCAAGCACTTGGACCATCTTTCAACCCTTTCTCAAACATATTAGCAGGTGGCTGGACTGGGAGTGGAGCAGCCAGGACTTGAAAGAACACTCTTAAGAGACACCAGCCCTATCTTCTCTGTCCTTTCTTCCCTCCCTTTATAACCTTTTCAAACAATAAATCTTTAAAGGGGTGGTGAGAGGCAAGGATTTCAGTTACCTGAATTCCTTTATCACAAAGTATAGGTTTCAGTCCTGCATCCCCTTCAGATTAACGCCTATCCTGGGAGGAAATAAACGATGATTACGCCCTTAGATCCCTTACTGAAGCCTCTGAGCTTCAGTAAGATCCAGCCCTGGCTGGTAAAGGTACTTTGGCATGAACCAGCCAAAAAGAAAATACCTGTGATTATCAAGTAATTTTTCTTTAACAAGAAAATTTTTTGCAGTTAAACCACAGCCAAATTTAGCCAAAGGAGGGGTTCAAATAATAGCAAACTTTTCTTAAAATGATTAAATGGTAGCTTGTCCTTCTCAACTCAAAATGACTAAGAAAAGGTATAGACAGGAATGTAACATGTCCATTTAAGCATAGTTTAGTACACAAGAATCACATCCTATACTTAAAAATAAAGTTGCAATATCATGTGTCATGGACTGAATTGTTTCCCTCTGCCTCCTCCCATTATTTTAAGATTTATTTACTTGAAAGGCAGAGTTAGGGATCCTCCATCTATTGAGGCAATCCTCACATAGCTAGAGGGAGATGGGACCCAGAGAAGCCAGAAACTTCTTCCAGTTCTACTGGTGCAGGAGTTCGAACACTTGAGCCATTTCTGCAGCTTTCCCAGGCAGCACATTAGCAAGGAGCTTATCAAAAGTAGAACAGCCTGGACCAGCAGCCATATGTGATGCCATTTCTGTTGCAGTGGAATGAATCAGTCTGCCACAGCACTGGCTCCCGATTTCCCGCACTTACAATAAAGTGTAAGTCCTAACTCCCAGTATCTCTGAATTGTGACTTTATTTAGACTATTAACTTAAAATAAGGTCATTAGGTTGAGTTAACCGACCTCAAAAGAAGAGGAAATCTGGATGTAGCAGACAGTGAAAGATGATGTGAAGAGGCAAAAATGAACTAATAATCTCTTCCACATGGTCTTCAGGAAAAAAGGAAAAACCCCTACTGATATCTTGATCACTAATTTCTAGCTCCGGGAATTTATGTCATATAAGCTGCTCAGCATACAGTACTTAGGTGTATCAAGCACAGCATATATGGTGCTTCACCATGTAGCATACTCCAGAAACAGACAAACAGAGCAAAACAAACAAACAAAACCATTGTGAAACTGCAAAGAACTACATAAGGAAAAACTGATCTATGTTACTTCCTGTGATACAAGGTACAGTGCCCGGCCTTGCCACAGCAGCCTAGCAGCTAAAGTCCTCACCTTACAAGCGCTGGGATCCCATAAGGGTGTTGGTTCGATTCCCAGTAGCCCTGCTTCCCATTCAGCATCCTGCTTGTGGCCTGAAAACGCAGTCAGGGACGGCCCAAAGCCTTGCAACTCTGCACCCACGTGGGAGACTCAGAAGAGGCTCCAGCTTGCTGGCTTCGGGTCACCGCAGCTCCGGCTATTGTAGCCAAATCAATGAATTGAAGATCTTCCTCTCTGTCTCTCCTCCTCTCTGTATATTTAACTTTCAAATAAAAATCAAACAAATCTTAAAAACAAGCACACAAAAAAATAAGGCAGAGTGCCATTCATGCCCTAAGAGTGCACTTGTGTCTGCTATCAATGAAAATGAGGTAGTGTCTTCTTAGGAATATCCTTGCTGTTCCTTGTAAAACAGTTCTTTTATCAGAAAAACATACTCAAATTTTCTCATGCCCAACTCCCTCTATAAGTAAGTAAAAATCTTTCTAAAAGAAAATTATAGATACAGTAAAGGGCAGAGTGCAGTGTGGGGAAAGGCAGACAAATATCTTTTTTCTGCTGGCTTACTACTTATGGGGCTGGTACAGGTTGAAACTGGGAGCCTGGAACTTCATATGAAATTTTTATGAGATGGCAGGGACCCAAGTACTGTTACTTTCCCAGGCACATTAGCAGAGAACTAAACCAGAATTAGAGCAGCCACAACTAAAACTGGCTTTCCACAATTACATTTCTCTTCATTTTTCTAAGATTAGACATCCTGGAGTTATTTATGCTTACTTTATAAAAAAGGTTTTTTTCAATGGGATACTACATTTTTTAAAAGATTTATTTTATTTTATTTTTATTGCAAAATCAGATATACAGAGAGGAGGAGAGACAGAGAGGAAGATCTCCCGTCCGATGGTTCACTCCCCAAGTGAACGCAACAGCCAGTGCAGTACCGATCCAAAGCCAGGAGCCAGGAACTTCCTCCAGGTCTCCCATGCAGGTGCAGGGTCCCAAGGCTTTGGGCCATCCTCGATTGCTTTCCTAGACCACAAGCAGGGAGCTGGATGGGAAGCAGGGCTGCCAGGGTTAGAACTGGTGCCCATTTGGGATCCCGGTGCATTCGAGGCAAGGACTTTAGCCACCAGGCCACAGCACCAGGCCCCAAACACACAATTTGTTCTTCCTTGGTCAAGCTCTCAAAGGATCTCCCATTCAAGGGAGAGTCAGATGCAGTTCCAGCCTCCTGGGACTGGCCCAGACCCAGTTACTGTGACCATTTGGGGAATCAATCAACATTTGTGCATGCTCACTTTGCCTATAACTGCCTTTCCCCCAAACAAAATACTCAAAAACTTTCTTAGAAAAGAATTAAAAAGTCTTCACTCTGGCCTGGTGTGGTAGCCTAAGACTAAAGTCCTTGCCTTGCATGTGTAAGGATCCCATATGGCCATCAGTTTGTGTCTGGCTGCCCTGCTTCCCATCCAGCGCCCTTGCTTGTGACCTGGGAATGCAGCAGAGGACAGCCCAAACCCTTGGGACTCTGTACCCACATGGGAGAACCAAAAGAAGCTCCTGGCTTCAGATCAGATCAGCAGTTGTGCCCACTTGGGGAGTAACCAGAGGATGGGAGATTTTTGTCTCTCCTTCTCTCAGAAAACCTGCCTTTTCCACAGCATCCCGCACACATGGCAGAACTCAGCTGGGCTAGTTAGCATAGATCACTGCCAAACAGCACATATGAAGGATAGGATCAGGGAGTGGAGTGAAGTCTACCTTGCAGGGCTGGATCACAGTACTTGCCAGTGAGTGTTGAGGAGGGGATGGGTTATGTTAGGCTGGGCTAGAACACTAACCAGCATGTGACAGAATTGGGTGTGGGGGAAGATTCTGAGGAAGGTATGTGGGCTTGCTCCAGTGGGACTGCAATATCCACTGATCTGCTCAAAAGCTGGGGGTGGTGACAGGCTAAGCTAGGCATGACATGGAACTCACCAACAATCATGGGTTTCCAACAGGGTAGGCTGGTCACAACTGCAGCGCCTACCTATGTACTCTAGAACTGGGTGAGGCAGGCTGAGCTACAACACCCACCAACACACACAAAAGCTGAGACTAGGGTGACTAGGGTGCATATTGTGCTGGGTATGGGCCTAGCACCTGCTGACACATGTGAGATCTGGATCTGGGAGTAGATCTGAAGTGAACACTTGGAGAATTCCAACGGTGCTCCTGTTGGTGAACACATAAGGTCTAGGTGTTGGTCAGGCCAGGCAAGGGGGCTCCACTTGTTTGGTAGGTGTGTGGGCTAGCTTGGGAGGCACACCAAGCAGAGCCAGGACAAAACACAGCACACTGGCATGCGTGGGAGCCAGAAAGTGATGTGTGCCATTCCAGGACAGGTTAGGATGCAGCATCCAAATGCAGAGGCCAAGCCAGCGGATGTGCGATGCTGGGCTGGGTAGGAGCAACCACTAGCAGGCACAAAATCTGTGGCTGGGAGCCAGCCTGATAGGGGTGCCAAGGTGCCTATAGCCAAGACCTCACTAGGCTTAGGTTCCCACCCGTGAGCACAAGAGCCAAACTGAGGGCAGTGATTTACGCTGGACATGGCTGCAGCATCCCTTGGCAAGGGTGTGGAGAGCTATGTCAGCCAGTGGACTTTGGAAGGATTTTGATCAACCTTGGAGCAACGAAAACACCACCACCTCAGAACTATCAAAACATTGAAGCAGTACTCTCAGAACATGCTCCACATCGAGTGGCCATCCTCCATTCCCATGTACTGATGTGGTTAGGCTGCTGGGAGCAGTCCTCTCCCCTTATCTCCTCCCTTCCTCCAGAAACAACAACAACAACAAACAGAAATAATTCTCATCCACTTTGCCCATTTCCTCGAGCCTTTCCAACTATGTGAAGAACACCATCACAAATTGAATTTTATTTATTGTTTAAAAGTTTTTTTTATTAGAAAGGTAAAATCACAGAGAAAAGGAGATAAGGAGATAAAGATCTCCCTTCTGCTGGTTCACTCTCCAAGTGGCCACAACAGCCAGATGTGAATCAATCCGAAGACAGGAGCTAGGAGCTTTTTCTGGGATTCCCATATTCCTGCAGGATCCAAGGCTTTGGGCTGTCCTCTACTGCCTTCCCAGGCCACAAGCAGAGAGCTAGATGGAAAATGGAGCAGCCAGGACACAAACTGGTGCCCCAATGGGTTCTCGGTGCATGTAACATGAGAATTTAGCCATGGGTCACCATGCTGGGTCCGATCAGTAAAATTTTACATAAGTAAACATCTTTTTTTGAGGGGGGCTGGAGGTACTACCTTAATGACCTTGTTTGTCAATGATCCTGTTTATTAAACTTGATTATCTTTTTAAAATTATTTTTATTTTTGATGATTTTTACGTAGTTGATTAGGGTAATTAGGATCAAGGAATACAGGAAAGTGGGTGAGATCACCATTTCCACATTCTCTTCTTTTCCTTCCTGTCTGGGGAAAGGGAGGAGACAAAGAGAGAACTTACAACCAGCCTCCCAAACTCTGTGCACCCTGGGATGGAAGTCAATATTTTTTAAAGATTTATTTATTTTTATTGGAAAGGCAGATATGCTGATTTACTCCCCACATGTCCACAACAACTGGAGCTGTGCCAATCCAAAGCCAGGAACCAGGAGCCTCTTCTGGGTCTCCCACATGATTGCAGGGTCCCAAGGCTTTGGGCCATCCTCAACTGCTTTGCCACACCACAAACAGGGAGCTGGATGGGAAGCGAGACTCCTGGGATATGAACTGCCACCCAATTGGGATCCCAGTGCAAGGCAAGGACTTTAGCCACTAGACTACTGCACCAGGCCTTAAGTAAGTAAATATTTTTAGAACAGGAGGGGAAAAAAAAAAAACGTAATTCTCTGAAATCCGAAAGAAATTAGAGAGGTTTGCAGGGCACCACAGCTCAATTGCTTAATCCTCCACCATTAAGAGCTAGCATCCTTCATTGGCACCAATTAATGTTCTGACCTTTCCACTTCCAATCCAGCTCTGTGCTTGTAGCCCAAGAAAGCACCTTTGGATCACTCAAGCCCGTGAGCTACTGCACCCAAGTGGGAAACCTGGAATAAAATCTAGGTTCTCGGCTTTGGATTGTCTCAACTCTGGATGTTGAAGCTATGAATCAGAGGATGGAATATCTCTGTATCTCAGAAAATCTTAAGCAATCTTAAGCAATCTTAAGCAAGATTTTCTGAAAAGAAGTAAATCTTAACCAAAAAAAATTTTTTTTAATGCTAAGACATATATAGAATATCGAAGCAAAACATAAGATTTCAGGGTATTAGAAAAAATTAAAAAGCAGTTTGATTTTGCCCTTAAATAGTTTCACAAGAAAGTACTTAAAAAGGGAGTTCCTGCCCTAATTAGAAACAGATGTGCATTTTAATAAATGCTAAACTAAATTTTACTTGTAAACTTTTGTGAAGTACTGCCTAAATTCTAATTGCTAAGGTTTAAAGTCAGAATTATTTAATATGCACTGAAAGTTTTTGTTTTTACACCTGAAATATTCAATATATGGTACTATATAAATTCATAAATATGGGGACAAATTTTATCTAAAACTATTTCCCTTCCAAACTGTAATTTTAGTGGGTAAAGATATACAATCTTACATTTTTGTATTACAAGACTGTAACTAGCATTAACACATAAAAATGCAATAAATGGAATTTTACAAAATTCATCTGAAAGGCAGTTAGTAGTGGTAGTGAGGGGCAGTTAGACAGAGATGAAGATTGAGACTGAGACTTTACATTTTTCTTTTAAAAAGGTTCTATATAAAGAGAAAAATAATGCTATTTCTCCAAATTTACTATGTTTTAACACTATTGATAGCTTTTTATGCTCTCTCATATTCATATTTTATATTTTAAATCTGAAGTTCTTACCTCTCCTATCACCTTTACTTTCTATTCTTAGGATCCTTTACTTTATATTCCCAAGATCACTTCTTTTCGCCTACTGGACATCCGTAATTCTGCCAATATCAATGACCCATCCTCTTTCCAGGTAAGACTGTCAATCATAAGCCACAGCCAGTTAACATTCTTTCTTGATGTTCCTTGAATCCGTCCCTACTCCCAACACTCCATTAAAATGCCTACAGGAAAACCACTCTTCACCCACCACTCTTCTTTCTGCTTTTTAAAACATTTGCTTCATTTCAATAAACAGTCCTGGGTCTGGCTGAAGCCAGCAGCCTGAACTCCATCTGGGTCTCCTGCAAGGTAGAAGGGATGCAAGCCAACACCTCCTGTCTCCCAAGGGGTCATTAGCAGGAACCAGCACCCTAATTAGAAGAGTCAGAACTCAAATAAGGCACTCTGGTGTGGAATGCAGGTTTTCCAAGCAGTGCCTTAATCACTGCAACGAAGATCCACTCTTCAGTTGCTTTCATTTTTTTGTATTTATTTGAAAGGTTGAGTTAGAGAGGTCTTCCATCAGCTGCTTCACTACCCAAATGGCCACAACAAACTGGTCAGCCAGAAGCCAGGAGTTTCTTTCAGGTCTCCAGCACAGGTGCAGGGGCCCCAAGCATGTCCACCACCCTCAGATGCTTTCAAGAGCACATTAGCAGGGAGCTGGAGTGGAAGTGAACAGCCTGACACACAGGACATGGCTACTACCTACAGTGGCTTAATCATCAGCATAGGGCCTTTATCCTGCTGTTTGAAATTGCTGTTTTAAACTAGTCATCTTCCATCTCTGATATAACAACTGAGATAGGACGTTTGACTAAAGCTCTGTATGTATTTAGCCTGATCCCAAAACCCCATCTACTCAGTTTTCAACATTCTCAATTTGAACCCCAAATTCACAACACTAATTTGAACATTTCCTATAAGACACATTATGAAGGTCCAGTGCAATGGCTCAATAGCTAAATCCTCCATCATCAAGTGCCAGATGTATTTGGGTGTCGGTTCACACTCTGGATGCACCACTTCTCATCCAGCTCCCTGCTTGTGGCCTGAGAAAGCAGTCAAGGAAGGCCCAAAGCCTTGGGACCCTGCACCCACATGGGAGACCAGAATAAGCTCCTGGATCCTGCCTTCAGATTGGCTGCTACAGCCACTGCAACCCTTTGGGGAGTGAACCGGCAGACAGAGGATCTTTCTGTGTCTCCTCTCTGTAAATCTAACCTACTTTTCTAATAAAAATTAGTTTTTCTTTAAAAAACATGTGATAAACAGGTTACGTCTATATTAGTTTTTGAAACACTCTAGATTTTACTATTCTCCTGAACTACAGTTTCCAGCAAAAACAGTATTTTCTTGTTTGTTTTTATACCTTATTTCTCCCTAAGAGTCACCTTAGCTTTTGCTTGATGAAAAAAATGTTAATTCCTCTTCAAACTTACAAACTTACAACTCGGGTCCGGCACAGTAGTCTAGTGATGAAAAATCCTTGCTTTGCATGTGTCAAGATCCGATATGGGCGCCAGTTTGTGTCTCGGCTGTTCCACGTCCCAACCAGCTCCCTGCTTGTGGCCCAGCAGAGGATGGCCAAAGCCTTGGGACGCTACACCCTCATGGGAGACCAGGAGGAAGCTTGTGTCTCCTGATCAGCTCAGGTCTGGTTGTTGTCACCGCTTGGGGAGTGACTCAGCAGTCAGAAGAACTTTCTGTGCTTCCTTCTGTCTATATATTTGCCTTCCCCCCAAAAAACCCAAATCAAGCCAAATAAAAAAAAGATGAACAACTTATAACTCAGCAGCCAACACTATGGCACAGAGAATGGTTAAGCAGCCTCCTTTGACACCAGCATCCCATTCTGGTGTCAGCTCAAGTCACAGCTGCTCCATTTCCAATCCAGCTCCCTCTATTGGCCTGGGAAAGTAGCAGGAGATGGCCCCAGTACTTTGGACCATGCCACTCACATGGGAGACCTAGAAGAAGCTCCTGGCTTCGGCCTGGTTCAGCCCTGGCTGTTGCTGTGATCTGGGAATCTCTAACCCTGCCTTTGAAATCAATAAAGTAAACAAATCTTGAGGAAAAAAACAAAATGTTTCACTTTGCAATTATTGCAGAGTTCTTTTGAAACTGAAAAATTCTAGGGAAAATTGTACAGTTATTTAATTTCTATATACTCAGGTGAATTTTCATTTGGTTAAAGTATTTTTCCCTTTTAAATCATTAAACTTCTCTAAATCATTAAACTTCACTTGCAAGGGCCCGGCGTGATGGCGCAGGGGTTAAGGTCCTTGCCTTGCATGCCCCGGGATCCCATATGGGCGCCGGTTCTAATTCCAGCAGCCCCACTTCCCTTCCAGCTCCCTGCCTGTGGCCTGGGAAAGCAGTCGAGGACGGCCCAAAGCTTTGGGACCCTGCATCTGCGTGGGAGACCCAGAAGAGGCTCCTGGCTTCGGATTGGCTCAGCTCCAGCTGTTGTGGCCGCCTGGGGAGTGAATCATCGGACGGAAGATCTTTCTGTCTCTCCTCTCTGTATATAAAAAATAAAATAAACCTTAAAAACAAAATACCTTCACTTGCAAAAGATGAATTTCAGAGAATTCAACTTATAAAATTCAACTGTATTAAATGAAATCATCAGAAATTAAAACTATAAAAACTGCATTAACTTAGAGGGAGAATTTTCACCCACAATTAATTCCCGAAATGCCTGCAAAGTGACAGAAATGTAATTCAATCCTCACACATGGGTGGCAGGATTCCAACTTTTACTATCACTGTGAGGGGGCTGAGGTCAGAATTATCAGGAAGCTGGAATTTATGCAGAGTCAGGACTGAAACTCAGGCACTCAAATATGCGACACAGCATTTTTCCAGCCAAGCCAAATATCTACCTCTGATTTTTATTAATAATGCTAAATACTGAGAAGGCAAGCCTGACTTACAGTCCCCCTTGAAGTTTTAACATAAAATCAAAGACATTTAGCAATATTCATCCTCTTATCCAAATACTGAAAGTATAGAAAAGCATTATTTAGCTTTTTAACTTCTCCGTAGCCTCTTTTGAGACATACATACCCTTTGAAAGGACAGAAGCCTGAAATATCCAACCGAATACACTGGATGCCCCCTTTCCCCAAAGTTTTGATTCTACAGTTTCAAAGTCAGTTTGAAGGCTGTATAATTTCTTCAAAAGTCTATGTTTTAATGTTAATTCTTATTCACCTTTTCCAGTGTTTCTCAATGACTGAGTAGATTTAAATAATCTTATTTTCTCTTAAAGCAGTGGAAGGAGCATAACACATCTGACAAACAATATGGAAGGCTTAGTCCAACAAAAATCATGTCACAATACAAAGTCAAAATGGAAAAAAAGAGGAGGGAAAAAAAAGATCTGCCATTGGGCACACAGTAACCCACTTTACCACATACTGGAGTATGTCCGAGATGGAGTCCTGCTTTCCATACTGATCCAAATTCCTGTTAAAGTGCAGGAGACGCAGTAGGTGATGTCTCAAGTATTTCGGTTCCTGTTACTCCACATGGCAGACCTCCACCTCTGTAACTGTGCCTCTCAAATAAGTAAAATAAACTCAAGAAAAAAAAAAAAAAGCGTTGTTCAGGGGCCACTGTTCTGCGGTATGCAATGACAGCATCCCTTATGGATGCCGCTTCCAGTCCTGGCTGCTCTATTATTTCTGATCCAACTCCTTCCGTTTGCACTACAGTAAACAGCAGAAAAAATCCTGAATCCTTGGGTCCCTGCACTCATTTGAGAGACCCAGATGGAGTTCCAGAATCTTGCTTCAGCCTGATCCAACCATGAAAGGCTTAAAAACAAACACTTGAGGACACAAAGCAGTAGCCTAGTGGCTAAAGTCCTCGCCTTGCATGCCCCAGGATCCTATATAGACACCAGATCTAATTCTAGCCATTTGATTTCCCATCCAGCTCCCTGCTTGTGGCCTGGGAAAGTAGCTGAGGACAGCCCAAAGCTTTAGAACCCTGCACCCATGTGGGAGACATGGAAGAAGCTCCTGGCTCCTGGCTTCAGATCTGCACAGCTGCAGCCACTACAGCCACTTGGGAGTGAATCAGCGCATGGAAGATCTTTGTCTCTCTCTCTCCTCCTCTCTGTATATCTGCCTTTCCAATAAAAATAAATAAATAAAACACACACACATTTGAGAGGTGAATTGGTGGATGGACGACCTCTCTCAAAATTTCCATTTCTCTGCCTTTCAAATAAATTACATCATTTATATGTGTGATATGCATACATATATATGTATGTTGTTCCCTGAAAGAACTCATAAACAACACCAGCAGGATGTTAGAATTTCAATAATATCCAGAAATACAAACATTTCTACTATTAATAAAAAAAACACTGTAGTAAAATAGGCCAAATACATTACCAAATATTTTTAAAAATGGAGAAACTGATCAACCTATTTAATAATAAAAAAAATTGAACCCACAATGATGTAATTTCATGACCACTAAATTGCCAGTTTTTTGCAAAGTGATTCATTTGGACCAGTTCTGTGGCACAGCCAGCTAATCCTCTGCTTGCGCCTCTGCCCTCATCCCATATCGGTGTCAATTTGAGTTTCTGCTGCTCCACTTCAGATCCAGCATCCTGCTAATGTGCCTGGGAGAGCAGCAGAGGATGGCCTCAGAGCTTGTGCTCCTGCACTCACACCAGAAGATCCTGGATCTCCGCTTTGGATCAGCCCAGCTCTGGCCAATGTAGCCAGTGGATGAAAGATTCTCTCTCTCTCCTTTCCTCCTTATAAATAAAAATAAGATTTATCTTTTTTTTTTTTTTTAAAGATGTATTTGTTTACTTGAAAGGCAGAGTTACAAAGAGATAGCTACCTGCTGGTTCACTCCTCAAATTGATGCAATAGCAAGTCTGGTCTAGATATAAGCCAGTAGCTTCATCTAGGTGTCCATCTGAGGGCAGGCAGTTGTGCCATTTTCTGCTGCTTTCCCAGGTGTGTAAGCAAAGAACTGGGTTAGATGCAGAGAAATTGAGACTTGAACTAACACTCTCATGGGATGCTGGCACTGCATACGGTGGCTTAATGTACTATGCCACAATGCTGACCCACAAAAAATTTTAAAACCTGGCAACAGTACATATTTGGTAACAATATGGAGCAAAAAAAAAAAAAATTTATCATACCTCTGGGAGAATAAATTACTAGTACCAATCCTGGAAAAAATACTGATGTCTTAATAAACTGAATATTAAATATGAATATTTAACAACCCAAGAACTCTATTGTTGCAAAACGTAGAGACATTGTTTCATGTACATATCATGGCAGTGTTGTTTCTAACAGGACCCAGAAAAAAACACAAATGCCCATTAATAAAACCATGTGCACATCATATATGAATTCTTAGCACATAATAATCATATAAGAAACTAGCAAACAGCAGTCAAGTGGAATGAATATTCATCACTACAAATGGAAATATAAAACAATGTTGGGAGAAATAAGGAAATATCTGACAAAATTCATACAGCTTAAGAAACATGCAAACTTAAGTACTTTATCAGATATCAAAATTGTTAGACATTTCAATATGGGGAAACATGAGAGTTGCCATTAGAAAGGGGTATATGTTAACTGTTCATCAGGTAGAAGATAAATACTTGGCAATCATTTTTAAGGTGTTCTATGGATACCAGGTTCTTATTTTTAAGCCAAAACCAAACAATTCTTAACTCTCATTTGGTCAGGATATAACTATTATGGGAGAAAAAATGCTTTTGAAAGCTAAACAAGTTAGACTAGTGTCAACAATTTAACAAAAACAGCTATTTGGTAAGCCAGTTATGGGGTAGTTTAAAAGTTAATGATATTGGTTCAATCAAAAGACATTCACTGTTTATGCAATGGAATCAGGAATTCCCAAATAAAGCAATTGCACTTTTTGAAAATCTGGCAATTTGTTATAAAGTTCAACATACATTTGTGCAACTATTTTGACTATCCAAAAGAGAAGACACAGGCTTATCCAGGAATGCTTACTACAATGTTCGTTCATTCGTTTGTTTAAAGATTTATTTCTTTATTTGAAAGGCCGAGTTATAAAGAAAGGTAGAGAGCAAATGTGTGCATTTTAAATCCATTGATTTATTCCACACAAACAACCACTACAGCCAAGGCTAGAGCAGACTAAAGCTAAACCTCTAGGTCTCCCACCTGATGGAACTTGAACCACAAAGGATGTCAACATCACAGGCAACGGGCTTAACCAGTGCCTAACAACACTGATCCTGGAATATTTTTCAATAATAAAACAAATGAACTATCAGAATATGTGCTATATTATATGAAGGAATATCTATATCATTATACTAAACAAAAGCACACAAAAACAAAAGTCTAACAAAAGGGTAAAAATACATACAATTCTATTTATCTGCCATTCTTGAGGGTAGGGGGACAGACCTCAGATAAACAGTTGGTAGGACCTAACCAGTCCAGGTATGCAGCTGACTACAAGATTATGACAAAATATTCTGGGACAATAACAACATTTTATGCCAAAGCTGATTCAACCGTGTAATTTTAAAAGGGTATGATTTTACTGGATGTGAACGGTGCCTTTATAAGAATAAAGGTTATTATTTAGAACACCAAAACTAAGATGTTTACTGAGTCTACCAAAAGTCAAACACTGTGCTAGGTTCAAAGGATAAAGAAGATTTACTTCTTAGAATAATGAAATAAAGAAAAACTTGTACATATGTGTTCTCAGGTATGTAATCTCTATACTTTGTACCCTTTTTCTAGTAATCCAACCTTCAACTACTATTCAGCCTGTTCTTGACTTCCTCCACCCAGTGATTATTATTTTAAACGAAAAGGGTAGAGTAATTATAATGAAATAAAAGAATATCTGTTTTTTTTAAAAACAAAAGACATTTGTAACCTATTGTGGTATAGTAGGTAAAATCATCATCTGCAATGCCAGCATTTGCAAATCTGTTTGACTTGCACCCCTACTCACTTACCTTGTCCAATTCAACCAAAAATCTTTTATGAATATATAATCATAATCATATGCTCCAACAATGCCCCCTCCTAAATGTTTATTCAAGTGAAATAAAAATTTACATTAAAACAAAAGCTAGTATGATGAGTTTCTTACTAGTGTTGTTCAAAACCAATGAAAACTAGAAGCATTATTTTTCAGAGTAAGTAAATGCATGACTCAACTGTGGTACATCATACCACTGAATATTTCTCATTAACAAAAGCAACAAACTACTAATACATGAAACGCATCAGTGAATCTTGTAAACTTGCGAGATGAGACAGTACAGGTTAGAAGCCTTATGGTTACATTTATATACTCTGAAAATCACAAAAGCTGTATCAAGTTGTCAGAAATCAATGGTAGGGAATGAACTTAATTACAGAGACAGCGCAATGAGATTTCTCAAAGTAGGCAAGGGAGCTATTGTATATATGTTAATGATAGCAGTGGTTATTTATATAAGTCTATGAATTCACCAAAACTTACAGAACTACAAAAGGACAAATAAATGAATTTTGCTGAAAGTTTTTAAATACGTCAATATTTTCAGAAATTACACTCAATACAAAGATGGCATTATTACAAATTGGGTCAGCACTATAACTCAACAGGCTAATTCTCCACCCTATGGCTTGCACATCTCACACGGGCACCAGTTCATGTCTCAGCTACACTTCTTCTGATCCACCTCTCTACTTTCGTTCTGGGAAAGAGCCGAGGATGGCCCAAGTCTTTGAGCCCCTGCACTATGAAGGCAACCCTGGAAGAAGCTCAAGCTACCAGCCTCATTTCAGCTCATCCCTGACTGTTGTGTCCATTTGGGGGGTGAGCCACTGGATGGAAGACCTTTTCTATCTCCTCTTTTCTCTGTAAATCAGCCTTTCAAATAAAAAAATAAATCTTTAGAAAAATTACTGCTAATCAGAGGAACAGGAAGAAAAGGTATATGCAGGTATGCATAGGCATATACAGAAAAAATACGACATGTATTTAACAGAAATATCTATACATGCACATTAAAAGAACTTAACGCAATTTTTTTTCTTAAAGATTTATTTTTATTTGAAAGGCAGATTTAACAAGAGGAAGAGGAAGAGAGAGAAAGATTTGGTTCACTCTCCCCATATAGCCACAACTGTCAGACCTGAGCTAATCCGAAGCCAGAAGCCAGAAGCCTTCTTCCCAAGGCTTTGGGCCATCCTATGTTGCTTTCCCAGGGCACAAGCAAGGAACTGGATGAGAAATGGAGCAGCCAGGACATGAGCCAGCAGCATGTGGGTTACTGGCACTTGCAGGTAGATTAGACAGCTGACCCATCGTGTCACCCCCATGGTAATTTTAATAAAAACTTATTATTCCATAATATAAAATAAAGGAAACAAGTAAGAATAGTATTTTATTGGCACATAATCTACTTTCTCACATAAGTAAGGTTTCTTTCCTAAACGAATATTTGGAAATAAGCGTTCTCAACTGCAGCTAAGGAAAGGCATAAAAATCAATGCATAGATAGATGCTTGCAAGTGGTTAAAAATTGAATATATTCAAATGGTTGTCAAAATACGTGAAATGTAAAACTGAAAGTACGTTCTCTTTTCCCTCTGTCTACAGCTTCCCAATTAAAACTTCTCTTCTCAAACCTCATACATGAAAGTAACCATGATTACTGGTTTCCTCTTTTCTTGTTCAGTGTTTACATTCATACAACTAAACACAAACATTTTTTCTTATCTATGTTATACTCATTTCTCAGAAGTAAAAACCTACATGCACAACTCTTCTCATGAATATAAAACAATATACATTATATTCAATTATATTACCTTGAAAGTATTAAGAACAAAGACAAAAAAGTAAACACAATGTTAATTAAAAGTCTTAAAATAAAATACTATGTGGGAATCAAGGTTGTAAGCCAAGCAGATATGAAAACGTTAATGACTTACACAACTGTAAATTAAAAATAAAGCCTACTGAGTCAGTTTAACTTAACATCTATAGTAAAACATTAAGTTATGAGGCCCTAGTTCTTTACAGTATAGCACTACAAAGTTTAAACTGACTAGATTAACATGCCCCTATGGAATGTTAGAATTACAGATGACAACTTTACTCAGTAGGCCACAATGTTGAACGTTCAAATTTTTTTCTACTAAAACAAACTTCCTTTTCAATTCCATTTTCCATTAACTTTCTGAAATGCCCTCACATGGCTAACAAAAAACCTTATATAATCCATAGGTATGATTCATTTCCACAAATAGCTTACTGGGTGGCTAAATATAAAATAACCTTGGGTTGAGTTATAGTAATACCAGATATGCCACTCACAAGCCATAGATTCACAGGCAAACTGCTTACTTTATAAATACCTCATCTACAAAAATGCCAACGTGAAGGCTGGTGAAAAGATTTATGTAGCATCTAGTATGGGCCAGTGTGTTGAGAAATTGTTCACAGAACTTTGTGTTGGCATCATTTTTAAGATTTTATGCTCTAGTACTAAGGGGGAAAGAAGGTAAAAAGTGTAACTAAAATATTAATTCTTGTCATCAAAAATGCCTATAAGAGTACGACAGTTTTATCCCAAAGGTTCATGTCAATGCAAGTTTTTCTAGAGAGTGCTAATTTATAAGAAATAATTTCTGACTGAATCCAATGAGCTCCTTGAAATGAAAGGCTCCTTGAAATATGCAGTACTCTGCATTCACAGGGACATAACATGCACAAACAGGTAAAAAGGTTACATGGATGGGGAAAAATAAACAGGACAAAGCAATGGAGATGTAAAACTATCTTTTTCTAAAGTGCCAAACACCTTGGTTTGGACAGAATACAGTATTGTGAGGAGAAAAGAGAAAGGAATGAATTTATTAATACCATGACTTCATTAAAGAAACAAACAAAATATCTCATAGATGTCTAAGGTTAATGAACCATGATGGGATGATGGGCCTGGTGTTGTGGGTTAATCCAAAGCCAGCATTCCATCTGAGCTACGGCTGGAGACCTGACTACACTACTTGAAATCCAGCTCCCCGCTAAAGTGCCTGGGAAATCAATGGAAGATGGTCCAAACTACCCACATATGCGACTGGGATGAAGTTTCTGGACAGGCCCAGTCACTCTAGACATTTGGGGAGTAAACTAATGGGTAGAAGATGAACCTTTCCCCTCCCTCCCTGTCTCTTTCCTATGTCTATTAACTGCCTCTCAAATACATACAATCAATTTGTTTATAAAATAATTAATGGTAGACAAAGAATCTTTAAGTTCCCCTAGTTTTTTTTTTTTTAATTGTCATTGTTTCCATTTGTTTGAAAAGCAAAGAGACACAGATTTTCCAACACTGCTCTACTCCCCAAAGGCACAAAACAGCCAAAGCAAAAGATAATATCAGGAGCCTGATACTTCATCTGGCCTTGACAAATGGGCAGCAGGACACAACAATTAACCCATGATCTGCTACCTTCCAGAACCTATTGGAGGAGGGCGTATGAGAAGCAGGGTAACCATAACTCAAACTTGCTTTCTGACACAGGGTATAAGCATCCCAACCTGTCATCTCACAATGTGTATTCTTAAAGAATATCTTATTGAAGAGTTATGGATTTACAGCTCCCTGCTTATTATCTGGGAAGGCAACAGTAGGGCCTAAAATCCTTAGGATCATGCATCCAAGTGGGAGACCTGGAAGAAGCTCCTGGCTCTTGGCTGCACATGGGATCAGCTCCGACTATTGTGGCCATTTGGGGAGAGAACCAGTGGACAGAAAATCCTGTCTCTCCTTATTTCTGTATATCTACTTTCAAATAAATCTTTTAAACAAAAAAGCACAGTAAACCCGCAATATTATTAAAGAGTTTTGTACCTAAAGATTGTTTTACTACTTCCTTGAAAAAAAGTTCACCATTTGTCAAAGGAATTTCACAATATTTTCATAATTTTGAAAAAAATAATTTAGATATAAGTATACAGACTACATATTATTCTATAATATTGTATGTAATATATAAAATATAATTTATATGTAAGTGTGCCTATACAATTATTATACCAATATATGCCATAAATTTATTTAAAGACTTTGAATAAAGCTATATAAAAAAAATTACTATGGAAAATCTCTTTGTAATTTTGCCTTTCAAATCAAAATAAATAAACCTCACAGTGAGTAAATAAAGATTACTAAATAACACCAAAAAATAATACATAAATAGGAAATCAGGCTAACGGAAATTCAGTATAAAAGTGATAAAATGATTAAAAGTTATATATTGAGGAGATTATAAAGTCTATTCAGAAATCCCACTGTTGGAGGAAAAGGCTACCACAGTCAACAAGGACTAGCATGACTCAATTTTGATGGAATGTATATGTAGTTCGGTAAGAATGATATTCATCAAATAATCACATAAAATAAAGAAAACGACTAGCATGATAAACAAAATCAGGACAAACTACTGTATTAACACACAGCATGGATAAAGAAAGCCCTTGAAGTACTAGGGAAATATCTTCCCAAGAACTGTAATATGTAAAGGTACAACTGGAAGACAAAACTTGCTCCCCAAGAACTCAAAACTATAACAATAGACTGTGAGAAAGAATAGGGTGATTCTCATGGTGCTGCTAGCAGTGGTGATTCACCTGCTAGAAGAACAAGACCATACAGTTTTAAGTGAGTAGGTATGTTATTTTTTTATTTGAAGGAACTGAAATACATCAAGTGAAATTTTACATTTTTCTCTGTAAGATAAATTAACGAAAATTTACTGCTTCTTTGGAAACCAAAGACAGTTGGCAATTCTTTTTTGAAGCCAATACTGGGCTGATACTTTTATAGTAATCAGATACTTAGCTACAAACAGAAATATAATATTGGTTAACTAATTGGTAACTACAATGGCTCAGAGAAGGTCCTTAGGAATCAACTGTCTCAGTCATGAGTACTCTCCTTTAATCTTAAAAGGTAGAAGAAAGTAACTGTTTATATAAGGCACCATAGGTTCTAAACACTGTGATATAGGACTAAGCCGCTGCTTGTTACCCTGGCATTCCATATTGGAGAGGTGGTATGAATCCTGGATACTCCACTTTCAATCTAGCTTCCCACTAATGCACCTGGGAAGGCAGTAATAGAGGGGTATTTCCCAGTCACCTGTTCGAGAAACCTGGATAAACCTGGACCCACGAAGGAGGTGCAGAAGAAGCTCCTGGCTCTGGCTCAACTGTGACCTATTAACAGCCATTTAGAGAGTGTACTAATGGATGGAAGAACTTTCTGTCTCGCCTTCTCTCCGTGGATCTGATCTTCCTTTTCAATAAAAATAAATCCTTTAAAAATTTAACCAATCTAAATTAAAAATAAATGTCTTTCAGCTCACTGCCAAGGGTGCAGATTTTGTTACTGAAATAATCATAAGGCAGGGTTCAGCACTGCTGGGCAGATTAAGACCTTGACTACAATGGCCACAAATCACATATAAGCCTAGTTCAAGTCCCAACTATGCCACTTCTGATGTTTACCCTTCTCTCTGTAACTGCCTTTCAACAAATAAAATTAAAAAAACAAAATTTTTATTTCTTTTTTACTGGAAAGACAGATACACCACCAATGTCTCAGTAAAGCTTCCCTGATCAATAAGCAATATTCTATGAAACATACTGTGGCAAAAAAGCAGCAACATCCATGATTCAGAAGTGCAAGTAGGAGCCGGGGTGCAATGACTCAATGGTTAAATCCTCACACTTCAAGGGTCAGGATCCAATACAGGCACTGGTTCGTGCACTGAATGTTCCACTTCCCATTCATGCTTATGGCCTGGGAAAGCAGTAGAGGATGACCCAAAGGATATATATAGAGAAAGATCTCCCATCCACTGGTTCACTCCCCATGTGGCCACAACAGCCAGAGCTGAGCCAATCCAAAGTCATGTCTCCCATGAGGGTGCAGGATCCCAAGGCTTTGGGCCATCCTCAACTGCTTTCCCAGGTCACAAGGAGGAAGCTGGATGGGAAGCAGAGCAGCCAGCATATGACCTGAAACCCATCTGGGATACTACCAGGCATAAGGTGAAGATTAAGCCACTTAGCTATTATCCGGGCTCCTGGATAATAATCAGTCAAGCTCTGATCTTTGTAGTCATTTGGGGAATAAAACAATGGATGGAAGATCTCTGACTCTGTGACTGCCCTTGAAGCACTTAAAAAGAAAAAAAGTGAAAACAGTTTACTTTAAATTACAGTTGCTTATACTACTTGCAGGCAGTATCAGAAGTAAGATAACCAGAATAATGCTAATTTATTGAAACTGGCTCTCAGAATGATAAAAATAGAATATCACACAACTTTCATTCATGGAACTGCAGCTGTGCTGTAATCAGTTTCTTGTGGTCAAAGTTATCAGAGTCTTAGAAATGAAAGATTTAACTCCAGCTATGGTACTAAAAATTACCAATGGAATTTTGGCAAGGATTTGACTCACTGGTTTTATAAAGAAATGTAATACAACCCATTAACTATATGGTCCCTTGATTACTGTCACCTGTAATAGCTAAAGGGCAGATGTGTTTAAGCTGAATCTTGCTGTCAAGTCCAAGCTTTGATTTTAGCTAATCCCATCTATTAGTAGCTTCAGTGTAACCTCAGCTCCAGCTGGTGCAACCATTTGAGGAGTGAACCAGAAGATGGAAGACCTTCTCTCTTAGCTTTTCTCTCTATAAAATCTGCCTTTCAATTAAGAATAAATCAATCTATTAAAAAAAAAAACTAGAAGGTAAAAATTACTGTAAGATACCTAACACCTAACTTCAAGTTGCCTGAGCTGATGTTCTCACATCTAATGACTAAGAATTAAGTACGTACTTTGCCAGGGTCCAAATAGGGATCTAAAGTAAAACACATTTAAGTGGGTAAAACAGAGGAATGCTTCTATGACTCCTTAACATAAGAATTCCATGTACAGAAGTTACAACTCTACTGAGTCATTCTCAAAAAGGCTAAGTTAGACTGAGATGATACAAGCACATAAATTTTATAGAATTAAGATAAAAGTTTGAGTGAAAAATACAAGAACTGACTTTATGTAAAGCAGTTTTATCTCCTTTATCTAAAGTTATGTCTGACTGGGGAATGCTTTTATTACTTAAAACAGAATTCATACAAATCTTCCTTTTAGACAATGCTGATTAGACCTGAAAAACAGAAGCCAATGAAAATGACTGTGTCCACACAAATTAATCCCCAGCAGCACAGAATGTAAGACAATTCTTGGTGCAATAACCTATGTGGATTTCAGACGACAATGCGAAAGCCTATTATCATTCATAAGCAATCACTACCAGGATTTTGAACCAGAAAATTTCCATTTGAAAGAAAATTAGTCCATATCAGGCACGAACGGACAGTGCATCCACGATCAAAGGACATAAAATATTTAGATACAATATGCACACTATCTTGAGTAACACTGGAAAAATATGATGGGAACAATTCCATTATAAAATTAGGATAGTTAGAGCAGAAAAATGCTATGAATATATTATTTTTATAAGCAAGAACAAGCTATCATACAGCAGTCATCACTATTCCTGAGAATTAAGACAGGCTGACTGGTTATTCTGAACTTGGAACCAAGGAAGTAATGTAACAACAGCCATTTATGGTCATTCAAAATAATATAAACAGGGAAAAGTCATTTTGGTTTGAGTAGGTACAGCAAATTGCTCTGTAATTTTTAATGATGTGTTCTGCAATAGAACCAAATTATACAGTGACCATAAACAATATAGCTTAACACTGACAGTACGATTTAATCACCTTATATGACTAAATCTTATAATAATAAGGATGCTTACAATCAAATATGTGATGGAATTAGAACCTCCTCAGAATGTAATACTGACATAAGACAATCAGGTAAAGAAAAAAAATCAGTCAACTATCAGTTAATTTCTCTGAGAAATAATAGAAATAATTCTGTACAAGTTTCTTATGTGGTATAATCAAAGGAAGAAGTCAGAAATTAACACACACACACATACACACACACGGATGGAATGGCTTGTAAACAAAAAAAATTGTTTCCTTAAAATTTAAGCCAATGTATCTACACTGGCTCCTCTAAATGTTACTGTTGGTTCTGCCACTGCGGAGTCAACCTATGTCAGACTGAAAATAGTCACAGAAAAATGAAATTGCATATGTACTCAACATTCACACTTTTTTCTTGTCATTACTGCCCGAGCAATAGTTTAACAAATACTAATACAGCATTTGTTACATATTTTAAGTTCTTTAGATAAACCTCAAGTATACTTGCACAGTAATATGAAAGTACTACACCACTTTAAAGAAGAGATCAGGCAGTCCAGGATTTGGGGTCCACAGTAGTCCTGGAAACAATACCCCATGAATGGTAATGGACAACTGTATTCACACCACTACTGTTAAGACAAGCATTACTTTTTAGTTTGTAGATGTCCAGAAACATTAAGTCTTTAGGCTTCTGGAATATCCTACTTGGTGGGTAGGCCTTGGTTGCAAAAACTCTTAACACAGTGACTTAAAAAGACAGGTTTTGAGCTCTTACTTGCCATTTCAACCTCGGCAGGTGTTAACTAATGGCATCATTTTGATCTTTGAGCAGGAAGAGAGAAGAGGCAATCCAGGCAGATGCCATGTGATTCTACCCCAACAAAACCTGAAGAAAGCAAAAGCTAAGCTCAACTGAGTTTTAACAGTTGATAACACATATTGTGAATGCAAGATAATGCTGCCCATAATTCCACAGAGAAAGGATCCATGAAGTAGCATGCTTAACTCACGCCTGTCTTTTAGCATATTTAAATTTCAGTATAGGAGCTTTCAGTATCTTCTGAGTTGTTTTAGAGAACTAGTAAACCTGAGACTGATGCCAGAAGTAAGGATGATCTAATAAAATAACCCTTTTAGCATTCACCTGCCTAAACTCATTTCATTGTTAATACTGAGCCTTTTACAAAATATCTGTATTGCTTAATCTTCACATCTCTGTTAGTAGGTACTACTATGAAATACTCTAAAGATAATTTCACCCAATATTAACAGTACATGACAAAGTTGGAGAAATCCTACACAAAGGCTTATGTTTTTAATGTATTTCATTGTCTTCAATCAGCACTTTCTCTTTCAACTCCAACATTCTCTGCTATGACTAGGAGACCACTATGGTCATATTCAACCATGCAGAGCTGAAAATAAATGACTAATTCAAATGGACTTAACAAAATTTTTTAAACTATTTTTAAGATCTTTATTATATTTTATTTCATGTTACACTAATATTTATATTGCAAAGTTTTATTTTTTGACACTGTAATTGTTCTAGGACAAATCTTAAAATGAAGTCAACAAAACACAAAAATAGTAAATATCAAAACATATTAAGCAAAAGCCTAAGCCAAGTCTGCTAAGCAATTTGAAAAAAATTATTTCCAAAATAAATAATGGTGGACAGAATTTTAACATTCAAATTTTTAATCTACTTGGAAATGTTTTTGTAATTAAAAACACGAGTTTTGATCCATTAGAAAAATTGCTCTGTGTTACTTCATTAATTATTCTAAAATAATTGACTCCAACATAATAAAGATTTTAAAAATATTTTTTATTTTCCCATGTTTCTTCAAAGTGAATCCAATTAACACATTTAAAGCTGCATAATATTCCAAAACTTGAATTTAACAATATTCACAAAATGGACATCCATACCGTTTCACTTCTCTTTCCTGCAATGAACATCCTTTTAAAATAATGTGCTTAAAGAATAATTTCCTAAGAGTAGAATTACTGAATTAAAGAGTATGAACTTTTTTATAGCTCTTACAATAAATTATTTTGCCCCAAATAATGTCACTTTATGACTCACAGAAATTTATGCACTAATCCATCACATTTATCATTATGATTTTATCATTTGAAAAGACTGATAATTTTCATATATATATGTATATATATATATATATATATGTATGTCTCCTCCTGAAATAGAACCTGACAAAGAAGTAACAATTCTGCAGGATTACTAGTTCCCTGTAACTATCTATCAAAGTAAAATCATTGCAGAAATAATTACTGGTATATAAAAACTCTTGAGGAGCCTCAGCCACGACATACTAGTTTAACCTACCTCAGCCTGCGGCACCAGAATCCTCTCTTAGGCACCTATTTGAGTTCCAGCTGCTCTTATCTGATCAAATTCCATTCTAATGAACCCATGAAAGATGCAGAAGACCCAAATCCTTAAGCCCTCTTACCCACACAGGAGACTTGAAAGAAGCTCCTGGCTTTATATCAACCCAGCTCTAGTCATTATGGCCATTGGGGAGTGACCCAGTGGAAAGAAGATCTCTGTGTCTCTACTCTATGTAACTCTCTGCCTTTCTAATTAAATAATAATTTAATTTAATAATAATTTAATAATAATTTGATTTTTGAAACTCTTAAACTCTATTTCAAGGATTATTAATTTGAAATGTAGCATATCTTTATGTCTTAGTAAAATATGGTTAAGGCCATTGCCTAAAACAATTATGGCAAATGCAATATAGCAGTCAGCATAATAATAATCTTGTTTCAAAGAGAATAAACCATATTCCCCCATTAGGAAGTTTCTAAGTTTCTTTCTGCAATAGTGAAAAAAAAAAGTGTAGAAAAGAAACTAAAATTAACAAAGGTTCTTATAGGAACATAATTCTGGATGAAACCAGAATAATTTTGTCTATGAAGGAAAAATTGTACTGGGAATTAGTCTGAATTTCTTAAAACGCACTTTAAAAACTCAATTATCCAAGAAGAGCATATTTGGTTGAATCAAATTGTCTATCCCTCCCTTGCATGTTTTTGTAACAACTCATTTCAAGAAGCAATTTCACATTTCCCCACTGATCACTTAAGGAGTCAAATTTGTATTTGATTTTAATGAAGACATTATACATTTACTTGTTTTAGATTACCCTGCCATGTTTAAACCTGAACAGTTTCATCACAAAAACAAGCTTACTTTAGTCTCCTGTCCTTTGATTTTAACAGACTAATCACCAGGGAACTTGATATAGCTCTCTCACCAGGGTTTTACTGGCTGGGTAAAGTATTTATGTACTAAGGTAGTAAGGCATTATGCTAGACTCCTGGGAACCTTTCAAAGATGACTAAGATGATTCCTGTCCTCAAAGAACTTACAATCTAGTTGAAGACAACAAACATGCATATAGATATAATACAAAGCAGAATGTGTTGGTAGTTAAAAACAGAGGTACAAAGTCCTATAGGAACAAAGGATGGTGAGATTAATTCTGGTTGGGGTGATCTGGAAGGCTGGGCCAGCAGAAAAGTAGAAAACTCTGTCCCTCAGAAAATGCAGCAGCATTACAGCCCAGCTGGGTTAGGGTCGAAACCCCACTCCCCACAGAAGGTTTTCCTAAAGGAGATGGAGCCAGGGCCCTAACCCAGTTAGATGGCTGATTCGTTGATTTCAATTATGAATGTCAACATTTTCTTTCCCTGGTGTAGATAAATATGTCTTCACAAGTAATTTACTTAAAAAGTAAATGAGATTTAACAACATTAGCCTACATCAATTAGAATCGCCTCACGTGGTACCCTGGTCATACAGGACCAAGAAAAAACCCAACACCACTCAGCTGTTACATGTGGTGCTTCAATAAATGTTTTGCTATATGGATATCCTGGAATGAGAGACAAAGACACAATTCCAGAGAAGTAACCCGAATATTATACTAGTCATATTTTGTTGGAGGTATAATTACTTTTAAATTTTAAAACTGAATTTCAGAATAGGCTAATGAGACAGATCTCTTTTCATCCTGTCATGATCTCAAGGCACTAGTAGGTACAGTGCCAGTTTGCACTACTGCTAGAAATAAAAGGTAGACAAAATAATATAATTAATATGTAGTAATTAACAGGTACCACACGAGGAATCATACTAGGAAAAGGATAATAAATACAAACATTATTAAATACAAAAAGACCCACAGCAAATATCATGAGCACAGAATTAGAAATATTAAGTTTTTAGAAACTCAAACACAAAATTATCAGTGTTTCAGTCTATTGTTACCTTAATACAGTCTTCAAATTTACAGAAAAAATCTCATTCTGCTACAGAAATTTAAAAATTCAGAATTCCATTAAAGTGTCACTTTAATGAACAGAAAAACAACAAAAAGATCTCATATGTTTGCAAAATGCTTAAGAAACTTCAACTGATTATTTTCTTAAATAGTATAAGCATTCTCACTTCACTTTGTCGGATCTTTTTTACACAAATTTTAACAAGGGAGAAAGGAAACAAGAAAGAAGAAAAGGAGTGAGGGAGGGAGGCAGAGTAGGCAGGCCAGAGACATATCTTGACTATCTAGTGTAATCAAGCTATCTCATATAGAACTTTCTTTCAAAGTGCACTTACAATTCAAAAAGACTGATTAAAAGATTGATTAAACTGAGCAAACCATAAAACAAACATGCAGAAAATGTTGTAAATAGTATCTACAATATAAAGAAAGCTCTTTACAGTATATGAAACAAAATCCTAGTAAATTCAAACAATTCATAAGAAAAACAAGCTGCTAATAAACATGAAAAAATATATCTATTTAAGGAAAGTGAATTAAAACAATGAAGCAGCATTTTAAATATTAAATTAGCAGAGACACAACTGATAACATTCAATGGTATAATCCCCTTAAGACATAAAATAACCCCTGCTTTTGTATTTCTTTTAAAATTTTTATTTCATTTAAAATGAGACATGAGGGGAAAAATGCTTCTAAGGGTGTGGTAACATAAAATACTTACATACTGACTTGGAACGATGGCAGTCACTGCAACACTTAATTTATGGAGAATAGATTATTAGATTTTTCTACTTTTCAAGTTCATACCCTTTGATCAGTAATTCTACCACTAGATATCTAAACTCAAAAAGTAATCAGAGATGCAGACAGATTTACATAAAATTTATCACTGTTAAATATAAACTCCAAATTAGAAACAACTGCAATTCTAGGCATTAAATTCTAGGAAAAAGGATCATTTTAAAATTAAATATTATGCAGCCATTATGAACTACCTACTTATTTACTCAGGAGGAAAAGATGAAGCATTGGGTTAAAAAAAAAAAGGATCTATAATTTAATGCAGTCCTAACTGAAAGTATTTTCTTTAAAAATAGACTTTATAGCCTGCTACTTATTGAATTTATTAGTTTTATTAGGTTTTACTGTGGCATCTTTAGATTTGTTATATGTAGGGTAATATTTGGGAGCAAATTAGGTATCTTCCATGTATTTTTCTCATGTTATTTTGTGAACAGAATTTCCAATTCTACATTGTATAAAACTGGCAAAAGTGAGCATTCTTGCTGCGTTCCTTATCTCATATGGAAACCTTTCGTTGTTTTACCATTGATGACAATTTGATACAAAATCAACATGCAAAAATTAATTCCCATTTACTAATAATACCATACCACACAGAAGAACAAGCTACACCAAGACACTAACTTAACCATGGAAGTGAAAAATTTGTGCACTGAAAACTACAAAACATTGCTGAATAAGAAAATGTAAATAGATGAAAGGCATTCTATATTCAACTTACAACTTTTTATATCTGTAAAATTATCTACAGTTTCAAGGCAACCCCAATTAAAATCAAAATGACACCTACCAAAGAACTCCTCCTCAAGTTCATACAGAATATCACAGCATCATAAAGAGCCCAATAATCCAGAAAACAACTTTGAGAACAAATGGTTCTTGATTTCAAATTTGTTACAGTAACCTTGTGCATAGTATTGGCAAACAAAACAAAGCAACCTCATCCCCCCAAATATATATAGAGATAAGCAGAAATCTTTAGAGATCCAGAAACAAAGCTTATATACCTTGTCAAATTACTCACTGAAAGCAAGAGCAATGCTTTTTAACATACATTTATCTGAGGAAATGGGTATTAACATTAAAAAAAAAGGCATGAAGCTGGATCCTTATATCATACAAAACAACTAAAAATGAGTGCAAAAAAAATAAAGCCTTCAAAATGTGATTTACAGCTGGATTTGACAAACACCTTTTTGGATATGATGACAAAGACAGGGAAAAAAAGGTAAAAAAAAAAAAAAAAAAAACCCCAACAACAAAAACAACAATGTGGTGTTGCAGCGAACTAATCCTCTGCCTGTGGCAATGTCAAACCACACAGGTGCCAGTTTGAATCCTGGTTCCTCTGTTGCTGATCTAGCTCCCAGTTAAGGCCTGAGAAAGAACTGGGGATTTAAAGCTTCTGGCTCTCAGCTTTAGACTGGTTCAACATTGGCCCCTGTGGCCATTTGGTGAGTTACCAATGGATGATATCTCTTCCTACTTCTCCTGTAACTCTTTGAAGTAAAATAAATCAATCTCAAAGAAAAAAAAAAAAGTAAAGAAATGCTGTTAAGCTCTACATTTTCAAAAAGGTAAGTAAAAGATTTGAAGTTATTTATTTCTATTTGAAAGGTAGATTTTACAGAGAGAAGAAAAGATAAAGAGAAGATCTTCCATTTACTGGTTCACTCCCTAAATGGCTGCAACAATCAGTGCCAAAGTGAGAGCCAAGAGCTTCTGGTTTTTCCATAGGGCGCAGGGGCCCCAGCACTTGGGCCATACTCTTGCTTCTTCCCCAGGTCATAAGCAGAGAGCAGGATGGAAGTGGAGCAGCTGGGACTTTGGACGGCACCTGATCCCATAGGGTGGAGGATTAGCTTTCTGTATAATAGCTCCAGCCCCAAATTTGTTTGATTTAATCAGAATCATGCCTTTTGTCTGTCAACGGCCAGCATGGACAGAATAAAAAAGTAATGTATGAAGTGGGGAAACTTTGCATATCATATTTGTGATAAAGGATTTGTATCTAGAACACAAAACTCCCTAAAACTCAACGGCAAAAGACCAAACAGCCATTTCAAAAATGGAGCAAGAACAGACACTTCTTGAAAAAAAAATTTTTCTTGCAAACATACCAACAGCCATATAAGCATATGAAAAGATGTTTAATGTCACATTCACTAGAAAAGGTAAATCAAAACTACAGCAAGATTCCACACTACATTTCATAAGGTTATTACTTACTCTTCCCCCGAGGGCACAGAGTGCTGCCACAGATGTGGACAAATTGTAACCCTTGTATACCACTGGTAGGAATGTAATATGCTGCATTACATGCACCATAAAAATCATCACCTTTAGATGGATAAAATCATCATCTTTATTTTGCTATTTGAAAATTCCTATCTAATCCATAGATCCTGGTATCATTTTCCTCTTTTATGCTTTGTTTTCTATTAAAAATGTTATGCTTCAACTCACTTAGTTTTTGTCTTTTTAACTTCATAATCTCCTTATACATTTAAAACCACAGTCAAGGAAATAAACACATTTCACTGTTCTAATCATAGAAAAGGATTAACATGACTATCCTTGTAACAAAATTTGGTAACCTTTATAGCTTTTATTATTCCTTCATGAGATTTAAATCATTAAATGTGTTCAAATCTGTTATTTTCTTAAATCTATGTTTACATGAAGTAATTTACCCATTACCTTGAATATATAATTATACACTTAACACCTGTTATCATCCACAATGATTCACAAATAACAAATCAAGAAAAATCATATACTACTGAATATATAAAGCATCCCTATCTTTCATTTTTAAAAATTCCACATTACATACAAACTAGGCAGCTATCTCCTAGCAGCCAGTCCTTAATCCAGTTTGATTTCACCTGATTGGATAGAAGAAACTGTGGATTATTTATGATGAAAGACAACTGAAAAACATGTAAAGCTGCTTAACAAAATGAATTGTTTTGAAAATTCTGCCAGATACTTTGTAGATTCTACAGGAATATTAACTCACAACCAGCAATATAAACCCATATTAAATGTTTAAAACAACTGAAAATGCTTAATGAAACAAAAACAGATCTTACCAATGCAGGCCACTGAATCTGCTTGCTCTTTGATCCCTGAGTCTGACTAGGGTCATTCCTTTTGGCCCAGATTAAGTGGTATTCCACCAAGAAAGTTGAAAAATCTTCATAAACTTTAACCCACTCTCGTTTATCCCATTCAAGATCATCAAATTCCACATATACCTACGGGAAAAAATAAAATTCCATAAGGACCACAGAAGAAAGCTGAATAAGGTAATAATATACTCATTATTTAAATTAACATACTCCTAGAGTTATTTAATAAATGACTCCCAACCAATTTCTATGCAAGGGAAATAAACCATATTTTCATTAAATAATTACCTGAATGTTGAATAACACAAACTGGTCCATATGTCCTATTCACACACTAGGCCTATTCCAGCAATTACAGAAGCAGAAGTTCAGAAACATATTTTAGGAGTAAAACATTTTTTTATAAATCATATGTTGTCATAATTTCTATCTTTATACTGTCAAACCAGTGACTGACAACATATAAACACCTAAGCTGGGTTTTACGCAAATAAAGCAATTACTGTGCTTAATCAGAAAAATATTATAACTGGTAACACTTCTAACTGCCTAAGTCAATAATTATGAAGACAGAGTATTTGAAAAACTACACAGACTTATGTATGTACCAATGTCATTATCTTAAGAAAGAATATAACGTGAGAAAAGAACCTGGTAAAACATTGTTAGAAATAATTATTTCATAGTAAACATGTCTGTAAACACTTCTGTTATCCCAAGATATCAGAACTCAGAGTTCTAAGAACTGGTCACTAAGTAACTAACACACTATTACATTTATCTCTTTATGTATGCATTGTCTACAAGACAAGTCAATATGCAAAAAGTATGCTTATGTATAACAGCAGGCATTAAAAACAGATACATCAGAGTATCAAAGAATTTACAAAAAAAAATGTCAGCTGTCACGCACTTCACTTTCTATTGTTGCATCCATTCAAATTAACCTAACCTTGAACTCTTAACATACGCTGGCACACATGGGTGCAGCTCCCTGCTAAACTGCATAGGGAAACTTTGGAAAATGGTCAAGTGCTTGGGCCTTGCAGGCACATGGGACATTCGGAAGAAACTGCTAGTTCCGAGCTTCAGAGAGGACCAGCCTGTTCTACTGCAGCCATCTTGAGCAGTAAACCAGTGGAAGGATGAAAGCAACTCTTTCTCTTCCCGTTCTTTTCTGTTAAGTCTGTCATTCAAATAAATAATCAAATCTTTAAAAACTAGAATATTTCCTGTCCTATATGGTTTGATTGCTTAAAAATAACAAACTGATTTCAGTTAGTTTGGAGACATATTCAATTCACGTGCATACTTATTCAAATAAGGATACTAAAAAATCAATTCAGTTTAAATTATACTTTTTACAGTGCTTTTGTTTACGGGCTCTATACACACCATAATTTTTATCTATGTTATATTGTTCATGAGGAAAAAATACTGTATTTCATGTTACTTGGATATGCACAGTAAAATTACAAGCTTGATAAAAACCTCAGTCTAAGAAACCCATTTGAGAAGATAGTTCAGGTTAGTATTATCCAAGTTATTGCCTGAAAACTGTGTATCAGTCACTCATTACTACATCACTGCATTACTACAATACAAATCTTACAATAATCAATATATGAAGAAAGGAGGTGTATTTCAATTTACAATTTTGGAGCTTAGCAGTACAAGACGGGGCAGTACCAATGGCTTAGCGTGTGGTGATACTGTTTTTGTTGTCTTATTTGTCTGTTCTGCTTGTATATTGGCTAGGTCCAAGTAGTTTCTCACAAAAGTCATCAATATTTAATCATGGAGGCCTAACTAGTAACCTCATTCAATCTAATCACCTTCTCACCAAATTAAGTTTCTACCTACCTAGAACTACCAAAATAACGAATCTGGGGGCTTAGTATGATGGCTCAGTGGCTAAATCCTCGCCTTGCACGTGCCTAGTTCATGTCCCGATTGCTCCACTTCTCATCCAGCTCCATGCCTGTGGCCTGAAAAGACAGCTGAGAACGGCCCACAGCCTTAGAACCCTGGACCCACGTGGCAGACCCAGAAGGAGCTCCTGGCTTTGGATCAGTTCAGCTTAGCCATTGTGGCCACTTGGGGAGTGAATCAGCAGATGGAAGACCTTTCTGTATGTAAATAAGATCTGCCTTTCCAATAAAAACAAATAAACCTTTTTGAAAAAGAAAAATTTTTAAAAAATTTTAACAGCAGGTAGTCAAAACATCTCCTGTAACACTTGAGTATATCCTATGAGTGTCCATTCCAATCTCAACTGCTGCATTTCCAATCCAACTCAGTGCTAAATGTTCCTTAAAAAAAGCTGTAGATGGCCCAAGTGCTTGGGCACCTCTCATGGGAAACCTGGTGAAGCCTGGTTACTAGCTGCACTTATTTCAGCCCTGATCATTAGGCTACTGTGGCTATTTGGGAAGTAAACCTACAGATGGCAGAGCTCCTTGTTTCTATAGTTCTACCATTCAAGTGAACAAAATAATTTTTAAAAAACATAAAAGAATTTGGGATCAAACTGGTTCTTTGGGGGACATCCAAAGCTTCATCTCTAAATATTATCACACAGGAAGTTAAGTCTGTGTGGCCTTTAGACCTAATGGCCAGCAGGTCTGGCAAGATTAGCACTGCCAACAACTATTTAGCTATTTAGGACACCTGCTGTCTCCCTAATTCTAGCAACTGCTTAAACAGGAAGTGGGAGAACGGTTGTACAGCCAACTGCAGCCTCAGCAAGGAATCACAGGAAGTGGAGAGCCAGGAGCTGGACTACGCAGACAGTGGTGCAAGTCTACCATAGAGTCTCGAACTAAAACTCGTTGGAGAGAACGGCACAAGTGACTGCAAGCAAAGAACTGTATTAAGTAAACCACAATAAGTAAAATTGAATTGTGGGTGACATGCCCTGAGAAGAAGAATCTGCCAACCAGAAGTACAATGACCAACAGCAAGAGACACAAGCACAACGAATATTACTGAAGACTCCCCTGCAAAAGAGCAAAAGTCTTTTGCCAACCTCAGAGTTAACTGAGGAATACATCGAGAAAATGGGGGATAAAGAATTCATCACACTTGTTATAAAGTTTCTTATCAATGACAAGAAGCACATATTAGCGTTCAAGGAACTTAAAGAGTATGTCACACAGGAAATAGAAACACTGAAACAAAATCAAGTAGAATTATTGGGAATGAAGGGTACAAAGGAACAAATTAACATACACTGGAGAGTCTCCATAATAATGAACCAGAAGAAAGAATGTCAGAATTTGAGGGTATGTCTTGCTACAATGGTAAAATAATCAAAAAGCTGGAAGCAGAGCTGAGTCAAGCCAAAAAAGGTATTCAAGAATTAAAGGACATTATTAAAAGGCCAAATATAAGAATTATGCGAGTTTAGGAGGTGCAGAAAGAGGAGCTGAGCTTAAAAGTGCATTTAATAAAATAATAAAGGAAAATTTCCCTAATCTAGAGAAATAATTGGGAAACAGCATCCAGGAGGGGCACAGTACTCCCAACAGGAGTGACCAAAAGTGATCTTCACCATGACACATAATCAAGTTCTCTTCAATGGAACTTAAGGAAAAGGTCCTTAATGTGTTTGAGAAAAAAAGTCAATTGACCTACAGAGGAATGGCAATTAAGCTCACAGCTGACCTCTCACAGCAAACTACAGGCCAGAAGAAAATGGAGCAACATATTCCAGATTCTAAAACAAAGCAATTGTTGGCTCAGAATAACATACCCAGCAAAGCATTCCTTTGTCTTTGAAAATGAAGTAGAATTCTTTCACAGTAAAGAAAAGTTGAAGAACATGCCTCTCCCAAACCTGCCCTACAAATGAAACTTCAAGATGTTCTCTTGACAGAGAAAAGGAATAGCACCCACCAAAACCAAAGGCATATGTGAAGAACACCCCAGTACAATAACAGAAGACCAAATCAAGCAATGAACAACCCACTGCTAAAATGACAGGTCCAATTTACAACCCACTCATTTTAACCCTGAATGTAAATGGCTTAAACTTCTCAATCAAATGTTATAGATTAGTAGCCTTAATTTAAAAATATATATATATATGTCATTTATATGCTGCCTATTGGAGACACATCTTACCAACAAAGATCAGCAGAAACTATATCTCATGGATTGTTTTTTTAAAGATTTATTTGTTTTTATTGGGAAGTGAGAAATCCGGAAAGGAAGATGTTCCATCTGTTGATTCACTCCTCAACTGGTCACAATGGTCGGAGCTGTGCTGATCTGAAGCCTGGAGTCAGGAGCTTCTTCTGGGTCTCCCACACTGGTGCAGGGTCCCAAGGCTTTGGGCCATCCTCCACTGCTTTCCCAAGCCACAATCAGGGAGCTGGATGGGAAGTGGGGCTACTGGGACACAAACCAGCATCCATACAGAACTGATCCTGGCACAAGCAAGGAAAGGACTTTAGCCACTAGGTTACTGCATCAGGCCCATCTGACATTTTGAATTTTTAAAATTTTCATTTCTTCAGTTTTTCTCCTTGTATTAAATTCTTCATTGACTCATGGCTCATACAGCAGCATCATTTTCTTCAAGAAGATTCTTGATTTTCTTTTTCATTTCTTCAGTAACGCATTGGTATTTTGGTAGGATGTTACTTCAAGGAATTGTGAATTTCAATTTTTCTTCCCATTGTTGATTTTGTTTTGCAGTTTTTCATTTAAGGACATGTATAGTAACTGTGCAATGGAGACTATCATATCCATATGTGAGGATACAATGCAGTATGCATCTTTACTTTCAGATCAAAGATAGACTCCAAAAGAAAGTGTTAAATATAACTTGACACTAGAATGCTGGACTCTCTGCCATTTTCCATGCCTGTAATAATGGACTTACGACTGTTTATGAAGAACTATACTATTGTAACAATACAGGGGAACTCAGTGCTTGGGAAGAGGAAAATTGGGGAAGGGAATAGGGGAAATCTCTAGCCTTTGAAATTGTATAATAAAATAGTAATAATGGACAAAAAACAACAACGAAGCTTTACAAAGACAAATGTAATGTAGGTGTACCTAAGTAAGTTAAAGGAAAGGTACAGTAGCTAAAAATCTAAAGAAAAAATAATGTTAAATATAGTTTTGAGATCACCCATGTTTAACATTTAATTCAATTATTTAGAAAAAGTCTTGGGATTCTGAGGAATGATTAGGGATTGCACTGTCTTTTGTTTTTTGAAAAAAATGACTATAATGAAAACATTTCCTAAATACCCATATCTAATTCCTAGGACTTCTTTAAATGACAGAAATCTTCCAAGCCCTTATGAACATCAAGTACCGCTTAAGTACAACCTCATTATTTATTGTTTACCCTTAGCAACTGACTGCCAGACTTTGAGCTCTACAACTTTGAAAATTTGCACTAGTTGATTTCTAATTATAATTAGTCAATTGGCATTCCACCTTCAGACCCTTTCTGCCAGAATGAGTGCACCAACTCCAGATACAATTCATCTTTTCAGACTTTAGTCCTTCCTTCTTGTGAAAGAATTGTGGCAAAGGATTAAATAGTCAAGACAATGCTGCAAATGCCAAAGCATAAAAGAGCAAGAGCAATATTCTCTCTCTCCTTTTAAGATTTATTCATTTTTCTTGCAAAGGCAGATCTGCAAGGAGAAGGAGAGACAGAAGGAAAGATCTTTCCCCAAGTTGCTGCAATGGCCAGGGCTGAGCCAATCAAAAGCCAGCAGCCAGGAGATTCTTCCAGGTGTCTTTCTCAGTACAGGGTCCCAAGGCTTTGGGCCATCCTCGAGTGCCTTCCCAGGCCACAACTAGGGAGCTGAGGGAAGTGGAGGAACCAAGACATGAACAGGTGCCAATTTGGGATCCTAGCATGTACAAGGTGAGGATTTAGCCACTGGGTCCCAGATAATATTCTTATGAAAACTACAAACATGTAATTTCAGTATTTACAGTCTACTTATCTATTCTATGAGATCTATCTGCTTCAGGTTTGCTGATCTTGAGAATATAGGTATATCTAAAAGAGCATTCTATAAGAGGTAAACTATTTCAATAAAAACATAAGTGATGTGATAGAGCTTACTTACTATGTATTCACATAGAATTAAATAATCAAATATGTAAATTATGTCGTATGTGTTCATTCAGTTACCCCATTTATAGGAACAGAAAATATAAATTTATATCAAGATCAACTGCTATAAAAAATTTGTTGTCAGGATGTCAAAGTATCTATAAAAAATATTTAGATTATAGAAAACATTTAAAAATACACATGTAGACAAACTGATATAATCTGACATTGACTTACAAAGCTAGGTTTTAAACAGCTGACCATAGTAACCATTTTTAACATAATCCACAAATCATGGCTTCTCTTTCCTTATTTCAATAAACACTTGTGATATTAAATTCATATTATCAAGGAGCTATTTCTCAATCTTTAGGATTTCAAAATACAAGCACCACGGAGACACCAACTGACTGAACATGTATTTGATTCATATGTGGTAAAACATACACTAATTTATTTTTTAAAATGCTGTGGCAATAGAAATAAAATTTAGGATTTCCTCCTTTGCCTTCTTATGTTACTTTAACTCCTTTCACACACACAATAATTCAAACACATATTTTGCAATCCTTGAAAAAGTGAGTGTCTACTATGTTTCAGCCACAACAAAGATCACACATAAATAAAGTGTTGCCTATAATTTCAAGTTATTCAAAACTTAGCATGGTGCCTGGCATGGTAGTCTAGTGGCTAAAGTCCTCGTCTTGCATGTGCCAGGATCCCAAATGGGTGAAAGTTTGTGTCCCAGCCATTTCACTCCCTTTTCCGCTCCCTACTTGTGGCCTGGAAAAGCAGTATAGGATGGCCCAAAGCCTTGGGACCCTGCACCTGTGTGAGAGACCTCAAGAGGTTCCTGGCTTCGGACTGGCTCAGCTCTGGCCATTATGGTCATTTGGGGAATGATCCAGCAGATGGACAGATCTTTCTCTCTGTAAATCTACCTTTCCAATACAGTAAATTAATCTTTAAAAAAAAAAACAATATGGATAGACACATCCAACAATGTAAATTAACATATAATACAAACATAAACAAGATACTAATACTTTCATAGCACATAGGAGAAAGAAATTTAGTCTGGGGCCAGCTCTTTGGTGTAGTGGGTAAAAGCTGCTGCCTGTGGTGCCAGTATCCCCTATGGGTGCTGGCTCAAGACTTGGATCTTTTCTTCCAACTCAGTTCCCTACTAATGCGTCTCAGACAGCAGAAGCTAATAGCATATGGCCTGGGGCTCCTGCAACTCACAGGGGAGACACAGAAAAAGCTCCTGGCTTTCAGCTTCAGGCCAGGCAGGGAGGGCTGCTACACCTGCTAGCATATTGGGATCCTGGGCTGGCAGGAGGTCTGTAGGGGGAACTTGTAGAGCTCCCTTGCTAGGCTACAGCACCTACTGGTGACACCTAAGAGCCAGGTCTGGGAGCAGGCAGGACCAGACTGGGATGCAGCACCCTTTGACATTTGTATGAGCCAGGTCTGGAGGCAAACCAGGCAGGTTGTTCTGCAGAGCACTCAGGCACAAATGCAAGTCAGGATGAGTGGCAGGCCACACTGGGTAGGACCACAGCACTGGCCAGTTGACATGAGAGCTGGTACTAGGAGTGGGCCAGGATGGGCAATGCTGATGCACCCACTGGCAAGATCTGGTCTGGGGGAAAGGTGGGCTATATTAGGCTTCAGCACCTGCTAGTGAATGCCGAGACTGAGACCAAGCCATCTCAGACTGGGCCACAGCACCCACTGGCAAATGCAAGAACCAGGGCTGGGAGCAAGTCTAGTAGGGGAACCTCCAGTACTTCTCTGCTGGGCCACTGCTTCAATGCATGAATGTGAGAGCTGGGACTGGCTGTGGGTCAAGCTAGACTAAGGTTCTGCACCTGCTAGCATGTGAGAAAGCCAGAATGGGTGTGGGCCAGCCATAGCACGAGCTGGTACATGTCAGGACTGGGTGCAAATCAAGTCAGGCCTGACTGCGGTACTCCCTGGCAGGAACAAGATCTGGGACTGGCAGCATGCCAGGCAGGGGAATTGTGGACATTCCCCTGCTAGATTAGACCAATTGTTGGTTAACTATGAGAACCAGGGCATCTGCTGGTATAATGTGAGGAATGGGTCTGTGGCAGGCTACTGGTTGTGCTGGGCTGCAACACCCAGCAGTTCACATGAGATATGGGGCTGAGACAGAACTAATCAGGCAGTTTGCATCCATCAGTATGTGTGTTGGCTGATGCAAGTGAAGGACAGAACCTGACTTTGCAGTGGCTAGCACACTTAAGTCTGAAATCTCTCCAGGTGAAGTTTTTTGGGGGATTCCCCAACTAAATCACTGGACTCAGACTCTAGCCATCCCCAGAACACCACAGGATATGTGGTCCGACTTGGAGCGTATGTGTTGGGACTGGGCCTCCTGAGCTACTGCCTGTGTAGTATAGTAAACAGCATGCTGAAGCACACCAGGGACATAACAGCCAGCTCATCTGGACCAGTAGAGGGCATCAACAGCCTCATCAGTGGATGGAATAAGCTGCACAACTCTGGCTAAGCTCTGCAGCACATTCCTGGGTCTCTGAACACACTAAGGTGGACTTTGTCGACCAATAGACCTTGGGAAAATATTGTAAACCCTGGAGCAACAAAACCAACAACTCCTCAGAACACTCTTCCGCACACTGGGGTTCTAAGGCATCATCAAATGACTGTCCCCATCCCCAGGTGCAAATGCAGCTTCACACCAAGGAGTGGCCCCCTCCCCTGCAGACACAAAAGGGGGGGAGGGGGAAGAAAAATTAAAACATTTGCTCCACCAATATTTCTTCTTTTTTTGGTCTAGTAAGAAGACTTTATTAAGAAACTGAATGTCTTTCCACTGTATATAAAGATTTTATTATGTTCTCATTTATAATGATGTGATCTTTCCTTTGGCATTTAATCAGAAAGCTTGTATTACTCAATTTTTCATTACTTTAATTAATGCACATGAGAGAAGCAACTTGAAAAGGAAGAAAGTTTATTCTGGCTTACAATTTATGAGGTGCACAGACCAAGACTGGGTGACCCCATTGGTTCAGACACCTGATAAGGGTGAAAAGTTACAGATGAAAAATTACACAAGTCAGGAAGCTCAGAGTTATAGGGAACACACTCACTCGGCTTATAAAACCAACTCCCTCTTGAAAATTACCTTCAGAAGTCAAGGCCTAAATGACCTAGAGAACACCCATAATGGCCATCTGCCAGATGCCATAATTACATCCAGCCTCCATTCTTGATTCATCAATCATTAACATCAAACCATTAATTGTTAGCTTAATACTTTGGGATTTAAGAGTTACAGAAGTTTTGAGATTCAAATCCTGTTCAAACCTAAACCTAGCCAGAGCAATTTAAAGTCATAATCCATCTTCTTTCCAGATTTAGTATTTTAAGTTAAATATCTATTCAGAATGGCCATAAGTAAAACCTTTCTTTGATATTTCATATGACAAATCAAGTAGTTTATAGTCTTCATTCTTATGAAGAATACTGCTGTATTTTACTTTTCTTGTACTTTTAATTCTCTATTTACCTTTCGCAATAGATTGTTTTTACAAATTAAGCACAGAAATAGTCTTGTCCTAGTATTTAATTATACTAATGTATAGTATTAATGTGATTTGTAGTAACTGTAAAGAACTTAGTACTTACTATAAGAAATTAGTAAAATTAAAACAATTGTTTGTTGATCTGTCCAATGCTAATTAAATATCTAATTATGTACGATAGAGAAAAATGCTGTTTTTTATTTATGCAGAAAATGATGTGTGAGACTAAAGTATTTGTAAAATCAGAAACAAATATATGTAACAGGAAATGTACTTTATGTCTTCAAATGTCTTTAAATATAATATTTATATATGCCAATTCCATATCACTAAACACATGCAGTACGCATATAACACACTATGCAGCCTATTGTAGGTTTATCACCCCCTGGTCTGCACCATGTTTGCAGTACCCGAGCTTCCAAAAATCTGCATGTAAACGGACCTAAATTTCATTCTAGGACTTTGTATGGGTCTCTTTTTTGGTGGTGGGGAGGCTGGAGTCTCTTTTAACCTGTCTTCCTTAATGGACATATCCAAAAATAGGGAGAAATTGTGATTAGTGTTTGGACATACAATCAAGGTTCTTCAAAGTGCTGATACAACAGGAACAAAGAGTCAAATGAGAAAATTTGTGTTTCACAATATCCTTTTCAACTATTTCCACAGGACCCACAACTGTCAGGTGAGTATAATGAGTCTTGGATCAGGCCCGGCAGCGTGGCCAAGTGGCTAAAGTCCTCACCTTGAACACCCCGGGATCCCATATGGGCACCGGTTTTAATCCCGGCAGCTCCACTTCCTATCCAGCTCCCTGCTTGTGGCCTGGGAAAGCAGTTGAGGACGGCCCAAAGCTTTTGGGACCCTGCACCTGCATGGGAGACCTGGAGGAAGTTCCTGGCTCCTGGCTTTGGATCGGTACTGCACTGGCTGTTGCGTTCACTTGGGGAGTGAACCATCGGACGGGAGATCTTCCTCTCTGTCTCTCCTCCTCTGTATATCTGACTTTGTAACAAAAATAAATAAATCTTTAAAAATAAATAAGAGTCTTGCATCTAAACTCATAATACAGAGCTTCAGAGTCCATATTTCTAAGGACCATGTAAGTTCTAAAAGTAGATTTGGTACTTTTTTTAAAGATTCATTTATTTTTATCTGAAAGGAAGATGTACAGGATAGACACAGAGAGAAGGTATTCTGTCCACTGATTAACTCCCAGATGTTTGCAACAGCCAGAGATGGACTGAATTAAAATCATGAGCCAGGAGCATCCTCCAGGTCCCCCACATGTTTACAGGGTCTCCAGGACCTGGGGCATTCTTTGCTGCCTTTCTGGGCCACAAGCAGAGAGCTGAATTGGAAGCAGAGCAGCTGGGAAACGAACTGGTGCCCATACTGGATGCTGGCACCACATGGTGGAGGATTAGCCTATTGAGCCATAGCACCAGACCCAGATTTAGACTTCAATGGGCAAATCATTAGAAGAAAAATCCAACCGCTCAGGTTATCTTTTCCTAAATGATAAGTGCATAAAAGAAATATCCTTCATATTCATGCATCTTTTTCCTGATTAAATACTTTAGCTATATTCAAATACTCTATCTTGGGTTCTCTGCTTTTTATTCCTTTTCAAAATTATATTCGTTGCACTCAGGTTGCCTGAATAAAGGGTGTATCATTCACTAATTTAAAGATCACCCTAAATCAACTCTAGATTTGGTGACTATTACCTTGCAGATCCATCATTATATCAGGACGCTAAGTGGCTACTTTATTTAATTGTTGGTGTCTAACTGAATCTGCTCTGTTTTCAAACTCCCAAACAGGTCAATTTAGTTCAATGACTGAGTAAATCCTGATGACAAAAGCTCCTATGCTCAATACACCATTAATAAACTATGGATTGGCTATAGTTATGCTAACTAGGCATTTAGTAAAGTATGGTAAAGATGGCAAGATCACAGTTTAATTACATTCCATGTTGAAAATAACTTCACAACGGTAAACTGATTAAAGACATCAGTAAATCAGAAAACTCAGAAGGAGACCAGCATCACAGAGTAGCAGTTAAGGCTGCCAATTGTGATGCCTGCATCCCAGGCAGATTCCCGTAATATCCCAGCTGCTCCACTTCCAAACCAGTTCCCTGTAGAAGGCCTAGGAAAAGCAGGAGAGTGCTTGGACTCCTACCATCCACAAGGAAAACCTGGAGGAAGGTCTTGGCTTCAACCTGAACCAGCCCTGGTCTTGGCATCCTTCTGGGGAATGAGATAAGGAATGGAGTATCTGGCTTCTGTCTCTCCCCACTCCCTCTTTCTCTAACTCCTTCAGGCAGATACAGGAATGTTTTAAAAAGAGAAGGGATGGGAAGAGAGGGGAAGAGAGAGGAGTAAAGAGGATGGAGGTGGGGAGGAGAGGGGAATGATGGGAAAGAACAGGAAGAGAGGTAGGAAGAGAGGGGAGTGGCCCTATTGTGGCAAATTCTATCAAACTAGACTGCAGAACCACTTGGAAAGTGCAAGATTCAAGCACTGGAGCGGGCCCAGTAGGGAAACTAGGCACTTCTCTGATGAGTTGCAGCTCACACTGGTGAGCATGAGAAGCAAGACTTTGGTGGGGTGGGGGGGGGTGGGGAGTAGGGGTAGGGGGGCTGGGGGAAGGAATAGGGGTGAGGAGCTTCAATGCCCATTAACATGTACAAGAGCTGAATGGGAAGTCAGACAGACTGGAAAACTCTGCTGCATATACTGACAAACACAGGAACCAGGGCTGGGAACAGGAATGGTGTGGGTTATTTAGGGTTGCTGCGATGAGTCTGCAGTTCCCAATGGCATACATGAGGGCATCGCGTGTGGTGGGCAGGGTAGGGCTGGGCCACAGCATCTACTGGTTTACGTAAGAGACGGGGTTAGGGATGGAACTGACCCAGCAATTGCAAATGCCAATGTGTGTAGGCTGATGTGTGTGCTGGACAGAGCCGGGTCCTCATACTGGTAAGCACACACACAGTCAGATCTGGAATCACTTCAGATGAGGTCTCTTTAGGCATCCCCCCAGGTGAACCACTGGACTCAGAACTTCAACCATGTGGAGAATCACAAGAGTTGTTGTCTGACCATGGAGTACAAGTGTCAGAACTTGGCCTCCTCATTGGCTTAGAGCAGTGCACAGCATACTCAGATATGTATGAAGGATATGACAGCCCACTGGTGTCTGCAGAGGACATTTGGTACCATCGCAGAGGAAGGAAAGCAGAACAAATTGGTCAACTCCCCAGCCAAACGTTGACAGCAAATATCTGGGTGAATGGAGTCTCTAAGGTAGACTATGTCAACCAATAGACCTTGGAAGGATTTCCTCATCCTTGGATCGGTGAGATCAACAGCATTTCAGAACTATCAGAAACACCTGAAAATAATCCTTGGAGCATGCTTCACATCTGAGAACTTGGAATGATACCAGTGGTAGTTCCCCATCCCCAGGTACTGAGGTGGGTTGGGAGGTTGGGGAGGTTATATTTTCCCCATTCCCCTAGATACAGGAAGAAGAAAATTTGGAAACAATGGTCTCACCCACTTTTCCCTAATCCTCGACTCTTCTCACCCTAATAAACTATGTAAGCATCATCAAAAATAATTTTTTAAATAGTAAATTTTAAAAAGCATACCTATTAGAAGGCTGTAACTAACATAACACTTATTAGTGACTACAAGCTTTACCCTTAACACTTGAAACAACTAAGTGTCTTCTAATTAGCACCTCTCAATGTTCCACCGGATTTAGAATTCTACTAGTTGTACTAGAATTTTGACTCTAGTCAACGAAGTGATAGAAGAAATAAAGTATACGGATTAGATATGAATAAAAACCTCTGCCTGTAGAAATCCAACAACAGAAATTCTCCAATTAAGAGATTATAGGGAGGACTTACACAAAGGCTTCACTTGACAACCCCTCATGCAAGTATCAGCATCTCATGTAGTTACTAGTTGGTGTCCTGGCTACTCCATTTCCAATCCAGCTCCCTGTTTTTGGCCTAGAAAGCATAGGAGGGTGGCCCAAAGCGTTCAGACCCTGTACCCACATGAGAGAAGCTCCTGGCTTCTGGCTTTGGATTGGCTCAGCTTGGGCCATTATGGCCACTTGGGGAGTAAAAAAGCAGATGCAAGATCTTTCTCTCTGTCTCTTTCTCTCTGTAAATCTGACTTTCCAATAAGCATAATTTAAAAAAAAAAAGATTATACAAGGTTACAGTTTGGGTATTAAAAAGTCTGAAATTTGGGCCTGGTACAGTTGCTCAGCAGCTAAAGTCTGCCTTGCATGCTCTGGGATCTCGTATGGATGCTGGCTCTAATCCCGGCGGTCCCACTTCCCATTCAGCTCCCTGCTAGTGGAAAGCAGCTGAGGATGGCCCAAAGCTTTGGGAGCCTGCACCTGCATGGAACAGCTGGAAGAGGCTCTGGGCTCCTGGCTTCAGACTGTCATAGCTCCGGCTGCTGCGGTCACTTGGGGAGGAAATCATCAGAAGGAAGATCTTCCTTTCTAGCTCTCCTCCTCTCTCTATATCTGACTTTGCAATAAAAATAAATAAATCTTTTTTTTAAAAGTCTGAAATTACAGGGCACTGGAACACTTAAAGGAAAACACTACTATAAAACAACCACTCATTAATTTCAAAATCTTTTTGCACACACAAAAAAAACTTTTCATTCTTTTTTTCCACGAACTTACTTAAGATTTATTTATTTATTTATTTGAAAAGCAGAAACACAGAGGAGGATGGCAGAGAATTTTCCAACACTAGTTCACTCCCCAAACAACCACAGTTGCTGGAGGTGGGCCAGTCAGAAGCAAGGTGCTTCTTCTAGGTCTTCCACATCATTGCAGAGGCCCAAGCACATAGATCACCGTGCACTGCTTTCTCAAGCACAAGAGCAGGAGTCTGGATCAGAAGTGGAACAGTTGGACTTTTGGCAGCACCATATGGGATGCCAGCATCACAAATGGCAGCTTTACCTACTATGTTATAGTACCAGCCCTTCTACAAACTTCTTGAAGTACTCTTGTACAAGCATTCATATTACAGGTCAAACAGTAAGCAATACATTCTTAAGATTTATTTATTGTATTTGATAGGCAGAGTGAGTGAGAACATTCATTCACTGGTTCACTTTCAAAACGGCCTCGATGCCCAGGGCTGGTCCAGGACAAAGCTAGGAGCCTAGAACTTGCTCCAGGTCTGGGACAGAGACCCAAGCACTTGGGCTCTTCTCTGCTGCCTTCCCAAACACATGAACAGAGATGAATCAGACATACATGCTGCTCTCCCAGCAGCAGACAGGAGGTGTCAGCATTGCAGGTGGCATGCAAAATGACTGTGCCAACAATGCAGTCACCAAAAATAAAATCTAGTCCTTGATTATTTACATGTAAATTCTAATCACAAATGAGAGGATATATTCCCTATCAAAACAAGCTCTAATCATAACAGCAATATCAATTCTTGATTTCTGCACGACCTGTCATATATTAGAAACCTTGTAAATGTCAACAGACAGAATAATCAGGGGGGTGAGTGAAGAAAATAATGTGGCTGAATACCTATCTGGTACAAGATTTTAAAAAGACAAATAATGGGGGGAAAAAAGAGAAATATACACAAAAATGTTCAAAAGCTAATGCCACAAATACTCTATCAGAAGAAACCAAATTTTTAAGTGGAAAGGAAAAACCAAGCAAGTCCCTAAGCTACATAAATGCAAGAGGATGAACTAAGAAGAAACAAGAATACTACATGAGAAAGATGATGTAATATTAAGATGCAGAGAGAATAAAGAACTACTCACACCTCCTGTTTTGCATCCATCTTCCCCACCAAGGAGAACTGAGAAGAAAACTGGAAAAGGTAGAAGAAACATAGTTAAAAAGTAAATGAAGTTAAAATGAGATAAGAAGACAGTAAGAGAACACCTAGATTTTTTTTTTTTTTAATTACTTCTTATCTTGGGGGCTGGACGGCAGTATAATGTAGTAGGCTTTGCTTTCACCTTTGGTGCAAGCATTCCTGACAGACTCCTGGTTCAAATCTCAGCTGCTCCACTTTCAATACGGCTCCCTACTTATGGCCTAGGAAAGCAACAGAGAATGGCTCAAACTCTTGGACCCCTGCACCCAAGTGGGAGTCCCAGAGGAGGCTCCTGGCTCTCCAGCTCAGCTCCATCTGTCATGGCCATTTATCAAATGAACCAGTAGATAGGAAGATCTCTCTGTCTCTCTTTGTGTAATTCTTCCATCCAAATAAAAATAATTTTAAAAAATTATTTTGTCTAAAGATCTAAATGATCATCAGCCTGAACTGCATACACACACAGACACACACACACACACACACACACACACACATATCCAATGTATATAAACCATAGAAAAAAGGAAACTTTGCAAATGAACTGTTTTTTCTGAATGGAGAAAAAACGTTTTACAGAAAAATATACATATAAGAAATAACCTGTGCATCAAATTCAAAAGTATGATTTGCAAGATGACTTGAAAGCATTAAAAAAGATAGAAAGGTTACATCACCAGCCTATTTTATTCTATTACAAGTGATTACTAAAACTTTCCATTATCACTAAACTGCAAAGATTTACTCATTTATGCATTTTAATAGAGAAAGCAATGAAGAGGGAAAGATAGATAGAGCCAGAGAATGAGTCTTTCTTCCACTTACTCCCAAAATGGAGTTAAAATAAACTACAAAAACTAAAGAAACTGAAAAAAAGCTTGAAGAAATTTCTAATTCTTGACCCTTCACATGTACTTTTAAGTGCTAGACTATTTCGTGAGTCATACTGTCTTTCTTAGCGACTCTCAAACACAACATGAAAACGATTAAAGATGCCAGTTTATTGCAGTGCCTGTGATATCCGGTTTCAGCTGTCCAGTGATAACGGCTCTATTAACTGGGTAACTGCCACTCACTTGAAATGCCTGCATTAATTTCTACCTCTTGGCTTCTACCCAGTCTAGTCCCTGCCATTGAGGGCATTTGTGTTGGTGAACCATCAAATGTGAGCTCCTGTTCTCCCTGTCTCTCCAACAAACTAAGCAGTCAAAAATAAACATAGGTGTCTGCTCTTTTAAAGAACTGCAAATTTCTCTAACTTTACATATACATTAGGAAGAACAATTTTTTCCCTTTATTTTTATTTGAAAAGCTGACAGAGGTCTTCCATCTGCTGGTTCACTCCCCAAATGCCTGTAACTGCTAGGGCTGGGTCAGTTGTAAGCCTACCAGAATTTAAATCGAGGTATTCAAATTAAGTAACAGGAACCAACACAATGCAGCAAACAACCACTGCCTATTAGAGCCTTCCACACAGAAGATGTTTTGGAAACAAAGGAGAGAGAGCATAAGCACCAGTACTTGTAACAATAGGAGATGTAGGCATCCCAAGTAGTAACTTCACCAATCTGCCAAACATGCTGAACAATTCTTCAATTATCTTTGATATTTTTAGCAGTTTCAGGAGCAACACTAATATGATTGACAAGTTCTGCTCCTTAATCCTCCAAATTAAAATCAATTTCACTGCAATTCTAACTTCTCTTAAGGTAGCTCCTAGCTTTCTCAATAGCTCAGTCCCCTAGCAGGAATTTGGATTTTTCTATTTTTGTTTCTAAAAATCAGTGGCTTGAAATTCAAACAGCATATTATACAAATGCACTAATCTCACCTGGTTATCTATCTTACTCATTCATAGCCTAAGCATCCTATCCACTACTCTATTCATGTCGCTTCTTGGAAGGAAGGAGGGAGGTATATATTTATTTAACATAGTTCCCTATTTGTTTCATGTAAACATTATTTCCATCCTAGTTTCTTACAATTTCTGTCCGTAACTCCATCTCAACCACTGATCCACCATGCTCATGCTCATATTCGAGATGAGAAGACTTATCAGTAAGGATCTACAGTTCCTTTTAAGAAATCAGAAACCATACTCTAGGCCCAGGCCCACTTTTGGACCAACACAGCAATCTCTCAAAAACTCTCAATTTCAAACATCTTTACCCCTAACATTTCATGCTCAAGTTTTCCAACATTACTCCAACTTTATGTAGACCTAAGATAAACACATTATTATTCATCCCTCATGTTCTTCTTCATTTAATCTAAAATCCCTAAAAGTCTATCATACCAAGACCAGTCAATAAATTCAGGTCTCTACCACTTTGTGCTTGTTCCCATACAAATGAACTGGGAAGGAAATGAATCCTTAGGAGGGAAATAGATGATGATTTAATTAAAGAAAAAAAAAGAAAGAAAGAAATGCTAATAGGTATTTTCTCATATTCTATTCAATCCCCAGTCTCCTGGATGGCGACTTCATATCCCTCTCTTCCCCTCAAATCCTACCATCATCAACTGTTTGCCTTTATCTCACTGTAAAGCAGAAGCCATCAATTTCCACAAGGTCTCATCACTATAACTATTAACTTACCTATCTACAGCTATTTCAAAATAGATTATCTCTGCCACTTATTTCGTTAGTATGGGAAGAAGTTTACACTCCTATATAAGGCTAACTCTTCTAATACATAAGGGTAAGCTTCTAACGATCCTTCCTTCACTGCACCAAATTTAATCCTATCTCCAAATTATTCCCTGTAAATACACTTTAATTTCTCCTATCTTAAAAAATTCAACCGTTCCCTGAAAGCCAACTCATTTCTCCAAATGGCCAATCTATGCTTTTCATCTACAATTTTCTCAATTACCTCCTAAAGTCACAGGATCAGACTTTGTTCACACCACTACCCTGACATTCTTTATCATGATTATTCATGACCCATTTATTTAATACTTGAATGAATAATATCTGATTCAACTAACAACTAATCAATCCCTCTCTGAAACACTTTTTCCACTTAACTTTCTGCATATAACTTTCTCCTGACTTCCCTAGCATTCATTTACTTACTCTGTGGATCTGGTTTGTGTCCCTGTATCATGTACTAGAAATTTGGTCAGCAAGTTACAATATTTAAAATAAAATTTTAAAATTTAATTTGAAAGTCAGAGTTGGAGAAGGGAGGCAAATTGGGAATGTGGGTTTCAGAGACAGAGGCACTCTCCAAATGGCCCCAACAGGCCAAACAAGGTTGGGTCAGGCAGAAGCCAGAAGATGTTTGAATACAAGAAGTATTTGGCAGGGTGACTAGTAACTAAAGTCTTTGCCTTGCATGTGCCAGGATCCCATGAGGGCATCAGTTTGTTTTCCCGGCTGCTCCATTTTCCATCCAGCTCTATGCTTGTGATCTGGGAAAGCAGAAGAGGTCTGCCCAAGGTCTTAGGACCCTGCACCCATGTGGAAGATCCGGAGGAGGCTTCTGGCTCCTGGCTTCAGATTGGGTCAGCTCCAGCTGAGGTGGCCACTTGGGGAGTGAATCAGCGAACTGAAGATCTTTCTCCTTCTCTCTGGAAATCTGCCATTCCAATAAAAATAAATAAATCTTAAAAAAAAAAAAAAAAAGTTAGCACTTGGAGATCTGCTGCTGCTTTCTCCGGCACATTAGCAGGGAGAAGAACTGGAAGTGGAGCAGGTAGGGCTTGAACCAGTGCCCGTATGAGATACCAGTACTGCATCTGACAGCTTAAACTCTATTCCACAGCACCAAGTAATAGTATCCAAGGCAGCAGAACTTTTGATAGATAAGACCTACTGGGAATTGATAGGATCATGTAAGTATAACCCACAGAAGGGATTAATGTGCACCTTATAAGGCTAAAATAGGTCTTCTGGGACTGTATTAATTCTTCTAAGAATGGACTTTTACAAAGCAAGGTAACCTCCGCTCTTCTCCAGTGGTCCTTTGCACTTTTCTACTAGGTTGTAACACAGCCAGAGGACATATTGCCAATGCTAATGCTGCACTACTTGTATTTTCATCCATCAGCACCTTGAGCAAATAAACCACTTCACTAAGAAAAACAGGGGGAAACTCAGTCGCATATATTTTGTTACAGAAACACAAAATGGACCAAAAGAACTGTAAACACTGCTCCAGGGGTCATTACTTAGACGTTTTTATCTGCATTCACTCCATACTAATTCATGCAGTCTCACAGCTTTAAATTCCATTTATATGACAACTGCTCTCAGACATTCTCCAGCCTAAGCTTCTGCCTTGAATGAACAAACTTGATACCTGAACAGACTACTTCACTTAAATACCTAATAAGCATCCCAAACTTGCCAGCCCTCAAAAAACAAACTCCTAATCCTTAGCACCAACTACTCCCTTTATGAAATCTGCTCCCAGTCAATGCCTATTGTAGAGAATGACAATTCTATCTTTACAGCTGCTAGAACAACAACTTAGAACCCATTTTAACTCTTGTATTCAGCATCAAAAACCACTCAGAAACTTACCTTATCAATCCTGTTTCAAATAAACATGAATCTGAGCATTTACTTCCACCACCATCACTATCTGATAAAGTTATCAGAATTTAAATTTTTTCCACTTTAGGATTCTTACCTAGAAATCCAAAATGCGAAGTTTTTTTTTTTTTGGAATACAAGTGCTAAGGTTCGTCCTAGTCTTTCCATCTTATCTAGAGTAAAGGTAATCCTCATAATATCCTTCAAAAACTATTCCGTTTTACTACTCTTACTACATTTGCTATTTTGGAGGCATGGTTTGTCTTCTGAAAATCTGTGCTGGAAGCTTAGACCTCAATGTAAGTACTGAGAGGCCGTAAAATGTTTTAAACGGTGAGGTTATGAAGGGCACAACTCCTGTGATTGATGCCTTTTTTTTGTGAAACAATACTGGATCTTGAGGCATTATGGTGCCTATAGCAAGAGTAAGCAGGCTGTTACATAATGTGTCCAGCTTTCCCTGTTCCATAACCATGTGAACTCTCTTTCCTTCATTATCATGTTATGATACAGTATGAGGTCTGCATGTTAGTGCCATGCTCTTGGACTGGTAGAACTATCAACCTTTTTTCTTTATAACACTCAGTCTCGGGTGTTATCTCATACTAACACAAAATGGACTAAAACATCTTTTGATCTTTTCTTCCTACTTGCCAAATTTTTACTCCTCTCTTGCCATACTAGCTTCAAAGCTTCTGACACATGCTAGGTTTACTCCAATCCCAGAGGCTGTGCAGTTCCTCTTTCCTATGTCTGAAACACTGTTACTCTAGATACCTAGATACTCCCCTTGGCTCCTTTCTTGCCTTCAAGCTGTTAACCAAAAGTCATCTTCTCACAGACAGATTTATTTTAATTATCTAAAGAATCATCTCGTCCTCCCACACACTATTTTCTGAAATTTGTCACTCAAAAGTCACCTCCTCAGAAGTATTTATTCTCTATTTAATCTAAAATAGAACTTCATCTCCCAAATACTATTTTCTAGCATTTACCTGTATTTTATATGCCATTTTTTTCTTCTCACATTAAGCTGATTACTAAAAGAGAATGAATTTGGTCTCTTTTTGCTCACCACCACATTCCCATTGCCTGATTAATTATGTATAGGTATGCAAAACAAGTCTGTGGAACAGATTTTAATTCCAGTAACTTCCACTTTAGTTAATAATTGCTATCAGACACTTGATAAATGCTAGCATACTTGAAGACTGTGCAGAAAATGATCTTATCACAGGATAAATTACACAACTAATAGCACATATTCAGAACTATCTTTTTACATTACTGTAGCTTTAAACTGTATCCCTTTTTTCCTTTACAGAAATAAGTTATTATGTAAACTTAAGTTATTATGTGAACTGCTAATGAGAAACCAATTTTAAAGAGTCATATGGGGGTTGGTGCCACTACGAAGTAGGCTAACCTTCATCTTGTGGCACTGTCACCCCATACGGGCAGTTTGCATCCCAGCTGCTACACTTCCAATCTAGCTTCTTCCTGTGGTCAGCGAAACCAGTGGAGGATGCCTCAAGTCCTAGGGCCCCTGTACCATGTGGGAGATGTGGAGGAAGCTCCTGGCTTCAGATCTGCTCAGCTCTAGCCATTGTGGCCACTTGGGATGAAAGATATCTCTCTATAGCACCTTCTCCTGTCTTTCAATTAAAAAAAAAGTTTTTAAAAGTAATGTGAAGAATACCTCCATATAAACCACAAAAACATCACAAGTAAAACTGTTCCTTATGATTAAATACTACTTAAATTCTGTAACTCTTCAGGGCCCGGCGGCGTGGCCTAGCGGCTAGTCCTCGCCTTGAACGCCCCAGGATCCCCATATGGGGACTCTAATCCCGGCAGCTCCACCTCCCATCCAGCTCCCTGCTTGTGGCCCTGGAAAGCAGTCCAGGACGGCCCAAAGCTTTGGGACCCTGCATCCCCGTGTGGGATACCCGGAAGAAGTTCCTGGATCCTGGCTTCAGATCGGCATAGCATTGGCCGTTGTGCTCACTTGGGGAGTGAATCATCGGACGGATCTTCCTCTCTGATCTCCTCCTCTCTGCATATCTGACCTTCCAATAAATAAATAAATCTTTAAAAATAAAAAAATTCTGTAACTTTAGAGTCAGCAAAAAATTGAGCTTTTTGTTCAGGGGCCAGTGCTGTAGCACAGTGGCTAGAGCCTCTACCAACTGGTTGCTGGTGAAGCAGTATAGGACTGTTCAAGTTCTTGACTCTTACAGCCAAATGGAGCCAAAAGAAGCTCCTGGCTCTTGGCTTTAGACTGGCCCGGCTCCAGCATTGTGGTCATCTCGAGAGTGGTTTGAACTAGCATGACAGTGCTAGAAGAGGAGATATATATTAGGATTCTGGATGCATACCAGTAAGACCTCACTGGACAGACTGGAAACAGGTGAGAAAGAAAAGCAGCAAAAGTGACTGCAAAAGACTTAAAGCAGAAGGATGAAATCATGGTACACTGAATGTAAAGACTTCAGAACACAGCAGATATGGTTACTATCAGAAGCTCAGCTGAGAACATGTTAAGTTTAAGACAACGATTAAAAAAAAAAAAAAAAACACTAGAACATTTCAATGTAAGTCCGAAATTCAGGGAAGAAGGGAAGATATCCAAATTAGGATATTAATGTGGGAGTCACCAGGATACAAATGGTAGTTAAGACTACATGACTAGATGCTATCACCAAAGACAAGCATGTGGATAAAAAAGATTAAGAAGTGAGACCTCGAAAATTTGTGGAAATGAGAAAAAGAAAAAAAAATGGGCCCGGCGGAGTGGCCTAGCAGCTAAAGTCCTCACTTTAATACGACGCCAGGATCCCATATGGGCACCGGTTCTAATCCCGGCAATTCCATTTCCCACCCAACTCGCTGCTTGTGGCCTGGGAAAGCAGTTGAGGATGGCCCAATGCTTTGGGATCCTGCATCTGCGTGCAGACCTGGAAGAGGTTCCTGGCTCCTGGCATCGGATCTGCACAGCACCAGCTGTTGCACTCACTTGGGGAGTGAATCATCAGACGGAAGATCTTCCTCTCTATCTCTCTTCCTCTCTGTATATCTGACTTTGTAATAAAAATAAATAAATCTTTAAAAAAAAAAACACAAGAATAAAGAAAAAATGACTTCAAAAGAGAAGTAGGGAAAATATGAGATAATCATAATATGCTAGATGCAACATAGCACCTGAAAGAGAAGGTGATGAGTCATACTGTATGTTGCTGACAGGCGCATTAAAAATATTGAGAATATTCGATTTAGTAAGCAGGTCACAACAGTTTACTTGAATGATGATGGCAAATCCTAGCTCAACAACAATCAGGATGTAACAGGAGTCTAGAAATAGAAGTCTATAGCACATTAAACACCTTACAGGTCAATGGAGCCAGACATATTAAAAGAAAAAATTGACTAGTGGAAAAAAATCTGTAAGTATTGTATAGAGTTAAAACATAATCTAAAATAAATACAGAGCTAAGTAGCTCTTTAAAAATTTGTAATGTTATTATTTATTTGCTTGGAACACATAATGAGAAAGACAAAAAAGGATTGTTTCCCATCCAATGGCTCACTCTGCAAATGTCTACAACAATCAGAACTGAACCAAGCTGAAGCCAGAAACTCCTTCTGGGTACCTGAGACACCATCTGCCAATTTTAGCCACTTTAGCAGGAAGCTGGAAAAACTGGGTGGCACTCAGGGCCTGGCACAGTGGCCTAGTGGCTTAAGTCCTCAGCTTGAACCGTCCAGGATCCCATATGCGTGATGGCTCTAATCCCAGCAGCTCCACTTCCCATTCAGCTCCCTAACTGTGGTCTGGGAAAGCAGTTGAGAACAACCCAAAGCATTGGGACCTTGCACCCACATGGGAGACCTGGAAAAAGTTCCTGGCTCCTGGCTTCTGATCGGCTCAGCTCCAACCATTGCAGCCACTTAGGGAGTGAATCATTGGACAGAGGATCTTCCTCTCTGTATATGACTTTCCAATAAAAAACAAAATAAATCTTTAAAAAAAAAAAAAGGGTGGCACTTAATGCCAGTGGCATCCCAAGCTGCATCAGCTTAACTTGTTGCATCACAATTCCTTGGCCCCTCAATAAATTCTCAAAAGAAAAGAACTCTTAAGTATTAAAGGTCACATTCCTAGCAATTAAGTTTTCAGGCTTGAATTCATTCAAAGCTTGCCACAGAAAACAACAAGTAAGAAAAGCACTCAAATGTTTACACCTTCCCTGACCTCAACTTTGGGTTTCCACATTTTATGAACTGCTAAATTCCACATTATTTGAAACAAGAGAAATAAGGTAACTTTAAAAAGAACGTTTTGAGGGTATTAGGATGCAGGATTTTCTTTTTTTTTTTTTAAAGATTTATTTTCATTACTTTTTTATTGGAAAAGCAGATATACAGAGAGGAGAGACAGAGAGGAAGATCTTCCGTCCGATGATGCACTCCCCAAGTGAGCGCAACGGCCGATGCTATGCCAATCCCAAGCCAGGAGCCGCTTCCTGGTCTCCCACACGGGTGCAGGGTCCCAAAGCTTTGGGCCGTCCTGGACTGCTTTCCAGGGCCACAGGCAGGGAGCTGGAAGGGAAGCGGGGCTGCCGGGATAGAACAGGTGCCCATATGGGCTCCCGGGCGTGCAAGGCGAGGACCTTAACCACTGCACCACTGCGCCACCGCGCCACCGCGCCACCGCGCCAAGCCCCGGATGCAAGGATTTTCATATGCTCCCTATAACTGGTGATTTTGTCCAAGTAAAAAAAATGTTTAAGCAAAACAAAAACTTCCTCAGAACAGCATTTGCATCCAAGTTCTACCAGAAACCTCAATTGTTTTTCTGTCATGTGTAAGAAAAAATGTTTTAAAACAAATAGCAGATAATGAAACTCCATTTTTGTGCATCCTTGAAATAAATGAACATTCTCATAAATTTTAAATTACCAACAGTAATGCCCTCAGTCGAGAACCCACAAAATATAACCATTTGTGGTTTAAAATAGCTATATTCTGCTCTACTTTCTAAATTCTGTCAAGGTTTAAATTTGCTAAAATCTGAAGGCAATAAATTTTAAAAAGGCCATATGTAAGGTTAATCATCTCTTACCCGAATTTTAACCCTCATTGCAGTAGCATTTTTGGGACCAGCATCCAGGTACAGCAGGTTAATATACTTGCCATCCCTGCATCCAAAGCTAAACTGTTGGTTCTAGGACCAACTGCTAACCATCTAATCCAGCTCCCTGCTAATTCATCTAGAAAGGCCACTGGGAACACCTCTAGTACTTGGGCCTCTGCTCTCACTTTCTCCCTCCCTCCTTCTCGAAAAGAAAAAAAAAAAATTTTAAGAGAATAAGACTTTGAGAAATAAAAATAGAACTTGACATTAAGAATCATTCCATCCCCTGCAAAAGACACAGAAAATAATCCTTTATGGAGTTTAGATGCATGTCATCCTAACAGGCTGCAGTTTCAGTTCACAAATACAGCATTTTGAGATAGCAGCATTTAAAAACAACTTATATGGGCCTGGTGCAACAGCCTAGTGGCTAAAGTCCTTGCCTTGCAAGCGCCTGGATCCCATATGGGCACTGGTTCTAATCCTGGCTGCTCCACTTCCCATCCAGCTTCCTGCTTGAGGCCTGGGAAAGCACTCAAGGACAGTCCAAAACCTTGAGACCCGCACACATGTAGGAGTCCTGGAAGAGGCTCTGGGCTCCTGGCTTCAGATCGGCTCAGCTCTGGCTGTTGTGGTCACTTGGGGAGTGAATCAGCAGAAGAAGATCTTTCTCTGTCTCTCCTCCTCTCTGACTTTGCAATAAAAACAAATAATTTCTTTTAAAAAGTCAATACTATTCAAATTGATCTAAAAATCAATACAGTCCCTATCAAAATCTTAATTTTCATAAGTAATAAATTTTTGAAAAATTCTAAAATCCATATAGACAGGTAAGCATTTGACACTGTGGTTAAGATGCTGCTTAGGATTTCACAGCCCTTCTCAGATTGCCTTGCTGGGAGTTCCAGCTCCTCCAACCCAGTCTCTGTTCAAGAGCATCCTGAGATGAGAATTGGTCAAGCAGCCATGAGCCTTTCAATCCTGGATTGAGTTGTGCAACCTGGCCTTAGCCTGAACTGGCTCCAGCTGTTGTGAACATTTGAGGAGCAATCAGGAAACAGAAGATCGCTTACAATCTTTCCTTGTCTACCTTTCAAACAAAAGAAAAAATGAAATTTTACAAAAATTAAATTTCAAAAGACCCCGAGTAGGCAAAACAATCTTACAAATCAAAGCTGAAGCACTCACATCTCCTGAACTGAAACTTCCTACAACTACAGTTACCAAAACTACTAATACAACAGACAGCCACATCAGGCAAACACCCCAGCAGTTAGTGTGTCCTGAGACTGCATCCTTCCCATCTGAGCAGCTAGCTTAGAGTCTTCCCTTGGCCTGACCTAACTTCCTGCAGGAGGCAACAAACAATGCTTAATGCACTTCAGTTTCTACCACCCACAGGATATCCAGATGGAGTTCTCAATTTCTGTCTTTGGAGTAGCCAAAATTCCAGTTACTGCAGGGATTTGGTAAGTGAACCAATAGACAGAAATTCGATCTTGCTCTCTCACACATGTTCCCCCTCAAATTGCTTTATTACTAAACATTTCAAAAATCACTTGAAAAAGAGTGACACACGAAAAAATGGAAAGAAGACTGCAGAAATAGACCTTTGTTTACATCTATGGTCAAATGACTTCTGCCACAGTTGTCAAGATTACTCAACAAAGAAAAAACAGTCTTTGCAAATGATGGACCAGTTCTGAGGTACGGTGAGCTAAACTACTGCTATTACAGGCACTCCTATATGGGTGGGACACCGAGCATTCCCAGGAGGCATCCTTCTGCTAACTTCCTACTCTAACAATAGTGTTTTGTGATTACACAATTAGAAAAAAATCTCTCCTCCAATCCAATTCACTCCTCCAATGCCTGCGGCAAACAGGGCTGGGCCAGGCCAGAGTCAGGAGTCAGGAGCTTCTTTCAGGTCTCCCATATGGATGGCAGGGGTCTGAATCAGAACTAGAATAGCTGGGACTCAAAACCAGCACTCACGTGAGATGCCAGCATTGCAGAAAGTGGCTTAATCTACTGAGTCACAATATCAACTCCATCTTTCCTTCAAACTGCAGCTTCCTGCTAATGGGAAGAAGATAATGGCCCAAGTACTTGAGTCTGTGTCAGCCATATGGGCCAACTAAAGCAGGATTTCTCAGTAAGAAAGTACAGTGGACAATTCCAAATAACCATCCAACCATTCTCACCTGTCTTTATCATAAATCACACGTTCTTTTTCTGCATAAGTCTTTGCTTATTAAAACTGAAATGCACCGCCATGGCCTGGCCCACCAGCCCTTGCCACTGCAAACTACTGCAGAATGAATCAATGACTAAATGATGGAGCTGTCTTGAGTTCACTGTCTGCAACTCTGTCAAATAGATAAATCTAAAAATAAAAACACATCCTCTGATCATTAATTCAACAGCAGAAACATATTTTTTGCACCTTTTTCTATTATCATTATTATTGGAAACTCAGATTTACAGAAAGAAGATACAGAGAGAAAGATATCCCAACCACTGACTCACTCTCCTAGTAACTGCAATGGCTGGAGCTGAGCCAATTCAAACCCAGGAGGCAGTAGCTTGTTTTGGGTCTCCCATGTGAGTGCAGGGTTCCAAGGCTTTGGGCTGTCCTTGACTGCTTTCCAGGCCATAAGCAGGGAGCTGGATGGGAAGTGGAACAGCTGGGACACTAACTGGGGGTATGCAAGGCTAAGACTTCAGCCAATAGGCTATCATGCTGGACCCGTAATGATTTATTTTCACAGTTTAAGCCTTTGGCTTTTCATTTGTCCAATCAGGGAAGGAGTTGATTTACATCTAGAATATTTCTGTTCTGTAATTCCAGAACTGTTGGTAGGTTTCATCTGTAATGCTGAGGAAGAAAGTGCTCATTAACCAAGAGCAAATTTTGAATCTATTACCAAATCACTTAATTCTGATTAATGAAGTCTATTTTAGTGTGCCTGTGGTATTTGTTCTCCAAAGACCACACTTCTTCATTAGCAATGTGATTTCTGTGTACTACTACTTTTGAATGGTTACAACTTCAATTTTTCTGATTAGAGAAATTGAGATAGAATAAGGATCACAAAGGTATAATGCTTGTTTATGAGATAATTTCATATTTTTCATTCACCTGGAAGTTTTAGTGTACTGTATTTAATACCTTGGCAAAAGTTCTTTGTGGTTAAAATGGACCAAATGGAATCAGGTAACTGGAGGATTATGATATTTGTATAATTGGGGTAAGTATGAAATTAGGAATGGAATACAAAGACATTTCAACTTCTGTTTCAGCAGGAACATTTTGTAGGAAAAGGAGATAAAAGGGGCTGGCCCAAGAGTAGCAAGCTAGGCCTCTACCTATACTGCCAGTATCCTGAATGTCCTATAAAGAGGGGAATTCGAGGCCAGGTGGACCCACTTTGGGCCAGCTCCCTGCTTGTGGCCTGGGAGGGTGACAGAGGAGAGCCCAAGTCCTTGGACCCTGCACCCATACAGGAGATTCGGAAGAAAACTTCTGGCTCCTGACTTTGGACTGGCTCAGCCACTTGGGGAATAAATCATCAGATGTAAGATTTTTCTCTGTCCTCCTCCTCTGTGTATCTGACTTTCAAAATAAAAATAAATAAATAAAATCTTAAAATTACAATCACTTTTTGAGAAATGTCTAAATGATATTACAGGTCTTTTAAAAGCTCAGATATATATACCCATCCATATACCCCTACACTTAATTCCTACTCATTCAGATTTTAAAAGAAGCTCTATGAAGATCTATTCTGTCAAACAGGTTTCAACTGATATAAACATTGTACTTGAATCTAGAGTCTATTTTTTCAAATATGCAGTCCAAAAGGATTCTATTTGCCAGTAAGTCCAAAAACCAAATTTCATTGCATGAGGGTACTTTCAAAAGTCCATGAAACCAATGAGGAACATGTATTTATGAAGGACTATACTATTGCAATAACATGGAGTAAAATCAGCAAGGAGAGGGGATTAAGGAAAGGGAGAGGGGAATCCCCAGAGCCTATGGAACCACACTGTAAAATAATAATGATGATAATAATAGTTTAAAAAGAAAAAGGAATAAATTGAAATTGAAAAGACAATTAACTTATTTTTAAAAGTGAAATTTTTAAAAGTGAATTCCATGAAAACTGGAATTGAAAGTTTATTATAGGGCCAGCACTATGGCATAGAATATTAAGCCTCCACATGCACCGCTGGCATCCCAATACAGGTTCTGGTTTGTGTCACAGCTGCTTACACTTTCAATTCAGCTCCCTGCTAATGACTTCGGAAAGCAGCAGAGAATGGCCAATGTGCTTGGGACCCAAATGGGAGACCAGAAAGAAGCTTCTAGCTCCCTGTTCCTCACTTCAAACCAGCCCAATGTGGACCAGCCAATGTAGCCATTTGGAAACTGAATCAGTGGATGGAAGATCTAACTCCAACTTACAAATAAAAATCTTTAAAAGTTTATGTTAGTACAAAAACATTTTTAAATACATGTGTAGTTTTATTACACCAATTATACACAGGGCCCAGTGTGGCAGCCTAGTGATTAGAGTCCTCGCCTTGCAAGTACCAGGATCCCATATGGCCGCTGGTTCGTGTCCTGGCTGCTTCACATCCCATCCAGCTCCCTCCCTGCCTGTAGCCTAGGAAAGCAGTCAAGGACAGTCCAAAGCCTTGGGACCCTGCACCCATGTGGGAGATCCAGAGGAGGGGACTGGTTCCTGGCTTCAGATTAGTTCAGCTACAGCCATTGCAGTTACTTGGGAGGTGAACAAGTGGATTTTCTGTCTCCGTAAAATCTCTCTTAAAAACCTTCTCTCTGTAAAACTTTCCAATAAAAATAAATCTCTAACAACAACAAAAACAATTATACATTAACCCTGAAAAACCAGCAAATGCATGGAAATCCACATTTAAAAAAAAAAAACCTCTTTTTTTAGATTTATTTATTTTTTTTTAAAGATTTATTTTTATTATTTTTTCATTGGAAAGGCGGATATACACAGAGGAGAGACAGAGAGGAAGATCTTCCGTCCGATGATTCACTCCCCAAGTGAGCGCAACGGGCCGATACTATGCCGATCCGAAGCCAGGAGCCTCTTCCGGGTCTCCCACGCGGGTGCAGGTTCCCAAAGCTTTGGGCCGTCCTCAACTGCTTTCCCAGGCCACAGGCAGGGAGCTGGAAGGGAAGCGGGGCTGCCGGGATTAGAACCGGCGCCCATATGGGATCCCGGGCGTGCAAGGCGAGGACCTTTAACCACTTGCGCCACCGCGCCGGGCCCTAGATTTATTTATTTTTATTAGAAAGGCAGATTTACAGTGAGAAAGACAGAAAGATTTTCCATTTTATGGTTCATTCCCCAGATGGGATCCCGGTGCATGCAAGGCAAGGGTTTAGCCACTGAGCAATTTGTGCAAGCTTTATTTAGAAAAAAAATTACTTGGGGCCCGGCAGCGTGGCCTAGCAGCTAAAGTCCTCGCCTTGAACGCGCCAGGATCCCATATGGGCGCCGGTTCTAATCCCAGCAGCTCCACTTCCCAACCAGCTTCCTGCTTGTGGCCTGGGAAAGCAGTCAAGGAAGGCCCAATGCTTTGGGACCCTGCACCCATGTAGGATACCCAGAGGAGGTCCCTGGTTCCCCAGCTTCAGATCGGCATAGCATTGGCCATTGTGCTCACTTGGGGGGTGAATCATCGGACGGAAGACCTTCTTCTCTGTCTCTCCTCCTCTCTGTATATCTGACTTTGCAATAAAAATAAAATAAATCTAAAAAAAAGAAAAAAAGTCACTTGAAACGTAGTTAGGGGAAGAAACTGAGAACGAAAAAAGTTGTTCTACAATCAATCTTCTCAAAATCCATGGCAAGGTACACATCTAGCCTAGCAGTTAAGATTCAAGCACCTCAGGCCCGGCGCGATGGCGCAGTGGTTAAGTCCTCGCCTAGCACGCCCGGGATCCCATATGGGTGCCGGTTCTAATCCCGGCAGCCCCGCTTCCCTTCCAGCTCCCTGCCTGTGGCCCGGGAAGGCAGTCGAGGACGGCCCAAGGCTTTGGGACCCTGCACCCGCGTGGGAGACCCGGAAGAGGCTCCTGGCTTCGGACCGGCATAGCATCGACCGTTGCGGCTCACTTGGGGAGTGAATCATCGGACGGAAGATCTTCCTCTCTGTCTCTCCTCTCTGTATATCCGCCTTTCCAATAAAAAATAATTAAAAAAAAAAAAAAAAAAAAGATTCAAGCACCTCATACTGAAGCACCTGAGATGAAGTCTCAGCTGTACTCCTACTCGAGCTTGCTGCTAATGTGCACCTTGGAAAGCAGCTGGTGAGTCAGGTAGTTGAGTACATGCCATCCATGTAACAGATCTGCATAGAGGTGAGCTCCTGCCATGGTCCAGGACCAGTCTTGGCCACCGTGGCCATTACAAGAGTTTGGGATTGCACTAATATATAAAGTGCTTTCTGTTTCTTTCAATAATAATATATTATTAGAACACATCACCAGAGCAGTAACAATGTTGACAACTGATGCTTACACATGATCCTTCTTAGGAACTAAATAAAGAACTCAACATGTGGAGACTCATTATATATTTCTTTCTACCTTTAAAACTCAATCCTCCTACTTAGAAAAGGGTTCTGATAAAATCCTTTGATGATCAGTATAATTGCAGTATAGAATCCCAGAGGATTATGAAGCCATTTAAAAAAAAATCATCAGGTCCAGTGGCGTGGCCTAGTGGTAAAGTCCTTGCCTTGAATGTGCCAGGATCCCATATGGGTGCCGGTTCTATCCCAGCAGCTCCACTTCCCCTCCAGCTCCCTGCTTGTGGCCTGGGAAAGCAGTCAAGGACGGCCCAAAGCCTTGGGACCCTGCACCTGCATGGGAGACCCAGAAGGGGTTCCTGGTTCCCCAGCTTCGAATCAGTGCAGCACCGGCTATTGCGGCCACTTGGGGAGTGAATCATCAGATGGAAGATCTTCCTCTCTGTCTCTCCTCCTCTCTGCATATCTGACTTTGTAATAAAAATTAAATAAATAAATTTTTAAAAAAAATCATAAAACACCTGAAATTATCCTCTCCTCAGTTAATAAAAAAAATCACATCAATTAAGCTCATCATTTAACAGACAAGATAGTGGTATGACAAAACTCCTGACACAAAAAAGTGAAATTTTAGTCTTAAAATCAGGTATGTTTATATTGTAAAAGGAAATATTTTTACTGCGGTTTGGCGAACAAAATAGTGCCATCCCAAAAATATCTCCATATCCTATTCCACAGGACCTGTGAACACATAGTGAAGAGGAACTAAGGTTAAGACCGAATTCTGATTATTAACCGACACATGTTGAGATTAGCCTGGATTATCTGGGCTCAATGTAATCATAAGGGTACTTAACACAAAAAGCCGGAAGCAGAGTCAGAGGGAGATACAACCTGCTTTTTAGGATACAGGAAGAGGACCATGAGGCCAAGGAATGCAAACAGCCTCTACATACTAGGAAAGGACTCTCTCCGAGAGCCTACACTAGACATTCTTGTCACACACTGACTATAGCTCATGTCAGATTTGCAATCTCAAAAAACATAAAATAAATATGTATAGTTTCATCCACCAAAGTTGTGTGGTTAAAGCGATAGCAGGAAACTAACGTATACGAGCAATTCTCCATCTAAAAGACTAAAGGAATAACTGAGACACACAGTATTTCCCAAGAATATTTTCAAGTTTTGATACTTATCCTTTAAAATTCTGTATGACATAAATGTTCAAACAGTAAAGTTTCTTAAACCAAACACTTTTAATAGTACCTGCAACTTCAAAATATGGGTTTCAGCAACCAAAATCCAAAAATTTAAAAAGCAGTTTACCTATTAGCATATTTCATATAACGGACTATGCTGTTTGTATTTAAAGTGCAGCAGCAAAGCCCTAAAAGGGGGGACATTGATGCCAAACCAATCCAAGTGTCATTTTAAGGTAGGAATAGAAGGAAGTTTGGAAATGATCTACAAATACAGGTTCTAGGCTAAAAAATCACACTATATGCAGTAACATTCATTTATCAAATATAGAATGTTGTACCAAGGAACACTGGTCAAAGATTCACAGAGTCAGGTCTCAAAATGCCTTCCCCCCCCCCTTTTTGGTGAATTCGCGATGAGTTTCAATCCATGAAACTAAGAAGGAAGCAAAAACACTTTTGTCACCTGAAAAAAACTCCTTCCTGTTCTTTGCAATAATCGCCATCGTGCCTAGGAACGTCTAAATACCAAGCCTCACACTTTCTCAGTTACAAACATATGCAAGTCACCTGTTTTATATATTTCCAATTAAGGGACCAACTCTTCAATATGATTAAGTTTCTAAACTATCACCAATGATAGCCTTTAAGCTGTTATTTCCTAATTTTCATGTATCTTCTAAAGCAAAACACCATAGAAGGAAAACAACATTTTATGGTTGTTTTGAAATTATTTTAAAATGCTAAACCATCATCCAATTAGTTTCCACAGAAGTCAACAGAATTTAATCTACAGTAGAAAGAGAAATGTATTCGGCAAAAGCAACCGTTACTGAATTAACACAATTCCTAGAATCATTGAGCATGTTTAATGAATATTTTTCTTTTGAATAATACCAAAATTATTCAAAATCACTTGTATTTTGCTTATTTCCTATTAGAAATACCTACTAGCAAAACAAGGTGATTTTGAAATATCAACGTTGAAACACGCCACATGAAACCATGTCCAACTTCAGTGACAAAAACGGACTTAAAAAAAACACTCAAAAGTTCCTGAGAAAAAAATGAAAATAGGTCGATTTATGCAGATTTTACAGTGATTTTCAAGCTGTAAGCCTGCATATATACAAGAGGGAAATACCCAAACGTGAAATTTTTCAATGAAAAAGTCAATGTTCCAAAACACTTTTCATGGATTAGATAATTTAAGTCAACCTTGGGAAGTTAAATGCCGAGTCCCAACCCTGCCCCTTACCTTCAGCCTGTCCTCCAGGGATGACTTGCTTGGAACCCAACGTGTCCCTCGCAAAGCCACACACATACCTACACTACCGAGGCACACATTTCCTAATCAGACACAAGGTAAAGAGCACGCTAAGGTTCAGTGGGGACATGTAACATTTTCATTGACAACATCTGTGGTCCTATTTAATTAAAAGTCGTATAAACAACCAAGAACATGTTCACTGCATCGCCAGTTTCTAATAAGGCTGGAAGAAAAAGATGAATTTCTATTACGTCGCATACCAAAATTTTTCGCTCTCATCATTTCAGGTTAGGAAGCCAAGCCTCACCCAGTACAGGGTGAATCAGGACCCGTCACTGCCACGGCAGTACCTCTACATCTCTGGAAAGCCAGAGGTCTGTCATTGTTTTTCCTCCCTTTTCCTTCGGCGACCCTAGGGTCCCGGGGGGCTCCAGGGCGCTCGGCCCCGGCCCCCGCCTTCCACGGAGCTCTCCCAGCCAGGCCGGGGCGGCCGGGGCGGCCGGGGCCGGGCGCTCTCCGAGGCCGCCCGGGGTCGCGGGGAGGCCGGCTCCGAGGCCGAGTCTGCCCGGGAAGCACTCGCCGAGGGGCGGACACCCGGGCGGGAGCTGCGGGCTCCACGGAGGGGCGTGACCGCCAGCGGCGCGGGTGGAACCAGGTGCCGCCGGGAAGCCCCCGGGAGCGCGGGTGGCGGCGGGCTCGCTTACCGCCAGGTCCGGATCGCGACTGTCCCGGTGTGACACGGCTCGGATGACCCCCGCTCGCCAGCTCCGCCAGCAGCGTCCGCTCTCCCCGCGCTCCGGACGCGCCTCGTCGCCGGCCGCCACACACAGGAACCGCTTCCCCACCAGCTCCGGCCGCGTCTCCACCGCCATGGCCCGAGCTGCCACAGCGTTGGCCGTGTTCTCCAGAGAACTGCGAACGCCGGCTCTTACCGGCCGCCCATGCTGAGAGCGGACCGGGAGACCGCGGCGGTCCCGCGAGCGGGAGAACGCCGACTCGGGGCACACCGGACGCGCTGCCCTGGAGGACACAGCGACCTCGGACGCTTGGCGGCCCCAACAGCCACCAAGGTCCTCAGACTCACAGCGTGGGCTACAGCCACAAACACACCCAAACACACGAAAAACTGACAGAAACGCCGGCCCGGCCGCCGGAGGCCCTCAAGCCGCCGGGCGCCGCTGCCGCTCGAGCGCCGCGGCCAGTACTACTCCGCCTCCCGGGCCGGGCGCCGCGAGCGCGCCGCGCGTCTCCTTCCGCCGGCGGGGGGGCGGGGAGCCGCGGGGGTCGGCGGAACCACCGCAGACGGAAAGTAGTGCCCGGCGCGGCCGCCGGCCCCGGCGCGCGGAGCGAGGAGCGGCGAGGGGCGGGCCGGCCTCCTAGTCACCGCTCCCTACAGAGGTGACGGCGAGGCAAAAAACGCTGATGGCACCGGGCCACAAAATAAACTCAGGTTAAACGCCTCATCTCCCAAGGGATGTTTTCCAGAGCACAAGGCGCCTGCCTGCTGTCTGCCTGGAATGTAGCCCGAACTGGTCCGGCAATTGGTGGCAATGCGGAGCAGCGTCCACACGAGCTCGATGGGACAGGAACAGCAGTCCACAGAGTTAAATGAAAAAGGGGAAAAGGCTAACATCCTTTGTGCTTCCAATGATCGCTACACTAATTTGTTTGAGCTGGTCAGATTTAACATCCCGCCAGTGCTTTGTAAGAGAACCTGAAATGCTGCGCGGTGGGCTTTAGCTGGCGTCTTTAAATTTCACAAACTGCATCAATCTGTGCACCGTTAATATTACTCTGTAGCTCAAACACTCTGATCGGTTAATAAAAACAGAGAAAGACTCCAGAATGATTTAAAAAAAAAATGTATCGTGGAAAGAGGAAGACTCCAGTTGAAGAAAATAGTTTACTTTCCAACCAATCACAGCAAGGCATCATAACCCATGCAGACATCTCTAACTTGCACCTTCTTTGGCCATCCTTTAATCTTTCTAAGTCCAGCTACTTCCCTCTACATGTCAGTGTATACCTTACATAGAGTTTTTTAAGGTAGCTTTTAAAATCCTGTTTTTCCCCTTCAGTACCGCAAGTGATTAAATAAACATCAAAAAATATTTCAAGAGCAATAAATTGTAATTTTTTAAATTACTGAGAGATTTTCTTAAACCTCCACTCCATCATAAAAGGGTGGGGGTGTTTAGCATTTCAAAGAAATTTACACTAGAAATCTGAATATTTAAACATACTAAGGCTTTTTTATATTTTTTCCAGAACACCCAAGTTGGGCATTTCAAACAGAAAAATATATCCACTGCAAATAAGTGAGAAACCAAAATTAAAAGGAAGATGGATTTTAATCATCTTGGTCTACTTTTGTTAATCAAAAAACCAAACAGAACCATACATAACACATAAACCAAAAAATTTTATGCAAAAAAAATGCACATTGGCACATTCAAAAAATACTTCACCTTTACTTGGCCAATTGTATATCCAAGTCCACTCTTTCAATATACACTGTATAATACTTAACAAATTATCTTAGACACACAGAGTGAGATATCTAAAAATCTCGATTTAGATTAGGAAGTCAGTAAAAGAACTTGGTCAGACCAAACCAAGGGAAAGAAATCTCAGCAAATGAAAAGATGAGAGTAAACCGACCCACAGGGGAATAACAATTCCTCAGAGACCTGCTGTGTGACCTGGGGTACTACATACGTTAATACACAAAGCCTGATTCCTACTTATCAGTAATGATGACCTACAACTACACAGCAAAAACACACAAATGAGTCATTTAACAAGACGTGCAAATTTAACACTATTATCACATAAATGCCATCACTAAATTATAGAGCACAGGTAGTTGGAGCGCCTTCTATAGCACTGCCAGGTGTTTCCCACTTGCTAATAAACTCCTATCAATTGCCCCCTAAATGTTGTACATGTTGAATCCCATCTTTCAAGCCTTAAGGATGTAAAGCCAACAAGTCAAAATATTCCTTATACAAATTTTTTCAAATGGCCATTTAGCCTCATAATTTATGTATTTATTGCAAAGTCAGATATCCAGAGAGGAGGAGAGGCAGAGAGGAAGATCTTCTGTCCGATGATTCACTCCCCAAGTGAGCACAAAGGCTGATGCTATGCTGATCCGAAGCCAGGATCCAGGAACTTCTTCTGGGTCGCCCACGCATGGGTGTAGGGTCCCAAAAGCCCTGGGCAGTCCTTGACTGCTTTCCCAGGCCACAAGCAGGGAGCTGGAGGGGAAGTGGAGCTGCCGGGTGCCCATATGGGACCCTAGCGTGTTCAAGGCGAGGACTTTAGCCAATAGGCCATGCCGACGGGCCCTAGCCTCATAATATTCTTAACATCTCTAATTCTTAGAATCATATTCCAAAGTTTCTCCTATGAATCGTTGAAGCCAAAGCTAAGAGTTTTCAGAAATGTGGTGGATATTTTACTCCGGAGAAACTCATACTTTTTTTTTAAGATTTATTTTTATTACTTTTTTATTGGAAAGGAGGATATACAGAGAGGAGAGACAGAGAGGAAGATCTTCCGTCCGATGATGCACTCCCCAAGTGAGTGCAACGGCCGATGTTATGCCGGTCCGAAGCCAGGAGCCTCTTCTCCCACACGGGTGCAGGTTCCCAAAGCTTTGGGCTGTCCTCAACTGCTTTCCCGGGCCACAGGCAGGGAGCTGGAAGGGAAGCAGGGCTGCTGGGATAGAACCAGCGCCCATATGGGATCCCGGGCGTGCAAGGCGAGGACCTTAACCACTTGCACCACCGTGCCGGGCCCCATACATTTTTTAAAATGTAAAATAAAAAGCCCTTAAAGGTTTTCCTGTGTTTTGTTTGTTTGATTGTTTCTTTCTTTCTTCCTTTCTTTGCAGGTGCCTTTTACCTATGTTTTTGTTTCAAGTAGCATCCTTAGTATTTTTGTCAGCAAAGCATTACATAACATGGAATTCAAAGAATTTTAGGGGTTGGAGTGATGGCTCAACTGGCTGTTCTCCCGCCTGCAAACGCCAGCATCCCCTATGAGTGCTGGTTCATGTCCTGGCTGCTCCACTTCCCACCCTTTCCCCGAGGCCTGGGAAGGCAGTGGGGGACAGCCACAGCCTTGGGCCCCTAAACCCATGTGGGAGCCCCCAAAGGAGCCTTTGGCTTCACATCAGCTCCACGATGGCTGTTGCAGCCAAGTGGAAAGTCTCTCCTTCTCTCTGAAACTCTGCCTTTCCAATAAAAATAAATAAATGTATTTTTAAAGCTTATTAAAACTCAGCTTTGAAACCTCAGAATCTGTTTCTTCAGTGAGTGCATTTTTTTACTTCCCTAAGGGTATGCAGAAAATGCCTGTGTTAGTCAATGTAAAGAAAAAAGAAACTTAAAAGTGGTACTATTGTTCACTAAATAGAAAAAAAAGGCAGTGAGAGAGAAGCACTTAAAATGAGTACAGAGAGACCGGCCTCGTGGCCTAGCAGCTAAAGTCCTCTCGGGGATCCCATATGAACATCGGTTCTAACCCCAACAGCCCAGTTTCCCACCCAGCTCCTTGCTTGTGGCCTGGGAAAGCAGCAGAGGACAGCCCAAAGCCTTGGGACCCTGCACCCACATGGGAGACCTGGAAGAAATTCCTGGCTCCTGGCTTCAGATTGGCGCAGCACCAGCCATGGCAGTCACTTGTGGAGTGAATCACTGGATGGAAGATCTTCCTCTCTGTCTCTCCTCCTCTCTGTGTATCTGACTTTCCAATAAAAATTAAATAATTCTTTTTTAAAAATGTATTATACTCTCCTATTATCTCTTTATTTTTATTTTATCTCTTAAAAAAAATAAGTACAGCAAGTGAAAAATTAGCAATGGGAACTAGAGCTTCTCTTTCAATCCCTATCACGTAAATATTACCTATCCATCGAGCATGCCTACACACACTGACATCCAAATTTCATATATTGAAAATCTTAATCTATATGAAGATATGCTAAATATCATTTTCTGAACCTTAAATCCAGAGAAAAATATTTATTAAATACTATTTTTGTTAAATAAAAACTGATGTAGAACCATCATTGTGATACTATAGCAGGTAAAGCTATTAACTTGCAATGCTAGAACCCAATTCTGGGCACTATTTCAAGTCCCAACTGCTCCGCTTCTGATCTAGCTCTCTTTTAGACAAAGCTGTCTAAAATACAAAGAGATAATCCATGCTTCGTGTAAAAGATAGCCACCATTTATGGAACATTCAATCTTGCCAAACACTATGCTAAGTACTTTGTGCATTTAACCTCTTCAAGAATGGGGAAATAAGATGCATAGATACATAGTCAACTTGCCAAAAACTGCACACTAAAGGAACCGATTTCCAAAACCAAGCCATATGACACCAAAAGCCCCCATGCTCTTATCAATTATGCAAAAAATACATCACTTAACAGAAACATGAAGTTCAGCCACTAAGTATCTTTCTCCTTACTATCACAAGGGTTTTTAACTGACTTGCTCAATATGTACTCGGCGCTTGCAATATGTCTAACAGCTTGAAAGGATCTGGGAAATTGGGCATTTTTTCTTGAGAAACTCAGAGTCTATCTAGAAAGATAGACAATACACATATTTCGGCTTGTTTACTTATGAAAGTAGCTATGAAATGCCATACAAAATTAATTTAATGCATTTTAGAAAATATACTCTGGGTCTTTTATAAATTGGTGGCTTTTAGTAATTACTGTCAAAAGTTGAGGCTGGATTGAGTATATGAAATCTTAAGATTATGTATACATTTATGTTACCATCTTTATTATGAAACCTAAAATAATTTACATTTAAATTATTTCCCTAAGCATCTATTTAAAACTAATTCCTCAATAACATATATTATGACAAAGTAACTCAAAAGTGCATGCTAAAGGAAGCCATTTTTCATTCCCAAACCTAATCAAAAACCCCACATTATGGACTTTCAAGACATACATTGTTCTTCCGACATAACTTCATTAAATTCATGAAAAATGGAATTAAAAGGTACATTTATTCTGATGCAAAAAGGCTTTCAATCTTTTTCTTTTTCTAATATGCATCTTCCATGAACTTTCTGAAGTTGCCTCGAATGAATAGTTTTTAAAATTTCTGGCATAAAAATAAACTTACCTTACAATTCCATTTTTCCATGAACTTGAACATTCATCAATCACAGAATTTATTATGAATCTGTCTCATATCTGTATCATGTGATGAATATAATCTCTTCAGGGGTGAGAACAGTAACCAATACCTTGTTGGTAACTGAACTCCAAGCATGACGTTGGCCTTGCTAAGAATGTTACTGCATAAATTATCAAATGAATTATCAAATGAATCCAATAAAAATAAGTAAATCTCTAAGAAAAAAAAAAGAGGCTCAAAACTTGCAATTTTTTCTAACCCCAACATTCTCATGACTTCAGCCACTAGGCTTTTTCAAAAAAAAATTCTTTTTATTACAGTCAGATTTATAGAGACAAGGAGGGAGAGAAAAAGATTTTCCATTCACTAGTTCACTCCCCAAAAGTGGCCGCAATTGCCAGAGCTGAGCTGATCCAAAGCCAGGAACCAGGAGCTTCTTCCAGATCTCCCATACTGGTGCAGGGTCCCAAGGCTGTGGTCCATCCTCAACTGCATTCCCAGGAGCCCACAAGCAGGGAGCTGGAAGGGAAGTGAAGCAGGGAGAAAAGAACTGGTGCCTATATGTGATCCTGCCACATGCAAGGTTAGGACTTTAGCTAGTAGGTTACTGTGCTGGGCCTCCCAATCCTCCCAATATTCTCATGAATGATCCAACTACTAATTACCAGTGAAATATGTTGGATCAAACTTGCTTCAAGTTTGCATAATCACATTCCAATTAGTGAAACAAGTTTTCACTATTGCCTGTGTTAGTAGCAGTAAAACTAATAATCCTAAAAGTAGAGATCCTGGACTGTGGTACAGGGAGATTGAGTTTCAGCCTGAGACACCTGAATTTCATATAAGCACTGGTTCGAATCCTGACTGCCCCCTTCTTAACCCACTTCCCACTGCCACTGTGGCCATTTGGGAAGAAGTAGTTGAGCCCTTGTTACCACATGGATAACCCAAAAGGAGTTTCAGCCTCCTGGCTTCAATCTGGCTTATCTTCTGCCACTGTGGTTATTTGGGGAGTGAACCGGTGGATGCAACTATCTTTTCATGCGCATGTGTCTCTCTTTCAAATAAATAAATCTTTTTAAAAGTCTTAAGAGCAACTCTATTCAAATCTTTGTAACCTTATTAAGTAGAAGAATTTCTACACTTATGTACTAAAGCTAAAATGAGGGAAAGCCACAGCAAAACATAAGACAAAACTCAATACTGACTCAAAAATCCCAGCATGCTAACTATATTCCAATGATGTTTCCCATAAGGAAGGAACTTTACGATCAAGAACACACAGCTCTCAAACACATTTCTCAAATTAGTGGTATCTGGTTCCAAAGAAACAAAACCAAACAAAACAAGATTTTGCAGTGAAAAATGGAGAATCTTTAGTCATTCCTTTCTTTGGCAGATTCTAAAAAAGCCACATGATTAGAGAATGAGATTTATAAAATACTAGAAAACATAAATATTTCATAAACATAAATCACTCTATGAGAAAGCACTGTCTTTGGCTCCACATGTGCTTCCAAACTACAGATTATTTATTTATTCAATTAAAGAAAGTGTATAAACCAGAGCTCAAAATCCACAGTGGTATGTCCACAGAAGCTCAGTCTATAGAAGCCCTGGGTTTCACATTGCAAATCAGCTGACACATAATGAAAATCAGACTGTAAAAGACAACTTTAAAAATGTAAAGCCCAACTCAGTATCCTGAAATATCCTGATAGAGAATACTGCGACTTTATCTAAGATCAAACGGACAAGAGAAAACACAAGGCTAATTAACATCAGTTCCAACAAATACACAAAACTGGCCATGTTTCACTCTAGAGTCATTTACAAAGAGCTATTTCAGGACACATACCCCAAATGCTGCAAATTAGAAATTGGCAATCACATACTGTGGTATAATGAAAAGGGCGCAAACCAAGGAAATCTAGATTATCTCTGCCACTAACTTCTCTATTCCTAAACTTCACATAAACCAATTTCCTTCTTTGGATATCATTTGTAAAATGATAACAATCACTCAAATTCCTCAAAGCCTATTTCTAAAGAGTTCAGATATTTAGCAAGCAAGGAACACTCTCTTGTATAGTAGAATCAAGCCTGAAAAGTGTTAGCAAATGAATAATCTTGCTTAATAAAATGAATATTCTCAGTCACACAGCCTTCTCAAAGACTCAAAGGTCTCAGAAGATATGAGTGTAGCCATCAATCAATTATATGTAACACCATACATACAGACGAAAGGACGTCCCAATTAAACAACAGGTTTTAAACATCACTGTAGGACTTTCTCCATCTGCTCCCCAAGTTTGGTCATAAAACTACTACATTACAATTAATACCCATCAGAACTTACAAGAAATGAATAAAAATTTCTGATACTAGCATTACAAAGAAATCTTTGAAAGTTCTAATGCTACATGCCTTTATGTTCCTTTTAAAATAATTTAACTACAAAAATATTTTACAAATCAGTAGTTTTACTTGCTTTTATATTTGAATTTATAATGATGCTTCTTTTCCCCATTTGCAATTATTTCTTAGTATTCACAAATTTTTAAATTTCATAGACTCAAATATCTCCATGTGGTAGCAGCTTTAAGTCATACCTAGAAAATACTCTGTACACATCCTCTTTTTATTTTCTGCTAGTAGCATTCATTGTAACGTTTTTGTAATTAAGTTTAAAGCTGCTAACTGATCCCTTCCTAATCACAGAAGAAACAGATACTACTTTCTATGAAATATTTTTTAAAATATGAAAAAAAGAAAAACATAAAGTATTAGCAAGCATACAGTGAAACAAACATACCAGCTGCTGTAATGTACATTTGGTAAAACATTTCTGGGAAAGCAATCTGACCATCTGTACTGATAACAGCCTTAAGACAAATCACATCCTTTGACTCGGTAACTGCACTCCTTGGATATGTTCCTCAGCAAATAGGCTAGGAATACAAAAGCAGATTATGTGCTCAGCACGGCTGACTGCCCAGGGGCACTCCACACTTAGAGGAGAGCAGGAGAGAAAGAGTGGCAATGAAAGAAGAGGCTATAAGGGACAGATGAGATTGAACAAACTTGGATCCTGATGGAAACACACTGAAGACCAAAGATGGAAGAGAAATAAGCTTTTTTAAAATGGGGAAAAATAAAAACAAAGATGGAAGATACATAATCAAAACCCCCAAATGAAGCATCAGCCTACTTTAAAGAGATGAAAAGCAGAAAAATAAGAAAACGTGACAAAACTCTTACTGAAGAAATTGCGGCAAAGCTAATGGATGCTGATAGGGCACTTGGAATCACACACACTCACAGGAGTGATGGCTATACTCATGCAAATCATGTAAAAATAAATCATTAACATTTGCAAAATATTCATGCCTCTAAATATTGTTATTGCTCTTCCCTTTCCTGTTATTAGGAAGAATTACATCACTAATGTGTACAACACATAAAGAGTCATTATTTCTCCAAAGACCAGTTCTGGTGCAGGCATTTGGCACAGTGACCAAGACATCAGCTGGGCATCGCACCAGGAACTAACAGGGTTCAAAGTCTTGGTTCCACACTCCTGTCTCCACTGTCACATACCCTGCGACTCAAGGATCCGAGTAACTCCATACCATCCTCTTGGAAAACAATGATTGAGTTCACAGCTTTAGAATTTAATCCAGGTTAGCCCTGGCTGCTGGGGACATGTGCAGGTTGAACCAGCAGAAGGAAAGAGATCTCTACTTTTCTATCTTTCACATAAAAATGAAATTGAATAAATTCTTAAAAAGAGTAAGTTCTGGAGTTGGTACTATAATGTAGTGGATAAAGCCACTGCCTTCAGTATCAGCATTCCATCTATGTGCCAGGTAGAGTCCCAACTGCTCCACTTTAAATCCAGCTCCCTGCTAACATACCCGGGAAAGCAGCAGAGGATAGCCCAAGTGTTTGGGCCCCTGCATTCATATACAACCAGAAGCTCCTGACTCCTGGCTTTGAACTATATCAGTTCCATTAGGAGGGCATTCAGGATACTTGGATACCTTATGAAACTAATCTCCATTGTGTACTTCCGTGATTTTGACCCCTCAACTGAAGACATAACTGGGGAGTGTTCTGAGTATTTTTCATTTGGTCCTTTTCATTTCCCCATTGAACTCTGTTATTACTTATGAGGAAGACCCAATTCAAAGAAAATAGTTAACTCAACCTGAAAAGTACATTTTTTAAAGACAGCTCCCAAAGATCTTTAATACTGTATGTAAAGACACTTCTTAAGTCCCTTAAATTAGATGACAGGGAGCCCATGCTGTAGCAAGTTAAGCCACCACCTGCAGTGCCTGTATCCCAGCTGGGTACCAGTTCCAGCCCTGCATGGTCCATTTCTACTTTCTCTGCTAATGTAGCTGAAAAAGCAGAGGAGCACAGTCCAAGCGTTTAGACCTGTGCACCCACACAGAAGGCCTGGAAGAAGCTCCTGGCCCGGTCCCAGTCATTGCAGCCATCTGGAGAATAAGCCAGGCATAGAGTAACTCTTCTTTCAAACAAAAAAACAACATTTTTAAAAAAATGGATGATAACATCCACCTTTAAGAAGAGGCATGAAAGTATTTCCTACACATGGAGAAACAGAATTCCCAAGAACAAAGGAAAATGGGAGTGTGCCCAATATCACCGTTAGTCCACAAAAGAGAAGGCCCAAAGCCCTCCCCATAGCACAAAACCCTCCTGGCAACTGATCACTAGCACTCTGAACTTGGCAATAGCAGAGAGAGACTGTTCTGAAGCGCAGCTGTGCAGGTAAGGCTCATCTCTTTGATGACACAGGCAAAGTGCTGAGGCAAAACTGCCAAGCAAATCACCCTCCACTCTGTGACAAAATACAGGTGTAAATTTGACAAAACCTTCATGAACTACAGACTTTAACTCTCCAAGTTAACATCTTCGCAGAAGAGGCAGAATTATTTCTCAGCTATTTATAAGTACTGCTTACCACAATCTCTGCTAGCCTACAAATGATGACTGACATTCAATCAAGAACAAATTAACTACTAACAAGCGATTAACAGAGGCAGACCCAGGGATAATTCAAATGTTATAACTATCAAAGATTTGTAAATAATTATGAATAATGACACAGACTTAATTGTAAAAGATAAACATACATAATCAGATAACAAATATCAAAAACATAAAAACTACAGGAGTCAAGCTGGCTTGACGGCTCAATTGACTATTCCTCCCCTTGCAAGTGCCAGAGTCCCACTTAGACACAGGTTTGTGTTCCAGCTGCTCCAGTTCCCATCCAATTCCCTGTGTGTGGACTCCAGTAGAGGATGACTCAAAGCCTTGGGACCCTGCAATCATGCACTGGCTTCCGGCTCCAGAACAGCACAGCTCCAACCACTGCAACCAATTGGGAAGAGGGCAACAGATGGAAGATCTTACTATTTCTTTCTGTAAACCTGCCTTTCAAAACAAAATAAATCTTACGTTTAAAAAAAAAAAAAAAACTGGGCCCAGCGCAGTGGCCTAGCAGCTAAAGTCTTGAACGCACAGGGATCCCATATGGGTGCTGGTTCTAATCCTGGCTGCTCCACTTCCCATCCACCTCCCTGCTTGTGGCCTGGGAAAGCAGTCAAGGACAGCCCAAGGCTTTGGGACCCTATACCTGCTTGGGAGACCAGGAAGAGGCTCCTGGGCTTCGGATTGGCTCAGCTCCAGCCACTGCAGCTGCTCGGGGAGTGAATCATCAGATGGAAGATCTTCCTCTCTGTCTCTCCTCTCTCTATGTCTGCTTTTCCAGTAAAAGTGAGGGGCAGGCATTTGGCCTGATAGTTAAGATGCCACCTAAAACATCTGTGTCCAAATATGAGTATCTGGATTCAGCCCCCCAGTTCTAGTTACTGACTCCAGCTTGTTCCTAATGCAAACCCAGGAGACAGTGGTAACGGCTGAAGTGATTAGGAGACAGGACTGGGCCCTAGCTTCAGCCAGGTGGAGTCCTAACCATCGCAGGCATCTGAGGAGTAAGCCAGAGGAAAAGCTCTTTCTCTCCCTGGTTTTCAAATAATTTTCTCTCTCTGGTTCTCAAATAATTTTTTTTTTTTTGTAGTATGGATAAGAGAGAGAAGTAATAAAGACATGGCTGAGAAATGCATTGTGCAAAACAGAAAAAGATTCAAAAGTCTGTATGCTGCATCATCCTCATGTGATGTCTGAGGATAGATAACGATTTATTGACAAAAACCAGATCAGTGCTTGGCAGAACTGAGGGGACATGGGGAATACTGACTGAACACACAGTAGCACAAAATAATTTCATATAATATTTATTGTGGCCATTACACAATAATGTGTTACATTCATAGCTCTACAGTATTTTTATTTAGGAATTTTTTTTTTTTTTTGAGATTTACTTATATTCAAAGAGCTACACAGAAAGGAGAGCTTTTCCATCCACTGGTTCATTCCCCACATGACTGCAATGGCCGTAACTGAGCCAGGCCAAACCCAAAGGCTAAGAACTTCTGAGTCGCCCATGGGGGTTGCAGGGGCCCAGGTACTTGGGTCACCATCACCCACTGCTTCGCACCCACACTCCGTTAACAGTACATTATCCTGCATGACCAATCTTTGTGATAAACTTTACACATGCTTTTTGGAAGTCCTTTCACTTTCCTCACATCTCTATTCAGATGTTATCCTAAAGTGAGACATGATCTCTCTGTACTTTATATAAAATACCTCTTTCCGCTCTGGCATTCCCTGTGCCCCATCAGTGTTTGACACCATGGGCAGGGTATTATATAAACATGTGACATCAATTTCCAACATGATGCCATTGTATGACTGGTAGGCTTAAAGGTTAACTTGTTATATAGAACACAAAGGTTGCTACATGCTCAAGCAAGGCTTCAAATTCAGGTAAGTTCATGGTTGGTACCACAAAGTTTAGCAAGGACAAATACTCGTACAATAACTTCTATTTTTGTTTCTCTTTAAAGAGAAGACAAGGTCACCTGCTAAGAGTGAGGATAAGGTAATGAGATGGGATATCTGAGGAGAATAAAGGATGAAATAACCTTGTGAAAAATGGAAGAATTGACTAAGAAAGCATTAAAGGACTGCCAAGCAAAATTAAGGACTCAGCTGAAGGCAGACAATGTGGTTTTATCGTGACAGTGACCTAACTGTGGATCTTATCAAGAGCATATATAAAGATGCAGAGGCACCCAGTTAGACTAGTGGCTCTCAATATGGGAGGGCAGATGGGCAATTTTATCTTGCAATACCTGGTAATGTCTGAAGACAATTATAGTTGTCACCAACGGTGGTAAAGACACTGTTCCTGGCATCAGTAGATAAAAGCCAAGAAGCTGATAAACCTCGTGCATAGCACCCGCAACAAGGAATTATCTGGTCCAAAATGTCAATAGTGTTGAGGCTAACAAGTGCTGAGTGAGGCCGATGTAGCAACAAGATTTCCTAGGCATGTCACAAGAAGGGTAAACAGACAAGGAGGTTGAGGAAATTGGTAACAATTAAGGTGACAGACCACAAAGGCAGATAATACCATATCAGGGGCCCTAGAGAGCAAAGTGGAGAGAAAATGGTCTCTGCTTCGAAATGCCCACAACGTCTGCTATGTCACAATGAGAGGGCATTCCCGTTGAAGGAGTGACAAAAGCTAGAAAACCTCCAGTGCACCAATTCACAGGAAGGCAGCCTAAGGAGGGCAGAGATGAGCAGCGAGGCCAGCAGCTCCACAGCCAACCCGGATGCCTTCCCGTGCGTCACACACCCAGGGAAAAAGAGGGTAGCAAAGGTAGATGCCATGATTCAGAAAGATAATTTGACAGGGGCCATGAGATAAGGGGAATTAGGGCAGAAAGAGTGGGAGACACAGAGATTACTTAGGTTACTACAATTATCCAGGAATAATTTACAGTTTTGAGTGAGAACTATCATTCACTGTGACACGGGGGGATCCAAGAAACATTATTAGGATGTTTCTTAAAGATTTATTTATTTGTTTGTTTATTTATCTATCTATCTATTCTAAAAAGTCAGATTTACAGCAATGAGAGATAGATCTTCCATCTGCTGGTTTACTCCCCAAGTGGCCACAACAGCCATAGCTAAGCCAACCCAAAGCCAGGAGCCAGGAGCCTCTACTGGGTCTCCCACATGGGTACAGGGCCTCCCACATGGGTACAGGGCCTCCCACATGGGTGCAGGGTCCCAAGGCTTTGGGCCGTCCTCAAATGCTTTCCCAGGCCACAGGCAGGGAGCCAGGTGGGAAGTGGGGCCTACCAGGACAAGAATCGGTGCCCCTATGGGATCCTGGCACATATAAGGTGAGCACTTTAGCCATTAGGCTACTGTGTCAGGTGCAGATATTGGGATTTTAACATTATTTCACTTATTGAAAAGCAAAGAGCACACAGAGACAGTCAAAGGCAGATGTCTTCCACCTGCAGCTTTACTCCTCAGATGCCTACCACAGTTGGGATTGAGCCAAGCCAAAGCCAGGAGCCAGCGAGGGAACCTAGTCTCATGTAGGTGACAGAGAACCAAGTGCTTCCCAGGGGCACATTCAGCAGGAACCTGGAAGCAGAGCTAGGACTCAGGCACTAGAACGAGGCATGTGGGCATCTCAATCTTTGTGCTAGCCCACCTTTGTTACTTCATTTATTCGTCGTTTGAAATTTGCACACTCTTTGTTTCCTCCTCCCGCCACTATGGCAGGAGGTCCAGGGCCTTTCTCTTTGGAAGCCTCCTCCCAACACCAGGATGGGAGCTCCTTTTCTCAACTTTTCAAATAAACTTTGCTTTGAAACTAAACTGTGTCGGGTCTGGTGTAGTGGCCTAGTGGCTAAAGTCCTCGCCTTGAATGCACAGACATCCCATATGGGCACTGGTTCTAATCCCGGCAGACCGGCTTCCCATTCAGCTCCCTGCTTTTGGCCTGGGAAAGCAGTCAAGGACTGCCCAAAGCCTGGGACCCTGCACCTGTGTGGGAGTTCCTGGCTTCGGATCGGCGCAGCACCAGAAAAAAAAAAAAAGAAAAAAAAAAAGAAATTTGTACAAAAGATCTGTTATTCCAGTTTTACAGATTAAAACATTAAGGCACGGAGAGATGAAAGGATATATACATGGTCATACAGCCTGACAGAGCTGGGACTCTAAAATAGTGCATTCTAAATTCAGCTTCCATGAACTGACATATTTTATGATCTGACACACAAGCTATGCACGTTTCAGTCTCAGTACCTCTTAGCTGCAGTACAGAATTATGTAGATGAACATCCCTTCACTTACACTGAGAGAACTGTTACTATGTCTTTATGTTAAACAAAAGAGCAGTGATCCATAAGACCAGAGTTTCATCCCCGTGAAGCCTCCCTAGAGGCAGGAAAGTAACATTACTGAGCAGTGTTCTGAAGCTACAGATCTTAAATTAAGATGTTTTCGAAGAAATACAGTCATTTTCTTAGATTAAAAAATATATATACAAAACACAGATTAGAAAAAAAATAAAGGCTACAGCAAGTTCTATCAAAAAGCATTAATTTTCAAAATGAGTTGGAAATGAATCTTTTTAAGACAAAAAAGTAAAACAAAAAAACAACCTGCTGTCCAGTATTTAAATAGTACTAACCTTACGGCAAGACACATCTTCAACAGGATTAGTTTTACATAAGGTAATTTATGTGAGTAAACCAAGATTAAGTCTATCTTCCCACATTTTGGTACTAAAGATATTTTATAACTATGGCATGAAATAATAAAATCGATGTATGTTTGGGAAATAGAGAAAGTTTAAAGATATCTGGAGGAGCTGAATCTCAGAGTGCCAGTAATATGCGATTATGGATGCTACTTATATGGACATGTTCTGTTTACTAAAACTCATTAAATATATAATTATCATACGCATTCCCTCCTATCACAGGAGATTTTTTTAGAGTGCTAGCCCCCATCTGCTAGTTCACTGTCCAATGACCTCAATATCTGGGCCTGGGCCACGGGCAAAGCCAGAACCAGTTACTGGGGCTGTCACCATACTGGCAGGAAACCAGTCAGGAGCAGGGGCCAGGAATCAAACCCAGACATGCTGATGCCAGTGTTGTAATCACCAGGATACACAGGCATCTGACTTAAAAATGTTTACTACAAAAAATAATGTGCAAAGAGACTGAAATACACAAGGAAGACAAAGCAATATGTTTTAGACTCTCGGTCAGCTTTATGGCATAGTGAATTAAACCACTAAGTGCAACACCGACACCCTATTTGGATGGGACACAGCACTGGTTTGAGGCCCAGCTGCTCCACTTCCAACCCAGCTCCCTCCAGAAGTACCTGGGAAAGCAGCAGAGGCTGGACCATGTACTTGAGTCTCTGTCAACCACATGTGAAACTTAAAGTTCCAGGATCCAAGATTTAACCTGGATGAACCCAGGCCATGGTGGCCATTTGAGGACTAACCCAGCAGATGGAAAGTCTCTGTCTCCTTCCCTCTCTCTCATTGTGTATGTGTGTGTCTCTGTCTCCCTCTCTCTGTAATTCCGCTTTTCAAATAAGCAAACACATCTTTAAAAAACAGGCTATATGGTCCAGGTGCAGTAGCCTAGCAACTGAAGTTCTTGCCTTGCATGTGCTAGAATCCATATGGGTGCTGGTTCTAATCCTGGAAGCCTTGCTTTCCATCCAGCTCCCTTCTTGTGGTCTAGGAAAGCAATGGAGGACAGCCAAGGCCTTTGGATCCTGCACCCACGTGTGATATCTGGAAAAGGCTCCTGGCTCCTGGCTTCAGATTGGCCCAGCTCTGGCCATTGTGGCCACCTAGGGAGTGAATCATATGGGTTCCTGGTGCATGCAAGATGAGGATTTTAGCCACTAGGCCACCACTCCGGGTCCTGTTTTCCTTCTTATTCTTTATATGCACTTATTCCATTTTCTAATACTCACATTCCTTCTTTCCACAAAATAATTTACATAAAAATTTTGAAAAACAAAAGCTATCAGCTTAACATTATAGTTATAAGAAGTCTCAGCCAAGAGAATGAAGATTACACTGCCTCTCTTCCTGCTGGGCTATTTGTGAGTGCACTGCCATCATGACTGCCAGTGATTCCTGACCCGGAAGCTCATGACAGACTACTTCAAAGAAAACAAATGACACTGTTCTCAACTCTGGAAGAGCAACAGTGCCAAACCAAAATTTCTGAGAAAAATTAGGTGAAATGTACAACTACCAAAGCATTTATTTTAAAGGCAAGAGTGACAGAAAAGAAGATAAGCTCTTCTGTCATACTGGCTCACTTCCCAAACTGAGCTAAGCCAAAACCAGGAGCATAGAATATCATGCAGTCTCTCGCATGAGTACCAGGGCCAAGCACTGTAGTTATTATCTGCCGCCTCCTATGATGTGCAACAAGAAGATGGATCAGAAGTTGAATGGGGACTTGAACACAGGCATTCCCGTACAAGATGCAGGTGTCCCCAGCGGGGTCTTAACCGCCGAGCCAAATCCCTGCTCCACTTTCACATTTTAATGTAACAATTAAAACAAGCCAATGTGGGCCCAATGGTAGCCTAGTGGCTAAAGTCCTAGCCTTGCCCATATCAGGATCCCATATGGGCACCAGTTCATGTCCCGGTGGCCCCGCTTCCCACCCAACTCCCTGCATGTAGCTTGGGAAAGCAGTTGAGGATGGCCCAAAGCCTTGGGATCCTGCACCCGCATGGGAGACCTGGCTCGAGGCTCCTGGTTCCTGGCTCCGGACTGACACAGCTCCGGCCATTGCCACCACTTGGAAAGTGAATCAGTGGACAGGAGATCTTCCTCTCTGTCTCTCCTCCTCTCTGTATATCTGCCTTCCCTATAAATAAATAAATAAACAAATAAATAAATTTATTTTTTTGAAAAAGGCAATCAGTATTCACTGGCATATTATGTAAAGAACTATAGTTTTCTTGCTTAAAGGAAGTTTTTTTGATTAAAGGAAGATGCACTAACTTTAATCTCCTTCCTTTTCCTGTACTACAATTCTTACAACGCAACTGCTTTAGTTGTAAACTTAGAATAAATAGAAAACAAGAAGAAAAGCGTTCTGTTTCTTCTTTCTGATTGCCTCCTAATAAAGTGGAGATGAACATTTTTGTCTATCTTTACCACACAGGACTTTGGTGTGCCTGACAATCTTGCTTGAAGCAAAAATTTTACATTTACATCCAGGCTACCCTACTTGATATGGTCACCACAGAATCTTCACAGCTGTTCCCACATCAGCTGACAGCTATAATCCTCCTCAGAGGAAAAAGCAGAGCTGGGCTCCAGACTCTTTCCAGACAAATAAGGCAACTCTCAGAGAGCTTGTTAAGCAGCTGAATCAGAATTGCCACAACACGGCTGTCAGAGTCATTACAGGACGCTTCCCTGCCAAGTTCAGAAACAACTACTGTCACCAAAAAGGAGAATTCCAAAATGGAGGCGGGGGTGGCGGGGAATCCCCTGACCAGAAATTCCTCGTCCTTACAAACAACTCGTCTTTTGAGTAACATACAAAGTAATCGTACTTCTTTGAAAGGCACCCTGAGCCTCCAAACAAGGTTCTTTGTGATATGAACAAAGTCCAAAGAACTTTCCAGGAAGGGAAGTTCTAAGTTATACTAACAATCTAATAAATCACAAAGAAAAGTTAAATATTGTTTAAAATATAAGAAAAATTAAAACAAAATTTTATACTTTTATATAGCTATATAGGGAAAGTTCTAAATGACAAGGCAGTTTAAAGCAAGTGAATGAAAGCACATACACACATACAAAAAAAGCCACAATTTTACCTGGAAAACCCCCATATTGGTTGTTCATTCCATTTTAAGCTTAAATCTTAAGCAAGAAACAAGGAAGAAGGGAAGAAGAGGAGAAGAAGAGGAAGAAGTAGAGGAGGAAGAAGAGGAGGAGGGGAAGAGGAAGAAGAAGGAGAGGAGAAAGGAGGAGAGAAGGAGAGAAGGGGAGAAGGGGAGAAGGGGAGAAAGGGAGAAGGGGAGAGGGGAGGAGAGGAGAGGAGAGGAGAGGAGAGGAGAGGAGAGGAGAGGAGAGGAGAAAAAACCCAAATACCAAGTGAGAGAGACCAGGGCTGTGGTATATCAGGTTAAACTGCCATCCACAATGCTAGCATCCCATATGGGCATCCACTGAAACCCTTGCACTCTCCGAGAAAATGTGACATTGTGCTTTAGTTAATAATCAAGGAAGATTTTCCACCTATTCCTATAAAACGACAAGCATGGCCAAGCACAATGCCTACGCATTAGCCTCCTGGAGTTAACAGCTGAAAAGCCAAGCAGCAATGAGTATTCCTGGCATCCTGTTTGTGTTTTCCTACCCAAAGAAACTAAAGCCCGGATGATGGCTCAGTGGCAAAAGCCTCACTTTGCAAGCACCAGGATCCCATCTGGATGCCATCCCACATCCCAGATGCTCCACTTCCCATCCAGCTCCCTGCTTGTGGCCTGGGAAAGCATTAGAGGATGGACCAAAGCCTTGGGACCCTGCATCCACCCACGTAGGAGACCAGGAGGAGCCAGTAGGCTCCCTGGTTCAGATTGGCTCGGTTGTGATCAATGTGACCATTTGGGAAACAAACCAGCGGATGCAGGATCTTTCTGCCTCACTTTCTCTCTGTAAATCTGATCTTCCTTTCCAATAAAAACAAATAAATGAAAAATGAGAAAGGAAGCAAGCAAGCAAGCAAGCATTGATTCCATGTCTGGGTCAGGATATTTACAAGATAATCCTGGGATATTTTATCATACCAAAAAACAAGGAGGCTGCTAAAGACTACAAGGTTGGGAAGGCATTTGGCCCAGCCATTAGGCCTGCAGGAACACTGGCAGTCTGTATCAAAGTATGTGGAATCAAATTCAGACGCTGCTTCCAATCAAGTTTCCTGTTGCTGTGCATCCTGGGAGGGAGCAGTGATGGCTTAAGTATCTGGCTTCTTGTCAGTCATGTAGGAGAGTCAGCACGAGTTCTAATCTCCTGGCTTCAGCCTGGCCCACTCCTACCTGTTGCTAGTATTTCAGAGGCGAAACAGCGGAAGGAACATATGAATCTGTCTGTCTTCTGTCTCTCAACATCACCCTCACTATCTTTAACAGAAATCATTATTTCAAAAGACTACAAGAGTACGTCAAGACTGGTGTCAACATGACAGGGCTAACACAGTACAATGTGTGCATCAGTAAAGAGACTAATGGACTAAAACTTCAAATATTTTTACTTTATAAATTCATTTAAAAACACTGAAAATAATTTTCTTTCCTATTTAAAGTATATCACAGGGTGACAAAATTGACAAAGAAAAAAAATATTTTTATCTAAAAATTTTAGTAATTACAATGAGAACAACCAAAAAAAAAAATACACTATTTAGGGGCAGTTGTGGCATAGTGTGGAAAGCCATCATCTGTGATGCTGCCATTCCACTTCTGATCCAGCTCCCTGATGAGAGCCTGGGAAAAGCAGAAGCTGCTCCAACTGTTTGGGAGCAGCTGTGTCCACATGGGAGACTTGGCTGAAGCTCTCTGGTTCTACGGACGGCTAGAAAATACACATCAAGAACCTGAAGATGGACGATCTCTCTCTCTCTGCCTGTCTGCGTGTCTCTGTAGCTCTGAGTTTCAAATACATAAATATTCTTTAAAAAAAAAATAACAAATTTTGCAGCTTCTGGTTAATTAATGGATTTAAGCAATGATCATCAATTACATGCCTGTTGAGGGAAACATACCAATTATGAAGCAACTGGGCTTTAAAAAATACCCTCATATCTGAATCTGATCAACTCTAAATGGAACAACCAATTTGTAGGAAATACAGAGACAGAGGAACATGTGAAATGACAGCAGAGGAAAGCAATCAGCAAAATCAAGACTGAGGGAAACCACAGGGTGATAACCTAGTTTCTTCAAAACGAAAGTACAAGGAAATGAGAAAAACATGAAAGAGCGAATGAGGTAACTCTGCCTTTAACTTCTAGACCTCAGGAAACTACTGAAAATTCTAAACGTTTGGAAAAATTACCACTTTTTTAAAGATTAATTTATTTTTTATTGTAAAGTCAGATATACTGAGAGGAGGAGAGACAGAGAGGAAGATCTTCCATCCGATGATTCACTCCCCAAGTGGCTGCAATGGTCGGAGCTGAGCCAATCCGAGGCATTGTTGGAGACATTAGAGAGAGTAGGAATTTTTCATGTTGACATTTTTAGTAACATTAGCACAAATTTTTTAAGAGTTCTCACACTAAAGCGTTAACACATGCCTAGTTAGAGTTATAAGCTGGTTGGCACTATCCTAAAATCCGCCAAGTTCAGTAAAAGGTGTATAGCAGCCGGATGTGTATAAACAAAAACTGTCAATGAAGTAGTCATAGGATGTGATTAAGAACTTGCATTTTCTAACATATTGGTCACTCAATACCATTGTCAATTAATTCCATAATGTAGTAAATTGTTGCTGATGTTATGTGATGGCTTTTCATTGGAGGGGATGATATTCAGCCAGCTCTACTTTCAGATCAGAGATGGTCTCCCCAAGAAACTGCTGAATTTATCTGGACAATAAGATGCTGGACTCTATGCATGGTACATGCTTGCAATGTAGGAACTATGACTGAATTTGAACCATACTACTAAAACAATGTGGAGGAATCCATCACCAGGGGAGGGCATGGAGAGGGGGAATCCCAGAGCCTAAGAAACGGTGCCATGAAACAAAATTTAAAAAAAAAAAAGAGTTCTCAGCCCAGCCGCATGGACTAGTGGCTAACGTTCTTGCCTTGAACGCCCAGGAATCCCATATGGTCGCCAGTTCTAATCCCGGCAGCTCCACTTCCCATCCAGCTCCCTGCCTGTGGCCTGGGAAAGCAGTTGAGGACGGCCCAAAGCCTTGGGACCCTGCACCTGCATGGGAGACCCAGAAGAGGTTCCTGGTTCCCGGCTTCGGATCGGCGCAGCACCGGCCGTTGTGCTCACTTGGGGACGGAAGATCTTTCTGTCTCTCCTCCTCTCACTATATCTGACTTTGTAATAAAAATAAATAAATCTTAAAAAAAAAAAAAAAAGAGTTCTCACAATAAAGGCTTAAGTGCCCACTGCCAAAAAAAAAAAAAAAAAATGGTGGAGGGAGGCATTGGACCAAACTACTATGGTAACTGAGAGTAAAAACAAATAAAAAAAAAAACAAGAAATATAATATTATTCCAACTCACAAAAATTCTTACACTATTGCTCTTGTTTGTTTCATGTGGTAAGAACACTTAAAATAAGTACTCAGCAGACTATGTATGCCATGAACTGTTACATTGAAATAGAGCACAAAATTATACAGAGCTCTAGAATTCACTCATCTTGGGTAACTGAAGCTGTGTATCGTTTTGAAAAGCAACTCTCTAGTTCCCTCAGCTCAGCCCTAGCACCCATTCCACTGTCAGAACCCTGTTATAGGTGAAGTAACATCCTCAAAGTTCATCCATGTTGTCACTGTCAGGAGCCCACATCTCCCACGGGGGTGGCAGAATCCCAGAGAGCTCAGCCATCACCCGCTGGATCAGAGGTGGCAGTGCCAGGAAGCAATCCCAGGTACCTACAGGATGCAGCTGATGGTCCCGGACAATGCCTGCATCAACTGTAATTTAAGCTCTGCGTGTCTGTGTTTTTAACAAACATCATTTTATTGTTTACAAAATACATGGGAATCAGAAATGCATGTTACAAATTTCAAAAGAGAAAAGAAGGCAAAAATGGCTAAATGTCGGCAAATGAACCATTCAAGTGTGGTTCATTTACAATAAAACATTTCTATGATAAAACAAGGCAAGGCTGTGAATAGATACACTGCTGGATAAAAAGAACGCCAGATACTTAGAAAGGTAACTACACAAAAGCAGAAAAACATTGGTGTTATCCATTAGTGCCTTCAACATTAAATTACATGGCACATCCCGATCCAGTTAATTAGTCCGGGTTCTTGGCTGTTTCAGCAATTTAGGCCATGGAGTCTCACACAGCTTCCTGTCTCAAACCAGGAATGAATGGAGGTTTGCAACACTAGATTCAATGACTCTTTAAAACTTAAAAGTTGTATTTTTAGCTGTGTCACATTTTTTCAGCCCTTTCTCCCGCTACTTACTTTGAAAAAGTACTAGATCTAAGATCTGTCCAAGTTACAACATCATTTTATTAACAATAGTACCACTGTTATTGCCAGATACTGCTTTATTCTCCAGCAAAATCTCTCCCTAAGAACAAACTGGAGATGGTACTGAGAGAGAAAAAGAGGGAGGAGGGGGTGGAAGGCAGGGTGAGGGGAAAAGATTTCATTTGGGTATTTAAACTATAGCTAAATTCATCTTGTTCATAAAATTACTAAATGAGACTGAACTGCTTACAGAAATATTTTCTTCTTCCCATTTGCACAAGCATGACACTGGCTACCAAGGGAATATACTTGATTCATTCCTGAACATTCATTTTCACACTAGTTCCGTTTGAAAGTGCTGCAGTAAAACTGAATGTACAAGACACACTTAAGGTCAAGAATAATTTTTTTTTTAATTTGTCAAATTGAAAATTTCGCCTCTTTTCTCCCAATTTCCTTCCACATGAGGTGAGCCTTAAAACCCCACCAGCTGCTCATTACCACACATCAGTAAACACCGCTGACTGCTGAAACCGAAAACTCCTCTCACCCGTGGCCCACCCATCATCCGTGGCCCACCCACCCAGAGGTGCTCTTCACACAGGACGGAAGCTTTCAAAACCTGCCAGTTCTTGCTCTACCCATAACTACCAAGGTAATAAGCTCTTTGCTCAATTTATTCTTTCTTAGAATTAAACAAAAGGGAATCATTCTTGGGATAATAAGATCAAAATTTTGAATACAATATCTACAAGGGAATTCTAGGAACATGAGTTTCATAGTCTTAAATAAAATAATATAAACAAAGTAATGAACAATTATTGAACACAACTGTTTTAGGCAAAAAGCCAAGTGCTTAAAGGCACTATTTTGTCATGCGATCCTCAAGATAGCTGTGGGTGGGGTGGAGCGGGGGATGGCCTGGTGATGGCATAGTGGCTGGATCCTTGGCTTACATGCACCAGGATCCCATACGGTCGCCAGTTTGTATCCCACTGTTCCATTTCCCATCCAGCTCTCTGCTTCTGGCCTGGGAAAGCAGGAGAGGATGGCAAGGCCTTGGGACCCTGCACCCGGATGGGAGACCCAGAAGAGGCTCTGGCTCCTGGCTTCAGATCGGTTTAGCTCTGCTCGCTAGCTGCAGCCACATGGGGAGTCAATCGGCAGACAGAAGATCTTACACTCTGTCTCTCATTTCTCTCTATAGATGCTCCTTTCTAATAAAAAAAAATTAAATAAAAATCTTTAAAAAAAACTGTCTGAAGTAGACATTACTATCATACCCATTTTGAAGATGGGAAGACTGAGTCTTAGAGCTCATGAAATTATGCAAAATGACAGAGCCAAGTGACAGAAATATTTGAAGAAACAGGACGTGAGAAATATAGACCTTCATTGGTGACACTCCAAAAGCTCAACCTGAAGAACACATGTCATTCCAATAATTCAAAGATCTCAATAAAACAACCACTTAACTGTAAAATACCATAGCTAAAAAGCTGTACGATTTGCTGTGTAGTAGCAGGAGGGGCACCAGTGAAGGCTCTTAGTTCAAGTGCATCAATTCAGTATGGATAGCATATGCTACTCTAATTATAAGCTTTAGTTTAAAATGCGTAAGCAAATTATTAACTCAAGACTGTGAGGAAAAAATGAGCGATTCATAGTGGAAAAACAATTTTAAAAGATTCCTTTGGCAAGAAATCTGGTTAACAATGCACTAATTAAGGGCCCAGCGCGTGGCTTAGTGGCTAAAGTCTTTGCCTTGAATGTACCGGGACTCCATGGGGGCGCTGGTTCTAATCCTGGCAGCCCTGCTTGTGGCCTGGGTAAAGCAGTCAAGGACAACCCAAAGCCTTGGGACCCTGCACCCACGTGGGAGACCCAGAAAGAAGTTCCTGGCTCCTGGCTTTGGATCGGCACAGCACCAGCCATTGCAGTCACTTGAGGAGTGAATCATAGGATGGAAGATCTTCCTCTCTGACTTTGTAGTGAAAATAAAGATAAATCTTAAAAAAAACAACAACAACAATGCACTAATTAACCTCAATCATCTGTGATGGATCTAACAACACCTGAATCTGCAAACACTACTCCTGTACCGGAAAGGGGGTCTGCTCCAGCCTCACTCTGTCCCTCAGGATGTAACAGCGTATGTAACAGCTGTTTTTCATCACCATGGCTGGTGGGCCTAAGATGAGACTGGCTCTCATCAGGATAAGCCAAATAAAAGCAGCCATAGCTGACTCGACATTTATTCTTTGGTGTGAATCCTCATGACTCTGCAATTGATCACTCAAGACCACAATCTGCCCAGACTCTGCTGCAGCCCTGTAGCCCTGCAGCCCTGCAGCCCTGCAGCCCTGCAGCTCTGGGACTGGCCCACCAGCACTGCCCCCTCCCACTCCACCCACATGCTTTCAAGTGGCCCAGCCTGAGCAGCACTCCCTCCCCATGCTGTCCTCTGTGTCCGGTTTACTATTTGTGCCAGCAGCTTTTCTGCAAGCAGCAATCTCTCCATTTCCTTTAAGTGTCTTCAAAATTAGTCAACTTTTTTTTTTGCTAGTCACACACTCACAACCCATGATAATTATCTGCTTTTGTGTTCTTGCTCATAAACACATCAGTATGCATCTCTCCAGTTCAGCGCTCCACTGCAGAAGACTATCTTGAATATTTACTCTGGATGTTTAGTAATCTTAAAAATTAAAAAAAAAAAAACTTACATCCTCGCTACAGCACAGCACACAGCTTATAAAGGGATTTCATGCATGTCTGCATTGGATTCTCTTAATTGCCCTATGCAGACAGCAGTCTAAGCCATTATGCTTAATTTGCAGATGAGGAAACAGAAGACCAGAAAGATAAACTCATTTGTCCAGGTCTCATCATTCATACAGCCAGACCTGGAATCACAAACCTCAGCTTACTGATGCAGTGTTGAATGTCAACGAAAGACAATTAGCCAGACACATGATGGGTAAACAAAGCAAAGTCTCAAGTTTCCTTCTAGAATCTTCTCAACACACTACAAATATGACTCCTCCATCAACACCTCTTTTTACTATGAAACAGAATTACACATAATCCTTAATTTTTAACAAAAATAACTGATGAGCTCTATTCCTGCTAGAACTTCTAAATGTCTTACTCCTATTTGTCTAGACCTTTGAAACAAAAGCCTTTTGTATATACTACCTAACAATTACACAATTTATTAGTGGTTATTATTTCTACCTGCAGAGAAAGAAACTAATATGACAACATTTTTTAAGACTTCTCAAGGATATACCGATTTAAAATTGTTCAATTAGAGTTAAAAATCCTGGTGCCAGCCTTCTGGCACAGTGAGTTGGGCCACTGCCCACAAAGCCGCCACCCCATTGGAGTGCCAATTTGAGTCCCAGCTGCTCTACTTCTGATCCAGTTCCTGCTTATGGGCTGGGGAAAAGCCCAGCCACCCACATAGTAGAGCTAAATGAGGTTCCAGCCTCCTGGTTTGTGTCTGGCCCAGTCTGTACAGCGCAACCCCTTGCATGAAGATCTCTACTTCTCCTCTCTGTGACTCTGTCTTTCAAATAAATAAACAAATCTTTATTGCATTAATTGCTATTTTTTTAGTCAAGTTATTGCAATTTTATATAGTTTGCACGAGTTACATATCCTAGCAATGTATTTAGCTTATCAACATAAATTTTTTTTAGCAAGATATAAACTTTATAGAAAAAGAGATTTCAAGGGACCAGAACAATAGCTTAAATGACTAATTCTCTACCTGCCAAGTGCTAGCATCCCATATGAGTGTCAAGTCACATCATGACTGCTTCACTTCCCATCCAGCTCCCTGCTTGTGGCCTAGGAAAGCAGTCAAGGACAGTCCCAAAGCCTTGGGACCCTGCACCCACACGGGAGACCGGGAAGAGGCTCCCGGCTTCTGATTGGCTCAGCTCTGGCCATGGCGGTCATTTGGGGAGTGAATCATCGGACGGAAGATCTTCCTCTCCCCCTCTTTCTACATCTGACTTTCCAATAAAAATAAAATAAATCTTAAAAAAAAAAAGTCTTAGAAGTGGGATGCAGGGTCAAATGCCTGCTATCTGAAAATGTAAAACTGTAATGTAATATTTTCCTTGCAAAATGTAATTGAGTCTTTATTTGCACCTGTAGAAATTAAGAAGTATCCATACCTTCTCACCAGTATAGCAACATTATTCATCCTAGTTAGTAATTTCTAATCTGAAAGGTGAGGAACCTTTTATCTGGATTTTCTACACAATCAGTGAGACTGAAATTACTCTCTCAGTGTGCATGTGCAATCTTCCTCCCTCTGTTAATTTCTTAGAGTAAAAGAGCTTCCTGAAATTAAAGTGATTAATATAATAAGGGAAAAAGTAAAAATGTTGGCAGGAAGCGAAGCTGTTGGCTGAGAGTTTGGAACACAGTTTTAAGAGTCTGGTGAACAGCTCCAAGGCAGTGAGAGAAACAGGAGGACAGAGACCCACAAGCATTATTACACACTCATCCATTAAATGCTCTGTAGTACTCTTTGAGGACAAACAGAATTCCTTTTCTAGTAACTTCTGGCATTGCTATGCTTTTGAACAAGACCCAGGACTGAATTTAGATCAAGTGCATCCTGAGATTAACTGGGATTTTGTCCTGACCTGTGGTACTCCTTTTGTAAATCACATGTTTTTGGTCTTAGCATATTTCTTCTTTTGCAATATATTTTTAAGTTAATAAAGTTTATTTTTTAGAGAAGTTTCAGGTTCACAAAAACTGAGCTGAAAGAATAGTTTCCATACATTTTATCCCCAAATGGGCACAACTTTTCCCAAAATTAATCTCCCACACAAACATGAAACATTGCCACCAATGAACCTACACTGACTTTACCACCTTGAAGGCCATGGTAAACATGAGGATGGAGTCTTGAATTCTGTTAACAGATTCTGACATACGCTTAATGGTACATTCACTGTTTTATTGTTACACGGAAGAGTTTGACAGTCTTATTAAAAATCCTGCTCTCTGGGGCAGGCCTGCATTTGGTACAGCACTTGGGACACCCACACTTCACACAGGAGTACCTGCACTCAAGTCCCAGCTCTGCCCTCTTTCCAGCTTCCTGCTCCCATACACACTGTACACACCAGCAGGCGACAGGAGTCTGTGCAAGTGCGTGGATCCTCAAAGCCCATGGGACAGCCCTGGACTAGTTTCCAGCTATTGCTTTAGCCTGGCTCAGTTGCAGCTATTGTAAATATTTGGGGGAATAAACCAGAAGCTGGAATCTGGGGTGACTTTTTTCAGTCTGTGAATATAAAATTATTTCAGACATGTTTTTGAAAAAAACATTTTTTCCTTCACTGTATCAGTTTTGCTTCTCTGTCAGAGTATTAATGAGTATTACATTTGAGCCCTATTCTACTCATTGATCTATTTGCCTATTCTTTCACTAGGGTCCACAATCCTAATTACTATAGCTTTACAGCAAGTTTTAAACTTGGCTAGTATATCAGTTGTCCAACTTTGGCCCCTTTAACATTGTGTTGGTTATTCTGGGTTTTCTGTCTCTCCATATAAACTGTACAGCCAGTTTTCTAATATCCACAAAATAACTCGGGGGAAGAAATGACCTGATAATATCAAATCTTTCTATCCTGAACATGGAATACTTCTCCATTTATTTAGCTTTTTAGATGCTTAGAAGTGTTGCTGGCATCCTTACACAAATCTTATACACATTTTGCTTTAATTATGCTGACGAATTTAATTTGGTGGGTGCTAATATGAATGGCACCATATTTTTTATTTTAAATTTGCTTGGTCAGGACCAGTGCTTAGTACAGGAATTAAATTTTGTATATTAAACTCTACTATCTTCCAACCTTTGCTGTAATTGCTTATAAGAGGAGAAAATATTTGGCCTAGGAGGTAACACATCCACAAGTCACAGCAGAATACCAGAGTTCAACTATTGGCTCCATTTCTGATTGAAAAATTTTTAAGTTTCCAATTAAAATAATGTCTTCAGGTATTTCTGCTTGTCAATCCATCAGTTTTTACCTCATATTTCAGGGTTCTGCTATCAATTACCCACACACTGAGGACTGTTTTATATCTATTCTTCCAGTATTGATCCCTTTATAATATATACTGCTACTCTTAATCTCTTGTATTTTTCTTGATCTGAAGTTTGCTCCATCTGAAATCAACAACTTACTTAACTTTCTTTGTATTGGTATTAGCATAGTATATCTTTCTCCATCCTTCTATTGTTAATGTTTTCTTGTCCTTAAAGTTAGTTTCTTAAGACTGACTAAAAAATATATATATATTTATTTTTTATTTGAAAGGCAGATTTAGAGACAGAAGGAGAAACTGAGTGATAGTGGTCTTGCATTCACTGGTTCACTCCCCAAGTAGCCACAATGGCCAGAGTTGAGCTGATCCAAAGCCAGGATCTTTCTCCAGGTCTCCCACATGGGTGCAGGAGCCAAAGGTCTTGAGCCATCCTCAGCTGCTTTGCAGGCCATAAACAGAGAGCTGGATCAGAAGTGGAGTGAGTAGCTAGGACACAAACTGGCGCCTATATGAGATGCCAGCACTACGGACTGAGGCTTTAGCCTGCTATTAATGTGCAAAACAGTTATCAATACAGTTGGGTCAGTATCTAACATATTTGTTATGTTTCCTATGTGTTGTCTTTGTTCTTTGTTACCTTTCAAATTTTCTGCCTTTTGTGCTGAAAATCGAGCATTTTATAATTCCATGTATCTCTTCTCTTAACATACCAAGTACAGTTCTATTACTTTAGTGATTGATCTGAAGTTCACAGTAAACATTTACAACTAACTTAGGGCTACTTTCAAGTAAACTACACTTCTCACACTTAGCATGAGCAATATATATGTAACAGAATCCTCCCAATCTTGCCCTTGCATCAACTCTGCCATCAATTTCACTTACGAAAAAGCACATACACACACACACACACTCAAATTCACACACACTCAAATATACTCAAATACCATGTTATACCAGAACACTGACCAAACTTAACTGTTACATCAATTAAGAACAAGGAAAGAGTTTTTATTTTACCTTAATTTATCCTTGCTTTAATGTCCTTTCTCTACATAAACATCTGCAAAGCTTCCATATACTTCCTTTTTTTAAATGTTCCTTGCATAAATCCCCCCATTTCTAAGATTCTCCTTCAGTTTGAAAGGATAATATGGCAGGGTAAACAATTCTAGGCAGGTGCATTGATCTCAACACTTCAAATATTCCATTCTATTCTCCGGCTTGCATGGTTTGGAGGGCGTGGTGGGCATTTTCTTTTCTCAGCTCTTCTACAGGAAAGGTGTTTTTCCTCCCTTTGGTCTCGTCCAAGATGGTTGGTTTTTTTTGTTTTGTTTTGTTTTTTCTTTGCCTTTGATTTACCAGGTAAAGATTTTTGCCATTCAGTTTCGTGTCCTCTGGGCTTCCTAATCAGTAACATCTAACATTAATTTGGAAAAAACTCTCAATTATTGCTTGAAACATTGCTTCTGTTCCTTTCTTTCTTCTGCTCTGCCATTCCTATCATGGTAGGAAAACACAAATTGTCAGTTTCTCTCTGCTATCCTCCACTCAATACAAAAGACTCAGGGCCTCAAAGGCTATATCTACAGACATTACGCCCCACTAAGCAAGTAAGCATCTGCTTTGCAGCAGGGGACAACAGTCATGTTCTCCAAGCTTAACTCAACTTTGATCTTGTAAATTGAGGTTTGGGTCTCCAAGACTGCCACACTTCCTCTTCCCACTTTAGACAGTAATTCCGAGCTTCAGACTGTATTACCTGAGCTTCTAACTGACTGGCTATCAACTGGGGTTCCTGTGATCTCCCCATGACCCTACTGATCAGCTTCAGTGGCTCAGAGGACTCAAGGGAACAAGTTTAGCATTTATAATAGAGGCCATTACAAAAGACAAAGATGAAGAGATGAGTAGGGCGAGGTATGGAAAGAGGCAAGAGCTACCGAGCCCTGCTCAAACGCGCCACCCTGCAGCACCTGCAGCAAGTACAATGATCTGGAGGCTCTCAGAACCCCAGCCTTTCGGGATTTTATAGAGACTTCCTTACATAGGCATGGCTTCTGATGAACTGGGTGAGGCAACCAGCAAGGCCTGTTCGTTCAGATTCTTCAGTAGCCCCTCCTGTAGGGTACAAGGCAAGATCCCTCTGAAATGACAGGAGTCTCATGACTCTACAGCCAGTCTTGTAGAGGGAGGTATGAGTATGTGTGCCAATCATAATATCACAAGTTTATTACAACACTGGCTGCTGTCACTGTTCTGGGGTACTGTTCTTGGTTTCTTGAGAGAGACACACAGAGTGCATGTCTGCGTCAGTGTGCCTGTGTTACTACCCTTTTCCTCCTTACTCTTCAGACTTGAAAGTTTCTATGTAACATCCTCCTGCAAACAAACTGGTTTTTAACTCAGCCTAGACCAGTATACTAATGAGCCTCATTAAAAGCATTCTTCATTACCGTTAGGATGATTTTGATCTGCAGAATTTGGTTTTTATTGTTTCTCAGAAATCTCACTTTTGTTCTTGTATGTTGTCTATCTATTCCATTAAATCCCTTATCATGCTAATCATGGTTTGGTTGGTTTGTGTTTTTTTCATGCTGTAACCTGTCTCTAGTGGAGGTGCTTCTTCAGTCTCTTCGACCTGTGTTTTCTACCCTTTCAGTATGCTTGCTAAGTTTTTTGTTGAAGAAAAGTGATATGAAGTAGTAGAGGAACTTTGACTAGGTCCTTTGAGGTGCAGTTCTAAGGTGTGTGTGTGGCAGGGGACACTTTGGGGAGCTTGAACCCCTGCACTGTGAATTCCACCCGTGGGCCTGAGAGGGACAAACTGACAGGAGAGGGCTGGTTGTTTCTTTCACTTCCCCCTAGTGGGAGGCTAGAGGTACAGGGTATTTTCTGACCCGTTAGGTTAGGCTCTGGTAAAGTAATTTCTCCTGAGTACATGACTTGTTAAGAACAGAATGCTCTGGTGTATTTCAAAATGATTGTTCACCTCCTCCTGCCAGAAACCGCGGGGTGCAGGGGGGAGGGGATGGGGAAGCAGGCTTCCTCCTCTGATATTTACTGTGAGGATCTGGGTTGAGCTCCCAGAGGTTGAACTCACTAAAGCATGAGGGGCTCCCCCTAAGACTGCAGCTGGCTGCACTGAAGCGCCCATTACTTGTCAACTCAAGTCCCCATTTCCTGCCCTCGTTCCAAGGTCTCCTTTTACTGCCTATCTGCACATCTGTGTTCCTCCAGTTGGCGGGGCTGCGGTTGTGCTGTGACCTCTCTTCTCTGACAACAAATGGATGTGTCCACTTTGTTCAGCTTCTAACAAACTCTTAGGACCTATGGTGCCTACTAAGCATCTTACATGTTGGACTGGAAACTGGAAATCTTCAGACACCTACTTTTAATTAAAGGTTTTTAAGCACACTTGGCATATTGAGATACACACACACATATACAAACTTGGTCAAAAATAGTTTGTCAACCTTTTTTTTTTTCACTTCAGCATCTGTCTTGCAATCTTGTTTATATTTTGGAGGTGTGTTTCCTTATCTAAGCTAATCTTTGGTTATGCTTTCTGATCTTCTGCAGAAAAGAAAAAGGCTTCCTATGTTCTAGATTGTACCTTCACCTACGCTTCCTTTATGTTCTTTTGTGGTGCTTCCAGTTTTCACATTTACATTAGTTAATTGTCAGGAATTATGTTTTCCCTCAGTTTTCATTAAACGGCTGGCTGGCTAGCAAAAAAAAAAAAAATCTGTTGAGTTTGCCATCATGTCCCAACTGATGTAAAATGCCACCTTTCACTCAGACTAAATGCCTGTTAATAATTGAGTCTGTTTTTGGACTTCAGCTTCCAGAGGAAAAATGGGAGCAGAGATTGTCCCTAGAAAAAACTTGGTAACTAGAGACAAGGGAAAGGGGGAATCTAACACCCCATTTTTCTCTTTTTGAATTGTATTCCACACGGTTTGAATTACAATTTAGAAGCGTCAAAAATTTTTTAAGTTCTACCTACCAGACATAGTGGAATTATCAAATATTTCAGCTTCCTAAAATTATTTCCATTTGTACCTAACATCTTTAATCATACACAAGCTTAAAAGCGGAAACCATCATTTAATCTATTCTATTATCAATGAACAGTGATAGTCTTGAACTAGATGTTGTCCTGCCACTTGCCGTGATCAAACACAAAGCCATTCTTCACCCTGAAAGGTTGGAGGAGGGGCTCTCTAAATTTTTCCTAGCTTTAGGGGAAGTATCAAATGCTTAAGAACTACACAGCCTGTCAACTCCTTATTGTGTTCTCCCAAGATTCAGCGATCATAGGTGTAGTTTGCTTTCCTGTCAGCTAGTAAACATGTTTTTATATATATTTATAGTGAATATGTAATCTATTCTATAGTTTGATTCTTGTATTTTCAGTATGATTTCTTTAAATATTTTACTTCAATATCAGATGTGAGACTTGATCTCCTCTCTAACTATAATAAAATGAGCAGACCACCTGAGAAGAGGTAAGAAAATATATAAATATTTCAAGCCACTAAAAATACTCTCCCAATAGAAATGGGAGGACTGGTACTCAGTCTCATTAGTACACTCATCAATAATTACAAGAGTTAGATGTCATCTCTGAACCTTGTAATTCTGCTCTCACAGCTTGCTCTCCTAGATACTATCCACTCTTGATTTACTAATATGTAAACTCTTCTAACATACAGAGTTTTCCTATGAAAGCTAACACGTAGAAAAGCAAGCTGTCCTTTTATACTTTAAAAAAAAAAAGGATTTATTTATTTGAAAGAGTTACAGAGAAACAGGGAGAGACAAAAGACAAACATCTTGAATCCACTGTTTCACTCTCCAGATGGCCACAGCAACCAAGTAGGGGCCAGGCAGAAGATCTTCATCTGAGCCTTCCAAACACTTAAGTCACCCTCCTAAGCTTTTCCCAGGGCATTAGCAGGAAGTGGAGCAGCTGGTGCTCACTTCAGCAGCACATTTACTAAAATAGGAAGTAGAGCAGCTGGAACTTGAATTGGTGTTCATATTGGGATGCTGGTAACACCCACTAGCCATAAGGCCAACTCCAACTCCGAGAAAGCTATTCTCTCTCTCTCCCTCTCTCTTCTTTTTAAGATTTATCTTTTACTTAAAAGCGAGAGTTAAAAGAGAAGAAAAGATACTGCACTCTTCCATTCATTGGTTCACTCCCCAAACGGCTGCAATAGACTGGGCTGGGGCAGGCCATATTCAAGGGCCATGAACTCCATCTAGGTGTCCCACATGAGTAGCAGGAATTCAAGTACTTGAATCATCTTCTACTGGTTTCCCAGGTGCAGTAGCAGACAGATGGATTAGAAGCAGAGCAGCAGGGGCTCAAACGGAGGGGCCAGTGTCCCAGGTGGTGGCTTTAACCACTGTGCCACAACACAGGCCTGCTCAGACCACTAAATTTTAAATCCCCTCCCGTTTAATCATCACAGCATTGTCATCCCCATTCAACAGCAAATGTAAAATGCAATGATTTATCAAACATCATACTGCCAGTGGTAAAAATAGATCTACCAAGAAAATGTTCTTTGCCCTAATATGCAACTCCCTACCAGGATTAAACTCAATACTCAGAGGAGAAAAACACTGTTGCACAAAGCAATGAGAGAACCACTACATGATACAAGAATACCAGTGATACACATATGAAAAACAACTTAGCTCAGTATTTAAATTATAATTTTCTCAGACCTGAACTGTCTTGCAATCAATCCAGCTCCCAACTAACGCCCCTGGAAAAGCAAGCTGCCCAAGCTCTTGGGTTGTGCCACTCACGTGGGCAACCCAGATGGAGTTCCAGGCTCCTGGCATTTGTCTGGCCCAACCCTGGCTGGTACAGACATGTGGAGAATGAGCTGGTGGATGGAAGATCTCTCCCTGTCTCTCCTTCTCTGCTACTTTGCCTTTGGAAAAAAAAAATCTTTAAAAAATAGTTTTCAGTCTTCTATACGAGAAATGTTCTCAGACATGTCAAATGCTGCCACACTGTACAAGGCTTCCAACAGATAGCACTTCATTTTCTCATTCCCAGAGCTTTACTCTAACAGAAGCACTTAACAGCTGGCTACCTTTCAGCAGATTTTAACCATGTGAGGCATCATCCAACCACAGAACTTAAGACACTCACCATTAAAACCTGCGTACTTGTCACAAATGGGTCCTCCTCAAAGACATTTATTTTAGACTAGAAACTCTCAACCATATTAGACCCAATGTGCCTCTTCCATAAAATGTTTCCTAATTTCTGCTTTACCATCCAGTTATCAACAATACTCCTACAGGAAAAATTCCAATCAAATCTATATATATATATATGAAGAGAAAGAAATGCAAGCACTGGAGGCAAAACAACATTAGAAGACAGGAAGAATTAGTGAACATACTAACAAATGCACAGCGGTGTGTCATGCCGTCTTCCCAAAACCATAAACAACCTCCAGCCAAGTGGTGAACAGAACAAATCATCCTTCTATAAACACAACGGCCGAAATGACCAACTAAGCACTGGAAAAAGCAGTCTCAGAGAAAACCATGACTCCACACACATACATGTCAAACGGAAACTCCAGGTTCAGATAACTACAAATATTTCATGAATACCAGGCAGGATGTTCCTAAGTCATACAGGACAAAGGAACAATACTTTACTCAAGATTGTGGTACTACTGCAAAAAAGAATATCATCCTTGATCAACACCCACCAAATAATGCTAGCTGCAACCATTAAACCAATCACCATCACTCGCCACAAGGATTCCCTGCCTCAGACACAATTCCACTGTCTACCACAGCATAATAGAAAGATGCTTGGGAAGCTTAGTTCTGCCCTGATGAGCTACAGGATCACTGCCTAACAACTTAATAGCTTGATACCTCAGTTTCCATGGTTTCAAAAGCAAACACACACTACCCAGATTTTTGAGTCATTGGGTAACTCAACACGTGTATAACACTCCACATAGGGTTTGCAACCTGTGGCCCACTGAGTCGTAAAGAAGGAAATTACTTCACATAAACAAATGAAAGCAGTAAAAAGTAACAGGAACGTGGAAAAAGACAAGAAAGCATCTAATAAGCACATAAAATGAAACCTTAACACACAGCAGACTAGGGACGTTCTGCAGAGCAGATAGCATCCTGTAACCACTGAAGGCATTAAGGCACTGTCATGTGGGGAAATAAGTCAGGATGATGACCCCAAAGTTGGAAAAACACATATTATTAAGAGATTTCTAATACTCTTGGCAGAACTTTGAAAACTGGTGTTTAAGAGAGTGACTATTTAAGAAACATTAGCTCAACTTTTACTGGGCATTTACTCTTCTGCGTTAGGTACGAAGACGAAGATGTACAGTGCACCATACCTGCCCTCAGGCACTTTACCATCCAATAAATTAGACATTGAGAAGAAGCAGAATGACAGAGGTACTGAGTGGAAATTCAAGTAATAAATTACAGGGCCCTGAGGAAAGCATGAGTCATCAGCACTGAGCAACACCCAGTGGCACAGGACACTGAAATGTAACAGCAAAGGACAGAGAATGGGGAGCAAAATACTGAAGAAAAAATTTTAAGTTTAGGGCAAAGGCACTGAACATACTTTGTTCCCGAGAAGTGAGGTACAAAATGGGCTCATTAGGAACTGGGCAGAAAAGCAGTAAAACGTAAGATTGTGAAGATATCTCAGGGCCTGCTTATGGAGGGATCTGAATGACATCCCAAAATGTTCTGAGTTCTCCTGGGCAAGAGAATTCTCCAGAAAACTGGTCTACACACCAGAGGCTAAAATAATGCTGCAGCATGACCAAAAATAAAATTCAGCAAAAACACAAGTGATAGCACTGAGATTAAAAATATATATTCTTAAAATATATTATATATATTCTTAATAAGCAAAAAATAAATAAATAAATAAAAACCTAACCCAAGAGCAGAAAGCAGCTTCTGAACTCGTTTCTTAAGTAATCAAAATGTTACTACATTTATTGACTCCAGGAACTGAAAAAGAACTCAGAATAATCTAGGCGTCTCCGTCCCTTGATTTCCTTCCAAATGTGAGCACTTCCTGAATGTGTTATTTAGCAGTGCCTGGCATCACCCCGGAAAGGCAAGGTGCAGCCAACAGTATTATTAGCCTCCTTTTACTATGGAGAAACTGAGGAACAAAAAGAATAAATTACAGCATGGTCACAAAATAAACCATCACATTTTCTAGGACTTTAATTAAAGATAAAATTAAAGGCTCTAAGCCCATGTTTTATCCCTTATTCCTGGCACCATCTGAATACCAAAATTACCTTTTCATTATCTTTCAATCACAGAAAAAAAAAAACTTTAAACTTTACCAAATTTCTCAATTTGGTATTGTCACCAAAATTAAAATTCTATTCCCGAGATATTTGCAGAAATTGCAAGGTGTAAGCAGTACTCCAACCTCCCCTAAAGGATTAAGATTTGCACATTTCAGTAAAAAAAAGTCAGGAATTCTAGGCTCAGCTTTTACCTTTTATTATCTAGCTCAATGAATCCTGGAGATGTGTGTCAGAAAACACAAGCTGGAAAGCTGACCTAAGATGTCCGGAACAGTGGTATCGCGATACCCACTACTGCAAACAAGCAGCCTGCACCGCTCTGTGCCCATCCATCCCCGCATTGCACCACGCACCGACTCATGGCACACGCTGAGGCCTGTGCACGCAGGGTCTCCAGACGGCCGCCCGAGAATGCGGTACCGGGAAGATGCCCTTGGTACTGGGCTTGCGTAAACACCGAAAGGACCGGATGTGGGCAACCACGGCTCAAAATCTTGGCTGTCCAGAACCCAGGGCCTAGTCTGGAGGATTCCACAGTTTGTTTGCTAGCTGATCTTTTCACAAACGCAGTGACGACACCCCCACCCCTCTACACCCAAGACCCCTTCCCCCAGCCTCCAACACAACACACAAACACACACCCGCCTCCGCCTTCTCACGCCTCCTAGGCGTCTCGAAGGAGGCGGTCGAGCCAAGCCCGAGCGCCGGCCGAGGGGGTCCGAGTCGCGGCCGCGTGGCGTGGACCCGGATCCCCGCCGGGCCAGCCCCCCGGAGCCCGGCCGCCCGGCCTGGCCGGGGACCCACGCGCCGCCGCCGCCGCCTATCAGCGGAGCGCAGGGGCGGGGCCGGTCGGCTCGGCGGCGGCGGCTCGGCCGGCGGGCGGGGACGGGCGGGGGACCCACCGCCACGCAGCGCGGCCCGCCGAGCGTAGACACCGGGCCCGGCCCCCGAGGGCGCCAGTGCGGGGCCCCCCGGCGAGCGCGCGCGGCCTGCCGTTGGCGCTCCCTCGTCGGCGGCCTGCCGTTGGCGGCCCGGCCTGCCGCGCTCCGCGCCCACCGGCTCCGGAGGTGGGGGGGGGGACCCGAGCCCCCCCATCCCCCCAGGAAGATGGTGTCCTGGATGATCTCCAGAGCCGTGGTGTAAGTGCCGCTCCAGGCGCCCCGCTGCCCGCGCGAGGCACCCCCCTCACCCTCTCCAAGGAGACCCAGAGCGGGGGCACGGGGCCCGGAGCCGGGGAAGGCCCGGGCCTGGGCGGGGGCGGGGGTGGCCCGGCTGCGGCGCTCACCCGGGAGAGCTTGGGGCCCTCGGCCTTTCTCACCCTGGTCCTCGGCGCTGCGGGGCTCGGCGCGGCGGAGCGCGGACGGGGTCCGGTGGCGGCGACGGCGGCTGCGGCGCGGCCCTGCTCGGCTGCGTGCGGCTCGGCGGCGCTGGGTGGGCAGGCGCGCAGGGCAGGCGGCGCGCACCCCCTGCTCCGCTCCCCGCGCTGCGCGGCACCGCCCTGTGGGCCCGGGAGCTGCGCGCCTGGCGGCGGCGCCCTGCGCAAACTCCGCAGACGCCGAGCGCGGAAGGCTCGGCGCTCCTCCGAGGGCGGCGGCGGCGGCGAGCCTTTGTATCCCGCGGCTGATGCGTTGCGGTGTCTTCTCTCTCTCTCTCTCCTCTCCTCTCTCGGCGGCTGATTGCCATTGGGTCACGTGTGGTAGGAGGAGAGATTTGTCTTAAAAACCCGAGACCGCTCCCAGCTAGGGATCCTTTTGGAAGGGTCCCAGTTGTTTCGAGATTTACGGCTTACCGAGGAAGGAGCCTGTTATTGAAAGGTGACACCCGCCTCCTCGCCCACAGCCCCGAATTGGCCCCGTCTAGGCGGAAATATTTGCTAAGGGATTGAGGGACTGCAGGTGCCTGTTGCCTTTGTTCAAGTTAGCGCTTCATTTCATGTGCTCTCACTGGCAAATTCTTCAGGCCCTTTGGAAAACAGTTGGTTGAGTTGTGGTGTTTACCCTGTAAAGACACATGAATATAACACGCTGATTTCTTGTTATCCTTTCCATACTACCCCCTGTCCCTTCTGAAAGAAAGAATAATAATAATGAAAGTCACCCAGTAAACAAAGATGACGTAGTTACAGCCAGGGCCCCTGGATCCATTATTCACAATCAGTGCTTTTCTGAAATGGTTACATCAGGCAACATCTGATGAGCTTTAGAATTTAGGGGAAAAAGCACGTTACCACAGGAGCTGCATTTTTCTAAGACTGGCTTTAGTTTTGTCTGGACGTGAATCACTTAGTAGCCCAGTTTGAACTGATTGATTGGCACAGTAGCATTCAAAATGTGTCGCTTCATTAAATGACAAACTAGTTTTAGGAAGGTGCCAGATGCCTTCAGATTGTTTCTGTAACTTTTTCCAGTCTTCTGTTGTTTGCATAATCTAGGCATACCTCTCCTTGACCTAGTCGATGTCTATCAACTGTTGCATCCGCACCTGGAAAGTTAAATGCCCCATTAATAAACTGTGCTTTGCCTGATTTATTTACTTGAACTGTTTCAGTTCCTTTGACCAGCTCCTCAATCAGTAGAAAATTAGGAAGCACGTTGATTTAGTTGGCATGACTCAAAATGTCATTGTTGTTTGGATCATTGGCTGCGTGCATAGATGCTGTCCATAACATAAAGGGCTATAAAAAGTTGCTTTAATGGAACTGACAGGATACACAGGTACCAACAATAAGGATCCGAATGTCAAGTCTTTCAGACATTACAAGGAGCTAGACAGGAAAGGGATCGCATCTGACTGGAGGTTCATCAGAAATGGCCAGGGCGATTACATCTGAGATTGGCCTCGAAAATGGGATGGAGTGTAGAGAGGGAGAGGATTCCTGATGCAGCAATCAGGGGCAGCCAGAGCCTCTTCAGTTACAGTGGGCTTGCTGCCTGGGGAAAGGGGGCAGGGCCTGTTTGCAAGATGGCAGCCACAGCATTGCTTTGGGAAATTTCTCTACCCCTGTTTTGTGCACTGGTGAGAGCCACTAGAAAGTGAGAAACCTCTTCAGGGGCTCTCGGCTGGAGCAGGGAGACCAAAGACCAAAGCCAGCATTCCTCCGGGTCTGCAGAATGGAAAGTTTGAGGCCCAGGAAAAGGAACAGACTAAAGAAGAAAAGATGATGAAAGAAATGCATTTATCCAGAGGTGACAGCATTGATCCCACATCAGGAAAGCACACTTGCTGGGGACTACAACGTCATTAGATGTTTTCTCCTTTGCTCTTCAGTTTCCTTCTCTAAAACAAGAAAGAGCAATCCTCAGATCTACCCAAACTTGGCCAGCCTTTTCACTCCAGCAGGTAGAATTTATTTACATTCCTTCTAACCCGCTGAAGCAGCCAGCTGGTCCTAAGCAAGATCAGACATCTCTCCTCCAGCAAAGCTCTGGTGGCAGGAGCCGGGACGCAGGGGGACCTCCATTAGCAGCAGGGCTTCAGTGGGTGGCCACATCCTGCCCAGCTCTTACCGCCTAAGCAGCGTGCTGGAGCACTGGCTCCGAGATCTGGGTACTAGTTGATAATGTGATCTTGGACAGCATACTAAACCCGTTTGTGCTACAATCTCCTCGTCTTAAAGTGGTTATTATAATATTTACCTCCTAAAACTGTTGTGAAGATTAAATTAGTGTAGCCGAAATGTGCTGGCTGCACTGCTGGGCCCTTGGAATGCACTGAAAGCAAAAGAGAAACTTTTTTTTTCAAGTGGTGCATGGTGTGGGGAGCAAAGGAAAGAGTAAGATAGTATGGGAAAAAAAATGCCATTGACTCTCAACGGGAAACCTGTAAAACAATGGCTTTGGCTATATTAGCAGCTGAATGTCTTTGAGTCTATCTCATACTGATTTTGAACCTGGTTGCTTTCTCATCCAATAATCCCTATACTCTTTTGTCCAGTTCCAACCAAGATGATATAGAAGTGTTTGTTTACAGTCTATTTAAAATTAGTCTAATTCTGGGTCCAGCAAGGTGGCTCCACTTCCCATCCAGCTCCCTGCTTGTGGCCTGGGAAAGCAGTGGAGGATGGTCCAAAGCCTTGGGACCCTGCACCCATGTGAGAGACCTGGAAGAAGCTCCTGGCTTCTGGCTTCAGATTAACGCAGCTCTGGCTGTTGTAGCCAGTTGGGGAGTAAATCAGCGGACAGAAGATCTTCCTCTCTGTCTCTCCTCTTCTCTGTATATCTGATTTTGCAATAAAAATCAATAAATTTTAAAAATTAGTCTATTGTAACTTCCTAAACAAGATTGCTAGGTTAGATGGCAGTTTTTAAGGCATAGTAATTTGAGATTATAAAATGATGTACATATATGATACACTTGACCTTTTCAAAAATAATTCATAACTAGAGGAAAATCTCATTTTTCCCCCTAACTGTTCTTACTTTGTCTGTGATGGTTATTTAAAAAGTTTGTGGGAGAATGGAATTTTAAAAAGGGGTTTAGGGGCTGGTGTTTAGCACAGCAGTCAAACTATAGGTTGGGACTCCCACATCATGTATCAGGGTGACTGGGTTCGAGTTCCAAGAGCTCTGTTTCCCATTCCAGCTCCCTGCTAATACATGTCTCTGGAAGCAACAATTTGATGGCTCAGATGTTGGGTCCCTGCCATCTGAATGGGAGACTAGAGTTCCCAGCTCTCAGCTTTGGTCTGCTCCAGCCCCAGCTATTATGGGCAATTGGGGAATGAAATAGCTGCTGAAAGCTGGATTTATTACATTTCACAGGCAGGAAGACAGAAAATTTTTCCATGTACTAGTTCACTCTCCAAAGGGTCACAAAGCTTAGGGCTGACCCTGACCAAAGCCAGGAACCTGGAACTCCTCCATCTGGGTCTTCCATGTGAATGGCAGGGCTCTCAAGTACTTTGACCATCTTCCACTTCTTTCTATTATGTTAACATGGAACTGGGTCAGAAGTGTAGCAGCCAGGACTCCCTAATATGGGATGCTTGCATCACAAGTGTCACAATAGTGGTCCATATCAACGTGATTAAAATCAATACTAAGACCAAAGTGCCTGAATCCAGGCACTGTGGACTCTGCCAGTTATTGCTATGACCTACTCTGTAGGATCAAGTCCGGTCACACACGGAATGCCCAAAGAATGCCCGTAGTCCAGCCTCCGATAAGTCATTAGTATCACATAAATGGTAGCAGTTGTTACAACAAGGAAGACCAGAGCTCACATGAAATTCCAGCACCTAAACATTTGAACTGTTTTCCATTTTCATATTTTTTATTTGAGTCTCTGTGCATTGATGACATAGTTGTGGCTAGAGTATACTAAAAGTTTTGTACTTTAAAAAAAAGCTTTTCTTAAAAAAATTATTGATTTCTTTGAAAAGCAGAGTTATAGAGAGAGAGGGGGAGATGGAGAGAATTCTATTCTCTGAGTCACTCTTCAACTGGCCGCATTGTTTGTGCCCAGGCAAACCAAAACCAGGAGCCAAGAGCTTCTTCCAAATCTCCCATCAGAGCACAGGGGCCCAAGCATTTGAGCCATCTTCCACTGCTTTTCCAAGTGCGTTAGCGGGGAACTGGATCAGAAGTGGAGCAGTCAGGATTCAAATTGGCAAACAGTTGGGATGCTGGCTTTGAAAGTAGCAGCTTTTTGCACTGTGCCACAGCACTGCTCTCTGTATTGTTTTTATTATCACATCTTGTAGGTTACTTTTGAAATCTTGTTTAGTATGTACTAATTAATAAGGTTAATGTTTTTTCACAGCCATTCATCTTTTTATATTTGCACTTACATAATTTCTAATATTTCATCTACATAAAGTAATACTGCCTTGTAATTATCATGCCACAGTGGCCATCATTTACACATATTACATTGACTTAAGAATTTCCCTTAGGAGAAATAGAGGAGTGTTTCTGAGTTAATGCAGTGAATATTTTTTGAATATTTCCCTTCCAAAGGAATAGTGATATTTTTGCCACCAGCACTGTCTGAATGGAATGCTCTTTACTTGGGACTTTTAATTTTTCCTACTTAACTAGTAATTATAGCAGATATCTTTGTTCTCTCGCATCATTTTGCTTATTAGTAAGGTTAAGTATTTTTCTAATGTTTACTTATTAAATATATCTCCTGCTACACAATTAATGTATATTTCACTTATTTATCTCTTGTTTCCGGGATCATATGCTTGATTTTTCTATGCCCCTTCCATAATTAACCTTGTATTATATTTGGTGCAAATGTTTCTCAATCTAATTTCACTTCTCTTTTAGGTATATTTCTTTGGTTGTGTGGAAAGTTTGCAATTTTAATAAAGTTCAGCTTGTTCATTTTTTACATTGTGATTTCCTGATCATGTCTAAATATAAAAACAATTACCTTAGATGTTGGTTAAATCCTACTTTCTCATATGAAATTTAATTAATTTTGAGATTTTCTCTTTTTAGTTCTCTGTGTTTGTAGTTCCCTCTCTACATTTTTACACGTCTTGATTTTTGTTTTACCATAATTTTATTGTCTGGTGGCTCTAGTAGCAACACCAGTCCTCTTTCTATAACTGCTCCTCTTCATTTATATTTAATGGCCATCTTCAGGGACTAAATTACCTGAAAAGCTGTACTTCTCTCCAGCCTCATCTGTTTCCCCTTTCTAGATCTCTCCTGCCAGCGTGACATTGTTTCTCCTATCTGTAAAAAAAGACAAAACAAAAACTTCAGTCTGTGTTTTTTATCTCAGTCTGTGTGTGCTGCCTGCACTTTGTTTCCACTCTCCTTCAGGCTCTGTCTCCCCCAGGCCTGAACACTGTCAGTCTGGGGCAGTGCTGCGCGACACGGGGCCACGCTGTTGGGTCCTCACCTGACTTAGCTGCTCACTGCTGTTGCTCAGTCACCTTGCAGCATTTGCTGCACTTGGTTTCCCAGAAACTTTGCTTCTCTCATTTTCTTCATAACTCACTGGCCACTCCCTTCTTAGTGTCCTTTGCATATTCCTTCACGTGTCCTGACTTCTTAGAGTTGGCAAGTGCAAGGGCTAAGTCCTCAGACATTTTTTTTCTGTTTGCTCTTCTGAAGACTGATGACGTGTGCAGCGCAGAGCTGCCTGCTCTGCTCTATCTGGAGCCATCTCAGAGTCATGAGATGTCAGCAGCTGAGCTCCTGATCTGCCTCTCTTCCCTGTCTTCCTGACATCTGGGTCCTTCCAGCAGCATTGCCTGAAGTCCCTGGCTGCATACCATCCTGACAGCCATTGTTCCTCTCATTCCCCACATCGAGTCCTACGATCATGCTGATTCTGCTCTCAAAATAGATCCAAGTGGTGTTTTTTTAGATAGGCTTTCTCCCCCCCATTTCCACCCCCCCCCCCCCCGCCGGCAAGTCAGAGTTACAGAAAAGGAGAATAGTCTTCCACCCCCTGGTTTACTCCTCAGCTGGCCGCAACAGCCAGGGCTGGACCAAACTGAAGCAGGGAACCAGTAACTTCTTTCATGTCTCCTGTGTGACCTTTCAAGTCTCCTATGGCTTTTCCCAGGCCATTAGCAGGGAACCAGTTACAAGAACAGCCAGGACCCAAATGGTGCCCGTATGGCATGCCAGGTTTGCAGGCAGCGGCTTTATCCACTGTGCCACAACACTGGTGCCTAGATCCATGTAGCATCTAGTCCAGGCAATGTCATCTGTTAAATATGTTAGATAGTATGGCACCCTGCTTCTGCTCTCTTCCAACAGTTTATTCTTTTTTAAAAATTAGTTATGACAAAGCCTGATTCCCTCCCCAAATGTCCACCACAGCTAGGGGATGGGCCTCACAGAAGCCACAATCCAGGAACTTCCTACAGGTCTGCCACAGGAATGGCGGGGCCATCCTCTGCTGTTTCCTGGCACATTAGCTGGGAGCTGGGAGCTGGATTAGAAGCCAAGGACTCGAGACTCCAACATTGTCATGTGGGATACTGACATCACAGGTGGTGGCTTAACATACTGGGCCTCAGCTCTGGCCCCAGGACAGTTTATTGTTTACACAGCACTCAACATGATCCTGCCAACCAAGTCAAATCATGTTGCTGCCAGGTTGGGAAGCATCTACCAGCAGGACCCGTCATCCACTAGCAGGACCCAATCTGGCCCCTTTGAACTCTCAGCCTCCATGTCTCGGTGTGCCCTGGAGTGGGCTGTCTGCTCTAGCCTCCATAGCTTCTAGTCTTTGCCAGCATACCTCTTGCCTGGCCTCTCGCCCCTTCCTGCCCCCTCAGACACCTGCCGGCTCCTTGCCACACAGCTGTCAGGTGCCTCTTCTCCATGAGGACATCTGCCATTTCTACACACGCTTACTCCTCCCTGCTCTCCTTTCTGTAACTTGGGCTACTTAGCAGTATGTTTGCTGTACATTTTACTTCTCTATTTCTGGTCTGTCTTCTCCAACCAGAAAATAATCTCCCTAAGGGCAAGCCTCTTCTCTAACTTGTTCATTGCACACAGAACAAGCTCAGTGAATACTTGTTCTCTGTAGACTCAGATGAAAGTGAACTGTAAATTACTGAAGTATTGGCAGTCAGCATTATACACCATGAATTCAGGAACTCTCTTACTTTTCCTTCCTCCGAGGCTTATTTGGCAATTTATTTTTATCACAAAGGCTACAGTGAATGAAGTATTTGTAAACAGATTGGAAAGATCTCAGAGTTGACTGAAAACCTTTTTTCCTTGATGTGACGCTTCCCCGGGCATACTTATTACAGCTAGCAAAAAAGACTCTGCTCTGGTGCTGTCACAGAAAATGGTCTCTTTAGAGACCTGGGTAAAATAGTTTGGGGGATAGATAGGAAAGTATAAGGAAATAGAGTAATATGACTACAAATAGATACCATTTTTATTGTTTCCAAAATAGAAGACTGAGAACGTGACATTTGTATATCCACATGTGTTTGCTAACATTATGGCAGGATTAATGGAAAAATCTTGCTTGTTTTAAATCATCGTGGAAGTCTGAAGCCAGTCACTGTATATAAGCAATAAATTGCTTTAAGTATGTTAATGGGTTGTAAAAATCTCAGTGAGAGTTAAAATATTTTATTTCAATTAAGTAAAGGTAGATTTTTATTTTTATTCGCCATTATGGTATGATGCATATGGGAAATATTTAAATGTTTGTGACTTGGATCTAAGAACAGGACACATACTTTAATTGCCGTTTTACTTTGATAAATAATGAAAAAAAAAACGGCAACACTGAAGTTCTCCAGAAAATGGAAGGTTGAAATCTTTTTTTTTTAAAGATTTATTTTTATTATTTTTTTATTGGAAAGGCGGATATACAGAGAGGAGAGACAGAGAGGAAGATCTTCCATCCAATGATTTACTCCCCAAGTGAGCACAACGGCCAGTGCTATGCCATGCCGATCCGAAGCCAAGAGCCTCTTCTGGGTCTCCCACGTGGGTGCAGGGTCCCAAGGCTTTGGGCCGTCCTCGACTGCTTTCCCGGGCCACAGGCAGGGAGCTGGAAGGGAAGCGGGAACCGGTGCCCATATGGGATCCCGGGGCGTGCAAGGCGAGGACCCCAACCACTTGCGCCACCGCGCCGGGCCCAGAAGGTTGAAATCTTAATGACGTATGTAGGGGAGGGGGATGCTATCCAGGAAGCCATCTTCTTAGTCTTCACTGAAACAGAAAGCGCACACATCCGCCCTGAGCTTCTGGGTTTTGTTTCCACTGCAGGTAGACCAGAACCTCCTGCAAGGCTCCATTATTCATCTTCATTTCACGAACAGTTTGCTGGGCCAGGCACAATTGCTCAGTGGCAAAAATCTCGCCTTGCACAGCCAGGATCCCATATGGGTGCCAGTTTTGCCCTGCTTCCCATCCAGCTCCCTGCTTGCGGCTTGAGAAAGCAGTCTAGAACAGCCCAAAGCCTTGGGACCCTGCACCCACATGGGAGACCCTAAGAAGGCTCCTGGCTCATGGCTTTGGATCAGCTCAGCTCTGGCCGTTGTGGCAACTTAGGGAGTAAACCAGCGAGTTGAAGATCTTTCTGTCTCCTTCTCTCTGTAAATCTGCCTTTCCAATAAAAATAAATAAGTCTTTAGTATATGTGCTGCCGAAGCAAGCACTCAATAAAAATAACTCTAAAAAAAGGAAAAAGATGCAGTTTGCTTTTGTCCACTTTTTCTTACTGCAGCCACATTAGCTTATATCTCTCTTTGCTGAATTTTGAAACTTTTCAGGTTGGAGATTTCTTTTTCATGTTCTTGACTTTTCGAGATAATTTAAGCCATTCAAATAGCTGCCTATTGCAATAATAGCATAAACAGGTAATTTAAATATGTTGCAGTAAATATACTGCTTTGATCATCACATGCAAAAAAGAGGACTGCTGACTCTTAGCAGAACACGAGCTTATTTTTATTTCATTGATTACACAGCCTCTCTAAACCATCCCATTCATACATTTTTTGAGGTAAACAAAGGTTAAAGATAAAAGTTGTTTTGTTATGAAAATCTTATGTTCACAATCTAACCACCTGTGAAACTTTTTATTTATTTATTTTTATTTGTTTTGCTGACCGAGTTAGAGCAGGAGAGGCAGAGATCTTCCTGCTGGTTCTTTCCTCAGATGACCTCAGTAGTTGGGGCTGGGCCAGGGGAAGCTGGAAGCTGGGGGGCTTTATCCAGGTCTCCCACATGGGTGATGGGACTCAAGCCCTTGGGCCATCATCCATTGTTTTTGGGGTTCATTTGCTGGGAGCCCTGTTTAAAGTGGAGCAGCCAGGATTCCAACTAGTGCTCATAAGGGAAGAGGGCATTGCAGGTGAAGGCTTAACCCTGTGTGCCACGACACTGACCCTCTGTAAGATTTCTTGCAGTCATATCCCTTTTACTGAAGTAAATTTGCTAGTTTCAGTCATGATGCTGTATTGACGAAAGTCACACCATACTGAGAAACCAGTGAGATGGCCAAATGCACCGAGCTACCAGAAAACAGTAGCAGGTGGGATGGAATTACCCAACAGTACTTGAAGATTACCTCAAATAATGAGCAAACCCACTCATCTTAGAATATTTTACAGCCGCTCAAAAATAATTGCTAAGTATTTTTAGTTTCATTTGAAGATCCCTTTTACATGTTAGTGTCTTAACCTCAGCACTCGTTGCTATTTTCAGGTGGAGAATTCTCTGTGGCAAGAGGCTATCCTTGCGTGGCAGGATGTGTGCCATCCCTAGCCTCTTTGCACCAGATGCCAGTAGTATTCCCTAATGATGGCAGCCAAAAATGTCTCCGGATATTGCCATATGTCATCAAGTGGGGAAAATTGCCAGTGGTTGAGAACCATTTTGTTAAGTGAGTAGAGAAGGAAAATGGTTCTCACAGGGGTAAGCTTAGGAGCTCTGCGGCCATGGTCACAGGCAGCTATTTTAAAAGTCAATCAAAATCAAGGAACATTTAAAATCTACTTCCTCAGTCGCAATAGCCACATTTGGTGTGTTCAGTGGCTACCTTATTGGGCAGCACAAAAATAGAACATTTCCATAGTTACTGCAAGTTCTACTGAAGCAATACTCAGCAAGAGGCAGTCTGCTCAGCATGCCCATCTGAAAATGACTGTGTTGCTTTCCGTGTGTTGCTTTTATGTGTTTTATAGGAGATCACTTTTTGAGATTACTTACAGAATTTCCAACTACTCGTTCTTTTCCCCAGTTGAATACAGTGGTCTGGGTTGGGTCACATAGAAGCCAGTAGCCTGGCACTGCATCCTGAACTACCACATGGGTGGCAGAGACCCGTGCACCTGGACCACCTGTCATTGCTTTCCTAGGCACAGCGCCATAGGGAGCAGGAACAGAAAGGGAATAGTCAGGACTCCAACTGCCACTCAGATAAGGGAATACTGCAGCTTAACCACCATGTCACAGTACCAGATATGGCACAATTTAAATGATATTTGGAAATTTATAAGTAAGAATTTTCTGTATTGGGCTCAGCACGGTAGCCTAGTGGCTAAGTCCTCACTTTGCATCCACCGGGAACCCATATGGGCGCTGGCTCTAATCCCAGCTGCTCCACTTCCCTTCCAGCTTCCTGCCTGTGGCCTGGGAAAGCAGTTGAGGATTGCCCAAAACCTTGGGACCCTGCACCTGCGTGGGAGACCTGGAGGAGGCTTGAGGCTACTGGGTTCGGATCAGCTCAGCTCTGGCTGTTGAGGTCTCTTGGGGGGTGAACCAGCAGATGGAAGATCTTCCTCTCTCTGTGTATCTGCCTTTCCAGTAAAAATAACAAAAGCATTTTTAAAAAAAATAGAATTTTCTGTATGAAATACGGTTGCAGATCAATTTCATATTTTTTACTGTTTCAAAATTGCTATTTCAGTATTTATTTTCAGTTTTCTCAGAATTGATGAAAATCATCAATACAGGACAGTTTGAAAATAATTTTAATGCTCATGTATTCCACATATTAGCTTTTATGTTTCATATTTTATAAATGTATTAATTAAATGTGAATCACAAGTTACAGTTTTCCAGATCCTGGGAGATACTAAGATAGTAGGATTAGAGTGCAGACCCAAGAATTACTAATTGTTGGTTTTCTTACTTTTAACAATACCATCAGTGCTGCAAAAACACACCTGCCAAAGAAATCATAAAAGTGAAAGTCATAGGGAAACTATAAACAAAATAGGAATGCACTGAACAGTTACTCAAAACTCAAGAAGAAGTTTGAGAAAGTACTCAGATTACTACTGAGGTCATTAATATTTTCTCCATTTTTAAAAGATTTATGTATTGCTTTAAATTTGTAAGCAGATTTACAGAGAGAGAAAGATCTTCCATCCGCTGGGTCACTTTTTAAGTGGCCGCAATGGCTAGAGCTGAGGCGATCAGATGCAGGAGCCAGAAGTCTCTTCCCAGTCTCCCATGAGGGTGCAGACTCCCAAGCACTTGAGCCATCCATTGCTGCTTTCCCAGTGCATACGCAGGGCACTGGATTGGAAATGGAGTAGCTGGGACTAGAACTGACACCCATATGGGATGCCAGGTGCCACAAGCAGAGGATCAGCCTGTTGAGCCCCTGCACTAGCCCCCCATTAATATGTTCAAATAGTGATAATTCAATTATAGGAAAGAATTACTCTCACTCAAAAATAAAGCAAATTTTCTGCTGTGGCCAAATTTCATTAACTTTTTATCATGTCATACTTTTTTTTAATCATGAAATATGTGCTAGATCACACAAACCTAGTGGTTTAACCAGAATTTTGTTGACTGCTGGTTCTGGAGGCTGGAGGCTTGGGTCAGGCGTTGGCCAGGTTGGCTTCCTTCTGTGCTGGCTGTGAGGGAGAAATCATTGCTGTAGCTCTCCCCAGGCTGCTGTTGTGTGCCAGGGTGTTCGAGCAGCACTCCGATCTCTCCCGTTAGGTTCACATGGTGTTCTCCTTCCTCCGTGCACCTCACTGTGCCAGTGTGCTACTGAGTTGGCACCCCCCAATGCCCTCGTTTTTGTTTGATTACATTCCTAAAGATCATCCGCTTGCAAGGTCACATTCTTTGGAGGTGTCCCCAGCAAACCTTTGTGGGGTGTAGTTTAACACATCACAGTCTTCTGCATATCCCAAGGGAAACTAGCATATGCCAAGGAACAGTTTAAGTGGTTGGGTGAGAAAAGGAAGTAAAATGATCTGTCAAAATAACAGTCTTGGAAAGGGATTCTGAAGCTCCTGCTACAAATTTCCTGAAGCACAAGGCAAAATTGGTGGCTGTTCCAGGGAAACTGGTTTATCCATGTATAAAGGAAAAGTTTAGAGCACCTGGCTTTGGTCAGCATTGAGACATGGTGTCATGGAGCACTGGGAATGCAGAAACAGCAGGAGTCCAGGTTGAGGACCTGCACTTTTCTCTCCATGTCTCTCCTTCTCTGTGTAAATTTGCCTTTCCAATAAAAATAAGACTTCAAAAAATACATCATGTATGTATCAAGACCTGATTAGATGATAGGCAAATACTCACTAGTTTGCCACTTTTTAAAAAATATTTATTTTTAATGCAAAGTCAGATATACAGAAAGGAAAATCTTGCATGCAGTGATTCACTCCCCAGGCAGCTGCAACAACCAGAGCTGAGGCCATCCGAAGCCGGGAGCCTGGAACTTCTTCCAGGTCTCCCACACAGGTGCAGGGGCCCAAGACTTTGGGCTGTCCTCCACTGCTTTCCCAGGCCACAAGTAAGGAGCTAGGTGGGAAGTGGGAGCAGCCAGGATTCAAACTGGCACCCACATGGGATCTTGGTGCGTGCAAAGTGAGGACTTTAACCACTAGGCCACCGCTCTGGGCCTCAATCTTTTTTGATGCAGCTCAAATCACTAGCAGTTGGGACTTCTAAAATTTGGACTGCTCTTTAGCTAAAACTGTATCAAGTGGATAAACTAGCTTGCCTGTGTGTTTAAACTCGGAGACCCACAGGAAAGAAGAGCAGTAGGCTTTCTTGAGTGTCCCGGGAAAGAGTGCAAATGTGGAAACAAAGGAAAACAAGCTTGATGGTATTTGCGTAATGGTGTCCAGATTGTCATGATCCCTTCTTTCCTGCTTTGTGACTGTGGTCTTTGCTTTTTGTTGGACTCAATCTTACTGTTGCCAAATAAACTTCCAAGTTGTTTATTTGGTGTTTATTTGCATTGGGTTTGTGGTGATTAATCTTTGTTATCCTTAGTTGCCTTTCTAATTTAATAATGGGTTTATAAATATTAAGTGGCTTATTAATGAGTACAAGAAAGTACTCTTTAATGGTATACTTCTATGTCCTTGTAAAAGGGCCTTAGAAGTAAGTCTTTTTTTTTTTTTTTAAGATTTGTTTATTTTTATTACAAAGTCAGATATACAGAGAGGAGGAGAGAAAGAGAGGAAGATCTTCCATCCGATGAATCACTCCCCAAATGAGCACAACGGCCGGTGCGATGAATCATTCCCCAAGTGGGAGCAGGGTCCCAAGGCTTTAGGCCGGAGCTGGATGGGAAGTGGAGCTGCCGGGATTAGAACCGGCGCCCATATGGGATCCTGGTGCGTTTAAGGCGAGGACTTTAGCCGCTAGGCTGCGCCAGGCCCTAGAAGTAAGTCTTAACTGAAAAGTATTAAAGTATTGTGTAAAATTAAGCTGTGTGTGAAGGTAGTCTTATCTTTGCCAAATAAAAATTACAGAAATTTGACGAGAAAAAAAAAAAGTTTTTTGTCGACAAAATTGTAGTTCTTCCCTACAATCAAATAATATTGAGAATTCAGAATTTCTAAATATTATGTGTTAAATTCATCAAAATGGTAAATGTGATGTTAATACTGCTCTTTTTCAATGGTCTCCCATAAGTTTAAGATATAAAATATGCCATTTTCTGGTATGCCTGTACCAACTTATTGTAGACCTTTTCTAATAACAAAGTCTCACAGTATTTTAAGACAGCTCAGCTAACACTAAAATTTTAAAAATAAAGTCATGAGCCATTTTATGGTTACAATAAAAGGAGACCTTGAGCACCTGAATGGCTGAGACATACAAAGGAAAGTGATGTTGCTTCGGTGCACTTGAGGACTTTGAGTTCTTTGTTTCTTCAAGGACTTTGGTTCTGCTGCCACTTCAAAGGATGTGACCCCCCACTCTTCGTTAATCCTTTTGCCTTTTCTTCTCATCTTCTGCTTTAATTTTTTTCTTTTCAATGTCAATAAAGATGAGAATGGTATGGTCTCTGCCACGTGCAGGAAAAAAAAACAATAATTTGAAAATATTAAAAATAGAATCTGTAATTTCCAAACTTAAGAAAGAAAAAGTTAAAGAGATATAGAACATAGATTTAGGAGGGTGGGAGAGGGCCATGTGGAAATAAAGAGATGATAGAAATAGCTTCATCGCTTCTCGGCCTTTTGGTTAATTTCTAGTGTAATATCTGTTTTTATCACTTTAATATCTGATACATCCTCTATCTGAGGACAAAATATTAAGTGGATTTTTGGAGCCTGGAATTGGAATAGGAAATTGCTCTGTCCACTCTGAGCATCGACCTGGTATTGTATGACCTCCAGGAAAGGTGTACCCCCTTGGAGAAAAAAAAAAGACATAATTTCAATTATATTTATAAAGATCATAAATGTCAACAGATTATATTCTTTGATTAAAATGGACTCCAACAGTAATGAGGGGAATGATAAGGAGAATCATGAAACATGATCCAAGGAGTTCAGAACTTTGAGCAAATGTATAGTATGGTCAGTGCTACCAGGTCAGTATTAATTGATGGTAATCAGCAATTCTCTCTCTCTCTTATGATTTATTTATATTTTTGAAAGGCAGAGTTAGAGAGGGAGACAGCCCCTCCAACCGCTGATTAATGCCCTGAGTGGCTGCATCCGCCCAGACTGGTCCAGGGGAAGCCAGGAGCCAGGAGCTGCCTCAAGGGCTCGCACAGGAGTGCTGGAGCCCAAGTCCTTGAGCGGGCTTCTGCAGCTTTCCCAGGTGCATTAGCAGAGCACTGGATGGGAAGTGCAGCAGCTGAGACTCCACCTGGCACCAGTCTAGGACGCCAGCACTGCAGGCAGCGGTTTAACCTCCTGTGTCACAGTGCCAGCCCCAGTGATTATCAGTCCTGTCCAAAGTGAAAGAATAGTGTAGTTGTTGTCATATGTAATAGACTAATATTCTGAAATTTATACAAAAGAGCAGAAGCTCAGGCATCTATAAGACAACTGTGAAGAAGATCAGGAATAATGACCTTCCCTATTAAAGATTTTGTATAACGTTTGTCATAATTAAGGTGGTAGTATTGATACAGTGATTGACATCAGACTTAATGGAACATAATTTAAAAATCTGGAAACTAACCCTGGTTAATATGAATGTCTGATATGACAGAAATAAAATTCAAAGGGAATAGAAATGTATAAGTCATTTAATCAACAGTGTTGTGCCAGCTAACTTAATCTCTAGAAGAAAAAAAATTAAATTCACAATAAAGTTAAAAATAAATTCCAAGTGGATTATCTGCCCAACTGTGAGAAATAGTACATATCAAGCTTTAGAAGAAAAGGTCAGAGAAAGCCATGATATGATAAGGAAGAATATATATATACATATAAAGATTTATTTACCCACTTGAATGGCAGAGTTACAGAGAGAGTGAACAGAGACAGAGAAATCTTCCACCTGCTGATTCACTCCCCAAATAGCCACACAGCTATGCTAGACCGAAGCGCACAGCCCAGAGCGTCCTCTGGATCTCCCCCATGGGTGCAGGATCCCAGGGACTCGGGCTGTTTTCCACTGCTTTCTCAGGCACATTAGCAGGGAGCTGAACCAGAAGTGGAGCAGTCAGGATGCAAACCAGCCCCCAGGGGAGGATTTTTTATACCCCTACAAACCATAGTGGTGATGATTCTTAAATGTATCTATTTTTTTAAGGGTTTATTTATTTATTTACTTATTTGTAGAAGAGTTTCAGAAAGTAGAGAAGAGAGATTCTTCCATCCACTGGTTCACTTCCCATATGTTCAAAATGGCCACAACAGCTAAGACAAGGCCAAGCTAACATTAGAAACCAGGAACTCCACCCTAGTCTCCACACGTGTGGTGAGGACACAATTAAGCCATCACCTACTGCTCCAAAGAAGTTCATTAACGATAAGCTGGATGCAAGCCAGCTTAAGCCTGTGTTTAAGCTGGCAGGCCCTATTTTTGCCTTTTAAATCAGCTTAATTGAGATAGAAATGTATGATAATTCCTGAGTTTTGTCAACAGTATGCATCCCATATGAGTACCAGTTGAAGTCCTTGATGCTCCACTTTCAATATAACTCCTCTGCTAATGTTTCTGGGGTAATATCAGAGATAGCCCAAGTGTTTGGGCTCCCTCCCCACTACGAAAGAAACTACCACAAAGTCCCTGGCTCCAGGCTGAAGCCTTGCTAGCCCTGGGCACTTGCAGCCATTTGGGGAGTGAATCAGCACATAAGAGAACTGTATTTTTCCTTAGTCCCATTGCCTTTCAAATAAGTAAATACTAAAAAATTAAAAAGGGCCCAGCACAGTAGCCTAGCAGCTAAAGTCCTCATCTTGCGTGCACCAGAATCCCATATAGGTACTGGTTTATGTCCTAGCTGCTCTGCTTCCCGTCTAGCTCCCTGCTTGTGGCCTGAGAAAGCAGTGGAGGGACGGGCCAAAGCCTTGGGACCCTGCATCAGAATGGGAGACCTGGAAGAGGCTCCTGACTCCTGGCTTTGGATCTATTCAGCTCCAGCCACTTGGGGAGTGAACCAGCAGATGGAAGATATTTCTCTCTGTCTCTGCTCTCTATAAACCTTTCCAATAAAAAATAAATAAATTTGTTTTAAAAATCAGTTTACATTCTTTGCCAGTAAATGTGGAGGAAAATGTAGTTAGTTTGAAAGTTCTTTTCTGAATGCAAAATTTTAAAAACCAGCTAGAAAATCAATTCTTCTTTTCTCCAATTCCTCCCATTTTGGGCCTTGGTAGGAGGGTTTGATTAGAGAAGCCAGCACAAGAACTTTGGCCCAAAGTAAATAAAAGCACAGGCAGTTTTGCAACTTATATGCCTGACAAAGTATAATAATCAGAAGATTAAAAGTATTGGAAATCAAGAAGAAAACATCTAATCAGAAAGATGGACAGATGAACCAAGATCTCATGGAACTGGAAACCAATGACAACTAGACATATAAAAAGAACTCATTAGCTTGCAGTAAAATGTAAATTAAGACCACATTGAAATTCTATTTCACACCTACTAGACTGCAAAAAAATTAAGAAGTCTGAAAATACCAAGTGTTGGCAAGAATGTGGAGCAACACGATCCTTTTTGTCATGCCAGTAGAAGAGTAGATGCTGGAACTGCTTGGAAAGCAACTTGGCCCTAGCTTCCAGTGTTAGTCATTCACATAGCCTGTAACCCGGCAATCCCGCAACTAGCTGTGCACTGTAAAAGAAATCTGGCACATGCACTCAGAGACATTTGCAAGGATTTTTATAGAAAAATTCTTAAGCCAATAATCTAGAAAGAATAGCAATTTACATGGACAGGCGAATGGGTAAAGAAACGTTGGCTATATTTACATGATGGAATATTATATGACAGTAAAGTCAAATGAATTACCTCCTAGGGTCATCAACAGGGACAAATGTTACTAAAAGTACAATGTTACTTAAAAAGCAAACCTGACAGAATTATATATCATTTGATACCATTATAAAGGACCCAGTATAGACAAAAGAAGTGCTGGTTAATAATATAGTTGCAAAATCTATTTAAAGAGAGAGAGAGAAGAGGGGTAAGCAAGGTTTAAGCTCAGCGTTAGCTCTGAGGGGTTAGCTGTGGAACAGGGATCTGCAGCAGGGGTGTTGATGCTAGAGATTTACAGCGTGCATTTTATTGTGCTTCCTATCTTCGCTGTACGTATCATATGTTCCTTATATCAACTGTTGCTTTTAAAATGTGCTTAACACTTGCAGTGAGTCATGACCAAGATATCTACAGCAACTCAAGGGACAAGCTAAGACAAGCAGACAGCAGACACTAAGAGAACGGAGATGCCAAGCCTATCCCAGCCCATATGCTTCTTGCTGGTGCAGAGGCCAGTTTTAGTGCTCAGCCAGGCCACAGATGGAGCCAGGGAAGGGGCTGCACCTGTCATGACGAGCATGTGAACAGAAGGCCAGAACCTCTGTGAAGTCGCCAGGCAGGCTGTCTCTTGTCCTCTCTTTTTCTCAAAGCTGGTAATAGTCCAAGAAAGAATGTCCAGTTTCTTATTCATTACGGAACACATTTGAGGTTTTGGAAGTAGTTACATAGGTACATAGGTAACTGCTTAAAGGGTTTTTTTCTCCCTACTTATTTTCAGATGATATTTATTTTCCTTTTGGTCCATTTAATATTTGAAATATTTTAAAAGTAAACAGAGCATTTTACGGCTGTGGAGTACTGTGTCTCCACTGTGTGTCCTGCCACACTCAGACTCAGAAAGTTGGTGTTAGAGTGGAAAATAATAATCTTCAGGCAAAACCTTCCGCTTTGGTATTCTAGCTCTGTCAAACATGTTACATTGCATGAAACTGTGACTCCTGGAAGAGTTGATGTTACCTGTGTCAGATCAGTGCTCCAGAATTTTACAAGTCCCAGAATCTGGAATAACCCTAAGCTTATTGATGAGAGGTGACATACCATATTTAACATTTTATGTGATGTGTTCCTGACCCCTGTGTGCTCGGGCATTGTTTTTGTAAGAGAAGTGAAATGGAAAATACCAGATGAAGCATTCTGTGTCTCCGTGTGGTCAGCAGGGATGGGGGGGGGGTTGAGCTGGGGAAGACATCTGTCACTCGCAGCCGGCCAGGAATATTGGCCTTGGGGCTGTCCCCTTGTCCCCTTGTTCCCTTGTTCCCTTGTCGTTGTGCTTGTTGTGCTCAGTTGGTCAGGAAAGGTTTCAGAGCCCCAAAACACCTCAGGAACGTGACTGTGAGACATGAGCAAATGGACTGGCAGATCTGTCTGCGTGAAGATTTTTAGCCTGAGAATGCAAGATAAATGAATTTATTATATTTATCCTTAAAAATTATCCCTCTCCCCTGTCCTCCAACAGTTATCCAGAGAGATCAAAAATTGCCAACTTTAACACCTTTCTCATGTGCAGGATGTTAGCAGTTGATCCCTCAAATCACTCCTACAACTTTCAATGAACAGGCAAGATTTGCTAGCAATACTCAGTTCAATTTTAAGAAAAATTGTTTGTTTTAATTTGAAAGGGAGATTTTACACAGCTAAAAAGAGAGATAGAGAAGGTCTTTGATCCATTGGTTCACTCCCCAAATGGCTGCAACAGCAAGAGCTGAACTGATCCTGAATTGATCCGAAGCCCGGAGCCAGGAGCCAGCTGTTGCAGCCATTTGGAAAGTGAACCAGAAGATGGGACAGCTCTCTCTCTCTCTCCTGTAAATCTGCCTTTCAAATAAAACAATAAATAAATCTTTAAAAAATACATTGAAAGTACCCACTTTCATGGAGTTGCTTTGTTTGCTTCTTTTAGATTTAGAGTTTCCAAAGTATTATACCGTATTTCAAAGCTTTTGAAAACACTTTTCCCAGACCTGATTCCCAAAAATTCTGACTTAATTTACTTGGGATGTTGCCTAAACTTTCTTATTTTAAAAAGTTGCCCAGAGGATTGGAATGTGCAGCCAGATTCAAAAACCATTTTACTAGGAGTCAGAAAAACATGCTGATGATTTTGTTTTGTTTTGTTTTGTTTTGTTTTGAGAAATAGTAGTGTCAGAGAACTATCACCAAATTAAGCTGTCTCATAGTGTTGCCATTTAAAACAAGGAAGCAAAAATAGTGAAACATCCTTAGTTTGGTTCTCAGTGATTTGATGATATCAAAACAGGAAAATATGAGTAACTAGCAAGTATCTGAAGCTTAGCAATAAGCAGCATTAGTGGCCCATAAAGAAGCAAAATCCAGACAGACTTAATTGGTCTTTTTAGATTGAATTACAGAAGTATTAGAAGAAAGGAATGTAGTAGATGGAATGTCTGGATTTTATTACAGCATTCTCTACAGTACCTCATGAAACCCAAGTTGGAAATGCATTTCATATTCCCAGCTAGCATGAGAACATAGTCTAGCAAACAGTAAAACATCATATTTGTGAAGTGGCTGCTTAGCACATTTGTAGCACTACACATTTGTGCTGCCTGAAAAAGATCGCTTGTGAAATTTGTTGATGTGGTGCTTTATGTTTTTTTTGGTTGAATTAATCAAAGTTATGTTATGCCTGTAACAGTAGCCATAGTATTAAGACTGTTGACCAGGAAGTTATACATCGCAATAAAATTAAAACAACAACAATAATATTTAGTAAAAGTCCAGAGAAGAGGAAGGTGGTAGAAAGGACAAAGAAAATATCACAGCTAATTCTAGCCACTATAACAAAAAGAAAGATTCTTTAGGATTTGAGAGGAGATTGGGAGGACAATCTTTCATGGTCTTTTTTTTTTTTTTTTTTTAGATCAAAGGATTTTATTAGACCCTGACATTTCTATTGCTTAAATACGATTTCACTTATTACCTCATTTTTAGTTATCAACTGTTATATTCAATCAAATGTGATTTAGTATCCCATTTTTATACACTCTGTCAAGTTTTTTCCTCTTCAGATACAGAGTTGGATAATTAAATGTTATTAATTTTTTTTCTGAACCGTAGTCCTGAGTCCTGGGGTGGGTTTTAGATTTCTTGTTTGTTCTTTGTGGTGATGCTTCCTTACTACATTTGAATAAAAACTTTTTTGAAACTTTGTTTTAAAGACAAGTAACAAAGAGAGGCAGAGAGACAGTGATAACTTGCATTCACTGGTTCATTCTCCAAGGGCCTGCTGCAGCTGGGACTGGGCAAGGCCATGCACAGGACAAGGAACCCTCTCTAGACCTCCTTATGCAGGAACTCTGCACCTGGGCCATTATCAGCTCCCTCCAGGTCGTGAATTCCCACAGGGGATGCAAACATCCCAAGTAGCAGATTAAACCTATGTGATAGACAATGCCCAACTCTATGACTTCTCAGTGGTTATGTAATTATCACATCATCACAACAGAATGACTCTATTCGTGATTAACTTACAGAGGTTGCTGGAAGACACAGATGTGATACACTGAATGGCCTTTATCTCCACATGTCCAATGCAGACACATTATCACTCCTTGTTCCTTTAAGACACTCCAGATGCTGGATTGGACATCCATATGCCTTGAGAAAGTGCCTAGGTTCAACTCCCTGCTCTACTTCTGAATCCCTGCTTCCTGATGGACACTTGGGGAGTGTTTGGGGGCAACCCACTGATTCCTAGCTTTTGCCTGGCCCAGATCTGACTCTTGTGGGTATTTGGGAAGTAAAGCAGCAGATAGGAGATCTCTTGTTGTCTGTCTTTGTCTCTGTTTCTCTGCCTTTCAAATAAGCATCCATTTGCATTACAGTAAAGCACTAATAAGTGGCTCAGGCTTGCAGCATTTTTGGAATTTTATGTTTTTAAATCCTATTATTGTTGTTGTTGTTGTTATCATTATTCAAGAGGCAGCGAGACAGAAAGAAAAACTTCTATCCCCTGGTACATTCCTGAAATGCCCCTTACAAGACCAGGTCAAAACCAGAAACCAGAAAATTCAGTCCTAGATCTCAAGTAGGGACCCAGCCACTTGAGCCCTTTCTTGCTTTCTTTTCAGGGTATGCATTAACAGGACACAGAATTGGAAGCAGAACCAGGTCCCAAACCCAGGTGCTCCAGTACGTACAGTAGTAATCAGTGTCTTAACTGCTGTGCTAACCAATATCCCAATATCCTGTAGACACCAACTTGTGGACCTTAAGTGGGGTGACTTTTTCCAGTTTGGATCTAACTCTAACCTGGCATAGGCATAGCTCCTCACTGTTGACTCTGAATGAGTGCATCCAAGGTACAGGATGCCCCAATTACAGTAAGTCACAATGTTTAGCCCAGCAGTTCTCTAGCTGTTCTTGCGCCAGAATGCTGCCGCCTTCCTCATGCTTTGTTACGCCCACCAGAGCTCCTCCTCAGTTCTTCACCAGGCAGGACTGATTCACCCCTGGCATCCGTGCCCCAGGAATCTGTGCTTGCCGCCACCTGCAGTTCCTGGTTGCTTTCGGTTGTATAATGTTGTAATGAACCACTCCAAAACGCAGTGGCTTAAGATAAAATCAAATTTATTATATCTCACATTTTTGTTCTATGTGAGAAATAAAATTAACTTTCTTTAATCTTCCTGTTGTTTTGACTGCATGTCAGCTTCTATTGTTTAGGTTTCTGAAAGAATTACATCATGCATTAGGAGGACCGTGATGCATTCAATCCGCCGCCCCCTCATGCTTAGTAGATCTAGGCTTCAATTTAGCAGCAGAATGGCAAAATTTGCAAGTGTTATCTTAAAGTATTTCTTCAATAGCTTATTTTCCAGTCTGCAGATCATCAAGTCTTTATTTTTTTTTTTTTTGTTTTTTACTATTTTGCTGCCTCATTAACTGCCTCAATTTGTGAGGGTGATTTGATTAAGTTGTCTTTATTTTGTTGATGAGAAAGTAAAATTGATTTTAAGAGGAAAATAGGTAATGTGTTAGCTCAGATACTCATGACTTAAACTGCCCAAAGTAGGTGACTTTTAGCTTATTGACAGGATTGCTTTGATTGTTAAGGAATAAATTGCCTAGGGAAAAAATCTTAATGAGTATATGTATGTAGGTGCAGAAGAAAGCAAATGTGTAAGATGTGATAAGAACAGCTGTAATGAATTATGATCCTATCTATGTCCAGCAAACAAAACTTTGAAGGGTTGTTCTTGTTGTGAATACCTGCTCTGTGTAACTAATAGGTATGAATATAATTTTCAGAAGAAAATTGTTAGAGCTTTTCCAATTTCTCTCATAACCAAGAAAAGCTATATGATATTTGAAATCAGCCTACTATATTTATTGTGATAGAGATGAAAATAACAACAACAATAATAGGATGGGTACTCTTTTTTTTTAAGATTTTTTTTGTTGTTGTTGCAAAGTCATATATATAGAGAGAGGAACAGACAGAGGGGAAGATTTTCCGTCCAATGATTCACTCCCCAAGTGAGCACAGCAGCCGGTGCTGCGCCAATCTGAAGCCAGGGGCCAGGAACTTCCTCCTGGTCTCCCACGCAAGTGTAGTGTCCCAAAGCATCAGGCCGTCCTGGACTGCTTTCCCAGGCCACAAACAGGGAGCTGGATCGGAAGTGGAACTGCCAGAATTAGAACCGGAACCCATATGGGATCCTGATGCATTCAAGGTGAGGACTTCAGCCACTAGGCCACGGTGCCAGCCCCATGGATGGGTACATCTTTAGCCCGCAGCCAGAAAAAACATTCTGGAAAATACATTCTCTTAAGGAAATAGAGATTATTTATTTCTTACTTATTTATTCCAGAGTCAGAGAAAAGTCCTATTTGCAGGGTCACTCCTCAAATGCCCTCAGTGACCAGGCCAGGCTACTGCCCAAAGCTGAGGGCCAGGGACTCTCACCAAGCCTGCTGCATGGCGACAGGAGCCCAGATACTCTGACCATCCTCTGCCGCTTTTCCAGGAGCAGCTGGGTTGGAAGTAGAGCAAGTGAGATCTGAGCCTGTGTTAGACTGGGGATCCTGAGAATGAAGTGATTTTTTGGGGGGGGGGCCTCAGCTTTAGACTATATTATATTGTGCATAATCTAAGTTTGTGTAAAATTTTTGTGTAAAAATCCAGTTTTGGGGGCCAGCAGTGCCATAGTGGGTAAAGCTACCACCTGCAGTACGAGCATCCTAATGGGTGCTAGTCTGACTCCTAGCTGCTCCACTTCTGATCCAGCCCCCTGCTCATGTGCCTGGCAAAGCAGTGGAGGATGACCCAAGTGCTTGGGCCCCTGCACCCGGGAAGGGAACCCACAAAAAGCTCCAGATTCCTGACTTTAGACTGGCCCAGCTCCAGTCATTTGGGGAGTGAACTAGCAAATGGAAAATCTTTCTCTCTGTCTCTCCCTGACTCTCTATAACTCTGCCTGTTAAGATAAAATAAATAAAGCTCTTAAGAACAATGTTTAAAATCAATTCTGCCTTCTCATCTACAGTGAGGGAAGGCATTTTTCTGAATTCTTCTTTTGGCTAATTTATTGAATACCTGCTGTTTATGAAAGTGTTCCAAGCCTTGAGGATTTAGAGCTAAACATAGCATAGTGTTTCTCCTAAGGAATATTCAGCACAAGACCCCAGATGTGGTAGTCAGGGACTATCATACTGTGTGACGGTCATAATACTTGGACACTTAGGGAGTGTCTACTATGTGCTTGACATTGTTATATGGTGATGCATTTACTACTTAAATAAAGCAGCCACTATTACACAAAAGCAAACAAACACAGAAAGGTCAATGACTTCATTCAAAGTCATCTTGCTACTCCCGGTGTGCACGAGGTGTATTGAGAATGCGGGGAAGGATTTCCTCACCTAGACGAGGCGAGAAAATCTCGCTCTACAGAGAAATGACCTTCCAACCTTGTCTTAGAAATCTTACTCCTTTTTTAAAATTAAACTTATTTATTTGATGTGATCACAGGGTTAACGAGGATGGGAAGGAGTGAGGATCAGGGGAAAGTGGGTGAATTCATGATTTCCTAGCTCTCCATTTCTTCTTGTCTCTGGGGGCAGGGGAGAGATAAAGAAGGAACCCACATTCTTTTCTTCTAGTTAAAGGAAACAAAATATGGGCAGTGTAAAAAAAAATAGTGCAACTCTCATGAGAAACATCGAGGAATGCAGTATTGTTGGAACAATAAGATTCAACAGATAAGCTTGAAGGAGTTGGAAGAGTTAGATAGGAGAGATTGATGGATGAAGTGAAACTGACCGAAGTTGGCAACTATATGTGAGAAAGGGGAAGGGATGTGGGATTAGTGGCATGGGTTCCCCCAATGAAAGGTCTTACCCGTCTGTGGGACGGTGAAGGAGAGCTGCAGAACAGGTTTGGAGAGGGACTGTTGACCTTTAGCAACAAAAACAACAGCAAGATGTTGAACTAGCAGGGAAGAGAGGTCAGCACACCCTAGACACAGAAAGAGTACACAGGTAGATGTGATGTTATGATAATGTTTGAAAATTAATTTGGGTACCACATGCATTTTGTTGTGAATTTCATAATTTGCCTATATCTTACATATAGCCTCTAGTACAGATCCTATAGTATGCAATACATTTTAAGTGACATTAAACAAATTTAAGTAACATTTGAGTTAAAGGAAAAAATACCAATACTGTATCGCAGCATAGTAGGCTAAGTTTCTGCCTGCAATGCTGGTATCCCATGTAAGTACCAGTTTGAGTCCTGGCAGTTGCACTTCCAACTCTGGTTCCTGCTTGTGGCCTGGGAAGGCAGCAGGAGATGAATTGAATCCTTGGACCCCTGTACCCACATGAGAGACCTGGAGGAAACTCCTGGGTCCTTGCTTCAGATTGGCTCAGCTCTGGCTATTGAAGCCATCTGGGGAGTAAACCAGCAGATAGAAGATCTGTTTCTCTGTGTCTCCTCTGTAATTCCATCCTTCAGATGAAAATAAATCTTTAAAAGTAAAAAAATACCCTAATTAATATGAGAAAACATTTTGGCTTTCTGAACATACTCAAGGGTGCTTCAAAAACTTTATGTAACAGTGAAATTAAAAAATGTTTATTTTAGTGTCCTGACAAAAACATTTGAAACTCATACTTTTTTTTTTTTCGGTTTGTTTTCAAAATTGATTGAAGAGGACCTCCTCATAAATACGTGAAGGTTTAGTTAAACGTCACTAAGGCCAAGACCATTCATTTGATTTACATAGTTTTCACACATTGAGTGAAACATAAAAAATAAACAAAAACTATGAGGTCTGTGAACAGCAGAAGGTGCTGTCACCTGATAATGTTTGGCATTTTGTCATGTATTAGATTCATTTCTATGGCTGTTACTTTTAACAAACACAAGGAGAAGAGCATTGACCATTTGAAGTAATTGAAACTTGGTATTTTAATTTGCTTAAAGCTGCTGTTTGGTGCAGTGGTTAGGACTCCTACCAGGCCTGCACCATCATGGGGCCTGTACTTGGGTCCAGGCTCCACTTTTGATTTCAGCTTTGTGCTTATGTGCACCCTGCAGAACTTCAGGTGATGGTTCAAATACCTGGACCCCTGCCCCTCAAGGTGGGAGACTACACTGAGTTCTTGGCTGCTGGCCTCATTCTGGCACAGCATTGTCTGCTTGCCTGCATCAATGGGGAGAATTGAAAATCTCTGTCTCTCTCATGCTGCCTCTGTACCTTTTGAATAAAATGAAAATAAGAACTTTTTTAGGAAAAAATTTGTATGGTTATTATAGATAATTTCTGTGGTGTTTTGTTTCTATTAGAAGATGAAACATTCTGTTTGGAACTGCGTTTCATTTCGTCTCAAGGAGTGACTTGTATGTCTAAGTAGGAAAAAGAAGGTCTCTGTGAGAAGTTGACCTCTGAACTAAGACTTCAAGGAAGTGAAGAGAGTAGGGAAGAGCATCCCAGAAAGAAAGTGGAGCATGTGCAAACCCTAAGTCAAGATCTGGTGGCCAGTGTGCCTGGAGCAGAAAAGCAGTGAAGCCATGGCCGCCAAGTGGCAGGGAACCATGCAGGGGTTTGCAGCAGCAGCAGGGGACCCCCTGGGAGGCTCTAAAGTCCAGCCTCGGAGAACACACTGACAAAGGGCAAAGATGGGCATTGGGAGTCCTCTTAAGGAACAGCTTTAATACCATATTTGGTCAGATCTTAATAGTGGGAGGAGTTAATTATGTGAAGATTTACCATAAAATTATAGTGGGCAGGCATTGTGGTTTGGCAGCCAGAAGGAATAAATAAGTTGGTAAAATGGTATAGAGTCTAGAAAGATCTGTACGTGTGTGGGCACTTACTTTAGGACACTGGTTTCGTACAGAATTGTGCAGAGTGACTGTTACCTGCACTCTTTTTTTTTTTTATGGTTAAAAAAAATTTCTTTTTATTAATTGCATTGTATTATGTGACACAGTTTTATAGGTACTTGGATTCCCCCACTACCTGCATTCTTGGACCTGGGTCAGTTGGATATCTTCCACACCAAAGTAATCATTTCTAGTTAGACTGCAGGTAAAAAATGGAAAACCACTACCTCTGTGAGATAACACAGAAAGTTATCTTTGTGATTTTAAGGGAAAAACATTCTTTTCCCATAAGAGTAGTAATATTTATAGTGAGTTTAAAGGTTCCTTTCTCCGTTTTAAATGTAAATAGATTTTTGTATTTATTGCAAAAGCTGTCTTAAACAGAACCAGAAAGCATTGATTGTAAAGGAAAAGATGGATCATGATAAATTAGGAAAGACTAAAGTTAAGCATTTCTCTTCATCAAAAGACATTGAGCCTGAAACAAGAAGCCACCATAAGAGAAAATAATGTGTAAGGGTGACATGCACATTTTATGAATATATAAAGAAAAATGGAGACAGTGTTTCATATCTGGAAAGGAGTGAGAAAACAGGGCAAGGTTCTCTAAATTCTCATTTAGCAATGGTGTCAACTTTGTGTAATGTGAAACCACATTTCTGGCCTCTTTATATATCTCTGGGAAAGAAACAACCATCCTGGGTCTTTATGTGTTTTGAATTGAGCTGAAATAAAGGTTGTTCACATTTAAGCTAGAATTTGAATGACTGTACACATTAAAGAAAAAAATATGCTTGAACACAGGTTACCATTTTAAGAGACACTCTTCTACCTGAAGCTTGGAGTGTTAGGCAGACTCATGCATAACCTCATCCTCAGGAAGGTTCTAAGCTGCTCAAATCTGTGGCATGAGAGAAGAAACCAGAAAAATAGCACCAAGAAAATGTCTGATATTTTAAAACGAATCTTGCTGAACAATACAAACATTGGGACTAATTCTGTACGCAGGATTTGTATTATGTTCCGGTGTTCTGAAATTTATTTTAGCTTCCCTTTCTCTGCCTCCACCTAACTGCATTTCCTAAAACTTAAAGGTAGAGGCTTCCCTGAGTGTCAATCTTTGACGTTCAAAAGAGGTTTGCAGGAGAGGGCCCTGGGTTTCCAGGGAGCCAGCTTGTGTGGAGTGGGGACTGGAAGTGGTGGGGATAGGAGAGCATCTGTGTTTAGAATGCTCCAATAAGCAATCAGCCCTCTCCCGAGATGACCCTCGCCTGTTGCTAGGCGCTCACTGCTGTTTCGGGAGTGGGTGGCAACATTATGTAATCCTGAACTGCGTCTCCATCCTCTTTATATATCTTAGGGGAATGGATAGGCTTCTTGGGCTTATATTTTGTGCTAACTAATGTTTAGGATTGAAAAACAATTGAGCTTTTTAAATTTCTTAATTTGGCCTAAAAATGGAATTGTATATTTAAAGAATTAAAAAATAAAAGCCTACTAAACATGAGATTCCTATTCTAATACCTGCTTCACCATCAGAGAATATCAGGCATTCTCAAACAAACAACCCCCCTGAAACTTTAAATCTAAAGAGCATTTTCAGCACTCTAATGGACAGAAATGGACCTGTGAAGGGTGGGCATCTGGCCCGGCAGTTAGGGCATCGGTTGGGACCTTTGCATCCCCTAACGGTGCCTGGGTTCAAGTCTTGACTGTATTTTCCACTCCAGCTTCGTGCTCATGTGCACCCTGGGAGGCACAGTGAAGGCAGAAGTCACTGTCCCCCACCCAGCAGGAGACCCCAAGTGCATTCTGGGCCTCTGCTTTTGGCCTCTATAAGTATTCTTAAAATGGCAATCAAATACAAATGTGGCAACATGATCAACTAGAAACCTTAGAATCCATACATATGACATAAAAGATCTACATAAATCGCAGGGATGCAAAATGAAACTACCTCTACAAGGCAAAGTAAATGTCTTTTGAGATTTTGTTTTATTGTTAATTAGTGAGCTGATTAGAACTATAGACTGCTCCTGAGCCAACAGCTCAGCATGTGAAGCGAGCACTAAAGCTAGCTTTCACTGAAGGGCACTTCCTAACGCCTGATGACCTTCATTGTTTTGGTTTTCCTATTCCATGAGCATACTGAGCAGGAAAAACATTAAGGAATAACTTTATGTAAAAATTGTGATAGCAGAAAGCTGGAAACCAAGTAACTGAAGAATTATGTCTCATTTATATTATACAAGGCAGAAAAGGAGGGAAGAAATAAGGGGAGACAAATAGCACCAAATTCTGGGTTGGAACCTACCTATATTGAAAATATAATAAATATAAAGGGCACTAGATAACCTTTTTTAAAAAAAACATAAAATATTTATTTATTTTATTTGAAAGGCAGAGTTACAAAGAGAGAGAGAGATCTTCCATCTGCTCATTCACTCTCTAAATGGCCACACTGGCCAGGGCTGACCTGGGCCCAGCCAAAGCCAGGAGCCAAGAGCTTCATCTAGGTCTCCATGTGAGTTCAAGGGTCTGAACACTTTTGTCATCTTCTGTTGCTTTCCCAGGCACATTGACAGAGAGCTGGAGTCGAAGAGGAGCAGTCAGAACTCAAACTGGTGCTCATATGAAATGCAGCCATTGCATGTGGCGGCTTAACCCACTTTGACACGGTACCAGCTTCAATAAACTTTATGACAGAAAGTATAGGTAGACATACAGATGGTTAATTCATCATGAGAAAGATTTCAATTGCCCAGAGAAGTAAATTAATTCCAAGTCATGTGCATTTAGTACGCTATGGAAAATATCTGAAGCAAAAACTAGCTTCGCTCTGAAAAGAAATAGATGAATCCACACTTACAGTGGGAATTTTCTAATAATGTATTTCTAGCATTTTTATGTCTTTAAATGCTACTGTGACTTTTTTGCACCTCAAAATGGAACATACTGTTTTGTGAATCAGTTATTGTGTGGTTGAGTTTTCTACACAATTATAATCTTTCAGATAACTGAAACGTGCAACCTTTTAGAAATAGATTTTGACAGACTTTGAGGATGTACTTCATTCTTCTCTACTTTTTTGTAAAAGTGACTCGCAACTTTTTAGTGAAATTGTTTAAACCTAAAAAGTGTTGAAAAAGCATAGCTAACATGCATTTACCTTTCACCTAAAATTATCTGTTGCTAACAGTTTGTCATACTTGCTTTATATTTTTTTCTGTGTGTTTGCATATTTTGCAATGGCAACACCAGTTGTTACTAGTTTTACTGAACCATGTTAAAGTAAGCCACTTCAACAAGAAGTGCTATAACAATTAGGTCAGTTCCATGTCCATGCGCTCCCTTCCAAGAAAAGTTACAGAGGTTATTACACTTTTACGTAACATCCTCTACTTAATAAAAACAAAACTCGTTGGAGAAATGGCTGATTCTAGAAATGGGACAGTGCATACACAAGATAAACTTGGAGCGTCTGGTGGTGTACCCAGAGCCGCATGGTAACCATGCTGGAGGCACATGCGATAAGCACAGGCGCCTGCCCACAGAGACCTCAGTGGCCAGATCTGGAACAATCTGAACAACAAAATAAAATAGTATCGAATGACAACCAAAGTGCAAAGTCCATACTGATATAAATAACTGATGAAATAGAGGCAGATAGACAAATCACTCAGAAGAAATCCAAATGCTATGTGCCGATACTCTAACCTTAGAGAAAGAGAGCATATTTCCCCACTCCCTAAGTCTGTAGGTAACTTTATCTGAATATACTACTTCAGCCAGCTAATGAAGGTTAATATCAACAGCCGTCAGTTACACCAACAGTATGAACCCTTGATATGTGTCAGAAACAACACATCATCTTTGTGATATTCCTCCCAAAACCCACATTCTAGGATAGGGCGTTGTGGCACAACAAGTTAAGCTGCAACTGAAATGCTGGTTCAAGTCCTGGTTATTCCATTTCCATCCCAGCTTCCTCTTAACGTGCCTGGGAATGCAGCACACGATGGCCTAAATACTTGAGTTCCTACCACTGATGGGGTAACCAGTATAGAACTCCTAGTACCTCACTTCCCCATTCCAGCCTGGCCCTACACAGTGCTGGAGTCATTTGGGAAATGAACAAGTACAGGGAGATTCTCCCTCTGCCCACCTCCGTCCCCATCTCTACTTTTCAAATTAATAAATATTTAAAAAACAGAAAAAGAAAGAAAAGAAACCTGTCTCCTGAGTCTCATGAAAAAAAAAAAACATCAAATTATAATTGAGGGACATTCTTTAAAAAAAAAAAACCTTGACTAGCACTCCCAAATATGGGCAAAATGTGAAAGATTTGAGAAATTTTCTGAGGCACCTGGGGAAACAGGGTGATTTAATGCAATGTGGTAAATCGATGAGGTCCCAGAAGAGAAACAAGATTATTTAAGTATAAGCAAAATCTGAGTTAAAGATAGTCCTTAATAATAATAATGTACTATTATTATTACTTCATTAATTGTGAAAAATGTACCATACCCGTGCAAAATTTTAATAATAAGGGAAACTGAGTGTGGAGTCTATGAGAACTGTGTGCCTGTTTTCTGTAAATCTATAAATTATCTTGAAAATCTAAAACAACAGAAGAAATGGAAATTTTATTTTAACGCCACTGTAAACATTAGTACATTTCAGTCCTAATTATTATATCTTCAAAACAATACATTCTTTTATATGGCCAAAAGATTCATCTCTCCTAGGCAGTATAACATTGCTAAATCCCCAGGTTGCCCAGAGAATACCTTTGGTAGCTAAATTATTATTTTTGATCCAGAATTGACCCCAGGAACATTGCTTTTGTTTGTCACTTCTCTCTATTCTGTACTCATCATGAGAAATTTTCCCACCCTTGTTCCACTGATAGATGAATTGTCCTTCATTCATCACTTACATGTTGCCCTTGTGATGGATGGTGGGGGAAGGCTTGCCAAGTCAGGGTTGGGGAAAATGGTACCATCTCCCAAGTGGACACACAGCCATCCAGAACTCAGGAAACAGTGAGTGGTGTGCGAATGGGCAAGGACCTTGGTTATGCCAGGCAGCCAGCCAGCAGGGTGGTTTTATGCTGTAATTTACAGAAGTTGAAATTAAATTAGATGGTAGTGTATTTCTTTTTGCACGTTTGTGTCTTTTGCTATTAAATTCTCCAACATTGAAATAAAGTTCCCACCTCTCTGAAGGGAAGTACTGAGAGACATGCCCTTTGTCTGTTGATTACTCCAAGAGGACATGCAGCCTGTTTTTGAATGCTTTTTCAGTAAACAGACGTCTGGCAGATAAGACACCATTGTCCCACTTCAGAATGCCTCGGTTCAGTTCCCAGTTCCAGCTCCGGGCTCCCTCTTCCAGCCGACGCAGACCCTGGGGAAACCACAGTCATAGCCACAGTAATTGGGGCCTGCCTGTAACGATTGTTTTCATGGCTTGTGGTTCCTGGCCTCAGCCCCAGATGTGCCAAACTGCCCTGGCCACTGTGGGCATCTAGAGAATGAAAAGAATGAGATCTCTGTGCATCTCAGAGTTTTGAAGATTTTTTTTTTAATGCTTTTACAATGTTTCATTTTATGTTCCGGGTGTTACTGTTTGCTCTACAAACTTAAGAGGCCAAATTTTCCTTAACCCTCCTTCGTGAAGGGCGGTAGAATTCAGGGAGCCTCAAAGAGAAAGGGGCAGGCTCAGAGACTGTTGTAGGACATGGAGTGGCATGGGAGAATATTACTGAGTTTGAGATACAGAAAGAACTAGAATGATTTGAGTAGATGAAAAGAAGGAAGTGGTTTAAGAAATATGAAAATAAAATGTTTTCATTTCCAAATTATTGCAAATAAGCTTAAATTTAAAAAGCAATGATGGAATCCCCAAGGCATCCCTATGGATAAAAGCAGCAGCACCTGGCTTGCCATTTTCATTCGTGATATTTTCTTTTGTCTAATGGAGAAAATTTTAAATTTTCTATGAAAGCAAAATATTGGATTATGTTTAGATGAGATGGTGCCGGGTCAAGCGTTGTCATGCTCATTTGTGTCATGACTATGGATGGCTGTAGTTTAGAGTGAAGAGAAGTTTGACTGTTCTCCAGGACAACCGGGTTAGAAAATTTAGATCCAAGTAGTTCAGTTCAGGGTCATTCACTTTGTGGTCAGGTAGCACTAAGTGAATTGCACAGAATAGGGCAGGATTCAAGTTTATGGCTGTCCTTACTCATCTTTTTATTTGTGAACAGTGATGTGTTTTAGAAGAGGACATTTTCTCAATGTATTCAAAATTGGTTTGTGTGTGATATTTTTTTTCCATTACCAGAAGCTTAAAAAAAATGATTATAACTGAACTCTCAACTTATCTTAGTCAACAAAGCTAATGTTAAGTTAGGGTTTTACAAATCCTATGCTTACCAGGCTAAATAAAGTAAACAGTTCCTCTGAGTTCAGACTTACTCAGAAGTCAAGAGTTGGTCAGCTGGTATGAGTAATGCTTGACCTCCTTGAAGTAGAGCAGTTCCCTAACCAGTCTGATTGGAATTAGAGAATGTGATGAATGTTGATTATAGATATGAATGTTTGCCTAGTACACAATCCAACTGTGCATCTCATCTATTTGTATATGGGACCATATTGAGACTTCACAAATGCAGTTAATCAAGTAACTTCAGAATGATTTTATTCAACTAGTAATATTGGGGTTCTGCTGTTAAGCTTGACATTGTATGAAATGCAAAGTTTAATGAGTTACTTTTGGTACAGAGGAAAGTCCTGCACAGGTATTAAAATGAACAATTTTATCTTTTGTCATGCTTTGCCTTCAACATCTACTTGGTATCTAAATCACAAGGTCCTCTGTATTTGTATTATCCATAGAAAGCACACCAGTGGCTGTCCCACCTGCAGATTTATTTGCAGTGCCCACCAGAATGGGAAATTGCAGCGGGTAGACTGGAACACTGGGCGTTGTGCAAAGGCCTTCATCATGGAGCTGTGGGAGCCATGTGGAACACTGCCCACACATTACTGAGTTCACTGGAGGGCTTCATGGCGTTGGTAGACCCTGTGGAATACTACCTCCAGGGCTCAGCATTCTTCTCACAGTTTCTTTTGGTTGTGGTCTACCACATGGTAGGCTCTTGTGGTGGAAGTGGGCTTGTGGCTAGGAAGGAGGAATTGAGAGGGTGAGGAAGTTTAAGTCTGATTTGCTGTGGTTTTATTTCTTTCCCCCTTAGTTTTATCTTTAGCTTTCCTTTTAGAGTAGAAACAAGAAGTTCTGGAGTAAAATCTGAAGGCTGGCTGTCACAACACGAAAATGCCAAACTTTGTAGCTCTTGATTACTGTTATTAAACACACACACACAGTCTTTCAAAGGAGAATTTACTGTCTTTTTGTCTCCTTGGTGGTTTTAATTCAGAGTTTTTTTTTTTCCTCGCATGTGTTTGTCCTTTGCTTCCCACATGCAGTTTTCACATTTTTCTTTCAGGCTGTGCGCAAGTGCACTTAACCATTGTCTCACTAAATGGAAATTCTCTACTTGCAGGGATTTTTAGCAAGAAATATCTTTTCTTAAAATTTGTTTAAAACAGACATATAGGTTATTTTGGCAGTGATGCGTGACGTCTTGCTACTTACACGGAGGCAAAATGACTCACAGGGAGTTTTATCACAGGGACAATATACATTACCACTAAGCCTTATGCTAGCTATTTGGATTCAGTTGGTCTTAGACTGGCACAAATTGATTATTTCCAAGGGTTTAGATTAAATTGTTTCCATTTCAGTTTATGTAACTGCTTCTCTTTTGCTTTATTATGATCTCTTTTATGTGGAATTGCCAAAAGCCTTGATAATTTGTAGTCACTTTTACATTACTCTTAAAAGTCAGTTAGACTGCAAATCATCTTACTATACAAACAGCTTATTGTTTAACGGGAGAGAGTTTTAATCTAAAATTAAGCATAATAGTGGCACACTTGAAATTGTTCAAGATACAGAATTTAAAATTTCAGCTTCTTAGGCCTTGCTTCCAATGATACTCATTCCCAGCTGATTATTATACACCATTTTAGCAACTGTTGAACCAGTTACCAGGCATGCATTTCCAATAAGTCTCAAGGGCTACAATTCCTCTCAGGATTCTGCAATCACTGAAATGTAGTTCTGTCTGGCACCTATTAATTGTATTATCTTTTATTTATGAGCTTGCAATAAAAGATTTCCTTTGGGGGAAAAGTACTACTTTGGAAAAAAAAATCTAGAAGCCTTCTATTGCAAATTTCTATTTCTAGAATTTCTTCTTTTGATTCAGACTGTGATTCTATTTTAAAATTCAATATATTCTAATATTAGAGGACTACTATTCACAATGGAATTGTTTTTCAAATGCCGTTAGCTGAGTTGCCTTTTGATTTCAATGTCTTCTGTGATGTCCCCCTACGTATGCTGTACCATTGTTCTCCTGATAGAAACATGTTATAGTTTCCCTTGAGTGAAACACAAGCCAGCGCTGGTGCCCTGGTGATGCTCAACAACTGAGGGAAGGGACTGATTCATGCCGTTTGCTGCTTCCCGCAGTGTAGGACGCTTGTTACAATAGCCCGTTTGAAGCCATGAGAGTGACCTCACTAAGTGGAGCTAGGAGGAGATGCGTACAGCACAATATTTCTACTGTCCAGAGACAGGAAAGGTACTTCACTTGAAGGGTATAGTAAAATGTAGTCAAAGAGATAATTAGGAATAAAATGGGAGTGCTATTTACTATTAATGATGGGTTTGTGAGTTTTAATGTCTGTTTTTAGTATACTTCATATGTAGAACTTATTTTATAGTAAGGATAGCCAGAAAACTGTTTCCATAGAAATAGGTTGTTTCGAAATGGGAGGAGACTGTTATGGATATCCTGCTTTGCCATCTCATTTCATTGCACAATATTAAATTTATGAGTAGCAATAGTGTTGTGACAGTAGGTGCTTTCCTGGCGCCTTTATGTACAGCTAGCTGAAAGTCTAGTGGAGGTTCTCAGACACAGCTACCGTCACTGCATATTTTTGCTTTTCTTGATTGCCTAGCACTGTGGGTGTAAATTTTATACCTAATTGAAATTATATTTAGCTGTTTGTTCTCCGTATGTTCTTTCAAAATCTGTTTTTCAGATGAATTTGTTTAAACATTAGATTGAGACAAAAAAGTAGCAATTGAAGAAAAATTAAAATCTGTAAATACAGATATACCAGAGGGTCACCATAGTTAATACAGTTGAACAACAGACTTGAGCGTGTCCCCATAACATTTTACTTTTTAAGATTCACTGATTTTCATTGGAAAGATTTACAAAGAGAAGCAGAAACAGAAAGATCTTCCACCTGCTGGTTCACTGCCAAAGTGGACACAACAATCAGAGCTGAGCCAGTTCGAAGCCAATAGCCAGGAGCTTCTTCCGGGACTTCCACACAGGTTTAGGATCCCAAGGCTTTCCCAGGCCACAAGCAGGGAGCTCGAAGGGAACTGGAGCAGCCTGAACACAAACTGGTACCCTTAGGGGATCCCAGCACTTGCAAAGGGACGATTAGTTACTTGAGCCATCACACCAGGCCCTCCATGAAATATTTTTAAAAAGAATGATACAGTTCTTTTTTATTTTTATTTTATTTTTTTAAAGATCTATTTTATTTTTATCGCAAAGTCAGATATACAGAGAGGAGGACAGACAGAAAGGAAGATCATCCATCCAATGATGCACTCCCCAAGTGAGCGCAACGGGTGGTGCTGCGCCAATTCAAAGCCAAGAGTCAGGAACCTCCTCTAGGTCTCCCACGCAGGTGCAGGGTCCCAAGATTTTGGGCCGTCCTCGACTGCTTTCCCAGGCCACAAGCAAGGAGCTGGATGGGAAGTAAAGCAGCTGGGATTAGAACCGGCACCCATATGGGATCCTGGCGTGTTCAGGGAGAGGACTTTAGCCAGTAGGCCACAGCGCCAGGCCCAGAATGATACAGTTCTAAGATGACTGAAGGAGAGGCATCATCATTTTCTCAAAGAAAACTAAGCATTGCATTGCATTGAATTCCAAAGTAAATGTCATACACGATTTCCTATACTTTTACAAAAACAGCCTTTAACACTCTTGCTGTAGCTTTTGTCTTCATACAGCAGGGTCTTATAATATACTTAAAGAAAATTCAAGACTGTGGTATATGTTTTCTACTGAAAGAAGATGGGTGTAATAGTTGGGGAATATAACTTGGTGGTCAAGCTTGATCTAAAGTTAAGATAATATCATTTAGGGAATAAAGATTGAGTATAAGAATGGAGGGATCCAGCACAACAGCTCAGTGGCTGAATCTTCACCTTGAAAGCTTGGAGATACATTTTGATGCCAGTTTCTGTCCTGACTGCTCTGTTGTCCTTCCATTTCCCTGTCTGTGGCCTGGGAAAGCAGTGGAGGATGGCCCAAAGCCTTGGGACCCTGCACCTGTGTGGGGGAAAACTGGCAGAGGCTCCTGGCTCCTGACTTTGGATCAACTACTTAGCTCTGGCTGTTGTGCCCACTTGGGGGAAAACCCCTGGATGGAAGATCTTTCTAGCATTCCTTCTCTCTGTAAATCTGATCTGCTTTTCCAATAAAAATAAGTAAATCCTTAAAAGAAATAGAAAGAGAGAGAGAGAGAAGGAAGGAAGGAAGGAATTGCCTGTATTTTTCAAAGGAATGGGGGCTGGCAGGAACCCCTGTATGTTGACCATCCTCTGTCCAGGCTATCTTACATAGCTTATGTCCTGACTACAAGATAAGTATTTTTAGAAATGTTTTTGAAGATATAGAAAAAAAATGGCTCACTTAACTTTTGAAACTAAAATTTTTTGATCAGCAGGGACCTGGACTGTCATTCCAATATGGGGTGTGTCACTGCAGGTGGCTGTCCTAACAAGCTCCACTAGAAAGGCAGCTCCAAGAAAATGGTTCTGATGGGTTTATAAATGTGGATGTGATGGGCTATATAAACTTATTATTGAATTTTTTTTCCAGAAAATTTTTTTTGATGTTTTATTTATCTTTTTGCAAGGGAAGGGAGACAGAATTCCCATCCACTGGTTCAGTTTCCCAGTGCTCGGGCCCAGGCCTGACCAAAGCTGCTTCTATTTCTTTGACAAGGGTGCCAGGCTTCACCCGTTGCCTCTCAGAGGAAGCCAAATTCAGCAGACAGAATCAAGACCTGAACCCAGGCATCCCGGTCGGTCCTAACCATGAGGCCCCCATACCAGCCCCATAGAGTAATTTTTGGCGACACAAATTCTATGATATGGTACGTCAAATTGCTCATTGTAAGCTATGTACACTATGTCATGACATTTCCGCGGCTACACATTCATTATATTTGTGTGTATCTTTAGGATGTAAGATTTCGTGACCAGAACAAATGACATAAAAGTTTTGTTCGAAAATTAAAGTTATTTTAAATGCTTTGAAGGTTATTTAAATGCCTATTGTCATTAATATACCACACTACAGAGCTCTGTCACCATAATTAAAAACCAGTGCTTCCTAAAATGATAACACAAAGGACTGAGTTTTTATTACTACAGATTTTCTGTGTATGTGAGCATGTGTGTGTTATATTTATATTTTAGGTATATGATGAAAATCACTGAGAATCTCTATACAATAAAACGTTGTCGATGATTATCTCTGACTGATAGAATTAGGGACATTTTTATTTTACTTTTGATGATTTCCTGAATTTTCCAAGTATTCCTTTAAGAATTTTTTTTGTGATGAGATAAAAGGATTTAAATTTAATGTAATTTTACTTTCCCCAAAAACATTTTACTTTCCATGAAACTTTTATCTAAAATACTGAGGGCCAGGCATGCGGCAGCATGTTAAGCCACTCTTTGGGACACTCACAGAGTCTTTGTTGCTAATGCACCTGAGAGGCGACAGATGATGTGTGGAGCACGTGGGTGGCTGCCACACAAGCAGGAGACTCCAGTGCACTGCCTGGCTTCTGCTGGATCCTGTCCCAGTCCCACCTGCTGCCAACTTATGAGGAATGGACCAGCCCCTCTCTTTGTCCTTTTCCCTTTCTTTCTCTGTCTTTCAAGTAATTAAATAGATCTTTTTTTTTTCTATTTTAATTTTATAATACAATGCCTTAGGCTTCGGAGTTTCCCTTGCCCATTCCCCAAATTTGCTCCCCCTCACTGATTTCCCCCATATTCTCACACCAGCACGGTCCTTCATAAGCAGTCACCAGTCCGTCATTCTGCTGTTGAAGTGCATCCTGACATTCATAGTGGTTGTGCATAGGTATTTTAAAATCATTGATACTGAAGTTTTTTAAAAATATGTTTTAACTTTCTTTTCTGAAAAGATTTACGAAGTTTGTACAAACTTGCACTTGTGTGTTTTCTGTTTCTATGGGTTAGGTTTTCTATGGTTTAAATTTATACTGTTGTGTCTGATTAGTCTTCTACTTTTTACTTTCAGGCTGGTGTTTGGAATGCTTTATCCTGCATATTATTCATACAAAACTGTGAAAACAAAAAACGTGAAAGAATATGTGAGTATAATTTTTGAGGGATTAATTCTAATTTAATATTTCTGTGATGTGCAACACTAGTAATATTTTGGGTTAAAATGTTATATAAATGTGATGTAATGAAATTTATCTTTTTTAGAAACCAATTTGGCATCTAAATAAGTGTGTGGTTCCCAAGATGAATGATTGACTAGCTCTTCATTTAGTCTATAAATTCCAGTATAACAAGGGGATTTTTTTGTTTGACTTAGGAGATGGAAACTGGTTTGTGATAACTTTTACCCGTATAAATTTACGGTACACCAAGAATGTATCTCTCTGAGCATAAAGTTTTTTCCTCTATTTCTGATTGATTTTAATAAGCAAATACCCTATCACTACTCACAATCTTTTTGTTCTTCACTCGGACTCTTTGTGATGACTTCACTTTTAATCCTCAGTATTTCTTCTCAAACTTTTCTGTTTCCTAATATTTGTTTTATTTTGTTTTTGCTAATTGTTTTTATTTATTTTTTAAAATTTCTGATATTTCTCTAAATTTCCAATTTCAACCATCCCCTTTAATAGTAAATGAGCTGGGCCTGACACAGTGGTCTAGCAGCTAGAGTCCTCACCTTGAACATGCCAGGATCCCATATGGGTGCCGGTTCTAATCCTGGCAGCTCCACTTCCCATCCAGCTCCCTGCTTGTGGCCTGGGAAAGCAGTTGAGGATGGCCCAAAGCCTTGGGACCCTGATCCCTCATGGAAGAAGACCTGGAGGGGCTTCTGGCTCCTGGCTTTGAATTGGCGCAGCACTGGCCGTTGTGCTCACTTAGGGAGTGAATCATCAAATGAAAGATCTTCCTCTCTGTCTGTCCTCTCTGTATATCTGACTTTGCGATAAAAATAAATCTTTAAAAAAAAATAGTAAATGATTTTCTCTACCTGTAATTCCTGGCACAATTTATTATTTTTGATGAAGTGAATTTGCAGAGCGTGGCACAACCATATGTTGTTGGTTGCTAATCAGGAAATGTAAGGAGTCATTATGAAGATAAATGCATGGAAGTAATCATGGCTCTTGAAACACTGAGCTAATAGTCACATAACACAAAATTAACCATTTAGACCAACATTTAGTACCATCACATTATTGCTCAAACACTATAGATGGTTCCAAAATGTTTCCATCACTCCAAAATAAAACCCCTTGCCCAAAGCAGTGGTTTCCTATCCTCCTCTTCCCCCAGCTCAGAAATGTGCTTTCTGATTAGTGTGGATTTGCCTATTCTGGATGTTTCATATAACTGGAATGGTGTTATAGGCGACCCCTCCATGTGTGCTTGTTTTCTCTTACTGTGTTTTCCACCTGTGTTTTAGCATGCACGAGTGCTGCTTTCCTTGGCGTGTCTGAGCATGGATGTGCTGCCTCTTGTTTATCCGTTCTCTGCTGACATTTGAAGTATTACTACCTTTGGCTATTATGAATAGTGCTGTCACAGACATTCATTTGCTGAGATTTGAATACTTTTTTTTAGCCTTTTTCGATGTATAGCTATGGTTCTTTGTAACAGATCTTGGATGATCAAGGATTATATCATTGTTTATTTTGAATTTGGGGGGCTTGGGGAATGTAAGCAGAGATTTTTAACTAATTCTATTGAGCTTTTATAGCCATTGTTTTCTTTAATGTAAAACTAATTTTTGAAGTGAAGTATTTATGGGTTATTTAGAATGCTGGAATTTATCTGGCAGAGATCAAGAAATTACTTAGTTGAGCTCTAGAATTTTGCTTCATGTTATTAAGTATATCTTGAATCTATAGTTGGTGAAACATTCTTTAAGATATGGGACCACAATAAGTCCTACTTGTGTAAATTCCCTTTCATAAATAGCTTGAAAATATATTCTAATGTGCATTGTAGTAAATGCTTCAAGTATTGGTTTGAAATGTTGGCATAGGGCCCGGCGCAATGGCATAGCAGTTGGGTTCCTCTCCTTGAACGTGCCAGGATCCCTTACGGCTGCCAGTTCTAATCCTAGCAGCCCTGCTTCCCATCCAGCTCCCTGCTTGTGTCCTGGGGAGGCAGTCGAGGATGGCCCAAAGCCCCCATGTGGGAAACTTGGAGGAGGCTCCTGGGCTCCTGGCTTTAGATTGGCTCAGCTCCAGCCTTTGCAGCTGCTTAGGGCGTGAACCATAGGATGGAGGATCTTCCTCTCTGTCTCTCCTCCTCTCTTTATATCTGCCTTTCCAATATAATAATAATAGTAATAATAATAATAATAATAATAAATCTTTTTTAAATGTTGGCATATTTTTGTTTTTAGAAGTCATTTCTTCTCTTCCTCAGTGTGCTCCTCAAACTGTGTGATAAAGGACTGGTTTTGCTTTGCTTTATTTTGTTTTTGTTTCCCCAATGTCATAGACCAATTTGTTTGTAAGATGAAAAAAAAAAACTAATCACTGAAAACATAAAATTGAAACAAAAAGAGAGAGAGAGAAAGAGAGAGAGAGAGCCAGGAAAACGGAATGCAACCCACTGTTTTAAAAAATCCTAGATTCAGTGGACATGAAGTTACTATCAATTTTTGAACTTAGAGCAACAACACAGTAACACTTCACAGCATTGTACAGTGCCCTGGACAACATGCTGCCTATGGTGCAATGTTTTAACTGAAAGTATTTTTTGAAAGGTAAAAATAGCAATAGTCCATCATTTCCAGACGGTGAAGGTAGCCACTGAGGAGTGCGTTACTGCCCAGTGCTTAACAAGCCTGAAGCCTCTGTGATGCTGAAGGTAGTTAGTGTGCGTGAAACCAGGGTGACAGGTCTGTGACTTTGGACTGGTTCCAACCTCTTATGCTTCTGAAAGACCCAGGATACAGGATAACGGATGTGTTTCTTTTGGGGGGGGCGGTCTTTGCTGAAGATATTCTCCCAATTTCCCTCCCAAATCTACTTGGTTCTATGGGGGAAATGCCAAGCATAAATTGAAAATGAAGGAGCCAGTGCTGTGCTGTTGCAAATTAAGCCTCCGCCTGTGGTGCCAGCATCCCTACCTGCTGCACTTCCAACCCAAATGCCTGCAAATGGCCTAGGAAAGCTGTACAGGATGACCCCAGTGCTTGGGCCCCTTGGCCCTCAAAAGAGCCTGGAAGAGACTCCTGGCTCCTGGCTTCCGGCCGGCCAGCGCTGACCATCACAGTCCTTGGGGAGTGTGTCAGTATGTGTGAATCTCTCTCTGTCTCTCCTTCTCTGTAATTCAGTCTTTCACATACAAATAAGTAACTTTTTAAAAATTAAAAAGAGGGCCCGGCGCGGTGGCGCAAGTGGTTAAGGTCCTCACCTTGCACGCCCGTGATCCCATATGGGCGCCGGTTCTATCCCGGCAGTCCCACTTCCCTTCCAGCTCCCTGCCTGTGGCCTGGGAAAGCAGTCGAGGACGGCCCAAAGCTTTGGGACCCTGCACCCGCGTGGGAGACCCGGAAGAGGCTCCTGGCTTCGGATCGGCATAGCACTGGCCGTTGCGCTCACTTGGGTAGTGAATCATCGGACAGAAGATCTTCCTTTCTGTCTCTCCTCTCTGTATATCTGCCTTTCCAATAAAAAAATAATAAAAATAAATCTTTAAAAAAATTAAAAAGAAAATGAAGTTAACATGTGAAGTTCTAATGATTTAATGATTTGTAATCAACAAGAACAGAAATACCATCCCCCAAAATAAAAGAGAACAATAATATGAAGATATTAAATACATTATAATAGAAATTAGATTTCATATATAAACAAATGCTAAAATATAAAGCTGGAAAGATGTTTTCTGGATATTGGCATAACAACTATTATTAAAAATCAGTCCATTTACTGATACGCCTCAATATAATTTATTTCTTTTTAAAAAAAATTTATTTATTTTTATTGGAAAGTCAGATCTACAGAGAGAAGGAGAGACAGAAAGATCTTCCATCCACTGGTTCACTCCCCAAGCAGCTGCAATGGAGTTAAACCAATCTGAAGCCAGGAGCCAGGTACTTCTTCCAGATCTCCCACACGGGTGCAGGATCCCAAGACTTTGGGCCATCCTCGACTGCTTTCCTAGGCCACAAACAAGGAGCTGGATGGAAAGTGGGCAGCCGGGATACAAACCAGTGTCCATATGGGATCCTGGCATGTGTAAGGCGAAGACCTTAGCCACTAGCCCCACTTCAATAAAACTTTAGTGTTAGCTTTTAAAGACTTAAAAACATGATTTTGTGCATTTTATTCCTTTAATACAGCACTTAGATTTTATTACTTATTAATTTGTAAAATTGAGGATTGTTAAGGCTAATGTAACTGAAATTTTCCTTATGCTTCATACATTAAAGTTTTATTCTTATTCAAACTGGTGAGAGAACTAAGATTTCACATTAATATATACATGTATGGGTATATTTAGATATTTTGTGTATTTATTTATGTAAAATTTCCCCACTTTAAGGCTGATTGGCTAGTAACTTGAATTCCACCTGCAGCCTTGTTTCTGCTTTATCTTATCTATCACCCCAGTATTCACAGTTGGGATTAGCATCAGACATTACTCTGCAGCCCTACAAAGTAGACATGGAAGCTGTCCCCGTGTTACAGGTTCAGCGAGCCACATGCACCTGCCCGTGGTCACGTGGGCCCTCAGCACAGGGTAGGCACCAGATCAGTGTTCTCTTCCTAGTGTTTACTGCATTTGCCCGGACTACCTTTAGATATGTAGATGAGGAACAGAGCTTCCCCACAACTGGAAACTGCTTTCACAGCCAAACAGTGAATTCGCTCTTGGCAGATTCAAAGGTGCGTTCCTATGGAGCACAACCAAATAGATGTTTTTCCAGGAAGGACGGTTCAGGCAGCTTAACCAGTACTGAGGCAGGATTGTAAGCCTCTAAACTGTGAACTAAGCGATTACAGTGAAATTAGAAGTTTCTTACATTCTCTAATATTAGAAATGCTAGAGTCTTGACAGTCCTTTAAGTTCCTTTCAATCTAAGTTCACTTTGACAATAATTTGAATATTACTTTCTCACACCCACCTGCAAAAGTGGCTGAGTCTCAACTAAAAACACAGGCAACCCACTTAAACGGACACCAACAGTTGTATTAGAACTCTTCCCTATTACATTTTCCTGTATGGTATGCCTTTATCCAAAGTTGCTATAGTTTCTTGTAAAATTAACTTGCTTAGAATCGTTATCGTTATATACTAATATTCCCCTTACACTATCTAATATTTTATTCCTTAATCATACGTTCATTTGTGTTTGTCTCTCCCACCAGAATAAACTCCATAGGGAAGATTTTGGTTGTTTTGTGAATTGTGCCCCCATACATAGACAATACATGTTGCTTGGTATGCACTTAATTTTTTAATGCCAAAAAAAAAAATCAAGAAAGGAGAAATTAGACTTCTAGGCATGTATCAGATGTTAAATTGTGCTTCAAGGAGCACAGAGCTTTCTTCAGAGCTAATCTGCAAGTTAGAAGGTGCCCTCTCAGTCCACAGCACTTGCCTCCAAGCCCAGTTTCTTTAGGGCATTACGTTATGACCTAAATTCTGCTGCTATCTACTTCCAAATCAGTTCCAGAAAGCAAACATTTTTCAATTAATTTAGTTCTTCCCACCCTAACTACTACCCTTCCTCTTAAGCCTGTAAATGGTAGATGGCACCTGATAAAACAGATGCTGTGTTCAAATCAAAACAAATGGAAAGTGCTGTGTATTTTGGCAACCGTCCTTTCTTCCTTTGCCTATTTTTAAAACAGAGCTTTCCTAGGATATAATTTCCTGTGTAGTGCGGCTGATATGGCCTACTTAACAGACTTCTCAGCCTTGCAGTAACTGAAATGTAAGCTTACTGATGAATTAGTATGCTTTTGCACATTTTTCCAGGCTCATACCATCTCACAACTGAAAACAAAGTATTTACTTCCAAGTCATGTGTAATTGCTGTAACTTTTCTAGGAAACTAGTATTCTTATTTCAAGAATGTTGGCTAAAACAGCAGTGAAAAGCACTCAAAAACCGAAATCAAGGATTTGGCCTGTAGGATCACTGTGAGCCAGAACAAAGAACTGGGCCAACTGGGGGATTACTCTTTAGGTGGCCTAGAAATGGCCCTCTGAAAATCTGTTGACTGTTTTCGAAAGTGATCTAATCTTTGAACATTTAGGTGATGGGAAAATGAACAAATGTTCCATGTGCCGGTTCTATAGTTCTTACTGATTTAGCAGAACCTGAAGTTGTCTGGTGGTTTTAGCATGGTTATAAAAAGAACTTTTCTGTATTGTTGTAAAGTGTTCCCTTTATATTTTGGATTAAAAATATTTATTTTATTAAAGGGTTTTAATGATTTGGAAAGTTTAAAGTGTAGACTGCTGAGGAAGGTGAGAGTCTTACTAAAAATTAGTTTTTTCAGGCCTCATGCCTATCTGTTTTTCATTCTGATTTATTTTTTCTAATAAGTTTTTTTTAAACAAATTTGTTTTACTTGAAACTCAGAATTACAGAGGGTATGGAAGAGAGAGAGAAAGAATGAGCGAGCAAGCTTCTATCCACTGGCTCACTCCCCAAATCTTAACAACTGTCAGAGCTAGGCCGATCCTAAGTCAGGAGCCAGGTGCTTCGTTGGGGTCATTCTTGTGGTTGCTGGGCACAAACATTTGGGCTACCTTTCACTGCTTTCCCAGGCTGTTAACAGGGAGCAGGATTGGGAACAGGCAGGGCTGGAACCAACACCTACACAGGATACTGACTCTGCAGGCAGAGGATTAGCATGTTATACCGCTGCTGCAGCCCCTGGTAGTTTTTGTTTTTACAAACTTGTACTTGCTTATAACTTAACAAGACGTTTAGTTTTCCAAGGCTTATGATCAAAAACAACAGTTGCTTCACCTTCATTTCCTCGTTTCTACTTCCATTTCTCTGGAGACACCTACCTGTGTTCTCTTTATTTAGATCTTTTAGGCTTCCTTGCTTTTTCTTAATTTCTCAGATGGACATTGTGAGTTAACTTCCTTTTCTGAAAGATGATTTAGTAGCTACCCCATTTAATAGCTTCCCATTATATGCATACATAATTCCCAGCCCCCAGAGTTCCTCAGTATCGTTTGGATCAATATTCCATGGGTAGAGTGATGTTCAATACCTCAATTTTTTTTTTTAAAGATTTATTTTTATTATTTTTCATTGGAAAGGCGGATATACAGAGAGGAGAGACAGAGAGGAAGATCTTCCGTCCGATGATTCACTCCCCAAGTGAGCGCAACAGGCCGATACTATGCCGGTCCGAAGCCAGGAGCCTCTTCCGGGTCTCCCACGTGGGTGCAGGGTCCCAAAGCTTTGGGCCGTCCTCGACTGCTTTCCCAGGCCACAGGCAGGGAGCTGGAAGGGAAGCGGGGCTGCTGGGATAGAACCGGCGCCCATATGGGATCCCGGGCGTGCAAGGCGAGGACCTTTAACCACTTGCGCCACCGCGCCGGGCCCCAATACCTCAATTTAAAAGAAGCAATCAAATACAGAGCACGGCATCTGGAGCCGGGGGCGGGGGGCAGCCTGGATGATCACCCCCATAATGGGTGAACTTTAGAGCAAGTTATCTGACTTTACTGTGCCAAACTTCATTATCTATAAAACGAGAGCAGTTGTTAATACCGCTTCTTCAGGCGGTCATGAGGGTTACATGGGTTAACGAATGGGAAGGTAACAGTACATGTTTTCATTCTGTAAACAACTCTTTGTCGCCAATCCCCATGGTGTCCTACCATTGCCCTTCTTTGCCCTGGTGCTTTTCCTCACTTTGCTGTTGTTTCCATTTGTTCTGTGTTCTGTGCTTGTTGTAGATTCAGACCTAGGGTCTTCTCAGTGCAGTCAGGCACGTCTTCTCCGTGCATTCACTGCACTGGCTCTGGTTTCGGGTTTCTTAGTTTCTTGCCTGCCTCCCTTTTTTCTTTTTTGACTTCCTCATCTTGATGGAATGAACCCCTCCTGAGAAGGCTAGCCGGAGAGGTCAGGCTTTCAAGCTGCTAGGTTAGGAATCATTTTCCTTCAAGATGCTAGAAGCTTTTTCTGCATTGTTATGACTTCTCATGACACTGTTGAGAAGTCTGCAGTAATTTTGATTCTTACCTGGCTCCCCCAGTCAGGAAGTGTGTGGGATCTTTTCCATATCCGCCCTTGTTTCAAAACTCCATGATGATATGCATTTCCATTGTTGTAAAATTTCATGACTGTGTGCTTTTTGTAAAACTATTATAATTGATTTTGCTAAACCCTCAATAATCCCTTTTAATCTGGGAATCTTGTCCTTAAGCCCGGGAAAATTTGGCTAAAGGTATGTCTTTAAATGATTTTCTACAGTCCATTTCCCCTGTTTTGGATTCCTTTGGCGCTGTTGCAAGGATGCTGACCTCACTGCTTCCCCAGACCTGGATCTCTTTCCTTCTCTTCCCATTTGTACCTTGGTGCTCTTTTCTAACAACACTCTTCAGTTTTATCTTCCACCCCTTCAATGGGTCTTTTTATTTTCTAATTTCCTAATTAGCTTTTAAGAGCCCTTTTTATTCTCTGAACATTCCTTTGTCTAAAGCATCCCATTCTTACTTTATGTGTGAGATTTCTTTTTTCTGAGGATTTGTATGATGATTTGAGGGACATAATTCAATTCTGCCTTTTTCTTGGCTTCAGTCTCTATTTTTCATAGACACTTTCCTCAAATGTGAGATGATGCTTGGTTCTCTTGTGCTCACAATTTGAGTGTTACAGTGGAGAGCTGACTGCTCTTTGGCCTTACAGCAATGCAGCAGCCAAAAAAGATCAGACATTTCAATTTCCCGTGAAAATGCTTCTTAAAGTTTCTCTTTCCTGGAGGGTGATCTGACTAGACCATTGTATTTGCTCCTGGGGCTGTGTAAGGATGTACCAAACTGGGTGGCTTAAAGCAGCAACCACATCCCAGGTTCTGGAGGCCGGAAGTCTGTATGTCAAGATCCCATGAGGCTGTATTGTCTCTGAATCCTGTTAAGACTGCCCACTCACACTTGAGCTGCCTGATGTTCTCCCCTAATTATCTCCATGGTTCTAAATTCTCTTCTCATTCATGTTGAATTAAGGGTCCACACTACTCCAGTATGACCTCATCTTAACCAAATTGCATCTTCAAGGACGCAATTTCTAAATAAGGTCACAATCCGAGGTGATGGGGCTTGGAACTTTGTTTAGTTTGCTTGGGTTGCTATGACAAAATACCACAGTCTGGCTGTCTTGAAACCATGGGGATTACTGTCTTACAGTGCTGGAGGCTGGAAGACCAAGGCCAAGGCACTGTCAGCAGTGCTTCTTGGTGAGTCCAGTCTTCCTGTCCTGGTGAAGGCCACCTGCTCACACATCCTCATGTGAGCTTTCCTCTGTGCACACATGAAGACAGAGATCCTTGTGTTCCCGAGCCACATGACCTCATTTACCCCTGACTACCTGCTTACTTACAGGCATCCTGTCCTAATACAGCCCTGCTGGAAGTCAGGGCTACCACCTATAACTTCTCAGCAGATAGAATTCTATAATGGATGGCTATCAACATTGGGGTGGGGAATCCACATTTAAGCGGACCAACGTGTTCTTGGAAAAGTATCTATGTCTGTGTCTTTAGACATTTCCTTTGGTGCCAGTCAGATGCTTTCACAGAAGATTCAGCCATCTGGTAAGATTGCCAGCCTTCTAGTGAGCGCATAAGCCAAGTTAGAGGCATTCAGCTTATAAACTTGAGCCTAGGCATCAATAGACCGACTTGGTGCTGAGGCAGAGATTTCCAAGTCTAGACCCCTTCTGATAGACCCTCTCTAGACTCCTCTGGAGACAGTGGAACATTGACAGCAGCTAAGGCAGGAGACTCTGTGGGTTCTGGACCGAGTGTGTGGGCCCCTGCCAGGCACACAGGAGATCCAGCTGGAGTCTCAGACTCCTGGCTGGCCCAGCTCTGCCCCTGTAGCCATTTTGGATAGTGAACCAGCAGATGGAAGATCTTTTTCTCTCTCTCTCTCACTCTCCCTTTCACTCTGACTTTTGAGTAAATAAAATGTTTGTTAAAAAAAAAACCAATTTGTTCATGATCACCTTGAGGTCATTATGATAGATTTCAACTTTAAGAAACAAATGTCAAATTTGAGTGAGACGATTCACTTGGAAGATTTAAAAATTGCCTAGCGTAGTTAGAATATGAATTAAAGTAACCCTTAACCTTTATAAAATAAATTGAAAGTATTCCCCAAATTTTCACACTGGGATACAGCTAGCAGCCTTAGTTTCCCATCCTTTTTTTTGCTTCTGATGAAAATGCTTTGGAAAACACACATAGGAAAAAAAATTCTCACCATGACACTTAAATAAGAGGCTAAGCCAGGATTTTGCTAATATGTAGGAAGAATTCCACAAATCACAGTGCCAATGGAAATGGAGTTTTAAGACTGGGACAGAGACTGTTGTTTCCATTAAAGGAAATGTTGCTAAGAAGTAAATTGGAAGGAGGCCTAGCCACCTCCACTCCCAATCCCTACTGGTAGAAGAACTTAAATTCACAAAAGCTACAGTGATGAAAAACTCCACTTCCTCCACCCTCCTGCCAGAAAAGCTGCATGTGGAGGCAGCCACGGTTCTGCCTTGCCCCGGTTGACTCTGGAGCTAGGCACCTCACTACCATGGACACAAGCCCCATAGGACCCAAGCAGCAGAGATTACAACTGGAAGAGAAATGAAAAATGCACAAGAAGACTGATTCAGAAAGACAATTACACATACCCCAGTTTACATTCTTCAGTGTAACAGCTTGTAGAGGACCTTATTTTGAAAATTCAAAAAAGGAAACATTCAACTCAACAAAGCAAGCAGTCAAAAGTAAAAGAATCTATAAAGAAGGGATGATGAATAAAGCAATAATATAAAAGCAAAAAAATAAAAGCAGAATGAGAGGAGTTAATATATCTAAGAATTATTGTGTTAAATGTGCTTAATAAGCACTTGAGATACCCAAGCGTCATGGCACAAGTGTCAAGCTGCCACCTGGGGTGCCTGCATCCAATATCCGAGCGCCTGGTGTGAGGCTTGGCTGGACGTCTGATCCAGCTCCAAGCACTTGGTCTCCTGCCAGCCACAGGGGAGGCCGGAATGGCCTTGCTAGCTCCCGAATTCACCTGGCCTACCTTCGGCTGCTGCAGGCATCTGGAGGGTCAACCAACAGAGCAGGGGTCGCTCTGCCTGTCACTGTCACTTTCAAACAAATAGATGAGAGAGAAATGGCTGAAGTAGAAGCAATTTTAAAAGATTTACACTATTAGAAACAAAAGGATTTAAACCATCAATACTAAATTTAAGTGACAAAAAAGCTTTAATCTTTGTCGTTAAAAAGTATTTTATCTTATAATAATGTCAGACTCACTTGATTTTCCAAGCAAAGGTTAGATAGTGTATGCAGGCATATTTCTGCCTTCACACAATAAATTAATGGAGCCACTTGGGGAAGTGTTTGACACTGACATTATGTTTGAACTTGATTTCGGCTTATGATGAAAGTTCTTCCCTTCTGCCTGAAGCAGACAGCTCTGCTCTTAGGGAACAGAGTGTGAGCTGTCAGTGTCGAGGCTCTGGCCTGTTGGAATGAGGAGACAACAGGGCATCTCCCTGCAGCCTTGAGGGAGGCTCGTGGGCTGCCCCTCCCTGGTCGCTGGCTGGAGTCTCATCTGTCCAGCTGATGTCTGTGCACAGTGCACCTCGGAAACATACTCAAGTTATTCTAAATGAAAATCAAGTGGAAAACACTCATTAAATCCCATCCAAGTTTTTTAGGGATTTCTTTTTAAAAGATTTATTTATTTTTATTGGAAAGTCAGATTTAAAGAGACAAAGAGAGACAAAGATCTTTCATCTGCTGGTTCACTTCCCAAGTAGCTGCAATGGCCAGAGCTGAGCCAATCTGAAGCCAGGAGCTTCTTCCAGGTCTCCCACACGGGTGCAGAGTGCCAAAGCTTTGGGCCATCCTGGACTGCTTTCCCAGGCCATAAGCAGGGAGCTGGTAGGGATGTGGAGCAGCTGGGAATATGAAACCAGCGTTCCTATGGGATTCTGGAGCATGCATGGTGAGGACTTTAGCTACTAGGCTGCTGTGCCAGACCTGATTTTTAGAAGATTTATTTATCATTTTATTTGGGGCCAATCCTCAGCCTCAGACCGGCCATGGTGCCCATGTGAGGCATGAACCAGCAAATAGAAAATTTTTCTCTCTTTCACTCTACCTCTCTCTGTCATTTTGACTTTCAGGTAAAAATATATAAATCTTTTTTATTAAAAGATTTTTTAAAAATTTAAAAATCTTTTTTTAAAAAAAGATTTATTTTTATTATGAAATCAGATATACAGAGAGGAGGACAGAGAGGAAGATCATCCATTCGATGATTCACTCCCCAATGAGCTCAACGGCTGGCGCTGCGCCAATCCGAAGCCAGGAAGGAAACTCCTCCAGGTCTCCCATGCGGGTGCAAGGTCCCAAGGCTTTGGGCCGTCCTCAACTGCTTTCCCAGGCCACAAGCAGGGAGCTGGATGGGAAGCAGGGCTGCCGGGATTAGAACCGGCGCCCATATGGGATCCTGACTCATTCAAGGCAAGGACTTTAGCCACTAGGCCACAGCGCCAGGCTCCAAAATAATTAAATCTTTAAAAAAAATTCTTTTTGAAAAAGAGATTGATAGAGAGAAGGAAAGACAGAGAGAGACCTCCATCTGAAGGCTTACTACCCAAATGACTGACATGGTCAGATCTGGGTTGGTCAAAGCCAGGAACCGGGGACTTGTGGTGAGTTTCCCATGTGGATGGCAGGAGCCCAAGATCTTGGGCCATCTTATGCTGCTTCCCAGTTATATTAGCAGAGAGCTGGATCTGAAATGGAGCAGCCTGAACTCAGTCTGAACTCAAACTGGTGCCTCCACTGCAGTTGGAGGCTTAACAGACTAAACCATGGTTCCAGCCTCTAAAATCCATCCAGTTTTATAGTGACACTCAGACAGCCCCACTGTCCTTTTTTTGGGAAAAAAAGAAGTTTTTTTTTTTTTTTTTAAAGTATGCAGTTGGACACTGAAATAATTTCTTCAGAATGTTCTCACATAAATTAACAAATTAAACTTTTTTAAAGATTTTTTTTTGGAAAGTCAGATTAACAGAGAGGAGAGAGAGAGAAAATGATTCTTTAATCCTCTGGTTCACTCCCCGAGTAGCCATAAATGTAGGAGCTGAGCTGAGCCAAAGCCAGGAGCTTCTTCCGGGTCTCCCCCTCAGCTTAAGGTCCCAAGGCTTTGGGCCATTCTTAACTGCTTCCCCAGGCCACAAGCAGGGAGCTGAAAAGCCAGGATACGAACTGGTGCCTGTGTGGGATTCTGGCACAGGCAGTGAGGACTTTAGCCTCTTGGCTACTGTGCCAGGCCTAGGTAAAAAAAAAAAATTTTTTAATATTTTAACCATTTAATGCTACTGGAGGTATAGGATATTGAGTTGAACTTCCTCCTCATTTTCATGTTTTATAAATGGATCTAAACAAAAAAGTATATGTCTGTGACATGTCTCTAATCAGAATCCACCCTTCTCCATGCCTCCAACCCCTTAGTGCCCCTTACTGTTCATCCAGGGCCTGTATTGTGACAATCAGGTAGCCCTTCTGTACCATTCCCCCCTGTCCTGCACAGTGTTACTAAGTCACCATTGTGCCCCAAATGAGAACCTTTAGCTCTCCCTGTGAGGTTGGTTGCATGTGCTTTTAAAGAAAAATAATGTGATAACGTGTGTCTATCCATTATGATGAAAAATGTTCTCCTTTGCTTCTGCTGAGGCAGCACCAAGACCCCTTGCTTCCGCCTCAGGGGACCTGAGGACTCAGGCTGGGAGCTGGTAGAGTGGAGTGGGCCTGGGAACTCCCACCCATTTTGAGTCCCAGGTGGGTGGTGGGAACGGGTGTTAGGACCTCAGACTGGCATGCTGGTATGGTGTTGGTGGACTGGGCTTGTGGACTTGTTAACATGCTTGAGTCCCAGTTAGGAAGAGGGGTAGTGTGCCAGACAGTACGGAAGGACTGGCTCTGGCAGGATGCCACCCTGCCAGAAGACTGGGCTGGGAAAACCATGTGCTAGCAGGCATGGGGGCTCTGCATTGATCAGGGAAGGGATATGGGGATGTGTGGGAAGGGGGGACCACTGAGGAAGTACTTTGCAGGTGAGGGATGATTGACAAGACCACTGTATTTGCAGGGGGCTCAGGCCAAGCAGTTTGGATAGGGGAAACTGGAAGACCTTTCTGGGTCACACTGGTGCACACGCCCATGTAGGAGACCTGAGCTAGGTGGGCTAGCATCAACCACTGCTGACCACCGCCCACTGGCACCACACTGAAATTAGGGCTGGGAACATCCCTGACAGGGCTGGATCACACTACCTGCCAGTGAAATGTCAGAAGAGGGGACCGATAATGAAAGACTGGGCTGTGAAACTAACCAGCACCTGAGAGAACCAAGTCTAGGGGCAGATTCTGAGGAGGATATGTGGGCTCACCCCTGTGGAACTGCAATATCTGCTTATTTGCTCAAGGGCTGGGTTGGGTGATTGGCTGAGTTAGGCATGACAATGTAAACCCCCACATACATTCATGGGTACTAGGGTTGGGAACAGGCCAGGCTGGTCCAGGCTGTAGACCTGTAGGCATGCCCAGGAACAGGGTATGGGACAGACTGGGCCACAACATCTACTAGCACACACAGAGGCCAAAACAGAGGAAGTTGACTATGTCGGGTAAGGACCTAGCATCTACTGGCACACGTGAGATCTGAGTCTGGGAGTAGGCCTGGTGGAGGAACTTGGGGAATTCCCCTGGTGGGTCATAGCTCCTGCTGGTGAGTATGTGAGTCATTGCTAGGTGTTGGTCAGACTTGGCAAAACCGCTTCACTTTTCAGCAAGTGTGTAGGTTGGTTCTGGTCAGGGGCTGGGAAGGTGGCACAGACTGGGCAGAGCCAGGCCAAACCTTAGCATACTGGCATGTGCAAGAGCCACGATGGAGTGTGGACCATGCTGGACTAGGCTATCACCCCTGCTGGTTTGCATGAAAACTAGTGAGCAAAGCTGGGCTGCAGCACCTACCACCGAAAGCTGGACTGGGGGACAGCTAGGCTAGGCCAGGCTGCAGCATGTGATGACAAAGGCTAAGATGGGGGATGGGCTGTGCCAGGCTGTGACAGAGCAGCCACCAACGTGTTCAAGGTCTGTGGCTTGGAGCAGACCTGGTCAGGGAGCTAAGGGAATGACATTACTGCATTGTGGTTCCTACTGGTGGGTGCAAGAGGTGCAATGGGGGGGTTGCAAACTGGGCTGGACATGGCTACAATATACCTTGGCATGAATGTGGATTGGGTCTGGGCTGGGCCAGACTTAGCTGGGCTCCAGCACCCGGTGGTGCTCACAAGAGCCAATATGGATGTAGGATAGGCTGGGCTAGGTTTTGGCAACTGCCGAATCATACAAGAACTGAGTCTAGGGTAGATCAGGCATGGCTAGGCTGTAACACCCAATAATAAGAGCCGTAATGAGGTGAGGCGAACTGAAGAATCAAGACTGGGAGCACCCCAGATCAGGCTAGGTTATAGTACCCACCAGCATACATGTGGGTCAGGTCTGGGGGCAGACCAGGCTGGGCCAGTTCATAACACCCACTGGCAGATCTGAGAACCAGCACAGGGTGCAGGACAGGCTGGTTTGGACCACAACACTAGCTAGTTCATATTAGGGCTGAGACTGGGTTAGGCTGTAGCACTCACCTTCGTGAACTGAAACTGGGGCTAGCTGGGTCAGGCCAGGTTGTGCTGCAGCACCTACCCGCAAATGCTGAGATGGGGCAGGACATGCCAGACTGGGCCACAGTACCCACCAGCACACTTAAGATCAAAGCAGGATTGGGGGGCGGGGAAGGGATGTAAGCCCAGCAGGGGGACAGCAAGGACTCCACTGCTGGACCACTGCTCCCGCTGGTAAGAGTGAGAACTGGGACCAGGTTAAGCAGGGCTGCAACACCCCTGGCCTACATGTGTGTTGGGTTAGGGGGAGAGCCAGGCCGGGGCTAACCAGCTGTATCCACTGGTGCATGAATGAACCAGAGTAAATGCGACTGGTTGGACTTTTGCCGCAGCATTAGCTGGCAAGTGCTGGGACTGGGGCCAAGTCCTGTCAAGTTAGACTGCAGAACCACCTGGAAATTACAAGATCCAGCGCTGGGAATGGACCTAATTGGGAAACTTTGGGCACTTCTCTGATGGGGTGCAGTTCCTACTGGTGAGCATGAGAACAAGGGCTGGGGGTGAAGCTGGCTGGGCAGGCTGTAGCACCAGCTGGCATAAGTATGGGCTGGATACTGGAGTTCATTGGGCTGGGCTAGGCTACAATACCTATTGTTGTGTGCAAATGGGGTACAGGACAGACTGAACCAGTCTGCTGTACATACTGACATGTGCAGGAACAAGGGCTGAGGGCAGGCCTGGTGGGGGTTATTGGTAGTTTCTCTGACTAGGCTGCAGTTCCTTCTGGTATGCATGAGGGTCAAGTGTGTGGTGCACAGGATTGGGCCAAGCCACAGCATCCATTGGTTTGTGTATGAGATGGTGCTGGGGACAGACCTAACCCAGCAACTGCAACCACCCATGTGTATGTAGGCTGATGTGGGTGATGGACTAAGCCGGACTCTGTACTGGTAAGCATACACAAGAGTCAGGTCTGGGGTCACCTTAGACAAGGATTCTTTGAAACCCCCTCAACTGAACTGCTGGACTTAGGACTGCAACCATAGGGAGAGTTGCAGGATCTGTGGTCTGACTGTAGAGTGCATGTGTCAGAACTGGGCCTCCTCTGGTGCTGAAGACAGTGCAGTGTACAACATACCCAGATGCACACTGGGGATACGGCAATTCATTGGGGCCTGCAGAGGAAATCTAGTCACATGGCAGAGGCTACAATGTAGATAATTCGACAACTCACTCAGCCAAGCTTTAACAGCAGTTATCTGCACCTGGAGACTCTAGGGCAGACTGTGTCAGCCAATGGTCCTTGGAAGGATTTCCTCATCCTTGGATCAATAAAATAACAGCATTTCAGAACAACCGGAATCACTTGAGCAGTGCTCTTGAAACATGCTCCACATCAGGGACCCTGGGATGACATTGGGTGGCCATCCCCCATTCCTGGGTACTGATGCGGTTATTATGCTGGATATGGCTTCTCCCCTTCTCTCCCTTCTTCTCCCAGATGTAGAAAGAAGAAAAAGAAAACCGGAAATAATGGTCTCATTTACTCTCCCCTATTCTCAACCCTTCCCACCCTAATCAGTGGTCCACATGGGCATGTATCCTTCTCAACTATGTGAACATCATCAAAAATAAAATTTTAAAAATAAGGGAAAGAACCCCTGAACACAACTGATCGAAGCTGCTCCCCCTTCTGCGTGTGGTGGTACCAGATAGTTCACCAGCCAGTGGACAGACTCCTGAGCTTCTGAAAAAATAAAAGAAAGGAAGAAAATCGTTTTCCTAGAGATTTTTTCCCATCTGTCTTTGCTTTCTCCACAAGACCATGTATCCTGTTTATATAAAGGCCCGTTCTTCTGTTTGGCCACTTACTGTATGCTTAACGTAGCCTCTAATATAAAGCTGCAGCTGACGTACAGGGAGTTATGTTGATGATTCTAGTGTGTAAGTCGGAGTAGTTGCCTGGAGACAGGAGCCTATCTTCTGATAGCTGTGTCAGTTCACTGATGGAAACAGCACGATCAAGTCAACTACGTGAAGCTACGTGTGGAGCTGGGGCACACCGGTGCTTAAGAAGTGATGCCACTCCTTGGGAACATGTAGGGGCAGGAGAAAATCGTATGACAATTTAAGCTAACAAGCAAGGCCGTTAGCCTAGTGAACACTTCTGTGTCTGGAAGTGGGTCTTAACTTACGCAGAAATCCTGAGAGATGCCCTTTGGTGCTGCTAAAAAAGAACTATCTATCTTATAAATGCTTACTATTCTAAATAAGTCAGTATTTATTTAGAAGTCAGAACTACAGAGAAAAAAGAGAGAAGTGGAAAGAGAGATCTTGAGTCTGCTGGTTCACTTCTTAGAAGGCCTGAATCACCAGGGCTTGAGCAGGACAAAGTCTGGAGCTTCATATGGGTCCCCCTCAGGGGCAGGAAGGCCCCAAACACTTGGCTCATCCTTTGCTGCCCTTCTCAGGCACCAGCAGGGAGCTGGACTGGAAGCAGAGCAGCCAGTCACAAACCAGTGCCCACCTGTACTGCCAGCCCACCACACCACACTGCTGTGCCAGGGTTTTAAACAGTATAAACAGTGAAGTGTGGCTCCTCAGCCAGTTGACCGAGAGGGTTACGCTGGGGTCAAGAATACATTCCGGGCCCGGCGGCATTGGCCTAACGGCTGAAGTCCTCACTTTGAACACAACGCCAGGATCCCATATGGGTGCCGGTTCTAATCCCAACAGCCCCACTTCCCATCCAGCTCCCTGCTTGTGGCCTGGGAAAGTAGCTGAGGACAGCCCAAGGCCTTGTGACCCTGCACCCGTGTGGGAGACCTGGAGGAAGTTCCTAGCTCCTGGCTTTGTATTGGCACAGCACCAACCGTTGTGGTCACTTGGGGAGTGAATCATCAGATGGAAGATCTACCTCTCTGTCTCTCCTTCTCTCTGTATATGTGACTTTGCAATAGAAATATATAAATCTTAAAAAAAAATCCATTCCATCTTAAATTTTGCTGTAACAGTTTTGTGATGCAGTTCCTGCCTTTTGCATCTTCTTTTCAATACTCCGTTTTAATTTACTGTCATTTAGTTCTTAATCACTTCTGAATTGCCCCTTATTTGAAGTTTCTCAAACTCTAATAAGGTCCAGGATAGGATCCCCGGCACTGCTGTGGTTCCACTGCACTGAGGAAGATGCAGAGTGGGATGGAGGTATCTGTTATTTATATCTGCCCTAATTGCTTAAAATTTACTTATTTACTTGAAAGAGTTACAGGGAAAGAGGGAGACACACAGAGATATTCCATCCACTGGATCACTCCCCTGCTTGATCACAACAGCCAGGGCTGGGCCAGGCAAAACCAGGAGCCAGGAGCTGTATCCAGGTCTCCCACGTGGGTAAGACAAACACTTAGGCCATCTTCCACTGTTTCCCCAGGCACATCAACAGGGGCTGGGTACAAAGTGGAACAACAACAACAACCCCCCCGCCCCAAAAAAGAGAAAAAGGAGAAAAAAGAAAGAAGAAAAGAAAAGAAGAAAGAGAGAAAGAAAGAAAGGAAAAAGAAAGAAAGCATAGCAATAAGAAAGAAAGTGGAACAACCAGGACTCGGACAGGTACCCTTATGGGATGTCGGTATCACAGGCAGCATCTTTACCCACCAAGCTACAATGCCAAGCCCCGTCCCTATTTGGATATACTTTAACACTAAATACCCTGTATAATGTGAGCCTTTGTCTTTGCTTACCCTTCAGAACAACAGCATATTCTATGAAGCCTTTGGTATGTAAACAACAGATTAACAATTTTGTTAGGTGGGGATGGCACAGTGGAATGGTGGGCCAAGCTTCCACCTGTGGCACCAGTATTCCCGCTACTCCACTTCCAACACAGCTCCTTGCTTACAGTCTGGCAAAGCTGTGGAGGATGGCTCAGGTCCTTGGGACCGTACACTCACGTGAGGATTCTGGAAGAGGATGCTAGATCCTGGATCCTGGCTTCAGATCAGCGCAGCTACAACAGCCATTGTGGCTATTTTGGGATAGAAAAAACAGATGGAAGGTTTCTCTTTCTCTCCTCTCTGTAACTTTGACTTCTAAATAAAGATAAATCTTAAGAAAAAAAAAAAAACTTAAAACCTTTCTAAGAGTTGAACATCATAATGACCTGATCTGTGGATAGTACAGGAAGCACCCCAAAGCTGAGGAAGCCCAAATAAAGCCTCACCTAATGCATCCAGCCAACACGTGCCTGACCGATTCAGACTACCTTCAGCCTATCTTCAGCCACAGCCTATTCATTTTGAGCTTAACCTCACCCAAGCCTCTGGCTTGGCACAGCACTGAGAAAAACCAAACAACTGGACCATCTGGGTTAGATAAAAGAGGGAGTTTCTGTATTGGAGTTCTCACATTTTATTCCTCTTTGTTTTTAAGGGGGAGGGAGATCATTACAAAATAAAGTATTGCACAATGTTAATGCAACAGGATAAATCTTTTCAGCTCTATTTCCAAATACTAGGATGTCATAGTCTCTTACAGTATAGAGTATAATGGAAGTTTGGGGTGAATTGACTTGAGTGAATAACTAATAGTGGTCAGAAAGTAATGTTCACTGTGGGTGGTCTGAACTTCAGCAGTGTTTATTTCTTTTAGACTCAGCAAAGATTTTGTTTTTCCAAGTGAAGCATATTGTAGCATTTTATGCTCTGGATTTACTTAGTGTGGTTATTGAAATCATTAGCCATATATAATTTTTCAATTTCTTAAGGACCAAGATTAATAGCTTTCTGATTTAGGGAATCTGTAATTAAGAGAAATTGGAAAGTTGTTTAATCACTAATAACTATGAACAACTTTGACAAAATAGGTTATTTTGTATGTTATAAATGCTTGCAGTTTAGTTATGTATGTAAATCTTGTATCAAATCAAATCTTATAATTTAAAAAATAGTTTAGTAAAAGCCTTCCTCTATACTTGCTTCACAAGGCACAAGGTACAGAGTACAGGAATACAGTAATGAACAAAGCAATCTGATCCCCCGTTGGTTGTTGTAGTCAAAGACAAGGATTATTTCAACCAACCATATTGATATGCTACAAAGGAAAGGTACAGGGCACCAAGGCTGCATGGTTATTTCATGGTACAATAGATTTTAAAAGGATAAGTTTGTGCCCGGCAGCGTGGCCTAGCAGCTAAAGTCCTTGCCTTGAACACGATGGGATCCCATATAGGCACTGGTTCTAATCCCAACAACCCCACTTCCCATCCAGCTCCCTGTTTGTGGCCTGGGAAAGCAGTAAAGGATGGCCCAAAGCCTTGTGACCCTGTACCCACATGGGAGACCCGGAGGAGTTTCCTGGCTCCTGGCTTCGTATTGGCGCAGCACCAGCCATTGCGGTTATTTGGGGAGTGAATCATCAGATGGAAGATCTTCCTCTCTGTCTCTCCTCCTCTCTGTATATCTGACTTTGCAATAGAAATAAATAAATCTTGAAAAAATAAAAAGGGTAAGGTTAGGGACAGAGATTGTGGGTTAAGATGCCACTGAGATGCCAACATCCCACACTAGTGCTGAAGTCCCGGCTGCTCTGCTCCCCTCCGGCTTCTGGCTAAGCACCCTGGGAGTGGACAGATCACGGCCCAAGTGCTTATCCACCTGCCATCCACGTGAGACCAGATGGAGTTCTCGGTTCCTGGCTTTGGCTTAGCCCATCCCTGGCTATTGCAGTTATTTAGGAATGAACCAGCAGATAGAACATCCCTCATTCTCTCTCTGTTGCTCTACTTTTCAAACAAATGAAAATAAATAAATATGGGTTAGTTGATTTTTGGTACAAGCAATTTAGAAATCTCTGTGTAGATTTTCCTTAAAGCACATTTTCCTGAGAACTTCTTGAAGACGCTCACATTGAGACCTTTGGAAGCATTCATGGTAAGGAGAGACGTCTTTTCTCTGAAAGTCAGTGAAGAATTCTTGCAGTTGGCACATGGTTCAATGGGCTAATCCTCTGCCTTGCAGTGCCAGCATCCCATAGAGGTGCCAATTGTAATCCAGGCCGTTGCACTTCCCATCCCGCTCCCTGGTTTTGGCCTGGGAAAGCAATGAAGGATGGCTCAAATCCTAGGGAGCCAACACCCACGTGGGAGACCCTGAGGAAACTCCTAGCTCCTGGCTTCCGATTAGCTTAGCTCTGGCCATTGCAACCATTTGAAGAGAGAGGATGGAAGGCTACTCTCTGTCTCTGGTTCTCTCTGTAAATCTGCCTTTCAAATCTATAAATACATCTTAAATAAAGAAAAGGATTTATTCATACAATACCATGAAAAATCCAAAACCATCTCCTGCAAAAGTTTGTAAGGTGCAGGCGTTTTACCTAACAGATAAAAGTGACAGCCTGTGTCAGATGGCCTCAGCTTAGCTCTTGCTTCAAGACTCCTGCTGCCCAGATGGGAGCCCTGGGTTGAGTTCTTGGCTCACGGCTTCAGCCTTGGTTCAGTCCTGACCATCACTGGTTATTTGAGAAGTGAACCAACAAATAAGAGGTGTCTCTGTGACTTTCAGCTAAATACTAGAAAGAAATTAATTCATACAAAGTTAAGGATCGGCTCACTGAGGCCAGCATTGTGGCATAGCAAGTAAACCATTGCCTGGAACACCAGCATCCCATGTTGTTACTAGTTCAAGTCCCAGCTGCTCCACTTCCTGATCATGTACTCTGCTCATGTCCTTGGAAAAGCAGCAGACAGTGGCCCAGGGGGCCTTCTGCCACCCACGGAGGAGACCCGGATAAAACTTCTGGCTCCTGGTGCTGCCTGGCCCAGTCCTGAGCATCGAAGCTGTCTGGGGAGTGAGCCAGAAGGTAGAAAATATTTCTTTCTCTAACTCTTTCAAAATAAATGTTTATTTTGGCACAACATTTTTTGAAATCTTTACATACGAGGAGTCTTCAAAAACTCATAGGAACATGCATATAATAAAAAAGTGAGAATTTAAAAATTGTTAACTCAAAATTTTAAGTGTTTCCATATTGTATAATATTATAATTTAATATAGTTATTATATTGGATCAAACATTGTTCTGGTACTCACCTGTTTTCCTGTTTTTATTTTGAAATATTTATTTATTTTATTGGAAAGTTATATTTACAGAGAGAATGGGAGACAGAAAGAAACACCTTCCATCTGCTGGTTTACTTCCCCAGTGGCCACAATGACGAGAGCAGAGACAACCCAAAACCAGGAGACAAGGAGCTTCTTCTGGGTCTCTCCCACGAGGGTGCAGGGGCCCAAGGCTTTCAGCTATGCACAACTGCTTTCCCGGGCTACCAGCAGGGAGCTAGCTGGAAGTGAAGTGGAGCTGCCGGGATATGAATCTGGCACCCATATGGGCTCCCAGTGCAAACAAGATGAAGACTTTAGCCACTAGACTACCACACTGAGCCCCACCTGTTTTCCTTTTATGTGTGTTGCATTAATTCCCCGCCCCCTTAAACAATTCTCAGGGATAGGAAGACCTAGACATCAGAGTTCATGACTATTTTATGTAAAATGTTTTATTGTGTTGGCCACAAGCAATGTTTATCAGATCAATGTATCATTAATTTTCTTTTATTGTGCAAAAAATACTTGATATAGGTTGAGATTTGTAATCCAAAAGTGCAAAATTCCCAATTGCTTCAAAAATTCAAAGCTTGTTAAGGGTCAACATGGCAGAAAATGCAGCTGGCTGCATGGATCCAGCCACAGTCAAAACCCAATTCAGTGCACACAAATTTTGATTCATCCTCAAAATCATGTAAAATCATGCATAAAATTATCCTCAGGCCCAGTGTATAAGGTATATATCACACATCAATTAATTTTGTGTTTCAGCTTGGGCCCACCCACAAGATATCTCATGTATTGGTGCATTGTCCAACATTTTCTATAAACTCAAAATCCAAATCCCTTCTGGTCTTAGACACTTCAGATAAGGTACACTCCACCTATTGCTATACCATATTTATTAACATTAGGTCTTTCACATGTTGTTAGCATTATAATACTACAAATGATTATAGTCTTAACATGTATAAATTATAGTAGGTACAATTTTAAAAAGACTCTTATTATAATGTGTCAGTACCACTATTATTCATCTGTGTACAGCAACATGCCTCCCTCTAGCACATGAGTGATCCCTGTGGACTCTGTGCCTATGAATTGCTATCAATTTGTTTAATTTTATCTATTTATGAGGCTGAATGGCAGCCCCCCTCAGTTGGTTCACACCCCAAAAGTGCCCCTATTACTCAAGGCTTTCAGTTCAGTAGAAAATAGTGAAGACCATTTCAGAATTACAGCTTACTTTATGTTTGCCTTAGTTGTTTTTCCTGGGATCTAAATCAATATCATAAAAACCTTGCCTAAGAATGTAAATCATAAAAATTTGTTTTGTTGAAAAATGTTAGATCATGAAATGAAGCCAGTCTTTCTTTTGGCATCAGAATACATAAGCGCGTACCATTTAAATGGAGCATGGTCTTTGGATAGTAAATTTAGCCTGTGGGTATGTTCCTTTCACAGCATTCACTCAGGCTTTAAATATCCTGTAATTCCTTTGAGAGGGTGCAGTACGGGCTCTGTCACATGACTGTCTGGATTTCTGAAATGTTAAGGCTTTGCAGAGGCTGTATGGATCTGGGGTAATAATAAAGCTAGCGCTGGCTTGTTAAGCAGGATAATCCGATCCGTGCACTTTATACACCAGCATGTAATTTTAAATAGTATGGTTTTATAGCACAGATGACTCTGTAATCTTTAAAAAGTTGTCTAATTGTAAGAGTCTATTTCCTTGGAAAATAGATTCCTTTCGATATGACCTTAAGATTTCATTTGATTGCTTTTTTATTAATATTTTAGATTAAAACATTCATCACATTTCTTTCATCGCAGAAAAACATAATGGGCAAAGTGCTGTGAGATTGATTGCTGTCTCATTGTGACTGCTTTCAGGAGATGGGAAAACTAGAAAACACAGTCTTACTTATTATTGACCAAGTTCACTTACTTATTGTGATAAATATTTTTTGGTGTTGGTTTTGTGCCAGGTATTATACTAAGTGTTAGATATCCTCTGGGGTAGAGTGGGAGGAAAAAGCAAGCAAAATAGAACCTTGAATCCACTCTGTTCTGATAACCTTTCCACCAACTTCTATGAACTTCATTCTTGGGATATCTCATTTACATACACACCCCCTAAAATATTAACAAGCGTATTTGTCTTGATTTGGTGACCCATTCAAAAGAGGGGCTGAAGCCACAATTAACCGACAGTGCAGATGACAGCTAACAGTTTCCACAGTTGGAAGCCACACTCACCAAGGAATAACAATAATAATTTAAAATAGTGTTCCCCTGGCTCTGCTCCAGTCTCATGTGAGAACCTTAGTCCTGCCTACCCTCCAGTCTCTTCCCAAATATTTATGGCAGTCCCCTGAGGGTATCCCCACCAGTGCTTCTTAAAATGGCAATTCTCTTCTCCACTTCCTCCCCATTGTTGTGGCAGTGGCTCTGCACATCCCGGCACCAGATCTGACAACAGCCCAGTCCTGTACTCACTGCTGTTCAAGAGGCTAGTCTATGATCGTGGCTCACCTCTTTCCTTCCCATCTGTGCCTTCCTTTAGCAGTCTTGCACACAGAGGCCCACAGAGCTTCAACAAGTCACACTGGCATTCACTTACGGAGCACTTTCTGTGCCTGACTCAGGGCACCCAACCATGAGCAGAAGTCTTTGTGTGTTGAGAGTGTACATTCTATAGGGAAAGGTAGAAGAATTAAAAAGAGAGAGGGAATTTTTGTTAGATGTTACTATGTGCTGTATGCGAAAGATTATAAATAAAGCAGGATGAGTGCATTGTGAGGATATTGATACTTTAAGTAGGTTGTCAGAAAAAGCCCTCTTTAGCATATTTGTGAGCAGAGACCTGAAGCAGGTGAGAAATCTATATAGATAAGCGAAGGAAGAATATGTCAGGTCAGGAAACAGCATATACCAAGGACCCCAAGGTAGGGGTGGTGATGTCCATACATCCAAGGACAATAAAATCACTAGTGTGGCTGGAGCAGACCCAGGGGAGGAGTTGTGCAAGTCACAGATAGCTCTGGCCATGTCTGGAGGACCTTCTAGGGCATTGTAAGAATTTTCGTGGTGGGACGGGGAGGGAATTTGAGCCAAGCCCTGTCAGATCCCTCATCACTGGGACTCACGAATGCGGCCCCCACTGGACTCAGGCTGGTGTCACTCGCCTCACGTTAGCATCCACAATCTTATGGCGCAGCCTGGTCTGGTAGCCTGCTCCCTATTCGAGCTCCTGCTGGTGGATGCTGTAGTCTGTCCCAGCCCAGCCTGATTGTTGTCCCAGCCCTAATGTAAACTGGCTGGTGTTGCGGCTAGATCTGGCTCCATCTGCCCCCTGCCCTGGTTCTCAGATCTGCCAGTGGGTGTCATGTGCTGGCCCAGACTTGTCTGCCCCCAGACCTGACCCACATGTATGCTGCCGGGTACTGCAACGTGGTCTGGGCTGCTCCTTGCCTTGCTTCTGGCGTTCACCTGCAGGGACCGTATCCCAATGATGGGGTTTCCCAAGCTCCTCCATCGTGTCTCTTCCCAGTGGCAGTTCTTGCACACTCCAGTGGGTCGCTGGCCCAGGCTGACTTTGTCCGCCTCCTGTCCTAGCAAGAACAGTGGCCTTTGAACACATATTTTATATTATCCCTTATTTTTGTGATAAAATCTAAACAGCAGCTGTTGATTTTACCAATTGCTTATGAAGAAGAAATATTATTGTTACTTTCTCAAAAACAGGTTTTTGCTGATAAACGTGATGCTGGTAACCTCTCCCAGTATCTTAAAAGGTGGATTATGATCTGTTAAAGATTTCACTTATCTGTGTCTTACATTTTAACAGTAATGTGGGGCTGGTCTGAGTGCAGTGGTGCTTACAACTAATTGATCACAACCAGTTACAGATTTCCTTGTTCCTTACATTTTAACAGTAATTTGGTTAATTTCGGCTTCTTATATCTTTAAGATTATCAATATGATTATTTTCCTACCAACTTTTTCTATTAACATTTTATTTTACTATTAAAGTTTCTGGATTATCTAAAATATTATGTATGTATATGTGTGTATATCCAATAATACTTAAAATTTTATGGCTCTCTTTTTTTTTAATTGACCTTCATTTTTTTCTGTTATTTCCTTTGGTCAAAACCTTAAACAGTAGGCTGAATGGCCTTGAAATGTAGTTTAATAAAAGCTTTGCTGAGTAATCACTTGGTATAAAATCCCAACCAAATCCATTAATGGAATAAAGAAAACTATATACTCTCAAGGTTAATTTGCCTCCCACAAATAACACGTGCTAACTGAATTCATTTAATTGTTGGCTGGATTCAACTGTATGTAAGGTTCGTGTTTCGGATAGGAGGATGAAGAAATTCTTAAGTTCAAGAACAGATTGTCAAGTTTTATAGAAATAGAATGTATGTAGAGTTAGGGTGTTTAGTTTATTGGTTTTTAGTTTTTACTTTTGCTTTTATGTATTTACTTATCTTTGAGAGAGAAAGAAAGATCTTTGCACTGGGTCTCTGCTCAAGAGCCCACAGCAGTCAGAGCTGAAGCAGAGCCGAGGTAGAGGCAGGGATCTTGAGCTGGGTTCCCCATGAGGGTGGCAGGAACGTGAGCACCTGCTGCCCCCAGCGTGTGCAGTCGCAGGAAGCTGAGTCAGAAGTGGAGCTGAGACTCTGGAGAGGAAAACAGTACATCCCAGACAGTGCCTTAACCACTGCTTGGTTTTAACTTAAACATCAAAACCTTCATCTTTTTCTCCTTTTTAGGTTTATTTGACATAATCAAACATTCTCATAACCTAGATTTATATATAGTTCTTTATTAGAGAACACATGTAAAATAGCACTTATTTAACTTGTGAATTTTAAAATTAATTTTAAAATTAAGCTCGCAACTGAAGCACATGTGTATTTGAAATTTGGGGGCTGTGTAGCAACCCTCATCTGTTCTAGAGCCAGTCATCAGAGGCGTGTCTGCAAACAGCCCCTCTCTGCAGTCCCTCCAAGCAGCCCCCTTAACCGGCGACCTAGAAATCCTGTGGAGCATTACTTGCGGCTGCCATCCCTCTGCGAGATCATAAGCAAATGATGGTTGTGAAAGAATGAGAAATAACATGGCTTGAGACTTTTCTTTTTCTGACAGTTTTCCCAGAGTTAAGGGGAACCAAGGATAATTGAAGACTTCTTTCCCAGGAAAAAGGGGATGGTGTTAGCACTGACATTCCCTAGGTTGGCCTGGTGGTAGCCACTTCTCTGAAGCCTCCTTGAGGCCCTCCTGGTGCCCGTGTCACCAATTTCCTGTCCCTTGGACCTTCAGCAACTGTTTGTTTTGTGCTGTCAGTGAAACAGGAATAGTTTACCACAGTATTTGTTTTTAAACTCTGTCCCGTGAAGCCACTGGGGTTTTTTGGAATCTCCCCAAGACTCCGAAGTCAGAATAGGAAGAGATCCAGCCTCAAGAGTGTTGCTGGTGATGTATTTTACAATATTTTTCTTTTTTCAGTAAAACTATGATTTAGTTTTTAAAATGTGATCACCTCCAGGATCCCCTTTAGTGCTATCAAAGCAGGATGTTCTGCTGGTAGTCGTTTTCTCTTGATTTCTTTCTTGGAAGCAAGGCCTGAGGTCAACCAGGTTAAGAAAACTTTGTGAACATACTTGAGAGGTAAAAGTACTAGTGTTTGCATTTAGAAAGAGAAGATAAGAGCCTTATCTCCTTTTTGTTTTGTTTTTTTCTTTTTAACATGTTGGGGGCAGAATGAGAGGGAAAGAAAGTCAAGGCAGACACCTGCCCCCCACTCAGCCGCAGTTGGAGAGTGGCTGTGGTGAGAGAATGGAAAGCAGCCAGTCACTAAAAGTGAGAAACTAAAGGCAAGATTTGTTCTTTTTCTCTTCATTTTTTAAAAAATTTGAGATGATGATATCATAAATCAGTGACCCTATAGGAGGTAAGACTTCAAAAAGTTTGTAGAAACAGACTTAAAAGATCAGTGTATTTGGGTGCAAAATAATTTTTAAATCCATGAATGTACGGGGAGCTTTTAAAAATTCCAGGGCCTGGTACAGTAGACTAGTGGTTAAAATCCTCGCCTTGCATGCTCCGGGATCCCAGCAGCCCCACTTCCCATCTAGCTCCCTGCCTGTAGCTGGGAAAGCAGTAGAGGATGGTCCAAAGCCTTGGGACCCAGCATCCACGTGGGTGACCTGGAAAAAGCTCTTGGCTCCTGGCTTCGGATAGGCGCAGTTCTGGCCATTGCAGTCACTTGGGGAGTGAATCTTCAGACGGAAGATCTTCCTCTCTGTCTCTCTTCCTCTCTGTATATCTGATTTTCCAATAAAAATAAATAAATATTTTTTTAATTCCATGGAAATATGTGAGATGAAAAGTCTATACATGGGTTTATAAATTTTTTAAAAAGATTTTACTTACTTGGGGTCAGTGTTGTGGCTTAGAGGATAAAACCTCTGTGACACAGGCTTCCCATATGAGCACCACTTCAAGTTCTGGCTGCCCACTTCTGCTCCAGTTCCATGCTGACAGCCTAGAAAAGGACTGGTACATGGCCCAAGTGGTAGGACCTCTGCCACCCATATCAGAAACCAGGAAGAACCTCCTAGCTCCTGGCCACACTGGACGAAGAATTTGGATCAACATCAGGACTGGAATGCTTTAATGCGGGTGATTTTGCTCAAGAATTCCAATCACTAGATAACGTAGACTCTGACAAGTTTTCCCCAAAATGTGTTGAAGGATACATAGATGATGGCACAAATCCAAAAGGAAGTGGGGATTACCGAATATGAGCCAGGAGTTATAACTCAGATGTTGAAGTTTGACTTCTGATATATAACCACAATTCTAGATGAGGCAAATAGTAATTTTATTCAGACTAAGAAAGCTGTTGATACAGACGCTGTGCAGTTGGCAGTCGAGTGTCGAGTGCTGTGCCAGCCAGTCTTTACCTCTCTTCCCCCAGGAGAATTTTTTTTATTAGAAATTGCAAGGCAAATATGCCAGGCCCCTTTGCCAATAATCAGTCCATATTCCAATTCTAGATTGCCACATGATAGATACTGCTTAGCAGCTTCAAGCAACAGATTTAACGTTACTATTTTAAAAAGAAAACAAAAAACATATACAGTGTTCCTCTGTTTCACTGTTGAAAGTTAGACCAGTTACTAGCAGAACAAGTATTCTCAATCTAGACACACGAACTCCACAAACCACATCTTTTTCAACTAACGTTGCTGCTGCAGTGTCCTCACTGGATAAAGGTTTACAATACAGATGCCTGCTTTACAGTCACCTGCCATGGAAAAAGCATCAATTCCTGTAACACTAGCACTCTAGAATGTTCTGATTAATTCAGCAGTAAATGAGTCCAAAAACGTTCTTTTTTTTTTTCAAAAACATTCTTACTATCACTGAAATGATGTCATCACACAATACTGCCAATGCATCAAGTGCACCGAAAAGAAAACTTGATGATGGTGGTGGTGGTGGTGGTGGTGGTGGTGACTGATGACAGGGACTGTGATCATTTGTCATCTGCTTTGATGAATGTAACATGCACACTGGGTCTTGACTCCATTGTACTGAAATTAAACAAGCATGCTGATGTTTTCAATTTGTGTTTGGGGAAACTTAATGTAGTATGTAAAAGGTACATATAATTGATTTTTATTTAATAGATTGAATAATAATTTCTCATCTGCCTCTAAGTGTAAAGAATAAAGTAGTTGATCTATTTAGAGAAAAAAAGCTAAATATTTCACTTTTCTAGCTGTTTATATGTAAGGACCTAAACGTTTTTGACCCAGCATATTATGTACCTAAAAGTACACACACATACACACAGGTAAAATTACTCAAGAGTTGCAGATAATTTTTTTTACCTGTTGTTTCATGAGTATCTGTATTATTTTCAGGTTCGATGGATGATGTACTGGATTGTTTTTGCTCTCTATACTGTAATCGAAACAGTAGCGGATTTAACAGTTGCTTGGTAAGTTCTTGTGTTGAGAAGGGGCCAGACTACAGACTCGTCACCAGGTGTTGTGTTCTTAGCCTGCTCTTGCAAGTAGCTGTGTGAATTTGAACAAGCTTCCTAATTCTCTAGCATCTCATTTCTTCATGTGCTTTCTTTTTAGATCAGTGCTCTCCATTAAGCTCTGCCGCAAAGGCAGCTCCCTATGTGCTGCTCCCTATCCACTTTGCACACACCGCCCTCCCTCCAGTATCTGAGAATAGAAACCCTTTGTTGTTACCATCCTTTTTCTACACTGATAACACCCACTGTTTCCCTCTCTCCCTTCCTGAACGACTCCTCCTTATGACCAACAGCATCAACATCCAGGTCTTCCAAATAGCAGGAAGCACGAGCAAAGCTTATTATTTTCTCAAGAATCGAATATTCTACCAAGCAGCAGAATGCAACAACTTCACTCTGTTTGAATGCTGTTTCAGTAGGACATGTCCGTATGACCATGCCATCACCGGAAGAACTCATCTTTGCAAAGCATTCAAACTTAACTACCTCTGCAGTATCTGCAGCTGTTATTACCCACAAACTGCAGCCGAAATGGGCACCAAGTCACTCTACACTTCTTTGTCTGGGATACTTAACGGCACCTGAAAAAAATCAGTCATCTACTCACCCATTTGTGGGCTTGAACCTCAGCATTCCTTTTGTTTCTTTTTGGCCAGCGGCTACTTCATTCGCTCTTGTGTACGTTTCAGACCTTTACTTGTTCCGTCCTTCCACTGCGCTTCCCACTCTGTTGTGATGCTCTCGTGGCACATTAGATCCCATCAGAATTACTAGAAAAAAAAAAGATGTCATCATGTGTAAATATTTTTTAAAGATTTGTTTATTTTTATTGGAAAAGCAGATCAGATTTACATGGAGAAGGGCAGAAAGATCTTCTGTCTGCTGGTTCACTTCACAAATGGCAGCAACAGCCAGAGCTAAGCCAGTCTGAAGGCAGGAGCCAGGAGCCTCCTCCAGGTCTCCCACATGGATGCAGGGTCCCAAGGCTTTGCACCATCCTTCTTTTGCTTTCCCAGGCCACAGGCAGGGAGCTGAATGGGAAGTGGAACAGCCAAGACAAGAACCAGTACCCTTAACGGATCCTGGTGCTTGTAAGGGGAGGATTAGCCAATTGAACCATTGTGCACGTCCCCGTGTATAAACTATTCTTAACAACCTGCACTTACATGTGAGTTCTTCTGTATCTGTATCCATTTTTCTCTTCTGCTTTGAAATGCAAGTTTCCCTTCCCCAGTGCTCATGTTCATTCATTTGCTTGTCAGTCCTGTCTTTGTCTTTCTGTTTGTGTTTAGATGGCAAAACACAGATCTGATCCCACATCTTGCTACTTATCCTAAGTTTCAAAGTTCTTTTTTTAGAGGCTTCTGTTTTTCTTTCCCTGCTCTGACTACATATGTGAAAAAACCTGTACTTGAGCAATGCAAAGTCTGCAGGTGTCAGGAAGTAACACACCAGCAGTGACTCTTGGTTGACTACACAGTGGTCATTCCTCACTGCTCCCTACCTGCCGGAAGAACTGAGATTTGCAGTTTACCATATATGCATTAGTGCCTCATGGACCACCTCGTGCTACGTGAGTTCCCTTTTGCTGTGGCAACAAACAATTCAAAAAACACAGTGGGATTAAAAACCCATTGACTTCTCCCTCAAGCTGTGTGAGACCAGGCAGCTCTGTGGTCTCCGCTCAGTTGTGTCTGCTCCCACAGTAGAAAGAGTTGTACTGGAGGAGGGGGTCAAAGAGCATTTGACTTTCTGTTAGCATGTGACACGTGTCACATTCACATTCTCTTGGCCAAAACAAGTGGCCTGGCCAGATGCACCATCATCAAACTGGACTCAGCCTTCCAGGGAAGGCGCTGTACCCCATGTCCCACCCAGCACAGTGGTAATCCCTTTCCCCTTGTAAGTGAAGGTGTTAGATCTGCAGAGTGCTGCAATTCTGACCAAATGAGAGCAGGGTCAAGAGTTCTGAGAAACATAAGGAGATGCGTGCATGTGGTTAACATTTTGTACTGAGAGCACATCAATTTATACCTTGATACTGCAGTGTGTGCTAGGTACTTGCATGGCAGTTTGCCTCTGCACACTGGGTGGTTACACCTCACTGCTACAACTAAATGCTGTTACTGCACTCCCTTCACTGCCACAGTCCATTCAGCAGCCTTCTCCCTACCTCAGGATTCTTGTACTTGAATCCTGGCCCGGAAGGTGTGACTCTCTTAGGGATCAGGTCACTCCTTTAGTGTACAGATCTGTCATTAAAACAGATGAATTCATCAATGCAAAAAAGGTTGTTTCCCTGACCACTAATGTATACATGTGACAACTTAACCTGATAAGTGAACTTTTGCAAAAGTCTCTTTGTGATTGCCACGGTCTCTGTAGTTTATTTTTTCACCTGCCCTTTTCCTCCAATTTGTTTCCTGCTAGGTTTCCCCTGTATTATGAGCTGAAGATTGCTTTTGTCATATGGCTGCTCAGTCCCTATACTAAAGGAGCAAGTTTAATATACAGAAAGTTCCTTCATCCGTTTCTTTCTTCAAAGGAGAGGGTAAGACATGTCAATTATTTCTACAACTCCTGTTTTACAGATATATGTTGACACATGGTTTATGATGTAAAATTTAGTGAAGCTATTGTAGTTTGGAAGGAAAACCTTGGCTTCGTAACGCTCTATTTGAATACTGTTAACATGTGTGGTGTTTTCCCCCCAACCACAGGAAATTGATGATTATATTGTACAAGCAAAGGAAAAAGGCTATGAGACCGTGGTGAATTTTGGACGGCAAGGCTTAAACTTGGCAGCTTCTGCTGCTGTCACTGCAGCAGTAAAGGTAATTTTTTCATTGACCTTATTTATCCAATGTCACATTAAGTCACAGATAAAGTAAGGTAACTCGAAATCTCAGATGAATATAAATGGCGGAATTTTGCTTTATTCTCTTTCTACTAGTGTAAAGAATAATTTTATTCTTTTCTTAAACTTAAGGACATTTTTAGCACTATTTTCTCTACTCAATAGTTTGAAGCTTCTTGAATGCCATGAAATGAGTGGTTAGTCAATAAACATACATGAAAATGTCATAGTGTCATAATATTCCCACATCACAGCCTATAAGTAGTTTTCACGAATCTTCTGTAAAGGTGCTCATTCTCTCTTTGTCTTTGGTCTTCTCACTCGCTCTCTTTCTGTTGGTGGCAATATCTTGGTAGGATTTCTGGCTTACTTCCGCATTTCTGCTTCAATCAATTTGAGGTAACTGATTATTTAAAATAAAGCATGAAAAAATTCTTTTCTTAGAACTTGAGTTTTTTTTTTGCCTATTACTAATGTTATTTGTTGTGTATGCAAGCTAAGTTATCATGAATACCTTCTGTGAAAACTTGCATTATGGCTTTTAGAATTCCTTGCATGTAGTAATTGGTGTGGCTCATTTTAAGAACCATAACGTGATTGATTTTGATGTGTAGTATTTGAAGAAAAGCTGGTCTTCAAACCAAGAACGTGTTCATTGTGACTTTCCAGGGTCCCTCTTACGCAACCTGGCTTATTTTTGTTTTCCATAGTTGCTTCATGTATGCCTTGGGAATGACATGTGCTTGTCTGATAGAGCATATGTAAAAGCATAGTACTGCATGCAATGGGAGTTGCAGTAAACAATGGTGTCATGTTTCTGCCTCAGAGGGAAGATTTAACTTTATTGCTTTAAGTTAAATTGAGAATAAATACTAGTGTGCTTTTGAGCTCAACTCTGAGTTATCTTGAATTAAAACAAGAATGCTATGGAAGTAAATAATGCTAGCTAAGTTGCAATTTCTTATCATCTCAAAGGCAAAGCCAAGGGTGTTTTCAGTTCTTAGTGCTCTCTGGCTCAAAAAATCAAAATTAATATAATCAAGACAAAAAGTTCATACTAAAACCTGGCAGACAAAATTTTCAAATTAAAACCTTGCAGTGTTGCCCTGAAGACTAAATGGACATTAACTATGCAACACTAAACTGTTGCCAACTATTATTTAACGGCTGTTAATTATAAGTATCTTACAGTTTTCCTGTTTGGTCTGTAAAAGGCTTTTTCTTTTATTTAGATAGGTTTATAGGTGAATTCTAAAAATGGGAAAAAAATTTGCCTAAGGGTGTATTTTAGAAGATCATTTACTTTTTATTTCTTAATGCAAACACATTGTCTAATTTCCATATTTGAAAAAAAAAGTCATCCATGAGATTCAGCATTCAACACATGCAAAGAAATGATGCAACATTTCTCAGAATTGAAAGACAGAAACTTCCAGATTCAAAGGGTCCACAGAGTGTGCAACAAAATGAATTAAAAGAATGATCAGTACTAAGCGATCATTGATACCCCAAAACATCAGTAATAAGGAAGTCATTCATGCAGATTCCAAAGATTAAAAACATGTTAAATTCAAGTGATCTAGAATCAGAATGGTATAAAGTTTCTAATCGTGAAAAACCACACTGAATTGGTTCCAGGGCCCCTGCTCAGATAACCAAAATCCAGACAGTCAAGTCCCTAGTGTAAAATGGCATACTTTTTGCATATAAACTATACATTGCCTCTTACATACTTTACTTCAGCTTGATGCATTTGTTTGAGATAATACATTTTTCATTTATGTTAGAGTTACATGCTTTATGGTGCTACTAAATAGAGTTCAACCAATAAAAAGTAAAAGGCCATAGTCCAGCAGGAAAATATTTTAAGTAATCTCAAAATTACTTATGGGACAAGAAAGGAATCTATGTGTTCACTACATAGCTGATTATTTTCCAAATATTTTCAATCCAAGGTTAGTTTTTACTTTGGGCATAAAATCTGATAACACAGAGGTGCCCTTCATCAGTCATGTATGAATTCAGAAAGAATATTTGGCTTTATAATTCTAAGCATGGAAAGTCACAAAATTATTGCATTCCTTGTGCAAGTAAATGTATTCTGCTGAAGCTGAGGATTAATCCACAAAAAATGGAAGTCTATGAGGTCTGCCAAGCAGGTTAACAAACAAGGGAGATGTTAGGAATTTCCTCAAAGAATGTCATACAGCAAGTCCAAAGTGTAACTGGTCCAAACTGGACGTGGGGGATCAAAGACACCAAGAGGCATGTCTCAGGGAAAAGTCGCTAATGGGTGTGGCCCTGTGCAGGGATGGGACAGTCTGTGCTGTGCCCAGTCTGAACACATACTGGCTTACACGCAGCTGGTACCAGCACACTTGCACCTCAGCCCTGAGACAATATGAAGAGGGAGACGATGGGAAATGGGAAGGAAGAAGCGGGAGGGGCATAGGCATGAATTCTGGGAAAATAACAGAAGCTTAGAAGAAAGGCAATATAACAGCACAACTGAGCTCAGCAGGACACAGCATTCATGTTGTAATAAGGAGAACAGGGACTAAGGGTTTGACAGCTGGGATTGTCTGTGTTAGGAGGATGGGGGAAGGGAGAGAAAGAGGAGGAGAGCTGAAATTTCCATCTCCTGGCATCGGAAAGTGGAGAGTTGACTTAAAATTGGTCCCATGTACAGGGAACAAAGAGGAGAAGGCCTGTAGCTTTTTAATTCAATATTGCAGTTAGCATTGTTGGATTTTACAAACCAAGTGCAGATATTTATTTACACACCAATGAATACACTGTCTGGATTTTTCATGCCCTACGGCATCATTCAAAACGATTATATATAGAAAATTGAAAAACAAAACAAAAAACCCTGGATCTCCCTTGTGGATGCAGGCACCAAGCCCTGGGGCCACCCTCTGCTGCTTCCACAGGTTCACTCACAGGGAGCCGGATCAAAAGTGGAGCAGCCAGGATTTGAACCTGGATGTTGGTATTGGCTTTACTCGCTGTGCTACAATGCCAGCCTCTCACCTTAATGTTTAATTTTAGTTTTAGTCCTGCTGATGAATAGATACTTTTTTTTTTTGCACATAGTGTAACTTCTTTGTAGGGGGCTTATTTTATTTTGAGTGTGTCTCCTGCTTTCAAATACAATGCATGGGGCATCGGCAGCCCCCACTGTGTTCTGTTATCCTCATTGCCTCCTAATTCATTTTTTTCTCATACTGGGCCTCTGTTAGCATTTAGCATCCTGCATATCATTGCTTCAGCATCTGTCTATTTAAGGCACACTGTATATATGTTAGGTGGTCGGGGATGCAGCAGTGAGCCAGACAGAAACAGCCCCTACCCCGGTGGACTACTGTCTGGTTGGAGCTAAGGTCTGTCCGTATTCGCTAACAGAAAAATTTATTTCATCTTTGACCTCTGTGAGCCCATCCATGGGCCCCTGTTATTAATATATATATAAAACATTACAAAAGCTGTCCTATTTCTCTCTCCTTTGTGATTCACTGTTCTATGTGTGTATTTAATGTCTGCACTCCAAAGGCAGGAAGTAGAGAGCATAAAGATCATCCAAGTCACTACTGCGGAACAAGCGGGAGGCAGCCCACAGCTACAGCCATGCAGACGGTCCCCACGTGTCTGTGATAGCATTCTCTTACTCTTGCTGCAAGTCAGAGAGGAGGAAACTGGGACGGGAAGCAAGGCCACCAGGATTAGAACTGGTGCCTATATGGGATCCTGGCATGTTCGTGGCGAGAACTTTAGCTGCTAGGCTACCGTGCTGGGCCTTACAATTTTTCTTAATAAGACTCATTTTCCATGAACTTGTTGAAGACTCCTCATACTTTATTCACTAGAAATGGTCGGTAAGGGACCAGTGTTGTGGTATTGTAGGTTAAGCCACTGTTTGCAGTAATGGCATCCCTAATCTCTAATGGGCACCAGTTTGAGACCCAGATGTTCACTTCCAGTCCAGCTCCTTGCTAATTAGAAATCAGTAGACTATGGCTCAAGTACAGATAGCCCCTGCCACCCCTGTGGGAGACCCAGAAGAAGTTCCAGGTTCCTGGCTTCAGCCTGGCACAGTCTCATATATTATAATGATGTGGGGAGTGAACCAGTGGTTGGAACCTCGCTCTCTCTTTCTCTCTGTAACTCTGTTTTCAAATTTAAAAAAAAAAAAAAAGCTTTTTTTTTATAATGAAATACTTATTAAATATGCTGAGCACAATATATCCTATCGTCATTTGCCTCGTTATACTGTACTTATTTTAAAGTAGGGAAAATTAGTTTCATATCTGTAGATGTCAGAAACAATCAGTGAAGCACCGTTTCATAATGCAGAGTCAGTTGAAACTGCAATAGGAAATAGGTCAAGGTTAAGGAGAAACTACCAGAAAACCAACAATAAGACTTTGAGATTTTTTTAAAATAGCGTAACATATAATTTGTTAAAAATACCTTCCAGGCTAAAAGTTCATGGAGTCTCGGTGTGACCTTTGAAAGAACAGCAATACCGAGTGGTTGTCGCGTTAAACCGCCTAAGCATGTGAAAGCCGAAAGTAGGCAAAGGAAACGAATCAGAGCATCTATTACCTTGGAAAGCAATTTTCTGAAAATATTACTCCATTCTGTGACCTCATTACCAGGCATCTGTCGGCAAGGTCATTGTGCAAGTTTATTTTGGCTGAGCGAGGCATAAACATGGAAAGGACCTTCAAGGATTTTGCTGAGGAGGTTCAACAGTCCATAGCTTTTCAGGTGAGAAATGCAGCTGGCCTGGGTACAGACAGCAGCCCCGCTGGCACATGAAGGGCAGGGATATTAACTGGCCCCCGCAGCTCGGTGCCTCTGCTCTGGCGGCCTCTGCATATTGAAGTCTTCCCCAGCAGAAGGAGACCATAGGTCTGCCCCAACCTAGAACCTCACAGGTAGAAAGGAGTGCAAATGATCCTGATCAGGGCAGAAATCCTGACACCTTGCTGCTTGTTTGGTTTGGTTTTATATTTGTGAGAAGTTTAGGGGTCATTCAGTTGCTTTACTATTTCCATTTTAAAAAGGGACATTTGTCCAGGGTTGGGAGAAAACCAGCTCCTCCACCCACCCCCAATCTTCCCTGCAATCTGGGAAAGCAAGGTTACACTGAGCATCCAATTCTACAGCAGTTGAGCTAATCTGGATGTTTTGGTCTTGGTCCTGCCAACTAACCAGTCCTGAGATTTTGGCAAATCATCTGCATTGATTTTCCCAAGAAGTAATCTTCTCACATGTCAAAGAGAGAAGCGAAATCTGACTTTGGAAACCCTTGACATGTCTGAAGCAGTGATTCCAAGCTGGAGGAGATTGTTTCCCAGCCGCTTCCCACCAGGGCACGCGTATGGACGTCACAGCCAGAGAGGGCCTGGCCGCTGGAACCCAGCTGCTGGAGGCCATGCGTGCTGCTCTCTGCCCTGCCACACGCAAGTCAGCTCTCCGCAGGATAAAAGCCATCAGCCTCAAATGCTATGCTGAAGTAAAAAACAAACAAAATATGCAAAAAAAAAATGTATAGATCAGTAGCTTGGATGGGAATTACAAATAATTATTATTTTTTATATGTTTCTCTGTCACAAGCATTCTTTGGTAAACATACATTCCTATTAACTTTAAAAATTTTTTTTTGATTGGAAAATCAGATGTACAGAGAGGAAGAGAGATGGAGAGGAAGAAACACAGAGAGGAGCAGAGACAGAAAGGAAGATCTTCCGTCTGATGGTTCACTCCCCAAGCAATCACAGTGGCCAGAACTGAGCTCATCTGAAGCCAGGAGACCAGAGCGTCTTCCGGGTCTCCCACATGGGTGCAGGGTCCCAAGGGCTTTGGCCATCCTCAATAGTTTCCCATCCAAGAAGCAGGGAGCTAGATGGGAAGCAGGGCCATCGGGATTAGAACCGGTGCCCATATGGGTTCCTAGTCTGTTCAAGGCAAGGACTTTAGCTGCTAGGCTACTGCGTTGGGCCCCATATTCCTTTAATCTTAAAGACACTAAAATATATTATTATGCAAATGCAGTCATTTTCAATTCTGGGCTTGACCTGATTAATTACTAAGTGTCCAGAAAGAAATGGGATTTTGCTAAAAGTTGAAAACTAACCCATCTGCAATTATAATATAACCTGTCAAGGATCAACAAGAAATGGAGCTAAATGACAATTCATTATTGAACAGTATACTAAGAATTATTCTATTTTTAAAAATCCTATGCTTGCAAGAGTACAAAGATTTACTGATTATGTTTTTATATATTCTTAATATAAATGTGAAAAAAATAGGTTAAAGTTTTATGCGAAGGTGCCAATTAGTACAATAAATTTCCTTAACACAAAATGCAGTGATCTTGATGGTGTTTACTCAGGAAAGGAAGAATTTAAACAAAAGCAGAATTATTTGAGTGTAAAATTAGACTTAGCCTTCCCTTTTCACAGATGTGCACTTGCACTTAGATGGCCGAGTGCACTTTCAGACGTCCTGCAGGTGGGTGTAATTGATCTCTTGGATGCTGGTACCCGCCCAAACCCGAAGCCTGAGAATTGAACCATCTGATTCAGAATTAGTGACACTTCTGCTAATGATAATACGTTTCAGTGTAAATTGTCCTACAGAATATTCAATAACCTTGACCTTGGATTTTTGCGCCCTCAAACGTGATAAACCACTTTCTCCAAATGATATGAGCAAGACATTGGATAACAGACATGAGTGAGAATGGATCAAAAAATTTTATAGATCACAATATTCTCAAAAATGTTATTGAATTACCTACCAATGATTAGTTTATGCTGTTAAACAGATTTTTCAGGAAGATCACTCATTCCACCTGCCTAAATATTATGCTGTTTTAATTTTTTCCGTATTTTCCCAGTCTCCTCATAACCATACTGCATTCCTGTAACTATTTCATACATATGACTTGGATTCTGGCGTAGAGAGCAGGTATTGCCCCTCACATTATATAGCAAACATAATTCCTTCATTAATATATCTTTGTACTGAAGATATGAAACTGGAGGGTATAAATTGTCATTTGAATGAGATTATTTTATAATTGGAGTTCACGTCTAAGAAGTTGCATTGAGTACTTATAACTTATATAACAATGCTACGCTAATTCTCTCTTCTCGTATTAGTTCTATTCTGTGCCCATTAAAAACATCCAGCGGAAAAGGCAGTTTTCCAAGATGACAATGACGGTTGAAGTATGGGAGGCTCTCTGCACAGGGCTGCTTTCCCCTACAGCACATGACCTTCCCTGAAGCCTTGAGGGTATTGACGCCTCTTGGGCATTGGCAATAATAATACAGTCAATGACTCGAGCTAAATTAAAATCCAGACTGTAAGCAAATCACCCAGGTGCCACAGGATTGGGCCCTTCTGTCCTTTACTCGAAAGCTGCAGCAGATCCCTGGTAGCTTGTGGAGTTGGCCTGTGAAGTCTCCCATGACCATACCTGTAGTTTGCAGCTAATGCTGCTTAAAAGCTTCAGTGTTTACCTGCAAGCCTGCTGCCATCTATGGAGAACTCTTCAGGCACTCAAAAAATATAGAAGAGGGGTAAGAAGAGTTTTTACTCGTCATATGCTCAGTAGCAGTACCATATTATGTATGCTAGGGGATAGTAGGATAGAAGCAGCCTAAGATTTGCTCCTCTATTTTCTTAAATTCTTGCTCTGGAGGCAAAATACACATAGCAAAACCATAGAAATAATGGTAGTATGTGAGTTCATGTGTTGATAAGGTGTGGATGATATGAGAGATCTTGAAAATTCATAGAAAATTTGTATCATGAAAGACTATACACAGATTTCAAATATTTTTGCACTAGAACAGATTTTTCTGGGCTGGGTGTTGTGGCACAGTAGGTTAAGTGTGCTTTATTGTGCCTGGTTCAAGTCCCAACTACTGTCAGCCTCTGTTACTGCTTTCTGCTAAGATGCCTGGGAGGCAGCAGATGCTAGCTCAAGTATCTAGGTCCCAACTCCCCACATGAGAAACCCAGCTGGAGTTCCGAGCTCTTGCCTTGAGTCTAACCTCCCTCCAGCTTTTGCAAGCATTTGACGGGTGAAAACTGGCAGATGGAAGATGTCTGCGTCCCTCTCTGTGCCATTCTGCCTTTCAAATAAACTTAAAAAAAAAAAAGATTTGTTTATTTACTTGAAAGCCAGAATTCTGAAGTGGGGCAGGAGAGAGGAGAGGGGGAGACACAAAGAGGGATCTTCATTTGTTGATTCGCTCTGCAGATGGGCTGGTCCAAAGCCAGGGGCCAGGAGCTCCCTGCCTGTTCTCCCACACAAAGCGCGGGCCTCAAGGCTTTGGGCACAAACAGGGAGCTGGGGGAAATGGAGCAGCTGGGACACGAACCCGGCACCCATGTAAGATGCTGGCACAGGCAAGGAGAGGATTTAGCCACTAGACTATCATGTCAGGCTCTCCATTCTTTTTTTTTTTTTTTAACTATCTTTTAATTCTATTTTCCATGAGCTTTTTGAAGTACTCTCTTATAATTATAAAGCTTAACTAGATTCAGTGACACTTTAATGAGTTCTGATTCCAAAATGTACTTTCTTGAGTTGGCGGGTTTAGGAAGCACTAACTTTGAAAGATGCCTCTGGGTCAGTGGAGAGCTGTGTGAGGGTGTCGTTTGTCTTGTGTGTGGCAGTAGGTCAAAGTCAAGAACTGCTAATAGAGGGTCAGGGCATACACACAAGATGCAGAATATGACCGTTCCTGGAAAGCAAGACATCTGTTTAAGAAGTATTTAATTAGTCAATCATATCTGGTGAAGAAGAAGCAACAATAAGGATTGAACCTGTGCCAGGAAAGTGTTTTTAAATGTGTGAAATCCAGCTATTTGTATTGAGAACACAAAATCCACATCACAACATTAAAAAAAAAAAAAAAGAAGGTAGGAATACCAAGCTCAGCCAAGGCGTTAATTACAAGGGCGTTAAGCTTTGACACAGAGCGTCACCAGCCTCCAGGCCCGAGTCGGGACCTTTTCTGGGCAGCGTACAAGGTGGGGTAGCAGTAACTTGTGCTTGTAACACCTTTGACTTCGAAATGTAGAGATGAACCATTACGGATGAGTTTCTATGGTAACACCTTAAGACTGTCATAAATTCACATGTGTGAAAAGAAGAAATAAGAGGTGTAAAAAACCTTTAGAATATTTTTAATACACCTATGAATAAGAATTGAGTCATCTACATGCCCTGGAAACTTAAAGTGGATAACTTTAGAAATTATTTTCCTACAAAGCTTTGTACTAAGAGGAAGTGTGGGAAATGTAGTTGTATCTGAAAAACTCAGCAAATGTCCCTTTCTGAGGAGTGCGCACGTGAAGACCAGGGAGCCGCAGCGGCCCAAACCTTCTCTGTCCGCACGGCCGGTACACTTGTGTCTAGGCACGTGTGGCATTTGAAATATGGTTAATGCAAATCAGGAAATGGATTTTAATTAAAGTTTTATTTAAATTTAAACTAGAAGGGCGGACTTTAGCTGTTTTCACTATAAATATGTTAAATGCGTGAAAGAATAGATATGTTGACCTGATTGAATATTGCACAATGTATACATGCACTAAATCACACAGCACCTCATGAATATGTGTAATTGGGCCCGGCGGCGTGGCCTAGTGGCTAAAGTCCTCGCCTTGAACGCGCCGGGATCCCATATGGGCACCGGTTCTGGTCCCTGTGGCTCCACTTCCCATCCAGCCCCCTGCTTGTGGCCTGGGAAAGCAGTAGAGGATGGCCCAAAGCCTTGGAACCCTGCACCCGCATGGGAGACCCTGAAGAAGTTCCTGTCTCCTGGCTTTGTATTAGCGCAGCACCAGCTGTTGCGCTCACTTGGGGAATGAATCATCAATTGGAAGATCTTCCTCTCTGTCTCTCCTCCTCTCTGTATATCTGACTTTGCAATAAAAATAAATAAATCTTTTAAAAGAGAGAAGAAAGCAAATTTAGGTAACCTTTCTGTGCCTAGCATATTGCTAAGGCAAAATAATATAAAATCAAAGTGTATAGTAGCAAACCTGTCATTTCGGGCAGTGAATGCTTTAACTAAATGTTTCATGTTCAGGATTCGTTTGCTTTTCTGGCTTTTTAATTTTGTTGTTGTTTTGTTTTTGTTTTTTGCCTTTTGCCTTGTTCTAGGTAAAGCCATTACCACTCTTCAGTTAATTTTAAAAAATATCTCTTCTACTGTAAAAAGTTCCAAATCATAAAGCTGACCCCCAAAGTGCAAGTTTTAACTTTTTTCCTTAAGTGTAGCCTCAGCATACAGGTGTTCACTTATTCAAATTGTGTTGGAATGTATTAATGTCTGCCTCTTCTTTTGAAAGGCATGAACAAGTAAAAGAGGGCTGATAGATGGACAGATGTGGGATAAAGGACAGCGTACAAAAGTTCAAGGAAAATGGAATTAAAGTTTATTTTGGTGCAAATGATTTTTGAAATTCTTACATATTGAGAGGTCCTTACAAAGTTTGTGGCAGTGCATATTACAAAATAACTATGCATGGATTTCAAAACATTTTGCACTAAAATAATTTCAATTCTGTTCTCCACCAGCCTTTGAAGTATTGTCGCGGCTGAGTGTTCGTTGCATGATTCTTCCAAAGCTCTTGAAAGCCGCATAATAAAACGTGCAGGCATGTTGTTAATGTCACAAAATGTTATTTTCTATATTAAAGTGTTTTCAAACTTCTGATGTCAAATGTAAGCATGCTAAATATTTTAAAGTGTGTTTTTCCTCAGTTCTGTCACTTCTCTGTCAAATAGAGCCAAGGCGCCATAACTGAACGTTTAAGAAGTTTCAGTATGCATGACTTAACAGCCATCCAAGGAGATGAGCCTGTGGGCCAGAGACCATACCAGCCTCTGCCGGAAGGGAAGAAGAAGAGTAAAGCAGGCCCTGGCGAGTCAGCAGGTGAGCTCATTCATAACTGAGCTTGGGGAACTGGATGGATGCTAAAGCTGCAATAGCGTGACTGGGCCAGGCTGAAAACACTCCATCTGGATCTCACACATTGTCACAGTGGCCCAAGCACTCGGGGCGTCTTCTGCTGCTTTTTGAGGCACATTAGCAGACAGCTGGTTCAGAAATTGAGCAGCTGGAAACCCATGCTCAAATGGGATGCCAGTATCCCAGGAAGCAGGTTAACGCATTGCCCCACACCACTCTCCCTTGTTCTTTAAATAACGTTGAGTACTTGGCTTTTGCTAGACATGGCGAACATCCAGCTAAAGCATTAACAGTAGACTCTTGTGTTGCTACGAATCGTTGGGCACAGTGGCGTGGTCACCACCACTTCCTTACCAACAGCCTTGGTGCAGACCACTTTCTACACAAACTGTGTACTGACACCCAAGCAGAGTTACAGTTAAAATATCCTCTACTGTAAGTGCTACGAATAAATAAGAATGTTTTCTCACAAGATAAAAAGTCTGAGGCAGATGATGAAAAATGACTCAATTTGGAACTAGGATTACTCCAGTGGAATCTATTGAAATATTTTACTTCAAGAGCTAACTTGTTGGCATATTCTGTATGAATTATGAGTTTGTCGTAGTTGCTATATACTAAAACTTTGGTAAACTGTTATGGTCTTAGAAACATACACACTAATAAGACAGTTTCTTAGTCATTTTATCGCACTTAAGAAAGTTTTACTTCGGCCCTGCATCATGGCCTGGTGGCTAGGATCCTCGCCTTGCACACGTCCTGGGATCCCATGTGGCTGCTGGTTTTAATCCAGGTGGCCCCACTTGTGGCCTGGGAGAGCAGTGGAGGATGGCCCAAAGCCTTAGGACCCTTCACCCATGTGGGAGACCTGGAGGAGGCTCTGGGGGTCCTGGCTTTGGATCTGCTCAGCTCCTGCCATTGCAGCCACTTGGGGAGTGAACCAGCAAATGGAGGATCTTCTTTGTCCCTCCTCCTCTCTGTATATCTGACTTTCAAATGAAAATAAATTAATCCTTTAAAAGAAAAAAGAAAATTGTACTTCACAGTAGGGGTAAGAACTAAGATCTTTAGGATGCTTCTTATGGAAGAAAGGACAGGGTTAAAGAATAGAAGTTTTGGGGGAGTTGGAGGAGGGAGGGAAGCATGGTTATCTTAGGATTTTATCTCTGAAATCTGTTTATGCTGATAAAAATATTAAAGCATTATGCAATGGATTTTTTAAAATAGTAGTTTTGAGGTAAATGGGAAGCCATCTTTATAGTTGAAAGTAACTTGAAAGATAAAATAAATCTTTCCTTATAATGAAAAAATGATGAACTTTTCTTCCAAGTTCCCCTGTGAATTAGTACCTTGATAACATATTGACTGTTATCTAAAAGGAAGTAATTCACCACTAACTGAGCTAGTAATGCCTTTAAGAAGGAGAAACTACTGAACTTAGAATTGAATTGTAAGTCTTACTAATGCATTAATAATTCCAAAAATAGTCTAATGTGGGCATTTCTTACTATGCACCTAAAATTAGATATTGATTTTAACTACAGGATCTGTTGTATATGTTATAGTTTACTGGATTAGACAAGCTATTGGACTCCTTTATCAGTTGCCTGCTCCTAATGATAACTCTAGAACTGGTTATGAATTGTATTTCAGTTATCTAAGCGAAAAGAGTATTATGACTATGAAAGCTCATATTATTTAATGCTATTTATCCTTTAAATTGCTACAACTAAGATATATTAAGATCTTGAGGTGCTGCTTAGGTCTTTCTTAAATTTCAAGCCATAAAGTAAAAATAACTTAAGATTTATAAAGATATAGAGCAAGATACATCAGTACAAGAAAATCATAAAATGAAAATTATAATATGCATTACTTTGGTCAAGTTCCAAGTTCTCTACAGAATGGGTTATATTCTGAACTTTGCTTCCCAAAGGACAGAAATTTTTTCCCAAACTTTATCTTATGACAATTTTAGGCTTAAAAAAGGATTCATTTATTTAGAAAGTCAGATTTACAGAGAGAGGAGAGACAAAGATCTTCCATCCACTGGTTCATTCCCAAAGTGCCACAATGGCCAGAGCTGAGCTGAGCCAATCCAAAGCCAGAAGCCAGGAGCTTCTTCCAGGCCTGTCAAGCAGGTGCAGTCCCAAAGCTTTGGGTCACGCTCTACTGCTTTCCCAGGCCACAAGCAGGGAGCTGGGTGGGAAATGGAGCAGCTGGGATACAAACTTACAAACAAATGGGATCCCAGCACATGTAAAAGGAAGAATTTTGCCACTAGGTTACCACGCCAGGCCCTCCTTTTTTTCTTTTTTCAAGATACTTTCATTTTAAAGGTAGAGTTGCAGAAAGGGAGAAACAGAAAAAAAGAGATCTTCTCTCCAGATGGTTAATAAGGTGGTATGGTTTTAAGAGTGGAACAGGTAAAGTGAAGATAATCATAGTTAAGATAGCTTCAAGTCCAGGTATTTTCTACATGAGAAAGAGGACCTTTCAATTAGTCGGAAAAAGGCAGATTACTTAGTAAGTTAGAGGACTGATAAGGCCTTGACCTTAAACCTTTGATCAGAACAAATTCCTAATTGATTTAATGTGACTAAACCATGGAGCAGGAAACTCATGTGTATATTTTTATAGTTTCCAGATATAAACCCTCTTTAAGCATAACATCAGAATGACAAAACATAGCAAGATAAAAAAAAACACTTTAAGTTTCTACATCAAAAATATATTTATAAACTTAACATATTGGGGAAAAGCACACCAAAAATAATCTTTGAAAAGGATAAACTACAAACCATACTACATTCATGTTAGAAGCAAAGTGTTCTGACTTCCCACAGTCCAGAAATCCTTAGAAACGAGCTGTTATCAGAATACAACCAAACAAGAAATACCTGAAAAATTGCAGCCTCAGGTAGTACAAAAAAAAAAAAATGAATAGCAGTGATGGTAATTTTTGCTTACCATCTAAGTAAAAAAAAAAAAAAAAAGCTTATTTTGCTTGGGTTTTCTCTGTTGGAGACTGTGAAGTTATTTGTCGCTGCATAACAAAACACCTCAACACAGCAGCTTAAGACAGTCAGGGTCTTTTATTTTGTTTATGCGTCTGGGGTTGACTGGCCTCCACAAAGCAGTTCTTGTGTGGGTTCTTAGCAGCTGTGGTTGGAGAGCAGCTGGGGCTGGAATCTCAGAGCAGAGCTCACAAGTCTGGGGTCCAACAGCTGGTGGCTGCAGTGGCTGGAGCAGGCCTATCTGCCGCTGTCTCTCAGAGCTGTTTGGACTGTTTTTAGTAGCAGAGTCCCAGGAGAAACTGGCAGAGGTCCTGCAGTGTCACTTTCACCACATCGCCGTAGCAATTTGTTGAGACAGGTACAGAGTCTGACATTTAAGGGAAAGAAAGAAGAGTGCAAGGGAATGCATGGACATGTTTTAACACCACTGCAGCAAGCCTGTCGGGACACATGCTCTCAGGCTCTTGCAGTTCATTGGGGTAATCCTTGGGAGTGATAATCTGGCAGTGTTCATCAACATTTCTTCCCTTTAAGTTTCCAAGGAACTTCTAGGAATGTATCATGGGGAAACAGTCAGTGTTCAAAGATTATGTACCTGGTCATTCAATTTGCTTGTAGTAACAAACGTTGACACAAATCAAATGTCCAGGATAAACCAGTAAGCGAAAAGATGGTTTATTTGATGTAGAAAATGAAAACCAGCAAACAGCATGATGTGTTGTTATCCAGTATTGTGGAAACCCAGTCTAATGAGAGCAAAATTATCTTGTGTACACACACGTAAGATCTGGAAGGATATTGCTAACATGTTCACAAATGTCTGGCTCTTAGAAGTTGGATTTTTATTCTTTTTGAAGTATTGTAGGAGTAGGTGTTTTGCACAGCAGTTACGGTCATCATTTGGAATATGGGCATTCCAAATGGGAGTGCCTGGTTCACAGCAGCTTGCTGCTGATACACAGATATCCTTGGAGGCGTGAAGTAATACACAAATGCTTGGGTTCCACCATACACATGGAAATGTGGGTTGAGTTTTTTGTTTTTGTTTTTATTCTTTTCCAGAGAAACAGAGGGAGAAACAAAGAGAGAGATCGTTCATCCACTAATTCACTCCCCAAATGACTGCAACAGCCAGATCTTAGCCAGTCTGAAGCCAGGAGCCAGGAGCTTCTTCAGGTCTCCCGCATGGGTACAGGGACCCAGCACAATGGCTAAGTCCTTACCTTGCAAGCACTGGGACCCCATATGGGCGCTGGTTTCTATCCCAGCTGCTCTGCTTCCCATTCAGCATACTGCTTGTGGCCTGGGAAAGCAGTAGAGGATGGCCCAAAGCCTTGGAACCCTGCACCTGCGTGGGAAACCTGGAATAAGCTCCTGTTTCTCAGCTTCAGATCAGCTCACCTCCAGCCGCTGCAACCATTTGAGGAGTGAACCAGTGGATGGAAGATCTGTTTTCTCTCTGTAAATCTAATTTTCCTTTCCAATAAAAATAAATAAATCTTTTTGTGAAAAGGAAGTGGAGCAGCTGGGACTCATGCACCACAGTCCTGGTCCCCCTAGGTAGGTTCTGGAGCCCTGGTTTTGACATGACCCAGCTCAGGCTGTTGCAGACATATGGAAAGTGAACCAGTGCATGAAAAAAAAAAAATTCTCTCCTCCTCCGACCTTTCAATAATGTGAAAATAAATAATTTTAAATAGTCTGTTAACTTCAGAAATAAAATACTCTTCATTGTATGAAACTTTTAATTTTCAGTTTTAATTTATATAGAAACTGTGTACTTTAATGAAAATGTTTGTTTATTTGGCTCTCGTGTCTTACCTAGTTGCTGAATGATTGATGAGGAAGTTAAAGGTGTCAGGTCTCCCATTAAAGTCCTCCTGCAGCCCTTCTGGTCCCCAGTTCTTAGACTCCATCATTTCCTGCCTGCTGTTTTGCAGCAATCTGCCTGCCCTGCCCGGGCTCCCTGCCTTTAATCTCATCCATTTTTAATTCTTTCTCTGAAGTCCAAGAAGAATATGTTACAAGACCCAAATCGAATCGTACTGCCCTTCTGGTTAAAGCGCCGCACCGCCTCGCACCCCGCTGCTCTCTTGAAGGGGATTAGCCCCTGGCCCCTCTCCCCGCCGTCACTTGCTAGCTCTGGAGAATGATGAGTCTCTCAGGTTTTAGCTCAGTCACCACCTCCTGCAAGGTCCTGTAACCCAATCCTCTTACCCCCGCCCCTGGAGCAGGTGATGACCTTGCTGCGTGCTCCGGGAGCACCCCCTCCTCTCTTCTGCTTGCAGCATTTATTGCAGTTGGTGGAATGCTCCTTAGAGTTAGCTTCCTCCACTGGGCTGCAGGTTTCTTCAGTGAAAACTCCATCTTTTTCATCATTGTATCACAAATATTAAGCACTATGTCTTGCTATGCTGTAGAATTTTAAAAAGAACTTTTGAAATAACAAAACAATTCGTAAGTCTTCTGGAACTATAGTAAGCTGTGTGTGTATGATAATATATAATAAGCAATTGTATAATATGTAAAAATATATATTTTACAGCTGGAATTAGGAAATAATGAAATGTAAAGGCAACTATTTTGTAAAATTTCAGTTTCTGACATACAAAATGAAGGGCAATTAATACAGCAATTGGTATATAAAGCACTATGTATGAAATGTAGTTATAGGTTATATAATTGGCCTTCAAAAACTTTTTTTTTTTAATTCTTCATTTTATTAGAAAGACAGATCTTCTGTTTGCTACTTTACTCTCCAAATATTCACCAGGACCAGGCCTGGGCCAGGCCAGAGACAGGGCCCCAAAACTCAGTTTGGGCCTTCCCCATGGGTGGAGGGACCCAAGTGGTGGGGCAACAGACTGCCTCCCTGGGTGCTCATGAACAGAAGCTCAGTCAGAAGCACAGGGGACAGGGCTCAAAGCAGGCACTCTGATGTGGGCAGCAACTAAACTGCCATGCCAAACTCGGGCCCCTGAGAATATATATTTCATCACAATTGCTTCCTTTCTGATTGTTGCTTTGATTACTTATTTTGTGCTTTACCAAATTGGCATAAGGGGTACATACTACGTAAGCAATAACCATAGGGAAAAATCTAGAAAGGACAATCTAGAAAGTATTCTTTTTGTTTATCCCTCCCCCCACCCCATTGTTGGAGAAGCACAACTTTGAATTAAAAATTGGAAAATAAGAAAGAAAATGAAGACACTGCAAAATACCGAAATCTTCATTTCCATGAGACATAGCAGTTTCACTTCTCAGGCTTCCTGCATGCGTATTTTCCTTTTTCTTTAAAAATGTGTTTCTTGGAAAGACAGGGTTACAGAGAAAGGAGAGGGGAATCTTCCATCCTCTGGTTCACTGCCCACATGGCTGCAAAGGCTGAAGCTGTATTTAAAGTCATTGGTATCAGTGTCAGAGTAAGATACTTACTAGCAACTCTTGTGGCTTGCTTAATGAATCTGAAGCTCTTTGTGCCCAGGGAGAGCAGTTAGAGCGGATGTATAAACATGTATTCGGTGTATTTTTCTTTCTCGTGTATGAAGTCCATCCCTTGCCTATTCCTGAGTTTGGAAGCCTTTCTGCTTTTTCTTCCCTAAAGATTACAGTATTTATGATCCTTATCTTTATAGAAGGAGAATTTGAAACTTCACAGGGCCTTGTAGCCTCCCTTGTTTTTATAACCTACCCAGTATTGCCTGAGAGGGGCCCCTTCTCTGCTGCCTACAGGAGCCTCAGGCAGTGGAACTTGAAGTGTGGGCCCAGACCATCAGTATGAGTCAGCAGAAAGTTTACTAGAAATGTAGGTTCACATCCTCCCCCAGGCCTTCTGAATCAAACTCCAGTTGGGCCAGTTTGAGAACCTCTCTGCTTTAGCGAAGGGAGAGTTCTTGTGCCTGGGTCCCACCTCCAGGGTGCTGTCAGACTCCCTGATAACTGGCTGGACAGCCTGGATGTTTGCACAGTGGCCAATTACGGGTCACTGTAGCTCCACATAGCAACCTGGCAGCACACCCACATGTTTCTCACTTCCTGTTCTGATGCTCAACATTAATTTATCTTCATTGCCTGTGCTGTTTCTAATTACTGTCATAGGCCTCATTAGATTTTTATCTCAGCATCTGCTACAGAGCTGGGCTGCTGTCTCCATCACCTGCCCCGTGCATTTGCCCAAGAGGCAGACTAACCTGTTTGGGTCTTCACTTACTAAGTTCATCTTACCATACCTACATTTTTCAAAAAATACCACATGGCTGGGCGGGGGAGGGAGACACATACTGAATTCCTAAAAAAAGGCAAGAGTGAGAGTGATGGAGGTTGGGGTTGTTTAGAATCCCTGAAAAGGAGAGAGGGTGGGAAGAGACTGTTGGCCACACAGTCATCCTTCAACACTCTGGAGGCTCTGGTTAAGAAGTCCCGCCTCGGGCTCCCCCACTCCAGGGACACCAAAATCTGCAGATGCTCCAGTCCCTCCCAGACGTGGTACAGTGCTTGAGTATAACCCGAGCACATCCTCCTACACTCACACCATCCCCCAATTACTCCTAATACCTGTCACAGTCTAACAGCTGCAGAAATAGTTGCTATTCTCTATTGGTTGGGAAGTATTTTCCAAGGGAAAAAAATGTCTGCACACATTGTATGCAGACAGTTTTCCCCCAGACATATTCAGTCCAGGGTTGGTTGAATCCTCAGATGTGGAACTCATAGATAAAGAAAGCTCACAGGTGCTTGGGTATGACTGCACCTCTATCTATAAATTTTTTTTTAACAAGATGCACGCTTTACCTACTCAGAAATAAATGCTTTTTTAAGCATCCTGAACAATGAATGAGAAAAATAAGTATGGTCAGAGGAAGCTTCCTGGTGGGAGTGATTAACAGGCTTCATCTGGAAGAGCATGAGGGGCAAAGATTACAAAGAGAAGGGTGGCTCCAGGGAACACAGGTGTGAGGGGAGCAGTGCGCGGACGCCCACCAGGCAGAGGCTAGCCAACCGAGTGAGGAGCCAGTGCCGATTAACGTCTCCTTACCCAAACCCACTGTTTCCAACATCTTGCTTAGGCTATGGAATTCCACTGAGAGATAGAGAAGACGACACAGACGAAAAGACGGATGGGCCATATTCAGATGATGAAATGTTAACACATAAAGGGCTTCGAAGATCACAGAGCATGAAATCCGTGAAAACCATCAAAGGCCGCAAAGAGGTCAGTCCAGGGCAGGGCTGTGATCCTGATGACCGGTAGTAAGGGATTTCCCCGCTGGGTATCATTTAGGGTATAAAATGTTTTTTAAAATGAAGGATTTGGCTGGTGAGACAGCAGCAGTTTACAGGTAAAATTCTTTAAGATCAGATGGGCTTGAATACCTGGAAATGAGGAAAAGGGTAAATTCTGAGTCTCAGTACAGACAGAATGGCATTTCCCACATGCGCTTAATCACATGATTATCATGAATACCCAGTGTGAGCCTTTGCATAAACAAGAAAAGCAGCCATAAAATTAGCTGCGCAGTTTTGCTTTCAATCAGAATAAATAAACTGTACAAGTTGTTCTATAAAGGCAAATCGTCATTGTGCCTAGTAAACAGTGGAAGGCTGAACCTGGGCTCAGGTCTGTAGGATCAGTGTTCATTCACATCCTATCATGGTGGTTCTGTTAGTGGTAGTCACCAGAGCATGTGTCTCACAGGGCATCGGCCACATTCATAGAAGCAGCACTGGCTTATATGTACTTAGAGGATAACGGGTTCATTATATCAGAAAGGTTAAAAACTGCTATGATTATAAATTATTAAGTCCCACCTATTTTAAAAAGCAATCAGCTAATTCTTAATAACAATAAATTTCTTTTTGCAGATGCGGTATGGGTCACTAAAATATAAAGTGAAGAAGAGACCACAAGTGTATTTTTAGCCACCTGTACTTCGGCTAGCCCAAGACAAGTAACACTAATGAATTGACTTCATCTTCTAACATATATTCAGAATATTGAAATAATTTTTAAAATTATGTCAGTGATGGGATTGATGGGATTTACTTTTGTGAATTCAGTTTTTATTTCTTTAATAAGATCTCCAAGTACTGACTACTAAAGGTAGTTATGCAGGGTTTATTAACATATGTGTCAGAAATGATAGAAAGTCATGTTACCCGCGTGCAAGTTCATCAGTAACCTTGAGTGCCTGGGATATGAGATGAAACATGAACCCACAGTATACTTGAAGAGTCTTTTTTTATGGTTCAGGATACATCAGCCTTTGTGGTATTGTTTACCTCCATGTATATTCTATCACATGATGATAATAATTAAATTGTCTCTGACCTGGCAGTAGTATAACAAGGATATAATGTAAAATAATAAGGTTTTATATTTAGCCTTTATTATTTTTTTCTGTTTTCTAGTTTTTCTATCATCTGAAAGTTTATGAAACAAATATTTGAGAACCAGGTATACACATAGCACTTTCTTCTAACAACTTTTGCACACTTGAAAGTTTACTTATTTTACAACTGTATATGTACCTTGCATTTTATTGACACTGTCTTTCTTGTTGTATGTCATATTCTGACAGGGCACATTCATGCTTTGAATTACATCATCTCTTTTCCTGTGGGTTTCATTTGGTAGATGCATTGGATTTAATCATATAAAAATAGCTAAATTTTAACAGTTTTTAATTATGTTCCTTACAAAGGAGAACTTATTCCCAGCATTAGCCAGTTTTCCTCATTTAGTACAGTATACTTGAATTGAGCAGATTTTTGTAGATGCTGATTAGATTTTCAGCTTTAAAAAACGGCGGATCTTGCAAATAGATTCAGAGAACACTGAGATCTTTTCCAATTCATACAGTTATCCAACAGGCAGTCTACTCACAAACTTAGCACTGATACGTGCTTGCTGGCTTATAAATCTGGCATGGACTGAAATAGTTTGAATCTCCTAGTTAAGATAGATTTCTAAAGATGAATACCAGCACAAAATACCGACATTGTTAATCCTACATAGTAATTTGTTATTACAGAAAATACCATTTGGAGTTATTGAACTCTGGGGCTTTTCTTAGTTGTACCAATAACTATACATTAGGAGCCATAAGTCATTATTTATTTTGGTGATGGCTTTAAATGATTAATAACCAAATTTGTACTATGCTTATTTAATTTATACACTCTACTCAACTGTCCTACTTCTTTGTCCAAAAGAAAAACATGAGAATTGTGAATATTTTATTTCTTTCACCTCTTAAGCAATAGATCCAGGTGATAAAGTGTATGTTTGATCACCTGAAAGAGTTGATCAAGAACAAAATGTTTACTTAGAAGTCATGTTTGCATAATTTATTTGCTTTCTCTTCATACTAATCTTAAAAAATTTCTTTTTTGGGATATCTCACATTTTGGATATATTTCGTTTTCCAAACCCACAGGTTTTACATCCTTGAAGTCCTTCAATCAGAACAAACATAAGTAGCACTGTACCACTGTGTGCAGCCATGCTTCTTGTTGTACCCTAAGCAATACAACATAACAGCTGATGACACAGCACTTACGCTTTGTTAGATATTTTAAGTAATCCAGTTTAAGGCATACAGGAAACCGTGCATGGGTTAGGTGCAAATAATATGCTATTTTTCCTAAGGGACAGCTGCATACATAGTACCAGGTGAAAATTCACTCACTATTTTTCTCCTGAAGTATAACCCTCTGTAAATGTCTCTATCTACTTTACCTTGACTAATTTGTAGCCTTCTAATTCCTGGAATTTCTCTTTAATTTCTGTTCAAAACTCTTGCAGGACCATTTTATCTGTGTCACAGGTCTAGACTTCTCAATATAAACACTACAGTGTGCTTGTGTTTCCTATGCAAAGGCAATATCATCTCACATTGCCTTTCACACGGTACAAGTGACTTTATAACAGGAGTATTATCTGTGGGGGCTGCTCTGGACAGCAAATATCTTTTTCAAGTCCAATCTCAATATTAAACCTATTTTTAAATAAAACTCCTGGCTTCCTAAATTAATTCCTGTGCACTTGTAAGATGGAAGTGCTTGATCCAAGACTACAGCAGGTCCTGCCACATAATTGTGCTTCACGCCCCCTTGCTGCCTCTGACATATTCCTGTGGTGAAATCCTTACACACAGCTCACGTCGTTTTGCTCTTCTGTCATTCCTTTCTTCCACATTTTCCAGTTTTGTTCTTGACATGTATTTTAGCATACCATGTTCTTTGAATTTTGTAGGTGAAAATTATGGTTTGCTTCATTTCCGGTAGTGCAGGCCTCTGATTGTTGCTCTGCTTTCAGAGAGGGATAAATGCATCCGCAGAGCACAGTGCCTTGTTCCCCCGCCGCTGCTCCCTGGGGCAAGGGCATTAGAAGCACACAACTATTTAGGACCCTCTTTAGGTAAGCTGTTCAGTTTATCCAGACATTGTAGCTGGTGTTTAATTGTGCTATACATTTCTTCAAATTGTTATGAATATTTAATGATTTTCAGAATTTGTTTGAAAGTAAGGATTGACTTATTTAGTGACTGTGTTTTTTCCCACTCTAATATAAAAAGGAGCCAGAAATAAGTCTGTTTCTAAGTAATTTTATAAATCCATCTAGGCACTATATATTCCCTGTACACACTTTGCTATGCATGTTTGCATTTGACTAAACTCTGATACTGCCAGCATTACCAATTATAAATACTTGACTATGCTGATTGATGGAACAAAATTGAAGTGTTTTCAGGGATATTATTCCATGTGTCACCACCAAAGATTTCTACAGTATTATAAAGCATGAAAATATACCAAATTTATGAAAACCATTGGTTCAGTAAATATATTGTCTTTGTTTCTTTTGTTTCTTCTTTTTAATCTTATTAACACTGTTTGTCCAGAAAATGCTTGATATTTTATGTTGTTAAAAATATAATACTGTCTTGTCTTAATAAGTAATTTGTATTTTTTTAATTGGTATAAAATTTTCATTTTAGTATATTTGATCAGGAACATTAAGGGGTTGACATATGTTTTTCTGTATTTTTAGAAATTTTTGATGATGTTTACATAAATGAAAAGGATGCATGCCCCTGTGAATCACTGATCAGGATGGGAAGGGTCGAAGAACAGGAGAAAGTAGATGAGACCATTACTTCCAATTTTCCTTTTTCTCTTTCTTGTATCTGGGGGAACAGAAGAGAGAGAGAGAGAGAGAGGTCCATTTCCAGCATCCTAACTACATCAGTACCCGGGGATGGGAGACAGCCACTCATCCCAGGGTCCCCGTTGTGAGGCAAGTTCCAAGGGTACACTTTAAGTGATTTCAGTAGTTCTGAAATGCTACTGATTTCATTGTTCCAACGATGAGGAAATCCTTCCAAGGTCCATTGGTTGACATAATCAACTTTAGTCTATGCTCACCCACATACTTGCTGTCAACACTTGACTGGGAGAGTTGTCCAACTTGTTCTGCCCTCCATCCTCTGCCATGGTACTAGATGTCCTTTACAGGCCACAATAAATTGTGCTATCTCCATGTACATCTGAGCGTGCTGTCCTCTGCACTGTCTTTCAGCAACTGAGGAGGCAATTCTCCCCATGGTTGGAGTTCTGAGTCCAGTGGTTCAAGTTGGAGGAATCTCCAAAGAACCCTCATACAGTATAGGGTCCTGCATCCTAGCTGGAGCAACCCCCCAAATCCCTACCATGCCCACCCCCAGCAATGGTTCTGGCACATGCCTGTATGTGCAGCAGACTGGTCCAGTTCAAAAGCTGGTATCCCATTCAGCTTTTGTACACACCAGTGAGTGCTGCATCCTAGCTTAGCCAAACTGACCCCACATTTATGCCAGCAGATGCTACCACCTATCCAACCAAGCTCTCCTTCAGCCCTGGTTCCCATGCTCACTGGTGGGAGCTGCAGCACAGCTGAGGGGTGCCCACGGTTTTCATAATGGGCCCACTCCCAGCCGCACTCTTTAGTCTTAGCTTGACAGGACTTGCCCCTAGTCCCAGCACTTGCCAGCTGATGCTGCAGCAAAGCTCAACTAGCCTGCTTTTACTCTGGCTCATTCATGCACCAATGGATGCAGTCGGTTAACTCACCCCAACTCTCCCCATAAGCCAGCTCAAAATGCAGGAAAATAGGTGTTATAGCCCTATAGTCTTACCTAGAATGGTTTGCCCTGATCCCATTTCTCACGCTCACCAGTGGGAGCAGTGGCCCAGAAAGGGAGCCCTTGCAGCTCCCCTACTAGGCTTGACACATGCTCCAGGTCTTATGTCTGCTGGTACGTACCATGGCCTAGACTGGCATGGCCTGCCTCATCTCAGCATTTGCAGGTGGATGTTGCAGCCTGGCTCGACCCAGCCTGCCCTAGTCCCAGCTCATGCTGGTGGGTGTTACAGCCTTGCCCAGCCTGGACTGCCCCCAGACGTGGCCCTGTTGTGAACTGGCTGGTGTCATGGCCCAACTCAGCCTGTCTCACACCCCATCCTGGTTCTCACATCTGCCAGTGAGTGCTATAAACTGGTCTGGCCCAACCTGCCCCCAGACCTGACCCACATAAACTGTAATGTGGTCTGGTCTGAGCTGCTTGGGTCCTCAGTTCTTGCATTCACCTGCAGAGACTATGTCCTGATAGAGCAGTTGCCCAAGCTCTTTGTTCAGGTTACCACCTAGTGCCAGATCTCACAAACACCCAGGGACCCTTAATCAGCCTCAGTAGTGGCCCAGAAGAGTAGCCCTCACAGTATCCCTACCAGGCTCGCCCCACCTCCCATTTGTAGATCTTGCACACACCAGTGGGTTCTCAACACAACCTAATTTGGCCCACCTCTTGTTCTGAAAGTTACAGAAACCTTGCCCATTCTGGATCTTACTGTTGGGTGGTATAGCCCAGTCCCACCTGGCCCACCCCCAGAGGGTTCAGTGGGTTCCAGGACCTAGCCCAGCCTATCCTACACCCTACTCTTGTGTGCACCAGCAGGTGCTGGAGCCTAGCCCAGTCTGGCCCAGACTCAGTCCACACCCATGCTGAGAGATGCTGCAGCCACATCCATTCCAGTTCGCTGCCCCCATTCTGGCTCTTGAGCTCACCAATGGGAACCACTTCCCAGCTGGGGCATCCACTTAGCTCCCAGGCATGCTTCTAGCCACCAATCTTGCCAGTGCCGGTGGTTGCTTTGATCCAGACTGGCAAAGGACATTCCTCATTTTGTCTTTGCTATCACATGCTACAGCCTGGCCTGGCCCAGCCAGCCCCCTGTCCCAACTGTCGCTGGTGCGGGTGTTACAGTCTGGCCGTGCTCAGTCTGCTTCCATCCCCAGATTTCATGCAAACCAGTAGGTATGATAGCCTAGCCTGGCATGGCCTATACTCCTTCCTGGCTCCTGCACATGCCAGTGTGCTAAGGTTTGGCCTGACTCTGCCCAATCTGCTTCCCAGAGCCAACCCACATACTTGCTGTCAAGTGAAGCAGCCCTGCCAGGCCTAACATCCAGGCCTAAAGCTCACCAGTAGGAGCTATGACCCACCAGGGGAGTTCCCCAAGTTCCTCCATCAAGCCCACTCTCAGACCTAGTTCTCATGCGTGCCTGTGGGTACTGGGCCTTTACAACTAAAATCCAAGCTCTTAAGCAAACCAGCAGGCATTGCAGTCCCACAGGGTTGTGCTCATATTATCTACCACAGAATCTGCCCCTACACCCGGTCCTCTCACATGCTTACTAGTGTCATGGCCCAGCCAAACTTTACCTCTCTGTTCCAACACTCACTGGCAGGTACTGTGGTCTGACCCTGCCAGGTACCCTCCTCACCGCATCCTTGCTTTTTTGTGTAGTGGTTGATGCTAACTAGCTCAGCTCAGATCTCCCACATGGGCGGGTGAACTGGTCTGACCCAGAAAGGTCCTCCAATTTCCCTTCTGTCAACCGCTCAGTCTCAGACCCCTACTTTCCTGCCAGTACAGGGGCCTTGTCGGTGGAAGTCCCCCAGAAATCATTCCTCACCTGCAACATACTCCCTCAGTGGTCTCTCCTTCACATCCCATGTGCCTCTTCCCTGCACAATCCATTGCCTGCTTGCGCATAAGTGCATGAGCTCCCCAGCAGGGTCCTCTGGCAGGTGGCATGCTGACCAAAACCCTACCCACCCAGAACTCCAGCACATACATGAATCCCCAGAGTGTTCTGTCCACTCTCACCATGCCAGCATGCTAGTCTGAGGTCCGCCACTTCCCCCCTTTCCTCCCTTCACCACTAGCTCCACCCCTGCTCCCCCGCCCAGAACAGAAGCACATGACGCAGTCCCCAGGCCTGCTCTGCTGGCCCTCAGACTGTTCTCAGTTATTACATTTGGCTATCATGGAGATCACAAAATATTTTAAAACTAACAGAGAAATGCTTTTTGTTGTTGTTTTAAGATTGGCTTATTTGGAAATCAGAGTGGTCAGTCTTCCATCCCCTGGTTTTGCTCCCCAAGTGACCACAAACCCTTGCAAAGCAAGCCGCCCGTGCAGGCAGCAGAAAGGCAAGAAGCCAGTTAATGTGTCTGTTTAAAATCAGATTGCTGTATTTTCTCCTCTGATACATTTGTAAAACAGGTAAATTCCAAGATCATGATTTTCCTGGTATGCACTATAAATTTCTTAACAAACATTATTTAAGATTAAAGCTTTCTGAACGAAAGTACAGCTTTTTTTCCCCATAAATGTTTTTAAGGTTTAACCCCTTAGTGGTATCATGCAAATTAAATATTAATTCTTTTAAACATTGACCAAGATTTAACATTTTCTAATACCTTTTCAATCTATATAGTTTAATAGTTAAATAATGTAACAGAATTTTAATCTCTTTGTAAAGGCTATTTAAGCTCAGTATGTAATTTTACAAACTTTTTAAAAATTGTAATGTAAAATAAACTCATTTTATTACTGGCAATTTGTACTTTTTTCCTATCAGACTACATATGTTAGCTTTGATGAATTGGTATTATTTATTATTAAGGACTTTTGACTAAATAATAGGCCATATATGTACACACATAAAATTGTAAGCCACAGAGCAAATAAAAAAAAATCAGATGCATTCTGAAATGCTCATTTATGGGACATTACAAAAGACACATTGAGTGGTTTACATCTGCATGTTAGAAGGGAAAACAGGAAAAACAATGAGCCCTGAAGCCCTAGCCATCGCTTGGGACTGATCTGAGCTGTCTCCGGCATAAAATGTAACACCAAATGCAGATTTATGTATCCTGGAAATGTTCTGGGCTTCCATCTGTTTTAAAGTTAGACGTCTGTCTGCCTCACATTTAAGCTTTAGAGAGAAGTCATGTGTTTTAGGAAAGTTTCTTTGTGTTATTTCATTTTGCAATCTACTGTGTGTGAAAGTATTTCCAAATAGCATTCTCGATGCAGTTACATTTTTACTCCCAGGTGTTTCCTTGTGATGATTGCAAGAATACAAGGACTATGAGCAGCAGCGTTTCTTTTAACTGGTTCACTATTTGAAAGAGATTCATGGAACAGAAGTCATGTCGGAGGTAGATTCATTGCTCCCTGGAAGACATCCTGCCCTTTCACTCACCCATCAACATTCTATCCTTGAAACAGGCTCCTTATGCTCTGAGGTTAGGAATGTTTTTAAATTGCTGATAATGCTTAGAATTGAACATGTGAAGCACAGGAATGATAATTGTCTAAGTGTAGATTACTACAGGAGTGTGTTCAACAAAAGCAGGAAAATCTGAATTCATAAAAGGGAAAGCACGGCCTGTGAGCATGCATCTCTCAGATATTCATTGTCTGCTTTTCATTCACAAATATCCATTGTTTGCCTGCTTGTACAATGGTGCTGTTAGGCTTCACACTGCCCTGTACCCAGATAAGATGACCTAACAATTAATTAGAGGAAAATAATTCAAACTTTTTTGGAACATGAATTCACTCTTCCCAAACCACTGTTTGAATTATTTGAATGTTATTTATCCTGGGATTTCTTCTATGTTATTGAATAATTCATTTGATTCTCTGACAGCAGGCTTTCTTTTTAAACCATGATTCACTTCTCTGCCTCCTAACATCCAATACATTAGTAAGTCCTTCTGACTCTTTCTAAAATATATCCTGAATCTGACCAGTTCACTCATATTCCTTATAATTCCTTTAGTTCAAACCATCACTTAAAGTAATCAGAACATGAGGTGTTTTTTTTTTCTTTAGTAGGATTTCTTGAAATCGTATTACATTTTTAATGGCTTTTCAGATTTTTCAATGTGAGTTGTAAAGTTAAAATATCTTTGCATGTACATATTTTTGTGTTATTTGAAATAGACAAACAATTGCAGCTGACACTGTACCACAAAACCAGTACCATGGTGACTTTTACCACAAAACCAGTACCATGGTGACTTTTTCTTTTAAGATCCATTTATTTTTATTTGGAAGGCAGAGTTTACAGAGAGAGGATAGATAGAGTGAGAAAATCTTCCATCTGCTGGTTCATTTCCCAAATGGCCGCATAGGCCAGAGCTGAGCTGATCTGAAGCCAGGGGTCAGGAGATTCTTCCAGGTCTTCCACACCAAAGACTTAGGCCATCCTCTATGGCTTTCCCAGGCCACAAGCAGGGAGCTGGATGAAAAGTGGAGCAGCTGGGACACGAACCCATCAGTGCACATATGGGATGCCAGGCTCCTGGCCACTTAGGGAGCGATTCAATGGACAGAAAACTTCCTCTCTGTCCCTCCTTCTCTCTGTATATCTGACTTTCTAATAAAATTAAATTAAATTTAAAATAGCAGGAAGTAATTCACTCTGTTAAAAAAAAAAAAGACTTATTTGAAAGCCAATTAAAGTGGTCAGTGTTCCATCTGCTGACTTCACTCCCCAAGTGTCCACAAGGTCAGGGATGAGCCAGACCAAATCCAGGAGCCAGGAGTTTCATGTGCGTCTCCCATAGGGGTCATAGGGACCCAAACATGTGGACCAACCTTGTGTTGCTTTGCCAGGCTCACTACCAGGGGACTGAATTGGAAGCGGAGCAGCTGGGACCCAAATTAGCACCTGTAAGATATAATGGCATTTTAGGTGGCAATCTTACCCATTGTGCCAGTGCCAGCCCCTTAGCATATATGCTGGAGAAGCCTTCAGAAAAATTATGGTAAATACTCATACAAAAACTACAGAGGGATTTCAAAAAAGTTTGGCACTAAAACATCTTTTTCATGAACTTTTTAAAGCACCTTCATAGTATACAAAAATCTCTGATTTTTTTTCACAAGACTAAAATGTGCAAGTCCTTTGATGTGAATACATTGGACTGGTGGAGTAGCGTCAGGAGGAATGAAAGTTAAGGGGTGACAGGAAACAAATCAGAAGGGCCCAGCACAATGACTCAAATCCTCTGCCTTCAAGTGCCAGGATCCCACATGGGCTCCTGTTCGTGTCCTGGATGCTCCATTTCCCATCCAGCTCCCTGCTTGTGGCCTGGGAAAGCAGTGGAGGACAGCCCAAAGCCTTGGGATCCTGCACCCACGTGGGAGATCTGGAAGAGGCTCCTGGCTTCTGGCTTTGGATGGGCTCAGTAGCCATTTTGGAAGTGAATCAGCATTTGAAAGATCTTTCTGTCTCTGCTTCTCTCTGTAGATCTGCTTTTTCAATAAAAATAAATCCTTTGTAATAAAAAGTCCAGGAAAATATATACTGTTGCACCAGCGATTGGCTCAGACAGACAGGAGTGGACAGAATCCTAAGGAAGCTCCTCCCTGCTCCTCCAGCATCACTGCCATGTCCTCCCTCTACAGCACGCCTCATAAACCCTTCTGTGTGCTCTGTTCACAACAAGAACTTCACGTGTTGTTCCATTCCAGGTTTTCACTAATAAAATCCACACAGAAGGCGGCCAAATGCCTTTTGACACAGATTAACTATGCAGACTTTCAACTGAAAGCAAGTGCAGTTAGGACACAGAGCAGGCGACAGTTTCCATATGTTCCATTCCAGGGATGTGGGACTGTATTATTTATAGTTTACGGCATGTACAAAATCAAAGCTAGCAATGAGGCTCCCAGGGTAGTAAAGGAGACAAAGAGGGGAAGATTTAGAGAATTCCGTCTTGTATGTTCTAAGAAGCCTATCAGAAAGCACACAAACACACACATTTTTAAAATATGTAAGCAGGCTGCAGAAACAGCTGTGGTCTTCGCCTTACAATCCTTTGAGTTCTAACATTAGCAAGGACATTGAAGACTGAAGATGGGGGTTGGGGGACAAATCACTTTGTAACCTTAACAGAGGAAACAAAAGGTTTCTTGAGGTAAGCACGCCAGGGTAAGTCATGGCCTTTACAAGGGTCCCTCTTCCCCAGTGCTAAGTTAACTTGACGTGAGACCAAGCTGATCTCTGACCCAAACGTCTGAAACCACCGAAGGCTGCAGCAAGTCTTAATTGCTTCCTTATTTGAATTAGACAATGAGCTCTCTCTCTCTCTCTGCAAGCGGCAGTCCTCGAAATAGACTGTACAGAGTAATTGAAACAAGTTATACTGGGAAGCGGAGTGACCGATTCCTCCAAGTGTGAGAGCTAAGCTATGGTAACCTCCGAAGCCTGGCCTTCATCCTGTTCCTATTTAGGGACCCCGCAGGGCAGCCAGCCCCGACTGCAGCCGCAGTTGGCCAGCTTTATTGTTTAGACTCCAAGGGAAGGTCACATGCCGCCTTTGACAGCGAGGTTTATGGCTCTCTCTAATTAGCAGCACCCTGCACCAGACAGGCTGTTGGCCACCTTCCAAGAGGGGTTTGGTAGCAGCCACTGATGAAGGAGAAAACAAGGTTATTTACCCTGTGACTGTAATTCTTGGCACAAGCTCGCCCTGCACTCTCAGACACGTTTTCCTTTTGTTCCAGCCTGCCTTTGCAAGGAAAGGGAGGGAAACTCGGCTATATATTTAGCGGTGGAAGCAACCCATACGTGGGCCTCATACTTCTTGCTAATTCTACAGCCGCAAGCAAAAAAGAAGAAGTCACGAGAGAGGAGAAACAAAAGGCCAACGTAGTCGGAGCGGTGTCTGCTACTTGTTAAGTTCTTGAGTACGTGACCTCCCCAGCACACACTGCACCTCACAGGTTTCTTTGCTACTTTGACAACGTACGTTAGGACACTTGAAAATCCCGGCGGTCCAATGTACCGAGCGTTCACAGAGTACCAGGAATACTATTCGCCGGTCCTGCAATGTTGGTTCTGCAGGACGGTGGAAGAAGCTGATAGAAACGCTTTTTGGCTGATTAAAACCAGATGCTCCCGACTATTTTTGTCCCGTTTTCAGGCGGGGCGGTTGTACACAAGGCAACACTGCCCCCCTCGGCCATGCGCCAACCGCAGAGGGGCAGGCGCGCCTCTCCTCCCTCCAGCAGCCACCCCGGCCATAAAACCCTTCCAAGCCTCCATTATTATTCCAGGCACATTCCAAGGGGATTGAATCACGGAGTTCACTTGGCTTTTCTCCCGCCCCAAACTCGCTAGTACCAGGTGGAATACGAACCCACACTTCAACTATGGAATCCAAAAACCGCTCAAAGGGCACTTTCGGGCAAGCTCCAGAAGCAGCCTCTACTTTTTAAATTTCTGGGCCCTTCCCCGAGCCTGGGGTTTGCTTGTCTGCGTAGCTCGAATCACACGCCAGCAAGAGGCTCGCTTGCCAGGTCAAAAGATAAGGGTTTTCTGTGCAGAATCCCGTAGAGCTGTCCTGTGTTGCTCTGCTGGTGCGTGAAGCGCCAGGGGCTGCTAGACGGCGGAGGCGGCGAGACGCAAGCTGCGCCGGAAACGCGATTGCCGAAGGACTGCGAGGCCCATCACGGGAGCCCGGGGTCTCGCGGTTCCTCAGGCTTTTAAGTCCGCCCCAAGGGAGACCTCGCCAGCCCCACCCCCGCGCCCGCCCCGTCTCGCCCGGCCGCGGGCCCGGGGGGTGGTGGGGCGGGGAGCGCGCACAGCTGGGCCGCCCAGGAGCCACATCTGGAGCGCTCGCTCACCCCGGCACCCAGATGTTCCGGGGGCTCAGGGAATCCAAAGCTGTCCAGGGGCGGGATCCCCGCGGCCGCGGCTCCTCCCTCAGGCCGCCAGCCGGGCTCCAGATGCGGGACGTGAGCTGGGCCTGCCGCGCCCGCCTGAGGTTGAGGGGATGGGAGCTCCTGAGCGGCGCTGGGGGCGGCCGGGCGCTGGGGCCCCGCCGCTGGGCGGGAGTGCCTCGTCCAGCCCCGTCCCGAGCCCGCCCCACGGCGTGGGATTTTACAACCCGGGTCCCCCAGGAGACCCCGGCGAAGGGAGCGGCCGGCGGGGATGCTTCCGGGGGGGCGGGGCGAGCGGCCTCGCGGACGGGAACGAGGGCGGGTTCTCCTGCGCTCCGGCGCCGGCGTTTCCTCAGGCGGCGCACAGCGTGCTGGGGCCGGTGGTCCGAGGCCCTCCCGGACGGGCCGCCCCGTGACCCGTGCTCGTTTTCGCCACTGTCCACGCCCTCACCCTAGTTTTGTTAACCTCTGACCGAAGCCACGAGTACCTTCTCGGCTTTGCACCCGGCCCGGGGCTGCGGGAGAGAGGCTGCGCGGGGCGCGCCCCCACACGTTTGTTGGCTCGCTGGAGTTTGGATGTCTCGCTAAGCAACCGTGTTTGCCAAGGATTCAGAGCCTGCGTCTATTTGGATGCTCCCGTCTGAACAAATCGTTTCCATTCGGTTTGTTTAACCAAGGCGAGGGCAGACCGTGTTCTCGCTTAGAAGTTGACCTTCATCCAAGTTGTCCTCAGATTTTCATCCAAGGGTGTCACAACTCCCCAGGTCGTTGCGCAAGTGTTTTGTGACCGGGTAGTAAACCCAAGCGGGGAATGGACATTCTCAAAGAAAAAAAAAATGTACTAATGACAGAAAAACGTGGTTGAAAGATCCTTTTCCATGTGGCTGCCCCAAGGGTTAAGATTTCCTACCAAAGTAAATATTCTCGCGTGGCACCTCTTCCCCACGAGGGGCAAAAGGCGTGAAGGGCCCTTTGGTTCCACCTTATTCACCACTGTAACTCTGGGCTGACTCGTGTTTCTCCCAGCGACTGCAGACTCTCCTGAGAATCAGCCTAGTAAGTGTTCAAGTGTTGGTGCTTCTCTAGCCTACCCCTCCATGCTTGAGGCTTCTGTGTCACCATTCTAAAATACGACAGTACTGCATTAGCACAGGAATGGTGTAAGGGTTAAGGGTCAATGACATGAACAGTGGTGATAAAGTGAGCCCCTAGCATACCATGTGGGAGTGCCAGTGAGCTCCAGGTAGTCCACTGCCGACCACTTCCTATCAAGCTTCTGCTAATGCCACTGCCTGGGAGGCAGCAGAGGTTCTGCCTTTGGTCTGTCCCAACTCTGGCAGTCTCAACCATCTGGGGAGTGAACCAGCAAAGGAAGGATTCTCTCTCTCTGCCTTTCAAACGAATACATCTTCTAAAAAGTGTGAGCAGTGGTGGTCGGAAAGGGTAGCCTCCAAAAGTCTTAGGAATTTGAACACACAGCCGGTAAGCAGCTCAAATTCACAATTCTCTGGCCAAAGCACTTCCCAAAGACCACTCTTGGAGAAAATTTCACTGGGGTGATAGCATATTAGCAGATGCGCGTTGACTTTTTTGTTCTGCCTATCTTCTTTTGCTGACACAGAGGAATCTGACTCAGGCAGACTCTGCATTAAATAAAAATGTAGGCTGTTAGAAATATATTAGATGCACATAAGCTGCAATTCTAAAAAGGCCTGAGCTGATGCATACAGAGGGTGGCTGTTATAACTCAGAGGAGTCTTTTGGATTCAGATTTCTCTAAAGAAAAGAAAGGATTGGGCCAGCTCTTCTGCCTTAACACTAAAAACTGTTTGGTTTCAGAGGTCACTGTGTTTGGGTGATAGTTCCTGACTGTACCAGAGTTCAGCCAAGAGGGGAAGAACTTTGAAGGGTTTGGACTTGAGGAAACATCACAGAAAGGTGAAGAAGGCTACAGAACTCTATCAACACTGAGCTGTGAAGCAAGGGGGAAGACTGGTGACCAGGTAAGTACTAATGTGTTTTAGTGTTCACAATCGATATGTTAATGTATACACTGCTGCATGTTAAGTATAGGAAGTGCATACGTATATTTATACCTGGTATGTCTACTTTATAGAATCTTTTCACATAGATTTCCTTGTTAAGTTTTTCCTCCATCTGTAAGAAAAAAAATTTTTTTTTCTTCAGGCCATGGCTGTGGTCTGTGTGGTTTGTGTGGTGCCCTTGCAGGGAAAGGAACTGGAATGGAAGGTGTTGAGGATTCTGGCTTGCCCTCTGTGGGCCTGTCATTTTGTCAAGAAAATTACTCTAGCGAGAATTGTGGCCACAACCATAGTGTGTTAAGTTCAATATGTCTCCCACACAATTGTCTCTTCATTGTCTCTGAGAAGTTTTTTCAGATGGTAATTCAACTTTCCTCATCTCCCTAGATTCTTTTTCTTCTTACTCCACAGTTAATCTGTCAGCCCCTCCTAATAGCTCTACTGTATAATACAGATATAGCTCACACTTCCATTTTTGCTGCCTCCTACAGTAGCAACTAGTTCAGCATGTCTTGCCCAGCCTCCTGTAATCACCTCCTAATTCTTGTCCCTGCCTCTTCCTCATGTTTCATCCTCCGAACTGCAGAGTGGTCCTTTCAAAGGGGCAGGGACACATTGCCCTCTCTCCTGTGTGGAAGCATCCAGCTGTCTCCTATAACAAGTGGAATTAGGTCCACAATTTCAACCACATGATGGGATCTTGCCTCATCCTTTCATCTCTTACTTCATCAGTTTATTGCTTGCTCATTCTTCTCCAGTCATACCAGCCTGTTACTGCTCTGCCAGAATCCCTACACACTCATGTTAGGGCCATCGCAGCTGCTGTTTCCTCTGCCTGCAACCCTCTGAACTTCCCATGGCTGCTTCTCCTGTCTCATTCAGGTCAGTGTTCAAATGGAACTACAGAGAGGACATTCCTGGCCATCCCATCTAATATAAAGGCAACATGGCCATTGCTAATTTCCAAACAACCAGTCACCCTGCTTTATTTTTTCTTCATATCTGTTAGCAGATCTGTTTGTTTGTTTTTGTGATCTCTAGAACATGTGGTCTCTGAAGACAGGCACTTGGTCAACTTTATTCAGCCAAATATCTCTAATCTAAGAAATAAAACCTGTCATGTAAAAGATATCCAGTAAGTAAATGTTGCATGAATAACGAGTCTGACACTTGAAATAGCAGACCTGACTATGTCTCCCTAAGTTAAGGTGAGCTCAAGAAAATGTTCTCCAAGCTCATGGAGAAGATTAAAATGGAGAAAATAATGTTTACATTTTAAATTTTTAAAAATTGATCTGAAAGGCAGACAAATAGATTTACCTTTTTCTCATTCCCCCAATACTTGGGGCTGTGTGAGACCAAAACTGGAGTCAGAAACTCCATCCAGGTCCTTTGTGGGTGGCAGGGACCATTCCTTGCTGCCTCCCAAGGTGTGCATCAGTAGGAAGCTGGAATGGAAGTGGAGCCAGCCATGAACCCATGCACTCTGAGAAGGGCCGCAGGTGTCAAAGCTGTGCCCTGGACACTGCACTGCAGAGCAGGGATGTCACGAACTTTTCCCTGAGAGCCTGACTGCTCCAAAATGGACCTGAGAGTTAGAATGGAGATTCATCCTACGTACATATAGATAGGTTAGCAAAATTACACCCATCCAGAGCCAGAGAGAAACTATGTAAATAGTGTGGGTTACTCTTTTAACCTCTTTGCTCAGTGAGCATAGGTGGGCAGAGTACGCCTGAGTTGAGACTTGCGAATCTGCTTCAGTCTCAGTTCCCCTGTGCTGTGCGTGGTGTGACCAGTGTGCCACTCTGGGTGTTTAAAGATAGCTTGAACAGCATGGCCCTGAAATGCAAATCAGTTGGGTAAGTGAGTTAGAATCCTGAATCTGCAATAGTAGCTTTCCTCATCTCTGAAACAGGGCTAGTAATACTGCCTCCGTGGGAGAACTAGATGAATGGCAAGTTGAAGTCCATAGAACAGTGACTGGAACCTGGTGAACTCTGTGTGAGCGTTTTCTTAGAAAAACATACTTAGTTGTACTTGATCTCCCCATTTCTGTGTAACTTTACCTTTTGAGCACTCTGCAAGATGCTGCTGCTCTGGTTGGCACCGGAGATTTCGTTGTACTTTTAGACCAGTAAGTTTAGTCTTAGCATCATGCACAATAATTATAGTTATCCCTACTTTAACATTTATTTATAGCCATTGATTCCATTGAGACTGAATTATCCCTAACTTTGCAAAAAAGAAACTTTATCTGTGGGAGGAGGTCACCACCACCACCATCCTGTTACAGTTGAACAAAAAATGTTTTTTACTTTCTAGTTTTGTAAGTTTTTCTTAGCCAGCATTTGTATAACATAATGATGTTATTTGGCAATTGAGTGTTAGTCAGCCCTACAGAAAAATAGATGTCATTGCTTTTCCAAAACCTTCATGCCACATCATCTGTGAACCTGGGGAAGGACCACAGAAAGGCTTTTTCTGTTTTCCTGTAGTTTTTATTAAAACAAAAATAGCTTAGTGGACCAGCACTGTGGCTCAAAAGGCTAATCCTCCATCTCCAAGCACTGGGATCCCCTATGGGTGCTGGTTTGTGTCCTGGCTGCTCCATTTCCCATCCAGCTCCTTGCTTGTGGCCCTGGAAAAGTAGTAGAGGATGGCCCAGCATAACTTCTCCCAGCCTTTTCTCTCTGCTGTTTTCTCCCTGACCTGAGGGTTTCCCACCAGTTTCTTTTCTGAACCAGAAGGAAGTGCCTCTACATCAACTCCTTCTTCTATGCAAGGTAGCATTTGCCCTTTCTCTTCCTAGCAGTCTTAATGGCCAAATAGCAACAGAGGAATACAATTTATAAGAGAAAATTTAAAAATACATTCATTTACTGTTTTCTAGATAGCCTCCCTTTTGTTATGGTAGAAGATTTCCAGTGTTGCTGATAGCTTTTCAGTTTTCAAAGCTTTTTCGTATCTGTTATCTCACTATCAGCGTGTTACAGCATGATGATTAGATTCCCAGGAAACAGATTCTAAGATGGAAATTCACACACAGGAAGTCTCTGAGGGCGGTGCTCTCAGAAATGGCAACTGCAGGGGAGGGAAGGAAACAGGAGAGACCACGAGGCAGTTATATAAGGGGCTCAGCCAGCCTCCCAGGGCGCTCAGCTGAGGGGCACTTCACTTAGTTCCCAGATTGAGACCAGAGATCCTGTCCTTCCTAAGCTGCTCTGACAGTCCTTGGATGGAAGCTGCTTCCTGGGAGGGAGGAGTGACCCCAATAAACCAAACAACCGCATTCAGCTGCATGAAGGGCTCTGGCGGGGCTGAGCTGGGAAGTGTGAGCTGACAGCTCAGGCGGCTGGTGGCTGGCGTGGAGTGCTGCGGTCCTGCAGAGGGGAAGAGGAGTGCACCACAGCGTCACTGCATTTCACCCCATGTGAACCTGGGCCTGCCTCTTCTATCAAGAGTTTTTGAAATCAATTTTTATTTTTTTTTAAAGATTTATTTTTTATTGGAAAGTCAGATATACAGAGAAGAGGAAAGACAGAAAGGAAGATCTTCTGTCCACTGGTTCACACCCCAAGCGGCTGCAGTGGCCAGAGTTGAGCCAAACTGAAGCCAGGAGCCAGGAGCCAGGAGCTCCCTCTGGGTCTCCCACGTAGGTACAGGGTCCCAAGGCTTTGGGCTGTCTTCGACTGCTTTCCCAGGCCACAAGCAGGGACCTAAATGGGAAGTGAAGCAGCTGGGACACAGACTGATGCCCATAGGGGATCCTGGCACTTTTAAGATGAGAACTTCAACCTCTAGGCTACCACACCAGGCCCTGTTCTGTCAAGTTTTATGCATGGCAACCTGGGGCTCAGAGAAAAGAACTCCGTAATATCAAGGACCTAGAGAAAAAGACTATTTACATATTTTCTTTTATTGGCCCTGCAAAATAATTCTTATCAGGCATTTCTTGTTGACTCTGCTTTCAAGAGAATGCTTCTAAGATTCGAAAGGTTTAAGTGACTTCTCCCAGTACTCACGGCCAGCCCCTGGTGGAGCCAGGATTCAGGTCTTCATGTTCCTGGTCTATGCTTTGTGTATGTCATGCACTGATAGGACTTTGTGTCCATGGCTTGGAATAAAGGAATGTTAAAGCTGGTAGAGGACTCCAAAACCAGCACAACCCGCTCATCTCTCTGAGAGACATGACTGGTTGTTCAATGAAATGAAGTTGATTAGCAACTTGTCAGGGCCTCAGTTTTTAAGATTCAAATAAGATCATGGATGCAAAATAAAATGGTGCAGGATTGCCAATGGATGCTGTGCTATGGATAAAGAGAGCAGGGCCAGGCTAGGACAAGAGCATGTCACATTTCAAGGTTTGAAGGCGCTTGCATGTAAAATGATTTTATGACTTGACAAATTCTCTGAGTTCAATTCCTGATAAAGGTGAAAGAACCAATTTCCAAGGAGAGGGAGAGGGACTAGAAAGCTTTCTGGCAGCCTTTGGTTAGAAGTTAAAATCTGGGAGGCCTCTGCTGTGAAGAACACTGATAATCAGCATTTGTAATCACCTAACTTCCTATTCTCAGATAAATAAAATCCCATGATCTGCTTTGGTGTAAAGGAAACACCAGAGTTCCTTCCTGTGCCCTTTGAAACTGTTTGTGACAGTAAAAACAAAGGCTCCAAAATCCGTTTGTGTTTTCTTGTGTCATGCAAGCTGAGATCCTGAAACACCATAACTCAGCTAAGTTCAAGTATCTTCCTTCCTTACCAACAAACAAACCCAGCTTCTCTACTGAGTCCTGAGCACAGGGCTTGAATTTTAGAGAGACTGTGGATTCATAGTTTGGTTGTTTCTTTTCTGTAAAATTTGTGGGGGAATTTATTTTCCTTGCTTTTCACATTGCTAAATACAAAGTTCTAATAATGAGTTATGGCAACAGCAATACAGTCTTTTTATAGGATGAATTAGTTATCTGTTGATGCATCTGGAACTTAAAATGATAATGACCAAAAAAAAAAAAACAAAACAAAGATAATGACCATTATTTTGCAGTTTCTCTGGGTCAGGAATTCTGGAATGGTTTGGATGAGTGTTTCAGGGTAGGGTTCCCAAGGAGGTTGTAGACAAGGGTCAACTGAAACCTTCTGAAGCCTGACTGAATCTGGAGGAGGGTCATGCTGGTGGCTCTCCAGGTGGGGCTGTTTTTTGGTGAGCTGACTCCATTACTCTCCACGGGAACTCTTCAGAGCTGCTTGAGCCTCCACAACCTGGCCACTGGCTTCCCGGTAGAGCGAGTGATCCAGAAAAGAAAGATGAAAGCTGCGATGCTGGGATTACCTAACCTTACAAGTCACCCACTCTCACCTATTCTTAATTTTGTAGCTTACCCAGTTCCCTGTGTTATTGTGGGAGGAGACTGCACCAAAGACATAGAAAGGAGGAGGTGGTGATCAATGGGGACCATATCGGAGGAGGAGGAAGCAAAGGAGAAGAGATTGATGTGTGGATTTGAGTCACTTAAGAGATTGTGAGTCAACCATGTGCAGTGAGAAATGTCTGACAGATCTCCCTGCTTTCCCCAGAGGCAGAAACAAGTCATGCTAGCTAGGAAAACAGTATGAGAAATCTAAATGCTCTTAGTACTTTACTTAACCCTCATTTGAGTAGTGAGTAGTGGTCCACCTGAATGCTGCCACATGCCCTGAACCTGAGCTAATCAACCCCCAGAACTTCAGGCTGTGTGTTCTCAAGTGATTCCATGATCACAAGACAGGAAGGTAAGGCCAATATTGTGGTGGTTATTCTGCCACCTGCAATTCCAGCTTCCCACATGGGATACAGTTGTAGTCTTGGCCGCTCCAATTCTGATTCAGCTCCTTGCTAATGCACCTGGGAAACCAGCAAAATATGGCCCAAGAGCTTGGACTCTTACCACCCGTGTGGGAGACCTGGATGAAGTCCCAGGCTACTGGCGAGGCCTGGCCCAACACAGCCAGCCCTAGTTGTTTCGGCTGTTGAGGAATAAACTAGTGAATGGCGCACTCTCTCTCTCACATATGCCTCTTTTCAAATAAGTAAAACTTAAAAGAGAGAGAGAGAGACAGAGAGCAAGAGAGAGAGAGAGAAAGGGGAAAGCAAGTCATAGCCTGAAATGGGAAATGTTACATGTGGTATCTGTACACAAGCGTTCATGTGTGAAAAGCTGTTCTGATGTCTCATAGCTCAGCCATACCAGAGTCACAATGCCTTGAAGTATCTCATGCCAAAGTATTTGACTGCTGAGACGTCTACACACAAAACATATGACACTCCCTACCCACATTGCAACTCCAGTCTCTTCAGGACAACAGCTACTGGGTATCTTGAATGTATCGTTTCTAGAACAGAACTCTAATTTCTACCTCTGTTATACTCCAAGTATGTACCTCTCTAAATTGTTTCCATCACCTAGCCTGCCAGCCGTGGCTGATTCTGGTATTAGGGGGATTAGGGAGTGGACCAGCAGATGGGAGATCTCTTTGTCTTTGTCTCCTTCTCACACACTCACCTGTGCTCACACACATACTCTCTCTAATTGTGTCCCCACCATCCCCCCAGAAAGGCAGTTCAAGAAGCTAGCATTCCATACTGGAGGGCCTGAGTTTGGGTTTATGTGCCAACTTCACTTCCATCTCCAGCTTCCTGCTAATGTATTCAAGGTGAAACCACCAGATGGGAGACCTCTCCCCATCTCTCCTTTCTGCTTTAAAACAAATAATCAAAATTTTAGAAGTTTTGACTTCTCCTTTCCCTCAGCCCTTAATAAAGTCTAACGCTTCAGCACATTTTACTCATTCTACTTCAAAATGTCAAATTCTTGTATCTGTCTCTACTGCAATTATCACTGCCATCCAAATCTGAAGTCACTTCATCCTTTTGTGGATAATGCATGAATCTTCAAACTGGGAAGTCTGTTTCCACTCTTGTTCTCTCCATTACATTTTCCATTCACAGCAGGCAATTTGATATCCCAGAAAAACAGCAAATATCATTGAGCACTCGAGGTATGAATATCAGTTTTTGAATCAAAGAACCGTGAACAAAAACAATATCTACATCTTTTTTATTTTTTAAAATCTGTTCCCTACGTTGGTTCAGATGGACAACTAGATTCTTCGTTTAGTTAGGGTCACTGCAATGCAAATCTGTCATATTGGAAAAGTAAACTTAATTATAGTTTATACATTATGATAGTCATAATCATTTTTGCTGTCTTATAGTTTGCAGTGCATGGTAAGAAGACATGTGTGGGAATATTTGGCAGGACATCAACGTACTAGGTCTATTAAGTCAAACCTTAATCCCTTAGGTGCAGAAACCACTGAAGGAATGAGACACGGAGGTAGGATGGCTCTGTCTGGTGTGCGACCAATAGAGAAGCCACATATAAGGGATAGTAGATGTAGCGCTTCAGTCACATAAGAATACTGTACTCTTTAAAAAAAAAATCAATGATCTGTTATTTATATATGAAGGACCATGCTTATTGTGTTGAAGGTATAAGGCCAACGGTTTATTCTGACCAAGAAGACAGTCATGTGGGTTGTGAGAAGCTCAGGGGAAGGAACGTATCCTCATGTGGATGTGAGAGAAGTCTAACATCTTCTGGCAGAATATTAATTTTCCAGGCCTTTCTTAATTTATTTTTGATTTGGAGGTCAAAAAGAATTAATAATAGTTAGATATGAAAATAATGATACCATTACACATTTTATTTTTCTTGTAACCTGAGACTTGAGAAGTGTGCTTTATAAATAGAAAAGATCTGAGGCTAGGGACAGCTCTTTGACCATCTTACTAATGAAACTCCCCTCAGGCGGAATAAATTTTAAACTAAATTCACACTAAATGATTCATAGGCTTGTTCTTATGTCTTTCTCTCTGAATTTTGAATTTCTCACCTTGAGTGTCAAGAAAGATCATTAAAGTTGTTACCAAAAACTGATCCAAATCAGAGAAAGATTCAGGGTTGCTGAAAATACCTTGTTTCCTCCATTTGTGATATTCTAAATTTATCTACTGACCTAGATAAAAATTCCAACTTTACTTTGTACATGGCTCTTTACTTTTAACATAATTCTATTGGAACAAAATTAAGAAATGATTATTCATTGCAAACCAGCTCTTCCTTTATGCCAAACCTGAGTGCTGAACCAGCATCATACAGGGTTACTCCAGTGCTTTAAACACTCTGATCCTGTCTAACTTCTTTCAAGTTATGACAGTTCTGAAGTAAGCCAAATGGGAGAGGCAGAGACTCCCAAATTTTATATTTTAATCTTAGAACTTTAAAAATGAAAGTTACATATGGGAAGAAGGAGAAATTCTCTAGCCCAAGTGTCGTTTCAACCTTGGCCACCTGGGCCTCGTTGGACCATGCATGGGTGAGTGAGCAGAAGCCCTGCTCACTGCTCTTTGGCGTTACTTGAAACTATCAGATTTTGTTTAAAAAGACTTCTTCTTCTTTTTTTTTTTTTAAGATTTATTTATTTTATTACAAAGTCAGATATACAGAAAGGAGGAGAGATAGAGAAGAAGATCTTCCATCTGATGATTCACTCCCCAGGTGAGTTCAATGTCCAGTGCTGCGCCGATCCGAAGCCAGGAACCAGGATCCTCTTCTGGGTCTCCCACATGGATGCAGGGTCCCAAATCTCTGGGCCATCCTCGACTGCTTTCCCAGGCTACAAGCAGGGAGCTGGATGGGAAGTGGAGCTGCTGGGATTAGAACTGGCGCCCATATGGGATCCCGGCTCATTTAAGGTGAGGACTTTAGCTGCTAGGCCATGCCGCCGGGCCCGACTTATTTGTTCTTATTGGAAAGTCAGATTTACAGAGAGTAGCAGACAAAGATCTCCCATCTACTGGTTCACTCCCAAAAAAGTTGCAGTTGCTGAAGCTGACCTGATCCAAAGCCAGGAGCCAGGAGCCTCTTCCGAGTCTCCTACGCAGGTGCAGGGTCCCAAGACCTTGGGCTGTCTTCAACTGCTTTCCCAGAATGCAAGCAGGGAGCTGGAAGGGAATTAGAGCAGCCAGGATATGAACTGGCACCCATATGGGATCCCAGGGCATGCAAGACGAGGAATTTAGCCACTAGGCTACCACGCTGGGTCCTATCAGGAGATTTAAAAGAGGACCCAAGAATCAAAAGGTTAGTTTTGTGCCAGGTCTAGTTCTGCTTCTTTGCCACGGGTTGACTGATATATCCTTCAAGTCATTGGTCATCCCTAAATTTCTTATCTTCTGTCTTCCAGCTCACTCCCCAAATGCCTATACTAGCCTGCATAGGGCCAGGCTGGAACCGGGAGCTCAGAACTCAACCTCAATCACTCATATTGGTGGCAGGGACTCAAATACTGCTTCCTGCCAAGGTACACATTAGCAGGAAGCTGGAATTGGAAATTGAACTGGAACGCAAGCCTAGTCGTGGGCATCCCAAGCAACATCTTACCTGCTGGGCCCAAATCCCACCCCATCAGTCTCATCTTCATATCCCCTTTCTTCATGGAGCTTATTAATTATCTCTGCAGTTTTATTGTTGTTTTCTGCATCTTTACCCTCCCCACCCCGTCCCCTGGGATTTTAATGTCGATGAAGGCAGAGGCCCTGTGTTGTTTCTACAGCACAGTATATAATAAATACAGCTAAATCGTTCTTTTTACTTCAAAATTTCACTACCCTCAAATGGAGCTGTAAGTAATTGCAATAATTTGCAGGATTTTGCCAGAATTTTTTGCAAAAATGAAATAGAATAACTTCATTGTCTCATTGCAGCAGTAAGGTAATTAAGGAAAAGGTGAGTTTTCTGTTTCTGAACAGGCATATGTGTTTTTTTCTTCAGTTGCAACCTTGATATCACCACAGAGGTGCTGCAGTGTGGTTTTTCTTTCTGAAGTAGATGACATCATTTTGTACCATTTTTTTCTTTGTTAATCTCTGCACCATGAATCAAATACAAGGTCTGTGAAGTGAGCATCATGTCATCCTATGCTTTGCCAGTTTCCTGATTGAAAGGCTCACCCTTGGCCTATGATCACATCCATTTGGCAGAAAATCAGCTTATTTTCTGTGTCTCTTTCCTTTCCCCAGAATGTAAGAGGAACTGATGGGTCAAAGGAACCTGTAAACACTGTTTCTTCTAATTCGCTCTTTTAGCCCTTGTCTGAGGAACAGAGTGCAGCACGGGGAGATTAGTGTCAGATGTGACATGGTTCCACGGAGTTGATCAGCCAGTTCCTGCACTTGGCTGACAGAGTTATAGAGGTTCGGGGTAGGAGGGCTGCAATAAGGGTATTGTCTTTTTCCTTTGCAATTTGTACACATACGTTGATTGCCTGATTAAGTCACAGTATTACTAATTAAATACTGTGGAGCAATATGGATTCCATAGAACATTATTTCACATAACAGAACCTCTTTGGGAAACAAACACAACTTGCTTATTCAGAATAACAAAAACTCCTCTCTGTTGATCAGCGTGAACTAAGCAATGCACGGTAGTTGCAGCCAATTCAAGATTGCAATGAGCATCATATGCTAGGAGTTGCTCTAAATAATCCCATATCCATGTATAATTTAATACCCTGGGGCCCAGCGCATAGCATAGTGGTTAAAGTCATCACCTTGAACGCACCGGGTTCCCATATGGGTGCTTTTCTAATCCTAGTGGCCTCGCTTCCCATCCAGCTCCCTGCCTGTGGCCTGGAACAGCAGTGGACAACCCAAAGCCTTGGGAACCTGCACCCACGTGGGAGGCCTGGAGGGAGTTCCTGGCTACTGGTTTTGGATCGGCGCAGCATCAGCTGTTGCGATCACTTGGGGAGTGAATCATCGGGTGGAAGATCTTCCTCTCTGTCTCTCCTCTTCTCTGTATATTTGATTTTCCCATAAAAATATTTCCCATAAAAATATTATTTTAAAAAAATAATTTAATATCCAACTACTGCACTGCAGTCACTGAAGTATATGTGTAAGAAAACTTTATGCCTGGCCTAGTGGCTGAGCTGGCTCATCCTCGCTCCCAGGATCCCATGTGGGCTCTGGTTTGTGTCCTGACTGCCCCACCTCCCATTCAGCTCTGTTTGTGGCCTGGGAAAGTAGCAGAGGACATCCTGAAGCCTGTGACCTTCCACCCACGTCGGAGGACAAGAAGCAGCTCCTGGCTCCTGCCTTTGGGTCAGTTCAGCTGTGACTGTTACAGCCACTTGAGGGAGTGAACTAGCAGATGGAAGATCTTTCTCTGTTTTTTCTTCTCTGTATAAATCTGCGTTTTCATAAAAATAAGTAATATTTTCAAAAAGAATTAGGGAATAGATGTTGCAAATGACTTTATAGTTTATTAACACATTTAACAGAGAAGTGTAGGTTTACCCTTCTTTTCATTAGTTGTTTGGATGGGAAACAATGCCATGTGATCAGAAAATAAATTTGTTTTTATTTCTATATCTGCCTAACACTTTTTTAGATTCATTTATTTTTATTGGAAAGCAGATCAGTCAGAAGGAAAGACAGAAAGCTCTTCCATTTTCTGGTTCACTCCCCAAATGGCCAGAGCTGAGCTGATCCAAAGCCAGGAGCCAGGAGCTTCTTCCAGGTCTCACACATGGTTGCAGGGTCCCAAGGCTTTGGGCAATCCTCCACTGCTTTATAAGGCCACAAGCAGGGAGCTGGATGGGAAGAGGAGCAGCTGGGACACAGACTGGTGCCCACATGGGATGCCAGCACCCGCAAAGTGAGGATTTAGCCATTGAGCCATTGTGCTGGGCCCTGCCAAACAGTCTCAGAATGTTCCTCCACGGTGAAGCTTTGGAGAGGAGCACATCTTGTGCAGTGAGTGGTCATCTCGGGCTTAGACTGGGGCTTATCTAATGCCAGAGTCTGTAGCCTTGGTGAACTTACTGCAAACGGTTTCTAATCCTTATTGAAATTTCTAAGTTGATTGTGGCTTCTTTTATCATTTTCAGAAAGTAATCTTTTCTTTAAAAATGTATTGTTTGATTAAACCTTAAGATGAGAACTAGTACATGTCATAAATGGGGAGAAACCTGAGGGTAGCTTAACTTCCATCCTCAGAGAAGTATTTAGATAGAAAATTTTAGGGTTTTATTCTAACGCTCCTATAACAACTTCCCAGAAAGATGAAAAACTCATCTTGTAGCTCACCTAACACCTTATCTCTACACATGCCTATGTTTTTAGTTTATGTAGGTAATATCTTATGTTTGTTTAGGAATTCTAATTTTCTGAACAATCACATTCAGAGAAGTTTGATTTACAGCAAGTCATCCCGTTGAGCGGCTGTCCCACACTGATGTGGCTCGGCTGCTGGGAGTGGCTCTCTCCCCCTCTGTCCCTCCTTCCCTCACATGCAGGAAGAATGGAAACGGGTGCCTCATCCACTTTCCCCCGTTGCTTGACCCTTCCTACCCAGATCGGTGGCACACATGGGCATGCATCCTTCTCAACTATGTAAACATAATCAAAAACAAAATAAATCTATTATGAAAGTCATCAAAAAGAAATATTTTGTAAATGTACTTGTTCCTTTTATTTCTGTCAGTTATAAATAGCAGTTAGATATCATACAAATCTAAGCAGTCTAGATCATAAGTGCTATGCTGTGGACTGGATGTTTGTGTGCCCCAATATTAATATTTTAAAATCCATTTATCTCCAGTTTACTGACATGAGCAGCTGGAGGCCTGGGAAGTAAATTAGGTCATAAGAACACAAATTTTTAAATGTGATTAGTGCACTTATAAAAGAGACTCCAGAGGGCCCGGCGCCGTAGCCTAGCAGATATAGTCCTCTCCTTGCATTCACTGGGATCCCATATGGGTGTTGGTTCTAATCCCGGCAGCCCCGCCTCCCATCCAGCTTCCTGCTTGTGGCCTGGGAAAGCAGTGGAGGACAACCCAAATCTTTGGGGCCCTGCACCCATGTTGGAGACCTGGAGGTGGCTCCTGGGCTCCTGGCTTTGGTTGGGCTCAGCTCTGGCTGTTGCGGCCACTTGGAGAGTGAATTAATGGAAGGAAGATCTTTCCTCTGTCTCTCCTTCTCTCTATATACTTGACTTTCCAATAAAAACAAATCAATACTTTACAAAAGGAGAGACTCCAGAGAGCTGCCTTGATCCTTTCACCTCATGGACACAGCAAAAATGTGGACCCTGACTTTGCACAGGATCAGTAGCACAGGATCAGTACCTGGATCTTGCCCTTCTCAGACTCCGGAAATAAATGCTTGTGAGACACCTGATTTATGGTCTTCATTGTAGTAGCCTGAGAAAACCAAGGAAAGGGGTTTGCAACCTGAGTGTACGTTAGAAACACCTGGAAATATCTAGGTACTACCTAGAAATACCCAGCTGGATGTGTGTAGGACTTGGAAATCCTACTGTGTTAGCGTTGTAGACCTCCACAGGCCAGTTCTGTCAGACTCTGTGGTGCGGGAGGCGGGGGACTGGCCATCACTGTTTCTTCAGTGCCTCCCTCTCAAGGCTGGAGTGTGTAACTGCTCATCTAGAATGGGGCACTGTTCGCTGCAGTCAGTCCACTCTAGTTACCGATTCCCTGACTTCCGCGGAAGCTAGCTGATTCCGTGACACCAGCGTCTAGTGTGCAGTTGTTAGAACAACAAACACATCCTTCCTAAATTCGAATATGTTGGATTCATAAAATTCTTTTTTGCTCACCAACAATTGCTGATTAGCCGTTATAGTGGAGTCTTTAATAATCAAAAAAAACAGAACAGTTCTAACTACACATTTTTTAATGTGAAAGGAGAGCATCTAAAAAATTACAGATTGAAGGTTTGAGTTTTGAAACTCCTCATTGAACTCTAATAAGTTGGTTTATTTGAAATCTCAATTTTCAAATGCAAACAATGATTTGACATTATGCTTTTCTCCCAAATCCTTTGAAAATTCTTAAATGTCAGCAGTGACTTCTAGAATTAAATGGGACATGGAGGTTTTCATTAATTCATCTCCAGGAAGTACAGTAACAAAACTTAAATTTGTATTCACTGATACTGAACATCTCTCATCACCCAAGGACTCTGAAAGTCACAGTGACAGATGCCTACTTCTAGGCCAGGACTCAAAGGAGACTCAACTCTTTGTATGGTCAACTAGAAGGATTATCTCAAATTTCACAGTCATAACACTGAAACAGTCTTGGGTATAATTTATTCACTTAACTATCTGGAGTCAGCATTAGAGAAAGGAAGGTTATTATTTAGTTTACAATTGTACTTGCAGTTTGCTGGCCCAGTACCTACTCCTGTCAGATTTCAGAATCACTTGCCCTGGGCCTCTGAAAGAGGCCAATCTGTCTCTTTCTTTCTTTCTTTCTTTCTTTCTTTCTTTCTTTCTTTCTTTCTTTCCTTCTTTCTTTCTTTCTTTCTTTCTTTCTTTCTTTCTTTCTTTCTTTCTTTCTTTCTTTCTTTCTTTCTTTCTTTCTTTCTTCCTTCCTTCCTTCCTTCCTTCCTTCCTTCCTTCCTTCCTTCCTTCCTTTCTTTCTTTCTTTTTTTCTTTCTTTCTTTCTTTCTTTCGAAAGGCAGATCTACAGAGAGAAGGAGAGACAAAGAGAAAATTCTTCCATCCATTGGTTCACTCCCCAAATGGCCACAGTGGCTCGCGTTGAGCCCATCTGAAGCTAGGAGTCTGGAGCTTCTTCCTGGTCTCTGATGCAGGTGCAGGGTCCTGAGGACCTGAGCCATCCTCTACTGTTTTTGCAGTCTATAATTAGGGAGCTGAATCAGAAGTTGAGGAGCTGGCACTAGAACTGTTGCCCATATGAGATACAGGTATCATTAGTCTGTTGAGCCACTGTACCAGCCCCTAAAGAGGGCAATCTTATGACTATACGATAAGATATGTTTACTGTAGAGAATGAGGACCTGGAAAATGGCTCCCCTATCCTTCCTCCAGGTGTGAATCACCTGCCAGAGTGTGTGGAAAGCCCTCTTCATGGAAGCTACAGTATTCAAGCTTGGTGTAGCATCTGCTACTGTGTGTCAAACCTGTACAACTCTACACACCAAGGCCATGTCTGAGTGTTAGAAGGGCAAGCAAGAGACAGGTATATCAGATGTAGCTTAAGGTCTTTGTACTTCTTATTACTTTTAACATCCTACCTATAACCCTGCTGTGGATAATAGAAGTTTATGTAGGGGTGATGCCACCCCACTATTTTTACTCATCTTTTCTAGATACATACATCTACATGTTTCTTTCATATTCCTAATCAAAAGATGCTAAGTACATTAATTCACAAAATTGTTTTTGTTTTGCACCTGAGGTTTATTTCATATTTTTTCCACAGAGGTAGTAAGGGTGAACATAGTCAAGACTAGGCATTTTGCCTAGTAGTTAAGATGCTTGTATCTCATAGGAGAATGCTTGGGTGTGGTTCCTGGCTTTGTCTCCTGACTTGAGCTTCCTGCCAGCGCAGACCCCAGGAGATACAGTGATGGCTGCAATGACTGGATTTCTGCCATCCTCATGGGAAACCTGGCTTGACTTCCCAGCTCTTGTCTCCTACCCTCCCCTGCCCAGCTCCCCAGTTGGGGGCATTTGGGAAAGCTCCTTGCTTCCTTTCTCTCTGTCCAGTTAATAAAAGTACCTTGTTTAGTTTGGTTGCTTAGGATTTTTGAAGGGATTTCTTCTCAAAGTACAATTAGAATGCTTTCTTCCCTCCTTCCCTCCCTCCCTCCCTCCCCCTCTCCCTCCCTCCCTCTCTCCCTCCTTCTCTCCCTTCCTTCCTTCCTTCCTTCTTTCCTTCCTTCCTTTTACATTACTTTCTCATTTGCATTGCATCCTTCATAGTAAAAACTATGTCATGAATATCTTGCAGAACTTTGGCACAGTGGTTTACATATATTCTCACAATAAGCATTTATAGGTTGGCTAATTTTATGTTACATATGGGACACAATCTATTATAGTGAGTTTTGATCATGTCAGACCCTACCAAACTTTTTGAAGAGAGTAATTTTTTGTCCGTCTCTATTTCCTCACCTCTCTTTTATTGCCTTCATGGATATGTAACTCTTCTCCTCCAACCACTGAAACAGCTTTTGTTGACAGCACTGGTGTCTGTCTTACTGGAAAACCCAGTATTATTCTGCTGTTAGCATTTTTGCTGGTTCTGCCTGTTCTTTTAATTCTCTCTTTATTTGACTTACATGCTGTCTGCTACTTCTCTACTCCTCCTTGGCATTTATGGTAGATTTCTTTTTCCTTGTAGACCACTGATAGGTGGTGGATTTGTTTTGTGTCCCTTCTTTTCTCATTCTACCCCTTTTAGGGATCTCAGTGCTCCCTGCTGGTGTACTATAAACGGATAAAACTTTCCTGATCTTCAAATTGTATTTCCAGGTATTTGCCAAACTCTTCTACCTGGGTATGCAAAGGTCCTTGGAACTTTACATATGATACGTGAATTCCTCATCTCACTTCTACAACTCCCACCCCACAACACAACTCTTCTTTCTTACCCCCTTTGTACCCTGACTTAGTCGATCTTATCCGTGTCACACCACCTCATCCGCTGATCCAAATGGAAAGCTAGGAAGTATTTGCAAAGGTGGGTCCTGTTAGTCGTGGGAGCACCTGTTCATTTTCTCTGCCAATTGGCCTTACCCCCTCAGCACTCATCTTAAGCCCTGCCCCCTTTCTTAATCTTTGTCACAAGACAGAATTTGAGTCTTTTATCCCTCGGTGCTCATTTAGAATAGCTTACTTTACACCACTGAGGTCTAAAACAGAACACAGTAGTTTGAACTCCTGATGTTCATCGGCAGATGCTCTTTTTTTTCAAGACAAAGTTCATGCTGAGGAGAAACTACTGAGAGTTGACCACATTGAGCAGGACTGATAGACAAGGGAAGGGCAAAGGAAAGAGGAGATTTAGAACATGGAAAAGAAGAATGGAGCCAGGAGTTCTCATACATAAAAAACAAGGGCCAGGCATTTGGCCTAGTTATGAAGACACTGGATAAAACGCCTGGGTCCCATACCAGGTTGCCTGGATATAATAGCCAGCTTCAGCTCCTGACTATAACTTCTTGCTAAATATAGACCCTAAGAGGCAGAGGTGATGGTTCACACTGTTGAGTTTGGGGCGCTCAAATAGGATGCCTGAGCTGAAATGCAAAGGGTTTGGGGGAATGAAACAGTGAGTCTGCACTGAATGGGTCTCAAACCACATACCCTCTCTCCACCTCTCTCTGACTCTCAAATAAATTTTAAAAAAATTATCAGTTTGTTGTGAGAGATAGTTCCCTTCTGCTGGTTCAGTCTGCAATTGCCTACACGCCAGCTGGAGTTGAGCCAGGCTAAAGGAAGGAGCAGGGAACTTCAATCCGAATCGGCTGTGTGGATGATAGGATACCTTAGCTGTCTCCTGCTGCCTCCTGTGGTGCGCATGAGCAGGACGCAGGGATAAGGAGTAGGGCTGGATGCAAGAGTCCCAACCACATCTTAGCTAATGGGGAAAGCATCTGCCCTCCTCCTTAAAATGATGTTGTGGAGTTCTGTGCTATTTTAACTCTGTAATTCATGATGTAGAAAACTGGGATTTGATAGATGGAGAAAAGAGACACAGCTATCACATGCAAAGGGTTAACTAAAATCCTCATAGTCTCTGTGATGGTGGTGAATTTGGTGTGTCAGTCTGAGCGGGTGATGTTTGATGAGAGGCTATTTTACATGTTTCTGTGGAGTAGTTTTGGATAGGATACTTAAATCAGTAGCCCGAGTGAAGTTAGACTGACATCCTTAGTGTAAGACCTCAACAATCAGTTGGAGATCTACTTTCCCCTGAGGAAAAGGGACATCCTTCTTGATACCATTTAACTAGGACATTTTCTTTTTTCCTGCCTTCAACTTGAGCTATACCATTGGCTCTCCCAGGCCTCTGGATTGGTTACTCATCTTATGGATCTTGGGATTTGTCAGTCTTAGGTTCATGTTAAATCAATTCTTATATTAAGTTACTTTAGATACATACATATATGATCCCTATTCTGTTTCGCTGGAGTCATGAACTTGAATTTTAAATATTAATATGATGGCTTACTGTAATTTCATCTAAAAAATATTCCTGTCTCTGCCCACTTTAGAAATCTAAAATCAGTGATAAACCAGTATCAACACGTAACTCTCAGATGATGATCTCTAAATGCTAGTTCCCATGAAAACGGATGAGAAGTCCTTGGGGAAATGGTTGAACCAAGTCCAGAGTGAGACATAAGCAAAACATGCATGGACAATCTTGCCAAATCAGATAGAAAAGAAATGATCAAAGCCTGTAAGGATCCTACCAGGACCCAGTAGCCAACTGCAAGTGCTTCCCAATGGCCAAAGATGGAATGGTTTGAATCTCAGTCAGGATAAGAGCTGTAATGATTTGAATCATAATCATATGAGAATACATGGAATGTAGGAGTCCATAATGTTACCGAAACACCCAACCAATTATTATCATGATAGGACACTAAAACAACTTGCTATTTTGAAAACTGATAATAAACTAAAGCAAGCTGTTGAGTCTGTGGTTGCCTTTACAAATTGTACTTATGGGAAACTATGTAGATGAGGGAAACTTTTTATTCTGGCTAGTAAATTTTATTTTCTAGAGAAGATTTTATTTGGAAGAGTGACACAGACAGAGGGTGGGAGATAGACAAAAGAGTTCTTTCAAGGCCTGTGTCATGGCTCAGTTGACAGATCTTCTGCCTGCAGGTGCTGATATATGTCAGGGCTACTCCACTTCCCATTTTGCTCCCTGCTTGTGGCTTGGGAAAGCAGCAAAGCATGGCCCAAAGCCCTGGGCCCCTGAACTTGTGTGGAAGACCCTGAGGGGTTCCTGGCTTCAGACCTGTTTCGCTCTGGTCGTTGAGGCTATTCAGACAGTGAACCAGCAGATGGAGGATCTTTCTTTCTGTCTCTCCTCTCTATGGACCTGCCTTTCCAATGAAGATAAAACAATTTTTTTAAGATTTATTTTATTTTTATCGCAAAATCAGATATACAGAGAGGAGGAGAGACAGAGAGGAGGGTCTTCCATCCGATGATTCACTCCCCAAGTTACTGCAACAGCCCGTGCTGGGCTGATCTGAAGCCAGGAGCCAGGAACTTCTGTACGGGTGAAGGGTCCTAAGGTTTTAAGGCTGTCGTTGACTGCTTTCCCAGGCCACTAGCAGGGAGCTGGATGAGAAGTGGGGCTGCCAGGATTAGAACCAACACCTATATGTTATTCCAGCACCCATATGGGATTCCGGCACATTGAAGGAAAGGACTTTAGCTGCTAGACCACTGTTCTGGGCCCAAGATAAACAAAATCTTAAAAAAAAAAATGGAAGGGGAGAGAGAGAGAGAGAAAGGCCAGCACGAGAGCCCATCTTGCATGTACTGGGATCCCATATGGTCACAGATTTGTGTCCCAGCTGCTCCACTTCCCATCCAGTTCCCTGGGAAAGCAGTGGAGTATGGCCTAAAGTCTTGTGACGCTGCACCCATATGGGAGACCTGGAGGAGGTTCCTGGCTCCTGGTTATTGATCAGCTTAGTTCAGGCTGTTGCAGCTCTCTGAAGAGTGAACCAGCAGATGGAAGATCTTTCTGTCTTTACTTCACTCTTGTACATCTGCCTTTCAGATAAAAATAAGTAAATCTTTAGAGAAAGAGAGAGAGATAAGTCTTTCACCTGATGGTTCACTCTACATTTACCCACACAGGTCAGCGTAGGTCATTTGAAGCCAGGAGCCAAGTACTCCATCCAGGTCTCCCATGCATATGGCAAGAACCCAAGTCCTGAAACCAATATGTGAGTTATAGGGTTTTCCTAGGCACATTAGCGGGAAGTTGGATTTAAATCATAACAGCTGAGACTCAAACTAGCACTCTTCTGTGGTTTGCTGGCATTAGAACATGATTTAACTGCTGTGCTGTTAACACTAGCCCCTACTTTGCCTAATACATGAAGGAGTAATACAATTATGACATCAATAGTTTCAGTCATTAATTAATGTGTTTAGACAGGGAACACCAACATCTGCTATCACAATAAAACAAGAAATAGACATTAGCTTCTCCTAATGGAAACTTCTGTATCTATTAAGTACACTTGTCAGAGACAGCTAAATCCGAATCTTTTCAGATTTCTTAGATTCAACCATCAGTTTAAAAGCAGAAAATATGCTAAATAATACTCAGTGTTGTAATCAAAATACAATCTATGTCTATACGGCAAATTACCTAATTTTTTAAATGAATAAATTAGGGTAAAAAGATGAGGAGATAAAGCTTAGAAATTACATTAGACCCAGAAAACATGTACTGAATTATAATTAGTGGATTTTCCTTGAATCTTGATACATATTAACTGGTAAAACATTATGCTGATGAGGCAGTTGGAAATTTGAACATTGTATATTTGATAATTATTATGAAATGTTTTAGAATCAGTCATATGAGTTTTAAGGTGAGATTTGTCTTTTAAAGATACACGTTAAAATAGTTACAGGCAAAGTGATATGTGACATTTGTTCCAAAATTATATGGAGGAGGGAACTGGTGGGATAGAGATGGTATGAAACATTCACTTGAAAGGTAGAGTGACAGAGTCACTCTGGCTCACTGGCTCACTCTGCAAATGGCCACAGTAGCAATGGGCTGGGCCAGGCTGAAGCCAGGAGCCAGCCATCTTAGTCCTAGTCTCCCACATGGGTAGCAGAGACCTAGGTATTTGGGTCATTTATGCTGCTTTCTGTAGTGTATTATCAGAAAACTAGACCACAAGTGGAAAAATCAGGACTTGAGCTGATAATATGGGATACCATTGTCTCATTCAGCAGTTTATCCTTCTGTGCCACAATGCCAACTCCCAAGTTAAAGATTCTAGAAGCTGGGTGATGGGCTAAAAGGATTTGTCAACATTTTTCATGACACAATTTTTTATTTTTGTTGTTTAAGCTGCTGGCTCCTCATGTGGAGTTATTTCTACCACATCATTAAATTGGTCATGAAAAAAAAGCAAACAGAATTCCACAATTTTCTGCATTTTTAAAATTCTAATAAGTTTCCCAAAGCAAGTAACAGAGACAGTGGTCAAAAATGCACTGGGAGTTCATGAACCCTATTTTCTCATTGATTTTTGCCAAGAACCATCTATGTGATCTTCAGCAAGATCAGATTTCCCAGTCTTGCTTTGGTCACGGTCAGAGGTCAAGGTCCACATTATGACTTACAAGAAGGCAGTAGCGTAGCTGCAGCCAAGGAGGGATCCATCATTGACATAATTTCCTACTGTGTTTAGAGGGAAAATAAATCAGCTTTGAAGTAACTGTCACAACAGTGGGTTAGATGAGAATTGTAAAAGTAAAAACCTTCACTGAGGTGGGGGCAAGGGGTGCATTTGTGAAAGTTTTGGCCATATCTTTGTAAGTAACAATATTATTGGCTCAAAATAGTAGCACTTTTTTTTCTCACTTTACTAAAAGGTCTTGTGGCTGGGGTCTTCTATGGCTATTATTTTTTCTCTTCATAGTTATCCTTCATTTGTTATTTGAAATAGGGTAGCATTGACAGTTCTCAGTGGCTCTAACTTATGTGTACATCACTTTCTTGTATAAAAAGCCTGTTCTTCAATTTTGAGCCATTCATGATAATCAATATTTGCAAATGACCTTTCAAACAAATCAAAGAATCTTGATAATTTCATATTGAGCATATGTACTATTTTTCCTTGTCTGTCTTAACCCAGAAATAAATGAGGTGATAAGGTAAATGGAGCCAGCTTTCTCTTTTACCCACCTGGCTTTGATTGTTTCCAACTCCAGGCATCTAGCTAAGGATTATTTGTCAGCCAAAGAGTTGAGGATTGTCCCAGAATTCTCAGTGGCTCATGTAACAACCAGACAATGCTGTCTCTGCATGTGTAGCGTCCTCTCTCCATGTTAATCCTCTCCCATACATTTGAACAGACATACTTTCTCAACCACAAACATATGCCTACTACAGTTTTCTCTTTGTATCTGTAAGTTATTTTTCCCCAAGATATATTTATTCATCTGTTTCATATTTAGGTGGCCTCCTTCATAGCTTTTGAAATGTTATCATTGGAAAAAAATTTTAATAAAAGAAGAGTATAAGTCAGGTGATTATTTAAAGGAAAGTTATTACATACTTGGTAGATGGAAAGCGAGGAAAGGGGAGAGGTGAAGGTAAAATGCATACAGTGCAAAATTTTGACAAACCCACCACTCATACAAATGAATGTGAGTCATTTGTTGAAGTTTCTTTTTCTAGAATATTGAGAGGGAATGCTAATATCCAAACAAAATGCTTACTGTAAATCTCAAGTTGATAAAAAGAGTATGACAGAAGATCCACAATGATGATGTGTAAGGGGAACACCTCAGAAAGTAGTATAAAACCAGTGTTGTTGGTCAACAGATTTTCATTTTTGCTGTTTAAAGATTTATGTATTTGGAATACAGAGTGATCGAGAGGGACAGAGACATTTTACATCTGCTGATTCATTCTCTGATCCAGGAGCTAGGAACTCCATCTGGGTCTCCTCCATATGTGATAGGAACCCAAGTTCTTGGGCCATCCTTTGCTGGGTTGGAAGTGCAGTGTACCCGGTGCTCAAACCAGGCCCTGTGGTAGAAGATGCTGGCATACCAAGCAGCAGCTTAATCCACTGCACCACAACTCCTGCCTTAGGTGTGCAGAGAGACACAGTATTAGGGATTATAAATGTGGTATCAAAAGTTCATAAATAAAAGTCGGGATTAACACATTGCTTTCTATCATGCACTCATCCCAAAAGCTGGCTCACAGAGCCAATTGTCAGAATGTGGGTGTGGTCACTCTCCTAGTTCCAGAATGGACTTGCTAAACCAGGCATTCTGAACTTTGAATGTTTATTTTTGAATGTATATACTATCAAATAGTTCTGCTTTTGTAAAAATTTTATCAAGGGTTTTTAGCTGCTCTAGTAGGACATTTAAATATTTATTGCAGTTCTTAATAAAACATTTGAAAAGTTAAACTGTAAAACATGCTTAACAACTTCAGGAAGTTGTATGATTTTTAATTAAACCAAAGGCAGTTTATAACTTAGTAGTCCTGCTGTGGCAGGGATTGACTGCTGTTTCTGAGCCCGTGTTCTCCCTCCGGGCACACACAATGTTTCTCCTACTTAGGCTGGTGTCATCTGTTCTGGCCAATGGGATGTGGAGGGGCATGGCATACACCATGTTCAGCCTTGTCTGTGAAGGGTTCTGGGTTATCTTGACTTTCTTTTCATCTGATGCCTGTCTGATGATGATGGGGCGGGCTCATTTTCCAGCCTGTGTATTGTGCTTGGGGAGAACAGAAATGGTCCAGATCTCTGAGTCACTTCCTGGGGCACATCTCCAAGGGAGAGTTACCCAACCTGCACTGGGTAGGGAAATGATCAGTCAGCTAACTCTTAAGTCCTTGAGATTTGCAGAGTGGGTGTAACTGCTAGTGTTGATGGGCCTAAAGAGAATCATTGTTTCTAGGTAGTTAAGGACATCATTTTTTCATGCTGTTTAGGGAGCCTCACTGAGCTCAGTTCCTTATCTCTGAGGTTTACATCATGTCTAAACATCTCATCCTAGACCTCTCGTGTAGACCTTGGGCCCCACATCTACAAGGCACAATGTTTTATTTTCAGAAGTAACTTACTTGCTGAGCATAGGTTTAAAGAGCTCACCAAGAGCTTGGCTGTTCTGTAGCTAATAGATGTTTTCATTTAAGCAACCTGATTTTTTTTTTCTGAAACAGTAAAACAATTTTGTATGGTTAAGACAGTTTACATTTTGGAGATTCCTCCTCCATGTGTATCACATTTTATTTTTTCAATGCAAGGTTCATGTTTTCCATCTTGTTTGCCTATCAGACTTTCCTCTTATTCAAGGACCAGGATATTTAACCTCTGATTCAGCATCAGCGTTCATGAGTTGTGGATGTTTTGAAACTTTGCGGTTTCTATTTCACTTCAAATTGTCCTCTGGTAAAGTATATAGCTACTCTCTCAGAATTACCAGGTACATGCTTCTCTCTCTCTTTTTAAAGATTTATTTTTATTTTATTTGAAAAGCAGAGAAAAGGAGAAAGGGAGAAAGAGAAGACATCTCCCATCTGCTAATTTACTCCTTAAAATGGCTACAACAGCCGAGGTTGGGCCAGTCCCAAGCCAGGAGCTTCTTTTGGGTCTCCTGCATGGGTGCAGGGGACCAAGGACTGGGGCCATCCTCTGCTGCCCTTGCATGCATAAGGTGCTGAATTAGAAGAAGAGCTGCTGGGATTTGAACAGGCACCTGTATGGATTCTGACATCACAGGCAGCAACTTTGCCTGCTATTCCACAGTACTGGTCCCTCCTGGTTAAGGACTCCAATAGCCATAACAGTATTTTTCTTTGTCCCTGATCCCTGCCTCCTGAAATCTCAACAAAGAGGGTTCCTTTTTTTGTCCCTCAGAACCTGTTTACTGAGCAGCAGCTAGAGCTCAGACTACAGGCCCTCATTGGCTCTGCTTGCTGTTTGCCAAGCCTCCGCAGCAATGACACTGTTCGTGCTGTTGCCAGTCTGTCAGCTACCTCCCTCCATTTTCTGTTGTCCTTGAAACTTCTCTGTATTCAGTCAGTCCTTCCGAGCCCATTTCAGCAAGATCTCAGAATGAGCTCCCAAACCTCCCTCTCTGAGGATCATCCTCATTTAGCCTAAATGCATGGTTTTGACCTTCCCAAATGGCTGCTGATGCCAGGATAGGCTCCAGCTGGTGGTTAGGGTTGGTGCTTTCATTTTGCTAGGACCCAAACCCAGGCCAGATCTCAGCCTGGTCCTGAATGTGGACAGGAGTCAAAAGCAGAGATTTTCAAAGTTTAGAATACACTAGACTCACATAAGGGACACTTGTTGAAAAAGCAGATTCCTTGGATAGATGTTTGCCCTAGAAGTTAAGTCATCGGTTACAACACCCCATTTTGGAGTTAAATGTTTGTGGGTGTGTGCATTTGGACAATCGTGGTGGCTCATGTGATTGGATTTCTGCCACTCATGTGGGAAGCCTGAATTGAGTTCTTGGCTCCCAGCTTCATTTCATCAGCTGTTGTGTGTATTTGAGGAGTGGATCAGCTTGCTTTCTCTGTATAGCTCTCTCTGCCTCAAATAACAACAAAAAATACATAGTTTTTTTAAAAGGTCAGAGTCTTGGGTCCTCTCTCTCTTCAAAGACTAATCCATAAAATCTTGCGTGGGCCCTAGGAATTTGTATTTCTGTAAAACCTCTTAGATATATCTGTTCCCATTAATGCAAGGATCATATCAAGTGACATATTTAAAATGCCCTAAAGGAAATGGCACTTTGTCCAAAGACAGCCTGCCAACATAGCTTTATGACAGGGTGCTCTTTGTCCCTTGAGGACGACATTCTTTAGGACTTTGGTACTTGCTCCTTCCTTGGCTTACAGCTCTCTGAATCTCCTTTGTTGACTTGGCCTTGGCTTGGCTTGGGACTTCTGAGCCATGACTCACACTTCTTGTTATGTATTTTTAACTTTGCTTCTCAACATCTGTATCTATCCTTACCCTGTGCTGGGAAATCACCCAGAGTTCCAAATACTGAGGTGTGTGGTAGAAACTATTCCAATATCCAGTTCCTTCCCCTTTCCCCTTCCAGCACTTCTCAACCCACGAGGAGCCATGGGACTCATTCTGGCGAATGAAGTGAAGCTGAAGTGGATTGTGTGGGATTCCCCAGTCCCTCCCTTTCCTTCCACTTTCCTGCCCTGGCCACATGTTCCAGCAGCTGTGAGCTGATACAGCTTCCATCTGCCCAGTGCCTGCCATTACTGTGTGGAGCAGTTTGTGCAGACATAATGTGGATCATGCAATGTGAGCACAAAAGACACTTGCATTGGATTAACATAGTGAGATTTGGGGGGTGGGGGTGGGTTTTGTTATCATGAAAAGCAACGTACATCTGCCCAGTATCAAGCGGTGTTCTACCTTAACGGAGTTCCTGCAAGGTCACCTTGGTCCTTGCTTAAGTTGATGGCTGCTGACTGCATTAGAGAATTCAGTACACAGTGAGGCAGGAAGGATAATGAATTGCCTCTTTTTATGGTAATGGATCGATGAGCACCTAATAAACATATTTTAGTAAATATAGCTTTAGCTTGAGATAGAAATATATATTAAGGAGACTTCTCCTGGCCAATTAGACTGTGAGCCCTCTGAATCTGCCTAGACCTGTGCTCATGAATTGTAGAGCGTTCATCTTAATAAATCTCAAACATCCAGCCTTGGCATCTAGCTGCCGCTATTTGCTGCTAACTCTAACTGGACTGAATTTTCTGTGTGTTTTTTTTTTTTTCTGGGGGCTTGCAGTTGTGTTGACAGAAATATAGATTTTTGTAAGTTCCTAAAAATGTTAAGAATCTTCTCTAGCAGGATACATTAAAGTGTTTGATTTTTTTTCCCCTTCTTTTAGCTCTCCCAGAGGCACAGTGGAAGTTGGGTGCAGTCGCAGTCCTGAAGAGGCTTTTAAATCTGCCTCTTGCGGATTTTTTGTGCTGTGTGTCCTCTTCATGCCTTTCATTGCCCATACAAGGCAAGTAAGGGCATCAAGGCTGTCCTGGTTTTACCTTTGCAAAAGCCTACTTTAAACTGTGAAGCTAAAGAATGGCCTCTACGTAGATTCTCTACATAGATGTCCGATTTCTGCCCACAGCAAGATGCAAACTGACAATTTTCTGTTGCTCCCTGTACCCCACCCTCCCATTCCAAATTGTTAGTTGTTTTATAAAGGTTTTGTTTTGTAGTTTTTTTGTTTGTTTTTGTCTTGTTGGCTGACTGACTTTCTGGGCCCTGATTCAGCTTAGCTTACCATTGCCTGTTGCTGCCTTTCACTCCTTCTTGGGCAATTGGTGTTTCAATTAAGGACATACTGATTTTAGATACTAGAAAATGTCATCTGGTCCAAACGCCTCTCTGTGTTAAACCTCAGCAGACTGTTCTCTGAAACGTTATTACACTGAAAATGATGATAGTCTTTTATGAGCAGATCTACACTTGAGCATTGCTTTTCTTATAGCACTCATCCACCTTGACTAAATTATTCTATATATCATAATTTACTAATGTTTCTGTTTTTATGTACTTTATTTATTTTATAACTTTAAGAAAAATCAGCGTGGTACTTCTAAGGGGAACAAGTCACTTTATAATAGTTATTACTAACTTGTAGTACTTTGAATCTTAACTTGTTTAGTAAAATAATTTGAATTTGATGATAATTAGAGGCATCATATAGATTCAGGATCTATCAGGCCCGGTGCAGTGGCCTAGTGGCTAAAGTACCCGTGTTGCACACACCGGGATCCCATGTGGTCCCTCATATGGGTGCCGGTTCGTATCCTGGCTGCCCCACTTTCCATGCAGCTCCCTGTTTGTGGCCTGGGAAAGCATTTGAGGACGGCCCAAAGCCTTGGGACCCTGCACCCACATGGGAGATCCAGAAGAAGCTCCTGGCTCCTGGCTTTGAATCTGCACAGCTCCACCTGTTGCATGCACTTGGGAAGTGAATCAATAGACAGAAGATCTTCCTCTGTCTCTCCTCTTCTCTGTATATCTGATTTTCCAATAAAAATAAAATGAATCTAAAAGAAAAAAAAATTAGGATTTATCAGGGTTTCCTCCCCCAGTATTTTTCCATCTTAAAAAACATTTTAAAACAGTTAATTCTGCATTCTCTTCAACAGTATATACACTAAAACTGGAATACTCTTGTACAAGATGACATATAAAATCATGAAGCGTTCCATATTTTTTTCAAAGAAGTATTTATTTTTATTCCAAAGTTGGAAATACAGAGAGGAGGAGAAACATGGAGGAAGATCTTCCATCCAATGAACCAATCTCCAAGTGACCACAACAGCCAGAACTGAGCTGATCTGAAGCCAGGAGGTTGCAGCTCTTCCAGGTCTCCCACGTGGATGCAGGGTCCCAAGGCTTCTGGCTGTCCTCGACTGCTTTCCCAGCCCACAAACAGGGAACTGGATGGGAAGTGGGGCTGCTAGAATGCAAACGGTGCCCATATGGGTTCCTGGAGCATTCAAGAAAGGACTTTATCTGCTAGGCGACCACACAGGGCCTACATTCCGTATTTTTTGTTAAAAAGTAGTTTATACTAATTTCAGCTTCAAAATGGAAAAGAAATACATGAATGAGCTGGTAACTGGCTAAATAAAGGGGAAAAGAAAGTTATGTTGCAGTGATTGGAGTTTCTCAATCCAGAGGGTACTGAAGAAAGGACTTAACTTATTTAGGAAATGATCCTGGAAATCATCTGATGGGCAGTGGGGAAGTGAAAAGGGACAGCCGAAGCCCTCAGAGGCATTTCCTTGGCTGTCAACTGGGAGCCAGGACTGTTAAGGAAGAGAATGCATATGTATTCTCCCAATCCTTGGGAAGGAATGTAAAATATTCCCCAGAATTTTCTCACCTAATAGGTGCAGTTAGCCTGTTTGTCCCTTGACCTAATGAGGATGCTCGTTGGGGAGTGTTACCACCTAGGCACTTGGTGCCTGCTGCTAAACCAAAGATGCTCTCAGCAGCCATAGGTCCTCTGAGTCAGCAGCCAGTGGCTGACACTGCTGGAGAAGCTGCAGGGTCTGTAACCCCCGGGAGAAGAGGATCAGTCTCACAGTGGTCACATGCATGATCATGTAGAGCAGCTGGTGGAGAGAGACCAAGCTCCAGGGGCTCACAAGCTAGGGGTCTTTAACCCATTATCTGCAAGGGACAAAGGTAGCACTTATGCATTAGTTACTGTGACATGGGGCATTTTTTTTTTAAGATTTATTTATTTGTTGGAAAGTCAGATATACAGAGAGCAGAAGAGACAGAGAGAAAGATCTTCCGTCTGATGATTCACTCCCCAAGTGAGTGCAACGGCCAGTGCTATGTTGAGCTGGGTGGGAAGTGGAGCTGCCGGGATTAGAACCAGCACCCATATGGGATCTCGGGGTGTTCAAGGAGAGGACGTTAGCTGCTAGGCCACGCCGGCAGGCCTACATGGGGCAGTCTTAATGGGGTCCTTTCTAGCTTGCTTTTATCAAAACCTGAAACCTGTCATGGAAACCGAGATCCCATCATCACAGGGGGCTTCCATCATGTTCTATTTAATCCAGGATTCTCTTGTTTTCTCTTCTGCTCAGTGCAACCTGTGCTGCTGACAGGGGGTAGGGAGACCACCACTCTGACATCGTCAGGCTGATAAAGGGTGAAGCAGTCAGACCAGGGCTCCACAATGCTGGCATTGCAAACTAAGGAAGTGGAGGTAATTACCTGGAAATGTTTTTAAAAATACTGAGAAGTATAATTAGAGACAATATTTTGTTAAAGTGTATATAAGTGTGATGTATGCTCATGGAAAAGTCTAGAAAGGTGAAAAACAAAATATTAAAAGCAGCTATTGGAAGGTTTTTAAAGATTTTATATATTTTAAATTTGAGTTATTTATAATGATATTAAATACTTTATAACAAAACTTGGAAAAAGTGAACATGCGCATATATAGTTCATGAGCTTACTTTAGAAGGCCCAATTAGGATGTAATAAATGTTACATTAAAGAACTCTCTCTCCCTCTGTATCTTCTGCTTTCTTTTAAGTGTCAAGTATATAACATAAATATAGAGTATTTTACATGTAAAAGCCATTCTTGTAAGCTGAAAGCATAAAATACATTTTGTCTTGGAGAAATTTACTAAATGAAAATCACTCCCTTTCTAGAAGAATGCCACATAACATTCTTTTTCCTATATAAAAATGAGTCAGCTTCATCCTGCTTTACACTGTGTAATTTTGCAACCTGGAGGAGAAGCTTGCATATAAGAAGCCAAGAAGAAGTAGATTATATTCAAATTTCATTGTATATTATGCAGCTAGAGACCTGATATAGCAACTAAGAGTGTGTTTTCTCACAAGTGCGAAAGACGGTAGAAGAGATGATCAAAATTTCATACTCGTTATGGCCTAAAATCATAGTTACATACATTACCTATTGTATTCCCAGATTTAATAGAGTTATACATTAGTATTATCTATATCACAGATGGTTTCTGAGGCATATAAAGTTCCAAATAATGTTTTCTACCCTTATCTAGAAAAGAATCTCATCTTGGATTCAAAGTTAGTCTGAGCCATGGTCCAATATTTGTGAAATAAGGACAATAATACGTATAGTAAAGCAGTTGTTCCAAAATTGAATCAGAATCACTCGGTGGTCCTGCCTGTCAAAGCCCAAGCTGGGCCCCATCTCCATAGCTGCATCATAGGCCTGGGACCATACTGTAAGAACCAATGGCTTAGCACCTATTAAGTATTTATTCTACTGAGAATTTGTTTTATTTATGTGTCCATGATGTTCTGCTCACAGGTTTGTGGAAAGATATAATGAAAAGTTAAGGGTTTGCTGCAAAATATTTTTTAAATCCATGTAGTTTTTTTCATTATATACATTATCCATGAACTTTTAAAAATACTCTCTCATATATGTATATATATATATACACACACATATATATACATACATATACAGTGTATATATATGTATATACACATATACATACATGCATATATAGTATATGTGTATGGGATATGTATTAAATGATACATGTTTTGAGTTGTTTTCTGTGAATGTAGGTCTGTCTTTTGTTTCATTTTTCACTGTCGTAGGCTTTCTCCAAATACAATCTCTGTGTGTTGTGCCATAACACTGAGGTTGTGTTGGTTCCTGGCTGTAGGCAACTATTTAGGTTGCCTTGTACCTAGGCAAGTGTTAACACTGCTGGGAGAAAAACAGCCGAGGCTGATGGGCATTTGGGGCCTGGTTAATGCCAAACTTGTGTTAACTATACCACTGTGCCGGCATAGTAGCTCATTTTATTTTATTTTTTAAAAGATGTGTGTGGAAGGTGGAAAATGCTGAACCAGAACATACCACTCCATACCCCAGGTGGTGATGGTAGGGCACTGCCACAGATTTCCTGGGGAAGAAGGTCTAGGGCCATATTGGAGTAGGAGTGGCTGAGGGCATGTTTGACAGGGAAGGGATGACTTTTGGGGGCTTCCACAGATCTAACCACTGCACTTGCAGGTAGACAATGGAACTGAGATGGAGTGGTTTAGAAGGGGGAAACCAGAGGGCATGTCTGGATGATGCCAAGGTAGCCACCCACACGAGAGACCTGGGCTGGGCTAAGCAGCATTGCTCACTGCCCATTGTGTACATGAGAGCTGGGGAACATGCTAATGTCCTTGAGTGTTGGAGCAAAGGGCAGGCCACATCAGGCTTGGCCGCAGCATCTACCAGAAGACAAGAGAACTGGATCTCAGGACAGATTTTTTTTAAATAGATTTTTATTTTGAATTTTGAATTATGTGGTACAATTTTGTAAAGGCTGGGATTCCCCTCCGAAACTCCTACCCCCCAACAGATTTTCCCCATTTTACTACAATGGTGTAGTGCTTCAAAGGAATCATAATTCTGTCAGTCTCTTATTTAAGTGTACCCCGACTTTGTTGGTACAGACAATGTCAGACAGTCCAGCATCCCATTGTCTGTACATGTCCAACAGTTTCATTGGGAATCCATCTTCCAGAGGACAGATTCTTTAAGGGACTTGTGGACTTGCCTTCGTGAAACTGTAGCACCCACTGGTTTATGTGGAGAGTTGGAGCAGGGATAGGCCTAACCAAGTTGGACATGGAACCCACATGATACCCATAGAAGCTGGGGCTGAAAGAATTTTGGGCTGGACCAGGCTGTAGTACCTACCAACAAACCCCAAGGCCAGAACTGAGGGCAGACCAAGCCAAGCAGGGTCACAACATTCACTGGCACATGTAAGATCCTGGGCCTGGTAGGGGAACTTGGGGAACACTGCTGGTAGGCTGCTGGCAGATGCCATACCAATACAGCTAGGAGTAATATAGCTAAGAGTACTGGGGAGTACAATAGATGAGGTTAGGAGTGGGGCAGGCCAGGACAGGCCAGGCTAAGCAAAGCTGGAGAACTGTTGACATATATGTGAACCGGGTCGGGGGCAGGCTGGGCCGGACCAGTCCACAGCACACACTGGGACAACCAAGAGCCAGGATTGGTTTCAGACCATGTTGAGTTGGACCGTAACATCAGCCAATTCACGTGGGGTACAGGGATGGATCAGGCTGGGCTAGGCTGCTGCATCTGCTGGCAAGAGCTGGGACTGAGGCCCAGGAAGCTGAGTAAGGCAGTAGAACTGCTGGAAAATGCTGAGACTGGGTGCAAACCATCTCATACTGGCCACAGCACCTGCTGGCACATGCCAGACCTGGGCCTGGGAGTCGGCCTGGTAGGGGAACTTTAGAGAATCCCTTTCTGGGCTACTGCTTCCACTGGTGTGCATTTGAGCTGGGACTGAAGGTGGGCCAGTCTAGTGATGGGCCAGGCTGGGCTGAGCTCCTGCTGGTAAATGCCAAGACTTGCAGTGAGCCAGCTCCAGCCACAGCACCCCAGCTGCAAGTGCCAGGAGCGTGTGTAAGTGTGACAGGCTAGACTGCAGTATCCCCTAGCAAGTGCAAGATCTGGAGCTGGGAGCCAGCTTGGTAGGGAAACAACTGTGGGCACTCATTGCAGCTCCTGCTGATGAGCACAAGAGCCAGGGCTGGTAGTGGGCAAGGAAGGCTGGGCAAGACAACAGCACCTGTAGGTGTGTGTGCTGCATTGTGGGGTGGGTCAGGCTGAGCTAAGCTGTAGCACCCATAGAGCCAGATGGGAGGTGGGATGGACCATGCTAGGCACAGCACATGCTGACACACCGCAAAGCGGGGCTGAGGGTGGGTCTAGTGGGATTATTGGGGGTCACTCTGACTAGAATTCAATGAAGACTGGGTCTGTGACTGGTTGGGCTGGGCTAGGCTGCAGCACCCATCAATTTGCATGAGGGTTGGGATTGTGGGAGGAAGAGAATAGTTTATTGCTAAGTACATCTTGCTCAAGTTTCAAAAGAGAATCTCTTGAGGATGTTGAAGATGAAGTAACTATTCATTTTAAATTTCTCTTTATATTCATTTTGAGAAGGAGAGGAACAGAGTATGTGAGCTAGTGCATTCACACCTGCAGATTCATTCCCCAAATGTCACTGTGGCAATACTGAGCAGAGACTAAAGCTGGGAGTTCAAAGCAGATCTCCAGCATGGGTGAGTGGAGCCCATTCACTCCTGCTGTCCTCACAGTCTGCATAAGCAGGAAGCAGCAGTCAGGAAGCAGTCAAACCTGGGCACTTTGAATTATTTTGTTATTTGTAGTATTTATTCTTTTTTTTTTTTTTTTAAAGATTTATTTTTATTATTTTTTATTGGAAAGGCGGATATACAGAGAGGAGAGAGAGAGAGGAAGATCTTCCATCCGATGATTCACTCCCCAAGTGAGCCGCAATGGGCCGATACTATGCCGATCCGAAGCCAGGAGCCTCTTCCGGGTCTCCCACGCGGGTGCAGGGTCCCAAAGCTTTGGGCCGTCCTCAACTGCTTTCCCAGGCCACAGGCAGGGAGCTGGAAGGGAAGCGGGGCTGCCGGGATTAGAACCGGCGCCCATATGGGATCCCGGGCGTGCAAGGCGAGGACTTAACCACTTGCGCCACCGCGCCGGGCCCTGTAGTATTTATTCTTATTGGAAACGCAGATTTACAGAAAGAAGGAAAGACAGAAAGAAAAGTCTTCCATCTGCTGGTTCACTCACCAAATAGCTGCAGCAGCTAGAACTGAGCCAATTTGAAGTCAGGAGCCAGGAGCCTCCTCCAAGTCTTACACCTTGGTGCAGGGTCCTAAGGCTTTGGGCTGTCGTATACTGCCTTCCCAGGCCATAAGCAGGGAGCTTGATGGGAAGTGGAGCAGCGGGAACACGAACCAGCACCCATATTGGACCCCAGCAGTCACTGCTCCGGGCCCTAAATTTTAGACATGGATGTCTTCACTAGCATCTTAACTGTAAGCAAATCCTACTCTGGAGCTTCTATTTTCACATACATTCAACTACCTTTTTTTTTTTTTTTTTAATCTTCCTGCCCTTTACCTTTTTCTTACTAAAAGACTAAATATTTTATAGTTTTCATCATGAAAATAAAGAGTAACTACTACTCACAATCTTAAAATGTAGTAAGGGGATATTCTGCCAATTAGATGTAAGGATGTAAGGCTGTTGTTGTTTGCCTCGGAGGCAGTTGTACTTACTGAGAGAAGACGAAACTGACTGTTGAGATTCAGTGGTTAGTCACTGGCCCCCAAAGGTTTCAGAATTAGATCAAGAAGCAGAAATGTCTGATGCTTAGTTTTTTACTATGAAAAGAATCGGGACATGCTAACCCTTAGGGAGGTTTACATGCTCATTCTTGACACTTGGATCCACTTACCAACTAATATCCCTTCTTTATTTGTAATCATGGAAACCATTTAGCTATTTGAGCCTTCTGATATTTAATTTTTGTAATGCCATATGTTCTTTGTTTAGCTTCATTCTCTAACAGGGCATTGATTTGAAATGGCTTCAGAAGGGGATTTCATGTCCTTGTAGCTATCTGATTTAGAATTGCCTTCTCACTTCTTGCAATGATTTTTGGCATAATACAATTAACCAAACTCATCTCATTCATTTCCTCTTCTTATTTCTCTCTTTTCACATGATTTTTTTATTTTTTGTCTACCTCTTGCTAAAGAGTCAAATAAAAGTACCACAGAAATTTAATTTGAGCCATTTAAAATTAAGAAAAAGTTAGGACAATATGCTATTTATTTTTAGGCTTTCTGTACTAAAAATAATAGTAGCTTGAATTTATGTTGCAATTCAAAGCTTTGTTACAGATACTTCTTTTACTGTCAGGAGGGAAAAGCATTTATTATAATCCCAATGTTGTAAGTAGAGAAGGAATAACATATTCAAAAGTTCAGAGATAGGGAGTCTGAGGTAAAATAAAGACTTTGGCGCCGGGTGCGATGGCTCAATTGCCTGATCCTCCACCTCCAAGTGCCAGAATTCCATATGGGCACCAGTTCATGTTCCAGCTGCTTCACTTCCCATCTAGCTCCCTGCTTGTGGCCTGGGAAAGCAGTGGGCAATGATGCAAAGCTTTGGGACACTGTACTTGCATGGGAGACCAGAAGAGGCTCCTGGCTGCTGGCTTTGGATCAACTAAACTACAGCTGTTGCGGCTACTTGGGAAGTGACCCAGAGGATGCAAGATCTTTCGTGTTATCTCTCCTGCTCTCTGTAAATCTGCCTTTCTGATAAAAATAAATAATAAATCTTTTTTAAAAAAAAAAAAAGAGAAAAAAATTGCAGATGGAACTGGCACTGTAGCATAGTGGGTAAAACCATCACCCATGGCATGCGTATCCCATTTGGGCACCAGTTGAGGTCCTAGCTGCTCCACTTCTGATCCAGCTCCCTGCTGATATGCTTGGGAAAGTAGCAGAGAACAATCAGAGTGCTTGGGCTCTTATGCTGTGTGGGAGGCCTGGAAGAAGCTCCTGGCTTTAGATTGGCCCCTGGCTGTAGTTGCCATTTGGGAAATGAACCCACAGATGAAAGATCTCTCTGTCTCTCCTTCTCTCTCTGTAATGCTTTTTTTATTTAAATGTTTTTTATTTTGACTTTTATAATACAATCCCATAGGGTCTGGGATGCTTCTTTTCATAATAAATAATTAAATCTTTAACAAAAAATTGCAGGTGACATGCAATTCTGTATCGCAGGAGTTTTCAGTGCCATAATGGGCCTAGCCTGCAGATATTTCAAATTACATCAGGAGTTCTCTCTTTATTCCTTCTTTGGGTTTATTAAACATTCATATGGAAGAATCTAAAGATCATATCTTTTTTAAAAAAATATTTATTTATTTATTGGAAAGTCAGATATACAGAGAGGAGAAGAGACAGAGAGAAAGATCTTTCATTCGATGATTCACTCCCCAAGTGAGCGCAACAGCCAATGTTATGCTGATCCGAAGCCAGGATCCAGGAACTTCTTCCAGGTATACCACACGTTTGCAGAGTCCCAAAGCTTTGGGCCGTCCTCGACTGCTTTCCCAGGCCACAAGCAGGGAGCTGGATGGGAAGTGGAGCTGCCGAAATTACAACTGACGCCCATATGGGATCCTGGGGCGTTCAAGGCAAGGACTTTAGCCACTAGGCCATGGCGCCGGGCCCTGAAGATCATATCTTAATCCAAAGCTCACATATCTTCTAAGACAAGCAACTTTTAAAAATGCAAGGTTCTGAGCGAAGCTTGACCATGGTATGTCATGAGACATTCATAGTTGTGTTTAAAGTGTGGAAACGGGAGCCCAAGTCAATAACTGTTATTCGTCATCTTATCTTCCAACAGGGTTTGTGAATTTTAATCTTTACTCCTTTGGGATATGATATTTATTACTACCATCAAGAAAGCAAAATTTTACTCACCAAGGATGGCAGGTAAAAAATAATAAGATTTTTGTTTTAGCTATTGGCATTCAGTTTTATCTTGTGAATGGGCTCCGAGGTTGAGGAGGTTGAGTCAGAGAACAGCAGTCAGAGTGGCCCACGGAGCTGTGAGGCACGGGAACTCACTGTGGGCTTGTCCGTTTAGAAAGCCAAAAGGAAAACAAGAGGTAAGTCCCACATTAGTCTACCCTGTGCTAGTCCCAGGAGGCCAAACAACTTGTGAGATGAGAAATGAACCCAAGAAAAGCTAGCATGTAAAGGTGAAAAGATGGTTTTTGAGTGGCAGAAAGACAGAGTATTCTAGTCTGTATTACTCCCCAAAATCCTCCATGGGCTGGGGCTTGTGCCTGGGCTAAGTCAAACCTGAGAGCTTGCAACTTGATCCAGGATCCCCGTGTGGGTTACGGGGACCCAATATCCTGAGCTACTGCCATTGCCTCCCAAGGACTCTTATGTTAGATGCAGGCACCCTAACTGGTGTCTTAGCTGCTAGGCTAAATGCCCACCCAAAAGGAATTTTTGTTACTCTAACAGAAGCAGGTAGATTGTAACTGATTTTATTTTCTAACAAGTGTAATTTATAAGTCTTTGTAGTTATGGTGTCTAAATAATAAATGATGTAATGTCAGACAGCATAATACATGGAAATGGTGTTTATATTAGAATGGAGAGTTACATAAATAAATCTTGATAAAATAGAATTCCAGCTTCTTCCTTTCTAGTGGCGCTTTCTGTTTCAGCTAAAGTGTGCTAACTGCTTTGAATTAGTTCAGTTTGAATCATTTCAAACACTTTGAGTTGTTCAATTTGTGCTTGTCTCAGGGATAGGAAGAAAGAGTCATTGTCTAAACAGGGCAGCATCTCAATAAACAGTTTACAGTAGGTTATCATCATTGGGAGATTAAAAGTAACCTCTTCCAGATCGGTACAGTGCAGAGGAGCAACACTTCTTTAATTTTCTCTAATTTGTAAGGAAAATATTTTCACTTGCTAACCTTCACAATATACATTTGAAAGGTATGAAAAAAATAAGATACATAGGAAGCTGCATGAATATGAGAGCAAATATTAAATATTTTCAATCATCAGGAAAGTATTAACTTAAATTACAAGATACTGCTACCCACTAAAAATAGTGAAAATTTTAAAAAATGATAATATGAAGTGTTGTTAAGGATGCGGAGCAGTTGGAATGTTTGTATAGGTACAATTATCATGTGACCTAGGGAATTTTACTTCAAGGCTTGTCTGAATGTTCCTACCACAAGCCCAAGTGTTTATCAGCAGATACATGGGATAAAACATTTTAGAATATATTATAGTTAATGGAATATTACTCTGAAATAAAAAGAGCTAACTACTGAGAAATGCAGAAATGGGTGGATCTCAGAAACGTGCTAGACTAAAATAGACACAAGAGTACATACTGCACTATGCTTTATAGCTAAAGTAATAACCATGGTCAAAACTATGCTACAAGGCAAGAAAACAGCTGAGTGGTTTGTTGGGGCTGGCAGTAGAGATTGTGGGAACTGACAGCAAAAGAGCCAGGGGAATCCTTGAGGTGATAGACATATGGTATATCTCAATATTTGTCAAAATTGGTCGATCAGACTAGAGAAATGGTGCCTATTATATAAAGATTGTAACTTAACAAATCTAAAAGAAAATATGAATGCGTTTACTAAGATCTGTACATTGAGTTATTTCACAAGATGATCTTTTCATGAAGGATCCAGGTGCCTCTCCCATGGAATAGGTGATGCTTTCACAGTGTAATGAAAAGAAGACAATTAATGCTGCAAGTAGCCGTGTGAGCAGGTGCTGTGAGGTGATTCTGTTGAGCACTGATTGAGATTAAAAACCAGGTTTAGATTGCAAAGGTTTCAGTTTAACTCACCATCTGCTGACTGAGTGACCTCGGGAAAGTGACTTCATTTCTCAAAGCATCAGTTTTCTCACTTGGAAAATAGGGATAACAATGGTCTCTACAGTGTGTGCAAAGATTAGATAAGGCAGCATAGGTGTCTAGGTTATAGAAAATATTTCATTGACTTTAGCTGTTAGTTTTGGTTTCACTTATTTCAGAGATCCAAAGGAGGAGAAACTCTCATGGGGACTGATCTATGTGAGCTTACATCTGTTTATTTCTTGTTTTTTATATTTTCCTTTGCATCCCATGTAAAGGCTATTGTTTGAATATAAGGGATATTGTCCATAGGAAGTGATGTGCCATGTGTAAGAGGTGTTGTCTTCTATTGCCCAGGAAGTAGTGAGGTTTAGGGCTGAACTTATCAGATTGCGTTGAGAGAAAGTATGAGGCTGAATTTAACAGCAATTTAGATTTACTTGTGGTTTTGAAAAGGTGATGGACTTAATGGTGGGCAGCTTCTCTCCAGCTGTTTATCCTTCGGGTTTCATTGTGACTGGTGATGCTGGGCCACGCCAGGCCCAGGTAGAAACAAAGCACCACAAACTAGGACTTCATGCCTGTGGAATCTGTGACTCATCTTGCATTCTGATTATTTTAAGTTCTGGCATTATACTTAACTTTAAACTAGCCAATATTTAAAATATGTTGACATATTCAATAGAGAGTGGTATAAACTTGAAGATAATGTTGTTGATAATTTAAAAAAGACAGAATCTTTATTTTATCTACTTTTTATTCAACTATTTATACGTTGTATTAGGATTTCTGAAGTGAAAGCAAGCAAGTGGATCTTTAAAATATTCTGTAAAGACATTTTGGAAGATTTATTTATTCAGATATAATTTCCCAGTAGCTCAGATACTTGTGGGGTGTTTGTGTGTGTGTGTGTGTGTGTGTGTGTGAGGCATTTTAGGGAGTTATTTATCAGAGGTTTAAGACTGTGGGATATGAAGACTGATCATTTTCTGTGCTTCAGGAATTTTGGCCAAGTCTCCTATTCTTGAGGTCTTTAAAACAAATATAGAATCACCTTAAAAGCCAGTGTGGTTTACATAGGAGAAAAGGCAGGAAACCAGCTTTGTTTAAATGGAATGAACTTTCACAATTGAATCCATTTTTGGATGTGTGCTTCCTGAAGCCCTAAGATGGCTGTATTCCCACTGCGACATAGAAGAGCAAAGCGGATGTTGCAACACATCACCCATAGGAATGGAGATTCAAGTCAGTGTAAAATTGAAGACATCTGTAAGAACAATAAACAACTCAATGCCTAGTGCCCTAAACCAAGGGAAACCGCCAGATCCTTTTTTCGCAAAATTGCATCTGATCCACAGCTCATTGGCTAAATGAGAATGTGAAGGAAAGTGGCTCAGCTAGTCTGGATTAACCAAACATTAGAAATTAAGGTTTTTCTCGCTTCTTTCTTTTTTTGTTAGATTTATTTATGTTTATTGGAATGGCAGATTTACAAAGGATAGAAAGATCCTCCATCCACTGGTTCATTTCCCAAATAGCCACAATGGCAGGAGCTGAGTACAGGGTCCCAAGGCCTGGGCCATCCTCTACTGCTTTCCCAGACTACAAGCAGCAAGCTGGATGGGAAGTGGAGTAACTGAGATGCAAACTTGCACCCATATGGGATTCGGTACTTGGAGGTGGAGGATTAGCCAATTGAGTCATCATTTCAGGCCCTTTCACTACTTCAACAATAGAAATTGTGGGGCTAGCATTGTGGTACAGTGGTTAAAGTCACTGCCTGTAATGCTGGCTGTACCACTTCCAATCTAGCTCCCTGCTAATGGCTTGGGAAAAGCAGCAAAGGATGACCCAAGTCCTTGAGTCCCTTCTTCTTGGAAGATTCTCCTGGTTCCTGACTTCAACAGGGCATGGTACTGGCTGGTACCAGTCAGTACAGCTGCTTAGGGAATGAGCCAATGCACAGATTTTCTCTTTCTTTCTTTTTTTAAAGATTTATCTTTTTAAAAAAATTTTATTTTCATTGGAAAGCAGATATACAAAGAAGAGGAGAGACAGAGAGGAAGATCTTTTCCACCCGATGATTCACTCACCAAGCAGCTCAGAGCTGCGCCAATTCGAAGCCAGGAGTCAGGAACGTCTTCCGGGTCTCCCATGCAGGTGCAGGGTCCTAAAGCTTTGGACCATTCTTGACTGCCTTCCAAGGCTACAAGCAGGGAAATAGATAGGAAGCAGGGCTGCCTGGATTAGAACTGACACCCATATGGGATCCTGGCGTGTGCAAGGTAAGTACTTCAGCCATTAGGCTACAGCGCCGGGACCTAACTCTGACTTTTAAATTAATAAAATATTCTAAAATATTCTAAAAGAGGTTTTTTTGGGCCCAGTGTGGTAGCCTAGTGAGTGGCTAAAGTCCTTGTCTTGCACGCACTGGAATCCCATATGGATGCTGGTTCATATACTGGCTGCTCTACTTCCCTACCAGCTCCCTGCTTGTGCCCTGGGAAAGCAGTCAGGGACAACCCAAAGCCTTGGGACCCTGCACCTGCGTGGGACACTAGGAAGAAGCTCCTGGCTTTAGAACAGTTCCATCTGTCGTGGCCGCTTTGGGAGTGAACCAGAGGATGAAAGATTTTCCCTCTGTCTCTCCTTCTCTCTGTAAATCTGACTTCCAATAAAAATAAATAAATCTTTAAAATTAAGAAAAAAATTAAAAGGTAGGTTTTTCATATAAAAATATTTGGTTGGTTGACTGCTTCAAATAATATATAAATTCAGTTTCCCTCATTCAGGTCATGGTTGCTGAGATGTGTAAGAAACTTTAATTATTTCAGTGTTTGTTTTGGTAGGTAACTGAGTATTTGGGAAAACTGTCTACTATAAGAAAAACATTGATTTGAAGTCTCTAAACATTTAGCAGACCTTTCCCCCCATGATTGCTAAGTTTAATTCTACAGCTGTACACAAATCTGCATTGTAAAAAAATTAACAAAATATTCCTATCAAAATTATGTTGCAATTTTAAGTACAGGTTTTTTGTTTTGAGATAGCTCTAAAAATCATTGGCATTAAGGGCCCTTAAAAAGTTTGAAGACTTAATAAAACTACAGACCAATAATTTCTGAATGCACTGTAGACTTTGAGAACAGGATGCTAACATTCTTTAAACTTCCAAATGTTGGTGTACCCCCACCCGGTTCCTGGCTCCTGCTGGTGCCCATGCTGCCCAGTCTCGGGAAAGGCAGGAGGCCCTGCTCTCCAGGCGCTGCTCTGGTTCCTCACTCCCCACACTCTGAATTTTCTTGGTGGACAGAACTGGAGCCTTCCTCTCACCTGCCTGGCTGCAGGGTTCTGGGACATTCAGGGAAATGCAATTTGGACTTTCCAAATTATTTTCTCATTTCCATCATTAGGCTGTGTTCTTGTAAGTTAAATAATGTGTTTGGGATTCAAACTTAGCCCCCTATAAAATGAGCCCTGCCCAAGAAAATGCTCTTAATTTCAAGTAATTTTCTTAGAAACAGTTGAACCCAGCCATCCACAGTATTCATGGGCTGCATGGAATACATATGTCGTGGACCACCGAAAGGTGGCAGTGGTTTTTGGTGGACAGAGCTCTGTGTAGACCTCTTGGTGTGCCAGAACAGGATGTGGAATCTAGGATCAGGCACTTAAGAAGCTAGGACAGGGGCTGTTGTGTTGGCTCAGCTGGCTAATCTTCTACCTCCAAGTACTGGCATCCTATATGGGCATCAGTTTGTGTCCCAGCTGCTTCACTTCCCATCCCATTTCCTGTTTGTGACCTGGGAAAGCAGTAGAGGATGGCCAAACAAATCCTTGGGAACCTGTACTCATGTGGGAGACCTGGAAGATGCTCCTGGCTTCGGATCATCTCAGCTCTGGCTGTTGCAGGCATTTGGGGAGTGACCAGTGGATGTGCTAAACTGAGCGCAGAGGCGGCCCCACCAGACATGTGAAGCTGGTGTTTAAATATAGCTTTTCAGAGAGTAAAGAAGCCTGAGTCCTCTAGTGTCTCTTCTTCCCACCAATCAGTTAGGAGGAGCCAGCTGCACCCATCAGTGGGTGGCTATGGGCCTCACGCAGAGGAAGGGCGCTGGTCTGCAAAGGAAACTCTTCTCATCACAGGTGAACAAAGGCCTGGACTGAAGGCTGATGAGGGAAAAAGAAAAGAGAAAAACTACTCCTAAGCAAAACTGGCAGGGCAAAGACCACGAGGAGCCCCTGTGAGAAAGGCATGGTCCTGCACTAGAGTGAGCTGGACTCAGAGCACAGAGACCTCCACAGGACTGGAGGACAGAGGCAGTGTTCGGAATTTTTTGAAAAACATGAGATATTGCAGGAGCAGAGTTCAGGACAGGGCATGGTGAGGGATGGAGAGGGACCCCAGGGACCCAGCTGCAGGCCTCTTGTGTGGCGACTGCTGGTCTGGCATGAACTGGGCTGTAGCATAGGAAGGGGTTCCTTGCCTAGGCCAAATTGGTCTGGTTGTGGCATGGGTGAAGTGGTAGTGACCAGAGACCCAAAAATGTTGCAAGTTTTCCCACCACGTGGGTTCAGGGTGCTGTCGGGTCTGTACAGGAAACAATCTCCTTAAAGATACTTCTTCCTTTCCCCTTCGCTGTTTGCTGGTCCTGCCTCTCCCCGACCCTGGAACTTGTTGGCTGCCTTGCAGTCTCTGCTCAGTAGGGAGTGGAAGAACTCTGCTCCATAAGCAGGCATTTCTACAGATAACTCTAGTTCTGCTACTATTGTTCTTTGACAGATCATGCCAACCTCTGAACAGTTCCTCTTTTCGAAAATAAGGAGGGAGCCGATGTGATGCAGCAGTTAAGTCAACATCGCATAGGAACACTGGTTCATACCCTGGCTGCTCCATTTCTGATCCATCTCCCTGCTAAAGTGCCTGGGAAAGCGGTGAAAGATGGGCCATATTACTTGAATGCCTGCTGCCATAGGGGAGACCAGGATACATTTCTGGTACCTAGCTTAAGCCTGGCTCAGCTGCAGCCCCAGCTGGTCCCAGCTATTATGGCCATTTGTGTCTCCTCTTCTCTCTAAATCTACTTTTCAAATAAATATGTAAATCTTAACAAAACAAAACAAAAAAATGAAGTGGGGAGGGTTGTTCCTTATGATCTCAGACTGTGATTCTGCCCTATCTAAACCTAATGACATTTTCAAGGTGTCAATAGAGGCAGGATGATGCCCTCATAACTATAGTGCAGTTTCACAACCTGTTCCTTAATTACATGATATTTTAAAAACATAAAAGAGGGCAGGCATTTAGTCTGGTAATTAAGATGTAGGTTAAAAATGCCTGCATCCCATAAAGGAGTGTCTGGGTTCAATCTCTGGCTCCAGCCCCAGACTCGAGCACCCCATGCAAGTCAGCACTGATTGCTCAAGTGCTTGGGATTCTACCACCCAAGTGGTAGACCTGGATTGAGTTCCTGGCTCTCGTCCCAACTTTTGGGGGCATCTGGAGTGTGAACTAGCAGAGAGGGAGCTTTCTCTATCTCTCTTGCAAATTAAAATTCAAAAATGTATCTCTAAGGAATGAGCCACTAAGTCGTATGGTTATATAAACTGGTAGGTAAAGATGGTGATTTGCACACACACGTATAATTTCAATCGCTCTTGAACCTCTACTTAAACTACACACAGAGAAATGTTTAATTTTAAGGCATGAACCTCTTCTCACTGAACTATGGGAACCTCCTGAGAATTCACACGTAACAGACACTGCCTTGTTGGCGGTTCTGTTAGCAGCCAGCTCGCTCTTGGGCTGCTTTTCCATGCCACCAGGACTCCAGCACTGCAGCCTTTCCAAGTTGGAGAGCTATTGCACGACTGGGGAGAGACTTAGTAAATCTGAAACAACCACTTCCTTAACTGACACTCAAAAAAGATGAGAAACAGAGGGGTTTATAACACAAGTCCTAAAAGGCTCAGGATTGGTGGTCTGAGGGATATAGGGGTCAGGAGAGCCACAAGCTACGGAGGATTGGTACTAAGCTGGTAGACTCCTAGGTCTCCCTGTATGGTTTATCCTGTACGGCAGGAATGTGATTGCTTGATCTCTGCAGATTACAAAACAGCCTGCAAGCAGGAGGAAGCCAGGTACAGCTCACTGAGAGGGTAGACACCATACCTGAAGACAAGGGATGCAGTGAAAGTGTGTGTTGGTTATCAAAATAATCCCCTAGTTCTCTTCTCCCACTCAGTTCCCCATATATAGCAGTTGGACAAAGAAGGTTAAAAAAAAAAAGAAAAGATAACAGCGACAGGCACAGGATGCTCCTCCCCACCCCCATAGGAGGGACTCCAGAATAATGGAGCAGAGATGCCAGAATGACAACTCTCCAGCAAACTTCAAAGGCCCACATGTCATCATCTTCCTGGTGGGCCTGGCCAGTGCTTGTCTGTGCTGGGCTTTCCAGGTTGACCTGTAGAGGAAGTTCTCTGCCACTCTTCCTTGAGGTAGCTGAGGTCACTCCTTCACCCCCTGGCTGTGTCCTGCCTGGACGTGTCCTCTGGGAGCTAGAGATTAGCGAAATGGAGACTGCAAGGACGGCAGCAAACATGAACCCTGTTCCTGTCTGAGTCCGGGGCTTGGCCTGTACTTGGCCTTCTGGATGTGGCAGTGGTGCTTAGAGCCTCGCGTGTCACGGGACTCCCCCAGGCTCCCACTCCCTGACTCCCCACAAAGGGTTTTGGTCCTTTCCCAGTAAAGATGAGGCCAGGTCATGACCTCAGATCATTATCTACTTTTGTAAATTTCTCTTTCCACTTAATATTATTTTTATAAAATTTTGTCTTGATAAATTTAGCTTTTTTTCCAGCCTAATGATGTTCTATTGTCTGACAATATTGTAATTTATTAAATTAAAAAAAAATATTTGAGGGCCCGGCACGGTAGCCTAGTGGCTAAAGTCCTTGCCTCGTATGCGCTGGGGTCCCATAGACTCACTAGTTCTAATCCGGGCGGCCCCACTACCCATCCAGCTCCCTGCTAGTGGTCTCGGAAGGCAGTCGAGGATGGCCCTTGGGACCCTGTACCCGCATGGGAGACCTGGAGGAAGCTCCTGGCTCCTGGCTTTGGATAGGCTCAGCACCGGCCGTTGCAGTTACTTGGGGAGTGAATCATTGGTGGGAAGATCTTCTTCTCTGTCTCTCTTCCTCTCTGTATATCTGACTTTACAATGAAAGTAAGTCAATCTTAACAAAAAAACAAAAAACAAAAAACAAAAAACAGATTTATTTGAAAGGCAAGGGTTGGTGAGAGAGATTTCACTATCTGTTGTTTCATTCCCCCAGATGGTTGAAGTAGCCAGCCAGGTCTGAGCCAGGCTGGTGCCAGGTACTCCATCCTGGTCTCCCACATGCTTGGTCCATCTTGTGCTTTCTCAAGCACATTAGCAGGCAGCTGGATTAGAAGCAGAGTAGCTGGGACTCACATCAGTGCTCTGACATGGGATGATGGCATCACAGGCTGCCACTTGATCCACTGTACTACAACACTGGGCCCAAATCTGTTTTTTTAATTGATTGGACTTTTAGATTATTTACTTTTTTTTTTGTCATCACAGTGTTTCTATGATTATTTCCCTGTGAACATCTAGATGAATTTTTCTTTCCTGGGTGCAGGGTCCCAAAGCTTTGTACCATCCTCAACTGCTCCTCTAGGCCACAAGCAGGGAGCCGGATGGGAAGTGGAGCTGCCGGGATTAGAACTGGTGTCCATATGGGATCCAGGCATTTGAAGGGTGAGGATTATCCAGTTGAGCCATTACCCCAGGTCCCTAATAGATATCGTAATCACCAGATGAAATGCTTGCCGCAGTAAACTTTAAGAAATTAGAGTATGATAGATACAAATAGAATACACAAGTCAGTTCAATGAATTTTTTTTAAATTTATTTTATTTTAATTTGAAAGGCAGATTTATAAAGAGAAAAGGAAGGACACACTGAGAGAGAGATATCTTCTACCCATTAGTTCACTGCCAAAATGCCATAATGGCCAGAGCTGAGATGATATGAAACCTGGAGTCAGGAGCTTCCTCTGGGTCTCCCACATGAGTGCAGGGTCCCCAACACTTGAGCCATTCTCCACTGTTTTCCTAGACATAAACAGGGAGCTGGATTGGAAGCAGAGCAGCCAAGATCCTAACTGATGCCCATATGGGATACCGGTGCTGCAGAGGGAAGCTTAGCTAACATGCCACAGTGCTAGCCCCAAGTTCAATGGATATTGACAGATAAACACCTGTATATCAGCACAGCATTGTCCTTTGAGGCCTTTGGGTTTTTTTTTTTTTTTAATGTTTATTGCTTACTTTTGCTTGAGAAGCAGAGAAAGAGAAGCAGACATCTGTATATATGGAAAGTATTCATCTTCTGGTTCATTTCCTCAAATGCTTGTAACAGCCAGGGCTGAGCCACACCACAGAGCCTGGGAGTTCATCCAGGTTTCTCACGTGATGGCTGCGTGCCAACTATTTGGACTGTGATGCATTTTGAAATGTATTTGGATTAATGAATCTTTCTCTTTATCACTTGTGATTTTGCATTTTGTTTAAGAAATCCTCCCCATTCTTATGTCAGAGCCATGTTCTTATAAAAATTTCATCTTTTTTTTTTTTTTACATTTCATGAATCTGGAATTGTTTTATGTGTGTATAGAGTACAAAGCAGTGACCAGAGTTGTTTTTATATGGGTAAGCACTTTGTCAAACACTGTTTCTTGGCCATCAATGACTTCTGATTCATAAATATGCCACTTCTATGTAGCAAGGCTCTCCGTGTGGGGGAGTCTAATTTGTAGGCACTCCACTGTGTTACACCAATGTTTTTGTTCAGCTTTGTATGTCAAGGATAAAAAGTTTTATCTTTTGTTCACCTATCTTACGGTTCGTGACTAAGACATCTACAGTTAGAAAAGAAAAAGCGTGTCAATTTAATTCTGGTTTCCATGACCTAAGAACCTTTGGAAATGGGGTCCTCCAGAAATAGAGAAATGAGATAACTTTTGTGGTTAGGATGAAAGCAGAGTGGACAGTGGTAGGAAAGCATGATTGAACAACAGGTGTGATCTGAGGGGAATGCACTAGGGAGCACTTAGCAGGGCCTCTTGGTTCGGGGCCTTCTCGGTGTCTGTGTCTTCAAGGGTAAAGCTTCGCCTTTGCTGCCGTATGCTCTGGAGGAGAGGGGAAGGTTCCCTCCAATGGCACAGAGCCGTATTTTGGAATTCTCTATCAGTGCATACCACTGCCTCAATGACTATGGATTTGTGAAAATATTGGATAGCAGGTAGAGTAAAAATTCCTCCATGTTTTGGCCCATAACCTCCCAGTTACACACCGAGTCATAAAAATAATCAAGTGAGTTCCAGAGTTCAAGTTGCGATGGAGAATATGCACAAAACTTAGTGTCACAAGCCTTGCCAGATCTGTCTGACCTGAGTATGTGATTTGGATCAGATCACTTTGATGGCTGAACCTCAAGTTTTCCATTTACAAAAAAAAAAAAAAAGGTGAATTTGCCTGAATCTGTAAGATTCCTCCTACTTCAAATAGTCCTAACTCCTTCAGACCTATTTTCCTGTCCTCCCAACTACCTACCCTGTGCTCAACCAAGGAGCAGTGTGTTGCAATTCACTGCTGAATTTTTGTTATTGTTGGTGAACACTAAACTGGATTATAAGATTTTTAAAGCCAATTCAGATCTTTGCCAAATAGCTGAACTCAGAAGAGTAGTAACTGTCCTCAAATTCTCATAAATATCTCATCTATTTTGTTCATACTTTCTAAAACAACTTGGTTTACATAGAGATTTTTAGTTGGTCTCTCTGGGACTGTAAAAAAAATACCCCTTCCTCTTTCAGAATGGATTATTTTTGAGTTGTGACATAAATGAAAATCAGCCTGTAGTTTTATCATCTAGAACCAGTAGCAGAAATATTCTTACCCTTATACAGCAAATTAGTTCTCTGGATATGCAGTAATTAGTGAGCTTTATGTTAAGAACATATTCATCCTTCATTTACATTTACACAATAAATTCTTAGGAGAGTTGTAATTATTTATACTGCTGAAGACCATTTTTAAAAATAAGACCCATTATATAGTTTGTTCAAGTTTTACTTATTGCATTATTAGAAATATGGCAAAACATGTGTAATGAAGTTGGAATCTCCTGAACTGGAAAGGATATATATGTGTGTATATTTTACACACACACACACACACACACACACACACACTTGTTTACTTGAGAGACAGAGAGCTCCTATTCACTGATTCACTCCCCAAGTACCTGCACCCCTGCATACCTACAATGGCCAGGATTGGGCCGCAGCTGAAGCTGGTAGCCAGGAACTCAATCCAGGATTTTCACCATTACTTGAGCCATCGTTGCTGTCTCCTAAGGTTTGCATTAGTGGCAAGCTGGAGTCAGGATATGGCTGCAGGTGTCAAAACTCAGATACCCTCAAATGGGATGTAGGCATGTCTACTATTAACGACGCCAGGTCAAACATTTGACCTGAATCAATGTGTTTTCAGGTGAGAATGATTAGTCCCAGTCCTAGAAAAGTGACTTACCCAGGAGTTCAAATTAGGAAACCACTTCTGCTCCAGAAAATTCTTCTGTGGGGATAGATGTTTATCTTGGTGTTTTTATTCATAATATTAGTTTATAAGGTATGTTATATATTCATACATTTTCACAATATATGTTCCACATATATTCAAGGAGAAATACAGTTTTTGTGGGATCTAAAGTAATTTAATCTGGGTATTTTTTTGAAAAGTATATAGCACTGTAAATGTAAAATTCAATATAGAGGAGAACATTTATTTCAATAGAATAAATAGTAGCAAATTAATTAAGATTTATAGATTCTAGTGCCTTTCTTCTGAGATTTCTTCAGGCCACTTACCAGAAGCACACTGAATGTTTCCAAGCACAGCCTGCCTTCCCCTCCCCACACAGATCACTGTAAATCTCACGGAGTCCCAGAACTCATAGCTTCAGCAGCTTAATGTTACATCTGTTTTAGCTTATTATTTCACTCATTCTTTTTATTTGTTTATTTGTTATTATTATTATTTTAAAGATCATCCCTTTTTTGCTTCCTACCACATTCTTGATGGCCATGCTAGGTTGGTGGCCTGTCCTGCACCTCAGGCAGAAAGATAGTAACCATCAGGAAGACAGAAAGTCCTGAAGTCCATCAACTTGAGGCTCCAGCTGGTGATGATGGGCGGAAATCCTTGTTGGGCTACAAGCTGTCTCTGAAGATGATCCGCCCAGGCAGAGCCAAGCTGGTCCTCCTCGCCAACAGCTGCCCAGCCTTGAGGAAATCTGAAGTAGAGTATTAGGACATCTTGGCCAAAACTACATGGCAAAAATATAGAATTGGGCACAGCATGTGGAAAATACTGTAGAGATGCAGAGAGAGAGAGAGAGATCTTTCATCCATTGGTTTACTCACCAAGTGGCTGCAGTGGCCAAGACCAAGCAAAGAGAAAGGCAGAAACCAGAAGTTTCTTCTGGTCTTCCATGTAGGTCATGGGTGAGAAGGAGCTGAGCAACCCTCCACTGCTTTGCCAGGCTGAAAACAAGGAGAGAGATCAGAAGTGGAGAGGTGGAACTCGAACTGGTGTCCATATGGGATATTGACACTAGAGGGTGGCTTTACCCATGGAGCCACAACATTGGTTCCACTGTTTCACTGTTGTAAGTGATCTGCAAAGTAAAACGTAGTGTAAAATCAGAAAATAAAGTCATCTATGCTTCATTTTTATGTCATGATGGAACACTGAAAGCACACTTGATATCCTATAATAGTGCACACGGATTTTAGCAGAAAATAAGGGTAAAGAAAAAGGACACCTTTTTATGCATTCTCTGCCAGTTTTTACATGTGAAAAAAGACACAAAATTAACCAGCCTGTCCAAGGGGACCCAGGTATTTAAAGTTTATCACCCCACCCATACTTTCAAAACTTGCTCTTTCCACTCCCTAGTGCAGAAATGCACAGTAACAGGTGAGACCATTCCCCAGGGATGGAGCATTGAGGTCCGGAGCATCTCCCCAGACACCAGACTCTTTCCCAGCAAAAAGAACAAAACACAGAACCAGTTGGAGGTAGGGTTTGACTTATTCCCAACATTTTAATTTGTTTTTAAGATTTATTTATTTTTATTGCAAAGTCAGATACACAGAGAGAAGGAGAGAGAGGAAGATCCTCTGTCTAATGATTCACTCCCCAAGTGACTACAATGGTTGGAGCTGAGCTGATATGAAGCCCAGAGCCTCTTCCAGGCCTCCCACCCAGGTGCAGGGTCCAAGGCTTTAGGCTGTCCTCAACTATTTTCCCAGGCCACAAGCAGGGTGCTGGATGGGAAGCAGGGCTGCTAGTATTAGGATCGGCACCCATATGGGATCCCAATGTGTTCAAGACAAGGACCTTAGCTGCTAGACTACCGCGCCAGGTCCCCAACATTTTAATTTTAAATGCTTCATATAATTGCAACCTGCTATGTACCAGTGTGTACTGATGCCAATTATCTTGTAACATTAATCCTTTTTGTAAGTCACTGAGTATATTCAGAACTTTGATTTCCAGCATATAGAATATTGAATTTATCTGAAGAAACTACTTTAGCATGTGTTTTCAATATCTTTTTTTTCATTTTTTAATTATATTTTTGACAATCTTTACATAGTTAGAGCACAAAGGTTCAAGGGCTACAGGAGAGTGGATAAGACTGTCATTTCCTCACATTTTTTTCTATATCTGGGGTAAAGGGGGAGGTAAAGGGAGAAGCCCAACCCAGTCTCTCACCCATCCCAGGTCCCGATGTGGGGCATGCTCTGAGGGGCTTGCTCAAGTGGTTTTGATAGTTCAACAGATATGAATTGCTGCCACTCTTGCCATTCCAAGCACGAAGAAATCGCTGTAGCATCCACTGGTTGACATAGCCCATCATAGAGTCTCCATTTGTCCTGTTTTTCACTGCCAACATATGGCTGGGGTAGTTGATTGATTTGTTCTGTCCTCTGTCTTTTCATGGTTAGGGATCTGAGTCTGGCAGTTTGATGGAGGGGATCCCTAAGGAAATTTTGTCTGTGGTGAACCCAGACCAGGTTCTTGTGTGTATATGCAAGTATGGGGCCTGGCACAGTCCATCGTCCTAATCAGCTGGTGGTTGCAATTGCTGGGTCGGTTCTGTTTCCAGCACTGTCTTCCATGCGAACCAATTGGTGTTGCAGTCCATCCTATCCTGGTTCTGCCTAGCACACACTTGGCCCTCATATAAACCAGTCAGAGCTACAGCCTAGTCGGAGCTACTCACAATAACCCCACCAGGCCTGTCCCCATCCTGGTTCCCGTGCTTGCCATTATGTGAAGCAGACTGCCCCACATCCCATTCAGCTCTCATTCATGTCAACGGGCATTGAAGCGTGATTCAGCCCAAACAGCCTGACTAACCAGACCACACACATGCTGTTGGGTGCCTTTCTGTCTAGCCTCCCCTGCCCTTGTCCTGTCTTTCATGCCCAGTGGGAATGGTAACCCAAGAGGGAGGAGCCCACTATTTCCCTTCTAGGCCACTCCTAAATATCTTCTTGATGGAACTATTGAATTGAAAAAGATGATGTGAATACCCCTGATAAATACTGCTGTCTGAGAGTCGAGAGAGCTAGTCCTAGCTCTGTCCCTCCTACTAATTTCCTACAACTTGGTGATTCTGTAGCTGCAGGCTACAGAATCCTGAGCCTCTTTCACTGTAGGCTGTTCAGCTATGAAATAAAAATGTTAGAGGTGGAATTTGAAACAGTCAGTGATTTTAATTATTGTTACAGAAGGCTGATTTATGGGAATGTTTATCCCATCATTCTATGTGTTGGTGGCAGAAGTAGCCTAGGGAATTGTGCTAGCAGAATGAATAAATAATTTGTGTTGGATGATTACCATGGGATGTTACAGACAATTAAAAGCACCAAATTAAATGTTTATATTACAATATGGATGGTTAAAGTCCTCGCCTTGAACGTGCTGAGATCCCATATGGGCACTGGTTCTAATCCCAGCAGCCCCACTTCCCATCCAGCTCCCTGCTTGTGGCCTGGGAAAGCATTTGAGGATGGCTCAAAGCTTTGGGACCCTGCACCTGTGTGGGAGACCCAGAAGAGTATCTGGGCTCCTGGCCTTGGATCAGTTTAGCTCCGGCCATTGTGACTGCTTTGGGAGTGAATCAACAGACTGAAAATCTTGCTCTCTGTCTCTTCTTTTCTACATATATCTGACTTTCCAATAAAAATAAATAGAATAAAAAAATTAAACATATCATTCATTCAGTCCTAATATTTGAAGTTAAAATTTCAGAGTTGCATAATAGTTACTTTGGAAAGACTCTGGATCTATCCTAGGAATCAACATGAAAAATATGAATTAAGAATAGTGTGAACTATAAGTAGACAAGTACATGAAGTGTAGGGCAATGAAAAATTGATAAAATAAGAGATGAATTTCAAATAAATTAAAAATTGTAGGTTAAGTGAGGGGACCTGATGTAAGGAAATAATTAAAACATGTATATTAGAAGCAGTTTCTCAGTACGTGTACATGATTGTGGGTCAATTGAGTCTTGCCTAATTTACAGGAAATCCACAAGTAATAATACCAGAAAGATGCATGTTTTCGGTGTTGGACACTTACCAGTTTCGTCATGTCTGTCATCTTTCCTTCCCTCATTTAAATTATCTTTGGCTCTGCTTCCTCTGGCTTGCTTTGGCAGCCAACTCTGGGCTTCCTCCTCCTTGTACTGCTGTCTTGGCACGCAGGTTATTGACATTTCCTTTAAAGAAGTAAATAGTTCTTGCTTTGGCCACATGCAATAAACTACCCCTCTGCCAAACACACACACACACTCAAACGCACACACACACAGAGCTAGCTACTCCTAAAACGTTCAGCAGAGCAACCCTACAATTAGTAGCTTAGGAGTGCAATTTGATCCAGTGGCAAAACGGGTGATATAAATATGATGATGTGAATAAAAACTGTGCCAGAGAATTCCAACAAGTTATTTGTTCCATAAAGAAATGGCAAGGACCAACCCTTTTCTTGTTCTTGATCATGTTCTCCATTCCTTTTGTCCAAATTTGAGAATTTACATTATATTACTGTGCACATGTTTAATATATTGTCTAGAGAAACACTTGCGTTGAAGATTGTAAATTTGATTACCAGGCCAGGACTGGGTTTTCAGCTCCTGGCAGTTTTTCTGTGATTGTAACTCAATGATTTTTTTCTTCTCTATGGAATTTTGCTGCAATGTTTAGAGTCTGTATCAGGCAAAACCAGTCATTCCAGAGGCCAGATTTGGTGCTTAGATGGAAATAATTTGAGCTGTAGCATTGTAATTTTATTTATCTTTATTAATGGAAAATGAAGAGATTAAGTTGGCAGGCTTTCCAGATACTCAGATTTTAATTTTGTAAAAAGTGTGTTATTTTCCCCTGATATTTTTTTGATTTATTATTTTTTAATTATTTAATTGAAAATCACAGAGAGAGAAAGAGAAAGAACTTCCATCTATTTGTTCACTCCTCAAATGAGCACAAATGGCTGCAACAGAATCCATGAGATATAGTTTTCACTGATCTTTGTTGGTGAGATATGTCTCCTATAGGCAAAACATAATGAGCTTTATTTTTAATCCCATCTACTAATCTATGAGGTTTGATTGATAAGTTTAAGTCATTTACATTCAGCATTGATATGAATGGGTGGTAGTTTGGTGCTGTCATTTTAGCAGTGGGTTGTTCATTGATTTAGTCTTCTGTTGTTATTTTACTGGGATGTTCACATTTGTCTTTGGTTTTGCTGGGTGCTATTCCTTTTTGTCAAGAGAACATCTTTAAGTATCATCTGTAGGGCAGGTTTGGAATAGACATATTCTTTTAACTTTACTGTGTAAGAATTTTATTTCATTTTCAAAGACAAAGGAAAACTTTGCTGGGTATGTTATCGTGAGCTGACAATTTTTTTTTGTTTTAAAATCGAATATGTCACTCCATTCTCTTCTGGCCCGTACAGTTTCCGGTAAAAGGTCTCCTGTGAGTCTAATTACCATTCCTCTATATGTCAGTTGATGTTTTTCATGTGTCATTTAAGGATCTTTTCCCCTTGTTCGATTGAAGAGAGCTTGATGATCATGTGTCATGGAGAAGATTACTTTTGGTCAACCCTATTGGGAGTTCTGTGCCCCTCCTGAATATAGTTTCCCAATTCTTTCTCCAGATTAGTGAAATTTTCTTTTATTATTTCACTAAATGCATTTTTTTTAATCCCAGCACCTTCTGGGACTCTCATAACTCTTCTATTTTTATTTTAAGATTTTTTTTTAATTGGAAAGTCAGATATACAAAGAGGAGGAGAGACAAAAAGAAAACTCTTCCATCCAGTGATTCACACCCCAAATGGTCACAATGCCCGGAGTTAAGCCAATCTGAAGCCAGGAGCCAGAAGCCAGGAGCTTCTTCTGAGTCTCCTGTGAGGGTGCGGAGACCTCAGGTTTTGGACTGTCCTTGACACAAACAGGGAGATGGATGGGAAGCAGGGCTGCTGGGATTAGAACCAGTGCCCATGTAGGATTCCTGCGCATACAAGGCGAGGACTTCAGCCACTGGACTACTGCACTGGACCCATATTTGGCCTTTCAATAGTGTCTTTCAGTTCATGAATACTTGTTTTTAGCTTAACCCAGCTCTGCTTCCAGATTTTTGTTTCTTTCCCCCTGGTGACAGAAATATCTTCCAATTCTGAGATTCTTTCTTCTGCTTCATTCATTCTATTTTGGAGACTCTTCATGGTACTTTTAATTTGCTCCACTGCATTTTTAATTTCTGTTATATCAGCTGTCATTTGTTTCATTTCTTATGTAACATATTCCTTAAATTCCTTGAACACCTGCTTTACGTGCTTCTCATTAATGAGAAGCTTTATAACAAGTGTTTTGAATTCTGCATCCCCCATTTTCTAGATTTTTTCCTCAGTTAACTCTGAGGTTGGCAAAGGCTTTTGCTTCTTTGTAGGAGAAGCTTCAGTAATATTCATTGTGCCCTTGTCTCTTCTTCTTCTGCTCTTGCTCATTGTACTTTTGATTATCAAATTATTCTCCTTGGGGCAGCTTTTTAAGCTGTGTCACCCACAGGTCTACAATTTGATTTTACTTATTGCAGTTGGTACACGGCTCTTTGTTTGCAGTCAATGTGCCACTCCCTCCATCAAGTTCCAGGTCTTGGTTCTTATGTTAAACTTCCACCATGGTCTCTGTAGCCCCAGCTCCTGGCTCACCAGTCTCCACTTCCTGTGATACCATGCTGAGACTGCACTATTGTCTGTACTACCTTTCTCCCACTTCCAGTTGGGACAGATCTCAGGATTGGGGAGATACAAGGAGTCCTATATAGCTAGGTTGTTGGTGGTGCTGATCTTGCCAGAACCTGTTGGCTGTTAGATCGGGGGGGCTTCATGGACCTATTTTAATCTATACAATGCTGTAGTCGGTATTATTTTTGATGTGGGACCAGTGCAATGCAATGAGCTAGTGTGTTGCTCCCCACTCTACGCATATGCAACTCACTGTTGTCCCTGCAGTCTTAAACCTTTTGTTTGCTATACTGTACAAAATAGTGCCAGATGTGCTACTACTAGATTTCTTGATCTGTTAGCCCTTAGGTCTGAAGGCTACCTGCACCTGTCTTGGGTGGAACCTGTAGGATGTCACGTTGTTGCAGTTTACTGAGCTGGAAGTAAGTTCACTCCCAGCTAAGTGCATGCGCAGTCCTGCCCCATAGTCTTTGTCTCCCTACACAAAATGGCGCCCAGTTCAGCTCGAGGGGGCAGATTGGGCTGTGAAATCTACCCTGTTTCTGCACTGCCCATCTGGGACCTGCTGCTCTGTCTCTGTTCCTGGTCCAATCAAACAGACCAATAGCGCGGGCAGTTCTTTGGGTTCACCTCCTGAGCTCCCGGTGAAAGTCCCTTCCCATGTTGTTGCTGGTGGAGTTCCAGTTGCTAGAGCAGTTCAGATCTCCGCTCGCTGAATGCTGCTGGCATTCACTCACTGCAACACCACACCATTGTGTCCACTGCTTTCCCATGTCTGTCATTCTCCAGGTGGCCCTCTGCTATCATTCTGTCCTCTTGTATTTCCTGGAATGTGCCCTCTCTGCTTCACAGTGGCTAATGTTTCTCCGACTGTTTAAACATGTCCGTACCCTATTCCACCATCTTGACTCTAGTAAATCATGTGATTTATTTAAGAGACAGACGCTGTGAAAAGAAACTGAGGTTGGGAGGGAGAGAGGGAGATACAGGGAGCTCATTCCCACCCATCTGGCCCCTCCCTAAATGCCCTCAGAAAAAGGAGGCTGAGGCCAGGAGGTTGGAACTCAATCCAGTTTGCCCATGCAGGTGGCAGGTGCCCAACTCCTTGAACATTTACTGCTGCCTCTCAGCTCTGCATCCACAGCAAGCTGGAGTCAGCAGCCAGCGCCATGTGTCATGGTAGGTTCTCTGGTGTGCAGAGGTTACAGGTGTTTGAATCGGCGTCTTAACCACTATGTTAAATACCTCTCATATTTTTATTTTAAGGCCAAGGTTACAGTTCTGTGATATTAGCAGCATTAATATCATTATCTTGGAAGAAAATGTTCTGCCTTGAAGTTTTTACTTGCTAGCTTAATTGAATTGAGTATATGGGTTATCTGTTCTACAGTTGTTGGAGGTGATTCTCATGAATAGTGACTAGCAGCCATGAGGCTGGCTGTGAGACTGTGTCAAGTGAGACACCTTGTGCACTGGTTGAGTGAATGGACTTGTGTCTACGTTGCCTGAGTTGAATCTTTGTTCTGCTAATAATGAATTATATGGCCTTGGGGGAAGTTTCTAAGCTCTTTGTCCTTTATAGGGTTATTAACAGGATTAGATATGAGGTAATTAAAAATACTTAGAATAGTGCTTGCTGCAAAGTAAGGGCTATATGCTTATTAAACCAAAATAAACGGAATACACCCTTGCAAGCTGTATTGATGTTTATGTCCGTGGTATTAGACTGCTGGAGTTCTCATTTTAAGTTTATTTTTAAAATATGTTTGTTCTGCCTCCTCTCTTTGTGCTGGCTGCCAGTATCGTTTAACCATCCATCAATAGAGGACTCTTTTGTAATTCATGATGGTCTAGGAAATGAGAAAATCAATTTATTAGAGTTATGCCTAAAACTTGAATAGTTCTAATATCTTTCTTATTAATCATTTGTCTGATCTTTAGTTCTTGAATGAGGAGACATGTATCCAACTTGATCAGAAATCATCCTTTCCCCTCTGCTTCCAACCATAATTATATTCTAAATGGAAATCAATTGATAAGTACTCTGTAGTTATCAGGGTTTATCCATCTTTTATTTGTAAGTATTTTCTGTATTGAGGAAAATGTACCACAATGGAAATTAGCTGCTGTTCTTCTCTGGTTCACCTCTGTTGTTGACCATCGAGGATGACCATGAACTCTGTAAGCTTCTAGATGAGCAAGGTTGCTTGAGTATTTTCACCTAACCTTTGTCTCTGCTACATGAAAGTAGGTGTCTGACTTCAATTATAGTGTATGAGATGAGGCAAGGTTGCTGGTATTGAAGCCATATACAAGTTATCACTGGCTTGAATCTCTTTACTGTCTTTCCCCTGAAAACTACTTGACAACCGAAAAAGCAATCTAGCCTTTTGGAATTACTCAGCTTGGCTTTGTAGCTGATGGAAAAAGTGAGCTGAAGAGAAATCTTGCAGATAGCTGTGGAGACTTTAAGGCATGATTGTGAAAGCTTAGAATTGGCAGGTCTAAAAAGATCTACTTTAATATGTAGATATTTAGATGAGGAAACTGTGATCAGGAAAATTGAAGGGACTGAACCAAAAAAAAAGTTACAAAGCCAGAGCTTGACATTTTTTTTTTCCCAGAAAATGTTTATTTTGAGAGGCAGAGTTATGGAGGAACATCCATCCATCACACACACACACACACACACACACACACACACACACACACACACACACACGCATGCACGCACACACACGCACACACAGATATACGTGTGTGTGTATATATATATATATATATAGAGAGAGAGAGAGAGAGAGAGAAAGAAAGAAGGGAGAGAGATAGAGAGGGAAGGAAAAAGAGAGGGAGAAAGCTGGTCAATCTACTGTTTTTTTCCACAAATAGCAACAGCGGTTGTGGGTGGGCCAGGCCAAAGACAGTCATCCCAGACTCCATCAGAGTGGCAGGGTCCCAAGCTGAGCCATCTTCCAGTGCTTTCCCAGGTGATTGTCCAGGTGGGAAGCAAAGAGGAACTTGAATCAGTGCCGAGATACAACGCCAGCATTGGAAGCAGCTTTGGGCTCCTAGCTTTGGATCAGTTTAGCTCTGGCCATTGTGACTGCTTTGGGAGTGAATCAACAGACTGAGGATCTTCCTCTCTGTCTCTCCTCCTCTACATATATTTGAATTTACAATAAAAATAAATAAATCTGCAAGAAAAAAATTCCTTTTTAAAAGTTAATTTATGTATTTGAAAGGCAGAATTAGAGAGAGAGAGAGATCTTCCACCCACTGATTCACTTGCTGAACAGCCACAGCCCAAGCCAGGAGCTTCTTCTACATATCCCGTGTGGGTACAGAGGCCCACGCGCCTGGACCGTTCTTTTGCTGCATTCCCAGGCAGTCTCAGGGAGCTGGATCTGAACTGGAGCAGTGGGAACTCTAACAGTGACCCATAGGAGATGCCAGCGCCTCAAGTGGCACCCTTAGGTGCTACACCACAGCAGCAACTCCATCATTTGATATTTTCTAACAAGTAATTGCATGGCATTTATTTTACTGGATTGTTTCAAGAACTTTACAAATATCAGCCCATTTAATCATTTTAATCTGATACGATATACTCTTGTTATATCACCATTTTAGATATGAGAAAAGTAAGTTCCAGAAAGATCAAGCAATGTACCCAAGGTCACACACCCCGTAGTGGCAGAGTGGCCACAATTTTCGACCCAGGCAACTTGGTTCCTTATCTATGTCTTGCTACTGCATGAACTTAGTAATTTCTCTCTTTCCCTGTCTTTCCCTGCCTAAGTTCAGCATCACTCTCTAAGCAGGGATAGTCTTTCTCGCCGAACAAAAGGTGTGCCAGCAGGACTGAAGATGGGGGCAGAACAAGTTGAGCAGAGGTAACAGTTTGTTCCCAGTGTTCCGGGCTTCCTGCTTAAGGAGTCTGTTGGGCTCTTGCAGAAGCACTCACATGCTCACTGTATTTGCTAATTCCTGGAACTGAGAAGATTTGCCAGTAAGCTTCTTGGAGATGGATGACTTCTTAAATGTCAAATGAAACACTGAGTTGTTAATGGTGCTGTTTAAAATGTCAGGAAAAACCATCATTTTTGCAGACAGAGCTTCAGTGTGGTCTGATTTCAAGTCTGCGAAGTGACTCCTGTCTTTGAAAAGAATCCTTTTCTTTATTGTAAAATGTTGCTGTTGTGTTGCAGAGAGATGAATGGCCCAAGAGATGGTGCTGGATTCTAAGCCCAACTGAACAAAGAGAAGTGGTGGTGGTCCTGCCTAACTCCCACCAGGCGTTCCCAGAAACTCCACAAGGCAACGGTCCTGCTGTTTGCCCATCTTCCTTCTTCCTCTCACTCTGTACAAAGCTCTGGGAGATGGATCTTTCAGAATCCATTGTCTAGTTTTATAATTTTGTTTTCTTAAGAAAAGAAAAAGTTTCTCTCTCTTTTTGGTTGTTGTTTTGTTTGACAAGCAAGAGAGACAGGGAGTGAGTGAGTTCCCATTAGCCAGTTTTTCTGCCTGCCATCGTCTCAGGTCAGGGGAGTGGCCCAAAGCCAGGAACCAGTAACTTAATCCAGGTCTCCTTGCTGCTGGCAGGAACCCAAGTTCTTGAGCCATCGTTTCTGTCTCCCAGGGTCTGCGTTAGCGGAAAGTTGGACTCAGGAGCTGGCGCCAGCAGTCAACCCCAAGTACACTGATGTAGGACGTAGGTGTCTTCGCCAGGCTTTCCACTAGACTAAACAACGACCCCTAGTGATGTTAGTACAAAGTATGTTCCTGCAGAGCAGAGCAGGGGCTTAAGAGTTGAATTTATACCTTGAGATGAGGTCATTGAATGATTTAGAAGAGCCCAAATTTAGTCAGATGCTTGGAAGGCTGAATTGATTCAGCAAAAGTGACCTGAAGTTTAACTGTTAGGTGTGGAAGAGGGCAAGAGAGAAGTCTGCCTTCCTTCTTGCCCCAGGGAAGTAGGAGCAGAGGGGTTAGGGCTGCCACCTGGGTCTGAGCCTCCAGCTTTCAGAAACACTTGCAGCACAGGCAGCTCCACCTCTGGCTCACTTCCTCTTTCATCACGACCCAGCTCAGTCACCTCCAAATTGTTGGCTTGGAGGAGATGACTTCTAACCCTTCCCTGTATCTCAGATCATATGGTAAGGTGTATTGCATATTTTACCTGGACCAAATTAACTTGGGAGGGAGAGGTAATTCTGCCTTGACAGCGTAGGTGGCTGCCATCTTTTGTCTTCACAGGATTCAGTGTGAATATAAGATTTTACGTGTTCTGGATTATCCTGTCTTTATGCACTGTGAATAGGGTGAGCCTCAGGGCTTGGAGCCAAAGAAGCTGAGTCAAATGCCCACCCATTTCAACCCCACAACTCTCTAGCTGGGTGACATTGAGAAAATCAAAGTATTTCTTTTTTCTCCTGTGAATTGAAGAAATGAACTAGGTCTTTTTAAAGGTGTTTCTTATTATTTGCAGACTGATTTGTATGTAAGGAATAAGATTTTTAAAATATTAGCAATGTTTTTCTATTTCTGAAGTCATGAAAATGTTCACAAACAGTTGCCCCTATGTAACAGTAAAGAGAACTGAGATACAGGAAAATTCATATCCTGTCTGACATTTAAACCCTGAATCCTGGGGGTAGATATTCAGGCAAAGATTAAGGTACCAGTTGGGACGCTTGTGTCTAGGTGCATAACACCCACCCCTGGCTCCAGATGCCAGCTTCTTGCTGATTCAGACTTTGAGAGACAGCAGTGACAGCTTAAGTTGTGATATTTGAGCCACCCGTGAGATGCCAGGGTTGAGTTCCTGGCTCCTAGCTGGGATCCACGGTCAGGGTTTACTGCAGGCATTTGGGGTATCAGCCAGCGAATGGGGGCTCTCTCCCTGTTTGTTTCACAAAAAACAACCAACAAACAGAAAAGTCACCCCATGTGCCCTTCAGTGAGATCCTAGTCCCTGTGTGACACTTGGTCAGTGAGTCACTGGCTGTGCTGGCTCTTCCATGCCTGGTCGTGACGCAATCAAGCCAGTGGGTGAACAACTTGGTTCTCACTTTGCTCAGCTGGGAGGTGATATTTAGAATGATGGCTCAAAGAGAGTTCTGACCAAGCAAAGCATTAGTCAGCTTGGGAAAAACTCTGATGGCTTGGAAGGGAGAGGTAACAATCTTCTGTTCCTCCCAGGAGGACCATTGCAGTAAGTCAGTGAGGAAAGAATTTGTCTTGAACCCAAACACAGGAAACAGGCTGGGCCAGGAGTTAGGAGACTTAACTCTAATTCTGCCAGACAGTTAACACAGGGCAGGATACATATCCTTTGTGGGCTTACCTTCCCTAGCTGTAAAAGGGGCACCAAAATTCTGTAAGCTCTGACATCTATCAGATTCCTTCCAAATGGGCGCTCCCTCTAATGCACCATGGGGAGTTTTCAAAGCAAATCCTGGATGGTCAGACTCATCTCTCACACCACACCCTGAACCCCTTCTTTCAGCATCGCCCCCCCCGACACTCCCTCCCCCAACCCTACCCCACACTCTGTTCTCCTTGGCTTGTGGATGTTTCTCTGGGAGCAGTGACACCACAGCAAAAGGTGTTAAGTTCCCTGCTCTTGTTATGGGCCTTTGGCATACAGGAACCCCGTCATCCATGTGTGTCTCTCCTAAAGCATACAGCAAATGGTGCCTTTCCCTTTGTCTTTTAGAATTGCATACCCAGGCCATTGCAAGTCTACCATTGCTCAACATTGTAGTTCTTACTATTTCTCAACTCTCTAGAGCTAGCAATTGGATTATTTCTTGTTTAGCTTGCATGGGAACTGCAGATATTGTTGAAGTATACAATTATTGATTCAGATTTTGTTTTTGTTAAGAGAGCACACAATTTATATATTCATATGATTGTATATCTGTGTGATTATATGGAATACATACATCTTTTTTTTTTCCTGTGCCAGTTTGTAGTTTACTGACTTGATGGTTAAAATTGAGTAACATATTTATTTTTTAGTTCTATGCTGGAGCCCTGGCCACAACTTCTTCTTTGTCTTTCCTCTCTTTGCTCATTATGAGGCCCTTATGCTGAATTTTGAAACTGAAAGGAGCCTTCAAGTTCATCTCTGGTCCAGCCCTTATTTAGAGTTGACAACTCTGAAACCTGAGAGGTGAAGGTGTCACTGCTGGTCATTGCCAAGGCTGAGCTAGCGCTGATGGGGGTCTTGGCTCCCGATGGATGGCTGTTTGTCTCCTATAGCACAGTTGTATGTGTGTATATATATATATATATAATATAAAACCATGAGTTTATACATGTATGAATGCATAAATATTTATGTTTTGCTTACATTATGTTACAGAGAGGTAGAGAAATTCAGGTATAAATTTCCCTCTTGAATGTCTTAGAGACATGCATCTTTATGGATGTTATTCATTGGCTGGCAAAAACCTGCTGGAAGTAGAAGATATGTATCCTGTTTCTTTAGAAGCCTATTTCACGCTGTGCCAAGGGGATAGAGTACAAGTGCTGGTTAATAATTTATAGTATGCATTCATCTCCATTCCTCTTTGACTAAAATATTAATTCCCCATTGATCATCATTATTTGCTTTTTGCCTAGGCAATATACAATGTGCAGAGGGTTTGATGAAAGGGCTATTTCCTAGACTCATCATGGCCCCCTGTGCTCTGCCAGTAATTTACTGACTTTATTTACTTGTGGTAATAAGCACACCATGTAGAGTGTGCCAGCTGCTGGGATTGTCCTGGGTGTCTTTTTTTCTAGGGCAGGACAATGTAGAAAGCACAGCTGTTTTTTCTAATTTAGTATTGGCAGCAAGTGCCTGCATTTTTATTATATTTTTTTCATGGAACAATGCAGGTGAATAGAAAGAAATATGTATATATATATAACCTCAGCTTAACACTTCTCAAGACATTTTAAAAATAAGCTGACTTTATTACTAAAGTGAGTTTATTTTGAATGTCTTCATATTTTGTAGATTTATTTATTTGAGAGGCAGAGTGACAGAGAGGGAGAAAAGTGACAGAGAACTCTTCTGTCTGCTAATCTACTTCCTGACAGACCTGTAACCACCAGGGATGGAGCAGGAAGAAGCCAGAGGTCTCTCCCATGGGTGGCAGGGCCTAAGTGCTGAATCCGTCCTCTGCTGCCTCCAAGGTTTCCCATTCTCGGGAGGCTGGAGTCAGAAGTGGAGCCGGGGATGGAACCAGTTGCTCTGATGCAGATGTGGGCATCACAGCAGGTGGTCCTCACTGCTGCAGCAAATGCCTACCCGGAGAAAACTTTTTACTATTTGAATTTCTAAAAAGAAACTGAGCCTACAAACCATTCTTCATTTACTGTGAAGTATAGTTTTGAATCTTTTATTTCTTTCCAAATATCTGGTTTTCTAAGACTGGGTGTTTTCTCTATGTTTTGCAGCTACAAAGTTGCCCTGATTAAGGAAGAACTATAACCTTTCCTGCTTCTCAACATGGCAGACTGTTCATTCCCCGCCTCCTCCCCCCTTTTTTTTCTTTTAAAAGATTTACTTTTATCAGAAAAACAAATTCACAGAGAGAGGGAGCGATGGAGAGAAAGATCTTACATCTGCTGGTTCACGTCCCAAATGGCTACAGTAGCCAGGGCTGAGTTAGTCCAAAGTCAGGAGCCAGAGGTTTTTCCGGGTCTCCCATGCAAGTGCAGGGTCCCAAGGCTCTGGGCCATCCTCCACTGCTTTCCCAGGCCATAAGCAGAGTTGGACTGGAAGTGGAGCAACCGGGCCATGAGTTGGGATCTTTACACTCAGAGGTAGAGCATTAGCCAATAAAGCCCTTGCACTGGATCCAAAGATCTGCTTACTTTTATTGGCAAGAGATTTGCATAGAGAAGGTGAGACAGAAAGATCTGTTCGCTCTTTCACTCCTCAAATGGCTGCAACAGCCAGAGCTGAGCTGATCCAAAGCCAGAAGCCAGGAGCCTCCTCTGGGTCTCCCACATGGGTATAGGGTCCCAAGACTTTGATCCATCTTCTACTGCTTTCCTAGGCCACAAACAGAGAGGTGGATAGGAAGTGCAGCACCCAGCACATGAACCAGCACCCAAATGGGACACTGGCACTTGAAGATGGAGGATTAGCCTGTTGAGCCACAGCATCAGCCTTCAATTTTTTTAATAAAAACATTTCTGCTTTTATCTTTTCTCACTACCTCTTGAAAAAAATATTTTTTTAAATTCAAATAAACCCAAAACCTGCAAGAGTTCTTGGCATACCAAAGATTGGGGAGTTTAACTGCTTCTCCATCACATACTGGTAGTTTCTCCTAGGGGAAGAGCCATTGGGGTGACAAACTTGGGACAGGAGGTAGCTTAGAGTATACTTAAAGGACAGTGGATTTATGTTCCAGTTGCTGCTGCTTAGAAAGGGGCCCAGGTTTTCCTGTAGCTGAGAGAAGAGAATCTGAATAATCTATGCAATTACTGCAGATTGGAAGTGGTAGGGATGGTGGTGGGGAAGACTTAGCATTCATGCTCTCCTCTTGAACATTATAATTACACTATTTGACAAGTTGCTTTTTTTATATATATATAATCCACATAGCCAACTAGGACACAAAGGGTCAAGGGCCACAGGAAAGTGGATAAGACCATTGTTTCCACATTATTATATATGTGTATTTTTGTATCTGGCGTAAAGGAAGAGATAAAGGGAGAAGCCCCACCCAGCCTCCCACCCATCCCAGGTCCCCAGTGTTAGGCATGCTCCGAGGGTCCTGCTCAAGCAACATTGTTAGTTTAACAGTTCTGAATTGCTGCCAGTCTTGCCATTCTATACACGATGAAATCTCTTCAGAATCCACTGGCTGACATAGTCTCTTCATGGTTGGGGTTCTGAGAACAGCAGTTCAGTTGGAGGGATCTCCAAAGAAACTTCGTCTCTGGTGATCCCAGACCTGATTCTTGTATGTTTTTGACAGTACAGGGTCCAGCACAGTCCATCGCCCCAATCAGCTTATGCACAAGCTGGTCGTTGCAATTGCTGGGTCAGTTCTGTTTCCAGCACTGTCTTCCACACGAACCAAGGGGTGTTGCAGTCAAGCCTGATTCTGTCCACTTCACACTTGGCCTTCATGCAAACCAGAGGGAGCTGCAGCCTAGTCGGGGAGACTCCCCATAACCCCCACCAGGCCTGCCTCCCATCCTGGTTCCCAAGCATGCCAATATGTACAGCAGACTTGTTCAGTCTGTCCTACATCCCATTTAACTCTTATACATGTCACTGGGCATTGAAGCTTAGTTCAACCTAACCAGCCCGCACACATACTGGTGGGTACTGTTCTGTCCAGCCATGCCTGCCCCAGTCCTGGTTTTCATGCTCTTCAGTGGGAGTGGTAACCCGAGAAAGTGCCCACTGTTTCCCTCCTAGGCCACTCCCACTCCCACTCCCACATCATGCACACTCTAGGTGGTTCTGCAATTAAGCTTGACAGAATTAGCCCCCATTGCCAGCATCTTTCAACTGATGCTGTGGTAATGACCAACCAACCCTCAACCCTTGCCCTTGCTGATTTATGCTTGCATCAGTAGGAACAATCAGCCCAGCCTGGTTTTTCCCTATTCTAGCTCACATGAGGCCCATGGGTATTGTAGCCCTGCCTGGTCTGGTCTGCCCCCAAATCAACTCATGGGAGTGGCTGTCCAGCAGGGGGGCCCTCTACATTCCCCCTACCAACTTTGCCCCCTCCCTCCCTGGTTCTTACATGTGCTGGTTGAGTGCTGAGGCCCAGTCTGGCGTGGCCCACCTCACCTTGACATTTGCCAGTGGGTGCTGAAGCCTGGCCCGGCCTGGCCCACCCCCAATTCCAGCTGATGTTGGTAAGGGTTACAGCTTAGCCCAGCCTAGCAGGCACCCAATCCCAGCCATAATGTGCACTGGTGTATGTTGCGACCCCACCTAGCCTGTCCCACCCTGTTCTGGTGCTTAGATTTGCCAGTGGTTAACTGGTTCAGCCTGCTCTGCCCCAACCTGCACCAAATGTACGCCTCTGGGTACCTTTCCCTGGTCTGGTCTGGGTTTCTCCCTATTGTGGTTATTGCATTCACCTGCAGGGACTATGCCCTGACAGAGGAATTTTCCAAGTTCCTCCAACAGAGCCTGGCAGTAACACTGGCCTTTCCTGACTGGCCTTCAACCCATTCTGCCTCTTACTTTTGGATGTTTGAGCGCAGCCAAGGCTTGTCCATACCCAGACACAGCTCACACATGCTTAGTAGGGGCAGACCTAGCCTAGTCTATTCTACATCTATCCAGGTTCTCCAGAGCACCAGATGGTGCTGGAGTCTAGCCCGGATCAGTGTGCCCAGCTCCAGTTCACACTTGTGCCAAGGGATACTGCAGCCATGTCCAGACCAGAACGCAGTCCCCACTCTGGTCCCCACACTCTCCCATGGGAACCCCAACCCAGCAAGGATGTACTCTTATAGCTCCCCAACTGGGCCTGTTCTCAGCCATAGATTATTCACGTGCCAGTGGTAGTTCTGACCCAGTTGGCATAGCCCCTCACCTGATTTGGCCTTTGTCTTCAATGGTGTGGCCTAGCATCCCTGGCTCATGCAGACCAGTCTGTGTAAGAGCCTAGCTCGGCATGACCTGTGCTCCAGCCTTGATTACTGTTTTTCCTTATGAGTTGAGGTTTGCTTGGCCCTGCCCAGTCCACCCCCTTCCAATTGCAGCCCAGCCCACCCCACACCCTGTTTTAGGACACACATACAGGTACTGCTGCCTTGACTTGCCCAGATTGGTCAGTTCCTTTACCTGTAAGTGATGGCAGGTTCCATGGTCACACCTAACTCAGCCCATCACCACCCTAACTCTTGAGCTAACCAGCGTAACTTGTATTTCCGCAGGATTGGGCCCACAGATCCCCCACAGAATCTATGCCTGGACCTGGTTCTCTTGTGTGCTGATTAGTGTCTTGACCCTGCCAAGTGTGACCTGTCCGCTGTTCCACCACTCAGTCAGGTACTGGCACCTAGCCCTGCCAGATAGGCCCCCAACCACAGCTTTCGTGTTTATATGATGCCAACATTCCATATGAGCATTGGCTTTAGTCTTAGCTGCTCTGATTCTGAATTAACAACCTGCTAACATGCCTGGAAAGGCAATAGAAGATAACTCAAATTTCTGAGCCCTTGCCACCCATGGGGTCACATGCATGGAATTCCAAGTTCCTGGCGGTAGCAGTGAATCAGCAGATTGAAAATATCACTCTATCTTTTTCTATTCTTCTGTAACTTTGCCTTTAAAACAAAATCTTTAAAATAAACATTTGCTGTTTATTGTCCTTAAGTAGTACAGTTAGGAAATCAAGAGTTGCAAACTCAAATGCTTGCCAGAATTAGTAGGTCATGTGCAACAAAGCTGGTTAGGAGAGAAGAGAGTAATGCAACCTGGAGGCTAGAAATTACTGGAAGCATCCGTCAGTGTCTCTCGAAAAGCAAAACTGGTTTTCTCTTCCTACCAAACATTTTTATGTGGGAAGGTGGCCCTAATGTCAGAACTTCAGATATATTTATAAAAATGCTCTGTTTGTGACCAGTTAGGGATTTCAGCTAAAGGCCAATGCATATGTTTAAAAATAACCCATTTTATATTTTAAGGCATTAATTATATTCACATTTCTTAAAAAGATGCTTATTGAAGATGTTTTGGGAATTGGTTTATGATGTTGGAGCTCTCATCTTTGCCATCTTCCTTTTCGAGGTTCAGCTCAGTTGTACCGAGTTCACTTGCAGAGGTAACCACAGGCAAGTTTTGTTGGCCTTTCTACTGACTGGGACCCAGAGTAGTTGCTTTTCCACACTGGCCATATAGCATAGAAGTGATGACTGCTGTGATCGATTGATTAGCCTGTGTGATGGATACTCTCCTGTTGCCATGTGATTAGCTCAGATAAGAGACCCACCTGGTTGCCAAGACTAAGCTTGAGTTCTTGTGGAAAACAACCAGTTTTATACACGAAATGCTCTGGGCAACAGCAGAGAGGACTGGCTCAAGCAGAGCCTCTGGAGCTTCCTCAGACCCATTCCAATTTGCAGATGATTTGATCTTGAGGGGCGCTAATAAAGGTAGTAAATGAATCATTTTCCAGCATGATATAACTAGAATTGGTTCTTGGCCCAAAAAGACATGAGTCAATTTAGTCCTGACTCAGTTCCCAGTATGATGCACAGTGACTCACTTCCCTCTGTGATGTCATGTTTGTTCCTTACAAGATTTGACCTCCTCATTGTTTGGTTGTGTTAAGATTTCTGTTTGAAAAAGAAAAGAATATTGTAGAATAAGATGAAATGCTCCAAGGAACTCAGCATCAGACAAATAAAGCAAGCCTTGATTTTTCTCACAATGAGCCTCAAGGAGTAATTAAGCTGTAAATGTCTATATTGTTGTCCCCATCTATTAGGCTTGTTAATTTCCCAACAGCACAGCGATTAGCCAACATTTGATTGAAAACATTTTGCACATAAAAGAAAAAAAATGGTATCACAACAATTTAATCATTTGGTAGATGTATTTATAAAAGACAGCTGCATCTGAAAAAAAACCCTAACAATAGATGCTCAGGTTAAAGAGGACACACGGATTGATCTGTCTACAGATACACTCATTTATTATACAGAAAGTGTCCAAAAATGGAACATTTGTTATGAAAACCATAACAAAATGTATATAATTTTTTAAATACTTGTAAAAATGGCTTTTGTTATGGTTATATCAACTGTCAGTCAAATTCAGTGTCTACAGCTTACGCTGAAGGTAAAGCTTGGAAGCTGAGGAGGTTAACAAGTGAAATGTCAGAGACACTAGGTGTGCAATAGATGAACTGGTCTTCCCCTCAAGGCAGACAAATCTGTGCTTCTCTGTGGATCGCAGTGGAGAGAGACAAAGCTACCTAGGGCCTTATGGCAAGCCACAGAAACCATTTTGGCTAACTTAAAAAGTGGGCACTGGAAGATGACAAAGGAGGTATCAAGGATGGGCATGCAGCCTAGTGGTTAAGATGTCTGTGGAAAGTGACTTGAACATCAGCCCTGAAGGCACCCTCCAGTTTGGGACTCTGTACTGTTTTAGATATCTGCTTCCCCTTTCCCACAGCTCACAAAATTAGGGCCAATCTGGTTGCTCACCAGTGGGCTATAACCTAATGCTGTTTTACCTGAAAACCCCACCCCCAATCTCTTGCGGCCTCTCCCCCTAATCTTTGCCCACCTACCAATCACCTGTGGCACTAATAATCTCAGTGACCAATTCCTTGGTGCCTGCCTACAGCTCCTCTGAACCAATTCCTCATGCCCTCACACCTTCCAGGCTCACCTGGCTCTCCCTGTCCTCCTCCATCTTGCCCCTTTCCCCTGCCCTGGCCGTCTCCCATCCTGCCACCTTGGCGGGAGGCATTTCCCTTCTTGTTCTTTGCCCCTCCATCCCTGCTCCCGTGCCTATCCTATTGGAATAAAGAGCATCCTAGGTAACCCTGTTATGTATGGTATTTTTGGCTTGCAGTAAAAAAGGACTTGGCTGTGGTAAATTAGCTGCATGTAAGAACTTAGTTGCATCTAAAAACTAACAATGTTTACATCCATTATTGGAGTTGGGACTTGACTCCTGACTACGGATTCCTGCTAATGCACACCCTGGGAGACAGTAGAAATGGCTCAAGTGACTCAATTCCTGGCACCCATTTTGAAAACCTGGGTTGACTTCCTGGACCTTGGTTTGGTCCCAGCCCAGGCCTGGGCATTGCAGGCATTTGAGGAGTGAGCTAACAGTTGACAGCTCTCTGTCATTCTCTCTCTTTTAAAACACTATTGCTAATTTTTTGTTAGAGACTTATTTATTTTTATTTGAAAGGCAGATTTATAGAAAGGAGAGACAGAGAGAAAAATCTTCTTTCTGCTGGTTTATTTCCCAAATGGCTGCACAGCAGTCAGAGCTGAGCCAATTTGAAGCCAGAAGCCAGGAGCTTATTCCAGGTCTTTCATGTGGGTGCAGGGTCCCAAGGCTTTGGGCCGTCCTTGACTGCCTTCCCAGGTCCTAGCAGGGAGGTGGATGGGAAGTAGAGCAGCTCGGACATGAACCGGTGCTCCTATGGCCTGCAGACGCAGCAGCAGGACAAGCTGAAGATTAGCCTAATAGGCCACTGTGTTGGCTTCTCTCTATTTCTTCTCGGTTGCTGAAATAAGTAGAATTTTTTCCCTAAAAATTGGCCGCCAAATAACCAAGCCGCAGAGCATTTTGGGGGCTTCCAGACAAGGTATTTCTGGATTTTCTAATGCTCTGTCAACTTGGAAATCTGTTCCAACAGTCTTCTCTCTCTTACCATTCATGTTTCAAATTCCCAGAATGATCCCTTAATTGGCCTTCCTTGGCAAGTGTATCTCTCCTTGGATCCATCATCTGCGACACAGGGCCGAGCTGCACAGTTCCCGCGGAGAGCAGTCTTATGAGTGGTTGTCATCATAACTTATGTCTGCTACCGAGACCATTTGGTTTGTTCTCCAATTTCCTTCCCTTCCAACCCCAGCCATAACAGTGTTTTTATTTATCCCATAGATGAGTGCTTTGAGTAGTTTCTATAGATCACCTGGCCATCTCCTGAGCTGGATGTAGTGCCATTGAACTATTGGCACCTGTTGGCACCTGAGGGTCTCACTGATTGTGGGCTTTCAGATGATGCTGATCCTTGAGACACATTTTTAGAGGCCAGGCAAAGATGTTCCTACCTGAGGGTGGGAATGCTGTATCTCTTTCTCTCTGTCTCTCCTATCAATAAACAACAATTGAAAAAGCTTAGGGCCCGGCGTGGTTGAGCAAGCGGTTAAGTCCTCACCTTGCACACCCGGGATCCCATATGGGCGCCGGTTCTAATCCCGGCAGCCCCGCTTCCCAACCAGCTCCCTGCCTGTGGCCTGGGAAAGCAGTCGAGGACGGCCCAAAGCTTTGGGACCCTGCACCCACGTGGAAGACCCGGAAGAGTCTCCTGGCTTCGTATCGGCATAGTATCGGCCCGTTGCGCTCACTTGGGGAGTGAATCATCGGACGGAAGATCTTCCTCTCTGTCTCTCCTCTCTGTATATCCGCCTTTCCAATAAAAACATAATAAAAATAAATCTTTAAAAAAAAAAAAAAGAAAAAGCTTAGAATTTGCTTGATAGTATAATCTTGGATATCAGAAAGTTTATCCTCTATATAAAGCTGATGCAATTACCGAGCCAGGCATATCCATGTTGTTAAGCCTGTTATTCTACAAATCATAAAATGTCAGAACAAAATGAAGCCAGGTTTTACTGTAGGAAGTTACAAAACAGGAAGCAGAAAGAGAAATCCTCTACAGTCATTCATGCAGGGAAAGGCGTCCTTTGCAAGCTGCAGGTGAGGCTCTGGGAGAGGGGCACTGCCTCTGTGCTGCTTTCCGTTTGCAGGAACTGGGAGGACAGTTTATCGCTGAGCAAATAAACAGGTCCTGGGGCGGCGATCTGAGCTGTGTGGTAGAGGCCCTGGGAAGTTGTCTGGCAAAGATAGCTTTGCAGCTATGCAGAGTTGAAGGCTGCAGGGACTGGCAGCTCAGCTGACTGGGGTGACAAAGCAGCTGCCAGGCCTGGAAGAAGCTGAGTGAGGGTGGCACATCTCGCTGGGAGAAAAGGGGAAACTCCTGTCCCAGTGGGCCACATGCAGTGAGTGCCAGAGAGGGAGTTTTGGACTTTTGTGCCTGATCCATGCATCTACTTCCTCACCTGTTGGCCTGGCTAGTCACTGCCAATCCTGCCTAGGCTTTGCCTCTGCCTTTAGGATTTAATTCGAGAAGTCTGTTTTCCAGAACAGTCACCATCTGGCCCACTCTGACTCTGTTTCTAGCTCCCCATTCTACTGTAAATTCTGCTCTAGTGGATGACCCCTGAGACGGCTATGGCTGCACGTGTCATCGCCTCTCCGTGTCTGGAAGACTTCGGCATCGTGCCTCTTCCTGGAACGCATCTCGCTGAGCCTTCTGCCCAGTGATTTCCTCCTGATCAAAGCCTGTTCATCCTTTGAGTTGCAGCCCCACTGTTGTAGTCTCTCTGGGAAACATTCCCAGCTCTTTAATCCCCGTTCCCAGCATAATTAATCATTGCGTCCTCAGAGTTCCCAGGGCACTTGCCTCACACTGCTAGCACGCACTTATCACCTTGTTAAGCGACATAGCTGTGGCCTCCCCCAGATTACCAGTGTCCTGAGCACAGAGGCCTTGTCTTACTTGTCTTCAGATAGCTTAAGCCCTATTGGGCTGCCCTCTACTGGACGGAGCCTGCTGGCCCCACGGTGGCACCCTGCCCTTTAATCTGCACAAGAGAGCAGGTCTCAAGCCCAGGGCTTCCAGAGAAGCTGGGCAGGCCTTTCTCTGATGATAAGGGAATGCAAGGAGGGCCTAACTGCTGCAGCCCATGAAAATGCAAGAATTTGCACCCAAGCTGGGAAACAAAACTGAGGAGAGAAGAAATTCTACCTTATAGATCAAGTTCCCAGAGGGCCGCTGGGATCCCTGGGATGGGGAGGCGGGCAAGCTGCAGGTACCTGAGGTGACCTGGAATAGAAGAGGAACATTGTAGTCTTATTAAAAGAAAAATTTCCCCCTTGACCTTGAGAGCAAAGTGGAGCAGTTGAGCAGATGCAATACTCAGTATGATTGCAATGCCATTAACTTTATCGCTTTAATTTTTAAAACAATGTTATTTTCAGCTGTTTTGAAAGGCAATAGAGGGACAGAGAGATATACATATAGAGAGATCTTCCATCCACTGGCCCACTCCCTGAATGGCTACAACAGCCCTGGCTCGACCACACTGCAGCCAGAAATCAGAAACTCCATCTGAGCTTCCCCCGTGGCCTGAGCAGTTGGACATCAACAGGATGCTGGATCGGAAGCAGAGGAGCCGGGACATGGACCATACTCCAGTGTGGGATGTGGGTCCCCCAAGTGGCAGCTTAACCTGTGCCCCGCAGTGCCCGCCCCTGCTGTGAGCTTTATTGCTGGAGCTTAATGTCCAGGAGACCAGGAAGCACTCCGAAGCAGCCATGAATGTGAGCATTCATTGATTTCGTCCCCGCCTCCCTTCCGCGTTAGGGCATACGGGAAAGGGTTTCTGTTCCTGCTGCCTGGGCTGTTCTTGTTAGAGCACTCGTGCCAGGCAGTGAGGTTAGACCACACAGGAGTCATGGAAATCGTTCATTGCTTCGTTTTCATCAGTCCGAACGCCTTCGAGAACATGTGGAGCCACAGCGTACACCTTGACCTCTGTGGGGCTTTGAGAACAACAGTGTAAGGTCCAGAAAGATAAGTGCCAGCAGGTCACATGGCTTTTCTGAAGGTTTATTCAGCCATCCCAGAACACACCTAGCAGCAATCCGAAGCCAAAGTACACGGGGCCCTGGGTGTGAGCCTGCTGAGAGCTCAGGCTGGGAGGCCTAATGGAGGGGTTGGCACGGCGACAGTCTGCAGGCCCCGTCTGGCCTGTGCGGCAGCTGTACAGGCTCCTGGGAACGCAGCCAGCTGGTGGCTCAGGGCAGTGGCTTCTGGGTTCTGGCTCTGTGCCAAGATGTGCTCAAGCTCCTTAGTCCTGACCTGGCAGTGGCTTTGTTCAGGCTGCAGTTTGAAGTCTGGCTCCTGAGCCAGCAGGTGAGTGCAGGCCCTGGTACCCCAGCTGGTTTTCTTCCAGGCTGACACACAGCCTGCCCTGGGCAGGGCAGGGGACTGATTCGGCCTCAGTTGCCCTGGGACTGCCCTCACTGGGCCTGTGAAGGGTCCCTCTGTGGTGTTGTTATCTGCGTGTTGGGCCTCAGCACGCTGGGAGGAAATGTGGCCGGAAGACCCCAGAGCCTGCACAGTCCAGGACAACCCAGGACCGACTCCAGGCCTGGACTTCCAAGTTTGTCTTAGCTTCGCGAGACATGCCACCCAAATTCAAGGTCTTCGAAGCAGGGTATCAGAACACCCCTAAAATTCTCAAGGCAAAATGCATTTTAATCTCTCATAGAGCATGTCATAGACTCCCCCAAGAAAACACTGCATTCTGTGGTTCTGGCTGATGCCCCTCCATCAAGCCTGCATAATAAAGCAGCCTTAGAACACTTGGGTATCTTTATTGATTGGAACGGATGATCTAAGTCAAAGCAGAGTGCTTACTATGCAAATAAAGCTTCTAGACAAAGCTTCTAGACGCGTCTCCTGTCTGCCTCCCTCCCGGACTGAGCAGCTTGCGCTCCCCAGCCCCTCCCATATGGGACTCTGAGAAACTGCTTTCAAATACAGTCTTTATTTGCATGTTCCACCTCCCACCCCGCCCTCGAGTTGCAGTGTGATTCTTGCAGATTGAGAGCAACACAACAAAGGAGGGAGAAATTTTTTTTTTTCCTTTTGCTGTTTCTGGTGCTTTCCTTTTCACCAATCCTTTTTTTTTTTTTTTAATATTTTTTTTTTTTTTGAAACCACAGCCTCGGATCCCAGCAGAGGTTCCTGGGGGCTTTCAGGACATCAATCAGTTTCGCAGCTGGAGGCTGAGGCTTTCCTCAGGGAAGACTTTTTACATAAAACAGATTGTACTTTGTCCTTGCCAGGGCAGACAAAGGTTTAAATTAAATATGCAGCAAGCTCCAGTTGGCTGCTCGCCACTGCCACGGGGAGGGGGAGCACGTCCCCACTCTCCTTCCTTTCTCTGGAGTGGTTCTGTTTCCTCCTTCTGTTACTGCAGTGCAAGGAGCCTGTCGTTGGGAGACCGGGCTCTGGGCTGGGCGCTTCTGAACAGGCACTGTGTGACGGGGGTACAGGTCGCTTGGCCTCCTGGGACCACAGTTTCCTCTGCCATACAATGAAGACTGTGAAGGAGATTAGCTTTGAAGGGCTTTTCTATATTTAACCTTCTAGTCATCTTCCAAGGCAGCCACAAGGATTTCCAGCAAATGCCCTCGGTATCACCCGTGACACTCTCCTTGTTCCTGGGGTGACTGGGGAACCTGGTCCCTTTTTCCGTTGTGTGTAAGGCAGTCCCACTATGCGAAGGAAGCCCAAGGGAACGTGATGAACTCAGCTAACCTCATACCTCATACCTTGCTTTGGGAGATATCAGAGAAGGGGCAATATTGTGGATGAGGGGGAGACAACGAATAAATGAGAACTCTGAAAAAAACAAACAGCCTGTATCTGCTCAGCTAAAGCCATTTTTTAAAAAGATTTATTTATTTTTCCTGGGAAGTCAAATTTTACAAAGAGAAGGAGAGACAGAAAAAAATCTTCCATTCACTGGTTCATTCCCCAGGTGGCCACAACTGCTGAAGCTGAGTTGATTCAAAGCCAGAAGCCAAGAGCTGATTTTCACACCTGGGTGCAGGGTCCCAAAGCTTTGGGCCGTCCTCAACTGCTTTCCCAGGCCACAAGCAGGGAGCTGGATGGGAAGTGAAGCATCCAGGATACAAAGTGGCACCCATAGGGGATCCCAGTACATGTAAATTGAGGACTTTAGTCTGGCTGCCGTGCCAGACCCTAAAGCCATTGTTGCTACTTGGGAATGTGGGTCATTGGACAACTGATTATTCTTTTAAAGATTTGTTGTAAATAAAGAATTAAATATATGAATAGTTGTATAGCATATAACTGCAATGCCAGAGCTGGAGCAGAATGAAGCCAGGAGTCAGGAACTCCATCAGGGTCTCCGCTGTGGGTGACAGGGCCCCAAGTACTTGGGTCAGTTTCTTGCTTTCCCAGGCACATTACTAGGATTAGAACTGGAGTAGTTGGGACTCAAACAGGTGCCTATATGTGATGCCAGTTTTACAGACTGACGGTTAACTTGCTGGACCGCAATGTCAACCCCAATTCCTTCTTATACAGTGAAATTTTAAAACTTGCTATAGAACTCTCAAACCCCAAAAGGAAAAGAGAAGAAAGTCAATCACAGATATCAGGCTGGCGGAAAAAGCAGCCATTTTCAAAGCAGAGAGCAAGAAGCCTGGCAGCTCTCATGTGATACCCAGCTCCTAAAGGGGCTGGGGTCGAAGTTCATATGGATTCAAATTAGGCCCCAGAAGTACATATTCATATAGTGCCCAAGTCCCTCATTGGTAACTTGGTCAGTGATGCTGTGCTCGTCAGGGAATTTTTATGATGGCCAAGTGGGCTTCATTGTGGGCTGCAGGTGGTAGTTGCTTTCCAGTCCCGAGCCCTTGTTCACTGGAAGGAAGACCCTGTGAGAGGATACTGACCATATGGATGCCACTCATGGGAGAATTTTCTTGGTCCAATCGCAGCACTCTCTCTGTTCAGTGAATTACTTTTGAGAAGCAGCTAATTAGCCATCCAATAGGAAAACAGGTTGGATTTTGGTGGTACCTTGTCTGTGGTTTAGGGACAGTTGAACAAGGACTCGCAGGGGTGGATGGTTGGCATAGCCAGGAGGGTTAAGACCTTGCACGGGAAGCCTGGGTCCCCTAGCAGAGTCCCTGTGTTCCAGTCCCTTCCCTATCCCAATCATGGGTTCCTGCGAATATGCACTCTAGGAGGCAGCAGGCAATGAGTCTTGTAGTTCAGTGCCCGCCACCCATGTGTGGAAGACCCAGATTGATTTCCCAGATCCTGGCCTGGGCCTGGCCAACCCTGGCTACTGTGAGTGTTTGGAAAGTGGGTTGGTATATGGGACAGTGAATCAGTGCATGGGAGATTTTGGTTTGTCTCTCTGTCTTTCAAATTCAGGAAGCACACACAGCACTTTGAAGTTCTCACAAATGGATAGATAGACCTAAGATGTAAGAAGAAAGTCAAGGATCAGAAAAAGAATAGAGGAAATGTCACCGTACCCTCCTCCTCTAACTGGCCACCCGCAATGGCTACTCTCCAGAACAGGAGCCAGCAGGGATATGAGACATGGCTGCTGACTGCATCCCCTTAGAACGTCCTTAGGATAAAACCACAAGGACCAACACCCCCTACTCCTACTATTCACCTGAGTCAGGTGACAGCAGGGGAAACTTCCTAAGAAGTCCACAAAGTTGGCAGTCAAACAATTCCTAGAATTCTCCACCCAGATCATCTCCTATCTGCCTGTGTCAGAGTTCCCTTTTATTCTAGAGCATGCCCACACTCCCTCTTGAGTGTGGTGCTTTCGCTTTGCTAATAAATCTTATTTCTCTGATAACTTTTATCTGTGTCTTTTCCTCGAGTCATTCACACACCAGAGACAAAAATCTGGACCCTGGGAGCTGCTAGATCTGTGGACTGAGTTCATTATGAAAGTCAGTTTGCTAAATCTAATGGATCTTAAGAAAGCAAACATTTCTGCACTGTCTCGGAACTGTTCAGAACTGTGCTGTAAATTTCAGCCAGGAACTATGGGCCTGATAGATGGAAACCAAATAGGTTGTTCAATCAGATCTTCCACAACAGAAATGTTACACAGGAGTGTTTCAGGAAAATAACTTGACCCATATTTAACTTCTGAATTAAGTCATGGCCCAAGAGTTACTAATTCTGGTTCTTTTTGTTTGTTTTTAAGGACTTATTTGTTTTTATTGGAAAGGCAGATATACAGAGAGGAGGATTCTCTTTTCAGTTTTCTTCCCTCGATCTTTGCAACCTAAGCATTAAGACATTCTTTATCTCTTCTATCTTCTGGAATCTGTCTCGGGCTCTTCGCCATGGTGTGTCAGCTTCTTGTGTTTTGCCTAACGCAGTCAGCAGTTACTGCAGTTTCTGGTGCTTGGGTTCAGCACCTTGCAGAGAGGAACTCCAAGGAGGCTGGAAGAACTCCCGGTCCTCACCCCTTGCTTCTCCCCTGAGGCAGTTCAGGGAAGCAGGGGCTGGTCCTCTCTGGAGGCAGGTCACAAGACCTTCATCTGAGCCACACCTGCCCTCCACCCTGGGAAGGGATTCCTCTTATCTCAGAGGTCACAGGGACACAGATCAGAAGAATCTAAACCAACAGGTCAAGTTCCTTCTGTTGATTACCACTGGACACCCACCCAGCTTTACAACTAGCTACTTCTTCAAACAGCACAGCAATTCACAGCTTTCTCTGCGTTCACTTCTAAAGGCTCTGATGCTGTATAATTCTTAGATTAAACCATTTTCTCTGGTTAATCTGCCCTTCCTTATAGGTGCCTCAGCCATCAACCCAGCTAAGGGTTAGGAAAAGAAAATTTTCTTTCCCTCCAGTGACTTGCAATCTAGGAATATATTTTCCACTTGTCAGCTTTCACTTAGGGCACAAGGGTAAATGGGATTCTCTTCTAGGTCTGACAGTGTATGAATTGATGCCAGTTGAGCTGGCACAGGTCCGGCAAGAACAGACGCTACCACGGTCAGAGGAAGCAGTCTTAACTGTTCCATGCTCACAGGTTCCTTTACACAACAAATTGTAGGGGTGCAATTTGTCATCATGAGAATAATTACGGTATAGAAATCACTAAAATATTTCAGTTACTGTGCAGTTGGCTAATTAACCACTAGCTGCCATCATACACCAATTCCAAGATCTCAGGGGTTTTGCACAACAAGCATTCCTTCCTTGCTCCTATGCGGTGATGTGGCCAAGCAGAAATTTGCCTCCGCTCAGACACAATTCCATCTGGGAGGCTGCCATACCCACAGCAGTCTTCTGGAGTCCCTGGGCAAGGGACAGAAGAGCTGGGGCAGGCCCCTGGCACTCGGTGACCTTGTAAGTGATACTTGACACTCCTGCTCACCTTTCACTGGCTGGAACCAGACCCTGCAAGAATTCCGAGTTGGCAGCCGGGTACTGCTGAGGGCTCCTGTCTCACCTCATGCATTTATTCAGCTCACAGTGCTTTCTGACCTCTGCTGGTACCTCATGGCCTGATTCTGTGACTCTTCTGCTTTTTCATTGTCTTACTAGCTGTCTGGGCTCCTCATCTGTTTCCGGCTCAGAAGCTGTGGCGAGGCCATCTGATTGGCTGGCTCACGGTGTCTCTGGGCAGGGCCTTTGTTCCCTCTGACCGGCCTTGGCCAGCCTAGCCCGTCCTTGCTCGAGCGGTTAGACACCCACAGCTGTTTTAACCATCTGGGCAAAGGAGTTTGGGAGTAAGTTACACAGGAATTGGAGAGAAAAATGAGTCAAAAAGTATGACAGGACTATTTTGAACAAGCAAGATTTACAAACCTATCTAGCAATGTCTGCTTATTATTAAGTTGTTACCATAGCACAATAGTTGCATTATCTAAAAATCTGATTTTGTAAGGATCTGCGGCTTTGTTTCTTAAAGCATATGCAGCCGTAGGAATTCAGAGCAGCTGGTTTCAAATGTCAGTCCATAAACTAAGGTGTACAGAGCCTTCTTCTGTTCCTTTTTTTTTTTTTTGATAGCCAAATTTAATTTCTATTTTCTGCCTCTGTTCTGGTAAGTTAGAAGAAACTTAATTTTGCTCAATTTCAGTTCTCTTCCCCATCTGTTGAGAGTCGCATCTAAGAAGCGAGGGCTTTGAGGATAGCGGCGTGGGGACACTCGGGCTCTGTGCACACAGCCCACCCTGACGTTCATGTCTCATACGTCCCAAAGGCTTGAAGGTGGGGCGGGGACCCGAGTCTCAGTGCAGCCAGATGGATGCTGGGGCTGGGGAAGAGATGAGTCAACTTCTGGGCAGGGCCTCCTGTGGCATCTGCAAGTGCCCAGCCAGCCCCACACATGTCATTCTTCCTTTTCTCCCAGGCTGAGATGAGGGGGTGGTGAGGCTGGGACAGCCCTGTTTCTGCCAGGGCATGAGGACAGCCTTCTTGGGGGGGTGGCACAGGAGCAGATTGGAAAGAGCGTGGCTGCCCAGTGATCCCACGGTGCTGAGCGGCTCTAGGCCTGTGTACCTGCTGCTGCCTTGACTTCTTATGAGACAGATGGGCAGGCGTTCTGTCCTGTTGGGGGCTCTGCCATGTTGGTGGGGATCTGCAAGGACACTCCCACCTTTCTGGGCAGTCTCTGTGCCTTCCCTAGACTCCCGCAGCACCCTGTGTGGTCGTGGTACCCTCGTGGTTCCCCACCAGCTCTGCGCTCCTCTCGCCTTCCTGGCATCTTGCTGCTGCTCCACCTCGCCCTGTGACTTGAGTGACTGTGAGACTCCTACAACACCATCTGCCCAGACCGTACAGATCTGCCTTCCGCTGGAGTCAGCAGCTCCTACATCCCGCCGGGAAGGGTGTCTGGGCGTCGCATTCTCTCTTCCTCTGAGCTCAGCTGAGGAGGAGGAGTGGACCAAGGGGCCCTTCTCAGCGCTCACTGGTAACAGCTGTCCTTTCCCTCCACTCCTGCCAGCCACCAGGTGTTGTTTTTATTTTACTTCATGTAGCTATGGGGGAGAGCGGCTAGTCTGTCCCAACGTGCCAGATTCTAAGCCTTTCGCCTTTCTGCCTGGGCTTGGGCTTTAAGAATCGCCATTGCTCTGAGGTTGTATCTGTTTGTTCCTTCTCTCAGGCAATTGAGGCAGACCCTCTGAGGAGATGGAGGGCTGCTGAACGACTGTGTTTCCGAATCTCATCTGCCATTTGACTGGCAGCCAATATTGGCCAATCCTTGGTTTCCTGGGGGTGTCTTCAGCCAATAGGAATGATTTTGCTTGGTGCAATGAAAAGTTCACTGGTGCAATGAAAAGTTCATAGGGGAAGGTTTCTGTTCTAGTCCGGGTAGATTGCTGGGCTTCGGGAGCAAAGCCGAGCCTCTGTTTCGATAGTGAAGGACAATTCCAAGCGCTCTTATTTGTCTTTTTTATCTGTGGACTTTGATTCTGTTGACTGTGTTCCGAGCTCCAGTTTTTACTTTGTGTTTCCATAGCACGTTGTACCTTGGGGACAGAGAACTAGCATGAAGTAGTAGTAGTAGTTAATAGTTAAAGAGCCCTTCTGTGTGTCAGATAGCATCATTAGCGCTTTATATATGTCAATTCATTTTTGACTCATTTATGAGGCAGATATTGAGATATATAATCCAAAGCAGAACTACGATTTAAACCTACTCAATCCGGTTCCAAGATCTGGCCTATTAATTATTAAGCTAGGAAGCTGTTTATCATAGGGTATAGTTTGAAGGAAAGGAATGAGAATGTACTATAATTAGTTTTATCTGTAAGTATCAGTCTTTCAAAAGTAAACCACGACTCATCGCTGCCTAAATGATCTCAAGCTTCAGATGAGGACCAGCAGAATGGATGAATGTAGAGATTAAAATACTTGCTTTAAAAACAAGGAACCATTTTTGTGTGTGTGTGAAGTGAATAATAAATGTAATTATTTAACCTCATTTCAAAAAAATGAATTTAAATCACACATCAATTCCAACAACTCAATTTCAGTCTCAAGGTGAAAATAATAATTCAAAAATATTACTAACCGAGTCATAATTAAGTAGGGGTTTCTAGGTTTTTTGAGTTACACTCCTTTTAACCCTGGCCGGACTGTGCAAGTAGCTTGGACCGGCATAATAAAGCTTTACCGCCATCTAGTGTCTGAAAGGAGCATCGTAGGGATGCCAGCTCCTGACCCTTCTTGTCGAGGTTAACCTGCATTCCCGGGTGGCACCGTTTGATTCTTTTACCAGTGCCCTTTGATTCTGCAGATTATTTTGATAATTTGATTTTAGAGCAACCCATTTCATGACCCTTCTCACTTCCAAAACGCAGTAGATGTTATGAGACTGTTCTCAGGAGAGTATAAAGATTTTTTTCCAACCAAATCACAGTGCTCGACTTTAAAAGATGATAAACAGGGAACAAATGTTCATGCTTAGTCACATTTACTAAAATTTAAGGTGTGGGCCCAGCGCGATGGCCCAGTGGATAAGTCCTCACCTTGCAAGCATCAGGATACTATATGTCACTGGTTCATATCCCAGCTGCCCCACTTCCCATCCAGCTCCCTGATTGTGGCCTGAGAAAGCAATTGAGGAAGGCCCAAAGCTTTGGGGCTCTGCACCCACATTGGAGACCCAGAGGAGGCTCCTGACTCCTGACTTCAGATTGGCTCAGCTCTGGCCATTGTAGCCACTTGGGAAGTGAACCATCAGATGGAAGATCTCCCTTTCTGTCTTTCCTTCTCTCCGTAAACTTGCCTTCTCAATAAAAAGTAGCTAAATCTTTAAAAAAAAAAAGTGAGATGTTTTAGAATTCAGAGTGCATAGAGCAGTCTATTAGCGTTTGTGTCCCCGCCTTGTCATGTTGCTTGTGGGGTGGGAGGCTTCAGGTCCTTGCTTGGCTTCCAAGGCTTGTCCCTCCACTGCGGGCTGCTTCCGCAGAGCAAGGAGAAACGGAGAAATCACCTTTTACAACAGCGCCCATCTCAGAAGTCATGTTTGACTGCCACTGTGTGTTCTTGGAAAATTCCAAAACAATTCTGTGCTTTATTTGAGAAGCACAGATAGTGCACGTAGTGTGCCAGGTGGGAGAAAAGAGAGAGATGCTGTTAATTGCTGGTTCAGACTACTAATGCTCAGGGTCGCTAGAGCTGGGCCAGACCAAAGCCAGGATCGCTGTTTCCCATGTGGGTGGCAGGAGCTCAAGCACTTACTTGAGTCAGCACTGGCTGCCTCCCAGGCCAGGCGTTTAGAAGGACTTGGCAGTGGAACCTGAACCGGAACCCAGTGACTCTGATACAAGATGTGGGCAGGCCAAGCAGGGTCACACCACTGGGCCTCTTGCCCAGCCCCTCCTGTATGTCGCGGAGCACACTCGTGCCCTGGTCCGTGTAGCAGGGGAACTGCAGAAGTTTGTCAGAGGAGGCTTGCATGTGGCATCACAGGGGCCATCTGGGGTTGCCACTTCCCCCCTCCTCACAGCAACACGTAAGAACTTTTTTCCCCATCTGGGTTACTGCTCCATAAAATGAGTTTAAACTCTGAGATGCACAGATGGGAAGCAGCTTTTTCTCTACCTCGGCTTTCAGCCACACCGTACTAACCCACCGTCCTGACGCTGTCACTGACGTCCCTGCTGGCCCCCGCAGCTCTTGGCTCACGCTCAGCTGTGAGTAAAGTCCACACTTCAGATATTTACTTATTTATTTATTTATTTTTAAAGATTTATTTATTTTTATTACAAAGTCAGATATATAGAGAGGAGGAGAGATAGCGAGGAAGATCTTCCATCTGATGGTTCACTTCCCAAGTGACCACAATGGCTGGTGCTGTGCTGATCCGAAGCCAGGAGCCAGGAACCTCCTCCAGGTCTCCCGTACGGGTACAGGATCCGAAAGCATTGGGCCATCCTCGACTGCTTTCCCAGGTCACAAGCAGGGATCTGGATGGGAAGTGGAGCACCCAGGACAGATATGGGAATACATATGGAATGCTGATGCTTGCAAGCCGAGGATTAGCCTACTGTGCCATGGCACCAGTTCCTAAAATAACTCTTGATAAGTTTTATTTTTATTTGAGAGATAGAAGGCAGAGAGAGAGCATGAGAGAGAAAGTGATTGCATTGACTGGTTCACCCTCAAAATGCCCGCAATAGCCAGGACTGGGCCAGGCTGAAGCCGGGAGCTAGTATCTCAAGCCAGGTCTCCTGTGTGCATGGCAGGGACCCAAGTCCTTGAGCCGTCGGCTGCTGCAGCCCAGAGTGAGCATTACCAGGGAGCTGGATTGGAAGTGGAGGTGGGACCCAAGACTGGGCTGTTTCCCATGGGATGCAGGCGTCCCGAGCCATGGCTCAGTTTTCTGTGCCACAGTGCCTGCTGCTGGATGCTCTTGAGATGGGCCCAGCCCACGAAGAGATGCCAACAGTTCCTATGGATGCCAGATGGTCTCGGCTGGGCTCTGGTTGTCTGTGATGTCCAAGCAGTGTCAGGGTCTTTGTTGTCAGAACTCTGTCAACCGCCAGCCTGGAAATGAAATGTTAATCTTTCTTTGGGCATTCCAGGGCTCTGTGGTTGACTCTCTTGGAGCCTTCTCAGGGTGGGAGTCATCCCACCATGGACCGGAAGGAAAATAAAGCTGAAGCCTGCCTGTATCTTATTTATTTCCATCTCCTTGAAAAGTGAGATGGACTAAACAGAAGCCAGGACTGCTGGAACTCCATGTAGGTCTCCCAAATAGGTGACAGGTTCAACTGAGCAGTAGCTGAGCCCTCAGCCATTGCCTTCCAGTATGCCTTTGCAGGGAGTTAGATCAGAGTGTAGGCTGCCAGGACCTGTGATATTCTGATATGGAATGGGGGCATCCCAAGAGTGGCTTAGCCCACTGTGCCACAAGACCCATCCCTGCTATGGCTTTTAGTTAGCAGACACAAACTCAAATCCTCTCTAGAATAACTTGACTGCCGTTCAGGCTGATAGCAACAGATAACACTCTGTGGACTCTATCCACATCTCCATTTAAGGAATATTAAGGTATGAAAACTTACATATTCCAGGTGAAAAGGAAATATACAGTGATATAGATATAAGATCCGTGGACCTTAGGATGAAATCACTGTTTCATAAAAGGAGGCGAGATCTCTGGTGGAAGAAAATGTCAGATCCAGGAGGGGTGCTCCCTCCAGTGTTGTGATCATGCGGAAAGTGCAGGAAAGTGCAGGAGCGCTCACCTGTGCCTAGGACATCCTGCCTGCCTCAGGCCTCTTGAGCCTAAGGGCTTGAGCGTGTGCACCGCTGTTCCAGCTCCCAGCCCAGCGGGCTGCTGTTAGAACAGCTTATGTTCTCCAGACTCTGGAGGCTGCAAATTGCAGATCAAGGTGCCTGTCAGCTTGTTGGTGAGGCCCCTCTTCCAGGTTGGCAATCGATACGTTCTTGCAGTGCCTTTCCGTGGAGAGAGAGGGAGAGAGAAAGGGAAGGAAGGGAGATAGAGAAAGAGCAGGAGGAGGAGGGAGAGATATTAGGGCCCATTCTCGTAACCTTGTTTAATTTCCTCTCTAAAAGCCCCATTTGCAAACATGGGCACCCTGAACATTAAGACGTCAACCTGGGAATTTGGGTGGCTGGGTGGGCACTTCAGTGCACTGCAGCATGACTTCAGGAGTCACTGGCTGAGTTGATACCCGTCACTTTCCCAAAGCTTGTGGCAAGCTTGCTTGCACCTGTCTGCATTTGATCTTTCTTTCCTTGGTGAGTCCTTTCTGGAGACTCATATTCCTGGAGTTTCAGGAACACTCCTGTGCTTCCCAGTTCTGTGTCCATACTGCAGCTCTGCCGGCACAGCCGCGATGAAGATAACAGTGGCAGCGAGGGGGCAGGGCAGCCGGAGCCCTGGCAGTGCTTGACTTCTGCTTTGTTGCAGAAAAATCCATTTGTTTATGCTTTTAAAAAAGCTGTGTTTTAAAAAAGATTTATTAATTTTTTATTGCAAAGTCAGATATACAGAGAGGAGAGACACAGAGGAAGATGTTGCATTCGTTGATTCGCTCTGCAAGTGGCCGCTACAGCTGGAGCTGAGCCAATCCGAGGCCAGGAGCCCAAAGCCTCTTCTGGGTCTCCCACATGGGTGCAGGGATCCAAAGCCTTGGGTCATCCTCAGCTGCTCTCCAAGGCCACAGGCTGGGAGCTGGATGGGAAGTAGGGCTGCCGGGATTAGAACCTGTGCCCATATGAGATCCCGGCACATTCAAGGCAAGGATTTTAACTTCTAAACTACTGTGCCGTGTCCAGATGTATTTATTTTTATTTGAGTGTCAGAGTTATAGAGAAAGAGAGAAAGAGATCTTCATGTTCCGGTTCACTTCCCAGATGGCCATGATGACCAGGGCTTGGCCAGGCTGAAGTCAGGAGCCAAGAACCTCATTTGTTTTTCCCATGTAGGCAACAGTGGCACCTTCTTTGCATCTGGATTTGTTTGTTGTGGTGTCTTAGTGCTTACTTGCCCCTTGGTGCAGCTCAGCTGGCAGAAATCAGGCTGTTAGTCTAGGTTTTAGAGAGAGGAGACTAAGAACCCCGGCCGTGCCCAATCTCAGATTTGGGATCTGATCTGTGGCTGAGCTCGGGAGAGCAGAGAGCAGAGTGTTTCTGAAGAAGCTCAGTGAAATATTGGGATAAATTGCACCTGCTTGTTAAAGAGAGACCCTGGAGTTGGGTATGAGAGACATGCTCCCCATGCTTGTGGCTTTAGTACTTGAAAATTTGGAGGGACAGCAGCACACGTGTCACTTTGTGTGGGCAGAGGAAGCTGGCAGCCAGCTTCAGCGCTGTAGCAAGTGTCCTTTGCTGGAAAAGAGGTCTGAGCAGTAGCACTTGTCCAGGAGCTTGTCCTCTGAGAAATAGGCGATAGTGGCAGCCCAGGACTATCGGCGGGGGAGGTATTGGGAACATGGGGCTTGGGCTCCCGTGCTCTGTTGAGAACCCCGGACTATTGCTTTCTCTAGGAAATGATACCAGGGCTGTAGGTGTGGTACAGCAAGCTGAGCTGCCACTTGAGACACCAGCATTACAGGTGAGTGTTGCTTCAGTTTCTGATCCAGCTTCCTGCCAGTGCGCCTGGAAGGCAGTGGGAAATTGCCCAAGTGTTTCATGCCACCCACATGGGACACCCAGATGGAGCTCAGGGCTCCTGGCTATAGCCTGCCTCCGCCCTGCCCCGCCCTGGCCATTGTGAGTGAATCAGTGATGGGTGATCTTTTCCCTCCTCTCTGTTATTGTGCTTTTCAAATGAATAAGCAAATCTTTTTTTTTTTTTTTAAGTCGGAATTATACAGAGGAGGAGAGACAGAGAAGAAGATGTTCCATCTGTTGATTCACTCCCCAAGCGGCAGCAATGGCTGGAGCTGCGCTGATCCAAAGCCAGGAGCCCAGAACCTCTTCCAGGTTTCCCATGCGGGTGCAGGGTCCCAAGGCTTTGGACCATTCTCGACTGCTTTCCCAGGCCACAAGCAGGGAGCAAGATGGAAAGCGGGGTCACCGGCATTAGGACTGGCACCCACATGGGATCCTACCACATGCAAGGCGAGGACTTTAGTCACTAGGCTACCGTGCCGGCCCCATAAATCTTTTTTAAAGCAAGAAAATGATACTACCTGCATCTTAGAGCTGTTCAAAAGATTAAGTAGGATAGCATGGGTGAGGCATGGTGGTAAGTGATCTTAAAATGTCAGCAGGAGGCATGGCTCAGTGACGTAGGAGGTCTTCCTGGCGATGTGATCCCATTTGAACCTCTGAAGAGTGGTCTAGCATTTATGCATGTGAGCCACATATGTTTCCATGTGCCTTGGGTGGCCGTGAAATCAATTTTTTTTGTCCTTTAAAAACCACATCCTTTTAATAGAAAACTGTAGCAAACACCATGCAATATGTGCAAAGGACAGCTTATTTATTATGAAGACATGTCAGAAACCATCTGGGCTATTTTTTTGCAGCAGCTGTTTGCCAAATTAACTTGGGAAACAGAATGCATGTAGGGTATTTCTGTTAGCACAATGAATATAACTGGGGCAGATGCAGATCTATTTTCCCAAACAATGTTAAACGATGTTACAGTCAGGTGAAAACCATGGTGACTGCACACATTTTGCCAGTTTGTTTGGAGTACTCAGGAAGATCAATAAACCATCTCTTAACTGAAAGGAAATGAATTTAAGAGAGATCTGAAATGCAAAAGGATGTGCAAAGCTTGACCAGGAAGATATCACAAAATACTTTTCTATTATTCATAGTAATGGTAATTATTAGTATTTTTTTTTTAAAAAAAAGATTTATTTTACTTGAAAGGTAGAGAAAGAGCGGGAGAGGAGAAGGGAGAGAGACAGAGGTCTTTCATTTTCACTCATTAAATGGTTGCAGTGTCCAGACCTGGGCTCATCTGAAGCTGGGAGTTGGGGGCTTCTTTTGGTCTCGCATGTGGGTACAAGGACCCAAAACCTTGGACCATGCTTCTCTGTTTTCCCAGGCCATTAACAGGGAGCTGGATCAGCAGTGGAGCAACTGGGACTTGAACTGGCCCTCCATGGGGTGCTGGTACTTCGGGAGGAGGATTAGTATGCTGTATCACTGCACTGGCCCTACTGGAGATTTTTATTTGTTTGTTTTTAAGATTTATTGGAAAGGCAGATAAGATTTACAGAGAGAAGAAGAGACAAAGAGAAAGGTCTTTCATCCACTGGTTCACTTTCCAAATGGCCATGATGGCCAGAGCTGAGCTGATTTAAAGCTAGAAGCCTAAAGTTTCTTCTGGGTCTCCCATATGGGTGTAGGGTCCCAAGCTTTTGGCTATGTTCCTCTGCTTTCCCAGGCCATAAGCAGGGAGCTGGATTAGAAGTGCAGCAGCCAGGACCTGAACGGACACCCATATGGGATTCTGGTGCTTGCAAGGTGAGGATTTGGCCATTGAGCCATTTGCACTGGGGCCTCAGTGGTGGTTATTAAAATGCCTATTCTGTTGGTGGTTGAAGAGTGTCGAATTCCCTTGTATGCACAAAAGTTCTGTGCCATGACTTTGGAATGGGAGGTCTGGTGAGGGTTGGCTTGTGCCCTCAGGGCTCTTTCAGCCTTATCAAAGCTTATGGTGTGGCCACAGCCTGAGATCCAGTGGTTCCGGGATCCCAAGGCAACCAGGCTGAGGCCTAGGGAACGCTCTCTGAAGGAGTGAACCAGAGAGAGGAGGGAATGTTGACGAAGTGACTGCAGATGAGCGCAGGATGGAATCTCATCAACAACTTGATTCTTGTAATCAGCAGACAGAACAGTAAGATGATGAGGACTTTAAAATCTAACAGTTTACAAAGGTTCACTCTTGTGTTTTCAACTGGTGTGTGTTAGATTTAATGTAATTCTAAATCCAATATTTGCTTTCTGTAGAGTCATAGTTATGAAATATGAGAAGATAGTTAATAAATTTTAGTCAATTTGTTCATCTCTTTTAGAAATATTGAAGTAATATGTGTTTGCTGTGGACCGTCTAAAACAGTAGGGGAAAATATTTGCCTTCAATTCTGCTGCTGAACTGTCACAAATAGTTTATAGTTAAATTCTTCAGACACACATGATTATTTTACTCAAGATAAATTAGGATTAACCCCAAAACAGGATTATCAGATTTCCAGACAATGCCCATTTTAAGGGTTTAAAAAATTCTTTATTTGAGAGTCAGAATAACAGAGAAAGGAAGTGACAGGAGAAGCTACTACTTTGATTTGTCAGTTTTCATTAACTGCTCCCTGGTTACTCCCCCCACAGGGGAAAGGCTGCAGGACACCAGCTGGTTGGGGCAGAGCTCCGACTGCCTGACTCGAGCCGTGGCCCTGTCTGGGTCACAGCCCACCCGGGAGGAGCAGTGTTGACTGCTGCTCAGCTGTGGCCCGGTCAGTCTAGGCTCAGATCTCACTTTCTAGCTTTTGGATGTTGGGCGCTTCAATTCTGAAAAAAAGTGATTGTTTCCTCATCTACAGAATGGAGTTTGGAAATCAATGTTTGTTCCTAGGATTAAATGAGGGCATTCATGTGAAGTGTTTGGAACAGTGCTAAGCAAGCATGGTGTGCCAGTTGATGGACTCTGGGAGCTGTCTCCCTGGGCCTGCGTCACCTCTGACTTGGCATTCTTTGGTGTGTGTCTGACCCGGCACTCACCTGCCTGCGACACTGCCGGTGGGGGAGTCGTTAGATGGCTGAGGACCTCCCGAAGTGAGGCAGCCGTGATGCAGGTGATGCAGTAGGATGCAGAACTGATCACGGGGTAGAGTGACGCAACAGACGTGTTGCAGTGAGGGTCTGCTCCACGGACACTCAGCGACAGGCACAAAGCCCAGTCCCAGAGCCAAAACACCTCTGCCCTGCGCAGCCCCACAGTCAGCTCTTCCTTAGCTTTCCACAGATTGACGGCTAAGTCCGCCAGCACCTCACTGCTGTAAGGAGAAAAGGTGCTGAGTCACAGCCTAGGAGTGGTTACGGAACCTTGCTAGCCTTGCTCTTTTCTTCATCCTAAACACAGTCATGTATATATGGAATATATTATTGGGAAGGCAGATATACAGAGAAGGACATTCAGAGTAGAAGATCTTCCATCCGCTGGTTCACTCACCAAGTAGCCACAATGGTTGGAGCTGAGCCGATCTGAAGTCAGGAGCCGGAGCTACTTCTGAGTCTCCCACGTGAGTGCAGGGTCCCAAGGCTTTGGGTCATCTTTGACTGCTTTCCCAAGTCACAAGCAGGGGGCTGGATGGGAAATGGAACAGTTGGGACACAATCTTGCGACCACATGGGATCCTGGTGCATGCAAGGCAAGGATTTAACCATTAGGCTATTGCATCAGGCCCAACACAATCCTTTAAAAGCAATGAATGGGAGTGAGTGTTTGATGAAGTGGTTAAGATGTTCTTGAGATGTCTGCATCATGTATCAGAGTGTCTGAGTTCAAATTCTGGCTCCACTTTCTATCCAGCTTCCTGTTAATGTGCACTGTGGGGGACAACAGGTGACGACTCCAGTCCTTGGGTGTCGACACCCGTGTGGGAGACGTGGACTGAGTTCTGAATTCCTGTCTCCAGTCTGATCCACTCACAGCTCTCTTGCCCACTTGGGGAGTGAATCAGTAATGGAAGATCTGTCTCTGCTTTTAAAGAAATAAATAACAAGTAAACAGATAAAATGATGGCAAGAAAGTTTTACACTGATGGAGGTTAATCAGTAGAGGACGACTGTAAGGCGACCTTTTAAACATTGCTGGAAGGGGTCAGTGTTGTGGCACGGCGGGTCAAGCTGTCTTCTGTGATGCTGGTGTCCCCTTTGGGTGCTGCTTTGTGACTCAGTTGTTCCAGTTTGGATTCAGCTCCCTACTAATGTGCCTGAGATAGCGCATGGAGATGGTCCATACGCTTGAGTGCCTACCACCCATGTGGTGAGACCTGGGAGAAGCTCCTGGCTCCAGCCTTTGGCCTGGTCCAGCCTTGGCTGATGTAGTCATTCGGGTAGTAAACGGTGGATGGAAGATCTCTCTTACTCTGTCTTTCCCTCTCTCGCTTTTCAAATAAATGCCTTTCAAATAAATAAAGAAATCTGGGAAAATCATTATGCTACTGCTTAACCAAAGAATGATATCACTGCTGGTCATCAGAATAACACATGTGCTGTAATGTGAGATGCTGGCAGTCATTTTATAGGTGGGATGCATAGAAGGGCACTGAGTACAGGACATTTGCCCACTCTGCTTGCCAGTATAACTTGCTGTCAGTTAATTTTGACTTTGCTTTTGTTGGGACTAAATTGAAACAACCTCATCTAAGAGAGTATACATATTGCCATGTGGCAAGCTACTTCAGATAAAGATGATCATCAGGGAGATTGTATTGTTTTTTCTTTTTTTAATCTTCTTTTAAATTCATTAGTATCATTTTATGATACAGTTCCATAGCTTCTGGGATTTCCCTTATCCCTTCCCCAATTTCCACCCCCTCACTACCTGGTTCCTCTATATCATTACTAAAGTATAGTTCTTCATGCACAGTCATGTCCATCATTGTGGGCATGGACAATGGCAGAGAGTCCAGCATCCTATTTTTAAAAAGATTTATTTATTTATTTTTATTTGAAGGTTGGATTTACAGACAGGAGAGACAGTGAGAAAGATCTTCTGTCCAATGATTCATTCTCCAAGTGACTGTAACAGCCAGAGCTGAGCCTATCCAAAGTCAGGAGCTTCATCTGGGTCTCCCACATGGGTGCAGGGTCCCAAGGCTTTTTTTTTTTTTTTTTTGGCTGTTCTCCATTGCTTTCCGAGGCCACAAGCAATGAGCTGGTTGGAAAGTGGCACAGCTAGGAGATGAACTGACACTCATATGGGATCCGGGTGCATGCAAGGTGAGGATTTAGCCGTTAGCTGCTGTGTTGGACCCTCATCGGGGAAATTTTAATGATTTATTTATTTTTATTTGAAAAGCAAATTTATGGAGAGGAGAGACAGAGAGAAAGACCTTCTGTCTGCTGATTCACTCCCCAAATGGCTGCAATGTCTGGAGCTGAGCCAATATAAAACCAGGAGCCAGAGGCTTCTTCTGGGTCTCCCACACAAATATAGGGTCCCAAGGCTTTAAGTCATCTTCTACTGCTTTCCTAGGCAACAAGCAGGGAGCTGGATTGGAAGTGGAGCAGCTGGAAATCAAACTGGTGCCCCTATGGGATGCCAGCACTGCAGGAGAAGGATTAGCTTATTATGCTACTGCTGCTGTTCCCACATTTTCATGTAGACTCTGAGACCTAGTTGATTCAGTGAATAGAGAAAGAACAATGCAGACATGGAACAGCACATACTAAATGTGTGTGTGTGTGTGTGTGTGTGTGTGTGTGTGTGTGTGATCAAGCCTGGTACAATCCCAGAAGTGGTGGGAGGTCAGTGAAGTGGGAGAGTAGGCAGTCAGGCAGACAGTGGGGTGAAGTGAGCCTGGAGGAGTGGCCAGAGGCTGGACGACGTACGTCTTGGAAAGAGCTGGCATTTCCTTCTGGTCTTGGCAGTCATGGAAGGGCTTTGGCATTTGCATCCATTACTGTGCTGCCCGCGTAAAGGGCTGATTACACGGAGAGCGTGCCAGTGAGCCCAACATCTGGACCAGTCCAGCCAAGAGATGGAGGGCAGTGGTAGCAATGGCAAGAGAGGGAAGGAGAAAAACTCAGGATGCAGTTCGAGGGCAGGTGTTCAGCATCGTGGTTCGTCTGCCAGCTGGGTGCGTTTCTCCCACAGTGCGGTGGGGAGTCTTCACTCTGCCGCTGAGTTCAGTTTCCTGCCAGTGCCGACGCCAGGAGGCAGTGCCTGGTGGCTCTGCTACTTGGGTCTCTGCCACCTATGTGGGAGGTATGAGCTGAGGTCCTGCCTGGCTCTCAGGCTCGGTGGAGATGGTGGGCGTTTGGGGACTAAAGCAGTAAGTGAGAAAATGCACTTTCTCTGATGGTTTATCAAACAAACAAATAAATGAATGCAATGAGAGGTGAAAGTGGCAGCACTTGGTAATGCCATGTTTAAAGGAGATAGGGAAAGGTGTCAGCAAATCTCCCCTAATTGATTTAATCACTTTGCCTTCCCGCTTGCAAGGGGCAGGGAAACTTTGGTGATTTGCACTGAGTGAATTTCATTGGCTCCATAGTCACTTAAGCCTGGTTGGTTACACCTGGTATACTCCATTCTGCATTCTATCGTGGAGTATTGAGACATTTCTCTCTGAATTGTTAGCTGTGTGAAGGAGAGGTGATGCTTTTAGCTTCAGCCTACATCACACCCAGCACAGTGCTTGCTGCAGTCAGATGACGAGAATCCTTTTGGACTTACACTTCCCTTGAGCTGGTTGTAAGAAACGGATTTTTTTTCCCCCTTCAGCTGAATAACAAAATTTTTGTTTATCTTCAGATCTGTCTTTCAACTTATACCCAGTTGGTTATCTCCAGTGTTTTTGGCATAGAGAGGATGAATTCCAGGTTTTTTTTTTTTCCTCCCTGCTCTTTGATTTCAGCCTGCAGTGGAATTGAGTTGTTGGACCAGCCCGAAGCCCGGCACTTCATCCAAGTCTGGAATTCCTATCTGTGGGGCGAGAGCTACTGACCAACACGTGGAAGTGTTTTACACATGTGTTTTTCTCTTTTCCCTCTGTGGCAAGGCATTTTCCTAGCTGTGCTTTGGATTTTCCCCTGTTCCAATTTTGGAATTTCCACATGGGGTTAGCCACTTGGTGAGCTGTTCTCAGATTCCCCGCTTACCGTCAGGGGCTGCTTCAGCTGGGACCTCGCAGACCTCCTGTTTTGCTGAGCCTCCTTTTACTGCCCCTCTGCCTGACTTCCTTGCCTTTATTCTTCCACAGTCTTTCACGGTTGTGGCGTGTGAGTGTTTCCTTTCAGCCGTTCTCTGTCCTTGGGGAAGCTCTCCATCTTGTCTGTTGCTGTCTTTGAATTTTGACTCTGCTGTTGCCCAGCTGTGTCTGCTGTGGCTTAAGTCACAGCTCAGAGCGTGGGGCTGTTTTTCTTCAGTTTTGCCTGTTTTTCATCTTCCTTTGCCCTGACATGGTTTCAGACACAGTTTTTAATTCAGCCGACTTTTTCTCATTATTCTGTTTCTTAGATGCTGATTCCAGTCTGTGTCTTTAAAATCAAGCCAATTTTGTCAATTTCTTTCTTTCTGTTTCCTGTTTGGCAGTGTGGAGAGTGCCACTGCTCTTGACAGCTGCTATTCAGTATGCCATTACTCAGCCTTGGGAGTAATTTTAGAATGCTGTGTGGCCCCGACTGTGGAACACTGTGTCCCCACGGGGATGCATCTGAAGGAGGGGATGACCTGAGGAAGAGTCTGACATTTGTCCAAGCCCTTACCATTTACATGAGACCTTTAACTATGATTTCCTGCTTCACACTCACGACAGGCCAATGAAGGTTATGATAATTTATGTTTTAAAGCCAATGAACTTGAAGATAATAAAGGTAAATGTTTCCCAATGCTGTCCAGACAGAAGATGATGGAATAAAATTTTAAACTTACCACTTACCAGTAGCTCTTTATGCTTTAAGATGCTGTCTTTCCAATATCATCCCAATTTCAGGCTGGGTAGACAATGTGGACTGTAGGCATGATCGGATCCACAAATCATGCAGTGTTGTGAGGGTTTAGTCATCCTTTTTGTCTCAACTTCTCTTGCATCGACTTTCCCTTTATCTATCTCTCTTCCTTTGGAACCCAGAATGGCTTGTGTCAGCTCAGAGAAAAGGAGATTTGTGGCCTTTCTGGCAGAAATATAGGACCTGCTTCTCATTGGGTTTTTCTGTTCAGTTCTAAGACAATCATTGTGGTAAGAAGTATGTGCTACTCTGATTGGACAGATCGCAGTCATGTGACTTTCCTGAAGTCTGAGAGGCAATCGACTAGACTTAAATCATAAAGCATTTTTAAAAATGCTTTATTTGTTTTTATTGCAAAGGCAGATTACACAGAAGGGAGACAGAAAGATCTTCCATCCACCGGTTCACTCCCCAAATGACTGCAATGGCCCAAGCTGAGCTGATCCAAAGCCAGGAGCCAGGAGCTTCTTCCAGGTCTCCCACATGGTTGCAGGGTCCTAAGGCTTTGGGCCATCCTCGACTGCTTTCCTAAGTCATGAGCAGAGAGCTGGATCTGAAGCAGAACATCTGGGGGGCATGAGCTGGTGCCTGTATGGGATACTGGCGTTGTAGGCGGCGGCTTAAGGTGCTATGTTGCAATGCTGTCCCCATCCCTTGGGGGATGCCGAAGTATCATTAGCAGAATAGGAGTGGAGGACTGTTGGGCAGGGGCTGGTCTCTGAGCTGAGTCTTGCATGTCTTCCCCTGAGATCTACTTTCTGTCCCAGGTGTCTGATTTGTGAGAATTGTGTTGATGGGCTCCTTTTCACTCAGTGCCCGTATTGCAGCTGGTCAATGGCAAGCTCTGGCAGGCCAGAACTGAGCGAGTGTGAGGGGGTTATTCCACCAGTTTCTTTTTCACATGGGCACACCAGTAAATGTGTGTAATGCAAATGAAGCTCACACTTCCGCCGGCAGCCCTCTCTGCCATGGCTTGCCCTGTCTCTCGTGCTTTCCTCACTCCTGGAAGCCCAGATCACAGTCCCTCCTGGCTTCCTTGTGCTCCGCTCACACTTGTGCAGGAGGCGCCTTTCCTAAACTCCAGGTACAAAACCTGAGCCCATCGTCTCCTTCTTGCCAGATCTCAATGATGTCTAGTTTTTTTTTTTTTCTCAGAGATTTATTTATTTTTATTGCAAAGTCAGAGAGAGAGAGAAGGAGAGAAAGAGGAAGATCTTCCATTCATTGATTCACTTCCCAAGTGGCTGCAATGGCCAGAGCCGAGCTGATGGAAAGTCAGGAACCAGGAGCTTCTTCAGGATCTCCCACGTGGGTGCAGGGTCCCAAGGCTTTGGGCCGTCCTCTACTGCTTTAACAGGCCACAAGCAGGGAGCTGGATGGGAAGCGGAGCAGCCGGGATAGGAACTGGCGCCATACGTGATCTCGGGCATGCAAGGTGAGGACTTTAGCCACTAGGCTACTGCATCAGGCCCAATGTCTAGTTTTTTAAGGAAGTAAAACTCACTTTCATTGTCACATGAAAAGCGATGTGGAACATCTGATGGATGTTGGGTTTAGGGTTAAAAGGCTTTATCTGGAACTTGGCAAGTCTGTCCAAGGTAAGTGGGTAGGAGGCCACAGAGAGGAAGGAACATCATGGTTTGAATTTGTTTCAATTAGAGTTATTGGGCTTATAAGAGTTAGTGTTAACAATGAGCTGAGTGGGCCGAAAGGTAATGAGTTTTGCATCGCTGGGTGTCTCTGCTGACTTCCATCTGTGTAGGGTTCCATGATGGTGATTCCTTCTTTAGATGGCGAGTGGACTAAGTGGTGTGGAGGATTCCTTCCTGTAGTTCCACTCATGCAGAAATATCTTTTCATTGCCTCTGTCCTTTGGGGACTTACTGTTTTCTTAGCACTCTGCACATTTCAGTGTTGAAATCAGGGATTCTGAGTGCACTGTGAGTTGATTGCATTGCTTTCCTGAGTTGTTTGGGTTTCTCCCCTTTTCTGGTAGGAGGATCCTGGATTGGAAGTGGTGGCCTTATATGCCTTGTCACTTACATGTTGGAAGCACTGAAAGGCTTCACTTGCGTGTTTCCCAACACATGCTGACAAATGTCTGCAGGTGGAAGTCATGGCAGGTACTCAGTCCTAAAGGTGTGATGTTGTAGCAAGCAAAAGCTACTAATCTCAGAGAAGCAAAATTACCTTACCAGCAAGAGCAAGCTGGGTGGGGCTTCGCAGTGGCGCTCCAGGCTAATCCTTCATTTGCATTGCTGGGATCCCATATGGATACCAGTTCTAGTCCCAACTGCTCTACTTGCGAGTTAGCTCCCTGCTAATGGCTATATGTATATATATATGTATATATATACACACACACACACACACATATATATATATATAAAGAGAGAGAGAGAGAGGAGGAGAGACAGAGAAGAATCTTCCATCCAATGATTCACTCCTCAAGTGACTGCAATGGCTGGGGCTGAGCCAATCTGAAGCCAGGAGCCAGGAGCTCTTCTGGGTCTCCCACATGGATGCAGGGTCCCAAGACTTTGGTCCGTCTCGACTGCTTTCCCAGGCCATAAGCAGGGAGCTGAATGGGAAGTGGAGCAGCTGGGATTAGAACCGGTGGCCATATGGGATCCTGGCACGTTCAAGGCGAGGACTTTAGCCACTAGGCCAAGCCATCTGAGATCATACTCTTTTTAAAAGATTTATTTATTTTTATTTTATTTGGAAGACAAACGCACACACTCAACTCACACGGGGAAAGAGAGGCAGATAGCCAGAAGTCTCCCATTTAACTTCACACAACGGACAGCAATGGCACCAGGGAAAACCCCGGTGGCCAGAACTCCAGCGTGGTCCTCCACATGGATAGCAGAGGCTCAAGTGCTTGCACTGTCACCAGCTGCTTCCCAGAGCTGCCTTAGCGCCAAGCTGCACCTAAGGTGTCTGGGCTGGGAGTTAAAGCAGGTACTCTGAAATGGGCTGTGGGAATCCTACACAGAGACTTCTCCATCAAATGCCCATCCCCAAACTTATGTTCCTAATTCCGGTTTTATTCAAACCAAAGCCTTAAGGCACAGGGGCTTTTGTGACACAATATTGTGCTGAATCAGGTAGTCTTCATAGCCAAAATATTGAAGTAAAATGACATTTTGTAAGAAAATTGCAATTCAGAAACTGAAAGTTCCAGCTCACTCTCTCCATGGGATTTTTCCATTTGAATCGCATAGCCAGAATTATTTTGAATTTCACATATCTGAAATTATGAAAATTTCAGAAAGTTATGAAACTAGATGGCCGGTTTTAGCAAAATCAAGTGCTGGTGCATTCGGCCCTGGCCTTCAGCTTGTGCTGGCTCTGTGGGAGCTTGGGCTTCAGGTGTGGTTCCCACTGTGACTGCCCCTTCCCTGTTTAATAACCTTGAAGTGACTTCTCTGTAGGATGTGTGCTCTCACATTTGTTCCTGGAGGAGGCCTCCCAAGGACACGATCCAAACCAGTAACTTGTGTATGGAGGAGGGACACAGGGAATGCAGCTGTGAGTTCAAAAGAAGCAAGGGTATAAAATGTTATTTTGACAGCTGGTCTTAGGAGAAAATGGTCTTTGTTTATTAAAAAAAAAAAAAAAAAAAGAGGCCTAATCAGGCCTCTAGGGCAGAAGAGAAGGCTTGGAAGGAATGACCTGGAAGACAGCAACTGGATTAGGAGTTTGGGCTGTTTGGTTTGACTCTCAGGGGACCTGGTGACCCCAGCTGGTAGCCAGGTTACACACCCACATGGTTTCTTAACTACCTGTTCCCTTGGCACCACAGCATGTGCCCCACACGTTGCAAGCTTCTTGGCTGGACTAGGCTGCATCCTTGCAGCTTTTCCATTTAAGGTTGCTCTGGGGATGTTAATTTTAACCCGAGTTCCCTTGGCTGCGAATGCTGAGAAGCTGAGGAGGGGGTGGCAGACACCGGTTTTCTACGTGCCTGGAAACATTCTGGCTATGTGATTCAAATGGAAAAATCCCATGGAGAGTGTGAACTGGAACTCCTGTCATGGCAGGCAAAGCCCCAGCTCAGCCCCAGGCTGCTGCTAATCCCAGCGCTGTGGTGGGATGCAGGAGAGGCATTCATTATCCTGGGGCCTTGGTTTCCTGTCTGTAACCCAAGGGGGGTTGGACCAAGTGATCTTTCAGGCCAGCCCTCACCCTAACTCCAGAGCCTTCAGCGTTTCTTGAAGTTGAAGGCTGGATTTTTTGCTCTTCTATTTTTAGAGGGGATAACTCATCCAAAGAAAAGAGTGGTGACACAGTCCTGGGGGAAGTTCATGTGTTTTTGAAATCCCCCTTTCTTAAAAAAAAAAAAAAAGAATTCTCTAGTTCTGTGTGTTTCTTGCTCCCTCTTCTGTCCAAACTTTGGGTTACGCTGGATATTTTCATATTTTGAAGCCCACCATATAAATCGGGACTTTTCTATTTGAAACTTATCCTACTCTGGTTGGTGCTGATGTTTCCCGCCTTATTTTAAAAATGAGGCAAAATTTCTCCTATAACATAAAAGATGTATGTTTCTTTTGTATGTTATTTTTTATTTATTGGAAGCAAGAAAGAGAGGAAGAGCAGGAGGGAGAGAGAGAGAGAGAGACACCGTATCAAACAGTTGATTTACTGCTTAAATTCCCACAGTGGCAGGCTGGCTGAAGCCAGAAACTGGGAACTCAACCTGTGTTTCCCATACAGGTGCAGGAACTCAGCTCCTGGGGCCTTCACCTGCTGCCTTCCAGGGTACGCACAAACAGGAAGGGGAATTGGGAGGAGAGCTAGGACCTGAAGGCAGACACCTTGCTATAGGTTATTGCATCCGAAATGGCATCTAACTGTTACATCAAACACTCCTGAACCATTTTAAAATGCATAATGCAGTGGTATTTAGTAGATCCATAACAACTCTTGTTTCGTCCTAAAACATTTTTTTAAAGATTTATTTATTTATTTTATTATTATTATTATTATTTTTTGTATTGGAAAGGCAGATATACAGAGAGGAGAAACAGAGAAGAAGATCTTCCGTCTGATGATTCACTCCCCAAGTGAGCGCAATGGCCGTTACTATGCCGATCCGAAGCCAGGAGCCTCTTCCGGTCTCCCACACGGGTGCAGGTTCCCAAAGCTTTGGGCCGTCCTCGACTGCTTTCCTGTGCCACAGGCAGGGAGCTGGAAGGGAAGCGGGGCTGCCGGGATAGAACCAGCGCCCATATGGGATCCCGGGCGTGCAAGGCGAGGACCTTAACCACTTGCGCCGGGCCCCGTCCCAAAACATTTTTATCATCTCTAACTAAAGCCTGCACTCTGTAACTGAATGCATGCTCTGTCTTCGCTGTCCTTGGAAATCACCGATCTGCTTTCTAGAGCTGCTTATTCACCTTTGCTGGCACTTCAGGCATACAGAACCAGACAAAATGTAACCTGTTGGGCCTTTCTTCACCTTGTATAGAGTTATAGAAATTTACCTGGGGTTTAGTATTCATTCTTTTTTGTGACTGAATAATATTCCTTCCAAAAGTTTCCAGAAAAAGTGGAATTAAAAGGTAAGTTTATTCAGGTGTAAAAAGTTTTGACAACTATGTGTTTCTTTTAGTCATTGTGTGAATTTTCCATGAGCATTTGTTTGTTTATTTATTTGAGAAGCAGAGAGGGAAAAAGGGAAGGAGGAAAAAAGGAAAGGTGGTGGTGGGAGAGAGAAGCAGAGGAAGAGAAATAGGGAGAGAAAGGAGAAGAGAAGGGAAGAGAGGGAGAGAGAGAATATTGGCTTGTCCCTGCTTTGAATGCCCCTAATGTGTTAGGCTGAGCTGGCCCTTGGGGTTGACATGACAAGCCAGAACACAATTCAAGTTTCCTACATGGGTGACAGGAGTCTAGTTATCTGAGCCATCTGCACTACCTCCTAGGCTCTGTAGTGGCAGGAAGTAGAAGTCAGTGACCAGAGCTGGGACCGGAACCCAGGCACGCCCATGGGGGCACAGGAGTCTTGACAGCTTGGCTAAATCTCTGCTGCCCTGTGACCTTTGTGAAGCTGTCTTATATAAATGATTTCAGTATTTTTGCACTAAAATGAAGTTATCTTTTAATTCCATCACCCCACAAGCTTTTTGAAGTACCTTTGAATGTCAGTTTGCCTACTGAATAGTTTGGCTGTTCGGTTTGGCAGTGCTCTTTGCTTATTGTCAATAGTGCTGTTGTGAACATGCATGTACAAGTATTTGTCTTCGGTTCTTTTGGGTGTATACTTAAGAGCAGAATTGCTTTGTTCTGTGGGAATTCCACATCTTAACTCTGTGAGAAATTGTTATACTACTTTTCATGGTGACTGTGCATTGTACACTCCTTGAGTGTTGTAGAAGCAAATATCTCATTTTTTTTTGCATCCACCTCTCCCCTTTTTTCTGCTTAGAGCCTTCTGGGTGCTTTCTAATGGCGTGAAGTGGTATCTAACTGTGGTTTTGATTATTGCCTTTGAGAGGTTATAAGGCATCTTTCATAGGCTACCACTTCAGCACAGCACAGGAACTGAAAGACACAAAGCAAATTCTTTTGTGAATTTATTTGAACCAACAGTCTCATCTCCTTGTCCTGTTGCATATACCTGGCCAGTTACTGGTTCCCCTCTTGATTCCAGTTTCCAACCAGTGGAAACCCTGGGAGGCAGTGGGAATGGTTCGGTTGGGTTCCTGTTGCCTACATGGGAGACCTGGATGGAGCTCCTGGCTCCCAGACTTGGCCCTGGCCCAGTCCTAGTTGCTTTGGGAATCTGTAAAGTTGCCCAATGGAACTCTCTTGTATCTATCTCTTTGTTTCTCAAATTAAGAAAAAATAAATAAATAAAGAGGATATGAAAGCCAAGAGTGAAGCAGTGAAATGTTTGGTTTCAGTGAAAGTTCACTGTGAGATACTAGGCTCTTCCTCTTGGGGTAGGTTCTAGGTGAAATTATTAACTATTTCTGCTCCAGTCGGGACTGGAACAGGCTTCGCTTGCAGGACCACACCTGTTGTTTCTGTCATTTGCTGTCTTAGAGGGAACCTGGCTTTGCGTTACACCTGAGGGGTAGTTTTTGCTTTCCTCCAGCTGTGGAACTGCGTTTTCTGCAGGGGATTCATTTGCATTTTTGACCCTCATGAGTCCATCTGTAGGAAACTATGCTCAAGTGGTTCATCTGCTCAGAGCAAGGTGACCGCAGATCATGGGATGCAGTCCACAGCATCTTCCAGGCTGATGGACAGCTGAGCTGTCTGGGCTGAGCTGTTCCCAGTTGCCATTTGAGTGACCTTTCTAACTGGGATTTTTTTTTCTTTTTTCATCATACAGCACTGCTCTTGCTAATAAATCAGGGCCAAGGTCAACATTATATATGGACATTTCAGTATTCAGAGTTTTAGGGGTGGTTTTCCTGTAGCTTCTGAAACTAATGAGATCTATTTACCTTCTATTTCAAAATTAAGCACCAAAAAGTAAAAAAAATATATATATTCATACCTCAGAAATAAGGCAAAAAGATGGCTACTGTATCCTTTTAGTATGGTACGGCCTTGTGGTTTAGCAGGCCTGCCAAAGGAGTCTAATTATTTAGGCAGGTGAGTAAACTGTTCATATCATTCTTAATGAAGTTTCCAGACTTAGTGAAGTTACACCTTAATATGTGGATTTTCCAAACAGCTTGTCTAATAGGAAAGGTAAACTCTAAGACTATTGTGCTATGCATAATTAGTGCTCATTGAGTATTTAACGTAGTAGTTTTGTTTTAACATTGTCGCAAATGTTTATGAAAACCTAGATTCTCAAAATTTTCTTTGAGTGAGACTTATTGTCTTTCTGATTTCTTTATTAATGAATGAGTTGTATAACATCGGTGGCACATGTTCTTTTTTATTTGTATGAGAGTCATGTTTTTAGCCTCTAAGAATTTTGGGGGGACAAGGATTGCTGGTTATTCTATAAGAAACCAAGAGGAGGATGGGATTTGTTCAAAGCTGGCATCAGTGCAGTGATCTATGTCATGTGTGGGAACTGACATTCAATAGGATAGTCATAGATCTGTTTTCCAGTGTCAGATAAATACTGCAGGGTCCCTAGGATGGTAGATTCCAAGGTTCAAATCAGTAACTTTAAGACATTTGTAAGACCTGCTTTCATGGTCATTGTTAATCCTACCCAATATCTGGTAGGTCTGGGTCTCTTGCTTGTGGCTTCTCTGTTTTCTTGGTTCTTCATTATCTGCCAAACACTCAACTAGTGGGTCCTTTCTCGTCTAACTTCTCTTTCTTCCTCTCTCGGGTGTGAGGCAACCTGCAGGTGCCAGGAGCTGGGTTTGCAGCCTAGACCTTGTTATCTGTTGAAAGCCTTTGTCCTGAGTGTTGTCAGTGTGGCAACTATCTATTCTGGTGAGCTAAGGAACTCTGGGCAGAATGTTTCATGAGAGCTACGTGTGGGTTCTGAACTTGGCTTCAGATGGCATCTGCCCTAGGCGTTGAAGGTGAATGAACCCGTGTGCTTAATTATATTATGACTTGACATGAAAAGCCACTTCCTGCCATCAGGTGCCAAGCTGTTTGATTGCATCACTCATCAGCAGCTTGGGCTGTTGATTTCCTTCCCACATCTCCAACCAGAGTTTTCTAAAAGCGGGGTTCATTTTGGTACATCTTCCTCTTCCTCCATCTGTCAGCCACACTTGTCTCTCTTCCTGCAGATTGTCCTTCACCTTCCCTAGACTTCTGGCATGGAGAGGTGCTTCCTGACTCAGGCTGGGGAAAGGCAGTTGTGTTTGGAGACCTGCTTTCTTGTCTTCCTCTTCCTCTCCATTTGGAGAGCATGATCCCAGCTACAGGGATTCATTCCCTGGTCAGTTCAGTCAAGTAGTCAAGGGGCTGGCTGCACATCCATAGGTCCTGTCTGTCCTGTGGTCAGCCCAGCTTTCTCCTCCAGGCAATGCCCATATTGGCACCATTCAAGGAGATCATTGTCCTCAACTGCATCTTGGGGATAAAAGTCTCATATTGGTTGCTCTGACTTGATCGTGTTAGGGGCTGAAGGAAGCTATGGCCTCATGTGTAGTCCTCGGAGCATCAGAACCTCGACAGCATTCACAAAGAGGGCAGAGTGATGTCTTTGTGACTTGTGGGCAGCACTTTTCTCACTCGCTGTGAAGTGTGAACCTTGTGAGCTCTGTAGCTCCCCTGCAATGCCAAGGCATAGCTCTTATTCAGTTCCTGGGGCATGTGCTGAGAGATGGTGCTCAATGTGTACTTCATGAATAAATGAGTGAATCAAATTAGCAGGAGTTTTGGCTCAGGCTCTGATAGGGTCACATACAAAGGGACTTCCAAAAGTTTGTGAAAAAACGAAACTAAAAGGTACGTTTGGAATGGGCACATGGGGTCAAGCAGCTGCTAAGGACACCTACACTGCACAGCAGTGTAATAAATACCCTGGGAGGCAGCAGACGATGCCTGGAGTACTGGGGTCCCATCATCCCACATGAAACGCCCTGATGAAGTTCCTGCCTCCTGCCTATGGCCTGGCTCAGCTCTGGTTTTTAAGAGCATTTGGTGAGTGATGCACAGGTTGGAAGCTCTCTCTATAATTCTACTATCAAAAATAAATGAGGTTAAATAAAACATGTAAGTTTGTTGTAGAGTTTAAAAATATTATTTTTATTTTATTGGAAAGTCAGAGAGACAGGCATAGAAATATCTTCTATCCTTTAGTTCACTCCCTAAATTATAGTAACAGCAAGAGCAAGGCCAGGTCAAGGGCAGGAGACCTGAACTCCCCCTGGGTCTCACACATGGGTGGCAGGGAGCCGAGTCCTAGAACCAGCACCTGGTGCGTCCCAGGGTGTGCATTGGTGGGAAGCTGGTTCAGACTTGGAACAGTCACTCAGGTGGGGTTGGGCGCCTCCAAGTGCATGGCTTCATGGCTGAGCCTCGCCTGCCTCTGCTGCTAAGCGTTTTTGAGATAATTCATAATTTTTCATAATATTCACTTTCGTTGACCTTTTTGAAGATCCTTCCCTCAAATACATGGATTTCAAAAAAAAATGTGCAGCAAAATAAACTTAATTTTCAATTCCATTTTCCATAAACATTTTAAGTGCCCTGTATTATTTTCTATGGATCTAGTTTTGTCGTCTTCATTATTTAAAACACTAATTGGGTCTAATTTTAAGAAATCTTGTATAAAATACAAACGTTATATGGATACCCATTAAAACATAGGATCTTCTTATTTTTAAAAATTCTGCAAAAAGTACAAATTCTGCCTGTATTGATGGAAAATGCAAGCTAACCCATGGCAGGTGTGTTGGGCATCGGTGTACTATACTAGCATCTCGGCCAGTATTTGTGTGGATGCCAATGGGAAAATGTCTGCTGTGAGGTTGTTATGGTGTACTCCTGGCTGAAGATGCATCGCTGCTGTGAATTTTTTTGCTTCCTTAACATAAAAAAGAATAGATGCTCCCTTGTGTAGACAGACTGCATGCTGAGAGCTGCAGCTTCCTTTCTGGACCGAGACCAAAGGAAGATTATTTTGGTTTTCAGGACTTTCTTGCCTTTCTCCGCCTCTTGATTCTATTCCCAAGCTGTTGTTGATGGAATCTAGGTTTCCCAAATGGGATCACTTGGAACAGAGATGAATCCTTCTCAGATGAAATGTATGAGGGGAAAGAACATTTCTGGAATGTGTTTTGGTGGCTAACCACTGAGCCAGGAGAGAAAGGGCAGCAGTTGGCTGGAACTCATCCGTGTCCAGTCTGCGGGCATCTAGCATCCTTCTTTATACATATGTCACTCTCCTGCTTTATTTGGAGGTGGGGTGGGCATCAAGTCAACATTGTTAAGCATGATTTTTTTGGGGGGGTGGGAAGGAGTTAGTCTCAAGATTGTTTATTCATAGTATGCATATAGGAGAATTTTGAAAATGTATAGAAAGTATATTAGATAGCTGAAATCCTGCATGGATTGAGTGATGTGTGCCAAAAAAAATGTTAATAGGGATAGCAAGATTGTCCTAGGCATCCTAGGGTGTGGGCAACTGGGCATGAAAAGATAATACATCTGTAGGATTGAATGAATGTGGTATATATCAGAGGTTTTATGACACTCTGTGCCTGTTAATATGCAAGCCTATGTATTTAGCAAAAGGAGAAAATGATGTCATCAAAAGAAAAGGAATAACTGAAAGTGGCTTGCAGTGTTTTAAAGAGTCTTCAGAGGCCATTTTGTCCAATCTCTTAAGTGACTTGCCCAAGGTCACCCAGAGACTTAATGACGCATCCTGGGATTGAATTTAACTTCCTTTTCAATAAGCCAATATTCCTGTGGTGTTATGACTCCCATGGCCCCGATTAACCTAATGTGGACCAACTTAAAGGCTTGAGGAAATCCACAAAGTTCCAACTGAAGATACAGAGAACTACAGAACAATTTAGATTCTCATGACCTTGATTTGTAACTGTGGAGCTTGTAGCTTATGTTTTAGAAAAATATACCACACTGTTATGGATAGCTTAATAACAACTTGTATCTTTATATTTTTGTCTCATTCCTTTGGAAAGGATCAAAACTTTTTATGGACATAGGAGGTTTCCTGATAGGTCTGTGCTATAAAATTTGGGGACTTCGAAGAGAAAGAGGACATCTGAAGAAGCAGCTCTGGTGCCCACCTCCCCACAGAGATACCGCTGTGCATAGCTGTACTCACACGAGGTCACCTCCACAAAAGCCGTGGATGCCAGGTAAGAGACCGCAGTCCTTCATTGTATTGTAAGAACAGCAGCAATGAAGAAAGTGCAAAGGAAAACTTTTCCTGTGTCACCTTCCCCCAGCTCCTAGGAGAATGGCACAGAGAAAGGCTTCTTGTCTGGGAGATAGAGAACAAATAAATCCTAGTGCCTGGCCTGCTGCAGGGAATTTTGGTCTGGCTGAACCCACTGGCCTCTTTTCCCAGGCCCACACTTATGGGCCATGTTGCCTCTGCTACCACTCCTCGGGGGTAAAAAGTAAAACTCCAGCCCCATGGAGAGATTGGGAGAGGGAGCTTTGGACCCTGCATCAGAACTCGGAGCTGGTGCTGAGATCTGGGACTTGCTCTAGCCTGTGGCTAGTGCTTGCAGACTGAGCCTTGAGACTTGCTGGGCATTAGGCTCTCGTGTCAATGCCAACCTCTGGTGGTCTAAGTGGACACCCTGGGAATTTGTAGAACTGTGGGGACCCAAGTGTAACTAGCCAGGGCCAGTATGGGCAGCTGGGGAGACGGTGCATGGTTGTCATCCTTCTTCAAGTTTGAGCAGATAGCAAAGGACCTAATGACTTGAAAATCAGGCAGCTAAAGCTCAAAGCTTGGCAGATCCTAACAGTATGCATTATTAGGCTAGTGCTTGTGGATGAAGTTTGTGGACTTGTGTCAGTTGCAGCCAGAAACCTGGACCCCAGCAAGGAAGATTGTTAAGGTCCGTAGCTGCAGGTGTACACCCCCGAGATTGCATAGCAGTTGAGGACAGTGAGACCCTGGGAATGTCTGAGGAGCTGAGGAGCTGCTGTTTTTTTTTTTTTTTTTTTTACCTGTCCTACAACCAGGGACACACAGCAAGAAATCACTGTACTGTTTTGGAACTCAATGCCTGACTGATAAACCCCAGCATGGAACAGATTCGAGCTCCCCATGTACCCAGGTCAGTGGTGGCTGCAGTCAGAGCCCCCGAGCCTGCTTCTGTGCCCGTGTGAGTCCTGGTAGAGCAGTCTTATGCATCAGCCACCATCACCAGTGTCAGGCAGGTGCAGCATAGGATGGTGAGCCCACCTAAGCAGCAGACAGAGCATAGATCACCTTCACATCACAGCAGAGCACTTACAATTTCTAGTAGAGCCACGTTACTTCTGGGGAACCCTGGCCTCAGCCCAAGAGGAAAATAAGGTAGCAGATAAAAAAAACAACTAGAGACTGAAATTGCCAAGTATGCAGTTGAAGATTTAAAATTAGTTGTTTTAATTTAAATGTTTTAATTTAAATTTAATTTATTTAATTTCAATGAAATTTGAGAGAAGTAAGAGAAAAAAATCAGTATTCTAACATAGATTTGACTGAGAGACTGAAGTAGCTAAACAGAACCAAACAGAGATTATTAAACTGAAAAATACACTACATGAAATTAGTGTAGGATGGTAAGATGGAGGTTACTCCCTTCTTGGGAAGGCAGAATCCTGGCACGTGCTGCTCTTTGCTCTCATTCCCCATGAACTGGATTTCTTTCTTTTTTTTTTTTTTAAGATTTATTTATTTTTACTGGAAAGTGAGATATAGAGAGGAGGAGAGACAGAGAGAAAGATCTTCCGTCCGATGATTCACTCCCCAAATGAGCGCAACGGCCAATGCTATGCCGATCCGAAGCCAGGATCCAGGGACTTCCTCCGGGTATCCCACACAGGTGCAGAGTCCCAAGGCTTTGGGATGTTCTCGACTGCTTTCCCAGGCCACAAGCAGGGAGCTGGATGGGAAGTGGAGCTGCCAGGATTAGAACCGGCACCCATATGGGATCCCGGCGCATTCAAGGCGAAGACTTTTAGCTGCTAGGCCACGCCGCTGGACCCCATGAACTGGATTTCTTTGTGCAGCTTTTTGATCAGTGCCAACTGGTTGCAGCATCCAGCTTCTTTGTGATGGCATTCAGGGCATCCCAGCTCTCTTTGAGAACCGTGGGGCTGGAATCATTGAAGAGGCGGATCAGGCCCAAATTAGAAGGTATCAATAGCAGAAGAAACAATCAATGAGTTCAGGGTCTGGCGCAATGGCTCAGTGGCTAATCCTGGCCTTGCACACTGTCCACTTCCCATCCAGCTCCCTGCTTGTGCCCTGGGAAAGCAGTCAAGGACGACCCAAAGCCTTGGGACCCTGCACCCGTGTGGGAGACCAGGAAGAACTCCTGGCTCCTGGCTTTGAATTGGCTCAGCTCCAGCCGTTGTGGCCACTTGGGGAGTGAACCATCAGATGGAAGATCTTCCTCTCTGTCTCTCCTCCTCTCTGTATATCCTCCTTTCCAATAAAAATAAACAAATCTATTTTTAAAAATGACAGTAGTAAGGTATTAGCTACCAATAATTACCTTTAATAGCAATGGACTAAATTCTCCAATTAAAAACTATAGAGTGTCTGAATGAATTGAAAAGCAGAACTCATTAGATTCTGTTCAGAAGAAAATCATTTTACCTTTAAGGACACAGAGTGAAAGGGAGTGGATGGCAGAAGAACTTCCATGCTAATATCCCTGAAAGGAAACAAGAGAAACTATTTTTATTAGATAAAGAGATTTAAAGTCTAAAACCAGGCCCCTATAAAATGGTAGTTGGACTTGTCCTGTTGTTTCATGAGCCGAGGTGTGACATTTCTGTAAGCGGCATGGCACATGTTTATGAATGTGTCCGTTTGGTAGCATCATGATATTTAGCTCTTTCTGAAAGTTGGTTTAAAGGTTTTGTATCTTTTAACAAAGATGTGTGCTGGGCCCAGCATGGTAGCCTAGTGGCTGAAGTCCTCGCCTTGCAATTTCCTGGATCCCATATGGGTGCCAGTTTGTGTCCTGGCTGCTCCACTTCACTTCCAACTCCCAGCCTGTGACCTTGGAAAGAGTAGAGGATGGCTCAAAGCTTTGGGACCTTGCACCCGCACTGGAGACCTGGCTCCTGGCTTTGGGTTGGCTCACCTCTGGCAATGGACTGTTGTGGCCATTTGGGGAGTAGATGGAATCTTTCTGTCTCTCCTTTTCTCTGTATGTCTGAGCTTCTCTCAGAAGCATTTTTTTTTGAAAAAAAATTATTTATAATGGAAAGTCAGATTTACACAGAGAAGGAGAGACAGAGCAGAAGCATTTTTGTTATTGTGGCAAAATATACACAATCATTTTATCCAGTTTAAGTGTTCAGTATGTTGAATGTTATGCAAGTGTCATTAATCATTTCCAGAACTTTTCATTAACCTGAGCAGAAATGTTAGATTCTAGTGTTGGTAAATGATAACTTTCCATTCCTTTCCTCTTAACCACTAATCGTCTCTACAATTTCTTAACCTGGTCTGTTGGGATCCAGGGCAGAAGCATAGTCTGAAACCAGGGGGGTTTGTAATTTTTATGTAACAATATGTAGAAGTAGAATTTCTGGCTCATATTCTCTTTTAACTTTTTCAGGACTCACCATATTGTCCCCTACCCTTGCACCATTTCACATTTGAACAATGTAAAAAAAGTCCCAGTTTCTCCACATGCGTATCTGTACCTGCTAGTTTCTGTTGTTTTGAGAGTAGCCAAACAAGAGAGCATGAAGTTGTATCTCATTATGGTCTTTTTAAAAAAATTTGTTTATTTTTGTTTGCAAGGCAGAATTATAGAGTGAGAAGAAGAGATAGAGAGAGAGAGATCTTCTATCTGCAGATTCATTCCACAAATGGCTACAAAAGTCAGAACTGAACTGGTCTGAAGCCAAGAGCCAGGAGCTTCTTCTGGGTCTCCCATGTGGGTGTAGGGGCCCAAGGATTGGGATCATTTTCCAGTTTTCCCAGGTCATAGGCAAAGAGCTAGATTATAAGTGTAGCATGTGGGACTTGAACTGGTACCTATATGGGATGCACAGCAGCGCTGATCTCATCTCATCAAGATTTTGATTGGCATTTTGTGAATGACTAGTGGTACTGTGTGTGCTTTTTCATATGTTTATTGGACATTTTTATATTTCCATTGAAGAAATATTTATTCAGGTTATTTGCTAACTTTGAATTATATTTCTTTGATTGTTTGAATTGTGGTTCCTTGTACATTCTATATAATTCCTTATCTGATATGGGATTTACAATTTTTTTCCTCATTTTGTGTGTTGTTTTTCATTATCTTTTGATAGTATCTTCTCAAACACAAAACCTTTCAATGTTGATAAAATCCGTATTTTTTTTGTTTGTTTGTGTTGCTTTGTAGAAGGCTTAACGTGGTTTGGATATCGAGTATGACACAGCAACTCTCTGGGAGGTGTCAGCTCGTTAGTGACAGTGGTCTTGCTGCCTCTAACTTGTGTAATCACCAGCCATAGAGGTGCTGAGTTCTCACTCTTTCCTGCCCATCCCGAGGAAGCTGCCGAAAACCTACAGAAGATGGACACATCATGCTTGGATCACTTACCAGTCACACTGCCACTAGGGACCACAGAACATCCATTTTTGTCAGGGGTCTAGCAGGAAATAAAGTGTGAACTTGACTGAGCATAAGGTGGGCAACAAGGCATTTGCAGTGTTGTGGTTCATGCCCAAATTCAGGTACCAGATTCCAGCATCTAAATCCTAGCTTTGCTGTTTATTATCCTTGCCACTTTAGGCAAATTACCCCATTCTCTTTGCCTGAGTTTTCTTGTAGACAATATTGGAATGAGGATGTTAGAGCCTTTCATGAGTTAAGACACATAGAATGCTTGAAATAGTGCTCAGCATATCGTAAGCATTCAACAAATGTTCTTTAGAGGATTAAATGGATTCAAATATGCAAAACACTTAGAGCAGTACCTGCTGCAGCCAGTATTATTCCCAGCACATGATATTCAAATGCAAAGTTCTAAAGAATTTTTAAAGAAACGGAGTACAGACCAAACAGCATATTTCCATGGGCCAGATTCGGTTCTAGGACTGCCAATCTGCAGTGTCTGGACTGAAACGGGAGTATTTTGCCATATCTCCTAGTCAGAACGCACTTCTAAATGTGCTTTCTCTGGCCTCACTGGGACAGTGGGCCCTGATCTGCATCACTCCGCCCAGCCCTTTCCGGGAGTGTCCACCCGAGAACATGAAAACTATCCATATTCATTAGCTTCACAAAAATTTTCATTTCTTTACTTTTTTTTTTTTTTAGATTTAGTTATTTTTACTTGAAAGAGTTACAGAGAATAAAATAAGACACAGAGAGAGGTCTTCTGTCTGCTGAAAGACCTAATGCCACAAAGAGCTGAACCATTTTGAAGCTAGGAGACAGGAGCCTCCTCTGGGTTTCTCAACTGGGTGCAGGTGTCCAAGGACCGCCCATCCACCGTTGCTTTCATAGGCCATTAGCAGGGAGCTGAATTGAAAGTGGAAGCAGCCAAGACTGGAACTGGTGCCCATATGGCATCTTGGAACCCCAGACAGAGCTCCCCCATGATTGTTTTTATATCACTTAATGAAAAAGCACTTTATCATCATTGGTCAGATAAACATGAGAGATTTTTAAAGGATGTTTGTAGCATTCATTCATTCATTCAAACACTGTTACAGGCGTGAACAATTTCAAGGTGAGAGATGATTCACACTTCTATAGTGCTATGCAGATGTGTGCATTCAAGGCAATATTTAAGAGTGGATAAATGAACAGCTAATAGTTATTTAGCACTGTTGGTCACAAGTGAAGGAAATACAACTCAACCAGGTGGTACTGGATTTAGTGGTTACAACTATTGTTTGGAATCACAGGAGTTCTGCCTCTGTATTTCTCAAACTAAATGGCTTTCCCTTTACACCATTCTCAGAAATTTCCCTCCCAGTGGTGGCAAGATTGGTGCCAGCAATCACTGGTGTTCACAGCCTATAAAACTTGGAATCTCAGAGTCTTCCAGCCTCCAGATCTCTACACTCTCATGGAAGGATTCTGATGGATCCTGTCTTGGACACATGTCTGTCTCTTCAGAGCCTAGTTTGGGGGGTTGAGACTACCTGGGTCTGATTTAGATCCATTTCCATGAAGCCTTACAGAGAAAGAATTTATGTATACACATTTACAGATGCCTACCTCAAGCACTTTCCGTGAGTAACTAACTGGAAAGCTATATTGCAAACTTGCTTTTTCCAAGTCTGTATGTTAATTAAAGAGTAGTTTAGATGATCCTCAAGTTTATCGATGGGTCTTCATAGGAGTTATTCTGTAGGAAATCAATATCAACCACAAGGCATTGCTTTAGGCTCTAACGTGTTAATGTCCCAGGGAAGACTGTGCAGCTCTGATGTGAGTCAGTCCAGGCTTGACTTTCTCATCTCACTGGACTCATTGGGATGGCCCTGTTGTGATATAACAGTGACCATGTGTTTGGTATGTAGCAGGTAGTTTTATGAGATCGGTGTTTTTACTACTCATTGCAGCACAAAACTTATGACTCCTATATTGTCAGAAAAACAAACATGGCTATGATCTCACTCATATGTAGTTCTTATGGATTATTGCATTTTGCATGCAACTATGTCTATGCTAGAAAATGAAAACGTCTTTGCTGTTTTTATTCTGATAAAAGTGAACAATTCAAGAAATAGAGGGAAGAAAAATTCCTTTAAATTCTGTCACCCAGAGGTAAATACAATTAACATTTTGAGGAATATCCTTCTGGATATTTCTCTCTGCATTTTTACAACCCTCTGAAAAAGCAAGAATGAGTGCTGTCTTTCGTATGGTGCCTTTTAGAGTCCTTTGAATTGTTTGTATGACCTGGTGAACATTTTTCCATATTGGCCTGTTGAAACAATGGAAAAGAAAAAGGAGACTGTTCTATTATTTATCCAGCTGTATATTCTCTCCTGCATGAGCTGTTGCTGAATCTATTTATTAGTGAGTTTTTGGGTTTCTTAATTTTGGCATGAAGTCTTTTCCCCTTTGCCCCTAGGCTTTTATTATTCTTTAAAAAAAATCTTGGTTAAATTCTTAGTCATCATTTATGGCAATCTAAATTCAGCCCTTTTTTCCTGATCCTTCTTTTACTCGCCGAAGAAACTCAAGAGTTCATATTAAACAAACATCTTTCTGTTTTGTTAACTCTTCACTTGGAGTGCAGAGACAATGAGAGAGGCTTGTGACCTTCTCATACAGCCCGCTGTAACAGATGGTATTGCCATTTACTTTTGTTTTGGAAGCTAGCGGCAAATAACCATAGCATCTGGGATGAGATCAGTACAACTTACGGATGGAAGAAACGAATCTGAGAATTTCTGCTAGATGAAGAGGTAACAGTCCACTCTAAATGTCACCACCTAAGGAAATGTTACCTTCTGCACAGACACAGCTGTGCAGGCTCACTGAGCAGGCTTAGCATTTAGCATGGATTGCAGACTAAGGGGCCTGACATTCTTAACAGACTTCTCTGGCCTATTAAACAGGAAGTTTCTGGAAATCATCTTCCCCCAGTTGATTGATTCAGTGTGGCCATTCTATTCCATGTTAGGTCCTAGAATCTCCAGCATGAAATCTCCCTTTCTCGGAGGGCAAAGAGTACAGACTTTGGAGTTTAGAAAGAATGTGTGCTCAGTCAAATAGGAGATGTGACCTTGGCCTTAATCTCCTTTCCTGGAAAGTAATAATAATATCAGAATTAAGTTGCCTAATGCAGTTCAATACAGAGCAACTTAAGTGTTTAAGGAAGCTACTGACCAATCAGCAGAGGCCCAGAGCACAATGTTGGAGAGGGACTCACAGAGGCTCCCATTTATGATGTTAGTTTCTGGGGTCCGAGGAATTCAGGGTTTGCAGGAGAGGAGCTCAGATGACCAGGACAGGAAGGGCACTGTCAGTTGCTCAGGATGATACCCGAGGATGTACGTGATAGCACAGCAGTATTTCAATACATTTCAGTCTGGAGGAAAGTGGATCATACAGTGTCTAGCACATAGGGAATACCAAATACAAGTTCCTTTTCCTGTCATGTTTTGAAAATTATGAATATTGTTATTAAGGAGATACACATTCCTACCCACAGGCCTTTGCTTGTGTTATTACCTGGCTGCGTGAGAGATGAGGCTCAGCACAGCTCCTTTTAGTTGGTGATATTTCCTTCCTATATATTCTTCTATTTCTATCATAATCCTCCTTAATCCACGTTAGCTCTTCCTCTGTGGATCACTCCTTCTTTTCAAGTAGCATATGATCGGTTCATGAACATGCTTCAATGCCTTTGATGTGCTCAGCACCATGACAGCATGGGGAGGCTGCTCCTCAGACTCCAGACTCTACCACACCTCTGATGGTCTTCCTCAGTTGTTCTAAAGCCTTCAGTATCTTCCCATTTAAACCTCCACCCTCCTCTCCCCCCCCACTTACCTTTTGATGCTGTTTTCCCATACTCCATGTTCTAGGGTAATGGGACATTTTTTCACTCTTCCCCACACATGCCAGGTAATGTCATTCTTCTTTTTTGTTTTGTCCTCATGGCATATTCTTCTCTGTCTGCACCAGCCTGGATTTACCATCTTTCCAGAAAATGCCATGAGAATTTCTGGTCTTTGCTCATGCCAGTCCCACTATGGAATGCCTTCCTCCCATGCCTGTCTGCTCACATCTGTTTATCTAACTTCCCCTCACCTTGTGTTTTCTTTTTAACCATCTGCACCGTGAATTTGATTCCCTACATTACCTTGCATGTCGTTTTACATATTTAAAACCTGTGTTAAGTGGGATCTCTGCAATTGTATCGTAGATTCCTGGAAGAAACTTGGTATTTACATATTCAAGCATCAATAGTAATTATTCAGTGAACATTTGTGAATGGTAGTGATGGGAAGACCGTTGCTGGGATGCAGGGGAGATCTTGCAGTACTGTATGGATTGGATAGGATTAAAATATTGAAAGTAAAGAGGCCAGCTGGGTGTTTGCTGAAGTGACTTATATCAGGACAGAGATAATGGCTGTGAGAGTGAGGAAGATAAGATAGGTATGAGCAAAATAAGAGAAGAGTGAAAAAACAGGATTATAGTGCTGATTTAGCCCAACAAATGACAGAGTAGAACCAGAAGTAAGTACTAAAGTCTCTTGTTTTTAGAAGCCAAAAATTGGTGGAAAATTGAGGAGATTGTGGATGTCGAGGCAGCTTTGCTCTGCATGTGCTGAATTTGAAAAGACTCATGAACTAGTAAGAACTGAAGACATAGAGATAAGTATTACGAAGGGAAGGCCATTGAAAGAATCAAAAGGCGGATTATATAGAAAGAGAATTAGAAGTCCATGATTGAAACAAGAATGGGTCCAAGGACTGGCCTATGAGGTGAGAGGTTGGGGACATACAAAGAGGTTGAATTTAGAGTGTACATTACCCTGGAAACAAGCAGAGAACAGAATTGGAAGGCTCTGTTAGTGCTTGTGAAGAGTTAAGAACATCAGACTGAGAAAAACAATAGTGTCTGGAACAGAATGGAAATCAACCAACTTTTGGAGGATGTGCTTTTGAGGATGGAGTCCAGCCTATGAGAAAGAGGTTTGTAGGTACTAGAGGAAATTGATTTAAACCAGTCTTAGCAAGTGAACAAGCAGCAGGAACCAATTCACATAGTGTGAGTATCAAAAGGGAGTGTACTGGGAGTATTCAGTGATATCTTATGGAGACTGGGCTGGGTTGTACAGCTGTATCCTGTGAGCATCTGGGCTCAGCAACTGTATGACAGTCATTCATCCTCGCTCTTAGTTGGCTCCACAAAATAACTTGAATGCTTCTGATGGCTGCATAATTAGTTAGCACTGCAATTACAGTTCAAGTCGACAGTTTAGGCTCAATTCCAATGACCTACATTCTCAGGAAGAGACTGATTAGCTCAACTAAAGTTCAGGTGTCTATTTGGGATCTACTAAGTAGTAGGCCAGTTTCAAGGGGCCTTAAAATAAAAGTGGGAAAACTGGGGTCTAGCTCATGGGTTAGGAAAGGATTCTCAGGATAAGGGATGTTTTCTAAACGGAGGTGTTAGGTAGTAAAAGGAAGAGCAACTGAAGGTAGCAAAAAGGAAGCAAGCAGCACTGAATGTGTGGAAAGAAATATACACGTTGAAAGGTAGGAAGGGTGGGATTCTTGGAGCGGGATGGCTCTTCAACATCAGACAGGAGGTAACTGGAAGACACAGAGAGGCCAAGAGTTCATGGAATCTAGTGATCTCAGGAAGAGAAGGCGTTATCCAGTACTTGAAGCAGATGAATGGGCCAACAGTGATATGCTCATGTGAAGAGAAGGGAAAGCCTGAGGCTCCAGCTAGGTATCTGTGACAGAATAGCAGCTCACCGAGATGTTCATGTGTTGGTCTTCATAAACTGGAATTCTATTATAGTCCAAGGTTGAAGGGACTTTGTAGATGTCATTAAGGATCTTAAGATAGGGACATCTTGGGTTAACCAGGCGGACTCAACAAAATTACAAGAGCTTTTATAAGGAGGGCGCGGAGGCAGGAGGGTCAGCGTTGGAGCAAGAGCTATAATGTGTTGCTTTAAGCTGCCAAGTTAGTGGTGTTTATTATATCACAACAGGAAACAAATACATCCGCTCAGTCTTCCCTCACAAGTCTGTGAAGTGGTTTGCTGAGTGCCAGCGTGTGGGGAAGAAAGCAGCTGCCTCGGAGGCTGTTGGAAGTAAGCGCAGGGAGCTGCCAGGGTGTCAGGAGAGACCCGATGGAGGGCAGGCTGCAGCACTGGGACAGTCAGAGCAGTGATAACAAGCACTTCCCGAGAGCTCACGGGATGCACGTGCTATTGTCGGTGCTTATTCTAAGTCACCTCAGCGGATACTCCCTCTAAGTCTCTGGAGCAGAACCTGTTTTTGGTCGTACTTCCTCCCGAGAAACCAAGGCTAGGATGGTGAAGTGGCTCACGTACGCATCTGTGGAGGAACACAAACGCATGAATTCGAACCCGGGACGTCTGCTCTGAGGCCTCCGCCAGGCTTTATTGTGCTGTGTGACGAAGCGGGTCTGTTCTCTGCTATGGTCTTAGGTTAGAGACTACAGTCAAATGGGAGCCTAGCGCAGGCACTGCCTGACCCTCAGCAGGTATCCTACGTCCACTGTAGGTGACGTGGCACAAGCTGGGTGCGGAACCTTCTTTTCCTCCCTGCTTTTCTCCTGTGCACCAACTCCTTTCATTTCCTCTCTTCTTTTTTTAAAGCTTTAATTATTCTATAGGGTGAGAGGATGGGACAAGGGAATAAATGATAGACAGACAGGAGACAGACACATATAGTTTATCTTGTGGTGCATTCCTCAGACAGCTGCCACTCGGAGTGTTGTGTCTAGACCAGGCTGACGTCAGGTGCCAGGCGCTCACTTTGGGTTTCCCACGTGGCTGGCAGGGGACCCAGATGCTTGTGCCATTACTGAATGCCTCTGCCGGTGCACATTTAGCAGGAAGACACCCTTTGAGACACGGGGTGTCTTAACTGACATCCTAACCACTAAACAAATGACTCACTTCTCTTTTCAACATGTGCGTTTGTTTCCAGCTTCTGTTTGAAGAGCCACATAATGAGAGCATGATAATAGTAACAGTAAGTTTTTCTCTAGGTGTCAAACTTAAAAATAGAGTTGAATGAATTATGTATTTTCCTCTGAGTTATAGTGAGCACCTAATAAATGCTAATGATCTTCCTGTGGAAGGCATTTTTACTAATTGGAAATAGGCTCCTGTGATATAAACGGTTTCAGCATTTTAAAGTCGTGCAGCATGTAAGGATGTATTCTCAGGGGGCTCTAGGCTGCTATTAAAATTTAGTAAATTCAGCTCTGCAGAAACCAAATGAAGGTGATTGGAAGGGTTCTCCGGACTCTTTTAGGAGGGTGTTATTTTCAATTCTATTTGCTCGGGCTTCTCACAGAGAAGGTCATCTGGACCTTGAAGTCAAGAGCTTGATGGTCCTTGACCAAAAATAAAAGCCAGACGCTCTGGAGCAGCGTGCATGCCGAGAAAGGGGGCAGTTAATTGCACTCTGCAGTGTGCAGCCCACTCTGGCTGTGTGTGGAGAACAATGGCAGACACCGTGGGGAGCACAGAGAATGAACAGGACTTCTCTGATTTCCAAGAGTTCTTTCCGTAGAATCTTCTGGTTCGGAATCGAAGAGGGCTAAGATTAAACACTCAGTTTTCTTTTTGAAGCCTTTGAGAAGTGAATCTTCGGACAGACCGGATGGACCGTGGTTCCAGTAACGTAGCGCAGAGCGGATGCGTTTGCCCTAGAGAGGAAGTGCAGAGCTGTCGTTATGACTGGGCCTCTGCCCCCTCACATGTCCCAGTGTGAATCAGCTTCCACTGCTTGTGTCACAAGGCAAGGCATGTAGTCCAGATGGCTTTAAACGCCCTCACCTGTAAGATAGGCCTACGAACACTCCTCGTGAGGACCGAAGGAGCTCATCCACGTAAAGTGCTGCAGAAAGTGCTGAATTGATCTAGGGTCACCATTGTAGTCAGGAGGGAATCAGTGTCACCAACCTAGGGTAGTCTCTGGGCTGAGAAGCTCCTCTTGATGCACTCCTATACAGCCGTCTCGTAAGCTCCTTTTCTAGCTGTCACAGCTGCCAGATTCAGAAAGTAAAGATACAGGCCTTTTAGTGAAATTCAAATTCAGATAGGTAATGAATACTTTTTGGTAAAAGAATGTGCTATATGTATTTTATCAGACATACTTACATTAAACATTATTTGTTGTTATCCGGAATTAAAAATCAAGGAGGTGCAGCACACATACTAAAATTGTACCAATACAGAGAAGATTAGCATGGCCCCTGTGCAAGGATGACATGCAGTTCGTGAAGCGTGCTTTATTTATATAAAAAAACACAGGGAGGCATTCTGAGTTTTCATGCACCTGATAACCTTGTGGATATGTGGTCTTAGGCAAATTTCTTAACTTCCTGTGTTTCAGTTTTCACATCTGTTAAATGGGAAATTCAATGGAATTTGTGCTAAATGTTTCTAGCCGATGACTGGCTCACCACAGCTGCTTTGTGTATTTTAGTACTTGTTACCGTTCAGACGAGGCTGTGCCTGGTTAATGTTGTGTTGCTCATGGTAAATTTGGAATCATACTCTTGAGCATTCAAGAGAAATTGTAAAATTAATAATTGTAAAAGTTTTATTTTCAGATGCAAGTATTTGGCCTAGTGATTAAGACCCTGGGAAGCACCTTGCATCCCCCATGAGAGTACCCGGGTTTGATGGCCAGCCCTGGCTTGTGATCCTAGCATCGTGGAGTGTGCACTCCCGGAGCTGGTGAGGCTGGTCAAGGTCATCACCGGCATGAGGGGAGAGCTGGACTGAGTTGATGGCTTTGACCCCCTGGTCACTATAGGCATTTGGAGAGCAAACCAGCAGATGGGAGCCCTCTATTCCTCTTTTTCTGCCTCTCAAAGAAATTAATAAATAATTCTTAAAAAGCATGCTTTCGTTGCTACTGCAGTTAGCATTCCATTTGGTATTGGCTTTAAAAATGCAATGTCAAACTGAAATGAAAAGACTCCATCCTTATAATAGCTCTCTTTAGCTTTAATGATTTTTTACTGTGCCATAAATTCTTAAGATTGACAACCATCAAGGAGAATTCAATTCTCACTCTCTATTTTTGCAATTTTGCCCTCTGGAGCAGTGCTGAGTTGGAGTCGAAACAAATGAAATTGCCCAGTTTCTTCATTTTGCACAAGTTGCAGAAGGCTTGACTGAAGTTATGAAAAGTTCAAGCCAGTTAAAAACTCTTTCTGGAACATAAGTCTTTGTCACTGTGCATGCTTTTGATAAGGGAGTCTGAATCTTCTGTGTAACTGCAGTTCTTATGGGGGAGATGTTATTAATTTAGCCCAGAGAATGCATTTCAAATTTATCACAAGTTAGTACTTGTCTTTTTCCCCCCTCTCCATCAAAGTCTTTATTTGTCAAAATTGTAGACTCTGCATGTCTTAGGATTCAGAAATTAGTTCAACCGAGATTATTTCTCCTTTACTTGAAGTGTCCTGGTTCATTTCATGTTGTTATAACAGAAGAACAAACCAGTAATTGATGATGAACAATCCAAGATCAAGATGCTGGCTTCTGGCAAGGGACTTCTGCTGTGTTATCACACGGCAGAAGGTGACAGGGCAAGAAGGTGAGGCAGGAGGTGGGGAGGGACAGTGGTGTGTGTGTGTGTATGAGAGAGAGAAACACAAAAGGAGACTATGCTACTACAATGAACCTGTTACTGGGATGACAGATCCATTCTGAAGTGAGATAATGGCATGAATCCAGAGCCTTCATGGTTCAGTGACCTTCACATTCTCATCTAATATTCTCACCTTGCAGTCACATGTCAGAAGGAGTTTTGAAAGGAACAAACATTCAAGCCATAGGTTGAAGTATCTCTCCAACTTTCCATCCTCCTAAAACTCCATCAAAGTTCTGCTTACCATTCCCAAGTGTAGACTTCTTTGAGGACATCTCAGGGTCTAATATTAATCTTTATGAGAACATTTGTCATTGTGTTTGTGACTCATCTTTGAAATTCCCATGCAGCTGTTGGACTGATCAATTCATGTTAGAGTTACTGAGTTGAAAACATCTGAGCACTGAATAGGACTTCTGTGTCACTGGAACAACCAATGCTTTAGCAAATAGATATCTTTACAAACCCATTTGGAAGAGTTGCTTTCCCTAGAATAGGTGAAAATTCAAATGTGGAGAAAAAATATTTAAAAAATCCATCAGCATTACAGTATTTCTGTTCTCTGTTTGCCTGGGAAAAATGGCTTGTGTGAGTGATTCACCATGGACATGGGTAATAAGTAGTTTGATGGAAATTGTCTTAGCCAGTGGAGAATCCCTTTCATTCTGAAGAGGATAAGGATGTTACTGCAGTGTGGGATTGAACCTCTCTCTGGATTGGTGGCTCTCCATTGCTCCATTTGCTTTGCTTGTCTTCTGCCTGCTCTGTGCCCGTGAGGCCACCACTTTTTTCTTGTTTACCTGTTGGCTGTCTTCCTGATGGGTTTGGCCAATACATAGGAAAGCAAGGTATGGATGCTTTCTCTGATTTGATACTGCACCCCATGGCAGCAGCTGGGTTCTTCTGCAATGATGTTTCCTGTGGCTGTCTTCTCTGTAATTAGTTCATTCTCCCAGTTCTGTGGGGTGCTAACACTTCTCAGTTTTGCTCATCGGTGGATACCTTATCCCCTGCTCTCAAGTTTATGACAAATTCTTGTGAGTCTTTATTTGGGACATTTGGAGTAAATTTTCCCTATTACTGGGATGTTAGTAGTTATCCTACCAAGATATTAACTTCCCAAAGTATCCACTACATTCCCTTGCTCTGCCTTGGAGGTTGGTCACAGAGGTAGTGCAAAGAAGAAAAAAACATGGTCTTGCTCTTAAGCTGATTATAGTCTAGGAGTGTGGTCTCTAAAGATATCAGTAGATTCTTAGAATAAGAAAATATATATAAAAAATGAATTTAAGGACTGGGCACTTGACAGTCTGAAACCAGGAGCCAGTAACTTCCTCCAGGTCTCCCATGTGTGTACAGGCCCAAAGCCTTGGGACATCCTCAACCGTTTTCCCAGGCCACAAGCAGGGAGCTGGATGGGAAGTGGAGCTGCTGGGATTAGAACTGGCACCCATATGGGATCCCAGCACATTCAAGGCGAGGACTTTTAACACCTAGGCCACAGCGCTGGACCTCCAAACTCAAATTTTGATTATATAATGAAGACAGGCCTGGGACATGGTACTTGATGGTGCTTGGAACTTGATGTTCTCGCTAATTGCTAGGATTTGAATGCTCCCATAGAAACTGATTCATGGTTTTGTCCAACAATGGTCCATGGGTTTCTTTGAATGAATTCCATGAGAGAGTCCATAGTTACCAGTGTTCTGCAGAACTGGGGGAGATGTGAGGCTCCTGGCAGACCACAGACAGCCTCCTCACCCATCGCAATGCCCTCCAGAGCCTAAACTACTTATTCAAATGAAAAATTTCAGAAAACACTGAACCATTTATTAAAAATGCAGACTGCACCATTTTCTAATTAGTTTGAAGTTGACTGAGAGACATCCAGATGAAAATTTCCTAGGAAACATTCAAAAGAAATAATTGCCATACTTGGCACATGTAATTGAAAATTATGCATGACACTTTGATAAATATAGCTGGTGATGTGCTCTCTCCATTTGGCTGTATGAATTATGTGAGGTTTTCTTCCAGTTATGTGAGATATTAAAGCCAAATATTGAACACTTTGTCACTATTACAGAAAGCTTATTTGAAACATATTACTTATGACATCTTTTCATCTTTGAAATATTTTCTGTAGACATTTTTTTGCTCATGCAATAGAGTAGTATAGTAATCTATATGTAATTTTAGATATATATGTCAAGGTGTGTTAGAAGATTGATGCGGTGATTAGGATGAATGGTTTGGTGAAGAGTAAGTAAGAGTTTGTAACATGAGGACCAGCTGTAAGAAGGAACTGGAGGGGATGTGAGACCATGGAGCCAGATCAGACCCCTGTGGGAGTTAAGGAGGCTGGGGTATGAAGAGACAACGGACTCAGTTTCCTTCTCTGTAGGATGATGTTCAGGACGTCTGATGGAAGGGAGGGACAGGTGTTGGGGAGATTAGAAACACTCCGTGCTTGGTCTTGTGGTTAAGGCACCAGTTTAGGTTCCTATGTCTCTTCTCAGACATCCTGGTTTCCATCGTTGGCTCTGGCTACTTGTTCCAGCTCTCTGGAATTGAAGTCCCAGCTCCCACAAAGGCAGAGTTACACACACACACACACACACACACACACACACACACACACAGAGCAACAAAAGTGAGAGAGCTCTTCTGTTCACTGGTTCACACCCCACATGACTTCAGTAACCCCAGGCTGGACCAAACTGAAGTTGAGAGTCAGGAGCTTCTTCCAGATCTTCCATTAATGTGCAAGGGCCCAAGCCACTTGGGCCATCCTCTGCTGCTTTCCCAGGTGAATTAACAGGGAACTGGGTGGGAATTGGAGCAGTTGGGATTGTAGGCAGTGATTTAATGTGCTATACCACAGCAGTTCTCCACTCACCTGGGCATTTGGGAAGGGAACCAGCAGATGGGAACTTTCTGCCTCAAAAACAAAGCAAAACAATTCTTTTGAATACACACCCTGAAAATGCACAAATAACAGTTGTGATATATGATTTTTGTGATATGATTTTTCTTTGTCCCATGAGGCACAAACCAGCCCACTGAGCAACCAGAAAATTCTCCACTGAGGGGCTGAGTTCCTTTGCTCTGCCTGTGATTGTAAAGTGAAAGGTCACTGAACTCCCCCAGGGAGACTTCTGAGAGTTGTTTAAGGCATCTGTTATTCTGTCTTGATCACATTTCTAGTCTAGTGACCACAGCTCTCCAACTCCACCTTTAAAGGTTGTGGTTCTCCAAAGGCCACTTGATTGGACAGCCTGTCCTTCCCCAAGTCTTGTCTGATCTTTGGTTGCCTCTCATGCCAGCTGTGTGTAGTGACCTCACCCATGCTGAGAATTCTTTGTCTTTCAGGAGACAACAGGAGCCTAGTGTTTACCAGTACATAGTGAGGGTCCCAAAGATCCTTGATATTCAGATATGCCTGCATGCCACCATCTTCCCAAGTAGAAGTCTACAGGGGAGCAAACCAGGGCATTGTCATGGGATCCTCGGCTGGGGATGTGAATCTATAAAGGTGTCTGTGGAGGCCAAGAATTCAGTTGGGAAGACCTTTGGAGTTTGTTAAGCCCAGCCCTGTGGTTTCAGCCAGGAGAAACTGGAGAATTGGGGGTAGAAGCAGTTAGAAGACGTGTCTCGAGGTGAACGTAGGTATCATAGTTTCCAGGACACGGTCGTCTTGTCTACATCACATTCTCTGTGTGTAGCAGCAGTCAAGTCCAGGCTCTGATGATTTCTGTCTCTTCCATGGAGCAGCCAACTGCTGGCCTGAAGTTGTGAATACATTCATGAGGGGAGAAGTCAGGACTGTACAGACCTGCAGGAAGTCTGGCTTTGTGATGATAGCCCCCTCAATTCTGTTGTTCTTGGAAGTTCAACAAAGCCTAAGCCAGGACCGTGAACTGGTCTTGGAACTTAGGATTTGTGCCACGCAGCCTACATATTCTCTACTTGATGCCAATTATTCATTCCTCCCATTCAAATGAAAACAAAAAATAAAACCACAGATGGGGAAGAGTGTGAAAAAAATATGCATGCATTCTTGACTGAGAAGTGAGAGAGTGATGGCCATTGCATAGAAACAGTCATTTCCTGGAGAGAGACCCAGCTGCACTGTGTGTGTGTGTGAGGTGGGCGGTGAGGCTGCCCGGGGCAGCAGCAGGAGTGTTCTTCATTGAGAAGATGAGAGATGATTGACTGGGAATGATATCCGTGATTTCTGAGGTAGTATCATTCAGGGAGAGAATGCTCACTAGAGGCAGGGCTGGCAGAGATGGGAGTGGGCTCCAGAAAAGGGCTGCACTTCCATCCCAGTGCCTCTTCCAAGCCGTGTGCATGGGCTGCTAGTCCTTGCCACTTAAGATCCTTCTGGGAAGCCCTATGAGATGGAAGTTAATCCCAGCCCTTCCTCTGCCAAGTACTAGTTGAGTGGTTTTGGCATGTGACTGAAGGTGACTGAGTTGGCACCCTGTCCTGCCAACATGCTTTCAGGACTTTCATGAGAACTAAGTAGGACAAGATAGGGAAAAGTGCCTGGTGTTAGATATAAACATGTAATACATTATCAGTAATAATTATAATATGAAACAGATCATGCCTAGAGAAGGTATAAAGAACAACGCATTAAATACTCAGGCACTCGGCTCTCAGCCTAATTTGAGAGACCATAAAAGCCCTAATGACAGTCCTTGCTCTGTCCCTCTCTTTCTCATTGATAATGTAGTTTATTGGTACTCACATCACTTTGGATGTCTACCATTTTACTAAAAATGATATGTAGACTATGGCTTGGATATTTTAAACATGATAACATGTTCTATGTGTTATTTTGTAACTTTTTTTTGCCTTGAAATTATATTAATGAAGTTTATACTTTTGATCTGTGTAGTTCATTTTATTTTCCTAATTTATTTACTCATTTTCTTTCAGATGGATACTTGGGTTGTCCAAAGTCTCTTCCTTCTGTAATTGATACTCTAATCATTGTAGATTTTGTGTAACACAGTTTGTAAAATGGAATAGATACTTCTGTGAAATACTGCCTATCCCTTACAGTATCTTAAAAATGACATTTTGGGAAGATTTTTTCCATTTTATAGAATGTCTTAAGTTCATTATAGCCCCCACAGATGGAAACCACACTCCTATGGAGGTTTTCAGGGTCCCAACCCAAGGCTCATTACAGTACCTTATGCTGTAAAAACTCGACACTTCAAAGACTATCCATATGAAATGGCACCCTCATTGCTGGAAAGCATCTCTCGCAATAGCTCAAAGCCCACTTATTCCATCTGCTTATCTTTCAAATAGGTTTTTAGGTTCTATAGTTGAAGTTTCCTGAGCCAAAGTCTTGCAAAACAAATTCAATTTTTCCACCCTGAGGTAGAAAAATAGTTTCTTGTAATAACCTTGGCATTTGCTGTCTGGTTAATGTGGTTTTTTAGTGAATTCCTCTATAATCAAGGTTTCCATGGATCTTTTTTATAAGTTAAAATTTTCCAACAATAAAAGTAACACGAGCTTTTTATAAAAGGGTTTAGAACCTGTAAGTGCAGACAAAAGGAGAACCAAATCAGAAGTAAATGCTGTGATCATTTGGCACCTTCCCGTTTTCCTCTCCGTATTACTTACATAGTTGGATTGTGCTGTTGATCCAGATTTGTGCCCTGCATTTTCCACTTAGCATTTGAATGTAAGCTTTCTCTCTGTGGACTTTTTTTGTGGCCAAAATTTACCCAGAAATGAAGTCTGTGTCTCCAAGGAAGCTCATTCTCAGAAAGGAAAAAATCTGTTCAGTGCAAGGTTATGGGAAAAATGCCTTTTCGATGGTTTGGGCTGTCCCGGAGTAACTCTTCATTAAATGTGCCAGTACAGTTCTGCTTTTTAATCCCAGTTGGCTTGCATAAAGATAATGCGTAAATGATAAAAATGTGCAAAGCATGCACGTGTGTGTATCTTTCCATGTACATATGTACATGTAAGTGTGTACACATGACTGTGGATACTTTCCCTTCGCGCCCACTCACGCTCACACAGAGAGATTGTGCCACACCTTTTTAGAATAAGAGTGGTTTCTAAGACAGACGAAACAAAAGGCAGATTTACAAAGAGCTAGAAAATCTTCTATCCTCTAGTTCACTCCCCAAGTGGATGCAACAGCTGGAGCTGAGCTGAGCTGATTTTCCCACATGGATGCAGGGTCCAAAGGCGTTGGGCCATCCTTGTCAGCTTTCCCTGGCCACAGGCAGGGAGCTGGATGGGAAGTGGAGCATCTGGGACATGAACCGGTGCCTATATGGGATCCTGGCAGATGCAAGGTCAGGTTATCGTGCTGTGCCCTATGATTTTAGTATTTTAGAGAGTCAGTTTGACTTTATTCTAATGCTGTGTTATGATCTTCATCTCAGGTATCTCCAGGAAGGGAGTGAAATAATTATTAATGACAGTTTGTCATCCAAGTTAATTTGTTGCTGGGAGAACTAATTATCCATTCCAGGTGGTCTCCATCAGGGTAACAAGACAACCTGTGACAATCGACTGTTCGTTTATGATGAACCAATTAAATGTAATTAAACAGATTTGAGTTTACAATACAACTAATTACAAGTAATTAAGGAACATTAGGTTTGTAGTATGCATAGAACAACCACCTTTGAAACCAGGATCTAGTTTTCACAGATTTAACAAACATGTTTGTAAAACAAGCAGGATCGAGCCAGGAAATCTGCCAAGGAAATGCTTTTTAGTGATCCGTCACCGACTTTTAAAAGTCATGGGAGTTGTTATTTAATATTTTGATTCATAAAGTATGTAGGAGGTGAATTTCCCCAGGCAAGGTGCAACCCACAGAGATGCCAATTAGCTGTGAAGCCATAGAATAGATTATTTTTTTGAAATATTGAGATGCTTTTGAGAGTCATAATGAATAATTTTAATATTGAAAGATATTTTCCAACTAACTGGAATCCCCTGTAACATTCCTGTGTATTTAATTGATTTGAAAGCCCAAGTCAGGCGCCCCGATTTCAAGCTACATCTCCCTTGCGAGTGGCAGCAACCCCCTACTTAGCCATCGCTTGCTTCCTCTCAGGAGCCCACATTAGCAGCAAGCTGGAACTGAAATTAGACCTGGGGCTTGAACCCAGGTGCTTGGATATAGAGTGTGAGCTTGCCAAGGGCTGCTTCACCTCAATGCAAATGCCTGCCCCTGCCTTGGCTTTCCCTACTGTCTCTGGGGCATGCAGCAGCTTCATTGTCTTTGCCAAAGATATGTCAAAGAGTAACTCCCAGTTCCAGTGAGATATGCTGTGTAGCCCCCTGAGAGAGTATCGTTCTCTTTACTGGTGCATCAGAGAATCACTCCCCCTGCTCAGCTGGGTTGCTGGCCTAGCCCTACTCTGGGTTGTTATACAGGGAGCAGCTGGAAGGGGCAGCCATTGTCATTTGCTATAGCCCACATTAACTTGGACTACAGACACACTGGCTTGGTTTGATTCAAGAAAAGCAAATTTGGGAGTTATTCCATTTGTTTTTCTCTCAGAAAAACCCCAGTTAGATGGCTGTTGCAATGACAGCCTGGATGAAGTGAGTGGCTGTGGTAAGGAGAGGAGATGAGTGAGAAAGATGCTTGCAAAATAGAAGGATTTTGGCGACATGTGTCTGTGTGCTGCATTGGATGTGTCTTGTATAGCCCTTGCAATACTACTGGCCTCACTTATAATTCCTCACAGAACCTTGGCAACTTCCTCCTCCTGAAGTTTGCAGCTTTGTGTAGTTTCATGCTGACATTACTCCCAGGCTAGAACTGTGAGCATCTTGTGTTCTGCCTTGGGGCTCTGTGCCCTTGACAACCTGTTAGACATTCGGTACTCATGCTGGGGAGCAACTCTTGACCCATGGTGCTGGAAGCTGATAGACACCTGCTGTTTCCCTTTCCTGCTGGAGCTCGGAGCCATGGATAACATGGCTGAACACCCTGAGATTGCAGGGTGGCCAGCTTCATATTGCGTCCCTGTTGTGGTTTTTATTATTTTATTGTTTCTCTCTGCTCTGTGTGATTTCTGATCCATAATATCTTGCTGCTGAACAAATTGCCTGCATATAAGAGCTTGTCTTCTGCTCTGATGCAGGGAGAATTCAGGATAACAGGTGTGAAGCTTGGCTACGTGGGAGAACAGTGGGCCCAGGAAGAATAGAAAACTGTGGATGTTAGGCAAGCTGATGAACTTAGTGTAGGGTTAGCCGAATTGGAAATGGCAAGTGGGACTTTGGGCACAGAAGGCCCAGTTAGTACCTCAGTGGTATTGCTGCCGGAGCATCTCTGATTTAGGAACCAGGATTTCTTTTTTTCTTTTTTTTAAAATTAGTTAAATTTTTTTTTTTTTTATTGTAAAGGAAGATATATAAAGAAAAGGAGATGTATAGAGAAAGATTTTCCACCTGCTGGTTCACTCACCAAGTGGCTGCGATGGCTGGAGCTGAGCTGATCTGAAGCCGGGAGCCAGGAACTTCTTCTGGGTCTCCCACACTGGTGCAGGGCCCCAAGGCTTTGGGACGTCCTCGACTGCTTTCCCAGGCCACAAGCAGGGAGCTGGGTAGGAAGTGGAGCTGCTGGGACATGAACCAGTGCCCATATGTGATCTTGGGCGCATACAAGATGAGAACTTTAGCCACTAGGCTAGCAGACCAGGCCTAGGGACCAGGATTTTTGAGCTCCTAGTTTTAGCTTCTGACTCATGCAAAAATGGTCACTGAGTTGATTTTATTTCCCCAGGAATAACAGTTGATATTAGTTATTTATTGAGGCAGAGCAGATTACCTCACAATGTAAAAGCCTTACACAACAAGCACTTATTGTCACCCACAGTGTTTGAGTATTAGGAACTTAGGAATGGCTTACCTGGTGGGACAAGCAGTTGGTGGAGGCCAAGTTGCCTGATTCCAGCTCCCTCATGTTACCATTCCCACCTGGGCCTCTCCTGGGGCTTTTTACCTGACTCAGTGTAGAGCCGGTGATCTGAGAGCTAGATCTCCTTAGAAAGAGAGGGCTCCCAAGATACAAGCTGCTGTCTTCTAACCCTAATCTTGGAAGTTGTACTCACCATCACCTCGGCCAGTTACTGTTGACTACAGTGAATAACCCTTGGAGTATCAAACAATGGTGTGAATGCTGCGTATTGGTTTTTCTGTAATAAGGAAGCACTCGATGTTGGGTTTCTTATAAAGAAGAGTTTATTAGCTCACATTTTTGGAGGCTGAAAGAACAGCATGATGGCCATCCCTGTGGGGTCCCCCTGCCAATCGCCTCGTGGCAGATGGCAGTAAGGTTGAATCACATGCCTAACAGGGACTACATGGCAAGAAAGGAGGCCAAAGAGGCTGTGGGGGGGGCATGCTGCTTTTAAAAAATATTTGTTTATTTATTTGAAAAGTCAGAATTAGAGAGAGAGAGAGTTAAAGTAAGAGCCAGTGAGGTCTTCCATCTGCTGGTTCTCTCCCCAAAGGGCTACAATGGACAGAGCTGAGCTGATCTGAAGCCAGCAGCTGGGAGCTTTTCTGGGTCTCCCATGTAGGTGCAGGGTCCCAAGGCTTTGAGCCATCCTCTACTGCTTTCCCAGCCATGAGCAGAGAACCAGATGGGAAGTGGAGCATCCGGGACGTGAACCAGCAGCCATATGGGATCCCAGTGATTGTAAGGTGAGGACTTAGCCATTGAGGCATTGTGCTAGGCTCAGCAACTGTATTTAATAACTGTAAATGGTATGCTTTACTATACCTTCCACCTGCATTCTGACCTCCCGAATGTGTTAGTTATGTAATGATTCTTAATTCTTTTCTTGGTTCTTTTCTTTTTTAAAAAAATCTTCTGTTGGTTATTTTCATAGTATAAAGCATATACTGAAACATAATGAAATATTTTGTTCATATTTTTGAGAGGTGGAGAGATAGAAGCACACACAACAGATACATTCACACACACACACACACACACACACACACACACACACACACACACACAGAACTTCCATGTACTGGTTTGTTCTCCCCAGGTGTGCAATGGCTGGGCCTGCAGCAGGCTAAAGACGGGAGTGAAGATCCTGGCACGGGTCTCCCACCTGAGGGAAGGGACCCAGTCACTTGAGCTGAAACTCGGTACTGTCTTCTAGGATCTGCACCGTCAGGAAACTGCAATCAGGAATCGGCACCGATAGCTGAATCCAGATGTTCTCAAAGCAGTTGTCTTAACCGTTAGTCTAAGTGACTGCTAGTACACATCTAGTTTTTTTTTAAAATTATTTTTACATTTATTTGAACAAATAAATGGCAGAGAGAGAGAGAAAGTGAGCGAGCCAGGAACTTGAATTCCATCCTAGATTCCTACTGAAGTGGCAGGGGACCAAGGACTTGGGCCAGCTCCCCCTGCCTTCTCAGGTGTATTAGCAGGAAGCTAGATTGGAATTGGAATAGTGGAACCTGAGCTGGCTCTCCAATGTGGAATGTCTGCATTGCAAGCAGCAGTTTAACCAGCTACACTATAATACTGGCAGCTAAACATATATTTTTGATTTATCATATATAAAAAGGGCTTTGACTCAACTAATGAGAAACTCAGTAACATTCCTCTCCTCCCTGACTTCTGTCAGCTCCATTACTCCTTTAATCTGACTTTAAATAATAATGTTTACAATCTTGGGGCGAGCTCCATGGCCTAATAGGTTAAGCCTCTACCTGCTTACCATATATGCCCTGGTTTGATTCCTGGCTGCTCCACTTTTAGTCCAGCTCCCTGATAATATGCCTGGGGATGCAGCATAGCAGCATAGCTGACCCTAGCTTTTTGGTCTCTGCACCCACATGGGAGACCTGGAGTAGGTTCATTCCCCCAAATGGCCACAATGGCCCAAGCTGAGCCTGTCCTAAGCCAGGAGCCTCTACTGTGTCTCCTATATGGGTGCAGGGGCCTAAGGACTTGAACCGTCCTTTGTTGCTTTCCTAGTCCATAAGCAGGAAGCTGAGCAGCCAGGACATGAGCTTGTGTCCATATGGGATGTTGACACTGTAGGCAGAGGATTAGCCTGCTGGTCCCAATAAATAAATCTTAAAAAGAAAATGGTAAAAATTAGTGTTTACATTTTCTTCTGTGGATATAGTTGCATTGAATTCTTTGGCTAGAGATTGACTGAAGTTTTAAAGGCATGAGACAACATTTGTATATTTGTAAGTATATGTAGTAAATGCGTACAGCAAAATCAAGCAATTGAACGAATAATAAAGCAAATGAAATGTTCAAAGTGTTGAAGACAGATTTCCTTCTTCTTTTCTTTTCTTTTTCCCCCAGAGCAAATGGATTGTTCAAAATGTGTTCAATTCTGAGCAGTTTGTCAAAGTTTGCACAATGTTTTTTAAAAAATAATATTTTATTTTCTTAGTATTTCTAATTGCCTTTCTTTTTCTTCTTAAAGCATGTGCGCATGTGCATGGTAGCATACCCTCACACAATGTCTTCACTTAATCTCTAAGTGTTTTCTGGTTCCTAATCACGCATTTGCGTGATGGAATTGTTTGGCTTGATGACCTGCACAGAACCCTGACACCCCGCCCCACCTGGGAAGACTTCATTTTCCGTCCTAATACACAACATGTCTTAACTAGGCTTTTTGTTTATTTCAGCCCATTTGTTACCTTCCACATTCAGGCCCTGTGTGTGCTGGTGGTAATGTCTTCTCGCACGGAGGCTTTTGAATGGCAAGTGAACTTCTGAACTGTTGCCTGCGTGACATGTTTTGTGCTCATTTTCTGGATAGCGTGGCTTAGTATAGAATTGTAGGTTCAAAAAACTATCCTTAAAAATGCACTCTTACTGTCTCCTAGGATTTCATTCTGCTGATAGAAATTGGATACCAGTGCAATTCTTCTGTTACGGAAACCTGGATGATTTTTAAAAAAAGACTTTAGCATTTTAAGCTTTGGACGGTGTGGGTGTTATTTCTTGCTCTTCTTAACCCTCTGTGGCTCATGCAGGCCCCTTCGGACCCTCAGCCTGCGTCCTTGCCTCTGTGGCCTGTCTCTCCGTCCTAACTCTAATTACCCAGCTCTGGACCTAGGGATGGCCTTCATGTTTTTCATCTTTGCTCCCAGAGTTTTCTGTTCCTCTGTGTGTGTGTGTTTTCTGAATTCTGGGAAATAGCATCAACTATGTTTTTCAGAAAAGGTATGTTCTTAAAGTTTATTGCCTTTGCATCTTTTATTCCATTTGGTCCTGTTTTGTAACTGTTTCTTTTTTCACAGAGGCTCATTTCTGCATGTGTGTGCATATCCTGTCTAATTCACCAGAGATACCTCTAAGCATCACAGTGAGTGTTCTGTCCCTTACATAAATCTGTGTCCAGTGGGTTGCTTGTTCTCTGGGCTTACCTTGGTCTTCCTCACTCATCCTCTTGGCCTTTGTCCTCTTGCCCTGCCACACCCTCAGTCTAGTCCTCTGCATTCAGGCAGCCATGGTTCAGCTGTCAGGATGGCCACGCTGAAGCCAGCTCTCCACAGAGTCAGAGGAAGGGAGTGGACTCCAGCAGCCTAACAGTTCCCAAAATAGACTTACTCTACTGTGGGAATATGTTAGTCTAGATCTCTTTTCTTAGAAGGAGATGGGCTTTACAGTGAAGAAAATGTTCAAACTCAGCTGCCATTTTCTTAGGAATAATAACCACTGGGACAAGCATGTAGCCTACTAGTGAAGATACTGCTGAAAACATCTACTTAGCATAGTAGAGTAGCTGGTTCCGATACCTGGCTCCGGTTCTTGACTCCGTCCTGATAATGGAGACCCCGGGAGGCAGCAGTGATGTTTCAAACAGCCGGGTTCCTGCCACACAAGTGGGAGACCTGGATTTAGTACCTGGCTTCCCAGTGGTGGCCTTGGTGCAATTCTGACCCATGTAGTCATTTGGCGAGCGAACCCATGATTGAGGGGATTCCTTTTTCTTTCTTCCCAAAACAAAAATGATACTAAAAGCACCCCAAAACAGAAATGTTATCTATTTACTAAGCATTGTGTGTATTCCAGAGATTTGACAAGTTGTCTTTCTCTCAAGCAGTTCTGAAAGGTAGTCAATGATGATTCTGTTGTATAAAGACACAGCCCTAGGAAGCTAAGACAGCCGTTCCCAGGTCACACCAGTCAGCTCAAAACCAGAATTTGAAGCCAGGGCAATGGTGGCTCCAAGTCTGCTTCAGCCTACTGCCATACCACCTGAACGTGCCTGTTCTCATCTGATCTCAGAAGCTAGCAGGGTCGGGCCTGGTTAGTACTTGGATGGGAGTCCAAGTCTTTGCTTAGGAAGGACTTCTTCCGTGGTTTGACAAAAGATGATAAAATAACTGCTACATTAAAAAGAAAAAAAAAAACTTTAAATTTTAAAAACTGTTTCCCCAGTTTTGCAAAAAATGTGTTTTCAAAGGAGCATTTGGCATAATTCTCATTTTTCCTTATGTACAGTACTATTTTAAGAGACCAAGACCTGCTGCTTGTTGGGAAGAAAGCTGGTACAGAATTTTGAGGGATTTGGTTGCAGATAGATTAATCTGCAATGTTGTGGAAAGAAAGGAGACTTTTTGTTTTCTTGAAATGGACTAAATTTGAGTTATTCCTGAGGGGAAAAGATTAAAATACTGTCCTGAGTAGTAAAGTGGCACTTGGACAACTTTGGTAGCGAAAGATTGTTGTCAAGATCTGCAAGTGTCAACAGCTACTGTAGGGCACAGGCTAAGAGAAGACAGTAGCTTGCTTGTCAATGAAAATTATTATTTTGAGCAGACATAATATCAGTGTTAAATGTACTAGAAAAATCAAAAGAAACAAAACAAATTCAGTGGTCTGTTTGGAAATAAAGGGTTAAATAAATTATGTTGAGCTAGGTGTGGTAGCCTAGCAGCTGAACTCCTTGCCTTAAAAGCGCCAGGATTGCTTATGGGCGTGGGTTTTAATCCCGGTAGCCCTGCCTCCCATCCAGCTCCCTGCTGGTGGCCTGGGAAAACAGTTGAGGACGGCTCAAAGCCTTGGAACCCTGCACCTGTGTAGGAGATCTGGAAGAGGCTCCCGGTTTTGGATTGGCTCAGTTCCGGCCATTGCAGCCACTTGGGGAATGAATCAGCGGATGGAAGGTCTTCCTCTCTGTCTCTCCTCCTCTCTGTATCTGACTTTTCAATAAAAAATAAATAAAATCTTTAATAAATAAATGAATAATAAACAAACAAATAATTTATGGTGCCACTTTAAGTGAAATTTGTTGTGCCTCTGGACAGTTATGACTTCCACAAACTACTGATTTTTACTCTGTAGAAACTTCTGCATATGCCACTGCATCAACAGAATCTGTAATGTGAATAACTGCATTTTGTTGTTTCTTAGTAAGCCCATTTCTCCAAGAAAGTCCATTTCTGAATCTTTTGCTATATTTGGCTTGCACGCCCCCTACTGGCAGAATCAATTATTATTTCCAATTTTTGCAGCTATTACCATTGCTCTTATCACATATGCTAAGTCCCCAAATTCTTTGTTTTTGAAAACCAAAACTGGGCTTAACCTTCTTCTTATTTATTTATTTTTTTTTGGCCAGGGGATGGGGAAGATCTATTTTATTCATTTGGAAGGCAAAATTAAAGAGGAAAAGAGAGGGAGAGGGAGAGAGATCTTCCATCTGTTTGTTCATTCCCCAAATGACCAGATTGAAGCCACAAGCTGGGATTTTCATCTTTCATGTGAATGCAGAGGCCCAAGCATTGGGTCATCCTCAGTCTCCCTCCTCTGCACATTAACAGCGAGATGGATCAAAGGTGGAACAGCCAGAACTCTAGCCAGTGTCCACAGGGATTACCAGTGCTATGGGCAGCAACATAACCCGCCACAATGCTGGCCCCAATTCTTTGGAATTTAATTTGACACTCTGCCAGAGGATGAACGGGAAGATGAATATTAATAGATGTTCAACATATGGAAAACACTTTGCAGGTGATGACTTCCTTTGTACACATTTCTTTCATACTTGTTCAGAATAACTGTGCCCTAGGCTGCAGACCAAATAAAAGTGCGTACTCAGAGCTGTAAGTTTTTAGTTGTAATTAACTGATTCTATTTGAATGTTAATGACTTCTCTTCTTACTTAGCATTTTTTAAGGTTTACCAAGTGCAAATTTAAAAGTGGATTTAGGAATGAGCCTATCAAAACTGTATATTTTTTTAAAAGATTTGCTTATTTATGTTGGAAAGGCAAGTCAGATTTATGGAGAGAAGGAGAGATAAAGAGAAGGATCTTCCATCTGCCGGTTCACTCCCCGACTGGCCACAATGCCCAGATCTGGACTGATCTGAAGCCAGGAGCTTCTTCTGTGTCTCCCACATGCATGCAGGGTCCCAAGGCCTTGGGCCATGCTCTACTTTTTTTTCCAGGCCACCAGCAGGGAGTTGGAAGGGAAGTGGAGCATCCTGGACACAAACAGGGGCCCATATGGAATACTGGCACATACAAGGCAAGGATTTAGCCACTAGGCTATCACACTGGGCCCAATCAATCTTTTATATAGTACTTCTGTTTAGTAAGATAAGATTGTTGATGATAAACAGGAAAAACTATGACCCAAAACAAGATCCTTTTAGGTAAAAGGAATTCCTTTAGAGGCATGGATAGGATCTATCCACATCCAAAAAGCATTGTCATGAAGCAGATTCCCCTCTACTTTCACAGAAACTGAAGATTATCAAGTGAATTTTAGAAGAAAAATTTAGTAAAGAACTATGGGCTGGGGGAGGGATGGATGCTGAAATGAAACCTCCTCGCACATGGAGGTTGGGAAAATTGATTGCTTACCTCTGCCTTTAAATTCATATTTTCCTCCTCTTTAAAATTTTCTGTCCTTGTGCTCTGGGTACTTGTTGGTACTTGAATGAGTTAGTTGATAATTAAGACCAAATAATCTTTCTTTGGAAATCATTGATCAATTATGCCAAATCTCTTGGCAGAAGGACTCAAAGTATTGACTTCTCTTAACAAACGGGTTCTCACAACTTTTGAGAGCAATTAACCAAGAAAACCTGGCCCTTCAGGATGTTTCAGTGCCGTTCATGAACAAGGAAGGTCAAGAACAGAGTAGAAAGGAGCTGGCATTGTGGTGCAGTGGTTTAAGCCACTGCTTGCAAAGCTGGCATTCCTTGTTGGAGTGCCAGTTCCAATCCAGCTCCCTTCTCACATGCCTGGGAAGTCAGTCGCTCACGGGCCATCTACTTGTGTCCTTGCCACTCCTGTGGGAGATCCAGATGCAGTTTCTGGTCCTGGGTTATTGGCCTGGTCCAGCCTCTGCTGTTACAGGTATGTGGGGAGTGAACCTGTGGATGAAAGATGCCCTATTGTCTCACCTTTCTCTCTACCTGCTATTTAACATGAGTAAATATCACTTAATAAAAGAACTAACCAAATGGTATAGAAATGGGAGGGGTAAAATAAAATGCCTGTTTACCTTTATTTCGTAGTCATCCCTCAGCATCCATAAAGAATTGGTTTCAGGACCACCAAGAGACACCAAAATCTGTAAATGCTCTGGTCACCCCTGTAAAATTGGCATTGCACTTGCATATAATGTACGCATATCCTTCTGTACGCTTTAAGTCATCTCCAGGTGATTTATAATAGCCAAGTCTGCTGTTAAGGATATAAGCGCCAGACAAAGGTCTGTGCATATTTAGTAGACACAGTCTTTCTTTAGCGTATTTTCCACCCCTTGTTGAGTTGGATTTGCAGGTATGGAGCCCTCAGATGCAGAAGCTCAGCTGTGCATCTCTTACACTTCCTTCCAGCACCCTTATTTTGTAGGAATTCCTGCTCCTTCAACACTGGCATTCTGGTGGGGTTGCGGATTATACACCTTACCTGTGACCACTAATGAAGAAGGGGTATGTGGTAGACACCTGACTTAAGCAAGGCCAGTTAGCATCTTCTGCAAGTCTGAATCTCCAGGGCACATGTTCGGCTAGAGAGTGTGTGGAACGGGCCAGCAGGTGCCTGTGTCGAATCTTCCTTCTGTGTGCCCTGTGGCTGTGATGTGCGGCATTTCCTTCACAAATTTGGAGCTACTTCAAAATGTTTGCAATAACTCCTTCTTTCTTACAGAATAGAGTGATAGAAATCTCATTGTTTATTATTTGAGAACTCCCTAACAAATAGTTTCATGTAGGTTCTGGCAGAAATTCAGTGTAAGTGTCTTGCATGAAGTGTGAAACTCTAGAATCCCATGTCTTTAGCTGGCCAGGAGTGATCTGCCTTCGGCCATCTTCTGGGGGCAATTTGTGCCATCATGGTGCCACTGGAGCTCAGAGGGTGGCATCAGGGAGCTTAGTGGGGCAACAAAGGGTAGCTCAGTGTTTCCTGAAGCACATTAGGAAGCACATTAGGAGGCACATTACTGCTTTGAGAAACTGTGCACAACAAAAGCACTGAACACTCAGCCGAGACGGACAACTCTAAGGACACACAATGATGGAAAGACAGCCTCTTCAGTAACAGTGTTGATATAATCAGATGTCTAAAAATACAAAAAATGAAATTGAGCATTACTGTATACAAAAAACCAACTCAAAATGCATTCATATTTAAGCATAACACCTGAAAATGTAGATCTTAGGCAAAAACATTGGGAAAAGCCTTTTTCATATTGGTTTGGGCAATGTGATCAAAAGGATATAGGCCACAAAAGCAAAAAAACAGACAAATGGGATGACACTGAACCAAAAGCTCCTCACAGCAAAATAAAGAATGGAGAGAACAAACAGGATGGAAGAAGATGCTTTCAAAGTACATATCTGATAAAGGGTCAACATCCAAGAAATGAGGAAACAAAATTCAGTATTGAGAAAACAGATAAGCTGACTTTAAAACTGGATGAAGGATGTATGTGGACACCTGTGCCGAGGTGTGGCCAAGAGGTGTGTGGAGGCTGTTCAGACTGTTGGTCATTGGGGACATGCAAGCTAAGTCCATACACATTACAGTGTGTGGTGATCATTTCATTGTCTAGCTCTGTCTCTAGTGTTTTAAAGGTGTAAGTTTAGTTTTTATTTGTTAATGATGCCTTGACAAAACCAGAAAAAGATGAATAATGAGCTGCCATCTTATGAAAACTGTATTCGTGTAAAAGGAATGAGAATTTGTCAATTTTCATGCCATTATACTTAAAAATTATTTTACCTTTATCACCCATAAAGAGACTAATCTGCAGAAGATATTAAGCTTTGGAGCAGCAGAAATCTAGATGTCTCACATATTTATGTTAGTTTGGTCATATTAATAATTTTAATTCTTGAGGACGGGGCGTCTCATGCCTGGATTCCGGACGGCCGCCATGGGCACATGGTGAGCCGTGTCCGGGCCTGCTGGGTTCCAGAGGCTGCTTCCTTTGGGGTGAGTAGACCGAGGGGGGAGGCCTCTGGGACCGGGCAGGTCCGGCACCCAGCCACCGCCCTCATTGGGCGGTGAAGGGGATTTGGGTGGGGCGCGACCTTAGGCCTGGGAATTTAAACCTCCAGCTGCCTCCTGGCAGCTGGTGGGTCTCAGGACGGGGCGTCTCATGCCTGGATTCCGGACGGCCGCCATGGGCACATGGTGAGCCGTGTCCGGGCCTGCTGGGTTCCAGAGGCTGCTTCCTTTGGGGTGAGTAGACCGAGGGGGGAGGCCTCTGGGACCGGGCAGGTCCGGCACCCAGCCACCGCCCTCATTGGGCGGTGAAGGGGATTTGGGTGGGGCGCGACCTTAGGCCTGGGAATTTAAACCTCCAGCTGCCTCCTGGCAGCTGGTGGGTCTCAGGACGGGGCGTCTCATGCCTGGATTCCGGACGGCCGCCATGGGCACATGGTGAGCCGTGTCCGGGCCTGCTGGGTTCCAGAGGCTGCTTCCTTTGGGGTGAGTAGACCGAGGGGGGAGGCCTCTGGGACCGGGCAGGTCCGGCACCCAGCCACCGCCCTCATTGGGCGGTGAAGGGGATTTGGGTGGGGCGCGACCTTAGGCCTGGGAATTTAAACCTCCAGCTGCCTCCTGGCAGCTGGTGGGTCTCAGGACGGGGCGTCTCATGCCTGGATTCCGGACGGCCGCCATGGGCACATGGTGAGCCGTGTCTGGGCGGCCAGTGCGCCATTGGCGCCAGGCTCCGCCTACTGGCCGCCCGGCTGGGAGCTCTGGGGATTTTGTTCTTTCAGTCGCTGCTTAATTAGCTCCAGGTTGAACACAGTGTGATTCTCGGACCTGAAACAGGCAGTAACTCTTTCTTTGTAAAAGTTGTAATCACTAATAATGCTGGGCACCAAATACCAGTCCATGCAGAAGCCTGGGCTTGGGGCTTGTCCTGCAAAAGTAGCTCCAACGGCTGGCTAATGTGTCAACTGGTGGGGAACAGAGTAGATCTGGTACGAAGGAGCAAACCTTAGCCCACAAGCAAAACTAGAAACCAGGAGGGAGCAAAGGTCATGCCAAGCTAGGCTCTTGTACCTACTGGTCTGCAGGAGCCAGGGACACAAAGCCACAGTGTCTAAGGCAGAGGTCGGGACAGGTGAGGAGCTGTGCTAAGCTGAGTCAGAGCAACCACTGGCATGCGAGTGATTTATCGCTGGGAACAGACCCGGTTGGGGAGCAAAGGGGACAACCCTAGCTGGGCTGAGGTTCCCACAAAGAGGCACGTGGCCTGGAAGGGGGGCTGCGTTCTGATCTGGATACAGTTGTAGTCTCCCTTGGCACAAGTGTGGACTGGGATTGGATGCACCGAACCGGGCTGGACCCCGACTCCCCCTGGTGTTCTGGAGGACCAGGGCAGATGTGTGATAGACTAGGCAAGGTCTCAAACCCCTACTGAGCCATGTGTGAGCCATACGTAGGTATGGACAAGCCATGGCTGGGCTGGAACATCCAACAGCAAGAACCAGATTGGGTGGAAGGCCAGTCAGGAAAAGCCACAGTTCCTGCTATGACAGGAGGTGGACTGAGTAGGATTGGCTCATGGACCCACTGGTAAGCGTGTAACCTGGCATTGGGAGAGGTTCTGATGGAGGAGCCTGGGCAACTCCTCTGGCAGGACACAGACCCGGCAGGTCAGCGCAAGAAACATGATAGGAAACAGCCCAGAACAGGCCATGGAAAGCTACCCACTGGCATACACTTGGCAGACGTAGGGGCAAGACCAGGCTGAATCTGTCCACGTCATCCACTGGCAAATCCAGGCACCAGTGTGGGTCGACCTAGGTTCGGTTGCAACAAAGACTAGTGCACAATATGGAATGCCGAGGTGAGGTTGCCTGTACCGGAGGGGACCGCAGCGCCCAACCAGCCTGAGAACAAGAAAGGAAGTAGGCAGAGCCAGCAGGGGAATAAGGGAGGGTTCCTTTGCTGGACAGCTACTCCCGCTGGAGAGCATGGGCTGGGATGGGGGCAGACCAGACTAGGCAGAGCTACCACACCTGTGCGCCTCATGTGGACTAGATCAGGGAAAAGCCGGGCTCGGTGGATTATTCCTACTGGTGCAAACAGAATTAAAGTGGGCGAGGTTTGTTTTGGGCAGCTGGAATCTGGGAGTGGGAGAGGCCTGGGAGGGTAATAGTGGGCTCATCCCTCTTGGGTTACCACTTCCACGGGAGGACATAAAACTAAACAGTGGCTGGGGTGGAATGGGGTGTGGGGCAGACTGGATTACTGCTACACTTACTGGCAAACCAGGGTAGGGGCGGTCCTGGTGGGGGTTATTGTGGGTCGCTCCAACTAGGCTGCAGCTCCCACTGGTTTAGGTGAGGGCCAAATATGTGCGGGGCAGAACCAGGCTGGACTGCAACACCCATTGGTTCCAGTGGAAGTCGGGAGTGAAAACAGAACCAACCCAGCAATTACAACCACCAGCTGATTGGAGCGATGGACGGTGCCTGGCCCTGTACTTGTTAGCACATACAAGAAGTTTCTTTGGAGATCTTCCTAATCTAAATGCTGGACTCAGAACCCTAACGAAGAAAAGAGAGAAGACAGAACAGGTCAACCAACCATCTCAGCTATGATGGACTATGTCAATCAGTGGATTTTTCAAAGACCTCATAGTGCTTGGAGTGGCAAGATTGACAGCGATTCATAACTGTTGCAACATCAAAACCACTCGAGCAAGAACCTCAGAGCATGCCCTACACCCGGGACTTGGGGAGGGTGGGAAATTGGGTGGGCCTTCTCCCTTAATACCCCCCTTTTAAACATGAAGGTAACAATATGGAAAACATACTAGTATTATCCACTTTCCTGTAGCCCTTGAACCTTCTTACTCTAACTAAGTATGTAAAGAATATAAAAATAAATTTTATTTAAATAAAAAAAAATTTTTAATTCTTAGAAGTGAAAAGCGATTTCAGGTCTCTTTTCTCTCTTGGGAATTTAGGGATACTGTTCTTTGTGCACGACAACTTAAGTGGAATCATGAGATAGGTCTGGTCAGAAAACACATATGGGAGTGATGTGTGGCTCTGGTGTGTCCAGTGTCATGTCCTGTTCTCTCGTCCTTAGCCGTCTTGGAGACCCCATGTGTTGAGATAACAGAACAGCATGGTTTAAGCACCCTGAATTATTGAGTCACAACATAGGGCAGAGGTCTTGGAGCATTCCCAGAATACACAGTGGAATTTGTTTCCGTGCAAAAATAACTTGTATGTATTTGAGTGAGATTTGAGATTGATTTGCCACTGAAGCATCATTGTGCAAAAGCTGAGTAGTACAGTTATATGGGTGGTGTTACTCATTATAAATATGGTAAATAACAGGAGAATGCCGGTGATAAGAGTTAACCTTTACTGAGCACTTGTTCTTCAGTCGTCTGTTAGGACTTTATTTAGTTAAGTTGGCCAAGTGCTACAACAACCTATTTAATAAATGAGATAACTGAGACAGAGAAATTTAATAATTTACCTAGAGTTGCAGCGTTCAAAAGGTTTAGAAGCTGAGATTTAAACTTGCATCTTATAATAAATTAATAATTTTATTGCATTTTATCAGATAATAAATTAATAATTCAGTTACTTCCTGATCATGCTGCAGAGTAATCTGGATTATTTCCATAATTGTAATGTTCAAAGTAGATACTAGAGTGAATTTGGTTCTAAGGTATTGTGTGAGATGCCTTAGAGGAGCATGATGGGCTTTGGCTTTGGCAAATTCCTGGTTCATGTGATCTGCTTTGTTTTTATAGTTCTTGTATGCTGGATAGAGCAGGATGAGGGCAAAATCTTTGGAAGAGTGGTAATGCTGATGTGAATAATATCTTGTCATTTAATAGTGGGCACAGCAAGGAATAGTTAGCCAGTTAGTATGTTGTGTTTCATCTATGTGACTTCGCGGAGGGGCTGTTTGTCTGATTAAGGGCATGAACTGAGCCTAGCTCTCCTCTCTGAGGATCAAATTCCGAAGTCCTGGCTTCACTCATCCACAGTTTTTATGACTTCCTAGGAAGCCATGGTTTAAATGAAGATAAAATCTTTTACTTTAAACATTTGCTTTTGATAATAAAATGTAACTAGGGCCTTAACTAATCAATTGGAAAATCGTTTTACTCTATATCATTTAAGGTGTTAACTGTTATTGTTTACTTTGGGGACATTTTATATTTTGGTTTGAGAAATGCAGCTAATCCTTACGTCTGTGGGCTCTGCATTCTCGGATCAGCTACTCATGAACTGAAGGAATTTAAAATGAAATTGCATCTGCACTAAGTACATGCAGACTTGCCCCGTGTCACCGTTCTCTAAACAGTACCGTGTGGGAACTGTTTGTGTAGTGTTTCTACTGTGTTAGATACTGTGGGTAATCTCGACGTGATTTGATGTCAAAGGGAAGGTGCGCATAGATTCTAGGCAAATACTGCAGCACTTTGCAGAAGCAGGCCGAGCAGCCACAGATAACTGCAAGTTCAGGGAACTAATCCTTTGCAGATACCAAGAGATGACTGGATTGCTTAAGAAATGTGAAGTCTTCAAGGATCCCTGGAGAAGTGGCTGATTCCAGTTTGTGGAAAGAAAAACATACAAAGTGAAATGGGACATGGGCTTGAGCCAGAAAGTCATGGAAATGTTCAAAGATGAACGAAAGTATGTCAAAATATTTATGTCAACTTGAAGGTGCTCTTATTACTCGGAGTAGGATAATACTTGAGCAAAGGAGAAAGGGGTGTGGTGCATGTAAGGCGAGGACTTTAGCCACTAGCCTCCCACACTGGGCCCCCATCAGACTTTTTTGCTTCATAGGTTTTGGAAGCCGTGTGTGTACCTTACATTGCATGTTCCCTACAGTGCCTTTCTAACACCGTAAGCTGTCTCAGAGGGCTGTGATACCAAGGAAGATTGTGAAATCAGAAGCTGGATGATCGTCATTGGTGGACAAGAGATTAGGAGCAGAAATTCCCCCTTTTGTCAAGGGCAGCTCTGTGATTCACAGCCTGTGAGACATTAAGCCCAAGTGAAGGGACTGGATAGGAGCTGCAGGAAGAAGTTCAGTGCCAAGGTCAGAGCCAGTTCTGGCAATGTTTTCTGATTGAGAAACAGGATTGGAAAAGGTGTAATGTACCCAGTGCGGAGCTGAGTGAGGGGTGAGATGGAATCCCAGGGGCCCAGGTGGCAGGGGCTCTCAGGAGAACAGGGAGTCCAGCCGGGATGACTTTGGCTGGTTGTGATTTGTTGGCCTGTCCGCTTCGTGACATGGAAGCACTTAACCAAGCAGCCTGGGAGCAAGCACAGCTTCATATCTACTTCACATTCTCTGGGACATTGTAAGTCACTCATTTTAATCCTGTCCCAATTCGTATTCCTTGCAAGTGGCTCTGAAGTAATGTTAGTTCACCAAACAACATTTTAGTCTTCTTAGGGTGATTTGAAAAACCAGGAGGAGAAATGAAGTTTCTGTCTCATCACGGACGATGCTGTATGTCACTGTCCAAAAGTAGTTGTGTTATGGTTTCGTGTGGAATAGGCACCATTTTCCCCTGTGGGATAATGCCAACAGCAGCCTTTGTGATTCGGATGTGCGTTTAGCGCAAGACTTTCCCGAAGCGGAGACTCTGCTTGTCTGGAGAGGGCCACAGGAGTCCTTACTTGGCATTTTTTCCAGCAGTGTTGATGTGGTCTGAAGGTCGCAGAGGGTGTGTGTGTGAGCTTGGTCACCGATTCAGCCTGTTCGAGGCTCAGTTTCTCGGCACAGCAGAGGGTGTACGCGAGCATGGTGAGCAGTCACTGGGCAGGGGTTCAGTTTCTTCTCTCCCCTGTCCACTCCTCCCCTGACTCGCAGTGGGAAGGGCTATGGGCTGAGCTGTCCAGCTCCCGTGATGTTGTTCCAACATGTTTCCTTTATGTCTGGCAGGATCATTACTTGGGACTTACAAAGTCTTCACCAGAATCCTGAGCCCTGGTGGAAATACACAGGTGGCTCGGTCACTGTTCTAAGTACCCAGAACTTCTAACAGTAGAAAATAAAATCTCTGAATGTGTTTTGTTTCTACTTCCTGTGCCCCTAAGTCTATCTCTATGATATGCGGCTAAAAGGATCTTTCAGGAGTAAAGATAGTGAAAGACAGGTGTTTTTCTTCTTTCTTTTTCTGCCTCCCTAGTCCTTTCTCCATCTTGTCTCCATCTTTATGAAGCATTTGTATACGCAAACTCATTTCCATAAAGGTGTCCTGGAACAGCGAGAGTTTCAGTTCATATTTCATGTAGGTTGTCATCTATAGCCATATGATTTTCCATAACTCCCGGTGGAGATAATTAAAAAAAGATGTACCTGGAAGTTGGGAAAGGAGGAGGGAGGCCAACCAGGTGGCAACATGGGAGCCGGAGTGTTTGCAGTGTAGCCTTGGGGGAGAGCCAGGAACCTGAGGCAAGGCACACCTGAGCCAGAGGTGGGACGTGGGGACTGCTGCTGGGAGAAGAGCTGTGTTCCAGGCCAGGGTGCTGTCAGCCTCAAGGTACCACCACAGACTCAGAGCACGGGTGGGAAATCTGAGGAGTATACATTTTGTTATAAGAAAAAACAACTCATCTATATAAAGATTTTTTAAAAATATATATTTGTTTTATTTGAAATTCAGAGTTTCAGAGACAGATGAGAGACAATGAGAGATCTTTCATCGGCTGTTTCACTCCTCAGATGGTCACAGTGACCAGAACTGGCCCAGGTTAAGATTGGGAGGTTCGTACAGGTTTCCTGTGTGGATGGCAGGAGCCCCAGAACCAGAGCCATCTTCTGCTGCTTCTCCAGGTGTGTCAGCAGGGAGCCGGATTGAAGGTGGAGTACCCTGGACTGGAACTAGTGCCCACATGGGATGCAGGCCTCGCAGATGGCGACGTAATCGACTATGCTACAACACTGGCCCCTCACAGATTCTTCATATCAAATTTAGATAATTTCAGATACTTCTGGTAGGCTACTTCACAGTCTCCTCTTCCTCATTAACGGAAGTGTCTCTTGCTTGTTTAAACCAAGTTTATCTTCTTTTATGACTTGAGAGTGCTCCACATGGGTGACAGGAGCCTATATGAGACATTTATTCAGTCTCCCAGTGTGCATATTAGCAGGAAGCTGGAACTGAAAGTGGAGCTGAGATTTGGCCCCGGTATCGTGAGATGCGAAGCGAGGTCCTAAGCTGATGGAGATGGCAGTGCACTGGCTAAAAACAGTGTTTCAGCTCCTGCTTGGAAGTTAGAGTAGATGCATGACTAATTCTGCCCCAAGGGTGTAGGTACAAGTTACTGGCTAAGTGGGAAGTACCTTCAACTCATCTTGTGAGCCTCTTCTGCCTTTCCCCTTTCCTATCCGAAACAGAGTTTGGCGGTTGAATTTCAGCAGCTGTCCTGTGACCAAGATAGGCGGCTGAGACCTTGATGATGTCATGGATTTACCACTTCAATGTTCAAGAAAATATTGTTCTGACACCTGTTAAAATGGCAAGGAAGACTTGAAATGGTCACCCTAGGGGTTCACTCTTTTGCAACAGAGGAAAGGGATCTGGCTGCTGGTCAGCATGAGGAAGGACAAAGGGGAATTTATAGCTAAGAGGCTGAATGAGTGGAAAGTCATGGTGGAGGGAACTTTTGCTTGCTTGTTTAATCCTATTCTTGCTGAAGGGACTGGGATGATCAGATACCAAGGGTAGGGGGTGCTGGTCTAGACTAACTTAATGGGGTTCTTGCTAATTCTGAGCAATGTGGGCCTGGCCAGGGCAGGATGGGGGCCACAGATGAGGCCCAGTGAACATTGGGCTGGGAGGAGCCTAACATCCTACCCAGAGGTGACTTCATCATTCAGAGTCTCTTTTACAGAGGAATGTAATTCACAGGGGAAAATGAGGACCCCCAAACTCACAAACACGTGTGTCACTTTGCATGGAGGAACAGACGCTGAAAGAGACAAGTGTTTCCTTTCGTATCAGAACATTTTGTTTTTCATTTTTTAATTGTTATTATCATTTTATAATACAGTTTCATCGGCCCTGGGGTTTTCCTTCTCCCTCATCGATTCCATTTCTCCAAAAAGTTCCCTCATATCATTACAACAGTATAGTTCCTCCTACACAGTCATAAGTCCATCACTGCAGGCATGGACAATGGCAAAGTATCCAGCATCCTATTGTCATGACACATCCAACAGTTTCATTTGGAGTCCAACCTCGATCCGAGAGTAGAGATGAACCCTGCACTGTATCCTCCCATCTGGACATGATAGTCTCCATGCATCCCTCCCAAGTGAAAAGTCACAACAAAATCAATATCAGGAAGAAATTTACAACACCATTAAGTTAAACAACATTCCACCAGATATGATAGTTTCCATTACACAGTTACTATACATTCCCTTAAATGAAAAACCACAAAACAAAGTCAATAACAGGAAGAAAAAAAAAGAATTTGCAACGCCATCAAGTTAAATAACATGCTACTGAATGACTGATGTGTCACTGAAGAAATGAAAAAGAAAATCAAGAACTTTCTTGAAGAGAATGATGCTACTGTATGTCAGTGAAGAATTTAATGAGAAAAAAGTGTTCTGGAGAAATGAAACTTAAAAACATCAAAATCCATGATATACAAATTCTGTTGATTTTTGCGGGTGAGATGTATCCCCTGTATGCAACAAATAGGTTGCTTTTTTTTTTTAATCCAGTCTGCTAATCTATGAAGTTTGGTTGATGAGTTTAAGCTATTTACATTTGGGGTTAATATAAATAGGTGGTAATTTGGTCCTGTCATTTTAGCAATGGGTCATTCATTGATTTCATCTTCTGCTGTTATTTTACTGGGAAGGTCATCACTCTTGACTTTAGTTTTACTAGGTGCTATTTTTTTCTGATGAGAGAACATCTTGAAGTACCCTTTGTAGGGCAGGTTTGGCAGAGGCATATTCTTTTAACTTTTCTTTACTGTGGAAGAATTTTATTTCATTTTCAAAGACAAAGACAAAGGAAAGCTTTGCTGGGTATGTCATTCTGGGCCAACAATTTTTCCCTTTTAGAATCTGGAATATGTCACTCCATTCTCTTCTTGCCTGTAGAATTTCCTGAGAGGTCACCTGTGAATTTAATTGGCATCCCTCTGTGTGTCAAACGATTTTTTTCATATGCGCATTCAAGGATCTTTTCCTTATGTTAAATTGAAGAGATTTTGATTATGATGTGTTGTGGTGAAGATTATTTTTGGTCAGTCCTGTTGGGAGTGTTGTGTCTTTTCTGGATGCTGTTTCTCAGTTCTTACTCTAGATTAGGGAAATTTTCCTTTATTATTTCATTTTAAGCCCTGTTTCTCTTTTCACACCTTCTGGAACTCTCACAACTCTTCTATTTGGCCTTTTAATAGTTTCTCTTAATTCTTGAATACTTCTTTTTTTTTTTTTAGCTTGATACAGCTTTGCTTCGAGGTTTTTGATTATTTTCCCTTTGTGATAAGAATTTTTTTTTTCAATTTTGAGATTCTTTCTTCTTCCTCATTCATTCTGTTAATATTTTCCTTTGGATTTTTAATTTGTTCTATTGCATCCTTCATTTCCAATAATTTGGCTTGATTTTGTTTCAGTGTTGCTTTTTGCTGTGTGACAGATTCCTTAAATTCCTGCATGTGGTTCTCATTGATAAGAAACTTTGTAACAAGAGTTTTGAATTCTGTATCCTCCGTTTTGTTTTCTCGATATATTCCTCAGTTAACTCTGAAGTTGGCAAAAGCTTTTACTCCTTGCAGGGGAGTCTTCAGTAATGTTCATTTTGCCTCTGTCTCTTCTACTCTTGTTCATGGTACTTCTGGTTATCAGATTCTTCTCTTTAGGGCAGCTTTCTAAGCTGTGTCACCCACAGGTCTACAATTCAGTTTTACTTATTGTGGTTGGTATATGGCTGTTTATTTGTAGTCTCTTGTGCCACTCCCTCCAGCAAGTTCCAGGTGTGGGTCCTTACGTTAGATTTCCACTGCAAACTCTGGAGTCCTAGCTCCTGGCTCACCACTCTCCAGCTCCTATGTTCCTGTGCTGTGGTTATACCATTTTCTGTACAACCTTTCTTCCACTTCTGGTTCAAGCAGTTCCCAGGATTAGAGAGCTATTGTCCTATATAGCTAGGTTATTTGGTGGTGCTGATCTTGCCAGAACCTGCTGGCTGTTAGGTTTGAGGGCAATCTGGACCTATTTTGACATATAGGGTGCCAAAGTTGATATTGTTTTCCCTGTGGGATCAGTGCAATGCACTGAGCTCAGTGAGTTTGCATTTTTATTTAATGCAACAGAAAAAGCACAGAAATGTTCAATTATGGTGACCTAAAACATCAAAAGAAATTTTGTATTCATGATTTGAATTTTTTTTGTATTCATGATTTGATTTTAAGGGTAACTCTTGCCTAATGAAAATGGTGCAGGATGGATTGCCTGAAAATGTAACAATGGAATTATTTTAGCAAATATTTGACTAGCTGCTTCTTTGCGTTGGTGAATTTATATTCAAAGTTTAAATTAGTTCCTAAAAGATGGTTTAGGGATATTATAATTTGTACATGTTTATATCACTTAGAAGAAAGCAGAGGACTTTCTGACCAGAATGATCACATATATAATGATATCTGTGCCCTCCAGGAACTGGCTCCCTGACCATCTTGATGCATGGAGTGAGTGTTCTTTATCATGAGTGCTCTTACATAGGAGAATAAGCAGAGAGCAACCTTGATTTTGCCTTTTGTGCTAAGTTGTCTGCTTTCAAGGTAGAATCAGCTCCATTGCCTGGTGTGGTTGATGTGCTTGCACAAAGCTGGGTTAGGCTCTTTCAGTGAGAGGATATTGGGAAATGGCAGGGAAAAGGCATTCTTCAAGGCCAGATGAAGATGTAAAGTTGAAACAATTAAGTAGAGGAACTTTTTAAAAATTAAATTTGTTAGTTTGTTTGAAAGGTAGTGTGGGATGGGCCAGGCTGAAACCAGCAGCCAACAGCTAGGAGCCAAGAACTTCACTGGGTCTCCTGTGTGAGTAGTAGGAACTCAGACACCCCTTCTTCTGCTGTCCCCCAGAGGTGTTGGCAAAAAGCTCCAGCACATGCAGAGGTAGGACTTGATCCTAGTCTGTATCCATGCTAGACTTGTAAGGTATTCAGATCTGTGCTATGGTTGATGGACTTCACAATGGTTTGCCTCTTTCCCTCAGATCTTCCAGCTACCTCTAATTCCTTGGTTTAAAGCCTCCATCTTGGGGTGTACAAACTGTCTTCTATTTTCTGGATTTAATCTTGACTGACATTCTTTTCAGATAGTTACTTCAATAATGTTGATTATCCATCTTCCTCCCTCTCTGGCCCCATGCATGGCCACATGGATATTATCATTCTCCAACTTGATGGTAGAACCAGAAGCATGAGACCCACTATATAAAGTCTCAAATGAAAGTAGGCTAATGAATAGGAAATAGCAGCTTCAGGAGGACTCCACTCACCATTAGGCAGTGTTTATTGAGGAGCATCTCATATGCAGGTCTGTTTTGCTGTATGCTGAGCAGAGGGATGACATCTGCTCTTAGGGAGTCTACACACCATATAGAATACAAATAAATAAAATTGTCAGCTTAGACTCAACAGCTATAAAATTGTGTTGGAACTTGTGAAAGAAAATAGCGATGGTGTGATTTCATTTGGGTGGCCAGAAAAGACTTCTCTGAAGTGATGACAGATGAACTAATGTCTGAAGAACAGAATGGATCTGGCCATGCGAAAATTGGGAGCAGGAGCTTTCAAGATGGGGCGACTAATACTTGCTCTCCAAGGTGAGCAAGGTGACAGCAGCAGGCATTTCTGCATTAGTTAGTCACTGCCCTGTTTCTTCCTATGTGAGTAGCAGAAAAACCAGGCCTTCCTCTGAGACAGGAAACCCTGACTTGTAAGGAAAGCTAACAAATGATTGCCTCCCTGCAACTTTGTCATCCAAAAGGATTCTTATTTGGTAAGCCAAATGAGCATCACATGTCACAGGGGTGTATACTCTCACAGGAAGGTTGGCTTTCAGAGCAAGGAAGGTGACCCCAGGTGATTCCTCCTGCCATTCAAAATTGTGGCTTCTGAAAACATTTTTCTCCTTTAGAAGGAAATTCTGTGTGTGTGTGTGTGTGTGTGTGTGTGAGAGAGAGAGAGAGAGAGAGAGAGAGAGAGAGAGAGAGAAGAGAGGTGTTCTGGTGGCCAAATGCTTTTCTTTGGGTCTTGCACTGTGCAGTAACATCAGTTTTACTTATACCTGAAGTGGCTTTGACTAGGGTGTATGGAGCTGTCCCATTGGATGTGTTTGACCTCTAGGTAAGTAGGTCAGCCAGTGGGGCCTGGGGGAGGGTAGGAGTGGGAGCAGAGGAGCTAGGGATGTCACCAGAGGGATGGAATTATCAGATCTCCTTCCTCCCCTTGTTTGTTTCTAAAACTCCTTCCTCCAAGGCAGTGTTGTTGCTGTAGTTCCCTTTCTCGTAATTAAGCCAATGTGGACTGGGACTGAGAGTTGGAGCAGTTTCAGAGTCTAGGCAAGGCTAGAACCAGAGGGAATTCCTGTGATGACATGTGTGGCGATGAATCAGAGGAGAGGAAACATGATATTCCCCATGGCTTTTTGCTATGATGATACAGGCTGTGCCTTATCGGGGCAAGTGTCCCTGGGCTGTCAGTTGGTTTCCTGTGTTCCTCAGATGAACAGTTCCCCTAATGATCATGAGCAGATCCTTAAGTCTAACCTCCAAAAGCTGAGATGCTGACTGTTATGATGTCGTTGCTGATGGTAGTTTGATGGAGGTACTCTGAGAGAATGGGAAGCAGTAATGCGCCTCTGGCTACAACCATTCATTTACCAAATGCTTATGACAAGCAGAGACAAGAGGGTTTACTAGATAAGCCTCCTGTTCTCCCTGCTAGCTATCTCTTTCGCTTCCTCCCCTTAGCTAGACCTGCATTCTTGGAAATTCAAATCTGTCACCTCTGAAACTAGAACTTAGTTCGGAACTTAAGGCTCTAAACATTCCCTCTCTTCCAGGAAGGAAGCAGTTTTATTGTGTCAGTGTGCTTTGTCTTGGGATCTGCCAGTTTCAGTCATGCTTTGTGACAGTCGCAGCCTATCATTTGTCACAGATCAGCCTGGTTGTTTAAAGTGTTCCTGAAGGCTTCAGTTTCCTTTCCAGACTTAATCAATGGCTCTGTGCTTCCATAAAACCTGCTGCATGATTTACTCACTAAATATCTACAAAGTCCTAGCCATGTACCATTAATATGACAGTCATTGGGGACCCCATGTTGAACACCATCGCTCATTCACTCTCGTAGTATATTGGAGACTAAAAATCTCCAATATATATCAGCAAAACAAAACAGCTATTTTCGAAGATGACACAGTCCGTGGTGAGAGAATAGTAGGCCTGTTGTATAGAACAGACACAAATAACCTACTTTGAGGAGTCATAGCTTGCAGAAACTCAAAGAATGAGGAAGGGGTGGTTGGAAAAAGGAAAGTGGTATGCATGGCAGGTCCCTATGAGGATACTTGCTAAGTTCATGGAAAATGTATGTGATAGAAAACTACTGATGGAGTTAAAATTGTTTTGCACCAAAAGAAACTTATCACTGAATTCTGTTTTTCCCACAACCCGTTTAATGTATTCTTGTAGAATAGCTTGGGGGAAAGATAGCATTGGTAGGGAGTCTATAAGTTAAATTATTATATATAGATTTAAAAAGGTTTGAAAGAGAGCAGGGAGGAACCATCTCCTGGTTTATTTCTCAAATGGCTGCAGTGGGCAGGGTTAGGCTGAGGCCAGAGCTAGGAGCCAAGAACACAGTCCAGGTCTCCCATATAAGAGATGCCCAGATGATTGCTAAGACATTATTTCTGAGTGTGTCTGTGAGGGTGCTACTGAAAGATTAGTATTTGCACAGGTAGACTGAGTGAAGGGCAGTTATCTCCACTGTGGGTGGGTGGGCTTGTATGTTGGTAGAGGAACAATGAATCTCCCTCCTGTTCCGGCCTGGATACCCATGTCTTTCTGCTGTGTGGATGTTTCTCTTAGGTCACTGGAACAATATTTTCAATGGATGAGTTCCAGGCTTTAGAAGAAGTACTCTAGTTGCAGAGCAGTGAATGAATCAGAGGGGAGCAAGGTTGGAGGCACATGTGTGTCTGCATGGCCGTGAGAGGTGATGATAGTCTTGTCTTGAATGCTAGTCTGTTTATATGAACTCTGTCTCAGGAGACTGTAGCAACCTCAAGGCCAGAACTCAGCTCTACTGATGTTGCTGCACCAGTACAGTAACAGCTACCCAGAACACATACATAGTTTTTCCTTTTCTCAAAAATAAAATTGCATCTTAACATTCTTTTCATTCTTCTGTGTGTATGTTAGCCTGAAATCAATTGCTGTTCTCATACTGAGCTGTCAGCTTAAGCCAGGAGGCGTTATAATTGTGGCCACTGTTCTTTGGGATTCTAATGAACTTTACCCCAGGATTTACACTGTTTTGGCATTAATCCTAAGGAATAATATGTTAGCTATTAATTTCCGTCTTAAAAGCCAATTAAATTTTACTCTGTCAGATATTTCCAGGAGCCATTTTGTGATTTGTATATTCTGCTCTTTTTTTTTTAATGACAGAGATGTGAAAATGGCCAAATAGAGGATTTGTTAAGAAAATTGACTATCACAGCATTTATCCTACTAACTAATACTTTTGAATACTTACCTAACCACAAGGACTTTTTACAAAAACGTTTATTATCTCTACTATTCACAACTGTGAAAGCAGAGCTGGCTTGATGGATCTACAGTGTGTACATTTTATACAGTGTCCCTGGCCAGCTTCTTTCTTCTTTATGTTCACTTGCTTCGAGTCATATCACCTCATCTACCACCTAGTTCCCGTCTCTGGGGCGCAGTCCTTTTCCCTCACAATGTAGCAAACCCTTGGCTGGACCATGGCTTTCAGCCATTAGTTCCATTCTGTTTTCCCACCAAATGAGGGCTGTGGGGCCGTTGTCTCTGCAGCATCTGCCCAGGCGTGTGATCTCTGAACTACTGTCACCAGTTGTTGGCACCGGGCATCAGCCAGATCCTAAGATCCCTTGGGTTGTGGGCTTCCCCAGCCCAGCTGGAGGTTTTTCTCCACCTACTGTTTTTCCAATCCCAATTCTTCTTCTTCTCTGTTTCCCAAACTATCTCATTAGCCTGTAAAGGGCCACATCCCCTTATTGTGTTGTGGGCAAGGGCTTTTGCCTCATATATTTTGTGGTCTGTGTAAAGATTGTTTAAGTTCTCTAAGCTGTTTGATGATAAAAAATTTCCATCTAAGAATACAGAGAAAAATTTCACTTCCTGGCTTTTGCAACAGCAATCAGGGTCTTTCCTTAAAGTCAACTTTGACATGAAGATGAGTAGAAAGTAGAAATGTTACTGGTTATGCCTCTTGGGTGTTTATGTCACTTAGATTCACATTAACTACTGAGATGCACACTCTCCTCAGGGGTTTAAGTCCATGGACGTCTCCTGTGTCTCGATACCTTATAGATAAAAGTAAGTGATGATTCACTTTTAGACGTGGGGATGTGGAGTGAGAGAAGCTCTAAATGTGACATTGGGCTGGTAGCCCTGGTAATCCTTTGCTGGCGATGACTTCTTGCTCTGAAAGGGGAGCAGAATTTCTGATAAGCTGTCAGCTCTTTGCTATAGCAATTCCACTTAGAAATTTGTAAATTCATATGTGGTAACCAATTAGCTTAAAACCAGAATTTGCTGGAAAATTTCCTGTGAGGCCACATCAACTCTTGTAGTTGTCTGTGTGACTTAACAGGGATTATCCACACTGGATAATCAAAAGTTTTTTTTTTTTTTTTGGTAAAGTTTCAATTTAAAACCACCCATTATTAAGCTTTTGGTGGATCAGTGTCTATTTGATCATGGTTAAACATTGTGAACTCCGCTTTCCTAAAGTCTCAGGTATAGCCCCTTTGAATGGCTTTTAGGAATCTCTTTTCAGAGAACAAATAAATATTGTCTATATATCTTCCTACCTACTTAACTCTCTCTATCCCTTTAAAAAACATATGTGGACTCTTGTGATCAGCATACACTCTCATTTAAAAGCCTTGTCCAAATGATTGTTATGGGGACCACTGGACTTTTTTTTCACATTCAGCATGAGGAACACGTTTTAAAAAACTTAAAATCCAAAGACTAATGATTTTGCGTATTGATCGTGCTACCCGCCCTCCCCAATTTGCAGCTTCATCATCTTTTTCCTCAAATTATACTTATCTCTATTATGAGCTTATTAAGTTCACAGTAACCTTTCATTGTTTATGCTGTATTTGTTGGTTAATTTTAAGCTCAACAGTCTGCTTTTCCTGATCATGTTGTCTCCCACAGTTGTCACTGGGTTACATCAAGAATTTATTGGACTCTGCTCTTCCTGGCTTCCGAGTTCAGGCAGAAAGTGGTCTGTAATTGGTCATATTTTGCTTATGGTGACATCATGTACTTTCATTTGTTTCCCTAGTTTGGCTGTGTGGAGGCAGCAGGCTCATGTTCTCATCTATTGTCTAGCCCAGTTATGCCTTAAACTATGGAATAAAACAGAAACTTATTCCTGTTATTTATTTAGATTTATTTCTAGTTAGTAATTATTCCTATTTCCATAGAATCATAAATGCTATAAAGTTATAAAAAGGATAGAAATAGAATGTATCTTAAAAATCATTGGAGTGACTTTCCATGTATAGATAAAGAAATAGAGGCTCAGATGTCACATGGCTTTCTTTATGTGGTCAGAGCTCTGTGAGCGTAATGTTTTCATTGGTAGAGGTTGTACTGCATGCTTAAAAAAATAGCCCTGAATTTTCTCAGGGGCTTGTAACAAATGGTCATGATTTATCATTTACTCATCACAGTCTGTGTGTCCTTAGGAGTAGGACTCTGGGATCATGGGTTGCACAGTTTTGTGACAGCTCAGGGACTGGATCCTCTGTAGCGGGCCTGCTGGACTGGGACAGAGTATGAAAAAGGCACACCTGCTCTTCGTAGCCTCAGGCCCGAAGTGACATATGAGTCACTTCTACTTGTACATCATTGCTGAGATCTCCCTGTGGTCCCAAATAGATGCAAGGGGAAGCGGGCAGTATGGTTTCGCTGTGTAGCCAGTAGGGGGATAGATCTACTGCAATACCCCATCTTTCCATACAGCAGTTGTAGTCAAAGTGTCATTCAGCAACAGTATCATTTGAAAACTTGTTAAATAGAGATGGTTAGGTGCCAGCCAGTCTTACAGGGAAGGACCCGCTGGGTGATTCTCAAGCTAAAGTTTGATATATACTCTTAGTAGGCAAGTAGTTCCTAACCTGGGACACACACCAGACCCATCCAAGGCAACCTAAAAGTTACCAAAACAAAATTTTCTGGACTCCACCAAAGGCCAATTCGGGTAAAACTTCTTGGTTATTTTGTCTGTGGGCAGGATTAGGGACTACTTACTTTGATGGTTAAAACCCACAGTTAGTGTTGTGTCGTATAGTACAGGATATAGCTTATGAGCTATGTAACTTTGAGTAAGTCAGTTAAATTCTCTGTATTTTTAGTTTTCCTATCAATAAAAATAGGGACCTAATCTTATGATCTACTTTATTAAGCAGTGAGGACAATAGAAAATGTTTATGAAGTGCATTTATAATAGCTGTACACAGGGAGTGCTCATGTGGAAAAGTGTATATTTAAATTAAATTTTCAATGTCCCACTAATAGAGAACTATATAGCCAACAATAGGGTTGATAGATCAGAAGCACTGTAAACTGCAAACAGTGGGTCAGGATGCTGCTTGGGTACCCATACCCTCTATCAGAGTGTTGGTTTAAGTCCCAGCTGGTCCATTTCCACCTTAGCTTCCTGCTGATGTCTCTGGGAAGGATGGACAAGATGACCAGTGTACCTGAGTTTAAGAACTCTGTCTAGGCTCTTTGCTTCAGTCTGGCCCAGCTGGAACAGTTGTATCCATTTGGTGTAGAAGCCAGTGGATCTCTTTCTCCTTCTGTCTATGTCATTCTGCTTTTCAAATCAATCAACCAATCAATCTGTCCATTTCTCTATAAGGAATAAAATAATCCAGGAAAGTATTGACCACACCTCCCTTTACGTTTTTGGGTCTCTCTGGCTTTTGATCTTTACCCCTGCCTGACTCCCTAGACTGAAAATTTGATTCTTTGGAATTATCCACCCTACGGGATTGTCTATTATTTTTTATGTCAGTGGCTGCACTCTCAATGCTTCCAATTATACCTTTTGAAAGTACTGAATTTGGGCAGAACATTGGATCTAGTTTGTTAAGTGAAAATGAGGAGTGAATTTTCTCACCTCAGTATCTGCTTGCTGATCACATTGTGCCTGGTTGACAGTTGAGTGCCAGATAGGCCTGGCCAGCATGTGTGACACCTCTGTCACATGTGAAAAAAGAGCTGCTTGCCTCTCTACAGAGGGTTTGCTGCTGCAAAAAAGAGAAAAATTACACATCACTCAGTTGCATAGCTTTTTTTTTTACATGCAGTTTGCTGATAATGGTAAAATTTTAATAGAGCTTGATTCATCTAAAAAAGTGTTAAGAAACTTCATCTACTATAGACCTATAATGTGACGGCTTAATCCTATAGAAATTTCAAGCAAAATAGCTCTTCAACAGAACAAAGTTGCTAGCTTATTTGCCCTTATCTTTATGGAATTAAGATTAGATTCTCTTAGAGTTGAATGACTGTGTTGGCCTACATCTGCAAAATTAACCAAAATATTAGATAAAAGCTTATGTTGGCTCTCTTCCATTTGTACTTGAAATAACTGTGTTTTTGTTTTTGTTTTTTTTTTTTTTAAAGAAAGACTTTGGATGACAGCTGTGATGAATTAAACCTGGAAACATGACAGAAACTGGTACCACATTTGACAGAGAGTAGATGAATCATGTTAGGGTTAATATTCTGACAGCACAGTACTCACATTTAAGCTTCTAGATAGATATAGATGCTTTGGACTATTCAGACATCCTGGCAAGAGTGAATTTAAGGATCCTGATAGGACATTGGTTTGTGAGAGGCATAATTTCTCTTTATTTGAAAAGCATAATTTTCAAGAAAGTAATCACAAACTTGGGTGTTGACAGCTTTGTGTTCAACTCTGAAACTCTCCCAGTAATATTGCATAAATCATTCAATTTCTCTTCGGCTCTTTTTTACTACCTGTAAAGTATGATTCACGGTGTTTCTTTCACACATACCTCATTGTAGTTCTCACTCAGGTGCTTCATATTTCAAGAATTAGGAAATAATTAAAATATCTCTTGCCAAATTACTGTTAATCAGAAAACACAGAGCTTTTTTTTTTCCTAGAAAAATCTTCATTCTCTGCCTGTTTGAAATGTAAGGAAGGCTCAGGCCAATTAGCCACTGGAAATAATCGGAAGTGTGACTTCAGTGTAAGTCATGAAGCAAATTCTATTATGGGAGTCAGACATTAGTGTCGTTATTCACTCAGCTCTGATCATTTCTGTGAGCAAGGGGAAAATCTGACTTTTGCACAAAGTCATTTTACTCTGTGGTTTTATTATTTTAGTTGACAAATGGGGAGTTAAATTGGCAGCGACTTCCCAGCTAGGAATATTGTGCGTGCTTACCACCTTAGGGAGATGAGGTTTTGTCAGTGTGACGTCTTTTTAGCTTGCCTTACCCAGGCTTCCAATTTAAAAAAAAATAATAAAACAGCAAAATTCTATTTCTCTTGCTTAAAAAAAAAATCTTTTAAGATCTAGGGATGGTTAAAAAAATGTTTAGGGACGGCTTGTTGTTGATCTGGCTGTTCCTGTGGTGGACTTTGACAAGTCTGCATAAAATTGTCACCAAGGTTGGCATCAGGCATCATGGGGAAACCCTTCCATACGGTCAGCCGCTGAGTTCACACGGGCGGGTGGAACTGGAAGCCAAGAAGCGGGACTGTGAAGTGTTTAAGGTGTTCCGGGCACAGTACAGAAGCATAGGAGGGATGCTTTGAGAGAGGATGAGAAGCCTGGCTTAGTCCCCATCTTTGGGCGAAAGAGTTAACTTGGTAAGTGTCAATGAGGTCGTCTGTAATTATTAATACTTTGATGCACAGTTCCCGTGGAAAAACCTGGATGCTGTGAAAGGGGTTTCATTAAAATGTTTGGACACTGGAGACGTAAGGCATTGGTATTATTGAGTTCAGCAGTGTTATCAATAATGAGGAGTAGTGCTTGTGACTTCATAGGAACTCTTCAGGAATGGGTAATAGCACTCTTGGGAGTAGCAGCAGTGTGAGATGAAAATCCCAGAGCTGGCAGAAGCTGCATTAACAGAAAGCATTCTCCGCCTTGGACCCAGTGATACTGAGCCTCTGCAGCTGATCTGTCTCCTTGACAACCACAGAGAATCTTATCAAGAGGTAGGATCTAGGCATACAGGGTCAAGCTGTTGCAGGGCTGGCGTCTCACATTGGAGTGCCAGTTTGAATCCTGGCTGTTCTGCCGCCTAAACAGCTTCCTACTAACACATGACAGAAGGTGGCAGAGGTTTACTCAAGAGCATGGGCTCCCTTCATCCATGTAGGAGACCCAGGGTGATGTTCCTGCATCCGGGCTTTAGTCTGATCCAGACCTGACTGTTGTGGCCATTTGCAGAACCTGTGTCTGGGAAATTCTCTCACCCTTTCCCATCTTCCAAATACATACATCTTAGAAACACAAGGTGTGTTCCTTTCTCTGGAGTCAGCCTGATTCTCACGTCTTGCTGTGACCACTGGAATGGGGCAGCGATGTTGCTGTAATTCAGCGGCTGGGCTTCAGAAGATCTGTAGTGTCTAACCCGGCTCCTTGTAATGCTTCTTCTAGAAGTGTAGCCCTCATGCAGTGAGAAAGCCCATTATAGCCACATGAACAAGAGAGTCAAGGTTCCCAGCTGGCAGCCAGCATCATAATCCAGCAACAAGTGGACCTACCCAGGATTTCAGATGATGTCAGATGAAGCAGAAGGATTACTCATGGGATCCTTGAGGTAAGCTCAGTAGTTTATGGGGTGGTTTATTGCACACAGCAGCTTGTCGGGCTGGCTGAAGCATAGGAGATCATGTGCCAGAGATGGAACAGACAAGGTTAGTAGCAGATCCTATGGGAGAGTCAGCAGAACTAGCTAAGAGGTGCGCTTGAAATGCCTTCAGAGGACTCTCAGACTATAAGAAAAAAGGTTTTCTTGGAGGGTACTGCAGAGGTGGGGATCTCATTTACAGGGAGGCAAGAATGGAACTAAGTTTCTAGGTTATAGTGCTGAGTGAACGGGATAATTCATATGAAATAGTTCAGGTTTTGCCATATATACACTTTACACATGGTATACAGATGTGCCATATATACACAAGCTGTTACATAAATCTATATAATCAACTTTATTAAAACCCCCTTATTGACTTTTACATTTCTGTGAATCCAAAACTTACATAAGCACTTGTTCTCTAAGTGGGGACTTGTAGAAAGTGTCACTTATTTGACACTCAGTGGAAAACAGACAACATTACTTTGTCCGTATGTTATTTCCACAGCTAGACGGAAGCTCTCTTAAGGGGAGAGATGGCAGCTTCTATTTACGTGATGTAAGCTCTGAATAAATATTTATGTGTTGGTTGGCTAGAAATGCAGCGAATGTATCACATTTAGGATGCTAGTCTCATTACATGTGTAAGTTGGAACAGCTACGTTTCTAAAGATGAAAAGATAAAAATGGTCTGAGCTTCGGCTAACGGAGGCACTTAGAGATGGGGTACCTGGCTGTTCCATGCATGCAGCCGTGTGCTGTGGTCTGGAGGCTGTCTGTCCTTAGCTGAGTTGGCAGCATGCTTGTGTTAGTCAACTTCTTGTTACTATATCACAGACACCAGAAAGGAGTTACTTAGGAAGGAAGGGGTTTATTTGGCTCTTTTTAGAGATTTAGTTTTAGAGATTCACGGTCCAAAAGAGGTCACTTTCATTAGCATGAGGTCTGATGAGGGTGCAGGCTGACCACGGTGGAGTGTGTGCGACGGGGGAGCCTGCACGGGAGCCAGGAAGCAGAGAGAGAGAGAGAGCGCAACTGGGTCCATTCTCACTTCTGATAGCCAACCCTCTTGTGAGGGCACACCCAGGGGCCTCCCCTCCTAGATGCCCTACCTAAATCAAGCCTCCAGCCTTCATTAACATTAATCTATTAATCATGAACACAAGACTTTGGGGTTTAATCATCCGCATGAGCCAGGAAGCCAAATCACGTTCCAATTGTAGCATTAACAACTGCGAGTTCTAGGTTGCTTTGTTCAGTCAAGCCAGGCACTGGGACAGCTTCTTCAGGCTCTGTGGAGCTGATGCCTCCAATGGTGCCAGGAAGCTATCCTGGCATGTGCTTCGCTGCTGCCAGCACTGCCCTGTGTCTGTGAGCTACTCTCTGCTGTGTCCTCAGCCGTCGGCTAAATGGGTTCCCAGTACTGTTCTCTGCCAGACAACTTGGAGAGCTTGTAGTTCTAGTCCGTTATAGCAACAGCAGGTGATGTGTGTGTGTGTGTGTGTGTGGCAAGTATGATGTTTAGCAAGGTTATCTGACGGTGCAACCTATTATTATTTTTTTTTAAGGTACAGCCACTTAATCTACTTATAGGAAATTAGATTCCATCATGTATGAGACAGCTGGCAGTTTGTCATTCTCAGGAGCAGGAATAAATGATTTTAAACATTAGTTTACACAAAACATCCAAAATTTCTCCTAACATATTCTATTCATCCCCAGGGGTTCCTGGTCTATGGAGAATTAAGACTAGAAACTGATGTACAGCCTCTCTAAGTGGCACATGCAAAAATGATTAGCTGCGAGTTTTGACATATACATGATGGAAAGGAGTAAATTACAGAAAGAGTTTGGAGTTGGAACTCCTCCTGTGAAATCAAATTAGTGATTGTTTTTATGTTTAGACAGCTTTTCTCTCCCAGGAGCTTCAATCAGGACTGCCTATATACATTGAATAGCCAATTATTTATGTGTTGTGATTTGGGAGACAGCAGGAAGAATTCTCTTGCTCAGTAGAGTTAGTTTTTTTGTTTTTTAACTTCAAAATGATGTAGCTTTTAAATTCTGTCATCAGAGGCAAGTATCGCCTTGTTAACTACTTCTTTTTCTTAGAAGTAGTAGATATAATAATTCGGCATAGATTCTTTTAGTTAGTATTCCTTTCCCCTCTAAACAGGATATAAGATTGCAGTAGCCATAGACTGGAGGTGTTGCCTGCTGTATTGTTAGTGAGGAAGTCGGAGGTAGGCTGGGGCAGAGTCATTTCACAAAGTGACATATCTAGACATTTTACAAGAGGTCTTATGTTCTTTTAAAGATTATCTGGGTGAGAGAGTGACAGTCCCCTGTGCCAGCCAGGTCCCTCGTGTGGGTGGCAGGGACCCAGTCAGTGCTGCCTCCTGGGGTATTCATCAGCAGGAACTGCCAGCCAGGTCCCTCGTGTGGGTGGCAGGGACCCAGTTGGTGCTGCCTCCTGGGGATATTCATCAGCAGGAACTGGAGCTGAGAATGGAAACCAGATACTTGCTGTAGGATCTTAACCAACAGACTGAGTGCTCAGTGCAGGGCCTTATTCTAGAACTCTTGGGATTATTATCTTTGAATTGTTGGTGTAAGATAGATAGTTTTGTTCTCTCTATGTTCATATTCTAAAACCCAGGCAGTGATTCTGACTGGCCTATTAGTGTATGTTCAGTTCTGGTATCAAGCACTGTGACCCTGAATTTAAAGACTTATGACTGGTTAGTTTAGACCACGAGTCTCGTGTGCGCTGGAACTGGGGTGCTGCATTGTGATTGGAGGCATCATCAGAACCATGTGGCATCAGGGCAGTTTCCCAAGGGCAGGTGGAGTTGCTATCTTGGCAAGAATAGGGGGGATCAGAACAGTCCTGGGCAGTGACACTAGCTGCCAGGCGCTCCTGGCTCAAATCATCTCTACTCATGGTGTATGATGCAGAATAATTAGCCTAAAGGCAGAAGGTAGTGCATGCAGCGTGTGTGTGTTGGAATATATACATCTGAAGGAGGAGGTGATTCTGAAACTCTGCTTGCCTGTGATTGAGATGAAATAAACCAGCACAAAACTGATGGTTCTGTCACGTAGATGTGATTCACTGATGACTGCCAACGTGGACCAGGACGTGTCATAATTCTGCCTCAAAGGGTACCTTCTAGAAGCTGTCTTCTCAATAGAATAGACCCAAGGGTCAAGATGGCTTGTAGGGATGGAGGAGTGAAACCTTAGATACTAGTAATATTGAGTGTGGCCCTGCAAGCCCTACATTACATAAACATATATGAAATGCCACTGGGGGACAAGCAGGAAAAAAATCTAAACGTGCTCCTTATGAGGATGGATCCATGTGGTATAAAATACTGAGAAATGTTATTCTAGAACCAGGCAAGTTGATTTAATTTAGGAAGATGTGAACTGAAATGAAACCGATGTCAAGAATCTGGAATTAAGTCCAGCTCACTTTTTAGCTACGTGGAAGTAGATGAATAACTTACCCTTTTTGCATATCAAATTTCTGTGACTTTTTGAGTCCATCTCTCCTCCCTCCAACCTGTGGTCCCACGCAACCACTGAGTTGTTTTCTGTCGCTGCTGTTAGCTACGATTTCATGTAAGTAGCACCACACAGTACCTCATCTTTCATGCCTGTCTTGCTTTGGCTTTGACATTGATCCATGCTGTTGCTTGTCTCACTATTTTCTTCTTTTGAATGCCTAAGTTTTATTTCCCATGCCAGGTGATGGGCACTCAGGGCATTTTGGGTTTGGGGCTGTCACAGATTGTGCTGCTTTGAGCATTTCTCCACAACTCTTTGCCAACATCTTTTCCTTCTTTCCTATTCTTTTCTTTGAGGCCACTGGATTTAGATTTTGTAAATAATTATCATGACGAAATAGTTCAGAACATACTTGAAGTATGGCAAAGTATGTAAAATAGAAAAAACAAAATCACAAAACCATATCAGAAGTCAATTGCTATATCATTCATAATTATGTCATATAAAATTAGGTTCAAAGTATTCTGGAGCAGAACAGTAAGAAAAAAACCCTTAAAACTGATGATTTAAAATTGCAGGGAAAAATATACTAAATATCACTAAGCAAGTAGGTTACAGGCAAACACATTTTAGGCAGATTCATTTGAGGCAAATTTCAGTGTCACTGGAAAAGAAGGTATGATTAATTGGATGCACATGGCAAAAGGAGAGATAGAACCTGGGTCGTTTCTCTTGTGGGTTCCCAGGTCGATCAAGGTGGTGTTCATGGAGATGGCAAATGCAGGGAGGGAGGGCAGATCTGTGGTGGGATTAGGGCAGAGGGATAATGAGTGTGAGTTCGTATGCTGAACTCGAGCCCTTTGGGAGGCAGCCAGGTGGTGTCCGACAGGGAGTCCGATTTATGACACCGAGGACAGAGACCTGGAGGTGCAGGTGACTGAGGTCCCCCACAGGTGGCACACAGGCAGTCAGACCCATGCGTACACACCGGGAAAAGCACCCAGATGAAGCTGCAGCTCTGAAGGAGATATGTTCCAACACAAGAGACTCGGGCTTTCCTGCCAACTCTGCCCGAACCTTCCAGATCAGACCGCTTAGCTATTCTGGTGCGCCTGTTGTGTCCACAGGTCCTGCAGTGAGGGGGCCCATGCCTTTGGTTCACCAGGTTAGGAGCGGGGCTCATGATTCTAGGAACAACATGAATTCATTTCTCTCTTTCTGTGCATTGGATTCAGGTCTGGATCCCACAGACATTTAGCGACTCACATGTGGGAAGCTGTAAAGGAAAACCGGAAATTTTAAAGTGTTGGGGCATCCATGGCAGAGCTTGAGGGCTCCTTGCACAGAGCACAGTGTAATGGTGTCATGAGTCAGCCTGATGACTTTAAAAAAAAGATTTTATTTATTTTTGTTGCAAAGGCAGATTTACAGAGAGGAGGAGAGTTAGAAAGTTCCTCTGTCGACTGGTTCACTTCCCAAGTGCCCACAATGTCCAGAGCTCTTCTGAGTCTCCCATGCAGGTGCAGGGTCCCAGTGCTTTGGACCATCTTCACCTGCTTCCCCAGGACAAAGCAGGGAGGAGTATGGGAAGTGGAGCATCCGGGACACAAACCAGTGCCAAGGCAAGGACTTAAGATGAAAGTGCTGGGCCCAGCGCGATGGTGCAGTGGTTAAGGTCCTTGCCTTGCACGCCCCGGGATCCCATATGGGCGCCGGTTCTAATTCAGCTCCCTACCTGTGGCCTGGGAAAGCAGTCGAGGAAGGCCCAAGGCTTTGGGACCCTGCACCCACGTGGGAGACCCGGAAGAGGCTCCTGGCTTCGGATTGACATAGCATCGGCCGTTGCGCTCACTTGGGGAGTGAATCATCGGACGGAAGATCTTCCTCTCTGTCTCTCCTCCTCTCTGTATATCTGCCTTTCCAATAAAAATAAAATAAATCTTTTTTTAAAAAAAGATGAAAGTGCTGTGACATGAAGTCCTGGTGAGCTCACATTCACATTGGATTACATTCTGGGCTCTCAGCTTCAGCCTGGCCCGCCACTGGTCATGGCAAGCTTTGGGGGCAGTGAACCAGTGCATGGAAGGTCTCGGTCTCTCTCTTAACAAGTTAATAAGTAAATTTAAGTAGATAAATAAGGGAGTGGGCAGAGAAAGATGTCTGAGAATGAAAGTTGGATGGACAAGTCGGGAAGGCAAAAGAGCGTCTCACACAGGTGAAGTTAGGCTCAGTCAAGGGAGGACTGAGGAAGACACTGGGTGATGCCAGTGACAGGGCAGTTTCAGAGCAGCAGTGGGAGTGGGTGTCAGTCCACAGAGGATTAAGGAATGAATTGGAGTGGAACAAGAGTGAGAGTATACTGTGCCGTCGCTACACGGTCCATGGATTGACTCTGCAAACAGCACTTATGGTGGTGGCTTAGCATTTGGGGTCCTAGAATCCTTAGTCCAAGGGAGACTGTGGTTGTTCCACCTCTAGGAAAATGTGTGAACACTCTCATAGAAAGAATCTACATGAAATTAAGGAGGAAACCACTCAAATCACTATTTTCACATCAGTAGAAATAAATAAGAAAATTGATGTTTTTTCCCCTAAAAAGGAGAGTTGTCTAAATAGCACCCCGTCTCCTCTTACGTGACAAACTGGCTGTCCGTTACTGGCATCATGTCCATGGGAGGGACAAACCCTGCGGGAGCTTCTCCTGGACTACATTTGTATTGCACTGTGGCACTGCAGCCTCTAGATGGCGATAAATCTCCAAGGAACGTCAGGCTCGAGGTCCCTGGGAAAATTGCTTTCTTGGTGGAGAAAAATGAGAGGCGTTGCTTCAGAATCACTGGAAGCTGCTGAGAAAGCTCTTCCTTGCCTCTTAGTTCTGGAAAGCCCTTTGAGACACTGGCAGGAGGCCAGTGTCTGGAATGCTGAAGTCTGACCGAGGAAGGAATTGCTGTACTGGAGGGCACTGGAGCCCGAATGTGTTGGTAAGAGCGTTGCAGGAGTGGCCCCCCATGCTGGGTTTCCCTGCTCCTTGGGGGTTGCATCCCCCCAAGCCCTGCTCATCCTCACCCTTCTTTCCAGGGGCTTGACTGCCACACTGGTGTGGGGCCTGTGACCTAGGGCCACTGCAGCTGGGATGTAATTCTGGAGTGTGGTTTTTTTCTCACTCTGCTCTATCTCTCAAGAGTGACACCGTCACATCCCCTGTGCTGCTGGGCTGGGCTGGGCTGATCATATCTCCGGCAAGCTTTTTTGGGCCAGGAAGGAAGGGGTGTCTAGAGGCTCAGGTGCTGGAGGGAGCATGCGGGCATGCTGGAGAGGCCTGTGAGTTCAGGAGAGAGTCCGTGTGGGTGGGCGTCAGACTTCCCCTCTGCCTGAGGTCGGGTGCACTAGCTGTGACCGAGGTAGAAGGTGTGCTGCGTTCCCTGGGGCGACCCAGTGGTCACAGGCGCCTCTGTGCCAAGACCCAGCCAACAAGGCGGTCAGGGAGGTGCACGCAAACCTAGCACTGCCTGGCCCCCTCTTCCATGTGGGTGGGAGGGCTGCCAGCAGCAGCCAGGCCCTGTGCTTTCTTGAGTGCAACCCCGACGACGTCTGCTGGCTGCTTCCAGCCCTTTGGCCCCTTGCTATTTTTCATTCTCTTGGCCCCGTAGTCAGCCAAATGCACTTGATGACACCTTGACCTTAGCAGGAGTAGCAGGGGATAGAGCAGCTCAGCTTGAGCCTGCTGACCATGGCTGACTGATGAAGCCCTATCTGCCTCACGCAGATACGCGCGTGCTCTTATTGTATTATCAACATCCATCTGAAAAATGCTGCCGGGAGCTTGCCGTTTCCCCTGGAGGATCCCGGAGCGCCTTGCATGTGTTCCTCCTCCTGGAAGATGGAGGCGCGGCAGTTCCACTCATCCCATTCAGGAGATGGATATCCTGCAGAACAAATGGGACGCTGCGCACAATGGCCTCTTTCATACACGCTGGGTCTCTCCAGAGAGACAAGAATCATGGCAATACAGAGGCTTCTCTACGGAAACCTAGCGCAAGCCATTTGAGCCTCTTTCATTAGCACTGCATTTTCCTATTCTAACACAAATGTTTGGCTTCAGTTTTACTCCTTAATAGAAACACAGATCTGTGTTAGCGAAGAAAGTAAAAACTTGTCAATCACAAAAATTATTGGGCTATGTATATGCTAGGCATGTGTTTGCAAGCAATGAATCTCAACTGAACTTGAACTATGGTTATGCAACAAGGTGGAGGAATCCACCATGGGGGGAGGGGTATGGGAGGGGTGGGGGGGATCCCCAGTGCCTATAAAACTGTACTACATAATATAATGTAAGCAACAATAAAAAAAAAATATTGGGCTATGGAAGAGGGTTTTATCTCTGTGTCTTCTTTGCCTCCAAGCCTGAGTTTTTTTCTCTGCATATACTTTTAAGAAAACACATTTTTTTTTTAAGCTGTAGCCTGGCCGTTATAATGCTCCTTCCAGGCCTGTGGTGGGATTCGAGGTTTTATTTTTCAGGAAAGAAAAATAATGATGGGGAGAAAGCTGCCCATGCCTGTGTGTGTCAGCCGGGAGTCAGTGCTTCTGCTGGTTGTGACAAAGATACGACCTCTGGGACTCCCCAGGAGAAGAGCTTCCCAGAGGGGCGGGTGGCTCAGAGAAGGTTCCAGAAGGTGGGGCTCCTGTTCTCACCCGGGAACCCAACTGCTCAGCTGGACACAGAGCAGCGTGCTGGGGCAGGAACGCTCTTTGGAGAACTCAGCGATAGGGGGCAGACGTGAGTCAAGGCTGATTTTAATCCCGGCCATACAGACCAGGAAGAATTGAGCAGTGAAGGCACTCAGTTGGGCCTCAGGGAGAGAGTAGAGGCCAGCAGGGCAAGGGAAGCTTGTCCCTAGTGGGGGCGCCGTGCTGTACATCCTGCCAAGGCACCACAAGGGTCCAGTGGCTGCCCTGAGTGTGATCAGCTGCTTTTATTTAGTATTTGAAGATCAACATGCTAAAATTCAGTTTTTGGAATGGAGTTTTAGCAAATGCACAGTTGTGCAAACATCTCCACATTTACCATTCACAGGAACATTCCCATTGCTCCTCTAAAATTGTTCCCACCTGCTCTTTGTAACCAAAGTCGTCCTCTTTCCCAGTGCCTGGGAACTCCGCATCTGTTTTCTGAATCTGTAGACTCTCTTTTTCAGAATATCAAGCACAACCGAGGGTTCAGAATGCGGCCTTTGGAAGAAGCTCCTGGCTTCTGGCTTCGGATCAGCTCAGCTCCAGTCCTTGCGGTCACTTGCGGAGTGAACCAGTGGATGGAAGATCTTTGTCTCCCCTTCTCTCTGTAAATCTGCCTTTCCAATAAAAATAAATACATTTTCTAAAGACCTCTTTATCTAACTTGGGTTACAAAGATTTTTTATCCTGTTTTCTTCTGGATGTTTTACGTTTATGTCACCCATTTTGAGTTAACTTTTGTAGGCACTTTCTTAAGAGGGAGTCAGGCTCTTAATCAGCAGTCCCCAAGCCCGGCTGCTCCACTCAGCCCAGGTCAGATCAGGCTTACAGACACCTGTGTGAGCGCCTGCCCTTGGGCCTGTCCTCCCCATCTGGGCCTCTGGAGGCTGTGCACTGCGCAGAGCGGAGCAGCAGATGGCAGCAAAACCAAGGCTCGTGCAGCAAAAGCCTCCCTTACCACAGGGATTCTGGTGTCTGCAGCCTTGTCCTCCCCCGTCCCCAAACCGCGGTCCCCTTGTAATAATATTGTTGCAGTCTTCTGGAATCAAGCCCGCTGACTCGAGTGTAACATGTCTGCTAATCATGCGGACCACGTCCTCTTTTCTGAAAGGGTATTGGCTTCAGCCGGAGCGTCGTCTGCAGCTGCGGGTCATTGAGGAGCGGGTGCTGATTGGCTCCACGAAGCCGGGGGCCGCAGCCAAATACGCGGCATAGCGTGAAGCTCTGGGGCGCATGCAAGGAGACAGGCCGGAGGCGGGCAGCTAGGGACGGGCGAGGAGCCGTGTGGCCACGGGGGCACGCAGAGGCACGCCTGCCCAGGTGACCGCAGAGGCACAGCTCGGCCAGGTAAGCGTCTTTCTTAGCAAACACTGTGTTTCCACTGCCCATGACTCTGGAATACCGTCCTGGAGAACAGGGGTCATGGCAGAGTTCAAATACACGCCCTGTCTTTTCGGTAACCCCCATACCACGTTCTACCTTGCTCATGGCACAGTGCACATTTTCTGTGTCGAATTAAATATAATATTATGTAATGTGAGAGGTTGAAAGAGAGAGACAGAACAAGCTCCACTTGCTGATTTACTTCCTCAAACACCTGTACGGCTGGAACTGGGCCAGGACTTTTCAGCTCTGGGAGCCAAGACCTCAAATCTGGGTCTCTCAAAGAGGGTGGCAGGGATCCGAATCCAGGAGCCATCCCTGCTGCCTCTCAGGGTTTGCATTAGAAGGAAGCTGGAGCTGGAAGCTGCGAAGGATATGGAGCCTTGGTCCTGTGATGTGTCAGCCGCCAGGCCAAGGGCTTGCCACCTTCACGGTGTTTGCACAATGTGGGGTTACATGGCCATGTGCTCACCCAGCTGATCTCTCTTCTGCCAGAGGGCAACCCATGGGTGCAGGAGATAGCTTTGCTTTCTTTAATTCAGTGTCTGGTGCGGTATTGTTCCTACACAGGTGTGGACAATTGGTTATGCACAATTATGTCAGCAAAAGAGGGTGTTTACTGTGGAGGCAGAGGGCTGGATGGATCGGTGTAGAATTTGGCTGTGTGCTCAGGTAGATGTCCTAAATTTATAAAGCAGAGCCTGGAATACCTGTTTTGCAGGCGGTTATAGGTGTGTACCAAGAGAAGCTGTAGAAAGCTTTTAGCCCTGTGTTTGAGTCTGTGATCCAACGTGCTAGTTTAATTTTTTATGGTGAAGGCTTCACATGCAATTTTCCAGAAAAACAATATTGTTTTGGCTTCATAGGGCTGTGAAATGACTAACGTGAGAGCTTGCTGCAGAGATGGGATGGGCTGAGGAAGGGCTGTGGGGTGGTGGTGCCGCCACTCTTGCTGCTGAAACGAGTGACTTGGATGTCCTAAAACTGTTAAACTGTGCTGTGCGAGGGTGTGGTGTGGGAACGTACTGCTCGGAGTCAGATGAAATAATAAACTGGTAAGGTGAAGCCATATTCTGATTTTTTTTTTAAAGGAGTGCAGTAGGAACCTTGATAGGGGTGTCAAAAATATAAGGCTGAGCAAAGCAATCTGCCACTTGCATGGCCCCGGGTTCTGCACGCTGCCGCCGAGGGGGAGGGTGAGCAGGGGGTTCCATCGCTGAAGGACACATTGCAACTGTCGCACGCATCTTTTACATAATTTTGACAAGTAGATTGGTTGAAAGTACTTTTAAGTATGGCGAGTATTCTCGCTAATCAGGGAAATTCGAATCAAGACCGTAATGAGATACCAGCTTGCTCCAGTTGGAATGATTGATATCAGAAAAACCAAAAACAAATGGTGAGGATGTGGGGGAAAGGAGTGCTTACGCTCTGTTCTGTTGGAGGGAGGGAATGCAGACTAGTCCAGGCGTGGTGAAACTACTGTGGAGGTGCCTCACAAGACTGAAAATAGAGCTAGTCAAGGACTCGGCCATCCCCGAAGTCAAATTGTATCAGAGAGCTGCATGCCCTTGTTCCCTGGAGCACCGTACACAGCAGGTAAGATAGGGAATCAACTGAGGTGGCCCTGGGCAGATGAACCAACTAAGAAATGTGGGCTGTGCTGCACCCAGTGGATTCAAGCAAGGAAAGAGTGAACTTCGGTCCATGAGTGACAGCATGGATGGAACCAGAGGATCTCATTAAGGAAATAAGCTAGACACAGAAAGGTGAAGCTAAAATGGTCCATGTCCTAAAGTAAGGGAGTAGAGTTGGGGTCACTGGACATTAGGAAGGTAGAGGTAGGGAAGTATGGAAGGAGAGGGGTAGTAGGTAGAGCTTAGATAATACATGCAAAATATAAAGTTAGTTCTGATATTCTGTAGCGCAGCTGATTATAGTACAGTTGATGTCAGTTGGGCTCTTTCAAAGTAACTGAGAGGAGTAGTGACCAAAGCTTCCCAGCACAAAGGAACGAGAGGTGTTTGAAGAGATGGAAGTGCTAAGTACTCCTACTTGGTATCATGCTGTTGGGGTATCTGTAAGAGACAAAGAGTAGAAGCCAGCAAGTGTTCATAAATGACATCTGTGTATCTACCAAATGGTCTAATGTTGAAGCCTCAGGAGGCATGAAGTCTAGTGTGTGTTAGAACATGCTCTAACTTTAGAAATGCTGTGCTAAGTGAGATAAGCCAGATGCAGGGGGGACCAAGGTTGAGTGATTCCACTTTGAGGTACCTGGAGCAGCCACATTCATAGAAACAAAATGGAAGAGTGGCCACCCGAGGATGGGCGTGGGGGTTTCTTTTGGGGGTAATGGGAATGTTCCAAGGTGAGATAGTGATGACAGCTTTTCAAGTCTAGAATAGTGCACTTCAAACTGATGAATCACGTGATTTTTGAGTTTTATCTTAAGGATGTTAAGATACCAGGATATCAACCCTGGCAACACATTATGATCATTTTGGGGTAGCTGAAATGACCAATGCCCAGGCTCTCTCTCTCTCCCCAGCTGCAGCCACTTGAGTCTGTAGGATGCGGACCAAGCTAGGGAGGCCGGTGCCGAGAGGCTCTGTGACTGAGACTGAGGCAGGAGATACTCCTCTCTGTACCTCTGGAGAACTTACTGTGGGTAATGAACAGACATTCGATGGCTTTTCAATAAGGTTTGCTGATACTGCTGCTGTTTTTCTTTCTTTCTTTGAAAAGCAGAGTGAGATAGAGCTCTTTCATTTTCTAGATGCTTGCTACAGCTAGAGCTGGGACTGGCTGAAGACAGGACCCAGAAACTCCACCTGGGTTTCCAGTATGGGTGCCAGGGACCAAGTACTTGGTACTTGATCCATCATTTGTTACCTCCCACAGTAGGTATTACTAGGAAGCTGGATTAAAAGTAGAGGAAGGACTTGAGTCAGGTACTCTAATTGTTTTTTTTTTTTAAAGAGTTCTTTTAAAAAATTTATTTCTTTTTATTTGAAAGGCAGATTTACAGAGGAAGGATAAATGAATCTTCCATCTGCTGGTTCACTCTCCAAATGGCTGCAATGCCCGGGGCCTAGCTCATCCTAAGCCAGAAGCCTTTTCTGGATATCCCATGTGGATACAGGGTCTCAAAGTTTTGGGCTGTTCTCTACTGCTTTCCCAGGTCACATAAGCAGGGAGCTGGATGGGAAGCGGAGCAGCTGGGACATGAACCAGTGGTTTACTCCCCACAACAGCCAGGACTGAGCCAGGATCCTGGAACTCTGTCCAGGTCTCCCACAGTGGTGGTGGGGGCTCAGGCACTTGGGCCACTGCTGCTGATTTCCCAAGCAATTGATTGGGAACTGGATCTAAAGTGGAGCAACTGGGAGTCGAAGCATCACTCTCATGGGATGCTGGCATCACAGGTGGAAGCTTAAATTAGCTGAGCCACAATGTTGGCTATGGTTGTTGTTAGTTGCAATGATATAAATATATCCAAGGTAAATTCTTTTTAATTTCTCTTGGTCAGAAGAGTGGTTTAACTATATGACCTCACTAGAATCTTTTTCGTTTTAGGAAATATCATAAATATATATATAAATAGAATAAAATCATAAGCATTTATTTAGTAATATCTGGAGTTTTAGTACAGCTAGAAAAATTTTGTTCATTCATTTCTCTTTTATTTCTTTTGAAGACAGGAAGTATGTGTGTAGGTTGATGTGGATGGACTGAGTCAGACCCTGTGCTGGCTGGCACACACAGGGTCCGGTCTGGGGTCACCTCGGACAAGGTTTCTTGGGGTCCCTCCATCCTACCACACTGGACTGATGGACTCAAAACTCCAGCCATGGGGAAAATCACAGTGTCTGTGCTCTGACCCTGGAGTGCATGTGTCAGAAAGAGCTGCCTTGGTTGCTGAGGCCTGCGCAGTGGACAGGATGCCCAGATGCACATGGGGGATATGAGAGCTCCTTGAGGGCTGCAGAGGACATCTAGTGCCATGGCAGAGGGTAGAGGGCAGAACAAATTGGAAACTCTCCCAGCCAAACTTTGACAGCAAGTATCTGGATGAGTGGAGACTCTAAGGTGGACTATGCCAGTCAATGGACCGTGGAAGGGTCACCTCTACTCTGGAGTAGTGAAAGCAGCAGCATGTCAGAACTATGAAAACCATGTAGGCAGTACCCTTAAGAACATACTTCACAGTAGGGACCCTAGGATCATGGAGTGGCTGTACCCATCTTCAGGTCCTGATGCGACTGGGTTCCTGAGGGCAGCCCTTTCCCCTTCTCTCTGTTTTCGTAGATGTAGGAAGAGGAGAAAGATTCGAAGTAATTGTCTTATCCACTTCCCTCTATACCTTGACTGTTCCCAACCTGATCGGTGGTCTACATGGGCATGCATCCTTCTCAACTATGTAAAAATTACAAAAATAAATTTCTTAAAAAAAATAGAGATCATACCTATTTAGGATATACAATGTGATGTCTTAATATACATATTCCTAGTGAAATGATTACCACAGTTAAACACTTTGTCATCACTTCGCTCATTTAGGGGTGTGTGTGTGTAGAATGTTTAAGTACTCCATTAACAAATGCCAAGTATACAAAACAATATTAACCACGATCACTGTATTGTGTCTTAGAGCCCCAGAACTTACTGTGTAACTGAAAATGTGGATGCTCTGACCAACATCTCGCCTTTCTGCTCTCTGCACTCCTTGGTTCCCACACTGTCTTCAGCAGCAAGCAGTCTGCTTTGATTTCAGTTTTCTCGACACCACGTGTGAGACCCCAGTTTTTGTCGTTTTATCCCTAGCTTATTTCACATAGTATCCTCTAGTTTCATTCATGTGTTATAAATGAGGATGTCCTTTTTCTCTGAATAATATTCCATCACATACCTCTTTTTGTGGGCATTTAGGTTGATTCTGTATCTTGGGCATTTGGTTCAATATTTCTATAAACATGGTGGTGCATATATTTTTCAAACTGATTTTATATATTTGGTTATATACTTAGAGCTTCCATGTGACTCATCAATTCTACTTCTCTATTTTATTTTTTTCCCCATGAACTTAGTTTTCCCTAAAGGTACTATTGATTTACATTTCCATCAATAGTGTATAATAATTCATTTTTCTCCACATTCTTGGCAACATGCATCTGCTACTTTATTCATTTACTTGAAAGGTAGAACAAGAGTGTGTGAGAGTAATCTTCCATTTGCTGATTCACTCCCCAAGTGGCCATAAATGCCATGGGTGGGCCAGATGAAAGCCAGAATGCAAGAACTCTGTCTGGGTCTTCCTTATGAGTAGCATAATTCCAAGTACTTGGGCTGTCTTCTGCTTTCCTAGGCAGGTTAGCATAGAGCAGCATTGGAAACAGAGCAGCTGAGACTCAAACTAGTGCTCATGGGGATTATGGAGTTTCAGAAGGTAATTTAACTGGCTGTGCCACATGCCAGCTCCACTAATAACAGGCATCTTAAAGAATATGGCAGGACATCTCAATATAGTTTTAATTTCTATTTTCCTGATTAGTGGTATCAATCATATTTACACATACCTGTTGGGCATTTATATGAATTCTTTAGAAAAACATCCATTCAGCATTATGTCCTTATTTTTTTGACTTTTTTAATGTCATTTGAGTGTGTATTTTAGATATTAATTTCTTGTTAGATATACTTACAGATTGCAAGTATTATATTTCACCCCCATCCATATGTTGTCTTTTAATTTGGTTGATTCTTTTCTTCGCAGTGCAGTTTTTTTTAGCTTAGTTTTAATTTTTGTATCCTATCCAAGAGAATCATTGCCAAGACCAAAGTCAAAGAGCTCTTCCCTGTTTTTCAGAAAGTAGTTTTTTTTTTAAAGATTTATTTTTATTATTTTTTCATTGGAAAGGCGGATATACAGAGAGGAGAGACAGAGAGGAAGATCTTCCGTTGGATGATTCACTCCCCAAGTGAGCACAACGGGCCGACACTATGCCGGTCCGAAGCCAGGAGCCTCTTCCGGGTCTCCCACGTGGGTGCAGGTTCCCAAAGCTTTGGGCCGTCCTCGACTACTTTCCCAGGCCACAGGCAGGGAGCTGGAAGGGAAGCGGGGCTGCCGGGATTAGAACCAGCGCCCATATGGGATCCCGGGCGTGCAAGGCGAGGACCTTTAACCACTTGCGCCACCGCGCCGGGCCCCAGAAAGTAGTTTTTTAAAAAATTATTTTTTATTTGAAAGGTGGGTGTTTGTTGAGTGAAGGAAAGGAAGAGGGAAGGTCTTCCATCCACCAGTCTGCTCCTCTAAATTGCTGCAGTGACCAGAAATGAGCTGATTTCAAGCTGGGAGCCAGGAGCTTCTTCAGGGTTTCCCACATGGGTGTGGGTCACACCCTGGATCATCCTGTACTAGTTTCCCAGGCCACAGGCAGGGAACTGGATTAGAAGTGGAGCAGCCAGGAAATGAAGCAGTGTCTAGATGGGATTCCAGCAGATGCAAGGCGAGAATTTAGCCACCAAGGCATCTTCTTGGGCCCATTAACCATTTTTCATGTAGTTGGAATATATGAACTCATATTTTAAATTTTCCGAGGAGAATGTGGTGTAAAATAAGATACCAATTTCATTCCATAATCGGTTTTCTCAGCACCACTTACTAAAGAGATGGCCCCTTCCCAACTGAATATTCTTGGCACATTAAGATTTAGTTTACTGTATTTCTTGGCTGTTCTTCCATTAGTCCCTTTGTTTTATGCTGATACCATGCTGTTCTGAACACCACAACTTTGTAATATACAAACATTTTCCCCCTAATTTATCATACACACACACAGTGAGAGTGAGTCCATTCACTTTCCAGCTGTATGCAAAAGCCAGGGGCCTGAAGCCAAGATCCAGGAATCAGTTCAGTTGTGCCATGTGGGTGGTAGAAATTTAATTACTTGAGCTGTAGCTGTGGCCTGCCTGGTACCAAACCCGGGTACTTCAGTGTGAGAACTCGGCATTCTGACATGTTAAATGCTCCATTCAGTATATGAATATCTAAAAATCAAAAAGTGTAATGCCACAAAGTTTGTTCTGGTTCGAGGTTACTTTGGCTATTTGAAATCATTCATAGATCTTTACAAATCCTAGGATTTCTTTTCTATTCCTCTGAAAAACAATGCCCTGGAAATTTTGATAGGTATTGCATTGACTTTGTGGATAATCTTGGATGGTCAGAGCATTTTAACCATGTGCTTTAAATTCATGAACAGAGGCTATATCTTTTCATTCACTTGTATCTTTCTTTTTTAAGATTTATTTTTAAAAGCGTTTTAAGGGCAGGAGAAGCAGAGTGAGATCCTCTCTTTGCTGGTTCACGCCCTAAATGGCCACAAGAGCTGGAGCTTGGCCAATCCGAAACCAGGAGTCAGGAGCAGGAAGCTGGATCCAGAGCAGAGCTGGGACTTGAGGCCAGACCCTGTATCAGAGGATCCATGTGTCCTTCTTGGCTCCCACCTGCAGCTTCAGCCAGTCAGTCCTCACTTGTTACTTCTGACAGGTTCTTGAAGTCCTGTTTGTCTGTATAGGAGGGCACATCCAAAAATCATGGGAGATGGCATTGAAAGATGTCTATTTTGGTATGCAAAATTTGAAGTCCTTGGATAGTTTTGATTGTAATTGACACTTTGGTGAACTTTTTGAATACCTACTTATATACTTTATATGGTCTGGCAGCAGAAATAATGATACTATTTTCTGATTGTTTTTGTTTTTCTTGCCTAATTATCTGGCTAAAATTTCAAATATTATGGCAAATAGAATTGGCATGAAGTGCATTCTTGTTCTTGATGGTATAGGAAAATTTTCTGTCTTAGGGTTAGAAGTTAGCTGTAGGCTTGTCATATGACCTCTGTTATCCTGTGATAGTCCTTCTATACCTAATTAGTGGAAGTTTTGTTAAACTCATGAAACAGGACCCAGTGTGGTAACGTAGTGGCTAGGGTCCTCGCCTTGCATACACTGGGATCCCATATGGGTGCCAGTTAGTGTCCTGGCGACCCTGCTTCCCATTCAGCTCTCTGCTTGTGGCCTGGGAAAGCAGAGGAGGATGGCTCAAAGCCTTGGGATCTGACATGCAGGTAGAAGACCTGGAAGAAGCTCCCAACTTCTGGCTCAGCTCAGCTCCAGTCTTTGTGGCCCCTTGTGGGGTTGAACCAGTGGAGGGATGATCTTTTTAAATTTTATTTTAGTTTTACTTCTTTTGAAATTATTACCATGAAAAACAGAAATTTACAACGCCATGGATTTCTTAAGAGGTTTAGATAGTTCAACAGTCTTTAATTGCTGGCGATCCCGCCCTTCCAATCATGATGAAATCTCTCCCAAATAAACTGGCTGCTAGTCCTGCGCAATTTGCTTCCATGCCTGACTCTTGCAAACTGGTAAGTGTGATAGCTTAGCCTGGCATGACCTGCACTCCAGCCTGGCTTCTGCACTTGCCAGTGGGTTAAGGTTGGCTTGTCCCTGACCAGTTCATCCTCCTACAAAACCAACCCACATACTTGCCAAAAGGTGGAGTTACCCTGCCTCGCCTGACCAACACCCAGGTCTGAATCACATGCTCACCAGTGGGGGCTACTGCCCACTGGAGTTGACCCAGCTTCTCCACAAGATCTATCCCCAGACCCAAATCCCACATGTACCAACAGGTACTAGACTCTCATTGGTTTCTTAGTATCATCTAAGAGGTTCTATATGCAAACACACACATACTTGCAGTTCCTTCTCTTGTGAAAATACTAAAGGAAACATTGTGTAATATTCTTCTGTAGTTCTTAAAATCCATAAACTACTCTGATATTGTGCTATGTCAGTCCATATTGATTGCTCTCATTCTTTCTAATCGAACTCTTTTGTATGCGCGTACTACAAATAGCCCCTTATCAATGGGCTCTTAGGTGGTTTCTAGGCTTTTGCTACCTGAACAATGCTGCAATAAATTCTCCTGACAACAAGCCATAATTAAAGGCTAAGTTGTATGGCTTAGAATGAAAGTGATTCTGATTTGGCAGGTGGTGTGGAAGGCTAGTGCTTGTGTGTGGTGTGTGCTGTCATTGTGACAACCCAAGAACCCCTCCCCACCTCCTTCCAAATCCTCTCGAAGGGGATGATATCACCCAGATTGGAAATATGTGCAAGTCTGGGGAAGTTAGAGTTGGAAGCCTTCTGGGGAAGGGGGAGGCTCGGTATCCTCTGTATCTCCTGCAAGGTTGATGTTCAAATACAACCTCAGTGCAATGGGGATGGGGAGGTGGCAGTGTCATATGGCTTCCAACCAGATGGGTGGGATGAGCACCTTCATGCAAGGGATGGAGGGAGAGCATCTTGTGTCCATTTTAGCATGTGAGGAAATGGCCTTGGTCTCCTCTGGAGGACAGAGCAACGAAGTGCCTTGTGGCAGCAGAGAACAGCTCTCCCAGATGCTGCCATCACTGGGACCTGGATTGTGGATTTCTTAGTCTCCAGAATGCATGTCTCCTGTCTATGACCCACGTGGGGTATTCTAGAGCAGCAGCAAAGAAAAAAGACACACAGCAGGACCTGGAGGGCTTATGTAGGGTATGATCCACAGCCTGAGAAATGACCAGAGGAGATGCCCCAAGGTGTGGGGTGGGTGAGGGGTAGTTTACTACTTCTCCTAGAGCCGTGTCCTGTATTTCTGGAGAGTAGGCATGCCCTTCGCCCTCTTTAATGTGGGGCCCAGAAGCTCTGCCGTGTCCTCGCTCCTGCTGTTTGTCCTGAGCTGCTGTGTTTGGCGTTGGCTCCTCAGGGGTGTAAGGTGGCAGGTGGGGAGGCCCTGGCCTGGAGGCAGTGCTCACCAGTAGAACAGGGAAGGCCACCCACGCAGCTGCATGGCAATCCCCTTCAGGCTTGGCACAGATGATTCAGTGCTGGAATTCTGATTTGGTTGCTGTATGCCAGTGAAGCATAAAGTCCTAGAAAGCTAAGGTTGAAAAAATATGATCTAGTCATTCCTGATTAGAGAGAGGGCATCAGAGTCATGTTCACATCAGTGTCTGACTTGAGAGGGGAGAATGTCACAGAAGAGCTTGCGGGTAGGAGGCATAATGGCCTTGTGGGGAAGAGTAGAGATGGTTGACTGGGCTGGACTCCATGTCCAGGGAGTTTCCCAGCTGGAATGAGATCACTTGGAAAAGAAAAACAGTAAAATTGTGGATTCTTAGGCACCACTCACCCTGAATGTATGTATGTTTACATTGTGGTTTGTAACCTGTCATCTCACATTCCAATGCTGCAAAGGCTTCTTGTGCCTTGGAGAGCGGTTTTCTCCCATGCCTTCAAGTATTCTCCCCATGTGGGGACCAGAGTCTGGGAAACAGATTTTTATTTTGGCTGCAGGCCTGACAATCAAGCTTGGGCAGCTCTTGCTTTAAATGGATTCAATAAAATATTTCCCATATCAACAAACGTACATGCTGAAGGAACCCAGGGAGAGTTCTGCTTTGCTGGCTCCCTACCCTGTTGGTAAAGGAAACACACAGATAATATGATAGTTGCTTAATCACGTTGCATTTCTACCTTCCGAAATGTTTACAGATGTAATTAGAAGTCAGATGAGGTGTGATGCTCACTGACCTTTAAAGAAAGGTTGGCCTTGAGCAACCCAAGGGGGAAAATAAAAGGAAGTGCAAGTGCAAAGGTTAATCAGAGTGAAATCCAGCAGGATTAGCAGGGGGATTTCTAGGCTGCCAAAGAAGGCATTTGTTTGGTGCGAAGGATGAGAATTGGAAAAGGAAGAGCGTGTCTTCCGGGGTGCGTTTCTGAAGCTGGAACTGTGTTCTGAGAAAGGATGGGGGCTAGCTCTCTTCTCTGAGTTGTCTCTCGAGCCTGGCCATACAGTCTTCATTATTGCTACTGATATTGTTGATGTTTTTTGCAATTGCAAACTCGGAGCTCTTGCTCCATGGGCCTTGCCAGCCACGTGAAGCATTGGCTGTTCCTGCGTCATTGTCATTCTCCCTTCTGATGGCTGGGAAGTCCTCTTGGGCCATGCAGAAGGGTTCTCTACTTTGCCTTGAAGTCATCTCCATAGGTGGGCATGTGTGTTTGGGCTCACTCATAGTCTCCTCCTTGGTGACAGGGAGAGGCTGACTGGCTGTGCGATCTCAGGAAAGAACACCTTCTCTCTACTTCTGGGTCAACGCTTTCAGTTGGCTGTGCCTCCTGGGAAGCTGCCTCCTGCTGCCTACACGCAGACCTCTATGCCAACTGATTTCCTGCCAGGCGCAGCCAGCAGGGAGTTTCTGGTAGCAGGTGCAAGGGTCTCTTCCTTGCTCCCTTGCTGGCCGTGACCCCAGGACTGGGTGCATGCCTGTGTGACCACTGTTACACTTCAGTGTTACCTCCTCTCTTTGCACCCACTGGCTCATAGGCTGTCATGGCTTCCCCAGTGGTCATTGGATGCTTCAGCCATGCTGGATATTCCTTTGCACATGACTAAGTAAAGGGTCCTTTCACAAGTCACTTCAGCTGGACATGGTTTTTATCACTGCCTGGCTTTTAAAGTTGTAAAACAGGGAAACAACCTGCCTGTCTTGGGGTAGCTGTGAAGATGATGGCAGATAGCATCCAAGGGTGGAGTGTGCGACAGAGGCAGGAAGTATTCAGGGATGACTGGTAAGGTCTCAGACATCTTTATGACCCAAAAGCATTTGGAACGGGTTTCGGCGTTTGATATTTGCACTGTAAATGTTACTAGATTAATTCAAGGAGGAAGAATTGGGGAGCTCAGACAAGAGCGGCTGTCTGTTTTCAAATGCAGTCTCACCAGGGTTTCTGAAATAGATAAGAGAATCCAGTTTTATTCTGTGTGTTATCAGTGGAAATTCCAAGATTCTGCTATCAGGTTGACAACTAGCTCTCATTTTCAGAGATGTCACCTTTTTCATTTATGCCTGGATTCCATAAGCATTTTGCTGAAAGTTAATAGAAGCTATGTTAGGGGATTTTAGTTAAACCTAGGTTTTGAAAGTGTGTTTTGGGGCTCAGTGTGGTGGCCTAGTAGCTAAAATCCTCGCCTTGAATGTGCCAGGATCCCATATGGGCACCAGTTCTAATCCCGGCATCCCTGCTTCCCATCCAGCTCCCTGCCTGTGGCCTGGGAAAGCAGTTGAGGATGGTCCAAAGCCTTGGGATCCTGCACCTGCGTGGGAGACCTGGAGGAAGCCCTGGCTCCTCGCTTCAGATAGGTGCAGCTCCAGCTATTGTGGTTACTTGGGGAGTGAATCATCAGACAGAAGATCCTCCTCTCCAACTTTGCAATAAAAATACTAAAAAAAGTAATAAATAATAAAGCGTGTTTTACATGACTGCATATGTATCTCCTAATTGGCTAGCTGCTGGCCCACTGTTAGCTACTGTTTCCAGTTTGGCTCTATGATAAAATGATGGAGTGACCACATTTGCACCTCATTCACCATAGCCACCTGCTGCTCAGGTCAGGTGCTAGTGGATGCAACAGTGAATGAAGCAAAGTTGTAGTGAACTTCCATGTATTCTATTTTGGGAGGCAGACAATAAGCAAGCAATGCTGCTCTGAGAAGACTGTTGGTAAAGGTTGGAGCCCTCTGCTTGTTTGTGAATGCTTGGGTTCTTGCCTACTGCTGCTGTGCTGAGGTTGAGGGGTATGGGTGCAGACTTCTAGTGGGCAAATACCAGAGTTGCTGCTAAACCACCTCCAATGTGAAGGGCATCTTCCAGAATGAGGACTTATCCGGCCCTGGGAGTCCACAGTACTAAGACTGAGAAACACAATGTTAGAGGGATGGCGGTTCTCTTCTTGGCTGCTGCTTGTCCAAGTTGGGAAACAGTTGGCCCAGCTATTCCCCAGACCTGAGCCACATGCACTTTAAGGTACCACATCCAAATAAAACAGTCTATACAGTGTGTTTGGTCCCAATTTTTGAATTGAGACCAGGTGTTCATGCTGCTTTGCAGGGTGGGCTAATGTGGGGTCTATGGCCACTGAACAAAATTTTGGGATGGAGTGAGGATCAAGTAAGACAGTTAACTGGGGAGCCTGTCATATGAGCTTGGAGGATTCAACCTCAACCTTTGATATTTAGGGGTCCTGCTGAGCCCACAGACATGTCTAGGCTTCTTTTAATTGCTTTTAATTTTGCATGAAAGAGAAGCCACGGGTTAGGAGGGATGGCAGAGGCTCTCCTTGGCCCCTGATGGCAGTTGGATTCCCACTGAGCTGGACAGAATACTGCTTGTTCATTCTTCCCTTTTTTTTCCAATTGAGTTTGAATCTAATGTATCTTTGAGAGAAACCATTTAGCACCACAAACACGGCTGGGGACTGGCAAGGAAAATAATGGTGGGGTGAGAGTGTGGAATGCAGTGTACATTTATTGCAACAGATGGCTCCCCTCCCAGATTTCCAGACTGTATTACCAGGAAGGAACTTGTTTTCACACAGAAAGGGATATTCTGCAGATGGCAGCATATTGGAATCATTGTCAGAAAGAGGAGAGATGATACCAGACTCATATTGAATCCAACGTGCCGGTTATGCATTAGTGTGAGATTGTTCTTTCATGTGGTGATAAGCACTTTAATATTTGCAGCTTGCTGTTCCCCATGACGAGCGCACCTCTTGCAAAGTGATGTCTCAGAGGGCCTTGGAGTGCTGCTGTACGCTGTCAGAGGGACAGACTGCGACGCTGAGCACAGGCAGGGCTTGCTCAGGCCAGCAAAGTGCTGCTGTGCTCCTGGGGCGGCATGGGCAAAAACCAGAATCCCTTCTTAAAAGATGTGTCTATTGGAAAGACTAATTTACAGAGAGATAGGGAGAGAAAGAAGGAGACAGAGATCTTCATGCACTGGTTCACTCCCCAAATGGCTACAATGGCTAGAGCTGGGCTGTCGGAGAGCTGGGAGCTTCTTCTGCATCTCCCACATGGGGACAGGCACCCAAACACTAGGGCAGCCTTCATCTGCTTTTCTAGTCCATAAGGTGGGCAGCTGGATCAGAAGTGGAGCCACTGGAACTAGAATCGGCCCCATGTGGGATGCTAACACAGCAGGCTGAGGATTATCCTAACATGCCACTGCACTGACCCCAACATGGCTCTCTTGCTTCTCCTCCCATCCATGGGAAATACCTGTATCTGTCAGAACACTGAGGTAAAGCTTTGAAAGTCGCGGCAGAAGAGTGTTTACTGAATAATAATTAAGCTATAAGAAGTCCTTTGTGCCTATTAAACACAGCTTTGCTGAGAGGCCCCGTACAAATCGCCCTGCCAGTGCGTAGTGAAGTGGTGTTTAGAATATTCAATGATGGATGTTCATTACTAGTCAATTTTAAGTTATTTTCATTACCCTCAAAGGAAAATCTGGGCTCATTTCTCCCAGCCCCCAGCCCCAAGCAACTGCTAATCTACTTTCTATCAATTTGCTTGTTCTAGAAATTTCACTTTATATACACACTCATTATTAACATCATGTTGATAGATATCTGTCTACCTTTTGTACCAACATTTTGTTCTTGTGGTGAAATGGTCTGTATGATCATATTAGGTTTATCCTTATATCAGCAGATACACACTTGAGCTTTTATGAATAATGCTGCTGTAAATATCTGTGTTCAGGGCATTCACATTTTAACCGTAGTTTACCAACTCTGAACTCCCCTACCCTAGAAAGCCTGTCAGTGTGCCCCCCTCCCCTGCCCCTCACCCCTGCACCATTTAATTACTGCCTCTCTTCTCACAGCATCATTGTCGTCCATTTAATTTCATCTGTCACTCATGCTTATGCAAGGATGCCTTTATCTTTTATCTCTAGCACCTATTTAGATCACAATTATTTTAGTATCTCCAGTTACTGTTGAATTTCTGTTATGGCTTTTACAACTCTGGATTTTGTATCATCCTTTGAGAAGTTTCAGACTTTGAGGTTGGTCCAGGGTTATACTTTTTTGTTTCCTCTAGTGTTGGACTTTACTGTCACTGAGTCCCTTTTGTTCCTGGCCAAAGGTGGCTAGGGTCATTCTGCCTTGGTCATTCTCAGTGAACTGGACAAAGCACAAGGGCATTAAGAAAACTGGATTTCAGGAAACTTATCTTGAAAATGTTGGTTTTGTGTCTTTCTCTGTGTTTTCCCTCACTTCCTGGGGCCTTCCCTGAGGCTGTGGATTTGAGACCTGAGTCTCCTTTAATCACTGGGCTCCAGGCGTTCACTGTGGCTTTGGAGTTGGGACAGACGTGGAAGCCAGGCTTCTGGGCTGTCACTTCCTGGTCTCAGCTCAGCTATGTTCCCTGTGACTTGTGAGATTGCCCTTTCACTGGCCTAGAATCCATGATTCTGGGAAGCCGAGACATGCTTTCAGCTCTGTGCTCATGAGGCCAGTGCAGGTTCTCAGTGACTATTTCTGAGCAGTCCACGTCTTGGCATCCATTCAGGACCTAGGGAGGTGGTATTTCCAAGACCATGGAACTCTTAAATATGGAAAGAAAACCTAGACATGAGTAGAGTGGGAGTGGGACAGGTGACCTTGACCCAATTTTGCTTAGTGAGGGACAGTCCTGGAATTTAGACTTTTGTTCCTGTAAACTTGTCTAAATGGTCTCTTCATTAGATGTCACCTCTGCATCTACTGTGACATGCTAGACTTTTGCACAGGGTTTTATGGCATGCAGTTCCAGAATTACCTTCCTTTCTGATCTGCAATTGCTGCAGCTTCCTAAAGATGTCTTAAAGGACTGGCTTATTTCTACTCTAAAAAGCCCTGTTGTTGCATATGCGTGACATTGATTACTTTGCCCCAAGAACTTTGAACTAATCCTTTCCTGAGGGCTGGGGCTGTGTTCTCTGCTTTTATCATCCTGAATGCTGACATGGCAGGTGCCCACCCAGCACGTGCTGCATACTCCTGAGTCCAGTGAGTATGTGGCAAGGATTTGCCGCACTGCCCCAAATCCATTTTAAGAAGAAAGTACTAAGCACATGCCAAGTGTGAACTCAAGATGCTTAGAGGAAAATGCAGGTTTTTGTATTTTTTTTTTAAAACAGGTCATATATTTCAATGTTGATGACGTGAAATATTTAGACAGATGGTATATTCTGGTAACAAATCTATTCCCATTTTTTCCATGGGCTCACTGTTTGAATTGCCTTTGCCTTCTCATCTTTTGCTTCTCCTGAGAATAAACAGCCAGGTAATCAAATGAATGAGGGACCTCTATCAAAGAAAATACCCAACCTAAGCAGGGTCTTTGCTTTTGCTCAAGTTTGGAGAGAAAGACTCCAAGTCTTCTCTACATGGTTCCATGCCATGTAGAGTAGTACCCCAAGGCTCACAAGCCTCCATCACTCTACTGCACAGCGGCATCAAAGGATGTTTCCAGCATGTGGGATGACAGGGTGAAGATGACTAATGTGGGTTTTTGCCCTCTCTCCTTCAAGTGCTCACTTGGTGATATTCACATTGCAATTAATCAAGTCCTGCTTGAGGGGCTGTGGCAATGCCTCTGATATATGCTCATTTTCATTGCCTCCCATGCCTGTGAGCTCTGCAAGGTCACATCTTCTGCATCTGTGCAGCTCCCACAGTGCCTCCCACGTACTGAAACCCAGTGAAGAGTTGATTTTTGACATCTGTATCAAGTGGATATTTATATCTGGATATCCCATCTTTAGTTCACACTTGGCATGTGCTAACTTAGTCCTTTTTCTTAAAAAGGATTTAAGTGAGCTTACACATCATACTCATAACGGCAAGAGAGAACAGATTAGAGATGGTTATGGAAAAACAAGGAGCCCAAGGGTATGGAGCACAGAAGGGAGTGCCTGTGAGGGCCAGTAACACAGGGGAATCACTGATTTGTCTTTGTAAGGCTGAAAAGGAAACCTGATTGGCCAGGCAAATCATGGTCCATGCGATGAAAGCAAGCTAGCTTCATAGTAGTAGCAATGTCACTGGATCCCAGGAGTTCAGAAGGAGTTTCTGGAAGCTGTCAGTGAACTGCACAGCACAGCTCTCTGCTGGCCTGGGCTCCCTACTGGGTAGATGTTCAAGTATAGACAGAAATGGGTACATTGTACAGCTTTCAACTGATTTTTCCTAAATGTTATTTCTCTCAGTTGAGCTTTTGCTCAATTGTAGTTTAAGAGAGCCTGTCTGTTTTGTTCCCACACTAACTTTCCCTTCTGCTTCCTGTTTTAGCAAAGGAAATGGTGATCACACAGCCCAGCAAGTCTGTTGTGTAGGGCTTTTTTGTTCATGTATACAGATATTGAACCAGTCAAGAACCAGTCCTTTTCTGCTCTCTCCCTCCTTTCCTTCACTCATTCCCTTTCTTTCTTCATTCCTCCCTCCCTTTCTTTTGCCATATCAGGATTGTGGCTGAATGTATGCTGGCATGATGTTAAATGTATGCCATGGGTAACAAGGGGACTGTCCGGTTAGAAGCAGTAGCAGCCCCTCAAAGTTTCCTGCTGTGCATGGCCTGAGCTCTCCAGTCCCTGGAACTGTTTTGGCTGTTCCAGGAGAGGGCTGGGATTGTGGCATACATATGGGACTGGGTAGGTGGTAGTTTTGGGAAAGTGATGGTTCCTGTACTCAGAAGTACAGATGTATTTCAGTTTTAACAGCTGCCTGTGCAGATGGTGAGTGCATTTCAGCCCTGGGTATAGGGCATCATGAAGATGACCCAGCAGTGGTTCCTACTATAGGGAACACTGGAGTTCATTTTTTAATAATATGTTTCAACATCATCCTTTCCTCCTTGTACTATAGCCAGGACTGTAGTTTATACCTTTATTATCACAGGCTTCATTGATTATAATTCTCTCTTAACTTGTCTTCTGGATTTAATCTATTCTTTCTCTTATTCGCCCTCTTTAAAAAATATTCTATTTATTTGAAAGGCAGAGTGACACACGTAAAGCAAGTGTGTGTGTGAGTGGGGGGTGGGGGAGAAGAGAGATCATCTACTCATTCACTCTCTAAATGGCTGCAAAGACTTGGACTGGGCCAGGTTGAAGCCAGGAAAACCATCTAGGTTTCCTATGTGAAAGGCAGGGGCCCAGTACATGGGTCATCTGCTGCTGCTTTCCCAGGTGCATTAGCAGGGGCCAGGATCAGAAACTAGAGGAGCGAGACTTGAACCTGTGCTCTGATGTGGGATGTAAGTGTTGCAGGCGGTGTCTAACCTGGAGTGCCATGACACTGCCTTTCCCCTCCTTTCTAATGTTTCAAGTACACGCTGTCAGAAAATTCTCTGCAGCGACTTTTGTCATGCAATTACCTTCTAAAACTGTCAAGACTTTCTTCTGTAGGATAACACTTGAACTTATTTTCCCCCTGGACTTTTGAAGCCCTCTATTTTGTACTGAACAATTGCATATGGCACCACAGCGACAGGGGAGGACGACTCGCAGTCCCCTCTGTTCTTCAGGAATTTAAAATGGGTGATAAGGGTATGGAAGAAATATTTGCAATGATCGCTGTTCAGAAGCACCTGGGGGAAGCAGGGAGGTGATGCAGTGTGTGGTGATACAGGTTGATGACACTGACAGGGATGGATGACCAGGAAATAAAGTAAGTCCCTTGGAGCCTGACTTCTCCTGGCAAGTTAAGAACAATGGATCCCTCCCCAAAGGCATGTGATTTCTAAGCGTGTGATTTTTGAGAGAAGTTCATTTATTTTTCTATTAGTTATTTGAATGTCAGAGTTACATAGAGACAGAGAAATGCAGAAATCCTTCATGTGGGTTCATTCTCCAGGTGGCTGTGATGGCCAACACTGGGGCAGGCTGTAGCCAGGAACTAGGAGCAGCCACCAGGTCTCCCATGTGGATGCAGGGGCCCAAGTACCTGCACTGTGTTCCACTGCTTTTCCAGGCCATTGGCAGGAAGCTGGACTGGAAGTGGAGCAGCTGGGATATGAAATGCGGCCATCTGGAATACTGGCTTCACAGGCGGTGACTTTAATCACCGTGCCACAACTCCAGCCCTGAGGAAAGTTTATTAACCTCAAAATGAAATTTGCTAGTGGCAGACCCATACAGTAAAAACTTTTAGAAGGTGAAATACCTTTAGTACATTCCAAACAGGTAAGTGCAGGTGGCTTTAAAGTTTGACCATTAGCTGTGAGCAGATGTGTGCCAGTCCTAGGCACAATTGGATTCAGTGGACAAGCCCCCAGTAGAGTGGCTGGAGTCCTTTCTATAAACTGCTCATCAAGCGAAATCTTGACTTGGTACTCTAGGAGTTAGGCCAAGAATAGTCCTACTACAAATTGGCACCTTGCTAATATTTTCATATGTAACTTCATTTAAATGTCATTTAAATATTATCTTGGAAGGGAGGTGTCATAAATGGAGACCCCAAAAGCTAATTGATTCAAGAGTACAACCTGGGTAAATTTTAGAACCAAGGTTGTAGGACATCAGATTTATGTACTCTTCCTGCTCCATAATGTAGTCGATTTAAACGTATTGGGCAAGGTGGAAAAACGACGACTCTACACCTACTTACCTGACATCCTGGAGTTGAGAATTTTAATTCTCTGCAAGAACAGTTGAGTATTCATCTGGGGGTTAAGGGTTCTGTCCTTGGATAGATGTGTTTCATAGTTACCTGACCAAAGCAAGAGAGTTTTAATCCTTCAATCATGCTTCAACATCAACATCAGCGTCCTTTTTCGTTAACAATTATTATTATTTTTTTAATTTGAAAAGCAGAATAACACACAGAGTGAACTCTTCCATTGGCTGATTGACTCCTCAAATACCCATAATAGTCAGGACTGAGCCAGCAGCAGTCAGCAGCCAGGAGCTTCATCCAAGTCTGCTTTGTGGATGGTGGAAACCAAAGCACATGAGCCATGAGTTGTTGCCTTCCCAGGTGCATCAGCAGGAAGCCGAATCAGAAGCAGAGTAGCTGGGCTGCCAATTGCACTTGGATATGGGAGTTGGGCATCCTTGACTGCGGTTTTACCCACTGTGCCATGAGGTCTTTCTTTTCTCTCAGTGTCTTTTGTCTTTATTGTAGGCACTGAAGGTTCCTTTATATGTGTTCTGTTTTAACTTGCCAGGGTCTTCACCAATATCCCAGGTTTGGTTCAATGATTTATGCCACCATGTTTCAATTTGATCTGAGTTAATGTGAAGTTGTGTGTGTGAAGTGGTGCATACGGTGGCACATCATGCAAGCTCAGCAGAAGGTGGCTACCCTGAGGGTTCTCCGTGAGTTGAGAGTGCTCCATCATTGTAAGATAACCTCTCAGCACACATACTCCTCCAGCTGAGTGCTGGTCACCCAGAAAGACTGAGAAGCAGCAGCAGAGATCTGACCACTTTCCTGACAGGGAAAAATGAGTCCGGGAACTCCTGAGGTGTGTGATGATATGCCATGAGTACATCTTCAGCATTAAGAAGTCCTTTAAAGCTAGAGTCTGGCAACTTGTGTATCTTGGGCCAAATCTAGCCTGCTACCTGCTTATATGATGTGTGAGCAAAACGTTTTTTTTTTTTTAAACGATTTATTCATCAGAAAGGCAGATTTACAGAAAGGAGAGAAAAGAAAGATCTTGTATCCGCTGGTTCACTCCCCAAGTGGTCACAACAGCCGGAGCTGACCTGATCCGAAGCCAGGAGCCAGGAATCTCTTCCTCCAGGTCTCCCACATGGATGCAGGGTGCCAACATTTTGGGCCATCCTTGACTGCTTTCCCAGGCCACAAGCAGAGAGATAGATGGGAATTTGAGTAGCTGGGACATGAACAGGTACCCATATGGGATCCTGGTGTATGCAAGGTGAGGACTTTAGCCACTAGGCTACCACGCTGGACCCAGTAAAGAGTTTGTTTACACAGTTTTAAACAGGTGGAAGTCTGAGTAGTATTTTTGTGACACGTGCAAGTATCTGAATTTTCAATTTCGGGACATAAATAGTTTCAGTGGTGCATAGCCATAGCACGCACACGTGTGTGTTTGCAGTGTCCTGTTGTCAGTGGTTGCTGGCAGAGCTGCGAAGCGGTGGCCGAGAATGTAGGCTGCAAAAGTTGAAAATGTTTACTATGTAACTCTTTATAGAAAGCTGCCTTGGTATAAGCAGCAGTGACTTAAAAAAGGGGCTGAGGGAAAATTCAAACATCTATAACTCAATTCACGGAGCTTTCAAGGAGAGGCTCTATTGACTTGGGCCATGAAATTAGATTCTATTTTCAGTTCAGTTCACTAGGTGCTTGTGAATGCTCTGTGTGTGACAGAAATATCCTCTACCCCTAGAAATCTTACACTATTATAAATTCAGAGTTGTGGGAGAGAACATGGAACCCCCCCAGATTTGGACTCCCATCCTGGCTCCATTGCTTCCTGTTTGTATGCTCTGTTCGATGTCTCCTCGTGGCTGTCATGCTGTGAATCTGGGGAGGGGGACCTGCTGATTTTACTGAAGAGCTTTCTTGCTGCTCACCTTTCTATTGGACTTGGCTGATGGTAGGTGTGGGCAGGAGGAAGGGGGAAGCCAAGCCTTACTGTCCTGACTCCCTCCTTGGAAGCTGGCTGTGACGGGCCACGTGCCTGCCCTGAAGGCCACAGTGCTTGTCAGAGGTCTTTTCTGCACAGCTGGACTCTGAGGGTTACTGGTAACTAGTTTGCTTTCTCCCGCCTGGGCTTAGGAATGTAATAGGCTCTGATGTCAATAGCTGTGGGCTGTTGGAATGCCTCTTTTTGGTTGTTAAGCACCCTTCTAGCTTGTACAGTTTGAGTGGGCTTTATACCCTCATTTATAAAATTGGGATATCAGAGTTGTGATCACAGCACATATAAGCTCCTCGCAGTCTCACTGTGCAGTTGAGGCTCAGCAAATGCTCTTCGCCTTTTGCTTTTCTGAAGAGCTTATCGTCTCTTGAGTGGAACAAGTTGAGTGTCTACAGAAAAGTTTAAACCAAATCAGGTCAGTGATCTTTGGGATTACTAGAAAAGGACACATTTGGAAAATGCTTGTACGTAAAACTAACAGTATGAGACAAAGGAGGAACCAACACCAAGTATGAGTCTTTGAATGACTGTGTAGATGTTCGAGTCATCAACGGAGGCAGAAAATTAAAGAGGAGTTTGCAGGTGAGAGAAGGTGATGAGTCCCATTAGAACAAGCAGGGTTAGAAACGCCCTGGGCTGGCCTGGTGACAGTGCTAAGTGGGAGGTTGGCGGGGAGGCACAGGGGAAGGGTGTGCATGGGAGAGCAGCATTTGAAAAATCCTCCTTGTGCTGGTGGATAACAAAGACATCTGAGCGTGCTGGGTTAGTGAGGAAACCAGCAGTGCTGTTGGCAGCAGCACTAGGCTGGCACTCGGGACCTCACTCACTGGCTGCCAGCCACTGTCCATTAGGAAACATTACCCAACGGGGTTCTCCAGCAGATGCAAAGTGAGAAATAGGAATAGATGATACCTGTGATGCTGTAGGACTTGTGATCTAACTGGAAGGCAAACCATGAAAAGACTACAATATTGACTGTATCATCAGTGACTCATAGATAAAAGCCCACAGTTCACCATGGGGTCCCTAACCCCTGGCTGTTTTTCAGTGAGAAGACAACATACAAAAGCCATCAAAGTAGTCTCATGGGCAAATAAGAGCAGTGGCCAATGTGTTCTGGGTACTGTTCTGTGGGTCTTATCTCTACAACAATCAAATAAAGCAGGGGCCTTTGGGAATTTTATTCTTTAAATGAGATAATAGGTCCCAGCATGGTAGCATAGTAACTAAAATTCTTGCCTTGCACGCATTGGGATCCCTTATGGGCGCCGGTTCTAATCCCGGCAGTTCCACTTCCCATTAGCTTCCTGCTTGTGGCCTGGGAAAGCAGTTGAGGACAGCCCAAAGCCTTGGGACCCTGCACCCATGTGGGAGACCTGGAGGAAGTCCCTGGCTCCTGGCTTCAGATTGGTCATTTGGGAAGTGAATCATCAGATGGAAGATCTTCCTCTCTGTCTCTCTTCCTCTCTGTACATCTGACTTTGCAATAAAAAAAAATATATATATATATTTTAAAGGAAGACTGTCCAAGTGAAATTCCCCTGTGGTCTTGTTGTTATCTTGATTCTACACTTTTTAAAAAGATTGTTTTTACTTGAAAGGTAGATTGAACAGAGATGAGAGCGACAGAGATTTCCATCTACTGGTTCACTCCTCAGCTGAGCCAATCTGAAGCCAGGAGATGAGAGCTTCCTTTGGGCGTCGTATGTGACTGTAGGGGCCCAAGGCATTGGGCCACCCTTTCCTGCTTTCCTGTGCCATAATCAGGGAGCTGGATCAGAAATGGAGCAGCTGAGATTTGGACTGGCACCCAGATGGGATGCCTGTACTGCAGGTGGAGGTTTAGCCCACCATGCCACAATGTGGGCCCGTAATTCTACTACTTAAACTATTCATTTTAGTCTTCATTGGAGTGCCTTTAAGAAGCAAGTGATGCAGTTGATATTTTCCATGTGGGTTCTTGAGCGCGAAACAGCCCAATCTGTGGCCAAGAGCAACATATGTGCTTATGCATTTTCGGTTTTATTCCTGTCTGCTTTCTAATCTCCTGTTTGCTTTCCCTTTTCATGCACCCCCTTCCCCACTTGCTTTTCTTTTATAGCATCTTGTAATTTATGTAGCCATAACCAGAAAGCAGGCAGCATTTAAGTCGATATCTGTGCATGCAGCCCCACCTGCCTATACATATTCACAGTCCCCGTGTATTTTGGACTCTTCAGGAGGTTGATGCTTTCTTGCCAGCACAGGGACCATTAAGGTCCTATAACTATGCTGCACACTCGCTGATAACAAGAAGGTCATGAAAAAGAAACTGATAATTAGGAGGATTATCACAACCATCAATTTACAGTCCATTTGATGAGTGTTGGTTGCACTTAATGACTCACTGAAGATCAAGCCACACTCTTGTTCGGCAGTAATGTGAGCTTAATAAACGTTAGTGTGATGATGACAATGAGTAAACAATCATTTTTGTAATGACAACAATTTGGTCCAGGCAGGAGGGAGACTCTCACCGACTGAGCTTAGTTGGCTGTGACAGGAGAGGCAGATGCTGCTAAACGGAATCTGGTGTACACCAGTGGAGTCCAAAAATGCCAGGGAAGTGAGGATCCATGAGGTGGGATCCCGGCTGGGAAGGGAGCGTGCCTATGGGATCCCAGGGGAGCTGGCTCGTGGCCCATTGGTGGGTGTGTGGGTCAGACTGTCGGCTCTGTTGCCTACCAGTTGTGTGACCTTGGGTGAGTCACTTGAGCTCTTTGTGTCTTAATTTCCTCAGCTGGAAAAGCAGGATCAAAAAGTCACATCACTGGGTTGCTGAGGATTAAACGGGATAATTCATGTAAAGCGCTTTAGTCAGTGTGGTGTGCACTTGTGGGTGTTTACTCATTGGCAGAGTTGTTGCTGCTGCTGCTCCTAGACCATGGAGCCCGGAATGCGAAGATTGAGATCTGAAGTCTCTAAGAGGATTGCACAGTGTTTTAGAAGCAGGGGTGCGATGCTGGGAGCCTCTTCTGTTATTTAAGCAACGTGTAGATTGACTTGCCTTGTTTATTACATGTCTTACATTCTATCAGACACTTCACTCACGCTCGGTTTTTATATCATCTTCCCATCTATTTCTTTGCATCTACTTATGTGTTTGGGCATGTGGCAGATGTTTAATAAAAATGGATTAAGTTGAATTTAGGGATGCATTTAATAGATATTGAATAATGAGGATATTTGTGAGCTTGAAATTGCAGAGGGAAATATTACCATGAAAAGAGCAATAATAAGCCTCGGGTTGTAGAATGATTTTTGGGCTTTCTCAACACTTTCATCAACACACTCATACTCATAAATGCTGTGAGGCAGACAACATGCTGGTGTAGCCCCATTTTATGGATGAGGAAACACGTTGCTCAGAGAGGTTCCATCTTATGTTCAGACACTGCAGGCAGGAAGTGGTGCGGCTGGAGTTCACCCTGGGCTTTTCCAAGGAAGAAGTTGCTGTACTGTAAGGAGCTAGGAAACCTGGACTTCTCATTAACTTATTACTCCCTATGGAGTTTCCCTTCTTCCCCTGTTAGGGTGAATGAGGTTAGCTACTCAGTTTCCTAGGCTGCTGGAAGCTCGCATCCCTGTGAGCAGGAGGCTGACCAGAGCCAGGGAGCAAGAACTGTCAGTAACTGCAGGTCTGTGCCTCACCTCCAGGCACCTGCTAATCAGGTGTGGCTGATGATTGGTTTACAGGAAATACAGGGCCAGAGCTGCCAAAGCAAAATAAATAAAATAAAACATATCAAATCTTAAAGTTCCCCAGTTTGGTATTTAATGTGAACTTTGCAATTTAAACTATTAATAAGTAATTCAAACAAAAAACAAATTACAACTGTCCAATTAGAAAAAGAAAAGATGTGGACAAAATCAAAGTTGCCAGGTTGCGCCTCTCTCTCCAGGCCCTTCTGGCTTTGAGAAGCAATGGAAAAGGCCAGCAGCTTCCGGCTGAAAGGTGCGAAGCCCTTTATCATCCACACTCTGGGTCTGAATTTAGCATCACTGCTTCCGCTTGAGACGGTTGGTTATAACCAGGGGACAGGATCACTATGAGCCTCCAGCTTCCCCTTGTGCAGAGGAGTGGAGTTCATCACACCACACTATAGTGAGTGACAGATGTGGGTGCAGAGAAGAGAAAAGCAAGCAGGGTTTAATTATGCAAATCTATGACTATGCTTTAATAAGGCACTGCAATGAAACTGTCATAACTGCCAAGTTTGGAAAATAAGATGAGTGAGCTTTTCACTCCTGGTACCATATCTGGGAAGGAAAAAAAAAAATACAGAAGAGCTGGTTCATCTTTTGAAACTCTTCAAAAACACATCAGATTTCTAAGTTGCTTGGCCTTGCCAGACAACGTTTGCAGCAGCAACTGATGCTGAAGCCCCAGCGGCCCACGCAGAGTTCCCCGGGAGACGAGGAAGCCTGAGTTTCAAGATTGATGTTTGCTAACAAGATGGTAGAGACCCTGAGCTTCCTCTCATCACCTGCCAATCGTGCCTCAAAGTAGGCAGCCGCTCGGCTCCCCAGCCTTTGCTGTCTGATGCAGCAACATGGCTCAAGGTGGCTGGGTTTGCTCATTTGTGAAAACTGGCAGTAGTGGGCTTAGGAGAGATAGTGTTCTTTATGTTTTCGTGACCTGAGCAGATGTGCTTGTTTTGGTTTCAGTGTTTTTAAACAATCATCACCTTCATCTTCTAGGGTTTGGTTATCCACAGCCTGGGCACTGTTGGACATGAGCAGTGGACTGCCCAGAGAAGCAGGGGTTCCCAGAGCAGATATTTTGTATTTTAGGGATGGCATATTTCCTTATCTGCTTAAGAAAACCTAAAAGGTGACCCACTTTTCCACTTCTTACACAAATCTACCGAAGTGATTCCCGTGGAAAAATGGGAGAGGGAGAATGAGACAGGAAAGGAGAGAGGAAGGGAGGGAGGAGAGGAGGAAAGAGAGGTTGCAGATTAAAATACTTTTCTGAGTTTTATCAATCAATAAAATGTTTATGGGGTTTATTTGCATCCTGAATTAAATAATTAAAAATTTATATGCCACTTAGGGAACTATTAAGGCATATTAAGGGATAATTATTAAATTTCTTACACATCATGGTGATGTTGGAGTTCTGTTTTGTAAGAGTCCTTTAGAGACACATGCTGCAGTGTTCGTGAATGAAGTGATACAATGACTTGTTAAAACTGTACCCTGGGGATGAAAGAAAAATGCAGTGGCAGGCTAGAACCGTACTATACTGTGCTTTGTGAAAGACATGATGGTTAAAATTTCAGGTATCCTATGAGCTGGTGACAAGTAGTCATTACTGAAATTTAAAGTTTGTAAACTTAAAAATAATTTCAAAGTATTTTTAAACAAATACCCAAAGCTTATCACTTTCTAGTTATTCTGCTGCAATCAGTATCAATGCTGTTAAAGTAATTTTATCCATTGTACTTAGTAGAAATACCACCCTCACCTGTGACCCCTGTGCACATCTCTGCTCCCTGATTTGGTCTGCCATGTTAGTAGTTGAATAACAGCCAGAAATTCATCAACATTGCAAATTGGGGATTTCTCCAAGGAGGGCCAGTGGTTCTGCAGTTACCAGGCCCCCACTGGAGGTGTGGAAAAGTTCTCAAGCCATGGGACTTGAGAAAGGTAGTTAAGGTCTCTGTGTCTCTTCATTCCCAACACAGAGTTTGCAGTTAAGATTTGTGACATTTATGGTTGTAAGTTGAATGTATGGGTAACAGTGCGTAAACGTTATTAAAGGGATTACAAAACAAGAGAAGTATTCTTCACTTTAAATTTCCCACTTACTCTAAATTTAAAAATTCTGGGTGATTAGTTTCTCCCTGCAGTTGTTTGTCAGGGATACTTTTAGTCTTTTTCCAATCATGGTGATGAATTTTTCTGGGGAAAAGGATTACTGGTGATTAGGACAATAGCTGCAGCTCAGGAATGAGGTCAGCAGCCCAAGGGCGGTTACTAAGAGGCAATGCAAATATCTTAGTTGGTGAATTGTTAATATGCAGTGTGGTGTATCCATACTCAAGAAGTCCTGGTATACACTACAAAATGGATAACCCTTAAAAACATAAAAAGCCAGTTGCAAAAGGCTATATTGTATTGTTCCATTAATAGCACATTTCCAGGACAGGCAAAGCCATGGAGATGAAAGGTGCAGTAGTATCTGTCATAGGCCAAGGACTGCAGGAACAGGAAGTGAAAGCTAAGAGATGACAGATTCCTTTTTGTGATGATAAATGCAATCTAAAATTGTGATGTGGGTTGTGCAACCCTGTGAGCGCACCAAGACTCTAAAAGTGTATATTCTAACCAGATGGAGTGTATGGTCTGTGAAAGGTATCTCTGTGAAGTTGTCAAAACAAGTGCAGGCTGCCCAGGTTCAAACCCTGCTTAGCAGCTGTATCGGTAAAATGAGGATGAAGGTGCCACTGGCTTCGTGGGATTTTGATGAAGATCCAATTGCATTCTCGTATAGGAAATGTTAAAAGGTTTGCAGTGTGTTCTACACACAGGCGACAATAAATGTTTACTACAATCATATTCTTGATGCAGAAGAATTTCACAGTGGGGCAGAAAGAGAAAAAGTGTGCTGATGCTTTTCGTATCTTGGCAAGGAGAGGTGAAAATGTCATCAAAGAACTTTAGGCAGAAGCCTGAAAAGTGACTCTCCTCCCTGCTCTAGAATAAGATACCTCCATGGCCAGCCTCTGTGACCTGTGAATATGATATTATTTGGAAAAATGTTCTTGGCATATGTAATGAAGTTGAGGATCTTGAGAAAAGATCATCCCAGATAGTCCCAGTGAGTCCTAAATCCAGACAGGTGTCCTTATGAGAGAAAAGCAGAGGAGAGAAAAACTTGGAGAAAGGGGCAGAATCTGGAGTGAATCAGCCCCAGGCCCAGGAAGTCTGGAGTCACCAGGGCTGCTAGAAGCAGGCAGGGTTCTCGCTGGGAGCCTGCAGAGGGAGAGTGGCTGAGCTGCTGGGTTTCTCTTGTTGTAAGTAAGCCACCACTTGAATGGCAAGACAAAGTCACACCTCCCGACATTGTTTGCCCATTGGCAATCCCATGGTAATATTCTCTCAATTTGCATTTTTTTTTCATTTAGGAAATGACATTCTTTTTTATAGACACAGCTGCCTTTTCTTATTTCAGAGCCTTCCTCAGACCTTTCCTTTCCTGGCCATTCTGCGCCTGGAGCATTTTGATTTTCCCCTTATTGCTCCTCTGCTCTTGGTCTGTGCCATATAGTTTGCTCTTTAGCAATTGCTGATTATTTTTTCCATGCAATGACATCTGTGCTATTAGATAGCTAGCTTGCTGAATGCAAGACTTATACATGTCTTTAGGGTTTTTTAAAAATTGTTTTTTTGATATAGTTTAGTTGGCACCGGGGGCTCCCTTCCCCCTCCATATGTTCCCTCCCTAACCCTCTGTTCTCTCTGGTCTTAGAATGGATGTGTTTTGTGAATTTTCCCGAGTGCAACATGCTGCCACGGGGGTGTCTCCCATCAATGAAGGAGATTGTCGGTCATTTCGCTGTGAGTCCATCCTTGTGGTGCATGCATGAGGACCGACTTCTGTTTCCTTTAGATTTTAACCTCCGTTCCTAGCAAAGTGTGACATGTGTAGCAGAGCGAACCAAGCTAAGCACTCTGAAGGGAAATATTCTGTTTGCCTTTTCTCTTCCACGTCCAGGGCTAGATTCTACTTACAATGGAAAGAGAATTCTGTGTCTAAACATTGCATAGATAGATTCTTTTTATCTACAAGGTTGAACTCCTGGAACTAAGTGATGTTCCTTTTGCCAATTTTTGCTGCATACAGCTAGCTCTTGAATCCTCCATTAAAAACAAATGAGAGAACATTGGGTTTGTTTATTACTTCCATGTCCTTTGTTTGTAGATGTATAATTATAACAGTGGCATGTTGGACAGATTGAGAATTTTCTCAGAACATCATCCTCTGTCTCTGAATTCAGGAACAAGCCTGTGGCATGTTGTAAATGTATCAAAAAAAAAAATCCTGGGCAAAAGTCAGGAAGCTCAGACTCTAGTCCTTAGTCACTGCCTGCTGTGGCCTTGACTGAGGCAGCTCCTCTTGCATCTTGGTATCTCTGATTAACTACTTAGAGATGAGGCCAGTGTGTTGACATAGCAGATAAAGATGCCACCTGAGATGCAGGCATCTCATATGTGTGCTGATTAGAAAAAGAGAAGATAGTCCAGGTACTTGGGCCTCTGCACCCATGTGGGAGACCTGGAGGAAGTTTGTAGATCCTGGCTTCTGCCTAGCTAGCTATGGCTGTTGTGGCCATTTGGGAAGTGAAACAGTAGATAAAAATTCTTACTCTGTATCTCCCTCCATTTAATTCTTTCAAATAAATCAATCTTAAAAAGATATAAAAAGTTGAAATAGGTGATCCCTATGACCATTTTGTATTTGAATATTCTTGGAACCGTTGTTATTCATCTGAATCTTATTTGTCCAACATTGGGTGCATGGGTCAGGAACTGGTTGAGACAAAAATGGGACTGGAATTGAACAGAGGGGGTGTTTTAATCCAGAGAACTGGTTATATAGGTGTGGGTAGTAAACAGGGAACTCTGAGCTAACCCGGATTTGATAACAGCAGGAGCAACTAGTGACAAGGAATGATGTTGGTTATCAGAGTCTCAGAAGATGGAGGAAGAGCTTCGCAGGGAGGAAGATGTTCTACTTTATCACTTTCTAGGAGTGCAGAGGAGGCTCTTGCTGAGCCAGCACCCAGCCTTCTGAGGAGGGGCACCATTACTTTGGACGAGTATGGTGGGACTGTTCTGGAAGAGCCAACACTAAGCACTGCTCGGCAGCAGAGGGTCTTAGGGTGGCAGAGCTGGAAGTAACAATCAGCATTGCCATCAGGCTTCCTCGAGGGACCTGTAGTAGCAAAAACTTATCTGGAGTCACTTGACATGGGAGAAATGAGGCTTTTCAAAATCCCAGCCTCAGCATATGAAGGCAGAGCACAGGTGGACAGCAGTGGAGCTGGGACAGTAGTATTGTAACTGGCACATGGTGTTCTGTGTTTGCATTGAGATACGGTGCTCCCACAGCAGCAACCTTCAGGGAGACTGTAATTGGTCAACAGACTACTTTTACTAAGAACAGTGAGATGTGATGGTGAAAGAGAAAATGTGAAGACATGAAAGAGATTGGTGCTCATGTTCTCTGCCTGCCTTGATCAATTACAGAGAACTCTGAGCGTCATGATTTGTGCACAGTGAGGCTGGATCAGTATTGGACATTATGGGAGATCTTGTGGCTATGCAAATGCTTAACTGCAAAATAACAGATTCTGGTCCAAAGGAAGCCCTTCTGTAGCTCCCAGCAGAGCTTGTGTTGTACACCTGCTGTAGGAAGACTTAATCCAGACATTAATCTAGTCACTGCAATCTAAGATTATAGGAAGGTCCAAAATGATCACTTGAACTCTTTAGAGATACCTCTGGTGGGTGTCAGAGATGTACTGGGAGTTGAAGCAGGAGGATTTAAAATGTGAGGATTCGGTTTTTGGCGTTGGAGATGGAGGTAGAGGCATTTGAAGCAAGGAATATGGGCAGCCTCGAGAACCTGGGAATGACCCCCCAACTCCCACTGCAGGCTAGTAGCCAGTAAGGAAATAGAGACCTACTTCAGTCCTATAACCATTAGCCAAATTCAACCTACCAATTATTGAGCTTGGAAGTCGATTCATCCCCAGGATCTCAAGAAAGGAGCGCAGCCCCACTCACAACTTGGTCTTGGCTTAATGAAAACACGGAAACAGGCAGCCTATACTTGGATTTCTAACCCAAAAACTGGAGTAAATGGGTATTTTTAAAGTCACTGGATTTGTGGGTAATGTGTTACAGCAGCATCAGTACAGATATAACACCACAAATGTACTCTGGAGAAAAAAGTTTTGCTGTTCTTTGTCATAGTGGCTCCTGTGATGTCCCTCCCTCTGTCCCCCTGCCCCTGCCCCACAACAGATGCCTCATCATCATGACCAAGAGAAGAGTCATTGAGTTCTGTATGGAAACAGAATCCAGAGGCTGATCTTGGGGGGCTGCTGTCTCCTCAATTCTATGGCCTCATGGAAAGGGATACTTTGAGGCCTTTGTTCCACTGCCCCAGTATTGGCTCACAGAGAACCCATACTGACTTCTCAGGATATTGATAATTTAATTAATAGGTAGTGAGCCTGTCACCACAAAGACAGCTGATGGAGATTGGGATGGGCAGCTGATGTAAATGTTGAAGACAGAGTTGGGTTCAGTCAAAGAATTTAAACACGCTCATTTCCTTTTCCTCTTTAATCATGTTAGCTTTCTGTGTCTCAGGAGAAGCATCACTTCTATTGGCCATCAAGATGGAGAGGTTGTTGATCAAATTGCAGATGTAATTGTTAAGGCAAATTAAACTGTCAGGAGCTCAAAGGAGGCTTCCGTCTTGATTGGAGTTCAGTTCGCTCCACAAGCCAAATAGGCCTCATGATCTTGTCCAGATAATGGACGTGACCCGCATACAGAAACGCTAGCCTTCTCTGTTTCTATAAACCTCTGAGGAGGAGAGACGGAGTGCCAGGCTCTGTCCATTTCTTTTGACTCGTGGCTCACAGGGAGACCTCCATTGCAGAGTTTTTCTGCTCTTGGACAATCACCACTTCATTAAGTGACTTCTGAGATCTGGACACCAAGGGGTTAGATGAGCTGTCAGAAATTTCATACCAACAGAAAATGGAAAGCTTTGATGGTTTTCTTCATTTCTTACCCCAAAATTTCATTACGCATTGGTAACAACTCTGAGGACAGAGCACATCAAAGTTCTATTGCGCTCCCCGAGCTGTTAGCCATTTGACCTTAGGTCCCTGGCCTTCGTGTTCCTCCCAAGTGAGTGTTCATCCTTCCCTGGGAAAGGTTTGGTAATTTTCCAGTGGAGCCAAGTGCTGCTGCTGATTTCGTTTCCTGAATGCATAACAAGGCTCATCTCCTTTTCCTCTCACAGTCTGTATTTAAATTTATGGAATCATGGTCATGGAAATGTTGTTTCAACCCTGTGTTAGAGTACTTCATTTTCACTCAGTACTTTTTCTCTTTTCAAAGTGCTTCAGACCTGTATTTTCATCATACAAGATAGTTACATGATGTGTAACATTTCTAGAGGAGCTTACACTGGGTCCCGTGCTGTCTGTGCTTTTGTCAGCCTCTCCTGGGCTAAGCCACATGACTGAGTGTAAATGAGATGTCTCAGTTAAGCACCTCTTCTTAAAAATGCATAAGGGGTTCTTTGCAAAAGTTAAAGTGTCAGCCTATTCCATAGTCATTATTGACTGATATTAAAAAGTATAATTATTAGAGCCATAATCTATATGGGTCCTAAGAGCGCCTTGTCCCTTAAGGTTTAATGTAAAATGTGGTTCAAAACCACATTCCAAGCACTTTGTTAGATTCTGTCCTCTCCCCAAGAACTCTCAAATTCTGAGGTGCTCTAGCTGCCTGCCTTCTTATTGGGTTCTTCCCACTGCAGAGATCCAGCATGAATACCAGGCACTGGAGGGGCAGGGCTGGCCAGTGCCTCCCGTGAAGTGTTTCCCCACGATGTGGTTGAGTCATAGCACAGGCTGAGCCTAGAGGGGGCTTGGAAATACTTGTGGCTTTTGGTGGGAAAGCAACAATACTGATGTCTTGCTTCTTAAATCAAGAGTTCGTGAGTTTAGCATTTTTTCCTATTGCAATATGAGCTAGTGTAAAAGAGGTGGGCATGCTTGCTCTTTAGATATTCATGCTCAATCACTTTCGATGACAGATGGAACAAACCATACAGAACCAAGATGGAAAAAAGTCAGAAATTACTCTTTTGTATTTCCTGTGGGTTTCATTCCTGCTACCCTTATGTTCACATCCTATTGCTTATTTCTCACATGAACCACATATTTAATTTTACTTATAATTATTCTTAGTTTATCAGTGAAGAAATTGGCCTCTAGGACAATTAAATGACTTGAACACAAGGAGGTGATAGAATAAGGAAATGGTTTTTTGCTAAGTGTGTGAAAGCTTGATGCTCACTCTTCCCCTGGGTACTTAAGGGAGATCCCTGACAGTCAAATTGGATTTAGATTTGGGTTTACCAAGCATTTAATTTACTGCTGACAACCAGCCAGTACTTGAAAATCAAGGGATGAATGAATTCTGTCATGTAATTCCCCCAAGCTCGCTAGGAGGTAGAGCCTTTCTACTTATGAAAGCCAGGTCCAGGGAAGTGAAAGAACTTGCTTGAGCCCCCGTAGCTAAGAGTCAGCAGAGCCAGTGATCAAATACAAATGTTCAACTTCAAACCCTAACTCCTTGCTATGCTGCCACATCATGGGCTAAGTCAGTTAGCGGAGCACTTGTTTGCCTCACAGACATTTGTTGAAAAGGGTTTCACTAAGGAAATAAAGCTGTAGTAAGGACAGACTCCATTGAACTGTGTTCCTGGTAATTCACGCCTATCTGATAGAATCCAGTTGAGATTTAATAAAATACATGAGATTTGTTTTCTTTCCAGTAATAAATGTTTAAAAAGATACAAATCAGCACTAGGAAAGCCTGTCCATGCATAGTCTGAAAGGTGAATGACTTGGTGGTACTGGTAGCCCAGGATGGTGCCCAGGGAACCTGTGCCCTGGTGGAGTCCCCTGGCACACGAGGGTGGGTCTGTGTGGCAAAGAGCGTGTGGCAGAAGTGATGGTGTGGGCCTTGAGCAATCATTATCTGTCTGCAGCACTGATGGGTCTCTCAGATCTTGGACTGGGGGACCTCTGAGTGGCTGGATACCCCACTTGCCTCACTCTGGTCTCTGCCTGTCTGCTTTTCACTATGGAGCTCTAAGTCTGGGGATTCTTATTGGCACATGTGAAAAATTCTACAAACAGGACTGTGGCTGGACACTGAGGTCTCTGGTCAACAACCATGGAGAGACTAAAGCCTGGCAAAAACCAGGTGAATGATCCTGGAAGCAGATTGTTCAGTGTCCGTGGCATTGCAGAGTTCTTGGCAGGCAACCTCTCGGAACAGAGCCATGCAGCTGAGCTGCTGTCCTTCTGGTATTTCAGCTCTGGCCAGCCTTACCCATTTACTCTTCATGTGTTTTTTCCTTCCCTCCCCCACTCCCTCCCTTCTCCTACTCTCTTCCCTCCTCCCTCTTTTCCCTTCCTTCCCCTCTTGCTTTCTCTCACTTTCTTTTCTTGAACCCCTTCTCCTTAAAAGGCAGCTATGCTTTTGGATACTAGATGTTTGTCTCCTGATTTGGGAGGAATTTATGAATACTGCAAGTGTGGAAAAGCACCTACTTACAACTTAATTTTATATTTTCCCCAGAATGAACCTCATCAGCATCCCGCACCATCAGTTCAGATGCAGTGAGCTGGGTTGTGAGGGCTTGGTGGTGGTGTGTGAGCTACGGTGTAGGATGTACGCACCGCAACATACTGCTGGAAGCATCCAGGGCTGCAGACGCAGCCCCAATTCTGATCTCAGTCAGCTGTGATTTTGACCAAGTCCTGCTATCTTCCTGCCTCATTTCTGTGATAGAGAAATGAGATTATTATGAGTAGGAACTGGGACAACGTATCGAAAAGCACAAAGGGTAATACAAATACTGTGTAGTATTAATCAGGGTGCTGCTTATTATGACTGTGTTAAATAACCCTTCACTTGATAGATGGTTCTAAGTGCAAGTGAGGGAGCTTCTCCAATGCAAGTGGATCTTCCTTACAAGGCAGAAATGAGTCCTCATCCTTAGATGGGGCCGTGATGGGCATGTTCAGGTGTTAATGTATTCAGTGAACAGATTTTGCTGTATACCTATCATGTGCTAGGGACTATTCTGTGCACTTGGGACACATAAGTAAACACAGGTGACAAAGGCCCTGCTCACAAAGAACTTTCCCTCGTGAGGACCAGGAGAGCACGACTATCATTTTAAGAATGAGGAGAGACATTCAGAAAGTGAAGAAGCCAGAGCATGATGACTGCAAGACAAGGGGATATGTCCCACAGGAAATGTGCAAGCCTGCACTGCGATCTCAGACTTCAAGTTTCCAGAAGTGTGAGAATTTTTTTAGCCACCCAGTTGATGACAATTTGTTATGCTTGCCTCAATGGGCTCCTGAAAGGGGAAGCAGTTCTCAATTTTAATTGCACAGAAAATGTTAATTTTTCAAGATTGACCCCAGATTCTTGATTAATTTAATCAATTGCTGAGCTAACTTTTTTGGACATCGTTTTTAAATAAACACACTCAAGGAATTCTGATTTATAATTGGTTATATTTTCTTGCACATCTTTACAATTAAAAGGTAGAAATATTCCTTGTAGGCTTGGCAAGAAGTCTAATCCATACATAGTTGGTAGTCACAATAATAGAAAATGGTTGATGGAAGTATTAAGTGCCATGTGAAGCAGATCCTCTGGTTTTTGTGTGGTGTAGACTAGAGTGTGTGGTTTAGTGTGAAAGCTCTGCGGCCACATCTTCCTGCCCTGTCCAATTTCCAGCCAATTTTATAGCCATGTTCAGCTTCCCTAGCTATACCTTTGTGGCTGATCCTAAACTGCTTAACTAAGTTTTCTACAATTTATTCCTGCTACATGGTTCAACACTCAATTAATGTTTGTTAGCATTATAAGGAACCCTGAAGAATTTCATTGTAAACCTACAGATTGTGAAATGCCTGTTTGGTTCACTTCTGATTAATTTTCTAATTAGTTAAGATAACAGATAATTGGCCAACAGACATCTAACTAGTTCAGAAGGTAATTCCAGAATCATTCTGTGGATTTTCCTAGAAATACGTGTTTTCTTCAGAAGTCTAGAGATTGTCTTAGCACATCTGGGGGAGAATGATTGCAAAACAATGATGTGATAGAAATCAGTGCCAAATACATCCAAAGCTCACAAGCACATTGGATGGAAATACTTTGATAGCTGCAGAAGACCATGAGAGTGAATTCTGGGCAGGTTTTTTGAAGTGACTCTTGGGTGTCCCCACATTGGAGGGACCTTCTGAGTTTTCTCTTGTTTAACCCTTGGGAACATCAGGTGACATTCCAAGTTAAGCACACCTGTCTTGTCTTTGCAGCTTTCTTCTGAAGACTTTGAGTGGAGGGCCCACCATTCTTGACACTCAGTTCCTCCAGGAAATGGCTTTTACTGTTTGGGGGCTGCTGTACTAGGTATCTTGCTAATGGATCCACTGTGCTTGAACTCTTTGATGTAATGGATGGACCTGTCCCTCTGGGTGTGACTATGTTTGTGTCTAATGCTATTGGAAAATCTTTTTTTGGTTCTTGCCTACAGGGGATGGTGGCCATTGTAGCAAGAATGGATTTGGGGCATGGAGTAATGACCTGAGGCCACCCCGGAAGCAGGGCAGGCAGCTTTCCCCATTGAGTGGCTGGATCACTAGCCTCTGGAAGGCAGAGACTCGGCTTCATAGGCATTCTATCTCCACAGTGTCTCACTTGGGTACTTACCCTTGGCAAATGATGTACCATGCGTTGCCTCAAAAAATTGGGGTTGGGTCAGTTGTCTGATCCAGACATAGCAGAGAAATTCATGGACTATTGTTTAGGGTTCCTACGGTGGGGCCAAAGGCAGGAGGGGGGCCAAAGAGGAGGGGTGCTCTTTAATTTAGAGCTTCTAGGTCAGGAAGATCCCAAAGTTGTCCCTATACCTATCTCCTAAATCAGTCTAGATTGGATTTATGAGATATGGAAGATGTTGTATCTATTTATTTTGGGGCTTCTTTGCTGCAATTCATGAATTTGTGTGCTAAATTATGCAGCTTTCTGTTTGCTTGGCAATGAAAGCATTTGACTTCCTTCCAAATAGAAACAGAACAAGTAGACACACTCATCCTTCCTCAAAATGCAGTGAAACCACTGAAATGTGTTTCTCTTTTCTCTCCCCTCTCTGGGACTTCTCTCCTTGCCCTTTTTTTTTTTTTTTTTTGGCTCCTAAAGTGGTCTACCAAAGTTTAATTGCTCAGTGCTTTGCTAAGTGTTGAATTCTCTTGGGTACATTTATGTGTTTCCTAATGCAGGACTGAATCTGGATGCATTTCAAGCAAGTGAATGATGTGGCTTGGCAAGAAATAAGGGAAGACTTTAATTCTTTGAAGGTGCTTAGAAGAGCATCATTGTCAGATCAGCAAGGGGGAATGGGCAATGCCTTTCTGATGATGCGGATAATATCACAAAATAGGTGATAATAACTAGTGTGTTTTGAACTTTTAAAGAACTTGAAAATCATTCTGTCAGGATTTCAGTAGAACAAAAACTAAAGAATTATGGAAGCTGCAATAGAAATCTGTGGATATGATAGAAGACAATGCTGTTTTTCATTTTATTTAAGACAATACTATTTCTGTGATCACCACTGCTCCATTTGCTGGCTAATGTTGCTGGGTACTTACTGTGCTCCAGGTCCTATGCTAACTTCTTTATTTGAATTTTCTGACTCAATGTGCATTAGCCTACAATAGCCTTGTGAGGTAGGCACTACAATTACCCTTATTCTACACAGAAGCAGATGTTTTAGAGAGATTTATTTTAAACTGTCCGACCATTATGTGTTGTAGCAGAGACTTCTGTCTGTTTGCTCAAAATTTTTTTTTCTGATGTGTTAAATACAGTCACTGTCAGTACATATGTGGGCTCATACTGATGAGACCACTTTGCTTGATGTTACTGTCCTTGGTGGTATGCATGTATATGTTTGTGTGCACCATGAAAATAAGTGATGGGAATGAACAGAACTGTTAACCTGAGCTTGGAAGAGTAAGCTCTGCTGGTGTGGGTTTAAGGCTGATGCTCACTCCCCTGAGGGTGAACTGCACACATGGAGTGAACCAGCTGATGGAAGAGCTTTCTCTGTAACCCTAACTCCTGAGTAAATGAAGAAATCTTAACAACAGCAACAACAAAAACACCACCACCAAGGGTGAAGTGATTCTCATGAGCCAGAATTCCATTGAAGCAGAGAGAGAGCAAGATTTACACCAAAATATCAGGGGAAAAAAAGAGACATCCATCCAATTGCTCAGGGTTTCCAAGTAGATATGTCAGATTTGAAGCACCTTGACTGAAATGAATACACTGTTACATCAGAACTGTCATTGAGAACTTTATTATTTTTGTTTCTAAAATCAGTGAAGCAAAAAAAAAAAAAAAAAAGAGAATATTTCAACATACCCCAGCAATTTCTTCTGTGTTGTGCTTTGTGGTTGTTCTTTGGAAAAGGTCCTGGAGCTGTCAGAGAGCTGCCACATTTAAAAATTTCAGCTGGGCTGTGAGACCCTGGGAGCCGGGGGGTGCAGAGCGTTGTGTAGCTGTGGATCTGGGGCACGTGATTGGTCATGAAGACTCTGGGTCGGAGCCTTCTGGTACTAGTAACTGGTTTGGAATGCATTGGAAAGTGATGGTGAGAAGAGCTTAAGAGGAATTAAGGAAAAGGCAGAAGAAAACGGAAAAACAAAGGGTGGAGTGGGGTGATGGCCGTGCTGGGAAAGAGAACTTTGAGAAAGACAAAGGATGACACCGTGCTCCTTCTTTGTGCCCTGTAATTAGGAGATTATGAGCGGTTATGTGATTGTGATTATACACTTATGAGAAGCACTTCGTTTATTTAGTTATGCCCTCTAATTCAATTCCACATCAACCTCATGAGACAGGGGTTATTTTTCTATTTTACAGATGCGGAAAATGAGGCTAGAGTATGATGATTCACCCAGCATCCACCTGGCAGGGAGGGGCTGAGCTGGAGTGGCAAGCAAGGTCTGTAAATCCTCTCTTCTCTGCCTGCGGTGCTGCTGGGGGTGGGGCAGGGAGGACGTTGGAGAAAAAGATTAGGGAACCAGCACACTCACGGGAGCCTTTGGGTTCTGACTTGTATAAATTACCCTTTGATATGTTTGTTGATCTTGGCTGCTCTTTACCTGTTCCAATCTGTAAATCTTGAGCACCAGTTGGAATAGGATGATTGAAGCAGCCCACCAAGGCAGAGGTGATAGCCTGGAGAGACGCATGTATCCCCAGAACAGCAAACCCCTTACCTCCCCCGCACCCCGCCCCCTGTCCCCAGGCCTGGGGGAGCTGGGACTGCATTAGAGGTTGCCTTTTCACTATCTCCTGGGCAGGAGCAGCGGAAGCTAGGCATCCGCTGGACCTGGATTTCAGCACCAAGTCTGGAAAACAGCAGAGGAATAGAGCAAGGAAAGGAGGAGAGGTTGTGAGACTGGAGCAGCAACCCAGTAATTCTCAGTCTCTTGAGTCTGGCTTAAAATCTGAGGTTGAATCAGACTGCTGTTAGGATGACTAAGAAGATATTGACTAAAGGGACCCGACTCCTTCAGCTCCTGGCTCTTTCTGCTTTGCTAGCGTGGATCAATACCCCCTCGTGAAGGTTTAAGCTCTGCTTTGTGAAATAGGAACTGCACCAGGGTCCAATAAGGAGTGCTGTCCAGCAGAGAAACTGCAGCAGGCTCTGGCTCTGGGGAAGCACATTTACCACTTCAGCAGCTTTGATTCAGGGCACGGAGTGCTGGGCCCAGGCTCTGAGCAGCTTCACACGTGACCTCCTGCTGCCAACTGCCCAGGAAGGGATCGTATTCCGTGCACATGCTGTTTTTATTGCAACACACACACACACACACACACACACACACACACACCACCCTGTGTGATGCAGTTAGAGCTATGAACATGAATTGCTGGCAGGACCTCGTGTATTTACTTTGGCATCACACAGCCAGCTTGTGGGTACCATTTCCACCCAGTGCGGAGATTCTAAAGCTGAATAAATCTTCTCTGGTAATAAATATATGCATATCTGCTTTGTTCTTGCTCACTGAAATCAAAGGTTAAATATTTTCTTGGGCTGGAGAATGAGCACACATTCTGGAGTCAAACAGACCTGTATCCAAATCTAACGTGCAGCACACACTAAGTGTGGGCCTGGGAGGAAGTCATATACTCTTGCTGATCCTGTTTTCATGACTGTGAAACATAGATAACAGCAGAGTCCACCTCCTGGGGTTTTTGCCAGAAATCCATGGGCTCCTGTAAAAGAGGACATTCAGAGGGGTGCCTAGCAAGCATGGGGTGCTGTAGTATTCCCAGTATTTCTCTTAGGTCACGAATGAACATAAATATATAAACATTATAGTGTTGAATCTGAATCGATAGGAAAGCATTACTCCAGGTGACTCCTTTACTTCTCACCCACCTTCTCTTTGTTGCCACCCAAGCCAGCATTAGCCAGCTTGGGGATGACTTTCTCTCTCTCTCATCATCCAAAGTGTAAACCAGATAGAATGTCAGTTCCGTAGTGGCTGTGTGGTTTGGGCTCAGAGGTTTGTGCTTTCTAGATCTTATTTCTTTCATCTTTTTTTTTTTTTTTTTTACGTTATTAGAGAGGGATGTGCGAGAGATAGGGAGGGAGGAGAGGGAGAGAATGTGAGCAAGAGAAAGGAGAGAGCAAGTGCTTCTGTCTGCTTCGTTCCCCAAATACCTACAATAGCCATGCTGAAACTGAAAGCAGGTGTTGCATCTGAGTCCCTTTTGTGGTTGACAAGAGCCCAAGTAGCATGGGCGCATCAGCAGGAAACTAAAATCAGAAGCAAAGCCTAGATCACACCAAGGCACACTGGTGGGAGATGCAGGCTTCCCAGGAAGCATCTTAACTCTGTCAAACATCTGCTTTTTATTGCATAGTTAGAATGTGTAGCTTGGCTCTTTAGAGTTGGATGAGGCCTAAGTAGATAAGGAAACACATTCTGTGCATTTTCCATGGCTGAAGGACTGATTCAATCTAGGGTGTAGCAGTGGAAGCTTTCTAGAGGAGTGTGCTTAGAGAATACACCTACAATATCAGCTATGAAGTGTTTCAGTCAACTGTGAAATGCCCAAAATGGCAAGTAACTTGAGATCAGAAGATATAGGCATGCAGATGAAATCTCACAAGACATCTGTATTGGGATGGGGATTGTTTGTCATACAGTCTAATCACTAGAGTAAAATTCTTTTATACATTTATGCTCGGGAGAATTTATACATTCTAAGCAGATTATATTTAACATCAGATTATATCTCATTCAGAAGATAAAGAAATCTCTGTATGCTGTGGTCTTTGACTATTGTTGAAGTCTTATCCAAGGCACTCACTCAAAGTGAGAAGCACATTGGGATTTTCACTCACCAGTTCTGTGCTCTTCCTATGGCCTTTCTCACTCTGGTTTTGACCCTCAGCTTTGCCTGCTTCTCCAGAATCCACCCATTGCTCATTCTGACCTTGGGTGCCTACCTGATCTGCATTACCACTAATGCCATGTCTACCTGCTACTCCTAAACAGTACCGAGTCCTGCCCTTGCCCATAACCCATTTTGACTCATTCTCTAATACAAAGACAATATATGCATTCTGTGGAAACCAAAAACTAAATTAGGACCTAGATAATTTTATACTGCAGTTGATAATCTTGACACTGTGTCCTACATAATGAATTTGTGGGGAGTTTCCCATTCCACAATGTACTTACAAAGTGTCTTTTCTCACTAAGATTAGAAGAATGCCTTCTGTGTTCCAGGACTTTGCTTCCAGTGACAACCTTTGGAGAATATGAACATTTTGTTTTATTTTACTTTTTAAATGCAATGCAAATAGTGAATGACTTTGTAACTAAGATTTTGCATGGAAAAATAGTTTTTTGACTCAAAATTGTTGGGTCAGTATGGGTCTTTTTAAGCCACTGGCAAATAATTACATTTTATAAAAATAGTTAGGCCAATTTTTTTTTTTTTTAAAGATTTATTTTTATTATTTTTTCATTGGAAAGGCGGATATACAGAGAGGAGAGACAGAGAGGAAGATCTTCCGTCCGATGATTCACTCCCCAAGTGAGCGCAACGGGCCAATACTATGCCGATCCAAAGCCAGGAGCCTCTTCCGGGTCTCCCACGCGGGTGCAGGTTCCCAAAGCTTTGGGCCGTCCTCGACTGCCTTCCCAGGCCACAGGCAGGGAGCTGGAAGGGAAGCGGGGCTGCCGGGATTAGAACCGGCGCCCATATGGGATCCCGGGCGTGCAAGGGGAGGACCTTTAACCACTTGCGCCACCGTGCCGGGCCCGTTAGGCCAATTTTAAATTGTGTATTCCATGAATGAAGTACCTTTCATCACAAAAATTTCTTTCCACATGATTTTTAGAAGTCCTTCAGTCTGTTGCCTACAAGCTGGTGACCTGGAGGAATGCCAGTGGTGTAATGCAGTCTGGTTCTGAAGGTCAGCACCTGCAGAGCTGATGGTATAAACTCCAAACGCAGGAGGCTGATGCGCCAGCATAAGCAGAGAGGCAGCAAGTGAAAGGGGTGAATTTTTTCTTCCACCTTTTTCTTCTACTCAGGTTCCCAATAGATTGGATGAGACCCTCCTTCAGTTGGCAAAGTATGTGTAACTTCCTTTACTAAATAAGTCCACCAATTCTGATGTGAATATGCTGAATAGTGAAAGTACTTTGAGTACTCCTTTGCCCAAGTATTGACACATAGAATTAACCATCACAAATATTTTAGGATCTTACCTGCTTCAGAAAGCCAATTGTCCTTCAAATATCGTTGTTGGGAACCTATCCCTTGATCCTTGTAAGTAAGAGTTGATTGGAAATACAGTGTACCAGTCAGTGTAGTGAAGGAGGTATCAGGCTTGGTGCACCTGTCAGTGTCAGATTGGAAATAACAATTGAGTTCACCCTGGAATAGCTGAAACAATGCTTCAGATGACCCAACAACACTAGATCCAAACAAATGCCACAACACTAATAAAAGGCCAGGGAACTTTAGCTACAGGAAATAGATGGCAGCCAGAAATTATAGTTAACTTCCATTTCTCATTGGAAAAAACAAATGAACCCAAACACAAATCTCAATCAAATCTGATTTCTGCCATTTATTGATATCCAATGCAATGAGAAATTGATCCTGTGAGTCTGAGCTGTACTTGGAAACGTAGAACTATCCATGGACCAGCCATTTAGAAGCCAAAAAAGGCATTGCTGTCTACCTAGTGGGCATCGAAATATTAAAAAGTATAATTGCCAATCTTGATACTGGGAGTTGCTTGGGCCCAGTGTTATGGTGTGGTAGATAACGCCGCTACCTGTGTTGTTAGCATCCTATATGGATGCAGGTTCAAGTACTGGGCTGTTCCACTTCTGATCCCGTTCCCTGCTGATGTGCCTAGGAAAGCAGTGAAAAGTGGATGGCTCGAATGCTTGGGACCTTTAACCTGTGGGAGACATGGGTAAAGCTCCTGGCTTTCGCTCAGCCAAACTCTAAACATTAAGGCTGTTTTTTTGGGGGGAGTGAACCAGTGGATGAAGGACCCATCTGTCTCTCCCTCCCTAACTCTGACTTTCAAATAAATCTTAAAGACTGCTCCAATGAAACTTAAGATTCTTCCAGAGGATGGAGTAGTTTTTCTGTTAAAATACAAAAGCGGATATTTGTGGAAAGAATACTCTAGACTGGGCAGTTCACAGCATTATTTCATTTTCTTCACAACCCCTCAGAGGCAGACATTGTGCTCTTTAATTTATAAACAAACAAGATGTAGAGAAGTGAGAACATCTGGATTCACATAGCTACTGTGACACCACTGGCTTGCAGCTGTGTTTGCTTCCAGACCCTGCCCACTAAGACAGTGTTTTGAGGCTTACCAGTCCAACATCTAGGGTCTTATCAGAATTCTAAGAAGTCACAAGGTGAGAAAATATTGGGGCTTTGCTTGGTACTAATTCAAACAGGGAAATACAGTGAGTAAATCAGTAAACTGGCCATGTGTTGATTCCTTTTGAAAAGTTATTGGGAGGCAGACAGAGTGAACACTTAAACATAAGTGAATGAGCATTCCCCATAGATGGGTCCACTGCTGCAATGTCTGCAATGGCTGGGCTGAATGCACGAGCCATGGACTTTGTTCAGGTCTCCCACAAGGATGACATGAACCCAACCATCACTTCCCAAGGTCTGTATCAGCAGGAAACTGGTGTCAGGACTTGAAGCCAAGAATTGAACCCAGGAACTTAAGAGATGTGAATGTCCTAACAACTAAGCCAAATACTCATCCTTCATTGGGAGCCACTGGTTGACTTCCCAAAGTGGCCACAATGGACAGAGCTGAGCTGATTCAAAGTTAGGAGCCAGGAATTTGTTGCAGGTCTCCCACACAGGTGCAGGGTCCCAAGCCCACAAGCAGGGAGCTGGAAGGGAAGTGTAGCAGCCAGGATATGAACTGGCACCCATATGGGATCCTGGTAGGTTGAAGGTGAGGATTTAACCACTAGGCTATGTAGCTTAGTGAAACTGGAAAATGGGTACACCCAGACAGGTTATCAATCTCTTTATTTTTATATAGGCTTGAAACTTTACATGTAATTAGGAAGACTGGTGAATGGATTTATCATTTTATGTTTCAAGTCAAAGTTAACTTTTAAAGTTTGGCAAAGAATTCCAGAAATTCCTGTATGATTTTTCTAATACTCTGTGCCTTTCATCCGATGGCTCCAGCTTGAATTGTACCTTCAGCAGAGAACCATGAGACACAATGGTTGCTAGCAATCCCTTTTCTTGTGCTTTCTTATAGAGGGTGACCACAGCTGCCTTTTTCAAATATCGTGGTATTACTTCTGCTTTTCATCTGTGTGGAGAGTCACATAGCCTCTGCCCTTTCTGCTTTGTAAACCTCAGCAGGTTTTACTGTTCCTCACAGTTAGGCGATGGAGTTTCCTAGGAATGCACATAACACCTTAAAAGCGTGGGAACAGATAGGAGGGCTGCATTGGTGAGATGGATTTAAAGAGCTAAGACAGACAGTAGCTGTTCTTTAGAGACCAAACACAAGTGAAAGTGGGACTTGAAAAAGGAGGGAGCAGATACTTTAGTTCAGCTGTTTAAATGGGGAGAAAAGAGCCCAAAGTATGTCGTAAAGGATAAAATGTGGACATTTATATCTTCATTAAGGAGTTTATTAATTAGAGTTGAGCTGTTAACTAGTTTATAGTTCCCTGGACTAGGGACAAGCCTCTGAGAGGAGCCTAGGCAGAGAGCAGTCAGCCCAAGTAATTGCCTTGGCTTACCTTGGGGGTTTGCTTAATCTGGCAGACAGTTTAATATCCAGCAGGTAGGTGAACAGGTCTGGGATGCTTTACCTGTCAGGAAAGACAAATTCTCAGGCTCCTGGCTACTTGCCAGAGTGTCCTTCTCATGACTTTTATTGGAAATGAGAGAAAAGCTGAGCATTCTTGCCTGGCAATAGCCCAGAACCTCTTAAGCTCCTTTTCAGATGTGCTCCCTGGTCCTAGTAGCTTAGGTAGATTCTGTGTCTAATCCCTTATGGTGTACCCAAGCACTATGCCCCCTGGTCAACAGCAACAGAGTGCCTGTATGGGTTAGTGCCATATGGTATTTTTGAGAATCAGAATGGGACCTGCTGCTCTAATTCACTCCACTGTGTATTCCACTCTTAAGCAAGTCTCCCATTCATGATTTACCTACTGGACTTGGTGATTTTATTTTCATTGGCTCTTGACTCTCCAGTTTTCCCTTAAGGATGAAAAAGCACAGGCTGGGGTGACCAGGATGGTAATGTCAGTGTAGGAAGTTGCTGGGTAAAGAACAAACAAAAAACAACAATGGTTGAAGGTGAGAGCATGCTTGAGCAATCAAATTAGAGTTTCTAAATAATTTCTGGCCTGTGCAAATAAAACATATCAGATTTTTAAAATGAGTGTATGATTGGGCCCGGCGCAGTGGCGCAAGTGGTTAAGGTCCTCGCCTTGCACGCCTGGGATCCCATATGGGCGCCGGTTCTATCCTGGCAGCCCTGCTTCCCATCCAGCTCCCTGCCTGTGGCCTGGGAAAGCAGACGAGGACGGCCCAAAGCTTTGGGACCCTGCACCCGCGTGGGAGACCCGGAAGAGGCTCCTGGCTTTGGATCGGCATAGTATTGGCCCGTTGTGCTCACTTGGGGAGTGAATCATTGGACGGAAGATCTTCCTCTCTGTCTCTCCTCTCTGTATATCCGCCTTTCCAATGAAAAAATAATAAAAATAAATCTTTAAAAAAAATGAGTCTATGATTTTCAACTGCTGGCATTGATTTTAGTTCTTGGACCTACTGTGTGATTTTGGTGGAATTCGGACCTGCTCAGACCTTGGGCAAGACTGTAATTGTGCTTGTGTCTGAGTAGGGAATGTTCCCAGTTGGGAGTACCCATCCTCTTCTCCCTCATTCCTGATGTTGGTGACTCTATTGCCTGTGTGAGGCAGTGCCTTTCCTGCCTCACCTGCCTACCTAATCCTTAGTTACAAAGAAGGGGTGTCATGTTTTAGTGCTTAGTCCCTGCCCACTTCTTATCCCCTTACCCCACTGCTCTCCCTCTGCTGAGCGGCTTTCCCCCTCGCCATGTGAGGTTGTTGCTCCGCTGCCATCTGCAGACAGTGATTTGGTGCGCTGCTCTGCACTGACGTGCTGTGGCTAAAGTTGTGCTTGTCCCCAGAGTTGTTCCTATGGCTCATGGAAAGGCTTCTAACTCTTGGTCCAAAAAAAAAAAAAATGCAGATTTTCAGATGGCAGATTTCCTACCTATTTTAACAGTAAGAAATTAGTGGATACACTTTGGGAACTTAGAAGTCACGTGATGAATTGTTTTGATCGCTTGACTCCCATTTTTTTCCCCCTTCTTTGTGAAAAATTATACACCTCTTTGCCAGCGTGGCTCTGGATTTGAAATCAGTGTTTTCAGTTAGATGTATTTGTTCCAGGATACATAAAGGAGCAGGAGGAAACTGTTTTTCTTCCTACCTTTTCTGTTTCTGCGGCGATGTAAGGCAGGTAAATGTGGCGTGTTTTGACATCAGTCTTGCAGTCTAACCTCCAGCTTCCTGAACCCTGAGAGGCAGTGAAGGCATCAGTGCCCTTTTGATGAAGCTTCATGATTCTTGGGATCTGGCTGCAGGAATATGGCTTTTTATTTATGTCTCCAGTTGCAGTCTCAGAGCTGAGTGAGTTTGCTATTGTCTGGGAGTCATTTTTGGAGGCCCAATATTAGAAGATCTTCCTTTATCCTCTCCATTGATTTCAGAAACCCTGAAATCCCTTGCATTAAATCTTGTCCTGCCCAGCATATGTGAGTAGTTTCTCTTTTGTTTGTTAAACTTTGACTGTTACATGTTCTTCAAGTGGTTTTTATTGTGTTTACTCCTCTTTCTAGAATCTGATTCCTAGGAGCTAGTGTAGGGTTATAGTGTTGGCACGCTACATGAACACCAGTTCAAGTCCCAGTTTCTCTGCTTCCAGTTTAGCTCCCTGCTGATACATCTGGATACATCATGAGAGATGGCCCACCTACATGGTCTCTGTCAATCCACACGGCAGGCCAGAATGGAATTTCAGGCTTCTGGCTTTGCCTGGTCCACCCTTGGCCATCGTAGCCATTTGGAGAGTGAATCAGTAGATGCAAGATTTTTATGTATCTTCTCATTTCCCTCTTTCTCTGTAACCCTGCCTTTCAAATAAATCTTAACAATAGAATCCTGAGTATTACATGGACATAAAGATGGAAAATAAGGGTACTTGAGAGAAGACCTGCGAATGTGGCGTTGACTTGAGTCTGGCTTGTTAGTTTTCACCTGACCAAGTGTTCTGTGTTCTGAATATCGCCAATGTCTTTCTTCAATACTACTGCTACTACTATTACTTGTTTTTTCTTCTTATTTATTTATTTATTTATTTATTTTTTACTAATTACATTGCATTATGTGACACAGTTTTATAGATTCTGGGATTCCCCCCTCCCCACCCCAAGCCCTCCCCCCATGGTGGATTCCTCCACCTTGCTGCATTGCCACAGTTCAAGTTCAGTTGAGGTTCTTTCATTGCAAACATATACCAAGCATAGAGTCCAGTATCTTATTGCCCTGATAAGTTCAACGGCTTCTTGGGGAGACCATCTCTGCTCTGAGGGTAGAGCCGGCAGAGTATCATCCTGATCAATTAAAAGCCCCAACATAACATCAGCAATAATTTCTAACATTATGGAATTAGTTGCCATAGTATTGAGTAACCAATATGTTTTTAAAAAATGCAAGTTCTTAACCTCATCCTGTGACTTCTTCATTGACATTTCAATTTTAGTTTATACACAGAACTGGTGCTATACACCTTAAAATGGCTATGGATTACTATTCAGCTGTCTCGTGTCTATTTTCATTGTAGCATTTAGCTTTTTATAGCGTTGAAGCATAATTTTGTTGAACCTGGCTTTTTTTTTCAGGAAGTCTAGACTGGCTTATAACTCTAACAAGGCGTATGTCAACAGTTTAGGTACAGAACCGTTTTAAGGAGGGGTGTGCAGAGAAATCTTTCATGCTCTAGTGAGGAATAACTAATCTTTGTGTCCCACCTAGTAAGATATAAGTGAGTCCATGCTGACTGCTTCCTGTCTGATTCTAGGCTTTCCTTGTTGTTCTCTATCTATTCTAGATTGTTTGGTTGGTTGGTTGGTTGGTTGTTTTGAGGGGTTTCTGGAGCGATCCTGATGGTCATTGCCAGAGAGGGTGTGGACCCAAAGTTGGAACCAGGCAAGGACCAGAGAGAGCTCCCCTCCCTAGTCCTGAAGGAAGTCCACTGTTCTTCTGTTTCTGCGGACTGCTCAGGGCTTCTGGCTGTTGTTCTGATGCTCTTGGATCCTGTGAGGGAGGATTTGGACTTCTTCCCTCCCATGTGGTAGATTCAAGAGGGAGTGGATGACATCAGAGTTCTTGGCCTCCGAGGGCACTCCAATTCCCTGTGGTCTCCTTGGTAGTTGAGATATAGTCCTTCGGTGCTCGTACTGATAGTCCTTGGTGAGGATCTGGGAGTCTTCAGGGTTGGGATACAAGCCTCCTCCTGTCCCCCTGCTCTGCTCTGGGGTTCCCCCCTACTCTTTTTTAAGCAGGTAGCATGGCTGATCAGACTTGTTTTTAAAAATTTATTTTTATGTATTTGAGAAAGTTAGAGGGCTAACTTCCCAGATGGCTGCAATGGCCACGTATGGCAAAGGCCAAAATCTTGGAGCCAAGAGTCCCTTCTGAGTCTCCCACATGAGTGACAAGGGCTCAGATAGTTGTGCTATCTTTCACTGCTTCTTCTAGGCCATTAGCAGGGAGCAGATTGGAAGTGGAGCAGTTGGGACTTGAACCAGTGCCCACATAGGATGCTGGCATTACAAGTGGGATCTTTACTCACTAAATCATAATCCTAGCTCCCTTCTTCCTTTTACAAAAGATTTAGTAATTTATTTGGAGGCAAAACTCAATTGTGGTCTCCCATGTGAGTGGGCTCAAGTACTCAGGCCATCTTCTGCTGCCTTTCCAGAGGTGTTAGCAGGGAGCTGGGGCTGGAAGGGAAGTTGTGGAGCTGGGACTCACATCAGCACTCCCATGGGATGCTGCCATCACGGCTGGTGGCTCAATCTGCTGCACAATGCTTGTTGATGTAGAAGGATTAAGGCACTGCAGTCTGTACTAGTTGTAGTTTGTGCCTCTTCGGCCCCTCCCCACTGCTTGCCATCCCACTCCATTCTCATGATGCTAGAAATAAAGCCAGGTGATTGGTTTGTGTACTTTTCTGTTGCCTTGGCCTTTCTTAATTCTTTAGATCAGTAAGGGTAATGTAGTCTTATTTTTTTTTTCTAATGGAGAATGCATTTTGCTGTGGGAATAATTGAATTGGTAATGGAAAGTTGAAAGTGTTGTTTTCTGTGAAAATATTCATTTCTCCCATAACTGTTGAGTAAATGTAGCCATTAGTGTATGCATACAATCTTCCTTAATCCTCTGAACGTTCAAACAGCAGGTAGACACTTCCCACTGAGAAACATATTTGAGTGAGATGAGCGTTTTTAAAGGAGCATGAATCTGTTTGCCATCTGGGGAGGACAGAATTATTCTCCAATGTTCAACATAGATTCAGGTGACTTTGGAATAGGGAAAGCAATGATGTCGCTCTAAATTTAAATTTCCCACAGAATTCAGCTTTGTAGAAGCTAGAATGGATGATTCTCCGGATGGCAGCTTAGCAGAATCCTGGAATGTGGATAGTCATAAGTGACACGAACTTTTATACCAAAGGCATTGTTCCTGCTCAGATACCCCTGTAACCTGTGTAAACATAACCAAGAGAAGTTGCTTCTTATAGACTTTGTTGCTTTACAGCAGGTAACTCACTAGTAGCCTTTTATTTATTTCAATTAACCTTTAAACACCGAGTGATGACTATGCCTCTACTATTCTTGCAGCAAACTTTTGAGGCAGGTATTATAAGTTGTTTCATTTTTATAGGTTGTGAAGCCAAAGGATGGAGTGCCAAACTGACTTACAGTCACACAGCTAATAAACAAAGCAAAAGCATTTGCTTTCTTCATATCAGAGGATTTCCTATATCCAGAGCAAGGATTGCTGTATATCACACAGTTTGTTCATTTGCCCAAAAGATGCAGTCAAGGTGGCTTGGGCATTAAAGTGCAGCCTTGTCTGTGTTCTCTGGGCACTGAAGTGTTCACACAGCATTCTGGTATCTGCTGCTACCCTGAGGCATAGGAGCCTTTGTCCAGATTGGACATGGACATCTTACAGAATGGAAGCAGCTCACTGCATAGCTTATCCTTCTGCCCGCACACTGGATCCCACCGCTTGCTGTCTCATCCAGTACCTTGCACCCTTGTTGATTTCTCAGGCATGGGAGAGAATTTGAAATGGTGAATTAGACTACACTCTTGATACCTGTTCATGTCTATATGAAAGCAACTTCGTCTTCTCTTTCCTGCACCACAGAACTAGTGTTTGAACCCTTTCAAAATCTTTTAAAGTGTACAACTCCTCAAGAATGAAAGAGTTGCAACAAAAGTGAAACTATGGTGTTAATTAAACTATGAAATTCTGCCTTCTCCATGGGCAAATATGTCCTGAGTGTTATTTTACGGTTTCTGGAGAGTTTTCCCTCCAACCTAAGGGGCTGATCATGCCAGCAGGAGCTGGGAAAGAGCTGTGATGCTGACAATGACAAACTGGCTCGTAATGTGACCTGGAGATTTTCATCGGTTGGCAGGCCTTCTCTGAATAGTCTTACACATGCTTATTTGCCATGTCCCACTTCATTTTTGACATGGGGAGCCAAATGATATTATGGCACTCCTCACTGTAGAACCCTTGGATGGCTTGTAACCCCATGACCTGTGTAGACCTGTCTCTACCCAGCCCTTCACTGACTCTTCACCTCTTCTGCCTTTGGGCTTTAGTCCCTTAGAACTTAATTCTGATGTTCTTGGCTCTTTACCTTGACAATTCCTTTATGTGTGTTTTGCATTTTTCTTAAATGTTCAATTCTTTTCTCTTCAGTAGGCAAAGGGTTACCCAGCTTTCTGATCTTCAACTGAAATGTGATTTTCTTAGGATTTTTTTTTTTCACTGAAAGCATCATATATCATACCTTTATGGGACTGGCATCAGGTTAAATCTAGGTGTCCTTTATGTCTGTCTTCCCTTGTAGACTGTAACTGTCAACTCAATTGGGTAAGGACTGCCTAATTACTTTCTTTTGGTATCTTTTAAAGTTTGAAATAAGTATTTGTGGAATGAATCAATGCATGATTGAATTGATGCACAGATTTAACTACAATATGTGACCGCTTCACCTAGGTTTCAAATTTCTAGACAGCAAGAACAATATTTTTGCTCATTTTATTGGCCCTAAATTTTACAGTATAGGGCTGTGTGAATGCTTGGCCTTAATAAAGATTTGCTGGCTGATGAATCGATCTTCAGGGCTTACCTACATGAGTGAAGGTATGGGAAAATATGAAGAGGTCAGGATGAATATGTCAAGTCATTGGGGTAAGTGAGTGCAGTCTGGTGTTTCAAAGTACAGTGCTCTATGGTCTTTGCTTGTGCTCAATGATTAACAATTCAGCAGATTATGCCCAGTATTGAACTTCCCTAATTTTCATTCTGGATGCTTATTTAACTGATGTCTTTTTTCTACAGTGAAAGTACTTGGTTAGCACAGGTAGGGGTCTTTGACATGGATTAGTCATGGATGCTAATTATATTTACCCTTTAGTTTCTGGAAGTAACTGCTATTTTTATCAGCTAGTTGATATGTGAATGTGCACCTATGGGAGGTAGCTGATTAAATCCATTGTGATGATGAAAACAAGATACCAGCAAGTGTTATCTTCTTAATTTATGGATTTTTGGTGGTGAGAAGGTGTCACTGTTTCAGACCGTATTTGTTATCTGCAGTTGTCTGTGTTCAGCTCTCTGTGGGAGGAAGGCAGGGCAGACTCCTGAGCCTGTGCAGAGTGGCACCGTCAGCCCTCCACCTGCTGATCCTGACTTGGGTTTCTCAACTCTTCTGCTTTGTCTCCTTTCTCCTTCCTTTCTACATTTTGAATGCACCCAAAAATTCTATGTTAAAATCTCTCCCCTCCTCCATGAGACTATCCAAGCCAGCTAAAATCTTGGCCAGACCTGCAAGTGAGTGGCACAAGAATTGCCCAACAGTTGAGAGACCACAAAAGGGAAATGTCTTCTCCGCAGGTTCCCACCCAGGCAAGGAAGGGTCAGGGAACACTTAAAATCCCGAGGCCCTTCTGCAAATCTTTGGTGTCTTTCCCTCTTTATTTTCAAGATGCACCCCACCTCCCGGCTCTCTTGGGAGATGCTTTCCCCTTCCCTCTAAGTTCACATGGTCACTTTGCAAATAAAACTTCTCTGTCTGCAACTAGTTTCTGGCTTCTTATTTCGACACTAAGTTGAGGAACGAACCCACTAAGCTTTTCTGGTAATACTCCATGCTTGGAAAAGAGAGGGGAAGGAAGAAAGAACAGAAACAGATCTCATGGCTTTTCTTATTCTGAGTGGTCAAAGTGGCCATTCCTTTTCCCCCTGTTGACCTGGAATGCCTTTCATCATGTAATACGTTGCCAATTGGTAGCCCAGAAATCTGGACTTCATAGAGGCCGTGTGACTCAGTTAATGTTATATGGCTACACAGTGAGAAAAATTGGATATATTTGCCAGGATATTTCTTTTTCCTTTGTTACATTCATCTTTTTATTTTTAACTTGACATAAAAATTGTGCGTATTTATCAAGATTCTCTTGTAAGGAACAAAAAATCAATTTGATGGTCTGGCAAAATAGCCTCATGGCTAAATCCTTGCCTTGTATGCTGGGATCCCATGTGGGTGCTGGTTCATGTCCTGGCTGTTCCACTTCCCATTGGCTTCCTGATTGTGGTCTGGGAGGGCAGTGGAGGATGGCCAAAAGTCCTGCAAGGGAGACCCCAAAGAAATTCCTGGCTTCTGGTTTCAGATTGGCTAATCTCTGGCTGGCCAGTGCAGCCACTTTGGGAATAAACCAGCAGATAGAAGATCTTTCTCTATATATCTGCCTTTCTGATAAAAATGAATAAATCTAAAAAAAAAAACCCCACAAAAATCCCAAGGCCTTTGCTATACACTTTAATAATGATAATAATAATAATAAAAACAATTTGGGCTAACTATTGGGTTAGAGGTAAGATTACATTTTAAAGCATTTGGGGTCATTTGTGGAAGGAAATACAATGGCCAGGTCAACTGTAGAGACTTTCAGAACCAGAACTAAAGTCTCGAACCCTGGAGAAATCTCAGTCCTCTTGGCTGCTGATTTTGGGGCTATAAAGTCCCTGGATCAGACCTTGCCCGCGGTTGTCAGGACTGCCACCCGCAGCGTGCCCTGCGTTCATTCTCCGGATCCCAATCATTCTGAGCCAACACAGATGTGTATGTTTGCTATACACAGTTTCCAGCAGATGGCACTCAAGTGTCTTTTCTAACAAAAGTCACTAACTGGATTTGAGAAACAGGCACATGTTTTTTTTTCCCTTTCCTATTCTGCACAAAGGCCCCCTGGGGAGTATTGAGGGCCCTGTTTTCTAACAGCTTGGAAGTTACACGCTTGCTGCGTTAAACCCAAAGAACAAAGAGAATCTTTCCTTGTCAACTCCAACCAAAACGTATTCCATACAATCCTCCCAAGTACCACCACTGAGTGCACGGCCTTGGGTACTCTGCCTGTTAGGATTGGAATGTACCCAAAATGGAGGCATTACTAGGATGATAGTATTACCAGATATGGCCTTTAAGGGGTGATTGCCTCGTGGGAGCTTTGCTCCTCATGACTGGGATTAAGGGCGCGATCACAGAGGCTCCATGTAGTGTTTGGGTGCGCTGGTTCTTCTGCATTGTGCCTTGTGAGGCTGCAATGCTGTGCCTCGCCAGAGGAGGCAGCACAAGGCGCCACCTTGGAAGCAGGGACCAGTCCCTTGGCAGACGGCCTGCCTGTCACCACCTTGATCTTGAACTTTCCCGTCCCCAGAACTGTGAGAAATACATTTCTGGTCTTCCGCATTCAAGAAACAAGAGTACAGGAAAACAGGTAGCCACAGTCAGAACTCCTGTTTGGAAAAGGGGAATGCGGTAAGCACTGTACCGTGGAACGACTGCAGAGAACCTGCCATTTTCCGTTCATTACGACTGGTGAGGCGTACACAAGTCTTTGGCATTCATTCTCTTGATCATTTTCCTCCATGATGATGCTATGGAGAGCTGTTGTTCATTGTGGTTTCTTTGACTTGGACAGTCAGAGACTGAACAGTCATAGGCTTCCACTTTAGAAATTTCTCTAACAAAATCTTTTAACAAGATAATTGGATGAATTAGGATGAATTCATAAGGATGAATTCATTTTGATGGACTCAGTTGACCTACTGAGCCAGAAATCTTACTGAGGTATAATATTTGACTCTGAATCTTGCCTTCAAAAAGATTGTCTTCCAGAAACAAACTTACAGGATTTTACACATTATCCTATGGCTTCTTTTTAATAACTTCCTTGGCTCCTACCCCAGGGCTCAGGAAGCAAAAGGCTGAGCTGGTAAAACAGAGATAAACTCTCTCTGGCCTCTGGCTACATCCCCAATTATTTGCACCTTATGATGGGAAAAATTGCGATATTATCTCCAGGAGAAGTGCTCAGCAGGACTTGTTTGGGACAAGTCTGTGTAATCGCCCCTTCCCCCTGTCTGGGTTATACCTGGGTGTTCCCTCCACCTGTCTGTGAAAAGCTTTATTGTGAGAGAATTCATTTTTGACAGTTTTGCCAGCAGCATGGTTGTCTGACCCTCAACAGCTTCGGATCACTAGTCACAGACAGAAAGGGTTTCTGTTTTTAACACCTCCATATAGCTACTGGTTTTTTCCCTAGCATTGTAAGAAATGCTCATTGAACTGATGCTAATTTTCCTCTTGAAAACGTACTGAAGGCTGTAAGAAATATCTAGCATACAATGTTTTTGTACCAAACAACCAAACTGTTGTCATATGATATGTCCACGGAGATACAATGAGTAACAGGTAGTATCTGGTTTGCTTTCATGTAGGAGGCTTTCTGCCTTCCCAGGTGGAACTGAACCGATTCTCATTATCTCTACCTTATAGTAACAAAGCCCAGTTTACTTTTAAAAGTCCACAATTGTGTTGTCCTACTTCTGGATACTAACTTGCTTTAAAAATATATTTCTCTATTTGAAAGACAAAGATTGAGAAAAACAAGTATCTTCCATCTGCTGGCTCACCCCTCAAATGGCTGCACTGATTGAGGCTGGGTCAAGCCAAAGGCAGGAGCCAGGTACTCCATCCAGTTCTCCTGTGTGAATGGCAGGGTCCCAAGGACTTGGGTCATCTTAAGCTGCCTTTCTAGAAGTATTACCAAGGACCTGGATTGGAAATGGAGCACTGGGACTTGAACTGTCATTCTGGTATGGGATGTTGATATTGAAGCAGCAACTTTAAAAAAAAATTTTTATTTTTGATGTTTATGTAGTTGTGAAGGATGTATGTCAGACCAGTGATTAGGATGGGAAGGGCTGAGGAATGGAAGAAAACGGATGAGATAATTGCTTAAATTTTTTTTCTTCCTGTATCTGTAGAGAGGGCTACTCCCAGCAGCCTAATCACATCAGTACCCAGGGTAGGGTGACCATTCAGTGTCATCCTAGGGTCCCCACTGTGGAGCATGTTCTGAGGATAATGCTTATGAAGCTTAATGTGATTGTATGACAGTGATAGCCCAAATCTCAAAATCATTAGTACATGAAATTGTATGTAATTGATGAGTTATCTGTGATATTTTACACACACACACACATATACATCATGTAATGTCTAATCAGGATACATATTACTGCCTTCACAGACATTTATCATTGCTTTGTAGTGATAGCATTCAAAATCCTTTCTCAAAGCTTTTTTTTGTTTTTTTTTTCCTTTTTTAAAAAAAAGATTTATTTATTGGAAAGGCAGATATGCAGAGAGGAGGAGAGACAGAGAGGAAGAGCTTCCGTGCGATGATTCACTCCTCCAGGTCTCCCACGCGAGTTCAGGGTCCCAAGGCTTTGGGCCGTCCTCGACTGCTTTCCCAGGTGGCCACAAGCAGGGAGCTGGATGGGAAGTGGAGCTGCCGGGATTAGAACCGGCACCCATATGGGATCCTGGGGAGTTAAAGGTGAGGACTTTAGCCACTAGACCACACCGCCGGGCCCGAAAGGTTTTTTTTTTCCAATGGAAAAATATTCAGTACGTTATAGCAATCCTGTGCAATAGATGGTCACTAATTTCTGTGTCAATCATTTCTGTGTTTCCAACATCCATATGGTAACTTTCATTAGCTTAAGAAACAAGAGGGAGAATGGAGACTTGAGGCTTACTGCATCAGCCACTGGACATTGGGAGGTGACATCATCCTTGCACCGGTGAAATTCACATCATTTCAGAACTATCCAAACCACTTGGGCAGAATCCTTGGAATATGTACACATTGAAACTCTGGGTTGATATGAGGTGGCGGTTCCTCATCCCTGGGTACTGAACATTTAGAAAGTCATATGTGGCTTCTCCCTTTGTTTCTCTCTTTTCCCCAGAAACAATAAGAAGAAATAATAAAGTTGGAAACAATAAGTTTACCCAGTTTTCCCTAAACCTCCATCCTTCCCACCCTGATCAATCCTGTTATCATAAAAAATAAAATTAAAAAGAAATGGATCTGGCATTTGCGATAGTAGTTAGAAAGTAGGCAAGATGCCATGCCCCTTACCAAAATATCTGGGTTCAGTTTCAGGCTTGAGCAAGTCCCAGTTTTGGCCTCATAGCTGTATCCTTTCGGTTTTTCCTTATTTAATGGCTCTGGCTAACACTTCCAGAAATATATTGAATAATAATGGCGAAAGTAAAAGCCTTGTCTGGTTCTGGATCATAGGACATTCTTTATTCAATAAGATGCAGGATGTAGATTTGCCATATATACACCTTAATTGTGTTGAGATGTTTCTTCCATATTCAATTTTGAAATTTGTTTAAAATCAGGAAGATGTTGCATTTTAATCAAATGCTTTCTCCATATTGAAATAATCATTGAGAATATTTTTTTTGTAAAGGATTTAATTATTTTAAAGTCAGATCTACTGAAAGAGAGACCATCTTCATTCACTGGTTTACGTCCTAGATGATTACAATAACCAGAGCTGGGCCAGGCTGAAGCCAGCAGGCATGAGTTTCGTCAGGATCCCCCACATCAGTACAGGTGCAAGCACTAGGGCTGTCTTCTGCTGCTGTTCCCACGGCAGCAATAGGGGACTGGATTGGGAATGTAGTAGGTGGGAACTGCCACATGAGATGCTGGTGTGAAGGCTGCGGTTTAACCTATTGTGTCAAAAAGATGGTCCCCATTGTATAGTTTATTCCTCATTATATTGCTGTGATGTATCATCTTCACCGCTTTGTGTATGTTAAACCACATCCCTTGAATGGAATGGTTGTTGCTATGTGGTGTTGCTGGATATGATTTGCTAGTATTTTGTTGAGCATTTTCACTCCAAATTTAATCCGCTATATTGGTTTCTTTTATTGTTGGATTATTTTTGGCTTTTGTAATAAAAGTAATGGTGACTCCATGGCAGGGGGAATAACAAGAGGGAGAGAGGAAATATGGAAGGATCCTGGGCAGCTTAAGTAAGCACTGTGTTGAGAAGCAGCTGTAGAAACTCCTACAACTGGGAATTGATTGTTTCTCCTGTTTCAGATTCCCTGTAAGATGGATTCATTTGTTACATCCTTATACCTCACAATGAAACAGAAGGAGTGTTGCTTCTCTTTCTGCTCCCAAAGGAAAATACTGAAAAAGAGCCCTGGCTTGGATCAGTCGTGGGAGTTGTGGGGCCACCTTCCTTCTCTTGAGGTTCCCAGGTGGGGAAGGTGATAGGCTGGTGGCCAGGAAGAAGTCACCCCACCAGTTTGCTAGGTTCTCAGCACAGAGCTTTGCCACATCACTTTGATGCCTCTAGGCATCACTTAACACATTCCCTATCCCGTTTTTTAGGTATTGAGAATTCTGATGTCTTATGTGTACTCTGATGATGGTTGTTGGATTCCTGGTTGACATCATGCTTGTTTTTACGGGTGGCCAAAAATAAATCCAGTGGCACATTTGAAACCACACTTGAGGACCTGATGATCATCATTTCATGGTAAAAATGACCACTGTGTGTTATCCTCAGAGACAACCATCTTTTCCTTGAAAGATGGTGCTGATTTTTCTTGACAATGCCACTTCTCTAGCTTTGGAAAAACAGTCATGTTCTTCCTAAATTATTCTTTTGATAACTGTGGTTCCTGGATATTCAGCTGGGATGGTGATCTTCGGAGACAGCAATTGAAATGACCAATCACAGGAGCCACTAAATCACACTTAGTGCAGGTGTGTGATTAACAGCAGGTACATGAGATGTCAGGCTGGCAAATTGGAGTCTTCCTTTCATCTCACCTTAGCAATGCTTTAGATTTCTTGGAACTGAAATTTCTGCAGAAAGATAAACTTTGTCACAAGCAGCTGCTCCCTCAATATTGGGGCTACTTTGTAGTTGAAATTACTGGTTAAAGGTATACTCCCTGTCTTTCCAGTTTTTCTGTGACCCCTTTGGGACCGTGAGCCAGTGTTTCTATTTTCTTATATACTCACTCTTTCTAGGGCAGTGTTATGTACACAGATGGTGTGTAGTCAGAGTGGAGGATTATTATGAAGCAGGTAAAGAGGTGAGGTGTTGATACCTTTGGCTTTAAAAAGGTGTAGAAAAGACTCCCCAGTCTCAGGTAAATTATGGCTGTGGAATAAGCATTGAGCTAGGAGCAGGTGGGTGTGTGGGTTTTTGTTCATTTCTAAGTAATTCTTTTTGGCCAGCAATATGTATTTTATTGAATGACTGTGCTAGGACCCATAGCAATGAATCTGACACATAATGAGTTTATTTCAGTGGGAGAATACAGGACACATACAAGATAATAAGCAAGATAATTATAGATGATCAGAAGCCCCATAAAGGAAGCAGAATGTGATAAAGAGTGAATGATGGAGGTGTTTAGAATGAGGGAGGAAAGGAGTTAAGATTGCAGGAGAGTTAGGAAAGCAGGTTTGGGGATAAGACAGATCTGATTTTAAAACTCCACATCTTTTACTAACAGCTGTGTATGTAGAGCTGTGTAACTTCTCTAAATATGTTTTCATTTGGAAAATGAACTGTACATTTAATTCTTAAGGTTTGTGTAAGCATTAAACTAACAGGTTATATAAATGCATTTTAAATACTTCTATAATGTACTTTTTGGCCAGTGTCCTCTGTGTTGTAACAGTGTGGGTTTGAATGACTTATCTGGTTCTAAATTTCTGATTTGTCTTAATTTTATTTTTCTTTAAAAATATTTCAAGGAGAAAAGAAACTCTTCTGATTACTTTCCATGTTCAAAAGGCTTTCAGCAAATAGAAGATGGATAATTGTCAGTTCCACTTAACTTTGCAATCCTCTAAGCTAAGTGTCTTTAAACGGGAAGAAGCAGCTATAAATCTTGTAAAGTTCAAAATCCACTGCCTAGGGATATTGTTAATGTCTTCCATCTTAAAGGATAATTGCCTTTTAAAGAACGAGGATAGCTAAAGCCTTGGTTGACTAAAAAACAATTTCAGATTGACCATTGAATCAACAGTTGCTTTTAATTCAGTGTTACTGTGTATGTTCCCAAGTATGGAGCTAGCAAACTAAAGTATTCGTGGGAAGATCAGTCAGATATTCCACATCTGTACACTTAGTGTGAGCAGGTTAGAAAGGGTGGTTTTTATACCTTGTGGCACATCACTCCACTGGGGGCAGGGCTGAGATGCCTCATCCCATGGATGTGCAAGGTAGGAACGCATTGTGGAACCCGGATTAACAGGCAGAGCTCATGTGTCGACTCTGCTGCTTTCTTATTGTGTGAATCCAAGCCTAGTGGGTCCTTAGACTCATAAAAGTAATGCAGGCATTCTCTGTAATGTAACCTAACTCAGTTCCATGGAAGCTGACATTTCTATATTATAAGCCTCTTCAGTTTCAAAGCATCGTCTTCACCAGATCTTTGTTTAAATGTTTACATAAGCTAGAGCTTATAAAGAAGGTAGTCCCACTTATTAGTATACTGCAGTTGGAAGTTAAGAGTGCCATTCATCTACATTTCCTAATACTGTGTTTGAGTTTTTGCCTATTGAGAAAAGACAGTCTGAGCCATATGGGTTTGAAGAAGAAGTAGCTTTATTAGAAATGATTGCCTGGCTTGTTTTTGTTAGAAAATACAGCATACATGAGAAGCCCAAATGGAATTTCCTTGCCCTCATACTCTCACTAAATTCTGGGAAGCTCAATACAGATGAAGCTGGTGAGATTTATCCCTTGGTGTGGAAGCTGAGACACAGTGTATTTCATTGGCAAGAATAGTTTCAAGAACATTGCGACAAAAATAGGAAAGAGGACTGCAGATATGACAAGAGAGGGAGATGAGAGAGACTTCTTATTTCTGCTTCTGTTCATGGAGTTTCTAATGGGAGGAAGTCACTTGTCCATGTCTGTGGCAAACTCTATTCTCCCCTTTCAGTTCAGCTTTCTATGTAGGTATTTACACCTTGATTTTGTCCAAGTTCCTAGATGCCCTCCATTTTGGCATCCTGAGTTTATTCTGTAAGGTTGTCTCATTCTCCAGGAGTGTATTCACCCCCCACCTCTCTCCTTTAATGCACCTGCCCTGTGGCTCTCAGTCTTTTATTTGGCCTCAAGAACTTGCTTCTTCTCTGTTCATTTCTGATCATGACATAACATTTGTTTTTTTCCTACTAGTCTTTGCCGCCGCCACACAAAGTTGTGATTTATGAGAATCTTAGGTTTCCACGTAGGCAGGCAAGGAGAATGTTTTATTTTTTTTTTAATTTTATTTCATTTTATGACACAGTTTCATAGGACTCTGGGATTCCCCCAATCCCTCCCCAAGTTCTCCCCCTATATTGAATTCTTCCACATTATTACAGTAGTACAGTTCATAACCAGTCATGATTCCTTCATTGCGGATATGGACCATGCAGAGAGTCCAGCTTCTTACTGTCCAGATAAATTCAATAATTTCATTGAGAGACCATCCTTGGTCTGAAAGTAGAGCTGGCAGAATCTCATCCCCTCCAATGAAATTCCACAGAAATTAAACAACAGGAAGAAACATGAAAATTTACAACATCATGAAGTTAATTAACATAAATTGAGTGACCAAAATGTCAGAAAATGCAAGTTCTTAACCACATCCTATAACTACTTCATTGACATCTCAGTTTTAATATATACACAGAACCGGCTGTGATATACCTTAAAATGGTTATAGGGTACTATTCAGCTGTTTCATGTCTATTTTCTTTTTAAATTTAGCAGCTTACAGTATTCAAGCATAATTTTTACTGAACTTCACAACTTTTAGGATAGTCCAAATAGGCTTATAACTCTAATAAGCCATATGTTAATGATTGTGGTGCAGAACAGTTTTAGTGAGGAGTAATTAATCTTTGTGTCCTACCTGGTAAGGTATATATGAGTCCAGGCTAATCATTTCCTGTTTGGTACTTAGCTTTCCTTGTTCTCTATCTGATCTAATTTGCAGGAGGGAGGGGCTTTGGAGCAACCATTATGGTCATTGCAAGAAAGGGTAGGGATCCAAAATTGGAACTAAGTAAGGACCAGAGAAAGCTCCTCTCCCAATTCCCAAAGGAAGTTTACCGTTCTTCTATTTCTGCAGACTGCTCAGGGCTCCTGGCTGTTGTTCCAATGACTTTGGATCCTGCAGAGTAGGATTTGGGCTTCTTCCATCCCATGTGGGAGATTCAAACAGGAGTGGATTACCTCAGAGTTCTTGGCCTCCAAAGGCACTCCAGTTCCCCATGGTTTCCTTGGCAGTTGGAATATAGTTCTTGGTACCCATACTGATAGTCCTTGGTGGGGATCTTGGAGCCTCTAGGGTTGGGACACAAACCTCCTCCTGTCCCCCTGCTCCACTCTGTCCCCCTTACCCGCCGGCCCCTGCTCTGTGCACATGACCTCCTGTTAAGAGGTTGTCAGGATCACTCTTGATTCCCCTGTACATCTTTTTAGTTTTGCTGTTGTCTAATGCTGATTCGAGTTATAGGTACTATTTTTAGGATTGACATCATTTCATCTTAAATTAAGACAAACATGTGGTATCTAACCTTTTGGGATTGGCTCATTTCCCTTTGCATAATGGTTTCCAATTGGGCCCATTTGGCCATGAAGAAATGCATTTCATTTTTTTTTTTAAATTTCTGAGCAGTATTCCATGGAGTAGATGAACCAAAGCTTTCTTATCCAGTTTTCTGCTGATGGGCATTTTGGTTGCTTCCAAGTGTTTGCAATTATTGATTGTGCTGCTATGAACATAGAGGTGCGTGTTGGTTTCTGGTGTAACAGATATTTTGGATATATTCCTAGAAGTGCTGTTGCTGGATCATATGGTATGCAGATTTTGAGTTGTTTGAGTGTTCTCCATACTGATTTCCATGAAGGCTGTACCAACCTGCAGCCCCATCATCAGTGGAGTAGGGTTCCCTTTTCCCCACATCCTCGCTAGCAAGTGTTGGTGGTTTTTTATATGTGAGCCATTCTTAACTGGCATTAGGTGGTATCTCAATGATGTCTTAAGTTGGATTTCTTTATTGCCAGAGAGCTTGAGCATTTTTTTCTTATATTTGTTTGCCATTTGGATTTGTTCCATTGTAAAGTGTATGTCTGTTTCCTGTGCCCATTTCTTGAGTGGTTTGTTTGTTTGTTTGGGTGTTTTGGTTGTTCTGGAGATCTTTATATATTCTGGAGATTAGCCCCTTATCACCTATGTAGTGTGCAAAGATCTTCTCCTATTCTGTGGTTTGCTTTCTTACTTTATTGTTTCTTTTGCTGTACAGAAGCTTCTTAGTTTGATGTGGTCCCATTTGTTTATTTTGGTCTTGATTGCTATTGCTTTTGGTGATTCTTTTAGGAAGTTAGGGCCTACACCTAAATCTTGCAGGGTGTTTCCAACATTTTCTTCCAAAAGTTTGAAGGTTTCTGGATGTAGGTTTAGGTCTTTCTATCCATTTAGATTTGATCTTAGTGTATAGTGAAAGGTGTGGGTCTGACTTCTAACTTCCAAGTTGTGATTTATATGAGAATCTCAGGTTTCTAGGTAGGCAGACAAGGAGAATGTTTTATTTATGAAAGATTTCTCTGCCCTTTGGATCATGCAGAACAGTCAACAGCCTGCTCTGCCTGTACACAAAATTGGCCCGGTCATGCTCGTTTCCCACAGCTTGATTTTTATCCTCACCCAGACCTCTGATAAACTGCATCAAATTGATTCCAAAGTCCTTTGAGGAGCAAGAAGAAAGCTTCTCTCAATATGGCAGTCTAATTTAGTGTGAGAAAGATTGAATGATGTTTAGTGAGAAGAAGAAAAACTGGGCAATATAATATCTGCTTCTTTGAAAAGCTGTTATTTGGGGAGGATTTATTTTTTCATATTGAAAGGGTTCAAGTTAAAGAGGAGTGGATTTGGGAGCTTTTCATGGACTGATGTGCAGACATGAAACACTCTGCATCTTGGGAATAGGTTGCCATGGCTTCCTGACCCTGAAGATGTTTACACAGAGGCTAAGTGATGGGCTGGCCCAGTGCAGCAGGAAGACTCCTGGCTGTGGGATAAGCTTAGGCTTGCGACTTCGCATATGCTGAGACTGAGTGGCCCTTCAGTGCCTTCTCTTCTACCAGCTGTCACCAGTACTCAAGGTCTAAAAGGAAATTTGAAGCAAAGAACTGAAGCTTCAGATATCAATGGTTGCTAGATTTTTTTGTTATAAGGTTTATTTTGAATTGGTAAATAGCAATTGCATGCGTCTGTGATATGTGCAACATTGCGTTTCTGTACATGCACATATTGTGGAATGATTAGGCTGCTTAGCATGTCCATTACCTTAAATATCTGTCATTTTCTTGTGATGTGAACATGTAAAAATCTCATTATTTTGAATTTTTAAAAATGAAAAATTATGTATATTTGAAAGGTAGAGTTACAAAGAGAGGAGGAGAATCATTCAGATCTTCCATCTGCCGGTTCACTCCCCAAATGGATGCAATGATCAAAGCTGTCCAAAACCAGGAGCTAGAAGCTTTTTCCAAGTCGCCCAAGTACTTGGGCCAAGTTCTGCTGCTTTCTCCGATCATTATCTGTGAGCTAGATCAGAAGCAGGAAACCTTGGACTCAAGCTGGTGCCCATGTGAACGCCAGTGCTGCAGGAAGAGGCTTAACCTACTACATCTTGGCACCAACTCCATTGTCTTCAGGTCAATGCATTATTGACGGTTATTACTGTGCTGAGCAATAGAACACTGGAACACTTCCTGTAAAGCTGTAAATATGTGTGCTTTCTCCAGTAGCTCTGGTAACCATCATTCTCCTCTCTACTTCTTTATTTAATACTTTATTTTCTAAAAAAGCTTTGTTTATTTGATAAACATGAGCTACAGAGGAGAAAACAGAGAGGAGAGAATGAATCTTCTACTAGTTCATCTCCCCAGATGGCCGCAACAGCTGGGGCTGGTTCAAGCTTGAGCCAGGAACCAGGAGCTTCATGGGGGTTCTCTCAAAGGGTGACAGGAGCCCAAGCACTCCAGCCATCTTCTACTTTTCCAAGGCCACTAGTAGGAGCTGGATCATAAGTGTATCAACTGGGACTTGGAATGGCACCCACATGGGATACTACCATGCCAGGCCGCAGCTTCCCCTTCTGCTGCACAACGTTGACCCCTATTTAATATTTTGTTAAGAGAAATGAAACTCCAGCAAACTTCAGCTACAAGATGTTAAAAAACAAAAAGCCTGCACAAGTAATTGATATTGTTCTAGTTTTTGAATGTTGCTTTTAAGGATCAGGATTTTCAGAGAATTTGTCATCCTGTACCATACCCTGTTTATAATAACTAGTCTTTTACTTCTTACCATCTATGATTCAATTTTTAAGTATTAATAATTTAAAAATATATGAGTACATGTTAAGTGTCTAACCTGATGAATCCTCACTAAGTTAACATGCAGGCAAGAATTCGAATGTTACCACAAACATAGGATTATACCTAAAAATTCCCCTCTTGCAATCCATGTCCATTCATTGTCTTTCTCCGATTATCTTTCTCCAAATGACAACTGTACCTTCATGTCTAACATTATAAATAAGTTTGCCTATTTCTGGACATTATAAGAGGAGTCTCAAGAGTTCATGGGAAATGTATATTATGTAATAACTTGGAATGTATCTTTATACTAAATCAATATATTTTAAAATAGCATTTCCATGAACTTCCTTTTTCCCCTATTATTATTATTATTTTATGATACAGTGTCATAGGCCCCCCTCTCATATTGATTTCTCCTAAATTATTATAATACATACAATAGTATATACTAGTAAGGTATGTGTGAGTCCATGCTGACCATTTCCTGTCTGGTTCTAAGCTTTGCTAATTGTTCTCTGTCTATCTATTCTTGTGTGTGTGTGTGTGTGTTTGTGTATGTATGTGTTTGGGGGAAGGGGCTCTGGAGTGACCCTATGGTCATTGCAAGAGAGGGTCGGGATCCAAAATTGGAACTAAGTAAGGACCAGAGAAAGCTCTCTCCCTAGTTCTGAAGGAAGTTTACTGTTCTGTTTCTGTGGACTGCTCAGGGTTCCTGGCTGTTGTTCTGATGACTTTGGATCCTGCAAGGAAGGATTTGGGCTTCTTCCATCCCATGTGGGAGATCCAAAAGGGGGTGGATGACCTCCACCTTCATTTCCAATAATTTGGCTTGATTTTATTTCAGTGTTGCTTTTTGCTGTGTGACATATTCCTTAAATTCTTTGAACTGCTGTATGTGCTTCTAATTATTGATAAGCTTTATAATGAGTTTTCTGAATCTTTATGCCTCATTTTTAAAAATGTATTCCTCTGTTAAGTCTGAGATTGACAAAGGCTTTTACTCCTTTGTAGAGGAGTCTTCAGTAATATTCATTATGCCTCTCTCTCTTCTGCTTCTGGTCATTGTACCTCTGGGTAGTAGATTCTTCTCCTTAGGGCAGCTTTCTAAGCTGTGTCACCCACAGGTCTACAGGTAGATTTTATTTATTATGTTTGGTACCCGGTTGTTTGTTGGCAGTCACTTGTGCCACTCATCTAGCAAGTTCCAGGTCTGGACTCTTGTGTTAGACTTCTACCGCAAACTCTGTAGCCCCAGCTCCTGGCTCACCATTCTCTAGCTCTTATGTTCCTGTGCTGTGGTTGCACCATTTTCTGTACAACCTTTCTTCCACTTTTGGTTCAAGCAGTTCCAGGGATTAGAGAGCTATTGTCCTATATCGCTAGGTTATTTGGTGGTGCTGATCTTGCCAGAACCTGCTGGCTGTTAGGTTTGAAGGCAATCTGGACGTATTTTGACATATTAGGTGCCAAAGTTGGTATTATTTTCCATGTGGGACCAGTGCACTGAGCTCAGTAAGTTTGCTCCCATCTCAGTGCATGAGCATAGCCTTTGCCACGCTGTATAAAATGGATCCTGATATGTCATTCGTGGAGATTTGGATCTGCTGGCCATTAGGTCTGGGGGCTACCCAGACCTGTTTTGAGTGAAACCTGCAGTTTGCTATGTCAGTGCAATGCACTGAGCCAGAAATGGGTTTGCTCCAAGCTCAGTGCATGCACAGTCTTGTCCCACAACCTTTGGTTCCCTAAACAAAATGGTGCCAGATGCAGCTCTGGTGAGGTTTTGGGCTGTGAAATCCACCCTGTTCCCGCACCACCTGTTCGGGATCTACTGCTCTATCTCTGCCCCTTATTGACTCAAACAGTTCAGCAGCATGGGCAGTCCTTTGCCTGGGTTCACCTGCTGAGACCCCATTGAACTCCCCTTCCCCCCTGCTGCTGGTGGAGTTCAGTTCACTGTTCACTGACTGCTGCTGGGCTATCTGGTCACTGCAATACCACACCATTGTCTCTGTTGCTTTCCTGTGTCCATCAGTCTCCTGGTGCCCTTGTGCCATCAACCTGTCCTCTCCTATTTCCTGGAATGTGCCCCCTCTGCTTCATCCTGGCTAATGTTTCTGCTTCTGTTTAAATGTTTAAATGTGTCCTTGCCCTATTCAGCCATCTTGATTCTTCTCCCGTTAACTTCTTGAACTACCTTCAGATTCACACAAGTGGATATGTGAATGTTCCATTTACTCTCCATTCTTTACAATCCTCTGTGTTCCTGGTTACTAAAACCCTTTTATCCCACTTTACCTGTGTTGTTGACTGTGTAATGATTATTCTAATTTTTATCTTTTTAATCTTATTAATGAGGTTGAACATCTTTAGCAATGTTTGTTGTCTCCTTATAGTACTTGTTCATGACTTTTTTTGTGTTTTATACTCTATTGTCTGCCATATAGAAATTCTTTGTGTATGTTGAATATGAGGGGTTTTTTTCGTATATTTTAAAATATGTTCCTATTACATGTTTTCTCTATGGTATATTTTCGTGGAAATAAGTTGATTTTAATGTTTTAATTGTGAAATACAGTCAAAGAATTTCCTCTTTCAGAAAAGCCAGTCTTCCTAGTACCTTCATGGACCATGGACCATCCAGTCTCCTTCTTTCCCACTGATGTGGATTGCTTCTCTTGACATAAATCAGTTCTCAATGAAACTATGGGCCATTTTCTAGAAATTTTCTGCTCATAGTTCATTTGACTCTTCTGTCTTAATTATTATAGATTTATAAACATTGCTTTCTCATAGCATAAGTAGTTCCATTTTGATCCTCCAATTTTATCAAAATCCTTGCATCTTATATGAGCTATGGATAGGCTTGAAGACCATCTCTTTCTCTTAGGTAGATTAAATATCTCTTAAAACCTGATCAGGCATCATTCTGTTTGAATGCAGATAATAGGTCTTTGGTAGATGAAGAACTCATAATACATCTGCTCTGAAAGAAAAGTCTTGTGTATATTTGTACCTGGCCAGAGTTAATAATAAAAAAATCATTTGAAATTTTGTCAAATGGAAAGATTCCAGCTTATATTTTATGTTTTATATATTCCCTGATAAGTGCAAACTAGTAATTTTAAAAGCTTAATATTTTCGCATGTTTTTTATCAAATTATCTAATTTGGTCATTATTATCTTAGTTAATATACAGGAACAATGTTATTGTGAACCAGAAAGTTTAAAAAGGAAGTTTAAAAGATATGACCCTGTAAGCCCAGGCAACGAAAGCAATAATGGACAATTGGGATTCTACCAGGATTAAAAGCGTTTTATTGAGGTATAATCTCAATTGTCCATTATTGCTTTTGTTGCCTGGGCTTTCAGGATCATATCTTTTGAACTTCCTTATTAAACTTTCTGGTTCACAATAACATTGTTCCTTTATATTAAAAGTGTTGGCACCACCTACAGAACGGGAGAAAGTATTTGCAAACTATATATTGAAGAGTTAATATCCAGAATGCTAAGGAGCTTTATCAATTCAGTAGCAAGAAAACCATCTAATTTAAAAATGGGCAAAGGATTTGAATAAACATTTCCCAAAAGAGGACCTACAGCTGGCAACAAACATGAGAAAATGCTCAGCATCATGAATCATAATGAAAATTCAAGCAGCCAAGACCCTGTGTATTACCACATAACACTTGTTAGAGTGGTTTTGTAAAAAAGAGGAAAAATAGATGTTGGTGTGGGTTCAGAGAACTGGAATCCTTGAACACTGCCAGTGAAGATGCAAATCAGTATAGCCATATGGAAAACAATATGGAGATCTCTGAAGAAATTAAAAATAGGACTATCATCAGATCCAGTAATCTCAGCTCTGGGTATATATCCTAAGGAACTGTGGTTAATTGGTTGAGGGATGTCTTCACTCCCCTGTTCCGGGCAGCATTGTCTTGCTGGTTTTCTGAAAGTAGTGAGTAGAATGATGGCCACCGGCGGCTGGGCGTTAGAGGAGGAAGGGATTGGATTTGCTGGTCGGAGGGTACAAAATGTCAGAGGAAGAACATATGTTGAAAGCAGACTTTTTACAGCTCATAATAAATGTGTTATATAACAGGCTTACTATAGTCAAAAATAGTGTTATATACTTCTAACTAAAACTTATTTTTCAATGTTTTAGGCTTGGTTATTACTAAAATATTTATTATATTAGTTAAGTCTAATTATTTTGAAAGCCAGAACTGCACAGAGAAGGAGTCACAGAAACTGTTCATCTGCTGGTTCACTCTCCAAGTGGCTGCAATGGCCATAGTTGGGCAAGACTGACGACAGGAGTCCGGAGTTTCATCCTGATCTCCCTTTTGGATACAGAGGTCCAAGGATTTTGACCTCATTCGCTGTTTTTCCAGATGCATTAGCAGGCAGCTGGATTGCAAGTGGAGCATCCATCATTCCAGTTGGCACTCATATGGGATGCAGGTGGCAGCCTAATCCAATGTGTTTCCATTATGAAATTTTTACTTATTTTCAGTTACTTATAAGGAGGGGGGAGGGAGTGAGGGAAAGAGAAAGAGAGAAAGAGGCATACAGGTCGCTTCCTTTCACTATTTCACTCCCCAGATAAACTTAGGGCAGGATGAGGGCTAAAGTCAGGAGTTCAGAACTCTCCTGGGTCTCCCACCTGCATGGCAGGTGCTCAAGCATGTCACCCCTCGCCTTCGGTCTCACAGGATGCACTAGCAGAATGCTGGATTGATGTGGGTATCCCAAGCAGTGGCTTTATCCACTAAACCACAATGCCCACCCCATGAGTAAATTTCAATGTCTAACCACCAGAAGGAAAAATGTGAGCAGTGATAGGAATGTTTATTAGCTTGAGTTAATAAATCCATAATATCTCACCGTTCCTCTGCCTTTTTTTTTGTTTCCTCCCAGCCCAAATAGAGGACTGTCCACCCACATAGAGGACAGGTCTTCCTCATTCAGTTTATTGATGTCTGTTCCAGCCATCTCAGGAAACCTATGTACTCCACCAAAAGGCTATTGGAACTTATTCAAGAATTCGTTTAAATTGCAGGATACAAAATCAACATCCTCAAATAATATCATTGTTGTACAGCAGTTTGAATTTTGCTGAAGGGAAGTCAGGAAAGCAATGTCATTAACAATAGCTACAACAGAATATTTGGGAACAAATTTAACCCAAGAAATGACAGATCTCTGCTATGAAATTTATAAAACAACGGCAAAAGCAATCATGGAGGACACAAAAAAGGACACAAGAAATATTCATGGATTGGAAGATTTAATGTAATTAAACTTCCCACACAACCAAAATTATCTATAGATTGCATTCAATCCTCATTAAAATATTCAGGACATTTGTAGAAATAGAAAAGTTAAAATTCATGTAGAACCACCCAAGATACAGGATAGCTGAAATATTACTATAGGAGAATGTGAAGTTGGAGGCATCACAGTATCTGGCTTTAAAGCATAATACAAGAGCCGACACTGTGATGCTGTGAGTGAAGTCTCCCTGTGCAATGCTGGAGCATCCTTCCAATCCAGTTTTCCGTTAATGCCTTGGGAAAAGCAACAGAAACTGGCCCAAGTGTTTGGAATTCTGTCAATCATGTGGGAGATCCCAAAATCCTGGCTCCTGGCTTCAGCCTGGTACAGTCCTTGCTGCTAGAGCCATCTGGGGAGTGAACCAACAGATGGAAAAGTATTTCCCTCCCTCCCTGCTTTCCTCTTCCCTTTCCCCCTTACCCTCTCTCTGTAACTCCAATTCTCAAGTATATAAACATTTTAAAAAACATTACAATGATACACTATTAAAGTAGTGTGGTACTGGTTATAAAACTGATGCATTCATGGCTAAAGGAATCAAATCAGAGGAAAATAGCAGATGTTCCTAGTGTTACCCAATGTTTTAGGGCGGCTATAGTTCACAAAAACCCATTATACATTTTTCTGAGTAAATAGAAGAACTTGAAGGCTGCTATCATAAAATAATAACCACGATGGGAAATGTTAATTATCCTGATTTTTATCAGTGCACATTGTATTGGAATGCTATACTGCACCTCAAAAATAATGCATATTATCAAACGCCAATGTTTTAGAAAGAAAAAACACCCCTGTTAACAGACAACACCTGGAACAGTCCAGTCATTCTAATCAAATGCCAAACCACTTGGATTCTTTTTCTAAAGGAGAAAGGTTTATTTGGCGCCTATCAAAGTACTGAATAACAATGATCAAGAATGATGTTTAAATAGCTGTCTAGGTATCCCTTCTTCAGTCAAACTGACAGCCAAAATCAACTACCGCAAATCAATTGACCTAATTGCTGTTTTTCAGGACTGGATTGTCAAGGAGCTGGGACCTAGAAAACTCAACGTTCTCTGTCTCCTTGCTCCTCTTTGCTGTGGAACCAGCTTTGGTTATGATTCTAAGAATGGAATACTTAGGGTCATTATAGAATGGTATAGTTGGATCTAGAGAAGAAGCTAGAAAATCGGGACAAGTGAAGTCTTTGTGACAGTTTACTTTCTGATTACTCCTAAAACTGAACACACTCTGGCCTCTCTGCAGTCATCCTGATGAACAATCTTAGCCTTTTCTGTGACCTTGGACCCCTAGGGGCATGCAGACTCTTGAGGAGGAAGCTCTACTAACAGAAAACAAATTATCCCTATTTAAATTATCCTTAAAGAGAGATTTGATTATTTGTGTAGTTAAGATCAAGAATTCTCAGCGGAATTTGAACCTGGAATAAGGTCTTTTGATTCCAGTCTCTAAGATCTTAGGTTGGAATTGAGATAAATCTTACTTTTCTGTTATAAATATCATTTGACAAGCTTCATTATTTATATTGAAGACAGGATAAGGAACACCAATTTTTGCATGTCTAGATGTTATCTGCCATCAGTATTAATAGAACTATGTTCATCCTACCCAATGGATTTTAGTCCATCCATTTCTATTCTCTCACTCTCAACTCATATTCACAAAAAACAAGTTTCAAATGCCAGACCTTACTCAGTTTGGTAAGTGTATATTTATATTAATTTTTAATATACTAATGCGTGAAGTTGGGTGGGTCATTTTATTTATCTTCTTATTAGAGAATTTCAGGTCTGCTAAAACAGAAAGGGCTTTTTCAGAGAACAGGTGAGTACAGAGATGAGAATATAGGGAATTTTCTAATCCCATATTCAGTACTGCCCTGATGCTAGGATATCATTCCTGATAATTGACAGTTTTGCTTGCATTTTAGTTTTAAAGTAATCTTATAGCAACATTAAATACACATTTTAAGAGAGAGGTGGATGCTTGGTGCAGCAGCCAAGATCCAGCTTGGGTGCTTGCATCCAACTATTCCCAGCGTTGGTTTCCAGTTAACAGGTACCTTGGGAGGCAGCGAGTGAGATTCCAAGGAGCTGGGTTCTGTCACCCATGTGGGATCCTGACTGGGTTCCTGGCTTCCAGCTTCAGTAGGCAGAGGAGAGTTTGAACTAGCTGATTGAACATCTGTCTCTCAAATATAATCAATAACTAAATATTTCAAAAGGGGGGAGATCTGTATTTCCTCCATCAAAGTGTTGCCTATTTTATTTTTGTGTATTTTACTTTACACTTGTTGATGAGCTTTAGAAATGATAACTCTTATGAGGAAGCCAGCAGCAACAGAAATGTAATGAGCATGGGATTTGTTAGGGAAGAAAATCTCTTTTTTTGTTGTTGTTGTTGTTGCCCTCCCTTTGGAAAATTATTGTGGTGATAGCTATTGGACTAGTCACAGAGTTCTTTCTGTTTTGATGCAGTGGTTGTGGTGTAAATTATTTTATCTTGATTTTACTCTAGGGCTTTTAGAATTAGATTTTGCTGAAGTCAGCTTTGATTTAACGCTTGTATGCATTACAGGTATTAGAAAAAATCCCATTCACCCAAAAGTCTTTGGAGCCCCAGCAAACTAATTAAAGCTACCCAGCTAAGTAAATCCATTTTCAATTATCGGTAACAGTAATTTTTTTAAAGCACAAAGTTTGCTCAGTACTTGAGGAAAAAAACTCAATATGTCATACATACTGTTTGATGTTCAAAGTGTACACTTGGATTTCTAAATGTTTCCGTAGATTTCTATAATAAAAAACATGGATTAGCTCAGATGGCAACAGTAAGGGACTCAAGGATCCAAGAAAATAAATTTTCATGGTTTATAGATAATTAGGTTTTTTTGGTTTATGACCTTATGATCACATGAATGAAAATGTAAGTAGTTACTAAATGCCTAGCCTTGTCACATAGAAATGTTTGATGTGGCTTTCTAGTACAATTTTATGTTCCTTAGTCATCTGCAAAAATGAGTCTACAAGTTCAGTGAAAACATATGGATGCTTACCACACCGGGTAGAAGCTTGGTTGCAACAGGGGTATATAATGTGTCAGGTGCAAGAGATGGGAGTTCTCATCCCTGTTTTGTCAATAACAGATGAGTAATGGAAGTTTTCTGACCCAGATTTTCTAATCTGTTTTCCAGAGTGACTGATACACACTCAATTTATCTTCCATTTCTGAGATGAAGCTTAAAATAGAAGTTATAAGCATACATATACTCTGTTAAAATGCTAATGAGAGACAAGGTCTTTAGTTTGTCTTTCACATTGTAAAATATGTATTTGGCAACTTCACTTGGGTTGAAGTTGGTATTGTCATCCCTATAAAACTGGTGAAAAGGTTAGGTGGTGAGTATCGCCTTGGGAAGAAGAGTAGGATGGTCCACAACTTCTAGGGAACTGCTATCCACACTGGTTTTAGAAGTAGGATTATTGAGAGACTCGATATTGGCCTCAACTCTGTGCCAGTTCATCTCCTACACTGTCTTGGAGATGGACATCAGCTAAGACACTCCAAGACTTGTTGTAGACAACAATATGGATGTTACCTGTACTTTTTGTTGTCACTGTTCTATTCAGGGCCAACCTGCAGAAATTTAAAGTCCTCTTCCTTTTCCAGATCTGGCTACTTTTTGAATGCTTTACCTCATGGTTATTGGCAAAAAAGAAAAAAGTAGGTGAGAGAAGGAAATACCCTAAAGGAGTGTGTTTACTAATATTAACCGTCTATTTATTCATCTGTTACAGTTGAGTCATTCAATATTGTCTGAGAACTTAGAATGGACTCCATCGTGTATAGAATGCAATAGTTGCAACATGGGTATCAGATAAGGAAAATCCACAAACAGGGAAATCGAACTATAAATATTTCTCATTCTTTTGAGTCCATAACAACTCTGTTCATGTCTGTGTAATTGGGTTGGATATTAATGTACAAGATTGGGATCTCTTAGTTCTTGGTTATAAAGACTCATATTTTCTTTGTCACTCTACTCTTCATCAACATCCAGCCATATAATTTAATTTGGGTAGAATGAATCCAGAATTTCAAATGTGAAACCAACATTGTAGAAGGCATACAGAGAAAATGAAATTAAGTATCAATGATATTGTTTGGACTATAGCATTTGTCCTCGTTTGAAGCAACTTTGAATAGTTAAGATATGTAAATGACTAAATTCTCAGTTTTTAAGAATAACTTTGAGATTATAAGTCATGCATCATACTAAGAAAGCTTAGTTTTTAAATGATGTACAATCTTACAGTTTTCAGCACCTTATACAGAGTTGTTCCGTCTTCGCCATAATCACTTCATAAATCTTTCAACACTGCAAGAAGAAAACTATTCCCACCAGCAGTTGCTCCTCCTCACTCTTCAGCTTCCCCCTTTTAACTCTTTACTCGCTAGTTCTAGGTCGTTGCAGCCACTAATATACTTTCTGTCTCTGTAGATTTGACGTTTTTCGTAGAAGTGTGAATATGATATGTACCATGAATATTTCAGAGTTCACCCATATTGTAGCATGGCTCAGTACTTCATTCTGTTTCATTGCCAGATACTATTTCATGGTTTATGAATGCCACACAGTATCAGTAGGTGGTCATTTGGCCTGTTTCACTTTTGGTTATTATGAATTATAATAGTTGAGCATGAATGCACAGGGTTTTGTGTGGATGCATTTTTTTTTCTCTTAGGTGAATACCTAGGAATGGAATTGCCAGACATAAGGCAGTTAACATGTCGGAGAACTGTTGAACTCTTTTGCAAAGGGGCTGCACCATTTTGTATTGTCACCAGCAGTGTGTGAACAGGCTCCGCTTTCTCTACGTCGTACCCAACCCTTGTTGTCATCTCACTTTGTCCTGGTTGTGGTAATCACTGTGAAATGGTGACTCAGTGCAACCTGCATTTCCCTAATGACTCGTGATGTTGAATGCGTTTCAATGTGTTTTTTGGGCATTTGTGTATCTTCTTTGGACTGTGTTAGTTCTTAAGTCAGTTTGAGTTGGGTTTTTCTGACTCTTGCAATATCGAGTTCTTTCTGATTCAGGAAGTGTTTTACTTCTGGCAGGTGTTACCCTGTTATCTGTCTGCTATACTTTAATAAACATTAAGTACATTTATATAGAGAAGTACTGAAGCCAGAAATTAACTGCTCAGTGTGTGAGAAGGCCCAAAATGTTTGTGGAATAATGGGATTAAGGAATGACAAACATTTTGAAGCCTGCTTGTATTTTGATTAGGATAAAAGTTGGTGAACATTGCCCACACAAAGAGACATTATTACAAGATTCCAGCACTGGAGCCACGGACAAGCTTTTAATTTTGCCGTGTTAAAAATTATGCAAATGCAGCCATTGGATATGTTCTTTCATTCAACGCTGTTTATGAAAATGGTCTGAGTCAGGTGTTTAAAGGTCCTTTGTGTTTTTGTATGAATACAGTGTAACTTATCCCTTCTGAGGATGTGCATTTGAGATGTCTCCAGATTTCTGGATATGAGAAATAACATCACTATAAACATATGTGAACATTCTCCTATCAGAAAGATTTGCAGTAGTATTTGCTAGAGCCTTTATTATCTAAATTTTCACATTTAAATCTACAGTTATACTATATGCAGCTAAATACATATCTTTAGCAGCGTCACGCATGGGTATTAATGGTCACTGGTGTTACTGGATGCCCCTTGCTTCTGTGATTAGCTGACAGTGGGGATGGGGATGATACTTTAGTCTGAGATTGATTTAGATCAGAGCCAGGATTCATTCTTTTTGAGGTTGAGGTATTTATTACCCTTATTCTTGGCACATTGTCCTTCAGTATGCCTATGTACTTATCAATCCCCTTGACTTCTCTACATTTTTCTCAGCTCCTCTGCCTGCTAGCCAGGACTTTCAGCAGAGTATAATGTTCACATGCTGCTTAGGAATCAGGTGAGAGGTGGTGCCTAACATAACTCACTTATAACACATCTAGGAAACCATCAAGTCCTGATTACTTTACTAGTGTCTGGTTCTCACAAACAAATGTTTCTAGAATTTTTTTTTTTTAGCTGCTTTTCTGGTAAGTTATCAGCAGGAAGGTTTGATAGTGGCTTACCTGTTATTCCAAGGAAAACTGTTGGGGTGCTACTAAATGTTGACAAACTGTCTCAGGATGAGATCACTTGAAATTGTAGAAATTGTGCATTTCTGTGGTGCAAATTCTTTCATGAAAATCAGTTTTGGGGAAACTAAATTGACATTGCTGCACACTTGAGAAAAGAGTTGCAAGAATGGCTCTAGTGCACGGGTGGAGAGTGCTTCTCTGTCCTCCCAGTTCAAGTGGAAGGTGCTGTAGGTTGTATGCCGTCACGGCCCATGTGTCCCTGTGCAGAGTGCACTCTTATCCTGGGTGTTTACATAAGGAGCACTTTGTGAGTGAATGCGGTTAGTGGAAAGGTGGAGTTCTGTGTATGGAATTTACACTGGGACAAAGTGAAAATCTGTGTGGATTCAGATGTTGGAAGAATAGAAGCATGAAGAGGTCCTGAGTGGACCTGAAATGTATTCAGAGACCTGAATAATAATTATAATAAGTATTAGAGAAATAAGGGGTACAGTTTTTTGCCTGTCCAGTTGGAAAATTTTGGGGGTAAAATTTTATTTTTCATGTGAAAGGCAGAGTTAGAGAAGTAGGAGAAAGAGGGAGGAGAGACAGATCTCCCATTCACTGGTTCATTTCTGATATGGCTGCAAGGGCTGAGATTGGGCCACAGCAAAGCCAGCAGTGTTTTATGAGTCTCTTGCATGGCTGCAGGGACACAAGCTCTTGGTCAATTCTCTGCTGGTTTCTCAGGCACCTTAGCAGGGAACTGGATGGGAAGTGGAGCAGCTGGAACATCCATATGGCTTATGAAAGGCACAGCTATAGAGGGAGAGGCAGAGACAGGTATTATATTTGCTGGTTCACTCCCCAAAAAGGCACAACAGCTGGGGCTGTGCTGGGCTATGCCAAAGCCAGGAGCCATGACATTTTTTCAGATCCCCTCCCCCCATGGGTGCAGTGACCCCGTCCTCTACCGCTGTTTGAGGTGCATTACTAGGGATCTGGATGGGAAGGGTAGCGTCTGGGGCATGAGCCACTATCTAAATGGGGTGGCTGGCATTGCAGGTGGTAGCATTGCAGCACTGACCCATGAGCATATTTTAAAATAAGGTTTCATGTTTATTTTTCATTTGCTGACCAATAAAATAATCTGGCAACCTTGAACAATAATCTACATTGTCTCTTTGCCTTATAAAATATAATCATTTCTTTTTCTCTCATTTGTACTTTTCAGAACACTGATACATCAAGGTTGGACCTTATCCTGCTGTTCAGTTTCCTAACTTTCCAACTAAAGCCATTTTAGAGCAGTTACTTTGTATTATACCCAATAATTCCATTATCTTAAATCTTAGCCGATCAGGTTGCTGGAGTGTGTTTTCTTCTGTGCTCAATCTTGACAGCCTGTTTCTCTTGTGCTTAGTGATTCTTTTTATTGTGCTGCGATTCTTGGAATGTTACCTGTGGGAATTACTTGAAGCTTGACTTAAGAGTCGATTTTTTCCATGAAAAACTTGGATTTGCCTTTTCCAGGAACTCTGGTAGACAGGTTCCTAACACTTGTAATGAGCATGTTTGCAAGAGTTGAAATGACTGTTCCCATACCAAGTATCAAAATTGTTAAGAGTAACAAATTAAGACAAACATTGTTAAATATTTAATGTTCTATTTGCCTACCTTGATAAATATACCTTCATAATATCAGCTTCTAGAAATATCTAAAAGCCTGTTTTTATGTAACTAAAAGTTGTCAAAATATCAATAGTGAATTCCATGATTATTATGCATGTCCATGTATTCTCTTGATGGGTTGAAGTTTGTCAGTAATAAGTACTTGTATTAGTTTGCCCTAAAACAGTATTTTTTATTCTTCACTTCAAAGCAGTCTCTTATTATAATGTAATTGAACTTTTACACAGAATTTTTTCTGTAGCAATCTGAACATCAAAAAGTGTGTAAGTTTAGCTATAATTTTACCAAAAATTTCATGTAAATGTAAAAATTAGAAGTTGATAGCAATTTGCTTATAAAATGATTATTTAAAAATGTTCAAGTTATCTGAGATTAAAAGGTTGATAGGCATTTGGCACAGTGGTTAAATCACCACTTGGAATTTCAGTTTTCCACACCACAGTCCCTGGTTTGAGTCTGGGTTCCTCCTTGTTATCCAACTTCCTGCTCATGTATGTCTTGTGAGGCAGTGAGCAGTGGCTCAAGTATTTGGGTACCTGAAATGATGTGGGAGATCCAGATTGAGTTTTGAGTTCCCAGCTGTGGCTTAGCCCAGCCCTGGCTCTTTAGGGCATCTGGGGAGTCAATCCATGAATGTGAGATGTTTTCTGTTTCTCTGCCTTTCAAATGAAAATAAATAAAAAATTAAAAATTGAAATGCAGCATGCAGATCACAAATAACAGATTTTAAATAGCAATTTTTAAAATAAAGTTGGATGAATACCTTTAAAAATTTTTAGTATTAAATATTTTACAGAAACAAAGTAGAATTCTAACTTTGTATGCATTTAGTTGCCAAAGTAAAACATTGCTGCCAAAATTTTTACATGTTACATCTGGATCTACAAATATACAAATATGAGAGATGAATTTTTGTATAATGCAAAGTGTTCATCTGCCATATGCAATTGTTGCAAATATTGCACTCATTTATAAAATATTACTGAGCATGCAGAAAGCTTGAATTAAAACCTGAATCAAACCAGTGGATCTGGGCATTATGAAGATGGAGTAATTTACTATGCAAAAATTTATTACATGTGTACACCATCTGGGAGCAGAGATTTGACAAAATAGTCTTCAAAAAGAAAAACTAATAACTTCTGTTGCCCAAATCCTTCTTCGTTCCAAAATGCCCTTCCTGAAATTGTGACAAGCTGCCTTTTACTCTTGGGACACAGAGCAAGAGGTGTGCAGAGACATTTCCCGAGAACTTGAGGGTGGCTAAGCAAGGCCACGGGCGTATAGGGCTATGAGTTACACCTTGTCAAAATGATCCACCCATCACTACTGACAGGGGCACCTCCGTGAACTTTAGTGGTTCTTTTGTGTGTATCTAGGCACTGTGAGTGGTGCACTACTTCACCAACGTTGCTGGCTTGAAGGTTTCAGGTAGTTTGATGTCCAGCTGCAAATCTGGGAGCATGAGTTTTTAGAAATTCTCAAGGAGGAGACTTTGTTCTTTTCTACCCAGACTGAGTGCCCGGACAGAGAAGTATCATCGTTGTTAGCTTGGTCAGGTTTTACTTTTCTGATTTACTCATTGAGTGTGTCATTTCTTGGAACTCTCATGTTTGTGTGAGAATTGCCACACTGAATGAGCTTTGTCTTCTCTCGTGGCACACTTGCCTGTTGAATCCAAGGCTTTGAGCCAGGAGGGGCAATCGGATTCTGCAGGGTTACCTGCAGGTTTCATTCTCCCTTAGCCCAGTGCTTTATGCTTTCTAAACTTTGAGAAATTCTCTTGTCACACTACAAGTCTAGTTACACAATAAAATTATCTTAAAAATTATTCAGTATTTGGAGGATTAATTGGAAGCATTTCTATCCTACCATATTACTAGAAATAAAAGCAGTGTCTTACTGGAGAGTATTTTAATATGTTTACTGAAGTCCTCTAGCAATCAGAAAGCTGCTGCTGCTAGATCTCATTTCACAGATAGGTTTGTGAGTCTCACATGTTTGGTGATTTCCCATAGAGATATGATTTGATGTGTAAAACAGTCATGAAGCTTAGGATTCAAGAGAAAATTGAGTGGGAAATTAAACATGGAAGAGGCAGCAGGGACAGATTGTGCAGGCGCTTGTGGGTTACATGGGGAGGAGTGTGGTCCAGTGGATGGAGAAGATCTTCAACTAGACTGATCAGGGTTTGAATTCAAGCTCAACCCTTAGAATCTTACATCACTACCAAGCCTCAGCTGTTTTAACTATAACATGGGATTAATACCTACTGTAGAAACAAGAAGAAATATTTGTGATTACATAGGAACTACTACAGCCATTTTTGCATTCCTTGGCTGGGAGGCAGGAGTGTGCTGACTTCAGGTATTGGAGAGGTGCCTGCAGACCATAGGGGCACCCCAGCTCTGGTTTTCAAGCAGAGTGGCGATAAGAGGGTTAGAAAAACAGGAATACTTGTGCCACACTGCTGCAAGTCCTTTTCCCACCTAAGTATGTCTATGCTGAGTGTCCCCTGCTGTTGTCTCCTGCCTCTCACTGGTACCTCCCTGTGAGCCTAGGTTGCCCTTGTGCCCTAATTTTGGACAGACTGTGATGCAGATGTGTGTGTGTTGGGGCAGGGGGAATACGGGGGAGGGCTTTAGGACAGTCAGGCATTGTTTTCCAAAATTGCTGCACTCTTCCAAAGCAGCACTCTGGTTCCCAACCTTCTGAAGTGTCCTCAGCACATGGGATGTCCCTCCATGGTGCAGATGTCTGCCCGCTAGCTGGGAGTACAGGAGAGGCTGTGTGGTGGTGGGTTGGCATCTGCATGCTCCAGAGATCACTGTGCACCTCTGGCCAGTTGGTAACACATCAGTCGTAGGACTTCTGTTCCACCCACGAGCTCTCAGGCTCTTGCAATCCTTTGGTTTTATATCATGCAGAGGAGGCAGTTTCTGACCCTCTGGGGTCTTGCTGGGCCATTCTAAAGAAAGAGGTACTCTCAAGATGCTCTCTACTGGGTGGTCCCCAAGAATGCAAGCATCCCTTCTCTGAGGAGAATATGGATTCTCTCTGCCCCCTGAGCGGTTAGGAGCTTCCTGGGTCCATGTCCTCAAGTCACCCTACCAGAAGATTGTTGTTCAGAGAAAGCTGGGGCAAGTACCTTAAGGGAGTGTGAAAAAGACCCAGCGAATAAGTAAGGGACCCAGATTAAAGAAGAGGCCAATGGCAATGAGTGTGGGCCACTGACAGCAGGAGGGGGCTATTCCTAGGGTTCCTGAGAGTCTGTTTCTTCCAACAGAGTCCTGGGTCAAGAAAGAAGGAGCAAATTTCCTCTAGTGGTTCTTGCTTCACTGCTGGCAGATGTTCAGCCTCCTTGGAGGCGTGATCCTGGTATAGCAGGGTGCTCTGGCCCAGTGGCATCCCACTTGTGGCTGCTTAAGAGGTTGGCAGAGGCATGGGCTTGAAGATGGGCTGCAGTGCTTTCTACATCACAACTGGATAGATCATTGCAGGGAGCACTGACTAGGGGCAGTTCCCTACCTGCACCCGCTGGTGCTTGACCCTGAAAATGAGAAGTTTTAGTGCTGTTGCTGCTGCATGGGCCCTGGCAGTGGGATAGAGATGAGCTGCCTGCATCACAGCTTCCCAGCTGAGTCGCTTGTTTTTGCAGACTGCAGCTTGCAGAAGACACTGATGTACTAGTGGCTGTCCAACACCGAAGAGGCTAAGACTAAGGTCGTGGCAGATTGTTGTGCCATTCAGCCTGCCTGCTGTGAGGACTCAAACTACTCTGGCCTGGGCCACTTTCACCTTACAGATCCTGGCTACTGAAACATTAGCATTCCTGACTTGGCTGCCAAGCCCCTAGTCCTCTTTGCCCCTTTTATTCTCACACTCTAGAGACTGATTGTGAAATGACATGCACAATTCCACTCCTGATTCTCCTTTTGTTATTCGTGCTGCCTTATTGTTCATGTAGATTCAGACACATTTTGGTTGTCCCACTTGGCAATAAGACTGGAGTTCTTTGAATTCTAACCCCTTAGCTGTAGCTGCAGCATTTTATGTGCCTGACCTCCTCCTGCCTCCCAGCACCTCAAATCAATTGCATTGCTTTGTCTGGAATCTTATCTCTTTTTTGTACATGTTGACCCTCCAGGCTTCACCAGCCATTCCATCACTGCTCCTGCAATCATGTCTGCTGTTGAAACAGCACATTTGTAGGGTTGGCCTCCCATCCTGCCTTAGACTTGGATGTTGCTGACATGGATACTGCTCGTTGTCCTAAGGCTTTCTTCTTGTCATCTTTCCCAACCCCCAGGTTTGATTGATTCTGAGAATCTGCCTTCCAGAAGCAGCATTGCCTCAGCTCCAGGTCTTGCCAGCTCATCTGCACAGTTGGTTGGTGTCCCCAGTGCAACTTTAAAGATGTTCTTTAATCTCAGAGACACACCCCACTCCACACCAATGACTCCTGCTGTGTTGCATTTCTCTTTTGGAAAGCTGGTGCCTGCAGTACAAGTTCCCAACTTAACCTTTGCCACATCATAGCTCTCCAATAGCATAGCTCAATAAGCTTTGTAGACTTGAAATCCCCATTTTCTTGGGGGGGTTTAAGGGATGTTAAGATGCCCAGCATGGGGGACATAGCTTGCTACAGCACTGCTGTAGATCCATTTGTATATATATGTCTGCAGTTCCCACACATTATCAGCTATATGGTGAATGTATCTGCCCCAGGCCCAAGCTCCATATTTGGAGCATTCAGCTTTGGTGCTGGACTGAAAAGATACCTATTTCCAAAACTGGGGACTCCTGGAACTTAGCATTTATAGCATTCTGGCAGCAATTGAAGCTACCTCTATGGAAAAAACTCTAGGAGATACTTCGCTTTGTGCCTGTAGTCATAGCCATCTTGGAAACATATTTGTTACTATTGGAGGAGTCGTGAGAAGGAGTAAGTGCCAGGAGACAATTCATTCTTGGGGTCAGATTAGCTAGGACCTACCATGACAAAGCGCATTGGTTGTAGTTACAGGGAGCAGTACTTCTCTCCCATCTTTCCATCATAGTTCTTAGGGTTCCACAACATATTAGTTGCAGTGGAAGCAGTCATTACCTTTTTATACCTGGCGAGAACTCCCCTTCATGCCTACAATCAGACCCTGGGACATACCTGATGATCAAGTTTTGTGTTTAGAAGTTTTAACAGCTAATGCCATATTTGAATTAGTGGGCCTTACATTTTTGCCTACAATGAGAGCACCTGGGGCACATGTGGCCAAAACCCTTGGGACCCTGGGAAGGGGCATCACAGAACTTGTGTTCTGGGATACTGCTTTTCCTACCATCGTTCTGAGCTCCTGTGGTGCTCATGAGAACAGCTCGTCTGGTACAGTCAGAGGGGACAAAACCTTCCATGTTTAGGAAAATATTTCTGATTTTTCTCAGTCCTAATATCTAGTCAACCAACCATGGGATCCCCTTTTGGAGGAGGTGGCACCACTGAGAAAATGCCCGTGTATGGAGGGACTTTTGTCTGACCTCTGCCATAGAAGCATCAGCCTTGTCTCAGGGGCATCTTTGTCACTACAAGGGGTGGATAGGCAAAAGTGTAGGAAGAGAACACTGTCTTATCAAATGGGGGGCAGATGACGGTTCCACTTGAATAGACTTTACTCTGCCATGAAGGGGCTCAGTCCTGTGTAGTTATGTTAAAGTTAACTGCTACTTGTTATCCTACAGTAAGTTGGAGGCCCAGCACCCCAGAATAGGTGTGTGTGTACAAGATTATAAGGCAGACAAAGTTGGTGAGAAGCTCACATGTTGGGCTGTGCAAGTTTCAGCTTGGAAAGTGGAAGAGAGTTTTGTACATGTCATCAAACTAGTCATTCCAGGCTTTGATAGGCTCATACTCTGATCCAGTCTTCCTCTTCTGTTGGAACTGGAAGAATGGCCCTGATTTTTATGGTACCGCTTTCTACTTAATTGTTCACCTCCCTGGGCAAAACCTTTTTTTTTTTTTCTTTTGTTGATCACACGCACAACACACACAGGCTTGCATTTGCTAATTCATTTGTCTTTACTCTTTGACTCAACTTTGGAGGAAGAATTGACTTGACTGGTATGAATGTGATGTGTTGAACAAGACTGATCAAATGTAAGGGAAAGTTTTCTGTGATTCAACAAATAGGAACTGGAAGTACCACATTTTGCTAAATGTATGTGTTTTTAGCTTTAAGGGAAGGCAACTCAAGTGGACATGACACCAGAGGATGGAGACACAGGGCGACACTTGTCCTTGGCTCTTTCCTTTTGGCTTCTCTCCCACTCTTCTGACCTCCCTGCAGGCAGAATCATCCCAGCAGTACATTTGTAATCCCCATGTTATAGTTTCATTGCTTAAAAATATTTGTCCATATGTGTGTGTGACTTCTTATAATTAGACTCAGGCCCATGTTGTGGTTTGTTTGTGCTGTTGTGACAAGATTCTGACTGATTTGTAAACAACAGAAATTTTACTTCTCACAGTTGTGAAATCTTAGAGGTCCAAGATTAAGATGTCTGCTGGGTCCGTGTCTGGTGAGGACCTATTGTTCCTAGATCATGCTGTCTGGCTTATTTCTGCTCTGTAATAACTGAAAATGCTAACATGCTGCAAACTCACTTATCATTGCTGATTTGAAAAAAAAAATCAGAAATTATGCCCTTTCACGGAAATACCTAAATAAAGCCCATTTGGAAAATAACCAGTGTGGTTTTAGTCTATGTTTAAATATCAGAGCATAACTATAATTTCCCTTCTATTTGACTGCCCTTAGAGTCCTGCTATATCCTCCCAGGACTTAATTTCCAACAAAGCAGTCTTTTCACAGGTATTTCATGACAGGAGAACCACTTAAGGTGGGAGAGAGAAAAGGGGGCAGCATTTCCCTCAGTTCTGTACATATTATTTTATTAGACATTTATTCAGTTATGACTCTAAAACAGATTGTGCAAGGGCCTGGTGATATAAAATTGAAAGATATCTCTTGCTCAAGGGAATTTACAATATAGTGGAAAAGATAGATGAATAAAGATTACAACTGGAGAGGTCAGTTTAAGGGTAATGGGAGTAGTTAAGTAGTAGATAAAACTAAGACTGTTGTAGGAGAAACTTGAGTTGCATCTTAAGAGGGAGCATCCAAGTGGAAAAGGGTTGTTTGCCGACCAAGGAAGTAGGATGTGAGAAGTCCAGGAAGAGGATATGAACACGAGCTGGGGGAAGTGATGCAGGGAGTCCTGTACCTTCAAGGCTGGCATCAAGGGTTCAACAGGGTGGGGCCAGGGACAAATGGTATATCATGATGAACCATATGTTCATGACTAAGCTGAATTATGAAAGGACTGTCAGACAGCAGACAATGTTAGATGTAGATTTTAGTGTTTGTGTCAGAAGCGAAAGTTAAATAGAGGCCGAGTGGCCTATGGAAAACCCTGTAATGACCAAGAAAGATGAGATGGCGAGCTCCTGCTCTGGAGTGGCCCACATTTGGAACAATGAGGAAGTAGCAGTTGAGTAAGCTAAAGGCAGTAACTGCAGTGAGATACCCTGTTCTAGCCATCTCTTGTGAGTAGGAAGGATGTGAGCAGTTTTCATAGAAATACAGTAATTACAGTGTTGAATAGTGTGGTGTGCATGTAAGATTCTTGTAGCACTCAGAAGTCAATCCAGTCACTCATTCTCAATATCACATATTTTGGGCTCCTGGGGTGTATGAAGGACCACACTAGGTAGCTGAATGAATGCTAAGCTAGCAGAATTACTGTCCTTGTAGAACCTGTGTCATGGTGGGAAGAGAGGAAGTAATTAAAAGCAAATATACTTTATCTGGTAGCTTGGCTGGTAATAAAAAATCGAAAACAACAACATGTAGGGATTGAGATTCAGGATAGAGAGAACCATGGAGTTCAACATAAACGGCCAACAAGGTAAGTCGGGAAGGTGATATTTTAGCAAAGTCCAGACATAGGAAATCAAATTGGCCATGCAGGGAAATCAAATTGGCCTCAGGGAAAAGTGTTTCAGATGGTGGGGGACAGGCACTTCAAAGCCTGGGTCTAAGAGGTCTGGTAGTGTTGGAGCATGTACTAAGCTAATAGATCTGAATTGGAGTCACAGAGTTTGGGAGGGGAGAGAAGAGAAGAGAGACAAAAGGGAGACCGTGGTCATCTTGGACTGTGTAGGCTTTAATAAGAAATCTTTTATTTGGAGATGGAGATGTTGGAGAGTTTAGGGCAAAGGATGAACTGATATGTCTTTAGGCTTATGAAAATCATTCTAGTTGCTGGAATAATAATAGAAGCAGGGCGAGTCCAGGTAAGTCTGCTGAAAGGTACAGTTGTTTGACTCTCACAGCCATGACTGAGCCAGGCTTTCTGCTGGGGATTCTAGCTCCCTTTTCACCGCTGCCAAGTGGTGGGCAAATCCTGGGCTTTTGGGTGGCCAGAGTGACAACCGAGCCAGACTTCACCCGTTGAGCTGCCCTACGGTGAGCTGAGATCTTGGGGATGTGGAATTACTGCCTAGGGGCATCTATGGATAAGGCCTCAGTATGTATAGGTGAGGAATGAATCCTGAGGGACACTCAATGACAGGGCCACTGTACTTGCAAGTAAGCAAGGGGACTGAGACCTGAAGGTTTGGAGGGAAGAGACTGGGAGATCTGTATGCATCAAACTCATGTCAAAGCCCACCTGGGGATCTGGAATTAGGCTTGTTATCATGGAACCACCTCATGCTAGTCCACATGAAAGCTAGGGCTGGGGGCCTGTCTAGCAGAGCTAGATCCCAGGACCTGCCTGATGTTGGAGCAGGGAACAGTCACATTAGGCAGGGTCATGACACTAATCAATACTCAAGAGAATCCGGTCCAGGGGTAGATTCTGGGGGATTTGTGGGCCAAACCCTGTGGAAATGCAAGTCCCACTGGTTAGCTCAATGATACCAGGACTGAGAGTAGTCTGGGCAGGTCCAGGCTGCAGCACCCAATGTGCATTCTAAAACAGGATGTCAGGATGTAACATATTAGGCTCTTATTAGTCCAAGATGGAGGAGCAGACTAAATAGGGCTGGCTCATGCGCCCACCGGTGTGTGCAAGATCTGGCACTGGGAAAGGTTCTGATGGAGAAACTTGGGAAACTCTTCTGTTGGGACATAGTCCCTGCAGCTGAGTGCAAAAACCATGATACCATGATAGGGAGCAGTCTGCACCAGGCCAGGAAATGGTACCCACTAGCATATATTTGGTGCAGGTAAGGGGTGAACCAGGCAGGGCCAGCTCACATCACCTGCTGGTGAATCTGAGCACCAGAATGGAGTGTGGGTTAGGCCGGGTTGGGTTACAACATAACTCAGTTCACATCAGGGCTGGGACTGTGGGCCATTGGGGCTGGGCTAGGCTGTAGCTTCCACCAGTGTGAATTGGAATTGGGGGTGGGTTGGGTCCAGCCAGGCTACAGCACCCATTGGTGAATGCTGAGGTTAGGCAGGCCATACCAGATTGGGCTGCAGCACCCAATCAGCACATGTGAGACTAAGCGGGGGAGAGGGTGATGCCGGGAGGAGGGCTGTGGAAGGCTTCCCTTCTGAACCACCACTCCCACTAGACAGCATGAGTTGGAATGGGGGCAAACCCGGCACCCACTAGCATGTGTGTGGGCTGGATAGTAGGGCTTGTTGGGTTGAACTAGGTTTTAATGCCCATTGACATGTATGAGACTGAATGGGATGTGGGACAGACTGGACCAGACTGCTGTACATACTGGCAAACATGGGAACCAGGGCAGAGGGCAGACCTGGTGGGAGTTATTGTAGGTCACTCTGACTAGGCTGCATCTCTGACTAGTGTCCATGAAGGCTGAGTGTGAGTTGGGCAGCATTGGGATGGGCTACAACATCCATTGGTTTGTGTAAAAGGGCTGGAGGCAGAACTGACCCAGCAGTTACAACCACCAGCATGTGCATAAGCTGATTGGGGTGATGGACTGTGCAGGACCCTGTATTGACAAGAACACACAAGAATTAGGTCTGGGATCCCCTCAATTGAATTGCTGGACTTAGAACCCCAACCATGGAGAGAATTGCCGGTTCCATTGTCTGACCAGGGAGTGCCTGTATCAGAGCTGAGCTTCCTCAGTGACTTAGATGAAGCAGTGGACAGCATATTCAGGTGCACATGGAGGACATGGAAGTACATTGCAGTCTGCAGAGGACACCTGGTACCACAGCAGAGGATGGAGGACAGAACAAATTGATCAACTACCCCAGCCAAGTGTTGGCAGTGAATACCTGGGCAAATGGAGACTCTAAGTTGGACTATGTCAACCAGTGGATTCTGGAGAGATTTAGTTATGCTTAGAGTGGTGAGCTCAGCAGTAATTCGGAACTGTTGAACTATCAAAACCTCTTGAACAGGACCTTTAGAGCGTGCCCCACATCAGGGACCCTGGGGTGGTGTCAGGTGGCTGTCCTCCATCCCAGGGTGCAGAGGTGTTTGGGAGGGTGGGTGTGGGTTCTTTTCTTGTCTCCACCCCTCTCCCCCTCCCCATTCCCCCAGATGCAGGAAGCAAAGAGAATGTGGAGATGGTGATTCACCCACCTTCTTGTAGCCCTTGACCTTACTCACCCTAATCAACTATGTAAAAACCATCAAAAATATAACTAATAATTTTTTATTAATTGTGTTGCAATATGTGACACAGTGTTATGGGCACTGGGCTTCCCCCCACCCCTCCCCAACCCTCTCCTCTTGGTGGATTTCTCCACCTTATAACTAATTAATAATTGAAACAACAATAGAAGCAGGAAACCAGTCAGGCTAAGACTGGATTGCAAAGTGGGGATAATGATAGCTTGGACACAGTGATGGGGTGGAGATGTTAAAAAATGGTGAAATTTTGTACATATTTTCTGTTTTACTGGACAACAACAGTTGTATAGTGAGAGTTCAGTGGAGTTACCCTCCTAGGCTAGAGAAAGATTTTGTCCTCACCTATGCATGCTTGGCTGTTTGTACCACAGAAATATGATGGAGGGAGAACTTAGATGTGTGGAGAAAAGAATAGGAAGTGGGGAGGCTGGGAGACACAGACCCGTGAGTACAAGCAGAGAGGTGTCAGCTGTATGTGTAAGGGAAGAGTAAGATCCTTACCTCAAACCCTCTTAAAGATGAATTTCATTCGAGTATGGGTTTGAGAAACTTTGATATTAAAAACAGAAGTAGGACTGAGAATAAATATAAATGCTGTTTATAATCTTGGGATACAAAGGATTTTTTGAGAGTCTCAAGTTTCCTCAGAAATGTAACACAATTGAATTTAGTATTTTATTTAAAAAACATAAGGAAGAGTAGAAAACAGATTTCAAATTTCTTCTTGTCCCAAGAACACAATTCAGAAAGTGACTTGGCAAGATAGAGACTGGGAAAAAGACTTGCACTATATATTGAACACAGAAATACTGTGCAGAATATACGAGAAAGTCCTTCAGCTCAATGGGAAATGCCAAGCAACCAATAAAATATGGGAATAACATTGGAACAATTCCTCTACCAAGGAGATTCTACAATGTCTAGTAAGCACAAGCAGAAATGCTCAACATCATTAGTCATCAGGGAAAAAAGAGATTGAGGACCACAGACTAGTCCTGCCACCTAAGTGGAAGACCCAGGTGGAATTCCTGGCTCCTGGCTTCAACCTGGCACAGCTCTGGGCATCACAGCCATTTGGGAAGTGAACCAGGTAGGTTAGGTGGGTCAGTAGATGTAAGTAGATCTCATTCTAACTCTGCTTCTCAAAATATGTACGTTTTTAAAAACTTAATGACCAGGCCAAGAATCTTCTGGTGGCCTACAGGAACACTCTACCCCATCAAAGGCCAAGAAATAATTTGATGATGTATTGCAAAATGCTTACTAGGTGAAGAAGGCTGACAGTGTTTGCACTTGAACGATCAATTTTAGAGTCCAGACAGGCTTGCTTGCGTTTCTCAATGTGGTAAAATGAAACCTACCAAACCAACCTATAAGCTGCTGAGTTGGCTTTTCTTTACTATAAGTAAATAGCGGACACAGGCTGCAATCAAAGAACAGAATTTTCTTTCGGCTTACAGTTTTTCAAGTTCACAGACCAAGAATAGGTGGCACCCCTTGGTTTAGCCGTCTGGAGAGGCCAGGTGATGGCCATGGTGGAGCTTGCAAGGAAGCATCCTGCAGTCAGGAAGCAGAGAAAGAGTGGCTGCACTGGACCCAGTCTTGTACAAGGAGAAATACCTTTCAGAGCACACTTCAATGAGCAAGGGCTCTTCCCGTGGGCCTCCCTCTGGAATATCATTGAAATAAGTTTCTAGCCTTTAGTGCTCCATTAACTTAAGATGTCTACATGAGTTCGGGAGCCAGTTCCTGTTCAAATCACAATTATCCTGGTAAAAATGGAATCTGATAATGCCTTTAAATATATTTCTGTTTTTACAGGAATTGCAGGCACCAGGGAATACTGCATCTGCATCAACTACAGAATGTGGGAAATTCTAAGTGCAAATGCATTGGTATCTTCAGTGAATTAATGAAAAGAACAAAATAGAAGGAAACCATCTCCAAACCAAAAGTAAGTAAATTATGTAGATGAGGATTCAAATATACCAACTATAAGACTAGTCCTTTCCAAGACGAGTATGAACCTTTGAGCATTGACTCTATTTGGTAATAAATAATTGTTCTTTTTAGGTGTGTTAAGGGTAAATTTGTTTTGGTTATGTTTCTAGAGTTCATAATCTCTAATGCTATATGCTGAAATATTTGTGGATGAAATATGTCTGAATTTTTTGATGTGGAAAAAATTAGAAGGGACATTGAATGGAGAAGTTGAGGAAAACGGTGTTTTACATATCTTGATAACTACATGTTGAAATTGGATTTTGGATTCTTGGTTCCTCAGCATGTTTTTGTCTTATGTATCAAATTATAAAGAATTAAAACCATAATTTCAAGTCAGTTATTCAAATGCTAAGCTTTGTTTTCCTTCTTTACCACCATTTTATGTGTTTTTCAAATGGACTATTATTTTACTAAGATGGTGATATAAGTAATACGTATTGCATTTTAAAACCAGGTTAGCAAACAATGTGTCATGTATAATCTCCTTATTTTAAACAATAAGTGCATGCTTCCATTTATGTCAATATGTGCAGCATACCAAGAATGCTCCTTTCTAGGTGGTGGGGTTGCAGGCACTTTGTGTGTTCTGGTACCATTCATGTTACAGTTCTCGCAGTTGATTTCAAAGGTGAGTGATGCAATTTGCAACGCCTGTTCTGTCTTGAGAAGGAAACTACCTGTGAAGTAAGCTCTGTGTACTTACTTTGAAGCTTCAGCTAATTCAATTATTGACATGTGATGCCAAGTTTTTCCTTAGAAAGTGGTAACTGAGTTTATGTAGAGCCCTGATTTAAAAAGGGACACATCATGCTAATAAATGAAGCTTTCTGTGGAGTAGCTTCAGAGGTTTGCGTTTGGTATATGTGTTGGAGATTGTCATGTTATATTTGTTGGATCTTAAGTTAGATGGGAATCATCTAAAGGGGAGGGGCTTAGAATGCAAGGAGAAGTGTTCCTTGGCCCAGCTTGATTGGCTGGGACCCTCTTCTGCTGTGGTGGGAGGCCGGAGGGCGGGACTGTTCCCTGCTGACCCCACCCACAGCCAGAGCACACCAAGAGGGCAGAGAGTCCATGTTGTGCTTTCCTTTCCCTTCCCTAGCTTTCTTTCTCTTTGTTCTTAGATTTTCTCGGTGGTAAGTAGGAAGGAGCAATTAAACCTTTTTGTGAAAATGCCCAGTTACCAGCGCTTGTTCCTAACCTAGCCTCGGGCAAAATCCTCTTCTACAACAGAAGAACTTAATTAGTGAATTGACTTTCCATTCAAACTTGTACAGGTGTTGGTACAGGGCAAACACATTTCTCTCCTGACCTGTTGTTGCCCTGGAGCTGTTGCAAAGGCAGTCACTGCCCCTGGAGCAGAACCTGAATTTAGACTCCTCCTCTATGCAGAGGGAGACCAGAGAGCTGGTCTCTTTCTCATTTCCTACTACAGCTAGGAAGGGGAAAATGTGGCCACTGGACATCCCCTGACTTCCACAGGTAGAGGGCAAATGGCAATGCCACTGAGTGGCTGTGCTGTACAGAAGCCGAGGGAAGCTGCCCACAGAACCCAGCCTCAAGGCCAAGGTCTTTCTTAATGATACTGCTTGGAATAACACAAGCATATAGGGTATCTCTGTCCAGTAATAGGATATAAGGAGGAGGCATTTTCTGCCTATGACACTAGAAGAGAGAAACTTTTGTTGTTAGGAATTTTTGCTACAAACCCAAAAGCCAGATGCAGCGAGTCACACAAGAGGTCATTGTTTGGCGCAAGGAAGGTAGCCACAGGAAGAGAAAGAAGGCTCTTTTTTTTTTTCCTTGGCAAGGGGGTGAGTAGGGGGAGTATGGGCTGCAGGGGGTTGCTGGAAAGGGTCGTCAGGTGTGGTGTCATGTGGTTACAGCAGATTGGTGGAGAACAGGGTTTCAAGGTTACAGCGGATTGGAGGAGAACAAAATTTCAACCTAAAGGGCATGAACTTTACAGAAACGAACCTTAAGGAAACCAAGATGTAAGGGAAGCAGATGTTTAAAATGGCGCTGGGTCTAAAATGGTGCGGGTCTCACCAGTCTTCAGGATCGATGTTTGAATCACTTCTCACATTTATAATCCTTGGAAAGGAACGGGGCACCAGGGTATATATAGAGCTGTACAGACAAGTAAAAAACCCCAAAACTCATTGTCGTCGTGAACTTCAAGATATGCCAAGAAATGACAAACGTAATTCCGAAAGGTTACATTTTTATATGCATATTGAGTTTGAAGTGGTAAATTGTTACTTTTATTTTTTCAGGCTCCATCACAAGTGAGTAAAACTGCCTTAAGCTTAACATTAAAGATTTACTTTCCAAAGCTCACAAAGCTATATAAACAAATACGACATTTAAATAATTTAAATTTTAAAGGCTTTTTGGTTAGGTCTGTACTATTTATGCTTGTGAAGTTATTAAAGCTTAAAACTTTGGGGACATCCTGTTTTTACAGAGTCTTTGTAGATGCCGGTGTGGTATGCGAGGATCAATGACTAGCTGGCTACTTGTATGGTTCTCACATACACTATGTGTATACTATTCCTTTTATGTATATGTTTTTTTTTAATATTTTTCTGGTGTTTGCTGACTTCTTCCAACCATTGTTCTAACCACTGGGAATACGGCAGTGAACAAAACAAACAGAAATCCTTTTGCCTCTAAAAACTTTTTTCTAATAGTTTGATGCATATATTCCTTATTTTGGTGTTTGGATTCAGTAGTACCAAAGAAGTGTTTAGAAATCTTCAAAAAATTTTAGGATGCAAAACACTTAGCTTTTTGTGGTGGTGATGGTGGTGTTGGGGAGATTTCTTTAAAACCATTTCACTTTAAAAGAACTGTGAAGATCATAGAATAATGGAATTTAGTTTGTACTTTTTTGGGCACATTTATGAAGATATTGCTATCCAGCAAGCCTATGGCATTTTCTAATCTATTCCTGTCGATTTCACATTTGTCTGTACTCAAATGACCAACCCTTCTACCTCAGCCCAACAACAATCAGATGGAATTTCCATCTATTCCCACATGGACTCTTCTAAACAACTTATATTAATGCTCATAAATTCTTTTCTCTACTCTGCATTCCTACTGGGTTACCAATTAAAGTCAAATCTACTTCTGTATGCTAGATTTTTGCTTCTAAGATTTCTCCTTTCTTCTTTATCTTTTTTCTTTTTTTGAAGATTGTCTGAAAAGCAGATTTACAGAGAGAAAGAGAGAGAGGACAGAGAGAATGATAGATTGGTTTTCCCTCTGCTGATTCACTCCTCAAACGACTGCAATGGCTAGAACTGAGCTGATCTGAAGCCGAGAGCCAGGAACATACCAGCTGCATAATTGTTTTTTCTTTTTTTGACTTGTTTTACTAAGCCTTTAGCTCTTTGTCTTCACACACCATGGATTTCTGGCTCCAGTGCGTTTCATCAATGATAGACTGGGACACCCAACAGTAGCCTTTACATGCCTCTTTGGGTGTCTGGTAGGCATTTCAAGTCAAACAGATTCCAAAAGAACTCTTGTCCCATTTCTAGATGTTTGCTTCCTTCACTGTCTCAATAGTAAATGGTGGATTGTTTACCAGGCCAGATGAATTAATACTTTGGAGTTATTCTTAAATGTGACCACTTGTCATCATCTCTAAAGCTCCCATTCATGCTAATCCTTGCTTACTTTATCCACTCCTGAACTACAGTGGTCTCCTAGCTAGTTTCCTTGATCCCTACTTGTCACACCACAGAGCATCTTCATAGAGTAGTTGGAATATCCTTCTAAAAACATTTTGCTGTTTCTTGCTTCTGTCCTCATCCTCGCCGCTTAAACTACTCAGAAAGCTTCTTGTAACAGCTGGCATGTATACATATATACCAAGTCTATTTTATTATTTCTTATTAGAAAGACATTTATACAGAGAGAAGGAAAGATCAAGAGAAAGCTCTTCCATATGCTGGTTTACTCCCAAAGTGGCTGTCATAGCCAATGCTGAGCAGATCTGAAATTAGGAGCCAGGAACATCTTTTGGGTCTCCAACGTGGGTGCAGAGTCCCCAGGGTTTGGGCCAACCTATATTGCTTTCCCAGGTCACAAGCAGGGAGCTGGGAGGGAAGTGGAGCAACTGGGATACAAACTAGTACCCATATGGGATCCTGGCAGATACAAGGCAAAGATTTAGCCATGAGGCTTTTGCAGAGGGCCTACCTGGAATATATTTTTAAAAATTTACATTCTGCAATGTCCTTCCCAAGCTAGCCCCTACTAACTTCTTCATGTCTTTTTTTTTTTTTAAACCATGCTTAGCCTTCTGATATTTGGCATAATCTCAGGTGCTTGGTCAGAAATGACATCCCCATATGTAGCTTCCTGGTGGGTTCCTGAACATATTCAGGCTCTGCTACAATATTGTTTCTTCAAGGAGATCCTCCCTTGCCATCCTTGGTAAAGCAATATTCTGGAAATCAAATACTTACCCTCTATCTCCTTAGCCCACTTGTTACAGAGCTTATTCTTCCTTGTTGATAGATTATATATTGATTTTCCAACATTATTAACTCTCTCGCCCTACAGGCGCTTAATTTTGTCAGCTCTATCTTCCATGTCTTTACCTAGGAGGTGATCTATAAATATTGATTGGGTAGAATTGTGTATAATAGAATTAGACAAAGTGTACTTAGCTGCAATATTTTCTTCTGCCATTTCCTCTCTCTTCTTCCTTGCTTTTGCTTCTTTTCCGTGCTCTCCTTCCTCCTGCTTTTTTCTTTCTTCTCTTTCTCTTATTTCCTTCTTTCCTTTTCACATTTCTTTTTCCCACCTATGTAAAAAAAAGTGACTTAAAAAGCTACTGTGTATGTTGATCAATTTTGTATGTCAAGCAAGCTTAAGGAAACCAGTGGTTTCTCATATTGCATGCACTCCCAGGTACACCGATCTTGGCATAATCCATTAAATTATATTGTCATGGGGGGAAAATGATTATTAACTCTAGTAGTCTTTTTTTCTAAATAGCAAATACTTAAGGCTTAGAAACTCAAAAAGAAAAAAAGTCACCAACGTTGGAGACTGAAAGTCTATTGAGGGCATTGTGGCAAATAATGTCATGGCAGGAACGTGGGCAAGTGGGGGAAAGAGTTCAGGATAAGACGAGAGGTAGGAGATCAAGGAAGAGTTAGTCTTGCTTGGTAACTGAGGTCACAGAGAACGACTTGATTCTTTGGAGAGCAGTGCTCTCCATGACCCAGTCACCGTGTAGTAAGCCCCCTATGTCTGCCACATGGGGGACCAACCTTATAGCAAATGGACCCATGGAGATAAACCGTATTATTATCCTTTTAGATGGATAGGCAGTTAGAGATATAACTCCTGTTTTCTCTTCTGCATCCTTAGTAAATAAGCTTCAGATTTAGTGTCTGAATTTTTGTTAACCACTTGGATATAGTAAGAAGCGTGGGTATAAATTGTCTCTTCCTGTCCATATTTGTTCATTCAGTCCAGGGTGCCTTGAGAATTAATTCCTGAAATGCATAGACCCTGCTTAGTGATGAAAGGTCCTAGAGTTAGTTTCAAAGGCAGATTTCATAGAGGAACTCACTTGTATTCCTCATGCTTCCTCCTCCTGGGAAAAGGTCAGTGCTATTTGGCTACTGCGATAAAGCCGGGTGCAGTCACTGAAATGATATGGAATCTGTGGGCTGGGGGATTCTAGCTGAGCCGGTGAGGGGTGGTCTCACAGCCTCTGGGGACCCTCTGGTTTCTTTCTGGACAACTTTGGAGAGAGAACTAAGATTAAAAAAGGAATCTTCTTATCTGCAAGGGAAATTTTGTACTTTAAAAAATTTATGAAAGTCATCTACTTGGCAGACACGATTAATCACAAAGGGATTGAGTGAAGAATGCTTGACTTTTGGTTTGATTAAAAAGTACCCACTGTCCAACAGAGAGCTTAGAAAACCTGCTTCCTGCATTCTTTCATCAATTGATGCAACTTTTTAATAGGTTGATTTTTTTGTTTTGTTTTGTTTTTTGTCCAGCAGAGCAGTGTATAAATCTATCCTATTTTACTTGTCTCCAATGGGGTGCCTTAAGTAGAACTCAGTGGTGTGGTTTTGAAATTTAAAGTGTGTGTGTGTGGGAGGGGAAGAGCTGAACATTAATAAACATAAAGGTCAAGAAACCCACTGTACAGAGGGTTTTGTTATTCTTTCAACATTTTTCACCAGATGCTTGTCTCAAATAAGTCTGCTTTGAGAAATGGTTTTTAAGACTTGCTTAGATGTGACAGCTGTAAAAGTCCCTTGTGAACTCTGAAAAGGCAATCTCAGCCCAGCTGCTCATGTTTAGGGCTATCCAGAATGAAAATGCTGTTAGCGACAGATTCATTCTTCCCTCTCCAGTGCTTCTGACATACATTCAGTGCCAAAGATGAAAATGAGTTTCTTGTATTTTTCCTCTTGTCTGAACTCAACGATCACTATGCAACAGTCATAATCAATTTCATGATGATGAGGGACATCACAGTGGGTAAAGAGTGAGCATGGGAATGAGCTCAGTTTGGGATGTGCTGAACTCCTGTAATTATCTTGCAAGACAAAGCCTATGGAAAATATATAAGGAGAAAGACATCACAATAACCGATTACATTAAAATCCACAAAGGAATTTGCACGGCCCGTGTATGCTAAGGCAGCCTTGGACAATTTCCTTGAAGGTATTGACTGTTGAAAGGGATAGGACGGAATGACTTTCAGTAACATTAAGCTTGATCTATTTGTTCATGGATAGATTTCTCTTACTAAATTGTCAACACATTGAAGGCAAGAATCCTAGATTGATCTTTTCTGCATCCTTCATAAATTCTAACATCATATTATCATGTGCCTTAGTTTCTCGATTAATTTTGTTTTCTTGGGTGGCCCATTGGGAAAGTAGGGTACTTTTTGTCAACTAAAAGGAAAATCGTGTTAGGATTTGGGACTGAGATGAGGTCAGGAGAAGATGTCTACTTACTACTTGCCAATCATATAAAATGTTTTATTCTGCCTGTAGGTATTCTACTATAGAGGCCAATCAGGGAACCTCCAGAGGTTTCTTATTCTTAGCACCTTTATCTATCAAAATCCCTACCTGTCTCTCTTAGTCTTAAATATCACTGCCCCAGGAGTCTGGTCCAAGTCCCTCGGATGAAATTAACCTTCCCATTTATATTCCTAGAGTATGATTTTTCAACCTCAGCACTGTTGATGTTTTATGTAAGATAACTGCTTTGATTTTTTGGGGGAAGGGGTGGAGGGAACTGATATTCTATACATTGTATGATGTTCTCATGCACCTAGCAGTAGAATGGTAGCAGTGCCTCCTCAGATATGAGAACCAACAATGTCTCCAAGTATTGCTGAATGTCTCCCGGGATCAGTATTGTCACTGTTTTAAACAGGAAGTGATGTAAGACTGAATGCGTGGACTCTTCCAAAATTCACATGCTAAAATTCTTACCCCATAAGTAATAAGGAAATTATGGATATTGTGTCCTCATGAGCAGGACACTTTGTGATAGAGGCCCAAGGAGTGGACATTAAGCCTAGTTGTTGATGTGTCTCATACAGAAGTGCCAGAATTTGCTACTGGCTCCTAACTCCAGCTTCCCGCTAATACAGACCCTGGATGACAGCAGTTAGGATGTAAGCAATTGGGAGAGTGGGTTCCTAGCTCCTAGCTTTGGCCCACCAGCTGGTGTAGGCGTTTGACAAATAAAGCAGTAGATGGGGGCGAGGGGGTCTTTCTCTGTCTCTAAAAATAAATAAATAAATAATCAAGCAAACAAATAAATAAATGAAATTGGGAGTAGTGCTGTGGCATACCATGTTAAACTGCTGCCTGCCATGCCAACATCTTATGGACTCTAGTTTGAAACCTGGAAGCTCTGGTTCTGATCCAGCCCTCTGCTAATATGCCTGGGAAAGCAATGGAGAAGGCCCTGCATTCACATTGGAGACCCAGAAAAGTCTCTTCCTGGCATCTGCCTGGAGCAGCCCCAATCATTGCAGCCTTTTGGGAACTGAGCCAGTAGATGAAAGATTTCCCTGTCTTTGTCTCTCCCTCCCTCTCTGTAACTCTGCCTTTCAAATAAATAAAATGACCGTTTAAAAGAATATTCATTTTTACCTGAAAGAATTGAGAGAGAGTGAAAGAGAGACTAAGAGAGATCTTGCGTCCACTAGTTCACTCCCCAGTGGCCACAGCTGCTGGAGCTGGACTGATCCAAAGCAGGGGACCAGCCACTTGCTCCAGGTCTCCCAAGTGAATGTGTGTGTGGTGGGCAGGAACTTGGGTCATCCTTCACTGCTTATCCAGATCATTAGCAGACAGCTGGATAGGAAGTGGAGCAGCTGAGACTAGAACTAGTGCCCATATAGGATGCTGGCTCCTGCTGTGCCATCGCACTGGCCCCAAATAATAATAAAAAAAAAAAAAAAAAAAAAGAGGCCTCAGACATTCTCATTCCATCTACCATGTGAGGTTAGACTGAGAGGATGACTGTCTCTGAACTGTGAAGTGAGCTTTCAACCACATATCAAATATGCCACACCTTGTCCTTGTTTTTTTGGATTATCAATATAACACTTGTCACATTTTCCTCCTTCTTAGTATGGATACTTGCCTGGTAGAGTTTTTCTCCTTTGAGTGCAGGGGGAAAACTGTATTTTTCAGTTTTGGTAGGCTCCCTGAACCATACACTTAGCACATTATATTATTGCTTCATAGCAGAATACCAGAAGTTTAGGGGTTTAAAAACCACTCATTCATTAGTTCTTCTTTTGTTGGGGTCAGAGGTTGGGATCAGCTTGGATGGATTTCCTGCTCTGATCCTCACCAGGTGTTGGGAAAACTATTTGGGTTCTTACCCAGAGGATCAGAGGGAGAACACCTTTATAAGTCAGTGGCAGAAATCCATTCTTATAGTTGTGTGTGTGAGATGTCCCTTCCTTCCTTTTCCTTGTTGGCTGTCAGGAAGGGGCCATCCACCTTCCTTGTCATGGAACCCCTCTCTCTGCAAGTCACTGCTGACATTTCAGCCCTCTGACTTCCCCTGGGGCCTTTCTTCTGCCTTCCAGCATCAGCCAAAGAAAGTTCTTGGCTTTGAATGGCTCCTGTTGTAGTTGAGCCCCTCTATAATCTTGTCCTGTGGTCATCTGTGCAAAGTATGTCAGGCTCACAGGAGAGGGATGACTTTCACAGGTTCCAAAGGTCAAGTTTATTATGTCACTTTTGCATCTTAGGGGAGCAGGGCAAGCCTGCCAAGCAAATGCAAAATGGTTTAAGCATAAGGAAAGAGCTGGGTCAGTTTGTTGTGCTTGCTATGGGCCAATGTAAGGGTTCCTGTGCAGGAAGAACTTGTGTGGCTTTGATCTTCCCTTCGGCTTTTGTGGGCTTTCTTACCTGCCTAAGCAGGTGTCTTTGGACTTTTTAAAAGCAAAGTACCATGGACTAGACAACCTGTAAACAAGAGAAATCTATTTCTCACTGTTCTGGGGTCTAGGCATTTGAGATTAGGGTACCAGCACAGTGGGTGCTGAGCACGACTCAAGTCTGAAGTGTGGGCAATATGCTTTCTGGTCTTTGGTCATGAAGGTTCCAGTGTGATGCCTGACATGGGGATGAGGCTTCAGCACATGACATTTGCACCTGATGTGGGGCAGTAAAGGTAAGGAAGAGGCCCTGTTCTCAGTCAAAATAAAAAGAAAATTGAGACCCTGAGTAGAGATTCTTTGGGCAGAATTTGAAAAGAAAAATCAATGAAATATCTCTTCAACCAGTTAATTATTTCTTTAACATATTCTCCAGTAATACCATGACTCCAGTTTACAGTTTATCAGCCTTCTACTATGAGCTTCCCCCTACCCTCACCTTTGCTTTTTAGTTTGCCCACTGTACAACATAATACTCCCTTGCCTTTCCCTTTGGAAGATGGCAGGAGAAGAGAGGGTAGTTGGCTGTCAGTATCTGTATCTATACCATGGTCATTGCCTCCAAGAAGTGAGATGGCTAGAGTTCCACTTTGATAAGCACTTCACTAGGATAATCACTTTCTGCATTTATGGAGGTATTGAGCTATGAACTTCTTATAATCACTAGTAGAAATATTACTCAAAGCAATGCTACATAATTTCTTGATGCTTTGATTAAATTAACTTGGGGATGAAATGATCAAGGTCTTGAACTCATTTCTCATCAGATGAAGGAAAGATTGTCCCTTGGAAGATGGCCAAGAAACTGATCCAATCAGCAGCTTTGGGTTAGCAAGAGCCTCCTGGCACAGGGTTTGAATGGTAGAATCAAAATTAAAATGGTCTTGTTAATCAGAAGGATGGACTGTGGCCAGTAAGAATGTAGGGCAGTGCTGGGGCAAACCTCCCAAGGGACCCATGTAGTAAGTTTGCCATCTCATGCAAGCAGAGGATATTAATCTCACAACAAGTTTTCTTTATAAGGTGTGATATGATTTCACTTAAACATATCTTCATGCCTGTACTTTAGGAAATAGAAATAATTAATAGAAGTTTCATGCTGGGGAGTCTTGATATTTTGAAATTGGCTTCTGCATATCAGCTCAATGGAATTTAGTGTGGTTAAGGGGGATTTTTGGTTTTAAGAAATTGTGTGTGTGTGTGTGTAGGAGGGAGGGAAGGAGCGAGGGAGGGAAAGAGAGTTATGTTCAGATCCAGTCCTAAATTGAGTTAAAATGCAAGAACTTAGTAATTATTCCACAGAGCACTGGCACTTAACATGTCTTCTTCAAACCCCTGGGGGTCAGTGAATCCATTTGAGAAGATCTGCAGCTTCAAAGCCATTTTCATATTAATACTCATATAAGATGTTACTTTCCTTTTCCAGCATTATTTAGCAGTTAGCTCCAAACCAGTGATAGCTAGATTTCTGGCTCCTTCAGATGAGTCCAAGTACCACATTTTATTACTATTAGGAGTTATTTTCATTGCCATGAGCTTGAATTTTTAAAATTTTACTAAAATATATGCTGATAAAATTCTAAAATGTTTGTTTCTGTAAAATGTCAACCCTGATATGTAACTGCTTGTATGAGACAAATCATAATCACAGGGGTTGTTTACCTCTCGCCTTGTGGGAACTCCAATCGTTGTGATAAATCCTGTAGTCAGTGTATGATTTCCTATGGTCTAATTTGTCTAACAGGAGCCTGACTGATAGAAGACTTGGGGGGGGTAGCTGTACCTCAATGTTCAAACGTTCTTATGTATATTAAGAGGCCAAAGAAATGGGTTTATTCTGTTTTCTGATTCACAGATGAGAATGAAGATTTTATAGTAGAAGTATGAGGTCTGATGGCATTTGGAGTCTGGAGATACGGAAGTTTCAGTTAGATTCCATCTCTATCATTTACTTGAGTTTTGGTTCTCTCATCTTTAAATTTAAAAAAAAAAAGTAAAGATTTATTTTCTTTATTTGAAAGAGAGAGAGAGAGAGGTTCTACATACAACTCCCAAAATGATCTCAATGAAGCCGGATGCCAGGAGCTTCCTTCAGATTTCCCATGTGGATTCAGGGGCCCTAGCATTTGGTCAATCTTCTTCTAACTTCACAGGTACATTAGCAGGAAGCTGGATTGGAAGTGGAGTGCAGGGACTCTGACCGGTGCCCATTTGGGATGCATGTGTTGCATATGGTAGATTAACTTGCTAAGCTACAACACAGGCTCTTTTCTGACTTTTACAATGGGGTTAACAGTAGTACCTGTTTCCTATGATTACTATGAGAATCAAATTGGTTCATATTTGGAAAGCACTTCAATAGTTTCTTTTGTGTGGTAAGAACTATTTATGATCTTGTTAAAATTTTAAAAAACAATAGGAGATAGATTTTTTGCCTCTTCAAGAATTTTAGACATCATTATAGCCATCCAATAAAGTAGTATGTTTTGCAAAGAACGTAACTTCACTTGATTCTGGCCAGGGTGACAGCAGGGAAAAGATGGAGATTTGGAGTTCAAAGACTTAATAGAGTCTTGACTTAGTCATTTGTTAGCTGTGTCATGATAGCAAGTCACTTAATCTCTCAAAATCTCCATGTCATTGTCTACAATGTAGTTTGGGTGAAACAATATGATTGAAGGTGCTTTGTTATCTGTAGAGTGGCCCACAAACGTCACTGCTTGTCATTTCGTTGAAAGTTTTGAAGCCAAATCTTGGTTGAGCTTCTCTTTGTCAGTGACACCAGAGACGGTTGGATAGATAATTCTGGCAGCTCCTTTCCAGCCCTGAGTGTCTATGAACCGTTGCTCATGTAGGCTACCTTGTCAAGGTCTGTGGAGTGAGGAGTTGAGTTAATAAGGAGAGTGAATGAGATAGGGCTGTCCTAAATCAGGAAATTAAATCAAGCAATCATGGGGGGAAGGCTGGGTCTTTGTCCGTGTGATCATGACCGGTAGAGCTGCGGTTGGTGTTTGATATCAGAGGTCCTGTTTCATTTGAATTATAGCCAGTCGCTCTGAAAAGCGTGTAAGTCCTCCTTCTGTACAAAGGGCTAGGATCATCTGGCTTTCTTGCTTCCGCTTTTAGAGCTTCAGATTGTTATGGTTAAAAATATTTATCTTCGGTTTAGAAAGCTAATAAAACTTTGACAGGAGTGTGAAATGGCATAAAACATCTCTTCAGCAAATCCGTCTCAATAAGACTTCCTGACAATCAGAAAACCTTCAGGGCCGCCCCTTAATGACTTCTGAAGTTTTAAAGGATTTGTACTAAGGATGTGCGAGTGATTGGATATGGGTTTTAAAGTAGTGCTAACTTGTTTGTTTTTAAAATCCACTCTGTGATTCTGGTTTTGAAGAGTTTAAGATATGCTTCCATTAAAATGTAGACTGATGAAGTGATTATGATAATGAGGGTGCTAGTTGCTTCTGGTTTGGAATTGCTACAGAACTGCTCCAAGGTAAAACTTTTCTGAAGGGAAAAAAATGCTCTTGAGAATCTTAGCATTGAGTCTCAGAGGAAACAGTAGCAGGCAATCTGCTCTGTAAGAGCTGGGAGGGTAATCGCCAAAGAAATGAGCAGGTCTGAACAATATTGGGGAATGGGGAAAGATGAAGGGTTTTTTAAAGTATGGGCATGTCATCTGAGTGAGCTGGGGGATATTCCTTTGTTTTGAAAAATAAACTCTAAGGTTCTTTTTTTTATTTGAAAAGGAGAAAGATAGAGTGGAAGTGTAAGAATGAGAATAGATCTCCCATTCATTGGTTCACTCTTCAAGTGATAGAAATGGCTAAGACTGGGCCACGCTGAAGCCAGGAGCAGTGGGGACAAGGACTTGATGATTTGAGCCATCACCTCCAGACCCCCAAGGAGTGCATTCACAGCAAGCTGAAATCCAGTGTAAAGCTGGAACACCAACCCAGGCACTCTGATACGGGTAATAGGAATCCGAAGTGGCATCTTCATGATTGTGCCAACTGCCCACCCTCGGGAAGGATTATTCATACTGTGGATCCGTGTACCTCAGGCCCCAAGATTCCGATTACGTAGGATCTATGTGATGAACAAGAAATGAACAAAATATTTATAAATATAAATCTCCAGTGCTTAGCAATGTTGGCACTTAGCAGTGGAACCCATGAGCAGGAGGTTGAGGTTACACAGAAAAGAATGAGACTGTCAGAGTGAATTTTACGAACTGAGTTGTTGTGGATAATCATAATGCACTTGAGCTTTGATTGCTAGTCTTGAGCATCTTACAGAAGTAAAAACTTGTTATCGACGCTCGTGGGCAATTGCAGACCGCAAGGAAGTCAGCCAACGGGCCAGTTCTTGTGGCTTAGCTGCTTCCCACCAGGCCCTGTGATTACAGAGAATGCCCACATTTGACAGAGCTAAATGGAGCTTAAACACACTCTTCTATATTTGGCAAGAACACTGAGAAGGCACACAGGTCTGGATTTCTTACTCAAAGTCATTGTCGTTTAATCTTCCCATCATCCATAATTGGGTCTATCAAGGCTTAGTCTTTGGGTCTTGTATTTCAGATGACACAAAAACATAATAGGTGTTTCAGATATATTTGTGGAGTGAATGAATGAAATAAAACTTGTATTTGCATTCAATATATCATAGCCTAACTGATTTATCAAATTTATGATCCAAATTTATTGTATTTTAAAATAAATACAGTAGTTATACATCATTTAAAATCTTAAGTGTGTTTAGAGTGAATCCACTGGTGAGTGATTTGGCAACAGTTCTTCCTGAGAATTAGGAAATAGAAATTACAATTCTTAACATATCTGCAAGACTGATAAATCTTGATTTATTTTCCCTTAAAGGATATACATCTGTGTTTCAGATTTAACTGTATCAGCATAGGGTAGTGCAAATAATATTTGCTAATGCATCAGAATAATATAGAATGAGAAATGAAAAAGGAAGCTGTACTTTTCTAATAGGGCTATTAGTTCTTACAAATACCTGCCATTTCAATTCTTTTAAAAATATTTTAGTATATCTGAGGGGCAGAATTACCGAGAAAAGAGAGAGAGCAAGGCTGGGCAAGCTGGAACCAGTATACAGGAGCTTCTTCCCGGTCTCTCATGGGTGCAGGGGCCCAAGCACTTGGTCTCCCTTCTGTTGCTTTTGCTGTGTGCATTAGAATTTGAAAAGGAGCAGTTGTGAATCTGATCCCATGTGGGATGCCAGCATCACAGGTGGACCCTTAACCTGCTGCCCCTCAATGCCAGCCCCTGTCTTTTCATTTTCTACTTGACCCTACAGATGAAGTATGTCTCCCACCCTGCTTTGCAATTAGATGCTGTCATGTGACAGTTCTGGCAGCAGGATACAGGTGAAGTGAATTGCATTACTCTGACCTGACCCTTCCTGACTTCTAATCTCTGGCCTCCATCCTGTCACTCTGGGTGGAGGAGGACCAGGTTGAGGACTCCAAGCCTCCTTTTTCCATCTTATGATTCTCCCATCCTCTCTAAAGCCTCTGATATTTAAACCAGAGATAAATATCTGCTGTGAAAGCCACTGGAATATTGCTGTTTTTTATTAAAGCAGTTAACTTAGCCTGGCTTTTTGAAGTGTCCAAACAAAACTACAGATTTAGGTCTCTTTTTAGGGATTTATATGATAGTATAAGGGTGTGGTTTAATGAATGCATGAATTTTTTAAAAAAGATTTATTTATTTATCATTGGAAAGTCAGATATACAGAGAGGAGGAGAGGCAGAGAGGAAGATCTTCCGTCCGATGATTCACTCCCCAAGTGACTGCAATGGCTGATGCTATGCCAATCCGAAGCCAGGATCCAGCAACTTCTTCCAGGTCTCCCACGTGGGTGCAGGGTCCCAAGGCTTTGGGCTGTCCTCGACTGCTTTCTCAGGCCACAAGCAGGGAGCTGGATGGGAAGTGGAGCTGCTGGGATTAGAACCGGCGCCCATATGGGATCCCGGGGCGTTCAAGGCGAGGACTTAAGCCACTAGACCATGCTGCCGGGCCCGAATGCATGAATTTTGAAAGTGTAGAGAATTTACAGCAGTAAGATTTGGTACCACTCTGCTCTGTATTTGGTCTTTTTTTTTTGTTTTTGTAATCATTTCTTCTTGGATCTCAGTTTTCTCATCTCTAAAATGGAGATAAATTAGCTCAAAGCATCATTGTAAGGGTAAAGTGAAATTATCTTTTAAAACATAGTAACTATTAAAATTAGCTTTAATTAGTAAGATTGGTCATGGATATATTCTAATTTATTCAAGCATTATTTCTAAGTGCTTAATGTGTTAGGACAAGGAGTTAGGGAAGAATGTAGAGATTAGCAGGATTCATTTTTTTTGTCTTCAGAGAGTCTCAGAATGGGAAGACAATTGCAGGGTAAACCAATAATTACAGCCTGTGAATGTCATTGTGGGTCTGTCAGTTTTTAATTCTGATGCCTATAACATATTAAATATTCCTGTGCTAAAGATATGCATCAGTAGGTGGAGGCATATAAAGTATTCTCTTGGAATATATACTCTCTCATACGTATATATTTTTAAAGTGAGAATTAAAACTTCTAAGCATTTTTTAAAATGCAAACAGGTTGATAGATTTACAAACCAGGCTGCCTTTCTGGAAGTCAATTGGCCCTCAAAGAAATGAGAGCTCCAAATGGAGGTTTGCTCATTTAAGGGCAATATTTGGATTCTTGTAAACAGCTTCAGATGATTAATTTACTCTAACACAGAATAAGAGAGCTGCACAGCACTGTATCCTCAAGGCTGACTTTTTAGTGGTAATTTTACTCAGTCAATTACCTTTTTTTCTCTTCATCAATTTCATCTCCACCAAGGCATCACAATATGAAGGGGGGAAAAATGCAGGTAGGTGATAAATGTAGGGTTTAAGAGTCGAACCATGCCTCTTAGACTCCAGGGAGTTTTACCATGAAAAGGGTTTGGCATATTGAAGCATTAATTAGACTTCTGTTTAAAAAAAGTTTGAGCTTATGCGAGCTTTGGAATCAGTTATCCCTGAGGATATTCTATATTCAAGACCCTAGTAAATATCTTTGTAATGTGTAAACAAATATTTTCTTCAAGCTATTAGATGCCAGCTACTGGGTTAGGAGCATTGAGCTTCACTGAGTGAATGAGATAGAAATCTTACAGAATCTTTCTCTATACAGATACTTTCAATTTTTCACATGCTGTCATCAACAAATACCCTAAATGTTACAGTGCTACTGCAGCCCTGAGCCTTGTCTATAAGATTCAGTGTCGAGGGCAATGGCTCTCAAAGGTGTAATGGCCCAGCTGCTTCTTCAAGGGAGGTGGAGAGTTAGCAGGTGCAGAGGGGGTAACCTTTGCAGGCAAAAGAATCATGACGTGTTGGTCTAGGGTTCTTTTGAACGGTCACAAGTTCTTGGTGCCCTGAAGTATCTTAAAAGAGACGAGGAATTTTGACTGAGAGAATTGGGAATTCCTTCACATGTGTAACATTTAACAGAAGAAGGAAGTTAGATAAAGTGCTAAGCCTAACTTGGAAGGCTTTCACATGTATTCCCAAACCCCCATGTGGTTATTTTCTCATTGTAACATCCTCCCATTACTGTAATAACTCTGCTAATGAAAAGAGCAGGAGGAGACGTTTCTGACACTTTCTTGTCTACAGACCTTCCCTTTGTTTCTAGTCTGTGATCTATAATCATTCATCAAAGTGCTCTGAATATCCCAAGTTACCTAAAATTAACATATCAGTTAATTGGATTTGATACTATTAGAGGGATTTGTATAAGCAATTGGTAGGAATCAAGGACATAAAAAGAAAGGCATTATGCAAATATTTGGTTATTAAGATTTTCTGCCTAGAGGGGATAAAGCCAGATAATGGGAAATGAATGAGAATCAAAAGTTTCCTGTATGTTTTAATATGAAGTTTAAGAGTGATAAATATCTGGCCTCTGTAGTGTTGTATCTTCATCAATACCCAGGAGCAGAGGAATAAGAATGGAATAAGCATGGAGCAGCTGGGGTGAGATGTGATTATGGAGCTTTAGGAGGGTTAGAGATGGGAATGAGAAGGTAGACGGAGTAGCCAAGACCAATGAAAATAGATGGGTCATATGAATGCCTTGCATATCATATGAGGTTTACTAATACAGATAAATAATTTGTTCCTGAACTTCTAATGAGAGTAATAACTTTGTTTATATGCCTTTTGGGTTAAAAGACAATTTCCCACTCATTATTTCACACAATCATCACAGCAGTTTGGAGGTGGACTGGCGATTGCCCTGTTTCATGCTAAGAGAAGGAGAGTGATGTTTTCCAAGGCATTTTTTTTTTTCCTACTTACTCTCTGAAAACAATAGGGATGACCAACCATGACTTGTTATCTTCAGGCATTGAGAGTATAATTAATAACATGACTGGTAATGAGATTTCTCAACTTGATGAAATTTAATTCTGGGATTATTGCCTCTGACTTGAAGAATTCAGGCCACTGCCTTCCGTGGGGATGTTTTTCTGCTTGGTCGAGGCTTCAGTGGCCTGTTTCCTGGGTGTTGCTACTCCAGGCTCCTCAGATGGTAGCTGGGAGAGGCCAGATGCTCTGGCTCAGCAGGACTTCTTTGAGAAGCAAAGGACCAACTAACTGGTCAGGGTCAGGGATTTCATGAATTTTATTTCCACTATTCCCTGATGTGTTGCAGCCCATGACCAGGGCCCCTTGAGAGAAGAAAGCCTCTGTTACTGATTCCTGATGGGGAGGCCCATTTGTTTTTCCCTTCTTCCCCTTCTGCACGGGTTTATAAACTTTCAGTCTGTGACCTTAGGTTGCGGAGTGAGCTGGAAAAGCATGCTTCATTCACATTGTTTTGTAGCTGCAATAAACTGGTCTGCTCTAAGTCTTATCCAGAGGACAGGGACCTTTTCATATGGAACATTTGTTTTTTTAGCAAACTGCCTTTGATCGATCCCTGTAGTGTTTAGATTTTGATTTTAGAAGAGCACAGATAGTCACGGGCAGATAGCGGAAAGGAGTGGTTGAGAATCTGGCGCTGGAAGAAGCTGGTCTGTTTTATTTAAAGGCTCGATTTCATAATCTAATACCTTCTCAAAGTCTGTTTCAGTTTCTTAAACTGAACAATGAGGATCATATTCAAAACTTCATAGCATGACTATTGTCAAAATAAACTAGTTATCGTACTTAGAGCACTTGGTACAGAGCCTGACAGCTGATGACCAATAAATGCTAGTGGATCGGCATGATCAGTCAACATCATCCACATCGCCACCATTGCTTTTATTATTTTATCATGTTGCTCCTTAGGGATGGTTGATTATAATGCATTTTGATGTATCTACAGCTTGTTAATTAGCTTTGATTAATTTTAGTCTTGAGCGAAGTTTTGAGTTTTTGTTTCCCAGGGCTTATTCTTCTTAGATTATTGTGCTAGGTTTAGGAATTTAGGGTTTGGAGAAGGAGAGAAAGCAACTAGGTATAGTAGATTTTATGCTAAGGAGGACAGGATCAGAATGGAGTGTGGCGGTAGAACCGGCCTGGATAGAGGACAGAGGGTTTAAACTAGGCTTTGTTGCCTCCGGGCGGCAGGCACTCCCTTCTGAATTGGCATGTTGGACAAGGTGCAGAACACGACAGGGACCCTGATTAGCTGGGTGGGGTATGTGCAGGAAGGCTCCTCAACTCTAATTACAGTGCATTGTCTCAGCAGCCCAGAGTGTCCCAATGTTCCTAGCTGTTGAGCTTTCCAGGGCAACGAACACTCCTCTACTCTTTAAAGTAACTCTGATATTCCAGCAACCCTATTAGATAAACTTAGAAGGTGTAATTGGTCAAATTACAGTAACACAAAAGTGGGAAGATCAGGCAATATGAGCAGATGGAAGTGAAGTTTGAAATGAAGGGTAAAATTGCCAGGCTGCACTTATGAAAGACAAGAATACATTATAACTGAATTCAAATGAAAGATCAGATAGAAAAAATAAGACTGTACATTCACAGCGCTGTGAAGACGTGCCTAGGGAGATGTTGCTGGGAAAACAACGCTGCTGTCTTGAGAATTTTGTTGGCCAGAAGTGAATCTGAGATGCAGCAAGTGGCTTGGCTTTGTTGTGAGAGCAAGTGCTACCTTAGGTTATGTTCTTTACTTGCTGATGTCACATGAAGGGAGGCAGCAGCTCTGCTGTGCGCTGAAGCATACTGCATTGCTGCTCAGGTACTTGGATGATCGTATTTTTATCATTTTGTTAAAGGTTGGAGATTTCCCCCTTAGTTACAGAGGAAAAGAAACAGGGGGGAAAAGTGAAATCATCCCTATTCCTTGTTTTACAGTTGGTGACTGTTGATAAACTTATGACTTTGGGTTTGATCTGGAAAAATTTGTCTCTGTGTGTGTGTGTGTGTGTGTGTGTATGTGTGTGTGTAGGAGGTAGCTCAAGTTTCTGTTTCACATTTTATTCCCGTTTTCTGTTCTTTCCCCTTTATCTTCTGTCTGCTCGTGGCTCTCCATACTGCATCTCTCCTGGGTGCTTCCCCTTGTTATATGTTCCCATTGTCCCTGATACTTGAACTTCTCGTCGGATAGCTTTCTAAATCCCTGTCTTCGCCATACCCTCTAGTTAGAGATTTCTGCTTTACTGCAGCTAGTTGGGTAGCTTCATTTCTGCTAGAATTTTTAGAGTGTAATAATGATTTGTGGGGCAGGTATTTGGCACAGTGGTTAAGATGCCTCTTGGGAGTCCTGCCTCCTCTATAGGAGTGTTCAAGGTCCAAGTCTGCGTGTTTTGGACACAATTTCCTTCTAGTTGGAACCCTGGGTGGCTGTAGGTCATGGCTCAAGTAGCTGGGTCTCTGATGACCATGTGGGAGACCCAGGTTGAATTCTGGATTCTTGAGTTTGAACTCACTCTGCTTTAACTGTTGTGAACATTTGCGAATTACTGAATGGAAGAAACACCTCCCCAACTCCCTTTATCTCTTTCCACATCCCCACCCCGATTCTGCCTCTGACTTTCAAATACAAAGGAAAAATATAAAACAAAATAGTGATCTGTGTAATAGTATACCTTTCAGAATGTATGGTTTCCAAAATCTAGTGATACTCTATGGTCCAGACAGACAGAAGGAGAATAAAGGCAAGGATTTTGGAACTTGCAACAGACTTGGTACAGTGAAGATGTCGTTTTTTAGGGATCTCATTAGGAGTGCCTGGTGATTGAAGTAAGATAGATGAGAGATTCAAATCTTGTTTGGGTAGATTTTGCTTGGCCAAGGGACTTAGAAGTTCTTTCACTGAGTATAAGAATAGAGGCTGTTGGATTCTGTGTTTATCCTTGGGCCAGAAAGGTCTGCTGCCTTATGAACTCATTTAGTGGAGAGTCTTCTGCTGCTAATGATTACTATTTTTTGCCCCTTTCATTGATAGGGGCTATTTCTGGCCGTGCCGGACATAAAGTGGAAGAGTATTGTGCAAGTGGAAATTTTGGAGAGTAATGAAGTCAGCCAGTACACACGGCAACTGAAATGAGTTACAGATCACTGGCTTCCTCTGTGCATCCTCACATTTTAATTGATGCATTATAATTTTACTCGTAGCTGTAGGAGTCTGATTCTCTTCTGCTAGGCTCTCTGTTTTTCTATGCTTTTATATCCAGAGTTTATGTTGAGCAAGAGAACTGCAAAATGTCTGTGGAACATGTAAGAGATTGCCCCTGGATCTCTGCCTGTTTGGCATATTTAAGAAGCATGTGGCACACCGTGTCCCCAGGGGAACCCTCTGACAATGGTCTTGACTCACTGAGACCTGAAACTGGCCTCATTACTGGCCATAAAGATGAAGGCAGTGGGCTGCACCTCAGACTCTCTGTCCTTGGAAGAGCTGTGCTGGGACTTCCTCGATGAGCAACTGGGAGAAGTCAGGTGCAGTCCACGTTACCCTCCAGCCTACCTGGTATATGTCACTCGGAACTTACCTGCCAGTCCTGGGGGTTGTACATGACCTGTCACATGATTGGAGGATCCAGAGACATAGACATGTCCTCTAGCCAGTTACAGTGCCATTGTTGCGGGGGACGACCATGGAGACGCCCTTCTGCCTTCCCCTTTCTTAGACTATACAGGTTTGTGCCAGCTTTACAATAAATGACATGCTCAGACTGTCTCCGGCAGTTAGTGCTGAGAAACACTGCTGCCTCACCCCCCCAGTGGTTTCGGGGGCCTTATAGATCTTCCTCTCTGTCTCTCCTCTCTGTATATCCGCCTTTCCAATAAAAAATAATAAAAATAAATCTTTTAAAGAAAAAAGTAGAGCAGCTAGGACATGAGCGGGTGCCTACGTGGGATGTTGGCACCGCAGATAGAAGTTATCCTACTGTGCCATGGCAGCCAAACTTAGATTTAGATCTTAATGTTGGATTTATGACTGTTCAAACTTTGACACATTATTTTCTCCTCTGGGCCTCTCTGTCTTACTCTAGGAGCCTGGCCTGACCTGGCCTGGGACTTCCTAACCTGGTGGCAGGAGCAGGCATCTGGAACCTGTGTATAAGCCAATCATTGTTGCAGATGGAGCAAGTAACATGTGTTAATGCAAAAGTACTAATGATTTTTCAAATGTTCTTATATACTATTGTGTTAAATAAAACAGGATGAATTCATTTAAAGCACTAAGTTCTATTTTAAAAATTATTTTCTCAGTTGATGAACTAAAAAATTGCAACAGTTATCTAGGCATTTCAGAGCTATTTTCGGCTAAATTTTTAACGTCCAGTGAGATTTCTATGGGGCCAGAGGAGTCCCTAAAGAACCATTCCACTTTCCCTTGGCTGCTGTTGTAAGCATGATTATTGTTAATCAGAGATCAGATTTATGTTATTAGAGATCAGGATTACATAATTGCTCTAGAAATGATTTGATTCTTGTGCTGTGTCTTAACTGACTTAGAACTGTCATGCGTCAATAATAGAGGAGTGTTTTAATCTCCTTTGACAGGGTGAGTCCTGCTGCAACTCCCCCTGGCAGGGATGATGGAGAAAGCCTAGGTTTCAGGATCCCTCCCCCTCCACCCTACCCCCCAGCAATGCATCTGTGACAGGGTTGCCTCACCTTTCTGAGCGGTATTAGTCTTTGTTTCTTTTCTTCTTCTTTTCTTTTTTCTTAAATGAAAAAAAAAAGTGTTCACCTCAAAGGAATGTGTGAAGACAAATTGAAAGCTGTGAGCCGATGATGTTGTCTGGCAGAAGGAAAGCAGTCAGCAAGCCCTTTTGGGCAGCCTGATGAATGTGAAGGTGTAGAAAGATCAGATGATTTGAAACCAACTTAAATATAAAAGTCTGCAATTTAAGCATTGCTTAGAGGCAATTACCGTCACATATTTGCTGGCTGCTTTGTCCGTTGGCTAGGTTGGAACTGCCAGGCGCACTGTAAGCAATGCATGGTGAGGTTGGCTCTCTTGGAAGATCTCTCTCCAAAGCTCAGAAATGCTTTTACCTGTTTTTGCCCCAAGTCTCTCTCTCTCTGGCCAAGTTCTGAGAGTGTTGAATAGCTGCTCCCTTTAATCTGCTGTCAGGAGTGAGAATCCTGGAGGTACCTTCTTGTGGGATCTTGAAATAGAACTTGAATGGAGAGAATGTGCTTTTGAAATGATTTATTTTGAATGCACTCTCATTGTTGTGGTGGTGGGTGCGTAGCACGGAAAGCTGAGTCAGGACTTTTGCCAGTTCTTCTTACCACCAGACATCCAGAGCATCCCAGAGGAGGAAAGATGAGTGTTGGGGAAGAGGGAAAGCTAAGGTCCCTGAGAGCATTTCATGATATGGTCCTTGGTTCATCACTCAAGGCAGCTCTTTTGGGTAATTAAAGGACTTTGCTTAGAGAAAATACTGGTTTCTTAAATATTTGCTGCATTACAGACTCTGAATAATTGAGATCATTTATTTTAGTTAGTTCTTTGGAAATGATTCTAGCAGGGAGAGTGACCTGGAGGGGCTCTGCCAGGGGCTCCCTGCAGTAGACGGCTTGCTCGAATGTGCCGTTTCTAGCTTCACCTCCCCTTCTCTGCTGGTTCTGTGGATCTGTCACATTGCTGGCTGGATGCCAGTCCCAGAGGCTGTCAGCAAAGCAGCTTCAAATATCCTGATTGTCTGATTCGAGGTGCCCCAAACAGCAGCTTTTCTTTGCTTCCAGCAGCGTCACGAACTCATTCCTGAGCACTATGCCGTTCCCATGGAGCCTGCTGTGTTCTTTCAGGTTCCAGGGGAGAGAGGAGCCCAGGTTGTCAGGAAGAAAGTTAGCCTGGTGATGTGGGAAGCCTCCTCACAGCCAGGTAGCCCCGAGGAACAGAGCAGATGTTTGTGATTCAACTGCAGCTCCAGGTGTCTGTGTATTGTCTCAGCTCTAGACATCTGAGCTCCAGGTAGGGTCAACTGCTTCAGAGGATGGTAACAGAGAGGTCTGTTTCTTGCCCCTCATCTGGCTTCTAAGGGTTGGCTGGCCATCTTTGGTATTCCTTGGTGTGTTCCTGGCCTACCAGGTCTCTACTTTAATCTTCAGAAGACATTTTCCCTGCTGGACTATCTGTTCAAAAAAAATTTTTTTTTAATAGGGGTTAGAATTCATTTAATTTGGCTACCTCTTTAAAGACCCATATTCAAATAAGGTCATATTCCAAAGCACTAGGTGTTAAGATTCCAACATATGGATTTTTGTGCACAGAATTCAACCTAAAACAGATTCCCCCAGCTGTCCTTGTTTTTGCTCCCTCAGACTAAGTATTCAGTGTCTTCCAGAAGCATGACTTAGTTCCCACAGAGTTTCCCTTGCCTGTTGCTGAGTGTCTTTTATTCTCTTTGATGTGTGGTTGCTGTCATCTCATCACCACTGCTTGGCCTTGACCCCTCGGGAATCTGCCTTGGTCCTGAGAGTGGGTGTCAGAGCACACAGCATCAAGGCCTGGGCAGTAATCCTCTCCCGGGGCTGCTTTTCTACGGAGGTGCCTGTGGACACAAAGACATGCTCGGCTGTCAGAGTGGGTTTCATGACTTGTGTTGGGCTAATAAGCCTCGAAAGTTCCAGGGCTGAGCTCTAGTCCCCCTTTGTACATACTTAGTTTTGGCCTGTGTAATGGCCCATGTACTGCCCAGGTACAGCAGTATAAATGTTTACATATAATGACTTTAACCCTTTGACTACCCATAAGATAATTACATTATTTATAAAAATACTACTCTGAGTCCAAAATGGGATATAAGCTTATGCAGTTGCTTGATAATCTTTATGTCAGAATATCTTGTGGCCCTGTTATTTGGCTTATTAGGGGATACCATCACATGGTGAAATTTAGGCACTTCATAAATGTGACTACAAAGCAAATGGTGCTCCAGTGCTCCTTTCCACTCCCAACTGACTTTTCTTTCTTGGGAGTCTTAAAGGACAGAAATACAGGCTCATGATGGATTTTGTTGTTGTTGTTGTTAAATTGTCTGCCCAGTTTCCAAAGTCAAACACTGGTTAAATTGTTTAAGTCAGGTCACCTCCAGCCCACTGAAAACTTCCCTTTGATTTGCTGGGGATCATTAAGCCACATCTTGTGTCTTGTGTCAGGGTTCTGTGCCAGGCTTCTGGAAGAAGGCAGAATTGGCTGGCAAGGCATTGCTTCCAAGTGTCTCCTAGTTGTCGGCACCTTGTACATGATCACCTGATTGAGCTGTTCAGGGCTCAGCGTGGCTCAGAGACACCCGAATAGCAGTGCCCACGCCTTCTGCACATTCCAGGCACTCCTCCCGGCACATCCGACCTTGAGTTCCTCCTGGACTTGTGCATTTTGTGCTCATGCTGGCCACTTGGCTTTCCAGCTGCTTCATTTGCACAGCCTAAGCTTTATGTAGCCTCAGCTGGCTGAAAAGGACTTTTATGGCACCTGTACTTCTATACTTTACTTTCTGGCATTTACAGTTTCATATTCTCATCTTGGCTTTGGAAGCAAGATGATCTGTGAAGAATCCAAATAGAATTCATTTCTGGTGATCTAAGTGATCATAGGCAGTGGAGATCTGGTTTTACTGATTAATTACTTCAGGAGAAAATTAAAGTAAACCAATAGGAGGGCCTGAAGTGAGGTAGGCTTTGTCTGCCTGATTTTGACTCATCAAATAAAACCAGTGAATTTAGATGTTTTATTCTGAATGGACTATTGGAATTCATCCAGCTGCTTCTGGTTGGAGAAAAAGCTGAGTTTTGTTGATTTGTGCTTGAAGCAGTCACCTTGCTGAATGAGAGGAATTTAGAAGCTGGCAGGGTCCTTGGGCTGTTCGTCTTTTCCCATTGTGGTGCCACTTGGAGGATTGGATCCTGTTGTATTCTTTTAAAGTGTCCTCTTCCTGCAAATCCTAGACATGTAAGACTCTTGGGATATCAAAGCCAACAGGGAGCTTGCAAATCAGTTTTTTTTTGGGGGGGGTGTTCCAAATTCATCCTTATCAGAACATTCATTGATACCCATCATTCCATGATTCATTTAAATCCATCAAAAATTCATGGACAGCATTAACCCAAAACACACAGAATTGCCAGTGTAACTTGTTATTAAGCTAAGAAATAGCTGAACATGAAGAAATATTGTATTTGAATGGGCCTGTAAGGGTTGGTGACAAATAGTAAATTTTATGAATTGCTTCAAAATGCAGAAAATATCAGACTCCTGGGCCTCCAGAGTCTCTGGTCTTAAGAGGTGCTGGTACAGTAAGTTCAGTCATTTTGTAGGTGACAAAAATGAAATCTCACAAATATTACATAATCACCAAAGTTTTATGCACCTTCTTTTTTTCAAAATCAATAGAGATGGTGTCATTTCTAGGCAGCCACTGTAGCTCTGCTAGCATTTTAGTTGGGGTGGAAACCAGGGTTTGCACAGTTTACATTGAACTTTCAAAAATATAGAAATAGAAAAATGAGTGAGTCAGTTTCTCTATCTTCCTGTCTGTTTCCTCTCTCATCTGTGATTTCTCTTATTTTCCATCATTTTAGTTCAAAGGTTTTTATTCTTAAAAATATTTATTTTAGAGAGAGGGAGAGAGAACACTCCCATCCAGTTGTTCACTTTTCAAATGGTTGAGACTGGGCAGGGACAGAGTCAGGAGCTGGGAACCCAATCCAGGCACCCCCCCTCCCCCCGCCGGGTAGTAGGGCCGCAGCTGCCTGAGCCGTCTATTTCTGCAATAACAGGAAGTTGGAGTGAGGGTCAGGAGTATGACATCAAACCCAGCTGGCTAAATGCCCAGCCCCAGGTCGTATAGTTTATCTTGATATTGGCTTCTCAGGAAGAAAAGGAGTACAAGGAATAAGATGGGCATAGAATGCTCACAGCCAGAGCAACTGTTATGAAGGAAAAAGGAGAAAGCCCAAGCGACCTACAGCATCCTCTCAGTCTTTACATCTCCTGTGGCTTTGGTCTCATCTCTTGCTTTCTGTAGCCTGTCTTTGCCTGTTCTCAGGGCACAGAGAGAAAGGCAGAGGTCTGTATGTTTGGGTGCCCCATAGAGGAGGGGCAAAGCTTCTGATGGACTGCGTTCCCAGGGGAGGAAATCTGCTTGCCTTTCAGGGTCAGGTGTCTGTGGATGTTCCTGGAAAGGTGTCAGGAAGCAGGGACTGGGGTCTGATCTCTCACTTGATAGGTGTTTCCATGGTTTCAGAACTTTGTCCCATGGAGTGCTTCCTCCAAACATAAACTGCTTTCGTTTTCACAGCAACAGGATATTAGAGAGTGACTAAGTAGGACTGAAAGTTAGTAAGAATGCTTATTATACCCAGGAGAGAACTGAACTTCAAGAGAGTTAGAGGGTTTCTTACTTTTACTTTGCTAGTGCACAAATTAGTGTCTTAAAACTGCAGCAATTACTGCCCCACATTTCTGGAGACTTGACCTCTAGAATGACCAGCCGGCTTGGTTGGTTCTGTGTTTTGCCCCTGGCACCTGGTGACAACTAGCAACCCTTGATGTTCTTGGTTTGTATGTTCACCCTCCAGTTGCTGCCATGGTCTGCACTCTTCCTCTCTGCCTGTATCCAGACTTCTCATTGGGACGAAGGGCCCTCTCCTCATTACCCATTTCTCAAAGAAGGCCCCATTCTGAGGAACTAGGACTTAGAGTTTTGATCTGTTTTTTGGAGGAGGTACAATTCCTACCATAGAGAGCTTTCCCCCAACTCTGTGTTCAAATTCAGGATGCCTTTTTGTGGCAATAATTCTTTAGCTGATTGTTTTGGCAATATCAAAGTAGAAAACGACCAGGGCTAATTTACTTTTTCCTAGCTGTCAGTGAATGCAGTACTTAATGGACTGGCCACGTTGTCATTCACCATGTTTAAGCATGCAAGATAGGAGGACAGGGAGTTTGGAAAGGGCAAGTTATAGTCAATTAAATAATTCTTTTGTCTTGATAAGGAAAGTAAAATGGCAAGAGGATCAACCTAAGCTTTCACCTGAAGGCTGACACAACTAGCACGCCCGTGCTGTTGCCAGGTGGTTTCTAGGGAGCATCTTGATGATCTACTGTGAGCTTATTCTGATTCCTTCTGGCCCACCCACAGGCTCAGCCATTTCTGAGCAGTCAAAACACTGGGCACTAAGAGGAAAATAAATCTTCTAATTATGAATTACTGTGAATCAGAAGGAAGAGTTGGAAGTGGCATTAGTTATCTGGTTCCCTAGTCTCCCTTATTTGGTCTCAAAATAGGAAATCTCATTCATTGTTTTTCTGTGATGGGATATTGGTAAAAGGACTATTTATTCTTCAAACTGATACACTTTGGAGAATGTCAGGAGTACAAAAATAGTCATTAAAATTACACTTTTCTAAAAATGTGCTGGCCATTAAACTGTTTTATTCTACTGGTAAATCTATAAAACTGATCCATTAAAAAATATCTAGAAATTTGTTAAAAATGTTTTGTCAATTATAAAGCAAGGAAAAGATCCTCTCTTTCTTTTTTGAGATTTATTTATTTTTATTGCAAAGTCAGATATACTGAGAGGAGGAGAGACAGAAAGGAAGATCTTCCATCTGATGATTCACTCCAGAAATGACTGCAATGGCTGGTACTGCTCTAATCCAAAGAAAGGAGCCTGGAACTCCCTCCATGTCTCCCACGCGGGTGCAGGAACCCAAGGCTTTGGGCTGTCCTGGGCTGCCTTCCCAGGCGACAAGCAGGGAGCTGGATGGGAAGTGGAGCTGCTGGGATTAGAATCAGCGCCCATATGGGATCCCGGCATGTTCAAGGCGAGGACTTTAGCCACTAGGTCATCAAGCCGGGCCCAAAAAGATCCTCTCTTAAATGTATTATGAATATTTAAAAGCTGCATAAGGTTGGGCATTTAGTGCAATGGTTAAGATGCTAATGGGAGGCCTGCATCTCATAATGGAGAGTCTGGGTTTGAGTACTGCTTGGCTATGGATTCTAGCTGCCTGCTGATGGACACCAGATTATGGTCAGAAATGGCAGCCAAGATGACTCGAGTACTCAGGTCCCTGCAGTCTGTATGGGAGACACAGGTTGAATTCTCTGTGCTTGGATTGTGAGTGTTTGGGAAGAGAACACAAAGATGGAAGATCTCTGTCTCTGCTTTGTAAGCACATAACAATTTTTTTTTAAAGAAGGGCTTTAAATCAATGTAAATATCTATTCCTGGGACAGAATACATATCATGATGAGTTTCTTAGCCATTTCTGTTCCTTACACTGTGTCACTGGAATATTTCTGAAGAATGCAGCTTTATTTTTCAGTATGGCCTATTTTGATTTTTCCATGAGTTGCCTACAGTCTTCTTCAAAATTATATTTTATGGTTAGTGAATTTCAAATTATTTCTATTTTCAGTTGATCTGGAAAGACTAATTTTCATCAATAAAATAAAACAATTTTTTGTAGATGCAAGATACCTGGTAAAATAACAGAAAATTCAAAGAAATGGTGAATATTTAAATTTTTAATATGGAGGTGAGGAAAAGTTCAACCTGAATATTTTTATGGGTCTTTTTTGGGTAATTTTTATACACTATGATGGTTATAATTAGTAATAATGTGTTAAAACAGAGTAGATCTTGGATGCTCCAATAAAAAATAAATATGTGAGGTGACAAATACTTTGATAGTTTTATTTAGTCATTATGTGTGTACATTATAGTATATTACATTATAAATATTTGTAGCCTAGTGGTTAATGTCCTCGCCTTGCATCTGCCAGGATCCCATAAGGACACCAGTTCATGTCCTGGCTGCTCCATTCCCTTCCAGCTCCATACTTGTGGCCTGGGAAAGCAGTGGAGGACAGCCCAGAGCCTTGAGACCCTGCACCCATGTGAGAGACCCGGAGGGAGGAGGCTCCTGGCTCCTGACTTTGGATCAGCTTAGTTCTGGCCATTGCAGCCATTTGGGGTGTGAGGCAGCAGAAGGAAGATCTTTCTCTCTGTCCTTCCTTCTCTATGTAAATCTGACTTCCCAGCAAAAATAAATGTTAAAAATATATATATATATATACATTAAAATTTATGATTCTATTTGTAGAGGTTAATACATTTCCTGTATATCACAATACAAATTTAGAAGCACAGTGCTGTTCTTCACCTGCCCATGTCTCCATTCTCCCATCTTTACTTTACTTTTTTAAAATTTACAATGGCATCTTTCAGTTCACTTTATAATCATTTTTGTTAGACATTAGTAAAGGTACATTACAAAAGGCAATTATTGAATTTTAATAAATCCTTGATTGCATTTGAGCAATCCAAAATTTTCTCCTTTGCCAGGAAGGTTTTAATGTTATTCTGTTTCAAGCTCTGCTTTTGATCACAACCTGCAAAATCTTCAAAGGCTAAAAATTAGTTTTGTATCAGTTAAACATCAGCATTTTAAAAATTTATGTGAAAGGCAGAGAGACAAAGACACATTTACTGCTGAGTGACTTCCCAAATGCCTACAGTTGCTGAATCTATGCCAGGACAAAACTTGGAACCTGGAGCTCCACCTGGCCTTCTGGTGTGGGTGGCAGGGATTCACATCAGCCATCACTGCTAGCCTCCCACAGTGTGACTTAGAAGGAGGCTATGACTGAAGGCAGAGCTAGCCTCCAACCTTAGCACTCTGACATGGAATTCAGGCATCCTGAGTTGTGTCTCAACTGTAGTGCCATATGCCTGGCTCATGTACCTATCTGAGTAAAATATTTCAAAATGATTTTGAAAAAGTAAACACAAAATTATAAGGGACTCATTTACAAAACAGTATAATTGTTATACACATAGGATGAATTATAAAATAGTTTCACAAAAGCTTTACACTTTTTAACATCCAGTTTATGAAGAGCAATAAAAAACTGTGTTTCCATGCTGTAGTTCATTTTCATTAATGTGATTTTAATCACAACAATTTTGTAGCTCAGTTATTTTCTGTGTACAAAAGGGAGGCAGCACAGCGACTGTTTTTATGCATGGAATCATAAGGTTATTTGGAGATAATAATGAATTATGTGTGTAATGCACTAATTACAAGAACAGTTCTGCTCCATGGATTTCTCAGTAAAAGCATTGTTTTTGCCATACTGTGAACCACCAAAATTTGTCTTCATGTTATGTGTGCAGAAATAGTTTTTCATAATATTTGCAAGAATGTTGGTTTTTTTTCCCTATCAACAGCAAAAACAAAAACAAAAACAAAAACTTAACATCCCATGAATTGGGTGAAAAAATGATGAGAATCATTAATGGAATTTGGTTGATTAATTCTCTGAAACATCTGCTAGCATGGCATACCTTCTGTATGCAAAACTTTCTGCTAAAGGAGCTGACACAGTGTTAGCTACCACCTCTCTATACATGAGAAAATGGAAATGAGAAGCTTAATTTAAATTATTTTACTTTAAGAAGTTGCTCCCCTGCAGAAATAGTTTTTTTCATACATGTGTTTCTCACCTAAGCTTTAGTTTCTCATCTTCTTCATTGAGCATTTCCTCTAAAAGTCCCAGAGATTTGCAATGTGTGGGACCCGTCCATGCACCAGCTGATAGGTGGCAGCAATGCTTGTGTCTGTACCAGCTGACAGGTGGCAGTAGCAGCAGTACTGGGTGCTCCTGTCCTGACACCTGGGACTGCAGCAAGCTCTACCAGACCCTAAAGAGAGAAAAGATAGCCATTGGTGGTAGGCTGATGTGACTGGGGGTGTGGAAAGTAGGGGTACCGGACCCAAGTTGCTAGAATCAGAACACACTTTGTTTTATCAGGAAACACTGGGCTGTGATCTAAAGAGGCTTTGTCTGGAGAGATCAGAAAATGAACTGAATTATTACAGACCATCTTTTGGATTCAACCAAATAGTCAAGCCATTATGACTTTTTTTTAAAATTCACGCATTAAGCCATTATTGAGATTTCCCCAAGTGTTGAGTGAGACCTTGGCTCACTGAATGTGTGTTTCACATGGAACGCTGGACGATGGCACAAGTTGAAAGTGCAAACAGGGAATATCAGACCCATTATGCCTTTCCAAAAGCACAACTATTAAGAATGACTCTTCTCATTTGTTTGTTTAATAAGAAGAAAACACTGGCTGAAATGCTAAACCAGACTGGAGAATGTCCTGTGGAAATGTTTATGATCTCAGGCGATACAGCATACATGATACAGTGGCTCCTCATATGGTGTGCAAGTTACTGTCTTCATTTGGTCCTGGGACCTAGTAGTGGAGTTGTGCTTGGGGCACTGTCATAGCAGAACCAATGAAAGTCTTGCATGAAAACTGCTCTTTGAGACTAGAGATCTTTCAAAGTCACCATCAACCAAGAGGGTGCTGGTAATTATTTAACAACTTGTGGGGAAAGGAGAGGTGATATGAAGGAAAAGAAGGAAGACCTGATTTATGGTCCTGATTCTTGTGATGTAAATTCCTTGCTGTGGCTGATTTCATGTTTCAAGTTTGACAAGTCATCCAAGTTGGAGCTGGAATGGATGCGTAAAGCCAATGTACCACTACCACCAAACCTCTACCTAAATTTGTGTCCAACAATGCTAAGTACTGTTTTGGGGCAAGAGAGAACAAGAAACAGCTGAATACACTTCTAACTGGCCTCTCTTGCCCCAGTCAGTTGCGGGATTAAGTGGGAAATTTTTCCATTCATATTGATTCACTTCCTCTGACACCCAGCGGTGAAACTGTGTCAGTTTTACTCTATGTAGACCAATTATTTCCTTAGAAAAAAATGTTTAATAAATGAAAATATTCTTTGGTTTTTTTTTTACCATTACACACTATGTTTACAATATAAAGTTATCTAAACCTTAGGAATTTGCAAAACTCTGGTTCCAGTGTGCTCCCCATTCCTGGTCAACAGCAAGAGAAGAAGAAAAATTTTGCAGGTGTTTTACTTTAGCCTTTGCTCTTTAATATTCTAGATCTGAAAATTATAACAAAAACTTGAAGGAATGTTCTATGCAAATTTAAAGACCTAAAGTATTTAAAGCAGAGAACACTTAATTAAGTTTGTTATGTTCCAGATACCGTAGTGAAGATTCAGGGACTTGAGGAAACCTCGAGTAATAAACCCTTGATATATGTAGGTCTGTTTTTGCATATGAAAATAGAAAACTTATGTTTTATGCATCAATTATAGATATTGTTCTGCAACATTTCCTCATAAAGCAGGATGTGCCTTATGTTAATTTTCCATGAATATTTCAATATCATTTGGCAAAGGGAGGAAAAATATGACCCATGTAAAAAAAAAATAAAAACCCTTCAACCCTGGGGTTGCCACATTCTCCAGTGGTTTGCTTGATTACAGATTTATGAAGTGAGGCCTTCCCAGACAGAGCAGAAATTGAATATACCCATCAGGAAGGGAAGACTCCTAGCAACCATGGAACACCGAGAGTAAATAAATTGATACAAAGCTCCCAGCACCGAAACAGAAAGGAATTCACGGTTCCGTCTGATGGAACCATGAAGGCTCGACATTCTCTCTGAAAAAATGAAGGAAAGTGAAATCAGCAGAAGTGAGCAAGTCATAAAGCACCGGTGGACGTTTACTGATGGGCATTGTGGGGCTGCACTCGGGCGTAGAGATAAGAAAAGCATTGAAGGTCTATTGCGAGCACTCTTCCTGACCCTCACAATTGAGGAATTGTCCACCCTCTGTGTAGTGTTCATTTCTCTCTCCCATTCTCAGGGTAGTTTTATAGCACTCCTTTTGAGTGTGTAAAGTTGTGCCAGTTCTGTGCATAAGGGAAGCTTCTGACAGTCTCGGATATGCATGGAGAAATGCTTCATTGTAAGGGCTTTTATGTGGTTAGAGCTGGGTTGAGACTATGCCCTTCATCTACTTTGCAACTTGATCCTGTGAAGCGATTCTTTCTTCAAATGTCAGAAATCTTTGCTGTTAGCAGAACCTGCCCCTCCCTATACTTACTTTTCCCCTCACTGTTTTCCCTGAGCAGAAGAGAAGGCCCATGTTTAACACCCTTCCGACCTCCCCTGTTGACCATCTGTAATTTCTCACTCGGAGATGGTCAGAAAGGAGCCATCTTTGTACCTTCCTCCTCCCTTCCCGCCAGCTGAGCAGCCACTTTCTTTGGGTTTATTTGCAATTTTAATGGTGTGGGGGAGCAAGCACATCTTTCAATCTATACAGCCTGCATGGCCATTTTAGAGGCAATGTAACAAGTGATTACTAACTCAGAGGTGCTATTTTCCTGTTTCTGGAAGGTCACTTTTGCAATACAGCAGCATCAAAATGCTTAAAGGTAAGGTAGGGGAAATGTTGAATATGTAACAGATGGGACTCAGAAACACGCACTTCATTGGAAGCACAGAGATTTAGAAACCGCTCAGGTTCCTTGCTCTTTGAGATGATGCCGCAGAGGGATTGGAGTAAGGGTGTCAGCAAGACGCGGATCAGAACTGGGGCAGTAGAAACAGCAGAATCACAGCCTAAGTCTTGAATGTGTTCAGTTTCTTGCAGCACATTTTATTAACCCCAGGTCTCTTCTCCAGTTGAGTGATGAAGCTCATTGCAGAAAACTTTAGACTTTTTTTTTCTGCACCAGAATATCCTAAAGCAAGTTCAGCTCCATTGCCTTCCACCGAAAAAGAAACTGAGCCAAGTGATTGTTCGATGGTCCTGGAAAAGAAAGAATTGTTCCATTTGAAGTTGCCACTTGAGCCTTAAAACCTAGGCTTCCTAGGTTTGTCCTAGGTTTTGCCTGTCCTCTCTTCTCCCTGGCTGGGGAGAGGAAGGCATCAGGTAGGTGCTCATTAGACTAATGTGCAAGTAGATAGCCTCCGCTGCTCATTGGTGACTTTTATCAGTTCTCTTAGGTTCTGCCCATGTTGCAGTTTTTCTTTCTTGTTCTTTTTTTGTGCTAAGTAGCTTGTAATTCTGAAATATTAGAAATGAAAGCTCACGACTTAAAATTTTGAAGCTTTCTTTTCTAACTCGATAATCCATGATATAAACAGCTTTCTCACATCTCATCGTTGGCATTCCCTGTCAGCTGCCTTGGGGTTGAATTAGTTGTAGTTCTCGTACTGGCATTGTTCCCCTCTTACTGATAAGGATGCGGAAGGTCACAGAGCCCTGTGCAGTGGAGCCAAGATTTGGAAACCTCTGAACAACAGGGCAATGCAGGAAAGCTAATAAAGCTTGAGTTTATAATTGAACCTCATATATTTCCTTCCTAAAAAAAAAAATCTTTCTTTTCCTGCACCTTTTCCTCCCTAAACTGGGGAGGGCTTCTGTGGTTGCACATGTTCTCTTTAGAGGAGTGTGTAACTGCCATGGTGATTACTTGATCACTTCTGACATAAGCAAGCATGTTTTATCAACATAAGCCATTGGAAATAAGAAAAAAAAAACCTTTCGAAGAAAAGTTCCAGACAAACTTTCAAAAAGTTGAAACAGAGAATATATGATATTCAATATAAAACCAGATCATGAAGTGGAAAAATTGCCTTTGTTTGGGTGTTAGGTACCTGCTTCACCACTCTGTGTGAATTTGTCATTGTAGGACTGCAACTGTCCTCACAGGCAGGCGCAACTTAATAAAAGGAGAACTTTTAAATTGGGCTGCATATATGTTATTCTACCACTTGAAAGATCTAAACTTTCTAGACTTTCCCCCATCAATTCACTTTAGTCCATCCTGCTCCCTCTTGGTTTTTCTGATTTAGGGGTTGATAAGCGCTGCATATCAATTGCCATTTGTAGATGTGGCAGATGTGATTATAATGGTATCTGTGAATTAGTTCCAAATGTTCTACTTAAAAAGCCAACTGTGATTCTGGAAACTGACTGTAGAGGGGAAGAATACAAGATTTGTGATGAATAAGGCCTAGCCCCTTTGGGGAAAAGCGTCCACTGGATTTAGTTAACATTTTCCTTAATACCAGGGAGGAGAAGTAACACTCAATAAAGCAGGCAGATGCACTTAGATAGGCTGGTGTTAATGAAAGAGGAAGCAATAGAAATGGGCTTAGTGATGTTTTTCAGAATCAAGGCAAATGAGAAAAGTGTCCAGGAGTGATGTTCAATAAAAATGGGTAAATGTGTTGGAAGAAATGGTTATGACATAGGAAGTAACATTTATTACCCTATTTTATTTCCAAACCTAGGCCTATAACATCTGGGAGTGTGAAAATTCTGTCCCAATAGGACCCTAGTTTTCCTCTTTGTCAAAACAAGTCAAATTGTGTCAACATCACCATTTGCTTAGTCACACTGGCTCAATTACTGAAAGCTGTCTTTCAATCATTATTCTCGTTTATGCATTCTAAAAATTAGCACTGGTTTAGCATTTGTTATATTGAAGATGCTATGGTAAAGAGTTTGCATGAATTGTGTAATTTCGTCTTTAGGAAAACTCTTGGAGTAACTGATGTTACTCCGCTTCACAGATAAGGAAACACAAAGTTTCGAGGAAAAATCTTGCAATGACTTGGCTGACTCCTGACCTGCAGCTAAAACTACTTCTATCATTGAACACACTGGCATGGTCAAAGCCCCTTTTTAGCACCCCGATATGTATATTCTTTAATCAGACTTTCATAAATTTTTTGCACTATTACTTTTATTTAACTTTTTTTGGTGACAGTGATTACACATGTGTGTGGCACACAGTGACACATTTTGACATATGTATAGAATGTGTGCTGGTTGAGTTAGGGTAATCAACCTTTTCCCTTCTTTGATACTACTTTCTGGTTGGAGTCCTAGAGCTCCTTTGCTCCACTTTATCATAAAAAACAATAGGTTATTGTGAACTATAGTTACCCAACTAAGCTGCATAATAAGCTGCATAACATCACTTATTCATTTGATCTAATTCTGAGTCAGTAACTCTTTCTTAAACTGTATCCCCCACCACACTCCCCTGCATCGAGTAATTACTGTGCCATTGTTCAGGTCGAGTTCTTTTAGCTTCTGCACATGAAACAGAACAAGTGGTATTTGTCTTTTTGTGTCTGATTCTGTTGGATGTCCTCCTTGCCCATCCATTTTGCTGCACATGACAGGATTTCGTTCTTTTTATGGCTAAATAATAATCCATTGTGTGTATATGCTCTATATTCTTGACCCACTCATCTGATGATGGGTACTTTAGTTGATTACATATGGCTATTATGAATGGTGCAATAATAAACATAGAAAGGTATATCTTTGATATTTATTATTTAAAAATTTTTATTCCTAGTAGGATTAACGAATCATGAAAACTCTATTTCTAGTTTTTTCAAGGATCTGTATCCTGTTCTTCAAAGTGGCTATACTGATTTGCATTTCCATGAACAATATATAGGGTCCTACACAGTAGCCTATTGGGTAAATCCTAGCCTTGCATGTGCTAGGATCCCATATGAACACTGATTTGTATCCCACCTGCTCTTTTTCCCATCCAGCTCCCTGCTTGTGGCCCAGGCAGGCACTTGAGGATGGCCCATAGCCTTGGGACCCTGCACCCACATGGGAGACCCAGAAGAAGCTCCTGGTTCCTGGCTTAGGATTAGCTTAGCTCCAGCCATTTTGACTGGCTACTTGGAGAGTGAGCCAGTGGATGGAAGATATTTCTCTCAGTGTCTCCTTCTCTGCATATCTGCCTTTCCAATAAAAATAAACATCTAAAATAGTACATAAGAGCTCCTTGTTCTCCAAATTCTTACCAGCATTCATTATCTTCTTCTTCTTTTGTGATAGCCATTCTAACAGGGGCTAGTGGTATCTCATTTTGGTTTGGGTTTGCATTTCTTTGATGGCTAGTGAAGTTGAGCATTTTTTCATGGATTTATTCACCATTTACAGATCTTCTTTTGAAGACTGTCTATTCAGGTTCTTTGCTCATTTCTTGATTGTTTTTTGTTAATTTTTTTCAGTTTCTTACACTGGATATTATTTCTCAGAGAAGTAGTTTGCAATTATTGTCTCCCATTTTGTCAAACATCTCTTCACTGTAACGATTGGTTCCTTTGCTCTGCAGAAACTTCTAAGTGTGACACAATACCACTTGTCTGACTTTGCCTTTATTCCCTGTGCTTTTGGAAACTTTCTCAAGAAATCATTGCCTGCACCAACGTCTTGAACTGTATGAAGTCTTATGATTAGGACTTTGATCTAACTTGAGATGGTCTTGCCTATAATGACAGCTGTGGATTTAATTTCCTTTTCTTTACAAATGCATACCCAGTTTTGCCAACCTCATTTGTTGATAAGAATGTTTTCTGTGATGTTTGTTCTCAGCACTTTTATCAAAGATCAGTTGACTGTTTCTAATACTAAACATCTAAAATGTCAATGCATTATTATTCCTGCTTTCAGCATTCCAATACATCTTTATTGCTTACGGGACACACTTCAGATGTAGGGAAATGCATGTTAGCATATGTTGAATGCTGTTGCGGAGAACAGGTTTTCCAGCACTTATGTTTATCTTGCTCAAGGCAGAATATGCGTAATCTGTTTTTGGAAGTGAAATTGTTTGTTGATTTTCTGAATTGAGGTCTTGAACTAGGGAGATGATCAGTCAACAAGTATTTTCAAGGGTTGTGACAAATGGAGTCAGGCTATTTTCTATCATTTGGGGAAGAAGTATGTAGATAGACATTTCTGAAAGGATAAGAAATGAGGCAATATTTGTATAAATGTGAATTTTCAGTACAAGAGTCTTTTAATAACCAAAGGGATAGGATGACCCAGTCTGTGGATTCCAGTCTCGTGCTCTGATCAGGTCATCCCTGTCACTACCCATAGATTCATGAACAAAGGAACTGTGATTGGCACGTGTATTTTACTTCTCAAGATTGACTTATGCACTGCAGTTGAGTGTCTCACCCGCCATCAACCAGCTGACACTAAGTCCTCAGTATGCAGTCTTATCTGATGGGAAGCTACCTGATGTCATGCTGATTACATAGGCTACTTCCGTCATGGAAGGGCAACATTTTTGTCCTTACTGGATAATATTTCTGAATATTCCACTATGTAAAGATCAACTGAGGTGCTGGCCAAGGACAAAGGCAGTACAGAGTGGGTAGTTGAAGAAAATAGTTATAAATACTATGACCACATGACTAGTTATAGAATAATAGAGTAATTGCTATGAGTATTCCTCATTTTGTTATGAATATGTCTATATGTTTATGTGTATTGGTATAACCTAGCTGTTTTACTCCCTCTCTTTTTTTTTTAAAGATTTATTTTTATTATTTTTTTATTGGAAAGGCGGATATACAGAGAGGAGAGACAGAGAGGAAGATCTTCCGTCCGATGATTCACTCCCCAAGTGAGCGCAACGGGCCGATACTATGCCGATCCGAAGCCAGGAGCCTCTTCTGGGTCTCCCACGTGGGCGCAGGTTCCCAAAGCTTTGGGCTGTCCTCAACTGCTTTCCCAGGCCACAGGCAGGGAGCTGGAAGGGAAGCAGGGCTGCCGGGATTAGAACCGGCGCCCATATGGGATCCCGGGCGTGCAAGGCGAGGACCTTTAACCACTTGCGCCACCGCGCCGGGCCCAACTCCCTCTCTTTTAACATGACATAGTGTGATTTATTTTAGTATTATTAATTTTACATCATGCTATTAGAGGATATCAAGAAAAAGAGTAATGGGCCAGCGTTGTGGCATAGCAGGCAAAGCCTCTGTCTATGATGTTTGTATACCAAACGGGCACCAATTCAGGTCCTGGCTATCCACTTCTGATCTATCTCCTTGCTAATAACTTTCCTTGGAAAGTAGCAGAAGATGGTCAAAGTGCTTGGGCTCTTGTACCCACCTGGGAGACCCAGAAAAAGCTCTGGGCTCCTCGGCATGACCTGGCTATTATGGCCATTTGAGGAGTGAACCAACTGAATGGACGATTCTTTCTCCCTCTCTGTGTAACTCTACTTTTTAAATAAATTAAAAAACATTTTTAAAAGAAGAGTAATACTACTCAAGGATGCTTTCTCCTGAGCAAAGAAATGGTACTAAGGGAGACATGTGAGCCTGTGTAACATGTTAGGTGTGAGTATGAGTTTATCATTGTCTCTAATTCAAGATTAAGCATGGTGTAAAGAGGTATGTATGGATTTCAAGTGGATGGGGGGTGGACTGGTTACTAATTTGGTATGTCCACCTGACTGGATGTAGTACTGAGATATTTGTGGGTGAGCTGTGAGGATGCTTCTGGTTGAGGTTAACCTGTGAATCTGGAGAACACACGGAGTAGATTACTCTCCTAAATATGCATGACTCTAGTCAAGCCATTGGATATCTGAGCAGATCAAATGGTGAAAGAAGGGAGATTTCACTTTCTCAGCCTATTTGCAAGCTGGGACCCTGGTCTTCTACAACTTAGCTGGGTTGCCCATCAGCAGTTCTAGTTCACAAGCCTTTGGACTTAGGCTGTCACCGCACAGCTGGCTTTCTTGGGCCTCCAGTTTGTAGGTGGTAGATAATGGGATCTCTCAGCCACCGTGGTTATGTGACTCAATTCCTTATAATACTCTGTCTCTCTTCCACAGTAGATAGGCTTGGAATGTGAATTGATGAGAATAGTTTAAAAAATTAATTGATTAGATTGTATACTGAAGAGGTAGAACCAGTTGATGGGAGAGTTTCTCTTTAGGGTTATGTATCGATTTGGACTTGAGGTTAACAAGAAGTACATTAAATCAAGAATATTCCCCCTGAGAGCACAATTTTAACTTGTTTTCAGAATTATATCTGTTATTTCTTTTGTTAAAGATTTATTTTTATTATTTTTTTATTGGAAAAGTGGATATACAGAGAGGAGAGACAGAGAGGAAGATCTTCCGTCCAATGATTCACTCCTCAAGTGAGCACAATGGCCGATGCTATGCCCATCCGAAGCCAGGAGCCTCTTCTGGGTCTCCCACACGGGTGCAGGGTCCCAAAGCTTTGGGCCATCCTTGACTGCTTTCCCAGGCCACAGGCAGGGAGCTGGAAGGGAAGCGGGGCAGCTGGGATAGAACCGGCGCCCATATGGGATCCTGGGCGTTCAAGGCAAGGACCTTAACCACTTGCGCCACCGCGCCAAGCCCTATATCTGTGTGGACAGGATTCTTAGTCTGGTGGTAGATGTATCCTTTAGCTCCATTTCTTGCCCTAGACCCTAGCTCCATGGCCAAGGGAGGAACTGTGCCTCATTTTTCTCATAAATTTTAATATTCTGAGGACCTGTTTGGTCAGTACCATTCTTGGCAAATTAACAATAGCTTCCCCCAAACCTACAAACAACCCCTTTGTGTTAAAATGCCGTATAAGTCCAGGTTTTCCTTAGCAAGCAGAGTGAGAAAGAGACCACCCAGCAGTTGTACTCTAAGAAGATCATCTTATGGCCCCACTAAGATACCGGATAGGCTAGTTTGGAACTCTCCTATTTGAGGCTAGCCTACTTACAGGCTCCTTAGAAGGTCTCCCTTGACACACTGATTAGGAGGTTCCATGGCCACTGGTCTCACCAGAGTCATTGAGGGTACTGCATGCTGAGTTTGTCTGTCCTTGTCTGTCATTACTTACTCACACATAGAATCCTTTCATCATTTTTTTTGAAATGTAACTTTTCTGTTATTAAGCTATGTTGGGGCTCAATCATATATATATATATAATATTAGAGTAATAATCATAAGTCCTATATAATTAATGGATACCTAGATATATCATAATTGGCATATGTTATTTTTATTTTTTCCAGTTATTTTTCCTTTAAGCTAGTATTAAGATATTTTTGCATTTTTTACGTAAACCCACTAAATCCTCCCTCCCACTTTCTTTGCCCTTTCTCTCTCCATTTTTTCCCCTGTATACTTCTATTTTTATTTCTCTTATGTCCTCATAAATTTATTTTTGTAATTTTTTCAAATACTTATTCAGTTTTATTGGAAAGGCAGATTTACAGAGCAGAGAGACCGGGAGAAAAATCTTCCATCCACTGGTTCACTCCCTGAGTGGCTGCAGCAGCCAGAGCAGAGCCAATCTGAAGCCAGGAAGGAGGCTCTTCCAGGTCTCCCATGTGGGTACAGGGTCCCAAGGACTTTAGTCATCCTTTTTTTGCCCTCCCAGGCCCCAGTCAGGGAGCTTGACTGGCAATGGACCAACCAGGACATAGACCAATGCCCACATGGGATTCTGGTGCTTGTAGGTGGAAGGTTAGTCTGTTGAGCCACAGCACCAGCCCAATATCCCTATAAATTTAGAGTGAACAAAACGTTCATCTCTGCCATAATCATTGCAGAGCCTCCTGCAGGGTCCAGATTGGTAAAAGTGACAACATCTGACCTAGTCCCATGAATTGTAGCAAGCCCGCAGGTCTAAGTCTGGGGATGTTGGAAGGAGTTGCCCTTCTACCTAGTAGGACTTCCCCGAGTTTTGTAGGTAGGTCTAGAAGTGCATGGCAGGGACACCAAGGATACATGAAGAAGGGCCTTAAAGTCCAGTTGAGAAATAAATAAAAAGACTCTGACCTCACTTGTGGGATGGTGACTATAACCTTTGACTTTATTGCAAGTTACTCTAAAAATTTAAAGTACATGAAATTATAAAGGAACATGCAGAAGAGGGAACTTTCATTTCATGAAGAAAAGTTAGACAATTACAAGAATGCATAATTGAAAAACTTAAGAGTAATGTTAGAGAAAAAATTAAGAAAGAAGGTAAAAGTATAAGAGAACTAAAGTCCAAATAAAGGTTAATGGTTAAACATTAAAAAATAATAAAAAGACAAAGTGGATGGGATTTAAAATAAATGAGAAAAGGCTAAGAGCCAATGAGATAAAAGGTTAGAGTCATGAAAATAAAAGGTATAAAAGATTAAGATACATAGGACAAAATGAAAAGTTTCAAGTGTAAAAGTAGGTGAGTTTTAAAATTTAAGTGCAGGAAATAACATGCTAAAAGTTAACAAGCATATGGCTGAGAAGGATTTGAAGGAGAATAATGAAAAACAAAACAAAACCAACAGCGTGAGTACTAGACAAGTAGCTGAGCCGATAGAGATGAGCTATACAAGACCTCAGGAGCTGGCTACATGAAGTAGCAAGTCCACCATTGGAGAGGTGGTCTTGGCATGGGATTAGGGGCGTTGTACCATGGTCTCTTTGGAATGTTTTTTTTTCCTTTAAAAGATTCATTTTTTTTTAATTTGAAAGACAGAATCACAGACAGAAAAGGAGAGGCAGGGGAAGAGACTTTCTATTTTTTGGCTAATTCCCCCCAAAAGCCACAATGGCTGGAGTTGGGTTGCTCCTAAAGCAGGAATCAGGAGTTTCTTCTGGGTCTCCAACATTGTACAGGCTCCCAAGGACTTGGGCCATCTGCTGTGTTCCCAGGCAATTAACAGGGAGCTGGAGCAGAAGTGGTGTGATTGAGACTCAAATCAGTACAGTGCCACAAATGTAGCTTAATCTATGCTGCAGTGCTGGTGTTGGAGTTTGATTTTTTGTTTTTAAATGCAAAAAATGGAGAAGATAAATAAAACTTGTCTATAGCAGTGGGTGCTTAGCTTAGCAGTTACCATGCCTACACACCAACCACATCAGGTGTCTGGGTTAGAGCCCTGGCTCTGCTCCTAATTCCCAGCTTGCTGCTAATGTGTCCCATGAAAGGCATTAGGTGATTGCTCAGTACTGTGGCATGGTGGCTAAAGCTGCAGCCTCTGTTTATGGCATCCCAATGTGGACACAGATCTGAGCCAGGGCCATTCCACTTCTGATCCAGCTCCATGATAAAGGCCTGGGAAGGCAGCAAAGGATGACCCAAGTGCTTGGGCCCTTGCACTCACATGAAAGACCTGAAGAAGCCCTTGGCTTTGGCCTGACCCAGACATGATCACTAAGGCCATTTGGGTAGTGAATGAGCAGATGTCTCCCCTCCCCAACTATTATAAAAATGATTTGTTATGTATAATATTTATTATACATTAATTATCATGTAAAATGTATTATACATTTAGAATTTACTGTATGTAATAGTCATTATAAAGAAATTATTTTACTTGAAAGGCAGAGTTACAAAAAAAAAAAAACAACAGGAGAAACACAGAGAGATGTCTTCCATCCACTGGCTTACTCCCCAAATGGCTGCGGTAACCAGGGCAAAATGAAGCCAATAGCTAGAGACTTTGAGTCACCCATGTGGGTGGCAGGGGCACAAATGCTTGGATCATCTTCTGCTTCTTTCCTAAGCACATTAGCAGGAAACTGGATCAGAAATGGAGTAGCCAGGACATGATCTGGTGCCCAAATGGGATAACAGTATTGGAGGCAGCAGCTTAACCCACTGTACTATAATGCCAAATCCTATTGTAGAGAAACAACAGTTTATTTTTTGTTTTGTTTTGTTTTGTTTTTTGGCTTCTTTGTTTTCTTTAAAACAGGACTGCTGGAAGCCCAAGGGCATCACCTTTGATGCTGTTGGGAGACCTTGGAAACCAAGAACAGAGGTAACATGAAAGGCAATTTATTTAATCAATCATTAACTCAAATTTGGGCTTATTGCAGTGTAAAGAGAAAACCCACTGGAATGCACACTGTGACCTCTTAATTAATAGAAGCTCACTGACTAATAGTCTGAAGTGAATTCCATTTCCATAGAACTATAATCCCACTCAGTCCCTCGACTAATTTTTTTTTGACTTAATGTGTTGCTGTTTGCTACAGTGAATATCTTTCAAATTGAAAATAGGTTCGATATTCCATCTCCACCTCTTCCATTGACTCTGACTTCTACACAGCTCTAATTTATCCATTTTCCATCTAATGCTGTCCTATCTAGTATCCTCCAATGTTTGCATATCCAAAGCACACTTTTTCGTGACCATTTCCTTCCCTTTGAATTAGCACAAGCGTTCTTTGACAAAGTGTGTATTTTAGTTTTACATCTGGAAAGTATCTCCCTGTAGCTTAATTCTCCTGCATGCAGGGCACAACAATTTTATCCTCTCCTGAGCTCTGGTTTCTCATTTCGTCCCATTTTCTGAAGAAAAACTGGGGTCACTGGTTAATGCTGGTTTTAAAAGAGCCCTGGCTGTGGACAGAGTTGTTAGGGAGAATTACATGGTCTTTCCAGAGTCTCTAATTGCGCCCTTCCTCCATCTCTTTTCAGTTTCTGTATGTGTTGAGCTAGCTCACCACCTTCCCGGATGCTTTAGAGGAACTGCTCTCTACAATGCCTTTTATTCCACAAACATTCAGCTCTCTTACATCGCCAAAGGGTTTATGCCCCATGTCCCAGACAAACATTCATTGATAGATGTCAATAAGGGAAAATACCTTGGACTATGACACCTCTAGAAAATGTGTACTTTTAAAAAAAAAAAAAAGATGTATTTTTATTGGAAAGGCAGATTTACAGAGAGAGAAGAGACAGAGAATTATCTTCCATCTGTTGGTTCACTCCCAAGATGGCTACAGTAGCCGAAGCTGAGCTTATCTGAAGCCAGGAGCTTCTTTTAGGTCTCCCACATGGATGCAAGGTCCACAGGCTTTGAGCTCTCCTCTGCTCTTTTCTCAGGCCACAAGCAGGGAGATGGATGGGAAGTAGAGCAAGTGGTACATGAACCAGTGCCCGTATGAAATGCTGGTGTTGTAGGTAGAGGATTAACCAGTTAATCCATTGAGCCATCCCTAAACCATGTACTTTTTAAAACATATGTATTTATTTTTATCGCAAAGTCAGATATACAGAGGAGAGGAGAGACAGAGAGGAAGATCTTTTGTCCAAATATTCACTCCACAAGTGACTTTAACAGCTGGTGCTGCGCTGATCTGAAGCCAGGAGCCAGGAGCTTCTTCCAGGTCTCCAACATGGGTGCAGGGTCCAAAGGCTTTGGACCTTCCTCGACTGCTTTCCCAGGCTACAGACAGGGAGCTGGATGGGAAGTGGGGCCTCCGGGATTAGAACTGGCTCCCATTTGGGATCCTGGTTGTGTTTAAGGCAAGGACTTTAGCTGCTAGGCCACCACGTCAGGCCCCAAACCATGTACTTTTAATAAGGGTCTTTTATAGTATTAACTGAATGAATACCTTTTGGTGGGAATTTCAGGTCTGATGATGCAGTGGTCAGTGGAATGCACTCGATCCTTGGGTTTGTCTATGAACTTCTCTTTCATTGTGGATTGACCTTACTCTCCAATGTCTGTACTGTGTCCTTGCTAGGAATGGGTCCAAAGAGCCTGTAATGGTTTCATCTGCCATGGTTTTGTTTATAACAACACAGTGGGCAGTTTAGTCAAGCTGGTCTGATCAGATTGTCCTTCTACAAATTTGGAGCTGAAACCAAATTATGATTTTATCATGTGAATTTAAAGGTGAAGGGGCAGGTAAATGACCGAGGGACTGAGAAAGCTAGTTGAAAGAGAGACAATGCAGTGATGGATAGAGAGGGCCAGAATGAAGGCAGAAGCAGAGTTTGGTGGGTTCATCCTCTCGCACCAGCCAGTGAGCTATACTTGAAGGACAGGAGGTGTTTAGGACATGGGTCCTGGGACCTGCCCCTTCCTTTCCCATTTTGAAACATATGACTTGGTGATGACTCCATGTCTGGAAATATTACATGGAGTGAATATTGCATCGAAGAGTTTCCTTTATATTTCTCAGAAAAATAATGGTTCATGTCTGTCTATGAGGGAGAAAGATAAATATGCTGCCTAAAAACTCAGAAGGCTTAAGTTGGTCTCGAGAGAAAGAAATCTCTGAAAAACAAGTGGGAATTTTGTATGGAGAGGAGAATTTCTCTGCTTGGAGTAATTGGGAAACGCACATGCAATAAACAACAGATTGTTCATTTCTTGGGGATTCTTTTTTGTCTGAACAGCCTTAAATATACCCTGCTTCTTAATGCAAACAATAGTTTCGTTTTTTCAAAATGTGCCTTTTTATATGAGGAAAGTTAGACACTAGTTAAAATGTATTGACTGTTGTTGCATGCTTTGCATTGTCGCCTTTAAATTTCACAGGGCCCTAGGAGATAATTTTCTTCATGATTGGTCCTCTGAATTCATGAGTTCTGATAGGTCATTGGCAAAAATTGAACAAGCTCAGACTTTTTTGGTCATTATTTCTCAAAAAAATATATAGTATAACCAGTATTTACATAGCTCATGTGCTAGATACTGCAAATAATCTAGAGTTAGTTTAAAGTATTTGGGAACATGTGATAGTTTATATGCAAGCATGTTATTTTATGTAACGGATTTAAGCATTTGAGAATTTGGGTTTTCTAGCCCTGGAACCAATTCTCCACTGATAATTGATACTGAGGGATGACTATATTTCCATTTCACAGATGTGAAAAGTAAGGAGTGAATACTGAAGCCATTTATACAAATCACATACCTGGCCACCTTTATGAGGCTGAGGCACAGCCTGGGAATGTATGGCTGTGGATGCCAGATGCCCAGCTTCTTGCTCCCACTTAGTAAGCCTTCCCTCCTGAGATCTGTCGGGAGACACCATGGCCTTGCAGAAGAGAAGTGACCTGCCAAGAGGAAAGACTAATCTGCTGCTACAGTTGTTTCATGTACTACGGGGAATCATCGTACTAGTTAGAGGGCTGTCTGTGTCAGAATCTGAAAGAAGGATACTATGCAAGCATTAAACTATGACCAAACCAACATTTTCCTCTAAATCCTGGCAATGTGACTACCTTGCCTCTGCTCTCTGTTAAAGAGGCCAGTGATAACCAGAATTGTACTGCTGGCTGTCGCGACATGCAGTGAGAGCAGCACTTCTCCCTCCCCCCTTCTCCTAGTTTTATGCTGAAGGAAAAGCGAATAACTTTCATTATTATTTTAAGGCATTTTTATTTATTTGAAAGGCAGACTTACATAGAGGGTGGGAGAGACAGAGACACAAAGAGATCTTCCATCTACTCCATTTACTGAATGGCCACAACGGCCGGAGCTGTGCAGGCTGAAGCCTGGAGTTGGGAGCTTCTTCTGGGTCTCCCGTGGGGCTGTCAAGGGATGGGGCGCTTGGATCATCTTCTGCTTTCCCAGGTGCACTCAGCATGGAGCTGATTCAGAAACGGAGCAACAGGTCTTGAATCAATGTTCATATGAAATGCTAGCATCACAGGAATCAACTTAACCTGCTATACCATAATGCTGTACCCTATTATTGATTCTTGCATCGGCGATTCTTAGTTCTCAGTGCAAGATTTTCTCAGAGATGTATAGTCAGCTTATTTAGGAACTTGGAACTCACATGAATTTTCTGTTTGCTTAATTTCACTACCGATTTTTGTTTCTTGTACTGAAGATCCTTAACTAATGGATTTCAGGAGAGAGAATTAGGAGCTAGAGACTGGATGGGGGACATATTTCTACTTCTAGTTTGGGTGGTTTATCAGGTAAATGGCTGTGGAACACAGATGAAGCTCTTGAAAATAAGCATCAAGAAATTTGTCTTTTTTGAATCTAGATAGGGCCAGAGAGGACCAGTGTGGAGAGCTGGGTATTTTGTTTTTGATACGTGTGATGACACTGTGTTTCCTAGGTGCATGTTGGGAATAGGGCTTATCTGTAAAAGCTTCATCTTTTCTGGCTCCTCTCCGCAAAAACAGTTATTACAAACTAAGCACAATCACACTAGCCTCTTAAAAAATAGAATAATGACATTTTTCATAGCAAGTGTTGATGGAAGGAAGTGCGCAGATGTTGATGGGTTGAAATCCAGGGGTTTTTAAAGACTCAGAGAAAGGCCATTCACCCCCTTAAAAAGTGACAGTTTTGAAAACAAGCCAATTTTAGCATTTGTCGTCTTGTGCTAACACTGTGCCCTTTTGTAGTTACTGATATCTGTCAGAGGAAATGCCAGCAGTACGGAGCTGGCTTGCAGGCTCTGCAGAGCAGGCGGCAGCCTTGCTGTTTAAGTCTGTGTATGTTTGCATGTCTTGCTGGAGGCACATGTGTTTGGAAGGGCTGGAACATTGTGATGCAGTCTTCATCCTGGCTGCGCCCTGAAGAACCGAATGTTCTGGTCCACCAAGCTTTCTGGTGCTCAGGCCTCTTCATCTGTGACATGATTGATTTGGACAAGATTAACACTGAGGTTCTTTCTTATTTGAAGATTCTGTGACGCTAATTTCTGAATTTCTGTGCTAACATCTCCGCCGCCCCACCCCATGTTTGTTTTTATTAATCCAACAAGCAACAAGTGGCTCCTTTAAAACTTCTTGCCTGTATATACTTACCATGGTACATGAACTCTTTACCAAGAAGCATTTTGGAAGCCTCTCTTAACAGTAGTTGCTCTAAATCTTCCTTGATTGGTGGTGAGAAAGGTTCTGGCAGAGGTTAGACCCACGTCTTTTCATCTTGTCTCCTAAGCCTTTGCCCTTGTGACCAGGTCACCTGTGAGCCAGCTGCTCTGAGGTGCTTCTTGAGCTGTATCTATGTTTAAAAGGAATCCATTAATGGTTCAAGATGGTTAATATTAAAATTATAATTTTGTGAAATAACACAAATTATGGCATCATGAAGTCTGTGATGGTCAGTTTTATGCATCACCTGGATTGTATTGTGCTTTTTCATTATTAAACCAAACAGTAACAGTATTGTTATGGAGGTTCTTAGTGGATGTGATTAGTGATCATAATCAGTGAATTTTTTTAAAAAGGGATTATCCTGGCTAATGTATATGAACCTGTTTGAAGGCTCCAACACCAGAACTATAGTTTCCTACAAGACAGCCAGTTATGGCTGCAAGTTGGGGCTGTGAGATTCTGACAAATGTTTGCAGGGATGCAAAGACTCTTCTTGTCTGGGTCCTTTCTTGCACAAATGTAGCTCTGGATGGTAGTGCCTGATTTCTTGGAATAGACGAAGGTACCTTACAGAATCAAATGTTAATTTTTCTCCATCTTGGCACTATTGCCATTTTGAAATAATGCCACACTGTGGGGGGCCATCCTGTGTGTCACAGAATGCTGTGTGCTCAGAAGCATGTGTGCCCTCCCCTGGCTCCTAAAAGATGGTAGCGTCACTTGGTTGGAACACCTGAAAGTGTACCCAGACATTGTCAAGTATCTTTGGAGGGCAAAGCAGGTGTTGGTAAAGAACCACTGGTTCAGGGAAGCCGGCTGAATGTACCTATGAAGTCAGAATTGGTACTGTGTAAGGGACTTTTCAGACTTCTCTGAAGTCTACAAAGATCCCAGATTAAGAACCCGTGTTGGATTCGGTGTTTGACAACTCTTCTATATGACTATTTAGTATATTTTTATGAAATTTTCTGGCATGTACATCCTGTTTCAAATACAAATGGAAGTTCTTTTAACAGAAGGGAACGTATGAATGCGTAGCACAGTACGTGCCTTTTGGGAGCTCGCAGCAAACACTGGTGGATGGACTCAAAGCGCAGCGGAGATTCCCTGAATACAAACTTCCCTATCTGGACAGCAGTGTAGTGGGGCGTTCAGAGCACCTACTGCCTTCCTTAACCCCATTAAGGAGAGCAGCATTGTTCCTCATTAGCTGTGTGAACACTGGGTTTGGTTAAATAAACTCCAAGCCTTAAGTGCACCTCGCTGAAGTGAGGAAATTATTGAGTTGTTTGGGACCTAAACTTAGATACTTAGGTCAAACATCTAGCACAAAACATCTTAACTATATTAGCCATTACTATTCTTTTATTTCACCTGGTACAATCTCTGGTGTCAGAGGTCATGGCCAGTCGGAAGTTAGAGGACAGCTTAAGGCACTGAGGCAGGCATCTGAGAGCTTTAATGCAAGAGAGGAGCTGAGGTTGAGTCGAGAACTCAGCCACTGAGGCCACTTCTTTGGACTATAGAGTATCCCTACCTACAAAGGTGCTCATGTGGTGTGCGTGTGTGTGTGTGTGTGTGTGTGTGTGTGTGTGTGTGCGCGCGCGTGCCCATGCAGAGGGTACAATTGGCTTTTGAGTCTCTCTCACCTGGCCCAGAAGGGCTACAAATAACTGACATTGGTTTTTTGGGGGCATCTGAACAGCAGGAAGCAAATCTTGCATATTTTCAGGAGCAGTAAGTAAACTGCACATCTCTCTGCAGCATAACTAGAAAACCAAAGAGTTTGTGCTGGGAAATAAACCAGGGAGCCACCTGTTTAAAACATATGCAAACAGCCATTTGATGAAGGTCCCCTGGAGGGGGTGGGGAACTGGGGCACTGCAGGAGGAACAACTCTGCACCCCCTTGGAAAGAAGGGTAGCTTCTGGCAGCATGTGCTAATCTGCTCATGGTTCCTTCTGCCAGTGCTGCTCGGAAATGAGTTCCCTGCCCAATTAGGCAGGCTCTGTGGAGATGGCTTTCATCGAGTCTTGTTAAGAGAGAAAATAACTGAAATGTGCCTTCACTTCTACCTGGAGGCTCGCCTTTATCTGTCAGGAGGCAGTGTTTGTCTTTATCCCCATGTTGGCAGGTGAATGCTAGAATCAACAGGTGATGTTTCCCCAACCACTGCTCAGTTCAACACTGTCATTATAGCTTTTCATTATTTGGAACTAATGGCAAAGGAAAGGAAGACTCTTCATAGGGTATAAAGAAGAAGTAGAGCAATGTTTGGTAAGAAAACTCTCAGATCCCATTCCGAGTTGGAACACCCAGGATTTTGCTCACTGCTTCTCAGGAGCAGCATTCAGTCCACTGGGACCTGGTGACAGAGAACAGGCAACTGCTGCAGTAATTCCCTGGGAGCATCACTTTATTATGTAATTCTCTCATTCAAAATCCTTATTATCTCTACAACACTAAAATGCTGTTGATTAGTTTCCATTGTATTGGATATTTCAAAAATTTCTTGGAAGTATGCAGTTACAAGTTTCGTTTATTTGGCTACCAAAATGAAATCCATGCCTTTTTTTGTACTATGCATTTTTTTGACAGTTCCTTGTATAATTGCTTAGCCTGTATTTAAGATTGTCCATAATTTGTAGATTATCCCATATTTGTGAAGTGGCTATTAAGTGAAATAATCCATGGAATATACTTAGGCATAATATCTAGCACATTATGGAAAATTATTAAGTTAAATGAATACTTTTGTTTGCAGAAGTTTTTGTTTTTCTCTGGTCCAAAGCCATCTGCTATCCTTATTTCTGGATCAAAATATCTTGGCCTTAAGGAAAATTCCATGCCTTTTTCAATTATGTACTATAGGGGAACTGAACAGTCATAGTGCCCTGGCCCCAGAGGAAGGCCTAGCGAGGGACAGGTGACTTCAATTGATTAAGGAAAAATTCTTCCCTGGAATTTTTCAAAAAGGAACTAGAAACAGCTCACCCCCCTTCATCCTTGCCATCAAGTAGGTGTTAAGATACAATTTGAATATATATATATAAAAAATGTATATATATAATATATATAATATATGTGTGTATGCATATGCATATCTGGGAATATTTATATGATATGATATGATATTATATTATATTATATTATATTATATTATATTATATTATATTATATTATATTATATTATATTATATGATATGATATGATATTGGGGCAGGTCATCTAAGAGAGAAATCCCCCCCAACACACACAGAGAATTAGTCATTTCTTTGTGATTTTGACTAACATATCCAAAGGGAACTTCTCAGGACGAAAGTGTTCCTTTTAGTTTACAGATTGGAAGTGCAGGGTTCAGGGTCCAGCAGCCTTCAACTCCCCAGTGTCTGGTGGAGATTGGCAACAGTGGACTGCGTATGGAGGAATGACCATGCTATGACCAGGTGAAAAAGGAGAAGCAGGGCTGATTTAAGCTTAAATAATCTCACTTTTTGTGAAAAATAGAAGTATAGTGATCTAAAGACCTTCTGCTGAGAATACCTTCTAGATGCCAAAATTAGATCAAGCCTTAACCCTAATCAAGTTCACGAGTCTGAGTAAGTCTTCTTCAATCCGTAACCTATTTGAGTATGCATGCATATGTGTATGTCCATATGTATATATAGAGAGAAAAAACTTGGAGAAAGAAGAAAATATATTTAAAAAACAATCCCAGATCTGGGGCCATTACAATGGCTAATCAACTAGCTGATCTACCTCCAAGTGCCAGCATTCCCTAGGAGTGCCAGTTTCTGTCCTGGCTGCTCCACTGCCTATCTAATTGCCGGTTTATGGCCTGGGAAAGCAGCAGAGGATGGCTCAAAGCCTTTGGGACATGCCCATATGGGAAATCCAGAAGAAGCTCCTGGCTCCTTGCTTTGAATCAGTTCAGCTCTGGCAGTTTCAGCCATTTGGGGAGTGAATCAGTGGATGAAAGATCTTTGTTTCTCCTTCTCTCTGTGTATCTGCCTTTCCAATAATAATAATAATAAACTCTTTTAAAAAAGCTAGTCTGTAATTATTTCCTTTTGTGTTTAAATGAATTCAAGGTTGGATTTTAATCTCTTGCTGGCCACTTGAAACCTGTATATATATTTTTCTCATAATATGAAGTTTTTATGAAGCATCTGAAGACCTTTTATATGCATAGATTTAAGAAAAATTTGGTATCAAATCAGCTTATTTAAAATTTTTATTTTCATTGAACTTTTCTGGAGTACCATCTTAAGATAAATGAAGCCCACTCCCTGATCTCAAAGAATTCCATTTCTCGGGGGAGATAGACACATAAATATCATTAATAGTCACCATTTCAGGAGCCAGAAAACATCCTTGACAGTGGTTTACATGAACGCCATTCTTTCTAGTTTGAATCTGTCTTCTGAATGTCTAGTTTTTGATGGTTCCAAGGTGTCTGGTGTATAAATACACAGTTATAAGGACCATCACGTTGTCCTTGTGTTCCCTGGAGCTACTGTTTACTTAGGAGCTTTTACTAAATGATGACAACTTCAGTGTCCTCTTGGGGCTGAGGTGGTTGAGTTGTTCTCAAACACTTTCCTGGGATTCTTAACGAATGTCCATATATTCTGAGGGTGTGTGTGTAGGTTTAGGATAGATGTTGTTATGTGCAAAATCAAAGGCACATATTTACTTTTAGGGTGGGGTGGAAAGAGAAAGTCTACAGTTCTTGGTAGATTGTCAAAGAAGTCCATGAACTACAGAGAGGTCAGGGGTGAGTGTGTGATCCTGCATTTAAGTTGTGTCTTACCCTTAAGCACCTACATTGCACTTTGGACAGATTACTCTGGGTCCTGGCAACTCCACTTTCCATCCAGATTCCTGCTAATGCGTACAATTAGCAGTGGATGGGAGGCAATGGATGATGGCTTAAGTGTCCAGGTGACCTGGATGGAGGGCTGGGTTCCTGGCTTCAGCCTGGTCCACTCCTGGCTGCTGTAGGCACTTTAGGGGTGAGTTTGAACCAACAGATGAAAGACTTACCTCTGACTACTTCTATGACTTTCAAATACGATGAAAATAAATGAATACAAAATTAAAAATGGTCAGATGTCAGGCCAAATAGAGCTATCAGAATACATATGGGGAATTTCTGGAGTGGAGTAAATCTGGAGTGACAACAACTCAGTTCACTAACACCTGTCACACACATCTCTTGAAAAGGAAACAGCCCGGGCACTCTAGGATGGCCTCTCCCGGCTTTGAGAGGCAGGGGAAGATCATCCTTAGATTTTCAACTCTTGAATAGTTGGGTTGAAAGCAGTCCCCAGTCCTGCCTTGGAATCACCTCCCAATACTTGCATGATGTTCTTACTTCCCATAGAGCTCTGTGAAGTGACTGTCCCCTGGTGTCTAGGCTTTCTGTCACATTACACAACCACGTTCCCACCTCGACACTCGTTACTACCTTATCCACTTGTATTCATTTTGTACCTATCAAGCCTTCAAGAAGCATTTGTTCATTTATACAGTCACTAATATTTCCTTTCTGTCTCTCTCAGCAGAATACAGGGTCTATTAGAAATGGAGAGATGTGGTAAACTTGTCTGTGAGCTGCAGTTCCAGTACTGAAAACAAATCCAGACCCAAAGTAACTGTTACATGAATAGATAAACAACAATCTTCCCTGTGTCTCACGTGAATTGTTCTATCTCCTTCCACAGACAGGATAGCGGGAAAGCTGCAAGTACAGGCTCTGCAGGATCTGATGTCAGGCAGTTTAGATGAGATCCTGGCTTTTCCCTGTGAAGATCTTTACTAAAGACATTTTTAATGGTTAGTGAGAAGATGACCGACTTGCCCTCAGAGAAACAATAGAATATCCTAACCACTTTCACTCAGTTCCATGGACATGGAGAAGAGACCCTGGTTCTACTCTGTCATGTGAAAGCTGGCAGGGTTTGGACAAATCACTTGATTTCTCATGCCTTAGTTCCTTCATCATTCAACCCATGCCTCTGTCACCATCTCTGTGGGACAACACACTGATGCACCCAGCAGCATCTCTCAGGGATGACTTAACGCTTAATGTTACCAATCACTGGCTTATAATATTGAATACAGAGTGTGAGTGAAAATGTTACCCTGGAGTGTTTTATGTTCACTGTGGTGCTTTGCTGTGTTCTTCAGTGGTATCCGTGACCTATGACCGAGACACACTTTAGCTATTTCAATAGTGTGTGTGTCTCATATTTGAACTAAATCAAGGTTCTTGATACTTTGTATTTACTTCTGATCCTCTGGAGGGAACAGCCCAGAACAAAGCACATAGTCCTGTTAGCTTCTGGTGCCTGATTGCACCGAGGAATCCTGTCCTCGGTCCCTTATTATGTCCTCTGTTTAACTGCAGCAGGCGATCTGTCTTAGGATATGTCCCTGGTCCTCCTTGACCGCTTAGACAGGCTCCACGCACAGACTGGGTTCTAGATGGTCCCAGTAAATGCCTTTGTTTGCCAACACCTTATATGGGAAAGTACTTAATCCACCAATTGATTTCCGCCTGATTCAGGACCCAGCTAGCTAGATGTCTGTGGAGGAGACAATTCATCATTTCTACGATCATTTTGGAAGGGAAGATGAAACATGACCTCTGAATTGTTCCACTCTTTTTTTTTTTTTTGACTGAAGCCTGTCCTGTTTTAATCTTCATGTTCCCATCTACAAAGCATTAAAGTCACAATAAAACATGTAGGAAGACAGAAGAGTTTTACAAATAACTTTTGACTGGGAGACAAAATAGTGTGTGTGTGAGAGAGAGAGAGAGAGAGAGAGAAATTAAGAGATTGAGATTGAAATTGTCAGCAGTGGTAATTTAGAGCTGTGTTGCCAATCTCCTTTAGTAGTAACCTTCACTTCTGGTTTAGTTCTAAAAGCAAACATCAAAGATTGGAGATTCGTAGCTGAATTCCATCCAACTTTCAAATCCAAGCCTTTTTTTTTTTTTTTTCTTGGCCAAGTGCTTGAGAACACCCTGTCTCTTTCGATTTCTGCTCAAATATCACAACTTTAGGCAGAATTTAATGACTGCTAATTTCCTGGGCCTAGTGCAGTAGCCTAATAGCTAAAGTCCTCACCTTGCATATGCTGGGATCCCATGTGGCCACCAGTTCTAATCTTGGCAGCCCTGCCTCCCATCCAGCTCCCTGTTTGTGGCCTGGGAAAGCAGTCGAGGACGGCCCAAAGCCTTGGGACCCTGTACCTGCGTGGGAGACCCGGAAGAGGTTCCTGACTCCTAGCTTCAGATTTACACAGTTCCAGGCATTAAAGCAGATTAGGGAGTGACCCATTAGATGGAAGATCTTCCTCTCTGTCTCTCCTCCTCTCTGTATATCTGACTTTGCAATAAAAATACATCTTTGAAAAAACTTCATTTCCTCTGTTACAAAGCTTCACAAGGCCCTATAGCTTTCCATTTGTGCTTCTGTCAGAGGTTGGGATTAGTTACTGATTTCTGTGATTATCTATCTTAATTTCTGTTTTCTTCCCTGTACTGTGAACTTCACAGAGTCAGGGATGATTTTGTTAACAGCGTCTGATACATGGTTGTAACACAAAAGTTTTCTTTCATGACAAATCAATGAAAAGATTGGCTCTTTGTTGGTGAGGAATTAGAAAAAGACCTGATTCCTTTTTTATTTTTTAATATTCAGAGAGCTCCTTTTTAAAAAGATTTACTTATTTTTTATTTTAAAGTCAGATATACAGAGAGGAGGAGAGACAGAGGGGAAGATCTTCTGTCCACTGATTCACTCCCCAAGTGGCTGCAATAGCTGGAGCTGTGCCGATCCAAAGCCGGGAGCTTCCTAGGGTCTCCCACGCGGGTGCAGGGTCCCAAGGCTTTGGGCTGTCCTCGACTGCTTTCCCAGGCCACAGGCAGGGAGCTGGATGGAAAGTGGAGCTGCCGGGATTAGAACCAGTGCCCATATGTGATCCTGGCGTTCAAGGCGAGGACTTTAGCAGCTAGGCCACCGCCCCAGGCTAATCTGATCCTTTGTAGCTCAGGAAAGGCCTGTAGTTTCACTCTGTGCTTCTTTCTGTAAATGAGAAAACGGCCCATCAGACAGCCGTCGGGCACAGCTGGTCTGAAGCGTGGGGAAGCAGCATCTTGCTAACACATGCCTGTGAGCGCTGGGTAATACTTAAGTCCACACATCAGACTTCATAAATGGAGTCTGATGAGAGCAGTAAGTGATTTGGATCCAAATAGGAAAGGAGTCGGGGGGCAGTAGAAGATCCTGACGGTAATTGACTCATTCTTCCTTGAGGTCTGGATAAACAGAAATGAGGCTGTTACCAGCAGAATCCTGTCACCACTGGGCAATCCCAGAGTGTGAGCAGATGCCCCAGTTCCTTCAGGGGCAGGGCGGGACGGGGGGCGGTACTAGACAGAAAGGTCTTCGTTTTGCTGATTTTGATCTCTATCATCATTCTGGTGAAATATTGTGCAAGAAAAATTCTGTCTCCTAAATCTACTTATCTGCGGGAGAGTTTGTGGAGTATATCTCCTGAGTTGAATCTGGTGGAACACTTGTCTCAGGAGGGACTGCCTTACTTACCAATACATACTTGGGTGGTGTGCCCCTGTTGTGTGCCTGACACTTTGTAATTTGGAAATAAATGAAAAAACAAATAAAACCCAACAACAACAAAACCAGACATGGGCCCTATCCTCATTGAATGTACTGTCCAGTGAAGAGACAGCTAGTAATGAAATACCAGGGGCTGGCATTACCATGCAGTGAGCTAAGCTTGCCACTAGAAGCACTGGCATTCTATTTCATTTTTTTTAAATATATTTTATGCTTGATGATGTTTACATAGTTGATCAGGATGAGAAGGGTTGAGGATTGGGAAAGTGGGTGAGACCACTGTTTACACATTTTTTTTTACTTCCTGTATTTAGGGGAGGCTGGGAGTGTGTGTGGGGGAAGTGGATAAAAGGGGAGAACTTATACCCAGCCTGCAAGCTGTCTCAGTACCCTAGGATGGGAAACAGCCATTGGATGTCATCCTAGGATCCCCCTGGTAGAGCATTTTCTGAGTATTCTGCTAAAATGATTTTGATAGTTCTGAGATGCTGTTGATATTGCTGCTTCAAGGATGAGGAAATCCTTCCAAAGTCAGTTGACCTATCTCTGAGTGTCCATTTGCCCAGAAATTTGCTGTCAAGCTTTGCTGGGGTAGTTGATCAATTTGTTCTGCCCTCCCTCCACAAACCAATGGGTACTGTGACCCAACCCAGCCCTCCCTACCATGCGCTAGATCTTCATGAACACCAGCCTGTCTCTCCCCAACCCAGTTCACATGGAAGCCACAGGTGTTGTAGCCCTGCCCAGCCTGGTCTGTCCCGGTCCCAGCTCTTGTGCTCATCTCCAGGGACTGCATCCTGACAAAGGAGTTCCCCAAGCTCCGCTACGGGGTCTCCTCCCACTGGCAGATCTCATACACACCAGTGGGTCCTTGGCCCACGGTGACTTAGTGACTTAGTCCACCTCCTGTCTTGGCAGGAACAGTGGCCCTGTCCAACTGCTGACATCCTATTTCAGAGCATCAGTTTGGATCTGGTTATTCCATTTCTGATCTGGCTTTTTGTTAGCATGCCTTGGAAGGTCCAAATACTTGGTTCTGAAGGTCATGTGGAAGATCTGGATGAGTCCAGGCTTCTGATTTTGGCCTTGACCAGTCTTGGACAGGCGGTTATTTGAAGTGAAGTAGTGGATAGAAGACTCTAGAAGACTCCCCCCCCCACACACACACCCCTTTCAAATAAAGAAATAAGCAATAGAGCTCTTAAAAATTAACCAGTTGGGCCTGGCGCAATAGCCTAGTGACTAAATCCTTGCCTTGCATGTGCCAGGATCCCATATGGGAAGTGGTCAAAGTCCTGGCTGTTCCACTTCCCATCCAGCTCCCTGCCTGTGGTCTGGGAAAGTAATTGAGGAGGGTGAAAGCTTTGGGACCCTGCACCTGTGTGAGACCTGGAAGAAACTCTTGGATCCTGGATTCTAATGAGCTCAGTTCTGGCTGCTGCAGCCACTTGGGGAGTGAAGCAGCGGACAGAAGATCTTTGTATCTCCTCCTCTCTGTATATCTGCCTTTCCAATAAAAATAAAATAAATCTTTAAAAAGTTAATCAAGTATAAAATTTTTATGTGCTAAGAGACATGAAATGCAATTTTGAGGATTATAGGGCATAATATATAAAGAGATTGTCACATTTTTTGAACTGGAATAGACAGTACACATTTTTGACTATAAGTTACATGGATTTTTGGTTCAACTACACACCTCTGCTGCTATTCATGGATAGCATGGATGGATGATCATGGTTGTGTTTCAATAAACTATAGATATTGACATTAAGTCTCATCGTTTTTGCATGTCACACAATTATCCATTTGACTTTTTGCTAATCACTTAAGGCAAATAAAAAAAAAAACCTGTTGTTAGTTTTTGGCTGCATAAAGCAAACAGATTGGGTCTGGCCTATGGCCCTAATTTGCCAACCTTTGCTCTGGGAGGTTAGGCAAGGGCTTTGCTGAAGAAGTGATATTTGCTGTGCGATCTGAACTTCAAACGTGGGGACACTAACAGTAGTGAGAGTGGCAGGAACCACTGCAATATGTTAATGTTACCAATAAAAGGAAATCAAAGGAAAACATCATGACTTTAGAGATTCTAAAAAGTTCCCACAGTAAACAAAACAAAGCAAAACAACTTTTCAATTGTTGCTTATATCAAAATTTTCCAAGCTCATTTGTCCATGAAGCCATTTTATTATCTTAAAAACAACAAACAAAAAACAAACCAGGGAATACCACTGTGGTATAGTAGGCTAATCTTCTGCCTGAGGTGCTGACATCCTGTATGGATACTGGTTTGTGTTGTCGGCTGTTCCATTTCCAATTCAGCTCCCTGCTTATGGCCTGGGAAAGCAGTAGAAGATGGCTTGAGTTCTTGAGCCCCCACACCCATGTTGGAGACCCAGAGGAATCTTGTGGCTCCTGGCTTTGGTCATTTGATGAGCAAACCTGTGGATGCAAGATTTTTTTTTTTTCTGTCTCTCCTCTGCATTTCTGCTTCAAATAAAAAATAACATGAACCTTTAAAAGATTTTTTTAAAAAAAGTTGTTGCACACACATACACTGAGAAGGAAAGGGAAGAGAAAAAGGAGGGGGAAATGGAGAGAAAAAGAGACAGACATCAGTCAGTCTATCTCATTACTGGTTCACTTTTCAAATATCTGCACCAACTGGGCTAGTCTGGTCCTGCCTCTGGGAGCTGGGAGCATGGTCCAGGGTCCCACAGGGATGGCATGGACCCACCACTTGATCCATCATGACTGCTGCCTTCCCTGGGTGTGCATGGGTAAGATGCTAGAACCAGGAGCCGGATTTGGGAATCAAACTGAAGCTCTCTAGCATGGCATGTGAGCCTTTTAACTACTAGGCTAAACCTGTGCCTCCAGGAAATACCTACTAACCCCAGTTGGAAATGCAAGTCTAGGATGTCCCTCGCTATAAAGGAACCCCACAAGGTGCTTAGCATTCTCACACCAAGGAATTTACCCATGCAAACGATTCTAGAGCCCACATCGTATTTTCATGTGGGTGTTTCTGAGAATTTGTGTCTCTGTACTGAGGGATCTTTTAGACTAGGGTTTGACATCCGTGTTTTTGCAAGATATTAAGTGTGAACTTGCCTAGGGGTAAGGGGACAAACTATATAGCTCCCAGAGGTCCCTGTCTGCCATTTAATGGTGCCATTATAGTTGCAGGAGAATTGAATGTATTTTCCCAAATGCTCAATGGGGAAAACAATGGCAATAGATATTTAGCTGATGATGACATACAGCTTCTCTGGAGAGCTGTGAGAACCTATCGATTCTAACTTCATGAAATGCTTATTTGGAAACGAATATCTCAGAGTTTGCCAAGTGCTGTTCCATTAGCGTGTTTTCTCCTAGAGCAACCAAGTAAAACCAAAAATAGTGTGTCCCACTTTTGTACGTCCTCAAGTATGTCGAAGGTTGGGGTTGACTAGATAAATGAGATGTTTGGATTTCTGACCTTTTGTTCAGTTATTTTGACTGCCCATGTTCTCATTCCAAATGGGTATGAGAATAATTGGTTGCTGCCTTTTGAAGGCAGAACAATAGCCCCCATATAATTCTTTTAAAATGTGTACTTTTCCATGTTCAGAAAAACGTGATAATCATTTTTTGATTAGCCATTTTTGAGTTTTTTTTTTTTTTTTGGTTGTGTGAGATCACTTTTCTGGGGCAAGCCTGTTGGGATGCAGACCACGTGGGGATGCGTTTGGAAAGGATGGTGGTCCAGAAAGCCAGTTGACGTACCATGAAACAGGAAAATCAAGGGCAGCATCTGCGGCTGGCACTGAGTAACAAATTTGACTCTTTCCTGGGTCAGTCATTTATGGCTAGCTGTTTCTGTTTAATTGCCGTGCCTCAGTGTTGGAAGAAAACAAGTAAGAAATAAACATACAATGAAGATCTCTGCTCTATCATGCAGTGCTGTTGCCGAGGTAAATAGATGATTTGGGTGCTTCTGTCGTACTTTTCCATCGCACTTGTAGAGGAACAGCACTCATTATACAGCTGAATGATTTGTTGTAAATGGTGCATTTATCTCACTTCCTCTAGTCAAGTTTAAATTCTTCCTTGGCCGATATGTAGGCCTTCCTTAAAACCATAAAACTTTAAAGCTTGTGGAGCCTTCTGGATTCTCAAGCTGAGTGTTGCTTTCAGGAGACTGAGAGAGGTACTGAGGCAGTGTCCACGCCAAGGCTAACTCCATCTTGAGACTCCTATATTAGAGATTTTTCTGATCTGTCTTCTCTTTGCCACCAAGTGCTTGAAACTGCTGGACACGATCCTGATTTCCTCTTACAATTTAATGTCCAGATGACCCTATCAGACTTAGGATATCATCGCTTCATGCTATTGGGATATATCTTTTGTTCCATATAGAGGGGACAATGCACTTATTATGGGAAACAGAAAGAGGACATGCCATTTGACTAAGTGGAGAGGAGTGTGTGGGAGTGAGGATGGGAAGTATTTCATAGTAGCCAGATATATAGAGTCTCATAAACAAACTGAGCACAAGTAATAAAGAAACTGCTTTTGCTCCCATGTATATATGGCCAGAGGGAAAGGTAACCAGTAAGGGATTTATGTGGAGTAGCTAGTGAGCTTATTTATGGGCTCTTTATGGGGCATGAGTGTAAGGGATGGCAACAGCAGGTGGGACTAAGACAGCTGCAAAAATAGCCCTACTAGTTTTTGTCTTTCTTTCAAAAACAATTAGCAAGAGATTAAAGCGCTTACCTTTCAAAATGAACTTTTGCTTGCTGAGTCAGCTTTCATTTGGAGGAACAGGTACTTGTCTGGCACACAGCGCTTGAGAGTATAGTTGGCACGTGATGCTGAGATTGTGAACAAACAAAACTGTCTCCCTCATGTGAATTTATCATTGACTGTAGAACACTGATCTAATTATTGACTTTCTGAATAAAATATGAGATGTCTAGAGAAGCTTGAATTTCAGGTAAGCATGTCTCAACTATTACATGGAATGTGCTGGGATTCCTGAATCTTCATTTGCTAGATATGTCAATTTTATTATGAATGGATCATTGGAAGCTTGTGATAAAATCCAAAGACTTTTATTGAGACCAGAACTAGTATAATATGGTATAGTCAGGTGGATACCATGGATTTGTGTATTTGAGAAAGCTCAAGAATAGAAGGGCACTTGAATTGTGAATGAAGGTAAAATGGTTCAGGAAAGGCATTCTGATGCAAAGGGCAAGGATAACCAAAGGGACCAATAAATTTGTGTTTAATGAAAGAAAGAATGGGAAGATATCACTGTGGAGCATATCCCAATGGGTTCATGCTGGGGAGTGCTGAAAAAGGGGATCTGTGGAGCGAGGACTAGACAAGAGCCAAATTTCATAGCAGCATGGCTACAAGTTTGGAGATAGGGGCTTTATTTGGAATACCATAAAAAGGAGATAGTAAGGATTTCTGAGAGAATGAGATGCATCTAGGTTGATCACAAACTTGACTTTGAAAGAAAAAAGGCTTATTTCTAGAATTTTAGTATCAATTTTTACGTGTCTAAGGTTAAGTAAGATCTCAGATAGTGAGGGGTGATCAGTTGCAGTTTTCATTTCTCCCTGGAGGAAGAACAGCAATAATCCAGATCCCTTTAGCAATGAGTCAGTGATAGGGATCGATGGGTTTCCCCACTGTGATTATAATCATACCACTGATACACAGGACATGCACAATCATGAAAGACTTAATTAAAGTCAGTGTCAAAGGACTAATTCAATTATTGATCTGATGAAGAGTGTGGGGAGAAATTAGGGTTAACGAATGGAGCCTGGGAGATCCATTGGTAGGATTCATACACATCAGCCAATGACTCCTGAGTAAGTCAAGTAGTAGATCAGAAATAAGTCATCTGCTGCCCTTGTAGGCCGAGAACTCTGAGGTCATCCACTCCCTTTGAGAACTCCCACGTGAGATGGAAGAAGCCCAGATCCTTCCTCACATGATTTAAAGTCATCGGAACAATGACCGGGAGTCCTGAGTGGTCCTCAGGAACAGAAGAACAGTAAACTTCCTTCAGGACTCGGGAGGGGAACTTTCTCTGGTCCTGACTTAGTTCCAACCTTGGCTCCCCACCCTCTCTTGCAATGACCAGCAGGGTCACTCTGGTGCCCCCCCGCCAACAAAAAATTAAAATTAGATTGGATGGACAGAGATCAATGGGGAGGGCTTGGAGCTACACAGCAAACTGACAGCTTGGTCTCACATATACCTTACTAGGTAGGACACAAAAATTAGTTACTCCTCATTAGGGTATAGAAGATTTCTCTGCACACCCCTCCTAAAGCTGTTTTGCACCTCAATTGCTAACATATGTCTAGTTGGAGTTATGAGCCAAATTGGACTATTCTTAAATTTGCCAAGTTCAGTAAAAATTATGCTTCAATACTATAAACAGCTAAATATAAAAATGAAAGTAGATGCGAGACAGCTGAATAGTGCCCTATGGCCATTTTAAGGCTTATAGCAGCCTGTTGTGTATAAACTAAAATTGAAATGTCAATGAAGTAATCACAGGATGTGGTTGGGAGCTTGCATTTTCCAACATATTGGTCACTCATTATCATGTCGATTAACTCCATAATGTTGTAAATTGTTGATGTTATGTTACGGCTTTTCATTGGATGGGATGATATTCTGCCAGCTCTACTTTTGGACCAGGGATGGTCTCCCAAGGAAACTGTTGGGTTTGTTTGGACAATAGTTTGCTGGACTCTATACATGGTGCATGCTTGCAATGAAGGAACCATGGCTGGATTTGAACTGTACTACTGCAACAATGTGGAGGATTCCACCATGGGGGGAGGGCTTGGTGAAGGGGGATGGAGGATCCCAGAGCCTGTGAAACTGTGTCATAAAATGAAATCAAATAAATGGAAAAAAAGAGAAATAGGTTATCTGCTCGTATAGTTGGGACCTTGTAAGAGTGGGAGGATACCCAGTAAAGAGGTTGACCAGTATCTTCTTTGGCCCAAACCCAATAGGGAGCAAGCTCTTTTTTCTGCCAATGGCCTCTTGCATATTTAAAGCATCCATCAATGATAGTATAAAGTTACCAACTGAAAAATTATCCTGCAGTAGACTTCTTGAATCTCAGGTCTGATATTCGATTGCTTTGGCAGGCAGGGCCAGATCAGATAATTTGGCTAACATTATACAGCCTACAAGTCAGATATCCCCTCTCCCTGCATGAATACAAGGTTGATTAAACTTTAGAACCAATGTGAAGACTAGACTAACTTAAGGAATAAGCCTCATCGTTGGAGATCTTCTTGACGGAATGCAGGGCTGCATATTATTTGGATTGAGAGCAGCATTCATTATCTTATAAAGTTGAAAGACTTGATATTGACAGATCTATCTAGGAGACATAGAGAATGAGTGTGAATTTTCAGCAGTGAGAGCAGATCCTTGTTCAGCAAGAGCGCAGAGGGCTGGGTACCTAGCAATTAACAGAGTGAATGTCAGTGGAGATCAATGGGTCCTGATGAGAAGTATAGTTTGGCCAACTTTGACAGCAACCCAGTTTTCTTGTTGTGGTTCTATTTCCTATCACCATCATGTGGTAGCCCAAACAGTAAATGTTCTCAATTTTTGGTTCTTTGTAATTTTGTGGGAATTGTGCCTTGAGATTAAAGTTTGTATACCCCCAAGTAAACTGCTTTGTCTCTGGAATAGTCCGGCATGAAGTGTTGAAGACAAAGGCTTTGTTGGGGACCATGGGCATGAGGAGGTTTAAACACTGAACACACTGTGGTGCACACTCTATTCTAGCAAGTAGATGTCCTTTCTTAATATTAGGGCTGACACTAAAAGATAAACATGAGATAACCCCATTGCTGAGAAATGCCCTAAACTGAACTCTGGAGAGCTGGCATCTGCACAGAATTACTTAGGACACATAACTCTTTTATGGGTTCTCACTTAGCAAAGCATTTACATTCACAGCTCATTAGGTTGCTTGTGATTTTGATTTGAACATTTTAAGCGGGATTGTTTTGAATCTGTGGAGGCACTATAAACCCCACAGTCACGCTCAACTGCTACAGACTATTGAAAGGAAAACCATGGGCCTAGCTTGTTTCCTAGGAAGAGTTTATAAGGCAAGGGTGTAAAGGATGTATGAGGCGAGAGTTTATAAGGCAACCGAACATGTGTAATTGAAGAGTAAGTTGTTTACTTGTTTCAACCCAAGGTTGAGGGAGCCATTGTATTAAAAAATGAAGTTACTTTATCTGATGGAGAAAGAGTAAAACTGGCTGTGAATTTTTTGAATTGTTATAAAAATCATGCAAATACCAGATTTTTCAACCAGATGTTTAATTTTAAGCTAGTAAAAGTGCAGACTTTCTACAAGACTATCCATGGTTTTAAAAACCAACTCTCTTCTTGCCTTGGGCTCTCACACTGCTTGATAATGAGCACTGCTGGTCTTAGCAAGGCACTTGCTACCAGGAGTACATTTGGAAGTGCATCATCTAATGTGAAAAAATATTCTTTTTTCCAGGAAAACAGATACATTTGCAATTTACTCTAGGTGCCAGGTGTTTGTTGGCTGTGTACTTCAGGGGCCAAGTGCCTGCAGTTCCAGTTTTTTTTTTTTTCCCACAGGAAAACTGCAAAATGAGAGATCTGCTATTGCATGGTGCCTGATGAAGACTGTTCCTCCCTGAGTGCTTGCACACGTTTGATTTCCAGTTTAAATGCACTATCAGGGAGAACTTTTTGCCTTAATACTTCACGGTGTGTCTTAGTGGTGTGGACTGTGCTTGGGCAGCAGCAAAACATGGATTGATTTTGAACATGTGATAGGACAAACCCATTAATCCCTTTCCACCTTGGAAATAATTTGTTGGGTTTGATTACCTTTCATCTGAATAGTTACACTGTGGCTGGGAGCATGGGGACCAACTTATAGCTGTTTATCCAAAATCTGTCTTTTTGACAATTTCTCTTATGGTATCTTAATGATATAATAGTTGCTAAGAAAATAAGGACAATGCACTGGCAAAGGCAATGTTAACCACAGGCTATGTTTGCACCTGAGTGATCTACTCTGTGGTCTGACCATGAGATAGACACGTAGTAAATGGTGGAGACTTTCTGACATTTTTTCCTAATCCAGACCTGAACTAGGGAGCAGTCTGCAGGTGCTTCTCCCTTTTTCTTGCTCTCACGCCCTCCCTCTGGTTCTGCCTGTGGTTCCTTCGGCTTCTAGGGCTGCATTGAATGCTGGACAGTTTTCATTTTTCACCCTTTCCACAAGCATAGGTAGCTCTGGCAGTCAGCTCTGGCATGTCGCTTCCCATAGCAGTAGTCATTGCTTGGGCATGCTGTGAGATACTGGGTATGTCCCTGAGGCCTTGGGACATTCCAGGTCTCAGTTTTGAGACCAAAGCTGAGACTTATCCACAGTTATTGCAGATCATTTTTCTTCCTAGAAATGTATCTCCTTAGTAGGAATTCTTAAAGTTGGAGAACTCTTTCTCCTCTCCAAGTTCTGGGAAATGTTAAAGTTACAGTCCTTACTGCAGTTACACTCCACATTGTAGCAACTAACCATCTGCTAAGGGGCTTGTGTAAGGAAAAGGTCAGTTTAGCACTAGCAAATGGCAGACCTTCTATACTGCTCCGGAGGTGTTATGGCAACTCAACCACAAATGGCACTCCCTGGCTGTGGGCCCTGGTGTCTTAGCAGTTGAATGTGTTCAGTATCTCACTTTATAGACTGTAAGTATTTTGAAGGCAGGATCCCATTTTCCGTTTGCATGGAGCATGTATATGTTGGCTTAAGGAATGAATTTAGAACTTGTCTGAGCAGAAAAAGCACAATAACACAAAATAGAATGCATTGGCAAAAAGCAGACAGTGGTCTTATTTTCTTTTCACATAGTAGTTAGAAATTTAAGTTCTGGCTCTAATGCTTGTGGACAGCATGTATTCTTTGAGTCTGACTCTCCTTAAAAGTTGTGAAATGCCCCGAATCATCAAGTTTTCTCTCTTGGGGAGTGCTCCTAAGATTCAGGTAGAGCACCACTGTGTAGGAATTACTTTTGGAGGCTACTCTGCCAGCTGGAAATGAGCTCTTGGCCCAATGACATGCCCTTCTATTCTCAAATACCTAGCTCATGCCCCCCGACCCCCGCAGTCACTCACTGCAGAACAAGGGACTGGGGTAGTCACAAACAGTTAATCCAGGCTGTACCCTTCAGGACCCTGGGAACGTGGAGATGAACCCCAGTTAACCTCCATGGACTGAAACTGGGAGTTGGAACCAAAGGCATGAGGATGGCTCTCCCAGCGTGGGCAGACTTGTTCGTCTCCTGGAATACAGGAGAAAAGCAGCTGAGGACAACAAGTGTGAGGACTGCTCTCCGAGTTGCAGGAGTTCTATTGAAGCTTGGCCTGCAGAGGTTCCTGGCATTTTTGGATACCTATAATAGTATCTAAGCCTACTCATGTTGGTTTTTCCATTTTCAATTCACATGTTGAGTTTTATGATGCTGTTTCAAATATTATATGTATTTTTTGTTGTTCCAGTAGGCTTCCTTGCAGCTAGAGACTGCTTCTGAGGTACACAGGAAGGAGAGTTCTGTTAAAATCCACAAACAATAGGAGTCCTATTTTGACTGTTTTGATCCAAATGCAGGATTTCCATCTCTGCCACTATTTCGTTCTTAAAGTGCCAAGCACGCCAACTCCTAGATGTTGTCTCCATGGTGGACAAGATCCTCTTAGAGTTTGTGCCTGGTGAGAAGCATGCCCCACCCATGCCTGCAGGTGTCCTGTGCTGTAACAGTGGCGTGGGATGGTGTCAGGGAAACGAGCAAAACCATGGAGGCTCCTTTCCACGCAGTTAGTGACTTGCTTTGCTGCCTGCTTTTGCTGGTACAGCAGAGCAAGGTGCAGAAAACTGCAACAGCAAATTAGCGATCATTTAGCTAATGTGGCAAATGCCCTGTCAGTCACTTGATTATATGATTGAAAGGAACATTTCATTTAGAGATTTGCAATTTTCTGGTGCTCTTGGCATCACACAATTACGTTTCCTGTCATTTGTCACATTGTAGAATACCAAGACAAATTTGCCTCTCCTTACATTTATCATATTAGTGAGGAATATAGAGGGAGATTTCGCCAATTGCTTTACACTAAATGATGCCCCTTGTCAGCTGAGGACATTCGGTGGACATATTTTGTACCCAACGGATTATTTCCCCAGTTACTTTGAAATTGAGATTTTCCCCTTAACCACAGCACTGCCTTCCAAGAAGAGCTGACCTCTATCTATCTATCTGCTTTTTTGCAGAAGGTATATGGAGCCACTCCTGAGAATGACAGTGCTGTGAAGGGTCTCCCTTCTCCTGGGGAATTAGGCAGCCAAGGTTCCAAAAGGAGGCATTTAGGCATAAGGCTAGATAAGGGCTTTAAAATGTTTAAGTAGCGGGCTTGCTAAAGTCACATTTATAGCTGCTTTAGAAATTCAGCATTGAACAAATGTAGCTTAACTATTTTGCGTGAGAAGCAAGTAGGGAGCCTGGGGGCGACCTGCACCTGTGAACCGCTCTGCAGTCTCTGAGGTGCTCTTTAGCTCATCGACCAACCAGACTTTCCTTTCCTCTAGAAAGACGGTATTAAAAAATAAGTCAATCTCTGCCCTTTGGTTTAATTGAGGCTCTGGAGGAGATTGTAAGCAGTCAGTCCTCCCATGAGAAATGTGTGTTTGTCGGAAATGGGTTCCTTGCTGAGTGCCAGCCTAAGCCCACAGAATCACATTACCTGAGGCCTGAGGAATTTACATTTTGAACAGGTGCCCCGGGGTGATTTTGTCAGGCACTCTCAAGCAGTTGTTTGCATCCCCAGATGCTCATTAGAATAACCCTAGAGATTTTGAAATTTCTGATACTCCAGCTGCACCCCAAACTGATTAAATGAGAGCCTTTGGGACTCAGGTGCCAGGTGGTTTTAAAGCTGAGCCGGATTGAGATGCCTTTCACTGGACTGTGGGAAATCACTACAAGGAAGCCAGCGGACGCTGCTTTCCAGTCCTTCTTCCTGGGCTTCCAGGGTTCAGGCACTGAGGCCAGCTGGCTCTCCTCTTAGAGCCTTCGGGAAACAGGGAAACATCTGTGAAATGGGAACAGAGGGAAACCTTAATCCCCTAAGGGCTCAGAGTGTTTGGCTACTTCAAGGTCACTTTCATATTGAGATTGTTATTTCTCATCAGGTCAGGTTCAAAGTTGGTATTGTTTCTTTGACTCCATCCTAGGATGCAGACAGAGAGGGCAGAAATTGAGTGACCCCTTTCCATCTCTAATTGCTCTATAACATTCTCTGTTTTAGTGTTCAGAGATTTATCAAAATCTGGATTGATGGTACTATGGGTCTCTCTTTGGGGCATAAGTTTCTGAAGTCATAATCTTTATGCCTGTTTTCTCTGGAACAGTACCTCATGCATAACTGGTACTCAGCTGATGTCTCCTAAATGAATAAAAAAAATAATTGAGTGTGTACAGTATAGGTTGAGGGTAATGGAAGAGCATTGGAGTTCTACTGGGTGTTTGATTTGAGCAAGGAAATTAGCGTGGCTTGTACATAAATAGTTCAATCATCTTACCTGCCACCACTATTTTTTCCTCTTCCCCATTTGGCCAACAAAATGACTTAAAGATTTATTGTAGAATAGCTGAGTTTGTTAGTTAATGCCTGCTACTGTGTTTTCCTGGGCCTACCCTGAATCTATGCTCAGAACCAACTTCAGCTCATGCTATTCCCAAGGTCATTTATTTGCTGTGGATCATTAGCAGTTGTGGGGCAAACATAGGCAGATGGAGAGTGTGGCAGAGATCTGCACTTGTTTCCAGAGGAAAGTTGGATGACAAAAGATTTAGAACCCTCTCAAAGATCCCTTCTTCTTGATGCTCAAAGCTCCTAATTGTGAGTCGTGTAGGGACATCCGATTTTTAATTTGTAGGATTTGATTTCTTTTAAAATGTTTCAGGCTGCTGAATAAACTGTCACTTGAGGCTTTGGTAAACAAGCCCATGTAAACAGTGGTGTCCATCTTTGTCATGAAGTTATAATATAATGCTAGAGTGACGGAGCTTGTTGGCAGCCTACAGGAGGAAACTCAAAATTTGGTGAGCAGGATAGGGGAGCCACTCAGTTCTAGAAGTGGCCACAATAAAGGCTACTGGTCCAAATCCTAATGTCTAGGGCAGTAGTGTACCAAGACTGACTGGGTCTCTGAGTATCTGAGGCCTGATTTGGGGGTTGAGTTGGGAACATAATATCATTGATGATCTTTCTGGTCTGACAGCACCTAGTCTATTGAGCAGATGGTATCAGTCAAGACTGGAGGTCTGGGATTTGAAACAGACATCAAGACCATGAGTATCATGGCTGGAGTGAGGGCAAAGGGAAACACCCATTCCCTGACCATGCCTAGGGTTCCTTAAGCTTAGGAATCAAGATAAATTACATTCACTCTTACTGGTGGGGCGTGGAGACCTCCATTGCTGCCAGACTATGTTCTTGAGAGCCAAAGAAGGAGGGCATTCCAGCCTTCTAGTTGTAGGAATCAATGACTCATTTTGGGGAGGGGTGAGAATGTGTGACCCCTTCTCTGCAAGCTCTTTCTCAGTCACCGTGGCACACCCCCCAGGCAGGAGCATTGGTGCAGGTGGCAAGGATCAGAGTACTCAGCATCTGGCTGGATGGCTTTAGAAGTGCTGTTCATCTCTGACTCTGTTTTAACATTTACTCCCCCTGTCTCCCCTCCTCCCTTTCCATCTATCATCTGTCTGAAAGGCAGGAGGGACAGAGAAGAGAGATAGAGAGAGAGAGAGAGAGCAAGCTTCTATCTACCAGTTCATTCTCCAGATGACTAACAGCCAGTCTTGAACTTGGAACTATACACTGGTCTCCCACATGGATGGCAGGGCCATAGTATTTCAGCTGTCATTTGCTGCTTGCTTAGACACGTTGGCCAGGGCTCCAACTGGCACTCTGATAGGAGAAGCTAGAGTCACAAGCAGCAACTTAACATTCTGCTCCACAATGCCATCTCATCTCTTAATTCCTTTTACTGGAATTGGTCTGCGGCAGGAAGGTGAATCCGTATAATACTTAAAATCAACGTGAAATAAATATAAAACAGTATTTTGCTGTCATTACCTTTAGGTACTCTGCTATATTCAAATGTGATTTTTATGGATTTATTGTATTGAAAAGGCAGATTTACAGAGAGAAGGAGAGATGGAGAAAGAAAGATCTTCTATCTGCTGGTTCACTCTCCAAATGAGCACAATGACCAGAGCTGAGCCCATCCAAAGCCAGGAACCAGAAACTTTTCCTGGGTCTCCCTAATCCCTTGGGCCATTCTCTGCTGTCTTCCTAGGTTGTAATCAGGGAGCTGGATGGAAAGTGGAGCTGCTGGGATTGAAACCAGTGCCCATGAGGATACTGGTGGAAGATTAGCAAATTGGGCCATTGCATTGGCCCCTAAAGTGTGATTTAAATATAAACACTTTGATTAGGATTTTTCATGTCTGTGTCTTAAAAAAAACCTTAAAATGTGTATTTGTTTACATCCTATATATGCTTTCTAGCCTAGGTTAGACTTAGATGCCAAATCAAAATTTTAAGCAAATAATTATTGGTGTTTGCTCCATTGACTTGCCTGGTCTCTGATGAGCTGTTTGCCTTTTTGTGCATTTAGTGAACTTGTATCAGACTCTTACATGCTTCAATTATTATGCTAGACGTGTTGACATGAAAGACACTACTTATCTTCAAATAGCTTTGAAGATGGTGTGTAGTATGTTGGTAAAGTCAGGAGTACTTAAAGAAATATTCTTTTAGATGTTTTTAGAACCAACATGCTTTCTACATTTCCAAGTCTCCTCAAATAAACTATAGCCATTTAATCACCAAACATGTCCAGGAGGGAGTGTCAAAAGCTTCACTTACTCGTGGTGAAAATAAAGGCTCACAAAAAGGAACACTTTCACTCCAGGTTACATGGTGAGGTGAGGAGCACAGACCCTCAGGTCCTGGTGTGGTGCATCTGCAAGACATGACAGCAGTCCCAGGTTCAGGTGGCAGCTACGCTTGCACACCCATACAGAAAGACACATATACACAGACACACACCCAGACACAGAAACAAACATGCACAGACATGCACAAACACACATGCACGCACAGACACACAGATACACGTGTGCAGGCACAACATAGACTCACACACGTGCGCAGACAGACCCATGCATAAACATGCACACAGGCACACATGCACAGACATGCACACACATGCATACAAAGATACACACGTGCACACATAGACTCACATTCACACACATGTGTGCAGACACACAGACCCACACAGAAATGCATGCACAGACACAGTCACACACAGACATCGTGCACAGAAACACTTATAGGCACACGTGCACACACATACAGCACTATTGATGTGACTGATGTGTCAGTATTCTTGAGGCTTGAGTAGAAGAGTGTTAGCAAGGAATCCTGCTGTTTTGCTGACCAGCATCCTGAAAGTTCTCTCCTGTGGCTGAGGCTGACAGCACAGGCCTGAGTTTCTGTTCCCTCATGAGATCCAGGTGATGGATTGTGGTGCTCATTCAGGTGTTGGTCAGGACTTCTGGCCTGATGTGAAGAGGCCAAGGGCCACAGCAGCAGATCTCCAAACTCTTGCCAGAAATCAAGTATAAATCTGTTCTCTTTGAAGAATCTTGCCTGCCAGTGTGCTCAAAGTGACAACTTGCCCCTGCTAATTGAATTCTGAATTTTAAAGGAGAGGTTCCAACTAGGGTTATCATTGATATAGGTCAATTAAGAATTTTAACTTAACATTAGAAAAAGGGCTTGGAATGCAGCAGGCTAACTGTCAAGCTGCTCCTGTTCGTCACACCTGTAGGTGCTGACCTCCTGCAGTACACTCTGCAGCTTATCATGCTTCCAACTTTGGCTCATGCAAAGGTGCTAACTTACTGTCACACGGGGAAATAGTTCAGTTAAATTTATTCTATGGGATATTTCCCCACTGAAATTCCCATCCTTAGTTTTGGAGCTTGTTTGTATTTCTAAACATTTACTGTCCTTAGGTGACAATTTTAATAGCTGACATTTATAGCTGGCCTCCAGTGTCTCAGATGTATCTTTAAAAAGTATCTTAAGCCAATTTCAATCTTTAGAATTGTACTGTAAGACAGGCACCATCTTTACCAGTCAACCGCTGAGTTATGAGTTAACTGAGGCACAGAGAACTAAGTGATTCACTCAGTCACAGAGCTAGGATGGGGGCAGAGTTGGGATTTAAACCCAAGAACAGTTTTGGGAGGCTTTCCTGCCTGTGAAATGGTGGCAGTAATATCCATCTCATAAATGATTAGATCTGTTCAATCTAGGCTTGATCTTTAGTTGAAAAGAATCTTCACCCCCAATTAGAATAGCACTGTAATATTTTCATTCTTGAGCGGAGCCTTGGTAATTTAGTTTCATTCGTGATATCACTATTCCTTTAAGTACTGCTTACCCTAACAATCTGAACTGGTTAGACACAAAGACACCTGTGAAGGCCATGGGACTGTGAATGCTTAGGCTGAATTAAAGGACAAGTTCCATTTTGACAATACTGGTTTATTTGCTGTTGGAAAAGTGCAAAGCCTGGAGTGAGTTAAATTGAATTCAAGTGAAACCTTGTTTATTCATAACGTGTATCATACATTAAAAGCTACGAATATATAATAACACTTATGTAGGTCAACTGAATTTTCATGCCTAATGCTGAAGATTTTTTTCCACTGTTCCCACCTTGAACTGTGGGTGGCAGCAAAGACTTGTGAAAAAAATCTATGGTGCAATTCAAATTATACTTAAAAAAAAAAAAAGATGTATTTATTTGAATATCAGAGTACAAAAAGAGAGGGAGAGACACAGGGAGAGAAAGATCCTCCACCTGCTGGTTCCCTTCTCAGCTGGCTGTACGCCTAGGGCTGGGCCAGCTTAAGGCCAGGAGCCAAGAGCTTCATCCAGATCTCCTGTATGACTATCAGGGGCCCAAATACTCGGATCATCTCCAGGAAATTGACCTAGAGCATTATCCAAATGGGCATCTGAGGCTTAAAGTGGTGCCCATGTGGGATGCTGGCAGCCCTACCTATCAGGCCACAATGTCTTCCCTGCAATTGAAATTACTTTTTGAGGTTATACATGGAGAGGAAAATGATCGTACTAAATACTGTGTACGTTTAATCTTTGTTTTAGAGACACAGTTGATATTCTTTTTTCTGTTGTCATCTCATTCATATGGACTAAGATGGTAAATGCTAGCTGGGAGCTGGGAGCTTCACTTACGTGGTATCTTTTCAACATATTTTGGGCCAATCAATTTCCCTTACGTTGAAGACTGCAGGCACTCACAATTGAAGACTGTGGAATTCCTTTGTTGGAAGGGAGCTGTCTGGGCTAGTGTCTGACCAGTGTAGCTTCCAGGCTCTGCTGGGGTTCCAGGTACTCCCTGAAGCTAGGACAACTAGCACATCATAGAGGCTGGGCCTTTGAGTCCTTTGTGCACAGGTGTGTCCTCCTGGAATGGGCTATGAGTGAACAAGGCCTTGGCATCCCACAGGATCCAGCAGCTCACGGGACTTGCCCATCATCCAGGAACAGGCACATTGGCTTTTCTTATGATCTCTAGTCCAGAATTGAAGTGAATGAGGCAAACTGGATGTGGAAGACTTCTTTCCACCCATGAAGTATCCCTCCTTGAGCCTGTGGGTTCAGAAAAGACTGACAAAGTGAAAAATGCTAGATAATTATTACTGTGGATATGTGAGAAAAGTATAGTTTCATACACCACGGAAAATTTCTAATTAGATAGAAAGAATAGATGCCTTAATCTACTTCTGGGATGCTGTATCACCAAAAGAAAAAGGACCCCAAACCTCAATGTGGATATTAATAAACAGAAGAAAAAGGAGTAAGCGAGACGAATAATGATTAAAAAAAAATGACTGCCTAGCTTGCCATCTGTCTTGCTTGGAGTGACTTGCAGCCTTTAGAAAAGCAGGACTTGGGCTATCGTGCAGCCCTGCAGAGTGTTTAAGAACATATTATTAACTGATTGCAGTACAACAGACAAACGTGCCTAACAGTCACTCTATAACATTTGTAACTACAAAATCCATGATGTTCATATGTTTAGTACGTCCCCCTGTGTTTTAGCAGTCATCAAATTGGATTCATCTTGTAAAGAATGTTTTGTTACGATCAATGTCAGCATCAAAGTCAAGGCCTTTTAGAAAGCATTACTGTTTGCTCCTGTGGATTACCTGCAGGGCCTGTCACTAAGCTGAGGCCACTTTAAATTCTATTTTGAGCTTTATTTTTAAAAAATTTCTCTGGCTGTATGAGTTGAGGCCACAAGTCTGTAATGACAGTTTGCAGTCAGATTCTCAGAAGAGATTTTGTGTTTTTTTGAGTTTTTCCCATTGTCAGGGTAAAGGCATGAAACCATCTTGGCTATTTTTTCTTTATTTCTTGGTTATTTTTATTTTTCATGATATAGTTCCATAGGCTTAGAGGTTTCCCATTATACCCTTCCCAATTCTTTCCCCCCACATTATTTTCCCCTATATTATTACAATAGTATAAGCCATCAACAGTCACAGGTCCATCATTCTGGTATTTAATTGTGTCATGACAGTGTAGGTGTAGACATTGGTAGCAAGACTAGCATTCTATTGCAAAGATATATTTAACGATTTCATTGGGAGTTCATTTTTTTTTTTCAGAAGTAGAGATGTTTACAGCACTGTATCTTGTGTGCTAGTCTCCATTATACAGTTCCTCTAGATGAATATATACATATACATGTTTACCAATATAGCTGTTAATCTTGTGCTTTGCCTTAAGGTTGCTTTACATTGGAGAGAACATAAGATACTTGTCCTTGGCTGCTCCTGATGGAGAATAAGCTTCTTACTTAACCTTACACTGATATAAGGTCCTTGGCTTTCCCACTTCTTAAATTGAGGGAGCCTATCAGATCCTGTGAGACTCATGTTCAGTGGTACATAACCAAAATGGTGCCTCTTATAATTTGATAGTATTGATAGCAGTCTATTTTCCATTTCTGTAGCAGAATAATCGAGGGTGGGTATTTTATAAAGAAAAGAGGTTTGTTTAACTCACAGGATTGAATGTAAAGTTTGAACAGCACTGAACTGGCTCTCTCAGGTGCATTCTGGATGCATCATACTGTGATTGGTGGATGTGAGGGAGGGAAAAACATCTAAAGACACAAAGTTGGACTAAGGAATTGTTCTTTGGAATAATCCTCCTGGGAACTAACTGGGTTTCCATGACAGCTATTTTCATCTCTCCAAGGTCATTCCAATGACCTACTCACCTTCTAATTGGCCACTCTTATTTCTTTTCTTTTTCTTTTCTTCCATTTGTATTTTATTTTTGACAATCTTTACATAGTTAATTAGGGCACAAAGATTCAAGGGCTACAGGAAAGTAGGTAAGACTATCATTTCCATGTTTTTTTCTCTATATCTTGGGTAAAGAGTGAGGTAAAAGGAGAAGGCCCACCCAGTCTCCCACCCATCCCAGGTCCCCGATGTGGAGCACGCTCTGAGGGGCTTGCTCAAGTGGTTTTGATAATTCAACAGTTATGAATTGCTGCCAATCTTGCCACTCCAAGCACGATGAGGTCGCTGAGGATTGCTCTGATTGACATAGTCCACTTGGAGTCTCCATTTGCCCTGTTTTTCACTGCCAACATATGGCTGGGGTAGTTGGTTGATTTGTTCTGTCCTCTTTCTTTTCATGGTTAGAGATCTGAGTCTGGCAGTTTGATTGGGGGGATCCCTAAAGAAACTTTGTCTGAGGTGTTCCCAGACCAGATTTTTGTGTGTACTTGGAAGTACAGGGCTTGGCACAGTCCATCACCCTAATCAGCTGGTGGTTGCAATTGCTGGGTCATTTCTGTTTCCAGCGCTGTCTTCCACTGGAACCAATGGGTGTTGCAGTCTAATTGGCCACTCTTTTACACATGGAACTTGGGAGCCATGGTCAATAATAGTCAAAGCACAACACTATATATGGTATACAGGTTTTTAAGAAGGTGTCACAAAATGTGGGAAATTGAAAGACAAGTTTGTTTTGATGCAAAAAAAATAAAACCCATTTTGAATTGCAGGTACATCATCATCTATGCATTTTCCTTGAACATTTTGAAGACCTCTCATAGGATTGTTAAGAATGGAGCACAAGAGTGTGTATATGATTGTTAACACAGGTTACATGGTTGGTTAGAGGGTTGGTAATAGGGCAAAGAGGGGCAAAGAGGGGAAAAGGGCAAGCAAGGATTGTAAAATAAGAAAGAACAGGCGCTGATGTTGTAGCACAGTGAGTTAAGCTGCCGCCTGCAATGCTGGTGTCCCGTATTAGAGTACTGGTTTGAGTCCTGAGTGCTCTGCTTTGATCCAGTTCCCTGCAGAAGTGCCTGGAGAGCGGTAGATAATCACCTCTGTGCTTGGCCTGCACTCCCTACATAGTAGATCTGGTTGGAGTTTCTGACTCTTGACTTTGGCCTAACCCAACCCCTTGCTGTTGTGGTTATTTAGTGAGTGAACCAGCAGGGGCAGGCGTTTCAAATCAAATTTTAAAATAAACGTTTTTTTTTTTAAAAAAGTGAGGATTTGTTTACTTTTATTTTTATTGGAAAGTCAGATTTACAGAGACAAGGAGAGACAGAAAGATCTTCCACCTGCTGGTTCATTTCCCAAGTGGCCTCCACAGCCAGAACTGAGCCAATTTGAGCCAATCTGAAGCCAGGAGCCAGGGACTTCTTCTGTGTCTCCCACCCAGGTAGTGGGTCCAAAGGCTTGGACTGTCCTCTGCTGCTTTTCCAGGCTACAGATACAGATTCTATATAGATACAGAGAGCTGTAGATAATGAAGAGTGAAGAGTGGATGCTCACGCCTTCTTTGCTCAAGGATGGAGCTAGTGTGCCTTATCAGTGTGTCAGCTGACAGTCAACTGCCCCGGTCAGGAGGGAAGATTTGTGTAAGTTTCCTGCAGCAGGCATCCTCCTGCTTCCAATTCTGCTGACTTGTCATACATTGGTACTAGTTTTTCAGTTTTACATTTTGTCTGAAAGTTCTGGTTGTTCGTATCTGTCATTAACTCACTACTTGAAACTCCTTGAGCATATCACACACAGCACAGTTGTGGGAAGCAGATGAAAATACCGGAGAGGCAAGATGTGTTTTTGACTCTGGTGTCTCTGAGCTTAAAACTTAATTTCCACATCGACAATATAAGTAATCACAGAAGAATATATGTGATTAAGTGACAAAGGGATGCTAAGGACATTTGCTGGTAGGGTTCATAAAATAATGCAAAATAGTTTGGGTAGAAAGTTCTAGAAAGGCCCCAGGGAAGAGGCAAGGCTTGAATTTGGCCTTGAGGAATGGAAGGATGGATTTAGATTCCAGGCTATTTTAGATGCTAAGTGTGTCTAATAATATCTGAGGCTTTTCTCTAAAAATGCCTGTATGACTCTGAGAATAGAAATTCCAGAGTAATTATTTCTTCCGGAAGGTCACCATTATTAACACCTCAGGATTTGGGTGCTCTTCGTGCGTGGGCTGCCAGAGCCTTGGGGTTTGCCTGAATACATGGGCTGGCTGTTCTGCGTTTTGCAAAGGGCTGCATCATATGCATCATGCTGGGGCAGAGTTGGTGATTACCTAAGAGTATCTTCAGATGACATTCAAATTCAGGCTATCACTTCCTCCTCTCTGCTTTGCCTCTGTATCCTGAGCCTAGAAGAACTACACTCACTGCATGCTTTCCACTTAAAAGCACTGTGAACAACACACACTAGGGAATTCCAAAAAAAGTATTTCTGATGGAGTGGTAGGAAGAGGAGGGTGTTGGCATGGCAGGGGAAAGGGAGAAGAAAAAGAAGCTAAGGAGAGAAAGGATGAAGATAAACTCTTCTGGAAGAAAGTGTATATCATTTTCTTCTTTTTAGGCCTGCCAAGATCGTGGTCTCAGAGAGAATATCCTTCTTGAACAATGTTCTTTAATACACTGCTTGTATTTCTTTAGAAGAAATATTATAATCTTGTCGAGCATTTATTCCCAACTGGGGACTGCAGATTCACATCTATATCCCAGGCTCACCCTCGGGTATGTGCCCACGGAGTTCAAAAGCAGATGTATCACCTGCATTATTTAAATGGTGACTTCTCTCTTTCATTCTACTGAGTGCATACGGTTGAATTTATATAAGTGAATCTGTCATTGATGCATATCTACTCTAATCAATTACAATGGGGTCATTGTTTAAGTTTCTAGGGGGAGGTCACAGACTACTTTGAAAATTTATAGAGCACTGTGTATCTTTCTTTGAGAATAATGTACTTTCGAGTCCACGTAAATAAAATATGGTGGATAATTCTAGGGCATCCTACCACACACCATCTATTTGACTCGGGGAGAGCTGGGGGTACAGCCTGGGTGGAGCTCCTTAGCAATGACGAGAGTGGGGAAAATAGAGATTAAAGTGCCTTCCTGGATCCAAAAACTGCAGAGGTGGCATGATGCCAGGGGACGCAGGTGACTGGAGAACTGAACTCCAGGAAATTGTAAAGCCTTGTTTTAGTAGTGACCCGCTTTCTGCAGCCTGAACCAAACCAAACCAAAAAACAAATCTGGCCTGTCATCTACCTAGTTTTTTTTTTTTAATACACAATTGTGTATTGCCTCTAATATTTTGGAGAAGGAAGTTTATGTGGGGGCATTTACCTGGCACTGGGACAAGAGTGGGCGGAAGTGAAGGAATGAGATGGGTCCAGGTGTCATTTCCTGATGATTGTTAGGAAAATCAAATTACTAATACTACTGCTGCTGCTGCTACTGCCACTGTTGCCTCCCTCTCTTCTTCTTTAAAGATGGATTTACTTTCATTGTAAAGGCATATCTACAAAAAGAAGGTGAGACAGAGAGAAAGACCTGTCCTCTGGTTCACTCCCCAAACAATTACAATGGCTGGGGCTGGACCAGGCTGAAGCCAGGAACCAGGAGCTTCATCTGGGTATCCCTCATGGGTCCAGGGCCCTGAACACTTAGACCAATGTCTATTCCTTTCCCAGGTGTATTAGCAGGGACCTCTATTGGAAGTAGAACAGCTGGGACTTGAACCATCACTCATATGGAATGCCAGCACTGGAGACTGCAGCCTAACCTGCTGCTGGCCCCTAAAGCTAAATTTTCAACTTTTCAGCTTGAGGAACCTAAACTGATATATTTGTTCCTCTCCTTTTTTTTTGTAATTACTCATTCCTTAGGAAATATTTAAATATAGCCCGTGTCTTTTGTTTACATCCATATATGTCCATGCTATGATAGAATGTACAATAAATTAATAAATTTGGAGTTCTCCAAGTCGAATTACTCTTCCATTCATTCATCTCTGTGTTTTCCTCAAATTACTTCCATTAGCTTAGTCAAGGTTTTCAAGACATTTCTTCCTTTGATCACAAGTAACTGATGTGACTTATGGTATTTATATGAAACTTTTAAAATATTTAAGTACATAATACTAATGGCATCTAGTAGTTTACTCATTGAATTTTAAAATTTGAGGAATGTATTATTCATAGCTGGCCAGAAATCCATAATGTATGAACATTTTCCAGTGTGCTCTGGTTTGTGTGAGAGTTTGGCTTCCCAATTTCCCGAGGTTGTCCCTGGGAGATTCTGATGTCCACTGCATGCATAAGCACTTGCCCATATTCAGTTTCTCTGTTGGTGACAAGGCTTTCTCTGAAAGCTCGAAACAGCTTGTAGGCAATGATACCACCAGTTCCTGCAAAATTCTCAGAATGTGTTAGAGGCAGATGCCGTCACCTGGATGTTAGGGCTCAAGCGAGAGAGGCACAGATCGTCTGAACGAGAAACATCAAGTGCATGGCCCTTCGGCACACTGAGAAAGGGAATGAAAGATGTAGCATGAGGTCAATCAATCCACCAATGCGTATTTATTGAGTGCGCATTTTTGGCTCAGGTTGCCAAACAAGGGTACTTTATGTCTTGCTTATGTGCTATAGGTATTTTCGCCATCTTGGAAAAAATGCTACTTTGTCGGTGAATTTTCTTGGAAATCAACTATAAAATGGGAGGAAACGTACAGGATAGAATTAGGAAATAAATAAGGTGTGTGGGAGGGAAGCAGAAGCCAGAATTACGGTAATCAGCAAGATGTTTCCAAATTTTACTCTATTTCCAAGATTGTTTTCAGGCTCATGAATAAAAAGCAGCAATGTTATAAAATGTTATGGTAGTTAGCATAACCATCAATATCTGAGCGATAACCCCAGCTAACCAACATAGGGCTCAGAAGATGGTTCTGTGCATTATAAATGTGGCTGTGGATTAAACAACTTGCAGTTGATGCTGTCGAAAAGCTTACGATGTAACCTTAACCAAAAGGATCTTAAACATTACTTGGCTGTTAGTATTATATAAGCATGGATACTTTAAGTGACAGCATAGAAATGAAGCCCAAGAGAGGACAAAATTGTGGAAATACATGACTGCTCAAAAATGATCTAACACACCTGTCTATTATAACCTGGACAGAGACATGAACGTCAGCCCAGCCCCAGCTGTTTAGAGGTACGAGTGGGGATCCAACGGTCCGGATCTTCAGTTTAGTGTTTCTCCCACATCTTTCGAACTTTCACTCTTCATAATGGTAGAACAATCAAACTTAGTCTCCTTCTTCCTCCATTAATTGATTAATTAGTGCAAACTATGGAGGATTTTCTTAGAATCATGGGTTTTTCTTATTGACACAAATGTTCTTTATTCAGTACCATTAATGTTCTTAGAAACTGTAGTTTGGTGCTTTGATACTGAACGAGAGCTAGAATTCCCTGCTGTCAAACTCTCCAAAAGAACAAGGAGAGAGAGAGAGAATATCCCACAGCCACTAACTACAACCTGAATGCCACATTATTAAGCTACACCAACTGCTTAACAAGTTGCCCCCATACAGGGTGATCAGTAGAGAGTTCAGTTGGGGGGGAAGAATATCTCCTCAGAAACTCTCTCACTCTCAAGACAAATGCAGAGGGCATGGTGGGCAGTCAAAGAGGCAGGGTGAATTAGTGTGAAGGAACATCTTTTATTCATGAGAGTAATACATCAGAGGGAACTGAGCATGGCTTAGTTTTGTCACGGGAATAAAATGAAAAGTGCTGGAAAGTTAGCACTTTGTTAAAGTGCCATGTATGAATTGTGTAGTCCATTCTCTGCTCCTTGTGCAAAACCATCTGGGTTACTTATGAGTGTGTTTATGAACTTAGTGAGAACACAGGCATGGGAGCCCCCCAAATACGGTACATGGTTAGGCAGTTTAACATTCTTCCTTTCACAGGTGGAAGACAGGACAGTGATTTAAAAGGCTTTCAAACAGGGAGGGTGGCTATTGTTAGATTGGGGCTTTTTAAACATTTACAGTGAGCAATTTGTCCCAGTGAATAGTGGGGGAAACCCCCCCAGCTGATGAATGTGCAGTTTCAGAACCATCTCCAGCCGAATCAGGCAATGGCCTAGATGCTAATACGTAGAATGCTTTGTAATATGTATGTTTCCGGGAGGTCCCTGAAGTTCAGTAACTCATAGCTAGCACTGGAGGTGAAGGCTCTGAGAGATATAGAATCAGCTCCCATTCCACTATTCATATCTCTGTAACCAAGTTTACTCCTTTTGAAATGCTGGTAGTAATACGCCTTCTCGCAGAACTGCAGTGAGGAGGAAATGAAATACTTTTCCATTAATGCGCCTGGTTCTTAGCAGTTTTCTTCCATGTTAAGTCTTCTGCTTTTCCAATCGGTGAAGGTGCGATCCTAGCATTAACGGACATTCCTCCTTCTGTGATGGTGAGAGAACAAGTGCTAACCCACCCTTCATGAGCTTCCTGGGTGTTCACAGCCTCAGTTTCCCTTCAAGGTGCAGTGGAATTTTCATCACTGATGAATTACAGGTACATGAACTTGGCAGAGAGAGAAAGAAGGGGAGTGCAGGGAGGGAATGAGAATGTAAATAGTATGGGTATCTCTATTCACTTTCCCACTCAAAGAACAGAAACCATATAGCAAGCAGGAAAGAAGAAGAAGGAATCCGATGATCTTCCAGTTATTCTGTATGCCACACATAATGTAATTATTGTGCATTTTGCTTTTGGTACAGAGTTGTGTGTGTGTGTATGTAGGTCATAATAAAATGTGCATAAACCTATATTTTAGGTTTATGAACACAACAAGAAACAACCTCCTCTTTTAAATGCTGTGCCATACTTGTTGAAAAGTAATAGTGCTGTGTTGCTCTTGAGCAAAGTGTCTTTTTGGATCACCTTTTCCATTGTAGCTTTGATTATGTTTGACTACTGTTTTTTTTACTCTAACTCTAGAAAGTAATCATCAATGAAAAAACTTCCTTCTAAATATGTCAAAGTTCGAGGGTCATTTTTATGGTTCAAATGTGCTAATAAGTCTGAAAGAAATGGAAAAATACTTAAAGCTAAAATTAGATGAAAGATGCTACTATAAATAACTTCTTTTTTATTGTAGTTTTTAAGATTTATTTATTTTTATTACACAGTCAGATATACAGAGAGGAGGAGAGATAGAAAAGTCTTTCGTCCGATGAATCACTCCCCAAGTGAGCGTAATGGCCGGTGCTGTGCTGATCCGGAGCCAGGAGCCAGGAACTTCCTTCAGGTCTCCCACATGGGTGCAGGGTCCCAAAGGCTTTGGATCTTCCTTGACTGCTTTCCTAGGCCACAAGCAGGGAGCTGGATGGGAAGTGGGGCTGCTGGGATTAGAACTGGCGCCCATATGGGATCCCGGTGTGTTTAAGGCGGGGACTTTAGCTGCTAGGCCATGCCATTGGGCCCTATAAATAACTTCTCGATGCTAACTCTTCTTTTAGTTTTAGAATATAATGGCCAAAGTGCAATATTTTGTCTGTTTTCTAGGACTTGATTTATAGGCAACGTTATCAGAACACCCAGTGAAGAGGATTATGGGAGATCTTTGTGGAGAATGGCGATTTGGCCTAAAAGTGGTCATGTCAATCTTGTAAGAGAACTGGAATGAAGGACAGTACTAGAAATAAGGGCCAAGCCAGGAATTTAGGATGCCCAGGTTCTGGAATATTTTAGGGTTCAGGAGCCTTTCTAATGGCCTTAAAGTAGGAAAGACTACAAGTTCATCTCCTGAGTCTTCTATATGCTAGCTGTGTGATTATAATTGAGCTATTCACCCTCTCTGATTCTTAAATTCCTACATTATACATTGTGTTATCTTTGAGTACATGGAAGGGTTACTGGTATAATTTCTATTAGTATGATTATCACATGGCTTTGTGCCTAACAGGGGACATTGACCAGTTGTCCTGGGCATGAGGACGAGGCCAGCCTGAGAGGCAGATATGGATTGGCTGGTTATTCTGCTCTTGTTGATTCTCTCACTGGAGACCACCACACCTTGTCAGTGAAATACTGGATTTTTCACATCAGTGTAATTTGTGTGGCTGTTCCCCTATTTGTCTTCATTTCCTCTGCATCAACACAAGCTTGATTTCCTCATTAACAGAGTACCTGATAGGGAATTATCTTCTAGAGGAATTTAAACATTAATCCCCATAATGATAGTAGAATCAATAAGAAGTCCCCTGTGTCAGTCAGGATATCAGCAGGAAATAGATGGTCCACTTGACCTGGATGACTTGTGGAGAGTTGAAATAAAGGAAATATTGAGAAAAACTACTAGAGAACTGCAAAAGTTTGGAGCTGGTGACTGCTCTGTATGTACTCTTCCCACTGCAGTTGTGGACAGAGAGGAGGAAGAGAGGTGGTCAGGACACAAAGACAGTGAGAGCTCCTCCTATGGGGGCTATGGTCTCTTAAGGAAAAAGAACAAATAGAGCAACCCTACAGGGAAGGAGCCAAATGGATGAAGGATCCATCTGACCTTCCTTACCCCTTCTTCCTCTGCTTGTATTTTCCCTTGGCTAAACTCAATGCAAAAGCCAAAACACAATCGACTATCGACTTAGTCGATGCAGGTCAGCCAGCTGGGCCAGGTAGCAGGGTGAGGAATGAATCTGGACAAAGAGAAAATATTCCATGCATTCTCTTGCAGAGATGCTCAGCTGTCAAGTATTGGCATAGTAAGCGTAGTGGAGTCTATTACATAATGTGTTACAAGCTATTTGTTGGAAAATAGATGTATTACATTCTGAACGAATCAACAACCCTTATGTAGAACCAAACAGTCCTCGATTCACCTCTGCTCTAGCATCTCCTTCGCACTCTTGGCAGGTCATTTACTGCATCTCAGCCTCAGTTTCTTCACCTGTAAAATAGGGCGTCATGATGCTCTGTGGCAGAGTTTCCCCAGGATTAAGTGACCTGGTGAAAATACATACAAAAGGCTAGAGTGTATACACACACCATAAAGTGTGTACATGATATATTTACAGTATAAAAGGCCATGTACTGTTCCTTGCTTGTCAAAGAATTATGTTCTATTCTGGCTGAAAAATTGCAATTATGGTGTGGAAAAAACGGAGATTCATTGAAATCTAGGTGGTGTTCTTTTAAAATATGACTTCAATATCCATTGGGGGAGGCTAGAAATTCATTTGAAGTGAAGATTGTATTAATTTATATCCATGGAAGCCTTGTGTGACACTTCCAAATATGTCTGTAGGATAATGGCTCTAAATGGTTTATGACTTTTAAAAAATCTAATAAATATAGTAACTTTGTATCTCAAAGTAATGAAAAAAAGAGATGTTTTCTAATATATCTTTTCTCATTGAAATGCATTACTGTTCCTCACCAGCATAAATCTTAGAATTGGATGTCTTCTATTGGTCCATTTCTTAAAGAAGAGCCTCTGAATAGACAAACTGCACAAGCCTGCACTCCAGTGCCACTCCCAGTCCCCACAGGCAGCACACAGCTAAGGTTAGAACCTCACATGGAAAGCTCCAGGTGTCTGGGGATTTTGGAAGAGACATTCCATGTGCACTTTCCCTACTACAACCTTCCTATGGCCGGGGGACGATGCCATTAAACTCACCTGTCCCTGAGGTTCCCGTTCCAAGCACATTCCAAGTAACTGTGATCCTAGTCAGTAAAACATACATAGTGTGCATTCCGATAGGAGCTCCCTCCATACAGGACATAAAAGTGAAACAAAAGATGAATCTTAATTAAGGAATTGTAAGTGTCCAGAGTATGACAGAAGGTCCCAAAATGTAGAGGTCACTGAGTAGGAGATAGGGAAAGCCTTTGATTGTGTGAAGTGTCCATCCTGCTGATCCAATGGTGGGAACAGGTCCAAGGGAACTCGGCAAGGTAGGCTGCTCAAGCAGGAGCTGGCTTCATCAAACGCCTGGAGCTTTTGATGCACTGTTCAGTGGTGAAGATCTAACCCTATTTAAGTGTTTGTCTCTACCTTGATTTCTGTCACTTCTCATTTTTAAAAAAAAATTATTTACTGGGAATGCAGAGAAACAAAATGGAGAAAGAAAGAAAACTTGAGTTTCCATTTTCTGTTCACTCCCTAAATGGCTGTAATGGCCAGGGCTGGCTGGTGCATGCCAAAGCCAGGAGCTAGGAACTCTATTCAGGTCTCTCATGTGCATGATAGGGGCCCATGTATTTGGCCCATCTTTTGCTGTTTTACCACACATATTAACAGAAAAACTGGCTTGCAAGTAGTACAGCTGGGACTTGAACTAGTATTTTGATGTGTGGGATGTTAGTATTGCAAGCAGTTGTTTAACTTGCTGCACCACAATGACATTTAAATGCTCAATTCATTCTCAGACAGAATCAGAATGTCATACCAGTTTCCAGTGAACTTTCTATTACAAGAGGGAATACAAAAGAAAGATTTGTTGTAGGAATAACATGAGTTTGTTTATATGAACACATACATACCATATAAAGTTATCATATATATGCTAATATGTAGTTTTGAACATGAAAAAAAGTTAGTCTTATCTTAAAGCTATATTCAGAATCTGACCCCATTCTTTCCACCTTTGCAACATTTACCATGGCCCCAGCCACCATCATATCTCCACAACTGTATCTTCCTTGGGTAAAGAGCCCCCTCACTGGTCCCCTTGCTTTTTTTAAAAAAAGATTTATTTTATTTTATTGGAAAGTCAGATATACAGAGAGGAGGAGAGACAGAGAGGAAGATCTTCCATCCGCTGATTCACTCTCCAAGTGGCCACAATGGCTGGAACTGAGCTGATCCAAAGCCAGCACCCTGGAGCCTCTTCCGGGCCTCCCACGCAGGTGCAGGGTCACAACGCTTTGGGCAGTCCTCGACTGTTTTCCCAGGCCACAAGCAGGGAGCTGGATGGGAAGCTGGGCTGCCGGGATTAGAACTGGTGCTTGTATGGGATCCCAGCACATACAAGTTGAGGACTTTAGATGTTAGGCCATCATGCTGGGCCCCCTTTTTTCTTTTCTTTAGCCTACTATCACCATAGCAGCCAGGGTAGTCCTTTCAGATACCAGTCATATCATAAAACTTCATTGTATAAAACCTGCACTGCCTCCCCATTTATCTCAGTGTAAAAGCCAAATCTTAAAATGACCTATAATGCCTTCTGTGATTCCATCTAATATTCCATCTCATCTCCCAAAGCTGCCCCACTCTATGTGCCACCCTCGTTATTCAAATAAGTTAAGGATGTTCAAGCCACAGTGCCTTTGAAACAGCTGTTCCTCCTCTTTGGAAGGTTCTAACATGTTTTTGGGTAGATAGCTCCCTTGGTACTTTCTGGTCTCTGTTTAAATGTCACCTCTTCCTCCAAGCATAACCTGACCATCTTATTTACGGCAATCCATTCCATCTTGTTTTCTTCATCTTGCTTTCTTCCCCAACTCCAACTATATGGCATATAGAGCATAACACACAGAGCACTTTTATTGATCATTTTACATGTGAGCTCTACCAGGCATTAGGGTTTGTTTGGTTGATGAAGTATCTCAAGAATAAAGTACAAGGCCCAGTGCCATAGCCTAGTGGGTAAATCCTCACCTTGCAGCTGCCAGGGTCCATATGAGTGCGCCGGTCCACTTCACCATCCCAGTCCCGGCTGTTCCACTTCCCATCTGTCTCCCTGCTCGTGGCCTGGGAAAGCAGCAGAGGATGGCCCAAAGCCTTGGGATCCTGTACTCACATAGGAGCCCTGGAAGAAGCTCCTGGCTCCTGGCTTCAGATCAGCTCAGCTCTGGCCATCGTGACCATTTGGGGAACGAAGTGGATGGAAGATCTTTGTCTCTTCTCCTCTCTGTAAATCTGTCTTTCCAATAAAAATAAATGCATCTTAAAAAAAAAAAAACCTTAGGAAGCTGCTCAAATATTGCAATAAGGAAAAAATTCAAGGCAGGAAAAGGTTTGTGATCAGGTACATATGGCAGCATGTGGGCTTGTGAAGGGGCAGAGAAGTTGTAGAAAGGGCATTTTAGGCCTCACTGTCAAGGCAAATCAGGCTAAAGTCAAGTCACACCTAAAGGTGGGTGGGCCTCCTGAGTTTTCATAGGCAAAATTAAGGTTTAGCCCTAGGGTCCTTGCTGACTTAATGTTTCTTTTGTTAATCACATCTTTTGGAATTTTATGTCTAGAATTTTATTTCAGAGTGGTGAATCCAAGGAATCAGAAGAAGTAAAAAAGCCATTTTGTCTGTTACGGCTGCTGACCACCCCCAGTAAGACCCTTTGCCAGCTGTGTCAGTGGATGTGCTGTGCACACTGTGCATTACGTAGTGGCCTTAGTGCCCCAAGGAAATGCCAGGCACTCCCTGGAATCCAACAACACCACCACATTTTTCAAACTGCTATGAGAATCCTTTAGCTTTTCCAAAGAACCTGCTTTTGTAACACAGTGATTTTTATTAAAAAGGATATAGTCTCAACTAAACTATGTGGAGTCACCTATACTGCAGTACTACAGCCTGGTTTCGCTTGTTTTCTATACTATGCATAGAAACTGTAGGTGAAAGATGAGCAAACACCAATTAATATCAAAATGAATCTTCCCAATGAACTATAAAACTGGCAGTTCTCTTGGAGCACATTAAGACTGCTCTAACCTGCTACCGAAGGACTGCATTATTATAGTGAAAAATGCTTCTCACTGGAGGCCTTCAACTAGACCACAGTTTCTTAGATTGTATTTGGGAAACTCAGCAGCTGCTCCCCAACTCTAATCACAGATGCTTTGGTCTCTTACAAGTACATCTGGCATTTAGACTGTAAAATACCCTACTGGGCCTTTGAATTCTTTGACTCCGTTACTGATAGGTTCACTGAAATGTGTACCAGCCTTTAAGATAAGCCCATAAAAAATGTGCCTCCATTTTGAGCTATATAGAAGGCAGGGAGAAAACCAAGGGCAGGGACAGGAAGCAGAGGAAATGGTGGGGCATTTCTGTTATGTCCTTGTTACTGGGCTTCCTGTGCTGTGCATCCACCACGTGTGTCTTTCTCAGCAATTTTGTGACATGGGAGGTAGGAGTTTAAACCAGCTCTCGCTCCAGTCCAGGCCTGCCTGATTTTCCTGATTCCAGATTCAGAACTGTCACGTGATGTGTGATCCTGAGAGAATCACATAGCTGCTTTCCTCTTCTAGATTCTCTGTTGTGAGGTGGAGATAAGGCTACTAGAGCTGTCCACGTTATAAGAGTAATGTGAAGTTAAATCTGTGTGAAAGCACACTGGGAAAGTGTTGGGATTTACAGTTGTGATAGAATAAAGGAACATCATTTTCACTTGCCTTCACTGCCTTTGTTATTGTTCTTATTGCTAAAGCATTCTGTTAAAGGTTGGCCCCTGGAGGAGCTCTGCTATTTGGGTGAGGTCTAATGCAGTCCCTGCAACACATCCTAAGCACAGAACAGAGATGAGTGCTACCTGCTTTACTCATTGTTACACTTCCAAAGGGACATTTTAAAAAAGCATTATTTACTTGAAAGGTGGAGTTAGAGAGACTGACAGACCAGTCTTCCATCCTCTGGTTCACTCCCAAAAAGGCCCTGCTGGCTGGAGCTGAGCCACACTAAAACCAGGAACTTGGATCCTCATCCATGTCTCCCATCTGAGTGTCAGGGTTCCAAGTACTTGAATCATTTTCTGTTGTTTTCCCAGTTGCTCTAACAGGGAGCTGGAGCAGAAGTGGAACAGCAGGGACTTGAACGTGCTAAGATGAGTTGCTGGCACCACAGGTGCCACTGCACCACAACATTGATGTCAATGTCTTTTTAAAGATTATTAGTTTTTTTTTTAATTTATTTCATGGGAGTGGGGCAATATCTGTGACCTTAAGGAAGCTACTTGACCTGTATTTGCATTTCCTTGTTAATAAAAGGGTACTGATGATCTCTTCCTCACAGTGCTTGTTTATTAATTGATTGTGCCAATATTCTAGAAGCTTATTATGTATTGGGCATTGTTTTAGATGCCAGGAATACAGTGTTGAACAAAATGAGGAAAAATTTCTGCACATTCACACTCTCATGACAGGTTAAAAAAATCCTATGGAAAATAAGTTGAATACAGAACGTGGTGGCATATGTAAGGAGAAAAATAAAGCAGGCAGTGGCAAAGGATTGATTACGGATGGAAGAGATGATTTTCATTTTTAGACACAGCAGTGCAAAAGGTTTTATGGTTCAGTGTCTTTCCAAAGTTTTTGTGTTGAATCCATATCACTGAGGTTGATGGGGTTGGAGAGAACCAGTTAGGCCCTTTTGCTTTTCCATCTGTTCTGCCATACCAGGTCACAGTGTTCATTCTGTTGCCCTTCTGCATCCTATTGCCAACAGAGTACCATTTTCCAAAAAGAGAGTGAGTTCCTGCCAGACCACAAATCTGTTGGTTCCATATCTTTGGCCCTTCTTGGTTCCCAAACTGTGAGAAATAAATTTTCTGTTGTTTATAAATTTCCTAAAATAAGACATATTTGTCACAGTAGCAGGAATAGATTAAGTCAGAAGACCTTGTTGGAGATTGATGCTTTATACTTTATTTAAAAATAAAATAACTGAGCGAAGCATAGTTATTGAAATGTAAGCATTTCTTGTGTAAGAGTGAGTACGTATGGTGCACATGGGGAAAGTCACAAATAAAATAACATCTGTCACTCACAGAAGGTACTTGGTACTTGTTTGCTAACTCTGAAATGTGTCCAAAGATTCTGCAAAGGGAATTAGGAATCCAAATAAAAATGCAAAGCAAACAAAAAGAAAGCACCAGTTGCTGAAAACTTAGAAACTTAGACTGCTGAGAAGTTTCTGTGCAATTTCTATCAATCAGTTGCCAAGAACCATCCTAATCCCCCTTCATACACCTACCGACTTCTGCTGACTTAGTTATTATTCATTTGCAAACTAGAAATCGACATGGCCTTGGGTAAATTTTATGAACTGCAGATCCATTAGCAGTACCGGGGGAGCTTGCTTTTAAGGTTGATGTCAAAAAGGACACTGTTCCCTCCCTCAGTCCTTCCTTTGTAGTTGCCTCTATTACAGGATATTGAGCTTAATGGACCATACATCTCACCATGTCTATCATGCTGTGATTTTTTTCAGTGACCTCATATGACGTTTTAGTAGACTCTGAGACAGCAAATTGGTTTTAGCTCTTGTTCCAACTAGTGGTTGGTAGTGATCAACAGGAGTACAAATTAAGGTTTGTTCAGGGTTGTTAGGGAAGAGGGCTGTTTACAGTGTTTACCATGGTATCAGGAATTGGGTCCTCACATTTTTTTAAAACCCTATTCCTCCACATACAACTCATTAAAAATATCTAAGCCAAAGTAGGGGATACAAACGCTAAAGACTTATCCAGCTTTTCTGGATATGAAATAATAGTGAATTATGTTCCATAACTCCACAGAGAGATTATTCAAAAAGAAACTGAAAGTCTGCCTGACATTTGCAAAGCATCAGAGATTTGTGAATGGGCCCTGCTGATGTTAGAAATAGACGGGGAAGTAATGGGAAAAGAGGATAGATCGAGCTTTGATTTATTTGGCTATTTAATACCACCTTTGACAACTTTGTCTACCTTGACATGCCAATAAAGATATTAAAATGAAATCAGAAAAGGAGGAGAGCATTGGAGCATAACAGAGTTTGATTTCTAAGTCACAGTGCCCAATCGACCAAGAGAACTGGACCCCAGGCATACAGTGTCTGCTTTAATTCCAGGCTGCCACTCACCTCTGCTTGACATTTGACAACGTACTTAAAAGTTCTCCTAAGCACATAAAGGGAAATGACTGAGTAAATAATTGGTTGCCCCTTTAAAAATAGAAAATACCAGGCTAGAGTTTAATTAACTCACATAAATTATTCTCAAGCTAACTGTTCTGTGAGGAGTCACTCTTGGCCTTTGCCTCCAATGAAGGAAAATTGTTGAGGTCACTCACAGATTCACTTTCTAAAGTAGAAGTAGGAGACAATGAGTTTCCTCTCAATGAGGATATTACAGTACGAGGAGGTGACACACTAGTACTGCATTGGGTGGGATACACAACTGGAGGACCAGTGAGCTTTGCATGCTCATTTATCTTGGTCAATGCTTTCCGTAAAGCTGTTTATGAAATGTGTTCCCAAGAAGATCCTGTGAAATGGATACATCACTCAGTACCTCTGTTTTTCAAAATGGCCATTTCGTTAGTAAACAGTTATTAATAGAAGAATAATTAAGGCTCATGTGTGGAAATAATGGACAAGTAAGCAGGGATAGTCTAATTAGTCAATGCTTAACCAGAACTATGTGAAAGGCATGTTCTAACCCCTGCAAAATGTGAATATTGTACTTCATCATGAACCCTCGTGAAAAGTGACATGGCCACTTTGTAAATAAGTGCACTGCGGGCAGAAGGTGATTACAAGTGTAGAAATGGTGCAGGGTTCTTTGGGTGGGCAAAGGGGAAGGCATTCATTCTCCACCAGCCAAGAGTGGTGCAGCATAAGAGGGAGGAAACGAACAATGCCTAGCGGAGAAGGTATTTGGATTCAAATGTAACTAATACATAGTTTATGCAAATAGAGCCAGGAAAAGGACTGCTTATGGTCAGGTAACTGTGACAACCAAGGCTTAGAGTTTGAGAAGCAACAGGACGTTGCTTGGGAGATGAGGTTGGTGTGTGGGGGTAAATAGAGTCTTGAAGGATAGGTTGAGGTGGCTGTCCTTATTTCACAGGACTCAGACTTTTTTTTTTTTTTTTGAGGCATAAAGCAGCAAACGGAACTGGGTTTAAAATATATGCCAGCGTTGTAGAAAATGTTTAAGATAGAGAGTTAGAGAAATGTGGAAGACTGTTACCTGGCTCCCAGGTTCTGTAGCCCATTAAAATTGTAATTTGGTCTGAGTTAGGTTTAGTAAGGAGAGGTAGTTACTAAGGAGGAGGGGGATAGAAAGTGTTGTTAGGAACTTTAAATGTAAACAGGGTTGAGCTGGGATAATTTAGTGTGAGGGTTTCATTTTCAGGGTATAAATGAGCCTTTAGGTTGGGTATCAGTTTAAGTCTTAGTTTGGGTGATGTTCCAAGAACATCTGAGGTTCTGCAGGTAACATAGCTGATACAACTGCAAATCAGACACTTCTATCAGCAACTCTCAATCTTTTTTCATTAGGCTTCTTGCAGGAAATAGCTGGATATAGCTGTGCTGGCACAAGGAGTGGGTTGATGATTTGTATTATGAATTGACCAAAAGTCTCTCTCATTCTCTGTGTGTTTAGGTGGTAAAATCCAAGAGTAGTGTATTTGTTGGTAAATGTGGAACTTCTAAAATGTTTTCAAATACTATTCTAATACTTCATAATCCAAGCATTTGCCTAATTTCTGTAAATATCAGAATGTTCCTGGGATAGGAGTCACTGGAGTTGAGGGTATTTGGGAAACCACTGGGACAGAGAAACAAATGCTTGATTATTGCTCTTTCCCTTTTGTCTTCCCCAGAACATCTGTCTCCAGGTACTTTGTCTGACTTTTTTGCTGGAAAAATGGAGAAGTTGTAAAAGGGGCTCCCGACCTCTCTGGAGCAATTTTCCAGCCTCCATTTGTTACCGCCAGTCAGCACACTGGTTTTATTGGCTAGGTTTTAGGTTTGCCAAAGTCCTAGCACAATTAACCTTCACAGACTGTCCAGATCTTAGGATGGGAAAGAGAGGAGTTGATACCCAAATGGCCAAGAAGGGTTAGAGAAGAGTAACTGGCTGTGAATGGTACCCTGGAGCTCAAGGCGAGTGGAGCCAGTACCTAGGAAGGGCAGCACAGGGACTTGGGGAGGAGTAGGTAGACATGGCTCCCCAAGGAAGTCTTTCCTGGAAAGTGTAAATTACTATCAAGTGATTATAGAGATGAGGATGAGGGCAAGTCATAGACTTCATTAGACTCTTTGGAGATTTAATAGTTCTGGTGAGAGCACAGAATGGTCTACAGGGCGGGCTCTTGGTAAGACGGTTAAGATGCTGCTTGAGCCACCTGCATCTTGTATTGGAATACCTAGGTTTGAGTCCAGTGTGCTTCAAATTCTGGTTTCCTGCAGCTGCACACTTGGAGGTAGGAGGTGATCGCACAGTTAGTTGGGTCTCTGCCAAGATCTTCATCTCTGTGCCTTTCCAGTAATTACTAGTACTAATAAAGATTGTGATCCTCAGGTTTTTAGGAACTGGAAAGTTATCTGTCAGGTTTGTCAAGGCAAGGGCCAGATTAGAGACTGGCTGCATAACCTGACATGCATCTCATAGATTGTTCAGTGGTACTAGTAGAGTGGATACTAAATCTTTCTAGTCTAGCATCTATGAAGATGATGAAGATACAGAGGCTCACTTAGTGGGTAGTGAGGTAAATATGGCCAGGATCATCATCATCATCATCATGATCATCATCATCTGTCTACTCACAGAATCATCTGTATCATATTTTACCTCGCATATTTTCAGGGTCTTATTGGAAACCACAAGAAAACCTATATTATATAATATATAAATGATAATAACTCATTGATCTTTTTGATTGTTTTTCTCTTCTGCTCCATTTCCTTGGATAACTGTAAGGGTCAAATGATAAAGATGAAGTATATGGAAGTTAAATTCTGGAGTACTTATCAGATGCAAATCATCCTTGGGCATGATGACTCATCATAAGATTTAATGTCAGAAGTGCCTTAGAGCAACTCCCAGCTATTTGTAAAGATTGCAAGGGAACTTGAGGTCCAGAGAATGCAATTCTGTAGTCTCAGACATGCACTTGGTGAAGTCTGTTTGTTTTGAAGTAGGCTTGGTATAAATTGCTAAGTTGTAATAGAGCTGCCCTTAGAACCCAGGTGCCCTGATTTCCTGGCTCTGTGAAATTTTTCTCAGCTAGTTAATCTTTCAGGATTGAGTGGGCAAACTTCCCTAGGAATGGAATCAGCTCCACTTAAAAAGAATCACTTTGACCTTAATCTTTCCATTTAGGGGTGGCATTGGAAGGAACCATCCATTTCTGGTGTGATGGATCACAGGGGGAATTGGTTGTTTCCAACAAGAGAGATTGGCTCTAGAGGGCAGGCTTGTGTTTATACCTAGAAATCAAAGTGCTTTCAAATTTAATCACATGCAGCAGGGGGAAAATCCATCAAATCATTTGCCTCCATCTCCATTTATTCATAAATCAGTTGGATCGATAGCTATTTGAATGTGAAAGCTTTTGTTTGGCATGCTACCCAAGGAGAAAAGGGAATTTCTTTTTAAGAGAAAATTTACTTGTTGAGTATAAAAAGAGAGCATGTGTCAAATCTAACCTCTTTTGGATTCCAGCACAGGTACCAGATGTCACTCAGCCCACAGTCTGGAGAATTATTATTTTTTTAAACTTTCCCCCCCACCCATTTATTATCATTTTATGACACAATTCCATAGGCCCTAGGATTTCTCCTACTCCATTCTCAAATCCACTCCCCAACGGAGTTCCCCTATAACATTACAACAGTATAACAGGTCCACATAAACAGCCATAAATCCATCTTGTGGACAAAGGGTTGTTCATTGATTTAGTCTTCTGTTGTTCACTGGGATGTTTTTCATGGTTGCCTTTGGTTTTGGTGGGTGCTATTCCTTTTCTCTGTCAAGAGACTATCTTTTAGTATCATTTGTTGGGCAGGATTGGAAGAGGCATATTCTTTTAACTTTACTATGGAAGAATTTTATTTCATTTTCAAAGACAAAGAAAGGCTTCACTGGATATGTTATTTGGGGCTGACCTTTTTTTTTTTTTTTTGCTTATAGAATCTGGAATATATTGTTCCATTCTCTTCTGGCCTGTAGAGTTTCCTGTGAGAGATCCCCTGTGAATTTAATTACCATTTCTCTATATGTCAACTGATGTTTATTATGAGCACATTTAAAGATCTTTTCCTTATGTTCAATTGAGGAGAGCTTAATCATCATGTGTTGTGGTGACTATCACTTTTGGTCGACCTTATTGGGAATTCTGTGTCCCTCCCAAATGTTGTTTCCCAATTCTTTCTCCACATTAGGGAGAACAATTCCTTTTTTATTTCCTCAAGTACATTTTTAAACCCAGTTTCTCTTTCTCTTACTGTGCCTTCTGGAACTCCCACAACTCTTATATTTGGCCTTTTAATAGTGTCTCTTAATTCTTGAATACTTTTTTTTTTTAGCTTGTCCCAGCCCTGCTTCCAGCTTTTTGATTGTTTCCCATTGTGACAAGAAATATCTTCTAATTCTGAGATTGTTTTTTTTCTGCCTGATTCATTCTGTTATTGAGACTTTCCACTGAATTTTTAATTTGCTCTTCTGCTCTTGGTCACTGTATTTCTGGTTAGCAGATTCTTCTCCTTAGGGTAGCTTTCTCAGCTGTGTCACCTACAGCTCTACAGTTAGATTTTATTTGTTGTGTTTGGTACCCGGTTATTTGTTTGCAGTCACTTGTGCCACTCCCTCCAGCGAGTTTCAGATCCTGGCTCTTAGGTTAGACATCCACCACTCTTGTGATCCCATGCTGGAGCTGCATCATTGTCTGTGGAACCTTCCTTTCACTCTCGGCTCAGGCAGTTCCTAGGAATGGAGATGCCAGGTGTCCTAAGTAGCTATGCTGTTGGTGGTGCTGATTTTGCTGGAACCTGCTGGCTGTTAGGTCTGAGGACCACAAGAACCTATTTTGAATTGTAAGTTGCCCAAAGTTGGTATTACTTTCCTGTGGGGGACCACTACAATACACTGAACTCAGTAAGTTTGCTCCCAGCTCATCACATGCACAATTCACTGTTGTCTCTGCAGTTTCAAAGCATTGCCACACTGTACAAAATGGCACCAATGTGCCACTTATGGAGTTCTTGATCTGCTGGCCATTAGGTCTGGAGGCTACCCAGAACTATTTTAGGTGGAACGTGTAGGATGTCATGTCATTGCAATTCACTAAGCCAGAAATGAGTTTGCTTCCTGCTAAGTGCATGTGCAGTCTTGTCCTGTGGACTTTGTCTTCCTACACAACTGGTGCCCAGTTAGGCTCTGCTGGGGATTTGGGCTGGGAAATCCACCCTGTTCCCATATCACCCGTTTGGAATTTGCTGCTTTGTCTCTCCTCCTGGCCACATGAAACAGACCAGCAAGACAGGTAGTTTTTGGTCTGGGTTCACCTCCCAAGTTCCCAGTGAACTCCTCTTCCTGCTTGGTTGTTGGTGGAGTTCAGATCCCTGCTTGCTGAATGCCACTGGGGTATCTCATCACTGCAACACCACCCCGTGTGTCCGCTGCTTTCCCGAGTCCTCCAGGCTCCAGGTGCCCCTCTGTCATCAGTCTGTCCTCTCCTATTTCTTGGAATGTGCCTGCTCTGCTTTACCCTGGATAATGTTTCTCCATCTATTTCATTAGGTCCTTACCCTATTCCTCCATCTTGATTCTATGAAAATTACCTTTAATTGCTATTTGAAGTTGCCCTATTTGGCAGTGCTTTTTTGCACCCTGCCTCAGTTAATCAATACATTTTTTTAACTGTAATATTTTCATCCATTGTCTAAAAGATGACGTTTCATTATAGTGCTGGACACATTTAAAAAATTTTTTTTAGTTTTTCAATATTAATGGAAAGAGACCAGATTTTGTGTGTCCCATAAGTACAGTCTTGCTTCCTAAGGGTGGTTAGCCAAAAAAAAAAAAGCTCAGGCTAAAATGAGAGTTCTGATCAAACAGGATCTGCATTACACTGACTTTTCTTTGGCTTTTGTGTTCTTTCTTACATTATGCTTACTTGTATCATGAGTGATTGATGCTGAGGTATTTGTTGCAGAACGTGTCTAATTGCTCCATGCAATCCTTCTCCAAAGCTATGTCTAGCTCTCCTGATTAGTATCAGAGAAAGAGAGCTATCTTTAGTTAACCGTAATCTGGCTTGAAGTCACTAACTCTGATTGCTTTTTTTCATGAGCATAAAAGAGGAGGCGGAAAAAGCTTTAAGCTTTGCTTAGAGCTGACCCCATTCTCCTTCCAAAACCTACAGATGCTGCATCTAACAGAGACAATTATGGCTTTTGTGACTGACTCATACAGGTCTAGGTCCTACAGGGCATAGATTCTATCAAGCTCTAATTGCCTACTCTACAAAAAGTAATCTTCCTTAGGACCCAAGAACTGCAGGTAAAATACTGTTTGTGACCTTAGTATTACCTGGGTGATTTTTCAAATTTTTAAAGGATTTATTTATTCTTATTTCAAAGGCAGATTTACAGAGGGACAGAGAATGAATAAATGAATAAGAGCATCTTCCATCTGCTGGTTCACCCACCAAATGGTCGCAATTAGCCAGAGCTGAGCTAACTTGAACCCTGGAGTCAGAAACTGCCCCTGAGTCTCCCACATGAGTTCAGGGACCCAGGGTCTTGGGAAAATCCTTCACTGTTTTCCTAGGCCACCAGCAGGGAGTTGGATACAAGTGGAGGAGCTGGGATTAAAACTGGTACCCATTTTGTGATGCTGGCACTGCAGGCAGAGGATTGGCTTGCTATGGCCACCGTGCCAGCCCAACCAGGATAAATTTTTACATGTGTACTTTTAGATATATAATTAACAGAAAAAAAATTAGAATAAAAACCCCAACACTGGCAGCAACTAAATATAGGTGTACTGAATGGTGCTTATCAAGAATCAGTACTGAGGTTTTCTTAATGTGTGCAATTCTAGGGTGAACTATTAATGCTTTATTAGTTGGAAACTAACTTCTAACAACTTTGGCACTGCTTTCATTCTTGTTTCTCATCAGTGATGGGAGTGGGAAGGGGAAATTACATATTTTTGTGCTCAGAAAAAGCTTAGCTTCCATTTCTTTATCTGGAGAATAGGATAAAAATAGAAATTTGGGGGCCTGTTGTAGTAGTCTAGTGGCCTCGCCTTACATGTACAGGGATCCCATCTGTGCACTGGTTCTAATCCCAGCAGTCCTGCTTCCCATCCAGCTCCCTGCTTGTGGCCTGGGAGAACAGTTGAATACAGCTCCAAAGCCTTGGGACCCTGCACCCATGTGGCAGACCTGGAAGAAGCTTCTGGCTTTAGATAGGCTCAGCTCTAGTCGTTATGGCCACTTGGGGAGTGAATCAATGAATGGAAGATGTTTGTCTCTGTCTCGCCTCTCTGTATATTTGAATTTCCAATAAATAAATAATAATTTTTTTAAATATAAATTTTGAAGTATTGCTATGAGAAGAAAAAATTCAATTCCCAATGTAAGACAATGGCAGTTGTCTTTAATAGCCTTTTAATTTATTCTAAAGTGTTCTGGTACTATGTATACTTAAGTTTCATTCCAATGACAATTTTTTTGAGAAAACTATGATCTAAAGAATTCTTAATAATACTTAGGCAGAGACCGTTGATTTAAACCAGTATTTCTCGGGATGAGACTTGGTGTAGTGATTGTTGCCATGTGGGATGGCTACATCCTGCTTTAGAGGCAGGTTCTAGTACCTGCTCCACTTCCAGTCCAGCTTCCTGTTACTGCACACAATGGAAAACAATAGGTTGCTGTGAATTGACCAAGTCTGTACTAGAAATGAGTCAGAGGCAGACTCTTTTTTTCAATTTAATTTATATAAAGGAGAAAGATTTTATAAATATAGTTTTAAAAACAGTGATACTTCCAACCCACCTTTTTACCCTCTCCCTCCCTCCCCCTTCTTCCTTTCCTTTTTTTTTTTTTACTTTTACTTCTTTTTATTATCATTTTATGATACAGTTCCGTAGACCCTGGGATTCCCCTTATCCCCTCCCCAATTCCCTCCCTCTCACTGAGTTCCCCTATATCATTACTATAGTATAATTCTTCATACACAGTCATATGTCCATCATTGTAGGCAGAGAATCCAGCATCCTATTGTTAAGATACAGTAAACAGTTTCATTGGGAGTCCATCTTTGTTTGGAAGTAGATACATACTGCATTATATCTTCCCAACTGGGTATGATAGTCCTCATTACACAGTTACTTTACATCCCTCAAATGAGAAAGCCACAGTACAAAATCAACAATAGGAAGAAACATAGAAATTTACAATGCCTCAAGTTAAATAACATGATGCTAGATATGATAGTCTTCATTACACAGTTACTATACATCCCCTTAAATGAAAAGCCACAAAACAAAATCAACAGGAAAAAGGAAATTAACAACATCATGAGGTTAAATAAGATGCTACTGAATGACTAATGTGTCGCTGATGAAAGGAAAATCAAGTACCTTCTTGAAGAACATGACGCTACTGTATGATCTATGAGTCACTGAAGAATTTAATGAGAAGTGTTTTGAAGAGATGAAACAAACAAAAATATCAAAATCCATGACAGAGAAGAGGAATAGCACTTAAAAACCAAAAGTGAAGAATATCCTAGTAAAATAGTAACAGAAGACTAAATCAATGAACAACCCATTGCTAAAATGACAGGATCAGATTACCACCCATACACATTAACCCTGAATGTAAATGGCTTAAACTCATCAATCAAATGGCAGATTAGTAGACTGGATTAAAACAACAAAACCCATTTATTTGTTGCCTACAGGAGACACATCATGGAATTTGATTTTTTTGTTTCTCTTCAGAGGCAGACTCTTAGAAATTCAGGAGTCTTTATTCAACTGGCCATCGCCAACTGGTGGACTATTCCATTTCTCCCCACGTGGAAGAGGGGAGCAGCCCCGTTCAGCTGTTTCTAGGGATTCTTAAGCAATGACCATCCAGTCAACTAAGAGAACACTGGCATATGGTGCAAATCATTTCAACCAGTTAAGCTTACATCAATGCCCAATACAGATTACCCAACCAATTATAGTACTGTGGAATATGGGTACTCAGTCAGCTTAAGCATCATACACTTTAAACTATCCAATCAGTAAAAGAAAGAACAGAATCGGGCAAATAGGTCTTTCCAGTTTTATTTACAGAAAAAAATTTGGGACAATCGGCTTACTGCCTGAGCTGTAGAACAAAAGCAAGAACTCATCCTTGAATGAGATACCATCTGTGATAAACACTTTCACTCCACTTTTGGAACTTTCCAGGAACCCTAGATGATGGCAAGGGTCAGGTTATCCACATGCCCTAGAAATGCTTCAGAAGACCGAGCATTACTGCTGCCATCTTCTATTGTCTGGGCTGTCACAAGGTCATGTGTTTGGGGACCCCTCCACGCACATGAGACCCTGACTGAATCTTTGTGTTGTAGAATGGCCTCTTGCTGGCTGTATCCCTATTTTTGCTTCCATTTAAAAAGGGAATTGAAAAATGGCACTTAGATAAAAGATGGCAGAGAAATCCTGTTTATTTAAGTGAAAATACACACCCAAGCACAAGTACAGGAAAATCTGAGGAACAGTGAGCAACATTTAACCAAGTTTGGGGGTTTTAATGGATCTAGATACATATGGTGTGATGTCATGTGTTGGGATTAGCTGAATTTTTAAAGAGGACAAAGAGTTTGAGGCAGGGCTTGGGTACTTTCCATTTCCTTGGCCTGTTTTGGAAATCTCAGAAATGTCATGGTATCAGATGTGTGATATGAGTGGGAGTGTTGACTATGATAATTTCATTATTATAACATGACAACTAAAGGTCGCCTGAGGATGTAACTGGCAGCTGAACTGGATATTTGTAGTAGGCACCAGCTCTTATGTAGCAGGTCTCTGGCAGCTGTGGTTTATCCAGGAGTGAGTGAAATTTGCATTGTGCACATCGGGCTGTGGTGCAGGTGAGGTCACACGCTACACATGCTGGCATTCCTCAGGTGGTCCTGGTTGGCTGCCTCCCTGCCTGACTCCTGGATTTGGCCTAGCTCAGCCATGATAATTGGGCACACTGGGGTGTGAAGTAGTAAACAGGATCTCTATTTTTCTCTCCCTGACTTACAAATAAAATAAAAATAAATAATGCACACATTAAAAAGAAACAAATGGCCAAGCACATTATTTGCCAGAGCAGCAAATATTTAGAATCAGACCATAAAAATTGCCCCACACCTAGTACTTCATAAAGTGTGATCCTCAGATCGGCAGTCTCAGCATCACCTGGGAACTTGGTAGAAATTCTCACTACCACATCAGACATGTGGAGTCAGGTAGTGGGGAACTCATGTAGAAATGCCTGTTATCAAGCCCTGCCCTCAGACAGACCGGATCAGAAACCCTGGGGACGGGCTCCGGGCTTGAACAAACCCTGCAGGATTTCTTATCAGTGCCAAAGTTTGAGAACCACAGCTCCAGATCAAACATGTTAGCAGCTGGTCCTCTGTGTGACCACTCTGCATATGTTAAATAAACATGTGCAAGAGAAGGACCTCTCTGACAGAAGGTGAGTAGCATCCCGCAGAAGCCCTTCTGTGGCCCTTGCTCTCAGCAAGAATGTCTCTGGTAGTTCAAGTGTCCTTCTGTGCATGGCATTTTCCCCACCTCCTAGTGATAACATTGACACACTGATTTTAAAGATTCTTGCAAAACAAAAAAGAGAACGATCTTAACAATAGCTGGAGTAAATCCAGACATTCTTGTTCCTGGGCTATGACTCAGAGACAAGTCCTTGAGCAACAGCCCAGCTTACAATTATTTCATTACCAATGACTTGAGGGTTATGTTGATGTATTGTGACACCCCTGAATTCTGATAGAGACACGGCCATAGTAACTTGATGACTAAAAATGCCTGTGACGCTCATGGGCTAGTTTGGCTGTTACGCTGGGCATATTCCTCTTGAAACAGCCTTCTCACACTTCTGCAGTTCACCTTGAAAGCAGCTCAAGTCTGTGGGTTTTGGGGAAAATGATTAATAGCCTCTATTGATTTTCAAAAGTAAGGAAACACTGTGGCATGAAACTGTGGATAAAAAACTTGAATTTTCCATTACCCATTCACTTTTTAAAGGGTATTTGGAAATGACTTTCTGGGGGTGGGGGGAGAGAAATGTCAGCGAGTTTCTAAATATTAAAAATCTTCAGTTGATGTTTAAAGGTGACAAATGCTTGCCTTTATATGGCTGTTCTTGCTGTCCGTGATGCAGAAGAATATCTTCTGAATGCTTCCAAATCTGTTGGGTGGGTTTGGAATCTCTCAAAATATTGAAGTTATACAATTGTGAAGTGAAAGGAAACATAGCCATATATATTCTTTATATATATATTTGGTAAACAAATTAATAAATGGTATAGTGAGGGAGTCTCTGCTAGGACCTTGTTTTAAGGACTCCCAGCTCCCAGATCAGAGAATTGACTCCTATTGATTTTAAGCTGCCAAATTTGGTGGTTGTCACAGGAAACTAATCCATGGTGTCTCTAGTCCTCCTAGTTCCCAGGCATATTATCACTGTGCCCCTACCTCTTAGTTTAATTGCAGGACCATTTTTCTTTAATAAGACCTTCCTGGAGGCAAGCAACCTGCTGCCTTCCGCTTCCAATCTGAGTTCCCTCTTGTTTTAATAACAATGCAAAAGAACTTGCTTCACATTGCACTTAGTTCCATGTTTAAGGTAATGCTGTATCACAATTTAATGACAGTTTCTATAATTTGTAGGCAGTGAAGTTGACCCTTGATGTCCATGCATTGGCATCTGCAGATTTAGCTAATTTGAGATTGAAAACATCTGGATAAAATACATCTGAACTGAACAGGCATAGGCTTTTGTTTCTTGCCTGTACCTTAAACAATATAGTGTAATAAATATGTACATAAGGACTACATTGTACGGTTTTAAGTAATCGAAAGGTTGAGTCAAAATAGGCAGGTGAATATGGTTGGGTTATATGCAAGTATACACCATTTTATATACGGTACTGAAGCATCTTCACGTGCTGACACGGAGAGTGTGTTCTGGAGCCAGTCTTCTTTGCCTAACATGGACAATCATAATTGATTTGCATTAAATCATCCCTCTCACACATTTTTTTTTAAAGAAAACTATTTAGAAGCTTATATGATTATTTTGTGAACAGACACCTTTGTTAACTATTCTTGTATGCCTTTGTTATTTCTTAACTAATTTATAAGTGGCAGTAAAATCTGTTAGTAGTCTCGATTTCTAAAGGCAAAGTTACTTGACATTTTCTCTGTGATGTGAAGAAGAAATACTGTTAGCAGGGTGGTCCATTAATTATGCTGGTATCTTAATTCAACAGCATTCAAGGGCAGTGAAGTGGAAATCATAATGGGTTTTGATAGAAGTTTAAATTAGAATATGTCACCAAGGTGGGGATGGACTAGCTGAAAAGTCAGCAGGAGAGAGAGGAGTTTCAAAACAAAGGAGATGATGCAAAGCAGTAAAACTAGGGCTGGAGATTTGGGCTGTCTTCTGCAGTGTTACTTTGGAGGAAAGTTTCTTTTTGGTTTTTTTTTTTTTTTGAGGAGGGGTTTATTTTTTTGGCTTATGCACCGATTGTTTTCATTCCTCAATTTGAGAGAAGACCCAAACTGCAATTATATCAGGTAAGAGTTGATCCAGTGATGAACTAATTCACACTAAGATGGTGATACCTGGCCTCAGTGGCAAGAGGGTCCCACCACCACTGCTGTGCACTGTTGTGGTTTTTTCCCTCTTATTTTCTTTAATATATTCATTATCTCACAGAGTCACAAGTTACAGTTGGGTTGCTTACACAGCAACATTTATTATCTTATAGTTTGTTAGTCAGGAATAGGATTGTGGCTAGTTGTGTCTTCTGTTTCATAGACTGTTGCATGGGTGTTGAACCAGGGGATGTGGTCTCATCTCAAGTCTCGGTGGGAAAGACTGTGCTTTCAACATCACTCCTATTTTTGTGTCCTTGAGGGTCACTGGACTCTGAAGATCAGTCCTTCTCTGGCTGTTTGGCTGTCCCTTCGTTGGTGGCTTGCTTCTTGAGTGGGCATGCTGTGAAAAACAAGAAAGGAAAATGCACAATGTAGAAGTTGTCCCGTATAGCTTCCTCTCACAGGTGACAATGCAGGGGCCGCTTGCTGGGCATTGGAAGCAAGTCCGGAGCTGAGGGCCATAATCAAGGAGAAATTTCACAGGATGTGGGAGCCATTTTTGAAAGTTCAATTTTGCATTTACTAAGTACTTTTGTTTCTGTATATTTTATTTGAAAAGGAAAAAGGGGAGTTGGCTTCCATCAGCCCACAGCAGCAGGAGGTAAGGGGGCATGGTGGAGGTGGTGCCAACATCCTAGAAGAATTTATGCAGTGGGTCTGAGCATACTCACCAACTGCAAGAGGAAGCCCAGGAGTGACCACACATAGCAGACCTTAGAGGCAGCAGGACACCCCTAGTAGGGGGAATGCACTGTATAATCTGACCTGAGCTGAGGTGTCTGGATCCCTGTGGCAGGTGGAGAGGATGCGAGGGCACTGAAGCCCATATGTAGCACTGAGGATTCTTAGGAGCCTGGGAATAGTTGCTGAAGCAGCTGAGGCCTGGAGTTGGTACAAGTAGTATATGGATGGAAATGTTTGTTGGCTGCAAGGAAATGATAGGAACAAGGTTTTAGTAGGCGAGTAGATGCCACAAAAGTGCCCAGTAGGTCTAAACATGTCTCAGTGCTCTAAAACAGAAACTTTTCATGGTCAGTTGGATGTGGGAAAGATCAAAGGGAACACCCTTCTATCACTATCAGGTCAGGTGTGTCGCACATTCACACCATGGGGAGAAGGGTATATAAGGAAACACATTATCCAAGAAGATAAAATATACTGGTCTCTCCAGGCTTAATTTATGTTACCATTTTTTTCCTTCATTCTCTGTTATCCAAGTGAGTGGGAGACTTGTGGAGATCACCAGTAAAATTAGAGAAAATAAAGAGCCACCTCTAGCATCTTAGTTCCCTCAGATCAGAAGCTCCTTGGGGTCACCAAGCAGGAGCTGTGGCAAGTATACCTTCCTGTGCTTGAAGCATTTTAAATAGTCAGTCCCAATCTTGTTATGAGATATGTTTGCTTCCTACCTTCACTTTTGAGACCAGAGGGGTAATACAACTTTCCAAGTTGCAGGAGATTAGTGTAACAAATCTGAATGTTCATTCAGATGTTAATTCCAGACATTCTTGCTCAGTTTTGCAACTTCCATCATGCAGAGTAAATTATGTTCAGTGGGGAGTAATGATTTCCCTTAACCACAGTAACAACCTGGAAGGAGTCTGAGGCTCTTACATGGAATCAGTACAGCAGGAGCAGAAATGGGCAAGTCCTCTAAAAACATTCTGTAAATTGTATGTGAAAGAACTTTTCTGTCTCCTTCTATTTCTCACTGTCCTCTTACGTGTCCAGTGATTAGAAGATCACATTAATATGGTCACTTTTTATTCCTTCCAAGTCAAGAATTGGCACATATGTTGACGCTGCAGAGTTCAGGACAAAGAGATTCAATCTATGAGAGCCATCATGTCGTCCTGGCAAATCACAGGATAAAGTGATATTCTTCCAGCTATTACCAAATGCCAAAATGGTCATGAGCACTCTTAATGAAAGAATTGACTAGGCAGGTTATATCAAAGCCGGTTCAATTAATATCTAATCCTTAAATGTATGTAGCAGGATTTACATATTCACGGTTTTGCATTTAGGAGTTGGTATTTAAAGGGCATGCCTTTCATGCTCTTTATTGCTAAACCCTTGAGAGAATTTTTGTTGTAGAATCACAGAAGCAATGTAAATACCTTTGCCCGATACCCTCTAATCATGTGATGAGAAGGATTTTAGTTAAGATGTAGAAATATTCATGGTTGATTTCAATGGTATTCAGCCCTGACATTCACAATTTATGTCTCACAATGCTCATTTGTAATTGCAACTGATTTCCTTTTAATTTATGTGTCAGAAATACTTAGGCAAAAAGGTTAAGCTCTCCTCTTCAACCTCTTAGAAATGAATAACTTTTTTTTTTTTACAGTCATTTACCCGGGAGAGTGCTTTACCCCTGAACACACCAGGATGCCCAGAGGTAAATTACCAGATAGCTGGGTGTCATTCAGTTCAGTGGAAGATCAGCAAGTTCCCCGAGGGGCCAGGGAAACTCATGTCTCACTACTGGTTTATTCAAATTGACCGTGATGTGATACATAGGGAAATACTGCAGACAAAGGTTTGACAACTTTGCAGAGTTTTCAGACTAATAAGCCCAAGATGAAGGAGTTCTACTGATCCTGCAGGTTCTTAGTTTTTTAAAAAATGTGCAACATTCAAATTCAATACGAGGGCTCCAATTCTGAGAGGATCCTTGGAAAAATCTGAGTCTATTTTAATTTTTGGGTGAATAAGATTTAGGTATTGCAATATATAAATACTACAAGGGTTGAGATTTAAAAAGGAGTAACACTGTCTAAGGCTGGGGAGCATGAGGGAGTGTTCATAATCTTTCCAATTGTTTAAGATTTATTGATTTATTTAATGGAGAAGCAGAGAGGAAGGTCTTCCACTCCCCAAGTGGCCACAACAGCTAGAACTGAGTTGATCAGAATCTAGGAGCCAGGAGCCTCTTTCGGGTCTCCCACGTAGGTGCAGGTCCCAAGGCTTTGGGCCGTCCTCAACTGCTTTCCTGGGCCACAAGCAGAGAGCTGGATGGGAAGTGGAGCAACCAAAACACAAACCGACACCCATATGTGTTCCTGGTGCATACAAGGGGAGGACTTTAGCCAGTAGGCTTTTGTACCAGGCTCATCATTTCTCCAATTGTAAGTATGTAAAACAAGTGTAGCCCTAGGACAATTGGAAAATGTTGAATTATGTATTATTACCTTTTTAAAAATGATTTTGTGATTCTTTTAAAATATACTTTGAGTGAAATGAATAGCTTATCAATTGATTGTAAGACTTGTATATTTTCCTGCTCAACTATGATCTTTTTATTTGTTGAACTGCTTAGGGGAGTATTAAGCCTTAGACTATAAGGTAAATTAACAATATGCCTCAAAAATATCAGAAAATCTTTAAAATATGAATACCACCCAGAGGTAATTACCAGAAGGAAACAATGATCTATGTAAAGATAATTCTTCTAGAACATTTATGTCAGCCAGTGAATTATTCAAAATCCCAAGTAATGGGAGATTTACTAAACATGTTAAATTGAAACAGATTTCCAAGTAGTGAAAAAAGGATGAAGTATTGACATGGAAACAGATTCATCATGTATCCAAGTGTGATTAATAGTTGAATTTACAAGACAGTATGTATCATGTTGAATGATACATGCATTTTACAAATAGCTGGGTACATGAACCAAACCTCAAGAGTACTTATCTTCAGAAGATAATGCATTTGTCATTTTTCTATTTCATTGTATGATTATTTTATCTTGTTAAGGCTTGAGAACACAGACTAAGAAATGAGCCTTGTGGGCTTGACACAGTAGCCTAGTGGCTAAATACCTGCCTTGCAAGCACTAGGATCAGATAGGAGTGCTGGTTTGTGTCCTGGATGCCCCACTTCCCATCCAGCTCCCTACCTGTGGCCTGGGAAAGCAGTCGAGAATGGCCCAAAGCCTTGAGACCCTGTACCCGTGTGGGAGATCCAGAAGCTCCTGGCTTAGGATCAGCTCAGTGGCTGTTGTGGCCACTTGGGGAGTTAACCAGCAGATGGAAGATCTTTCTGTCTCTTCTTTCTCTGTAAATCTGGCTTTTTAAATAAAAATAAATAAATCTTTAAAAGAGAGAAATGAGCCTTGTATTATATAACTTAAGATTTTGTGTAATATAAGAAAGATGTGATGTTTTTCTACAAAAAGTTCTAAGAAAATGAGCTGCAAAATGTAAATTAAACTGGTTTCTAATTCTCTTTTTTTTTCTTTTTACCATAAAGTACTTCCTTGCTATGCAGTGGACATGCGGTATTTTAATGGAGAGATGCTTTCTTTGCAATTTTGAAGTGCCACTCTGGTAACAATTATTGATGGATAAAATCAGTGACTTGAACATCACATCCAAAGATTGTAAGACCCCCCCCCCACCCATTTTAGACCCCCCACCATTGTAAATATTAGCTTCTCCTAAGTCTCAGTTCTCGTAGGATTTGCTTCTGTAAGTTTTGCACCCTTTAGGTTTTCCACCAATAACCTCAAGGCACTGTACCCGACAGCCCTATCCCCCAATCCCTTCAGACCCCGAATTCCCAATAGTCGGCCCCGTCCTATAGAACACAGGGTCTCCCACCTCCCTGTCACCCCCACTCTGCTCTGTTCTTTCTCTTCCCTTGGAGCTCCCTCCTGTCACTATGGTAGGAGATTGCCCTCTCCCCTCCTGGTGGCCACCTCTCTTGCTGGAATAAAGAACTCCTGCACAGCTTGGTATGTCGGGCACTTTGGGCTAATAGCAAAAATTCCTAACAATTAGCAGATTGACTGTTTCGGTTTTCAAAAAACTCTCAAATAGTTCCTCCTGGTTTTATGAAAGTACATCAATGACTACAACGAAATGAATAATTCAGAGATTTAAATGGTAAACCACACAAGTGAGTTCATTGAATTCTTGTTTTACTCTAACACAGGTTTCCGTATGAATTGGTTTTCACCAACTGACAAAAATGCTAATGGCTTTAGTATCTATGTGATTCAGCTTGCTTTACTTAGGCATAATTAAATTGATTTTACATCGTCTCTTAGATGAATTCTGAAATTGGTGTTTGTTCTGCATGTGTTACTGCAAAACAAGAATTCTTGCTCTTACACAGTCCTGTAGAAGTCTTTGCTGTTTCTTCAGAGAGGAAGTGGAAATTTGTCTAAAGGTAAGCTTCACTTTGTGCGTGGAATATTTGAGATCATTTCATTTGTGCAGTTGGAAAACTTTGAGCTTTCCTTTTTAGAGAATGAAAGTAATCTGCCTTCTACCTATTCCCACCTAAAAACATATCATTCAGGTTGAAATTGTTGTTTGAGCAACCATGACCTGCCTTTTGCTGGTTGTTATTGTTGCTGCTGCTGTTGTGAAAGAGCCACTAATTAGATCTAAGCTGGAATCAGCACTTAGGGCTTTTGCTGACACCATCAGTGAAGGTTACTGACCTGACTTCGCCATGGTTACTGCCCATTCTGTCAACTGTGCTAGAAGCCACAGAGGAGTGAGTAATGCCAAAGTATTCAACATAAAGGATGAGGAGGAATATAAAAAGTATATTTCATTTACAACTTGCACTCTACCAATTCACAAGAATAGACTGGAGACAGCGTATGATGAAAATACAGCTGTAAGGTTTACACAGGGCAGTAAAAAAGGATCAAAAGCAGAATAAAGCCAAAGGAAGAACAAGTTGAAAAAAATTCTCCAAATGAAACGCTGTATTTGCCTGGATCTTTCTAACATTTAATTGCAAAAAAGAAGCATGACAAAGTCACTCTGATTTTTCAGGAGAAAGAAAGGTGTCTTGTAGCTAAATCTAGGACAATTTATAGAACATGGATCCATGTTTAAAGGATTTTGAATAACACAGTGGAGCAATTTAAATGCCAACATTTTCATGACATCTTATTTCTCTCACTTTTAAAATTGAATCCCCATAATGTGAAAGCAGGACCCAGCCCCCTGTCTGTCTGCCTTCGCAGACAGTGTCCTTGTCTGACCTTTATCAGAAGGAATTCACTCCGTTAAGGGAGTGAGCCAGCTGCCTTCACAAAGTTCTCATCACAGGCTGAAGGTGTCATTTGCTTCTCCAGGAGGTAAGAACTTCAATGGTAAGTGTTGCCTTGGAGTGATTTCCAGAGGGGAGTCCCTGCCTGGACAGAAATGTAACTGTTACCTTCACGTAACCCCCAGGCCAACTGGAACCCACCTGGCCAGCATGAATTCTCTAAAAACATCACCGATCAGTCAGAAGAAGGTCATAAGCTCCACTGACCAACCAGGAATTTGGACATGAGCTGGTCATGCACCTCTCAGCTCTAACTTCAACCTGTAAGAACCTTACCCCTAACTCATTGGGGAGCTACAGAATTAGGCAGTAGCTGCTGGGCTTTGTTCTACACTTTGCAATAAGTACTTACTTTTTTCCTACAATCTCAATGTCCGTGATTGGCTTTCTGCATGTCAGGCAAGCAAAACGGGTATGGGGTTGGTTCTAGAACAATGTCTGCAACCAGTTTGGGGTATTGGTAGGCAATACCTCCCTTTCCAGTCACGTTAGAACAGAGGAAGAAAAAAAACCCCACTATTGTATTGGTGGCATTCACTAAGCATTTTTAACACTTTGCCTTAATTGTTGCTATTTATGATTATATTTTATTATCTATCAGAATGACTTATCCTTTTATGAATGAAAACATTGCAGAAGATAAAAGTACTGGGCATTGGTTGTGTTTTATCACAGGTAGGCATTGAGGAACACTTTCCTGTGTTCACTTCATTCTATCCCCACGGTATTCCTCCGAAGCCACAATTTCCACAGTACTGTTAACCAATAAGCAATCTGTGGTTTGAACACACAGTAACTAATATACCCAGAATGTTTCATGTAGTAACTGGTACATGATAATCTCCGTGTAACTCATTATAAAAAGATTGCTTTTAATTGCTTAGTCCAATTCTAAGGGACTCTGGGATATGCTTGGATGACAAAGATGGCCATCCTTCCTGCATCAAATCCAGTGTGAGTTTGAAGTCAACCTTGTGGTCACCTCCAAATCTCAGTCTTTTTACAGAAGTACCACAACGTAACCCAAGAAGAAGCCAAGAACCTGATGTCTGCGTGCCAGTGCTTCCCTAAGGATTGTCTAAAGACTGGAGTACACGGAGTTGAAACTGCAAAACGTGAGTACAGAGAGACATTTTGTCTATTTTAGATGATTAATTTAATTGACTTCACTAATAGTTTCAAACTCAGATTAGAAGCTTAAAACTAATTCAGTTACCACAGCCCTATCTGGAACCTGTGGAGTCAAATTCTGGGCTGCACAGTTGGAGTCCACATTGAAAAATTTTAACTCTGAGAATACTTTGTAGAGAGCATTATCTGAAGGAAAACAATCTGCTGGGAACTGCGTCAGTTTCTATGGGATATAAAGATGGCCTTTGGGCTCCAGTTTTATTTAATAATTCCATTGCTATCTGAAAAGGTGTAATTATTCCTTTGGAATGTCCTGTAAGTCCTGAGGTTATGAAGGCAAGGCCCAGTCCCCTTGTAGAATAGGGACAGTTTCCTTATATAGTTGAAAGAAATTAAAACCATATTAGTGAGCACGTTTCTGATAGACCATGCCTCTTTCCACCTTCATGGACCCTGGAGAAGCTGATTCTGGTATGCCAGGCTGCTAATGTGGCCGTGCAACCCACTTCTGGCCAATGAGAGGTAGAGAAGGTATCTAAGAAATGGCTGTTAAAGATCAGAAAGAAGAGCGTGAATTGCTTTGCACTGTCTACCCTGGAAGGTATGCTGCTTAGAGTTGTTGAGGTCCCCTTGCTGCCACAGAAATGTAATACTATCAGAATCCCAATTGTCACCTACCCAGGGAACTGACACTGAGTAAGGCCCCTCAAATTGCTTATCTTCTCTGAAAAATAAATCTCGTTGCTTAAGGTAATATTTTTTGGTCATTGTTACATGCAGTCAAAATAATTCCTGCAGTACAATATAGCATGCATTTCAGCTGCTGGCTTTACTGTACCCTTTGAAGTTTTGGAAAAGAAGCCCTTCATTTCCTTTTCTAACTCAGGATATGCAACAAGATAGCACCACAGAGAAATAGGTCATTTTAGCCTGCACTATTTTGATTTTCCTTTTTCTCAGTAATGCTATCCTGACTTCTTTTGGGATGTTGCTCTTTTTCCTGCCCTCAGTCCCTAGGGTTTATGGGGACTTCAGGCACTCCAGAAAGTAGATTTCCTGTGAGTCTTTCTTGACTTGGAAAATCTGAGTGTTGTATCCCTGTGATCCAATGACTGCTTCAGGAATGCCATCAAGAAACAGACGAAGTTCAAATGATGAAGGCAGTGGGCAAGCTGCCTTGAGTGAGACCCAGGAAGACCCTGGTCTGACTCGTGTGTGTGTGTGTGTGTGTGTGTGTGTGTGTGTGTGACTCTTTTCAGAAAGTACATTTGAATTAAATTTCTGATGTTAGCAACTCAAAGAGACACACCATTTTTATGATGCATGGGAATATCCTATCAGAAGTTAGATGGCTAAAAATCAGGGAAGCTATAAAGGGAATCCAGCTCCTAGTGAGAAGTTAAAGTAAATGATCACTAAGGTCTTTTTCAATTCTGAAATTAAATGATACCACAAACACCTCGAGCTTGGAGGCACGTTTTAGCCGGGAGGGTAACATGGCCCCTAAGGGACCTAAGGAACAGTGAACAATTCTGCTTTTGTATAACATGAGCTTGGTTAATGCCAGAAGGATTGAAGGGAGGAGGGGATTTTGGCATCATTTACATAACACCAGACTATTTGGCTAAAACATAGCTGCTAATCCCATTTCAGAGCTGAATGCTGTTTTAGAACCTGGTTAGCTAAGTTGATCTGAACAAGTCCTTATGTCATCAGTGATTCGCTAAACTTACTTGGTGGTTTGAAATATTTTTTCAATAAAGTCAGTCTTGGGAGAGGAAAAATGGAGTGGCAGGGGCTGCTTATGAAGGATCTGTTGTGGGCCAGGCACTGTGCTAGGTGTGTCACTTTTAATTATTTTGTTACAATCATGAAATGAAGAAACAGTCGTCTAATTTTTTTTCAATACAATAACTTAGACTAAATATACCAGAAGTTATATAGACACTGAAAGGATGACCTAGGCCTAAATGTTGACTCTTGGGGTGAAAGAATTCTTATTTACCATGATCAACTAGTTCAAATACTTTGTGTGAAAGATTGACAAATCTAGTGTTTGTGCCTATGTTTTGGGTCTTCTACATATTTTGCTAGGAATATCTATGCTGCCATTTAACTATAATTATTTAAAATCAGAAAATGGATAGGAAAGTGATTGGAAAGGTGTAATGTACTGTGTGACATGGGAAGTTCTGACCTTTAAAGCTTTCAGGTCTCTCTCCTTTATCTCTATCATTAGTCTGTGCTTCTCTTTTTCTTTCAGGGTGTTAATCTTAATGAGACTAGCCCTGCAGCAGTAAATCTTGCATTCACATCTTAATTTTACCCACAGAAGAATTGACTTACATGAATTCAGAAGTCCATTTATCTTACACAACAAGAACTACTGATATAGGCAACTGCCATAACTGCTTGGTAGCTTTAGGATGCCAAGGGGAGGCTAGCAGCAGCATCTTTCTCAAACCTGCTTAAGCCTTGCCTCTGGTACTTGAAGGTATATCTCATTCCAAGTAAATAACTGAAGGATTCCACAATTATTCCAAAAGGTGATCGATCTACCGACCCAAATCAGCTTACACTGAGCCCTTCCATGGAGCAATTGAAAGTGAACTGGTAAAGGAAAATTTTCTTCCAAGCCACAGCTACCACAGTTGCAAAAAAAGGCTGATTTTAACTCTCTGGTCTCTAGAAGATACTATGGAATTATTTAACGTTATTATGATTTAATTTTTGCTTTCCGGAGCACTGACAGTTAGGCATGGTCCTGTGGGTAGTGTGTTCCTGCACACGGTCGATGTAACAGATTGTTTTCAGACCACACTAGTCAGGAGTCACTGTTTGAGCCTTTATGCTTCACTCCCCACCAGGAGAAGCACTGGGACATGCACTATCAGGATGTCCTAAGACCAAAGGGCCCTGCATCAGCAGCCTTCCCTTAACATGGAGATGCGTACCAGAGGGTGGCCAGACCTCACCATGGTTAACATAGTCAGGTATGGCGCCTTTTTCTTGATTCTATTAAAAGAAGTATTATCACAGCATACCTTAGCCTGTCCTAATACAGAAAGTAAAAGAGAGGGGATTAGAAATGGGAATGGTTTTCAAAAAGCTGTGGGAAATGTATATTATAAAAAAAGCATATATACATATATGGATTTCAAAAACATTTACATTAAAATAGATTTGTCTTTTAATTCCGTTTTCTCACAAACTTAAAACCATTTCCTGTGTCAGCACTTGCAGTATCTGCTGAAGATGACTCCTGGAGTTCTTGATTAAACAAACTGTTTTCAAGTCAAATGGAGCTGGAGAGTACATAACAAACTAGGACTATGGAGCATTGCCGGGAGCCTCAACAATCCCTGAGTGTGTCAGTTTATTACGCTGTTAAGCAAATTCTCCTTCATTCATCCAGAAACTTAGGTGTCATCCAATGCACTCTCTAGGTACTACAAAAATCATGGTGAAAAAACACATGCTATACACATTTTGTCCTTGCTCACAGGTTTTTAGCAGGAGACCTAATTAATTACAAGTGTGTGAAGTGTGTCATTAGAAGGAAAATACCTTTGGGACCCACAATAGATGGATTCATACATGCTATGGGATCATGAAATGTGTTCCTGAAGAAATGATGCTTAACCTGAAACCCAATGAACAAGAACATTTTAAATCATCTAGATAAGAACAGGAGCATTCTCCAGGGAGAGAAATCAGTAAAGGCTCGGCTACAAGCTAAGGAACTCCACAGTACAGTCAGGAACCAAGGGAAGAGCAGTAGAAACGGAGCCGGCAAATACAGCGAGGCAAAGGATACTTGTAAACCAGTTATAGTACTGGATGTGCTTGGATATTTTGCTTACTTTCTTACTCACTTATTGTGCTCCATACCCCTTTATCATATGTTCAGTTTTGCTTTCCCAGAGTAAACCCATAAGAACCTGTGTGCACACACTCTAACACTTGTCCTCGCCCTGATTACCAGATTGTGTTCATGTCTAGGCTACTTTCTCATCTGTTACTCTTCCACTTCTGCCTTCCATCGCTGCCTTCTCTACTAACTAGCACACTATTCAGTGCAGATCTTTGCATGATGTCCTGCTGAATTCATCTAAACATCTATGCTGCTTTCAGAGAAATTGCAGTCCACTGATGTGTATTCAAGGGACCCTCTGGAGTCTAGGGGAAGAGCTGGAACTGGAAGACTGTAGATTGTCCCGGTGAGTCCTGTTGGCTAAATCCCTTAATCTTCCCAACCTCCCTCTTTGAAATCCGATAGTCCTGCCTGGCTGTATTCTTTGAACTTTTTTCTCGCAGTGCCAAATTCAATCACATCACCTGGGAGAGCCAAACCGCCTCTGAGCTTGTTTGGGTTTCTTTTATTTCATAACACACATTGCTTCTGTTTGTTTGCTTTCTTGTGGAGAATTTAATACCAGCTATAATCTGAATTTTGCAAGGAAAATTGACTGAATTCAAATTACTTGTGTGTAACAAGCACCATCACCCTGCTAAATTGCTATTTACATCAGTAAATATAAATTTAGATGCTCTTGGTCAGGCTGAATGCAGTAATTTTTGAATGGTCACCCAATGCATCAAGTAGAGAACTTCAATTAACAACCAAAAATGTGAGGAGGGTAAGACACACTTTAATGAGCAACTTCTCGGATTCTTTTCTGTTTCGCCTCATAGATCTAAGGAAGAAAATGAGCAGTAACACATTCCTGGCCTCATCTATGGAACATTTCATGAATTGACTTGCCCATTGATTGACACATAATAGCCCAGCTTGAAGAGGAGTCCTGCCACCCTATCAGATCACAGTCCTGTTTCACCAGGGGGTGCAGTTTGCATGCCATTTCAGAAAGAAAAAGAGCCAGAGGCCAAATGTTATGCTCTGAGGCTACAATATGCTTTGGAAAATGACACTTAAAGAGGTCCCAGGAAGCTCCCATTATCCTATCTGTGTCTAGCTGTAGGAGATCCTAAGATGCAAGGTCCATGCTCAGCAGGAGAGTGCTTCACCCATTTGATCACAATAATTTCACCAGAGAAGGGCATTCTGAAGCCTGCCTTCCTTAATGTAATTTAACTAATTTCACTCTGTTACACACAATATTCCCATTTGTTTTGTATCTCCTCCTTATTCTGGAACTGTGGTTTATAAAATCCATTTTTATTAAACTCCCATTGCATTTTCTTCCTCTCTCACAATTCTTAAAAGTTTTAGTGGAGTTGTCTATGTGAAGTTGTTGACTCACACGAACGAGGCCCAAGGCCTAGAACCCTGCTGTATGCAGTTGTCTTGAAGTTCTTTACCTTCTGTGGCTCTTGGGGGACTCCATGGTACCCCTAACATGTTAGAAAGCACTGTTTGAAAAATGTTTTAACAGGGAAGGGAAACAGTTCAACTCCATGTTGGCTTGCTAGAGATTCCCTTCCTGTAATTTGGTTAGATTGCTTGGGTTTTGGCTCCCCACCTCTGGCCTATAATGTTAAAATTGTGTCTGGGATGCCCAGGACAATATGTTTCAGTGATGTTGGAACATTACCCAGATCTGTTTTATATCTTCCTTTTCAAGGGTTGGTTAAGCTCTCCTGAGACATATTTCCCAGGAAGAGCCAAAGGTTGGGTAGCAGTTAAAACCTGACATATTGAAAACCAAAGGAAACACAAGGCAGGAAATGTCAAGGTATTGATTGAGTTTTGAAATGCATGTATGTGTCTTATGTCTGAGTGTTGAAAATAAAGAGAAGGAAAATAAGGGAAAACTTTCTCCTTGTATATATCAGGGCCATTTTTCACCCAGGTGTTAAAGAATTCACATACTAGCAAATTCCCAAGGGTCCAACCTGTGAAGTAGGTTCTCATTTTAAATAATAGCCAGAGTTCTCTCCGATCAAAAATATGAATATTTCATAGATTAGGGCAAAACGGACGGAAGTAGAGATCGTTCAGCTATGCAACATAAACTTGACTGAGGAAGACAGATACTGTATATTCTCTCTTATGTAGAGAGTAACAGAGCTTATCTGAAAGTAGAAGAAATTAGAAAAATTACTAGAGGTCTTGGGTCCCAAACCAAAGATAGATGGGAGGAGTAATTGTGGTATTGTTCAAGACAGCAGGTGGTGACAGTCCACAATAACCTGATAGTCTTTTCATGAATTTATAGGAGAGGTGCTTGAAGGTTCACAAAATTAAGAAATGGAATTGTTCAGATCTGATAAATATTCATTGTATACATGTGTTAAAATATCACACTGGATTTCAAATGCGTAGAATTGTTACATGTTAATTGAAAAGCAAAAAAATGAAGATATTTATTGTGTAACATTGCATCTATCATTGGCACAGATCCTTTTCTGCACTGGATCAGGTGGAGGGACATTACTGAAATTTGGAATCCTGCAAATCTATGGGTTTTCTTGCTTGCTTGTTTTTCTTCTCGGAGCACAATGCAAGTTATTTGAAGGATAATATTGGGTGAGTAGACATTATTTTGAAACTGAAGATACTTGGGGGTATTCATTATCCGACTGTACCCAGAACCTTGACAAGAAAGGTCTCTTGATTTTATAACTTCATTAACTTAGTGCCTAATGAAATAGATTAACATGTTTGGCAACTGTTATGTTTTGTTAAGCCCTAAACATAGAAGCATCAAATTCTTATTTAGCTTTATAAGTAATGACACAGCCATTCTTTTTCTCAGGCTGCAAAGCTGTGATTATCTTCTAAATGTTTCATCTCAGAAAATATTCCAGGATGGTAACTTTCTTTTCCTTTTTTGGTACTGCAGAGATTTTCAGCAGTCTCGGAGGGCTAATCAACTTTCTCTGCATGAATGGATTTAATCTTCTCACATTTGCAGCTTATTCCATTCTAGGAAAATCTCTGTTTCCTGTCTGTTTCAGATTTGGGCCTGTGTAGCAAAGCTACAATTTTACTAACATCAAGTTTTTCCACAAGGTGAGTATATTTAGTGAATTGAATTAAATCATGATAAAAACATGATTTTATATCTTTGTTCACTCGTTTTAAATTCATCAGTGTTGCACATTTGCTATATACATGCTCATGTGCTAAGCAGTACAGTGTTAAGCAAGGACATTTAATGCCAACACATCATTTATCCCAAATGCCCCTTTCTGTCTTCCTCTGTGCTGCTATCAGCAAATACTCATGATTGGGTAATTTATAAAGAACAAATTTACTTTCTCTGAGTTCCAGGGGTGCTGGGAAGTCCAAAGTCAAGTACCGGAGCATTGGACATCTGGGAAAATCCTGTTCTCAGATCCAATGACCTCCAAGTGTACCGCCCCCTCCCTGAGGGAGAGCAGGAAAAAAAAAAAAAAAGACCCAAGCCCCCTCCCTCCAACCCTTTTGTGAGTCACTAATCCATTCTTGAAAACCCAGGGAATCCTTTCTCCAAAGTCCCCACCTCTTAGGAACATCAGCAGCAGGTGCATTAAATTTCAATACACGAATCTTGAGGGACAGTGCTATCACAAAATCAACTCCACACAGTTGTGTTTTGAATAACACAGAGAGGGTTTCGATAATGCAATAGACTAAGTAACTGCTATGAGCCATCTCAAGGACTTTGATGTTGTGCTAATATTTTGAGTGTTTTCATTCTGAGTCAGGCAGCTTTGTGTACCTGGCTTCTAATGGCAGAGGATGGTATGAGCTGTTTACAGGGCTGATGCTGATTTGGTTTGTACTCTGTCATGTGGATCGCTCACAGCTGTGTTTATTTTGGTTGGTCAATGGCCTCGTCATTGGGATGATACATATTCTGAATATCACCCCTGACTGTGTATCATTTTCCTTGGTTCAGGAGAGATAGAAGATTTACTTGAAAGGCTGTTGCGTCACTGTTAGTGAAAGGCAGTACTGTTTAATTTCAGGTAATTTTGTTTTAAAGCAATCTAGAGCAAAAGGAAGAGATATGTGAATATCCGTAACACAAAATATCATGCTGAGAAAAAGAAACTTTTCATTTGTTGTTTTCTTAAGACTGGATAGGTTTATTCTGTGTTGCCAGTAAAACCTGTTTTTATTCTTTCAATCTCCTATCTGCTCCCTCACTCTTTCCATTAAGAGCTTAGAAACATGAAAATTTGCCTCTCAAGGTCTCAGTTTCTTCTACAGAATAAATATTACATAAATAAATGTTATGGACTGCAAAACTCAATTTTGGAATGTGGTCTTAGGTGGCTAGCTCAGGGTCACAAGCTTGGACATTATTCCTTCCACTCTCACTTAATCCTTTCTGCCCACCTGTCATCACCTGGAAACAAAGTACAGTATTCCACTGTGTGGTACCCATTCCCCTCGCAAGCCCCTGTAAAGGCCCGTGGTAGCAAAGGGCTTGCTCTCTTGCTTGCCTGCTTCCTTCATTCTAGCCCTCCGACTCTTGGCCTCCCCAGTCCGTGCCTGCTTACTCTCTGGCTTCCTGTGGACAGACTCCCAGGACAGGCAGTCCCAGAGCATGGCCCCTGTATGTCTATTCTTCTCCCTCTGTTCACTGCTTGGGAGAGTCCATGAAGGTGCAAATGCTCAGTTGCCTTATATTTGTAACTTGTGTACTTTTCAGAGTTCTGGGAGAGGTGAGGCCAACAGTAATGGAATGTGGACAGAGAAGCCAAAAAAAGGTGACAGAGAAGCCAGGAAAAGGTGAATGATTGCAGCTTTCTAAGTGTGTTCAGGTTGTTCACTGCATGTCTATTAGGATATAACTTATATTGCTGAGGAAGCTGGAACATAGGTCTAAACATAGGTTTAACCGATGGACTTCAGGGTAATGACCACTTGTTCCTCTCAGCGTTTTGATTCAGACGTGTCATTTGCTAATTTCTAGTGGGCCCGGTCATCATAATGCTTCATAAACAAAGACTCAATATGTTCTAGAACCTTCTAGTTTGATCTATCTTGCACCCTTCAACAGTAAGACTATATAGTTTTTAAGAAAATTAACTTTTCTTTCCATCAAAAGTCAAAGCTATTTGTTAGAGCAAATTTACCACCTACACCTGAGTACTTCAGCCTTCTTCCTGTCATTTGATGATTATGAATAACAAATTCCTAAGCTCTGCTCTTCTCCCTGTAGCTGGCGGGAGGAAAGTTGTGTGCATGCTCATCTGGGTATTATAGGGAGTGGCAGAATGTAACTGCTGGCCTTGGGGGGGTAGCTCCTCCTGTCCCGATTTTAGCATGCACACAACCCTCAACTAGTCCTCCGTGACTTGGGTTTGCCTCTAAGCAATAAGCTTGTGCCTATTTGCTTCTTGGCATGAACTGGAAGTATCCTGCATGCCACACCCTTCCCCCTCCCTCACCTTCAATGGATGCAAACAGATTTTCCATACTGTTCATGCTTAGATTTTAAACTTGATATATTTCATCTAATAGGTTATTAAAAAATCTTTAAGAAGCCTATAACTGGAAATTATTTTACACTGAACAGGCTTGCACTTATCATTTGGATTGTATAATCAACACTTTGCCATATTCACTTAGTGAGAGAACTATCCATTTCTCCATCCTGCTATGGTAGATAGAATATTGAGTCAAGCAAAAGCATCAATGGAGATGGTGAATATTACCTGATATAACAGGCAAAACTTGACAGTTGTGACTTTGAGGTAGAGAGATCCTGAATTACCCTTTTTGGGCTCGTTGTAATCAGAAACATGTTGTAAGACTGAGAGAGGTGGATGTGTCACTGGCAGCAGAGCCTGCTATTTGCAGATGCTGCATTGCTGGTGTGAAGATGGAAGAAGGGGATTGTAAGTCAAACGATGGAAGCAACCTGTAAGAAGTGGAGAGTGCCAGGAACAGATTCTTCCCCAGAGCCTCTATAGAGGGCCCAACCTGCCACGCTTGGACAGCAGTGAGAGCCATGTCATAGTTCTAACCTTTGTAACAGTTAAATCATAACTATGTCTTATGGGGCAATTTTTTTCAGCAGTGACAGAAACTAATATACCCTTTATTCATTCATCCATCAATACCCTATTTGAAAACCTTTTTTATAAATTTGAAAGTGAGTTGCAGATACTAGAATTACTTCTCCATTAACACTTGAGCATATCAGTTACCAATAAATTTGATGTGTTGATGGTGATTTTTCCTTTTGATATACAACTGACATTCAGTGACATGAACAAATATATAGTATATATTTTGATACCTCTGCAGCCAAAATTTCTGATGGAGACAGGAGATAACCACAGCCCAGAAGGGTTTTTTCCCTTCTCTTTTTGGCTCTTCTATTACTTTATGTAAATAGAATGTCTAGTATGTCCTGTTGTTTTGTAAAATTTCTTCTCTTCAATACAATGCTTTGGTGTTAACTGAAAGCTATAGTGACAGAGAGAGGGAGATATCCACCACTGGTTCACTACTCAGATAGCATCAGTAGTTGGATGTGAGCAAAGCTGAAGATAGACTGAAGGAGTCCATCCTAATCTCCCATATGAATGGCAGGGGCCCATGTACTTGGGCCATCCTCTGCTGCCCTTCCAGCCACATTCACACAAATGTGGATGTAATCAATAGCCTGGACTCTATTTGACACTCTGACATGGGATGTTCATGTTCAAGTGTCAGCTTACAGCACCATCCCCTGATTCATGTGCTTGCACAAATGAATAGTTAGTGCCTTTCTACTGATGAATAGTATCCAATTATATGAATATGCCGCTTTATCCTTGGAAACCGCCTAAGTGCCTCTCAACTGGAAAATCTAGAGATGATACCTGGAAAGGGAATCTCCAGGTGATAGAACTTGCTAGCATGTTTGCCAGCATGCTTGTATAATTATACACTCAGTTGCTCTCCATCTTCAACATTTGGTGCTAGCAGTATTCCTGACAACTACTGTGCTGTGTACAAAGTAGTGGTATTACACAGTGATTTTAATTTTAATTTTAACTTTCCTTGATGACTAATTGATAAAGGCTTTAGCCTTTGAAACACCCAGTTTCTTCTAAATGAATAAACATTGTCTTTTGAAATTGTGAGAGAGGGAGTCACCCAGTACTACCTAAAGTTGTAATGAGGGTGTTGGTCCTTGTTAAATTAGTCCTTGGTTAATAGCTCAGAGTTCTTTCCTGTTGAAAATATGTTTCCTCTAACTCGTGTGCTCATTGTGAAGGGCAAATGATCTGTTATTTCAGTTTCACTAAAATAAGGGCTAGAATTTTTTTTTGAAAATGTTTTAAACATATTATCACTTCTGGATTTTGATTTGGGAACCATTTAGTTGCTTTAAATAGATGAGGAGAGGAAACAGTCAATGCAAGAGAGAAATAGATAGCTACAACAAATAGATAGCTACAACTGCCAGTGTTTCTCAAGTTATTCTGAAAGGCTTCCCCAATCAGCCTTAACTGCAAGGTAGAGCATTTGTTCATGTGTACCATGGCCACTGATGTGCTGTTAGCATATGGGAGTGCCTGTATACTTAGCAAAATCCTTTAAGATCCCAAGTTTGGAAGATATATGGTCGTTTTACATTTCATCCAATTAACTGAAACCCCGAATGGGGAACGTTTGTGTTACATCAGAACTGAAGATAAGTGCTTTCATCCCCTTTCTTACAAAAATTCTCTATTTATCATGACTGTTCTGTACTACAGAAATTCAGCTCTGGGCAAAATTTTAAAGTGCCAAGTATTCATAAACCAATTCTCTTCCTGCCAAAGGGGGAAAAAATCTGATTTTTAGAGGGAAAATATATCCACCTCCCCAGGGAGGGAATATAGCATTAGAAAGAATAGGAAAATGTTTTTTTGTCCCTTTTTTCTTCTGACCCCCTCTTCCCCTTTTAGTTCTCAGCTTTTCTTTGAACTTAACAGGGCCTTTTTTCCTCCCCCTTTAAATAACACATGCTCCTGTAGCCAGAAGGCCAGTCTCCAGCTTCCTGTTTTAACAAATGTTTTTCACCTACTGAGGCAATAGGAGAGACACTATTGCAGTCTTTTCCAAAATGCTCAAAGGAAAGTGAACCATGCATCCCAAGAGAACTTCCACATGATTGCAAATTGTTAGATCCCACTTGCTTAGCCTTAAGGCCTGTGGTCATACCTGAGGGGGCAGCAATTTAGAAGTTTTTTTTTCCTGTTAACTTCCTGAGAACACTTGGAGAACTTCATCCATTGGAGTGGGCTGAGGCTGCAGTGTAGCTTGTGAAATAAAGTTCCTATTTTTAGTCTTCTGTCACATTCTAAAAATCTCAGCTTAAAAATTCTGACTTTTGATCAATAGCGCATTTCTTAACCTTTCCATCTTGACTTTTTCTTGCATTGTGCATGCTTAATCAGGTTGGGTTTGTGTATGGTATGGGTTTGAGGGTGGGGGTGGTGGCCAGGATGATATACTTCTCTTCCTCAATTATTTTTAGGTTATTAAGGATGACAGAGTGAACTGTTTAAAAATTTTACGAGGGAAGGCCTATTGAAACTAGGTGACCTTGTGCTTATACCAAATGATTAAAATTTTAAAACTGAGTACTGAGAAAAAATGCTAAGTAGTCTTTACATCCCGAGAGTCTTCTAACAGACTAATATATCACACAGCAGTCCAGATTTTCTGGAAGGAAAGGCCTGATTGATGCCAAATTATAAATATCAAACTATAACACTTCTGGGAATTCATATTTTGGTTATTACTGTAGAATTACAAGCTACAGGTGTACAGATGCTCTGCAGATATATAAATGAGAAAATTGATACACAAAATACCATGACTGAATTTTTACATTAAAAAATATACACATTCAAGTAGTAGTCATTTTATCATGTTTTTGCTTCTTTGCATGGGACATCAAAAATAATGAATTATGTTCAAAGTTAATAACATGTATTTTGAGTCTTCTGACATTATTCCTATTTGTTCTATTTTGTTGCCCCAATAGGTAAACCAATAAATATTGGATTATGCATGTAGGCAGTATACAGTTAAAGGGAAAAAAAAAGTTAAAGGGAAAAAAATGAAAATAAAGGAAACAAATGTGCTTTCTGAGCTTTCAACTGTAAATGAAACTTCAAGAAACAGAATGGAGGGTTTCAATACTCTAGAGGTGAGACGGCCTCTGGCCAGGGGAACACTAAATTATTATTTGATTGACAGTATTAATATGTAGTGCGAGATTGCTTATAAATTCATGTGTGCAACTAACATAAAACATTGGTTTCCTGTGAATCTGTCTGCCCTCTGAATTTTGAGATGCCATTTGCTCAAGCAGTTGAGATTTAATTCAGTTGGTTCATGTATTTACCACCCTTTCTATCCATGGGGTGACAGGGACAGGGTCCTTGTCCACTTTCATGCAGATAGACCAGGATCTTTTATCACGTGGATTAATGCTCTGCCTCTTCTTTTGCCCCTAGATTAGGAAAGTTACCTAGTGCCAAGCAGGAAGCCTTGTTCTTACCATATTTTCTCTAATCAACTGTCTTGGCAAGATTCTTCCTTCTCCCTACTAAGTCTTAACTATTGAAACTCAAAAACTTCTTTTCTCCCAACCTCTGCTCTGTTATCCTATGTCCAAAGGTGGTAACTAGAGAATGTCTATTGTCCTGGGTGGAGGAAGACTTAAGGACTACCAGAAAATGTTAGGTACAATTCACTGATTACCCATATGGATATTTTGAAATTAGTGTGTTAATGGGGCTGGTTCTGTGATGTAGTGGGTAAAGCTACTGGGAAGTGTTTTGAGTCCTGGATGTTGCATTTTGGACCCAGCTCCCTGCTGATGTTCCTGGGAAAGCAGTGGAAGATGGCACCGGCACCCACCTGGGAGATTCAGAAGCAGCTCCTGCTTTTGAATGGACCCAGTTCTGGCCATTAAGGCCATTTGGGCAATGAACCGGCAGATGCAAAGTCTTGCCATTTCTAGCCATCCCTTTTCCTCTCTGTAATTCTGCTTTTAATACATTTATCTGTTTTTTTAAGAATGCTTGAGTTGGTATGAGGTATGGTGTGGAGTTGGAAAACATAGGCAAAGACAGCACGGGACAAGAACTGACTACCCTAGGGGAGCAGTCTCCCAGTGTCTAAGCAGTCATGTCTATCATCATGATAGATCCAACAACCTATTTGAACTTACTGCTTTTAACTACTGAGGCCACTGAGACAAGCCTTGACTCGATTTTACCATCACAAGTTACCTTGAGATAGCACCACTTTCCACATGTCCTGCCTGCAGGGAGGCAGTAACTTGTTCAAGCTGTGTAAATATTTATCTTATTTGATGGATAGGATTCTTACTGACAATGAATACACTGGCCTTTTACTTTATATACTTGAACACCTTGAGCATCCACATTCTTGATTTTCTGTGGCAGTCCTTGACCCTCTGGGATAAGAAGTTAAGAGAAAGCCAGGAGCATGTCCACATACTCCAATGAAATAACAGATGGAGAACATACTTTTGTGATATTAAATTGGTTTCTTGTGCAAATAGAGGGCAATCCATGATTTTTTTTTTTAAGTCTGCATTTTATATATGCATCACCTACTTCTCCTTAGATCACTCTTCACTGCCTGTGGATACCACATGCTCACTTAGAAGTCCATTACCTTGCTAAGTGTCCTCCAAGCCTTCTGGAAATTTCCAGAGATCTTAAATGAATACCCAAGTCAGTCAGTTTAAGCATGGTATAACAAAGCCACTTTTCTTACACTGTACATTCACAAAATATTTTGTTCAACTGTCAGTTTATATGGGACAGGACCATATTATTAATGCTAAATGCTAACTAATGGTTACACAGTATTTTATGTGCCAGACAGTAAGTTAAGCACTTAAACATCAATTAGCTTGTTTCTTATAAAAGCTCCACTATGGATTGAATTTTGTCTGCTTTCCCTCCTCCATTATATGTGGGAATGTGAATCCTCAGTATCTCAGAATGTGGCCTTATTTGGAAATAAGGTCTTTGCATGTTATACTGCTGGTATTGGGATGGCTTCTAACCCAATATAGCTGGAAGTACTGTGAAAGGTAACTTTGGGCACAGCGAGACATGCTCAGCAGATGATCATTTTAGGAAACAGAGAGAGAAGACCAGGTGAAGAGTAAGGTAAGGCAAAGGTACCTTGCTCTGATGAACTGATTGTTTAGTTTTGACTTTTCTTTGAAAAATCTGAAATGCTCTAATAGTGATTGTTTTGATGTTGAGAGCGAAAGTAGTTCCCAAAAGCTCAGGTATTCTCCGCTTGTTATACAAATTGCAATGATGATGGTGAATACTAATAGCACTTACACAGACAGAGTAGTTGTTGCTCAGTGACAGCAACTGCTCCAAGTGTTTTAAATATACCAATTCATTTAAGTCTCAAAAACCTCACGAATCAGGTTACTTTCGCATCTCATTATACCAGATGCAAACACTAAGGCACAGAGAACAAATCATATGTCAGGAAGTGGTAGCATCTGGTCAGGACCCAGGCATGCTCCTCATCTGTGCCCCTAAATAACACATCTCCTTAATCTCCTTTGAAAACATGACCCTCATACTGTGAGAGGAGTTAGACTGGGTAGTAGGCAGTTAGGGTATTCTGGGTCCCCAAGTCATTTTCTCAAATATAAAATCCCCCATCACGTCTTAGATTCACCAGAGCACCTCTCTTCCAAGAGACAAGGGCGACATTAACATATCTATTCCCCTCCTGAAGCCTCAGCCCCTTCTGTTTCCTGGCCATTGCCAAGGGGGAGGGCTTCAGACTGGCCTCTTTATCTTTCTAATAGAAAGGGACCAAGGAAATTGGCCAGTGACACCTTTCTGGCCTTTATGTCCCAAGGCCAGGTACCATGGAAACCAGGAATTTTCTTTGTTTATGGAGAAACATCTTTGAGGCAAACCTTTAAAAGAAGCATTCCCAGGCCCTGCGAGATGGCGCAGTGGTTAAGGTCCTCTCCTTGCACACCCGGGATCTCATATGGTCGCTGGTTCTAATCCCAGCCTCTCCACTTCCCTTCCAGCTCTTTGATTGTGGCCCCGGGAAAGCAGTAGAGGACAGCCCAAAGCTTTGGGACCCTGCACCCGCGTGGGAGACCCGGAAGAGACTCCTGGCTTCGAATTGGCTCAGCTCCAGCCGTTGTGGCCACCTGGGGAGTGAATCATGGGATGGAAGATCTTCCTCTCTGTATATCTGCCTTTCCAATAAAAATAAATCTTTAAAAAAAAAAAGATGCATTCCCCACCATTAATACAGGTTCTTCTTGTCCTCCTGCCACTATGGCAGAGGACTAGGGTCTCTTTCCTCTTTTCCTCCTGCTACTAGGGCAGGGGGTAAGGGTCCTTCCTATCTCAGAGCCCCCTCCTGTCATTAGGACAGGAGTCTCTCTTCTCAACTTTTCCAATAAATCTTGCTTTAAAACTGAACTGTGTCCGCACAAAAATTCTTCTTTCCTGCGAGACAAGAATTGAGGTTGCTGCCATATTTGGGGTCAAAAAGCCCTACAACAATACTGTCTGCAACATGGACATTCAAAAACTATTGATAGAATAAATAGAAGACAATATTCTAAAATTATTTATGTGCCATCATTTATTTACATGCTTGTGCTATTGCTAGACTGTTAACTGGCATGAAAAACAAAAACTATGACAAACAGATTGAAAAATGAGCTCATGTCCTTAATAAACCCCTCACCAAAGGAGGCACACAGGTGCTGAATAAGCATATGAAAAGAAGCTCCACACATATGTTATCATGCAGGAAATGCCAATCAAAACCTCAATGAGATGCCACTACACACTTATTAGAATGGAGAAAATCCAAAATCCTGATGTCTCTGAATGCTAGTAAGGATGTGAAGCAATAACAGTCACTTAGTGGGAAATGCAAACTGGGACACTTTGAAAGACAGAGGAATGAAAGAGACAGACACAGATAGAAAGACCAAAATCTGCCATCTGCTGATTCAGCACCCAAATGCCAGCAACAGATGGAAGCCAGGAGCCAGGGACTTAATCCAGGTGTCCTGAGTGGGTGGCAGGAAACCACCTGCTTGAGCTGTCATTTGCTGCCTGCAAGGGCTTGCATTATTAGGAAGCTGAAATCAGATACAGAGCCTGGCCTCTAATCTCCACCATCCAATATGGAAGAAGGGCATCTGGTGCATTGTGCCACACACAAGCCTAACCACCCCCCCAGCCCCATTTGGCTATTCAATGTGTAAAACTACACCTAGCAATTACCTTGTGCTCCTCTGCATTAGCAACTCAAAGAAGCTGAAACTGTTCACACAAAACCTGCACACAGATGTTTATAACAGCATTTTCTTTTTAAATAGCTGGAACTTAGAAGCTACCTCAAATGTCTTTGGTAAATAAGTGAATCAGGCTACATTCAGAAAATGGAATATTATTTGTGCTAGGAAAGGCTGTGAAAGGAATTCAAGAAAATAAGCTAATCTGAAGAGGCTAAGTGCTATGAAGTTAACCGTATGGCGTTCTGGAACAAAAGTTGTAAATATGCAAAGCATTGTTGTGGTTTTTCTTTTTTTACAATAGAGGTACTATACACAATCTATGTAAATTATGGGTACATTTCATTACTTTAATGCATTTTTCACACCTCACCCCCTGAATGTAAAACAAGCACCCTATTGTACACTGTATACTTGTAATCTACATCATTTCAGTGGGGGATGTTAATAATGAAGGGAAGCTACATATATGTGCTGGCAGCAAGTCCATGCAAGCTTTCTATTCCTTCCTCTCAGTTTTGACAAGAGCCAAAAATGACTTCAGCAACCCTTGACTCCCCAAATTCATGAAGAGGTTTTAAACTCTGGAATCCTATGTTAAGGATTGAAGCATTAAGAACAGTAGCAGAGTCATGACCTAACTGTGACATTGAGATGTGGCTGTGGTGGGAAGTCTTCACACCAGTGGTGTTCTGCCCACAGAAGGTGGTTCTTGTTAGAGGGCTGGTTACTTCAGCTGAGTCTGGCCTAGCTTCTGTCTCTACCTCCTCATCCTTTGCTCTAGCTCCCACGTAGTCAGCCTTCACCAGCACCAGACACCAGACAGATAGGGGTCCCCTGACCTTGAGCTGCAAACCTCCCAGATGTGAGACTTGTTCCTTCCCAGGAAGCTCCTCTCTGGTATTTTAAAGTAATCAAAGATGATTAATTCCCTGCTCTAAAACAATATGGTCTTTATTAAATACACATACATACACACCCATGTTGGCTAACTTTTAGACATGTAACAATCTAGGTGCTTGAAAGGAATTAAAGGATACAAATGTCATAAAATCTGATTGGTATCAACAGATCGTTTTCTAAAACTCCAACAATTGCTGCCAACAACTTATGGTTTCACATACTATTTCTTCACTTTGGAATATATTATTAATTCTCAAACCTTATCTAATTATCATTTGAATCTCCATTTCTTTATTAGTAAAATTAGGAATTTTTAAAACAATGATTATTGGCCATTTATATTTTGTCTTTTTCACTGCCTTTAAAAGTTTAAATCTAACTCTCACTTAATTATTTCTTATTCCTTTTAAAATATTTTCCCCACTTCCAGTTTTGCAAAAGCTTTTAGTGTCTTGGAAATCATATTGCTATTTTCTTTTGTAATATACTAACTATAAAAGTCTTTCCTTTAAAACAAGTGACAGAATAAGGACACCAAAGGACAATTGTAAGAAGAAAAAATCTACACAAGGAGCACATAGATCCAAGTTTAACTCCCCCCAAATAAGTTAAACAAATAAATGGAGGATTAAGCAGAATATGCAAAATTGAAGTAAGTTAAAAGACATTAAGTGCAAATTGAGCAAACAGCTTCAGGGGACATGTATATATTCATGGCTATTAGTGTTCCAAACCATAAATCTATTTAATTAGATTTAATTACAATACTACTCAAGATAGCACAGAGGATAAAATTGGAGAGTGGCATTGTATATATTGCTGAAAGGGCTGTCTCTTTACACAAATAACTGACATGCTTCCACTCAGAAGTACTAATTGAATGAATTGTTTAAACTATATGGCTAATGAGGGAAGTGAGAAAATAAGTCTGAATTTTTCTAATTCCATAGCTTGTAACCCCTATTTTTTACTGAGACCTCTGGCTTAGCAAGGACAGTAGAATGCAATCATGTGGCACTCGGGATGAGGGAGCTGTCAGGATGTTCATTATGCTGAAGCATTTCACAAAGTAAACTGTTTTCTTCCTGAGATTTTTATGTTTATTTGCTTGCATCATAATGCATTTCTTTATGGCCTTTCCCCCTACCGAGCTGTGAGCTCATGGAAGGCAGTCTCATGTCTGGTTCACCTTTTCCATGGTTCTGTCATCCCTGAGAGCCCCTATTCCAACCCAAAGTAGCCCGAGTCTGAATACTATCATTTCTAAGCTCAACAAGGGGCGTTGTACACCAAAAGCAACATCCAATGTTTTTCTAACTTTTTCATATCTTAGTACACATAAGACATGCCACTGTTTCCCTGAGGTAGACTGGGCTGCTCTCACTGGCTACCCTTGCTCGGCCCAACAACTCCTAGTCTCTAGGAGCAAGGCGTACCTGTGCAACTATCCACTGAGTAGGCGGGACAGCATAGATGCCACTCCAGGTTGGAACATCTGTCTTCGGGTTCTAGTTGTCTACTTTGCTGGTAAATTTAGTTGAAATCTAGAGATACCCCACTTAGGAAGCAAACACAATCATCACACTGGTGATTTTTATCTCTCTCCCTTCCTTAGAAGTTTCAAGTCTCAGGTTAAATGCTGCTAGAATGTCAGTGGCATAGGTGGGCCAAAAATGTTTTAGATAAGAAATGTAAATTTTTACCATCAAAATTCAAGAGAAGAGACATCATTCTCTTGCTATAATGATTTTTAAACTATAAATATTTTTGTGTCTTTTTTTTTTTTTACAGGTCCTTAATGGTTCTACAGCAAGAACATTTTTTTTTCAGGCAACTAAAGCAAAAATAAACAAGTATGGTTATATTAGCCAAGAGGATTCTGTACTACAGAGGAAACCATCAATAAAGTCAAGAGGCAACCAATGGAATGGAAGAAAATATTTGCAAACTCTGCCAATGATACAGAGTTAATATCCATGATCTATAAAGAGCTCAAGAAACTCAACAACAAAACAGTCCAATGAAGAGATGGACTAAGAACATGAGCATGCAATTTTCAAAAGATAAAATACAAATGGCCAACAGACACGTGATAGAATGTTCAGGATCTCTAATGATGAAGGAAATGCAAATAAAAACCACAATGAGGTTTCACCACATCTCAGTTTGAATGGCTATGATCCGAAGTGAAAAAAGAAATAATAAACGTAGGGAAATGGGTATACTAATCCACTAGTAGTGGGAATGTGAACTTGGGCAACCATTATGGAAGACATTACAGAGATTCCTCCTTAGATCTAAAACTAGATCTGCCATATGACCGAGACATCTCCCTCCTGGGAATCTGCCCAAAAGAAATAAAATCAGCAGCTGGCACACGAGCTTAACTGGCTAATCCCGTACCTGTAAGTGCTGAAATTCCACACGAATGCCAGTTTTTGTCCTGGCTGCTCCACTTCCCGTACAGCTCCCTGCATATGGTCTAGAAAAGCAGTGGAGGATGGGCTAAGCCTTGGGACCCTGTACCTATGTGGGAGGATAAAACAGGCTCCTGGTCCCTGGCTTCAGCTCAGCTCAGCTCAGCTCTGCTATTGTGATTGGGAAGTGAGCCAGGAGAAGGAAGATCTCTTTTCTCTGTAAACCAGCCTTTCAAATGAAAATAAGTATTTTTTTTTTTTAAAAGAAATGATATCAGCATTCAAGACCATTATTTGTGTATACTGTTTATTACAGCTCAATTCTTAATAGCCAAGAGATGCAAGTAACTCAGATGCCCTATTATGTTTAGTGAAATTAGATAGCTTTCCAAAAGACTAATATGTTTTCCTTGGTCAGTGGTAACTTAATACACATAGAACAAAAAATGTGATCTATGTGAATAAGTTTAATATTTTTTAAAGATTTGTTTATTTTTATTGGAAAGTCAGATATACAGAGAGGAGAGACAGAGAAGATGATATTCCATCTGCTGATTCACTCCCCAAGCAACTGCCACAGTTGGAGCTGAGCTGATTTGAATCCAGGAGCTCTTCCGGATCTCCCACATGGGTACAGGGTCCTAAGGCTTTGGGACATCCTCAACTGCTTTCCCAGGCCACAAGCAGGGAGCTTGATGGGAAGAGGAGCTATCAGGATTAGAACTGGTGCCCATATCGGATTCCAGTTTGTGCAACCTCAACCACTAGACTACTGCGCCAGGTCTGAGCTTAACATTTTGACATTTGGTTATTTATAGCCATTGTCTATACTCTAGAGGAAGAGTAAGTTTTCTACTTGTAACATGTTGAAATCTTTACCGAATGGAGCATTAAGCCTGTGATTGCAAAGTGAAATCAAAGCATACCATTGTAAAAATAAAAAATAAATAAAGGGGGAGGAGGGTGGACAGGTAGGTATGGGGGAGGGGAGAGTGGGAAGTCTCACTACACTCACAAATCTGTATTGTAACATGCATAGAATTTGTTCACTTTATAGAAATAATGTTATTTATAAAGGAACATCTTTCTCAAAAACCTTGATGTCATCTCCTTGTAATAGAAACATCAAATGACATTTGTCCCATCACCCAGTTTCTATGGAGGTTGGTATTCCAACCTGGTTCTAGGTTCCAAAGTTACTTCTGGTACTTCTTTATGAAAGGTGTTTTTCCCTTTGCATATAACTAATTAAGTAACACAGATGGTCATTGCAAATGGCTGGAGAATTTTGAATAAACCATATGTGGTAAACGCTGCTGTCAGATCCTTTTACGTGAGAATTAGTTATTGTTTACATTGTAGAAATGTTTTAAGTGTTGCACATGCTTGGCTATAAGATAGTGAGATTTCTTGTCTTTGCTTTAATGGTGATTCAGAAATAAAACTTTCCCTTCTATCTCAACTTTGTGCAGAGATTTTCTGGTCTGAAAAAATTTTGCTTTTAATTATATGTGCCCAACAAGGAAGAATGCAGTATTCATACATCTTTGTCTTGACACTAGTACTCTTTGGTTCCGATGATATTTTTTTCCCCAACTGACACTTAAACATGCCATGGGCCATGCTGATGACCCATTCTTGGTGGGGCTGATAATCTAAGCTGCCTTTTTGCCATGTCCTAAGCATCACCTTTGGCATGCTTCAGAGTGCTTCATTCTTAACATTCACACAAGCTCAAGGAGCCAAGGATACATTCATCCAAGACATCTGAGTAGACCTTTAAGAAAGTTTCTGCAAAATAGAGTGGGAATGTATTTATTCTGCTGAAAAAATTTTGAAACCAATGCAGGTTTTCATAATATAAATTTTCAGGAATTTTTACAAGACATTTTGTAGTAAATCTGTATGGGAGATTAATCATTAACAAAGTCTGAAAAGCTGGATACTGCATCAATATTTCTGTTCTTTGGGGTTACATGATGGGTTTGAGGACTCTTCTATGATGTTTACTTTTTCCTAGAGACTTATTTCTCCCAGGCTTACAAATTTCCACATACCTAATACCAAGAACAAGCTCAGGCCCTGGAGAAAGTGGAGCTCCTAGAACATTTACCATGCGTTGCCAAACTGCTCTCTCCACCACCACTGGGTCTGCTCTTTTTTATAGATGTTTTATTTATTGAAAGGCAGCATGACTGTGAGAGAGAAGGGAAGTGGGGAGGGAGGGAAGGGGCATCTGGGAAGGAAAGGAGGAAGATACAGAGGTAGGTAGGGAAAGAGGGAGGGAAAGGAGAGATAAAAAGAGGAGGGTGGGGTAAAGAGGAGAGAGGTAGATGGAGGGAGGGAGAGGAAGGTAGAGGGAAGGCATGAGAGAGGCAGAGGGAGTGAGAGAGGTAGATGGAGAGAAAAGGGGAGCGAGGGAGAGGGAAAAAGAGGAGAAAAGGGGAGGCAGAAGGAGGGGAAAGATAGGGGCAGGCCTGGCTCCGTAGCCTAGCAGCTTAAGTCCTCACCTTGAACACCTTGTTCTAATCCCTGTAGCCTGCTCCCCCATCCAGCTCCCTCCTTGTGGCCTGGGAAAGCAGTCCAGAACGGCCCAAAGCCTTGGGATGCTGCACCCATGTGGGAGACCTGGAGGAAGTTCCTGGCTCCTAGCTTCGGATGGGTGCTGCATCGGCTGTTGCACTCAGTTGCGGAGTGAATCAGCAGATGGAAGATCTTCCTCTCTGTCTCTCCTCCTCTCTGTATATCTGATTTCCTAGTAAAAATAAATCTTAAAAAAAAAGAGGAGGGGCAGAAGAGAGTGAGGAAGGTAGAGAGGAGTGGGAGAGAATGAGGGAGAAAAAAAGAGTTAGGGAGGGGGAAGGATGGAGTAAGAAGCTGAAGAGTGTGAGGAGGGGAAGATGAGGGGAAGAGAGAGGGACTTGGGAAATGGAAGAGGGGGGGAATTGAGCAAGAGAGAAAGAGAGAGCAAGGGAGAATGGTTGCAATAGGCTCTTCCACCTATTGATTCACCCACGAATGATCATAGGGATCAGAACTGGGCTATGCCAAAGCTGGGGGGTCAGGAGCCAAATCTTGTTCTTTCCTACATGAGTGGCAGAGGTTCAAGTACTTGAGCTATCTGCTGTTTCTTTCTCAAGTGCATTAGCAGGAAGCTGGATCAGAGAAGCTGGAACAGGGCTGGGGCTTAAAACATCTTTCTAATATAAGACAACAGCATCGCACATAGAAGGCTGTCTGAAATATTTTCCTCTTAGATTGAAATTCTGCCTAAATCTGTCTTTGAAACTTTTTCAGTACAAATTTTAATTTGTTTGTAAAGGGAACAATGATTGTTGACTCTGCTTTCTTTCTGGTAGCACAATTGGTCTTTCTTTAGGTTTCAGGTATCTTTTTACTCTCCACAAAAGGCAAACTCAGTGGGTTTTCTGTTTGCATTCTATAAAAGAGCTCACCCCAGAAATAAGGACACTAAAGAGCCATAGGAGCACTGAAAATAAAACAAAAAGCCCTACAAGTGCAGACCCATTGACAAGATAAAGAGATCGCTTGGTCTTTGGATTAGATAATATGATTTAAAACCTGGCAAGCTAACACGAACTGATACATATTTATCTGATTATATAAAAAAAGCCTTCGATGTATTCAGAGCTTCTCCTATGTGGGAAGTGAACCAATCTTTCAGGAGGAGGCATAGCACCACCCCACAATACCCATCCTCTGTACCTGCTTTTGCTTGACCTACTACTGCTTGCCCAACCTCAATCCATTATCATGTTTAAAAACTAAAAATGGCATAGTACCTTTATTTCCCTTGGATGCATACCTGGGGGTGAGGTTGCTGGATCACGTTGCATTCTATTTGTGTGTGTGTGTGTGTGTGTGTGTGTGTGTGTGTGTGTGTGTGTTAGTTTTTTGCTTTGTTTTCTTTGAGGAATCTCAGCAATGTTTTCTATAATGATCTTCCCTCAACAACATTTAAGGGTTCCCTTTGCCCAGCAATCATTGTTTGTCTTTTGAATAATACTGATAGGTAGGAAGGTGGCATCTACTTGTGGTTTTAGTTTTCATTTCTCCAGCTATTAATGGCAGTGAATGATTCTTTTTTCATGTAACTGTTAGATATTTGGAACCTACACTATTTTGGTGAAATTTATGTTTGCCAAAACTGGCAAGGATACACAACAGGGGAGTAATACTCTTTCCAATAAAGGATTCTAGAAAAGTTAGGTGTCCAGATGAAGAATGAAATTGAGCTTATCTCGTACCATACACATAAATTAACAAGAATAGAAGAAAGATAAATGTAAGACCTGACACATACAAACTGCTACAAGAAAATAGGAGAAAACTGCACTTGACATTTGCCTGGGAACTGATTTTTCCAACTTAACCCCAAAGCTTAGATAACAAAAGCAAAAATAGATACATGATACTAAGAGAGCTTCTGAACAAAAAGAAAACAATGAGCAGAGTGAAGACACAATCTAGATTTGAAGAAATTATTTTTGATACATCTGACTATTCATACAAACTAGGAAAGGACCACAAACTCAATGACAAGAAAACAAGTAATCCGGTTTAAAAATTGGGCAAAGAACCCGAGTAGACACACCTCAACACATAATGAGTAAGTGCATGCTGCAGGTGAGGGGAGGAGGATCTCCTTTCTGTGGGTGTCATCCAGTAGTAGCTAGGAATTTGACGTCTACATTCTGGTTCAAGCTCCAGGGTCTCCAGGCCCTAGGATGGGGATCTGCAGCTAGCTGTGAGCAGTGCCAGCTCCTTCCACCTGGCACCTACATCTTTGAGATCAGAGAAAAGACAGAGGTTCCAATTTGCTTTGCTCTCATTTGACCACTTTTTTCTTTACTTTCATGCCCCTGTTTTCATTCCAACTATTAGGAACAACATCTTAAAACTTTCTACCAACTTCCACCTTCGCCTTAAGTTTCATCCTCATAGTAAATTCTTTATTTTGGGGAGTGAAACTCTGCTTCTTCATTGAACTGTCATAAAATTATCAGAAGGAATATATTTGTCACATATGCTTCAGATGTCTGTGAAATAAAAGGAGTTAAAAATATAATTGAAGGACTACCTATCCCCTCTCCCCTCCTCCAGTCTTATTCCCTCTCCTACATACTGCTGTCATGATTTGATGTCTGATTTACATGTTAGTATTTTATGCTTTTACTATTTATAGACAACATAAATGTCTTGGAGTTGTTGTGAAATTTTACAGCAATATTAGTATGTGAAACGTTGCTTCATGGGTTGGTTTTAAAAGTCCTTGCTTCACATCTTTACGCTGATTTTAATTTTATATATAATTGCTTTATAATATTGTCATAAATGTGCCATAGTGGCTATTTTTTTTTTTTACTAGAGACATATCACTGTTGTAGTCTTTTATACAAGTATAATTTACATGCAGTATATGAGTATAATTTACATAAGCCTATTCAGTGCAATGAACTTTCCTTGCATACACATCTAAATCACTGCTATGTAGAACAAGATCTGAAATATTTGTGGCACTCAGCTAGCTCACCTCTCAATACTGTTTCCCCAAGGCAACCATGTGTTGGTTATCTTTAAGCCTCACATAAGTAGAGTAAGTTTAACATTTTGTATCTGACCTTTCTCTTTAACACTGTTACTACATAGCATTCACACGTTGTTTGTAGCTACTCCCATCATACAGCCTCAGGGCAGTGTCGTATGAACTATAGAAATTTCCCTTAGCATTATAGTTTCCAGTTGTGCCCATTTAGCCACAAAGAACTGCATTTTGTTTTTTTTAATAGCTGAGTAGTATTCCATGGAGTAGATGAACCAAAGCTTTCTTATCCAATCTTCTGCTGATGGGCATTTCGGTTGCTTCCATGTTTTTGCAATTACTGATTGTGCTGCAATGAACATAGGGATGCATGTTGGTTTGTCGTAAAACAGGTGTTTTGGATATATTCCTAGGAGTGCTATTGCTGGGTCATATGGTATGCTGATTTTGAGTTGTTTGAGTGTTCTCCAGACTGATTTCCATAAAGGCTGTACCAATTTGCAGCTCCACCAGCAGTGGAGTAGGGTTCCCTTTTCCCCGCATCCTCGCCAGCAAGCGTCGTTGGTGTTCTTGTTTATGTGGGCCAATCTTACTGGTGTTAGGTGGTACCTCATCGATGTTTTAATTTGGATTTCCCTTATTGCTAGGGAGCTGGAACATTTTTTCATATGTTTGTTTGCCATTTGGATTTGTTAGAAGATTTTCATACATATTCCACTATTGGTGAGCATTTGGATTATTTGTGAATATTATTAAAATTTGAGTTGGGGAGAACAAAAATGCTTAAACCTGTATTGTTGAAGATGGTTATCCTGTAACCTCCTGTGGTGAACATGAAAGTACTTCAGAATGCTAGCAGACTGAAGGGTTCCTTCAAGAAATCACTTGCCAGTTAGCTGTAATGGATGCAGTTAACTGCCAAGCTCCTGTTAGTGGTGACTTTAGGACTCAGCTCACTCTTCCTAGGGAACCTACTGACTCAGCAGATCAGTGTTACTAAAGCCAGGGCATTCTGTTTGAAAGCCAGGATCTCTCAATGACATTCTTTACTCTTAGTTCTTTCAGAATGCCCAATAAGCATCACAGCATGAGGCTATTTCCTGCTGAATCACAAATCTCTCCCTTTGGCCATTCACTCAGGTTACCCTGCAATAGGCTTCTGATAACCTTAACTCAGTTGGTGACTAGCCCAACTAGCACAATGGGTAGCAGAAATAGTCTGAGAATGCAGGCTGTAAAATGGAGTTTCTAAGATAACTGTTCAGTGTCTGATTGGAAATAACAATTCCATAACAATTCAATACTATGCAGAAATAAACACTGCTATGGCATAAAGCTGTGGATCAACTACTTCACCTGTAATCTTTGGTGTCCAAGGGGAAACCTGGCATTTGAAAAGGAATATAAATTGTGTACAAGGAATGTGGAAAAAGCTGATAATCATCAGGCATATTGGTGTCCTCCACATAATGAAAGCCAAGGACCACTGCCATCTAACACAAGACTAGGAAACCTAAAGGGCCTTAGGAACATAAAGGGTTCTTAGAGACCATCATCTTCTATTGCAGATGAACAGAAAAAGTTTATGACCAAATGTGAATTTACTATTTAGAGTTCCAAATTCACAGAAACAATAAAGAATAAGGCAGACACAAGGCAATTCTTTATTGTTTCTGTGAATTTGGTCAGAGAACTTCAGACACTGATGCCAAGATAATGGTGCAGGATGCATATGCCGTAAGACTTGGCTCTCCAGCTTCTCTCAATTTCTAGAGTCCCATTGCTCTATACCGTTGACAGGAGTTCTTTAAAACTTGATTACAAAAATGAATAATATAAAGTGATCTCACTTTTTATCATCCAACTTATTAGCCACAAAGCACCACTTCACATCTCTCATGTTGAAATGTAAACTTCTTTAAATGCGCTGGCTAATGATTCTTTGTAGAATTAACCTTGAAAATATCATCTCCCAAAGTGTAGCTTGTCTTTTTAATGATCTGTATTGAACAAAGAAGCTTTAAATAACTGAATTTATTAATTTTAGCACTGTTTTTATATGTTGTATTATGTAATAAAAATCTCCCTAATCCAAGGCCAAGAATTTTCTTTAAGAAGTCTTAAATATCAATATTCATTGTTCATGTCTTTAAAGTTTGCATTTCTGTGTGTTTCAGTAGGGAATCCCATTAAACTTTTTTTTTAGTATATGTGCTGCTGCAGCAAGCATTAAACTTTATTTTTAAACGTGTATTAAGTTGATTATAATTTTTGTATAAACTGTTCTCCCTGCAACCCACAACTCAGCACCTTTCATATACCTCACTTTCTATGCATGTGAGTCTATTTAAGTTTCATTATGGCAGTCCATTAGTCATTTGCAAAATTAGGACTATTCTTTGGATCTTAATTATTATAAATTCAATAGCTCAAGAATTAAGTCTTCTTACTCTTTAAAACTTGTTTTTTCTCAGGCTTTAAGAAAAAAACTTTCCTAAGAATTTCAAATCCAGTTTGTATACTTGCATTTGACAATTTACTTTTTCTCCATTTCTTTTTTATGTATGCATTTAATTAATTTTCCATGTCTGTGAACCACATTTCTGACTTCCCAATATGTGTTCCCCCCTCAAATTACAGAATATTCAAGATGTTTAGAACACCTTTCTTTAAAAGTCAAGCTGCTTGAGTGACTGGGAAAATAGAGGAAATAATGACAGGTATGCAGTTTATTGAGTGAACTTGAAGTAGTTTGTCAAACTAAAGATACTGTGGTGACTTTTCAGCATTTAGATACCCTGAATCATACCAGAGCCAGAGGCCATTCATTACCCTACCATGGGTGTAATTTAGTCCCTCAATATTATGTCGTTCCTGGTGTCCAAAACCTGTAACACTGAAGATTCAAGAATCTGTTGTTGACTAGTCTGTTTCTCTAAGGTAGAAAGTCAGTTCTCTGAAGACTGCACGTTCGTATCCACCTGAGAACTCTCAAACTTGCTCCAGCCCTGCCAGAAAAATACAATTTCTCCCAGGATGCTGGTTCTGTGGCTACCTTCTCTCTGAGAGAGAGAGACTGACTGACTGACTACATGCACATGCTGTCCCTTTTTGAGAGCTCATAGATTTACATGCGGCATACACCTGAATTATTACAGTTCCCGAGTCATGTCAGCAAGGAATTGAAAGGAAAACAGAAGTCAAAAATCTTGCCAATAAAATTGGTTTTACATCGATTCATGATATATACCACTATTCTTTCAACAGAAAGAAGTTTGCATGATCATCTATTCAGATGCAGAAAAAAAAACTTGAAGTTTAACATTCATTCATCATAAGACTCTCAGTAAGACAATTATAGATGCAAGTTTCCTCAACATAACATGTGCTGTATGTGAAAAACTCACAGCGAACATAAGTAAAGGAGGAAAAACTAAAAGCATTTGTTCTAAGATTTGGTACAAGGCAAGGATGCCACCACTTACGGTGACTACAGCACGGAAAGAACTAGCAAGAGTAATCAGACAAGGCAAAGTAACTAAATATATCCAAACTGAAGTGAATATGTATACTTATATCTTTTGATTACATAACATGTGGAAACCCTAGATACTTCACACACACACACACACACAACTAATAAATGAAGTCAATATAGTTGCAGGATATAAAACCAACATTCAAAAATCAAAAGTGATTAAGCCAAAAAAAAAGCTATTGAAAAAGGAAATCAAAAAAGTAAATTCATTTATGATAATATCTAAGAACAATTATAAACTTAAGGAGATTAAAGATCACAAATACATACTTATATCTGTAAACGGTAAGAATGAATAAGATACAAATAAATGGAAAATTAATAAATTGGAAGAAATAATATTGCTTAAATATCCATACTATCCAAGGCAATCCAGATTTAATGGAATCCCTATCAAAATTCTAATTGTAATTTTCATGAAAAGACAAAAAAAATTTAAAATATGCAACCACAAAGATTCTAAATAGGAAAATCTTATCATAGAAGTACCTAACTGAGAGCCTCAGACTTTCCGATTTCAAATTCTATTACCCTGCTACAATAGTCAAAGTATTTTACAATATCTAGTAGGTGGTTAATATCCAAAATATATAAATAATACACACAATTTAGTATCAGGAAAGAAAACCATCCCATTCAAAGCTGACTGAAGGGGTTTAATAGACCTTTTTTTCAGAGAAGGTATATATGAACAACAGGTATATGAGAAGGTGCTGAATATCAGTGATTGTCAATGAAATACAAATCAAAACCACAATGAAATATCACCTTACACTTGTTAGAAAGACTGTTGCCACAAAGGTAAGATAAGATGTCTAGATGTGGATATGAAAGCAAAGGAATTCTAGCATACTGTTGTGGGAACATAAACTAGGATAATGATAGAAAATAGCCTGAAGATCTCTCAACAAAAGTAAAATAACTGCCATACAAACCAGGATTCTGCTTCTGGGTATATACAAAGAGGAAGCAAAAGAAGTACATGCACGAAATATCTTTTATTTGCTTGAAAGGTGGTGACGGTGGGAAGGAAATGGAAGGATAGGGATCAGATGAGAGACCAGCTTAATCTGTTCATCCACTCCACTTCTTTCCGAGACATCTAGGGCTGGGTCAGGCCGAAGACAGAAGTCAGCAACTTAATCCAGGTTTTCCATGGAGGTACAGGAACCCCATCACTTGAGTCATCATTTGCTGCTTGCCAAGATGTGGGTAAGCAGGAAACTAGAATTGGAATCAGAGCTAGTATTTGAACCCAAGCACCTGACATCTCCTGTTTATCCCAAGCTGGGTCTAAAGTGCTATCCAAAATGCCCAGTCTGGTACCTGAAAAAGATATCTCTGATCCATTTTATGTTACCATTAGTCAACATAGGAAATAACCTGCGTTTCAAGCAATGGGTAATTTGCTAAAGAAATCGTGAAAGGGCCCTGCGGCATGGCCTAGTGGCTAAAGTCCTTGCCTTGAAGGCACCGGAATCCCATATGGGCGCTGGTTCTAATCCTGGCAGCTCCACTTTCCATCCAGCTCCCTGCTTGTGGCCTGGGAAAGCAGATTTGTGTGATGGCCCAAAGCATTGGGACCCTGAACCCGTGTGGGATACCCGGAAGAGGTTCCTGGATCCTGGCTTCGGATCAGCATAGCATCGGCCGTTGCGCTCACTTGGGGAGTGAATCATTGGATGGAAGATCTTCCTGTCTATCTCTCCTCCTCTCTGTATATCTGACTTTCCAGTAAATAAATAAATCTTAAAAAAAAAAAAAGAAATCGTGATACATGCGTAATGGCCTACTTCAACAAATTCTATCATTTTCAATAACACGGATGTTGTGAAATAAGATAGAAACAAAGAAAATATTGCATCATTTCACTTATCTGTGGAATTTATAAAACTAGACTTCTTGGAAGTAGAGTGTAACCGTGGTGGAGGTGATGAGCAAATGTTTCATTTTATGTCAGAGACGAATATGGAGATGTAATACACAGCATGATGATGATAATCAGTAAAACTGTTATATGCTGGAAATTTTCAGTATTTGTAGATTAAGTGCTCTAATCACATCAATAAAAGGGTGAGTAAATGTCCCTGTTAAATTGCTTAACTGCAGCCATCATTTCACTGTGAATCTGTATATTGAAACATCAATACCCGGCGGATATAGTTCACTGAACTGACAGAATGCCTTTGGAAGCTGGCTACCATACAATTGGGAAAAAACAACTTAAAAACTCTTACGCAGAAGAAACTGCAGTGAATGCCTACATTAGAAATGGGCAGGTGGAGCGAGGCGGAGAAGACCAGAGAGTTGACAAAAAGAGTTTGTTAACAAAAAGCTAACCAAGGAGTGAAATTCTCCAGTGCGGGATCAAGAAGACGGAGTCCACATAAACGACTGTTGACATTGCTGCAGGCTCAGGAAAGGATGGAGGATGCGGAGTCCAGGACAGCACAGACAAGTGAATGTGTAAATGGCAACAAGTGAGTAGTAACTTCTAGGAGAGCTGTTTGTGTAAAGTTATGATTCAGCGTTCCAAGCTAAGATAAAAATGGCTGTAAAAATGAAATTGGGGGGAACTATGCTCCAAATCTCAGAGATAAAGAAAAATTTCTAAGGCATTGAAGAATTTTTTTTTGTTAAAATTCAAATTACTCACTATTTCACTATCACTGGTTCCATCAAAATATTTTTTTAATAAAAGGACATCATTGCACTCCTTCCCACATATTTTGGATAAGAACAAAGAGTACACAAGGCAAAAATACCCAACAACCTGGTATGTATTCCTGATCTCCAATACTTGTCAGTGTATATCCTGATGTGAAACTAGAAGTAATTAAAGAGAGAAAAAGTAAAAACAGCATTAGTATTTCTTTAAAAATATTATGTGGAGCCACTAGCCAAGAAGATATCCTATCACATGGTTTTTAAGAAAGAAGTTATATTTCCGATGACAGCTTCTAGAAGCTATCCATCTCCTATTGGGCCAATTCTGAGAACATACTGAGAAGCTGTTCTTACCACTACAGAGCTCATGTGCTATGATGGAGTGTGACGCTCAGAGTAGACAATACGAGACAGAGGACAGATTATGCAGACCTGACAAACTAGAGGTGACAAAATACATAGCTGGAGCCAGCCAAAAACGATGATCATCACTTATTATGCAGTAGTCTCTATTTTAAATATAGCACAATAGTGAGTATAGGAGTAAAATTAAAGTAGAAATTTGCTTTATCACCTTAATAATTTAGTCATGTATATATTTTTCTTAAGAAAGTCTCAGTTTCAATGTTACTCATCAATATTGGCCCGCCTGGTTTAAAAGTGAAGTGTTGGGCCCGGCGCGGTGGCGCAAGTGGTTAAAGGTCCTCGCCTTGCACGCCCGGGATCCCATATGGGCGCCGGTTCTAATCCCGGCAGCCCCGCTTCCCTTCCAGCTCCCTGCCTGTGGCCTGGGAAAGCAGATTTGTGTGATGGCCCAAAGCTTTGGGACCCTGCACCCGCGTGGGAGACCCGGAAGAGGCTCCTGGCTTCGGATCAGCATAGTATCGACCCGTTGCGCTCACTTGGGGAGTGAATCATTGGACGGAAGATCTTCCTCTCTGTCTCTCCTCTCTGTATATCCGCCTTTCCAATAAAAATATAATAATAATAATAAAAAAAAGTGAAGTGTTTACTCAGTCAGGAAAAATCAGGAGTAGACATTAGAAGTAATCTAAACATTGGTGCAAGGCTCATATCTAGTACTGTATAAAACATTAACCTTTTTTGTTTTGTTTTCTAAACCATTGGAAACATGCATCTGCTTGAAGAAAAATTAGAATCTATTGTAGAAGAAATGTAAAGTAAAAGAATAATATTCAGCCATGGGCATGTAAAATAACTATCCACAAAAGAATTTTCTAAATTTCTTTATCCTTCCCCCACCCATTCTAATTTATCTTAGTGGCATGTAAGTATGAATGACTCAGATCACAAAGTGCTCTCAGAGGTGGAGGCTACGCCCCTTTCAGTGACGCATGCTTCAAACAGCCATCCCATAGGATGAGACATCCCACAGTTTTTCTAGCACGGGAGTACCAAAGACAGCAGAAGAGAAGGAAGTAGAAACAAAGAGGGAGAAGCTATCTTCACCTTCCGGTCTTGAAGTTTCTGCCTAGACAGAAGGAAGTATGTGAGAGTAAGCAACAAGCAGAAGAGCTCTTTCTGCAAGCGGCTGGCTGCTGCCCCGCGGAATCCTAAATGTTGCAGCCTGTCGGGCACAAGCTTCATCTCAGGGCAACAATGCCAGGTTCCAGGCTCAGAAGGGACGGGCTCTCTGGTGGTGGATTCTCCATAGAGATGGCATGCTGAGGATGGAAGTAGAGTTCCTCACCAGCAGAGGGCAGAATACAAGCCACTTTAGTCACGAGGGACCTCGGGTATTATGGGAGACAGGGAGGACAGAACATCCTAAGAGTATACCATCAGGTCCCAGCCAAGCAGACGAACTCCAAATCACAGGAACAGGTAAAGCCAAAAGCAAGCTAATGGCACATGAACAAGAAATTTTCTTTGTCGTTACAAAAGTCAACAAAACTATGGCTGAAGATCTCTACGCTCCCTACGGATCACAAGTTTGCATAAATCTAGCTTCTCCATTCTGCCCCCATACACACACGCACACGTTTGATCTGAGGATATTCAAGCCCTGAGAATGCTGAAATTTTGAGATTTGCTTTGGGACATTTACTTCTTTTCCTCTAAAACTCAACACAATGGGATTTGTGAGGAAGGTCTGGGTTTCTACCCAGTATTTAAAATGAGACCATTACATACTAAACTATTCAGGTTGCATTGGGCTTCTTCATAGCCAAATTTCCATAAACTGAACTTGTGTATGATTAAAAAAAAAAGGTTGGAAAGAAGTATGAAGGGAAGGAGAAAGGAATAAATACGGTTTTATTGGATTTTACTCATAACACATGCGAGTGTACTTTCAAAGGTTTGTGAAAAATGCACATTATCTTTAAATCCTATTTCCCCAAACTTTTTGCTGAGAGCTGTAACCCTAAGTCTTTTGTAATGTGTATTTATGTCTGCAAGAGTTTCAAAACATCTAATGCTAAACACTAACAGGGATAACAAGCCAGCCAGCAGTTTAATCCAAAATAATATAATTGTATAATATTTTGAATAATTTCATTGAAGTTTGTTGGTTAGCTAAAGATTCAAGACCCTCATAAAATGAGGTGATTTTAAAATAATTGCTGGAGTTGGTAAACCTCAAGCAAAATTACTGCCTCAGGAAAATCTTAAAATGTGGAAAAAGAAATACCATGCTCTCTACAGAGCTGTATTCCAAATGACTTAATTGAAAGGATAGGCAAGAGTGTAGGATACAAATTTATCATAATAATTCCAGTGTTCCAGGAAAGGATCTCTTGAAAGAAAAGAAACAACATATAAAAGAGAACAATATAAATAAATTATTATTAGCTCTGACGCAAAGCAGGCTGGTTTATGAGTCTTTTTTCCCTGAGAGTTTATAGCTCATAAAAATGTTGCAATCACAGTCCTTTACATATTATATATTGTTAAGGTTACCACAGAGAAAGACGACATTAAAGTTACTATCACTAAGGAAACCTTCTGGCTGTATAAATTGCATTCATGCTTAGACAAGAGTAAAGCACCAGAGAGCAGCTCAAGTGTATCAGTGGGTCTCCAAGAAACAAGTATACTAGGAAATAAAACTTTAAAATAAACCGAACTGAAGTCCGTTTCCCATGGAGAAGGTTCATTGAGTTACTGCCCGTACCATGCAGCCCTCTGATGCCTTGGGGCGGTTTGGGTCACATGACTCTTTTCACTACCCTAGTTATGTGTATGATTCTGATTTATCTTCATACGTTCATCTGTTTGGCTGTGATAACATTTTAAGAAAGAGGAATAATGATTCCTCTAAATGCTTTGTTCAAACCTGGAGTAATGATTATAAATTCGGACCCCAATTCAAAAATTTAAGACAGAGTTCCGTCTTTCATTTCTGGGTTGTCCTCAGATTATAGATGTTGGGAACAATCTAAAAGCACAGTATTTCAACGCTGTTCAGGGAAATACTTCCTAATAATCACAGGAACCTTCTGATGGGCCCGGCGGTGTGGCCTAGTGGCTAAAGTCCTTGCCTTGAACGCACCGGGATCCCATATGGGTGCCGGTTCTATCCCGGCAGCTCCACTTCCCATCCAGCTCCCTGCTTGTGGCCTGGGAATGCAGTCGAAGATGGCCCAAAGCCTTGGGATCCAGTACCCGTGTGGGATGACCGGAGGAGGTTCCTAGCTCCTGGCTTTGGATCGGCATGGCACCGGCCGTTGCAGTCACTTGGGGAGTGAATCATTGGACGGAGGAACTTCCTGTCTGTCTCTCCTCCTCTCTGCATATCTGACTTTCCAATAGATAAATAGATCTTAAAAAAAAAAAAAAAAGGAACCTTTTGTTCCTAGAAAACCAGGTGAATAGGATCAAGAACAGTGGTGTAGCATGTTAGGCCACTGCATTCAGCGTCAGCATCTTTTTTTGGGGGGGCAGGGAGAGATTTATTTATTTTTATTGGAAATGCAGGTTTGATCCAGATCCTTCTAATGTTTTGGGAAGGCAGCAGAGAATCACCTAAGTGGTGGGGACCCTGTACCCATGTAAGATAACTGGGTATCCAGAGGAGGCCCCTGGCATCAGACTAGGTCCATTTGGAGAGGCAGCTGGGGGATGGAAGATGTCACTCCCGCTGTCTCTCCTCATCTATGACTTTCAAATACATAAACATTTTAAGGAAAAATAATCAAATACAAATCCGTATCAAAGGCCAGTATACAGAGAGGCAAGTGAATATCTGTGACAACGAGACAAAAAACATTTTCTTTGAAAAAAGTAGAAACCCAGCTGGATGATTAAAACACTTGGAACGTGTCACCAGGGATGCAGAGAGTGACCTACAGAGTTTTGTTTCAAGTCTTGTGACTAAGGCTTGGTGGCGCCTTACCCGTGGATCTGGAATCACACCAGGTTTTCCTGAAGAGCATCCCTCGTAGGTAGTGACAGACTTCAGTGAACTCCAAGTCTCTTCTGATAATGTGATCTTTTAACTTGGTTGTTCTTGTTTTAATTGGGAACAGAGATCCAAGTATTTACCCTCCATTCAAAATAATATTGATTTGAATTAGAATCTCAAAATTTTGCCAGGTTATACAATACACTAGACCTGAAGAAAAAGCAATTGTAAAGGTAGAAGAAGAATTTTACCTCTAGTGCGTATGTTCCCTCATCCTTTCTCTCCCATACAATGCATTAATGCCTAACTGTTCAGTGATCAAAGAAAGTTTAAGTGAATAACAAAGGTGAATAAGAAAAGCAAACAGCTCCTCGGTAGCAACTTCTGGAGCAACTGTAGACAAATACAGATAGCTATGTCACATTATCTTATTATCCCCCTATGGAGCTGAAATAATTGGTCTCAGTAGAATCTGCTGTGTTTATCATATTCCTTCTGAAAATAGCTTTGTTTCTTTACTTCCTATAAGGGCTAGAACATGTCATAAATACAATGTATGCCATTTAATTTGAAAAATACCCTGGAGGAACACAAGAGCAAACTGAGAAAGGGTAGTAATCTTTCAAAACTTGGGGGCTATTGTTTTTTAGCTTAGCATCTTTTGTTGCAGAGACCCATAAATATTACCAAAGTACAAGCCCATCATGAAAGTATTAGAAGTCAATAAAATCTCCCTCCCGACATTGTTCATGTAGCTTTAATAATAAAGCTGTAAACAGATTGCAGAAATACCTTATTTCTTTCCAGAACAAATTAGAAAATAGTTTAGAAGCATGTTAGTATTTTATAGATTCTCAGGATTCCGCATAATCGTGACAATAACTATAGTTGAGATGTCCATGAGACACTGAACAACCATGTACTCCATTGCAATTAACCAGCTAAACTTTGAAATCAAAGGGGCACAATTTAAAGGTATTTATGCATACTTTTAGTGTTGTAATATAGCTCATCTCCCCGAGTCAGCCATGCCTCTAGCAAACATTCAAGCACAGTGCTAAACACAAGCCTTCAACCATTCATAGGGGACCACCCTGTCCTTAAGGCCTTTGGTGGTGGATCTGCGGGGTAAGTAAGAGGGTAGGTGGGCCAGGAACAAAAACAGGAAGAAGTTATGTATTATGGGAAGTTTAGCCTTATTTTGATAATAATGAAGATCCCTGAGGGATTTTAAATAAGACTCTGAATGTAATTTCAGAAAAATTCTGTTATAAAACACATAACCTTTCAAAAACTTCATATTTGATCAAAGTATTAAATTCGAATGAAGCAAATCAATAGTTTATCAAAGTAGAACCCTTCATGGGTAAAATTAAAAATAGCCACAATAATACATAGTGTCAAGGAGGTGAAGCAAACAGAATTCTCAGACATTCCTGTTTTGAGTATAAAGTCATTTTTAGAAAACAGTTTCTTACACAGATAAATTACACTTGCACGTGACTTAGAAATTTCGCTCCTGGGTGTTTAACCAAGGTAAGTTAATACATATCCATGATGCTTCAATGCCTCTTTCACAATAGCAAATATCGAAAAATTATCCCAATGAACATCAAGGAGGGAATAAAGTATGATTCATTCCCACAATCAAATATAACTCAACCTCAAAAAGGCTAAACTACTGCTACACATAGCAACATAAATATCAAAAATACCATGTTGGACAACATCAACCCTCACCTACCCCCCAAAAAGAGGTTGACACGCAATACTACATATTTGCTCTAATGTCAAGTTCATGAACCTGTACAGCTGCTCAGCTGTTATCTGGTAGTTATTGAAAGCAGAGTTGTTATTAGAAGGCAGAGTTATTAGGAGGACACCCTGAAACTTTGGGACCTGTGAAAATGCGTGTATTTTGGTGACAGATAAATGAATGGTTATCCATTCGTCAACACATTTAAAATCAGTACGTTTCAGGCAGATAAATTCTACCTTTAGAAATGGATTTTGTGGGACTGGCTCAGTAGCCTAGTGGCTAAAGTCTTTGCCTTGAATGTGCTGGGATTCCATGTGGTTACTGGTTCTTATTCCAGGGGTCCCACTTCCCATCCAGCTCCCTGCTTGTGGCCTTGGAAAGTAGCTGAGGATGGCCCAAAGCCTTGGGACCCTGAAACCGTGCGGGATACCTGGAAGAAGTTCCTGGCTCCTGGCTTCGGATCAGCTCAGCTGCAGCCATTGCGACCACTTGGGGAGTGAACCATCAGATAGAAGGTCTTCCTCTCTGTCTCTCCTCCTCTCTGTATATCTGACTTTCCAATAAAATAAAATAAATCTTCAAAAAAAGAAGAAATAGATTTTGTTAGGAGAGGCCCTGAATCTAAGTCTACTAAGTCACATAAAAACAATAAAATTTAAGTTAAGAAAATATTCCATCTTTTTTTTTATTTTTTTTTAAAGATTCATTTAGGCAGATTCACAGAGAAAGAGAGAGGGAGAGAAACAGAAAAATCTTCCAACTGCTGTTCTACTCCCCAAGTGGCCACAACAGCCAGAGCTAAGCCAATTGGCATCCAGGAAGCCAGGAGCTTCCTCAGGGACTCCCACGCGAGTTCAGGGTCCCAATGCTTTGGGTCGTCCTCTACTGCATTCCCAGGCCACAAGCAGGGAGCTGGATGGGAAGTGGAACAGCCAGAACATGAAGTGGCGCCCAGATGGGATCCCTACGGGGTTCCTGTGGTTGCAAGGCAAGAATTTAGCCACTAGGCCATTGTGTCCAGCCCAGAAAATATTCCATCTTACGGACACTTTTCCTTAATTTTCTTACCTTAGCCACCAAAAAGCTGATCAGAATTGATACAATTTTTATAAGACACTAATATTTAGCTGTTATCATAGACTAAGATTCAGAAGGCATTACTTTCAGTGAACTTGAAAAGCCACACAGTGACATCTGGCACACATCATCCTTCATCCTGCCTTGCCTAGGAGACTGGGGGACAAGTTTCCTACTGATCTTGTACGTTTGCCCCCTGCTTTGTGTCCATATTGCCTGTTCTGCTTTAAACTAAACTTCTGTTTTGGCCTCTGTGACGCCAACTGCTACATGCTGAAAACCACCCTTCTTATTTTATGTAGACTCCATGAGCCCACAACTCTTGTAAATTAGCCTCCATGAAATCACTAAATTTCTCTCCCGGGGTTAATGGCTTTGTATACAATGCAATTGTGGCCAGACTGCCTGAATGTAAAGCTTTCTCCTCGGAATACAAAGCTGCCATTCCTTCCTAAGAGGTCTTTTCCAATGTGGCAACTGTCCTGAAACTACAGCAGCCAAGTCCATCCCTGCCACCAGCAGTCAAGGGCAGGACCTTGACAGTCAAGGAGCTAAACTGAGGTTCCTGTACCACACGCCTACCTACTTAAAACTTTTTTCCGAAGATTTATTCATTTTTATTGCAAAGGAACACATAAAGAGAGGAGGAGAGAAAGGAATATCTTCCGTCCGTTGACTTTCTCCCCAAATGGCTGCAATGGCTGGAGTTGATCCGATCCAAAGCAAGGAGCTAGGAGGCTCTTCCAGGTCTCCCACATGGATGCAGGTTCCCAAGATATAAGGCTGTCCTCAACTGCTTTCCCAGGCCATAAGCAAGGAGCTGGATGGGAAATAGGCCTGCTGGGTTTGGAACCAGCGCCCATATGGGATCCAGGAGTGTTCAAAGCGAGGACTTTTGCTGCTAGGCACAGCGCTGGGCCTTACTTAAAACTTTTAAAAATCTAGGCCCGGCGGCATGGCCTAGTGGCTAAAGTCCTTGCCTTGAAGGCACTGGGATCCCAGATGGGCACGGTTCTAATCCCAGCAGCTCCACTTCCCATCCAGCTCCCTGCTTGTAGCCTGGGAAAGCAGTCAAGGACAGCCCAATGCCTTGGGACCCTGCACCCATGTGGGAGACCTAAAGGAAGTTCCTGGCTCCTAGCTCCAGATCTGCACAGCACCAGCCATTGCGCTCACTTGGGGAGTGAATCACTGGACGAAAGATCTTCCTCTGTTTCTCCTCCTCTCTGTAAATCTGACTTTATAATAAAAATAAATAAATCTTTAAAAACAAAACTTTTAAAAATCTGTCTAGTAAAATGCCTTTCATTCTCCTACCTGGAAGAATATATACTCTTATGCAAATTTATGGTGAGCACAATTGTGCAATTAATGATATTTTGTATGAGTATTAGTGGGTAGGTAAAACTATATTATTATTATATGAAACTCATACATCAATAAAAGTATGAATCATGCGTTAATAATAAAGAATCACAATCTGTGTGATGCTGAAAATGATCTAAAGCTTTAAAAATGTCAGTGTATCCAAAGTAACAAGATTTGTTTCATTTTATACTTAGTTTTTCAAGTATCAGTTAATATTAAAAACCAAAATGCAAGATACAAACAATTTTTATTTAAGATTTATTTAAAAAGTAAAAATTATGTACATAATTGTCATATCTTATATTAAAAATAATATTTATAGCAGCAGGATTGAACTTTCATCTAGTTACTAAGTAAAGAATTTATCAATGCTACACTTGTTGATTGTTAATTCTTGGCCTACCTACATACAAAGTAAGAGTAATTTTAATTGCTTAAGTCTTCAAAGAGTTTCTTTGGCACCATGGCCAACTGTAGCATCCATGAATTGAAACACTACTATCAGAAATGATTTTTTTTTAAGATTATATTGCAGTAGCACATTATTTTACTTCAGGCTGTAAATTTTGTATTACTCTTCCTGTTGTTGATTTTGTTTTTCACTTAAGGGAATGTATAGTTACTGTGTAATAGAAACTATTGTAACTAGTTGTAAGGATGCAGTACAGTATGCATCTCTACTTACAAATCAAACATGGACTCTCAAGGAAACTGCTGAATATGTCTTGACAATAGGTTGCTGGACTCTGCCACTGTCCATACCTACAATGTAATGACTGCTTAGATACCACAATGATGGACACAGGAATGTTTCTGAAGGACTATGCTACCTGCAACTATACGGGGGAAGCCACTAGGGGAAAGGGATTTGCAAATGGGGAAGAGGAAATCCCAGAGACTATTGAACTGCATTATAAAATAATAATAAAGATTATATTGCAATTTTGCTTTCTAAGAGTTCGACAGGTTAACTCTTATGCAATGCATATGTTACTCAAATCTTTCCTTAGTACAAATCATTGCCCTTCTTTGAGTTCCTACGTAAGCACAACCCAGTTAGCATCACAGAATTCCAATATCGTCGCTGTGTTCTGTGAACACACGCCTGGGACAGTGAAGTGCATCCCCAGGGGACGCCATGTGACCCAGGAATGCAGACTTTTATGACTGTGGCGAGCCAGAGATACCCGTGGGGCTCTGAATTCATTTTCTTTGCGTCTATGATATGCAGGACTTCAAGATTGAGAGAACAAATCAGACTCGCTCCTCTGACATTGGCCCGAGGGAAATTCTATTGGTAAAGCCTGGGCATATTGCTCCCATCCCTCACACCCAGTACTGTCGGGATTAAGGAGACATTTACATTTTCAGACTCAAAAACCAAAATGCCTTACTATGGCATGTTTTTCAGTCTAGAGGTTTATAAAAGCACTAACTCCTAGAGGTGTTGGAGGGTGCTCTTTGAAACATTGTTTTTGCAGTTAAATATGTGAGGAACTGCTTTGTTGTAACTTACACATTATCATATTGTGTGCTTAGAGAAGCCCCAGAAGAAAGAAATAATTTAACTGTTTCCCTAAAGCATTTGACCATTGAAACCATTTTATAATAGAACAGTTACTACTGTTGGTGTTCTTCATATTCACTGTAAAGCATACAACTTGGGACCAGCACAGTGGCTCCACTAGCTAATCGTCTACCTAGCAGCACTTGTGTCTCACATGGGAACTGGTTCATGTCTCAGATGCTCCACTTCCCATCCAACTCCCTGATTGTAGACTGAGAAGGCACTGGAGAAGGGTCCAACTCCTTGGACCCAGAGCCCGGTGTCTGTGTTGGAGCCTTGGAAGAAGCTCCTGCCTCCTGGCTTTGGATTCAGCTCCTGCTGTTGTGGCCATTTGGGGAGTGAACCAGATGACAGGAGTTCTCTCTCTCCGCTTCCCTCTGTCAATCTGTCTTTCCAACAAAATCAGTTGCTAAAGAAAAGACAGCTTGAGCATTTATATATCTGGTACTGTGATTCTTTTCCTCCACATATCTTTTTTTTTTTTAGATTTATTTATTTATTGAAAAGTCAGATATACAGAGAGGAGGAGAGACAGAGAGGAAGATCTTCTGTCCGATGATTCACTCCCCAAGTGACCGCAACAGCCGATGCTATGCCGATCCAAAGCCAGGAACTTCTTCCGGGTATCCCACGCGGGTGCAGGGTCCCAAAGCTTTGGGCCATCACACAAATCTGCTTTCCCAGGCCACAGGCAGGGAGCTGGATGGGAAGTGGAGCTGCTGGGATTAGAACCGGTGCCCATATGGGATCTCAGCGCGTTCAAGTCAAGGGCTTTAGCCACTAGGCCACGCTGCCGGGCCCCCACAGATCTTTCAACTAGTTTTTATACTGCTGAATTCATTAACACAGGAAGGAATTTGCATTCTATCTAATGCCTAAGTCAACAGTTGCCATGATCGAGCAAACTGATAATTTTTGACCTCCAAAGTAAAGTAGAAAATGTTGAATAAGGAAATCAATTTTGACCCCTGGTAATTGCTAGCTGAAAGCTCTCTTCATATTTTCAGAACAGATCATCCAGAGCTGCATGACATGTGTTTGAGAGGACAGTAGGGTTACGACCATAGAGGTTTCATGTCACCGGTCTAAACGCTATTCAGTCTAAAGAGAGATCCTTGCCAGTCTTATCCCTCCAAGACTGACACTATTTGAAATCAATTGTTTTTACCAAGAACTATTCATTGAGACTTAGATTTCAAAAATCAAACCGCAAAGTTGTCTCTAAGGAGTTAATCTATTCCCAATCAGGGAGCACCTATTGTTATAAACACATCAAATCTACAGAGTCAGAACAGAATTTGTTTTCGATGCTGTCAGGACTCCAAGTGATTGAGTTTTAGAAATAAATCTAACAATTATAGAAACAGAAAAACTTGGAAATCAAAATAGAGGGAAGCAAAGAACAGTGCCTCTCAGAGCAGCAATGGCAGGTGCACAGAGCCAAGCGAGGAAGGGACGAGCCGAAGCGTCCCAGATGCGACTGCTAGTACAGCATTTCCTTACCGATTTTCCTCTCAGTGACCTGATAGCGAGACCAGAAATTCCATAGCATTTAATTGACGCAAGGTTCCAAATAAAAACAAAATGGAAATATGAGTTAAAAGGAGGGATTGAAGCCTTAAGAATAGACTGAAACTCATTGTAGTGTCACCTCTTCTGCCACCAGACAGAATTCATGGCAGCTTTTGGTTAGCTTGTCATCTTAGACTAAAACAGAGATGCTCATTTATGCACAGAAGGCATTTACTGTCTTCCTGCCCTACCCTCTGCCTGCCCAACTTCAACAATAGACAGTTTTATACCCAAAGTGGGATGAGAGGTGATAATGAAGAGGGACAAGAAACACAAATCTCTGGAAAGAGATCTGAAAAAAGACGAGACCTGCTTTCACCGACTTCTATCTTTGAGCAGCCTGAAATGTGTAAGTGGTGGATTTTGAAAAATAAAGATTTTCAACCCATCATAATACATGTTTCAAGACAGCAGTAGTGGGAATGATCACAGGCTGTAAGAACAGAAAGTGTATCACCTCCCTGCCCTTTATGCCTCATTTTGAATGTGTTTGGGATCTTGACTTCGGTGGCGTGGAATTCTGTGTCAGAATGGAAGAGTCAACAAGGCTGAAATTGGGATATAAGCAAGCAAAAATTAAGCTAAGTGAGATATATCAGGAGGGCCAAGAACCGATGTTAGGATTAGAACCAGATAGGGCAAGAGATATCATGATTTGCTTAAACTTTGGGGACTTGAAAGTGGTTCTGCAATGGCCTCACATCATCTAGGTTTTGTGGTCCAACATCCTTTTCATTGTTGCAACACCTGTGACAATGAAAGCATTGCGAACTGGTCTGGACCACTCATTCCTCTCCACTAGGTTTTCATCTCCCTTCTCCCTACAGGGATCTAAGAATTCCTTTGCTCGACATAGAAACTTATCTGAAGACAAACCTCAGACAATGGAGATGGAATGGCTGCACTTTGCCCCAGAAAATTTCCCAAGGTTTGAGTGAAAATATTCTCTGGAGAGCATATAATTAAAGGACCTGAGTGGGAACAGTATGGAAAGGAGGATGGTTGGGAAGTGAAAAAAAACAAAACACTTCTGTTTGCTTAACTTCTAGTTTCTCCTATAGAAAACAAAATAAAAAAATAATACATGACAGGCAGTCAAATCTACATTCCTTAAGGATCACCAACTCATGCCAAAATTTGTTCTCTAAGATCTGTCCTCTAGTATCTTCAGCATTGTGCTTTGCACCAAAAAGGTAACTTCTTATTTTATGTTAATAATATGTTCCTCAAAGAGAACAAATGAAGAGAAATAGGTCTATTTTTATGTTATGCATGAGAAATTAGGTGGTTAATTTTAAAGGGCTGCTTCAATAAATCCCAATTGAATTAGCTAGTATTAGCATGTGAAAGCGATTAAGAGACACCACAAAAGCACAATGCAAAATGAATACAAATGATTTGGCTCCAGATCTGATCAAATAAAGATTGCATTAACAAGTGAACAAAATTAAGCGGAAATGGCAGTATTTCACAGCTACTCAACTGTGCCTAGGAAACAAGAGCAGTGAAACAATTTAGACAACTGTTCTAAACCTTTTATTTTTCTCATCCAGAAACATGTATAAAGTCATATATACTAACCAGACTTAACGTCTTTTAAGATTTGGTACGTGAAACTGTATTTATACATCTAGACTTTTTAATTAGACAATTTAAAAAAAAAACCACAAATATCTACCGCACTGCACTTTTGTCAACCACTATTCCATAGTCTCCATAAAAATAAATTATTTTCCTTTTATTTAGTTCACATGGGGGAAGGAGGAAAGAAGAGCTAGGCCCATGTTTTCATAATGGGTCAATTTTTAATATGTCTGTGGTCTTAATTTTAGCATAAGTAGTACAGGGTAGCATGACAGGAGTTACACAGAAATCAAGCATTCCCCAGTTCCTCTTCCAACTCCACCATTTATAAGCCAGGTGATTAAACTTATTCTGTTTGTCTTTAAAAAAGATTTTAAAAAGTTTGTTCAAAAGGTCATTTTAACAAACTGAAATATTGTATTCTACATCCTGCTACTGAAGCATAATAGGGTTTTCTAATATTACATTGCATCATTATTATTGTCATTGTTGCATTTTGATCATCACAGTGGCTATTTACTGAGACATCAGTGTCTTTGTTAATGGGCAAATTTTCCCCTCTCCCATAATTATTCTAGAATAGAAATGGAAATAATCTACATGATAAGGAGAATGTGTTGGCAGAGAGAGATGCAATTAAAAAATAACTGAGGTCTGCTGAGTCATCGTAATAATTTTTAGTGCAGGACACCCCAACATAAGGCTACTTCTATTACACTCAAGGCAGCTGCCAAGATAGTGGGAATGGTGGGGATCCAAATAACACTTTGTGAATAGAAAACATTTGCTTCTATGAGAACACAGCTTCAATCAAAGCAAGGAAAACTTCTGAGGTGGCTTGAAAGATCTTTTCTCTGAGAATAAAGGACATAAAACAAACACAGAAGGGTTTCTTAAAATGCTATCTTTTCAACCTGTTTTGAGCAATGGAATTTCAAGTATTTCTTTTTTTCTCTCTCTCAAAGCAGGAATGTTTTTTCACCTTAGCATATATGGCACTTCCTGGAGCTGTGTCACCGCAGTAGAGTCAATGGAAGTCTTCTGCAACTAGTATTGACCACCAGTGTCATGCTGATGAACTAGGAAAGGTAAGAAACACAGCATCTTGCTGTTGTAGAGTTATGCATGAGTTTGCAAGGGATGGATTGAAGCTCCCTTTCAAATATTTCAATGGTGTCAACCCTAGGCTGGCAGTCTCGAGGTGTTAACTACCTGACTGCAGTGTGTCTTATGGAGTTTCGCTTGTTTGCTGTATTACAATGGATAGCCTAAAGGTGAAACTGAGCACTTCTATACCCACTAGCCTTCAACTGACTGATGGCATTCTGTTCTTGATAGATTTCTGATTTCTACTCAGCCCAACCACCCTTCATGAAATTGGGAGAGGAAACTGCAGCAATGAGGCATTCTTGATCATTCTTGCTTACCCACCCCTACACTTATCTTGACAAAATTCAATGCTTCATTTTTATTATCCAACCTTTCTGAAAAACCTAGCTGCTTCTGCCTCTTGCTTCATTCTTCACAGTCATTTCCTAGAGGCAGCTGGAGACAGCTAATCTATACGCAAATTGGCCTCTGGCAGTCAGACTGGCTGAGATTTGTAAAGGTGAAGTTTAAGGCTTGAGTGGACCACACGGACTTCTGAAGAGTGGTCTATTAGGGAAAGTGTAGTAATTCAAGTTACATTTCCTACTAAGCAATTACATACTTCTCCAAGAGGTTAAGTACAAATTCACGCAGAAATGGATTCTTTTTAGGCAGGAATTACTATGGGGGAATCTTGTGCTCAAAAAGTATCTTGTCATTTTTTTATTACCACTTTGGTGGAAAATTATTACACACTGGAACAAACAACTTCAGCTCTCAACTTTTCAAATTCAAATAACTAGTAGTTGGGTCAGGAAGAATAAAAGCTTATAAACAAAACCAATAACTAATCTTTGGCTCAAACATGCATGAATCATTCATACCATCTAATCTTCTCAAGCTATCTTCTTCCCTGTTTTGCACTAATATCCTAAATGTCCTGGAAGATGGAGACCAAAGTAGTCTTAAACTGCCTCTAGTCAGAGACAGCTTTCAAAAGTCTGCAGCGTTTATGCAGTTGCCATTTCCCTACATCCTTTTGGCTTTATACCTTTATTCTTTTTAATTGATGTCAACTCAGTTTCATGAGGTACAAAAACCAGAGATATCCTCGAGCAACCCAGTTACTTATTCTAGAAGGGCCTTCCTGCCACGATTACTCTCAGAGTCCTGCCATTTCCAGTTTGTAATCTATGGTAGGAAAATGTCTTCCTGTCAACTGGCAACTTGGGTTTGGTTCTCAATGGTGTGGAAAGAAAAGTCAGTTCCTGAAACATGTCAGCCAGTGGGGCCTTGAAAATCTTTCAGTCTTCCTTGAATCTCAAACTTCCTGGATCATTGCACCTGCCTTAGTCTCAGCTTCACCATCTGCTCACTTCAACCCTGACATCCTTAGACATTGTAATTCTGTGATTAGTCATATCATTCCTTTCTCTAGCTGTAAAATAGTGCTCCATCAAGATCAGAGCACACAGAATACTTAAATTGGGAAGTAAACTTTCAGAAAGGAATGTGGGAATGTCAGGAAAGCCTCTCCCTCCAAGACTCCATTCATTTTTGCTATTCTACAATGCCATCTTTCCCATTGACAACCCTCTCAACTTCTTGATTGGTCCAAATTTTCAACACCCATTAATGGCTTTCACTTTTACGACCTTCAGATTTTCTAACTTCCCCAGTCAGCATAAACATGAATGCTTTCACCCGCTATCTGGAATGCTTGACAAATATCTGGTGCCCACAGGATATCTGTTGACATTTGCTGACTGTACCAAGCCCACTGTATCACTATAGATTTCCGCTTCATACGCAGATGCTACTAAGGATAAACTGAGCAATTTTTTTCTTGTTTTTCAACTATTTAATGAATGAAATCTGTAGGCAAAATATTGTGACATTCTAGCTAAGTAAAAACAAAATGACGGCACAAATCTTTATAAGCAAAGAAACTGCACACAGACTGAGAAGAACAGGTGTAAAACAACAGACGAGGACAGCAAAGAGTATATACTAAGTAGAGAAGGTAGTTTTATAAGGTAAGAGGTGCATGTTACTTTTCTGTCCGTTTAAGCTAATGTTAAGCCTTTCCTTCTAGATAAGAAACATTTATTTTGTTTCACATTAATTTACATTATTTAATTACTTGAAAGGCTGCTATTAGCCCATGACCTAAAATTCAATTCATATAGAAGGTAAACTAAAAAAAAAAAGGGTCTTCCTCCCATCTCAGTGCTCATACACTCCCTGCCCACCATAGTCACAATCACAGTTTTCAAAAACACTACAGCTTTAAACGTTAGTTCCAGTGACGGGATGAATGATAATCACCCTGATTCCAATGACCTCTGTTGCATGATAAATTGAAATTGCTTGCTAACATTGAATTCTTCAGGCCGTAACTTTTTTTCTTACTCTGCAAAGAGATCCTGTGTTTTGAACTGCGTGAGTGTGTGTACATTTTGCATGATTAACAACTTGAGCAAACAATCTGTTGCTACTAGAATTTTCTCCATGTCTATGCCATCTCTTCCAGTGATGTGCTGACCTATGCTGTCATTTACTATGTCACTACAAATTAAATTTCAGGCTAACATTTAACTTCTGCAAGACCCAAATCGATACAACATGTTGGATAAAGAAACATTTATCTGTGTTTATTATGCGACAGGTATAAATCTCAACAAGATTAAGATTTATTCCTTCTTAATAATCTAATCTGTTGTGTTCTAGCTTTTCTGAAACCACTGAATCAAAATTGATATGCATTCTGGGCTAGAATTATCTGACAAATGAAGATCCCATGTTGTCAGTGCTTTGTTGCTTGATATTTATTGATTGCCATGTAACAAGGTATTGGGGAGTATTTGCAAAAATTAATAGTAAATTAGGAGCACTAAATCTAAGTTTTCGTGGATAATGCTTCTAGTTTATATAAAATCATTATTCATCTTATAAGACCAAAATCATTTCTTCAGAAATATGCCTTAGCCATTTCTAAAGTGAGCTTTAATTGATTAGACAGTTTTTGTGACAAATTAGAAAACAGCCAGCACAAATAGGACAAACCATGAATTCACAAGATCCCCAAAATAAGAGATCTAACATTTAATAGCTTTACAAAGCAGTAAAATTAACCTGGAGTTTGAGAAATCGTTATGGTTGCTCACCCAGTTAGTGTCATGTAATATATTGGACGTAAAATTAGCTGCCTTTGGGATTTACAAAATTACTAATAGTTCTTGATAACCAATTTTGCAAAGGGAACTCTTAAACTAGATCATAGGTTTGAAGAATGTGGAAAGAAAAATTTATTTGCCAAAACATGATACATATACAACGAGGTGACTACTGGGGCCAGTACTGCAGTGTGATGGGTAAAGCTGCCACCTGTGGTGCCAGCAACCAATAGGAGCACTATTTCATGTCCTAGTCACCCCCTCATGCCTGAACCAGTGTCCTTTTCACAGCCCAGGACAGGCAGCAGAAGATGGTCCAAGTGTTTGGGCCTCTGTCATCCATGTGGAAAGACACAGATAAATTTCTTGGCCCTGGCTTTGGCCTGGCCCAGCCCAGAAGGTTGCAGTCACCTGGGGAGTAAATAGGAAGCTATAAGACTTATTTTTCGCTATTTCTCTCCCTTCTGTCTATAATTGTTGCTTTCAAAACAACTAAATGTAGCTTTTTAAAAAGAAAGATGAGTGTATATTCACAATTTTAAAAAAATATTTTTTTGAAAGTCAAAGTTAAAGAGAACTATTGATCCATTCTCAAGATGGCCACAAGAATTATGCCAAAACCAGGAAGCTGGAGCTTCTTCTAGGTCGCCCTTGTGTATACAGGGACCCAAGCGTTTGGGCCATCTCCCGATGCTTTCTCATGCAATTGGCAGGGAGCTGGACTGGAAGGGAAGCAACTGAGACAGGACCAGCAAGTCCACTGATGCACGTATTGCAGGTGGCTGCTTTACCTGCTATGGCATAATGCTGGTCCCCAAGGATCTGTTACTTTTAAAAAATGTATTGATTTGAAAGACAGCACTTAGAGCAGGAGGAGAGCTTCCATTTATTGGTTCACTTGCTACAAATGTTCACAGAGTTGGGCTAGGACAAAGTCAGGACCCAGAAGTCCCATTCTCATTTCCCATGTGGCTGGCAGTGGCCCTTTACTTGCCTAAGGGCTTGCTTTGAACATTTCTTGCTCCACTGGAAATCCCAAAGCATCCAAGGTAGGATGAGCATGTAGCATCTGCTCTCATGGTTCTTCCAGGTTAATTTCTGATGGACACTATCCAGGGTTTTGTAAATCTCTAGCCATCTGTACCTTTCAGCGGTATGAAGGAGACAGACCAAATTTCATGGAAGTTGTCAATGGGAGAAAAAATATGAGTGAGACAAAGATACTTGCTTTCCCTATGTAGTCAGTGAATGTACTGAACATATCAGGTTGTTGGGTCTTTCCTTTGGGTTGAATATTTTATGAGAATACACTTGTATCTAATTATGAGACTAAAAGGCAGAAAATTAAAAACATAGTTAATGGAGTGCCAAAATAATGACTGTGCTTAGAGTTTCTAAGAATAGGAAAAGGCTATAAATGTTTGAAGGAATACTAAAGGAGTTTATGAAGTATATATTGGAATGCTGAAGAACAAAAAGGAGGATTTTGTGGAAACAAGGCCTTGGGAAGAATCCTTGCACTTGACTGTTATCCTGAATGATCAAGAGAGCCTATGATTTGATTGTATCAGTTATGATTGTATTCTTGCTATATAAACAAATTCTACCTCAGTGGCTAGCCCAAAGGTCTCTTTTTCCTCTCCCATATCAAAAAAATGAGGATTTGACAGACCAGGGGCAAGGCTGTGACACACAGCAGCAGCAATGCCCCTGGTAACTTCCAGTGTTCCATCTTCTTTCTCTCATATTTGGCTTCTGCCCTCACACTTGCCACTGTAAGAACAAGAAGGAAGAGCAGAAGAGGAGGAAACCACCATCAAGGGGGGGCAGGCATTCTGCACATTCCTACTTAAATCATCATTGCCAGAACTATGTTATGACACTATCTCTTAGCTGGTCTTGGAAGAAAATATTATAGTTGTACAGATTGTTGAGGCCCCTTCCAAAATTAAGATTCTTTAGGGAAAGGAAATGGTCAACATATTTACTTATGTATTGATCTGACACGCATCAATCTGTCCTATTTTCAACCTTTATCCTCCCAACTACTCACACATTTCCTTTTTAGTTAGGTCAACCAAACTCTTGTACATCTGACATATCCGGCTCAAAACTGACTGTTAGTTCTACAGCAAGTGGTTTGCAACCACAAATGGATAGAAAATTACGTTTCCACGAAAGGTAAAAAGAAAAGGAACAAGACAATCCTTCCAGAGCAGGATGGACTCCCTTGTGGGAGGAGTGGCTGGAGGACCTGGTTTCTGCCGCTGTGCATGCCCTGGGGTTTCTGGTGGAGACTGTCCAGTTCCTCTCCAGTCCCGGAGTGTTCTAAATACTGTCTAAAGGTAGGTTTCATCTGTTCTGAATTCAAATATCTAGCAGATGATTTCCTCTGATCTTAATCTTTACATACTTGGTTGAAAATCACATCTGGATCTCCATGTTTTGTATAATCGTTTGCATTTAAAAAAAAATAAAATACATGATCATTGTTGCACCAGATCCTTCTCACATTCCAACTGTATTAAAAATTTTTCTTGTGACTGGCATGACTTGTGCTGTTGCACAGTGGGTTAAGCCACTGCTTGCAGCATCAGCATCCCATTTGGGCACCTGTTCACTTCTCAGCTGCTGCACATCCAGTCAAGCTCCCTCCCTGCTGATGAGCATCAGAAAGCAGTAGATGGCCCAAGTTCTTGGGCCCTTGCTCTTCATGGTAGATGTGGATGGACTCTTGGCTCTAGACTTCAGTCTGGCCTAGCCCCGGCTGATGCATCCATTCGAGTGAACTGGCAGGCATCTATACCTCACCTTTCTTTATCTTCTGGCTTTCAAATAAACAAATCTTTAAATAAAAACACTTCTTGCTTTTCATGTGCATCGTAACAGCTTACACAAACAGTCTGTATTATTGTTTTTCTTTTGTTTCCAGTGTCTGTGACTAGACTGTCTTCAGCTAGTTAATCCATAGTATATATATATAGTAGATATTATACATAACTATATACTATCTTATATAATATACCATATATTAGTGTTATACCTATTTTACATATACTATATAGCATATATATTTATATACAGTATACACTATAGTATATATAGTATGTATATACATTATATATGTACATACACCATTTACTATATGTAGTATATAAGGATTATATATAATATACATGCACTATAAACTATATACTACATATATTATAGTGTTATATATTTTATACACACTATATACTATATATGTACTATATATAGATAGTATATAGTGAGATAGTATATGGTGTATGTATATCATATATAATCTAGTCATATTATGGATCACAGTGGAATATAGTTAATCCACTATAACAAGAATAACAAGAATATTAAAGGACTCATGCCATGACTCAACAGACTAGTCCTTACCACTGTCTTGCTGGCATCCCCAGATGGGTACCATTCATGTGCTGCCTGCTCCATGTTTAATCCCACTCCTTGCTTAATGCCTGGGAAGACAGCGCAGACTGGCCCAAGTCCTTGGGACCTTGCACCCACATGAGAAACCTGGAAGAAGCTCCTAGCTCCTGGCTTCTAATCAGTTCAGCTCTAGCACTGCAGCCATTTGGGGAGTAAATCAGTGGATTGAAGCTTCGTCTTCTTTGTGGATCTTCCCTTCCAATAAAAGTAAGTCTCAAAAAAAGTTTATATGGGCCTGTTTGGGTGAGGGGTGTACTCTGCCAGTTGAAAACTTTCATTTACAAGTCTCAAACAACTGAGTAAACTCCATAGGAAGTAACTCAAATTTCCTTGTATTTGGGGGAGAAAAGGCATTGAGACTATTTTATTACCATGCAATTTTTCTGGGGAACTTTATAGTCACTTTTTTTTTTAAAGATTTATTTTATTTTTATTGGAAAGGCGGATATACAGAGAGGAGAGACAGAGAGGAAGATCTTCTGTCTGATGATTCACTCCCCAGGTGGCCGCAACGGCTGGAGCTGAGCCAATCCGAAGCCAGGAGCCTCTTCTGGGTCTCCCACACGGGTGCAGGGTCCCAAAGCGTTGGGCTGTCCTCAACTGCTTTCCCGGGCCACAGGCAGGGAGCTGGATGGGAAGTGGGGCTGCCAGGATTAGAACCGGCGCCCATATGGGATCCCGGGTGTGCAAGGCGAGGACTTTAACCACTGCGCCATCGCGCAGGGCCCTATGGTCACTTTCTTTGACTTCCCTGTAAGAGTCAGAAGGAGCAATGGCCCTGAGCCCGAGTTTACTACAATCTGCACAGCTGCTGACACTGATGAATTAGTGATTATGTTTTCAAGATTTGTAGACTGTGTTTTATGTTTTGGTGCATGAATCTTAGGATGCAGAAATTCACTTCTATCTTCGGCACGCCCAATTTCCCCAGAGACACCTCATCACCTTTCAAGTTCTCAGGGGTGAACCTGCCATCAGTATTACTCAGCACAGTGATTACTTATAGTGAGATAAGATAATCAGTGTATACACATATCAAACTCATAAAATCTCGCCTTTGGTAACTTTTAAAAGATTTACTATAAACATAAAAATATTCACTTTACATGAATTTGAATTCTCTTGGGAAAGCTAAATTTGATATGTGACAATGCTTTGTCATGTCTAATTTAGTTGCTTATATCTTTTACTAAATTTGTATTCTTATTTCCTGACACTATACCCTACAAACACGACCCCATGCAATCCACATAGCAACACTGGGGATTTTATATGACTTTTCCTATTTTATCTTTAAGGAAATGAAATAAGCCAAACAGTCTGTTGGTAACACAATTAGTATATGAACAAACTTGAATTCAAACTGAAGGACATTTTGCTGCAACAATCATGCTCTATGTTGAATTTATATAAATGTTACAGATTCATGCCATGGGACTTGTTTTAGCTAATCTACATAAAATCTAACTACACACATACAGATTTGTTGTACCTAGCTCATTAATTTGAAAGTCATCATGGCTTATGTTATTCCCTTGAATTGGTATGCAGTATCTTCTTTACTTACTGAAGTGTTTTTTTTTTTTTTTCATAAAATCAGACTGAACTGGCAGTAGGATCATAATGCTAATTTAAATTTTTTTGGTAAGCCTTTGCCTACTCAAAGTTTTTTTTTTTTTTGGTTGTACTTAATTTTAAATTTATTTACTTATTGTTAAAAGGTACGGAAAGTGGGCTTTTAATTGTGATCTAGCCAGGAAGTTATTTTGTTTTTATAGCCCATTCACTACCCCTTACCCCTTTTAATTGGAAGGTAGAGTTACACATGTAGAGGCAGAGACAGAGAACAATATTTCACCCACTGGCTTGCTCCCTCAGTGGCCGTAATGGTCAGAGCTAGGCTGGTCTGAATCAGCAAACAGAAGCTTCTTATGGGTCTCCCACCAAGAATGCAGGGGCCAAAGGACGTGGGCCATCTTGTGCTGCTTCCCCATGCCATGAGCAGGGAAGCTGGATGCACAAAGAGGCTGGGACACTCACACGGAATGCCAGTTCACAGGTGACTACTTGGCTTGTCACATCGCTGTCCCTCCTCTCATTTACATTTTCCATATGACAAATATAAACGGTTTGCAATGCTCTTGCACAAGATCTCATTTCCTTATACACGACTTTAAAACCCAAATGCTCTAAACATTCATAGAGTGGTTGTAAAAACATTTGTTGAAGTACTCTACCCTAAATTGCTGCGAAGCTAGTTATACTGCTTTTCTTAGCCAACTTTCTTTGAAAACAAACTGTTTAGGTTGTGTAAGAACAAGGTACTTAGGCAGACCTCAACAGGGATGCTTAAAAATATGTGATTTGGACCACACAGCCCTTCTACAACCTGAGCAATTCTACCACTCCAAACATAAAGGAGCAGAGGGATTTCAGGGAAGGCTTGTGCACCTGTATAATCTTATACTTCCATTTATTATGGCATTATTTTCCCAGCTTTGTTGAGCTACAGTTGACATCTTTTATGGATTTTAAAAATAGCTATAGTCTGTGGTCTGCTTGCTTATTTTTGCATTAATTTCTTCTCATACCTAGAAGGCTTACATTTGTGCTATAGTGTGATTACTTTTATTACTTAATATAAATCTTAATATAAAACTTGTAGTCCTTTATTTCTCTGGGTCATATCTGTTAATTTCTTTATGTGACCAATAAACATCGTGCATTTCTTTTATCTCTGTCATCCAACCTCTTCTCCAGGAAAAAAAATTAATTTTTTAAATAAAATTTTGACTTAATGTGGGTTTTCTCCAACTCTGTCATCATGAAGTCAGACCACTATATAATAAACAAAAACTCTGAAGAGTCTGAAATTTCCCTGTGTTTGCATAGACAAATGTTAGCCTGCTGTTGGTACATGGGTACTAGTAGGAACCCAAGACTCCAAAGACAATCACACAGGACGGCCTAATATACATCGCCGTGCTTTGGTCTAGCAGCATTATTGCGTAACCACCTTAAGCCCCTCATCCTTCAGGGAACTTCCTAAAGGGGCAGATGTCATGTGCACAGAAGGTAGACAGTTGCAGCAGAGAAGCATTGAGCACAGGTAAATGCAGTGTTTCGTATTGGGTAGTAAGCACGAGCACCCTCTGTTCTGGAGAGAGATGCTGCAGTACTGTATCACACAGGAAGCGTGTCCACAATTCACCCTAGTGCTCCATGCTGCCTCTGTCTTCAGTGACTTTCCCCCGTACACGACTCTGAGAAACAGTGTCAGGAAAAACCAGGAGAGCAGTCAGCCACTCACAAGACATACAGAATATAACACCTTGGAGAAACATCTTCTACCAATACCTACCACTGCACCACCTTCCTGGAAAAATTTTCCATGAGTTTCTTCTATCAGTTACTGACAGCGACTCAGACCTAATCACTTTGATGTTTCTCTTATAACAATTAATTGAGACTGGTTTCAACAGGACTCCCAGCCCCAGGGTGAAGCCAACCTGTAATACTGACATCCACCTTGCCCCCTGAGGTCCTGGACACAAACAACTCAATAAATCCCATAAACCAGCAGGGTCTGCCTCAAGGTGCCAGATGGCCTTCTCCTCAAGTTTCTGTATTGACCTTTCCACTTGGCAGGAAGCATCAATCCAGGTGCTGCAGAATGTATTCGCAATTGTACAGTCTCCTCCTTCCGAAAGGAACAAGTATCAGGCATTTCTATTCATCTCTAATAACTTTGGCGACTGTATTGGGGCTGATATGAATGCTTTCAGGCCTGGGATGACATCACTGATGACTTCTGATGAAGTTGGGGGCAAATCACAAACACTCTTTCTAGCTGGATGAGGATTTTGAAGGTGTAGAAGTGTAGAGATAGCAAAGTTATCCCTCCGAGAGACTGTCGGGGAAGCAGACAGATTGCTCATATAGAGAGAACCTCCTTATCCTATCAGGGCTACACCTCCTGGACCAGCAGGTGCAGCATTCCTTCTCTCTGTAGTAAGCCTGGGATCTAAGTTACACCTAGGTAGTTGCCCACTCACTGCAGAGGTGCCTTTTTGTCAGCTCTCCTGAAAAGCTGCCACACTCTCCTCTGCCCTGTCTTTTTCTGCTCTGTCCTGATGATCTCCTTTTACTCCACAGCTTTTCTCATCCACACCCCATAGTACGGTGTCTAAACTTATGGCTGATTTTGAGTTTTGTTAAAGTAAGTGTATACTTCCTACTTTTAATCTTAAGGAAGTATTCAAGGAACTCAACGAAGAAGCACTGATTGTATACTGTCATGGCCAACCATACGCTTCTGACAATCCTATTCAATTGCTCTTGTGAGACTCTGTATATGTAACTGGTGAAAATGAAGCAAAAATCATTATCTGCCATGCATATTCCTATAGACATAGCTCCTGGAAAAATACTGCACAAGCAAAAGATACTGAATGTACACTTGTTCATCTAATAAAGTCTGTGCATTATCCTTCACTTACAATATGCTTTTCTGAGGGGAAGCCATTCGCACTAACGATTAAGATGGTTAGGACTCCTACACCCTGGAATCCCTGGGTCAATGCCTACTTCAGGCTTCTGATGACAGCTTTCTACTGTTGCAGATCCTGGGTGGAAGCCGTGATAGCTCAGCTACCTGGGCTTCAACCAGCTGCACACGGAAGGCAGGGATTGAGGTCCCGTGTCGGTTGTGGGAATTTGGAGAGTAAACCAGTGGATGAACTCACTCTCTTTCACACAATTATTCTCCTTCAAATATATATTAGATGTGTCTGATTTCTATGTATGCATATATGCACAAGTTTAAATATTAGATGCACACACATATATGTAAGTCTTAAATTTTTTCATTATTGAAAACTTTTAAAAGTCATCCTCTCTGCTACCTTCATACAGCAGGTAAGAGAAACATTGCACATATATAAATATGGGTATATATAGAGCTCATCAAAGGCTTAAAACTGAACAAAACAAAATTGCCAAAAATACCTATAATAAAATTTTATTTTTATATTTTATTCTGATTTTCTAATTAATTTTTATAACTAAAAATCCAAGACAGTTATAGTCAATATCTAAAATTATACATTGTATATAATTATACATTATATTTATATAATTTGCAGTCATTATTAAACTATATCCTAACTTACTGAATAATAATATGGGGAAATTTCAAAATTTGTAAAAATGGAATTTATTTTTAAAGATTTATTTTCATTTGAAAGGAAGGTTTACAGACAGAGAGAGAGACAGAGGCAAAGACCTTCCATCCACTGGTTTACTCCCCAAATAGCTGCAGTGGCTAGAGCTGAACTGATCAGAAGCCAGGATCCAGGTGCCATGAGCCCAGAGCCTCTCCCTGGTCTCTCACATGGACGTAATGTCTCAAGGACTTGGGTCATCCTCTGCTATTTTCACAGGCCACAAAGCAGAGAGCTGGATGGGAAGTGGAGCACTTGGGACACAAACCAGCACCTATACAAGGTGAGGGGGAATTTGTAGGTGGAAGATTAGCCAGTTGAGTCTTTATTCTGCCTTCAAAAATGGAATTTAAAAGGTAAGCTTATTTTGGTCCAACAAACTTGGGACACATGCATAGTTTTTTCATGACACATATTTTTATGTGCTTTTTGAAGAACCCCTCTTGCACGCAGTTCAAAATATTTTTGAGCCAAAATAAACTTACATTGTAACTCCATTTTCTAGGGCAACTTTAAATTGCTCTCATACGGCATTGTGGCTTTCTTCTTTCTCTTTCCAGAGATTGTCATAGAACAAATTTTTCAGAAAATGGATCTTCATGGAAAGGGAGATCTGAATTAAGGAGGCACATGTGGGAGTATTTATTGGGAAAAACATATGAGCAGTGAGGACAGTAGGATCATCCAAAGAGAGAAGTCGAGCTGTGATGCATGTAGAACACGGAGCTCACTGACTGGGGTTTCTGGAGCAAGCTTGGTGCTCCAAAGTTGCTGAGCATTGAGGAAAAGTAATTGTGGTTTGCACATCCAGAACCAACCAATCAGTAGAAGTGGGTTATTCCTCTCCAGCTGGGGTAATTCTTAGAGAAGGATGCATCATCAAGGGTTCCAGGAGCTGGGCAATGGGTGACTGAGTGCTTCAACCCTGCTCTACAATTCACAGGGAAATTGGGTAGCATCCACTGCAAGAACAAGCTGTTTGAGGAAAGAAGTTGTGGCTTCACTGAATCCCAAGCTATTTGCAGTATTTGGTGCATGATAAAATTCAGTGAAACTTCACTTGATGAATTAGTGAGTAACAATGGTGTATCCTCAACACACTGTTTCTTGTGGCTAAACAGATGAAACTGTTGAGAATCAATCCACAGGCAGTAACAAAGGCTCCTATCATACCATTTCCATAAGCACTATTAAGCCCTGGTAACAAGCACAGACTGTATTTTATGTACCTTAAAGTTCCATTGAAGGGTTTTAGCTTGTCTTATGATTAAGTTTAGATTGCATATTGATTGTTCTGTCAACAACGTGGATGAGAACAAAAGAGGTGAAAAGATGAATTCGACTTTCCCAGTAGTTCAGGTAAAAATTAATGATCCTTTTAAGTCACAAGAAACTGGAGAAAATTATTTAAGGAATAAGACTTCGTTTTGTTTAGGGATAAAAGTGAAGTGGTGTAAAATGGTTTCCAGTTTTCCAGATAGCCTGACAATGCTGGGATCTAAAACTCAGGACGAGTAACCACATTGATGGAGGAAGGCCATTGGGTCATGGAAACAAAAGGGTGAGCCTTGTTCACTCTTCTATTCCCAGTGGCTACATGTCTGTTTCTGAAAACAATATATGAAAAAAGTCAAGAGAATGGATGCAGTGACATTCAAGGTCCCTTTCTACCATACAGCTGCATGGAAAGATTTCTAAGGGCTACGATGCTCTCATCTTCTGCAGATTACTCCTTGTAGAAGAACCTGATAACAAACTACCCTTCTGAGGGAAAGTTCAAAAAATTCAGTACTAAGCTTTTTGTAAAATTCCAGAGTGGTGCCGTGCCTTATGTAAAAGACTTGCTTCCAATAGAGTTTGTCACACCTATTGTAGCTATTTTATAGCTATGCTAGAAAATACACTCATCTATTTACTGTAATCACATCTGAGCACTGAGACTACTCATGATTTAACTTGTGATTTTATTGGCGAAAGTGAAAGTTTTGTAAGTTTAGATTTATCATGTAGGTCTATACTATCGTAACTTAATTACTTTTCTGTATTTTAGCATTCATGAAAATATGTATATTTGACCCTTTGTGGATGCTATGATAGAGTGACTGAAAGAGCATCTATGGAACTTATAAAGGTCAAGAAGAACCATACCATTTATCTAGCAAGCAAAAAGTAAAGCCTTTTAATTATAAACCAGGGTAATAACTCTGAAATAAAGAAGAATCGCAGTGCATGGATGAAATACATGAGTCTGTAGTAAAATATTGACTACAAACACATTACTAAGGTGAAGGCCAAGATGGTGAATACACGGGGTTACAAAGAGAAGCTTTCAACTTCTGCTCCTTTTTAAGGGAACTGTCCATCTTGTTAGCTTCTCTTGCAAGCTATCTTCCAACATGCATTCATTTCATCAACCAGGGGTCGTGCACCACATGTGTACTATACCTGGTGATTCAGGAGCACTACCAACCCCTTCTAAGCACTGGCATCACAGAAGCTAAAGGGGTAGACCCCCTCAAGTCCAGGCCAATCTCACACCTGCTGAGAATGAAGCAAGCAGCTAACTTTCTTGCCAAATATTTGAATCATTTTTCTGTCTTCATCACTTTTTAAAGAAAAATAATAGGAATGATGAGTGAATTGATTGCTTTTCTAGTATTGCCAATAACACTCCAAAAGTATTTTTATCTTCCCATGGTTATACATTAAGGTATATTTAAGACAATTCGCTGAAGTAATTGTTCATATCCTGATTGTGTATACTAACAGGATAATATTTGTGAGTAGCTAAGATATAACCTGCAGAATTACATAATTTTCCTTTCAAGTGTGTGATGAATTTTTTTTGTTATTAACTTTCTCTGTGCTTTGAAAAGCAAGAACAAAAAAGCATTGGTAGATATTTATTTTCTCCCTGCAAGCTTTTCATCTCTCATTTTGCCACAAGTCTGTTTGCTTGGGGCCCTTCTATTTTAATTCAGTCAGTTGCAAATTAATTTTCTGGGGAACAGAAAGTATTCCTGAGAGATGGTATGTGATTTCCATATTGCTTTTGTGTTCATCTTTAGGCTTTAAAAAGAAAACAAAGCTAATGAAGTTGACAGTAATAATCTTCCTTTCATGTTACTTTTTATATCTCATAATGAAATTTTTAGTTGCTAATACATTTTCATAGTCAAGGTTCACTGATATTCAAATGAACATCTACCAGAATCCAATGTATTTATCAAGGCATACACAAATGATGTGATAAACTTTAGGAATCAAGGAGAATTAGCTATAATAAGCAGTCTCCATGCGTAATATGATTGATAAATATTAAATGCAATCTAGGCTTGCTCTCTTTTTGGTATCTTAGGTTCTTATCTATTCCATTACCTCCACCTCCTACCTGCAGTTAACATTTCCTCTTTATCAATTTTGCAGAAACAGGAGATAGCACGCTGAACACATGTTACTTCATTAGAGTTACTGCATACGAATCAGGGTGTTAATGTAAAAGAGAACTAAAATGCTGATGAGCCATGTAAGGCTCTAGCTTGTGTAGATGATCAAGAACTAGCGGAGCCCTCCCTTTCTTGTCATTGCTGCACAGTTTTATGTGATTCAGAGACTGTCTCCCTGTAGCACAGCTAAAAGTGGAAAGTCAGTGGCCATCCATCCCCAGGCTGAGACAATAATAATCGGAACCAGTTTTAAGGAGTCCGTTGTTATATACAGAGAAACTGCTCATTCATAAGAACTTGTGCTGGATTTTGAAATCCCCAGAAAATCATCAAGTCTGAAGTCAGTGCTAAGGCACAAAGGAGGTTTATTCAGGTTAGCCTAGGTCTCCCAGCCACCTTCCCCAGCCCAGCATGGCTGGGCGGGGAAGGGGCAGCCGCAGCCGAGGCTGCTGCAGGATCCACAGGGAAGGCAAAAGAGAGGGAGAGAGAGCGAGAGCCCAAGCCCCCCAGTTCTTATACATTTCAGGCTGTTAATTATAAAGTCATGATTTAGCAGGCTTCTATTGGTGGATTTGAAGCGAGCAACTTTCAAAAAGTACAAATTGATGCATTCTGGGGCAATGAATCTTACCAAACACCAGGGACCTCCTTCCTGAGGAGTAGTTTGCCTATATGACCTGCCAGGTGTCCTGCCGGGTGTCAGACTATCAGGCCTGGAGTTCACACAGCCCCCAGCCAAGCCACTAAAGCAGAATCACAAAAGGCAGAAAACATCTAGGTTCTTCAAACTCATGTCTATTTATTCACTTATCTGTAACTGCTCAGTGAGCGAGGAGGGCTGATGCAGTCAGCTTGGGAAACCAGGAAGCAGCGTGTGCTTTGCCATCAGTATCACAGTGCTATCAGATATCACTAAGATAAAGAACACAGTGCTATCCAAACCAGAAGACACCCAGGGAACAATACAATCTTACACTCTTTTTCTCTGAGATAACTGTGTAACATCTTTTCAGTTAGAGAAATGTAGACATTCTTTTCCTAAATGCAAAGACACACCCGATGCTATGCTAGGCTGTGCAGCAGGCATTGTGGCTCCCTCTTGCAAGTCTCTGGGACAAATGCAGTGTGTACTTGTGTATACCTGTGCATGAGCGGGAACCCCAGTGAGTTTGGTTGGTTATTCAACTCTGAGGATTCATTTGCCTGGCTTTCCCAATTGCTGTGGCTAAATTCAACTGGCAATGCTATTACAGTAGACTCTTTCTCAGTCAAAAGGATTGAGAAGCTTGCTCTGATAGCCTGGACAGAGTTTATAGCTTTCATCCTTGGAAATAAGCCAGACCTTATCCTTCATGAGATCACAAATCAATAAGACTATATTTAAATAGTGGCTCAGGAAAGGTAGCAATAGCTTTTCCTTAATGTGGAAATTTTACTGGCTGCTTAGCATTCTGTAATCAAAAAGGAGTTTTAAAGCCTTTAAGATTATCCTTGACTCGAAGAACCTTCTTCCCAACCATATATCCCACAGGTACCTGAAGGGCATAAGCCATGTCTGGAGGGCTCTTTCTCACTGACCCAGTTGGAGCACTGCTAATGAGACAGAGCTCTGGCGAGGACCTTGTGACCCATGGCAGCTTATCTAATAAACGAGGTCTTAGTACCAAAGTAATTGATTCCTCAGGAACAAACACATAAAGCATGTCAGGCTCAAGCAAATCTCCTTGTTGTTGCCTTACAAAACGCAAAAGGTGCTGGGTTTATTTTAGAAAGGAAACAAATCAGTGAGTATACATAATAGATCCCATATTAAATATATATAAGGAGAGGGAAGGAAGTCACCCTATAATGAAAATCAATTCATGGTTTGCGATGCTACAGACTATGGAGAAGGTGACTTGAAAGATGAGCCTCATCAAGAGCGACTTGGTCTCTCAGTTTGTGGGAGGTAGCCAGGATCAAAGAGACATGAATTCTGGGGTGGAACAAGATGGGTATCTCCACCTGCCTCCCCCACCCCAAATATCAAATAGCAAATATTCAGAGGTAAGGACCTTGTAATGTGTCTTGTCTACCACACTACAGTGCTAAGGAGACAAACTGATTGGTTGTCATCAGTTGTGAGGTAGTAAAGACCCCCCCCGCTCCTTTCTCTGCTTGCTTCCCACAATCACTTTAAAGTGACATCTGAAATCCCCCACACTATCTCAGGGAAGCAGCAGCAATGTAGGAGGCCAGGGAGCCTTATCACAATTGCTTCACTCATTCTGGCTTCAGATAAAATCAGGTGAGCATTTTGAGCACATCTGTAAGATAGCACATGATTATTTTGATAATTAGTATGAAAAGCAGCGCAGTGGTAATGCAGAAGCCAGCAGGTTATAACATGCATCCTGTTTGAGAACTTCCGCCTTCTCCTCTTTTAAATGCAACTCTAACTTAATATCATAATCTCTTGCATACACATTTTTTAACAAGCCACCAAACACCCATGGTGCCATTGCTTCAAGCCTTTCAATGTCTTCTGGATCACATTTCAAGTGCTAATGAAGCCTCATGATCCCACCTGGGCAGCTGGGCTTATCTCAATGGTCCCTATTTGTTGTGACCTAATCACACCAACCTTCGTGTTCTTAGAATTTTCTCCCATCTCATCTCAGGGAAACTATATGTTATCTCCTCCCCCTTCTTACCACTGCCTTGACCAGCAAGACACGCTATCCATCAGGTCTCCATTTAAATGTCACTCTCATGGCATGCAGAATGATTTTAATTGGGGATCATAGAATTAACAGTGAGATTCTGGTTTGACAAATCAAAATGTACTAGATATTCAAAAACAATGAAATAAAATTGTCCATTTATGACAGACATTGAGGAAAACAAGCTAATCAGAAGACTTTTCCATTTTAAATATATATGTTCTAAAAAAAATTATTCAAGAAGAGTCACTAGAATCCAGCTAAGATTGAACCGGGAGTCCCCTCCACAATATCAATTATGGAAACGAAGTTACAAGCCTATCGGGTTAAATCACTGCACCAATGCCAACATCTCATGTGAACACTGGTTCCTGTCATAGCTGTTCCGCTTCCAACTCAGCTCATTGATAACGTGTCTGAAAAACCAAAGATGACCAAACCCCTTAGGCCTCTTCACCCACCGGAAACCCATGTGAGGCTCATTCAGTGTTATGGCCATTTGGAGAATGACTTAGCCAATCACTGATCTCTGTCTCTCTACTTCTTTAACTCTGCCTACAAAGTAAGTAATTTTTGTTTTAAGGCTTAATGATTCAGCTTGGGCTATTAATTTTTGCATTAGCTTAGTGCCTGGAAGGCTCCTTTTATTCTTCTTCTCGTTCAGGAACTGAACCAAAGGGGTTGTTTGTGATCAATGCAAGAGAACAAAAACACTGATCATAATTATAATTAGATGTTTATGCTAAGAGTTTTAAAACTGCGTCTCACTCAGTGGACTACAAGAACCCAGTGGGAAGATTACATTTTGCTCAACACTCTTTGAGTTACTTATTATCTGCTCTGGGATTCAATTATGACACACTAAATCATCAGCTGCATGACTAACTCGAGTGGCCTAGAGAGAGAAATGTCTAAATGGGCATTTTTCAAACCAATTGATGCTAAATATCAGGGAATATTCCCGGCACAAAATGTGCTGAGTGCTAACAAGAAGAAACACATGGACACTATCTCAGGACAGGTATGTTCACGAACTGGCATGGGAACAAGTCAAACTCCATACCCATCAGCATACCACTTCCTCTCGGGTGATGTGGTGAGACTGTAATTTTGTTGTGTAGTAAGGGGATAGTTCTGGCTTTTACATGTCTTGCTTAAAGTGATAGTTTTTGTGATGTGTGATACACAAATACCCCAACTCTCAGGATTCTGCAATAATCCAATATTGATTAAAGGCCTCCCAAGGATCTCTATAAATGAGAATACCAAGGCTCTGAAACTGGGTTATAGGGAGAGATCCTGCAAAAACAAATGTTCTCTGCCTTTGAATAAAGAGGGTCTGTAAATTGCAAGGTCTCAGAGTTTATCAAACTGAATAGAGGAGCAATAGGAAAAGATGACTTTGGCCTTAAAAACTCAAGTTACATTCCAGCATCTGGGTCTGGCTTATTACATTCACACGCAAAGTGACCTGCTATCTTTCTACTCAAAGTGTGGTCACAGACTAACAGCAGTCACATCTCCCAAGAACCTAAGAAACACAGAATCTCAAGTCTCATAGCCAACTTACCAAAAATACTTCTCTATCAGAAAATGCACAAGCTTATTAAAGTCTGAAAGGATTTGACCTGAAACCCGGGGTAGATAATGAACATATGGTAGGTTATGTGTTAACCTGTATTTTAGAATATTTTTAAAGCTAAATTCTAAAATCGAGGATGGAAAGGATGACTTGAGACACACACAGATGAAAGAAATGCTTTTCGTAGGAAGATGTTACGATTTATAAAAGGTCAGAAACTAAATCCAGCAGCTCGGAAAGGCAAATTCAAACCGATCTAACCAAGAAGGAACAACAAAAGCATTAATCATTTCCTTCCAGGGCCTCTAGCTTCGGTTCGTCTCACATCCAAGAAAGCCCGGAGGAAAACACACTCTCCCAAGAGGAAAAGTCAAGAAGTCAGACAAATCCTTGTGCTCAAAAGATATTGTAAGAGAAGTCCAGAAATTAGAAACTATATTCTTGGTAATATAAAAATAGCAATCCTATTTCTAAACCATCCTTTTTCCTTAATAATATACTTAAAATGTATCTTTACAGAGTTACATATTTTCTATAGTTCACTTTCCACATTAGATTTTAAGCCCATAGAGAAAGTAACAGTTTCTCATCTGCTCAAAATCGTTTGATTCTTTATGAAGACTAATTATTCTCAGGCCCAACGTGGTAGCCTAGTGGCTAGACTCTTCCCCTGGCATGCACTGGGATCCCGTGTAGGCACCGGTTTGTGTCCTGGCTGCTCCATTCCCCTTTCAGCTTCCTGCTTGTGGCCTGGGAAAGCAGTAAAGGTCAGCCCAAAGCCCTTGGGGCCCTGCACCTGTGTGGGAGACCTGGAGGAGGTTCCTTACCCCTGGCCTTGGATCAGCTCATCTCTGGATGTTACAGCTATTTGGGGAGTGAACCAGTGAATGGAGGATCTTTCTTCTGGTCTCTCCTTCTCTCTGTAAATCTGATTTTCCAATTTAAAAAAACATTACAAGAGATTAATTATTCTTAACCACTTAATTTCCAAAATAAATGGAGTAATTATACTCCTATATGGAAACATATAATGAAACAACTTTAAAATGTTCAAGAAAAAAATACAATTGAAAGATTAAAAAAATTAGAAGTCAAAATTTTAGCTCAAAATTTATTTGAAAGGCAGAGAGTGAGAGCAAGAGCAAGAGAGAGAGAATGAATGAAAGACAAAGAGATTTTCCATCCTCTGGTTCAGTTCTCGAATGACCTAGATGCCAGAGATGGGCTGATCTGAGTTGGGAATGTGGAGCATCTCCTGGGGCTCCCAGCTGGGCACTGGGACCTGAGTACCTGGTACACTTTCTGCTTCTCCAGGAACATTAACAGGGAGCTGGACTGAAGGTGGAGCAGCTGGGACTCAAACTGGTGCCACCATAGGATCCAGGCACCTTAGCGCAGCCTTTACCTACTGAACCATAGCTTTTGATTCTCTAAGGCTTCTAATAGATTTGTATCTCTGAGAGATCTTTTGAAAGTAATGGAAAGGTATTAAGAAGAACATAAGAATTTCAAAACATTTTTGTAGCACAACACACAACAATTTAATTTCATTTCTACAGATTTTTTTGAAGTTCTCTTCTATTCGGTTTCTATTGTACTACTCATCTCATCCCCCACCTCCTTTTTAACCTCCCAGAACTCTTTATTAAGATTTATTTTTTTATTGGAAAGCCAGATTTATATGGAGGAAGAGAAGAAACAGAGACGAAGATCTTCTGTCTGCCGATTCACTCCCCAAGTGACTGCAATGGCTGGAGCTGACCCGATCCTAAGCCAGGAGCCAGGAGCCAGGAGCTTTCTCCAGGTCTCCCACATGAGTGCAGGGCCCCAAGGCCTTGGGCCATCTTTGACTGCTTTCCCAGGCCAGAATCAGGGAGCTGGATGGGGAGCGGGGTCCCCGGGGCATGAACGGGTGGGTACCCATATGGGATTCCAGCGCATGCAAGGTGAGGACTTTAGCTGTTACGCCACCACCCTGGGCCCCGTATCCTCAGTCTAAAACCAAGTATGACCACCCAATGGATCCTTCCCTGGCTCCTTTTCTTCCTATATCTGAAGAACAACAGCATTTATGCTGTTCTGTGCATCATTTATCATCTGTCTCATTTGTTTGTGACCTTGAAACCAAGGCCCCTATACAGGAAAACAACTTTCCAACTTTCAAACTCTTTGGGTTAAGCTGCTACAACGAGCCCATGTGAGGTTAAAACTGATATGTAATTAGAGAGCAAGCTGAAGAGATGGGAACTGGAGGAACCTGTCAGCCACAAGCCCTGCCCCATGTGAAAGTGTCATTTGCTTACTTGTGCAACAGTATCCCCTTCTCAGGATGAACCTCTCTCACCTGGGCCTGGGGGACAGGAAGTCCCAGAAGAGGCAGTCAGCTGGACAGATCTACGCTGTCCCTCTGCTGACCCGGCCTGGAGAAGTGCTCAGAGCCCCTTCCCAGCTCCCTTTATTCCTCCCGGTCTACTCCTCACCTATTCTTACCTGTGTGCATGTCTGTATTCTTGCTCTCACCTTTTGAATAAGCTACTTTATATACACCAGTGTTAAGCATTCCTCTATGCATGGCAAGGGTTTGGAATAAAGATTAAATCCCCCTCTCCAAAAATGTCTGTACTTCTTCAGTTAGTCTCATTCCTTTGCCACTCGAATCTCTCCTTTGCTCATTCACCTCTGTGCCTGTGGTTTCTGTTCAGTGACTTTGCTCATTCATACACTGACCTCAGTTCTGTGGGCATTTGCCACAAGAGCTGATCACATTTATGGGTGTGACAGAAACTTGGCTCATAAGTTGGTGGCACTGAGAGAGATGAACACCACTGCGTAGCTCACCGTTTTACTTTGTCAGCTGAGTGATTCCTTCATGGCTTCAGCTGTTCCTGCTTGAGCTCAGCCATGTCACCTTGCTATTGGTCTAACACACATGGGGCTGCAAACCCGACTATTATCCCCTCTAGATTTCATGCCAATCTGTCTTCCCTGGCACACAGGAATCCGATTAGAATAAAAATTTTCCAGTCAATATACTTTGAAATGCCCAGTTGTTCCAATGATGTGTATTCTACTACCCACTAACTCCTCTCTCATTCCGCCCCCCAGAAGAAGTGACCCTAACTGCTGTTAGGGGACTGGGACGACGACCGCTCTTAACTGCTTCCTGCTGACAGGGGGCGTAGTTCAAGGGCAGCAGTTGGGTATTCTTCTGGGGGTCGGTCTAAGGGTCCCCGGTAATAAGTTGTAGAAGTCACCAGAGGTGCCTGGAACGCTTCTGCCCCTTGTTGGATTCTAGATAACACAAAACGAGTAAAGCATTTTAGTATGCATGGTCCAAACAGGAGTAAAAGAACAATTATTCCTATTATGCTTAAAAAAGGCGATACCCAAGAATACCACTCCCAATGTGCAGAGAATTTTTCCCAGTTTCCAAGGAAAACATTTGATGACAGGTGTATCTTGTTTACTTCCTCGTGTAACTTGTCAATCTCCCTTTCAACTAGGTTGGAATTGTCAGTTAGATTAAAACAGCACATACCTGGGAGTTTCTCACATCCTATTTGATTCTTTAGTAATAAGTAGTCAATGGCAGCCCGATTTTGTAGGACTCCCGTACGAACCTCATTTATCTCCTCATTAAGATAGGATAAGGCCTTAGCAGTGGCATTGGCAGTTTTTTCTAATATACAAGCCAATTCATCTATTTCTGTCTGTTCCTGGGTGGATACCACAGCACCTGGAAAAAATAAAGCCTTAAATACTGTACTAGTTATTGTGTATAAAGTTAAAGAATCATCACAGTCTGGGGATAATGACCGCCTGGAGCGTATGGAACGTGTAGATGCGGTCACTGGGGAGATTAGAAGTGACACGACCCGACCTACAGAGCAAAGGCCCGTATATGACTTAGGAATTATGGAAAAAGACATGTTGCCACAGAGGAGGCTCCAGCCCTGTGGCATGCTCACGTCAGTCGAATAATCTACAGAAGTTATAGAGGAGCAATTATGCCTTTTTGTTTGGTTACAAGAGATGCATACACAGTCATCATATATAGTAAGCAATAGTGGCATAGGATGAGATACAGGCCTCTTGGCTACAGGTAGAGAAGATATGTTCTGGTTAGTTATTCTTGTGAAGCTCTTAAAAGAGGTACCGAGACCTACTAAGTTCTGCTGTAAGATTTCTGACGGAGATGTCCCTTCACGTACACAAAAAGAAGTTCTATTTAATACATTAAATGCTAGGTGAGTCCATAGATTTTCAGTGGCTGCGAGTGAATTAACCACTGTGTGATTTCGTAAATTCCCCCTGTCTGTACCCCTAGTAGTTAGACTTGGGCGTGGACTTGTAACTGTGACCTCAGAGACTATTCTAGTGTTACTTGGGAAAAAAGACAATAGTAATAAAACCGTTAAAAATAGCATCACTGGACTGCCCCGCACTGGTGAGAGCTGGGTCATCATAAATTACTTATCTGTAGGTGAGGCCCTTTTAAACAGCAGCCTGAGTCCCTGGGTAGGTTCACAGGTGTAGTCCTTATCAGTGGCAATTTCAGGAACGTCTTCCGCCGACTGGTCTGCTGGAGGTTCAGAGTTCCAAGCCTTGACTCTGGTGTGATGAATCCAGGCTTCGTGGCCTGAAACCTTTACAGCGGAAGGGGTGGACAAAATTACAGTGAAGGGGCCTTCCCAAGACTCAGAGAGAGAAGGAGAGTTAGTGGGAAAGGTCTTTATTAATACTAGGTCTCCCGGGTTAAATTTAGGAACCCCCATGGTTCTAGATAATTTCTCAGGCAGTTGCTGAAGAGTTTGCTGAAATTTAGCCAATTGAACCACTGATCTAGTAAGGTCCATTGTCTCCTGGTCTGTCACTAGATCATTAGTGAGGAAAGGTCTCCCATATAACTTCTCAAAGGGGCTTAGGCCTAATTTCGTGGGTGTGTTTCTGATGCGAATTAAAGCCATAGGCAGTAGATTTACCCACGGGAGATGAGTCTCCTGAGACAATTTCTTCAGATGGCGCTTAAGGATCTCATTGGTCTTTTCTACCTTGCCTGAAGACTGGGGACGCCATGCACAGTGGAGATTGTATTGTATGCCCAAAGCCTTGGATACTCCCTGCGTAACAGCTGCCTTGAACGAGGGTCCATTATCACTCTGTATACTCTTTGGGAGTCCAAATCTTGGAATGATCTCTGAGAGAAGAATTCTAACTACTTCGGTGGCTTTCTCAGTCCTGCAGGGAAATGCCTCTACCCAGTCAGTGAAAGTGTCCACGCAAACTAGTAGATATTGGGCACTCCTGGTCTTGGGCATATGAGTAAAGTCTAATTGCCAGTCTTCCCCTGGATAACTTCCTCTTCTCTGTATCCCAGAGAGTGGGAGCTTAAGGTTTTTAGGGTTATTCCTGAGGCATAACTCACAGGCCCCTAAGACCTGCTTGACTGTCTTGAGGAAGTTCTTTCCAGTAAACAGCTGTTGGGCCATCTGTAAAGTCTTATCTCGCCCTAGATGAAAAACCTGATGAAGAGCTTTAAGAACCTTCCATTGGCTTGAGGCAGGGAGATGAATCTTTCCCTCCTCTGACTGGAGCCATCCATTAGGCTGAAGGCTATATCCTCGACTAAGAGCCCATTGAGTTTCTTCAGGTGTATACTGAGGCTGAATTTCAGGTGGCATCCCTTCCCAGATTAAAGGAGCCTCTGTAGCCTCAAGAGGAGTCTTTCTCGCTGCTTCCCGAGCGGCCAAATCTGCCAATCTGTTTCCCTCTGCTATATCATCTGTTCCTTTCTGGTGTCCCTTGCAGTGTATAACTGCTACCTCACAGGGAAGAAACACTGAGGTCAGTAAACGATCTATTTCCTTATGGTACTTGACTTGAGTCCCGTTGGCTGTGAGAAAATGTCTCTCCCTCCAAATAGCTGCATGGGCATGCAAGACTAAATAGGCATACTTAGAATCAGTGAATATATTGGCTCTCTTGTCCTTACTAAGTTCTAAAGCCCGAGTCAAGGCTATTAGCTCGGCTAGCTGGGCACTAGTACCTGGGGGCAATGGTGAACTCTCAATAGTTTCTGCTAAGGTAACAACTGCATACCCAGCCCTGCGAACTCCGTGTTCCACAAAGGAACTGCCATCTGTAAAAAGAACCCAGTCTGGATTTTCCAGGGGTGTTTCCCTAAGGTCCTCTCTGGCTGCATATGTCTGTAATACTACCTGCTCACAGTCGTGCTCAGGAGTTCCTATCTCTTCTGGGAGGAAAGTGGCAGGGTTGAGAGATGAGCAGGTTTTAATCTGAACTGCTGGGCCCTCTAACAGTAAAGTCTGATATTTTAAAAGACGATTATCTGTTAGCCATAGATTTCCTTTTGAAGCCAGTAATCCTGTCACATTATGGGGTGAATATACTACCAGATCCTGTCCCAAGGTAAGTTTAGTAGCTTCAGGTATTAAGATGGCAATTGCAGCGACAGTGCGGAGACAGGCTGGCCACCCTTTTGCCACTAAGTCTAGTTAAACATCAGATCATTCCAGACACAGCTCAAAGGTTTAGTAAAGCGTCTAACTTGGGGAATTCCCGACACACCCTTTACGGTCACAGTTTGAGAAGAGAGGGGGCCCCCCAGGCCAGATCGAAGGACGGAAAATGTGGCTCCGGTATCCAAGAGGAAATCTATGAGATTTCCCTCCACCGTGAGAACCACCCGGGGCTCCTGGTTGCCGATGGAATGCATCACCGGAGCCTGCAAGGAAGGCCCCGGGCCCCTTCAGTCCTGTATGGAAGACTTTTCAGAGGTGACTGGCCCCAGAGTCTCAGACCTCCGAGGACAGTCAAACCTCCAGTGGTCTTCCTTGCAAATAGGACATGGACCTGGAGGCTTCCTCCGGCAATCCCTGGCAAGATGGCCTCGGGTCTTACACCGAAAGCACAAGGGAGCTCTCCGGGGGTCTGACTGAGACTGTGACATTACCAGGAGCTCACCTTTCTTCCTGCTCCTTTTCTCTGGTCCTGGGGTCCCCTCCTGCTCTCTGTTATAAAAGACCATAGTGGCTACTTTCAAGAGGTTATCTAGGGAGTTGTCGGATCCTACTACAACCTTCTGGAGCTTCCTTCTAATGTCTGGAGCAGACTGGATTAGAAATCTGTCTCTCAAGATTATCTCCCCTTCCACAGAGTCAGGGTCAAGTGGAGTATATTTCTTTAGGGTCTCTCTTAAACGTTCTAAAAAGGCTGAGGGGTTCTCCTGTGGTCCTTGATCAATTAGAGATAACTTAAAGTAATTAAGCGGTTTGGAACCTGTCTTCCTTAAGCCCTCAATAGCACAGGTGACAAAGTGCTTCCTTCGCCATTCGTCCAAAGGATCATTAGGATCCCAGTTAGGCTCGTCTTGGGGAACTGCCTGTTTGCCTGACGGGTAATATATGGAAGTATCATGGACAGAAACTTTAGCATCCCTTCCTTGGGCGATAAACACATCATCCCCATATTCCTCAGCTGCCTGAATAGCTGTGATCCTTTGTTGTCTCGTCAAAGTCTGATCAAAGAGCATCATTACATCCTTCCAGGATAATTCATACATCTGTGCTAAACCCCGAAAAGCATCTACATAATTGTCTGGGTCATCTGTAAAGCTCCCTAGGTCAGCCTTAATCTGTCTAAGGTCCTGTAAGGGAAAAGGCACTTGGACCCGAATTGGCCCTCCTACTCCTGGCATCTGCTGAAGGGGCAGCATCTTAGCAGGGGGCCCTGTGGGAAGCATATCCCGAGAGTAAGGAGGACAGGTTGGAATAGCAGGCAGGTTCGGGAAGGACTGCTGTGGTCCCAACAGAGGTGAAGATGCTACGGTAGCTGACTCAACCTTGCAAACTTCCTGAAACTCTTTTCTTTCCCTCAACGCATAAAAGGCCTGAATATAGGGCATCTCTGCCCATTTCCCTGCCTTTCGACAGAAGTTATCTAGCTGTAAGATGGTATTGAGGTTTATACTTCCCTCTCGAGGCCAGCCCTCTCCATCCTCTAGCTTGTAGCCTGGCCAGGCTGTGGTGCAGAAAAAGATCAGGCGCCTTTTCTTTAGATTCTGGGGATCAAAGGAATCCCAGTGCTTGAGGATAAACCCCAAGGGGGTTGTGGTGGATGGCTTGTTTCCCATCTGAAAAGAGAGGATAAGAAAACAGAAGCGTCCCTCAGTTTCTATCTCTCCTGAGTTTAAGACGTCTCTTAAAACTCCTATTGCTAGCCCGTGGCGTCCAGGTGTACTCTGAAGACCACAGAAGTAGGGAGGGAGGTGGGAGTGAAGTCAGTACACTTGACTCACGTCGCTCGACCTCCCACGCCTTATGGGATGCGTCTCAGTTAGAACAGCATGTGCCAGGAGTGAAAAATCCGCTCCTGTTTCCTGCGCCATGCTAGACCTAGGCCTCTGCCTGGTGCAATACTCTGATGTCCTGGAGAACATATAAGTCAGAAGCAGCATGTGCCAAAAATATCCCCTGCACCCTGCTGCGTCTGGGACTTCTGCCGGACAAATATGCTCTCCTTTTGAAATTTGTTCTAACCTCGAGCTGACAAGCCTGACCTCAAACTTCGGCCTGATTCTATAAGCCTGTGTAACAATGTCCTTAATGAGAGCTGGAGGAATACCTGTGTTGACTCTGGTTTTCTGCTCACATTAGCGACTACACTGGTTAAGAGCTAACCTGGAGGAACTGTCTCTGCTGACTGCCTTGTGAGGGAATTAAAGCGCTTTCCAGTTAAGTTTATCTTAGATCTCATCTTTAGAGGGGCCTAGAAAGAAACTCTGCCTGCCTTTTCCTTTTCCCCATCACAGACCAGCTGGTATTTAGCACATACTGACCAGTAAAAGAAAACCCAAAAACTGAATCCATAGAGAATGAGGAGACTTAGTGAGAAAAAGCTTTTGGAGAAGATATCAGAAAAGGTAACGGAGGACTCGTCAGTGCCTGAGGCTGTTTGGGAATTGAGGCACGCAGCCCAGGGCTCGTGGCCTCGCTGTGGTGACGACTGAGTCCCCGCAGAAGGAAGGAAAGAGTGCAGATTTCAGCCCGACACCCTGACGGGCTGTCGGAGTCTGGGGTACAGTCCAGAGGCCTTTCGAAAAGCATCAGGGAGTGGCCCTGACCAGAATTTCTGAGGCGCCCTAAGACTTCTCCCAGTCTCACGCGACGGGCTTAGTCCGCGAAAAGAAACTGAGTCTGGACAAAACCGACATTCCTGGAGCCAAGGACCCCAGCTCCAGGGGATCAATTTAGCCAAACTCAGCAAGCCTCGCCCCTGAGTCTTAAGACCGGCAGCCGCGCTAACCGCATTTAACTGGCTGACAGGGACCCGGTGTTTCTTTTTCCGAGAGTTACTAATTGTGGAGAGCTAGTGTCTCCGAAAAACAGGATAGAGTCCGCTTTGCTCACCGTCCGACGAGATGGATGTCTGGAGGCTGGCTGGAGATGAACTCAAGTCTCGCTGGTAGAATCCGAGTCACGGCACCAAAACTGTTGCAGGAATTTTGACTCCGAGTATGGCAGCAACCTCAAATTCTTGTCTCGCAGGAAAGAAGAATTTTCATGCGGACACAGTTTAGTTTTAACGCAAGATTTATTAGGAAAGTTGAGAAGAGAAGACTCCCGTCCTAGTGACGGGAGGGGGCTTTGAGATAGAAAGGACCCGTGCATGGGGAGTGTTGGGATCTTTTAAAGGAATTTCCCCATCCCCAGGTGGTCCCCAGGTGTTCGGTTTTGGGGCAAAAGATCAGGGAGGTGCAGGACAAACATTATTGCACAAGTATGTTTGCAAATGGGATCTGCAGACTTACTGAACCCAGAATCAAGAAAAATCAAATGTTTACTCTTATAATCTCTCCTTCATTCATCAAGGAGTTGTCAAATAAATCTGTTTGCTCTTCATTTGGCTTCTGCTTAAATGAGATTGCTAACCATTTCTTTTAAATGCGAGACTCACAAAAATATAGTCAAAGGCATGCTAAAAACACATTTTTACTCATCAGGATTTTTGGTTGATACCCACAGAATCCATTCTACCTAGATAAGGTTAAAATGAATATATTGAACTCCTGACTTATGGGATAGGTATATTTAGGACAAGCCTGAGTTGAAAAAAATTTCCAGAAACATCTCCCAGAAACACACTGCAAATTTTAGAAGTACAGCATTTGTGTCTTCTTCCAAGCAAGTAAACAGAAAAGAATGCACATGACTTTTTTTAACTGTTGATGTACCTCAGTACACCTGTTCAGAATCAGAAACACTGGTGGACTGCTTGTGCTCTGGCTAAAAGGGGAACTGGGAAAGAGATGTGTTGAGTTATGTAGGGAGGTAGACCTTACCATATGAATTACAATACTGAGAGTGGATGCCAAGAGACTTAAGGCCCCCATGCGTAACAAACCTTCCCTACACATATTTATATGGAAAACCAAGAAATGTCTAGAATATCACACTTTAGTGAAAATTTTTCTCATTTAGGTTCTAGAACTCAACAACGTATTTCATATAGGCAATGACATGATCAAAAGTCTCATTTAGATTTAAGTTTTAGTGAGGTTGGACTGGCTGTATTGAATTCTATATAAGACGTGATTGTACAGGAATGATAAAGAGAAACTAAGTGACCAAGGGTTGTAAATAAACTATTGAAAATCTCCTTTTTAATCCTCCTAAAGATTTTGGTGGAGACTTCTAATAGGTACTCTTATTCAATTGCTAATGACCTGCAGAAGGACATTGTGACCCTAGAAGGTCATGGAGCACAGGATTACAATTGATTGAACATTCTTTGTATGAGAATAACTGAATGGGTACCTTTTGTATAACTGATTGGGCAACATTTGTATAAGAACAACTGAGTGTGTACCATTTGTGTAACTAAATGGATATCGTTTGTATGAGAACAGTTGAATGGACAGTATGTGAATGAGAACACTTGGTGGAATATACAAAAGAGTTCCAAATAAAAGTACAGAAATGGGTTTTGTGGATAAGCTCAATACCTCCTCCCTTATCCAATATGACCCTCAGTGTATAAAGTCAGATACCACTAATAAACTTCAGCTTTTGTCCATGTATGTTATAAATGGCCCTGCGCACCAAGTTCATCGCTGCAGGACAGTGACAATGACCTGACCCTCTTGTTTAGGCCTCCTTGGGGAGTTACATTGCCCCTAGTCCTTATTGTGTGTGTGCGTACCACTGGCTCTGACCAAGGCTTGTGGGAACAAGGGGCATGTGCCATTTCTGAGTCAGAACACTCACGTGAGATTTCCAACCCTCTTGCCAGTCTGTTTTGATTCCCAATGCCCAGTGTTCCCTTTCTCAGCCACAAGGAATAGCTGATGAAGGTGTTCACAGGGGTCCTACAGCATGCTGAAGCCCTCGTTACTGCACTAGACAGAGTTGCCAGTTGGCTAGTGAAGGGTGTGGACAGTTAGAAATCTGCTGGTTAAGCTACTGAGAGTATCAAATAGCACATAAACTAATGTAATCAGCCTTTTGGGAAAAATGACGCAAGACACCAAGTGTCATCCTAATGCTCAGTTGGCGACAATGAGCCTCAGAAACATCTTTCAGATGTTCCCACAAAGCTCTGATGTGAACACTGGATCTGGGATTTGCTGTTTCATCATGTGATTGTGCTTTCAATTTTTTTTGTTATTCTTATAATAAATTCACTCTTGTAAATATGCATCTATAGGAAAATAGTTATGCAGGTGTGGATACCCACACATATATGTATACATAAAGCTAATATTGAGAAATATTTATGAAAATATTTTTTCTTTTGACTGGTTTTTTTAGAATTTCTACTCTTTCCAGAAAGAGATTTAAAAGATAAAAAAGCAATTTGCCAACATTGGAAGACTGAATATTTTCATCTGTAAAACAAAATTGCCATTTTACTGCTTGCTTGTCAGCAAGTAGTATTAGTTTTTGTAACTTTCCAAGCCTGATAGCAGTAAAATTAGCTTTTTCATTTAATTTGAATTTCTCTGACTACTTTCAAGTATATTTTTCTTGTGTTAGTAAGTGAACAAAAGGAAGTTTGAATACTGATTGCTCATGAATTTTTGCCAATTTTTCTACTGGATTGCCTTTTTTGTTTTCCATTTGTAAGTACTAATCAGTTGTCATCTGTGTTGTGAAAACATTTTATAAATTTACTTTTAACATGCTGACATATTTTTACACATAGAACAAATAAAATTTTATATGATGAAGTGTGTCTGTTCTGTGAAAGTATGCGATATTTCAGACATAATGCTATAACTCATGAATGTAACACCTACCTTAAAATATACATTATGGGAACCAGTGCTATAATGGCTTAACTGGCTAATTCTCCTCCTGCCAGTGCCATCATTGCATATGGTGCTGGTTTACAACTCTCTGTGTATGGCCTGAGAAGGCAGTGGAAAATGGCCCAAAACCTTGTGGTCCTGCACCCATGTAGAAACTTGGGAGAAGCTCCTGACAGCTGGCTTTGGATCAGTTCGGCTCTGCCATAGTGGCTATTCTGCGAGTAAACCAGGGCGATGGAAGATCATCCTCTCGTCTCTACTTCTCTATAAATCTGCCTTTCCAATAAAAACAAATCTTACAAAATATGTTATATTAAATACATGTTAATATGATTAAAAACTGAGGTGTACCTCTTTTGTTTAAGATTTATTAATTTTTATTGGAAAGGCAGATATACAGAGGGGAAGAGAGACAGGGAGGAAGATCTTCCATCTGCTGGTTCACTCCCCAAGTGGCCACAATGGCTGGAGCTGAGCCAGTCCTAAGCCAGGAGTTTCTTCTGAGTTTCCCATGTGGGTGCAGGGTCCCAATGCTTTGGGCCATCCTTGACTACTTTCCCAGGCCACAAGCAGGGAGCTGGATGGGAAGTGGAGCCACCGGGATTAGAACCGGTGCCCATATGGGATCCCAGTGCATTCAAGGCGAGGGTTTTAACTGCTATGCTATCATGCTGGGCCTGAGGTGTACCTCTCAACAATCAAATCTACTTTCTTTCTCCCAGAATCAGCAACTGTGCCAATCATTTTACTTTTCCTTACATTTTGATCATTGCATCTATTAAGTTAAAATTATATTTAAAAAATTTTTTCACTTCTGTGTCAATGTAATGATACACCTTTTTTTTTCTTCAGGCTATGCTTTTACACAAGCCCATGCTTTTGAAATTTATCAATATTTAATCACAGTTTTGTTCATTTGATCTCTTATAAAATATGAATTTAGGGTTTAGTTTTCTTCTTGTTGAAAGACACAAGTTTTTTTTTTTTCAATTTTCTTTCTAGTCTGACCTTTGCGTCTAAGGAGTCTGCCCCTGTAGATTCAAGTAGATTTTAAATATCTAAGAAAAATTCTGCAAGTACTGAATATTGACAGTATTTTGCTGCTATTATATGTTCCTCCAACTATACGGTAAAACTGTATCTACAGTCAGATAGGCAACTGGTAATCCAGAGATGATTAGTAATCTAGAAATGATTCTTAGCCATTATTTTTTGTGAATGCTTACCCTTCATGATCACAAATCTCCAAATCTGTTTCTTGTGTTAGCATGCTTTCCCAAATGCTCAGTATGTTTTGACAAAGTAAAATTTAAAAATTTGCATGTTGCATGTTGGTTTGTTGTAAAACAGGTGTTTTGGATATATTCCTAGGAGTGCTATTGCTGGGTCATATGGTATGCAGATTTTGAGTTGTTTGAGTGTTCTCCAGACTGATTTCCATAAAGGCTGTACCAATTTGCAGCTCCACCAGCAGTGGAGTAGGGTTCCCTTTTCCCCACATCCTCGCCAGCAAGCGTCGTTGGTGTTCTTGTTTATGTGGGCCAATCTTACTGGTGTTAGGTGGTACCTCATCGATGTTTTAATTTGGATTTCCCTTATTGCTAGGGAGCTGGAACATTTTTTCATATGTTTGTTTGCCATTTGGACTTGTTCCTTTGTGAAATGTTTGCCCATTTCCCGTGCCCATTTCTTAAGTGGCTTGTTTGTTTTGGTTTTTTGGTTGTTTTGAAGTTCTTTGTATATCCTGGAAATTAGCCCCCTGTCGCCTATATCATGTGCAAAGATCTTCTCCCACTCTTCATTGCAGCACAATCAGTAATTGCAAAAACATGGAAGCAACCAAAATGCCCATCAGCAGAAGATTGGATAAGAAAGCTTTGGTTCATCTACTCCATGGAATACTACTCAGCTATTAAAAAAAACAAAATGCAGTTCTTTGTGGCTAAATGGGCACAACTGGAAACTATAATGCTAAGGGAAATGAGCGAATCCCAAAAGATTAGATACCACATGTTTGCCTTGATTTAACCTGTAATTTTTTGTTTGGTCGTTTGTTATTTTTTGAACCTGTCATTGATACTGTCTCAACCCAGATGTTTCGAAGAATGGAACTTGCATTATTTTTAACATATTGTTTACCCAATACTATGTCAATTAATTCCATAATGTTGTATATTGATACTGAGGCCTTGTTGGGCCTTTTAACTGACCGGATCTTTACTCTGTTAGACCTATCTTCAGACCATAGAAGGTCTCCCCAAGAGGCCACTGAACTTATCTGGACAATAAGACGCTGAACTTTATGCTAGGCATGTGTTTGCAAGCAATGAATCTCAACTGAACTTGAACTATGGTTATGCAACAAGGTGGAGGAATCCACCATGGGGGGAGGGGTATAGGAGGGGTGGGGGGAATCCCCAGCGCCTATAAAACTGTACTACATAATACAATGTAAGCAACAATTAAAAAAATATAAATAAAAATAAAAAATAAAGTAAAAGAAAAAAAAATAAAAATAAAAATTTGCATGTTATCAATCTTTTCATACATTTGAGCTTTCCCCTCATCTCGTCATATTTTCTTTTAAAAATTTTAAATTTGTAGTATATTTATAATGTTGATTTTGTAGACAGTGAATGTTGATTCTAAAACTCACTTTCAAAACAGATCCCAGAGTCAATTTCTATAGATACATTTTCACCAGGTTTTTTGAAATTGTTGCCAGGAAGTGACAATCCCATTTGCTTATCATTGTTTTAATCTTTCCTAGTAATGATAATTCAATCTCATTTCTTAAATCCTTTTTTATAATTACTCTTGCTTTCTCTCTTATTTTCTCCAAGCTCAAAGACACTTTGTTTTGAGTTGGTTTTCCGAACAGTGAAAATGAAGACATCACAGGGACCCATCCCTTTAAAGACATGAAGAGACTGCAGTCTATTTTGTACCATCACATCGTCACAAGTTCCTTCCTCTACTGCTCTGATTTCTTTTGTTAATTGGCTTTTTATCATTTTAGATTAGAACCTCCTTCATGATTGTTTTTCTATTGCAAAATGATATGTTTAAGGTAGTTTTAGAGAATCATTTTTGTGCATCTCATAGATTTTACTACCAACTATTGCACTTATTACTTTCAAGGTAGCTTGCAAGTTCAGTTTTAATTTCCTCCTTGAGCAAAAAGTCATATTGAAATGGTCTTCTTAATTTCCAAGTAGTTATGGTTTTTATGTCCGCCTTTACATTACTTATTTCCACTTTTATTAGACTATGACCAGAGAATATGGTCTGTAACATTTTTACTTTTTAAAATTTGTTGAGCCCTTTTCCTTAAGAAGCCCTAAGATTTTATGCATATACTTATTAACTTTCGTTTATTGTGTTTTTGAAGATGTAACCTATTTATTTCTGCATGATCATTCCAAATCTTAAAGTGTTAAAGTACTCCACTATGGAGACATCTTTAACAAGCTATCCTTGTGTTTCTTTGGTTTTTCCTTTATAGTAAAGCCCTAAATGTATTTCCTTCTTTATTATTTTCCTCTCTGTATTTGTGTGCCTGATGCATACAGATTTATCATGAAACTTCCTTCCTCATACTTTGTGACTAACTTCATTACAAGTTATCAATCTTTAACATGCTTAGAAATTTTAGCTTACATTTCCTTTTACCTATTTGCATTTTTCAAAATTGTAACTGACAAAATTCTGTCTCCCTGTGTTCAACTTCCACATTCTCTTCTCGAGCTATTATACTTTTATTATTGCTCCAGAAATCATCTTCTAGTTTATATGCTATATTTCAACAATTCTTTACATTTATATCACATATTTTAAAATATTGTAGCCTTATCAAGTTAGATATGATCATTAACTATATATGTATATATTTCTTGAAGGTATCACTGCTTACCACTAAATGTTTGGTAACTTCCTTATCTTTTTAAAACAACTTTGAATTTAATGGCACAATTCTATAGGGTCCGGGATTTCCCTACTCCCTTCCCCACAAACTCCCACCCCGACTGATTTTTCCCCATACTATTACTATTACTATTAGTATTACTATTACTATTACAGTCCTTCATAAGCAGTCATAGAGCAATAGTCTGTTACTTAAGTATGCCCTGTCATTACGGTACAGACAATGTCAGGCAGTCCAGCATCCCATTGTATAGATATGTCCAACAGTTTCATTGAGAGTCCATCTTTGATTTGGACGTAGAGATGCATACTACATTGTATCTTCATATCCGAATATGATAGTATTTATTACACCATCACTATACATTCCCCTAAATGAGAAGCCACGAAACAAAGTCAACAACAGGCATGGTGTTAAAACAAAAAAATTTTCAGCACCATGGAGTCGAACAATGTGCCATTGAAAAACCAACGTATGGGTGAAGAAATGAAGAAATGACACCACTGTGCGATCCATGAGCCAGCGATGATCCTGTGTATCTTGAAATTGAGATTCTAGTTTGTGGCTTTAAAAATCTGAGTCCCTATATGAATATTTTCTTTTAAGATAAATTGGGTATGGACATGAAAGAATTGCTAAAACATGTAAACAGTTTTCTAACATGTTATTCTATAGATTCCTAGGGTACAGAGAAAAATTATTCTACCATTTTCCAAAGTTCCTTACTTACATAGAAAATCTGGGGTAGGCTGAATTATTTTCCTTGGTTGATACTGATTAATTTTTAATATCTGTCTTTATTAATATTGCACTGAATGCAGATGGTTAGTTTTTGGAGCTAGACAATTTCCTTGCAGTAAGGTCCCAGTTTCCTCGTGTTCCTATTTTTCCCTCCTGGAGCAATGTAAACAGAATTATATGTATATGTATATATACATATATATGTGTATATATATATATATACATATAGTGTCTATGCTGTAGACAAAAATATGGATCTTGAATTTACATAAAACAGCAACTATCTATGTTTACTTCCTGAGATTATCACCTCGGAAAAGCACTGGACTCTTTCCAGGTTGAAATATGAAAGTATATGTCTTGCTTCTACAAGGTGAGCATTTCCACAGTTCCCACTCATCTGTTACAGATCAGTTTCCATGCTTTCTGTACAACCCATGAGTATTCCTAGAATGCTAAGGAGGTTTATCCATTTTTCTGGAATCCAGAACCTTGTCAACTTAGGCCCAAGTATTTATAGTCTCTAAGTTGGCCCAGAATTTAGTTCACGTTTCCAGTTTTCAATAGAGCAATTGGCAGACTGTGACCATTTTCCACCTCTGTGACTTGAAGTAATTCTCTTCTATATGATCCTTGCTCACTTTCTGGAATGGAGGTTATGCCTTGTTTGAACAGATACTCTCTTCCACCATCATTACTTTGAATCACTTCAATAATTTTATCTTCCAAATTAAACATTTTCTATTAAATGATATTTTCAAAAGGATTAAAAACATTATTGTTATATTTTCTTTGTATTATTTTGCATGATATCGTTTTATAGGCATCGGGATTCCCTCTTCTGCCTGTGCCCCCTTTCATCTTCCTCATTCATGCTTTTGTTATTCATGCTATTGTTAAATTGATGCCAGTCTCCTTAGGCAGATCTACTTGATTATTCTGTCTCTGGATCCTGGGCCCTCCGAAATTTGTTTCTTTGTCAGCTCTCTGGGTCTTAGGTATATGGTAATTGGAGTACCTTCATTAGCAGTAAGGCTGCAAATAGCAAAAAGGTAACATATTTTAAAATCTCTGGTATATCCAGGAATTAGCAGAATAATTTCTAGCCCCGCTCTTTGACAGCAGGAAGGAGCTGATTTACCAGATCAGACTGTTCAGTTGTTAATGAATCCTGCAAGTTGAGTGCAGGGTGAAACCAGGAACATGTCCTGGTTTACCTATGGAGGCAACTGTTCAATCTAAGGTCCGGGGTACTCAATAGCATCCTTACAATAAAACAGTGAAAACTTCACATTTTTATTAATGCCCTCCGTCAATGTGTGCTAGCACACCCTCCTCCCAAAAGCCCATTTTATGCTTTAAAAGAATTCACAAGAGGTACTCTATGTTAAAATCATGCAAGAGTTCTCCAGTTTTTAAAAGTTTTGCATAAGCATGGTATTATGCCATGTTATCTGCAGTTCTTTTAGAATTCCCTACCACTTTTTTATATTAGCCCATATCTTCTCACTGGGCACTCAATATTTTTAGAACAGTAAGAAGAGATTGCAGGCGCTCCCAGAAGAAAACATGATTTAGTGATAAACAAGCACATAAATATCTCTATTCAATATCAAGTTTCTTTGGTCCTGGCTGTCTTTGGATGTATTTTTGATTTTCCTAAAACATGAAAAGTTTGGAGTTTACAGCAGGATTCAGACTGGAGCAAAAAGCCAGAAGGCTTGGAAGGCACTCTCAACATACAGTCTAACTCAGGAGAGAGGTCCACCCTACTAAAAAAATGCCCAGTTTGGGCTCAAGAGTCATTTAACAAAACCCGAATTAATGGTTATCCTGAAAACAGAGCACATGGCAGCAGAGGTTTCAAGCAACAAGGAAACAGAGAACAGGCAGGGCAGACTCTTTGTATACCTAAAAGCAATTTCAAAGGATGAAGGATTATGTTCAAGACGGGTGATGGCCTAATGGCTGGTTGGTGCTAGTCTGCCTTCTGTAAAAATCTGTACAACTGGGTAACTGCATCATCAGGACCGAGGAAATTCAGACTGATAAATGCCAGAATAGAAGACAGTAAGTGCACAGATTACTAAGTCTGTTTTTTTCCATCTCATCTCTTCAGGGCTTTTCTGATCTTTATAAATTCATGTGAATGATAATTACACACATCTGCCTCCTTTAATCCTTGGCTGTTAAGTGTAGAAATTTAAGGCAAAGATAAAACAGAGCTTATGGGGATCTGGCTGTTTTTATACTGTGGTTTGAAATTTTGAAATCTTGGTGAATGGGGAGCAATTCATTTTAACTTTCTACTTTGCTGTCACCCTGGTTTTACCAATGCCTTCAGCCATTAGATGCTTTTACCCAATAATATTCATAAATCATAATGCTAATACAAGAGACAAAAAGAAATGGTTTTATCCATGGCCCTAAGATCTGCTCTCCATTAAAACTAATATCAATCTTCATGTAATCGTGTCGAAGGCCAGACATCCTGTGATCAATGGCGTCTAGGTGCTATCAGAGTAACAGTTCAGAACACACAGATGACAGCAGTGACAAGAGCAATCTTAGAGCCAAGTTTTAAAGTGTATCAGGAAAGTAATGGCAAAGACAAGATAGAAGAATAGTCAGGTCAATGGAAGCCCGAATCACGCTGTTTGAGTACCTATTTCCTTACAGCACATTTTCATTTAGGAAATCAAACCAAAAAGTATAGGAATCAGTTAGCCCAGCAATTAAGGAAGAGTGGCTTCCTGCATTGCCACCTGGCAGGAAGATTTAGAAGTTTCCAAATTAGAAGCTTCAATTTGAAGCATTCTAGAAGTCAAAATTACCTGCAAGCCATTAAGGATGAATTGATTTTCTAATACAGCAGCGGTGAGCTAGATGCTGTTTCTGCTCCTTTGAGATCGTGTGGTGTTGTCAAACTCTAGCACTCAAGATTAAGAAACTTAAGACAGATTTAGTCATTGTAAGCTCCTAATTACACACCTTGTTTCAGTAAGATTAGGTGGTCATCCTGGGATGGTAAGCAAACATTTGGAAGACAACTTACCAGGGGTCTTGAAGTAAGAGGGTTTTTTCAGACTCTCAGTCATAATGCTACCTTAGGACATGTTTCATCCAGGGGATTGACGCAGTAATTTGATCTCCATATGCTTACTTTGTCTTTTACTAATCAAAGCCCCATCATATTCCCTGCACTCATGCAGGCAGCTTTCCTTTATGCATTCTTTAATATTCTCTTTGAAGCAGCACTTCTAAACTGTTTGTTTTCAACAGGAAGCTAGTAAATGTTCTGCGAGGGAGAAAAAAAAATTCACAGAGCTGCCAGGCTTGGAGCTGACTGGCAAAACAAACCAAAGAGATTTCTTAACTACAGGATTTCTCTTGCGTATGTAGATGTTCATGAAAGAAGATGTGACAGTTAGCATCAGTTAAGGGCCTCCTGCCTTGGTTTCTTTCCAGAACCCTGCTTGGTATCTTCCAGCATGAACTCACATGAGCATAGGAAGCACATCTTTAAAAGACCCTAAGACACACCTCTGGGTGGGCTTAGGAAGCCTCAGCGGGTGGAATCTTCTATCAGGGCCAGCTACACCGCCCCCTGTGGAGAAGTTAATCCTTGGTGTGCCGCTCCTCACTTGAAACTATCCTGTGGCTGTCTTCACCCTTACCTCCTTGGCCATGGCACCAACCCCAAGCAAGAGCTGCAATCACCATCTCTCCCACCGAGTTATGGGTGCTTTAGGAAAAGGGAGTATAGCACTTTCACAGTAGATAGGTATAGAGGGAGGTGCTTCCTCTGTCAACCTGAGCCTGGTCCTTGGCAAGCCAAGTTGCTGAATCTCCACGGTGATGTCACATACCCCCTTCGAGCCCCTAGGTGGCCTTATTCTGAAAATTAACCCGCAGCAGGTGAGCTCATGAGCATGGGGGGTGGTGGGGAAGGAGTCAGGCGTGCCTCATCCACCACGTTATTCCCCCAGTCCTCTGTACCCAAAGGACTCACCGGGATTCCCCCTGGAGACAGCAGAAGCACTTGCTTTGGGCAGAACTGCTAAATGATGATAAAATGCTATTGAAACACAAGCCACTAAGAAAACCCTATGCTGCCTGCTAGAACGAGGATCAAGGTCTGCAGGGCCTAACAAGCACCTCCCCTGCCGACGGCTGAATTCCTGGCTGCACACCGCTAACTGTGGGTTTCTTTACTCTCCTCATTCAGATTTATGTCAGCCAAGTACTCCATCCCCACAGAATCATATCTAACCAGCTCTTCTAAAGCTGATGAATCCCCACCAGCTTATTCTTATTTTTTATTTTTCATTATAGGATTTTATAGGCACAGGGCTTTCACCTTCCCCTGTACATCTATCATGCCCCCCACCTCTGTTTTCCCCCATATTGTTACAATAGTATAATCCTTCAGCAAGCCACAAGTTGATCATTCTGCTATTATCTCATGCCATGGAAATAGACATCCATAGTGTAGATATTTTATTCCTGATCTTCCACTTTTCCCCCCAAATTCTAAAAATTGCCTAGCATTCAGAATTAAACCGATTAAATTCTATACTTTCTGCTTGTCAAAGAACTTAATGTCCTCATGGTCTTTCGTCCATAACAGTGATCAGTCTATAAAGGGAAACTTAGACAACTTGTGAGAATTTTTTGAGAATCTATGACAATATTTATCCAAAAAAATGGAATTAAGAGGTAAGGTTCTTTTGGTGCTAAGAGCTTTTCAATTCTTTTTTTATAACTACTTTCCATGAACTGTCTGAAAATGTCTTTTCAATTTTTTTGCAGCAACACATATCCTTTAACTCTCTTTTCTGCATTTTAAGTGATTCTCACGTGTAATGGTTTGTTAATTACAAATAGAGTAAAACAAACACATGTGCTTGAGTTTTATGGCTGCATTCTGATATTGCCATTTGAGCGACCCCCTTCTCAAGGAAAGAAGCGAAGGCGCAATACCTACACATGGTTTCCTCTGCTGTTATACTTCCAAGAATGGACTTTCCCCCCTAAATATACAAAATTAAAGTTTAGGGTACATTCAACTTCTTTTAAAATATAAAATATTTTGAATATACAATTCTCTCTGGCAGATGCTAGTTTCTTAAGATTATCTGAATACAACAAACATGAAGTACCATCCCAAAGCTTCATATTACTATAGTGTGAACTTACTTGGGTGTTAATACAAATTCATATTTGATTATTGCAAATAGCTCTTCAACCATGAAATAGTTTTATTTATTGCTCAAATATTTATTACACTCATGGATAGTTTTACAAATTTTGAAGGCTAACTCTTTCCTTATCATTTCAAAAGTTGGGAACAGCTCTAAAAAACAGCCACACAACACTTTTTAAACTGAACTTTAAACCCCCTAAAATCATAACACAGATAGGTAGTAGTCATTTTCTCCTTGAAATACTGACATTTTATTGTAACCTTAGAAATAAGGGTGCTTTGAAAATTTGTTGGAAAATAAAATTAAAAGAAAATTATTTTGGTGTATAAAGATTGAGACCCATGAATAGAAAGATTTTAAAAACAATGATAGGAATGCATATTATGAGACGTTATTCTTGAATTTTAAAAATGTGCTAGATACTCTTAATTTCATTTTCTATGACCTTTTTGAAATACCTTCAATGTCCAAAAGTACATTTTTTTCTTTCCTGGGATGTTGCAATACTAAGTCATGATATTGGAAGGGATATCTTTGTGACATACAGCTGCCAAAAGCTCCCCCAACCCAAGCACAGCATTATTATGACAGACATAAAGGAATAAGAGAATGATTTTTTTTCTAGATAGCTTGGACCATGGGATTTCAGCAAATGTATTTGATTTGACCAATCAACAATCAGCCATTTGAAGAAGGGGTAGAAGCTATAATGAAAGGGTAAAGGACTGACTTCACTTTAACTTAAAATTCTTTTTCTTTAAGCAGAGCTCTGCCTGCACATCACTAAGAGCCACATCTGAATGGTGCTCCCTTTTGACTTTCACACATCATACCACTCCCTGCTTGCCCAGCAATACAGAATCTCTTTTACCTATTAACAGCACCTTGTAACATTGAGAGGGTCCCCAGGGAAAGCACTAACCATGATGGACAGCCCACTGATTTCCTATGGAAGCAAATGCTATCAATACCACTGACCTCCATAGGCAATCACTGTGCTGATCAGCAAGAGGAATGGCAGCTCCTCACTAGACAGGGGAGATAATGGAGAAGGACTTCTGAGCTTAAATAGGAGAGTGAGCTGCTGCCGTGCTCGGGAGAGAATATCTACCTTCTGGAAACACAAATCCCAGGAGAAGAGAAAGAAGAGACTTGGTAAGTAATGCAAAATTAAGTTGTGGTCCAACAACAACAACAAAAAAAGCCACTATTAACTGGAGCTGGAGCTGATAGGTTGGAAAATATGTAGCTTACTGGGATCCATCCCTCTTGCATCAGCACATTTGTATCTTTAGCACTTGCAAAACGTTAAATTCCAGAATGTACTATTTCATGTTATGTCCTTGCATCCCTTACAATTGCCCTTTGAGAGTAGTACTCCTGTTATTAGTCCCATTCTACCCCCCAAGGAAACTTGAGTATTTGAGAATACAGAAGATTGACCTGAGAGGGGAACTGATGGGCAGAGCAACTAATGAACATGCCCTTGCATTTCTATTAACTCTGGACAGAACGAGGGGAGACAGTAGCTGTGCAGTGTTTGGAAAGCCACTGGAATGGAAGAATGGCCACTGTCATGTAGCCCTCTGCAGGATCAGATTTCCAACACCTTTTGCATCGAACACGTACTTTCTCATGCCTCCCTAAGACAGCTACCTGTTAGACGAAGGGGCAAAGTGTGTGGACGACAGCTTTGGTTGTTTGCTCAACTGTTTCCTCAGTCATAATTGGCACCTCTGTGATGGAGATCACACTCACTGACCCATGCCCCATCCTCTGTGCAAACAGAAGATGAATATGCTATAATTATTGTAAAATTTCTTCCAAAGTTATCTAAGGTGTGAGATATAGCAAAGCCTGCAATAAAATACAGGTCTCAACTATATATCACAAGATCAAAACTAAGTTTGTTTTCCTAATTGGTCCAAAATATGTGACAATGGAGTGAACCATTCACCTAGCAGCTACGATAGCCATATTCAGTGTCATAATAGTACCTGGGTTGGGTTATCAGCTCAAATTACTGACTCCAGTTGGCTAAGCCTCACCGTGGAAAGCAAAAGTGGTGCTTACTTACATCAGAGACCTGATGTCAGTTCCTGGCTAGCAGCTTTGACCCAGCCCAGCTCAACTGTGGCAGATATTTGAGGAGTGAACATGCAAACAGGAGTACTCATTTGCTTTTTTTCCTCTCTCTCTTTCTCACTCTCTCTCTCTTTCTCCTCCTCTGACCCTGTCAAATGAGTTCAAAAATCAAAAAAGCTGACTGTGAAAACCTAGTAGATGCCCTCAGCATGTTTCCTGCATTGGTTTATAAGCAAAAGTCTTTTATTGAGAACATTAATGTTTTCCTTATACCTTCTGCTTATCAGAGCACTTGTCTGCAGCATTCTTATTATAAAACATTAAGAATCTAGTTCACATTATGCTGCAACAATAAAGTCCTATAAAAGCTGAAAGGAAATACATCTTCAGTGAGATTCCATCATCCCTTATTAATATCATAATTGAGGGCTATAAATCTGTTTCTTATACAATTCATGCAATAAAATACTTAATGGATTGTGAATGACATGTTATAAAACTAGACATTAAGTATTGCAATTTATATTTAAATGTGCTTCAGACATAAATAAATGCTCTATAAATAGCAAGCTTTCTCCAGTCAGGAGATGTAACCTTCCATTTACTCCTAGCGGACATGGAAGCAGAGTTGTTAGGGAGTGTGTTTCTGTCACCAAATTGTTATTGTATTTGAAATGAATAGGATATCTTAACATTCAAGATACTTTACGATTATCGAATTGTTCAAGAGCTCTTCAAACAGAGTTAGCTCCAAGTACTGCCTTTGCTAGTTACCCTCAGGGTATGTTAGAATGGTCTTACCTGCCATGAAGTAGCTTGTTTGGCATTAATGCTGTGGTTTGGACTGAATGAAAATGTAATGGTAAGTTGAAATAGTGTAAGAACAGAAGCAGTGTCTATTCTAAGACTCGTCCTTTCTTCCTTTGTTTCATATCCACCCAGGGTGGCTGTTTCAATTGGCAAAACCGTGATGTTTACCACTGAGAAAACCAACAAGGGAGACACTTTTTGGCATCAGCTAGGCTACTTGTGCAGTCACTCAACACAGCAGCTTCCAAGCAAGCAGCATGCTTCACAGGGGAAGGGTCAGCTGGGCTAAGTGCCTCTGCATCAGTTCAGTCTCACCATTTGTCTTGCTGGTAGCTGGGATGGTAAACCAAATGCCAGGACTGACAAGTGTCTCTCTCATGTGTGTGTGTGTGTGTGTGTGTGTGTGTGTGTGTGTGAGAGAGAGAGAGAGAGAGAGAGAGAGAGAGACAGACAGACAGAGCGAGACAGAGAGATCTAGTTTCTGATATGAGAAAAATCTGGCAAATCTGAATACATCAGTCAGTTCAAATTGTTATTGGCTCCCGATATGTGTCTATGAGGGAGAAAGAAGGTTTGATTCATAAGTGTTTGCAAGGTAACAAACACCAATCTTTATTTTTTTGCTTTATTTTCATTTTAACACACCTGGGGACTGAACAGGAATGAAATGCCTAGATAACACCAGATGCACTGGACATGGCTAGAGGATGGTTAAGCTAAGAGTCTATGTCGATTCTGCTGGATAATTAATGTGTTATTACTCCAGAAATATTTAAAAGGCAGAGAAGGCAGATGGCCATGGAAATGGGAAACAAACTCAAAAATCCATCCTAAAGGTATCTTACCCAGATTCATAAGTGATGTTTTAGTCCCATTTGTGTGAGCTCTAGTGTGTCACTTCACCAACCCTGTCAGTTCTGTCACTCCAACACCTAAATTGATCTAATCACTTTGAAATCTTCAGGGCATACTTCCATTTTTTTCCCCCAACTAATACGTCCCTTGGGATTGAACTAAAAATGTTCACCCTGGCAATATTCTGGTTTCCCTCTGCCTTGAAATATGACTGGGTCATCTGCCATCAAAAGCCAATGGAAGACACTGAAGCCCTCATTCTCACCCAGTGGCTGTTTTCCCTCCTGCTTTCACAGATTTTCTCAGTCACTGAGTATCACCACATGCTAGGCATTGTCAGGTTGACCAGAGGGTCCATTCCACTTGAAAACTGCCAAATTTAGATACAGAAACAGATCTTGTGAATGACAAAGAGTTAATGAAACACACTGAAGGAACTGGATTGATTTTTCTGAGTCCCCCTCCTTAGAGTATGCACTTTGTACAAGTGGAAATTTTTATCTGTTTTAATTCATTACCATGTCCTAGACTTCTGGAAGTCTCTCTGGCACACACAATAAATATTAATACTTAATAAGTGGACAGTTGTATTAAATTAACCTCACATGAATATGATGGAGTGAAACAGAATCCAGGTCTTCTAAATCCAAATCTATGACACCTGATACACTCAGTAAAGTATGGTTGGTACAGTCAGATTACACTAATTTATGGATGTCAGGAGTTGTGTGAGCTGTGTTCCAAGACTTGCTTTTATTATCAGTAAAATGAAGCTCATAATACTTCTTGAGAGGGTAAAAAGAGTTGAGAGTTATCACAGAATCCCCTTTCTGTACTTAAACAAAAAAGACCACACTCTGTAGCTTTGCCTTTCATCCTTTTGTAATCACTACTTCTTTCTTTCCCCATCTCCCTTTTCTGTCTCTTGGCTTTTTCCTTTTAGAATCCCTCTACTTCTATCAAAGGCACTCCACCAGGGCCAGTATTGTGGTGTAGTGGGTCAAGCAGCCACTTCTGACACTGACATCCCATTTGGGTGCCAGCTCATGTCCCAGGCCTCCACTTTTGATCGAGCTCCTTACTAATGGTCTGGGAAAAGCAGAGATATCCAAGGGTTTGGACCCCAGCTACCCATGTGGGAGACCTGGATAAAGTTCCCTGTTTGTTTTTGGCTTGGCCCTGCCCATTGTAGTCATCTGGGAAGTGAACCAGTGGATGAAAAATTTGTCTTTCCTTTCATCCCTGTAACCGACATTGAACGTAAATACATTTTACAAATGAAAAAAAAAATTAGCAAACTAGAGAGTATTTGAAAAGTGGGTTAGAAGATAAAAGGTTGCTTCCAGTCCTCTGTGGCTGTCCTTTTGGATATATCCCGAACAGTCTAAGAGATTCACAGTGATCCTAGCGCTGTGTGAGAACAAACCCTTGTCCCTGGAGTCATTCTTGACAGGACTTTGTTCTGTATCAAGTCATTATTTCACTGCAGGGCTTGAATGGATTTTCCAAGGACAACGAAATAATTGGAATTGCAACCACATCCCCTCTAATATCTTTTCATTGTTTCCAGAGTGATTTCCCTTACTTAGCCTGAGTTGTTTGGGGAAGGGTGGGGCTGAACCAGATTCTCTGTCCCATTCATATCTTTATTTCCATAGCCCTTTGAGTCTGTCACTCTCATAAGACGGAGTTGATATTGCTGCAGGTGTTCTCAGGCCTGTCGTCATTAGTGGTCTTTCCTTTGCTCTATTCTGTTTTCCATAATGGCCTTCATTATTTCCTAGGCTTTTCTTTCTGCAGTGTTTATGTTTCCATGCTTGGCCATTTGACCTTCAGAATTGTTGCCCTCTTGAGGGGCCAATGAAAAGTTTGAGGGCAGTTTGTCAGTACTCTAGGCTGATCAGCCTTCTTTCCTTTTATCATTATTTTCTATTTGATCTGTAAATGTTCAATGTTGCATTTAAAAAATACTACTCTGTACTATAAACTTCATAAACTGTAGTTGCTTCCTTTCTTCTAACCTGTATCTTAAGAGGCTCTGTATTAGCAAAATATGGTAGGTAACTTCCCCCTGGCAATCTGCTGGAGGCTTTTTTCTATAAGGCAACTTGGAAAATTCCCATTGTACACATGTATATTACTCTCATTCCATTATATTGGAGCTCCAGTAAGGAATTTCTGTGATAACAGATTACCAGGTGAATTTCATCATTTACAATAATGATTCCATTTTCAACTTTGACATGATTTCCTATTATAAAAAGAGGGGAACAAGTATTGATTTTGAATTATTCATTTTGAATTAAGTTGGAGTCCGTGACAAAATTATAAATTAGACCTTTATACTTCAGTGTTTTCCCAACTTTTTTCCCCATTTCAACCTTTATAAAAATTCTTCTGTCAACATCCTTGCCTCTTCAAAATTCATTCATTGACACTGAACATTCTACCATTATATCCATCCAAATCTGATTTCCCAAAGTGAATCCAACTGATATACTACTTTCATGACACCCTCTTATGTAAGTTAATCATATTGCTATATTTGCTTTTTTTGAGTCATTAAAATGACTTTAAACTAACCCTCAATTTGAGGTTAATAGCCATTTAATACTTAGGAAGACAACTCCTCACAGGTGACTTAATGACGCTTTAGGAAGACCAATTCCTTGCCTTGAAATATCACCAAAATGGGTAGAATTTGAAGATCCATGCAGAAACCAAAGGAATTATATATTAACACCAAGAGGGCTACTCACTCTCTTTAAAAATGCTGTTTGAGCTTGATTGTGGCTCTCTCCCCTTACTGTGGCCTACCATGAGATAACTATGCTGCATGAAATGGTTCTGGTGGAACTGAATGGGCTAATCAACAAGGCATGATGAGTTATTAGCTGAATTTCTTAATGCAAAAGGGCAAAGCTTCAGTCACTCAGACACTGATAAAAAAAAAAAAGAAAAAAAAGGCCCCACTTAAGTCAGTTAAATAAAAAGTTTGGATGTTCCATATAGTTTGAAAAGTTTAATTTTTTTTCCAACCAATTCATTGGGCAATGGCACTTAAGAAAATGGGATGATGCAAAGGGACTTTTGTCAGATTGTAAGTGGGTAAAAAAGAAGAAAAATGCTGACAGGTCAGTCAGTTATCCCAAAGCTGGAGGCAGATGGAACACTGCATTTGCCCACACTTAATGAGGGCATGGAGATGAATGGGAGTAGAGATCGCAGAGTCCATCCTTACCCTTCAGCCCATGGTAAAGCGAGAGTCACAGTGTGTGAGGAGGTACCCGGCTCTACTCATGTGTAAAACTGCAAACCTTGTTTGATAGAAACAAGGTTAATGCGCTACTCAAGATTAATTGTGATTTCATCAAGAAATTGATTGAGGATGAGAAAATCTGAAAGTGAAAGGAGGAGACAAATCTTTGTTAGATATTTATCACAAGGAGGTGATAGATGAAACCTTGCAGAAACCAATAATAGGATTTTAAAAATTCACATAAGCAACATTAAGGATATCTGTAGTGTTTGCCTTAGACAAACTGGAGTTGGAAGATGGTGAGCAAATGTGGATGTGACATAAGCTGCTAAAGCGCCTGCCTTCAATGCCAGCATCCTATATTGGCTCTGGTTTGAGTCCTTCCTGCTCCACTTCTGATCCAATGCCTGGGACAAGCAGTAAAAGATGGATCAAGTATCTGGGCTCCTGTCAGCCACATGGGAGACCCTATTAATGCTCCTGGCTCCTGGTTTCAATATGGCTCAGCCCTGGCCATTGCAATGACCTTGGACGTGAACCAGCAGATGGAAAACCTCCATTTCTCACTCTGATTTTCAGATATGTAAGACTTTAAAAACACACTAAAAGGAAAATGGAAACTATGTCTGGCTAGTGAGACTATATGTTTCCTATATTTTCCAAAATTTTCATAATTATTTATATTAAAATTTATTAAAAATTTATTTGATAGACTTTCAAATATAATAAGCTCTTAAGGCTGATTTGCTAGAAATCATATACTCAGTAATTATTTACAATATGAATTCTTTAGTAGTCATCTATACTGAGAGATAACTCCTTTCCAAATTCATAGCCAAAGAAATCTAACAGCTCATGTACTGTTCCTTTTCAATCCCTTTAGGATCAATAGTCTTGCTATACAGAGATCATGAAGTAGATTCAGTGAAAGATTATTAAATTAATGAACATTCTTCCCTGCTGCATGAAATGAAGTAGACAGACTTGAAAGAAATTTCTAAAATTTGCTGAGTAATGAAAAATTGCATTCAGGGGATTAGAATGTGCCTAAGATCCAGGAAAACCTGCAGTGAAATTCTCTGTATTAATCAACTTTTTTGTTTGTTTTACTACAGTAAAACACATGAGACAAACTATTCAAGAATGAAACAGAGGTTTATGGAGTGACAATTTTGGGAGTTGGCTTTGCCTCTGGTGAGACACCTATGGCCCATGGCAAGGCACAGAGGCAGGATCACACGGCAAGCCAGGAAGTGAAAAGTTTGCAGAATCCCAAACTCAGGATTCCCCAGCAATCCTCTGATGAAACTGAAGAGCTCCCATGAGACCTACTTCCTAGTGATCCAAAGTCTCCTAGAAGCCCCACCTCCTGGAGGTTCCACCACTTCCCAAGTTAGCACCACCCTGAGGAGCCAGCATTTCACAACAGGCCTTTGGGAGACTTTCCACATGGGAACAAAAGCTAATCTCCAAGTTATGGAGAGTTCCCTAGCAACTGAACAATAGAAAGAATACAAAGAGAAAAGTGTGTAATAAAACGGTATAATATATATTCAGTTATGTTCAGATCTCTAAGCATACAAATATATAACTAGAAATGAAAGTGATCTGAAAATACCTTTCCCCAAATCTAACAGGCTGAAGTCATTTCTTCCAAAGAGGAAAGTGAAATGCAAATGGACAAGAGTGAGGGAGCACCTCTCAGTTTTTACCTTACATAGGATTGTTTAAACCCAATTTCTTTTAAAGTGATACATTACATATACCCATGTTATTCAATTTTTGGACCAAAGTTGGTATAAGGATTTTCATGAATACCATCATTCACAGTAACTCTAATCCATTCATGTTGCTAATGGTGTTTTATGTATCTCAGTAAATTTTATATACTAAAGTACAGGTTTGTCCAATTCTAAAAAAAAAATCAAAGAATTAATTTACTTCTATAACTTAAATGAGTTCACAGTTGAATCTTTTTTTTAACTTTTGTTTGTCAGATAAGGAAAATTATTATGCTTAACTTCCATTGCAAAATAAGTATCTGCACAAAGCAAAAAAGTGGACAAAAGTAGGCATAATTTATGATGCAAAACTTTCTGGGCAATTCAAGCATATGACTGTGAAGTTAAGGATACAAACTAATGCTCCCGTTGAGCCTGTTTATACTAGCACCAAGTTATTATTTGATCTGATTTTCAATTTTTTAATTCGATGGCTCAAACTACTAATTATATAGATGCATGGAACTTCATACAGTGTCAATGTTTAAAGAAAATAGCTCTAAAATATATCAAATAATTTTAAGCCAAACATAACTATTTGTTTATTTCAAAATAATTATAATATTTTCAATGAAGTTTAGTGGGGAGAAATCTTATCAAGACCATTTAACAACCAGTAAATCTGCAGCCCAGAAATAATGGTGTAAAGGTATTAATTATGACCAAAGCTCGGATTATAACAAAGATATTGAATTTAAATAATTGTTTAGGGTTAACAACACATCATTAAACAAATTCTAAACAGTATACTTAAGTATTAGAGAAGTCTTGAATATAACAAGTTACTAACACTGCTTGTGACAAACAAAACAATTAGTTAAAACCAAATATTTTGCACCATTAAACCAAGTAAAGAAAACTTGCTAAGTTATACTGAAAATATATTTTGGAAAATTTTTGTTCTGAAAATAATGGACTACATTGATAGCTAACTGGACAAGTTTCTTTTCTTGCAATAAGACCTTATAATGAACAGAAACTACTGATAATATTGTCATGTCTATGGTCAAATTGATTTTTCTAGAGGAATTTGTTTTTGTATATTTGAATATAATGGCTATCTATTCAAGTCATAAAGCAAATATGAGTTGATTTCGCATTCAGTAAATGGTTTCATTACATTTTAAATTCATAGGTTAACACAAATGTTGTCTACATTTTTTTTCTCAAAATGGGAATGATTATTTTGTTAGGATTATATATAACAGAATAAGTCTAGAGTGAGGGCGAGTTTGAAAGAAAAGGAATGTAAGAGTCCAGCAACACTGCATGAGTCAGAATTTTTTTGCTCCAAAATATCTCAATTTATTTCAAGGGTTTCCTAGTTAAATTTTCTTGAATTCCAGATGGAAAATTAATTAACCATCTTGAGGAGAAATGTTGTTATTGCTACAGACTTTTCATAGATTCTGGGCTTGTCTATTCTCCAGGATGACATTCTCAGCAGTATTTGATATGGCTGGAAAGCATCTTAATGAAGCATTCTTTCAGTCATAGTCAACTGGCTGCTTATCATTTATGTATGCTATGTTAAGTACTGAAGATACAGGAGCAAACTAGGTACATCAAAATTGAATTTCTGGGTGTTTTCAGCACTGTGGAAGAGACAGATAAAGTAAGAATCTGTATGTTGGGCCCGGCGCAGTGGTGCAAGTGGTTAAGGTCCTCGCCTTGCACGCTGGGGATGCCATATGGGCGCCGGTTCTATCCCAGTAGCCCCGCTTCCCTTCCAGCTCCCTGCTTGTGGCCGGAAAACCAGAGCTTTGGGACCCTGCACCCACGTGGGAGACCCGGAAGAAGCTCTTGGCTTCGGATCAGCATAGTATCGACCCGTTGCGCTCACTTGGGGAGTGAATCATTGGACGGAAGATCTTCCTCTCTGTCTCTCCTCTCTGTATATCCGCCTTTCCAATAAAAACATAATAAAAATAAATCTTTAAAAAAAGAATCTGTATGTTAGAGGGCAATAAGTACTAGAGAGAAAATACAGTCTTTTGTTTTGTTTTCCAGGTATTACACTGGCCATGGACAGTGTAGCACTTTTCAGCCATGTGTTGTGTGTGGTTGTTGGATAGCATGAAGGTTCTATTCTGATCTTTTTATTTGGGTTGATCCGAGTTGTCATTTCTTGGATTCTCCAGTTTACTTCTGTATCTTCTAGGATACAATCAGAAGCTTATTGTTATCTAGATTTACCAAAGCTTGGTAGGAGAGTAAGGCGAAGCTTTTCAATCTCCCTTTGATATAAATTGACAGCTACTAATTCCCTCATCTCTCACAATGGAACTCATCTTTTTTCTATATCCTCAACAAGGGCTCTGTAATGTTCAGGAATATCAAGATACCGTTGGCCTCAAATGTCCTGCTGAACTTGCCAATAAAATTCAGGCTGAAGAAGTAAAATTATTCAATGCTATAACCCCATCAATTAGGCATTGTGTTTCACTTGTTAGCTGGGTTACCCACTGTGACAGAAAATCGGCAGGCATGCATCTGCAATTATTTAGTCCTAACACACAGAAATTTCTCCGTATTTAGAGGATGGATGTGACTTCCCCAAACATGTTCTTTATGGGGGGTCTTCTAAAGACAGACATCAGAGCAAAAGTGAAGTAAAGTAGTTTGTGCTTAAAAATGAGCAACAAACAAACCTGAAGCAACAATAGGTGCAATGCATTATTAAAATCTGGGCTCAGGGAGAGAGGGACTACTGAAAACCTATGAATTCATTCATTTCAGATGTTGGGAAAAGTAATCTTTCATTCTCTGACTTCTAAGGGTCAAAGAAGAATTCTGTAAACACAATGCATTTTCTTTTGTAAGCTCGCAGAGGGATACCGACACCCAAGCAGACAACTGAGAGGGCTCAGTACAATGAAGGGAGATAAATAGAACAGGACTTCCAGAAAGGCCACTTGAATGAATTTGCATGGAGTCTAAGGAAGGAGCCAGCAATGAAAGGCACTCTGAAGCTCCGCATTAGAGCATCTGAGCTGTATTACGCAGATGGATGGAAGAGAAAGCAAAATGTGCCTAGAACAAAAACTGTATGGTAGATACCTAGAACTACCAGTGGTTAACCACTGATCAAAAATAAATCTGATATGGACAATTATGAGGAATAAGTCTGGGAAGATCCAGGAGTTACAGCAGTGTGGCCTTCAGCCCTTGGCTGTCTCAGGCATGGATGCCCTTTCAGGACATTGACTCAGATCTGCAGATAGTGGCAAGCATGGACACAGGATGCTTTGAGTTTAATCCTGTAAGATCATAGTAACAATCCAGACTTGGTTGCAGAAGTGATATTGGATTGATAGGGTGGGGAGGGGGGGAAGGCTCCAATGTCACTTCCAACCTCTTTGTCTTACGGTATGTGCACAACTTGAATAGTTGAGGTGAAGAAGTTTATTTTCAGAGACATCTCTGCGCCATGTAGGTGCAGAGAACCAAACAGCAGGCAGAGCTAAGACCCTCCTTTTCAATTTTCTTATTTTAATTATGTTTTATTAGCTTTACTAGATGCTAATGATTGATACAATTACTTACAATAAAAGCCAAGAAACACAAGGGATTACTCTGCTCTGCATTAGAGATGATTCTTGAAAGACTATTAGAAATGAACTTTATTCTTACTGTATGGAGCAGAGGGAAAATATGAAGCAACCAGTTAGCCAAGCTGATACATAAACAAATAAGAATAATACTCTAATTGTCAGGAAGGAAGCAAAGAGGATATATCACATGTTAATTTACTTTATTCTCATTAAAATGTATTAGGCCTTTGTTACACAGTTGGCATATTATTTCATATTTACAGATGAGCAGAACAAATTTCATATGCTTAAACAAATGGTCTTGGATGATATAAGTTAGGAGTAGAATCAGGATTTTTTTCAAGGAAGTAAAAGGCCTCATTTACATCTTGTATCACATTTCAATATGTCTGTTCATTTAATCTCCTATGATAGCTATCACTTATTTCTGTAAGAATTTTATTTTTGATGATGTTTACATGGTTGATTAGGGTGGGAAGTGTTCAGGATTAGGGGAAGTCAGGTCTGGGATCATTGTTTCTAAATTTCCTTTTTCTTCTTCCTGTTCTGGGGGAAAGGGGAAGATAGGGTGAGAGCTGCACTTGCATCCCAACAGTCTTAGTACCTGGTCTTGGGGGATGGCCACCTGATGTCTTCCTAGGGTTCCCAATGTGGAGCATGCTCTGAGGGTTCTGCTCAAGTGGTTTTTATCATTCTAGATGTTTATCTCACTGATCCAAGGATGAGGAAATCCTTCCAAGGTCATTGCCTGACATATTCCAACTTGGAGTCTCCATTTGCCCAGATATTTACTGTCAATACTTGGTTGGGGTAGTTGACCAATTTGTTCTGTCATCTTTCCTCTGTTATGGTACCAGATGTCCTCTACAGGCCCCAATGAACTGCCATATTCTCCGTGTGCACCTATGTCTCCATCCACTGCTCCATCTAAGACACCGAGGAGACCCAGTTCTGATTCATGCACTCCACTTCATGACTCCATTGTCAGACCACAGAATCCTGTGATTCTCCCCAAGGTTGGAGTTCCAAGTCCAGACATTTGGTTGGGGAAATCCCAAAGAAACCTCATCTGAGGTGATCCCAGACCTGACTTGTGTGGTTTTGCCAGTACAGGATCTGGTTCATTCACATCAGCCTATGCACACACTGATAGTTCCAATTGCTGGATTGGTTCTGCTCTAGTCCCATCTCTTACGTAAACCAATGGGTGCTGCAACCCAGACCAACAATGCCCACCACAAACCTGGCCCTTAGGTACACCAGCGGAAACTTCAGCCCACCATAGTGACCCCCACTCACCCTACCAGGCCTGCCCCAAGCCCTAGTTCCTGTGTTTGCCAGTATGTGCAGCTGACTGGTCCAGTCTGCCCCACATCCCATTCAGCTCTCATATACAATGGGCATTGAAGCCTAGTTCAACCCAACCAGTCCACACTCATGCTGGCAGGTGTCACTGCCTGTCTAGCCACCCTTCCACAGCCCTGTTTCTCATGTTCATCATTGGGAATTGCAGCCCATCAGAGAGGTGATCAGTTTCACTAACAGGCTTTCTCCTGTCTGGAATCTTGTGCTCTCCAGGTGGTACTTGGTTCTGCAGTCTAGCTTGACAGGATTTACCTCCAGTCCAAACACTTGCCAGTTGATTCAGCAAAGCCAGACCAGCCTGTACTTACTCTTGCTCATTCATGCACTAGTAGATGTAGTTGGTTAGTCCAGCCTGGTTCTCCCCATAACCCAACTCACATGCAGGTCAACATATGTGGTCCTGCCTAGCCTGATCTGACCCTGGTCCCAGCTCTCATATTCACCAGTGTGAATACTGGCTCAGCAGCAAAGTCTCCTTTCGTTCTCCCCATTGGGCTTGTACCTCACTACCTATCCAGGCTCTCACATGGGATGGCGAGTGCGGCAGCCTAGTCTGGCATGGTTTGCCTTACTCTGGCATTCGTCAGTGGGTGTTGTAGCATTGATTGGCCCAGTGTGCCACTTGATTCATGCTGGTGGGCAATACTGACCTGCCCAGCCCAGCCAGCTCCCAGTCCCAGCCCTAAATATAAACTGGTTGGTGTTGTGACCTGGCTCATCCTGTACCCTGTCCTGGTTTTCAGATCTGCCAGAGGTTGTTATGAACTGGCCCAGCCTGGTTGACTCCCAGATCTTAGCCACATGCATGCTGGTGGGTACCATAACCTGGCCTGGTCTGAGCTATTCCCAGACTTGGTTCTTATACTCACTTGCAGGTACTGTGCCCTGACAAAGGAGTTCCTCAAGGTCCTGTATTGGGTCTTCTTCTAGTGACAGATCTCACACAACCAGTGGGTCCTTGGCCCAGACTGACTTAGTCCATTTGCTGTCCTAGCAGAAACAGTGGCCCTGCCCAGCCAGCCCACACCCATTCCAGTCCTTACTGTTGGGTATTACAACCCACCACACCTGATCCTTGCCCCAACACAGCTCTTGAATGGCTCGGTGGGAGCCAAAACCTACACCCATCATGGCTCTCATGAACATCAGTGCGTGCTGGCATCAAATCCAGCCTGGAACACCGCAGACTTTATGCATAACCATGCCAATAAACATCATAGTCATGTCCAGCCCAGACTGCCACCTCCATGCTCTTGCACTCACCAGTGGGAACCACCAGTCAGGACATCACCTTAGCTCCCCAACCAGGCTGATTCACAGCCACAGATCTTGCTCATGCCAGTGGCTGATATGAATTGACTTGGCATAGTCCATTCCATCTTGACCTTTGCCATCAGATGCTGCAGCCTGCCCTGACCTAGTCTACTCCAGTCCCAGTTCTTGCTGGCAGAGGCTGAACCCCAGCCCTGCCCAGTGTACACCCATCCCTGGTTCTTGCAGACTGGTAGGTATGATAGCTTAGCCTGGCATAACCCTCACTTTAGCTTGGCTCCTGCACATGCCAGCAGGCTAAGGTTGATCTATCCTACCTGGTCTATCCCTTTCCAGAACCAACCCACACCATTGCTGATGGGTGATGCTACCTTGCCAGTCTTACCAACACTCAGGTCTGAATTACATGCTTACCAGCACGAGCCATGAACCACTAGTGGTGTTTCCCAAATTCCCCATCAGGCTTATCCCCATACATAGATCTCACATGTGCTGGTGGGTGCTAAGCATCTAACTGGTAATAGTCTGTCCCCTCTGCTCTGGCCTTTGTATTAGTTGATGGATGTTGCAGCCCAGCCTGCCCCACATCCTACTCTCGGGGACACCTGTGGTTATTACAGCCTAGATCAGCCTGGCGTGTTCCCAACCCCAGTAACTCTGAGTGTTGGAGGGTTCAATGGCCATTTTCTAGCCAAGCCTATCACTACCCCCAGCTGATTCTTCCACATGTGCTCAGTGACCCAAATATGTGATCCATGTTTTGCTGCTTTCCTAGGCACATTAGTAGTGATCTGATTATAAGCAGGGCAGTGGGGAACCAGTGCCCACATGGAATGCCAGCACTTCAGGGAGTGGCTTAACTCACTACACCACAGTGCTGCCCCATTCCTGTTATGTACCTAACATTCATGACAGTTGAGGAGGATGGGAAGCAAAGAGGGAACAAGCAAGAGTGAACACACTCCCAACCATAGGTTTATTGTCCAAATGCCTGAAAGGAGGCCAAAACTAGGAGCCAGCAGTAGAATCCAGGTCTCCAAGGCAAGGAGCAGGAAGCCAATCACTTGAGCCTTGCTGCTACCTTCTATTGTCTGCTTTAGCAGGAGGATGGAATCAGGAGCTGGAGCTAGAATGCAAACCCAGGCACTCTGACATGGGATGCAGCCTTCTAAACTGCTATACCATCTGCCTGCTATAGTGTTGCTGCTTTCATTTTCAAAATGTATGTTTACTCAACAGTATTCATAAGTGGCTGTACCATTTTGAAGTTTTATGAATGACTGACATTTCTTCTTGCTCTTCATCCTCACTAGTTATTATTATTATTATTATTATTATACAGTGTAACAGATGTACCCACTCTTCAAAGCAGTGTTTCAGGAAAATATTTTACTAAATTTGTAGTTTTTAAAACTATTATAAAACAAAGTTCACAGTTTCTTGCAAAACTAAGTATACTTGTATGCTCTAGAATCTTGTTTGTATTACCCATCCCCAAAATTTATGTTTGCACAAAAACTTGTATGCAGATATGTACAGATGTATTAATAGTTGTCAAGACTTGGAAAGTAACCAGGATGTCTTTCAGCAGAAAAATGGGCAAGTCAACTGTGGCACATACATAGAATGAAGTATTATTTGGCACTAAAATGAAGTGAGTTACCAAGTCATCAAAAGGCAATGGACTCAATGTAAGGCAAAGAAGCTGGTTTGCAAAGAGCCCCATCATCCATCACCCCCAATGTATGGCATTCTGCAAAAGGCAAATGAAAAGATCAGGGGTTATACACAAGAAACGATGAGGCAGAACACAGATGGTTTTAGGACTGTGGAAATTCTTTATGTATCATAATGGTGGATGCACAGCATCATTAAACATCTGCCCAAACCCATAAAGTGTGCCACACCAAGAGTGAACCCCACAGTGAACTGCAGGTTGGTAGATGATGAGTGCAGGTTCATCAACTGCAACAGCAACAGCCCTCTGTTGGGAGATGCTTATAATAGAGGAGAGATTGCCTGTGTAGGGGTTGAGGGTATATGGGAATCTTTGTACCTTCCTCTCAGTTTTCCCATAATCCTGAAATTGCTCTAAAAAGTAATTGAAAGAAAACTATCATAAACATGCATATGTCAACCCAAGTCTAACACATTAGTGAAATACAACATATTAGTCCTGGTTTCCAGGTTAAATTACTTTGTGGCAAAGCTCCAAATATGCCTGCTCTCATACTCTCATACTGGCTTGTAAAGCAAACTGTGATTGCAAGGTGTTATGTTAGCAAAAAAAAAAAAAAAAAGTTATGCTCAGCTAATTATCCATGTGGATGGCAATTTTCACTGTGTTATGAAACCAACATGCATAAATAAAAATTTTACTGTTGAATCATATTTGCAGTTATCAAAGTAGCTTCAACCAGACCATTCAAATGCATTTTACAAATTAATTGAGGAAACATTTTGCTAAAGTGTGTTTTTCATCTGTTTATTATATAGTGCTGTTTCATGTAAACTTTTACTTGGTAACAATAAATCTTGCTTCAAACAACAAGTTAAAAAAGTGCTGTCATTCATATGTACATATATATCTGAAACTTTCTATTTGGTTAATCAACATGGTCAATTTTTTTTTAAAAAGATTTATCATCTGCTCCAGCAGAGTTGGGAATGTGTCCAATGATATGCTACACAATTTTGTCAACCCGAAACCATCTGATGGCCAAGCATGACTGAATTGACTGATTTTTCTCTTTTCTGTGAATAAATTTATGTTTTGGACTTGCTAATATCAACATAAATTATATAAAAGCTGAAGCTTTTAATTCTAACTGATTGGATTCTTATGATTCATCTCTCTCTATAGGTCTAAGTTTAATAACTTCTATTTTTTGTAACACATAACACTTGGGAAGATTTAAGAGTCCAATAGTTGCTGACACAGTTTACATGGCAGATGACCAAAGAAACATATTGCTACGTGAGAACAGATTTTCTTCCTTGGTATTTGAGACTCCCTCTCACAGCGACTCTTTTTTTTAAAATCCAACTAGACACTGACTAGATAAGCTATTATTCAGCACTAAAATGAAGTGTTGCCCTTCATTGTCTTAGAAACTGATCAACAGCATAAACAAAGAACAACAGCTATCTACCTTTTATGGTAGAGAATTTTCCAGGAAGTTGGCTGGTACAGAAGGAAATCTGCTCATTTAAAAATACTGTATTATTTGGTAATGATAAAAGATTCTGATGTTGACCTTCCTGACATGATTTGGAAATGATTATGATTTGAATTTCCTTCAAAACATTTGAAGTCACGCAACATCTTTTGTGCCATATGTTTTATGATTCCAAATGCTAGTTTTCAGAAGCAGCAAGTATCCTTTGCTAACTCTGCAACAGTAAACAAAACAAACTTAAAAAAAACCAACCAAAACACAGAAGCAACCAGGGGCTAGTATAGGATACGTGAGTATTGGATGAGGATTTGCTAATGACTTATTCAAACCTATTCAGCTCACATGAGAATCTTCCTAAGCTAGAAGCGTTAAGTGAAATCTGAGGTTCTCCAATCTTTGACAGTTTGGTAGTGATACAAGCTAGATACAACTCTGGAAAAAAAAAAAAAGGAATGTTCTTCATTTTCCACTAAGTCTATTGTGACCTTTCTAGGTAACACTCAAGACATTTCCAAGTCACAGCCCACTGGTCTTTTCTAGGACTCCCACTGTATTTCCTCGCTCAATTCTCTTCATACCACTCTGGTAATAGGATTGTCCCTTTCTCTTAAAGAACAATGGGAAGGAGGAACATATGGAGCTTGTGTCAGGATCAGCTCTCTTCAACACCTAACCTTCTTCACTAAAAGCAAAGGTTTTAGTCTGGGATGAGACTGCACTGACAAAACATCTCACAGAAAGTGAGGAAGCCTGAGATTTTCAGAGGAAAGGAAAATGAACTGTTCTGATGATATGAGCAAAATAATTATCCATGGACTACTGCTAACATTGTAGGTTTTCGGAGATCTCAGGGGAGGCGAATCTTTGGAGCTTTGTACCCCCTTTCCTTCAGAAGGATAGTACCACAAAATATCATGGGAGACTGGGATGCCTCCTACCTCCCTTGTGATCCTAGGAAAAGGGACCCTCATGCTTTGACAAGAATGGTGCATTCAGTTCTTCCAACTGCACAGGACGATTATGTAGCACACCACAATGCATGAGGTCTCATCTTGGCATTCCTGCCCTCCCAATGCCATCTGTAAGTAGCACACACTGTCAGGCAGGCACCTGTTTGCTCTGCTGCCAGTTTGCTCAAGTTGAATGGAAAGAGTCTAACGGCCATTTTAACTAAATCCTCGCCCAATGCTAGCAGAAAAACTGCTGAGAAGCCAAAGCTCCTGAGTCCTGACCTGTGGTGCAGGGACCCGGCTTCTCCGGGTGAATTCAGGAACGGATGAACTGCCGTTCATTTCATGCCTCACTGACCAATCATTCTTACTTCTTTGTCCTTGACTTTGCTCCTGAGAATCCGTAAAATATGGTGATCAGAGGGGGAGCTCAGGAGCAGGAGGAATGGATTTGATTTGTAGCTCTATTGCTTTCTTTTTGCACCCTTTTAGGCAAGTTATTTAATGTCTCCATGGTTGATTTAGTCAGCAATAAAATAGGAATAACAATAGTATGTAGATCAAGGAATTGTTGTGAACTCTAAATGAGTGCCTGGAAAGTACTTAGAATAGTGTATGATACAGAATAATCAGCTAATCAGTGTCAGTTACCCAGAGGTATGTATGGCATGAGGAAGAGTCTAGAATTAACTCTGAAAGCACTTGTAAGTCTTTTACTAAGGTTAAAAGAGGGTAATTATGTAATTTTTTTTTTTTAAAAATATTACTCCAACTACTCTGAGGAATTTGCTTGGAGAAAAATGAATGGAAATATAGCAATGAGTTAGGAGGCCACTACAGTAGACCTGGAGAGAGGTGTTAACAGTTTAAAGCAGGTGATGGTTTTCTCTGGACAGAATGAGCAGGAAGAGGGGCGTTTTGGAGGGTGGAACAATGCATGGTGCTGATGTGGGAGGTGAGAGAATGAAAATAAACCGTGTTTCTACTTTGGTCACAGATGCTTGATTTCATCTGCTATGATACTGAAGAATGTAGGAAGAACACATTGTGAAAAAAAGAAAACTTGCTTGGTAATTTTAACTTTCATGTATCTTTAAGAAGTCCAAAGAGAACTTCCCAAAAGCCTGGATTTTAAATCTGCAACTTGTAAGGAACATTTATGAAGCCAAAAATTCTCCTCAGCATACAAGTAGGTAAAGCCATCATATTTGTGACAGCACTCAGTTCAACACGGAAGCAATAGCAGGGCAGACTCCTACACGACTAGGGACAATTATGGAAAGAGAAAATATGGAAAATGTTGTGTCAAGGAAACAGAAGAGAAGGATGTGTTGAAAAGAAGGATGTGGGGCTAGCATTTGGTCTAGCAACCAAGACTGGCTAGATGCTAGCATCCAACCTGAGAACAGCTGGGTTCCATTCTGAAGTCTGAAAGTGCAGTTTCCTGCTAAGGCAGATTCTGAACGATAGGAATGACTCGGGCATTCGTTGGGATTCTACTGCACACATTTGGGACCCAGACTGAGATCCCAGTTTCAGCCCTGGCTATTGCAAACATTTGGGAAGTGAATTGGTAGAACTAATACGTGCCTCCTACATATCTGCCTCTAATAAGGAAAGGAAACTAAAATGAAGTGACTGAGTGATATAGTCTTTGATTTAGTGTGGTCAGAAACGCAGTGGATGATACACAGACCTTTGTGATTTGACTGCACTGCTTGTGGTGAATGTTGGAAACCTGAAGCAATAGGAAGTCAGTTAAAATGAAGTTTTGGTAATGAACATAAAGGTTTTTAAGAAGTTTAATATTGATGAGGAGGAGTGAAAGACAGCCTTCAGTGTGCCCACATTAACAAACTGAATCAACTGGAGATCAAAGATATTCAGAAGAAATTATCTCTACTGAATATGTACAAACTTCTGCTTGTCATTCTTCCTCAGCAGTACTATAATACATATTTACATGACTTTTATACTGTACTATTATAAGCAATCTAGAGAACATGTAAGCATATGAGAATCTACTTGTACATTACATGTAAATGCTACCACTTTCTTCCTTGCTTGTGCTGGCTTCTTTGTGGACTAAACCTGAGCACACCTTCTCCTTGCAGAATCCTTTCTCAGATGTGTGAGCAAACTATGTGTGTTTCATCTTATTAATGCTTCTGTGTCACTCATGCAAACAGTTTCTTAGCAAAGATTTCCCAGTCTCCAGGAAGAGACACTAAAATTCCAAGCAAAATAGAAATAGAAGCAGTATGTGAGGCCAAGAGACAACTGGATATCTATTTTTATGGAGGTTGGAGGGCAGAAAACACATCTTGAAGCTGATGGAAATGATCTAACAGGGCGAGAGATTGTTGAAGCAGGAGGAAGAGGCCATGACTGCTAGGGCAGAGAGGAGATAGGGGCCAGATGACAGAAGCAGCCACTGGCCACTGACAAGAAAATACACTTTTGTTCCACTGTTCAGAAGGAGCTGAATTTTAACAAGTATCTCCTTCTCAGATCATGTAGTGTACATGCAGCTGCACTGGCATGTAAGGCAAGGATCATGGAGTCTGAAAGAAGAGGGAGAGGCAGCACATTCAAATCTAAAACATGCAACCTATGAGCAGCAGGTTATAAACTGGGGTAACACTTTTGTTCTCTCTGAAATGCTCCTATCTGTCACTTCCCATAAAAACAGGAGGCAGTCAGAGAAAGGCAGACTTACTGAATGCTCAATAGCATCTACACTCCCAAGCAGCACTGTTACCTTTATTTGGGAAGAATAAGTTATTAGGTTGCATGAATTTCAGTGATATCCACAAATAACAGCTATTTCAATTTTCCTTTCAATTGCTTTTTTTAAAGTTTTTTTTCCCCCTAAAACTGTTTTAACAGTTGTCTAGATCCAAAGGTAAACTGTTAGTTATTGGCTGCTTGCACTTTTTTTTTTCCTTGAGATTCATGAACTGCATTTACAAGCTAGGAAAGCAATTCATAATCCCCCTGGGATTCAGTATGCTGAATAGAAATGAATATATTTCCACAGAAATGGACTCATTACCCCACCAGTATTGCATAGCACCTTATGAATAATTGTTAGAAAACAAAGAGATCATAGAGGAAGAAAGCTTTTGCCCTTATTTTAGATTATGTATTTTTTTGAAATGCAAACAGTTTACTCATGTGCATTTAATTTTTTTGGTGTTAAGCTTGTGTTTTCCTTCTGCTCAAAAATAATCTAAAATTCGGAAAGGTAAAGAAAGCTAAAAAACGTATTCATGTGTTAATGTATTTCACACTGCTATTATTCTTCAATTTTCAACATTTTACTTTGATATTACCAGCAAAAATAAGAAATTGAGCTGTGGGAAAAAATACATACTAACATAGCAAGCAGTGTATTTGATATTCTATGCATTAAGCCTCTTCAAGAGGCATCAATAAAAAAAATGAAGTTTTCATGTCATAACTGGCAAAAAAAATAGGTTTAAAGTTATGTAACTGTCCAAAGTCAAAAAGGTAGGTAACAGTCAAGCTTTAACTTAATTATAGAGCTCACTTTGAAATACCTTCTATTGCTCCTTCCCAAAACAGAGGTTAAAAGCAAGGTGAAGGGTTCCCATTAAATTAAAAAACTCGTAACATCAAATAATTTTAGACATTTGACATTGATGATTGACAATGACACACTTTTCTCCCTTTAAATCACTGGCATTTGATGTGGCTAATGCCCATGTAGAAGTCGTGAATCTCTAAAAGCACCAATCAATCAACATTGCCTCCTTTAATTTAATCATTGCCTTCCTATCTGCAGGATCAGAAAGTAGGAGCATCAAGCGCAGAAGTGGTGGAGGTTCCAGGAATTCCCAGGTACAGCTCTGCCAAGCACACAGTGGGTCTACACTCCACATCAGCATGCTACTCACACTACAGCGTAACAGTACAGAAATTAGGACCGCTAAGCAACTGATTGTAAGAAGTTATGTAAGTAGCAGTTTCAAATTTCACTATCTTTACCTTGCTTGAAAGAAAAATGTTCATGTTTGGATCCGTACGGACTCATCTACCACAAAAGGACAATGTAGTCCTTCATCTTGTCTGAATTTAGCAGACAAAATAGCATTGAATCGTTTCCTGCACAGGATGTTAACACTGGCTTTTGCAGTTCTGCTAGTCAGGGTGAGTTTTGTCTTTATTGCTGTTATTTGGTGAGATACTTTTGTTTTCCAGTTAAGTTTCATAGGTATTTAATTGACTTTGGAATTTATATAAGGTAAGCCAACTTAGGTTTCAAAGAGCTCTGACACCACCGTGCCTTTACGAAACAACTTTACTTATTCTTGTTGGCACTTGTCTATTGCAAACTGCAAACAGGCTGGTGGAACAGCCACTCATTCAACTCTGACAGATGGAAACTGTCAGCCAAATCACATGAAAGTACTTGAAGTTTTACCCACAGTTCTGATTTCCTTCACTGAAGTAAGCGAGGTGACTGTACCTAGCTTCAAAGGGGCAGAGGTGTGCAATGCTGTAATGTGAGCAAAGGGAAAATTTGAGCTACCCAACAACAGCCTCTGCTAACCCATCTTTACAGGTAGATGCCCAACATCCTTACTATACTGAACATACTTCTCTGCATGCTTTTAGACCTATTTTTCACTTTTGTAATTTCTATAGATATAGTGATCTTGATTTTAATTGCTCGAAAAGTAAAAATTAGAGTTTACTGTGTATCTTTTCTAATGATGTGGTTTATCGGGAAGTTATAACTTCATACATGTTCAATTTTTAAATTTGGAGGTATAGTATGTTTTTCCTGTTAAATAATCTTTCCCTTGTTGAGTTTAAAAGAAGCACTAATAACCTCATCATAATCATTCTCTAAAATTTTCATTTTCTAAGAGAAAGTGAGCTAGTCCAGTAGCTGAAGTCCTGGCCATGCATGAGCTGGGGTCCCATATGGGCAACAGTTCATGTTTCAGCTGCTCCATTTTCCATCCATTTTCCTGCTTGTGGCCTGGGAAGCAAGTAGAGGAGGACCCCAAAGCCTTAGGACTCTGCACTCACATGGCAGACCTGCAAGAAGCTGCTGGCTCCTGGCTTCGGATCAGCTCAGCTCTGGCCATTGCGGCCACTTGGGGAATGAATCAGTGAACAGATGATCTTTATGTCTCCACCTCTCTGTAAATCCACCTTTCCAATAAAAAATATTTTCAAAAAAGTCAAGAGTTAAAGATTTAACAATACAATTAGAATGGATGCAACCATGAATTAAGAACAGCAGAGAGAACACGCCACTTTACAATGAAACCTTGGAAACTCAAAATAAATGGTATCATAGGTGATTACATATGCTAGTGTCCTTGCATTGATTCAAAAGCATTAGCTCATACATAAAATTATTATGACTGTTGACCTTACTATTTGGGATAAAGAAACAGGAATCATTACAGGTAATCAAAGAGATAGAAAACAAAAAGCTCCTATCCCTGTCTGACACACAAGCCTGAAACATTTTTGAAGAAATAAGCTTGGCTTTACTATGTTACGTGTGGATCACCATCTACCATGGTCCTTTCTTGTGAAGGATATGGAGCTACCTACAACTCTGAAAGGGTATCAAGATTCTACACCTTTCTCTGCTTCACACAGGACCAAGACTCAGTTAATTAGTATACTGACTTTGGTTAATTAGGTCCAAGTGTGAAACAGCACAGAGACATTCCTCATAAGCATCAATGAATAGGAACTCTAATCCCAACTCCAGAAAATGTATTTCAGGGTAAAATTTTGCAATCTATTTTGTCTCAGTCATTAGTTCATGATGTAGAAAGGGGAATACACAAATAAGTGCTTCCACCAGCATCAAAGAATGAGTCTTGAAATGCTTACACAGGATTGCACTCAAGTATTCCATTTATAGATTTAAATCATTCTAGGTGGAAATACATTCTTTATATACCTAGTTACACATAGTATATCCTACCAAAATAAATTCTGGGACATATATCTTATGTTAATCCCTTCCCTTTTCCTCTAAATGTTAATATTTCTGTAATGGCCTTCTGTCCCACTTACACTTACAAATCAGGATTTGAACAAGACAATATGGTATAATTTTTTATCATTCAATTCCAATCAGCACTTAGCCCAGCAAAAATCAGTTGGAAGGTAAATTTCAGGTCACTCTAAGCAATAGAGTGATGATATCATAATTTGTAAGTATCTCTCTAGGAAATGAGGTCAGGGAATTTGTATAGGAAACTAGATTTGGAAGATTCATTTCTCAACCTCACGTTGTGGCTTCTATTAGGCTGATCAAATGGGATGAATCCTAGAGAGATGATGCTAAAATGGAACTTTGTGTTGTAAAATGTGCTCAAAAGTAACACACAGGCTACAATTCAACTCTGCCATATCTGCTACCAGCACCCCTTCCTCTTCCCATCCCCCACCTCTTACTGGGCTGTGTCTATAGATCCTTTCTGATCTGAATATGTTGGTAAATCAGATAATCTTTTTCTAAAGTTTTGCCATAGCAGTAGTTCTACATTTCCATATTCTCTATCCAAAACTTGTCCTTTGCCATTAACACTGTTTTCGATCATCTTGACTAACTTGATAAAGACAGATAATATGGATATAAGGTTTATGCTTTCCTTTAGCATTTCTTGTTGTTCTTTCAATCTAATAAAAATGGAAAAATTATAGAGATATTATTTGTAATTTACCATTATGGCTTTGTTGTTATTGGTCTTTGTTTCCAGGATATTTAATGATGGGGCAAGGACACAAGTCTAGCTTCTACAGCGTGTAGTGAATAGAATTCCTGCATCCCAACAGAACACCCTGCATCTTTTGCATTTAGCTCCCCAGCCATTAAGCTTCTCCAAAGCAACAAACACACAGTCTACACCTGAACCTTTAGAATTGCCTTTGAAGTGATTAACTTAGCCTTCCAGCATTTCCTTCCAACTCCTGGGGGAAAAGGGGAGACCTACCAAGATTGAAAATGCCCTCAAAAAGCTATTCTAGCTCCTGCCCACTTGCCCATTTGTCCAAGCTTCCTTAGCCCTCAGACCATCCCAAGATCCTGAACTCATAAAGGCAGTCTGCTGAAGAACTAGACTTCTGTTATGTCTTTCTTCTGTCCACACATTGGTAGCTGGCCATTTCTGAGTTTAGCATGAATAAGTTCAATCTGGCTGTGAGTACACTCCTCACCTCTTCCATTTCTTTGCCTCTTTCCTAACATGTATTCTGGGAAGAGCTACAGAAGGCAATCATTTCTTAGGGTGGAGGTGTGGATAAGGATAGGTCAAAGGTGAATAATTTGAGATTGGTGAAAAGGAAAAGCTAGAAATAAGTAGAAATTATTTTCCTGCCTTTGGTATGGTATTCAGGATAAGAATAAAGTTAAGTTCACAGAAGATGAGAATCAAATGGCCATTATTTTAAGGAGTAGTAAGATTACAAAGTCACTGCTTAGTGGACATAAACTTTCATTTAGATACGAGGAATAACTTAGAGACCGGTTGTACAACACAGTGTTAGGGCGGGTGAGAAGTACTGCTATGTTCTTAAACTGTTATGAAATACATAAAAATTGATTCATTTATATAGATGAAAATGAAAATGAATAAATTTTAACTGCCCTTACTGAAGAATTAAACATTAATGTTAATTAATTTTGATTATTTGATTTTATGCATGTATGAAAACATACTGTACATCATAAATACACAATTTTATTTGTTTGAACAGGCAGCGATTGGAATACCTCCCTTTCTCTACATAAAGAATCTCTTGCAAACATGAATAAATGCCAGCAGAAATTTATGTTTTCTAAATAAGATAAATAGAGTAACTAAAAAATGAAATTAAGGACAAATTTTCAAAAATCTTAGGAAGGATTTCAACTGAGAATTTCTGGAACTACTGCAGTATCAAGACAGAAGTAAAGAAATACAAAACTAACTTTAGTGAAGTGGTTTATACCTTGTATTATAGAACTGCATGATGTAATGCACATTGGTGATCATCATTGAAAAGCTTCTTTCTAGAACATTTCTCATGACTGGCAGTAAGTGGGGGTTAAGGGAATACTGAGCCTAGATCACTGCAACAATAACTAGGCAAGTCCCCGAACAAAGTAAAACGTGTTACTATCTTTCATATGCAGTTCTGGATAAAACTAGCTCATAAAAACCAGCAGTTTTTATACCAATGGTACCATTAATGAGTTTTGAGATCTTAAACATTTTTATTACATATTTTATTAAGATGCTAAATTTATAGTTGATAGTAGTTTCCCTATGACAAGCCATTCATATGGAAATCTCCTAATAGAAATATATGAGTGTAGAAGAATTGGAGTGGCAAATATTTACTGCTTAAGAATGCTTATAATACAAAATACAAATTATACAAGTTTCTCTATTGAGCTATTTCCATATAGGAGGGAAGCCCCAAGACCAGCAGTAAATTGCAAAATATTGGGCTATTAATCCACATATATATATATTTTTTTTCTAAACATGCCAAGAAGAAATGTCAAAGAAAGGACAGTCTCCACAAGAAATAGGGTTTAGTAACACTGGACATTTGTAAGCAGAGAGAGTAAATTAGATCCCTACCATTCACCACATACCAATTATATAGATGACCCCCCAACCCCCAGAAAAACCCTAAATAGTTTTATAGAAGAACTACATGTAAGACTCTAAGCAATACAACTGCTAGAAGAAAATACAGAAGTAACACTTCAAGACACTAGTGTAGGCAATTATTTCTTGTGTAAGATCCCCAAAGCCCAAGCAACAAAAGAGAAACTAGACAGCTGTAATTATAGCAAGCTCATAATCTTCTGCACATGGACTATAGTTCACTGTAATTTAGTACATATTTATGAACAAATTGAACAAACCTTCAAGGCTGTGATCACAAAGTAATGCCAGAATAGGGAAAATGTCACTCTGATTTGAACAATGGTGTACACATATCTGAAATGTTATGCTGTAACTCAAATATGTACAATTATTAAAAATTCACAAGAAAACTGTTTTACAAATTGAGAGTTGGGAGTGGAATGTACCAACTAGCATAGTAGGAAGTGAAGTTACATTGTAGCCTGTGACTCTCCCAAGTAAAATAGGACTCCTGTGGAAACACTTGTATAGTATGATACTAGATTTTCTCTTTGCTTACATCTACCATATAATACATTTACATAGAAGAAAGTAATTTTGTAACTGTCATAAGGAACTACACTATTGTGAAAATTTTGGGAAAACGGTGGGAGGGCAAGATTGGAATGGATTAAAGTAGGGGGCAAGAACCCATATAGCTACAAAACTAGTGTCATTGTAAATAAAAATTATACTTCAATTATTAAAGAACCCTAGATAACAGAAAGTAACCTCTTGTTGAGACTTTTATGTTAGGCAGCATTGAAGAGTTACGATGGAGTATGGGTTTTTCCACAAGATAAAGATGTGTGAATTTATATCCCCCTAGAGAAAAATAAGTCTAATTTGCTTTGCTTTGCTTATGGGCTGATGCCTTAAACCGACTGTCTGACTTGAAATAAATTATACTTGAAATAGAAGAAAATTAGTTAATTTTGTGATTTTTACCTTTTGTAGACATTAGCTGCATTCAGTCTACAGCTCTGACACTAATTTTTCTGGAGATCTTAAATGTGGCATGATAATAAATTCCTGACATGATACTACCAAGTACTTCATCCCAAGCAGTTCTTGGGATAAAGCTCTTTGCATCAGAAGTACAAATGTGGAGCAAGAAAGCTGAGGTTAAATCAATGACTTTTTTTTTAAAAACAAGGATCATCTGTTTAAAAAAATAACACACAGGCTTTTCATTTAAAAAATGAAGTACAATATATGGAATCTTTCCATTTATTCCTTAATTTTCATGTGAAGCTCCTTTTTCCTCTTAAACAGTGAATTAAACAGAGATTTTCTACCTTGTGAAAATCTCACAAGGTCAGCCAGAAGAGAACCCATACTCTTGAGCCTGGATTACCTTGAGTATGGGTTCTCTTAACTGGCCTTGTGAGATCTTCAAACACACAGATACACACACACGAACACATGAAGAGTGACACTTAGAAATACTACTTCCCTTTTCGAGTACTGTGGTTAAAAGCTAGCCTTTTGAAGGACAGACTATACTTCCTTTAGTATTTCTACAAGCACAAATGATGCTGGGGTGCATTAGGTTTTCAACATACATCATCCATTAGTCATCTTGCAATACATGTAACTAATCACCATCTGTTGACTGGATACTGGACTCAGTTGTTACAGTACCTGGTGGTCTTCCTGAAGATTGACTTAGAATAATTCTCAATGGCAAAGAATGAAATGAGGCCCAAACATTAGTGGCTTGAGTCCCCATTAATAGAACTAACAGAATCAAGACAGTGTTATGTATGACCAACATCTTTCTACGATAGCATTGGACCATGTGTGTGTTTGCAGTAACTTCAATGAACTTAGCAATAGTTAGGCTACTGTACCTTTATGATACCAATTTGAGAAATGTAGGAGAAAAAAATGAAGATTGAGCAAAATCAATAGAATGTTTCTTTGTAAGAATATGATGAAAACACAACCTTAGAAATATAACTACATGTACCAAGTGGCTCCAAAACATTTATGCTGTCTGGATTAAGGGAGTGAATATATTCACTCTTCGATATTATGTGTAGTACCATATTTAAGTTTTTCTTTTGTTCTTTGTTTTCTAAAACTAGCAGCATACATTGTCTCTCAATGTTACCCTAACCTAACACACCAATGTGATCAAAAGAGTTAACAGTTAAGGTTATATAAAAATACAAGGAATTTGTGCAAGGTTGAGTCCAAAGATCGCTCCAGTGCAATAAATTGATAAATCCATTCATGAGGGATCTTTTATAAACTTGTGAAATTGATTTCAAACATTCTTGTCTCCAAATACACTTATCTTTTAATTCAATTTTCCTGCAAAGTTCCTGAAGTATCCTCAAGTATCTAGGGAAAGATATTTACTAGAAAATGCTGGTGGAACATCAATGGATTTATCTATCGGCCGTATTTGTCCAGAAGCAACAAATTGATTCTGATTTTAAAGCGGATAATCTAGGTAACTCTTTAAGCCATGAGTACACCCCTTCCCTCTCTTGAGTGTTTGTGTCAAAACGTCTTTTCCTTTGTATCTTTTCTAATGCTTGCAATAGTTCTATATAGTGTAAATCAAATTGCTAATGCTCAGGACATAAATTCAGGTAAGGATATCCAATTGGGAAAACTCTTCTGGAAGGATAACCTGTCCATGGCTTCTTTTAAACCTGTGTGAAAACAGTTCTACACAGAAAGGAAAAATGCAATGCTCTATTGTTATGGCACCAGCACTTTAATGAAATATGTGGACAAAAGTCCCCAAATATCCAATACAATAGATTAATTGGGAATGTAAAGCCAATGAGAAAAAACTAAAGCAAAAGTGCATGTGATATCCAGGGTTTATTGTTTTCAGTTGACAAAAAAGTTAACTGCTGACCTTAACAGCCCTAGCATCATTTTGGTTGATTTTTAAGTCTTAATAGTCATAAATTTCATTATTTCCAATGATCACAATTTAATTTAGTCCATGGTGATACACAGGTTCAAAGGAAATCACATTTTGGCCATGATCTGTGAAATACATCTAAGATAAAAATATGAATTTAAAGCAATGAGAGAAAATAACCATATTTCATGGTTATCTGCTACAAACAAGCCAAAAAGTTTCAAAAAACAAAATTTCAAGCAAAATGATTAGTCCGCTCATACAAAGCTTTGTTGCTAAGCAACCATATCAATGGAATATTTCAATTATGATTTGAAGTTTGAATTTTCCTAAGCAGTAACAAAAATAGACATTCCATAGCTAATGAAATCTCTTCTCATAAAATATGGAAACCTGAACTAACTTTATGAAACAGTGTACTCTTAATATATGCAACATATTAACATTAAAACATTCAGTGAAGGGCTGGGATCCTGAATCCGTTACTTTCCATTGCATGTTGCTATTTTTCCAAAGGCAAGCTCTTGTATAGTCTACTATACTCCTTGCCATTCAGTACAATTGGCCATACATTTCCTTTCAGAAATCATATCTGTAACAATATGCAGGTCATTAGAAAAACATCTAGAGCTTTGTATTTGTCTTTTAGGCACAGATTTCTCATCTTTATATTTTAAGATTGTTATTTTTGCTCTGAAATCAATGAAATGGGATGCCTTACTATCAACTGCTTGGTATAAACTGTGCAATAATTTATATATTTGACTACATGTGCTTCCTTCTTCCACCCCCTTCTCCGAGTTAGGATCTGGTCATTACATTATTGTCAGTATACTTCCATAACCTCCAATTTTACTATTGGAATCAGTTCTAATCAGTTTTAAAAATAATATCATTGTTAAAAACTAAGAAATACTGTATCTTAGCTCGGGTTCCGCTGTAGCAGATATTGGCAGAACTACAATGCAGATGATCGATCTTGTCAGGCATTGTCAAGCACAGGTAGAGAAGAGAGCAGCTTGGAGCCAAGACGGCGGTATCAAGCAAGTTTCCTCAAACTTAATTCTAGAAAGCTCTGTGAAACTTGGAACTTTTCCACAGGGGCATCAGGGAATCAGATGTTGTTTTCAAAAGGAATGAAGTGATGCCTACAGAACTGCACAAAAGTCTTTGACATTTGTGTCAAAGTCTTTCAAAATCAAATCTCACACTGTATAATATCACACTGTAATCCTATGAACAAACTTGACTTTGTGGACCTCAGTCTCATGATGGAATTAACAAGCTTTCTACAAGTCACATGGTCAAAGGGAAATGTTGGCTGAAGAGATACAGACAGTGATAGTTCCCACATCCCATCTTTGAGTATGGGAATCGCAAGGTGTTGCAGAAACTAGGCAAAGTCAGTTCTCCAAAGACCATCAATCACTCAACAAGCAACTAGTGCTAGAGGTGAAGTGTATAGATTGCCCTTTAATTCAGGAGAATCGAAGATATGAGCTTTCAGTTTCAAGGTTCTGAGAACAACTGAGTTCTATATGCCCACAATAAAACTCATTTGACTTCACTGAGTTTCCTTTGTATTATGCCAGCACACAATGGTACAAAAAAACAAGGCTGAGGACAGGAGCTAAAAGATGTAGCAATGCAAAATTTCAAAGTGATAGTGGGGACCAGGGGACTCAACACACTCTTAGGTGAGTGGGCAAGTCACTCCTGGATACCAGTTTTATTAGGCTTCTTCCAATACATTGTTACAGAGAGCTGAGTGGCTTGTAGAAAAAGGGGAAAGTAAGGATCACAGAAGCATAGGGACATAATTAACAAGGTCTCATTCTCTATCTTAACTGTTGCAGGAATTGCAGGCAGTTGACCTTCCTATCTCTGGATTAGCACTCCCTGAACAACAAAGGCTTTCTAGACATGCTGGCCAAAAGCCAGGTCTTCCATACATTTATCACCATCTTTCTCGGGTCACTCAGGGCTTGGGAGTTCACATGTATCCGATAAGATTATCAAGGGTAACTGAAGATAGTGTATCACGTTGAGAAGACATACCTGCTCTCTGCCAGGTCAACTTCATTCCTGACCCTAAACCTGCTGAACTGCACGGAATTCCTGACATTTTTTTTACTTCCTCATTTCATCCCCCATTCTGAAAACAACACCAAAATAAAATATTTGCATTCTTTTCCTTGTCTCAGGTTCTACTTTTGGGGACAATCAACCCAGGAAACTAGAGAACTATTTTCACTGGCAACCAAAATTTTTATAAAAAGTGTTTTTTAGCAGAAATGTTTGACAAGGAATAGTACTAATTTCCATTAGAAACATAAAAGTAACATACTTCTTATTTCTTTCCTTTCCCAGACGCTCTATCCATTTTTTCCATGTTGCAGGTCTTGTTACACCGAACGCTCAAGTTTGACAATTGGACAATAAAAATTGAAGTAAGTTTATCATCTATACCAATTACCTTACGGCTGTGTCAGAGCACTTCCACAGGCATGACCTTTTTGGAACTCTTATGGTGACTTGTACCGACAGCTAGGAGGTTTTTCAGTACGTTAGATAATTTCAACATATATACTGCTGCCAAACAAATCATTTAGTGCACAGCTGTAAAGATAGTGCTCTCAAGTTCAAGAGCACTCATAGCATATACCATGATTTCTACACAATTTCATAAAAATCGGACAAACTGTTTCAAAATTAAATCCCACATTGTGTAATAACATGCTTAGAACCAGTTTCTAAACACCAAGTCTCCAAGTGAAATCAATATTGTACTTTTTGGCATATATTATGAGGGTTGATGAGAGTGGCCAGCCATTCCAGTTTGCCTAGAACCCACCATACAAGTTTTCAGCACTGAAACGCCCATGTCCCATGATACCCCTAACGCCCTAGCAAACTAGGAAGCTGGTCACCCTCATCTTGACAGCATAATCTTCTGTGATATTTCTTAATATTAATGACACATTTGCTCAAATAAATTAATGGACTAGTTTTGAATTATTCTGTGGTTAAAATAGATTTTCATGCTAATACTCACTGAGAATAGATGAAATGTATACATACATATTATCAAATAAGGCACTTTATGCACACTCTGTACATTTTCCCAAAATTTATGCAAAATTTCAGTAATATTCTGCTAGACCCCAAACCACCTTACTCCCCAGTAACTCTTACCTACTTTGTGCTTTAATTCTAGATCGTCTCGTCAATTTCTACCACATGAAATCCATCCTGCAAGGCCCTCTTCAATGCTTTCACTTCCACTGAGATGTTCTCACTTGTAGATTTTCTTGTATAACTCATTTAATTCTATTTCATGGCACTTAGAGGGATTAAATATTTGTACATACCTGCTCAGATTGGCAGGCATATTTCAGCAGAGCATCACCGCTTTTTCGCCACTCCTAGGCAGTGTTTATTACCTTACCTGATATCAAACGAAGCTGAGACTTGCGACGATTAGGTCACTCGCCCAAGTTGAAAGCTTTTGTGTTGTTGAACTGGAATCAAAGAATTTCTAATGTAAGTTCTAGTACATCACTCCTTATTCATGATCATATGTACTTACACAACCTCCTAGAAGTCTATTTTAGTTATCACAGACCAAATATTCATTATCACTGTATATTGGTATTAACACAGAAGACTTTCAATGCTGACATTCAGATTCATCTTTTAATGAATTATTGATTAATTTATTGTTGCAGAAGTACCTGGCCACAGTAGTCCTCATATGTCTGTCTTGTCTCTAATTAGATACAGTATCTAGTACATCCCACAGACCAAGGACAAAGTTTTTAAGAGGCTCCGTGTGGTAAAATTCATTGGTATGAAGATCTCTGCCATCTCAACCATCTATGATAATTCCCCTTTTCTTAACACAATGCTCCCTGAACTGTGCTCTGTGATGATCCTCATTGAAACCTCCAGAGTTCTTGCTAAGAAAACAGATCCAGCCTCAGACTTACTTGTCTATAAAGCTAGGAGATGGATTTCAGGAGTAATGATCTTTATGCTTCAAGTTAAAACTGATCTTAAAGTTTACGGTTTGACTAACTCCATCATACAAAGGCATTGCATCCTAACTGAAACTTCCATTTCACTCATTTTACAAATTTAGTTCTGATCTCCATCATGTCTATGGCCATTCTTGCTCTTCTTCAATGGTATGCCTGTTCTGCATTTCCCTATGGGTCTAATTCAAATTCTGGTTCCTCTGATGCACTTCTCCTTCTGCAGGGACATTTCTGCTGCCATTGCTGCTTTGGCCAAGGCATCATGTGTTAGGCATTTATGTGAGAGTCATTGCACTAACCACCTTAAATGCACTACTCTTGAATTTGCACAGCAATCTCATGAGTTACTTTCTCTAATTGTTAAGTCACACAATTTTGTGTAACTTCTTTACATCTTTGTCCAATGACGTAATATTATATTTTAATAACCTGATCATAACTTACTATATATGGGCGAAATAGTAATTTTTCTTTTTATTGTTTATAGCTATTCTCCATATTTCCAGTAAACTGTATGTATTAACCAGATTTGGTAACATACTAAGCCACCCAATGCAGTGTAAATCTGAAATGTCACCTCAAAAGTAAAAAGGTGGGAGAGAAGAGAGGAATGTCATTGTATTAGTATTTTATCTAGAAGTCAGATCGAATGTTTTAAATACTAATTAGGAATTCAACAATTAACAAAAGAGTTGATTTCTTGGAAACAAAGTAAGCTGGCGATTATACCTGTGTGTAGGATGAGAGGCGTGGTTAAAATGGTGTTGGTCAAAGGATGCAAAACTTGAGTTAGGTAAGAAAAAAACTTGTACAATGTGGTGGTTGTAACTAGTGATGTATTATGTTTTTAAAACAGCAAGGAGTAGGTTTCAAGCACTAGCATCACAAAAATGAAAGGTAAACATAGCATAAATATTACCTTACTAGTTTGATTTCACAATGCATACATAATTGAAAAGAACATGCTGTATACAATGTGCAATTTGTTCATTTTCATAAAAAGTCCTTAAGTCCAAAAAGAACCTATTTATTCAGAAAGAAAATATTAAAACTGGTGTAAAAAAAAAGTGAAAATAGCATAGTGCTTTTCCCAAAAACCATACTACGAGTGAAGGATGCTCATGCTGACAAGATAGACCTCACTCTGACACTGGACCCTTCACTGCTAGGAGCTGCACTGTGGGCTTCCCTCTGCCTGTACAACAGGATCTCCATCATGATAGGCACCTGTCATCACAATTGTTGGTTCAGTTTCCCTAGGTAGCCAGATGAGTAATGAAGCACACAGAACCATTCTTACAAGTAATGATGAAATTTAAATTAGGCCAATTTTTCAAACTGTCATACTGGTTCTCTTACCTTGGATTTAGAGGAAAAATCGTTCATAATTTGGCTTCTGCTAACAGAGTGGCCCGTGCTACAAAAGAAAAAGTTGTAATATTAGATACTGAATAAGGCACTTAATTGGTCAAGCAATCAACAATGAATGACAATAGAAATATATCTAATATGTACAATGTGATCATTACAATCCTGAACACTTATTAGCTTATTTGTGTTAGCATACTTCATCATTTCAAAAAACTAACAAATTGATATTATTATCATCCCCTTTGGACAGATGAGATTCAGCCAGGGTAGTACAAATAACATCTACAAGAGCACATAGTTAACTGGGGTATAGAAATGAAGACTAGAATTTTGGCGTGCTCCATTTCACATTCTGATTCATTGATGTTTTACTCCATGAGTGATAGTTCCTACTAAAGATGAATTTTCAATTCCTGGTTAGCAGTCATTTAAAAACTTAAGTGGTAGATAAAGAATCAGTCTTATCTTCCTAACAAAAATAAGGTAATTGAAGACTAGAAACAGGTTTTCCAGTCACATCAGTAAATACAAATGAATGCCAGTTTGATTTTTCACCTGCCTTTGTGCATTCTGGCTAATGTAACATGTTCCCACAGACTAGATAGCTTATAAAAAAGAGAAACAGATTTCTCACACCAGTGTAGGCAGGGAAATCAAGGCAAAACAATCCAGTTAAGAAAGGGGCAAAGGGGGCACGGCACAATGGTTCAACGGTGAAATCCTTGCCTTATGCAGGCTGGGATCCCACACAGGTGCCGGTTTGTGTTCCAGCTGCTCCTCTTCCCATCCAGCTCCCTGCCTGTGGCCTGGGAAAGCAGTTGAGGACAGCCCAAAGCCTTGGGTTTCTGCACCCATGTGGGAGACCTGCAGGAACCTACTGGTTCCCAGCTTCAGATTGGTTCAGCTTTGATCATTGCAGTCACTTGGGGGAGTGAAGCAGCAGATGGAAGATATTTTTGTCTCTCCTCTCTGTAAATCTGCCTTTCCAATAAAAATAAATAGATCTTAAAAGACATAAGTCAGCATTTTCCTCAATGATGAAATACAAATGGCCAACAGAGACATGGAAAATTGCTCAGGATCAGTAGCCATGAGGGAAATTGAAATGAAAACCATAGTGTAGTCTCTCAACCAAGTTAGAATGATCAAGTAAAAAAAAAATACAATAGAAGCTGGTGAGGATATGGGGAAAATTTTTTAAGTGGTAGAGAAAGATTCAGTCTCATTTTCCTAACAAAAGTAAGATTTTTCTGTGTGTGTTAAAGGAAGACTGGAAGACAGCTTTGCCAGTTGCATCAGTAAATACATTTCTATTCCCATTGCTGTTGGGAATGTAAAGTAGTATAACCACAATGAAATAAAGTATGAAAAGTCCTTCGGGTCTGAGGATAGATCTACCATATGACTGAAGCATCCCACTCATGGAAATTTACCCAAAGAGATCAACCTATGGGAGTTACTTATACCCCCATTTTCACCGCAGTTTAACTCACAATAACTAAAACGTACATTGACCCTTATGTCAATCAACTGATGATTGCATAAGACTGTGCTGTTTCACTCCCCAAATGGCTGCAGCATCTGGAGCCAAGGTGATCTGAAGCCAGGAGCCTCTTCTGCATCTCCCAAGCAGGTGCAGAGTCCTAGGGCTTTGGATCATCCTTCATTGTATCCCCAGGTCACAAGCAGGGAACTGGATGGGAAATGGAGCACCTGGGTCACAAACTGGAGCCCATAGGGGTGACGGTGCTGGAAAGGTGGAGGATTAGCCATTTGTGCCAGCCTTACAGATGTCTGGTCTAAATTTCTTTTAATGTCTCTCCATTCTAGTGGGAAAACTATAAAGTACACTCTTAAACAGCTGTTAAGCCTTGGGAATTTTCTGTGTCCGAGTGAAGACACAAGGCTAGGTTATGTGCATCACATTAAAATTCTCTTGGGAGAAGACATTATGCTTTGCATAGAACTTTAGCACCAGTATTTCCATGTCTATGGAGAAACTAAGAAAATAAATCACATTAATAAGTGGCACATGGAAGTATTCCAATATTCTAAAGTGCTATGCTGTACTCTTCTCATCTGTCACATTGATAAAGCTTTTTATTATGGGGTACATGAGCAAAGTTGCTTTCTGTGACTGATTAAAACTATATTTTCCCTGGCCAATGCATTTTATAGGCTGTGTCTGCAGGTAGGATTAGAGATCTCATTCATTAATCTACTCATTTCAGGCAGAAGCCCCAAACAGCACTTCCTAATTTTAATACATTCCATAAATTTACTTTACTTCCTAAACCTTCTGCATCAAATATGTCTGTTTCTCTCCAACCAAATTGGTTTCTTCACGATGTGTCACCTGTCATTCACCCCTCTGAGAATGCATTCCACTACTTGTCATTCATCCTAACGAAGCTTCCTCAAACAGGTCTTTTTCTGTTAATTTTTCTAACCCTCATTTATAGGAGAATCATCCTCCTGCTTAGTATTTTCTCTATTCTATTCAACATTAGTTCTACAACAGTAGTGCCTACAAAAAAAAAAAAATCGGTGAAAAATGTTCAGGAACAAATGTATAAATGATGCTAAAAAAACACCTTTCAGAAAAATCAAGGGCACAAATACTATACTGCACAAAAGTTGTTTACTCACTGGTTTCTCAAGACTCCTAAAGCGAGTAAATATACAAAAGGCCCTTGTTGAACCCTTAAAGGAAAAATATCCTCGTATTTTCTATACATTGTTTTGAGAGATATACGACAATTTATCTCCCTAGAGCTTGCAACCCCCTGTCCAAATTTCAATTTAATGTGTGGAAGCAAAAAAAAAAAAATTAAAGAAAAATTACAACAATCCCCTGGCTTAACTCCTTTATACAACTACATGTAATTTTAGATGGCTTAAGAGCTTATAAGTAACTAGACTTTTTGGAAAAAGATAAACAGGACCCAGTTTTAATCGTAGCTCTTTTGAAGTTTAGAAGATAAAGAGTTGAAAGATCAGAGCTCTTATTTTCTGGTTTATTCCCAAATTCGTTTTAGGAGTTGGCCCTGCCAAAGTTGTGACCTGGAAGTTAATCTTTTTAAAATTATTATTTATTTATTATTATCATTTTATGATACAGTTCCATAGGCTCCTGGGATTTCCCTTATCCCAGCCCCAATTGCCCACCCCGCCTAGTTCCTCTATATCATTTATAAAGTATAGTTCTTCATACAGTCATTTGAATCACCCCAGTGATGGCAGGGAGCCCATCGACTCAGCAATAACTCTGCATTCCCGATTCCACAGCAGGAATAAACTGGAACCAAGAGCCAAGGACTAGGTTAAATCCTTGCTCTTGTATACATCATGAATGTCTAACTAGTTACCTATCTGTCAGGCCAAATACTCAAATATTAAGCACAATCTGACTGCGTGAGTCAACACTGGTTTAAAGCTCGAGCCACATGTGGCTTCTTCCTTATACATTTCCCTTGGCTAGCACAGTGACAAATTCTGAAAAGCCAATCATTACAGTTACTAACAAGGTTTCTCCAACTTTGGCTACCCATTAATATCCTCTAGACAGTTCTGAAAAATACATGCCCAAGCCTGACCAACCCTCTACTCACTAACAAAAAATAGTTATTGTGTATAAAATTTCTCCAGTGGATTTAATTGGCAGAATCAAGAGCCATCTCACTTGACTGAAGGGCATAACTATGTGGTCTTCACCACCACCACCACCATTAACACTTCGATTCAAAGTTTTCAGAGTCACTTTGAGTCTGAAGTCCAAAGGAACAAGTTGTCAACGAGCATATTTGTGAGCACAAGAGGAAGTGGAAGTGATTGCAGAAAACAGTGTTGAGAGAAAGGGGAAATGACTTCTAGTCCAAAGAGCCTGCTGGAAGACAGTAGGGAAGGAGTAGTCCTTACCTGCGCTTTATGGGGAAACTCAACATTTATCTTTGATAGGGCCTTGTCTTGCTTAGATTTGGATTTAGTCAAATGTTCTTGGCAATTAACAAATGGGAAAGGCAGATATAATTCAAATTGAACAACATTTAAAGCTATAAGATGTAACATTCAGGGCCCAGCACAGTGGCCTAGCGGCTAAAGTTCTTGCCTTGAATGTGCCGGGATCACATACGGTTGCCAATTCAAATCCCAGCGGCCCCACTTCCCATCAAACTCCCTGCTTGTGTCCTGGGAAAGCAGTCGAGGTCAGCCCAAAGCCTTGGGACCCTGCACCCACATGGGAGACCTGGAAGAGCTCCTGGCTTCAGATTGGCATAGTACCGGCCATTGTGCTCACTTGGGGAGTGAATCATCGGACAAAAGATCCTCTATCTCTCCTCCTGTATATCTGACTTTGCAATAAAAATAAATATTTTAAGAAAAGATGTAATATTCAATTACTTTGTAAATCATTTACTGGTTAGTTGGACAGTGTTGTCTCACGTCATAGTTAAAGCACAAACACACACACACACACACACACACACACAGAGAGGGACAGAGTTCAGAGAAAGGAGGTCATAACCTAGAATGGGATTTCAAGAAAGAATTTCCACCAAGCAACGTTAACCAATTTATATGTACATGCATTATTCTGAAGTGTCCCTTGAAAAAGAAACATAGTAAAAAATCCTTAATTGGAAAATTTGCAGCACATTGAAGAAACAGCAGTGTCAACTTTGGCAAGGAGTGGAGAGCCAGTGGTGGATGGGCAGGGGATGAACCCGAGAAGGCCTCGTGGCTCACAGGAAGGATTTCAATCTTTGAAATATCACCGCACAAGATTTCATTTCTAAAGCTCACTCAGCCTCCAATAGGGAATCCAGCAAACAAAGCAGACGGGAGGAATCAATGTTTATGTGGCAATAATGAGTCAAGAGAGAATGGCAGTTTAGATCCTGATGGCTGCAATGATCCTGGAGTGGGATGAGCAGATTGAGACACATATAAGAAGCACTATCATCACAGTTTAGTGGCTTAGTGATGGATCTGATGAGGCAGGTAGCAAAAGGATCAATAGTGCTATCTGAACTAACGTCATGTTTTTCATTTTCATGAGAGAGGGGATGGGTAATACACAGAAAGCCTTTCTGGGTTTCACAGTTCCTCTTCCTTTCTCTGTCCTGTGTCTGAAGCTATTGTCACACAGAGCATCTTACAGTTCGTTTCATGCAGAGCCTCCTTGTGTTACTAACTCGTTTCTGTCAGGTTTTCATAAAGATGGTGGACTTGTGAGCCAAATTCATTCTGATTTAAAATGTCTACTTTGACAAAATACTTGATAGCTGTGCTCTATATTCTGGCTGCATCACATTCTGGAACAGATTAGTCGGCGCTTAGAATTGCGTTATGATTAGTCTACAGGCATAGATGGAATCAACACGGTCTTCATACAGTTGACTTCACCTTTAGTTAACGTTTAAGCTAGCGCCAACAGTGCTGGTCCCAAACCTCTAAGACCTCTTAAAGCAAAAGGACATAAAAGCAACATGAAGGTTTTGGCAAGATGTGAGGGTGTCTCGCATTTCATGGAGATCAAATCTGAAGTCAACACTCCAGCACTGTCCACTTGGACTCCACCTCCTAAACTGTTCTTCCTTCCTTCCAGCAGCCCAGGGCTCTCCTGTCTTAATGGTTGTCTCAATTCAAGAGGTAAACACCAAAGCCTTATTGTCTGCCCCTTTATTCCTCTGTCCTCTCGTTCCAGCAGACCTCTTTACAAAGTCAGAACAGCTCTATGCAAACATCTCAAAAAAGCATAATGACAGCCTCAATCCCAGTGGCAATTCTCAGTTGCTAGCTATTCCACAACCCTGTCATAATTCACATATTGTCACCCTTTTATCTTCCAATCACTCTCAGATCCCTCTTTCTATGCCAAGGAAATACTGATTCTCGCAATCACCATTGACTACTCCTCTTCTTTTCCCCTTCCCCAACCATCAACATCAATCAGCAGACAACTGTCTGTTACCTTCCTCCAATGTATCATTCCCATTTTTCCCTTTCCAAACTGCTGCCAGTTGTCACATACAGGTCATATCTTTTGCTTATGCTTGCAAATAACTTCTTAATACTGCTTTTAGCCCCCCTCCCCTTGTAAACTACCTTGAACCAAGAGCAGGAAATGACTCCCAGAAGCACAGACAGAATTATGGAATTCCTCTGCTCAAACACGTTTGATGTCTACCCATTAGCTATCAAAGAAAATGTACTCACAACATATTCAATGCATCTTCCAGATGTTTGTATACTTTGTCCCACCCAGGCATAATGCATATCTACTGCGGTAGTCAAGCACCCTGCCTTCAGGAAGTCCAAACCAGCTTTGAAGACTGGCAACCCCCTTATTCTTGTCTAGGAATTACATGTTTTCTCATTGCCAGTTATTAGAATCATTGAATCATTATGAATTTAGTAACATTTCCCTTCCAATCTAAGTTCTGCTACCCTGAAGGCGCAACATTGCATAGCTATTCTTGTCATTTGCCTTACACAATAGTAGCATGAAGATGTTATATGATATGCATTATACTGCCATTAATTTCTCAGTTAGACATGATTTTAACCTTATAGACAAGCACGTCATAAGTATCACTAATTGCCTCTGACACTGTAATATTGTCCTTAATTTATTCCACCATCACTCAAGGTAAGCCTTTGGTAGCATATAGATTGCATTAACTAAACCAAGCTGAAATAAACTTTCATGTATACTTTGTAACATATAACATTTTTCCATATCAGTCTCCAGAATGAGTTACTGGGTCAAATAACTCCCACATTTTAAACTTAATAAAATGCAGCCAGATTGCTTTCTAAAAGTAATAATGTGCTCTAAATGACAACAGCCCGTGAAAGGTAGTATTCATCTTTCCACACCTTTTCTAATAATAGTGTGCTAATTATTTTTCACTTCTGCCAAGGTACACTTGAAAAATTTCATGTGCCAGTTTAGCATTACATACCAATTATGATTCTTCATTCTCTAATCTTAGATGTCTTTTTCCATCAAATTTTGGTAGTGTCTCATTTCATGGAACATTGGGGGCTTTTTTGTTTTGTTTTTTCTCCCCTAAAAATAGTCATGTTTTAAATATTTATGGGTGACATTTTAGGGTACTTTGTGATGTTCTGGTACATGTATACTTTCTGTGAAATCCAATTGGGTAAGTATGTTTTTCTTCAAACAACTGATATTTCTCTACACTGAAAACATCCAAAAATTCAAAGCTGTTTATTAAATAAATACATCACAATTTATTGTGAGCTGAATTTCCTTGTTTTTATATATACCGCTTTTCAGTTACAAAGGATGGGTCGCATCTCTTACCTATTCTTATAACTTCTTTAACAGTAACACAGGGGCAGAATGCAGGAAATGCTTCAAATTTTGGTTAATAGAAAACTTGGTTAGTTACAGAAATGGGAAGTCAAAGTTAGGAATTCAATGTGTGACTCTCAGGAGAAATTATAAGTAGATTTCTTCAAAATTCCTTCACTGACAAAGCAGTCAAACTAAATATGATGGTTGTTTATCAAGTCTAGAGCTCAAAGATCCAGGCTGGGAAAAGCCAATTAACAGCAGTATGAGGCTGCCACACTTGGGATACAGAATGCTCACCAGGAGCAGATCGCAAAGCATGTACAACATAGTAAGAAAAAGAAGTCATCTTTTTGTTTGTGGCTACCTTGTTTGAAAGTGAATTCAGACAGAATGCTTACCAAAGATTGCAACTGAGCATTAAAAAAAAAAATCACTTGTAATAATCAAAAGGCAGTAAAGCATATTGAATATGGCTATATTGAGAGTTGAGTTTGTAATATTATGCCATTTTACTGAAACACACACACGTGCGCGCACGCACACACACACACACACACAGGCACTATTCAGTAAATTACTACTGTTGCTACTATCTGTATATTTTATATAGAGGATTAAGGTTCCAAAGACCATCGATCATAAATAAAAGGGAATCAAATTAAGCGCACAAGTTTGTTTGAATCTTCGCTATTTGTTAAAGCTCATCCTCAGAGGTTAATTTTTTTTCTTTTAAAGAAATAGTTCTGTAGCATTTCTGCAAAGAATGGAAGGATGAGATCCAAAAAGTTCATAATAAGAACTTGCTATATTAGCACAGAAGTTAGAATCTAATTTTAAAAAGTTGAAAAAGAATGAATCCACCTGTTTTAATTCATAAGGGCAAATAAAGACCCAGAGATAATACAGATCACTTTCAAAAATGTAAGCCAGAAGAATCTTACGAAGTAACACAAATAGCAAAACAGCACAATTTGTGAAAACTGCACTAAAGTTCAAATTCTAGGCATTTTCTTGGACCACTACTACATCCTGTATCTCATGAACTTGAACCACTTGTCATGTAATACAAGTGTTACATGCCACATCAGCATTTCCTTGCTGGTTGCTCAGACACTATCAGCTTGTTTTCCAAGCTACCGATATCCATTGGTATACTCTTGAATAAAGCATTTTGGTTTCACACAATCTAAGTCAGTAAGACATCCATAGCACAGGTATTTGAATCCCATTGAGGGGACTGAATTCATCCAGTGAAGGCTATTCTGTTGGATCAAGTGAGTTCAGGATTTCTAGCAACCAATACTGATGCATACTATAGAAATGCACCAAAAGCTGTGACACAGGTTTGAATTGAAACTGTCAAATGTACTGTTCTGTAATGCTGAGTAATGTGTTTAACCTACTTAATCCTCAGTTTGCTCTTTAACTATGTGATAGTAGTGTCCATTTCATAGCGCTCTGCTGGCATTTAATTAGATTCAGCATGAGTTTGCATGCTATGTGCACCCACAAACACATACACGCACATTAATTTCCTGACAGAAGACATTTTTATTTTTTTCTACAAATGCCTTTGCTAAAAGTCACCCCCAAAAAGATTAAACCCAGGAACTTAACAGCCAATGTAATAATCCATTCACATCGAATATATCTAAATATACTATTCAGCCCAATGGCCACAAAACACACAAGTGTGCTGATGGGCTCACTTAGACTCTCAGTAATACCCTGAATGGAAATACTCAGACCCTTAAAGGAAATCTTCCCAGGGAGACACCCTACTGTGACATATCCCAGGTAAGTGATAGGACTTAGCTGAATGCAGAAAAATACGTAAGAATTGTAAAACATACTTAAGAAATCTCCAAACGGATAAAATAATGAACTTTCTTTTTCCCTCCACAGACTGCAACCGCACTAGCAGTACCCATCTTATCTAAGTAATGCTTACACACCACTGGACTTAAATTTAAGTGGCTCTTCTTGAAAGAGGAGATTACCCATAAACTGTATCAAATTCCTCACTGGTATAGGGAAACATGTATTAAGTGAAGTGACTAAAGAGCAACAATAGATTTGAGTCCTAAGGGGTTAGTTGAAGGAAAAAACCTTTTCTAGTAGATTTGAAGCTGAAAGATATCAAAAGTAGAAGGCAATTTTGCGAGTTTTCCATTAGTTCTCAGGAAGGGGAAGACATGGTCTCAGATCAGGCAGCCTACTGGAAGGCTGGAGTGTAATTAACACAATTGAACAGAAGACACCGGAGGAAAAATGGAAGTGACGATGAGATGAGCAACTAATATTCCACAGCCCACATCTACTTCAGGGGAGGGTAAAAGCCATGGCTCGGTTTTATTTAGTGTACTTCATTTGAAAGTCACTTGATACTACTGTGTGGCTGAAACACAGTGAATTGGAGCAGGTTAATTCTTTCTCACTCTTTCTACCATTGTAAGGAATGACAACATGATGCTTTTCTCAATTAAAACCCAGTTTCCTGTAGTTGATTTTTTTTTCTGTGTCTAAGTCCCTGGTGCAGCCTAGTCCACTAACCCAGTTTGAAATGAAAAGTTTAAAAAGGGTTTGTGTTGAACAAATCATTCTCACTTGTTTTTCACAATTAGGAAGTCATGCTATTGACATATTCATTGTTTTTATGTTCCTCAAAATAACTATTCTAATTCTTTTAAACTTTTCAATACAGAAATATAAGCTTTCTGTCCTAAAAAAGTTTACTTCATTAACAGAAGTCTTGAGTCAACAATCAGAAACAAGTGTTAAGTCCAAACCTGTTCGTTAGTTCAATGAGGCAAGCTTATACAGCAGAAGGATGCAAAGAGCACCATAGTGAGTGTCGTGTTGTAAGCGTTGAGGTAAAAAGCTTGTTAGTTTTCATGAGAACTCCAAGATGCAGTTACTATGAGAAAATATTCAGAGAAGTTCACTATTCAAAGTCATGCAGCAAATATGTTTTGATTTTTAATCTCAAATTGATGTCTAAATCAGAACATTAGGGAGTCATGTGCTCAACAAACACCACAGCAGAAACTCCTTAAGCTGAAGAGAAAGAACAATGCAAGCGAATACTACAGCCAATCAGCGCTAAGGATAAAACAAAATGCAAGAATCAAAACAGGAATTGCCACAAGAAAAAAACTAAACTGAAATGAAAGAATTAAAGGTGAGGGGATAAAGTGGCATACGCAGGGATCCTGGTGCCGGTGGCTGGAGCCACTGTGTGCATACCCCAGGGTTAAATACATGAATGCGGGGATCAAGTGACACCTGCACTTCTGACTCAGCTGCCTGCTAACATACACAGTCAGAAGCATCAGGAAAGGGTACCACTAGGTGGGCGCCCTACTTCTCAAGCAGGAGAAGCCCATGCTGCTCTAGTTCTTGCCTTCAGCTGGGCCAGCAGCAACTGTTGCGGGAATTTGGAGAATGAACCAGCGACTGAATCGCCTCTCCTTACCCTCAACTCTCTCTGTCTCTCTCTCTCTCTCAATAACTAAAAAAGGTAATTAAACTGAGAACTAATTATCAAATAATTATCAAAAAAAAAGAAGGGCCATAGACATTGTGTCACTTCTCAGGGGCAGGGAAAGACTAAAAGGACTAAGTGAAAGCTCTCAGAGTGTCCCAGCCAAAAGCAACCGAAGGAGACCGACAGTCTAACGTGTCAAGAATGGAATACAGAAACCAGTGACAGTAGGACCCAAAAATGGAGCAATTCTGAACAAAGTGTGGGCTTCATTTAACAATGTATCAAAATTGTTCACTGAATGTGACCTGTACATCATTCTAAGGTGTTAAGACCAGAAGAAACAAGATGCCATGTGTATGGAAACTAAAATGCAATTTTTCTCTAAGTATTTACGAGTCCTAAAATAAGATTGCTTTAACAATTCAATTAACTGGAAATATTTTTATGGTAACCTTGTCCAAAAAAAAAAAAAGCTTAGAAGCAATGACAAGCCTTCTAATTTGCTTTCTAAAGCGGCAATACGTACCCTTACATATTAACAAAACTGTGATGCAGGTCTCAGTGCCGCTGACATGTAGTCTTAGTCCGTACACAAGGAATATATTAAGAAAAAACTGTGCAATACAGTAACACAAACTTCTCCCTAAAACTACCAAAAAAAAAGTTAGCCTTATTCAATTTTATGAAGGCAAGAAATCAAACAACCTTCTGTTTATTTAAACAAATTACCTGGAAAATGCGGTCTTAATCAAGCAATACAAATTAAGTATCTCCTTAAGCATACTAAATGTCTGTATCAAGAGAAAACCAAGAACATTAGACCAAATGTAATTAACTACCGCTTTCCACTCTATAGATGAACGCTCAGCATTACAGCCTGAGGGGGGGAGGGAGACCCAAAGCAGTGCCATTACTGTTAATGCTGTCACCAAAAACTGTACTATTCCTAAACAGGAAAGTGTCCAGTGATAACAGGATAATTTCACAGGGTTCAGTAACTGAGAAACAGCCTTACCTGTCCACTCCAAAGACATACAGACTCAGGAACTGCAGGGAAAACAAGGCATTGCTAAGCATCCCGTAAGAGATGGCGCCTGGTGGGCTAGCAAATTAGGCGGTAGTAGACAGCAAGCTATTTATTTCCTAGCACGGGGATCCTTCCCCCAGTGCCTCATTGGCTGAGTAGCTAAGAAGTTAAAATCTTGCAAGCATTTGCTTCAGCTGTTTTGGCCACCGACCTCTCATTTACCTAAGAACTTTCAGGTGTAGGCGATCTAGCTGTCTTGCTAGCTAGCTGTCTACTCAAAGTGAAACACTTGGAAAGGGAGCCAAGTGTTAGCATTTCAGAGTAACCCCTCACTGCTTAGCAAAAAATTCTAAAGCACAAGAGAATATCTCGGTGTTATTCTGAAGATCTCCCTCAGCCTGCTCTCTGTATACCTACGATACTTCCGTGTCATTCCAACAACCACGCATTTCCTATTAAGTACCTGAGTCCCCCAAATTTGAAAGGGACCTAGGGCTTGCTGTGGCCATTTGAGTTCGTGAAAATCGGGACACGTTCAAGGGAGTCAGGTTTGAGTCAAGGTTTTAATTTCACAGTAGATTTAACTGAAAAGATTTAATTTTACTAAATTAAAAACACATGCCTCACAACACCCCCCCAAACCCTCCAGGAGCAAACTCAGACAAAGAAAGTTTGATCAGAGTCTCAAGTAGAAAAAGTAAATGATGCTAGATGCCCTAGTTTTAAACCTCAGAAGCTCAGGATGGAGGAAAATGAGAATTAACGCCATGAAAAAAAGAAAAAAAGAATGCCATTCTTGCTGACTGCATACAGCATCCCCAGTGAAAAGAAACCCATCTGCATCCTAGAGATGTTCCTGAGTGCACGGTGACACATATGTGGCACACATATTTGCTCAAGAAACTTCTAGAATTTGGGGAGAAGAGAATAACGGCTAACATTTGTGAACAGTACTACGCTGCGGCTTTCCAAGCATCTGGCCATGGATAAAATAGTAAGGAGGACCAAAAAAAAAAAAAAAAATCAGGTAAAGGAAAGCAAAGGAAGGGGAGGGGCTGGAGGAGAAACTGTCAGCTAGTGAAGAAATGCTGAACAGAATGAAATGAACAAGAGCTAATGTGCATATATCCAGTGTTACACACAGTGCGAGGGGCCCTGTGCATATCACGTCTCCTTCACAGCGATTCTGCAGACCAGATGTCACTTGAATTGTGAAACAGGGACACTGAGAGTCACTGGGGTTAACTGGCTTACTTTAGACACAACGTGGAAATTGTAGATTCAAGAAAAAAAAGCCCAAGTTGTTCAACTTGCTTAGTTCTTGCTTTCACATTTACATTCTCCTAATGTCTAAGAAAGTAAGCTAGCACGTAGATAATGTAATTGATCAGAAAAAGTGAGCGCCGCAAAACTCACACCTGTGTGTAAACCTTAATTATCTAAGCAGGTCATAAATGCCATACCACAAGGCTCAGCTGTTCCCCGCATTTACAGATCAATATATGTTTGCTTTTGCAAAAACAAAAACCGAATTTTTAGGAACTGAGCCCCTCCACCAATCAAGTAAAATAAAAGTGCCCTTCTGTGTAAAAGAAAGTTAATCTATTAATCTGTAGATTGAAAAATGGTTATCGGGCCTGGCACAATAGCATAGTAGTTAAGTCCTCGCCTTGCAGGCGCTGGGATCCCATATGGGTGCCAGTTCTAGTTCCAGCAGCCCTGCTTCCCATCCAGCTCCCTGCCTGTGGCCTGGGAAAGCAGTTGAGGATGGCCCAAAGCCTTGGGACCCTGCACCCACATGGGAAACCTGGAAGAGGCTCCTGGCTCTTAGCTTCGGATCAGCGCAGCTCCAGCCGTTACGGCCACTTGGGGAGTAAACCATCGGACAGGAGATCTTCCTCTCTGTCTCTCCTCTTTGTATATCTGCCTTTCCAATAAAAAAAAATAGGTCTTAAAAAAAAGAAAGAAAAATGGTGATCATTTTAAAATAAGAAAACAGCTAACCTTGGAGAAAAATGAACAATAATTTCCATCTCTGACTATACTGGATGAGACCCTTCTTATAAGAGCCATGTGAAAATTCAGCAAAAATATAACAGTACATTTTTTGAGGGAATTGGATTGCTGCTGAGAAGATGAAAACTTGGTAGCTGAAAATCCAGGAAAGAAGAAAATTCAATAAGATTCAATATTTTGTGTCCAACTTTTCTCTCTGCAGAATATATATCTTTTTCTTGGTTTTGGGGAGGGACTGAGAAGCCAAGAAGAGAGTGGCTTCTATTAAATCATTAGAGAATTCAGAAATATTTCAGATCTGAGGAGACACAAAATTTAGTTAGAACTGCTGCTTCCGGCAGTATATGGGAGGCCCAAATCGAAAATGTCAAGTGGCAAGAGAGTAAAACCAATGAATTTGCTAAATACTTAAGTCATGTGGGACAGGAGGCACCGAGAAGGTGGAAAGAGCTGACCAGCAGAGAAGACTGAGCAGTCTCCCGTATGAAGACCATATAGGGACCATACAAGCATGTCTAATGGTGCATGCAAACACAAAATGGAGATCAGTATTCACCAACAGAGAGGAGGCCTAGGACTTACAGGAACACATGTTAGGGGTAGGAGTGATCCAAAGGGAAGAAACAACCATAGTCTCTGATCAAAGCCTCCTTAGAACATGATCAAATGAGGAGATCCGCTCTATCCTGCAACCAGATACAACGTGTGTGCAATGTTATCCAAAGTGTCTTTATTTAATCAGATAGACTATGAAAGAGTCAACCAAGAGTCAGTTAATCCATGAAAAACTATAATGAAGAGAAAGCTTGATCGATAGTGATAGACACACAGGTAATCCAATATTCAAGCAATTTGACACAGCTTTTCAAATAATTGTGATTAACAGTCAAGAAAACTTACAATATGATGAAGCCCTTCACAGAAGAGTAGAGCTGAAAATAAGATCCAGACTATGGGAAAGAAAAGCTCAGTAACTGAAATTAAGAATGCAGGAGAAGTCTTTCAGCAGAGTGGGCACAGGATAATAGGAGATTAATGAACTTGGAGATGGAGCAGTAAAAGCATATGGACAGTGTGACAAGAAAAAGATGGAAAATACATGAGAATGGAAGAAATGATCAAACCCAGTAAACCTGTTAATAGAGTGACTTCAAAACTTGAAGGAGGAAGAGAAAAAAAAATATTTGCATAACTTGTATTTGAAGAAACAACAGAGATTTTAAAACTGAAAAAACATATCAAGTCCCTTAAGTAGTCATGGGGAAAATCTCAAAGGCCACCAGAGAAAACCAGCGAGCCCAACAGCGGAACTGGCAACAGTAATAGTGAATGCCAGAAAACTATTGACTTAATGACATTTATTTATTCACTTGGCTGACCAGTATTCATTACAGCTGGGGTTGTGGTAGGCCGATGCCAGGAGCCAGAACTCCCACTGGGTCTCCAATTTGGGTAGCAGGAACCCAGGTATTTCAGCCATTACCTGCCAACTCCCAAGCACATCAACAGGAAGAGGACAAGAAGCACAGAGCAGCCAGTGCTTGAACTATCACTGCAGTTTGAGCTGTAGGCTTTGCAAGCAGCAGTTTGACCTGGTGAGCCACAATGCCTGTCCCTACAGTGGCATTTTAGAATACCACCGAAGAGTTCACTTTTGGGTAGTACATTCTGCTGCTGCTTGCCATGCTGGCATCCCAAACAGGAGCTAGTTTAATTTTCAGCTGCTCTACTTGTGCTCCAGTTTCTTGCTAATGCACTTGGGAAAAACAATGCAGCATGGCCCAAGTCTTTGTGTCCCAATACAGGTTGGAGTCCCAAATGAAGCTCCTGACTCTTTAGCCTGACTGAGCCCTGACCATTGCAGTCATTTGGGGGGTGAATCAGCAGTTGGAAGATAAATAAGATTTTATGGTGTACATACAAGAAAAGCATGACATTCAGGATTCCTTTATCTGAACTCTATAAAATGTGGTGTGCTTTCTCATTTAGATGTCATTAAAAAGACATCTCTGTCTCATTTATTGAACTAGTTCATTTGAATAAATCAATGTTTTCATGAAGAAAATAGAACAAAAATTTTTATTCATATGACAAATGAAAAAAAGTCTCATGAGTAAATTTGGTCCTTTACATAGCTAATAAACAGCCCAAATGAACATATTGTCTCAATTTGCTCAGCATCTTCTCTCATGGAATTCATTCTCAGTATTCCATTTCCCTATTTCTGATTAAGACTTCATCACTTTGGTGCTCTAGATCAAGTTTACTTTGCTGTGTTTGATTGTATCAAACCAAGCCAGGTCACCTGATAGTTTTCAAAGCGTTGTTTCAGATTGGCTCAGCTCTGGCCATTGTGGCTACTTCGGGAGTGAGTCAGCAGGTAGAAGATCTTCCTCTCTGTCTCTCCTCCTCTCTGTGTATTAGACTTTCCAATAAAAATTAATAAATCCTTTTTTAAAAGCCACTATAGTATAATTGTTCAGCTCGCAACTCTGCAAATTACTCAGTGTGCCTTTGGATGAACGGGTCACTTAGTTTCTGTTTGTTACAACCAAGAATGCTAATTGATACTCCACTCTTCTAGCCTAGAACTCAAATCTTCTCATTCACAGGTTAGTCTTTTCCACCTAACTTAGGAATGTTCTATTGCACTTCAAAGACACACTACTACTGTTCAGTAAATAGTGTTAATGTAAATTATACAAACTCCTGCAACTCAAGTAGGAAAATGAAGAAAACAATAGCCTTAGAGTAACTTCAAAAAATATAATTCATGTTTTCTCCTGCTAACATCAGTATTTTGTGACAATGCAATGGTGGAAAACTGGGGTTGTCATGTATGTCAAATTTATTATTAAATTTCTAGACTAGTCCCAAGATTCACAGAGAGAACAACTGTCTTTTAAAGCCAGAAAACCAAATAAAATTTTGATGAAGTTCCTTCTTCAAAGATTTATTTATTTTTATTAGAAAGACACATTTACAGAGAGAAGGCGAGACAGAAAGTAAGTGGCTACAATGGCGGGAGCTCAGCTGATCTGAATCCTGGAGCCAGGAGCTTCTCCCAGGTCTCCCATGCAGGAGCAGGGTCCCAAGGCTTTGGATCATCCTCTACTGCTTTCCCAACCACACGCAGGGAGCTGGAAGGAAGGAAGAGCAACTGGGACACAAACTCCTTCCCACAAGGGATGCTGGCAAATGCAAGGTGAGAATTTAACCACTAAGCCACTGTGCCAGGTCTTACTTCACAGTAGCTGATTTTTGTCTTTCAGAAAAATTGACTGTGCTTTCTATTTAATCCAAAATTATGGTCTTATCTCACCTGACTCATTATTTTTCTCAAAAAAAAAATCTGAAGCAAAATGTAAATCCTAAAGATAATGCCATTCAATTACCCAGGAAGCACAAAGCAGCAGCAGAAATACAGTGTCAAGCACAGGAAGTAAAAGGGAAGAAATCAGAAAGGGAAAGGTGATTTTCTAAAAAATAAAAATACCATGAAATGTCAAAAAAATCCCCCAAATTGAAAAGGTGGCAAGGTCTGAACAAATAAAATCCACAGTGGGAAGTAACAAAACCAACAATGCTGTCAGTAATGATTTGCTGGCGAAGAAGCTCAACTGGGAGAAGCTGGATTTATTTTTGCCAAGAAAAATATGATCAATTATATAAAATATTCTAAGACATCAGCCCAACAAGGCCAACAAACATTGAGAAAATGTTTCATGGCAATCTTTGAATGCCCCTAAAAGTTTGCGACTCTAAGAAAGGGGTTTTGTCATCCTGAAACTAGGTTTCTCTATAATGCTGATTCACCCTTGAATGAGCTTAAACTGTTGTTCTGCTTATCAAATCTTGACTCAATAAATAGAGAATAAACTAAATTGTGAAATAGTAGTATCCATCTCTGCAAACTTTTGAGAGACTACACAATTGTTAGATTTACAGATGTTCACTTATAGGATATACTCATCAAATATGCATGCAAGTTGGAGTTTGGCTTGAAACATCAAAGTAACTCATACAATACATAAAGGCAACTTAAAAACTTTTGAGTTCTATGTAACTTGATAATTTCTGCCTTAGAATTGCATCAGTTTCTTTGCCTATCAATACTGGCAGTTTAGTATTTCGAGCACTGGCTGAAATTTGGTGGAAAGGGCACCCTCAGACACTAATGTTGGGACTGTAAATGATTCAACCATTGAAGAAGACAGACTAGAGATTCTTCAGAAATCTGAAAATTGATCTACCATTTGAATCAGTCATCTCATTCCTGGGACTTTTTAAATTTAGTTTAATGCTTAATAATTATTACATGTTTGATCAGGTTGGGAAGGCTCAAGGTATAGGGAAAATTGGGTGAACTCATTGCTTCCAAATTTGCTATTTCTTCTTGTTTCTGGGGGCAAGGGGAGAGACAAAGGCAGAAGCCATTCACAACTTTCCAAACAACCCACTACTCAGGTGAGGAACTACCACCACATATCAACTCAGTCTTACTGTGTAGATATTTTGTGAGGGTTTCTGCCCAAGTGGTTTAGATAGTTCTGAAATGCTGTCGATCTCACCAATCCAGGGATGTTGTCACCCTTGCAATGTCCATTGGCTGATAGAGTAAGTCTTAAGTCTCATTCACTGAGACTTTTGCTATCATCATTTGACTGGGGTAATTGTCCACATTGCTCTGTTCTTTTACAACAGGGCCTGTGTCCACTGTGCTGCCTTTTCTATTAGGTAGGACATGTTCTTGCAGGTGAGCCTAAGGACCCAGGCCAGGCATCCCAAGTCCTGCCAGATCCCCGGTCCTTGGGGCTCATGAACGCGGCACTGACCTCACAGGCAGGCCCCAGGACCTGCGCCAGACGACCCGAGCCCTGCCAGATTCCCCATCCCCAGGGCTCACAAACCTGGCATTCATCTCACAGGCTGGCCCCAAAACCTGGGCCAGGTGACCGGAGCATCTCTGTGTCCCTCACCCCTGAGGCTCGTGAACCCAGCACCTACTTAGTAGGCAAGCCCCAAGACTGACTTACAAAAATGCTCTGGGCCTGACACAGTAGCCTAGTGGCTAAAGTCCTCACACTGCACGCACCAGGATCCCAAATGGGCATAAATTCATATCCTAGCCACTCCACTTCCTTTCCATCTCCCTGCTTGTGGCCTGGAGAAGCAGTCGAGGATGCCCCAAAGCTTTGGGACCCTGCACGTATGAGGAAGACCCAGAAAAAACTCCTGGCTTCAGATTGGGTCAGCTCAGGTTATTGCAGCTACTTGGGGAGTGAACCAGTGGATGGAAAATCTTTCTCTCTGTCTCTCCTTCTCTGACTTTCAAATAAAAATAAACAAATCTTTAAAACAAAACAAGAATGTTGGAAGAAATTCACAAAAGGCACTGTGCTATTTCCAAGGCTGTTTAAAAAAGTCAAAACCGTTTTCATCTGTTCACTCTTGAAAAAAGTACAGCAAATTCCAGTTATACGAAGCCACGATGTCCGTGACCATATGGAGGGATCATGTGAAGAAATACGTGTTTGAGGAGCTCAGCTAAATTAGTTTCCTGACTTCAGCCTCCAGTGTAGCTGACCACCACTTCATGTGAGAGTTGAAATCAGGATGGCTCTGCTGAATTACTTCCAAACAACTGAACCACAGAAACCAGAGGTATAATAAATAATTTTTCTCATTTCAAGCATTACAATTGAGAGTTATTTGTCAGGACCTAGCAGATAATCAATTCAAGTAATTATCTCACTGGGTTGGCATGAGCATTTGATTATGCAACTAAAAGGCTTAGCATTATGCTTGAAGTATAATAAGCATCAAAATAAATGTTGATTCCTGGTGTTAGATGTGACTCTGAACAAAAACAAAGACCCAAGAAGTCTGAAGCTAAGAGGCCTATACTCTCTGGCAGGGGTTGGAGTTCCAGCGGTTGCCTGCCAGCAGTGGGAAAGAGATCCCTCCCCATTCACAATAGTGGAATATGTAGGAGAATGAGAGCCTGGATGGAGGTTTCAGGATTCCAATAGTTCATTCATTACACAGGGAGGGCCTGTCCTGTTCAACAGAAGAATTAGTGAAACTGATGCTAAAGGAAGAATTTCTTTTGCCAATGTTTTGGAGGTTTTAGCAATCCCTTCATTTAGCAGAAACCTTTTGTGCAGGTTTAAGAGGTTTGCATGTGTTGTGCAATAGTCTAGGCCATAACTAAGCCAGGTGTTGAAAACAAACAACCTTTGGCTGTCATTTCCGGCCCTGGTATTACCCACTGAACATGTTGAGATACAGAATTTTGAGTTATGTCTTGTGTGAAAACTGATGAGGCCAGAAAAGAAATATTCTGTTGATTTTAGAAGAGGAGTGAAATACAAGATTAAAATCCTAATAAAGTCAGAAGATGAGCGCCACTTTTATGTTGGATCCCTTTAGTAAGAAAGAGAGTGAGGGAAAAAATCTGAAGAAAAAAAAAGTAAAATTGTGTTCATGCTAATAGTTCAAAGAAAACAATCTTTATTCTAAGTAAAATGTGGGACCATCATAAAGAAGAATGGGGATTGATGATCTGGGCCCAAATACCATAGCAAGTTCATGAGTTCCTCAGGTATTCCTGAATTTGAAAAATGAGAAGAGTTTCCCAAGTTGAAGTATAATTCAAAGTTATTTTTGAAGTTTTCATACTTGAAGATAATAGCCCCGTCGTGATTGATAAGATGAAACAATGCTTTGAAAGAGACACTCTTGTCGTCTTTGAAACATACTTTGATAGTGTGTTTCTGAAAAAAGATGCAACTGAAAATCATGCACTTGGTGAGGAAATGAGTCACTATTTGATGTCATTTTGTTAGCCTATAAAGCACCTCTTTTTAAACTCTAAAAGGATCAACTCTTTTCCTCCACATCTGTCTTCCTTTGAGCCTATTTCCTCGAAATGCACTGGGTGGTGGCTTTCAAACTTTTTTCTGCATCACTCACAATAAGAGTTACATTTTATGTGTACATACTGGGTTGATTCTGAAACTTATTTTGTGAGGCATTATCTATGGATAGTGTTTTCTAATATTTTCCCTGTTCTAGTCTATTCCTTTCATCTTTTAAAAAAAGATTTATTTATTTTTATCACAAAGTCACATACACAGAGAGGAAGAGAGACAGAGAGGGAGATCTTCCATCTGATGATTCACTCTCCAAGCAGCCGCAATGGCTGGAGCTGTGCTGATCCGAAGCCAGGAGCCAGGAGCTTTTCCGGGTCTCCCACACGGACGCAGGGTCCCAAGGTTTTGGGCCGTCCTCGACTGCTTTCCCAGGCCACAAGCAGGGAGCTGGATGGGAAGCAGAGCTGCTGGGATTAGAACAGGTGCCCATATGGGATCCCAGGTTTACAAGGTGAGGATTTTAACCACTACACTATTGCGCCAGGCCCTATTCCTTTCATCTTCACGCTGATTAAGACTTAATAAATGGTTTTTTTTGTTTGTTTGGTTTTTTTTTTTTTTGTAACTCACCAAAAAGTAGTTGATTAACACTTTAGAAAAACATGACATGAGGTGTGCCTGGCCATTTGAAATTTACTTGTGCTACTTTGTCTACACATTTCTCTAGTTTTCAGTCAATAAATCTACTGTATTTTAGGTGTTCCCTGTCTGGGGATTAGTTTGATTTTTTTGTTTACTCAACAATCTTTCTTATGTCAAAAGTGACTTCCAAAAGTCAAATATATTAGGTCTATAAGTATGGAAGTGATAACAGAATAGAAAACAAGCGCAGAATTACTTTCAAGGAGCTTACGATCACAATGTTTGTCAAATCTATAACATCATAAACAAAGAATAAAAAAGTGACCATTGCTATAAAGAAAACAAAGCAGGATTCAGTGGAAAGAAAAAATATGGAAAAACGTGAGACTTGCTTCGATGGAGTGGTCAAAGATGCTTTTCTGCAAAGTTGATATCTGAGCTTAGCTCCTATTGGGTTTCCTCTAATAATTCTCCAGCTTCTTTAGAAGTTTAATGTGGTCTTAACTAGGACCATGGTTCCTAAGTTAAATGTTGTATTTCTGTTCCCATGACAGCTAGATACAGCTAACTGACCAGATAGTGGGAAGTGAACAGATGCAATCTGCCGTTTCTAGATATTGTTCTAAATATAACTAGAGTCATACTCCCTTGATACTTATCTCGTCCCAAGTACTTGGGAGGCAGGACCTACATACAGAAGCCATGAATTAGAACCCCTGAGCTGACTACCAAACCTACATCTTGTCTCGCATAGCAAAAAGAAATACATTGGCCTATTGTTAAGCCACTCTGTGGTATATCCTGTCTTGGTTTTGCTCCTAAAATAAGCTATTTCCATAATGTAAACATAAAAAAAGAACCATTTAAAGGTCAAGGGTACTGATGATGGTTGAAGGGCTGTGAATGTTAAAGGCAGAGAGAACAGTATGTCCAAAGCCTCCAAAGAAGATAAATTTGCTTGTTGGCAATGAGCAGGAGATTGATTTGTAACATGTGAATGAGGAAAGCAATGTGATGAGATTGAATGAGATGGATGAAAATAGGGTCTGTGCCACTAGTGTTTTGAATCTAGATGATAATTTACCAAGGTCGTTTGCTAGAACTCCATGATCCTATGAATGAAGCATTTTGGACAGTATTGGGATTGTTGCTCTCGTTATTATTACTTTCACTTCTCCTTTCCCCTTTCTCTTGTTTACTTTTCTCTCTCCCAGGTCATTCTTAATCTCCAGAAAATATGCTATTTCTTCCACTTTGAAGCACTTAACAGGGAATTCTGACAGCACTTTAGAGCTTGTCTAAGTATCCATTTATCTCTTGAGTTGATTGAATAATTGACTTCCAAAACCACAGAGGGCAGATCTTGGAAGTCTTTGTCATAGACGAAGGTCAGTGCTTTACCTGCTTCCACGTGCGGGGCAGACGGATGGAGACATTGTGAATTTTATTTGTGCTAGTTTTTGTGAGTGGTCACATCATTGCCTTACTAACTACTTAGGACAATTAACATCGATGTTTATTTTTGCTTTATTGTTATGAAGTAAAATTATTTTTACCTCTGTCAGCTTAAACCACAAAAAAACCCAATCCAATCTACTTTTATTCTTACAGCTTATTTCAGTTGTTTTTATGTGAAACCTGTCAGTAAATCAAATTTAATATTTAATACTTTACTTTAATATCTGCAAGCAAAAGGTTCTGCTTTTATTTTAATGTCAATATGTCCAGCTTGTATAGGTCTTTAAAATGATTTGCAGCACATTCTACTGGGATGCAGAGATGAAAAAGGAATTTAATAATAATAAAACAAAATCTGTTTTCATTGATAGAAATTTCCAGCTGGTCTTTTTTTTTTCCCCAAAAAACATCAAATGTAATGAAAGGGGTATGAAATATTTAAACACAAAGCTTGCCTAATTAGCTGGATTCATTTGAAATTATATCACCAGGCTTATATACATGAGGCAAATAGACTGCTGTTTTCAAATACTATGAAATTCTGGGAGCCCTGTAATTTACCTCCTATTATTTTAGCAAGGGCCAAATAACTGCAGGCTCTAATTTATTAGCATTCTGGAAAGGTGTTTTCAAATTTTCTTTTAATGTGCTAATGAAAATCTATAAAAAACACATTTAGGTGCACTAATAAATACTTGGGAGGGATGACAGAATAAAAAAATATTTAGGCAATTTGGATGGAACTTGATTCTTACTTTTTAAATAATGAACATTATTCTACTAAACTTCAAGGGCAAAAAAAAAGCACAATGCCCACTTGTCTCTGACCAACCTTTCAACTGAGCCGCCCACTGTAAAAGTCTAACACAGCTCACAAATGATGAAGAGAAACAAGGAAAGACTGGATGTAGCATTTTGGATGACTGAGCCATTGATTAAGTCTCAGATTTAACCTTGTCACCTGAAAAAAAAAAGTCTAGTACATGAAATTTCTTTCTGCAGTAACACAGGGATATTTTTATGGAAATAACTTCTAGTAGCACTCAGCCACCCAGAACTATACAGAAATGAATCATTCGATATAAAAGAGCTTTTCTGACTAACATTTGGTTTTGAATCTTATGAGCTTTCTTAAGTATATTGTATAGAATAGAATTCACTCTTCACTGATGATTCAAGGCCATCGTTCTGAGGAACAATCATTGTGCCTGCTATGATATATTCTCCAAAGTTATTGAGCTTGGAACCCACACTAAATAACACTGGATAACGGATTGTGCTTTTGAGTTGTATGCTGTGGTGATTTCTTCGTGTTCATTTTTTGGCAACTGCCTCTGTTTTTATTACTCACCAAAAAAAAAAAATAGTTAAGTATAGTTTTAGAGCCCTGGGATCCTTGTTCTGTGGCTTAGTAGCAATATGACTTAAAACAATTTCCTAAATATTTTTTGGATTTTTTAATTTATGAATTATCATACTTGACAATTAACACAAAGATCAATTGAAATGGATAACTACAATAGTTGTTACTGGCATACAGCTGTAATTTGCTGGGTTGGCGTATTCCAGGTGAATGACAAACTACTATATTTTACATAGATTTGACTTAATAGAAATATAAATAAAAGAAATGTCATCATGTGTAACAACTGGGTTCAACCAACTGAGAAAGAAACAAAAATTACGTCACATGCTGATCAAGATGCTTGAACAATCAGATACATTCCATTAAGAGTGAACTTGTAATTTTAACTGTTTTTTTTTCTAAGTTTAAAAACATGCCTGTGGGTTCTGTAACATTCGTCACTAAATGCTGTAATTCTTTCTTCTTTGTGAAAATGTAGATGTTCTTGAACTAGAAGGACCAGGATGATAGGGCCCTGTTTGACTTTTCCTAAACAACTAACTTGATAGCATTTATTTAATTTTTTTGTAGTTGATAGTAGAGGATTCCTAATTTTTTTTAAGATTATATATGACCACACCAATATAAGGAAAAATGATATTTTATTAAATTCTTGTGAAGATCCATTTTAAGGTCCATTTTTCGAAGTGTGGCTTCAACATCAATACCTGTGATATAAGACCTGGTTTTCAATGCAGGTTTGAACCCCAGAAACACCATCTACACATTGACTGACATCAGGACAATCTCTTAAATGTCAAGCACCTTGGTCTTTCAGCTATAAATGTGGATAAAGATATGAACTACCTCATAGAATTGTTGAGAGAATGAAATACACATTGAGGTGGGAGTTGTGGTCCAGTGGGTTAAGCCACCATTTGGGATGCCTGCTTTCCATACTGAAATACCAGACCAAATCCTAACTCTTCTACTTCTGCTCCAGCTCCTCACTCATGTGCTTGAGAAGGAACTGATGGTGACTCAAGCACTTTTGTTGCTGGCTCCTGGCTTCAGCCTGAGCTAGTCTGAACTGCATGGCCATTTGGAGGAGTGAGTCAGTGAGTAGAAGATCTCTGCTTTTCTCCTCCCGAAACCTCTCTTCTGCTCTCACATTCTGTAACTCAGACTTTAAAATAAATAAAATAAAATAAATATTTTGTAAAAGCACAAAACCATCATGTCTCTTGTGCTTCTTTGCAACTTTCCACTAAACCTAAAACTATTCCTAAATGAAATATTTCTTGAAGAACAGTTGAAAAGAAAGGAAGGGTATCTTGCATAATCTAGTACTGAATACATATTAATTGTAGTTGTTAATTTTTTTTGTCTGTATGGCCTATTTACTACATTGACTATAACAAATGGCAAAGAACAACATACTGTCTGCATCTACACTTCTTAGGTTCATGTCCTAACTGGGACACTTTCTAGTTATATGAGGTTGGTGAAAACTTTTAACATACTGCATTTTAGTTTCCCCACCTTCCAAATGAGGATAGTAATAATAGCATTTACTTTCTATTATTATGGTAAAGATAAAACGCATTTGTACTCAGTATGCAGTAGAACATCAGTTGTGTTTGTTATTATAATAATTATTATTAACAGTAAAATAATAATAATAATTATTATTATATAATAATTATTATTAACAGTAAAATCAATATTTGCCACTGTGTTTTACAAAATACTCTAACCATACAGTGTGCATTTTGAAAATTTCTCCTGATATGAAAAACAAATTTTTGCTCCTTTAAATATCATGATAGCTGTCATTATGTCCTGCTAAAAATATAAGGATGCTGCATTTCTAGTATTGTCCACTGGGCAATGAAGATTTCTCTAAAGTCACATTGTAATTGGGCTGTGATTCTGGGCAGGAAAGCCCAAACTTAAAGACTCTAAGAAGGAATCAACTTACCAGTCTTCTGAACCATCCTGCCGGGCGAAGTGCAAGTTTCGCATTGAAACAGGTGTGGAAGTTATGATTCCATGTCCTAGGTTTGTGCTCTCCTCCACTTCTCAAGGCTGCCAACACCAACTGTTTAGCATCTTCTTGGAACAGAAAACTTACTGAAATGCTGGTGAGAAAATGAACTCACGTCAACATCGTAAACCAAAGAGAAAGAGGCTGTCTTTCCACTGACCTAACTAGAAAATATAACCAATGTTCACTGGCTAGTCATATAATCCAACACAGGGCTCATCCCATTCAATTTACAGGGTGATATGATTCTGTGCCAGAAAGATTCACGAACAAAATTTGAGATCCAGATGTTTTGACAACAAATGAAAGTGGGCCATGCATCTTAAAGCCTTATGTGAATTTATGTGAATTTTATGTGTTGTGAAGACAACAATGTGTTGCCTTTGAAGTGGCTAATTAATCAGTAAACTAATTTAATGGCTTTTGCCATTAATTCTAGCTGAAGACAAATATAAGTAGCCTGATTGAACTATCTGGGCTCTAATGTTTCTTACAGAATTGTTTGGCCCAATGAATTTCTTACATTTGACAAGAATGTCTATTGCATTCTCTGACCATCTTTATGACTGTGGAAGGTTAGTAATAACTGAAGAGATTTGGTTTTTCCTTGGCCACATAGAGCTCTTAATTCACTCTACTGATCCACATTCAGAGTTATGTGACCTGCTTATTTTCTGAGACCAGCACTTGGCTGCACATTTCCTGCAGTCTTATCCCGGGGTTCTCTGAGAAAAATTTGTGGACTAAGTTCCATTTAGTGTGTGGAAGTTCTTTGTGTTTGTCTGCCATATTTTTTATGCAGACAAAAGAAATGTTAAGTTTTAAAACAATGCCAAAAATTAAATTCATCTTGTATGCACTAATTTCCATTTGTGTGTAAACATTTTGTATGATGGTACTTCAAAAAGTTCATGAAAAACAAATTCAAATATGACCTTATTTTGATGCAAAACATTTTTAAATCCATGTGCAGTTTTTTTCATAGACATTTCCCATGTATTTTCTGAGAAGTCCTTGTATAATGAGAAAAAAATACGGTGCTTGTTATACAGTTAATCAAGTTTAGACAGAAATTTGCATAGAAAGGCAATTATTGCATTATCGAAAAGGCATATTAGACATGTTTACATAAGGGAGACTAGCATGCTGGGAAATGAGGATACAGGGAATACGCAGTATGGCTCTCTACTCCTGAATAAAAGATGGACTTCCAATGAAATTATGAAATATACCTTGACAATAGGATGCTGGACTTTCTACCATTGTCTACACCTACGATGTCACGATACATTAAATTGAAGAATGGCAGAATTGTGTCTGTTGCCAAAGGATTATACTAACATAATTATATATGGGAAAACAGTGGAGGGGGGAGATGGAGAGAGTAGAAGGGAAAAATCCCTGAGTCCATGAAACTGGATCATGAAAACTAAAAATTAAAAAAAAAGGAAATACTTGCATAAAAACCAGGGAAGCTCAGAAAACTTGTACAAATTTTTCAGCTTCAAATCATTGGAGTACCAATTAGCTAGATGACTAGGGAGAAATTGCTCAGCCTCTCTGATATACAAGCATCATTGCCTTAAATAAGAGAGTTAACCTTAAGAAAACAGCCAATATATTTCCCACAAAGATTGATGGCAGTAATTCATAAAAAAACCCTTTAACATGCATTGTTACTATCAATGTCATTTTATTTGGCCATAAAGAAGCAGTTCTAATTGTCCCTACTCAGCAACAGGCAGGTCTAGACTACAGCCACATCATTGTATTTGTCTTATCAGTTTGATGAAATGAGGAGATTCACTAACTTTTTCCTTCTCAATTTGTTTTTCTCCCATGTAAGAAAATCAGTATTTTCTGTCTCCCACTTGGAATGGGAAGCATTGTTTGCATAGTTTCTACAAGAAGGAAACTGAGTGAGTTAACTCGATTTATATTACTGAATTCCGCAAGCCGCATGCTTGTGAAACCATCCCTGGTGACTTGAGAGACAGAGGAAAGAGCATTACTTCAGTCAACGTGGAATGTGCTTTTCATTAACCTGCTCGGCATATTTGATTAGCAAAGAGGAATTGTGTTTCCTCATTATTAATCATTGACTAAAGAAATATGGCATGACTGAGTACTGCCTTTTATTACATACTGTTAACACCATACAGCAACTGATGGGGACAACAAGCAACCACCTGCAGTAATAGTTTACCCCAGCAATGGATATACATATAGGCTTCCATTTAATTTTCCACAAATGTAAATTATTTCAAAGCCTTTGTATGGACAGAAGTTATTTGTCCCAGATTATCTATAACACTGTTGACTGCAGACTCCTGTCCCATTTTCTCCATAAACCATTCTTATATGTCAGACACTACAACTGATTTTTTATAGAAAAACGTGAGAACCCTATTTTTGTGCAGCGTAATGCATGCAGAAGAAAATGTCTGCTCCGTTTCATCCGCAGCCTTGAACACTAGTAATTTCCATTCACTGCTGTTTCACTTGATGTGAGGAAAAAAATCACACACTATGAAGATTGAAGTTTTAAAGCCTGACCAAGCATGGATATAGCAATGGAGCCGAAACCTTTGTTGCTGTGACCTTTGCAGTAGATGAAATGCATTTTCCCAAAGCTTTCTCCAGTAGGTAGTACAGAGAAAATAAAAAAAAGATGTAAGTGCTATGCATGGGCTTCTCTGAAGTGCCCATTTTTGGGTTCTTTTCTCATGAACTGCCTCGAGGTGAGAGGATGATGCTTTAATGTGTGTCAGGGTTTCAAAGCTTTATGTTCTCTTGGACTTTAGGCCCCTGATGCTACCAAAGAACCCAATCAGGTGGAGCACTTATTAGAGTTGTTAACCTCCAAATGAGTCTTCAGAGAGCTGTTTCTTTAAGCCACATGAATGAACAGACAGTTGGTCATTTTCTGTATTAGCAAGGAACCTGACCACTGCCCCAGTCATCTTTACATTCTGCATACACTGACTTCTGAGGCTAGGGTTCATTGTACTTGAAACCAAGGAGAGCCATTAGTTAGAGCTGAAGGGATGTTTTTAAAAAGTTTGTTTATCTTGTTGTTTATTTAGTTGATAAGCTCAAAAACAGAGGGACGGGCTGAGTTGCAGCCAGGAAACCAGAATGCCATCCAGGTCATGTACTTGGGAAGCAGGGACCCAGAGATCTGTGCCATTGCCTGCTGTTTCCCAGGCACAAAAGCACACAGTTGGAGCAGACACAGAGGCAGGTCTAGATCCTACATGCTCTAATAAAGGATGCACGTGGTCCAAGTGAAGGCTTAAGTCATTGTGACATAACGCTTGCCCTCTAAAGCAAATGCTTTTCTCTAAAAGAATATATAGCTCCCTATCATTTGAATGGCTATATTATGCCAAGGTGCATACTATTTGGGTATAGAAAGACAGAAAGATGACACTCTATTCAGAAGGAATTAATTTTTTGAAACTCTGAGTGGACCTATGACCCAGCAGCTCTGAATTTCAGATGATCACTAAAACCCATACATTATACTGCATTAATCATTCACAAAAAAAAAAAAATAAAGAGAGAGAGAGAAAGGAAAGAAGAGGGGAGCAAGAATTGTTCAATTTCTTCAATTTTCTTTCACCATTTTTGGAAAATGATAACAGAAAAGGACTAGATTTGAATGACAAGGCATACAGTTCTCAACGTCTTAGAGCATATTTTTAAAATGGACATCATTGGCTAAGAAATCCTCTAAAACTGAAATTAAAAGTTTGGTGTTTGAGAAAGTTCTGTGTGGTGAGACTATGAGGAATTAATATTTGTGCTACACATTTTTTTGTTGTGTACTGAAGTGTTTGGATTTTGTTAAAGTTCAAATGCTGATAATCCAAAAAGGAAATCAGAAAAAAAAATCTTAAAGTTTAATTAAGCTATTTCCAAAAGCTACTTATTTTTCATAACCCAAGAAAAGTCTGCTTATTTGTACGTACATTTTTCTATGTGTAGTTGGAACAAAGTGAGGAGTATAAATTTCCATAAACTTGGGGAATATTATTTGCGGAATACACAAAGAAGGAAACTTGAAGTGCTGGTTAGAATTTCTTCAGGCAAATCACTAACTAAATCAAATCAGAAGCAAGCTAACTTGGATCATTTCTTTAAAGCTTTTGTTAAATCTTTATAGCATATGTATTTCCCTATGCTACCACTTAAGGATTTCTATTAACGTGTTTGTAGAGCATTCCTACTTTTGAAACCAGAGAATTTACCTATGCCCCAGGTTATTTCATAAAATCTATTCATAATCTGTTGGAACAACCCTTCCCATTCAAGTGTATAAGCTTTCATTTCATTTATCACTGGTCCTGTTCTAACCTTTATTTTTGAGTGACTGAAATAAGGTTCTGCTTTTTTCTCTTTGTCTGAGATATGAAGCCCTTAGTTTTTCTATCCTAGAATTCATTTCTGTGTTTACTAATGTAATGGATTGAATAACTGGCTACAAACCAGATAGTCAGAACTGAAGCCCCCAAATCAGAAATAGTAATTTTGAAACAGTGCCCATACAGATATAATTATAGATGAACATGAGATAAGTTCATCCAGGTCTTAAGGTGGGCCAAGGTCCACTGACTAATAATCTTGTAAGAAAATGTAGAGGTAGAGTTGAAATATAAAGATACAAAACAAACACAGAGAAAATGACCACATAAAGATAAAAGTAGAGATTGGAGTAGCCCATCCATATGATGAAGCATCTTGAAAATCCATAACAAGCTAGGAGAGAGACATGAGGCATCCTGCAGAGCCTCCAGAAAGGACAAAGCCTTGGGAACTGTGACTTCTGGACTCCATAGCATCCAGCTGTTAGCATATTCTGCACTTCATAAGCAGTGGGAGCTCATCTTCTGAGCATAATCTTGTGCCTGATGTTATGCTAGATGAACTAGACTTTGAAAAGGTTTAGTTATTTGAAAGTGTGGATTTCTACTGCATTGTTGCCCAATGGCTCAGTCCCATTGATGGAAAAATCCTCAGCCTAACAAGTTTCTCTAGAATAAAGACAGGGATTGAATTAATTTTATGTTGCTTGTCTGTTGCCGGACTGGCCACTTATGGAATGGGAGCAAACATTTCAGAAGAAAATGCAGGGGAGGTAAAGGAACTATTAGCAGAGGGAACATATAACATTTTAAGTACCTTTATCTTGGTAGATGTGTTGATACCTCACAGATGCATCTTCTCACTGATTATCCACTCCTACATAAAGAAAATTATCTCTGCACCAGTCCTGAAATACGTTTCATTTCTTTGGTATGAAACGACAGCTGCCCATTTTTAATTTCCCCTGCTGCAATGAAGTTTACAGCCTAGCAAGAATGGCAGCCATTAAATGTGTTATTATACATTTATTTGCAAAATAAAAGATCAAAATGTGATACAGAAATATAGTAAGGAAAAGCTAATTTAGTTTAGCATGTCCAAAATCCAGAGACCAGAAACAAGAAGAGTTAAAGAGCTAAAGGATAATCAGTATTTCTAGTATTTCTAGTTAGTGATGGGGATAACTAAACCCAGATAAAGGCCAGTTTATATTCAGTTTAATAGAGCTTCATATTAAAGAGAATCAAACTGAACCACAAGTAAATTGACAGAAACGATGTCAATTTCCATTAAGGGAGGCAGCATAATCCAGACTCAAAACAACATAAAATTTTTCACTGTGCAGTATGTAGTTAAAGAGTGCAAAGGTGTCAGAAAATATGCTATATAACTAGGAGAAAAAAAATCAGTCAGGAGAAAGACTCAAAAATAATAAAAAATAATGGAATTGCAGACAAGTTTCTTAAAATAGCTATTAGAAATATGTTCAAAAATGTAAAGGAAAAAAAACATGAGCAGAATGAGAAAGGAAATGGGAGATATTTTTAGAAGGACCAAATGGAATATCTAAAGATATGAAAACTTCACTGGATGAAAGAAAACTAGCTTAGCTGATGGAGGACATAGGGAACACGTGTTCAGGATGTGGCTGGACAGTTACACAGCCAACTTCTGGAAGGACTTAGAAGCCATGTTTCACTTGGAATGCATGCTAAGGGGAAGCCTATATGATAAGCAAGAGAGGGACTTCCATTGTGGCAGGTTGAAAACGCTTTTCTTTTAAAATTGGCATGTTACTAACTCATAGAGAAAACATGGAGCTCTTTCTCACTCATATATGCAAATCAGCGAGCTAGTTCTTTATGTGACACTGAAGCTATTGAAGAGTTCCCTGACCAGTGGCAATTCCCGCAGCACCCTGGAATTAGGAGGCATTGTCATAACTCATGTTCGCCTAACAGACACTGAAAGTCTGAGCTGTGCCGGACATTGCTCCTGAACAAGAACAGAGCTTGTAGCAAAAATGACTAAGGTGTCTATTATTGTGGAATTTACATTCATGACAGAGAAGAAGACTTTCTTAGCCATTTTCTTGGTGGGAACTGGTTCAGGGGATAATAGTATTTTCAGTTGCGAGTACAATTGCTTTTAGAGTCATTTACTTTCTTAAATATTTAGAAAACTGGTTGGTTGTATTTAGATGGATCGTAAACCATTGAGTTAGTGGTATCTTTTGAACTTGATAAACCACAAAGCCATGTTAAGTCACCAGTTACATTGTTCAATTTTTTAAATGAGCAAAAAGATCAGATGCATATCACTTTATGCAAGTCAGTGAAATTTCAACCCCCCCAAATGGAATGTCACTCTCAATGGATTTTTCCTTTGCTTTAAGCTTTTGACTGACAGTCTCTTTTGTTGGAAAGTATTGATTTTGCTAATATTAAATGACTGCAAGTACACCATCAATAGTTCACAGTGAGGGAGAGGAACAGATGTTAAAAAAATCTATATATTCATTTACAGATTTCTCAAAAGAGATAAATTATGTTAAGTACAAATTCAGCCATGGGACTTTTGTTGTTGTTGTTTTTCAAAACAAGTCATTTGGAAAACTAGTCCACCTATGCATGTTTTGTTATAAAAGTAGAGTATCATCTGATCAGTCTCAATAAGGAGCTCAGAGTTCCTCAAATTACTCAGATCCTCTCCAAATTCTTTAAGTTCCTGACAACATCTTGGAAGAGGAAGGCTTGCCCAGGTTTTAACTACTAGGCTGAAGAGTGGCCTGCAGAATAGGAGATGTGACGAGGAGCTGAGGCCAGGTTCAGTAACACCAGGCTGGGTGTCAAGTCCCAGATGTCATAACTGAGAACATTACAGGGATAAAAAAAATAAGGCTGTTTTCACCATCGCAAGTGAGCCAGTCTCTTTCCTCAGGCAGACACTGATTATCATTGTGTGGCTAAAAAGGGAGACTAAGCTCTGAAGTCAAAGCTTGAAGTCTATTTTAAAGCCCTTTTCTTAGAAAACTCCAAAGCTACTATGATATTTTTGACATAGAGTTTGTCTACAAGGAATCCTAGATTATTTGAGAATGAAAATAGACAAAGAAGTTTAAAGTTATGGCCTATGGACCATAAAAGAATACTCAAATGATTTAAAGTGTATTGTAATATTCACATTTAATTTGAGTTTAGCTTTGCTGCCTAAGTTGATCAGAAGCATAGCAGGAAAATATCCATGGGTTATTAAGTTCCAAAGCTTTAGACATAAATATGTAAAATTAATTTATCACTCTAAACTTTTTAAAAAGTTCCAACTCCACACCCAAACAGTCTTTCAACATCTTCAAATAGTACATTAGACTTTCTTTTCTTTTCTTTCCTTCCTTTTTCTTCTTTCTTTTTTCCTTCCTTCCTTCCTTTCTTTCTTTCTTTCTTTCTTTCTTTCTTTCTTCCTTCCTTCCTTCCTTCCTTCCTTCCTTCCTTCCTTCCTTCCTTCCTCCCTTTCTTCCTTCCTTCCTTTCTTTCTTTCTTTCTTTCTTTCTTTCTTTCTTTCTTTCTTTCTTTCTTTCTTTCTTTCTTTCTCTCTATTTCTCTGCAAGAAAGTCATAGAAACTAGAGAAACAAATAACTGACAACTATCAAACAATAGCATCAGATATGCTTTGATAGAGATAATACAGAACATACTATAAAAGCATGAATAATGCATAACTCAGAATAAAATGATCTGTGAGCTGAACTTGAACGATCACGGTGGAAAGTGTCCCAGGTAGGAGAATTATGTGTATTAATCCATGTAGCTTTTTAGTTGATGGTACAAGTGAAGAGAATTGAGCTCAACAAATAAGAGGTGTGAATTGAGGCAGAAGATGGAGACTGACAAGACACAAGGGTGCTTCTATACACAGGATGATAGGGTATTTTAACCAGCTTGCTAAAAATCTAATTCAAACTTAGATTCTAGAATGTGCTTCATGGAAAACACAAAGGTAGTTAATGCCTAGTGCATATAAAAGGTACACTGCTAAAAGCATTGGTGAAATAATTCATAACCTGTCTTGAAACACTTCAGATGTTCCACTGAACAAGCCCAAGAGACAGTAGACAGACTGGCCATCCAAAATCTTAATACTCAAATTCTGTTCATAGACCAACAGCATCCACTTTTAGAAATGCAAAATCTTGGGGCTCAGTGGCGTGGCCAGCAGCTAAGGTCCTCGCCTTGAACGCGCCAGGGTCCCATATGGCCGCCGGTTCTAATCCTGGCAGCTCCACTTCCCATCCAGCTCCCTGCTTGTGGCCTGGGAAGGCAGTCGAGGACGGCCCAAGGCTTTGGGACCCTGCACCCGTGTGGGAGACCCGGAAAGAAGTTCCTGGATCCTGGCTTTGGATTGGTATAGCATTGGCCGTTGCGTTCACTTGGGGAGTGAATCAGCAGATGGAAGATCCTCCTCTCTGTCTCTCCTCCTCTCTGTATAACTGACTTTCCAATAAGTAAATAAATCTTAAAAAAAGAAAAAGAAAAAGAAATGCAAAATCTTAAGCCATTACCCAGAGCTATCTAATTGGCATTTGAAGTTCAACATCATCTGCTGATGATTCTCATGCACCTAGAAGAGAAGCACTGGAGAAGCACAGATGGACAAGAGGACCTTCAATCCCGGGTATGTGTTAGAAACACCAAGGAGATGGTGACACTCTCCAAGTCAGCATTCCCTCTTCACAGACTCCGCATGATGAGTCACACACATCATCAAGTAGATGACACTTCCAGGCATTGGATCAAAAATTAAGAAGTAGATATTACATCAGGTTAAAAAAAAAAGAGGGGTCTAGTTTTAGCATGCTAGTTTATATGATTTATGGCATATATAACAAGGTATGGCTAAAACATAAAAACTGGATTGACATATGAATGAATCAGTAAATAGAATATTTATGTGATATTTTTCAGGAGTTAAGTAGTTATTCAAAGTTGAAAGTCTGTGTCACATATTGCAATGCAATTAATAAAAAAAAAATAATAAAAGAAAAGAAAGCCTAAGACACAGACCTCAGATAAAGGCACAAAAATATACAGAAATTTTGGAATTGTGAAGTATAGAGATTATTGTTCAAATAAAGAGAATAGATGAGACTATGAATAGAGTGATAAAAATGAATGTCAAGAATACAATCTCTTGTGTCAACTTTTAAATTATAGGTCATGTAAACTGAGCTAAGTAATGGATTGGATTAGATTATCCAGACAAGAAAAAAAGTCAAAAGAGAAAAGCAAAATATATCCAAGGAAATAGACAGTTTTAAAAGAACACATGATGCCTCAAACTACAGCAACATCATGTATACAAGATTCAACAATGCCCTCTGGCTTTACCATCTAATAGCTCATGCTTGACTTTGGCAAGAGAATAAATGGGAAGAGAGCCAGATTGTCATTCACTGAGACATATATGGAAAACAAGGCAGGCAAAATCTTTTTAGTGTCTCTTTCTAAAACCTAGACAGTAAAAATAACATGAAAAATATGGTGATAGCTAGAAAAACATGTGAATTTTAAACTCTAGTCTGCATTCATACTTCGTCATGCCACGAACTCTTCAGAGACTTGTGTGTTAGGAATACCAATTGCAGTGTTTCTTGGGCATGAACATCCATGTGTTTTTATTATGAATCCTTTTATTCCTAGCATGTTGTTGAGGAAAATAATGCCTTCTCTCAACATGCTTGAAACAGGTTTTGTGTGGACACATCTATAATATTGATAACATGACATTAGTCAATAATGTAGCCCCATGACTTTCAGTTGCTCTTACATGGGTGGGTCAATTAAATCTTTACACGGAGATAAACATGACAACCAAATGATACTTTGTCCTTCCATATAAACAGTGTGGCTTGCTTTAGGATTTTTTTAAAGACTTACAGCGAGGCCACTGATAAAACTCTCTCCTATCATAGTTGAAAATGAGAGGCAACGGACATCTGAATTAAAACCGAGGGTTGTAAATATTTAGTTCCAGTTAAGGAGTTAAATTTTCAGATTTTTTTTGTTTGATTTTTCACATTAGTTTCTCATCAGTCATCTAACTTCAGATAGTGCAGGAATCCTATGAAACACATGGAAAGGCCAGTATGACCAAGCTTCTATCTGTTAATTTTTAAAGATTTGTTTATTAATTTATTAAAAGGCAGAGTGACAGAGAAGGGGAAAAAAGATCTCTCTGCTGGTTCACTCTCCAAATGCTTGAACCAACTAAGATTAGGCTAGGTCAGAACTAAGAGCCAAGAACTCCAACCAGGTCTTCTCCATGAATGACAGAGACCTAAGCACTAAGGCAATTGTGCATACTTTCCCAGGTGCATTTCTCAATAAACTGGATTCATTGTAAACCGTAAAAGTATGACTGAATTTAAATACCAGAAATATTAAGCCCCCTTTGAGCACCAAGAACAGTTGGAACCATAACAAATATTTTGGAAATTAAAGAGAAAGGGCATATGTCTGATGAAAGGACCCTGTCGTGTTTTGTAGTGGTACCCATTACCTTAAACACAAACTACTAATTTCTTAACTTTTCTGTTATGCATATGTTTTTGTTTTCAATGTGCTTAATCTCTGAGTTACAGTTTGATTCTCTGTTGCCTAGGCAAAGATCTTTCAACTTACGAATGAACAACATTATCAGCATACTTTCTGAGTAACACCTGTTTTGGAACAATGGAATGAATGTGTCCAGATCCAAGTTTAAACCTTATTTTCTAATATTCTAACAGATTCTTTCTGTGGAGATGAAGGTGTACACAAACAGACATGCACAAACAACTAAAAAACTCCTTTGTTATCACTAGATAAAACTATCACTGAACTGGTACTGGAAGTTTTGATTTCATCAGAAAAAGCACTGTAACTCCCAAAGCTGATTATCATAGAGTCTTCCTGGCTCAGGCCACCTTCTCTTTGACCATTTAAAAATGATAACCTGGATTTAATTTAAGGTGAACTCATTCTACTTCATCTCACTTGTTAACAAAATTACTTTTTCTGTTTTGTATCATTTTCTCCTTATTTGGTTCCAGTTCTTCCCATATTTGTGGAACTTCATGGCAAATAAATTCCACGGGTGCATTTGTGTATACACAATGCTGCTTAGGAACTTGGGCCATGAAGTCAAATAGAATTAGATTAAAAGACAGGAAATATTATTTACCAACAATATGTTGTTGGGCAAATTACTTTTTTAGACTTTCCTCACTGAAAAGCAAAGATGGGGCAGGCAGCTGGGACAATGGGTAAGAAACTGCTTCTCCATTCCAACATTCCAGCTACGCACAAGCTAGGAGGCAGCAGGCCGTGGCTCAGGTGATTGTATTCCTGGCCTCTGGTTGGGGCACTGGCTGGGGCTCCCAGCTTCTGCTTCAGCCTGGCCCATCTTGGGCTGTTGGGGTATTTATGATGTGAGCTAGTAGACAGGAACTCTCTTACTCTAACTTTTGATGTTGCTCTCTCTTTTAAATCAATAATTAAAAAAAAAAAATTAAGGGGCCCTGCGCAATGGCGCAGTGGTTAAGGTCCTCGCCTTGCACGTCCGGGATCCCATATGGGCGCCGGTTCTAATCCCGGCAGCCCCGCTTCCCATCCAGCTCCCTGCTTGTGGCCTGGAAAGCAGTTGAGGACAGCCCAAAGCTTTGGGACCCTGCACCTGCTTGGGAGACCAGGAAGAGGCTCCTGGCTTCGGATCGGCATAGCACCCGTTGTGCTCACTTGGGGAGTGAATCATCGGAGGGAAGATCTGTCTCTCTGTCTCTCCTCTCTGTATATCCGCCTTTCCAATAAAAAGATAAAATAAATCTTTAAAAAAAATTAAAACCTAGATAATGACATGAGCTTCTTGATTTTTATGGTGCTGATTAATTGGCACTATTGAACACTCTGCTCAGCATACAAAGATCACAAACAGAACCAATACATACCATGTTTGTGTCAATGGCCTAGCAGGCTCTCATTATCCTTCAAATTTACCCACTTTAGAGACTAACTACTTATTTCTGAATAAGTAATCCCAGAACTACTAAGATGAACTTTGTGTCTGACCTACATTGAATCACATCTGACATGTTTTAATAATAGAAGGTAATATGATAGCCAGAAAACTATTTTCATTCATACGTCTTGTCTTTGACTAGCTTTGACAACTTTTAGGGGTGCACTTCAGACAAACTCAGTATCGCTGTAGCATCAAATTCTGTATCATTATATCATAGCATAGCAACTGAAATAATAGACTCTAAAGCCAGATTTGGAGAGCTGAAAATCCACTTTTGCCTGTAACAGTGCAACCTTGGGCAAGTTACTTGACTTCTCTGTGCCTTAGGTTTTTCAGTTATAATGTGACTATTACAGCAGTAATAGTCCTTGCCTTGTAGTATTTTCATGAGACTAAAATGGCCTAACAAATAAACAACACTTAGAACAGTGACTGGCACACTGCATGTTTACCTTCACTTATTTATAAAATAGGATACAATTACTTGCAGTTTTCAGTTTACACACACACGCATACACAGGCACACACAATACACATTATATCATATCACATCACATGCTATAGGATATATGAATGCCTACCATTGGCTTCTATCTTTTGACATCTTTAGCCAGTAATAACTGAGCATATTTGGACTCACTATATCTGGAATCATCTGTAGGATGGATATAGCAAGCGTCAACCATAAGCATCTCCCATTATTTGTTATTAACTTCCCTACATCAATTTACATTTTTTTTTACTAGTCAGAACTTTGTCTGAAGGTCAACAGGTATTGCAGCTTAAATCAATTTTTAATTCTGTGTTTGGAATCATGGAAACATACCCTCAATTTGAAAAATGAAATTGTGGCTGACTTAACCTGAATTGCTCCATCGATTTCTAGTTTATGGAACAGGATGGAAATAAAACACTAAGCTGGATATAATTTCTAGAAGCTGAAAAACAAGTTTATAGACAAAACTGTTGCTACATTATTTGTGAGATGAAGGAAAATTCTCCTCTAAGGCACCCGCTACATGTCATGACTCACAGGCAGCAGTGCCTTGCAGTTGATACCAGATAGTCCCCATGCTCAAATTTCCCTTCTCCACGGAACGGACAAAACTATTTGATGACCAGGAGTCATTACTACATTTAAAGTCATTGCCACGAAATATCTGGTTCTGAACACACTTGACAACCTCCAGGCCATTGGAACCTCTGGTTTAACACAGCTGGCACCCACTTGACATTCATACAGCCACTGGCCCCTGCACTCCTGGGAAGCCATGGGTGTTATCTGAAATTACCTGGATTACAATCCATCAGTGGGGGTCTCCTGCCTCAGAAGCTACTTATTTCCCACCCTGAAACATCATTTCCTTACTGTCTTTGACTCTATGGTCTGTTGTCAAGAACTGTCACTGCAATGGCCAGACACCAAACTCTTTTCTAAGACAGATATTTTATTCTTGGGTTCAGGTCTTTACTGCTGAGTTCAAAGGATCACATAAATGAATTTGCATATAGTAGTGAAAGACTAATCAGGCTTAAAGCAAAATAGTCCCCACAAAATACTTCAGTCACAACTTTTTTCTAGAAGTTTCTAATTAGTGAGGATGATATTTATTTGTGTTTGTTTGAGTAACTTTATTGAACACCTTGTACGACATTCACTTATTTTGTCCACAAATGATGCTAATATTAGGGAGTTTTTTTTTTAATTTTTAAAGAATAGACAACTGAGAATCAAAGTCAAATGTTTTGTTTTTGTGGACTTTTTTTTCACAACACGATATCACACCAAGACCATGTTCTTGATGCCTTTCTGAATGAGGGAACATTATTTTCACTCCTTACTAACAATCTCAATAGCTTCCAACTTGCTCCATGGGTAAGGCTGACCCTGTAAGCAAGTATAATAAGCCAGACACAGATATATTTTCCTCCGACATTGGAATTTCTGATCTATGAAACCAGACTGCAAAGGAATCAGCAGCCCGAGTTGTCCCAAATTTCATACAATTTACAAAGGAAAAGAAGAAAAGCCAATTACAGTGCTAAATATAAAATGACCTATGTAGCTGAACCAGCGAAGTCAGTCTCACTCTGCAGGATAGGATGACCTTCAAATTGGCAAATAGGTCATTCCCTGACAATGGAATCTTTTCGGGTTAATTGATTTGACAAAGTAGCACCAAACTAATCACTGAGTGGTGGGTTTCCTCTACATTCTGACAAATGATCTAGGATATGTGACCTTCTTCCACTGCAGTTTGTTAAACAGGGAACAGGAATTCAAATGAGCAAAAATGCATAACACAAGAAGTATACAATTGGCACAACTGATCTCAGTACTGATAATCAAACTGTTTTCATTTATTTGCTTGATTTGTCCAAGGCTATATTCTAGCAAATGATGCATATTTGGGGTTTGACATCATGAATCTAGAGTTCTGTGGTGAGAAAAGATTTTTCCAAACCTGCAAACATGCCCCACAATGCTTTTAGATAAACTATTTCCAAATAACTTGGTAAGATCCTGCATCATTAGTTAAACACTGATGTTAAATTTAAATTAACATGAGGCATATATTGGGAATATTATTGAAAGTCTCTTGAATTCTAGAAAATGAGTGATATTTTTACTTATATTGGCACAGTTCTTTTTAAGATTATTTTTTTTCTTGGAAAAGCAGATTTACAGAGAATGAGATTAAGAGGAATTATTTTAAAGCAAAACTTGCATCACAGACATTGCCAGTATATAGTTTAGGATACTATCCACAAAGCCCATGGGTCTTCTATGGATTCTGTATGCTGTAGATTTTGTGGAACCTACAGCCATCCAAGTTTATTTTTGTTATGGATTTATTTCTTTATTTATTTGAAAAACAGAGTGACATAAGAGGGGGGGAGCAGAAGGAGGAGGGAGAGATATTTTCCATCTCCTGGCATACTCTGAAGGACACACACAGAGTGGCAGGGCTGGGTTTAGTCAAAGCCAGAAAACCACCTAGGTCTCCTACAAGGGTGGCAGGGGACCACGTGCTTGGATCACTTTCCACTGCTTTTCCAGGCATATTAGCAGGAAGCTGGGTCAAAAGGTGAATAGCCAGGCCTTCAGTTAGAGTTCTGATATGGAATGCTGGCAAGGTAAATGGCAGATTAAAAAAAAAAAAAAGATTTAGTTATCTATGTAGAAAAGGCAGATTTTACAGAGAGCAGACAGAGAGAAAGATCTTCCATCTGTTGATTCACTCCCCAAATGTCACAGTGGCTGGAAGATAAGCTGATCCATATCCAGGAACCAGGAGCTTCTTCTGGGTCTCCTATTCAGCTTTAGGGTCCCAAGGCTTTGGGCCATCCTTTAGGGTCCCAAGGCTTTGGGCCATCCTTTAGGGTCCCAAGGCTTTAGGGTCCCAAGGCTTTGGGCCATCCTTTACCGCTTTCTCAGGGTACAAGCAGGGAGGTGGATGGGAAGTGGAGTAGCCCAGACAGGAACAGGTGCCCATATGGGATTCCAATGCATGCAAGCTGATGATTTAACTTATCCTGCTAGGCTCTAAATGGCAGATTAATCCCTGCACTGTAATGCAAATCCAGCCACATTTCTCTTTTTAACTTAGTGAAACAGTAAAATAACCTCTCATAGCAAGCACAAAGATAGTTATGACAGATGTTCTCTGTCTCTACCACCTGCTAACATTGCTTTTATTCTTCTTCTACCCACTTGCTCCTCTTACAATCTTCCTATTTTTCTGAAAATGTCTAACATTTTAAATCCTCTGCATAAACAAGTGAGTTGTTTATAAATAGATTTGCCTCTAGTTCAAACACTTACCATAGCATGTTTATATATTTTTCCTCCTAGACAGGCAGGAATTTGGTAGTATTAACTTAAGTAAAATGTGTTGAAATAATTTTAAAATATCCTTTATATTAGTTCACTGTAAGTGGTGATATTATGGATTTTCTCTTTATCTGTATTTTTCTGACTTTTCAAAATGTTCTCAGTAAGTCTGTAACAATTTTATAATCTTAAAAATAAATTGCCAAAATAATTTGTAACATACCATATAATTATATAATAATAAGACACAAAGCTCTTTGCTTTGGAATTTGGAAGAAGAATCAGCAGTGCATTTATACTTGAGTATATAGTTATCCATATGTTCAAATGACATAGTTAGGATTCAAAAATCAAATGACTTTAAAACTGTTCCTGAGATCCTGAATTTTTGTTTTAATAGACTAAAAGTTGGGCTTACATCATATAAAAAGTTATTTCTGTAAGCATGATTCAAGCTTTGGATTCTGCAGTTTTAGGGATATTAGTGGTAAGTGCCAAGAGTGTAAGTGGACTGGGATGCTTTGGATATTACCCCGGGGAGAAGTCTTAGATGAGCAGGGACTTGATTGCTAAAATAATTGTCATAAGTGCTCACTGAGTCCTGTTATCAGTCTGGGAGATTTAAAAGTTACCTAATCAGCTGGCAAATAGAAACATAGAATTCAAATATCTTCAGAAATTTTCAAAAGCTTCGATCTAAATGGGTTTTTGCTCATTTGTTGTAAAGGACTTCCCATAGTTGTGGCTCATATTTCCTTCCTCTTTTTTTTTTTTTTTTAAAGATGTACTGCATTTATTTACTTGAATGTCAGAATTACAGGGAGGGGAGAGAGATTGAGATCTTCCATCTGCTGGTTCACTAACCAAATGGCCACAATGACTGCAGCTGGGCCAGTGTGGTAACTGGAACCAGGAGTTTCTTACAGGTTTCCCAACTGGGTTCAGGAAAACAAGCATTTGGGCCATCCTTTGCTGATTTCCAGGTGCATTAATGGGGAGCCCAACTGGAAATGGAGTAGCTGGTAATTGAACTGTTGTCCATGTGGCATACAGGCATCACAGGTAGTCACTTTGCCAAATATGCTATGGCTCTGGATTTGCTTATGAACCCCGATTCTCAATATCGATGTGTTTTTATGTTTTGTTTTAAATTTATCTGTGACACAGAGACAGAGAGATACAAAGAATTCTCATCTGTTGGCTCATTCCTTAAATGCCTACAGGAGCTTGGCCCAAATTTGGGCACCAGGAACCCCACCTAGGTGTTCCACATGGGTGACAAGAGCCCAGTTACTTGAGCCACAACCACCAGGGCCTGTTAACAAGGAAGCTACAGTCAGGAGCCAGAGCCAGCCGTGGAATTCAAGCACTCTAACACAGGACTCAAACATCTCAACTTCTAGGTGAAACACTTGCTCCTGAATGTTTGAGACACAGAAATCGAACTTAAACATAAATATCAGTCTTCTGTCCCGTCCTTAGTAAATTTTGCAGTCTGTTGTACAAGGTGAATGATTTGGTCAGCGGAGCAGCCCCTTAAAATTCTTAGGGTAGCCATTGGACGTATTTGAGTTGACTCTCAGTGTTGGCATTGTGAATGCTAGACTGAACTGTGAATCTATGTGAAGAGGCAACTGACGGCCCTAAAAGCAATCTGACGAATCATAAAAACAAGAGAGGGTATCAAATGAAGCTATACGCTTCATCCCAGTAATAACCACTCAGAACCTTTGTTCCTTTACACCACACAGAGACTGAATTATATGATCTCTAAGCATTCTATGGCTAAACACATTTCTGAAACAGCGCTATCCCCTCTCCCAAGCTTTATCCAGAACCACCAAATGGCCATTAACTCTGGTTACTAATCATCGTACTTATACATGGAAAACTGACCTTTTGGTGTCCCTTTAAATTTAAAATTGCTGGCGAAAAACGTACCAGAAGTAATATTTCGTGCTACACTGGTGTGCAGCTTCAATTTGTGGCAATTACACACGATCGGTCACACCTTCCTAACCCCTCTATTCCCTGAGTTTTAGCATTCAGAAAGGACGGTCATTCCATAATGTCAGCGTTCATCAGAATAAATCTATCTGGGTTTTCACTGAAAAATCTCTTTCAATTTCCCCTCATAATTATGGAGAGGGGAAAATCCCTTTATCTTTGCATCACTTATAAAACTGTCCACAATTCAGGCTGGCCAAATTTTTGACAAAAAGAGAAATAAATTGAAGGAAAATCCTAAAGGACATTGAGATTAATTTTATGTATTTTATTTTAAGATCACCATGGATAAATATTTCTTTTCTTGGAGGTTTCGGCTGTTATCCTATAACTTGTCTTTCTGCTTTCATTTCAGCAGATAATTGCCTGCCTCAGGATATTGTCCTTTTTTATAGAGAGAAATTTTTCATATCAGATTTTAAGAGATTTCTAAATTAACTCTTGGGTCACCACCATGACAGAGTCAGGAGTCATTCTCTAGAGAGGGACTGGGGAGAGAACTCTACGGATATTTTTCTCCTTTCATTTTCCCGAAGAATGAGTTTTTACATTGGTTGTTGATAATGCAGAGTTTATGGAAAAAAGAACTAGCAAGCACAACAATTAAAACAAGGTGTTGAGGTATGTGATTGTACAATCTGGGCTTTTTCCTTCCTTTCGTGTGACTATTAGCTTTGCAAAAAACAAAACAAAACAAGACGTCTTTGTGGCTAAAGTAGAAAATCACAGGTGGTAAAAAATATTTATTGATGGAATCAGAGAATATATGGAATTTTTTGTTGACCTTTTAAAGGTACAGTATAAAATGCTCTCAGCACTCACAGAGCAAAGTGGTTGGCAAAAAAAAAACGGACATTTTCATTAGTTCATTCCCCAAGTGGCCACAATAGTTAGGATTGGACCAGGCTAAAGCCAGGAGCCAGGAATTCCATCCAAGTCCCCACATGGGCATCCCCAAGTATTTGGGCATATTTTGCTGACTTCACAGGTACATTAATGAAGTGCTAGATTGGATGTGAAGTTGCCAAGGCACCAATTGACACTATAATATAGGTTGCCATTGTCATAAGAAGCAGATTAACCAGCTATAAAATAACACCATCTCCGGTTCTCAGCATTTTTTTTTATATCTTACATAAATTGACTCTCTGTCCCTGAGCAGAATGGTCTCTAGTTGGGACCACTTCATTACAAAAGGTAGAATTTTATTCCTTTTTAATGGCTGAATATTATTCCACAGAGTGGATGTACTGATATACTACAGTTTCTTTATCCATATTGCTTTTTCCTTTCTTTCTTTTTTTTTTTTGAGATTTATTTATTTCTATTAGAAAGGCAGATGTACAGAGAGAAAGAGAGACAAAGATAAAGATATTCTATCTACTGGTTTACTCCTCAAGTGGCAGCAATGGCCGGAGCTGAGCTGATCTGAAGCCAGGAACCGGGAGCTTCTTCCAGGTCCCCCACGCTGGTGCAGGGTCCCAAGGCTTTGACCTGTTCTATATTGCTTTCCCAGGCCACAAGCAGTGAGTCAGAAGGGAAGTGGAGCAGCCAGGACATGAATCAGTGCTCATATGGGATCCTGGTACATGCAAGGCAAGTACTAACCACTAGGCTGCCATGCCAGGCCCCTCTTTTGATAGGCATCTGGGTTATTTCTATGTCGCTGCTGCTATAAATATAGGGATGCAAGTCACTTTCACATATGCAGATTTCACTTCATTTGAATATATTCCCAGGAGTGTGACAGTTGGGTTATATAATCAACCAATTTTCAGTTCTCTGAGGACTCTCCCTACTGACTTCCATAATAGTTGTAGTAGCCTACACTCCCTCCAATAGTGCAGTAGGGTCACTACAAAACTGTAAGATGGAAAACTAATAACAATAATTTTTAAAAAGAAATGCATTTATGATTTAAAAAGAGGGTTCATGAAATTGCAAAGGAAATTGGTCCAGAATGTCTGTCACTTGCTTAGGATCTCACCACAGGCAGAGTCATTGCTACCAATTGTGCTAAGCCACCCAGCAAACACAGTGTCTTAACAGAAATGTCTCAAGTGGAGGCAGCTTTGTGCCCCTGGGAACATGAGGTAATGTCTGGAGCCATTTTGGGTTGCCACATCTAGTGGGTTAAGATCAGAAATGCTGCTGAGCATTCTATAATGCACCAGAAATCCTTCCCAACCAAAAATCATTTGCTCAAAATGTCAAGAATGCAAGTCTGGGAAACTGCTCTAGAAAACAACGCAAGTATAGATATTAACACTATTTTTGGAAAGGCAGAAAGGTCAGAAGGATACAATGAATGGGCCTTTAAAATTCTTGAAGATCATGCCCTGTCCCTTGTCTCTGAAACATGACCTTTCTACTCATTTATTTATTTTTGATACATGACCTTCCATTATTCCACACTGAGAGAGTAAGAGGAAATTAGCAGAAGACAATTCAGTTTCTGATACCGTCAGGCAAGAACAGTGGAAAGGGCATGGCCTAGAGTCAGTCTCTTTAGTCTAAACTCTGGCTTTGCAGTTTAGTAACCTGATTTCTCATGTCAGAGCTTTCTCTCTTTTTTCCCCCAACTGCAACATGAGAATACATACTAATACATCCATTGCAGAAGGCTTAAATGACCTGCTATATGACAAGTGCTCAGTGTATCCCTAGCAAATGTTAGCTCTCTTCACGGTCTCATTAGACTCTCCCTACTCAGTCCAACAGAGTAGAAGCAATGAATTTTACTGATGAAGTACTGAGGTCTAGTGACTCAGCAGCAATGTCAGTTTCAGAGTGGTTGAGATCGAGCATAACTCAGCCACCCCTTTGCCATTACACCACAGCACTCTTTTCTCTCCTCTCACCCATATGGTTCTCGTAAGCAAACACTGTGTCACAGTGCCAGCCTCAAGCATAAGTCTTTGCTTATGAGAGCATGATGCTGGCTTGCAGGTGATGGCCATATGGGCAGTAGTTAGAGTCCTGGCTGCTCCACTTCTGATCCAGCTCCTGTGCCTGACAAAGCAAGAGCAAAAGGTCCAAGTCCTTAGACACTGCCTCCTCTGTGGGACACCCAGATGGAGCTCCAGGGTCCTGGCTTCAGCCTGGCCCAACCTCAGAGGATGCAGCCATTTGGGGAGTGACTCAGCTGACAGAGGCTGAGCCTTGTTCTCCCTCTCTCTCTCCTTGTTTCTCAGTCTCTTTCTCTAAACTCTGCTTTGCAAATAAATAAATACTTTAAAGAGACCTTTGTTTCAATCTCAAAATTCTCCCATAATATTTTTAAGATTATATTTTAAGCTTCTGATTTAATAGAACTTATAATATTTAAACTATTTCAAAACAAATAGAAATTTTGCTTCTCTTTGATAGCTTATGCCTCAGTCTCACATACTTTATAATTTATCAAATTCTAGATAACAGCTAAAATAAAAACATAAGTAATCACAAATTAATGCGATTAATTACAAATGAGGAATAGAGCAGACTTTGATGCAAAGAAACCTAACATTCCCTTAACCAAATGATCAATGTTATCATTACCAGCATTGTAACAAACATTATTTGCCCCTAATCTCTATATGCTGAGGACATGTTGTCAAAGTCATAAAGACATAGAATAAAAGAGGCACAATTTCAGTTTTTTTTTTTAAACAAAAACTAAATATAATGTGTAAATAGGGACTGGATTCTGCATAAGAGGAAGAAATATGTATAAAATACATTAGTGAAACCAATAATGAAGTTTAAAATTCTGATTGAGCTGGTTCAGAATCACAAGCCTGGAGCTCAAGAGCAAGGGCTCAAGCAACTGAGCCATTCTCTGCTGCTTTCCCAGGTCATGAGCGGGGAGCCGGATCAGAAGTGGAGCAGCCAAGACACAAATCAATGCTCATGTGGGATGCTGGAACTGCAAATGGAGACTTATCCTACAATACCTTCTTTTCTATTATCTCACCAACACTGGAGCTACTGATGATGCCCTCTCTTTAAAATCTGTTCTTTTATTTCTTCCTTGCTGTCTTTGATGCATATAGAAGTTGCATCCCAGACTACATGACACTAATAAAGACTTTTGTTGTGAACTTCATTCTTTTTAGGAAAAGAGGTGGTATTTCTCATCTTTCCCTTATAGGGCTTCTTATGCCCCAGGTAGTCAACTCTAGCTCCAAGCTAACGGAGTACATCTTATTTTAGGTGACCATATGTTAGAAAGTGGTTCCAGAAAATAACTTGAACCATAGGGTCACATGCACCCACATGGGAGACCCCAAAGAAGCTTCAGGCTCCCTGCTTTGGTCTGGTCCAGCTCTGGCCATTAGAGGCTATTTGGGGAGTGAAGCAGTACATGCAAGACTGCTCTCTGTGCTTCTCCCTTTTCAATTCTTTGAAGTAAAATAAATAGATATTTTTAAAAATCATGACTTTGGTTTTATTAAGCAATATAATTGTACCTTCATATGCTTCCTGCTGCAAAAATTATTTTTAAAATGAGTTTAATTTTTAATCTAATATTTTTCAGATTTTCTAAAAACTTACTGTGAAAAGGATTAATACCTATTTTAATGTTTAAATCAAATGAAAAATTTTGATATTCAAGTAACAATATCTGATATGTCAACTAAATACAAATTAGATACATGAAGCTAGTTCTCCATATAATATTGAAAAAGATAACTACATCAAAATGTGTGGTTCAATGTAAACATTTTGCTTGGTTATAAAAGTAGACTTCAAAAAAGAAAATGATTATTAAAGTCTTAGAATGTGAAGATGTTAAGAAGTGTGGATTTGAGACCAAAGTTGGGGAACAGCAGGTTAAGCCAGCACTTGGAATGCCCATATCCTATATTAAAGTGTCTGGGATTGAGTCCAATCCCCAGTCCCAAGTTAGCTTGTTGCTGTGCACACTCTAGGAGGCCCCGTGATGACTCTGATGGCATGCCTGCTTACTGGCTTTGGCCTTGCTCAGCCCCCAGCTGTTGCTGGCACTTTAGAAGAGAACCAATACATGGAAAACTCATTTTCTCTCTCACTACTTCCGCCTTCATAACAATCAAAAGGAAACTATTATTTATAAAAAGTGTGTATTTATGAGGTGCCTCAAGTTAAATAAAATATTTAGGAATGTAAGTAAGCTGATTTGATTTTTATAGTAGTTTTGAAATAACTTGGCAAAATCACAGTGAGATCTATAATTATTTTCCAAATACAAGTCCTAGAAAAGTCTAATGAAATTTAACTGCAGTGTAAATTTGCATATAAATTTGGATTTTATATTTCAAAGTTTATAAATATAATGTTACATATGCCAGATGAGCCATTTGTTTCCATTTATAGAGCCTCCTAGGTCAATGGAAGAACTGACTAGAGATTGTACAATACTGGTTTGGCTATTGGTTAGCTAGCTTCTGTGATCAGGTGATCAATGATGTGATATATCAGATAAGGAGTTGGACTTTAGAAAGGCATAGATAGAATTTACACAGTGGGGAAGAACTTCATTATTGAGTTGTTTTTTTTTTTTTTTTCCATAAGAACCTAGAGCCCAATAGTGGTAAATAATCCAGGACACCATTCCCTTTATTGTAAAGTTCACCTATCAGATAGAGATTGTTTTTACAATGACTTTATCTTCCCAAATGATTTGATTTGTCCTGAGTGCACAGGTACAGTTCCTTAGAGGAAAACTATTTTTGCTCTTTGCCATTGATTTTCTCTATGCTTTAGAGTAACAGCTGAGTGCTTGGTTTCTTTGTATCGCATCTGTAGGAGAGGGAGTGGTACATTTGATGCTTTAATGAGTAACTTCTGAGAACTGATTAGAAAATGCAATTACTCTTTTTAAAAGGGAATGTTATATAAAGTAAAACTAGACATTTTTAAGCTTTAAAACTGCACTGCTTCCTTAAAAAGGATTTGTCAATTTATTCCCCCAAAACTTGGCACATGTGATAACACAACAATAATGAGAGTTTGGTATCATGGCAGATCCCCATGGCCAGCGTGTACAGTTAAGCTGAAGAGAGGAAAGGGCCTATGCCTTGCTCTTTGCTCTGTATTCTTGTGTGAATCAGCTTTTGTTGTGATCAGCTTTCATCCAGGCACAACTTTGGACCTGACGTCATGAGACAACAGCCAGCAGAAGAAGTAGGAATTCCCACAGGAGGCATGTGATGAAAGAAAGTGCCTTTCATGGAATTTCTAGCAAACTTATTTTTTATGAAGCTTTTAGTTTGAGTTGAGTCTCTTTGTCTGGCACTGTGTCTGGGAGATAGAACAAGCCTATTGGTTTCAGCCCCTCTGGCTATAAAGGCAAATTGATCCTAATTGTCAGAAAAAAGTACCTATGCCCACTTTATGGTAAAACTATGATTTCTGAACTCAAGAAAAAACTAAAATGTGCTGTCAATGGTCAACTTGAAAACATACATTTACATCTATTTTTCATTCTGATATTTGCATTTATTTCTTCTCTAAAATTAACACTCTTATTTGGTAGATTTTCATTGTTCCTATTCCCCAAACTATTTTATATTATATGAACTTCTGTGAAAAATGAATCAATCAACAAGATTTCTCAGATAGAAATTCAGCAACCAAACAAAAATTACTGTGTTGAAAACAAAAAATAATAATTTTTGTTTTACATGAGTTAACATCAGCTCACTCTGATCATGAGCCTGTGTGTGTACCTAAGGGAAATGAGGCCTAGTCAACAGCAAGAAATGTACTTACCTGGTTTCCCCAGCTCCCTTTAATTTTGCTTCTGTAAGGGTCTGTGTTTGTAAATTTAAAGAATCTCAACAGTTGAGAAAACCTCTTGTTTGTGTCTTCCAAACCTGGCCCTACTCCTGCAAAGTGTTTGACCATCCATCTACCATCTGCTACTAAGGGCCCGGCAGCTGTATGCTGCAATGTTACCCAGCAGTGAAGAGCAAAGGTTTATGCAGCACCATTGGCTACCAAGATGAGAGCATGTGGCCAGTTACACAGTCCATTAAGAAACCTCAAACGTTTACACCCATACTGGACTTAATGTCTATCCTATTCATTCCACATCCTTCCTAGCACAGCTCTGCAATGATTTGTGGCTCACTCTGAGAAGCCTGGTCTTTACTGCTTTGCAATTACATCCTATTAGGGGCCTTCTCCATGGGGATGTGACTTCATGTCTTAGGGGTCTGCTATAGTGAAGGGTGAACTCTGACACAAAGCTGTTTGGTTGGACTGGATAGGAATCCTTCCCGAGTCACTAAGATACCTGCATCAGAGAAACAGGCTCCCAGCTACTAAATGCCTATGGAGTTTGTTCTTAGTAACCAAGAAACACTGTAGTGAACAAATAGCAATGCAAAAGCCAGGGTGAAACCCTCTAGACTCTTTGTTCTTATTTTAATGCTCTTACCTTCTTGACATATGCATGAAAACTTGGTCATCATTTTCAGTTTGTGTAGCAAGCAAAGGCAGACAGCAGGAAAGCCTTGAAAGCTATGAAGCCAGTGTAAACGTAATGGGTCAAAACAAATTTGTTGGTACCTCTTGGTCTTTAGTCTTACCAAGCCAATTCCCTCTCTTTTTCCCAGGAGACCATCAGGCAGCCATTTCTGGATAATTTGGATTTTCAGGGTCTTTAACCCACTATTCAACAAGTATAATAAAGCATGGCATCCATTTATTCTAATACTAACAAAAAGCATGGGTCAGTGCTCTGTGAGGCTTGAATTCTAAAAAGATACACGTTGTAGGAATTCAATACTTAAAAAGCTGTGGGGAGCGGCGTGCTGGAGCCGCTGACGAAGGACCGGCGCAGGATGGTGGCTGGCCCAGGGCCAGGAGGCGGGGTCTGTCCCGCCAGTAGGCAAACAGGAAGTCACGGGGATAGGCTGATATCTTGGCTGCGATTATGTCATTGCTACTGGCCTATCAGGTAGTGCCCAGTGGACCTACAGGGAGAAGTGATTGGTGGAGAGCTGTATATAAGCAGCCCCCCCCTTTTTTTTTTTTTTTTACAATAAAGGTTCTGGTTCCGGTTCCTGTTTTCCAGCTGGTCACTAGTGTCGCTGCAGGCTGGCAACATTTGGTGGCCCGGACGGGGAATTCCCGGCCAGTGCTGGCGTAGGTATATAGGATAAGTTTAAAAGTTATTTATTTTCGCCTTTGAGGCGGTAAAGTGTACTCACCCTAAGAAGCCGATTTCAGCCGTAAGAGGTCTGGGGTTTTTGTTTCTGAGAAGCCGCAGGATTGTGCTCCACCTTATTCCCTCAGACGGGGTCTGAGGTATCAGGCGCCCGCAAGGAGGCGCCAGCCCTTTAAAGGGGTTGTTAAAGGCGAATGGCGCTCCCCTTAAATCGGCCACTGCCCGTGCATTTTTAAGGACCGTAGAATAGGTGAGTCCGTGGTTCTTAGAGGAGGGTCCCCTTAATGTACCCCAGTGGGAACACCTGGGAGACGACTTGAGGAGAGCCAATAACCAACGGCCTTTTCCTCCGGGACTCTGGCTATCTGGAATCTAGTCCGGACGTGTTTTATTCCCAGAGGTCCGGAGTGCGGGCACAGCTAAAAAGGGGAGAAGAGAGGCTGGAAAGTGTTACGGAGGATCACTTGTCAGAAAGAGGAAGTCGAGCCGCCCAGGCAGATTCTAACTCAGAGCGTTTAGTGATGGTACATTCCAGAGTTCGGTAGAAGTGGCTAATTGCACTGCTTTTTCTTTTAGGCTCACTCCTGTGTGCCTGAGGCCCCTCTTTGTGTTTCTTGTTAGTAATGCAAATCAGGTAGGGGATTCCCTTACCTGTGGGACAGATTGTTTTCTTTCAGAATGTTGGAATGTGACCCAATACCCGCTGGCCGTGGTGATGTGTGTGCCCACCTATCTTCCAATACCAATGACGGTTGAAGAAGAGGAGCTGTCAGTCCTCTGGCGACCGCGACTTTGGGGTTGCTGCTGCCATTGTGGCTGCAATAGCCATGGCTGCTGCCGCTGCCACCGCCACCGTGGCCACTGCGGCCCTAGTGACTGCTATACCGGCGGCTACAGCTGTTAATGCTCTGGCGCAGCAGACCTCCGTGGCTTTTTCAGACACAGGAGCAGCTCAACCAACGTGTTCGGGCTGGTTTGCTAATCATGAACCAGCGAGTGGATTTAATTCAAGAACAGGTGGACATATTACCTGAGGTCCTCTCAGTAGGCTGCGTCCAACGTTTTTTCTGCAGTGTGTGTTATGCCTGTTCAGTTTTCCAATTTGTCGATTGCAGCTAATCTGTCTAGAAGCCTTTCGGCTAATTTGTCTAGAAGCCAAATCGGCTTATTTGAATGGGACTTGGGATGCTCAGTTTGATAATCTTACACGCCAGCTATGTGGGCAAATTGTGACCATCAATTCCACCAGGGTTGAGGTAGCTACTGTGGAACAATGGATGTCATGGGTACAGTCTGTGGTCATTTGGGGGCAGACATTGGCTTGGGTTTTTGTCCCTTGGAGGGTTATTGTGCCTCGTGATCTTCCTGCTTGTCTGGTATACGTGCAAAAGAGCATGAGACTTCGTCAATATACTGTCATCATGTGACAGGCTCTGATGGCTTTTGAGGCAGGGGCCTCCCTCCAGATCTAGTTAAGCATACTAGACCGGTAGTCAAGGACAGGTAAGACCTACAGAGGACACCTACCAACCTAAAACAGGGTGTAGAGCTGGAAGAAGCTCTGCCACCCAATGACGGGTAAGGAGGTAGTCCTGCTGTGGGCGACCAAGACAGGCATGACCTTGCTTACTTAATAAATAAAAAGGGAGGAGATGTGGGGAGCGGTGCTCTGGAGCTGCTGATGAAGGGCCATTGCAAGATGGTGGCTGGCCCAGGGCCTGGAGGCAGGGTTGGTCCTGCCAGTAGGCAAACAGGAAGTCACGGGGATAGGCTGATGCCTCGTAACTAATGTCACTGCAGGTTGGCAACAAAAAGCTGATTTCTATATATTGATTTTCTATGAGCATCAAAATGCATGAAAAAGCAGAAAACAGAATTTTAAAGAAGACACCCACGAGGTGGTATGAACAAATTCCAAAAAGAATCAGAAGAGATGGCTATTTTTACTCTTGCTTTTGTTTTATTTTCCAGTAACCTGGGAACCCCATCCATTGTACTAAGCTGATACCTGAGTGGAGCTAGTCATGGAAGACTCTTCAAAAACGAGTGCATCTTAGTAGTCACAATAATCATTTTCTTTTTCTCATGTCAGATTTCAGATTTTCTTTATTTTAGTCCAGAAATAATGACAGAATCGATCATGATGTCAGCAACAGTGCAGGTGTATTGAGCATTGATTGATCATTGAGCATTTTGGGCACTATCCCAGCGTGGGTATCATCTGTATTAATGCTGCCCGTCTTCAATTCAACATGACTCTATCATGTCCTCTTTTAATAGAGCAGTTCATGTAGGTGAGGACAGGATGTACAGTTTGCTCAAGCTCATTTAGCCTTTAAGTGGCAGAACCAGGGATTGAACCCAAGTCTTAGCTTCAGCCAATACTAGAGTTGATTTTCTTCCACCAACATTCAACACTGATACCACTATGTATTCAGCTTTCTTTGCTAACAAAGTTACGGGTGTCTCCCGATGGATGAACTTTCTCTGGGAAGCAACAGTTTCTGTTGGCAGAAATCTTTCTTTTCAGCTTCCTCATGTGTCTTGTTTGGAAAAGGCCCCAGAATGTCAAGGGAAAATATGATTTGAGACACTTTCTGTCACAGTTGGTACATCAAAATGGTAAGAGTGTTTGAAAACATTTCTTGAGTGTACAGATTTTTTTAAAAAGTCTTAGGTAAGGTATATCTAAAACTATTTCTAAATAGGAACAAAAATGAGGAAATACTTGGCCCAGTTCTTTTTCTTCTTTGTTATTAGGTGGAGATTGACTTGCTTCTTGACAGTGTACCAGGTTCCTGAGCGTAGAAATTTGATCTTTGGAAATGTGAGTGAGGAATAACCAGGTCATTGACAGTGCCAGGTGATGGGGCCTGAATCTTTATTTCAAAGTGAGAGATTACATTAGAAGGTGCCAGGGAGGCTCTGCTGAGTACAGACGTCATCTCTAGAGGGAAGCCAGGCTTTGTTTTTGGGTCTAGCCCTTCTATTTATTCTAGAAGCAACAGTTATTGAGTGGGGAGCACCTTAGGTATACAAGTATGTTGCCCACACAAAAAGAAAGTGGGAGTAGAATGGTGTTTTTGTTGAAAAAATTTTTTTCTTTTCAAGATATAAATTTGGACTCATACAGCAGTGATTTGGGTCTGGAAGAATGCACTATTAAGCATTGCGGAGACCCTACCTTGCAGCTGAGGATGAGTTGTACTTGCTAGGATGGTATGCCAGCGGGACCACTAATGCATCCTAGAAGTCAGAACCCCTAGGTAGTTGGGACACCAGCACAGTCTCCTCTCTGTGGGTGTGAAGTTAGGCCTTGTTCCTAAGCCAGGGTTTAGGAGACAGGGAGCTAATAGATGACTCTTAGAAAAAAAAATCATGGAGCCAAAGCATTTAGAAGATTGGATCTCCCAAATTCTTGTTGCAATTGCCTTCTGTTTTCTGTGCTTAAGTCTTATAATTTAAAAGTGGAAGTACTGATTTGGATTAGTAAAAACAAGCTGTGTCCAAGCTTGGGGAAATGCGAAGAGGACTACCCACACTGCAAGTCAGAACTTCCTGGGCCACTTGTTGGTGCTCCGTGATGTCAATTGGTAGCAAGTGGAGAAGACCTGTGCTTCCCTGGGAATTGTCTCCCCTGCCTGTCACAGGGACCCCACCTTTAAAGGGAGGTGTCTGAGGATCCAGGGAGAAAAGCAGACTGAGCCGGAGGCTATGTGCTGTCTGAGAATCCACAATCTCTTGCTTGGACTCTTGCTCGTGACAGCAAAGTTTACTGCTGTGGCAGGAGAGGCCAGGCAAGAGAAGAAGGAATATGGGATCCCTTTGCCAAGTTAACGTGACTGTCTTGCCTACTGATCTAAAAGGGAAAGTCAGTAACTCATCAATGAATACTAACAGCCTGTAATCCGACAAACTGTAAACTGCATTTTTTGGAAAGTTACCATTTGTTAGGGATTGCTATTTGTAGTGACTATAGGGAGCGCTTTTCACAGCAACCTCGTGAGGTTCATGCTGTTATTTCTCATTTTACAGGTGGGAAGATGGAGACTCAGAGGCATCATCCGCATGACAAAGGTCACATAGACAAGTGTTATGGACTCTGACTCCAAAGCAGGTGCTCATCCTCACCATAGTACATCACAAAGTACTTTCCAACCTAGGAACTATACTTGGTGTTTAGGAACGGCCTGTACTATAAATCGGAGATGCATGGCTTTTCTCTGTGTTTCATAAAAGGACACCACTGTTCAGAAAGGTTGTGTTGCTTATCTTGCCTTACCTAATGAGCTGTTGGCAAAGAAATCACCAGAATGCTCCTCTGTTGATTCCCGGTGCTGTTTTTCATACTTTCACACTCAATGCAATCACGGTAATTAGCTATTTCTGTGAAAGTCACTTTGCCGGTTTACATAAAGGAGAATTAAAAAAAACCCCTGTAATCCTAACTCAGCAATCTTAACGCTCTCGTCTGAGAGCTGTTGCCATCTCTGGTTTCTTTGAACAAGTGTTTACTCAGCACAAGATGTGTGGCCGGCGCTCTTCTAGGGGCTGGGAGACACGGAAGAGGAGTTATGGCTGCTGCTCTTTCAGAGCTCAGTGTGTGGGGAGGGAGGTGGGTTTAAGAAGCAGTGCTGTGGGATAAGGACTGTGGGGAACCAGCATGTCTTTAGCCCTTCAGGGGAGTAGGAAGCTAGAGGCATCTGGAGACTACTCTGGGCACACCAGGTACATTGAGATGAGTAGATAGGCATTTTCCATTATGGAAAATAAGCAGCCTCTGTGAAGGCTGGGAAGGACAGCAGCAGCACACTCAGAATGTTTGGGGAGAGCAGAGCATGATCCACTCAGGAGTGTGAGAGGAGAGGGAAGAACAGGAGAGGGAGACAGACACTAGTACCAACAGGACCCTCGCTTGTCTCCTATTGATGTCAGCAAGGAAGGCGTGGCTACCAAGAGGAAAAACAAGCACAGGAAAGGATGACACATTGGGTTTTAAATTGGCTTTCTAATCATAAGTTGCACATTGCAGTCACCAGTTACAGAGTTGCTTAGTTGTCTTAAAAATTAAAAATCTGTTGGGGGTGGGTGCTGTGGCACTTGAGGCTAAACCTTCACCCATGGTGCTGGCATCCCATATGGGTACTGGTTCTAGTCTTGGTTGTTCCACGTCCATTCAGCTCCCTGCTAATGGCCCAGGAAAGCAGAGAAGGATGGCTCAAGTGCTCAGGCCCCTGACCTCAATGGGAGAAGTGAATAAAACTCCTAGCTCCTGATTTCAGACTGGCCCAGTTCAAGCCATGGAAGCCATTTGAGGAATCTACCAGTAAAAGAGCTCTCTCATACTCTCTTTCTGACTTTCCAATAAACAAGCATATCTTTAAAAATGCAAAAATCCATCACAAGGCAGATCAATTCTAAACAGAACCAACAGACGGATGGGCCTGGGTCATCAGGGTTGTCATCATCTGCCATCTGTGACCGTTCCCCAGGTTTTTGCCCTGGTACCTACAATGAGCTAATTCCCTTGGTGCCTCATCTGTTAAAGTTGATCTTCCCAGGTGGTTGGCTCCCTGTCAGATGCCTCAGGTTTTGTCATGCATACTGCAAGATCACAAGAAAAAGAAAACTCTGAAGAGTATGTACTTACAAATACATTTGTATAAGAGGATGTAAGGATATAATTATCCTTGAAGGTCAAGGTGCTTATTTTTTAAAAATTAATTTATTTTTATTGGAAAGGCATATTTACAGAGAGAAGGAGAGACAGAGAAAGATCTTCCATCCTCTGGTTCACTCCCCAGGTGATTGCAATGGCCAGAAATGAGCCAATCTAAAATCTGGAGGTGGGAGCCTCTTCTGGGTCTCCCACACAGGTACAGAGTACTGAGGCTTTGAGTCATCTACCACTGCCTTCCCAGACCACAAGCAGGGAGCCGGAAGAGAAGTGGAGCAGCTGAAACACGAACCAGAATCCATGTGGGATCCTGGTGCCTTGAAGGGCAGGATTAGCAAGTTGAAACATTGTGCAGGGTCCAAGGTCTCTTACTCTGAAAACATGGTTAGAATGGCACAATGGCTCAGTGGTGAGGGAGGTAGGAGGGCTGATTTCAATTAAGAAAAATCAGGTGCATTTGTGTTCTCTAGCCTAATTGCTACAAATGCCTGCCCTGCCCTTATTTTCTTCCTCCGCAAAGCATTTGGAAGCTTGTATTTTATTTGGCTTTTGTGTGATTCGAAGAAATGGAAACAAAGGTTGTAGGAATGTATATATGTTTGTGTTCATACTGTCACATGGCTGTGTGTGGATTTGTACTTGCATACGTGTTTAGACAGTTATAATGGCCTACCAAGTTACGGTCCAAGAACATTTTTGATAGAATTTATTCACACTCACTGATTATCCAAATACTATTTAACATTGAATATAATAGACTGCTTCATTTACAGAGAAAAATGAAGGATTTAACAACTAAATATGTGAAGCTTGGTGAGAAGAAAAAAAATTATGTCAGTTAAAGAAACACATTTTGTAGAGTGAAAATGGTTTAGAATAAACAATTTCTTAAACACAGAAATACCGATTCCTGCCTAAGGGCCAAACACCTACCATGGCTTCATACAAAACAAGTGATTTTTTTAAAAGGATTGTTGCAGAGTCACAGAGTGAGAGAGTGAGAGAGAGGGAGAGAGAGGGAGAGAGAGAAGAAGAGAGAGGAAGAGACAAGATTTAGGTCATCTGTCGCTGATTCACTTTCTAAATGGCTGCAGTGGCTGGAGCTGGACCAGGCCAAAACCTAGAGCCAGGAACTTCATCTGGGTTTCCTACATGAAAGCAAGGGCCCAAGGATTTAAACTGTGTTCTGTTGTTTGCTCAGGCACATGAACAGGCAGTTGAATCAGAAATGCAGCTGCCAGGACTCCCAACAGTGCCCATGTGAGATGCCAGTGCTGCAGGTGGCCTCACAAAAAATTATTTTAGCTTTTTTCAGGAAAGAATAAGTACTTGATTTAGAAACTGTTCTGCTTGGCTCATTTTCAGAGCAAGTGATTCATAGCGTGATGCAGAACTGCTCTTTTAATAAGTTTTGTTTTGTGTTTAAGGGATTTCTGCTTCTCTGAACTGACATAAAACCACCAAAGGAGGAGCAACACCAGCCTCCTTTGCCCATGTGTGCCCATGTGTGCCCAAAGGAGAAGGACTCGCCACAGCTGCTGCCACCATCAGGAGAGGGCGCAGGACTGAGGGTTGATTTGCTCCATGTGAAGGTCAGTCTGCAACCAACCTGACACCCAGGAAGCAATTCAATCTGTTTAAGGATTGTTCTGGTAATTACACTCTCCTAAAATCTACGCATGAGTTGTAAATCGAGAAGAAAACCTTCTAGCAGCCACCCCGTGACCCGTTTTTAAAGGGCAATTTCAAGGAAGTTCAAGAACTTTCAAGGTGCAGGCAATTCTTTGATATTTAGTGGGATTGTAATTGAAAGTCACTAGATTCCATTACGTAGAAATACAGGTCCCTCCTTTTAGGAATCCAAAGCTAACAAAAATTGTTCACACTGTGTACTTTGTCCTAATTGGACTTGTGGATGTGTATTAAAACAGAGGGACTGTCTTACATGTTGGATGCACCAAATGTTTTTCTCCCAAAACCCACTATTTCATTATCCCTGAGAAAAAAAATTTTTTTTTTTTTAAAGATTTATTTTTATTATTTTTTTATTGGAAAGGCGGATGTACAGAGAGGAGAGACGGAGAGGAAGATCTTCCGTCCGATGATTCACTCCCCAAGTGAGCGCAACGGGCCGATGCCATGCCGGTCCGAAGCCAGGAGCCTCTTCTGGGTCTCCCACGCGGGTGCAGGTTCCCAAAGCTTTGGGCTGTCCTCGACCGCTTTCCCAGGCCACAGGCAGGGAGCTGGAAGGGAAGCGGGGCTGCCGGGATTAGAACCGGCGCCCATATGGGATCCCGGGCGTGCAAGGCGAGGACCTTTAACCACTTGCGCCACCGCGCCGGGCCCGAGAAAAAAAAAATTTAAAAAAAAAAAGGTGTTTAGGGATTTAAAAATTACATATGTTTTTCCACTTCATAAATTGAAAATGTAATGAGTAGCTTTTGTTGCAACTCTTTTGAATTCTTAGAAACAGACTCAAGGGGAATATATTAGAATTGCAGAGGAAGAAATAGAAGCAAGTGCATGCTTTGAATGAACCTTGCTCTCTTGGGACAGTTCTTCCCTTGGTCCTGGATGGCGAGTTTTCAGAAGTCCTGACAAAATACCCTGAACAAAGGTCAACGAGCACCTTCATGTGGCTCACCCCAGCAGAGTGCGGAGTGCAGTACCTGTTTTGGTAAGTCTAAGCAGTATTTCAGTTTTGAGCTTTAGGTTTCCAGCTGACTCCTTGGAGCAGTTTTCAACTGGTGATAACACAAATTTGCTCCTTTGTGTTTCACTTCTCATGAGATAGGCTCATCTTGTTTCTAATATGCTATTGCAGCGACACATATGAACACATCTTCAGTTGTAGCAATGATGCAGATAAGCTTGGACTATTCTGGTGCTGTTTGAAATGCTTTCCGGTTGTGTCAGGCTGCTGTTTTGTAGATGATGTACATGGCTGTTCCTCACCTCTCTTCCTTCTAGAACAGTTCCCTTCTTTTGTTTGTTGCTTCTATTTCCTTCTGGTTTGGTGATTTCTCTCACATTGCTTTCCTTTTACTGTTTATAGAAGAATCTGGAATTCCAACTGCTGCTTCTCAGAAGTACAGATCAAAATTGAGCAAGATAGAGAAATCAGCAAAACACTACATTCTATAACAATATTTTATAATAGTCTACTGAATGAATTTAAAAGGAAAAGCAGTGCACATATTCTTAGCATAAAAGTTTTGCTAGAGCCTTTGTGTGCATGTTGAAGTTTGATAACATTGTAATGATTTAAGGAATGGTCACACAGAAAATGACAAAAATCTGTCTTAATTTAACAGTGGGTGCCTGAAAAATTGGATTTTGTACATAGGACATCTGTAGACAATAGAAAGCAGAGAGATATTTCAATGGCATTTACATATTAAATTCATAATTGGTAAAATAATTAAAATGCCTGGCTCTGAATTTCTTTCTCTCTCTTTCTTTTTTATTTATTGAAGGCAGACAAAGACAGGGAGACAAAGATTATGTCTATCCAGTAATTTACTTTGCAAATGTTTAAAATAGCCAGGCCAAAGTCACGAGTCCTGAATTCATCTGACTCTCCCCTGAAAGTAGCAGGGACTGTAATAATGGAGCCATCACTTACTCCCTGCTAGAGTGTGCACTAGCAGGAGACTTGACACAGAAGCTGGCTCTGATAAGGGGTGCAGACATCGTAAGCAGTAGCTTAGCCCACATAACCACAGCCTGTCCTACTCTTAAAACTGTGGAGGAGGCCACTTCACTCCCTTAGGTTTGGATAGGAAGAGACAAGGGCTGATCTGTCCACAATAGATCAAGAATTCTATATGCACTTGACTGGCTGGATTGCATGTTACAACAAGAGAAGAGAAATGCAACTTAATCTCTAAGGAATTTCTGGGTTATAACCAATATGTAAGATGCTGAGTTTGATCATTGTTGGTTAATTTATGATGACGTTTAAAGGCATTTGTTAGAGATCTTACTCCTTCATCTGAGAACTCTTGTTTTATTATTATTATTATTTGAAGATTTATTTTTATTGGAAAGGCAGACATACAGAGAGGAGGAGAGACAGAGAGGAAGACCTTCCATCAGATGATTCACCCCCCAAGCAGCTACTACAGCTGGAGCTGAGGCAATCTGGTGAAGCCAGGAGCCAGGAACTTCTTCCGGGTCTCCCTTTCAGGTGCAGGGTCCAAAGCCTTGGGCTGTCCTTGACTGCTTTCCCAGGCCACAGGCAGGGAGCTGGATGGGAAATGGAGCAGCTGGGATTAGAACCAGCGCCCATATGGTATCCCGGCGTGTTCAAGGCAAGGACTTTAAACGCTACACCAAATGCTCACCATCACTCCCGGGTCCTTATTATTAGTTTTAAAAGATTTTTTTTTTAATTATAAAGGCAGATGTACAGAGACAAGCAGAGACAGAAAGAAAGATCTTCTGTTTGTTAGTTCACTCCCGAAGTGGCTGCAATGTCCAGAGCTGAGACAATCTGGAACCAAGTGTCAGGATCCAGGAACTTCTTCCAGATCTCCCACATGGGTGCAGATTCCCAGGGCTTTGGGCTGTCCTCTAACTGCTTTCCCAGGCCACTGGCAGGGGGATGGAAGGGAAATGGAGCAGCAGGACACAAACCAGTGCCCAGTTGGGATCCCGGCATGTGCAAGATGAGGATTTTAGCCACTGAGCCATTGCACCTCTTGTTTGCTTTGACTCTTAACACAGTGATGCCAATTTTATTCATAATAGTGAAACAGTTCATGCATCTCCATAAAAAATATGTGAAAAATATTTTATTTTCCTTCAGAAGTAATTGTTCTTAAATTATTTGAAAGTAAAGTAAATAATTTTGGGACCTGAGAAGCAACTCCATCAGGGCCAAAAAAAAAAAAAAAAGGCAACAAATGCAGTCATTCTTAAGTAGAAATAAGAACACTACTCTAGTGCATACCTGTCTCTGTTTGGACTGCAGTACCACAGCTGTGAATTCACATATGCTGTGAGTGCTCCCCAAAATAAGAAAAGAATGCTAAAATGGCCACTTAAAATTGGTTTGTGACAGCAAACTTGAGAAGAGATAATGCCTGTTTGTTCAAGCTGATTATAGATTTGGAAGAATTCAGTAGCATAATAAACTATTAAGTTCTAAGAGCTGAACTGGTAGGTATTGGGTGCTTGCTTTTGTCTGGCCCAGTGAATATGGTGACCAAGGCACATTTAGTGTGGATGAGAGGAAGAGTGCTAGATAAAAAGCTGTTGTTCTAGTCTGCAGAGTGTAGAGTCACCCAGTGCATACCATTTATGAATATAAAAAGTCAGATATTGATTTATGCATATTTTTGGAGTCACAAAGTGACAAGGAAAGAGATATTAGAAAAGATGATTATGAATTTAAAAAATTCTCTAACAGCAAGTCTCCTTCAAATAAATTTTCAGTTGCAAAGTCTTTATTTAACCGATTGAATAAAATCGAAAGACCTTAGTACTGAAAACAATGTTTTGCATTGAGGCAGACGTAAAAACTATTCAGTTTCTTTCCCCATTTTTAATTCTTTCTTGTAATCTCTGTTAAGAACAAATAGAAATATAAAGACATATACCAAAAGACAATTTAGGGTATCAGTACTATTGAAAGTTACCTACAATTTTAATTCAATCCCCACCAAGACCCCAAATATTTATACAGCAGAAGTGGAAAAATTCATCTAAAATTGAAATCTCAAGGGATCTTGAATAGCAAACCAAACCAAAACAAAACAAAAATTGAAAACAAACAAGAATGAAAAGAAAAGCAAAATTGAATGCCTTATACTTTTCCTGATTTCTTTTTTTTTAAAGATTTTATTTTTATTATTTTTTATTGGAAAGGCGAATATACAGAGAGGAGAGACGGAGAGGAAGATCTTCCGTCCGATGATTCACTCCCCAAGTGAGCACAACGGCCGATACTATGCCGATCCGAAGCCAGGAGCCTCTTCTGGGTCTCCCATGCGGGTGCAGGGTCCCAAAGCTTTGGGCAGTCCTCCACTGCTTTCCCGGGCCACAGGCAGGGAGCTGGAAGGGAAGTGGGGCTGCCAGGATAGAACCGGCGCCCATATGGGATCCCGGGCGTGTAAGGCGAGGACCTTAACCACTTGTGCCACCGCGCCGGGCCCAGGTTTCCTGATTTCAAACCTATTACAATACTCTTTGATGGCTAGGGAGCCTGAGCATCTTTTCATATGTCTGTTTGCCATTTGAATCTGTTCTTTTGAAAAATCTCTGTTCAGTTCCTTTGATCATTTTGTTACAGGGGTGTTTTGTTTTGTTTGGCTGTCCCTGGATTTCTGAAGGTCTTTGTAAATCCTGAATATTAGTCCCCTATCACTTGTGTAGTGTGCAAAAATTTCTCACATTCTGTTGATTGCTTCTTCACTTTGTTAATTGTTTCCTTTGCTGTACAGAAGCTTTTTAGTTTGATGTGGTCCCATTTGTTCATTTTGGATTTGATTGCCTTTGCTTTTGGCATATTTTGTAAGAAGTGTTTCCCTGTTTCTCTATCTGGAGTGTGTTTCCTACGTTTTCCTTTAATAGTTTGATGGTTTCTGGGTGTAGATTTAGGTCCTTGATCCAGTTAGAGCTAATTTTTGTATAATGTGACAGGTGTGGAGCTTGCTTCTTAATTCTGCAAGCTGCTATCCAGCTTTCCCAACAGCATTTGTTGAAGAGACCATGATTTTTACCTGAATTATTTTCAGTTTTCTTGTCAAAGATTAATTATACATGTGTGGTCTTCCTTCTGGTGTTGCTATTCTGTTCCATTCATCTTCTCCTCTGTTTCAGTACCAGTACCAGACTGTTTTGATAACCACTGCTCTGTAGTATGTCTTAAGGTCTGGAATTGTGATTCTTCCAGCTTGATTTCTATTTTTCAGGATAGCTTTAGCTATTTGTAGTCTTTTGTGATTCCAGATGAACTTTTGAATCATCTTTTCTGAGAAGAATGTTGTTGGGATTTTGATTGGGATTGCAATGAATCTGTATATTGCTTTTGGTAATATGGTCATTTTGATAATGTTGATCCTGCCAATCCAGGAACGTGGTAAGCTTCTCTATTTTTGATTAGCTTATTCTTAAATGACATACTATTTACTGAGATCTTATCTGTAACCTATAATGTTGTCTTACATTCACTGACTCATTTCATGAATTAGATCTAAGAAATTGCAGGTGGATATGGAATGGAACACATAGAAGCAGTGTAATCACTGCCCTAAAGGCCAATAAAATCTCATAGGCATTGGACATTGGCAATTGGTTGTATTTCCTTCTGTCATTTAAATAGTAATTCCTTGTGTAGCTCATGAAAGTGATGGGCAGTACTACTACTGAGAAGCACTTTAATCCTTCCTCTGAGATTGACAGATAGCATAAAAGGGCCCATCTGAATAGAAGACTATCTTTGATTTCATTTGCAAACTCAAGGAATTGCTTATCATTTTCCTTGAACGATGACTTACAAGTATTTGGTTTTGCTATTTTCAGAGGTCATTGCCTGACAGACCTATCACACAACAGGCAATTTCATTCATCTTGGAAACTTACTTTACAATTACACTACCTTTCTACAGTCACCCTGACTAAAATGTAAGCAGTACAAGGAATTTTATGATTTAACATACTTCTACACTTAAAATTTACACTGCTTGCTTTGCAGTTTTAGTTTCTTCATTTGTAAATAACTATGTATTTAATACCTAGCTTTTGAGATTGTTGTGAAGGTTGAAGATGATAGATAGATAGATAGATAGACAGACAGATAGATAGATACAGAGCAAGATCTCTACACCAGTGACCTGCATGGCCTTGGCCTTGGAGGAATCACTTTGACCTTCCTCCTCAATAGCTCTTGGCTACAGTAGCTCTACAGGTAACTCAGAGCCACACTTACAACATTTGCCATATGTCCTGGACCGTATGTGCCATAGCTAGAGACCCAGCCCTGATAGTCCTGAGCAAAGAGCAAGCAAATCCAAAACTCACACATTGTTCATGATTTCCCTTCTCAAGTTTTTTGAATTTAGACTCTATCACTTGAGTTAAACTGGCTTAATCTTAGTTCCTGAACAAAATGTTAGCCAAGGAAATTCAAATATCCATAGAAACTCAATTTCCTTAGTTATACATTCTGATTATTTTTTCCAGAGGTCAAATATTTTGTTAAAACAAATTATTAGCCAAGATAAAAAATGCATACCAAACCAGTAGTATTAAATCAGAGTTGGACTTTTTATATAGTTTTAGGTGACTACATCAAGAATAAGAATAAGAAGAAAATGGACTCTAGAATTTCCACACCTGTTTCAACCAGATTAGCCTTAATTTTGAAAGCTCCGCATTTTTGTTTGCCTTAACGAAAAGTTGAATAGCTAAAGATAATTTGACAATCCTACATAATTAATTTGTTTAATCTTCTTTCTTTGTTGTAAACCATCAGATTTTTATAAATCTGCACTACAAAATGAGCATTGTGATTTCTGAATTTTCCAGTTATTTTAGACCATGTTAGCACTGGTTAGCATTGCCTGAATAAAGAAGGTTGAACAAAAATAATATTTTTAAGTGCTGATTTAATGTGGTCTCACTTGCATAGTAGACGTGGCCTAGGTAATTGCAAAAATCCCACTTAGTTTTAAAGTGTGCAAACATAGCCACAACATGGGATTTGCTATGTTTAATTTTATCTTCACTATAGAAAACCAAATCCTATTCTAAGACTTCCAATAGAACAGTAATGACAATGGGGAATTGAAGGTCCCAACCTCTCCTTTTGGGGAAAGGGAGAGGGCCAGGGTAGGACTGAATACCAAACATTTACAACCTTTGAAAAAAAGAGTGATTGGAAATTGCTCTTGAGAGATCAAAGGTTGGGGCTTTGTGGAGAGAGGAACGGAATGGTTTTAAAATCATAAGCCTTTGTCGCTCAGCACAAAGCAACAAGGCCTTTTCAGGGTAAAGAACAAATTTTGACCAACAGAACAAAATAGGAAAACAGGATGTGAGAGGAAAGTTTAGTGAGCAATTTTGTGTAGAATTTTTTTAATTGGACTTTTTTTTCTTATGAAAACTTTAAAAATAAAGAATAGCCAATGATGTCAAAGAAAAGGCAATCACACAAAAACTGTCCAGATGTGACTGGCACATGATAATTGGAAAAGTCACAGTCTAAAGTTGACAATGATAAAACTGCCCCTGTCATGTATTAGCCAGAACCAACTAGTTTTTGTAAGACTTTTAATTTCTAGTCTGTGAAAGGGATACTTATGTTTGCATCATATAGAATTGGTATGGACATTATATGAGATGTTTCATGCTAGGTTTTAGAAGTGGTACCTCCAGTGGAGTAAGAGCAAACATTTGTCTGTCCTATACCTCCAAACATCTAGAAAGAACCTGCTTGGCTGTAAATTACTAACAACAAACTCTGATTATTGGGTTGACATTTGGGTGCTTAGCTATGTCATCTACCAAAATTGATGGTTGGGTCTTGCTACCCAAGTGTGGTCTGTGGAAACAGGATGGGAATGACCTGAGGGTTTGTGATCATTATATAATCTCATGTCTTACCCCAATCTACTATTCCAGGATGTGTATGTTGGGAGCATCCCGGGTAGTTTGTGTGGACTATGAAGTTTCAGGTACACGGATTGGACTCAACAGTAGCCAAAGAATCATTGTATCTTCTTTTAAGCAGTTGCACATCTAACTTGTAGAATTAAAAAAAAACATAAGATTGAAATTTCTTGTGAGAATATCTTCTCAGCCTTTGGGCTATGACCAAATCCAAATTTCCTGAGAAAAATGGATTTATTCTTACCACTTTTTGAATTCCTTTATTTCTTGTTTTCATATTCTGTGGAAGGGAGGGAGGGAGGAAGAGAGGGAGGGAGGGAAAAAGGGAGGGAGAAAGAGAAAGAGAGAGAGAGAGAGAGAGAGAGAGAGAGAGAGAGAGAATACAGATAGTCAGATACCTTCCATCTGCTGGTTCACCAATGTCCACAAGAGTCACAGGACAAGGTCAGGAGTTTAGAACTCAGTACAGGTCACCCACACAGCCCATTACCTCCCTGTGTGGCTATGTTGAACTAGATCAGAAAAACCACCAGCATGTGTGAGATCTGTGCCTGGAAACAGGCCTGATTGCATAGCTAAGGGGAAGCCCAGGCTGGGTTGTGGTTCCCACTGGTAAGCGCAATAGCCAGAATGGGGGCAGCAATTTGGGCTGGGTATTACTGACATATCCCTCCGCATGGGTGTGGACTGGGGCTGGGATACACAGACTGTTAGATTGCTGCACCCATTGGTGCTCATGAGAGCCATGATGGGTGTAGGACAGGCTGGGCTAGGTCTTGGCACCCACTGAGCCATGCAAGAGCTGTGCTGGCATATAGATCCAGTGTGGCTGGGCTGTGACACTCAGTAGTAAGAGCTGGAATAGTGTGGGTCAGTCAGGTAAGACAACTGTTACTGCCAGGACATGGAGTGGACTCAGAATTCCAACCATGGGGAGAATTGCAGGATCTGTGGTCTGTCCATGGAGTGCATGAATCAGAACTCGGCCTCCTCTGTGGCTATGATGTAGTAGTGCACAAAATACCCAGATGTACATGGAGCATTTGGCAATCCATTGGGGCCTGCAGAAAACAACTAGGAACGTAGCAGAGGAAGGAAGACAGAACAAATTGGCCAACTACCTCAGCCAAATATTGACAGCAAATATCTGGGCAAATGGAGACTCTAAGTTGGAATATGTCAGGCAATGATCTTGGAAGGATTTCCTTGTCTTTGGATCAGCAAAATCAACAGCGTTTCAGCACTATCAAAATCACTTAAGCAGAACTCCAGAGAATGTCCCACATTGGGGACACTGGGATGACATCGGGTGATTGTTCCCCATCTCTACAATACTGAGGAGATTGGGAGACTAGGTGCAGTGTCTCCCCTAATCTCCCCCATCCCGCCAGATGCAGGAGAAAGAAAAGAAATAAAAGGATTACCAAATATTTCACAAGTTAAACTCTGAGTCACACCAATTCTCTTCAATTTTAGCTACTCTCTCCTTCATAGGGCCCAAAATACTGGAGGTGAAATACGTACACCCAAGTCAAGAATTAGATGGCATCCCTCTAAGAATGTTTCTGCCTTGAGGAAAGGAATTATAGATAATGGCATCTGGGAGCACCCCAGTGAAACCAAGGTACACTTTCCAAATCCTGTTAGGATTATCAGGTCATAAGCTACTATCATACCCATAGCACTTCCACTTAGCAACTCATGGCCTTGCTCTTAAATTTTGGAAGAGCTGAGGAACTCAAGATAATATCTTGTATGAAAGTGGTCATTTCATCTTTAATAAATGAAAATACCCTGTAAAACATGGCTGGGCCTTTAACCCTTCTGGTAGGAATGTTCAGGTATTTTGACATAAATTATATCACAATTCCTCCACTTTATGGCTTCAAGTAGAGGATTTTGTGAAGATCTCTTCAATCAAGCCTAAGCAAAACATAAAAACCATCCTAAAAAAACCTAGAAACTGAAGCTTAAATGAGCCCCTGAGAAAAATATAAGTATCCCCAGTGTCCTGTGATATCATGCCTGGGGGCTTAGTCTCTGCCAAGAGTGGAGAAGTGAGCCCCTCCTATGGTTTGTATGTTCTCTGGAGTCCTATGTGTTAAAAGTTTGGTCTTCAAAGTATGAAGATAATACTTTTGATGGATTAATATTAATAGATAATAGATTAAGGATGGAAACCAAAGCCAATTATTATGTCTGAAGGAAAGATCTACAGATGGGGTCTCTGAAAAAATCGGTGGAAGACACAATGGCACCTCTGATCAAATCAAGTGTTATAAGAAAACATTGTAGAGACAGACTGCACGTGCTCTGCTTTCTGCTTTGTGGGTGACCTTTGTTCGTTCCTCTACCCACACTCCAGCATTGACATCCTCCTTAAAACTAAACAAGTGTGAATGTCTTGGACAGTGAGCCTCTAAAAGCATGCTGAAATAAGCAGCCTTTCATTATGAGTAGCTTCTCTCAAGTTCATTTATAATCATGAAAAACTCAAGAATACATCCTCAAAATTGATAAATGGCAACTACTGGGATAGCACTTTCTGGAGGTATCCTTCTATCTAGGTTGGGAGAATCTTTTTACTGTTTGGAATAGGCTGATATGGAACAATTTCTATTTTTGTTTTAAGATTTTAATTCTTTTTATTGGACAGGAAGATTTAGAGAAAAAGAGAAAGATTTTCTGTTTGCTGGTTCACTTCCCAAATGGCCATAATGGCTGGAACTAAGCTGATCCAAAGCCAGGAACCTGGGTCCTCTTCTGGGTCTTCAATATGGTTGCAGGGTCCCAAGGTTTTGGACCATCCTTTTCTGCTTTCCCAGGCCACAGGGAGCCGGGGGCGGGGGGAGGGGAAGTGGATCAGCCGGGACACAAACTGGTGACCATATGGGATTCCGGCATGTGCAAGGCAAGGATTTGGCCAGTAGGCCATTGCACTGGGCCCAATTTTTATTACTTTTCCAGAGATTGGCTTAGATGAAATTTTAACACAGAATTGTCATAGACAATGGATTATGAGATGCAACGACTTCTATAGTAAATTTTTAGAATTCCTTTTTACAGTTGAAACATTGCTAATTGGGAAGCAGAAATTTAAAAGTTTTTTCTGTTTTTCTTCAGTTATTCCAATATTGTCATTGTTTAGAAAATGTGATATTTCTATTGGCAAGCCTACATAGCTTCAAAGAACAAATTTATTACATTAGTGAAGTTAAAGTAAATTTAGTGTTCTTTTTTCTCTAGTAATTACTCTTTAATCTTAAGAGCAGCGATAGATATCAGCATCTGAAACGTGAAAAAAGCATTGATTTGGACTAGAAAATAACAGAAAGTAGTTCAGTATTTCTACTTTTCATCTTCTTCCATTTCTCAACCCTAGTCTGTAATAGCCTTTATCTTTTCCAAGAATTCGACCCTTCTAGGTTACAAACAAATGAAAAGGTGGAGTGTGTAGTGCCTCAATACTGTAACAATGGAGGGGTCCAGATTTCAGTTTCTGTGGCCTAAGGGTGTGAGGGATGAATTTTCTTTTGCTATTGGAGAGCTCTATTTTCACTTGAAACATGACACAGAAGAAAGTGTGGTGAAGAAGTTTTATGTTTGGATGTAAATCCACTCCCTTCTTCTAAATTGGGAGACATTGTATTGAAGGCTTGCTCCTGTAGCTCACTGGGCTGAATTCAGGTGCAATTTCTAAGTAGCAGAAGTCAGTGACAGAAGTAAAGGGAAATTGAAGTATCTACCAAAAAGAGGAAAAGGCTGGGGGAGGCTGAAAAACTGCGGTCAAACAGACCTCAACTAAGTGGAGTAATGCTCCAGGAAAAAAAAAATGCTATTTGTTGGAGATCACTAAATGCATTTTAGAAACCTGAGTTTCTAAAGTTCATTGTGAAGTTAGTTTCCTGCCTTTCACACATGAATTTCATAAACTCTACTTTTGTTGAAGTGTGTGGCATTCGCAAGTATATGCATGCACCTTCTGAGTACCTGGGTTCAATTCCCTGCTTCACTTCTGATTCTGAAATCCTGTTAATGTGCTCTCTTGGAGGCAACAATGATGGCTCAGCTGATAGTAGGTCTGTGTGCCTCTGTGTGTGTGTATTATTCTGTCTGCCTGTGTCTTTCAAAAGAATAAAACAGCAAATTAAAACAAACAAAATTCACAGTTGGGAATTTATAAGGCGCAAGGCCAGATAATAGGGATGCTAAATTTCAGTAGAGAAGTAGGGAATGTTCGAATAATTAATCAACTTGGCAGTTTACAACATCTTAGGTTATGTGATTAAATTTGAAACAAGGATCAAGAGACTCTTGGATAATTCCTTCAAAAACCAAATTGTGTCTAGTGAAACAAACTAAATACAATTTCCAGTTTTCACAATTAGCACTTATCTTTGCAAAGCACCAGATTTCACCTTTGGTTTCAGAGGACATCAGAGGAAGCAGGGGATGCTATCGAATCAGGATTTTTACTCTGTTTCCATGTGGCCTATCTGAAGAGAAACACAGCTTGTTTTCCTTGAAAGTTGACCTACAATAAACTTTACAAATCTTACTTTTTGTATAAAGTAATAACTGGATAGTTTGGAGGGAATGCTTAATATAACTTAGTAAGATTTGGGGTAAGCTTCCCTTATGCATGCATTGGTTTGTATTTTTCATATTTTTCTGCATATGAAAATATAAACAATTCAAATATGTATTTTCATTTTATTATGTCCATGTGTGTCCTTGAAATTCCTTATTTATTTTCTCTATCTAAATAGAGTGGAACTTCCATCTCCTATTTTTTGACTTTTGAAAGTTTCTCTTTAAAAAATAGATAACTGTTTCCCCCAAAATGGAGGAAAAAATAGTTCTTTTCATTAAGTTATTATTCACCCTTTATGTTTGCCTTTTCTTTTCTCCTGTCAGTACATTCCATTTAAAAAATCTTGTTCAATAACTAGCTGGCTGAGTTCATTTTCACATAAATTTATTCATATCACAGCAGCTACTTGGCAAAGAATTCTGCAAGATGCACTGACCTTGAAAGCCAAAAAGGTATGGGGAAAGTGCTAACTCTCCATGCCAAACAGAAATACTTTCAACAAGATAGATTTAGATATTGAAAATTGCGGCATACAAAACAATTCCAAAAGTGTTTATCAAGAGAACTGATTTCATTCTTTTTGGAACATGTCTTATTTTGATGAAAACTAGATGAGTCATTTGCTGCAAGACTCTTGTACTCAGGATCACAGGCAGAAGTTCCTGAACATGCTGCCTCAGTCATTATGATCCATGTGGCCAAGTGCCACATGGCAGATTTTTAACACTCTATTAGCCAGTCATTCAGCCTACCCAAATGCAAGAAGATGAAGACATCCTAAGCACACGATTTTTGTTTTAATTTATTTTTCTAATTTCATTTTATGACACAGTTCCATAGGCTCTGGGATTCCCCCAACCCCTCCCCGAGCCCTCCCCCTATATTGATTTCCTCCATATTATTACAGCAGTACAGCTCATAACCAGTCACAATTCCATCATTGCAGGCATGGACCACGCAGAGTCCAGCATCTTATTATCCAGATAAATTCAACAGTTTCATTGGGAGACCATCCTTGATCTAGAATGCCAACAATAGTCTGGGTCTCCCACAGGGGTGGTAGCACACAAGCTGCTTGAGCCATCATCTGCCACTTCCCAGGATGCACGTTAGAATGAAGTTGAATTTGGAGGCAGAGCAGTCTAAATACAGTCCCAAGCACTCAGATTCAGGTTGCATTCCAAGGAGCATCTTCCCTGCTATGCTAAGTGCCCATCTCTGCTTTCTCTGTTGAATAGACATGAATAGGGAAAAAATCTTCTCTATATACTTTCTATAAACTATTTTATGAAGTTATATATACTTCCCTCTGTAAAACAATAGATATATTTTTCTTTAAAGATTTATGTATTTTTTTTTTTTTTTGGAAAGCAGGTACACAGAGAGAAGGAGATAAAGGGAGAAAGACCTTCTGTTAGCTGATTCACTCCTCCAGTGGCCCCAATTGCCAGGACATGAACTGGTACCCATATGGGATCCTGGCAGATGTAAGACGAGGTCTTTAGTACTAGGCTATCACACCGGGCCCCAATAGATTCATTTTTTGAAGGCACAGAATTTGAAATATGACTCATGGAGTCCATTTGATACATGTGCTAGAAACATGAACTTTTCAAAGATTTGTATTTATATATTTGAGAAAGATGAGATATGTTTGTTTTGATGTATCTCAATCTTGCTAAATCTATTTAATACATTGTATAAATATATTTATGTATTCAATAAGGTATCATTATCATGTGTATTATACATATGCATTAATATTATATACACATATGTATAATATATAATACACACACACACATACATATATATATATATTTTTTTTTTATAGAGAGAGGAGAGAGGCCACTGATCCATTCACTGATTCATTCTCCAGATGAATAAAGCCAAGAGTAACAAAACCAGGTGTAACAAAGCCAGGAGCATGGATTTCAATCCAGGTTCCCATATGGATGGGAGAAATCCAATTATTGGAGCCCTTACTGCTGCCTCCCTGTTTCTTCATTGGCAGGATGCTGGAATCAGGAACCAAGACTTGAATCTGGGTGTTCTAATACAGTGTGCAAATGTCTTAACCGGTAGGTTAAATGCTAATTTCAGTTTAGATTGGTAATGGGTTTGTCTCCATTTATGCAGAGGTTGCCAACTCATAGACCACATCATATTTTGACATGGGAACATTCCTTACAAAATTCAAAGTTTTGAATTCTTAGAAAGATTTCTACAATCTGATTCCTTTATTCCTTCACTGGAACTGTGCTTCAGAACTGAGAAAGAACTGCCAGGGGGATTTCTACATTATTCATTGTTTCTGTTGCTTTCCTTTCAAGAGCTTTCACATACGGAAGACCCTGCAGGCATTTAATTTGGAATCTCTGACTTTAATGAAAGCATCAGCACAGATTTAACAGTGTTAGGTCCTGCACAGCTCAAGAATTGTCACTATTGAAATCTTCTAACAGCATCTGTAAGATAGATACTGAATGATCTCATTCTTGAAAACTCTCCCCTATGGAGGCACCAAACGTCCAGGGATAACCTGAAGTATCCTGTAAAGTGTTCACATGATTCCAAGTAGTCACATGGTAAGACTTACATTAAGCAACAGTGATATCGTTTTCTACATAAATGGGAATTCTACAGTAGCCAGGAGGTAGTTATTTTCTCTATTTTATAAATAAAGCTCAGAAAAATTAATGACAAAGTTGTAAATTAAGCATGTGAGCTTGTGTTTAAGCCCTGAACACTGGACACTGTTGTGTTTGTGTATGCAAATACTGAAATCATTCAAAGACTTATTTCTGTCGTTAACCTGGAGGTTTAATACTCTACAGAGATGAACATAAGCAATGAATTTGAATGCAAATTGTGTGTGCGTTTGAATGAGAATGTACATTTTTCTGAAAAGAGATATAGCTTTCATTAAATTCTCAAAAGGGAGCAGTGACCCAAAGAAAGGCTAAGAAGTATGAATAATTACATAATGTGGACGCTTAGAATTAAACATATTTACAAAATTGGCTCCAAACACAAAATATCTTTCTGATGTGGCCCAGCAAAGACAAATCCCTTATTTTTCTGTCTGGTGAATATAAAGTTTGATCATTTTCAATATTCAGCTACCTGGTTTTTGAAAGGATAAAAACCCCATAATTTCTTTTGATTAATGCCATTAGACATATTTTTACTGTTTTGGGAATGGTTCATTTAAAAATGATAAACTATCAGGATATATATTTTATAAATTTGTTTTCATTAAAATAGCATTATTCCTCCATTTGCTCTGCTCTCTATTTCTTTTTTTAAATTTTTTTATTATTTTTTTTAAATTGTTGTTAACATTGTATTATGTGATACAGTTTTATAGGCACTGGGATTCCCTCCACCCCTCCCACTACCCTCCCCACATGGTGGATTCCTCCACCTTGCTGCATAACCACAGTTCAAGTTCAGTTGAGATTCCTTCATTGCAAGCATATACCTAGCATAAAGTCCAGCATCTTATTGTCCAGATAAGTTCAGTGGCTTCTTGGGGAGACCTTCTCTGGTCTGAAGGTAGAGCTAACAGAGTAAAGTTCCAGTCAGTTAAAAGCCCCAACTAAACATCAGCAACAATACACAATGTTATGGGATTAATTGACATAGTATTGAGTAAACAATATGTTAAAAATAATGCAAGTTCAATTCTTCAAAACACATGGGTTGAGACAGTATCAATGACAGGTTCAAAAACTAACAATCAAACAAACAAACTAAAATTACAGGTTAAATCAAGGCAAACATGTGGTACCTAACCTTTTGGGATTCACTCATTTCCCTTAGCATTATAGTTTCCAGTTGGGCCCATTTAGCCACAAAGAATTGCATTTTTTTTTTTTAATAGCTGAGTAGTATTCCATGGAGTAGATGAACCAAAGCTTTCTTATCCAATCTTCTGCTGATGGGCATTTCGGTTGCTTCCATGTTTTTGCAATTATTGATTGTGCTGCTATGAACATAGGGGTGCATGTTGGTTTGTCGTGAAACTGGTGTTTTGGATATATTCCTAGGAGTGCTATTGCTGGGTCATATGGTATGCAGATTTTGAGTTGTTTGAGTGTTCTCCAGATTGCTTTACATAAAGGTTGTACTAACCTGCAGCTCCACCAGCAGTGGAGTAGGGTTCCCTTTTCCCCATATCTTATTTCTTTTATTTTCTTTTTGAGCAATTTATACCAAAAGAATTAGGAGGGATATACTAATACAATGATTAAAAGTGATAACATAAGTTGTGAAAAATTAGGATAAACTATTAGGTCAAAACCCATTATTACAAAGTAAACCTATTTTTGTAAAAATATATATTTATACTGGGATGGGGTTTTGGTGGTGATTAAGCTGCTAGTTTTCATCATCATATTTACTATTAGTACCTCCAGGTTTGAGTCCTGCTTCTACTTGCAATCTAGCTTCCTGCTAATATACACCCAGGAGGCAGTAAATGATGGCTCAAACGGTCAAGTCCCTGCTCTCTTATAGGATGCCGAGGTCAAGTTTCAGATTCCTGGGTTCAGCCTGGCGTTTACCAACAGACACTAGATCTCTTTTTCTCACTTTCCCTCTTTCCTTTCAAAGAAATGTGTGTGTGTGTGTGTACATGTGCATGCAAATATGTTCAAATAAGTAGATGGATAAAACCAGAGAGAGAAAAATGTATCCTCTAGATGTACTGATGATCATCATTGCATGTCAAAATTAGTGATTAGAGTAATTAAGTATTCCTCACTCTTTTGGTTTACCTGTGTTTTTAACAAATTATACAATAAGAATAGAGTATATACACCGCTAAGATTTGTTAAAAGCCCCGTTAACTTACACAAATTAGAATTTTAATGTAATTATTTGACAAATCTTAAGGAATTGTTAACTATTTTCTTGATGTACATAGTCCTTTGAAATAAACCAAGCTCATTCTTATATTAGGCCTCATTGTCACAACATTTTCTTGCTCAACTTATGAAGCCTATAAAAGCCTATAAGGTTTTTTTCCCCCTCTTGTTAATGAAAAGCCTCTAACTTGTCTTAAGGCATTTCCATAACTTGATCTAATCACACCAAACCTGTCAGAAACACTTAAGGAGTTGGATTTGTTTATTGGAGCCACATGGTGTTCAAAAAACGTGAAGTCAAAATAGAATGAAATAAACTAATGCCCAAGACAGATAAGCATGCCAGTATGCCAACTTAGAACAGTTCCTGTGGTGATGTGGGAATGTGAGGAAATTAAACAGATTCATGCTGTAGACAAAATAAGGCAGAGATTCATTTTAAAGTAGCATTATGGAAGAAAGATAAATAGGTTTCCTATAGATTTTGTTGGATATTAACTTCCTATAATTTTATCATTTTAAGCTATTTCTTATTCTTCAAGAGTGAACCTCATTACTCCTCAGGTTTTGAGGCCTCCCTGATATATTCCAGACTTTTGGTTATTTCCACTTCCTCTAGACACTGCTGGGTTGTGACTGTGGGTTTCCGACCTGTCTGCGAGTTGTGGATAGGGGCTAGGACTGACATTGGGTCCTTCTGCCTGTATTTCCAGCAATTGACACAGTGCCTGTCGTTTGGAGTCAGCACTAGAGTAGTGTTTTTGAATGCAAGCACTAACTTGAAAATCATCTTGAAATATTTTGGCTTAAGAATCACCAGGTTATACGCTGTAGGGCTGTTACTATCTGCATACTTGTGCATGCACAAACACAAGACAAGTGCACACCATGTTAATTGTACATATGGGGAATAAAATCTACGTATTCTTTGTTTTTTTTAGGTCTTTGTTTTATGTCTTTCTTTCCCTTCCTTCTTATTTCTTTCTTTGTTTCTCCCTCTCTTCCTTCTTTTATCACTCTTTTTTTTTCTTACTCTTTCTCAGTGCACATTAACAAGCTCCCATCAACATCCCTGAATCTTCAATCATACAGTTCAGATAGCCAAATGTGGTCCTAGTTTATTTTGGCCAAGAAATATCTCAACTTCTAATAACAAATGATTTAGTGTTATTTATATTATGTTCTAGTTAGAACTTCATTTACACTGGACTCACTTTTGATAAAGAGTACTTCTAAAATGTATTTTTATTTTTCCATTTAATAGATTGTGGGCTCTAACTGGAAAGTATAAGCTTTGCCTGGTGTTGTGTGGGCACCCAACAAGTACAGGCTTGAAAGAATGGTTAAAAGGAAAATTCTCTTTTGTTAAATAATATCTTTTAGATATTATGGCATTTCCTCAGATTTCTCTCATGGAATATTGAACTAATTACATATTAGCATTTACGTTAAAATAAGTTGTGAATACCAAAAAGAAGTTTAAGCAAAGCTGAATGGCTTTTTTCAAACATATATCAGATCATCTGATATGCCTGATGCAACCTTAATAATGTGTAAGAGGGCCTATAGTATATATTTTCAAAACTTACCTAATAATGAAAAGTTCCTGGATGAAAGGTTTGACAGTGTTCTGGGAACTCACTTTGAGAAAGCTGTCTTAGATCATTACTGTGACAATAATTCACATTTATTCAGCATTTGTGGTGTGTCAAGCACCGTGGTAACTCCATAGCTGCTAAAGCTATGGAGAGAGAAAAAAGGAGTGTCTGCCCTTGAGGAGCACAGATGTACATAGAACAGGCAAATCATGGAGTCAGATTGCAAGTAATTTAATATAGGTGTGAACTGAGTGCCCAGGGAACAAATATGCAGAAAGTAGCTGACTACAGAAAGTTAAGAGTTCATTGTAAATGGGAAAACTATTTATTTATTAATATCCTTCTTATAATAGATTGTACCTGGCATCCCGAGGATACCTGAGTGGAAGACAAGTTTTCTTCAGAACAGTAAGTGGTGAGATGTTGATTACTTCTTGTGTTTGCCTGTTGCTATGTTTGTCTGTCACTACAACATGCCATCATGACTTTCATTTGAGGATGATGAATGGCTTGGCAGAGGACCTTTATACAGGGAGTCAGATGATCAAAGGCAGTGTATATTTGATGTTGTGGTTTTTCCAGTAAGCATTGCCACTTCTAGAAATAAAGCGTCACTTTTTGTTAGGAGTAATACCCTTTGTTCATAGTCCGTCCATGTGGTTTACGTGGGATTGCTCTCTGCTCAAGGGGTGTCCTGATGGCATAGTTTGTATCCCTGGATACAGTGCTTGTTCACAATGTGAGTAAAACATTGGAGTTCAACTGTGGATCAGATGTTATAAAACTATCATATTGCAGAATCTCCCTGTCTCCTACATTTGAGGTTCTTGGAAGGGTTTGGATTTGGAGTTGCTACATCAAGACAATGTTATATACAGAGTCTGCCTGTGAATGAGGCCAACATGGAGAGTAACGTGTGAGAGAGGAAAGATAACTGCCTTGGTTTTTGAACATCTAGGTGAAGATTTATTTGAAATTGCACTTAAATTTTCCTTTTTTTATGCCAACAAAATTTCATTTTAATTTAATCTGATTCTTCTCACACAGTTAGAATCTAACAGAGACTTACTAACTTACTACTAAGCAGCTCTGTGCCTTTGGGCAAATCTAGTGACTGAAAACTCAAGGGACTCAATTCTTCACCTATAATATGTTCTTGTAAAGCACATGAAATAAAATGGTTTCATTTAATCAAGAGCATGGGACTCCAGAAGCCAGCTCATGGTGGATTGCAACATCAAATCGTTGGACAGCACATCCCCAAACAACTATTCCAGAATCAATGGTCTATAATTCTGAATCAGAAGCTTTGCTAATATCTAGAGAATGCTTCAGAGTTAAAATAACAAAGTTTCAGTGTATAATTTAGTCATTAAGTGATGGTGAGATAAAAGGGAATTTGGGAGTAGGGAAGTATTTTAGTATGAAACTTAGTCACTGTGTAACAGCACCAGAATGTACAATCTTGGCTATGGTTATTGGCTGCATTTCATTTATATAAGGTATGATAAGTTGAGCAGGGAAGTATCTGACATGTTCATTATTTTGTGTGTGGTTGATTGGTTTTTACCAAGAGTTGTGATTGAAATGGTTGGGGACCGGCTCTTTACCTTGTGTGAGAGCAAGACCTTCATTTCTAAAATGGATTAAACCAATGTGCTGAGTGATCCATTTATTCTTTTCACATTGCATTTAGATTTCATTACTGTGGAAGTCAAAAGGCCATTTTCATTTTGGACTCTGGAAAGGTCATTTGTTACTCATGTTTTTATTTCCCTGTTCATAGACTTGATGATGAAGAAGAAAAAAAGAGAATGGGAGTAGTATTTGATTAGTTTCGCCATGAATTCATTATTTGCTGACTTTGCCTTCTGGGCTTCAAACTCTAATTGTATCTGTCAACATGGTGAAAACCATTTTGGATTTAGTAAGACCATATCTAGAATTTCTAGCTGTGAGAAAAATGGATTTTCAAAGTATAAGGTGCAGGGGGCCAGTGTTGTAGTGTAGTAGGTTAAGCCAATCCTTGCAATACTGGCATCCCATATGAGTAACAGCTTGTGTCCTAGCTGTTCCACTCTAATCCACCTGTCTGAGAGTGTGTACGGGAAAGCAAGGAAAAATGGCACAATTAAATGAGCCCTATGTCCTTGTGAAATACCTGGGTTGTTTCAGGATCCTGGCTTTGTGCTGGCCCAGCCCCAGCTGTTGTGGCCATTTGGGGAGTAAACCAGAAGGTGGAAGATCCTCTCTCTCTCCTCTCATTTACTCTGAAAATCTGCCTTGACAAAAAGAAATTGAAGGCACATAAATTATCCTCAAGAAATTGTCCTAAGTAAGCTAGATGATTAGGGAATATTACATATTAAAGTTACTGTAAAATTTTCTGCAAGTTGCAGGGATGCCAAGCTTGAAAAAGTCAAACATATTACTTTATAACAAAAAACTAGTGAAGTATTTTCATAATGAGAAAACTTAAAACATGTGGTATGAAACGTAATGCAATGAGATTCTTTGGTTTTTCCATAAAACAATTTGTTACAGAGGTTAAAGATGATGGCCTTTGTGTGTCACATAACTCTTCAAAACTTGAGATCTTATTTAGTAGCTAGCACTATTTTGGTCAAGACTTGTGAAAGAATAAGAGAAGAATAAATTAGTTTCTTCACTGAAAGCTTCTCAGAACCATGAATAAACATTGTAAATCTCCAAACAGGAAGTATCATATGCAAATGTTCTGTATTTTGGTGACCAGGGGAAAGAAATTAGGTAGTTTAAATAAAGAAGTGTCTTTTGACTCACCAGTGAAAAGTTCAATAGTAATTTTGGATCTTGATTTGATTACAGTGACTCACTCACACCTCTCTTTTTTTTTTGATCTTTTTTTTTTAAGGTCTGTTAGTGGGCATTCTGTGCACAGTGGCTGTTGACAGCGTTTTGTTCATTTCATTCATAGTTATTCTAGCAGGAAGGAAAATGTCTGTGTGCCTATTAAAGAAGAAAATCTTGAACTTAGCCTTCATAACCCTGGCTGTGAGTGTGTGCTTACCCTTAAATTAGTCACTACAACTAAGGAAATGGGCTGATCTGTTTGGTCAAACCTAGACCCCTTGCTGTCTTTAGAGATTTGCAAGGGGGTAGCTCTTTAAACAAAGAGTATTCTTACCAAAAAAGAGGGCTTACTGATGCTGGGCACAAAACTCAGTCATTCATTAAATTGAAGTCAGATCACTATAGTGATAAAGTTGTGCAGAATTACTCACTGTTTGAATCACAGCTCCTTAGACCAGGTAGTCAGGAGGAAACTAGGATTACACAGTGTGGGGTAGATTGAGTCCCTGTGCCATTAGTTTTCACAGAAATGTTGAAAGTAGTGGAATAGCAGTGTAACACAGACTTGACCATGGAATGTTTACTTGTGTGTGTAGGTTTGCACCTGTAGCCCTGAGCATGTGCCTGTCTGTGTGTGGACAGGCAAGTTGTTTTGTTCCATTTTCATTATATTCCATTCAGATGGGCAAGAATAAAGTATTGGCTAGTAAATACAGAAGTGCCTAATTCCTTTCTGTCCCTCTCCTTTCATTTTGTCATTCATTTTTTTATTCTTTTCTCTTTTTCTGATGGAGATTATGAAAATTGAAGAGCTATCGTCCATAAATGCCTGAGAATAGTACCTACCCCAGAGTAGTGCTCAATAAATGTTAATTATGATAATGGTCATGATGATCATTCACCTAACACATAAAATTTCTTTTGCATTTTTAATGGAGTGGCTTCTAAAGCTTTTATTTTGAAATGTCAGCTTCTAGTTTAATTCCATTGCTATCTAAGTGCCTCTCACTGATTGTTTCAAATTGGTATGCATATTGAGAAAAATATAGCAGAAGGCAATAAACACCACAAAGCATGCAGGCAGTAATTGCTTCCAGGCTAGACTTTCTCATCTCCCTCTGCCTGGGATTTTATTTTCTATACTTTTCTTCCCCTGTGGTTCTTTGAAGTCTAGGTCAAGTACCAGCCTACTTATAGAGGTAGGACTCTTTATTTTTAGCCTTTGCATCACCTCTAAGATGACTGGTTATGTTAGATCATTCATGTAATCTATCATGTACGTAGCATGCGCAGCTCCCTTCACGAGTATGAATGCACATGCTGCCACATACCCACAGGTGTTTATAAATGTGATAAAAATGTCATGATTTGCATATTCAGTAATGTGATTAAGTGACATGCTTAATTGAACCTGAGGTTTAATTCGCATTCAGTTTAGGGACTATGAATTAGATAAATGAAAATCACAAGTGTTATAGCCTGTTCTGTGGGCAACGCCTGTGTCACCCTGTACCCCAAGCTAAGCCCAATGGAGGAACTATGGTTACAAAAAAGACAACACTCAGTGGGTCATTTTTGTAAAGAGAATGCTGCTGTATTTGAACTTCCACCTGCCTTTTTATAGTCTGCCTAGTTCCTCCCAGTATTTTTCCAATGCACAAGCAGCTCATAAGACCCCTGGGGGCATCTTGATAAAGGGGAAGCAGGGAAGCGGGAACTTGTGGTCAAGCCAGGAGCTAAATGTATAAGGCCAAATTTGCGCATCCTGTTATGCCTTGAAAAACAAGCTAAGCTGTGGAGTTAACCCTTGAGAGCCTGGGCCCTGCACTGTCCCAAACATAATCATACCAAACTTTCCAAAATCCTAAGAGCTACATGAATGATCTCTTCATTCTGTTCTTTATGTCTTTGTTTTTTTCCATTCACGATTATAATTATTTAGAAATGGAATCTTGTGCATATATACATATGAAATTTACAAAATGGCATTGTGTCAGAAGTAATGTGAAGATGTGGATCAGACTTGCAAGAATCTTAAAGTACACATAGAGTGAAGCTATATTTAAACGCAAATAGCACAGCATATATTTTTAAAAAAGCATGTATATAGTCACTTCTTAATATCCCTAGAGATTGGATCTAAGACCTCCCTCCTCACATTCCAACCCCTGTGTAAGAAAAGCTGTGGATGCTCCAGTCCCTTATGGAAAATGGAGTAATATTTGCATATAACCTAACACGATCCTCCCATGTTCTTAAATCATCTCTAGATTGTGAATCACACATAATACAATGTAAGTGCTATATAAATAGTTGTTGTATTGTCTAGGGAACAACGACAGAGAAGAAAAAGTCTGTACTTATTCAGAGACAAAGTTGTCTCTCTCAGCCTGGGGGAATGGCAGACCTATAGAGGCAACTGTACAGCACAACATACCATTCTAATGAAAAGGAGGCTGTGTAAGGTTGTGGTCAGATGTATTCCCTAAGTGCTGTCAACTCTTCTCAATACAGGCTCAAGTGGCCATGTTTCATCTGAATGTTGTTATCAAGAGTAAACATCTGGGCTGACCAAATGTTCCTTCTCAGGAGTCAATAATCAATTTAATACATGAGATGCCCATGGGCAGTGATGTAGCTGTTTACTATTTGTTTCACAGAGACAACAGAGAGAAGTGGAGTGGGTACAGTCCTGGGGTTCTGATGGCATTTTTGGTTCTCTTCACTTTCTGAAGCCAAGACATAGCTTGGACTTTAGGATTTAGGAATGCAATATTTTTTATATTAGTTATAACCTTTTCATAAATGCAAAGCCATGTCTTTCTTGCTATTCATTTTATTTTTGCTACCCCACCTTCAAACTATACTGGTTCTATTATTTTCTGCCTAAACCTTAACTACCATAACTCCATATATTTTGGGAGAAAACATTATAATATTAAGCAATTTGTGACTTTTTCCTTCAAAAGAGGTGAAACGTAATAGAATATTTTGTGATGCAGTTTTTGTATTTGTAGCTTTTTTCTTTGATAAGGGTAGGAAAAAACCTTTTCTTTCATTTGGATAGTGAACTAGGAGAAACAGAACCTCATTATGTTCCACGCACAAGATATATTCTGCTTATAAACATCAGAATCAGCCATCCCAGTGGTATACATAATTAAAATATGTTCATTGGTTAAAGTAATTCTTAGGGACCAGCTTTTTGGCATGTTGTGTCCCAGCTACTCCATTCCTGTTTCAGCTCCCTGTTACTGACCTGAACGTGGCTTGGGTGTTTTGCTCTGCCTCCCTCGTTCCCTTTCACCCTCACGTGGAATGAATCCATTTTCCTGTGACTAGCTATTTCTCTGTATTGTCAAGATTACTCTCTCCCCTCGTTCTCTGCCTCTATAACCAAGGTTATTGACATCCATACATGGTCACCGCTTCCACTGCTCCTTTATGTGGGAGTGGGAAGGAAAATTCTCTGTGTGGAGTTGGAGCTCCACTTAGGTTTTGTGACTATTTTCCTGGGATGTCCAGAAATCTAAATGATTTCCTTAGGGCTACTCATATATGCTAGAAGATCTTTCTTAATAAAATACCTTCAGAAGAATCTTTCTTAATAAAATGTCAGACCTGAAGCATTTCTTTTACGAATGTCTTACACTTATAAAACAAAAGATTTTTATGTTTCCCATGGACTGAGCCATTGTAACTTTTCAATGAATTTCAGTGGCTGGTTGGGATGTGTTCCATTGCTCTTCTTCAGTCTTTGTGATTACGGTGCCTTCCTGGAATGTTTGCAGTTCTGGAGAGAGCTTTTACTATGTGGTTCAGTCTTGCTCATTGTGGTTGGAGTAAACAGAGAAATGGTCCTTTGAGTTTTGTTTATACTTGTGTTCTGTGACACCTCATTAGTTCCAAGGCTTTACTTGGAATACAATATCTGCAACAACCAGATTTCATGTTTTTGCTGTTAATTAGGAATAGCAAATACATATTATGATATTTTCAATCAAGTAACTTCAACTTTATACATCTTTTAATCCTGAAGCTTCCTAATTTTGGAGCCAATTCCTTTCACTCAACAGGTTCATGGCTTTTAGGAAGTCAGATGTGTATCTAAATTGCATGTGAATCATGTCACTTCATATTTATCCATCTTTCTGATTGCTGTAACTTGAGAGTGTGTCAAGGTTTTATATCTTGTTATTTTTTTTTCACAAGGACTTTCCCTCCTACTATTTCTGCTTCTCTCAGTCCTCTTCTTATCTCAAGCAATATGCTTTTTACCTTTTTTTTTCTCATTTAGCTCAATTTATTTTCTAGCAATATTCTGTTCTTTTGTAGAGAAGTGTGCTACAGCCTACATTGGTTTGGAAATTTGTATGTATTTAAAAATAATAACAACAAAACAACATCAGACAAAGTCTTGTTACACTATCTAGGTCATGTTAATTTCCCATTGTGTTTGGTGAATGTTTAGTTGAGTAGATAGGTATCGATTCAAATATTATTCTAACACCAGAGTAGGATACCAGTTGGCAAGACCACTGTTCCAATTTGGCAGAATTCTGCTTTGTTTCTGGTTGCAAATGCTACAGGAGAAATTAGTATTAATTTAAGGAATCAGTTTGTATTGTTAAATAGGTGAGAAAACATATTTTAAAAGCAATTGCAACTAACAGTTAAAGTAATTTTTTTTAAAGATGCCTCAAACTGGTTACTATAATCAACTTATACATAAGAATATTATCTGACTCTGTTCAAAATCTGTACTCTAGGTTTAAATATTTGATTACCTCAGATGTATCTAGCAATAACTCAGTTTCTCAGATTTTGCTCTTAATTTTTGGATGAACTGAATTTGAGACATTGTGGCAATTTTATTTTCATATCTTAATTCTGCTGGATGATTGTATCTAATCACAGATGGACAGGGTATAGGTTTGGGGGGGTTGCACACTGTACAATTCCTTGGGCTCCATGTGTCTAAAATCCACGTGAATATGTCCTTCTTCCTGGTGTTGTTGAGGACAAAACCATTGTGACAACATGGCAGCATTCTTTCACCAGAGACTTAATTGATGAAAAATTCATGAAAATGGCCACATAGTCCTTGGTATCAAATGGTAACCATAGGGTGTTTTCTGTTCACAAAAGTATGAATTTTTTGTTCATAATTTTAATTCACATTGCCTTGTGCTTCTGAGATCTAATGGTTTTGATAGAAATAGACTGACAGAGAAAAGCCGTATATTGTGGTTCCCTGGGAAACCAGGCCAAGAATAGTTTGCTTTGCACACTCTTCGCTTCCTCTAATGAGGGCCAGTTATAAGAATGTGAATGTCACAGTGCAACCCACAAATCCTAGGGAATCATGATTTTATAAAACTTTTAATGTGCTTTTGCAGATACTTGACTATAAAGTCCTTCAGATATTTGCTTGAATTTAATGATTTCTCGGGCTCTGTGTGTGTGTGTGTAACTGTATTTGTATGACTGGTTTCATTTATTGGATTAGAAATTGGTGGGTAATAAGAATGGTGTGTGGGCTTTGGATAGCTGTCAAAACTAAAGAAGTTTTCTAAAATACAGATGCTCAAACTTTCCTGATAAAAAATAAATTTTAAAAATGCATAGGAAAACTGTTAATTATTTCTGTCAATCAATGTCAACATTGCAATGCTTATTATTCTTAGTATTCATAATTTTGCTATATTCAATATTTTTCTTTGCAAGCTTTTACTTATATTACTGATCTTTTTCAAAAAGACCTTGAAAAGCACTGCCAGGATAGTAAATGTTTATTATTCAATAAGAAAAGTTTGGGAAGCTAAATTTACAAATATAACATATAACACATCAAATAACTTTCTTCATAAACTTCAGGAATATGGCGTATTTACTAAAAATTTTCCATATGTCATAAATCTCATTTTAATAGTTATTTTAAAATGTCTTACTTAAAGAGGACATATTTGACAATGTGTCTATCAATCACAAATATCATTTGATTGTTCCATAAGCATAGGCAATATAATGAGGATTTGATATCAACTGATGAAATTTCAAGAGTGTTCCTAATACAAACACTAACCTAAAGCACACATACAATGCATATCGTATTTAGAAACTCAGAGTAATCCTTCAATATAAAATTCAATATGAGAAACCACAGGCATATTGCACTTAGCTACCCACAATGCAACGGATTTGGTGCATAATAGCTTTCATGTTTGGCAACATCAGGATGCTAAGCAATGTATTATTTTCTGATTGAACATATTGCTTTTTTTCTTGCTCTTTTTGCCTTGAAATGTTTTTAAATGGCCTATTTGAGTAGGTCTGGTAAGCAAAGAATGTTCAGCTGTGGGAAAATAAGAACAATTTAAAAGTTCCTCCTAGGCTGCTATAGTTATGCACAATGATGAAGAAGGACCCTGAAAACAGCGTCATTGGATCAAGGTGGATGTGATGTCTCTTGAAATATGGTGTTGTGTTTGGGAGTGTTTTTTTTTTTCTTTTTCTTTTTTTAAATTTTTTTTGCACAGGAACATTGTTCATGTATAGAAATGCTACTGAGGTTTGTGTGTTGATATTTTATTCTGCAAATTCTTTGAATTTTTGAACAATAGAGTAACAGAAAGGGAGAGAGACAATTTTTGCGTTAGTATACATTTGAAATACTGACTTTTAGTCATCTTTTTTTTTTCTTGTAGCCTTGTGTGGTTTAGAAATTAAGATAATGCTGATCTCACAGAATGAGTTTAGCAGAGTTCCTTCTCTTTTGATTGCTTGGAGTATTTTGAGAACAGTTGATGCACGTATTCCTTAAAGTTTGGTAGAATTTAGCAATGGAGCTAAATGGTCCTGGCCATTTTTTCTCCCAGTTAGGAAGGTTTATTACTGATTTAATCTCTTCTTAGTTATTGATTTCCTCAGGCTTTCTGTGTGTTCATAAAACAATTTTGGTAGATTATGTTTCCAAAATTCTATCCATTCCTAGGTTTTTCAATTTGTTTTTATATAGTTATTTACAATAGTTCAAATAATTTATTGTACTTTTACAGTACTAAATATAACACCATTGTTTTCCTTTCTAATTTTATTGATTTGAATTATCTCTTTTTTTTTATTTGCTTAGGTAGTGTGGCTTATCAAATTTGTTTATGATTTCAAAATAAATAATTTATTTCAGCAATGTTTCACATTTTTAAAAATTACTTTTGGGCCTGGCGAGGTGGCGCAAGTGGTTAAGGTCCTCACCTTGCATGCCCGGGATCCCATTTGGGCGCCGGTTCTAATCCTGGCAGCCCCGCTTCCCTTCCAGCTCCCTGCCTGTGGCCCGGGAAAGCAGTCAAGGACAGCCCAAAGCTTTGGGAACCTGCACCTGCGTGGGAGACCCAGAAGAGGCTCCTGGCTTCGGATCGGCATAGTATCGGCCATTGCGCTCACTTGGGGAGTGAATCATCGGACGGAAGATCTTCCTCTCTGTCTCTCCTCTCTGTATATCTGCCTTTCCAATAAAAATAATAATAATAAAAAATAAATAAATCTTTAAAAATTACTTTTTCTTTCCTGTAATTTTTATTGCTTCATTTCTTCTACTACTTGTTTTGCTATGTCCTTGAGATCCATTGTCAGGTTTTATATTTGATCCTTTTCCATTGTTTCATGTGGTACTTTTTACTATAAACTTGTCCTTAATACTGCTTTTCTGTGTCTCATATATTTTGCAATGTTGTGTTTCTGCTTGTGTTCAAGTAATGACTTGGCACTCCCACTTTTCCTTTAAAATTCTTTTCGTTTGGATAGAATATTTTTTGTCTTATTTTCTAGACAGTTTCATATTTTCAAACTCTTTTTTTTTTAAAGATTTATTTATTTATTGGAAAGTCAGATATACAGAGAGGAGGAGAGACAGAGAGGAAGATCTTTTGTCCGATGATTCACTCCCCAAGTGAGTGCAACGGCCGGTGCTGCGCAGATCCAAAGCCGGGAACCAGGAGCTTCTTCTGGGCATCCAACACGGAAGCAGGGTCCCAAGGCTCTGGGCCGTCTTCGACTGCTTTCCCAGGCCACAAACAGGGAGCTGGATGGGAAATGGAGCTGCTGGGATTAGAACCGATGCCCATATGGGATCCCGGGCATGCAAGGCGAGGACCTTTAACCACTTGCGCCACGGCACTGGGCCCCATATTTTTGAACTCTTGTACTCCAATCAGGTGATGATGATTTTTTTTTTTTTAATTTTCTGCTGGTCCTGGGAAGGGGTTTCATCTTCACTTATGAAGGAGTTTCACCAATCCAGAAAAGAGAGGGATTTCAGGTTGGTAATTGTTTCTTTTAAAACTTTGTGTCCCTCCATTCTTTTCTGGCCTATAATGTTTGTATTGAGAAATCTGTTGTCAATCTAACAGAAGTTCTTTCAAAGTGTTCTAGTGCTATTATATTGTAAACTTGGGGATGCTCTCTTTGTCTTGTGTTTTTGAAAGTCTGAATTTCAGGCGTAATAGTGAGGTTCTAGTCTGCTCATGTCTTCTTGAGACATGAGTTTCCTGTGTAGATATCTCCAAATCGGGGGAGTTTTCTGGTCTTACTTCATTGAATAGAATTTCCAAGCCTTGATTGTTTTCCTTCCTTTTAGGAATTCCCAGTACTTCATATGAGATCCTTTGATGGCATCTTACAGATCCTGAACAGTGGTTTTGTCTTTGATTTTTTTTCTCTTCTTTTTGTTGCTCTGACTGCTGTATTTAAAAGACCTGTCTCCAATGTCAGATAATCTTTCTCCTTCTTGATTTATATCTGCTGTTAATGCTGTCTGCTGTATTTGTGGCTTACTGACTTTTTCATTTCCAGCATTTACTTCATTATTTTCATTTCTTTGCTGAATTTCTCATTTAGTTATGTATTGATTTCCTGACTTTATTTAACTGCTTATCTCTATCCTATTATATCTCTTGGAGATTTTTCTGTATTTTCAGTTATTATTATTGTTTTCCATAATAGGGTTTTGTAGGCATAGGGATTTCCGCCCCATCCCTTTTTCTTCTCTCCCCATTCTCCTCCCCTTCCCTCTGAGTAATGTTGCAATCAGTCTTTTAAATTTTTTCTCAGGCAATTATTGATCTCCCTTTTGTCATGAACTTTAACCTATTCATTTGAGGGTATTTTAGTGCCTTGCTTATTCATGTTTTGTGTTCCTATATTGATCTGAAGGATCAGTTATTTCCATGTCCTCTAGAGTTTGAGCTTTGCTTTTAGAAGACTTTTCCCAGAGATGTGCTTTTGAGCATTGCTTTAGTAGACTACTTTGGCCTCCATTCCATCTGATCTTTGTTTTCTGTGGTTAATCTTCCAATGGTAAGGATGTTGGATTGCCCCTGTGGATTATGTAGTAACTGGGATCCCTGTCATGCACGCCCCTAACCAACTCCTGAGGAACAGGCTAGTTAGGAGCTTATTAGATGTTGGGTATAGGCCTGCTAGTGCTGTGTGTGTGCCAAGTTCCAATCAATACCCAAGGAAGGATCGAGGATTAGGCCATCAGAACAGGTTCCAGGAGAAGGGTCATTTCCTGGACATTCAGCTACTGCCTGACTCCAGATTCTTCAGTGCTGGATTGAGGAAGTTGGTATAACAGATAGTATGTGAAAGATGAGCTGGGTGCATAAGGAAGACATTGCTCTGGGCCAACAGACCAATAAGTCTTAGGTCCGTTTATGGGAGTTATTTATGGGCTGTGTCGGGTATAAGAATCCTAGGCAAGAACTTCCAGTAAACATCAGTGCAAAGCCCTGGGGATGCTACAAACCTAGTAACTGCAGTGGAAATATCTGGAACTCCAGCTCTGTGCTGGGCTTGGGTTTGCCATGAATTGATCAAGTCAAGTGCCTGAGCAAGTCGCTGGGTAGAAATAGAAAATCCTGGTGGCTATCTGTAGGAGTGACAAGAACAGAGAGTGAGTGTAGGACAGCATAGAGAAGAAACCTGGCTACTGTCAGTGTGAAGCGTTGAAGCTGAGTGGTGCTGGATTTACAGGTTTTTCTTTGTGTGCATATTAGGAGTGAGCTAGCTTACTTTTCAGAGGGAATGTGCAGTCTCAGGAATGTTCAGGGATCAGTGCCCTTATACAATAATCACATGTGAGGGCACAGCTAGAAGGTAGTGTTGATTGACCAGAAAGCAGATCCCCACCAGTAACCTTGACTTGAACCTTCCATCCTCCAGAACTATGAGAAATAAATCTCTGTTTTTAATAAGATACTTAGTTCATAGCATTTTGTTACAGCATTCTGAACATTCATGATGAGTGTCTTTGTATGTGTTTATAAAAAGCATAGAAAAACTCAAAGCCAATTCTTTCTCTTTTCAATGAAGAAAGTAGTGTTTATGGGACACATTTTAAGGGTAAAATTATTCATTTTTCATCATAAAACCAGTATTTTACTAAATCAGAAAATAACAGGCATTTCTGCTATGTCCAGGAAAGAGACAAAGATACCCCCATGTCTTATGCTATTCAACACAATACAACGATGTTGTGTATAAAAGAAATCCACAGAAGTATAATGTGGATAAAGAAGAAATAGAATTATGTGCCCTTTTAGATGATATGATAGAGACTTGAAAATCCCATAGTGTGAAATATATGAATAACATGAACAATGAAATAGCTAAGTTATGTAGCAGGACAGCAATTCACATAGAGAAATCAATAATGATATCTAAACATACATCGCATTCATACATACACACATGCACACGCAGCTAAGATCTAAAGGCATAAAAGTAGATTTTAATAAATAGAACAATGTGTATGGTTCTTGACAAATGAATGTGCTACAGAGATGTCAGTTATATCAGCTATTTTATAAATTAGGCATACAATCAATAAGAATACCATGAAAGTTTTTTAAACCAAAGTAGAAAAACTAATATTAAAGCTCATATGGAAAAATCAACTTGCAATAACAGGCCTAAAACACTGCAAGCATAACTAGAATATGTCCCAGCCCTTCTAGCTGGTGAAACATAATATTACAGTGTGGTAATAAAACCAAGAGGGACTAATGCCTGAATGAATCACAGGCCAATAAAATACTATTAAAAACCCCAAAAAACAAATCAAATTGATATAATTATGTAATGAAATGTTAAACTGGAATCTTTGTTCCCTGGAAGAGTGATAGACTGAATAGACTGAAAAAAAATAGTAATACTGGAAGGATTTGAAACCTATATGAACAAAGCATCTTCAAAAAGTTTATGAAACATATAGACTGCAAAAACACTGGGCAAGGATTTCAAATTATTTTTTGCAGCAAAACAAACATTTTAAAATTACTTTCCCACAAAATTTTTAAGTATGTTTATGTCATATATATATATATATTTGCATAGATATGTATATTTGTATTTATAGTCCTGTATAGATTATGTTTTCATTTACCATCATACTCCAGCCTTGCCAGCTGAGTAAACTAGGAAACAATGGCAATCCAATATCAGTGAAATTGTTCAAGCCAAAGTTGTGTTGGAGACAGTGTACAAACAATCCTAGAAGTCTTTCTGTGCTCCACAATAATACAGTGCCCTGACAATAATGGGAACTTGTTGAAAAGATATAGGAGTCTATACTTTGATAAGTAATTACATTAATATATGGATAGACCATATTGTAAAAGATATTCATAACTCTATAAGAGTATAAATAGTGAAATAAGTGAATACATTGAGATGTGACACATTTTTCTTGCAGGAATTTTTCATTAAATTAAAATAGAAAAAGTGAGGAAATGGAAAATCCTACAGTAACAATTATTGCAAGTAAAAAAAAAGCATAGACTCAAATTAATGACAATATGGAGTGGAAAAGAAAATTTGTGAATGTGCTTCAAGATATGAGAAAATTTAGCAGACATCACCTTCATGAAGTAGGAAAATTTAATATCAATAATAAATTGTATTCACAACTTGTGATGTGATGTACTGACGTGGTATAACATCACTTCTGTAAATAACATTTTTGTGATATTTTGGCCAAAAAAAAAATGACTGCAGTAAAAATAAAATTCAAAATTTCCCTAATGAGAGATATTTTACAAAGTAATTGTACCCTTAGATGTCAAGGTCATTGAATAAAACACAGGGACTGTCTTACATTGGGGACTGTCAACACATGGTAATCAACTGAGTTGTAAAATATTAGATTAGCAAGGACAGTATATTGGGACAGTTGCTAAAGTCCAAATAAATTCTTTAGAATATTTAAGATTTTTTGTTTAATAATCAAACTATATGGAAAAGTTATTGAAATGTCATCTTTATGTGTAAGGTAAAAGCTTCCCGTGTCCATGAGGAATTGTATAGCATCACAAATATTCTCATTTTTTTTTTTTTTTAGTTTACAGTGTTGTTCACTTGAAATGGAGTATGGCAGTAATTGTAGAGTTGTATAGCAAGCCATAGCCTTTGGTCATCCCCGAATCTTGACTGCAGACTCTAGAACAAGTGGAGTGTCTTACTCTACCCTGGCTGCAAGAAGGTGTAGGAAACAAAAGTAATGCTCATCTAGGTGAATGGGTAAGCAGTCAATAGCAAAAGGCAGACAGACAACAACAACAACAACAGCAAGCATTTTTAAATTCATTGAATGTAAAATTTGTGTTACAAGAGAATTGAAGAGCAAGTCATTTGGTGTAATGATTGCCACCAATTTGGTTGCCTGCACCCCTTACCAGAGGGAGTTAATTTCCAGTTCTGGCCCCACTGCTGAATCTAGCTTCCTGCTAATGTGTACTCTAAGAGGCAGCAAATGCAAGAGCAGGTGCTTGGGGATGCCAACACTGAGTTGTGGCTTCTGGCTTTCGCCTGGCCAATCCCTGGGTATGGCAAGCATTTGGGGAGTAAAGCAATAGAAGGGAGATTTCTTTGTATATTTCTCTCCTCTTCAGATAAATAAAACTAATAAATAAAAAATTTAAAGAGGAACCAAAGACTCCATTAGAATGGAATATGTGTATTTTTATAGTCAGTTATGTAGGCGTATGAACAGAAAACAAAAAAAGTATGATCCAGTAACAATGTATAAGAAGAGAGAGCGGGGTCTTGGCAAAGCCACTGTTCAGACCTTCTTCTGTATCTCACTATGGCATTTCTTCCCTATAAGTATAGGACAGGGTACTGTCCCACCTGAGTCATCAGGAAAGAAGGAAGGAGAATGTCAGAGAATGAATTGTGCAGTTTTTTTAGCCTGCTTCAGAAGAGCATGGTGAGAGGAGCTCGAAGAGACCTTCCTTTTTCTGCTATTATCTTCAAATAGCAAGGAGTTAGGCTTTGAGGTAGCATGTGTCCTGAGAACCGGCAGTAGACATCACATTTGCAAGAATTCCATACCCATCAATGAGGTGGAAACTCTGCAGAATGTTTGGAAGTAATTTTAAGTAGTTTCAGAAATACTGGCTCCTCGGTATAATTTCAGGCAACTCCAGTTTATAACAGGGAACAACACCTCTTGCTGTGAGTCAGAACTTTAGGTTCTTAGTTTAGATGAAATCATACCAAAGAGAGATACAGATGATGCTGCACATCCTGACAGATTCATGACTGACACTAATTGGAACAAATAGGAGCTAAGTCTGTTCTAGGTTTCCATCTTTAAGTGACTCCCAGCAGGACCTCACAGGTTGAACCGAGAGTGTCTCTAGTGCAAGGTGTCATCTGTTACTCCCCAGGGGATGCACTGAGACACATTTACCAGACCAATATCTCTGGAGAGGCTCTTACCCTCAAACTTGTTTTTTCTTGAGTTTTGGGGATCATGCTAACATGCAAGGGAAATGATTAGCTCCTGAAATCAGTGAAGAATTTAGCTAAGCACATTCCTTAAAGAATTACTCTTTATTAACTGTGTGACTATGGCAATGTTACTTAGCATCTCTTCAGTTCAGTTTTCTAATCTATAGAGTAAACATAGTAATACTTCGCTCACAAGATTGGGATGAATATTAAATAACAAAATGTATGGCGGGCAAAATTATTGGCATCTTTATAGAACATGTCTTAATACCTGCAACTGTGTTATGTGAATTTGATATTGTTAGTCAGCTGACCTTAAAACAGAGATTATTCTGGGTTACCTAGATGGACTTAGTGTAATAACATGGTTCTCTAAGTGGAAAAAACAGGCAGCTTAAAATGACTTGAGAATTGTCTTAAGAGTTTGAAGATGAAATCTCACTAAGAAATGTGGGCAGAAAACTATTTGGCAAAAGCAAGGAGATATAGTTTTCCTTTGAGCCTCCTGGAGAGATGCCAGTCTGCTGATACCTTCATTTCAACTTCTGCCATCCATTTTGGATTTCTGACTTCCAGAATTGTAAGGTAATAAATGTGTGTTGTTTTAACCAATGAGTTAGTGGTAAATCATTATAGCAATAGGAAACCAACATAGTATGTCAAGATCCTGTCCTAGTATAGTGTAATGTTTTGGAGTTCTTCTCTTTCATCAACCTGCAAATATTTCTTTTGTCGTATCAGTCTTAGGCTAGAGCTTGTCATGTTACCTGAGTTGAGATTCTTGCTGTTTTCATTTGTATGAATGGAGAGTTTAAAAAAAAATAAAAACCAAAGTACTGTCTCCAAGTGCTACTTTTCTACAAAGTGCTAAGTTGAACATTTTGGGACTTTGCCAGTAGCTGTAAACACTGTTGAAACTACCTAATTATGCAAGCGTAGCCAGAAAGCAGTCATAAGCTAAAGTGAAGAAGCATGCAGGGGAGCATTCTCTGTTCTGATAATATTTCCCTTACAGAAAGGAGGAGTAAGACACCTATAGTCTATGTCCTATGGTTGGTTGTCCTGTCTTGCACTTCTTTGCTTTTAAATACTGCTGTTTATTCATATTCATTCTATTTGAAACAGGAAGGGAGAAAGAGAAAGAGATGGAGAGAGACAAATAGAAATAGAGTGAGTTCCCACCTGCTGGCTCACCCTCCAAATGTATCTGAAGCAACCAGTCTGGAACAGGGCAAAGCAAGGGTACAGAAACTCAATCCATATCTTACGTAGTGGAAAGTACCCAGCCGCATGAGTCATCACTGTCTCCCAGGGTGCACATCAATAGGAAGGTGGAAAGGGAGTAGAGCGTGGAACAGGCACTCCAACATGGGATGTAAGCATCCTAAGAACTCTCTTCAGTGCTGTGTTAAGTATCCACCCCTACACTGCTTTCCTTACTTCATCTCTACACATCACAATTATTTGAAAGCTAAGGTGAGAATAGAGGTGAATCATACTCTGTCATCTTCATAAAATCATTTAGAAGGGTTCCGTTTTGTAGCTGCCTCATCATGAGTCAGAAATCATGGTGAGACTGATGACTACAACAGCAGTAGTCACTATGCAATCACGATTTCAAGGGCAATAGAGGACAGCTTCAGTACCTTCTGAGGCTTTGCCCAGGTCATTGTGTCTTATAGCTTATTTACCTCTGCAGATCTAGTTGCCTCTGCCTTAAAATGAATCACCGGAAAGTTACTCATTTGATAGCCTGAGAGTATAATCCTCATATTTTTTAAACCATGAAGGACTCTAAATTCCCATATGCAAAAGACAGAGAGAGAGAGAGACAGAGTGAGTTAAAATAGTTAATAAAATAGCATCTTTGCAAGGAAGGTCTTAATTTCTATTCCCTGAATTGAATACTCTCAACACTTCTGCACTCTGGCTTTTTCTCTGCTAGCTGTATCCACATACTGTGTCATTTGCTTTGAAATGTGGCAAAGTGATCTGAGCTCAGGATCCTGCTACAGAGAGAGGCACTATTGATTTCTTGGAGAGTAGCAAAGAGACTTGCAATGTCACTGTTAAACTTGGCTGCTAGATCACACAGCAGCTTGTGACATCTAATTTACTGTAATGAAATCATGGGATTCTCTGGTCCTCAGGCATCAAGGAGAGGTGAAAGGTCATGAGTGAGTGTCCTAAGCAGTCAGGTGTGAAGGGCAGTACTTTATCACAGCACCGTTCAGTTTCATTCTGGAAGATATTAGCTGAAGCCACCTGCTTGTATTTAACCAGATGGTCTTCCCAGCAAATGAAAAAATATAAATGTCTGATTATCACTGGGCTGGTTACAATTTAATTGTTCAATCAGGAAACCTTATTTTTGGTTTCATTTTGGAGCCCTGCAGATTGCTGTAATTTCACAGCTAAGAATGTATTAAGCAGAGAAAATTTTCTTTGTGTTTAAGAATATTTGTAGCCATCTTTTCAATTAGCTGTTAAGCCTCTTCTTTGAACAATCTTTGTTAAGCCATACAGCTCTTCAAGAGATTTTGAAGTTTATTAAACTCCACTCCCTGCTTAACTGATATACTTCAATAATTTGTTGTTTTCATATTGTGCACAATGTTTATGTGGGAGAAACAGGAGAAAAACAAACAAACTGAGCATGAGATGTTTTATTCAGGCTCAGTGACTTTCTGAGTTTATTAAAAGCTCCAGCACACATTTATTCAGTATCTGGCCTCTCCTTTCTCAGATATCTAACATTGGCATACATTCTGATGAAAGATGCAGACTCTTTGTATGTTTCTAAATGAAAAAATGGGTCCTCTAATGGAGTCTTTGAAGAAAAAAAAGTGGCTGAATCATTTAGGATACGTCAAATAGATTTTGCCATATTTTTCATATAATGTCTGTTCATAATTACAAGTGAATACTATGGCACTGAAGAGTATTAGAGTGAATACTCATAAATCTGCATTCTGTTTCCAGCAGTTTCCTTTCCATGTAATGACCAATGCACACATGACTGTCGGAATCTATTTCTTTTAGTGTTGAAATGGAACCATGGATATACCAACTATTCTTGAAGGCCCTTTTGCTCCCAAACCAAGGTATCTTTATATATGCTATCTGATTACTACAGATTGGTGAGGTGCTAGCCTCAGGGTATAAATATACCCACTAGGGCAGAGAGTGGGGGATGCTTTGCAAAGTTTGATGGCTGATAAATGGTTAAATTTAGATTTCCAAATTCTAGGAGAAAATTTCTTTGTATTGAGTCTCCATTTCCTTTCAAACAATTTATCTGAGGAGCAAAATTGGGCTCTGAAAAGAAATATAGCTCTGCCAATATGAAGAAAAGTTGTTAATTAGTTATGAAAATCAACGATTTCTTTATGGGTATTCTTAAAAAAAACACACATAGTATAACTCACATTGTAATCACAATTATAACCTAGTGTTTCTTTAGACCAATGTGTAAAGAAATTTGGAGAATTATCATGCATAATCCTCCTGCAAAAATGCAAGTTATACATAAATAATATTTTTTTAAAAATATTTATTTTTTATTGGAAATTCAGGTATACAGAGAGGAGCAGACAAAGGGAAGATCTTTCATTTATTGATTCACTCCCCAAGCAGCTGCAATGGCTAGGGCTGAGCTGATCTGAAACTGGGAGCCCAGAGCCTCTTCTGGATCTCCCATGTGGTTCTGGGCTCCCAAGTCTTTGAGCTGTCCTCAACTGCTTTCCCAGACCACAAGCAGGGGTCTGGATGGGAAGCGTGGTCACTGGGATGCAAACTGGCACTCATATGGGATCCTGGCGCAAGTAAGGCAAGGACTTTAGCCACTAGGCTACCTCACTAGGCCCAATCAACAACATTCAAAGACTAGAAAAAAAAACTTGGTATGAAATATCAAATGTATCACTTCTGAAAATTTATCCTGTGGACGCATCTAAGTTTATCCAAGGTGGATAGTAAAGGGTCATAAGTGAAATTCTATTGTTTTTCAATATTCTGGTACTCTAGCTCAAACAAAAAGGAGATTGAGATATGAAGAAGGAAAAAGTAGCTTCTGTCTTACTTCATATTGTTAAAGGAAAAGGTAGTTTATTATAAATCAGTAAGTTCAAGCTAATCAGTAGACACTCAGGTGAACTGGAAAATATGAGAGTATACATGGAATTTATGGTGCACACATTCTGGACCATATTCCGTGCTTAGGTATTGAGTTAAAGATCATGGTGTAGTTTGGAAAAGTTAGAGCAGATTCTCTGCAAAGGTTTGTAATCATGTTATTTGCCTCAGCACATTGTTTGTGAAGAACTGATTCTAGGATATTAATACCCATGCTCAAACCTATAAGATATTCAAGTATGGATAAAACATTTTGTAATATTAGTGTGGTGTTCTGTTCTGCTGTATCTGAAATGATGACAAAGAAAAGCCTGTTTATATTCAGTACAGACAATTTTTCCAGTTGGTTAAATCCACAAATATGAAAGGCCATCTTATGTGTTTTTATTAGGATACATATGATATTTTCTTGTTTAATATAAAAACATGCTATTTTGTATGTTTTGCAAATGCAATCTATAATCATCAAGAGCAATCCTACATGGGCTCTCAGTTAGAAATAGAGTCATTAGGAAGTATGTTGAGATAACATAAAAAGAAATATTTCTGTGGAGGAATCTCTCTTTTCCATAGGGAGGTTGGAGATAATGAGTAATTTGCTTAAATATCAAACAGAAGTTAAAGGGGTAGCCAACTTCTGCCTTCCACGGTGACAGACTAAGTAAATTGCACCAACTCTCTACGGAACATTGATGCAGCAGCTGGAAATAATATGAAAACATCTGCTAAAAGGCACTTAGTGGCTAATAAAGTAGTGAAGAATGATCAGGCCAGATTTGCAGGGTAGGAAGCTTGGAAAGGTTAACCCCTACTTCAGGATTGTTGTCTGCAGTGTGGGGAGGGTGTTGATGTCTCGGTGAGCAGAGGAAAGCTGAATACTTTGGTTGTCATTCTTGTACACTACATCATGAAGCTATGTCCCAAATTGTGCAGTGGAGTTCTGTATGCAGCTCTAAGTATAAACTGATGTCAAGAGGTGTGCAAGAGCCTGAGCCTCAGTATAAGGTCATTCCAACTCTTCAAGGTCAATGAAGGCAATGATGAACGATAATGGCTTCCAAAACTTGGTAGAAGTCAAACTGAGTAATTTTTACATTGTTAAGATTCATTCATTCATTCATTCATTGCTTTAAAAGACAGAGAGCTGCAGAGTGAAGAAGAGAGAGAGCCAGCCAGAGACATCCATCTCCTGGCTCACTCTTAAGTGCAGAAGCCAAGAGCCTGGAACTCCCTTGTAATCTACAGGCACGAATGCAAAAGCATCAAAAAAGTTCATGGAGTGGTACTTCAACAAGTTCATTTACATTTACTTAAGAGGTAAATTTATTTTGGCATCAGAATTTTTGTGATCTCTGCATAGTTTCTTGTAGCATATACATTTCATAAATAATTGAAGACTTTGTGTGCTATGGTTTCAAAATATTTTGCAGCAAAATAAGGTGATCTTTTAGTTCAGTTTTCCATGATCTTTCAGAAGTACCTTAGGACACATCAGTTGGCATCCCAAAGTAAAAGGGAAAAATGGAATGGCATTGAAATAATATTTGAAGAGATAAAAACACTATTTCTTAGGGAACAAAGGGAATTTCTCAGTATGTCATGTCAAAACATGATATAAGCTTCAAAAAAAAAACCCCAAAGATCAGTAAATTAAAAAACATATATATAGTGAAAATATCCAGAGAAAAAGAAGCAAACTGCAAAAGACCAACAAGTAAATCGACATCCGAGTTGTCAATAAAAACAGTGAATTTTCACTAGGATAAATATGCAATGCCTAAATGAAATACCTCTAAATTGGATCATTAATATTGCAGACGTGGGCGTGATTAGCACCATGTTAGATTTATTAAATTGGAAACAAAGATTTGGAAATCAATCAAAATAGCTTTCTTTACAGGTAATGGATAAGAGTAACCTGATGATTGATGGAGTAGGAAAATACTTGAAAAATTTAAAAGAAAACAATATAAATACATAGAAAAATATTTTTATGTGAAATTTTCACTGCCTAGAAAAAGAGGGGACATCCATTAATATTCAAGTGGCCTCTTCATTTCTCACAAAACCGTATCTTTCAAGAAATATAGAAACATGCTTTGTACATGATGTTTTCTGTAAGTATTTGCATAAGCCAAAGATATTAAACATTTCTGTTTAATATTTTTCTAAAAGACTTAGAATTATCATTATGGAAAAACACATAGGGATAGAAAGCAGAAAGAGGCTCTCATTTGCAATAGCTATCTTTTTTATCTATAAAACAAAAATTATTGGGCCTGGCCCAGTAGTCTAGTGGCTAAAGTCCTGACTCACATGGGCCAGGATCCCATATAGGCACCAGTTCTAATCCTGGTGGCCCTGCTTCCCATCCAGCTCCCTGCTTGTGGTCTGGGAAAGCTGTCAAGGACAGCTCAAAGCCTTGGGACCCTGCACCCGCATGGGAAACCTGGAAGAAGCTCCTGGCTCCTGGCTTCGGATTGGCTCAGCTCAAGGTCTTTGCGACCACTTTGGAAGTAAATCAGCAGACAGAAGATTTTTCTGTCCATTTTTCCTTCTCTCTGAAATATTTGACTTTCCAATAAAATAAAACAAATAAACTAAAAAAAACCATGATGTATTTATTTATTTAATAAATCAATTATTTAAATGTGACTGGTAAAAAAAAGCAATATGTAAATATTAAATGCATTTCCATATATCAATGATAATATCCAGACAAGGCAAATTTAAAAAGATGACTACTATAGAGCTTAAAAAAATGTGAAGTTCTGAGGACAAATAAAAACTACTGGACCGTCATTCTAAAACATTATTGAGAGGAATTTAAAAATCGTTAAGCAAATGGCATAGTGAACAATGTTTATGAGTTGGAGGATGAAATTTTTTTATCCATGCAATACTCCATAAATTAATTGACAGTTTCAGTGTAATTCTTATCAAATCACAAAAGTCTATTTATTTTATAAAAGTTTGCGTGTAGCTTGGTTTGTTAATTCTTAAATTTATAAGAAAATAGAAAACAACCCAAGCCACTTGAAACAAATGAAGAATAAATGAAACTATCTTGCTCTACCAGATAACAGTGATTATTTGAAATCCATAGCAATTAATACGGTATGATACTTTGGTAAGGATGAACTACTAAATCAATGGAATGAAAATGACAGCTCAGGAACAGCCCCTAGCATATATTGAAATTTATTTTATGAGAAAGTTGGCATGGCAGAGCTCTGGAGACAAAGAGACTTTTCAATAAAAGGTATTGAGCAATAACATAGCTTATAACAGAAAATATAATTGGACTGCTGTCTTACAATATACACAAAAATCAATCTCAAGAGAATTAAGATCTAAGTTTAAAAAGGCAAAAAAATGAATGCTGAAGCTGATACTTTGTTTATGAAAAGGAATAGAAAAACAAAAGCTTTTAATTTTTACAGTGGTGAGAATTGTTACAGTTTTAAAAGTTTATATAAACAACATGCAATCTGTTCTCTTTAAATCAATCAATAAAACCTTGTAATAAATGAACAGAATGAAATAGAAAATAAGAAAACCAAAAGCTTTAACATAGAGTTTGATATATAGAGTTGGCTATAAAATTAACAATGTAAGAACTTTGATTATTTTTATTAACTTGATAGAAATAGAGGAAGAGACAGAAGTGTTTCCATCCATTGTTTCATTTTCCAAACGCCCAGAAAGACCAGAGCTTGGCTGAGCTTGGGCTGGAGCCAAAGCTGGGAACTGCTATCCCATACAGGAAGTAGAAACTCAGTTAGTTGAGTCATCACTGCTACCTTCTAGGGTATGAATTGAGGGAAATTAAAATTAGGAGCTGCAGTGCAAAGTGAGACTCAGACACTGAAATGCAGGCTTCCTCATACCTAGGCTAATTTCCCTATACACTTCATAAATGATAATAGAGCAAAGAAATTATTAAGAGTACATATAACCAGTAAATAGTGCACATACTGATATCCTAAATTATCTATTATAAGCAAATATGGACAAAAAAGAGAACGCTTGCAAAAGATTTAAGCAGACCTCCACAAGTGACACTACCCAAATACATGCAGGAAGCATTTTAATAGTATTTATTATGAGGGTATTGATTGAAACATTTGTTAGATCCTTTATTTATTTGATAATAGCTAAAATTTATAAGCAGAAATTTTCAAATATTCAGATATATAGTACCGTTGAAAATTTAGACACAGCTGCTCATTAACCATTTTGTCTGAAAAGCCGAGCACTCCCCACACTCAGTGGGTTAGGGAAAGGGAATGGAGATGTCTCCAGGAAGCTCTTGTTTGTGTGGACAGGTGCTCCATCCTTTGGCCAGTGAAGCCTGTAGTTGGGAAAAAGGAAGTTTGCAATTCAGAGGAGAGAATGCCGGAAATCACTGGACAAAATATGTAATGACCCTGCAAAATATCCAGGGTCATATACACTATTTTGCTTCCATTCTTTCCTTCATTCCCTGAAATTAATGCCAATTTCTTTTGAATTTTTTAACTTACTTGAGAGGTGTATGCACACACACACATGAGAGAGAGAGAGAGAGAGGGGGAGACAGAGAGAGAGGGAGAGAGAGAGAGAGAGAGAGAGAAAGAGAGAGAAACGAATATGCTTAAGGCCTCTGTCCTTTAATTCACTTCCAAATGCCTTCAGTGGCTGAAGGTAGGCTTAGCGGACATTGGCTTCCCATGACGTAGAGCCCTGAGCCAGTACTACTTTCAGGAAAACTGGAATCGGGATGGGAATCAGAATTTAAAAACTGTCACACTGATAGAAGTTACAGGTATCCGATATATGCCTACACATCTGCCTCAAGATTCCACTTCTGAGTAATTTTATCCAGAACCAAAATGAAAAAATGATTTCCAGGCTTAATGTTCCTCTAAATAAGGAGTTCAACAAATGAAAAGTAAAATGCCAGTTAAGAAGGAATACAGCCAAGGGCTAAAAACCATAAAATAATCACCAATATTTTAAAATAGTTTATTATTCTTAACCATTAATTTGAAAAATATAAAACAAAGCAACCCTTTTATGTAAATTTAAAATGTTAGTTCAAAAATTTAAAAAGTGGGGCCAACACTGTTGCCTAAGAGGTTAAACCATCACTTGCAACTATGCCATCCCGTAAAATCTTTGGTTCGAATCCCAGCTGATTCAATTCTAATCCAGCTCTTGGCTAAAGCACCTGGAAAAACAACAGAAGATGGTCCAAGTATCCTGGCACTCACAGAAGTCAGGATAAGCCTCCTGGGTCCTGTTTTTTTGCCTGGACCAGCCCTGGCCTTTGTGGCCATTTTGGAAATGAATCAACAGATGAAAGATCTCTCTCTTTCTCTTTCTATCCATGCCTCTTTCCTTCTCTGGCCCATACACTCTCTCTGTAATTCCAACTTTCAAATACATTTAAAACTATTTTTAGAAGAAGGAAGGAAGTAGGAAGAATGGGCTGGGGAAAGAAGGAGGAAGGGAAATCTGATTACGTTTCTAGAATTGTATCCATGAACTACATGAGATCTGTTCTTCTTGTATTAATATCATACTAATATGAGAACTGACAAGCAAACAATAGAGTTTTAGTGCTGAGAAACAATTCCCAGCTTAACAAAACTGACACTCAATAACTAAGTACATTTTGTAGTTACAAGGGAACCTCGTAGGAGTGAACAATAAGTTTTGTACAGGTGAAAACATAAGTCTTTAAAGAATCAACCCTATATTTGAAATTTAATATAGCCCGTATTGTTTTTATCTTGGTCACACTGATTGTTTGGAGTCTTGGTTTCCTGGTCTATAAAGTTTGGAATGACAAATAGATATGTTTAAGGAATAAACATACATTTCTCAAGGTAGTAGATACTTTGTTGATTATTGCAATCAGTGGTTCACATAAAACACTACTTAAAATTCATCAGGTGCTGGATATTAGTAACTCCTGAGAAGATTTTAAAATAGATATAGACTCTACTTGGAGAGAGTCTAAGTTATGTGGCATAGTAATAAGGGACCAGCTAAATCTGGATATCTCCCGTTTTGCAAATGCCTTAGTCATGGACAGGTCAGCCCTTCATTAGCATTTTCTATACTAGGACTCTTATCGGTACTGTTCTGGTCATTGTTATTGAATTTACAATCACCCTGATGACCCTGATTGAAGATACGAGAAATCTTTGAAAGGGACATAGGGCACATTCCCATTTTCATCAGCAACATTTTGGGAAGCTGGTACAGCAGAAGGTTAAACTCATTTATGTCCTTTAGACTGCCAGGAACAGCCTCCATGGGTGACCTTTTTATGACCTTTATACCCAATTGAGGTACGGGATGAATAAGAAAACTGCTGAGTGTAGCAATTCCACATTGAGCACTAAGGAAGAAATGCCATGCCAATCAGAGTTTGAATGTGAGATATTGTGGTGAACTAATTCACAGGGACACTGTGTACAAAATGGGTGAGCAGAAGTGAAAATTTGCTTCTTTGAATTCAGTGGGAGAGCAAGTTCTAATCTTCATATTATATGAGCTTCTTTTCATTGGCAGGCACTCTTCAATGCTTTAAAGTTTAATATTCTCTGGAGAAGAGTTAAATGCATTTTAAGTGCTGTTTGTTGTGTGTTCTGGGAAACTAAAGTAAAATGAGAACATTAAGGTCATAGTGTATTGTTATTGAAAACTAATCCCATTGTACCTCTACTGCACAGTATTCGTGTATTTTCATAAAATGGGCTCATCCATATTTTAAGGTTCAAGATGTTACCTTCCAAGTATGTAGCACAAAAGATTGAATTCTTAGATTTGTCTTTTTGAATGTTGCCTTGCTATACTTTGCAATTTATTTCAAATAAGGGGATAGTGTGGCTTAATCAAAACAGGACAAAGATTTAAAAAAAACACAGTTTTTTGACAAAACAAATTTTTATGGTTTAATTATTTGCTGGAAAGTCATTTCCAGTTCTGTGCGTTAAAGAGGCTTACTTTTTAAAAGACACAATACAATAAAATTTCACAACACAAAGGCAAAACAGTGTTTAGGAATTAGTTTATATACTTTAAATGATTTTTTGTTTTGTTTCTTAAATGATTTATTTTTTTAAATTTTGTGATACAATTCTGTAGGCTCTGGAATTTTCCTTACTCCCTCCCAAAACTTCCTCCTCCCCTCCCCTCCCCAATTTCTTCTTATTATTACAGTAATATGGCCCCTCCAAAATAGTCCTAAGTCCATGATTTTGCCGTTTATGTGTATCCTGACATTGCAGAGAGGGACAGTGTTAGAGTTCAACATTCTATTGTCAAGATATATTTAAGTTTCACTGGGAGTCCATCTTTGATTTGGAAGTAGAGATTCGTACTACATTGTATCTTGTCATCTAGATATGATAAGTTTCTATTACACAGTTAATATACATTTCCTCAAATGAAAAGCCACAAAGAAAATCAATAACAGGAAAAAATTTTTTAAAAATTTACAATACCATGAAGTTAAATAACCTGCTATTGAGTGAACAATGTTTCACTGAAGAAATGAAAAAAAAAAAAAAACCTTCTTGAAGGAAATGATGCTACTATATGATCTATGAGTCAATGAAGAATTTAGTAAGAGAAAATAAACTATTTTGTAGAAATGAAAATAAAAGCAACAACAACCCAAAACCCCAGTATTGAAAGGGCTATTCATCTGATATTTTGCCTGAAGGTTGCCTTGTAAAAAGAGAACATATGATATTTAACCTTTGGGGATTGACTTATTTCACTGAGCATAATGGTCTCTAGCTGGGACCATTTGGTTACAAAATGTAAAATTTCATCCTTTTGAATGGCTGAATAGTATTCCATGGAGTAGATTCACCATAGCTTCTTTAACAACTCCTAGAACAGGCGTCTGGGTTGTTTCCATGTCTTTGTAGGAAACAGACCCCCTTTTCATAGGCAGATCTCATTACCTTTGGATATATTTCCAGCAGTGGGATAGCTGGGTCATATGGCTGGTTTGTTTTCAGTTCTCTTAGCACTCTCCATACTGATTTCCATAGAGGTTGTACTAGCCTCCACTCCCACCAACAATGAAGGAGGGCACCTTTCTTTCCACATCCATGTCAGCAAGTGTTGTTAGTGGAGTTTCGAATGTAGGTCTATCTCACTGGAGTTAGGTGGAACCTCAATGCGGTTCTCATTTGTACCTCCCTGACAGCTGAGGAACCTGAGAATTTTTTTCATATCTCTATTAACCATTTGAATTTGTTCTTCTGGAAAATGTTTGGTTATTTTCATCCCCTATTTCTTCACAAGGTTGTTTGTTTTATTGTCACTGAGTTTCTGAAGCTCTCTGTAAATCCTAGATATTAGTCCCCTCTTAGTTGTGTAACATGCTAAGATGTTCTCCCATTCTGTTAGTTGCTTCTTCACTTTGCTGATCATTTCCTTTGCTGTGCAGAACTTCAGTTTGATGTAGTTCCATTTGTTCATTTTAGCTTTAAATATCTGTGCTTTTGGTGTTTTTGTCCAAGTTTTTTCCCATTCCTAAATCTTGGAGAGTGCTTCATATGTTTTCCTGTAATAGTTTGCTGGTTTCTGAGTGTAGATTTATGTTCTTTATCCATTTAGAGCAGATTTTTGTATAACATGGCAGAAGTGGGTCTGTGCAGGCTGCTGTCCAATTATGTCAACAGCATTTGTTGATGAGACAAGTCTTTCTTCCTGAGTTGTTTCCAGTTTTCTTGTAAAAGGTTAGTTGGCTGTACATGTGTTGGCTTCTTTCTGGTGTTTCTATTCTGTTGTTGGGGATGGTTGGCACAGTCAAATCTTTGGGAGTAAGGTGAGGAATCTGTAATTTTTGAAGGTAGTCTAAATTCTTCTCTGCATTGTAGGAGAAATTCAATTCCTTTCATATGATTCCTTATCCACAGATACCAAGTTTCAAACGATTTTCTTCTCTACATCATTCTCACATTTGGGCAATAGTTGATGAATTCAGTTTAGTTTTTATTGAGTTCCTAGAATGTGTGCTGACCAAATGTGAGATTGCAAAGCCGGAGCTCTCCTGGGCACTACAGTTTGTTCATCTCCACAGTTAAGAATATATGTAATTGGCAAAATTGTCATCCTTTTCAGAGACTGCTTCCTTTCAAACACAAACCTTTCAATCCTGTGACCCAAATGGAGTATAATGAGAGAGAGAGAGTTTGTGCCAATCCCATATTCAATAGACTAATACACTCCCTCACCATTGTCTATACACATTATAATGGCAAATTCAAAATATATCCATCATTAAAAACTCTTGGGGAAATTTCCTGCCAGCAGGGCCTGAGGCCACTGAGTGGTGAGGTGAGAGTGTTATTCAGCCTCAAGAACCACCAGGGGACAAACTGGTGGCAGGTATCTGTTTATTGAAAATGGAGGACAAACTTAAATAGATTAGCACAAGGAAGAACAGCAGAGCATCTCCCAACAGTCACCCCACAATGACACTATAATTGGCTAGGAGGCATGTCACAGGACATGTTCTGCATGCATGGCTGGAAGCTGTACCTCAAGTTATGAGCAGGTAAGCCGTGAGTCACACCCAGCCGTGAGATCCAAGGACAATCTCTCACAAAAAACAGCATGTACTAGACAGTCTTGCAGTCACATGCTTGTGTCCTTTCTTGACACTTCCCCAGAAGCTGCTACTTTTCTTTGGCCCATTTGCACTACAGATGATTTAAACACATTCTGATGCTGAGGCAGTTTGCACTGTGATCATCTGGGAAGTAACATTTGTAAGCAAGGCTGGTGAATGGGGCCCTGTGATCAGATGACCACATCATCAGGAAGGTCTCCATTGGGGGGACCATTCTCAGGATTGGGGAGATTCTGTTTGTGTTCGGTCCAGGTCACTTATCAGGTATTCCTTTCATAAAGAGAGTATAACTTGCTCTTGTAACAGTGATGTTTGTTTTAAGGCTTCTAAGAGTTGTGTCTTTTCTGAAGTGTCTCTTGGAAATAGCTGTGTCAGCTTGCATGACATGCCAAGTGGCACAGACTTCTAGCCCCAGAGGTGCATATGTGGGCCCAATAGTTAATCTTACAGTCATGATGGGTCTCTTATGATGTACCTTGTGCTAAGAGTCAGACATTATTCTTTTTTTCATTTTCCTTTAGAGTTTTGAAGAGGTCACTGAGTAAGGTCTGTGGGTGGCTCATTTGGGATTCAAATCCAGGTAATTCAGTCAGAAAACATGTTAAAAAAGAACTAGATTCATAACTCTCCAGAAATAAAACAAAATCACTTTTCTTTTCTTTTTTTTTTTAAAGATTTATTTTTATTATTTTTTTATTGGAAAGGCGGGATATACAGAGAGGAGAGACAGAGAGGAAGATCTTCCGTCCGATGATTCACTCCCCAAGTGAGCGCAACGGTCCGATACTATGCCGATCCGAAGCCAGGAGCCTCTTCCGGGTCTCCCATGCGGGTGCAGAGTCCCAAAGCTTTGGGCCGTCCTCGACTGCCTTCCCGGGCCACAGGCAGGGAGCTGGAAGGGAAGCGGGGCTGCCGGGATTAGAACCGGCACCCATATGGGATCCCGGGCGTGCAAGGCGAGGACCTTTAACCACTTGCGCCACCGTGCCAGGCCCCAAAATCACTTTTCAAACCTGTTTACTTTTCTCTGTTTTTAAAATATAGATATTCAGATTAAAAATCAATTAAAGGAATTTAATGATTTCATAACTCTATTTTTACTACATTTCTTCCATAGAAGTTCAGCTTCCTAGAGGTGAGTGGCACTCAGAATTATTTGACAGATGAAAGTGACCCTTTTTTTAAATCACTCTCCATTGCTATTACTGAATATCACAGGCTGAGAAGTTTACAAAGAGCAGGAGCTTGTTTAGCTCTAGGTTCTAGAAGTGTGAGAGCATAGCATCTGCATCTGCTTGGCATGGAGTGAGGGTTTTCCAGCTGGGGTAGGATCTAGTGGATGTCGTCAAGTGGTGAGGCAGAGGCAGCTGGCCATAGAGGCTTGGCTGGGTGACAAAGGCCATCCTGCCATAATGCATTAACCTGTGAATGGACTGACCCATTCATGAAGGCAAAGCCTTCACATAATCCCATTAATTCCTAATTGTCTTACAATGATGGTGAAATGTTAACATGACTCTGATTAAAATATCCAAAATTATAGACATTTTATAGTAAGAATAACTGTATACTGTGAATTTGTCTATTAAGCTTGAAGGAAAGGAAAATGATTTTGTTCAGTTTTGTATTCACAGTAGTTAGTTGTGTTTATCAAATAGAAAAGATAAAAAATGAACTTCATCAGCAACGAAGTTGAATGAGGATCCAGATAGATAACAGAAAAGAAATGCTTAGCAATTATCATTAGATATTTGTGGAATAACGGTAGAATCCATTTCAGAAAGATAGAAGTGGAAAGGAGACTATTTAGTCACCAATTAATCCAATTAAATAGGCTTGATAGCTGTGGGGAAGGATGCCAGCAGAAGATCAGGAAGTCACTTAGCTCCTGAACTTGACTATGTGTGGCCTCACCAAGTCGTTCGCTATAGTATAACATAGGGTTACATTCTATTGGCTATGTATTTGGAATTGTAGCAAACAAAAAGTATTGTGAAAAAATGAATAATTGGATAACAAGTGTTGGCCAACAAAGGAGGATGATGGAGACAGTTGTCATAGACAAAAAGACTAGTGAAGTTAAAAGGGGCAGGTGCTTTTGTTGTGCATTTGTGCCATGTGTTTACTTAAGAATTATGCCAAGTATATTCATTGCACAAGCATAAAATTGGAGGGAAGTGTGATTATTTCCTTAGAATGGTAACTATGAAATACAAGGATTCTATTCTGTTGATGTTAGTTGACACTTTTAAAAAGGATACAATGATTTAATCCAATGTTGAAAATTTTTATGTGATTATACTTCTCTCTCTTTTTCTGTTCATATTATTTTAAAATAAGGGAAGGAGGAAGGGAGAAAGCAAAAAAGAGAAAAAAAGATTGCTCTTCAAATCCCCAATTGGGTGCAAAGGCAGGTTTGTACCAGGCTGAAACCAGGAACCTGAGATTCTGTGTATCCCATATCAGTGGCAGGGACCCAAGTGGGTCAACCTCCACTACCTTCTGGGGTGGATTCGCAGAAAGTTGGGTTGGAAGCAAAATGGCTGGGCCTCCAACCAGCTCTCTCATATGGGATGCTGGTATCACGAGTGGTGGCATAACCCATTGTGCCTCAAGACTGGATTCCCACTGTTTACTGCTTATATGATATTGATGTGTATTCTGTTTATCTGCATCCTATAATTTGATAGTTATTTAAATTTCACGTGCAACCTGAAAAAGAAAAAGATATTCTGTATTATAATTGCAGAGAACATATTGAGTTTTGGAAACCAAAAGAAATAATTGTTTTGTACTCTAATTGTTTGGAGGCCAATGAGTGGCACAAAATATTTTTCAGACATGGTATTTTCATGTTTCCTTGTTTTTGATTCATCTAATTTCTTCATTGATTTTGAACAGTTACTACATTTGTGAGGGACTAGAAGAAATACCAGTTCTCCAAATTAAGAAAAATAAAACAAAAAATTCAGGAAAATTGATTCCTTGAATTGTTCTCTGTATTATAATTTTAGGTCTTCTTTTCTTTTTTTCTTAAGACAGATTTGATGCAGAAAAAAATTCACCCCAGGAGAATGTTCTAAGCTTCCACAGCTCTTGTTTGAGGTGAATAGTGTTTCATTAATTTCTTGTGAAATCTTATGTGACAGTATAATTATAATATTATACAGCTTAGCTAGATGGCTTTAAATGATCTGCCAGTACAACCTCAGAAATAAAGGGTCATGCAGGGTACAAGAAGTCTTCAAGATTCCATTTTGAAAACTAAGTACTTCTGGCAAGGGACAAAATTGCTAATGTGTTTCTATATTTAAGCTGACTTCCATTCCCCCTAAAGTACCTTTCTCCTCAGTGTGATGTTTCTAATTCTTTGAAATGTCAATCACTCAGTTTACACTTTTCTCCTGGTGAGAACCTAGGAATAATGTATTGATCAAGCAGGTAGCTCAGATAAGAAAGATGAAGCAGTTCGTGCTTTGATAAGACGTGGAAGAAATGTAGTTCTGCATATTAGAAAGTTACTAAGAATAAAGTGGAGACCCTTGTGATATGGGGTGAACAAAACTCATCCATTGAAAAGCAGCTTTCCTTCGTTCATCACTGAGAGCGCCTTGACATTCAAAACGTTTCACAGGACTTTTTAATTGGTTCTTTTAGTCTTACTCATTTGAATTGATCCACACCCATCAATTTTCCAGCAGAATGGACTTCCTATTGCTTTTATTAGAGGTTATAGGGAAAAGAGGTCCACCTTTTCAGACATCATCTCAGCACAGGGAGAAACCAGCTTTCCTATTCCCTGGTATGTGTAGGTCTCTACTCGATAGTATGACATTCAATTTTCATGCCCCTTGACACAGTAATAGGGAAGGAGAATTCAATCAAGAAAGCACAGCAGTGGGAAACCAGAACCCAGACTTTGTTACTCCTAGCTTAGGAATGCATTTTTCCCCCTCCAAAAATGCTAAAACAATTGCAGAGCTCAGTGGGAAAAAATTGAAATGGATTGTGTGCTATGATAGAGTAATAATACAACTGATGCTTACATTTATTTTGTGTTTGTTTGCTAGTTTTCAGTTGGTTATATTAGCTAAATGGTCACTGGATCGTCGCAGAGCATAAATACATTAAAATAAAAACTGATTTGCTGTGTGATTGCAAATAATTACTTTGGAACCTGTTTACAAGTTTATGCATTTAAAAATAAAGATGTACTATGTGATCATATAAAAATATCTCTAAGTATTGAAATATATCAACTCCTAGTTTTGAAGATTCACTGTGATATAAGTGAAGTTCAGTGTAAGGATAAGAGTTTGCTGAAAGTTTTCCTTCCTTTCAGTTTATAATTTCTCAGGATGAAAACTTAAAAATAAACTGTTTTTGGCATGAGTTTCTAAAGAGAGTACAAACTTTAGTAGTGTTAAACCATTCAAAAGCAATGAGCTGTTTAGTCATCATGTACTCCTGAGAGTCAAGGATATTTGGTAGGAAAAATCCTGAAATAATTCTCAAAGGTATAAATATTTTATATTTGGATGTAGTATCAGTATTATCACTATCAAAAGACAACACATTCAATGTCATTCTAAGTTCAAGCACAAAAACCAAGTAGAATAATACAGATTTTACATTCTGTCTTGAATTTTGAGGATCAAATATATAATTTCACACATTTTCTAATTCTTCACAGTCAAATAAAAGTGAAGTTTGAAGAATGACACGGGAAGTTTTGGAATGTGTAACCATTATATATATAATATATAATTCATATATAATATATAAATAGAGAAATATATTTTAGAAAATGGAATTGCATTTAAAGAAAGTAAAGTGATTTATTTATATTATTCACACTCGTTGAACATTTGCTACATTTTGGAGCAAATAACTCAACAGCTGATGAAGTAAGAAGGGAGGTAGGCAGGCAAGAAGGTGAATCACTGTTGAATAGTGAATAGTGTTTTCTTCTTATCATTTTGTCACATAGCAAACAATGAATTTTCCATTCAGAGGCATAATAGAAATTGTGAGTTACATATATTTGCTCCAATTATTATATTTCTCTTTTTTGTTTTTTTTATTTTGAATTTTGAATTTTATGGTATAATTTTGTAGAGTCTGGGATTTCTGCACCCTTCGCCCCAAATTCCTACCACTGACTGATTTTTTCCCATATTTTTACAATAGTATAGTCCTTCCTAAGGGGCTATAGTTCCATCAGTCTGATTTAATATTAGAAAAGAAAGCAGTCTTAAATCTAAGAATAATACAGCATTAAACCAGAATGCAGTCTATTGGAATTATCATTTTTTTTTTTACTAAAATGATGGTTCCGTACATAGATTTGTACACCTATCCACATAAGTTGTTTATGAGTGACTTAAATTCTGATTGGTTAGTGCTTTGTTCTAATTGTCTTAGTCCCTATTCAACTAATTGTTAATTATTTTGAATATTATCTATAGCACCTGTGATAAATGGGAAGCATCCTGAGGCCATAAGATTATCTTTGAAGAATTTAGTAAAAAAATTAACGTAAAGATACTTTCAGCCATATTTCAAAATACCACATGATTATTTGAAAATAAGATAGTTGAAATTATTTTTCTTTAAAGTAGCCTTAAAATGTAAAACGTTAACATGTGCAGTTTATGAAGGTTTCTGTATTTTTGTGATTCCTCCCTGAATTATTTGAAAATATCTTATCATATTTAATTTGATAGAAAGTTAATGGTTTTTGTACCTATTGTGTATCCAAGAGGTTCAATATAACTTTCATAGAGACAACAAAAACCTTTACACTCATATTTCATATTTATGTAATAACTCATTTAATAATTAATTTGAAATATTTCAAAAAGTGAGGAATTTATTTAAAATCTGAAGTTGCTTTGAGGCAAAAAATTTTGAAATTCATTGAGGTTTTGTGTGATGCAAATTTTTCATGAATTTTTGAAGCTGCCTTACTTAATTATTTTGATTGATCTTTTTATGCATCACGAGTAAAATTGCACTTTTTTTAAAAAAGATTTAAAAAATTTTTATTGGAAAGGCAGATATACAGAGAGGAGGGGAGATAGAGAAGATCTTCCATCCGATGATTCATTCCCCAAGTGACTGCAATGGCCATTGCTGTGACGATCCGAAGCCAGGAGCCAGGAGCTTCCTCCAGGTCTCCCACGTGCAGGTAGGGTCCCAAAGATTTGGGCCATCCTCTACTGCTTTCCCAGGCCACAAGCAGGGAGCTGTATGGGAAGTGGGGCTGCCAGGATTAGAACCGGCACCCATATGGGATCTCGAGGCGTTCAAGGTGAGGACTTTAATTGATACACTATCGTGCCGGTCCCGAGTACAATCACACTTTCAATTACTATTCTGAACCAACTGTGAGTGAATAAGCATGCAATTAATTTACTCAAATCTATAATTTGCATTTACAGTCTAAAAATGTGAAAAATCAACAAATTCTAGTTTACTTAGTACTAAAAATTGCCTTTAACTTTTTTCTTCATTTATGAGTCCTAGGAGTCCCACTGCAGTGGTTCCATAATGGTGTTAATGATTTCTGTATTTAATGATAAGTAAGAGGGTGAGATTTGGATGTATGGAACTCGAAACTTGCAAACCATCAGTAACAGAAAGTCCTTCCAGTCCTGAAACAAGGACTAACTGTTGCTCCATTTTGCAATAAACATCTTCCCAACCATAGTGTTTTCAAAAGATTTAACAGAGAGGTTTAATAAAGGACTTTAGAAACACTATTTATCCAGTATGACTATCTAGGCTTCTCATGGTTTCTACGATACTTAAGATATTTCCCATTGCCAAATAAAATCTCAGAACATTTTATGCATTATGTGGGAGTCATGAAGAGTTTTCAGCCAAGACTGATTTGTAAAGACAAGTTCTTCACAAAGTTTTAGTCAAATCTGCTTGCAGTAAATCCATCCTCCAGTTCCACAGAGTGTGTCTGTTCATCTTGAAAATGTAGTGAAGGAATGAGAAAGGAAGAATTATTTCTCCATGAAAAATAAGACAGAAACTCATCCATAACATAAAGCAAGGACCATGTCAACAAAACCAGTGTCTGTCTTTTGGTGGGGGCTGACCGTGGCGGAGCAGGCAAGGAGCACCCATCACACGGTGACCTGGAAGTGTGGAGAGAAGCTGGGCTGCTCAAATAATTCACTTCTCTTATGAGAACCACTTTCTGGGGACACACCCTTAATCACCTACAGACCTTGCACCAGACTCACCTCTCACACAACAGAAGGTCACTTATTGATGCTTAATTTATAAACCCTTAAGGTTGAGAGTTCACAATTTAAACTTGTGTTTGACTTTGGGAGATTCAGGGTCTTCAATCCCTAACACTCACCTCCTGCACTTTGGAATCTTCCAGGGAATAAGCTCTCTAACTCCCCAGTGGACTTCCCCATTCTCAAGGTGTGCAGTATAATCCTCATGTCATTGCTACTTAGATTTTTGTATCTAGTCAATACTTAAATGCACAGATGCTTAATAAAAATGTAAAGTTCTAAACTGTTCCAAACAAGGCTGACAAAACTCTTTCTCTTCCCACTGGATTTCTCATGGGCCTTCCTAATCTGAGTAAATGGTTGCTATGTTTTATGGCATATCTTGCATTTTAGCTGTTTAATGTTTCCTCTGCCCTTGAAGTATGTATAGAGCTCAAGTTCTTTGCTAGCAACCTGTCTTATGCCTGGATTTTTGCCAGTAACTAGCCTGATTCTGCTTCCATTGTAACATACTACAGTCTGCCTCCAGACTAGCTATCCTCATTCTTTTCAACAACATATCAGATCATGTTACTCTCTTTGAAACTGTTACTTACAAATCATCTCATGCAAAGTAAAAGCAGTGCTTGGAAAGCAGGGCAGTCAACACACTGAACTTGAACTACACTGTCCTTCCTCTGGCTGTGCAACCGGAGCAATGCATTCAGGGTTCTTAGCATTTCTACTCCCTAATCCCAGAATATTTTCCTTCATTTTGTATGCAGATAGATTTTTCACATTTTGAGGGTATTATCTAAATGATGTTTTCACCATCTTATTTAAGATAGCAATCCTTTCCTCCTCAACATGGTCTATCCCTTCTCTGCTTTGCTTTGCTCTTAGGCACTGGGAGGATGGCAATAGGAACTTTAGAGTGTTCACAGCAAATGTAAGTTATGAAATAAACTTTGCCTGCACTTAAAATTTATTTTGCAACAAAACCAATTTGTCTTTTAATTCTGTTATTTTTCCCACAAATTCTAAAGAATTCTCGTGTCTATTAAAGGGCAGCCTTCTTTGGCTATGTCTGTATTCAGAAGACTAGCCTTCTACAGATGATTGGAGCAGAGTGGAATGCTTTTATTCAGCCATCCTATGCTCACCCTCTTACTCTGGAAAAGTCCTCATCGCTGGAATTCCAGCTAATTGACTGGTAATTTACTAGAGTTCAGAAGATATAACTATAGGCACAAATAACACATGGTGAAATGTTCGAAACTAAATTTTGTAATTATTTTCTCCTGTATGTTTTTGAAAATAATTTCAGCATCAGTAGGTGGTGGTGCACTTATATACCATTATAGTGAACCTTATGTGGATTAGAGAGTTTGTGTGCATGTGTTTTAAATGTTATCTCATTTACATTGTCATGAGCTATTCAGTGTGATTATTCAGATCTTGATTTCAAAGGTAAGAAAAATAAAGCTTTCTGTGTCACTGCCTCCTGGTAACCAGTCATACATTCCTACTCACTTTACATGGTCTTGTGCAAGAACAATGGAAAGCAATGATTGTGTGTAGCACAATGTTTCTTTTTTGTCATTAATACAATGCTTTGTATTATTTGATGACTTTTTCCCATAGGATTGATAACGTATAAAATCTTCAAAAACTCCTGTTTGATACATTTAATAAGGTTATAGCCTATGATAGTAAGACTTGATTTAGTACTATGTGAAGGGTTTGATAATCCCCTAAGTGTGTGATTGACCTGTAAGTTACAAAAGGATTTTACTTTCTTTTTTGTTTTGTGCAGTGAGATCAGAAACCCTGTATCACCCAGGTCTCTCCTAGCAGGCTTTGCCTAGGGTGACACCAACATTCAGATACAATGACGTCTCACCTTTTCTCCACACAGAGTACTTCAAACAAAACAAGGGCAGTCACTTCACTAATTTTGAGGAGATTTTATATTTTGAAAATATACATCTTCCCCTATATATTTTGTTGGGAGGACATAATGTTAATCTCTAGTAAAATAAAGCTTAATAAATAAATTGATATCAGACAAAACAAACACTCACAACCTCCCACATGCATATTTTCCAGACATGACAGGCAAATTTATGAGCGTCTTAAAAATATACAAATGAGTACCTGTGCTAATACACCTGAGTAACCTTTTTCTCCCAAATTCTTACTCACATTGTTGATATGGTTCATTCACAAGCATGTAAAATATGTGTAGCTATTTCTACCAACTTGTACTAGTTTAATTTTTCTAAATAATATTGAGTTTTAAGAGTCTTGTTAAATCAAAATCACTAAGATCCTATTTCAGAATGAGAGCTGCTCATATATGGTCATTTTTTTTTATTACTTATAGACAAACTACTCTGGACAGCAAATGTACTACAAAGGCAGAAAGAAAAACTTGACAGATCTTCTAGGAAGACAGCAACAAAAACACATTTTTAAAAATGATTTTAATTTTCCATAAAACAGATTTGTAGGTATAGGGATTTCTACCTCCCCCTTCTTCTTTCTCCTGCCCCAGTTTCCCCTCTTGCCTTCCCCCCCCCATATTATCACTCTGGTAGAGTCCTCTAGTATGAGATACAAGCTTAACATTCTATTTAAGTGTAAATGCAGGCCAAGGTAAAAAAAAATCTAGTATCATACTGTCAAGGTAAAAATAGATATTTAAACTATTTTTTTAGGCTGCTGTGTCCAAGAACACATATTTTATAAATTCAAATACAATTTTAGGTAATATTCATATGCAAGAAATGAGAGGGATGAAACCTGAATGAAAAGGATTGTGGTTGCATAAGCTATCTATAGAAGGCAGCATGGTCATAATCTTTGGATGATAAGTGCACCCAGCACAAAATGTTACAGCAGAAAATTGTTGTTTAAAAGCACATGCAATTCCAATTTGTGAACTATATTAACTGCTAATTATTGGAAGTGTGATACTGTTGATTTATCAGGCTGCTAGTAAAGTATAGGAAGAAAAAGCAAGACAGGAAAATGTGTATAGATGCCATGTAACAGATGTTAATAAAAAAAATAGATGGGAAGAGCCAATGTAATTAATCTCAGAAGAGAATCCTAAAAAGATAATATATAATTACTTTGTGTATCTTTCCTAGTATGTGGATAATATGATAATAAATTGGTCGACGTAGGCCTATTCTGTTGAAGGTGGAAGGAACTACTTTTATTGTATTCAGTTAAAAGAACTCACTGTTGGAAGCAGCTCTAATAGGAAGTAGACTTTGGTAACTAAGAACATAGGCTGAAGAATTATAAGGATTTCATTCTATTGTTCAATCTGACATTCATTAGCAAAGTAATTCTTCAGTTTCTGTCCGAACAGCACAATGGAGCTGAGTGTCAAAAGATAATCTATGTTTTAAAAAATTCTTCATGAAAAACCTCTCATCTAATACAATTCAAGGAAATTTAGGAAATATCGATGAGTACATTTTTTATTGGCCTTCATCTATTTTTCCTTCATTTCTTTTATTTGTAGTTCTCCATTCTTATTCAATATAAAGAATATTTGGCTAACAGTTGTTATTTGCTTTTATCTCTGTACATGCAGCCATTGGCTCTCCCTTGGCAGAATATGACCTGAGAGATATTTATGAACCACATTAATGTGAAGTGGTGAAAACTTTACGTGAATTTTATGATATGCAGTAACCACAGATAACTAAGGAAGAAACAAGATTTGTAGCAGAATTAGGGCATCTCCTGGAATTAAGACACTCATTCTTTCATTTATTAAGAATTCAGCTTCATTGAAGTATTAACATGTGATAAAATGTCAAGTTTTACAGGTGATTTTTGGTTTTTGATACTTAAATTGTTATGTGACTTCTCTGGCACAAGGCTATGAGCTTGACTATGACCATTATGCTGGAAAAAACACATTGGATCCCTGAAAAGAAACCTAGCATACGATGAGGAGGCGTGGACATTAGTGAACTGGCATCAGTATTTGGGTCTGGGCTCTGTCAGGGGAGGTTTTGCCTATAATTCTGTGCAAAGGATAAATGTAAACCTTAAAAAGACAAGTATTTGCAGTGTTTGTTGGAGACAAATTTGAAAATATATAAATGCATATGTATTTGAGATTTTCTTTTTAACAGGAAAGCTGTAACTTTGCAAAACCCTTCTATATGGAAATAAGAAAAGAGTGATGGAATTGAATGGCAAGAAGAGTGACCTCCTTTTGTTTCAATTTCCAGCAATGATAGCAGATCTTGCAATACAGAATTCAGGTTTTTGAGATGCAGGGAAGCTTTTCGAAATTTCCTTGAGGAGAGATTTTTGTCCCTGATTAGGTCCTTGCCCTGAGTTATTATACGGGGAATGTGGTCCACTGGTAAGGAGGATGGAAGCAAGAAAGTATTAAAGAGAATGCTTTTATACAACTTTAGAAGATTATATTAATACTGATTTGTACATCCAAAGAGAATCTAATTTTGAATCCTAAGATAGAAAAAAAATATACATTTATATAATATATATGTATATTGACATACAATGTTTTGCATTATTGTTAGTATTGTTAATAATTGTTAGTATTGTTAGTAATTTTGAACCACACATATGGATTTTAATATTCACAGATTTGAAGTAGGTATTGCTCAGTTATGAGGAGCTTACAGTATAGTAAATTAAATTGACCCATTGGCAATTGATTTTTCATTACTTAAGTTGAAGCTGTTGATTTGGGGTGCATAAAATATTTTTGTACAAAGAAATCATTGAAGGGAATTCTTGGTGGGCAATGGATTCCTAAGCAGAGAGGGAAATTCAGAAATCCACTGGGAGAAGAGGAAAGTGCTGACTGTACCTAGTGTGTGGGTAAATTAATCCGATGGTTGGGCTGGTGAGGCAATCGTAGCTGATCTGAGACAGCTTCAGGATCTTGGGGTTTTACAATTGTGGATAGTTTCTGTGATAGGAGTGGGATATGATGGAATCTGAGCTGTGATTTAGAATAATGATTAAGGTAGGAAAAATGTGAGCCATGGGAGGTTTGGTGACCTTTAGTTGATTCTTTTGCCCCTTCTTCTGTCTCAGTAGTGCCCTCAAAATTTAGGACCCAAAATATGTATATTTCATAGAGAAGCAGCAGTATGGAATGATTGGTTTGTGTGCTAGTTTTTAATGGGTCCATAATCCATTGACTGGTTTAAATATTACCATGTACATGGGACAATGCTGTGAATGCCTGTTCCTCAAACATAATTTAAGCATAAACTTAAGACTGGGTAATTTAATTTTCTGTCCCCTAGCAGAGCACATTACTGTGAAGAAATTAATTGGCTATATAAAAAACCCTAATTATTAACTTTAGCATTCCAAATAAAGAGTATGCCTTATTTAATTAAAAGTATCCATTTAATATAAAGTCCATGGTGGACAGAGATTCAAAAGTAGAAGATGCAGTGGAAAGAGTAGGATGCAGTCAAAGTATGCTAAGATCAGCTATTTACAATGGAGTTGTCAAATGAAAATAGGATTCTTAATGCTGGATTGATCATTGTCTTTTTATTTGACTTTAAAATATTGGCCATGAATATTGGTCACTTTCATATCTGTTTTAGTTTTTGATATATTACAGAGACTAAAGATAGGCACATGAAGAAGATACATTTTCTGTGCCTGAACTGTGGAATCTACTAAATATCTCATTCACATTACTTGAAATTTCTGAGGATATCATTTTTCTGCAGTGTCCACCAATGGCAGTGCTGACTCAAGGAATCTGAAATTCTTTTCCAATCATTACATCATATAACAGCATAAGCAGAGCAGCTAGAGAGGGAATCCACTCATCATAACTGGAATTATGCTATGAATGATTGAACTTCCATCTAGATATAGAATCCAGGTATAAACCTATTCACTGGTCTCTATAACACACACTCGTGTGTGTGTGTGTGTGTGCGTGCGCGCGTTTGTGTGTAACAGAGAGAGAAAGAGACACAGAGAGAAATAGAAAGAGACAGAGAGAAATAGAAAGAGAAGTGCAGTACATACCAGATTAAGAACACATACATCCAAGCTTTCATGTTTGTAATCAGCTTCCTAAGAGTGGACATTTGAAAGAGAACCTAGGTTTAAGACCTTTCTTCCTATAGCTTCCCACTCATGTGAATTCTGGGAATCGTTGCTGCTGATTTAAGTAATGCAAGTTCTATCATCCACATCTGGATTGAATTCTCATTTCTGTGAGAGTGTTTGGGAAGTGAACCCACAGGTTGAACATCTCTCTGTGTTTCAACTGTTTTATTTTTAAGTTTAAAATACTTGTGTCAGTTAGCTACTGATATGTAACAAATTGACCCCATGACTTAAAGATTAAAGCAGTAAGACTTTGTTACAGAACACAAGTCAACAGGTTTGTTGGGTACAAACCTAAACTGGGCTTGGGAGAAGGCAGGTTGGTAGATGGCTTTCATGATCCTAGCTGGGCTCCCTGAGATCAACGGTGTATCAGCTAAGGCAGCTGTGATGATTTGGCACCTCTACATATGCTTCACACTTTAAAGGACTATGCCAGGCATGTCTTAATGCAAACGAATTGGGGCCATTTCAGCAGTTGACCACATCCAATAAAATAAAAATTAATAGTGTATATTGTGCATCTACAAAACAAGTATTTACAGTTAAGCCCACATTATTACTTTCTCATTAACATTAATAAGGTTTTCTTTGGATTTGAAAATACCACATGGGTTAGGTATTTTCATAGTGCACAAATTGCTAAAATTAGATGATGCTTGACAGTCATGGTGCCATGATGCTGTGGACACATCTTGTAGACTTTGAAGTGTAGAGTGTGATTGACTCCAGTTGCTATGCTCTGAAGCCACACTTCCCAAGGAATGACTCATCAGGGATTCCACGGAAGATCGGTTTCTGGAAGAGGTGGGCTTCATCTGATCAGCTGGGTTGTCTCAGGAATTCTCTAACAGCTTCCCGGGAAGTTGATCCGACGGCCTGGTGGTTTAGAAGGTTTGCACTCTGCTTTCTCTCATGTCTTTCAGATTCTTGCAATCTCTTTGGTGCTTTTACTCTCCCTCCCATATTTTGCCATTCGCCCACCCCCAGGTGTTTTTTTCTAATAAGTTCCTTCCACATTTAATGTTGTGTTGGCATCCACAAGGGATTTCTTAGAGAATCTGTATTATCTCTGTGAACACAAAGAAAATCCTAAATTAAGAAAATCATAGCAAATTTCTCAAGCTGTTTTTTCAGATATGCAAAGAAATAGATAGCTATATTTATCTCTGACTCCTGAGCATATCTTCAGTTCTCCCTCTCTTTATCTGTATCTTTGAAAACCGAATATTTGGGGGAAAAAGTGTGTGTGTGTGTGTGTGTGTGTGTGTGTGTGTGTGTGTGTGTGTGTGTGGTGTGTGATCTTTTCTTGGGTATAATCCCCGGAAAGAGAGTTTGAGAGTTTTTAGGGCCTGTGAGGTCTTACAGTGATCCTACTCTGTGCACTGGGGACAGTAAAATGAAGTCACTCACGAAGCTCTTACTGTGTTCTTGACTGTCCCAAATGCACACTATCCAGAATTTAGACCTTTATTTTTTTCCTGTAATGATTTCTCAACTACCCTCACATTGTTGAGCTCGTCTTTTTCCCTGTGATTTGTGCACTCTGTGCTTTTGTTGCCATTACCGTCTTCCTGCTGACTCTGGCTCACAGACTGATGTGACAGCTGTGTAATTCACCGCAATGTTGGCAGGCCCGAACAATTCAATAAAGCAATATTGCCTAATTGGTCCTAGTGATAAAACCCTTAGGGAGAATGTGGGAAAACTGGCCATGATTGACTCGAATGAAAAAGAATGTCCAACCTGTTGAACAATAGCTCAAGTTCTTTGCTTTGATAAAGTATGTATATAAATATGAGTGCATAAATGCATAGATACTCTACACAGGATTATAGATATTTTAGGAGTTTTTTTTAAACACAATACTCTTGCCTAGATGACCACAGTTCTCATCTGACATTATTAATCTCCTTGTAATGATAGAGTGAATGTTCTGTCTAGGTGAAGAATGGATAAAAGAGATTCTTAAAGTCCTTTAAATTGGATATTTTGGAAAAATGATTCAGATATAATTAACATCCCGCTAAATTCATCCATTGAAATTATACAGTTCTGTGATTCTTAGTATATTGTGCCATCATTACCAAATCAAGAGTACAATATTTTCGTCCAATCACTCAAAGAAAAAGCTGTATGAATTAGCTGTCTGTTACCCTGTTCCTCAATTCCCATGGCCCAAAACAGCCATTAATCTATTCTGAATCTGTGTTATGTGAATAAGGGTACCTTCCTTTTATTGATGAATTGATGAATGCCACATTTCATTTAAATCTGCTCATTAGTTGATGGACATTTGGGTTATTTCTTTTTTTTTCTCTGAGTGAACCAATGCTTTCCCACCTATGTGTAAATCTGGGTGTGTATATGCATGTGTATGTGGCTTTTGACGTTTCTTAGGTGTACACTAGGAATGGCACTGCTGGTTCACATGATAACTACATTTTTAGTCCTCACAAGGAACTGATACATCATTTTTCCCAAAGTGGCTGCCTGATTTTACATTCTACCTATCAGTATGTGGTCATTCCAGATTTTCTGTGTTCTTATCAGTGTTTTATATGTAACCTTCAATCCATCTTTAATAGCAAGTATAAAGGGGTATCCCCTGTGGTTTTGACTGACCTTTCCCTGGTAAATATGTCTTTATATAAGCTGATGTAACAAAAATTTTAGATTATATAACTTGTAAATAATAGAAATCTGTTTCTCGTACTTTCTGAGCCTGGGTAGTTCAACACCAAAGTGTTAGAAAATTTGGTGTATGGTGAAGGTTCATGTTCTACTCCCCAAATAAGCCCTCACTGCCACATCCTCTTCTGACCCTTGTCAGGAAAAGACTAAGCAAGTTTCCTCAAGCGCTTTCACGATGGCACCAACTCCACTTACACACACAGAGTCCTAATGACCTAATCACACACAAAGACCCACCCTATCAGTGGTACTATAGTGGAGATAAGTTTCATAGTTGACTGCTGAACATCTAATAATATGTGTTTATTACCCATTTATTCATATTCTTTGGATAAATATATTCAGAGTCTTTGTTTTTAAATGGGTTATTGATGTTTTATTGTTGAATTTTAATGATTCTTTTTGTCGTCTAGATAGATACAAGTTTCTTTTCAGATATATTACTTGCAAGTATCAACTTTCAGTTTATGTTTTGCTGTTTCATTTTGCTGAGGGTATCCTTTGAAGCGATGTGGTTTTCAATTTTGATGAAGTTTAGTTAGTTTCTTCTTGTACTTTTGTGGTGAAGGAGGATCATTTCATAACACTTAGGATATTTTCTTCATGCTGGAAGTTATTAGTTTCTCACACTTAGCAGTGCTATTAAAGGCCGTGACTCCCATCACAGAAATCAGAAGGATACCTGAGCTAATTTTACGCTTATTGAGGACTGGATTCATGGTTATCTGGGAACTATGAAGTGAAAGAATCTTTGTTCCATGTTCAGTTTTTGTTTTTAAATATTTATTTTTATTAAAAAGATAGATGTATAGAAAGAAGGAGAGACAGAGAAAGATCTTTTGTTGGCAGATGCACTCCCCAAGTAGCTGTGATGGCTGAACCTGAGCTGATGTTGAGCCAGGAGCCAGGAGCTTCTTCTGGGTCTCCCACATTGGTGCAGAGTCCCACGGCTTTGGGCCATCCTTGACTGCTTTCCCAGGCCACAGACATGGAGTTGGATGGGAAGTGAGGCAGGTGAAACACGAACTGGCACCCATAATGGATCCCAATGCATGTGAAAGAAGGACTTTAGCCACTAGGTTATCATGCCGGGCCCCATTGTTCACTTTTATATGATGGTGATCTCTTCAATAATGTTATTAATTCTTTTATACGTAATAAATGACTACAAGGCCTGGTGCATTGGCTCAGTGGCTAAATCTTCACCCAGCTATTGGAGCTTAGCTCCAGTCATGGCGGCCACGTGGGAAATGAACCAGCAGATGGAAACAGATAGAGAAATTTCTTATCCTATCCATCTGTTGACTCCATAAAAGGCTCACAAAATGCTGGGGCTGTGCTTGAATGAAGCCAGAGGATGCTGAGAGTCTGAAACTCAATCTGGTTATCTTACCTGTGTGGCAAGAAGTTAACTACTTGGCTATCATCTGCTACCTCACAGGGTGTGAATTAGTAGGAAACAGGATTGAGGAACACAGTTGAAACTTGAGCCCAGGTATTCTGATCTGGAAGGCATGTTCTAAGCATCACCTTCACCACCGTGTCAGGTACACAAAGGGCTTTGTGGGGATAAAAGGGTATCATGATGTCCCTTTCTGTTTTTTTTTTCCTTTTAAATTTATTTCCATATTCAAAATCATTGATCAACTAAGAAAGTACTTATTAAGTGTAATAGACACCGATCATAACAAAAAGACAAAATCTCTACTTACAAGGTTCATAAATTAATTAGTTACCTTCGTTTTCCTTATACGCTTAGCCCACTGCCCTTCATGGTCCTTGACTGCTGGATGTCAAATAACACTTCCAGTATGAACATCTTAAAGCTGCGTGATCACACTGTACCCTAGGGAGTAGACAAAACTTACCTGATCAGTGTGTGATAAGGGTGAGATAAAAGATGAGTGTGGTTGACAAGAATGCTCTGGGGTAGTTGTACAGAGTAAGGGGAATTGAAATACGGACTTAGAGTAGTTCCAGAAACCCAAGATGCTAGTCTCTAGAAACTGATTGCAGTGGTTGTGAAAGCCAGTCTAAGGACCAGCAAGCTACACTGCAAGCTGAAGCACTGCCATCCCTTATTAGGGCGCCATTCAAGACCTGGCTGATCCCTCTGAGATCCAGGTGCCATGTACTGTGCTAAGAAACGGCAGATGTTACAGGTCCTTGGGCTCTTGCCACCCACATGGGAGACTGTAGTGAAGCCCTGGGTGTAGACCAGTTTTTGCCATTTGTAGGGTAAATAGGTGAATGGAAGATGTCTCCCCCCAATACACATCTCATAGTCTTTTCCTGTGTGTATCACTCTCCCCTTCAAATAAACAGATAAATGAATCTCCTTTAGGACATCACTCTTGCCTAGAAACTGTGAAATTCATTGTGGGAGATTTTTGAATGAGTGCTTTCTCAAGCACAGTCCAGATTTATAGATCATTAGTATATTAATATGTGCTGATTGTCTGACTGAAGTTCTAACATGAGCAAGTAAATGTGAAATTAGCTTATGAAAAATTCTTATTTTTTTCAAATCTCCTGTTTCCAAAATCTGTCTTTGCAAAAATTAAAGAGAAAGGTAAATAGGAGGAAAGAGAAAGCTTGAGGGAGAAGAGTAGGGAGGAAAATATGGTTGTGTTAGAAGTATCCCTAGAAATACATGAAGTTTGCTCTCTTTATATTAATAAAAGTACTTGTGTTCTCAAGATCTGAGATTCCTCATGTATTGTACTGTTTAAACCCGTTCATGTTCTCATTGTACAAGTCTGTCTAAACCAGATCTGTTTCTGAGCATATCTGATCTCACAAGATTGAGAGTGAACCGTGACCTTACACAGATACCCAAGTTCAGCAGTTTAAAAAATTCTAATATAGTCTGAAGATTTTAATTCATATATCATTTAAACCCTATGTATAATATCCTGAGCTGAATTGATTAATCATTAAAGAATCGTTTCTTTTTAATAGTCGATTTCAGCACTATTTGCTTCTTACCCAGTCATTGAGTAGAAAGTGAAAAGTTCATCCAATAACCTGTACATTTTCATTTTCCATTTCCACTGTGATATGATGATGCACTCAGAATATGAACCATATATTTCCCTTCGAATGAAAATATTTTGAGATCATGATGATTTTATCTTAGTTCTTGTAAAGCGACACTCATCATTTTTTATTGGTTTTTTTTCCCCCTTTCACTTTTGGTAATGCGATGAGACATAGTTGAACATTTCATTTTAAATTGGCTTGGTAAGCCACAAAGTAAGATACATGGATACTCAATTGCTTCCATTTATAATTTACACCTTACCTAGAGGCAGGAAGCCATACTGAAAATTAGAGAAGAGGCTTTGCTCCGATACTTTTCTCATCAGCCTAATAGAGAGCTTTTCTCTCCTTGTAATGTGCTTTCCAGCATCATATCCGAATCCTTCCAGGATTCATTTGACATATGGAATTGGAAATAAAGTAATAACAAGTCTAGGGCTTGGGAAGATTGTTTCTGTCCTTTTTTTCCCTGCTATTTCATGAGCACATCGAGAATACATTTTTGACCAAGAGCCAAAGTTATATTTCCTCTATTTGTGTGGGAATTTGAGTCTAATAGCCCCTTGACTAGCCTGATGGGCAAATTTGTATTCATATTGAGGTGTATGGGTGTCCAGCAGAAATGGAATTGTTGTGTCTATTTTTTAAAAAGGTGATAAAACACCATCAGGGTTTGTGATCTTGGCTTAGATTTCCCTAGTTATGGTTAAAAGGTCACTTGGGCTTCATTACACCTAAGAATATGACATAGAGGTTTTATTAACACCTCATTGACCAAACCACAATTTTTGATTGAACGGAAAATAAGCCAAGGTTTTCAGTGGTAAGTGAAGAGAGAAATAAGGCTAGATTTTAGTGTTATAGGGAATTTTCAGGTATTTAATTTTTTGATTTTAAGCAAACATTTGAACTATATTTTTAATTTACTGAAAACTTTGATTTAGTTTGGTTTGATAAGTGGTACATAAATTCATAATAAATTTGTATTTAACAAATGCCACTTGATATAAAGACAAAAGGAGTTGTCTTAAGATTCAAATATCTGGATTCTAGATATAGCTCAGCAAATTAACAAGTTAGACATTTTTTCTGGACTTGAAACAGTGCATCAATAAATAATAAAAGGTCAGATTAAATGCTCAAATCTCATTAGATGAAAATTTCTCCTTGAACAATGACTATTCTTTTAAGAAATTACCTTGAGAATTTTATCTATCTTTTTTTCTAGCCTTTACTGGGAGAAATCTAAGCTATGATAAGGTTGTTTTAAGCTTCCATTTTAATATCCCTAGAGTAAAATTGATATAAATAAATATAATTAGAATTTAAAATAATTATTATAATTGCAAATTACCAAACATTGCATGCCCCTTTAAATTTCTTAGCTTATTTAAGAGGTTTTGTCATTTTCTGTCTCTTCCGGGGACATTTGGTTAGAGATAAAATATTTTAAATGGACACACCTGAATAGAGAGCAAACATGTGACCAGTGGCATTCAGGTGGGCCAGACTATCAAACACATGGATCCTTTTGTTCTGTGGTTTAAATCCCCTTAGAATTTGGAAGCAGTGGTCAGGGTGAGGCGTGATGTCAATGCTGCAGTAGCAGGCCCTCCCATTCCCTCTTCCCTGCCTAACAGAGGCAGAGCCCCTAAACCAAGGAACACTGTTGGGACTGGTACTGTAAAAATAGGCAAGATCATTCCCTCTCTGGATTATTTTCAGTAATACAGTCATTGCTTCTGTGGCCTCCTGTTCCTACGAGGTGAAGAACAGATATGGGGACAACACTGTTAGAGAAGATCAATGAATAGGTAATATTTTGAATATGAAAGTTTTACATACCAAGATAAAGACTTTCCTTCTTTTAAATTCCCGCTTAACTCTTCAAATTTAGGTGATGGTTTTCCTCTTGGATTTAAAACACATAGCTACACACCTACCCACTCTCTTTAACCTTCATTTAAAAACATTTTTTTTTAAAGATTTAGTTTTATTATTTTTTTTTTTATTGGAAAGGCGGATGTACAGAGAGGAGAGACAGAGAGGAAGATCTTCCGTCCAATGATTCACTCCCCAAGTGAGCGCAACGGGCCGATACTATGCCGATCCAAAGCCAGGAGCCTCTTCCGGGTCTCCCACGCGGGTGCAGGGTCCCAAAGCCTTGGGCCGTCCTCGACTGCTTTCCCAGGCCACAGGCAGGGAGCTGGAAGGGAAGCGGGGCTGCTGGGATTAGAACCGGCGCCCATATGGGATCCCGGGCGTGCAAGGCGAGGACCTTTAACCACTTGCGCCACCGCACCGGGCCCTAAAAACATTTTTAAGACAAAGTTCTCAATTTTTAAATTTATCAGTTCTTTCTATTTTATCAAAAATTGGCAATGCTATTAATACTTTCTTTTTTCTCTTTTTTAACTTTAATACAATCTCTTATCAATTACCAATTGATCAGAAGGAATAACCAACTGTTACCTACCTTGCGGTGGGTAGAAATTATTGATAGATTCTTAAATCCCTTCATAAGTATTATATAATTCAAGGAAACTATATGGTATATTTTAAAAACAAAAGGGAAAATTAAAACTAACTCTTGTTGGATTGTTTGAGGGATAGTTTTAATCATGCAACACGTTTATTCTAAGGAGAGTAAGAGGAATGAGAAGCTTAGATTTTATGATACATGAAGATGATTCCAAGGGGATAAGTTTCAAGGTACGATTACCACCTTCATTTTCAATAGACCGGAATAGCAGGGGGAATCTGAAAGTCTGAGAAGAGCGAAAGATAGTCCCTTAGCCAAGGGTCATTATTGTGGCTGTTATACATAATCCAGGACTCATGGTGTTAGTGTTAATTAAATTTATTTTAAAAGTATTATTACATTTTAAAAATCTCTCACAAATATTTATTTATCTGAGATGGGGAGAGAGTATAAATGAACGCTTTCAAAAGATGATTCCCTACCCCAAATGCCCATAGCTGCATTGGCTGGGCTGAGGACCAAGTCAGGAGTGAGGGACTCAAGCCAGGTCCCCGTGTGGGTGAAGAACTCAGTTGCTTCAGCCTTCACTGTTGCTTCCCACCATCTGCTCTGGACGAAAGTTCAAGTCAGGAGAGAGCTGGGAATGAATTATAGGCACACCTATATGGAATATGAGTACCTTAACCACTAGGCTAAAAACCCCCTATCCTTTTCATTTATATATAAAGAGGTTTTAATATTTTTTTCTTATTTTAATCCCTCCCTGCATTGTTGGGAAATCAGCAGCATAGTGAATATGTTTTTAAATGAAGATGAAGTCAATATTCTATTTGTATCTCTATTTTACAACCCGTAAGTATTTGGACATGCCATTTCATCTCGTGTCGTATTTTCTAAGTTTACAAAGCCATGTGTTAGTAGTCACACTCCTAACTTTATGGAGATAATGTGTGATACTGTATGTAAAATCCCTTTGTGAGCTATAAAATTCAATAGACATGTATGAGGCTATTAGTGCTGATGGGCGAGAACATCTTTATATGTCTCCAGGTTATAATATTTCAAGTCCCTCAAAGGACATAAAGCAAAATTGCTTTTAATCACAGCATCAATACTGTTCATAGTGGCGATCTTTTCACAATGCTTGTGTTGAGGAATGTATAGGAAGCTGTCTGCAGCTTCACAGGGCCCCGGGGATTTAGCATTAGTGAGAGACCATTAATCTCAAAATTCCCTGCCTCATTAGACTTACATTAAATTAGATGACGGTAAGAAAATTTATTCTCTGATGAAGAAAACAAAATCCCAGATACTTACCACCTCTGAAATATCCATAAAATTTTAGGAATGTTTGTTAGCTTACTCAACAGATCTTTACTTACTACTGTTAAATATCCTATAAGGCAGGTTGCAAAGCTGTTTGATGAATAGGCCAGTCTTTTTTTTTAATATGCTTCCTAAAAATGCAGCAGTATTTTGGAATGTTATTTTTCCTGTCAGATTATCTGAGCAATGTGACATCCTCTTGAAAGCCTTGTATGTCATAATTATCTTTGAAAGAGCCACCACATCTTATGGAAAGTATATCATTCGGTGATACTTAAAATTTTTTACGGAGTCATCCTACTATGGAACAAAGGGAAAGGCAAAGAAAAGAAAGAAGAGGGATGAGAGGGAAATATTTTTGTTGAAATATTTCAATGTCCAGGGCTTTGCAGAAGATGAGGAATTTAATAATCTTGAAAATTCTTTGAGCTCAAGTTGTTGGCATTTTAGAGATGAAAAACTAAGAAACATTTAAAAAGTTGACTGGCTCTATAGCTAATAATGTCAGAGCCATTACTGAAATTAAAATTTACCGGAGCATTATGTTTTTACATATTCAGATGTGATTGATACATATAAATAGGTTTAATTTTCAGATGAATGGAAAGTGGTTCATTTTATATGCACTGTCAGCAGTACACATTCACTGTCATGTGCCAAGACTATGCTAACTCATTTACTCTTGGCCACAAGATGGTTTGAAGAGACCTTTTTCACTCTTGGGATAAGTCCTGTGATATTGCTGAAATGATGCCTATAGATAAAAGCATAGAATAAGTAGTGGAAAACAGAGACGATAAATACAAGTTGTAGCTTCAGAATGGTTGGTAATTCCAGATGTTTGTGCTGAGATGTTTTATGGATTGCTTCTGAGCACTTCAAGTGTCTGTGATGAACTGGGCTTGGGCAGTCTGGCTGGTTTAAGAGGCAGATTTGATCAAGTATTTTGCATGTCCTGCTCAGCATCTTCTAGTTCATCTTTTTATCCAAGAAATTGCAATAACCAGCTGCTTCAAGATGCTCTCACTGACCCTCAGCTCACGTGTACAGAGTATCTGTTGCTTTCTCCTCCAGCCTCGTCTGTTTCTCTGTCCACTCAGCCAATCTAATGCATATGTACCTAAAGTTACAAGAGATTTAACACCCTCCAGTAACTATAGATAATAAAATTGGAATTCCTGGGTGGATAATTCTGAATCACCTTCAGTGCTTTTCTTTTGAAAAACTGAACCATCATAACACTCAACAGTATATTCATGCAGCCTTTACCATCTTTCCGTCCAAACCTGCTTTACTCATAGGCTCTTCTTAGTGTCTGCGAATAATGTCCTTAAATAAATTATGTAAGTACAAGCAGTTGGGATAGATTCTTCATCAGGGGAAGCAAAAGTAAGACATAGATTCACTTGGTGCCTGATACACATTAAACACAATTCTGTGGGGGAAATAAATAAAGCAGTCAATTGAATATGAATATGCAGATATTGAAAAAGTATACGCAAAGTCAGTTTCTTTTTTTAAAGACATATTTATTTATTTGAAAGTCATAGTTGCAGAGAGAGAAAGAGAGGGATCCACGAGAAATATCTTTCACCTGCAGTGAGCTTTCATGACCACAGCCAAGCAGACCAAAACCATGAGGTTTTTCTAGCCTTCCCAGTCCCAGCTGAATGTCAGAGACCCAAGTCCCTGGGCCATATTTCTCTGCTATATCCATGCTACAAGCAGGGAGCTGGGTTTTAAGCAGAGCAAAGAACACTGACTGGAGCCACAGGACATGTTTGTAGCAAAGGAGGTGACTCCACATGCTATGTCATAATGCCGACTCCACAAAAATCAATTTCCAACAATTATAGAAATAAAGTGCTAAGACAACAAGTATTTTAGAAACTCAAATACAGTATCTTTAAGATGTTGGAATAGAAAAAAATTTTTAGTAGAACATGAAAAGCATTGATCATAAAGGTAGATAACATCAATAGACCTTAATCTAATTCAATTCCTTGGTTTATTTAAAAATAGATATGAGAGGTGGCCATGTGCCACAGAGGATAAGCTGTGGTCTCAATGCTGATATCCTATATGGAGGCCAGTTTGATGCCTGTGTTTTCCACCTGTAATCCAACTTCCTGCTAGTGTGTCTGGTAAAGCAGTGAAGATGGCCCATATGTGCTTGGGTTCTTTCAGAAGATCCGTTTGAAATTCTAGGTACTTGGCTTCATCCTGGTCCAGTCCCAGCCATTGTGGCTGCTTACATAATGAAACAGAAGGAGGACACCACCCCCTCAACTGTGTGTGTGTGGTTAGAGCTTTGCTTTTTAATAAACATAAATATTTTAAAAACAGGCAAACAATACCAAAGAATGAAAAAGAGTTTGAGTTGGAGGAGATATTTATGATACATACACTGGACAAGGTACACTCCCAGGGTATATAAGGAACCGCTACACACCAATAAGAGACACAACTCTTTCAAGTTGTATGTGGGCAGAAGACTTATAAAAAACAATTCATAAATAGATTGGTCCTATAGAACTCCGAAGATTCTAAGAATGATCATACTTTCATAAATTGTTTCTGAGTGTTTATGATTGAGAACAGGTATTGAGAGAGGAAAAACTGTTAAGGACATGGGGCCAGGGTCGTGGTCTAGTAAGTCAAGTCTCAACCTGTGATACCAGAGTGCCATATTGGTGCTGGTTCAAGTTCTGTCTGCTTGACTTCCCATCAAGCGCCCATTAATATGCCTGAGAAGGCACCAGAAACTGCCACAGGTCCCTGAGTCCTTATAACCAAATGGCAGACCTAGAAGCTTCTAGCTCCTGGCATTGGCAAGGATTTAGTTATACTTGCTTGAAAATTATATGTAATGGATAAAGAAGATTTGTGAAGAGATAATAATTCTTTTATATGGGGCTAGAATTTTCAGGGTTGCCTAAATCATTTAGACTATTGTATCAGAATTATTTGATAACCACATGTGCTACCTAGGGCATCTTCATATGTGCTAAGGACAATCTGATGAAAAGACAGACAATATTATGTTCTCATAAACTTTGAAAATGGATGGGACAGATAGAAAACTAGATAAGTACAATAAAACTTGAAGAGGGATGATATGGGAGAATTTAGAAATAATGTTGGCCCCAGAACTCTGAAGTGAGTCTGTGTATTTTGTAGCACCCTTGATAAGAATTATACTCTTTTCCACATATTATGTGTGGTTAGCCCTCTAGGTTCATTAGCTGGATTTGACCCTGACTCTAAAAACCAATCAAATAAGAACATAAAGTTGTCCTATAAGAATGTATTTCCAGAGACTTATAACCTGTTAAAATGTAAGCAAAATCAAAGAGTTCAGGCAAAAAAGATTTACTGTTTTATTTTGGCCGTAGATGTTTTTCTCTTTGATGAGAGAGAATAAGGTAGACTATTTTGCATAACTTTTGGGAAAGAAGTAGAAATTTGGAAATTATTATCGAATAAAAAAGATCAAAGAAGAAATGTTTTATTAATATATGCTAGTATATACTCAGTTAAAAGCAAAGTAATAATATGCACATTGAAAAGAACTAACTGAAGATATGAATCAGTGGTCATAATAAAAAAATGAAATTAGATCAGGTCAAATGGCATCTATCTCATTGCAGTTAAGTTCAGAAAAAAATATCTCTGTGTGAAACTGTGAGATCATGAAGTACTTTTCTGGAGGAGAAGCTTATCTTGACAACACTTTGGAGACTGGAAAATTCAAGGAATTTTAATTATGTCAGTTCACTCATGGCAGCTGTGTCATTTTCACAACTGTGAAGAAGATGGGGTTGGGGCATGAAAGTAAGATGTCAACCCAACCACTGCACTCACAGAGCAGAAGTAGAAGAGAATACGCTCCTGCCTTCCAGCTCTTCTTGCTCACAAATTCCAAAGACAGAACAAAATGTCTGCAATCATGTCAAGAATGATGGAACCTATGGCTGTGTATCCCACACTTTAACTTTGGGTTTAGCAGACTGAATGCTGAGGACTAAAGTCTTTGTTGCATTGTACAGAAATTCCTAGTAAGGTCAATTTGGGGCAGGTGGAGGACTTAGCAAAGATTCAATAAAAAGACCTTATTCTTTTTTTTTCCTTTTTAAATTTTATTTTATGACACAGTTTCATAGGCTCTGGGATTCCCTCACCCCTTCTCATGTCCTCCCCCCATGGTGGACTCCTCCACATTGTTGCAGTATTACAGTTCATATCCAGTCATGATTTCTTCATTGTGAGCATGTATCATGCATAGAGTCCAGCCTCTTATTGTCCAGATAAATTCTACAGTTTCCTTGCGAGACCATCCCAGGCCTGAAAGTAGAGCTGGCAGAATATCATCCCCTCCAATGAAAAGCCACAACATAACATCAACAACAATTTACAACATCATGGAGTTAACTGACCTGATATTGAGTGACCAATATGTTGGAAAATGCAAGTAAAAGACCTTATTCTAAAGACCATCTCAAGCAAGGATCTTCTGTGACAACAGGTGTAAGTAGAGATGTACTCCCTGGGCGTGGCTGGATGTCTCTGTTGGTTAAATCCTCCCCGTTCAATGGCAGCAGCCCATATGGGCTCTAGTTCATGTCCCAACTGCTCCACTTCCCTTTCAGCTCCCTGTTTGTGCCCTGGGAAGCATTGAATAATGGCCCAAAGCCTTGGCACTCTGTATGCATGTGAGAGACCCTGAAGAAGCTCCTGACTTCTGACTTCACATCAGCTCAGCTCTGGCCATTGTGATCATTTGGGAAATGGACCAGCAGATGGAAAATCTTTCTTTCTCTGTATTTCCTTCTCTCTGTAAATTTGTCTTTCAAGTAAAATAAATAAATCTTAAAATATATGGAGATGTACTTCTCCTTCATTTTACCTTTAAATTATTAGATTTCAATTTTTAAACAGTCTTGGACTCATAGAAAATGTGGACAGATAGTAGATAGCATCCTCTCCCCTCACTTTTATATTCTATTAACATCTTCCATTAATGTGGCACATGGGCTATATATACATAATGGGATATTATTTTTAAAATTACATCTGGAAAATACTTGGTTGATTTCTACAGACCTGTTTATCAAGGAAGCACTTTTGGTATTACTAATCATATATGCATAATCTGGGTCTGTAAGAAAGACAGAAACATCTTTTTCAGTTGAATTAACATTAAAAAGTGTTTCGGAGAACCAGGCCTAGAAAATCCTATGCCAGATCATTTGTTTCAAATAAACTATGTTAAGAATCATTAATTGCTCTAACTTGGCAGAAAGTTTTTCTTTTTGGTTGGTGACTGGCTCCCTGCAATGACAGACAGCTACATTACTATGGCAACATGGAAGTAAGTTGTTTCCAACCAGGGATGCTTCTTTTCATGTATAAGACCTTGTTATCAGATTTCTCAAGCTTATTTTTTAAGAAGCAGAAAATATGCTTAGAAAATGTAACTGTGAAATACCTTGATTTTATTGAACCAAAGTACATAATTTGAAGTTCTGCATTTTGGCCAAAACATGTTACTAAAACTGCACAAATTATTTGGTATTAAAATTTAATTTTATAGTGTATGAGCTTTGGTGTTCTGTATACAAAGAATTTAGAAAAATTGTATGGAATTTCTCCAACTTTTTGCTCTAAATCTGAAATGTCTTTAATGTGTAAGAAAAACAATCATAATGATTTCTTATTAAGAATAGAAGAAAGAAAGGTGAATAACTGAAGTGGAAAACAACAGTGGAACACCGATGTTTGGTGCCTCCAAGTATTGCTACTAGGTAGGCATTTAGTTACAGATAAGACAGGAATTGAGCTAAATACTAATGATCTGTATTTTTCACTGAAACAATCTTCAAAAATAAGATACGCATGTGGCCCAAAGAAGTTGAAAAGTGATGCTCTGTGTTAGCTGTGTGGACCACTGGAGAAAGAAAATACCAGCTGAGTACAACCAGGCCTTTATTATGCAAAGAGAAGTCCAGTCTTGGACCTTTCCTGGTGCAGCGGACGAAGGAACAGGAGAGGAGATGACTGCAAGTGGGAAAGACAACCTGGGTAGCAGAGACAAAGATTTTATACCCTTTCTGACATGGGTGCTGGCTCAGGCTTGCTTGAGACCTGATAGGACAAGGAATGTTGGTCTTTGTCCATCATTAACCTGTACATGGCCTTGCCTGCCTACAGGGTGTGCCAGATCTCTGGCTGAGGTCAATGTGGTGTCCACCCACTTCTTATAACTGCGGTGACCATCACTCTGTGCTTCCTCCTATTTGGGCGTTGAAATTCTCATTAGAGCTACTTTTTCGTATGGATGAGTAGCCACCTATTCCTTGTCAAAGTCCCCCTCCCTGATTTATTCAGGAGGTTTGTGTTATTTTCATGTGACATACAAAAATCCTTCGTTAGTATAAGAGCATATCATATCCTTCATAATTGCTTCCACATTTAATGTATAATGACACTTTCCCTAACCACAGCCCATGTATAGAAGGAAGGGATACTCGCTGATCAAAATGCCTTTGTTCCAAGAAACGGATCTAAAAGGAAAATGTTAAAGTGAGAAAAATAATGACAAACTTCTTTTGGAGCATGGAGTGTCAACTTGATGTGTAGACATGCATCATTGAGGTTATTGTGATAGTTGAATAACACGAATGTCTCATAGATCTTGTCAGTGTGTTTACATGTACTTTTTAGGCATAGTTAGAAGGGAAATGAGCATGGTTTGATTCATCTAGATTAGAGATTGGCATGAAGTCAAAGAAAGTAACATCCAAAGTGCTCTTCAACTGGCATGCTTTGATTTAATATCCATAGTGTTGCAGAAGCTATGGGTGCTAAGATAAATGAGCTGCAACCTCTACCCTTCATGAATTGATGGCCTTGATGGGGAGACTTGTAAGCAGATGATCCTAATACAGAATCAGTATGAAGTCTACATTGTTATTAGCTTGCTACAGAAGGAGATCTTGAATACCTTTGCTTTTTCATTTTAAAATCCAAAAGTGGGTGTTGGCATTGTGGCATAGCAAATTAAGCTGCTGCCTATAATGCTAGTGTCTCATATGGGTGACAGTTTATGTCTTGGCTACTCCTCTTGTGATCCAGCCACCTGCTAATGTGCTTGGGAAAACAATTGAGAATGACCCAAGTCCTTGGTTCCCTGCATCCGTATGGGAGACCTGGGGAATGCTCCAGACTTCATCCTGGCCCAACCCTGGTTATTGCAGTAATTTGGGAAGTGAACCAATGGCTGGGAAATATTTCTCTCTCCATCTCTCATGCTCTGTCACTCTGTTTCAAATAAATAAAAAAATCTAAAAAGACAGACAAATCCAAAACTGTTGGTGAATGTTTGCTCTTCATTTGAAAGGAAATTATGTCATCAGGTAAGGTAAGATATGGTGATTTCTCTGACACATATACACTACAATCAAGTATCACCATTTAATATAGCATTTCAACCATGTATGTTCCAGCAATGGACGATTTGGGGGTCATCAAGCCATGGTGGCTCATCATATCATCCAAAGAGCGTCATTTTGGAATTCTAAGCCAGTTTCCAAGGAGTCCAGTGATTCACTGAGGTCCAACCACTTTGGTATCTGTGAAGGACTGTAATAATTATCTCACTAGGTCAAGTGTCTGTAGTCAGAAGACAGATTCATCCCAGGAACTCTAAAGATCCAGCAGATGGGTCTGAGTGTAACAGGAAAATAGGTTTAGGGGAGGCTACCAATTTTCTTTATTAGGACATTCAAATAGACCATGTAGTTTATTTTTTAAAAATCGAAGGCAGATTTTTCTTCTAGTTTTATGAATGAGGTGACTAAACACAGTTTATGTGCTCACTCTCTCTTTCTCTTTAAAGTAAAATTATACTAGATTTGAACTAGATGACAAGGGTGTTTAATTGTGAAATCTTTTTTTCACTTCTGATATAGGCTTGGCCTTATTAAATACCTCCTGTACAATTTCATACATAATTAAATATTTGTAGACTGAACCCCACATTTTGCCAAAAAAATTATATTTGGCACCAGGCAGATCCTTTTATTGACTGCTTTCTTTGCCCATGGCAGGAGATAAATGAAAGAGGGAAGAGAGAATACAGGGAGGCAAGGGGTGGGATAAATTGTTCTCAAAGCAATTCCCTGAAAAACAAAAAGAGGCTGGTTGGTGCTAACACTTATTCAGACTTCCTATGTTCTGCAATTATGTGTTGATTTTCTTCCAGATGGATTTGGCAGAATCAAAGAAAGATTTTTTTTTTTCCAAAATTCTGCCAGCATAAGTAAAAATATCATTTTATGTAACAAACATTACTCATCCATTCCATTTAGAGTTTAGTCAAATGCTGGTAAGGATTTTATTGAACAAGTTCTATATATTTAAAACTAGGTTAGTTTTACTTTTAAAATCGTGTGGCATGTAGAGCATGGTTAGCTACTATATTTATGAATGTTGAAGAACCATTAAGCCATTTACATGTGGCTTAGGAAAGAATGATTACAGTTTATGTGGAACCATAGCACCATAAGATTCCAATGTCAACGCCAGAGATTTCAAATGAAGAAGTGATATTAGCATATTTATTAAAGAGAAGGTAATTAGGTTTAGAAAAACATTACCTCATGGATTCCCAAACAGAATATAATAAGGCAAAATATCTATGATATGTTCACAAAGCTACTTCGTTGGGGTTTCCAATAGACTTGCCAACACAAAATAATTTAATTATGGGAGACTTTATCAAGGGGTATGTGTTTTGGATGCATTTAGTACAATAATGCAGTATTCTAATTAAAAAAAAAGTGTTTAGAGACAGCCAAAAGATAACACATTGCTTTCAGATGGCTTGGTTAATTCTCTTCTGGTTTCACTGTGGTATAATGTCAGTATTTGGTTGTTCCTGAGAGTAGCATGGAGATCTTCCTTACATTCATAGACGGCTACTCTGAGCCTAGGGAGTTGGAAGACGCTATTCTAGCAGTACACATATCGGCGTTTCAAAATGTAGAACACATTGGAAGTTCAAACATTGTGATATATTCTATCCCAAATCATGACAAACATTAAGTGTTGAGAATATGGATCACTTTCATTTCTTTTTAGCTTTTTCAAAACTGTATATTCTTATTTAGCTTTTGTTGTACAGTGCATTCTTTGTGTAACAACAAAAGCAAATTATTAGATTTTTTTTTGTCTTCAAATTACAAATAAGAGGATTTCCGTATGTGATTCCTCTTGTAATTCATATTATTTTTTTGTCAATGGAACAGGAAAATATTTGAGGAAAGAATAGGTTGGTTCATTGAGAAATTCATTTCTAGATGCATGACAATTTAAAATGCACTCAAGAGGTGGCAATGATGTGGCACAAAATTTTAAGATGACCCAGGCATCCCCAATGAGCTTAGTTCAAGTCTTGACTGCTCCACTTCTGATACAGCTCCCCCCAATTGTGCCTGAGGAAGCAGCAATAGATGGGCCACTTGCTTGTCCCTGCTGCCATTTCCATGCACCCTAATATAATACCAGACACTCCTGGTTTAGCTGGAGTTACAGCTGTTTGAGAGTAAACTAGTAGGTGGAAGATATTTTCTTTCTCTTTTTTTCTTTCTACCTGCCACACACACCACCAAATGTACCCCCCCATACATGAATTCTTCCTTTCAAGTAAATCAATAAAATCTTTAAAATGCCCTCGAGAATAGTAGGATAGAGAATTAATAACAAAGGCTGACCACAATATGCTTCCTTTAATAAATCGTTCAGATCTTCCAGGTTAGATATTTTGCATAATGACAGCATGGGTAAGACTGACATATTGTCTCTTACAGCCATCATGTTGTTTATGATTGGCCTTTCAAGTATTAGAGGAAGCAGAGACTTATAGATTGGTTTATTGTCCCAGATGTTCAACATGATGCATCAGCAATGCATTTCATAAACATTTTGAGCTCATTGACATTTCTACTTCCTCCTCTTGCATATCTCCATCTGTAGAATCAGAAGGCAGAGGGAGAAGGTGAGAGATCTTTCATCCAGTGGTTCACTCCACAAAAGCTTGCAAAGGATGGAGCTGGGCCATGCTGAAGCCAAGATCCAGGAATGCTATTCGGGTTTGCCAAGAGGGTGGCAGCAACCCAATTATCTGGGTAACCATTGTTGCTTTTCTGGACACATTAGCAGGGAGTTGGATAATAAGTGAGGTAGCCAGGACTTATAGAAGCTCCCATCTAGAATGCTATTATTTTAGGTGCTTGATTCTGGCCCCTGTTTTTATTTGTTGACACTTTGAAAGAAAATACAGTGAATAGAGAATAGTAGAGGAAAATATGTCACCTTTGGTCCACCAGTTTTCAACGTCTTAAGGTTATGTTATCTGATGTTACTGTTAGATCTGGTCTGCCAGCCTAGTTACCTTGTTATGTAATAAATATTTTCCATGATCACTTTAACTCTTACATTTGCATGGAAGTAATTCAACATCCCTTCTGACACAGTCTTTCCTGGGTGTTTTAATATATTTAGAAGTTACAGTCAAGTATCTAGGCATAAGATATCTTGTGTTGAAGTCAGAGAAACTGATTCAAATTTATTCATTTAATGTGAAGTTACTTTATGGTATAATTCTTATAAAATATACTTATTTATAGGTTTCCAGAGAGGTAACTAATTTCTTCTTGATTACAAGATACAGCATGGACAGTTAATTTTGTTACAAAGATTTAGTTTTTTTTTTATTGCAAAGTCAAATATACAGAGAAGAGGAGAGACAGAGAGGAACACCTTCTGTCCAATGATTCACTCCCCAAGTGACCACAACAGCTGGAGCTGTGCCAGTCTGAAGCCAGGAGCCAGGAACTTCCTCCAGGTCTCCCAAGTGGTACAGGGTCCCAAGGCTTTGGGCTGTCCTGAACTGCTTTCCCAGGTCACAATCATGGAGCTGGATGGGAAGCAGGGCCACCAGGATTAGAACTGGTGCCCATGTGGGATCCTGGCAAGTGCAATGTGAGTACTGTAGCTGATAGGCTACCGTGCCAGGCCCTGGAGAGTTAATTTTTGGTACAAGTCTTTAAGTTTTACCTCTGATAGCAGAAACATTTTATTTTGTGCTCTTACTTTTCTCAATTTCAACACTGTTACTATGACAAGATTTAGGAGGGGGGTAAATAATTAGTTTTGTGATTTCCATTAACAGAGTTCCCTGATGGTATGAACAGTTGGCTATCTATAGATAAATGAAAAGCACTTTGATAATCAGATTTTGGGCTTAATCCAGGCTCCCTGTATGCATATTTCCCACATGAGTGCCCAGCCGTCATAGCTTTTACAAGGAGTATGTATTTAATTCAGCTCTCTGATTTGAGAATTTTTCAACTATAAAACCTTAGGTTAACCTGTAGGTTTACCACCACAGAGGCGACAGTGATGTAGGAGTAAATGTCCCATTAAATTTATGAGGCATTAGAAAAAACCTAGAGTGTTTTTGTTAGATTTCAAATTTTACGAACAACCTAACAGTGCCTGCCTATTGCAAATACAGTCACCATGAGAGAGGAAGGTGCAGTGTGTACAGGCCATAAAGGTGCAGGGTACACAGCCCAGGGCATGAGGAAAGCAAAGGGCAATACCCCACAGAAGAACCACAGTTTAGAAAGAAATTCTGAGAATATTAGAATCACACATTCACTCAAGAGATTCTTATCACAGGAATTTCCATGGTAAGTGATTTAAACTTAATAGTCAACAGATGCATTCTATTTTCCATGTGTAAAATTTGCTTCAGTTGCAGTTCTGTGGATAAAAGTTTGTGCAATATTTAAATTTTATATCATATTTTTGCGAGTCATTGTTTTTAGCAGTCCTCACCCTTTCGTCTTCACCTTTGGCTTCAGCAAGAACAAATCTGACCTCTAAATTTTGAGGCAGTTGGATTTGCTGCTAAATTGGTGTTGATTAAATCATTCCTGTGAATTGCTTCTTTTCTTGATGAGAGTTTATAGTTTTTAAGTGTGAGACCATTTACCAAAACCTCATGTGCAAGATACTTCACGTAAAGAGGAGCTTTGTTCTAAGCACATCTTTTACAGCTTACTTTAGGGTGGCCCTGCTTCAAGTCAACACAGTTATCCTGGAGTTTTGGATTCAGGGCTGGTACCTAGCATTTGATAGGAAGTACCTGAGGTGACTTCAATGCTAATAGAGGGAGATTGCTGAAAATCTTTATTTATGAAAATCCTGGCTTGCCACAAGTGATATTTGCCACCTGTCTATCCCCTTCCTGGAAAATAGAACTTCCAGTCTCTTTGTTCCATTTCAGTTTCTTGTCTTGGTAGAAATCAGGAACAAAGTTCCTTTGTATGACGATCCTAGACTGTGAAATTTACTGCATTTGAAATATTCAGCTTACTATGGGATCATAAACCACATGGTCCAGCAGTAGAGAAGTAGTGCTGTCTTTTAAGAGGCCAGGTCTACATGGCAAGAATTATGGAATTTAAAAGATACAATGGACATGAATTCTTTTTGGAAAAAAAATATCTACAGATTTCAATCAGAAGTAAATATATTTTGCAAGTAGACATCACCACATATTTTCCAAATTTGACCCCCACAAAATCATACAAGGCATTTAAGTTTTAATACACAAAGTTTTTGCATTTTAAAAAGAAATCACTTTCAAAAATGGAGAAATTGCATCCTAGCAGTTATTTAATTTTGGATGTATGCTAGGTTTTAAAGGTGATCTTATCTCTAGCGAAGTGTGACCTTGTAAGGACTTTGTTCAATAAGCAGTAAGTATGTGAAGTGTTCTCAATACAAATGCTCAAAATGCTGAAAGTACAGGAATATGAGCCTAAGGAAGAATGTAGAAATACACATCTTAATTAGAATCACTTATTTGGAAAAGTAAAGTTCTTTTTATTTTTTGTTGTTTTAAAGTATCAATGCTTTAAATTCTTGTAAATTTCATTTTATATTGAAATGAATATGCTGATAATTATTGTAACACATTAACATTCATTTTGCCAGGTTTACTTGCCAAGAATTTTTATATTCATTATATCACTAGTTTAAATTTTATCCATAAAAATATTAATTGAACTAAGGACCAAGCTGAAACTTGGTATTTTTGCTAAGTCTTTGATTACTTTCATCCATTGAAATTATTTTTATATCCTAATAAACTTTAATGACAAATATATAAGCCATTGATGATGGTGATAGTGCAGGACACTTGCCCTTGGGTTCAGCAGTAATCCAGGTCAAATGTGAGTCACTCATGGTTGTGGTAAGCTGTGGGTGTGTGGTATGAACTGCAAGCCATTAGGAGGCAGGCAGGGTACTGTGTAGTACAGAACACATGGCCTAGGGAAGCTACAGCTGAAGTGACTATATGGCTCGGAACCTGTGCTTTCCTGCCCTCAGATTGATGGACCTTTGGAATCATAGCTCCACCCCAATACATTTCAGTGCTGCATCCATTTGGGCTCTAGGGGTTGGGCGGAGACAGTGTAAAAATCTGCAAAGCAAAGTCATGATGGAAACTAATTTCCCTAGCTCTTCTCCTAGCTTGTGAAATCTATGGAACTCTCTTGTCATTGGAGTTGCAGTGTCTGCAGCCACAAGTCCCTGTTGGATTTTCCCATTGACTCTTCTCAGTGGCCTAACCAGGGAATTGGGGTTGCAGGTATTCAGTGAGCTTTACACCACTCTGTGCCACTGGGTCAGCACTACATGGTTTGTGTCTCTCTCTTGCTCAGTACCACTGACTTTGAAATGCAGCTGTTTGTGTTTCTGGTCTTCTTGGTCAAACAGGAGCCAGATATTGAACTAATCTGTTTAACCATCTTACTGTTCTTTGAATGATGTTTTGTAGAATTCTGAACTCTCCATAACAGATTGTGGAAAACAAGGAGAGCTTCAACTCTGGCTGGAGAAGTGAAGAAAGGAACTGTGGAAACAGCCTAGTTGAATGTTCTCTGTGTTGCTATAGACCTCTGCTGCAGTGGTCCAGCTAGCTTCTCCTGAAAATGGCTCCAGATCTGAGAAGCCATTCCAGGAGACACATCTAGGGGGGGAGGTCAGAAGGCAGGAAAGACTTGGGCAACGGACTTTAGATTGTGAGTTAACCGTGTGCAATTTGCACTTGCCATCTTTCTAAGGAACCTTTAACATGATGGGGTAGATTTCCTATAATAACACTAGTTCCCAACAAATATTTATAATTACAACTCGTATGAAATATTTTATATCCTGTTTGAACACACAGAAATGTAGTGTACAAAAATTGATGACAGGGGACGGGACCATGGTGTAGGCTGAGCTTTTGCCTTTGTTGCTAGCATTCCATGTGAGCACCAGTGCTAGTCCTGGCTGCTCCAGTTTCAATCCAGTTCCTTGCTAATGATCTTGGAAAGCAGCAGAAGACAGCTCAATTCCTTGGGTCAATGTACCCATGTGGGACACCTGGAAGAAGTTCCAGGCTCCTGGCTTCAGATCCGCTCAGCTCTGGCCATTGTGGCCGTGTAGAGAGTGAAAAAGTGCATGGACAATTTCTCTTTTTATCTTTCCTTATCTCTGAAAAATTTCCCTTTCAAATAAAAATAAATGAATCTGTAAAAATTGATAATATGATACAATGAAAAAATATGATAGAATTGTCTTGGGACATAACATGTTACGTATACCAAATATCTAGTTAGTATGTACTAAGAATACTACAAATTTCAAGTGGAGATAGATAAGGAATCAGTTGTAAGTATATGAATAGTAACAAAAATTCACAGATGTATCATAGGAACTCTAGCAGAAAACCATTGATGCTAGATATGAAATAAACCAAGGGTGCCAAGTGTGGCAATGAAGTTAAAATTTTTAAAATATCTGTATTTTAGGTAGGTAACTTCTAATTGTTGTTAAAAAAAGCAATGAATCAACTCTAATAAGTGTAAATGTGTTGAAAGCTAGGACATCGACAAATCTCTAAGGACTCCATAGGGAACTGGATTTCTAAGATAAGTACACCATTTTATACCTGTAGATTTAGAGAAGATTAATTTCTTATCTGTTTTCCCGGGCTGTTGACCAGCGGTAACACATTGGATAAACGTATTTATTAAGCATCTTTCTTGTTAGAAGGTAGAACAAATCCTTTGTGAATTTCTAGAGTCTCTCTGGGAAATCTCAAAAGCAATTTTTAAGTGCAAAGACATCATTTAGGATTCAATTTTTGGAAGGCAAAATGTCAAAAGTTGTCAGGAGAGCTGAACACTTGATTAAGATCAGATCATGAGTCATAGAGAAATAATATCGGGCTGTCTATTTAGCTAAAGTGGCAAAAGATTTTAAATGAAAACATTAGAGGTAACATGAAAAGGTAAAAGTCTTCACCCTTTTAAACTGAGAAAACTGTATTCCCTTAAATAATCAAGGACATCAGAAAGTCAGCATGAAAGTGCAGGAACCTGCTCTGATAATGCAGTGTCTTTGCCCTCTGACAGATAATTCAGAAGATAGAAAAAATAAACAGTTTGCAATACAATTTTTAAAAATGTATTTACTTTATTTGTTTGAAAGGTAGAAAGAAAAAAAAAAGGGAGGGAGAGCAGAGTGAGACGCAGATAAAGGCACAGAGAAAGAGGTTTCCCTTGCACTGGGCTGTGTTCCAAGTGCTCACAGCTTTCAGGGTACACCGAGGAGCCAGCAACCAGTATGGGCCTTTCATGTGAGTGTCAGGGGGTTTGATGCTTGAAGCACTTGCTGCCCTCCTATCGTGTGCAATAGCAAACCCAGGCAGCAGCCACCATTGTCCCTGACAGCACATATATCTGCTGCAAATGGAACCCAAACTTTTATTTCAGAGTTAAAATGAAGAACCAAATAACTGAATATATGTCTGTCACCTACTAAAATAATAATGACAATAAAAACCCAAAGCATATTGATCTGTTTGACAGGATGACCACCCAAAAACTCATAGCAGCTATGACTGGGTGAGGTGTGAGGTTGGGAACCAGGAACTCATTCCAGGATTCCCGCACTGGTGACAGGAGCCCCAACAACTGAGTTGTCATCTGCTGCCTCCCAGATAGGTGCTAGCAGGAAGGTAGAATACGAAGCAGAGCCAGAACTCTGATAGGCAGACTCATGGACTCTGATGAGGGATGTGTGTGGGGGCTATCTTAACGACCAGCCCCTCTGTTCTGACATCTTATAGAAAATCCGAAGGGCTCGTGAAAACAGGATTCAAAGCTTTTTCTTGATACACACATTAGTTACAATACAATACAGTGTCCAATGGAACACATCCACAGATCCATATACACATCGTCTCTTTACAATCAGTAAAAATAAAAGGGTAAAAAATAATCTAAGATTTTATCTAGTAAATAATGTTACAGCATTTTTCTCATGCAAAATGATAGTTATCTAATGACTATTCATTAATTCTCTAACTTTAATATCGTTCCAGTATTTTAAGCTACATGAATTTGTTTTTAAAGTTTTATTTTTTGTTAAAATGGTAGATTTACAGGGAGAGAGAGACAGAGAAAGCTTTCATCTTTTGGTTCACCCCCTACGTGGCTGCAATGAGCAGAGCTGAGCTGATCTGTCCAGAGGGTTTAAGCCATCCTCTGCTGCTTTTCCAGGCCATCAGCAGGGTGCTGGTTTGGAAGTGGAGCAGCTGGGACATGAACCAGATGGCAGTAGAACAAGGCTGAGGATTAGCATGTTGTGCCATTGCATAGTCCTCCTAAACCATCTTCAAATTCACATACTACAAAACACAGTTTCTATTGAAATAGAATTTATCAAAACAATTATTCTGTTTGGTTAAACACTAACATTTTCCCCTTAATCTTGAACATTTTGCAAAAGCAATACTAACTTGTTTGATCAGTAATCTGTCTATGTTTAGGAAGAACTATTCAAATATAGTAGAAATATAAGCATTAGCTCTGAAAACATGACTTTGTATTAAATAAGCAATGTAACATTAATCTGTTTTCCATAGACTTACCTAAATTGTATGAGCTTGAACTCTTAATGCATTTTGAATTGGTTTCAATAAAATTCTTTAGCGCCTTCAAAGTACTGGAAGTTCAAATCCTCAGTATATGAATGTCAAGAATATTTAACTTATAAAAGCACTCACTTAAGCCAGTCAGAACAGCTTTCTTTTAACTTTATAGGTTTTCTAGTCTCATTTTGTAAAATCACCCAGAGGTACAAAAGTATCTTACACTCCTCGACATGTGAACATATTTATAGCTTTAATCCTTGGTCAAGAATTTAAAAAACAAAAAATTGGCAAATCTACATATTAAAAAACAAAACCTATTGTGTTTTCTTCAGAGAGCTCAAAACACCCAAGTAGACACACAGAGAAAACTAGGAAGCTGGCTTCTCTGTTGTTAACTCAATAACTCAATGGAGGCAAGATCTCCAGGCACCAACGACAAACAGTAGCAAGTGGCCAGATCTAGATCCAAACAAGATCATTTGCTCACTTCTTAACTAAATTGCTTATTGTTTCAATGTGGAGTTCCTTATATATTTTAAGTAATAATCCTTTGTGAAATTATTAATTTGCAAGTATTTGTACTATTCTGTCAGGTATCTGTTTACTTTGTTAATTTTTTTCCTTTGCTCTGAAGAAGCTTGTTAGTTTGACATAATTCCATCTGTCTATGTTTGCTTTTCTTGTCCATACTTCCAGTGTCTTATTCAGGAAATCATGTATGCCAGTGCAGCTGCATTTGTGCCAGTATCATGCTGTTTTGGTAATAATGGCTTTACATATATATCGTGAAATACAGTCAGTCGTGTGGTACATCCAGCTTTGTATTTTTAATAATAAATTCATTTTATTTTTGATGATGTTAAGAAGGGTGCATGCCCATGTGCACCACAAATTAGGGTGGGGAGGGAGAAGAATGGGGGAAAAGTGACTGAGACAACTGCCTCCAGTCTCCGTTTTTCTTCCTGTATCGGGAGAGTGGAGAGAAGGGGAGAGGTCGACACCAAGCAGCCCAGCTGCTCAGTACCTGGGAATGGGGGATGGCCACCTCAGGAAAGTCATCTCAGGATCCCTGATGTGGAGCATGCTCTAAGGATACTGCTTACGTAGTTTTGATAGTTCTCAGATGCTACTGATTTTGTTGCTCCAAGCTTGAGGAAATCTTTGCAAGGTCCATTTGTTTAGCATCTCCATTTGCCAAGATACTTGCTGTCAGTGCTTGACTGGAAGAGCCTTCCAATTTGTTCTTCCCTCCATGAGACTAGATGTCCTCTGCAGGCCTCGATGAACTGATTGTCTCATCCTCCATGAGCATCTGTGCCTGATGTCCACTGCATAGGCCTCAGCAACTGTGGAGACACACTCTGACACATGCACTCCATGGTCAGACCACAGATCCTGGAATTTTCCCCGTAGTTGGAGTTCTGAGTGCAGTGATCCAGATGGGGTAATAAATGAAATCTCATCAGAGACGATCCTAGACCTGGTCCCTGGACCAGCCAGTGCAGGTTCCAGCTCAGTCTATCACCCACATCAGCCTACACACATTGGTAGTTTCAGTCACCAGTTTATTTTTGTCCCCAGCCCCATCAATATGAAAACCAATGCATGCTGTGGCCCAATCTAACCCTGCCCACCACACACTCAGCCCTCTCACACACCAGTGGGAACTACAGCCTAATCAGAGCAGTTTCTTAAAACTTCTACCAGGCCCACCCCCAGCTCTGGTTTCTGAATATTCTGGTATGTGGAGCAGACTGGTTCAGTCTTTCCCACATCCCATTTAGCCCTCATACACATCAATGGGTATGGATCCTAGCTCAACTCAACTGATCCCACTTATCTAGCCTACACTCATGCCAGTAGTTTCTGCCTCTCACCCTGGTTCTCATGCTTATCCCAACATTGTTGTTGTTTAAGAATGCTTTTGCTATTAAGAGTCTATAGTAGTTAAGGATAAATTTTAGAGTTGTTATCTCTAGTTTGTGAAGGAAGTCATTGATCTTTTTAAAGGGGGTTGTTGTGAACTTTCACATAGGCAATAATTTGTATAAATTATTAAAATTATATTTTATACTTAATGAACATGTGGAGTTTTCCATATTTATGTGTGTCCTGTTTAATTTTTAAAAAGATTTTATTTTACTTTATTTTTATTACAAAGTTATATATAGAGAGGAGGAGAGACAGAGAGGAAGCTCTTACATCCGATGATTCACTCCCTAAGTGACTGCAACAGCCGGTGCTACGCCAATCTGAAGCTGGGAACCAGGAGCTTGTTCCAGGTCTCCCACGTGGTGCAGGGTCCCAAGGCTTTAGGGCGTCCTCAACTGCTTTCCCAGGCCACAAGCAGGGAGCTGGATGGGGAGTGGAGCTTCTGGGATTAGAGCCAACACCCATATGGGATCCCGGCAAGTTCAAGGTGAGCCCTTTAGCCGCTAGGCCATGCAGCCGGGCCTTTTTTTTTTTATGTATTATGATTTTCATTGTGAAGGTTCTTGACATGTTTGATTAAATACAAAATATTTTATATTGTAGCTACTCTGAGTTGGAATGCTCTTATAATTTTTCCCTCAGTCAATCTTCACTGGTATTTTAAGTTGCTACTGCTATTCTGTTTTGATTTAGTTTTAGGAACTTTACTGAATTCATTAATCAAGTCTGATAAACTCTTGATACTGTCTTTTGTTTTCTCCAAGTACAAATGTTATATAATATCCAGTTATATTTGTCCATTTCTTCCAGATTTTAACAGTTAGCATATAGCATAATCTTTCCTAATTATTCTTTTTTAAAATTTTACTTCTTTTTATTATTATCATTTTAAAAAAGAATAATTAGGAAAGATTGTGGGATTTCCCTTATCCCCTCTCCAAATCCCTCCCTCAATCAGTTCCGCTATATCATTACTATAGTATAGTTCTTCATACACAGTCATATGTCCATCATTGTGGGCATGGACAATGGCAGAGAGTCCAGCATCCTATTGTCAAGATATAGTAAACAGTTTCATTGGGAGTCCCTCTTTGGTCTGGAAGTACAGATACACACTACCTTGTATCCTGACATCTGGATATGTTAGTCTCCATTTACACAGTTACTATACATCCCCTTAAATGAAAAGCCACAAAACATAATCAACAGCAGGAAGGAAAAAAAAAAGGAAATTAATAGCACCATCAAGTTAAATTACATGCTATTGAATGACTAATGTGTTTCTGAAGAAATGGAAAAGAATCAAGAACCTTCTTGAAGAAAATGATGCTACTGTATGATCTATGAGTCATTGAAGAATTTAATTAAAAGAGAGTGTTTTGAAGAGATGAAACTAACAAAAAAAATCAAAATCCATGAGATATAGTTTTCACTGATCCTGTGAGATATGTCTCCTGTAGGCAACAAATAGATGAGTTTTGTTTTTTAATTCAGTCTACTAATCTATGACTTTTGATTGATGAGTTTAAGCCATTCAGGGTTAATATGAGTGGGTGATAATTTGGTCCTGGGTTGTTTATTTATTTAGTCTTCTGTTATTTTACTGGGATGTTCTTCATATTTGTCTTTGGTTTTGGTGGGCGCTATTCCTTTTCTCTGTCAAGAGAACATCTTTAAGTATCCTTTGTAGGGCAGGTTTGGAAGAGGCATATTCTGTTAACTTTTCTTTACTGTGAAAGAATTTTAGTTCATCCTAGTTGTTCTTTACATTTCTCAGTTGCAAATTTCCCCTTTCATCTCTGTATTAATGTGAATCTTGTATGTTTTTCCGTAGTATAGTATATGATTTATCAGTTTTCTTTATCTTTCTCAAATAATAAGTATTCATCTAATTAATTTTAAAATTGCTTTCTAGTTTATATTTTATTTATCTCTCTGTTCAAATTGTATATTTTTCCCCTTCTTCTGAGTCTCAGTTTGTTTATCTTGTTTTCCTAGATCCTTGAAATGCATTGTTAGGTTGTTTATTTTATATATTTCTAGATTCTTGATGTAGGTGCTGATTGACATAAATTTCCATCTTTGTACTGCCTTTGCTCTATCTCAGTTTCAATGGGTTGTGATTCTATAGGAAATAATCTCAAGCATTTTTTTACTTACTTTGTGATTTGTTCAGTAATAACCCATACTTTATCTAGGAACATGTGGTTTCCATCTCTTTGTATAATTTTAAGTTTTTGTTACTGACTTCTAGTTTATTTATTGTCATCCTAAGAGATACATGATATTATTTCATTTTTTCAAATTGTAGACACTTGTTCTGTGGCCTAATATATACTTTATTCTCAAGAATGTTTCATGAATTGATGGAAAGAATTTATACTCTGTTGTTGGTAGATGGAATTTTCTGTAAACATCTATTTATTTGACCTACAATGTAGTTTAACTCCAAATTTTTCTGATTCTTTCGTCTAGATTAAGCTGGGTGTAACTGGGATGTTGAAGTCTCCATTATTTACTATTATCTCTGTCTTTAGAAATAACAATGTTTGTTTTATAAAACTGGATGTTCTGGCATTAGGTCCATTTGCTTTTACAATCGTCGTTTTCTTGTTGAATTGACACATTGACCTTCAACTCTCTTGGCTTTTACTCACAGGAAACAGCATTTTCCATCATTTCACTTTCAGGCTGTCTTGAGTGGTGAAACAAGTTTCTTCTACATGACAGGTTATTGGATTGTGTGAATGTGTGTATTTTTAAAGCCTCATGCAATCTGTATGTTTTAATTGGGTAATAAAATCCATTTAGACTTAAAAATGTTAGAGTATTTCTGCTCTTTAATATCTATTCTACTTACTTGAGATATCTTTTATTGTTTTTCTGCTGGGTTTTGTACTATCGCATATTTTTATTATGGTTGCTGTCTGTATTTCCTCATTTAGGACATTCTTAAATGTCTTTGGAAGGCTAGTGTGGTGGTGATGAATTCACCCAGTTTTATGTGTCCTGGAAAGTCTTTGCTTCTCTTGCCTATCAAAGTAATCTGGTAATTTTCTCTTGTAAAGCTTAGAATTTTCATTTAGTCTTATGCTTTTGAGGCTTTGAATATCATGTGTCAGAATATAGGTGTTTTGTGTTATGTCTATTTTGAATGCTGAGGTCCTTTTATGCATGAATTTTCTCAGTTTGTTCTAGATTGGGAAGGTAAGGGTTATTTGTTTTCATTGAATAGATTTTGTGGGCCTTTCATTTTCTCTCATATCTCAGAAATTCTCATTGTGCAAATATTGATATTTTTGATAGTCTTCCAAAGACCAAAGTGACTATCCTCATTCTTTGTTATTTTTTAATGAATTTTTTCCAACTTGGATATTTCAAAAGGCCTTTCTCTACAGATTCAAAACTGGCTTGTTTAACTTGATGTGGTCTGTCTATGAGGTTTTCATCTGTACTTTTGATTTGATTGATAAAGTTCTTCATCTCTAATGCTTCAATTTGATTCATTTTCAAGATCTGTATCTGCTTCATTTCTCATTTGCATCATGTATTGATTTGCTCTTTTCACTTAACCTTCTGGCTAACTCACTGTATTTAAAAATATTATTGATCAAACATTTGAATGCATTCCATCCAACTCCTTCTCGTTGTAGTTGAATAGGAAACTGTTATTTGTTTTTTTCATTTGGAGGTGTTCTATTGCCTTTCTCCCCAATTTTTGTAAATCTGGAAGATCTGCTATTTCTGTCACTTTTCAAAGAGACTGACATGAATGGAAAGCCTTTTTCAGAAAACACGCCTTCTGACGTCAGTTAGGTTGGCTCCTTGGGCCTTCATTCCAGTTGGATAAGAGTGCTATCTCCTTCTGCCTTGTTTTGCTATAGAGGTTGTTAGCTCTGGTAGAATATGTGATCCTCCTGGAGCACAGGGAGGTTATCGGATCGCTGGCAGGCATTGCTCTGGTTGTCTTTTATAAGAGGGGCAGAGCTGCTGACCAGAGCCCTGGTGTGCTTGAGTTCCAGCTTTTCTAAGAGAAGATATTGGCGGCAAGAAGAGAAGAGGGAATTGGAGGATGTTGACACAGTTCTTAGAGGGAAAATCCTGCTATCTCTGGGGTCCTGGGGAAGGCTTCTCACCTGCTCTGCACATCTGTCTCTTGTGGTGTGGAGTCCTTCATGGGTTAGGGTAGTAGGTTTACCATTGTTGTACATGGTCTGATTTTATTTGTCTGATTGCAGTCCTTCTTTGCTAACTGGGAGAAAGGTCTGTGAATCTGGGAATGGGCATAGGCAGGAATGGTGTGGATTTTGACAATGACTGCTTTCTCAAGATAGTGTTACACTGATGTAGCTTGTGCTCTGGGGTATGTTGGAAGATACAAAGTAAGCTCCTTCTTCAAACCAGAGCAATCAACAATGAAATCTCAGGCAGCTCTTTTTATCCTACTCTAAGGGTTTGCCCAGAGTGGCTCTGCTGGGATCTTGCCTGGTACCATTTCCTCTGCACGTGAGTTGCCCTCTGGTCATTGGGCTGGATTTCAGTTTGTAGCTGACTTGGTTCTTTTTTCTGTGCTGTCATCTCTTGTCTCCCTGTCTTACTGGTTTTCTTCTGCTCATTGGGTACTAGCCTTTGATGTAACTATTTAATTGCTGTTTCCTTTCTCTCTGGAGAGCAGGTAAATGCTGAGCACCTCTATCCAACTGTTAAACCTTGAAGTTTCTTTATACACTAGAAACAGGAGAGTAAATGAAAAGCAATGCCTTAAGAATGGAGAATTATTTTAGAAATCCACCTTAAAATATACTTTGTAAATATCAGTTCCTTCACTGTGTTTTTCAGTTCAGAAAGGGTCTCCAAAATTTTAATGTCAAAATGAACTGTGGCTAATTTAGCCAATACCAATATTTAGTAATACTTTGGACTACAGTATTATGAGGCCATTTAGAATTATATTCATAGGCAATAGTTTGCTTTAACATAATATTTAAAATATTTAATCATATAACCATTCATACATAATTATTAGTACAGTAGTTCCTAATTACATATGGTAATGTGAAGAAGGAAAATATCTAAATTATTTTCTTCATGAAAGCAGTAGACTTAATGATTATGAAACTCAGTAATACTTAGAGGCATGTAAAAAGAGGAAAATCAACTGCTAGTAAATTTAGATTTTTAAATTCTATTTACATATTATTTTCAAGCAGCAAATTTTACTCTGCTCTTGAGACGGGATTTTTATAAATCATATAATTAACTTTGAAATAGATGTAAGTGTCCATATACTTGTGTACATATATTATGTAGCAAAATGAATCATTGTATCAGTTTTACAAAAATGATTTACACTAGCAATTACTCCACATGGAATGGAATGGCATGTTGCAATAATCAGTGATCTTTGGCTCATAAATATTGATGTGATGTCCAGAGCTCTATGAAACAAAAAAGGCATTTGCTCATGTACATTGTGATATACAATTCCATTCTCACATTTAGATATTGGGAGTGATTGTATTATCTCTTTATGTTTCAAATCTGTATTGTTATTCATATATTATCATATCTACTTTATACTTACATATACTACAGACTAACTGTAGATTCTCATTATAAGTTAAATTAGAAATGACTCAACTCAACCATAGTATTTAACTCAGAAAACTGTAGTTATTAAGGCAATGAACACTGAGAATTGAGAAGAGTAAACCCTCAGGCAAGCTGGGATGTTTTAAAATTTGTTTCTATTCTGTATTCATTGCTAGGCCTCTGGTAGTTATCCAAAAGGCAGAATAGTTTAAGTTTCCAGCATTGTATATGTAGATTTTCTTTTGATTTGTTCGAAATTTCAGCTCTCAAAGTTTTATGTATTATTTACTTTTAAGACAATGTTCACAAAATTATCCATACTGTTTCTGTGCACAGTCTAAGTGAATTTTTTCAAGAGTAACCGCTTTGAAGTCTGAGTTTAGAGTCCAGCATTTGCAGAAATGAATTCCACTGGATTTCTCTAAAGAATTTGACCACTTTTTTCTCAGAAAGTGAAGATCAAAGTGCAGTCTACATTCACCCAAACTCATTGCCCTGCAGTGTTAGTTTAAAGGAGAATTTTCTGATTCATTCTCAAGGGGGTTCTTCCATGTACAAGATTCTTCTGTTAGCAGGTGATCCTACAGTGTTGGGACAGAGACACCAATTCAATTGTTTTGTCCTTTTTTTGTTCTTTTCCATTTCCCACTGTTGACCCAGTGACACACTTTCTGAGACATGAGTGATAATGGAGTCTTTAATCTTAGGGTCATAAGAAAATGCTTCAAAGTTGTAATTAGCTCAATAAATATAGTGTAATTTAAAGCAAGCACTTCCATGTGAAATTTTGCTCTGTCAGTCTTAGTAAAGAGATTCTCATTCTCTGTCCTGAAAAAGGTACAAATGTTACTTAAAGGAAAAGAACTCTGCTAGGATCTTGTTGAGTTACCCCCACTCTGTTTCTGAGCATTCTTCTTTTCAAAGTAGGATTTCCAGAGGCAGAGAGCACATTGCACAAATGTATAGAGCTGACCCATAGGATCTAAGGTCAGAAAAGCTGGTTTGAGGGCTCAACATGATGGCACAATGGCTAAATCCTCACCTTGAAAGCACTATGATCCCAGATGGGTACCAGTTCATGTTCTGGCTGCTTCACTTCCCATCAAAGTCCCTATTTATCGCCTGGGAAAAGCAACAGAGAATGGCCCAAAACCTTGGGACACTGCACCCATGTGGAAGACAGGGAAGAAGCTCCTGGTTCCTGGCTTCAGATTGGTTCAGTTCCAGCCATTGTGGCAGTTTGGGGAATGAATCAGTGGATGGAAGATCTTTCTTTCTGTCTTTCTACCTCTTCCATAAATCTGACTTGCCTTTTTAATAGAAATAAATACATCTTTCCCCCATCTTCTTCTTCTTCTTATTATTATTATTTTATGATACAGTTCTATAGGCCCTGGGATTTCCATTACTCCATCACACAAGAGTTGATACTTGAGTCAATGAACTTGAGACAAGTAAAAGTTTCTCAGATCAATAAGTAAGTAAAATCATCAGCAAAGCTGTAAGACTGTTGGTATACTGCAGGGTATTCAGATAATTTAAAGATTAGGACATTTTAAGTTGAAGTTAGAAGAGTTTGTTGGGGCAGACTGTTAGTAACATAGACTGTTCTTGGGGTTTTATGATTTTGGTATGTTGTGTGTAGGTAGGTAGGTAAGTAGCAGGAAGTTACTGAAAACTCTAGAACAGGGATAAAATATGAGTGACTTATGTTTGAAAAACACATTATAATGCCAAGTGAAGGATGTAGTTGAGGTGGAGGGAAATAGGGGAGAGACAGTGGTATCAATTAGGCTACTGTTTTGATGAATTATTCAATATTTTGATGGAAAGAAAAAGAATTAAAACACAGGCAGTGGGCAGAACATTACCTCAAAAGTATATCAAAGTTGGCATCATAGGAGATGAAGGTAACAACATGACTTGAAGGCATAGTAGATGATGAAAGGGATTTAAATTCCTTGTTGAGAACTGGAATTGGTAGTTATTATTTATCAAAATTTGGGGGCCCAGTGCAATGCCTGGCAGCTAAAGTCCTCGCCTTGTATGTGCAGGGGTCCCTAATGCTGGTTCTAATCCCAGTGGCCCCACTTCCCATCCAGCTCCCTTCTTGTGTCCTAGAAAGGCAGTGGGGGATGGCCCAAAGCCTTGGGGCTCTGCACCCATGTGGGAGACCAGGAAGAAGCTCCTGGCTCCTGGCTTCAGATTGGCACAGCTCCAGCTGTTGTGGTCACTTGGGGGAGTGAATCAGTGGATGGAAGATCTTTCTCTCTGTCTTTCCTCCTCTCTCTATATCCGACTTTTCAATAATAATAAAATAAATCTTCAAAATTTGAAACTCTATACTATAGTTAATTCATAGAAATAGCAATTATTTTTTCCATGAAATACACTCACATTATTCATAACCTATACCATGAATATTTGAATAAATATCTGCAGACACAAAATTTTTGCTGAAAAATTTAAGAACATCTCTAAAATTATCTTGCTGTATAATATGGCCTTCTATATTTTTCACAGAAGCAATCTGAATATATCGCATCTTGTAATGTCTTCTTGACTTACTTCTAAGAGGAAGCATCATTAATGCTAAAACATTGTCTTAATGGTTCATGCTCTGCCTTCATTTTTCTGGTGAAACCCATCTGATAAAAACAGTGCTTTGTCAAGACCCTCCTGGAGTTCCCTTGTATTAAATGTGAAACAGATTTTGACTGTCATGCTTAAATTCCCTATTACTTTTTTCAAGGCCATTGACTTGACTCCAACGTTGTGTGACAACAAAGCTCATGGATACCTTCCATCTGGATACTAAGTTAAGATTTATTAAAAAGGATGAAAAGGTAGAATGAGGACCTGATTTCCCTTTGATGTGGCTGTGCTGACTTTACAAGGTGCTTCTCCTCTGAAAATAACTGAAGGAGTAGCCATGCTGGGTAGGCAGAGTGTTTCTTGTCAGATTTCCACTATTACTTTTGTGTTTGATGTGAAGGAGACTGTTTTACTTACCTGAACCCAAATTTCATCATCTGTAATAAAAGGGCTTTGCTCTTTCTACACTCTAATTTTCTAAAAGTCTGGATAAATTGAATTTCTATTAGTTTTGTTCCCAATTGCTTCTAGGCCAGGAGGTTTTAAATTTCTCAGTTAGAAAGAAATGGGAAATTTGGGTAGGGCCTAATAGTTTGATACACAAAGTATTTGGAAGAAATTTCTGCAGTATATTATTTATAGAATTTCTGGTAGAAATAAGAGTCTTGTAAGTGAAGATGAAACTCCAGACTGCTACATAAAGGGCAACTGGCAGCTAAGAGATAGCAGGCATGTCATTCTGATAGTGTCCAATTAGGCAAGAGCTGTAGAGCTCATCGGAGGGTAATTTGAAGCAGATGCCAGCGTTAAGTCGCAGATGTGGGACATTTTTCAATGGCAATGGAACGTGTGTTGTAGAGGATGGTTGATGGCTTCATCATCATTTTCCCTTCCATGGGATGGCAATGGTAAAATTCAGTACGTTCAGCTGTTTTCCTGATCTTATATTACTCCCATAGGCAGGCTGTCCTCCGGGCAAGCACACCTTCTAAGCAGAGGTTATTGTATTTTGATCTATTCAATTCTCATGCCTTTTTCACCATTTTGATATCTCCTATTCCAAATGCAGATGTCAAGAATAAATTCCTGAGCACACCATCCAGAGTTTTACCAACACAGAATCAGAAGCAGATGGGAAACGCTGTTAATCCAAGATTCGGTCTGACAGAACAGGCCGTCTCTCCCTGTTATTAGTAAGCTTAAGAATGGTAATTCTGAGCAGCAAATGTCAATAGCTCTCTTTAAGATGAACTTTGTAGGTCTAACTCTTTTCATGAGAAGTTTGTTTTCTGATTTTTTTAAATTCAGTTTAGAGTGAACTTTTGAGAGAGTAGCACCACTCTCTTGGGATGTCAAGCATAGAGACCATATATAAATCTTCTCTATGTCTATTGCTACCTGTTTCTGTGAGAACGTAAGCAAAATGTATGAAGGTTCTCTCTGTGCCCAGAAGGATGGTGGGCTACATGTCAGGTGAACACTGGTACTGATGTAAGCGTAAACAGTAAATGTAAACATTTTCAAAGCATTTGAAGGCATCCTCAGAAATAGTCAAATCCAAGTAAAGTTCTCTGAAAATGGGGCATGAAAGGGTCGGAACAACTGGCCGTGGAGAGAGACTTTTCAGACTGATGAGTCACAGTGAAGATCAAGTGGAGCCTTTCCTGCACTAAGTTGGGAAGTCCTGAAACTAAGGAAGAGGAGGGTTGAAGAACTGACCCAGATCAAAGTGAGGACAAACATGACCATGTTAGTTACTGAAGGACTTTGTAAGTCCAAAATGAACTCACTGATTTGTCAAGCTCACCATAGCAGGCTGAGCAACAATGATCACAAATACACACTTGGATTCCGAGAGCGTAGGCTGCAATTCTTGCTGCTGTCACTTCACAATCACACCCGATATACTTCATGTCTCTAAACCTCAGCATTCTTATCTATAAAGTGGCTTTAATGTCAAATAAAAATGACTCCGAAAGATGGTGGGGATTAAGTATCAGATGCAGCTTACATATTTGGCAGATCCTGGCCCAGAGTTAGAGCTCAGTCTATGCCAGCAATAATTCTTCTTACTGTTGTCTGGAAGCCAGAGCCTGATTGTATTAGACTGGGCAGTATGACCTTCTTTCTGAGCCCTTTCAAGGTTTTACAAATTAAATAGGCTCTGGTTCATTTCATGATGTTTATTGCTTTTTCTTAAACTTTAAGGTTTTCTTTCTCTGTTAAGAGGGCTCCAATTACAATAGAATCAAGGTGATTCCTAAAGCTGCTGAAGGCACTTGTGTGTGTGTTTGAAACGATCCATTATGTTCATCCTCCTGGGAAAGCAATTGGCTGTTTAGCAACAGCTTCACAAAGTACACTCATGTACAGGTTATTATCCACTATAACTAGACTCTTTTTAAATGTTATTTATTTCCAAAGGGAGAACGAGTTTCCATTTTATATCTCAGCTGCTGCTGATTTTCCCTCAGGTAAATTATCCCACAGGGTTCATGTTAAATCTCATCTCATTATATCTGCCAATCTCCTCAAGCTTGTCCTTTGGCAATTCAGTCATCTCTCCTGTTTACTTTTAACTTGTTTAGAATTATATGCACGTTTCATCAATGTTGGATTTAAATCAGCTGCTGTTACACAGGTGTGGTTTGCGCCGGCTTGTACCTACTCTTCTTCAAGTTCTAAGGCTAGGCAGGGTGATTGATCCGGACAGTGCACCAAACTTTGTTTTAATGAATCCAGAGTTCCCTGTGTGTGGTGAGCTTTCCAAATAAAACTTTGATAGGATGTTTCTAAAAACAAAAACAAAATCAACTCATGCATTTATTATTAATCCATTGTTTATTGTGAGGGACGGTACTGTGCTGAGTCCTGGAAATCAAATTCCTCCTCTTAGACATTAACCATTTTAATGAGAGGGTAAATTTTATAGAACATAACAGGTAGCATGTTAACTACTGCAACAGAAGCACATAAACATTGCATATCAAACCTAGATGGAGGAGCATGATTTGCTAAGTTCTGAATTGGACTGGAAAGATGAAAGAGAAGGCTTATTTTGGTCATTCATAGTAATGTATAATCTCACATACACAGTATGCAAACATACACATATGTACAAACTCATCTCCAAATCTGTACTTTTCACCTGCCTGCACACAAACATGCTTATATACACCAAGGTGTTGTGGTTGAGTAATTGTCTTCTATTATATCAGGACTTATATGTAAACTTTTATTTTTGGACATAGAATTTACAAATTACTTGATCTATTATACCAAGTATGGAGTTTGCACCTAGTTTCAGTCATCACTTATTTTTTATGAAATACCTTTTTTTCTATATTGGAGTCTTTAACATAATTCCTGGAAAATGCAAGTTAATTTGGACAATAAAATTATTCAGCTTCACATATCATTTTTTAATAGCAAGTGTTTTGATTCATTTATTCATGCTCATTAATTTTGAAAGGCAGAGAGAGATAGAGAGAGAGAGTTGAATAAGTAAATAAATAAATAAGTAAATAAATAAATAAATAAATCTGTCATCTGGTTGATGCCTCAAATGCTTACAGTGGCTGAGGCTGGTCCACCCTGAAACCACGAAATCAGAATTCTATCCAGCTCTTCCATTGTGTGCTAGGTACCTACACACGTGAGCTCTAACTGCTGTTTTCCCAGGCACATGAGCAGGGAGCTGGATTAGAAGCAAAGCAGCCAGGACCTGAATCTACACTCTGATACAGGATGCAGGAGTCTGAAGTGATTTAAGGTGCTGCCCATACTCTTTTGACTTTTGAATCCTCCAAATATGTTTAATTTTAGCATTACTGAAATCCATGTATCATTAATTTCTGATGTATACATATTTCTAGAATATATTACATTGAGAGGCTGAACATTTTTTTGTGCTGTTGATTTCCCATAATTTGTTGAGTAATTATTTATCACCAACTTAGGATACTAGATATGAGCATTAACTAGATATGATACTTTTAGAATTGGGCCCAGAATGGAAGCAGTTGAGATATCTGCATGAAATAAGTTGTGGAAATAAGAATGTTTGGAGCTTATTTAACAAGTCATCACTAAGTGTTTTGGGGCAAGTAATTGGTAGGTGAATGTAAACGATTCCAGTGATAATTGTCCCTGGATTGGGACAGATTCAGTGAGTCTGAAAAGTTATTTCCAGGAGCTGAGAGTTCAGTGAGGTGCTGCCTAACACTGAGCCTTAGCCAGAGAACTGTTCCCTAGCCACGAGACTGGAGGGGGTCAGAAAGGGAACAGAGTAAGGGGAAAGAGACAAGACAGCAGTTTACTTTAATAGTGAAATGCAAGGTAATGTAGGCTGGAACCAGGGTAGGCTGTAGGAAGGGAACGGAAAAGACATTATACATAGAGAGGTCTTCGTTGGCCTATAGTGTTCTGTGCCTAATGCAAATTAAATACATTTTGGAGATACTTAGTATGGATATTACTAGCCATTTTCTTACAGAGTGCTGCTGAAACTAGTAAATGCAGTATAATGGTGTTACTAAAATAAAACTGTTTTCCCTTTAATAATGCTGCAGCCTCATTATAAAAAAAAGTCAATGTAGAGCTACAATTTCAATAGTTTAGAATGACCTGCTGGAATTTTATTTTTTTTTTTAACATTTGAAAAGCTGTTTTGATAGACCTAGGGTTTTTTTTTTTCTTTTAAATGTCTGTAGTGTTGTGGTTTTTAATAAATAATAGATGAATTGTTTGCAGTTAATGTTATGCTAGGTCTGTTTTCCTGTCTAATGGCTGCCTATCTCAAGCGTGTGGTGGTTTAAATTGTTTGTTAAGGTGCTTAAAATCATTAAATGCTTTTCTGCTTGTTTTCGTATTAACACTTAAGAAAATGTTTCTAGGAAGACAATCCATTTCTTCAATTTTTCTTTTGTAAAGGGACAAATGTCATGTTTTCATGTACATGCAGATTTAAGCACATCATGATACTCCCTGCTCTTCCCTCTCTCCCTCCGGCCCTCCCTCCTACCTTTCCTCATCCTACTTTGTCATTTTTCATGTTAAGTTTTACAGTGATATACTTCAATTCACATTAAAGTTGCAGTCTCAACTCTCTTGTAAAAAAAGTACAAACAGTACAAAATAAAAAAAAAACCTGTGCCAACAGAGTTATAGACAAAAAAAAAAATCCAAATGTCTGTTTCACTCATAAATTACAATTTTTTTTTGAACTCTGTGTATTGATTAGCATGAATCAGGGAAAACATAATATTTGGATTTTTTTAGATTTAGTTACTTTTATTGCAAAGTCAGAAAGGAGGAGAGACAGAGAGGAAGATCTTCTGTCCGATGATTCACTCCCCAAGTGACTGCAATGGCCAGTGCTGCGCTGATCTGAAGCCAGGAGCCTGGATCTTCCTCTGGGTCTCTGACATGGATGCAGGAACCCAAGGCTTTGGGCCATCCTTGACTGCTTTCCCAGGCCGCAAGCAGGGAGCTGGATGGGAAGAGGAGCTGCCAGGATTAGAGCCAACACTCATATGGGATCCTGGCAAGTTCAGGGTGAGGACTTTAGCTGCTAGGCCATTGCACAGGGCCTGATATTTGGATTTTTGAAAGTGGTTTGTTTTAATGAACACAGTTGAATCTATTTTGTTGTGAAAAATTGCATTTCATTCTGAGTCTGAGTAGTATTGCATCATGTTTATGCATCACATTTTTTTAATTCCATTCAAAAAGATTTATTTATTTATTTGATAGGCAAAACTTCAGAGAGAGAGGGGGAGAAAGACATCTTCCATCCCATGGTTTACTCCACGAACACCTTCAACAGACAAGACACCAACGAAGACAACATCAACCATGACAATGCCAGTGAGGAGCTCAATCCTGATCTCAGTGTGGTGAGTTGAGCTGCCATGAACATGTGGTTAAAGATCACTTTTTCATATGCTGATTTCATTTTCCAGGAGAGTGGAATGGCTGAGTCTTATGATCTTTTAGGACAAGGAAAAGGGTTTTACAGGGCCCGGCGCGGTGGCGCAAGTGGTTAAGTCCTCGCCTTGCACGCCCGGGATCCCATATGGGCGCCGGTTCTAATCCCGGCAGCCCCGCTTCCCTTCCAGCTCCCTGCCTGTGGCCCGGGAAAGCAGTCGAGGACGGCCCAAAGCTTTGGGAACCTGCACCCGCGTGGGAGACCCGGAAGAGGCTCCTGGCTTCGGATCGGCATAGTATCGGCCCGTTGCGCTCACTTGGGGAGTGAATCATCGGACGGAAGACCTTCCTCTCTGTCTCTCCTCTCTGTATATCCGCCTTTCCAATAGAAAAATAATAAAAAAATAAATCTTTAAAAAAGAAAAGGGTTTTACATGTGGGAAGAAAGCTGGATCCTACCCGTGAAGGTCATCTTCGAAGGGAACTCTGCCACCCTTCCATCCTGGGCAAGCGGCTTGACCTCCCTTTGCTCAGCCTCTGCACTGCTAGTCTCTTTAGCTGGTCCAGAAGCACACCTGTCACTTCGGCCACCGGCGACATGCCTCCTCTTTCTCACTTGTTTGTCTTTAGTGGTCAGGCATTTTCTTAGGGAAATTAAAAACACTTCTTTGAATTCCCCTGCTCACCCCCACAAGACTGACAGAAGTGTTTCTGTTTTGACAGATAAGAAGTTACAAAGAGATTAAATAGCTTTCTCAAAGTGAGACTCTTTCAGAATTTAAGCCCTGATCTGCCTATATTGGCCTGATGAGATTTTAAAAGTGTTGGGCTGCGTGTCTTGTACTGTATTAAGGATCAGAGAGGATCTAAAACCGAAGGGCAGAAATGACACTGTTTTTTAATTTGCCAGTGAGGAAGGATAGCTTTGTCATCTTTGTAGTGTCCAGGGTGCAGTGTTTGAAAGCTTTCATCCCAAGTCTTTGGATCTTTTCTGTCCTCTTTTGCATTTCTGTATTCTTTATTTCAGATCACACTGTAACCTGGAGATAAAATCTTTGGTCTTCATAAATACTTACAAGTCAAATTCTGAACTCCCCTTCCTCATGACAGTATTCTAATAGAAATGCTGTCAAAATTGGCCTGAGTACAAGGCTAGTACATTCCCTGAATGCAAACATGCTTATCTTGATTTCCATTATAACCCTTAAAAAAAATACCCAGCAGAGACATGACTTAATGAGTGACAGACATAAGCCTCTACAATGGATCATTTTATTAAATTGTTTTGTTACACACAAACAAATTTGGTGCCATATCATTATCCCCAATATGAGAGTTGCAGCACAATGAAATTTGTTATTACCATTTTATACATAGTGCTAAACAAACATACTACGTGGTTGACAAGAAATCTAGCCTCTGATGCTTTCATGTTTAAATACCTAAAGACATCTGTAGATGTAGCTGTGGAGACGCTTTTATGAGATAGGAATATGCAGTTAAATTAAACATCCTTGTAAAGATGCGTTTTCTTGGTATATAAGAATATAAGAATAGGTATGATTTTGTAACAGGTGACATTTGAATAACTACCTTTGAAAGGTAAAATAAACAAAATTTTAAAGATTAACTGCTACAGTATAAGTGAGAACAGCGAGAATCCTCTAAGGACTGTTTACTTTTTCTTTTTGCTTATCTTGACGTTCCCTCACTACTTTTCTTTTGTAATCTCAGGTTTTCTAAAAAGTTAACCGTTCAGTTACAGCAGGTTGATTTTTCCCATGTGGAGTCTATTGGGAGTCATTCTCAGAATAACAGAAGGTGCTTTTAAAAATAAATATTCCCCATTTATTGGAGTCACAGTACCAATGAGAAAATTTCTAAGCTTAAAAGGACACAGAACATGACATAATCAGCCTAATTCTGAAGCCTACAGGAAATTCCAAGCTATTTTGTAAGAATAATTTAGTTTTTTTTTTGTTTTTTAAAAAAAATGTTCTCTTTGTTAAATTTCATGTTTCATTATTCTAGAAATTTCAGATTAAAACAATGCCATTTCAGGTATGGAAAGTAAAATATTTTCTTGACACACGGTTCAATAAATGAGGAATTTGAGAGATTTTCATCTTTGGCTCTAAAGTCATCTTTCATTGTTTTCTTTTTAAATTTTTTTAATTATTAGTGTAATTTTTCCATAATATAGCTCTGTGGGTATAGGGATTCCTGTGTTCTCTCTCCTTCCACCCTCCCACCATTTCCCCTTATATTATTACAGTAGTATACTCCTTTAGTAACACTTACAAGTTTAACATCCTGATATTAAGTACATCATGGCATTGTAGAGACAGACAAACATAGAAGATCACTGTTTTCTTTTCTCTCTTTTAAAAGACAGATATACAGAGAATTGAGATACAGAAAGATTTTCAGTTTGATGGTTCACTCCCCAAGAAGCCATGAGTTAACGCTGATCCAAAGCTAGGAGCCAGTAGCTTCTTCTGGGTCTCCCACGTGGGTGCAGGTCCCAAAGGTTTGGGCTGTCCTCGACTGCTTTCCCAGGCCACAATCAAAGAGCTGGAAGGGAAGTGGAGAGGCTGGGATATGAACCTATGCTCACATGGGATCCCAGCCATGCCAGGTGAGGACTTTAGCAGCTAGGCTACTGCCTCAAGACAGATCATTGTTTTCTTAATGCACAACTTCTTTGTCTGAACAAGTCTGAGATGACTGTTTTTCTTTTTGCCTCAAAGGGAGCTGAGACCATGAGCATGATGCTGTCTTTACAAAGATGCTCTCTTTCCTGCTGTGAAAAGCTGTGGGAATTCCCCCAGGGGGACAAAGGGCATGTCTTTCTCCTTGGAGAGCATGAACTGACTCCACTGACCTGCCTGGGTGGTATTTACTCTTGTCTATCTTCTGCCAATACAACTCTACATGTTGGCCCGTTTGATTGCCAGCAGCTCCTATATGCAAGATGACCTTTTTCATTACAAAAGCTGGTACACTCAGGCTCCATGGCTCATATCAGCTTGACTCACTGACTATTGGATATATTGGCTTATCTGTAATGTTGTTTGAACTATAAATTACAATTTTTTTTTTTTTTGGCAAGGGGAGGAGATGGAGCTTCCTGTTGTTTACAATTAGCATTATCAGTCATGATAGCCTAGCTGGGTGCTTGGTTTTGCTTTCTGAACTGCCTATCCATCCTAAGCATTTAAGTTCAGGTGATATAGAATTTAGTAATGAATCAGATGTAACTAGATGAAAAAATACAGAAAGGGCACAAAACTTAACACTTGCAAAACAAATTTGTGAGGGCACAAGAAGAGATAAGGAAGGGAAATATGTAACCTCACATTCTAATAGGTCAGTAAATTAGTGTATGATGGTTTCCAGTTTTTTTTTTTTGCCTAAAAAATTATCATTTTGTTTCTTTCAATCATACTTATATTACACATGATAGATCAACTGTTTTATTTGCCTTTCCTGCTTTTGTTACATATGACATTTAGAAAACCTTTCCTACATTGTTTCCCAACATGCTTAGTGTCTTTCATTTACTTTTCCAGATGTAGCACATAGGTACTTGGCTTTAGAGCCCGATTCTAGATGGTTTCAACAGCAGGAAGTGAAGACTTAGGCAGTGAAGACTAAGGGCGGGACAAGTCCCAGTCTATTGTCTTTGGCTTCTTTCCTCGACTGAAAGTTATAGTTTCTATCCAGCAGATGTTTCTCCACACCACTCTCTCCAGGTACCGCCAAGTGTTAACTGTTGGGCTGATATAAAAGAAGTATGAGAAGAAAAATTGAGTATTAACTCTGATGGGCATAAATTTTCCATGGAGTCAGGGCAATGTTTATATGTATATACACACATATATATATATATTATAAACTAATATATATATAATATAAAATAATGATTTTGGAAGTCCTCACTCCTGGCCCTTCTCTGACATGAGAAAGGGGGACCACTTTTCAATCTGGGCAATTCAGCAAAGGGTCTTAGTCTGCAGAAAGAAGAGACACAGCAGTTACATGTAGAGACATGCACTTGCCAGATTTATTCTCACTCTTGATCACATGACTTAGTAAAGATTCCTAATTCAGTGTCCCAATAGGTGGTCACCCTTGCATGAGTTTCCACGGTTTTCTAAAAGTTCATTCTTGCTGTTAGGATTGTACATTTGTTTCTTAAGTTTTCTGTAGCAGATTACCACAAGCTCAGTAACTCAAAGCAATGAAATGTATTTTTTCAAAGATTCTAGACATCTTACACCCCAAGTCAGTGTATCAATGTGGCCTTGCTTCCTCTGGATCTTCTGGGCAGATCCCTTCCTTCTCACGTTCCAGCTGCCAGTGGCTTCCTGCCATGCAGAGTATTTCTTGGCTTACGGCTGCATCTTTCTAACTTCAGCCTCTGTGTTTCCATTTCTTCTTTCTCTAGATATCTCCATTTTTCTTCTTTACTTCTTACCAGGGCATAAGTTATTGGACTTCGGATCTGCTCTGGTTAACTTCTTACATCTGCAAAGATCCTATTTCCAAATGTGCTGCTATTCTACAGTTCAAGACACAAAGTAATCTGGGGGCATTACTGAGCCTTGTGTCCGTCATCAGTCACTAAAAGACCTGACTGCGAAGAGATGGTGACATCATTGTGTTTCATAATCCAAGGTTGCCACATCCTTCCAACCACTCATGTCAGCCAAAAGAATGTTTTTTGTCTTCATATAAGTTTCAGCTAGATTTCACCAAATGTGTCTTTTATGTCTTTATGCCTCCAATATTATTTCTGAATTAGTTTAATGAAATTTTGATAGTTTTTGTTTTAAAATTTATCTGTACACAAGAATCATTGCTCACGTTGATCTACATTTCTGACTGTGGAAAACAGGATTTAGCTTCTTGAGAAAACACAAACTAGAATTGCCAAATGATGCAGCAGTCTTACTTCCGGATAAATATCGAAGGGAAGGTAATCAGCATCTCAGAGAGGTGTCTGCAAATGTTCATTCATAGTGCTAGACACAATAGTCTACACAGAGAAATAACTTATGTCTGTTGATGGATGAATGGATAGCTCATAAAATCATCAGGTCTAAAAATGAAGGAAATTCTGCCATTTGTTATGACACAGATGAACTTGTAAAACATTGTGTTAAGTAAAATAATGCAAAAGGAAACAAGCAAGTATTGTATAATCTTACTGATATGTGGATTCCACATAGTAAAATTCATGGAGTATAAAAATTGGGATTGCTAGGACTGGTATTTGTATCTAGAACAATAAATGTTCTAAACATTACAGAAGACCTTCTGTTTTAAATGTAATTTTTGTCTTTCTTCAGATAATAGTTTGTGATTAATTTCCTAGTGTCACATGTAAGATTTGCAGAAATTTTTTAAAGTTTTGAGTGAAGGGTCAAGCATTGGAATATTGGCTAATCCTCCTCTTCAAATGTCAGAATCTCATATGAGTGCCAGTTCATGTCCTGGCTGCTCCACTTTCCATCCAGCTCCCTGCTTGTGGCCAAAGAGAGTAGTGGAGGATGGCCCAAAGCCTTGGGATCGTGTACCTACATGGGAGACCTGGAAGAAGTTCCTGGCTCCTGACTTCGGACTGGCTCAGCTCTGGCCTTTGTGGGCACATTAGGAGTGAAGTAGCAGTTGGAAGATCTTTCTGTCTCTTCTTCTCTCTGTAAATCTTCCTTTCCAATAAAAATGAATAAATCTTAAAAAAAAAGTTTGAGTGAAAACAAAGAGATTTCTGAAATTTTCTCTAAACATTTGACACATACTACTTTCCTTCATTTTTAAAAAAAGATCTATGTATTTATGTTGAAAGTCAGAGTTTCAGAGAAAGGGAGAGACAAAGAGATCTTCCAACTATTTGTCCTCTCCCCAAATGTTTGCAGTATTCAGTGCTGGACTGAGTGAAAGCCAGTGTCTAGGAGCTTATTACAGCTTCTTACCCAGATGGGTAGTTGGTTATCAATCACGGGCCATCTTTTACTACATTACCCAGGCCAGCACCAACTGACTGCAAGGAAGTGGAAGAGTTGAGACATGAATTGGTACCCACAGAAGATACTGGCATTGTGGGCAACAGCTTTAACAACCAAAACACAGCACTGCTCCCCCCTTCCATTGCCTTTTAACTGTAAAACATTAATGATGATTTTCTAAAATTATTACCGTACTAAATAGAGCTTGAATGATATTATACCCACTTGGCTGTTTCAATGTTTTAGTCTTCCTGAGATTTGGACTATATGCTTTTTTAAAGGAGTACTTTTAAAAAGACTTATTTAATATGTTTATTTATTTTATAGCGCTACAGATGAGAAGGGGGAAGGATAAGATCTTCCATCCATGGGTTCACTCCCCAAATAGTTACATCAGTCAGGGATATTCCAGCTTGAAACGAGGAGCCTAGAACTCCATCTAGTCTCCTACATGGCTGACTGGAACACAAGGGCTTGGGCCATCTGCTGCTACTGCTATCCCAGGTGCCTGAGACGAAACAGATCATATGAGGTGCTGCAGTGGTAACTACACCATAATTCATTATGTCATTGTGCACACCCTAAAGTGATAGTATAGGGCCCCATATGGTAACGTGTAGCTAAATCCTTACCTTGCATGCACCAGAACGCCATATGGGTGCTGGTTTGTGTCCTGGTGGTCTTGCTTCCCATCTAGCTCCTTGCCCATGACCAAGGAGAGCAGTGGAGGATGGGCCAAAGCCTTGGGACCCTGAATCTACATGAGAGACCTGAAGGAAGCTCCTGACTCCTGACTTTGAATTGGCTCAACTCTGGCCTTTGTCGCCACTTGGGGAGTGAAGTAATGGATGGAAGATACTTTTCTCTGCCTCTCCTTTCTATAAACCTACCTTTCCTTTATAAAAAAAGTGATAATATGCAGTCACCATTTTTCTCTCCTGTTACACTTACAGTAAAAATGTGTATCTTTGCTGAATTATTTCCCTTTGCATAAAGGAAACTCCTAGCATATGTTTACATATGAAAGGGACTATGATAGAGTGTTAGAGATTTCTTTAAAAGTATGTGTGCTCATCAAACTCGCCTATCTGCATTTCTATATTATTTGAAATATTTTAAAATAAGAATACAAAAGCAATATGATATTATATGCTTCATTATTTTATTATATACTATAAAACTTAATTTTCAGTGCTTCAACTCCTACATATATAGGAATAAATGGAATCTGTATACCTATATGGAACATTTATGTTTAAAAGCTTAAATTTAATTTAGCAAAATAATTGCTAAATTTTATTATACTGTAGCTCCTTGATTTCCTGTGTTTGTGACATCTAAGTAAAAAATGAATCACTCAATTGTCATTAAAGAGCAATGGGTATGTTCCTGTGACAATGTCAATCATATTATATGCTTTCTCATAAATTATTTCTCATAGCAATGAGATGACTTATTCTCATGCAAGTAGATGAGACTACTAATGCTCAGATTCATGTGGGTTAAACACGGACAGTCTCATAGTTGGAATGTGGCATAGTTGAAGTATGAGCACACGTATTTCTGACAACAAGGCCTTAGGTCACAGTTATTATGCTATTGCTCTATTAAGATGATAAAACTGGCATTTTCAAAATGAGAATGTGCTGATGATATGCAGGATGAATTAAAGGTGAGTGACACTTTTTCTGTCACTAATCTCTTTTGGATGTGCTAGCAGTTTTAATGAGTTTAGAAATAATTTTTAATTATTTTTCCCTATAGCATTTTTATGCCTGGATTTAGCTTTTATGGGAAAACCCTGATTCAGTGGAATGGTCGAGAAAGGAAACATTTAGTTCATTTTTCCCAAGTAATAAGTTATTATTATTATTATTTATTCTTTTTTGGTTAAGACTGTTGTTTTTTTGTAATGAAATTAATTAAAACTTTTATTGCATACTTTACATATATTTGAATCAAATATTTAACTGCTCTATTGCAAATCTGCACTAATGTAGAAAGTTTAATTATGTTTATACTTCTTTTGCCAAACATTTGGTGGTATTAATGAAGTCCAGCTGAACAGCAGAAAACAAACATCAAGAAATCATTCCATAATGCTTATGGCCCACCAGAAAATGCCATTGCCCAATTGCCTTTCTTTTCCTCCTTTTCCATAGTCGTGCTGTCCTCCCCATTCTCTGAGACTCCACATAAAGCATTTTTATTAGAGACACTGGTATTCAGTCAACATAATGATGCCATCACTTTGGCCAAATACCAAAATCAATGCTGTAGCTCTTCGTCCAGCATCTGTGCAGCTCAAGGCAGGCTTTTTGTTGACTCCATAAATTAAAGATCAAGTAGCACACCAGGAAGCTGGAGAAGTTGATTCCCAGAGAAGCAATGAAGCAGTGGTGGGTTTTTCTCTTTTTAAAATCTCTCTGACCTCCTGCTGCAGCACTGAAAGATTTCTCAAGACTACTACTCATTTCTTTTGTCGCACATCCATTGGGAGCAGCAGCACAGTGGCCAGTGTGACTGCTGATAAATAAATGACCAGTCCTTTCTAAATGCCCCTTTCACTGTGCCTTGGTGTATTTTAGAATTTCTAAGAACTAAAAATTGCTATTTCTTTTTTTTTTTTTAATTTTAATTTGTTCCTTAATGTGCTTCATGTGATTGATGCATACTTGATACTGCAAAGCACTGTAATATGAATGTGTGTTGATTGAATATCGTTTTCTAGGTGACTGTTTTGTTCTATTTAATTTAGGTGTTATGAGACAGTTGAAGTTCAGAGAGCTGGGTCTCTCTTGGCCAAAGGCAGATATTAAGTAGAAGGGTGGAAAGTCCACCACAGGTCTTCCATTTGGTTAAGGTTTATGTATTTGAAAAACAGATTGATATGTATGGGTGGGGAAAAGAAAGAGGAGAGAGAGACAGAATGAATCTTAATCTATTTTTTTTAAAGATTTATTTTTATTATTTTTATTGGAAAGGTGGATATACAGAGAGGAAGATCTTCCATCCGATGATTCACTCCCCAAGTGAGCACAAGGGCCGATGCTATGCTTTGCTTTCCTGGGCCACAGGCAGGGAGCTGGTTAGGAAGTGGGGCTGCCGGGATTAGAACCGTCGCCCATATGGGATCCTGGGCATGCAAGGCGAGGACCTTAACCACTGTGCCACCTCACCAGGCCTGAAAGAATGAATCTTACACTTATGGGTTCACTCTGCAGATGGCCATGGCAGCCAGGTCTGGTACTAGCTAAAGCCTGGAGCCAGGAATTCTGTCCTGGTTTCCCACTTGATTGTTGGGGACCCAAGTACTTGCGCTGTCTTGTACTGCATTCCCAGTTAAGAAATGCAGTTAGCAGGAAGCTGAATGGAGACCAATTAGCTGGGGCTGAAGTCCGTATGCTGTGTCACAACCCCAGCCTCTCAGAAACAATTCCTTATTGTGCCAAACCTGTAGTTTTTCAATTTGAGTGCACTGACACCTGAGATACAAGTGCTGTTTATGTGTTTTATGTATTATTCTGGCTTATGCTTATTCTGTTCATTGTTTAATCAACAAGAGAGAACACAAGCGGCAACCTAATGCCCTCTTCATGGTTATGTCCCATCGGAAAATGTTTCCATTTATAAAGTAGCTGGAGATTCTTCATCACCTTTTTTTTTTTTTTTAGTTTGTAAATTATAGGAGTAAATTGATTAAATTTTAGGTTAGGTTTTTTGATGGCAGAAACTAAAGTCTATTTAGAATGGCATCCTCAGAGCCTAACGAAATGGCAGAAACATTGAAGAAGCTCAGTAAGTACTTCCAAGTGAGTAAGTAAAGAGTAGGGTCGCTTGGCTGCTGTAGCATGACACTGGCTTATTTTAAGTGTGAAAAGCTGACATTCTGTAAAGATAGAAGGGTTATTCTCCATCATGTTGAGTCTTCTGGACAACTCAGCTGAGCCAGGACTGACTCCCGTGAGAGCTCCCTAAAAAGAATTCTACTTCGATAACTGTCTTTAGGGAAAGATTTCATAGATGGGAACATAAGATCTGCTTCATTGAATTCTTGCTAACCACAGAAAGTTTCTAATCTTTGTTTACACATGTAGGCATCATAAGCAGGGAGAACTCAGATAATTTAGATATTCTTTAGATCCTTTTTCTCTTCATTTTTCAGCATTTAAGTATTAGCGTAGACTTTCCTGGAAAAATCTAGTCAGTATCAACATTTCTGCCTGGCATTTCAGGTACAATGGGTTCATTGCCCTGACTCCATTCAGTCCTTTAAGTTGGGGAGTCTGTTTCTAGACCTTTGCAGTCCCTGAGTGCTTATGACTAGTGAGTAATAATGCTTGATTAGCATTCTGTGGTTAGCATACTTGATGAGTTACTTGAAAGATTTGGGAAGAGCAACCCTGTAAGCAGATAGGCTCTAATTATTACAGGAAGATGTACATTCATGCCAAGGTGTTTCTGTTGGCACCAACATTATTGGTTTTTTTTTTACTTTAATTTACATCCTTAATTTTGGGTATTTTATTCAGTTTGACATTTGGCAATGCCCATGCTATTTGCATATATTCTCCTTGGGGCTAATCTTATATTCTCATCATCCTACATCTGTTTAGCAACCTTCCTTTCTCCCTTGGCATTATTGTCCTATTGCATAATAAATCCTATTGAATTCTGTCCATCTTTGGAAGGCACCTGCCCCATAGGAGCCAGATCCTCCCTCTGGGCTACAATATAGATGTGTAAAATGTAGCAAAGGAAAATCTTCCTCTTAACAACCTTACAAAGTGAGGGTGCTTACGCCATTTGTTCATATATTAGTTTCAAGCTATTCGCAGAAGAAATGCTTTTCTTATCTTGTACTGATTTCATCTGCACAAGGAACCAAAAGGAAATGAAGTATACAAAAAAATTTTAAATAATATCCAAATAATCACCAAATTCTGGTAAAACCATATTGAATGACTATAGAAATAAAATCCAAACATTTGCTTTCTGTAAGGATATTTTCATTGCTTTAATTCTTTCATTTCTTCTATTATTATTTTTTTTTTGCAAGCAGGTATATTATGCCACAATCTTGACATATTTGCAAACATACTCAGGACAGGAGCAACAGTTAGAGAAAGGAGAGAAGGAAAGGAAATTTGTTTTAGCAACATGTTTTTGTGATGGATGCATAGATATTTTTCCTACCAGGATCTGAATTTATTGTATAGAGTGATGCTCTGGACAGCTTTTAACATGGAAGAAAGATTCCATTCGCTACTGTCACAGTGAACAGTTAGACATGGCCAAATTACTGGAAGGTAATTTTATCACCCTTTTCTCAAACACTTGAGCCAAGAAGATATTAATCAAAGTGCTTAGAAGGAAAGGCACTACTTAAGTTGATGATTTTTGAAGAAGGAATATTTTCTTTGTAAAATCAAGAGGTGTTACTTTACTTTTCATGCAAATGTTAATGAGCTGTTTTATATTTTATGCAATAACCCAGCATCTTTTTGTGGTATTTAAAATGACATCTTCATGGAAATCTCAGAAATGTTTAATTATGGGATGCTGAGTATAGCACATGTGAATGCTGATAGGATATTGTTTATGGCAGGAATGCAAAATATATGTCAGTTAAAAGACTTTCAAAACTAGATAATAAACTACAACTTTCATCTGGTGGGTGAGAATTTGTTTTAGCATTTTTTTCCCTCAATGTTCTTTTTAGCTGCTTCTAAGTAGTTTGATTCTGGCAGTTGGGCAAGAAGTCAAAAGATCCTGCTTCCTTAAAAAGTAATTATTTTAATCAGAGATGCATGAAAAGAATGTGAAGTAAAAATTAAAAATACAGAAGGAAATAAATGTGAAGGGGGTAATGAGTGCTAGACTGCCGAGAGAATAGTGGGCCTCTCATTCTCAGTGTTTATCCCAGGGAACAGGAAGCTGCCTCTTGCTGAACTGTGGGACCAAATGACCCACTGCAAAGCACCCAAACCTTAGTGTACATTTCCACCATCAACTGTTTGAACATGTCAGTTTGATCCCAGTAGCGACGAGTCAAAGCATGTCCAGGATAGTCAGATAAAAGCACAAGTTTCTGCCTCCCTTGAGATTTTTAAGAAGAGTTCCTATTCTTGCCCTGTTATTATGGAAAGTAAAGGAAGTAACATAGTGATTATTGTCACACAGACTCAGCTCAGAAAATCCCAACTTTTTTAGTGAGCTCCACAGGTAGCTTCCCAGGGGCCTCATGATTGGCAGTCTGAATGGGCAACCAACTACTTAGGTGCCCCCTCTCATTCATTCATTAAATATTCCCTTTAGTCCCTTTTTTCTTCACCAACAACACAACAATCAAAGCTTCTCCACTGAGCCCCAGCTGCGTGCCAGGGTCCATAGTGGTGAGCAGCCTCCCATCAGGAGCTCGCAGAGTTCAGTGATTGTTTTTCTTTTCCTGGGATCCCTTGGCTATTTCCTTTTCCAGTGCTGCCAGTTTGTCCAAGTTGGCCATGTTCATCAGAAAACTCCCTCCTTCCTTCTGTTTGTTTTTTCCATGATCACATTTTGTTTTCTCTCTGGGATCCTGTTATTTTTCTGCTGGGATGTACTTTGACTGACAGACATGATTTGATTTGTGAGCCTCGGGGGGCGGTGGGGGGGAGACCCTAAGGTCTACTTTACTAAATGCCCATCAAATGCTGAGGCTCTGATTCTGCAGTCCCCACACTCTCTGGGCCAGTGTCAGCCTGCAGTGGGAGAACAGGTTATGGCTGGTGGGTCCCTACCCCAGAAACGAACTTACTCCTTCCTAAAAGTTCCTGAACATGATACTGACCAGTTTTTTTTTTCCCAATCTTTAAAATTTCAGACCATTAACTTTTCTTCATTCCCTTAACAAATATCCCTGACATCATGCAGCCAATTGCTTCTGATTCACAGAGAAAGAGGCAAGAAGTGATTAGTTGTATCTCTTTGAATGTCAAAACGCAAGCCAAGCAACCTCATCTCCATCCTCACTCTGTTTAATTTTTTTTTTTCCATGCACCTCAGAGGGTTAGATGTCGGTCTTTCCACTCATGAGAGAAGTATACTACTTGACAGCTAGACATTTGACCTGCTGGTTAAAATGCCTCTCTCTCACATTGAATGCCTGGGGTTAATTCCTGAATCCACCTTCCTGATGATGCAAATACTGGGAAGGAACTTATTTTGGCTCAAATGATTGGGTCCCTGCAACCCATGTGGGAGACCTTGATTGAGCTCTGAGTTGCAAACATTTGGGAGTGAAACCAGGGATGGGAATTGTCTTTCTCTGTCTCAAAATGACTTAAATTTAAAAAATAATCTGTTACCTGAGACCTTGGTCCCATCCTCTTTATTTTCCTTAAATCAATATTCCATCAATTGTGTCAATATACTCTTGGGTCATCAAGCTTATTGCATAAATAATGCATTTTGTTATATAAATATCTGCTTCCATGATAGTACAAAGTTATTGAGCCTTGTGAAACTGCTGACAGTTCTATTTTTTGAAGCTTTTTCTGAATACTATGTTATCATATAATTTCAAATAGCAGCCTTCCCTTCTGATAGTGGTTCCCAAACCTCCAATGTTTTGTCCTCCAGTACCAGCCTCACATAGACAACTGGTTCTGTATCACTGTTTGTCATGTTTGTTCATATCAGAAAATGAGGAGACAGTATTTGTTTACTCATTCTTTTATGTCTTGCATTCTATTGATTCTGAGTTCTGCAGATTCATCTCCCCAACAGCCCTAGAATTTTCCTTTCCTTACCAATGGCATTATTTAACTAAGATTTTCTCCATTAGGGATTATGTAATTACTTGTGTAGTAGAGGTTTTCAATTTTGGTCAAACATCAGAATTACTTGAGAGCTTTTAAAATTCTACATGTCCAGCCCATAACCCCTCATTACGCTGGGATATATGGAACATGGAATTCAAGCTTCCAATGAGGCATAGATATAGGAAATACCATTCTACATAGAACATCAACATCCAGACTCTTATGACCCAAGTGGTAATGGTGTTTTTTGAATGTTCTAACTATCATGCTATGTCATTTCTTGAAAGTTTATTTTATTTATTTATACACAGAGATAGATCAGTAGCTTTTGTTTGCTGGTTCACTCATTAAAATGTCTGCAACACTAGCACTCAAAAGCCAAATCCTGGAGCCTGGAACTCAATTTGAGTTTCCCAGATGAGTGTCAGGAACCCCTTTGCTCTTCACATGGCAAATCAGCAAGAAGGTGAATCAGAAGTTGTGGAGGTTGGACTTGAATTGGATATCCTAATATGGGATGATGTACTCTAATTTATGTTTTAACCATTATACCAAACACCTGCCTTATTGTAGCAGGATCTGTAAACCCAGAGAGGAAGACCAAGGCCTTTAAGGGGAAGAACCAAGGCTTTTAAGAGGAAATTGTCCTTACTATGCTTCTACAAGGCTCAGTTGGATACATATCCAAAAGACTGAATCTCAAATAAGGTGGCCATTTTCTTACATATGCTTTATTTATTTTCTAATAAAGAAAAGCAGCTTTACAGAGAGAAGGAGAGCCAGAAAAAGAGTTTTCATCTGCTATTTTACTCCTCAAGTGGCTACAGTGTGGGAGCCAAAGCTGAGCCAATTTGAAGATATGAGCTATGTACTTCTTCTGGGTCTCCCACATGAGTGCAGGGTCCTAAAGCACTGGGCCATCCTTCACTGCTTTCCCAAGCCATAAACAGAGAGCTGAATGGGAAATGGAGTAGCCAGGACACAAGCAAGCATCCATATGGGATCCTTATAAGGGGAGAATTAGGCATTGAGCCTTAGTACAGGGTCCTCTTAAATACAATTTAAGCTTCTTTCTCCCTTATATGGCTGCATGCATACATTTAATTGGATATCATAATGCTACATGGCAGCTTTGGGAATTTGTACAAAACTATGCATGTGCATATACTTATTTATAAATTTTAACCAGTTCCCTTAATATACCTAACGTTTCTTCCACATACATGTTTTGGCATATGCTGTCTGGCACTAGCTAACACCATTGCTCTATGCTGACAAGCAGAAGCTGAAAAAGCTACAAGCAAGTAGAAGACAATAGCCAAAGTTTTTTCAAATTAACTTTTTAAAAACAATCTTTATAAAGAGAACAGATCTCATGCATTTTATACAGTTCTAAGAAGATAATCATACTTCCCTCCACTTTTTTTTCTCTCCCTAACCCCACCTTCCCTTCTTTTCTTTATTTTTTTTCTTTAACTTTTAGGAAAGCTTAGTTTCAACCCTTTCTGTAGCCACTGGCTGAATGCAACTCTTACCACAATATTCAACAAGTAAAAAGAAAATACTTATATATGTGTGTATATATATTGAATGTGTATATATATTGAATACATATTGAATATATATATTTGTATTCTGTATTAAGCACCACAAATATTAGAGCAAACATATGATATTTGTTTTGGGGGACTGTCTTATTTCACTAAACATAATGATTTCCAGTTGCATCCTTTTTGTTACAAAAGACAAGACTTCGTTTCTTCTTGTCTAAGTAGTAAAAACTTTTAAGTATTAACTTATTAGACAGGGAAAGACCCTAAAACAGACACCTGAAGAGAAAGACTCCCTGTCATCTAATTCACTCCTCAAGAGCCCACTGAGCTGGGACTGACTCTGGCCTGGGGCTAAGCCAAGAGTCCAGCACTCTATTCAGTTTTCCCACATAACCTTGCATTAGCATGTAGCTGGAACTACACACCAGAGCTAGATATTGAGCTAGGCACTCAGTGATGTGGGATGACAGTGTCTTAACTGCTTGGTCAAATATCTAGAAAGCAATTGCTCACTACTGCATCTGTGTAGAAACTTAATTGCTTAACACTCCCTTAGTGTTATCCCATTAAATCATTTATTAATTTAATAAATATTACTGTGAACATTGAATGATTCATAATGTTCAAAAGGATCTACCTCAGAGAGAAAGATATTCTGTATCCATTTCTTACTGCTACACTCCACCCCACTTCTGCAGACAACCTGGTATTCTGTAATATATAACCTATATACATTTTCTTTTCTTTCTAAACAAGAACATTGGAATGCTGTGATGTTATTTTCATTCAGGTTGCTATCACGTAACAATGTGCCTGGGAGGTCTATTCATGTCAGTAAATACAGAGCTGGATCATGTTGCGTAGTTATATGTTGTTCTGTTACGTGCTTATTAAATAATTCATGTAGTGAAAATCTGATTGGAGCTGTTTAAATCTTTACCATTAGAAACCCTGGTGCAATGACTAGCCTTATCCATGCCACTTCATAATATGCCATAAAGGTGTGTCTATTTTATATTTTGGTAGGAATTGCTGAATTTTCTTGCACTGAGTCTATACATTCCCCTCCCCTCACCAATATCTATTCTCAAAATCATTTCCAGCAGAGTGCTGTATTTACTTTGTGTATTCTCCATTCTGCATTTATTCTACTATGCAGAGAGAGAAGATCTGAAATGTTGAAGAACAATGTAAATTTTTTTTAAAATGTGAATGGTAACATGGTATTCTCATGGTTTTCCTTGAATTCTTTTCTCCTTTACAGCTTCCACAAAAATAGCTAAATAATTCTAAAAGGAAATATTAACTTGATCAGACAGAGTATGATATGTATGGATGGGAAGGAAAAGCAGCTGTGTATATTTCCAAAGCTAATAGGAAGATGCTTCAAGGGAATAAAAGGTCAAGAAGGCTCCTAATGACAAGTGGTTCACTTCTTCCTTAGCTTTGAATGTCACGGGTGAACAAAAGCAGAGACACTCAGAAAAGCCCTGCTTCTCTTGCTTGAAGAGCTGCTCTGACCTTGCAATAGACACTGTGCTAAGAATGCCTCCTGTAAGAATACAGCCAAGCTTTTATCTGAGCACCAAAGAATCATAGTTACTTTTCAAGCCATATTTTCTCAGTCTGTGTACTAACAGAAGCCAAGCTGGAAATTTTAAATAAGAAGGATTTTTTTTAAGGATATGCTACTATTTTCATGTGTCCATATTAAGGGCAGACTTAGGCAAAGAGGGATTGAATTACTTTTGAATGAATATGATCGAATGTGGTTCCTATTCTAGTGTTCCACTGAACTAACTGTATAAATAATTATGAAAATAAAACAGGTAATTTCTAGGAAAATATTTTTCAAGCCCTTAATAAGCTAATAATCTCATGCAGGAAAGTGCTTGCCTAGCAATGTTTTCATGCAAAATTAGACTTATTAATATTTTATCAAATACTAGTTGTTATTATCTATGATAATGAGTCCTCTCTGTTTGCAAAATCTAAATGGGTGAAAGAGGCAGCAAGGGCGGATTTGTTGGTATTGATTCAGTATTGCCACAGTGTCTGAGCAAGAGGATGTAGCCATATTGGGAGTTACAGCATCATGGAACCCGTGCAGTCAAATCCCACTCAGCAACCTTCTCTCCTGAGTACAGGATTGTGGTCCTATCTTCTGAGTTCTTACTGAGGCCCTTTTTTTTTTCTGTTCATTTGTTTTTATTTTTACATTTAAGCTGTTCCCCATTCAATTTAATGCTTTCTTCAAAAATGTATTTATTATATTTTTTGTAAGGCACATGCATACACACACAAGCCACAGTGGTATACAACTTATCAATAGCAATTCTAATTGGCACTGGCTGAAGCTGGAAGCCCAGAACTCCACTTAAGTGTTCATATGGGAAGCAGAGGTACAAAGACAGGACCTGCTACTGTCTGGATATGCACTGCCTGCTACTGTGTGAGTTAGCAAGAAGCTCGATTGGAAATGGAACCGTGACTGGAACCTAGCATGCTGACATGGGATGCAGGAGTCCCACATGGCACCTTGGCAGCCTCACCAGAGATGCATCCCTGGTACTCTTAAATAAGCAGCATACACATTTATGGAAGAAAGCAGAGACCATTCATAGCATCACACTACTGAAATGATAAAAATTTTTCTTTGAAAATGTTCACTGTCTGCAATGCAGAAAGCATCATACATAGATTGTTTTTCCTTTTAAATACAATTTTTGTTTTTTTGAGGAACAAAACCTGTGCTTGCTACTCACTGTTGGTAATTTTTCTCTTTGGTGTACTTGCTCCATGGATGCCTTTCTTGACTTAGTTCACAGCTGTCCTATCACTTTCTATATTATGCACAGTTGAAGGTCATAAAATTCATTCATGCTACACCTCAGCTGTGTAGAAAAACAGTAGTTCCATGGACACTATCTGCTTTCTAGACGGAGGGTGTATTTTGTTTACTATTTTCTTTAAAATTTGGTGTGACTGAGAATTGCTAATAGATTACATAGCACTGCATATTCTTAGGATAAAAAGAAAACTCCTGCTTCCCTAATTACTTGATCATACACAGGTTTTTTTATGAAGTGAGGCTAAGGATGTGGCTCAAGAAATATCATGGCAGAGAGGATGGGCTATGATCATGGGGTATGCTGTGCCCCAGAACTTCTCGTGACAGCTAAATCAGGCTCACTGGATGCAACGTGTGGCCTTACTGGTGCTGCGATTTCCTGAAGGGGGGGCGTTTCTCTGACTGTTATTTGGCTCTGACTTGGTAATATGTCCTTGGGTCAAACGTTTATTGTTTTCCAGAATATTTGGCCTGCCTTGATTCTTTCTTTGATATGCACGGTCTTTGAGATACCATTGTCCATACCTACAAAGTTCTCTGATTGTCAGAAGAGCTATTGCTGTCATTGGAGATGTTTTCTAGGACCAAGAGCCTGGATACAAAGTATATATTGCTCCACCCTGCCAGCACTGTGGCTGTGTTGAAAGAGCAGCTCCAAGTTTTTGGGTTCTTGGCAGGTCTTGAATAACTCTGCCTCCTTCTTAGGGTTGAGTTATCTAATTTACTTTTCAAGAACCCAGCATTCCTTCTCTAACGCACACTTTCTCTTTGCCATCTGCAATAAGGACATTACACATAGACTTCGCAATCTCTACATGTGTTTGCAAACTACCTGCTGATATCTCCATATCTGGAAGATATTTGAAATCTAACTCATGCAAAAAGGCTCTTCTATAATTCTTCCCAAATGTCTCAGGTTTTCCGTTGGTGACTTAGCCAGTTTTCCATCTCTTAAATTCTAATGTAGGATGCTCAAAAGAAAAATGAAATGATTTGTTTTGTTCTTTTCTTTAAACCCTGGCTTAGATACAGGATAGCACACAAATGCATGGCCATTTTACCTTTGTTACCAAAACCTAATCCATGCATTTGTATTGTCTACACTATTGCTTATTATCCTACTCTAAATCACCAAATTCTCTTATCACTCACTCAACTTACTTCCTTTTCCTTGACTAACCACCTGTTGTCGGGGCACAAATAATCTGTTTCCCTTTGTTTGAAACCCCTCAGACCTATTGTACTTCAGGAAAACAATTCCATGCTTATTATCCTGTTTTACCTGACCTTTTGTGGCTGCTACTTTTGTATCTTCATCTTCAGTCACTATGTTTCTCACCTGCCATGATCCCAAGGCATAGAAGTAGTTTCTCTTCTTCAAAAGGCATAGAAGTAGTTTTTCTTCTTCAAACACACTGTCTCATTTACAGGAACTCTGCACTGGCTGTACTCTCTTTCAGGAGTTTTAGTCTCACTCCTGGCAGGAGTTGGCCTCATCTTACAAGTTGGAATTCAGCCATCCTAAAGAATTTTGTTATTACCTAAACTCATGAAGCTTCCTGGTCATTGGCTCTGACTTTCCTTTTATACTCTGTATAACATCCCACAATATGTTATGTTCTTTCTGGTACTGATTTGTTTGTTCTCTGCTTTCTATCTACCTCCTTAGCCAACTTCTTTCCAGAACTGGTGATGGCTCATAGCAAGTACTCAGAAAATACCTGTGGAAAGAGTAAATCAATGAGTAGACAAGTGTGGTCTCTCATAAAGGAGAATTTTCTTGAAATAAATTCTTAGTATCTGAAAAATCCATAAGGTTGAGTCTTGCCATCGTTTTTGGATAGTAGGAAGTAAAATAGGGCATGCATTGAATCTAACTATTTTCTGCCTTCCATGTCGTCTGGTGTTTATGACAAAATAGCTGATGAAACTATGTGATTTTCACATTTGATACAGCCAGGTGGCAGAAACAAATTTCTAAATATTTTCTGATCCTAATTTCCCTCATCTTAAAGCTTGAGGAAGATATCTCCTTAATAGAAAAGGTTGGAGAAGCAAATGAAATTATAAATGTAAAAGCACTTTACACAGTGTTCAAATGAATAACCTTTGCAGTACAGCACATTCCATGCAAGTGTTCATCCTGACAGAGAAAGGACATAGATGCAGAATTACCTTAAAGTATAGCTTCATATTAATATTGTTGCAAACTATATTAGGGATATCCACATAAACAGAATGAGTAGAAGACATCTTAACCATGTGGGCACTGAGTTTCTCAGTATGCACATGAAGAGGTATATTACAGATTTCCTTTCTCATAAAATGGAAGTTGAGCAGTTTTACAGAGTGCTGTTAGAAAATTGTTGAGCTCAGAAAGCTGTTGATGTAATTTAACTCAGTCCTGAAGTCCAGAGACTCAGGGAGCCAGTGGTATAAGTCCTGATCCGCTCCGAAGACCCAAGAATCAGACATTCTGATATCTGAGGGCAGGAGGAGCTGACTGTCCAGCACATAATGAAAATAAGAGGTAGGGAGGGAGGTAGGGTAGGAATGAGGAAGAGAGAGAGGAAAAGAAAGAGAAATTTGCCCTTTTTCAGCCTTTTGGCAATGGGGTGGATGACAGTCCATATTCCTGTAGGCAATATTGTTTTTTCAGTTTATAGATTCAAATGTTAATCTATACTGGAAACAACAAACTCTCAGACATATTTTACTATCTATCAACATGACTTAACCCAGTGAAATTGACACATAAAATAAATCATCAAACCAATCTTCAAGATTTGTCTAAGACTCGAGAATTTCCTAGAATGCGGGTTTTCTTTGTAGTCAAACAGGAACAGTGTGGCTATTCTGGCTCCAGCAGATCAGCACCAGTTGAATCATAATAAGAAATCATGTTCAGTTCTATTGCCCATGAAGCAAGGGTACTCAGACACGGTGATATGAATTGGGTGGAGGGTGAAACATTTCTGGAAGTAATAATGTAGACACTCTGCCAGATGAGGAAGGATAGATGGACCAGAGACTGTTGTATTTGGAAAGCAGGAATGCAGAGCTTTGTATCTATGCAGAAGATTAAGATCAAGGGCCATCATAATCAGGGTATATGTGATATTATACTTTTCAGTATGTATTTTGAGAGAAGAATGTAATTAAAATTTGAAAGGAAGATTTCAGCTCCAACTATGGGGCAATCTAAAAACTTTTTTTTTTTTTGGTGAATAAATGATATATTGGTTATTCAGAGATGACTGAGTACCAAAGAGAATCCATTATCTTCTACTAAGTCATTAGGACATTTTTTTTTTAAAAAAAATAAGAGTAATGCAGGAGCCACCTGACTTCATCTCTCTTCTTAAACTTCACGTTCTATTTACTTTAGGGCATGGACACACACACACACACCCCCCCACACACACACACACCCTACTCTGAGACTTACATTCGAATGCTGGTAATGGCCAGGGTTGGATTGGGCTTAGAGCCAGGAGCCAAGAGCCAGGAATGCAATCTCGATATTCCATGTGGGTGGTAGGAAATCAATTACTTCAACTCTTCTTCTTGCTTCTTGAGGTCTCTCATGGCAGGAGGCTGAAGTAGGCAGTATGAGCTGGACCTGGAAATCAAAGGAAAACAGTGCAATGCAAATTGTGGCTATCTTAATTATTAAGCTTAGTGCCCTCTCCTGACCATATCTCTGGAACCCATCTGTCTCTTCATTCTCAAGCATAAATCATAATTATCTTCATTTCACCATCTGGCTTACTACTCAGTTAGACTCCAAACTTTCAGTGTGCCAAAAAAAAAATCCTTCACATTTCAGTTAGAATAATATAAAGTGCTAATCTGTGTTTCTTTCTCTCCTCTCTGAATATGTTTCGTTGATGGTGTTCACTGTTGTTAAAAGATGAACAAAATTAAGAGCCATCTAGAATTCAAATATAAGGTGCTGTATAGCCACATGTTGGGAATTCCCACTCACCTGTTCATCGAGTTTTAGATGCTCAGATCTGTTCAGTTCCTCCCAGGCCACTGGTTTCCTTCCTTTCTTCCTCAGGACATTTGCGTGGGGTGTTTCCAGGAATTCTTCCACCATGGCTTCCCTCCCTCACCTGACCTACTTGCAGTTCAGCTAATACTGATGTGTACCTTTCTTAGATAATAGAATGCACTGGGGAAAACTTCTCACTATCCATGATCATCTTAGGCTGAGCTTCCATATGGCATTTATTTTTATTGACGATTTAGTAAATATTTGCATAATTACTTAGTGGATGCCAACAGCATAACTAAGCATCCTGAGAACACCAGTCATGCCTATCTTTCTTATTAAATTTTTTTAAAATTTTTAATTACATTTCATTTTATGACAGTTTCATAGGCTCTGGGATTCCCCCAACGCCTCCCCATGCCCTCCCCCATGGTGGATTCCTCCACCTTGATGCAGTATTACAGTTCAAGTCCAGTCAAGATTCTTTCATTGCAACATGCCTATCTTTCTTATCTAGTGATATTCATTCTAGCTCTGTCTCCTGACATCCTTATTGATAACTATGATGGGTTTTCATGAAGTTCAGGGAAAATGCATATGTTCAAAAAAAGACAGATTTTTAAAACAATTGTACCAAAACAATATATAATTTAATTCCATTTCCACATTAAAAATGGTCAGTGGATACAAACTTTTTGTTAAATAACTGAACACACATTTGAATAAATTAAGGAATAAAGGATGTTCAAAAGCTGGCTTCTAGGAGCTTGCCTCGTACTGGGGGACGTGGAAAATAAGTATTGAATGCAGAAATGCTAACACATACTATCTGTTACTTATTTCCTTTCAAGCCCCACAGTGCAGATGAAACAGTGGTCATTACTCATGATTATCAGAGAAGGATACTGAGACCATCCAAGTTTGAGCATTAAGGCTGGGATGGTGAAAAGAAGATATGAGCCACTTTAGCCAATCATTTATAAATGCTGAGTCCGTGTGTGTGTGAGAGAGTGAGAGCGAGAGAACAAATGACAACTAAGTGAGAAAACAACTCTGGGAATCTCTTTAGCTATAGATATACGTGAGGTAGTTACACTATTCATCTCACCACCTGTTATGGCAAGCCATCTCAAAGCCGTTGTTTTAGAAAAAGCACCTGTAGAGAGGTGTGCAGCTGTGAGAGGTTGTGTACACATCTATGAATGAGCTATCAGTATCCTGAGAACTGACAGCAGATTCACCCTCAACAGAGTGGTTTAAATCAGCACAACTAATCACTGCTTAACTTCACTTGCAAATTTTTAAAAAGATAAATTACTCATGTCCAACACTCTCTGGATATAGAGCAAAGCCTCCAGAAATGGACCAATACAGCCACATGTTATTCTCAAGAAGATTTTGATTACCACTCAGGTTTGGGAATTATTGTACTCACCTATTTGATGATGACAGTCCTGTGGCTTACCTTCAGATACAAACTGAGACATAGGCAATGATTTACCATGGTGGACAACAATGAACAGTGCAGCAGCTGGTCTCCAGCATCTGACACATTAATTATATCACACTTCAGGTTTTACAAGAAGAAATGTGTTTTGCTGAAAAGTACCACGAATACATTTATTTAGGCTTAAACCGATCAGTTAAGGCATTTCATGTATTAAAGTGAGTTTAGGATACCTCTAATACCATGGCCTTCAAATTACAAAATGAGGAAGAGTCAGTTTGAGCACCATCATTGGAACTTCTGAGTTAGTGGGACCTTAGGAATCTGTACCTTAAAAAAGTCCCAGTGGTTATTCCCATGTGTACCAGGTAGGCTTTGGACAACACTGCCCCAGATGGCCTGTTGCTTCCTAAATTTTATGTTTATCTCAAGAGTGGCATCCTAAACCATAACTATAGATTAACATCAGTTGGGATTTTAAATAAAAATGTCGTGTCGAGGCCACATGCTAAGAGATTCTGATTTAATTTGCCTGGGCTGAGATCCACTTAACAGTATTTTGGTTAAACTTTTTGGGTAACTCAAATGTGAAGTGAAAGCTAGAGAAGATAGATCAATTGTTGGAGCCATGTGAATTTGTTTTGCTTCCAAGCTTAGGCAGGAGGTAAATTGAAGTGATTCTGATTGCCTTTCTGCTTCCTAGGTATAAAAAAAACGCAAAAGGCATCTTACAGAGATAATAAAGCGCTCTCTGGCAGCCATATGGAAACAGTCATGTGCTTGAGGATGATTATGTAATCTGCTGCTTGAGAGACAGCTTTTGAAAATGAAGTATAATTAGGGAGGATATATATTTTTTTAAATGTGGTGAGACTAATGCAAGGGATTAAACAAAAAGACTAAAGAAAGGAAAAGTTTACAACTAAGTGATGAATGCATCCATATGATTATTTCATATATGTTATTAATTAGGGTGTGTGTTTTAAATAAAATCATAGAAAAATATATCTATGTAGTTTTGGAGAGTTCTTACAATGACAACCACACACACACACACACACACACACACACACAAACACACCATCCCCCCAAACTACCCTCACTTTAATTTCAGTTCACCTGCTACCTAATGAGTTCAATTATGAATTTTAAAACAGATTGATGAGGTTCAATTTCTTGTTACTCGTTTGTTTTTAGTTGGAAAAGAGTGCATCTTCCCCAGTGTAATATATGAATTGCTCTAAAAATATTTCTTCCTGTAATTGCTACATTGCATGTATGATGTCTAAAAAAATTAACCATTTATTATTATCTTCTACGAGATAGGAATGAGGAAGCGTGCAGAACAAAGTAAGACATAGCCACTGAATTAAAGGTGTTCGTTCAAGAGTTGGACCACAGCATTTCATATATGGAAACATAATCAGACATGTAGCAGCCCAGACTCTGCAGCCCTAAATGTCTTAGTCTTGACCAAACATTTTACTAGCTTCCTAGTCTTGGCCAAGGTTTCTGACCAAAATGCAGAGAACATGATGCCACTACTCCATATTTTATTAGTTGTTTGAGTAACTGATTTTTGAGTAACTACAAATATTTGCCAGTACAACTGAGAAGAAGGTTTTAAACATTGTAAAAATATTTTAAATAATCTCAGTCAGTTTAGGATACAGAAGATGAATTAAAGTGCAACTAACTTAAAATGAGAAGGGAAAATATAGTAACAAATTAAAATGAGAAATTACAATGTAATTCTTGAGGCAGTATTATATATATAGAGAGAGAGTTGGATTAGAATATATATATATATACATATACATATATAGGAAATATCTGTGTACTTTTACTGTCCTGATTATATTTGCATTATTCCTACAATTATTTTCTTTAAACTGCATTTGTTTATCAAATTACATTTTGCTAGCATAGATTGTGCAGGTCTGTCCTGTGAAGTACATACTCATCAGACAGTGACAAGCTCAAAAAGACATACAAAAATATGTACAGAGATGGAATATATGGATTTGATGTTATATGGGAATTAAATACTATATATTCACAGTTGGTACTTGGATTTTAGAATATTAAAACTTGTATTTATATTTTCTCAGAGAATTCCTCTCTATATAAAATATATTTAGTTCTGTTTAATACATGATAAAATACATAGTACAACTTTTTGTTTGTATCTAGAAAATTAAAATCACTGCATTAAAACATAGTTTGAGAAACCAAAATTGCCATTTGGGTGTACTATCTCCTATTTGGTTTGCATCCCACTAAGTAATTATAGATGGAAGTAATTTTCTAAGTTTTAACATAGTACAAATTATCATTATCATAGCCACATCCCATTATACTCTCACAGAAGTCTCATTGAGACATTATTTGATTTTATCCACATATAAAACAACACATCTCTTGGCTCTGTTTAAAAGCCAAGTTACTACAGATAGCAATATTTATATATACAATGTCAACCAGATTGATATTTGCAGATAGATTCCATTTTTTTGAGCTGAATGGTCTCCTTGCTGTAGGCAGCAATGAATGAGCGCTGAGCCTGCAGTGTCAGGACACCTGGCTTTCCATCCCAGCTAAGGCACATGATCCGGAGTGATAGTTGTCACTTGCATTCATTCAGGAGCACTAAGATGTGTTTCTCTTCTTCACCAAAAGTAGTGGTTATAACAGCACTATCCCTTAATTTTCACAGCAAAATTGAGAGTCTAATTTGTGTTTTCCATATGATTGTGGTCTGCTTTTGCACTACTTTTCATGGGGGGAAAAGGACAGAAGCAAACCAGATGGTTTATCTGCGCAGCTTGGTGAGGCAATGATGCTATGATAGATAAATGGCAAAATGCTATACCTTCAAGTGAATTGTTCGTCTCAGTCATGCCACATCCTAGAAGGAGTGTTGGCAGCCACATGGCTTTCCTCTAAGATATCGCACAGCTGAACTTTTTCCTACATGTGGCTCCCTCTTAGATCCTCTCTCAATTCAGCTAAGTTTGGGGGTGGGTGTGGAGAGAAAAGAATAGTGAATTGTGCCACAGTTTCAATGACTCAAAAGTTGGAATAGAATACTTCTACTTTCTCGGCTCAGTCACATGGCCAAAATTAGGTAGAAATGTTGCCAAGCTATGCACTCAGGAGTTAAATGGAAATTCAAACTAGAGAAAGTACCTATGATAAATTTGGTCTTAGCTACTGGAGAGCATAATCAGCAAGATTTCCATTTTTTCAGTTCATACCATTATATTTCAACTGACAGCGATGTGTCACCACAGAGCCAATTCAGTAGTTCCTGAAGTGTCTGAATCTGAATCTATCTATTTCCTGGATGCAAATAAGTCTTATTGAACAGCTTGCAGCTCCCTTGAGACATATAGAGTGAAAACTCATGAGATGCCATTTTGCCTCAGTACTGACTCATGCTAAAAATTTTGATGAAGGTCTGTGATGTGTCTTCTATTGTCCCACCTGGCTGTATGAGAATTTAACCAGTATTTCCACTCTATATGGTCTCCATGCCCAGTCTGCAATCATCAAAGACCCCTGCGAGTCAGATCCAATCGATGCTGACCCTACTCCTGATCTTGATGCTTATGCCTATTTTTTAATTCTACAAATTAAATACATCTTCTAGATCTGTGACACCTTTGGCTGTTTCCCATTGAAACCAGCAAATCATTGCAAAATTAACCCTTCCCTCTGTAATTCTTGGCCTGCAGAGAATCATCATTTAAAATATTTTCTTTTTTTTAAAAAAAAAACTCTAATGTAAAACAAGGAACACATTAGCAACAGTGTATTACATACTTGAAATTAACTAAGAAGCAGATCTTAAATATTCCTGTTTACACCTTAAATGTAAACTTCAACTGTCAATAATACTTCAATCCAGCTGGAAATTTGTTTTTTGAAGATATTGAACATGGTTGGAAGAGATATATACCCCAATCTCCTTTTTAATGATTTTCTCTTTAATGTTTAGATTCTTGTTTAAAAATAGAAATAAAAGTAGATTCTGGGTAACTGAGTTGTAAAACAAATGTATCACAAGTCTGATGAGCTCACCGGATCTACTAACCTATAATGTGAGGCAAAAACTTGGGGGCCGAGCATTGCCACCTCTCAGTAGGATATTACCACCTGATGGACAGTTGTCACTCCACAGCAGCCATGGCCACTTCTGGACATTTATAAACACAGTGTGCTGGACCCAACCTTCCCTAGATTATTTAGCCTCATGCCATGGGAACTCCGATTTCTTTTTTCTGTAGAACAACATTCTAACTGCCTTTGCTTTGGAGTGGATGCAGTTGTGTAGAGCCTCTGCCCTGCTGTGCACATGGTTTATCTTGCAAGATACTACTTTTTTCTCACTACATTGTTAACTACAGGAAAAGAGACATACGTTTTATTTTGCTTAATACATCATGCCAAACACTAAGACCAGTCCCTTATTATACTCAGTGAATAGTGAATCAATGAAGCAATACTGCTTTTGTATGTATAGCTAAAACTTGTCTAATTTCAACAGAAGAACCTAATACTAATATATTTAATGTTTTTTTTTTTGCATTTTAGCTTTGCTCCAGGATAATTATTTGTAGATTTGCACTTTGCCTTTTTAATTAATTATTACTAGTGACATCTGTTGATTTGGTTGCTTGAATTTAACTTGTGATATATATCATATATTTACAGCTTTTCCCTTGATCCTAAGCTGATCCCTGTCTTCACTGTGAATTTTTAGTTTGCACATTGTCATGCATCATATGACTTTGGAATCTTGGTAGGTGATGCCTTATAAGTGATGTCTTCTCAGGATCACTCTCATTTTCTTCATGGACTTCCCACCTTAGCCAATAGAAAATAGCATTGTCTAGTGTAACTAGTCATCCTGTGGCACTTGCTTTGACTGACATAGGGAGCAGTTTGAGCATAACAAAGTTCATGATTCCGTTTGCACAATGTATTAGTCAGATGCAGCTAACAGTATGCAGTTGAGGAGAAACACACACCTAAACATACAAGTGTACACTTGAAGCATCCAGCTGTTAGGTATTTTTGGTTCATCACACATGTCAGCTTGTTTTTACAACTTCCCACATTATTGAAGACAATTGAAGCTAATTCTCTGTTTACCTTTTTCTGGTACAAACTGTGACCTTATTTCTATTTCCACAAGAAAATTGCAGGCCTTTTTAAGGTCAATGGCTGTAGTTGCTACACAAACATAAACACACTCTCACATATGTGCACCTACACATATGTAATTGTTTACCATTTGTGGTTGCTAGTGTCATTTTCTTTCTTTATTTGTTTCAAAGATTTATTTGTTTTTATTGCAAAGTCAGATATACAGAGAGGAGGAGAGACAGAGAAATATCTTCTGTTTGATGATCCATTCCCCAAGTGAGCTGCATCAGATGGTGCTGGGCCAATCGGAAGCCTGGAGACAGATCTTCCACATAGGTACAGGATCCCAAGGCTTTGGGCCATCCTTGACTGCTTTCCCAGGCCACAAGCAGGGAGCTGGATGGGAAGTGGGGCTGGTGATATTAGAACCAGCGTCCCTATGAGATCCCGGTGTGTTCAAGGCGAGGACTTTAGCCACTGGGCCTCTGCACCGGGTCCACTAGTGTCATTTTCAATGCTACTGTATTTTTCATGTGTCATGAATGTACTATGCTTTTGAGTATTATGGCACAACCCCATTTTCCTCACATGCACTGAAGCTGTCATTGTACACATTAGTATGACAACATGTGTCGTGTGGTGGCACAATTGATTATTCTATTGCTGTTCTGTCATCCGTGCTCTGAGAGTCACCTAATACAGCATTGTTTTTCTTGTTCAGGGATGTATTTTGAGATGTTGCATTTGGTGCAGCACAGTTCATCAGTTGGCCTAAGCATTGCTCATTAGGCTCTGAGTTCACAGTTACATTGGGGATTAAGTTTCCAGTACACAATTGCTTGGGTACATATTCAAACCAGATCCTTTAAAGATGATTTGAGCGTTAAGTATTTCTTGTCTCTATGCCCCGTAGAACACTCGTTTTACTCAGTTACAAGATATGGTTGTAGGAGAAGGATGTGGCTTCTCTAACAGTGAGGCCCATCGGAAGGGACCTGATCCCTGAAGGGGACTGTCTACCGGCCACCGCCCTGTGGCTAAGCAGGAAAGCCTTTCTTGCTTGAAGACAAATGTAACTCAATTATGTCATGATATGAATCACTCTATCTAGGTTTGTGATATTTCTTACAGTCCTTTCAAAATTTCAAATTTTATAATAATTGTAGGCTTTTTGAAGACTATTAAAAGTTGCTCTTCTTCCAACTTTATTAATGTTTATGTCTTATGTAACTCCTATATAAAGATCTCAATCATGATATCAATAAATATAATGCTACCGATTATCCAGGGCCTTTTAACATTACACTAGTATTTCAGATGATTTTAATTCTCTGGATAGAAACTACTTCAATATTTTGTGTTACATTTACTTGACTTGAATTATACTCAATATTTCATACACCCAAATGTATGAAACTCTTAAAGCTAAATACTTTACATGAAAACACATGACACATGCAATTATTAGGTTACTAAGTCAACAGCTGTGGAATGAATCAGCCATAAAAGCTTTTCTGGACAAGTTTTTAATTCTATTTTGTAACATTATACACATAACTGTATTCAATTTGCTTGTTTAGTAATTTAGCTGAACAAAGTAGAAATATGTAAAGAAGGTACCTCTAATAGCATAAATAATACCACTCAAGAAAAAAGGGAGTGAGATCTTTTAAAAGCTGTTCTGTTTGAATTGGACAGAAATAACAAATCCATGAGAAGATCAAATACAGCATCCAAAATACCTTAGGGAGGTGATTTTCAAATTGACTTTGAAAACTATGATGAGCCTGTGAGCAGACTGAATGTTCTAGTGGGTGGTGCTTATGTAAAGTCAGAGCTGTAAGACTGGCAGATGTCACAAAGCATAACTGATCAGAAAATAGGATATGCTTTCCTTTTGAAATTCATATGCTGAAAGAAATTTATTTTATAAAACCTTCATTTTAATAAAATAATAGAACCTTGGAGTGATGCATTTCTTTTCTGCTCTTGTGTGGATTTTGCATGAGGAAGGCTTGCACTGTGGTCAGCATGGCAACTGAGGAAGCTGCCTGCTTGCACTCCCAGCATCCTACACTGTACTTTGACTACTCTGCTCATGCCTGTGATCTAAGACCCTGTGTTTGCGAAGGCAGATGATGGCCATAACACCTGGGTCTTCACCGCCCTCCACACCCCTGCTCCCCTCATCCTCAACAGCACAAAAGATCCAGTCCTTTGCTCCTGGGCTCAGGTGTAGTGTTGTGCCACCAAGAAAGTGAACTATCAGAGAAAGTGTTCCCCAACTCCAATGTCTCTGTTTTTCTTGCTCTTCAATTAAATAAATAAGCTTTTTTTTTTTAGACTTGTTGTTGCTTATTTTGTTCCTTCATTCACACTTTGGATGTTTAAGAAATCTATAATCATAAACTAACTGCTTGTTAGAAGAGAGGGAAGCAGATTTAAAAATAGTAACTTAGGGTGAAACATATAATATATACACTTAAATTGCTTCAGTAAAAGTTAAAAGTACTATTGTAATTGTATTTTCCTATTATTGATTTATTGGCTATTGTCATAATGCCAGTTTTCTTTTTAGAACATTACAATTGCCAAATAGTTTCCTCTAACAAAATTCACATAAACATCTTATATTTTACGTTGTAATGCACTATTTTTACTAGGATAAATAGTTTCCAATAATTCTTCAGATTTAGAATTTTGTTATGAAGTATATCGAAAGCTCACTTTTTTCTAATGTGATGGCTTAAATGGAATGAGATTTTACTTTAACATTGGCATGTTCCTGGGTGAAAACTCTTGGCACACAGGGCTGAAGTGAGCTGAATACCTAACATAATTGGTTTCATTCTCCTCTGATTTTGTTCTATATCGTATGACTGGTTGAAAAACTGAACTCCAAGGATTAATGGGCATGATATCCAGTGGTTTTGCTTTTGTTTTGCTTTCTTCTAAGTTTGAAAGCCATCAGCATAGCTAGTAGAACAACCAGATAATGTTAGTGCATTTGTTGCACTCAAAATACTAGATGACTCTTTCCTTATGTCTTAATAATGAAAACACTTTGGGGACTTTGATATATCATGAAAAAAAAATCCCCCTCCCCATTTTTTTTTTCTGTTTTGACAGCAATGTCTATCTATTAGGACAGTTTAGAAAGCTATACAAGGGCCTGGCACAGTGGCCTAGAGGCTAATGTCCTCGCCTTGAATGTGCCCTGGGATCCCATATGTGCATCGGGTCTAATCCCAGCTAGTCCACTTCCCATCCAGCTCCCTGCATGTGGCCTGGGAAAGCACTCTAGGACGGCCCAAAGCCTTGGGACCCTGCACCTACGTGGGAGACCTGGAGGAAGTTCCTGGATCCTGGCTTTGTATTGGCACAGCACCAGCCATTGCAGCCACTTGGGGAGTGAATCATGGGATAGAAGATTTTTCTCTCTGTCTCTCCTCCTCTCTGTATATCTGACTTTCCAATAAAAATATCTTTAAAAAAACCTATATAATTATGTTTTAGATGTCATAACTTAGAGTAAAACGTTAACTAATGTGCTTGGTTGGAGAAAGAATGGCCTCCATTACAGTGTCGTTTGTTAAGTTTTTACTTAACCTTTCATATCTGGTATGTTAATAGGTTAAAATATGTAAACCAAACTCTTGATTATTCTCCATTTCTTGCTTGTATTATTGGCATCATTTTTGTGTGTGGCACAGATCAAACCTACAGTTGTGGTTAGGGCCACTGAAGTCACATTAGGTAACTTGAAGCAGTCACTCTAGGTTCAATGATAGAGCTTGTTTTCTGGGACCAGCATTGTGACATGGCAGATAAAGTCATTGCCTGCCACACTGGCACCCCATGTGTGTGCTGATTTTTATCCTGGGAGCCGCGCTTCCATTCCAGCTCCCTACTAAGGCCTTGGGGAAGGCAGCAGTAGTTAAGTGTTTAAGCTTTTACAACCCATTTGGTAGAGACACATGTAATGTCTGGCTCCTGTCCTCTGCGTGGTCCAGTGTTGGCTGTTGATGTCAATCTGGAAATGAATAAGGATTGAAAAATTTATCTTTTTCTTTTTCTCCATCCCATTTTCCTCTCTCCCCACTTTATGTACTCTCTAAAACTCTGATTTCCCAAAAATACAAGTGTGGGGAATGCAGTTCCTTCAGAAGTTTGTGTGTCTGCCTACTGGTGCCAGATTTTAGATCATTTCGTGGCATGAAAAAGGGAAAGAAGTATCTGAGTAATGGCTGCAGAATTTAATGAATGACTCTTTCTCTCTCAAATCTGATTAGTCTTCAAGGTCTATTGAGTTTTCTGTTGAACTCTTTCTCTCTCACCTGTTACCTCTGCTTCATTCCCATGATTGCAACCCTGATCTCTCTGTGTAAGTAATTGCTTGAACACTTGTATGAGACTTCTTACCTCATTTTCATGTTTCTCACCTATGTTTTCATTATCATAGAAGGGTTTCAAAACTTTGTTAAAAGTGGAAATGAAAGACAATAATTTCCCATGAACCTTGTGCAGCTTCTCTCATCTCTTCCATTTGATTATTAAAGTACTCTTCTTGAGAAAGATATAATACAACAGTTGCCATTCTCTTGCCTCATTACTTTTCTTTGGTCCTAATTCTATGCAGAATAAGATGTCTCTGATACATCTGGGATATCTGGTCTCTGTAGCAGTACTTTGGTATCTCTGCTGTTCCCCATATCGTGGGTCTCCAAATGTCCCTCTGCCGTTGGCTTATACTCTCCTATTTCCCAGTATCACACTCTCTCTCCTATTTCCCAGCATCACACTCTCTCTGCTTCACTCTTTCTACTCATTTTCCATCTGTTTACACATACCCTTACCCTATTCCACCATCTTGATTCTTCTCAATATTGTGTTTTTAAAATTTTTTCATTTCCTATATTGCCAACCAGCAGAGGATGCCGCCCTAAAAGTGTCTGTCTATATATGAGATTATGAATTATCTACAGAACATGGTGTGAAGCTGTCAGCTTCTTCTGGATTGGGAGGAGACTGTAATAACTGGAAATCAGTGAATGTTGATGGATAAATATCTAAGTAAAATGCATATAAATCCAAGCTGAGAAATAAAAATTGAAAATGAAACAAATTGGGACCATTAGAAAGGTGCTGTTACATTTATAATAGTAAGTTTAACCAGCTTACAATTTGGAATACATTTTTAAAAAAACACCTGAAGCATTAACTGAAATATAAATTGAAAGTCAGTATTTGATCAGGTAACTGGTAAAAGACAATCACCCCATCAGATAATTCAATCAGTAGACAAAAAATGATTTGTGCTACTTGTATAATGAAATCAATCTTAATGTCTTCAGTAGGCAAATGGATTAACACATCATGGTGTATTGATACAAGGAATGGATCAGTTTTGTGCTTGAATTTACGTTGGAATACAGGATGACTTAAAAGGAACATGGAGAACTTTCTAGACCTACGTAAAATTCTAAGTTATCACTGAGCTGATCATTACTAGCATATATATTTATCAATATTCAGTTCAGTTAAATTCCACATTAAAATTTACATCTTACTTCTATAAATTATAGTTCATCAGGTTGATTAAAAAATTAAAAATTGGGCCCGGCGGCGGCGTAGCCTAGCGGCTTAAGTCCTCGCCTTGAACGCCCCGGGATCCCATATGGGCATCGGTTCTAATCCCGGCTAATCCACTTCCCATCCAGCTCCCTGCTTGTGGCCTGGGAAAGCAGTCGAGGATGGCACAAAGCCTTGGGACCTGTACCCGTGTGGGATACTCGGAAGAAGTTCCTGGCTCCTGGCTGCCCATTGGCTCAGCTCTGGCCTTTGTGGCCACTTAGGGAGTGAATCATTGGATGGAAGATCTTCCTCTCTGTCTCTCCTCCTCTCTGTATATCTGACTTTCCAATAAATAAATAAATCTTTAAAAAAAATTAAAAATCATCCACATAAAGGGATTACATATTTGAAATGTAAGAAACATCTATGTAAAGGAAAGCTGATAGAAAAACTAAATCATTGCTTAGAAATGTATCCATGGAAGGGTGTAGGTGGTATGAACAGAGGCAGAGATTGAAAGCGAATAAGCCATTTGAGAAGTAAAATTATGATATCCCTTCATAATTAGAGTCATTTTAAAGTCTAAAATACGAATAAAATTGCAAAATTGACTGAATCAGGTTGTTGCTTATAATTTCAGAGAAAGGGGATAAAAATATTTAAAGAAATAACCTCTACAGGACTTCTATTTTCATCAGACAGATGAAGGATCATAACTAAACTTCTCAATATGAATAATTATAAAAATGTAATAAAGGTTTCAAAAAAAGATTTTAAATAACAGCACCTGTTTGAAGTCATTATGGTAACAGGATAGGGGAAGTTATTTCTGTTAGGTAAATATTGGAAAGGACACTGTTTTGTAATTGAATTCATTTTGGTAAAAAAATGGAATAATATTTCCTTTGCTCAAATTAATACTTTTCATAGTATGCCACCTGTTTCATGAATAAAATGTTTGTTAACAAGTCTTTGATTTGAGAGGGGAATGGTTGAGGTGAATTGAGAAGCATCATTTGTATGCATTTCTACCTAGGACTCATTTTTGAAAGAAAAAAGAATAAATACTATATATGCGCACTAAAGAAAAAAGCTCCTTATTCAACTTGAAAGGCATTTGATGATAAATGGTAGGAAAAATATTTCTAATACTGTATACATGTACAGCATATCTCTAATAGTATTTTGAAAATATTGTTAAGGTAACAGTCATATTGCCAACTTTGTATTACAGAAACGTTTTCTGAGTCTGAGAAATAAATTTGATCCAGGATTTAGAAAAGAATATTTCCTTTTAAAATAAATAGCACTTTTGCTGAAACTCACTATGTCTGTCTCCATGCCAAAGCAATTTTAAACAGTCTGTTTGATAAGTGTCTGTAGTGGGAGAACCCAATTTCCTGGGTATGTTGGCTTTCAATGAATCAAAAAAAAAAGCCTTAAAAAAGATGATATACATCTAAGGTGAAATAAATGTAACAAAGAAAAGTTGGATCTATTACTGTAGGGTATCTTAGCAAAATGTCCAAAGGGAAATTCTTTATAATTAAGTTTTCAGTAAGGCTGTAATATGCATACTTTCCAATTTATCCTCTTCTTTTCAAGTGTATGTACTCTGTTCTCAAAACTGTTATGAATTTTTATGACCAGGATCATTCATTTTATTAACCTGAGGTAAACATAGTTCCATTTTCAAATATATTTTCATAAGATACAAGCTCTTCATACTAATGAGAAATCCTTTTCCTTTTGTCTCTTTGCCAAGTCTGAGATATTTGAGGATGGAGAGATGTCACCAGTTTGTGTAGCTATGTATTTGTTTGTCAATGTATACCTAATTTATCATTTATCATCCATCATCTAATTGCTGTTTTTCATATAAATGCTATTGATAAGTACTATATTTTTTTAAAAGATTTTTTAAAAATCTAAGATGCAGATTTACAGAAGGAGGAGAACCAGAGAGAAAGAGACAGACAGATAGGCAGAGGAAGAGAAAAAGAAAGATTCTTCTGTCTGCTGGTTCACTTCCAAAATGACCTCTCACAGTAGTGAGAGGTTAGGGTTAGGGTTAGCCAGGAGCCAGGAGTTCTTTCCAAGTCTCCCAATTCAGTGCAGGAGCCCAAAGACTTGAAATATCCCCTGCTGCTTTTCTAGGCGATAAGCGTAGAGTTAGATCAGAAGTGGAACAGCTGAGACTCAAATTGGGATGCTAGCACTGCAGGTGGAAGGTTAGCCTGATAGCCACAGCACTGGCCTCAGTACTGTATCTTTTCATGAGAAAAGGTGCTATTTCCCCAAAGTGAATATAGGTAGAAATTAGGTTTCCTTTATTGGAAAACTCAGTTTAACCCATGTGCTGATGAATATACACTTAACAATGAAGAACATCTCTTTGCTGAACTTGTCATTGAAAAGATTTCTCAGAGCAGAGATTTAATTTAGTTCATTTTGTAAGTTATGTTTTTTCGCAGTTCATTCATGTGCCTATTCTAAACAACAGTTATCAAATTTCTACTATGTACTGAAAGTTAATATCCTAAAAATGCACCAACTTGAGGCAGGCATTTTGTTTACTTTTCAGCTGTTATGATGCCATGTCTTCCATTGGAGCAGGTTTGACAACTGCCCCCTGGCTCCTGACTACAGCTTCCTGCTCTCCTAGGTCATGGGAAGCAGTAGTGACACTTCAAACAGCTGAGTTTCTGCTCCTCTGTGAAAGATTTGGATCAAGATCCTGGCTCCTGGATTTGGCTGCTTGGCTATTGCAGGTGTTTGAAGAGTGAATCAGGAAATAAGAGCTCTTTCTTTCCCTAACATGCATATAAACACATTTTTTTATAAAAGAAAATCATAGCTTTATTAAAAACATATCAACTTAAAAAGGGGGTAGTAAGAACCATGATTATTACGAGGGGTATTGTACTGAAAATTCAAGCTTTTCTATTGTTATAGTGCATTTTCTTCACCTAAGCTTATTTATTTCTTTGTTTTATACATAATCTATTTTAATAAAGAAGTAATATAACGCCTTACAAAAGGCAAGAGAATTTTTAAATGAATTTTATGAATTACTCAGGTGTGGTAGTTCATTCTTTAGCTCAATTTATGGTCATTTTGTGTGTTGTGTGGGTCCCAAATTCTGAATTCTTTTTGCAATGCCTGTAAGAAGGTTTCTGCGTGAAGTTAGCATTCCAGTTAATGGATTCAACTAAGCAGATTGCCCTTCCCAATTTCAGTGAGGTCATAATCAGATGAAGGCTTGAAACAATAGAAAGGAAAAAGGAATTCACTCTTTTGCTTTTCTACCTGTGTCTTTGAGCTGGAATATGGGTTTTTCTGTTACTACTGGAATGGGATTTACGCCATTGACTCCCTGGTTCTAAAGTCTGTGATTCAGATGAATTTGTATCAATTTTGCTCTATCTCCAGCTTAAAGTGTGAATTTCATGGTACTTTGCAACTGCCATGTCAGCCAATTCTTCATAAGAAATCACTGTTTCTGCTTCTGTGATTCTCTCTATACTTTTCTCTCTCTCTCTATATATATATATATGTTTATATGTGTATATTTACATATCCTAGAGTATCCTAATACACTTAAATATGTTTATAAAGTAAATACCTTCTAAAATAATTAATGTCCTGAACTGTTAAATGGAAATTCCCTGGTTAATATCACTGCTCAGTTAGAGTTTGGTGAAACAAGCAATGCTAAAAGTATTCTTTTCCATCACCATCAACAATGTGCAAATCATACAGATCATATTTGACTATAGGGTTTAGAACTGATATTAACGTCTCTGAAAATAACAGAAATTGTAAAATATACAAGCTCTTAAAATGACTTTATTTACATGAATTATTTTTTGCAATTTGCTTATTGAGGCTTAATGAAGCATAGATTATAAAATTGAAAACATTTTTAAATCTGTACTAACAATTTATTCAGCCTATTGAAAGCGTACCATTCCTGCTGAGATAGCCATTAACACACTTTCTAGATGCATTGGGATTCTAGGTCGTGGACTCTGTAAATTTTATTCTGCCTTTGCAGAGACTGTTGGGTCATGCCAAGAGGATGTGTTAGAGAGAGAATGAAAGGCAGAAGATGAGAGAAAAGAACAGTGCTCCCAATTTGTTTCTTCTTAGTGTCATCTCAGTTAAAAGGCTTCCCTATGCGCAACAATGATTGGTTGCAGTATTTTTTCCCTGTCAATCACAGATTCAGCTCATCAAATGCTCAAGAGGTCCCCGAAGCAGTCTTAGATGAAGGTAATCAGACAGTGAGCCTGTGGGTGGGTTCTTATCTCCTAACTCAAGGTTGTTGCTGTCCTGCCACAGTCCCAGAAGTTTGGAGCTCTTTCCTGAGGTTTATGAATTGTCTCAGATTTCACTTGTCTAAAAAAAAACCTAGCCTTTTAATATCTGCTTAAAATGTTTATTTTCTTTATATATTGCATATTTTACATTATGTTATATGTACTGCATGGACTTATAAAATTGCTGACTGTGTAATCATTTTATATAGCTGTCATTGTTTAAGTAAACAAGCTTTGTGTGCCTTTTTAAAATTTATTTACTTGAAAGGCAGGGCTAGAGAGAAAGGAGGGGGAGAGAGAGAGGAAAAAACAGAGAAGGGATAGAGTGACCTTTCTTCCGTTGATTCACTTCCCCGAATATCCGCAGCAGCAGGGATGGCAACAGCCTGAAGCCAACACCTTTGTCCAGATCTCTCACACAGGTGTTGAGCATACAATTATTGGTCCATCTTCCACTACTGTCCTAAACACATTAGCTGGATTGAAAATGAAGTAGCTGGGCCTTAACCCAGCACCTATATAGGATGCAAGCATTGCAGGTGGCAGCTTAAGTCACAGCATCGCAATAATGGCCCCTTGTGTATCTTTTTTTTTTTTTTTTGACATCAAGTTTCCACTTAGGATGCAGAAAGTTGAAGGTGATTGCTTCAACACTGCAAAAACAGCAGCAGTAACTCTTAGCAAGACCACAGAATAGAAGATCTAATTCCTATCCTTCTCCTCCATGAAACACTGAACAACCATGCATGGAAAACAAACAAACAAATTTAAAAAATATACCTTTATGAGAAATCCAAAATCCAAGTGAGAGTTGATAGCATTCTGATAGAGCTCAGAAAGGAGGCAAGACTCTGAAAGGGATCAGAGGAAAAGTTCTGGTCTGCCTATCTCACCCTTAACTCACACTGGTTCTAGCAGATTTCCCATGAGGGAAAGAGTGATGTGAGCATCTGCCTGTCAGGCCTGTTGGGAGCTACCTGAGAGGTTTGCTTCTGTCGTACTACAGCCCAGTCACTGAGGACGTGTCACAGACAGATTGCCTGGATAGCTTAGAACAGAGTTGTAAGGGAGAGATTCTCAATAATCATTGCCCAGATTTCACCAGCTAACCCACAAACCTCGGTAAACAGCTTTACCTGTCATACCCTAACAGCAACCCATTTTCCTGAGAACCTTGGCCCTGGATTTACCTGCTCGTGGCGCTCAGCATGGAGCCTGCCAACCCATGATCCCCATTACCCAGGCTGCTTGGGGCCTCTGTCAGACTGATTGGTAATTCTTGCCCCAAATAAGTCAGTGATGACAGGAGGAGGTGGCTACTTTAAATATACAGATAGTGCAGGGGTATAAGAATCCCAGAGAATCATGAACAAAGTTCTAGATGTGGACATTGAAGAAAGAATAATCTGAATTGCCTTACAAAAAATTCAAAATGACCCTCTTTAACAAACTCACTGAGTCTCAAGAGAACACACTTAGAGGGTAAAACAAATTCAGGACAATTCCAGGCTTTCTAAAAATTCAATTTTTTGAACCCATCAGATAGCTTGGATCTTAACACCATCACCTAATTTATAATGTAATGATAGGTGGCAAAAGGAGAGATAAAATTAAAACTGCTGTTTACCTGGCTGTATACAGTTTGTAAAGCAGTTTGGAAGTTTCCTATAAGGCTAAATATATATTTACCTCATGACTAAAAAAAATAATTTCTAGGTGTCCATCAAGTGAAATTAATACTGATTCTCAAACACATGTGTGAATGTTTTAATAGCTTTGTTCTTAATGACCAAAGCTGGAGAACACCACCTAGTGCCACAATAACCACAAATACAACTTGTCAAATATTCACACAATGAAACACTAACCTGGCATAACCAGGAATACCCATGTAACAGAAAGAATGAACCCTGAAGGCATTGTGCTCAGTGAATGAAGCTTTAGTCAGAGTGTATGGTTCCGTCGCCATGACAAGAGATCAGTGGCTGTTAGGTGCTACAGTCCAGGGAGAAATGGACTGCAAAGGAGACTACCTCCAATTCTCAAAATCTCTTGGAAGCAATGAAACTTCCGTTTTTGCTGATGGGGGATGGTGACATGCTTGTGTATGTTTCTCAAAGCTGAATATTATCACGATGTCTCAATTTTTCCTTAAAAAATAAATGTTTTATGTACTTGCTTTGAAAACATTTATTAATTTGTAATTGACATATAAAAATCAATGGTTCAATGTGGTACTATGTAATTTGATTATTTGGGACAAATGCATATAAAATCCTATACTGACGGGTAAATCTGGGTAAATTTGAAACACATTGTGTCTGCTACATTATTTGCTGGGGTGATTGTCCTCTTTGTGTAGGTATTTTGAGATTTTATGTTAAGTGACAGTGACCAGGTATTGAGGAAACGCTGGGCATGAGATCAGTAGTCATTGTATCCAGAAATTGGTATGCCCTGTTAAGGTCGTGACTCCATTGCCTGGGCTAAGCATGGGTTTTGTTGTTGCTGCGATCACAGACCACATGTACAGCCTGTGTAGCAGAGATCTCAAATTCTTTCAACCATCAAGTCCTGGGTCATTTTGGCATGTGGGCCTCGTATGGTGTTTCAGTCTCATTTTGTTTGCTCTAAACTCTATTTTGAATATGTGTGTTGCAGAAAGAGCTCCTCTCTCCATGTGTTCACCCATTTCTGGGTCACTATAGTTTGCTCTCAACTCGATGACTGGGCAGGTTTGCAGAGTGGTAGAAGGAAGGCTGCTGTCCCCACTTCATCTGCAGGCTTAACAATTCCAGAGTACCTGGACCTCCTTTCTGGGGCCTCCCCAACAACCTGACACATCTTTCCCATTGTATTTATTGTTACTGTGTCTGTTCTTGTCATTTCTATTTTAGATCTGCAAGATTAAAAAAACATGAGGAAGCTAGGGCTTTGCTACCTCTGTTCAGGAGGTTCTATTTCATGCATAGCTACATGGAAATAAAAGATTCACTTATTAGGGATCAGATCTTAGAATTGGTTGAATTTAAGGAAGGCTTATAATTTGTAGCTACTTTAGAAGCATTGATATTTTATCTTCTCAGAAAATGTTTATAATATAATGCACAACGGATGTTTCAGGAGAAGTATGGTTTCCTTGGCATGCAATCTGTTTGAAAGCAAAGACTCCTCCATGAAATCTCTGCAGGGGAAAGGTATTTCAGGACTGTCAAAGGCTGTCATCCTCAAGGAGCCATGGATGGTACAAGTTGGTGAGCTGTGACATTACAGGTAGATATTCTGGTATTTTCTGTGATGAGAGAGGCTGTTGAATAACTTTAACATTCTGTGTATACCTGCTGGAGCGCAGAAGTATAGAAGGAATTGATAAATTTATCCAAATCTCAGTTATGTGCTTACACAGGAGGGAGAGGTGCTATTTTCTTAACTTCATCTTTGCGTTTTTTATTGTGTTCACATCTGAGCCTTGACATGTGTGTTTCAGGTACTCCAACTTCTTTGTCTTTACCTGTATCATGAACTGGATATAAGAAACAGATAAAACCTTGGAATATCATTTGCATGTCTTGCTTTCATTTCCTCTGATGTTTAGTTATTTATTGTTGAATAAACACATCATTTTAGCAGTTGTTGGCATGCAGCAAGAATTATGTATTGACTGTTCAGGTTTTCGATATTGGGTTCAGGATGAATCCCATGGCCTGTGTGACCATGACTGAGTTTATCCAGTTCCATGCATTGAGCTGTCAGTTATACTAATCTACCAAGATTTACTGTCATGTTTGGCAGCTCATTTCCTCTCCTCCTGGCCTCTCTTTTCGACTGGTCTTGGCTAATTCAGGAGCAGAGCGCAGATTTCCTTGCAGCTTAATGGTTGACATCCTCAGAGAGAAAGTGGCTCTTGCCAGGTTTCTTAAACGCTGGGCTTGGGAGATGTGCTGTATCACTTCTGCTGTGCCTGAAGCTAGGATCCAAGCAGATGAGTTTCAAGAGAAGGAGAAACAGACACTACTTTTTGATGCATGGAACAGAATATGTGCCAAGGGGGAAAGGTATTGTAACCAACTTCAAAGGCTGAATCCTAAAAAATAAAATTGACTCTGGTAAAAAGCATAGTCTCTACTGGTGAGTCTCATTGTATTCTAACTTCTGTGATAATCTGTAGTCTTGTTTAGAATATAATTATTCAGCCCCATTTAACATCTTAAGAATTTTAGCAGCCTATTTGCAAGTAATCAATAACCTGCCTATCAACCAACTCTTATTCTGTTAGGATTTGTTTAAAAGCTCTTATGATGTTCTGTAGGCGTTTATGCTTAGTTCAAAGATCAAGACTGATTTGATCACTATTCGATCTTCTTAATATCCATATACTCTGTGAATAGCTCACCACTTACAGCCAATCGAGAAATGTGAAGAGAAACAGTACCATTATGCTGAGTTATGCAGTATGTCTGGGGAAATCTACATATGTGTCAGAATTGATCATAATCAAGATTTATCTTTTTCTTCTACTGTGTCCAAAACAGATGCTAACCATTTGCTCTTAGGTGGATATAAAGTGTTGCAATAATATTGCTAGGAAGTGTGGCAGATGTTTCAGGAAGAGATTTTGAAACTGGTTATTTGCTTGGAGTATGTGGTGATGGAATTTGTGATGAGACTAGAAAATTAAAATATATGGGAATCTCTAAGCAAGAGCTCTTGGATACAAAAATACAATTAGCAATTGCTTAGGCTATCAATAAATCTCTAGATTATACTAGGAATAATCTTAAGGTTCTTTAGTTTTATTACATTTATTTTGCTTAAGGTTTAAACTATGTGAATTTGGTCAAATTGGTTCAAAACACACAATTAGCAAGAAGTATAACTGACATGTTAAAGAGACAATTAATTACATTTGTCTGAATGCTGAATACACAGCCCATTAGATATTCTCTTTAGTTGTACATACATATTGCCTGTTGCTAAGAACCACTTTTGATACTAAATATGTTTTGTACATAGCATCCTCAATAAATGTCTTTGGAGTTATTAGTCAAGAGAGATAATAACATTGGGAAGGAGGGCAAGTTTTTTGTATAAAGGAGACAGTAATATGTATCGGAGCAGGAATATATATACCCAGTGGAAGAAAAGCATCTTACATTGGGGAAATTCGTAGATTTACCTTCAAGGCTAACCTGTTATCACTATTTTAAAGAATTTTTGAAAAACATTTTTTCTTAACTTGTAACCAAGGTAGTTATTTCTTGTTTCATCACTTGACAGAGGTTGTAAAGATGAGAAAGGAAGAGGATGATGAAGAAAAATAAATTGGAAATTATTAAAATAGTATTTTAGTTCTGTAAAATTTGCAATTATTAAAAAGCTCAAAAGAGTTGTTAATTGGTACCAACTATGTGTGTTGTTAGGACTGCTCCTTATATTTTTCTTGTGTTTCAAAATAATTGAAAAGTAGCACTCAAACTAGAAGTCTATCTTGTAAAAGTCAGCATGCTGTACTTGTGAAAGTTTGGTGCCAAATTTGAATTCAAGAACAGTGCACATTCTGTTTCATGCTTCTAATATTGAAGCATCATTGTATTTGATAGGAGAAAAAAATGATGATTTCATTCTCTACCTAACATCTGTTGATTGTATTTGTATATATTTTTTGAAACAGTTTTTCTTCCCCTAAAATTGCAGGAAGTGGGGAAGTAAGGTTTATGATATTCTATCTAGAAATACTGGAAGAAATAAATTGGTTGATATGTGAAGAAAATTCTTTGTCACTGGATCATTTTTACTGAAATGCAGAGTTTAGCTTCTTGATCTTTACCCATATTTGCAATATATATATGTATATATATATGCAAATGAGAACGAAGAACCATTTATCTCAATGTTTTCAGTATCTAAGTGCAAACTGTTCTTTCAGTCCATACACATTTCTTTCAAAACTCCCTTAATCTTTCATGAAATTTAAATGGAAAAACTTCATCTTCAATTGTACAGTTTGGGCTTGCATTATTCAAAATTAATTTGTATTTCAGAAATTCCTATAAACAAGCCAATGCTTAAATTTTTCATGAGAATTCCTTTTTGAAAAACAAATAGTGAACTTAAATTAAACCATTTGATAGATTTTGGCAGCAAGTTTCCATGCCAGAGAAATACAGTTAAAAAGGATCCTTTTGTACTCTCTCATTCCTGAAAATAATAGATTGTTATGTAAAGCAGATGGCACTGAATCTATAAATAGCACTAAAGAAGATGCAGAGGTTTGACCAGGGCATTACTGTGAATGTAATCGATTTGTCCTGATTTTATGACGCAAATCCAACTGTCCACAAATCACAAATCCTTCTGACTTGACTTATCCCAAATTGTCCTTTCATGACCTATATTCAATATGATATTGGATGTCCATAATTTTCCTCGCCTTTCCATCTGGGAAGCTGCCTAAATGCTCTAAGAATGTTGCCAGCGTTGGATCTTTAGGCGTCTGATTCTAGGATTATGATTACCAAACCCTGAGGCTGGGCATGCTAATACATAAACCCAGGATGTTGTGTTTCTTGTGGTCAATTCTAAAAACATTACAGGACTCAGGTATGCAAACTGAATCAAAGGTAAGGTAGATTAAATGAAAGATGTAGAGACATTCAGCATCTTTCATTTCTTTTTGATATAGACCAACTTTATTTTGTGCCAACTTTCACATTTTGACTTTCTCAGTGGGAGTTTTAGTAGATTCTTTGATAACTTACAGATTTGCACATTGAAAAGACATATTTTCAGTTGCCAGACAATAAGCCATGCCAGAGTTTTAATGAGATAGATAAAGCAAAAAATTGAATTACCTTGATGCTAACAACAAAGCTATAAAACAACACTTGTAAAATAATTTTTTGCCTTTCTTCCTATTTTATATTGAAATGAATATTGAGGAAAAGAGAAGAAGAAAACTATTTTATGTTACGGTTGCATTAGTCTTCTCTGGAGATGATGAAAACTGTTAGAATAAGGCTTTCTCTGGACATATGGAAATTGAAACTGATGTATATATATTCTGACCTGTAATGAATTTGTGCAGAAATGAAAAAAAAATAGGCAGGTATGTTGGTGGTTCTAGAGGAATAGAAACAGTGGATTTTCTGTCTCTCTGCTTAGATGTTTCTATCTATCATCTAGGGACATGTCTACACAATTATAGAGGCTAAGTCTCAAACTGCAGACTGGGGACCTATGAGAGTTAGTGGCAGAGTTCTAGGCCAAGTTGAAAGTAGAAAAAACCTGAAGAGATGAAGACAATATGAGTCTGAGGGCGTGAGAAAACTTTAGTCCTAGCTCAATCAGGCAGGTAAATTAGGCTTAATTGGGCTTAATTGACCTTAATTAGGGTTTTTATTCTATTTAGATCTTAGGTTGCTTATATGAGTCCCATTCACAGTGGGATGGGCAATTTGCTTTACCCCCATTCTATCAATCCAAGTGTCAGTCTCACCCAGGAACACTCCCACTCACATACCCAGAACCATATTTGACTTAATATCTGGAAAGCCCAGGCTTAGGTTGACACATAACTACTGCAGCAGGAATCCTTGCAAACCTGGATAAAGGTACGGCAAAGGTTTTTTTGTAGGAGTAACTATAGAATTAACTTTTTGTAAGAATGATGACCTTTGGTTTTAGAATGAAAACAACCCAGTGGACTTTTAGTTGGGCAAGAGTAACACATGAATTTAATTTGAAATGGAGTGTGTGAAACACCTTTAAGATTTCCTTTCTCAAAGAAAACATTAGCTTCTTACATTGGTGATGTGTAAAGAAAAATTTCTTGCTATGTGAAAAATAATGAAGTAGATGGATTAACTTAGAAACGTAATACTAAATGAAAAGAGTCAGTCATAAAAAGCCACTTGCAATATGATTGCATTTTTGTTTTGGAATATGATCTGAAATATCCAGAATTGGCAAATACATAGAAAAACACATTACTTTTAAGGGTTGAATATGTTCATTTGGTGTAATGAAGTTATTCTGGAACTAGATGTTAGTGATTGCTGCATGCCAATGTGAGTTTTCTATCACTTAATTTTTCATGTCAAAATAGTTAAAATGATAACTTTTATGTTATTCCATAGCAATAACAAAGCAAGAAAATAAATCAGTGAATTAAACATACAGGCTCTTAAGAATGAGTTCACTAACCAACAAATTCCATCTCTGCATCTGAAGTAAAGAGGCTTGTACAATATGATAGAGGGAAGTTGGTCCTAAGGCAAGAAGAATGAAGAAACGGCCAACAATGAATGGAGGTGGCAAATTGACTCTATCAGTGATTTCAAGGCGTATAAGCTCTCCATCTCTTTGTAATAAACATAGCAAAGCCCAGCAGTTTAACAGTTACCATTTTCCATGATACTGTGCATTTGTGCATTGCTTTTGTGGCTCTTCTCTAGCAGGTGTCCAAAGTAATTCCTTTAGCTGTACTCACTTGGGAGCTGGATGGAGGTAGAAGGTCAGGAAGATCTCAACCGTGCCCTAAGTTCTTCTTCCTGTTGGCTGGAGTTCCTCAGCTTTCCTTTATGTAGTCAGTCAGTCTCAGTCTCTCTCTCTCTCTCTCTCTCCCCTCTCTCTCCTCTCTCTCCTCTATTCCCTCTCCTCTCTTCTCTCTTCTCTCTTCTCTCTCCTCTCTCCTTCTATCCTTGGTGATTCATCTTTGAGGACTTTTCTAAGTGATCTCATTTTGTCATATTGAAGTCTAGATTTTATACCAAAATTGCTGAGTTTCAAAAAAAGTGAAAGCTGTGTTCATGCCCAGGGCCAGCATTGTAGTATAATAGTTGAAGTCACTACGTGCATTGCTGACATCACATATGGGCACTGGTTCATGTCCCAGTTGCTCCACTTCTGATCCAGCCTTTTACTAATGACCTAGAAAAGTGGCTGAAGATGTTCTAAGTACTTAATCCCTAGCCACCCAAAACAGGAAATATGCCCCTAATCCCTGGCTTTTGTCTTTTGCCTGGCCCTGCCTTGGCCATGGCCTTAGCTGGAGATTGAGAAAAGATGTTAGTCACCAAAGGCAGAAACCTGCCTTGATAAAACTCTGACATCACTCACTGTTGTCACATGAGCAGCAGTTGTTTTTGTGAAGATTCTGAGATGATGTGGGACATTTTGTGTGAGTGTCGAGACACAACATGAGTGGATTCTTAGAGACTGAGCTTTTCTTCCTGTACAGTCACCCTGATTAGGACAAAGGACAAATAACACAAAGTCCTGAATTTTGTTTCCATTTTTATAGATCTATCACACAAGGCTACACATTTGTCCTTATTTTACTTGTCAGAATTCTGCCTCTTCTGAATACCCAAATTAGACTTGTCAGTTTCCAGAATGATTTTCTTAAAGGATATAGTTTTCATGCCATATCCATAGTTTACCTGCCACTGAACATTGAGAATAAGTTCCCACAGGGAGACAGTGATATTTTGAAATGCCTGGGTTTGAGCTCTGGCGCTGCTTTCTGATCTCCAACTTCCTTCTAAGTCATACCCTGTGACAGAACAGTGGTAACATCCCTGTTACCCACCCCTGCCACCTCTGGTACAATCCAATCCGGGTCATTGTTGGCAGGAATGGGGCAGCAAATGGGAGCAATCAGGTACCTAATTACCAGTACCTTCTTCCCTAAAATAAATACTTACACAAATATCATTTTAAAATGCATAGTGATATTTTAAGCTATTAGTATGACCAAGACAGATTACACATCACATATATGAATCAGAATAGTTGTATCATACTGCACTTGTATGATGACCATAAGTACAAAAATATTTTAATTCTAATCTTGTTTCTAAATATACTTCTTTAGCTATTCATATAGGCATGTAAATTCTATTATGTGCTAGAAAACAGAAAAAAAATAAATTTATGTCATTTGGTGTTAAGGTGGCAATGTTACCATCTGTATTAAGTATGCAACGTTACATGCTCATTATGAAGGGAACCCACTATTAAAAACAACCTACTATTAAAAACAAACTGGCATGGATAGTGTGGGCTAAAAGCCCTTTTTGTGCCTCACAATAGCTTTTTCAGGTGATGGGTTGAAGAGAAAATTCCAAAGTGATGAGAGAAAACTGGGGAGAGTGAGTGTGTGGAGAAAATGGCTATTTCTCAACAGGAATGCATCCCTGTACACATTTTAATAGCAGTGACACCTCATATGGAGGAACATGCATGCATTTCATTCCTGACCTTTTAATTTTCTTTTTAACAAAGTATTCCTTGAGTGTGTGGTCTGTAATTTATTAGTAAAGAGTAAAATCTAGTTTTTGTTTATAAAAATTAATTTCTGATTATATTTCTTTCCTTGTAAAGACCAGATTATGTAAAATTGCTTGTGAAAGATAGCTTTAAGCCAATTCACATCGTGGGCTTGCAGGCTTTTTTTTCTGGATAATTTGTCGTCTTGCAAATACTAAAATGGAAAATATATTTTGCTTCTCTCTATTTTGTTTGGTATGTTTTATTTCTATGCATAGATTTTTGGGGAAAAAAACCCAGATATGATGCAAAGAGAAAAGAAATGGAAAAAGCAGAAGTATTTTGAGAATCGTGGTGAATCAGAACTATGCATTTAAAATAGATTCTCTTTGCTTGGCTTATTCCATTTTACATAATGACTTCTCATTCCACCCATGTTGTTTCAAAAGATAAATGTGGAATGTAAAACTGGCAATTTCAAAGAAATTAAAAGAATATTGGTAGTTACCAGAGCTTGGAGTGGGGTGGAGTTAAGTTGGTGGGAGATGTGGGCAAAATTGTTAGTGGGTTTCAAGCTGCTATAACGTAAGAGCAAGAAGTTCTATTGTTCTATTGAAAAGCAGATGACATTTGATATTAATGATGTACTGCTTATTTTTTTTCTTTAAAAAAGCCTACCAGAGATTTTAATGTTTGTCTGTAGAAGAATATTAAGCATCTGAGGAAACATGCATTTACTTTGGACATTACAGTCTATCAGATTTTTAAAAATATTGCATAGGACCCATGCATATTTCTAAGGTTTAAGTCAGCTGCAAACATTTGTTTAAAAAAATATACAGCAAAACAGAATATACATAGCGTTTTCATTAAGCAATGATTCTTAAAAACCAAAACAACTCTGTGACAATCTTCTGAATCTAATTCTGCTACATCCAATGTATTTGACCTGCAAGTGCGAGCTAATTATAAAAGGAACTTATCCTGTATCAGGATGTGCTTTAATATTTTTAACATTAGCTCAGTTGGTTATAAAAGTGACTCTTCTACCCGTGAAAAACATGGTTGTAATTATTCTAATATGTGAAACAGTGATTTTGTACTTCCTAACAAAGGATAGTCGAATCCTTGAAGTTGATGATTGAGGTCTTGGGAGAAGCCCTATCTCAGAACCTGATGCATTTTAAAAAATATTTGAACAGGTAGTTATTTTCTGGGACTCGAAGATTTGCAAGTTTTAATTATTTAATAACAGCTGTTTGATCCCCAGTTGACTTCCCTGGCCACTTATAAGCTGGTATTGACCTTGTCCAGCAAGCTGGCATGGAACCTGTAGATTCACTTCAGTGGCTGGAACAACCCTGACCTGATTCTAGAAGAAGATGCTGAGATGAAACATCACAACCAGATGCTAGAAAATGCTGGCAATGAAGTTGAAGAGGTGCTTTACCTCAGTATGGGAGAGAAATCTGCACCTTCTGGACAGTGCTAGAGATTATTGACAAGATTAGGCCACCAGGAGAGTAGACTTGAAGCCTCAATGAGAGCGTGGCTCAGGAGCAAGTATGCATAGCTTCCATCAAGCAGAAACTACTGCTCGCACGGTAAGATTCAGGTAGAAGTCTGGAGATGTTCCTATATTCCAGAACCTCTGGTGGAACCAGGTATGCAGTATTCACAAAATGTCTGAATGACACTGCTACTACAGTTCTGCCCTTTTGCAATAGAGAAATAGCTCCCAAGTGCAATCCAAGTAGGGAAAACATACACTGATTGCAGTGCAGCACATCAGCAAAAATATGAAGTCCTCTCTGAATTGGCTGACACACAGTTGAACCTATGAACAGATTTTCCCGTTGTCCTTGAACTGGGCAAGAGCTTGCAGGCCATGAAGCCCATGCATTTCCTGGGGGAATGAAGAGACTATGTGTAATGCTGTGAAAGCTTAGGCTGCCCAGGGTGAAACTAGCAAATTGAGAGTGAGCTGCAAAGTCACCAAGGAACACCCTCCTTGCATACTATTCCTTTGTTCATGTCACACTGACAGCATCTGGAGGCATCTTAGGATGAAGTTAGTGATGGTGATTGGTGCATTCTATTTTTTATCTTAGCCATTTTGTCCCCGAACACTTCCTTCACAGAATCTATTCAGAACAATAACTTTGAGTCATGTTCTCTCAGTCCCAACTGAGGGGCTGAGAGGCAAAAGCTCTGCTTTTTTGTTGCTTCATTTAATAAGGTTCAGCTTGAGAAAGGAATAGGGGGGAGTTATGCTGAGCTCTGATCATTGAGAACAAGCAAGAATGCCATTGTGTTTCCATGAGCTAGCATAGTCTGGCCATCGTATACAAAGTCTCTAGCCATTCCATGGGAAGATAAATGCAACCTTCAAGATGATTAAAAATCAATATCAAACAATGCACTTGTTTGTGTCCCAAGTATTCCACTTCCAAGTCAGCTCCCTGCTAATGGTCTGGGAAAAGCAGTAGCAGCTGGCCCAAGTGTTTGGGCCCCTGATACCCATGTGGGAAACCTGTTTGAATTCCTGGTCCTGGCTTCACCCTGATTCATCCCTAGCTGTTCAGGCTATCTGAATAGAAGATTTTTTTCCATATCTCCTTCTCTCTGTAATTCTTTCACATAAGATAAAATAAATCTGATGAAAAAATGAAAAAGAAAAATAATGACTATTTGTTCTCTGCCTCAGAGATAGAGTTCAGAAGGTTAAATCAATCATGCATTAGGTATTGCATTTCTGTTTACAAAATGTGCCTATGTGTGAATGTGTGAATGTATTATATTAATGAAAAAAAACCTTCTGTTTTTCCTAGTGGTAGTTTAAATAGTCACACAAGTGATCCCCAGAAAATAAGCCTTACCTAACATAGGGTAGGAATTCCCATCTCTCGAGGGTGGGAATGCATCTACGGCCTGCTCCAGGATCCCTTCCCTGCCTTGCTTTGTGGCAACGGATTGCCTCTTGATCACTATGTCTGATTTTTTTGTATCATATTCCAGTTGCTTGTTCCTGCCACAAGAGCTGATTATTCGCTGTCCGCATTGTGATAAAGGAGTAATGTGCAATAAGGAAAAAACGAAATTAAAATAAATAGTACCTTCAATTGTGTGCAAAGCAAAAACTGTTCCCTAGAATGGAATGGTTTGGGAAACAAAAGTTAATTTTCAGCATTATGAATGTTATGTATTAGTAAGCTGTGCTATTTCACTAAAATTAGTCAAAGTGTAACAAGGGCAATACAACTCCATATTTACATATACTATATCAACTATGATAGTATTTGCAAATGAATTTTTAGACAGATATTCCAAAAATCGGATATAATGCATTTTTGATGCAACAATGTAAACTTTATAAAAATGATTTATCTCTTTAGAATAAGGCTCTGCAATACTTGATTTGCAGATTAAAGCTCTTTCTTAAAAGTGATTCTACAGGTACATACAAGGAACAGTAAATCATTTTATTGCTCTTTTGTCAAAAGGAATTGACTGTGCTTTCTGTTAAAACTGTGTTGGTGCTTTTATTGTGAATAACTGAATAGCTTATTTTCATTTTGCTTTCAACAATTGTGTGTGTCTAAGAAATAAAGTTTTTTTTAAACCATACTCCAACATGAAGAGTAATGATTATAAATAATGAAGATTTCCTTTAGATTTAGAGGGAAGTTAAATTGGTTCTTTTTTAAGTAAATGTTTAAATTTGTAGAAGTTAATCCCATTCAGTTAACAGAAATTAAATCATTTGCTTCCAAATGCATGTACGCCTATAGACTGTAGGCTGAAGTCAAGTTCCACTAATATTTAATTTTACAAACATATTTGAAGAAACTTTTCTATTAAACTATTTATAATTATTGTTAAAATTGTTTCATTATAAATTTCTGTGGTAAATGAAATGTTCTTAAATCAATTGAAAAAAGGTGAAAAGCTGTAATTCTGATAAAATAGTAATCTGCAGCATTGTAGGCAAAACAGTGTTTGAACTTCCATTGAGGATCAGGGTAAATTGGGACATAAATGTGAATCAAGGATTTGGTTGTCAGGGTAACTCCTAGGTAAAAAAAAAAAGTATTCAGAGATAAAACAGAAACACAAAATTTTCTCTCTGTGTTCCAAAAAATGAGACTTCACAATTGGAACTAGAGCTCACGGTGGTCAAACTCTTTCACTAATTAGGAATTCTGATTGCAAACGCAGAAAATTCTTTACAATTCTTCAATCTCCAAGAAGCACCATATCTTACTGCCTAAATTTAGTACAATAGAGCTCATTGATGTGCCTTCTTTCTTGATGTGCAAGCCTAAATTAATGAATAGCATATTCCTCCAAGACATAATTCCTATAGTCCCTGTATCCACTAGACAAATAAAAATAAACATTGAAATTTCTTGCTTGTGTATATCTGCATGTGTTCAACAATAGAGCATTTATTTTTAATATCAAAATAATTTTCAAACTATCAATAATATTGCAATTCACACTTTAGTTTCCTCTGCCAGCCTGTGGAAGTAAAAATCACAGGGTTCATTCTGCTTTGTGCACTTTTCTTTTTCCCTCATGAAGATTATTGAAATTTGAAACTTCGTTGGCATGCTCTCACAAAGTTGGTTGCCACAGATCCTGCTCATTTTGCAACATGTCCATGGGGAGTAAGAGCTTGGAGCTACCTAATGTTCAAATGTACTAAGGTAACTGTCAAGCCTCTTTAGTTTGAGACAGTGAAGTCCCCTAATCTAGGGTGAATTAATCACTTTGTCCTCCTAATTTCTTTGTCCTCTAGTTTGTTCAGCTATTTATTGTGAAATTCAGACTTATACATGTGTTGGTTAGGAACTCCATGGGGCCAAGGATGGCATTTTTCTCTTTTCCTTTTACAGTTATTTGATATTTGTCTAATTGAATTTATTATACATTTCTTATGTAAAAAATAAGCAAATTATTTGGAAACCAAAAGGAATCATCTTCAACCAAAACATTTCTCTTTGGTTAGTCTAAGGTAATGGAGATGCTGTCACATTAGAGAAGTCAGGGCTTGATGGCATTAACATAACCCTGCCAAAAAATGGTTGCTCAGGTATTATGGAAAGCAAACTGAACTTGTCATTAGGAAACACAATTCTATGTTTATCCCGGGATCTCAGAGTATACACCTTTGCTTCTTTGGGTTTTATGCACATCACAGTTTGCTGTAAGGTAAAATTGCTGGCATTTAATGTTGGTTCAAACATGAACACAATATTTGTCTTGAAGAAACTGTCTTATGATCCCAGATATATATGCATTTAAGGGCATATATACAGCCATATCATGGGTATATAGTTCATTGATTCTCCTCAATTACTGAAGTTTGTTTGTTCTGTTTGTTTTTTTCTTTTGCCGAATTTTCAGATGTTGTTTCGTTTTTGACTCATTTCCCACAAATGTCCCCTTAATCTCAGAAATAGTCAATAAACATGTTTATAATTTAGAGTGAAATTAGTCTGGAAACAGAAGTGTTAAGAAACTGTAAGTTAGTGCTTTGATTCTTTTACATGTTACTTCCTAGCGCAGTACCAAACAGACCAGCAAACAAATCAACGTGCTTTTCTCTGCATCTTTCTAGTGGATTGCTTAGAAACTCTAAAGTGTAGCTAGGATGATTTTTTCCATCTATTCTGTTTATTGCAATAAATTTGCATTCTTTATTCAGGACATAAAATTGGTTTTATTAGACACTTATTAAAATGTAACAATACAGCTCTGTGTTGTGAAAGTTTCTTCATTTGCAAATTAAGGGATATGGCTGTGTCATTTTCATGATCCTATTTCTCTTGGCTGTGCTAACAGCACCTTTTTTAGTTATTTTTCCAACTTTAGTTTATTATTCCTGTACTATATCTGCCAATGGTAAGACATTACATGTCCAAATCTTATTATGCATTTTTCAACAGAGAAAGTCAGTATTCAGAGATTGTAGTTACTGACAGAATGTGCAATGTACAATCTACATAATCATCTGTTAAATAATGTATTTCTCTTAAATTGTATATGTTCAGAGTTACATTTACGGAAAACATGGATAGTAAGTATGTAGTTAACATATTGATTTCTTGTGTTTATATGTTATAAATACATGCTAAATAAAATTATCCACAGCTGAAATCTACTTAAAATTGTTTTTCCAGGCACAGTAACAAGTACAACCATTTTTCTAAGAAATATATTTTGGATCATAATTCTTTGTTTCTGTTGGCAAATGCCACCAGCGTAGCAGTTGTGCCTGTCCTGACATTTCATCTCTATTTTCTGGCGTTGCATAGTTTCTTGAAATATTTGTTAATTTGTATAGATATTTATATTAGCATTTATTAACATTAAAGATGAATATATCCTTTCATCCCTGCAGTATTTTTACATTGTCCATCTGATGTTTCCATTTCAAAAGCAAACTGAGAAAAGATAAGCAACATGTCACACAGGAAATACAGGTGTTAATGTTTTTGTGAATCAATTAAATAAAAATACAGAAATGAAGACCAGATTTGACAAGACAGATCATAAAAGAGGGTGCATGGATACGTCATGCTTCACTGTGATGACCTTCTAGTCAGGCCTATCCAGACTTTATCAGTCTTGCCCTTGGGAAACATATACTGTTAAATTGTGAAGGTCTAGTCTCAAATGACAAAATAGAACAATTGTGCCATACATTCAATAAATGCCTATTGTTGAATATTTGTCAAACAGTGAAGATATGCTAATTGCATATCAAGTTATCTGGGGATATCCTCTTTCCTTGAATTCTTGTACCTTTCACTCTGTGGTGATTAGTATCATAGGTGACAGATTCCCACAGAATGATAGCTGAAAGCATTCCAAGATAGAGAACAATATCAAAAAAGGGCTAAAGGTAATGCTTTATGTTTAATTTCTTTGTAATTAAAAAATCATTTATTACACTGGAAGTACAGTTTATTGTCAAAAAAAATTAAGCATACACAACTATATCCAATTATGTGGGGTATAGAATGTGTTCTTACCTTACCTTTATATCTAAAAAAAATTTAATTTTGATAAAGTCTGACTTAATAAATTTCTGAGAAAGTATCATGCTTATTTACTTGTCTAAGAAATCTTTGGCTACTCAATGTGAAAAATGCTTACTTTTGTCTTAAGAAAAATTATAGTTTTCACTTTTTTTTTAAAGATTTATTTTTATTATTTTTTTATTGGAAAGGCAGATATACAGAGAGGAGAGACAGAGAGGAAGATCTTCCATCCGATGATTCATTCCCCAAGTGAGCGCAACGGCTGGTGCTATGCCGATCCAAAGCCAGGAGCCTCCTCCTGGTCTCCCACGCGGGTGCAGGTTCCCAAAGCTTTGGGCCGTCCTCGACTGCTTTCCCAGGCCACAGGCAGGGAGCTGGAAAGGGAAGCGGGGCTGCTGGGATTAGAACCGGCACCCATATGGGATCCCGGGCGTGCAAGGCGAGGACTTAACCACTTGCGCCACCGCGCCGGGCCCAGTTTTCACTTTTGCAGTTAGATCTGTTAGCAGTTTGTGTTAAATTTTGTGATTGAATATAAGACTGAAATGTTTTTTTCAAAGATGTCTAGGTCTAGTTAATGATTACATATTTGCATTTGTTTTTGACTTCTTATTCATTTGTTTTAAGCTCTACATTTATACCAATGAATGATAATTCTATATTCACTTGTTTTTCATTTGCATATTTTCATGATGAAGAGATATTCAATGTTGAGGGGATAGATATATTTACCTCAATTTTAAATAAAACTTTATATTAATATGCATAAATTTAAGTCTATGAAAATTTTAAATAAGATTGAGATAAGATCAGAATCATCTGAGTTTATTTTTATTTACTGTTTTTGTTGATTACAGATTGCATTTCCCATTTAATCATGTCTGGTAATAATTGGTTACATGATGAACAGTGTACATTATGCATCATATAGTGTCTGAACTCATCATCTTTCTAGGGTTCAGGGTTTTGTTTAATTAGGGAATTAAATTGGTTCTAAATTCCTGTTGCTTTCTCATAGAATGATTAGGAATTATTAATAGCCAGGAAAATCATGTCTCTTTCCACATTTTGACTTTTCTGTGCTTTCAATGAAAAACCTACTATTTTTGTTAAGAATTTAAATGGATGGATTTGAAGCTCCAGTGTCTTGTGGTGCTTGCTGTTCTTGCAGCCTTTGTGTTAGCAAAGTGGCTGGAGTTTTCGGGGTCTTGACACTGTGTCCTCAATTTAAAAGAAAACCTTAAGTGAAAAGAATATGCAGATTTTAGGGTTTTCCCTGGTTGCAGATATTTTCTGTTCCATAATGTCATCATGCAGTGACTTTCATCCCCAAGACTCCCTATTACATATCCCAGTGAAATATTTATTTTCTATCGGTCCTTGATCACCCATCGACTGCACATCCCAAGGCATGCCTTTTAGATTAAATTTGGAATTATGTGAATCTCATTTAATTGACCACCCTGTGTATAAATTATTGCCTCACAACATTCTTCCTACTTTGGGTTGTCCTTCATGGTCTTACAACAGTTTTTTTTTTAAATCCCCTCAGTTCATTAATATTTTGATGAGAAAATTAGTGTGATAGAAGTCACTTTGCCTTCAGTGAAATCCATCTGTGTGTAAGGGATTAGGAACATGAGAACACAAGTTCTAGTTAATTTTTCTAAGTCTCTTCTCTTAGAAACTTGAAGTCAAATAGGGTAGTATTAGTTGTATTATTTCTGACTAAAATGATCAGATTAGCCAAAAACATTTATACAAAGAGAAATTATGAATGAACAATACATTGCTGAGAGTAGCACAGTACTCTGGGTTTCCCTAAGTGTGATGATTCTTACAATTGGCAAGTGTTTCTAGGTCCCTTGCAAATCATACTGGTGATGTGTTAGGAGAGGAATTCTTTCCTGTGGCCTATTTCCTGATTTTTTTAAGTCACTCTTCCTCTTGCATTTGACCCATGTGAGTCTTTCCTTGCATCTGAACCATCATTGAGGAGGTCTGTTGACTGTGGGACGTGATGCTCTGACAACCAGAGTCCTTGATATGGAACACTTCACACTGCCCCTGAACAAGTTGCACTTTGATCCTGTATCTTTGAAGTGAATCTGATGCCAAATTGAACCTAAAAGGGTTCTCTGGTCTACAGTGTACCCCTTTCCTGGATCGCTTTGAAGTTTATTTGAAATGCTTACTCATGAGTACAGAGCATTTGAGAAGGTGATGTTCAGAGCCCTAATAATGTGCTCTCTATTTTTATAGTATATTTATTTTTACTTTTTGTTGCTTTCAATCCACATGTAATCATCCCAATTCCTTAGAGGAATTCTAAGTTAGAAATTTCTCCAATTAATATTAGACTTAGTACATAGTGTCATATTGACTATAGCTTTGTAATATGAACATGCATGGAGAGTACTAATATTTAAACATAATGTGACATATTTTTCTAAGGAATAATTTTTGAGAAATGTTTCTCTTTTGCTTTGGTGTACAAAGTTACATATTTCAGTTCATTGCTATTAGTAATTTGAAAGTGTTTATCTTTCTCCAAGAAATGAGAGATTTATTGGAAAGTAATCGCACTATTTACTTTTCAGAAACACAATTTAAAATGCCTTTTGTGTATCTAAATCATCTCTCCAATTTTATATGCAATTTATTTGTTATATCCCTAGTATACTATGTGAATGTGAAGTGATTTCACCCAAGTATATATCTTAATCTATAAACTGAAATTTTAGAACACAAAAGCAAAATAGTAGATCTATTGAAGTGACTTTTTCAGATTTGTGACACTATTATCATATTTTAAAAAACTCAAAAATTGTAAATAGAGTTAGTTCATTTTCAATATTGGTTATGATGGTAAGATGTTTTCTTAATTCTCTTCATCAGTGTTTCTCTTGATATGGAAATATGTGGGTGTTAATATATCTTAAGGCAATTGTGGTCTTCTGATCTGTACTGGGAGATACACCTGCTTACTTACTGTTGGAAGATGGGGAGAGAAAGGAAGTTACAGCAGTTTTTATGAGCTAAGCAATGCTAACTGCATATTGTTTTTATTACTTATATTCATTTGGGGCGAATGGGAGCATGGAGCACTTGCAGAAGGGTAGCAAATACAGTAAGTGATGACTTGTTTTTGTGAATGGTGCACTGAGCACTTCGGGGTGTAAATGGCCATGCAAGGAACAGTTAAAAAAGAAGTGGGCCATATTAGTCAGTGAAGTCTTCAAATTTAGGCAGCTTTGGGCTTGAGCAGCAGTCTTCCTTAAATAATTAAAAGGAGAATGTTTTCATTGGAAGAGAGTCTGTGAAGCACTTTGAGTAGTCATTTACTGTTATTTCTTCTGGACAATGAAGTGTTAGGTCTGGAGGTAATTATAAAGATGAATTGTTCATCCTCCTTTGCCGTGGAGTGACTTGTAATTAAAGGAGCTGTGTTTACAAATGAACAAAAGGAGCACAACTGAGAAATTGGTTGACTCTGTTTAACTGGAGGTTTTCTGTGGAGATGCCATTTGGACTCCTAGATGATGGCAGACCCAGGTGAATAATGGCATGGATGCTGGGCATTCTTGGCAGGCAACCCTAAAGCCAATTGTTACAGATAAGATCAGTGTCTACCACGGCCAATCCTTCAAACCTGGGAAGCAAAGAAACTCCTCCTCCAGCATTCCATATTTATTTTTCAGTACATATTTTATTGATCACCAACAAAGACACTGTTTTAAGTACTAAAGATATAACCACCCAATGACACTTCTAGTAGGAGAGAAAGGTAATCATCCCTTCCCCTAAATGTGTAGCAATATAATTTCAAAATTCGGTGAGTAATATGAGTAACAGAGAACAGGATGAAGAATTGGGGTCTGCTTGAGCTAGGGAATCAGGAAAGCTCCTCTGAAGAGAAGCTGGCTGATTGGTGAGGAGACAATCACGTGAAAACGTGGGGCACAGAATTGCAAGCAGTGCCAGTGAGGCATGGTAAGGGTGCTTTTACACCAGTGGATGTTATACTTTTATGCTGATAGTTTTTTCTTTGAACTTTTAACTTTAGAAGAAATTAACCTTCAAACTTGAGACATTCCTTTCAAAGTTTTTACAGAAGGTTCTTCTCTTTGGACTGGCAGTTACTATACAAACAAAGGCATTTCTCTTTTGCACTAATTACTTTCTGTCTCTTAATAATTGACTAATTACTTCTATTTGAAACAATTCTTCAGTGTTCAAGAAATCAGTGGGAGTGCTGTCTGAGTTATATGTTTTTCAGAGCATAACACGGTAACAGTAAAATTCAAGAAATGTCTACCTTTCTTTTGTCCAATCTCAGGTATTTTGACAATTTTGCATTTCATAATTCATTTATGACAGATTCTGTACTAAAATGAGAGGAATAATTACCTTAAAATGATTCACCTTAATTTAAAGCATGGAAGCCCAGCCTAATAACTGTATTTTAAATTAATAGTGGATATCTATTTTTTTCACACGTTAGAAAACCAGTGAGCTGGGAAAAGAATAAGAAATAAGATCTATTTCTATTTTCCTCTGTTTGGAAGGTGAAATTAGAAGGTGAAATGGAAAGTTTGGGGCTTTTTAAATTATTGCGTATTTAACCGTAGGAATTTTCTTTCCTCCACTTTCAAAGTAAATATATAAATATCCTGGATAATCTTACAGTTAGCATATAAGTGATGTTTGTATTTAAAGTATGCATTTATTAAGATTTCTATTCTAGAAGAATATTAAACAAAATGCTTAGCCTGTGTCCTACTTATAAAATTATGAAACAATCAAAATACATAATTTGGAAAGTAAGTGAAAACATGTAATAAGAACATGTTTCTAAGCTTTTTCTTTTCATTTTCCCTATCTTCCTATCTCACCAGTCCTAGAAAGTTTTTTAAATTTTTTGTTTGTTTGTTTTTAATTTATTGTTGTTTTTAGTTTTTCATAGCATTTACAACACATCAAGACTGTGATTCTAACAGACTGATGTGTGAACTTAAAATCACCCCTAAGTTCTTTGTATTCGAGGATACAAGCAACCAATGCTATCCCAAAGCAGCCTCAAAACAAATTGAGATGCTCTGCTTAACTATAACTTTATCACTCTTCTGAAAGCAGTTTTTAGTAATGATGAAATCTACTTCAGAGTTAGGAGAACATTTTGGCATAGAAATAATACATCATCAAGGACTCTGTAGGAAATGCTTTAAGGAACCAACAGGAGGAAAGTCTGATGAACAAAAGAGAAGCTAATACTCTGACACACTAAGAAGCCTGGATTTTTGCATTGCATGGATGCTTCTGCAGCTCACTCCTGTGTTTAGGGAGCCAGGAGACTTTTGCATCTCTGGTCCTCCATCCTAAGAATACAGAATCATGTTTTTATGCTTTTTGCCTCCAGGTAGCAGGAAGCTTGCTGTACCTTTGGATCTCACCTAGTTTTAGACAAAAAAAAAGAAAAGAAAGAAAAGAAAGGAAAGAAAAGAAAAAAAGATGAAAACAATTTGAGTATGCTCTCTACATCTTTCATAAAAGACCCATGTAAAGAATTCAAATTGCATCTGTATGTGTTAACTCCTATTACAGGCATACAGGGGTAACATAAGAGAATATCTGGCATCCAATTTTGGTTGCACACATTCTTGCTCCAAATGAAAAGAGAATATTAAAGAAAAAGTGGCAAAATAATTTTGAAGAAGCCTTTAGTGTCCTTCCCTAAAGGTGACCAGGAGTTCTACAGTCCTCTAGCAAAATTCGAAGAATACAAAGAATATGGAGAAGAAAAGTATGCACAGTCAAAGATAGATTCTAGAAAGCAAAATCACACCAGAATGAAGGTATTCTGAGTCCATTTTTTCATGAAAGTATGAAGTACACATCTCTTTTGCCCCCAAATTTCTATATTTCTGTATATTTTAGTCACACATGTAGACATGGTTTTGTTATAGAAACATGCCATTTGTATGTTTCAAAGGTAAGAGCCAGGACAGTGGGTAAATGAGCAGTGCTCAGGGCAGGGGTGGGAATTGCTTAGCTTGATGACTTCACAGCTTTAAATGCTCATGTCATGCTCAGCGAGATTTTTTTTTTTTTTTTTGTATTTCTGTGTCATTTGTCCCAGAGTGATAGAAATAGTGACTCCCCAAGGGATTTATGGTGACAAATTATTTGATGTAGAACATTTCATGGACTTCTAGAAACATAATTACACAATAAATGATACATATTATTTTAGTAGACAACCCAAGTGTTGGCCTTTTAGGCACTTACTTGACTTACTTATCATACACAAGAGGAAGTGCTAGCCTTCCTGCCCCCTTCTGGCATATACAACGGCAGGTTTCCTTCGTCCACTGAATTTCTCTGCTGAAATAGTATTCATTGTCTGCAGTTCTCAAAATGTTGCATTTCATTTAGAATGAATACTGAAGCAGAGCATTCTCAGGAAGCTTACATAGGGGACTGCTAGAATCTTGCTTCAAATCCTTAGGTAAATTCACTAAGTTTAAACATCTACCTTGGAGAAATTCCTTAAATTGGCACTTTCTGAAACAACAAAATGTTCACACAAAAGGGGTTAGATCCACATTTGGTGTGTTAATATTTTATTGAGGTTATGGCTATAAGTGATAAAATCAATATTGGCTAAGTTTAAGGGAAAATCAATTCATTTTCATGATTTTTTGTGTGAATAGAGTGCTGTCTTGCATGACCAATGTTTGGCAGGAATGCAGCTTGTCCTCAGAGAGTAAGACCAGGAGCAGCCTGCTCTCAGGAATTTAAAGCACTCCGTCTCACAGACTCCATTTGTCTTCTGTACACCTATATCTGCTTCATTCTTCTTTCTCATCAGACACATTTTTCCAGGACCTGGGGTATACGGGATAGATGAGTACTCATGACTCTTTTTATTAAAAAGAGATTTAAGTGCCTGAACACACATACAATCCCTAATTCTGTGTGTTTAAATTGCAGCCTGTGTCTGTACTCTCTCTGCCCTGGAATTTACTTTCCTCAATCAACATTGTTGAGAAACAGCAAAGCCATTGATAATTCTTCTTTTTCCTTGGTGCGAAGGTTTAGATTCTTTCTGGAATTTAAACTAAAACAGATTTATATTATGCAGCTGCATAATGTAGCTGCTGTGTAATGTAGAATGGCAGGGAGATTGTTATTTAATGAAGTCAAGCCCACCTTCCTGTGTAACAAAACATGTTGCTCCTGCTTCATCTGCCTTAGCCTAGTAAGGAGCTCAAAGGAGGTCCTATTTCATCATTGTTATCCTGAACACTGTAGGAGCTATGCAAACATTTGCAGTCGGGTTTTTTACCTGCTAGATTCAGATTGACAAGGAAGTTCATTTTGGGGAGAGTTCTGATGCTTGTTATTTTATAGTTAGACTCTGACTTGTGTTCATGGACACATGGCCATTTTAGATGACATTTAGATTCCAGTTGGTGTAGCTGTCCAGGAACCTCCAGGTATTATGAAAGGCACCTCCTATGCTACAGTCTTCAGTTGTAAATTGGTGGTTACTGACTTCCTTGACATTTTCTTGAACCATATCCTTGCCAGGATTTTGAATTGTTTATGTTGTATCCTTTAACCATTCCAATAGATATATTGTAGTATATCCTTGTTTTAATTTGTATATCGCTGTGGACATATGGAGAGGAACACTGGCTCATGTACTTTATTATTTAGTTCATATGGTCCATTATTGCCATATGTCTGTCTTCTTTGGTGAATATAACTCAAATTCAAAGCACTTTAAATGCAGAGTTATTTTCAATTGTATAATGATAAAATAGTATCTGTTTTCTAATTGATAAATATTGAGGGAATTTATGATTATTTGGTCTCTGTATTTAAAATATCGGGCACAAGTAACTTAAAATATGCTTGCATTAGCCATTCTCTAATTTCTATTCACTTGTATTGTATTTTTATTTAAGACATTTTGTAAGTGAATTATGTAATATGCATTCATTTTTATTTGAATGGCAGACACACAGACAAACTGACAAGGAGGCTCTCTGCAGGTTTACTTCCAGTGTGCCTGCAGCAGTCCTGGCTGGGCCAGGCTGAAACTTGAGCCCAGAACTTGAAAAAGGTTTTCTATGTGAGTGTTAGGGACCAAACTATTCACTTTAGCAGGAAACTGGATTCAAAATGGACTAGCCTGGACTCAAAGGACTCAACTCTGCTATGGAATGCAGGCATTACTGAATGGCAGTTAAATGGCTGTTCTAAATACCCATCCTTTATATATTTTTCTTCTTATTTACTGTTTTTTGTACATTCTTCAAAGAAACATTCTTTTATGGTAGAGCACTCTACTATCCTAAAAGCCTGCAGAATATACAATCACTAATTATATTTTACTTCTGGTATCAGTAATTTATTTCTTAATTTTTTAACTTGATCGTTCTTGCTTAAGGTATATGAATTTTAGTAAGTTTATCAAAGTATTAATTATTTCTTCCTTCATTCCTCATCTGCTTTATTCATTAATGAAATCATTCATTACAACTTTATTATTTACTTTCCCACTTCCTGTAGTCTTAATTTTCTTTTCTTTAGTTTCTTAGGCTGGTGGATTAGTTAGTAAGATTTTACTTTTTTGTCTTTTGTAAACATCTAAAATGTATTCTTAATAAAAATGTTTTATTCTTAGCCCATACATTTTGTTACATCCTGTAATTATTCAACTAATGCATTTTGTAACTTCAATTTTTAAAAGCTTTATTTGTTGGAATCAGAGCTAGAGGTAGACATGCGAATATTGATAAAAATAGGGCTAGATAATGCTCCCTTGCATTGGTTCACTGTCCAGATGTCCACAGCAGCTAGGAAGCTAGATCAAGAGAAATCTAGAAATCTGTGTCTCCCTTGTGGGTGTCAGGAATCCAAGTACTTAAACCATCACTTCTGACTCCCATCATCTTAGCAGGAACTGAAGTCAGACACAAATTGAGTATTCAGCCCAGTCTCCAAGACAGGATGTGTCCATCTGATTTGGTATCTTAACTGCAGGGCCAAATGTGCTATGAGCTGTTTAGAAGGCCAAGGTCTACTTTCCAAATAGGTAGGATTGTCTACATCTACTATTGTGATTGACGTCTAATGTTGGTCTTATGTTCCTTCATCTTGTCTTTTCCTTATGTAAACTGTTATTAATATATTATTTTATCTTCTGCATTGATGTATTAGATCCACTGCTCTGTAGAATTTTTTACAGTATCTATTTATATCCTAAGTTAAAGTAGTCTAATATCAAATATGTCATCAAGTAAAACATTTTGAAAACATGTGGTAGAAGAATTGCATGTACTGTCTTCCCGTATCTCTTCTTACAGAACCAAAGTTCCATCTGGTATTATTTATTTTTTGACTGAAGGAGAGTTTTTCTTTTTCTTTTAACCTTAACTTTTTAATGAACTTCACGGAAGTGTTGTTATCGGGACTGCAGACCCAAGTGGCCTTCTGGTAGGATGGAGAGGGACAGGGAGGGAAGGAGAGGTTATAGAGATGTGTTTCTGGTGGCAGGAAGGAATGGCAGGTACGCTGCCCCCTGTTGTCAGATTTCATTAGTGGCGAGAATGGAGATGGTCCATTGACAATGCTTCAGGAATGTGGAGTAGAGGAGAATGACCTGAAGCGTTACTTGATAGTCATTGTATTAGAGATGACATATTCCATTTATTGGCATTTGGGCTCCTCAGTGTTCTCTCTGTGTAAGATCTAAGGCCTGTTGGTGGCTTGTGGCTGTCTCAGAGTATCTATAGGCCTAGATGCTTTTGGTAGAACTTGTCCTAATGTGTTGCGCCACTTGTGTATCTTTCTACCCGTTGCATAAGTATTTGAAGTCTTCTGTTGGACTAGAGGATCTGGCTGTGTTATCTCTCATGTGCATCTGCCTATGTTCTTCGTTCTTTCTCTGGAGTAGTACAGTCCCCCAACATGTGCCCCATAGTTGGACCATGTGTCCGTGGGGTGCTCCCTGCAATTGGGGATCCTGTTGGTCTAAGGTACCCTTGTGATTCGTGGAGCCCACTCCTGAGCAAGTCATATTACCCAGTTTATCCCCAACACATTCCCTCAAGGGTATAGACCAGTACCTGCCCTGTCTCCTATACACATCTCCTTGGCTCAATGGGGGTAGGGGTGGTGCCCTACAGAAGCACCGCAACCCCAGTTCCCAGGAACAGTGGTGAGTAGGAGGATCTGACTTGTTCCACCCCCAGTCTCTGCTCTTTTGTGTACCATAGGATAGAAAGTTTCAGTTGAAGTAAACTCTTGAATCCTTACAAGGCCATTCTCCAGACCCAGCTCCCATGTGCGCCAGTGGGTGCAACAGCTCATCTCAGCCCATTCTGGTGAGTGCTGTAACTGAGCCAGGGAGCACCTGTGAACCCCTACATGGTGGCAGGGACCAGTGTACTTGGGCCATCTTCTGTTACACCCAGGATGTACATTAAAAGGAAGCTGCAACCAGAAGCAGTGGCAGAACTTGCCTCTAAGCACTGTGAAGTTGGACACTGACACCCCAAATGATTGTTTAACTGCTATGTCAAACATCTGCCCTAGTGTCTTATCTTCTTGCTTTCATTGTTTTCAAAGTCATCACTCATATAATTATGATTGGTTGATAGGATACCACATTCCCATAGGTCTTTTCATATTTTTCACATTTGTGTTTTTCCTTTCTCTTTTAAATTTTCACTATGATGTGCTTAGGTGTGGGTTTCTTTTTATTTGCTATGGTTGAGGCTTGTTTAGAATCTTGGAATTGAAGGTTAAAAGCAACTGTCAAGAAAATTGATAGGAATAATCTGTACAAATATTTCTGCCACATGTTCAATTAAGATGTTCAATTTTTAGGGCTGGCGCTATAGCTTAGTGGCTAATGTCCTTGCCCTGAATGTGCCAGGATTCCATATGGGTACCAGTTTGGGTTCCGGTTGCTCCACATCCAGCTCCCTGCGTATGGCCTGGGAAAGCAATAGAGGGCTGCCCAAAGGCTTGGGACCCTGCACCTGTGTGTGACACCAGGAAGAAGCTCCTGGCTCCTGGCTTCAGATCGGCCCAGTTCTGGCTGTTGTGGCTACTTGGGAAGTGAACTAGTGGATGGAAGATCTTTCTGTCTCTCCTTCTCTTTGTAAATCTGACTTTCCAATAAAAATAGATTGCGTACTTTTTGAAAGTTGAGCAACCTATGTGAATATAGGTTTTGCACATGCACATACATTCTGCCATTTTCTTAGTGCATGTACAGGATTGGAATGCCTGAGTCATTGGCTGGGAGCCTGATTATATTTTTATGAATTTTTCAGATTATTTTCTATAGCAGGCAATCTAGTTTACATTTGTACCATCTGCATTTGGAGTCCCTGTTCCCTCACATTCTCCATAATGCATGACACAGTCATTTTCTTAAAGTTTAGGTATTACAATAAATGTGTATTTATGTATCTTTATAGTTTTAATTTGCATTTTCTTAAAGGTTAATGATGTTGAATATCTTTTCATGTCCCATTTGCCAGGCTTTAATTTCATATGGTAAAAGAGGTTTTATTCATTTAATAATAAACCTGCTTATTATTATTATTATTACTATTATTATTATATTTTGAGAGTTTGGTGCTTATTCTAGCAATGGTAATTTGTTAGATAATTAATTTGAAAAAAAAGTCTTTTACAAAGATTTTATTGCATTTATTTGATAGCATTTTAGAGATAAGGGAGAGCCTGAAAGAGGGCTTCACTTCGCTGGCTTTCTCCCCTTGATAACTAACAGCTGAGCTTGTCTGTGCAGACGCTAGCAGTGTTAAACTCCACCTGAGCCTCCCCCAGGGGTGCAGACGCTTAAGTGCTTGGGCCACCTTCCACTGCTTCCTCAGGCATGATGCCAGAGAGTTGTGACAGATCTGTAGTAGCCAGGCCTGGAACTGGTGCTCATACAGGCTACTGGCATTTCTAGCAGCTGCATAAGACTCTGTGCCACAATGCTAGTCCCTATTTCAAGACATTATTTTCCCAAATCTGTATCTTGGAGATTTGTGCCTTATCTTTTTGTGTGTGTGTGCTACTAGATGTAATTTTTTAAGAGCAGAAAATTTTCAATTTCTGATGAATTTCAGGCTTTCAAAATTTCAATAGTAAATTGATTGGATGATAGCAGTTTTGAGGTAAATTTTGAAACCGAGTAGTTTGAATCACGTTTATTTGACTTCTTCCAAAAAAATGTTTTGGCAGTTCTCATCTCTGAATTCCTGGAAACAAAATTAAAATGAACAGAGCAAACCTTACTGGGGTCTTGAAAGTGATTTTTATTTGAAAAATTTATTATTGACATGTGCACAATTGACATGTAAATGATATTGAGTGTTATGATCCATAATGTATTATAACATTTCTGCAGACGTCTTTGATTTCTCTAGACTTCTTTGAAAATTGCATGGAAGTTTCTCTCTCTCTCTATGCATATATATATATATCTTTGCATATTTTATCAGCTTTATTATTTTTTATGATTCAATGGCAATATTTTTACCATTCTACTTCCTATTGTGGACCATTTGATTGCATATAGAAGTAACTAATGTCCACTTAATATCTTCTGTGATCTTACCATTGATTAACTCGTTATTTCTTGTAGCTTTCTTTAGATACCTTGAAGTTCTTTTGAAGCATGGCAATGTTTTATGTCAAAAAAAATCTCTTATACTTTTTCACTTACAATTTCAATTTCAATTTCAAAAAAATGCAATTGAAATTATAAGTGAAAAAAGTATAAGAGATTTTTTTTTTTGCTGGATTTATTGCTTGGGTTGGGTCTTTCCATTGTCATCTTGAGTAGAAGCACTGATAATATAAACTTTTGCCTGATACTTAACCAAAGAGGCAAGATTTCAGTTATTCACTATTAAAAGTAAAGCCCTCTCCCAGTCTCTTCCTCATCTCTCTAACTCTATGAAATAAATACAATAAAATCTTTGCAAAAGATTTTGTTTTCATATTTTTTCTATCAGATTATGTTGACTGATTTCAAATTTTATCTATATTTTATTCCTGAGAAAATTTGCTTCCTAACTACCAGTACTTTTAGATCTTTTTGGATTATGTTAGTATCTTATGGAATACTTTTACATCTTTGAGATATAATACTTTAATTTCTCTAAATTTTTTTCTAGCTTTCATAAAGGGTTAATTGTAGTCACAGCAAATAAGAAGCTTTTTTTCACCTCAATATTGTATATTAGTTTTAATGGAATTGGTGCTGATCCCTCTTTAACTGTTTGGCAGGATTTACCACTGAATTTATTTGTTTATTTTCCTAGTTGGAGGGTTTTTACTCATAGCTTCTATTTTTCTTTTGGTTACCTAGTTCATTGGATTTGTTGGGAATTTTTACTCCTTTAAATGCCCTTTTTCACTCTGAGGAAGTTTCTTTGTTGTGTGCCTCTGTGCTGTTTTCTTCATAGTCCTAATACCTGGAGTTAACTGATCTGCTTAGAAATGTGGATTTAGTTTCTATCAAATCTGGAAACTCAATCTTCTTATTACCAGAACGGCAGTTTCTCTTTCCTTTTTTTGTCCTCTCTGTTTAGAATTCTACTCACCCATATATCATGTTGTTTGTAAAATTGTCCCACAGTACAATTGCAAATTTTTTTTTTATTTTTAAGAGTGTTTTCTCTGTTCCTATGTTGGATAGTTTGTTCTGCTATTTTCTGTCACCATTTAACTTTAAAAAATATATATATATATTTATTTATTTGAAAGGTAGAGAGAGGGAGAGAGAGAGAGAGACAGCCCTTCCTTCTGCTGATCTGTTTGTTCACTCCCTAAGTTCCTGCATGGCCAGACTCGATTGGGGGTAGAAGCCTGGAGTCAGCAGATTCATTAGAGCCTCCCATGAGGCGGGCAGAGGTTAGACACTTGGACCCTCCTCGGTGCTTCCCCGGGCACAGTAGGTGGGAGCTGGATCACCAGTCAGGCAGCGCTATCATTCACCACAATGAAAGTGGGAACTAAGAAAGAAGGTAGAGTTTCTAATTGCTTCAGTTTCTTCAAAAGTGAATGATTATACATTTACCTTTGCTATATCCAATTCCATTAGCTCATGTCTGCTTAATGCATCAGCAAGGAAAATACCCCCATAAAGATCCACTCATGTGACAGTTATTTACTGAATGTTTATTGTGCGAAGAATTAGGACAAGTGACCTGTGATTTAGAAGGATGTATAATGCATCATACTTGTGCTCCAAAATCTCATATTTGAGACAGAAATAAATATGCCTAAGAAGTGTAATGGGGAGATTGCTAAGACTTTTTGTATTTCCCAGATGCTTGGTGTAGCTGTCCGGCCTAATCCTTGGAAGTATGAATCTAATAGACTTTACTACATGTTTAAACTCTGTTATGTGTTATGCTTGACCTTAACTTAGATTATTTGAGAGCCCCTCTTCTGATCACATAAGTTCTTTAAAAGCAGATAGTTTTCTCCATCTGGGTGTCTCGGTGGGAAGGAATCAGACAGTGAGAGAGTGACAGCAAGAGAAAGATCCAAAGCAAAAGCAAGTGAATCAGAGAGAGATAGAGTGTGTGTGTGTAATTAGAAGAGTGAGGTGAATGTCATCAGAAGGAGCCGCTGGATCAAGAATGCGAGTGCATTCTCATAAGTCTTGCAGTGCATCTAACTGATTGCAACAAAATGAGCTTTGCTGTTAAAAATGCAAGGAACTGAATTCTGCCAACACCATAGATGAGTTGGGCCGCAGATCCTGAGCTCTTTGATTGCAGCCTGAGTGTACAGGTCATCTGCGCGGTGGAGAACTGCCTACTGCAGAACTGCGAAGAATCAACAGATGCTGTATTGAGCTGATAACTTTGTGCTGATTTGTTATACAGGGATAGGAAACAATACAGACAGCATCCAATGTATGTTACATAAAACCAAAATGACAACCGCACGGTGGAGTGAGATTGTTTGGCCTGAGTTATGCAGAGAAGTTTTTAGACTGCATGGGAAAATCAGTAGGTTTATGAGATCCAGGGAAGTTGTGGCAAGTAAAATTTTTTTTCATAATGACAAGCTCAGGAATAGTCACAAAAAGGAACATGGGTTTTGATTAGTTACAGTAGGTTGTTCATAAAGCTTGTCAGTAAAATTTGTAATTAACTTTCTCAAATAATATTCTAGAGCCAGCTGTGCTAGAATCACTTAATAATTTGCCAACATGTAGATTCTGGGGATCCTGACAAAAGACCAATTTAATGAGAATTTCTCATTCTGGCCTTTAAAAATAGCTTCAGGTGATTCTGTGCTTATAGAAATTCATTTTATGTTAGCAACTTAAACTATCAGAGTAAGAAGTTTGGTATGTTATAATAAGTTTACACTTTTCCGTTTGTGATTTGTTTTCTTTCATTTCCTCTTGTTTTAAAATAGGAGTGAATGTCATCCAAGAGTATTATATAAATTTACTTTGAGGATTGGATTTTAGATAATCAGAGGACCGGAACATTACACAGCAAAAGTTATGTGTAATAATAGAGTGAAGTTTATAATAATCTAAACAAGAATGAAATGGTTGAAATTGAAAAAATAGGATGCCTTTCAGCAAAACTCCAAAAACAGAGCTAATGGGACTCACTGGTTAACAGTTCCTTTGTGTGCAGAAAAGAGGAAATGAAGGAGAAAAATAAGATTGGTCAACATAAACGTTGGCAGTTTAGGAGAATCTCAGTAGAATTTGCAGTAGGTTCGTGGAAATCAGGGCTGTGGGAAAGCTAAAATGTAAATAGATTTCTTCCTATAGTGACAAAACAAACGAATATAATGGATTTTAATTTTCTTAGCCTTATTTCAGGTGAATTGATCTTTGAAACAATTCTATTTTCATTGGTGAATGTGTGCCCATATATCCATTCATTACCTCTGACAAGTCTCCCAGTGCTATGCTTCCAATAGTTTTTTTTTTTAGTGTTAACTTCAGAATTAGAACTCACATGACTTATTGACTATTGCATTTAGCTTTTTATTAATTCAATTAAAATAGCCAAGAAGTGTTACTTAGAAAGCAGAAGAGTTTATATGTGTCTTTGCAATTTTGGAGGATCACAGTGCAATATCAGGTGAGTCCCTCCACTCAGCCAGTTGTTGAGGCTGGAGGATGGGAAATGCACAACTGGATAAAAGAGAAACACATGGTAAGCCAGGAGACAGAGCCACAAGGAGCAGGTGCAGCTTACACAGCCAACCCTCTCATGGGGACTACCTTCCAGAGGGAAGCCCTCCATGAACCTAAACTCCCAGCATTACCACCCAGAGGCTGTAGTTAGACAAGCTGCCATGCTTAATCTGTCAACCATAAACATGGAGTCAACCTTACTCATTTGGGGACACTAAAACATCTGCACGTGATTCAATCCTGTTCAAGTCAAAAGACTGACAATATTTAATATGGCTCAGATTATATATATGTCATCTAGAGAGGTTGTCACACTGATTAAGTTATTTTTTTTAAAACCTCCTAGCTTAAGGTCAATAATTAATCAATGTTGTCTTACAGTGGCAGAAATCCTAAGGGTAACATCTGCCTTTCATTTGTTTTTAGTTACGCAGCAGAGAATAGATGAGGAAGTTTTGAGTAAAGCTCATATGATACATTAATGTGCTTAAGTATGTGCTAATGTATTGAACAACTAAAACTTTAATACTTTTCTGTTTTTAAAAAATAAGGTTTAATTTATTTACTACAATGCCAATTGCATTTCTACAATTTTTAATGTAAACTGTTTAAGGAGTATCTCCTAGAGCTTGAAGGAGTGCATCCTGCTCTTACAGTGTGCTCCCCTGCTAAGTGGAAAAACATTTTATAATTACATCGTTGTGTGTGTGTGTGTGTGTTTGTGTGTGTGTGTGTGAGTGTGTGTGTGTATAATGGTATAATGATCTGGAATATTTCAAATAAAATATCTGTTCCAGATATTAGTTGTTGATGCTAGATTCAGAATCTCTGAATATGAAACTGAACAAGAGAGAAGTAGCTAACAATAGAAGAGAAGGGAGGGAAAAGGGAGAAAGCGAAGAATGTGGCTAGCTTCTAGAGAAAGGGCTTCTGAATTAGGTATCAAGTCACAACAGAGTTTAATTTTTGTTGTTAATACGACTAATGTTGGTAACGGTACCTTAAGAAATGTGGGAAACACTATATGAAATACACATGACAATTTTATCATGGAATACATTTATAGTAACAACTGGTCTTCTAATTAAAAATGTGTCACTTCATAGAGATATAGCTATGGTCTTTCTAATATGTTTTAAGCATAGCAGCTCTATGAAGAGCTGCCTAAAAGAGAAATTAAAACAGAATAAATGTGGGCCCAGTGCAATAGCATAGTGGTTAAAGTCCTAGCCTTGCAGGCACCAGGATCTCATATGGTCACCAGTTCTAATCCTGGTGGCCCTACTTCCCATCCAGCTCCCCTGCTTGTGGCCTGGGAAAGCAGTCCAGGATGGCCCAAAGCCTTGGTTCCAAGAACCCATGTGGGAGATCTGGGGGAGATTCCTGGCTCCTGGCTTTGGAACAGCACAGCACTGGCCTTTGAGGTCATTTGGGGAGTGAATCATCAGATGAAAGATCTTCTATGTCTTTCCTCTCTGTATATCTGACTTTGAAATACAAAATAAATAAATCTTTAAAAAAAAACAGAATAAGTTTGTTCATAATTATTGACTGGTAATACACATATATGCAAAATCAGGGTTTATTTTATTTCAGAAGGTTCTGTTATTTTATAATTGATAAGATCACCGTATTTTCCAATGGTATGTTTACTTTCATTCCTCAAACTTCTGTCAAAAACCAAACTTTTTCTTTTTTTCTAACCTCTCTATCAAGAATCACACTGGGGGCCTTGCACAATAGGCTAGTGGATAAATACTCACCTTGCAACTGCCACAATCCAATATGGACACTGATTCATGGCCTGGCTGCTCCACTTCCCATCCAGCTCCCTGCTTGTGGCCTGGGAAAGCAGTCGAGGATGGCCCAAAGCCTTGGGCCGCTGCACCCATGTGGGAGACCTGGAGGAGGTTGCTGGCTCCTGGCTTCAGCTTAGCTCTGGCTGTTGTACGCACCTGGGGAGTGAGCCAGCAGACAAAAGATTTTCCTCTCTGTATCTCCTTCTTAAAAACAAACAAACAAAAAATTATTTGTCAGTTTTTCTCCCCAATTTTCACTGTCATAATTGTTTTATTTTTTAAGATTTATTTATTTATTCACTTGAAACTCAGAATGTGTGTGTGTGTGTGTGTGTGTGTTTGTGCGTGTGCGTTTGTGCCCAAGCACGTGAGAGAGAGAGAGAGATCTTCCATCTTTTGGTTCATTCTTAAAATGGCTGGAACTGGTTCATAACAAAACCAAGAGTCAGAAACTCTATCCAGGAACTTTCATGGGAGCTGGCTCAAAAGCAGAGCTACTGGGATTCAAACTTCTGATCCAATATGGAATGCCAGCATCAGAGGCTGCAGCTTAGCTCACGCTGCCACAACGTGGGCTCTATGTTTTAATTCTCTACCTGGACTACTTTAGTATCTTTCAACACATCCTGTGTTGTTTGCTGCATATGAGCTATGCATCATAAATTCTGTTCAAAACAAAAATGTGCCATTGTTTTGCAACCAACCTTTTACTAAATTTCCATCGTTCTTGAAATAAAAATTGTTATATTTTCTTACAAGTAGCTTCACGAATCTTTTTTAAATGCTGTTACCACATGTTCCATCAAGCTGAACCTCACTATCTATTCTCCATCTAGATCAGTTTGGGTTGTGGGCAATATTAAGCTTCTTCCCAGTACCATCGTTGATGAACCTGCTATATGTCCTGTAATACTAGAGTTTCCATTTTGACCTCATCTAAGTATTCTCTAAAATAAGCAGATATACCTAGTTCAGCTCTAAAAATGCATACTGCAGAAAACCTTCACCAAGACTTGGAAATTAAGACATATCCCAAAGTGGCAGGCATTTCTAGTACCCTGTCTTTTCAGTATAATCACTACTCTTTTAAAAGACTCTTCAAAAGTTAATTGATTAATTAAAATTTTAAATATTCCATGACATAAATCTCTGCTCCCCATTAATCTCTCCCATGTCACTACAATAGTATAGTCCTTCCCAATCAGTAACACGTTCATTATTCTGCTATTTACATGTATTATGACTTTTAAGGCATGGACAGTGGCAGAGAGTTCAGCATCTTATTGTCAAGATACATTCAATGATTTCATTGGGAATCCATCTTTGACTTGGAAGTGGAGATGCACACTGCGTTGCATCCTCACATCTACATGTCTCTACTACACAGTTACTATATACACATCCCTTAAATGAAAAGCCATAAAACTACAACTGAGAGAAAAATAAAAAAACCTACAACATAAAGTTAAGTAACAAACTACTGAATGACCAATCAGTAGTTTGTTAGTAGTAGACCAAAATCATTCTTCCTGAAGCAAATAGTGCTATTGTGCAACGCATGTGTCAGTGATGAAGATAATAAAGAAAAAACTTTTTTGAATGAATGAAAATTAAAAGAAAAATATCAAAACCCCTGAGTTGCAGCAAAATCAGTATCAAAGGGCTATTGATCTTGTATTTTGCAGGAAGATTGCCTTATATCAGAGAGAACACATGGTGTTTGTTCTTTTAGAATTGACTTGCTTCACTGAGCATAATGGTCTGTAATTGGGACCATTTAGTTGCAGATAGTTTAATTTCATTCTTTTAATTGCTGAGTAGTATTCCATAGAGTAGATGTACTACAGTTTCTTTATCCACTCCTCCTACTATGGGCATATGGATTGTTTTAATGTCTTTGTGATTGTAGATTGTGCTGCTGCAAATATAGGATTACAGATCCCTTTTGCATGTGCAATTTTATTATAGATATAGGTATAGGTAGAGATATAGGTATAGGTATACATATAGATATAGGTATGGGTATAGATATTCCCAGGAATGGGAGAGCCGGGTCACACGGCAAGCCAATTTTCAGTTCTCTTAGCACTCTCCATATTGACTTCGTTGTGGCTGTGCTAACCTACGTTCCCCCGGCAGGAAAGGAGGGTGTGTTTCTTTCTACACCTGTGCCAGCAGGTGTTGTTAATAGAGTTCTGAATGTAGGCCAATCTCACAACTCTTCTAGTGTACATTTACATGTCTGATAGTTGCACTCTTGTCTATTTCTTCACTTGATTTTACAATCCATGAAAATGGAGATTGCTTATTTTTCCCAATTTTTAATTTAACAGTATAAAACACATGGCCTGGCATAATTGAATTTAAGTATTATTCAGTTATTATTATTAAATCCTAATTGATTTAGGAAATAATTTTCAATGAGGTAAATAAACTAGTTTTAGTAAAACAAAATGCATGTGATGTTATCACTGATGTCCTGCATTTTATTTCTGGCTTTACTTATCTACTAAGTATTACATTATTTGTCTATTTACTCAAGAGTTAAACTAAATAGCTACACTTCAAATTTTCTTATTTATATCATGGCCAAAACAGACTTACTTCATTTTCAATAAAAATGTGAAAATAAAAGTTTTTTTTTTTCATTTTTGATAGCTTCCTTGAAAGTAAATGTTCTGCCAAGAGCATGAAAAAGAAAATATGATTTGAAAATAGGAAGGAGAAGAACAGAGAAAAGTTGCATTACAAGCAATTGCTTGTGTGCGCAGGAGAAAAATTTGGAGCAAACTTCAGGAGACTTAGAACAGGACTGGAGCAGCTGCCTCGTCACGCTTTTGGAATTCTCAGGTGGAAACCCAGTTTGAACAGTCTATATTACAATTAAGTGGAGAAATCAGCTTTCACGTTTGCTGTTTTTTTCCCCGCTCTACAATTTAGCAACCTGACAAAATAAATTTACAACAACATAGAAATAACAAAGACCTCATGCATTCAGGAATTCTTGTTGGTGATAAATAAATAAATAATAATGAATTCCTGAGGAAGTTCCAGTTTGGCATCTCATAATTAGAAAGACCCTCATATAGTGGGACAAGCAGCAATGTGAAGAGTTAATCTCAGTATGTCTATCTTACGTGCTTTTCAATAAGCCATTATACATATTTGGTTTCCTCTTCTTTTCAAACATTTCAAGTTCATTTACATAAAATGACATTTTTCTCACTTCTGATTTAACCAAACATGAAGCCTTTTCTCCATACCATGCAGGAGAAGGAAGGGGTCTGGCTGCATTAGAAGTCAGTGAAGTGCGTCTTCTAACAGCAGCAGCCCACACCCTGCTTCTGATCCACCTCCCTTGTGTTGAGCCTTGATGGCAGTGGATGATGGAGTGAGTGCTTGGGTCCTTGTCACTCTTGGGAGAGACCTGATTGGGGTCCCTGGTCCTGGGTTTAGCCTGGCATAGACTTGGCTGTTGTGGCGATTTGGGGAATGAATTTATACATGGAAGATCTCTTTCTATACTGAAGGTACTTTTATGTCTTTTTGGAATTCTGCTTTAATAATACTAAATGAAGATGCACTAGTTTGAAAAACGATCCTTATATTTTTATTTCAGGATCTTAGAATAAAAGAATGAACTGTAATTACTGCCTTCCTATGCATTGCCATATTTGGATGATAATTTGCACTGTGTTAACAGTTATATTTTCTGTATCATTTTATCTGTCTGCTTAAAGTGTATTTGGACTGTAGTGAAACATTTTCTGATTCTATAAGCAAACTTCTGTGGTCTGTCGACCATATCAATGTCTATCTTGCTTGTTTCAGGAGAGAATTTTTTTTTTATCACATATCACTGATGGTTTATTATCTGTCCTAATTGTCTCATGCTTGGCCAAATTTGAGTCATGCTCTTGGGTTTCTTGCAAAAGAAATAACGCCATATTTGCAGAATTCCTGGATTTGAAACTTGGCTAGCCTTCCAATTCCAATTTCCTAATGATGTATGCACTGAGAGGCAACAAACAATGGCTCAGGTAGTTGTATTCCTAATATTCAAGGGGAAGACCCAAAATGAGTTCCAGGTTCCTGACTTGGCTTAAAAAAGCCCAACTGCTGAAAACATTTGGGGAGTAAATTGAGAAAATTGAAGAATTCTCTCTTGCTTTTCTGTTCTTCAAACAAGTAAAGTATCAGTGAAAAAGAATGAACACCACGAAACCAAAACAAGGCAATAGAAGCCAATGTCCAAGCACTATAAACGAAGTGCTTATCAGATTTAGAAGATAGAAAGTAAGATGGAACACTGGAAAGACTTCTAAGAAATCTGCCACTGACTGAGCACCTGCTCAACTGTGTAACACCTGTAATTCACAATAAACAAACCTTCCCTTATATGTACATTGCTATAAGCTCTTATAGCAGTAACTAACCTGGATTCTTTAAAACAGAAGCTGATGTAAACATCATGTGCATATGCACTTACTTCATGCTTTTCAGGTTAGTGATATTTATATAAAATTGAGTAAGAAGGCAAGATAATATTTCTTACATATTGAGGTATTTTTCTTTTGAATATTTTCTACCAGACACTGGAGAAAGGATTTATACTTGGTATAAAATTGCAAGATAATAAATTCTCTCTCTCACCCTCTCACTCTCTCTCTAAATATAAATATAGTATATATTTAATATATACTCTAGTATTCTATATAATATAATATAATATAGAATATATATAATATACTGTATAATGAGATATTATAGAGTCACAGTTCTCACATGATCCCAAGATAGCTTCATGATACAAACACTACAATTATCACTAGACACTTTGAATGCTATAGATGTTACTCCTGTGATTATATTAGATTATCTGATATCATTGACTTTACGAAAAAGAGAACGTTGAAGCTCTAACTCTTGCTGACATTGAACGTTTCCACTTGCATTAAAGCTACTGTAATTTTTCAGATTGTTTAGCCTTCATTTCATATTTTTTAAAATTTGTCATGATATAGTTCACAGGCACAGGGATTTCTACTGCCACCCCTCCCCCCTTTTCGCCACCCCTCTTACACTCACCAGTTTTCCACAATATTATTCCAATTGCATGGTCCTTTAGCAACAGTCACAGCAATATTAGAATGATAGATTTGTGACTGTTAACCTTCATTTCTGTGCAGTGCTATATGTTAGAAATTGCCATCTGCACAATAAATAGACATAAAAGCCATTGGGATAGCCTCCACTGCCTTCCCAGGCCATAAACAAGGAGCTGGATGGGAAGTGGAACAGCCCCTATGGGATCCTGGTGCTTGTAAGGAGAAGATTTAGCTACTGGGCCATTGCACTAGGCCCTAAATCATTTTACTATCTCAACTTTTCATATACAAACTCTTTTTGCATTCATTCCTTCCCTTGGATCTTAAGAGTTGTGGTGGATATAATTCCAATTTTTATTTATAGTGGCTTAATTCTTTAAGAGGCACATACAGATACAAAGCTTCCATGAGCTGTTTTACTCCTTAACACTGGGAACAGCATGGCTGGGCCTGGGCAAAAGTACAAGCCAGGAACTCAATCGAGGTCACCCCAGCCCCAGTTGGTGACAGGAGACCAAGCAGTTAAACCATTACCAGGGTAAACATTAGCAGAAGCTAGAATCTGTGGTTGGGACTTGAACTCAGTCACTCTGATACTAGATCTGGATGCCACCAATGTTACGTCAGACGTCTACTCAATGCAGAGACTTTTAATGAGTAAGACCTCCAGGAACATTGCTGATGTACATATTTTTGAGCAGAAATTTTAATCATAACTGAACATAATTGATGGTACTTCCATGTATTATTTGTGAAATAACTCCAGAAGAAATGTAATGACAAACACTGATATTATCGCATGAATATAAGGAACCTAAAGAGGACAAATAAAACCACATGTATGCCAATGAATGTTGAGTGTCCAGTGATAAGCTAAACAAAACGAAAGAAGGCCACTAACAAGTTTAGAATGTTTGCAGAAGGGAAAAAAACCGGATATTCAGTGAGGATTCTTTATCAAAACAACATTGAAATGAAAGGTCACTGACTTTGTGTTTCTTTTTTTTTGAATAAAAACACTAAGAAGACAAACATGTCAAATAAAAAATCTTGTTAGATGCCTATGGTAAACAATAGGTTGCAGTATTTGGGATATTTAAGCATACACAAATTGAAAGCTCAGCATAATCAGAGGAGAAAATCCTAATGAATTGGCTTAATCATTTGTGACTGTAGAACTAAGGAGTGAGGATAAACTTGAAATAAAGGTATGTCCCTAACTTGAGAAAAAATACAAAACAAAATTATTTTTGTTACTGTTAAATGCCAATTGAGAAAATTACTTCTTTCTAAAAGGAAGTACTTACAAATATAGTAAAATACTTATGCACCGCATAGGTTATTTGAAAATGTATTCATTTCACAGGTTAGTCATGCCACACATTATTTCGTGTAAACTCAAAGGTTTAGCGATCAGTACGTATGTAAGTGGAGTTTCAAAACAGCATGGCACCTGAGTGTATTTGAGTCAGGTTGTCCTTTTGTTATGTTTGAGGAGCTGGTCTTCAGGAGTCCTGCCTGCCTGCCATACAAGGCCCTACAGGCAGAGGGCGTAACAGGAGAGCAGAGACAACTATTTTGTAAACACAATCTGAAGATTTTATGGTAATGACCAAGGATAGATGATTTCTTCTTATTCCCGAATGTTTCATTCTTTGTATCGCAAGTTCAATTTCAGCTAACCTATTTGGAAGATGATAGTGTAAGGAAGAATCAGTCTCTACTGTGTGAACACTCGGAAATAAAATATTACTGTTTTGAGTCTGCTAGAGCTAGAAATGGGTGAAAACATCTATGAAGTTAAAACGTGTTGCTTTTGTTTTTATTGCTAAGTAGCCCCACTTCACAATTTATCTTGGTATTTTTGTAGTACTTTATAGTAAAAGAGCATTTCTCCTTGGTCACAAAGATAGCCGTTGAGAGGTTAGGGTTAGGCATATCACCCTGCAATGGATCAAACGGTCACTTGTGACACCAGATTTGCCGTTCTGGATATTCTGATTCCTGTGCAGCCTCAGGCTAATGGGTCTGGGAAGACAGCGGAAAATGATCCAAGGGTGTGGGCCCCTGGTACCCACACGGGAGGATAGGAAGACGGTGCTGCCTATCGCTGGAGTCAGAGCTGGATATTATGGCCGTTTGTGATGCAAGCCAGTGAATAGAAGCTCCCCTTGCCAACTTTCTCTGAGTGCTGCTTTGCAAATAAATAAATTTTAAAAAATAAAGCAGCACAGCAATATTCACTCCAACATTGTAAATGTGTTCTTAAAAAATATAAGTTATAGAATGAAACGTTTTAGAATGATTAAAGAACCCAGAATAGTATGCCTTGGGAAAGCTAAAAGTACACCTCAAAAAATTTCAGAGAAAAAAATCCTTGGTAATTTTATATTTTTAGGTATTCTTGTTGCAGAAGTCACAAAGACTCTTTAATAATGGTCTCAGATTACTTGTATGCCTGGAGCTATTTCTAATTGTTAATCTTTTCCTCCTCAAACATAGATGCATGAGTGTCTTCTTTTTAAAGAAAATTTGAATGTGTTGATTGATAAAATTAATTATCTGCTTCAGAAGAATTCATTAGACCAAAACAATACCTCTTTGATGGGTTATAAAAGAAAAATGAGACATTGGATTGTTTTGTCTTTTTTCCGCTAGATAAAACTACACTATTACAGACGGAAACTTGTTTATTCAAAAAAGATGTGACAAACTTTCAAAAGATATCTTTCATGTCTCTATTTCTTTTAACTCTTTTATATGTTCAGGCAAATGCATGCTCATGAATCTTAATGTTCCAAATTCATTTTTATAAAAGAAAGACAACAATTTCAAAAGTAATAGAGCACATTTATCAGTGACATGAGTTTTGTGTTAAACCTGAAACAATATTGTCAAGTCACTCACTAACTTTCATTCAACACAGGAGTCTTGTTCAAGCTTTTTCTTCTGTCTAAAACATGGCATAATCTTGTCCAAGCTGCATCGCACCATGGATTTTAAGTACCTAACTTTTTTTTTTATGTGATACAGTTTTATAGGCACTGGGATTCTCCCCACCTCTCCCACAACCCTCCCCCCATGGTGGATTCCTCCACCTTGCTGCATAACCACAGTTCAAGTTCAGTTGAGATTCCTTCATTGCAAGCATATATCCAGCATAAAGTCTAGCATCTTAATGTCCAGAAAGTTCAGTGGCTTCTTGGGGAGACTTTCTCTCTTCTGAAGGCAGAGCTAACAGGGTAAAGCTCCAGTCAGTTAAAAGCCCCAACAAAACATCAGCAACAATATACAATGTTATGGAATTAATTGACATAGTATTGAGTAAACAATATGTTAAAGATAATGCAAGTTCAATTCTTCAAAACACATGGGTTGAGACGGTATCAATGACAGGTTCAAAAACTAACAAACAAATAAAAAAACAAAAATTACAGGTTAAATCAAGGCAAACCTGTGGTATCTAACCTTTTGGGATTCGCTCATTTCCCTTAGCATTACTTTATAAACGTTTAAAACTTGGGAGCTTATCAAAATATATGCACACATACACACACAAATACTAAGCATGAGATTAATTAGCTAACACAACAATTAGTATTAGCTGTTTTTATTAGTTATGTTTTATGACAGGAAGAAAACCAGAAAATGCGCAAAAATAAAATATTTTGGTAGCACCAGAACATTTGAAGTTGTGTTTTAATGTTTATATCCAAGCTGTTGCAAAAATATCATAGGTTAAAACAATGAACGTTTATTTCTGCAACTCTAGACTGATGAAACAAGACCGGCGAGGCAGCAGGCCACGGTGAGGTTCCTGGTGAAGATCATCTTCCTGATGTGTTGTGCAGACTGGAGGCCTTTGACTCACAGAGTAAGCTATTAGACTTGCCACCCAGACGAACCACATGGTGTCATTAGATTATGATGCTTTAATTTGACCAGCTTACTATCGAAAGCTAAGGTAAGCATCTTTATATTAATTAAATTTTCCAAAATTTATTTTGAGAGGCAGTGAGAGAGTGTATGTGTGTCTAATAAAGAGAGGGAGGGAGGGTTGGAGAGAGAGAGAGACTCTCATCTCCTCAGTACCATCCCCAAACATGAACAGAATCCATTCCGGGAAAATGGAACTCAGTCCAAGTCTTCCATGTGGGTGGCAGAAACCCAATTACTGAGGGCATCAAGATCTGCTGTATCAGGACTTGGGAGTCAGGAGCTGGGGCTACTCCAGTGTAGGATGTGGGTGCCTAACTAATGTTTTAATAGCTGGGCCAAACCATTCCTAAGATATGTGTGTTTATCATGAATAACTTCTCAGTATCAGATATGCTTCTCTCCTAGTTTATAGGCAGTTGTCCCAATAGCCTGACAGAAATCTATAGTTTTTTGTTTGTTTGTTTGTCTGTTTGGAAAGTCAGGTATACAGAGAGGGAGAGAGACAGAGAGGAAGCTCTTCCTTCTGATGATTCACTCCCCAAGTGGTTGCAACGGCCAGAGCTGAGCCAATCCAAAGCCAGGAGCCGGGAACCAGGAGCCAGGAACCAGGAGCTTTTTGTGGGTCTCCCAAGTGGGTGCAGGGTCCAAAGGCTTTGGGCCTTCCTTGAATGCTTTTCGATGCCTCAAGCAGGGAGCTAGATGGGAAGCAGGGTTGCCAGGATTAGAACTGGAGCCCATATGGCATACTGGTGCATGTAAGGCAGGGACCTCAGACGCTAGGCCACCGCTTCAGCCATATATGTATAAAACCACTAAACTTAATTTACCTCCCTTCTACTTATGTACCAGCAGATGCTAATATTTCTTTTTCCTCTTTCCTATTTCAGTGAGTGACCTGTATAAGCACCCAATCCTTGAAATGAATTTTCTAGAGATAATCTTATTCTTTTTTAGTCATTTGATATATGTTATGATATTCTAATTCTATGCTGTTAAATATTTAAGCTTTCTTTTTTTTTTTTGAATGATTCTACTATGGTGCTTATGTAATATCCTTATAACTTCCTTCTAGAAGATGTGATTTCTCAATCTATGGTCCCATCTATAGTTTGTGTACGTGTAGTATATGTAAATATGCAGTGACGTACGTATTTCTACTATGATATTTATACTACATATATTAATGGACACAGGCACACAGAGCAAAACTTGGTAAAAACAGGAAAAATATTTTTACTATCTTATTTTGACAGTCATGTCAAAATACTAACGTTTAAATCTGCACATGTCTAGAGAAGCAGCACATAGCCACAAGACCAGAAGTCTAGACATGCATCAATTGATTGACATAGAATCATTCTCTTGGTGATGGTGAGCTACCTTGTGACTCTTTGTTTTGATAGAGACAGGTGTATCAGCTGATAACTTGTGAAATGGGATGTCTTTAGCTAAATATAATTGCTAACAGATATTCAGGATGTAAATATTCCCACCATTGCTTTACCCATTTTAAAATGAATTTGATATATTTCCTGAATGTAAGAACATTTATTATATATTTTGAGTCACTGTCCTTTCCTAATTTTTCTCCTCTTTTTCTGTACTATTTCAAGTAATTACCAAATTCGCATAGACACATTATCTGTGTCACATATAAAGTAGCCCCCAAATTCCCAAAATTGTTCGTTTTGTCTCCAAATAGGACAGAAAGCACTGGGATGGGAAGTATTTGCTAGATGGAATAGTCAAGCATCTACTTAAAATAGTTCATTTGTAAGCTTATTTCACATAGATATGTCAAGCAAATGGGACATAATGTATTAATTATAGCTGCCTAATGGTTGCACTGCATTTTATGAATAGGTTTATGTGATTTTTTTTTCCCCACAAACCAATGCTTTCTATGTTTGGATATGAAGGAGAGGTCCCTAGAAATTTTATCTCTAGGTACAGAATCTCATTTGCATTATCGTAGTGGACTTTTTGTCAATTCTTGAAGGCTTTTATTTATATGCTACATATGATAGCCACTTACCTTGTTTTGTTTTGTTTTGTTTAAATAAGAAAGGTATCCACAAAAACTGTGGTTGCCATATTGTGGTATCCCAGAAATAATGAGTAAAATTGTAATTTCTTTCTGATTTTTAATGCCATTCTAATGACTTCCTTAATCATATTAAATTCACATTTACTCAGGTGTATCTTTCCGAAAGTTTTCTCCAAATTGCAAAATAAAATTAATTCAGAAAGAGTTGTATAATCCTGCAGCATATGAATGAGTCCTACAAATATAATTTTCTCAAGAGTGATTCTAAGAGGCTTCTTAAAAGCAGACATCTATTTCACTGATAAAATAGCCTAGTGTTTTTAGAGTTGCACTTTGAACAGGTAATATATAGTTCTTAGCAGGAATGGATATTACCCAGTTCTTAGCAAAACATAGAAGTACTCTATTTTCACGATTTCTTCTGACCATTAACCACATTCTACAGAGTTTCCTATATATCTCAAAAATTATGCCTGGGCCATTTTTTTGTTCATTTATACATTTTTCATGAATATGATTATTTGTTGTTCATAAGTATTTTTTCTGATATTCACTTATTCTTGATCTCTTAAGTATATCAAATTAAAAATTAAAAATAGATGTAACCTTATATTACAAATGATTGACATCCTTGAATCTAGATTGGGTAGTAAACCCAAACATCATGTGGATTTTCTTTCATATCAACATTTTTTTTTTATCCTGCCTTAGGTATGACACTTTTCTTTTGAACAGTAAAAGCATTTCATTGTCAATATTTGGAACTAGCCCAAAAGAATTCGTAGGCTCTAATCTTCATTCCAGGAAATGTCTCACAATGAAAAATGACTATTATGAAGCAGATTTTAAAAAACACTGCTCCTTCTGTTGAATTACTGCTATTTAGACAATCAATACTGACTTATGATTTTCCAACAGTCAAGATTGAATACTGGGGTGATTAAATACACATATATATTTTTTTATGTGGATTCACAAATAGAAGAAAATACCAGTAAAAAAAATTTTTTTTGGAACAGAGGAGATTTTTGGAATATCAAAACTACATGGTGTCGAAACACAGGAAATCACGATCTGCTGCTGCAAGTGAGTATGGCCGTCTTCTCTTTTTTAAATTCAAGGATCCCTTCAAAATTTCTGTGTTGTGTATAAGTAGAAAGATTGTTCTGTTGGAGTTTATGTTTATATAAGTGTGGCTATTATTAACATTACTGAAGGGATATTTCAAGTATTTACTAAAGTAAAAAATAATATTATATGTATGCTATCTTTTCTTTTTTTTACACAATCTTTCCCAATTATACAATTTGTGTCACACTTAATCTCAAAATTACACATTTGCTGGAAAAACTTCAACTTGCTTACACATTCTAAGCATGAATTGGAAAGATTAATTCATAAAACTGGAATTAAGGCTTATAGAATGTAAGATCATGGAATTTTTGAACTGAGAGATATTAACTTTAGTGCCTTTATTTAAAAAGTGAGTTCTAAGCCTTAGAAACTTGAAGCAAGTCTTCTTGCAGTGTTCTTATGCATTTTTTGTTGCCTGATTTGTCTGTCTCTTACAGCAAACAACTGCATTTTCTTCTCTTTTAGCTTCTTTTTCTTTTAGAATATCTACTGCTTTTTAAATTAAATTTGATAATTTAAAAATGTTAGATTGATTATTAAATCAATTTTTGTTGCAACATTACAGTAGGCATTAACTCTGTTACCATAATTAAAAGGTGATATATTGATTTATGAATTGGGTGTGTTCATCATTTTTCCATGGATATATAATATAAACATAATTATATATACAATTGAATATGTATATATTCAATTCAAATATACAGTTGTTCAGCTATCTCAACAAAACTTAAAAATATAACATTTTAACTGCTTTTTAATTTTATTTATTTTAAAAGCTAGATTTAGGCCAAGAAATATAGACAGACTTATGGAAGGAGACCTCCCATCTCATCTTCACTGGCCAAATGCCCGTATCAGCTCAATCAGGCAGGCCATGCTAGGATATAGATATTCAACCTGGGTTTCCTTCTTGGGTGGCACTAATTCAGCCAGTTGAGCTATGACTAGCTGCCTTTCTGGGAGCACAGTGGAAGCATGAGAGAATTGGAATACAGCCAGGACCTGAACCTAGGCACTAATACAGGATTCAGGTATTCCATCAGAATTTTTATGTCAAAAGTCTGATTCTGTGGGAAAAAAATTCAGTTAGTATATTTTCAATTTTAAAATATATAGTTAAGCCTCATTTTTAGTTTGTCACTTATCTCCTGAAATTGTGGTATACCAACAGTTTCATTCTACGTTAGCAATTTCCTTCTACATTCTGCCTTCCTAATAGGTGTGTTAAATAGAATAGTACATTCTTGCTAATGACCCTGAGGCTGCTGTGTCTGGCTTTGGGTATTGAATATCCCTAGTATATTTATGCCAACCAGCAAATGCCATTCCTTTTGATGGTAGGTATTAGTCTAAGTGTAAGTAGATGTGTCATTGCACTCCAATATCATTGGAAGAAAAATTAATATTGTATGTTAGGAGACAGACTTTCTCTGAGTTAACTGTCCGATGTAAAGGATGAAAAAGGCACATGATTGAGATCACTCTAGATGATATAGTCATAATAATAAGCAGAAATAAACCCAGTGCTGAAGATAGAAGAAAAGAGTCACTAAGATTTTGGACCCTAGCTAACACTTATAGAGATGCTAATTTACTTTGCATGGAGAGTCACTGTCTCTGGAATTCTAGGCATGTGAGGCAAAATCATCATCCTAAGTCTATAAGAATTAATTGTATTTGTTTATATTCTTTATCTTTGCCTCTGAGTTTATACGACATGTTGTACTTTTTGAAGACTTGGAACTTCAGCTGTCACTTTAGTTCTCACAGTCATGCAGACACTTTTTCTTATGTATGAACTCAATGCCTACTCACTAACCTTGGGCTGAGAGTGTACATCTCATTTGATAAAATTCATTCTTGGTACTGCTCAAAGTTTTATTTTGTATGTGAAGAAATACTTATAAGTAGTTGCCATACTCCTAAGACTTTTTACTGCCTTTATGTTAGAATAAGGTCATTGTTGGTCAATCTGTGTCTTCACCATCCAGTCTTGGCTTCCCTGTTGATGGGAAAACTGTTCAGATTCAAAAACTTTGTCAAGCATAGTAAACCCCTCAAGGAGAGTCCCCTCCTTTGAATTCTCATCTGTTCTCCTGTGTTCCAGTATGAGTGCCTGGTTTCTACGTGAAGAAGAAAGTGTGTGTAAAAGCTCAGCTGGTGTCTGTGCTGAGAGTCGGCAGTTCTGGGAAGGTATGTCCACCATGAACTCTTAGCTTGCCTCTTGCTCTGCCTCCTGCTTATTGTGGTTATCAACTCATTGCTTTCCTGCATTACTGTGGTTCAACGTACCATTGAAGATGGGGAACTGTAGACACTAATGTTCTTTTTGTTGGTTTCCTGCTTTCCTGTCAATGGGACTCCAAACCTCCATTGTCCCAATGTGGCTTTCAGTTAGCTATGATTGATCATCAGCCTGCAAGGTAAATTATATTCTTTGGTCCAGTCAGCATAAAAGATAAATCTTTTTCCAGCCCACTCTAGTTCCAGCTAATGTGGTAATTTGAGGAATAAACCAGCAGACAGAATCTCCTTCTCTCCCTCAACCCCTCCTGTTCTTCTTCAATAAATTAATTAAAAATTCAAATGATATGGCATCAACTATTCACTTTCAACATTACCAGGATTTATGTAAAACTGTACCAGCTATAATATGCAACATTAATGTTTGTTTATTAATAACCGTACTAATGAATATTGATTCAAGGCATACTTTAAGACTATGGAAATATTGTTTTTTTCATCAAATTCTTACCTAGAAAGTTGCCCATGAACTGATGATGACTTCATGAGCCTACAGTTATAATGATGAATATATATTTATGATTTTCTTTCTTTTTAATTTAAATATCTTGACCTATTGAATGACAACACATGCATAAATGTTTATTTTCTATATTTATGGTATATAACTTGAGTTATACACAGAAGCATATTTAATATTTAAGGTGTATAAGTTGATTCCATTGATATCTAATATGTACTATGTATGTGTCTGTATATTTATGAGTACAAGTTTATGCACATAATATATGTGTATATGCATATTAATATAGGGGAATACATACCACATCATATAAACATAGGAAAATAAATATCATAGTTAATTAATATTTGTATTTTTACCCTAAAGAGTTAGATATTTTCCTTTTTATCTTTCAGTTTACATTTTTTAAAGTCTATTTATTTTTATTTGTCAGGCAGATTTACAGACAAAGAGGAGAAGCAGAAGAAGAGAAAGAGAGAGAGAGAAAAAAAAGACATTTTCCATTTACTGGTTCACTCTTCAAACAGTCGCAGTGGCTGGAACTGAGCCCATCCGAAGCCAGGAGTGGGGAGTTTCTTCTAGGTCGTCCCAAAGGCGATGATTTGGATCATCCTCCACTGCTTTCCCAGGCTCCCAGCAGGGAGCTGGAGCAGTGGTAGAGCAGGTGAGACATGAACTGGTACTTACCTGGGATGCGAAGATCATGCGTTAAGCATTAACCTATTGTGCCATTGTGCCAGCCCCCATCTTGTAGTTTGTTAGTCATGTCTGTTAGGCTATTGGGATTATGCTTGGTTGTAAAATCTCACAAACGACATTAGAATTTTCTAAAGAATATAGAATGCTTCATTGAAATAACTACTCTGATGTGGAAAGAGAAAGGCTGCGTTCTAGAAGTGTTTTCACTGTGTTTCAGAAATTTGCCTAAATATTCAAGCAAAACATGCTGAGGAAATGAAATGGTAATTGTTTTTACTTTATCTCAATTTCATTTGATGTTTCTCCAGAAAGAAATTCTGAATATACTATCTATCGTTTTTCTTGCTGGGTTTTAAGGATTATCTGCTTCCTCACTTTTGTATCATTAATGCTTCCTCACTTTTGTATCATTAATGCTATACTAAATTTGAAATAGAAACAGAATAACCAAACACCCTTTATGAAACATCTACATGACTTAGGTAGTTGTGCCCATATAACTTGAATTTTGAATGCTTAGTATTTGTTCAATACTGTGTAAGGATCATGTGCAAGATTGGGAAAGGCAGTTTACTGGAAGAGTTTGATTTAACATTACGACCACATGGATGACTCTACGCTTTTAAATCAAGTCAGGGTACTTTAAAGGAGAATATTAAAAACAGTATTTTTCAGAGAAAGAATAAAAAAAAAAAACCTTCTTTCTACAAGCACTTCCTAGGTCTAAATAATGCATCTTTCCTCCAACGAAGAGTAGATTATGAAACCCAAAGTCCATTTGGGAAGCTTGTGGTGGCCGCTGGGACTTCAGGGAAGGGGACTGTGTGTGACTATGTGAGAGAGGCTGAGGCTGAGGTGGATTTTCTTCCCTATTTCCAACACCAAGTGTATATGTTAGTGGATCACCAGCCCAGGGGAAGAAGCAAGCTTCTGACATTAATGAAATTTTCTGTGAGTCTGGGAGGGGATGGAAATCAGCCTATGCAGTAATGTTCTGGGAAAGCTTGAAGGCTGCATGGAAAAAGGAATCGAATTGCAAACTTCACAGGGGTGCTCCCAGAGGAATGAAGCATGTGTGTTTGGGTGAAGCTAATGGGTTATGCAGTTCAGGCTGCTGCCTCACTACAGTCTACATTCACAATATTTAATATTTGTGTTACTAATTTTTTAGGCTCATTACATTTCTTAATGTAATTTTGTGCATTTTCCCTGTAGATCAGATATTTAAAGAATACCAATCTATAAGTCATAGGGTAAAAATATATCTCACATTAGTACTTCTCAAAACCAATTACCTGGATAACTTCATGTAAATGAATATGTTTAGCCAAGTGTTATGTTACTACATATTAGTAAAAAAAAAAAAGTGCCTAATTTTGAATCTTTAAATCCCCAGATCCCCACTTGCAATATATAAACTGAAGTTCTTTTTTTTTTTTTTTTTGAGGGATCTTTCTCCTATCGTGTTTGGCACACACGGGCTGCATGCATTACTCATCTTTCCAGGGAGCTTATACTTGCATTCTTAGCTATTGAGTTAACATGTTACTTCTTCTGTGAATTTAATGCTTTCCTATCTGTCCTGCATGGTCATGCTGCACCTCTCTCCTTTTAGATTGGTTTGTGTGTTGAATCACCTTGCCATGGCCTCTCACAACCTTGCTTCTCTGCTTTCCACCGGCGTCCTCTTCGGGTAAGTCTTATTTTGAATTCAAAGCAACTTGTTCAGAATCCAGCCAGCAAAAATTTTCCTTATCAGATCCTCCTTGGGGCCCTGTTCACATAAGCTTAATTACTCCAGAGCCAGGCAGCCCCATATGACTCACAGTCCATCGGAATTCTTTGCGTTAGTCCTTGGTAAACCCTTTTAGTTTGTTTGGGTCTTCCTCAGAGCTTCACACTCTTCCTGTAACTCCTGACAGCTCTGGGTTGAGCCCTGGGTGGAGCAACAAAATAAGAGGCACTTATGATCACATCTCAATTCAGGAATTTGTAGAGCTTTTCAAGCACCATGTCACCTTCACAAAACTAAGGAAGCCAGGGGTAAAACCACAATGCCTAATTTTAGTCTAACAATAAGCAAAGATACAGTGAAAACAGGAGGAGGGAGTTGCTTTTGTTGCCCTTTTCCTAACTACAAGCGTGCAGTTTCTGTTTGTAGGAAGCAGAGGAAAGTAAGTCCACTCCATAGACTTGAAATCCAGTGTCATGCTTGCCTTTCAATGAAAACAACACCCTGATGGGATACTCATATCCCAGACTCCTGGAATTACCTCCAAATCCTTTTCACCCTGTTTAATTAAATAGCGACAGCCTACCACCACCCCTCTCCTGTCATCCACTGGATAGTGAGGCAAGACTCCAGCTGCTGAAAGAGTAAGGTAGAAAATAGACCTTAGAATTTTGCCTCAGAGCTCAGAGCTTTGCTGGCCACCACAGTGAGACACAGCACCCAGTAAACAATGAACGCCTCTGTCCCCAGACCACTTGCCAGTGAAGCCTCCAGATTTTTCTGATAGCTGGAAGAACTATACCCTGCCAGGATGGACATGTCGCAGCGTGTATCATTGTCATCCTCTTCTGGGCTTGGAATGCACTCCTAAGATTATGCAGTGGTGAGTAAGCAAGATATCCAGGCATGAGCCAGCTTGATGTCTGCCTGTGCAGTCAAAGAGGTACAGTTTTCTTTACTTCTTCTCTCAATCTTGGTCAGACAGCATCAAACCACGATTCAGTTCCTGACTGGTAAAACTGAACAATCCGTTTATCATGATGATCCCTGACTGATCCAAAGCCAGTGTCTAAGGATATGATCTCTGGAACCACCTGATTCCCAGTGCAGTTGCATGGCCCCAGTTGGTTGGGCTTATATCCCAGCCAGCTTCATCTGGGTGTCTAATTTAGCACAGATAGCCCACAGCATTACAGGCCTTGGTACTTGCCCCCAAGACTAGACTGATCTCAAACAGTGGGTTCTTGGTACGATGTAGCACTGTGGTATTGGTGACTGCGGGACCAGTTTGTCTCAGCCTAACTCCTTCACAAGAGATGCTTGAAGGAATGAATTTTGTTACAGACATATCCACAACTCATTCTAACTAATACACCAACTGCAAATTTGGGATAAATCCACAATTGGGGCATCATCTGTGGATGAAATAGTATTGACACACTAAGCACAGATCTGTGGCAAACCTTAATCTAGAGCATTGTCTAATGATGAAATAGCAGAAGAGCTCACATGCTGAGATAAGATTATCTGACTTGTTAAAAATTCTGGAGGTACAGCCATAAACAAGTCAAACTATGGAGACTGGAAAACATATTTTAACACCTAAGTGCACGATGTTGTAAATCAGCAAGGTGCCCAGAACAGTGACCTCACCAAGCAAAGTACCAGAGAACAACCAGACAGCAACTGATACTGTAAATTTCTCAGATGATGAAGTAAACACAGTTGTTTGAAAAGAAATCTCAGTGAAACTCGAGAGAAAACAGATACATGGTTTGTTATCTTTACATGAGACTTAACAGAGAAATAGAGGTCATTTTCAAAAGTCAAACAAATATTGAACTGATTAGCTCCACTGCTTCTTGATGTGCCTTTCGCATTTCCCCCCTGGCGTCTGAAAGACTGCATGGTGTGCTGCCTACTCCTTGATGTGCCAAGGAACTATTTAAAATAGCGGTATTTCCTGATCTGCTTTTCCTTTCTATCCTTCAGGCTCCCCCTCTAACCACCCAGTGCTTTAAGAAGTGATGTTCTCTGCTTCATGCACATTTACTCTGAGATGTAGCACCCCAACTCCTCTTTGGGGGAAAAAATCACATTGTACTGAAAATTTTATTAGGTAATTATAGACTTTAACAGACTTGCATTGGCATTGATTGGGAACAATTACATCTTAAAATAGTCATTACTATCATCTTAATTTTTGTATCGCTAGGATAGGATTATGCGCTCTCCCTTCCTCATTGAATCTAAACTTCCTTTCACTGTTGTACCTTACTATTCCACAATGCTTGGACTTACAGAAGCAAAGGAGAAGAAAATGATCTCTATGTCCTTATCTAATCTATCTGCTAATGTTAATGGTAAAAATCAATTTCTCCCTTAGAGATCTATTTTATAGTTTTATGAATATACATTATATCTTTTGGAATACAGATATTCCTTTTGGCATATTTGGTCTGACAGATTTAGGAAAATGGAAGAATCTCCATTTTAGCGATTATTTTTCCTCTTTGGCTTATATATGATGTATAAGAACAAACAGAAATGCAAACATACAGACTTAAAATTTCTCATGACAGTAGCTTAAGAAGATTATTTGTTGAAAATGAATTTTGTTTTGGTTTGCATCATGTGGAATTTAACATAGGATAGTCTGTACCAATAATATTTTACTTCAAACATTTGTTACAATTCCCTTTAAAATACTGAATGACAAATGAAAGTTGTCTATTTTTCTTTTTAAGTGTCATATTATCCATTTTCACATATGCCAGAAATAGAAACTGAACAGTTATATGATTTGGATGAGTTGAAAATAAACACACACATTTTGGTAGTCTGATGTATTTATGATTCCATTCAAGATTTAGATCAAAGGCTTCTTTTTTAATGCTTCCTTTGAGGAGAATTAGTTATTAGCATTGTCTGATGTAAAGGAAGCACTACCACTGGGAAAAGTAAGTGAAGGCTGGCCAGCAACATGATTTATCTTCAAAGTAAATAAGTATTCTGGGAAATATTCTGTGCCTTGCAAGCAAATTAGAAGAACCCAGGCTTCAGGTGAATGCTTCCTCTGAGTCCAATCTCTGATTTCATTTCATTTACTTTGTGTTTTTTTGGGGGATTTAGCCACTTTCTGGTACTGACAGAAAAAAAAATGTAGAAAGTACAACACACATCATAAACTAGACCTGTGTGTAATGTGCCTTATTGAAATGATTCTTCCAATGTCACTCTCTTGCAACATGAACTCTAGTCTGTATTTAATTTAGCATTTCATAGTAATTTAATTGAAATGTTTTCTTAGACACATTAAGTTTAAAAAACGATTGTATATTATGTCTGTGCTGCAACTTTACAGATCAATTCTGATTTCTATAAATCCAATCCCAATACAATTACTTGTCAAGTAGATGCTTAGAGTAACCATTTTGTCCTATTTATTTCCATTAAAATTAAAAAAAAATAAAGTCTCTGCTAACTACTCAGAATTTTCGTGCTGCTGCGTTAGACTTCCATATGCCAGTTAATGAGCTCCTACGTATTAGCTGTATTTTTCTCCGTGGTTAGAATATTTTGCGTAGCACTGAAAATGCCATTAAACTACTTAGTGCTTTAAGTGGAGTCATCTTAATGGATGCCTTTCAAAATATTAAAACAATTTCCCTGCCTTTAAAAATGCCTGGGTGGGGGAAGCACAATTGAATTGAGTTGTTCCAGTCATTCTAAAAGTAATTGAACATGGATCATTCTGGCAGACAGGGCAACTTGAACTGATGCAAAATAAATCCCTGTTACTTGAAGACGAGATGTTTGGTAAGTATGAGAGAAATGCTTTGTCCTAGATAAAAAGAAAGCTATACTCACCATCGAAAGTATGCTCTCCATTTCGTTCCTTGCAGAAAGGGATAAATGCATTTAAATAGCCTAAAGTATTGAATACTTTTGGAGAAGACTGCAGAGATCATGCTGATCTAATTAGCAAAATTGCACGCTTTTTAGATGCCATTTTCCTTTTATTAGCCAATTGGAAATAATATATTATCAAAGCGAAACCTGCTTTTCTATTTTATGTAGCACGCTTGCCCTGTGTTCACTGGATCTTCTGCCACAGTTCTATAATAAGCTCTTTTGAACATGAAAAAGGCCCCTATTTCTGTGCTTCAGTTCACTTCCTTGGATGCCAGAGAGAGAGTACCCCACCCTACTATTTAGCAAATTACTACTCTGGGAGACTGAATGCCACCCTACAGCATTGAGCCTCCTAGACTTAATGCACTTTCAAAGAACTGAGAAGTATTTGCATACTAGAACATGCGGATGAGCAGGGAAAGAGATATCAGATGAAAATGTTCATAAAACTCTTAATATTGAAAAGTATCAAAATGTTGTCTTACAGCATTGAGTTCCAACATGCTGAGAGTGTTTTCAATAATTTTAGTTAAATAGATATTTCTGAATGGTTCTCTAAGGCTTGAGCCTTTGATTTGGGGCAGTGATCAGCATTATTGATCAGTCATCTGTGTGATGATTTCCCTATGTCCACTACGTGGTAGGACAACTAGGTTCAACCTGATCCTCGTGTCCTCTGGCTTGGCTTTGACATTTTTCTTTGTTTCTGAAGTCCATTTTAACATTTCAGCAACAATTGTGGTGAAATTTCTCTTGCTATCATCTCAGATCACACTCAACAGAACATGAACTCATTGTCTCTGCTGTTGGACACAGAGCTCTATGTAACAAACTATTTCAAATACTTGTAGATTGTTCTGCATCCTTTCTTACTGTGCTAATCTCTTCATTGTAGCATTCTACCATTTTTGCAAGTCTAATTCTCTGTGGTTATTATCGTTCCTTCTCACCCTCACTATGTCCTTATTCCATCTCATATCCGCTTTATACAAATTTGAAAATTTTCACAGCTGCTACCCTATGAGTTTTTTCATCTGTGTGTATATTCTTCACACCAAAATATTTGTTAGTATATACTTACTCATTTTGACTAGTCTCCCACTATACTATATTGCTGCTTCTTCCAGCTCATCAAAACTAAATTATTAACCAGAAACATACAATTGAGTATTAAACAGCTATTTAGCCTAATTTGTGTTAATCTTATTTAAATAACCTAAAGATGCAAGTTCCATTGTTAAATCTTATTACCCAATGGCTTTGAATTGATAGACAAATGAATGGAAAGCAGTGTGGCTTCATGTCTTAGGGTATAGTCTTGCGTCAGCACCACACCTGAGGAGACATTTTTGGCTAAAAAAACCAAAGCCAGAAGAAGCTAGATGAGTAGTGTTTGTCTTGTTAATCATGGTTTTGCATGCACAAACAAATGTTTGGGTTCCTTTACAGAAATTATCCTGTGGTATGGGTGCCACTTGCAAAGATTCTCTGAATATTTAAGAAACTGTATTTTAGGTAAGTTTTCTCAATGCTATTTTCAGAATATCTTTTCCTCAGAAAGTCTTTCTCCTACTTCTGCTAATTTTTGCAGGTAGAGTTATAAGGCCAGAAAGGACAAAACTAAGATTGACACATTGTGGATTCTACAACTTCCCCAAACCTTCACCTCTTACTCTGTCTAGATGCTTTCCAGTGTGGCTGCAAATTACCCCATCACAATTTGTGGACTCCTCAACCAACAGAATCTGGCAGAAGTAATGATATGCAGCCATGAAATCGCCATCAGGGTCTTTGCACATTTCCTCTTTCTCTTAAAACTGCCTCTGTCATGTCCACAAGGCTAGCTGGCCAAGACTACTTTGCTGAACTTGCAGGCTTTCACATTGGTGGAGGATTCTAACCTTCAATTAGTGGTTTTCGAGGCTCACTTGTGTCATCGCCTAAATTGTTATTAATGATCTCGAAACGGTCAAGGATGGCCCAAAGCCTTGAGACCCTGCACCCATGTGGGAGACTCAGAGAGTCTTCAGGCTCCTGGCTTCAGATTGGCTCAGCTCCAGTCATTGCGGCTACTTGGGGAGTGAATCAAGGGACAGAAGAAGATCTTCCTCTCTGTTTCTTCTCCTCTTTGTATATATGGCTTTCCAATAAAAATTAAGAAAAATCTTTAAAAAATAAAAACATAAAATTACAAATTAAGAAAGAAAACAACAACAAAAAAAATCCTCCTTCTTTGGTAGATAGGCCATCTGAGAGGTCAACAATGTGTTAGCTTAGGAACTCATGTTGGCAGCAGAATGAAGGGCAGAAACCCTGGACTTCTGAGAATCCGGAAGGCTTTTCCCACTTTTCTTCCAGAGGAGACACTTAACAATCTGACTGTGAAGAAATGACTCCTGCAGACCTTAATTAACACATTCTTAACCTTCACTTCATAGTTCAACAGGGGGAGAAATGTACTAGCAGTTAAAAGGAAATATGCCATTTTTCTCAGTCTGATTGTTTTGCCATAAAACATAGCAACTTACATAGACATGTATGCACATAGAAAATCAGAATCAGAAATACCAAGTTGAAATAACAAGATATTTAAAAATGATGTTGGGAAGAGAGGAAAAGAAATGGAACACATGCTAAGTAGTTTTGTTTAACAATGAGCTCACCAAGGTTTTCCTCAAATAACATTTTTTTCTTCTGTTTTAGAGATCTAGCTGTGCTCATAGTAGAAATTTAATGTAAATTGCTTGCTAAGTGATTCCACTTTAAAATTCTAGCATGTGGCTAAGATATTCTGAATATAAGCCTGTTTGTATAGCAGATAATCCAAAAAACTCAATATCCCCCTTTTGAAAGAAATTCTACTCCTGTTCTGATGGGGTAGAATTGATCATTAAAGTTAAAGTTTAAGGGTCAGAAACATAACTTCCTTAAATGAAAGAAGAAAAAGCTTTTCTAACTGCCTCTGCATAATTAAAACATGCCATTTATTTCAAGTATTAATTTCTTTGGCAGTACAATAAATCTTAATTTGATGATAAGATGATAGACTAACAATATCATAAAGTTGAGATAATATGAATCAGCAAATGAAATAATTCAAATGTAAATTAAATGGCATTGTTTATGAATTGGCAATCTAATTTTATTTATATATATGTATGTATGTATTTAACTTTATAAACATTACATCACAGCCACACAGTGCAAGCACAATATAAAATGTCATCACCAACTCTTTGCTGTTTTCTCATAATTAAACATGTTCACTGTTGCTACTTCACTTCTAACAGAGACTTGTAAATTTGTTTAAACAGTAGCTAAGTACCTTGCCTTTCCCCGCCGAACATTTCTGGGCAATTAGAAATGTAAGTAACGGATTGAAGATTATCCTGAAGATACCTGGCCTTCTGATTCTTGTTGTGTTTTACCTCATAGGACCTTTTCTATTGAACGTCCCAAGCTCCTCACAATGTCTCTGTTGAAAGAAATACCATTCTTAAAATCTGAATAAATACAAATCAAAAATTTCTTTCTAAGACTCTGTTATCCTAATGACCAACTTTTGTAACTCTCCTTAATTTGTCTCGTAATCGTTTTCTTGAGCACAAAATGTCAATAACATGGCTACATTTTAAAATATGATGTTTAATTAGTCCAGTTCCTTATCAACCTATCACAATGAAATAACGATGACTCCATGGCCCCTTGCCAGTGGTTGGCAGGAGACTCTTCAAGTAATGGCTCCCATGGTTTCCCTGGCATCATTTTTCTTGCCAGACTTTGTTTCTTTTCAGCCTGAAGAATCACCTCTTTCAGATGGCCACCCTGAAGCTGGTTTTCCACTTTCAACAAACTCAGCTTCTCATTTGTAATGTCTTCTGTGTATTGTCTTGATTGTACACTGTTAGGCATCTCTTCAGGAACATCAAGTTTCTTTGTGTACAATGTACTCCATCTACGAGGACCGGCAAGGGTAGCCGGATCCGCAAGAGCTGGGGTCTGCTTCGGCAAGCTGTCCATGACTGCACCCTCCAAGTGCCCTGCCACAGATGACCACTTTCTAAACTGCCTTCTACTGTCTCTGAATCTCGGGTTTCTCATCGGTAAAACAGATGTAAAATTTCTCTCTTATGCTTGTTTAAAATTAAATGTTACAGAAAAACATCAAAGTATCTTACCTAAATGTCCAATACATGGGAGTTTTGTATATTATATCTACTTAACCATTACTCTTTATGTGTAATAACATCTTTTACTACCACAATTATTTATTTCATCTTGGTTCATTTTGTGTATAATATTTGTCAATCATGTCTCCCTCCTGTAAAAGTGGTTTCCATGGTTTTGACAAATTAGTTTCTTCAGTTAGCTTTTAAATGTGTTTTTCTCGCTGACAATCCATTTCAACCCTCTTTTTAGAGATTATCTTTAATTCTTCCTTGGCAATCGGCCCAAACACTCCTTATCGATGAGTTCCTCATTTCTGGATTCAGAACTACACATTCTATTTTTTTTTTCATTATCCTTTTTCTCTAATTTCAATGATGTTATGTAACGAGACTACAGAAATTTATATATTTTAATATATTTGCACATATTTTAAGGGTGTTAGCTCAGTTTTATTTTTCAGTATGTAATAGTTGTGCAACAAATATGAGATTGAATTGATTAAAAGCACACTTTGGAATTGTTCTTTAAAAGTATCCAATATCCTCAAAGTATTTTTATTTAGGCTTTTCCTGTTTATTTTGTTATCCTGAATGTAGACAGCATCTTCAAATCTCTTTCAAGTTTTTCATTTTATGGAGAAATGTAGTCAAAATTTCAGAATTTTCTCTTTTTTTTTTCAAAATAATTGTTAACTGAAAAATTAGCTTATTTCTGTGATAGGAAAACACACAGCTGTTCAATGAAAAAAAAAATCACAAAATACTTTAAATAAACCCAAAGGGTTTAGTGATATAAATATCTGGTTTGATTTGAAGGCAGAGGTGTTTCCTTTTCTTTTTAGCAGGGATTAACCAAGACAATTTCAATGGTCCTCTCAGCTTGCCTGAACTTGAGATAAATTTCTTTCTGACTAAGGTTTCTAAAAATTGACTGATGCAAAAAATTTTTTTTAAATACTTGGCAGGAAATTTTAGAGCTCTAGCTCACAGTATGGTTTTCTGTTGCTACTGTAATGAAATCCCATAAACTCAACTTTAAACAACCCAGGTTCATCCTCTGGAAGTTGATGATGTCAGAAGTCTGAACATAGACTTACTAAAAACAAGGTGTAGCTGGGCTGGCTTTTGTTAGAGGCTTGGAAGGGGGACCTTTGCCTTCCGTGTCTAGTCATCTAGGTCGCACTTGCTGTATCACTTGGCGTGTGGCCTCTTTTCCATCCACATAGCTCTGGCTGCTTCTATCAATACATGAGCTTCTGGGGTCTCCTGCCACTTTGTAGGGGATTTCTGATACTATTGGAAGCACCTGAATACTGGAGCGTTCGCTCCCCATCTGAGAATCCTTGGTTGAAGTTCTTTTATGCCTTATAAACCAACAGTAACAGGTTCAGAGTTTCAGATGTAGATATATGGGTGGTCAGTGTTGTTCAACTTGATATAGTGGATGTCACATTCAGACCTCATACGGTGTATGGAAGGAAGGTTCTGGATACCTCCACGTCCCAGCGGGCTATGGTCTCCCAGCTTTCCTCAGTTAAAGAGGAAAATATACTGAGGAACAGCTTCCCTTGCCGCATTTATTTTTGCTATAATTAACTGCCTGACTTGAGAGAGTGGTGCCATCAGTCCTATGAAGTCCCCAGTTCACCACTCACAAGATCAATTATTTTCTCTCTGAAATATCTCCATGCCCAGTTTTGTCATCAGGAGTTTCTTTTCCAAGAACTCCAGGCTGCAAACAGAAAGTACATGTCATCTGCCCGTAGTCCTGAGACTGGCTGCAGCTTGCTGTGTCACCCCCCCAAACTCCCTAAGAAGTGTAAGGTCATTGCTGTGCTGAAGGAGGGCCAGGACATGGCAGAGAAGCTGATCAAACTCAGAATGTACCAAGCTTTCCTCCTGACCCCTCCGGGAAGGAGCACTAGCTGCCTGGCTCCCTGCTCTGTGCATTGCAGCTTCCTTTCACCATCTGAGCGTTAGGAATCAGCTTGCTGTTCTTTTGTGCGTGAAACCAGTTTTAGGGGTTCCACAGTTATTCCTCCAGCCAGCTGGGGGCATTACAGGTGAAAGAGTCATTTTGATAATTATTCCATGGCTCATTTGATAAAAAAAAAAAATTAGTTACATATTTTCTGAGTCTTTCCAGATGAGAAGACGGATGAATAATATTAGCAATGCAAACCTAAAGTTGCATTGCATATTGCCCAAACACTTGTCTCTATCACTGGAAGATAAACATACAAGAAGGAACACCTTCATGTTGCTTAGAATTTTGAAATTTATAACAGAAGCTTCCATGTTGGTTATCAACAAGTGTGAAGAACTGTTAGGATGAGTTTATATTTTTCTATCACATTATTTAGAAATATTTTTAACAATGGTGTTTGAATTGCAGGAAAAGAGTAATAAGTTATCTTGACATTTGCTAAGTATTCAAATTTCCATAAGGTTGTGGGAAATTAAAGCTTTTATTTGTTACTTGAAAGATCCACATTCCACTTTGGAGTGCCTGGGTTTGAACTTCAGCTGTGGGTCTCCACGCAGCTCCCAGGTGATGCAGAGCCTCCAGTTATTAGCTTCAGCTTTGTCAGTCCCCAGGCACAACAGATATTTGGATAGTGAACTAGCAAAATTAAGATACTCTTTCTCTCTCTCATTAAAAAAGAAACGGGTTGCTTTTTTTTTTAATTGTTTTTTGATACATTTTAGTTGGTGGTGGGCTCTCCCCTCCCCCTTCCCCAAATGTTCTCCTCTCTAGAATCATAATGTGTCTCCCAGCCATGTAGGAGAATAACTTTTCATTGTAAGGTTAATTCTTGTATCCTGGGGCCCTAAATGTAGGTACAGTGAGGATTAGGCCTTCGTTGTTTATGGGCCGTATCAATAACAGTTATAAGTGGACACTGACGATCTCAGATGGTTATAAACAATCCACCTCTTTTGTTTTTCAAATCGGTGTGCACTGTACGAAGTGTGCGATTCATTTCTAAAGTGAGGCTTACAGCTGAGAACGGACACCAGCTAGGCCACTTTCACCTGAAAGTTCTTAGGCAAATAGGGCTTTAGAAGCCAAACAGCTGAGACAATGCTAGGAAGCTGGGGAGCCTGATTGTTAACAAGCCAATGAGCGGCTTGGAGGGGCCTGTGCGCTAGGAAATAAATAGCTTGCTGTGAACTCCCCGGGCGTGCGTGCGGGCGTGCGGGCGTGCGGCCATGCGAGGTGTTTGATGAAGCTCTGCTTTTGCCTCTCTGCCCGAGTTTGAGTATATCCTTGAAGTGGATGGGCGAGGCTGCTTCCGAGAAACGGGTCGCTGAGATCTTTGTGCTTGTGGTAGTGAGATGCTGGTAGAGAAGGAGATGTGTGCTTCTCCAGTTTCCCAGCGCCCAGCTCGAACCTGGAGCCCGAACTCAAGCCGGCAGCCACGGAAAAGCCTGTGAATGCGGCATGGAAGACAGCTGAGGAGGCTCAGAGAAAAGAAGTTCAGCAGCTAAGGTAGGAAGACTTGGAATTTAAAAAAGCGACATGCTGTTGGGTGCGTTTTGTGGAGTCAAAGGCGTGTGTGGATTTATTTCTAAGAATCCCTGAAAGTGGTCAGGGTGTGAGTGCGTCGTGAAAGCTAGCCAGAGAGGCGGTCCCCAAAACATCCACGTTAGGGTGGCTTGAGTATGTTTGGCTGAACATGGCAAAGGTCTAGGCGTGGGGATGAGACGGTGCCAGCAGCTCTGTCCCAAAGTTCTAGAGTCATTTGGGGCACAGTGGTAGTGGGAGTGCACTCTGGAGACCTTGTTTCAGTCTGTGCTTACGTGTGGGTGTTGTAGGTGTCCCTGTTGGTGTTCCATGCTTACTCTTGTGTTTCTGTATGAAGTGAGTGTCTCATTCCTCCCAAAACATCAGTTTAAAGCCTGCAGTGTTGAGGCTTAAGACCCTTTCCAATAAAGACACAGGTATGTTGAACTTGCATTTAGTCTGCGCGTGGTGAAGCACCCTCTACCTGATCAGAGGGATTGTTGTCATCTTTACTATTTGAAGAAAACTAAGTACTTGCTGTTAAAGCCAGGAAGTTCCAGTGAGGTGTGGCATCGTCATTGCCCCTTCTACAAGAACTAAAGTCGGGTATTAGCAAGAGTCCACCTTGCAAAGACTCATTTGGTCTGACCAATTAGACCAGTTCTGGCGACCTGGCTAGCATAGCCGAGGGAGGGGCTGGCTATGGACATCTAAGGAAGAGAGTACTTTCCTGGTCCGGGAGTCCCCTGTGCTGGAGCCCAAAAGACCTTCTTCGATGGGCTCATAACTGATCATGTGGCAGAGAAAACCAGAAAATCAAAGGGAAGTAGTGATCAAGGGGCTAGAAAGACTAGCCCCAATCACAAAATGCTCCTAAGGCATTTGAGACTGATCTGGACCAAAGCCAAGAGCTTTTTCTAGATCTTCCAGACGAGCAGCAGGAGCACGTGTGTGTGGGCCAGCTTCTGCTTTTCAAAGGCCGTTAGTAATGAGCTGGATCAGTGGAGCAGCAATGGTTTGGGGGCATTTTGTACTGCGTTCCCAGGTGATAAGCAGAAAGCTTGATCTGAAATGGGGCAAACAGAGTACATATGTTGCTGGTGCTTGAAAATGGAGGATTAGCGAGTTGAGCTATCAGGCTGGGCCAGAGGCCTAAGTCTTCTGAATAGGATACTTAAAAATGCTTAGTCTGCTAGCTTTCCACATTTCCCTGAGATTTCTAGGGTTGGTAACTTTTTTATGAGAAAGCTACAAGCCTAAGAATGTATTAATGGAAATGGTTGATACAAAGAGAAACCAGAAGAATGTTTATGGAAGTTAAATGCAGTATGAGATTAGGATGAATTTTAGAAGTCCACATAAGACGATTATCCAATTGTGTTTAGTGATGTTGATTAAATATGCTAGTTCTGTGTTTTTGTAACTTATGTACATGTTTCATGCATTTTTCTGTTGCTGTTAATGGTTTGAACTTCTGAAAATTCATTTTCAGGGTTACAAAATGTGAAATTATGTTGTGCTTCCGAACGAGTGTCTGTATGACATAAAGGAATCTATTGAGCTCTACAAACTGTAGGTAGGAAGTTTTTAGATTCAAGGCTGTGTGGGAATTGTTAATCAGGGATGAGGTGGTTGTGTAAGTGCCAAAGGTGGAGGGACTAGTGTTCCTTCAGGTTAGAAGGACTCCTTGCCCAGACTGTGCCTCTTAGGTTTGTGTATCATCACTCTGAAACAAGCAGCTTGGTGCTAATTATGTGCTAGAAAAAAGACCAAGTTATATCAAGGTTGAGAAGACCCCTGTGTAGTGCTCCTGACCACTGAGATAGATGTCTAAGCTGCTGAGAAGTGTTGAAATACAGGATCCTCAAAGGGTAGAAGAGCATTTAGAAGTACATAGGTCACCGAGAGTCTTTAAATATGACTGTAGGAGCAGTGTGACCATAGGTTGTCTCAGCCCTCAAATTGGTACAGAATTGTGGAAGTAGATGAAGCTGAGACATGGTACAGAGGTTAGAATGCCTGGGTAGAATGGGTCAGTCTCAGTGTAAGCCCTTACCTCAAACACAGGTGGCTTCGTTTCTGCTAGGGTACCAACACTGATGCATGCTGGCTGGAGCACGGTAAAGAGGCACGAGGAAATTGGACTAGAAAAAGCTTGTCATTGCTTCTCCCCACACTGCAGGAGAAGGTCAGAGTAAGGGCAATGCCCTCTTTGTTATCAGGAACAAATTATTCCTCTGCCTGTTGGGCAGGAAGCTAAGTTCAGTAAGGCCTTGGCAGAATTGCTGGCCTGCACACGTATCTCAAGCGTTGCTGTTGAGCCTGATAGCAATGTTTTAGTCATCTTTAGAACCTGGGCTGATGTCTAGGGAAACAGCCTCATGTCCACTTCCTGTCACTTGGATTGAGACTGGTGCCTTCATGTTGGAATTTCACAAAATTCTGAAGGTAAAGAGACAATCATCAAAGCAGTGACATGAGACCAAAAATTGGAGGGGCTGTGGGATATAAACATTGGGGTCATTTTCAAAGCAGTTGTGAAGCTGTGAGTAGACAACTAGCCAGAAAAGCAACTAGGTCGCATGTATCTGAAAGTTCTTAGGCTAACAGGATAGTTGTGGACAGAACAGCTAAATCAGTTGCTGAGAAGATGCTAACCCCATAGTTACTCAGCCAATGAGGAACTGGGGGAGATACCTGCGTACTAGGAAATGTCTTGGTGTATGCTACCTGTGTGCATTGCTCCACAAGGTGCTTGGTCCTGCTGTCTTTAATGGTGGTGCCTTTTGCTGCACCTGAGTCTATCCTTTGAGTAGGCAAGTTAGGCTATTCGTCATACATAAGGATTCCTAACACTATTAAAAATAGAAATTGTGTAAATTAGGTAAGGATTTTAAGGCTTCATTGTATTTTTATTTTTATGTATATTTGTGTAAGCATGTGGCTTGATAGAGCTCAGTATTTAAATCATAGCTGAATTTGTTAACTTGCAAATCTACACATTGAAATAAAAAGAATTTCTGAAAAAGATACTGATGGAGTTTAGGATTGTTCAATATTTTGGTTAAGCCCTTAAATGATGTGATGGGCCAAATCAAATCCAGAAGCCAGGCATTACATTTGGGTCTTGCCCAGAGATAGCAAGGTTCCAAATTCTTGCATTGTCTGTGCTGATGGCCATGTGTACTAACAGGGAGATGGATCAGAAGGAGAGCCTAGAACTCAAACCATTCATCTGATAAGGAATGCTGACACTGTGGGTGGCAGCTTGATCTAGTACCCAACAACAATGGCCCGTAAAAGTCAGATCTACCTTACCTGAAATTGTACCTCTGCTTGCATTTATTTCACTTATGTATTGGATACATTACATTTGAGTAAGTTTTAACTTGCGGAAATCTTAAATATTTCCTTGTCAAGATAATGGAATCTGCTGTTTATTCAACCAATGCTAGCTCCACCCTGCCCCTGGAGATAGTGTGTTCTCATTCCGGTTACAATCATGAGTTTCCCTTGTGCATGACCTTTTTGAAACAGATCATGCACTATATGTGTCCTATTGCCTACATTCTCTCATTTAATGTACATCATATTCGTATTACCATATTTGTTGCCTGTCTTTGGAAAGTATTACATAATTAGGTCACTTACCCAGTAACTTGTGGATGCAGAAAAATGTCATGTTTTCTCCCATTTGGGATTCTAATCATGGTAAAATGTGCATAATATAGGCATTAGCTTTTAGTTCTCCCGCATAATACCAGTTCTCCAGAGAAAACTACAAATGTGCAATGGGTTTGGGAGGTAGGAAGTGAAGAGATTGGTGCATGGTTACTAGAGGCTTTGACTGGAGGTCTGTAGGCTAAGGGAACAATTGCAGTTGGAGTCCAAATTCTTTCTGCTGAAGGATTCTTCCTTTCTCAGGAAGTTCAATGTTGCTGTGTTGCCATTTCTGATGAGATGAAACTCATAACTCTGTGGGGAAAATGTACAAAACTAAGGATGACAAGGAATTTTCTTAGTCTTTTAAACTATATTAATCATTAATCAAGACATTAGCCTAATACTGAACACAGGAATGAATATCAGAAATCCATGTTTCCTTCATGTTTAAAAATCTTCAGTGGCTTGCTCTATAATATGACCAATGAAGTTTTCAGGTACACTTAGTATATTTTGAAATTAGCAGTGTTTAAGATCTTCTCATCCGCTGACAGATGAAGCAGATTCCTGCCACAGCTGGGACTGGGCAAAAAGGAAGTCACTGGGAGGACAGAGCTCCATCCAAATCTCCTACACTGGTGGCAGAGTCCCAGGACCTTGAGCCATCATCACTGCCTCCCAGGGGGTGCATCAGTGGAGTGATGATTCTGAAATAGAGGCAGGAGTCAGCAGCACACGCTCCTTAGAGGATGCAGTAGTCCGCAATAGCTCAGCCTGTTGTGCCACAAATATTCATCCTAGTCAGTACACATTGCGAATCAGTAGGCATACTTGAAAAAAAGGTGTTGGTCCCGATGCTTTTTTTTTTTTTTTTTTTTTTTTTTTTTTTTGCTGAGCTTCTCATTGCCTTCATTTGGCAACTGTTTTTGTTTTCTGCTGTTCTGTGTCTGATTCCAGCAGTGCTTCATCTCCCTTTATTTTTCCAAGGGAATGGCCCTTGTAGTTCTCTGGATCACCTGTAATGAGTTTTGGTTAAGGAACTGAGCCGAGAGGTGAGGTTTGAATTGTGTTCCATAGGAATTGAAAGCTGTACCTCAGGTAAAGCCATCAAACTCACACAGTGTGTACTAGAAAGCTTAGAATTATGTTTAGGCTGCTGGGAAACTCGCTTGGAAATGTAGATGCACAGATAGTAGATGACCTATTTAAAACTAGAGCTGTGAAGGGAGGGTCAGGATGGGGTTTTAGGTGAGTTCCAAGGTTTGGTTCCTCCTTAGGAATGAAGTATGTGTTCTTGGATTTTAGAAAACTTTATTGAAGTCTATAGTGAGTTCAAACTTTGGGGAAAGGAAGACATGAAAAATATTAAATCTTGTTTAATTTTCCAAAATGCAATGGTTTATGATGTGTTCTATTAACATGCAAGATGTTTCATGGGCAAATGTATATTTTTTTAAGATCGATCTATTTTATTTGAAAAGAAGAGACACAGGGATCTTGCTTCCACTAACCCACTAAATTGCAGTAACTGTCAGAGCTGAGCTGATCTGATGCCAGGAATTTCTTCTGGGTCTCATGTGGATGCAGGGACCCAAAACCCTGAGCTATCTTCCACCACTTTCTCAGGTCATAGGCAGCAAGCTGCATTGGAAATAGCTTCCAGCATGTGAACTGGCGCCTATATTGGGTACTGGTGTGATAGGTAGAGGATTAGCTTGCTATGCAACTATACCAGCCCTCATACATGTATCTTAATGTAGTACAGTTTATGAAGAACAATTGTTGGCTAAACAAAACATAACTTTCTTGCCACAACCTTAATTAAACGCAAGTTTTCTGACAATTTCTGGTGATTTGCTTTTTTGGGGGGTGAAGCATATATAGAGATGGAGTTAGAGGGAGCTTCCATCCATGGGTTTATTGCTCAAATGCCTGCAACAGCCAGGACTGGGCCAGGAGCTCTGCTAAACAGAATGTCGGTGTAGCAATTAGCATCCTAACCACTGTGCTAACCATCTTCCTCCAATGAAAACTATAGATTCTTGTTCATTTACATGATTTTAAGTTTAAATTTGATAACATCTTGAAGTACATGGAGACACATTGAGAGTGGAACTAGTATGTGATAAGGCTGTCTGCCATTCTGACCTCTTGGGCTCGTTGATTAGTATTACATTTCGTGTGTAGCCAAGCTGACAAAGAATTCAGAGTGTCTGGGTAAATTTTACCCATGAGTAGGCTTTACCATATGATAGCTGTAAATTCAACATGCAAACTCTGTATCTTATAAATATATTTTTGTCCCTAATGGAGTCTTGTAACAAAATGTGTTAAGGTGCTGTGAGACTTGGGGATTCTCAAACAGCTTTAAATTTAAATTAACTTAGGAATTGATTTCCACTTCAAGCAGTGTTTCACTAAATGCAAAAATATAGATTAGGCCATTTCTTCAAGGAAGAATCTTCACATTGATAGGCCTAAATTTTACCATTGAACACCGTTTCAGCTTTCACTGTTCATGCTTGAAAAGCTCCAGGATACCTAATTTACTGGCAGATGCAAATGCACTTGTCCCCAAGGAGTGTCTTCCTCCGTGAGTAGGCGGGTGATAAAAACTGCCTTTGACTCTCCTGATGGTTTCCACCTTCATCATCTGAAATAGGCGAACATCCAGAAAAAAGAGCACTTCTCTTTAACAATGCAGGAGAGAATTCTAAAAACTTTGAGAAAACGAAATTGGGGTACATAAAGCTTAAAGGGGTTTCCTTAAGTGAAATAGCTTGTTAACATGTGATTTGAATTACATCTCATTTTAGCATTCAGTAGAGAACTTGATGTAAAGAAACTTGGATCTAGATGTCTGTATGAATTTCATAATGCCTGGTAGCTTAATCTGTCAGCCTTCATTCTGTGGGGTGGGGTCATAGTACTTTTCATGCCGGGTGGCAAATATTCCACATCTTGGTGAAAAGAGATGAAAATCGGTGACTATTGTTCTCTAAGGTCCTTTTTGAAATAACCGAATGGCTACAATGGTTGCCAGTGGGCATGCTAAATGAACAACTACTGAATCCATTTTCATTATTGAATTGAGATATAAACTATGTATTGAATATTTTTGATTTCGTATAGAATTATTTTCTATATGTGAGCCCTTAAACTGTCTATCTTGGGGACTGGAGTTGTGCCACAATAGGCAAAGCTGCTTCCTGTGAAGCCGACATCTCTTCCGGGTGCTGGCTTATGGATGCTATTCTGCATCAGATCCAACTTCCATTCATGTCCTGAAAAGGGCAGCAGGCGATGGTCAGAAGTGGTTGGACCGCTGCACACATCTGGGATACCCAGGCAGAGCTGAGCCTTGGCCTAGTTCTGGTCATTGCAGCTGTCTGGGGGAAGGATACTGCATAAAAGTTCTGTTCTTTTTCTTATTTCTGATTGTCAAATCTTATAAAAAAGGTTTGAGAGTAATAAATTAACAAGAATGTTGAAGGATAGTGTGAATTTGAGATGTGGATTTTTCATTTTAAATCAAATATCCTGTTAAGTATGGGAATTAAAAAATAGTGTTTTCTTTTCTTCAGGATTGACTCACTTGAAAGGCAAAGGGTAGCTATTGACCATCAGTCAGTAGTCTGTGCGCCAAGTCCACTGCTGCTGGACAGCAACCAGCACTGCCTCCTTGGCTCCTAGGTCCATCCTCTTGGGCCTTGGTCCATCCCCTGGTTACTGAGGGCATTTGGGGAGTGAAAAATAAATATTGGAAGTATTAAAAAATGAACTAAAAAAAAAAAAGGCAAAGGGTAGAGTGGGAGACAAAATGTGCCTGGGGGGAGAGATGTTTCATTGACTCCCTCTTCAAATGCCTACAACAGCCAGGGTTGGACCAAGTCGAAATAGGAGCTGAGAACTCCAAGCTGACCTCCAACACTGGAGTTATCATTTGCTGTCTTCCAGAGGCATTACCAGTTAAGTGGATCAAAAATAGTATAGCTGGGATTCAAAGCAGCACCTCTGCAGGATATGTTGATGGCAGGCTCCAGAATGTGCTTGATGTATTAAGAAAAGAGCTCTTCCCAGTTGGTTGATCTGAAGGCTGCTTGGATGTTGCTGGGAAAACTACAGAAATAAGACTGAGGTTGCGTAAGATCCTTTGGGGCCAAAAAGCATAGTGGGCTGTGTTAGTGGGTTGGAATTGCAGGGGAACATAGGCATGGTGTTTATTTCAACTATACTTCATTTCTTCCCAGAAAGAATTAAGACTGTTCAGGTTTTTGGTTCAACCTGTACCATGAGAATGAATTTAAAATTCTTTTTCAAGATAATTTTACCATTCCAACCAATCATAGAGCATTTGAAATTGAGGAAGCATAGATTTTAGAATGTACAAACTGTACAGTATTGCATAGCATTCTGTCCAGATGTTGGAAAACTTGATTTTTAACTGACTTTAGACTTAAATTTGAAAATCAAGTATGTTGGCCACTTACCCATAATCCAATAATATAAACACCTTCCTTACACAATTGTAGTATAAGTACCAAACCCACAAAATAACAAGTTATTCAGACATCACTAAATCTTTCACTAAAGTTCCCTATCCATTCTACCAACTAGTCCATAATTCAGTTCTTAGTGGAGTTTGACTTGTCATTCTTGTCATTCTTGGAGCAGGAGTAAGACTTGCATGATCTTGTCTTTGAATGCTTTTTTAAAATCTAAATTCATGAATTCACAAATTTAAACTATGTCACTTAACACACACGGAATCATACTTAATACTAACACAACACAACACAACCTAGATGGCGGCACACTCGGGGAAGGGCACCTGCCTGTCATGGTCTCCCTCCTACATGAAGTCCTCCCACCTCCATAGCTTAACGCAGGCATGCATGACATCATACTTAATACTAATCATACTTAATACTTAATACTATCATCCACCTTACCATTCCTTAAAGACCTGGTTGACAGTATTTCGCCCGCCAACTGAGTCCCTTTCTATACCCACTGGGGTTCTGTCTCCGGCTTCCCTCGGATCTCCCCCTTGCAGATCAGTGAGGTGGGGTTGGATGTTACCTTGTTTCACACATCTTATAAGCTAGTCTAGTCCACAAGGCCTGCCATGTATCTTAATACCATTCCTTACTCTAGCTTACACACAATCACATTTCATGAACTAATATTTCCCACATTTCACATGAAGGTTAAACATTACGTCAGTTAATAGTCCAGACAGTTCACATTTTGAGGGGATGGCTATATACAAAGATGTTTTTAAGCAAGTGTTACTATGCTCATTGTGCCAATTTTCACACATTTCTTAGTAATTCCTTTTATTCATGCTCTTGATGACTTTTTGAGAAATCAGTTATTTCATATGATTTTTTTAAAAGATTTATTTTTATTATTTTTCTTTATTGGAAAGGTGGATATACAGAGAGGAGAGACAGAGAGGAAGATCTTCCGTCCGATGATTCACTCCCCAAGTGAGCGCAACGGGCCGATCCTATGCCGATCCGAAGCCAGGAGCCTCTTCCGGGTCTCCCACGCAGGTGCAGGGTCCCAAAGCTTTGGGCCGTCCTCGACTGCTTTCCTGGGCCACAGGCAGGGAGCTGGAAGGGAAGTGGGGCTGCCGGGATTAGAACCGGCGCCCATATGGGATCCCGGGCATGCAAGGCGAGGACCTTTAACCACTTGCGCCACCGCACCGGGCCCTATAATTTTAATTTTAATTTGACCTTTTCTTATGGCTGGAATGAGAGGAGTTTATGTGGTTTTCATTAAGATACAATAAAAATATCCATCACTTTATATATAATTAGTGAATTTATGAGGGCAATATGGGTTATCAGCCTTGATCAATTGACAACCTGTACTTGGTTTCTTCAATATTACAAAGTTGAATGAGCTAATTAAGTCTTGTGTGAGCTACTTTGAGAATAATCAAGATTTCTCTTCAACTTTGCATCTAATTGTTGATGGATCTATGGATTAAAACATCACATACATTCATTTTCGTGGTAAAGTTGTTTAAACCTGAGTCTCTTATGAAGTTCTTTAGGTTTACTGCTGTATTCTTTCAACAGTCCCATTCAAATTATGTCCTTACATCATCAGCACAATTTGTTCTGGGCTCATTTAGTGTATTTGTAACCATTCTGGAGTCAATGACTTCTCTGAAGTAGTATGCATCTTATTGTTGAAACTTTCAGCATCAAGATCTGGCCATGAGATGTAGTCATGACTGAAGACACTTCTTCTGGGACCTCATGGTGCTCACAGCTAGAAAATATTCATATGTATACTAACCCTTACATGCATAGTCCTGTCTATCCATCTCATCTGTCTGTAATGAACACTGAAATTAAATAATGTAATTACATGGATTTGGGTGCTTTTTAGGAAAATTACATGACAATTTTAAATAATAGTTAAGCATGGTTTTTCAAGCAAAAGTCTCCATTATGCAATTTGTCATAGAAATACTAAGAAATTTTTCCGATGATCAGACTTGCTGGGTTCCAATCTAATTTAGGCAGTGATATTATTAGCTCTGTAGACTTGGGCAATTTGTTTGACTTTGCTGTGTCTCAGTTGTCTAATTTGTAATAAGACAATAGCAATTCCTAACATTTAAGCCTATATGAATTCTTAATGGTGAAACACTAAGAATATTGCTTGTTATGCTGAAATCATGTGTTTACTCTTTCTGAAAGCCAGAATTATTTCACAATGCAATAAGTAACTCTAAAATGTTAACCTTTAGCACTTTTTCTTGGCTGTGCATATGTGTCTTTAATTTATGCAGGACAAGTATTGTGATAATGTGCAATTTAGAAACCATGAGGCTAGCACCTGAAGGGTAACTTTGATTTCCTACAGTCGCAAGCATCGCATAACAATAACACTGAATTACATAGCATGATAATGAAAGGGAGTAAGCACAGGGGTTCTTATGAATGGCTAAACTTGGTATTAATTAAAACATACTCAGTTTGAAGCAGTGAAAACTTGACCTGTGTCATGCCATACTAATGGACCAGCCATTTCCTTTTTTTTTTTTTTTTGAATTTGTGTGGTGTCCCATTGGCTTAGAAACAATTATCTTTCAGTACTGATCACAAATACCATCAGTTCCCAAGGAAAAGAGGAACAACGGCTTGGCTAATGGAGAACTACTTCAAGGATAAAACACATTTAATTGGTTTGGCCACCAAAAAATGGATCTGGACTGAATACCAACTTCTTTGAAGGATAGTGGATCATAGTTTAATCACAAAACCGAAGACAGTGATAAAAGAGGGATAAGAAGAGCTGAGATGAGCTTTTCCAGAGCGGAGAAGTAGGTAAAGTTGATTGATAGCTAGTGTTACATTCAGTGTGAGACTCCATCAATACAATTAAATTTGAAGTGAAGAGTTGGTTGAAAGTTTCTCACCACTGCTCAAAATCATATGGGAATCTGTTCACAAAGCTCCTTTTCTTGCACACAAGAAGGTGCAAAGCAATTGAAATAAGACTAGAATTATAACACCCTCTGCCTCTTTGTTTCATTATTTCATCAAATCCATGATCTGAAGCATTGGGTTACACTACAAAGGCAACATTTCATGACTAAGATTAGTTTTTATCTGATTTTGGAAATACTTACCAACTACCATGTCGGAAATTGAAGCCAATTCATTCAAAGTATTCAGGGAACACCTATGTGAGCAGGTAGACTTTAATGGTAAAAAATAAAATCTTGAGAAAACATAAATCTTACATAAAGACAAAAGATTTCTTAGGCATATGTGAATTGTTAGCACTGGATGAAATTTTGTGTAAGAATAGTATAAAATCATAAAGCAGGAACAAGGGATAAATTATGTGTACTCATTGGCTATATCATGGTATTAATCAATGACAAAATTAAAATCCAAAAAGGGATGTGATTCTTAATGAATTAGAAGATGTAAAGCAGCTTTCTGGTGATCTCCGGGTTAGGATTCTGTACTTAATGTTGTATTCCAGGAGAGACTCCAAGTCAGCAAAGTTTTTTGGAAAAATATTCATAGCACTAACTAGTAAATCTTGGCCTAAGGATGGACCCAAGTAAGTTATCTGAATTCTATGAGCCATACTTGAACAAAAATTAATATCTGATTCCTGGATGGAAAACATTGCAATGGAGAACTTGAGAGACTCTTGGAAAGTAAATGTGCATTTTTCAATATCCTTGACCTAGTGGAAGAAGGATTGCTTTTTTTCATTGACTCTGAAGGCAAGGTGAAAAGCTGTGGAGCAGTTGACACAGAAGAGTCCTAGGAGTAGTGAGTGTTGAGCTTACGTATTGCTTTCAGAATGACTACGCTTAAGCTTCTAATGCATCTCGGTGTAATGATCCTCTGTAAGACAGTTTCCTGACCTGTGGAAATGACCTTTCCCTGCAGGTAGCTCAATTCTAACATGTAGTTGATAATGGCAAGTGGTTGGGCAGTGGAAAAGAGCTGTCCCAGCTTTGGACCACCTCTCAAAATGACAATGACCACTCTCACACTCTGCTCTCAATCCTGTCCTTCGCTCCATCACAGATACTGATCTAGGGATTACTTGGCAATAAATCTGTTGCTAATCTTATTTCTTGGTCTACTATTGGAAATACAGCTGAAAACACTCAAACTTTGAACATTAGGAAGAATTTTGTCACAAGTTCAGTTGTCATAAAACTGAACACTTCCTTAGGGGCTTAAGAATTCTCCATTTTTGAAATTAATCATGGAAGCAGAGGCAAGAAAACCATGACCTGCATTTGAAGGAATTTTTAATTCAGGAAGAATTGTACCAAATATTTAACTGTACCTAACATTTCAGAACGAATATAGCTGATCTCTTTATAAAGTTTCACAAGTGCTCTTTAAACATTGACCCAAGAAAGATACAGTAGGGAAGATAATTCTTCATGAAAATAGTTCCTCAAAGAATGTAACTTGCAGGCTGGCATAAACTTTCCTAAATGAACATACTTGGTAGAAATTTTAAAAAATCAAGGCAATACGTTTGTCTTTCCTAATCATGCAAATTGCATTAAAATTGAACATGAACAACAGTTTTGGGATGTCTAGAAGAACTGATTGTCTCTAGACGATATTTCTTGTGTTTAATGAGGAGCACTATAAAGAATACCTTTTCTTTGTTCTGAATCTTAACCTGTTCACTCCATGATGTTAAACTTACAAGGAAAAACATGACTCCCACCATTGAAGATAAAAATAACACTGTCTGGTTTGTCAATATGTCCTTGTAAGAGTTTGAGCATTTGCATCATGTATCAAAAATTAAATTCACTGATTCAAGGCTTTGTTCCAGAAGTTAGTGATGTCATGATTAGGAACAAATGTGGATCCTGGCAGTATTAGAAATTATGTTTTGTGATTCGGGGGACAAGGTAAAATTGTGAAATGTCCATGTCAGTGGAGCCTGGAATTTATACTTACTGCTTAGGGGTAGAAATGGCAGCAAATTGACAGTGAGCATAGTCACAGTATAGTTCCCTATCTCAATTCTTTGAATCCGTGTGTGTGTGTGTGTGTGTGTAGAGAGAGAGAGATAGATTTAACTGGGAAAGCCAGATTTAGAGAAGGAGAACCAAAGGTTTTCCATCCACTGGGCTTATTTCCTATGTGGCTGCAATGGCCAGTGTGGAGCCAATCCCGTCAGGAACCTCTTCCGGGTCTTCCAAGTGGGTGCAGGGTCCCAAGGGTTTGGACTATCCTCAACTGCTTCCCTGGGCCATAAGCAGGGAGCTAGATGGGAAGCATGGGTGCCAGGATTAGAACAGGTGCCCAAATGGGATCCCAGTGCGTACAAGGTGAGGATTTTAGACACAAGGACATCACATTGGGCCCAATGAATAAGAAATCTGTTTGTGGTGCTGACAGGTAAATCTGCCAATGTTAAACTGGCATCCCATATAGCTTTTTGGAGAACTACCTGCCTCAGTTCCAGTCTAACTCCCTGCTAATGAACACAGGGCGGCAGCAGAAAACTCGAGTGCTTACGCCCCTGTAGCCACATGGGAGACTCAGAAGAAATTCCAGACTCCACCGTGGTGTTGGAGCTAAGGGGAAGTGACCCACCAGATGAGAAATAGTATCTCCCTCTCTGTAGCTGTCTTTCAAAAATACTTTTTAAAGATTGTTTTACTGCTTTAGATATTTTAAAGAAATTGAGGTTGGTTATCTGATCATCTCAGCAAGCTATGCACAGTACTTTTACCTATTGATATTTGTATAAGATTCAATTTTAATTGTAAATAAAAATTAATCAAAATAACACAACCTACAGAAGCTATCTAAAAGTTTTTGAAAAACAGACTACTACTGTGGAATAAGATTATGGGGTTCTGTTTTCATTCCAAGTGAGACTACTGAGCTCAAAGAAAGGGATGGATAAACTTGAAATACTAAAATTTGGCAGAAAATGTGAGGCAGCCAGATATTTCCATTGGAAAAATTACTCTCTAGTTCCACCCCAGCCTCTCTTGCTGTCTCCTGTCCTATAATTAAAAGCAGGTTCTTTCAGTGTACTATAAGGACTACTGTACTGTAAGAAGCTACCTGGATGAAGTTAGAAGAAGCAGATCTGTGTTCAGTTAGATCTAACTTACTAATGGTGTGGTAAAAGAAGTAGAAACATGGGCACTTCCTTGTATGAAGTCAAGACATTACTGAGAATTCTTGAATTTGATAAATGTGAGCAATTATTCTTGAATCCTTTAAGAAAGATGTGAAGAGCATTTTTTAAATTACTAAATGTTATATTATCCTAGATTTTTTTAGGGTAAAAAGAAAAATACTGGAACTCAAAGAGTGAACTAACTCAAAATTTACCATTCATTTGGTTTTTCCCAGCTCTAGCCTTTGGGGCCATTTTCACTTTTTAACAAATGGGCTGCTTTCCACAGCATAAGTAGACATGCTGGAAGTCCACTGTATCAACTTGATCTACAGTTGTCATCACAAACCTTTACCATGTTTCTGATAACCAGATGCACTCACCCAGCTATTCTATGGGGAAGGCAGGTCAGGGTGAAGCATAAAACCAATCTTTGGTGGAGAATAATGTAAATAGCTGCAATCATTTCCAATTCGTATTAGTAACAATGATGAAAGCCTTCAGTGTGTCCTGTGTCCATGTGAGCAGATGAGTGGAATAGCCTATGTGTTCATCACTGTGGAGGTGACAGTTACGTCTTCACTGGATCTCTCTACAGTGTGAGGTTTGAGGGAAGCTGTTTGTCCATGTGTGTACTGCATGCCGATTTACCTCTATTTACTTCTCCAGAGTTCCAAAAAACATCTAAAGTTTTTAGTGTGTTTTTTCAGTTGGTCAGCATAGGTCCCCCATTAGCATTGCACTGAAGTTTTCAGAGATACTTGGCATTATCAGTTGACTTCTGATCAGCAAATGAAGCAAGTTATGTGAAATGTCTAACATACCAACTGCTAGTGAGTTTCAGAACGAACAAGAGAAGGCATGTTTTTTTTGTGTGTGAATTTTTTTCCTAAGGACTTATTTTTTGAGGATTTGGTTATTTTTTGGAAAGGCAGATAAACAGAGGAGAGACAGAAGATCTTCCGTCCAATGGTTCACTCCCCAAGTGACCACAATGGCTGGTGCTGTGCTGATCCGAAGCCAGGAACCAGAAACTTTTTGTGGGTCTCCCATGGGAGTGCAGGGTCCCAAGACTTTGGGCCATCCTTGACTGCTTTCCCAGGCCACAAGCAGGGAGCTGGATGGGAAGCAGGGCCACTGGGATTAGAACTGGCGACCATATGGGATCCTGGAGGTACATGCAAGGTGAGGACTTAAACCACTATGCCATCTCGCCAGGCCCTAAGGACTTATTTTTATTGGAAAGTTAGATACACAGCGGAGAGACAGAGAAGATCTGTTTATTCATTCCCCAAGTGGCCACAGTGGCCAGAGCTGAGCTGATGCAGAGCCAGGAACCAGGAGATTCTTCCTGGTCTCCGATATGGATGCAGGATCAAATGGCTTTGGGCTGTCCTTGACTGGTTTCCCAGGACACAAGCAGGGAGCTGGATGGGAAGTGGAGCTGTCAGGATTAGAACCGGTGTCCATATGGGATCCAGGTGGGTTCAAGGCGAGAACTTTAGCCTCTAGGCTATGACTGTGGGCCCTGTAAAAATAAGTTTACAGCTCGGTTTATGCTCCTTTTCCATATGTTGGTATCATGTGTGCAGTAATAGAGACCAGCATCACTATCATTTGGGAAAAAGGGGATGGAGTCCCAACTGAGGTCGGCTAATCATGGTTTCCATACTTCTCAGACTTACATTAGAGTTTAATTCTCACTGTAGATGATGAAATCAGAATATAAATCTAAGGTAGAACTTGGGAGGTATTTAGGATAGGACAAAGTGATCAGAAAGGAATTTTCTTAGAAAGCCACCAGTAATTATTTAAGATCAGAGTACATGCATGCACATGAGTATGTTCCCTCTTTCTTGTCATGTGGTGTCCTGGACATTCTTGGGACTATTACAGGTAGGAAAGCCATCATAAGATGATACTTCATGATTTTACCGCAGAATCTGGTACCAAAATAAGCACTTTTAATCTTTAAAACTTACCTAGTCTGTGGTACCTTGTTACGAAGAAAATGAACTAGAGCAACGCCTTTCAGTTAAGTTCCTTGGAACTACAATTTAGTGTCTTGTATCTATAGCTAATTTTTTTCTTTGCCCAAGTGAATGAGAACTTTGAGACCACAGTGACCTTTGGCATCTTTTGTGTCAAAAGCAAGGACTAGCGCAGAGCAGTTAAGAAGTAATCAGTTGTAAATGAATGAATGCATATCTGAATGAACACAGGTCTGTGAAAGGAAAACACAGCAGTGCTAGGGAGAAACTAGTGATATGAACCATACCTAAAAATGAGGAAAAATTACAATAAAATAGATGAGCTCATAAAAACATCTTAAAGTACCAGATGTTACGGGGGTTGTTCTCGATTCGGGAAGCATACACACATCTGTCTGCTTTTAGAAATAACAGCCTACATTTGAGTGGGTAGAAAACGTTGCACCAGTATGCAAAACATTATTCTCATACACAATCTGTAATAATAGAAATACAGATTTATGAAAGATAGAGTTGGGTATGAATGGACGTGTTAAATTGTAACTACACACCATCCACAGGAGGTAGCATGAAATAAACTCAGTTGCATTGAGATGCAGACTACCAAGACTTGGTTCTTGTAATGCACTGCTTCTGATGATGTGAATTGCTAACAAATGACTGGCGCTGAATCTGAGCAATGAAGACTGGAGAATGAATGACACATGAAGCAGCTCTCACTGATCAGGTACAGTGATTCCATTTTTCTCTGGATCACTCCGCTATGTAATGAATGCATTAAGTTCTTAATGTATGCATTGGAGAAACAAAGTGTTTCACTTGTATATCTTGACTTTAAATAGTTTCCATCTTTTCAAACAAATTATGATGAAACAAAACAAACTTCTATTTAGAATAAACATGAAACAGTTGAGAATTGTTGGAAATGCATTTTTTTCAGATACCTGAAGTTGGGCAAAGAGCTAAAGATTTTATATTTCTCAGCTAATCATTAAATCTATGGCTATACTTGTCTGTCATATTACTCCACATTATGGGAAAATAAAATCAGCAATGATGCAAATAATAATATTCTGATACTATGTTATACACCATCATCTAGAATTATTTCTAGGGATTCATACTCAAATTTGAGATGGATGATGGGTGTATAAGAAATATTGTCCATGCTCTCAGCTGCTTGTGACATTTTAGAGATACAAAAATGACCTTCTCACTACCCTGTCAGTGGCCCTGATGTTAACCTGGTGTGAGCCTCTCGCACTCTTCAGAAGCCATTGTTAAATAACTGCACCTAATGAACTATTTGGAATACAAAAATATTCTAAATAGACAAGTCAAGAAAATTCATTGATACTTGCGTCCTTAGAGAAATATAATCTGTATCATTTAAGAATAATCTTTGTATTTGTCAAGACAGTATCTTCAAATTAGTTCTTGATTGCTTTTAGTTATTTAGAAAGAAGAACCTTGGTTTTTTTTTCCTTGAATAGGTCAAATGTGTCAATGAATTTTGCAATGTCTTGTTTTCTAAGAGGTGATGTTAACAAGATTGTTCATGAAGGTGATATGCTAGGTGGTAATTTCTGTTGTGAATTGCAAGTTCAGAGAAGCAGTTTCTTAGTTCTGGGTCTATCCAGGAGAAGTTTTAGGTTTCCCCCTTATTTCTGATGTTAATCTTGGCTTTACAATATGGTATAAGTTGCTTTGAAGAAACTGCTATTGAATATTCCTGTTGAAAGTGTGTATTCTGTGCATAACAGTGTTTTAGAATCAAGGAAATGACAAGGTACTTGAAGCAATTGAAAGATTATGGAACTATCCTTTCACTAATTACTTGTGGCTGCATGTTAAAGGCCTGTGTATATTCATAGAAAAACAGAGCAGCCAAGACATTTCATAGAATTCCACATTCTATCCTCTTTGTAATGAACCTTATAGATGCAATAATGCTAGTGCTTGTCCGCAAATCCCATCTCTGGAGTTCAGTATATTCATAGTAGTGTCATTGATAGGCTTGGTAGGAATGTCTTTTAATGTGATCTCTTAAAATGGTCATTCTTGAACTTAAAATGATATAAAAATGTTCAGGAAAGAGTCTGGGTGATAAGATTTTGAAGGTCAACTCTTAACTTTGTTTACCAAGATTTCAAGTACCGGCAGCCAGATGTATAACTATTCTCATTTTCCTCATTTATTAGCAAGAAGTTGGAAAACAATTTTTTTCAGGAAAGTAAAGCGATCATCCCACTAAACCAAATTTTAGGGTAGTGAATAAGCATTGCTCAATGATTCAGATCCACAGAGTTCGCTTTGAAGAAAGCTCATTGATTTGAAGTCTCCCTACTGAGAAGTAAAAATGAATGAATAGTTGGTGATATCTGAAATCCTAAAGAAAATACCTAAAATTGTAGTTTGAGAATAAAGCAGAAAAATACATGGCTAAAGAAAATTGCTAAAAACCTGATGTTTGCATGTCTATTCCCTCACCAAATGGAAACGGAAACCTCATTGTGATGGTTTTGGGAGGTGATTTGGTCATGAAATGGAGATTTATGGATGACATTAGTGGCATTAAAGTTTAGAGACCCTCACTTATTCTGGCATGTGAGTTGATAGCCACAATATGATCATCCATGGACCAAGAATAAGAATGTTACCAGAGAAAAGGCCAATTTCCTAATGCCCTGATCTTGGACTTACCAGAGTATGTAGCTGTGATAGTTTCATGTGCATATGCCACCTGGTGCATGGTATTCTATTAGAGAAAGTTTAGTGGCCCAAGATAATGGCACTGCACTTTTGGGCATCAATTTCTGTCACTAATAGGTTAAAATGTTGAAGTAGACTTCAAGTGGAAAGTAGGCTAGAAGCATTGTGAGATGCATGCTAGAAACAGTCCATCTTTCTATGAGTAGACAGGGTGATTTCAGTGAGTTTAGAAGTAGAGGGAAAGAACTGTAGAAGAATATCAGAAAGTGCCTGAGTTAATACTCAAGAGACTGTTGTGAAAGTATGGACAGCTAAGCACTTTCTGGTAAGATCTGAAGTGGAAATGAAGAATATGAAATTACGAAAGATGATCCTTGTTGAAATCCTCAAAGAAATTGACTGAAAGGTGTTTTCTGTTTTGTGTGTGATAAAACTTGTGAGGAAGGAGATTAGATAATTTACTGACAAAAATTGAGACTTGCAGGGCTGGCTTTTTCCATCTTACAGTAAAACTTAAGAGGGAAATTAGGAAATTTTTAATGATAAAGGAAACAAAGACTTATACAATAACGTGGATGAGTTGAAAGTTTATATGTTTGTAGATGAGAATATGACAGCTATGCTCAAACCATACAACTTAGGATCAGCTGGTCATCTAATACAATCTCTTAAGCTTTCTCAGGAAGCAGATGGGGAATGTAGCTCCTCAGAAACCAGAGTAGCAAATGGAGGCACTAATGCAGTTCAGGAACAAGAAAAAGCAGTAGGTGACATGATTAGCCTGAAGTAAATCATGATCCGTGTCTCTTCCAAGAAACTTAGCTAAACTGGAGCGAGTCGGGTAGCTCCAATGGAAACGTGATCAAAATTATGGAAACATGATTGAAGAGATTAAATAGTATTGCCAGGAGTTTTAGAAGACCATTAGTGTACACCTGGGATTATATAAAATACATAGAACAAGGTAATTATCTTGAAAATAGCAAAATGTAGAAGATACAGTTGAGATGCAGCTAGCATCAGTAAAGCCATTGTGTTGAATACTGATGCAACAATATGTAAGATACTCATTAATTGGGTGATAACATTTGTCCATGAATTTCCTTATGAGGGACTAGATGAGCATTGCTCAAAGTGGATGATCATAAATCAAACTTAATTTACAAGAAGGATTGTCGGGTCAATATGGTGCCATTGAAATATATGGGACTAAAAAAATTATCTACTGGAAATATTTGGAACCTGTTGGTTTCTTTTGAAATAGAGAAGGAGCTGTGAAATGTGAAAATTCATTTTACTTCTTAAAGCAAATATTACAGTACAGTTAGACTCAAAACCATGGCAAATGTAAAAGCTAAGTAGTAGTACACATCAGACTGATTTGAGAGAAACTGTTGTTCTTCACTGGGTATATCATTGTTCTGCCAGCTTGAGTTGGGTCAGGATGCAAGGGTGACAGGGACACCACTACTTAGAACATCCTGCTACCTCCCATGGTCCACATTAGCAGAAATCTGGTGTTAAGCTAGACCAGGTCTTGAACCCAGGTGTTGCAGTAGGCATGTGGGTGTTCCAAGAAACATCCTAATACCTGATACACAGAAGGCCATCCCTATTTACCTTTGAGTCATTACCTTTAAAGCTTACTCATTCCACCTCAGCTGAATGATCATGGCTTTTGTACTATTCTTTGGATGTGTACATTTAAGATGCGTTTTTCTCAAGTGAGTCATAAAGATGAAGATGTGATTGCATAAACTTAAATCCATTTTGTTGGTGCCAGGGGCTTTTAATGTCTGTCTACTAATCCTTATTTAGTGTGTGGCTGTTTGAGCAACAGCTGTAGGAACTACTGTCATCTGGTGCTTTCTCATTAGGAGAGAGAAAGGGAAAGTAGCGAAGGGCAATGGATGGTTTGTTTTTATGGGAGTTCCTTTGAAGTAATGCTTAGTACTTTTGCTTAAATTGCATTGTCCAGAACTTACTCAGAAGGAAAGACAACAAATACATTGGTTTTACTTTTCACATGCAGTGCTAAACTGTGCTTTTTTGTTTTGCTTTTCTAAAATAGTGCATAATTGGTTAGGTAGCAAAAGTATCACAACATGTTTACCCTTTTGAATTACTTTGTTATTCTATTCCACAAACTCATTTTTTGTAACACTTTTGGAAAAAATAAGCAAGACTCAAATAATTGAATCCTGCTATTTCACTAGCTGGAATCCTGAAGTCTTACGTTGAATTTTCAGCATATTTCCTGGCTTCTCACAGAGCAAATTCACTTTTTTTTCCTCATTGTTTCTGAACCTAATTCTTCTAAAGGAAGTTCAGATGCTACTTTGCTCAAGAGTAAGTTAAGTGTTTGGGATTCTACCAATGCCACTGAAAACAGACTTATACCTGTTAGATTGTTAAAATTCTGTAAGAACAGGATTTAAGGTTTGGTCTCATGGCACAATAGATTAAGCTGCTGTCAGTGATGACTGGCATCCCCTGTAAAAGGAAATGGTTCAAGTTCCTGCTGCTCCGTGTTCATTCCAGCTCCTCGCTGGAAGGACCAAACCCTTGTACCTGGGAAGGACCAAACCTTGTCCCATGACATCAGTGGGAGAGACTAGCATATGAAATTCCAGGCTTTTGGCTTTAGCCTGATGTTAACATAGCCTTTGAAGGAATTAGTGAGTGAACCCGCAAATAGAAGACCTGTCTTCCTTATTCTTTCCCTCTGCTTTTCCAATAAATGACTACACAAAATGAATCTTGTGTAGATAGAAAAAAAATACATAAAAAATAAAAGTTCAGTACCGTGGTGAATTATCTATGGTCCATTCCTCTTAATATCTAGAGGACTTATGAATAGGATAGAGGTTAAAGTGTTGAACCTGGCGAGTTACTCTGGGGACAAACACATTTTAGTTATGCACTACTAGGACAAAAAACAGACAAGTTCAAGGATGAACCTTTGCTTTTGCTATTAGTACAAGAAATGGTAAAAGTGGAGGGCAATGCAAATTAGGAAGAAATTTTAGTACCAATACACAGATAGTTACAGATTTTCCAGGGTGGTTCTGATGTGCAATAATGCATCTTTCTCTGGAATAGTAAACCAGATAATGATGATGAAAATGACTTCAAAAAATGTGCCAAGAAAATTCAACTGGTTTTATTCGATAATACTGTTCTTCATATATGAACTTAAAAAAAATCACTTCAACTATAGCTACAAAGTAAAGAAATATGCTTTTGTGCAGATGAGTGAGTTACTCCAGCAATAATAGCATGAGAATTGAAGTGACAGCTCCCTATGTTGACCTAAACCAATCTATGCAAACCTCAAGATTTCAGTAAAAAGGCATTGGGAAAAGTTGGTAGATGAGCAGATCACTACTTCCCCTGCACACCTTACTTCTCTGCTGGATTTCTATAATGTAACTCGTCAGTTTCCTGTGAACAAACACATCACAGATAACTAGAAAACAGTGTGTGATGATAGTAAAACTTTTTTTCCTGGAGATGTGTCTGTGACAAAGTAGTCATTCACCAATAAAGTGTCATTCACCAATAGATGCCTTGATATGTTCAGGAACTGGCTAATGAAACAAGAGGTCCACTTAAAACTGATGTGGTGAAAATAAATTTAAATGTATCATTTAGCAGGTATAGACCCTATAAATTGGTGGGCATGATGGTTCTGACACCTCAATTCAGATATTTTGTGTAAATATTTTCAGGGTTTAAGATGTAACATACTAAACATATTTAAAAGGCTTTTTTTCAAAGCCCTTTCCAATGGGGGTGGGGTGGCTGGTTTATTGCCTAAATGACTGCAGTTACCAGGGGTGGGCCAAGCCAAAGCCAGGTGCCAGGAACTCGATCCAGGTTCTCCGTTTGGATGGCAGGGACCTAAGGACCTAAAACATCTTGCGCTGCTTTCTAGAAAGCTGGCTCAAGTGCAGCAGCCAGACTTGAACCAGGATTCCAGTATTAGGAGTAATGACTTTAGCTGTAACGCTACAGTGCTGGCAGCAAAGTTTAGGTTTGTCATCACTGTACTCTGTCCAATTTCTACTGCAAGGAAATATGCAAGTTATGGACTAGAGGCTTAATCATCTTTGTTTAAATAAGGGAGAGGCCTCTGTATTGTCCCTTTTCTGAAATACTATCTGTTATGACAGATTCTGGACTGGAAACTACTTTTTGTTAATTCTGTTGCATTTTCACAACCAAAGTAAATATTCCTTTCATAGAGGCCACTTAACTGTTTTCGATATAGGAGAACTCGTATGAATATTCCTACTTACATTAATGTGGCACATTGAGAAAGTAATTACATAATTGTAAGGGTTTTTGCATTGTAGATTCACAGTTTTAAGCTATTCAGATGATGTCTGCACTTTCTCAGAGGAACTGATTAAGAACCATCAAGTCTCACGCAAATGTGAACAACTGTTCCTTACTCATAACCTATGGTTTTGTTTTTTTTTTTTAGATATTTGGTGTTTTGCTACGTTGTCCTATAACTTCCTAACTATTCCTGTCTTTGTTAACCTTTAGATCTCTCAATTAGTTTCAAGAGTTTAGTTTAACATCGGTTCTGAACCTGTTGTATTGACTGATTCTAGCACACCAGTCATGATTTCTCTGAATTATGCGGGCTTCGTAGTGTTCAGAAACTGTTCGAGGGCAATGAAGTTCCATTTTAGGCCCTAAGATGTAAATACTCTGGCAAATTCCCTGAAAGTTTCCAAAAAACAAGCAAAGTACATCTTAATAAATTTATTTTCAAAATTTCATGCGAATGTACATGATGAATTATGAAAGGATTTCAACTTCTTGGAAAATACATGCTTTTTAAAGACTGATTAACTTTTTATAAGAAAGGCAGATTTACAGAGATGGAGAGACAGATTTTTTGTTGGCTGCCTCATTCCCCAACTGGCTGCAATGGCTGGAGTTGAGTCGATATGAAGCTAGGAGCTTCTTCTGGGTCTCATATGTAATTGCAGGATCCCAAAGCTTTAAGCCAACCTCTGCTACAAGCAGGGAGCTGAATGGGAAGTGGAGCATCAGGAATATGAACCTGCACCCACATGGGACCCTGGCACTTGTAAGGTGAGGAGTTAGCCATTGATTGCACCTGTCCCCCAAATACTACTTCAGCTACATTTTTGGATATTGTTTGCAAACCTTCCCATAAAATTATATTTTATGAAATGTCTTTCAAAAGTCATCCAGTTATTAAATACCCCAAATAACTAGAGAGCAGGTTTTTCAGAGGTATGATTGATTTCTGAATTCATTTTTTTCCTGGATCTTAATCCAGAGTCACCTATGTTGTAAATATGTAGGCATGTGTATTTTGACTTAAAAATTCTGTCCTTCATAACATATTGGACAAAATATCATGGCTAGTTACAAGTTGAACATAAAACATTGCTTAGAAAACATCAAACTAAATACATGAAAATATCTTGGTGTCCTCCTCACCCCAAAGCACTTCTTGGCATTAGTGGGGTTTTTTTTCCTACTAATTGAAGCAACCCTCAATCTACCAAATAGACATTAACTTCTATTACCACAGGTTGTGAGATTTCCTGGAGATACTTTGCTTTAAACAACTGGCATAGAATGTGTACTGATTTATTTAGTAAATGTTGTCTTCATCTCTGTCACCTTAAAAGGACAGTTCTTTTACACAAAGAAAAAAAAGATTGTCAAAATAATTAGCAGATTTCACTAATTTGGGTAAACATAGCTGTATTAACATTCAACTTGAAACTGTTCATTTTTCCACATTTTTAATAAAGATCTTCAGTCTAGTCTCTGTATAGCCCAGATCAGTAACTGGCACGTAATTTCTGAACTGTTTCAGTTCATCTCATTGATTTTCTGTCTAGCATGATCCATAATCCATGTTATCCATTCAGAGTCAGCTTTTAGTCAATACATGGAATCATCTATTTTTAATTTATACTATGAAGAGAAATAATATTAGTGAATTCAGAGATGTTTTAGGTAAATCATTCCATTAGAGCAGCATATAAGGAGATGAGAAGTGAGGAAGTCAGCTGAGCAAAGATGAAGTCCGGAGTGAACAGCACATGTCTCAAGGTGTAGGGCATATTGCGCTGTGAAGGCAGTGGCAACAACCAAAAAACACAACAGGGTAATGGAGGTAGCTTCGAAGACACACTTCTATTCATTGTAACCATCAAATCAATACCTCCTATGACCGATTTGAGTAATATGCCTGCTCTATTAAAGTCCCCAGGTTCTCTTGATCTGGCTGCTCTCATGCTTTTCAAGGAAACGTGACAGATCTGTCTTTAATATCCCCGCTGTAACTGGCACTACTGAACAAGAGATTCAAAGGCAAAGGGATGATGTCAGGCATTCCTCGTGAGGATAGCATGAGAGCTGGTATGCCAGGGTCAGTTGGTGTTACATGAAATTATATTCTTAAGAAAGTACTTAAGAACTAGGCATAGTCAAACAAATGCAAATCATAGCGAGTGTCGGAGATAGCGTAACTACAGTTTGAAGATTCATGTGACTGAATCCATGGATTCAGTGATGAACTTGTGTCCTCATAGAAATGAATGTGTTCCTCCTTATGGAAGGCAACCATTTCCACCAGCAGTGTTTGGGGGCAGAGCGATAACAATCAGTTTAATGAGATGAACATGGTGAGCCATCAGAACTATGAGATCATTGCTAGAGCAATAAAATTAATTCTAATAGAATTATTTCTGTTAATAACTATTTAGCATTTTTAAATTTTAGTACAGAGAATTTATCATACCAAACTGTAAATACATCTCCAATTTCAACAAATTAATAAGTAATTTAATCTATGGTTTTACATTTATATCATTCTAAAATGGTAAGTAGCACCAGTGCTTCTACAAAAACTTAATCATCTTAATAAACTTAATGTAATAGGTTGATAAGATTTACTTTATTGCTTGAGAATTCAGTTTGGTAGCCAAACAATTTGAAGAATTAAGAAGAAATTGAGTTTGTAGAACATGGAAATTCATTAAAAATGCTAATTGAGTTTAGCCAGAATAGGAGCAAATATTAAACTCTACTTAGCAGAAGAATAATTCAATTTCTCAGGTAAACATGTTTCACAATGCTATATGAAAAAAATCTAAGACCGACTTGACAAAGAGGGACAGGAAGAAGCAGATGCTGATCTTCCATCTACAGACAGCTGTCACGGCCAGTGGACCAGGCTAGAACTCCATATAGGACTCAAGTGGATGGAAGTAAAGCACGTGGCCATCTGCTGCTGCCCCAGGCACATCAGCAGGGAGCTGGATCTTAATCAGAGCAGTTGGGGCTTGGCCTACTAAATGAGCCTCACCCGGATGCTCCAGAATGTCTTTCCCTAGATTAAAATGTCATCTGCTTTTAGTAGAAATGGTAAAATATGTATTCTTTCCTAAATGAGCCAAATGCCTCCTAGGGTACATTGGACAGTACATTCTGATCTTAGCTCACTGCTGTCACAATTGCTGTGACCTTTTCTCCTAGCTGATCTTAAATCCAGATGCATAATTCTGCCTATTCAGCATCTCCCATAAGCAATGCAGTTGAAGTCAACAACCAGTGATCTTTTTTAAAAAAGCTGGGGTTTTTTTTTTTTTGTTTTTTTGTTTTTTTTTTAAGATATATTTTCACTGCAAAGGAAGAGGAGGAGAGACAAAGAGGAAGATGATTCTTCCAATGATTCACTGCCCAAGTGACTGCAACAACCAGAGCTGAGTTGATCTGAAACTAGGAGCTAGGAGCTTCTTCGTCTCCCACACAGGTACAGGATCCCAAGGCTTTGGGTCATCCTCCACTGCTTTCCCAGGCCACAAGCAGGGAGCTGGATGGGAAGCAGGGCTGCCAGGATTAAAACCAGAGCCCATATGGGATCCCGGCCCATGCAAGTTGAGGACTTTAGCTGCTAGGCCATTGCGCAGGGCCCTGTATCAATTTTTTTTTCCTTAGTCAACTTCTCCTTTGACATACATCTGGGTTGTTTCCATGTCTTTTATTGTAGGTTGTGCTGCTGTAAACATAGGATTGAAGGTCACTTTCTCATTTGCAGATGAATTTTGAGTTCTCTTAGCATTCCCCATATTGACCTCCATAGTGGTTGTGCTGGTCTATATTCCCATCTACAGGAAATGAGGGCACTTTTTGCATAACATCCATGGTAAAAGGTAGTACTAACAGATTTCTGAGTGTAGGTCAATCTCACCGGAATTGTAGAAACAAAAATAAGGAGTCCTTACTGTGCATTCTACCATCTTCTGGCCCTCCTTGATCTGGTTTTTTGGTTTGTATATTTTGGCCTTTACCTTAGTTTACTTTATGCTCGCTCACATCTTCATGCTATTTGCTCAATGCTTCCATTAATAAGGAGTAGCATTAAAACTGCTGGCTTATTTATATCTTGAAAAGCATATTTTTGCACCATTAATACTTGTTTTAGCTTATGGGCTACAAAAATATATGGAAATTAATAATCTGGATATTTCATCTTTATTGATGTTACTGTCTTTTAAATGTCTTCTATCCCTAATTACCACTTCATCTACACAAACTCTCCACCATCCCAGCCATACATAATTAAACTTGGAAGCTTGCTTGTATTGTTGATGTACACTATCAAACTGCATTTTGAGTATCTATGGCTTATATAATTGCATATATGTAACGAGATATGGTGACGTGTACACATACATATTTCATTACATAAAAGTATATAATAGTTTGTTCTTATATGTGTTACTCATCCATAGATTTAACCAAATAAACAAGAAAATGTTATGTAAAATGGATTTGTCTTGAAAATGTAGTGACTTATTTTCCAAAGGCTGCTGAGTAACAGCTATATTTGTAGAGTTCAGATGTTGCAATTATTTTGCCATCTTTGCTTTGGAACAGAAGTCTTGGGCAGTTGATATGTACATAAAAAAAATTTAAGGGTGATAAATTGCACAGAATAGCTCAGCCAGTCCACACTATGCAAGAGTATCTAGTACACCAGGGTCCTTACATAGCAGATACTTGATATCATGTGGAGGTATTCAATTTTCTTAATATTTCTGGACAAAGTGATACTTCACACAGTTGTATTTAACTGTTAAGTAATTTTTTTGAGCGTTACTTACGTGATATTCAGTATCCTGTCTTGGGATGTTAAGTCATGAAATACAAATGATTGCTTTCTTATTCAAGTTATTTCTTTTTTAACATTGGTAAGAGTACCTTTCATTGAGATGAAAACATTTTTTGTTGTAAAATTCATTTTAGTGTTACTTGTTCGCTTAAGGAGCCTTTCCATATATATGAATTCTGTTCTCACCTTCCAGTTTGTAGAGTTCTTTAATATTCTTCTTTATTCTAACTAAAGTTTAAGTTTCCTGATGCCTGAAAAGCTGCATTTGTTAATTTAGTATGGAAAATTTGCCAAAGTGTTTTGCAGTTATCACATGGTTGTGGTACACCAAAGCCATGGGAAATAGAACTGAGAGGTTATTGCTATACATGCATTCTGAAGTCTTTTAAAATTTCTGTTTACATTTATGTAATTCATGGATTTTCTGCATATAAGTTTATGGTAAATTTACCAAAGCATCAAGCTGATGCTGGTTTTGTTTTTAATTTAGTTACAATGTTGAGGAGAAATAACAATTAAATATCCTGTTACATACACCTCTCTGCTCAGTAATTCTATACATGCTTCATTTAGCTGTTGAAAGTTTCTCTATAGCCAAAATAACTTGAATATTTATTGGATTACATTAAAATTTCAACTCATTTTTAAAAAATTTAATAGTGTATGTTAACAGACTTTCCCCATGTTTTTAATAGCAGGGACTAAGGTATGATCCAAATTTGAAATTTGTGTTAACTTGATGGTAAGGAGAATTATGCTGTAGCATCGTGTACATGCTGTGATGCTGAGACTCAAAACTGTTAAGCTAAAACTGGTAAGAACACAAGTACAGTGTTGAATTGATATGAAATAGAAACACCTACTTTGACTTAAATATTTTTTCACATTTTAAAAAACAGTTGACTTAATTTTTAAAAATTGTATTCATATAAGGAGAACAAAGCTCCACGTATTTCATAGTGCAGATTTGGGAGTGAAGTGACAGTTCGCACCAAACCCTCCCTCAGACCCTTGTTACCCTCCCATCTCCTTTTTTTCTTTCTTTGGGTTTTACATTTTTACAATTGCATATTTTCAGTTCACTTGACAATCAAAGGGATAATACTTCATTGGGTAATGATTCAGTATGCAATTAGAAAAGCGTAGCTCTATTCCTGAAGAGTATACAGGCTCTTCTGGATCTTTCAATTTCGCCTCTATAGATAGTTATCAGCAATTCATTTTTAAATCAATAATCCATTTGAGTCAATAAACTAGTAACATTGGTGGTAATAAAGAAGCAATATGTTTATTTTTTAGACAAAAAGTCAGTTTCAATTAGTGCATTGATTGTATTTTGAATGTTTCTTAAGACATTGCATGTTAGCAGTGCTTGTCACTAGCATATTGAATGTTAACTATACCACACACATTAGGGTGCTCATATGGCTCTTCATTATGAACAGTCTTTATTACTAGTTCATTAAATCAAAGGCTTAAAAATAATTCTCTAGGGAAGCTGGTAAACTTTAAACATATAAACTAGTGACACTTAAGCTAGCATCGCATATGTAAATTTAGATATTTCCATTCTACTAATCAATATTGATTTGAAAAATGTTGTAAGCAGGCCTGATTTTTACATTTAATGTTATTTTACTGAAATTTTGTAGATTTAGATCATAATTTATGACTAAAAACAATAGAACACATAAATGGGTATTAAGTTCTAAAATACTAATAAAAATTAGATGAGCAGCTTTAGTAAACTGATGCTTAAAAATTGCATGTATCAGTACATTGAACAGTATTTTTAAAACATGAAATGGAATTGTATCTAAAGCAGCAGTAAAAACCCAATCCGTGAAAGCTTAACAAAAATGAAGAAAATCATTATTGGAATATCAGATGTCCAGAGGACAAGGAAAACATCATTAAAAACCAAGCCATTTCTAAGGATACCCAAAAATCAAGTCATTATGACTGTTAGAATGATCTCTCTTGAACATTTTCTCCACAGCTAATGTATGTTGTATAATTACTACTCTTCATTTAAATTTCATCTTTTGTCTTGTCCCATTAATTAATGGAGTTATGATCACAAATGGAAAGTCCTATGAATTCATTCCATACTTGATGCTTAGTCTTGATTTTACTTGTATGTATTTCCTATTAGACTGGCGACCATAATAGATTCCACATGCAGAATATTAATGTTAGTAACTCCAAGCCTATAAATTATGCAGAGAGTTGGCCTGCAATTAGTTACTAATTGCCTATCTAGCTCTCTGTAACTGCTTTACAAGTATATTCTGAACTATAATGTGAAAGCAAATGTTTGTTGCTCTGAAGTTACCAAAATACCCTTTGTAAATATGAGGTCCTAATTCTCTGTTTCGATACATGTTCTTAAACATTTCCAAGGATTAAAATACATATAATGGGACTTGATTTGTTACTTTTATCCACTCAATTTTATTCGTGATCAAATCTATATTAAAATATTTTCGTATTCAAGTTCCATTTTTATTGCCAGTCAGTGCTTAGCTTATTCTAGTGATATATGGAGTATTGACAATACAAGGGAGGATCTGCTTATATTATTCACAGGAAGTTTGCAAAATATGGGGAGATAAAATTGGCTTAACAAACTGCAGGCAGGTGCATTTATTTCCCTCTACTTTTGTCTTCATTTGTAATCAAATTTAAAACCAGATACAACATTACAGTTCTAAATGAACAGAAATGAAAGCATTTTGAGAAATTACACTGAGCTTTAAAGAAAAGTCCAAGTTTAAGTATGGCGATCGTATAGGAGCAATCCATGTAAGAAGTCTGAGGAGAAAAGAGAAACTTCTGGGATGTGAAGAAAGAATGTGTACAGCTACACTGTTCTTTTCAGTCTTCTGATTCAATGTTTGATCTACAATACTTCTATTTCTGGCTAATCTGTCTACCAGTAGGATTAGTAGTTTCTTTTCTTTGGTTATTTGAAGGAGAGAGAGGCAAAAGCAGACAAAGTCCTCCTCTGCTGACTTATTCATCAGGTTGCCAGAATAGACAGGGCTGAGCCATGCTGAGCCCAGGAACTACATCTGTTATGTCCCATATCGTTGGCAGTACCCTAACCATTGACTCAGCCTCTGCCGCTTTCTTAGGTCCATTAGAAGGCAGCTGAGTCATAATTACAGCAGCTGGGACTCACCTCAGTGCTAGAATCTTGGTAGCTAGCTTTGAAAGTGGTAGCTTAACCCATTGTGCCGCAATGCTTATCTCATTATTAGTCACTGCCGAACATTACATTGACATCATTTTTTTCTGATCTATTCATCCCTAGCCTGCCATAGATCCTTAAGGTCTTACAGCTGACTTATTCTTTATAAGGCTTCTCTTCTGTTTGAATGTTCCATCAGTCATTATGTTCTTCTATGTGAGGGATGAGAGTTGCATAAGAATGCAAAAGATTGCTCACAATCACAAACTAAATACCCAGAAATGACTCCACCCTACTGTGTTTTTTTATCTGTTGAGCAATATATTTTTTTCTGCTTTTTAAAAATTATTTAAAAAATATTTTGACAATGTTTATATAGTTAATTAGGGTAAAAAGGTTCAAGGGCTACAGGAAAGTGGATAAGACTATTATTTTTTTCCATATCGTTTCCTTCATGTTTAAAGGGGGATATGAAGGGAGAAGGCCCACCCAATTTCCCACCCTCCCCAGATCCTGGATGTCGGGTGCCAGGCACCCTACCGTTTATTACTAAACCTTTGACTTAATTTGTACGTTGGATTGGTACAATGCATAGAGAATACAACATTGAGGGAAACATGAGTTTGCACTACTGTAACAATGTGTGAAGCAACTAATTTTATATAGGAAACTGTTTAAGTCAGTTTTGGAAGTTCTAGGGCATGATGCCTGTATTGGCTCAGTTCAGAGGAAGGCCATATGATAGACAGCAGATGATATTCAAGCACAAGCAAGTGATAGCATCTTAAGACTGGAGTGACTACATAAGATCAAACTCATTCTTTTATAACTACTTTCTCATGAGAACTCACAGAATTTCCATGAAAACTACCAAATGATTTCAGGAGAACCAAGTAATGCCCCCAGTGATGTGTAAGTATTTCCTATCGGTCCTCACTTCGCAAGTGTTTCACTACTACCCAAAGCTACCATCCTGAGAACCAAGTCTTTGATCAAACACCATTGTAGGGTGGAGGAGAGCAGCACCTACCCAATGATGCAAACTCTAAGAAGGAACTTCAGACAGCAGCTTAGGTCCATCACTAAAGAAGAATGAGACATACAGAGGTTCAAGCTCTTCAGTGAAGTTGAGGAGGAGCGGAACAATTCAAGATATTCAGGCTCTTGACCTACGTATCTCATTGCTAGTATGAAACTAAAATTGGCCTTTGGGGCAGCCCATTTGATTCCCAATAAATGAGAATTAGTATGCAAAACAAAATCAGAATTCCAACAGATGTTCTCAACTGAAATTACTTTTGTCTCTTATTCATGGATTGTTTGGTTGACTATTTTCCATAATACAGTTTTGTAGGTATATGGATTCCACCCTCCACTTACCCTTCCATCCTCTACTTCAACTTTCCAAATGCCTTTTCCCCTTGAGGAAAAATTCAAGTACATCTTGGCACTGTAGGTATAGGCAATGATAGCTAATCTAGTATCATATTTCCAAGATATATTTAATGGTTTTATTGGGAATCTCCTTTCATTTAGGAGTAGATGCATACTGCAACATATCTTTACTTTCCAGGATGCTAGTTACTATTATATGGTACATCTATGAGAATATAAATGAAATTTTACCAATTCACAGCAAAATGATACCAATTGGAGACCATTATGCTCAGTAAAATAAGCCAACCCTAAGGAACAATTGTTATGTTCTCTCTGATATAAAGGCAAATTTCATGCAAAAGACAAAACATAGATAGGCATCCCTGCCTTTTAATGAAAACAAGCTTTAGCTCTTTAGGTTCTTCATGAAAGATGCTAAGTTTGCTGATTGCATGACAAGGCAGTGGTTTAGTTCAAAATTAAATTTTATTTCCATCCTTTGTATTCAGATATGAGAAGAGAAATGTGAACATTTTTGTAATGAATTCATCTGGTTTATTTTATTTTATTAAAAGACTTATTATGGGAAAGTGATATACATGGAGGAGAGACAGAGGAAGACCTATCATCTGATGATTGATTTGTGCTGCGCAGGTCCAAAGCCAGGAGTCAGGAACCTCTTCCAGGTCTCCCACATGGGTGCAGGGTCCCAAGGCTTTGGGCCATGCTCAACTGCTTTCCGAGGCCACAAGCAGGGAGCTGGATGGCAAGTGGAGCTGTCGGGATTACAACAGGCACTCATGGGATCCAGGCGCGTTCAGGGCAAGGATTTTAGCCGCTAGTCCATGCTGCCAGGCCTTCTTTTTATATTGATAGTCACTAGTCTACATTTCCTTTTTTTTAAGCCTTGTTATCCAGTGCTAGTGACTCAATGTACAAAGATATCAAGGGTGATCCCGGCAGCAGAACAAACAACTTGAAATCACCAGTTCTAGAACATTTTAAAAAAATAAATTGGAAAGTCACATATAGAGAGGAAGATCTTCCATCCGTAGATTTGTCCTCCAAGCAGTCGCAATGGTTGGAGCTGAACCAATCCAAAGCCAGGGGCTTGGATCCTCTTCCAGGTCCCCCACATTGACACGGGGTCCCAAGGCTTTGGGCTGTCTTCCACTGTTTTCCCCAGCCACAAATGGGCACCTGGATGAAAAGTTGAGCAGCTGGGATTAAACTGGTGCCCATATGGTATCCCAGGCATGCTAGGTGAGGACTTCAGCTGCTAGGCTATCGTGCAGAGCCTAATATAGTCCTATTTTGAAAATAGTCTGTACCAATTTGAGTGTACACGGGCAAAAATAAGACAAGCCAAAGATGATGCAAAAATCAATACTTCCTTTTCATGTTGTCTTAAGATACACATGACAGGTCCTCAAAACATGTGGTATCAGCAGGCTGGCAAGATTTAAATGGCTATTGTCAAAATCCTTTGTGCACTTTTCTTGAAATCAAGTGAACTATCTGAACATTTTAAGAACGAAGTTAATTCTCCAAGGGCTTTTGTCTTACTGGCTTTAATGCGATCATCTAGAATTCTAGCTAGATTCACACTGTGTGTGTTAGTTAGCCCTCATTTCTCTTCAGAAGATAAACAGGTTGCCTTGTTGAATATGGCTAATTGAATTTCATTTTTTCAAGTTTTCTGTTATGTGCTATTCAATATCTATACTTTCTCACTAGAAGTGACTAATTTAGAGACACCTACTTATTATAAAATGTTGATTTATGAAGAGTTTTGGAATTTTAGTTGGACAATTTTGAAGCCGTGGTATTTTTCCAAAATTTCCTTGATTTCTTTTAGACTCTATAAAACTTACTTCTCAGGAAGTACCTGTCTTCCAATAAAAAAATTAAGCAATGATTTTTGCTCATAAAACGATTTGTTACAATGTGATTACTTGTGTGTGATAACGAGGCCTATAATTGTCCATTTTGATAGTTAGAAAGTGTTATTTAGTATGCTGATTAACATTGAAATTGAGATCCATATTCTAAAGAGAGCTAGAAGTACCAGTTTTATTAACTTCTACTTAAAAGCTTTTATTAATAGGCTTTTTGCTGAAGCAAATGTATTGGCAGTGTCTTGCTTTACACTATTTAGAAACTTACTTGTAAATTTCATAACCTGTTTTTTTAACTTCCTTTTCTGCTCATGTTTTGCTAAATATACTTTGGAGCTTGTTTCCCTCAGTGATAACCAGCACTAGAGCAATGAGAACTTTTCTCCTGGGTTTAGTAACTACTTGTAAGTTACATATTCTGGGCACCATGGGACATTTCTTCTAACATTGTTAATAAGCTATGAGAAAAACTCGTGCCAAACCTATGTGACATGTCTGTCAGAGTAAGCCAAATTAGTAAGCAATACTGACAGATTTGAGTCAGTTTTGTATGCTTACTTTAATCCAGGAATATCAAATCTAACCAGATTCAATAAACTTGCTGAATATTTCAGTTTAAAAATCCAAATCATAAAAATGCCAACCTCAAGAAAGGATAATCAAAGTGTCTCCATTCACTGTTATTAATACTGTGATAGACACCACTGATATCTCATTTGTTCTCAGATTTTTTTTAAATGTTCTTTGACTAAAATTGTTTTTTTTCTGGAACTACCTCTAATGCTTCTAATACGAGGAAGAAATTGATGCACATGATGAAGGTGCTGTTGAGCACAGATGTTCCCTTCCATTGGTGGTTCAAAACTGGAGTCTCTCCCAAGCCACCTCTCTGGAGAGCTCAAGGGTATAAAGCAATCAAACCCTAAGTAAATGGTTGCTAGAATCATTTCTACACTTTAAAATCATAGGGCATAAGATGGACACTTGGCTTAGAGCTTAACATTCTTATTTGGTGTTTTTGCTTCAAGCTCTGGCTTGCCACTAGTAGAAACCATGAAGAACAGCAGTGGTGGCCCAAGTGCTTTGATCCATGATACCCCTGTGAGACAGCTTGATTGATTTCTAGTTTAGTGAAGTTTTGCTCTCTGCCCTATTACTGTTCTGGAGTACTTGAGATATGAAGCATATGGGAACACTGTATACGTTTGGCATCCCTTTTCTGGCTCTCCGGTAAAACTTAACAACCCATGGCAAGTCAAGCCCAAAGAGAGTAGTCAGTCCTCTTTTCTTGTAGGGTAGCTGTTGACTCCATTTTCTGCCTCGCCTTGTCATCTTGTGTTAATGATGGTCAGTGTAAACAGCTTTCATTTTGACATGTTGTGTCTAGTAAGGCTAACAAATAGACTACTTCCTGTTTTTCTCAAGCACTGGGCTCTTTAATCACACCTAATTGTGTGTAGGATATAAGCAGTGATGGGAGAAATCACCAGTACCACTCCAACGTGTTCGGTTGCTTTGAACAGCTTCTGCTTTGTGGGGAGTAGAAGTTACCTACCCATTTGTTTCTCCTCAATTTTAAATGTAGCTATTAAGTTTCTGTGAGTAAGTGTTTCTGTATACTGCTCATATCACATGAGAATGTAAATAAATGTATAGTTTGTCATGGGATGGGAGAATATAAACTTTAAATTTCACCCTCTTACACATACACACAAACACAACCACACCAAGCCTGAGGTTGAGTATATTCTCATGTGCTTGAGATACTTTTTAATAAAAAATGTAAAATTACTGGACTGTGCTTTGAGGAATTTTGGTTTACTGTACAAGATCTGGAAGCCTGGAATTTGTAATCTCAGCAATTACCACCAAGTGAGCTTGATACTGGAGATAAAGGAACTACGTTTTAGAAAATACAAATGAAATCAGTCTCTGGAGTACTGAAATATGTCCTCTAGAAATGTGAATGAGGGGATTATGTAACTTTTAATTTGAACCATCTCTTGAGGTTATTTCACCATATTTAGACATTTTCCCCAAAGAGTAGATTAGTAATTATTTTATATTGACATAACTTGTAGTGCCTATTTTACTGTTCCTACATTTTCCATTTCCAAAAATGAATCAGAATAAAAATGTTCTTCTCTTGAATTCTCAGAAAAGCTGATACATCACTGTAATTATACCAAAGCAGTAGTGTTTCAGTCGCGATGCCAACCTTTCTATCTAATCCAACATACACACATTGCTGTCAGTTTCCCATTTCACTCTTTGCTGGCACCCTTCATCTCAGATGGTCTTGGGAGAGACTCCTTCTTGGTAGTATCCTCTGTCAGATCTAGCATTGCTTCTCACTCTCCTGTTACGTGAGCCTTTCTTTTTGGCCAACGTACTTGAAGTTTTCCTTGAGTATTTCATGTAGGTTTTCTTAACATTAAAGTCAGAAGATTTCATGCACCAGTTCATTCCTCAAGTGGCCATAATGGCCAGCACTGGGCCAGGTGAAAGTCGAGCAGAATCTTGATCCAGGACCCACATGCTGGTGACATAGAACCAACCTGGGTCATCCTCGGCTGCTTTTCTGGGCCGTGAGCAGGAAACAGCAGCCAGGACTCCGCCTGGTGCACATAGAGAATCCAGCTGTTGAATGTAACAATTTTATCCACTCTAACACAATGCAATCCCCTTTAGTTTCATAAATAGTTCTAAAAATATTTATTGACTCTCACAGTTGTATGCCTTCATTTGATTTAACTTCAAGTTTTTGGTTCAAAAACCATTTGAAGTCTGGACATTTTTGTCTAAGTACCTCTTTTTTTAAATTCCCGATTCTCTTCTGAATTTATAGAATTTATCAATTTTAGCAAGTATTTAATATGACTTTATTTATATTTTTCCTATATAAGTGCCTATTATATATTCTAAATCAAATGGATTAAATGAGTATGTATATATATGAGTATAGCAATAACTTTTTACTTTTTTCTGTTACTCATTTTTACATTACTGGTAGTTCATGCTAGTAGGCAAAATTTAATTATGCAATGAAACTAGTATGTAATGTTCATAAGTTAATGATTACATAAAAGGGGATGATTTCTATTAAACTAAACATTTAAATAACATAACTCACTGTGGAAAGATGGCAGGTTTTTCTTGGATGAGATTGTGAAATTTGACCGTTTCTGTCATCAACAGAAGTGTCAATATCTTCACAGCCCAGTTGGGGATTCATAAAGGAACTATTTGTTTCAACAGCAAATGTTTTTCACTTGAGAAGTGTTAGAAGATCCTGAGGCATAAACATTCACATTGGAGCATGACATGTTTGGTCTGCAGTTTTTGTGCAATAGTTGTGGGAGTTGTTATGGCAGATGACACTTCAGCTTAACAAAAGCTGTTAAATTTCCTTGGATTCACTGCAAAATCTGGCTGTGTATGCAATTCATCTTAATTTGTGCTGGGCTGTGTGATATAGTTTTAAGAATGGACTGTTCTCTTTGTGACTCATTCCAACTCACATAAAACTGAATCTGACTTCTGACATTCCTTGGGATGAATTAGGTTGATTGCAAAATACATCATGACATTAATTGAGCTACTTTCATCTCCCATAATTCCACATGGAATGGAGTTTTGGGGGCAATAAAGGCCAAAAAGTGATTCAAAGAATAGTGAGTGTAGTATAATTAGCCCTGGTGGTAGGAGAAGAAAAAATTTCTTCCTTCATTGAAGCAAAGTACCCTACATATGTACCTAAGTACATGAATTTGTTTTATGCTGCAAAAGTCAGCAAAAGAGAAAATAAATGGCCCAAGAATAAACAGTGCATTAAAAACTTTTACATAGATTTTATATTTCAAGTGCATTTTAAATGGAGTGTACGTGTTCGTGTGAATAGCAATTAAAATTGTATATGGAGAAAAATGTTAACATTTGAAGATTGTCATAGTAAATTTTGAAGAATTAAGTATTTAAACATGAAAATACTGGATTTAATTTAATTAAACTTTGGGGAATCTATCACAGCAGTAAATACATGTGGCAGGTAGTTGTACTACAGCTTTGCATGTTGCATAATAATTTCATTCATCTCAAAGTGCTTATGAACATGTTGCTGCTTAAATAAAAAGAACATTGCAATGCGCATCTGTTTTATAAAAGGAAAGATACTTCTTAAACTTCATCCTTCCATGCAAAAAGGAGCTGCATTCAATTAAAAGGAGTGTGTGGAAGAAACTTCCTGGGCCTGAGAACAAGGGTGGTTTGCACAATAAGCTTTGACGCAATAGTACAGGGTGTAGGGAACCCAGAACATGAAACACAACATGAGAGAAGTGAATGTTAAATATGTGAAACATGTTTTAAAACCACAACATTGAAGTGCTCAAAAGTAGCAGATGCCAGTATGGTTGCACATAGTTAGAAAATTTTACTGCAGTTATAAACATGAATAAAAAACATGAATGATTTATTTCGTAAGATTTTCTGATTTTCCATATTCAGGTACTCATGATCTTAAATTCTATATAAAAAACAAACATTTACTTTCAGACATGCAAATGTCTAATTTTATGATGACTTAAAGTACTGGTAATGCAGACATTTATGCTATAAAAAGTCCTGTTCTTGTCTAAATATCATGTGTTATTAAGCATAAAACCGAAGGCATTATTTTAAGTATGGGAAATAAACTTTGTTAGAGTGATTTTCATTCTTCAAGTAAAATTTGAGTATTTTGATAAACTTATTTATTGCTAGATTTTCATGTATACTTCAGCAGGATCAAATAGCATATTGTCTTACTGTAATCAATGTCGAAGTATCCCATGTATAACTGATAAAAAATATAAATTTATTGCTCTGTTTCAGAGCCTCAAAATCCAAGTGAAGACAGTTGTCCTATAGCTGGTGACAGTTCTATCCTGCAGAGGGAGCAGTGATATGAACACACATTGCAGAAGGCACAAAGTTAACCAGGGTACATGTTTCCATTAAGATTTTTAATAAGAGCATTTAATCCCCTAATGGGAAAATCCTCATGGACCAGTCATTCCCTCCAATATGATCACATTCTCGATACCTGAGATTTGGAATGGACACACTCTGCTCACAGGAGATACAAGCTCAGAATTCCCTAGGAAAGTATTCCTTTTGTAAGTATGTAGAACATGTTGAAATACATTCATCACAGAAAAAAATTAAAATGCATACAGTTTGAAATAATAGAGCTTTTTACAACTTAGATGGAATTGTATGCTGCTACATTTTCATGAAATAATTTCAATGAAAATTTTTTAAATGAAAAAGTAACCTTCTCACTCCAGTGTAACAGCATTTCACAATATCCTGTGGAGCTCTCTAATCTTCATACAATTGCTGCCAGGCATTTATTTGTAAGATATCAAAAGGTGTAACTTTTGTATAGTTGGAGTCCCAAACAGACAAAAATGATATGCTCAAATAGGTAACAAAAAGTTGGTGGTATATGATTAAGAAATCACCATGGAACTTGCAGTTAGAGCAAAGCAAGCACCCAGAAAATTGTAACAATGATTTTCTTTCTCCAACAAGTGAAAATTGGTGTACAGTAATGAAATTGAGTAGAGGTAAAGAATGTTTTTTTTCCCATTGAGTGTATCAAAAAGCAAAAAGGTTTCTTAGTAAAGAATGATGAGGCAGAGGTGAAAGGGAAACGAACTAGTCGGTTACAGTCAGGGGGTGGTGTGGTCATTGGCACAACAGTTAGGACACTGCTTAAAAGTTCATATCCACTATAGAGTAACTGGGTTCTAGTCCTGCATTACTTCAATTCCAATTTGTGGACACAGGTGATCTGGGTAATTAGGAAACTGGGATTAAGTTCTGGTACTCGGCTTTAGTCTGTCTCAGTGGTAGATGTTGTGGGTGTTTGGGTATAAACCAGCAAATGTGAGTTCATTTGCCCACTTCTACTTCCCCACGATCTCTATCCCACTCTCTCCTCCCTTCTCTTCACTCTTACCCTCCCTGCTCCTTAGTGCTTCTCATTTATCTGATGCCAACATCCCATTTGAGTGCTAGCATTCATAAATCGTAGCTGCATCTAATCCAGCTTCTACTTCTGTAGCAGGAAGGGCAGCAGATGGTATAAATATTTTGGTGCCTGTTGCTTGTGGAAGACCTGAATAGACTTTTAATCCTGTCTTAAGCCAGGCCCAACCTTGGCTATTTGTCATTTCATGAGTGAGTTAAAGAAAGGTATCTGTACCACTATGCCTATATTTTTATAATTTTAAAAATCAGATAACTCTAAGAAAGTTACAGGAAAACAATTTACTTTTGTAAGATTTGTATAGTCGAGGAAAACTAAGCTAGAGTCGAGTGTGTCCTTGGAGCTTATATTGATCAGTTTACACAGTCAGGAATAGCCTGAGGCTTGGTGAAGATAGTTATATGACCTTGCAGTGTTTCCAGTCTAACAATTCACCTGCACATTGTAATTGGTTTTATAATAAGTTTGTTAACTCTGTGTAGAAAAGAATTATTCTGGTGCTAGATTTGCTTCAGATAATCTACTGTAGCTGAGCTTTGACATCAGCATCAGTTAAAGTGATCTTTTTCAAAAAGTACAAATTTTATATTCAGTTCCAATTTCAAACTGTAGACTGTAATTGGATGTTTAAGCACAAATGGAAAGATAATTAAAGGTGTACTATTTGAGCCATGACCTCTGTAAAGGAAATACTGTAGAACATAATTACTGAATTTTTATTTACAGATGTATCTAAAATTTTTATTTCTCATTATTTGTGCCTAGTGCACATATGTAAATGTGTGCTCTTTATTGTACAATAGGACATATGTTGTCAAAATAATCTGGACAATGCACCTTTCCAATAGTTCATGTAAGCCATTTGAAAACAACTCTATCCTCTCTATATATATGATCTAGAATTTTCCCAATGTAAATTGTATATAAATAAGTTAAGGAAAATGCATGCTTCTAGATTTACAGAATGTTATATCTTTCCATATTTAAGTATACTTTCACATTAGTTTCACTACTGAAAAATGTTTAATAATTTCTTATTTCCCATTGAATTCCTAAAGAAATATTGTATGTCTTAAATATGCAATTTTTATAATGTATATAGATTAATTTTTATTGGAAATACAGATTTGCAGAGAGGAGAGACAAAGAATCTCCCATCTGCTTGTTTACGCCTCAAATGGCAGCAAAGGCTGAAGCTGAGCCAATCTGAAGCCAAGAGCCAGAAGCTCCTTCCAGGTCTCCCGTGTAGGTGCAGGATCTCAAGGCTTTGTACCATCTTCTGCTGCTTTCCCAGGCTACAAATTGGGAGCTGGATGAAAAGAGGAGCAGTAAGGACACAAACCTGCACCCATATGGGATTTTGGCATATGCATGTTGATGATTAACCAATTGAGCCACTTTGCCAGACCCCCATAAAATATGTGTTCATGTGTGTATAGATTATATGTATATATATATGTACTTTACATATTTTTAAAAGTAGGAACATGTTAAGTATCATTAATTGCTGCTCATGAAAATCAAAATTAAGGAAGGTTTTAATAAAATTGTATAATGGATTCAATGTTGGAGTTTTGACTGACACATTAGATATGCAAGTTCTGTGGAAGATGCAAATATTTGTTTGTATTAGAATCTTAACTGAGTTGAAGAATATAACTTGTGCTTACAGCCTAAGAACAACCGTTCTGATCCACTCATACTCACCATAGTCTAACTTGGGCACATGAGAACTGCACATTGGGGAGGTTGCATCTTCAGAGCAGAAAGTATAAAGTAGATTTTACCACTGGAACAGATAGCTGTTAAAATGGGTTGCATTTACAATAAGAGGAAGGTCTATAAAGAGTTTAAGAAGATAAGACTTGGTTCTGGGCTGGGCATGATTATTTCTTGAAATTGATTTTGATGAGAGTTTCCAGATAGACTGAAAGAATAGAGATGATCATGAAAGAATATTCTAGCATCTTTGTTAAGCAGAAAAGGATGAATTAGTGTTAGATTATTACTGTCCATCCCTTTTCTTGGGGAAAGGTTTGTTAGTGAGAATTCATTACTTCAAAATACCTGTGAGAAGGTTCCTGGGGGAAAGGAAAGATTTATTTCATCATGAAATTGGTGGGTAGTGGATCAGGCAGCTCCTTATTTCTGTCATCTGATGGAGGCTGTCATGGTGGGATAAGAATCATGACTACACCATGGTGGAGGAGGCAAGGAGCAAGCAACCGAGGCAGGAGTTGGGCTCATTCTTAATTTGTGAGAATCACTCTCCCCTACAAAGGCAAGTGCCTGTTGCCCTACTGGCCTCACCTCTCAGATGCCAGCTTGAGGACAAGTCTCCATCCTCAGTGAACTACTAGCATGGAGTTTGAACAGTTGCATTAGTTTTAGAGGAAGATAATTCCTGCTGTGACCCTGAATTGCAAATGGAGACATTTCTTGGAAATCTAAGGAATGTCACCGGAAACAGGAGAAAGTGAAAGAATGAATCTTTGCCAAAAGTAGCCAAAAGTATAAGATTATTAACCAAACTTATTTAATCTTAATACCTTGAAGTTCAAAGGAAAACGATGCTAAAACATAACTCGGAAGACGTAGTTGTTCCTTGCAATAAAAATTAAGCCATAGATTTGAAAATATCGTTACTAGAATCAACATATAATCTTAATATCACCTTGGATACTACTAGCAAAATAACCACAAAATAACTGAAAATAGCTACTGTCAAATAATGTCAATAACATGACTTGTCAGATAAACCTAATCAGAGGGTGAAATGAAAATGCAGTAAATCTTGTGGGATGAAAATGTTAGCATGAATCTAGTCGAAGAGTGTGTGTAAACTGAAGCACAGTAAATTGGAACCAGACTAGCCTCGTGCAGGATTCAGGGTTCCTTTCAGGACAGTGTATCTCTGGGCTCTTGGCTTCGGATTGGATCAGCTCCGTCTGTTGCGGCCACTTGAAGTGGCTCATCAGACAGATCTTCCTCTCTCTCCTATATATATCTGACTTTGCAATAAAAGAAATTTAAAATAAATAAAACTTATTTTTATTTTTTTATTGGAAAGCCAGAATTACGGAAAGGACAGACAGAAGAATCTTCCGTCTGCTTTTTCAGTCTCCAATGGCCTCAATGGCTGAAGTTGAGCTGATCTGAATCTGGGAACCAGGAGGTGCTTCTGGGTCTCAGACAGGGATGCATGGTCTCAAGGTTTTGGACCATCCTCCACTGCTTTCCTAGGCAACAAGCAGAGAGCTGGATGGGAAGTGGTACCCACAGGGTATCCTGGCAAATGCAAGACAAGAACTTTAGCCACTGTGCTATTGCACCGGACCCTGGATCTGCTTCTGTTGTCAGCTTACCGCTCATCACCAGATGGGAAACAGTAGATGATGGCCCAAAGTAGTTGTCTTTCATGTGTGTTGTGGAGAGAGATGGATGATAATCCTGACTCCTAGCTCTGTTCTGGTCTGCCTTCACCTATTAGGGCATTTTGATAGTGAAGCAGCAATTGGAAAGCATCTGTGCCAGTCATCTGATTTTCAAAAAATGACATGTTAAGAACAAAATCAATATTGAATATTATATATTCATATATAGAATGTAACATATTCATATTTATTCATATATATAAATGTAGTTATCTATGTATTCAACCATTCAATGGAGTAATTTCCATTTTGAAACAAAAAGATAAAATGAAAGTGCAGTTCATAGATTGTGGTTAATTGAAACTGTGTTTTATGCCACATATATATACTTATATTTATAAATACATATATATACTCATATATAAATTATTTACTTGTGTTTGAAAGGTTGATTTACCAGTAGGAGAGACAGACCTTTCTGCTGGTTCACTCCCTTAATGGCCATAATGGTCAGTACTGAGTTGATCTAAAGCCAAGAGCCAAGATATTTTTAGGTTTCTCACATGAGTGTAGGAGCCCAAGGAGTTGGATCATCCTCTCCTGCTTTCCAGGATACAACCAGGGAGCTGGATAGGAAGTGAAGCAGCTGGGACTGGTGCCCATATGGGTTGCTGACACCACAGAGTAGAGGTTTAGACTGTGAGCTGGCCCCCTACACTGAATACATTTTTAACTTACTGCAGTTAGCCCTTTTATATAATAACTTGTGTGGAATAATATTCTTTCTACTTTTTATATGTTGAACACAATGAGTGGTGCAATAAGCCTGTGATGAAAAGTTAACCGAAATTATATACTCAACTCAAACACTGAGAGATGGACAAGTTGGTATTGAAGGTGAGAGGAGGGCAGTGGAAAGATTTCTAAATGCTGGAATGGCAAATGACAGGCAAGTGAGGGAACTTGGGGTTGGTTGTTCAAGGACTGACAGATGAGTCTGAGGTTGTCAAGATGAGATCATATGCAGATGCTTACACAAAAATACAACTGTATGTACACATGAGCATACAAAAACTCTTGAAGTCTTAAAAGCTAGTGTACCTGTCTGTAAATGATGCTGACGCATCTGTTTCTAATACAGTTCAGAAACTAAAGGAAACATAGTATTAATATAATTTATTGATTATGGACTAGTACAGGAGATAAAATGAGCATGAGGTATTCTGTGCTAGAAAGCAAGGAAATTCTCAAAACAGAAAATCTGACACTGCAGTATGTTTAAGGAGCAGGGAACAGGAATGCCTGATAGTCAAAGTGTAGCCTAATGCAAGCAACAAAGTAGAGCAGTTTTGCATTGTTACTGATACAACACAGTTCTGACTCTTGAACATTTTTCATCCCCAGGGCTTGGTTACAACTAATGTAAGATAAATCAATAACATACTTCAGTTTCTCTGGTGTTATGTGTGGATGTACACTTGAGAAACAAAAATACTATTAAAAGTTGAACTGTGAAATATAGCCTGTAACTATACTGGCTTGAAACGAAAGAAAATACAGCATTTTATTCCATGTTCATACCCCTAATTCAAATCATTCCTTTTCTTATTTGTGGATACATTTCTCAAACTAGTTAGCTGTATATTCTCACTCTGTCTTTTTTTTTTGTTTGTTTCTTGAATCCATTTTAAATCAGTGTTTTGTTCCAGGCATTTCACTGAATCACCATAGGCAAAATAGTTTTGACTCCACATTGCTCAATACAACACCAAGTTACCCAGTTATTACCAGATTAATGCCATACTATAGATTACCTGTGAATGTCAGAGACTTACACAAAATTATTACTATGCTCACATGCTTCAGGTTGATGGCAATTGGACTGGTGGAGGATCAACATTAGATGAGTGACTGTGCCTTGGTTTGCCCGCTTATTGAGATTGGGTTCAAATTGGCCATTCCCTTTGTCTGTGCATGGCCATACTGCTATGCTTGAAACACATTATCTTTGTAACAAATGGTGGGATGTGTTTGTAAACATGAGTATCAGGAGATACAGACAAAAACCAAATTGTACAAACCTTCATGACATCTTTTCATATCAGTGTGTGCTAGCATTCTATTGGCTGAAGCAAAGAAAAACCTCAAGCCCGACATTAACGATAATAGGAAAAGAGATTTTATCAACTAAGAATTAGGCTGCAAAGGGCATAAAAAGTAAAACATACACTAAATAGGAAATTGGGAGTATAATTCTGAGTGTGAAAATTTGGAAATAACGTGGCAAATCTCTGCTTCTGTCTTAGAGATCTTTTGGGCTCCTTCTGTCATTGATTCCCTTTCCAACTCAGTGATGCTTTCCAATAATCCCAGATGGTTTGTTTACATCTTTCACCCAGTTTTCTAAACTTTGGGTGACCTCAATTTTAAATAGTTGGACTTGTTTTATAAAATGTACCAACTAATTTCATGTCTCCAAATGCTGTGCGAAAGTCTCTACAAGTTAGGTCTGAAACTTAATTCTCAAAGTCTGTTGCATTCTTCTGGCAACGTAAGCATGAGTATCTTAACCTGAGTGTCTTAGTTCAGGGTGATTAAAACAAAAAAATCAGTAGCACAGACTCTGTAAATCAAGCACCATAGAAGTTGTATCTGAGTTCTGGAAGCAGGGAAGTCCAAGATTAAGATCCTGGAGAATTCCAAGTCTGAGGGTTCACTTCCTGTTTCTTAGGCAGCTAATGTCTCACTGTGTCCCACAAAGTTGAAAAGTAAATAAGCTGTCCAGAGTTTTTCATAATGGCAGAGGTTCTGCTGCTCAGGAGGGCATCAGCGAGACTTCATCACTTGCCAAATGCCTTCACTTTGGTTGTCATCTCAGGTATTAGTATTTCAACATAGGAATTGGAGGAGAAGAACAAATGTGTCTTAATGAAATGACCCACTTTCAGATAGTGTGTGCAGTTGGAATCACCACTGGCTAAACTTAAATTTATCCTCCTTTAATTCAAGGAGTTCTGGGTCTGTGAATTAACTAACACTGAAAGTTGTTTGGGAGGACCCGATTACCTGCTCTACTGATTCAGGATCGACTTTTGTTGCACTGGCTGCATTGATCTGTTTGCACACTTGAACATCCATTTTCCAGTGTATATGTATTTTATTTTATAGAATAAACATAGTTGTGCCAATAAAATTTTAATTTCAAATGCTTAATGCATACTATGTTTCTAGAAATGTGAATATTATCCAATAACGTGTGTGCAAATTAGACTGTCTTTATTACGATTTGTCACAATAGCAGCATACATGTTGCTTATTGCATTCTGCTCAAGCAGTGATAATTTTTCCTCCCTCTGCCTTTGCTCTCTGTAGTCAACGAATTTAAGTGATAATCTCTAGAAATTCTTAATGACACACCCAGAAATGACGTTGGATTATGTATCTGGACATAGCTTAGTCCACTTGACTCAAAATCAATCCTCACATTTTCAAATACAAAATGGGTTATCTTTGGCTCTCGTTTGCATTACCTACAGAGCTTGCCCTTCCTAGTGAGTCATAATTAGACTTTGATGTTTTTTGTAAGACCAAAAACCTTAGAGGACCTATTTCTATTATCAACAAATATTTCTATGTCAGTCTTGACCACTAGAGTGACCTATTGGCAGAGAAATCATGTTAACCTTTCAAAAATGTAAGTCGGGTCATGACAGTCCTCTTCTCTAAGTACTCTAATAGCTTCCCATCTCACAGAGCTGGAGAATAAAAGCTGAAGCCCTGTGAAGAGCTATCCAGTTGTCCAGCTGCCTGTTTGCAGCTTGCATTCTCTGCTCTAATTCTGATCTTTTTGCAATCAGGTCTGACATCTTATAAGGAAAGCACCTTATGTGCACCTTTTACTTCCTAATTCATTTGCCAACAGCATTCTTCCAGGGAGTCATGTAATTCATGTTAACACTCCATTTAATTTTTCTTAAATGTCAAATCAAGACTGATACCTCGCCCAATTATGTATATAAAGATTCCTGTTCCTGACATCGCTTAATTGTAACAGTCTTCTCTGATAGTCACACTTTACCTGCCTAAAAATTTGAATAATTCTGTCAGTTTTTATGTGATTCTACTCATTTTCATTGTGATTTTGTGATTATTTGCTTTGACTCATGAAGTATCATTGCTACCTTTCATATGACTGCCTGGGTACTTTGTCCCCTGGCTAGTACCCAAGACATTGTGAGTTGATGTTAGTCATGAGGAATAAGCACAAATAGTTGGCTATATTTCATTATATACCTTGCTTCTAAAATGAATCAATTTAAATTTGGCATTTTATCTATAAAGAACCTAGATCTATTAATCCTATCTTTGTTTCATGCATATTCATTTACAGTAGAGGCAATTCTACCTGAGCCAGTCTCAAAGTATAGCTGTTTCAGTTCTTTACACATAATTGTATTAACTAATTTTGCAAGGTATAGGCTGCCAGGTTCAATTTTCTTGATGCTAATGAAACTTTACTTTTCATTCTCACTGTAGACTACTGACCAGTGCTAGAACTAAAATGTGTTGCTTGCAACCTGCTTTAATATAATGTTTTCAGGTATATAGTTTTGTAGGAAAATGAGAACCTAATTTTGAATAATTGAAACAGGAATGTGTTTCACAAATGTTTATGGGGTGGGGGATTTATGGAACAAGGTTAATATAACTTCAAAAGACAGTAGAAATGACGTAGGTCAGGATTGTAATCAAAATGATGCTTTTGGTTTATGTATTAACTTCCTCACATTCCAGTGGTGTTTTACCTTGTTTATAAGAATACTTGAAATGAAATGTTTACTACTCTAACTGCTTTTCTTCTATCCCTCCTCTATAATATGTGTATTAACGAAGTTGTGAGAAGTATTTTGAGTTTTCTCAGAAGTCAGAACAATCCCAGAAATCTTAAAATTTAAGTTTAGGGATTGTATTAATAGTTACTGTTAGCTTTGTTTCTATAGATATCTCAAAGCCAATATATGACTTATAAGTCCTCTGAAACGTATCATATGCAATTTAGTAATTTCTTCCCCACTTACTTTCAATCTCATTTTATTTTTGGGACAAATATATAAGATGTGTAGACTAAGTTTTTAAAATAGCAAATTAGTATCATTTTTCTATGCTCCTGTATCTACATTCATCTTGCAATAGTATTTTCTTTAAATTAGATATAACAGGTCACATTTGCATATTTTTACCTATAATTACATAAATGAGCTAGAAGTTTTCAATGGCAACGGCCCTGGGTCAAAGTTAAGTATTACTAACATTTTCGTTATTTATGGGGAAAGGAATGACAGCATTGTCAGTTGATTTAATCATGTACATGAGTTGCTTAACAAAAATTCCAAAGCCTTAAGGCTCAGAGGTAGCTGGTGAGCATTCAGTTGCAATTACATCCTTTCTAACTGTGCTGAAAACAGCCTACATCTAAATTTCCATTTCAATTTCCTAAGCTTGATAACTCAGTTGCATGTTTACCAATCCTGTAGCAAAGCCAAGGAGATATTCTAGAAATACTAACCATTTGATTTGGAAGTCGTTATAGTTGTTAAATTCTTGAAGCATATTTCACCTACACATAGGTAAGATGTGAATAACATGTTTGATAAAACTAACAAAATCAGATCATTTTCTTGTTAGCCTTGTCTACCTAAAGTCAAGATTTTAAGTTGATTATTCTTGATCATTTAAGCAGCATTTTGTTGGATTTGCACCATTGCAGCATTTTTTTCAGTTTTGAATACTAACATAATTTGTTTTGTCTTCTTTTGGTATATTGGTAAAACTTTACTAAAAATAAACTATAATAGCTTAATGTACTCTGCTGTGTAATCTGCACATTTCAAAGCCAGTTTGTTTACAGATACTTTGACTTTGTATCTACTGGTTTCCTCTGCAAGTGACTACAATGGCTGAGGGTGGACCAGGCTACACCACAACCAGGAACTTCGTTTGGCTCTCCCTGTCAGTTCAGGGGCACAAGTACTCAGACTGTCTTGTTACATTTCCCCAGCCACATTATCAGGGAAATGGATGACAAATGCAACAGTTGGAATTAGACCCTGTCTCCTTTGAGTTGCCCGCATTGCAGGCATGCCAAAGATGGTTTCTAAACTGAAACAATGGTCAGCTCAAGTGGTAAACTATTTTCATATGTTTTGCTGCTTTTAGTTGTCCTTATGAATTTTAAGAGGAAGAACTCTAATCTGTAACCTTAATTTTCACATACCGACAATGGCCCTGGCCTGGGTTGACTAAAGTTGGGAGTTGGAAACACAGTTCATGTCTCGCTGGGTGGGAGGCAGGAATTCAATTATGTAAGGCATCTGTGCTGTCTCCTAGGTTCTGCCTGTGAGGAGTTGACATCAGGGGCTGGAGCCGGGAATCCAACTCAGGCACTCTGACTTGTGCAGTGCGGGGCACTGTGCAGAATTTGGTCAGCTGGAGAGCTACCCATGAATTCCAACCCACCTCTTCTACATCTCTTTCAAAGAGTGATGATGAGTTTGAACTACCTTTCCTATTTGAAAGTAAAAATTGTCTTGTCATTACGGAAGTCAGGGAAGTCCCATGGGTGCAACGTTTGGCTTCATGCATTTTGGGGGGTATGACAGAACCCTGTTCAGGACGACAGTTCTTGGTGTGTATAGCGTGACTGACAGTTTGAAAGTTCAGATCTTTATGGGCCCTGAAATTCATATGAATAAGTGGTTCTATCGACTTGCAAGACTCCCTGGATAGTCATTGCGTGCTATCTTGTGAGCTTTAGTAAAATGTCCCCACAACATTTTGAGAAGCCATCTAATCTAAAACACCCAGAAAAATAAGTGATCCCTCTTTCCTTTTTCATTGTTTAATTGCTTTTATACCTCTCCTCTTCTCTTCTTCCCTCCTTTTAAATCTATGATTGCTACTAGTGAAGAGTAATGCGTGCAAATACATTGCTTTGTACATACAAGGAAGTGAATACCCATTTTCATACGTAATGAAATTGCTTAAGAGAACTGAAAAAACAAAGGAAAACATCCCATTAAAGTGGAAACAAGAAAAACTTGGTTTGTAAATTTAATCATTTTATGGTTTTTACACAACTTACAGGTTAAATTAATTTTCTGGAACATGGCTCATTAACACTTTTATTATTTGCCATAATTTAAAATAATATTGTTGTGTACCATTGGATAAAATTAATAGTGCATTAAAATGATCTCACCTTAAATCAGGGACAGTTTGCTGTAACTAGAATTTTTAATTCTCTAATGATTTTTTTCTAAGCTATGAAAAGAAAAAGCTTCTATATTAAAATGATATATGAGGGCAAAAGGAAATTTATTATCTAAACTTGCTGCAAATCATTTGTATTGATCTGTTTTGTTTCCATTCTGCTGAAGCTAATGGAAATCATTTGTCACCTGACTTGTCCCAGCTGATTTGAAAAAAAAAAAAACACTAGACCATTTATCAGACCAGCTGAAGGTCTAGTAAAAGTGTGCTTCTGTCTGCAGTTCCCAGGAAACATTACCTTTCTAAGGAAGAGGTGTCTATTAGACTCAAGTGCTTATAATGTTTAAACAAATACGCATTGTAATAAGAATGTAGGTATAATACATTGCAGTAAAACAGTAAACATGAAACTTGCATTGATCAGTGGACTATTCATATGTACATGTTAGTAATTTTTGTTTTATGAGCTAAAATTAAAATCTAATTATGAGATAATCAACTCTGGTGCTGTATAAACTGCAGATGACACTGGAAGCATTGATAGAGGAATGACTGAAATAAATGAATGAACCTCCTTTCCTATTTTCAGAATCACATATTCTGAATCTGACTGTCTTTGCATACTGATTTTGACAACTCCACACCACAATCTTTGTAATTTTACAAAATTTGTAATGTGCAACTAATGCTGTACTTTTGTATATATTTACAAGGAAAGATGCTGTTAATATTGACTGAGATTGAATTTAAATAGTAGATGTATATGTAAGATGTTGAATTACCTGAATATAATCCCAACATAGCCAATTTAACAACCACCTGGAGATAAATAATCCAGTCCATTTTATAAGTTACATGGAACCAAGAATTAATACATATACACAGAAGCAAATGTCATTAAAATAAGGTGAGAATCAGGTTGAGAAACATTACTAGGGGCTGGAATCTGACATGCCATGTTAAGTTGCCACATGGCATGCTAGCATCGCATTTCAGGGCTGGTTTGATTACTGGCTGGGCCACTTCTGATTGAGTTCTGTGCTAGTGGATCTGAGAAAGTAGGACTTGGGAAAACAAGGCTTACTTGCTTGGTTCCTTGACACCCTTATTGGAGACCTGTGTGGAGTTACAGCCTTTGTGGCTATCTGGGAGTAAGCCTGCAGACAGAAGACGCTTCTGTAACTATGCCTTTCAAGTAATGTTTCAACAATTAAATAAAAAATACTATTGGGACAACAGAGTATGCATCACAGGAAAATTAAAAGATTTACACCTGTCCTCCTTAAATTCCAGATGGATTAGTGCTGTAAACACAGAATAGAAAGCAATCTACAGGGCCTTTATATATTCCTTGGGACGTAAATGGAAATCTCTTCCAAGTATGACACAGAATTTGAGAAATCAGACAACATGTTGATTAATTTGCATATCTCTTTGAAAGTAGGCTTGTTCAGAGGGTACACTGTAGGACAAACAAAATACTGAAAGATCTGAAAGTTACTGTAATACCATTCACAAATAAATGTTAACCTCCTTAATATATTGCTTTATTTTAAAATGTTTTCTGGCTATGTAAATTAAACTTAATAATTTATTTTTAACACAGTTTTACATTGTGATCAGGACACAAAATTATAAAGATGACTCTGCAAAAGCATTATACTCAATGTAATCTCATGATGCTACTTTATGGGAGTGACTGGAGCATACACTTTTTAGCACAACAATATTCAACAATTATCTTTTCTACAATTCATTTCTGAGAACATGTGTTCATGAAACTGCTGAAAAACTGAAATTATTGGTACTTTGTGGTTATTAAAAATGCATTCAATTTAATTCCTTTGCTGATTAGCCTAGCAATTGCTACTATATCTAGACTGTTTAATCTTACATTTTATATAAAAAAAAATACCACTGATTTCAGGAACAGAGTGCATACCAGCTTCAACTGTTTGGTTCACCAAATGTCTGCAATGTGTGGGGCTGAGACAGACTAAATCCAGAAACCATGAAATCAGTTCAGGAGTGTCTTGTGCTGGTGGTAGGGACACCAGCTACTTGAGACATCCTTTTTGCTGCCCAGTGTATGCCATCACAGGAATCTGAAGCTAGAATTGATTCCAGCACTTGAACCTAGCACTCTGACAGTACATACAGGTGTCCCAAGTAGTGTCCTAATGGCTAGATTGCCCAGCAGAACCTTTCTAAACAACTTCATACACTAGAGTAAAATCATTGCTAGTAGATGATGGTATCGGGACTAGCACCATATCATAGCAAGAAGTGCTGTGCTTAAGCAGACTAAGCTTCTGCATGTGGTGCCAGCATCACATATACGCAGTGGTTCAAGTCTCACCTGTTGTACTTCCATCCCTCCTCCTGCTGGTGATTCTGAACCTTAGGTTTCTACACCCATGTGGACAACCTGGAAGAATCTCCCACTACTGGCGTTGGACCAACCCAGCCCCAGTCATAGCAGTCTTTGAGTGAAACTGGATAGATGACCCTCCCACTGTCCCTCACCCTCTCTTCCTCTTTGTAACGGTCAAACAACGATCATTTTAAAACAGGAGAAATTATAGATCAACTTTAAAAAGGCAAAGATACCCTTCCATCTTGTTTTTGGAATAAATACATTTCTTCAGCTATACCCATATATTGAACAATTTACTTAAATCTGAGAATTTAGATATGATAATGTCCATTTGCTTGTTTTCCCCTACATTTTTTATAAAAGTAGAAAAATCACTTTAAAATTCACAAAATCATTAAGTGGATTTATAATTTTATACTATTTTATATTTTTTTCCTTAGGGTTGTTTTCCTTCATGTTAAGTGATTTTCCCCTTTTCCCAACAGTAGCATATTTTTATTTGTATCTATTGTATTTACACAGGAAATGTATTTCTAATTCAGCAAAGGTAAATCATGTTTTCTATTTCAGACTCTTTCATATGGAATAATAACTCTGTTGTGCAATAGCATAATTGAGATAATTTTATTGAGCTATAGTAGGCATATTACTTTCCATAAAGACTCCCCCCCTTAGTTTTTAGAATAATGTGCTATTTCATTTTTCTGCATTAGAATAGTAACTGAGCTATTTCAATGATTATCAGCTTGGAGCAAAAGTATCTAGAGAGATGGCATTGAGCACCTCTGTGTGCATTGTAATAAGGTCCTGCACTCTGCTAAATGGACTAATGCCTTGCTTTTATTTAACCCAGACACAGATAGCCTTTCCTTAAATTATTTAACTCACAAGACTTCTTGTTGAACTACAGCATACATAAATTATGTGCATCTCATACACATGGTGCAATAAAATACCACAAATGTAGTCTGATAACCTCAGCAGTGATTCAAGAAATATACAAGGGTTCTAGAAGCTTCGCTTATGCCCCTTTCCTATACTTTATTCTCACAAAAGTAATTATTGCTTCAGTATCACTAGTGTAAATAGTTTAGTTTGTTCTTTGTGTAAGAACAATCACATATGAATACTTTTTTTTACTTTTTCCCATGAGTATAATTTTCAACCACATTTTTGTGTGCTGGTCTTCATCATTGTTGAAATGTGTGACTACCAACATACTCCTTCTCTTATTTATCAGTATACCTTTCCTATCTAGTACAACTTTGATGACTTGGCTTGTTTCTCATAATGGGGGTCTAGTTGTCACAAGCTGCAAGTCCCAGAAGTTGGCTGCCTGGAATTTCCTGTCCTTTGCCTGCAGGTATCCCAGCATAAGCGTGTCTTCTGCATATTTTTTGTTCTGTGTTCTCTTTCTTGACTTGTTAATAGAGTGTCATGGCTAGCACTCCCCAAAATCAGCGACAGAGAAAGGAACATGGTCTTCTTTATTTCAAGTCTCAGAAATAGGGAGAATCTTGACTGCTTTTTAAGTGGATTCAAGCACAATTTATGCAATGCGTTGTAGCCACTGCTTTCTTTCATACATGTCCAGGTTAGCTCTCCTGAGAACCTTTTCTGTAGTGTTACAGCGTCTGCGCATCACATTACAGCTACAAGCACTCTGAAATCCCTTTTCTGTATTATTCTTGGTGCACAGCACGAAGGAACTGTGCATGCCAGCAACTCACTGGATACCGTACATAAGCTATTCTCATCAGAAATATACACAGAATGAAGTGATTCTGTTTGTTGGGAGCTGTACTTTTTGGCAATGCACCATAAATAGAAACACTGAAGGAATGAGTTTCTACCTCAGCAGTGTTCAGCAACTTGTTTGGGATACATCAGTTGCACTAGAGTTTTGAGGCAAAGAAAGGAAAGTGTCCTATTTACATCTAGGAAGTGTTATTCCACATTTCATTCAAAAGCGGAGATGCTCAGTTTCATATCATTCTTATGGAGTTTGTGGCTGATTCTATATCGTTAACTGTTTAATCACATTGGGGATTAAAAAGGAATTCAACATTCTGGCAATATTCTTGTGCCAATGGACTCGCTTATTTTATCCGTTGTTCAATTGAGGATGCTACCCAATCGTAGAAAGAAGACAACTATTTTGATTACAGAATTAACATAAAAAAACTACTGCTCAGTAGGCAATGGTTATGCTACATTTATGATACTGTGATACCTTCATAACCTTGGGTTTTGAAAACCTAGAGCATTTTATGCAAAAGTTTTGTTAAGAAGTGTGTTGTCTTTTCTTCACAAAGTCCTGATAACCCACTTCGTGGGTCTTGAAAAAAGTAGTAAATCTGGTTTGTCTCTTTCAAAGAGTGATTTCTTTTATTGATGTAATAATTTTGTAATCATAATCTGCAATGCTGGAAAACATTTAAACACTTGAATTTTGAGGCTATTGCCTTGGCCAGCAGTTGAAATGCTGCTCAGAATGTCTGTGTCACACATTCAAGTGCCTGCAATTGATTCTTGCCTTTAGCTCCTGGTTTCAACTTGATGTACCTGAGGATTTTGGAAACTAGCAGGGAATGGCTTTAATAGTTAGATGGCTGTCACCCAGGTGGGTAAGTAAGTGGTCAGGACTCCTGGACTCAGCAATTACTTGTAGGCATTTGGGGAAGATACCAATGAATGATCTGTCAGCTTTCTTTATATATAATAATATACAATATACAATATGTAAAAGTCAATTGCCTTTTAGCTTTGCTATTTATAATTTGGCAAGTAACTGCAAGTTTATGCATACTAAATGTGTCAGATTGTGTTGTAAATCCTATAATGGCTGCTCAAGTGTCTGAAATCTTTCGAATCCTGGCTACCCCTGGATATGAGGGACTCTGCAATGATAATTTATCAGGCGTGAGTTCCTAAGAGCTCTGCAAAACATCTTAAGAATGCCAGTATCTTTCATCTTGGTGTTAGCTTTTTCGTTTGATGCTTTTTCAGAATTCTCTTTAATAGCGTTTAAATTTCATCAGATTACAAGGGTTTTTAAAGCCATTTCTAAGTATTAATTTCAATTTTTCCACCATCCAAATGTTTTAAAAGGATTTTTGAATCGCATGTGTCATTAGTGATATTTCTCTGGCATATGTGTGAATATATTTTTGAAATTGCTTACCATTTGTCCTTTTTGGTGCTGTAAGAGTCACTGTGTTTGGAATGGAGATCAATGTGTCCTACAAACGTAAGACAGTTTCAAAAGGCCTCGTGTTGTGGGAATGACTAATAAGGACAGGAAGATATTTGGAGAATCAGTTATAATTCTTTTATGTAAGTTTGCACTATCATTGGTACTGATTTTATTATACATGCTACTTCATTCAACTACACATGCACTTAGTACTTATGTCTCATGACAGTTCATTCTTTGCTACAGTAAAACTAAATGCATTGATCATTTATTGAAAAAAGAGGGTGCCTGTGAAAATGCACTGTGAGCCACAGAAACAGTGTTCCTTAGAACTTCTGAGATTAAAGTGTACTTGGAAGGAATTCCTGTCCTTTGTTAAAATTGAACCATGGGCAAGAATCAGTGAATAAATCATAGAAATCTTGAGAATAAACATAAGCCCTCCTCTTACTCATTATTCTTTGTTTTACAAAGTCTTTATGACTTAATTTTTGAAGACAGATGTTTGTATTGATGAATGCAGCATTCTTTCTAGTGGAATCCTTCACATAAATTATGTCTGCATGTTCTCCGTCTGTCAGCTTAACTACATCCTGGAAGTAGACACTAGTGCAGTGTGGTTACATAGACTCCTAAATCCAGGAATAATCTTCACATTGTGTAAGACTTTGCCAATATTACTGCTTCAAAATAATCTGTTATGCTCTGCTCATGAAAATGATTTCATACTGAAGAATAGTTGTATAAAATACTGATAATCATATTCCTTCTTGAAAATTTGCAGGTCATTAATGAGGGATTTGACGAAACATTTGACATTTTAGAACACTTACTGTGGCTAAATCTACTTAAACCAAATTCATCATAAATGTATTACTCTTTTGGGCCATACTACTAAATAAATCATAGGAAATACTCTGGAAAATGCTACTTTAAACTTGTAATGAGACAAATATCAAAGTGTTGAAAAGAACTGTATGCTTTCTGGGCAATAGTCATTGTGTTAAGTACTTCATATGGATTATTTTCTTAAATATCTATAAACTGTCTCCAGTGTTATCTTCGACTTAGAATTGTGGAAACTATGCTAAGCACATTGCTGAAGGTCATTAGCTAGGTAAAGGAAAATCCTATATGTGAGCGTGAGTAGATCTTAGATGATAATGTATTTTAAAAAATACCCCATATAATTTGCATTCAGAGTGCTCCTTGATGCACATTTGGAAACTTGATACAAATGCACTGAAAGCAATGAATTGCTATGGTTTGGTCTATATTATGTGAGTAGAGATCTTTGGATATGTTTCAAAGAAAAAATAATTCTGTAGAAAGCACTTTTGCTTTTGCTATTTTCTCATCTTTGCTCTTCTTAGAACACGTATGTTAAGTCTGGATTTGCAACCAGCATGAGGCTATAAGACAATGCTCAGGAAAATAAGAACCAAGATACTAAGATTATTGCACAAAATAAAAGGATCCTAGGATAATATTAACATATAGTTTGTTTTGAGATATTTAATTTTATCATTTTAAAAAAGACTTTTTTTTTTTCAAAAGGCAAAGTTAGAGTTAAGAAAAGGCGGTGGCATTGCAGATGGATGAATTTAGAGATATCTTTTCATCCTCAATCCACTGCTTCACTTCCCAACTGCTGCAACAGCTTAGCTGGGCCAGGCCGAATCCAGGAACAGAAGCTTGGTCAATCATATAGGCACCTGGGGCTCACCACTTGGGTCACATTCCATTGTTTTGCCAGGCATGTTAGTAGAGAACTTGGTCAATTTATGTTTTCTGCCTTCAAATGAGTTAAAATCTCAAAGAAAAATAAAATGTTTCATTATTTTACAGCTATCAAGCTTACATTGCTTTATATTAATTTGTGTATGTGAATAACAATCAACATAGTTTAGACTACAATAAAAAAGTGAACATGTGTAAAAAGGCCTATTTCTCTGCAGATAAATAATGCTAGTATCATACTGCACAATAGTTGAAATGAAGTTTGTAGGTGATGAAAAGGGCAGAGGAGCTATATAGTGTAACTTTGAAATCTAGTTCTAGGAGTTTAACATCATGATCCTATTGGGCATATTGGCACTGCCATAAATGAAGTGCAGTAATCTACTGTAATGTTTAATTTTTATATTATAGCAATTGTTCACAATCAAATTTTATTGAGTGAAACTTAATAGCAAATATAATCATTCTTATCTTAATATAGGATAATTATGGATGCAAGTTACCTTGAGAGTTGTTTATAGTGTTAGCCATATTTTCAAAAATAGTAATATTTTCCATTAGAGCCTGTAATTGTGTCCATATACTAGGTTGTCACAGAATGAAAAAGAAAAAAAATCACATGAAATTATACATGTACAAAGATAGAACATGTAAATATGTATTATATCTAAATATATATGCTTTTAGTTATAGAATTATAATTCAAGAGTGGTAGGGAGATATAAGAGTGTATAAAAGAGTTTTGACATGTTATTAAACAGTATACAGAATAGTTGTGTAAATGTTAAAACTGTATTGACAAGTAATATCAAATAGTTTCTTCAATACACATGTCTAAAAATCTGGGGAATAAAAATGAAACAAAATGAAGGTCTTAATATCAATGTAATTATACTTACATCAGTGTGACCCATGAAACATGTTTGGAGTTGATAAGAAGGGCAAAATTGAAGCAGTTTCAGACAGTGGGGATGAAACACAGTGATTTAAGCAAAATAACTAATCTGAGAAAGCATTTGAAAGAAATTGGATGCTTTCAATGTTTTGGAGAAATGAGATTTAAGATCCACATCAAAAGGATTACAATAGCTGAGAATGGAAAAATTATGCAAAGTTAGGCCAGAGATGTCACGGTCATTGCTGTGCATGAAAAGGGCAAATGGAGAAGCAAGAATGGATGTCGGACACGTGCAGCACAGCATAGGAGCAGTGATAATGTGAGACAGTAAAAGTAACTGGATTTTGGATATCATTCCTGAAAGACAAACAGCGCTGCTGTGCTTTGTATAGATGGAAAAAACATATAAAACATATAAAATGCATAATACACATACATATAACCATGCACTTACATGTACAAACGTGTATGTATGTATCTATAAATATTACATCCATGTATATATAACCATATATACAAAACATGAATATATGTGAATATACTCATTAGATATACATAGGATACATATACTATATATGATAATAACATGATATATAGTATATGTAATTATGGTTATATAATATATATGTGATGTGTAGATATATCTATCGATATTATATATAATATATAATATACCACGTATCATATATATAGTATATATGTTATATATTATAAGATACATGATAATATAGGATATATTATAACATAATTAGCATGTTTTATTGAAATGATATATAACATGCATTACACATGTAATTTATATAATACATTATACATGTTTGTACATAGACATATGTATACACACATAAATTATAAATTGCAGTGATGCTTACTAATTAATTGGTAGCGATGTTGAGTATACAGCTTGAGTAAAGTTTGGAATATAAAGGTGAGGTTTAGATTGGAGGGAGGAAACTGGCAATCCCAGAATGAAACTGATAATAAAATGCAGGAAACTATATCATGTCACCTAAGTAATCAGTGAAGAAGGGGAAAAAAGAGGGGGCTAAGATTGAACCCTGGTATTTTCTAATGCTTCACCAATATCAATGCTAAAGTTCAGGGAATATTTAGAAGTGCCTACAGAAGATGGTGACCAGAAAGTATATCTTAAGAACTGCTAGCAGACATTAAGAAACACATGATTACAGCAGTATTGTTAGTTCAAGAAAACTAAGACTCAGAGCTAGCAATTGTTTGTGGTGTTATGGAGATAATCATGATCTGGAAAAGAGGTGCACAATGCTCAGATGTCTCCCCTGTCTTAACAAGGCAGTGCTTTGACTGTGCAGCTCCCTGTCACCCCAGTCTTCAACCCATGAGTCTCATGAAGTAACATAGCTGCATTAAAATGGCGTTAATGATTCGTTCGCAGCATCTCACTGAAACAGGTATTTTCTTTTTTTAAAAAAATTTATTTTATTTATTTATTTTTATTACATTGCATTATGTGACAGTTTTTTAGGGACTGGGATTCCCCCTACCCCTATTTTCAAGGATAGCATTAATGTTAACTTATGAGCCAATATGTGTCCCCAGAATTAGATTGAGACAAAGCACTTATTTTATGAGAGGCAGGACTTAGAATGGAGGTCATGCGTTAGTGAGGCTGAAGCAATGAGAGGAGAAGAGAAGCAATACACGGTGCTAAGCTTATGTCCAATCTATACTTTAAAAAATAGCCACATATTTCTATGGAAAGAGTTAACACTCTGGGCCTCAATCTCCTGCTCTGAGACAATGACAGGTGCATCAGTAGGCAGTTTCTTGGGTAGGTTTAATACTTTGTGATTGTGCTCATATGAGTACAGCAGTATCTCACTTTGCTATCAGGGAAGTGAATATTGGACAGCAAGTGTGGTCAGAATTAGACCAGAGGTAAGGTAGGTAGGACACGAGTGGGTGGTAAAGGGGATTCTGGTGTCCTCCCTGAAGAGCTGATGATTTAGATATGAAGTATGTATGAGTCAACTTTGAGGATTATATTCTGTGTGTGTGCACGTGTGTGCACACACGCACACCATCATAATGCATAGCAGATGGATACCTACCGTTTGAAGTCTTGAAGGAAAGCCGAAATGGTCAAGATACATGTTACAGGGTTGGTGGGGGAGGGAGACAAGTAAACAGGCTAGAAACATAACACAGGCTATGAACCCTACAGAAGCCTTCTAGGATAAGATCGCAACTTGCATTTTTTTCTAGAGAACAATATAAATCCAACAGTAACCTTTAAGGGAAAGCTATGTAATTGAATGTTATTCTAAAAATACTTTTATTTGTAAGAAAGAGGGAAACTATGATTTTCCTTGTATTGTACTCCCCAAATGCCTGCAAAATCCAGGATGACGGGTCTTTCTGAGGGTGGCACTGATCCACTGTTGGAACCATCATCTGCTGCCACCCATTTGTGCATTACCAGCAAGCTGGAATACGGAATGGAGCCAGGAGTTAAATGCAGGCACAGGAATGTGACTTGTGGACATCCCAAGTGATATGTTCATCATTGTGCCAAAGGCCAGGACCTGATTTTGTATTTGAAAGATGACTGTTTTCAGAAACATAAGTTAAAGACAGTTGCTTGGAATGACTGTGAAGTAAGGCAAAATGAATGGACTCAATTCATGTCACAGTTTATACAATGGGCATCATAAATCTATGCTGGTTTTGAAATAATATCCCATGGGAACTACATTATTTTTTCTTTCAAAATAAGATTTGATCAAAGAGATTGTTAAGCTGAGATAAGCACCTTGAGAACAGTTTGGATATTTGAAGAAAGAAATGTAGAAAAGAACATATTCTGTACAATTGGGTAAGAGTTAGGGTGATAGTACAACTTGAGTCAGAACATCTGAGGAAGACTGGGTCAGAGGTTGGGACATGTAGTTCACTTTCAGTCGGTTGAATCTTTTCATGTTCAAACAGAAATTTCGGTGCGTACAAATATGCTATATGTGATGGAGAAGGTATGGTTTAAAATAATTACAGAAGAAAATTAAATTTAAATATTTATACAATTAATAACCTAAATAATGTATCACTTTCTGAACTTTATATTGTTAATAGCCAAAGACACCATTTATAAAAAAGCTGTTAAATTTTTAAAAGCTTGTAGTGTAGTGAATGCTGATTTTTGCTGATATTTGTTCTGTACCTTTGGTAGTAAGTATATGAATCTGTCCTACACCAGAAATAGCCCAAGCCACCCTTCTGGAGAACTTAAAAAATTCCTGTACTCTCTTATGTGTCTCCAAAACATGTTTAGGATCTCTGCCAAGACCTGAAGTTTGACTTAAAGGTTGGGAAGATTTTCTTCAGTCTGGGAAAAATATAAATTGACCTTGCATCTGAGTAAAAATTGCACTTCTTAAATTCTAGACATGTCTATGTTATGTCTCTTCTATATGTTATGTAAAGCTTCTTAATTACTCTCAAAAATAGCAAAGATGACCTTGACCTTTCAGGTTCTCATTAAACAATAGTGATACATTTGTCAGTCGTAAGGGTCAGTAAGTTTAACTGACTTAATGCATTTGAAAGTGCCTGAGTACAAATTGGATAAATCTAAAAGGTTATAAAATGGAAGTTTACTTGAAAACATGTATATATGCTCTGTAGTCATTCTTACGAAAACGTGGATCGTCAATAAACTGTTTAACAAGTCCTTGGTATATGCATGGTCCTGGGTTAATTTACACATGCTGGCCATATAAGTAGGATCTGAAGTAAACCAGAAAAGTGAAGTGCCACAGATTCTCACTCACGTGTGGAATCTTACGGTGTCTATCTCACGGAAGTAGACAATGCAAGGGAGGTTATGAAAGGCAGGAGGATAAAACTCACAAGCTGTAGGAAACTGCAAGTAGATAATGTGTACACAATGAAATGATTAATTGGATATGCTCCATAAATATGTACGCAGAACATAAAAATGTTCTCAGAACTTACTCTCTAGAACATATGAAGCAGGCATCAGTAATTTGATAAATGTTCAATGGAAAGTAGTTTTTAAGGCAAAATGACATTTTAAAAATGCCTACCAGGAGCCAGATTTGTCTCTAGCAGAATCCTTTAGGGTTCTAATGGGGAATAAGTTAGAATGTAATGACTTTCAATATCATTGATGCTAGGGTTGATTTTTATCATAGAACATATTGATGACATATTGAACTAAGAAACAAACTCAGAATCTGACAGTCCCTAGTGTTTTTACTAACAACTTCAGAAAAGAAAATACCCGGTCTAAAACACCACTTCAAATGCCTGTATAGATGAAAATCAAATGTTGCTTTCTAGTCTTTATCAATGCTGATGTGCTAACATTTAGAAAATGCATTTATTTCTACAGTAGCATCAGTTGAAAATGTTATTTATCACATTACTCACATCTTCTCATATCAACGTGTGCTCAGGAATTATTTCACAGAATTGATGTATGAAAAACGTTTATACTTGTAAGATGAGGCCCTTTGTGGCTTTGCTAGGAGTAAAAGCAGTGCTAAGTGCAATGTTAAGTTACAGTTACAGACTCAAAATCAGTTTAGGTGTTGATAATGTTGGCAGTGTTTGATTATCTTTTGCCCTTTCAAAGTTTACTTCATCCTGTATCTTTTTTAAAGCACTTGTGTTACTTAGGAAACAAAAGGTAGCTTCATTAATTTGAGAGGCTGTAGTAATAAAAGGTTATAGACCTTAAGTAAACGTTCCATTAATATAAAAGTTGAACTATTGATTGATGAAACAGATCCTTTTACTCTCAGAGGATTCTAAAGAGTATCTTATAAAGAAAACGATTTTCTATGTTTCAGTTTCAGCAACGTGAGTAACGTTTTTATTGAGACCCAACTGTTCTCTAACTTCCTTACCTCTAAGGGGAAACAGATCGGAGATGAATTTCTGTTAGACAAATGGTTATTATGATGCAAAGTATGGTTTGCTATGACTGCAGGGACATGATTCATTGTGTTTTCCTATTTTGAATTCACAAGGGAATGTTGAACATCTCTGAATATAAACATGGAAAACTTCCATAACATCTGCTGCTAATTTCTGCCAGCTGAAAAGTGATAATGATGATGAATATTTTTGTTGATGATGTGGATACACTGGTCTAACTAAATTAACTTGCACACTGTGGGTATCTAATTGAAACACACATGATTGCAATATCACCTGGTTTACTTTATGTTTAGTTACATTTTAATTGTTTCAATATGCCTAACTGTATGATTTGTATATTTTAAAAGTTAAAAAGAATACAAATGGGAATTATGACACAGTGTAACAGACTGACAGTTTCATTCGCCTATCCAATCACCATCATGTGTTTGAGAAAGTTAACATTTGATTGATAGCTGCATATTTATGGCCTAAAGTAACAGTTATGAAAGAGGAGGAAAAATAAGAGTCATTCAACTAAAACCTCATAAAATACTGTACTACAAGACATTACTAGGACTTAATTTATACTGAAACTAAAGTCAGTTAATGACTTGAAGTAGCCAAAATAATAAAGAGAAAGTTAACAGAAAATATTTAACATAAAATAAATGCACTTAAACTTAGGATTTTAAAGATTATAAAATGAAATAAAATCATTGTGGTTTGGATGTCTAGATAAGTGAAACTTTAATCTTTAGAGTTAATTGAAATAGCTACTAGCACTTTATAAGCAAAGGATACAGAAATAGACAGTACTTATTCATGTGCCTTCTTATTGGAAAGCCCTTGTGAGAGTTTTTTAGTTTCAAGCAGGGATGATTTGAATTATGATCTATTTGTCAAGCAGGTATTTAAAAAATTAAAATTATAATAGTAATTCATGATAAAGGTTTATAATTGACTTGTCTAATGAAAGGCTTTGATTTAAAGCCTTTGTGATTTATTGTTTAATCACATCTGCAAGTCTTGTTAAATATCAATTAATTTCAATTTGGCTTTATTTCACAGTTTGGCTAACAAATTGAGATAGACACTGTTATCCACAACTATTGTTTTACATCGAATTTTGTGAAATTAATATAAATGAAAAGGTACTCATAACAGTAACAGATGGTAAATGGAGAAGTATAAGAAGTGAAGATAATGTTTTTTATCTAACTTTTCTCAAACACTCAAGCTATCAATTTCTTTCTTACCAAATGATTGAGTTGGAGCAGAAATAATTTCCCATATTTCTTGATTTATTTTCAACATGAAACCTGAAGAGTTGTTTTTGCTGTTCTTCACCAGTGGAGCGTAAGGAAATATTAACATTATGTATACATGAATAGGGTATATTTGACAGTGATCCTTTTAAATTATTTACTCTGTGATCTACTAATGTGAGTCTCTAAATGGCAATAGAAAACCACTTTGAAACATTTAAACACTGCAGCCTATCCTCTTTATTGAATATCTTTTTCATGCTTAGAAATACTAATTGCTGGATCAAACTGTTTTCTCAAGCCTTTACCCAATTGATATAGTGGTTTTTTTTTTTTGGTCAATGTTATATGTTCAGTATTTTCTTGTTAAATTTTGGGGGTTTCCACAATTTCCTCCAGTTAGATACATGTTGATTAACATTACTGTGCATGTCTAATTTTCCTTCCTCAATCTCTGCAGTCCTGACGTGGTCAGGACTTACTCTTCCGTTTTATACTTCTTAATCTCAGAAATCTAATACCTGAGTTCTTTCGATGTTCCCAGTTTCCAGCACAAGCTTTTTGAAAAGATTATACTTCCTGAGAAACTCAGCCTGACTGGGCTTGAATCGTGGGTCAGAGTTTATCTGCCTTGACACCTTGTTTCCCTTATTGGACTGTTAAAATTAAGAATTCTCATGTGAAACAGTTTGTTAATATCTCTTCTTTATCCTTTCTTTGACCAAATACTTAATTACCTATATACTAAATATTCCAGAATAATGCTAATCTGATTGTCGTTTATTTTCTGCTGATAGCCCTCTCCCATAGGAGACTATGGTTATTCAAAGTCTGGACCACCGATCTGTGCTTAACGTGCCAAGGGTCATCCATGAAGTGACAGATACCACAATGCAGAGCATCTGTGTATTCCTTCATCTGAAGTTTACTTACCCTAATTTGGTGTCTTATACTGTTCCTGCTATATTGAGAGTTTTGATAGCATTAATTAAGCGTGATTATGACTCATAGTTAAATATCAGTTTAAATATCATGCAGAAGTTAAATGAAAATATTTGTGCATTTTGTTGAATATTGAAAATCCTTAGTTATTTTAAAATGCTCACTTTTCCTAAGACATGTGCTGGTATCTGCTACACATGTATTTCAAAAATTTTTGCACTGATATAAACTTACATTTTAATTACGTTGTTCCTCAAACTGTTCAATCTACCTCATATATGTGTATATGTACTTATACATGCATTACATATAATGTACATATTTTCACATAACAATGCAAGTATAGAGTCTTTCAGATATGTATACACATATATGAAGACATGTATAGCACATACACATGCATATTTATACATTTGAACACAGGCACATAGAATTATAAATATATTAGATTGTCATTTTAGAGTTATGCTAAAATATATCAACTATTTTGGGTTAAAATTTTTAAAATATATTTTCAGGTCATTTTATTTTTTTCCCAGTGTTTAAACATTTGACATTCATTATCAGTTGAGTATACCAACTTTTAAGTCAACAGAAGCTGACGGTAAATTTAGAATCAGATAAAAATTAAGAGTACACTGACCTATGTAAGTATACAGCCACTGTACCATTCCAAACAAGTGAAAATTTGGGATATTTTACTCAGAACAATGTTAGACATAATTAGTTAACTATGTATAATGTATTTGATATCCATAGCTTACCCTATAATTTTGCTGAATACTTTGAAAATTGTGTGGAAAATATGAGCTACTATAAGACAGCTGAAGCAAAATTTGAGTGTTTTGTTCCAACTAAAGTACTCTGAGCACAGCTCAGTTGCACCATTTCCCCAATCATTTCCTTTTAGGAAAGTTCACACCAGTATAACAGTGACACTAAAAATTTCTTTTCCCATAGTGTAATTCAAATTAATGATGTGCTGCATGTTAAAATAGTTGCCATTTATGCAAGCAGTGATGTGCAGCTAAGAGTTGCTGAGATACAAATTTAAATTGCTCTAATTTGTTCATACTGTACTAAGGGGAGCGACTTATTGAATACTGAATATAAAAGCAGTTGTATTAAAATCTTAGATTTGTCAATGTTTATTTAAATTATCTTACATTTATCAAGTTTCTCATAGTGAGCTTCTAACCTGATTTTCAGAACATTTTATCATTAAAATATGAATACTTGCATATTATTATCAAATGACTTAATATATTTCATTGAGAACGTGTCTGAAAGTAGCAGTCAAATGTAATAAATATGATAATAGAACAGCAGGTAATATAAAATTAATGGGTATAATATTCAACTACTTTAGCATGACAAAGAACAATCAAAATTCAAAACATTTCTGAAAAAATGATGCCATCTGCAAATTAAACTGAATTCAGAACACATGGTAAGTTAATTGACAAATTATTCAAACAGTATATAAATGTTAGGAAAGTTTGTGTGGAAAGCAAAATGTCTGAAAGCATAAAATTCTTTTATCAGTAGAATTGAACGTGCAGACTCAAGTGCTCATTGGAATAATACTTCAAAGTTTTGTAAGCTTTAAAAATTAGTTATTAATAAGCGTTTGAAGAAACTTACTAGTGGAGACTTGATGTACTTGCCATATTGACTAGCTCTTTGCAGTGCACAGCTGACCGCCTTGTGTAATTTTCTGGCTGTATCAGTTGTGTGCATCTATTTATTCTATGTTTTCAGTTACCTCTATCTGATGCCTGGATGCAAATGATCATCAAATCACCACAGACCTGCAATGTGGAGTCACTCAACATTCTGTTCCACTGAATAACAGAAGGAGATTTTCAGCTTAGTGTTAGTTAATTCAGTCTGTGTCAGTTAGTGTATCAAACATCATTTCCTTGGAAAGACTACAATCAGATCTTCCCCAATAGGTGACAGGAACCCAAGCACTTAACACTGCCTTTGAAGGCACAGGAATGGATCAGGAATAGACCAGCTGGACTTAAACCATTGCTGTGACACGGTAGGCCAGCAACACAAATGACATCTTAATTCAGTGTGCCACAGCATTGATCCACAAAATAGCAAGTTTAACACTGACTTTTTTGCTATGTCTTTACAGAACCACCAATATGCCTGCACTAATTCATTAACACTGATCTTTCAAATCTGAAAAGTGAACCAATCTAAATTGTCATTATTTATATGATCCACTCAAGTTGGCTTTATGAATAACCAGTCTATTCCATAAATGGCCATATATAAATATATTAAATTATAGCAATATGATTATGTTTACTAAATGTAGATGTTAACTTTTCTACTATATTTGAATCATGGTTGTGCATCAAATTACACATGCAATGTTAATGCCTCTGGATTACTATAGCACTGCTACAAGTCACCCAACTATATTTCCTATTTCAAATCCTCCATAATGGAGAGTTTTGAACATACATAAAAACAAAAAGGCTGCAAAATACTCTAATACATCCATCACCCATTCACATATTTCATCTACAAATATTTTTGTGTGCATGTTTATAAGATGCTATTTAACCTGCAAATTCCATTATCTAAAACATAATAAAGCTTAGAACTGTAGTGTCAATTCCATTTTAAATGTTAAATTTTCAAATTATTGCCTTTATAAATACTAATCTAAATCTGAAGCCTTTTGAATTCCTTGTTGCTTAAAAGTTTCTTTAAAGTTTTCCCTGCCATCGTATGAAGTCAGAATGATTGTCCAATATTTTACCCTGCCTCTGGGTTTTTTCTTATGGGATTAGATCATATGTCTCAACTTGATCTAGGAGAATGTAGAATGTGTTATTTCATCAGGAGGAAGGACTTTTTTCTCTTTGCATCCATGTCTTATGTTTAAAGTGCATTTCCTAGGCAAAAAAAAAATCTATAGAAAAATATCAAAATTGATTCAAAGATACTACTCTAGTTAAGAAATGTTGTAAGGCAAATGAAAGAATTCTGCATGTCCTGAATATATTGCTGCAACATCAAGATCGAATTACTAGTTTAAGAACCATGATAAATTATCTGTGGGTAATGAAGGAATAGAATAACTATTTTTTTGTGTTAGAGGTTTCATTTCTATTCAAATACTTAGGCATTAAAATATGTTCATGAACATCTCAAAATGAGAATGTAAGTCAATATTTTCTATAATTACTTGATCTTTAGAAAGATTTATGCATTTGCATGCATACCACATTGTAATAAAAATAAGTTTTTTGGACTGATCTACATTAATTATTAAGCTCTTTACAGAGCTTCAGGCCTAAAATTTAAACTCAACTGCTAGAAAACTTCTGTGAAGAGATAAAATGAAGCAAGCCATGACATCCATAGAATAAGAATAAGATGACTTGTGTTTCTTGACACAGAGAATGCTCACTTTGGGTTAACAAGGGACGTTTATGTTTAGTTGCCATTATAGAACTGATTATGCTACTTCAGATTTTATAAATAGAATTGTGTCTTTAACAAGGAAACAGATTTACAAAGCTGAATTGACTTCTTACATGTAGGTGCTCAAGCTTGGTTTGTTTCAAAGTTCCTTCACTTCTTGCTGTGCCATGCTTTCCTGCATTATTTTGTGTTACCTATGCAATGATTCCTGCAATATATTCTTTTAAAAATATCTGTAGCTATTTAGTGTGTAGAAACTTTTACCATCATTCAAAATGGTTCGCACATAGTGGAGAAGTGCTTGCTATGGAATTATTCCTCTTACACCAAGGCTATGATTCATAGGAACTAGTCCTCAAGAATTTATGTTAGTACATTACCTTACTGTGGTTGTAATTCAACATCATGTCTTTTCAGTTGTGAAGGTTGCATTCCATATGTTTCAAAGTAGATGATTTACCCTATAATTATATTTTGCCCTCTTCGTAGAAATAAGAGGTGTAATTCATGATGAATATTATTAGTTCATGTTAAGTATTTCTGTATACAAGATTGAGAGTAAAGAGGAAGAGATACCTTCCATTGAACAAGTTTCTATAGTGTTTTTTTCTATCTAAATGATAATGATAAATTAGCAGTAGCCCCTTAACTCAAGAAATAGTATCTACATACAAGTTTGTCAATCTGTATTTTCCTGTTGAAATGAATTCTGTCCTGAGTATATAAGCTGGGACACTGATTATTAAATTCTATGCTAAAGCAAGATGCTTGTTTCGTGTAAATGAAGAAGATTGGGCATTTTCTAATTTGATTACAGGGAAAGTTTTCCATAAGGAAATCAATTTAAATGAGACATGGAATTTTTACAAAGGGGCTTGTTATTATCAAAGTAAACAGAACTTCAAAATTACATCATACACTGATTTGGATTTCTCTAGTAGCACGTACAGACATCATGATGATAATATTATGAGCATATTAAGGAAGTGGCTAAAGGAAGGAAGTGTAAGAGCCAGTTTCTGCCCTTCTTACTGGGACTTTACATTGGAAAAGAGCTTGGGTTCAGTACTCGACTGGGATTTTGGATTCTCTTATTGTTAATGTATACTAGGTGTTCTCATCCAACTGCTATTTTCTCTTGCAATGTTTCTATTTCATTTAATTCTTCATAATTTAGTTTGAAGCTATATGTTATTTGATGAATTTTTGCCTTAGCTGTGTTAACTCTGCTGTTAAATACCAATATTAGATATCAGTTTAAAATATTTTGGCCTTTTCAGTTGTATGTTTTATGAAATATGTTTTTATTTTCCACTTTCAATTCCTTTTTAAAATAGCCAAGATTGACTTAATTCCATTATGATAAATACTGTTGTTTTGAATTCTCTCAATTCAACTTCTTGAAATATATGTAATTCTTACAGTCAGGTATGTTAGTTCACAATTATGTTTCCTCCTTAATTTTGTATATGGCTATTTTCACTTTGTGTTTTTATTTTAAAATATTTCTAGAAGTAGCATGTGTAGCATGCAGTCTGTGATCTTTATAATCACTTCATGTAGTGGTAATCTGGAGTTACCTTAATTTGTACCTTAATTTGCTGAGGTTTTCTGACACACCCTGATGACCTGAAGTTGGTATGCACTCCATTTTTAGGGTAGTTAAGATTCATTTCACCTTTACGAAAGGGTAATGTCATTTCACATTTCATGTCATATTTTTCTTTGATTTTGCAGCACACCCTCTTTGACCTATAATCTTTTACTTCTGAAAAGTTGCTGAAGCACATTTGTACCTTTCAAATACATCCATAATCATCTGGGGAAAAAACAACTCAATCCAAGCTTAGCTTATTTGGATTTGTATCTTTTTTCAAGAACGCTGTCTGGGAGAACATAACCCATGCTTTGAACTATAAAACTGGAAGTAATACTCACACAGTGGAAATTTCTGGAAATATATCTTGTGTACTTAATATATATATATATATAACTATGTGTGTCAGGACATTTGAAAATTATGGAAATGGAGTTAAGATTTAAGTTCACACTGGTGCCAAAACTATTTTTAATTGATACACTAAGCAGTCTTGATAGGAATTGTGTACTTTTGAAAATCTATACACCTGCTTCAAAATTTTGCATCAATTTTTATTTTCCACAATTTCCTTGAACTCATATGTATCTATGTCTATATTTAGAAGTCTCTCCCATTTCAGCAATTCATTCATCCATTTATTCTCTTTGGAAAGTGATTAACATAGTCCTACCCCCATTTTTTTAGATACTTGTTAATGCTTTCATTCACAATGCAGACATAAACAAACAGCCTTATTATAATGTAGCTTTCCTGAAGGTTATTTACTAGAAGCTAATGAATATCTCACTTTATGCCTTGATAGATCTAGTTGAAATTATTTTTTTATTTTACCTAATGGGTACAGTTACAAACAGTCCTGGTATTTGGATGAAAGACCTTTTCTGTGACTGGAATGTGACAAAAAGAAATGTAAGATCGATAATTCAATTTGTAGAAGTTAAAGAAAACTTGATATCTGCAGATATAAGAGAAATAATAAAGCAGGTCAAATTAGGTAAGCATCTTATTTTTTTCCAACTTCAAATAGCATTTTAAGTATGTGTGGCCTTTTCATCAGGTTTTGCTAGAGTGTTGTCAGCGAAAGCACTAGATTTTAGTCTATTAATTTTATGTGAAAAATTCTGATGATAGTTTTTAAAGACTGTTTAAAAGTAGGCAAATCAGGAGTAATAAGGAATGTAGATAAAAGAAATGATTTTTATTTTCTTTACATTTTTCATTTCTTCACATCTTTTATGTTTTAGAGAGTTTCCTCTGGCACTGGTGAATCCTCTCACATCCTGCAGTTTTCACTACCTTCCCGTTAGCACATGTATTGTGCAATGGAAAATGTACATTAGGAGAAAAACTTTTGAATGTGGGGAATTTTTCCAGTTATTCTAGTTTCAGGTTATCAGCAGAACCTTGTCTCTTTCTGTGACCTAGTAGTTGGAAAGATGTTTTTATGTCTAAGTATCTAATCTCAAAAGTACATGTGATTCAGAATGATTGCTAATATACTCATTATCCGTTTTCGGTTATGCATACAAAGTAAGACGGAGTTTTGTAAAGTGTATTTTCTTATTCACTGCCATGTCATTTGTGGCTCAGTTAGTCCCTATTTTAGTCATGGCTATTTACTGAATAAAAACATGGTTAAATGAGTGAAAATGGACAGATGGGAAGATTGGCACAAATGTGCTCAGTATTCATTATAAAATGAATGCTCTATTCAACTTGAGTTGATAATCAGGGTAACTACCAAGTATGCCTTATTGTCACACTGCTCTAGACAATATTTCTCAATCTCGGCATCTCAGCAATATGAATTATAAGGGTTTGAATAATTCATGCTGCTGTGGGGACAAGAGTGCCCTATGTGTTCTGGGGTGTTTTGCAGCTTTCTTGGCCTCTACCTACTGGAATGCAGTAGTATCTTTCCAGTTGTGACAATCAGCAATGCATGTAAGCCATGATAAATATTTCCTTGAATACAAATGACCCAAGTTGTAAAACATGGCTCTAAAAACACTACAAATCTCATACTATGACGTTAATTTTCTGTGATTACTCGGTAGCAAGCACAAGCTTACTCACCCTGAGCTGTTTCAGCCCACTTTGGAGGACACTCCTGTGGATATCCGATCATGTTCTCAGTGATTTGGTGCTATTGATGCGTTTGAACCTAGTAGTATGAATAGTTGCTCTGAAGCACGTTTAAAAGTAAAATGTCTCTTAGAACATTGTACTGGGTCTTTCAAAGCTTCTCAAAGTTAGGGTCATAAGCATCATTTCCTTTACTGTTTTATTTTGTATGGACCAATACTCAAACATGTGAAGTGAATTGAGGAAATGAATAGCACGTTTGAATGTCCCTTTCTGTTGCAATAAGCTCACTTGATTATAAACATTAACTTTTGTGTAAATCAGTTTAGAAACACTTTTTAACTTCACATAAAGATTTTGGTAATTTTTTTCTGAGCAATTGTAAGTAAAAGCAGAAACACAACTGATTATTAAAGCTCTTGAGCACTCAACTGGCTTTCAAAGCTAACGCTATATACATGTATATGTACGTATACACATACACATGTTACCTTTACATTGGGATATGAATATTGCATTTTATAAATGAGAAAGTACAAAGAATTTTAGATTGTCACAATTATAAGACTATTAAATTGTAAAATTAGGATGTTAAATCATATGTAAAAACAAGATTTCAGTGTTTTGTATATAACCTTTGTAGGAGCAATTTGTTTTATTTTAATGTATTTTCAATTCTGAATTATGTGATACAATTTCGTATAGGCTGGGATTTCCCAACCCCCCAATCTCCCACCCCCCCCCGAACTCCCACCCCCAACATATTTTTCCCATTTTACTACAATAGTGTATTTCTTCAGCTTGTTCTAGAATTTCCTCAGTAATTGGTGCTTAGCGGTCTCAGTGGCTTTAGTTTTGATCTGATTGGCAGGAAGCAAGTTTACTGATTGGCTTCACAATTTGGTAACATTTGTGTTTATACAATACTGTATTTTCTCTTAAAGCTTCCCAATGAGAATAATTGTGTTTTTAACCTGTAGGTTATTCTGCATATTGATTTTTTTTTTAAGAGATAAGTTCTGAGAGCTTCTCTGGCATTTCCATCGAGTCACTGGAATGCACATGATATTTTCAGGGTGTGACAAGCGTAGGTCATATAGGTCAGTGTAGTAAATTTGCGACTGACTCTAAAATGGCTCCTCTAGTGAGTCACAAAAATGATGACTGTGTGGCAAGCAATCCATATGTTCTCCCTGATATCCATGAGAATAGCTTATTGTCAGTTCTCTAGAAGAATCCATCTCAGTAAAAGCATCATCCTAAAATTTGAGGCTGCTGAGGAAACCAGAGAAATCCTACAAGTGTCTAGGCTGTGTTCATTTACAGGGCATCTACAAGATAAAGAAGCATTGTTTTAATACAGAGAGAATTCTCAATTTGCTCTCTGCATGTTTAATGCCCATAGGCAGTGCTGATGACAAAGCTATTCATGTTGCACTTCTACAAGCTTCACACAATTTGTTTTTGTCACTCATAGATCGTAAATGCTCAATCACACTGTAAAATTCAGTTTGCTTTGAGTAGATGGTGCATACCTTCATCACAACCTGGTTTCTCCCCATTCTTGTGGCAGAAAACGATTACTACACCTTCATAAAAATAGTTCTCTTGGCTAAATCTGCATATCTATGTGCATACTTGTTATTGATGGTGCTTTTATATGTTTACCTGCTGTTCTGCTAAATGCAGTTTTAATAGATTCACATAAGACTAAAGAACAAACTTACAGAATTTTAATAATATTGTTGGTAAAAGGACATTATTTACCAGTATATTTTTTACATTTTTAAAGCAAATAAAACATTAGATTTAAAAAGTGCCTGGAAAAGGTAGGAACGCAGATAAAACATTAGAATTAAAAAGTGCCTGGAAAAGGTAGATTTAATAACAAAGTGCATTCTATTGCAACATAAGACAAATTAAACTCAAATTGGTTTGCACAAAGGATACAGTTATGTGTTGCTCACAAGCAAAGTTACCATTAGAAATGATGAACAGTTCTAGTTAATGCATGAATGCCTTGCAGTGTACTCAGATATAGATTCATATAGATAAACTATTCGTGTTTGATAAAATGAAATGCACAGTACTTATGTTGGTGTAGTGTGGCATATTTTCCTATTAAGTAGAAGGAAACACTAAAATGATAATAAAAATATGCATATCAGTACAATAAACATTGATAATACAGTCATCTAGTGCTTTTTACTATACATCGTTGTGTACTTCTATAGAGTAGTCTACAAGTTAGTGCAGGAGGTTTATATATACCAGCAGAACAGACATGGAATGATACGTTGCACTAAGGCATTGTGATGGCTGCAAGATCATTTGCAAAAAGGATTTTTCAATTTCATTATAATCTATCACATATTTTCTCATTGAGAAAAATGCTATGCGGTACATGATGCTATAGTGGCCAATCTAAATGAAAGGTGTAGGTTTGTTTGAGTCTATATTTAGTGAGACTCAAATCCCATGATGTAAAATGTTGGCCCATCCTCCCCTACCCCATCTCTTGTCAATGTTTCACTTAATTTTGTTTGTCAATATCTAGGGACTTATTGCTTGGTTATCAATCCTTTTTAAAGCTTTAGAGAAGTTTCCGTTACAATCTTTTTCAGCAAATTCTGAGATGGGTATCTCATTAACTTTGTAGAGTTACTGTTTAATTCCTTAATTTTTCAAACAAAATGCACACTATGTTCAAATAGTGCACCTTACCAAAGCTGAGATTGAGTCTGTCTTGCCTAACTCACAAATGGGAAAATCCTGATGGAACATTTTCCAAAAAATAAGAAATTCAAATTCACTAAACATCTTCACTGGCAAAGTTAGATATGCCTGGCATTAAAAACCGAGGCAAAAAAATAACTTTATCCTACGAGAAGGATGTAAACAGATATTTGATTAATACTCAGCACCAAATTGTGGGTCAAAAATGGTGGAATCTGCAAAAGCATCATTTGAAAATACAGGCAGATGAATACCTACCAAATGTTGTATGAGTTGGGGAGGGTAACCTGGTTATCATCTGAGTAATAGCCAGGAAAAAAAAAATAGATGACATTGAGACTCTAAGGAAAATCATGTTCAGGTTGGTAGAAGATGTGTTTTTCTTTGCTAAAACACCCTGAAAACATATTTTTAAATGTATTGTTTAGATATATTTCCACTGAAGAAGAGACTGTTAAATCTATCTTCATACTATCATGCTGGACTTAGTCATTTGCTATCTCTACAATGTTCTCTTGGAGCTTTTGATGCTGGGACAAAAGAAGCTGGTGTCTTTGGAGAAATGTTGTACGGGTTGGGGAGTATAATGGTCTCTAGTTGAGACCATTTTGTTGCAAATGCTAGAATTTCATTGTTTTTAATGGCTGAATAGTATTCAACATCTTATACCTGTTCCACTTGAAAAAAATAACAAGTCAGTTTTTAGCTAAGTAGGATCTTACGTCTTTGATCACTGAAAATTCTAGCGTCATTCTTCTAGTTTTTTTTCTCCCCCTCTTTTTTATGTATTTAAGGTACACAAATAATAAAACAGACACAAACATACACACACAGGAGGGAGAAAGGGGTGGAAGATTGAGAGAGGGTGATCAAAATGGATTGAGAGAGATTGGTGATTACCTTTTCTAAGGCTGGAAACCTAGAATTCTGTCGAGTTCTCTTGCATAAGTGGCATAAACTCCACTAAGTCATCACTTGTTGACCATCCAGGAAGTGGAAGAGCCAGTGCTGAAAAAAAAAAAAAAAACACTGTAAAGTACTTGGTAGCTACCCAAGCAATGCCTCAAAGAAACGCCCACTCCTAACTGGCTCTTGTCCTCCTGAAATAGTATATATACATTTTTATTTCTTGCATTACTCTCTAAAACAAAAATTGTGGCAAATTAAACTTGCATTTCATGTGAGCCTGAATCATTGTTTCAGCCTTTGGTAAGCAAGGCCATACACAGATGCACATGCAGAGCATTCAGTAGAGCAGGCTTATAATATACTCCCAGTTTACATATTTTTAAAGGTTTTTTGAATTCAAAGGCATCATTACAGAGAGAAAGAATGAGAGATCAAGGGAGAGATTTTCGTCTGCTGGTTCACTCTCCAAATGGATGGAGCTGTGCCAAAGTGAAGCAGAAGCTTCCTTTGAATCTTTCGTGTGGGTGAGAGAACCCAAGTGCTTGGAACCACTTTCTGTTCTTTTCCGAGGTGCATTAGTAGTAAGCTGGTTTGTACATGTAACATCCAGGTCTCAAACAGGCATCCGTAGGGGTATACTGCATTGCTGGCAGCCACTTAAATTTCTATGCCTCTACAACAGCCTTTAAACAAGGAAAAGCGTAAGCATATTGTTCTATCTTGGGGTGCATGTGTGAGTAATCTATTTGTGAATTTTGATCAGTATCTCTATTATGGTAGGACCAAAAAATCTGACTTAGCTAATGCAGTTAACTAGAATCAACTTAATGCTAGAATTAAATATTGAGATTTGAGAGACAAGATGACAGATGATAGAAAAATCATAGAGGAAAAATGGGTTTAAGACATGGCCAGAGTTCATGTTTCTCCAAAGCAGTCCCAGGATTTTTTTCCATGTTACAGTTTTGTAGGGACAGGGATTCCCTCTCCACCTTACCCTTGTGCTGCGTTCTCCCCAACCCGCACCATATTCCCCCATATTATAACAGTATAGTCCTTCAGCAGTAGTCACAAGTACAGGATTCTGCTACTTACGTTTATGGTGGCATTGTAGGTATAAGCAGAAAATGTTCTTCAAAAAGAATAAAAAGGAATAGATGAAAAAAAAACAAGGAAATAGAGATTATTAAAATTCTAAAATAACTGCACAGTTTACTGGGGGTTGGCATTGTGGTGCAGCTGCTTAAGTAAGATTGAGCCTCTGTCTAATGCATCTGTTCAGGAAACCAATGCTGCCCCCTGTACTTGGGCACCTACTGCTCCTGTGAGAGACTTGTGCGGCCCCCTCACCCCTGCCTTTGGCCTGATCCCAGCCCTGGCTATTTTGGTCATTTGAGAAATGAACCAGTAGATGAAAGAACCACTTGCTGCTCCTTGCTCTCCTCAACCTGAGTTCTCTTTCTTCCACTGCCTTTGGAGTAAATAAATTTTAAATAGTCCTACCTGTCATATTGTCTTAGAAAAATAATATACACACTGGTATTTCATGGTGCATTTTGATGCCTGTTTGACATTAAATATTTATTACAATGAAAGTTTGATAATTACCATCAGATACAATTTCAAATTGTTAGAGATGACACTTGCAAGCAGAAGATAATAATTTAAGGTATTGATTATGAAGCATGCTGTGAAAGTTCTGAATGTTTTGAGGAGAGATTCTGTGTTTGCTTTTAAATCCTTTCAGAACTTGGGCCCGGCGGCGTGGCATAGTGGCTGAAGTCCTCACCTTGAATGTGCCAGGATCCCATATGGGTGCCAGTTCTAATCTTGGCAGCTCCACTTCCCATCCAGCTCCCTGCTTGTGGTCTGGGAAAGCAGTCGAGGACGGCCTGAAGCTTTGGGACCCTGCACCGCGTGGGAGACCCAGAGGAGGCTCCTGGCTTCGGACCAGCATAGCATCGGCCGTTGAGCTCACTTGGGGAGTGAGTCATCGGATGGAGGATCTTCCTCTCTGTTTCTCCTCCTCTCTGTATATCTGACTTTCCAATAAATGAATGAATCTTTAAAAAAAATAACCATTTGGAACTACAATTTATCTTATTGAGACAGCTTGCACATGTGCAAATTATATTCACCCTCCATTTTGAAGCACTGAATTTATTAATCAGTATGTTAATATACATAGAGATATGTAGTATTTAGAATTTTAAAAAGTTAAGAAATATTCTGGAGATTATTATGGGCAATAAGGTTGGCACATATCTCTTGTATTATGATTACTCAGCTGAATATAGATAATTATTCCATTCATTTTTCTGGGTCCGTATGTTTTATTATTCAAGATTTTCTCTATTTAAAAAGGGAAATCTTCTGTTTAAAATGTTCATGTACTTATGATAATGAAGCACATTCATAGAACTCCATAAAACTTTCGTGAAAAATTGAAATATGGAAATGTAGCCTAACATCTTGGCTTTCTGTTTTAAAGATTGATTTATTTTTAATGCAAAGTCAGATATGCAGAGAGGAAGAGACAGAGTGGAAGATCTTCCATCCAATGGTTCACTCCCCAGGCGGCTGTAACGGCTGGAGCTGAGCCAATCCGAAGCCAGGAGCTTCTTCCAGGTCTCCCATGCAGGTGCAGGGTCCCAAGGTTTTGGGCAGGCCTCCACTGCTTTCCCAGGCCACAACCAGGGAACTGGATGGGAAGCAGGACTTCTGGGATTAGAACTGGTGCCAATATGGAATCTTGCAGTACGTGCAAGAGTAGGACTTAAACCACTATGCTATTGTGCTGGGCCCTTGGCTCTCTATTCTTAATTTTACTTGTATTTAAAGACCTTCTAGTCACAAATACTTTGCATTTTGAAATAAAATTTAAAAAGAAATTTTCCAAAAACAAAGATTCTCTATCCAAGTAAAATGTGAGGAACACAAGAGATAAAACAAGAAGGCAAAGCATGTTGACTTACTTGGTCTCAAAATTTTCATCATTCCGAGTATGTGTATAGATTACTAAAAATGTACAATTCTTATAATTTGTAGGTGCAAATAATTTTGGAAAGTAGGAAAATTTTAAAGAACGAAGAATATTTCAATGATGGGCGAGTATAGTGAATGTACGGCATAACTAGATTCTGCAATCACTTTCCATCTTTAAAAATTATGTAACATACAAGATGGTTTGAATATGACTCAAGTATATGTAGTTCTCATAAATCTTTAGATTTTTCACTCAAATACAGCCAAGATGACAAAAATCAATTCAGAATAGAAATGTTTGCTTTACCATTTATAAATGACACATAAAAATTTTATGCATTTGTAAGGCACCGTGGGTTATTACACACCTTGTGTCATGAGCAAATCAGAGGAATCTTGTGTCTTTTCAGTTAATATCCTTTGAGGTGAGAACACTCCATATTCTCTCGGCTAATATTTTTGAAATTTACAGCCATGCAATAGAACTTCAGAACTTACTTCCCTTAATAATTGAAACTTTGTACCCCTGGAGCACCAAAATCTATTCCTCCACAAGTGTTTCAGCTCTGTTCTGTTTCTATAAAAGTGAATTGGTTCTTTTTCAAAGGGTTATGGGAAAAGGAGAGAAAGATCTCCTAAATGTTGGTTCATTCTCAAAAGGCTATGCTGACCATGGTTGGGACAGGGTCAAATCAGGAAGTAGGAATGAAGTCTGGATCTTCTCCGTGCATGGCAGAGATGCAGTTTTATGGCTTACTACCCCCTGCCTCCCAGGAGCATATTACCAGGAATTTGGGATCAAGAGTGAGACCAGGACTCCAATCTGAGACTTGAAACCTGTCATATTCAGTTAATATTAATAACAACATGACCTGTCTTGTTGCCTAGCATGTAATTTATTAGTTGATATTCCAGTGCAGAAACAACCTAGAATTTGTGGCTCACTCTTCTTGGCCATGAAGTGGTATCCTTCCTACTAATATCAGCATTTGCTGGTCTAATAATTTATTAGGACTATTCTCAGTTTGTCGTAAGGATAAGGTTCAGTTTTGTCAGGTGACCAACTGCTATTAGAATTTCTCAGCGTTGTCTTCTCACGCTGTTTCCCTCCATCTTGAATCATTTTATCTACAAAGATTCTTAACATTGCTAATACCTTTATATGTAGTTTGTATGAAATTTTCTTTGGAACAGTTTCCTATCAGGTTGTAAAAATCAGTGCTGTACCGTCTTTTAGCTTTTAGTGGTGCAACTGAGACGTATTGTCAGTGTTACTTTTTTCAATCCGATATTTTCAATGGAGATAGTGTTTATTTCTGGAGAGTTATGGTAGTTCACCAGGTAAAACATCACATTGCATATGGAACTTCTTTCCCCTAAGAGGATATGCGCTAGATGTGGAACAAGGTACACAGAATTTCAAATGTATCTAATTATATTTAATATAGAAGATTATTTGGAACAATTATAGGAACATGCTAAGACAGCATATAAATGCTGTGCATTTTCTATGGACTGTGTCACATGCACATGTATGTTTTGGGGAGAGGGGCTATTACTCGACAAGCGAGTCATGCTGTTTACAGATATGTTTTAAAACAGCTGAATCACACTGTGGGTTTCTTTTCAAATTTAAGGAGATACAAATAGCAAATTACATAATGTAAGTATTTTCTAAATATGCATGATGCCAAGTGCATGAAAATGTTTAAACGCAAGAAGTTAAAAAGAATGGAAGAGTTGAAAGACATGGCAAAAACATAGGGGTGGCAATATTTTTATGTGCTACGTTTTTCCATAGTTGATTAAATTTTTAAGTACTACCCATTTTTTTTTCAGTACTCCTGTACTTGTTAGCCACTTTAGGGAGATGCTAAGTTTAACAAATAGAGAAGTGTTCTAGATTTTATTTTGCCCATGAAGAATAGATTCATTTTTTATTGTTAAATTAGGCAGATCTAGATTTTACATATGGTACCTGAATGAATTGAGAGCACTTTATTGCTTCCTTCTAGAGGTTTTTAGATTTCCCATACTTATGATTTAGATAGTGCAAGAATTTGAACATGGAAATATTTCCCTTTCATTTTTTTTTTAGTTTTTGCAGTAGTGGGGTTTTAACATAAGATGTTATAGGAATAAATTTCTTAATATCTGTTTTCATGATATGCTTAATATGCCTAATATAGTATAACACTTGTTTCCCAGTTCAGTCACTGGGTCAACTCTTTAAGTTACATGGGAATTATATGCTCTCACATGTCTTTTCAAACAAATTATGTAAGTAATGAGAGCTAAAAAGCCCCAGATAGGAAATCCATAACGATTTCCCCAGATCTGCAAAAAAAGAAGTATGAGAACAGAAGCAGCAAAACAAAGTGACAGCATTACACTGTTATTTTTACGCATGGAGTATCACCATTTTTTTTGTTTCTGTCTACCTGTAATTTTAAGACTTCAAATCATGATTTGAAGCCATAATCTCTATTATTAAAACTGTTCTTTATACAAAATGATTATGTCATTATCATATATAAATTCTATAATTCTGTGACTTAAGTGAGCTGATTTATTTGAGATACAGAATAAGTCAAATATGAGAGACTGAGATCGAGCATGTATTTCTCCCCAATTGTTGGCAACATCCAGTGCTGGTTGATGCCAGAGCAAGGAGCAAGGAACTTGGTCTACATCATCCTCCCTGTGGCGAGATGGCAAGTACTTTCGGCGCCTTTGGAATGGCATGCAGTATGCTGGGAAGCAGAGCCACCTGAACATTCCCCTGAGACAGGCTGCAGAGTTAGAAGCAATGATTCACCTGGCGCCCACCTTGCTGTCCCCCAGAATTGTGTGTTAAACATCTTAATAGAGCAGATGTTATGGCACAGCATTTTAAGCAGCTGCTTTGTGTACTTGCATCTCACGTCGGAGTGCTTGGCATTGAGTGCTGCTCTGCTTAGGACCCAACTTCTTCCTAACTCACCAGAGAACAGCAGACACTGGCCCTAGCAAGTGGGTTTCTGCCAGCCTTGAGACACTAGCTTGAGTGGTTTTCTGCCAGCCTCATGTGATACTAGATAGAGTTCCTGGCTTCTGCTTTTGGCTTTCAGCCTGGCCCAGCCGTGGCTGTTGAGGGCATTTATGGAGTGAATCCATGATCTTGTTATCTCTGTCACTCTTAGAAATAAAGAAAAATCCCTTTAGAGTTTTGATTGCAATTGTGTTGTAGACATGGAAGAATTTTGGAAACCAGTGATTTTTTCTGATAAAAAGCTTTTACATCTGATAAAAAGATTTGTGTCATAATGCATGGTAAATTTCCTTCAACAATCAGATATGTGGTTTTTTGTATAAGAATCAATATTTCTATTATATTTATTCTATACTCATCTTTGCCAATATTACAGTAATAGCAGCTGATAATTTAGGAATCGTCACTTGTTTTGTGAGAGAATAATATGTATTACATTGCCATTTAGGATGTTGTGCTGCGTGAATAAATTTTGTAAAGGTTAGATTTCACTGTTTATAACAGCGTTTGATCTGCAGAGGGGGGAAAAAAACTACTATAAGGTATAGAAATATCCTAAAAATCCCCTGCTATTATGTAATTCAGCCTCCTTTGTTATCAACATTTGCTCACACTGAGTTTACTCTAACACATTTATCATCTCAACTCCAGAGTTTACATTAACATATACGTTCAGTGTTGAACTTTTTATGGATTTGGAGACACGCGTGTCTTCATTGTCTGTAAAATACAATCAGTGCCATCTATTCTCAGCCTCCTCTCTAAGTGGAAGACACTTTTGAAAGAAGTGACATGGCATGCAGGGATTTGGCACAGTGATTAAAATGGCACTGCAAATGTTTGCTTACCACACTTGAGTGCTGGAATTTGAGTCTCGGCTCTGCTCCTCAGCCCGTACTATGCTGATTTTTTACTTTAAGGGGCAGCAAGTGATGGCTCAGCTAGTTGAATCTCTGTGACCCACAGGCAAGATGAGGTTACCTTCCAGGTTGTTGATTTGGGAATAAACCAATGGATAGAAAATCAGTCTCCCTCCTTAATAAGCAAACAAACATTCAGCCCTAAACACTCACTTTTATTTTTCGCCATGTGTTAACTTTGATAGAATTCATAATATATATTCTAATTCCAGCATTTTCAGGTGGTTATAATTTTGCTATGCTTTCCTAAATAAGTGCTGCAATTGGTAATATTCATAAAAATAGAAAATGCTGTTTGTCGTGAAATGCATCAACTTTTTCAATCATTTTATTCATTTTTATTTGAAAGACAGGTACACAGAGAAAAGGAGATACAGAGATGTATCTTCTGTTTCCTGGTTTACTCCCCCATAACGGCCAGTGCTGAGCTGATCTGGAGCCAGGAGCTTCTTCAAGGTCTCCCATGTGGGTGCAGGATCCCAAGGTTTGAGCCATCCTTATTTCTTTCCCAGGCTACAAGCAGGGAGCTGGATGGGAAGTGGAGCAACAAGGACATGAAATGGCTCCCATACGGGATCCCAGGGCATGTAAGGTGAGGACTTTAGCCCCTAGGCTACAGCATGGGCCCAGTGCATCAGCTTTTGTGGAAATTTTTCTATTAATGCTAGCAAGTACCCTGTGATTTCTAAAATTAAAAACAGTACAGTAGCTAATTATCCTTGTTACTCAAAAGAGCCAAAACCCACTGAGTAAGTGCCGAAAGAGTCCCTCGTCCCATCTCAGACACAACAAAATAAAATATGCATTTTATAAGTTTAGCAATTTGGATGACACATTGGATTTTGAAAAATGTTTGCCAACGTCACAGAGTGAGTATGTTCTACTAGGTTGATACCTAAAACATTCCGATCGCTGACCTCTGAAAACTTCCCTGTGTTTGATCTGAAGTTCTAGGCAAATTTTCTACCACTGGATGAATTCATCCAAACTAGGGAGCTCTATTTTCGCAAAAGAAAACATGTCAGCAACAATTATTGTGAGCCTATGGATTGAGAAACCCATTTCTCTATATTACTATTTCTTTTTCTTATTTCTTACGGATTCTAGTGAAAAAAAACCATACCTAGCATCTTCCATGAGACTTGTGTGCATAAATTACAGTTGTGTGTTGTCACACATGTATATCTAAGACAGATGCTTTCTTGAGCCATTCCTAACATTTGTTCTGTTACTTGTCAGCTACAACCTTTCCTCCATGTAGTATGTTTCTGTCACTTTATAACTTTAAGAACCCTTTTACTCACTCACTGAACAGGGTACCTTATTGAGAACACATCAAGTGCTTATGCTACATGCTAGGGAAAGAAAAGTGCCAAAATCAGCCAAGTCTTCACCTTCATGGATATTGGATATGGAAGCTAACAAAGTAGAATTAAACCTTAGCTACACACAAGTTAGTATTTCTCTAGTTCTGGCTATGACTGATGGAGACTTGCATTGTTTAATTTGGGGTGGGAGCAATATATGATAATTGGTAACCTTGCCATTTAGACAAGGGAATATTTTTAATATGCATATGTGATAATGTATGCTAACCTTTTTTAAAATTTTTTACAACTTTCAAAATAATTGCATATTTGGAATATTTATGTTTATAAATGGCTGAGGGATAGCATAATGAAAACGTGGTAGGTAATTGCCAATGTGTAGTTAAAATGATGGTCGGATAAAATGATCTGCACATGCTCAGAATGCAGTGATGATCCCATCTTCCGAACCTTGGCATAGGACTATCTGTCACTCTTATGCTGCTGTTCTCCAACGAATACATCTGGTAGGATCTTGGTTTTTTTACCTCTTTCCATGACAGCATTTATTTTTGGTTTGTTATTTTTGGTCTATTCATTGTAAGATGCTTTAAATGATATTGGGTACAGAGTGGCCAAAAACAAAACCATCATATTTTGGGTTTTGTTAATAAAAAGAGAGTAGGTTTCATTGCCCATGAAATGTAGCAAAGAGTGCTGAAAAGGACATCTACAACATCAGATGCTTACAATCAGTCAAAATGTCTTTTATGGATGCTGTATCACAAGGACTTATTGAAACAGACACAAATGACTAGGAAGGGCAAAAAAGTAATATTACCAAAAATAATTAAATTTGACACAAAAACTGCAAATTAAAACAAGAAAGGACTGTTCAGTAAGAAGATGAGCAAAGCAACCTGTTAGCCATATCAACAATGAGCATTATGAGAGGACAGGCCCTTGGGTTTCAGCTCAGGTTTGCTTTCCTTCATCAGTATTTTGTACAATGGTTTTTTTGCCTCTCACTGTCTCTTTGGGACAACTCCTGTTGGGAGTCTCCCTGTTCCTGTTTCCACTGTATTGCCTTTAAAAGAAATTTTATTCATTCTGATTGGTAGTCAGATACAGAGAGGGGGGAGAGAGGGGAAGATCTTCCGTTGACTCACTCCCCAAGTGGCCACAAAAGCTGGAGCTGAGCCAGTCTTAAGCCAGGAGGCAGGAGCTTCTTCCAGGTCTCCTGCACAACCTCAGGTTCCCAAAGCTTTGGGCTGTCCTGGACTTGCCCAGGTCGCAAGAAGCTGGATAGGAAATTGGGCTACTGGGATTAGAACCAGCACCCATAGGGCATCCCTGTGCATGCAAGGAAAGACTTAGCTGCTAGGCTAAGTCTTTGGGCTCTCTTTGTACTGGTTTGAAACTCAGATTTCTTGTCGGTGGCTTGGGATGCCTTCCCATAGCTTGTCCACACTCACGCTCCTGTGTTGCCAGCCATGGTCTTTGAAGTTTTCAGTATTTTTTCCTTGTCTGCGTGGCACCTACCTCCCTCCAGTGGATACCAGGGACTTTGGGTTGCCTTGACTGTTGGTTGTCCCTTCCTGCACTCTCTTCCACCTGATCCTATCCCAAAGATCTCTGCATTCTCAGCTACACTTGCATTTCCCAGTTGGTCATCTTGTCACCTCCTCATACACGATTCTGAATAATATTTTGCAAATGGTGTTTCTGAAAAGTTTTTCAAAAATAAGTATCAACATCCATTCAATTAGTCAGGATCATTATTTTAAAATTTTAATTATTTTCTACCTCCTATAAAGAGAAATATTTTCTCATTCTTTTTATTGTTTAGAGAGCAGAGTCTACTGCTGGTCATGAAGTAGTAGGTCAGTAAATACTTGAATTAAAAAAAAAACAAATCAGATATTGAACACTAAGCACTAAAAGGAAAAATGTGATGACCAATAGCACATCAACTTTGAAGATGGTGTTACTCTATGGTTAATTGAAGTATTGGGTTATGCTATGCAGTCTCAACCTATGATAAACATTATCACTTAATAATAACTTGATCAAGAGTGATGCCATTGGTATAATATGGAGCTTGAAAGTAACAATGTCAAAGTGATGACAGTAAGCATTTTGTACAAAATTATAACAGATTCCGATGACTTTCTGATGCTGATTAAAACAAAATAACAGGAAATATTTCCAGAAGCTTTTTGTTGAATGGAGCGTATTCTATGCAGTCTTACTTTATTCACAACTGCATTTTTCTTTTCTGGAGTTGCTGCTAGAATAGCAGAGAAGGAAACAGCAATTTGATAACAAGTCTGTGAAAGCCACTGCAAAGGATAATCACAAGTTTCCAACTGCTGCAATGCAAGTAGATCTACTTGGGATTGAAATGACAATATGATGTTTCAATCCCTTGGGAAGAATTATACCAGGCAACTGAGTGCAAACTATCCAATAAACTCTTTGTGGACTTTAAATCAGTGAACTGTATAAAGGAGACTCAATATCCAGAATTGCATGTCAAGAACTAAATTTACATGACATATTCACTTAAAGTAAAGGTAACCATGCATGCGGGTCTATGATCTCCTTGGGGACCAAGAGAACTGAGCAACTGCTTGGCCTCCGTGCCAGTGCACTGATTTACCATAAAAAAATATTGCTGCTCTGTTGGAAAAAAATCACTATCTTTTGCAAACAAAAACATCATGTTCCACTGTTATTAGCTATATCAATCTCTGTAATGAATGTTCTGAGAAGAAAAGAAATGGTAACAATCAGTTCAATTCTGCCTCATTGGACGCCTGGCAAATCTATATGAGATGTACACAAATACCAACTTGAAAGCAGTTGAGGAAGTAGTGAGTTGATAGCAGTCAGGTGTAGTTGTTTACTTACAAAAGGTGATGTAAATTTCTTACACTTCTGCCTTTGTATCCTTTATGATATGACTCTTGGGTTACTCCTAATAGGCAGTAGATTCGTTTTCTCATTCCCCTAAATTTGCCACGTGGCTCAATAGGACAGCTGTAAAAGGGTTTAGAATGCTTGCAGCATAAGTAGATAATGAGAGATGATATGCTTGTCTAATTGGACACTTCAAAATATATTCATATGTTGAGATATAACCCCATAAATATGTAATTTTACATCACATAAAATTCACTTTATAATATAAAATATTCTAATAATAGCTAGTTATTATATCATTGTTGCATCAACTTTCAAATGAACTTCTGTTTTCATATGCTTGCCTCAAGTCATTTTGCATAGTTAGTTGCATAATCACACCAAGGAAATCCATGTATATAATCTATAGAAATACTGTGTACACACACATCACTTAGATTAGGCAATACATAGAAGCATATATATTTAAACAGGGTTTTCAGTGACTGCTATACACAAAAGTTCTTCATGGTTTGTTTAAACTATAAATAATGCTTGATTTTACTTCCTTATTATTACTACTTAAGAGCTATAAATACTTGATTTACCTGAACTAGCCTTTATTCAAGTGAATGAAAGACTTCACTTGAGCAGCTTATGAGGGTGGAAGTAATATTCTGAAATGGTAATATATTCAATTTGTTCCTTTTTCAGACAATGCATCTGATTGATAATGTTCTTGATGTCAGATAAAATGCACAAAAGAGAATTAGCAGATATTCATACAGGCATATCTTTCGGAAACGAGATGTAGAATTTCAAGTGCATTTAAAGCTAATTGTTCATAACATCATTTAACAAGTAATCATTTTTTGTGACATTTGCACTTCGATGTTTCCTGTACTTTGTAATCATTGTTTGTTACAGAAGCCCTGATAAAGGAAACGTAAATAACATTTCTGAGAGTTTGTAAATTTTATGCTTCTATGTTAGGGATTGGGAGTTCTCTGTAATGGGTGTACACTGCTTCTACTGCTTGAAATGGAGGAGTTTCTAGTACAGCTAGGATGGACTTGGTTGCACATAAAATTAAGGAAATAAAATGTCAACATAATTAAGGAAATAATATGGAAGTACCTTAATTTCTTGGTTTATATTACATTCACATTTCCTAAGATTAATATTCAGAATCAAATGCATAACTTACATTCCTCTCTTACATTGAAGTTGGTCATGCACCCAAATAACCCTCGTTTTGAATGTAGATTGGCTGGGCAGATGTTCTAAAGTAATAATTGTCCAACTTTCAAACAGAACCTAATCAAAATATTTTTTTATTTCGTTATTTTTATTGGAAAGTGAGATATACAGAGAGGAGGAGAGACAGAAAGGAAGATCTTTGGTCCGATGATTCACTCCCCCAAGTGACCACAATGGCTGGTGCTGCACCAATCTGAAGCCAGGAGCCTGGAACCTCCTCCAGGTCTCCCATGCGGGTGCAGCGTCCCAAGGCTTTGGGCCATCCTGGACTGCTTTCCCAGGCCACAAGCATGGGCCTGGAAAGCAAGTGGAGCTGCCAGGAGTAGAACCAGCACCCATGTGGGATCCTGGCGCGTTCCGGGTGAGGACTTTAGCCTCTAGGCCATGCCACTGGGCCTGAATGAAAACATTTTTACCTCTTAAAATTAGAAACAAAATCTCTATAAACATACTCAGTTTTTCCTTTTCATTGGATAGTGAGTATACTAATCCTGTAATGTGTAATCAAAAAGAGTGTTCCAAGTTTCTTCAAAAATATGTATTATAGAAGAAAAATGTACTACAAATTTTAGAAATATCTGTAGAATAGTGTTGTCTATTCAATTAATATTTGATATTAATATATAGAGAGTAATGAAGATAATATCTTGATTTACTATGAATATAGTAACTACTAAGGATTATATGTATATAATATATGGATTATATGTGTGTATAATCTAATTAGTATATAATATGTACACATATTCTATATGTATATAAATATATATATATATATATATAATCCTTAGTGATTATTCTACTTTCTAGAAAGACTTCATAAGTCTCAACTTCGGAAAGGAGGTTTTCTTTAAACTATTTTTAGAACTTAAAATCGAATACTAACTTTGTTAATGGAAATCACACTTTCTGATATCTATTCATATATTTAGTAAAACTTACATGGAAATTTTGTAGTCAATAATTACTCATGGAAGACTTGTAAATTAGCTCATTTGATTTTTAGGATAGCAAAAGGCATTGGGTCTTTTATTAGATATATGAATATTGCAGTTTCATAGTATGAAACAGGGTATATCCTGTTACATTTATAGTATATTGTAGGCTATATGTATATAAAGTGCCAAATAGATGTATATTTGCATATGTATTATACAGTTGGTGTAACAGTACATTTATATCCATAGTATCATATGTATTTATAACAAAATAGTACGTATTTATATACTTCAGTAAGTGCTGGGTAAATTAAAGCGGGGTGATCAGACTGACACATTTGTTGCAGAAAGTCAGGGAATGTAGGCTATAACTTCTCATACATGAATGTGTTAATTGATTCACCTAGTATATTTAACTGCAGCAACTCTTTAATCATGTTCCTAAATGTAGAACCAACATTTTACCTTTATTGTATACGAAATCAAATGACTTTTAGATTCGTAGATGCCTGAAATTTTAAATTGTATCAGAATAGTGTGGGGAAAGTTGGAAAAAATGTAACAAACTATGTATGTGCATCTGCAGGTACCAGAGGATTGTGTGTGTGTGTGTGCACACATACATATTTAATTATAGTATAATTAGGCAGTTTTTACCTTAAAATAATAAAAGATGTCCTGAAAGTTCTACTTAATCAAAGGGAATGTTCATCAACTAATGAGCTCACCAGTTTCATGTGCATGTGTATGCTTTAACGTTTTAAATTTTGATTTTTTCATTTTATTTAACATACATACACACAAGGAGAGAGAGCAACAAAGCTCTCTTCCATTCATTGGTTCACTCCTGAATAGACCACGGTCATGCCGAGGTCAGGCTAGGGCAGAAACCCAGAACCCAATCCATGTCATGTCTAAAGCTGTCAGGGACTCAACTGCTTGCCACATCACTTGCTTCTCAGGATACACAGTAACGGTAAGCTAGAAAAGCTGACCCAGGACTTAAACCCAACACTCCAATGTGGAATGTGGCCAAACTAAGTGACATCTTTAAAGTTTCTGGTTTCATAGTTTCAATGTAGAGATGTATTTTTGTGTTTTCTCCTTTAAAAAAAACCTGTAAGGAAAAAGAGTTGTGAATTCCTAATTGATTTGATAGTATAGTTACTTTTTCTGTTAAGCTCATTTTACTAGAGTATCCATTTAAGAAACTATTTTGATGCCTTTATCCTTTAGATACAATTCATGGTGGGTTTGGAAGGAGGTAACTCAGGGAATCTGCTTTGCCAGCAGTTTTGGTTTAACATATGCTGCCCTTTCCTTGTGTGTTTTTGCTGCACGTTGTCTTGAGGAAGCCTGTTCTATGGCTTATCAGTTGCTTGCACTTGCTATCTTGTGCCAAGGTGACATGTGGATCAATGGTCAAGCCAGCTCAGTTTCCCCATCATTTACCATTAGACTTCATAAGCTTGGTAACTGGGAATTACTTTATGGCTCTGTGCCCTGAGACTCTGGGGATTTAGAAGGAGGCATTTGAGAGCACAAACACACAAAATGATTTTCCTTGTTGGTTTCTATAGTAACAGTGGAATTATTCTTGCAAAATTATGGGTGTTCCAGCTGATACTTGAAACTGGATTTTTTTCTTGAGAAATCTGGAACTGCATGAATGTGGTTGCATAATTTTTTTAAAAAGATTTATTTATTTTTATTGGAAAGTCAGATATACAGAGAGGAGGGGAGAGAGAAAGATCATCCTTCCGATAATAAATTCCCCAAGTGGCTGCAACAGTTGAGCTGCGGGCAATCTGAAGCCAGGAGCCAAGAACCTCTTCTGGGTCACCCACATGGTTGCAGGGTCCTAAGGCTTTGTACTATCCTCTACTGCTTTTCTAGGCTACAAGCATGCAGCTAAGTGGGAAGTAGGGCTACTGGGATTAGAACCGGCACTCATATGGGATTCCAGTGCTTGCAAAGCAAGGACTTTAGCCAGTAAGCTACCATGCCAGGCCCAGTTGTCTAATTCTTAATACAGAACGTTGATGTAAAGTTGACAAAATCTGTTTTGAACTGCAGACTCATTTGCGGATAAAAAGATAAAAATTCATCTGGCAAAACATCATTCAATGTTCCAGTGTCTTGTCTATGAAAAAAAATGTTAAAATTGGGTATATTAATCACACTGACACTTGACATCAATTCTGAGAATCAGAAGGTAGGTGGCTCTTCCCTTAAGTGGTACTTTCTCAGTACAGGATAATTTTGAAATTCTACATGTGTAAGTTCATTTTGAAAAGTACCTTAATATCCCCTTAACTGAACTATACCACAGTTACACTAAAATTTATGATCTCTTTGCCTAAGGTGTGTCTTTACCCAATGAAAATGACATGCATATTGCTCCGTCTATATAATGTAAATAGTTGATGATTTTTAAATTAAACATGTACCACCTAAGTGGTATGTTCAAGAACTAGTTCATGTAGAAAACAACCAAAATATCTGGTAGCGCTAACAACAAAAACAGATAACTTTGTTCCATCAGCATGGTAAACCAGGGATAATATAGAAGAAAGGACAGAGATTTATTGTGTCCTTCTCGGCCAGGTATAAAACATAGGGGTGAGGTGTGATGACCAAGGATGTAAAATGTTCAAAATATTTGGGAGAACCAAGCATGGTAGCTCAGTGTTAAATCCTAGCCTTGCAAGGACTTAGGGGCTCTGGTTTGTGTGCAGCTCCTCCTGCTTCCCATTTAGGTTCTTGTGGGCTGGAAAAGCAGTCAAGAATGGCCCAAAGCCTTGGGACCCTCATCTGCGTAGGAGACTCTGAGAAGGTTCCTGTCTCTTGGCTTTGCATCAGCTCAACTATGGCCTTTGCAACCACTTGGGGATGGATCAGTGGACGAATAATCTTCCTCTCTCTTTCCTCCTTTCTCTGTACATCTGACTTTGCAGTAAAAATTAATAAATTTTTAAAATATTTGTGGAAACTAAATCTGTGTTACGATCGACTTGGGGGCCTTGCATGCCTCGTCTCGCAGAAGTGTTAGTGGGTCAGTTCATACTGTGAAACACACCATCTCCTAAGTTTTCTTATTCCTATTTAGTCAAGATACCAAAAGAGCTCTAGGTGGTAAGAAAATTGCTTGAAGTTAAAACTAAACAACAACAAAAAGGTTTATGGTGAAAATGTGAATTAATAAAACTTCTTGGTGAACTCTTTGCCAATAATATCTAAAATGGAACATATCTAGAATGCCAGAACTAGGCTGCTATTCTTTCAATGTTAACCCTACAGAAATGGATTCGTGTGTTCCAAAAGTTAAATCTACCAGAATGTTGGGGCTGGCATTTTAGCACAGTGGATGGACCTGCTACCTGTGAGGCTGGCATTCCATGTGAGTGGTGGTTTTGGTCTGGCTGCTCTATTGCTTTTCTAGCTCCTGGCTATTGCCCAACTTCTTGGACCACGACACCTGTGTGAGAGATCTAAAGATCCAGTCTGTGGCTTTTGTCTTGCCAAGGTCTGGTCTTTGTGGCCATGGGGGGAGTGAACTAACAAAGGGAAGACTCCTCCCTATGACTCTCTCTCTTTTCTCTCATTAACTCTGCCCTTCACTAAATAACTTAGGTGTTGCAGACCATATGGTCTTTGTCACAATTAATAATTTAACACTGCAGTATAAAAGCAACCAGAGAAATGTGTAAATTAATGGAATAGCTGTGTTTCAATAAATCTATTTAAAAAACAATTGTGAGATTGACCATATGTTTCATAGTCTCTCCACTTGAGGCATAAATAAATAAGTCATAAGCTATTTATGAATGATCTCTGATAACCCAGTATTTAAAGAAAAGATAACAACTCCACAAATCAAGATAGATGAATCTCATGTTTTTGCATGAAACAAATCAGGTACTTAAAGATACAAACTGTAGAATTGATTAGATGACCAGCTGTGCTGTTAGAAAAGCGATTACTCTTGTAAGGTAGTGGCATGATTGGTGTACGTAGAATGACTAGAAGAAAGTCTAAACATATTGCATGAAATTTCTTTGGGGAGCTAATGATCCATTTGATCTGTCTTCTAGTTAGAGATACTCATTTTGCCAAATCCATTAGGTGTTAACGAAGCATTTGTGATCAGAACGTGCAGCTGGTCACAAATGCTATTTAATAATATCTCAGGGGAGGGATGGTCCTAGATACTTGGGTATTCATATCCCTTTATTTAAAACAAATGGCGTTCATATTTCGTGTATGCTAACTTAAGCCTATCTGATTGTACTAGGGAAATTGCAGAGAAATGGTAATGCCTGTTACATAAACACATACAGGAAGATATTTCCCTTTATATTGGAATAAGTGCTAGTACGGCATAATATTAACACTTGAAGATTTTGTTGATTCTGATTTAGATTCATAGAAAAAAAAGAGTTTGAGGTTTCTTAGACAAAATAACAATATTCTTATTGCAAGGTTTTATACTTTATAAATCTTTAAAAATTTATACTTTTAAAATACCTTCAAAAATATAAAAAGTTTAACATGTTTAAGAAAAGTTTCAAATGAAAACTTTAAGATTTTGACAGCTATGTTGAGTTCTCTTCTAGCATAAAGAATTAAGTACTACCAGAAGACTATATGTTAACCATTTATCATTTTTATGACATATAAATTAGAATACCCGAAGTCAGAAATGAGTTCGTTGAGCAAATGATTCCATTTTACTTTACTGAATACAACTGAATTGTAAAATTACAAATACAAATATATGCGAAGGTTGGGTTAAAAACAAATTGGATTTGAAAATGTAAAATTAAACTGTTATCACAGGATAATTTAACAACAAACTACATCTCCAAAAACCTAAGAAAGTAGTTCAAAGGTTAGGAAAAAAATGGTTATTGTTGTTATGACTGTTTTTCCTTCTTGCTGGAGTTTTCAATCTTCTAACATAATACATTGTTTTTTTTTTAAAGTATTTGAAGATTTTAAGAGAAATATGAAAAGCAAATACCCTGTACTGATTCTATGTAATGTTCTGGTAGGTGTATCCATTCATTTTCCAACCAGGATAAATGTTATCTGTCTCTTGAGCATTTCTTGATTTGGAAGCATTCTAAATACAATCTAGTGTTTTGTGTGGACACAATACATTTCATCAGCATTAGCTGTCATCACCCAACTATGAGACAGAAGTCTAGAACCTGTTACTCCTATCTAACTACAACAGCACCCATTCATCAACCGTTTCCACACCTCACTCTCCTCCATTACTCTTAATCACTGTTACACTTTTCAATTCTTTTTGCAACCTGAAGTGGACAGGTTAGTATGTACTCTTGGATTTCCTTAACCTTTATTTAGAATTTAAATATTTTATCACTGCTACATTGTGTAGGACAATTTTATTTGAGCACCTCTGTGTTGGTAAAGTAAGAAATGTAGAGATGTCTTATACAATATTCATATGCAGAGAGTTCTAGTAGCCTAAATTTGCTAAACACCAAGTGCAAAGTTTAAGATGAACAACAGAAACCTATTATGAAAATGCAATTTTAGATACAAATATTTTTGCCTTTCTTATGAATCTCAAATTGTAATTCAATTATTCATAACAATTGTACAAAAAATTTTCAAAAGACATATTTCTTCTGTGTAATTATGTAAACTTCCTTGTATTACTAGTGATGGTTAACATTAGGTGGCGCTGTTTTCCTTTTGGAAAAAACAAATAGTACAAATCCAGACTGCTTTTGTGTTTGCTTAGACTAGACTAGAATCTAAAGTATTAATAAAAATACATTTTTAAAGTATGGCCATTTCTACAGTTGCATATGTTAAAAAGCATGAATTATATAGGCTATGAATGCATTCAATGAGTGTACTTTAAGTTTTCTTTCTACATGCTCATTATGACTTTATAGTAACTGTAAAACTATTGGAGTCTTCTAGCAATAAGAAACAGTAGATTTGAAATGGTAAAAGTAAAACTGCTGTTTTTAGACATACTAATCATTTTGGTTCGTTCAAATTCTGAAATCAGAAATATTTTGTTCATATGATTTCCAGTAATTTTGAAATTTTTCATTTTGCTGTTCACATATAATTTAAGGATTATGTAATTATAAGTGTAAATGTCAACATTTTGATATATCCAAACTTTTCTAATATATTTGAAGTATCTCAGCAGAAAATCATGGGAAAAACATAGGTGCGCACCCACACAATGACATCACCAACAAATTAACCACATATTCAAAGACAAAACCACTTGTGTTTTCCAGGCTTACCATCTCCAAATCAGTATGATTAAAATCACTTTTTAAGCAGCCTTCCTGCTTTTTTTTTTTACCTCACCCTTGACCCTAATACCTTATGAAATAGGAGTCTTCAAAGACCTTTTAATGCACTATTACTTCTTTTGTGGATGTACCCTACCTATCACTAAGGTGATTGCCTTGTCTATCCCCATCACTTTCTATGTAGTGCAACATTTTGAGCAGTGCCTAGCCATGCTTCAACATCTTATTTCTGCTTTTCCGTGACCTCACTATTCTCTAGTTGGTCCTTCTGTTTCACTCTGAAGAATCGTGTTTCTCTGTAACAGATAAAAACAAACCAAACTTAAATGTCAACTTGTGCACCCATTGTTTTGTACTCTGGCATCATATTGGTGTGCATACATCATTGTGTTGAATGGTGGGAATCTTTATTCTGTTGAAGTTGTAAGGACCTGAAGGCTGGGACTAGGTGTCCTCTGCAGATCTAGCACATGTACAAAGGATAGCATAATCATAAGGGGTAGAATTTCTGGCATGAGAGGCATGCTTCTAAATCCAGATGAGCACCTATTAAATCTAGGATGCACCAGCATACCAGTTTCTGAAGAATTCATTTCTTGTCTGTAAAGGAAGAGTAATAATATATCCCAGCAAATATAATTACATGGAGTTGAGTTAATAGTTTCTTCTTAGCTCAGTCCTGAAATATTATAAGTGATTTATAGTTAATGATACATATATAATAGAAATTGTAGACTGCTGAAAGAAGTTAAAATAGATGCCCCTGTGTCTTACAACATTACTATATACATAAGCATTGTGGAATTATAACAGTTTTTGTTGCACGGTTTTGCTGCATAGTAATCTCAGTATCATACATGCTGTTTGGCCAATGTTATAATAGTCACTAATAGTATTGTGTTTGGAGTTTACCGTATTACAAATGCTTGCTAAGTTTTATTCTGTTTCAGTAAACCAAAACTATTTGGCAGCCTTGACATTCTTTTAATTGATGCAAATAGGTTTGAACATAATTACAACCACCCCCTTTGTTTGGATATGTATTCCCCACTTCATTGCAGTCTCTCCATTTTCCTGTTATTTTCCATTATTGGGACTGCCGTTTGCCATTCTCATTTGATAGCTGTTTCCAAAATGTTCTGACATGTAATTCATGTACTATGCAATCCACTCACTGAATGTATATAATTGGTGGCTTTTGTATTTTCAGAGTTTTGGATTAGATACCATAGTCAATGACAGTACATTTACCTCCCAGTCTTATAGTTCATCAGCTGTCAACCATAGACCTCTTACCCTGTAACTGTAGGGGACCGCCAGTCTACTACACCTCCTGATATTGTTTGCTTCAGGGTACATAAATGGAGCCATTCAACATATATACGTTTATGACTTGCTGCCCTTAGCTAACCTGATACTTCAAGATTCATCCATGTTTTAGCATTTCCCACCTAAAATGTATATACAAGTGTTCATGAAAATGTTCGTGGAAATGATTACAAAACATGCGCAGATTTAATTTTTTCATCAATAATCCACTTATTTTTAAACCCTGCCCATGCACTTCCTGAAATTTCTTCATATGTGCAATGTAATATTACTCAACATTATTTCAGTAATATTTCATCATATACAAGCATTTTACTGACCAATTTTCATTTAATGATCAATGGGAATGTAATCACTCTGTAGTTATTTTTTTTTAAATTTTGGTAAATATGACCACAGAGGTTTTTGTTTATATCCGAGTGTATTCTCTGAAGTATATACCCAGGTTTGGAATTGCTTGATCATATGGTAACTATATTTAATGATTGGTGGAACTGCCAATCTGCTTTCTCTGCCGCCTCAATTTATATACTAAGTGCCTGTGTGGAGCACTTCAATTCTCCACGACCTGGACAACACTGCTGTCATTGTAATCTAGGCAGTCTCATGGGTGGGAGTTGGTATCTCATTGTAGTATTGATTTGCATATTGTCTGTAACAGCTAATGATGGTGAGGATCGTGTTCATTTTCCATTTGCATATCTTTGAGAAGATGTTTATTCATAACCCTTTTTCATTTTTGGTTGTATTGCTCATCTATTGAGTTGTGAATGTTTTCCTTTGTGTTTTAGATGCAAATCCTTTATAAAACATAAATTGCAGTGATACACAGCCCAAGCTGTGTTTTTTTTTTTTATTTTCATCATGATTTTACTTGAAGTGATATCATATAAGAAATCATTCCTAATCAAAACTCATGAAGAATTACCCTCAAGCTTTCCCAGTTATTTTTCTTTTTTTATTAGAGAAGGAGAGACCAGAGAGGCGCATATCCTATCTTCTGACTCATTCGTAAATCAGTATTTGGCCTTGGTCTGGCCAGATCAAAACCAGGACAGAGAAACACCATCCAAATCTTGGTCATGGGTGGCAGGAGCTAATTACATGAGTTGTCAGTGTGGACGCATCACGGTATTGCCCTATCAGGAAAGTGTAATCACAGCCAGAGCTAGATAACAAGTATAGGCACTTCATTGTTACACACCAGTATTTTAAAGCTGTAGACCAAAGTGCTAAGCCAAATGCCCACCCTGTTGTCTTCTAAGTGTATCACACAATTTCCCCTACCCTTACTTTTCTGTAACAAATACTTTTCTGAACTCCCATGAAACCAGAGATACACTGAGTACCTGCAATTTAATGCTTTCTTCATCTTAAGCATGTAGCTCATATTGTAATTGCGTTATTTGCAGGTTTAATATGGCACAATTCTATCAATTTATTTTTTTTGCAATTCAGAAATAGGAGATTTATTCTTAATAAAAGTTTGTGATACAATTGCTATTACTATGTTAAGTTGAACATTTATGAGGCACTAAGTGGTTTCTCTGTGGAGTGTTTCAGTAACCAGCATCACTACTCAGGCATTCAGGTCACGATCAGCATAATCTTGATCACTCGAACAGGACACCGATTCCACTGCAATTAGTCTGGTATCTCATGATGGCTATCAAGTGACTAGTTGCAGGAAGTATATGTAATATGAATACAGTAAAAAAAATTACTCTGGGCAGGAAGGAATGAAACAGCCTGAGACTTGATTATGCACCTTGGCATAGTGAAATTATTTTGTAATTTTGCAGTTAATATTTTTTAAATAAAAGCGATTGAAAGTAAGTAAAATTGTTGAACAGTGAAACGACTGATAAGGCACTTACTTCTGACCCTGAAGTGTTGTTTGATACATTTTACTTCATTTTTCCATAAAGCATAGTAAACAGGCTCTATTTCTTAAATATGATTTTTCATCGCATCCCATCACTGAAGAAACTGCATTTTTCTCACCAACTTTTCTTGGATAAGTTGTTTGAAAAGAATTGCATAAAAAAATTATGTATACCTCATCCTTCTCAATTATGTAACTGCCACATTTGCTTGATAATGAATCTACAGCAAAGTTTTGAGATGAGTGTTTTTGTACTTTTTTTTTTAATTGTCTTATCAATTCTTGTTTTGATCCTAAATTTCACCTGGTAATTCAATTTGCAGCTTCTTGCAAGTGGTCCTTCTGGACGTCGATGAGGATTGCGATGAATGTGTACATAAATTTATAGATTGTTTTCTACATGTTGCTGAGTCCTTTGACCCTAGAATCTGGGGTGTATTTCCATGTACTTATGCTTCTTTTAATTTCTTATGTTGTGTAGTTTTCAGAACATAAGCTCTGTATGCTTTTAGCTAATATTTGCTGCATTTGTGTCTAGCAAAAGCTGTAGAAAAATGTTACCAAGTGGGAACATATTTCTTAGAAAAAACAGGAAATTGTGAAGATGGCACACATTAGTTTAATTCTAAAGTCCATGATCCTAGTCCTTTGATGAGGAGATTCAGTTCACAATAGTCTTCATGTCTGATCACATTGATTTCCTTTAGTACAGGACTGAAGTTTATAGACAGAATTATAGAGCATGAATAGTTTGGATTTTATGAATGTGCATGTCTTTGCAGTGCACTGTCATAAAGGATAGATAAATGTGCACTGAATACTAGACCTTCATGTGTACTTAAGGGAATATGGTAGAAGATGGAATGAAGATGGGATTTTACTCCAGGAAGCGTAGCGTCTTTATAAATGCAGAGAATGTAGGAACAGAAAGCCACAAAGGAAAGAACAGATAACACAAATTACATGAGCCAGAGGTTGGATGACGCTGACCTGTCTCAAAGCGTGTATGTTGAGAGATTGGTGCATGCATAAAGCAAGCCCTGAGGTAGTTGTGGATGACTTAGGACTGAAGCATGAGTTCATTCATATATTATTTCTACTGGAACACACATTGATTGATATTCACCTTGATAATTAAATATCCTGTGCTGACTGTAAATTCCTTTTGTGAGACAATGAAGTTATGACAATTATGGACATAAATACAAATTAATCATTCCAGTGTGTTGGCATGCGATATACTGATTTCTTAAAAATTCAACACAGTATTTACAGCAGCTGGAATGATTAAGCACAAAGCTCTACAAAACGCTTGGTTTCAAATGTATATAATTAGTTTTACTGCTTACACAGAGTTTGTATTTATTACATTTGTATATTTTTGTTTTTGATCATGTGTTGGTGATTCCTAGCATCAAAAATAGTCACGTAATTCTTTCAATGATCAAATTGTACTTTTTGTAAGTTCTTTTAAGTATGTTTTTGGAAGTAAACAAGTGATACAATGAAAATTTTCTCACTTTGGTTTTAATTTCCTTTACAAATGAGAATTTTAGTAAATTGCAATAGGAAGAGAAGGGAGAACATTTTTTTGATATGTTATGTAAATATGGTGATAACGAAATCACCTTTAAAGTTATCCGTGTATTTTCATCGGATTCTTCAGATTTGAATTCTAGACTTTCAGGATATTTATATAACCCTCAAACACCTACAAGAAAACCTCTGATGTTGACCCTGCTTTCTTTTCTCAATATGCAGTTAGAAGTATATAAATCATCATTTTTAATATTAGCAGTACACATTTATCTGGAAAAATCTGAGATTTAAAATTTTTATTTGCACAATTTCATAACAGCAAGCAGATAATTTCCTTACATTTTGCTGTTGGGAATGCATAATTCTAATAGTATTACTACAAATATTTATATAATACTCGTTATAAGCTTGATTATGAAAGATAAAAATGCACTGTATTAATGTTTATAACATGGTTTTTATGAGGATACTTCAAGCTTTTCATGAAAACAATGAAATAAAAAGGGTAATTTTATTTTTAAGTGCATTCATTTTTTCCGTAACACCATGTTCATGACCTGCTTGACAGTCTCTTTAAGGAATGAATATCCAAATGTTTTGTGTTGGAGGTGAATAGCTGAAGCAGCCTTTAAGGTACACCACTTGGATTGCCACATCATGTAGCAGAAAGACTCACATTTTACTGTTTTATGACATGTAGTTTCAAAGCTTTCCAGTTTTTAAGGAGGCAACACAGGGGTGAGCCCATGAAACCAGATGCGTAGTTAATTATGGATAGAAGAGTGTGCCCATGATCTATGGAGAGAGAAACAAAGATAGGAAAGAGGGAATTATGGTTCTATAAAGCTCTTCAGCAGTGTATGTCTTAAACGATGTTTCAGGCTCTTGACTGTGTCCTTTGGGTTGTCCAGGAGGCCCTAGAGTCCCCCCACACAATACCTCTGGACCTCAAGGACTATTCTTGGTACTTGAGTATCCTCCGGTCCCCATACTTTGCCCAATTGTCAAGGCCCTGAGTGCTCTATATCAAAAGTGAAGGTGTATAAGGCTGGTTGTAAAAGTTCTTATACCTCGTTTTTAACATTTGGCAGTGTGGTAGAATGCTTGGTGCTTCGTGTCCAATCTATAGTGTTTACAAATAAATGTTGTAATAATCTTGCATGTCATCAGTTGAAATGATGGTAGATAGCACTTCATGCAAAGAATGCCAAGAAACTCTTAGGTGGAGCTTTACTTGAAGCCTTTATCAGTAATGTTAGGGGGCAACAGTCTGATCTATTGCTCTAGAAATTGCCATAGATGTGGTAGAAACACATAACCTGCTGTAAATGGTGTTAGTGGAGGGCACCTGTCTTGTAGGCATTGCATCCATGAGCTTGAAGGTGGACAGCTGCCAGAGTATTAGTCTGCAGGGTTAGCAAGGTTCCTGGGGTTTAGAAGATGACAGAATTTGTCACACACAGAGACTTGATGCATGTAGAAATGAACAACTCATTGAAAAGGGTGAGAAAATACACAATGGTAAACTCCTGATGCACCAAATAGCTTGAGTTATATAAGATGTAAATGAAAGAGAGGTCATGTAATTTAACGTATTTAGGGACCGATTGCAACAGAAATGAGGATGCCACCTGGTCACTGTGAAGGTTGGTTGTAGGTCTCACACTGCCAGGTAGCTTTCTCATGCAGGCTACAATTATGTCCTATCTGTCCTTGTTGGCTCTAAGACCTCCTAACAGTCACTGGAGGAAGCAATCACAATTGGTTTGTGGAGGGAGTCATAGAAGGTGTAATAGAGTGAAAAAGTTGAACAGAAAACCAAACCAAGACTCTGTCCTGCTCTCAGAGCAAGGTATGTGAAGGAGAAAGGTTCAGTGGCAGATGAATTGCTGGGGATAAGATAATTCTTCTGCCTCCTATTCAGCTCACCTCTGATATCAAGTCATGGCTGGGTCCATATAACTGCCTCTGATGCAAGTGACTATTTGCTGATTATATGGAGACAAAATATAGAAGCAGTCAATATGTAAAGGAAAAATACATATTAAAGAGGGAGTGTAGCTTTGTTTAGCATAAGCTGTAACCAAACAGGTTTGACTGCACCCATTTTTATAATTCAGAGGCGTAATGAGTGGTCTGGAGCAGAGTCTCATTGAACATTGACTGATAGGTAATGTGCAGCTTGAGTATCACCCATTTCTTTGCACTTGAATTTCACAATTGATGGCACATTGAATGCTTGATGCAATTAGGAGTGTCTGCCATGGTGGTGTTATCATAATGACCTTATTATATAAACAAAATTGCAACCAACAAGCTACCGTTTTTGGTGGGTATCAGTCCTGAGTGGTGGTTTCATACAATCGTTGCAGTTTGAGGCTTAATGGAGTAGGGCAATGCTGGTGGGTTCAGCTCCAAGTTGATAATTACTTTCTTGTCCACATCATTTGTATGTATCATATCCTTTGACCAAAGGCACAGACCAGCAATAATAAGTTAACATAAGAATATGGAAAATATATTGTAAAAGCCTGTGCATAGCCAGATCCATTTTGTCCCAAATCTCAACCCTTAGGAGAAAAGGAAAATGGTGGACATGGAACAAAAATTTTAAAGTCAGAGGTAAGAAAATGTGAGTAAGCAGAATGTGTGGCTTTACTGAGACTGCTTCAAAAGGTATCCCTCAGCTCACAAACTGAGAAAGCAAAGGACTTGCTGTGACTGTGAAACTTCCGGGCGCAATAGTTACAGATTTGGAAAAATCTGAAGAGCAGCAGGCTGTGGGATGGCATTAAAAGCCCCTGGGGTGAACAGGTGGACTCTGAAAAATGCTCCTGTCCAAAGCATGGATATGCAGAACAGCCAGGGTCATGACACTTGAACAGCTCTGCTGAATGGGAAGACAGGCTTCCCATGTTGTATAGCAACTCTACAGGAAGGGAAAGGCTCAGCGAAGGAGACATGCAGTGATTGGGAGCTACGTTACCATGGAGAGAGAGCTTTAAGGTTGTTCCAATATAGTCGAAAGGAGGTGTTATAAGTGTAGGAAAATTAATGTCTGAAGTTGAGTTTACAGATCGTGCTTCAAACTCACTCTAACTGCTTAATGTACATTACAAAATTCCATGCTGTGTCTCCATTTCTGTACCAAATGACTAAAAGTTCTCATTCAGTGAAGAAAAACCTGTGGTTTGCTAGCTTTTTATTTCTCATCTACAATTTTACTTTACTCAAGGAAAGTCCAAAATAATATTGAATAAATTATCGTGAGAGTTTATCAGCTAATATTAGTGAAATTTCATTATTATAACACTGAAGAAGAAATTCTATTATCCCACAAATAATTACTTTCCCAGAATAACTTTGTAGTTGGGATACTCCTAGTTTCAAATGGACAGTGTAACAGGTTTTTGAAATTACAGAAAACATTTTTTAACTGAGATGTTTCCTTCAATGTTGAATAATGAGATTTTTTCAAAAGATTTTATTTTATCACAAAGTCAGGTATACAGAGAGGAGGAGAGACAGAGAGGAAGATCTGTCCAATGATTCACTCCCTAAGTGGCCACCAAGGCCAGAGCTGAGCCAATTCACAGCCAGGAGCCAGGAGCTCTTCAAGGTCTCCCACACGGTTGCAGGGTCCCAAGGCTTTGGGCTTACTGCTTTTTACTCTACTGCTTTCCCAGGCCACAGACAGGGAGCTGGATGGGAAGTGTGGCTGCCGGGATTAGAAAAGGTGCCCATATGGGATCCAGGCACATTCAAGGTCAGAACTTTAGCCACTAGGCCACCATACCGGGCCCAAGAAGAAATTCTTAGAAACCAGTTTTTACCCTTTCCGTAACTATCAGATGTGAAATTGCTGATGTGGTCAATTATTTCAGCGAAGAGTATAGGAATTGGGGAAGAGGGAACATGGCGGACAGAGACTTTGAAAGGTGTTTCGTCATTTGCTTCACGTAGAGCATTGCAAGCAGCTATCTTACACTATTGAACTCCACAGAAAGCTGGCCTCTCAGTCAATGAAAGAAGGCTGTCAGAAACTCGTGGGAGTCAGAATTGAGCACTTTCAACAACTCTACTTGAGGTTGATAATTCAGCACAGCCTGACTGGATACACCCTGTGTTCACTTACGTTGTGAGGAAGCCTTTGCCATCGATAGAGCCAACTCATCCTCATCTTCTTGCTTCTGTATCTATTGTGTAAACTGTGCACTTGATGACTTTTTCTTCTGTTTGCCACTTCATACATGGATTTGACTGAGACTTCCTCATTTCCTGACAAATACAACTTTCTCAAACGTGTCGTTCTTGGTAGCAATATATGCATATGCATATGTAGTTTTTTTAACTCTTTAGAAATATATACTATGGTGTTATCTATAGTCATCCTGCTGTGTAATAGCACACGGGGAGAATTTTTGTTTCCTAACTGTAAATTAAAACTTTTTATCAGACTTTCTCCAAAACCTCTGAAGAAAACATAAATAACATAAATTAAAAAAATAACATAACAATGTTATTTAAGGTGTGAAAGCTTCACTGCAGTTTGGAGAGGATAGTATGATTTGTGTTCTGAAATGCGTAAATCCCTCCCATGGAGCAATCATAGCCATCCCCAGACTCCTGGAAGTCAAAGGTCACATTCCGAAATCACTGCTGACCCTCAGTGGGACCAGCGTGGAGCATCAGTGACGTGTAAGCACTGACCATGCCTTGTTTCTTGCCTTCCCACTAACTAGCCACACTCATGCTGCTACCATACCTTGCTCTTCTCAGAGATTGTCATTCTCTTGCTTTGAGCGCTTAAGGAAAACACACCCATTCTACGATTGGACCAAGCATGACGTACAAGTAACTGTATGATCCAGTTTAGATTTACTATCAGACTGATCAGTGTTAAGACAAGTGATAAGGTTGAACTTGGGGTGTCAGTAACCCTCTGGAAAGCATCTGTGGAAATTAAATATTTTATCTACATGAAATTAAATCAAAATTTAAAAATACAGGGAACAGCATATCAAACAACACACAAGATAAAGAACATTTTGTTTTGGAGGAATGTTGACATCTTTACCAAGTGATACCTAAGGTTGTACACCATTAGGCTTTTCAAGAAGACAGGGAGTTTATCATTAGCATAGAGCAGTTTGTTGAACCATTTGTCATTTGCTCAGAAACTCAAATTTAGAAGTTGTAGCATGGAACACTAGCTTGAAATATGCCAACAAAATGTAGTATTGTAGGCATTGAATTTTATCGAGCTTTCTAAACATATAACTAAAGAAATATGTGTTTAGTGCATAATAACATTTAACTTTCCTTTTTTATGCAGCAAGTTTTATATGTTCAATATTCACATTATAAAATATTTGATAAATTATTTTGGATTATGTCTTAATTTTAATGACATAGATAGTATAAATGTCAAACACTGAAAAGCATAATGTATTGCACCAACAACAATGTGGTAAAGAAAGTGACACTGTTTTCTGGGTTGAATTCCTTATTAAACAGATCTTTCATTCAGCCATCATTATGTACATTTTTTTAATTTTAATTTTCCCTGTTGTGCAGATAAATATTTCTTGATGCTTTTATTTCTCCATGTTATGTAGTTCTGTGAAAACAAGTAAAAAGGTAAGGCTTTTGAACACTATTCAGGCAGGCCCAGGGCTAATATTTGAGAAAGCAGGAAGGTTATATTTATAGTAACAGTTAACCAAATGGTACAGAAATAATGCCAATTTCCTGTGATTTGTCCTTGAGCCCATATTTTAATACTACAATTGTAGCATTATCAATGCCAACATGGAATTCAGTCTTCACAATGGTTCCTATCTATGCCTGAATTATCCCTTCAGTTTTTGTTCCTACAAGATGCGTCAAGTTCTCTTTCCCACTCTGCAATGCAGACCTGATATTCAGAATTTCAAATCCCTTATAAATGTTATACTTTGCCAATATAGAAATTTGGCAATGTTTCTGTGGAGAGTGGACTTCACTTAGGAATCATGCTACTTATATAAATTAGCATGTTTTGTTCTCTAGGATGTTTCTGAACATAGTACGCATAGTTTTCAATCCCTGTGCAATGTGTCCTTTTGCTTTCATTATAGTTTCCTTGAGATTTCCTCAGGAACATTCAGTACCAACCTCATGCTAAGACTTAATTATAGGAAAAAAAGCAAGCACTAAGATAATGTACTGAAATACTACATTCATACAAGCTGATTAAAACTATTTGAGAAAGCCTGGTACAATGGCTCAACTGGCTAATCCTCCTCTTGAAAGTGTTGGGATCCCATATGAGTGTGGGTTCATGTCCCGGCAGCCCCACTTCCCATCCAGCTTCCTGCTTGTGGCCTGGGAAGGCAGTGTAGGATGGCCCAAACCACTGAGAACCTATACCTGCATGGGATACTAGCAAAAAGCTCCTGGCCCCAGCTTTGGAACAGCTCAGCTCTAGCCATTGCAGCCATTTGGGAATGAAATGCGGGGTGGAAGATGTTTGTGTCTCTCCTCTCTCAATCTGCTTGTACGATAAAAATAAAGAAATCTTTAAAAATGACTTATATGGAGAAATGCTTTTTGAAATCTTTAATATAAACACATAATGTAGAGTAATTCGTGTATCAGATAAAATTGTTAGCAAATAATCTAAATTTTCAACAAGAATGTATTGTATGCATTTCTTAAAACTAATTTTGAACTTGTTACTGCCTCTTCAAATATGTCTCTCAAATTAGCAATGGGCAGGGTGTTTTATTTTAGATTTGATGCAGGATTAATAATTAAATATGATGACGGAAGTTGAGTCTGGCAGGAAATATTAAAATTTTTGAGACTTCATGATTAACCATCTCTTTTATAAATTTGTAAGTAAATGGTGATATTTTTGAATCAGCACTCTTTTCAGAGTATACTGAAGCTATGAGATAAGCATCTCATGTTTGTTCTGGTTAACAGTTTTAATCCAGTAGGGACTGGTAAAATCCTGCTGTAGTCTCTGGCCTTAAACAGGCTATTCAGCTGGAAGACTTTAAATTTGTGATGGCCAATCTACTCCTATGAAATATTTTCTAGACGATATGGCTTTCAGAACTAAACGCAGTCAAACTAAATGAAAGAACATTCTATGGACAGACCTCTGGGTCTCAAGAGTGCCAAGCCCAGCTTAATAAATAAATCTGATTTATGGGCATTAAATATAAAGTTTATTCATGGCTGTATAATGGATGTTTTGCAGAAACCATTTTTACATACATAATATTTCATCCTTCAGAGTGAGAGGAAAAGGTTCTCCGCAGAAAGTGAATGGCAGATGCTTTATTTTATGCATTCTTTCCTGCCCTTTCATTCGTGAATCGGAAATACTATTTTTTTCATTATACATCGCTGCCTAAGTGAGGAGAAAAATGCAGAAACAAAATGAAGAATGGCAACTTAGCAGTTTCAACAAAGGATCTAAGAGTGAGTTTAGGATTGATCACTTTGATGTGTATTAGTGAATCATAATTACACAACTGAGTGTAGGATTTACTGATACAAACAGATCATATATAAATACAGGGATAGTGCATTTAGACATGGATACATCCTGCTCCCTCTTTGTTACTCTCTGAGCTAATATCTGGAATTCTGATTTTTTTGTTTCATTATAAATTATTTGATATGAAGTTGTACATGCTATATGTAACAGCATTATTAAGACAGTCTTGCTAGACCTCCTACCAAGGCCCAGTAAAAAGGCATTGTTCAATTATTCATGTTTTTCTCCATAAAACAGCTTCCCTCCTAAGGTATCCATCATCACAAAATTTGTTTTGTTACTTTTTCTGAGTTTAATACCCGTTTGTGAAACCTAATTACAATTACTGTACAGATTCACATTCATGTTGCTTTCTGTGTTCAAATTTTATAAACATACATATAACTTGTGCATTTGATAACCATCTTATGATCTACATTATGTTCCTGATAGTCACATGGGAAAGATATAGCTGTTCTTTCATTTTCCTGACTGTGTCACATTCTGTTTTGAGACTGTACCAGAAAAATTTACTTTTCTATTGGGTGGATTCTTGTTTGTATAATAACAATGATGGGTGTTACTAATGATGATGAGTCTGTTCTTTCTGGGGATTTCTTCTACATCCTTTTTTTCGTTACTAGATAATGCAAGCATTTCCAGAACATGTTTACAAATGCATATTCACTTCATGTCCAAATGAGAGAATCCCGTGGTTCCTTTGGCTGCCCCTCAATCATGTGGTATCCGGTATTATTTAATTGGACGGATGATACTAGTTTGCACATCCCTGATTTGTGTAATGTTACCCTTCCACAATTCATCATCTTTCCTTTCTGATCTGTAAAAAGCTTGTTTCTGTGTTACCTGTTATCTTATATGTAAACTTGTCTTGTTCATATCATTTGCAAGAATTACTGTTTATAAAAATGTGCTTCTGATTTCAAATACTATAAATTATTTCCTCAAATCTAGTCATATTTCTAGTTTGTGATGTCATGAGAGTTTCCTTAGTTTTAGCTGTCACATGACTTCAGGCTGGGACTAGGGACCGTAAGAGATAAGCACGGTTACTGTTCTGTGGAGCATAGGATGGACTGAATGGGACTAGAAAGAGACTAACATGAGAACGCTTCTAGTTTCCTAGTGGTTTATCCTATCGGCCAGAACAGGCAGAGAGAAGGTAGCTTAGAGAAGAATTCATTAACATGGGAATGCTTACTTATAACAATATATTAATGTTGTGTTTTAACACTTTGAATTTGACCAATTATGTTGGGGGTTTCTTCCCAGGAAAAGTAGATATGAAAATAATCTAAAAATTGTGTGATTGTTAAAATAAAGATTCCCATTTAGGATTCCAAAGTTATGTCTAAAATTTTGAATTTCTGATATGTTTCTTGGGGATAGTGGCATTGGCAACATAGATACAAACAAGAATCTCGATCCTCTTGACAAACAGAATATTATATTGGCCATCTAGTTTGGTGCTTTTATGCAAGAAGTATGTATGACCTGGTGGTGCTAATAAGACGCATGCAAACCAGGCAATCAAAATATATACCTTATTAAAACCCGAGGTTTTAGTGCAAAGTGTTTGGGTTCCAGAGCTTCTAAGCAGGCTTTTTCTCAAAGCAAAGATGAAATTAGTAGCATACCTCTCATTTTAAGGAGATCCACAGCCTGTGCCGAACTATTTAACTTCAGAGTTCACACTGGTGTGAAGGGAAGCTGCTCTCAACCACTTGGGTGGGGACTCAGAATGCTGCTAGCTTCAAGGATACCCCCAAAGCAAGGGCAATGCATTGTGACAACTTCAGCCTTCAGGAAAAATGTCCCTGTTCCCTGGACCTTCTGTAACTAATTGGGAGAGAATTGGCATAGACCAGTACAGTTTTGGATCAGGGTCCGCAAGACGTAACATGTTTTAAAAACAGTTCAGAAAAATTTGAAGTATTGACTGTGTACCAATCATTCATGTGCCATGAACTTTTCCTGAAAGACGATTATTAAAATGCACCGAGTGTAAAAGTCAATCACATTGACATTTAGTTCAGTATATGAAGTCCTGGATTTGAACCTAACAGACATGAAGAAGTCATGTCAACAGTTTACCCGTTTTGTAGCTCTGCTGCTTCTTTAACATACCTAGAGGATAGTCACGGTCTGGTCAACAAAAAGGAGCAAAGAACTCAGATGATTTCAATAGAAGGCACTGTGTAATATCTGCATTGTTGGTCTAAAATGGATTTCTCTATGATAGAGACCCACCTATGAATGGGTCTAATGAATAGTCCTAAAATGTCCAAAAAGATACATGAACTCAACTAGTACTAAAATGAGTTGTGCACCCAATTGCTAGAATACACTTGTCAGAGGATCCATATATACAAGCAAAATCTACCTCTCACTATGATCCCCAGTGAATTTCATGAATGTTTGGCATTTCCCTTTGGTGTTATCTTAAATTTTACGTAAGTAGATGCTTTGAGCCACCATTGTAACTTTTTTGAGATGTTCTACATGTTTGTGACATCAAAACTGAACTAATTTGCCTACTTTAATAAGAAACTTAAATGCATGTCTTCATTTTTATGTTGTTTCCAGGATTTCACCAAAATAGCAGCACAGTATATTAAGTATTTACTTACTGATAGTTTATAAGATAAATTTCTTTTATATTTTATTTTTATTTGAATTTATTGGACTGCTTTATATATATATAAATATATATATATTTGAAAATATATATATTTGAAAATATAATAATAAATATAATAATATAATAAATATAATATATAATAAATATAATAAATATAATATAAATATTAATATATATAATAAATATAATATAATATATAATATTAATATTATATATAATAAATATATATAAATATATAATAAATATATATCATATAAAATATATAATAAATATAATATATAATATAAATATAATAAAATAAATATAATATATAATAAATATAATATATATTATATATATATATATATTTGAAAGAGAAATAGGCTGAGTTCACAGAGATCTTCCATTTGTTGATTGACTCCTCAAATATCCACAACAGCCAAGGATGTACTAGGTTGAATCCATCTGTGTCTTCAAGATGGATAGCAGGTCCTCAAACCCTTGAGCTACTGTCTTCTGCCTCACACAGTGAACGCTTGCCAATAGCACAGGGTAGACTGGGAAGAGCTGGGACTTGAACAGGCCAGTATGACATACAGGCATCCAAGGGCAGCTTAACCATTGTATCAAATATTTTCCCCTAAAGTATGTATTTTTATCATGCCAGACATTAAGACAAGGACTCACAGGCATTTAATCTCACATAGCAGAAAAGGGGCAAGCAAACAGCATATTGTATGTGGATGGTTAGTACCAGAAAGGAAAATAAACACTTAAATTAAGACTAAATTGCAAATAATATTGCCACAATTGAAGAGACAATGAGCCCACTGAACAAAATGTGGAGCAAAATGTAATGGAACATTTGAGAGGGTATTAAAAACAGGATATTTTAGAAGGGGAAAAAAAGGATGGAAAATGTTTCCTCTTCCTGGTTCTAATGCATTGATGGATCTATTGAAGGTGGATTTCACAGAATTACAATCTCAATGTAGTAAGCAAATTTTCCATACTAATCTCTTAAACTATTCACTGTTGGTAAAAGTTTGTATCAAATAGAGTATATAATTTATGGAGTAATATTGTATCAAGTGTATTTTTCCTCCACTTTTAAATTGCTGAGCATTTAAGCTGTTCTATTGTAATGCAAATAAGATTATTATTGTAATTTTGTGAGGATATTTTCAAAGCAGTTATTGTCTGTCAAGGCATTTGGGATAATCATCAACATTAATGGTTCCCTTGGTAGGCTAAGATACAAGGGCAATGAAACAGCTTTTAGAGTAAATATCAACAGAAGCAAAGAAAATCCCGTTAGTACCTTGCTTTGTACAATGTTCTTAGCCCTTTCAAAGAAAACGAGGATCAAGAAAATTAGTAAATACTTGCTGATGTTATTACAGAAAAGTTTCATTTTCTTTTATCCATGACATATTTGATAGGATTAGAGTACCTCAAGACAGTATTTTGAGTAGGACTTGGAGAAATTAGTAATAGTTAAGATCTGTAATATCAGTTAACAATACTATCAGAAATGGAAAAATTCATATTATAATTGCATGATTTAATAGGAATTCCCAATTACATATATTTTTTAATTTTAATTTTGAATTTTGAATTTTATGGTACATTTCTGTAGGGTCTGGTCCTATATATATTTTTTTTAAATAATGCCAGTTACTATTATTATTACATAATGCCCTGGACTCTACTGTGTACTTTGTAAACATTAACATACTCAATTTTCATTGTGATCTTGAGAGCTTTTTTTTCTTTTAAGATTTATTTATTTTCATTACAAAATTAGTTATACAGAGAGGAGGAGAGACAGAGAGGAAGATCCTCCACCTGATGATTTACTGCCCAAGTGACCACAATGGCCAGTGCTGCGCCAGTCCGAAGCCTGGAACCAGGAACCCCTCCAGGCCCCCCATGCAGGTGCAGGAACCCAAAGCTTTGGGCCGTCCTCAACTGCTTTCCCAGGCCACAGGCAGGGAGCTGGATTGGAAGTGGAGCTGCCGGGACCAGAACCGGTACCCACATGGGATACCAGAGCGTTCAAGGCGAGGACTTTAACCTCTAGGCCACACTGCCAGGCCCCAAAATATGTTTTTTAATGAAAATAGATGAAATTGCTTAGTTACCAGAACTCTGTATGAAATAGTTTTAATAATTAAGTATAAGAAACTGGCATGATAAATGTTCTTCTGAATACTTAATTTATAATCTTGAAAGGTAAGTATTCAAAGAGACAGACATCTTCAATTTGCTGGTTCATTCACCAGATGCACAACAATATTGACTGGGTAAAGCCAGAGCCAGAAGCCAGGAATTAAATCTGTTTTCCAACTTGGGTAGCAGGAACCTAAGTACTTGGGCTTTAATCCACTTTCTCCTCTGCACATTAGCAAGAAGCTCTGTGGGGAACCTGGGGTACCTGCCATTTCACCCAGCACTCTGATGTGGGATGTATACATAGAAATGGTGATGTAGCACTCTGTATCTAGACTCCCCTTGCACTAAAAAGCTTCACCATCACCACAACAAATTAGTGCCATGGAAAAACATGCCACTGAGTAACCAACACATGGGTGACAATAAGGAAACACAAAAGTATTTGGAATAAAACTGAAATAAAAACCATCAAAACACATGAGATGCAGCCAAAAAAATATGCGTCAGATTATTGAAGTTACACTTTCCATGCTGGTTTCCTTATATAAGAGAACATATGGATTTTATTCTTTTGTGATTGATTCATTTCACTGAGCATAATGGTCTCATTAGGACCACTTAGTTGTAAATAGTATAATTTCATTCTTCTTAATGGCTGAATACTATTCCTTGGAGTAGATGTACCACAGTTTCTTTAGCCACTCTCTGGACGCACATCTGAATTGTTTCCATGTCTTTGCTATTGTAGATTGTGCTGCTGCAAATATAGGATTACAGATCCCCTTCTCATATGCAGATTTCATTTCTATTGGGTATATTCCTAGGAATGGGATAGCTGGGTCATATGGCAGATTTATTTGCAACTCTCCAAGCACTCTCCATACTGATTTTTCAGTGTTTGTACTAGGCTACACTCCCACCAGCAGTGCAGGAAAGTGGCTGGTATTCTAACTTCACCAGTTGTTAACCTTGTTTCATGGCCTCTTAAATATGGAAATGTATAGTGATGGAGTACTGGGGTCTACTATATCCAGTGTGGGGGTATAATGCAACATGCATCCCTGCTTCCAGACCAAAGATGGATTCCCAATGAAACTGTTGGAGAACTGTAGACAGTGGGATGCTGCACTGTCTGACATTGTCTGAAACAGCAATATTGGGGTACACTTATATAAGAGGTTGATGGAATTATGATTTCTTATGTAGGACTATACCATTGTAGTAAAATGCGGGAAACTGTTGGAGGTTGGAGTTTGGGGGTTATCCCAATCTATATGAAATTGTACCACATAATTCAAAACTTCAAAAAATGTAATGGAAAAAAAAGCTTCTCCAAATACTTATTCATCTCAAACTGCTTTTGAAAATAATCACACTGAAAAGAACCTGAACGTATTTGTGGTACTAAAAATATTTTATTCAGTCAGTCTGATAATCTAGAGAAGATAAAATAGTAGCAATTATTTATATTCCTAATACTTTATATGTTTGTAAACACTTTATACACTGGGTATCACTTACTTGTACAGTAATCCCATGACACTTTGCTTTCATTCAGCATAAGTAAAATATTTTAGTGCAAAACTTAAATGATCTTTTATTATATATCTCACCTTATTTCAAATGTATTATCTTATACTTTGTTTTTTGAATATTTCTCTGCCTTTATTTGTCCACTTTGCACTATTGCATTCTCATATTTATGTAGTAAAATAAACTACCTACACTATTTTTTGAGTTTATACACAAATCAGAAAACTCTTGAAAGAATCACATTATAAACTCTTGCACTAAATTTTTTAATAAAAGGTATGAACTAAGCTGCAGGATTTCACTAACTAGATTTTATAGGAAATATAGCTAACAAAGATATGGCAAATAACTGTCATAAGTGATCAAACTTGATGTATTAAATTAGAAACTTTATTATAGCAAAGGAGCAGTTTACATAATGTAATTTGGAATTTATTAACATTGCTGTCTTGACATCAAAATCAATATATTAAAGTTGTAAACACAACATTAGCAAATTATTTTACTTAAAAACTATATTACTTCATTTTATGAATTCTGTTTGAACAGATTGGTCAAGTGATATAAACACAGTCTTCATTCTTAACATCAAATCTGTTAGGTTTGCTTAAGTATGTATATTTTAGAAAGCATATGCAATTTTCAGAGATATGCTATAAAGATCGAGGATAAACTGTCTACACCTTCCACACAGAACTTGTGAAGCAATCAGTCTATTACAACAATAAAATTGACATTCAGCAATACAGTTAAGATTTTAATTTTTATTGGAAAGGCAGATTTTCAGAGAGAAAAGGAGAGACAAAGATATTCCATCTGCTGGTTTACTACTCAAGTGGGATCCGAGTTGATCCAAAATCAAGAGCCAGGAGCTTTTTCTGGATCTCCAAGCATGTGCAGGATCCCAGAGTTTTAGGCCATCCTCTATAGCTTTTCCAGGCCATGAACAGGGAGCTGGATGGGAAGTGGAGCAGCCTGGACATGAACCAGTGTCAATATGGGATCCTGTGTGTGCAAGGTGAGGATTTAGCTACTGAGTCATCATGCTGGACCCTAGTTATAAAGTTTTAAATATTTTTAAAATTCAAACTGAATAGACAGTTCTCATAGAATAAACAAATATCCAATAGCCTCTGGTGACAGATCATGGAACTGGACTAACTCAAAATCCTGGAGGAGTTAAAAATGCCGTAGGAATGTTTTTTTTTTTTTTTTTAACAAGTGGGTTTGGTACAGCACTCTTGTTGAGATTTTTACTTTTATTACATACAAAGCAGAGCATTCCTAAAGAGGAACATGATTGCCTTATGGGCAAATAGCAATTGGACTTTATTTTGGTACTGTGCTGTGCTATTATAAATTCAATGGGTTTTAAATTGTTACTTACACTTGGTGAAGCAAACATCTTTCCTGTTTTATTATCTGTCTTCAGGGTGTTCTTGAATTCTTTTCAAACTTTTATTTTCTATATTCAGTATGTTTTTTTTTTCGTTAATGAACCTTATTGTTGGGGTCCAGGGCAGCATTGAATGTAGAGTTCACATAACCCCTGTCCTTTCACATTTAAAGTTTTCCTCACTACCAGCATTTACTTTACTGTTCTCTTGATGCAGTCAATAACCCTGATACATTGTTGCCTAAAATTCATGGTTTATATTAGGTTTCTTTCTTGGTGTTGAGCAGTTTCTGTATTGTGGGAAGCTCCTGTTGATGTTTAACCACCATTAATATATCATGTAGAATATTTCTACTGTACAACTTTTTGGTACTATATCTCATCCTTGTCTCACTACTTAAAACTCCTTGGCAACTACTAATCATTTTACTGATTTATTGTTTTGCATTTTCAGACATCATACAGTTGGAAGCCCAAACGTAGTTTTCAAGCTTAACAATGAAACTTTAAATCTCCCAAGTATGTTTTCATGTCCTGAGATAGCTCATTTTGTTGTTACTGTTGAATATAGGCAACTGTTAAATTTGCAACTGCTTATTTGTTTATATTAATCTGTAATATCTTGGTTTCTTCCAAATTTAGCAATTATGAATGCTTCTACTATAAATATCTGTGTCAGGTTTTCATGTGAAAATATTTTTGATTCCCTTTGGTGAAACACCAGAGAAGCTCATTGAATATTATAGCAATTATGTATTAAGTTTGATAAGAAACAAATCTGTTCGGAAGTGATGGTACTATTTTGCAATGTCATTGCCACCTGTACTAAGTTTGATTTTCTGCAAGTCTTCATCAGTATTTTGGACTTTGAGCCAACATAGTATGTGTTCTATTATTTACCTGTTTTAGTTTCTTAATGACATTTTACAGATTCTTTTAGGCCAGCTGTACGTCTTTTTCAGTGATATATCTTTTTTATCCATTTTGTTCATTTACTTTATGAATGTTTCAGTGGGTGTTTCTTTATACTTCAGCTATCAGCCCATCATCAGGTTTGCCATTTTCAAATGTTTTGTTCCAGAGTGTGGCATGTTTTCTCATTGGTATCTCTTGTTGAGCAATGATGCTTTTGTTTACTTATTTTCTTTTTTCATTGAAGTGAAAAAGCAGAGAGTGATAGAGTGAAGGCGGGAGAGAAATGCAGGGAGAGAGACAGACCTGTTCTATTTTGTAAGACTTTCTTCTCTGCTTCTATTGATCATAGTATTTTTCTTCTTTCACTTGTTGAGGTGACAGGTAACATTATTGATTTTTGTGTTTAATCAGTGTTGACTGTTCAGGATTAATTCCACTTGCTTGGAGGTGTGTAATTCTTTTTTATGCATTGCTGGATTCTATTTGCCAATATTGAGGACTTCAGTTCTAAAATCTAAATTTATGTGATTTCTTGTTACATCTTCCTCTGGTTAGCATTTGAGGTAACTTTGGACTCATTTAATAAAATAAGAGCACTAATTTGACTCCAACAAATCTAGACAGTTTTATTTTTACCTTAACTTGTATCAAAATATTTTAAAATTTATTTTTGCATTTCTCATTGTATTCAGGTTAGAAATGTTTGGTTTGATTTTATTTGTGACCTTAAGAGAAACATTGTGTGATTTCTGCCCTTTTAAATAGGGTAAGGTGCTTTTTAATAGTCCCCAAAGAGATCTATCATGATTACTCCATATGATCTTGAACAATCTAAAATCGTGTTGCTGCCTGAAGTAGCCCTAGAGATGGTTATATTTTTGAGTGCAGTATTTCTTTCTTTATTTTCTACCTGTCGATGTATTTCTATTTCTATTAAAGGGCTGATGGTCTTCAGTATAATAGTGTAGTAGTAATTTCCTTCTTGGAATTTGCAGTTATTCGATCACACATTTGATTGCTAAATCACATATATTGAAGTTCACAGTCTAACTGGAGTCAGTCTTTTATGATAAGCATCTATTGTTGTCCCTACAACTCGGCTTGCTCTTAAGTTTCCTGTGTATGAAATTAATATTGATGTCTACTTTCTATTGACTGTTGTTAATTATGTTTTCGCATTTAAAGTGTGTTTCTGGTAGACATGATATAGGTTGTTCTTTGATTCACTCTGGCAGGTTTTTTTTCAACTGTTTTTCTGTTTAATATTGCAGGAGATTTTTGATACAGATGAGAATGTATCAACTCTAATTGTTTCTTTTTGTAATTTTTGCCCTGGTTCTTTGTTTATAATTTTTTTGTTATTTTTTACATGTGTCACAGTTTTAATTATGCATTTTGAATTCATTTTCTTTCAGCTTATCACTAGTAATTCTAAAACAACGTTTAGTTTGCCTAGAAATTGCAAATATATTTGTAACTAAGCCAAGCCCACATTCAAATTTCACCATAATGCTTTATGGATACTGAATATATCTTTTTTTTAAAGATTTATTATTATTATTATTTTTTTATTGGAAAGGCAGATATACAGAGAGGAGAGACAGAGAGGAAGATCTTCCATCCGATGATTCACTCCCCAAGTGAGCCCAACGGCCGATGCTGTGCCGAAGCCAGGAGACTCTTCCGGGTCTCCCACATGGGTGCAGGGTCCCAAAGCGTTGGGCCGTCCTCGACTGTTTTCCTGGGCCACAGGCAGGGAGCTGGAAGGGAAGCGGGACTGCTGGGGATAGAACCAGCGCCCGGGCGTGCAAGGCGAGGACCTTAACCACTTGCGCCACCACGCTGGACCCGGATACTGAATATATCTTAAAACAACAAGAAATCCCTAATTCATTCTTCGCTTTAATCCTTTGTCTTATTACTGTAATTTCATTTAAATATGTACTTATAAGTGCATTGGGTACATATGTATATATGGTCATATGCATAAGTACATGTTATACAGTACATATAAATATGCAGGTATGTGGTTATCTACATGGAATAATATTTCATATATACATATAAATGCTTAATTTTAGGTATCCACTTCGCTGCATTAAAGGTCATACATTGGGCTGATAAACATTTCTGCATGTATCTGGGTGTTTCCATTAAAAAAATGACATAAAGCAGTAAACTGCTAGAGTTCTTCATTTTTACTGATTTTCTTTTCACGGTTTAGAAGACCCATCCTCAATAACAGGGAGACATCATCCAAACATTTGAGGATGTACCTAGAGCTAGAAGGTAGAGGAAGGATACATTTATTTTCTCCTCTGCAGCTGGGATCTCAATCTTCTCCCGACCTTCATGAGAGCTTTCTGGGATATAAACTTATCCTTGCAACTTTCCCAGATGACTCTCAGGTCTTTAGCCTTAAACAGAGACTCAGCATCAGCTGATATTCAGATTATAGATGTGGACTAAATTATACCGTTGATTTCCTGATTGTCCAGTTTCCAGATGACCTATTTTATGATTTCTTGGCTTCTGCAGTTGCATGAATGAAACAATTTTTCTATCTCCTCTTACATATCTAAGGATATACAAATGATTCTGATTCACTGGAGAGTCTTGACTAAAATACCACGCATGCATAAGCATTTGTTTCTGTATGCAATGTTCATTTTATTATTTAAAAATAACTATTGTCTGTTAGATCAAATAGTAATGATTCTTTTTTCTCTTCCCTTCATTTATTTCCCTTCTTTAATATAAAATCACAGAGCCTGGGCATGTTCTTTGAGAGTCTCAGGGTTCATCACCCAGTATCTTAGTGCCCTGTAGTTTTGTAAGAGTAGGATTTGTATTTACTCCTGATTGTGAAATCCTCCCCTTCTGTGTGACCACAAGATATGTGCTTAAAATGTCGCTAGAGCATCATGGAAATTATAGCTCTCTGTTAGATACTGAATATCAAGGTATAGAATCATTTTTTTTTCTAGTCATCATTGCTAGTTACAATCACCCTGAATTTCCCTACCTCCTTTGAATATGTCCTTGATCTTAATAATAAAATGAGTGAAATGATCCATAAATTATCATAGTAAGTCTGGAAAAGATTTTATTTTAGGATTACATGAATTTTCTTTGCAAACATTTTGAAACCATAGCAATGGCCTCATGTTACACTTAGAATGAGGTACATAATCACTGTAGATATTGATCAGAAATATTAAAATATTGATAAAGCATGCAGTTTAAAAAGTAAGCACCATTGCCCTCCCATAGCTGATTGTGCAGTCCCTGCTCATATTTCATAATCATTGTCTTGTGTAAATTTCACCTTATGAGTAACTATTCTGTATTATGAAATTGTGATCAGTTGTAACAAAAAGCACATCAAAATCTTTTTATTCTCAGCTGACTTCAGATAGTCTCCTAAAGTTTCCTATTTTTAATCAAGGACATCATCAAATTATAATGCAACAGTTATTTTAGCGAGGCCAGTGTAACCATCTGATCTGAAGTTCTTGATACTCCTTTTAAGGACAGATTCTTAATTCTGTTGAGATATATACTTGAAAACTTTATAGTATATCTTGTGATTTTTTTCTCAGTAAGAAAAACTTGATGATGATAGAAATGTTGCTTGTCATGAACTCATTGTTAGTCTGTTTTGAAAGGGCTGAGTCCAGTGTCTTGTTTAGCGTGCAAAATAAAATTCAGTGTAAAAGGTGGGCTATGCTCAGAAGATGAACAAGATTTATTTGCATGGCAAGCAAAAATACTTGCCTAAGAATGAATGGGAGTATGCTCAAGAGAGAGAGCTATCCTAAGGTGCAGGGACATTAAGGGATAGGGAATCGTTTTTCTGCCAAGGCCCATTTGGATACTAATAAAATCCTTCAGGAGCCATACAAAAGTCTAAGCTAAAAAATTAACCTGCTGTAGATTTTTGTTTGATTACTTCCTTTGCTGTCATCACAGGGCTAGACAATTCCATAAGCCTTACAGGCCCTCAGGTGCTGACTTTTTTGCATTCTGACCCCTTCAGACCTGTAGCCCTAGGAGATGGTTGTTTGTTGATAGCCTTACAGGCAGGGTTTGGGACAGGGTATGTATGGTGTCACACATTTTCTTGTACTTCTGTAGAAGTCTTGAAGTTGATGTTATTCGAAGTGTGATGATAGTGGGAGTGGTAAACATGATAATTTTACTATAATGAGTTATAATGAACTAACAGTAAGTGTTGGGGTGCAGCTACCAGCCATGTTGGTTATTTGTAGCCAGTGACTTTTCTACGTGGCAATCTGGTTTTGCAGGTGGGAGTTTGAGGACTGTGCAGGCAGGGTTTTGAGCATCTGTGAGGCTGCAGGGAGAGGCTGCTAACAATAGCTCCTCTTGGCTAGCTGCTGTCCTATTTACATCAGACATTGCACATAACACTTTGGTTAATGTTCAGTGCCCTTTATGGAAGACTTGTTGAATTAATTAATAATGTAAAATAAGTAACTTCAGGCATGGAGTTAAAGATCCTCTTTAGGTACCTATTTTTTATTTTCCCCAAGTTTCCTGTAATTTTATTGTAAATATAACTATCTATGGATAATTGTTTATATTTAAAACTTTTTTAGTAAAGAATGGTAAGAAAATGAAGTTGAGAAGATGCAGAAGGTTTTCCAAACCTGAAGCCCTAGGAAGAGATTAGGATTTGATTGTTCTGGTTTTATACATAATGATTGCCCAAAATTGTTTATTAAAATAGCTATATGAAGTTATTGATGAAAAAGAAATTTGGCCATAAATAAATATCAGTAGCAGTCACTTCAAAGAATAAAAAGGTTCACAGTGTAATATAGTTATGCTTATGCCTCAATTTTAAATTATGAAATCATATTTCCAAAATCTATGCATGTTGTAATTAGCTATTTATCTAGAAAATATGATTGGAGCCTTCAAAATAATGCAATGGTGAATTATGTGCTAACTACATATACTTTTGTCAAGAGGCATAAAAATTGTGCTTGAACAGTAAAATGAAAATTTTAAGTAGAGTTCTGCATGTTTTATGTGCTAATTTTTAACTATTATTGTCTTCCATAAATTTAAGTGAAATATAAATCAGCATTCACATAAAAATTCTGCACTTGAATTAACTGAGTATGAGAATATTTAGACTGAGCTTTCAGAAGGAAAAAAATCAATTTTTAATATTACTGCCAAATGTAAGCTATCTCATACATATCTGGATAAATTGAGAATGCATTCAAGGTTATGTTAGAAGTTCGGCCTGTATACATCATAGGCATAAAGACATTCATCTCCTCCTATGGACAGTGTTATCTCAGCCAACCCATGAGGCTGCAAATGCAGATAATGGGACTTTTAATTAGAGTGTTGAGGTACTTAAATAGTGTTTTGCTGTCACCTTGGAAACCACTGACATTTAGATAAGAATAATAAACTCTACATTGCAAGAAATAATAGGAGTAAAATCCATTTTACTAAATGGGAGCTGGAAGATAGAGATGAAAAATCCAAATTGAACATAAATCTAAGTAGGCTTTGATTTGGTCTGGGTGGTAAAGAATCCAGTTTTTAAAAATCAAAGCTAAATGAATTTAAATATGTTTATAGAACTTGAGTTACATTTTCTTTCTTTTTTTAAGACTTACTTTTATTGCAGTCAGGTTTTACAGAGAGAAGACAGAAAGGAATAATCTTCCGTCGGCTGAGTCACTCCCCAAGTGACAGCAATGGCTGGGTCTAAAATGATCCAGAGCTAGGAGCCAGGTCTCCCATGTAGCTAAAGATTCCCAACACTTTGGGCCACCCTCGACTGCTTTCCCAGGCCACAAACAGGGAGCAGGATGGAAAGTGGAGCAGCCTGGATTAGAACCTGTGTCCATATTGGATCAAAGTGTGTACAGGCAAGGACTTTAGCCATTATTCTACCTCCCCGGGCCAAAGTTAAACTTTTTCAATTTTACTATACGAAAGAAAGAAAGCTATGGTATATATCTGACACAGATAATTTAGGTTTGAACCTATTCTTCAACATCTGCTAAGTCCGATCCCCTAAGTATATGGGTAATTGTTTTAAGCAGCACCCAAAATAAAGATAATGCATACTGGAAAATTTTCTTGGAAGATCATGTGCAACTAAACTTAAAACTCCAATGAGAGTCTACTTGTAATAGACACTGCTGACTGATCTTAAACACTTGCCCTCCAATAGCAATATTGCAGGTGTGCACTATGCACCATCTTTCAGTTCAGTTTGAGACCTCTGCATTAAAACAAACATCATCGATATTTTCTTCTAACTGTTCTGTAAGTTTTATATATGTGTTTTATGTTCAAGTCCATGATCCCTTTTAAGTGACTTTTGTCTTTATTTTACCTTGTGGTTATGAAATTTTGTGTTTAGCTTTCTTTGGCATATGTTTAATAAGTTGCCACAGCACATTTGTTGAAAAGACTATACTTCCTCCAATCCCTTGGCATTGCTTGTTATACAAGATTTCTTAACTACTTCTGTATCAATGCATTTCAAGGACCCTTATTGAATGATGTAGGTCTGTAATATTATATCATTCACTAGAGTAGCTTTAAAGTAAGACTGAATTCTTACAATCTGAGTCATCAGCTTGATTGTGTAGTGTTGTGTTGATTACAGGCTGTTTGATACAGGCTGGGATCAGTTAATTGATAACCTGCTTACATGCTTGTTGCAATTTTAATTGGCACTGAGTTGAAACTGCAAATTATAGCGTGAAGAATTGACATTTTAACAATGGTGTTTTTCTAGCCATTATCCTCAACATCCCTTTATTTAGGCTTTCTTCTATTTCTTTTATCTGTTACAGTTTTCCATATGTAGACTATGCCTGTATTAAGTTAAAATTATATCTGGACATTAAATTTTTGGTGCCATTAGAACACAATGCTTTTGATTGAAAATGTTTTAGTTCACTGCTACCATATAGAAGGCATTTCAGTTTCATTTTTTTATATTACAATATTTTAAATTTTTTTTTATTTTTGACAATCTTTACATAGTCAATTAGGGTAAAATGTTTCAAGGGCTATAGGAAAGTGGGTAACACTATTATTTCCATATTGTTTCCTTCATCTTTAAAGGGGGATATTAAGGGAGAAGGCCCACCCAACTTCTCACCCTTCCAAGGTCCCGAATGTAGGGCATGCTCCAAGAGTCTTGCTCAAGTGGTTTTGATAGTTCACCAGTTATGAATTGCTGCCAATCTTGCCACTCCAAACACTATGAGGTCTTTGAAGAATCCACTGATTTACATAGTCCATCATAGAGTCTCCGCTTACCCTGTATTTCGCTGCCAACATATAGCTGAGGTAGTTGATTGACCTGTTCTGTCTTCTGTCTTTTCCTGGTTACGGTTCTGAGTCCAGCATTTCGATTGGGGAGATCTCCAAAGAAACTTTGTCTGAGGTGTTCTCAGACCAGATTCTTATATGTACTAGCAAGTACAGGGCCTGGCACAGTCCATCGCCTCGAGCAGCTGGTTGTTGCAATCCCTGGGTTGGTTCTGTTTTCAGCCCCGACTTCCATTGGAACTAATGGCTGTTACAGTCCAGCCTGGTTCTGCCTAGCACATACTCGGCCCACGCATAAACCAGTGGGAGCTGCAGCCTACTTGGAGCGACCCACAATAACCCCCACCAGGCCTGCCCCCAAGCCTGGTTTGCCAGTATGTGTAGCAGTAGTCCAGTCTGTCCCACACCCCATTCGGCTCTTGTACATATCAATGGGTATTAAAGCTTTGTTCCCTCTAACCAGTTCCACTATGCAACCCACACAGATGCTGTTGTGTGTCTGTCTAGCCACCCCAGCCCCTGTCCTAGCTTTCGTGCCCTCCCGTGGAAGTGGTAACCCAAGAGGGAGGAGCCCACTATTACCCTCCCAGGCCTCTCCCACTCCTGGATTATGCACTCTCCAGGGAGTTCTGTGGTTTGACTTGACAGAATTAGCCCCAGTGCCAGCTTCTGCCAGCTGATGCTGTGGCTAAGCCCAAACAACCCTCACCCATTCTAATTTTGTTCACACCAGTAGGAATAATCAGCCCAGCCTGGCTTTTCTCTGATTTAGTCCACAAGAGGCACACAGGTATTGTAGCCCTGCTTAGTCTGGTCTGCCCCCATCCCAGCTCACGCTCTCCAGTGGGAGTAGCTGTCCAGCAAAGGATCCCCCAATATTCCCCCTGTTGGCTCCACCCCCTCCCTTCCTGGTTCTCACAAGTGCTGGTTGGGTGCTGTGGTCACATCTGGTACAGGCAGCCTCACCTTGGCATTCCATATTGTGCACTAGTTTTTGTTGCAACCGAACCCGGCTCAACACACACTGTTCTGGTGCTTGGATTTGTCAGTGGATGATGTGAGCAGATTCAACCTAGCCTGCCCCCAACCCATGCCAGTGGATAACTTTCCATGGCCTGTTCTGGGCTGTTTCCTATCATGTTTCTTGTGCTTACCTTTTGGGTCTGTGTCCTGCCAGAGGAGTGGCATTTCAGTTACTTGTAATAGCTGTGTATCCTGAAAATTTCTGTTGAGTCTTTGAAATTTTCTGCGTAGTCAATCATGTTATATGAACAAAATGGTAGATTATTTTTCCCATCTGTAAACCTTTTCTCTTTTCTTTGTCTTATTATAAGAAATGACATTATTTTCTTGCAATGTTGAACCAAATGATGAGACAAGGCATCCATGGCTTGTCTCAAGCAGAAAGTGGTTTCCTTAATAAATACAATGGCAACTCCAGCTTTTTTTTTTTTTTTTTGGTAGCTGCATCTTGTCAAGTTAATTGTATTTTCCAGTATTCCTTTGTTGCTGAAGACTTTTATCATGTGTAATTGTGGCATCTGTCAGGTGCATTTCTGTATTAGCTGGTATGATTATATGAATTCTCTCTTTACTCTTGTGATAAGGTTGATTATAGTAACTGAATTTCAAACCTCGTACTGGCAACATGTCCATGGCGTATTCCAAAAAGGCCAATATATGCAATATATACATATCAGATTATATGTACATGTGTATAATAACACATTCTTGTGCTAGTTATTAATATTTATTTGAGTTATTTACTTGTTTTTATGAGTCATATTCATCTATAATTTTATTTACATAATATTTACATTTGATTCTGTCAAAGGTAAGGGGAACTTAGAGAATGATTTAATACTTACTCTTGTATTTGAAAGTAGAAATATATAAATAGTTAAATGGTGTGTAGAAAGAGAAATGTCCCGTCTCCTTTTTCACTCCTCAAATGGTCACATCATCCAGATGTTTGGCAGGCTTAAGCTAGGAGCCAGGAACTCCATGCCAGTTTCTGGCATGGATGTCATGGGTCCAAGTAGTAGGGCCATTCTCCAATGTTTTCTCCTGTTTGTTAGCAGGAAGTTAAATGAAATGAAATGTTAGGATTTGATTTGACACTCTGATACTCAATCCTGGAATCATACTGGCAACTTAACATGCTGTACCACACACAGCCTGAAATAACTTGTTTAATATGGCATTTGCTTCTATATTCTGGAATTGTGTAATCTCTTCAAGGCATGATTATTTCTAATTTGAGGTTATTAGTTTTAATTAAATTTTCCAGATTATGAACATATTGGATTATATAGTCCTAAGCTTTTGTAGCTTCTGACTTTTAAAGAAACTTTTTTTGAAAATTAAAAAAAAAATTTAATTTTTATTGGAAAGTCAGATACATGGAGAGGAGAACAGGCAGAAAGGTCTTCCATCCACTGATTCGTTCCCCCAGTGACTGTAATGGCTAGAACTGAGCTGCTTCAAAGTCAGGACTTAAGAGCTTTTTCCAGGTATCTCATGTGGATGCAGAGTCCCAAGGGTTTGGGCCATCCTCACCTCATTTCCCAGGTGACAGGCAACTGGATGGGCTGCTGGGACATGAACCAGCACCCATTTGGGATCCTGGTGCGTGCAAGGTGAGGCCTTTAGCCTCTAGGATACCATGCCAGACCCAAGGAATTCTTATTAGTTATTATGTTGCATAAACAAATTACACATTATTAAACATTTTAATGCTCATGGAATCTGCAGGTACGGAACTTTTTCATTGACGAAGGCAATGTTTGTCTTTTTAATTCTTGCTATTTTGGCTTGAGTTGTATCAATTTTAATAATTTTGCAAAGGAACCAAATTCTGGGTTTTTAAAAGTGTTTATTTTGGGAGGCAGAAAGAAAAAGACATAGAGCATTGTCTCACTCTCAAATGTTTATTTCTTTCCTCTATTCTTCTTTTTCTTTCTTCCACAGAAATTTTCCTGAGATAAACTCTAGAGGAAAACATTATGCTATTATTTGTATAGGGAAGTCCTGGATATCTGATTTCTGTGTTATACACATGCAATGGAATGAGTCCTCATTTTCCATCATTCTTATCAGTCCTGGTGTTGGGGTTTCTAAAATTATCTGATAAATGAGAGAAATTATGTCTGGCCAATAAAAATAGTAGCTGTTTTCATGCAGAATTGAGGGTAAAATTGAGGTTATTGATCATTTGTATCTTTTATTTTAAATGTTTTAATATATAGAAAATACATTGCACGCATTTTTCTGGTGCAGTTCCAAGAACACAGTGATTTTCCCCTGCGTACTCATTGCATTGAATTTTTTTTCATTTTTGCAATAACATGCTTTGTATTTTTTTATTACAACAGACACAGTGCTGCTGTAAGAGTGCTACCTATAAACTGTGGAATGACCACAGTATTACTGCAGTCGAGCAAATTAGCCAAACATCACTTCATAGTATCCTTATATATATACATATATAATCATGGGTACCTGTTTCCTACTGTCTTCTAACATTTCCATTCTGCAGTATAATATTGACTAGAATCCTCAAAGAAGAACTTATATCTCTGTAATTAATCACCCTAAATAAGTGCAGCTTCATACCAAATGACTAGCTGAATAAACAGTACAGGAGAAATATTTAATGTACCTGTTTTGCCTGTGAGATGCATTAATTTAGAACCAGCTATGACTATCTTTGGATATTATGTTTGAAATACAAATATAACTGGAGACCTTCTCTTGGTTTTAGAATTTCTTTGCTTAGATACTTAAAGACTTACCACTAATGGGATAAGTTCTTGGTTGAAATATTGCCATTAACAGTTTGCATAACAGAAAAGAAAGCAGAAGAAACAAAAAAAACTCATGGGCAAAAACTGTCCTTTTAATTTTTTCAACAGCTGTGTTGGTGTAGGGAGACCGTGCCTGTAAGAGTGTCGCTAGTGTCACAGAACAATCTTCAGTGCAGTAGTCATCTTTAACATGGATGCATGTGATGCTGTTCGTGAAAATGTTCACCATTGTCCATGTACTGTGGCAAACCTGCTTCTTTCATAAGCTCACAGAAAAATTATATCAGGGATAGAAAACTACCAGTCTTCAGGTATCAGTTGGGAAGTCATATTCCTTTGCCCTTGAACAATAGAAATTTTTTTTATATTAATTTGTTTTTTCACTTTTGTTGTAATGTATCTTTTTTTGAGAAAGAAGAGAGGGGGAGATGGAGAAAAAGGGATACAGGAGACTTCCATTCTTCTGTCCACTGGTTTACTACCCAAATGCTTAGAGCCTGAACTGGGCCAGATAAAAAACAGAAGGATGTGACTCAGTCAGAGATCCAAACATTGAATCCATCGGCAGCAGCCTCCCAGTGTGTCCCTTCGCTGGGAAGCAGCACCTGGACCCAACCCCTCTGGTATGGATGCCAATGGCTCAGGAGGTGCATCCGTAACTTTTATTTTTTTATTCAATAAAATAGTTATAGCATACAATATATTTTGAAATACATATGCATTGCACAATGGCTGAATCATGGCTGAGTCAAACTGTGTAACATAGGAATTATCTCACATATTTATTAGTATGAAGAACTCTTAGCATGTCTTGGACAGTTTTAAAGTATTTTATAACGATTATTAATAGTACTTACAATACTGTTTATTCATCAGAACAAGCCAGAATTGGTAAAATCTAAGCTTGGGCTGTAAGGTAGATGTTTTCTTTTGTAAGGACTCAGTGCTTATGTTTGAATGTATGTTATCTTAATAGTAACAGTGCTCATTATGGGAGTGTTGACAAGTTTAAGATGATTTAAGTCTAATTAGTTGAATGAAAGTCTAGAAGGAAAAATGGGAAAAGTTAAATTTGGGTAAGAAATTAGTACGAAGCAAGCTGATTGGGGGAAAGGCAAGAAGTGTCAGGATTCAATAAGACAAAATTGAACAGTTCTATAGTTCTGGTTGGATCGTTTCATCAATATTTTGAATACTTGACAATGGAACTTAAATTGATCAGTGTTTCATTGAGCTAAATAATGTGGTTGAAAGGAAAGCTATGCATTATTTAGGTAAAGCACTTCCTTATCATCTGATCCTAACTCTTTGAAGACCTACATCTTTTATTTTGTTACTTTGCCTGAGCTGCATTAGAATATGCTGATCAGGGCTCTGAGATAGACTAGCAGCTAAAGCCCTTGCTTTGCATGCACCAGGAACCCATATGGACTCTGATTCTAATCCCGGTAGTCCCACTTCCCATTCAGCTCCTTCTTGTGGCCTGGGAAGGCAATGAAGGACAGTCCAAAATCTTGTGACCCTACACCTGTGTGGGAGACGTGGAAGAAGCTCCTGGCTCTTGGCTTCAGGTTGGCGTAGCTCCAGCTGTTGCGGCCCTAGGGGAGTGAATCAAGAGAGGAAAGATCTTCACTGTCACTCCTCTCTGTATATCTGACTTTCCAATGAAAATAAAAAGTAATCTTAATAAAAAAATAAATGCTGAACAAAAAAGAAATTAACATTCTTAGTCTTGGAACCTGTTAATTCCAGATCCAGATTCAGGCTGCTGACCATAGCAACCTGGGTAGGACTCCACCCCTCACTTGCAATTGGCCATCTGCTGTAATCTCATGTGACACATTTCATAAAGCCTAGCAGTGATGGGTATGGTGGGAGTCAGAGAGACGCAAAGTATGAACTAGCAACAATGCTCCCTGTGCCTGTGTGAGTGCTTACCCTATTATTTTGAGTCTATACACATAAGAGTTCATTTAAAACGAATTATGCCAGTATAGGGCCCACATTCAAAATTAGTCATTTTGTGGGAGTTAGCTCTACAAGCAAGAAATTTGGGGAGCTCTTTAACAATTATGCTAATAACAGACAACTGGCAGCAAAACAGTTTTTGTCTGTAGGCCTGAGTAATACTTCATTATGGCTCTAATGAACCGTGACAAATCAAGTAAGTAAAAATTGTGAACTCTAGAACCTTATAGATTTAGAGGTCAATAATCTAAAATGAAGCTACACGGCAGGACAGGATCCCGCTTAGAGGCTAGCCGGAACAGTTGTATCAGAAACCCAGGTCCTAGGACTTGAATTTGCGGTTGGAATTGAGATAGTGATGTCCCAAGATGCTGCTGAATTCACTGTGCCAGAATGCAAGCCCAGAAACTAGGAGTACTTGCCTTTTTTTTTTTTTTTTTGGATTTGAAAGTTATGAACAGACATTGACAAGTTCCTAACTGTGAGCCGTGAATGTTTTAGATATTTGCCAACTAGGTAAAATTTGTACAAGTAAAAAACAGTTGCTTATTAAATGCACATTGAATGGCCTCAGGGTGCATGGATCTGAAAGTAAAACACAGGCATTATTCATCCCTCATGTGGTAGCAGGTGCTTAATGAAAAGTGTCAACTCAGTGTGTAGTTAATTTATCTAATAATTAATACAGTTACACCAAGAAACCAAGGAACACAAAATGCCAAAGTCCTTATTCATTTACAGATTAACAAGAGAGTAGCTTGTTCTTTAAAAAAATCTATATCTATCTAGATAGATAGATATTTTATGATACAATTCCATGGGATCTGGGATTTGCCAATTTCCCCTATATTATTACAATAGTAGTCCTTCATAAACAGGTACAAGTCCAGTATTGTGCTATTTAAGTGTATCCTGATACTGTAGTTATGGAAAGTGGCAGTGAATCCAGCATCCTATTGTCATGATATATTTAAATTTCATTGTGAGTCCATCTTTGATCTGGAAACAGACATGCACATTGCATTGTATCTTTACATTTCGATAATATGGTCTCTATTTCACAGTTAATTAACATCCCTTTAAATAATTATCCATAAAATAAAATCAGCAACAGAGAGAAAGATAGAAAATTTACAACAATACGAAGTTAAATTACGTGCTACTGAATGACCAGTAGTGAAGAAGAATTGATAAGTAGCTTCTTCTTTGTAATTTTGCTTCTTTTTATTATTATCACTTTGATACAATTTTATAGGCCCTGGGATTTTCCTTATTCCCTCCCCAATTCTCTCCCCACTCACTGCGTTCCTCTATATTACTATAGTATAGTTCTTTATACACAGTCATATGTTCATTATTCTAGGCATGGTCAGTGGCCCAGAGGCCAGCTTGCTATTGTCAAGATGTAATAAACAGTTTCATTGGGAGTCCATCTTTGTCTGCAAGTAGAGATGCGTACTGCATTGTACCCTCACATCTGGATATGATAGTCTCCATTACATAGTTACTGTACATTCCCTTAAATAAAAAGCCAAAATACAAAATCAACAGGACAAAAAAAGGGCTTTTATACTCATTTTGCTACTTAAGGAGAGTAAGATATCCAGAATTTTTATTCCAGGGCTTTCATTTCATCACATCTATTTGATCATATTTCATTTGATAACACCACATAAAATATACTTGGAAATAATAGAGGCCGGTGCCATGGCTCAATGAGCTAATACTCCACCTTTAAACTCTGACAATCCAAATGGCTGTCTACTTGTGTCCTGACTGCTCCACTTCCCTTTCAGTTCTCTGATTATGGCCTAGCTAAGGAGAAGAGGATGGCCCAAGTCCTTGGGACCTTGTGCCCCTGTGGGAGACCCAGAGAAGGCTCCTAGATTTGGATTGACTCAGATCTGGATTGGCCATCCACAAAGGGAGGCCACAAAGAACCAATGGATGGATCTTTTTCTCCATTTCTCCTTTCTGTAGATGTGCCTTTCAAATCAAAGATAAAAGACTTTAATATGGACAAGTACTCTCCCCTTGGTTTTTAAGATACATTCAACTCTCAACATTGAAAGCTGATATCACAGTGATATCTGTGTTCTATCCATTTGAAGACTATCTTGCAAGCACACTTTTCCTATTTTCCTCAATAACATGAAATTTATTACAGATCTGACTATAAGCCAGCCAAAAGTTATCTGAGAAACACTAAATTGACTTGCTGATGGATTTTTGCATTATAATTGCAATATCTTTCTTCTAACATATTACTGTCTTGGTTTTAAACACTGCAAGATTTGAGGCACCTTCTGGAATTCAACACATTGAAGTAAATATTGGCATTCCATAACATAAATGTGTATGAATTTGAAATAATTTGTTGCTGTATTCAGTGGTTATCAGTGTCACCTTGATTAATACATATCTTTTTTTCTGGGACACACACTTGAAGTCTTTCATAACATGTCTTTATTATCCATTTGCCTGCCCGTCCCTCATCTATCTGTAATTGTTTACAAGATTGTTACAGAAATTTATTGTATCTCTAAGAAATATTTTGAATATTCTTTAGAGTTTTGAACAAAAGGTACCATGGGAGTCTACTCCCCAGAAAAATGAAGACATGATTCATCATAAAATCTTATAGTTAGATGTTGTACCAGTAGTGTTTAAAGTAGCCCAAAGAAGACACAGCCCAGCTCTTATTGATTTGATGCACAAATACATATGTTACATTATTCAGTAATAGCAAGAAGAATGAAATGATGCATTGAAATCTGCCACAGTATGGATGGACTTTGAAAAAAACCCAACACTAATTAATAATAGAGTAGTGGTTACCCAGGGAGAAGGAAAGATGTACAAATGGGAATTGTGGTGTTGTTAATTGACATGGGACTTCCAGACTTTTTACAATGATGACACTATTTCACAATCAGGTTGTAATGATCCTTATGATAAGATTAATGCCCTGATCAGAGAGAAAGATACAAGAGTCTTCTCTTACTCTATTTCTCTCTCTTTCTCTCTCCTCTTCCCCTATCTTGGGATGATACAATGAGAAGAAGCATCAAAAAGCCAGGAGGAACTCCCTTGCTGGACACCACACTTGTTGGCACTTTGGTCTTGGATTCCAGCCCCCACACCTCTTACAAACTATTGTTTGCCCTTTAAGCCAATCAACCTATTAGGTTTTTATAATAGCAGCCAAGACTGACATCCACAAATTAATATATATTACGTGTAGTATAATATACACACATTGTTTTGTACACACATGTATACATGTATAATTTGATTCTTCAGAAAGTTTTATATTAAATGGAAACATTATTTTGGTGGACAGATATGAAGCAGCTTTAGTCAAATTATAAAACAAGAGAGTTGATTCTGCATTTGACAAATATAATTTCATAAATTTATAGGCAAGACAAATCCAACATATTCAATAGAATATAACACTCTACTAGAACACAATTTTATAAATAGAATATTTTCTCAAATGTTTCATGTTTCTATTTTAGAAATAGAAAATGTGATTGTAACACATAAACAAGAGCCAGTGATAATACTTAACACATACACAACACGAATCTACCCGCACCTACACACGTTCATACACACATACGTTCAACAGGTTGACAGAATAAGAGCTTGTAAGATGTGCTCTGAGAAAGTCAGACACATCTGGGAAATGTCATAATGAAAGAAATACATCTATCTCCAACCAGAAATAATTATATGGAGAGTAAAACCTACCTAAAATGTAATTCTTACTGTAAAATAACTATAGGGAACAAATAAAAGAAAGGACATTAATAATGACTTTATAGAACACAGAAATGTACAGTAAGCTATTGGAATAAACCTGTTGTCACCTTGTTAGGATACATGGAAAATCAGATAAATGATGGAAAATTATATTTCATATTTATAGGTCTCCACTATTTTATTTTTTTTAATTGTCAAATGTATATGAAATCAGTAAAGATAATACAAAAATAATCCCCTGTTATGTAATATTTTATTTTTTTAATTTTATTATACTGGATTAAAATCCCCCTTCTAAAAGTACAACTGTTTCTAAATTAATGTTCTTAGAAACAAGTACATTATGTCCCATAGCTATAATAAATTATGGTACTCTTGAAAAATTAATATGTACAAATCATTGTTATCTAGTATGCAGTCTATTTAAATTACTGAATCTGCTCATATAATGTGACATTTTTGAATAACATAGCATGCATTATGTGGAGAAAAGTATGTGTAATACTTCAATTTTCTTAAAACAAACTTTCTGGCATTTTTGCTATAGTTTTCCAGCATTTACTATGCAACATTGAACAGAATGAGATAAAAGTTGTATTTTAACATACAGTGATTTCATGAGGCAAGAAGTATTACTTTATTTAAGCAATGCTTTAAAATTGATGGACTTAAATGGTTAAATAATTTGTAGAATAAAATAGTAATTTTTACTAAATCATAATGTATATATCATATATGCATATGTATGCATATATATACATATATATAATATTTTAGTACATACAGCTAATATAAAATCTAATCACCTACTGGATAATTTCTCTGAAGAAATCTGACTACTTCCATCAATAAAAGCATGATTTCTATAATCACGAATTATTAATCAACATTATAGTGATACATGTAGTTACAAATATAGCTCTAAATAGTAAAAGGGAGTTTTCACAAGAAGGTAAAATGTGAAGGCAGTGTAGGTTCCTTCAGAGGATCTCTGATTGTAATTCTCTAACCCTGCCAGATGGCCAAAAGACACATAATGGGTCTTATTCATATTAGAGGGTGAGTCTCCAAAAGCAAAAGCCAAAATGAATCTTCCGTAAAGAGCATGCTTCAGGTAACCTAACTAGTGCACTGACAGCTACATGATTAAATAGTTAAGGATATATGCAAGCCATTAAAGATGAAAGAAGAATTCAAAGTTCAGAGAATTTGGAACTTTGTTTTTTCTTTCAATATGAGTTGAACTTTTCTGGTCTTTGAAATAGACTAACCTATTAACATATTGTGAAGTAAAATTGTATTTTTATCACATAAAAACAGTCTCCTAAAGGCCATTAAGTTCTATCAAAAAAACAAGATTAACAGTGGGACACATTTGATTTCAGATTGCCAGTTTATACTTGTTATTTATATGTGGGATAACGTGATTAGATTTGCAAAGGTTAGAGTGTAACAATAGGGCAAGGATGTATTCTAGTTCTCACTGAAACGGTTGTGGACACAGTTGTTTTCCTGTTGCATCTTGTGAAACTCATGTATCCTGATATAGTCTGTATTTAGAAGGTATTAACAATTCTACTGATAGAAATCCCATTTTTTTCTTGCAAATATGTGGGTATTTCCTATTTGCTGTTTTGTTTTCATTTAAATATACACTATTATGAATTAAAACCTACAGTGAGAGTGAGGTTGGAACAATTGACCATGTGTTTTGATCATTTTCTTCACAATAAACTTCCTAATCATGCAGTATTTGAAAAGCATTCAAAATACGTAAAACCACGTAACGGGCAAGCCATGCAGTATGACCCTGATTCACAAATGTTGAGGTTTGCCATTTTTCTCATGCACGGTATTTTAAGAAGTGAAATCAGCTCGAGCTAATTTTACTCATTCTTCTCCTTCCTCGTGAAATCTTACAATTATCTGCATTCTTTGTGTGTTTCCCACATGGCTTAAATATGTGTAACCCAGGATGAGTTTTTGTGGTTTTTGCCATGCTTTATTTTTAAGTGTCTAGAGCTTCTTTTTTTCACATGGGTGGTTAGGCAGGTATTTGAGATTTATCCATACTGTTACAGGCAGTCGTTGAGGTGTTCTATTTTATCAAGATGCTGAGGATTCATGATCTTTACCTCAGACCCCTCTTGGCCACCCCTCGGGCCAAGGAGATCATTAGCAGAATGGGAGTTGAGCTACTTAAAGCACTCAGATAGGGAGACTGTGTTTTCTGGCACTTAATGAGAAGGAAAAGTGTTGGGTTGTAGTGTACTGCATTCCACCACAGGCCTTTTTTCCCCATATTTTTTCAGAAACTTTATTTCAGATTTTTCCTTTAAAATATGTACATAAAACTGTTTTGATGTGTTGGAGACCCTGTGTGTCATCTAACATAGTACTTGGCCTTTGGAGTTTCAGAAACAGAAATAATGTTAGGAAGCTACAATTTTGAGTCTATTTCCCTTCCACCCTTGTTGTTGATTTCCCTTTTCTTAAATTGAGGTACATGTTTTCTGCCTATTAGATATTGTCAACTGCTGGTTACCAGAAAACCAGCTATTTTATTAATTTCTTGATTTTGAAACATGAATGTTATACCAAAGCTCAGATTTCGATTTCAATATATTTAATATTAAGAAAAAACCTTGAAATGTGGTAGCGTTAGAAGGTTCATTTTAGCACAATGGAGTGGAATTGGGATGTCTGTGGTCACTAATCATTTAGAGACATCCAGTGACCTCATTCCCAGCTCTGCACCCTGGGGGAGAACCCGTGGCCATCAGCTCTTGTTGAAAGCCAGCCTTCAGCCATCTAACTCTACTCCTGTTCTAACTCTTTCCTATTTGTGGCCCACAGAGAGTTTCCTTTCCTGTTCGTAATCTATTTTTGTTCTTAAATAATTAGCTTTGCCTCAGAGTGAACAAAAGACATGCAGATTTTTTTAAAAAAGATTTATTTTTATTTGAAGTCAGATACACTGAGAGGCAAGACAGAGAAGATTTTCCATTCATTGATTTACTGCCCAAGTGGCCACAACAGCTGGAGCCGAGCCAGTCTGAAGCCAAGAGCCAGGAACCTCTTCCAGGTCTTCCAGATGGGCTCAGGACCCCAGGATTTTGGTTTGTTATCCACTGCTTTCCCAGGCCACAGATAGGGAACTAGATGGGTAGCAGGGCCGTGAGAATTAGAGCCAGTGTCTGGATGGGATCCTGGGGCATGCAAGGTGAGGACTTTAGGCGCCATGCTCCAGAAGTGCAGATTTAATCTTGCTCTAAACCAAATACCTCTTCATCACTTCTGACTAGAATCAGAGCTATGTTTCTTGTCTATTACGTGTTGGAGACACAAGACAGACAGCTCAGTAAAATGAATCCAGCAACCAAAGCAAGTGTGAGTTATATGCAATTGAGATTTACACAATTTGCGTTTTTGTAAGTCAAAATTCGTTTTTGACTAAGGTAACTGAATTTTTGTCCATAAGACAAAAATTTTCTACTGTTCTTGTGTATTATATGAGCAAAATGTATTCAGAAACACACTTTAATTATGCATGTTTTCTTTGCAGAAACTGAAAAGTAATCCCAATTTTAATACTGAAAAAAGTGAATGTGTTAAGTTTGAAAAAGCAACAATCAATAAAATGGGACACTTAATATAACCAATATTTTCCATTTTTCCCTTTTGCTTCTCTCTAGTTTAACTTGACAAGAAGGTTTGAATGTTGATTTTCCCCTAAAATAGGATTTTCGTGAAATCCTTTCTCATTTAAAAAGCCATGCGTTCTAATTTGGCCACTTATCTAGTCACATATTTTGTAAATAGTTACTTATATCTTCCTGATTCTTTGATTTCATGGGGAAGTGCATTAAAAACCACTTTTCAAATAAATAGCCACAAAGGATCAAAATCACCATGATCCTATAAAAACTTAAAATTGTTCTTGGAGTTTATATTTCACTTTAAAAAACCACACTGTGGTTATCTGACATTTCCTAACTAATCCCTAATTATAGAACTATGAGAACATTCAAAGCCCAGGCAAAAGACATCTTTGCTTGATAATAATAGGAATCAAATTGAATTTCCTTGTGGTGGCTCGGTAAACCGACCAAAGCTGTTGTCACTGCCTCACGCATGAAAACGCATGCCTTATTGTCACTGGCTGTGCACTGCACCTGTGATTTTCAAATTGGCTTGATGTTTTGGCCTTTCTTTATAATGAAATCCTGAATGTGTTCACTGCAGATTAATCCACTACTTCTTTATTCTTCAGGAAATAAAATTCAAATGTCAGTCTGTTCTCTGTGTGATGTGTAAAAAACTGTATGTCAGGAGACCATTCTGCCTGCTACTGGCTCCAGGTTTTATGCTAATATTTCTTTTGTGAATTGCCCTCTATGCAGGCTATAAACTCTTGGATTGCATTTGGTTTCTAACATTTTCCTCCAATTTTCTAAAAGCTAGAGATTGTCAATAAAAGAAAAAACTGTGCTTTATTATAAAAAAAGAAGTCTACCTTCTGGGAAATTGTTGATTAATGATGTGAGTTTTTCGCTTATACTAATGTTTTCCTCCTAGCTGTTAACTGTCTTATTGTTTCTTACTGGTGCTTGTAAACATCCAGTAGTATTCATTCAATCTTAGCAGTGTGGTTTTTCCAGAATCTGCAGGACAACTCAGCCCAATAGGCCTACGATGAATCCAAAGTTGTAGTTGTAAAACTGGTCAAGATATTACAGGAAAGAGACGTAGGCTGCTTCTGCTGACATGCTCTTTCATGGCTTCAAGCCTGTGTGGAATGCTCTGTCCTGTTAGGTCCTCCATGCTTCACCTGCACATTCTGAATCATTCAGTCAAGTGACAAAGCCACCTAGACATTTCTTTATGACCTCCTGCCCTGAGAAGTTCAGTTTTTGTCAATCATGCATTCTCAGAATTCTTTGTTTATAGGTCTATGCTTTTGTATTTTGCCTTTCAACTCTTACCTGCGTTAACATATTTAGCACTCATCTGAACTTGAAAATTTCAAAGGTGACTCAGCCTGACATGTGCAATCCATTGATAGCATCCTACTGCTTGAATTTTACATGTAAAGTAAAACTTGTTGGACAAACATGTTTCATAGCATATTTGAAAAAGCATGCCCTTCAACAACTGCAATGTTTTCACCAAAAAAGTTACCTAAGCATTCATAGTTGAGGTTTTCTATAATTTTAGGAACTGATTTGATTCCAAGATAGCATATTTATTCACTGAAGTTTGAAATACTGTTTGTGTTGGCAGCTCTTTATTCATTACAAGATTAACAGGAGTTTAGTGACTTCATTGAGGAAATGCTACATATTTCCTTTAGGAAAATCAGATAATCTATTTATGGAGTTCTTCATGAATTATTTAGCACCATGATTGGTATTTGGGCCAATATTCTAGAGGAAATACATGTCTAAGTGTTTGGAATATTAACGATTATTGCATAAGTATGATACCATAATTATTAGTATGCTATATGTATCATTGTATTTTGATTTGCTGAATTTTTTGGTAGTAATTTTAATCCATGTAATTATTTAGAGGCTTAGAATCTATGAGAAGCAAATGGAACAAATATCTAGATAGCTACTACAAAATGTAAAATATAAAACATAATATCTGAAAAGCACAGCTAACAGTCCAAACCTTGGCAGCTTCATGTAGCAAGTTTGGTACTCTTTTGTATGCATACCTTATGGAAGACAGTAAAATACAGACTCAACAATCTCCCAATGTGAGTTACTTCATGGAGATTTTCGTTCTGGCTTTTCATTAATTGACATGATTATCATTCTCCAGCAAAACAATTTTCACTCTATCAGTGTCTTGGGTATACATAAATATCCAGGTGTTATTAGTGTCAACACAAATTTGCCTGTTTTCTTTCTCTGTGCTCTGGGAGTACAGCCAGACACAATGCACGCGGCTTCAGCAAAGGCGTCCATGTGTGTTTTCTGGTTGAGCAATGTTCATGCTTCTATATCTGACCCCAGGCAATCTGCTTTCCTTCCAAACACTTTTCTTATCTGTGAAATGAGGACTTTTGACCAAGCCAGTGCTATATTTACTCGCATTCTCATAATCAAGGCTCCGGTTAATTTCATTAAAATTAAAACCAGAATTAGTGTGTGGAAATTAAGTGCTGTTAGATCATAGGCTTTCAATCTGGTAGCATTTTGCAAATAAGCAGTTTAATCAAATGCTTGAGATTCAGAAGGAGGGATTAGAATGTCAGGAAGGGGGTAAGTTTTATAATATAAACTTAATGGTGTAATTTTCTGGAGACTCTGTGCGTGGCTACTGCCCAGCTGGGTTTCATATTGACTACTTATTTATTAGAGTCCATGTAATAGGAACAGAATTTTAGTACTTAAATTTGTACCCTGAAGCGCTTTTGAGTTCCAAGCCAGCCTCATAACTATTTAAGGGATTTAATTGCATGCCTTGAAACAGGAACAATTATTTAACCTTTCTTCATATGTTCAGAAATAGTGTCCATGTTGAATGAGACCCTTCAAGTGATTCTAACAGCAAGTGTTACATTTAGTTCATTATAACAAAATCATCTGTCATTACCATAAAAGATCTTATACTCGTCAAGCTAATTCATTAGATTATGTTCACTTAGTATTAATGGGCACACAGCTACATTGTATATGGATATGCATGCTGACTCTGACCACGCAGTTACATGAGTAAGCCTGAATGAATTAAAAAGTTTCAGTTGGTGAAATGTTAGGGTTATTTTAAAAGATCACATCATTTTTCTTAGCTTTTAAATTATTTATCAACACATTAGCCTGCTCAGTTATATAGTATGTTCATAAAAGACAAAAATATACTTAGCTACACCCTTAGTGAAGTAATGTAAATGAATGACATCATGTAATGTTTACTGCCTACATATAGCAACTGATAACAGCTGCTATTTTGACTTTGTGTTCAACATCTTATGTAGAAGCAGTACAAAGGAATTGAAAGTAACCTAGCAAATAGAGATTTGGAGTCTGAACCCAACCAGTCTAAAACCATGTGCTGCACACTGAAAAATTCAATGTTTAGCCACATAGGCATACACAGGGTACATGAAGAGTTATTTCTCACTAGTAATCATCTCAGCTTATGCAAAATCTGTTGATATTGAAATAAAGTTATGCCTTTGAACTTGTCACAAAACACTGAATGAATAGTCCATGTTTCCATTACAAATTAATTGGTATATTTTCTTCTTTCCTTCCTTCCCTTCCTCCCTCTATCTCTCTTCTGTGTGTGTGTGTGTGTGTGTGTGTGTGTGTGTGTGCGTGTGCACGCGCGCGCACGCATAAACCCTCATTTTGGATCACTGTGTACCAAGACATGTAAAATCTTTAGCCTCAAGCTAGTGACAAAAAGACCAATTTGTAAAATGAAAATTATTTTGAAAAGACAGATACATGAAAGTTAGAAAAATTACTAGGTTAGAGGTTAAGGTAACAATGTAGGAGGTAACACAAATGTTCACGCTTGTTATCTGCTTCATTATTCACAGAATTTCAAAGTAAGGATAAATCAACTTTAGTAATACTCAGAATGTGTGCAAGTGATCGTTTAAGCTGGGTTGAATTTTTCAGGAAAGGAAGGGAAAGTATTATAAATGAAACAAAAATAGTTTTATGTTTGCTTGAAATGATTAAGATATCTGGGACTAAGATGGTTTATCATTTTCAGTGAAAAAACTGCTTTCATAATTATAAAACACGAGGCAGAAAACAAAATATAAGGGGAAATATTACTATGATATCTTACAAGTATGTGTGTTCATGTCCATGGTCTGTGCCAGCGTGTTTCTTTGTGTATGAAATACCTTATTACTTGATTTCAATATCTGTTACAACAACCGTACAAGACTCAATGCTTGTAAAATTCTCATAGGAATTTTTCTTGCTACGAAAAACTTCCCTCTTATTTAGAATCCTGGTGTTAATATTAGAGTAGTTCAATGGTCTCTGTAGAAATTAGATTCTTTTCTGGAAATAGATAGCTCCTTGACTTCGATTGGGTGAAAATCTTCCACCTGCACTGAACCACTGAGGAGTCCTTGAAAGAGACTCCAGATCCCAGCAGGGGAAAAAAAATGAACTGCTCACAATAAAGCTTGAGTTTGAAATATAAGTAAGATGTAATGTGTCATAAAGTTACAATGACGATCACACAAATCAACATTGTGGCCACAAAGCATGGCTATCTCTGGAGTGTACACCTGCATGAGTGCCCGTGCCCTCTGCTAATTTGTGAATGTGTATATGTAACATATTCTTCCTACTTTATTTTGTGTGTTCTGAGAATATTCCAGCCCACCTGCTAAGCACCAACTGTTGAACATGACCTTTAGATATCAGGAGAGTCATTGTGGTGCAGGAAATTAAGCTGCTGTATGCAATGGCATCCCATATCAGTTTCAGTCACAGTTCCTACTGCTCTACTTCTGATCCAGGCCAGCTTTTTACTAACGTGCCTCAAAGTAGTGAATGATGGCCCACATTATTGTTCCTTGCTTTTTGTGTAGCAGACACAATGGAGTCCCTGGCTTGTGGCTTTGGCCTGAGCCAGCTTGGATATTGCAGCCTTTTGGATAGTGAATCAGCGCATATAACCTTGATGTTCTGTGTGTGTGTGATGTATGTGTGCCTGCCTGCCTGCCTGCCTGCTTCTCTCTCTCTCTCTCTCTCTCTCTGTCCTTCCCTTTCTCTTTTTCCTGTCTTCCCCCATTTCTCTTCCCCTTTGGTGTTTTGCCTTTCTAATCAATCAATTAATTAATTTTATAGCAACTATCTTTACATATGTACAAAATGTGCTCATAACATGACATTTGTTTAAAGCCTATATGAACGTATGTCTTGTGGGATCAATGACTTAGTTATAACATAGCACAACACAAACCCTGTGTGTATTTATAACAATATTCAAGTCTTACAAGGACTGTTCTACCCTTGATTTTTCTGAATGACATTAACATTGACTGTACAGTGAGATTGGAGACAAAGCATAGTTTAGGAGGATAGGCAAGATTTGAGAGGTTGATATGCTTTGACGTGACAAAAAACAAATTGGTGAATTACAGTGCTTTGAGGTAAGAATGCACTACCTTCTTTGTTCATTAGAGAGGACTACGTAGGAAAAGTGAAGGATGTGGCATGCGCATGAAGGGTGGGAGAAGCTCAGAAACCAACTTATTCTATCCTTACTCCTGCAGAAGTCTTACTGTCACTGTGACTACTGTGGTGCCAGCCCTGCTGGGCAGGCTCTCCCAAACCATGTCCCTTGCAGGTCCTGGCTGTGAGGTCACTGCCTCCTCTTTCCAGCTGAATCAGTTTGCTGCTTTCCTCTGCTGCTAATGTCTCAGTTACTGTAATCATTAAGTTTCTTGCACTGAACTGTCAAAAATGTGATCTGTTTACCAGTCTGGATCTTATGGTAGGCATCTAAATCCAGTGTTTTAATTGCTTCTAGCTAAGGCATTAGACAGTAATGCCAATGGCTGTGAAACTAAGTGAGTAATACTTAATGAATTTAAGAGATGATATGTATTTTTGGCATATCATTTGAGTGCTGGGTAACTAAATGTTTTTCAGGAAGCAATATTAAAGTTACCATATTATCTTACAAATCATTCCTAATTAGACTTGTTACAAAAAGTTGTATAGTTCAAGTTATGTAATGTATGATTTACTCCAGATTTTTGCCAAGTGATAAAACACAAATTTATTAGCCAGAAATCAACTGAGTAAAAATTTACTAAAATGAATATTCTCTTGGGATTCAGTTCTGAAATAACTGTTCAGGGGTAACTGTTATCATCACTTGACTAACCCTCTTTCTCTTTCTCCCCCATCAGATAATTGCTATTATTGAATTCTGTAATATTTAGGATAGCAAAGGTGATTGAGCTCTTTTCCCTTTCTGCAAGATATCTCTAGCATGATTTATGCAATCATTGTGAGAACCGAGATTTAAAAAAAAAAAAAAACACGAATCAATGCAGTTTCTCACTTGCCTGTCAGCTGTATTTTATACTTAGGAATAATATTAGTACAATTAAATAAGGAGTGGGAGTTTGGCCTGGCATCAGAATACTTGGATTGATGTCCCATCTCTGGATCCTGGCTACAATTTTCTGCTAATGCAAGCACTCAGACAGTTATGATCCAGGTAATTGAGTCCGTGCTACCCACATTGGTTTCTGGATCAAGTCCTGACTCTCTTCTTCTGCCCCATAACTGCCTGAACAGGCATTTGATTAATACGCCAGTGGGTGCGATCTCTTCTTCATCTCCTTCCCTCTTTGTGTCTCTCAACCTTTCAAATGCACCATGTGTGAGTGTGTGCACACACATGCACGCTGGACTTCATGTCTATATACTGTATTTAAATGGGAATATAAACTCTGTAAAAGCAAAATTGCATGGAGCATGTGTGTGTGAGCTGAATTTGTGTGTTCCGCATGTGATACAGAATATGCCTCAATGAGCAGTTTCATAGCTGAATATTTTCTGAGATCAGCCACATAATTCTATCATTCTTTATGATAGAATTTATAATTGTTCCAAACATTTGTGCTCTCATTTGAATGTGCTTATAAACCTTAAACATGCCAGTCACAGCAATTGCTGTATCACTTTCCTTGACCATTGCATATGAGCAGAAATGCTATGAATCATTTAAACCAAAAAATCTAGGTGCTGGCTTCACTGTTAAGTGTTAATGTGGCTTTGGGATTTTGTTTATACCTTGTATGTTTCCAATAACTAGAAAATGTGACAATGCATGTAAACGATTAAGTGTGAGTCAGGGAAATAGCTTCAGTTCTGGATTAGACCTTAAGCTCACTCAAGGAAGTTGGCCAGTTGCTTGTTCTTCCTGGTTAGCAATCATCTTCAACATACTTTCAATTCTGAGATGAGAATCCACCTCTTCTGAGAATTTGTAAAGTGATTTATCTTAATTGAAGGGAAAGATATTAATATTTCTCTTTACAAAAGTGATCCTAGTTACTACTGTTATTGAAAGTTTAAGATACTTTTGAGTAGCCTAATAAATTATTTGTGATTGATAAGTTAAAATATATTTTTAGGTTCAATAATTGTTTAAGGACAGAATTAAATTTTAGTGCAAGCAGCTAATCTAAATTATGACTTTGTGCTTGTGGAATTCACTTATTCTTTTATTAATACATTTATGCATTCACTTGAGAATTGTCTGTTTTCCTGTTGCTATGGTTGCGGATAAAGACTGAATCAAAATTGCATCATTTTTGTGTTTATTAATGATATATTCTTAATTGGAAAATAATGTTAAATTTAGGAGTCATTGAAAATTATAAATAGAGTTAATATGTTCTATTAAATATGTTATACATTCAAAACACTGACAGTGACTTGAATTTGTTTTGACATGCTTTCTCTGTCTTACTTGTGTTACCAGGGTGAGAGAGGAAGGATTGGATGAGAGTGAGTGAGTGCTCTTTGATCTATTGGTTCATTCCCCACATGCTTGGAACATCCAGGGCTGGGACAGGCTGAAGCCAGGAGATGGCAGCTGCATCCTAGTTGCCCATAGGATGGAAGGAACCCCAGTTCTTGAGCTGTCACCAGTTCCTCCTTGGTGTACGTTAATAGAAAGCTGGTTTTGAAGCAAACAAAAAATTTAATCTCTAGCAATCTAACATGGGATGTAAGCGAATCAGGTGTTTTAACACAGTGTCCCACAGTGCTCATCCTAACATGTTCTTTTATTTTCATTTTTGTTTATTATTATTCCCCATAATACAGTTTTGCAGGAATAGGAAAAACTCCCTCCCCCCTCCCATCCTCCCTCAGGAGTTTTCCTGTCCCACCATTTCCTCCCATATGATCACAGTAGTATGGTCCTTTAGTAACTGTTACAATTGCAACTTTCTGCTGTTTGTTTCATGGCACTGTAGGCATACACAAAGAAAAATGCCTAGCATCATTCTGCCACGGTATATGTGACTGTTTCATTGAGAGCAGTCCTTTTATTCCAAAGTGAGAATACTGCAATGTATCCTGACTTCTCGGTATGCTAACATGTTCTTTTTAACGGTTGCTTCACAAAAAATTGCACCTATATTGACCTAATGAAAATGTTTCTATGTAAAGCATAAATAATTGATTATTTCAATGCTAATGTAGTTTTGATAATCTTAATAATTTAAATGCCCCTATGCCATTTCCCATGGATCTTAAGATTCACAATCTTGTAATAATATATGAAATATTAACTTTGCTGCTGGGATGAAATTACTTAGATCATGTTTAAAGCATTCAAATCTCAGAGGCTCATACAATGAATGGAAATTTTTAATAAATACTTGAGATTAGGTTACAATAATTGATCTATGTGTATAGTTATTCTTATATTTGAGCAGACACACTATATTGATACTTTTACCTTATCACTGTTATAATAGCTCTATTACTGTGTAACATCTCATAAACTGTGCAAAGTTTAAGCCGTATTAAACTGTTCCCTATAAGCCATGCTTATTTCTGTCTCTTGGTTTTATATCTCCTTTTCTTTTCTGTAACTTAAGCATCCATTCCCTCACATGATTCTCCTCATGAATCCAAGTAAATCATTTATATATTATTTGACTTCTAATCATTGTGCTTCCTTCCTGCATTTCTATTATTATCCAGATAAAAAGGAGACAAGGTTCCTTCATTACTCAGATTACATATGTTTTCAGATTAAGCTCATAGCATAGTACCTTTATTTGAACATATTTATAATTTTTCTATCTTTATTACTCTATTAAACATTTATGGAAAGTAATATTTCTCAGTCATAATGGTTACACCAATCTGAAATGAAAAGTGATATATCTACAAATAGTAGTAGCTTCACAGACTGAGTGATCATCATTTGGAGAGAAAGGTCACATTTGGGTACAAATTCGTATTTGTATAAGAAATGGAATAAGTTCCATTTCTGTGTCCCTAGTTAGGAATCCTAATTCCTGATGTGTGCCACTGTGGGAGGTCCTTTTACGCATATGTGCTCATCAGTCCTAGGTTGACGTACTTGGAGTTCCTTGCCCATATGCATCTCACTGTACGCATCTTTCAATGGTATCATACTCATAACATGCTGGATTTGACAGGATGTTTCCCATCCAAGGACTAACCAGGCCCAACCCTGCTTAGCTTCCAAGATCAGGCACGTTCAGGGTGTATGGCCGTAGACAAAGAATGCCTTTCAGACTTACGCATCTGTGTTCATGGGAGATCCTGGCCTGGGGTTTTTGTCTTGAGCTGTTTTTGTTTGTTCTTGATAGTAGGGAAATGCTGGCTTCAAAGCATGGAGATAAATAATTCTACTGTTTTTTTTTTGGCATAATTTTAGGTATTTCGCAGAATATTTTCAAACACAACCATTATGATCTGGTAATTTGTATTTGGGAAGATTATCAAGCATTGACTGGAAGTCTTAAGTAGACACAAGCCTTATTAATTTTGTTCATCTCTGAGTTTAGGCAAATTGTGTCTAAGGAATCAGGTTATAAATTCTATCATTTCTAGAGTTCAAACTTTTAAGCACTATTACTTATTTAACCAAAAGGCAGAGTTGCAGAGGAAGAGTTATCTTCAGTCTACCGGTGCACTCCTCAAGTGGCTATAAAGGCTGGGTTTAGGCCAGGGCACAGCCAGGAGCTTGGAGCAGCTTCCCAAGCCCTTGTGCCATCTGTTGCTGCTTTTCCAGGTGCATTTGCAGGAAGTTGAATACAAAGTGGCACAACTGGGACCAAAACTGGCATCCTTATAAGAGGCAGTATGATGGCAGCTTAAACTGCTACAGTACAGTGCAGGCTGAACGATCATTTTGAAAACAGTTCAGCATTTTGTGTGCTTTCTTTGGAAAGACCCATCAGTGTTAACCCATCATTATCCAAGGAAATATGGAGTTTTATTTAATTACTGAATCTGGATTCCCTGGCTATGTCTAACAAATTGCTAAAAACTGGAGACAAAATGATTTGGACCTAAGTAAGTAGCATGTCATTTTTACAAAATGCACAATCCAGTGGTCCTGAAAGACGTGTTAAAAGTTAGCCAGACTATCCAAGACATGGAGTCTTACTTGGTATCAGAGAATACCACAGTACCTGTGGATTAAAGTAACCTTAATTCAAAATTCAAAGGCTTTACAACTTGAGAAAACTCAAAACTGCACAATCTGGTGTGGGGGTATAATAAGCATACGGGTGCAAGTTCGGGTCTTGGTTACTCTAACTTCCAATCTGGTTACCTGCTAACAGACTGAGAAAAAGAAGATAGTTCAAATACTTGGAGCCTGCCATTTACATGGGATAACTGGGTATGCCCATGTATCAATATAAATATATATAAATACGTAAAGTCAATTTTTTAGAGTATATATGTATATTATGAGGAGAGAATTGATAGGACCAGCAGGCTCCTGTCCCATGAATGACCATTTGCCTCTAGTTGCATGGACAACTAGAGAGAAAATAACTCTTCATTAAGAAAAGCAAATAGTAATGTGTTACTGTACTTGATTCCTTGCTAAAAACAAACAAAAAAACAAACCAAGTCTTCAGATCTAACATACTTTGAACAATAACTAAGGCATATCATTTTAAAGATAATCACTGAATTGCAGAGCATAATTAGCAGAAAACGTTTCTTATATTTAAATTAACCATTGTTATGTTGCACCAAAAGTATTGGCGCTATAATTTTGTAACATTTTTCATCTTCAATTTCTGCATTGTGGATTCTGATTTCAAATGAGACCCTTGGAGACTGCTATGAATATCAGGCATTGGCATGCTGATTAGTAATATTATTAAATATAGCAAACTATATATAGAATGGAGTATTTGAGTAACTATCAACAAGAAACCATCAAAATGTAACTTTATTAAGGTGTTTTGGTTTCCTTGTTAACTGATTACATTTAACAAAAGGCCATCTAATATATACATAGTGATAATATAATTTGCTCATATGAATATTTATTTCTTTGGTTGTTACCATGATAGAAGAAGAATGAAATAATACATAATGCACAGATAGAGGCATGCTAGCACAACTCAATTCGCCCTCTTAAAATCCATAATTGAAAGTAAGAAGGTGTTTTCAGTGTACATCAACTGGTCTTGAACTTAGATTCTGGATGTCCTGACACCTTAGCTAAGCCAAATGTCTTTGCTCCTTTTTGTTTCCTTAAAATTTAATTATAACAGTCATAAAAATCTTCTCATACTTATATGTTAGTATAGTCTCTGCGCTCTTCTGTATACTTACGTTATAATACTCTCTGTACTCTTCTGTATGCTTGTCTGTTTCTCTACCACTTGAGAAATACTTTAGCAACATTCTCAAATACCTGTTAAGACTTTGACAATTTTGGTAGTATCTGTTCCTAAATAAATGCTAGTCAGTTTGTCAAAACACAGTAATTTTCACCAATATCAGAACATTTTTTGTTTATTTCGGTCATAAATGAGTCATTGACTTCTAACTCCAGTAGCTTTCCTTTTTGTAACAGTATATATGCTTCAGTTACTTTACAGGAATTATATGATCATCCAGTACAATAGTATATGTGAAAACCCAGTGACCATGGTCTTAGAGAGTTAGCAATAAATAGTAGAAAGAAATTGATATGTAGCATGAACATTTTAACAATATCTGTCTCATATTTTTATTGGAACAGGCACAGGGTATGTGAAGAAAAATGCTTGGGGTCCTTCATGGCACTGGCATGAACAGAGAGGAAGAGGAAAAGGATGCTCAAGAAGAACGAATCACAGGTAAAGATTAAAGCTGGTTTGGGGGCAGAGAGACTATTCCAAAGGAAAAGGCACCCTACTTAACTCTTCCCAGTAGATTTTATTCTCTTGGGATATCAAATTTCCCAATGGTGGTGGCCATAGGCTAAGGCTTCATCTTTGTTGTAACTGCTAAATAACTCCTGAGACCTTCAGGAGACCATGAAATGTCAAGAGGCCTGGAGCCAGCAGAAACTGTCATGGACTCCTGATGTTAACCATGTCTGCCTCTGAGGTCATCAGCCTTTGACTGATGGCTGCTCTGCATGCAAGTCTTGCAGGATGCCTTGGTGATTCTCATGTTTTTGGTATCCTTCCTGAGTAGTCTCCTGCATACTGCTCAAATCATACTTGTAAAGGTTAAAAAAAATGTAGATTTGCCACATTTTATGGGTCAAAATGAAACCGAAATTCTTGAATAACTTTCATATTATGTTGAATTAAGTATTTACTCATTCTGGTACAGGCTTTGTCTGCATGTGGGGGTGGACATTCACAAAGATGAAGCCTTTATGGAAGAAAAGTACATGAGTATCAAGGGCTTTGTACCAAAAATCAACTTGTTGCTATGTTTGTTTTTCCATGAATGTTTTGAAGTTGGTTTTTATGTGGAAAAGTACAGTATCTTTTACATAAGAGGTGAAAAGCAAAGAGTCCCTTAGAACAGTGAAGTGATTTCCTGTAACCATGAGGCTGACAAATAATTATGAACTCATTTGCAAAATTGCTCACATGTTATGAGTATCAGGATTTGTGTTACTTTGATTTGGAAATTATATTTTGACCTTTCATTGCAAAAGGTTAACTGATTACTGTGAAAAGTTCTTGAGTAAGAGTTAAAGGTTACTGCTTGAACATGCATATGTAGAAACCCTTAACATTTTCTGTTTAAAGTAAGGAAACATGAACTTGAGGCAAGGTAAGACAAAGTACAGAGCTTTAATTCCCTGGTCATTCTTTGCAAAGTATCATTAGTCTCTGAAATTTAACACTATTTGCAAGTATATTTGTACAAATTACAGGAGTGCACATGGGGGAATCCTTTGCCCAACATTTAGGACATCCTTTCGGACACCCACGTCTGTATGAATGATTGGGCTCTAGTCTTGTGTCTGCTCGTTATTCTGATTTCTTGCTGTTGAATACCCTGGCAGGTGGAGGGTTGAGTTCTTGGCTCCCTACCACACATGTTGGAGAGCCAAGGAACTAAGCAGAGTCATACTCAGGGAAGACAGAGCAGGACTGACAGCTGGGAGAGGAAGGACACTACTGCAAGCACATTAAAAGGACTCCTGTCTCCTGGCTTTGTCCTGAGTCACCCTAAGTCACTGAGGGCATTTAAGAGGTGAAATATTGAGCAAATGGAAGCTATTATTCTTTTAAAAAATAAAATAAACTTAAAGGAAAAAGATTTTTTTGGATTTTACTAACTTGAGAGAATTAGAGAAATATGGATAGACATATGGCTCTTCCATCTACTCATTCATTCTTCAAATGATTACACTGGATGGAGCTTGGCTGGTCTGAATCCAGGAGCCAGGAGTTCCTTCTGGGTCTTTCATGTGTGTGCAGGGTCCCAAGGCCTTGGACCACTTTTCGCTGCTTTCCCAGATCATTAGCAGGGAGTGGTTTGAAAGCAGAACAGCCAGGGCTCAAACCAACATCCATATGGAAGGTGGGCACCAAAGGATTGGCCAGCCCTGGAGGGAACAATGATGTTTTTGACATTAGTTGTATTTAACTATGAAGTCATACACACCAGACAACATTATAAATTATACATTTTCATTGAATATTTGACTTCTGCTAGATGGAGAATTAAGTGAGCAGGATATAGAATTTGTGTGTTCTCCACATCTTTGTGGAAAAAGACTCTAGCTGAATCACATTGTGACTATACTAATCCTAATTACTTTAGCTGTCACATGCCTAATGACTTGGAGCATGTTCAACCACAGTGTTTGGGAGCAAGTAAGTCTAAATATATATTATCTTCCATTGTTACTCTTTAGATTTCAGTTTAAATGCTAGAGAAAAATAAATTATTTTGTAAAATACTTTGAACAACCAGAGCAAAAAAAGGATAGTCCGTGGAAAATACCAATTTGTACTTTTTTTTCCTATGTGAAATGGCTTATCGTCCTTCTCACTATAGGAGTCTTGTTTTTAAATGTGATTGCTCAGGAGAAACTAAATTAAAGGGCATGACTGATCTCCCCACCCCCTCCTGGGGAATGACTGGAACAAAGTAGAAATTTCAGGGATGGAGATTAAAGTAGTAAGCCCTTAATAAATGTTGCTGAGGCTAGGACATTTAACCTTCATAAACCAGAAAGCTTAAATTTCCTACAATCGTATTATTTTCCACATTTTGTTCTACTGCTGAGTTTCCATGATGCTAAAGTGAATCATGCATAAGAACAAGGACAATTGGCAGAGAAAATTCAGGTGTAATGTCAGTGATCTATTTTAAAACTTTATTTTTTATATCTAAGATGCAGAAAGAATGAACTTGCATTTTTTTTTTTTGTTTTTATTTTTGTATTCCTCATCGCATCTACCAATTTTCTCTTCTTTGCTGTTGTATGGCCCAAATGCAAATTTCTGGGCGGGCCCTGGTCACAGGTTGAGTAGTCCATGCGGAACAGCTACACCCCTTAGCAGAGGGCCTGTTTTGAGTTCTGGCTCCTTCGCTTAAGGTCCTGTGTCCTACTAACACACGTCTTGGAAGACATCAATATGTGGCTCTAGTACTGGAGTCTGTGATTGCAGTTTGAGGCCATGTTGGTTATACCAGGGTTAGCATTTGGAGAATGAGCCTGGAGATGAAGACGACTGTATCTGTCTCCTGATCATGTCTTTGATTTGTATCGATTTTTTTTCATTGTTGTACTTTTCTGCCTTTTATTATGTAGATTTTTATTGGCAACTGGCCAGTGTAGGTTTTATAGTGTTCACTGCTCTTTCACTCTTCCTTTCAAGAGCACTGTTGAGGGAAAGGGGTGAATGCAGCGCCCCTAAAAGTGTTTTGATCCGATCGTACTTTAGCCCACTATTAGTGTCACACTTCTGGGATTGCCATCAAAAGGCCCTTACATTTATTTTTATTTCTTGATTCTGGATATTGATTTTTTTTTTAAGGCTTATTTTCTCTTGTTTCTGTTTGATGGGTAAGGAGCTACATAAGGATGCCCTTCTCATTGGAAAAAGTTAGAGGGAATACAAGGCCTTGTATGAGTCTCTTTAGTGTCTAAGGTATTAAATTTTTTTGGCATAAACAGAATGGCTATGTATTTCAAAGATACAATTATTCTAAGATTCTCTCCCCTATTCCTTCTTTTCTCTCCCCACCCCCTTTATTTCTGGCAATAGTACAATTTCACTCACTTTATAATCACAGGCACGGTGTACTATTCTCCATAATGTCCAAGTACACAAATAGAAATAACACTGTTGGACAAAAGTTTAGGCAAGGGAAAAAGAAACAAGCAAGTCATAAAATGTCTTCTTTCACTTTTATATGCTTGTGTTCTCTGTGTTCTATGGTAAAGACCACATATCAGAGAAAACATGATACCTGTCTTTTTGGTGAATGGCTTATTTCACTAAACATAATGGTGAATTTAAATTATTCTCTGCCATTTGTGCTCTTGGCAAGGTTTTTGATGACAGCTATCAAGTAATTTTTCTTTGAAGTTGATCTTTGGCAGTACTTTATAGATTTTTATCCTATACAGTCATGAATTGAGCAAAGATTTGAAACCTCCCAGGTGCCAGTATCTTGCTGTTTTTTCTGTGTATCGCTCCACACTTCTGTTATTTGTGCGTCATATTCTTCTCATGTCACTTCTCCAAATATACGATCATTCTGCCTTCATTGGCATCCACGCCTCTTCTGTGGTCCAAAAATTATGTGTAGAAGCTTTGCCGATTGCAAAGTCACCTTGCTCATTTTTATATTCTCAAATTCTCTTCCCTGCTCTTTTTGTTTCAACATACGTGGACACGGTTTGTGTGAACAAAATTTGTGTAATTTATTTTCATTCTTCATCTCATTTACAGCATGCAATCATGGCCACTGTTGTAAAATAGTTTATTAATATGAAACCGAGGCAATATGCACAGGAACCCCACAGTTAGGCAATAGAGCTATTAGGATATAGACGATGAGAGAAGTGACAATCACCCGTTGGTTTTACAAGGTCCAGGATGTGAATATCAATATTACTTTGCAAAGAATTGCTTCACTCTCATCTTGTCAGGGATACAATGAGGGTGAGACCAAGGGCTTGCAGTTTCAGCTAATACCATGCTGTGTCAGCAGTAGGATTGATTTACATTAGTATTTTCTACTGGTGATGGTAGAGCAATTGCTTGGTATCATCAGGGGCTGGAGTTTAAGGATCCTATTTTATTTTTCTCTTTATTTTAACTGCAAAGTTAGATTGCCATAGAGAAGGAGAGACAGAGATCTTCCATCTAATGATTCACTTCCAAAATGGTTGCAGTAGCTAGAGCTGAGTCCATAGGGAGACAGCAGCCAGAACCTTCTTCCTGGTCTCCCACGCAGGTGCAGGGTCCAAGGCTTTGGGCTGTCCTCGACTGCTTTCCTAGCCCACAAGCAGGGAGCTGGATGGGAAGAAGGGCCGTTGGGATGAGAACCAGCACACACATGGGATCCTAGCACATGGAAGGTGAAGAATTCCGCCACTGAGCTACCGCACCATAGAGCATTTCATGGGGATAATTTCTTATCCAAAAATAAAGCCTAAATAAGTTACCTTTGACCTTAGAGTGCATGAGTTTTAACACTTAATAAATTGAAAGGAAGGGAGGAAGGGAGGGAGAGAGGGAGAGAGGGTGGGGAGAGAGAGAGAAAGAAAAAGGAAAAGGAAAAGAAAGAAAAGAAAAGGAAGGATGAATGCTGGGAAGGAAGGAAGGAAGGAAGGGAACTGTTACATAGTGTTAGTAGAAATGGTAATGAGTAGATCCACCATGGAAAATTGTGTGAAAGCGTCTTTAAAAACAGAAAGAGAAGTGCCATATTTTGATTTAGCAATCTAACTACTGAATATGTATGTGGTAGTAATGAACTCATAGCATCAAAGAAAAACCTGTTGCACCGCATTTATTGCAGTTGACAATATCCAAGACTGAGTACATGCTGCCCACAATGCAGGTCAGATGGGGTTCCTGGCCCTTGCTTCAGATTAACTCAAGGCTTGCTATATCAAAAGATCTGGGGAATGAATTAGCAAGGGAAAGGTGTCTGGCCAGCTGGCTCTCCGTTCCAATATCTCTAACACTGCTTTTCAGATAAACAAATACTGTTCTAAATGCGTAATAAATCTATGACATTGATTGTCAGATAATTTCTGTCACTTACATGATATGCTTTCACAGGTAACCAAAATTACCCCGCTTCCCTGTATTTTCATCTTAATACTGTCTTTTTCTGAGGTAAATTCTATATTAATTGGCAGTCAATTAAGCAGCTTTTGATAAATGCTTGACTGCAGCATTAAGAAATTTGAAGTATTTAAGGATATTCACTTTTCTACAAGTTTTTTTTTTAACAGCATGTCTGAGTATATTTTCATATCAGAAATTTAATATACATCTTCTGGTTTAGATTACATTTTTTAGGGACAGAGAGATTCTCTATCTGTAGGCTCACTTCCCAAATGGCCACAAAGGCTGGAGCCAAACCCATCCCAAGCCAGAAGCAAGGAACTTCCTCCAGGTCTCCTGCCATGTGGGTGCAGAGGCCAAGGACTTGGGTCATCCTCTGCAGGTTTCCTGGCTGTATTATCAGGGAGCTATGTGTGAAGAGGATCAGCCTGGACTGGATCCAGTACCCAAGTAGAATGTTGGTACTGCAGGCAGGCGATTAGCTTGTTATGCTACGGTGCTGGCTTTTAGTTTTATTTTTAATGTATATCTAATTGATTTGATAGGATAGAATGTGGAATGCTTTCCACACTCGATCAAGAGGCATATTATTGCAAACTGTGAGACTGACAATGTTAGCTGTTTCTGAGCTCTCTGGAAATACACATTATTGATGTATGTTATCTCTCCTTAAAACAGTACTTGCTATTTTAAGCATTGCTTCTTTTTGGGTGACTTTGATCTAAAGTAGAGCACTTTCACTAGCTATTTATTCTTCAATGTTACCTTTGTAACTTTCCATATGTTTCTCAATTCTATATAAGATCTGGAAAGGATTTAAATTCAACCAAAGTTTCTGCTAGCGTGTGGGTTAACATTTCATTAATTCCAGAGGAAAATTTGTTGTGACCTGATATTTAAATAATTTTGAGTTCAAAAAAAATTAATTCATGTTTAAACAAATTAAACTATTATAAAAAGTTTTGATTTTTTCCAAATCACATAAAAAACTAAAATAAAAAAATATATAAAAGCATTATTTTCTGGTGACCCCAATTTTAAGTTATACAAATTTAACAGTTAATTGACAGAAGAAGATTAATTCTTATAAAGGTACTTTCTGCAAGAAACAAACAAAAAGTTACGTGTGAGGCCAGATTTTAAGCTGCCTGTGACACTGGCATTGTTTGTGAGTGACAGATTCATTTCCCTGCTAAAGTACCTAGGATAGTCAGCCATAATATTTGGGCTCTTGACAGCCACTTTTAGGACACAGATGGAATTCTAGGCTCTTGGTAAGGGCGTGGCCTCGCCTCCATGTAATGGTCACGTGGGAAAGTCCTGCTTGTAACACTGCTTTTCAAATAAACAAGTGAATCTTTAAAATGTTAGTGAAGTAAATATCAGTTACTTCCTTACTTTACTGCTGGAAAGTTGTAAATTCTAATAGCAAAGTTACTTCCAGCATTTCTGATCTCAAACTTTGTTAAAGATTTATTTTCCTTTGAATGGCAGACGTTACAGAGCAAGAAAGACACAGAGAAGAGAGATGCTCTATGAGGAATTCACTCCCAAAAGAGCTTCAAAGGCTGGAGCTAAACCAATTGAATCCAGGAGCCAGGAGTGTCGTCCTTCATGGGTGCTATGGCCTTGAGCCAGCTGCCTGTGCTTTCTCAGGCCACAGGAAGGGAAACGGATTGGAAGTGAAGCAGCTAGGACATCAACGGGCACCCATATGGGATGTTTCCACTTCAGGCAACAGCTTGCTGTGCAACTGTGCAAATCCTATTGTAGGCCACTTAGTATTTTTCCTAGTTTTAATTCTAATTCTTCAAAAACTTAAATTCACAATACTAAATGCACTAAAATTAAATGAAAATCAAGGCATTTTAAAGAATATAATACAATGCAAGATAATTTGGAATGAATACCAAGTGTGACTCCTCCTGCAGGGCCTGGTTTCATGAAAAGTATGTGAAATTCAAATTTATTATTTTTGAGCAATTGCTTCTACCTAGAAATAAAGACAAAAATCATCTCTTTTATGAAGTCAAGCTCTTGTTCTAAGAGAAACACTCATTAGGTGCATTTTTGGTGTTTTCTCAGTCATTTGGTTAGCTCAGTGAGACCTTTACTGTCTTGAGTTTTTAAAAACTATGCTCATATAGAATTACAAATTTTGACATTGCTAGTTTCCTTATAAGAATACATTTAATGATTAAAAGAGAATTAAAGCTTAAACGTTTAAAAATACATTTAAACAGCTATGCCTGTAATTTTGGCAAGTATGCATTTAGCTGTTTGATTGCCAAGAAAAGTACATTTGCTTTTAAAAGTAATTTCAGAAGACTTTTTAAATGAAAATAATGGTTCATCAGAGGCTTTGTGGTATAATAAACCATTTCTTGGGATGCCCACGTATCCATACCTGCACCCTGTGTTTTAGTTCAGGCTCCACTTGACCATCTAGTCTTGTACTGATGCTCACTTTGGAAGGTGGCAGGAAACAGTTCCCATCACGGATGTGCAGAACAGGAACCCCTCTTCTGGCTTGGTCCACTTGCTCCAGGCTGTCGGCGGCACTTGCAGAGTGACCAGCCAATGCACGGAAGATACTCTCATTCATGCATGATCCACTTCCTCCTCTCCCCATCTTAAAAGTAAATTTTGAAAAATTGTTCTGCCTTATTCCACAATTCTAAATCATTCAAAACTCTGGATTGAGCAAAAGAATGGGAATATGTGTAGTCTGGATGAGCTCATATCTTATAAGGCAATAGCAGTCAAACAGACCACTGTTTTATAAAATCGTTGTTGTAAGAACTTATAAGATCTTATAAGATCATTCTTATAAGAACAATTTTATGTGGACAAATATCCCTATTAACTTGAACAGAATTTTCTAAAATATTGTAACCAAAACAGCAACATTCTTATACTAGTCAAAGAAGAAATATGGTTTATAATTTCCCCCAAATTTCTTGTGTACTTTTGTAACATACAAGCTATTTACCTTTGTACATATTCAGAAATGATAAAAATGGAATTTTCTATTACAAATTGTGATGAAATTTAAAATAAGCACAGCAGTTTGGTACTCTTCTTAAAAGTGAATTTGGAGGAAAGTCAAAGCATGAAATCCTTAAAAACTTAGAAGAAAAAAATGAAGGTATGTATCTAATGAAAATACAAGGCACAGGATTGACAGCAGGAGTATAAAAGGTCTTATAAACAGTACATTTCATGCTGCCAATGTCACATCCAAACCCTGCGTGAGACGCAGTCAAATGCTCTGCTCCCACTTTCTGTGAGCTCTGGGAAGAGACAGGTTGTCTTTGCCCCCTCTGGAGCATGTACCATGAGCCTGTTACTTCTGTCCAGAACCTCTCAGATATTATCGAATGGAATGCCTGGTGAGAACCCACAAGGCACTCACCATTGTGCATCGCTGAAACCTGGAAATCTTAATGCCTACTGTGTTGTCTTTGATTTCTCAGGCAAATCATTCTGAGACGTTCCGTAAGGCTTTTCAGATCACACTGGGAGTTCAGACTTCAGTCATCCGTAGTATATGCCATATGGACACCTATTTCTTGTAGTGTTCTGTTATCCAATCCTGTTCCACTACTTTGGGGTTAAGCACATTTGGATCACTTCCCAAATACATGATTTGGTTGGAAACCTTGCCAAAAGCACTGGTTTCAGAACGCCTTTTTTTTTTTTTTTTTGTATAATGAATGTCATTAAAGCTTTATCTCCAAGATAGTGACTTGAGGGTAACATCACCATGACAAGTATGTCTGTAGTGTAGACATAATAGTAAATATAACCATTATTCAAGTTTGACCTTTTCTTCAAGGATTTAAAAAATACTGAATACATATTACAGGATCTAATCAAGAAAACTTCAGTTATATTGATAATACTGTGTGAATGTGAAACTTCTTGAAATGAAATAATAAATGACTTAGGTGGTCATGTAAGAGGTCTGCCAATTTGAGAAGGCCATCTGGAGTCACATGAAGTTTCAGAGTTCTTCTGAGTTAAATGTTGAGGAGTACAGTATCATGGGTCGCATTAAACTCCAACACACTGTATTTTGTGTAGGAAAATTATTTCCGTATATATGAATTGGTGACTGAGACAGATCCAAAAGATGAGTTGTGTCATGAACAGACAGGACTGCTATTGCAAGATTGTTGCTTGGATCTTATGATCCAGCAGGTATCCCAGTGCCAGAAATATCAATGGAGGCAAGTCATACATAATGTGTCAATGTGAAAAGGACCTGTAGGAAAGCCCCAGAACACACATCTAGCATTCTGCAACAAAGTCTTTGTATGAGATCACGTTTTTCTTTAAGACAACACAAGAAGGAAAATTCTTGTTTTGTTGATGTGAACACCATGATCAAGGAAGTTCTTAGACTTTGCACATGATAATACTACTCAAGTGAAGAAATTGCTTAACTCAATATGTTTGAATATCACACCCAGATACTTAATCAGTGTGACATCACTTGATTATATGGTAAAATTCAGCATGCTTTGGCACTTGCTACTTTTTTTTTTTAATTAGGCAGGTTTACAGAGAGAACAATAGACAGATTATTTACCTGCTGCTTTACTCTGCAAGCGGCCACAGTGGCCACAGCAAGGCTGATCTGGATCCAGCAGCTTGCTCCAGAATTTCCATGTGGGCTTGGGCTTTCCCAGACCACCAGCAGGAAGCTAAATAGGAAATGGGACAGCTAAGACATGAACTAGCGCCCATTTGGGACCTCAGAGCTTGAATGGGGTACATTTAGCCAAAATGAGTCACTGTGGTAGGTTTGTCAGATATTCAAATGTGGAAACCTTTGTGAGAGTTAGTGAGGAATGACAAAAAAAATGATAAATTGAGTGATCATTTTTTCCAAAGCTCTATCAGGACAATCAAGGAATATTATTCCAGTAGTAGCCAAACCTTGTTACGGACAGATTGTTAGTGACACAATTCACAATCTCTTTAGGAGGAATTAACAGTCAGGATAAAGCGGTTAAATAATTTTCATATGAGGCTTCAAGAAATTAAAACCTCCTCTGGGAATCTACTCACCTATTTAGCTGGGTGGGTGATAACTAAAACTTTAATCATCTTTAGCCAGTAATTCTTTTTATTTGTACCCACAATTAAAATGATTATATAATGATTCTCATCACATATAAAAAATGCTTACAAAAAGCAAAATTCCAGGTTGCGTGCTAGCAATTTCTCAGAGCATTTAAACTCAAAATCAAAAGTTGGCATACAATCAAATCTAATTAAGGAACATATTTTAACTTAATAGAATATTATTAAAATGTATTTGAATTAGTTAGATTATCCATAGCATAGAAGATCTTCAAATTGTATTTACTAATGCAAATGAAATATCATACAATGTCAGTTTGATAAATATGTTTATGTGAACTTTCTCAGCTATTTTACATTGTAATGCACCCATGTTCATGAAGAAATATTAATTAATATCAATTTTACATATAGCACATTACAGTCCTTGGATGGTATCACACATAGAGTATCTATAATGCCCATAAATACAAAGATAAATTTTATGAATAAGCATATATAATATGCTTATTCATCTAGGTTATTTTTTATCTTGCTAAATATAGCTCACTAGTCGACATGTAAAAAGTACATTAGTACATATGTCAGTCCCCTAACTGATTTGAGGAGCATCATAGTAATGTCATTTATGGGATCTTGAACTGTGTAAGATGTAACAGAGTGTGCCCTTAGGGGATTTCCTTCCAGTCAATACTACATTGTATGAATGAAACCATTTAACTAAATGCATTCCAATAATCAGATTAAATGGCTAAGTGATTCTACAATAGAAGTTAGAAGATTTGAAAAGGAATAAATACACTCTTAAAATAAGAAACATTTCTTTTTGAGCTATTTCTAGGTCAATTCCTCTGTAATTTGGTGTTCCTGTAGCATAGACCATGATGACTGCTGTGTACTTGTAAGTACAGCAGAGGAGGTGTGGTAGCTTCATAGTGCTCTTTGCAACTACCCAACATCTGATACCCTGGCATCATTCCATGCAATTTAGATAAAGGTCCTAACATTTGATTGGCTCCTTTCTCCTAAGATATCTTAGGTGGTAAACTAGTTCTCATTTCATATAAATAAATAGTGCCAGCATACTTGTCAATACTGGGAACATCACACATGTCAATCCTGACAAGTTTCTACCTGTTGAGTGTGGAGAGTCTTGGATACAGCCTGAGGCAACCAGGGAATATTGAGGAAATTGTTGTCAAATGCTCTGATGTGCAGCCTCCAATGACTCCAAAACTCCTTGCTTCAATGACAAGAGCAACAATGCTCTAGTTTCCAATTATCAAAGGGCTTTAAACTGTAAACTGTGCTGCTTTTCTGTCATTTGCTCAGAAACCTGGAAAGGAAAAACAGCAGCGTTTTGATGATAAATTCTCCATCACTGCTGAATGTGTTGGTGTGATTCTGCTTAGTGTATATTTTATGAATCAAATGTTAATGGAGCTATTTGAGATATTTCTTCCTGTATAATGAATTCACTTATAAAAATTGCTTTTTTCCTGAAATAATATTGCATTATGGGAAAATGGAATTGTTGAGTAAACAAGAACCCCCCCAGTATAGTTTACAAATAATGACGAGGCATATTTAGGAGAAACCTTGTTAACAGAGTGTTGCACCTCTTGCAATAAGTTAGGTATAAAAATAACATCAGTAAACTATAATTTTCAGTATGAAAATCCATCCTGGTCTCAGACATTTCTTTTTTAAGAAAAGAAATAAAAAGGTTATTGCTTTGAATGTGAAGTGGTTATGCAATCCAAGCATGGTAAGAGAGAGAATTGACAACATAGAAAAAATATTCTTAGGTGTTAGATGAGAATCATTTATAGCTATTTTCTTTAGATAACTGCCTGTAACCGCTCTCATCTTGTCTCCAGATCTCTTCAGTCCCATGATTTCTTATTCATTTCACAAATAAAACCCTTCACTTAGACGGGAACTAATTTGAATTATTAGCTTAATCTCTATAGACAATTCGGATCAGTGACCCTAATTTAGCTCTTCAAATTAAATTTTTGAAGTTTTCTTTATCTCATTGTTTAATTCATCAGTTAATAAGAGAAGCAGTAAGGTGTGATGGCTTTTACATTCCTGGGTGTGCTTTTATATAGAATGATGTCGTTCTTAGAGTGAAAAAAAATGCCAATTGATGTGTATCTGGGCCATAAGCTGATATGTCCAATGCAAAGCAATTATGTGGTCCTTTAGTGGGCCAAAGCTAAGTCAGCATGCAACTTTCTAAAGACTGGGATCTTTACTCACGAGTTAATGGACTTGCTAAAACCATGTGTAAAATCACTGACAGTCTTGGGCAGCAGTGTCTTCCATTTGGTATTGAAAGAACATAACTGCTCACTTTTTGAATTATTTATAGGATTTGGGTAATTTTCTCAGACACAGATAAGGGAACTGATTTTCTGAAAAAGACACTATTCAAGAAGGAGCTAAGCACTATAATTAGAACCTATATTTTCTGCCTTGAATTTCTGTGTCCTTGCCAGGACACAAAACTCAATACTGAGATTCTTTTCAGTGGAAAATGCAAGTCTAAGAAATTTTCCCAAATAAAGGAGACATTTCAACCTAAGTTAAATAATTTTTTAAAGCTGCGTTGTTATAAATTGCTTTCATTTTTGTAATCACTTTGATGTTTTGTCCTGCACCAGGATGTCATCCACGCTACTTTATTCAGGTTTATTCATCAGATCTCTTTAGACTCTTCTGGCTGTGAGTTTCCATGTCTTTTCAGTTTTGTGTGACCTTGACTCTTGGGAGGAGCTGGCCATTATTTTATAGAACTGTGCTGAATTTGCCCTCACATTTCTTTTTAGGATAAGATTTAGATTACAAATTTTACAGATCAAAACAACAGCGATTATATTTCATTCTCATCAGGTGATAGTAAAGGTGCCTAGGGACACTTAGCAGCCTTTGGGTTTATGAAGATCACCTTTCACACGCATGGGGTAGTGCTTGCAAGGTCAATTGTTTTAAATTTAGCATTTTCCTCTATTTTCTGTGTTGTATTCTTTGAAAGAAGTCATTACTCAATCAACATTTATTCGATCTCCTTAAACTCATATTATCTAAAGAATTTATTTGCATTTATTTTGCATGGGATATCTCTGCATTTTTTTGCTAATTTCTCTAACAATCTGTTGATTATGTGCATGGATCTACAAATATCTGAGTATGGACATGTTTGATAGACTAACGTTAGTTTATTTTATTGCATTTCCCCCCATTAAATAATTGTGAACTCTTTCAGCTCATTCTTATGTCCTTTGTACATACCCTCAGCAGGTTTTGGAAACACTCTTCTTGTTAAAGCAGGATGCTCCATTTGATTTTATAACCTACTTAGGCAAACCTAGATTTAACCATTTCTCCCAAGTGTTCTGGTTTCATTGATTGTATAACTATATTAGAAATCAATGGAAGCTGCTACTGGGATTTCATGCACATTAGGCTTGCTCAGTTAAGGCATGAATGTACATGTGTGCACACTTACTTTTATGGATAGATATGGCTATAAATGTTTCATATGCAGTCATCTAAAATCTTACTAATCATCCTTTCCATTAACATTACTGGTACTGATCATCACAAGGAGCATTGTAGTTCCTTCATTTTTCAACAACATTTCACTTCCCAGTATGCTGGTCTAGTTCATCTATGACTATATATGTATTTGCATGATTACCTGTATATCTATTTACCTTGCATTTTTGCATGAAGTTTGCTTTGTATCAGAGATGGTACATGGTATTTTTACTTTGGGGACTGGCTTATTTCTCTGAGCATAATGGTCTCTATTCGGAACCATTTTGTTGCAAATTGTGTAATTTCATTCTTTCTAAAGGTTGAGCAGTGTTCCATAGAGCAGATATACCATGGTTTATTTACCAATTCATCTTTTGATGGGCATCTGGATTGTTTCCCTGCATTCACTACTGTAGACTGTGTAACCACAAATATAGGATCACAGGTCACTTTTGCATGTGAAGATTGTATTTCTTTTGGGTATATTCTGAGGAGCGGATACCTGGGTCATATGGCAGATTCATTTCCGATTGTCTGAGCACTCTCCATACTGATTCCCATAGCGGCTTCACTAGCCTATGAGCCCACCAGCAGTGAAGAAGGATACTTTTCTTTTCACATCCTGCCAGTAGATGCTGTTAGCAGAGTTCTGAATCGAGGCCAATCTCTCGGGAGTTAGGAGGGCCATCAGTGTAGTTTTCCTTTGTATTTCCCCAATAGTTAGGGAGCTTGAGCATATTTTCATATGTTGACTAGTTATTTGAATTTGTTCTTTTGTAAAAAGTCCGCTTACTTCCTTCACCCATTTCTTCACAAGGTTGTTAAAACAATTAGCATTAGTTTTTTAACATTCCCCTTTCAAATTTCCAGCATCTGTATTAGACTTCAGTCCTGTTCTGTCTTATACTTACTTGTCTCTTTAGGAAGATGTATTTTTTTTTTCTTGTGGCATGTCTTATTTATTTTGAAAAGCCAGGAGTGTTTGTATTGGATAATGGGAACTAAAGTAATTAGAGCTTTAGTGTATTCATGTTAATGTTAAGAGTAGAAAGATGTTCAGTATTTTCTGTACTAAGAAAATTGAAATTTTTGAATTCTTATGATGTCTTTATCTTTGTCTCATATTTAAAATTCTCTAAATTTTAAATTCTTTTTAAATTCTCTGGATAACCTTCTTTAGAACAACCCTTATGTTGTGAAACTTTTAACTATAGCCTGATATTAAAGAGCCTTATGGATGTTGGGTTTGTGCTGATGTATGTGGCATAGACAGTGGTTCAATTTTCCATTTTAATTTCAATCTCTTGGGATCTTAGTGTTTGGCTTATGACCTTCAGGAGTTATATTCTAGTGATGTAAACTATTCCTTCTGTCTTTGTAGCCATCATTGTCTGCTGTATTTTCACCCATTTTTTTTAAAGTATGATTCCTAGTGTTCTATTCTCCCCCTCACCCCCGCCACTCCCTGAAGTGAGAAGAGGAAACTAAGTGACCTGAATTGATTGAAGGTATAGGCAACATGTTTTGCTGAACAGAAGGTCTTTGATCTAGAGAAGGATTGCACTACGGCAAAGGTTACCCTTTCCTTGCCTCTGGCAGGGTCACAGACACATCATTCTCAGATCTGTACTTCAAGAACACAGTTACGTTTCTGGAGATAAAGATGACAGGTTTGTGAGGGTCTGCTCAGAGCTGTAGCCCCAGTATTGTAAATTTCCACCAATCCATACTCGGCCTCCATCAGTCATTGAAGGATAAGAGTGGGAGTTTTGAATTATTTAAATACTTATGCCACTGTTAGAATCTGGGTTTATTATCCTTTTATAAACAAATGTTGCCTGAAAACTTGCAAATCTCTTCATTTCTCCTCACATCAATTGTAATTCCCACTTAAACATATGCCATATGCATTAACACATTACTTATTGTGCTTCCTATGATAATAAAGACACTGAAAATCAAAAAGTATGTACAAAGTTTCATGTCAACACAATGTCCTTTACTACTCTTTTGCTACCTTATTTCTTTTGAGTTTCATTTACAATATGCTGTATTTTTTTTTAGAAAAAGTTACTTTTTGTTTTGTTTAAAAGTCAGATTTACAAAGAGTGGCAGAGAGAGACAGAGAGATCTTAACTGGTTCACTCCTCAGATGGCCACAGTGGCTAAAAACTGATCTGATCCAAAACCAGGAGCCAGAAGTTGCTTTCACATCTGCTTGTGGGTACAGTGGCCTGTGGGCTTGAACCTCTGTTGCTTTCCCAGGCCATAAGCATGGAGCTGAATCAAAAGTGGAGCAGAAAGGACATAACACGGTGCCCATAAAAGGATGCACGAACACAGGTGCAAGCTTAGCCTACTATGCTACGGCACCTGCTCAATTATATATGCTATTTAAATTTCTACTAATATGAAGAGAGCAGATTTCATGTATTTCATAGATATAATTCTAATTGGCTGCTATTTTCCCTATCTCAAAACCTCTTATTCCCTTTAACTTTTACAATAACACAGTTTCAATTTACATTATAATCACAGGCTTAATGCAGCACCATCCATAATGGTCTACAAGAACTCACACATGATGATTCTGAGTGTTTATGGAGGTCCAATTTTTTTATCTATGTATATGTTGTAGAAAGAGCCATCAAACTGTTAACATATACATAGCTTCATCAACTTCCTATTTTCTTGTGGTAAAGACATTAAACGTTTATTTCCTTAACAGTTTTCTGGTAAAAGTTTTGTTTGGAAATTTGTAGGCGTCAGCATTGTGGGGTGGCAGGTTAGGGAGCCGCTTGTATTGCTCTCAGCCAATACCAAAGAGCAGTTCTAGTCCAGATACTGCAATTCCAATCCAGCTTCCTGATAATAAATCCTGGAGGCAGTAGATGGTGGGTCAAGTGCTTTGCCTCTGATAGTCACGGGGGAGACTTCGATGGAATTTCAGTCACTTTGCTTAAGTCTAGTCCAGCCCTCACTTTCATAGTCATTTGGAATTTGAACCAGCCTATGCAATCAACCTCAATCTCTCTCCCTCTCTCTTTCCTTCCCTCCCTCCACCTCTCTTCTTTCCCCCCCTTCTCATCCCTCCATCCCCTTTTCAAACATAAGTGGCTTAACACTGCTTATAGAAGATATGATTACCAGGTCTACATGTGTGCATTCTGAGCCTTTCCAGAAACAGCACGACGACCTGTGATTTAGAAATTAGCATTGTGGTGCGACTTCTAAATCCAGGTATCCAAGAAGTGTGTTAGATAGTGGAGAGCAGACTTCTCTCTCCATCCCTGTCTCCTTCGCCCCTTTCCTCTCTCCCTCCCTCTCTCTTCTGTCTGTCTCTCACACGCTCACACCCTCTGTTAACACTTCTGTTTAGAAATTGAAAAAAAAAATGGATTGTGATTTGAATGATGCTGATTAAAAACAATGCCAAGAGTAAAACGTAAACCTCTTTCTAGCTGCACAGAAGGCCCAGAATCCTGCTGCTTGAATCATGTTTCTAATCATTTCACTGAGTCCTGGCAGCTGCTGTACAGGTTATGCAATGTAGTATCAATTACCTGAAGGGTGAAATACAAGTGTTATTTGCCTGAAGCACTTTGGACTGGCCAGCACTTGGGAACGTGGTGGAAATGGGCAGACTCCCCAGCCTGGGGGTCTCCTAGCCATCCTAACTAGACTATGTGGATTCTCAGAGAGTTTGTCAGCTGCTAATCATAGGTAATGTGACATGGAGCAGAGCTTATGGTTTCTATCACTAGCTTCCTTCCATTAAAAGAACTAGCAAATTTAGCAAAATCCTATTTGCAAATGTATCCAGCATGTTATCAGAGGGAACTGTACTTGAAAAGCAGCAATAATAACAAAGAAAATAAGCTTTCTAAATTGGACTGCTATGTACGAAATAATTTTCTGTGAGTCTGTGCCAATTCTGCATGTCTCAGCATTTAATGACACTGGGTTCTGGAACTGTATTTTCAAAGTTTCTTGTTGAAAAACCACTACCTTAGGACGAAAGGGAATCTTTGTGCAAGAAATATATTTCATCCCTTGATAACTAAAGACAAACATATTCGCTTCCTCTAGTGGCATTTGAATAATCCCTCAAGAAACTCTACTTATATTCCACAACAATATTTTTTTTTTTGCCTGAAAAAGGATACTGGATGATTTGAACAGGTTTGTCAGTAGCCTTTGTGTAAGCTCAGATTGTAATAAACTTGTGTTTCCACTCTTGCAATACAGCCTACCACTTTCCCCAAAATATGTGCAGTTTCTAGCAAGTGCTAGCTGCACATTGACACTGTGGGGGCTGGGGTTCACAGAACCAGCACTATAGGACTACCCTTGCTCTGGCATTTGGTTTATGTAATAAAAGCTCTGAGTCTCCCTCAGAGATCTGCTGCTTTTCTTATTAACTATATATTATATACACCTACGCACACATATATACACACATATATATACCACTAAATATTATATATGCACACCTATTTTTATAAAGACACACACATGTATATATACACACATACACACAGACATATATATCTGCCTATAAACAAATACACATATGTCCTCATGTGTATACACAAATGGCTGTGTGTGTGTGATGTGTTAACATATTGAGTATAGAATTTTAGACTTTTTTCACTTCTTCATTTTATATTAAAAGTAGCATTTTCTGATGAAAATCATTATCCATGTGCACTGAGGACAATGTGGAACATTGAAGATGCTTTGTGAGATCAAATTCCTGCCTTTGCCTGCTCCAGCTTTAGCAGGCCTATGGCGGGTGAGCTAGAGAATGGGAAGTATTTTTGTCTCTCCATTACTTTTCAAATAAGTAAGTAATTAAAAGTTTCCAAATAAACAATTGCAAGTTTCATCATCCAGAGGCAATATTATAATGTCTGATTCTCCTTGTGTTCATTTCATTGTTTTCTGTCATATGTTACCTGTCGAGCTAAAGATGTGTGTGCATATCAACAGGTGTATGTATTCACATGAATATCATTTGCCATTTAGTTTTGTTAATGATAATGCAAAATAGTGCACAATATAAGACATGTACTATGGGATTTATACGTACAGTTAAAGTGACTGATGTATGCAGCTTAAGATGTGCAGTACACACAGTGTAGTGATGACTACAGACAAGTAGACCTCACCGCATCATTACTCTGTCCATGGGTATGTGTGGTAAGAACATTTAAGATCTCTCTTGGAGGATTGCAGGCATACAATGTGATCTCAGTTCCCCTGGTTTTAATTTTATGTTAGTGTTTGAGACTTACTCATCCCACACCACTGCAACTTTGTGCCCTCTGGTGAACATCTTATTTCTTCTACTTTTGGAAATCACCGTTCTACATTTCCGTAAAAGCACGTGTGTGTGTGTGTGTGTGTGTGTACTTAGATTCCACAAAGAGTGAGATCATGCAGTGTCTTACTGTCTGTCTGAATTCACTAATGTGAAGCCTTCTCTCTGCTGGTGTTCTTGCAAGTAGCACCATCTCTTTGCTTGAGACCAAGTGATCGTTTGTTTTATTTCCCATACAATATACAAGTTGTTATCCATTCATCTGTTTCTGGACCCTTAGCTGGTACATGTCTTGAGGATTGTGACTGCTGCTGCAGTGAACTAAGTGGCATCTTCTAGGGTAATGAAGAATTGCTCCTATAGATCTGTGGTAGTTAAGTTTGTTTGAATCACTCCACTATGGGATACGTACATTTTGTCATTCATTTCCTGAACATGTTCTCCGTATCATCATACTTGCAAAAATCAAACTTATGAAGTAAGTAAGTTAACATAGTGAGATAGAAGCTGTAAGTAAATAATGTTATCCTAAACATCAGATCTGGGAGACAAGACAGTATTGTTGTTTATTCCCCCACATTCTTTCAGATAGATCAAAAAGGAAATAAATACAAGATAAATTACTAAAATACCATTGGAAACCTGACGCAATAAGAATTCAGAAGTTAAAATAGTGCCATTGTAATCAAATTAGTCTAAATGATTTAAAACAAAAAACACAGGGCCCGGCGCGGTGGCGCAAGTGGTTAAAGGTCCTCGCCTTGCACGCCCGGGATCCCATATGGGCGCCGGTTCTAATCCCGACCAGCCCTGCTTCCCTTCCAGCTCACTGCCTGTGGCCTAGGAAAGCAGTTGAGGACGGCCCAAAGCTTTGGGACCCTGCACCCGCGTGGGAGACCCGGAAGAGGCTCCTGGCTTCGGATCGGCATAGTATCGGCCCGTTGCGCTCACTTGGGGAGTGAATCATCGGATGGAAGATCTTCCTCTGTGTCTCTCCTCTCTGTATATCTGCCTTTCCAATGAAAAAATAATAAAAATAAAATCTTTAAAAAAATAAAAAAAAACAAAAAACACAAATAAAGGAACATAGTACAGAAATGGATCAAGATTTGCATAATAATTTTTTGGTAAATCAACAAAGCATCACCACTGGTCATACATAATTTGTACAGTGGTTGATGAATGAAATATTTATGTGGAAAAAATTGAAGTGAAATTCACGTGCTTTCAATTCATAGTATACATAAATATAGTAAAGTTTATCTTTTGTTATATCTTCTGAGTTAACTCTATCATTACTTCTAGAAAGAAGTGTAGGAAAATTTCAGACACTTCCTAGTATACAAAATATACAAACAGACATGATAAGTTAACCTTCACAAGATTTATTAGAAAATTCTCAAGAAGATACTGTTAAAAAATAAGATAAATACTTGAATACTTGCAAATCATGTTTTGTGTTTAGAAGAAAAATCCCCAAATCTATGTTTTTTTTTTCAAAATAAACTGTATTAACTGACTTAGATGAAGTAAATCCTTTATAGGTGCCCAATATCTTACAGAAATGACAATTCCCAAGGTGCTATCAATGTACCATGATGAGAAATGGTAAACTTGAAGACAACAGCAGGATAATAAAATTTTCATAATAGCAAGTGGTAGTGCAGTAACTGAATTCTGATGCATCAAAACAAAGAATAGACTACAGTGAGGAATTTGTATCTTTGTTTTTACCACCGGAATGAGTAATCTTGCTCCAACCTATATTTATTGGAGGAAGTACAACAAATAACCATTCAAAAATTCAACTTAAATTTCATAGCTGTGCTTATAAAAGCTGAAATATGCTTTGTCCAATTGCCCATAAACTGATAAATCAATACAGATTGTGATCTGTGTACTTTAAATGGCATATTATTTTTAAAAACACATGAATTGAGTTGAAAAATCACTTAAATGACAAAGTTGGCTAACCACTGCTCATTTAAGTATCGAAATGTATTTACATGTATCTCATTATTTTTATTAGTTTGTGCTAATATCACATTAACACAAGAATTGATGACAACTATAGTATTTGTCTTACATTATCTGTGTCCCTGAGAATCTAATATAAGGATACATTTCTTTAAAAGGCTTATGCCATTTTGGATAAGTGCTAAATATATAAAATGCATATATTGTAAAGATTATAACAGGCATTACAAGTTGTCCACGTAAGTAGAGTGGCAGAAAAGTTGAGCACATACAAAAGGAGACAGCTGATCACATGGTTGCTAGAATTTGCTGGTATTTGTGGTTCACTCTCCACCGGAAGAAATTGCTTGTTAAGCTAGCAGACCAATCCAACAACAGGACAGAGCAGGTATGAGCCTTGGGATTTGCTGATAAAATGTGGGATTGTAGCTCCACGCTCACATGAAGTCTCACCAGGTTTTCTTGAATGAAGAGATGCTGTTCTACACAATCAAATTGTGACTGTGTTTTTCTACTAACATTTTTAGATCACATTGTCTTCACAGAGTAGCTAGCTCACTGTTTCTAGAATATTTTTCTATAGGCCTGTTTCACAAATTGACCGAATAAAACCAACACTTACTGATACCCCACAAATTAACCATTTTTCTATAATGTTTCAGATTAAGTTACTTACGTGATTTGTGCATAGGCTTAGGTTTGCTGCATTTACAAATTAAAAATACGGCAGGTCTACTTGCAAGTGTGTGCATCTACTAAGTACATTTCGTGAGGATGTCCTGTGTAGCATTTGAGAAAGCCTTAATGATATTGTGTATCTGAAATCTGAAAGAGTTGATATTCTCCACTTTGTGCAGTACTATTACTAGGCTTCAAATGAGGACAGCATTGGTTCCCTTAGAAATTCCTAACTCCTGATTAAAATCTACAAAGAAATTGATTCTGAAACACTCTCTTTGGAGAGGTGGGAGTTTGGTGTTCAGATAGTATTTGTTTTGTGTTTTTGGAGGCTTACATGTGGTATCAGACATAACATTGAATGGACAGTCTTCTGATGTGCTGTTCACCACCTTCCCCTGGCTTAGCTCAGTTGTTCACAATGTATTTTCCCTGGCCTTCTGATCTTCACTCTGCAGCTCTCCACTAACTGCCCTTGGGATCAGGTCCTACATACAGGTTGTGCTTGCATCTTTGTCTTAAAGACAAACTCTGGAACGTCAAAACCAATGTACATTTTATATTTCATTTGTACATTGTATTTCAAAGCATTTTCACATTGAAGTACCTCAACTTGTAGTTTCCTCATTAACAAGTACCTTTCCAAATATTTCAAATGAATTCCATCATGTTTTTAGTGCCTTTACTTTCAGTTCAGCTCTAAAATATTTTATTCACTTTTACTTGCTAACCGTTGAATTAAAAATACCAAATGTGCCTCAGTTAACATCCCTGAATTATTTCCTCAGTAATTCCAATTTTATGATATTATTTTCTTAAATTAAATTTGCATGTTGACCTTCTAATTTAAAAATTTCTATTGTTAAACAGTGTTTTGTCAACAAAATTACATTGTGTCAATTTAAAAATAAGCATAAATTCAATAAGCTTTAAAGAAATTATACTCACACATAATTATCTTCTTTCTTAAATTTTACTAATTTATTTCTACAAACAATGAAATTTAATTAATGGAGAAAATATTCATATGCATGCCTAGTTTTCTTTTAAACAAAGGAATAAAATGCCCCAGAAGGAATTCATTCTCATACAAATAATTCTCTAACCACACAGGTTTTTCAAGGCTTATTTAATTGAACCGATTATAAAATAATTAAATTAAAAACCATTTTGATTGGAGGAAATTTTCACCATTTTTGTTTGACCTTGCTTGGTTTTGTTATGTAAATGTGACCATAAATTCTTTTCTTTTTTTCTAATGAGTTGTACCTGTCATCTTAAATAAATTGATTCAAATATCTATGATTTTATATTATATCCCCTACTTTAAAATTGCATTAACTTTGCTACTCTTTACATAATGGCTGTTCAGATTTACATTTTCACAATTAGTATGCAAGGGCTCTCTTATCATACATAACACATGTTGCCATCTTCTTTTTTACATGCTCCTTGTAACAGGTGTTTAGTCAAATCCCACTGTGTTTCCAACTTGTATTTCCTTATTAATAATGTTGAGAAATCTAGACTCTCTCTCATTGTGCTTTTCAACTACTTACAAAAGATCAAACAGATGTAGGATCTCGGCCTCATACCAGGTCTTCTAATTTGGAATTTTCATTTTATAAAGAGAAAGAAGGAAGGAAGGAATGGGTCTCCAGAGTGATAGAAAAAGCAAGCAAGGAGGAAAAACAGTGGAGGGGATTTACTGTTTATCCACAACAGAATACTATTCATGTTGGGACTGTGTTGTGGCACAGCATGCTCTGCCTGTAATGCTGGCATGCCAAATTTTCAGTCTTTGACTAATTTTTTGGAAAGCATTTGTATGTGTGTGTGTTTGTAACTTTCTGTATTTGAAAGACAAAGGGAGCAATAAACATGTAAAAATCTTGCCTTTTCTGGTCCACTTTAAATGCACATTACAGCAAAGGTTGGGTAGAGCAAAGGAGCCATGATCACCAGGGTGGAGATAGGGACCTAGCTCCCAGCCTATTCGCTTGCTATCTCCTGAGGTGTACAGCAGGCGGCATCTAGAGCTGGAAATAGCGGCAGCTCTCAGTCTTTTTCAGTGTCATGTTAGGAAGGCATTCTAAGTATCCCCTTGATCATTGAACCAAATGTCTGCTCCTTTAAAAAAAAGATTTTTGTTTTCCAATTTTCCCACTTTGCTGATAAAAAAAACATTATGCATAAAAATATTGGTCTGCGGGTTTCCTGACCAGCAGACCCTCAGCCACCAAGGGGGTGCGCAGACAAATCTGATTGGGCATGTCCATTTGATGTAAAGCAAGCACAAACACATAGACTAAGAAAGAAGGAAGGCAGAAGGCAGTGTCCGGAGAGCTCCCCCACCCAACAATGATACTGTAATTGACTGGAAGGCGTGTCTATCTCTCTAGACACTCCAGTCATGTAGCAGGTCAGGTAAAATGCATGGCTGGCAGGTACGCTGCAGGTCACAGGAAGGTAGGCTGTGGGTCACATACACGTAGGCTGGCGGGTAATGTGGACCACACCTGTCTTCTCAGTTGTTTATCAAGAAGTCCAAGCACAGAGAAGAAAACCGGGGTTAGGGTAGGGCCAGTGATCAGGCCAGTTTGATTCCTCGGTGTGCCAAGACCACTGCCGAGGGGCTTCCCCTGGGCAGATGATGTGCCATGTCCTCATGACCTCCCATAGGGGCCCAGCAGGCGGGAGACACAGGGGCGATCTTCGCTCTGCCATCTCATGTGAACTGTTAAAGTCTTGACTGCTCCACTTCAGTGTAGCTCCTTGTTAAGTAAACTGGAAAAGCAGCAGAAGATGGCTCAAATCCTTGACCCCGCTGTTACCCTTGTGGGAGATTGAAACGAAGTGAGAAAACCTCCAGCTGCCTCCTGGCAGCTGGTGGGTCTCAGGACGGGGCGTCTCATGCCTGGATTCCGGACGGCCGCCATGGGCACATGGTGAGCCGTCCTCCCCGGGCCTGCTGGGTTTCGGGGGCCGCTTCCTTCGGGGTGAGTAGACCGAGGGGGGGAGGCCTCCGGGACTGGGCAGGTCCGGCACCCAGCCACCGCCCTCATTGGGCGGTGAAGGGGATTTGGGAGGGGCGCGACCTTGGGCCTGGGAATTTTAAACCTCCAGCTGCCTCCTGGCAGCTGGTGGGTCTCAGGACGGGGCGTCTCATGCCTGGATTCCGGACGGCCGCCATGGGCACATGGTGAGCCGTCCTCCCCGGGCCTGCTGGGTTTCGGGGGCCGCTTCCTTCGGGGTGAGTAGACCGAGGGGGGGAGGCCTCCGGGACTGGGCAGGTCCGGCACCCAGCCACCGCCCTCATTGGGCGGTGAAGGGGATTTGGGAGGGGCGCGACCTTGGGCCTGGGAATTTTAAACCTCCAGCTGCCTCCTGGCAGCTGGTGGGTCTCAGGACGGGGCGTCTCATGCCTGGATTCCGGACGGCCGCCATGGGCACATGGTGAGCCGTCCTCCCCGGGCCTGCTGGGTTTCGGGGGCCGCTTCCTTCGGGGTGAGTAGACCGAGGGGGGGAGGCCTCCGGGACTGGGCAGGTCCGGCACCCAGCCACCGCCCTCATTGGGCGGTGAAGGGGATTTGGGAGGGGCGCGACCTTGGGCCTGGGAATTTTAAACCTCCAGCTGCCTCCTGGCAGCTGGTGGGTCTCAGGACGGGGCGTCTCATGCCTGGATTCCGGACGGCCGCCATGGGCACATGGTGAGCCGTCCTCCCCGGGCCTGCTGGGTTTCGGGGGCCGCTTCCTTCGGGGTGAGTAGACCGAGGGGGGGAGGCCTCCGGGACTGGGCAGGTCCGGCACCCAGCCACCGCCCTCATTGGGCGGTGAAGGGGATTTGGGAGGGGCGCGACCTTGGGCCTGGGAATTTTAAACCTCCAGCTGCCTCCTGGCAGCTGGTGGGTCTCAGGACGGGGCGTCTCATGCCTGGATTCCGGACGGCCGCCATGGGCACATGGTGAGCCGTCCTCCCCGGGCCTGCTGGGTTTCGGGGGCCGCTTCCTTCGGGGTGAGTAGACCGAGGGGGGGAGGCCTCCGGGACTGGGCAGGTCCGGCACCCAGCCACCGCCCTCATTGGGCGGTGAAGGGGATTTGGGAGGGGCGCGACCTTGGGCCTGGGAATTTTAAACCTCCAGCTGCCTCCTGGCAGCTGGTGGGTCTCAGGACGGGGCGTCTCATGCCTGGATTCCGGACGGCCGCCATGGGCACATGGTGAGCCGTCCTCCCCGGGCCTGCTGGGTTTCGGGGGCCGCTTCCTTCGGGGTGAGTAGACCGAGGGGGGGAGGCCTCCGGGACTGGGCAGGTCCGGCACCCAGCCACCGCCCTCATTGGGCGGTGAAGGGGATTTGGGAGGGGCGCGACCTTGGGCCTGGGAATTTTAAACCTCCAGCTGCCTCCTGGCAGCTGGTGGGTCTCAGGACGGGGCGTCTCATGCCTGGATTCCGGACGGCCGCCATGGGCACATGGTGAGCCGTTCTCCGGGCGGCCAGTGCGCCATTGGTGCCAGGCTCCGCCTGCTGGCCGCCCGGCTGGGGAGCTCTGGGGATTTGGTTCTTTGAGTTGCTGCTTAATTAGCTCCAGGTTGAACCCATTGTGCTTCTTGGACCTGAAAGAGGCAGTAACTCTTCCTTAGCAAAACTTGTAATCACTAATAATTCTGAGCACCAAATACCAGTCATGCAGAAGCTATGGCTTGGGGCTTGCCCTGCACAAGTAGCTCCAACAGTTGGCCAATGTGTCAACTGGTAATGGAACAGAGTAGATTAGGCACGACTGAGCAAACCTTAGCCCACAAGTAAAACTAGAAACCAGGAGGGAGCAGAGGTCATGCCGAGCTAGGCTCTTGTACCTGCTGGTCTGTGGGAGCCTGGGACGCTGAGTCACAGTGTCTAAGGCAGAGTTCGGGACAGGGGAGGGGTTATGCCAAGCTGAGTCAGAGCATCCATTGGCAGGCATGTGATCTATGCCTGGGAACGGACCCGGTTGGGGAGCAAAGGGGACAACCCTAGCTGGGCTGAGGTTCCCACCAAGAGGCGCGTGGCCTGGAAGGGGGCTGCGTTCTGATCTGGAAACAGTTGTAGTCTCCCTTGGCACAAGTGTGGACTGGGATTGGATGCACCGAACTGGGCCGGACCCCGACTCCCCCTGGTGTTCTGGAGGACCAGGGCAGATGTGGGATGGACTAGGCAGGGTCTCAAACCCCTACTGAGCCATGTGTGAGCCATACGTGGGTATGGACAAACCATGGCTGGGCTGGAACATCCAACAGCAAGCACCAGATTGGGTTGAAGGCCAGTCAGGAAAAGCCACAGTTCCTGCTATGACAGGAGGTGGACTGAGTAGGGTTGGCTCATGGACCCACTGGTAAGCGTGAAACCTGGCATTGGGAGAGGTTCTGATGGAGGAGCCTGGGCAACTCCTCTGGCAGGACACAGACCCAGCAGGTAAACGCAAGAAACATGATAGGAAACAGCCCAGAAAAGGCCATGGAAACCTACCCACTGGCATACAGTTGGCAGACGTGGGGGCAAGACCAGGCTGAATCTGTCCACATCATCCACTGGCAAATCCAGGCACCAGTGTGGGTCGACCCAGGGTCGGTCGCAACAAAGACTAGTGCACATTATGGAATGCCGAGGTGAGGTTGCCTGTACCAGAAGGGACCGCAGCGCCCAACCAGCCTGAGAACAAGAAAGGAAGTGGGCAGAGCTGGCAGGGGAATAAGGGAGGGTTCCTTTGCTGGACAGCTACTTCCGCAGGAGAGCATGGGCTGGGATGGGGGCAGACCAGACTAGGCAGAGCTACCACACCTGTGCGCCTCATGTGGACTAGATCAGGGAAAAGCCAGGCTGGGCGGATTATTCCTACTGGTGCAAACAAAATTAAAGTGGGCGAGGTTTGTTTGGGCAGCATCAACTGGAATCTGGGAGTGGGAGAGGCCTGGGAGGGAAATAGTGGGCTCATCCCTCTTGGGTTACCACTTCCACGGGAGGACATAAAACTAAGACAGCGGCTGGGGTGGAATGGGATGTGGGACAGACTGGATTACTGCTACACTTACTGGCAAACCAGGGTAGGGGGTGGGCCTGGTTGGGGTTATTGTGGGTCGCTCCAACCTAGGCTACAGCTCCCGCTGGTTTATGTGAGGGCCAAGTATGTGCTGGGCAGAACCAGACTGGACTGCAACACCCATTGGCTCCAGTGGAAGACGGGAGTGAACACAGAACCAACCCAGGAATTGCAACCACCAGCTGATTGGAGCGATGGACGGTGCCAGGCCCTGTACTTGTTAGCACATACAAGAAGTTTCTTTGGAGATCTTCCTAATCTAAATGCTGGACTCAGAACCATAACAAAGAAAAGAGCGAAGACAGACCGGGTCAACCAACCATCTAAGCTATGATGGACTATGTCAATCAGTGGATTTTTCAAAGACCTCATAGTGCTTGGAGCGGCAAGATTGACAGCGATTCATAACTGTTGCAATATCAAAACCACTTGAGCAAGAACCTCAGAGCATGCCCTACACCCGGGACTTGGGGAGGGTGGGAAATTGGGTGGGCCTTCTCCCTTAAAACCCCCCTTTTAAACATGAAGGTAACAATATGGAAAACATATTAGTATTATCCACTTTCCTGTAGCCCTTGAACCTTCTTACCCTAATTAACTATGTAAAGAATGTCAAAATAAAATTTATTAAAAAAAAAAAAAAAAAAAAAAAAAAAAAAAACAAAAAAAAAAAAAAAAAAAAAAAAAAAAAGAAACGAAGTGAAAGGTGCTGGTTTTGCCAGGTACTGCCTTGGCCGTTACATGCAGCCATCTGTGCTGTGGATCCAATAGATTGACTTTCTGTTCTCTCCCTTCTTATATTCTTATCTCTTTTACCATATATCACTTTTCTCTCCGTGACTCTCCCTTTCAGATAAAAACATAAATCTTTAAAGAAAAAGACGATTTTGTACTCAAGCGTCACATATAATAGTTACCATTTTCTCCATAAGTTTGTCCATATACTTACTGATAGTTTCGAAGCATTTTCTCATCTGCCATTTTTGGGGCTGATTTTGTTTTTCCATGTGACTCTGTAAAAGCGCAACACTCTGGCATATTTCAGGGTTGTGTTTTCACCTCCTTAGAATGTCTTGAGCTTTTTTCCTCAACCTAAAATGTTTGAGTTATTTTCCTATAATATACTGTACTTAAATATCCCTTTGGGGCGGGGGAGGAGAGGAAGAGCCTGCATTTGCTGTTTTATTGTTTCCTGATTCTTTCATCTTTGTTCCTCAGTTATGGTATGGTTCTCCCATCCTGAGATTTCATATTCACTACACTTGACCTGATTGAAGATTATGGGAGGGATGTGTGTTCCCTTTTATTACACTTCTTGTTGTCTAGAGGTAATTTTTAGGTAAGAAGAAAATATACTACTTCTCATACCTTAGGACCATTTGTTTTATTTTTGGAAAATCCTTTTTTTTAATTAATAGGTTTTTCATCCCCACATGTTGCATGTAGATGATTATCTGATAATAATGAGACATTTGGCACTGTTTCCTACGGTTACAATTTATGGGGCTTCTAAAATATGTAGAAACATGATTAGTATTCTATTATCAGTTTCTTGATACAGGCTCCAGGAGCTCTTAACAAATGAAATCATGATTTTCTTCTAAGTTTGTTTCTACTTCAAAGCATTTGTATTATTAATACAGTAAAAGTTTCAATATGTGTTTATATTTATTCTCATCTATATAACGTATCATCTCCAGATTGTTCTGTCTAGTACATACATTCATTGTCATTAGAGCTACACCATTTACATGTCATGCCTTGTGCAGAATTAGTATAACAGGATTCTGGCATTTAGTATCTAATCCTATTGAACTTGGAAATATCTTGCATGACACTGGCCATCAGGACCCAGTTATTTCATTCTAAGACAAAAGATAAATAAAAACATTTAGCTTTTAAATTCTAGCCACATAAAGGCATGAAGGGCTTTGTTTTAGAAGTGTCTGACTTGGGATTTTGTTTGTATTATAAAAGGATGCATTAGTCTACTTAACATGATATACAGTTCTACCTCTGTAAAAGGCGGTGCTGACTAGCCGTTTAAATAAGATGAATCTGATTTCATCAATTATTTTTCCATAATGTTTTCTGAGTTTTTTTATTTATTTGGTATTTGTTTTTTTTTCATCTATTAAAAATAGTATCCTGGCTAGTGTGGATGTAAGTACATTTTTATATTTTTTGCATGAAGAAACTTTTGCATGAAAGAGTTGTAACTGAAAATTCACTCTGCTTTCCTTGTATTAATAAGTCCACTTATCATGCTTTGAATCTACAACCTTCTAGAATGAAAGGCCAAGTATTTATCCTTTTCAAATTTCTTTATAATGTTTGTGTTAAATAATTGGAATTTATGAATATGCATGACGTTAGCTATTGTGTTATATTACGATAACTAGGGTAATAAAAAACCCAGTAGAATTTTGCCTACTGTGATCATCTGTGGTAAGTGCCTTCCTGTGTGCTGCATGACCACAGTTTAGTACAATAGACTGTTTCAGATTATATGCTTTATAACTTGTTTCTTACCATATATGCTACTAGAGATTATTAGAAAGAATCACCTTCTGGATGCTGGCAGCCATCCAATAATCATATTCTTGAGATAGTACATAGAAAATGTAATTCTACATTTATTATGCAAATTAAATATAATTTTGATTTGAAGTCTATGAATGATAATATCAGAATATAGTTTTGAGAAGCATATATGTGCATATGAATATACACGTTATCTTGCTTTTAAACTTTTCATCATGAAGATGTTCAAACAGTAATAATAGCAAATTATTGTCCAATAACAGCCCATGTAAGTACTCTTCAATTCCATAGTGCATATCACGTCCCGCTGAGTTCATCATTTCCTCTCCGTCTTGGCTCACTTACCTTTGTCCCTGCATACTCTCTTCAGGCAGCACTAAACACCAAACAAAGTGTTTCTGTGTACATGCTAAAATGTGTGTGAGACTGTTATTTTTCTCCTAAAGTGAAGTCTCCACACAGTAACATATCTGCACCTTCTTTGTACTAACTGATGCATTCTGGAAACCGCATGTACCTGTGTCATCCCCAATCTGCAACTAAAGAGCTTTTCTCTGCAGTGAACCTCTGCCGTCAGGCATGAATATTAGCAATCATAGGTCAATTATGTATGTTTCAAAACTTCAAATAATTAGAATTAATACAGCATACACTTTCTGATGCTGTCATCTTCTTAGTATAATTTTTCCAAGATCAATGTATATCATTCTTCTTTCCTCTTACTTGTTTCATGATGCTCCATTATAGGCACATGGCAGAAATTTACCCAGTGGCCTTTTCTAGGTCTCAGTGTAATGTTTCAGAATCGCAGTTGCACGCATTTATTGTATATACACACGTAAGCAGGCAGATATATAAATTAAGTAATATGAGAATATGAACCCTATATGTATGTTAGGTACGTTTCAAGTGTCATATGTAGCCAGTAGACGTCAAGAGTGTGGATGTTGGTATTTTTTTCACGGCAGGAAAGCATCTGGCAGGACTGTTCTATATACTTGTCAGTATTGGATGGTGTTGCTTTTTAGTGTTTCATTTTATTGTCATTTTGTTTGCATCCTCCTGGTGAATAATTAATATTGGATACTTTTTTGATGTGTTGGCAGCTGATATAACTTTGTGAACATTTGTTCAATTCTTTGCCTCTTTGCCGAATAATGCATTTTTCCTTATTGAGTCATGATTTCTTTTTATAACCCAGAAAGTTTTTAACACACATACGTATTTTGACAGTTTCTTTGAAAAATAGTTCAGCTTTGAATGTTCTTATTGTTGCCTCTTTATAAAATAACTTCAGAAAATTTGTTAAAGTGAGATATAGCTTTTTAAAAAAATTTTTTTGCAGTTTTCTGGGACACACATGAAGAAATTTTGCTGGTTTTCCAAGTCACAGAGACATTTCACACTTTTGTATATAACCTTTTGGCATCCAAGTTTCTAATTTAGACCAGTGATGTGTGATATACAACTTTTTTTTTTTTCTTTTCAATATACAGCTTTTAATGTTTCTCCAAATTATTTAAAAATGCTATTTCATTTGTATGATTTCTTTAAATACTTTGCTAAAATACAAAGAAAATAGCAACTGTGAGCCTACTTTGGGTTTGGTGCTATGTCCCATTCTTCTAGTTAATAGTAAAGATTATTAAGTTACTGCATAGTTTTGAAAATTATAATTTTAGCAAGTGTTGAAATAACAGATTGCAACTAACCTAGCATTATGACATTTCCTAAAATACTTTCATGGTACATATTTTGAATTTTCCATTTATTAGTACAGTGAATTTCATCACAGTAATGGACTACATAGTACATTTTTTCTCATTAAAAACCTCATATAAGATGGTGTCCCCCCCCCATAAAATTATAATAGAGTTGAAAATTTTCCATCACTTGGTGACTTCTTGGCTATCATTGGCATGACATCATAACTCGATGCACTATTTATGTGTTTGTGGTTACATACATTCTCACGTGCGTCCACTTTCTCTCCTTTTCTTCCTCTTCTCTCTGCCCGTCTGTCAATTAATAAAGGAAAATCAATGCGAAAAAAATCAAACTGCACCTTCAATTTTCACTATAAGAAAAAAAATTCTTAAACATTATTTAACATTCTTAAGTCATACAAGATTATTAATACTGTGGGTACTCTGAAAAACAGACTTAAGTAGACTTGGTATGTCATATGTTTAGTTGTGAAAATCCTTGGGCATTCTTGTGAGAAGAAGAAAAAAAAAATAGCTGAAGAAGATATCAAGTGCTAATTCAGGTTTGACCTCAACCACAAATCACACACAGGATGTTCTGGGAAAAAAAAAATGGCTTATTACACTTGTCTTACATTGGGTCAAATGTCAGAACTTCATGCTTCCAAACAATTAATCACTGAATGAGGTCCTTCCAAACAAGGGCTCAGCCTTGAGTGAGCTGAAGCTGAAATTAAATGATTGGTTGAAGACCGACAGTTGAAGGTTTGCTGAAGCTGGCAGCTTTGAATAGCTGCCACTGCTGTAAATTCTCGCTCCTTGGAGGCGGGTATGGCCATCAGTCTCTGTTAGATCACAAATATTAGTTGGGTTTTCTATTGTATCCTGTTTCAGCTTGGAGAATGTTCTCAAGGACTCTGTTCACTATATACAGGGAATTCCATTTAGCAGTTCTTAAACATTGAAACTGTGTAGAAGATGAAATTGTTGACTGGAGAGCACTAGTGTAACATAATGCAAACCAAACCCATTTCATGGCTTACTAATTTGTACCTTTTTCCACACAATGCTATTATTTGTAAAATATTAAGGATTTTTTTCAACATTTAAATGCACATCATTACTATAAACTTTCTAAAAGATATGCATGGGTAACTCCCGGCGGCTGGCGGGTCTCAGGACGGGGCGTCTCATGCCTGGATTCCGGACGGCCGCCATGGGCACATGGTGAGCCGTCCTCCCCGGGCCTGCTGGGTTCCAGAGGCTGCTTCCTTTGGGGTGAGTAGACCGAGGGGGGAGGCCTCTGGGACCCGGCAGGTCCGGCACCCAGCCACCGCCCTCATTGGGCGGTGAAGGGGATTTGGGAGGGGCGCGACCTTGGGCCTGGGAATTTTAAACCTCCAGCAGCCTCCTGGCGGCTGGCGGGTCTCAGGACGGGGCGTCTCATGCCTGGATTCCGGACGGCCGCCATGGGCACATGGTGAGCCGTCCTCCCCGGGCCTGATGGGTTCCAGAGGCTGCTTCCTTTGGGGTGAGTAGACCGAGGGGGGAGGCCTCTGGGACCCGGCAGGTCCGGCACCCAGCCACCGCCCTCATTGGGCGGTGAAGGGGATTTGGGAGGGGCGCGACCTTGGGCCTGGGAATTTTAAACCTCCAGCAGCCTCCTGGCGGCTGGCGGGTCTCAGGACGGGGCGTCTCATGCCTGGATTCCGGACGGCCGCCATGGGCACATGGTGAGCCGTCCTCCCCGGGCCTGCTGGGTTCCAGAGGCTGCTTCCTTTGGGGTGAGTAGACCGAGGGGGGAGGCCTCTGGGACCCGGCAGGTCCGGCACCCAGCCACCGCCCTCATTGGGCGGTGAAGGGGATTTGGGAGGGGCGCGACCTTGGGCCTGGGAATTTTAAACCTCCAGCAGCCTCCTGGCGGCTGGCGGGTCTCAGGACGGGGCGTCTCATGCCTGGATTCCGGACGGCCGCCATGGGCACATGGTGAGCCGTCCTCCCCGGGCCTGCTGGGTTCCAGAGGCTGCTTCCTTTGGGGTGAGTAGACCGAGGGGGGAGGCCTCTGGGACCCGGCAGGTCCGGCACCCAGCCACCGCCCTCATTGGGCGGTGAAGGGGATTTGGGAGGGGCGCGACCTTGGGCCTGGGAATTTTAAACCTCCAGCAGCCTCCTGGCGGCTGGCGGGTCTCAGGACGGGGCGTCTCATGCCTGGATTCCGGACGGCCGCCATGGGCACATGGTGAGCCGTCCTCCCCGGGCCTGCTGGGTTCCAGAGGCTGCTTCCTTTGGGGTGAGTAGACCGAGGGGGGAGGCCTCTGGGACCCGGCAGGTCCGGCACCCAGCCACCGCCCTCATTGGGCGGTGAAGGGGATTTGGGAGGGGCGCGACCTTGGGCCTGGGAATTTTAAACCTCCAGCAGCCTCCTGGCGGCTGGCGGGTCTCAGGACGGGGCGTCTCATGCCTGGATTCCGGACGGCCGCCATGGGCACATGGTGAGCCGTCCTCCCCGGGCCTGCTGGGTTCCAGAGGCTGCTTCCTTTGGGGTGAGTAGACCGAGGGGGGAGGCCTCTGGGACCCGGCAGGTCCGGCACCCAGCCACCGCCCTCATTGGGCGGTGAAGGGGATTTGGGAGGGGCGCGACCTTGGGCCTGGGAATTTTAAACCTCCAGCAGCCTCCTGGCGGCTGGCGGGTCTCAGGACGGGGCGTCTCATGCCTGGATTCCGGACGGCCGCCATGGGCACATGGTGAGCCGTCCTCCCCGGGCCTGCTGGGTTCCAGAGGCTGCTTCCTTTGGGGTGAGTAGACCGAGGGGGGAGGCCTCTGGGACCCGGCAGGTCCGGCACCCAGCCACCGCCCTCATTGGGCGGTGAAGGGGATTTGGGAGGGGCGCGACCTTGGGCCTGGGAATTTTAAACCTCCAGCAGCCTCCTGGCGGCTGGCGGGTCTCAGGACGGGGCGTCTCATGCCTGGATTCCGGACGGCCGCCATGGGCACATGGTGAGCCGTTCTCGGGCGGCCAGTGCGCCATTGGTGCCAGGCTCCGCCTGCTGGCCGCCCGGCTGGGGAGCTCTGGGGATTTGGTTCTTTGATTCGCTGCTTAATTATCTCCAGGTTGAACCCATTGTGATTTTCGGACCTCAAACAGGCAGTAACTCTTTCCTTGTAAAAGCTGTAATCACTAATAATGCTGGGCACCAAATACCAGTCCATGCAGAAGCCTGGGCTTGGGGCTTGTCCTGCAAAAGTAGCTCCAACGGCTGGCTAATGTGTCAACTGGTAGGGAACAGAGTAGATCTGGTACGAATGAGCAAACCTTAGCCCACAAGTAAAACTAGAAACCAGGAGGGAGCAAAAGTCATGCCAAGCTAGGCTCTTGTACCTACTGGTCTGCAGGAGCCAGGGACACGAAGCCACAGTGTCTAAGGCAGAGGTCGGGACAGGTGAGGAGCTGTGCCAAGCTGAGTCAGAGCAACCACTGGCATGCGAGTGATCTATGGCTGGGAACAGACTCGGTTGGGGAGCAAAGGGGACAACCCTAGCTGGGCTGAGGTTCCCACAAAGAGGTGCGTGGCCTGGAAGGGGGGCTGCGTTCTGATCTGGATACAGTTGTAGTCTCCCTTGGCACAAGTGTGGACTGGGATTGGATGCACCGAACCGGGCTGGACCCCGACTCCCCCTGGTGTTCTGGAGGACCAGGGCAGATGTGTGATAGACTAGGCAAGGTCTCAAACCCCTACTGAGCCATGTGTGAGCCATACGTAGGTATGGACAAACCATGGCTGGGCTGGAACATCCAACAGCAAGAACCAGATTGGGTGGAAGGCCAGTCAGGAAAAGCCACAGTTCCTGCTATGACAGGAGGTGGACTGAGTAGGGTTGGCTCATGGACCCACTGGTAAGCGTGTAACCTGGCATTGGGAGAGGTTCTGATGGAGGAGCCTGGGCAACTCCTCTGGCAGGACACAGACCCGACAGGTCAGCGCAAGAAACATGATAGGAAACAGCCCAGAAAAGGCCATGGAAAGCTACCCACTGGCATACACTTGGCAGACGTGGGGGCAAGACCAGGCTGAATCTGTCCACGTCATCCACTGGCAAATCCAGGCACCAGTGTGGGTTGACCCAGGTTCGGTCGCAACAAAGACTAGTGCACAATATGGAATGCCGAGGTGAGGTTGCCTGTACCAGAGGGGACCGCAGCGTCCAACCAGCCTGAGAACAAGAAAGGAAGTAGGCAGAGCCAGCAGGGGAATAAGGGAGGGTTCCTTTGCAGGATAGCTACTTCCGCAGGAGAGCATGGGCTGGGATGGGGGCAGACCAGACTAGGCAGAGCTACCACACCTGCGTGCCTCATGTGGACTAGATCAGGGAAAAGCCGGGCTGGGCTGATTATTCCTACTGGTGCAAACAGAATTAAAGTGGGCGAGGTTTAGTTGGGCAGCAGTAACTGGAATCTGGGAGTGGGAGAGGCCTGGGAGGGTAATAGTGGGCTCATCCCTCTTGGGTTACCACTTCCACGGGAGGACATAAAACTAAACAGTGGCTGGGGTGGAATGGGGTGTGGGACAGACTGGATTACTGCTACACTTACTGGCAAACCAGGGTAGGGGCGGTCCTGGTGGGGGTTATTGTGGGTCGCTCCAACTAGGCTGCAGCTCCCACTGGTTTAGGTGAGGGCCAAATATGTGCGGGGCAGAACCAGGCTGGACCGCAACACCCATTGGTTCCAGTGGAAGTCGGGAGTGAAAACAGAACCAACCCAGCAATTACAACCACCAGCTGATTGGAGCGATGGACGGTGCCTGGCCCTGTACTTGTTAGCACATACAAGAAGTTTCTTTGGAGATCTTCCTAATCTAAATGCTGGACTCAGAACCCTAACGAAGAAAAGAGAGAAGACAGAACAGGTCAACCAACCATCTCAGCTATGATGGACTATGTCAATCAGTGGATTTTTCAAAGACCTCATAGTGCTTGGAGTGGCAAGATTGACAGCGATTCATAACTGTTGCAATATCAAAACCACTCGAGCAAGAACCTCAGAGCATGCCCTACACCCGGGACTTGGGGAGGGTGGGAAATTGGGTGGGCCTTCTCCCTTAATACCCCCCTTTTTAACATGAAGGTAACAATATGGAAAACATACTAGTATTATCCACTTTCCTGTAGCCCTTGAACCTTCTTACTCTAACTAAGTATGTGAAGAATGTCAAAATTAATTTTATTAATAAAAAATATATATATAAAAAAAAAGAAATGCATGGGTAAGATCAAGTAAGTAACAGAACTGGCTAATAAAGATTTGCTCTATTGTCAAAATAATAGGCATTCAATTTTCTTTGAAGCTTAAAATTTGAGAGGCATGGAGACACAGGAAAAATAAGAAGAGAAAGAGTAGACAGATCTGTCCACTTTTGTGATAGCCTACAGAGCTGAACAGGGCCAAAGCTCATGGGCAGCAATTCAGTCCAGTTCTCACCCAAGTGTGGCCATGACTTGGTCCCCAAAGTGGTATTTTAACAGATATCAAGATCAGGACCCTGGAGGGGAACCCGGGTGCTCTACTGTAGTGGACACTTCATCCCGAAAAACATCTCACCTGAGAGGCCAAGCAGCGTTCCCTGTTTGACAATAGACTTGGTACTCCAGACATTCGTAATATTCAACAAAATAATAAAGTAAAACTGCTCAGCCAGTCACCTTGTTCATCAAAAGTACAGTACTAAAATGATCCATAACCTGCTCTGTGAGTGTACTGAGTACCTCAAAATTGTCATATATATAAATTAAAACGTCACCATAAATTAAGACACCAAGATTAGAATAGATGAGAAAATATGAATTAAGCAATAAGTAAAATATTTTACTTCCTATGTTGGTAGAAATTCGAGTTTAGTTGTACCAGCGGTGGTCAGGGTGTGGAAGAGCATCAACATGCCTACAGTCTCAGCAATGAGAATTCATACATCTTTGTTAGAGGGAAATTTGGCTTTACCCATAAAATTATAAATGGATGTGATTTCCTAATCTATAAATATTTAATTTTAAGGTCTTTATCACCAGGAAATACATATTTGGGGTCTGTAGTTAACAATTCATGTAAACAGAAGTTATTGATGAAAAAAAAGATGATCAACATTTCTTCTTAAATTGTGTTACTGGAATTTCAGAGGTTTTTGCTGTTTGATGATTCAGAATGTAGAAGGTTCTTGTGAGCGATAAATCCTCACATTATGCTGTGTAGCACTAGAATGTAATGCCTTTCCTCTGATGCTGAGTTGGTGCCCATTACAAAAGCATCCTTGTGTGCCACTTACTCCTTCTGGCTTCTGATAATGATGATACTGTATTTTGGAGGAACATCTTTACACTTAGGTATCCAGATGATCATGGATTATCTGTCCTTCCACACCCATGTTATTTGATTAACAAGATGCCTTCATGTTACATCAATTTCACTGGAAATAATTCTGCTGTGTGTGTTTATCATGTCTTTTTTGTATCCATTCATTTTAATAATGTACATGTTGATTGATTACATACCGGCCTTTTGCAAACATTGTTGCTAAAACCACGGTGGAGCAGGCAACCATTGGACACATTGAGCTCATTCATGTGTTCTGCATTTATACTTAGTAATGAGACTGCTGGGTACAAGGATGGTGCCGCTCCTTGTTTTTTGTTTTTTTTTTTTTTCTTAAAAGAAATCTTTGTACCATTCACCAGCAATGCAAGAGATCCCCTCTCCACATCCTGCCTTTTTAGATAATGATCTCAGAGGAGAGACATGATAACTCATTTTGATTTTGTTTCCCTGATGGGTAGTGATATTGAGATTTTTTTTTTCATGGAGGGTTGGTTATTGTACATCTTTGGAAAATTTTCTGTTCCGTTCCTTTGCCCATTTTGAAAATGGGATAGATGCTTTTGTTAACTATCTTAGGTAACAGTCCTGCCTGGGACAGTAGCTTGCAAATAGTTTCTCCCGTTCAGTTGTCTGTCTGCTCACTTTGTTTGTTTGTTGTATAGAGGATGTGAGTTTGGTAAAGTCATGTTTCTTTAGATTTTCTTTTGTTCTTTGCACTTTCAGGTGTTTTAAAGCACAGTGGTCGCAAGCCCTTGAGGTGTATCTCCTATGTCTTCCGTGATTTTCAGTGTAACGTTTTACACTTGGAGGCTTTATTCCTATTGGATTTACTTTTATATTTAGTGAGAAATCAAGTTCTAATTTTCTTTTTTTTTTAAATTTTTACTTTGAATTTTGAATTTTATAGCACAATTCGATCGAGTCTGGGTTCCACCCCAACAAATTTTCACCCTTTGATTGAGTTCCCCCATATTGTCACAATAGTATAGTCCTTCATATGGAGTTATAGTTCTATCAGCCTGTTATTTAAGTGTGCCCCAACATTGCTAGTACAATGTCAGACAGTCCAGCATCCCACTGGCTAGATAGTTTCAGTGGGATTCCATCTTTGATTTGGAAGTAAGGATGCATGTTGCACTGTGTCTTCACATCTGGATATGGTAGTCTCTATTACTCCATCACTAAAAAGTCGCTTAAATGAGAAGCCATGAAATAAGATCAACAATAGGTGTGAAGTTAAAAACGAAAACATAAAGAAGAAAAAAAAAAACGCAGCACCACGGGGTTGCACCACTGGATAACCAATACATTGGTGGCCAAAAAAACACACAAAAGCTCTTCGGTAAAATATATGTGGTTATGTATCCTGTTTCGCCAGCACTATTTATCAAAGACTTTTTCCCTTAGGCATAGTTCTAGTACTTCAGTCAAAAATCAGTTGTCTGGGTAGGTGCTAGGGTGAAGAGGTTAAGAGGCCACGTGGGATGCCTGCATTCCTCGAGGTACAACTTGCTCTCAGCCTAGGCACCCTGCTTCCTATCCTGGTCCCAGTTAATGTGCCTAGCTAAAGGGGGAAGGTGGCTCAAGAAATCTAGCCCTTGCCACAGATATGAGGGGCTGAATGAGGCTTATGGTTTAAGCCTCCAATTTGCCTATAAATCAAAGGTTTTTTAAAAAAGGATTTGTTTATTTGAAACATAGTGACAGGAAAGAGAAAAAAATCTTCCACCTGCGGATTCACAGCCTAAATGCCAACTGTAGCCTGAGACTCTAGTCTGCCCCCTAGTGTGCAATGTAAGCATTGCAAGCACTGGCTTTGTGCCACCACAATGAAGTCCCTCTCTCTGCTTTTCATATAAATGCACTTTTCCAATCAGTTGTCCGTATATTCATGGATTAATCCATAGTTTTCATCCTGTTCTATAGGTTTATTTGTAGATTTCTTTCCAGCCAGTGAATTGTTTTTAATTATTGCGTCTTTATATTGTTCTTGAACCTAGGTATTTTGATACTTCCAGCTTGCTTGATTTATGCAGTATTTATTTTATTTTTTATATATGTGTACTCAGCATTGCTATGGCTATTTTGAAACTCTTGAATTTGAAAACAAAGGTTGGATTTTTTTTTTGAGTTCCTATTCCTGTAAGGAATTTTAACTGTATTTTGATAGGAATAGGTTTGGCTGGTTTAGGTCGAATGGGAATTTTAACAATATTAATTACTTCAGGCCAGAAGGAATGCCTGCCCGTTTGGGGGGTGCTCGTAATTTATTTCATCAGTGTTTTTAACGTTCAGAGTGAAGATTTTCTATATCTCGGGTTAAACTTATTGCTGAATATCTGATTACTTTGTGGTGGCAGCGAACGCGATCTGTGTCGTGATCCTTCCGGCAAGGTTACTGTTGACGGAGGAAATGCGGCATTTTTGCATCCCGTCACTGCACTGAGTTTGTTTTCTACTCACAGCAGCTTTTTGGTGACATGTTCATATTTTCCATGCGCAAAATCTTATCACAAACATGGACATTTGGATTTTCTCCTTTCAACGTTCATACCCTTTATTTTTTTTTCCTGCCGTTTTGTTCTGTTAACGTTCACACTCAAAGTGCGACCGCTGTGTTCAAATATGATATTAAATAAGAATGGGAGTAGACGAATGCCTCGTTCTAGATCTGAGGACCGGTACTCTCAGCTTCACTCCATTCAGTTTGATATTGTCTGTGCATCTTTGATATAGAGAAGTATGCTCCTTTTAAACATATTTTGGGGCCCCGTGCAGTGGCCTAGTGGCTAAAGTCCTGACATTGAACGTGCCAGAATCCCATATAGGCACCGGTTCTAATCCCGGCAGCTCCACTTCCCATCCAGCTCCCTGCTTGTGGCCTGGGAAAGCAGTCCAGGATGGCCCAAAGCCTTGGGACCCTGCACCCACATGGGACACCCAGAAGAGCTCCTGGCTCCTGGCTGTGAATTGGCTCAGCTCTGGCCTTTGTGGCCACGTAGGGAGTGAATCATTAGTTAGAAGATCTTCTCTCTGTCTCTCCTCCTCTCTGTATATCTGACTTTGCAATAAAAATTAATCTTAAAAAAAAACACATTATTCTGTGGTTTTAAGGGTTGTGTAACCTTATCGAGTGCTGCTTCTGCAGCTGTGCAGATGATTGTGATTCTTTTCTGCATGTTCTCTGTAGTTTCATTTATTGATTAGTGGATATTGTCCTTACACCTTAGGATGAATCACATGTGGTTTTGCTGGTTTTTGTTTGTTTGGTACAGTGTCAGACTGTTGACTGATACCTGGTTGAGAACTTTTACATCTATGATTTCCAGGAATACTGATCTGTGGGTTTCACAAAGTTACATCCTTTATAAAATTTTGAAGTAGTGGGAGTATTGGGATAAACTCTCGATAAATTTTCTGTGCACTTCAGCTGTAGAACCAGGAGATATTAGGCTGTTATTTTATGAGACTTTTGATTACCACTTCAATTTGTTGTTTATCATAAATATGTTAGATTTTCTATGTTTTCTTGATTGTTTCTGGGTTTTACATATCAGGAACGTATCATTTCATTTAGTTCTCCCCATTTGATTTCAAATAATCATTCATAAAAGTTTTTCAACATTCTCTTTAGTCCTGTGCTTAACCTTTTTATTTATGATTTTATTTAAGTGTTTTTTCTTTTTTACTCTGTCATTTTGGCTGAAAGCTTGTCTATTTTCAAAAGCATTACTTTGTAAACACTTTGCATGATTTTATTAGTTTCAATTTTACTCATTTTAGTCTGTGACCCTGATGACTTTTTTACTGATTATTTGGGAATTGATTTGTTGTTCAGACATAAATTATAGTCTTTAACCTTTTATTGTTCTTATTTCCAGTTGATTTCTATTTTTATTCCTTTGTGCAGTCAGATATGGGGTATATCTCAGTATCTGAAAATGCACAAAGACTTTTTTGTGGCCTAATAAATGGTTTTTCATGGAAATGGTTCATGTATCAATGAGAAAAAAACTGTGTCCTCCTAGCTTTTGGGTGAAGTGTTCTGTAAGTGTCTGTCTGGTTCGTTTGCTCCACGGTGTGGTTCATCTCTGATACATCTTTTTGATTTTCTGTCTGGATGATTTGTTCATTTATGTCAATGGGATGTTTAAATCTCCCACTATTCTTGTACTGCAATCTTTTTCTCCAGTAGATATAATAATATTTGTTTTACATGCTTGGGTGGTCTTGTGTGAGGTACATATTATGATTGCAATATCTCTTCACTGGATTTTCCTTAGCAATATATAATTTTATTTTTGTCTCACTTAAAAAATTATTATTAAAAAAAATTTAAACAGATAAGGGTATGGTTCAGTTTTGGTTTATATTTGAGAAATTTTTGTGGTTTTTTTTAAAACAATGAAAAATAATGTCTAACATGTAGTTAAATATCTCCAACTGTTACTCAGTTTTTTCTTTTCATGTGCTATAACGAATCTAGACTCTGATACCTTTTATACATATAACATTGTTATAATTTAAGTTAGTAAGTTACTCAATCAATGCTGTAATTTTTCTTATTTATACTTTCACTTTGTGATTTTATTTCTTATAAACGTCTACTATATATTAATGGGAAATCTGTCCGTTGGATGAGATATAATTCTTGCTGAAAAATGTTGAATTCTGATTTTTAGCCACCAATGACACGTGTTCTGCCTCCATTTACTCCTGCAGTTGAAATATTCCAGACTTCCGGGTACTCACCCGTTACTCTTCCCTCTCTCACCAATATTTCCATCTCCCCCTTCATGCGTTGTTACAAACCTGTCATTATGTGAGATCATTTCCATTATGTGGGATAATTTGTAATGTACAGGTTGTAATTTCAAAACCAAGCGTTACCTGCCACAGGTAATATGATTGCATAGTGGTGCAAGAGTCATAACCTACATTTTTCAAACAACAAGCTGCACCAATTTCTTAGCGTAAGATGTTTGCTTAACTGTTCTCCTTTCAGATTCAAGCATAGAATATGAAATTGCTGAACTAATTGAGGCGTGGTCTGCATGCAAGATAATCCAGATACAGAATTGATCATGTAATGAACACACCCATTTCATCGTCGGTGCTTGATGTCCACAATTTTTCTAAAATAACTGTCAATTTTCCAAGTAACTTATTTTGGCTTTTTCCTTATAGAACCAAAGAATAATAGGTTATGTTTCAATGTTCTCTTACTATAATTCTGTGTCTTTTATTCCCATAGTTTGTTAGGAGGATTTTATTTTTCTATCCTTAGGACTAATTATAACGTAACATTTTCTATCCTTAGGACTAATTATAATGTAACATGTGGGTGTTTAATTATTTTTTTCCTGTTTTTATGTGTAACTTAGCTTTAAGGACAAATTTACCAAGAAATGACATGAATGACATTCTCATAAACAGTAAATTATAATGTCAAATAAGGCATCCATAGGTATTTTGTTTAAGCCCGCAAATGCACTTCAGAATGCCTAAAAAAAATAAAGTGTAAAATTCTGGAGATGTTAACACCTTAATACCAAAAGATAGGGGCCATTTCTTTATTCTACTGGGAAAACAGTAATGAATGAACAGACCCAATAACTGGAAGAGAGTTTAGGAATCAAATCACAGTATCAGGAGGTCAGAAACATACATAGATTGAGCAGCAACACTGTGCTTCAAAGGTGAAATTGAGCATCGTCTCTGCAGTGTATGCACGCCAGTGCACTTGGATTTAATTACCATTCACAAAGGGGCAGTGTAGCTGAGTGAGTCTCTCTTTCCTGGGAAACAGACCTTGATAAAAGCCCAGCTGCGCCACTTATCTGGCTAATGAATTTAATTAGAGTAGGAGACAGTCTAAACCTCAGTTTTCTCATCTGTAAAATTACAATCAAAACATGCATTTTATCGGTTGATGAGAAGATCATGTACTGGAAAATCACATGCCCTGGAAATTTATGTCAAAGCCCAGAGTGAGTGCCCTAGTTCTACAGCTCAACTTGTGTTAGAGAAGGCAGTTGCCGGGCAGGTGGGTTGTAATCCAGAAGAAAAGGAGTGACCGTCAGCATCAGGGTCCAAAACGGAGCCTCCAGAAGCTGCAACGTGAAAAATCTGGTGAAACACTTTCAAAATCAACTGTTTCAGTTAACGTCTCTTCTGGATTTGCTTCACATGATCTCTTGGCTGACAAAATTGGCACTTCCTATGTTATTTGGCTGTTATTCTAGAAATGGAAAAAAAATTTAGGTATAGATTATAAAGATGCAGTATGAGGATAATGACATAAAATTATAATGATTTTCTTCATTTAAGTACATCCTGATTCTTAGAAGCAAAAAAGAACAATAGAATGTGCTATGTTTCTCTAGCCTATGTTATTGGAGTGAATAAAATGCCAGCTTTTCAGCCACGGAAAAACCTTTGTTTAACCCTTTGTCTCATTAGATAATTGTATGGTCCAATTAACTTAGTTGTTGCTCAGTTCAAACAACTATCCCCTCTGAAAGTTGCCTTCTGTCAATTTATCTTTGTCAGTGTTCCAGCAGGTAAAGAATCTTTATGTTAAAAAAGCAGCAAAACTGTCTTCATATAAGTTTTGTGTGCTTAGTTTAATTTTTCAGAAATTTAGAATTGTGTTATTCAACCTGATCTGCTAGTTAGTCCCTAAAAATGTTCACATCACAGACAGGTTTGTTCAAGAAATCATACCACAAACCTAAGCTGACTTATGATCATGAAACTTTCGTCCTGTCTTTTTCTTACATATGTTTTATAATTCTAGGTTACTTCATTTTGGTTATAATCTGTTTTTAGTAATTACCTTGTGGTGTTTTAAGATAGAGTCAACACTGGTTTCTTTGCAAATAATAGTTCAATTATCACTCCCAAATTGCTTGATAATTTATCTTTTCACTTTTGAACTTGCTTAATAGCTTATTCAAAAACCATTTGATTGAAATGTAATGTTCTGCTTCTGGATGTTCAGTTCTTTTCCATTGATTTCTGTACCTCTGTGTCTACAAAGAACACTGTATTGTCTAGCTTATGGTTGCTTCAAATTAAGTTTTGAAGTATATCAGAAAACAGGGAGTGAAAATAGTATAACTGTATTCTTTTTCTGCATAGTTTGGTTTAATCTTGATTGCTTTCACACCCATGAATATTGAATAATTATCTTTTTGATTCCCAAATAAAAACCCCATTTTCAATCAGTTAAGAATTTTTGTCCTAAACAGTAATGGGAGGGGATTATCATAGTTTTATTAAACTTTAACATGAGAAATCTCCTTACTTAGCTAGGGTTTTTCCTAATTGTTCTCAGTAATGCTTTTTATCTTGATACATGATTTGTATTTTCATATTCAGATTATTTCAAGGTTCTTTATTCATTTTGATGATTATTTCCTTAATTTCATGATCAGATGTTCATGAAATGCAGTTGATTTGTGTGTGATTCCTTAGATCTTGCTGGATTGATTAATTCTGATCGTTACTAGTTAGCTCCTGAAGACTTTATGTCTGCAGTAAGGAGTACATAATCTCTTCAACATCAGTTTTAGTTCCTTCTACCTATTCGTGTGTCTTCAGTTTCTACTTATCCAGTTGAACTGTGCCAGGGAAAGGCTTCTTAGAGTTGGTGAGTGTAGACATGTTTGTTAGGTTTTTAACTTACACAGAAGTGATGGAATCTTCCATAGGTACATATGAGTTAGTTTACAATCTTCATGTCTGTTTAGTGTCCCATAGGATTTCCTCAATTCACAGCTTTCCTTTCATGTATGAATGAAGTATATAATAACAGCTGAGTTTTGGATGTTCGTCTTCCTCTTTGCTGTGGCATAGCCCATTTGGTCATAAAGACCTGATTCTGTTACTTCGATAGTGGACCACACAGGTCCACAGGCAGATGACTTTCCAACTGTTGTTTGACCACATTAGCCACTCTAGCCAGAAGGTGGCAGCCACTTAAGTGCTCATTACCATTTGACAACCTAAACAAACAGCTCTCAAAGGAGAAAATGTTGAGTCAGTACACTAAAGAAAAATGAAGACATTATGCTGAGTGAAAGAAGTCAGCCACAGAAGGAAAACCACTATGGTTCCTTCTGTATGTGCAGGACTCAAAAGTAGTCAATTTCATAGAGGTAGAATGCTGACAGATAGTTTTTAGATAATGAAAGAAATGGGGAGGGAGAGATTTATTTTCTTAAAAGGCATAGATTTCTATTTCTGAAAATGAATGAAAGCCTGGTGCTGGATGGGTGCATAATATGAATTTTTTTAATCCTACTGAACTCTGCACTTAAGACATTTAAAATAACATTGGGAATTTAGTAAAAAATTGCCTAATTTGCACTTGCAAAATGATCTTATATGTGATAAGTATTATTCAGGTTATTTTAATGAGTCTGGCTTAATCCAAGCATGGCAAAAAAACATATATCATTATGATTTTCTCTTACAATAAAGATATAGACATTCAAATTTAAGCCTTCATAATTTATAGTAAAAATATTATTTGAAATGTGAAAATACAGATTTCTACTATAGAATTAGCAGAGTTTTCTAGCCATTAGAGGTTCTGTATTATCCATTTTCTCGTATATTTTATCTACTACTTAGTAAATTGTAGGGCTTATTTACGTGGATGTTTCGAATTATTCTTTCAGGATATATATAAAGCCATATATAATGTGTGTTTATATATACATGTGTATACATATATGTGTGTATATATATATACACATACACAAAGTATAATGGGCCTATCTATAAATGGATATTATCTATATTCAACCAGAAAAAGATGGTGTGTAAGCCAAGTACACAAAACAACCATTTCAACTGAGATTATAGTTATGTTTGGCAGAGAGAAAACATAGCTGGCAATGAAAGCTGATACCACCAATTTTAGACATCTGAGAGCATGTGGTGTTTATATTTGAAAAGTAGCTACAGTCATATCAAGTGGTGTTTGTGCAAATATGGAGCAGTTTATAAGCAATTATATACAATGAAGACACTCTGGCCAAGTGCTTAATAGAGTATTCTGGATTTTCCCTTTATTTATCAGCATCAAAATTAAAGTCCTCAGTGAACCGCAACATGTTATTATAATTATTGTGATTGCTTTTGCACAGATAATTTGGGGTCTCTGGGTTCCTTCTACAAAGCTAATTAAATAGAAATAGATCTTATTGGTTAAATGATGCTTGATTTGATTTCTCATCATCATCACCACTCCTCCCTTTTCCCAAGGCACAACCCTCATCAAAAAGATGTCTTCTTACTTTAAACATAATAAAAATGATTAAAACATTATATTAAATAATGGAAAACTCTGTATTGAAACTTAAACTTCATAAATATTCCAATTCAGTTGAAAGATTCCCACTGGGTTTCTGAGGCTAGGATTTCATGTAACTGCACAATTCCCACTTATTATTGTATTTGATTACTTTCACTCTGAGAATTAAATTGTTTATGTTTCTCAGGAATGTTTGCCAGCTAAATAGTTTCCTTTCTAAAATCTATGGGCAAAAAGGAAATGTGTGACATTTAGGAATAATTTTTAGATTTGAACTGTTATAAATATCAATACAAGAGCATAGAACATTTTAGAAAGTTAAGACATATTTTGAAGGACATACTTATTCAATCTAATTCTGTGCAAATATAATACAGTGTATTGTTAAGTTTGCTTATACCAAAGAATGACATAGAGAAAAAACTAACTCTAAAATCATGGCAAATTCAAATATTGAAGAGTGGTGAGCTTAATGGATTGTCACAAATGTAGAGAGGAGGGCAGAGCAACTGATCCTGACTCGTGTGTCCAATATTAGTATCTGAGGAATCGGGTAAAAGGAATGTCTGAAAATTGTAAATCAGATTTGTGTGAAGGCTTTTGGTTTAACAGGTTTGCTTTTGTCTTACCTGTTGGGTATGGATGTCCAAATCTACCTATACTCTCCAGCCACAAAATACTCATGAGCACGTTTATATGAGCCTTAGTTTGCAGTTAAAGTGACAGTTCTCGGTTCTGGAAAGATTCATACAGAAAATATTTTTGGAAGAAGCGTTTTATGCCCTGTTGTTTCCAAAAGAACATTGATGAGTCTGATGTTAGTCCAAACTGATTAGAAAAATACCTTCTTTCAGGTTTCTTCTCCTCCGAAGTCATTATTACACTTGAAGTGAAGCTCCCAGTAGGAACTCGGCTCTGTCTTTGGGAGGACTCCGCCCTGGCTGTCACTGGCATTCTGGAAGTGCACCAGTGGCTGCATATGTCTCCTTCTCCCCACTCTCCTCACTGTCTTTGACAGTTTTCCTCTAAAATAATAAATCCTTACAAACCTTCTGGAAGAAATACCAAGATATTTTGCAGTTTTTTGCAATTTAAGTGCTGGATTGGTTGTAAATATCACAATTTTAGTATTCCTGGTGTTGTTGAAAAGAGCAATTTTGCTATCAGGTGAGATCTACTCCCTGCTTCAAAGAAGTGGTCTTGTAGTTGTGTCTTTACACAGTGGAAGGAAAGAGCTGGCTCCCATGTACCCAGAGAAAAGGCACTAATCCTACTTAAGTAAGGGCATAGATGCCATCTCGAAACTACTGTACTGCAGAGGGGCTACCCACATAACACATTTAGGGAGAACACTGCGTCCTACATTCTATGCTGTAGAATGAAGAAGCAACTTCATGTATTCATAGTATAAACACCATATTTCAAATGAGTATAAAAATAAAAAGGTTAGTATTTAAAAACAGTTTGCATTCATATCCAAAAAAATAAAAGCTTAAAACCTTAAGTGTACAATGAAATTAACAAAGTTAATTACAAAAAAGTATACATAATCAATTAAGTTGAAAATATAGTATGAATAGAATACTGAAAGAAATCACAAAAGATTACATGCATACATATGTATATAATGTTTATAAAATTCCACTTCTAAGGCAGAAATTGAAATTAAGTTAATTACAGGTACCCAGACGTAAGACAAAATCATTACTCTCCTTGGAAAGAGGAGATTAAACTAAAGCATTGTGCTTTTGATAGGAACAAAAATGGTGATTTGCATGCAAAAACCATACATCAATGACTCGATCATTATTTTTTGTGGAATTTACTCTCTGGAAGTGATCATGATTGATATACACAAAGATTTAGTTAAAGTTTTATCACAAAATTGCTAAGAGTGGAGAAAAATGAGAAGTGATCTCTGCTGAAGGAAATAAATGATTATATACATATAATGAATTTTAAATGTAATATGAAAAGATATCTAGAATACACTTATTGTTTCATAAACTGATGTATTTGCTATCATCTAGCAGCTATAATATAATCTGCCAGAAAGGTTATTTTTGAGTCAAATTCATTTACGCATTCAGTTAGTATTTCAAATTTCACTAATTGCTACTCTGTGATAGAATCTCTTTGGAACACTGCAGAACAGAGAAGTAGATAAAATAAGGTTCCTACCCCGATGCAGTTAAAATTCTAGTGGCGATTATCATAACAATTAATTTCATCAAATTATTGCACCATGAAAAGCATATGAGTAATTCATAATTACCATTTTCTAATGCCATCTCATTTGAGGTATGTAAGTTACATTTTAATATTGAATGGTGTATGGTTTAAATAGATGGCATTCATTTTTAAAATTCAATATGATTTTTCAAATTTTATATGTATAGAATAGAAAGCATTACTGCTTAATAAAAGCAATATTAATATGTTGTTGAAGACAAATATTGTGTGTGTGTGTGTGTGTGTGTGTGTGTGTGTGTGTGTGTGTAAGAAGAGTCTGGGATAAAGAGAAAGGAAGAGACAGATAGCTCTCACTTGCTCTTTCATTTTGTTCACAACCCAAATGCCTGTATCAGTCCAAGTCTATACTGTGCCTAACTGTGACCCGAGCATATAGGTAAAACAGTCCACCTTTGCATCCCAGGGTCTGTACAGTCAAGAAAATGTAAACTGGGTACTGGAAACAGGAATTAAATCCTGATTGTCTGATGTGGGACACAGCTGAGCCACTCGACCAAATATCCACCCCGGTCTTACTTTAAATGACCCTTGAGAGTGCTATTTCAAGCTTTTAAATTAATAAGGCATAGGCAATATGTCTAGATATTTGATATATTGAACTTAATTAGGCATTGAAGAGGAGGCAGTGCTTTGGTTTTTCCTTAATTTTAAAATTCTCTGCTTCATTAGGTAAGTGAACAGAATTGTTGATAGGATTGTTCAAGTATTTTAAGATATGCAAGAGGTAAGTCTATAGAGTAGAATATATGGATTTATGCTAAGTTACATGCCATAATTTTATTTTTCAAAGATTATAATATTTTTATTGGCAAGGCAGATTTACAGAGAGACAGCGACAGACAGAAAGAAAGTTGTTTCATCCATTGGTTCACTCCCCAAAGAGTCCCAACAGCTGGAGCTGAGCAGAGCTGAAGCCAAGAGCTTCCTCTCGGTTTCCTACATGAGGATAGGATCCCAAGGCAATGGGCCATCCTCCACTGCTTTCCCAGGCCACAGGCAGGGAGTTGGAGGGGAAGTAGAACATCAGGGACTAAAACTATTTATCTGGCTTGCAGGTAGAAAATTAATCAGTTGAGCTATTACACTGGTCTCGTATGCCATAATTTTAAATATTAGCTTTATAGTGTATATATTAGACCATACGTTTCAACTTATGTAACAATGTCAAAAAGACAATCAAGATCAGAGGTCTAATTGGATCAGGAATTTTCAACATAAAATGAAAATATTATTTAACCTAACCTTAAATTATTAACCATGGAATAATTAGATTTACAGAAAATCTAAGATTTTATTTTGACATAAAAATGCCAAACAATAAGTATATGTACATGGTTTTAATTGGCATCTTTCACACCAGATACAGTGTACCATTTATTGACAATCATAATTGGTAACTGTTTTATAGTGATCTGGGCCTCTATTTTGTTTGATGTGAGGTTTCAGAAACGTAAATCTTCTGTTCTCATTCTAAAACATCAAACAAAACTCTAGCCTCTTACCCATCTTCTCCACAAAGAGAAATGAATACTTAGCACCACATGGGTTGTGTGTCATCTGCCACTAGACCACATCCATAATGATAGTAGATACTCTGGGTTGAATATTTCATCCAAAGGGTTGTAGAAGGGCTCTCCTAGAAAGACACAAACTGTACTGTAATGTTAAACATAGTGGAGGGGATGGTTGATGAACAGGAAAACAGTGCCCCAGAAGAGCCACTTTAGTGCAGCATAAATATAGCCAAACCTGAAAGAAGGTCATACGCCAGCAAGGCATAAGAATGAGCCTGCTGTTCTCTGCTATGGAGCAAACATGGCAAAGGAGACAACAAGGAAACAAATGGAAGGATTTGCATCACTCAGGGGTTCACTTTACAGGGTGATATTTCAACAGCAACATATGGGAGGACAATTTTAGATACAGTAAGTAAACAACATGGGAGAACGTGGATATGAGGAAAGGATGTATCTTTTGTTTTCTTTTGGTTAGAGATTTGGGTAGGAATTGTCAGTTTCGTAAATCTTTAGGCTAACTGCATCTGCAAGGAGTACCTTCTGTTTCTGTGTGAGGAGGAGATGAGTTCTCACCATTACAGGAAGTGGGCTGGGACATTGATGTAAGACTGTTTAATGGAGACAGATCCAAGTAAACAAATCAGCTAAAAGAGGTGAGAGATAGCTTGAAACAGATGAGCAATGACATCTCCTGAAATCCACAACAAGAATGTGTGTTTTGCTTTGCTTCCTCTTTAGCATTATCATAAGGTCACAGTGAAATAATAGAACAAAATACTTATTATAATTAAAATTCACTAGGTATTTGAACATATTGTACACCTAGAATAGTGTAAAAATTAAAATGCATGAACTAATCAGAGTTAGGAAACTTACAGATCACAAAGACATTCACAATCCATGTACCTCAGTATTAGCGAGAAATACTTGGAAATTGGAATGGAAAATAACAAGATAAAAACGAATAAGTTAAATATTCAGAAATACATTATGCATTTGCAAAAGGTTTGCCTTTCAAAATTTATAAAATATTGCTAATAGAAGTTAAGCAGTATCTAAAACCTTAAACTATCTTCAGTTCATACCTGGGAATACATAGTACATCTAAGATGGCAGTTTTCTCCAGAAAAAATGCCTTAAACTTCAGGCTAGTTTCATTTGTATTAAAACATTTACTTAAAATAATATGAGTCATGGCAAATGACATGAAATTAGCTATCATAGTTTTGAAAAACAAAGTGAATCAAGGTTGGAGGACTCCTACAATCTGCTCACAGGACTTTAATGTCATAGTAATCAAGCAGTGAGTTATTAGTGTACGGTTAAATATACAGGATGAAAACAGGAACACATGATCTAGAAACAGACCCACACAAGTTGTTGATTTTTTTTTGAATGATGTCAGGGGAAGATTTAAAAATGTATTAAAATATATCAATATCCTGGAGCATATACTGTGACACAACAGGCTAAGCAAATACTCGGGATGCTTTGTCCCACTGGAGTGCCTGGGATCGAATGCCAGCTCTGCTCTCTGTCCGACTTGCTCCTCGTATGCACCCTGCAAGGTAACAACAGGGGATGTTTCAAGAGCTTCATGCTGCTCCTGTAAGATGGAGTTCTTGTTCCTGACTTGGTCCTCTTTCATCTCAGCTCTTGAAGGTATTTGTAAGTGAACTGACAGATAATAGATTTCTTATTCTTTTTTTTTTTTCACTCTTTACTCCTTCTGTCACTGCCTTTCAAATACACAGGAAAAAGACATTCAAAAAAACATGAGCACGGGACTCTTCACATTATTTATAAAGATATTTTGGTGGAAACTGTAGCTAAAAGTAAAACAATATTTGTTGCTTTTGAGCTTAAAACTATCTTGAAATAAGATATTAAGCAGTTACAATGATGTGAATATAACGTGCATAAAGCTAGAAATGTTTTGAAGAGAATTAAGGAGAACACCTTATATCCTTGAAGCTAAGTACATGAAGAACCCAAAGCGTAGCAAATTATAGCAGGCTAATTTTTAAGCTGATAATTTTGTATGGCTCTGGAATGAAGTTTTTAATATACAAAGGGACCTAGCCAGAACAAAATTTCTCTACCCCTATATGGCTGGCCTCAAAGTTAGGACAGCTCTCTTGAAAATGCTCAAATTCATTCATTCATTTTTTTTAAGTTAGTTTATTTTTATTGGAAAGGCAGATTATTTCATAGGAAAAAATGTGAGATAAATATCCTCTATTCATTAATTCACTCCCCAAATTGCCACAGTGGTTGGAGGTGAGCCAATCTGAAGCCAGGAGCAAGAACCAAGAGCTGCTTGTAGGTCTCCCACATGGGTGCAGAGTTGCCAGGCTTTGGGCCATGCTCTACTGCTTTCCAGGACATAAGCAAAGCGCTAGGTTGGAAGCAAAGCAATTCAAACACAATCAATGTCCACAGAGATGCCAGTGCTTGGAGGTGGAGGACTAGTCAGAAAAGCCATCTTGTTGGCCCCCATTATCCCAGATTGGAGGCTGCTCATGTGACTGTTGGACAGCATATAGATAAAGTGGTTGTGGTTCATGTCATTATCATTACCCGGTAGACAAATCCAAAGTTCCATTTATAGGATCAATTATATAACTAGATCCAGGTATACTGGACTACGTCTTATTCAGTTTTTTCTCAAAAAATACAGTGGAAAATCTTAATCATAACAGAAAAAAAGTCACTGAAAACTAGGATGTTGAAGTGGAAAGAATGAATTAAGGATATCTTACCAACTTGGGAGATAAAAGGTTAATAAAAGTGCTGTATCTTGAGAGATGCTTATGTGTGTGTGTGTGTACTCAAGAACAGTTTGAAAACACATGAGGAGTCTTCAAAACAATCAAAATGTATTATATTTAAAAATAGCATGTATTTTGAAAGTTATTTTAGCCAAACCTATACTCTTACATTGAATGCATTTTTATGCAGTCTTTCTTAAGTCCCCTCAATGTGTCAATCCCCATTGACTGTCATAGACACGATGGTTATCATTCTTGTGCATCATCTGGTGTAATTATTTTAACAGGCCTAGAAAAATGCCATTTTCATCGCTTTTCTATGTATGAGAAAACCCAGTACAAGAGAAGTTAAAAATTATAGCAAGGCATCATAACTTGAACAAACGACTGAGACCTGAAGTACAGATTAATCTCCAAACATGTAATTTGGGGAAAACAAAACATAAAAGAATTTAGAAATAAAATAATTAAAACTGGGAAACTAAACTTACGTGCAGTTGAAGTAGCTTTTAGTAATCTAATCTGATAAGATACAAGAAATGCAGTAAGCCAAGGCCAGTGATGGTAGTAGTGGTTGTGGATGAGAGAATGAGTGCAAATTCAGTACAGAAGGACAGAAGTAAATTTTGTGCTGCAATGGAAAACTGAGTGAGTTGATTATGACAGTGATGATACCACCCTGAACGCGTCCAATCTCGTCTGACTATGATAGTGATGACTCACACAGAAACGCTTTTAAAAAATTTATGCATATTTCACTGACAGTATGCATCTCACTGTAAAAAATAAATTTTTAAAATGAAAAACTATGCAGTGATCTAACATCTTTGATTATAATTTATATTCTGCATCTTCTTTGATTCATGACTTTAAAACTTTCCAGGGGGAAAATTGTGAAATAGTTAAAGTTCATTGATAACAGTATATTATAGTAATTTCTTTCAGAAATTAATTTCATTTTACTTTCTCTTCCCTACGGATAAATTTGGATAGTCACTTTAAGAGAAAGTGGTTATTTATGATCAGTGACATTTCTTTTGATCTCTGAACCTGTGAGATTTGTTCTGATTAATGTTCAAAGATACTTGGGTGACTTTGGATCGACCCTCGCCTATCAGTAGTGATCTCCAGTGATCAGCATGATTTCTCAGCCTATAATTCATCACCTTGAAATATACAGTACATGATGCAAAGCTGATTTACTGTCTCAGCTACTTCAGCACTTCTTACCATCAGCTGAGTGAATCTTCTTGAAGATTGATAAGGCAAAAATTATTGAAGCCTGTACCAAGCTTTAGTCTCCCGTAAATGATCACTTGAAGTCAAAAAAATTAATGAAAATTTCACTGTGAATTAACATGTCTAGTTGCATTTACTTGTAAATCATTACAGTTTGCTCATTACTCACCGATTCCAATCATATTTTCCTTCTTTTTCCCTCTGTACTCATAGAGGCAGAGAGAAGTTATTTTGACTGAATGAAGCTATATTGAGTCCAATGGCTATAAGTAAAATGCCTTTAATGTTACATTCACAAAATTGACATGAAGTGACCATCTAGTGTAGTGGTGAAGAGAACACAGTTTAGAATGGGATTGCCTGGGGTGGCTGCTTAAGCAGTACATACAAACTGATCAATTTACCCTAACATTCTGTACCTAATTTCCATCACATTTAAGAAAATAGTGCTTACCCCATGGTTGTGTTACAACAAATACATGAGAAAATGCACTTGAAGTCTAATGTGTGTGAGCTGTCGAGCACATAATAATCATAATTACTTAAAAATTATTCCTGCAGCTTTTGTTTGTTTCATACTTCGGACAGGCTCTTCTGGAATGCAAGAGCACAGTCAGAGTTAAAACTTGCTGAGATTGTGGATGTTAAATTAGATTCTTCACACATGAGGTAGATTAAATAATATTTTTGCTGAGGCCAGCAAAGACTTAAATGAAAGCACTGCTCTGAATAGCTGCCACACATTGCCTGGGCCATGACCGTCATTTTAGCTCAGTGCAGTAATGATTCTAAATTCTCACTATGGAACAGTTATTGTATAAAGTGCCTCTCAACGTATAGATCACATTACTACAAATACTTTTTCAGTGAATAGTTAGATGGATAAAAAATGTTCCAAGTTTTGCACACATATATACATATGTTTGTATATGTACTCATATGAAAGTATATATATATATGTCATCACTTTTTTCTTGTACCTCATGATTTTTATTAAGATGCACATTTAAGTTATGCAGTTTTTCCTCCAAATTTTCCATTTTTGCCATAAAAATATCTCAGAAAAAAATGGCAGAAATTTTGAATGTGTCCTATTAAATGTGTGTATATTTTAAGAACTTGGACCTTTGGTTGGTCTAATGAAGACTAGAGGGGTAAGGCAAGAAGACAGAGCAGGAAGGGTGGAGTATCTTAGTAACACTAGCATAGCAAAAAGGAAAAAAAAAATGCTTTATTTTTTAATAAAGAAAAGACTTATGGGATTCCTGCCATAGAGATATGATAAATGTTTAAGGAGATAAATAGGTTTATCCTGATTGTAACATTGCATAATACACTCAAATACATGAATCAAAGTATCACATGGTACCATATAAATATGTACAATTTCCATATGTATCACTAAAATTAAAAACAAACAATAAAATAGTTATGTTATTCTTAGTGCTACTTAGTCAACTGGATACTGAAATGACACACAGTATATGGTTCATTGCATCTAAGATATGGTTATTAACATAGAGACAATTTCATAATGTGGAATCTTCTAGTAATTAATATATTTAAAAAATATTTTATAATACAGTCCCATAGGCCCTGGGATTTCCCTCCCTCTCTGACTTTCCCCTCCACTGATTTCCCTTATATTGTTACAATAATATAGTCAGTAGCATGTTACTTAACTTCATGTTGTTGTAAATTTTCTATTTTTCTTCCAGTTGTTTTTGTTTTATGGCTTTTCATTTAAGGGGATATATAGCATCTATATAATAGAAATTGTCTTAGCCAGATGTGAAAATACACTGCATCTCTACTTCCAAATCAAAGATGGACTCCCCGTGAAACTGTTGAATATGTTTTGACATTAGGATGCTATACTCTGCCATTTTCCTTACTTAAAATTTTAGGATACACTTATGCCGCTGAATGATGGACTTATGACTGCTTTTGAAGGACCATACTATGGTAATACTGAGTTAGAGTGGAGCTGACATTAATACTAAAAATTCAGGATACTGAGATTCAATAACCTGAGATTTGGGAATGCTTGACTTTGTCTATAGCATTCAAAGCTAACATCTTCCTTCAAAATTTCTCAAATATTTTTAATGTTACGACCTAGTTTGAGTGAAAATATTGTTAAAGTACATTGAGAACCCAGGCTAAATTCCTGAGCTTTGCAAAGCTGGTCCTTCATTACTATTATGCAATAATGTGTTTTCTGATTGTTATAACTATAATCTTGAATGAATTTCATCTTCCTTCAAGAGGAAACATCACTCTATTTGGTCAGGAGAATGCTATCAAGATAGGGCAGTACAAATTCATCAAAGCATCTTCCAATAGTGAGTGAACTGAAAGGACTGGCAGACTTACACAGTGGTTTTCTAAGATTTTAGTTTTCATTTCCCAATCTCTTTATCCCTTTTGTCCATGCAATATATATATACACACATATATACACAATATATATATACTACATGTATAGTATATATATAAATACAAAAGAATGAATACATATATATACACACAAAAGAATGAAGTATGTTTTCTTTCCTCAACAAAAATACTCACCTTCTCTTTCTCTCATATTCCATCACTTTAAAATAACTCAGTGGGAAACTCAGTGGGTACCTATGGAACCTTTTATTTTTCACTCTGTTTTGTAGAGTTATGGAAATCTACAAAAGTGCCTACTTGTTTTTCCTTCTCTGTCCCATTTCTTTTCATCCTGTCTTTAACATTCATCTTTCTTGTCCAGATATTCTCAATGCTATCTTGTAATAATGATTGCAAAAATTGATAGTGGTTAGTATAAATGTTACTATTAAATGAAACTCCAAACAATTGGAAATGTTTAAGAATTTTAAAATGATACATAAATGAAGCCTCTCCCAACAGGTTATATGTGGTTGGCATTGTGGCACAGTGAGTTGAGCTGCTACTTGAGATATTCATATGCCATAATTGAGTGCCTCATTGAGACTCAGTTTCTGCATTTAATCCAATTCCCTGCTAATGCCTCCAGGAGGCAGCATATAAAAGCTGCAGTACTCCAGTCCCTATTTCGACATGCAAGACCAGAACGGAGTTTATAATTAGGCTGGCAGAGCCACAGGTGAACCAGCAGGTCTATTCCTTGCTCTGTGTCATTCCACGTTTAATAAATAAGTAAATGTTTTTAAGAGTTTTTTTTAAAGTACATATTATGAAAAAGCAGGGCAGATCTTTAAGTAGCAACATAACTTGAGAATATTTATTTTAGAGACAGAAAAGAAAGCAGGCTCCGATTCTCTGGTTCATCCCCTAAAAGCTTGAAGCGGTTAGGCTGTGTATGGGCAGAGCTGGGAACCGGAAACTCAATCTGGACCTGCGGTGGATGGCACAGCCCCAGCTGCGTAAGCCATTCCTGCTGCCTCCCCGGGTTTGGAATAGCAGAGAGCTGCCATCAGCATCCAGAGCTCTGACCGACCCGCCACTCTGATAAGGTATCAGGAAACATAACCACAAAGCCAAATACCCGCCTCCACATCTTCAATTCTGTTTTTCTGATATGTTTATAAAGTACTCGTGTGTGTGTGTTTAGGGATTATTTTTTAATTGTGTAAAAACTGTACATGAGTATGTTATATGAATATGTTTATATACATTCAGACATGTGTCTATGTTGGATGTATGTACATGTACACCTCCCGGAAAAATCTCTAGGCCCAACTCTGAGAAGGATGAGAGTTAAATGTTATAAGAGGCAAGGATTTGTGGCATGGAAGCAGTTACAGAAATGTTTCAAGCAGGGTTCTGCGTATTAAGTGTCATTTTTATAGTAAGGGTTTAAAGGCCTGCCCTTTCACCACCATCTGATTAAACAGTTCACTGAATTACCTGATGTTTCCTGTTCTCGTTCATACAGAATTTACGGGTCTGATCACGGAGTCCCATCTTTCAGAGATGACTCGGTGCTGCTGGGGCTGCACGTTGTCTCAGTTCCTCACCAATTCACCCCGTTTTGTGCCCCCTTTCACTGTGACTGTGTGACTCAGTCATATGTATTAATTACTAAATATGACTCAAAAATAATTTTGCTTTTGTGAGAATAATGTTAAATACTTTGCAAAAATCAGTAACTAATTCCAATGTTTGTCAAATTTAGCAGAGCTTACTGTCAGGAACTTTTACAAACATAGAAGCATGTTTCAATCTTACAGATTGCGTAAGTAAGACAGTCAGAAATCAGACTACTGTGAGTGTCATATAAATGAAAAGCCAACCAAAAATAAAAAAGTTGAATGTGTTTCTCAGTTTCTGAAGTCAATGAGTATTTACCTTAGATAAAATGTTCAATATTCATATTTAGTTTGGTTTTGCTTTTCTGTTGCGGATTCTTCTAATTAATGACAGTCATTCCAAATCATGTTAGACAAAAATAGTAAAGGAATGTAATATCAAAATTTAATATAGATTTTAAAATGTATTGATTGATTTGCTTTGTTTCCAGATCATTGCTTATAAATACATGCACATGTTTTCAAATTATTATATTATATATGATAGATATATAATACAGTATTTATATTTCTTTGAAAACACAAAACTTACATCTTATAGCCTAGCTAAACTCATTAATTTTTATAGTTGGAATTTTCTAAATTCTTAGGACTTTCACCATAGATAGGCATCTATATAAAAGTCCTTTTTACTTCTTTATATATTTGAATGTAGATAAGTTTGTTTCTTCTTTGGTGCAATACCATGTCAAAGGGGGGAAAGCAGTTGTTCTTGCACCAGTGATTCTAATGTTAGCCATAACTTTGTAAAAGTCTATCTTTTTAGGTGAGCAAGTTCCCTTCTATTTTTAGTATCTTGAAGACTTATTTTATGAATATTCCTTTTTTGGTAATTGTTATTTTCTGTTTTATTCAGGTTTTTTCCTTTATCTGTTAATATGATGCTTTATTCTAGTTTATCTATTTTATCTAGTTTATATACCAGTTACACTAGTCAGTTTTAGGGTGTTTATAACAACTCTGCAATTCTGGGATAGATATCACGTGTTCATTTTCAATTGTATTCTACATAGATCATTCCGAGGTGATTCATTTTGTTGATTTTATAAAATATTTATGTATAGATTTTAAACTATAGTCATTTCTTTTTTATATTCATAGTTTACCTATATTTTGTATCAATGCAATGCAACACTATTCAAGGATTTTTTTCTATATTTTGTACAAGTGATAATACACTAATGAATTCTTTGGGGAATGGGATTTTCTTTTTTTTAATCAAGATTTATTCTGTTTTTGGAAAGTCAGATTTCAGAGAGAAAAGATCTTTCATCCACTAGTGCACTCCATGTGTGGTAACGCTGATTCACTCCCCAAGTGGCTGCAATGACAGGAGCTGAGCCGATCTGAAGCCAAGAACCAGGAGCTTCTTCGAGGTCTCCCATGCTGGTGCAGGGTCCCAAGGCTTTGGGCTCTTCTTGATTGCTTTCCCAGGCCACAAGCAGTAAGTTGGAAAGAAAGTAGAACTGCTGGGATATGAACTGACACCCATATGGGATCCTGGTGCATGCAAGGCAAAGACATTAGCCACCAGTCTAGAGCACTGGGCCAGGGAATCAGATTTTCTTTGCACGAAACTTTCATTGTGAATTAAATGCATTTTCTAATTATTCATTCTTGACACAAAGGAGAGTGACTCCAATTACTTTTTTATAAGACCTCTTAGTTTATATTTAACTCAAAGTAATTTATTTTTAAAAAATATTTTTGCTTGTTTATTTATCTGAAAGATAACAGAGGAAGAGACTGTTTTCAATCTGTCCACTTCACAGATAGGTACAACAGCGGATTTGAGCAAGGCTAAAGCCTAGAGGTTATGTTGGTTATGGTGGTCCAGGTACTTCAGCCACCTTCTGCTGTTTGCCTAGATGCATTAACCTGGAACCTGGATAGGAAGCAGAGGGGCTGGTATGCTATTCAGCCCTCTGATATGAGGTGCTGGCAGCCCAAACAGAGGCTAAACTTGCAGCACTGTATCATTGGCCTCTCTCATTCAATTTTCTTTCCCTTAATATATGGGTTATTCACGATCTTCAGTTCATCTCAAAGCATATATGGCTTTCTAAGATTCTTTTCTACGCCTGGTGCAAGAGGCCAGCATGGTGGCGTTTTAGGCCAACCCTCCACATGCTATCAGTGGCATCCCATATGGGCGCTGGGTTGTATTCCAGCTGCTGGTCTTCTGATCCAGCTCCCTGAGTATGGCTTGGAAAAACAGTGGAGGATGGCCTGAAGCCTAAGGAACCACACCCATGTGGAAGACTCACAGGTCATCCCTGGTTCCTGGCTTCAGGTCAGCTCAGCCTCTACAGTTGTGGCTGTTTAGGGAGTGAACCAGCAGATGGATGGCTGACCTCTCTGGGTCTGTTCTTCTGTCTCCCCTTGTCTCTCTGTAAAATCTGCCTTTCAAATAAAAACAATTGTTTTAAAAAAGGAAATTGAAAGCTGGGCAACTGGCATTGTGGCAATTTGGGAAAAGTTTTTCCTAGCAGCACTGGCATTCCACAAAGGCACTGGATTGTGTCCTGGCTGCTCTACTTCTAATCCAACTCCCTGCAGGCAGCCTTGGAAATGCAGCAGAGGATGGCCCAAATACCTCTACTTATGTAGGAGAATTGGGTGAACCTCCTTGCTCCTGGATTCCACCTGGCCCAGCACTAGCCATGGTGAGGAATGAACCCTGCCTTCTGTAGCTCTGAATTTCAAATATATGTGTATGGATATATATATATATATATATATGGAGTGACATGGTCAAAATTCAGATATTGCAAGTAATTTATGATAGTTATTTTCAAAATATGCCCACAGATATGTTTATACTTTAAAGAACAGTGATTTGTATTTCAGCTTTACTTGAGTTGAGATTGAATTGGGGCGGCCTGTATTTGACTTGGTGAGGTGGGCCGCTCTCCTTCTCCCCTAACTTTACTTTTTGTGCTGTTCTCCGGCTACCACTTTGCCTCCTAATGTACTGTCAATTTTAAATCATCGCTACTAGGAAGCTTACTTCTGAAATTTCCACTCAGTTTAGAAATTCTGTTAGCCAAGCGGTATAATACAGGAGTTTTGCAAAATTGTATACCAAAAATTTCCAAATAGCAGCTTTCACAACTTTACATATAATGAAATAGCACTTCACATATCCTGATATTTTATCTCATAACTTTATCTGCAGTCTCAGTGCAGAAAATCACTACTCTAAGTAAGGGCTTTATAGGTACTGTATTCCTCGGCATCTTTACAAGCAACCAAAGAAAAGATCAGTTAGGTGTGAATGTGTCCTCAGTGGAACTGAAAACCAAGAAAATCACATAGAACCCTGTAAAGGACCCTGGGTCTTTGAGAATTTGAATTGTCCTTGTTCTGGCCAGATTATTTCTCTAGGGGTCCAGGAAAGCTCCACCAAAGGTGGTCATGATCTGTAGCTGACACTCCAGTTCTGTGCATTGATTGGTTGGCATCATCGTGAGCTAGGCTGCTTCCTGTGCAGACTGACTTCAGATGCTGGCAGGACTCAAGTTGTGTTGAGATGTTTCTTTTAAAAGAATGAATCATGACTTCCTCTTATGCCTAAGCACCAGCTCCTTCCTCCTCCACACACTCAAATGCTTGCAGTTACAAACTTTGTTGGGCATTTTGTTGCAACGCGATAAAAAAGGACACTGGAAGCTGCAAATAACAGAAAATGTGAAAAGGAAGTTTTCCATTTTGTGCAGTACTAAACTAAAATTATGACCACTTAGTAAGTAAGCCAGCTCTAAATTCCTCTATTCCATCACCTCAAATACAAAAAAAAAGGGGCATTAGTCATAATAGGTGTAGATACCTTTAACTTTGGGTATTTAGGCACAATTAGACAAAATAGTGTTTTTCTAATCCAATTACAATTTTCACTGAGGTACCACACTTTTTCTATGCTTGTACAAAATCCAATGGAGAAGAAACTTCAGAAATACTATACTTTTAATGAATGACAGATTTACATAACAAGCGAATAGTGCAGGCAAAATTATATTTCTTCAAATAGAAAAAAATGAAAAATTTTCTTTAAGATGTTTTATGGATGATAATATAGTTGGTTAAGCCACTTTTATTTGGAAATAGATCTCCAAGGAAAGGTATTGTGAAGCTTTAATTGTAACCACTTTTATTTCCTTATTGTAGTCGTTATCCAGGCTTCTGTTTCCAAATCAGAAGTAGACTGCTGAATCCAATATTAGCTATTTTCTCTGAATATTTTTGTTTCATATCATTACATCCTCATAAATTTGCCAAAATCTTATTGTCACTGAATCAGAAAAGAAATGACTTGCATAATGACAAAGTAAAATAAGAACAAACTTAGTTGATTCTATTTTCAAGGAAATTATGTAAGAAATGTTGTTACTTGGTCTCATAAAACACTTCTCAGTATGAAAGTTCATCTTTCCATTGGTTTTGCTGGAAGGACTTTAATGAATTTCCAACTATTCAAATATTCTTATCAGCATTTTAGTAGAGTAATTTTTTTAAAGAGAGAATTTCACAGAGAAGAGAGAGAGAGAAACCTAGATCTTCATCCACTGGTTCACTCCCCAGATGACATCAATGTCAAGAGCTGGGCTGATTGGAATACAGAATCCTACACTGGGTCTCCCACCAAAGTTCCCAGGAACCAAAACTTAGGTCATCCTCCACTGCTTTCCCAGGCCATAAACAGAGAGCTGAATTGGAAGTGGAGCAGCCAAGAAAGGAACCAGTACCCATATGGGGTGCTAGCACCATGAAGATGGCGCTGGTAAATGCATCTTTTAAAAACATAGCAATGTGGAGTAACAGTCCAGCAAAGAATTTCTGAGTAGAGCATATGTTCTATCTAAACTACAACAGGAATATTCTTTGTTTTTTTAAGATGTATTCATTTCCATTGCAAAATTGGATATACACAGAGGAGAGACAGAAAGATCCTCTATCCACTGGTTCAGCCCCTTTGTGGCCCCAGTGGCTGGAACTGAGCCGATCCAAAGCCAGCAGTTTAGGAATATTGTTAAACAAAAAACACTTACAGGAAGATGACTTTGTAGTACATGGGTACACCTCTTGCTTGTGATGCCTGTATCTGATGCAAGCTCTAATTTAATCCTGAGATGATCTGTTTGTGACCCAGCTCTGCGGATGAGCTTGGGAAAACAGAGATGGAGCATACACTTGGGATCCAACAGCCACATGGGAGATAGGGATCTAATTCCAGGTTACTGACTTCAGCTGACTTAGCCCCGTCATCGTGGATATCTGTGGAGTCAACCAGCAGGTAGATCATCTTTATCTGTTTATTTCTCCCTTACTTCTCCATAATTCTGAGTTCTAAGTAAATGCATATATCATAAAAAGAACACAAGAGTGAGCCCTATTTAATTCAAATATACATAAACATTATTAACTAGGGTGCAGATGAATTTATAGCAATGATTTATAAATCCCTGGTGGCTGAGTGTGTCCTATGCTGGATGCCATCATGTATGTACAATGAAATGATAGGTTATAGAATTATAATTATTTAGATCAATGTTTTACTCTTCCTGTACTAATGTATGTAATAATTTTTAAATTAATATGTAATTTTACCTCTAAAGATAGGGTTGTGCCTGAAATGATATGTTAGGCATCCACATGGGAGCATAACACAGGTAGCTATTTAGATGAACTCTTTGTATGTATTTTCAAACATTAATTTTTGCCAAGATGTAATCAGGAAGTGCACTATTAAAAATTTTAAGTTAATTAATATTTACACCAAAGAGGAATATAATTTTTTTCATTTGCTAAAGGAAGAAATATATTACCTTCAAAAATAAGCTGTTAGTATTAAGCGTACTTTTTAATTTTTTTTTTAATTGACAGGCAGAAAGATCTTCCATCCACTGGTTTACTCACCAAATGGCTGCAGTGGCCAGAGCTGAACTGATCAGGAGCAGGAATCAGAAGCCTCTTCCAGCTCTCCCAGGCAGGGCCAGGTCCCAACACTCTGGGACATCCTCCATTGTTTTCCCAGGCCATAAGCAGGAAGCTACATGGGAAATGGAACAGCCAGGATATCAATCAGTGCCCATATGGGATGTCTGCACTTGAGGTGGAGGATTAGCAGTTGAGCCATTATACCAGCCCCAGCATGCTCTTTTTTAAGGCAAGATAGACAGAGAGACAGAAATAAACCCAAACACAGAGCGCTTGTCTATTGGTTGGCTTGTGAAAAGACTGCATAGACCAGAACTGAGCATGGCTGAAGCGAGGAGCCAGGAACTTGTTTTGGGTCTCTTACCTGGGTACTGGGAACCAACTACTCACATGTCACTCCTTCCCAGGGTCTGCTTTGATAGGAAGCTGAGTGACAGATCTGAGCTAGGAATCAAACCCAGGAGCCAGGATAGTGAGCCCCCCAACTGATGTCTTAACCACTAGACCAAATGCCTGTACCAGTGTGGTCTTTCTTATGAGGAAAACCAATATCATCTTCTGAGGTGATTTGATTTTGTACCTCTAGTTGGCTCTCACTGCTGGATAACAACTCATAACAACCTTGCGAGATGTTAGTTACATCATTTTGCTGTGAAAAATGATTTGTGAGTGAGAAGAACTTTCGTCATACATCTGAGTTCATCTTCTGTTATGTTTGTATTCTTTGGCCATTACTCTTGATGCTACCATTTGAGAAGTCAGCACTCTGTGACCACGTACTATTTTAGAGCTCATTTTTCATCCTTTTAACTATCCTACAATACCCTTGAGGGAAGACTCAAAATCTGTCAAACCTTTTCATGTGCAAGGTCTAATAAAATAAATTAAAAATCCAATAGTGACAACTTCGCATTGCAGGAGTAGCTACACACACACACACACACACACGCACACACATGCTGAAGTATAGTTTGAGTAATGTAGCTCATAATGAGCTTTACTGCCTATATTGATAAGTATATGTGTCTTTAGATTTTCTTAGCTTTCTCCCTCTTCCAGGCGAGTGGCTGCCTAGGCCTCATTAGCCCTGGTTTGGGTGGGATGTGCAAGCGTGTGTGCTCCGGAGGCCTACTGTCAGAAGGAGCAGCACCCTCTGGCGGCCACTGCTACACTTGCAGGGTGAGATTTGTCCATTCCCTGCCACTTAGACCATATTTATTCAGTATCTGCCTTACAGGTCTGGTGAGCTTTTCTAAGAATTGGTTCAGTATCCACTTGATGAAATTTCACCAGCCGAAATGAGAAAACAAGGATCAGTGTTTGTAGCTTATAAATTTTCTCTCTTCTTCGACAGTGCATCTTACACCCTGTGTTGAAGCAGTGGCTACTGAAGCCATAATTCACCTTCTTTGGGATAAGATATATTTTAAAGTTAGTAATAAAGCCTGGATGTGTGCTGGATAAAACTCGAAATCAGAAGGCTACCTGAAATTTTCACATACTCTCTATTCTTTGACTATTTCATCACTGTGCGAGCCTAAGTGATTTGCCATTTTGCATAGCTTTTAAATTATTGAAATGCATGAATATTTTAATACATTATTTTTCAGCCAATACAGTTCTCAAGCAAACAATAGGTAACCCATCCCTCAAAAATCGTCTTTTTTTGACTGTAACGATAATTCAATTATAATGAAACAAAGATTACTTGCTGTTTACTGAGTGCGCGTAGATATGTTATGTGTTAGCAATAGGAAACTAAGTTTTTGACTCAGAAATTAACATTGGTTATCACAGGGGGTGAAAACTGTGATTATAACATTTTCTGTATTTTTGACAGGATTTGAGGGGAAGTTTGTGATGACCTGTGTTTCACTCCTGTTCATGTTATGTGAGAGTTGAAATGGTATTTAAATTTTATCCATTTGTTTTTCTTGTAATCTTAAGACATAACCGCAGTAAAATAATGAAAAAAGGCAGGACAAACAAAATGCTCTGGTTTAGTTGTCATTTCAAGGCCCTTGAAACCATAGACATTTTCAAAGATTTTATTTTACATCACATCACGCATATTAAACTGTTTCCTAAATATTGTTTTACTGGAAAAAGATTAAAATACTTTTATGATTTCACTTGTAAAATATTTCATCTGTGTTGCCTGATATTTTCAGCTCTTTTCAGCAAATGTTCTCGCTTTATATTTTTACTTTTTGTTTTTAAGTTGCATATAAAAACTAGCCACATTTCTTGGGTATCATACGATGTTGTGATTCAAGTATATATTGTGTAAAATCGTAGCAGAGTAAACATATCTATCCTCAAGCATTTAACATTTCCTTATGGTCAAAATATTCAAAATCCTTTCTTGCAGTGTAGCTGGGTAAAGCAAAGGAAATCTAACATAAATATTTAAAACTGGGATTACATATTTATAAGTGGTATATTAATAAATAATGAGGCTGACAGTATTAAGATTGTTGATGTTAATTGAAATTAGTTCTGATTGTTCTAAATACTCTTCTGGGACTCTGTAATGAATGTATATATTTTATGTTGTTTATTTGAGGCTCTCAAGTGTTCACTGACTTCAGGCAGTCCTCTCACAAGGCTAAGCACAATTATGCATGGACTTCAAAAAATTTTACAACAAATAATTTTTCTTTCCATTTTCGGTGAACTTTCTGAAACACTCTTAGAGAGATCTCACTTCACTGTGTGCTCCTTACTGTTGATGAAAATTATTGAACAATGAGTAAGTTATTTTAATATGTATTAAATAGAATTAATTCAGTCTTTTGTTTAAGAGGCTGTGAATTTATATCAGGTATGAGAAAGAACAGATTTATGCTTTCTAGATTAAAGTTCAGGTGAGGAAATGTACTGACTACTTCTACCAATGCAGAGTAAAAATAAAACACATATGTGGATATACATATATATGAAGGTGTTTTCTGAGTTGGTCAATACCAGTGTTTGCTACTTCACACCACCTGCTTTCTCCTTTTATTGGACTCAACCGCATTACAGAGACCCCAGAAAGTTTCATGAAAGCCCCCAAATGATATGCTATGTCAGCCTATGTGTGTGCATCTATGCTTGGTTTTAACTACTGAAAGTGGCTAGTTTATAAGGATTAAATACATGTGACAAAATATATAGATTCAAACTAAATTAGACACTAAAGTAAGAAAATACCCTGAAATATTGGTAACACTAAATATTAGAACATGTGATATGTTAATATATTTGCCTTTTTTAATTTGTTAAATGATGACCTAATGTTTTTCTCTCTAATTACCTCAAAATATCTGAGTCTAGTTGCAACAGCTTTGATTTGATTTGGAAATATGTTTAATATAAGCTGGTGAAAATAATAGAGCTAATACTGCAGTGATTTGGTGCTAACATTTGTAAATGAAGGAAGTACTAAAGTCACTTAGATGTCAGTGAAAATACAAATGCTCTGAATCTAACCAAATTTACCAGAATGTCAAAGTCTCTGAATAGTTTCTATGAATATCTTGGGTCCCATCATGAGGACACCAAGCTATAAGAATCTGACATCATTTCACTCATTATATAGAATACACAGGCTCAAATAAAAAAAAAAATCTCCCACATCACTGGGAGGTCAAACTGGTTTTTAACAGTTTGTTTTGATGTAATCAGTGGGCTCACAGTTTAAAGATAACTTTCGTTTATTCCCATTCCAGTTCTTCCACAAGTTAAAGTAATATAGATCAGGGTGTTCGGCGTCAGACCCCTTTCTCTGCATTGTGCTCAGTGCTACTGATTGGAACCATCTCACTGTGTAGTGAGTCTACCTCCTCAGGTTGATTGATAACTCTATAGACGCACTCTCTTTGAAGTATAGCTTTGCTGTCGAGCCGCTACTTTGAAGCTGGAAATGAAGTCCAGCAGGAGTTATTCTAGTTTGTTTCTAGTAAAACTGTGCTAAGAGAGCGCGCAAAAGTGAACCTGCGAACAAAGCCAAGGGGGGAGATTGTAGCCTACTGCCTTTGATCTCTTCATGGAAACGACCACTGCATCATCTATTGCAGGCTTGACTCTGAAATGTATTCAATGTTAGAATTCCAAATTAGATTTGAGGGACCCAACTTTTACCTTTGTAACTATTGTTATTAACCTCCCCTTCACTTAAATGTGAATTACTAAAGTGCTTAGAAGTCTGAACTGCAACTTGAACTGTTTAGTCCCTGTTTACTCAGCAAAAATGTGTGACTTTAGAAAATCTGCTTAATATGTTAGATCTCTGTGTCTGAATAGATAGCTTAAGGGAGAGAGAGAGAGTAGCCCTTTATTTTTGCAAGTGTTGGTCTCAACTTAGAATATCAGTTTATTTAGCTGCTGCTTCAGTGATAAAATTTTAAGGATCTGAACAATGGAGGGGAAATAATACTAAGGGTGTCAGAGACACCTTAAAGAGGCGGATCTTGATGTATGGCAGTATTGACACCTGGTAGAATGAGATTGGGACATGGTGCTTAGAGTTAATAAAGATGTAACTGCGAGGTCCTCACGGTGGGATTATGGCCTTACTAAGAAAAAAAGCAATAGGAAAGTCTTTACTCTCTACTTATCACGTAGGAATTAGGAGATGGCAGGAAGTCATTTACAAGTCAGGAAAGAGCCCTCAATACGGCCTGACTATGCCCCCCCTCCTCTGATGTAGGATTTGTAAAATTCACTTCTGTTGATTAAACCACCCGTTATCTAGTGTTGTAATGTGATGACCTGATAAGATAATGAACAGCAACAAAAAAGGGTATACTAAGTTCATCTTAAACAGCAATAATTGTCTTTTTTTTTAAGGCTTTTAAAATTTTTATTGCAAAGTCAGATATACAGAGAGGAGGAGAAACAGAGAGGAAGCTCTTCCGTCAGATGATTCATTTCCCAAGTGACTGCAATGGCTGGTGCTGCGTTGATCTGAAGCCAGCAGCCAGGAACTTCTTCCAGGTCTCCCATGCTGGTGCAGAATCCCAAGACTTTGGGCTGTCCTAGACTGCCTTCCCAGGCCACAAGCAGGGAGCTGGATGGGAAGTGGAGCTGTCAGGATTAGAATCAGTGCCCTTATGGGATTCCGGCATTTTCAAGGCAAGGACTTTAGATAATTATTGGGGCCACCAACGCAGAGCCCCAATAATTGTCGTCTTGAGTGCCAATACATTCTTTTCAGACAAGAAATACAGTCTATCAACAGAGAAGGTCATATTTTCATTCCAACTCCTAAAAGCGGTTAAGAAACTTAAAAACAGCTGATGTCCTCTTAGAGTGGAAACTACTTTTAGATTCCCCCCTGTGCTCAGTCCTGGAAGACAATATTATATGTTAGTCACTTATGCTCCCCTAACCATGTATGACATCTGCTATACTGTAAATATACAGAAAAAAATCTATTGAATTACCGAATTATATTTTGGATTTTTTTTTCTTTTTGGTGAAGACACTAAGTGTAATAAATTATTCTATTTCTTAAAAAATTCATATCATACATTTTTGACATTCCTATCAAAATGTGCATGATTTAGTAAGCACAAAATACCACTAGATCATCAGATCATGTCAAAATACTAGAAAAATAGTTGAAATTATGTTAGTCCTAATTTTTCCTATATAGTATAAATAACATGTTCATCACGTACCCTGTTTTGATTGTGTTTTGAAATTATGGCAATTAAAACACTGAGAATTTTGTTCAAAATAAAAATCCAAGTTATTTGAGTAGATGTTTCAAGAGAAACTCACAGGTCGTGCCTCTTCCCAAGGACGTGAGCTTTGCCCAGGTAGCAGGCACTGACAGCATGGAAGCGGAGTCCGGGAGAAGCAGCTCATCCATCCCCAGGGCTCCATTCTTGGCAGCCTTTCCTCTCTCCTGTGTGGCAGTGTGAGCGTTTAGTTCAAAACGAGTTCCTTCTTCCCTCAGGGTCATCCTTCAGAGTGTCCATCTGAGCGCCTAGCACAGGCTTGCCGGTGGAAGCTCTGCAGGAGTATGCTAGAGGACTGCCTGCCGATTCTTGCTGTGATTTTGGCTCTGATGAAAAGCACATAGGTACTATCTGCCACTTGTCTAACTTACATCTATTGTGTGTATAAGTGACTACGGTTGGCTAAATATTTGAACTTCAGTGGGATATAGTTTTACAAAAATAGCCTTTTTCAATGAGCTTTCAAATTTCTTAAAAAGTAACCTAGAGATGAAGTAACTCTATTAAGATGGTAAATCATGTTCCCGGTCTCCTTTTAAATGAACTACAACTTACCATTAGATTACTATATAGTGATTCCCCTCCACACTCATTGACATGTAATATTCCCAGGCATTCTTGAATTCTTCATGTTCTCACAGATGGCCTTATGGACACTCTGCTTGGCAGTAGTTCCAAGTGTCACATAGCTTGCCAAGCGATGACAACTTCACAAAAGTGACTAAGCTTTTCAGACCTGAAAATTTGTCTCCTTGTAGTCCAGCATTCTGCTTCAGTTACATGATCAGAGAAGCTTCCCATCAGCCATATGGATACTATTGGTTTTTGGCATAACTTGTTTCACTGACATGCATTTGAACATTGTTTCCTAGCTTATTTTGGAGCAAAAAAATAACCCCATTTTAGTTTTTGTGAAAGTGGAGGGAGAGATACTTGGAAAACAAATTCACAGTATATATTGTATGTGGTCAATTTAAAAAGATTAGTAAATTAAAGATATTATTTTAACATATATGCTAATTTATTTGCAATTTGAAAAGACTACTTTGATAACCAACTTGTAAGAAAAGGAAAACTGCCCGACATTGGTAGCCAAGGGGCTAAAGTCCTCACCTTGAATGTGCCCGGATTCCATATGGCTGCCAGTTCTAGTATCAATAAAGGACAGTAGAGGGCCCTCTACCCTGCACCTGTGTGAGTGACCTGGAAGATGCTCCAGGGTCCTGGCTTTGGATCAGCTCAGCTCCAGCCATTGTTGTCACTTGAGGAGTGAATCATAGGACAGAAGATCTTCCTTTCTCTTTGCTTCTCTCTCCTTCTGCTGCATTTCCCACCCACCCTCCTGCCTCAAGAATATCTATCTATCTATCTATCTATCTATCTATCGATCTATCGATCTATCGATCTATCGATCTATAGAATCTTTACAGTGACATATTTTCAGTTAGGTTTGTAAGCACAGGCTTCACACTCCCTCCTGTAGACAATTTCGACAAATAACAAGTAGCAAACAAGAAGAAAACTTCCGTTCTGACTCAGGAGCATAGATATGGATGATAAACAACAATCAGCTCTTAAATGTCAATTTTGCTCACGTATTTGACTTTTGGGAGCTTCTTCTCTTGAATTGAAAATAATTAGATGAGGTCAAAAAAGCAGCAGGAGGAGAAGAGGTGGCTGTAGGGATGGTGTGATGGGTTTGTCTCTGGCACAGCGATTGAATGGGCAAGGTATTGAACCCCATAGAGAATAGATCAGATGTGACATTGTGAGAATAGAATTCGTTATCTACATAATAAAAATAATTATATGAGGTAATATGTATGTTGATAACCTTTCCTTGACACATACTGTAACATCCCATTGTATAGGACCATGCATATAATGTCTTTTCTGTCAGTTAAATAACATATAACCTTCAAACAATAACTTTTACCCAGGTCTTGATATCTCTCAGCTGCTTCTAATTAGGTCACTATGACTTTAATGTCTGTTGCATCCATTTAAGATTCTAAGAACTCTAAAACTGGAGAAACATCTGGTGTTCATTACAGGTACCTTTGCTCAGTACAGTAATTTTAACTAAAATTATTTCGAGGGCACATTCACATTGCTGAAATAGTACATCTACATCAGCATGTGAAAGAAATATTTGTTTGAAGTGATGAGTTGCCATGGTAATTCACTGCACTGTAAGTATATACCATTAACACTGAGCTTTTATTTCATGTTTTCATATTTACATCACACACATCCCTTCTCATTTGCATGCAGGATTAATAAGATTCTAATAGAGAAAATACCTTGAAAATTTATGTCAGATTTGTGTAATGAGTAAATTCAATCAATATTTCCTGTGTATAGAGGACATTTTCAAATAAACATTGTCCATGTTAACTCTAGGGTAGCAGTATATAATAGGTGATAAAAACCATTATACTTTTATTTTCCTGTTCTGACCTGTATTGTACTGCTCCCACTTGATAGAGGAAAACAAATTGGGGATATGGCAGAATGAAATATTGCTGCTACTCTCAGTGTAGTTTCAGTTACTAGATATCTAAAGAAAGCTTTTGGAAAAGCAAGCCCAACGCCTACACTTAGGGTGCAGGCTTTATGCTTTAGTGTTCAGTGAGAGAAAATTCCTAAACCAGCAGTTTTACCAGTCTCCATTCAGTCTTTTTCTGGGATGAGCGGCTTCCATTCCGATCAAATGATCAAATTGCATAATATGTATTTTTAAAGTCCAAACATGCACTCTATAACAAACAGATGGGGATTAACATCTTACTAGCGTTCTAAGCGGGGACTGGAATATCCTCCTTATTCTATCTTACACTCTTCCTAGTATGCCTCCAGTAATGATGGCAGGGGAAAGCAGCAGAAGAGGGTCCAAGTACTTGGGAACCTGTCACTCCCATGCGAGACTGGCCTCCAGTTACTCGCTGACTTTGTCCTAGTCCAGCCCTGCCTCCTGTGGCCACTTAAGGAATGACCCAGCAGAGGGAAGGGAGTTCTTTTGCTGCTTCTTTGTGTTAACTGGGTCTTTCAAACAAGTAAAGGAGTCTTTTACAAGATAGGCCAAAGCCAGTAATCAGGAGCTTCATCTGTATCATAGAGGATACAGGATTTCAAAGACTTCTGTCATCTTCTGCTGTTTTCCCAAGAATATCAGCAGGGAGGTGGATCAGCAATGGAGTATCAGGGACACAAACCAGAGCCCATTTGGTATGTCAGCATTATAGGTGATGACTCAGCCAATTGTGCTACAACACTAAATCCTGCCTTTTGGTATCTTTGTGATCCATTCTACTCTAGACTCTTAAGTGATGTCAGTGTGCTTTCCTGGCAAGAGTAATTGAATCAAGTTTTTGCTATTTACTTAAGTGGAAGAAAAATTCATACTTGAAGTATTTAAATTGAAATATATACATATATAATATATACCAAATTATACAAGTATGTAATATAGAGATTTTATTATATATCCATCTCATAATAGGAATGAAATAATCAAATGAATACACCTCAGTTATGAGGTTGAATTTTTATTTTGTTTTTGGGTAATTTCTTTTAGAATGAGGGTAGTGAAATTTTTTGTAAATTCCTAATCTGGAATGGCCAGTTCCCAAAGAAGAGATATACTTAATTCTCAGACATGTTAACAGAAATTCAGACTAGCATTTGAATCTCTCAATAGCAAATTTGTTAGCTTCCACATCCTCATAGCGCCCTAGAATCTGATTCATTTGTATTCTACCATTATAAAATTATGATGATTCCAGAAGCTTGGGCTGAAATTTCCTTTACTCTTATCACCGAAAACGTCTTTCTCTTAGGCACACAAATAGAATGCACAAGCTTTCATAAAAAGATATTCAAGTATTAGGGATCAAATAAAAACTATTTGCAAGTATCTTTTAGTGAAGAAGGCTCGCTATAGGATTTTCTTAAACATCACTGATTAGCTCTGTCCAAGGTTCTCAATGGAATTGAAAGTCAAAGAATTGATTTCATTTATGTTATCTTTGCCTGTGGAGTATTTTCTATCAATCATTGCAAACTAATAATAACAAACCATGGAGAGTCTTTGCATGCAGTATTTTGGAGCAAATGTTGTTTATGATAACAATTTAAAGCATGTCATATTGAAATTGTTAAACCATATCTTTAATATAGAACTCAACTACAGTTTTTCTGTACCTTACAAAATACTTGTTCATGTATTGTTAGTAATGCCACTTTTAGTTATTTCGTAGAATTCATAATAACAGTTTCAGTAATATATTTTGCTAAATAGCATAAGAAATTCATCTTTAGATTCCTGTAGATAAAGTGGTTTCTATACAAAGCAAACCTTCTGTGCTGGGCTTATTTAACTTAACATAATGGTCTCTATTTCCAACTGTAAAAAAAATGCATTTTAATTATTTTTTGAAAAACAGGCTTACAAAAAGAAGCCTATAGAGAGATGTATTATTCATTCATTCAATCTCCAAATGGTCACAACGGCCAGAGATGGATTGATCCAAGGCCAGTAGCCAGGAGATTCCTCCAGGTCTCTCATGTGGTTGCAGGGACCCAAGAACTTGAACAACTCTCCTCTTCCTTCCCAGGCCGTACACAGGGAGCCGGACTAAAAGTAGAGCAGCTAGGACTCAAACTGGAGCATATAAGGGATGCTGTCAATGCAGAGTGACAATTTGTTTGCTATGCCTTTGGGTCAGCCCAGAACATTTTCTCTTTCTCTCTCTCTCTCACTCTCTTTCTCTCTCTCTCATTTACTCATTCTTTTAAGATAAATTAATGATTCTTTTAAATAAATCTTATGAAGTATATAACTGGGAAAGGCAACTGAGGTTTTGTGTGAGTGCTAAATAAACAATACAGAACCATAGGCAAGTTCAAATAACATGGCGACAGTAATGCAAGAACAATTCAAAATACACTTTCATTAAACCATAATCACCCTGAGGAAAGAAAATAATGTTCAGACAGATGCATCTCAGTGAGCGAGCTGAAAACTGATCATTGAGAATAGACTGGACCATGTGTGCTAATACTGTAATACCCTAGACCAGTTGTTACTGTTGGAAGTGTCACGTGAAAAACTGGGGGCAACTTTGCAGGGACAAACCATATTTGCAAAGAATTCTTATGAAGTTAGAAAACTTTCAATACCTGACAAATAAGAGGTTTCAAAGGCCCTACTTAAATGTCTTTCCAAATGGTTGGCATTCTCAGAAATTGCCTACCATTCCGCTCTAGGAAGTGCTCCTCAGCTTTACACAAATCGTCCTTTACAGATGTGCTCATCTGCTGACTGGTGAGAAAATGTCAGTGCTTCAGTGCTCACATAATGCTTCATGACAATAAAAGTAGGAATACAGGAAACGTGAGATGATTTTTATATTCAAAGCCATTAGTGGTCATATAAGGATTCTGAAAAGCCCCATTAAATTAGATGATTTTAACAAGACAAAATAATGACTTCTTCAGAGTTTAGAAAATAAACTTGATTCATTGTGAGAAATTCATTACCAAAAATCATTTTTCATATCTGCATAATAAATTGCAGGCTATATGCTACTAATTTAGAACCATTTTTGTGATGACATATTTGACCTGCCTTTGTTTATGCAATATATGCAGCTGCTAAATATGTTTATGTAATAACTAATTAATGTTTAATGGTCCGTAAATTTCATCCATGGATTCTGTTAAAAAAAAGAGCAAATAAAAAGTACCATATAATATGTTATATCCGGACATAGCCAAAGACCTTGTCAGCAAAGTGTTTTCCAGGAATTTTTTTAGCAAGGTGTGCTTAATTATATTGAACAAATTATAAGATTAAACTTATCACTTTAAAGTGCTTTTCTTGCCCCCGAATAATGAAGCACCAGTAGAATCTCTTTGCATACTTTTCTCTTTAAAAGTAACACATTTTGATGTGAATGAGTTTACAGGAGCAGAGGCAATTTAATGGAGAAATATTTTGATAAGTTTTTTCGTAAGTGGGATGGATGGATGGATGTGTCTGAGAGAGCAACACAGACGGAAAAAGGCTGACACAGAGAAAGAAAGCTTTCTTCCACTGGTTTACTATCTAAATGCCAGCATAGCCAGGTCTGGGACAGGTGGATGCCAGAAGCCAAGAACCCCATCTGTATCTCAGGTGGCAGGGCCTCAAGCACTTGGATCATTCTGTGTTACCTTCCCATCTGCCTTAGTAGGAAGTTGGGTAGAAACCAGAACAGCTTTCTTGTACCAGCACAAGGCGGGATGCCTGGCCTTCCAAATGGCAGTTTCACACACGTAGTATAACACTGGCCCCTTAAAATTTTCTATTTTATACATACATAAAATAAAGATATATAACATCTTGAATATATAGGATATTTATTAGATATTGTAACATATAAATATATAATAATATAGTTTTTTTCAAGGTGAATAGTTTAAGAATTTTTGGAACGACAAAATCAGAGATCTTCCATTCTTTTCTTCACTCTCCAGATGACGGCTGGGACTAGACCTGAATACAGCCACGGGTTTCATCCTGGTGACCTACAGTTGTGGCAGAGGTCCGAGTACGTTGGCTATCTGCCACTGCCTTCTTAGAAGCATGACCAGGGAGCTGGATCTAAACTACAGAAGGAGGAACTCAAACCAGAACACATACAGATGCTGGCATCCCAGGCAGTGCTACAGTGCCACAGCACCAGCCCAGGGGGAGAGTGGCCTTCAAACAGTAACCTGGAATACTCCCAGGTAAACCCAGAGACCTACTATATTTGCTGGTTGGCTATAATTTTATGTCTAAAATTTTCTATTTAAGTTATGATTGTAGAACAGCAGTTTGTCCCCTCTCCCTTCAAGAATCCCTTTGTTACTCAGTGTAAAGCGCAAAAAGAACAAAACCATAAAAATAAATGGAAAGTATGCACTTATCAGTAGAGTAGAACTCTGAGTAAATTTCCTGAAAACAAAATATGTGAAATAAGTTGATGGATGCAAATGAGCGGAGTAAGTCATTGTGCAGGATCTACACAGCCCTGGCAACCCAGGTTCAGTGAACAAGTAGTTAGGTGCGGTTAAGAAAAAGCAACCGGTGAGATATTTTGGCTATGAATCAGCTACACCATTCTATACACCTTCCAAAACAAGAATGCGGAGCAACCCGTTTTTCATGCCTCAAGTAAAAAATAAGATTTTTCTCTAAATGTATGTAGTAAAACTAGTTCCTAGTTGAATGACCCTTCCCTCTGAAATTACATGGAAAAAAGTTAAGACAGTGCCTTGAACACTCGAGTAAAATCACTTGGCAACGGTGGTTGAGAAAAATCTGTGGAACATGTTGATTCCACAACAGAGCTAGAGAAATAATTGGAGATACAAAGTATCAAAAACAAAGTGCTGAAAGGAAATAAATCTAATAAAGAAAAAAAATAGCAATATCAATTAGCAATCAATGTATAAAGATAATAGTGTAGCATTGTCACATATTAGAATGATCAAATTGAGGCAAGCAGCAGCTTAATTTTCTTATCACCATCCTGTGAAAACAGCCCAAGTTCCTGTTTTTCATTGACTAACAAAATGGTAAATGTCCTTGTGGACTATAGATCCACTTTCTTAACATTGTAGCTGGCATTTGTATACCATTATTTCAAGCTCATTAAAATGGTCATTTAATTGGAAATGAGAACATAGTGTTTATTACAGAGGACTTCTTCAGAGCTAGGGAGCAAACAACATATGGGAAAATCCCTCAGGTCCAGGAGGCAGCACTTTAGGGACAGGTGTAGGGTCAAGCGAGAGAAAGATGCCTATGATGTGGGTCCAGATTGAAACAAATGATTAGAAGAGCTGTTGATTAAAAAAAAAAAAAGTGTTGGTTAAAAATTCCAGGAAGCATGATTTCTAGGAGCTATCCTAGAGAAGAAATTGAGTGTACTTGTTTGCTCCCATTCAAATTCCTGGTGAAATTGTAGTCCCATTATGAAGACATTCAGAAGCAAGTACTCTTTAAGAGGTTATGCTTTTGCTCAATGATTCCTTTCTATGTTGAAAATTAATCCTACATTAGGTACAGTTATATTTTATGCTTTTATTATGGCCACTGTGCCTTCTCATATCATATTTTGTTTATATTTTATAGTTGAACTATTCCTATTAAATAAATTGATCCATATTAACAATACAGCAAATTAAAAATATTGAAAAGTTGATTTCTATAAAGGGCAGTTCAAATTACAACTGGCAAGAATCACTGGCATGGATCTTAGGGATTTCTGGAACCTCTTTTAGAAAGATGCAGATATTTTCATTCATTTCCCATTTAATACTGTTTCTTAGGAAAAGCCTTGTCTTTTTCCAAAATTGTTAGTAAATGGGATGAAGTTTTCTTGTAAACTACTCATGAGTCAGCAACAAAGTAGGGAAACCTTTCAATTAACACTGCTGATCAGGAGTTTTACCCCTCACTTTGACCAAGTTTTCACCAAGCATCTAACCATTCAGAGTAACTTCTTCAACTTGCTTGTCAATGTCTCTTCATTTGATGAGCAGATCTTGTCAATGTCTTTTCATTTGATGAGAAGAGATGATTTTCAAAAAGCAGTGACCAGTCCATGGAATTTGTCAGGGCTGAGAAAACAAAGTGACAGCAGGTCAATAACTCCTTCCAATGTGAACTTGGGCAAAAAAAAAAAAAACACTTAATTTGAATTCCAGTTATAGCTTTATGAAATGTTCCTGGCAGGCACAATGCTGGAAAGATAAATACTTAATTTCTTTAAGTCCAGTTTCCTGCTTTCTCACTATGAGAGCCTTTGCCTTAAAAATGTTGATATAATACTTACTGAACTCTGTAATGAACAATCTCTATTCCTTCGATTTTTAAGAAAGTTTAAAAAGCACTTAGTAAAATGCTGGTAAAGTAAAAACATTTGTTTCAAAAAATTGTAAAACATCAACATTAAAATTTAAAATGAAGAAAGCAAACAGATGTTTTTTGTTTGCAATTTCTGTCTAAGAGTTGTTCAGCTTGAAACTTCTAAGGCATTCAAAGAAAATTAAACTCGTCTGTATGCATGTATGCATCTTGTGATTATAAAAGTAATGTATACTTGCAATAAAAGGAAATGAAAGTATAAAGAAGAAAGTAGTACACAAAGAACTTTTAATATCTCAGTAAACCATTTATATCTATTTATTAAGCTAGAAATTTTTAAAATGTTCCATATTATTAGCGTATTGCCTTTAGTAATTGACCATTTTGTTTCTTTGTGTGATTCCCTTAGAGACTTTCTTCCCCTTTTTTGTTTCAAAATACACCTAAGCTATGAATTAGATACAGGCAAGTAATTTATATGTACAGTCATGAAGAAAAAATATACATATCCCCGATGTTTTAGTTTCAGAAAGAATAATTTCCCTGAAACATTTAAAAATGGTTTCATCTCATGGAGTCTTAACAACATGGATGTAGAACATCAATACTTCTACCAACTAATAATCTATAAAGATTATCAAATAAACATTACTAAGGAAAGAGTATTTTCTATATAATACTCTTATATGTCCTATATATATATACACACACAATTATATATACTATACACACATATATGTGTGTGTATATGGCACAGGTTCCATGATTTGATTGATAGGTAAGCTTTCAGATGCCTAGATACAGATGGGCCGTACAACTTGTCACCCTTTGCAATGAAGGAAAAGGGATGAGATTTTCTGTTTGAGATTCTACTATCCCGTGATCTGTTGTGAATAGAATTCGACAGCATTGTTAACCTCTGCACATGGTTTTCAGATAGGAGTCTAAATTTGATCTGTAATAAAAAGCTGTCTTATAGAAGAAATCAGTCATTTAAGATGCCTGTTTATAATTAGAATGAAGTATTGAAAGCTATCACAGACTAACCAGGTGAAGAGAAAGGAATTGTTGAAGAGCTTTATAAGGATATCTACTTGGTGAATCTTCTTCTTCAGGTGGACCCCAGCTGAAAGATGCCAAGTGCACATGGCAGATAACAGCAAGAGATGAATCATCCAAATGAAACTTCCCACATTTCTGACCCAGCGAACTGTGAGTACCTTTAAACATCTAATTTGAGCTAATTCAGTATTTAACCATAAATTTTAAGACAATATTGGTGCTTCGATATGTGTTACTGTTCTAAAAGATAAACAAAACATGAGCAGCTAGATTTCAGTCTCACTAATGTTCCAAGAAATATGTGGTTCATGAGAAAGTTTGAATTGGTGGTCATGAATGGAGTAAGGAAATTGCTAGTAGAGACCATGTTTAAAAACTCTTTTTTTTTCTCAAAGGATAAATACAAATATAAATTATACTAATATTGTGGACAAGGGTATAACCATTTCCAAGCAGACTGTGGTAAGTGCTAATGGATGACTTTTAGGTAATACACAATATAGCATTCTAGGAAAACAGCCCATCACAGCTAGAAGTTAAGGAGATCAAGAGATGTGCATCTGGCAATGTCATGTTGGAAATTACCTGCGTGCTTGACCCATAGAATTAAAAATACATAAGGTTAGTGACATTTTAAGCTGACATGTTGTGGAGTACTTCCTTATGGCACAAGAGTCACCGTTGCAAGTTAGTGCAGGCTACATGAGAAACAGTATGGGCCTTCCTTCAAAAATTGAAAATAGAACTGCCACATGAGCCAGCATTTCCCCACTGGACATTTTTCTGAGAAAGCTCAATCATTGTATCAGAGATACCTCATGTTCATTACAACAGCTTTCACATTAGTCAAGATATAGAATAGATGATCATCAGTGGATGTATAAATAAAGAAAAGGTGGCATACTAGGAGAATACAAAGTATTTCAGTAATCAAGAATATGTTGTGTGCATCAAAGTGGATGAAATTGGAGAGCATCTTATTAAGATAAAAGAGAGACAAATATTGTATAATCTCATTCATGGAAACTAAAAGATGAATGTAGAAACAGATTAGAAGAGTAGTAACTAGAGACAGAATGCTAGAAGAAGCAAAAAATGAAGAGAAATAAGAGGCATCAAAATGCAGGTCAGTGGGAGGAATTAGCTCTAGTGTTCTGGAGCCTAGTTGTGGTAATTGTAGTGCAACACAATCTATTATGTGTTTCAAAATAATAAGGAAGATAACAGCTCAATTATTACTGCACATTAACAAACAGCAGCTTTTAAAGTAGAAAAGAAATTATAGGTTTTTTCTCTAAATCAGAAATATTAATTGAAATCAAATTTCAAATTATATAATCTAATCATGATTTTCATAATATAGTTGCTGGATTTTTCTTAACTTTAGTACAAAATTAAAACTAAAGCTTTAATGACCACATTCCTCTACAGCATACTTCTAAATTTTAGCATGTACAGATTGTAAACTGTGTTGACCCAGAGGTTATCAGTTTACCTCTAGGCAGCAGGGTGTTGAAGTAGCATTTTCCTTACCACTCAGAAATACTTTTTCTTTTTAGCCTTTTTCCGATTTGATAGATGAAAAATGGTAACCATATGTTTAAAAAAATGCTTGACTATTTATACATGTGGACACCTTTCACAGTGTTTATTTTTAAAACGTTTATGCAGTTGACTTCATATCCTTTCATATTTGTCAGTTGGCTCTTCCTGATTTATTCACAGTCACAATATGGAATGTGTTCAGTATGTTGATTATCTATGCACCATGTAGATTGGAAATCTGTTCCTATGATCTGTAATTACTATATTAATCTTATTAAGTTGTGCTTGGTTGTGCCCAACACTTCATTTTGATTTATAGTTAATATACTTACCATCTTGTGTACAAAAGAATTCCCATCTAGAAGTCATGAATACAATTTCCAATTTCATTTCAATAGTATTTTTGCTACTCCTTTATCGACATTTAGTTCTTAAAGTATCATTTATTTTGTTTCTGTTCTTCCATATGCATAGCAACTAACAAGTCATTGATTATTTATATTTTAGTAGTCTAGTGATGCTAATTTTAAAATATATCATGGCCCGTAAAATACCCTGGTGAACTTCAGGCACTTATTAAAATCATTTGGCGTATTTGTCCATAAGATTCTAATAGTGCACCATTTAAATTACATCTAACAAGACAGATTATTTATGTTGCTTATGTTTATGACTTGGCAATGAATTATTTCTCATCACAATTCAAATGACTTGCACGTTAGTGTGTACAAAACTCCAGTCTCCCTTAACTGGTCTTTTACTATTTCGTATGCATTTTACACGCTGAATAGCTCACGGTCTCCCTCTGCTTTTCTCTCTCTGTCACCAGATACATACATACAGTCGTTTTTGATATATACAGCCACTTTTAATACATAAGTCATTTTCTACTACAATTGAGATATGCTTCTAATTAGTCTTTCATTCCATTTAGTTTCCGCCTCTACTGCTTCTTACTGTTTTCTCCCTTGCACTAACTACAGTGAGCTTTTAAGATCTATTTAACTCTTACTAGCCAGATCTGTATCACTGTGCACTGCGGCAAGTATTTCTGTAATTCCTTAATTTATATTTCCCTCTTACCAACTTTCATGAACTGACGCCATTATGCTTGGTAATATTTCTCCCAGTTTCAGCTGTATGATATTTATTTCTTTATTTGCATATGTTTTGTTCAACAAAATCTAAAACTTCTGTTTAAAAGAGTCTTCTCTTTCAGGCTAGCCATCAGATTCCTTGTGTCTAATCAACTTTACATAAAATTCCTTAGAATTGTCTCAAGAACTAACGAAATAGTTCTAATGAGCTAAGAAATAATGAAGAAAATGTCAGTTTGGAACTAATTTGATTTTCTCATTGGCCTTGTGCATTCATATACCAATTGTTACCCAAGAGGACCAAGTTTCCATAGAAATATCTGCTCCAGCATTATCAGAGCGGGCTCAGGTGCCGAACAACCAATTCCTGTTTCACTTGCAGCAAAAATGTTGGCACCTGTGGGACTGCTTTCCCTGCAACATGATTTAATTTGGAAAAAATATTAGTTCCAGAGCTAAAATGAAATGTTTGGAATCTCTGGAGAACTCTCATTTAAAAATAAGTGCTTGCTAATTACAAAGAATATAAGTACTAGTTTATAGAAACTGCATTAAAATACCCATATTTTGTTTTCATTTCATACCTTCTGCTTTTGTAACAGCAAAACAATCTAAATACCAGCTGATACTGCCTTGAGGCCATTCCTATCTGGCTCTTTTTTTTTTATTTTTTATTTTCACCTTTAAATAATGTTCTGTCCATGTGTAGTTAAATATGTTAATATGTAGTTAAATAGTAATACATTTACCCGCCTACACCTATTTCAGTAATTGCAGTTTAAAGAAATCACATTCAACAGTGGATGTGAAACATCAGTCCCCTCTTATTAGAATACCTATTGTTAAAACACACAAACTCCTGCACACACAGAGCTAAACACAATAGCAAGTGGTGACTAGGATTTGCAGGATTTGAGATTTAAGACTTAGGGAGGTAAAATGATGCATGGTTATAGAAAATAGTATACTGGTTCCTTGCAAAAATTAAAAAATAGGGTTCCTGAATTCTATTGCAATTCCATTTTGGGGTATATATTTAGAAAGCCAGAAAGCAAGGTGCTAAAGTGTGATTTGTAATTCCGTTTTCATATTAGTATTATTACTGTCAAAGGTCCAAAGTTTGGGCAGAATTCACTAATCTGTAGAAGGATGAATAAACTGTGGTGTATACAAATAATGGTGTGTCATATAGGCCCTAAGACTGATGGGGGCTGTAACATATGCCACAGAATGGGTGATCCTTGAGAATGTTATTGTAAGTAAAATAGACCAGTTAGACCAGTTATAAAAGGACAAAAATTCTAAGTTTCCCTGTATTTATATAAATAGCAATGTCGTAATGGTTTGCAAATCTGCAGGCAGGAAGGAAAGAATCTAGACTTTCTGTAGTTGCTGTTACTGCTTTTGTTTTTCCACATGTGTGGCGTTTCAGTGTTGCAAGAATGAAAAAAAAATATTTTTATTGTAGATTTAGTTTCCCTTTGATCACTTTTATTTTATGATTTTTTCAGTGCTTGCTGTTATGATTTGAAGGTCAAAATTGTTGCATTGAAATTCTGACCTTCAGGGTAGGGAAATAAGGAGGTGATGCCTTTTTATGGTTGACTAGGTCAGCAAAGCTGTGCCTTTGTGATTGAGCTAAGTGCCTGCGATAATAGCAGCACAGGAGTCAGTTTAGCCCGTATGCCATCTGAGGGCAGAGCTGGAAGATCCTACCCATGAGGAACAACACTCAGCAGACACTCGAACAGCTGGTGCCTTAATCTGCCAGAATTGTGAGACAACACATCCATGAGCTACTTAGCTTGTAGTGTTTGGTATAGTAGTAATAACTGAATAAAATATTTATTAAACGATTTTGTTGTACCTAATGTTCCAGAAAGGTGTCCTTAAAATGTTAATGCTGGTAAATTTTACATCATGTGTATTACACTAAAGTAACAAAACAAAAATAAAGACAGGGGAACAAATGAATGGTATGCAGCCCAAACTAGAGACAACCTGATGTTCATAAACTGGTAAATGGAGACAAAATGTGACGTATCTTGACAGTGGAATGCTTTTCATTGGTGAGAAGAAGGAAGGAAGGAAGGAAGGAAGGAAGGAAGGAAGGAAGGAAGGAAGGAAGGAAGGAGAGAGAAAAGGGGAAGGCAAGAGAGAGAGAGAAGATACTGTATGATGTCGAGTATAACAAAAGCAAGAAATCTCCTGTATTCTGTAGGTAGCATACAGATTATTCAATGTCTCAGTAAGGAAAGAACCTAAAATGGAAAGGATATGACCTACCTATGTGGATGAAAATGTTAACAGAAAAGGTTTTAAATTGTAAAAATAAAACTGTGATTAAAGTTATCAAGGGTGCATACTTTATGTGGCATCTTGCCATTTGTGTAGTAGTTTGTTCATTAATCTAATATCATTTAATTCTCTTATGATCTATCATGTATGTCAAGTGGTAGAGACATTGCATGAACCAAAAGGATGAGAACATCAAATCATGGATTACTTTCAGGATATTTCCCGGAGTGGCTCAAAATAGGAGTAGTGATGACATTTACTGCTATGTATCTGTAAGAGAATCTAGGTTCTTCCTTTTAAATATGGGAAGTGAAACTATCAGATTCAAACATTTTGTTTCAAACAGAAAAATTTAAGTTTGAAATCCTGATGAGGCCAAGAAGGGACAAAGCCACTCTCTCATAACACTTTTTCTTCCTTCCCACTTTTAGAGACCACCATTAATCCCTAAATGTGAACCTTGATGAAGAGATTTATCTTAAAAATAATGACAAATGTATTATAAGATGCAATTTCATTTGAATAAACTATAGCCTTAAAATAAGGATTAGAAACCTAACTAATGAGGTTTGTAAGCATATAACAACATAAGAGAACAGAAATAATAATTTTTAGTACATAATGTTAAATAAACTCGACATAGAAAGCCCAAATGCTGTATGATATAGCTCATAGATAGAACCCAAAAGTTGATGTTATACTTACTCAAATGAATGAGTGTGACTGTCTCAAAAGTCAAGTACAAAACAACACAAATATGAAGAATTGAGATTTGGGGTAAAATATTGATACGTACACAACAGGGCACAAAGAAAAAGTAAACAAAAAAAGCTGGAGGAACAATAGCAATCAATACACCAGAATTAAACATAAATTAGCACACAGAACATCATGTTAGGAAAAGTGAGCACATGCATTGAAAGATATTGGATACAAATAAAAAATGTATAAGCTTTTGTAGAGAGTGGGCTGATCAGCATCAATCAGGGCTCCAGAGCAACCCTGATGGTCATTTCAAGAGAGGGTGGGGATCCAAAGTTGGAACTAAGGACCAGAGAAAGCTCCCTTCCCAAGTCCTGAAGGAAGTTTACTGTTCTGTTTCTGAGCACTAATCAGGGCTCTTGGCTGCTGTTCTGATGACATTAGATCCTGTGAGGAAGGATTTGGGCTTCTTCCATCCTATGTGGGAAATCCGAAAGGGATTGGATGACCTCAGAGTTCTTGGCCTACAATGGCACTTCAATTCCCTGTAGTCTCCTTGGCTGTTGGGATATAGCCCTTGGTGCTCGTACTGATAGTACTTGGTGAGGATCTGGGAGTCTCCAGGGTCGGGATACAAGCCTCCTTCTGTCAACCTGCTCCATTCTTGGGTACCACTCTGCTGTGTGCATTTGACCTCCTGTTAAGAGGTTGTCAGAATCACTCTTGATTTCCCCTGTATGTCTTTATGATTTTGCTAATGTCTAGTGTTGATTCGAGCCTGTTATCTATAAGGTACATGTTACATTCTTGATATGTTATAATTAACTTCTTTCTCACACATTCTAAGGAGGTGGAAGATTTCTCTTGTCTCCTGCTCCATTACGGAATAACATATTGTCTTAAAAGTATATTAGGTTTTACAATTCTTTGATGTAGATAGTAAGCAATCTGACTCCCATTGATTTTTGGTTCATTAATCACATCACAATTTCTTATTGCATATAATACAGGCTGTTTGAGGTTGAAATAATGTTACAATTTGTAAGTACTATTTTTTGGATTGACATAATTTCATCTTAAATTAAGGCAACGTGGTATCTAACCTTTTGGGATTGTTTCATTTCCCTTAGCATAATGGTATGCAGTTGGGCCCATTTGGCCAGGAAGAAATGCATTTCGTTTTGTTTTTGTTTTTGTTTTTTATAGCTGAGTAGTATTCCATAGAGTAGATGAACCATAGCTTTTTTATCCAGTCTTCTGTTGATGGGCATTTCAGTTGCTTCCAAGTTTTTGCAATTGTTGATTGTGCTGCTATGAACATAGGGGTGCATGTTGGCTTCTCATGTAACAGGTGTTTTAGATATATTCCTAGGAGTGCTATTGCTGGATCATATGGTATGCAGATTTTCAGTCGTTTGAGTGTTATCCATACTGATTTCCATAGAGGCTGTACCAACCTGCAGTTTCACCAGCAGTGGAATAGGCTTCCCTTTTCCCCACATCCTTGCCAATAAGTGTTATTGGTGGGCTTTTGTATGTGGGTCATCCTTACTGGCATTAGGTGGTACCTCACTGATGTCTTAATTTGAATTTCCCCTATTGCCAGGGAACTTGAGCCTATTTTCATATGTTTGTTTGCCATTTGGGTTTGTTCCTTTGTGAAATGTCTGCCCATTTCCCATGGCCATTTCTTGAGTGGTTTGTTTGTTTTGGTTTCTCTGGAGATCTTTGTATATTCTGTAGATTAACCCTCTGTCACCTGTGTAGTGTGCAAAGATCTTCTCCCATTCTGTGGGTTGCTGTTTTACTTTGTTGATTGTTTCCCTTCTTAGTTTGGATGGCAGCACTGTGTTGGAATCTTTCATTTGATCATACATGGAGTAATCCGTAGTCTTTCACAAAAATAACTTCATGTTGTGAACACGAGCTCAGGGGCTGTGATCCTTGTTTGTTTCTTGGGGTCAGATAAATTACATGCCTCAGGATGTCCTTTTATTAAGGTCAGGCAGGTGCGGGTGCTCTGGGCATAACAGAGATTTTAATACTGCATGTGGTAAGAACTGTTTAATTATATTTGGTTACTTTATAGAACAATTAATGAAAAATTCTGAGAGGTGTAACAATTTTTTTTGTTTTTAATTTAGTGGCGTTCTCTCCCCCATTCATTCCCATGGACAATAATCCAATTAATAATCTTGCATAATACTGTGGAAAGATGAGGATAAAAAATATTTCTTTATTTAAAATGAAAATAGGAATATATGTATTTGACATGTTAAAGATTTATTTTTATTGGAAAGGCTGTTTTACAGAGAGAAGGAGAGACAGAGAGAAAAGTTCTTCCACCCACTGGTTCACTCCCCAAGTGGTTTCAAGGGGCAGAGTTGAGCTGACCTAGAGCCAGGACCAGGAGCTTCTTCCGCATCTCCCATTTGGGTGCAGGTCCCAAGGTTTTGTGCCATCCTCTACTACTTTTCCAAGCCACAAGCAGGGAGCTGGATGGGAAGTAGGACAGCCATGACATGAACTGGCACTCATACCGGATTCCAGTATGTGCAAGGTGAGGATTTAGCCACTGGGCCACCACACTGGTCCAGAATTAAAATATTTATATCAACTGTCATGAGATTGAAAGGAAATAAAATTTGCAATGTTACTGTTATTTTAATGGCGATAACATTTTAGTACCCAGATTACAACAAAGCGGTAACATGACCCTTTTTCATTAGAAAAAAAAACGTATTTTCAGAAGCAATTTTTTCCTTAATAACATAATGTAACTTAAATATAAACTCCTTTTTACAAAAGAACTCTATTTGCTATCTAGCCCAAGTTACTATTTACATTCAATCTTTATCAAGATTGATGTGTTTTTACTTCCACCATTTTAATTCCTTGTTTTCTACTCCCCTTATCAATATTTCATAGGAAACAATTATTGAAACTGCAGCTAATTAATTTTATCATAAAAAATGTGAATCTCTATATGAAATCTAATAGCTAATTAAACTCAAAATATCAAAAGTATACATAAATATTCCATTTAAAGTCCCAGTTATTTAAAGTCCCAATGCAACTATGAGAGAGAAAATGCCATTTGAGGATTTAAATTAACCAAAGTATGCCGACAGTGTCTGTTTCTATTTCTAAATATTGGCTAATTATTGGGAAATTATGATATGCAGCCGTGTTTTGAAGTTACAATTTAGCATATACTTCATGTCATGCTGACATAAATCATTACTGGTTGCCTAAGGCTTACCCCATAGAAAGCAGAATAAATTATACTACACTGGGATTTTAACTAAACAGAGATTTGACAAGAATACCCATGTAAAAAAAAATGCCACACATTTTATACATGCAAATATTATAAGCTAGATTCAAAGCCATTTCATCTTCAAGCTTTCTAAAATATTGTCATCCAAGTTATAAGTGCTAACAGTTTATATTTATGTTGGATTTGTTTTTATTTATGTGAAAGGCAGGAAAGGAGAGTGAGAGAAAGAGAATGAGAGAAGAAAGAACGTTAAAAAGAACAATCAGGCAGAACAAGAGAAAGAAAGAAAGAGTAGCTTGGAATCCAACAATACACTTCACAGATGCTCAGAGGAGCCAAAGATGAGGCCAGGCCAAGATCAGGAACCAGAAATGCATCTGAGTCTCCCACAGGAGTGGCAGGGACTCACGCACGTGGGTCATCATTGCTGTCTCCCGGGTTTCATCTGCAGGAAATGACGTGGAAACAAAGCAGGGAGTTGCATCTAGACACTCCAGTATAGGATGTGGTATCCTGAGCACCTTGCAGCTAGTATTTATTCATACTATCAGCTACCTTCAGTACTCTTATTTCAATAGATTCTCAAAACAGTCCTATAAGTCAATCAGCGTTTTCCTGTTTAGATAGCTGTAGAGTACAAGGGGAAATGCAGAGCAGGTCCCTAGACTCTGGACTTAAAATGCCTGCACTCAGCCTCACACTGCCAGCTGAGTAAGGACACACATCCAAGAGCTTTCTGATAGCTGAGCTGGGGGCAAAAGCCAAATCTTCAAATGTTAATTAAATGTTTGTTTCCGTTTCATGAACTATATTTTACTGATGTTTAGGAAATGAATTACTATGTATTTGCATATACTCTTACAATTTGCCTTTTTTATTTCAGAGCCAACCTATTATTTACCCAGAAATAAAGATTACCTCATCTGTTGTGGAATGCAGTCTAATTTGCTTATCGTCAGTCATTAGTAACTCTGGCTGAACGTTAGTTCATCAAACATTGTTCAAGCAGTTCACAATACTTATCCCTATCCAAGCAATTATTCGATGATTTTCTACACTTTTTGTTATGGACACAAGGAAATGACCGAGAAAATACTTGCACATACAGATCAAACTTTTGTTTTGTCCACAGAGAGAGAATCCTTGGCTCTGAACTAGTTTTAAATATAATTGTTGATGCTATACATAAGTTTTACCTAGACAGAGTTAATGCCAATAATTAAATTGTTCAGATCATATGCTAATAGTTCCACTGTCCTGTGTGTCTTCCATTAATGATGTGAATGATAGTGTAGGAATTTGATTTATGCTTTTCTTGTTCATCAGGTAAGGTCTTACTCCCTTACCCTAATCATAGCATGAGATTCAAGTGTCATTTTCAATTTGAACTCAATTTTTCTTATAGAGTGGTCCAAGAATCCTTTTTTTCTTGGTTAAGTATAAAATAGAATATAATTGTTTTGAAAGTTATGAAGATAAACATCAGTATATTCTTTGAGACAGTGCATTCCCACTAGGAGGTACAGCTTAATTTGGCAGCATAAAATTAAATGTTTTTTGACATTAACTGGGCCAAAATATGTGTTTAAGATGCTCAAAGAAAAGTTCATTGTTACTGAAACAAAAATGTAAAATCTGGAGACAATAAGTTGGGTACAAGAGGTAGCTAATGGCAAATGAGAAAATTCTGTGCATTAACTTTATATAGTTGGATAAGTTTTAATTGCTGTAAGCCCCAGTTTTTCATGTGCAAACCTGGGCTAATGTTTATTATAATATAAAAGAATAATGTGCTGGAAAACTGATTGCCAAAGCACAATATTTGTTTTTAATTTTAACTCCAAATGTCAAATACTCATATATTCTCCAGACATTGAGTAAATTAAAATGGTATACATTATTATATAAACATTTATAGCTATAAAACATTTATCAAAAGTGATCTCTTATATTTATGAGATAAATTATATTAAAGATTTCATAGTATTGGATCCATATAGAATAGTTAGTACTCTAATGACCAGTAACAGATTATCAACTTAAAAAAACTAATAAAGTGCTACCATATTTTCTTTGGTTACACTTTAAAATCTGATCATAAAAGTCTTCAGTCTTGTTGAACCTGTGAGCAAGAGAATGCTAATATTATTTTCATCTTGACTAAGCTCTAAATAATAGTTTTCTACAACTTTTGATGTGCTTTTTCTTGGAGTGTTTCCTTTAGATAACTTTTCATATTTTCACATGCTACTTTGAGTTGTGAATATAATTTTTCAAGAAGTCTTTACTGGCTTTATAATGCACATTGTTTTTCTTAGGCATCTGTGAACTCTCTCTGGAATCTAATTGTCAGTGTAGATAACACCTCCAACTCCCAGATTCTGTGAGAGGCTTGCAGCCGATGACAGTTTCAATAGGAGATGAATGTATTGCCCCAAGGTACGGTCTCCTAACATAAGTGTAGTCAGTTAGGAAATCTGCGTGGCATAGTATCTTCCCGGACATTTATAGCAACTTGCTTTATCCCTTAACTCCTTGCCTATCACCTGTTCTAGGCAAGGGTAGATTCACCTCTTCCCTCCTGATTTGAAGTCAAAAGTAAAACCTTCCTTACCTATTTATCTACTTCAAATACAATTTTTGCTTTGATATACATTGTCATACCCAGTCAGATTGGGAAAACGTTTTAGTATTTGCATAAAATGCAGAATTTTAAAAAGCATATGATTCATAGTTAAAAACAGTATGCAAAGACATTGAAATATTCCAAATGTTTGGAATATTTTATATCAGACCCTAGTAGATATTTAAAAAAAAAAAAGGATAAAAGCAGGTTTGCAAATTTCAAGCGATTGTTTCAAACACATTTATCAGCATGTTAGATTTTTTTTTTTTACAACATACACACACGTTGCTGTTTGCCTAGCATACACACGATTTACTCTTTGCCCTCATTTCTGCTATAATTCAGGAGATATTTTAAAGCTTGGGACTTAAAATTCATTTTAATCGCAAATCTTTCCTGAGCTATGGTTATTTGAGGGTAGAACAAGAATGGACCTAAAGTCCAAATAACAGGCCCTAAGATTTCACTTTGAAATTTTTGGATGCAAACCAATCCAAACCATGTTTTTACAAGTTACCCTGCTGAACCTCCCTGACCACCTGCTGTGCCTTTCTACAAATGAGCTTTTTCACAAAGACTACATGATGGATCATCCATTCATTCAGCTTCCTAAAAGGGCTCACTAGGACCTATCATTTACAATGAGAACAGCTGAGGGAACTAATTACCAAACTAAGCAAGAAACAGCAGGAGCCAGTAATCATTAATCACCCTTTTAGGACACTTGGTAAAAGACTAATAAATTCAGATAGACAGCTTTTGCTTTCTATTATTATTGAAGGTGAAGTAAGGGAAAATTGTTAACATAGACTATTGTGGGACCAATGTCCTCTCCAATTAAAGAAAACTAATTTTCATGAGAAATTTATGGAAAGAACATGCAGTGAAAGGATATGATTGGAGAAAGTGTTGAAAAATAAAACAGGAAGAAGTGTTTCTTTTTCTCTTTTTCAGTGTTTGCTTTTCAGTCTTGTTTATCTTTGGAATAAATGAAATAGGAGTAGTAGCATGACAGCATATTTAAAGTAGAGAAAGATGATCTGTTTTGCCTGTCATTGTGCAATAACAATGGAATTTGTATCACATATATAATTGGCCATTTACTATGTATTATTTTTAATCAGTTTCCTTTCATGATTAATAATAATAGCAGTTTTAAAATAACTCACACCATGAGTGGATATGAAAGAAAAATTTATTTTTGCTAGTTGACAATATATAAGGGAAATAAATAACAGCACAGATAAAAATGTACTTGTGAAAGGTCTTTCTTATTTATATATTTGACATTTCTTATATTGGCTACAAAGCTATCTTAGAAGACATTTTCAAACTGGCTTTATATAAATCATATGTAGTATCATTCCTAATGTTAATTCTCTCAGAGAAAGTCAAGTGAGTTGGCCAATATTTTTTCTTTATGAACCCCTGCAGACTTAATATCTTTCTGCGTTTTAATTGAGATTCACATTTCCCTTATTTAAAACTTGATTGAGAATCATGCTGAGGGGCTAGTGGTGGGATATAGTGGGCAAAGCTTTAGACAGTGGAGACAGCAATAGCCTTGAGAGCATGCTGTGTTTCCAGTTCTGGTGACGTATGGGTGCTTCACTTTGTTAGCTTGTGTCTCAGAGTCTATGGCAGGTGTGTGTGTGTGTGTGTGTGTGTGTGTGTGTGTGTGTGCGTGTGCTCACCTCACAATTCAAGTTCAATGTGTGCTCCAAGCCTACAATGTGGTGGCTGTAGTTAGTCATAATATCTTGTATTCTTGAATGATTCTAAAAGTACATATTTTAAGTATTTGCAACCTAAAATATTTGTGAAATAATATATATTTTACTTAACTTGGTTTCACATATTCACTTCAAAGCAACACATACAACTATATACATATATGTTATGCTATATGAAATGAAATGATAAATAAATATACTGAAATACATTAGCTAAAAACAAAATGCTTTTCCTCCCTCTGATTTGGGTGTTTTGGGGGGCTATGGAGGAAGGAGGGTAGAAGTATGCCTGCTGGAAACATGGCTTTCATTCTGCTCCAGTCTGAGGCTAGAGACAGTGCGGTCCACAAGATTCTAGTTTCTGGCTGTGACGATCTGCTGCTGCCTTTCCCGTTTGAATCTGCTGTCTCCTCCTTTCCCTGGTGTGGAATCTGCCTGCTGTCGTGTGATGTCTCTCTGCTTCCTACAGAATTTCCATGGCAGATTTCTCTCAACGCCTCCTTCGGTAATGCACTCATTCCTCTTTTCTTTCCTGAGTTCTCCCTAATCAGGATCAGCATGTCTGTTTCTTGGTCGGTCATTTTGACCCCTCTGGAATTTTCAGCTGTTTCCCAAGGTTTGGAAGCCCCTAATGATCTACAATCACTCCTGTACATTTTCAGCCCCTGGGAAATTGAGGAGCTAACTTATTTCTAAAAGGTAGTTTGAAAATAGACAAATCCTTTCTCCAAAGTGAGAAAAAGATGGTTCAGATCCATAGAAAGATGCTGAAGCAAAAAATCTGCTACAGGCTGGATCCCCTCTAAAATCTTTCTAGATCCCTGCCCAAATCCTAATTTTTACCTATGTTCTATGTAGATGTCACTCTTTGGTTCATGAAATGTCCACATTTGTCCCCACAACAGCTTAGGTTGGATTTTTGTATGCCTGAGATGACTATATAAGCCTAATTCAAACAATTCCAACTCCGTGGTCTCCTACCCAGGTCAATACTTGTCCCATATTACTTCATATAAAATGAAATAATCCAAAATGAACTTGTCTTTCTTTCAGTACAAAGCAGTCACTGGAAGATTCTCAGGTATGAGTAACAAGGTGTAATAGTTGAAGGGCAGCCATTGTGGTGCAGGGGGTTAAGCTGCTTCTTACAACACCAGTGTCCCATTTTGGGGGGCTGATTGAATTCTTAACTGCTGTGCTTCCGATCCATGTTCTGGTTACTGCATCCAGAAAGGAAGCATGCGATGGCCCAGTTGAGTGTGCTTCTGTCACACATGTAAAGAATAGAATGGACTTCGTAGAGCCTAGGCTTGAACTGATGAACACCTGCCCGACAGTCAGTAGTGGATGGAAGATGTTTTCCTCTATATGTCTCCCCTCCCCTCTATCTGTGTGATTTTCAAATAAGTAAATATTTTATTTTTTTTAAAGATTTATTTTTATTATTTTTTCATTGGAAAGGCGGATATACAGAGAGGAGATACAGAGAGGAAGATCTTCCGTCCGATGATTCACTCCCCAAGTGAGCCGCAACAGCCGATACTATGCCGATCCGAAGCCAGGAGCCTCTTCCGGGTCTCCCACGCGGGTGCAGGGTCTTGGGCCGTCCTCGACTGCTTTCCCGGGCCACAGGCAGGGAGCTGGAAGGGAAGCGGGGCTGCTGGGATTAGAACCGGCGCCCACATGGGATCCCGGGCGTGCAAGGTGAGGACTTAACCACTTGCGCCACCGCGCCGGGCCCAGTAAATATTTTATTTACCAAGAATTTTATTTAGTACTGCTGGCTCAGCTTCCCATCTGATACACTAGGCAGGTGATATGGCTCTAGTTGGAGCTGTAAAACACAGTAAATTGCTATATAGCTCATGAGGAATATGGAAAATTATTTTATGTTCATATGAAATACAAAACTGAGCATATTCAGCTGTTACTTTAGTTATTTTGTGGACAGTGCTTTAAATTTTTTGCAATAAATTTTTACTTGCAATAAGAACATAAAATGAAACTCCATGCTTAATCAAAAATTAAGGGTTGAATTTCTGTTTTTAACAACCTAGACTTTTCATTTAGATCCAATGACTGTGGTTACAAATTAATTTCACTCATTTTCAACTCCAGCTTTGCTTATGTGCTTATAAAAATCAAAGCAGTAGTTATTTAAAAATTTTATTACTGGAAGAAACTTTATAGACAATTAAACGATATCCTTTTTTCATCATTGTATTAGGGTGTCTCAGGAGATGAAATTTACTTCAAGTCCAGCTCTGTCAGGAGGTGGGAAAGCTCACTGCCCTAATTGGAAGATAGGAAAGAATCCTTTCATACTTAGCTTATTACTTTATTCAGATCCTTCAGTGTTTAGGGGAGGGTAATCTACCTGGAATCTGCATTGAAATGTCAATTGGAAAAAAAAAACAGTTTTCTAAGACTTTCTAGGGGAAGGGGCTGTGAATTAAACTTTTGATCAAAACAGTTACTTAGCTGAAAAATAATACTCTTAAATGAACATCCAGATCAAAAGATCCTCTAGGATTCATCCTGGTTCACTGAGGCAATAAAACCGTGTTCCATCTAATCAGCTCAACGATCCAGCCTTCACGGATGTCGTTGGGTGTCTCTCGAGCCACCCCAGCCCCTGTCCTAGTTTTCATGTGAGGCAATACTTTTACAGAATCATTGTTGGACTTGCGTTTTTAATGTTCATGTAATATTTGTAATCATAATTATCACTGCTCTGCACATTGTTTTTAACTTTTAAAAATAGGTATTTTGATAGAGCTATTTTATGCCCCTACAAGTGTAATAAGTATTGGTTAGCAATGATTAGAAATATAACACAGATATGTAAATATATCAATATATGTAGTTTTAGTAATCATAAGTTACTTAGTTGTGTTGGGCTTCCACTAAAATACTTACATATTTCCTGATGTGGGCAATACCTTGTTTTTTCTGATAACAAGAATCCCACTAACATTTCTGTTAAGTCAGTTATGCTGTTCAGTTGTTCATGAGACACTCGGCTCGCCGTTAAGGATGGAGATGCACAGCACCATAGAAGCACACAGTTTCCCAGAAACAAGAAAAAAATCAAGGATAAAGATTCAAACAGGAATAGAATCAACAAGGGCTTATTTTTAATGCAGCATTTTAGGAAATCTTTGCTAGATTCAAACAGCATTATGAACAGAAAGAGTTACTATTAGAGGCTAAAATAATAACATTATAGTAATTATCATGTAATTGGAGATTTATGAAACAATAAAACCAAGTCTTTGAAAAAAATATTCCACATAGGCATTTAAGTTAAAGAGTTAACATTTCTTTGAGGTTATCTTGAATCAAAACAAAATATACTTCAGGAAGCTAGGGTTATTCAAAATACAAAATAAACAGATACAAAGGTAAACTTGTATATACATATATTCACCTGGATGAACTAACTGTATAATAGAGACTAGCATACTGAGAACTGAAGGTATATTGTAGTATATAGCTCCACTCATGAGTAAAAGAAAGTCTGTCCAAAAAACTGTTAAAAATACATTGGTAACAGGATATTTATACAATATCTGTACCTACAATGTCATGATCCAGTTAAAGAGCAAAATGATGGACTTGTGACGATTGTTGAAGTACTATACTATTATCATAACTTAGGGTGAACAGCTAGGGGGAGGAGAAATGGGGGGGATGTAAGGGGAAATCCCAGAGCCTACAGAATTGTATCATGAAAAATATTATAAAACATCTTATCAGCTTTAAAGGTCATGAATCTATTACAGGTCCGAGCTCAAATAGTTTTCAAGCTTCTTTCCACCTTTAATCTCTGAAAACGTTTGTCAGTCTGGGTTTTTAGTAGAACTCAACTAGTTATAGGTAATAAAATTCAAATGCTGTTGTAGATACAGGAACCAAATCCCTGCTTTCCTACTCGCGGTCGGTGAGCACCATCTCCACCTATTCGAGGGGCTGCCTGTCCTGTTAACAAAACCCTCTTTATTCATCTTGAAAGTTAGGGTTGTATTTTCATATTGTTTCAGCCAAACTTTAAAGCATTTTTTTTTTGGTATGAATCCAACTCAATTGCGTTCTCTGAAATTAAGGTGCTGCCAGGACTATAGTTGTGCCAGAGGACTGGAGGGGAGACTCCCTTCCCTCATCGTGGCCAGCTCCTAGAAAGATTGTAATATGTCCTGCAGGTTTCAAAGCACAACATTGCAACCTCTTGTTTCATTGTAATACCTCATTTTCTCCCTCTGATCATCATTTGAAAACTACTAAGATTATGTGGGTTAATCCAAGAAAATGTTTCAAATTAGTTACCTGGAAAATCTTTCTGTAGCACTTCAGTATCAAAGTCATTGGCATTTTGGGATTGGGGGAAGGATATAGGACTGGTCTGTTGCTGACCTCCAACGATGGGGAGGCAATTCTGTCCAATGTTGAAACTGTCTTTTGTCTCTTATTAAAGATTTATGGTTAAATCCGGTTCACCTGATAAAGTTCCGTACCCAAACTAGAACACTTGTTTTGAAACAGAGTTGGAATTTTTTGGTTTTAAGTAGCTGTTGGATGACTGTGCAGATGAGAGAATAGATGGCTAGGCAGGGGAGCAGCAGCTTGTTTGTAGCAGGGTGTTAATTTAAATTGGGAAGGACTGTAATTATGGATGTGAACTATGACACAAAATGATCAGGGAACTGAATTAATCACACCAAGGCATTGATTTTGAAAGGGAACTATTAGAAAGTAATTATTTCCAATGATCTCTGCTTTATCAGTTAGGCATTTAGGGGCGTTATGGTATATCCGTGGAAATGAAGATCACATAATGGACACAAGCAGGGTTGTAGCATTCTGTCAGTACACCCAAAAAGAGAAATCTGGCAAATGAACATTTAGTTGTAGGTCTCACGGAAAACCTCTGACACAAACACGCTATTTGGCTGTTAAAACATAAGTTCTTTGCAGCATTTATTTGGAATAGAACTAAATTGGTATGAAATATCAGACAGCAATAATTTTCTGATTGGATATTTCTGAATATGTTTTTGAAGGCAGTAAGAAAACTGAGACATTAGGTAACGCAACATACACAAAGATAAATGTAATGCATTTAAACAAATTTATGGTTTATTTTTAGGTCACAGATTTATGAAGACTTATTAATGATGGTTATTTTTATGGAAAATAAGCTAGAAATTTTAACCTCTTATAGGGAAAATCAGTAAACTCCATAATCTTGTTTTGTTTTTGAAAGAATGTTTTTCTTTTTCTCCCTCTTTTTCTTTTTAATTTAACACTGGTATGCTGAAGCATTGTCTATTATTGATTGAATTTAAAAACAGGTTTCTATGTGGCATTAGACAAGGTTTTATTTTTCTTTGGAATCGATAGCAGTCCAGCCTGTGGACAGAGCAGTGGAGTTACGGGTCAGAGGTTCTTGTGTCTCGTGGTGTTTCACGTTGCATTGCCTGCTATGAAAGAGAAAATTATTACTCATGTAACTCTTTATAACTGCAAACATTGCTAGTAATAGCTGCATTTTGTCATTTACATTTATCATGATCATTTTATGAAGCACTCTGAAATATAAAATCATGATATAAAACCCTGCTCTGCTGTTTTTGATACTGTGACTGTATCACTGACAAGTTCTGAGTTGACCAGAGCAGTGGTTTTCTATAAGGTTTGTCTTAAAACCAGAGTTAAATCCAAAAAAGAAAGAACTGCCGATAAACATGATAGAAAGTGAGTCTATAATGTTACACAAAAAACTAGCTGTTTCCTTTATCACTGCTTTTCCGTCTCCTTTCTGGATGTACAGACACCCTGGTTAACCAAGAACTACGGAAGCCATTCAGGCCCCTGAATTGCTTCCATGGATGGTATTTAAATGTCATTTGCTTGGAGTTTTTGAACCCAAACAAAGAGAAAATTCATCTCTAAATAATTATACTCAAAATTTTTCAGGATTTATTTTTATTTTTATTGCAAAGTCAGATATAAATAGAGGAGGAAAAACAGAGAGGAAGATCTTTTGTCCAATGATTCACTCCCCAAGTGACTGCAGTGGCTGGTGCTGTACCATTCCGAAGCCCGGAACCAGGAGCTTCCTCCAGGTCTCCCATGCAGGTGCAGGGTTCTTGGGGGTTAGCCCTGCCAGCGGGCCCCAAGGTCGCCAAGAGTGAGGCAGATGGTGGCCTTCAGCCACAAGAACCACCAGAAACAAGCTGGTGAGGAATGTCTGTTTTATTATGCAAAGGTTACAGGTTTTAAAGGGTAAGAAAGGAGAAGGCAGGAGGGAGCCTTCTGGCCGACCCCATGCCCAGCAAAGATGCTGTAATTGGCTGTATGACAGGTCTGTTTCCCTAGATCTTCCGGTAATGTCAGAGGTCATGTTCAGGTATACTCCCCTTGACCTCATAGCCTTGTTGGAAGTCACACTCCAGTGTTGGCCTGAAGGGTGTGCTTCAGGCCATGGGGGAGGTTAGGCTTAAGCCACGCCCCCTAGGCAGCAGGGCAGGGGCCTGGAGTGACCGCCCACACAGCGTCCCAAGGCTTTGGGCCATCCTCAACTGCTTCCCCACGCCACAAGCAGGAAGCTGGATGGGAAATGGAGCTGCTGGGATTAGAACTGGTGACCATACATGGATCCTAATGCGTTCAAGGCAAGGACTCTAGCCACTAGGCCACTGCACCAGGCCCAGTTTTACTCAAATTTATCAAAACAATTCTTTGCCAGACATACATTTTACCCATTATTTTCACTTAAACTTAACAAGAGACGTTGTCCCAATCATTTCTTCTGAAATATTTTTATACATTTCCAACAAGTTAAGAATTTCAGAAACATAACCCCAAAACAAAGCAAAATGAATAATAATTTCTGATGCCATACAATACTGAATGTATTCACTTTTATTCATTTCTGACAAAATGTTTTGCTGTTGATTTGCTGAAATTAATGTCAGTAGTAACATACTTAGCTAACAGTTTAGTCATCTTGTAATGAGTATATATTTTTTTCCACTCCAAGTAATTCCATTATTTCATTTATGGCTTATCAGAGCAGGTGTTATACACTTTGATCTTGTTTCTTATAAATGACAACTTCCTTGGTCCTCTGGAGAGGTTGTTAGATTCGCATTCTCTCCCTGTTGCTTCCCCAACTTCCTTTGTCCCTCCCCGTTTCCCGTTTCCTTCTCTCCTTTCCTCCACATCTGTTTTCCATCTTTGTTTCTTTAAACTTTATTTTTATTTGAATGGCAGAGAGATGAACATAGAAACAGAGAGACAAATAGAGATTTACATAGCATCTGCTGAATCACACCCAAATTCTTAGAATAGTCGGTGCGAAGGGAAGAGATGGGATAGTGATTTGATTCCTCTGCACCCCTCTCCTCCCACTCAGCCAGGGACAGATTATTGGAGACATGAACTGCTGCCTCCCCGGGAGCACAGTAGAAGGAAGCTGGGATTGGAAGCAGGACCAGATTCTGAACTCAGGCACTGTGATAGAGTGTGGTGACACACCATTCCAAACCAGTAATTTCAGATACAGAGATAAGCAGACAAAGAATTCTGCCATGCTTTGATTCACTCCACAAATGCTTGTCATGTGTAAAGATGAGGTGTGCAGACACTTGGAAGTCGAGAATACCGTTCAGGTCTACGTGAGTGGTAGGAGTTCATTACATGATACATCGTCTCATAGGGTCTGCTTTAGCTGGAATCCTGAGCCAGGAGTTACACCAAGACGCTGATGGAGCAGGTGGACATCTCATCCACTAGTCCAAAGGCACACACTGCATGCCAATGTGTTCAACAATAAGATCTATGAAAGCAGATATGCAGCCTTATATTAATATTGTAGTTGGATTATCACTGCTTGAGATACATAGTTGATACATTACTTGAGATACATATTTTTTTATTGGAAAGGCAGATATACAAAGAGACAGAGAGGAAGATCTTCCGTCTGATGATTCACTCCCCAAGTGAGTGCAACGGCCGATGCTATGCCAATCCGAAGCCAGGAGCCTCTTCCGGGTCTCCCACATGGGTGCAAGGTCCCAAAGCTTTGGGCTGTCCTCGATTGCTTTCCCAGGCCACAGGTAGGGAGCTGGAAGGGAAGCGGGGCCGCCGGGATTAGAACCAGCTCCCATGTGGGATCCCGGGCATTCAAGGCGAGGACCTTAACCACTGCGCCTGCTTTCACTGTTGTGTTTTCTATTAGTCATGAATACACACAGAACAGCATATAGTAGTATAGAGATTAACTTCAAAAAAAAAAAAAAACCCTGCAGAACTGCAGGATACACTATGTATTTTTTTTTCTACTACTTTACTGAGAAACACTTGACATTTTTAAGTAAGATTTATTTATTTAGTTAAAAGGCAAAGTTGCAGAGAGAAGAAGGAGAGACAGAGTGTTGTTCTAGCCACTGGATCCCAACCCCAAAAGGCCAAAATAGCCCAAGTTGGACAGGTGCAGAGTCAAGACCCTGGAGCTCCCTCCAGTTTTGCTTCCTGGTTGCAGAGGCCCAAGCTGCCTCCTCTGCCTGCCCAGGTACATTAGCAGGCAGCAGGATCCAAAGCAGAGCAGCTACGTTCTGGGACCAGCGCCTATAAAGGATATTGCTGCTACAGGCTGCAGCTTTACTGGCTACACCACAACAGCTCCTGGGATGTTTATTGTCTCTGTGTTTTGTATTTGTCATTCTGTGTCTCTGTGTGTATATCTTTGAAAAAATTAAATCTAAAAGATTTAGGTAAACATATTTACTTATCCAAGAAGCAGAGTAAGGAGAGAGATTGATTTAGCATCTGCTGAGATTTCCCCCAAATACCTGTGATGGCTAAGAGTGAGGTCCAGATTTCTCACCTGGTGGAAGGATCACTGTCATGTGAGCTGTTTCTGCCTTCTCCCAGGATTGCATTGGTTAGAAGTTGCAGTCAGGAGCCAGTGGTAGAATTTGAACTCAACCCTTCAAATGTGGGAAGAGGGCATCTTAAGAAAGGTGTTAAGCGTAACCACTCAGCCACATATCTGCCCCTCATTTTGTGTGTTGAAACTAAGAGGTAACAAAACACCTGGGTTCATATATTCATTGGGTGCTGTTTACATGTCTAATTTAATCCATGTGATTTTAAGTTCCACTTTTCCTTTATGCCACAGTGCATCATATTGCTTTTCTAGCTGTCTGACTTAGATGCTGTACAGTCTATGAGCATGTGGTGATATCTCTCTGGCATCTTTGTCGGAAGAAGCCTTTTACATCTAGAGGACGTTAAGATCTGGAAAACAGTAATTTCAGAAATAGTAACAATTAGTTGGCTCCTGACTGACTATAAAGGGGGAAAGAAAATGCCTTGATCTCCGTAGTCAGATGAATTTGAACAAATCACTTTGATTCTAATCATAAGGTTTATAAATCACAAACATGTAACATGCACTAACAGTGCAAAGGCCTAAAGGTCTCTGCCTCAGTAGCTTCTACATGTCATTATAGCAGTGATGACTAACTTGCAGTAAGAGCCTGGAAGTCTAACTTTATGTGTCCTATGCAAAAGGACAACTTATTCATCGTGGTATCTGAGGAGTTTGGCAAGAGTTATAAATTCACTTGCTTGTTTCAAGGGTTTCAAAAATGATGTTGGAGTTTTATTTCTTCTATTCATGTCTTTTCATTCTATATATCTTTTCACTTTCTATAAGTTTTTCAAAGTTTCTCTTATTTATTTCAATGTTGGGATCCCAGAAAGAGAGAGGGAGGCGTAGAGACAAAAAGCAAAACAAAACAAGACAAAACAAAACAAAAAACTTCCATGTGTTGGTTCACTTCCCAGATGGTGACAGTGGCAAAGCTAGACTGAAGCCAGGGTCCAGGAACTTTTCTGAATTTCCCAATGGATAGCAGAATTCCAGACACTTAGGCCTTCCTCTGCTGCTGTTTACAGGCAGTTAACAAGGAGTTGGATCAAAAGCCAACAGCTGGGACATGAACCAGTGCTCATATGGGGTGCTGGCATCACTGTTACACAACACCAGCCCCTGGGTTCAATGATTTGTCCTCAGTTTAAACAATCTCCTCCTTGGTAAAAACAATAGTACACTTCACATTTCCTGTGATTCCATGGTATCTCGGAATATCCCTGACTATTCTAACATTCAAACAATTACGTAGTTTTTTTTATTGCTTCTGCTTAGCCCATCTGTCCACACAGTTATTATTTTTAAAAGAATTATTTTTATTGCAAAGTCAGATATATACAGATAGGAGAAGAGACATAAATATCTTCTGTCCAATGATGCACTCCCCAAGTGACTGCAACAGCCAGAACTGTGCCCATCCGAAGCCAGGAGTCAAGAGCCTCTTCTGGGTTTCCCACAAGGGTGCAGGGTCCCAAGGCCTCCATAGTCTGTGTTAGAACGTCAGATGTCTGCCTTGGCATGGAGGATCATTTTTTCAGAAAATGTACATTTGGTAGTTCTGGTATCTCCAGTTGAAAAAATAAAACAAATCACAGTAAATGTAAAGGATCTTTGCTAATATGAATACTTCTGAGTTCCAGTGACTAACGTCACCTTTAAAACTGATTATTTTACCTATGCACTAAGATAAAATACATATTGTAAAGAAACCATTGAATAGGGCTGGCAAAATATTTTGAGGAACATAACCAAGGAAGGCTAAACAGTTGTAACAATGATTTTCCTAGACTGAAAGTTGAAGCATGCTCACACTGATTACTTCTTAAAGTTTTTGATAGATGTTTTTCAGAAGTTTATAACTGGAATAGTTTTTTTTTTTTTTTTAGCAATAAGAAATTGTAATCTGAGTCCTGAAGGTTTTTGTTTGCTTGGTTGTTGATTGGTTGCTTTTGTTGCTGTAGGAGTGGAAGAACAAAGCCAGGGAACAGGTTCCATTACAGTTGCCATAATAATGAAATAACTGGTAAAACATAATAGCTTTTTCACCCAAAGCTGAACTATATCCAGCACATTGGAAATATTATCTTGTTAAGTTTGCAAAGTTCCCTAAAAATTAGGAAGAGTTACTTCAGTAGAGTAAGTCTTAAATGAATAAATTCAGAACCAAATGTACTTTGGCATGATATAAGACTAGAGCAGTAAATTGCAGGAATGGGACTGTGAATTCATGTTAACCTGATGCCTGGTGCCAGCTAATTCTCAGAGTTTCTTTGATTGCCAACTTGATGGCAACTAGTGAGAAAGAATTTTACACGAATAAATCGGGCCTTCAGCTTTTACGAGGAAGTTCCCCCATCCCTTATATTTCACTGTTTTGTTTTGTGTGGCAATCTTTCTCAAAATTGGGAATAGAACTATCAATATTTAACACTGACTTTTTGCTATGAACTAAAATCTATCACAGCTCAGATTTATGCAAATTTACTTTTATTGTTGACATAAACACATCATAACTAATTTAGAAAAGCTCCAAGAAAGCTACATTTTTGAAAGGAAAAATCCTTCAAATCAGTTTTAAAAAGCCAAAGTATGCAGAGCAGCGCTGCTTTTAAACCCATTTGCTTTAATTTAACTCCTCTGTGATACAAAATTTGTATCATGTAGTAATTTTATGACTTCTGAGATACTGGTGTATTGAGTTAAATTTTGATTAGCGCTTCTTCTGATGATTTACCAACATTTCCTCACCAGCTACCAAATTAAATTGATATCTACCTGGCTTTCAAAATGAAAAGAAAAGTGATAGAGATGAATAGAAAATGGTAGTTTCAAATTCCATGTGGAACTTGAATAAAAGTCATTACGTGTGATCTATGCTATCACCCAAGTGAGGATGTTAGGTTTGTAATGAAGATGTTAACTTCTCTGAGTTAATGCCCATGTTCTCTGAACTACCGCCAAGATAATTTTTGAAAGTTTTGCTTTCTAAGCAAAGTGATTAATAATTCCCAACGTCTTCTTGAGTTTTTATATATCTTAACTTCACTTAGAGAAGAATTGTCTGAAATTGTTTTTAGAGCAGTTTACAGTAGTTACGTAGTATGCCATGAAACACGTCATGTATATGAAAACAAAGCTCCAGTCGGCAATGTGTTTTGCATGTGGGTACCAAATGTCTAAGATGACTTTAAACCACGCTTAAATCTTTCTTGAGGGTAATAATACTTAACTTTTTGTTCAAGGTTATGGTTCCAGATTATGAATTATAAAGTAGCATTGAAAAATTGAAAGCAGTGAAAATATTGATGTAATAAAAATAGATCAATTAGAGATGTTGGAAGACGCTGAGGCGCAGACTCCGTCTCCCTACACTGGCCTGGCTCCATGAGCCACCTTCAGAGCTTCTGTCTTGCAGTCAGTCAGGTCTCTCCATTCATGGTACAATTTAAAGAAGGAACTAGGGAGTGACTCTAACACATTCAAAACCAGTGAAGTCAAGCAGTTCTTGTGTTTAGCTGCCTATAGAACATTTACTGTTTGTGAAGTGCTGTTCTAAAAACTTAGACAAGCAATTGTCCCTGTGGAGCTTATGTTCTAGTGGGCAAACAGCATGTAAACAGCAAGGAAAGAAACTGCAACAACAACATATTCAAATATTATGTGGCTACGCAGGCTGAACATGAATGTATACTCACAGAGGCTAAAATTTGAAATGTAAGTAACGATACATGACTGAATAGAATGCAGACAGGTGGAACTTTCATATGTTGTTATGATAATATTAGGAAAATCATTTGACAGTTGAAGTTAATATCTGTTTTTGATCTGGCAATATTAATTGGTGAAGGCACAGATATAAAAAAATGTTTTAGGTTGCACAACAGTGAGTGTTATGAATGTTTTGTAACTTTATTCATAATAGCCAAGATCTGATCCATTCAGGTGTTCATTGAAACTTTAAGAATGGATCAGGGCCAGTACAGTGGCATAGCAAGATAAGCCTGTGCTGTAGTGCTGACATCTCACATGGGCACCTGTTCGAATTCTGGCTGCTTCACTTCCAGTACTGCTCCCTGCTTACGGCCAGGGAAGACAGCCAAGTCCCAGCTTCGGAACTGGCCAACTCTGGCCGTTGCAGCCATTTTGGGATTTATCCAATGGATGGAAAAATCTCTCTGTGTCTCTTTCTCTCAATCTGTAATTGCCTATCCAATAAAAATAAATAAATCTTAAAAGAAAGAAAAGTGAGTGCACAAGCTGTTGCACTTTCCATTTGTTAGGTAAATATTTATTAGCAAGCCATCCAAACTGCCATCCAGCAATGCTCAACAGAGCTCCTAGCAGTAGTGTTCAAGATTATGCCTTCACAGCAGTTTGGCAACATACTTATTCACTAGCTTTATTTATTGAGTACTTTTTTTGGTCACAATTTGTACCTATTTAGTATGGAATTGTTTGTAGCCTTTATTAAGTCATTAAATTATTTTTTTAGCTTTTATTTTGATCCTCTGTGAGATGTTGTGAAAATAGTTTCTAACTATACATTGCTTACTCTTCTATTTTAATTATTTCTAGAAGGTGAACTGGTTTCACATGTTTCACAATATTTAGGAGATACTGAAATGTCTGACTCCATTCTCCTTCCTGCCCTTGTTCATACAGCTATCCTCCTTTTCTATTTCCCTTTCACATTATTATTATTGTTGTTATTGTTATGTTACTTTTACAATGGCATAGTTCCAGTTCAGTTTACAATTACAAGTAGCACTCTGCCATGTCATGTATTCAACAGATAGCAAGTAGAAGAAAAAGCCTACTGGTCCTCAAGAGTACAGAGACCAGAAGCAATAATCAACCCTCAGACTGTCAGTCTCTTTCATATAGATCGCATTGTTTTGTGTGTTCTGTATATCAGTTGCAACAGATCAGAGAAATTACAGTATTTACTTTTTGGGACTTATTTCATTAAATGATCTCTAGTTTCATTCTTTTCATTGCAAAAGTCAGGATTTCATTCGTTTATTTTGGGGGTGGGGAAGGGGTAAAATAGCATAGTGCATGTTTCACACATTTTCTTGAGCCAGTTAGTTGTTCATTGATGTACATCTGGGTTGGGTCCAAATCTTAGCTACTGTGACTTGAGCTGCAAAAGAGCATGGGTGTACAAATAACTGCCATGCTGATTTCATTCTGTTCAGTTAAATTCCCCAAAGTAGGGTGGCTGTGTCATAGAGTAGAACTATTTTCAGACCTTTGAGGATTCTCCACACTGACCTTCATAATGGCAGTAAAGGTTCATATTCCCTCTACCAGTGGATTAGGGTAATTGTTCCTACTGCCTTGCTATCATGTATTGTTATTTTAATTATTTGGATAATAGCTATTCTAGTTAGGGTGAGGTGAAACCTCATTGTGATGTTCATTTACATCTCCCTGATGGTTTGTGATCCAGAGCATTTTTTCATTTCTCTATTGGCTGTGTGTGTTTTGCATTCTTTCTCTATTAAGTGGATTGTTTTGTTATGTTTTTTTAAGATCTATTTATTTATTTATTTGGAAAGGCAGAGAAGGAGATACAGAGAAATATCTTCTGTCTGCTGATTCACTCCCCAAGTGGCCACAATGGTGGAGCTGTGCTGATCAGAAGCCAGGAGCCAGGAGGTTCTTTTGGGTCCCTAAAGCTTTGGGCCATCCTCTACTGCTTTCCCAGACCATAGGCAGGGAGCTGGATGGGAAGTAGACCAGCCAGGTTTAGAATTGGTGCACACATAGGATCTCAGGGCATGCAAGGCAAGGATTTTAGCCAGTTGGCTACCACACTGGGCTCTATGTTGAGTTTTGTAAGCTGTTTATAGATATTGTATATTAATTTTTTATCAGTTGTATAGTTTGCAAGTATTTTTTCCCTGTTGTGTTGGTTGCCTCTTTACTTTCCTAATGGCTTTTCTTTCTAGGATAAATGCTTCTTAGCTTCATGTAATCTCATTTTTTATTTTTTTGGTTTTAATTGCCTGTGAACCTATGGTCTTTTCCAAGAAATTGTTGCCTGGTTCTGTGTCTTGCAGCACTTTTCAAATATTTTCCTCTAGTAAATTTATGAACTAAAGATGTATATTTAGGTCTTTTATCCATTTGGACTCAATTGTTGTTCTAAGATATAAGATAATGTTATAGTTTTTACTTCTGTGCATGTAAAACCAACTTTCCCAGCATAATTATTGCAGTTGAAAAGAAATTGCCCTTTCTCTCTATATTCAGTTTAGGTAGCTTTAAAACAAATACTTGGCTATAGATGTGTGGGTCATTTCAACGATACCAGTCTGTCCCATGTACCTCCATGCCTTTTTTTTTTTTTACCAGTCATTATCAGGTTATTATAGCTACAACTGCCCTGTGGCCCTGTAATTCATCTTCAGGCTGCTGTTGTGGTTTCTCCACTTTGTTTTTGTTATTTAAGATTGCTTTATTGTGTTTCTATTTGGATGTTAGTTTTTTTTTGTTGGTTTTTTTTTTTTTTTTTTGAGATCTGGGATGACAATTGTAGACATTTTGATTGGGATCATATTAAATTTGTAAGTTGCTTTCTATAGAATGGATAATTTGAGGTAATAATTCTACCAATCCACAAACACGGCAAATTTCCCATTTGTTATTTTCATATACTTGTAATTTTAAATAGTCATATGTTTAACTCTTTGGTTTTTGAATTGTTAACATTTAAAATTCATCTCTCATCATTTTTAAAGTCATGTATTTTTCCCCAATGTTTTCATAACATTGGTTTAAATTTTATGAATTTTTATTTCTGGATATACTATTTCCACACAGTATTTTGCAACCTACACTAAGATTGTTTTTAAATTAGTATATCCAACTTTATAATACATATTTACAGGTTCTGGAGAAATTTCCCTTATTTTTAAAAATAAACTAGTATCATAACTTTTCAGGAGTCAGGTTTAATATTTGCTATTTTTGAAAATCAGATGTAAATTTGAATACAGAATTACAGTTAAATTACACTTTTTATTTTTAAAAGATTCATTCTCATTTGTTGGCAAGAGAGAGAGAGCATGAATGTTCTGTCTTCTGGTTCATTTTGCAAATATACCCAATGTTCAAGAATGGAGCTGCAATTCAATTCGGTTTGGGTCTGCTGTGTGTATGTCATGGATCCATCCACTTTGGCCGACAGTGTTGGCTCCCAGCTTAGGCATTTACAGGAAACTGCAGTTGAGATCTGAGCCAGGTGTGAACTCAAATACTATGGCATAGGGTGAGGGCTTCCCAAGTGGTATCTTAATCATTAGGCCAAACACCTTCCCTCCAATGATACCTTTTGTAAAGGTGTCAGATGGTGGACTGTTTTGTATACATTTTTTAAATCAATGAATGACATTAGAGTAAGTCCAGTCTGATCAGTCTTTCTTGCTATCTGTAGAGCAGACAACGGTTCATGGGATTACACCATTTCCCATTAGAAAAATAATGTTTCATAAAGCAGCTGAAAACTGCATTAACCCTGAACACAATTTATCAGGCAAAATTAGAGTTCAGTTCACTAAAAATAATCCCAACTGCACAGAGCGATCTCAAACTTTAGCCTCTGAAACTGTTTAGTTTCATTTTACTGCTAACTTTTGTATGATGAAAGTCTCATTAACATGCCAGTGCATGCCTCTTTCCACACACAGACATAATTTTTCTTGCTGCTTTGACTATTTTTTAAGTGCTTGGTGCCAGTCTCTCCTGCCGTTTCACAATATTCTCTCTACTGATCTTGTCTTTCCCTGTAACCTAATATTTTTTTTTCAGAACAGTACAGTTAACCAGATATCTCCTCAGTTCCCACAGTCAAGTTCAGATGTAACACTAAGAAGGCGCCATTATTTTTATCTCTTGCAAAGCAGCTATCCTTACTGTTTTCTAACACTTAGTTCCCAATCTATGCATTTTATCTTATACGCTCTTGTAGAAATTTGGTCTCTCAAGTACCTTCTGTTTTCCTGTGATTCTATTATTCCGTGGGCACTATCCATTGACTGAGTCTGTGTGTGTCATGTTGGAGTAGACTAGACAGCAGACAGTGCTTGTGTGGTGTGCACCCTCCTAAGGACTGCCTACGTGCAATGCTGCTCACCATGTACAACACTGACCAACACTTCTGTGCCTAATTTGTGTGTATGCATAGAAAATCTGCAATAAATGCTACTAGTTGAGTTGACATGTATCTCATATCTGGACTAGCATCTTAGATTTCTTTAGGAATAAAAAAAAGTATGCATTTTCATAGCTCTTAGTTTGGGGTCTGTGATTTGCCTTTACTCTCTGTAGCGGTGCAGTGCTAAGTCTATACTCCATTTAAAGAGAGCTTGCATGTGATCTAATGTGCCCTGAAAGCTGACTCAGTTGCCAAAGGGAGAAAGCAACTATCAAAATCACTAACATTTAAGTACATTGGATTTCTATACCTGCTCTGTGTGTGTGTAATGAGAAGTTTACTTTAGGTGTAATTTAATTTGGATGTTCTTTTATTTATGCTTTATTGCCTTCTGAAAAAAGAAGACATTTAAAATTGCTCTCTGGCCAGGTGTTGATGTAGCGTGTAAAGCTGCTGTCTGCAATGCAGGATTCCCATGAGGATTCCCATATAGCACCAGTTCATGTCCTGGCTGTTAGATTTCTAATCCAGCTCCCTGTTTTTGGTCGGGAAACAGCAGCAAAAGATGACCTAAGTGCCTGGGTCCATGCCACCCACATTGGAAACCTTCATGAGGTTTCAGGCTTCTGGCTTTTGGCTTGGTTCAACTCTTGCAGGTGTGGCCAATTAAGGGTAAACCAACAGGCAGAAATTTATCACTTTCTCTCCATTTCTTTATGTAACACTGAGTTTTAGCCTAATAATTTTTTAAAAAATATAATGAAATGTGTCTCTACTTAGTTTAGACATTTTCATTTTCTAGATTGACCCTGCTTGGTTGTAGGTCATAAACCCTATAGGTTGCTGCTGTCTCTGCCACATTACTGTGCAGGTTAAATTGTATTTCTCAACATATTTCTTCATTAGCTCTTGTTTTTACCTTAAACCATAACTTCCTGCATTGCATTATGAGCTTCCAATTCCACAACTTTCAATTTAGAGAGTTATTTTGCCACACTATCAATGATAATGTATGATCCGCAGATCCACATTAGCATTTGATAAGAACATTCATGCTTTCCTTGCTAGATAAAGTGCTGTCTGAACACCCTTTAAAGCCCTGCCAACTGCTGCACCTGCAATGTAGCAATAGAACCACTTGCATGGAGAAATCTGGGAGTTTTCACTGCTTGCTTCTATTTAAGTACACATCACAGATTAGACAATGTTTTAGTTAACATCAATGATATCTTTTCCTGACAAATCAAAAGTCATGTGTCAAACCCTTCTTTTTCGTACTTGATCTTATATCTTTAATACTTGGTCTGTTGTAGAGAATGCATCATTTCCAATTATATCCCAATTCCTACAAACCTTCTGATAACATAGAACTCTTCCTTAGCTCCACATTGGATTTCCTCTTTAAAAATATTTAAATTAACTTCCATTAATATATTTTCTTATAAGCAACTATCAGCATAAACATATAATATTTATTTTCATTTACTTGGAAGGGGGAGAATGAGGATGAGAGGTGTAGTGAGAGAATGATGGTGAGAGAAAGAGGGAGGGAAGGAGGAAAGGAGAGAAAAAGCATACTATGTTTCATCCACTAGCTCAATCCAATCCCAAAACACCAGCAGCAACTAAAGGCTGGAGCAAGGCAAAGCCCACAGGGGCTTGAGCCTTCATCTGGATCTCCTGTGTGGGTAGCCGTGGTCCAAGCACTGGGTCCATCATCTGTTGTCTCCAGGACGCATTTGTCAGGTAGATGGACTAGAAGCAGAATAGCTAAAATATGAGTGTTCTAAGAGTTAGCTACACTGATTCCTCCTGAAACTGTGTAATGTGCCTGAAATTGCTGTGCTCTGTCTTCTATTATTTCCTTTTCCCATTTATGATCAAGACCCATCCACAGGAATTCAACACATGCCAGTGTGGTGAAGATTTCCTAACATGCATTTCCAGCAACCTATAGTCACTCATTTATATGCACTTTGAACTTATGAAGCCCAATTTAACTCCAATTTTCTCACCTCAAACATGTTTTTCCTGATTTTCTCCTAACTTGACAAACTAAAACAAAATCCATATTTTCTGTGTGAAGCCTACTGAGTCCCCACAATTGAGTATTTATCTCCATTGATTGTTTTTAGTACAACTAGGCCTACAAAATCACAATCATAGCTGGCTTTTTTACCTCAACATACTGATTTTTCCCTAACATTGACAAAAACTATTTTGGTTTTTCCATGCTTACAGTTTCTGTCATTTATTTTGTGATTGCTATTTTCAGGTCATTCCTCCACGTACTTCCCTATTCGTTAACAATATTTCTAGATTTTTATTTGTGTAAAGTTCAAGATTCAAATTCAAAGTCCCAACTTTGCCATTACACACTAGTATAGGTTAATGACTTTCCTTTAGTCTCTTAAATACTTGTACAAATTCCATTGTCAACATATACTTACCTACAAAATAAAACCCCACACATACATGTATTTAATGCTTTAGTGAGCAACTGGTTTTGTAATGCAAATATTTTAATTAATGTCATACCTATTTCATTCTGCTCTCAGTGATGCTGTAATGCAGTCCACAGTAGAATATTCTACTTGAATTTTAACTTGTAAGCTGGTTTTAGTGATCACAGTGTATTATTTTCAATTCTAAACTCGCTTTATTCCTGTATCTCAAGCCATAATTAGCATGGTATTTAGTCTAGCATGAGTGTCTAGATGAATTGAATATAAAAACATTTTAAAGAGATGCTCTTAAAACCTGAACATAAAAAATAAAGGAAAATTATTTCAACCATAGATGAAGTTGTAGCAAATATTTCAAAATACAAAAGGAATCAGTATTCTTGCTATGACTCAACAGGCAATCTAAGGAGTAGAAAAAAACCAGAAATTAAAATAAACAACAAACCAAGATTAGATACATGATTTAGTGATTTAGATGTGACTAGAATATAAACTGATTTTTTATAATGATTAGGTGACAAAGCTTAAGTCATTTGTTTAAAAAGAATAATGTTTTTGAGGGACAAGTAGATTGAGAATTAATGGTGTAGAAATTCTGTAAGTGCTGTTTAAGATATTTAATAGTCAAAGCATAAGATGATAAATAAAGCTTACAGAAAGAGTACCACCACTGCAAAGTAGTGATTGGAAACTATTTTATAAGACAGTGGGTAAAAACAGATTGAGATGATGCAACTGGTTAAGAGAAAAAAGTCACTAAATCTAGAAAGTATGACACATTTCTGAAAAACAGTATAGATAGGGGTTAGCATTTGGTCTTATGGTTAAAACTGGTGGAACTCCCATATTCCATGCTGGAGTGTCTGATTTCAGGCACTGGCTCTTTATGTAATTCTAGCTTCTGGCTAATGCACATCCTGGAGACAGTAGAGATAGCAGAGGCAAAAACTGCCACTGCTTGGGAAGTGCTGGAGTAAGTAAACAAGCAAACAAAAAATAATGATTGAACCTAGAAACACCAATGAACCTTAAAGATACTGAAAGGGCAAAACAGTCTTAAAGTGAAAAGCTACGATTACATATATACTATAAGTTACCAATATCGCATAGAGAACTTTAGTTGTTCTATCTTCTAAAGCATTTTGGAAGGTCCTGTGCAGGAGCCTAGCGACTAAAATCGTACCCTTGCACGCACCGGTATCCCATAAGGGAGTCGTTTCTAATCCCAGCAGTCTTCCTTCCCATCCAGCTCCCTGTTTGTGGCCTGGGAAAACAGTCAAGGATGGCCCAAAGCCTCGGGACCCTGCACCCATGTGGGAGACCCAGAAGAGGTCCCAGGTTTCTGGTTTCGGATTGGGGCAGTTCTGTCCATTGTGGCCACTTGGAGTGTGAATCAGTAGACAGAAGATGTTCCTCTGTGTCTCTCTTCCTCTCTGTATTTCTGACTTTCAAACAAAAATTATGTCTTTTATGGTCCTGTCTTCTCCAAAGTCTAGGAGGAACAACTTTGCTATGTGGTATAATGGCAAAAGTCACAAAGGAATGGCAATATCCAACCTAACATGGGAAATGAATACTATTCCTCCTTTTCATTTCAGTACACCAAAGACAGTTAATTTCTGAGTATTTCAGTTTATCCATCTGAAAAATAAAAATGAGGAAAATTTTTCCTAAAATAGAACTAGGATCGTTCTGCTGAAAAGGAAGAACCAAATCATTCTCTCATTTCAGGACTGCTAGTTCTCCAAATATATCAAAGCATTTACGTCAGTAACGTTCATTTAAAATAATTCCAGCTCAAATATATGAGACTTCCCTGGGAATATGAAGGAAGTTAGGTAGTGCAAACTAGATGAAATGACAAATGTGTTTAAGCATTAGATAGATAATTTTCTCGCTCTTTTTTTTCCTGGCGTTTTTGGTCCATGTGTTCATTTCATTTACCAAGCACTAAATACTAAACAGCATCGATTTCAGTAGCAACTTCCATTCTCAGCTCATGCACTCCACTTGATAACCCTTTGGGATTGCATCTATTCACAATATCTTATTCTAGTCTCTCAACCCCTTTTTGACCTTTTTCAATAGAGAAATGATCAGGCATGCCTTCTATAGCTTGCTTTGCCTGACAGACTAGACACACAGAAATTACATGGCAATGTCTTTCATATATATATATATATATATATATGTGTATATATATATATATATATATGGATGTCTGGGGTATCCTGTTTCTTATTATTTTTTTTTAATTTTGCCTGTTTAGCTCAGGTTTTCCCCCATATTGTTATCCTGTGCAGAACCACAGAAAATGTGTAATATTGAATGACGTTTTGGATGAAAAATGCAATAACAACTCCCACAAACCATCTGTTCATTGCATTTATAAACCTTCAAGGAGGAACTTGAATGATCATTCCAGCACAGGCCTTATTATTGTGGCCGGAAAAGGCCAGAGCTGCCAATCAGTGTATCCAAATTAGCAGTTAACACTGGAAGATGGGTGGGAAGAATGGAAACCACTGGGGTTTCTTAACTTCAGCTTTAAGTTGCTATGAAAGACAAGGAGTCAGATGAAATTCATGCAATGTCAATAGATCAAAAAATAAAGATGGAAAAAATAGACCTTTGATTTTTTTTTTAATCTTACTCTTGCTATTAAATTCTCATTTTTTGGCCATGTTTGCACAAAGCTTCTGGGAAAAACCTTTTCCAGTCAGTGATTTTCAAAGGAAATGAGAACTAAGAGCCAAAGTTTCACAACCCTGATGATTGTACCTAACAAAGATTACACTTCAGAAATTTCATTAAGAACCTGAAGTTCACACAATAGCCACAGATCTTGGCCTAGCAAAAGGCTTAGATAAAATCCTGTTAACACTGTTGATGAAGTGAATCACATTGGGCAGAAAACACCTGTGAGATTTCTGGAACTGAACCTTTGAGTTGAGCTTCTGCACAAACTCCCTCTCTTGCAATTTCATTGACGGCACTTCAAAGAATGATTGGACTAAATAATGTCACAGGGTCAATCATCAGACCCCTAGTCTGTGTGAACGTGGTTCCTGCAGATCTCGGAATACATCAACACAGTGTACAGAACTGTATAAATTTTTACCGGAGGGAACTTGGATTCTTGACTGCATTAAAATTTAAAAAAAAAAAACGCTGTCATGCCCGAATTATTCCATGCAGATGTTATTTTATGTGAAATAGGAATAACAAAAGCACAAGGGAATATGTAACTTAGAAGGGAAAATTTTGGCATAAAGAAATAAATGAATAAAATTGGTACTATAGAATCAACTCTTGGAAAGAAATCATCCTGATTGCTATTTGTTATTAATAAAACACAACAAATATTTAATTAATTAAAAATGAATGAAAGATATGATTTTCTTAGAGCTTCAGGCAAAAATAAAGGAAAATGAGATGTTCTTAGACAAATATCTTGAGAAAATAACTTATCAGAGCAAATGATGTCTAAAACTCACAAGCTAGTCAATTGACAATTTAATAATCAAATGAAACTACAGAACAGGGCTAGCAAAATTCAGCTAAGCATATTTAATAATGTATGTTTAGTAGAATTTTGCTGTCTGCTCCTGAATATTTTTCTTTGCATATCATATCTTTAGGGAAGTGATGAACCTAAAAATATTGTGACATGGAGTCAGTAATTTAAAGGAACTGTGAACATTCCACGATAAGTGAACAGCTTCCAGGAGGACTGTGTCACAGCGTGCCGTGGTGTAGACTGTGATCCCATATGCACGTGTTACTCCTTTCCACTGCCTTCCGAGCTCCTGCAGGCAGGATCTAACTCTTGACATACTCCTCTGTTCTGCTCCCAGAAAACTCAAAGGAGATGTGTGAATGATGGGAAGACAGGTCGATAGCCGAGAATAATGGTAAAGCATGGGTAGATTAGATGTGTGTAAGCAGAATTCTTTTCTCTCTGTGTTTTCTCACCTTTGGATTGACAAGATGGACAACATTTCAGAACTATCAAAACCTCTTGGGCAGAAACCTCAGAGCATTAGCCACATTAGAATCCTGGGTCGGTGGCCATTCCCCATCTCCGGATGCTGGGGTGGGTGGAAAGCTGGGTCTGGCTTCTCCATTTGTCTTCCTCCTCCCCCCCAAATACAGGGAAAAGAAATGGAACAGTTGGAAACAATGATGACACCCACTTTTCCCTAACTCTTGATTCCTCCTACCCCAATCAACTAGGTGGTTTACTCCTCAGATGGTTGTACGAGCCTGGTCAGGGGCAGGCTGAAGCCATGAGATTCATCCAGATCTCCCACAGGGGAAGTGAAGCTGGACATGAACTTCTGGCTTTATGAGACAGCTGGCATTATAGGGGACACTTTTACTCACTATGTTCCAATGCTAGTGCTTTAGAGAGAGAGAGAGAGAGAGAGAGAGAGAGAGAGAGAGAGAGTGAGTGTGTGTGTGTGTGTGTGTGTTTCAGTAACTTCATAGTTCTGGATGCTTGATTTCGATTTTTAGTGCATTTTGAGTTGATATTTCTAATTGCTGAAAGATAGGGACCTAATGCTGTACTTCTCCGTATAGTTGTTCAATTTTCTAGCCTGATGCATTCTTGGTGTCTTTATTGAAGGTTAGTTGGCTATAGATATAGGAGTTTATATCTGGGTTTTCTATTTTATTCTATTGGTCTACATGCCATTATTAATGACATAGTAAGTTTTTTGGCTTTTATAGTTTAAAATATTTTGAAATAAGGTGTTGTGATTCCATATACATATCTCTTGAAAGAGGAAGCAAGTAAGAATAGTTATGATCTGAATCTTCATGCAGAATGACTTGAAAGGAACTGAGAAATCAGGTGTGAAAGTTACAACTACTTTGAGTTTCTACAGAAGAATGTGAGCTCTGAAACAGAAAGTAGTGAATGACTTGATGAAATCCGCAACTGAAAAGTTATATTGACTCATTTTCTCTTATTTCTTAAAAGGAATATAAAAGGAATTTTATTGTTAATACAAATACTACACATCCTTCTGCCAAGATAGATTTTAATTATGAAACTGTTTAGGTACTAATCATCTTAAGCATATTTTAGAAGTTGAATATGAAGACAAGGATAGGTTTGGGAGATAGTGTTCTTCTAGCACATCATCTGGAAAAAGCACGGTTTGAGTGCTTAGGCCAGCTAAGGAGAAAGGAGGTCACAGCCAGTTCATTTAAAACATTTAGCATGAGTGAGCATCTCATGCTAAATACTTGCTTTAGTCCATGAGTATTCATTCGTTCAAATTTTTCACTTTTTATGAAAATAATGTTTTACATAAGGAGATTTAGATTTGATGTGCTAAAATGTGCTTAAATGATAATTCTCTGTCATTCAATATAGTGCTTCTTTAAAATTCTTGTTTTCTGCGGCAAGAACCAAACACAGGAATTATTTTTTAATCACAGAATACGAGAATGAGCTGCAGAGCCGTCTGCTGCGCACATCTGTGGCTCTTTGCTCCTTCAAATAGAACTAGTCCTGCACAGCGTTGTATGTAAGCTTATATGTCCATGTTATCCCATGAAAATTCAATAAGATGTGATATTCAACAAAAACTTTTCATGAACTTCAATGTCAGTAATGTTTTACTCGGGTGCCTTCTTCCAATCTGCTGTCTATGATTTTCCAAAAACATGATTTTGTCTCAAAGCTTTTTAAAAATATCCAAGCTTTGAACAATACGATAAAAAATGTGTTTCATCAACACTAGTTTGGTTCAGGTGTGTGTCTCTGTGAGGGAAAAAAGTTGTTATCAGGAACGTTGCAAATGCAACTGTCAGCAAAATCCGGGGCTGGGTGGCAGGCATTGTCGTGACTGCTGTTCATGTGTTGGCTCATTTCATTCACACAAAAATGCATGAATTATTAGCCCCAATTTATAGATGAGGAAACAACAGCAAAATAAATCCACATTTCTTAGAGTCACACAGTTACGAAGCAGAGGGGAAGGCTTTGGTACACAGTGCACAGTGGAGAATCTGTTTTCAGTTAATGGTGCATCACCAACTTGGTGGAGAGTCCTCCTTGAATTCATTCAAGTTTTCGAATCATTATTCTTGCGTAAAACACAATCATTCCCAGGAAGCAAGCAAAGGAAGAGTTAACTAGCCAGTATCAAGAACAAGTATTGTATTTATATTTTGTGTATGATGGAAAGAAGAGAATATCAAGAATTTTATGCCTATGCTTTGATGGGAGCAAAATCCTCAGAGTGAACATCAACCTTGACTGATCTCATATTTAATCATAGAAAAGCTCAAGTCTTTTATGTATCATGAAAAGGAATCGATTGTGTCAAGTTTCTTACTTGCACTTTGACACCAGTCTGTGTAAGAGTCTTAAAGTGCTGCCATCTCATTGTCTTGAAAAACCATAGTTTTCCCTTGTTTCTCTTAGTTCAAGAAGGGTATGAAGTTTTATTGTCAACATCTACATAAAATAACTCAACTCAAAGCTTTCCTGTGTGTGTGTGTGTGTGTGTGTGTGTGTGTGTGTGTGGTCCAACCAGGACGTGCTTTTCTATCAGGTGCATTTCTGTGCAGTAGAAGAGTGGACAGTGGAAGTGGGGATGGCTTTGGCAAAGACACGTTGTTCCATCTCGAAAGAGTTTGCAAGAATTGAACTGGATAATGGTGAAATCCAATGGTCAGGTACACTAGAGAAGGCCATCCTAACCATTTATTTCACTGCAGATTCAACAATAACCCGTAGATTTCAATGGCCCACGTGTACCTATTCCTCATACAGCATTAGCTTAATTATTGCAATGTTGTGACAATATCTGCTATTAATGACATTTCAGTGTGTATCAGTTTGTCTAAGATATTTCAACCTATTTTTATACATCATTTTAAAATAAGCTTATTTTTCACTAACCTCTTTGATCCTGATCGGAGTTACATAGGAAAATAGTTCATCTGGGATGTTAATAGTAATGATTTTTTTCAGTTTTTCAATCCGTGAATATGATACTTATCTCCTTTTTTACTAATATGTAATTTCCTGTGCAGAGATCTCACACATAGCTTGTTAGGTTATTTAAAGATAAACGTCAAAAGTAAATACTGCAACATTTATCAGATTCCTATTATGAAAAAATAAACTAATGATGCATATGAACTATGATTGTCATCAATCTGCCTGTATTTTTTTAAAGATTTCTTTATTGGGAAGTCAGATTTTACAGAGAAGAAAACACAGAGAGGAAGATTTTCCACCCACTGGCTCACTGTCCAAGTGGCTACAATGGCTGGAGCTGAGCCTATCGGAAGGCAGGAGCCCGGAGCTTCTTCCGAGTCTCCCATGCAGGGTTTAGGGTCCCAAGGCTTTGGACTGTTCTCAAGTACTTTCCCAAGCCACAGGCAGAGAGCTGGTAGGGAATTGGAACAGCTGGGATAGGAGCCAGTGCTCATACAGGATCCTGCTGCACTCAAGGCAAGGACTTAAGCCACTAGGCTACTGCACCAGGCCCTCTTATGTTATTTTATTTATCTAAATTTTGTGGAATCTTCTTTTACACAAAATCATGACTCCTGACAAAGTTGGGAATTTGATTTCTACTATAACAGCATTAATACATTATTCTTCATTTTCGTCCTTCCTAGGCCTCAAGCACAATAACGAATATACAGGATGTATATCCTGACTCCTGCCTGATCTCAAATACTTTCAATTCCCTGCCATTAACAAGTATATTCTGCACAATAAATTAAACTTGCATTAACAGCATCTAAAAATGTAATCCTAAGTCTGATCTAATTACTATCAGTTTTTTATTTTGCATTATTAGATTTTTTCAGAATTTTTGAAAAATATTTTTATTATATATAAAAAAATTATATTACTGTTTCTTATTGGATGATCTTTTTTTTTAAAGACTCAGTTTTGGATACAGTGAGGAGGAAAGAAAAAGAGGGATTTTCAGTTTGGTTCAGTCCCGAACTAGGCACAAGAGCCATGTTGGGATGGTCTGAAATGGGGAGCAGAGAGTTCCGTTCTGATCTACATCAGAGGCGGCATGGGGCCCACACACTGCGTACTCATGGTCTGCCTGCTGGGGTGCATCAGGAGAAGCCGGGTTATAGGCAAACTTTAGGGGCTTAAATCAACAGTCTCTATCTTCGTTGACATCCTTTAAGTTGTGGCTCACACTCTACCACTAGGCTGGCTAGTGTAGACTACATTCTTTATTCTAGAATTTGTCCTGCTCACTCTTCACCTCTGTACTATCTTAAATACTGTAATTAGTATACGGTTGCTTAATATTTTTATAATATTTGGTTGATGTTTATCAGAGAGATTGATACATGGTTTCCTTTGTTGGAAGATCCTCAGTGAAAATTATTTTAAAAAGGCACAAAGAGATAAACAGAGAGGGGCCTTCCATCACTTTCATCCCCCTAAATAGCCACAATGGCTAGCGGTATCTTTCACCAAAAGCAGGGGCCTGAAATTCAAGCTGAGTCTTCCCATTTTGCTGTCCGGTATCCACCAACTCTGAGCCGTTACCTGTTGGCACGCAAGGCTGCTCTGTACTTAGACTCAAACTAAGACAATCTAAATGTCGGGTAGGTGTCACTAGAAGTATTCTAACATGGTTTTCAGACTCCTGTCAAAGTATTTATAGATTCTGTTATTGAAAGTTTTTCCTGATTTTATGATATTGATTTGAAAATAATATATCTTTTGTTACACATTTATGAGTATAACAAAAGTCCTCTTTCTCAGTTTTGTTACTGCCTGTCTTTCCACAGTAAATTTCCAAGTGAAAATGTCACAAATAGCACCATTCATAAGGGCAGGATTCGTTACAGTTTTAGGAATGTCTCTCTTCATCCCCCCATTGCTTTCACTCTCCAGATACACCAAATGTATTACGTAGAGAGTTATCCCCTTTTATTTTTGTTTTAACCATTACTAATGGAGATAATGCTACTTTTTATTTTAACTTTGAATTGGAGGAGAGTACATTATTTCATACACTTCTGAATACTAATCAGTTTCTAGTTGATCATATGCTTAAATGTTTATCATTTAAAATAAATGTGCATACAAGAGTTCCATGTAGCCTAATTTTACAAATCTTTAAGAAATTATCTATTTTTGTGCTCCTCTATGTCTGACTTGTCCCACTACTTTGCTTATTATTTCCAAGTAAGACATAAATGCCCCATCTTTTCAGCCACACCCATCACTATACTACGTCACATTTCTGAATATAGGCACGTTTTCACTCTACTAAAACTATATTTAAATTAGATTGACTATCTGTATAGACTACTTGCTATATTTTATACTTAAGACGCATTGCAAATTGTTTATATATTCAATCATTTCTTTTCCTTGAACTATGGAAATAATCAAAAATAAGCAAGTAGTCACAGAGAACTAATTAAGAAAATAGCAATGCCATCTTCAAGTGCTATTATCCTATCTTCTCCAGTCAAATTAAATAACTTAAATCTTCCAAGTACTTTTAAACCGGCTTTCAGTTGGGTTTGATGTTGTTATGTACTCACATCCCTGTGGGTGTTGGTCCACACACCAGCTGCTCCACTTCAATCCTGCTTTGCAGCGCATGTCAGGGAAAGCAATGAGAGGAAGCCCTGACACCCATACAGGAGACCTGGGTGGATTCGCAGGCTCCTGCCTTTCGTCTGGCTCAGCTATGGCCATTGTGGCTGCCTGCTGAGTCAGCTAGCATGGAGAATCTTTCGTTCTCTGTAACTCTGCCTTCAAAATAAATAACTATTTTTAACATGTGTTTGGATTGCTCTTCCTAAACTCTTTGGATAACTTGTATTTTGGTTCTTAAACAAAATCATACTAAGATTTATTTCCAATGTCAATTAGGAAACACAGCTTAGCACATTAAGGTTTAGCCCACCTGACATAGGAGTGGCCAAATAAAAATTGTGGTTTTAAAATCAGGTCTTTTTTTTTTTTAAGATTTATTTTTATTATGTTTTTATTGGAAAGGCGGATATACAGAGAGGAGAGACAGAGAGGAAGATCTTCAGTCTGATGATTCATTCCCCAAGTGAGCGCAAAGGCCGATACTATGCCGATCCGAAGCCAGGAGCCTCTTCCGGGTCTCCCACGCGGGTGCAGGTTCCCAAAGCTTTGGGCCATCCTCGCCTGCTTTCCCAGGCCACAGGCAGGGAGCTGGAAGGGAAGTGAGGCTGCTGGGATTAGAACCGGCGCCCATATGGGATCCCGGGTGTGCAAGGCGAGGACCTTAACCACTTGCGCCACTGCGCCAGGGCCCTAAAATCAGGTCTTTTAAATTTGTTTCATCTTGGCTTCATCTAGTACTAATTGTGTTATATATTATGCAAATAATTTAATATATTAAAAAATCTCATATGTATATGCTAAAGAGTCCAGCGAGGTTCTGCCCTAAAGCCGATGATTATATGATTAAGAAGAAATGCCAGTGTTTGAATTCCGAAGTTGCCTGAATGTAGTCTCAAAAACACAGCAGAGTTGTCTCCAGACGTTTTGATTTTCAAAGAGAATTTTTTAATGCAAATAGTTTAAAGCTTGGACTGGAGGAGTTGTGAGTTATCAACCCTCTGTTACTACTTGCCCATTTTGCTTTATTGCTGATGATTTCTATGTAGTCTCGGAAGATGAAGAACCTGTAATTAGTTTTCCTTATTGATATCCATCAAAACACTACATCAATGACTTTTAAAATTTAGAATTTAAGGTATAATCTTTTTGCTGAAAGTGAGCATGTAGGTTTGGATTTCTGTACAATACCAGTGCCAGTTTATCATAATACAGGTAGGCAGATAATACTGTAGCATGGATTTTGTATAAATGACTGGCCGTTGAAAGTTTTTAAACAAGAAAATGCCATAATCTGATTATTTTGACTACTGTATGAAAATGAGATGGGTGGATGGACTATGAAATGGTTATAGGCTTGTTTCCTAGGAATATAAAAAATAGTCTTTCAGTACTTAACTCTCAAGCTGGTAATTATGAGGTTTTAGCTTGTCTTTTCCTTTGAAGATTCAGTGTATCCTTCTTAAATTCATAATTTGACAAAAATACAGTGACTATGTTTATTACAGTGTCACCACCTCTTTAGTATCACCTAAGTCAGTTGTTCAATTAATATTGATTCATCATCTCCTTAAAGAAGTCTTATATCTTTTTAAATGTAAAGTTTGTACAAGATTCTGTTGTATGCATGTCCTACACAACAAAGAACAGTATAATAAGCCTTCTACTTTTTGCCTAACTTCAAATATGATCAATTCTTGACCAACTTTATTTTTCTTATTCCTCTGTTCAAGTCTGGAAAGAACTGTGATGCAATGTTAAAATCCATGTTGGTAGTTGTCTAAACTATTTTTAAACATGAAGATTTTTGTTCCTCCCTTTTTAAAAGTTCTTAGCAGTATATTTTGTGAAAAGACAGCCGTTTGTTTCATAGTTCAGCAGAGAATGTATACTTCAGACATTCATATTTCTGATGACATTTTGCACATTTTATTTGCTTTATATATCTTGTAAATTAGCAGTTCTAACTGGAGTCTTAATTAGATACAGTTTTGATTTTGTTGCAGGACCCTTTCACAGGTGGTGGTATGTATTTTCAAAGTGAGGCATGTACAGTCTGGCAAGTATTGATGATCAGTCTTGATACATTTAATTAAATTGATGTTAAAGTGGAAATGTAGCACTTCATCAGTTATTTTTCATTCAGTGGCTAGAATATTTCAATTAATACAGCATTTCTATACATAATGAAATGACTTTCTCTCATTAACTCCTTGACAACATTGATGTAGATGTATTGTCAGAAAGTTAAGACAAATACGCTTGATTGTTTTCTTCCTACTTACTATTTAAATAAGCTAATTGCTCTGGTAACATGAAAAGAGATTGGAACGCATGCTCTATTTGACTTTATGGATTCATGGACTGATGTATAAGTTATTGCAACTAATTGTAGTTTCTTTCCTTAACACAGATTGCATGTTGTGCATGATTTTTGATAATAGTATCAGTAATGAATCATACCTGAACATGCAAATGTGTATGTACCTATATAAGCACACACATACTCAGTGTAGGTCCTAAAGACTTCACAAATTTCAACGTGGTTTCACGTTGGTATGTATACATATTCAACTATATGAGTGTACATATAATATGCTAATATAAATAAAGCATATCACATTAAATATATATATATGTAAGAGGCCACAAATTCATATATGAATAATTATATAAATAAATGAATTTTTGTAAATTCTGAATCATTTATGTATACTAATGTTTTCTTAGACAATTATTTAGCCACAAGATCTAGTACATTCTATCTGCAGCAATTTGAATATCAAGGGACTGTTTTTAGTACTCCAGTCTTAAAGAGTCTTACGATATTTATATCAAAATGCCTTGTTACAGATCAGGTATTGATGGATTTTGGTTTAAATGATAAAACTGGATGAAAGATCTCATTTCACGTGGATACAGCCTGATTAGCTTATTCTCTGGAAGGAAGCGTAGGGATAGTCTGTGGGCAAAGCTGCCCTCCTTCAACCTAACCCTGACTCTTAGCATTGCTGCTCTCCAGCTTTGCAGACACCGAAGGCCTGAGATACTTCCTGAAAGGAAAATAAGAAATGTCCTATCAATAAGGGGTCTGTAACATTCCAACAATATATACCAATATCAAAGTCAGTTTTTTTCCTAACGGCCTGCCTTTCTGTTAGCTTTAGAGCAATGTGAAGCTACAGTATTCACAGTATATGTATTATCAATTGCTGAAATATTCAAAAATTAAGTTATGAAGCTTTCTTAGCCACATGTTAAAATGTATAAAAGCTATTTTTAACTTTATATTTTTAACTCATTTCATTCTGTCCCAATTTACAACCTCACTTTGAAAGGCTGGCTCTGTCTCCCGGAATATGATGTGTAGGTTACATAAAATAAACAGGGATGGGATAATATTAAATTATCCGGAACATTTTTTGAAGGGAATATTGGTATCTTTGTTTTCTCCTGATGGCTAATTCTAACAACTGGTAATTTTTTTCAATTCCTTATTTCTTAAGTTTGATGCATTTGCCAAAATTAGTACCTTCAACTATTTTTGTATAGGATTTTCATTCTACTCAACTAGTCATTATAATCAGCATTTATAATGTTGAAAAGATGATCATAAAAATATGTGTTATCATAACAATTACTGCATACTCATCATCCTTTGACCCAAGGCCTAAGAAATCATTTGTTTTTATCTTTTTGAGGAGGAAATTTGTTCACTATCAGTTCTGGTAAATTTTTAAACAGTCTCTTTGGCTAGTAATTAAAACCTAATCACTTAACTACCTAAGGTCACAGGGATTTTAGAAAGGGAAATGCATAGTATGTGTAAATCAGTGATTCATGATTAAGGTGACCAGGCATCAGTGTTGATAGGCATGTTCTCGTTTCAGTCAGTTATTCAGCTACTCACTCTTGTTACACTTTTTCTGGGTTTGGCTTTTCTCATACAATATTTCTAATAATGGCAGCATTAAAATAAGCTAGAATGAATTTGACCTCCATCTGCACTCTTCGTTTCTATTATGTCCTTGAGTAATAATCTTTGGGAACTACATGCGGTGGATAGATTTCTGATGTTAACATGTGGTAAAATCTGAAAGATTACCAGCAATAATCTGTTTCTTTACAGAAGCAGCATAGCTCATGCTTTTCTTTTAAGAGCAGTGGGAAGGGCTTGGCTGATAAATGACCATGCGTCGGGTGGCTGGGGCACTTCTGGCTAGAGACACCTTACTTCTGCTATCTGCGATGAGGAAATGCGTGATAGTGCCTTTCCTGCCCACTGCTCTTGGCGGGGGAGACAGTGAAGCTGTGTGATCCATGGTATGTCCCTCAAAATGCACCAAACCTCCAGGTTACCAATTGGTGATGTCAGTGCAAAAGTGGGAAATTTAGGATGAGAAATTGACACTGAGCCATCAGGTTTTGAGCTACACAAAGCTACAGTCTATGCTGCATTTTTATTTTGTCATTCTTTCTGTTTGTTTAGTAATCAGCCTGTCCTGTGTCAAAGAGCTAAGTATTGAAAGTACATAGAATGAAAAAAAACTGATTCAATTTTTCAAAAAGTGGCTGATAAATAATGATTTCATGGACATGCAAAAACCAGAAAACAAATACCTGCTGAAAAGGAAAGAAAAAAAAAAAACTGCATCTATTTCAAAGGTAAATTTTTCCAGGAAGAGTAAAGGTGGAAATTTTGCTTTCAACTCTGTATCTACAGAAAGTAAACTTATGCCTCATTTCAAGAAGCATGATTTTGAAAAAAGCAATTAAAATGTTTCTGTCACTTTATTTCAATGTTTTATGTATGTATAATGATGTTGGGTCTCTTAAGATGTTAGCTTCGACAGAAATAAATCAATATCCCTGAAAACTTCAAAGAAAGCATATTTATTTCCAATAAAGCTTGGCTTTTATTATTGAAATAAAAAAATCAGCAATTCTTTCACATATGCCTTTACTGTCAATATCACTGAAAACTCAGATTAAATCCCAGGCATTATAATTATTTGCCTATGCAGTGATAATGACAATATAAATTAAAATGGATCATTATGTTGAGTGAAAATCGATTTTCTTGTGTAAATTTTTAAAAACAAATCTAAGGTTAAAAAAATACCCATGGATTTGGTGAAAGTGCACACATAATTTGAAATTTATTATAATTAAACCACCATATTCTACTAATATGAGTAGAACCTTTATTTGTTCAAATATGTTGTTTGTGTAGATACACAGAAAAGGTAAGCTACAAAATATTTGTGATAAAGCTGTTGATCAGAAAATACTTCAGCATGAGATCCCACACTGTTTAAATTAATGCCTATTAATAGGCATTCATCATATTATGGAAAATGAGGCTTTGAAAATCTTTGGTAAATGAAGCTAATTAATTTACAATTCTGCTGACCTTGTGCAAGTACGGCTTCAAATATATGTTTTCATCTTGTTCTCAATTATTAGAAAACTTCAATGAACATTTTAAATGAATAGAAAGCAAAAAAATTCAGCTTGTGACTGTATATATATGAATATTTTAACTTGTAATTTTATATATCTGTATTTTTAGTATTTCCTTTTACTCTTAAAGCTTTCTTAGTGGACAATCACAAGGTTATCCTATTTATCACCTACTACTTTAGAAAATAATTCTGTGTGTTGATATCCACCTCAGGATTCCTCTCCATAGAAGTGAATCTGCAGAACATGATTATGTGATAGAATTAATGTTTCTCAGTCAATTAAAGAGCCAGGACAAAACATTTTTCCCTTTATTCCAACTTCAGTGGTTTTGTTACTATACTTCTTTTGGTGTATGTTTCAATATAAGACAGGTTCTTCTCAAACTAGATTAACTGAAGCAATTATTACTAAACTGGTCATTTATTATTTCGGATTGATAAAGTGAGAAATGAGCCCTCATTTCTTGAGATTGGCAGAAAAGTCACCCCTGTCCTGCTTGGATTCTCTCTATTTCCTTCTGAGCTCTATCAAAACACAGCCATTTGTGAAAGCAGCCCATGGATCATTTTGTTTAATCACAAATAAACTCCATAAGGTATTTTTTAAATTTCAAATGGTTCTATGCGTTTCAAGGCATCCAGTGAAAGTATCTTCAGACTTCTTTTTGTGCTGCCATTTTTGTGAGGTTTTGTAAGATTATGACAGAGACCCCACATTTTAGGGAACTGGATGCCTTGAGTACATCTTAACAGCTGGAGAAGTTCTCTATTTTTGTATACCTGTCTGTGTTGTCTCAAAATGCTTCATCTTTGCCTCTTTCCCTTCTGGTCCACCAAGTGCCACTGCCAGAGTGTGATTCTTCACACCAACAGACAGTGGATTTGTCTGCAGTTTGTTTTTGTTCGCTTTATCATTTATTCAGGGACAAAGGTATGCATAGAATCTGAAAACCTTATTACCTTTACAAAGAGAAACAGTAAGGGCAATGCTCCAACTGCTGTCTTTGTTTCTTGCTCTCTGAAAATGCACCATTTTATTTTGAGTAGAATCATGTTATAGGGCTGTTTGGTAGACAAACAAGTTTATGGAGGTGAAAACAAGGTGTAAAATAATATATACTGTATTTGAATTTGATTTGCATCTATTACCTGTGTGGTCTATGAAGAAATACTTAAATCCTAGTTGCCTATGTGTAAAACATCAATTACAGCTCTAGAATATGGTAGTTTTGTGGAAATTCTGTCAACATTCAATATTTTCTTCACCCTTATGCATGTCCCTATTTTTTCAGTCTCCCTGAAATTGAAGTAGATTGTGTAAACAAAGCATGATCAATTAATGCATTACTAATGGAACAAGTGCTTGGGTCCCTGCCAAGAACATGGGAGACCTGGAAAAGTTCTGCCTGTGGCATGGCCCAGTCCTGGCTGTTGCAACCGTTTGTGGGGTAACCCATTAAATGGAAGAATGATATTCTCTCTTTCTATTGCTCTTTCTGTTTTCTTATTGCTTATAACTCTATGTCTTTCTGATTTTCAAAGAGAAAATGATACAACATATTTTTTTTTTTTGTTAGCAACCAAGTTCCTCCAGGCCTCGGAGAAAATGTATTTACAATAAAGTTACAGCCAATCTGTGCTTTTCTACAAACCTCAGTAAACTATTAGAGCTGTTATGAGTATCTTATAAAATAAACTTGCTTGTTAAGATTCCTAGCACATTTACTTTAAGACTGAAGGGCCAAGTGTCCTTGTTCACAGGTTGTGTCCCTGTGATGTGTTACCTACCAGAGAGGCAGCAGAAAATTGCCTTATGATTTTCTTAATTGGGCTCCTTGCCTGGATTTCTTTGTGTCTGCTGCTACAATGAAAACAGCCCTGTTTCTGTATGTCTTCTCAAGGTTTAAGTTCACATCTCTAGATTTAATGGTCCAATTCAGAGTTATAAAGTGTGCATCTGTTGCTTCGGCATTGATTTAACCCATTGTTGGGAATCTATTAACAAGATTACCCAGAAATGTCATAGCAGTGGAATAGAGTAGTTGGTGTGTGTGTTGACCACCAGAGAACAGGGGAAAATGGATGAAGAAATTTTATCACCAAATCTCACACACTCTATTGTCCATATCCTAGAAGTTTGCATAATTTGCCCACATCTCTGTGTTGCAGACTATACCCTGTTTTTTTCTCCCTCTAGTAGTTTGAGCGTATTTGGTTCTATAGTTAGATCCTTGATGCCTTTTGAGCTGATTTTGTATAGGTTAGGATAGAGGTCTTGTTTCATTCATCTGCTCCTATAGACCCAATTTTCCCAGCACCAACTATTGAAGAGACTGTCCTTTCACCTGGATTGATTCTGGTTTGCTAATCAAACATTAGTTGGCTCTAGATGTGATAGATCCAATTGATCCATTTCTTGGATTTCTGTCTGTACTATTGAGCTGTCTGTCTATTTCCATGCCAGTACTAGGTTGCTTTACTTAAAACCTTCTGTAGTTTGTCTTGCTGTCTGGTATTATGATATCCTTAGCTTTGTTTTTGTCTAAAATTTCTTCACCGATCCAAAATTCCTTTTATTTCCTTTTATGAATTTTAGCTTCATTTTTCCTAGATCTGAGAAGAATGCTATTAGCATTTTCACTGGTATTACACTCAGTCTGTAAATTGTTTTCGGTAGCAAGCATGTTTCGATGATACTTGTTGTACCATCTCATGGATATGGAAAACTTTATTTTTTAATATATTATTCTATTTCTCTTTTAAGTGCTTTATAATTTTCATCATAGATTGTATGATTCAAGAATATATCCATTTCTTCTAGATTTTCCAGTTTGATGGCATGTATCAGTTTGTAATATTTCCTAATGATTCTTTGTACATCTGTGATGTTCATTATTATATCTCCATTTTCATCTTGATTTATTGATTTTAGTCTTTCACTTTAATAAAATCCTTGGTAATTTTGTTTATTCTCAGTAAACAGCTTTTCAGTTTACTGATCTTCTGTATCATTAGAGAGTTCAATTTTATTTTGGGAATTTTAATTGTACCAAATTTGGGTTTGTTTTGTTGCTATTTTTCTGAGTAATTGAGATGCAATGCTCATTTGTTTGATGCCTTTATGATTTCTTGATATAGGCCCTAAGTGCTTTGAAATTTCCTGTTATCAGTGTTTTTGCTGCATTCCGTAAGCTTTGTTATGTTGTCCTGTCCTCTTCATTTATGCCCAGGAATTCTATGATTTTCCTTTTGATGTCTTTTGTGACCCACTGTTTACTGAGTAGCTTCTTTTTCAGGCTCCATTTTTTTTTTGTTTTTTTTTTTTGGCCTACTTTACAGAGTTTGAGATGTTCATTTCCAGCTTCAGTGCATGGTAGTCAGAAAAGATAATATGGTATAATTTATAGAAAAAATGAAGCTGCTGGGATATGAATCAGTTCCTATATGGCATGTAGCTCAGTTGGGCCAAAGATTAGCTTGCCGTGCCACTGCAGTGTGTTTTCCACTTGGCATATTGACTATTTCATTTCTAGTATTTGTTTTATCTTCAAAATCTCAATCACAATGTAAAATTTTTCATCTTTATCGTATATGCATTTATTTGTTTTCAATGGTTTCTGTGTTGCTTTTGAGCAATGCTATTTTAATTTTTAAAAATGGCCAGGTACTTCATCAATCTCTTCAACTTCACATTCTAATGTTGGAGAACTAGATTCTTTTTGTGGAGTCATAACATCTTCCCTCTTTGTTTCTTGTATTTCTGCATTTATTTGTTAGACATTTCTTGAAGCACTTGTTTTCTTCTGTGATGTTTATTTTTGACTGTGCTTTTGTGACGTGGTAATGCCACTGCTTCTTCAGTAGCTATCTGGACAATATCCATCAGGGTATAGTCGGCATACTCTAGCAAGTGGTAAGCTGTGGGGTCAAGAGTCCAGGGCAGCACTTAGGTTGGGAGTAGCACATCTCCTCTTTTGTCAGCCTAGGAAAGACAAAGATCATGGGGTTACTGTTTATACACTGACTTCTGTTTTGAGGTGATCACTGCCCCGGGTTACCCTACAGTGGCTACAAATACTTTAGCATGTATGTCACATAAAAGGTCTTTGCCCAGAAACCAGCCACATGCCACACATTTGGATACAGTCATGGGATAACCACAGGTTTTGTGCACACGACTCCAAAAGAGTGTGCTGGGTGTCCACTTAGTCCTCCAAGCATTCCCCAACTCCAGAGAGAGCAGTGGCCTCCCTGTGCCAGCTACCTCTGAGGGTTGTGCGCTGGCAGCTTGCAATGAACCTCAGGAACTGTAGAAAGTTAGGATGAGTTCAAGCCTCTTAGTCTTCATTCACGCACTGACCACCATCGGCCGACCATGGGAATGCTGTAGCATTTTGACAAAGCACCTAATCATGTTTGCCCACACAGCCACCATAGCAGTTGCAATTTTAACTAACCTCTTACTCTGGCATCTCTTGCAGCTTGTCTGGACTTCCTTTCAAAACGATGCTTTCTCACCACTTGCCTGGGCAATTTACAATTTTTGAATTCTGGCATGTTCCATTATAAAACTTCCATGCCAGGTCTCTAAGGAATCCTCATATTTTTAAATCTTTATGGAGTAAATTACTTTTGGATTTACTGATCTTCATGCTTGATGTAGCGCCTCTGACATAACATGAATTTCAGAGTTAAGGTTGAAATATTCAGCCATAAAATCTGTTTTTCTTCTTTGCAGTTCTGACAAAAATAGTAGATGGCTTTGTATGACATTTGCCATCACTGAACAGGGTTAAGATGAAAAATATAGGCAGGAGTCTCTTTTGAATAGAACACCAGCATCCCACAATATAGTCCTTGGGATCAAGTCCCAACTCTGAATTCTGTTGCTACTGTCCTGCTAACACAAGTCTTGTGGGGTCATCATGAAAGCTGAAATTGGATTCCTGGCTCCCTGTTTGGCAGTGAACTAGTATATGGGAGTTCATTCATTTTCCATTTTCCCTGTCTCTAACTCTGCAATAAATATAACAAACATATATCTAAGTAAAAAAATAAAACTTACATGATGGATATTGTTTCATTTTTTTTCCTCCCAGTACTTAAGTTAAGATTCAATTTTTGTCCTGAGAGATGAGCCTTCATAACACTATTAAAACTGCAAAATGATCACTCTGATGTAGCCTATAGAGTGAAATGATAATCCTCTCACATAATCAATATTCTAATATCCCTGGAATGTAGACTTCTTCGGCAAGCAGCAGGTACATCTTTGATCTTAGAAACTGAAGTTTGTGTGTAGCATGACTCTTGCATGGTCCTAATGAAGAAGCAGAGCAGGATGAGGTTGGGAGCTGGTGTTTCCTCTCTCTTCATCAGGCACCACTGTGGCTATTCCTGACAGATCCTTGCAGAGTTTGTCATTTCCTTGAAACTTAACTGCTGTTTTCTTTGACTTTTCACTGTAGAATACTATCAAGTGATTCACACTTGATGGATTCTAATGAGGACAGGGGATATTATTACTGTCATTATTAATGTTTTGAATCTGATTTGTGCACAGCTGCTAGGTACACTTTCTAAATTGTTTCAATCTAGTAAGAATTGACCAAGTTCTGAGGTCAGTCAATAAAATAGTGCTTCATTAGAAGGATGCCTCTTAATGTTACAGAGTAACCAAAGAGGATGAGTATAAAAATGGCAGACAGCAGCTCACTTGTGTATGAGAAAATAGCATAATGGCAACATAAGGAAATTAGTGGGTGTTACCTGAAGTCCCTGAAAAAATCCTTGAATTGATGCGATTTCTTTCTTTAAAGATGAAAATAATGTATTGATATCAAGCTGATGACCATTTCAATTTTGCTTGCACATAAAATCAATATATTTCTTCTCATTCTCAGGGGGAAGTTTTCTATAAGAGTAGTTTGATTACAATTTCATGTTCCATATACTGAAGTATATTTACCTGGGAAAATCCTGTTTCATAACTTACTGTTCCTTAGGATTTCTGATATGCAGAAGTGGCCACTGATTGGATTTCTGGCTATTTCTTTCCAACCCCTGAAACATGGCCACCCCCTTAAGCCTCTTGCTAAATGATTGGTGAGGATTCAACCACAGCAAACAGTCCATGAAAATGTTAAAATTGTGAAAAAAAATCTATGAAACTGTACTAAGTTCTGCTGCAGATACACTGAGGCAGATATCTATATCATACAGAAATTTATTATGGGGAAATCAAATGTTCTGGCCCTGTTGCTATGTGATATCAACAATGTCCAGAGCAGATATTCTAGCACCTGCTAACCAAGAACACATGAAACCCAAACAATTGTTAATTTTCCAAACTGACTCTTTTTTTTTAATTAATTACATTGCCTTATGTGACACAGTTTTATAGGTACTGAATTTCCCCCCCCCCCTCCCGAAACCCTCTCCTCATGGTGGATTCCTCCACCTTGTTGTATTACCACAGTTCAAGTTCAGTTGAGATTCTTTCATTGCAAGCATATACCAAACATAAAGTCCAGCATCTTATTGTCCAGATAAGTTCAACAGCTTGTTGGGGAGACCATCTCTGGTCTGAAGGTAGAGCCAGCATTGTATCATCCCGATCAATTAAAAGCCCCAAACATAGCATCAGCAACAATTTATAACGTTATGGAATTAGTGGACATAGTATTGAGTAACCAATATGTTTTTAAAAAAATGCAAATTCTTAACCACATCCTGTGACTTCTTCATTGACATTTCAATTTTAGTTTATATACAACCAGGTTCTACACACCTTAAAATGGCTATGGATTACTATTCAGCTGTCTCATGTCTATTTTCATTATAGTATTATAGCATTTTATAGCGCTGAAGCATAATTTTGCTGAACCTGACTTTTTTTTGGGTAGTCTAGACTGGTTTATAACTCTAACAAGACATATGTCAACAGTTTAGGTGCAGAACAGTTTTAGGAGGGGTGTGCAGAGAAATCTTCAATACCCCAGTGAGGAGTAACTAATCTTTGTGTCCCACCTAGTAAGGTATAAGTGAATCCATGATGACCGTTTCCTGCAAACTGACCCATTTCAATGGCTCGCTCAGGAGCCTCTATCCTGTCTCACAGAAAATTCCCTTAAAATGAAGACAACTACTCTTCTGACATAACACAGTTTAACTCTAGGCTCTATCAGCAGTAAATCAACAAACCTGAGAATGTTTTATTTTTCTGCAACAGAAAAATTATTTCATCATTTCAAAGTAAATATGAAAAGTTTTTCATATTGCATATCTTTTTCTTGAAGTAGAAAATTTTTCAAGCACTATCAAACAAGTGAGTTGGGGAATGGGAGAAAAAAAGAAACTACTCTAACTGTAATCAATGTTGCCTGAAGTTTAAACTTTTAATAAAAGCAGCATTTAACATTCCCAAACTCCCATGGAAACCAAGAAACTAAGGGTGTGAATAGATTCAATCACCATCAGCTACCAGAGTATGATTTAGAGTATGATTTGGCGGTATGATGCCAGTTCAGTAGTATTTCTAGGTGTAGATAGACTTAAAATTTATTATCAGTTTAATTGAAGCTTAAAAGAAATCCTTCATCCTGATCCATAATTACTAACAATTATGAAAGATTTGTCCACTTAGATACTGAGAAGTAAATAGCACAATTAGCTGGTGGTAAACATGTCATCTTAGTCATCAAAATGAAAATTTTACTTGTAAATGCATGGATTCACATTATTTAATTTTTTAAAGGCTCAAGTGAAGATCTTGTTCCTGTCTAGCTAACAGACTTTCTCAATCTCTTCTTCTCACTTCCCCCAAAATTCTAGTATCCCTCATATTTTTTTTCTATGAGTTGATGTATTTGTAAATTTTCAATAAATTTTTCCTCTTTAATTTTTATTAATATAAATAGAATAGCTTTTATGTATTTCTTAGGTAAACTTTTAAAGAAGATAACTAGCATTTTTTAAAATCTTTAGGCATCTAAAATTTTTAAAATTTAGAATAAAAAATAATGAAACAAAGTTTCAAAATTATTTTAAATATTTTAAATGAAGATATACAATGTTTTCATTTATTACATTTACACCTCTGGTGAGAGAAAATTAAATAGAGACAGTTTAGCTCTCCCTTTATGGATCAATTGTCTTCAAAATGTCCGTTAATTTCTCTCAAAAGTTATTTCTTTGTGAAATAAATAGTAAGGGCCTAATTGGGAAAAGATGAGTGTGAAAACTTGTCCATGAAATTACTGCTTTCAGTAGCACAAAGCAGGAGGTAAACCATTTCACACCATAGAGCGTTGTCAATTACGGTGTCATCCCCATGGCAAATAAAGCCAGTTGCCACAGCTATTACTAAGTGCTAGCATGGCATTGCTCTAAACACTTAATGTGCATCAACTATTTTAATTTTATGTGCATTTGCTATTGAGCCTCAGAATTATCATTGCCCCCCTTTTTTTTAAACATGGTCTTCAACTTGATTTGTCTTTTTTTAAAATTATTTTTTAATTTTTATTGGAAAGGCAGATATACAGAGAGGAGAGACAGAGAGGAAGATCTTCCGTCCGATGATTCACTCCCCAGGCTACCGCAATGGCTGGAGCTGAGCCAATCTGAAGCCAGGAGCCTCTTCTGGGTCTCCCAAGCAGGTGCAGGATCCCAAAGCTTTGGGCCACTCTCTACTGCCTTCCCGGGCCACAGGCAGGGAGCTGGAAGGGAAGTGGGGCTGCCGGGATTAGAACCGGCGCCCATATGGGATCCCGGGCGTGCAAGGCGAGGACCTAAACCACTGCGCCATTGTGCCGGGCCCTATCATTGCCCTTTTTAAATGATTCATTTATGAACCTGAAAGGCAGAGTTACATGGAGAGAGCAAGATGCACAGCTTCATTCCCTTGAGGGCTACAGTGGTCAGAGTTGTGGCCAGCAGAATCCAGGAGCCTGGAACTCCAGCATGAGGTCAGGACTACAAGTCATTGGGTAATCTGCTGCTTTCCCAAGCACATTATCATAGAACTGAATTGGAAGTGGAACAGCCAGGACTCAAATCAGTGCTCTTAGGAGATGTCAACTACTCAGATGACCGCTGCCCCCTGTTGTTATTTTGCAGCAGAGGAATCAGATTTAATTCACAAAAATTTAAGTCACATTGCAGCCGGTGGAAATAATTAATAAACCCAGGATGATGCTATTGACCACAATGCTACATAGTCATTAAAAATACTGACTTATATTTAATCTGGTACAAAATTTGATTAAAATGCAATACTTACGCATTTAATGGAGTAAAGTGCAATGTTTCAGCAAATTCTTGCTGATCAGACTAGGCAATTGCTATTTCTGTTTACTTATAATTTATGTTTGACTTCTACCAGCTCCTCTCTTCTAATTCTTTATGTGGTGCAGAATGAATTATTGTGAGCTGTGATTTTCCCCAGTGAGGCACTCTGTAAGCGTCATGGTGGACACAGCAGAAGAGCCTGAGCACCCACTGCCTCAAGTCCTTTTTCTGGTGTCTGATTCCATGAGTGAGGACTGTGGCTGCATGACATCACTTCTTCAAAGCTCTACTGGCTTTTATTTCTCTGTGCTCCCTTTACCCTAGTCCATGAATACCACTCTCCTTTCACTCACACATCCTGCTTTCCCATCCCCTGTTGTCATTAATGATTCCTAACCCCTTCACTTCCCTGCCTCCTGCACTTCTGCCACACACATTTGTTTTATGTTCATGCAGAGCATTTACAATTAAAAGGTGCAGATGCTGAGTTAAGAACTATGCCATGTAACAACTCAAAATTTTGTACAAATAATTGCATTTTGGGTCTTTTAAAAACTCTGTGCATTTGTATGATTTTACAAATTAAGGAATGATGATTGAGTGGGTAAGCTTCCTGAAATCTGATAGCAGGTAATTCATGTGGCATACCATATTATGTCAAAGAAGTTACCGGGCTTATAAAAGACATATCACTATTTATTGTAACTTTATAGTTCAGCTCAACTTTTACTTGTGGGTGTTTTAAAAAATTTGAAAAGGAATTGTTTAGATGACCTCATCCACATAGAAATCATCATGGCCTGGAAGGTAAATTTTTTAGAAAAATCATTTTTGATATTTTTCATCAAAATGCATATTTGTATTTATAGCTGAATAAAGATTTAAATAGTTTTCCTAAAACATTATGACATATATGCGTGTGTGTAAATGCATATATGTATTTTATAATTTAATTTTATACATTACAGAATACTTATACATTTCTGCTGTCATACTAGCTCAGATTTTGGAGAAATGTAGCACAGATAGAGAAAAATGAATTACCACCCACCAAGCCTTATGTATCTGTTGTTATATTCCTCTGTGATTTGAATGTGCATGGGAGGCCAAATTCTATTCATCACAATTTAATTTTAAGTACCCATTATGAACCTTGTTTACTCTCTACAGAAAGGGTGGAAATGCCAATGAGAGAGCTAAAGATGTCAGACTCTTGATGTTTGGCAGCTGTACACACCTGCTGCTTCTGTCAGTGTTGTCACATACCCACGGAGCCCAGCTCAGCACCTCCTCCTCACCTCCCACACCAGAGCTATAAGCAATGTTCGTTTTCATCTCCTTTACTCTAGACAAAGGAAAAAATGTGAAATTTTGCTATGCCTTTTTCCTTTCTACTTCAGACCCCAGTACATTGCCAAATATATTTCCCTCTGTCTTCAAGTTCCCTCTCTGTCCACTCAGATTTGATACCAAATGCTTGCCTTGTTGCTGCTTTTGTTTATAATTTCAGAGAAGGCTATTCATCTGAGCCCATTGCCTGACTTGTCTCCATGAGCTGCTAGATTTGAATGCGTTTTTCTTCTTATTACTGCCCAAACAACTACAGATTTCATTGAATACACAGAATTGATCTGGAAATTTGTAAGACACAACACTTCTGTTCACACACAACAATATGAAATCTGGAGTTAAAAATCACATTGAGGTGTAAGCAGTTAGGACACCACAGGCAACTCAAATCTCAGAGAGGAGTGCCTGGGTTCCAATACTGGATCTACTGCTTACTGCATCCATCTTCTTGATAATGAGCCCCCTAGAAGGCAGAGGATGTTGCTTTCAGTAGTTGGAATCCCGTGAGACACATGGCAGACCTAGGCTGAATTCCAGTCTCTTTTGGTACCATCCAGCACTGCCTCATTCCACAATTGTAAATCCAATCAGCACATTAGAGCTTCCATTTTCTCTCTTCTCTGTCTCCAATAAAAAAATTAAAAATTTTAAATGTATACCCACAAAACTGTATCGTGGAAATAAGAAGAAAAATTAAATTTTAAAAAAGTATATTGGTATTAACCTATGAAATCAACACAGGGTAGTAGAAATAAAAGTAGAATCAAAGTAAAGTGATAAACTAGATCTCTATAGTCAGTAGTGATCCTTCTTTAATTCAAAACATCTTAGAAATGTCTTTTGCTACCAGTCTTCAATGGCTACATGCTTTTGTTTTCAAAGCCATGGGTTTATAGTAACATTTTTACTCTTCATTTTTTCAGAATACCATGAGACTTTCATAGCTTGGGAGACATACTTGTTGTAGTCACAGCTATAAACCACCAGGCTGTTGGTGCAAGAGGATCATTGTCTGGCACTGTAACCATGTAGCTTTTGGTGCTAGTGAAGTCTCCAGGTCTGTGAGAGAGGAATAGGCACCCTTTCCAAGTAAAATCCTGTTTTCCTTAGCTTTCCTTTGCAAATCTTGAAAAGATAATATGATTGCACACAGTGTTTGGTTGTATAATTATTATTGCCAGTAGTTAACCGGAGATGTGGATAGATGACCATTCTAAGGACTGAAGAAATGCCATATGCCTTATTATTTTCTATTTTGATAGTTTTACCACGTCTTTGATCATGTAAATTCTCTCCATTCCCTAACTCAAATCATACTAATTTCCCAACATCTTTGCTGTTGAAAGCCTTTCCCTTTCCGCACGCCCACTCCTTCCTATTTTCTAGGTTCTGCCAACTGTTACTGCTAGAATAAATGTGTTTCACTTCCCTTTGTGGTTTTCCTGCTTTATTAAAGTGATAGAACTCCTTTCTGCTTCTCTCTATTGCATTGACTCTCTGAGGTTAAATATCTCCAGCTAAAGCTATTGACTCTCCCACAGGTGGGAAGATGAGCTTTGTCTAACCAGGGAGCTAGGGGTGAGATCAGGCATGTTTGGAAATCCAAGGCCACTTCTTCACAGTGTGGCTGAATGTTTCTCATGCATGCACGGATTTCAAAGCGTACCTCACCTTATGAAAATCTCTCTTATTTCAACAACGTTCTTATTGATGTGACTAGAAAATATTTTTTATCATCAGGATGCTGACCACCACTTATGACAAGTCACCCAACTTTCCAAAAATTATGGAGTCAAAATATGTACCAAACTTTAATGCATTATTTTCAGTTTGTCTCTTAGTTCATACAACCTCAGAAAGGATATATTTTTTTTTTCATTTTTGGGGGCAGAAATAATCATGATGTAATAAAGCATATGTACTTTGACTGCAAACAGTATCCATGAAATTTTCAAGCCAGATTTAAGGTTTTCACAAGCAATAATAATAACAAAAAGATATATATAGAACATTTACTGGATAATTCATTTACCTCCTTTTTTCTTTTATATGACCAATATTATATAATTGTATAATGTAGAACATAGAGAAACACATTGCTTGAGCACTTAAATAATAAGGCTGTATACTTATAATTGATGATGTTTTGGCAGATAATGGAATTGGCATATACCACTATGACCTGGCAGTAACTGAAGAAACCAAGAGAGAAATATTTGACTTTCAGTTAGAAATAACTAATATGACTTTGCTATTGTAAATCAGTAATAACTCAATTTTTAAGGACAAAGAGTAAAATGAGATAAGATTCTACAAATAGCGAAACATTAAGTAGTTGAGCAATGTACATTATAAGAAAGTGAAAAGCTAGCAGAAAATGTTCTAAAATAGAATTAATATTATATATTTATTGCTTTAAACTCTTATGCATTACTAAATACCATACTGCAAATTTGAAGGTATAAATCAATCATTTGTAATAATTTTGGGCTGTTATCTAAGAGTTTGATCAGTTTTAGAAATGTAAGTTTTAGGGCTTAGTCTCACATAAAAGTTTTACCCAATATTATGACAGCAATGACAAGAGAAACCTATTATTTTTATGGGTTGGCACTTTTTTTTTAGTCTAAATTGAAGAAGAACATTAAGATGTTTGATTATCTAAACATATTAAGTGGGTAATGTTTTCTGATACACATCATTATCTTCTGGTATATGATGCCAAGCTGTTCTCTCAGTCTGCATTCAGCAATAATTTCAAAGGTTTTGGTTGGAGAAATAACATATAATAATGTTTAGGTAATGTCTGGGGAAATCTAGACCTGAAATTCATAAATAAAATAAATAGAATAGCATTTTAATTAAGCAAATATATTTGTAAAACCTTAAAATATTGAATATTTTTATGAATCCATATTAGTTTTATATACTAAAGTATTATAAGGATTTGTCTAGGATATTTCACATCTAAGCATTAATTTCTCTGTTCCATTCAGTTCCTGACATCCTATAAAATTAGTTCAGCTTTATCCTTCTGCTAACAGTCGTGGCTGTATCTATTATGGGTTACCATAAATAATTTAAAATTTATTCCTATCATTGTCATTGCTGCATTAGATAGAACAAGGCACATGAATTCCAGATTATGGAAATAGATCCTCTGCCCTATCTTCAAAATTCTAGACAAAATGATACCAAAGTGGTCTAGAACAAATTGTGTTCTAATTCCTCAGATAATTTTGATTTTCATATTTTTTATTACTTAGCACAGAAAGTGAAGTCTTTCATGAATAAAACAATTAAAAGTTTAAGAATCTTCCTGCCCTGTCTCAACAGCATTTAAAAATAATAATTTGCTATTTTTTCATTTGTGCTAACTGCAATTTTGAATCAGATTATAAAAAAGAGATTATTCTAAATTTGATTGTGTTTTCATCATGCAAAAATTATTAGTGAAGTTTTATTTATCCATAGTTCACGTAACTGCTGGATTAGATTATCCATTGTTCAGTTTCATATAAGCAGCAAATAAGGAATTGAGAACTTCAATAGTCGCTAAAAGGTGAAAATTGAAGTCCTAATTTAGACTATCACATTTCATCATTTAGCAACTCATGAAAAACTGAGAACTGAGAAGATTTGTTTCAATGACTAACCTTGTTTACTGGAAAGGCACTTAGACAGAGAGAGTGAATATCCTGTATCTGTTGGTTCCTTCTCCAAATAGCCTTCCTGGTTTTAGCCAGGGAATCTGAAGAGGAGCATCTGGGACTCCAACTGGTCCCGTATGGGATGCTAGTGATGCAGGCAACTTGACCCGTCATTGCACCATAGTGCTGGCCACCAAATCTTATTTTGCATCTCTAGAGTAGTTTTTAAGAACAAATTACATTGATGTGTGTAAGAACACAATGAGAAATTGGTCAAATTAATAGAGCCTTTATAATTGGATCCTGCAGAGTGGAAAGTGGTTTTACAATTAATAATAACCAATGAGGTCTTTTGGATATCAAGGCAGCAGGGATAAAGTCTTGTGTCAGTAGCTCTAAGGCTGTGTGAGGAGTCCTTTTTTCTCAATCAGAAAGATGTACAGAGAGGAGAGACAGGGAGAAAGGCCTTCCAATGCTGGTTCATTCCCCAAGGAGTCGTAATGGCCAGAGCTAAACCCATCCAAAGCTAGGAGCCAGCAACCTCCTCTGCTTCTCCCACACAGGTTCAGGGTCCCAAAGCCTCGGCCTGTCTTTGACTGTTTTCCTAGACCACAAGCATGGAGCTGGACAGGAAGTGGAGCAGCTGCAACATGAACTGGCACCCATATGGGATCCTGGCACATGCATGGTTAGGAGTTTAGACATTAGCCTATTGCCACTAGTTAGAGATCTTAAAAGGAAGAAGCTATCTTTTTTTTTTTTTTTTTGATTGTTAGATGCAAACAGTCTCAAAAAAGTAGCTACAACCAGAATACAAGAGCAGAGTACAGATATCAGAAAAGAACGCTTCTAGCTTCATGGGAAAATAGAGAGGAAACAGACCTTACTCATTTCATTAGTAAAATAGGATTGTATGTCCTATTGCTCTCAGTATATTTGTGAAAGTTTCAAGTCTGTATCATTGATGTATACATTATTCCTGGTCTTGGAGATTACTAGGCATTGATGGAACACGGTAGAATGTTAGCCCTATCATCCTCCTTTTGTACCTCCACCACACTTTTCCGGTTACGTTTGTGGTTAAAAGCTCGACTATGAGGGCCAGCATGCTCTCTCAACTGGCTAGCCCTCCATCTCCAAGTACCAGTGTCTAGGTTTCCCAGCACCCAAGTGGGAAACCCAAAAGCAGCTCCTGGCTTCTGACTTTGTCTCCAGCCACTTCGGCCAATTGGGCAGTGAACCAGTGAATGGAAGATCTTTCTGTTGATTTCGCCTTCTTTCTGTAAATCTGCCTTTCCACTAAAAAATGAACATTTTTCTTAAAAGCTCTATTATCCATCTAGTTTACAAAACCAAATCCTGTGTGTAGTTTCTAATTAATTAATATCTTGACCTCTAATCTCAGCAAGCAGTCTCAAGTTTTGGTTTAGTGAATTTCTCAGCCCTGTATCTTCGTCAGTTCTCTGTGCATCTGCAGCTCAGTTTAGATCTCATTTTTTTTCTCACTTGATCTGTAGCAGCATCAGCCCAATCAATTCTCCAAACTACCCAGGAAAATCGATTAATGCGGGTTTTTTTTCCAAGAGTCTTGCATTTCTGCTTATTAAAATCTACTCACAGCTACTCACTGCCTATACTATAAAATTAAAACTTTTGGCCTGTTAGATAAGATTGTTCCATTTATGATCTTATTTTTCTCTACAGTAGATAATTGTACATTATCCACTCAAAAATGTTGGGACAAAAAAGTGCCAAATATTTTCTCGCTTCCCATTCCTCCATCTCTTCCCTTCTCTTTGCTCTGTATCTCGCATCCTTCCCTCTCCCTCTTTTTGCTCTCTCCTGCTCTCAACCTTCCTGCCTCTCCTCCTTGTCTTCCTCTCTCTCTTCCTTTCTCCCACTACTCTCCCCCCTCACCCTTTGAGATAAAATGGAAGTAAATACACGAAAGCTTTAAAAATACTTCTCAGCCTGTGGCATTGTCTTTGGGACTGGTAGTGATTCGGGATTGTTAGTGGAGACTGGCACAGTGCACAGAAAGGGAGAGCCATGTCATTGCAAGATCTGTGACATGTGACAGTGATCTGGTATTTTACAGCGCCTACAGTCTAAAGTGTACTGGAAGAGTTATAACATTCATTAAACTTCATCTCCTCGTCGGAAAGTTTGCATTTCTATTAAATAGAAATGCAAATAATAAAAATGCTTCCTCTTTTATAAGTCTTAGTAGAAAGAGTACAGGTGAATAATTTGTAATGTGTTAAGTGGATCAAGGCGTCTGTCAATACATGTAGTGTTATTTGTGTTGTTACTTCACTCTTCATCACACTGACAAGTCAGCAAAATCTGATGCATTTACTTGAAAGCCACATAGCAACATGTCCGTTAGAAACCTACATCTGTTGAAAATGTCCCCCACATAGCCAGTCTTTCATGAAAGCCTCTGATTTTTTCTTTTTTTTTCTTTTTTTTTTTTTTTTTACAATTTTTATTAGCTGTCTCCTTAGGTATATCTAGTAGAGATTCTTTGTATTAACCCACAAATGTCAGAAACCTCAGTATTTGCTTCCCATATCCTGAAATAAGCTGAGCTTAGAAAGCCCTGAAGTTTGCCTTTAATGAATTTTATGTAGAAATTATTTTGTCACAAAGCTTACTTTAGGATTTATCAGTTGTTTTTAAAACACTATCTGAGGGAAAGAGACGAGTAATGAGTTTAGACAACTTTTCTTTCCATAATCAATTATGTGTGAATTCATTGTTTTATAGTATCTGGCTTCTGTCAGGTGCAAGACGTATTTTTATAGACCCATCTGATGTAATTAAATTACGTTGATGTTATTGGGTGCCTGAATTTAAACAAATTGAGAATTTGATCTTGACATGTTGTAGATCTAAACTTAGAGATTATTTTAGTAAGTCATTTGGAAAAAAAAAAGTTTTTTCCTATAGATTACCTGAGATAAACATATGTTAACAAATCCAGATTGTGGTAGGTGATTTTACATGCGAACCTGACTATACTATCTGAACAATCAGATCTTTGGTAAAACGTTACTTTTGGGCATGTTTGTGAAAGTGTTTCTAGAAAACAGCACATTTCAGTGGACTGAGTGACAAAGACCCAGTCTCAGCTCTCTGGTGAACATCATCCAAACTGCTGAAGGTTTGATTGGAACACAATGAGAGAGAAATTGAATTTTCTCTGTGTTTGAGCTGTTACATTTGCCTCCTCTTGCCCTCAACCATCAGTGTTCCTGGTAATCACTGGGACTTAGCCAAGTTCTCCTCTTCTACCAGCTTCTCTAGTTTTATCCTTCATTTGACAGTTACACTTTGTTACCCTGGTGCTAAGGCCTCCAACCTTGAGCTGAATGACACTATCTTTCTTGCTTTCAACTTGTAAATGTTGTGTCAGTTGTTACAGGGTGTCTTGGTCTCCTTAACTGCATCAGCCAATTCCTCTGACAAATTCCCTCGCATAAATCCCTATACATCCATTAGTTAATATTTCTCTAGAGAACTGTAAGACAAAGTCTAAGGGTGCCATATAACATATGTTTTAAAAATTTATTTGCTCTAACGTTCTAGAAGCCAACTAAATAATATGTTAATGAGCTTAAACAAGTCTAGATTTTGCAAGGGACTGACATTATTCTGTTGCAATTCATAAAAATAGGGACGAGACTTCGTACTATACTGCTAGCTGTTCTCTGCTTCACATTTCTTTAATCTTTGTAAATACTTTAATATTTTGTTAATTACTTTGAAGAGTTCCTCCACCCTAACACTTGGTGGACTCTCTGATGATGCTGTTTTTGTCATGTCTGTATTCCGAAATATTTTGCTGGATTTCTAATTTTTGCTTCTTTAAATATAATCACTTCTTGCTGATTTTAAAAGACACTTTTCCACTCTTTAACTAATCAATAGTGTCTTTCACTACTCCAAATTATATCATTTTGTTGAATTTGACCAGTGTAGTTACTGTTGTGTGATTTTTATCTTTATTCTTAGTCCTGAATGTTGATGTCTTGACTCACATTTTCTCCCAAATCCCTTCTACTAAGAGGTAAACTGCAAATGATACTCTAAATCAATTATCACTTGTTCATTTCTGTTATTCTGTAATGCTTCATAAAGCTTTGACTTTATACATGCTCCATCTTTTAGCTTTTCTCCTGTGAAAGGAATAGTTGTATGGAATTCAGTCTGTTAGCACACTGCATCACAAGCGCAGTATTGGGTTGATAATACGTTGGGATTCAGCAATGAAATTAACTGTAGTTGAGAATCAGACTATAGAGATTTTGTTCATTCGATCTGATTCTTTTTCAGATCTTCTGTGTCTTTTTCATAAAACATCAAATCCGTCAAAATTTTATCTGCTGTTACAACAGTATCCAAATTGTTTCAGAAATAGTTCGTTTCTGTACTTTTTCACTTAAAAAATACTACTTTCATTGATTAAAAAAATCTGGTAGTCTTTAGTTTTCTTAAACTTCCTCATAAGTAACTTCAAGTCAATGCTCCTAGCTCAAAATCCATAGCATAGTAAGTTTGTACATTATTCAGCCTCAAAATAATTTCACTAAAATTTTGTAATTAGTGGTTAATTATGAATTACATTCTTTGCTACTTCTTTGTATTCCTTACTATTCTTGGGTATGATAGTATTAGAAGTAAGAAAAATAATTGGAAAGTATTATATACTGTTCTCCATACTACAGTTACACAAATATTTAATGCTTAGAAAAAATCTCAAATAGGTTGTATGGCTAAATTAGAGATGTTGCCTATCTGATTGAAAAGTAAGATAGTATTCATGCAAGGGTGTCAGACTGTACATTTAATTTCTCACTTGTTAACTTGAGATGAATCTTTGTAGATAATTCATGTTTTCATTTATAAAAGTTTTGACTCCCAGCCCAAGAGCATTAAATGAGTGTGTTGTTGACACATACATGCTCACCCATACAGAGGTGCACCATGATCACAGTAGGCTTCGGTGGAAGCCACATTACCGTCTGTCTTATCTTCTCACTAATAGGGTATCTGATCTGTGTTCTTTATTTTTACCCACTATCCCACCCTGCCTCCATCTCTGTTATAGCTTTGCTTTTAAATTCAGAAAGACACAGAGCCCATCAGTTATTAACACTGTTAGATATGTTTACCTTCGATTACAACTTTTGATCTGTCATCAACCATTCCAACACCAGTTCAAGGTGGAGAGGTAGAAAATGATATCCAGATGTATATCAAATGCTTTGTATTTCTACCTCATAATTCTTGTCTTGTAAATTTAAAACTATTCTGAAATATGTGGGTTTTTTTTCTTCCAATTGCTTATTGTTTGAGGGCTGGAATTGTGTTATAGTGAGTAAAACTGCCACCTGCTCACGTCCCATGTAAATGCTATTTCATGTCCTGGCTGCTCCACTTCAGCTCCTCTAAGAGCCCAGAAAAAGCAGAGGAAGACAGTGCAAGTGTTTCAGCCCTGCCACCCACAAGGAAGACCTCGATGAGGTTACAGGCTTTGACTTGTCTCAGTCCTGAGCAGCGTGGCTATCTGGGGAGTAAACCTGTGAATAGACATACCTCTGCCTTTCCCCCCTCCCTTCCCCTACTCATAAATAAATACATACATAAATGCATCTTTTAAAAACATACTCATTCTTCTAATCAGCAACCTTAATTAATCAAATATCTTCTAAGGTCTCTGCTTTATTTTGGCATGTAAAATCACGAAAATACTAGCACCATCATGATGCTAAATTCTATATGCTATCTCATTTTTCTGTAAATTTTTGAAACAATATATTACCATTGTAGGTTCCAAGCCCAGTATGTACTCTAAACTCAGTGATTATTTTTAATGGTTTCTCATACTTCCTCAGGTCAGTAAATTTACTCTTGCAAGTTCTGGTATAAAACTGTGATGCATATTAATTTAGATATCAGTTTTATTGGCTTCATGCAAACATTACTCTATCAACAATTTTTTTTAACAACCTCTTTTCCTTTGTTTTCTAGGATAACTTTGTTTTCCTGAATCTAATGCATTTTATTCTGTTTGCAAACACTGATAGGTATATATTGTCTACTTAGTCTAAAAATAAGTGTATAAATTTCTTTCTATAACCTTACATATTGGTTCACTCTGCTAGATCTTGTATCTGCTACAGAGGTTTGGGCATTCGGTATACCTTGTTTGAGAATTTTCTCTGAGTTCCCTTCGGTCATACCCATCAGCAATAGTGTGGTGCATTTAAAGATAATCTTCCTTTGTTTTGTTGGAAATCTTAAGCTAGGAATCCTGTCACGTGACACACTGGAATCCCTTCTGGTTCTGACTGTGGCATCTCAGTATGCAGGTGGCAGTGCAGTATGCAGATTCCTAATTCCCATGTGTTAGGTCAATCACAGCAACACTTGAGCACTTCTGGGCCTCTGCGCTTTTTCCTGAAATGTCCTCCTTTCTTTTTGATCGAGGTGTTCCTTCTTTTGTATTCTCCCTGATCTGCTCTCCTAGTCTTCAAGCTGTAAAAGTATTCTATGTGATAATGTCTTCATATTAAAATGCATTTTACAGTCGTGGACTTCTATCTCCCATAAAGTGCTTTACTTCAGGGCTGAATTTAAAAACCATAGATTAAAAATGGACTTAAGTACGGAACGGTATTGTGAATGACACTGCACATAGTGAAAGTCTTAATTGGCATCTATAGTAAAAGCACAAATATAGGTAGACTGATATCCACACAGTTCTAAAAGTGAGTTTACATGTAACATTCAGATTTGATAAGGACAGATGATGAGAAACACATCTCAGCTGGTCCAGGTTAACTGCCTTGCACCAATAATTCACTGTGCATCTTCTAGAAAACCCTCTCTTTCTTTTAAGTTTCCTTCCCTGAAAAAAAGTACTAAATAGTTAAGAATTATTTTACAATGAGTATACCTGACAACTTCAAAATGCTAAAATGGGAAACTAATGAATTTATCTTTCAGTCAGGATTTGGGACTTTCAATGAAGAATGAATCATCTTCCTCTGGTTACATATCTGATTACACGTAGCACATTTTTTTTTATAGAAATAAAAGTATCCCATTTTAAAGCAAAGAAAATGTCCAGGGAAGACTTTAATTTTTTGGTTATGCAAAGGTCAGGATATTCAGAATTATCTTTAATAATTTTTCTGTCCTGATAATCATCTTTTCTCATATGTCATACTATTTTCTACTTAGGACACTTTACAATCCAGCTGAGTTAGTTTGATAAAAGACCTTATAGTCTGTTAATCATCTGGATTTCATTTGATTGCTTTTTTTTGTATTTCATGCATTCATTGGATTTCAAGAAATGTGAATCATGAGTCTAATGATAGAAAAGATGACAGAGTGACAAAGAGCTTTTAGACTGCGAGCATTGGATTCAAGCTATAATTATTGTGCCAATCATTTTAGTTACAATACTTGCATTTTTATAATAGTCATTGTGCTACATCTAGTTTCTTTTTGTATAGGTAGAAATAATATGCACTAGATTAGAACACCATAAGTAACTCATCATTGAAAACTTTAAAAGCAAAGTATATGAAGTCACCCATTAGATGGAGTAAAGACTGAATTTCCCCTCTGTCAGCATCAGTTTATCTCCTTTAAGAAGTAATCAAAAAGAATTCATCAAGTAAAACTAGTGAAAAATAATTTAACAAAGTGCCAATTGAAAAGAAGCATTTGCACAAAGAATTAATGAGAAGGTTGTTTAAGTTGGTATGACTTGGTGCCACTGAACACTGGTGCACAGGCAGCATTCTGCGGTGATATAGGCCGTTGGGTGGAAATTCAAACTGCTTTCTGTGTGGCATAGTTGGTTCAGAGGTTAAGGTGTCAATTTGTATGCCAGCATCCCTTCTTGGCTTGCCTAGTTTTAAAAAAAAGAGAAGGAGATATAAGGAAATAGAAAATGCACATAGATAAGTTATTATACTTTTATTATTTTTAGTTGCATGATATTACAACTACATATTGATTAGAAACTCAACCTTAAATTTTCGTCTTTCCCTAGTATAGTGGTATGCTGAACAGTACTGTCTCAGTTCTGGGCAGTGCCAGGGCACTCACCTCCAGGTCAGGCTAGTGTGTATGAGGCTATAAAGGTACTACAGTCGGCTGTGTTGCTGGAATGTGATATTTGGTAGATTAGGTACATGAAACACATTTTCAAGTTATGTTAAATTTATCAAAATGAAATCTTGGAAAATATACACATGTGTAGACGCATAGCTATTTGAGTGACCTACTTACAAGTTATTGTAAACATCGAAATAAAAAAGGAAAAAAAAGGATGTGTTTAGGAACGTTGCAGGGGGAGAACGTGATTTGGGAACACAGCACCCATGAAGGGATTGTTCCGAGTTGTCAGCAAGGTGAAGGAAGTCAGCAAATGGTTGATGTAAGTTTGGGCTACCAACACAAAAATGTCTTAGCATTTCTATCCTTAAAGTGACTGAATTATGAATTTGTGCTCCTAAAACCGGTATGAAATAGAGATGTCAGAAAAAAATCAGTGCAGAAGAAATTCACCTCCACGATCCCGGTGCCCAAGCACAGAACGCAAAAGGTGATGTGAAAATATTTCTCTTTTCACATTACCTTTTATCTTCTGATCACCACCTAGTCCTTCCCATTGACTAAACCCAACTTGGATTCAAAAGACAAGGTGCTGAGACGTTTACAGTCTGCACACAACACGGCGTACGCGGGAGGCTAGATCTTGGGGTTGGGGGATAGAGAAAATGGACAATTCACCAGGATTTTTAAAAATTGTGTGTAAAATAACATGTATTATGTTTCCATACAAAAGCGAGGACTTAATACTCTGACAATATTGTATTGGTGAATATTGTTTTAGCAACCCAAAAGTATGATTTGAAATAAGCAGAGATAATTTTAGCAAGTCTCATTTTACCTCAAATTATTCACAGGGGTATCTGTTACCCCTTGGTTTATTCATAAATTACCAAAGATGGTAGGAAATTGCATATTCTGGATCCGTGAACAGAGAGCAGTTCCTAGTATGCTGTAACTTCAGCCAGTTTTAGGGTGAGGTCATTGTTTCCAGCCAGGAACTTCACGTTGAGTAGCAATTTTCAAAAGGACTAACCATACATTCGTATTAGATTACCTGCCTTTTCTAGTACTTAAGCATGTTGCTCAAAGCTAAATGCTTAAGCCAAGCAAGTCCAAGTGTTTCTGTGAAAGGAAGTTTAAAATGAAGTGTTTGTTTTTCTAGATCTCCAGTAATACATAACCATACTCAATTTAAAAAAACCACCAAAGGAGAAAAACGAACAACAAAAAGGACATGTAAAAACGATCACATCTACATCTAACTTGCTCTTTAATCACCCCTTTCCCTCACCCATGCACGCTCTGATTTCAAGTTTTGTTCATTTTCGTTTTCTCTCAGGATCCTTTGATTTTTGTGTTCCAAGTAAAATACACAGACACACATATAATGGTGGGGTTAAAAATAGATCATGTAAATGAATCTACTTGGGCATATTTTGAAATTTCTCATTATGATATTTCAAATCACTACCAATTTGCATGAAGAAGAGTTTGCATTCAGAATATCATCTGCTCCTAGCAGTAAAGGAAATATGCTACATTGTCTCAATCTTAAGAAAATCCCTTTGAGCCAAACAACCTTAAGACCATTGATTTTCCCACTTATTTTCCTTTTATGAATAAGGAGACCATGGGTAAGACAAGTGGGCATTCAGTTGTGTGCTTTGTTAGTAATCATTTTTGGCCATCATTATATGTTTTATCTGTTCAATGTTAGCCTGCTTGTGTTAGGCATAAAGTGGGCAAGCATATCTACAGAATGTATAGCAGAAATGCCATGAGTACATTTTGAACATCTATTCTCTAGCTAGAGTGGAACAATAATACCACTAAGAATTGTACTAAAGTTTAAGCCATTCAATGATTGGCACTTAGTGAAATATTGTTATCCTTTTACTTGAAACCCTTTGACTAAAATATCAATGCTTAGGTTATGATGTGGCATGTGCAATTTCAGAGGAATGACTGATGTATAATTTGGTAAGAATTTCTTTGGGTGAATTCGTGTAGATTCCAGTTACTTGACTGATTCACCCAGTCTACACTTGTTGCAACTTCCATTCTGCCAGGGGACTGATGACAGAAAATGGGGCTTTTCTCCAGGCTCACCAGGAGCACCTGAGGGGGCCCTGAGACAAGCTATGTAAGCTACTCTGAAACCCTCTTGGTTCTGGGAGCCACAGTCTCCCTCCCAGGCTGACAGACTGCTCCTGTCTGTTTTCAGAAGTTGTTCACAATTGCACTGATTTCTTGTTTCTATGGCACCTACCTCTTCCATACTCTTGAACATCTAACAGTATGCAGGACTTCATGGTGAAGCTTGTCACTCTTCTCAGATTTGATTTACTGCCTCTTTCCTAATGCGCTTAAAAAAACTGTACAAATTTGTATATTTTCCAATTTAAACTTCTGAAGGGTAGTAGTGCATGTGTGTGTAATTAGTCATGTTTCTTAAGTTGCTGGGATACTGTATTCACCTTCATCAGTTTCTTCTATGCCAGTTGGGAAGGGACTGTTGTATACCTGTGTGATTAAGGATATTTGTGAAACAGACTTATCTAATTCTTTCAGGAAATAAAAGGCAAGTGTGTGTGAGAGAGAATTAAATAAAATAAAAATTAATCTGGATGGAAAGAAGATGGAGTATACATTTGTGGTAGAAGTGAATGGGACTCTGGAATGTAGTCATGTTAAATGGAAACAGGAGTAAGTGACTCTTAGCCACACTGCACAAGTAAAGGAGGAAGACAGCAATGCTACATAGACATAACAAATTTCCAAACTCTAGCCCAAGGAATAGGATACTCAAGATTTTGATTTTATCTTTTTAAGTTTGAGAGTTTATGTAATAATTATGTGGTCTAGCATTTCTGACTTAAATGTTCTAAAACTGTCACTGAATTGGCACTAAGAGATGTATCCTAACTAAATAGTAAACAATTTTAAAAAACCGTTTATATTTCAGTGTGAATAGTTTCAAAAATTAATGAAGATTTTATAGCTATTCATTGAGCTAAAATACACTATTGAAGAAATTCATAGTTGATCTCATCTTGTAGTTAGGATGAGATATGAAATGTAATGCAAAATACAAATAAAGCTTTAATTTAAGCTAGAAAATAGAAAGTTTTAATCTGTAAAATTATTGCATTTTCTGCTCAGCTAGCCTTCCATTCTGTATAACAGAATTTAAGTTAATCCTTTATACTATGTTCTTAAATATCAGAGTAAAATGATGTTATCAGGTCACAAGTAAACCTTCACTAGAAGCATTAAATATCAAATAAGCCATGCTGTGCTGCAATGTTGTAAGTTGATCACCAAATTAAATTCCTCTAGAAATCAGAATTTCTGTTCTTTTGTAAGGAGGAAAGATTGGGAGGAATGAAATGTACTCAGAAATAAAACTGAAATTTGAAGTTACAAAAATTCTTATGATACTAGATGTCTACAGATTTTATGGTCACTACTGCTAAAAAACCCCAGTAAGTATTTTTGGTTGCTTCTGCAGGACACAGAGAAGGGAAAAATCCATATGGTTCAATAGAAATCCAGGACTCTCCTCTGCTTCCCTCTCAATTTCGACTTCAGCAATTCAATATGAAGACAAGCAGAAATCCCAATCCTTTCTCTCTTAAAAACTAAGAGGAAAAATTTCTCAGGCCCAAGAATTGCTCCAACACAAAACAGAGATCCTCTTTATAATTGGAAAGGTGAAAGAAATCCCATCCTAGCTCAGACGCAGATCACAGATAATAAAACTTTTGGTTACCTCAGAATTTTTGGCCTGAGAACCCATCTGATTGCATGCCAGTCAAGTGGCAAGCACAAGGCTACAGCTTTGCAAGCAGGAGAAATGAAGGAGAGAGATTTCTGTGACTGGTGTCCTTGTTTAGGAACTTCTGAAAGCTAGAGTGGAACAGAAACATCATCACACATTTTCATTTTCTCAGGCACTGCAGTATGTGCACTATAATAGTAGCTACTTAGATCAGTGGGAAGTTACAGCAAGCCAAAAAAAAAAAAAAGACTCAAAATATACTTAACTTATGTGTGATATGGAAACACTGAATTTGTTGAAAGAACTATGTCTCTCTCAAATAATACAGAGATAATCAGATGTCCTCATGTATATAGGAATTTCATATAAGCTTCACACATGCAAATTAACATAAGGTATAGCATAAGCCTAAATATAAAACTATAAAAATTATATAATACATATATAATAAAAGTCTGTATTATGATAGCTTTCAGATAAAAAAAATCAAAATTATTACCCTTAAGATAAAAAAAAATCCGATTTAGGACTCAACAACAATTTTGCTACTAAAACACTAACATTACAAATAAGTACATTGTATTTAAAAAGTGTAAGCACTTAAAATAAGAAGTGGATTTTCTATCTCCACTATGTTATATTGATATCCATATGATACTAATACTTTCAAAAATTAAGTCCTGTATATGTCATAAATTTAAGTAAGATTAAACTATTTATACAAGAGACAGTTATGGAACTTGGAAATACTTTAGAAAAGTTAGCATATAATAAACTCACAAGGGTCTACACAGCATAAGTCAAATCCAGTGGCATGAAGAGACAACCAAGAAAGAGAAAATATTTGCAATGTGCTTATCCAAGTTAGAATTAGCCAACAGGGTTGCCTAAGAACCTCAAAAACCTCAGCAAGAAAAAAAAATCTGGTTAATACACTGACTGAGAATCTGATACAGTTAACAAAAAAAGGAATAAAAATGACTAGCATATGAAAAACACTCAGTATCACTAATCAGTGGGAGAAATGTGAATTAAAGCCACAGTAAACCAAGGTTTTGAGGGTAATCTTCCTGCCTTGGTGTTGACCACTGTGTGTGAGAAAATAGAGCAAGGAAGTGCTAGGCTCTCTTCTTTAAAGGGCGTTAATTCATTCATGACCCTTCCATATTAACAAGCAGCTACCTGCCAAGGGTCTCACCTCCTAATGTCATCGCAGTGGGATTAGGATAATGAAACATGAATGTTGGCGAAACATCACATTCAGTTCGTGAGACTTGCTTGATCATTAAGCCATGGCTCTATTTTCAATTCACATTTTTCCAAAAAAATTTAATATTGGATAGATAACGAAAAATGAATTTTCTCTTATGAAGTGCTAATAAAGATTGCCTTATTTCCTAGAGATTTAAATGAGGGTGGCTGTAAAATTGCATTAGCATAATTTGAGAAATTCTTCATGGGGCTATTTGATAATGAGCAATCTGAGAATGTTGTTTTTCATTGGCCAAGTCACAAAGCTCATTTTACTTGAATAAGAATGAAATCAACTAGGGATTCTATTCTTCCCATGTAAAATAAGTTATGATAATTAAGAAATAATTTAAAATACTGAATTAACCATTAATACAAAGAGGAAGATATTGTCAGCAAGTATTTATCCTTATTCCACGTCCATGCAAAATGCATCACATTAGTTTTAAGTATCATACAGTAGTAAATCATAAAAGTAAGTATTATGTTCACTGATCTTGATGTGACAATTTCATAATTAAATGAAAGGTTACAGAAATTTACAAAGCACATTCAGTCCTATTTGGTGTTAGTGTGTGTATCTTTGTGGTGATAGGTGATACAGAAGACATATATTCAGTATGCATGTTTTGTTTCCATGACTTCAGGTTTGAAATCAACTTTTGAAGAGATCATGTACTCCATAGGGTTTTTTCACTTTTGAAGTTGATTCTATTATGTGCTTGTGATACCTCAGCAAATTCCACTAACTGAGCACTGAAAAGCTCTAATTAAAAGAGAGATAATTACAATCAAATTATAATTTCTCTCTAAATTTCCAAAGGTCTTATTCCACATGATGATTTTCAGAGTGTTTCAAGGATATTAACCTATTTGGTTACAGCATTATTGTAGAAAGAGACTTTTTGTATGTAAAAACAAGTTATCCTCTTTCTCTGAAATATATGTAGTGGCTTTGCGAGATTTCATGCTGCAGCCAAAGGGATCCACTTGCCTGTGTGCACAGGAGTTCTGTCTGATACTGGGAGATGGGATGTTGGCGGGCAAGAGAACAGTGCTTTCTGTATAGCTGGTGTGTCCTTACCAAGATGGTGACTTCATTTCTCTCTAGCTTGACTGTTCTTTAAACAGGTTTGTTCCTGACTTTATACTGTTGATCTCCATTTTTTTTTTAGCATGTTCACTGTAGAATGATCACATTTGTGCATTCCCTTTCAGCTCCTTTGAGACAAAAGTCTTCTCCCAGCTTTTGTTTGCTTTAGCATTTAGGTGTGTATTTCTTGGGAATTGGGAGCTATCCCTCTAAAATTCAATCTACAAAAAAGAGCCCCTATCTTCCAGTCGCTGAGGCAGGATAGGAGCTTAACTTCTGTTGGCCCCAATTTGCAAATATAGATGGCTTAATCATGTTGACCCAGTGGACATACTAATGTCCTCCAGTAATTGTCCATTAGGTTCTTCCAGCATTTAGCTCTTGTGACTTGTGTTCAATGGAATCAAATTGATCTCCCTTCTCTATTGTAGCAGTCTTGAAACATACTGCAATACTTCTAAATAGAATCCTCCTTGCCTGTTCTGCTTATCTGGTCTAATTTTCATCTCACAGCCCCAAAGTAGAAGCACTAAGCTTGTTAAATTCCAATAGCATTTTTAAAGATATAACGAAATTAATGAAAACTGCTGTATTCCAATTTGATGATTACATATAGTGATACATGATACCAAACTTAAAATATTTAACTATATATCACTAGAATTTCATTGAAAATGATGCTGTGTAAAGGCAATATGCTTAAATCAACATTAGCACAGTAGGATGGTATACATATAAAGTATACAAATTAACATGTAACTATTTTATGTTATTTATTTTATTTACTGGTATGGTTTGTAAACCTCACTGGTGGGCTGTTACAGCAGTTCAGGATAAATTAAGGGTACAGGTTTACATTTTCAGATGATTCTTCATAAAGAATACAGACAGTTTTGAAAATATACTTGTGAAAATCCGTAAGTAAAAGAAGGGCAAAGGAGCAGGCAATAGAAACACGTCTGCAAAGAAGTTTGAAAGTAGAAAAGGCAAGTGGCTGTGACATTGCATGTAGTCTTGGCTTTGAATTTTAAAATCTAATGTAGGCACCTTTGGGGAATAATCTGGCATAACTGTGTTCAGATAGGGTCGAGGCAACTTTGAATTGTTATTATTGATTTTCTACTATAGATTTGCCCATCTTCAATAGCCCACTGGTGTATACAAACAGCCAGAGTTAGCCTTATCTAAGGGAATGGCTGAGACTTTTGCCCACTGTTAGAGGAGGAGAAAAACTGTAAGAAACAGCTTCTCAAATGTCTTCCTCTCGATTCTGTATGTAATTGTTGAATATAAATAACTGACTCCTAAGCAAAAATGATTAGGTCCTCTGAAAATCACTTTCTCACCTGACTTAAAAAAGATTGAACTTCAGTTTTTCTTTTCTTCTTAGATTTACTAGATCAATCAGATAATGTAATGTTCACTTGTGTACCCATAACAAAATACTTTGAGTAATTTGTAAAGAAATTCATTTTCCATAGTTTAAAGGATGCAGAGTCAAAAATCAAGATGCTGAACTTGAGTTTGGTGAGGGCTGCTGCTGGCTTCATAGATGGCACTTTTCTAGTTTGCCCTCACAGATCAGAAGACAGAAGGATAAAAGTGTACAATTATATCACATGCATGTTCATGGAGGTGTTTATACTACCAATGAGGGCTCTGTCCTCTTAACTGAATTACTCCAATAGTAACTGCCATTGTAGTGTCCATTTCTCAGATGCATTTTAGAGAGGACACCACCATTCAAAACATGGAACATTGGTACAATCATTTCCCCTATGGTAGTAGTATTTATAAAATTGCTCCATACAAGGCATACTGCATACCACCACAGGGGCCAATCCTGTAGGAGCAGCATTTGTCTAGGAATAGATTTGTATTTCAGAGTCTACTGTACCTTTCTTGGAGGGGGAGGAACAGGCCAATTTTGAAGCACACAGAAATTGGTTAAACTATGTATTACTCACTGACAACTCTGAGCTCTGTTTCCAGCTTTCTTTGAAGAATTATACTTAAGGAGCTCTAATTATACAGTATATCAGCAAAGAGATATGGAATGGCAACTTAAAGGCTTTCTTTCAAATAATGACTGCCATCAATTTTTAAGGAATATTATTTATTATAGAACAGCAGACATTTACAGCACTTTGCACTTCTTAAAACTGAAGGAAAGTCCTCAAAACCTTAACTGAGAACTTCAAATAAAACATCATGAATTGGTTAGATAGATGGATGCCTAAGTAGGTAGAAGAGGAGAATAAGAAATGGCAAAATTGGCGAAGAGTGTCTGCACAGGGAACGTGACCAATAAAGATAATTGAAAAAAAAAAGTTTTTTACCTCCTAGGAGAGAGACTAGAATGGAAATGTTTTCTCAGTAAAAGAAGAAAGTGTGGCACATAACAAATGGATCAGGAAGGGGATAGATTTCAAAGAATTTAAATGATGATAAATAGAAAACATTCAAAAGTGGGAAGACTGAGAATTTGAGAACAGTGTTTAACATTTTAATTTGACTATTAGTACTTATCTCATTTATCAACATGGCCCTATATAGCATTCATTACTTAGAAAGGATTCATAATTTTAATTGTGTGAATCATTTTAAATGTTAGAAATATGTTAATAAACTATATATTATGGTTTACTATAAAGTAGATTAAATACATTATAGTTCCTGATGTACACATCTTGGTGCTGTGCAAGCCTTCCCCTAAGGAAAAGTTTAGTGCGAACACCTTTGTTTTTCAAATCATATGTGCCTGAGTTAATAAGAATTTTAACCTTATTGATGCGTTTGAGCTAATTCATCTCCTCAGGTCTCAGTTTATTAATTTTCAAGTGTGGAATCTAATACTAACATCCTATATCCTGGATGTCCTGCTTTCAATCCAGTTTCCTGCTAATGTGCATGGAGGATAGTAATTGGATGACAGCCCCAATGTGTAGACTACTGCCGCCCATGTGAGATCTGAATGGGGTTCTTAGATCAGCCCTGGTAATTGCATCTAATTGGTTAATGAAAAATTTCCCTCTGTCTCTTTCTGTCTATAAAAATATTGATTTACTTATTTTAAAAAGAAATAGTGTACAAAAATACAAGTATTAATATAGATCAACAAAATATATAAAGGCAAAAAATTATGCTTAGCAAATTTAATATATATCTTCTATGGTCTTCCTTAAGGAAAAACTACAATTTTCATTATTCACTTCTATATATCAGTCTTCTGAAACCCACTTGTCTGTTAGCTTCTATGAAAAAAAATATAGACCTTATGATAACAGCTTCAACATGATCATTGCACTTTGAGTAGACACACTTGAGATTTATTCATTTTTTTTCTTCTAGGAAAAAAAAATGAAGCCATGCACTTGAATTGTAGCAGACATTTACTGGTTACTATGTGCTCCAATACTGATTACCTAATCAGTTTGCCCTAATTATATTTTGGTCATCTACGGATGCTATTGGCCAGTCAAATAGTACATTCAAGTCTGTTCTCAGGTTCCAAGATCATCTTTGCTTTCATTAGTGCCATTCATCATTACTTCCCCCAGGAACAATAAGCCTTGAGCACCAGTAGCTTGAGGTTTCTTTTGTCAACTTCAGTAAGTAGCTTGCTATGTTCCCACCATGCATGCAAAAACAAACCTCTGTATGTTTAAGCTAGTGGAAATATACCTGCAGCTAAGATATTCATACATTGCTTACTTAGTGTCTTACTCTGTTGGTGCTACCTTGTGGGTCGTAAGAAGATGAACTGCAGTGCTGGCAGCTGGCCTTTGATTAAGATGCTAGTTAAATTACCCATATTCTTCATCTCTTAGAGGTCTTTGAGTCTTTTGGTCCTCTTTATTTTCTTTACAAAGATCCATATTTATTTTAAAAGTTATAGTTATGGAACAAGAAGGGCAAAGACAGAGAGGGGCATTACATCTGCTGAGTCAGAGCAGAACAGGCTGAAGCCAGGAGCTTCATGCAGGTCTCCCACAAGGATAAGAAGAGACCCAAACATGTGGGCCACCTGCTTCTGCTTTTCCCAGGCCATTAACAGGTGACTGGATTGGAGCTGGAATAGCTGGGGCATGTAGTGGATGCCAATGGATGCTTTTCCTGCTATGCCAAAATGCTGGGCCCTCAGCTCTTAGGGCCTTCAGTTGACTAAATTAATCTTATCCATATTAATCAAAGAATCTGCTTGGGTTGTAGTTATTCCAAGTAACATTCTAAGTGCTAAACCAAATGCCTGCCTCTTGAGTTTTAATTGCATCTTATAAATACATTCATAGTAATATCTAAAGTTACACTAATCCAAACATCTGAACCACAGTCTAGAGAGGTTAACACATAACATTATCACAGTCTTGTTTGAAACCACTTTTAGCTTTGAAATACACCCTCTTGCCACCAAGTATAGTACTACTTTCAGAATGAATCATTCTATTTAATATCTCCTTTTGTTTATCCCTTAGGACAACTTCCCTATCACAACTTAAAATTTATTTTTTCATTTTTAGTCTGTGGCAGCCTGATACACAAATCACAGTCTCACAAATATAAGCCTGTGTGTATATATCTGAGAAAACTAATTAATGCTTAATGCCATATATCAATGAGCCTGGCACTGTAGCATCGTGGGTATAGCTACTACCTGAAAAGCTGGCATCCAATTTGGGCATTAGTTCTAGTCTAATCCACTTCTGATTCAGCTCCCTGTTAATGGCCCTGTAAAGCAGTAGAAAATCCACTAGGTGCTTGGGATTCCACCAATCTTGTGGAGCCTTGGAAGAATCTCCTGGCTTGTAGTTTTTGCCCAGCTCAGCTCCGTCTCATCGCCTTCTAGAGAGGAAACTGGTGGGTTGGAGATCTCTCTGTCTGTACTTCTGACTTTCAAGTAATACATTTTTAGAAAGAAGAAATGTACCAAACAATGTTCAAGTGTATATACCTCAGCTTCAGCATCGGTTACATTTATGAGGTTGATAAAATTATATGGGCACCTACTATTATAAAGTATTGTAACAGTCCTGCTGAAATGAAGATTAAAAAAAAACAGTATTTCTCCTTCTCAAAAGAGCATACAGAGCAATTTAGGAGCTATTCATGGAAATAAATGAATTCATACAGTGTAAAATAGGAGCAAGTAGTGCCACAGTATGTCACAGCGGAGCATACTGAAAGTGCCAGAAGAAATGTCTCAATATTCTCATCAGCAAAGGAAGCAACATTAACATTCTTGCCTTTTTTTTCTTGTCATTTAAAATACACTGCACTTCACTCCCCTGGTGACCATAACTTGTGTGATATCAGAATTGGTTTATGGGAAAAAATAATTACAAAATTATTACAGGACCTGGCATGGTAGCCTAGTGGCTAAAGTCCTTGCCTTGTATGCACTGGGATCCCATATGGGAGCTGGTTTGTGTCCTGGCTGCTCCACTTCCCTTCCAGCTGCCTGCTTGTGGCCGGGGAAAGCAGTAGGGGATGGTCCAAAGCCTTGGGACCCTGCACCTGTGCAGGAGACCGGGAAGAAACTCCTGGCTCTGGATTGGCTCAGCTCCAGCCGTTGTGGCCACTTGCTGAGTGAACTAGCAGATGGCAGATCTTTCTCTCTGTAAATCTGATTTTCCAATTTAAAAAATCCAAGATTACTATTTCCATTAGCAGACAAAATTAATCACAGCGCATTATAACCACGGTAAAACAAAGATGAAGAAAGGAAAAACTTGCTTAGTGAACATCATCTTAACAAATAGCTACCTTTCTTTTAGTGGCATGACAGGAAAAGGTACACGTGAGGTTGGGAGTTGTTTTCTGGATTAGTAGTGACTTCAGGAATCCTCAAATCCAACTCTGTCTCTTATATAAAATGATTATTCAACCACATGAGCTGTTTTCTATCAGGATTCATACACTTCACAAAAGTCTTCTTCAAGCATTATCAGCAACTGCCATTCAACTTGTTTGAGGCTCTACAGTAGAACCATCATATACTACCTTCATTTTATTCCTAGAATATTTTAAGTTGCTTTTATTTGTTTATTTATTTATTTGAGCCACGGAAACTCTTCCATTGGCTGTTTTGTTCCCCTAGGCTGAAGTCAGGAGACAAGAACTCCATCCAATTCTGCCACATAGATGGCTGAGATTCAAGTACTTGGATCTCAGTACTTAGGCTAATTAGCAGGAAGCTGGATTGGAGGTACTGGAGCTGTTGCTATACCACCATGCCAGCCTCTGGAATTGTCTTAATCAGAAAAATGTTAGTTCAATCACTGAAATTTCACAACCTAAAAGGCTGAGTTCTGTAAGCCTACATGAAAAATTCTGTACAATTTATTTGGTCTCATTTTATCTATTTAAGAAATAATTAATCTGCTTTTAATATTCATATTTTCTATTTATGCACCCATATAAAAATAAAAGTATTTTATCATTTTAGTTTTAATTAAATAATATTCCACTATGAAATTCTGCCTTACAGAAAATCAGAGAATGCTGAATAATGTTTATAACCAAGTAGACTATTAGTTTCTAGGGGCCCATGCTACGCTGCAGTACTGGCATCACATATGAATGCCAGTTCAAATCCTGGCTACACCACTTCCTTTTAAAAAAATATCGAGTTCCATAGCCTCTGTTATTCTCCCTCACTCCCACTCCATTCCTCTCCCACCCCCACTGATGACCCCTATATTGTTACAACAGTGTAGTCCTTCAACAATACTCATAAGTCCATCATCCTGCTATGTAAATAGCTCATGACATTGTGGGCATAGACAGTGGTACAAAGTCCGATTGTTATACATATTTCACAGTTTCATGGGAGTCCATCTTTAATTTTGGAATAGAGATGCATGCTGCAACATATCTTCACCGCCCAGATCTGCTCTCCATTATACAGCTCCTCTAGATGAGTATCCATATATGAATATGTATTTTTTCTTGTTTTAATTTATTTGAAAGGTAGATATATAGAGGAGAGGGAGAAAGATAATCTTCCATCTGCTGGTTCATGTTCCAAATGACCACAATCGCAAGAGCTGAGCTGATCCAAAGCCAGGGGAGGCTTCTGTATCTCCCACGTGGTTACACAACCCAAGGATCAAGTCATTCTCTGTTGCTTTCCTGGGTACATTAGTCAGATGATGAATTAAAGTGGAACCAGCAGATGGAATTTCAATCATTTTTTCTCTATAACTCTGCCTTTTCAAATAAGTATTTAAAGTAGATATTAATAAAGGTAGTATTTAAACAAACATACTGAATACATACTGTTATTCATTATGTCCTAATATTTTTTTGCAAAGAGGGCTTTACCTATTTTTTATTTTATTCCAAGGCTTTTTTATTTATAACAACAAAACATAGGGAGCTGATATCTTTTTCACTGAAAAGCAATAACAAATATGAAGGCTATTGCTTATTTTCATTGAAGCTCTGCAGATGTGTATGTTTGGTAAAAACAGAAAATTGTGCAATTTCAATTACAATCGATGCATTTAAATTCCAAAGAGATCATACTGCAATTCATTAAAGCATGAAAATTGATGGCATGGGTGCAATAAAATTCAATTAACATACCTGACTAGCCCTGGAATTTTAATTAGCCATAACCCCCCCATATTTGATTTTAGAAAATGGTAACTAAGGGGAAAAAATCCCATATCAGTATTACTTTTTAGTCAATCTATTTCCTCATTCCTTTTGTCTTCAATTATTCTTTAAGACTTGCTTCTTCCCCATAACCTTGTACCTGTCTAATGTTTACATGCAACAGTAAATAAAGACTGCAGTCTCCAGAGATCCAAGACAGATTTTGCTGACTTGATTTATACTTCCTTTATGACCAGCACCCCATCTTCTTTTCCATCATTACTCTGACACTTCACCTTGCCTTTTCTTGCTGTTCCTCTGTTATTTCAGCCATGCATTATATTCATGTTCACTCCTGCCACAGCAGGCTTTTCTCTTTCGGATAAACCCATCTTTGCCTGCCAGCCTACTCAAGGCCTACATGCCATACAAGAGAAGTAACTCTGGTTTATGGATAGATAGAAGCACACACCCACATCTGTTCTTCCTACACAGTAAATTAAATGGCACTAAATAAGAATACTAACCACATGTTGGCATATTTAATGATTGCATATTTTTGAGTTGCAAAAAGAGCTAGACATGAATTGTATTTATAGAGAAGAATGATAGACCTGAATACATAAAGTAATGGTGAAGGGGAGAACTGAATGGGGTTAAGGAAAATGTCATGAAGAGGTAACGATGAAAGAAAGGCGGATGAGGCGTGAGAGTGGGACTGTGGAAATATGAATTTAACATCATCAACTGAGAAGCACTCCATTATGCACTTGCATATAAACACCATCAGTCTCCAAGCAACTTTCATAGCACTTTACTACAAAACCATAAAAACTTAACATGTGACCTGGCTTAGATTAAGGCAGATGAAATACTATCTGGAGCAGGCAATGGTTTCCCTCAGGATTATTTGCATCAATTTCAGCACAACTGAAGATAAAGAAACAATATGGAGTATCATTTCACACAAAGAGATCTAGGTGCAAGCTCAAAGATGACGTCAATTCAGCTACCTGACTCTGCACTTCCATTACTAGAACTGGATAGGAGGCCTTCCCTACAGATACACACAGACACACACACACACACACACACACACACACACACACACACACACACAGTATTTCAAAACAGTTTGTAGAAGTTCAAAGATAAGCTTAGGAGACAACATTGTGGTGCGGCAAGTCCTTCCATATAGGAATCCTGGTTATCTGCCTTTTAAATAAATAAATACATCTTTTTAAAACTTTTTATTTCGGTGCAAAAATTCTGAAGATAATTCATATGGGGTGTCCACCAAATGAGCTTGGTAAATATAAACTTTAAATAAGTTCAAAAAGCTATGGACTTATTCAAAAATGTTTTTCATCAAAACACATTTTCAATTTCCATGAATTCTTTAAAGTACACCTACATACATACATTTTGTATGTGTATAAGTGTATGCACACACAGATTCAGAAATCAACACAGATAACTTTTGTTGAGGAGTACAAGCAACAAAAGCCTTGAGAACACTTGTATATCATATGTATTTTGTCCTCAGTGAGAACACTAAAATAGGTTGAATCATTTCCTGTTCTTTAACATTTATTTTTGTCCAAAAGAGGCACAGATTAAACATGAAAATCTTTGGCATGATTTTTTTCAACTTTCCTAAGCTATTTTCTAAAGCATGAATATTAAGAAATGCATGCTTATATGTTTTTTAAAAAGGCATTTCCTTTCCAGCCTAACATTTTCCCAAAGGAACCACAATCACCAGTCTGAGAACTGGATTAATAGACATGCAGTTTAAGAGCTGGGAGAGAACTCTGTTGCCATTTATTCATTCATTCACTCACACAGTATTTAGATTGTCAGTGTTATGGCTGATAAAGTATAAATGAAGACTCTCTTTAAAGAGAATCCATCAAAATATTACAAAATTGCTAGCTGAATTATAGTGCATACTGTGAAAGTTATGTCTCGAGTAGTGGTGCCTTCGTCTAAGAGACCGTTAGAAAACTTTCCCTAAACCATGGGCTTTATTGATGAGCATGAAGGGGTTTTGTTTAATGACAGTCAAATTCCTTCTTCAACTGTAATATTTTTTTTTCTGGGGGAAATTAAATTGATAGTTGTGTTTGGAGTAGAAGTGAGGGGTGTGTTTTACTGTGACAGAATAGCAGCTGGTAGAAGTTAAGCTTTTCAACTACTAGCGAGGAGTGAAGGTAGAGAAAAAGAACCAAAATTTGAGTATCAGCTACTTGACATGACTCTCATCCATACCATTTACAACAGCATGATCTTACAAAGCAATATTGACCATTTCAGAACTTAGCATTCTTACTTGATAAATCAAAAATAATGTCTAGTGTTCTTTTAATGTATCTGGTGTGTAGTACTGATTATAATAGAAATTAAAAATTATTGTAAGAGCTCAGTATTACACAACAGTGAGTTAAGCCACCAATTACAGTGCCAACATTTAATATCAGTGTTGATTCAAGTTCCACTGTTACGGTTCCAGTCTAGCTTCCTATCAAGGTGCAGTGGTAGGAAGGAGAAGACAGTCCAACTACCTGGGCTCCTGCCAATCATGTGGAGGTGAGGATGGAGATCCTAGCTCCTAGCTGATGCAGCCTTTTGGGTAGTGAAATAGTGGATGGAAAGATCTTGCCCTCTCTTCCTTTAAATGAAACATGATAGTCTTGAAAATAAAATTGTTGTAAAAGGCCTCTGTATTTTGTAATTGTTTCTTCCACATGTGAACACCAATAACACTCAATTTTTGTAAAATTAATCAGGGCATTCTGTAGTAACTAAGTTACACGTTTACCCATAACTTAACATTTTAGTCTGTCAACATCATTAACCTTTGTATGCTAATTATTTGAGAGTTTTATTTGAGTATTATTTTAACTTTGTCATTTTTAATAAAATAGTGAAAATTGAGGAAGGTCAAAACTGATGTCGCAGAGAGGAGCTGAATTGAAATTATTAAACATGCTGAATGTGAATATATATATGTATATAGAGAGATGCTGAATACGCATGATTTCTTTTCTTGACTTAATCTCAGATGTAAAACCAGTCAATTAAATATAAATCTGAATTTGCATGAGTATTTTAATTAACCATACAGGTAGGACTGTCTGAGTCCTCTTACATGCACAAGTGGTCCTCTATGCACTTGCACACCTGTTGATACTTAAACTCCTAATTAGTTGGTAGGTTTTTCTTGCTCAATCTAGCATTTGTATATTTAAACATATGTACAATAACTCCTTAGGTATATAAGTAGAAAAAAGCTTGCTTTACCTCTGAATTAATCATGATTAATATGCAATCATTTGGTTTCCTAACATGATGCAGTGATAGAATATTTAGTGGAGCCATAAAAGAGATATTTTGAATGCCCAATACTATTTACTGAACTATTTACTGAACAGGGGCCCAGAGATGATCACTCCATGAGGATAAGGGATTTTCATTCTAGGAATAAGTTTACTTTGGCCATTTGATGATCCACATTTTTAGTCAGATTCCAGGCTGCCCAAGGAGATAGCCCACTTAAGGTTCTTGGATATACACAACACTCATCTCACCATCAGCTGGACTGAACAAATCTGACACGGTGTAATGACCTTACTTACCATTTTCCTTGTCACCTGTGAGAAATATCATTTTTGAAGAGGGTACAGCTGAGGAAGCATACCTCTTCACTATTATTTCTTTACACTTGATGAAATTGAGATGGCACAAATCAAAGCGAAACACTAGACTAGAGCTCAGAAGTATTTCCTTGTCTTTCCCCCCACCTTTGTTCAGGTATACACAGAGCTGCCCAGCCTTTAGAGGCTCAGCATTAGAATCAGGTGAGTTAATATGTGGGGATGTTTAGAAGTATAAATGGCATTGGAAAAGCACTTCTCTCAGGAAAGATGATTATTTTTACAGTTGATAGGTCAATCCTAGAGTATTGCTTTCTGTGTTAAGAGGCATTCAGACAAGTAGCATGCATCTGAGGTTAAAAACCGGGAGGCGAAAAGCTGTCCTTCCTCGTAACAGAGGGAGAAAAGATGTGGTTGTTGAAAGAGGGTGAAGTGCTTTGTGATCAGTGATTATAGAGACAGAAATAGATTAGCAAGCTTCTACAAAGATACTTTCCAAATGAAAGGAAGTCCACTCAAATATACATACTAAATGTCAACTTGGCTGTGTTAACAGGTGACGAGCCCCATGGCTTCTGTGGAGAGTATGGGGGCTAAATTACCACCTGACAGGAAGCATGAAGAGAGTTGGAAGCCCTGGTGGTTAATGGGGTTGTATGGCCTTGTTGCCTCTCACTCTGGTGGTTAGCTCAGTTGTATGGCCCTGTTGCCTCTCACTCTGGTGGTTAGCTCAGTTGTATGGCCCTGTTGCCTCTCACTCTGGCTTTGTAAGCCGTGGACGATTATGATTATCATGTCATTTTCCTTGATTATTACTACACAACAAACATTAAAAACTTTGTGACCAAAGACAATTATTTCTTACAATTTGTAGGCTGACTTGGGGATCTTAAGCTTAAAAGGGTATCACTTAATGTTAGTAAAGCTAACAGGTCAAAATTAGTCATATTTGGTCCAGCGCAATGGCTTAGTGGCAAAAGCCTCACCTAATATGTGCCAGGATCCCATATGGGCACTTGTTCATGTTCTGGCTGCTGCTCTTTCCATGCAGCTCCTCACTTGTGACCTGGGAAGGCAATGCAGGATGGCCAAAAATTGCTTCTCGGCCTTTTGGCTAAGATCAAATGTGAGGATGGCCCAAAGCCTTGGCACCCGGAACCTACGTGGGAGACTTGGAACAAGCTCCTGGTTGCTGGCATCAGATTGGCTCTGCTGTGACCATTATTGCCATTTGTGGGGTGAATCAGCAGATAGAAAATATTTTTTCTCTGTCTCTCCTTCTCTCTGGAAATCTTTCCAATAAAAATAAATCCTTAAAAAAAAAAAAGAAAATTGGCCATATCCATAAGTTCACAGTGAATGCTGAGCAGCAATAGCACTTGTAGAATGTTCTATAGGTCAAAGTGAGTCATAGGGTCAGGTCAGACAAGACTTAAACTCCCAGTGTAGAGTTGACAGGAGGCCACACACTGTCCACAGTTAGAATATTAGTTTTAAAGAGATGTCATTGCCATGTAATTTTTTAAAAAGATTTATTTTTATTATTTTTTTATTGGAAAGGCGGATATACAGAGAGGAGAGACAGAGAGGAAGATCTTCCATCCAATGATTCACTCCCCAAGTGAGCGCAATGGCCGATGCTATGCCATTCCGAAGCCAGGAGCCTCTCCCGGGTCTCCCACGCGGGTGCAGGGTCCCAAAGCTTTGGGCTGTCCTCGACTGCTTTCCCGGGCCACAGGCAGGGAGCTGGATGGGAAGCGGGGCTGCCAAGATAGAACTGGTGCCCATATGGGATCCCGGGTGTGCAAGGCGAGGACCTTAACCACTGCGCCACTGCGCCCATGCCATGTAATTTTAAACAGGTATTTTGGAGGGTAAGAAAGAATACTGTAAATCATTGAAATGAATTAAAATACTGAAAAGTAAATTAAACATGGCTGTCAGTTTCGGTTTAACTTACAGATTTTAGTCAAATACTGGAAGTAAGTAAAATGTACTTATTCTAAAATAGATAATGAGCACTTGTAGGGTAGCAACTCTCAGACCACTTACTGAAGTAGTCTTCTGACTTCCCGAATGGTTTGCAGGTGAACTTGGAAAGCAGGTAACAAAAACCAAATATAATAAGCACTACTAAAAGGAAGTTTCTTAGAATGATAAGGGCAATACAGCTGAAGTGGCCACCGAGATAAGATGAGATAAAATCTCTTTTGAAAGACAAAAAGGTGTTTCCCTCCAGTGAAAAAGAGGATGAAGTGCAAGAATTGAATTTTTAATGTGCCTCTTTGGGGCCAGCTGCTGTATTAGAAGGCATTTTCCAATAATCTCTTTTTCTTTTTAAAGCACTCCTATGAAACATATTTTAATACTACATCAAAGAAAAGGAAACTGAGCTAAAATAATTTGTTTACTGTTCAATATATTAGGGGATACTAAGTCCAGAATCCATAATTTTTTTTATGCCTTCATATTTCGAAGGAGTAAAAAAAACAGACAGAATTAGATACACTTTTAAGCCATTTCACACCCTTACTATGAAGCTGGTTTGGCTGAAATCATGAAATTCCATCATGACATCTACAGATCATTTCTCTAATTCCTCATATTGTCTCTACACACACTTCTGCAGCAACTCTGTCAAATAACCAGCCGGACTGCCCTTCTGTAGAGCATGGTCTTAAGGGAAAAAACTTCCAATACACTGAAAGCTGAAAGTATTGATCTGCAGTTCAGAACTGATATGTGGGCTAAAGATATAAAGAACGAATGGTAAGACAAGTGTATTAAAATTTGTAGTGTTAGAGTTCAAAGAAGTAGCAATAAGCACATAAGAGGAATAAAGTAGAATAAGGCATTTTACTGTTGCAATAGCATAGCACTGATCAGATTAAAAATTTCAATACTTCTTCAGCTCTTTCAGTAAATTGTACACTAGGTATGCATCTTAGCTTATACAGAATATCTGTTTGGTTTAATGTTCCCTAATCTCTCATAAATAAAATTCTTTTATTTTCTTGAAACATCATAGTCCTTTCTTCTGCTTATATGTTCCCACTATTCCCTCCCTCCCTCCTTTCTTAAAGTACATCACTGCAAGTTTTTTTACACTTCAGTTTGTTTTCTAATCACAAACTTAGCCTTCCACCAAATAATGAATTCAACAAGTAGGAAATAGAAAAAGTACCATTCTTCAAGAGTATAGACGCTGACTGTAAACCATAACGGTCTCCAACTGTCAATTATGCTCATCTGCATTACATTTCTGTGCTCTGTAGATTAATTACAAGTCAGGGGGGAAGTGATGATTGTCTTTTTGCAACTGGCTTATTTCACTAAGCATAATGTTCACACATCTTCAGTTGCTTGGTTTGTTTCAAATCACAGGATTTCCCTTTTTGTTAAAAAAAAAAAATCCGAGTTGTATTCCAGAGAGAGAGAGAGAGAGAGAGAGAGAGAGAGAGAGAGGATGACACATCTTGTGGTCATCAGTTGATGGGCTTCTGGGCTGATTCCATACCTTAGCTGTTATAATTGAACTGAAATAAACTTGGGAGTAGAGACAAATCTTTCATATTCTGATTTCATTTCCTTCAGGTAATATAAATGTATGAAGAGTAGTAATGGGTTTTGTGACAGAATGGGATAAACCTCAACCTAGGATACACATATTCCACACCCAGTTCAAGTCCCCACTACTCTGCTTTCAACCCAGTTTCCTGCTAGTGTGCTTGGATTGTAGCAGATTGTGGCTTAACGACTTGGGTTTTTGCCACGCACACAAGAGACCCAGATAGAGTTCCTAGTCCCCAGATTTAGTCTGCCTCACTCCTGCTTTTGCAGGCATTTGGTACATGATTGCAAAGATGGAAGATGCCCATCTCTCCTTTCCTCTCTGTAATTCTGCCTTTAACTATATATATTTGTAAGACAGTAACACCTCTAGTCAAAAAGGCAGCTTGTAGAATTTAAAGGAATAAGATATGAAATCTATTACAATTAGCATGCTCATAAATCTGTGAGCTATATCCTATAACTTCACAGTATAAAAGCTGTAATTAATTTTACATGTAAACCTTGCAAGGAGCATGGGTGGATAAGATTAATATTTAAAATAACCAATTCTGAAACAGTGATTGACTTCTATACATGAGTGAGATTCATCAAACCAAAGGCTCCCAAGCAAGAGGGAATTCTCCAAAAAGCTGCCTTAGGACTTTATTCACATCATCGGTTCTACGTTTCTCCCTGCCAGTCTATTCTGCAGAATGTGAACTTGCCAGCATCCATAATTGATGGAGCTAATTTCTTAGAATTATTCTGTTTGGATCTGTATGAGTATGGAAACACACAGAGCTAACACACAAATACTGTTATTTCGTTTCTCTGAAGAACTTCAGTTCAGTAATGCAAAGTTTTACTATTCAATTTATTTACGAAATATTAAAGACAAATGGGGGCTTCTGCAAGAAGTGCCAGACAAGTCCCATTGGTAGGTTCTGGGTTATAATTTTTACCAATTCTGTGATAAATCTGTTTGTAATGATATTGCTGCCTCACTCAGCAAAGCCCAAGAATACATTTTTCATTCTAAAACATAAGTAATCCATCTCTTCGGATTATCAAGGTAAATTGTGTGCTCAGAGTTGATACATGGCATCTTAATGGATAATAATCCTCATTGGAACTTGAAACTGGTGGCATGTTCCAGAATGTACATGGAGAGAGGATTTCATTGCCCATTTCTGGAGAAGAGGCTTCTACATATTGAAATGTTTCTTGCCAAATGTTAGCCTAATTAAGCTTGAGAAAGCCCATTTCTCTGCAGGCCTGGTGCCACTGAATAAAACAAGCAGTGTTGCCACAACATGAGACTGTATTATTATGTTGGCAAGACTCCTTTATTAGGAATAGTTGGGAGGATACCTGGCTCACTGGGGTCTACAGGATATATGCTTTCTGCAATGTTGTAGCTGAAATGTTAAAAAGCATATTATCCTTTCTGGAAGAAGCTACTGCATGCTTGCCAGGAGGCTGCGCATTTTATAAGGGTGCCAAAAGCAGGAACCCTCTTCTTCACATTTAGCATGTTCTACAAGCAAATTGAAGCACTGGAGCTGGTCAGGATGGACCAATTCCTCAACACAGTAGCAACACTAACTTGATGGCATGCCATCAAATAAATTTCCAGGCAGACCTACTTCTCATTCCTTAAGCAAACACACAATCATTAACTTCTGAGCAAACGCAGCATGATCTCACTCTAAACATAATAAACAATAGCATGGACCAAGTAAAATTCTACCTTCATATTCCATTATCAGGTCAAGATTGGGCTAGTTTCGTTTTGAGATTTTAAAATGACTTTGACTATCCTTGGAAAATAACATTATTTGTAAGATATGTATTTATTCACTTGGAAGGAAAAGGAGAAAGAATGAAAATGAATATGAATCTTTTATCCACTGGTTCTTTGCTGAAATGGCTGCAAAATCTGAAGCTCAGCCTGGACAGGCAGGAACTCAAATACTAAACCCATCATCTGGTTCTTGCTTAGGTGTGTCAGCAGGCAACTGGACTGGAAGCTGAGTAACTGGGTCCAGAACTGGCTTACTTGGAATCAAGTTTTGGGAATTCCAAGAAGCAACTTTATGCTACAACTCCATAACACCCACCTATGACAAGTTTTGATTACATCATTTTCTGTATAAGAGGATTCCTGAACTCTATGGATTATCTGGGTCCGTTTCTTCTATTTTTATTTTTAAAAGAAATTTAAACATTGTTATAAATTAGAGTTCAAAACCCCTAAATTTGATGGTAATTAGTTTGCTAGAACAAGTTTTATCAGATTTATATTAAATCTTTGTATTTTAAGGCATGGAAACAATGTAAGCTTCCATTCTCACACATTCCTCCACTTTGCTTGCTATAGCATCTAGTATATTAGCTTAGTTTTACAGTAATGGGATTTTTAAGTGATCATATTTCATGAGCTATATTGTTTGATATATCCAGAAAAATACCAAGTTGTAAGAGAGATGGATTTTCCTGAGAAGTATAAATTGCATTTATGTTTTGTATGCCAATTTTATTATTTTCATATATTTCTTATTCTGTAATATTAAGCAGCTTTTTAGAAACTTTATCAGTGTATTTTAGCCTTATGAGGACAGAAGATAGGCACTGTTATGTATTTTTCATATGCAGCTCTTTTCAGATGGAGCCTAGCCTCATAAATGAAACTATGTGCCTCTACAATCACATATGTTGCATACTGAGAGTTTCTGGAGAGGTTTGTGGCAAGTGTAGTAAAAGCATGTTTATTTTTGCAAAAAAATATATGTTTCTATAACATGCAATTTTTAAAAAAAAATATTCAGAGACCCATTTTTGCACCAATATATTGTTCAACTCTATTTTCCATACAACTTGAATTATTCTTATACAGAAAATTCATATACTAAGGTAGATTTAATAAGTAGATACACTGCATATATCTGCAATTTTAAGATAGCTCTCTCAGAATAGATATAACCTGTTCTCATGACAGCTCTTCAAATACTTCCAAAATGACCTTATTGACATTTTATCTTGCTCCTTCAATCCACTTTCTGGCTCATCAATCACTGTTTCTCCTTCTGTTCGGTGTCAGTGAGAAAACCAGTGATGCAGCTTCAAATAATGAATCCTGAACAAGCTCTTAGCATTTATAGCATGAATACAACAGTGCAGTGCCTGCACACGGTATTATTTCCAGTCTGCATCCTGGACACTATCAATAATACTGCTACTGGTTGTAAAACATGAGCACGAGATGTGGCTGTGTACACAGAATCTTCTGTCCAGAGAATGAATTACTGTATCAAGACGAAAAACAAAACAAAACAAAAAACCAGAGCACCCATGGCCTCTCGGTACAAGACAGTCTTACTGTATTTTGAAGTTAATCTTTGCATGTTCTCTTATGCTTTCCTATAAACTCCTAAGCTTAGCTCTATTGGCTTCATTCACTGTTTCCAAATAAATCTTTATTTGGATTTCTTCATTTCCCTAGAGATGCTTACCTTGAGTCAACTCCAACCATTCAAAACTTCTTAGAAGCAAGCATAGCCAACCCCACACTCTAATCTTGGAGTAAATAGAGTAGGACTTAGTAATATAAGAAAAAGCCAATGTTTCAGATTGAGAAACATTGTGAAGTCTTTGCAATTTAAATCTTGGATTTATTGTAACCCTTCTCTGATAGCCTTTCTGAGTTTGCTACTGTCTGCACACTGATTTTATAAATTTCTCAAGAACACATATAAATTATAACACTATTTAGGTGTATGTACAGTTCCTTTTTTGAGTCCTATAGTTTCATTACCTGCATGCTAAACTTCCTGAGATTCTTTGCAACAGGAAAGACCGTGTATTGTTTCATTCATAGCCCCGTCTGTATGCACATGTTTGACTAATGTTCTAATTTTCTTTTGTTTTGTGCTCAGATAGCCAAATCTGTGTTCGTGGATCCAACATGAGAAAGAATTCAAGAATGGGACATAAGTAAAGGTTCATGGAAAAGCAATATGTACTGTTGACAAAGTGAAAAATACACAACTGTGAGGATGAGCAGGCATGTTTGGGAGCCACAACCAGCAAGGTATGAGATGATCCCATGTGTACAATCCTGAGTTCTGCATGGCAGTTTTGTGAAAACAGTAATTTTTACTTATCTTAACCACACTACAAAGCTTGTGAGGCAGAGAGATATTGGGGAATGTGTTTGAGTGGAGTAGGTATTATCATAAGGAAGGGCTGTTTTCATGTAGCCCCTAGCATTTTGGCCAGCTGCCCCCTTGCCTGTATTACTTTGTGTCTATTCCATGTTTTTCCAAGGGTTTGCAGAGATTAGATAGTACCTCTGCCTCTTCTCTAGAAGACTGCACTTCAGTCAACATAGTCCCAGCATTTAGTTTTTGTGTCAACTTGTTATTTGGGTGATAGTTTCTTTTGCCTCTTCAGGACTGAAAGTGTTAAGAGTATGAGGATACACTTTCCTAAAATATATGGATATTTCATAATGTCAGTGTTAAAACATGGATTTAAAGCTAGTGCCCGAAGCAGGTATTTGGCTGAGTGGTTAAGATACCTAAGTCTGACAATCTGAATTGTGTCCCAGTTCTCAGCTTTAGTCCTGACCCAGAGCCACTACTGTCTGAGTATTTGGGGAGTGACCTAGTACATGAAGTTCTCACATGCTGTCCTTCTGTCTGTATCTCAAGTACCAAAAAAAAAGGTAATGCACATTTTCACAAACTTTTTTCATGTTCTCATCTGTCACTTTAGCATAAGGATTATTTGAGTGACGTAAATTCACTCAAAAACAGAACAGGTACAGAGAACTGTGACTTTTTCTTTTTTTGAAATCATTTAATGCTTAAACATATAGAAGTTATCACAATACCACACACAAAAGTATCATTCATATCATCAAGGATGAAAAGTTGAAACTGAGCTTTCGGGTCCAGCCCAATAGCCTAATGGCTAAAGTCCTCTCCTTGCATATGCCAGGAACCCATATGGGTGCTAATCTGTGTCCTGGCTGCTCCACTTCCCATCCAGTTTCCTGCATGTAGCCTAGGAAAGCAGTAGAGAATGGTCAAAGCTTTGGGACCTTGCACCTGCATGGGAGATCCTTAACAAGCTCCTGGCTTTAGATCAGCTCAGCTAAAGCTGTTGCAGTCACTTGGGGAGTAAATCAGCAGATGGAAGATTTTTATTTGTCTTCTCTATAAACTGCCTTTCTAGTAAAAATAAATCAGAAAGAGAGAGAGAGAGAGAGGAAGAAAAAGGAAGAAAAAGTGAAGGAAAGAAGGAAGGAAGGAAGGAAGGAAGGAAGGAAGAAAGGAAGAAAGAAAGAAAGAAAGAAAGAAAGAAAGAAAGAAAGAAAGAAAGAAAGAAAGAAAGAAAGAAAGAAAGAAAGAAAGAAAGAAAGAAAGAAAGAAAGAAAAAGAAAGAAAGAGAGAAAAAGATAATGAGCTTTGAAGTTTCAACTGAGAAGATGGAGGTATACAGACTTGTCACATTAATCTTTATTTTCCTTTCCTTAACTCATATCATATAGTAACTTGCCCATGGTCTGCTTTCCTGATTAAATCTAAGAATATTTGGGACTTGCCACTTCTGTGTCACATCAGACATACACAATGTATTACATGGTTCCTATCAACAGTTTAAGTCGATTTATTTCTCAAATGTAGTGAACAAACAACCTGCCAGCACATGAACTACAATACCCTAAGAGGCCTGAGGTCAGGGCTTCTCACTGCCTTCTTTTCTGGGTCCTCAGGATTCCCTTGCTCACTCTTTTTATCCTGCCCAAGCCTATGTGAATAGTTACTTCTGTATATTCACTACAGTGGACTTTGATTTTGCCTGTGCTTCCTGAGAGACACCACACTAAAGGTTGGCTATTGTGACAGCTAGGGCTAAGCCACATCTTGGGATGCCAGCACCCCATGTGAGGACTTGAATTCCAGTCCCAAGTAATCTGCTTCCAATCCAACCTCCAGGTAATGTGCCTGTGAACACAGCTGTGATTAACCCAAGAAATTAGCTGCTGCCTTCCATATGAGATTTGGATGGTGCTCCAGACACCTGGCTTCAGCCAGCACAGTTCTGTTTTAGGCATTGGTAGAGTGGACCAGCAGATGGAAGATCTACCTTTCTCATTCTCCTACTTCTCCTTTTTGGCACTCTACCATCTAACTTCTAACTTTTCTTATGAAAGTTAAAATACTATGTCTAATTGCAAAATAGTTTTTCTACTACCTCCATTGACTTGCATTTCAAGACACAGTGCAAGTGTTCATTGGTCATGAAATTTTTCCAGTGCTTACTCTCAACAAACTTATTGACAGCGTGAACTTTCTGCACAGCAGTTAAGTAGCCACCAAGGACACTTACATGGCATATCAGAGTACCTGCGCTGGAGTCTCAGTTCCTGTACTTCCCATCCTGGTTTGTGCGGGGGTGAATCCTGGAAGGCACTGGGTGATGCTTCAAGAGCATGGATTCCTGACACCAGTTTGGGGAAGCTCAGAGATGCTCTAGGCTCCTGAGTTTGGCCTGCTCTAGCGCTGGTTAGTCTAAGCATTTGGGTAATGACCCTTCCAGTGGAACATATCTCCTTTCTCGGTGTTTCTCACTGCCCTTTTAAAAATATCTATTTAATTCACTTGAAATATAGTAATAAAGAGAGCGAGAGGGAGGAAACGAGGGGAGAGAGAATATCTTCCCTCAACTGGTTCACTACCCAAATGGTCGCAATGGCCAGAGCTTAGAAAGTTCAAAGTTGGGAGCCAGGAGCTTTTTCTGGGTCTATCACTTAGTACAGTGTCCCAAGCACATGCGCCACCCTCCACTGCTTTCCAGACCATTAGCAGGGAGCTGGATAGGAAGTAGAGAAGCCAGAACTAGATCCAGTGCCCACAGGGGATGCTGGCCCCACAGGCGGAGCAGTAGGCCAATACCTGAATTGTCTCTGCCTATCCAAAGACAACAGACATAAAGAAATGAATTTGACTTGGATTCAGGTTGCTTTCTCTTGCATTTGCTGATTGCTAGATATCTTTTCTTTCTATAGCAATCAAGTGGCTGATTTTTGTTCCCTATGGTTCAGCAAAAGATATTTTTTTTCCAAAATAAAGTTTATAAATTCCTTTTGAGCAAAGAAGCAGGTTATACAGGCTAACAAAGGAATCTTTTAAGAGGTAACTATACGCACTTGAGTGTCGTGGTTTCATGGATCAAAACATTTCTTTGTCACTGACGGCATCGTTACTTAAAATGGCTAAGGGCAAGCCTCAGCAAACCTCCAGAAGTTCCTGCCTCAGGAGACCGATCTGGATTCCAGATTCTGTTACCTTTCCAGATTTTGGTAAAGGTCAGCCTACAGTTTTACTGCAGCTGCACCTTAGCTCAACTTTGCCTCAGGTCTTATCTGTGAGTTTTATTTTGAAGAGAAAGCTCCCTCCCTTTCACTTTCATTTTTCTTTCTCAAAACCAGGAGATTGAAGTGTGTAGATTGTAACTGGATTGGGTATGACCTTCACTTACACAATGATTAAACTATGAATTATCTAGTGAACTAAGAGAACAGATCAGATCTCATCTCAACTCTGGAGAAAACTTAATTATACTTTATGTAATAGATGTGCATATACACAGTAAAATTTCACAGATAATAAAATAGCTACAGAAGACTCAAAAAATAATTAAACAAGATTATGGACGGTTTTTTTTTTTAACAGCATTCTTTGTGTAAGCCCACTATCCACAGTGACATTAAGAGATTGGAAGTTGGAGCCACATAACCTGAAAGTTCCACTTAAGGTAGAGATAATGGTTTCTTAGTTATTTTAATTTCGTTGATAATACAGAAGTCAAAAATCATGCTAAAGTCATAGTGGAGACACCCTCATGGGGCCTTGTAAACATGCATGGATTGCCCAGTGAAAGGTACTTAAAATCTTTTCCCTTACATACACTTGAGCAGAGTAAATACTGTACAGTCATATGTGACCATTTTTTTGACTATTCATTTATTTTCATTGGAAAGATTTATAGACAGAAGGAGAGATGAACAGAAAGATCTTTCACCTGCTGGTTCACTCCCCAAATGGCTGAAATAACCTGAGCTAAGCCCATCTGAAGGAGCCAGGAGCTTCTTTCATGTCTTCCATGTGGGTGCAGGGTCCCAGGGCCTTGGGCCATGCTGGGCTTCATTCCCAGGCCACAGTCAGGGACCTGGATGGGAAGTGGAGCAGCCATGACACAAACTGGTACCCATAGAGGATCCTGCTGCATTAAAGTCAAGGGTTTAGCCACTACACTATCATACCAGGCCTGTATGTGCATATCTTAATCAGTGTAACAATAACTTATACCTTGTACTTCACCTAAAATTTTTCTTTAAGTTATTATTTATTGTTTTATGATACTGTCCCATAGGCTCTGGGATTTCTTCAATGGAGTTTCTGTCACCTTGATTTATCCTGGTCCAATCTCATCTGTCACAGGCCTTTGGGAAGTGAACCTATGGGTAGACCATCTCTTACTCCCTCCCTCCCTCCCTTGCCCCTACCGCTTTTATTTTGGAAATGAAGCCAGGATTTGAACTGACAGTCAAACATGGGATGTGAACATGGTTAGTGGCAGCCTAAATATATGGACCAAAATATCCACCCCTCAAAATGTCCTGGTATTTCTTTTTTTTTTTTTCCCCTATTTTAAGTATTTTAAGCTTATGTCAGAAAGCATTTCTTAAAAAATATTCATTTGATTTAAAATATTTTTTATCAAGTGATCCATACATTGCAAATACTTTAATCACACTTAAATGTCGTGGGCATTTAGTTCAACAGTTAAGGTGCTTATAGGATGTCTGTGTAGCTGACAGAAAGTAGACACTCTGCACCAACTCCTGACTTCAGCCTCCTGCTGGTGAGAACCCTGGGAGGCAGTTGGGAACCTGTGGGTAAGTGGATTCCTACCAAGAATTGGGGAGGCCTGGTTAAGATCCCCAGCTCTCTGGCCCACTCCCTGGCAGGGGCACAGATTTATGGGGTTGAACCAACAGATGGGATCTGTCTAACAAATGAATATTTAAAATTTGTCATAGATTTAATCAATTTCATATTTGATCAATGTTACTTTTATTCTTAGCAGTAAAGATTCCATTTCCGGGTTGTTAGTCAAATTAATACATAGCATAGCTTTCTTTTCAGTGGAGTGTTAGTATTCTGACAGTTGGGATAAAAGATGATATAAGTTGATACGAATTCTAGTTAAACCTAGTGCTTATAATATTTCAAAATATGTGCTTCATTAGACAATATCGAATTTGTTAATACAGGATGATTCCAATAGTACCACTGTCTGCTGCTTGGGTTATGGAATTTCAGAAATTGCAGAGCTTATCTTTTGGTATTCCAGTCACAGTTTCTGTATTTTCCTTAGACTTTTTGTCACTAGCCTCCGACACTGTGCCATCATACCTGACTCTGCATTTTCCTTTGCTCTCTGTGCCTGTCAGGGAGGACATCCGGCCTGTGAGCTACTGACACTGCTAGGCCAAATGTCACATCAACACTGCGGCCTTCAGTATGGAACTGTCGTAACTATTGTATGACAAACTGGCTAGAAAGTTCATGAAGCGTTGAAATTAAGACAGCCAGCCCACATAACGCAAATGAATTCTATCATGCATATAGCACTAAAAATAAAAATAACTCAAGGAAGCTTGAAACCTCAAAGAAGTAACTAGAAAATCAATCCAATTATTAACTATATAAGAATTGGTCAAGTCAGAATTTGATTATTCAAAACATTATAAAAATGGGTTTTCACTCACTGTCATTTACTATTCCAGTGAATTATTCATAATGCTTTACATTTTATGGCAAATGACAGTTTAAAAACATTTTTAATACTTTCCTATATCACATTTTCTACTTTTTAAAAGATTTTTTTACTCAAAAATCACCTACAGAGACAGAGGAGAGAGGAAGGAAGAATGAAGAGGAAGGAAAGAATTTTGCTTTCATAGATTATTTCCCCAGAGGGTCACACAGGCTAAGACTGGGCTAAGCTGAGCTGGGAGTCAGGAACCCGATCTGGATCTCCCACGAGGCTGCAGAAGCACAAGTATTTGAACCAGGTTCCTCTGATTTCCCAAGTGTATTAGCTGAAATCTGTTTAGGAAGTACAGTAGCAAGAACTTAAACCAGAGTTAACATGGGATGCAAAAGTTTCAAGTGGTAACTTCTATCACAACACGAGCACTGCTAACATCAAATATTAATTTTACCGGGTCAGCATGATAGTCTAGTGGCTGAATCCTCAATTTCCATGTGCAAAGATCCCACATGGACACTGATTCATGTCTGGATGCTCCATTTCCCATCCAGCTCCCTGCTTGTGGCCTGGAAAAGCAGTCAAGAATGGCCCAAGGCCTTTGGACCCTGCACTCACATGGGAGATCTGGAAGAAGCTCCTGGCTTTAGATCAGCTCAGCTTTGGCCATTGTGGTCACTTGAGGAATGAACCAGCAGATGGAAGATCTTTCTATGTGTCTTTCTTACTGTGTATCTATCTTTCCAATAAAAATAAATGTTTTTTAGATTGGCCGCGGTAGCCTACGGCTAAAGTCCTCACTTTGAATTTGCCAGGATCCCATATGGGCACCAGACTTAATCCCAGTGGTAGCCCTGCTTCCCATCCAGCTCCCTGCTTATGGCCTGGGAAAGCAGTTGAGGACGGCCCAATGCCTTGGGACCTTGCATCCTCGTGGGAAACCTGGAGGAAGTTTCTGGCTCCTGGCATTGGATTGGCGTAGCACTGGTCATTGCAGTCACTTGGGGAGTGAATCATCGGATGGAAGATCTTTCTGTCTCTCCTCCTCTCTGTATATCTGACTTTGCAATAAAAATAAAATAAATCTTTAAAAATTTTGTTTAAAAATTCATTTTAACTATTTGAAATGTGAGATGTACATAAGTTTTATCTTTTAGTTTACACATAGAAGCTGCATATCTATTGGGTACAGTGCAACCCTAATATTAGAACAGAGTAATTGGCAGATCCACCCCTCCCGATGTGTATGAATTCTACACACTGGCAACAATTAAAATCTCTGTTAGCTATGTCAAAATATACAGTTTTTATCTGCTATAGATACCCTATAGTGCTTTAGGATATTAGTACATAAAGAATATTAGAAGTTATATTTTCAGACAAACAGCACAGCTAAGTCATCCCGATATCACTCATTATGATGTGAGTGGGCAATCCTTCCTATTCAGTCATACCCACATGGCCAATTCTTCACAAGCCTCATCTCCTGTAAAAAGCACCTCCTTAGAAAGTAAATTTCAATTTGCAACACTGAAGAGCAATTTAATCCCCACCTCAATCACTTCCTCAGTGTCATGTCTTAAGAAGTGCTGTCAACACGCCACCCATGCTTGCTACTGAGTATTTTGACAGAAACTCGTTTTGGGGAAAGTGCATAATACATTGAATACCTTGAAAAATTCTTTAGACTGTTAATGTTTCTGCACTGATTAGCAGAAATGTGGGCATGATGTCGTTCCTATTTTTAACAAATTGTAGGTAGATACAAACTTAAAAGGGAGTTCAGAGAATAACACAATATATACATATTCATGTATATACTATAAATTATGCATATGGATGCAAATAATCTCAAAGTGTTGTTAAATCATTACTTTATAAAAAGTGCCTCATCTATTCTTCAAGATAAAATGGTAAAGGGTAGGCAGCAGGCCTGGTGGGGGTTATAGGGAGTCGCCCCAACTAGGCTGCAGCTCCAGCTGGTTTGTGTGAGGACCAAGTATTAAGTGGGCTTGACTGCAACACCCATTGGTTCAAGTGGAAGACAGGGCTGGAAACAGAATTGACCCAGCAATTGCAACGACCAGCATGTGCTTAAGCTGATTGGGGCGACAGACTGTGCCAGACCCTGTACTGATAAACTCACACAAAAATCAGGTTTGGGATCATCTCAGATGAAGTTTCTTTGGAGATCCCTCCAACTGAACTGCTGATCTCAGAACCCCAATCATGAAGAGACTATGTCAGTCAGTGGATTTTGAATAGGTTTCATTGCAATTGGAATGGCGAGATTGGCAGCAATTCAGACCTGTTAAACTATCAAAACTGCTTGAGCAGGACCCTCAGAGCATGCCTCACATCGGGGACCTGGGATGGGTGGGAGGCTGGGTAGGGCTTCTCCCTTTGTTTCTTCCCTGACCCCAGATACAGGAAAAATATATTAGTGTGGAAACAATGGTATTACCCACTTTCCTGTAGCCCTTGACCCTCATCAACTAAGTAAGATTATTTTTAAAAACAAGTTAAAGATCAATGAAAAAAGATAAAGTGGTAAATGCCATTATGGCAGTTTCTTATTCATCAAGCACAAAATTGAGTACAATAATTTGAATACCACTGCCACCAATTTCCAGCAAATATCACAAAAAAGTTTGAAGTTAGTGAAAATCCCGTATAAATGATTTTATGGGATATCCTTGCATGAAAATCCTCATATACTTCTTTTAAAAGGTTTTTAATTAACTATATTTTGTAGCAAACCACATTTTTGGATGTAATTTGTACTTGCATGCAACATCAAGGGCCACCAGAGTATAATTTAATGACAGATGTTTCACAAAAAGGACTTAAATTAGGTATAGTAATGAGAGCTCGAAAAGGAGAGTGGGCACCACATACTACTGACTGACACCAACGTTTTGTCCAGATGTGCTATCATGAAAATTAAGATAAGATAAAAGAAATAAAAATCTATTAGGAGAAGGATTACTGTCACCTCATGGGCTTCAATATATGGATGTATATTTTTAAATCAGAATTCATCGCAACCAAGAGAACCTTTGAGACTGACATTTAGTTTATTGGGTTTTCTCAACTATGAAATGTATACTAGACTAAAAAAAGAACAAAGAAACAGTCATTTGTAATTCATCTATATACAAAAGATAAAATGATTTTGTGTGATAGTTTTTTAACTTTACAACCTCATATACAGTGTTTATGAATGTGCCAGGATGAAGGCTACTGAAATGAATGGTAAAGTATCATTAAACTTTACAAGGAGTAACTCGGTAGCATATTAAGAATGCTAATTTGTCTAAGTTGTACAAATATCTCCAAGCTTCCAAAACTGTTTTTCTAGTCTTGCCATGATTCATATTTGCATTTAAAATGTTAACTCCAGGTAAGATGTATTGTGAAACTCTTAAATCTAGGAACATGAGCGATAAGGAAGCAAATACAGCATGACATCCAAGAAGTAATCTTATGAAGAGAATGTGAATATGTTTTTAATGTCTTTATCAGCTGTCCATGGGGTCTTAGTAACTTTGAAAGATCCACTTCTCAGCCTAATACATCTTTGTTTATTCACTTGATGATGGATATGTAAAATCTTTAGCTGGAACAGAGCTCCCTAAGTGATAAGTAAATACCTCGACTTTGGCATGTATGATGGCATGATGATGTTATCTTGAACATGTAAAAGAAGCAACTGAAATTTTAGAAGCAAAGTTGAGCAGAGGTAGGGTATGCAAAATAATATGTGAAAAAGAAACTTTCATGTTTTAATTTAGTGAGACATTGTACCCAAAACCAGAGAAATAGAACAAAACATTAAAAAGTCATGAGACAAGACCAGCATCACAGTATAGCACGTAAAGCTACTGCTTTGAATACTATGATTCGGTATCCAAGTACCCATTTAAATTCTGGCTATCTCACATTCAGTTTAGCTTCCTGCCAATTTGCCCTATAAGAAGCTTGTTCAAATAGTAGCAGAAAATTTCTCACTCCCTGCATAATTAAAAAAAATACATACATACATATATATAAAGTTCTCTTACAAGAAATATTACAGGGCCTGACAGCATCTCATAGCTGTTTAAACTGCTGGTTGCAATGCTAGTACCCCAAATCAAAACTGCCAGCTTGAGTCCCAGAATCTCTGCTTCGAATATAGCTCCTTGCTAATGCACTGGGGAAGGCAGAAAGGGGTAACATAGGACTTCCCTCTCTACCAACCACATGGGGAACCTAGATGGAGTTCCTGCATCCTGGTTTTCACCTGGCCCAGCAAGGTTATAATGGCCTTTTGGGTAGTGAACCAGTAGATGGAAGATCTGTCTCCCCTACTATCTCTCAAGTAAATAAATAAATCTTAGATAGATGGATGGATTGATAGATACTGTACCCTTTGAAAATATACAAAAAGCTAACCAAAATATAGATATGTAGTAATATATTTCTTCATGGGATACTTTCATTGTTTTTAAGATGTCTATTTATAAAGGAACATTTTGAGGATGATAAATGTTAAAAATGAATTTTCTTATTTATTTAGTCAGTTACCAGAGAGGGTTAGAGAAAGTTCTTCCATTTACTAGTTCACTCCCAAAATGGTCTCAATGACACGGCTGGGTTGAAGCCAGGTGCCAGAGCTTCTTCTGGGTCTCCCAAAATGGTGCAAGGCTAAACAACTTAGAACTGTTCTCCTGTACTAGCAGGGAGCTGTATCCAAAGTGGAACAGCTGGGACTTAAACCAGCACCTAAAAGGGATACTAGTACCATGGGTGGCAGTTTTTTTCTTTTGTTAAAGATGTATTTATTTTTATTGACAAGGCAGATTTACAGGGAAGAAGAGACAGAAATATCTTTCAGCAGCTGGTTCACCGCCAGAGTGACAGCAACAACCACAGCTGAGCTCACCCAAAACCAGAAGCTGAGAATCTCTTCTGGGTCTCCCATGTGGGTTCAGGGTCCCAAGGCTTTGGGCTGTCCTTGACTGCTTTCCCAGGCCACAAGCAGGGAGCTGGATGGGAAGTGGAGCAGCCAGAACACAAAGCATTATCCATAATGGATTCTGTCACTCACAATGTGAGAATTTAGCCACTGAGCTATTATGTCAGACCCCACAGCTGGCAATTTTGCTGCTATGCCACAGCACTAACTCCAGAAATTCTTTCTCTCAAACTGTTTTATTTATGTTATACTAATGAAGTCAGTAGACTTTTCGTGGAAACTGAGTATCTCTTCTCCACCTTCCCTTAGAATTAATGCCTTTCAAGGCTCATTTAAGAGTGAAGACAACCAATTCCCAGACAGAAACATGAAGACTCGATGCTACAGCATATGCTGGTTTGTAGGGAAATCATATCCATTTAAAAGTTCTCTGTCACTGCTCATTTTGGATAAAGAAGGCTTCTCTCCAGATTCCTCATTGCATAGATATGCCAACTAAAAGAAAATGAATAAGTCTTCATAAGGAAAATAATTTCTGTGATGGAGTTAAAATCCTGATGACATTTATCATTCATGTTTACTGTAATAGTTCTCATTGCAATTCCTGGATGAGATTGTCACCAGGGACTTCTTGTTAAACCCTGATCTACTGATCCAAACACAGTATCAAGGTTTGTAGCATGTATAGAATGATGGTTAACTCTAGGAATATGTCATAATGAACCTGCAAGCTATATGGACAAAGCTAAAAAACACTGTACTGTGATCCTGGGAAAATGTAGAAGCATTTATCTGTGAAGATAAAAGATGAAACCTTGAGAAATTGCTTAGAAGATTTATAACATGTTAAAGTTATGTTGACACGAACTAACACATCTTATTGTCATCTGAAGAACAGCATTAAAAAAAATCTAAGACAACATCACTCTAGACTAAGATGTCTTTCTATGAAAAGAATAAATTGGTGGACATATTTATGAAGCCATTTATAAACAGGATACTGTTTAGTTATTTTATATATACAACTGAGTGATTCCATCAAGAGTTTGCATTGGAAGAATTTTATCTTTTAATCTATTCCAATAGTAGTTATCACTGCAGACAATTAGTATTTATCTGTGGGACTCTGTAGATTTTGTTAATGATCAACATTTTCACTTAGACTATGGAAATTTTGTTAATACATGTGTGGGCACCAAATCAAATGGTTAGAAATTGTGATGGTTATTTTGATTTTTCATTTCTTTGTTTTCATTAGTTTGTTCTATTTGGTGGGATTTGATGTTATTTTGAAATGCCTTAAATCCTTTATATATTAGACACCACAATTAGTAGGCACATATCACAGCAATTAAAACACTGCATGGGATGTCACAGCCCATATTATAGTGCCCGGAGTGGAGACTGAGTTCTGTTCCCATTGCAGCTTTGAGTGACTGTGTGCCAGTAGGGATCAGGTGATGGTTTGAGTACTTGGGTCCTGGTTCTATGCAGTTCCTAGCTTGGCCTGCCCAAACCCAGCTGTTGCAGGTATTTGTTGAGCAGACTAGTAGCTGGGAGCTTTGTCTTTTGTTCTCACTTAAATAAATCATTTCCAAAAATACAGTCACCATGTATGTGCTATGTGCTACAGGTTTTTTTTTTTTTGTGGTACTATTCCATAGCCTGCACCATATGCTCCTTGTCTTGAAAAGTGATTTTTTTTTTAAATTCATATCAATTGATTAAAACTAAACTAGCCCTGGGGAGAAAAGAATGCCCCCAAAATGCTTAGCCAATGTTTCTTACATGGAATCTCTACTACTGATTATAGTTCCTGGGTTAGTTTTTACCATTTGAATTAGAAAAAACTCAAACAAAATTACTTAACTGCTCAGCAAAAAAGATACAGTGAAGTAGGAAATTCAACAAGCCAGATGCTTCCACATGAGTGAGTACTGTATATTTGGGTAGATGATTGGTCATTACCTGTCCTGGACACTTTCAGAAAATAATGATCCATTTGGCACTCAAAGCTGTGTTTATCAAGAACCAGACATTAGTAAATATAGATTTTTCCAATTCACAAACGTATTAAGAGTCCTGTTCTAGTACTCATTTACAATAAATCCTGCCTTGTTAAGTTTCTATAACTATTTCTCTTGATGCTTAAAATCATATTTTTTTTCCTTTTATAATACATCATCACAAAAATATGAACCTTATACTTTTACTACAATAAAATGCATTGATTTTGACAGATTAATTACATATTGATAAATAAGGAAACATCTGAGTTTTCCTCACTACAACTAAACATTTCAGATTAGAATGGAAACATTTCTCCATTTCTGAAATTTCAGATCTGTTCTTTGTCAGTACCTCAGGAATTGGATGTGGATGACTTAGTTTGAAACTTGATATAGAATATTCTGCAGAAACAGTGAAGAAAATAAATGCATGTACTGTTGCAAGCCAGACTGCGTTTCCTTCCTGTGTTGATTCCTAACTAATCTAGCGACCACCTCACCCGCCATCCCTGCCGGTACTTACGAATGTGACTGCAGGTGAACAGCTATTTACAAAGAGGAGGTTATCTGTGTGGACCCTAGTCCAATCTAATGACTTACAGGAAAGCAGTTAGCACAGAAACCTAAGAATACATGGTGACTGGGACACAAAGAGGAGATGCCCAGTTACAAAACAGGGAAATCTCTAGGAGACAGCCATTCTGATGAGAACTTAATGCTGGAAATCTAGCTTCCAAGAGTGTGAAGATTTTTGTCTCTGTGATTCAAGTCACTCAGTCTGCAGTACTTAATAATGACAAGCAAAGAAAATGAAGATACTTGTTAAGAAGATGTAAGTGATGCATTTCCAAGGAGAAACAAACAATGAAAAATAATACAAAAATAGTGAATGATAACTGGGTTAACAAGCATAATGCAAGATGTTTTGGGAAAGTGGAATAAAAAAGATGTTATTTTGGGTGCCACAGGAAACTTTTAAAGGGTTTGTATATTGTGAAATTTTCCATTAAATTTGAAAGCTCATATACAAAGATTTCTAAAACTGTTGCCCCCTAACTTCCCTCTTATTCCTTTTTCTGTGAAATTTGAAATGTGTGTGTATGTTCCTAAGTATATGAGTTAGTATTTGGGAAATAAAATCATGGCAGCTTTTAGATACTGGACATATAACTGATGTAGAGCATTTTACTGAATATATTTAACTTTTCCAATCAGTAGAAATTTCCACATTGCCAATTTATGAATGCACTAGCTTTCGTAACATGCTTAAAATGTACAATATAAGACTTACTTGGACAACTAAATCTCATTTGTGCAATTATATCCTTAGATGTAATTCCTTTGTCTGAAATCAAATGGCTTACAGTTTTTGATCCATCACATTAAAGTGGAACTTGTCATGAACATGATTGCCTTTGCAATGGTAAGCATCTGCAACTTTCCATTCTTCCTTCATTTATTTATTTCCCATTTACTTAAGAGGCAGAGCAAGAGGGAGAAAGAGAGAGAGGAAAAGGAGGATAGAGGGAGAAAGCCACCATTAGTTTGTACACTTTCCATATGATCTCAGTAGCCAAGTCTGAGTCAGGCCAAAGCCAGAAGCCAGGAGCACCATCCAATATCCCACTGGGTGGCAGGCATCCTAAAACTTCATCTTCTACTGATTTCCCTGGCACATTAGCAGGAAAGTGGTTTGAAAGCAGATTGGAATATAAACTAGTTCTGCAATATGGGATACCTGTATTGCAAACAGTATCTTAATGTGGTATATCACAATATTGGCCCCACTTTTCCTTAATGCTTATTCTTTTATTTTCATCTCTTTGAATGATAGATGTAGACAAAGAGAAAGATCTTCCATCTGCTGAGTCATATTCACCAATTGCCCAGAGCAGGCAGGACTGGGCTTGAAGCAGCAATTCAATATGCAATACTTGAAGTCAGTGTCCCAGGCAGTGACTGAACTCACTGTACCACCATCTCTACTCATTGCTTCACCCTTTTGACTGAATTTTGAATGATTTTTCATTCCTATCTTTGTGTATTCTATTTCTTTTCATTAATGCAAGGCAGCAAAATCATCATTTTCTGAATTTTAAAATACCTTTCATGGGACATTTGCCAAATATTTAAAATCAGTTAAAGACATATCTATGATTTCACTTTTCTATTAATTGGACTCCTTATTTCTATGCTAATTCATGTGCACATGCAAACCCCACTTACTAAATATTTACCTAATATTTGTTATTATTTACCTGTATACACTTCCATAGATGCTCTTTAAACTTTTATTCTAGGGAATGTTATCCAGCCCATCAATCCTATTAGATAACAGACTTCTTTCATTTACTTACTTACTTATTTATTTGTTTATTTATTTTTACAGATGACCCATACATATGACCTGAGGATCTGTTTTATTGTTAAGACATAGCTGAGGTACAAAACCCATATTATTCCACTATTACAAATATCACTTTGATCCACTAGATGAACAAAACACGAATCTCCCCTCAGCCACGAGTCAGTCAAAGCTAGCTGCTCTGACTTGGATTATTCTTATCACACAATTCAAGAGCAGAGGTAACTTTTTCCGTGACTGTACTGCAGAGTGGAGAGGGCTGAGGAAGCAATCCATGTCAGATCCCCAAACTCTGCAGGTAAAGGGCAGATTGCATTGATTTCAAAGGTCACTGTCCAAACCTATTGTCATCAATAAAGAAGCTTTTTCTCTGTTCTAAACCTTCAATCAGCTGAGCAGCAAGCAACAACCTGGAACAAATTTCTCATCTAGGTACTGCTGCTTTGTCTGCCTTATCATGAACTCTACCTAGGCAGGATGCTAATCAGGTAGTTTTGTGACTATAAATTCAAAATGATTTGGGAAAATGACAGCTATTCATCGAATCCAAAGCAAGATGTAAAAATAGCTTATAGTCAGTTTTTACATTGTAAAATAAAATTCGCTGCTAAGAGAAGGAAAGTGGTGATTTCTGCCTTTTACATGTAAAAATAATTGAGAGTTCCAAATTCCCTCAAGTGGCATCCTATAGCTACCAATAGCTACCTATAGCTAGTTGTGGTTGCAACTGTAATAGGAAATAATGTAAATATGCAATATCGCACAAAAAGCACTCATGGAAGTTCTTACCTACATTTAGTGTAATCCTTATTATGTTGTATAATGCACTTAAATGTAATTGAGTACAGTACAAGTGTGCAATAGATATCCCGTTGTGAATACTGACAATTACTATTAAGTTTGCTTTAAAATATGTTTTTGCATTAAAAGTAATGAAGTTATTGGAGGGATATTAAAATTGTCTCCCTGCAGTTTTTGTTACACTGAAATGTAAAATTGTTTGTTTTGCTTAAGTCTCTTCAGGGTTTAAAACACAAACAGGAGCCACTGAAAACCATGCAAAGCATTATTTCTTCAACAATTTAAGACATTTAAGGATGTTAAATACTTTGCTTATTTACAAAGGTAATTCAAGGAGTTTGTGGAAAAAAGGAATTGTAAGATCATGGTTTTGGGTGAGTTTTCTAAAATTCATGAATTTTTAGTCATAATTTGCACTTTCCATGAGGTTTGTGAATATCCCTTGTATTCTTTCAGATACAATCTCAGGTGTAATATAAAGTTATCCAATGATAACCTTCAAGAAAAGGAAAAGTATTGCTTTTCCGATTGGCACAGTGTTCTTTCTGAACAACACATCTATGCACTGTTGTTGAATGAATCCTTGATGTTGCAGTAGTTGTTAAGGTTAACTGCCCTAACCTCTGCTGGCATTTCAATTAGATCCCTGCACTCTATTAAAGTCCCATATACAAAATGGCAACACGACAACAATATTTCTAGACCTAGGTGAGAGGTATGGCTTGATCGAAATTTCAAAACTAGGACCAAACTGTGGACACAGCAGGTTAAGCCATGGCCTGCAATACCATCATCCCAACTCAGAGTCGCTGTTCAAGTTCCGAACCTGGCTGCTCCTCAGACTTTCAAACACTCAAACAGAAAATGAAGTGATGGATACTATACATTGAAAATTCATACCATTAGATATCTGATGAGTCATCATGATAAGTACATTATACCACTCCAAATGCATGTCAATGATGAAAAGCGAAGAGAAGGGGCTGATGCTTTGGCTCTTATGGTAAAGTGGGCATCTGTGACCCAGCTGTCCCACTTGGGAACTGATTCATGTCACAGCTGCTCTATTTCAGGTCCAGCTCCTTGCGAATAAGCAGCAGTACATGACCCGAGTGTTTAGGTTCCTACTGCTCTCCTTGCCCGGGGGTCGGGAGACGCTCCGGGCTCCTTGCTGTGTCCTGGCCTACTACCTGGTGCTGTGACTATGCAGTACGTGGAACAAAGGATAGAAGATCTCGCTCATATCTCACTTTCACTCTGACCTTCAATAAAAAAAGCATCTTTAAAAACGAAAGTGAAGAAAAAATTTAAATCTCACATGCAATTTAATATGTGCATTTAAAAATGCATATATTAATATATCATGATGTATGTACTATTCAGTTAATACAGCATACATTCACAAGATATTTAACATTATACTTTTGTCATAGTTACAAGTAACTTTTTGAATAAGTAACAAAAATGGTGAAAACTAAGATTTTAAGATTAAGGGTTATTTTTTAAGGATCAGAAAATAAAATGTTATACTTGAAAGATAAGGATTTAATGAAGTGACATAAAAAAGCCAGCAGTAGGAAGAGATGTGAAACAGTTACATAAGACAATGACCAAACCAACATATGATGCCGCTATGCATGGTACAAGTGGCTCTTTAGTGCCTTATGTATACCTTCACATCTGAGAGGAATAATCAATCTCCTTGCTTCTTTACATCAGAATATACTGGGAAGAGGTCACCCTATAAAACCACACTTACACACAATCATATGTGGCTCTACGAGCCATACAAATCAGCTATAAAATTTCAATTGGATAATGGACTATTATTGAGATAGTTTCGGTTATAAAGATACTTAAATAGGACTTGAGAAATATCACTTCAATTAATGATTCCCTAACTCTGGAGACTGTTAAACTGGAAAGTAGAATGGCAGTGTACAGCTGGCAATGATGGAAAGCATAGTGAAGACTCCAAAACTTTAAAAACCTCATGCTTTTCTACAATGACATTGTTGTTCATCCCATCAGATCTTATAAGCAAATGAGCATGGGAGATGGGGATTGTGGGCTGCTTGCTTCCACTGAATAGAAATATTCATTTTTGTATTACAATCATACCCTAATGTTCATTTGCACCATCATAATGCTCATATTCACCACACACCTCCCCCGCTGTTAGTCCCTTGCAGAGGATGGGAGGCCATCCCTGCTGTCTTTTCATCTCATGGAAATAATGTCCAGCACAAAACTGATTGGTCAGGATTCCCTGTTACACAATCCTGTTGTGTTACAAACTACAAGAAGAAAGAACACAAATAGTTGCTTCCCATTCATCTAGTTGGAGCTTAGTCCAGCACAAGAGCCCCATTCAGTTAATTTCATTTCCATGTCAAATAGCCTCAAGCAAGTACGTAATCAGGCACTGACTTCTGCACAGAACTCATTAATAGCCATTCTGCATATTGTCTGAATACCATCACATTATTATGAGGATTTCCTACCAGCAGCGATTCAGGATTATATAACATAAGAAAATTTGCTCTGTAATTAAAGCCATAAAAAGCATGCATTTATGACTTTAACAAGTCATTAAAATATCCCTAAGTACTGATCATGAAAAATGCTGAGTCTTAAAGAGACTTTTCTGGGAGTCATGTATTTCTCTAAGGCATAATTTCAATGTTCACTTTCTCTGCCAGTCCTTGCTGCACACTTCACTGAACAGGCTTTTCCACTGTACGGTCCTTGGGAAAAGCACCCTGTTTTATTCTCTTCATGGCATTTGTTTGATCTGGGATTATTATTTTTTTAAAATTGTTCTTTCCTTCAAAAACAGAAGTTCCATAAAGCACACATGCTTTTCCATTTCAAAACAGTACCTCTTACAAAGGAATTAGCTAGTAGTTGAACACCTGACTCTAAATATGAAGTAAGGGTAACCTGGTCATATAATTTTCTGGTATATTTCTTTTGAAATTTTTTACAAGAATTTCTATTGTAACCATTATCTTTCACACCTTGCTGAAAGGTAACTTCAGCAAACTAAGCCATGATTTTCCAATTTGATTACACACATATACCAATTCTACTTGTCTTAAGTTTGGCTACAATAAAAATTTTGGTGCATTGTCCAAATCTATGACAGACTTAGGACATAAATGTAAGTTTCCTTGGAATTTAGTTTCTTTATGCTTTTTTTTTCTTCTTTTAAGATAACAGCATAGCCAGTTTTGCATACGGTTGCAACCAGTTTTGCATCTGGCTCGTCCTGGTTATAGGAAACACACTGTAATTTCAAAATCACCTTGGAAATATATCTGTACCCTTTGTGATTTCCAGACTCACATGTTATAAAGAATTGTTAAACCTCATGGAAATTTCTCTGGAGTTAGTCCTTTCTAGTTTAGAAGAAGCTAAAATTCTCTTTTTCACTCTCAGACATACAAATTCAAATCTGAAAAGACTATGATGGTTCACACTTTTAAAAAAATCAGACCAAATATTCCTTTAAGTAAATTTGAATTCTGTTGTAAACAGTTGACATTTTTCTCCACTTTTGGCAACAAGTAGCCTCATATACTGAATTTTGAAACATTGAACATAGTTAATGTTTCCATTGTAGGCCAGTTCAAGCATCAATCATTCTAGAGCTCCTTCATTATTTTTTAATACTTTTGGGAGCATATCCCACAAGTAGACACTGTGTCTCTTTAATAATGTCTCTGGTTTTCTCAGTGTCCATCTGCTTCTCAGCTGCTGAACATAAATTACATTAGCCTTTCACATAATTAAGTAATTAAGCATTGGTGCTCCTGAATAGACTATAAGGTCAAGTCTAGGGAAGGCAGACACACAAATTCGTAGGTACAAACAGACAGACAGACAGACAGACACAGCAGATCTTCCCAAATGCTTACAACTGCCAGAGCAGCCAGGCTCAAGCCAGGAGCTGGCGTAGAGCATAACTAGCATAGAGGAGCTGCCTTACAGGATAACTTTACATTTACTTTCAGCAACTTCCTAGTCTGACATTTGGAGTTTGTGTTTTTGATGAATCTTGATTTTTATATTTTGTGAGTATAATGGATGGATAAAATTTCATTCTTTTACATAGATCCATTCAGGTTTAGCAGAACCATTTGTTGAAGAGGCTATCCTTTCTCCACTCTGTGTATTTTTGTCAATCAGTAGGTTGTACATGAATTAATTTATGTGCTCTGCTATGATCTGATGACTTATGGGTTAGATGTTATGCTAATGCTGTGTGGTTTTAATTATTATAGCTTTGTAGCATTTTCTAAGCCAAGTGTTGTGATGTGTTCACTTCAATACTTCTTGTTCAGAGCTGCCTTGGATTCTGGGTGTTTTCAGACTGCCTTTTCAACTTTAGAAATGTTTTTTGTAATTGTATTAAGTCAGTCATTGGTATTTTGAAAAGGAATCTTATTTAATCTGCACATTGCTTCTGAAATCATTTCTTATCAGGTATGAAATTACACAAGCTATTATTCAATACAGTACTGAAGCTTTTGCAAGAGCAATTAGCAAGAAGAAAAAAATAAAAAGTATCAAAATTGGAAAACAGGAAGTTAAACTATGTTATAGATGTCATGATACTGTACATGAAAAATAGTGAAAAACTAAAAACAATTCATTAAGGTATGGAGTTGTAAAAATACACTGAAAAAATTGGTAATTTTATGTACTCATGAAGAACTCACTGAAAGAGAAATCAAGACAGACAGACAGACACACAGACACACAGACACACACACACAATCCAGGGCTTGGTGCAATAGCTCAATTGGTTCCCCTAAAACAGTTGGAATCGAATGTAGGTGCTGGTTCATGTCCTTGCTGCTCCAGTTCCTACCCAGCTCCCTGCTTGTCATCTGGGAAAGCTGTGGAGGACAGCCCAAAGCCTTGGGACCCTACATCCATGTGGGAGATCCAGAAGTGGCTCCTGGTTTCAGATGGGCTCAGCTCCAGCACAAGGGGAGTGAATCATCCAGTGGATAATCTTCCTGTTTCTCCTTCACTCAGTAAATCTACCTTCCAAATAAAAATTAATGAATCTTTTAAAAAAGATTTAAGAATAAATTTAAGCAAGGGAGTGAAAGATCTCCACAATGAAAATAAGTGAATGTTGAAGAAAGAAATCATCAAGGATACAATAACCTGGAATTGTACTCCTTGTTCATGGATTGGAAGAGAATGAGATAACTTATACACAAAAATATTATGGTAACTGTGGAGTTTGCAAAGCTCACATACCAGTATTAATAGAATTTAGAAAACACCACAAGTAGATATGGCAGTCCTTCAAAATACTTGTAACAAATCAAAAAAAAAAGATAGGTTAATTTTGGTTCAAAAATTTTAAGTACATACACGTTTTTCATAATATGAATCATCATAAACTTTTGAAAAATGACTTCATGTGCATGAATTGCAAAAATGCTTGCATTGCATTATTCTTATTTTTATATCAATTTCCACAAAACTTCTCAAGTATGTTCATGTATTCAGAGCCTCAAAGGTTTAAAACAATCAATACTCGATGGATAAAAATTTAACTGTTATACAAATATACAATGAATACTATTGGACTATAAAAACATGGATGAAGTTGCAGTCAATAAAAACATTGATGAAGTTGGAGTATATTATGTTAATTGAATTAAGCAAGATACAGAAGGACTAAACCACTTGATCTCTTTTATATATGTAAGATAAATGATAGTTAGGCATAGAATAAGGGAATAAAATAACAATTTTCAGAGTCTGGAAAAAATCTTCAATAGTCATTGCTCATTTGTTTGTCACTTATACATTATAGGTGCTCCCCCAAGATACTTTGTGGACAGAACCATCTACTAGAATGCAGATGGCTGGGGGTTGTACATCCCATTTTAAACAATTTAACTCTGTATTTCAAATGAATAAAATAAAGAGATGCCTTTCATCCACTTGGTTTATTCCCCAAATGACTGCAAAAAACAGAGTGGGGACAGCCTGAAGCCAAAGCTTCTTCTGTGTCTTCCACCTGGATGCAGGGTCCTATACACCTGGGCCTTCCTCTGCTGCTTTCCCAGGTATGCTAGCAGGGAGCTGCATCACAAGTTGAACAGAGCCAGCACTCAAACTGGTACCCAAATGGGATGCCGGCACCATTGGCAGTGGCTTCCCTCATTAAGCCACAGTGCTGGCGACTGTAGGGTTCCAGTTTACAATTACTACTCTCTAGCTAATTTAATATGTATTTTAATATAGTTAATGTATTATATATATATATATATATGCCATGCATAACTTCCAATTTCTTTATCTACTAAGTAAATTCAATGACTTATTTTCTGAATTCCTAAAGACAAAAACAAAGGGGAAAGAAGCATTCTCTTTTTCTGCTTTTGTCTTTCTCTGCCTTGTCTCCTAAGTGGATAGTGGCTACTGAAATATTTTCCTCCGCTTTCAGTGAAAAGCACAGTAGTTATGTGTCCAGTGAATATTCAGATAGCTAAAACTGAACCAGTAGAGAGAGATCTTTGTGCTGTATATTTAAAAGTTATGTAGGTCAGTATATTGCAATTTCACTATAAAAAGGAAAATGGTGTATTCTGTGAAAATACTTTTATTTCTATCCCCTCACGCTGTGGCTGAACAAACTACTTTTTCCTTATTTCTTCCCAGCATCAACTTAATCCATTTTACTATTATTTTTCCTTTAAAATCACAGGAGTATAAAAGTCTTGCAAATTCCACTGGGACACACATGCAAGAGTTTGAAAAGAAGCAGTTTATTGTGGAGAGAGCTCTTTCCATAAACCAACCCCAAGCATTTTTTGTTATCTACTCCTCAAAAAATAAAGTTCCTTCCTTGAGTGTATCTGTTTTAATGATTGTATATCTATGGCACTAATTATTGAAACATGCTACGGAATTTGTTCCTTATATTCAAGTCAAATTAATTATTCATTTATACAGAATACTTTAGCATTAAAACCTATGTAAGAAACTTTTGTTTTCATTTATAGAGGTATATGACTGTATATATGTAATGCATCCATGAATAAGTTTGGTATGATACATAAAAAGCCTTTTTTTTTTCTCATCGGAAGCTTTTGCCATTCCAAGAGACTTCAGATAGAGATAATGTAAAAACATCTCCCTCTTGTATGTGATTGTCTTAAAACAATATCAAGGAATACGATTGTATCGGCTTTGAATAATCCTGATAGACACAGCACTGCCCCTGTGCCTGTAATGTTCTGAGAGTGAAAGAATAAAAGCACAGCTGTCCTGCCGAGCACCTGAGATCATAATTTTCAGAGTTAAGAGTATTTGAATTCACACTTGGCTACTTTCAGGAAGGCATAAAGAGAAAATAAAATGTAAGTTTCCTATAGGTTTTTTTTCCCCCCAAGGATACAGCTAAATGAGGTAATATCTACACAGGGTAAAATTGCCCAGCATCCAACTATCATTCAATAAGTGGCAGCTGAATCTACAAGGTGAAGATCAGGAATCAGAAGGGAAATTAAAACTGAACTTAGAACATAGATATGGAATGAATTAGCAATGCTACCATGCAAACTGCTTCCATTCTCTGAATCCTAATTTTCTCACCTATAAAAGGAAGATGACTCTATTAGTTCCATTAGTGCATAATCAATTGTCACAAGTCGGCAAGTCATTGAGTGGAACCTATTATTTTATAGCTCCTTTAGGTCACATCTCAAGACACAGCTTAACTGTCTCCTTTCCACAGGATTCTACCAGGCACAGGTGTCAGTGCACTGCAATGTCATCTTATGCAGAGGCTTCAGTAGGGATGAATCTGCTTGCAAATGCATTTAGGTTGTTGGAGAAAAAAACTGGTTTCCTTGTAGCTATGTCATGGAGATCTTCAATTCTTCCTGCCCAGGAAGTAGAAGCTGAGGCTAAGAAATCACAAAAATCCCTCACAGCTTCTGATATTGTGGTCCTTTACAACCATGAATTCAAGGAAATCAGAAGCATATCTTACTTACTCTATCCTGCTAAGATAGAATCTGACATAACACAATAGATCAGAGAGCTTCCCCGCTCCGCCCTGCTACAGTAATTCTCATCATATTTGCTTTCAATAAAAGCCAGTAAAAGGACTGGGGTCCTGCGTCTTAGTTCTACTCTTGGCTAGAAGCAAATTCTACTCTCCTGTCTCCTAAAGAGCATGCGGTTTTACTTCACAGTCTTGTGCAAATACAAATTGCTAGCATTTGATGAACTGTTCTAAGCATGCCTTGTTTTAGTAATATTGAACTGGATACCTTACAATTCTCTTTAAATCATCAAAAAAAAAAAAAAACCTCTCCTTTCATACACGTGCAAGTTGGAAAGTGAGGGAAGGGAAGAAGAAAGATATCACGGGTCTGAAAAATACATACAATTATAGTTAGAAACTATGGAGAAATCCACTGCCTATTCTAGTGGTTAAACTTCTAATTGGTGCAAAAAGCAGAGGTTGCTTAGTCAAATTTTGCACTTGTTGACAAATCATAGAGGGTACAGCTAATTGAATTATATACTGGTCTGATAATTTTGAATGATTTTCAGATATTAGAAGTCTTGATATTGAAGATTAAACTTCATTAACACAGAGAAAATAATGTTCATTGAAATGGTTACATTTTGTCAGGTGTTTTAAACAAGTGTGTTTTTTTAATGCTATCTGCCAGATACATTATTTTATTGTGACCATAAAATGTAAAAAAAGAAAAATAATAAACTCTGTTTTACTTGGATTGATTCTTCTATATTCAGTAAAAATCCATCAAAATTCCATTAAGACTGACTAAAACATGGCCTCCCTTATATCATTAACCAAGTTTATGAAACAATATCCAGAAGCATTTTAAATATGCATGTATTTTCAAACTAAATATTAATTATCACTGGTACAGATATTTTCATCTAAACACTAAAAATCTTCTAAGGTATCAGGAACTTAAATACTAAGTAGAAGCTAACAAAATGTTATATGATTTTGAATACAACAAAACAAATATTGTTGAACCTTAATTATTCTTGGAGAGTATAAAAACAATGACAAGGAGAGGGACGTGTTATTTATCTAGATTCACTTAGTATGTTTCCACATATACTGAAATATCTCAAAAGTATATACAATTTTTAAAAAAAAGTTTCTGAAACAAAGAATAGCACTCTACACAATACAAAAAAATTGTAAGTGGACTGCATTCTTTGGAAACAGGTGGACACGTTTCATTTTTATAAATACATACGTGTTTTTCAACCTATGAAAGTGCAAGGCAAATGATGACATTTTCGAGGCTTTTAACTTTTCTCTGACTTGTGTTTGATTCTAAGTCTAACAGCTGAATTTGTACTGCTTGTTTTTCATATGGAGAGAATGCAAGCAAAAGCATTTTAAGCTTCTTTCAGAAAGCAATCATCTAATAAAGTTTATCATATTGGAATAACATTTAACATTTATTAAGTTCTGTGTCAGAAAATTAATGTTTGCCTTGGCTATATATCAAAGCACTTTTTTTTCCCTTCCCAACAGCTCTCAGATTTTCCTTTCAGTTTCCTCACAGGACACCAAGTGGGAAGGTCAGTAGTTTGTGTAAATTTCGCAGGTATTGCTATCCAAATTTTGTGGGTGCTTTTAAAATTCTATTTATTTATATATTTATTTATTTTCATTTTATTTCAAATGGAGGGAAACGTTGAGAGGAGATACATAGAGATGTTCTCTGTCTGCTGCTTCTCTCTCTCCAAGTGACTGCAGTAGCCATGACTGGGTTAGGCAGAGCCCAGGACCCCAGATTCCAGTCAGGGATTCCCATATAGGAGACAGGTATCCATGCACTTGAGCCTTTAGGTTCTGCCTCCCATTAGCAAGAAACTGGATGAAAAACTAAGAAGCCAAATATTGGGAGTGAACTCAAGCAGTGGGAATGAAATCTCAACTGTATTCACAACTCCTATGTTTGCTTTTGATAAGAATTAAAATCATTATTAATCTTATTGTGGTAGAATCATACTAACAAAATCTCAGAGAAATTGGACTTTTTACATTCATTCTCAATTGACGCACCTTGTATTCTGTTTGCATACATTGCATGAATATACATGCGTGAAAACAACATAATATGTCCCATAAGATCATTATTTTGGGCCAAATATTCAAATATATCCAGCATACAAATCCAAACCTGAATATGAAGTCTTAAGCAGGGATGAATTAGTTCATATTTAGACCCAAGTTTTATCCTAGGATACTTGACTAATTATCAGATCCTCATATATGTTGGTAGTACAGCATAAAGAAAGGTGTAAAGTATGAAGAAATATGCAGCTGTAGAATAGAAGCCCATTATTGATTTCAATTTTCTTTTCTAGCACTCTACTACTTTTTACACTTCTGGTGATTGTGTGCTATTGTCTATTCTTACGCAGATTGGTTGTGTGAAAAAAAATTGGTGTAGTATAGCGAGGAAATATCAAAATAGTTACTAACGATACAGTATTCAGACATTAGCACTTCCTGCCTTTGATAATGCTAAGCTTTGCTTTCCCTGTCATTACTCCCCAGAAAGAATTTTATTCCTCAGCTGGGAAAGAACCTGATAGACAAGTAAGTAAGTACTACATATAACATGGTTCTTATTTATAATTGTAAACTTTCTAGTACCTATGTTAAAAACAAGTGTATTTACTTTTACTAACGTATTTTACATCATCAAATATATTCAAAATGTTATCACTTTAATATATAATCAATGTAAATAAGAAATGAGAGGCTGAGAGATGAAGAATGACAACTTCCATTCATGGGTTCATCTTCCCATGTCCATCATAGTTCCCTGGCAGGGATAAGCCATGCAATTCAGTTCCCCACATAGGTGATATCAATTCAGTTACCTGAGCCATCCCTGCTGCCTGCCCAGGTCAGCTTTATCAGGATGGTAACACTACAAGCCAGAGTGGGGCACTTAACTGAGGTACTCCAATGCTGGGCACAATCATCTTAAGCATCATCTTAACCATTGGGCGACACACATCTCCAAAAACCATTGCTTATGAAGTGTGCTCCCTGATTTTGTACTGTCTTTAAGGATCTAGTGCATAGTTCATATGATGCCATGTCTAAATGCAGCTTGTTCAAGGGCTCATTGGTCAAAGGCTATTATGTTGGCTAGTAGTCATCAGATTGTTAGATTCCACAATCTAGAACCTGATTCCAGAAAAGGTGAAACCAGTCAGGAAATCTAAACTTATTCTTCCCAAATACTGCCCTACCTCCAGAAGTGGGGGATGTAGTTGAGCTTAGGTAAGAATTGCTTTAAAAAAAAGTCTCCGAAGATTTTGATCTTTTGAGAACCCATGTCATTTCTCCACCAGACCTAATTCCACAATATCTGGAATCCATGTCCTTGTCTTACAATCCCATTACCAGATTTCTTCATCAGCACATTAGTTACGGGTAGAGTTAACATGTTATTTTCTAAATATATCTAAGGTGTACAAAAAATGTGTTTTTGCCTGTAGCTGAATAAATAACCTGAAATAAATTTTATTATTTCTCACATTTTATTGGCATTTTCTTGTGATTTAATTTCCACATTATATACCAGACTTTAGAAAGCCTCAGATTCACGCATGTCAGCCTCCTATTTTTATTGCTCTAAATGGCAATTGTGGTGATAAATATGCAAGCTTCAGAAAAGCAGCCTTTTCATCAAGGAATGCAAATGTTGAATGAATGGATAAAGATCCCAAAATGTGATGAAACTTTGAAACCGCAGCACTTTTCTATTACAGGCATTTTCATCCTCCGTAAGCACCTAGAGTTATCAGTAATCATGAAGAGTAATGCCGGGTAAATTTTAATATGTCAGAAACATTTCAATCTCTACACTTCATTTATTCCACAAATTGTTTTAGTATAAATCCATCATCAGTAACAAATCGTATATACCATTTCATTAAAAAGTGATTTCTTTTATTACTTCTATTACCTTTTCTTCTTTGATTTTTTTCATACTCAAGTTAACATATATATCTTGTCATGCCATTAAAATCGTGTTCAAAACCAGTCATCATTGGGGAACGTTTGACATGTATTATGCCAAACACCATGCACGTGCTTTCTGTCCTTAACCCTGACACATTTTTTTTTATTAAAATCAGTATAAGAAAAACAGAATTCCATTCCATCACATGGTAGCCCAATCATCCTGCTCAATGCTTTGAATGACTTCTATAGAAATTAATTTAACTGAAATTATTAGCCCACCGAGAAATCAGAGTGACAGTTTCGAAGCTGCTTCTCCTGAATATAAGCACAATTTTTAATAGAACTACAAATATGCTGAATAAAAGTCCAAGATGACTATTCAAGTATTTATTCTCTATTGAGCAACCAATTGTACTTGAATTCACACATAAAATTTGAAAAAAAAAATCAATGTTTCTGCTTTTATATTTTTTAGAATAACAAGATCATTAAAACCCTTTTACCACATTCCCTATGGAGCTATAGTTAATTTATCCCAACTCTTTTTTTCAGCTGTAATGGAAGTAATTGGTCATTTATTTTCTCATTAATGTAAGTATACATTAAATGGCAAGAATAATGAAAAGGCATGATGACTTCACTAAAATTTTTGGCTTTAGGGCAGCTTATGTCATGGACTCTAACATATTGGTGGGATTAGATTTTACCCTAACACTTGATACACCCATGTCCCCCATTGCAATTTAGTCTCTGTGCTAACTCCCACCCCCAGCTCCCTGACTCCTGCTTCTGTGAACACAGACCCTGGGAGGAAACAGATCAAGTAACTGAATTCCTACCATCCACATGAGACCCAGATTTTATTCTCGGCTCCCTTGCTTCAGCTCAGCCAGGGAAGGCGAAAGAGTTAGTGGAGGTGCGCGCTATCTGCCTCTCAAATAAATAATTCATTAAATGGCATGCATTTTAGAATATAATTTCTTTAGGATAAGTAAAAATATGTGTTACATTTTCATATCATCTTCATAGATCTCTTTTTTTTTTTTTAATCAGAAAAGGATACAGGGGGGAGAGAGAGAGATCTCCTCTTTCATTCCCAAATGCCTATCATATAGGATTGGACCAGGTCAAAGCTTCGTGTCTTTTTTTTTTGTCTCCAACCATGCCCTTTTGCAGCATTGCCAGAGAGCAAAAAATCATACAAAGACATTCAAGTCAAATTAAAAACAAAATTACAAATTAAAAATCCCTGAGATTTCACGGCAACACACAGCTCATATGAATATGATAGAAGTATAAGCTGATGTTACTACAAATGTGGACAACATTCATACATAAATGGGAAAAAGCTGTATATCCACATGCACATAAAAACAACACACATTAATCATATGCATGTGATATATATATGTAATAGAACTATCTATATCACAAATGATACTGGTATAGTACATAGTCCCCAATGAAGGCAATGTTTAGTCTTCGGAGGAGCTTGTCTACTATTTTCCAAAATAAATTTCCAAAAAAGCACTTATATAGAATAATTTGCATTCCCAACCACAATGTGCAAGGACTCCTTTTTCTCCACATCCTTGTCTACACGGTTATCATTCATATTTCTGTTAGTGGGCATCCTACCCACTGTGAGGGGCTATCTCTACTCTCTACATTAATGGTAAACTTACCTGAGAAAACGCACCTAGCTCTGTGATCACACCCACAACACCAACACATAATTATGACAGATGTCTAGATGGATCTACTCAGTAAAAATCACCAGAAACTTTGGAATTTAGTGCATCATTATATTCTTAGAGTCGGATCTAGGAACTCTCTAGAATCTCTTCTCTGTGTACAAATGTCACAATGACAAGAGAATTGATAATTGTGTTGTAATAATTATCATGCATTCACTGTGACCTCAAACATCTAATACACTAATCTATCCCTTTAAAAAGGGGAAATGAAGGGAAACTAGCCAGCAAGTGCTGTTGATAGTTTTATGTACGTGTGCTATTCTGACTGGTACAGCTCTTTTGGAACTCAGTATACAGAATACTTAGGCAACTGAAAATGTATCTACCATATGGCCCAGCATCCTGCTCCTGGGAATATATCCAAAAGAACTGAAACATACACATGAGACAGCAACCTGCACCCCTATATGAATTATACAAAAATCAACAATCACCAAAATATGGAATCAATCTAGATGTCCATTGAAGGAGGACTGGATAAAGAAACTGAGGTACATTTACTCTATGGAATATTAGGCAGCTATAAAATGCATGAAATATTACCATTTGCAACAAATGGTGCCAACTGGAGACCATTATGCTCAGTGAAAGCATAATGACCATTAAGCTCAGTGAGCCAATCTCCAAAGGTCCAATATCATGTTTGTTCTAATAAGACAACCTCATTGAGAATGCAAGCAAAAACCCAGGTTAACAAACATATACATGTAGTCTCACAAACGTAGGACGTAATGGAGCTCAGAGAACCAGGAATAAAAGCAAATCCACAGAATGCATCTCTCCAACTGAGTATAAGCAGACCCCCCATGAAACTTCAAAATATACCTAGAAGACAGAATATTAAACTTTCTTCTGTTGTCTATGTTGATACACTATTTCACTACTAAACACAGAGCACAATGGAGGAGAAATATTATAAATGAAAATGTATTTCTTTATATCAAATTAACCATACTACAGAGAGTAATCTACAGATTCAAAGCAATCCTAATCAACATGCTTCAGAAATGCTTCTGAGATCTGAAAGGAATTATACTAAAATTCATATGCAATCGTGAGAAATGGAGAAGAGCTAAAGCAGTCTCAAACAACAAAAATAAAGCTGAGTGCGTAATAATAACATACTTAAAGGTATACAACATTGCAGGTGTAATCAAAATAGCTTAGTACTAGCAATAAACACAGACCTTAGGATCAAATGAACTAAATAAAAATACAAGAATTACCCCACATGGCTAGACAGTAATATTTGACACATTAACCAAACCAATCTAGGGGGAAAGGACAGTCTCAACTGCGGTGTTGGCAAAGTATGATCTAAGTATGCAGAAGTATGAAACAAGGCCCCTATCTTATACCTCTTACAAAAATCAAATCTAAATAAATTAAAGACCTGTATCTGTCATGACATTATTAACGTATAGATGACACACTGGAAGACAAGCACAGGCAAAGACCCCCGTAGCATGGATGAGTAAAGTAAAAGTACAATGGTATTGCATCAAACTAAAACCTCCTGCACCACCCAGGAATGCATCAACAAGGAGGCATGCGATAGAATGTAAGAAAGTATTGGTAAAGTGTACATCTAATAGAGGATTAATATTCAAGATCTATAAAGAGCTCAAGAAACTTATCAGTCAAAATTCAACAAACCAAACATGCCAGTTAAGAAATGGGAAAAGGAATTGAAAAGTATTTCTCAAGGGATCAAGTTCAAATAGCCAGCAGACATAGGAAGAAATGCTCAGGCTGACTAGCCATCAGGGAAATGCAAATAAACTCCACAATGTGGTTTTACCTCACACCAGTTAAAATAGCTATCATTAAAAAAAAAATTCAGGTGAGGATTGGGAAAATGGTTCACTAATTTCACTAAATCGCAGTTGGTGGAAGTGTAAACAAGTGCAGCCATTATAGAAGACAGAGTGGAGCAGTTCCTCAGATAGCTGTAATGATATCTACCACATGGCACAGCCATCCCACTGCTGGGAACTTACCAAAGGAAATGAAAACACCATGTTGAGTTACCTGTATCCTCATGTTTGTAGTGGTCCAATTTCCAGCAGCCAAGAAACAAAGTTAGCTCAGATGCCCATTGGCAGACAACTGGTTAAAGAATATGTTTGTTAAATCCATAAAACAACCAAGTACATGTTAAAAAATATATGCATTAATTCTTGACAGAAGTTTACCATAAAATATCTTTGCAAGTTAGGAATGTAAAAAGTGTACTTCATATCTAATCTGAAACCTTTTAAAAGCATCAAATACTATACATCAAACTCTATAGGAAACTCCGAAAACTCAAACATTTCAGCTAAAGTAAGACACAATAAAAATTTTCAGCTTCACTATTAATACCCAACACAATATAGTAGAACGGCTGAAATGTATCAGCAGAAGTCAAAAGATGCTTCATTTTCTTATTACAAATTTACTGGCGCAAATGTTCCAAACCGTAAAAACTGAATCACTCTGTTGAACAAGGCACTGTGGAAGATGGCAAATGTGAGAAGAAAATATGAAATCCAAGGGCTGTCTTATATTGCAGAAGTAACAAGTAAAACTTAATGGGAATTTTAAAAAGTTCAATCACAATTTCTAGGAAATAAAGTTAATTATTTGACCTTCATACTAAGGAAAAAAACAGACATTTTTTGAATAGTGACTATAAAAAGGTCTATTTAGAATAGTTCTGTTTCTTACCAGCATATAAAATACTTTACAGATTTTAGTTGCCATCATCACAATGAGACAAAAAGAAAAAAAATCAAGTAACTTACCCAGTAACTTTCCATGATCCCATAACTGATATGGAGGTCACCAGGCCACTAGAAGAACCTCTAGAAGTAAAGGAAAAGAAAAAAACAAAGGTTAAAAGTGAACTAAGAGGTGACTTAATAATCATCTTTAAAAATTAAAACACCAAAGTACTTGGAACTCAGTCAACAGCTCATCCTTGAGCCTCCTCCTATGTTCACATAGACCACTGGAGCTGAAGCCAAAAACCCGATGGAATTCCATTCCGGTGTGCAGGCATATAACTACGTCCCTGGACTAGATATGGCCTACATGTGAAGTATCTGAGCAGAAAATAACTACACATTTTCCATAAAATGTAATCATAAAAGCATTTCCTCTGACGACAATGAGATTAAGCTATAATTCAGTGGCACAAAATTTAAGTGGAAAAATACCTGGAAATTTAACACTTATAACAGCAGCTTATGAACCAAGACAATTTAAGGTATGTAAGTATAACTCAATTTGATAAACAAAATATATCATAATTATAAATGCTTTAAGAAATAAAATTGAACTAACTTCATTGCTGGTATTATAATGTAATGTAATGTAAAGATGTTTATTAAAAATAGGTTTGCTACCATGAGACTTAAGTTCATACCTACAACAAATTTAATAAAATAGTCACTATATGGATCTTTATATTAGGATAAACCATTCTCCTGAAAAATCATATATATTTTAAAAATATCAGCAGCAACACCTAGAAAATTATATGAGAGAAGAATTTAAAAGTTTTGGTGCGAAGACAAGTTTATCAAGATCCCTTTAATTCATTTTAGGTATATTAAAATGCATAATATTAGGAAAATATTTTCAGTGAATACTCAGGAAGAAATCATGCAATCGTAGTCCATTTCTTGTGAAATTAAACATAAATGACATAGCTGGAGCAAGCTTACTACCATACATTCATTGAGTTTATTTTGAGGATTCCTGAGAAATCAAACACAAGTGACCAGATAATGAACAAAGGCAGTAGATGTATCGTATCGATTGCTATAAGCTGCATCCTACATTCTTAGAGGTTTGCAGTGTAGTTGTTAGGGACTCGCATTTACAGCAGGATGCTCTTTGTTGGATCTTAATTTTCCTGAGCAACCCATGGAAGTATTCTTTGCAGGAAATGCTCTCTCAGAGTGGGTGGCATGCACTAGCTGATGATCCCCAGAATGAAAGTTGGAAGCCTGTGAGTCTTTATCTCTGTGACCTTGTTTGCTTGTCTGTGAAGGCAATCATGCTTCAGGTGCTGGAATTGCTGAGAACGACATGTAATTCCCCAAAGCTGGGGATTAGCTGGGCACTTTAGACAGAGCAATGTCTTAAAGACCTGCAGTTCCTATAAATTCCTGCCATAGGATGACACAGGATTTAGGTGGTATCTAAATGCTAAACATCCCAACAAGGATAGTCTCTTTCAATGAATTTAAGCAGGTTTTCATTTTACAGTACCTAAACATTCACTGTGTTAAGCTAACTAGGCGCATTTCATTTCTGACAAACTTATTTCTCTTTTATCTCAAATGTAGTATCTCCAAAAATAGTGTCATGCTCATTGCTGATATGCAGCACAAGTGTATTGCTTGGACAGATAAAATGCAAAAAGTAGTGAGTAAGAAGTAGATATTTAATTCTGGGAAAAAAATAGACCTTTTGGAATAGACCATGATAGAAAGAATTAAATAGTCTTACAACAACCATGATGTCCACTTGAGATTATAATAGCTCATTTTCTTTCTAAGAAAATATATTACAGTGTGCAGAAGACAGTCAATGTTATTATTGAGGAAGAAAGTCAGTGAATGAGTGAATTGAATTCCTTTTCGTGATTTATGGAAAGCTTAGACTTCTGGATTTTTTATAATGTGAGCTGCAGTAATTAACTGCTGTATTTCACAATCAGTTCATAAATATTACTTTAATAAGCTATGTAACATTTGGCTCAGATGTTTGCCTTAATTAAAATATAAATCCCAAATCATTTCCCTAATTTAACAATGCAATATTTTACACAGATTACTGAGGAAATAAATTCATGGCTAAGATCAAATACAAAAGAAAAGAAAGGGGAAATTCAAAACATGCATTTTTGACAGAAGATGGTTTGAAACACCCCTTTCTCAGAATTGTGCAGACAGAAACTTACAGTAGAAATTTAGCCCAAATGAAATATCCAGTTTTTGTTACCTGGGATTATATTGTGCATATACTGGTAATTATGAATTTCTACATCTGTAAAACTAAAATTCCACTGACATGTTTATTGTAAATATGAACAAAGCTATCAGTATTTAGAAAAAATAACCAAAATATGGGTAATTAAATTGTACCTGACACCTTAACATTTATGCATATGAGGGTGGGTTCTTTCTTCCTTTCCTTTTCTTCCTCCCCTTCTTTCCCTTCCTTTCCTTACTTCCTTCCTTTCTTTTTTGGCAAGACAATTCTCTCACAGCTATCTTTTTTTTTTAAGAATTATTTTTATTGGAAAGTCAAATTTGCAGGGAGGAGAGAGAGAAAGATCTTCTGTGCCCTTGTTCACTTCCCAAGTGGTTCCAATGGCCAGAGCTGAGCCCATCCTCCACTGCTTTCCCAGATCATAAGCAGGGAGCTGGATGGGAAGTGGAGCAGCCAGAACACGAACTGTTGCTAATATGCTATCTCTGTTTGTGCAACGTGAGGATTTAGCCACGGAGCCGTTGCTCCAGCCCCTCTCACAGGTATGTGAAAGCACAAGCTATGACTTAGAAAACGTCTCTCAACAGTCACAGGATGGCTGATTCTCTGTTAAACTGTCCTGCGTTAAAAGTGAGTGAGATATAAATTGTGTACAAGTATAGTCCTGACAAACAAGTAAATCTGACTGTCGAATCTTACAGTTTACCAGATATGCTGTAACACTTCGCTGGTGGGGCTGCTTTTTCCAGCTGCTAGTAGGGATACACACTGCCCGGTTCAGAATGTTTGGACTCAAGTTCCTGTTTCACTGTTGATGTCTGCTTCCGCTAAGGCACATCGAGTGAAGATAGTTTAAGTAGTTGTCCCATGCCATCCCTGTGGGTGACCAGGATGGGCTGCCCAGCACCAGAATGTACGATGGACAATCCCATTTACTATAGACATTTGGGGAGTGAACTTGTGGACATGTTTCTTTTGTCTCTTTCAATCTCTTTGGGTCTCTGTCTGACAAAAAGAATAATAAAATAAATGTACTTGTCTTTTGTACTCCAATATTCCTTTCATAAACTTATAATTCCCAATAGAAACTCTATTGAAAGAAGTATGTTGAAGGCCAAGGTAAATATTCTACTTCAATTCTAATTCAAGGAAATAAATGTTCAAAAGAGAACCCTGCCTGATTATGCTTAAGAAATAGCTTTACAAAGCTTTAACTTTTTATATATTGTAAATAAAAGCAGTGTACCAGAGGAAACAGCTGCCATACATGAAATATCCTGAACTTCTCAGAAGAGATTGTCTTAATACAGACCATTTTTATTTTCAAGGTTAAAGGAGAGCATTTTAACTCTAGCAGTTGGAGCACTAGCCTAAATGTCACTACGGAGTGCCAGTATTAATAAACAGTTAATATTTTCAGAAGATGTTTATAACTGGCACTAACTGAAGGGTGTAGACAGACTAGACAGAGTTCAGTGAATATTTTGACTTTCCTAATTTGGAAAGAAATTGTATGTTTCTGATGAAAGGGGCTTTGAAGAGAAACACATAGAAGAAAAAAAATTTTTTTTATGTGATCCCTTAGCCAGCTATGAATGAAATGCAAATTCCCGTGCCCTCGCCCACCTGGACCTTAGTGAATTGTTTTGGAAACCAAAGCTTGAAGTCTGTGGGTTTTTTTTTGAGTCAAGTGGTTTTGATGCAGGCTAGATTTTGAGAACCACTTGTGTGGAGAGACACTTTGAGCTAATGTCCTTCAGCCTCTTCCTCTAGCAGAAAAAGCTGCTCCAAATGTAGGCTGTGTCTCAGTCACACAGAGATCAAGACGTTCCTGGCACAGGCGGGGTGACAGTGAAGGCCGTCACAGGCCAAGCTAAGGAATGGAAATGGGAGCCATCCTGTCAAGGTATGTTGGGTTCACTGCTGGTGAAAAAAATTAAATGAAGTCATCAGTGCAACTAATCTAAGTAAAGCTACAGAGCCAGAAGCCTAGATCCAGTTGCCAGAAAGGGATCAAAGGGCTCCAAATCATTGACACTCTCTTGAACACTTCATCTTTGAAATGACAAGCTCAATAGCAATCGCTAGCATAAAACAGCCACCTGTTCTGTGCCAGGAATTAAGCAAGAGCTTTGATGCATTATCTCATTAAAATCTCCTCACAAATCCTCTAAGACAGTATGAACGTCATCTCCAGTTAGCAAAAAACTGAAAGAAGCTCAACAACAGAGTCTCCTGCCAGCTTCTCATGTCTGCCAAGATAAGAATAGAGGGAGAAAATCGAGAGTGTACGGCTCAGAAGACACTCATGTAAATTTCCTTATTAGGCAGGTTAGACCAGGCGATGTGCAGGGATATGAAGAGTAAAAGGAACCAGACTCGCCATTTTACTCATCATAGTGCAATTGCTTAGTGATACATGACTGCTTTGAAAGATGAGGATGAAATGAGGAATTGATCAGTTCATGCTATACTTAACTATCTTAAATATCATTGTTTTGAAGTTCATTTCACTTCATTTAGGAGATTATAACATGGGGCCTACACTTGGATGTGGTGAGTGAAGATACCACATGTAATACCAGAATGCCTAGGGCTCGATTTTGTGTGCCAAGTGCTCTACTTCCAATCCAGTTCCCTGTTAAATCAACTGGGAAAGCAGTGGTCCAAGCACTCGAGCCCCTGCCACTCCTGTTGAAGACCCAGGAGAGCTTCCTGGTCCCAGGCTTCAGGCTGGCCCAGCCCTGGCTATTGTGGCCATTTGGAGAGTGAACCAGTGGATGGAAGCTTTCCTTCTAGATAGAGATAGATAGATAGATAGATAGATAGATAGATAGATAGATAGATAGATAGATAGATAGATAGATATAGAGTGAGCTATAGATATAATTCTGCCTTTGAAAAAATATTAAATCTTTTAAAAGGACATTTTTAAATATTATTATATAACTTACATTTTAAAGATACACTGTTATAACACATTATACATTGTATTTAAATATTTATATCTAAGAAAATGATTGTCACTGCCTTGAGTTTTGCTTTGTCAAATTAAATGCTTGGAAACAAAGGAGGAGAGAGAACAGGGAACCTCAGAATTAGAGTTAAAATTGCTATTTACTGCTTTTTAATCCCCATTTGGGTTGAGAATTTGTGCAGCCACCATCACCCTGACCGTGACACTCTTTCCTGATAAGCTGAGGATGATGCTATCCCATCACTGAATTCTGTGATCAGTTCCCACGGTTTGGAAGTATTATAAAGTAAAATATGTCCAAGAGTACTTGAGAATTACTTAATGGATGAGGGAGATACTTTCTAGCACTCTCTGAGCTTTAAAATGAATAGCAGTGTGGTAGCATAGCTCATGGAGCCTGGGAGCCATAGGAGTGCATCACACATGCTGTCCACGGAACAGCAGAAGAGCTTCATGGGGGACAGACTTCTGTACATAGGAGGGCACTGGAGCTCTATGACACAGCGGCCATGACCTCAGTCAGGGCTTTGCAACATAATTCCCAATGGAAACTAGACCAAAGAACAACACTGTAATTCTTTGATGTGCTTTGTAGAAATGTTCTTTACCATGCCTGCTACCTAACGGTAGTCAAAAAGCAAAAGCCCGAACTTTCATTGCACATTTAAATGATTCGCAGTGTTCTGTAACTTGCAGCCATCCTCTCACCATCATCCTGTCCTGTGTCCTTTCCTCTGACTGAGGAGAAGTGCTGCAGGGAAACTTGTTCAAATCCACAAATCTAACCTGGACTCAAGACTGCTGCTTTAGCTTTTGGCAAATGACTGAAAGTCTTTGTCTTACTTTCTTCATTTGAAAAATGAGTATAACAAATGCCTACCTTTCTCACAGTATTGGCTAAGGTTAATGCATGAATGTTTTAAACCTCAACTTGGAAAGAAAAAAAAATAGGCTGTCTACCTACAGGGCAATTTTGTTTCTCTTTTCTTTCAAAGTATTATAAAATCCTCTGCCCAACAGCACCACAGAAAAACAAATGTGTCTGGACTTCTTCAAAAGTATAAATATGCTGAAGAAATGGGGTAGTGATTCCAGACTACATTGAAAAAGAAATGAATGGATATTTGCTTTTACTGGTACTAAGCATCAGTTTTATGCAGTATCTCTTACTGTAGAGGGACTTGCTGGGTAGGGGGAGCGGGCATGGAAATAATGCCCTTTCCCACTATTGTTCTTTTGGAAATTCTATATTCAGTGCATCCTGAATTTCTTTTCCCACTGAACTAAGCTAAGCCAACCTGGTATTTTCTTCTAAAGGATTCTGAATTCTAATCAAAGATAATGTAAAGTTCATTAGTAGAAAACTAAATTATACAACATACATTCTTGTGAATTTGCTTTTCCAGTTTTCTAGCTGACTCTGAAATTAACCAAATGTCATTCAAAACCTGACTTAAGTTAGCCAGAGAGAGTGAGTTAAAAATTAAGAATCATAGGCATATAAAAATAAGCACTGTAGTAAGTAATTACAATGATTTTAGAAACAAAACATACAAACATGTTGCAAAATTGAAGTTAAGGGTGAGCAGTGTAAAAAAATATACAGGTATGATGAAAGAAAAAATGATCCTAGGCAGAAAACTTTTATGCTTTAACCAATTCCCACTCTGAATCAATCTATAAACCTAAGAGACCACTGAGTAGGAAGTGATGGGTACTCCCGAGAAACAATACAAGCATGCCCTGCTAAAATGTCATCTCCTCAGATACTTGTGTCTATCCCTGTGTGCGAGTCCTAAGAAAGGGGGGAATGCAGATGTTCTAAGAACTACTGTATCTGGAACTGGACTAAGTTTAATTTCATCAGGGCCAGAGTACAGGAGCTTGTAAGTGAAGCAGTCCTTCTTGGGATGCTTGATAACACTGGAAACCCACCCTGGGTTAATTTTCTATGTTGAAAGAGCTAACTCCAGCAAATGGAAAGATCCCTGCAGTTAATATCTCATTTTCTAAGTCGTGAGGAAGAATAAAATATATACAGAACATAAGCCCCTGCTGTGACATTATTTTTCCAACATAGGAGTGCATCAGAGTCACGTGGGAGGCTTCCTAAGGCACAGGGCCCTGAGTCTACTCCCCGAGTTTCTAACTCAGTACGTTTGACATGGGGCACAATAATGTACACTTTGAACAATTCCCCACTTGAGCTACTGCCGTCAGCCAGGAGTTACACTTTGAAAACCATTTGGCTAGGCTGTGATCTAGATACTTTGAATATACTTGCGAATATGAGAGCATTTTCATCCTTACTGAGTTTATCTTCTAGCAGGGGAGAGACACAATAAAATGAGAAAGAAAAATGTGTACACAATATCAGCTTAAGTGGCGGCAAATATTAGGAAGAGAAAAAAAAAAGAATAGGCCAGGGATAAATAATAAAGGAAACTATAGATTTTGAATGGGTGGCCAAGGAAGGCTTATTTGAGCAAGTGACATTTACGCCAAGTGCTCTGTGAAATAAAGAAGTCACTGGAGATAGGAATGCCCCTGTAACATCAGCCAAGCAAAACAGGAAGCATATTACACAGAAAGGGTAAGTTTCTAAAATAGGACAACAATACCACATCCAGTGGCGTGAAAGTTAAAAATGAATCAACAAAATATTGTTATGACTGCATCTGATTCTAAGCCTCATCTTTGGATACACAGCACAAGAGGATGCTGCTTGACTATCCTGAGGTTAATCAGTTTGGTACTCCAGTCCTTCCAGATGTGGTATCCTTGCTATAGCAAACCTAGTCATCACGTGACAGTAAACATACAGCAAATGAGCTATGCAGTGACTTATTCCATATTCTAAATGAGCACATAAGAGGCGTGACCAAAGGCTAACATATAATGCAATGGGTTGTGGGAAAGAAACAAAAAACTCAGCTCCAGTATATGAGCAGGCATTGAAATTTACCACAGAGCACTGCAGTAAAGTTTCTTCAGAAAGTTGATGGAAAAGTGAAGAAAATCTAAATTGTTTTACACCAAGATAAACCTGTATTCTCAAAAACGTATAAATATGTGATTGTGTGGTTCAGGTTAAACTACTGCCTGGAACACTGTCCCCCCTTCCAGAGTGTCTGGGTTGAGACCAGGATCCTCTGCTTCTGATGAAACTTCCTGCTGGTGCACATCTTCAGTGTTTCAGATAAATATACTTAACAAAAACCTTATTTGGAAAACAAAGTGACAGAAATGGAGAGATGGATAAAGCTACCTGGTTTAGTCTGCAAAGCTGAGTCAGGGCTGAAGATGAGAACCTGGAACCCAAAATGAGAAACTAGATCTCTTGCACGGGTGACAGGAGCTCGCTCACTTGAGCCATTAACAATGTCTCTCCCGGGTCATCAGTGGAAGGTTGTAGTCAGGAGCCAGAGGCAGGTACTTTAATACAGCTCACAGCTATCTTAACCACTAGGCCGAACTGCCAGCCCTAACTTACTTTTTATTTCATTTCCTCTTGAACTTTCTAAAGTCCCTGCATGTTTCCCTTGTCCTTTCATATATTTTAAAATCCTTTTTCATTTTTCTTTCTGCTACTACTAAATCCAAGATATGTTGTTGATAACTCAGTTAAGTGTTACATAGCTCTTATAGAGAAAACATGCATTGAGTCAAAAGCAATAGAGAAAATAACAACTCTGGTCATACGGAACATACCAACAATGGTATTTTGGGTTGTTTCACTTTGAGAATAGCCATGTTTTGAAGACAGAATTAAGGAAACAGGGAGAGAAGCAGATTGAGACATACATACATGCAGTGAGAATGGATGCTTCCATCCACTAATCCTCTGCGCAAATGGCTGCAATGGACAGATCTGTCCCCAGCTAAGCCAAAAACCATGAACTCATCCATGTTTCCCTCTTGAGTGGCACAGGCCGAAACAGTTGGACCTTCCTGCATTACCTTCCCAGAACTTTCGTCATAAACTGCAGTTGGCACCACAATGGTCTAGACTTAAGCCAATACTGCAATACACAATGCTAGGATCTCCAATGGCGCCGTAACCACTTATGCCACAACACTGGTCCCTAGACAACTGTGGCTGAAAAGGAGCTCTGGTACTGTAGATGGGAGTATTGTGGAACTGTAATTGTGGAAAGAAAAGACACCCTAAGCCATGACTGGTTTTTGACACTTGTTATACATACAATGTTTCTAAAAGATCCCAGTTGTCCTTAGGATATATGTCTTTTTTTTTTTTTTATCGGATGCCTAGAAATTTACAAGAGAAACCAGTTCTCTTGAAGTACATCCTCACTTGTAGAGCTAAGAAGCTATTCCATGGTCCACTTTGATAAGATTTGGCACTCCCTCTTGAGTGTAATAATAGAAGGAAACAGAGGAGAGGAGAGGAAAGGAGGGGAAAGGAGGGGAAGGAAGGGGAGGGGAGGAGAGAGGAGGAGAAGTAAAAAGAGAAGAGGGGAGGGGAAGGGAGGGAAGGGGAGAGGAGGGGACGGGAGGAGAAGGGAGGGGAGAGGAAAGGAGGGGAAGGGAAGGGAGGAGAGGTAAGAAGAGAGGAAGGATGAAAGGAAGGAAGCTAGCTAGCTAGCTTTTGGGTACCACTATTTATTTCAACAATATATCTGTACCTAAAGAAAGATTTATTAAAAAGATACAATATAGCTACTTTGAAAATTCATCAATCCTGAGGCAGCAAAACATCAGGAGTTTTCAAAGTAGCTACATTTTAGCTTTCTAAAAATCTTTAGGTATAGAAATATTGTTGTATAAACTTTTTTGCTTCTCTGATTTTATGTAACCTCTCCTCTTCTCTCTTCCCCGCTCCTCTCGTTTCCTTCGTCTATTACACTCAAGAGAAAGTGCCAGATCACTTCATTTCATAGCTTCTCAAACATTTCCTTTTGTAAGTTTGTGTCTGATATTTAAAATAAACGACTTTAATTGGAGTTTGGGCATAATTTCACATTCTTGTTTGCTGTGTTTAAACTTTTTTCCTTCTCTGATTTTATGCTTTCTTTACTTCTCAATTCAGATTAATTCTTAACATTACTTTTGACACTATAATGTACCTCTATAATATGTAATAAAGGATGATAATTTTATTAAGTTTATGGAAATCTCATTAGATGATAATAAGTTTCATTTCTCAATATAGTCTCCCATTCAAGACACTGGGTCATTCCCAAATGCCCGTAACATCAAGGATTAGGCAGACTCAACTCCACAGGGCAGGGGCAGGAGCAGGGGCAGGGACTGGATGTCTCAACCAGCATCTGCTGCCTCACAGGGACATCAGCAGAATACTGGATCAGAAGCAGAGGAAGAAGTGGGCTCAAACCCATTTACTCTTATATGAGAGATGGGCATGTTGAATGGCAGCTTAACCTGCTCACTGCCTGCTCTAGTGTTTACTATTAATAGTATGTATCTCCTCATGAAGCCCTGATTTGTTTTCTTAAATGATGGGCTCTGAAACCCATTCTTCTGGGATTTATTTGAAATCTTGTATTTATCATACTGATGATCCTGCCTGGAATTATTCTATCCTATAGATTTATTTAACATGAATTGTGCTGCATTTTTGGTTCACTATTTTTAGTGAATTTCCAAAAGCCCTCTGCAATATCGTCAGTAGGGAAAAGCTCCAACAGGAGGATCTGTATAACTTTGTTGCTACCACCTTTGGTATAAATTTGAGGTAAAAACAGGTTCTCTGAAGTGTGCTTCATTATTGCTAGGGGGTCCATTGGGCATGTTCCTCAAGAACAAGATGTGATCACAAGAACTCCATTTTTTTCCTTCTCTGAGGACAAAACTGACATGAGTTTTGGAAGGAGTGTGTGACAGAATCAAGGGTGGAGTTAGGAAGACTATCCATGATGACCGTGTTGGAAGAATTTCACCTGGTGAGCTAAGGAAGTTCTGATACTTTGGCGATGTTTGGTGTTTTATAACATGCTTAGTATTCTTAGCCAAACTTTTTAAAGACAGCTCAATCCAGTATATTGTCCTGCCTAGGGATTCACTTCTCAATTCTAAATTACTCTTTCAGTGATATTTACCTGAATTATTAAAATTTGCTTATTACTGAGCTAGAAAGCATGCATAATTAGGAGGAAAAGTCAAGTTATTTGGTGGTAGAAAGCTTTAGTCAAAAGATCTGGTTTTAGCTGATAGAAAAAGCATTTAAGGATATTTTCCAAGGAGATAATCCTCTTTTATGTCCTTATTTTTATAACATAATTTTGTCTAGAAATATTCCCTTTACTATTGTTTTTATGAGCCAAAAGAGCCAACAACATTTTTATCGAGGAAGGTGATTTTCAGTTAAAACAAAAGTTAGATTCATTGTCTTCTGCAATGAACAGTCTCATATAGTATGGTGGAGGTTATTGTTTGCTTTCAGCAATTTAATTAAAAGCTCAAACAAGTAAAGCCCTCAAGGGATTTCTACCAGAGGCTAATTTATTGTTAACTGCTATTCTGAGTAGTACAGCACTGAGACTAGACTGTCTGCTCTAAGTAGCCTAATTTATGAAGGGAATTCATGCATTTAGCAATTCTGAAAAGGTCTACCTTTCTGTGGTGCAGGAAGGAACATTTTCAGCATTTCACCTGATTATCTGTTCATGATGGATGACTTTATTATGCAAATACAATGATATCACATAAATACTTCACGTTATTTTGTCTTATTCACTCATGTGTATATATTTTTCACTAAGCTTATATATGTTTATACTTATATCTACTGCTGTGGATGCGTATATTCCATTTCACAGTAATCACAAGCATTGAGCAAACCTACTGTGCCACAATATCCATTCCAGTTGGATTTTTTAACATGTTCCCTAAAATTAAAAAATAAAGAAATTGTTCTGTAATAGATAATTATTGAACCAAAATTATTGATTCAAAAAGATGAACACTTTGGAGGCCCTTTGTACACATTTCCAAATAAGTTCATAGAAAAAAATAATTTGGCTTCCATCAAAATAGGGTAGGTAGCTGGATTTCTTAATACAGATGAAAGCTGACTGTTCAATTCATACCCAGTGGCATCTGATGTTAGCTTATGTTATTGTTGCTAATTTGTAGTAAAGAATTCATTGATTATCTCCACTGAACATAGGTATGTATAATCAGATTTTTATTCCTTTTATTCTTATAGATTTCTTTATTATAGAACGTAGGCTTCATGATTTTGAAGCATCAATTTGAAATCTCTTACCATTGTTCAAATGAGAATGATGATGAGAAAATTAAGCCCAGTTCTTTTGCATCAACCAATAAATAAACTTATGGAGAAATACAGGGGAAAGAAACAGGATTCACATGTAAATATCATGCTAAACCACCAGGAAAATGGAATTTCCTTCTGCTAGATCCTTCCCTTTCTGATATAACTAGGCTTTTCTGCGGGAAGTTTGGTTAGCAACTTCCCAATAAAGGAAGACACCAGTCCTAATCTCTGTCATAAACAAGAAAATTTAGATGATTAAATATGAACAAGGAAAATACACTCTTCCTAGCAAGTTCTTATAAAATGATTTATGACTATATAAAACAGTACATTTAAAAACACTTTCCTCTTCACGATATCATGCAATATTTAAAACAATCGCAGAAGATGAAGAAATAAAAAAAGACTAGAAAGCACAAAGGATCCATCTCACCTTTAGAATGTGGTGTGTTGTCCCATTTCCTTCGGGCTATGGCGGCTCTGAAAGATAAAGGTACACAGAGAAAGGTAAACGTTTTAGGCATGAAACTGAAAATATGTCTCACCAAACGTATTGCTGTACCTTCCCCCTAAAAGAAAAAAAAAGCTAATAAAGGATAGGAAATTGTGTTTTAATTCTTCCAAAACACTAATAGGATAATTTAGCAGAGACCTGGGCCCTGGAAACAATATTTAGGCCTTGACCTGGTTCAAACATCATTCCTGCAAGAGGACTAAGGTAAGGGCTGCCACATTTGTCGGTGGCCAGTGCTAGTATCAATTATGATGGGAAAACTCCAACTTATAAGGACTAAGTCTATGTCAAGGACAGATTCTTACTGGCAAAGAACTGGCAAAATAAGGCCCTTGCTATGGTTGGCCCCTCTGTGGAACTTCGGAAGCTACGGGCTACGGACCCTTGGTTTGGTCGACTCTAACAGAAAAGGGAACCATATGTTATTTCATGGATGGGAAGAAGGTGGTGCTGGGAAGATTCCAAAATTATCCTGAAAGAAACTTTTCAACGAGCCAGAGTTCTACCCAGCCTTGAGGAATCAAAAGCCAGTATAATTTCAGAAAGATCATAACTTCATAGAGGATCCTCCCAGTTAAAAATAATGTTCTTATTTTTTCCTCCCATGCACAATACTTCTTTTTTTCAAGTAACCGTGTTTTTCCTAAGTGACTTCATCACTTACATATGGTAACTCAGACCACAGTGAGCATCTGATGACAGAATACTATAAGTCATCAATAAGGGAAGCCAGAAAATTAACAGATGTTTACCTTTTGCTCAGTGTGAGAACTGAACAACAAAGACAGTGATTTTTCAGGGTTAAGATAACACGGACTTTTGCTGCCTCAGTTCCTAGGCACCTGGCAGCCTGCTGTCTTGGTTCTAGACCCTGCATAAGTCAGCTGAATTTCAGCTCTGGAAACCTATGCTCTTTTAATAAAAACATCTGGCTATCTCACATTTTGGGGTAAAGATATAGTCCCAATCAAGTAATAATGTTTACAATGGCTTCATAAATCTTGGGATGTTTATATCATACCATATACCACATTGTTGACATCTGAATTTTTCTGTTTTATTAGCTTTCACATTATGGGATTCTCAATATATGGTAGTTCAGTTATGTCTTCACACATTTATGCAGTAGTTTAGTACACATTCAGAATTCATTGTCGTACTCACATAAATTAGGAACTGTGTCTCTTAAACGAAGGGAATGCTTTAGATCAGGAGACAGTTCTCATAATTGAGACCTTAACTAGAAATAAACTGCCTCATTTGGAATTCGGCAAAGCCATTTAACCATGATTTGGGAGGTGGGCTCTATGAAATTTAGGATCTCCATATCCCATAACACTCTTCAACCGAACGTATTACAGCAGCTATCTGGGTTTAAATTTTATTTCACAGAAGTGTATCTTAGCAGCATTCTAAAATAGGTAAATTTGAGAGAAATATAAAATCCCATGGAACATACTCAGTATTTAACATTAGCCTTCTCTGTGGGTAGCACACAGATAAAGAAAAGAGCAGTGTGTCTTCAAGATGGCAGCAAACACAGACAGGCTTGAATGAACTTTGATCAGCACCAGAGGCTCCTGCAGGTACTGACTTCACAGAGGCAGCGAGGTAATGAGATTCCCGCGGTGGAGCACAGCAAACCCAAGTCGATTCACTGAGCCCACACAGCTGCTGTGCATTAATTTTCAGATAATGGAGCATAACTAAAATAAGTGCAAGCTGAGAGCTGCAGTCTAGACTTTAAGTTTAGAGGAAACCAGTGGGACACGAAGATGAGGAGCCAATACAGTGTGTCAGGGACTTAAAAACAAATTCCAGGGTAGATATTACTAAAAGGAGACATGTTTCCCTAGCAAGCATATTAACTATGTTTAAGGAACATAAAATAATTATATGATGGATTTAGATAATAGTGAATGTAAACCCTAAACCCTACCCTAAATGTAAACATAAACCTGAGGATTCTCAAATTTCATGTGATGGAAATTATATACGATGTTGATTCTCTTATTCCATGAACACCAACACAGTTCAGTACTTCTATGCAGCAGGATTGTGGCATGAAGAAATGACCAAAATCATGCCCCTACCTTCTACTTGCTCAACATATATTTAGTGAGGTCAAACACCATGAACTATAGAACATTGAAAGTGCTGAAGTCCAGTGTACTCTGGGAGTCAAGGCACAGGATATGCATTTTTGTGTAAGCATAATAAAATACGTATTTGTATGTGTGCATGCAGATATTGAAATTGAGATGAATCTAGGTATTTTAAATACCAGATACAGACTTGAAGATATAAGTATGCAACCATGACAGACAATAATACTTTGTATTGGGATACAGAAGGAGGGGGGAGAAGGGGAGAAATACAGAGGAAGTGAAAGAGGAAGAGAACGGGGGCGGGGGGAGAGGAGGAGAGAGAGGTGAGGGAGGGAGAGAGCAAGAGGGAGGGACAGGGAACCTCCATCCAAAAATCACTCTACAAATAACTGCACTAACTATGTCAAGGTCAAAGCTTGCCGGTGGGTTCCCCATTAAGTACTGAGAACCTAACTACCATCACCGCCTCTTCCCAGGTTCGGCACTGGCAGGACACAGGACACACCAGTTGGTAACTGGAGCTGGGCATTGAACTCAGGTACTCCCAACAAAAGACACCTGCCCTTGGCGACAGACCTCTGCACTCTTTTCCCTAGGTAGTCAATTAAAATGGGAGTTGCTTTCAATAGCCAAAATTCACAATTCCAAATTCATTCTTGTACAGAAACCTACAGACAAATGCTATTCTTAACAAGAAATCATGTATGCTAAGCTGTCATTGAAAGGATACTCCAATCCTTTGATAGCATTTGCAAAAACTTATAAGCCTAATCTAATGTTGAGAAGAATATTAAGAAAATCTAAAATGGAGACTGCTTTATGATGTAGAACTTACTAGTCAAAATTACTAAGGCAATAAAGATAAAGGAAGCCTAATGTTACACAGGAGACTAGGGTGACAAAATTTCTATATGCAATAAAATAACCTGAATTGACTTGTGGCAATAAAACAGCATTAACAGGATTACCAGTAAAATATAAATAATTGGAGCTGTGCTAACAGTTATTATCAATATGAGTTTATTTTTTGGAAAAAGTCTGTCACAATAATGCAAGGTATGAATGGAGAAAATTGGATATAGGATATCCAGAAACACTATGACTTTTATTTTTACTGCATACTGGCAATTTCTGTACATTGTAAATTTATGAAAAAAATACTTTGGATATTTAATATGAAAGTAATGATTATTCAAATTATATTATTTTTAAAAATTCACTTCAAACTTGATCTAAGAAGCATTGGAATGGTTTGTAATTTGAGAATATTTTGTTGAGACTTTGTAGCTGTAAATGAAAGAAAACCCATGATACCAAGTGGCAGAAACTATTAACATTAACAACTGATAGACAAATTGCAGCTCATTGAAGCAAAAATAGGTTTCCAATTGGTTTTCCAATTATTTTTCCGGTATTTAGCTATAATTAGTAATGGCTCAGATATAAGGGGATTGCAAACAAAGACTATTGTATTATCAAAATGTGTTTAAAAATCTGTTAAACACTTTCAACTTAGAAATCAAAAATAATTAAAAAGGTTCAGTTACAACAAATTGCTTTCTCTGATGGCAATACCGTCACTGAAAAAATAGATGCAGTAATTTGTAATTATTTTTGTGTAAAAGAATATAATAAAGAAATATTAAACATGCAAATGAGACCATTCCATGTAATTATATATCTTCATACATTTGTACACTTCTTTGCGGATATCATTGTTTGCTTCCCAAATTTCTTTTACACATTTTAACAATAATTTTACATACTTAGGAGTTATACCATACCACTTAATATGGGTATATAATGATCAAATCAAGATAATTGACTTTTGTCATTTAACATGGCTTTGATTTCAGCCCTGGAGTTTTCCTTCTATTGTTCATAGGATACATACAAGTGTATTCACTGTCCACTCACTATGCTGTTTACCTCCATGGAAAACCTCTCACTCCATCCTCTCATCCTCCAGGAATCCCCATTCCACTTTTTGTTCAGATAGAGGTAATTTCTTTTGTTTTTTGTATTTTATTTAGCTTCCACATACAAGGAAGAACATGTAGAATTTATCTCGCTTAAGGCTTGTTTTCCTTAACATGAAGTCTTCCAGTTCCATTCATTTTGTGCAAGTGACAGAATTTCATTATTTTTATGGCTGAACTAATATTCCATTATGTAATATCATATTTCTTCAAGTCATACATCTGATGGTGGCCACCACAGATAAGGCTTTAAATGATTTCTTTTGAACTACAGCACACCACCCCTATTAATTTTCTTAACTGCACACCCTCCATCCAGAGCACTTTACTATTTGTATCTTGCAAAGATTCTCAGAAACTTTAATATCCAGATTGCCAGGCCTCATGATGTGCCATGTACCTTGATATCTGCTATTCTAGTGATCATTTCTCATTTACTTCAGTTAACTGCCAGCATGTTTATAAATCAGAAATCATCAGTGCACTCTGATCTTGGAAGCTAGCATTTAGCATCAGTGTATTGTAACAAAAAGGATTCTAAAGCTGGGGTAATGTATTAAGTTGAATTATCTGAAAGCATGGGTATTGACAGGTTTTCACATATTCCAGCTTGATACATCCATATTACAGTACTATGAAGCTCAATCCCCCCACTTCTCTGCTCTACCAAAATCATACAATTCACTGTGTGATTTGTCTTCTCACCAATCCTTGGATATCAAAATACTAACTTTTTTATGTACTATATATATGATACCAAAATCTTAAAATTGTGGTTCTATTTATTTATGGTGTAACATGGTGACGCATTTTTTCTGGCAATTTGAGCTCAGCTTTACTCATTGGAAAAATGTAAAGTTGGCATATATGTTTCACTCTTAAAGTGTTTTTTTGTGAAGATTACATGAGGGTAAAAATATACAATAGCTGTACAATGGATTTACAATACAATTCTATTCCTTTCTCCAGATAATCTGGCATTATTATGCCTGAATCTTATGACCAATCATTATAATCATCCCAGGCCATCAGTAAGAATAATTTTTTTTTCCAAGTTGTTGATGAATTCTTGTATTTCTGGCACTGTGACGTGTTGTGATGATAAATGGCAAATAGGTAAATAGTGCCCTTCATGGAACTTATAATTTAAAAAGAAAAATCATCTGAAAGTGAGCCAACAAATACATTAAAGTAGAATTACATCAAACATGAAGACCTTGAAGAAAGCAAATGGAAGGAATAATAGAACTAAAACGGCACAGCTCTAAGAGCACGTGACTTGGCGGAAGGAGACCTGCCCCTTTTTGGTCTCTCTTGGTCGCCCGTGCACTTGTTCTCCTGATTCCTCTCTGCTGCTTTCAAATTGGCTGATTTTGATAAAGTCAACAGACAGGGCTGATTATTTCACTATAATACACTTCATTGGAACTTCACTGGCATTTCTGAGTCATACATTAAGGATCAGGTAAGTAACACAGATGTTGTTAACAACTCGGTCTTTTATTCCTCACAAAATCTAACTTAACAGGCTAAAGTAGCAGGGCTATTTCAAAGAAGGAATTGGCAGAGATTTTAGACCTGCCAGAGGGACAATTAGGGGACAGTAGGGTCATTCTTAGTTATCAGTTCTTGATTTTTTTCCTTCAATAGTCTTTTGTATCTGTCTTAAGGCTTAATGACGTGCATAAAGCATTCTTTTGATAGCTTGCTTGCCCACCGTTTCTCACAGCCAGGTTTTTTCCTTTCTTGGTGTCCTCTCATTAATTTCCTGTCTTTAAATCTTTATATCCGTTGATCTTTCTGTTTTCAAGCACCTTAAATGTTTCAATTTGAACTGTCATTGCTCAGATATATGTACTATTTCCTCTAAGACACTTTTCTAAGATCAGCGACCATATTTATATGCCCACATCATTCATGGTGTTGATTATACTGTGTAACATAAGGCAAATGCATTTTTAAAGATATTCAAGCATACATTTGATGCAATAAATGTTATTCAGAATTCTACACTTTCCGTTGATCAGGAAAGGAATACATTACTGCAACTGCCCTAAAAGTATATTCTACATTTACAAGTACTGAACTTCCTTTCATAAAGTGTTCTTTGAAGTTCTGTGATTTCAAACTAAGATAACTTTAAAATCTATAATATGGATAATTTGAAATTAACAAAATTTCTAGAAAAATGTTTAATTGGAAATAAGGATTATAAAACTAAAAATGCATGAGATTCTTGAAAAGAATCTGTCATTACTCCTCAAGTGCCCTCAACTGGTATACCAAGAAATCTGCACGCACTGAACAAAGATCTGCAGCTACTTACTCTATAGAGATGAAATGGATCACTCACTCCAGAGCACAGACCTCTTCCATTCCTTCATCTATTTTTTTTAAATCCAGTTTTGGCTTCCTAGCTATTTCATTCCTTCATACATCTCAAAGTTTGCCAATGATATGTATGAGGAACATGTCAATAGTTAGTAGTGAATTAATCATGGCCCCTAGTCTGAGTCTAATAACTTGAGAATGGCCTTGGCAGTGTTCTGATCCCGGAGGAGAAGGCTCCTGTGTTCACCATAACTCCTGCGAAAAGTGCCGAACTAACTCAACACCCTCACTGCCCTCATGTCCAGTGCTCAATATACGTTTCTTAGGCATGAGTGAAAAGTAGGTATTAATTTTTCTTGTCCCACCATTTTGTCAGGAGATCCTGTTATCTTGGATGCCGCTGTGGAATTTTTTTGGTTAGTGACTCTGGATAATGAACTCTTCCTGTTTATCTTAGTGGAAAAAATTGGAAAGAGTTCATACTTATTCATACTATTTTCCCTCACACATTGATATGAGGCTGCTCATAGAAACATTTATACAAATGATACACATTAGCAACTGACCTTGAAGAATAACAGCTTTTCCACATACAAACAAGTCTCCACTTGGCACTTCACTACAGATAATGATCGAGAACAGGTGTTAGTTCTCAATTTGCAAGTTCATTATGGATCTCTTAGAGTTTAGAAGTTGAGCATGTCTCCCAAGTGATTCCAAATTTTGCCATTTTCATCTATCTAGTGAGTTTATGTTCTCTTTCTTCCATAGAACATATGCTGTGCCTTGTAATATGATCCACTGCATACCCAATATTAGACTAACGTTCTTTCCTATGAAGCATTTACCTACAAATGTGATGGAGTCTTCACTCCACTCCTCATTTTCAAAGTTCATTTAGATGAAAGACTATGGATATCTTGAAAATACTTTCACTTTCCCCTCACAAATGTTTTTAAAAGCTTGTCCTCATTCCTTTTGCTATGTTCTGCAGAACATAAATTTTCAACAACATGGGTGAATATGTTGCTGCCTTTCTGCACCGTTTTTCTTTTGTGTGAGGGAAAATGAAAAACAAACTGCAATTAGTCATGAGGGCTTTATCAGAAGTGGAAATGTCTTATTTTCATAAATGCACTGTCCCACTTTGAGATCAGCAGCAGCAGGCACTTAGTTTTATCAAGATAAAAAATTTTTTTAAAAATCTTTTTTTGTTTAAGATAGGCCATGTTTTAAGCCAGGGGAAAATAACAACATTACCTGGTAAATATTTTAGACATGGTAAATCAGAAATCTTACTGGCATTAGTAAAACAACTATTTGTCTTGCAGTGATGTGGGACAGGATAAGTGTATTGCAAATTCAGTTCTTACAAATGTAATTTTCAACACAGAACACACATAAAAGAAGGTAATACATGTGTAAGGGCATGAATATTAAAGATATGAAGGCTACAGTTCATAAAAGTTGAAAGCATAAATGAAATAATGCCTTGATGAAAAAGAAGTACATAATTTAAATGTGGCTGCTTAAATTCACAATAAAGTATATCAGATTTGAAATATAGTCATAGAGTTAGATAGATATTTCAAATTCATCTGAATTTTTTGACATGGAGAATTCAAGAGAGGGAAAGACAAGAGGGACTCTAGGAGACCAAGAGACAGCAGAGTTCCTACATCTGATAGCTCACTCTGCAGATGGCCGTAACGACCCTATCTGGACCATGCCAAAGCCAGGAGGCTGGGGCTTCATCCGGGTCTTCCCCAGGAGAACTAGGGTCACAGATATTTGGACACTTTCTGAAGATTTTCCCAAGCCACCAGCAGATAGCTGGATTGGCAGTAGATATAGCCCAGCACCTATATAAGATGTTGGCATTATAGGTAGCAGATTAACACACTCTGCCATATTGCAGGCACCACAAGTATCGTTCTTTTAAAACACACATGTATTCTGTGTTAGATACTCCTTTAGAAACTTTCACTTGATTTTTCCTAGTTAAGACTCACAAATAGCCTTACAAGTAAAAATAATTTAAATTATCTTATCTGCCATTTGACAAGTTAAAGAATTTGCCTAATATACGTAGATGCACACAGCGGCCATTTAGGAAAGCTAATATTCAAACTCGTCTGCTTTAAACTTGATGATTTCACATTCTCAGAGAAGCTCAGTGATAGATGCACTTGCTTGTAGGAAGGATCTGAGCCTTGCATTAAGGAATCATCTAAAGGAACTTCAGCTGCAGCAGCCATAAAGCAGACAGATTAGACTTGTACTGATTATGAATTACAACGGGAGAAAGAGCTGCTTCAATGGGAGATGCAGTCCACCATCAGGAGTGGTACAACAGGGTCTGCACATGAAATACAGGAAGGACTTCTCTCTAGGCACAGTGGGCTCTCAGATAAGGATGCTCACTAAAGTGATGACGATATGATGAGAAGGTAATGCTTAGTGCCTAAAGAGTAAAATAGAAGATTGTGAAAAGTCCAGGACATTGACAGTGTATAATAAGTAACATTTGGAAAGTGCTCATTTTGGAAATGTTTGCTTGCTTTCTTGCTTCAATCACAGACAGCAACATTCAGCCTGGAAGCCTAGGGCTCTAGGAAAGGCAACAGACGCTGAAGAGTTTTAGTAGCACACAATCCCATCAAGAATCTAAGAAAACAGGACAGAATCTCAGACATACAAGAAGTGTGGAGGCTGCGTTGGTTAAAAGTTCTGCAGGGAGCCAGTGTTTATAAGAGAGAATTTATTATGGGAGTTGGTTCATTTGATTACAGAGGTTGGGGAGTGCAATAATAGATCCTCTGCAAGCTAAGGAACAGAGGAAGCTGGTAGAGATCCCGAGACCCAAAAGTTAGAACCTGCATATCAAATATCCAAGTGCAGGAAACGATGTATGTCCCAACTTAGGAATAGACAGAATTCCCAATTCCTCTTTTACTTCTGTGTGGGTGTTAAAGAATTGGATGGCTGATCTCTGAAACATCCTTGAGGAAATAATATGAACAAGCCTTTCATCAGGTACCTGGGCATCTCTTAATCCAGTCAGGTTGTCAAGTAAAAAGACACAGACAAAAGAATTTTAGGTAATAGGTAGAGAATATTAGAAGGCTGCTTATAAAACAATTAAACTCGATCAATGGCGGCTCATAGTTGTCTTAACCTTTGGGACCTGGAGGAGGGTTTTATTAATAGTGCTAATGCCACCAATTCATTTTCCACCTGCTGTGCAATTAGATAACTTAATAAATGATTTTTTAATCCAGCTGTCTATTTCATGGGCCAACAAAAAATTATTCAGATAGCATGTTTTAAAATTAGGTTATTTATGAAATGTCATATTGGAGAAATTGGGATTCTGCAGTAATGATGGAGATCTCCAGGTCTCATGGAACACTCTTTATGTCCCTGGTTATATTTACTGCAAAGAAACCCAAACACCCATACATGATGAAAAATACTTCTGATTACAAAAAAAGTCAAAACCATATGAATATCAATAGGATAGTGGATACAGTTTCATATCATATTAAGTAAAACACAAAGCCTACAATCATTTTTATCAGAATACTTGATTTTAAAACTTATTGAATGATAAAGCTAAGGTCTAAAAGGTAATGTATGTTAATATTATCTTCAGAAAATGGAAAATGTGCAAATTAACACTCTATGCCTACATACACACACTCTAAAAAATTAATGGAAAAGTGGAATCAAAAGATATATTTGGTGCCAAAAAAGTCTAATGAGTGCATTCTTTCATCAAATTTGAGTCTTCTCAATATTCATTGAGGAATTTTGTTGAGATCAGCATCTGTTGAAGGAAAGGGGAAAGATAAACAAGCCGGACAGAGTGGAGGGAAAAGCTGAACCTCCAGGCAAGCCCAATGACAACCTCACCTGACCCTGTGAGAGCCACTGTAGCAGAGAGCGCCCGTCAGGGAGGCTTCCCTGTAGGACATCACGGCAAGCCATGAAGGGTCTGACAACTAAGACTGTCTTGATATAATACTTCTTGGATAATCTGACTCAATAAATTGTTCCTTTGAAGGAATTCTAGGCACAATTCAATAAATCAAGCCATAGATAAATGAACAAAGAATACACATTTGCAAAGAGTACGACTGTGGTTCTTAGCACAAAAAGATGATTTTTGAGAGAAAAAAATCTAATAGAAAAATGAACAATGAACATGATGAATAGATGATTTATTCCTGTGTTCATGCATATGCACAAGCACACACACAAAACAGGCACCTACTGGTAAACGAATGATAAGAAAATAGATCTCCTAGGGTTAATGAAGTACAAATTGAAACCATAATTGAATTTAAATGTTTAATAATTAAAATGGTATTCCACTAGCAAAGCTATGAAAATAGCCACTGTGTCATAAAAGCATGTATTGTTTAAAGTATGTATAAGAAAGTTTACATACTATATAACTTTTTAAATACATGCCCTTTGTCTTCCAAAATATCTGTTTGATAAATACTTATCTTAAATAAAGAATATATAGTTGACATGATGTGTAGTATAAAATCTGAAAATAATTTCAAAACTCAACATGAAATCTATTATTCTACAATCATTATTGAGTATGCAATCATTTGAAGTAATTGGAAATCCAGTTATAAGGTATGGAAAATTAAATACTCATTTTTCAAAAGGTGTCAGTTGAGGAACATATTTATTTGAGAGAAAGGAAGAAAAATAAAGAATGATAGAAAAGGTAGGAAAGAACAACAAAGGGAGGGAGGATGGAGCGGCAGATGGAACACTGACTTCCTGCCTGATTGCTCATTTCCGGGAGGTCTGCAACAGCTGGGTCTGCCTGCACCAGACTGGATGAGAGCCTGGATTTCCGTGTGGGTCTTCCACAGGGTGGCAAGGAGTTACGTACTTGAGCCATTATTTTCTGCCTGCCCAGCATGCACAAACAAGCAGGACTGGATCCCAGGCATTCTAACACTAGATGCAAGCATCCCCAGTACACTTCCCTTGCTGTGCTACAGGGCCCACCCACAGCAGCTAGTAAGTAAAGGACAGCAGAAACCTTCAGGATGTTGTGCTATACATGAAAAAGTTCATTCTCATTACACAACTGTATATTGAATTCATACAAGGACTTGTGAAAAATCTCAGTGGAAAAATACTTAGCAGATAGGTACCAATGCTTGTTGCTAGGGAAAACGCTGATTAGGATCACAGTTGAATGACCTTGCTTTCAATCTGTGATGTCTAATTATTTTCCCTAATGCATTTCTCTATAAAAATTTTAGTTTTCTGGGCCTGGTGCTGTAGACTAGAAGGTAAAGTACTTGCCCTGAACGCACCTGGATCCCATATGGGTACCAGTTCTAATCCTGAGAGCCCTGCTTCCCATCCAGCTCCCTGTTTGTGGCATGGGAAAGCAGTCGAGGATGGCCCAAAGCCTTGGGACCCTTCACCCAATGTGGGAGACCTCGATGAGGCTCCTGGCTTCAGATCCACTCAGCTCTGGCTGTTGCAGCTGCTTGGTGAGTGAATCAACAGATCTTCCTCTCTGTCTGTCCTCCTCTCTGTATATCTGACTTTTCAATAAAAATAAAATTTTTAAATTGTGGTTTTCCAATGATTAACATGCAAACAGAAAAAAATTCTGAAAAATATATACCCAAATGTAAACTTTTTTTGTTCTATGATTTTCTTGTTTGTTCTTGCAATAGAAATAATCACTTGAGAGATGAGCTAGCAAATTCAGCTCAGAAGCAGAAATCCAAAACAATCATGGCAAGAAAATGGAAGAATGCAAACAACTCTTCTTAGGACCTGACCATGAGAGCTGCTGTTAGCAAATCATTGAAATAACTGAAAATATTCCAACAAAAGCAATTCAAAGCAGTTTTAATTCATCTTAAGTATAATTTCATCTCTTAAAAATGAACAATGCAGACCCAAGAGTTAGGGGACTTGGTTTGCTTTACACGGGATATGCTGATTCTCTGTCTTAAACAGCTTTGGGCATGTATTCTAGGCAATAAATTGTGGTCATTGAAATGGGAAAATGTCTGTAGCCATTCTCAATGTGTTTGGGTTAGTTGCACATGAACATCTGCTTTCCCTTTATAACCCAAGACTAGAGAATAGGATCCATTTGCAGGCATTAGCAACTTCTGCTCACAGAATATCAGACCATCCTCTGTTGGAATGCCATACCATCTAGTCTACTCAGAGAATGGTCTCTAAGCACTTAGGCCAGCATCAAGCCAATCATGCATTTACTGACAAGGATTGGAATCAGAGTTCAGCCATTTTATGTAGCTTTTTCTTTCTTCATCTTTCCTGTCTTCTATCTTTGAATATAGACTTTTTTTTCATTTCAAATCATAACTGACAAGTTATTAAAACTAAAGTTGATATGTGTAGAAATTCTTCCAATTTGTTCAGCTTTCTGAATAGAGAAAAAGAATGGTTTTGCCTAGGATCCTTTGTTTTTATACTTTACGCAGTATCATTTTGTAGCTAGCTTTCCTGTTCATACATATTGATATTTGTGGGATTAACGTGAACATATTTTATCTACTGGTTCATTTCTCTTATGCCTGCAACACCCTGCCAGGTGTTTGCCAGGTCAAAGCCAGGGTTCAGGAAACTCCATCATTATCTCCCATGTGGGTGACAAGGACCCACGTACCTGGGCCTCATGAGCTCACAGGTGCAATGGCAAGAAATTGGTGGGAGATAGATTACATCCTGACACCCAGGCATTGCATGCAGATTTTCTAAAGACAAGTTCAACCTGCTGAGCTAAAAAAAACCTGTCACTTTCTTCTTGAATTAGAAAGTTGTATGTTTACAAATAGCAAATTATTTGTTCCCTTCTTTTATTCTGAAATCCAAATGCACTATCCCGCCTCTGATTGTACATTTGCTGCTAAGATTCCTTTTATTCTCCCAATTGAAAGTAGAAGCTGAAAGTGGAAGCAGATCCACCCCCGATTCTCTGACGGTACATATAGTGCCTCCCGCTGGGTTGCACCCAGAGCAGCCCCTGTCTGTGTTACAGGCTCCTTGGGCAATGTGTGTGCTTCTGTGTCTTCCTCAGAGTACCCTGCTTTCTTCCAACAAGAACTTCCATTTACTCTTCTGTTTTTAAATATTTATGTGGTGACAGTTTTACTAAAGATTATTTTCCTGCCATTTTAGAGAATTAAAAAAATCTTTTTGTTCCAGGTTGCAGTTTACCTTTAGAAACCCTTTAGAACATAGTACATACAAGATCTAACCACAATGTGCCGCAACAGTGGGAATGCGGAGTATTCCGTTCAGAAAAATCTTACTCTTATGCTAATGAAAAGCTAAGAGTGTAATCACAGCAAGTGACTGTGCATGTTTACAGTAATGCTCATCAATCATCTCCATGAGTTATCTTTGGCTGCAATCACCCATTTATCAATGCGCTTGGCATCTTCACAAGTCCCTCACCAAAACCGTGGCTGAGTCTTCAATTCATTTGACATATAATTGCGATTTCCGTAATGAATTAACCTCATGCTCAAATTTCTAAAGTGAAAATGTGGGACTCAGTTAAGAACATTTTTCCTCAGGCTCAGCAGGTTATGCTGCTGTTTCTCGACTCTGGCTCCCTGGTCACATTGTTTCTTCTTTCCAGCATCCCATCCAGAGTGCATGGGCACCTGTCATTCATATGGATGCCAGGATGGACAGCATGCTTCATGACTTTGGTGTGGCATGGATGCTGCTGTTTCAGATGATTGGGAAGCAACGCACCAGATAGGAGATATCTGTCCCTCCCCTTCCACCCTTTCCCCTGCCTTCCAAATAAATATCTTGAAAAACAATGTTTTTCTGGGCTAATGAATCAATACTATACTTGAAAGAAAATATCTTCCAAACTCATTAGTATTTTTCTGAGGGCAACAAAATATGAAATTTCTGTTTCATTAGCTTATGAATGATTTTCTTTTGCATGTTTATACACATTCCTTATTGATATATATTTTAAAATATAGCCATGATTCAAAAACAAGTGACAACTATGGGCTATGAAGTACCAGTAGGATATTTATCTGTAGAGATATTCTTAGACACTTAGAAGTAACTTAAATTCCACAATTTTACCAGTGTGCTCAGAATCAACTACTAGAGAAAAAATGCAAAGAAATGCACAACAGATCCAACTGTAGATTTTCTGACCAGAAACTAAACCTTGTTAAAGGATAAGACAAAATAGAAACCTCATGTATAAAGTGAATGTTTTCAATTTGTAAAGGCATGAAACAATGAAGTACCTCACTGTTCTGTATGACTAAATTTTCATTTTTACTTTCATGACAATTCACAATCATTTCTCTTTGCAACGATTTCATTTTATATATGACAAGCATTTTTACTGAACTAAAACAAACATGCATCTTAGCTTCACTTAATTACATATTTGAGAGAGATTTTTATTTTTTCTTTTCCTTTTTTTTTTAATTGCAGAGGTGTTGGGATTAAAGTTAAAGGCAAACTGCAGCATAAATGATGCCTTTTTTTTAATCTCACAAACATGAAATGATTTCCAATGACTTTCCTGGGGGTGGTGATTTTTAGATATATTATGATTCAGAATTTTAACTTCTCTCTTTTGTTTTTGGTGAAGGTTTTCTCAGATACAACAACATGTGTATCAACAGGTTTTATGTATTATTAATAGAATAAAAGATGGAATATTTTGGCTTCATCATCATATATTATTCATCACAGATCATTTCATCCTCCTGAGCAAAGAAGCATATGAGTTAATTTTTAAGGTAGCAAACTGACTTGTTTTCTTAACCGCATATATACCTACCAAACCAGGTTAATTTTCATTTTATAAGTATATCCTTAAAAGTTATAATCTTTTTTAGTTTAAAAAAGTTTCAAGAATTTGGGACCAATTACTTAAGCATCAGATTTTTCTAGAAAAATACATTTTATGGCAAATTCTAGAAGTCCAGACGTGTCTGGTGACATTTTTAAGCTTGTGGGGAGATGGACCTTGGCACAGCACTTGCGATGCTGGGTAACATCAGATGACCTGGGTTCCATTCCCAGCTCCTTGTTTGAAGTCCAGCTTTCCTCTAGCAAACACCCTGACTGGCTGCAGGCATATGGGTCATTACCTCCAATTTGTGAGACTGAGCTCCAACTCTAGGTGAGTCACAGGTGTTATGTGCATTTAGGAAGTGAACTGGCATATGAGCTCGCTCTTTCTGTGTCTCAAAGGAAAAAAAAAATTAAGCAGCACCAACTTGAAATAGTAGTCAGAGTGTGAGTTCAGGTCCCAACTGCTCTGTTTCCTTTCCAGTTCCTTGCTAATCCATCTGGATAGGCAGCAAAAGAAGGGCTACAACCAAGGAGAGAGCAGAATGGAGATCGTGGTTCCTGACTTAGGTCTGATTCATTCCCAACTGGGGAGTGAACTGATATATGGAAGATTTGCTCTCTCCCTCCAACTTTGTTGCTCAATCTTTCACGTGTGTGTGTGTGTATTATTTGCAGTGAGAGATACACAAAATAACAGTTCATTTTGTTATAGAAATGTTCAATGGTCTTGCATATAAAGAGTCTTTGAAATGAGAAATGCAATATATGAAAAATATATACATGGATATGTTATAAACATCTTTTAATTCCATTTTCCTTGAGCTTACTGAAGTTTTCAAATGAATAATACCATATAATACACATCTGTGTTGAAGACTTTATGTGAAATAGCTTTATAGTTTCAAACAGTATTATCTTAGTGATAATTCAGTATTTAATGTAATTAGAGACTTCCACACACACAAACACTTGAAACATATGACACTATTTTAAGTTTTCTGATATGTTCCATACTAAAAATTCTGGAAAATGTGAGCATCTTGTTAAACGGTTTTGTTTTGACTAGACTCTAACAGTTCATAGTATGAAGTCAGGTTATGAAAACATATATACATTATGAAGCTTACTCCTTTGGGCACTGGCAAATCTGTGTAAAGGGGTACTGCAGTGATCCAACATGACAGCCTATCCCCTCATCTATGTCTCACATCGTAAGTCAGAGAAACCCTTCTTGTGTGGACTCTATCATGCTTGTGCCCACATCTCACACTCTCCTGGCATCTGCAGATAATGTCTCCTTATATTATTCCTTTCTTGTCTACATTTTCTATTTCTTTTCATTTATTTGGAAGAATAACAGAGAGGGAAAGAGTCATTTTTCACCTACTGGTTCAGTTCCCAAATGCCTGTAATACATAGGCTGGGAAAGGCCAACATGGAATCTCCACTGCACTCACATGGGTGATGGGGATTTAAGCACTTGTATATAATCCTCCACCTCTTAAACGTCTACACTGTGAGGGCTAGTTTGGATGCAAGGGTGGAAGTTGAATCCTGACACTCTGACATTGCAAATGTAGTTTAACTGGCTATGCCATGACAAACACCCTCCAGTCTGCATTTTAACATATCTCCCCCATTGTCCTTCAATAAAGACCATAAATATGCTAGGATTAAAATCATCATGCTCACTATTTCACTACTTAAAATATGGCTCATGTTAGGTTATGTGTGTCTATATTTTCCCATCTATGTTTATGGGAAGAACCTCCCACTAAACCACACTTATTTGTTAATCTCTAGTTTCTAGAATCTGCCCCACAAACTAGTTGCAATGAATCTCCACTGCCAAATCTAATTAATTGTTCAGATCCAAGGTTGCTCCACTCCATAAATAACCATGCACCATTCCCTGTCCTACTTCTCCAAAAACACTTCCCATCAGTCTTTGCTGTCTTTGTAAGATGAATTACACTTTCCAGAATTATTTTCCCTACAAATTCCATCCAAAATGGATCATAAGAGACATTTTAGATATCAGAAATAAAAATGATGCACAACATATTTATTCAATACTTGGTATGTTGCTGTGGTGGCAGCAAGAGGTGTTGCAACTCATAAATCCTGTCCTTTACATGCAGCCATCATTGGTTTGGGAGAACAGCTTTCCTAACCTCTTCATTACTTTCAACCCCTGGGTCAGAACTTAGCTAAATTTCTCAATCATTGCTACATCTTTGGTGACAGAGCAGTAAGACATTTAAACAAATTCCAGTCTGTCCTTGTGGGATTAGGCACATGCTCATGGGTTCTGCTTTATCTTCGTTTTTCCTGCTTTGTATCCACATGCCTTTTCTATCTGCCTGTCACTCAGATTTCAAGGTCCAGAATCAAACGTGAAGTTTGCAGATTTTCACAGACTGTTCGCCAAATACCCATTTGTGCTGGACAGATTCTTGTAATCAATTATTTATTCAGTCCATCTCTATCTTATCAATTAATGAAAATCATAACCCACCCTTTTCTAGAGGTTCTGCTTTGATGCTCAAGCCCAGGCTGATGGAATTTTTTTCCGTTTTCTCACTTTTTGTCTCCTCACTGGTCTGTCACCAATCTACTATCTCTTCCAAGAATTCCATACAGCTCTCAACTTTAATCTGATATTGCAAAAACATGTTCATGCTACATACCAGAGTAAAAATCCTGTAGTAGATTATAATTGCTTCTGCCACAATATACAGATACCTAGCAATGATACCCAGGCCTCATGAGTTCTATAATATTTTATGATTCCTTTTATTTGAAGGAGATGGAGGGAGGAGGGAAAGAGAGACACAATAAGAAAGAGAATGGATGAATCTACCATCTGCTGGTTTACATCCCAAATGGGTTACATGATCATAGCTGAGTCAGACTTGGGTCAATATTGATAGACCCAATGCAGACCCCTCACTTGGGTAGCAAGGACCCAAGAGCTACAGTGATAACATCTCCCTGTTGGGGTGTAGATTAGCAGAAAGTTGGAACCTGGAGTGGAATCAAAGTGGCACAAAAGCACTCTGACATGGGATATTGACAGCCCAAGAAATGCCTTCATTGCTGCACCAAATTTCTCAATCCCTAGAATTTTTCAAACCTTTCTACTCTTACTTTTCATTGAAGTCCCTTTGCTTGTGTAGGCCAAGCACAACATTTTCAGTCCAAGTAGGCATAAGCATTTAAAAATCTGTAAGGCCTCCTTGCCTTTACTCATATTCCTCCTTGCCCTTCTGTCCCTGATGAATGTGGATTTCTATTCATTTCTTCCTTTCGTTTAAAAACTTTTTTTTTTATTTTCTAAGTTATAGTTAACAAAATACAACTTTTTGACGAGTTTTGCATTGTTGATTAGGGTCCTAAGGGTCAAGGGCTACAGGAAGGGAGGTGAGACCATTATTTCCAAAGTGCTTTTTGTTTTTTCCTTCTTGTATCTGGGGAAAGGGGGGGATAAGGCCTAGCCTCCCAATATCCTCCACACCCTGGGATGGGGCATGGCCACCTGATGCTACCTCAGGGCTCCCGATGAGGGACATGCTCAAAGGGTCCTGCTCAAGAGGTTTCAATAGTTCAACTGTTTTGAATTACTGCTGACCTCACCACTCCAATCACGATGAAACCGCTCCAGAATCTACCGGTTTGCATAGTCCATCTTAGAGTCTGTTTGCCTAGGTATTTAGTACAACACTTGGCTGGGGCAGTTTATCAATTTGTTCTGTCCTGCATCCTCCATTATGGTACCAGGTGTCCTCTGCAGGTTCCAATGTACTGCTGTATCCTCCATGTGCAGCTGGATATGCTGTCTACTGCTCTTAGCCACTAGGGAGGCTCAGCTCTGACATTTGTACCCCTTGGTCAGGCAATGGATCCTGAAATTGTTACCATGGTCGGGTTTTGAGTCCAGTGGTTCAGTTGGAGAGATACTCAAAGAAAATTCTTCTGAGGTGACCCCAGACCTGAATTTTGTGTGTGCTAAATTTTTTGAGGTCCGGCACAGTCCGTCACCTCAATCAGCTTATGCACATTCTGGTGGTTGCAATTATTAGGTCAGTTCTGTCCCCAACCCTGTCTTCTACATAAATCAGTGGGTGTTGCAGTCCAGCTCAATCCTGCCCACCATACACTTGGCCTCACGCAAATCAGTGGGAGCTACAGCTTGGTAAGAGCAACCCACAATAACCCCCACCAGGCCTTCCCCTCCTGTTCCTGTGCCTGCCTATGTGCACAGCACACTGGTCAAGTCTGTCCCATAGCCCCTTTAGCTCTCAAAATTGTCAATGGGCATTGAAATCTAGTTTGACCCGACCAGCCCAACTATCTAGCCACACACACGCCGCCAGGTGCTACCCTGTCTATCCATGCCTACACCATTCCTGCTTCTCATGTTCACCAGTTGCACTGGCAACCCGGAGGGCAATGCCCACAGTCCCACAGTTTTCCTACTGGACCAACTACCACTCACAGATCTTGCATTCTCCTGGTTGTTCTGCAGTTTGTCTTGACAGAATTTGCCCCTGTACCAGCATCTGCCAGCTAATGCTGCAGCAAAGCCCAACCACCCTCACCCACTCTGGCTTCCGCATGCACCAGTAGGAACAGCTGACTCAGCCTGGCTTTCCCCTTAACCAGCTCACATGAAGTCAACAAGTGCTATAGCCCTGCCCGGCCTGATCTGCCCCTATCCCAGCTAGCATGCTCAGCAGTGGAAGTGGGAGTCCAGCAGGGGAGCCCCAGTGAATATGGATTTTGACTTAGCTTAAGAGATATCTCTAGGAAATTTCCTGACTATCCTCCCAAGTAATTTCAGGCTACGTATTATCAGGACAGAGATATTTCAGGGTAATTTTCCCAAAGATAAGGCAAAATTCAACAACTTCACTGATCCCTAACGTTTCCACTGCATTCTTTTAGTAAAGCGGTGGGATTGAGGAGAGTGAAAAAGTTAACTTGAGACAACTTCAGATGGCACCCATGAGCCTGTGCAGATATGCAAAATGTTATAAATCTGTAATAAATATCTCTTGCTTCCTTTTTGATTTGCTTTTCAGTTCTCATGGATGGTCCTTTTCACTCCTAATATTTTCCGTATGTACAAAGCATTGTTCTATTTTATTCTGTTTTTCATATGGCAAACACTTTTTTTCAACACATTTCAGTAATTTTTTTCTTTTACTTTTTTGACTCCTGCCTTGGATTTGTAGCTTCATTCTTTATATTTCACATAGCTCAACTAAATTTGATTTGGGTAAACAGGCAAAAGCAACCCAAGGAAAGATAAACATACTTTCTACGAATCCACAATGCATAAAGTCTAAAAACATCAAGTGATTTATACACAGTTGTAAGGTTAATATCCCTTGCCAGGGCTTTATTGGAGATGAATGGAATTCCACTCCTGTCAGAGGTGACAACTTAGAAATAGTGAAGGAAAAGAGGATCTAATTTAATGAAACCCTTTAGAATTGTTGCTCCAAATAACTTTAAGGTTACCTACTTTTCTCACATAATAACATTACCATTTCAATACAGAAATGGAGTGCCTCATCAAACAGTGGAAGCTAGTGTAAAATCATGAGAGTCTATGACCAAGTGTCTGTCTGCTCTTGATTCCTACCTCCATGACTTCACAGTACCGTATTCATGAGCAAGTGTCTCTCCCTGAGCTTAAAATTCTGCTTAGAAAAGCAGGATATAATAATAATAATAATACCTAGCTCAAAATGTTAAGGGACTCAGTTCAATAGCAAGGTTAGAATTCTGTGAGCAACAGAATAGTTCTTACCAGGGAAAATAGACTTGCTGTGTCATTTGGAAGAAAAAAGGGAGACCAACACTCAGTTTTCCATCTTTCTTTTTCTTTTGTTGTCATGCTTTTCCTCCCTTATTTAACCTCCTCCCTTCATTCTTCATACTTGGACAGTGTTGAGAAATGGGAGAATGTGTAAGTCATTACTGTAGTTTTGTATATTAAATCCAGAAAAATGGAACAGATTGTTCATTTGCTTCTGGAGGGTTGAGCAAAGCCACAGTGAAGACACACAACCACTTCTGCTATGTCTTTGTGCTTTCTGTCAGTTCTATAGCCCCTGGCCTCTTGGTTTATCCCCTGTCCCAAGGTCTCTCAAACCCTCTGACTCTAATGCCTATGCTTCATTCATATGGTAACTGTAAAGAATTTCTTTTCCCTTGATATGTGTATAAATCTTCTTCCATTGTCTTGCCAATTTTACAACCTACAGATGGCTTTATTAGGGCTCTGAGAACAATCTATTTGAAATGCAAACTACAAGAAAAATATGGCCCCTACCAACATGTCCCAATACTTGTGGGAAGTTAGGAGCCTCATTAGGGCCCAATGTCATACACATAAGAAAAACTGTTTCTCTTGGGTAAGGAAACCAGATGCCATAGGATGCCCCCAGTCCAGGTTGTAGGGTTTTTCTTACTTTTTATCTCCCAAATATCCATACACACTCTTACTAGCAATAGTATTGAAATAAAATCAACTTCAGGCTGCTTTCGTGTTTGGTGCAGTGTTGTCTTCCATCTAATATACCAGGAGCGTGTATTGGAGGCAAATGATCAGATTGATGCGTCTTCAGGTGAAAACAAGATTGGTAGAATACATTGGACAATTCTAGACACTGAGAACACAGAGCAACTAGTTACTCTATGATCAAGTCACTCAGGCATTTTTGCTGCAGCACATGAACAGGTAGCACTTAATAACAATACACATAAGGTTAAAAGGACAAGTTCTCCCAACAGTGTGCCTCCATATCTACATTCAGAAACAGGATTTACTTGCCTATGGCTGGTTAATTAAAATACTGTTCCCTTGATAGTGCTGGCTCCAAATTAAAAAATAATGTTGAGTCCTTTATGGAAAATGCATTGGTTAGCCTCTGAAATACTGCCTTCCTTTTACTTGAAGAGAAAGTCTCCATCCCTAGCTATATCAGTCCTTAAAACTTGAACACATCTAATGGAGCAAGATCTTCCAACCTTCCTTCCTCAAGCTCGCTAATCTCTTGTTAAATTTTGGGGGCTCTGAGTCCAAGCATCTGCTCTGATTCCTGCCTCCATGATTTCCAGTTTTGGTCCACTTTTAAGTGTCTATTCACTTGGGTTTACATGTTCTCTTCCACAATGCATTCTGCTTCCTCACTGACTTCTAAGTTTTCAGTGATCACTTTTGGCACTCAAAGAGACCTCTGCAAGATGTTCTCCTTTGACCTTAAACCCTCTGACTGTCGTAGACACAATTACCTTAACTGCTAGAGAGACAGAAAGGAGAAGCAAGCAAAGAGGAAGGTGACGGGTATCATATCAGGCTACAGTGTGACTTATTAGCTGAATGAAGTTTCAGACTGAAACAAGAGGGTGAGGGAAATGGGAAACCCATACGTAGACCAGTAGATTCCAGGAAGCTATAAATGCATACAAAGATATTGTTAATTTTGCAAGAGGCAGAGAAATAGTCTTTGTGAGCCATCAACTGGATCCATGAAATTTACTCCAGCCACACTCTTTATACTTAACAGACATACAGGGCCTTCATTTTATTTTAAACTCCTCAAGCTTTTGTCTTGTAACTTCTTGTACAATGACTAAACAGACTAGGAATCCAATTTTCAGTACTTTCATGTGCAAAACTGTTGGTATAAACAGTCTTCTTGCATGGCATTCAGTAACAAATGGGAAATGTCTTAGTTTTTACAGAGTTTCCGTTTCATAATGTCTTTCTGGCTTCTCTCCAGGATGGCAGCTGGGATTGTAAAGTATATGTGGGTGTGTTTTGCTTTCAAAGTGGATGCAGAGAAATGGATGTTTGTGGTTGGCAAAGCTGGTTTCCAAATCTGGCCAATGCAGTTGCTTCTTGCCTACCAGCATCTGTAGCTGAGATATGTGGATATATAGACTCAAGTCTGGAGTCTCCCTGCTGGGCCAGAGACCAGAACTACTTCCTAACTAAACAGTGTTTGCCTGTAGTCCTGCTTAAACAAAGCATCAGTTTTCATGTCGATGTGGATCACTTGAGGAGATATCCAGATGGGGATGAGAAATTATATTTAATTTTGCATTTTGTCCAAATATTTCCACATTTCCTGGGGACTGGAGCTACTACAATATTAGTGAGAGTGGTTTTTAACCATGCAACATATTCCTCACAAGAAGCAGGTTTTTTTGTTTTTGTTTATTTTACATTTGGAAAGCAACTTGAAGAAGGCCAGAGGTTGTTAAGTGGCATTATTAACAAAGAATTAACTAGAGATTACAGCATGGATATTTGCTCCCAAATTGCTTCACTTTTGTTTGTTTTTCAGGGAATTGCATATTCTATAAATGTCTTAAATTTTCACCTCAGTTTTTCTTTTTCTGAAAATCATTATCACACTAGCACTGGTTTCAGAAAATTCTAATAAAGGCTTAATAAGTTATATAGAGCAGTGAGACCAAGCCTATCGAATTGTAAACAGCTAGTGTTGTTTACACATCATCTTTATAGTTGTCACTGTCATTGTTATTTATTATTCATATTACTGTGTCAATTAGCAATAGGATTAAACTTCAGAAGCATTTCCCAGTTGGCATTTTCATGTACGTAAGCAAGTGATTGGTGATAAAGATGGGCCACTTTTAGGACCCGAATAACTCACTTGAATTTCTGAAGCTATGTGGACCTATTCAAAATGATCAATTTATAAATTAGGCACCATTTTTTTCTTCAATTAAAGCATCAGTAGGCGGCTAATTCATAAAAAGAAAAAGAATTCATGGCACAAAGCACTGGACTTCGAGTGACAAGTTATAAATATGGAAACGATCCTAATTCTTGTTCACCAATCATCGTTGGAACTTCAATGGACCTAACATGAACATTTTTTAACTTCTAAGAGTGACTGTCTTGTCTGCCAAGACAGAATCGGGTAAGATAACATATGATTGATTATGTGTTCCAAACTACAAGATCTTTGAGGAACTGTCAGTGTGCATTTAAGGATCATTCACAAAATGCTTACTCTAATAAATCTTAGAAGTTATTTTCATGTTCTTTTCCTCTTAACACAATTTTAAAATTTACCATAGACTATTCACTTTTAATGAACGTTGACAACAAAAAGCAGTGAAAGGGAAAAGACCGTGTATTCTCAAAGGACACACGGTCCTCCAACTAACCAAAGTAACAAATACGTTGTAGAAATGTATCTGCAAGCCTCACCAGGCACAGGAAACTACTTTTTACACTTTTTTTTTTCCATCCTCACCCCCAAATCTACACTATAGAGAAACAGACAAAATGTGTTTCTCAGAATTTATGATGTCCTGAGGGGAAAACAAATTGGTTTCTATTTGTACTTTCTTCAAAATCTGGGTATAATACATATTATAATACTTTACCAAAGTACTCCATGACATTATGACTGCCTGTAAACTAAGTTTTGTTTGTTTTTTTTTCTTTTTATAAGTTTGTGATGTAATTGGAATCCCAGCTCACTTTTAAAGGATGAATTATCTTTCACTTAGTATCTATGCCATTAACATCAACACATATCCAACAAGTAGTGCAATTTTTTTCCTGTTACAAAGCACAGACTCGGTAAGATTATGCATCCTGAGATTGCTTACAAACAAGAATTATATGGTATTTGAAATAGATTTGAAGAACGAACCAGTACATGGGAGCAGTTTCCACTAACTTCCACTCTTTCTCCCTCTCAAATAAAACCCACATTTTTTTTTTTTACTTTTTAATAGTCTAGTACAAAGTTTTAAAGCTCAGTAAGACTCAGACTGTATGTTTCCCTACAAAATTTTCCAATCTGCAGCACCCTAATTACCATGGCAAGAGAAGCCACGTTCTCTGGAACAGATTTGATATACTTGTTAGGGTTGAAAGGTATACCTCCAAGGCTCATGGTGAAACCAAATCCTCCCTGTGAAGGTCCTAGGAGGTGAGGCCTTACACAAGACAGAAACAGATCTTATTGTCTCATTGGTACATTTCTAAGATAATCATGCTTCCATTCATCTCCCTCCCTCAACCTAAAGAACAAACAGAACATTCCCACTTCTTTCCCTTCCTCATCTTCCTAATACTGGATTCCTACTTGACATAAGTATCTAGCCTTGGCTAATTTAGGAAATTTTAAAAAAATGAATACTAATTCAATTCTTTTACTAGAACTTTGAGAATATACTTATACTGTTTGAAGGATTTTTTTAATCCAAATATAGGTATTACCTACTAACCTTATATTATATTAGCATGTAAGTATTATCTATGAACCTAATGTCATAAGAACAATATTATCATCCATTGTTTAGCTCTCCATTTCTAGCACATGCACATTTGCTTTTAAAGAAAAAATATATACTGTTGCATATTATAGTACTTCGCTATTGGAATTTTTTTTCCTTTCTTTTTAAGAATTATTTATTCATTTATTTATTTGAAAGAGTCACAAAGAGATGGGAAGAGACAGAGATGTTCCTTGATTTTCTGTCTGCTGGTTCACTCCCCAAGGAGCCATGTTGGCCAGATCTAAGCCAATCCAAATCCAGGAGCCAGCAACTTATTTTGGGTCTCTGACACAAGTGCAATGTCCCAAGACTTTGGGCCATCCACTACTGCTTTCCCAAACCACAGTAAAGGAGCTGGAAAGGAAGTTTTTATAGGACCATCAATATAGGCACAAAAAAAATGAAAAGAGCTATTTCCCATATTTATCTCAGAAAAGGAAAAATCTGTGGACATGAAAAACTAGTATTTTACGTGAAAATCTGATAATAGATGTACAAAGCATTATGAAACCAAAGTAAATAGTGAATTTTATAACTGCAGAAACAATAGCTATTGTAAAATATCAGCAAACTCAGGTCCACTCATGATATTTTTGAGACTCTTCCATGTATACAAGTAGAGGCTTACATGCCATTTGTCATAACATTTAAATGTTTTAAATCACAATGGTAACACTCTCTCCTAATACATTTTAGGCTCCTATGGTCAGAAACAGGGACCTTGAGGCCAGTGCTGTGGTGCAATGCAGTAAATGAATCCAACCACCTGCATGTCAGCATCCCATGTAAGCATTTACTCTAGTCCCAGCTGTTCTTCTTCAATCCAGCTCCCTGCTAATGCACCTGGGAAGGCAGTGAAAGGTGACTCAACTTCCTGGACCCAACCACTCACATGAGAAAACCAGAAGGAATTCCAGGCTCCTGACTGGCCACACTCAGCCATGGCCATCACAACCATCTGGGAGTAAACCAATGGATGGAAGTTCTCTCTCCTCCTTCTCCTCCTCTCTCTGAAACTCTACCTTTCAAATAAACAAATCTTCAAAAATAAACCTATAACACAGAAATCCAAGAATGGGTTTAACCTAAAGTCCCAAAAATAAAGTGTTGGTTAAAGAAATGGCATCATGAAGAAAGATGGGAACAACAATGAGATAATCAGTCCTACAAAGCCTGGCAATCAAACTGCCATCCCCATCTCTGACACAGTGTGTAACCAGTGCACCACCATCTCTGGAAGCCGGCAGTCCAGGATGCAGGCCCAGCATAGGCACTACTTAGCCATTCCATCTTACCTTCCTACCAGTCCCAGGATCCAAAACATAGCTGGAATCTTCTATTCTGGGTTGGCTAAGCCACAAGGTAACAGACTCAGGGAACTGACGCTGCCACCTCCCGCTCTGTTCTGGGACTTCTTATTTCTGACTTTCATCAATGAGAAAGAAAATGCTACTATAGGGAACCAGCTCTTTCTCAGAGACAGAAATGCCTCTTCTGTTGAACCCTGTTTGTTTCTTTGGTTGAGAAGAAAACAGTTTTATTGTATCATCACTAACAGTCTCTTCTATGTCCTGTGTAATGCTATGTTAAGAAAAAAAGAGGCAGAGCATAAAGAAACTGAAGGCTGAGGCAGTACTTTGCACAATGCCCCTTCATGATGTACAGTAGCTTTATAAGAGGACTATAGAGAAAACTCATAGAAATACCATCTTTCAGAAGTTCAAAAAGGAAATCCAGTAACCAGAGACAAGCTGAAGTGTTAGGACAAAATCATATATTTTTGGAAGGAATTGCAAAAATTATATAATCGTGATCTTTCTAAGTGGAAATAAAATAAGGCATTATTTCAACATAAAAAGATTAAACATTTCATTTTTAAGATAAATTTGTATTATCCATGGATAAGTTTGCTCTATCCTCTTTTTCTGGGTATTAAATACTATGGTAAAATATGACCTCCATTTAAAATACAACTTCTCTGCCAGAATCATTTTATGCTCGTTAAAAGTTCCTGAGTCTCTAATTGCCAGAAGTATCTTCTTCTCATTTAGGCTTTATTTCTTTAGTTTATCATACACTCTCGATCCTCTGATTTAGCGTATTTGGCATTTTTGACTCATAATCCTACCTTTTTGCCTCTGCTTCTGCCTAGAAGTGCTTTGTAAGTAAGTTTGATTTGCGCTCCTCTCAGGCCTGGGGATGACGCAGATGTGTAACAATCTGAGTGTTGATGAAATGGTGGTAGAGAAGCCTACTCTGGACATCCTGTTTCTAATGGTTCCAGCCAAGCTCAATCAAAGCTATACACGCAGGAAGACCCAGGTCACCAAGCATGTTAGCAGAAATGAGCTGCTAGGTCCAAACTTACAGAGAAGATCAAGGGAATGGATAATGACAGAGAAATGACATGTTGAGAAGCAATGAGAAGTGCTAAGGATAGGAGTTCAGACAGCTCAGGGTCTTCTAGAATTTTAACTCTAAATAAGTTCCAGATGTCACTTGCAGATGAGCTAGAAGTGTTGCACTGTGGCTCAGCTGGATTCTCTGCAGAGCAGTGATCAAAAGCCAAAATGCCAACTCAGGACACATATATAAGAAGATGAGGCACTGTGTGTGGCAGCATGCTGGGACCACACAGGGTAACTGGTGAAAACTGGGAAAGGAAGAGGGCTCACATGGTGTGCTGGGAACAGTTGCTACTCAGATGCAGGCAGTTACTGCCATTTAGAAATGAGGCCCGACGGGTCATCTCAAGATTTACAAGGAGCTGGTTATCTGTAAATATAATCTCCTCATAAAAACATTGGCAGAAAAGGAGAAAAGCAAACTATCATACAGAGCTCACCAGGGGGAACAATAAAAGCAAGTCTGCTTTTGGCTGCAGGCTATGTATCTGAGCGGCCTATTTAGATGGTAGGAAAAGCTGAGTTGGCAAATCAAACTCTGAGCCTGAACGTCTGGAAATCTCTACGGATCCAGTTTGATAGAGGCCCAGTCATGTTGATGGATATTAAATGTCATTATTACACTTGAGAAATTTCCTCCCAGCTCCACTGATTTCTGTATTACCAGAATTTTGCTAAACATATCCCTGACATCTGTCTCACTTCAATTCCAAGCTGTAATGAAAGTGAGTCTGAGGATGAACTCACTCTGAGTGGCCCTGCTTTTCCTTCCTTTCACTTGAACATACGCTGCATCTAGGGCTAATGTAGTCACCACTGTTGCTTCAGCTGCTCTAGCATTTGTAAAATTGTCATTCCAGGAATTCAGGGCTTGGCCTGAGTGCCTACCAAAACTTGTCTAATTTCAAAATATTTGAGAAAGTAGGGTTGGCCAGTGTACCCACAGTGATAGTCTGCAACTTGAACAGTGTACAAGTTATATTGAACTTATATATGTTTCTTTTTTATTCCTGCATGAAAGTCATGTAGAGAAAAGGGATGCTCTTTATCATCTGCTCTGTGAGAAATGTTAATGATGTGTGATAATTCCTTTCCCATCAAATACTGTTCTATTTATTGACATAGTTATTCATCTTGCCCAACATCCTTTTATACATACAAAAATTTGGAAGCTGATAAAATTGTTGTGCCTAATGTCACCCAGAAGTTAAATCAAATAATTGGTAAAAGGTAAGATGGTCATGAGTTTTCTTGTCTGTCATGTAAAAGGCTTGGAACTTTCACTATCTGACAAGGAAACTGCTGAGCAATTTGAAAACCAACTTTTCTTGAACCATCAGAGAACTGAAGTCACAGGTGAGCTGCTGTGAAAAGCTGGAGACAATGATGAATTCCCAGATTCCTGACTTGTCAAGATCAGAAGGCTGAGAGAACAGTGTCAGGTAGAACAGTGCTGAATTGCTGAAGGTTCCATGTGGATAAGCTCCAGCTAAGATATCCCTAACACTCACATGGGAGACCTGGCTTCCGTCTCCCCCTCCCCTGGCTGTTGTGTACATTAAGGGAGTCAACCAGTGGAAGAAGAGCTTGTTCCTTTGTTCTCTATTTTTCCCTCCACTCCTTCTCCTCCTCTCTCTCCATCTGCCTGCCTTTCAAAAATCCGTTAATAACAAAAGAAGACTACCCTCAAGAGAAAACTAACAGACCCTAAATTAGATTTGATTGCAGCAGGTGCCATTCAGTAGAAAATGGTTAGCTTTCTCAACTGTAACTAGAACAATACTATGGGCACAACTAAACCTCCAATACGATGAAACAAAAGAATCTAGGACTTTTCACACACACACACACACACACACACACACACACACACACACACACACACAGAGTTCAAAATGTATCATAGACTTAAGGGCAAAAAATGAAAACGTGCAAAGTCTCTGTAGCATTAAAGTACTGGATTTGGTAATTCATTTTTACACACAATGTCAAGTTACCATGAAATAAAATATGAATGAGCTACATTTCACTGAAACTAGAACTGTTGCTCTGCCAAAAACAAAATAAAAATCAAATTAAAAAAAAAAAACACAGTCAATCCACATACTTGGAGAAAACACTTGTAAAATAGCTTGTATTGAAAATATATGAGTATAATACAATATAAAACAGTATAATACAAGCACACAAAATATCTTTAAAATGTAACCATAAAACACCAAACAACCTTATTTTGGAAATGCAATGGGAGTTAATTTCAAAGATATATAAGAAAATAGGCATATGTGTAAATATTCATCCTTGGATATTATAAGAAGACAGCAAGTTCTCCAATGTTACTTTGATTACTAGCATAAAATTGCTTTATTATCATAGCCAAGAAGTAGTTCAAATTATTGAATTTGTTTTTTCTGTTTTCAGAGCTAAGATGCATACACACATATTTCTATTACTTGGGATATTCGTTGTTCATTAGTTGATTGTTAAAAAATTATCAAATGTATTAAATTATTAAATTATCAGAGAGATACTAAAAAATTATCAAAGAGGTAACAAAGAACTCAGGGTGGCTGATCTCCAAAGTCAAGAAATCTTGCTAATGCTGTTATCTGTACTGTGTATGTGGCATACATAATACAACAGGTCCATTTTGGCTCCCAGACTCAATCAAAATATATGATGCAACCATTTGTATGTCATCTAAAAATCCAGCGAGGGAAATGATAAAATACGAACATGATATAAAAGCAAAATGATGGAAAATTAATGCATAAATACATTTAAAATATTTACCAATACTGGTCTTAAAATATACTTTGGTTTTATATTCATTGTGAATAATTCAGATAAATAAAATGTGATTTTCACATTTATAAAATGATTCGTGCATTTCTACCTAATATCTCATTACAGAGATAGCAGGATGTATTTACAGACATGTTACTTAAGGAGCCTGCTGTGCAAAAATGCAGATATTCAGTTTGGGGAAATTATAGCATTTTTTACTGTCTCATTTTCTATTATTGTTTCTTATTTTCATGAGTCCAGTATTAAATATAAAGAGATATTGGTATTTTACTTGAAGGCTCAATGAAATTATAAAATAATGTTCCACTTAGGTAATTTTCTATAATATCACCTTAAAGATTAGTTTCTAAATAGAACACTTTGCACAATAAGAATTTTAAACATTTTTTGATTTGTATGAGGAAAGGGATTCCTATGTATCTCAATAAATAAGTACACATTCATAAACCTATGTCTGTGTGCCTGCCTGTCTGTAAAAGAGACACTTGGAATGTCAAACAGGATCAGCATCAATACGCACACAAAGAATTGCTTTCTATAAAACCTCAGTGATAAAACCTAATATTTGGGTAAAGGCAAATGCATAATGTTGGTATATCTCAATGTTAAACACTAACATAAATGTTCAAAACACAGATCATTACAATTTAAACTGCTAAGGAATTTTTAGAGAAAATTTGATAGTGGATTTAAAAACTTATTTATTTGAGAGGCAAAAAGACAGAGGGCTCCATTCCTCTGGTTCACTTCTAAATCCCTGCACCAGCAGGGCAAGTTTAAAGCCAGGAGTGAAGGAGACAAACAGGCCTGCCTGGGCATGGTAAGAATCCATGTGCCAGAGCCATCACTGCTCCCTCCCAGGGGCTGCATTCAGAGGAAGCCAGAGCCAGGCGCCAGAGCTGGGGATTCAGCCCAGGTACCCTGATGCAGTACACAAATGACCTAACTGGAGGTGACTACACCAAATGCCTTTCCCTATAGATTTTTATTTTCAAAACACACATATATGCACACACCTACACTTCAATGGGACAGTGATATTCTGTAAAGAGTGGACATGTTTCTATGGTGAGATGAGAGATGCATCGCATTTTAATTTTATAGCCAAGTTACTAAATGAAGAGAATACATATTAATATTACATAAGATTATTCCTTGTAATACATTATACAATGACAACTACAAAGTAGACACTTCGGAGTACCTCAATCCAAATGTAAATACTTTTAAAATGGAAATGTGCTGAATTACACTGAACCTTGATAGCCTCTGATGAGCAGAAAAATCAAGGATGGTTAAGATCATGGTTACTGTCAAAGAAAGGTACTAGGGAATATCTCATTTCATAACTCATTAATGTAGGAGATATTTAAGAATATTTGATATTTATAGAAACAAGGAAATAGTAAAACTGAGTAAGTTCAGTGATTTGAGAAGTTCATGGACTATATACTTTCTGGTTTCAGAAATCAGAACCTTTGGCATGTTTTTCCTAGCCATTAACCAATGCTAAATTTATTAGATTATTTTAAAGACAGAATTGTATCTTGATTTCGGAAAGCAGATATTTACAGTGACTGGCAATTAGCAATGATGTGGGAAACTTGGATGAATAAATAGGAAATTAAAGGAATGACTCATGAATTTTTATATATTACTCTCTTCATGAAGAGCTAAAAATACATGTAGGAAATGTCACAAAAAATAACTGGAAAGTAACATGCTCCTGAGAACACAGTGAGAGAATACTGAATATGTGAGCTTCAAGACAGGCTGAACAATACTTTGACCTGAGTTCTATGGAGGGGAAATCAGCCAAGGCCTTCATGCATTCTTTCTCTAATATTTTCTATGTAACATCAGAACAACAGTCAAAATCCCGCAACAGCACGCAGAAACAGTAAACTCAAAACAGCTGTCTGTGATTCATATACAAAGGTAGTATCGGATCCCTCTGCAGAAGCCATGGATCAAATCTGCGATTTTCCTTCTCTGTTATCCCTTTTTACAAGCAATATTTATTAGTCAACAAGGAGTGCATGGTTGCAGATAAATCCCCTACAGTATCTCTCTGGCTAACCAGTCATGTAGAAAAGAGAAGTCTGTATAAGAATGCAAATATGAATCTACCTTTGCAATTCTATCACAAAACTCAATCAGGCCTGCACCTTTCTTTCCACTTCTTTGAGATGTTCACAATCCACTTTTTGAGCTTCACCCTGGGCAGTCAGAACTCTTCTCACTTCACCTTTCTTAAAAAAATCTCATCTTTACTTGGCCCTCATGAATAACCCATTTGGAGTGTGAAAAAGTCTTTCACAACTAACTCATTCATTGAGCAAAGCAGAAGTGTAAGTACTTGTTTCTTCTATAGAGGAACAAAGTAGAGGTGTTAAAACATTTCTTTTATCTGAAAGCAAAAAAACAGGCATAATGAACTAAACTCTTCAATGCTCCCAAATAGCACTCAGCCTCCCTGGAAAACCATGCCCTTGAAAACATATGCAGGCAATGTCAACAAAGCCTTTAGCCTCAGTTACAAAATTCCTTAGTTGAAGGAAAGAATAAAAAAAGCATAGCTCTGTAACATTATGATGTATGCATAGTCTTACCTTTCCAAAGATAATGTAAGCAAAATGATCATGCTAGAAGCACATGAATCTACTAAAATGTTGTTGAATGTTAACGTAAGAGATATTGGAGGAATTATACAAACTATACAGCTTGTAAATGGCCTCAAAGGGCATCTAATCTAACACATACCTGATTGAATGATATCTTCTTAAGGCTTGGATGCAGTGGCTGTGCAGTTTCTGCTTGAACACCTGCAGAAAAAGAAACCCACACTTAATGTAACCAGGCACTTTCTTTTCTGGAGAGCAAAACCAGAGATCTCTATACTCCAAAAGTACAAAATCCCATATTTTTTTGTAAATGTAACTTTCTTCTTCAAACTTTAAGTTCAGATCATAGGACCTCAGTAGGAAAGAAGAATTTTCAGAGTTAGATGGCACAGGAGTTAGGTGGTATCTGACGCTGCCCATTTTTAAGAAAGACAGGTTTCATTTTATTTTTGAAACAAGCAATATGTCACTGCGGTAGTCTGACATTGTCTGTACTTAGATATTCAAACTATAGCAAAACAATTTCTTAGTGGAATAGAGAACATCGTGAAAATATACAAGGAAACATTATCTAAGAAATGTGTAGCTGTATTGGTGTGTGTGTGTGTGTGTGTGTGTGTGTGTGTGTGTGTGTGTGTGTGTCTGCATACCAGCGTATTTCTGTGTGGTGTGTCTTTGTGTTGTGATGACTGGAGATGTCTGTGTGCCTCACAATAAGGATTTACTGTCTGTCCTGTCTTCTTTGGACAACAGTTAAGCTTAAGTCCAAATAACATTTACAATGAAGGGAACATTTGTGCCAGACCTAAGTCTATGAATAATCTATATTCTTCTTTGATTTCATGTGACATGGGAAAGTAGACATTCACAAGCACATACATTCTTGAACATGTCAACAATCAAATCAATCAAGTCAAATTCTTAGAACTTTTCTAAGGTTAAATATGTGTGTTTCTTTCTTTGCAAGTTTTTTTTATTTTTATTTTTATTTATTTATTTTTTTGCGGGGTGGGTAGTGGTGGAGAGAGGTGGTTATAAGCTTTTCTATTTAAGGAGCCATATAACTTTTTGTGAAGTCTGCCAGATTCAAAATGGAAACTCTGTGGGACTATAATTTTTTGCATATGACAAATGAAATAGTTCAATTGCCAAATGTAGAGAAAATGTCTAGATTTTTCTATTATATCCATGTATGTTCTGAATACTATATTTAAGACATTCAAATAACTCAGAACAATGACTTAAGTGAGGTCTCAGAAAGTAACCAAGAACCTTTAGCAGTTCCCAAACGTGCAACCCACACTGCTGGGAGATGGAATTGTGGAGAAAGATCTGGGGGGGGGGGGGTCTTTCCAGGGTTGGGAGATTTTAGTCCAAGCCAGGGATCTGCTTGGCCCACGATGATCTAGATAGAGTCCAGCACCCCCAGATCAACAGATAAACAGCCCCGCAAGGCCAAAATCCCTGAAACTACCCAGGAGCACACATTGTATTTTGGGTTTAGGCTTGCAGCATGGTACAAACAGTGGGATGGGAAATGCCCAGTTGAAGATGAAAGATTGGCTCTGACAGGTCGGAGCGAGGAGCCCTTGGTGCTGGCCTATGAGGTGGAGGAGAGTGTGGGACCCCTGTGTTTTCAAGGAAGGACAGAAAAGATCATCAAGGCATAGTTTCAGATATCCAGAACCCAGCACATCTGTGTGACACACATGGCAATCAAGTTACTTAGAGTTTTTGGCCCTATGGATGTCAATCTTTCTGGCAGAGAAAGGAAGACTTCTCTAGAATGAACCCACGGTTCCTTGTTTCCTCCCCCCACAACCCTATTGAAAGCAACAGTCAGCTCATGGGTTATTTCTATTGCCCTGTCAGAGACAGGTTAATTGCTGTCAAGCAAGTCAGCTTCCAGAAGGGTACCAATTAATAGAACCGAGAATTTCCACATAAAATATTGAGAATGGAGTCAGCATTGTGGCAAATTGGGCAATGTTGATGCCAGCTATGGCATCCCATGTGGGTGCCAGTTCTTGTCTTGGTGGTTCCACTAATGATTTAGCTCTGTGTTAATGTTCTGGAGGAGGCAGTGGATAATGGCTCAACTGTTGGGCCCTTGCTATCCATGGAAGACACCCAAATGAAGATCTTGTCTCAAGTTTGACTCAGTGCTTGTCATTGTTGCTATCTGAGGAGTAAACCAGCAGATGGAAAATCACCATCTTTATGTCAAACTCTGTAATTATGACATATATTAGAAGCTGTGAAGAACCCAGACAGACCAGCCCAGTAGGTCAGCTTGACATCTGTCATCCTGGGCCTTTCTGTGGGATTCTTCACAGTTCAGTTCCTGCTTCACAGATTTGGAGCTGCTGAGGTCAGTGATAGCCAGCATCTACCCAAGCAAGGGCATTTAAGAGAGAAATCAGAAATCTTTGAAACTCATGTGTCAGCAGCATAGAGTGACGGTTAAAATAAATAAATAAAAGAAAGTAGAGTTGGTAGAATCCCTATTTCATATAAAATTAAGATATCACATTTAAAGGGACTTTGGCAAATAGAACATAAAAGTACTAAGAACTTCAGGGAAGCTAACATTTTGCTGCAGCTGGAACAATCATAAATGGTATACAACATGCACATCTCTTAGAGTTGTGTGCTAAATGGGTAGACAGAAATGGAATACACAGAAAGCACATCACTAAGTTACTGCCACACAGTTCCCCCACAGTAGGTGCACCCATGGAGAAGCCCAGAGACGCTGTCTCAGCACCTCTACTTTGTAGCAGAGTTGACCCTGCATGCAGAAATGAGCAGCACGGACTCAGGGCACAGGACACTCTGCTATAAACTTCAACTCAGTAAAACTATTAAAAATCTCAGTAAAGCTATCATTACACTGAAGCAAATTCAAGTCCACAACATTCAACACCTGAGGCTAAGGGTGGTAGGGAGTCGTCTTTGTTTTTCTTTTTTTCTTTCTTTTTTTAAGAGATATTGGCTTGACAGCCAACAATATCTATTGTTGATTTTGTATTATGACTTTTCATTTGAGGGGATTGGCAGTGGCTGTGAAGTGGAGACTAACATATCCGGATCTGAGGATACAATGTGGTATGCATTTCTACTTCCAGACAAAGATGGACTTATAATGAAACTATTTACTATATCTTTACAATAGGATGCTGGACTCTCTACTATTGTTCATGCCCTCGATGGACATATGACTGTGTATGAAGAAGTATACTTTAGTAATGATATAGAGGAACCAGGTGTATGGGGGCGGGGGGAATTGAGACTGGGATAAGGCAAATACCAGGAACCTATGGAATTGTATCATTAAATGATAATAATGATGAAAATGTAAAAAAAAAAAAACAAAACAAAAAAAGAGATATTGGCTTGAAAGGCAGGTTTACAGAGAGAAGCAGTGACAGAGAATGAAAGAGAGATGTTCGAATACTGAATCATGAAGAAAGAGAAATTATACAAACCCATTTCATCTTGGATTGCTTACTCTTTCCTGTCTAAGACCCTGCCTGGTCTATCTTCCATTTCCATTCTTTGAGAGAAACAATGAGCAAATGTGTTCTTACCATTCTGTTGGAAATATTAAAAGACCAGCCCTACTAGTAGAGATGAGTGTGTGCCCAGAGGACCAGCTAAGCCATCTTTAAGTCTCGGAGAAATCATAAGGAAGGTGAAAGGTAACTGTAAATATTTGGCTGAGTGTCAGAAGCAGACCCCCAGTACACTCAGATAAAGCAGTTGGAGACCTATTGGTTCCAGGCATTTAAAGAAATCCACATTGCATCATTAACCTAACTGAGCAGATTTTAGTGAACAAGCACAGGAATAATGACTTTATAAAATTGGTTCATAAAAGTTTAAACAAGCAGCGAGAATGTAGCAGGGAAATAGGAGAAAGGGATAGAATTACCACATATATTAGAATATATTAAAGAATCACCCGTGCTTAACAAAATTAATAGACATTCAAAGAAATAAGGAAACAACATTTGAATTAGAGACAAATGAGAAATAAAAACTGATCCTGAGAAACCCATATTTGGATGTAGATTTCAAATTTTGAAAACTTAAAAAAAAACCCAGCTAAAACAGTGAATGAAAGCAATTTATCAACAATGATGAATATCAACAGAGACATAGAAAATATTCAACTTAAGCCGAAGAATAATTATTGCATTTAAAACACTCGTAAAAAATATCTGACAACCACCAGCCAACTTCAATGAATGATTTGGGCAGAATCAGAAGGCAGAAATAGCAAACATGGAGATATGACAGAAGTTTCAAGAAGATTATCTAAAGAAAAAGTCAAAACTTCAAGGAAGAACTTTTCCACATATTCTGGAAGCACATGTATATCCTGAAGGAGAGAATTCAAAGCCTTTGGCAGTAGACCCACCCTAGGACAAGACATGGAAAGAAAAACGTAAGTGGGAAAACATCAAGAAGCACTGAAAAGATAGCCATCCAATTTCTCATGGAGCAGATGGAGTCCAAGGTGAATAGTAATATTTCAAGTGTTGTAAGAAACCAAATCAGCCCTAGGTGTGGGGATTTCCCCAGCAATCCAGATCCAACGAGGTGGCCAGTGGCAGCTGCCCAACTTACGGTCTGACCTGGCTGGGTTATACAAGGGAAGCCCTTGGACTCAAGAACAGGTAGAGGGGGACCCATTAAGGCCTTCACAGTGAGGGTTCCATGTTCCTTGTGCCTTTTTGGGCCCGGTGTTACTCACATTCTGACTGATCCTAGCCCTCCCTAGTCAAGGGATCTTAATAAAATGTAAACCCTTCCAAAGTACTCCCATTGTGTGCCCACGAAATCCTGTCATCTCCCAGGTCTTTAAGGAAGGTCAGGCAATCCCCATCATCTCAGTACTTTGTTTTAATTCCCTGTGAGAAACTCCCCATTCAGGGTCCCTCCAATATATCCTATCACACATTTTAACTGAAAAGAGACCAATGATTCATGTAGGAGATCAAACTAGTGAATTCTTAGAAGCTATGAGGGTGTATTTCCATGATGCTAGGCTAGGGGCCCTGGCCTGATGCAAGGTGATCGACTGCAGGGCAACAGAGAGAGTTATGCAGAGGCCAGTCTCAGGGCTACACTCCGCTGGGTTCAGGCTTAGGGAGGGTGTGATGATACAAACGGTGTCAACAGGGCCCTTCAATGGCAAAGAAAATAGCCTCCTTCTGAGGCTCAGGGACTGGCCAGGGCCTACTTCATGTAGCACCCTACTTCATGTAGCAACCCTGCCTGGGCCACTGGCAGAGCTCTTCAAAGGCCCTGAGAGTCCCTGGAGGAGCCTGATGGTTCCATCCAATCTCCTGTGGGCAAGGAGTCAGCAGCCATTTCCCCTCAAGTGCAGGAAGCTCATAGTTCAGCCTTTGCGAGCCATTCTGTCTCTGTGAGGGCTACTACTCAGCTGCCTCGTCAGAGCATGAAGGCAGCCTAACGCAGCACAGATTTAAACAGAACAGGTTACGACACATCTAAATCCTTTCCAATCACACTAGAAAATAACTGGTGAAGGGAGGTGATGGCTGCTGTCTTCTGAGTTCTGCTCTGGGCTGTGAACATTGATGTAACTTTCAGTGCGCATTTGTTTTCGTTCTCTCAAGTAAATGACCCACACACTTAATCACGTAAACAAAACTCTCTTCAGTTTCTGAGGAACATTCTCCCACAGTGTCCTGGACAATTTAACCAAAATCATTAGGCAAGACAATGAAATGAAAGGGATAAGCAATGGAAAGTAGTTATCCCTGTTTGTAGATGATATGATTCTGTATAAAGAGGATCCCAAAGACTCAACTATGGAACTGCAGGAACTCAAGAATTTGATAAAATTTCAGGATATAAAATCAACACAGAAAAATTAATGGCCTTTATATAAACAAACAATTCAAATTCATGGAATTTGAAATAAATTTCACCAAGGATATGAGGGATCTCTAATGATGAAAATTACAAAACTTCAAGAAAAAGAAAACACCAAAACATAGAAAAATCTTTCATATTCATTAATTGGTTGAATTAATGTCAAGATGTTCATACTGCCAAAAGCAATTTACAGACTCAAAATATTTAAGATATTTTTTCTCAAATCTAGAAGACATGCTATTAAAATTCTTACGGAAATACGTTCTATCTAAAGCAAAATTAACCAACAAATAAAATTCTTCCACAGTAAAGAAAAACTCAAAGAATTCACTTCTTCCAGACTTGTCCTCCAAATGCTAAAGATGTTCTATTGACAGGGAAAGTTTATATTACCTATGTGGAGAATATCCTAATAAAACAACAAAAGAAAACTAAAGAAAAAAAAACAATTCATTGCTAAAATGACAGGACCAAATTATTACCTACACAAAACGACCCTGGATCAAAGTGGCTTAAATCAATCAAGAAACAGAGATTAGCAGACTGAATCAAAACCAAAACCATTGGCTATAGTAGACACACCTCAACAGCAATTTTATGTGGAAACAAAGTGAAAGGATGGAAAAAGATATTCCAGGCGAATGGAAAGGAAATATGACCTGGTATAATCATTCTTACATCAAATAATATAGACGTTGACATGAAAAACATTGAAAAAGATGATGCAGGACACCACCTAACGAGCAAAAGATACATTCAGCAAAAAGAGATCCATCACTGTGCTAGTTTCTTAGTGTTTTCTTTTCATCTCTAATTTTACTCCATTTTTCTCTTGCTTTTCTTTGCTAGTCTGGCTAAAAGTTTGTTTTGCTCATCTTCTTAAAAAATGGGTCTTGTTGCAATTTGTAGTTTAGTTTCAATATCATTTATTTTTGCGGTGGTTTTTATCATTTATTGCTTCCTATTCATTGTTTCAATAAGTCCTTGAGATACATTAGGGTCATTTGAGATATTTCAAATTTTTCAACACCAAGTTATAAATGATCACTTCAATATCATGGTTTTTGATATTACGTCATACATTAGCATTATTAAAGAAGGCTTTTGATTTTCGCTTCTTTGGCAAAATATTGATCATTCAGTAGCATATTATTTCACTTCATGTTGCTTTAATTTTTTAAATTTTTCATCCTGTTAATTTGTTTTATAACTTTTCATTTAAGGGAATATAATGTAACTGTAAAAGATACTATGATGTTCAGACATGAAGGTGCAATTCTGAATCAAAGATTGATTCCCAGTGAAATTGTTACATATATCTTGATTAGGATGTTGGCTCTCTGCCATTGTCCATACCTATAATGTTAAGATATACTTAAACAGCAGAATGAACAAATGACTTTATTTTGCAATTGTAATGATTTAGGTGAAATCAGTACGGTAGGAATTTGAGCAGGATTGAGGGGGACATCCCAAATTCTATGGAAATATATCATAAAATAATTTTTAAAAGTGAAAAAAAGAAATGAAACAGGAATAAATGGGTCCATATTATCAGAAGTCTCTTAGGTCTATTTGGTTAGCTGCAGAATGTTTTTGCTTTTAATATATATGTCTAGGTTTTGGCTCCACTGAGTAAACATTTGCTTTCATCAAATCAGTCTTTGAACAAGTCAGCACTGAGAATCTACAGCACAGGTTGGAATTTTGCATTCAGTCAGAGAGAATGATGATCTTGCTTTCTGGAAAGCAGAGGAGAGAGCCTGACTTAGAGTGCAGTTCAGAACTATAGGTGATCTCACAAGCTTCTAGTTAATGCGTTTAAATTTCTCACATTCATGATGTTTTTTGCTCCAGGATGTCTAAAACAACTGTAAGTAATCTTGAAATTTTCAATTTGGACAGGTTCCAATTTTTACAGTTCTCCAAAAGTATTTATAGTAATGCAGAATTTTGTATTAGTTTTCTATAGTTGCCATTTTAACTTTCATGATAATCTTTGTATTTTACAAAATTTCCACATTCATCCCTATCTTAGGTTTTTTGGACTTGGCTATTTTCTATGTCAAATGCTTCTGACTAATTCCTTGCAGGATTGGCTCATCTTCTGTAACTCTTCATCATTCCGTGTACATTTTTTTTGGTACAAGTTATGTCTGGAAAGACAGTAAGAAACAAGAATTAAAGAGGAGAGTGAAAAATGAAAGTGGCATGCCCAAAGAGAAGGTGAGTGTACTGACCATGATTGTCAGAAACAAAGCTGATTTGAGACATTCCTTCCAAGGAATTGCCCATGAAGCTTGTCTAGGGAAGCTAACGTTTCTTTGTGGCTTACATTTTGTTCTCTTTCACGGGTTTAATGAATTTCAGCAACCTCAGAAGATGTGCTCAGAAAGGTGAGGATATGGATGGACAGGACAGCCAGGTGGTTGCTCAGGGCATAGTCTGCATTTGTCCACTGCAGATGCCAGAGAAAGGCAGGTACAGGCCACAAAAGGCAGCTCACAAATGGAGGCAAAGCATCAAACATTTTCCCCAAGATTTAAAAAATTCCTTTTCAACTCTCTCAAATGATGGATTTATTTACCATTCACAGTTTAGTTTTCCCAATTCAGACACAACTTCTGCGAGAGCTTGGGTGCCATCTGTCTTGCTAATTGCTTTACACTCATCAGCTGCAACAGAGCTTGATGCACTAGGTGAAAGCAATGAATGGACATAGGCAAAGCAAATAATATAGGTACAAGTTCAAGGAAAAACTGATGAAGTAACACCATATTACTAATGTCCTAATTCTAATACTCAAGTCTAGTGCACAGCCCTCCACAGCTACACATCAAGTTGTTTTTCCAATCTAATAAAATTCTGCACAATTCTGACATTTCAAGCCAGTTATTATTTTATCACTTTCCCTTCCACAGAATTTGCTGATGGCATCCTTTCTCTGTGTGAAATCTTCACAATGTTTTCTTGGAAACTTTAGATTTTTTGCCTTCATTAGTAAGCTTACCATCTTTCTTAACATTTCAGTAAGACTTCAGTCGATATGACACAGGACTTGGTGTTTAAAAATGGTAAGAAGGCACCAAAACCGGGATGTTGAAGATATTAAAATTATGCCTTGACTTTGTAGCTCAACAAGATTTTTAAAAAGCAGTTTGAGATCTAGTATTTCTCAATATTTTCCACTATACACCAGAGAGGTATATGTTTCTTAAATGAACCAACAATAAAGAGTTATCATGATCACTTTTAGTGATAGTGTTAGAATCTAAACTAACAGTGAAGTAAAAGGATGAGCAAACAGCATAAAAAAGACACAGGGCTGTAAGGATGATATTCACCCGTAGTTGTTTTTCAGTTTTGTGCATGTATGATTAGTGAAAATTTATATATTTATGGTGCACAATGTCATACTTCAGTACAAATCTAATTTTCAAAATTATTATCACAATCAATCTAATGAATATGTCCATCCACACTGTATCACCTCTCTGTGTGAGGCAGGGGTGGAGGTGAGGGCAGGCATGGTAAAAGGAAAGGGTTAGAACACCGAGTTTCATCTCTTAGGAAATTCAAAACATCACTGTACATTGTCTGGAGTCATCACACTACCCATTGGGCCCCCGGTACTTAGTAATGTTAAAACTAAAGATATACGCCATTTTACCAGTATCTCCATTCTCCCAATAAGCCTAACAGCTCCATTCTACTAACAAATTGGATGTTCTTATACTTTCTTGTATAATTGAGTCTACACATCGTTTCTCTGTATCTTATTTCACTTAATGTTCTTATAATCCATCCACATTGTTGTATTGAATTACATGACTTTCCTCTGTTTTGTGAGTTAATATTTCATTTATATATGTTACATACATTATGTTTTATTTATCTACACGTAATATGCACATATATTATGTATGTTGTGCTATATATGTGTGTATGCATATACATATATACAGTACATCCACAAACGTATCATGTCAACTTTTCATTCATTCATCATTGGAGGTTTCATTATCTTTGCAAGCAACTGTGAATAAAATTGCCATGAACATGTCAGTGTAGGTATCTCTTCAACACAGCGATGTCACTTCTTTAATTATGTACAAAGAAATGGAATTGTTAGCTCATATGGCCATTGTATTTTTCCAGTGTTGAAGATTTTCCGTATGGTTTTTTCATAGTGATCCTGCCAATTAGCATGCCCACTGAGAGTACATAACCGATCTTTCTCCTATTCCTCAGCCTTCACTTGTTGATTTTTGATTTTTTTTAGTAATAGCCATCCTAAAAAATGTGACATGGGAGTGCAGGGTTGTCTAATTTGCCTTTCCAGAGGATTATTGATGTTCAGTACGTCTGGTTAGTTTTATTTCAAATCTTTGGAAAAAAGCCTATTTAGAACGTTACTCTTTTTAAAAAATCTGGTTAAACTTTTTATTGATTCCAAATTTTACAACTCAATTATACTTCCTCTGTAAAGGCCATCTCATAAACTAACATTACTCTATCATTTCTTTATGTTTATATGGCATGTTTATCGTATCTCCATCACTGTACCTTTCCTGCTCTGCCTTATACAGAAGAGTTACAGTCATAGCACTTAAAGCTTCAAGAAGTGGGTAACAAGCAATTACTATTTATCTTTGCACCTCACTTTCATATGCACAGATGATGCATAAAGCCTCAGTAAATGTCAATTCTCGAATTGATTAGATCTAGATTTTTGGAAGAAATGCAATCACATTTATATCTAAGTTACAAACCGTCACCAAGTAGATGGAGCTTTCACAGTAAATGACTCATCAATCTTTGTTTCTATTGAGCTCAACTCATTTCCATTCTCTCCCTTTCCTCTGTCCCTAGTGTTTACCTTTCAAGCGGCACTAAATGCCACATTCTCAAGATAGGGTTGTGTTTTCTCTATTTGAATGCTTTAATAGATGTCTTCCAGAATAATGTCAGTGGAATGTCATCTCTCCCATTGGAGCTGAGATCTTTTCAGTAGGCAAATGGGTAAATAGCCATTGTGGTTTTATGGTCTTTTTCTCTACAGAATTTAAGCAGCTGTGTATACCAATTTTAACTTAATCAATTTGCAACTTGTAGCTTAGTTATTAGAGAGGGATTTCATTACAAGCAAAGTAAACATTCAATGTTAAGTTTGGGAGTATTGCAATATAGACAATCATTTTGGTTGATATTTTCAGTAATTATTAGATTTGATAGAATTTCCCCATGAAGCACTACTATTATTTTCCGTCTTTAATACCTTTTATTAGTATTTTAACAGTTTAAAGTTTTCTTGCTGTGTTTAGAAAGTGCTTGAAATGTTGTAATAAAAATTGAACTCATATAAGCAATATAAGCAACATAGGCACATAGTGAATATTACTTCTTGTCTGACTCCAGAGGCACTGTTTCATCCTCCTTTCAATTAATCTTGTGTTTATTAAGCACTTCCACGTACAATTCTGATTTGCATAGGCATTCAGTATGAATTGCTAGAAAGTGGGCAGAGAAGGGAGAAAGGATGATCATGGAAGACAAAGAATAACTAACGCTTCTAGAACCATGATCTTTTCCACCCAACATAAAAAAAACAAAACGCACTGCAACATCTTCATTTTGCTAATATTTACAAAAGAGTCATGAAACTGTAATTTTGAAGGTTCCCTTTCTTTCACACCAAGTAAAACAAAAATTATCATGAGTGATGCATAATTTTAACAGAACAAAATTCAATACAGAAGAATTGGGGAAATTTATCTCTAGTACGGAGCAGTGACTACAAAGCAGGACAAACATAAAAGTAGTATGTCAGTATGTAAAAAGGTTGAAATCAAACATTCAAATACTAAGCAAAGAAATAACCACAAAGCAGGGAAAATAGAACAAACTACAAAGCATAAAGGCTAAATCATCTCAAAAAAACAAACTGCAGCTTCCCAAAAAGAATAGATAAAAATGAATAAGGACACTGAGCAAAGGTGCAAAACAACTCGGAAAATATAAAGACATAAAAGAAAAAATGGAAGACTCAAAAAGGTAATGAAAATGAAAGACAGACAAAAGTGTTTTATTTTATTGCTGTTAAAAAGCAGTAGAAAAAATGACTTCCAGCAATTTTACTCCTACTCCAAGTTCTAGAATTAATACAATATTAAAATATTCAGAGTACATGTGGTTATGATTGAACTGATGATACCTAGTCTGTACTGGAGGACTGGGTTCAAATCTCTGCTCCGCTTCCAATCACAGCTGTCTGTCAATGTGCAAGCTGGAAGGAAGTGTTGGGTCAGGAAAGCAGGGTCCATGCCACCCACATGGAAGTCTTGGACTGCATTCCTAGCTCCCAGCTCCAGCTGGGCCCACCTCTGGCTTTTGCATGGTGGTAGCATTTTCTCTCACTTTCAATATGTATTGTTTTCCAGGACCTTCCCAAACAAGACAGTTCTAAAATACCAAAGATAACTTAAATTCCAACTAATAAGACAAAACTAATGCATAAAATGGCAACAGTGGGTCATTTATTTCTTAAACTCAACAAAATTACAAAGTATAAACTAAGTATTTCACAAACAAAACTTTGTCTTCCAGGTATAAAGAATGTCGAGGCAAATATCATGTGGAATCATGAGGATTCCAGTGAAGGACTCACAGCAGTGAGTTGTACATTGTGACTCAGAACAGGCCAGGGAGGAACACAAGAGGCTCTGGAGAGCTACTTTTGTGGGAGCTAGGATATAACTAGATCAGACTCAGTTCTGAGATTCAATTGCACAGTAGTGTGACGAAAAATAACACCAATGCCCTGCAAGGCATATATCTCAAAAATAAATTAGAATATAAGATTTCAGACGTTTCCACCATAGATATCAAATTTTTGATATAAGCATGTATTTTGATTGAACCTTACACAGCGTGCACATGCACTAAAACACCACATAGTACCTACCCCATAATTACGCACAAAATATATTCCTGTGAACTTTTTCAACAAAATTAAAGTGTTGGTGGGAGAAAGCAGTTTCAAAGCACCTAGGGAAATAAGTTGCACATTTTCAGCCAATGTAATGAATTTGTTCAGGGATGAATATGGTCACCCATTAAGAAAATTGAAAAAACTTCCAAATTGGAAAAAGGTTTGCAGGTGAATGCACACACACACACACACACACACACATACACACACACACACACACACACACACACACACACAACATCTCCATACAGTTTACAGTTGATGGAACACATGTGTTCCAATGTAAAAATTACACATAGACCATTAAGGTCAGTGAAATAAGCCAATACCAAAAGGACAAATATCATATGAGCTGTTATGAAGTAACACTTATGCAAATTACATATAGATATATAGGTAAACCTGTATGTTCATCTCATAGATGAACTGCATAATGGAGACTACCATACAAGGATGCACAGATTCATTGTAGCATGAGCTCTACTCCTGAATAACAGGGGGGATCCCAGTGAAACTGTTAAATATACATCGACAATAAGATACTAGATTTCCAACCATTGTCTATACCTACAATGCCATGATACAATCAAGTAGCAGAATTACCGACTTGTCACTGTTCCTGAAGGACTATACTACTGTAATAGCAAGAGGGGCAGAGTGGTGGGAGGGTAGAAGACGAGGGGAAAGGGCTGGTGGAGAAGGGAATTCCTATGCCTTCAGAACAATATCATGGAAATTTATTAACTGATTCATTTTATTTTTCCAAGATCATTTTTAAGAATCTTGTATGTCTCCCATGAAAAGGGGACAAAGGTGGAGTTAACATGTATGTGTGTATACAGACATGTATACACACACATATGTATATATTCTCTATTTTATCATTTTTACAGCAAAACAGTAATAAAGGTTTCTAACCCACACAAGACAAGAAGAAATTATTTTTTTGCAGCAGATCTCTAGTTCATAAATATAGTGCAACTGGTGATTTTGCACTATATATAGTACATATATATAGTATATATTATGACCATATATAATATGAACAAAAAATAAGTACAAAATAATCATATCCTTTGTTGTCAACAAAAGCCTTATTCCATGTACACCGGGCATAAATGCTACAACTGTGAAAATAACATTCGATTTCTTATCATGTGTAATTCAATTATTGTCGGTATGTAGGAGCAATAATCAAGGTAAACTGTAGGGCAAAAGGGTAACCAAAAGTGAGAACAATCACCTAATTTTAAGTCAGGTATTTGTAACTATCGAATATTTAAATAGGACCATTTTGGAATATAATGACTGAATTTTGCTTCATGCTGTCAAACAATGATTAACAAAATCCTGCTTTCCATCAGAATGATAACTGGTTGAAGGAATCCTAATTTGGCTACCTTCTGGTGGTTCATTAAGTATGAAACAAATGTATCAGGGACTATTTTATAGGTATAAATATTCATATACACATATATACTCACAGAAAATAGCAAAAATACTTGTAAATAACTATAATTAGCCATTTTAGAACTTACGCAATTAGCCAAAGTAGGAATATGAACTGCAGTATCTCAATTTGGAACTTTTTCCATCCCATCCAAGTCTCCTGATACGCCCTCTCAGTATAGATGTTTTAAAAAACCAGTGGCCTTGAAGTTAACAGACAGTTCTCCATTTTGTAGGAGCTCAGTTGCAAGCCCAGCATCTTAATTGTAGTTCATATTTTGTCTAAACTTCATTTCTAGTGTTTCTTGGTTTTTTGACCTGACTCAGAGATTATCTCACTGGTTGGGGTGGGGGGGACTGTTCCATGGCTTCATTAAAAGTAGTTGTCGGGCCCCGGTGCAGTGGCGCAGTGGTTAAGGTCCTCGCCTTGCACGCCCAGGACCCCATATAGACACCGGTTCTATCCCGGCAGCCCCGCTTCCCTTCCAGCTCCCTGCCTGTGGCCCGGGAAGCAGTCGAGGACAGCCCAAAGCTTTGGGACCCTGCACCCACGTGGGAGACCCGGAAGAGGCTCCTGGCTTCAGAATGGCATAGCATCGGCCGCGCTCACTTGGGGAGTGAATCATCGGACGGAAGATCTTCCTCTCTGTCTCTCCTCTCTGTATATCCGCCTTTCCAATAAAAAGTTGTCACCCTCAAATATTTTTGCTGTCTCAAGCAACTATATTAGTCATAATAACTACTAACCTAGCATCCATTAAAATGTTAACATAATTAAGAATTACATGATGGGTCTTGGGTATATTGGACATCTGAATAAAAGCCTGGAGAGCTGGAAGAGTTTGCAAATAGAAGTTGCATGCATTGCTATGGTAGTCCTGGGTTTTGCTTGGACTGCTTTGAGACCGTATCCAAATAAGTGAAAGCTAAGGCTATCTCACAAATTGCCTGAAGTTTTGAAAGCAAGCCTTCACACTGAGATTTTGATAAAAATTAGGAGACCGACAACCCTGTCTCCCTACATCAATGCCTTCCTTTGTGTTACAGAAAATGACTATTTCCACAAAACCACCACTCAGAGCTAGCTATGGCATAAAACACCCTTCCTGACCTGTAACAGTGAAATTGACATGGTTGGCCTTCATTCTTACCAGGACACTTCTAGATTGTTCTGAAATGAAAACGTATAGTACTAAAATCTTCATTTACTATTACCAGATTTTGATTCTGGGGATATACTGTTTCTTTCTCCCTCCACATCACATGAAATGATAATCCCAAACCTTCATGGGTGCCACTCCACTTCCCCAGCATGTACTCTCACTTTGCTAACACTAAATCATGCTCCTCTGCTAGTCCCTATATTTCATTACTTCTGTGTTGTGTTGGAGATGAGGCTCTAAATCCAGCCATCCAATAATAATATGACTGTGGCAAAAAAGATGAAAGACATATCAAAAAAAAGCCTGTAAGGCAATTCCCTGAATAAGTATGACGGCCTACTAACTTAGATTGACTTAGCCTTACCCTAGGAAGTTAGGCTTAAACTTAAAAATACTTCAATAAGCTATTAAGGACACAGTATACTGTATACAGTCAAGAGCTGATATTAGAGAAACTGGGTTATTCTCATCATTACATAACCATCTGAAAACACTAGGCTAATGAATAACAAAAATCCCTGGAATACATTTCACAGAAATTTGCAGAGCAGTGTAAATCTTTTAAAAGATACAGATGGACCTAACAGATGCACACCAACACTTTTTTCTTATGTTGGTGAATATTTGACTTAATGGCACCTTATCTGCAGGCAGCAGCTGTAGAGAGCTTCTCAAGAAGACAGCTAATTCCACACTGAATGTATGTATCTAGGCTTACAACTGCAGCTCAAGCACCTATTTTATTCTTTCAGTTGCATTACAGAAGATCTCTTCTGTGAATGTGGAAAATTAACACCCACTTTTAATGCAGCCTTCCACTTCAAATCATTAGTAAAGGATGCACTTTTTAAAGAAACACACCAATATTAAAATGGCCAGAATGGGTAAATACGCCAAGGGATGCTGTGTCTCAGCAGTGTTACCAAACTAGTGTGTGGACTTGTATTTTTTCTCTGAAAAAAGTAACATTCAATTAGTTTGTAAACTTTGAGAGAACAATGAGAGCTAATATAACATTGGGCAAGTGCATTCTGAGAAAATGTTCTTTTCACCTCCACAATATGGTAATTACTCTGTCCGTACTAATCAGAGACAGTTGTTCAAAAGTCAACAGTATTGACTGAGGTGAATATATGCCAACCTGCTGAGTTATAATCATGCTTTACACAGACAGTGTGAGAAATGATGCAGTTACTATTCAGCAGCCATTTGGACGAATAAATGACTTCTCCAAAAAACATGAGTCAAAGTTCACTTCTAAATTGTGGAATAAAAATTGAAGATTGTTCATTGAATGTGAAAATATCAAAGTTTATGTAAGTCATCTGTTAGAACAAAAATGACCACTATCAGGCCAGTGTGGTAATCCAGTGACTAAAGACCTTGCTTGCATGCACTGAGATCCCATATGAACACCAGTTCATATCCTAGCTGTTCCACTTCCCTTCCAGATCCCTGCTTGCAGCCTGGGAAAGCAGTGAAGAATGGCCAAGACCTTGGGATACTGCACTCACGCAGGAGACCCAAAAGAAGCTCCTGACTTTGGATTATCTCAGTTCTGGCTATTGTGGCCATTTGGGGGATTGAGCCTTCTCTCTGTAGATCTGATTTCCAATAAAAATAATAATAAAATAAAACTTTATAAAAATGACCACTATCCTTTAAGAATGCAAAACAAGTATTTGAAAAGTGGAAGTGGCAACTTGCAAGGTGGTCTTTTAGTGGATTTACAGATGTTCATGACTATAGGAGTTCTGTTTACTCAAGGAAACCTTGTGACATGTGTGTCTCAGGTTGTATTTATGACATGCAAGTTTCTTGCAGTTCTTGTATCAACTTGCCTTCAATAACCTGTTAGTTTCATACAAATAATTAAGTCAGATATACTTATACCTACATGTACTTAAATATATATGAACTTCTTATTCACAGGAGTTTGCACATAACAAATACCATTCAATTGATTCTGTACGAGAGAGTAATGTAGGTAATTTTAAGTTGGCCATCTGTTTCAAGTTAGGCTATAACTATCATTACCTCTAAATTCCACTCTTTATGGCTCTCCAATTAATACAATAAAAAATTAAACTATGTTTTTAATTGGAAATGCACTCATTGAGTGGAAATTGAGAATTGTTGAGGCTGATATTTTTTCATGAAATACAGTAATTGCCACTTTCAGTTCAAATGAACATATTATATATATGCATATATATATGTACTGTTTTTAGGTAGAAATATTAACATCACAGAGTAAGGTATTCATTAACAATCAGCGTGGGTAAAAAGGCATACATAATTTACACAGTATGATTCAAAGTAATATATGTACTTAAATACCAAATTGTATGACATCAATAATTTTTAAACTATTAATGTTCACAAATAAGAAAAAAAACATGTTACATTTATTCTAAGTTAAAATGTTAGACTCAAGCTTTATGACTTATTTCAACAAATATTATTTGTAAGATTATTCTTCCTGCTATTTATAAGGAAACAATTTAGCCCAGTTAGCTCATTATAACCACAGTGTAAGATGTGAATGTGAGATTTACTCCTCTCATTTTTCTTTTCAGCAGTCTTTTTCCTGTCTCCCTCTGATCTCTCGATCCATTCATGCTGATGATTTGATATTTATTTTTAAAACTTGATCGGTACCCCTTTATTCACTGAGACTCATTCACAATATGCTGTCACATTGATTATTTTTTTAATGATGTAGATAAAGAGCAATACTTGATTGTACCCATCACCACAGGTGATTTGTGCCAAAGGGAAAACACCTTAATCTTAATGCAAAACTTTCTAATAAGGCTATTTAACGGACAGTGTAATCAGATCCAGTAAATATTCCTGGCAAGGGGTTATGCTACTATTACTAAACACATATTGAAATTGTTGAATACATATTAGACAGCAGATAAGGTTAATCTTTATACTGTGGATTGTGACTAAAGTTAATGTTGCCAGATTTTTTTGTTTGAGGAGGTACTTCATGTCCTGACTTCCAATGTCTATACATCTATTATTTAAAACAAGTGTCAATGGGTCGGGTGTGGACCAAGCTTAATCAGTTCACGTCATCCACTGGCAAATCCGAACGCCAGAGCAGGGTGTGGGTCGAGCCAGGTTTGGACGCGACAAATGCAGTACACAACACAGAATGCCACGGTGATGTTGCCTGTGCCAGATGTGACCACAGCTCCCAACCTGCACACGTGAGAATCAGGAAGGGAGGGGCAGAACCGGCAGGGGTATAAGGGGTGGTTCCCTTGCTGGACAGCTACTCCCACTGGGGAGCTTGAGCTGGGATGGGGACAGACCAGACTAGGCAGGGCTACAACACCTGTGTGCCTCATGTGGAACAGATCAGGGAAAAACCAGGATGGGCGGATTATTCCTACTGGTGCAAACAAAATTAGAGTGGGTGAGGGTTGTTGGGGCTTATCCTCAGCAGAAGCTGGCACTGGGGGCTAAGTCAAGTCTAACCACAGAACCACCTGGAGAGTGCATAATCCGGGAGTAAGAGAGACTTGGGAGGGAAATAGTGGGCTCCTCCCTCTTGGGTTACCTCTCCCATGGGAGGGCACAAAAAACTAGGACAGGGGCTGGGGTGGCTAGACAGAGATGCACCCAACAACATCCGTGAGGGCTGGATAGTTGAACTGGTTAGAGGGAACAAGGTTTTAACACCCATTGACACATATGAGAGCCAAATGGGATGTGGGACAGACTGGACTAGTCTGCTACACATACTTGCAAACCAGGGTAGGGGGCGGGCCCGGTGGGGGTTATTGTCACTTGCTCCAACTAGGCTGCAGCTCCCACTGGTTTATGTGAGGGCCAAGTATGTGCTGGGCAGAACCAAGCTGGACTACAACACCCATTGGTTCCAGTGGAAGACAGGGATGGAAACAGAACCAACCCAGCAATCGCAACCACCAGCTGATCAGGGCGATGGCCTGTGCCAGGCCCTATACTTGCTAGCACATACAAGAATCTGGTCTGGGAACACCTCAAAGCTTTTTGGGGGATCTCCACAATCGAAATGGCGGACTCAGAACCCTAACCAAGAAAAAATGGAAGACGGAACGGTTCAATCAACCATCTCAGTTATATGTTGTCAGCAAAATACTGGACAAATGGAGACTCTATGATGGACTATGCCAATCAGTGGATTCTTCAACAACTCTATCGTGCCTGGGTGGTGAGATTGGCAGCGATTCATAACTAGTGAACTATCAAAACCACTTGAGCAGGTATCTCAGAGCATGCCCCACATCCGGGACCTGGGGTGGGTGGGAGATGGGGTGGGGCTTCTCCCTCAATATTCCCTTTACCTCAGATACATGAAAGAAACAATAGGGAAATAACAGTCTATGGCCATACCACCCTGAACGCCTGATCTCATCCGATCTAGGGAAATAATAGTCTTTCCCATTTTCCTACATTATCCTAACTAACGATGTAAAGGTTGTCAAAAATATAAATAAATAAATAAAACAAGTGTCAAGACTTTCCATATGGAAAACAGGTATTCCACATTTACTTCTTGTTTCCATGTAAGTTTAGTGTCTCAGAAGTTCAACACAGTTAATCACATTACTGTAGCTAAAACATTGCAATTTTTCTCTCCATCCGCACTGGTTAAGCCTTTGCAAACTTTCTCTTTTCTCTTTCGAAACCAGTAAAGGCACAGATGATGTACTTCTAGATCCCGTTTCTGTATTCTTTGTTAATCCTCTTCCTAGCAAGTTAGCCTACTTCTACAAAACTTTACTGAATAATATTTGCACACAATTTTACTGCTACCTTAAAATTAGTTCTTATAATGTTTGAGTCTCTTCTCTCCCAGGTGCGTGAATAGGCAGCTGCATGGGAAGCACAGCAGCCTGGCTTCTAACCAGTAATCCTGTCAGATGCCACATCACACGTGGCAGCTCAACCTGCCACACTACAGAGCCGGGCTCCTTAATACTCTCAAAGTTTCAATTACATTCCATGTAACCCTTCAGAACTTCAGATTTTTATTTATTTAATAGTTTTCTATTTATAATATCTACTTCATTTAGAATTATCTTAATAGTGCCAATGTAATCAGATTCAGCATTTAGATGAAAAATACTACTACTATAATTACATTATTCGTATTGCAAGGTTCCTTTTTTTTTTTTTAGCTGAAATGAAGCTTATATTGTGAAAATCTGATAGTTGCCTAGAATTCAACTTTTCAAGTGTTTTTAAATGAAGGCAGTGTTTTTCTCAGAATCAATATGTATAAACACCAAAGCACAAGTTGACTCATTTTTTGCCTTATTTGGCTATGGTGGATAAATAGGAAAAAGTATCATAGAAATGTATGTTATGAATAAGAACCAATATAAAATTTTCACAAAAAATATTTAAAATAATCAAATCATTTGTAGATTCAATTTTTAACTGCTTCTTAAAATTTTCTCTTAGGCCAGCTCAAAGCTCATAGTTGGAGTTGTAAATATAAGGCTTAAAGCATAAATTTCTAAGCAGAGCAAGGCAAGGTAGATGAATGAATTCCATTAATGTCAGTAGAAAAAATGGAGTTAAATCCGTTTTTCATTTGCTTCAAAAATGAAGCCCTAAGCAAGTTTTGCAAATAGCAAGTCTTGCAAATGGCAAGAGTAATAACAGTTTAGTCATGAACCTATGGCTCTTAGTGTTAATGCACTAATTCATTAAACCACTCTTTCCCTGACGAAATTCGTTTTGTAAGTGGTTTTTAAGCTGAAATGCATAGCATAATTAAAGCCTAGATTTAAGCTCTTTTTCTTCCAGTTTTTGGTAAATAAAACTATTCTGAATATAAATCGTTAAAACTTCTGGCAACTTTCCTTTTACATAATTTGTGTAATTGTCACAACTGAGACACTGCAAATTTCAAGAAAATTTTGATTGAGTCATTTAATAATCCTAGAACAGAGACCAGCAAACTGCAGCCTGCATCCTGTTTTATTTTTAATGATGTTAAAAGTTTTTGGATGTTACGTGTAGCTGTTGCTTCCAAGTTGCCACAGAAAAAGAAAACAAATCTTCCTTTCTTGCTAGGACAAGTCCCTGATCTGATTGCTGAAGAAATTCTCAATTCTGCAGTCATTTCTTCATTTTCTCTAAATTTCTATGTCCCCATACAATTGGGACTTTGGCCATTTTACTGGTAAAATACTTCCTCATTTTTTTAAGATACCAAATGGCAAACACTTGGTTAACCTACTGTGCTGAGGGAATGGACATTTGTAAAGAAGCACAGAGAAAGCCCTGAGACTCAGAGCTGACATGCATTTCTTCAGACATTCGGTCTGAAGGACAATCTGTGCTTCACAGCTGACTTTGATATTGTTATTTTTAACTAGCCACACAAAAATAGATGTTGTATCTGCTCATGCTGACCTCAAATACTAATCAGCTTTCTTGGATAACTCATAGTTCCTTCATCTTTGAGCCTTGATTATAACATATATTTACTTCTCACTGAATTCATAAACTGAGTATCAGAAACTTGGTATATCCATGACAGCACTGTGCACCGTAAGTAAAGCTACTGTTGTCATACAGGCATAACAGATGGGTGTGAATTCAAATCCCACTTGTTTCACTTCCCATCCACCACCCTGCTCATGGAATTGGAAAAGCAGAAGAATATGGCTCAAATCCTTGGACTCCTGCTGCCCAAGTGGAAGATCTAGATGAAACTCTTGATTTCCAGCTGAGCTTCCACTCCTGTTTACTGGGGCCATCAGGGAAGCAACTATTGGATGGAGATCTTTCCTGCACTGTTTTTCCGATCTTCAAACAAATAAATCTTTAAAAAATATATGCACGGCTAATATTTTAACCTAATAAATCGTAGTGATATAACTATCTTCCTATAATTTCTCAGTGATTAACATCATTGGCCATTTAAATACCTGCAGTAGGAAACCCTTGGAACACTGTTAGTAAGTACAAGTACAGCTATGGTGAAGAAGAACATAGGGATTGCTTGGAGTGAGCTGGTGTATGACCTGGCAATTGTACTGCTGGGTACTTATCCAAAGGAAATTAAATCAGAGACTTAGATATGCTTATTGCAGTACTATTCAAAACAGCCAAAAAATGGAAACTACGTGTTCATGAAATGATTAACCTAAAAAGAAAATCTGGTACAGAAACATGACGGAGCACTATTCAAATACTAAACAGGATAAATCAGATCATCACAATATGGGTATTATGCAAAGTCAATGCGCTGAGTGAAGTACTTAGACACCAAAATGAATCCCACATGATTTCCCTCATCTGTGTGATATACAAAAGCTGATCTCAAAGTTCCAAGAATGATAGTAGTTATCAGAGACTGGAAGAAAGAGGAGGGGCGGTGGGGAACTCGTGACTGATGACTGCTGAATTATAGGTAGGTATATGTTAGTGTTCAGCTGCAGAATGGGAAGATTCTAGATAATGTGCAAGAAGCTTTTGAATATTTTCATCATAACAAAATGATTCATATGAGGGTATCAATATCTTCAACCTGATTTTAACATTGTAGAACGCATATACTACCAGAACCTTCCAGGGTATCAAATGAGCAAGTACAATTCTAATGTGTCAGTCAAAATATGTGTGTGTCCACTAATTATGGTTAAAATTAAGATACTTTAGCAAGGACATTTCAAAAGAAGCACCTTCTATGAAAGGGTAGATACAGTTCTCATGACACAGAGACGACTGGTTGAAATACTGTGGAACAGGTCTGCTCTATAAGGCCATACAGGGTCCTGTATTTCTTGATTTGGATATACAATTGGCCTGGGCCCAAAGCTTTAATTACCACAGTAGTATATATACATTTGAACATTATAACAGGCACCAAAACCTTACAGTAAAAAAAAAAAATTCTAAGGTGATCTGCAAGTCGCTTGTGTACCTTGTACTCAGAGATCATCTTCACAAACTTGGTCATGAGATCATTAAAATGTCTTCATTCATAAAAACAACAGTATTAATAATATATACTTTGAAGGAGAATACTAATATGGGGAAGACAATGGGAGGCAGAATGGGGAAGGAGGAAGGGAAGATATTGAGGGGACTCCCCATGCCCACAAAACCAAATCATGGGGAAAAATATAAATTTTGTTCATTGTTGCCAATTCCCTAAATCTTAATGTAAACTGATAATTTAAGGTTTATTTCTATTTATATCAAGTAAGTCAATATGTATTACTCATACACAAAGAACAAAATCATATTCAGTAAAAGGAATTTGGAATTATATCCAAATGAAGTGAAATCTGCATATGAGAATGCAACATGCAACCCTATCTTCACAACAGCACAATCCACAATAGTGCAGACATGGAAACAAGCCAGATGCCCTCAAAGGAGAAATTGACAAAGCAACTGTGGTACATCTATTCCATGAAATATGATACAGTTATTGGGAAGAACAAAATTCTAACTTTTACAACTTGCTCTTCCAACTGGAGACCATTATGCTCAGTGAAAAAAGCCATTCCCCCCAAAAGACAGTATCATACCGTCTCTCTGATATATGGCATCATTCCTGTAAAATGCAACAGATACACAGGTGGACAACCACATACATATATTCTCATACATGAACTGTGTAATGGAGACTAGCACACCAGGAAGTGCAGACACATTGCAGTATGCAACCCTACTCCTGAATAAAAGGAAGATTCCCAGTCAGTTAAACATATCTGGCAGCATATTAGAATTCCTGCCTTTGTTTATACCTATAGTATCTTGATGTACTTAAATGGCAGAATGTTAAACTTATAACTATTACCAAAGGACTATTGTACTGATAGAGAATGGGGGAAATGGTGGGAGGCGAGAATGGTGAGGGGCAGAAATGTTATGCCCACAAAACTGTACCATGGAAAATATTAAGAACAAGAATTTAAAAAATTGTCTATGTAAGTGCAAAAAAGAATTTTTCTGTCATGGCTTTACACAGGCATCAATGGAAAAAAAAATCCTTAAAATGATGTGTCACATAGCTTATAGAACCATACAAAAAAAGCAATTTGTTCAAGTTTACACAATTTACTAAAGCCATAGATGGCACTCACTTGTTTTCCATAACAAAAATATCTTCTCTAGAACAGCAGTGTTCACAATTAGTGTTGTAGACACAGTTCATCTGAATATTTACAGTAATATTAACAAAATAAATACAGTGAAAAAATTTTCACAAGTGACAGTAACAGAAAAGCTGGTGTCTTAATTGTAGGACTTCTCTTAATCTGTTCTAAAATGGGCTCTTTATGAGTCACACATCAAGGAGAGGAGACAGAGCACTTTAAAGGTTCCTGTTTTTAAGTCAACATCACTTTATTTCTACTGAGAATACTTTTTGAGAAATGCTTCTCTCCTGGAAATGGTTTTAAGACTGCCTGCAGAATTGCCCACATCTTTTCTCAGTCCCTTACAGACGTATGTGTTTAAGTCTTCAAATGCCTTTTACACTCCAAAATCTCATGTCTCGACTACTCCACTTCCCATCCAGTCTTGCTTGTGGCCTGGGAAAGCAGTAGAGGATGGCCCAAAGCCTTGGGACCCTGCAGCCACATGGGAAACTCAGAGGAAGTTTCTGGCTTTGCATCAGCTTAGCTCTGGCCACTGCGGCCATTTGTGGGGTTAACCAGCAGACAGAAGAGCTTTCTCTCTGTAAAACTGCATTTCAAATAAAAATAAATAAATCTTAGAAAAATATAACTTAATAATCATTACGTTGACTATGAGCCTTCAACCTAATCCATGATGCAAGAAGAAAAAGTAGTTTTAAAACTAAAATAAAATTCCATTTGTAGCAATGGTTCTAGAAGCATTGACAGGCTTTACCATTTTGTGAATTGCTTAGTTTCAAAGAATCTGTAAAGAATTTTAAAAACTAAAAAGCTGTAAAGAATTTGCTGTGGTTGTGTGCTAGACCAGTGATTGGGGCATGATCAGCTAAAAGCCTGCATCACACATTGGAAATCCTGGGTTTAGTTTCAGGCTCCAAATTATGAATACAACTTTCCTGCTACTGAAGAATCTTAGAATTTGAGGTAAAGGTTCCAATATTTGGCTCACTGCACCCAGCAGACCAAGGCTCAGGCCTTGCAATAATCTGAGGAGCAGAACAATACTTGGATATGTCTGTCTGGATTTAATATGCCTCTTAAACAAGTAAACAGTAATTTTTTTTCTAGAAAAAACATTTTGTACATTCTTTGTGCCCAGGGTAAAATGCATAGTCTATAGATAAATACAGACATAGAAACATGCACAAATTCATGGAAAATGTGAATGTATCAGTCACATATGCTTCTATATTTAAACTGTTACAATATTAAATTTTCGCTGAGATAAAGAAAATGAAGACTCACTTGAAAATGTAATTGGAAGAGGGGAGAATTTTAATAGACTCATTTTTAAGTTATAGATTGCTTAAACTGATGCAACACCAAAATATGGTAAAAGGCAATTTCTTTAAGGTTAATTGTAAATTACAATTGGAATCATATTAATGGATTTCACTGATAACTATCTGACAAAGTCCATTATTTTTATCAATTTCATTGGCCAATTTTCCCTCAGTATACACACTACCCCAATTTAGTAAAACGAAGTGGAGACAGCCTAGCCTGGAGTTACTTTTGCATCCTAAGCACCCCCTCAGAAAAAAAAGGTGAATCATCCACACACTTCTGGAAGCTTCTAAGTTTCATGAATTTGAGTCAGGAAGTACTTAAGATTCATTTTAACTACAGTTTTCCTCAGGTTATTCTTTTAGATCTCATTGGATATCAAAAAAGTTCCCTAGAAAGGCCTATAAACACCTCACAAAACCAGATGAAATAATGCTGCATTTTTGACAACTTCTAATGGGTTCAGAATGTGGCCTAACAGCTAAGGCTTCCAACTGGAAATGCTGGCCTCCCATTTGGAGTATCAACAAGAATCCCATATGTTCACTGCTTGCAATCCAGCTTCCTGTCAACACGCCTTGAAAGACAGTGGATGATGGCCAATCGCTTGGCCCCTTGCCATTCCTTCGGGAGGTCCAGTGGAGTTCACCTCTCTTGTCTTCAGCCCGGACTTGCTCAGACTTGGCTGTTGTGGCCATTTTCAGGAGCTGACTAATGTATGGGAGCTCCTTCTTTTTCTCAATCCCTCCCCCTCTCTGTCTTCCAAATTAGTAAACATTTAAAACCAAAAAGAAAAAAAAATGAAATCACTAATAATAATGCAAATGGTTGGTTTACCAAGTTGCCTGACTTCCCATAACTGGCACCCTTCATTAAACAAAACTTAATAGAGCATGTGTTCATGTCACTGTTGAACTTGTCAAAAGAAAAAGTTTCATATATTGGGAGGCTGTCAGTTCTTCCAGGAACTAGTGTCCCTTAAACCTGAATCTCATCATTGTCAGCACTGACTGTTATTTGTTCACCTTGAAGTAAGAAGGTCTGTCTCTGAATTCAACACAAAAGCAATAGTAATGCTAGTCGTTCAGTACAGTAAAAATAACAGCAAAGTGTACTAACATCAGAGCGGCTCAGTCCGCTCACTAGCCAAAAGACCACACTTTTCTTTCCTTCATATAAACATATGTAAGTAGTGAGCAACAGAAAGACAAATGTAATGTTATAACTGAGTATACTCAAAAGACATGTTCTCAAGGGCAAAGATCTAACAAAATAATTTCCAAGGACATTCTTGGATGAAGCAAGTATGGTTTCGTGTGTATGTTGCAAGGATAGTTGAAGTACGTTTTAACAACAGCACTGCTTCAGCTCCTGATACGAAAAGCACAGTGATTTTACATATCCTTGCCTTTGTACCATCAATAGAAACATCTGCACAGTAGAAAGGTAAATGTTATTATTACTAAGGCAACAATTTTGTTAAGTCTCCTGCAAGTGTTGCACTAAAATTATAGGCCAAAGACCACTCTTTCTAACATTGTCTGAAAATACCAACTCAAAAGTGAAAGATTCTTGTGGCAGTCAAAGCAGCTACTGCGTTTTGTAAACTCTTCGATCTGGGCAGCCGGAACAATTGTGTATCACAGTGTAGTCCTTTTCTGGGGATTTCTTCTGGTTGTACTGCAGAATTAAATGCAAGGCCATGAGTGTCCAATTCTGCCTTTGCTTGCAGGTTCTTTTATTTACTCTCCCTACCTTTAAAAGAACATCTGACTGGTGCTCTGTATTCACATTATAGCTTACACCTAGCAGCAGAGAAGTACATATTTCTTGATGAAATAAAGATGTTTTGTACCTTAATATTTTGAACTCCTCATCTCAGTAAATACAGTAAAAGATCCTGCAGCATTCTCATCTCAAATTCATATGATCTCCCTTTTAGCAAAAAGACCAAACGGCCTCCTATGTAGAACCTGAACAAAACTGAGTTATTTTATAATCCACACATTATATATAAATTGCATAACTTGAATTGTTAAACTATTTCACTAAAGCCAACTCATAATAGCTTCCAAAGGTGAAATGTGTCCCTCTCTTCCCAATTCTACTCTTAATGATTTTGGTGCTTACGATGTATGATGTTGAAATGACACTATCCATGGCTCTGAACACAGAATAAACTAAGACACTCTTGGTCAAGTAATTAGCATTTATATCAGATGGTTATAATGGACTGATTCACAAAGTGTTTAAACTTTAAGCAGAGCAATCAGGGTGGCTCTAAGAAGAAAACATTAAAGATTTAAAAAGGCTTTTTATTAAAACATAAAATGAAAACTACATAATTGAAAATAATGGGTTATCAGACCAAATACAATAACTGGCACCTGAGCTATACACGCTAACACTGTAGTGTTATAAAAATATAGTTTGCAAACTGAATTAATTAAGCCCATGTTTCCTAAAAAACAAAACCAGATTAAACTTTGTATAAATAAACTCCAGGATCAGATGTGGCCCTATGTAGATTTTACTTGCCTACATTTTCTCTAGGCCATGCAATAGTTTATGATTTTTCTAAATTAGTTATAATTTACCTAAATTACAAGGTATATTTTTATTATATTTTATTTTTCATACTGGCGTTGATTTTGTTTTATGGTTTTTCATTTAAGGGACTATACTGTAACTGTAAAAAATACTACGATATCCAGAGGTGATGATACAATTCAGTATGCATCATTGCTTCCAAATCAAAGATCAACTCCCAGTGAAATTGTTAAATATATCTTGGCAATAGAATGCTAGACTCTCTGCCATTGTCCATGCCAGCAATATCAGGATACACTTAAATATAATGATGGATTTATGACTGTTTATGAAGAATTACATTATTGTAATTATATATGGGAAATCAGTTGAGCCAGGGGAGGGGATATGGGAAGCGAGTAAAGGAAAAACCAAAGCCCATAGAAACACATTATTTTTTTTTCCCTTAAATCTTTTTTTTTCCAAATTTTTTCTTTATTTTGACAATCTTCACATAGTTATCTTGGGTAAAAAGGGTCAAGGGCTACAGGAAAGTGAGTAAGACTATTATTTCCATATCGTTTCCTTCTTCTATCTGAGGTAAAGGGGGATATTGAGGGAGAAGCCCCACCCAGTTTCCCACCCGTGGGGAATGCTCTGAGATACTCGCTCAAGTGCTTTCAATAGTTCACCAGTTATGAATCGCTGCCAATCTCGCCACTCCAAACATGATGAGGTCATTGAAAACTCTACTGATTGATACTGTCCATCATAGCATCTCTATTTGCCTGGTATTTTGCTGCCAACTAAAACTTTTAAAAATTAATTTGAAAAATCATTTATACTTTCTGTTCTTTGCAACGTGTAGAATGAGAATGCCAGGTTTATTCAAAATTATATTATACAATCCAAAATATAGCAACAGCTCTATACATAGCTTACTCTGAGTGAAATTTGAATAAGATTAGTATTTTTCTATTTTTAGTTTTAATAACAATAATTAAATGCTTTATCATAAATGCATATTAAGTGCATTTAATAACCTAGGCACTCTATGATTTTTACAGAATGCTTGTAATAAATTTGTGCAGCTGAAAATCATCAGAAAGCTGAGGCAATTAAAAGATTATCATCTTATCCAAAATTGTACTATTGATAGTCTATTGGCATGTATTATTTTGCCTTGAGATTTTGACTACACATTTTCCCCAGAGCAATCAGACTGATTAATTCACTCAAAACTGACAATCGGGTATCTTTTTTATATACAGGCACTGGCTTCTGAAAACTATTTACATATGAAATTTATTTGCACTAAGTGGAATTTCTGTTGTCTTTCATTGGAGCTGAAAAGAATGTAGAATAAAAGATGCTTTGGGTAAAACACTGAGAAAGAGGATTTAAGTGTCAATATTCACTAAAATGGGTTAAGAGATCACAACAATCATCTAAGTCCATTTTGCTTTATAATATCCAGAAAAATCAGCCCCGGGCAGGCTTTTTTTCTTTTTCTTTTTCTTTTTTTTTTTTTTGAGTAATAATAGCTCATCTAGAATGTATGAATGATTACTGTAGAAAAATAAGAAATTATTCCCATTTAAATCATATTTCACAAGACTGATCTTATCCTCTCGTGTATTAGGTGCCTGGGTCCGTGTTCTTGTGTTCGATGTAAAGAAGAAATCATGGCCTCCACAGAGGTAAGGGTCAGCACAGAGCTGCCCTCAAGCAGACTTGGGACCACTCTCCTGTATTATCTAGAGGCACAGGCAGTGGTGCCTGGGGCAGCACTGAAGTGAGTATTCCTAACGGGCAGAATCCGGGACGGACTTGAGGACAGACCATTTGCCTGCACTTTTTGAAATATCAGAGGTGTCATGGTATCAGGAGCATGATGGAAGTCAAATTATCAGTTCTAACAACTGGTATGGAGAATTAATTTATTATGGGCACTCAACCATCAGGCATATAGATTTATCTTGGTTTATAAAGGCTCCAAACAGGGATTTACAAAAGTTTCAGTTTTACAGAAGCTGTTGTTTTCCTGCTGTGTAGATAACCAGGAATAGAGTGGAGCAGTGGGAGCTGGGGATGGGGTAGGGATACAGAGAGGGAATTGTATGGCATCAAAGAGGGGGCTGCAGCCCCAGCAAACCTGCAGAGGCTGGAGACCTTCACCTTAGCTCCTTGCTGACCACCTCCATGCCCACATCACTACTACTGTCATATCAATTTCTTGTTTATTGTCTATAAGATCGATTTGTTTTTCTTCCACTTTTGTTTTCCCTCAAGAACTCTTTTTCCACTTTTTTTTTGTTTGTTTGTTTTGGAGCTGCTTGTTCAATGGGCTGTTTCGTCTTTTTGAAATTCTAGCACTTGAAAACGAAAAAGCCACATAGGAAAGTGCCATAGGCTGGCACCATATAGTACCAAGTGCTTAGTATTTGGGTTCAGCAAGAGCCTAGCATAAATAGGTTTCTTGTCTTTAACTCAAGTCTGATGAATAAAACTGCACAGTATGAAAAAAATAATTTATCTTGTGACATACTTGAGTCAAGATTTTCTTGATAATCTACAGAAAATAGAAAAATACATCTCTGCCTGCATTTCCTTTTGTGGTCTAACAGAGCACATCCATCTCTCAGGCAGGTATTCCCACTTCAAATAATTAACGAAAGTAACAATTAAAATACATGTCAAAATTCTTTCTGAATTGTCCCTTTTCCTTTTATAGCCTTTACTGACATTTTATAATTTTTCTTTTCTTTGGAATTTATTTAAAAAGGAAAGAAATAGTAAATGTGGAAAGACAACAGAGGGTTAAAAAGTAAAAAGTGTGTGTGTGTGTGTGTGTGTGTGTGTGTTAATGGTAAAGAGAAAATGGAAGAGAAATTGAAGTAGAAAATGTTTACTCATTACAGAATATATGATCTGATATGTGCTAACTTGCTTCCTGTGCTTTTTTGTGTGATCTTAAAGTCATCTTGTGAGTTAAAAGGACACTTGACCATCATCTGGAGGTTGCGTCAGAGTGATGTCAGAAATTGAACTACGACACTGATACCGGATTGGTATGTCCCAAGCAGTGGATTTTCCTGCTGTGTTAGTGTCCACCCCTGGAAGATACTGATTTTTTAAAATTTTTACTTCTTCTTATTACTACTATTATTATCATTATCATCATTTTATGATACAGTTCCATAGGCCTCTGGGATTTCCCTTATCCCCATCCCCCCCCCACCTCACTGAGTTCTCCTAAATTACTGCAGTGTAGTTCCTCAGAAACAGTCAACAGTCATATGTCCATCATTGCAGGCATGGACAATGGCAGAGTCCAGCATCCTATTGTAAAGACATAGTAAGCAGTTTCATTAGGAGTCCATCTTTGGAAGTAGAGATGTAAACTGCATTGCATCCACACATCTGGATAAAATAGTCTCCATTACATAGTTGCTATACATCCCCCTTAAATGAAAAGCCACAATACAAAATCAACAAGAAAAATAGAAATTTGCAACACTATGAAGTTAAATACCATGCTAGTAGATATGATAGTCTCCATTACACAGTTACTGTACATCCCCTTAAGTGAAAATCCACAAAACAAAAATAGGAAGAAAAAAATTTTAAATGCCATGAAGTTAAATAACATGCTACCGAATGACTAATGTGTCGCTGAAGAAATGAAAATCAAGAACTTTCTTCAAGAAAATTACGCTATTAAATGATCTATGGGTCATTGAATTTAGTGAAAAATAAAGTGTTCTGAAGAGATTAAAGACAACCAAAATCCATGAGATATAGTTTCTGCTGATCTTTGTTGGTGAGATATGTCTCCTGCAGGCAACAAATAGATGAATTTGTGACTTTATCCAGTCTATTGTTCTATAATTGATGAGTTTAAGCCAGTTACATTCAGAGCTATATGAATGGATGGGTAATTTGGTCCTGTCATTTTAGCACTGGGTTTTTAATAGATTTAGTCTTCCACTATTTCACTAGATGTTCCTCATGTTTGCCTTTGATTTTGGTGGGTAGCTATGGCTATAATGCTACAGTAAAATATTTTTACTTCAATACAGCATTCTGTTAAATGTGTTGATCTAGAGTTCTGTTTATTGGGTTTATGTTTCTCATTTTAATTTTTTATGTTTATTGTTCTAATGAGGTATAATGAAAATGCTTTTGAGCTTTTCAAAGTGATCTTTCCATATATATGGAATATATATATGTATATATGATTATTCTTTTAGGTACTTGAAGGTTATTAATGATGATATTTTGACAATTTACATCTAGTATTATTCTGCATACCTTATATACAAGTACTATAAGTCAGTATAAAGTATCTGGTTCTACAGATGCAAAAGAACAGAAACAAGAAAAATGAAGATTCAGCAAACAGATCAAATGCAGGTGTCACTGGAGTACTAGAGAGGAGGAGAGAACTGGAATAAAGGTCCAGTCAAAGAGATGTACAGTCCCCAAAAACAGAACCTACCTCGTCACAATTCAAGAAGCACATACACAGATACACTCAGAATTTTATCATGATCACCTTTACGTTGACATCAGCCAAGTCAAAGAATTCAAGGTTTCATCCCTCATCTCCTAACCAAACAGAACAAAATGCCTTAACCTGGGAAGTGCCCGAGAAAGCCTGGTATAGCGCAAGACCAAGGAGCACTTCACTGCTTGCTGTTCAACCAACTATCCATTTCTGCTGTAGTCCCTGATGCTGCCCTGAGCCCCATGAACCACTCTCCATGATTCCCCCACCAGTCCCATCTACCAAGGGACAGGGGAGAAGCCATTTCCATCTTCATTCTGAGTAACTGGGCCATCTGCAGGAGTCCCTACTGCCAGAAGCAGCCCTTAAAACCTTTCCGGCCTTAGTCCTCCTTCATGAGACCCACCTGGGAGTTGCATTAAACCATCCCACTGCCAACCCCAGATCTGAATGAAGACTGAAGTAGCTCCGTGTCCTGGCCCCAAGCTTGATCTCCTGTGATCCAGGATGCAGTCTCAGCAGTGTGAGAACACAGCACACTCACATCTATGCAACAAGACTGAAGGGAAGGGGTGATTTACACAAAAAAATCAGGCAAGAATTAACTGTACATGGACTCCCCTAAAATCTTTCTTTGTTCAAGTTCTGAAAAGATCTTTATGTTTGTTATTTTCTCCCAATTTCAACGGTTTAGTTCAAAAGACTCAATGAGATCACAAACTAGGAAAAGGCATCTATGTTAGGCATCATGACATCCATAGCAGGTGGAAGAAAATTACAATTATCTAATATTTTTATATAAAATTTGACAACAAGACCTATGTGAAAAACACTAAGTACATATCAAAAAATTTTTTTCACTTTACTTGAAAGTGGCTTTATTGAAATAAATGTTAAATGTTTTACTGCCTCCCACACAGGTTTCCATCTACACTTTAGATTTATTTTGTATTTTGAAAATATGAAGGCCCTTGGAATGAAAAATGAGCAGGGAATTAGTATCTGCACAATGGAAATCAATTTGACCAAGTATGAGAAAATTAAAAGTAATATGAGAATATATAAGCTGATTTAACATACTTAAAATATGTACAACCAGATAAGCTTGAAATTAATCCAATTTCCAGGAATATCTATCATGGCAATCATGCAAATAATCCAGTAGTAAAAGGACGCAGCTGGCCAGAGATTACTAGAGTGGCAAACTGTACTCAAATGCAAACATGTGGAGCCAGCTTCAACATTGTTTTGACACACATGTAACAGCTAACACAAGGTTTCTCCTCCCCCAGCTTTCCTGAAGAAATCATAGGCACAGAAGCTTATCTGATTTTCTGAGGTTTATTTCTTGAAAAAAGAAACCTCAAAAAAAAAAAAACAGGTGATTTTGGTGATTGGCATTTTAGGATATTTAAGCTTTACATTTTACTATTTTCCTAGGTCCCAAGAACATTTTGTTAAGCCAGGTAAAGGAAGCAATTCCACAACAAGGGAGTTTAAGATATGACCAAAGCTCATTAAGGCTATACAGTAATTGTTTGCTTGAATTATGATTGTAATTCTTCCACTTGATACACTATTTTAGGCCCTTCTGATCATTGCTGCCATGTCCAAAAAAATCAGCAGGCATTTTTACAGTTATTTGCTTTGCAACAGGTGTTTGTCACACTTGATCGCTGTTTCAATTAAGTTGTCTGGATAGGTTTCACACTCTAAAAACTAGCAGCATAAACTGTGCACAACCTCTTATTGAGAAGATTCCACAGCTTGCAATGGATACATAACATTTTTTTTTCCATGAAGCTTTTCCAATCTCAAAATAAATACTGAATAGAACACTAAATCATTATATGAAAAGTGATAGATTTGGTTTAATTATCAGACACTGAGAGTAAAGGACATTAACTTTCACTTTGGAAACTCGGCAATCTATTGCATTGGATTCATAAAATGGCATCACATTCAAAGGCACTTGAGTGATTGCATCAGATCTAAAACATTGCCTATACAGGCACCGATACCTGTGAGCTATATGAAGATCTGAGTTGGCACTACCCATGACTTAACAATGTAAGTGTATTGGGTGGCTCACAGAACTGGAAAAGGCCTGCACCTTTTACTAAAATTAACCAATATTTTGCCCTCATTGAAGAGAATCTTTGAAATCACTCCATAATTGCATTCTTTAATTGTAAATGTATTTGTGAACGACTTCATTCAAACTGGAAATTAAAATCTGACTTGTTTGAAAACTGTAATATTTTGAATCTGAACAGAAGATGCCAGAATTTATGGTTAATTCTTGGGGTTTAGGTCTGCCACCTAGCTCCAAGGTGACTGAGGGTGAGGCGACAGTGGTCTTTGACCGCAAGAAGCACCAGAGACAAGCTGGTGAGGAATGTCCCTTTATTCAGCCCAAGTTTCAGGTTTATAAAGGCTTAAAAAAAGGGAGGGTAAGAGGGCATTTTCAGATTGCCTTCACCCAATAATGACACTGCGATCAGACAGAAGGCATGCCTAATCCTGTTGACCTTTGCATCACATCAGAAGCCACATTCTGTATACTGGTTTGAAAATTACACCTTAAACCAAGGCAGATAAGCTCTAGGTCACACCCAGCAGGCAGCAGGCAGAGACCAACCTGGGGGAGACTTCCCACAGTTAATATTACGGTGCCTTTACGGGGTTGATATTTTGCCTTTGTTTTTATAACTCTCGGGCTTTTATCAAGCACCTTTAGCAAAATATGTAAAGAACTAATGCAATAAGAGAACTGATATTTAAATAAATGGTTTAATTTCTATATCATTTTCTAGACATAAAGAGTTATCTTAGACTAATGGCTTGTAAGTAATTTTTTAACCAAAATTTTAAGGTGGAAAATATCTGCCTATAATTTGGTCAAGTTCAATGAATCATGTCAACTCTTCATATTGTAAGATCTGAGTTCTTCATTGTTTTATAGTAACTGTGCAGTGCAGGTGTTAGAGCAGCAGTGGAGACATCTGCATCCAAACTGGAGTGTCTTGAATTGAGTTCCCTCCAGTCTCCATTCCGACTTCCACTAACTGACTTCCTTGCATGCAGCAGATGATGGCTTAAGCACTGAGTCCCTCCCTCACTCTCCCCCACATGACAGACTCAGATTAAGTTTTCAGTTGCTGGCTTTGGCCAGACCCAGCCAGACCATTGCAGAAATGTGGGGACTGAACAGTAGATTGGGATGCTCTCCCTCTGTCAATGACTCTCTTTTTTCCTTCTCCCTTTCAGATTAAATAAAAATTTTCTGCCTGTGGGACTTAATTTTCTTTCATATTTATTTATTCATTTATATTATTGTTTTTCATGTTATAGCTCCACAGGTATGGGAGTTCAAAGGATACATTTTCAAAGGTAAGAGTTGAAGACAATATTGGTAAATACAGTATCTTGAATATCTGCCCCCCCCCCATGGTGGATTCTTCCACCTTGTTGCATTACTACAGTTCAAATTCAGTTGAGATGCTTTCCTTGCAAGCATCTACAAAGCATAGAGTCCAGCATCTTATTGTCCAGATAAGTCCAATGGTTTCTTGGGGAGAACGTCTCTGGTCTGAAGGTAGAGCTGACAGAGTATCACCCCAATCAGGGAGGGGAGGGGGGAATCCCAATGCCTATAAAACTGTGTCACATAATGCAATGTAATCAATAAAAAAAAGAATACCTATGGAAATTTCATATAATAATCCCACAAATTGTTTAGAGAGAGAAATAATAATACTAGGTACAGTGTTGTAAGATTATGTTAAAAATAGATATAAAATGGATCACAAAGGATGACACTTAAAAAAAATTTTGAAGTCCCATATTTTGATAAACTCATGGAAATGTCTGATACAACACTTGTAACAGGTAAGGCATTATTGTTCATTGTCTGTTCCCTGGGGTATCTTAAAAGAGGATTTAAAAATCAACTCATCTTAAGAAATGATAAACTTCTGAAGCAAATGGAATATTTTTGGCATGAAAGACAGTAAGCATTATTCTGCTTGATCCCATGAGGGAAATTAGCAATATAGGAAAAGATTATTATTGAGGATTAATTTGAAATTCTAGACTTTCTGGGAATACTGGTATAACGAACAAAGGTTAAAGCCAGCAAGTGAAACACATTATGATAGGAAGATGAATTCTCTTCATTTAAGGGGATATTCATCCGGTTGGGATAATTTTATTAACACAGTGGGATTTACAGTTATAGAACGGTCATCTCAAGCTTGTTTAAATTAGCAAATGCCTAAGGACATGAAAATCAGAAAAGGAAGTGAAATTTTAAAGAATGGTTCTGTTTTCTGAAAAGGTAGAAAATATAATCCAGTGAAGAAGACATAGCCAAGAATGCACGAAACAGCTCACTGAGCACTGAATGAGAGAAACTAACAAAGGGAAAAGAAGAAACTACCAATCTGCAAAACTTTGCCTCAATTCCACAGAGGCTTATTTGAACTTCACAGAACATCAAAGCGTGCAAGAGCAGACGTGCAGCATTTAACACAGAATAAATCAAATTTAGCTTTAAACAGTGCATCTACTCATGTTGAATAACCTGAAATGTTAAACAACTGTTGAGCAATCTGTGAACGTCATGAGCTGCCATAATATGCTCGGGACATCATTTCATGTTGGAAGATACTTTCTCTAAATTTCGTTGACTGTATTATACAGCACTGCTTTAAGCAAGTTTATCACTATCCCAGTCACCTTGTCTGATCTTGGAAACCAATTTCAAGTAAAGTCACATGGTAACCCCACAGCTAATCTCAAACCATCTCACCATTACTGAAATTTCCTTTATGTGACATGAATGCCTATTTATGAGCAATACTTTTCATGCCAAAGTTATATTCATACTTTTGCTAAAATGGAAATACCTTTCTCCAAAAACATAAAAGCAAAAGCATAACTATTTCACACACTTATGATAAAATGACACATTCATTTTGACACCTTCATTCTTCCTCATTATCTGAATAAGAACATTCTATACCATGGATTAACATCACTTGCAATGAGTTTTCCAAATATTCATGAATAGTACTAACAAGGATAAAATATTTAAACAGAAAGCTTACATTGGGAAGAAAGATTTAATGATTAAAAAGTTACTGAATTTTTATATTGGAAGCTAAAAAGCAAGCATGATTTGATGAGCGACAGTAAGATTGTTGCACTACCTTTACTTGATGCTTTGTCATCTAAAAAAAGAACACTTCAGATATTAGAAAATTCAAACTCTAAGCCAGCAGTATACACACAGAACTACATTTTATAGCAAAAGTGTATTAAAAGGAAAATTATTGAGGACAGTATACACAGACATACCTTTAGATTATACCTGTGGATTGCATGTGCTAGAGTAATGTTTACTGCTCTGAAAATGAAAGGATATATGCCACTATTTTCAACAAAAACTTTAAACCTGATTATAATCTTTAAATTTTCAAGGACATATGTACTTTTATTAGAAAATTTGTAAAACTAAATTTTTAAATCCTTAGAAATAGTATACATTCCTAAAACTAATAGCATTTCCCAGTAAATTAAAATATTTGTATACCAAATACACATAAGCATTATAAGTAATTGGTGGGGAAAAGAAGTACCTATCCTTAATATGAAGTGATACAACATTAACTCTAGAGTGTATGAAATGTTAAATGCAATACTCAGAGCTGCCTCTAAATAACAATATAGAGCCAAAAGGAATAAAAAGAACTTAGGAAATGATCATTAGAAATATTTAAATAATCTAAAAGAAAGCAATGCAAAAGAAGTAATGGGAAAAACAAATGAGATAAACAGGGCATAAAAAATAAACTGCTGAACTCATATTTGACATCAGTCTTTATACCAAGAGCTGATCTAAATTCTCCAATTAAAAGAAAAAGATTGATAGTGTGAATTAAATGAAAAAGACAGCAGGGTCTCTATGCAGTCTAGGAAAGACCAATTTTCAATATAATGCCTTTAATAAGTAGAAATAGATAGTGCATGCCAATTGTATACACTCGTGGGTGTATTTCAATAAATGATCAAGCAGACGTCAGAACCATGATTATTTGTATTAGAAAATCAGACTTAGAATGATTTGAAAGATTTTCCATCTGCTGATTCATTCCCCAAATGTTTGCAACAGCCGGAGACGGGCCAATCTGGAGGGAGGAGCCAGGATCCATTTTCCAGTCTCCCACACGGGTACAGAGTCGCAAGGCTTTGGGCCGTCCTCTACCATTTCCCATTCCACAAGCATGCAGCTGGACAGGAAATGGAGCATCTGGGACATGAACCAGCACCCAGATGAGATCCCAGCACTTGCAAGGATTTAGCCAAAGGGCTATTGTACCAAGAATTTAAATATATTAGTATAATAAAAAAAATTAGATAATTCATCGGGGGACTTAATAATCACAAATGTTTGTCTTCTCTTATGTCTCTAGAAATTGCAGAGAAAAAAGTGAAGAAATAGGAACCAATGAAATGAAACTAAACATTTAATACAGAAAATCAACATCTCAAAAACTGATTAACTGAAAATTTCAAATAAACGATCCAATCTCTGTCATGGAATGGTTGAGCCCTGAATCTTGCCTTCATTAGGAGAAATAATTTAAGGATAAGGCATTGGTCAAGATCAAGAGAGAAATGATTTCTTTGCAGGCAGAACAAAAATCCACCCTCAAGAGGGAGTGAGGGGATGCTCTAGAGAGAGTTGGTTGGACTGTGAGGTCAAGGCAATGCCTTTATCTGGAAACCCAGAGAGTGGTCTGTAGGATGCGTTCTCATTCAATATTCACATGGGCAGAGTTTCAGTAGAGTCTGTATTCCCATAATTTCACTTTTTATTTTGGAAATCTTGAGAAGGTCCCCTTCTCCCAGAGTCGAAAAAATTTGTCAACAATGATTTCACCCACTTTTCCCTAACCTTTGATCCTTCCCATCCTGACCAAACACGTTATCATTACCAAAAACTACAAATTAAAAAAAAAAAAAAGAAGACAGTGGGAAAAGGGCTGGAGCTGTGGTACAGCTGTGTAAACTGCTTTCAGTACTAGCACATCACATTGGAGTGCTAGTTAGAGACCCTGCTACCCATTTTGGAGACCTAGACAGAGTTTCTGGCTCCTGATTTCAGCCTGGTCCACCTCTAGATTTTCTAGGCACTTATCTGTCTCACACACTCTTTAAGTTGTCCCATTTGCTAACATGCTTCTGAGAGCAATATAATCCTAATACAAAAGCCTTATGAACAAACCTGACCTTGGAAACCACACCTCCCCACCTGTGTAACACTTTCTACCCACCCAAATGATGCTCATCTACTGATCACCTGAAACCCGAGGGGGGGCAGTATTGGGATGTTGTAAATATGCCCCCTTCCTTAGGCCAGCAACAAAGTAGACATATGGTTACATAACAAAATAATAGAAAATATAACAAATATATAGTGAAGTAAACTATTGAATGTAAATACTGCATTTTGGGAGTCTGTGTTGCCATTACTGTCCTTGCTGAGCTGTATTTCAGAATTAGTGTAATAATGATTCCAAATATGAGGGCTCAAAATGATGACATTGAAGGATACCAACCACCCAACTTCATTACTGAGGACAGCATGAGTGGACTGCGGAAGAGCTGCAGCAATGAAGAAATCTGGTAGAAAAGTGACAGCTTTTGTTTTGCACACCAAATGTGTAATTTAAAATAGAAGTGGTTTTGGAGAACATAAAGGATTCTGACAGAAAAGGGAACCATGATTAAATGCAAGCTCTTGGTCAAAACTGTCCATCTCTGTAAACTCATCCAGAGGCATCCTTCTAAAACAGTCATGTTGGCAGGGGGTAGAGTTGATCCGCGCATACCTCTGGTACAGCCTTTGTTAAATGACACACCGCCTTGTTAGATGAAGAGAACACAGTCCCTGTTCTTACAGAAAATGTATTCAAGCAGTCCTTGTCCCTGTGCAAATGAACGTTGGTGCTTTATTCTTGTGATTTCATTTGCAGAAAGCATATCCTGTAAGAGCTTTTCATTTCCAAAGAGGGTGCTATGGAAACGAGTCCTGATGCATGACAGAGGAGGAACACTGGCTGTACTGAGTTTCAACAAAGAGGCAACATTGCCACAGGATTTTCAGTTGTGTGTGCAGCCATTAAAGCAGTGCAGGGGGAATTACACTGCACAGCAAATCTCACGAAGAGATTGCTAATTCAGCTTTGGCACTTTCACTTTCTCAAGGTCCATAATTAAAAATAAGTTGCAATAAAAAAAAATAAATCTTCAAAAAAAATAATAAGCTGCAAAGCACTAACCTGGGAAATCTGACTTGCTCTGATCTGACGGGGTTGTAAATTGCCCGTAGCAAACGGATTTTTCAGGTCAAACATCAAGACTTAATGTCTTCAGTTGAATACGTGCTTGGACCATGGCTTAAAGAAGGGATTTGCCTCCCTCAACCGCTAGGATTGTGTGCACAGGGAGAATTGGCTTTCTGCAACAAAGGTGGCAGCTCCACTGTATATGGCCTCAAAGCCTCAGGACTTCCGTTTTGCCTTCCACATGCCCAAGGCTTCCATTCCTTTCCAATATTGTGGAATCCTTGATCTTCAGCCTTGGCTGCACACCTCCTAATACACAACACATAGCCTCCATAAGACGCTCAAGACGTCCCTGACAAGTATTTGCTACAGACGTCTCTGGCTAACTTCCGATTTTAGTGTTCAGAATGGAAGTCTTTTGCACCTGATTTTGACTGACAGACATCAGTGCCTTTCCAAGTCCTAGGAAGCCAAAGTAAAATTGTAAAGATGAGAAACTGGTATGGCTGTTAAACCTCTCAAGACGCACGCAAAAGAGCACGGTATGTTAGTCTTTGCCTCAGGTACAGTGGCCAAAGAATTAGCAGTGGAATCAGTGGGAAGCACTTACATCAGATGTGGTATTTATACTACATGCATCCGAATTTATGCAAATTACTTACTTTTCCATGTCCTGCAAGGCAGGGTATTAACATGTTTGGTAGGGGTTTAGAAAGAAGGGAGATATGTTTACATTCAAAGCTTTCCTTTCTGCTCTTTGCCCTGATTAATGTGCACATAATGAGTTCTCAAAACTAAGAGCTAGCAATGGATTATCTCCTTATCTTAATTAATTTTAAATAGCTCCAATTTACTTTAACCCTCCCGCACTTAATCTGTATTGCCTTTTACTTCCCACCATAAGCATTGACAGTTATACTTTCAACAAAGGACTCCTGGGCCACAGCTCTCTATGCCTGCTCATTAGTTACTTAAGCAATCAATTCCAACCTGTTATTTTCTATCATTGAAACTTAGCAGGAGACCAGTATGGGGCCAGGACAAGGAAGCCAGTACACAGTTAAACTAAGGGCTGAGACCTGTTCAGGCCTCTTTGTCAGTGAATGAAAGCAACCATTTGCGATGATTTGTCTATTGAATCATTTAGTTACCAGCCCAACAGTATGACAGCTTATGTATTGAGTAGCCAGTAATTTTATTGGAACAATTTCCCTGAAAAATAGTGAAGGAGTAATGGCTGCCTATTTGATAGAATTCTATGACTCTGTTCAAATCTCCATCCACTACATGGAAAGTCAGAATTTCTTTAAAGCTGTTCATGTACACTGTGACCACACAAAGGACAATGCCTGGGACCTCATTCTGCATAGTTGGATTGTGGCACATAATCCAGTACTTAAGACTACTTGGTAATTCTTGAATAAATTCAGCATGTAAGTAAATGATTCTGAGATTTTTAATATGTAAGATAAATAACTTATCTAGCTGTTTCTCAGATAAAAATTAATTTCAAGCTATCGGATTTTCTTAAGAGTGTGGACTAAAATACATATCAATTATGGTTTAGAGCCAGAAAAATATTTAGAACTTTTTTGATGAAAAAAGTGTTATGTGATGAAGAAGACTAAGAGGTCTATAGAAAATAAACTTAAAATCAGATGTATTATTTTCATATTGCTATGGTATTTAACATTACTAAAGGCATCTTTTTGTTGATGCAATATCTACTTTTGAGAGCTAAATAAAAAGTTCACTGCCTGGCACTGTGGCAAAGCAAGCTTTCTGAGAAAGGGCATAACTTTCATTTATTTAGTATCCCTTTAGTAAAACAAAGTTTTCTATATATGCGTTTCCCAAATTATAATTAGTCATTATTTGGGAAAATATGGGAAATTGTAAAGAACATGATTAAGAAACAGTTATAAAGTCTTCACACTTGATATATATTTACTATTACACTGCAGAGATTTTATTTTACTTCAACAAAATCATTTCTATAGAACTCCATTCCGCTCCATCTCCTCAGTTTTAGAAGCAGAGAAACCGTTCTGGAAGGCGGAGATTTGTCAGAACCATAGACGTCACCTTTGCAAAACACAGTACAGATGAGCAGTTTAACCAGGGAATAACCCCCGTGAGTCTTCAAGAACAACCATTCCCTGATGTCAGGAGGTGCTGGCGGCACTACAGGCATTCCACAGGTGACACCGATAGGGCCTTCTGACTTAGGTCTCATGTGAACTTCCCCTACACTCAGCTTCAGGAGTAGGCCCCTTCCTACATTTTTCTAAGAAAGCTTTATCCCTAGATGTTTGACTTCTATGGGTGAGTGAAGAAATCCCGTACCTACTCCTGTGTGAGTAGAAGTGCAGATAAAGCAGGCACTCCTCCTGCGCCAGAACATGGTACCTTTCTAAACTCTGCAGTCTTTGTCAAGACATTTGCCTATGTGCAGTATCTGTAGACATTATGTAAACATGTAGCTACTTTCATTTTCCCCCAAGAAATGATTGTTAATGATATACTGACAACATTTGTTTCATTAGCAAATTATCCTTTTCACTGAGTGCAAGCCAGACAGTATTCAAGATTACTTTTCAAATGATTTCTGTAAGAGATTATTTAATTACCTCTGTTTGCTTGGGGTACGAGTGACTGTCTAAACATCCATTGATTACTTAGAAAATCACTTTTAAGTTTCTTCCTCGCAGGAAGCAACAGGTAAAGAAAATCCACCAGAAAAATAAAGAGTAAAGGTTAAATATACAGAGTTTTAAAATTGTTAGACTTGTAAACCTGAACAAAAAAATACCACTACAACAAAAAGAAAGCAATTGCTTTTCTCTGGTGCACTATTTCAGTTACTCGTGTAACAACAAACTCCTGTAAAACTTGAACCATGTCTTACTGGAATTGCCTTTTCAAAGGATACTGAGGCTTGAAGCAAGTCTGCCACAAACATTAGTTTAGAAGAAGTTGGAATGAACTAGGATGAAAACACAAAGCAAGCAAGCCTGTACCCTGCACACCACCAGCAGCCGGCTGTTCTCCCTCCGGATCTTTGTGTGAAAGCCTCTTAAACTGAGTAGTGCATAGCAGACGGTCTGTGAACCTGGATCTTCCGGTTCTAAGCCTGCACTCTTGCTCACACTGTTTTAGAAGCATGTAATGAAGCTTCACATTAGCATACAAGGAGACTTCTAACAGGCAGGGTACAGAGACCACTTACGCCAGATCCTTAAACCATTCAGCAATGTTCCTGTCCCTGCTTTCCATTATTAAATTTCTTCATCAAGCTCCTGACACATTCTTACATGATTACCTATGCAATAACATCATCTTTATAGGAGCAGGTGCACATGGTAGCAGTGAGGTACCTGCACCCCATGTGGGTTTTGGTTCTGCATCCAGGATGCTCCACTTCTGATTCAGCTCTCTGCTCGTGGCCCAGGAAAGCAGCAAAGGATGGTTCAATTCTTTGGGCCCCTGCACGCACATGGAGATCCAGAGAAGCTCTTGGCTTCCAGGTTAGGAGCAGTTCGGTCCTGCCCACTGAGGCCATTTGCAGAGTGAACCAGTGGATGAGAGGTCTTTTCTATCTGTCCTTCCCTCTGTCAAATTGCCTTTTCAAATAAAAATAAATCTTTCAAAAGAAGAGACAATCTTCATCAATAGCTGGAAATATCCATAATCATTAATAAACTAACCATATATATTTTAATATGTTTGCACCGCTTTGGGCATTTTTTCCAGATTTTAGTTATTTTTATTGGAAAGTCAGACATCCAGAGAGGAGAGACAGGAAGATCTTCTGTTTGCTGATTCACTCGCCAAGTGGCTGCAACGACTGGAGCTGAGCCAATCCAAAGCCAGGATTCAGGAGCTTCTTTCTGGGTCTCCTATGCAGGTGCAGAGACCCAAGACTTTGGACTGTCCTTGAATGCTTTCCCAGGCCACAAGCATTTAGTTGGAAGGGAAATGGGGCCTCCGCGAAAGGAACCAGCACCCATATGGGATCCAGGTGCAAGGCGAGTACTTTAGCCACTAGGCTACAGTGCTGGGCCCCTGGACAACACTTTTATCTATAATTCATGCTTAATATTTCCAATTCAACATTTAGTTCACATGACTGTTGGAAGAGAAAGGGAGCATGAAACCAAAATATTATACAATTTAAACAAGGAATAATGTCTTCTAACTGCTTGATTACAAGCAAATCACTTAAATCTCTCAACTTCAATCTCCATGTAAATGCGATGCTGTACTCCAGCTGTGCTTGTCATAGTGTACTTATATAAAGGAATCAATGCAGAAAGCCTTCTGAAATGCAGATTTTGAGACTTATTTTCCTTGGAAACACTGAATCTCCAAGTTTTGGATGGAAACCAGGTGTCTACAAATTAAATCAGCACCTGAAGTGATAGTATCTGAGGATCTGTAGGCAACAGCTTAAAAAAAATTAGCTATCCCTGAAAATCTTTCCAAATTTTGAAATGTTATGATTTAACTCCACGAAAAGAAAAATAAAGCATCGAAGTGAGCCAGTAATCTAGATATAAAGCATCATTGAAATTCCATTAGTAACGTTTTTAAAATGAGTCATACCTGGACTCTGTCTTCAGTATCCCTGTATATTGGCATTTAAATGGTGAGCTCAAAGGGTTCAGCCCCTGTGTCCCAAAAGTTATCAAAGGCCTTCCTAACCTCGGAGCGCTGCCTTCACGTCACAGTATAACAGTGCTATGTGCAATTAGAACACCAGATGAGACAGTCACTAGAATTAAGCCATCTGCTATAGACGTTCCAACTAGCACCAAAAACACCTAGAATTTCTTTGCTCACTTAGTAATGTAAATAAAATTTCACAATATTCCCAGATATTCAAAACTGGTCTTCTGGTCTTCTACTACAAATTTAACAGCTGGACATTTTCTTATTTTGAGGGTCACCAAGATCTCATGATTTGCACACAATTCTGAGTTGCTGTCAATAGTTACATAATACCTGAACTTTAACAACTTGACATCATGTTCAATTCTTTCAATAATAAAATTAAATAAAATGTCATAGAATCTCCCTGCAAGTGAAACAACAATCTTTCACCTGTTATTTTTTACCCCAATTTTTTCCTCATTTTTCCCCTCCTGTGAGCTAAGCTTATATTAAATTTCATTTAAGGATATGAGAACCACTTTAGACAAAAATTTTTTAAGGAACTTTAGAAAATTCAGTGTATATAATTTTAGCTTGATTATATATCATATATAGTAATAAAACTAAGTATATACATATAATCAAACTAGATATATTTATATTTAAATTATATATATATTTATCATATATAAAACCAAGTTTACATAGTATATGCAATGTATGACATATATGTTATGATATATATGATAAACCATATATAATACAGTGTGTATCTTATATATGTTTTATATTATATGCATGTCATTGTTATATATCATCATATACAATACAGTATATACTTTATATATTATATGTTTTACATTATATATTATATTTATTTATTACATTATATTGTATGATATGTAATCAAACTAAGATCAGGCGTTGCCACAGCATCAGGTAGCAAATGCTGGGTGTGCAGGTAAGTCCTGTCAGACTGGACTGTAATACCACCTGGAAAGTGCAAAATTCAGGGCTGGGAAGTGGGACTAGTATGGAAACTGTGGGTGCCCCTCTGATGGGCTGCAGCTCCCACCAGTGAGCTTGAGAACCAGGGCTGACTGGCTGGACAGGCAGTAGTGCCCACCAGCCTAAGTGTGTGCTGGAGTGTAGGCTTGGTTGGCCTGAGCTAGGCTGCGGCACCCATGAATGTATATGACAGCCAAATGGGATGTGGGAGTGACTGGCATCCCATCCAGTCACTGCTGTCTTTCCCATCCAGGTCTCTTCTAATGTACCTTTACATGAAGGGAAGGCCCTGAAGAAGCTCCTGTCGAACCCTGGCCTTTGCTGCTATTTTGGAAATGACCTAGCAAATGGAAAATGTTTCTCCCTTCCTTTGCACACACACAAAAAAAGCCTTTTAAAAAAGTCTGTTGTGTAAGTTATTTCAAGTGTTATTTGCAGCCAATTTCTCCCATCAGTGGCTTCTTAACCTCCTAACATTGTGTCTCAGCCAAATATTCACAGCTCATCAATTATTTCTCTCATAGATTGTGCCCTTGGTATTGTACTTAAAATGCTAGCTTCCTACCCACAGCACTCTAGAGTCTTTCCTGTTATCTTCCAAGGCACTACAACTTTCCATTTTACATTTATGCATATGCAATTGCTTTAGTTTTATTAAATAAAAATGTCTTTAAGATTGATTTTATTTTTATTGCAAAGCCAGATACACAGAGAGGAGAGACAGAGAGGAAGATCTTCCGTGCATTGATTTACTCCCCAAGTGATGGCAATGGCTGGAACTGAGCTGAGCCAAAGCCAGGAACCTCTTCTGGGTCCCCCAAAGAGGTGCAGAGTCCCAAGGCTTTGGGCTGTCCTCAATGGTTTTCCCAGGCCACAAGCAGGGAGTTGGATGGGAAAGGAAACTGCTGGGATTAGAACTGAAGCCCATATGGGATCTCGGTGCATTCAAGGCAAGGACTTTCTGCTAGGCCTCCTAACCGGGGCCAAAATGTATTATCTTTAAGAGGCGGAGACAGAGAATGACAGACAGGCTCATTCACTGGCTCACTCTCCTAAAGCCCACAAAAGCAGAGCCTGAAATCTGATCATTCCTCATGCAAGGGTGGCAGCAACCCAATCCCTGAGCACTCACTGGCCTCCTCAGCTCTGCATTAGAAGGCTGGAGTCGGGGGAAGAGCCTGGACTCCAGTCCAGGACAGAGTCATCTTAGCCACCACGCCAAATGCCTACTTTGTAGGATGGAGATTCATTTCTGCAAAGGATGAAAAGTTATCTGGACTATTTATGCTATGTGGAGCCCCCGTTGCTCCAGTGCCCGAGGCTGAAAAAATAATTTCTGCATAAATTATAAGAGTATGTAGGATTTCCATATTGCTTTCTCACTTGATACATAGGTTTATAAAAACTTGGTCAATTTTACATGTTTTTACATGGTTGGAGTCCTGTTGTTCAAAATACAGAATTGTCCTGTTCTCTGCTGGGCCTAAAGTATAGCATTAAATTTTCTTATGTCAGTAATAATAACTGTTCTATCTTACATTAACCTGGCCTAAATTTGATCAATTCTGCTGGTCTTTCAGAAAGTTAACATTTGCTTTATCCAAACTTTTATATTTTCCATTTGCTTCATTTCCACTATTATTTATATATGCTTTAGGTTTATTTTGTACTGTACTTCACCTAAATTCAGATGGATGACTTGTCAATTTTCATTGCCATTGATTTTTCTAATATATCCACCCCACAAACTTTTTAACAAACTGTTTTTCATCTCACAAGTAATATATAGGTTTTTTTTTCTGTTGTCACATATTTCAATTATTTTTGGATTCTTTGTTCGATACAGATATGTATACACACACACATATTACTTGGAATGGATTGTATTTGCTACAACTCCAAATTTCCTAGCCTTGGGTTGCTATTGGCTCGATTAGAAGACATACTATGTACTACTGCAGTGCCTGAGAGTTCATTGAGATAGGAGTTCACTCGAATAGCACAATGTTGGAATTGTGACTGTTGCTGAATGATTGTACTATTGTAATAATACAGTAGGGTCGGGGAGAATGAGGAGGGAGGAAGAGGAGGTGGAGAGGAGAATCCCTATACCTACGCATCTGTATCATGGAAAACAGTAACAATTGGAAAACAAAAATGAGATGTGTCCTAGACCTGCACTCAGTTTTTAGATGATCCCAGATGTTGTTGGGAACATTATTTACTAGGCATTTTTTTGGTGGTCAAATCCCCAATTACCTTTCCTTGTTTTATACTTTAATAGTCAAAAATGAACCAGTCATTAATTTATTGTGGTTTATTTTCATTTTGTATAATTCAAGCTTGTATATTTCAGTTCAAAAATATTCTTATTTGATATGACACATGAATAATTTAGGCTTGGAATCACTGAAAGCCATTTTTCGCCCTGAAATCAAAAGGTAAGAATCAAAAATCTGGACAAAATACAAGACTTACCATCTAGTTCATGGGTGAGTTTTTATTTTCACACCCAGTGTTTTTGAAAATACCTCCATTAGCAAATCTTTCTCCTCCAAGCTCCATATCCTATATGGGCCCAGGGTTTGTTTCCCAGTTGCTCTAATTCCCATTTAACAAACTGCCTGTGGCCTGGGAAAGTACAAAATGCTGGCCCAAAGCCTTGGAACCCTGCACCCATGCGGGAGAATGGAAGAAGCCACTGGTTCCTGGCCTTGGGCAGCTTCCGCTCTTGCTGCTGCAGCCATTTGGGGAGCAAATCTGCAGATGGAAGATCTTTCTGTTTCTACTCCCTGTGAATCTGCCTTTCCAATAAAAATACCCATTTACAACACCCAATGCATACACCTATACATATTGCTATTGTTGCTATTCCCTTTCATTTATGACACTTAGAGGTAAACTTTGTTATCTAAGGAAATTTATAAATTTGTAGCAAAAAGCCCATAGATAATCAAGATTGTATTCACTCAAATGATCAACATTATAGAAGGTAGTGAAGGATTAAGAAATTAGTAAATAACTTGTCCCACAAATAAACAACCTAAATTGTATTTTGCACTATGTTCTTTATGGGTTAATATTAAAACAATCCAAATAATTTCAGATAAGGAACATGTTACCTGGGCAACTGGATACCATTTAGCTCCTCAGAAATTTATCTAAAAATACACAGGTATGTAATACACAGTAATGTTAGAATTAATATAAGTTTTCATCTGAAGAAACATCTTTATGTAGCCACAATGATTATTAAATCATCTCATTTGGTGCAGTAATATTAGTAAGAATTCATATTTTAAAGGAATATACCAGTACAAGTGAAATGGAAATATATGTATCATTTCTCAGAAAAAAAAATCAAAATTCTGCAGCATATGAAACATGGCAACAATGCCCTAATATTTGAAAAAGAAAAATAGAATAGGTATTATCTCTAGTTTCCTGCACAACTTGATTATTGTAGGTCTAATTGACTTTTTGTAACAATTTTTTTTCTTAGAAAGGCAGATTTACACAGAGAAGGAGTGACAGAAAAACGTTTCATTTGCTGGTTTTCTCCCCAAGTGGTCACAACAGCAAGAACCGAGACAACCCAAAGCCAGGGGAATTCTGGAGAACCGGGAGATTCTTCTGGGACTCCCGTGTGGGTTCAGGGCCCAAGGCCCTGAGCCATTGTCTACTGCTTTCCTGGGCCACAAGCAGGGAGCTAGAAGTAGAGCAGCCAGGACAGGCACCCAGGAATCCAGGAACCATATGGGAACTCAGCAGTTGCAAGGCAAGGATTTAGCCACCAGGCTGCTGTGCGGAGCCAAAAATACATAAACCATTCTGCATAGCTGGCTCGATCCAAAGATCTGTTAAGAAGCCTTCAGAAAGCTCCTTATTAAATCTATGACTTCAGATATGAAAAATAACATTACTCTTTGAAACAAAATTCATCCTGAATATTTTTTGTTTATTTAATTCTTGGACAAGTATCGTAAAACAAAAATATGAAATGTGACATGGTTAATTCTGAAACATTTGAAAAATTTTTATAGTAATGAGTCATGCTTGTTCCTTGAATCATACTGAACAAAATTAACAAAATAATCATCAAGTAAATCAGAGGCAGATTCTGTTGTTCACCATTGATGTATTGTCTCAATCCTATTCATGTGTGTCACTTTAAGCACAGTAAGATACTCATATAGTTTATCATTAGAGTTTATTAACTCCATTGTCAGCATACTTTGAAAATTGTTTTTCAAGAAAATATTTGTGTTAACTTAAATAGCTTCATTTTATTAATAAAACAAATAGAATTACATCTATGAACTACTCGCAGCCTAAGAAGTTAGTGATACTTCCAGCCCTTCCCTGGAGATATACTGTAACAGTCTCATAACTGAAAGCATGGGTTTAATAGGATTCTAAAGGGAGAATCTGAGAGTGAATAAATTCACAGGTGACAAGGCCAAGCTAGTCATCAGTAACACATGACATTTGTAACTATTTTTGCATATTTTAGTGCCTTACACTAAAATTTCTATTCAACTGCAATTTTTCATTAATTTTTAGATGCTTTGGAAATTATGCTTAGGTAAAATATTTATGGTTTGTTGCCTCACACTAATTCATTTGCATTCATAACTGTTATATTTTTAAGTGCTATCTGTTGCCTTTGTCTCATGATTTTATCAGACTGGAAAATTTCATCATGAGTGCTTATAGAAATCTTCCCTTGTCATCTGTACTCTCTCATCTCACCTGATTTGTCTAAGCAAACCATAAAATTGAATTAACTGAGAAATGCCCACCTGATTTTCTGAACTGAATATATTGAATAATCTGCATTTTATAAACTGAACATTTATTTGCAATGGAAACAAAGAAGATTCACCTGACAGTTACATTCCCAGATCCCAGCAACTAGAGCCAGGTTAGGCTGAAGTCAGAAGCTGAGGGCCAAAAATCCAATAGTTTCCCATTTGGTGACCGGTACCCAAGTGGATTGTCTTCAAGTGCATTAGCATAAAGCTACACTGGAAGCACCAAGTAGCAAGAAATTACACTAAGGCTTGTGAGCTTTCTAAATGGCAGCTTGAACAACTACACCTCCATGTCCACTTCCCTCCAGTGATTTTTGACATTTTATTCACATAATGGTTTTATGCCACTCAGGGCAGGTTCTAAGTAGTCTATTATATTAATTCTTGTCTTGTTTTCTTCTTGGCTACTATTTATATAAAGAGAATGAATGGATTTGGAATGTGTATGTGTCTGTATATGTGACTTTTCCCAATGTCATTTTTAGTAGAGTCTACATTTATATTGATTAAATAAATAGGAGTGTCGTGGTGCTGTGGTTAAGTCACTGCATCCCATTCCAGAGCCCCTAAGTTTGAGTCCCCAGCTCTTCCACTTGCTAATGGGGCCTGAACATGCAGTTCTAACAATTTCTATTATCCTATCCACAGACTGCTAAGGAAAACAATTTAAGAGTAGTAATATTTATGCATTTCTTAACTCAAAATACCTAAGTTGGCTTGTCTCTTTTTGGACAGTTGTCATTTTAGTTTTCCTTATTTATTACTTGTATCTACTTTGAAATTATTTTTTTTAAAGTTTATATGTATTCAGATTTTCATATGATTTGCTATAGCCATTTTAAGCAGCCTGGCAGGCCGGCTGCCTTGAAAGGAGGTGTGAATGGTCCTGAAGTTGAGTAGGATGCTTCAGCCAGGGGTTATCCGCCAAGGCATTAGCAGGTGATGTCCTGCTAAGAGGTGGCAGCAGCTTTCCACAGCATGGATGTACAAGCCTTGGGGTGGAGTTGAATACACCCAAGAGAGAGCCATAGAGGACAGCGCCTGGATGGAGCCCAGTGAACTGGCTGAGGACACTGCCCCACACAAAGGCCTTGGCAGCTATCTGGGCACAGTCCATGAGGACTGGCCTCCTCCTTCAACACACTAAGCATGAGGGCTGGAGAGTTGAGGCACTGGGGAGGCTGTGTTTTTTAGTCAAGCCAAAGAAGTAGGCATGGGAGGAGTGTGTTTGAAAGTCTGTAGTGGGTTTTTGTTTTTTTTTTTTTTTAATGCTAAGGAAGCTAGGTTTACAACCCTAAGGACTGAACAGTTCAATCTCAATATTCTTTATTTAATGCATTTTGGAATCCAATACATGTTTCAAACCCAATACTATGTTTTAGAATAAAGCTTTAATATGCTTTTCTTTGTTTGATATACCAATGAGTTCTACCTTCAACAGATAGGAAAAACAATTTCCATAGTATATAATTGCTCCGTAAATGTCTAATAAAAATTGTTCTATATCTGTAACAGTAATATGAGAAATGAGGAACTGTTTCTGAGGTCTACATTTTTGTGGACAACTTGGCAGTGACCACCACCACCTTGCCTAAAGAAATCAGTGAGGTTGCCGTTACCTGTAAAAGAGCTGCCTGGTCCTCTCAATGTAACATCCATACCGATTCTGAATCCCTTCAACTGAATCCTGTGACACAAATCATAGCTGAATTCTTGTTCTTTACAAGTGTGTGGGAAGTTGATTCTAATATAGGATGGTGCTTAATATAAGGAAAGAAGTGGACAAATACAACAAGAATGAAGTGCCCCCTACCATTTTGTTCATTTAATGGAAAAATGACCTGTATATTAGATACTTTTTAAAATAGTAACCGAGTTTGAAAAAAAAAAAAGCACTAGAGTCAAAAGACTCCAGTCTTTTTCATTGAGTGTCTAAATTCCTTTTTGACGCAGTGCCAATCAATCAATAAAGTGAGTAGGGTATTTGCAGCTTACATGGCCTGCCCTTTTACAGCCACTTTTTTTCTTTCGTGATAGCTCTAGGCATCTCTAAAAATCTACACAATTCCCTATTACCATCTCAGAGGACCTAGTATTTTATCTTTCCCAAATCCATATATTCCATGTCTTTTATATAAATGGGATGTAACGGTCAGTTTGAGAAATGTTGCTTGAAATGCTAAAGAAACGAAGTCTATTTGCTGAAGCATTTAGTGTATTGATACATGGAGTAGAATCTCTTCAGACATTTTTGCTACCAAACCGAAGGTTACCCTGAGCTTACAGCCAATGCAGAAAGGAGAACTAAGCCAGAAGATTACAGGAAAACAGAATTCCTTTCTCATGTTATGTTGATCCCAAAATTCCTTCACATGTACTAAAACTTAACACCCAAGAGACCTGTTTCTATGAATGTGTGATAATCAGAAACTCAGGGGCGATGTGAAATAAAGTATTCAACAAATACAATGATGCACTAAAAGATTTACTAAATTCATCATTGAAGCTTTCACAAACAGTATTTTACATGTCCCACAAATTGAGCATATCTTCAAAGTGTGCATAGGCTCTGCTCACATAGCACTAAAAATAAACATGTTAGGTTCTGATTATTGGCTGGAAGTCAATGAACACTTAATGTCCACCACTTTAAAACTTATAGCAATGCTCCCTAAGGCTAATACAACTATAGAGGATTCCTAGTGTGGAACAGGGCAGCCGAAGATGGCCAGCTTAGGGGGAGCAAAGACCATGCATCAAGATCTGATGAGCTTTTGTATAATTGATACTTAAGTTTATATGGGATCAGGCTCAAACTGGTATCCAATGGAAAAATTGTTTCCATGTTTTCCCCTTGCCTAGCCTGTTACCTGCATTCTTTCTCCTCAGAGGTCTACCTCAATCAGTCCCATAGATCAGAACCCTTATTGCAGACTGGAGGCTACTCTTGCTACCAGCCTGCTCCTCTGGTACATGCATAAATTTTGTTTCAGCAACATGCAAAAACCCCTGCAAATGGAGCTACCACTTGCAACGAGCACTTTCTCGTTCCAGGCCTGGAATTCAGAGCCTTTGACTTGCTCCTACTACCATGCTCTTCTCTGAGAATGGCATCTGGATTCTAAACTATTCAGTTATATTTTTACATCAGGAATTTGGAAGATGGAGGCATGACTGGCATAAGCTTTACTCAAGGGTGCAGATCAATAAGATATTTCAAGTATCAATACCTCTCCCTGGAAGATTTCTATGGATATAATTTAAAATTGACCGTAGGTGTAGCAACAGAAAAACCCACTGGGAGCACAGACCTTCACTAATGTTTGTATGCATACATTTTTCTTTATACATCACAGGTGCTTCCCTCCTACCTATCTTCACATGCACCGGGCCCAAGGATTGCAAGCTAAATCCATGCCCGTCTCCTTGCTGACACTTTCATTTCAATTACAGACTCTCTCAAGTTAGGTTTAGAATGAATAGTCTATCTTTTTATGTTTGTTGATTTCTCATTTTGTTTGTTCCTTTCTTTACAAGGTGCAAGGGTCTGGATCTTCCATCTAACACTGTGCTGTGCTGTGCATCTGAAGATGCTGTTTCCTCTGATTTGGCTTTATCTGACACCAGAGCTTAAGACATTTATAGAAAGCCTATCCAGGGTCAACATAAGCACTTACTACCCAGTAAAGATTTTCCTAAGTTGAAATAGTTTGTGTGAAAGAGGAGGAGGAAAATATGGCTACATGTGAGTGAAATTCAGTAAAAGTGGCTCAGTTGTTGCAAACCACACTGGAAGAGATGACCTTAAGGCCCCTGCAAAGGCTGAGGTTCTGTTATTCCTCAACAAGAGAATGAAATAATGAAGATTCCAAGTGGGAAAAGCATTGCTATTTTTATGGTAAGTTACATAAAATCTGAACATTTTTTATCTTTTGTGTTCTTGACAAATAGAAAAAGATGGTGACATTTAAGCATGACCCAAATTTCTTCTATCTTTTTATATTTCTCCTATTGTGCTAATTTTTTCAACTAGCACAAATTCCAAGAGGAACCCAGAATGTTTCTGATTACTTTTCCACATAAAAAAAGTTTCAAAAGAGCTAGCTGGTATCTTAAAAGCTCTGATACAGCTTATTACTAATCATGTTGGAGTGATTTTTTGAGGCAAAAATTCACATCTCATCAGTCATTCTTGAAGTGTAATTGTTGCTTACATAATTCTTAAGTATCTGCAAAAGTTTCTAAAAAATATGTAGTTATTTCCTCCTAGTTTTGGCTAATTTATTGTTATTTCAACAATCATGCTCCTTTTTAAAACTAACTAGAGATGTGCACAAATAATTTCTAAATAGTTCTGTAAAACCTTGCAATAAATTAATGAACTTAATTTTTATTACTTCCATTTACTCATAAGGGTAATTTTTAGGATTAAGATGTGATATCAGACATTCATATAGGTTTTAAATAGGCAAAATATTTGCACAATATGTTTTCATGCATCTAAAAGGGGAACATCCGATTTTTCCCCCTGTGGAATCTCTGGAGTTTAGCTTCTACTTTTCATCATCTTTGGCACATTTTTTTGCAAAAAAAAACGTACATTGAGTATAACGGAAAAAATTACTACCCGAAATAATGAACTTAAGGCAAAGTGTAACTTACAACAAAATATTAAAGTAATAACACTCAGTATTTTATAGTTTAGATACATTTCACAAAATCAGAGATTCAAGTATTTTTTCTCTGTTTACAGATTAGAAAGAGAATTGCATACTAGCTAAGGAACCTGGCTGGAGTTTCAGAAGTCCTTTTCAAACATTCAAAAATTCTTTCTATGGAAAATCCAGCTTGTGTAAGAACATGTAAAGAATAAGTGGATCTTACAACCAAAATGACAGCTTTCCTGTCATTCTGAAACACAGCTAACATAGCTAGAAAAGCTCCTAAAGAAGTCAAAAAGACTCACAGAAAGGAAATCAGAGTTAATGAATCCTCTTTTCCTCAAGGTGGAGTCTCAACTGTGATTCACATTTCAACCAACAGAATCGTAGCTAGTTCTTATTTCAGCTGTTTTCCTCCAAAAACTCTAATCTGCACCCATGCTTGCGTCTATTGAAATATCAGTCTATTCAATCACAGCATTCTTCTTACTTTATACCATCTGTTATAAGCTTGAAATTAGGAGAGTATGTTTTATACTCACTGCAAATTAATACTTATCAACCTTCCAACACTGTCATTGAAGAATTGAAATTGAGATTAAGAGACATACAAGTCTATGTTTGAGTTAAATGGCAATGGCTGATCTTTAGTATCCTTCTCCTTTGACTGTCAACCAAAGGAAAAGTCTATTTCCATTTAGGAATTTGTATTAAGTATGCCAAGGTTTTCATTTGCTTTTCAACTAAGTACTTTTTATTATTAACCGGTCATAGAAAACAAAACTTTACTGCTATGAAGCACACTGATTCCTCTAGAACTTTCAAGACAAGCCAGTTTATGCCATTTTTAGTTTTATTTCATTTCTCTTTAAAATATTCATATGTATCAGTAATAAATGTGAAGATAAAAAAGATTGTTATGAATTGTTACTACTCACTTTGAATTTACAATATTAAACACAATAAGCTCATTATTTACCTTTTTTGTAGGAGGAAACCTGGGTTGATTCATGCCAGGAGGCCCATTTTTGCCCCAGGACATCATTAACCACGTGGGAAACTCTCCCTCCCTTGCTGTTAGAACGTTCATACGACTTGGTTGAATGGAAAGCACTCTGTCTCCTCGGATTGGAAGGGGAAGTTAGAAAAAACGCAACAAACTTGTGTCCTTGCAGCCTGGCTATGTTAACACATCATATACCTGAGGTTCCCTGAAGCTATGGTTCTCAGAGATCTGCATGCCTCGTTAGTGAGGAATGCAATCATTTTTCCAACAACACAAGGCTATCTCTGCCTTGAGAAGACTTGCATGTGTGGCACCCTACTGTGCTCAGGCTGAGTCTGGACACTTGTCTTCCCCACCTACTAGTATTCTTCAGGGACCATTCCTTAATAAATTGCCTGGATTATCACTGTGTATCCAAAGGACTGACTAAATTGAGATAGCCTGACTCACAGTAATACCATCAGAACTTGACTTTGGGAGAAGAGATAAAGAACAAACAAACCTGGATTTGATAGTGTTTGCATTGTGTTTCCAGTCAGGTATTAGCACTCCTAAAATTTCACAGAAATAATTTTTAATTGCCACGGACCTAAGAACAAGATTGCATTTATACAAATAAATTTCTCCTAGTATATTCACTTTTCTCTGTATATAACTTCTATCCAGTTTATATTAGCAAGTACAGTTAGAGAATGGAGAGGATTCTTTAGAGTGGTTTCACACAGAAGTGTAACTAATGAACAATCATAGGACTGGATTGTACCTCTTACACATTTGAATCAAAATCTTGTATTATGAAACTGAAGGATATATTGAGAAGTGTTCCAGCAGCAAGCACATAAACAAGCTTATGCTGAGGCAAGACACCCTATCAACCACCTGTCAAGCATTCAAGCTCAACACTCCACTTTCCATCTTGGATATACCTTATTCTAGACATGGTTCTCAAATGTTAGAATATCTAAGCACTCCCCTAAAGAAATCACATCCTAATTCAGGTGGGCAGTAGTTTTGAGAAAATTCAAAATTATACTGAGTATGTAAAACTGATGTTCTCTTTTGATGCTTATTTTAAAAGAGTCGATTTGCTATGGTTGAATGCATCTGTTTAAAATTAGTTTTTAAATGAATGATGGGTAAGGATAGCAGGTACAAGGATAGTATAAGAGACTTCATATGTAAGAATCTGAGCCCTGTGATCCTTACATGTGGATGTGCATCCGAATTCTACCCGTACTAGTTAAGTTCTGTTAAACTGTTTTCAAAGTGTTTAAAGATATTTCTTTCCTCTTAATTAGCCAGTTGGATATCTTCACGAGGACTTGAGTTCCCAGCTGGAGTCTCATCCAGTCTCAAGGATCTCTTTAGTAAACTTTATAATACACATTTCCTGGAGATAATTTTCCTATCTGTGGTAATCTGAGTATATATTCCGCATTAAACCTGAATGGAATTTGTAAAGTATATAAAATTATGCATTCTTTAAAAAATTTTCAGAACTTTACAAAATGCTTATTTTATCATTCTTTTCTAGAGTGAGAAGCCTGTAGTTTTAGAGTCTATAGTTTTAGAATTTTTATTTGAGAGAAAGATGCACACAAGGTGGGAAGAGAGGTGAAGGGCCAGGGGGGGAGAGGAAGGCATAGGGAAGAGAATAGAGATGAAAAGGAGCGAGGAAGGGATGAGGGAGGCAAGGCAGGGGGGCATGATAGGACAGAGAAACAATGAGAAGTCTGCTCCCATCTGCTATTTTATTTCCACAGTCAGGACTGGCAAGGCCATAGTCCAGAGTCCTGGGACTATTGTTTTATAGGCAAAATATTTCTCTATGTGCAGAATTGAGGGCATATTGCCATTATTTTTATGTCCTGTTTTTTATATTTGTCATAAAAATCACATGTATGTTAGAGCAATTGATATGACTTGGCAACTACAGTAAAAGGAAGAAAAGGTTATGGAACATGAAAGTATATCATAAATATTAATGGAAATTGTATTAATCTTCAATGAAGACATATGCTCTTTTTTACTATTTTTTCTTTCTAATTTCTATTGATATTTCTTTGGATTTCATGTGATCACTTTTTTGCTTCAACTTAATAAGCATATAGTTTCTTAAATTCAGTTACTGTACTCTTTTAAAGATGTACATGAACATTTTTGATGTTTTTTCTGAAGTTCCTCACTACACTGTATTCATTTTTTCTGTATTAAGATCACAGCAACATGAGAAATGGAGCATTACAAATAGAAGTAAAAGTAGTAATAGGGCTGACACGGCAGCCAAGCAATCTAGCATCAATAGCTGGGTCCAGGCTGATTCTACCTAACCCTGAGCATTTTACCCATCTCAGCACTGAAAAGGAAAAGGAATGCTAAGGATGCCCAAGAAGGCCAGGAATGTGGATAACTCAACATGGCAAATTTCTTTCTCCAATTACTTTGGGGCTCATAAAGTCAAGCAGGAAACCCACTGTTGGAAAAAGATCCTGTTCAGGTAGTTGGTGACTGATGACCACCTCAATAATGGCAAAGATAATAGGTTACTGAAGAGATGTCCACCAACACCCCTACAAGCGAATGCCCACTGCCACCTCAGCATCCGAAATCAATCCTTCCTACACAGAGGCACTTGCCCAGCGTTATTATGAAGGGTTTAGGCCATTTTATGCACCTTGTAATTCTGAGACACTTTTAGGGTGAATAGAAGTTTTCCTTCCACTGGAACAGAGATAGTTGACATTTCTAAAATATCACTAAAATAATCCTTAGGATTGAGGTATACCACACTTCCTCCAAATGTCATAATGGACTTGCATTTGTCTCCCAAGTAAACTATGAAGATTCAAGATTTAGGATCAGATGGGTTCCTTGCTCCACCCAGAGATCCCCATCATCATGGAAGATGGAAAGAGGAAATCAGACTCTAAAAGGCATTTACCCAAGCTTTGCCTCATATATTGAAATAAGTTTAAAGGGACTTCCAGTGATTGGCTCTGCATGAGATTAGCCCCACAAGGCTATCTACAGCTTAGAGTTAATGGCTCCTGCGCCATAGGCCTATTCCAGAAAGCAGGAATCTGGCTCTTCTAGCCTCTCTCTGCCCTCAATAATTTGTGTATTTCAGGTTAACAGTGGAGCCGCTGGTTTAAAACTAAGCCCTCCCACACCAGATAAAGGTATAAGGTCCTGGAGAAGTGATGAGCCTCGGGGACTTAGATGTGCTCTTACTTATTTAAACCACTCATTCTAAAGCTTCAGGCCATCATCTCTTGGGTCCTTCCACCTATGTAAGAAAAAACTGCACATGGATCAGACACTGAACTGCACTGCTAGAATTCCTTATCAGATTGTAAACTTCTCTTCAATAAAACCCCAAAAAGTAACATCTAGGAAACACCAGTGTCTTCATCCTGACTTCTCATGCCTTGGATATGACTTTTTTTTTCCAACTAGGAATTCATTAAAGAGGAAATATTGATTAGCGCTACATTGGGTTTTAAGTTGTGATACTTTTCTTACTAAGTTTAAAAATCTTTGAGTCTTTCCCCAGTCCTTATATGCAAGCCTTCTAATGACACAGGGTGCAGGTGATGAAAGAACATCTGTATCCATGACTCCACACTCTACAGGGAACCTGCTGAAGTTAGAGAGCTTCTATATGTTCATAGGTGGTTTCACTTCATAACGTAGTTGGACTATGTTCTGAGAGCAAGAAGTTGGTAATAGCATTAGTTCTGGATCATAAGTTGCGATTGAGGATCTTCAATGTTGGAGGAGAAAAAAAGAAGCAGATGATGGAGAGAAAGGGCAACTCAATGTTGGGGAAGGAAGAGGCTCTAAAATATTTGCTTGGAGGAAGGTACCATACTGGCAAAACAGGTTTTTGTTCCTCTCAGAATATTATCAGGATGTAAGGCATATTTCTTATGAATAGCTTCATTATTCAATGAGACAAAGACTTCAACGTAGAGAGTTTCTTCCTACTTCTTTGACCACTAGCATAACTAATTGTAGTGTTATGGATCTGTTGAGGAACCCAGGTATCTGTACCTTGAACTGACATTTGGCCCAGGAAAAATTGCCTAGGGATATTAACTATTTTGGGGTCACTGAGTGGTACTAAAAAGAATCCGTTTTACAAAGTGGTCCAATGAACACTGTTACACATACCTTGGGTGACCTGTTAAGGCCAAGCCCTGGCTGCCATTATTTTGGAAGTGAACAAGCAGATGGAATATGTATCTGTCTTACAGATTCCCTAATTCCTTCTAATAAATATACTTTCAAAATTAGACAATAAAACCCAAATCATAAACACTCTCATACATGTTAGAATAAAGTATGTTTAGATATTATGTTAGGGTAAATTATATATCTTATACATGTAGTATATTACAGATATACATATGTAATTAACATGCCATATGTATCACACATATTACACACATATCTTTACATTTAATTTTTGAAGAGTCCATAACTCAGAGTACATCAGCACACCTCAGTTTCACCAATGAGCGACATAGGGGCCCATGAATCCTGTCTTAAATATTCCTGTGGAATATTTATTTATAAATATCTAAAACTGGCATAATATTAACCTGCATTGGAAGACTCCAACACTTCGTTCAGGACTGAAGTAAAATGTGGATATTATGTAAAAACATTTGTAAGTGAGTGTGTCATGAAGGAAAATTGAGGCATGAGTCTAGAAGAGAAGGGGATGAAGTCTTAAGGTGTTAAGGTAACTATCAAACTAAGAAATTAGTAAGTGTAGGCAAAATTGTAGAAAACTGAAAGTGAAGAAGAATACCTCTGATGCAAGCAAGTGATAGAGGTCAAGAAAAGTGTGCCTTCCATGGATGCCCAGCGGAGGAGGGGCAGGCTTAGGGATGAACATGTAATCACATCTCCATTTCCTTCATGTGAATAAGATCTGTAGAGACCAATCTCACATTCTACATTTTATAGGCACAGGTAAAAATGGCAACAATGGATAACTCACTTGGAGAACTTGTAGGATTACTAACATTTTGCCACTGCAGAACAGGTCTATATGGACAGATTTTCTATGTGAGGATAAAGTAAATAACATTGCCCCATTCTTTCTATATCTGACGCAGCATCTAGCTCTCAGTAAATGCTTAGAATCTGGTATGTAATTTTCCTCAGCAGACTATGTACAAAACCGTGAACGATTCTGCCATATACTAAGAAAAGTCATCCAGCTACAATTTCAGCATTGTTAGGAAATTTATTATTAAACAAAAGCATGTGATTTCAGGAGTTGAGAGTGAGGAACGAAGGGAGTGATTGAGTAAAGACATCACCCCCTCCCCCCAATATCTAATGCACTCGGGTGGAAAATTAACTGTTCACTTGTTGAGGCCATCAGAATGGCTTGGGAAGACTCAGGTAGGCTTGCTGATGAGACTACTCAAGAAGAAATTCAGAAACCTCGATTTTGTTACTAGCTTTCTGCCTTATGACCTTTTGAAAAAGTAATTTCAGATCTCATTTTCTCTAGCTCTTAAATAGAATCATACTTGTCCATAAGGCAATTTTAAGATACTCAGATGAATGATGTTACACATGTTTAAATGTAAATCTCCGCTGACTTACTGGAAGACGTATTTATTTGGAAACGGTCTCATATCTTTTAATAGTCCTTACCATATAAAAAGTCTGAAATAAGGTACTCACAGAATCACCATTTTGCCAATATGTAAATGGAGTAGTAAGTTCAAATAGGATAAGAAATAAGAATTTCAGAAACTGATGACAGTTATCCAAAAAATTACAATGAATAAAACACATGGATAAATCCCAGCATTCAATATAAGATAAAATATAACAATTTGTGGTTATACTAATAGGTAATAGCATTTAGTGATATTTTTGTTCAGGTAAGTCTCTTAGCCATGTTACATGTATTAATTCATGTATTCTCACAACATTTTTGAGGTACATACTATTGCACATTTAAGGATTGACCAATATAAGCACCAATACTTTCAAAATGATTAAGTGACAGAATCAAGCACTTGCCTAGGGGTTGCAATGCCAGTAAAGAATGCCACATCCCACCTTGAGTGTCCAGGTCCAAGTTTTGGCTTCTCCCCAATTCCTGTATCCTGCTAGAACAGGCTATGGCTGCAGGCTATGGCAGGGACCCTGCGAACCACGTGAGAGAGCTGGATTGAACTCTGCCCTCCGACCCTGCGAACCACATGAGAGCTGGATTGAACTCTGCCCTCCGACCCTGCGAACCACGTGAGAGAGCTGGATTGAACTCTGCCCTCCGACCCTGCGAACCACGTGAGAGAGCTGGATTGAGCTCTCCCCTCCGACCCTGCGAACCACGTGAGAGAGGTGGATTGAGCTCTGCCCTCCGACTTCAGCCCCAGGGGAGAGTTATTGCCAACAGGTACATCAGTAGACCAATGTATCTCTGACTGCCTCCTTTTCTCTGCAAGTAAAATGATTTTTTGAAAATTTTCAGGGCCAGATTTTGAACCTTGGAGAAATGCATTCAGAGTCAAGACACTGACCACTTTGCTATACAATGTATCCAGCTCAAGAGCCAAAATGACAATTAGGTCAAAATTCCAAGAAATCCTCCCACACACTACTGCCAACTACTAACAACTTACTAAATGTTACCAACTACTAAGATTTTATTAAAATATTAAAAGCATTTTTTTCATGTGAAAATAGTTTGGCTTTTTTAGTATAATTTTTGGAATCTAACTTTTATTATATAAAATGGATGCAACCATGGAACTTGCTTGATATTTTCTAGGTTATAGCCAGAAAATGTATCCCAGTAACATAAGATATTGAACATAAAACAGTAAGATCAGATATGTACTACTAAACTAGATAAAGTTACCTATTTATCAGTGACTGATTGACAAAACAGTATGGAGGAGGGCCTGAAGCTTAAGGAAAGTGAATTGATATTTCCATAAAGACTATTCGTTGTCGTTTAAGACTACCTGTTTCAATTGTTTTAATTTGCTTACTAGAGTCATCTCAATCAACACTACTAGGAGCGATACTTGACATTTTGCGAGTTTTCAGGAATAATCATTCTTCAATGGGAGTTACGGTAATAAACAAGTTAAAACATTGTGAACTCTAAACACGGACAGATCCAGAAGGTAATCATGATGGGGTCCTCAGGTCTCTATCCCACAGCCACAAGTCAGTCCCTAACTAATACATGGCCTCATGGCCCAAGGTTTTTAAATAGATTTAAAGGAAAGTTTGCTCTTAGGAGAACATCAACTTTTGATAAATTTGTCTCCCAAATGACATTAGGAATTACCTTTTGTGAACCACTTATGGGCTTTTATTTTTCTATATTCCAATTTTAAAAATGGGTGCCTCACAATGCCTTAACAGACCGTACCTTCTAAATCACTTGATCAGTTTAAGTACTCGGTTCCATGTAGAGCACGTCGTCTGTCGCCTTGTGTCTTGGCTAGTATGAGGAAGACTGAGGAAACAACTGTACCAAAACTGTTTTGTTAAGGACCATAAATTCTGCATATACTTTTTTACATTCCAAAGCATGCCAAAATCACGTTATGTGACCTTCATTTTCAAATCTCGCAGGTGGAGGAAAAAATCTATTCCTCACTCCCTTCAAAATTACATACAGCTATTTAGTTGAGATTATGTTCAACCTGCTAGGAAGGAGGTATGATCAATATAATTAACGAAAACCATGTGCATATTTGGCTGTCAAAACTATAATCTGTGTTTAAGATCATACTGATGTAGTTGTGCACATTTGAATGACTGAGTATCACAATTTTCAAGAAACCTAAATTGCAACTGAGACAGGAATGGCCTTGTGAAATAATATGCCATATGGCAAATGGTCATTTGTACAGATGGTCAGCTGTATAGTATTCCATAAAGCATAATACAATGGAACTAAAAGACTGATTCTAGAAGGCAATTGATTCATAATGTGAAATTATACATTGTAGAGATTGAGCTCAGTATTAGAGGTAGAAATGGCTGCTAATTTCATGTGTAAGGAACAAAATATGTCACTGAGTATTTAATGAAAGTGAATAAATTACCCTAATAAGATACTTAGGAGTAATAGATGGGAAAGCAATTTCAGTAGGGACAGCAATTTGGGCATGTGCCATGGAAGATAGTCTTTATTTCACAAAGAATAGACGGAGTAAACTGTTTTAACACAAAACAGTATAGCCATCAGATCTGAATTCTCTAAAGGGATTTCCATAGAAGTATGTTTTCTGCTCTATGAACAAGGACATATTGGAGTTTAACACTGTATCTTGGAAGAGACACACAACTTTTTGCATTTATTAAAGGTCACAGTTTCATGCAGGTGGGACAGAATCAGTACTTGTGAATTTCTTCTACCTGAAGACCAAACCACACTGAAAATTAAGAAAAAAAAAAACCTGTCTTGCTTCCTAGCTATTTTTACCATTTCAATTTAACAAATCTTACAGGTTCGTTTTATTTTAGATTGGCCATCACTAGTCCTTCAAGTGCAGTGAGAATGTTCTAAATCTGATCCTTTGTTGAAAGCGTTTTTACCACCCATACTTGGCTATAATGAAATTAAAACTGTCCTGCAATAGACGAAGTTCTGGAAAAGAATGATGGATATGTTTGTTAATAGACTTGTCAATTTTTCACTACAAGTGCTAGCTCTGCTTTCATTTACAATAAATTTCTGCAGTTACCTCAAAAGAACTTTGTTCTGCTCGAATCCGACATACTCACAGAATGACTATGTACAATGCAACTCAGGTAAATATATTATACTAGAAGTCCAGAAAAATCTTAGAGAATTAAAACATCTATGTTGAGCTCTAATTATGCCATGTTAAACCATGTAACATGGGCTTATTCACATTCCAATGTGCGATTATATTTAATTAGGGAATCATGAACAATCTTAAGAATGAGAAAGCCTCTAAGTCTGAAGTTCTATAAAATACACAAATGTTATGGAGAACATGATTTTTAAACATTATAAGTTCTACACCTAACCATCACATAAAATACATTGCATTGACATGAATCATCTTGCTAGAAGATGTGCTCATTCATGTTAATTCCAAAAGCACAAAGGTTTAACTACTTAATGTGTGCACCACTCTTTTTCCCCACAATTTCACTGAGCAAGACTTAATAAATTATGGATATTCATCTTACATGTAAAACTTTGGTTTACTAAAACTAAACTCTGATATGTATCAGCTGTAAGTTAAAATGTTAAGCCAACTCTTCAAAATCATATTGTCTTAAATAGCTTTAGTAAATTGTGCACCATTAGAAAAAGCATTAGTGTGAAGCATAACTCACCTTTAGTTATCACTGAAAGTTATCTTTTACAGCACCTAAACTATTACCACAGTAAGAACCCAGACATTGAGTATTCCAACCCACAAAGAAGAGCATGCTGAAAATCAGGCACAATAATTCATTATAGTCTGTTCTCTGCTTCAGGAAAATAGAGCATCGACTATTTGGGACAACTTTTAGAAACCTAAGAAAAGGGACTTCTTATACTACATAATGAAGGTTTTAACCTTTAGCTACATATCAGACAACAGGACTATAATGCAATATTCAATTACCTGGAGTTTCACTTTCGGTATCAATTTAGTATTTATGATTGTATTATGGCAGAACACCAATGGTCTTAGAGGTATGTTGCTCTTGAACTAGTAGATTTGAGATTAACCATGTGATTTTACTTTCACTAAAACACAATGAAGAAAAATGAAGCACATGCTGGCATATGCCCCTATGATTTACTGATATTCCAAATGCATTGAAGATAAATTCTCACGTAAATCACGAATTGATCAATTTTTCTTTCCTTCCTTTACCCAATTTCAGGCTGCTTAGGACTTTCCATTGTTGTGACCATTTTGTACATCTCCTCACAGAGAGGACAGCTGAGTCTAGTCCTTAATTTTTTCATTACCTACCTAGCCATCATCTCTTGTTCTTTATATTTAAAAAGGTGGGGAGCTGGGCACAAGGCTGCAGGAACTCAGCTCAGTGATCAGGTTGTCAGTGAAGATGCCCACATCCCAAGTCACAGCGCCTGGGCTGCATTTCTAGTTGCAGTGGCTGATCCCAGCTTCCAGCCAATGAAGCCGATAGCAGAAACAGCAACGGGTAACTAAATCACAATCCCCTTCCACCCGTCTGAATGACTTGTGTTTGGTTTCATGCACCAAGCTTTGATCCCGATCTTGGGAGTGAAGCAGCTGACAGATTTATGCTCGTGTGTGCATTTGTATGCCTCCTTTTTTTTTTCCACCTGAGGAAAAAAATCAAAATGCAGTGTGGTGATGTGTCCGACAAAGGATTCTTTCTATTACCTTGGAAACAGTAATTTTTCAGGTAAGTCCGACATTTTCTTCAACTCTCATCAATAGGGATTCTTAACATGGACAAATCAAGAAACTTCTCAAGGAAAACGCATCTCCTTCAAATCAGAGCATAAATGGCACACAGCTAGACTCAGGCTAATTTTCTTGTTGGAGAGGAGAAAAAGCTTTAGTTTTAATTGTCTACTGACACACCTACTTCTGTTAATCCAGAACAATTATGAAAGTTTATTTGGTAAATATCACTTCAAAACATTAATTACACGTGTACAGCTTTCCTTAAGTAGGACACATTGATTGGAATAATTATCCAGCAGACACCACTACTGAACATCTGATTTATCTACGACACCTTCTCCCGCAAGGTAGCTCTCAAATTGACCAGGATCTCACATAACTTTGATGCCTCAATATTGCACTGAATATGAACAAAAGACTTATACCATTGTTCTTTTAATAGATGTACAATCCGATGTGGTTTCCTTGCACTGTGATCTCTCCCAAATGGTTTAATAACCTACCGCAAACATTTCCAGAATCACAACTAACAGACAGGTAAAAAGGCTACACTTCAGAAAAACCGAAAGGAACTTAGCCATGTTTTGAAATCATGATCTGTTTCATCACTCATGACTGAAAATAAAAGGATGCAAGTGGAAAGTGAAAGTAAAATTTAAGGTGTGTAACTGAAATGAAAAGCTGCTTCCATTAGGGAAGTAGAAAGCAGTGCCTTGTGTAAGAGCTGGCCACCTGAACTAACGCACGCTTCAATGTCTAATGGATAACTCAGCCTGGACAAATCTCAATAGCAGAGCAAAGGAAGGCTACCATTTCCCTTATTGTACACATCATAGTCAATTTCACGGATGAAATTCTTTAGGGCACTAACAGAAGCTTCAGACATGAATTCTAGTTTGCAGTTCCCTACAACCACAGCTACTATATGGAAGGAAGACTCAGAGTGAAGTAGGTAATAAGCACACATAATTCAACTATTCACCTAGGATGCATTTTATCCTCTCCCTGTACTTATCCCAGGAAGTAACTTGGATATTTGTTAACTGCCGAAACACACTTTTATGAGGACTACTTTAAAATTCTCATGGCAAAGTAAAAGTTAAGGGCAAATTTGTTTTTGGGTGAAACATTTTGAAATCCATGCACAGGCTTTTGAGAAATAAACCTTTAGAAATGTGCTTTATTTTTTTATTGGAAAAGCAGATATACAGAGGAGGAGAGAGAGAGGAAGATCTTCCGTCCAATGATTCACTCCCTAAGTGACTACAAAGGCCAGAGCTGAGCCATTCCAAACCCAGGAGCCAGGAACTTCTTCCAGGTATCCCACATGGGTGCAGGGTTCCAAAGCTTTGGGCTGTCCTTGACTGCTTTCCCAGGCCACAAGTAGGGAGCTGGATGGGAAGTGGAGCTGCCGGGATTAGAACTAGTGCCTATATGCGATCCCAGCACATTGAAGGATAGGACTTTAGCTGCTAGGCCATGGCATGGGTCCAAAAAAGCCCATTTTTCCATTAACTTTCTGCAACACTCATATGCACTACAATCAGCTTTTCTTTTGCTTCAAGTACCCTTACACAATATATACAAAAGGAGAAAGTCATTTTAAGTTTTAGACGGGTGGATCTATTGGTTCTATCTATTGCATCCCTGCAGGTTGACAAAACATTCACTTCTTTGTTCTGCTGAAGCATGATGCAGTCAACATTGTATTTGATCCCACATAGGCTCTAAGTAAATAGACAAAAAGAATACAAATGAAGACACATCCTTTTGTATTCTACCACCTAAGTTTCACCCATTTGAAGTCCTGCAAGAGGGAATATATCCTGGGAAAGGGAAGGATTTAGATAAGTCCATAATAAATGCCAGTTATGATCAAGAGCTGCAAAAAAATGTTACAGGTATGAAAGTAATTGATTTAAATAGGTTTGTACAAGTTAACTTTTTTTTATGTTCCCTCATTCCACTCCTCTATAACTGAGGATTAGTTTTAAAAGCACTGAATTTTGTGATTCACCAGATAATCAAAGGAGGAATAAGAATCACAAAAGAGTTATGAATGGGCGGCACCGTGGCATAGCAAGCCATGCTACTACCTGATCCCATGTGCCCATAGGCTGGGGTTCTGGCAGCTCGGCTTTGTCTCCAGCTGCTTGCTAAGCTGTCTGGGAAAACAGGAGGAATGGCCCAGCTTCTTGGGCCCCTGTGTCTCCAGCAGACCTGCACCTGGGCTCCTGGCTTTCTTGTCCCTACTGCAGCAGCTGGCGTTCTACTGTTTAGTAAATCAGTGGATGTGAGATCTTCTCATTCCCGTTCGAGTCTCTCCCATTTCTCTCTCCCTCTGTAACTGTGCATTCCAAATAAATCTTTAAAAAAAAAAAAAGTCTTTATATAAGCTTCAGGGGAAGGAACTCTTATTTCCACAAAGGCAATTTCCTCATGTTTAATGAAAGCTTAAGCTTTTCTGCTCTGGAAATAAAATATGAATGTGAAGCTGACAGTGGTGTATGGTGGTAGATTTTTTTTAATGTAAACCTAATGAGAGTAAATTCTTTTAAAAAGTGAATTACCGGGGCCCAGCGGCGTGGCCTAGCAGCTAAAGTCCTAGCCTTGAACGCGCCGGGATCCCATATGGGCGCCAGTTCTAATCCCGGCAGCTCCACTTCCCATCCAGCTCCCTGCTTGTGGCCTGGGAAAGCAGTCAAGGACAGCCCAAAGCTTTGGGACCCTGCATCCGTGTGGGATACCCGGAAGAAGTTCCTGGCTCCTGGGTTTGGAATGGCTCAGCTCTGGCCTTTGTAGTCACTTAGGGAGTGAATCATCGGACGGAAGATCTTCCTCTGTCTCTCCTCTCTGTATATCTGACTTTCCAATAAATAAATAAATCTTTTTTTAAAAAAAGTGATTTACCTTTTAAGAAAGGACTTTTCCCTGTTTGACCATGATCAGGGCATGGCTGGCTGTCTGATGAAGGGCTCACAAATTCATGTTTGAGCTTTTAGGAGGCAATTCCAAGAAGGACCAAAAACTCAAGCAGGATGTAACAGGCTATTTATTAGGCTGACAATCTTTTCGGGCCAACATATCATGCTGTCAATATCCAAGTGGCCCCTTACAGAACACAAAAACCACTCCCAGTCAAGTGAGGCACAGTTTGTTTTTTCAGGCATTTAGTTATTACTACTGCTCGGTAAGTCCAAGATGAACAAGGATTTCTATTCCAGAAACATTTCCTAACATTCTCAAACACAAAGAAGGAAAGGATTTCCCTAAACTGTGTTTTCTGTATTTTCTCTGCTGGCCCTTCCTCTACATTTCTCCCTTCCATAGACTGTAAACATGAACTTTTTAAAATTTCCATTGGCATTCAGCTAGGTAAATCATGTCACGAGAACAGAAGAGGGGACAATGGAATGACAGTACATCTCATTGTGATGGCCTTCTCTGGTAACACTTTCTGGTAATCACTTCCTTTGAGCCTTTAAATGCCACGTGGTATAAGCTATTTTCTGTTGCTAACTGTGCTTTGCCATCCTTTTCGTTCTTCAGCCTGATCTCCAGTTCTGTTAAGCATCCCTCTGCTGAACTCTTCCAAATTATACTTGAATGTGTTCCTTATTGCTGACTGATCCAGTAATTCACCAGATCATAGCACTGCAAACTGAATTTCTAGCATTGCATCTTGCGCTTATTTGAAGAGTTCACAAAAAGCTTACTTAGCAACGAGTAATAGGACAAAATCTGTAGCATGCAGTGACTTACGTTTAAACAAATTATCAGCAATAACAGCAGGCTACAAGATTCCAGGGGAGTGTTTGGGGTAGTGATACAGCAAGTTAATCCCTTAACTGTGGTACTGACATCCTATGTGGCAGTAGTTCCTGCCCCTGCCTTTGGCCTAGGAAAGCAGAGGATGGTTCAGGTGCTTGAGACCCTGCATCCACAAGGTGAACTGCAAAGAAGCCCAAGGGTGCTCTTTGGATCTGTTCAGCCTTGAGCATTGCAGCCACCTGGGGAGAGAACCAGTGGATGGAAGACCTTTGTCTCTCCTTTTCCCCGATTATGCCTTTCAAATAAAAATAAATATAACTTAAAAAAAAAATAAAGATTGCAGGGAAAGGAAAACCTTGGCAAATCCAGAGGTCTGGGTACTTACTTGCCAAGATGACAACTGCAATTGCCAAAATGACAGCATGAAATGCCTCTTCAGTTACTTGCTGTTGTAGAATCCAAACTCTGATACGCAGGTTTTTGTTAACACATGTTTTTCAGGCCCGGTGTGGTGGCCTAGTGCCTAAAGTCCTCTACTTGAATGTCCCGGGATCCCATATGGGAGCCAGTTCTAATCCCAGCAGCTCCACTTCCCATCCAGCTCCTTGCTTGTGGCCCAGGAAAGCAGTCAAGGATGGCCCAATGCCTTGGGACCCTGCACCCGTGTGGAAGATCTGGAGGAAGTTTCTGGCTTCTGGCTTCAGATAGGCACAGCTCTGGCCATTACAGTCACGTGGGGAGTGAATCATCGGCCAGATATTCCTCTCTGCCTCTCCTCCTCTCTGTACACCTGACTTTGCAATAAAAAAAATAAATACATATTTTTTTCTGCCGACTTCTTTCTCTACCAAGTTTGGGTCCATAGCCTTACTTTAATCTATATAATTTTGCATTATGTGACTGAATTTGTTTGCAATGCTCTAATATGAATAAACATTGAGGGTTTTCATGTTTTCTAGTCAGTTCTGCTAACTTGTTCATGTGCTTGTGTGTACACATTTATTTCCTAAGGATGAATTCTGAAGGCCATTCATACTTTTACGGCATTGCATCTGTATTGTTATCCATTTAGAAAAGTTGTGCCATTTGAATCCATAAGATATATGTGAGAAATTTAGTTTATAATTTTATCACCTCTCATTTCTGTAACTTACCCTTTTATATTGTTTGTGAATATTTTCCACATTAAGCATCTGCTTCCATTTACTCAATTCTTACCTTGATTTGATTTTTGTCTAGGAAAAAATGTTCTATTGACTTAGGGGAAAAGCAGTTAAAATTTAAGTAATATCATTTACAAATACATTATTTTTATTTAAATATGCAACTTAACTGTAGTACTTCCAGCCTCAGTGTTATTGTTTGTGGTACTTCTGATATGAATGGCTTTTTTTCCTCAGATTTAACTTGTATGTAATATGTATTTTCTCAATTTCTGTGAATGGCGTAAAAATTTTATATTTTTTTTCTCATTTTACAAGTTAAAGGTCTACAAAAGGGAAAGCAACAAAAATGAAGGCATTTGTAAATATATGCATGCCTGTGTACATTCATGTTGCTAAATGCATATTCTACACATCATAATCATGATTAGACTCTTCCATGTGCATAAGAATCTGATTTCTATAAATCTAACTCAATCTGACAGTATTAACATTCTTCCTGTTATTTTCTATATATTAATCTATTAGTTTTTGACATAGAAATTCTCTCAGTAAGCAATATCAAACAGTATTGTCTAGTGGCTAAGGACACGGAATTTGGACCTAGAATCCCTGCTTTGAACAGCAATACTCAAGACATTTGTATTTTAATGAATAATATTTAATTAATGCAAGTTATTTTTGTTTTCTTAAAATTATTTTTATTGGAAAGGCATATCTACAGAGAGGAGATACAGAAACAGATACAGAAGTATCCTCCACCTGCTGGTTCACTTCCCAAGTGGCTGCAATGGCAGGAGCTGAGCCAACCTCATCCAAAGCCAGGAGCTTCGAGTTTTTCCAGGTCTCTCATGCACGAATACATGTTATTTCATATAAGGTACCTGACATCATTTCTAATCTGTTTCTAGTACATGATTTGCAATGGTGACTTCATTTTGTTAGGATCTATTGCTACAACATTTTGCAAACATACCTACAAGTATATATTACAAACTACTAATATTTGTTATTTTGTAATGGAGATAATGACTTTTTCTCCATGCATCTTCTTATAGCTTACCATTTTCAAACAGTTTCAGTAACAGATAAACAATTTTTTTTTAAAAGTATGGAGGCTTTCCAGGTTAAAAAAAGACTGTGCATATACACTTAATAAGTCTGAGGTTTAAAATTTAAAGCCATAGAAAATTTCTTAAGGTCATGAATACACAATGATAAAGAGCAAAAATATAAAATCAAGGGCAAAAAGCAACTGGAAAAGATGGAAAGCATACACAAGTTTAGCTTAAAAGATCTGACGAAGCTCCATCGTAAATAAGAGGGGAAAACACCACTTAGTTGACAGATGCCTGGGAAGATTCAGAAGAGGGCTGCATTTCCTATAAGTAGATTGTGTGTGTGTGTGTGTGTGTGTGTGTGTGTGTGTGTGTGTGTGTGTGTGTGTGTGTGTGTTACAATGGAGATTCAATTTAAGCAATCCAGCTACCATGACACCCAAGCAGAGTCTGATTCTCTCCTGCACTGCCAGAGAGGATTCATTCATGGTAGGAATGTCTACAGTGATGGAGATCTTGAGCAATTTAAAGTGACAATACCATGAGAAAGGTTGATCTTCCTGTTTACTTCCTCCAACGTTTTACATGTTTCAACAACTAAGGTTAAACAACCAAAGCAAGAAACTAGATCTTTTGGAAATTTAATCAGATCAGAAAGAAGTAAGTAAAACTGCTAAGAGGGAAACCTCAGTGAAGTTTGAATCTTTTCCTGCTTTCTCCAGGTAGCTAGCTATCTTCAAGAAATCAACATCAGCCTTCCAACACTGAACACAAAACCTAGCTGTTTGATCCTCCAAACAGTGACTCTAAGCAAGTATGACTCTAAGCGTTCTTCAATGGAAACTAGTAAAGCAGCAAGAGAAAATTCAAGTGAAAGGCTTCAAAAGATGCACTTGCCTCCAGAACTCTCTTAAAGAGCATCTGAAAACGTGCACAACTCTAACCAGGTTGAAATAGGTTCAGGATTCAACCACACTGAAGAAAAAAAAAAAAGACAAAAGATGAATAAAATGAGTTTCAATACAGAATCCAGAAGGAAATTGGCAAGATCATGAGTGAGGAGAAATGACAGGACAACAACTGCGTATCAGATTGGAGGAGGACAGAGAGTCTAGGAGAACCTCTGCTCGGTTGGAGGAAATCATTTAATTTCAAATTTGAACCTACTGGGAGATTTAAACAACAGGCAGGGGAGGAAGCATTGAAGTGAAAGCACTCAAAGCAAACGAAGCAACTTGCCTCTTCTTCCCTTCAAAAAAAATCACCCAAGCAGCAATTCCAGGGTGGAACTGCAAGCGTAATCAGCACAGGGCATGTTCAAGTGTCCACAGTTAAACAGAAGGCTAGGTTTCAACACTTTCACAGAGAAAATAATTGCATGATAGAATAATTTCATTTCACAATTACAGTAACATGAATGTTGGAAGCGAGATAACCAATATTGCAATTTAACTATAGATGTTGGGGAAGGGGAGACTACACAGGTGACAGTGGTTGTGGACCTTGACAAAGGCAAAGGCAAAGAAAGGCCTATGTTCTCATTTTCTCCAGTAGGAAAGAATAGATCATATTTAATACATATATAAAAAATGAAGAGGTAATCCAACTGTATGTTACTTGTAGGTAAGTAATAGAATTGTAGTTAAAAACAGCAGCCTCAGGTTAGCAGGCAATTTAGGTTATTTAGATAATTTTCATGGAAGCCTTGTTGAAACTGTTGCACAATTTATACTGTTGACAAATACAACATTCTTACTTTTCAATTTTTTGTTTACATGGGATACAAGTAGAGGAGGTCTTTGAAATTATAATCCCTAGATGTCCAGGGAGAACTATGCCAGTCTGAAACCAAGTACCAAGACATTAGATTTGCATGATGCGGGAAGGTCCCAAGAACGTGAAATGTCAACCACTGCATTCCAGCTGTGCATCCATAGAGTCAAAGTAACCGAGAATCAAAGTCCCTCCCATTAGGACAGTGACATTGCACTTTTGCGGTTACAAAAACTCCGAATTCGTCTTCTAGATAAAGAGAACATCCATTACTGTCATCAGGATTATTGGTATATTTCTCCAAGGAGAAAAAGGCAGGGTACCAGTGAAGTCCAAGATCAACCATTCAGAGTGTGTTAAGAAACGTATAGAGATAGGGTAAATAGAACGAACTGGGCACAACAAAGAAACAGAACATGATAAATGCAGAGGAAGCCACAGAAAAAGTTTTCAGAGCTTGTACCTCAACAAATCACTCTTCCCCACCTTACATGCTCACATAGGACTACTGGGAAATAACGCTCAGCATGACAACAAAGCTTAAGGCAAGCTTCTGCTCAGTGTCAGTGGACCTGCACAGGCTCCAGTGACAATGCTGGCGGCAGCCAGTTCTGGCTGGCTTCATCAGTGACCCTAAAAACACAGCTCAGCAGATACTTAGCAACAACAATTATGGGATGGCGGGAAATGACTACTGTGGGCTCTGGGGATCCTCGGCAGTCAAGGGCAGCTTGCAGTGAACAAAGCAAGGTAAATCTTGCCCATAACTTCTCTAGCCACCGGCCTCCCAAGTCATGACATAATTGCTTTAACAAACTTTGTTCCAATAATGAAAATTAAAATTGAAACATAATGTGGCTGTCATAATTTTCTCATTTTCTCCATATCCATTTTGCTACTCCCACTGTGGATTGAAGTTTAGGTCACTCCACCCAACAGGGAGACATGGATAGAGTTCTGAGCTCCTTCTACTGCAAACTGAAGCAACGGACAGCTCTCTCTCCCTGTGTTCCTCTCTTTCAAATATCTAGCTAAATCTAATCAAAATGCTCATCTGTTTTCTTAAAATATGCATTCAGTCTCTGACTTGGCTCATGTTCTATTTCTCCTGCTTTAAACTTGCATTCATTCAAATGTTTTTCCTGAAAGTTTATATTACTCAGTTTCTCCAGAGATATGGAAATAGCATGAGAAGGCATCTGCTTTTTCAACACACATCCCTCAGACACATGTGAGGGGGTCTTCAAAAAAAAAGGTAATGGAAATGAATATCCTGAAAAAAGATGCTTTGATTTAAAAAATTTTGCACCAAAATGAACATTTTAATTCCATTTCCTCCTAAGCTTTTTGAAGTACCCTTGGCCAGCAGAGGTTTACTTCAAGGAATGACTCATGATTCTGTAGGGGACAAGTCCTTGAGTCACAGGTCAGGTTCACAGGCTGGAGGCTCAGGGAAGAGCTGATTCTGCAGCTCCAGTGCATCTCCTTGAGGGCCTCTCAGCATGTGAGCAGAAGGCTGGATGAAGAGGATCTACAGAGCAGAGGGTGCTGTACTGCAACTCTACTGAGACTGATTTCATCCAAGAATGGCTTCAAGGGAATATCTATGCTGCAGTTCAACTGAATATCTGGGTATCATGGTCTTGCTAACTTGAAACCTCAAGTAAACCAACACAACCCTTGGTTCTTTGTAGAATTCTTAGAATGTGAGAGCCATTTGAGATGGATACATTTACCTGATAGGAACTTTACACAATGCATACATGTATCAAACCATCATGTGGTACCCTAGAATATGTATAAGTTTTAGGTACCAAGGGAAAAACCAAAGATAGGCAGGTTGGGACAGCCACTTGCAATATCTGCATGCCTAGGATCATGTCTTACCTCTGTTTCGGACCAACTTCCCGTTAATAGGAATCCTGAGATGCAACAAATAATGACACAAGTACTTGGGTACCTGCCACTTGCATGAGATACTGGGATAGTCTTTACTTCTCGGCATTGGCCTATCCAAACCCTGGCTGTTGCTGGTATCTGAGGAGTAAACCAGCAAATTGCAGATTCATTCTGTCTCTCTAATAAATATATAAGTAAAAACTTAAGAGTTAGAGGCTAGTGCTGTAGCATAGTAAGCAACATTAGCATTTCTTATCAGAGTACTGCTTCAAGTCCCAGCACTCATACTTCCAATAGAGCTTCCAACTCATGTGATTGCAAAGGCAGTAAAAATGTTAAGATATTGGACCCCTTTTTCTATATAGGAGACCTAGTTAGAGCTCCATGTTCTTGGCTTCAGCTGGCTTGGTCTCGGCCATGGCAGCCATTTGAATAGCGAACCACAGATCCAGGATAGATCTCGGTCTTTATCTTGCTCGCTCTCTCCCCTGTATCTTTCTCTCCTTCCTCCATAACTCTTCCTTCCAAATAAAGGAATCTTATAAAAAATTAAAAGTTAACAAAAAAGAAACCCAGAACTGAGTGTTTGCTTATTGTTGCTGCAAAGTCAGTACCTCTCAGTGGAAAGGGTAGAAACTGCTTGAGAGTATTAACCCATTCCTCTACACAGTCAACACTTTGAAAAGTAGTTGCAAAAGCATCTCTGATTTTTATTTCTGGTTCTAACCCAACAAAATGCGATTTTAACCATCTTTCCTTATGTGCAACTTGACCTTCAACATTGACAAGATATGTATATGGAAAGTCATTTGGACATTACTCAGCTTTGTGCAACAGATTTAATAACCACATCCCTGTGTGCACCTATACTTATCTGTCCAATCATAGTATCCAGACAATAGATGGTTTTCTGATGACACTTTCTCCTTTCCAATTACCATTTGCATGCTTATGCTAATTATTTGGAATAGATTTAATTCTTTTGCTCTTGTCTTCATTATCTTGGTGCTAGTAGGAAATTTTAAAAATCCAACATCTAAAAACCAGACTATGCTAAGGAAAGTAAAAATTTTAACATTAAATCACTCAATGTTTGAAATAAATTTTAATAAGTCTTTAAGTACCAAGTGTAGTTTTCTTTTAATTTATTTATAAGCTTCATCCTTCAGAGGACTGGAGGGGAAGAATTTTCTGACCTTGCTTGCCATATAGATGCTGTTCTCTCCTCTTCTACAAAGTAATCAATTCTAAAGACACATAATCCAGCACAAATACAACTGGGTTTTTGTTTAAAGAAGCCAATGAAATAACATTGCTTGAAACTTCCATAATGCAAGTATTCTCCTACGCATTGTTTTATTTTTTAAAAAGTGACCTGATACTAAATCAGTTTATGTAAAGATTATGTTCCATAGAACCTGAAACTATATAAACTCCAAGGTATTGATTTACGATCTTTTATCAGATTAAAATAAGTTTGACTTCAGACAAATCGCAAGCAGTGCTTCAACAGGAATCACATCAATAAATGCTAACATTTTATATTATATGGAACTAAAATTTTAAAAATCAATCTGCTAAATTATTTTGTATTTATGAGATTCTGAAAGAGGCAAAATCGCAGGGGCAGAACAAAGATCAGTGTTCTCCAGGGCTAAACCATTCCTCAGTGGCCACACGAAACAGTACAGGAAAGCAGGCTTTGCCGACAGCCTTCGTTGCAGGACCTGCACGCACAGGAAGTGCTGTGTTCTCCAGCAGTGGCTTTTACACGAGTCCCTGGAAGTGGGACATTTGGACATGTTCAGGTAGAGAATATAGACAGCAAGATTTTAGGAAACTGATCTTGTTGCAGGCCGTTCAACATGAAGACAACTGCAACTTCATTTCTTGTCTCACACAGAATTTCCACATAGACAATGTCAGTGTGCAAAGCAAGATTTATTAGAGAGAGGTTTCCTGCTATCATGATAGGAGGGGGCTCCAAGGGAGGAAAGGTCCAAGAAAATAATACAAGTAGTGTTTTTTATGCATCATTTCAGGGAAGGAGACAAATGAGTCCAAGCAGAGAGAAAGGAGCTCACTCTCAAAGGGCAGTCTGGCTCCTTGCCAGAAGGGAGCCGCTGGCTGCCCCTCCTCCCACTTCAAGCTGAAATCTCAGGCACCAAATCTTTGCTTCCTCATAATACAAATTCAAAGAGATGCAAGTTTACACTTTGATCTGCTCAAAAACCAATAGGACTTCCTGATCCTTTTTAAATCTCAGGTACAACTCAAGAGAGGTAAAATTCACAGCCCAATAGGGGCTCCACCTGGCAGCCCAGTTGCTACCAGTATGGAAAACCAGAAGCCGGGAGGAACTCCTCTTTTCAAAGGAGGCAAAAAAATGGAAGGGAAGAAAAATTTTATTTTCAAAAAGTAACTTCATCAGGGACCACAAGTCCTAACTATTAGCCCATCAGACTCCTCATAGTGTAAGGGGCAGATCTTCAGGCTAATGCTCCACCTCCAAGCACTGTCATCCCATATGGATGCTAGTTTATATCCCACATGCTCCATTTCCCAACTAGTTCCCTGCTTATACCCTGGGAAAGCAGTAGAACATGGCTCAAGCACTGGCACTTTTGGTACTCATGTGGGAAACCCAGATGAAACTCCTGGCTTCCCGATTTCTGATCAGTTTCATCTCTGGCTCTTGTGGCCATCTTAGGAGTGAACCAGCAGATAGAAGATTTATTTCCTTCCCTGGGTCCTTCCGTCTGTAACGCTGCCTTCCTAATGAAAATAAATCTTGAAAACAAAATTGGTATGAAATATGAGTCAGCCAAGCAGCTTGAAATAAGGAAATAAGACCTATTTGTCTTTTATTGTTTTTCTTGGAAAAACCAAGTATCAATTAACTTGCTACTTGAGACTTTAGAAATAACAAATCTATTCAGTGCTTCTTTCAATGACCCAATATTGTGTCATTTGGTAAGTAAAATGTGAATTGATGACTAGCAGTGACTGAAACAAGGAAGGGGATAGATTATACTTGAAATTTCTACTCATTTAGGAACTTGCTATGTGCAGATATATTTGACTTGGATTTATATGTTGATCATGTGCAAGACGCATGAATCCCAGAATTCTTTGCCCTTGCAGTACACCTCCAAGCAATAGCCTGAAAGTCTGTAAACATGTGGAGTGTTCTATTTGCTAACCAGGGCTTCAAGTGCCAAGATGAATGTCTGCGATTAGGGTAACTGTGCCGGTCCTCTTGTCCTATCATTTGTAAGGAATGTGTTATTTAAAGGATATAAAGCAGAAAAATTCTAATGATTTCCATAACTTTTGGCCTTGTCACTTATGGACTTCCATTGCTGCTTGCTCCCAAGGAGCTTCCCAGGTAGCCAAGGAAATGGCAAAAGGAAGATCAAGCACCATGACACCTAGCTAAGTACAAATAGGACAGAATATATTGGGGCCAGTGGAATATATTGCTGAGGTCAACTCTGACTCTACATCAGAGCCAACCTTCGAGTTTTTTTTTTTCTTTTTGTATTAACCAGAGGTCCATGGGGAACATATGCCTATCAGATGTTCCAGACACTCATATGCATGAAAGAATATGAAACATTACATGCTCTGAGTCTCTGTAGAAAGAATTTGAGAGTATTCTCAGAAGGCTTTTGATTTTAACCTGGACAGTTTCTAGAGATGAAAGTCGCGGGTACTTTCCTAGAAACTTGCATTGAGCAACTGGGCATGTTTGGTAAGAGTATGAGAAGGTGCAAGATGGGATACTGCCTTATCCTAAAGTTCCCCCTTTCGGTTAAATGCGGAACTACTCATCTCTAACAGAAACCTGAAAGTCTAACCAAATAGCATGGAGATAGTTGGTAACAGCAAGGCATACGGCAATTCGGACAACAGGATACTTCATTTTTACCATCAACAGAGCACATCAGTGAGCCAGGGTACCACACTACACCTTGGGGAAACCAACATGTAACTGCTACAGCAAAGTTACTGGCTACACAGGAAGAAATCAAGACCCCTTCCCAATTTTTAGTCAACACCAATATTGCAAAAACATCAGGCCGTTACCAAACACAAATATACCCAGAAGTTTACCAGCTGATCTGGGAAGAACAACTGAAGTGGCATATTCTGTGTTTCTAAGGAGGGCAGCCACCAGGGCTAGAATGAAGGCCTTAGGTGGCTTTTTTAATATTCATTGATTATTCTAAGATTAAGGATATTTGGGAAAGAAGAGACATTACAGATACAGATCAAATTTCACCGAGATACATGAAATAACAGAACCTAGTGAAGTACAACTCCAAACAAGAATAACAAAGCAAAACACAACCCTGGGCAGTGCCCCAGGGAGTCCTCCGAGGAGAACAGCAGCAAACTGGAGCTCATCAGCAGGGCAGGCTGGAGTTACTTAGGCTTCTGAGGCTCCTCAGGATTGGTTTATATGGGTCATTTTTTCAAGCTCTGAGACCTAGTGGCTCTGTAATTATCTGACTTCTGATCCCTGAGGAGCAGGGCTGTTGCACAGTCCTGTAAGTTGACAGCCCACTGACAGAAATGATTAACATATGGGCTTAAACGGCTGCTAAAAAGGTGAACTGTTGATCTCTAGCTACAGATACAAATTAAGGTCAATTTATCACTTAAACCAATAAATTTGAACTACTGATTATAATTGAATTATTATTGAATTATAATCTGCATTCTTAAGCATCTCTTGAGGATATCAATGTGCACTCAACTTTGGGAAACATTACTTTGGAACAGTTGACACATTGGCAATTATTCTATTTGGAAAGGGAGATGGATTTTGGAAAGCATGTCAAAATAACCTTACGTACATACATTAGGATTTCATTGGTATGATTGGCCCCATAGAAAAGGACAGGAGGTAGTAATTTTGAGTTCAAGAAAGATTGTTAAAATGAAATAATGGTCATTTGATGACCTACTCTTGAAGAATTATATTCTCATTCTGTGTATCATAGACACAAATACAAAACTTGGCAATGAAATGTGAAAGAAAATGGCATTTGCTATCTCAAAGTTTGGCAGTATAGTGAATTCGATCATTTCCCCTTGTGTTACTTCTGGAATCAGACATATGTCAACACAGAGCTTTTAGTACATGTAGCTTAGGACTATTCTAAGTATTATCAATGGATCTATAACCAAACAGCACTTCATTTTAATAATGCTCTGTCATTGCATTCAGTCTCTAAAATTTAGAAGTTACCCGTAATTAGAACAACCTAACTGGGTAACCTGAGTCATGCAGTGAGGACAGTTTGAAGTTAGAATTTTATAAAAATGTGATACATTTCTGAGAAATGAGATGAGGTTGTGCAATTAGACATTTAATCCCAGTTCAATTTTAATCAATATGTATTATCTGCTACCTCACAGTTGTTTCATAAATGCCACTTTATTCCATTACTCAGTAACTTACAGATCATTTTGGGGGGTTCCGTGTTTTCATAACTGACTTAGGGATTATCATGCAATCCTCAGAAGATGTTAAACATACAGTACTCCTTAATCTACAAGTCTCTTGCTCAGTCAAGCAACTCTACACGAGTATCTTCATACACCATAGTGACATTTCAATTTATCTGAACAGAAAGTGACCAAAAGGGCATGGAATTTAAGAACCGATGCTCTAGAGAAATTCTTTGGCATGAAAATATTCTAAATAACTGTTACATATTGTTGTTAATAGGATGGCAAGATGTCCTATAGGTTTTCCAGGACAGTCTTTTGAAAGAGGAAAAAAAAAAATCACTACTTCAGTAATCTGGTTTGGAGAACAAATCATATGGTTACACTAACAGTTGAATACAATGGTACCATGATCCAGGTTTCTGATCCGCACAGCGGGCTTGGACTGTTTCTGGCTTCTGGCTAATCGCCCCGCCCATCCCTGGCTGTTGTGAACATTTGAGCAAGGTACCTGCAGATGGATGTTCTTTCTATCCCTCTCCATCAAATCATTTTTTTTCTTCCCAATACAGGAGTATAAGGAAATCAAGTATCGCAGAGTGCTCCTTTAGTACAGAGAATAAACAAATTTCATGTTGGGATCCAATTTTAAATACCTCACACTGTCATTTAAGCTGTGTTAGTCACTACTGGAAAACAAATAGGAAATCCAACCTTTAGGAAACATCATTCTTTATGGGGAAGACACGATGGCCAAGAATTATGAAAATACATTAAAAATGAATCTTTGACAAGTAGCCAATCATCAACCCCATCTCCTGATAACTTCCAACCTGACCTTTCAGGTGTGCAGCCATATGCAGTTACAGTTACATCTTAATACTGAAGCTTCATGTAAGTTTGGCAAAATACTAGGCCCTTTTAAGCAATAAGAATTTGAGAGCAAAGCTAATCTTCCTCATGATACTGCAATATGCATATATTTTGTTAATGGAACTAGATAACTTTGAAGTATTTTCAAATCATGAAAGCAAGCACAGGAAGTCTAAAGCTCAGACCTTGAATCCTTACGTGAAGGAAAGTTTAATCATGAAATCAATATTTTGAACAAAACTTCTAGTGAGCTCTGTGCTCCTGGGGAGAATATTTCACGGCTCAGTGGTGCTCCTTAGTAAGTGAAAATCATTGAGGCATCACCCAAGAAAGAAGTTTGTGAAATGAAACATTCAGCTGTTTTTACAAGATACTGGGCAATGCAAATTATTTTGTCTAACCGCTGCGATTTTTTTTAAGTTCACCGATGCCCACATAATGGCTCATTAAGATAATAAAAAGCACATACAACTGCAACTTATCTCCTCCAGTTTGCGGATACCTAATTTAATTTTTAAGTCACTTTGCAGTATCAGTGAGTAAGATTTAACAGTTTTTAGAAGAAATTCAGTGTGGAATAGAAAATCATGGCATGTCGATTTTGCTCCTACAAAGGAGAGGACAGATGGAAGGAACTTGCGCTGTGGAGGGCCCTGCAAATACCCATCGAATACTGGGGCAGGGGTTTGCTATTCTTAACCTTCCTTATGTTCTCCACACAAAGTTCCTATGATTCTCTGTGGTCAGTGCCTATATGCGTAACCTAAAATCCTATGGTTATGACCAGCGCTCAAAGACCATTAATTTCCTTATTCCATACGACAGTAATCAACATTCAGGATCTTCTCCTCAGAGAGAATGTTGAGAGGTTAAAAAAAAAAAAAACACCAAAGAATGAACATGAAACTAGTCTCTTCAGGCAAATCTCCACTTACTATGGGGGAAGAGTTAAGAATCAATTAGCTAAGTCGTTTCATCTTAAAGATCTGTGACCAGGCTGCCTTACTGCAATGAAAATGTATGCTCAGTGATCATCATTCTTTCACTTGGGGCCTTTTCCTAGTTCCTGCTGTGTGGGCCCAGGGAGCTCTGCTAAATGTTGGAAACCACACCTTCCTGATGCCATCTCCTGCGTGCCACCCAGATCTCCCCCCGAGAACACCCACTCTTTCCAAGTAGCGTGACCAGTAGGAAGTAGCCTTGCCAAAGGCCAAGATTCTTACCGGAACAGCCATCACTGGCTGAATGGCAACAATGGGAAAAAAGGGACACTACTTTAGATGGAAATAAAGCAAATATGAACAGTAATGATTGTAGCCAAACTCTCCACAAGGTACATTTAATGTGCTGGACTGGTATCAGAAATAAATTTCTATTCAACCCAACACCCATTTTCCTAGGATCCACACCTGTGAAGAGAACATTCTGTATTCACATCCGCATCTCAGTATAAACTGCTGGAACTCTACTCTGACATCCACTAAGTCCTACTAAAATGCCATTAGTAAAGACTGATTAAACATGCTGTCCTTTTAGATGTACTGCAGTTTAAGAGGACACCTCTGAAAACACAGCGTTGCTATCCAAGAACAGACATTCGATGATGCTAAGGTTGTTATGATTTTGTAGTTGAGACATTTTTTCAAAAACCCACAGAGCATGAAAACCCTTGCTAGATTCATTGTAACGGGTCCGGCTAGGGGCTGACTCTTTCTCGGTCCCTTTACCAATAAATTTGGATAGAAAACATTCAGCAATTCTCCAGGAATAAATGATTTTGCCTTTCATTGCAGTGGCAACTATTTTAAAACCAACAATGAGCAAAGTACTGAATCAAACATTGTACATTTACGATCACTAATTCATTTTTGTAACAATCCCCAACATAGAGAAATTGAGATTGATACTTAGATATGCAAAATAAAACTATCAATGACTCTATCCGATCCAAAAGCTGTGATCCTAGATTTTTAATAACAAAACAAAGATGAAATTCACGAAAAGGAAAGTGTTGATCCTCAAGGTCATTGGAACAGCAGTCAGAAACCCTGAGCGATCCGCAGAAACAGAAGAACAGTAAACTTCTTTCAGGACTAGGGAGAGGAGCTTTCTCTGGTCCTTACTTAGTTCCAACTTTGGATCCCCACCCTCTCTTGCAATGACCATCAGGGTCGTTCCGGAACCCCCACCCCCCAAAAAATTAGATCGACAGAGAACAACAAGGAAAGCTTAGAACCAGACAGGAAATGGTTAGCGTGGACTCACATATACCTTACTAGGTAGGACACAAAGATTAGTTATTCCTCACTAAGGTATTGAAGATTTCTCTGCAAACCACTCCTAAAACCATTCTGCACTTCAACTGTTGACATATGCCTTGCTAGAGTTAACCCAGTTTAGACTATCCTAAAATCTGCCAAGTTCAGCAAAATTATGCTTCAATACTATAAACTGCTAAATACTAAAATGAAAATAGACATGAGACAGCTGAATAGTACCCTGTAGGCATTTTAAGGGGTAAAGCAGCCAGTTCTGTGTACAAACTAAAATTGAAATGTCAATTAAGTAGTCACAGGATGTGGTTAAGAACTTGTTTTTTTTTTAACATATTGGTTACTCAATACCATGTCAATTAATTCCATAATGTTGTAAATTGTCGTTGGTGTTGTGTTGTGGCTTTTAATTGATCGGGATGATATTCTGACAGCTCTGCCTTCAGACCAGAGATGGTCTCCCCAAGAAACCATTGAATTTATCTGGACAATAAGATGCTTGACTCTATGCTTGGTATATGTTTGCAATGAAAGAATCTTGATGAATGTGAACTGTAATACTGCAACAAGGTGGAGGAATCCAACGTGGAGGGGAGGGTACGGGGAGGGGTTGGGGGAATCCCAGAACCTATGAAACTGTCACATAATGCAATGCAGTTAATTAAAAAAAAAGAAAGAAGTGTTGATCCTTTCACTGTACCTTGGACCCAGAAGTTGGAGCAGGAACTCAAAAGAAAGTAGTGCAGGCCTGAGATTGTTTCAGACCCGATTATTTGAGAGTTGTCAAAGTTCGGTGCCAATCATACTCCCCAAATCGTGTTTTTCATAAAGTTTGTTGAAAGGGGTTCTGAATAAAATAGTTTTAACTCTGATTTGCTTTTACAAACTAAACCTTCAAGAATGCAGTAATATACTCCTACCAGGGTCACCGATATTGATGGGAAATGTGATTAAAATTCAGCATTATAATACTTGTTGAGCCTCCACACAAGAAAATGCTAAATGAAGCAAAGACCATCACCTTGATAACTACTATTGTTTACATGTAAACAATATTTTCAGATATCTAGCAATGAATTCCTGGAAACACCACAAGTAAGAGTGGTTACCTTGGCAACTCAGACTGGCCGCCTACACGTGTGCTTTAGGCTGACAGCACCTTGTCAGTTATGAGCAGTCCCGGTCTGACCCAGGAGACAAATCGGCCTACTGAACTTGAACACACTTAGGGCAGGCACAAAGGAATCAGGGAGTTTTGTAAAATTCTACTAGCAAACTGCCTAATAATTATGCACAGAGTTGTTTCAAGACTGAAACTTCAGTTGACCTATTCTTATCTTTACCATGATAGTGGATGATCACAGCCAAATAAGCCTACATACAGAGAATATTCTGAATGGATCTTTTAGGGACTAGAAGACTCAGTGAAATGCTCCATGCCCTCCTTTTAAGCAAGCAGATATTAGAGACAGTACTGAAATGTTGAAGGTCAGCCCATGAATCTCATTAGGCAGATCTGCAAAACCCGGGAAAGTGAGGAGACTCCATTCTTCCTCTTGTCCCTGCAAATGAATCAGAACGGCTTTTCCAACTCTTTGACTTTCAGTCCCAGCTTGATTTGATGATCTTCTGGGAAAATCGATAGGAACATCATGTTTTATAACCCAGGCCAAACACCCTATAAATCAGTTTTGCCTTTGCATGATTACATAATCCATACGGTAAACATATTGAATTGCAGAACCAGATTCCCATGCTATTTTTTTCAGTATATACAAGCAGGTTGCAACCACATAACAGTTACCATATTTATTCAGTGATAGTTTTTGTTCTTGTTGAATAGATTTGGACAAAGTGAAACTAAGGAATGTACTGTTCATTTTGTGCATTGAATCACTGGAAACTGAAAGAATAGAGAAATTGTGAAATATGTCTCGTCTGACCTAACTTTCAAGACAGAGCCCAGTACTCTTCCAGCTATGCTTAACAAACCCAAAATACTATGTATCAAATTCTTTTGCAATGTTTTATTGGCTTATCTCTTCATTGATTTAAAGGTCTTTAAGAAAAGGATACCTAGGGCCCGGCGCGGTGGCGCAGTAGTTAAGGTCCTCGCCTTGCATGCCCGGGGTCCCATATGGGCGCCAGTTCTATCCCGGCAGCCCCGCTCCCTTCCAGCTCCCTGCCTGTGGCCCGGGAAAGCAGTCAAGGATGGTCCAAAGCTTTGGGACTCTGCACCCACGTGGGAGACCCAGAAGAGGCTCCTAGCTTTGGATCCGCATAGCATCAGCCTTTGCGCTCACTTGGGGAGTGAATCATTGGAGGGAAGATCTTCCTCTCTGTCTCTCCTCTCTGTATATCCGCCTTTCCAATAAAAATAAAAAAATAAATCTTAAAAAAAAAAAGAAAATGATACCTATATGCAATTCCATATCCCTAGGGATTTATCTAGTATCTGGCTAAAAAAGTGCAAATTAAATGAATGGCTAAAATAGACAATTTGTATGAATTAGAATTACCAATAGGACTGTCAACTTCTGATCTTCCTATTAATATATAGCAGTCTCACCTCGCCGCCTGGTAATTTGAGTCATCTTATACACAAGGAAATGAGCCAGAATGTGTGTGTACCTCTTAGCCACATGCGCTTGAGGGCACTTAACAAGATTAACACATTAAATGCTGTCAGAGTTTGTGTTGTAATATTAAGCAGCTTGATACAAGAACAATAAGGTTTTGTTTATAACTTGTTACATCAGCTTGAAGTGAAAAAAAAAAAAGGGTGGAGGTTTTTTTCCATTTAGGAAACACATTCTGTAACCTTCTCTCATCGGCTTTTTTATGTGTTTTGAATGTAAAGGACTTCTATACTAGCAACCTCATGGTTCATTTAGGGTCATCTAGTATTGGAAACTATTCATTTTATCATTTACCCCCAAATCTCTGTTATTTTTCTATGAAAATATTTTTCAATTTGGTAAGCTAAGACGTTGCATCTTTAGTAGGCCCCATGATAAACATGGTAAATATCCATTTAACTTATGTCGTAAAGGCAAAACAAATGTCATATTTTTAAAATTACAAGATGACCTTTTGAAACAAGGCTAAAGTCTCATACCAAAACATAAAATGCACAAGTGATCTAGAAAACATTATTTTTCATTTTTCATGATCTATAACCACTATTATAACATTTGTATTCGAAAAGGTCAGCATAGATGATGTGGTCACTTACTAAGATTAACACCCACTAGAATTTGAGTTAGGTCATTTGTGACTATGCTACTGAATCTTTATATGGCTATTCAGGGTAATGGATAAAATGTCTGGAAATTTTTCATTCAAAAATTTTCACAGCCACATGCAGTTGTGTATTATATAAATTGAAAACAGTCTAAGAAATCTTCTGAAAAATAATTCCCAAAAACCCAGGCTGCATAAAACCTACCTATACTTGATGCATGCTTTACTTGATGACATCAACTTTAAAATTATGTCAAAGATGGGCGTCCAGCAGCATTGTCAAGCAGCGTGCAGCTGTATTAGTGGTGGGGTTTAGAGTACTGCCCCCTCATTTCAGGTTTCTGCTGGTTTAGAACCTGGGAAGCTGTGATGATGACTCCTAGAATTTGGTTTCTATCAATCACATTCGGACTCCAGACTTGTGTCCTAGTTCTGGCACTGCGTAATCCTGGCTAATTCAGAGTATCTGGTGAGTGACCCAGTGGATAGAAACGGTTTTTGCATTTCCCTGTTTCATAAAATAAAATCCTGGCAAGATCATCTTGCCAATGATCATTAAAAGCCATTGACTCTTGCCATATTTATTAATGAGAGGATTAACACACTTCATACATCCACTATCTGAAATACAAATTGTTGAATTAGAGATATAAAGCTCACTGAATATTCCTTTTAAATAAGATCAATTAAAAAATGACAGTGTGATATAGGAAAACCAGTCTCTATAGGACATTCATGAAGACGTTTTTCGGCTTCGTGGGTTACTCAGCTTTGCGAGACAGCATGACAGTCAAGAGAAAGCACGCTAATGCATGCGGCTGTGTTCTTAAGGAACTTGGCAACAGGTGGGGACTAGAAAGGAGGCAGTGCCTCTGATGGAGCACCCGCATTTCAGAGATGTCAGAAATAAACTTCCGTAATCTCCATTTGCACAAAATAACTTATTGTGAATAATTTAGTGAGATGTCCCCTGAAGGAAAGGCAGTTTCTCATTCCCTCCACCACTCTATGATCGAGGCTCTTCCAGAGGATAGTATTCCCATGTGATAGCGCTTGCTAATCTCTAGGGAAACTGAATTGAGAATATTAGATTCAAAATAGCATATTTTCCTGAAACAGAACTTGCAACAATATGGAACACAATAAGATCTAAACATGGTGAACATCTGGCCTAGATGTTTAGGCACTGGTGTTCCAAACAAAAGCATACGTTTGATCCTGTGGATGATTCCGGCATCAAACTGCGGCACACTCCGGGAGACAGCACATGATGGGTTCCTACCACTCACATCCAAGACCTGGATCAAGTTCCTGGTTCTTGGCTTTAGCATTCTGCAGCCGTTCCCAAAAAGATTTATTGAAGTAAGTCAGTAGATGGGAGCTGTCTCTCTCTCTCTCTCTCTCTCTCTCTCTCCTCCCTCACCTCTCTAACTCTACCTGCCCAGTAAATCCTAGGGCAAAGAAATTGGAAAAGAAATAAAGCTTACAAAAAATAAACCTTACCAATCCATTACAAAAAAAAACATTCGAAAATCCAATAGTAACTAATTTTAGAGAAATCTACTAGATTTGACTTTAATTAAAACACCTGAACCAACTAATGAGAAATAGTGACTATAGCTAATAGTCTTCTCCACATTAGAAAATCTACATTTCCCTGGAAGAAATTTACAAAACCCAGCTAGAAGGACAGATAAAAGCAAAAATTTCCTAGTTATTTACATGAGTCAAAGATGACTTTGATCTGAAAATCTATAAAACCTTATCAAAGAAATCTCAGTGTGGTTTTGGTTATAGTAAAGAGATTAAAATTATATGCTTGTCAAATTTTAAATATTAATTTTAAGTAGCTAAACACTAAGATAATAATGTCCATAATCAGGAATGAAATGGTGTTTTAATCTCAGAAAAATGTATAATCAATGAAAGAGGTAAGGAGGAAATCATGTTGTTTCCATGGTGATGTACACAGTGACAGACTTCAGGCCTAAAATAGTAACATTCTGTTATCTCATGATAGGGTATTGTTGGCAAACATGTCCACCTGCCACGCCACCGACCGATCTCACGAGCATTTGCCTCAGCTTTGGGCCAGCCAACATGATTTATGACCGTCTTTCACACACACCGTGTGCTGTCACAAAGAAAGCTGGAACACTGAGAATCTGCTGCTGCAACCACCACTGCACGCACTCACTCCAAGAGAGGAATTTTGTTTCCTTCACTGTACCCTGTTGATGTCATCTCTTGAAGACCAGGGTTATGAACTAGCTCACCTCTGACTTTCCTCTCATCTTCTGCAGGAGCATTTACACGGTAGTTTAGATACAAAGGAAGAGAATACAGAATGTATCAGTGAAAAACCACCACAATTGATGGCCGTGTTTAATCTCCCACAGCGAGAGATTATGAATTTCCCCCCAAAAGTTAAAATCTTCAAATAAAACTATTACATTAGATGTTTAACATGTGCATCACTGCCTCCGACAAAGGCAAATCGGTCAGAGGAAGCAACTAGAAACAAGTGGAAAGGAAGAGAAAAATATTTCCCTGAAAATCATAATCATACATGTAAATTTTAAAAATGTCTTACAAAAACTGAAGTTACAAGCATGATAGTTCATACAAATTCACATCTCCGTAACAGCAGTATGTACTGACAAAAACTAGGTGCAAGAAAAAAAAAATCTCATTTTAAATGGCAAACACACTGAATATTTAAGGCATATTTGTAAAAATCTAATGCTGATTATATAATCTCAAACCACTGCTGAGATATACAAGAGGATATACTTTAAAATGGGAAAGGTACATTGTTCTCTATAAAGTTTAAACAAAGAAGTCAAGCTTTATAAAACTGTGTGAAAATGGGTTTTTACAAAATACAATTAGACTTTATAAATCACATTTGAGTGTGTGCGAGCGAGTGCCAGGATGGCGCTCGACTTATTCAGCCTATGCAAGGGGTGGCGAGAATATGATTTCAGTGCATGTCTGGAGAAGTGAGACCCCCTTTGGTTTCCGCGTATGCCTCAAGACACCTGCGGACAGCTGTAGGAGGCTGGAGCCCTCCAGCTATTTCCCTCCCCCTAAGCCTATTTTGGTAATTTGGGTACATTCCATGAACCCTCAGTCCTTCCCATACCTAAGTCATGTGGGCGAGTTACCCAAGTTGTGGTGGGCTACACAATACCACCTGGCAAAGTACGTTATCTCATTTTACTGATTGCTAGGCTAGTAATATGCAATAGATGCTTATATCCAATAGAAATACTACGCTGATGTTTATTTCCCTGGATCCACCCTATATAAGCTCTGGCTTGATACTAATGGACAAGTTCACCATAACTGTCTCTGGTACTTCGCTATTGAGAATGCCATTGCCGTACCATGTTACCTGGGTGAGTGGTCTATGGCCAAGAACCCTGCAAACTAGGTGCATAGAGACATGTGAAAATAAATCTGGATATTGATTCAATTGTGGCTGGAAATAGAGTGCTCAAAAGGTATTGCTATCTTCTTGGAGTTGTATCCATGAACTACATTGAATCCACTCTTAATGTCACACTAACATGAAGAATTAACTCAAAAAGGTAACATACTGGGACCAAAGTGTGTTAAGCCACTGCTTACCACACTAGCATTCCAATTTTTGAGGGCCAGCTCAGATCGTGGTAACTCAGCTTCCTGTTCATCTACCTCAGAAAGCAAAGGAAGATGACCGGAGCAATTGGGGCTATGTCACCCTGTCAGAGACCAGGATGGAGTGTCTGGCTTCAGCCTGACCCACATCTGGCAACTGCTGCCACTGGGGAGTGAGCCAATGGATGGAAAAGCCCTCTCTTCCTCTCACACACCACATGTTCCTTTGAAATCTTCTAGTTTCCTTTTTAAAAAGGTGATATACTAAATGAACAGCTATTAGTTTTCTTCTAGCAACTATTTACAAAAAGATAAAAATCCCTAGGCTATTGAAGTGAAAATTTTATCAAAGTATAAGTCATTTTTTCCTTCGGTCATATTTCAGGGTATCTACTCAGTGGATCACGAATATGAATACAGAAATAAAAGCAATGAATTTTGCTTCAAGTACCTACTTGAAATCTCCTGGAGTGAAAAACAGCAACAAAAATCATTCAGAGTAATTTTCCGGGAAATTGTCATCAGATGACAGATAGTAGGCAATATAAAAATCAAGATCACTAAAGAAAGAAAATTTCGTAATCAAGCACTATAGCTGTCCTGGCTCTTTCTGGGAAAAAATTACCTTCCTGCTGCAGAGTGAGCTGGACTTAAGCAGAATCTGTTCCTACAGAGCAGCAAAAAAATAGTTATCCTGTTTCAGGGTAGTGCATGTGAGAAGAATCTGTTGAAAATAGGAGGAAATGGCACAGATGAAAGGCTGAATATTGGATTTGGACAAGCCCCACAATCCCTAGAGCTGGGGACAACTTGAGCATAGGCAACACAAAATTCCAGGAGTATATCCAGATAACAGTTACTACTCGGGGCAGAGTGGAGAGGGTATACCAGATGTTAGGTTTGGAGTTATTCAAGGTCAAGCACAAGATTTTAAAATGTACTGTCATTAAATGTCTAAATGAGATATCAACAGGCTACAAGGCTCCATCTTCAAACTACATGAAAGCTACTGTAAGTAAGCCTTATTTCAGACATCCTCTTCTTCTCACTGCTGCAGGCAAAAAAAAAGGGCAGCAGCAAGACATGAACTGATGTTAAGAAAAAAAAAAATGGCTGGCAGCTGAGACCTTCAAAGTGAACAGTGCAGTTGGAAATCCCGGGCGGACAGTACACCATTTCGTGCCAGGCTCCGCCTTCTGGTCCCCCAGCCGGGGAGCTCTGGGGCTTTTGTTCTTTGAATCACTGCTTAGGTAGATCCAGGTTGAACCCACTGTGCTTCTAGGAGGTGAAGCAATCGTAAAGATTCCCAATGACAGTAACTCTTCTTTTGAAGAACTTGTAATCACTGAACAATGCTGACCACGAAATACCAGTCCACGCAAAAGCTAGGAGAAGGGTCACATTATGCAGGGCCACTACATTAACTAGCACTCAAGAACCATAAACGGGGGTAAATTCTGTGAGGGATGTGTGGGCCAAACCCTGTGGAAATTCTAGCCCCACTGGTTAGCTCAAGTGTTGGGGTGGTGATGGACTAAGCTAGGTGTGACCAAGGAGCCTGCCATCAATCACAGGTAAAGGAACCCCCAACAGTCTGGACTGGTCAGGGCAGCAGCACCCAAATGTGCATACTGAATAGGGTGTGGGTTGGGCCAAGCTGCAACATTCACCAGCTCATACAAGGCCAAATGGAAGGCCAGACTTCACAAGAACCTGGCCTAAACCCAATGGCATGTATGAGTACTGGGTCTGGGAGTGGATTAAGTGGAGGAAATTGGGAAACTCCCTTGGCAAGTCATAGCTCCCACTGGGGAACATGTGGTCCAGACCTGGGGTACGGACAAGCTGGATAAAGTAGCTCCAACAGCTGGCTAATGTGTCAGTTGGTAATGGAACGGGGTAGACCAGGCAGGACTGAGCAAACCTTAGCCCACAAGAGAAACCGTGAGACCAAGAGGGAGCATAGGTCATGACAAGCTAGGCTCTTGCACCTACTGGTCTGCATGAGTCAAGAACGCATAATCCGGGAGTGGGAGAGGCCTGGGAGGGAAACAGTGGGCTCCTCCTTCTTGGGTTAAAACTTCCACGGAGGGCACGAAAACTAGGACAGTGGCTGGGGTAGAATGGGGTGGGGAACAGACTGGACTACTGCTACACATATTGGCAAACCAGGGTAGAGGGCGGGTCTGGTGGGGTTATTGTGGGTCCCTCCAACTAGGCCATATCTCCCACTTGTTTATGCAAGGGCCGAGTATGTGCCGGGCAGCACCAGGCTGGACTGCAATACCCATTGGTTCCAAACCAATGGGTCAAAACAGAACCAACCCAGGGATTGCAACAACCAGCTGATCGAGGCAATGGACTGTGCCGGGCCCTATATTTGCTAGTACATACAAAAATCTGGTGTGAGAACACCTCAGAGTTTCTCTGGAGATCTCTCCAATCAAAATGCCAGACTCAGAACCCTAACCAAGAAAAGAGGGAAGACAGAACAGGTCAACCAACCATCTCAGCTATATGTTGGCAGCGAAATACGGGGCAAACGGAGACTCTATGATGGACTAGGTCAATCGGTGGATTCTTCAAAGACTTCATAGTGCTTGTAGTGGCAAGATTGTCAGTGATTCAGAACTGTTGAAGTATCAAAACCACTTGAGCAAGAAGCTCAGAGCATACCCTACATGCGGGACCTGGGGAGGGTGGGAAATTGGGTGGGCCTTCTCCCTTAACACCCCCCTTTAAACAATATGGAAATAATAGTCTTACTCACTTTACTATAGCCCTTGAACCTTTTTACCCTAATTAACTGTAAATATTGTCATAAAATATAATTAAAAAAAAAAAGAAAAAAATTGCTCTTTCCAATGTATTTGATTTGTTCCGGAGCAGTGAATCAATCCCTGGGAAGACAACCTGCCCCAACTCTTTCAAGAGCTGAGCAGTCTGAAGTGTCTCGTATCAAAGATATTAAGACAAAGAGGAAATGTTTAGTGCAGTGGTTAAGATGATGCTGTGGATGCATGCCCACCATATCACAGAGCTTGGATTCTTGTCCCAGCTCCACTCCCCAGCCATGCTTCCTGCTAATGTGTTCACTAGTAGGAAGGGGCCAATGGCTCAAGTTGTGGGTTCCCAACTACCCACATTGGGAGAGTTGGATTGAATTCCAACTCTCAACTTCAGCCAGACCCAATTTTAGCTGTTGTAGGCATTTGGGTGGAAAACTAATGGATGGCAGATCCCTGCCTTTTAATTAAAAGGGGGGTAGCAAATCACTGACAACCTTCCATAAGAGAAATCACCAGGCCCTGATGGGTTCACTGGGAAATTCTATGAAACATTTAGAAAAGCCTTATAGCAATTCAATAAATCTTTTACAGATGGTAGAAACAGATGGGAAAATTTGTAACATACAGCACGCGGTTATAGTTCCTCCATTACCAAAACAACTTAGGGAACACAACAGAATAAGTTAGACTAATACCTCTTATGAAAAAGATACAAATATGCTTATGCTATTTTTAGTCAAATCCAATTAAGTATGGAGAGGACAAAGGGAATTAGTCTTAGATAGTGAAACAAATGAAAAACAATGTTTAATTCAATCCATCGCACCAAAGACAAAAGCATAACTTGGTATTATAAATAGATGTGCTTATATATAAGAAAACCAGTTTGTTAGATCTAAGGCTATTTAAGATGAAATAGATACATATCTTATTAAAGAATACCACCACTTTAACTGACATGATAGATAATAGTGGGAAATACAAAGCTTTCCCAATAAGACCAGGAACAAGGCAAACATGTTCCTTGTCACCAATGGTTTGGCTTTCTGGTTGAACTCCTAGTGAATGCAATAAAATATGAAATACAGATAAAGGACATAAAAAAGTATGATTTTCTTTCTTCAAAGATAAGGTAACTAGTTAATTCTTTAATATTTTTCCACATAACCAGACTACTCATCGAACCAAAGCTTATGTGATATGCAGTATGCAATCATTTTTCCTATAAATCAGAAATAAATTGATTCTGAAATAAAAGCATGACCATTTGCATTTGTACCAAGGATATTTAATTCTAACCAATTATGTAGGTGTTGGTATTTCTTTTTTAAGTTTATTTCAGAGTTAGAGAAACAGATCTTCCATGGGCAGGTTCACTCCTCACATGGCTATAACAGCTGCGGTTGAGACATGAATTTCATCTGGGTCTCCCCAGTGAGCAGCACGGGTTCAAGTACTTGGCCATCTTGTAATGCTTTCCCAGATGACCAGCAGTGAGTTGAATAGGAAATGGAGTTATCAGGGAATGAGACAGTAGTCAAAAGGGATGTTGTGTGGGAAGCACAGTAGCCTAGCCGTTAAAGTCCTCCCCTTCAACACACTAGGATCCAATATGGGTGCTGGTTCTAATCCCAGCAGTCCTGCTTCCCATCCAGCTCTCTGCTTGTGGCCTGGGAAAGCAGTTGAGAATGGCCCAAGGTGTTGGGACCCTGCATCTGTTTGAGAAACCCAAAAAAAGTTCCTGGCTCCTGGCTTCTGATGGGCTTAGCTCCGGCCATTGTGATCACTTGGGGAGTGAATCATCGGATGGAAGATCTTCCTCTCTGTCTCTGTATATCCGAGTTTCCAGTAAAAATAAATTTTTAAAAAGAAAAAAAAAGGATGTGATGCCAGAGGCAGTAGCTTCTGCTACTCATGACGCTGGCTGTTGGTCCCAATATAGGCATTTTGTAACAGCAACAAAAATACAGCCACAGATCTGGGGCTCACATTGTGTAGCTGGTCACCCACACTGGAGACTTGACTAACTCCTGCCTCTGATGTTGGCCTGGCAGAGACCTTGTCACCACAGCCATTTAGAGGGCACATCAGTGGATTGAACAGCTTGGTCTCTTTCTCTCCCTCTCCAATTCTGCCTTTCAAATGAGTATGACTTTTATTTTAAATTTGAGAAAAGCTGTAGACGCCTGTTGGGAACAGTGAAATAATTAACCAGAGATGTATTCTCTGTTCATGGGCAACACACTCAAATGCTAGTACTTTCCCACCTTATGTGATTTTCACAGTACTGGAAAGTTATTGTGAACAAAACAAAAGTGGATTCTGAAAGATTTTGGCAAGAATGAGAAGATCCAGAATAGTCAACTAAGTACTGAGGGGAGGAAGACTGCCACTGTCTGATTTCAATGATTTCTAGAAACAAATCAAGACAGTGCCATGTCAACAAAACAGATCAACATAATGATCAAGTAAACATGCCAGCCAACAGGACTGCGATCCCGGAAATAGAGCCGCGAGAAGATGGCCAACAGATCATGGATAAAGGAACAAAGGCCAAATAACGCAGAAAATGTCTTTCCAATAAATAGCGCTTTTACTGATTGGGCTTTCGCACAGAAAAATCAACCAACTAGTAAATCCACCTGCAGGCTTCACATGCTTCATAAAACTTAAATGGGCATGACTTAAATGTAAGAAAATGAAACCATAAACCTACCAGGAAACCATTCAAGAAAATAGTAGTCTGATAACTTCGGGTTTTTTTACTTGGAAAGATTTATTTGGAAGGCAGTGTTGAGGAAAGGGAGGAGAGGGTGAGTGCTGCGTGCCAGCACACAACAATCCTGTAAGAAGGGCAGATGCTGGAAGACTCAGAAATACAAAGTTTAAGATTAACAGAGGGGACCAGGTGACTGGACGTGCTCTCACGTGAGCAAGCTCCTCCTAGGTATCAGTCATAATAGGTTTCTTCCAACACCTCATTACAAAGTTCTGAGGGTCTTGTGGGAAAAAAAGTAAATAAAGGAAGGGACTAAAGCATAGTAACATAATGAACCAGGTCTTGTTGTTTAACTGTTCTGGGCAGTTGGATTACAGGTGGTTGACCTTATCTGTGGATAGGTGGTCAACTTTCCTCCTATCTCCAGATTAACTCAATGGTCAAAAGGTTTTGTGGACACCCCAGCCAATTGCAGGTCCTGCGTACATTGATCACCACCTTTCTCAGGCAGTCAGTCACTTAGAGCTTAGGGGTTCCCAGGCATCCAGTAAGGTTGCTAAGGGTAATGCTGTGAGGAAATGGTACTTAATCCTGAGAAGACAGGAAGAGACCTCATACTTGCTCCACACTTGCCAGGGCCTTCTTAATTCCTAAGTATCAACAGGCTGAACTGCAAAGAAATCCTGACACGTGAGAAGGGGAGAGAGAGGGAAATGGAGGTACAGAGGACAGGCACAGAGAGAGACACCTGCACTCACCACTTCACTCCTTAAAAAGCTACTATGGCTGGGGCTGGGCCAAGTTATGCATGATCTGGAAATAAATGTAAGTAATAGATCATGCAAAACTTATGAAGAACTTTCAAACTCAACAGTGAAAAACAAATATTAAATTGTGCAGAACAAGAAATCCATGCACAGTGAGAGAAGTCCAGATCACCAGTGTTTGGCTTTGAATATTAAAGACTCAGTCGCATGAAGAAACAACATCAGCTAAAGAGTATAAAGGAACCACCTACGAAATCCTAGTCAATAATCCCCCCAGAGCCCAACAACTGGCTGCATTGTCTGTTCTCTGTAGGCAGGATGGAAGAGCTCAGGCTTCATGGAGAATGAAGAACACTAAGAAAGGTCTTTATACTAGAAGAAAATCTCAACGAAGTACAGCTCTGGTACTTTAAGACTCAAGCTATATACAATAAGATCCAAGGGATTTCTGACAGATGACGCCACTGATGCCCAGAAAATTAAGGCATCTCAGAAATCATGGACAATGACTAGCTATTCTTCCAGAGGGATTCAGAACCAGTGGTAACAAGCAAAGCAAAAAAGCCAGAAGCTGCCTTAGTTGCAGTATCTGTTCACTACTTGGACAGCAACTAATACCTGGTTCTCACAGAGGCCTCAGCCCCTTTTCCAGCCCCCAGCGAGGACACTCTTCACCCAGTTTGGCATCCTAACATCTCCAACAACCATGACTGCTGCAGTACAGTGCAGGGATGGGGTGGTGTGCAGGACAGAATGGGGGCTTGGACTTACTCCATTCGTAGGTGAGGGATGCACCCTTCTGACCAAAGGACAACTTTACTGTGAACTTGATCAGAGCTGAGCACATCACTTATGAAGGGACCCATGTCCTCACAGACTCACATCAAGGGCACCCATCCCACAGGGTCTCTGTATGCACTGAGCACACAACAGGCCCTGATAAGTGCTCAGCTAGCATGATTCTCAGCAGCAGTCAGAATAAACCAGTGCCATTCACCTACAAGTGACTATCCCAGTCAGGCCTGGAAGACAGCAAGTCCCAGCTACCTGCACACCAAATCCATTATTTCTGCCAAATGTGTCTCTTGCCTAGAAAATGAACATCAGATCTACTAGTCCCTAAACATACTGTGTCCTCTAACTACAGCAGCACACATACAGAGGGGCACTGGGTATTTGTCATTTGTGACCTGTTTTCCATCAACCTCGTCATAATGACACTATTCAAGATTCATAATGTGAGTGTCCAAGTTCAGTGTCACATATCACCCGAATTACACAAAAACTCTAGAACTGGGTCTTGTGGTCTCTCCAAACTACAAGTAAGAAGGGCCAACCTAAGGCAGATTTTCAGCACCCTATGTTATCTGATGTGTAAGGTCCCAGCAGGCTGCCACTTTTTTCCTCCCATTCCTGCAGTCCAGGTATTTTGCAACCATCCCTAAAGTCTTTAGTTCATTGCCCATACATGTCCCATCCATCCTGAGCCACCCAAATTCTGCACCTGCCTTTCCAAAAACAAAATGACTACTCCAAGATACACAGATTTCTGCCATTCAACAGGACTCACACCAACAGTGTCAACTCAGGCTACCTCCTCCTACTCTGTCCCCACCTCACTCCTCTCTGGTGTCCCACAGAGTCCATGTGGGATCATAGAAAGGGGAGGCCCCTACTGAGGAGCATGGGGAACAGGGACACGGGGCTGGTTGCAGTAAAGGCTACAATGACAATTCACTGTGATAACTCCACCACCGGCACATACAGTTATGCTAGTAACACTAAAGCTGAGGCTGACAACAGGGACAAGTCTAGCCTTAGGGAGGACAGAAACCCATAACTCAGGTTGCTAGAAAGCCTGAACTCAGGAACTCCAGACATCCTAGTGCCCACCAGGGGCTTGGTGTCCTAGCTCCTGGGACCAACACATTCAACTTTGGCTCTTAAAGAGGCAGCAGGAGCCCACTGGTCTCAGCAGTCTTACACACTTTAGCTTGTTTCCCATTCCAAATACTTCCTACTATTTCTACCCCCAGATAATTCTCAGCTGTATTTGGGGATACACACAGGTGCCTATTTGTGTGTGTGCCCTGGGTAGGCATGGATCACCGCTGTGGCTGGGCCTCACTGCTCCACACACCGGGTACACAAGTCACTGGTCACTCTCACCCACATTGTGAGGCCAGCATCCAGTTGCTGAAGATGCTTCCTCATTTCTGCACTAACCCTTCCTGGCCCATTCCAGTGGCATGGAGGGCAAAGGGCAAAGGAAACAACCTCCTGGGGGCAACTCATGTCAGGTCAGTGAAACTCAGGAGAGGCGTCTGGAGCTACGTGGGCCTGGCAATGCAGTCATCCACCAACGATCCAGAACTCCTGTCCTTAAGGAGGCCCTCAGGGAGAATGCTGTGACTAGACTTGCTGTCCTCATGTGGCTGGAGGCAAGGGCAGTATGAATACTAACCCCTGCCTGACACCAGAGTAGCTGGCTGCCCAGGCCTTGCTGAAGGGAGGAGGATGGATTCAGCCCAAAAATGTCACTGCCTTCACTAGGTGGTGTCTGGTGGGGCCTAGAAAAGTTTGTGTACCACCTGTTAAGTAGATACAAAGAAAAAGGAATGTGAAAAGCCATCTTGTTCCAGTATGTTGCATGTTTAACATAGAAGCGCACATGTGCGTAAGACCACACATATGGAATTATAAGCCTCTTGAATGAAGTCACTGAGAAATACCTTGAAAATACTATGAAGGTTTTGTGCTAAATATTCATGTGGGTGCTGAGAAAAGACTTTGAATGTTAACATTTTCTAGAAAAGGACAGTACTTTTAACAAATTACCCCTTATCAGGGGTCTTGCAGAATAGGATTATTTAGCTAGAAATATGTGGTATAAGTTTATGATTAACAGTTCTGATTTCTATAAATTACAAATTAATTTTTAATGGAATTTAGTACATAACACAAACTTTAGAAGTAAATCAATTTTAGATTCTAAATATACAGAATCAAAGTAAGCACTAAAAATAGGACGGTAAAATTTACCTAAAGGGAATGTTTATCCCTGGTGCCAACCATTTTGGGAAAAAAAAAGTTCTACATACATTTTGTAAATACACTTAAAACTTCAATTTATCCATGACCTGCTGTTTGTTCTATTACAAAAGCCTTAAGTCTGTCTTCATATCATATGAGGGAAGCAACAAAGAAAAATAAAATTGTAATCTATAATTTGTGCAATTTAGACTTCTGTTTGAGCTTCAGTCAGGCTCTTTAATGTCCAGGGAGGGGTGTATGTATCAAAGTCAGAACTCGCATACACAGTCCTTGTTAACTGTGAAACCTGCCTTACAGTACTTTTTGTGCAATGTTTCGAAGTTGCTGCCTACCAGCCATGCGACTGGGAGGGCAGGGCACTATACTGTCAGACGTACAACAGTCACCCTTAATACTGCCGAGGACACAGCGGAGCACAGAACAGTTGCTAGCAAGGCAAAGCTGCAAGCAGCAAGCTGGCAGTGCTGCAAGAGTGCCGTGTTGCAGCCACCCTGACTTTTGGGTCGTTTACATGCAGGGGAGGGGGCCAATTATTTTTCTGTAGGTGTATTGAATATATGACAACTTACTTTTACTAGGTGTTTTGTCATGGATTTTAAGTCTAGAAGCATGATTTGAAACAAAGTTTCCATTCAAAGTGGTGTCTGATAAACGCAAATAAATTAGCAATTACATACTCATTTAATACGCAGAAGTTTGATTTCTCCTCAAGACTCACATTGGAAGAGAAAAACTGTCAGAATTCTCTAGATACCCCATGAATCTGAATTTTTGACAGTCTGAAACTAAATTTACTCCACGAAACAGTAAAAGCATGGCTTTTGAAATTTAATCTACAAATAGTTCCACAGATTTAATGAACTATGCTACTTCAAACACCTTACATATTGTTCTTTATATCATTTGACAAGTGAGAAGTAACCAAGGGCTCAACAACAGATGCATTTTAATCCTATAGCCTTTGGTCCATGAGCTTACTAGTTTTTTTTCAGTACGGAAGCAAATAAAAAAAAAAAAAGAAAAGAAAAATCAATAGAAAACGGTATAAGACTTGATTGCTTTAATATAGCCAAACTGATTTTCTGAAGCATGTATGTTTTCAGAGAATTTAAATAAGCTATGTGCCACAGGGAAAATGCTCATTTGGAAAGAACAGGTGATTTTTATTGTGTATGATGCAGTTCTCCAGGATCAAGGGTTTTCCCTTCTTACCCACCCATTTATTTTAGCCTACTTCACTGTTTTCCACCGTTTTATCACAGCATTAATTGTTCTTCAGCAACAGTCACAGGTCCATCATTCTACTGTTAGTGTATCATGACATCGTAGATATAGACAAATGGTAGAAACCCCTGCATCCTGTCAAAATATATTTAAGTTTCATTTTTAAAAGTCCATCTTTTATTTGGGAGTTGACATGCATACTACATCCGCTCTTCTCAGTAAACAAGCATCTGGAGGAACTGTAACATGGAGACTAGAACAGGTATTTCTGGAGATGTTTTTACATTCGGTAGTGTTTGAAACATTTGAAGTTGAACTAAAGCACTTTCTGTAGCTACCCACTAGCTGTCTCAGCTTTCCACACTCCATGTACCACATTATTTAAGCAGAGGATGGTATGGGAGCAAATAGGCTAAACTGCTTACTCAATTTAATAGAAAGATCAGGCAATGTCCAAAATTTCCTGCATCATTTTAATTCCCTATATTTTTATATGATGAATTACACGGCTCTGCTAACACTGCTGCAACAAAATACCCCGATCTGGAATACTTACTAAAAAGCAAAACAAAACAAAACAAAGAAAAAACAGGTATTTACTCCTAAAAGTAATGGGGGGTAGCAGGTCCAAGTTTAATGCTTATAGGCTCAGTGCCTCATACAATCCTTTACAGTTGCAAGTTTCTAGTTAGGACTTCACATAGCAGGAAGAACAAACTACAGAACAGAGATCCTACTTTTGGGGCGCCACCCTCTTGTGCTAATCACACCCTAGAGCCCCACCACCCACAAAAAGATCCAGCTCATGAATTTGAGGAGTAATAGACACATTTGGACTATAATAGCTTTAGTGATAAGCACATGTTAGGACCAATCAGTAATGGACACCTATACAATCATTCTACAAACATATACCATGTTATCTTTTCTCTTTCAAAAGGTTAGATCTTGGGACTGGCGTTGTGGGACCACTGTCTGCAACATCAACACCCCATATCCCATATGGATACAAGTTTGGTCCACTTCTGACCCAACTCCATACTAGGAACAGCAACAAAAGATAGTGTAAGTATCTTAGCTCCTGCCAACCTGTGAGATCGGGATGAAGCTTCCGCTTTGCTTTGCCCAGTTCTGGCCATTGCAACCATCTGGTGCAGTGCTTCAGCCCACGCTTGATCTCTTCTCACTTCCTCTGTTAACTCTTTCAAAGCAAATAAATTGAAAATATCACTTAAACATAAAATTATAGTCCTCTTTCAACGTATTTATTGACTAAGCACCTATTTTTCCACCCAATCCAGAGGAACACAATGCACTGATTAAGTCTTCAAAGTCCTTTGCTGCTGGCGGTGAAGAGGAGGCTTGAGCCCTGAGGGCCTCTCGACCCGAACTTCCCAACAGCAGCATGCAATAGAGGCCAAAAACAAAGCAAAACAAGAACAAAACAACAACAACCAGGGAGGAGTACAGGGGGCCAGAGCTCATGTTGAACTGCCTTAGTGATAAAACAGTTACTAACCTTTAAAGCCTTTGATTCTGTATCAGTTGAAACTCATTTTTCTCCTACTAATACTTGAACAACCTAGTCAGGCATTCATCTTGCCAAGCAAGGTAGTCTTCTCATGGGTGGGGGGTATTTTACCTAAAATGCAACCCAACTCAACATGGGATCCCCCATGTCAACCCTGTTATTTCAGTATCAAATGCCACCACAATGATTTGTGTGTAAGAAGCACTGAGTCTCATCTGAGGACAAGCAAGGACTAGAAATTGTAGAGATTGTATTCATGCATGGTTAGTAGGACTACTTTTCTGTCCTCTACAGCCAGAAGCTCAAACTCAACCTGGCTGTCTAAGATCTCTATGAACTGAGATGGAATAGAATAAACTGCATTCATCAATCAAGTACCCTTATTTTTTAGGTGTACAGTGATATGCCACTCGAGTGCCATATACAAAGATATAGCACTGACCAAGCTGGATATGACTAGGCTCTACTGGACTTCATGCTGTCATGCCCAGCCTGGCTCCTATGACCCTGAGCAGCAACCTCACATATTACAGTTTCGATACACCAGAAAAACTACAACTGGAATAATTGGGAAAATAAGATGGTACTTTTAAAAACAACCTCAGCCTTCCTCTAATAACGGATCACTAAAGCAGCAGTGTGAATTTGTTCTTTTAACTCCAAAGGACATGCAGCACAGAATTCACCCAGCTCACCTACAAAGCGCATACTTGTCCTTCATGAACATAGAACTGGATTAAACATCTTAAGATGTTGCCTGATCAAGTTCAAATGTCTGGTTGAAAGAAAGGGTATAGACAAGGCAGTGTGCAAGAATTAGTTCAACTATTCTCTACATCCTATTTGAACAGGACAGATTAGAAGCACAAACAGCTTCTTCACTGAGGTTCTCTCTCCATTTCAAGCCAATAATCCTCTATTTTATCACCATCATGTTGACGGAGAATGAAAACTTACAAAACTGAAATTTAACAATTAATTATTCTTATAAACTTTTATTAAAGTAATGCAGCCACTAACATTTTCGAATCATTACTTTTGCTTCCACCCCTAGAGTCATACAAACCTAGGGGACAGCTATTCCCCTAGCTTAACAAGTCAATCTGTTGGGCCGAGATGCAGTAGCTTAGAGGCTACAGTCCTCTTTTTTGCATGTACTGGAATCTGAATGTGGGTGCCAGTTCCTATCCCTGCTGCTCCACTTCCCTTCCAGCTCCCTGCTTGTGGCCTAGCAAAGCAGTATAGGACAGCCAAAGCCTCGAGGCCCTGCATCATGTGGGAGACAAAAAAAAAAAAAAAAAAAAAGCTCCTGGCTTCAGATTGGCTCAATTCCAGCCGTTTTAGGCACATGGGGACTAGATCAGTAGATGGAAGATCTTGTCATTCCTTCTCTGGAATTCTGACTTTCCGATAAAAATAAATCTTAAAAAAAAAAAAAATCAATTTGTTTTTTTTAAACCATAATAGCTTCACTTTAACTCTGTAGAACCTTTACTAAATCTTCAAATTTATCTTTGCTTTTGATTGTTCTACCTATTTATGTCCCAAATTTAAAATTATTTTAATTTCATTCAAGATCCTTTACAACTTACATGGTTTCACATTTAAGGAGATGAACAAAAAACCTGGTGACTGCCTATTTTCTAGATTAAAGGTGAGCACATGAACAAAATCTCATGGGAAAAAAATACATGAGTATTTCTAAGAATTCTAGAACAAAAACCACTCACTAAGTATTTGAACCATAACATGGCATTTGAATATTCTAGGTAATAAGGACTTGAAGGAGAGTGATTTCTTGTCAGTTTACTTTAAAAGAGGTTTTGACAAAGAGGCAAAGGACAAATGTTTTGTGTCTTTGTCAGGATTCATACTCCAACTTCCATGACTGCTATAGTACTAACAACTATGTAATACACTGACAGAAAGCCTTGGGCTGTGAGATTTATACTTCATTAAGTATTCTTACGAAGCTCTCAGCATGCATCAACATTCACTATGTATCTGCTTGTCCAATTGCTACTCAGGGTAGCATCTCATCCCATTGTGTGAGGCAACATTATCAGCTGAAATATCCTCAGACATTAAATGGCCTATTTCAAAAACAAGAAATGGTAGAGCACTGGATTGGCAGGGATGGTCCCAGGTCTTGATGCACAAGGGTGCAGAAATATTGGAACATCTGTTATGCTAAGTGAAGAACAGAAGCAGTAAGATGCTAATGATTTTAATTAGAAAGCCAACAAAAAGTATGCATTTTGACATAGCAGCTAAGACACCACCAGTTGGGAAACCAGCATTTTATACTTTCAGTCCCAGTTCCACTACCAATTCCAGTTTCCTACAAACATGCCATTTATAGCAGCCAATGATTGCCAAGTGTTGGTAGATCTGCCACGCACTCACGAGACCCAGGCTGAGGTTCCCACTTCTGGCTACGGACTAGTCCAACCCCCGTCTCCGCAGACATTTTGAGGACTAAGTCTGAATGGTGGTTTTCAGTCTCTCCATATCTTAGTACCGTCATCTATCCCTCTTTATCCTCCTGTAATAATGTTTCAAGTAAGCAAAGGAAGAACAGATAATTTCTCTAGGCATATATATGCATATATGTATATACACATGTATATATGTATATATGTATACACACATACATATATATATACATATATGTAAGCAAATACATTTTTAAGATTTGTCGGCCTGGTCAAAGAAGTGGAACTTAAAATAATATTACAAAACAGCTGGCCTAGGTTGAAAAATATACCTAAGCTCTCACTTTTGAGTCAATTGCAGTGTTCCTGAACAGTAGCTCAGGAATATGTATCTGCCCTAGTCTAGAAGTTTTACAACAGAGATCATGATTAGCTGAAGCACTGCCACGCATGAGATACTAAATACAGTTTTAAGCACAACAGCATTCAGGAATTGCCTACATCTACCAAGCTAGGGGAAAGGCTAAGCACGTGGTTATGAATCCACTGAGAACCGTGCAGACATGGAAAAGTCATTTCCATTTGGAAACAATATTGGAACACACTGGGAAAATTTTTTGGTTGAAAGAATGGTGGAAAAGTAGGACTAATAGGATTTTGAGTTATTTAAATATCACTATAAAGGGATAGAAATGTGAATTACATAAGATCATTGACTGACATTACAGAATGCTTGTGTAGCAGACTTTATCTTTTAGTGAATGTTACAGTAAAAAATAACCTTAAGAAGCTGTATATAATATGGCATTTCTACATTGTCTGAATATTTTTTCTAAAGCAATAATACATTTTTTCAGGATGTCATCTCTAGTTAGTACTGTAACGCTTGCCATTATAGACATCGTTGGCTTATTTCATGTAAGACACGCATCTATTCCATTGAGAAGTACCGAGCTACCTTGTGCACGTTAGTGTGGGAGACCACTAGTCAGGATCACCGATTGGCATCAGTTAGAAACTACCTTACTTGTCACCCAAGCACCCTTTCCTGAGGAACTACAGAACTTTATTTTTATGTTGAATCAGAGGGGTTCCGTTGTTACTTGCTTTTGAAACCAGTCATTATAGAAGCAGGGAGGTTGAATGAGGTCTGCACAAATTAAGACATGATAGATCATGGTATTTTCTAAAATTACTGCCAATTAACTTTAAACCGTGAATACAGAAAAGTGTATGAGATTACATTTATTGACACTTGCCAAGGCTTAGAAGTGTGTCAAAGCTAATGTGTGTAATTTAATGTTTTCTGGGTTTTACCATTCGAATAAATCATTCCAGTTTACACGGATCTCTCCAGCTTTTTTCAATGAAACAAATGATGTGGGGCCAGCACATTGGCTCAACTGAGTAATCCTCCGCCTCCAAGAGCTGGTATCTCATATGGGTGTTGGTTCTTATCTCAGCTGTTCAATTTCCCATCCAACTTCCCGTTTGTAGCCTGGGAAAAATGTGGAGGATGGCCTAAAGCCTCATGACCCTGCACCTACTTCGAAAACCTGGAAGAATCTCCTAGCTCCCGGTTTCAAATCAGCTCAGTTCTCCAGCCATTGTGGCCACTTGCAGAATGAGCAACAGCTTTCTAAATATCTCCTCTCTGTCAATCTTCCTTTCCAATAAAAATGAGTAAGGCTTTAAAAACCTGATGCTTTTAAAGGGAAAAATGAATAAAGTTACTTTACAAGGCAAAAATACTTTCATATTTTAAAAAATAATTATTTTAGAGAGATACAGAGCTCTGCCTTCTGCCAGATCACTCCTCAAATGCCTGCTATGATTGCAGTGGGATCTGGGCTACAATCAAGAGCCAAAAATTCAATCCAGGTGTCCTTGGGGGTTGTAGGGGCCCAAGTGTGAGAGCCTAAGAGTAATTACAGGCTGCAGGTGGGAGTTAGTTCAGCCAACGACTGAACTAAGGTGCTCTGCTCTTGGTCATTCTGATCGCTAGGCTAAAGCCCTGTATCTTCTTTGAGAAGCCTTTTTGGTTATGCTTTTTATATAAAAATGGAAAAAGCAATTAAGCTTATTTTAAATTATGTTTGGGTTATTTGCCTACCCCACATTTGAGGCTTTTAAAATTCTTTTAGTTTAGAACAATGAGGTATACTTAATTATATATAACCTCATTGAGAAAAAGACTAATTTTGTTATCTCTAAAAACAAGTTTCAGAAAACACATCTAATACATTTGTGTGCACAACATTCTGCCTGTTTTTTTCCAAAGGCCTCCAAAAGTTTTCTGAATGGTTTGCAGCACAGTATCCTTTATCAATACCCTGGATTGAGACCCGGCTCCCTTTTAGAACAACAGGTAATGCCTATTCTAGCATCTTTTGCTCATTTCAGAATCACATTTCGTATCACCTTAATTCACCTGGGGCTTTGACTAATCAGCCAGCCAGCAGGTCTTCAGGTGGAACATCACATGCTTGAGAAGAGAGATGAACTTGTGGACAATTACTTTCAAAATGTGTGCTGCCCGAGACCGGTTTTGTGAACCACAGATCAACACAGTATTACTCTTACAGTTTCCATGCTGCGACACCCTGCACCAACCTGTCTTGACCCTTCTCTGCCAGCTGCCGATTCTTAACGACCTCCAACTTCACCACCTCTTCCTGGTGGCTTCTGTTTTTGGTTAACTACTGCCTCGCATGCACAGGCCTTAGCACAAGTTTTGTTTTAAAATCAGTATCTTAGAAGACTTGTAAGCAGCACTAAAGAGAACCCATTAATCAAAAACATTACATTATTCGGAAACACCCCCCCCCCAAAAAAAGTGTTAGATTTCTCACTAATGACTTATGCCAAAAAACAAAAAAAGCACAACTGTAATTTTTAATTCTCACAATGAATTCAAAAGGCAGTCATATTCGGAATTGGCATTACCTTGACACCACAGCCAAACAAAAGCACCACAGAAGGCAAAAATAGGCCAATCCCTTAAGATAGCTGTAAAGTTCCAATAAATTGCTAACAAACAGACCCGTGACTACTAAAAACTCACCACAGCTGCATGAGATTTATTCCAGGATGGCAAGAGTGGTTACAATTAAAATCAATATTACATACTATTAATAACAAAAAAGCATCTATGTTTCCATTGACAGTAAAGACTTGATAAAATCCAACATCCACTCACGAAAAAATCATGGAGCCAAGTAGTAGGTAAGACTTTCCTCAGAGATGAAAACTACTTATGACTATTCTACAGCGCAGACATTTATAATAGGATGCAACCAGTATCATACTCGGATAGCTTCCATGATCAGAAACAAGACATACATCCTGGATTCACAACTGGTACAGCATATTATAGAAAAGTCTAGGAGTTATCAGGCAAAAAAATAAACATCCAAATCAAAAATGAAAATCAACCATTATATATCTGTTGAACACATTTTCTAGCATACAATTTCTAAATTTTTAGAATTATCATGATTGAGTAAAATTTCTGAGAACTTCACATACAATGCTAAGTTGCATCTTATGACATTCATACTCTAAAAAATTTTTTTTTCATTTATGATAGCATCAGGCTGGATGGGATGTTAAAGCTTTAAAAATATGCTGAAAGCAAGAAAATAATATTACAACTATAGAAACAAAAAGATACCCTGCACTCATGGATTTCAAGACAAGAAAAAGGCAATTATTCCAAAGTTACTTATGCACTCAATGCACTCTGTTAAAATATAACTATTTGAATATACATTTACTGTAACCCACAAAAGAATACTCCACAGATTTGTATTAAACTGTCAGGATCCCCCAAATAACTAAAACCGTAGGAAATAAAAGCACTGGGGAATACTTCCTGACTTCAATGCTTCCTTTAAAATCAGTACCAATTTTTCCATATTTATCATCAAACTAATTTCTGACAAGGGGCCAAGACCCCACAAACAAAACAGCAAAGAATAGTTTCAACAGCTACCAATGGAACACCTGTGACCGCACATCAAAAGCAGGGACATTGAGACTCTCCTACCACTTACAATAGAAGCTCAAAATGGACTTAGGTACGAAATACAAAAATCTCTTAAAGCATTCTAAAGACAGCAATTACAACGTCAGATTTGGCAGCAATTCCTTCTTTGTAACATCAAAAACACAAATAAGAGAAAGACATATTGAACTTCATTACACTTAATATTGTACACTTCAAAGGACTCCACAATGCACAAAAACAACTCACGGAGTGGGGAGAGTGTATTAGCATAACTTTAAAGGTCTACAGAAAACATGTATTATGAAAAAAAAATGTGTTACACTCACCTGCTCACTGTTGCGATGGACATCAGGAAGTACAGCCCCAGTGAAGCTTTTCAAAAACGCTGCAACACTGAGACCCTAACAGGCCAACACACTAAGCGCGGCTTAGGGCTAGCCTTTTATCTCCTAGCTTGCAGGCCACTCCCCTAGTTTCTCATTGGCTGAGTACCACAGGCTTACAATCTTCTCCACACTTGCTTCAGCTGTTTTGGCCAGTAACGTCTTGTTTGCCTAACAACTTTCAGATGCACATCATCTAGTGTGCTAGCTAGTTGTCTACCCACAGCTAAACACTTACTGCAAAAGATTTTAAAATGAATGCGAATCTATCTGTTAATTCCATTCTTCCATAAACTTTCTTAAAGTGCTCTCTTACAGATTATGTAACTAGTAAGGAATTGTAGAGTACAAGATACCTACAACTCAAAAACACTGAGAACAATAAAGATATCTTGTATTCAAAGTGGACGAAAGAGTCTGAATCTGTATTTCTCCAAATGCATTTCCAAAATGCAACCAGGTCGTTGAAAGGATGCTCAGAGTCCTTTGTCGTTAGGGAAATGCAAGTGAAAACCACAAAGCTACTTAAGAATTCACACTCATCTGGGTTACAGTATAAAAGTAAGCAAAGAGTAAACAATGCTGGCCAAAATTGTTGGTGAAGTTGGATGACTTGCATATTGCCTGTGGTAATGTCAAATTGCAGTCACTGTGGAAAACAGTTTGGCAGTTTCTCAAAAGTCAAACACTGAATTACCATAGAATCATAAAATTCAATTCCATGGTACACACTCCAAAGAACTGTACACAAATTAACATTTTTACACTAATGTTTTAGCTGCACTATTCCCAACAAATGGAATTTGGTTTGCTAAAATGAAAAAAAAAATTCAAATATGTATCAGCTGGTGAGCTTATGCAATGGAATTTGGCAATTAACAAGAATGAAGTACTTATAAATATTAGAATGTGAATCAACCTCTAACATATGCTGACCCATAAAAGCTAGCAACAAAAGGCCATATATTATACAACTCAATTTCCATTAAGTAACCAGAAGAAATTAATCCATAAAAACAAAACAAATTAGTGGTTTCCAGAAGATAGTGGGAGAGCAAAATAAGGACTTGGTGAGTAAGGATTTCCTTTTGTATTGATGAAAATTATCTGAAACTCAGTAATATGGAAGATTGTCCTTTTAAAAATATACATATTTATATCTTTGAAAGAGTCACAGAGAGAGACAGAAGAAGCAGCGGACCACAAAATGACCACAATGGCAGGGGGTGGCCAGGCTGAACCCAGGGCTTTCATCCAGGTCTTTCAAACGGACCTGGATGATCATCTTTCACTGCCTTCCCAGGTGCATTAACAGGGGGCCAAATTGGAAGTGAATCAGCTGTGATGCAAACTCTCACCCCCTAAGAGATACTAGCTTTGCGGGCAGTAATTTAACCTGCTGTACCACAAAGATGATCCTTAGATGATTGTTCTTTATTCTTTATTATTTATTTCATTTATTTTTATCAGAAATTCAGATTTACAGAGAGAAATATCTTCTGTCCATTGATTCATTCCCCAAGTGGCTGCAACAGGTGGAACTGAACCCACCTGAAGAGTCAGGAGCCTCCTCCAGGTCTCCCATGTGGGTGCAGGGTCCCAAAGCCTTGGATTGTCCTCGATTGCTTCCCCAGGCCAGAAGCAGGGAGCTGGATGGGAAGCGGGGCTGCGGGGATTAGAACCAGGCGACCATGTAGGATCCTGGCATGTGCAAGGTGAGGTCTTCAGTCAACAGGCTATTATGCCACAGGCCCAGAAGGTTGCGCCTTAACTGGATTAAAGTAGACCACTTAACAGAAAATGCTATATAAGACACCTCAGTAACACATCAAATGTGGGTTACATTTTCAAGTAGAAAAATTCTATCATTATTTTCAACCTGGAAATACTAAAGATTGGACAACATCACAGCTTCTTTCTCTATAAACAGCACATAAATTCAGCTTTCTTCAATATTCAGTTTTTGTTTTTATTAAATCTTTTCAGAACTATTTATCACTAGCAAACTAGTCTTTATATCATTAACCACAAAATGATTTCAGAAGATAAATGTATATAATCTTGCAAAATCAGACAGTTACCTTAGTGTTTATTATATTCTTGGAATTCACTGATTAAATGTCAGTAGCTCATATTATACCAGGTCTTCTTTTTATTTGTAAGCCTTATGCATAGACATTTGAAGAAATCATTTAGACACATCTATACTAGAAGTTGACTATTCCTGCACGAGACTTATTTTAAAACGGTATTTGATTTGAAAGGCAAAGAGAGAGGGAAGAGACAGAGTTCCCAGGTGCTGGTTTACACAGCAAATATCCATAGCAGCTGCGACTGGGCCAGGTCAAAGCTGAGAACAGCCTCACAGGTGGCAGGGATCCAAGCACTTGATCCATTACCTGCCGTGTCCCAGGATGTGCACTGGAAACAGGAGCACATCCAGGAAATAAACATAAAGTACTCTCAGAAGGGTTGTGGTCAACCCAACCAGCATCTTAACCGCTAGGTCAACACCTGCTCCCACACAGATATTTTCAAAACCTGAAGGACTCACAAGAGAATTTTGTTTCATTGATTTTAGCCCAAGAAGCTGCTAAAGTTTGACTTTCTCATGTATCTTGCCTTTGGCAAGATAAAGATTGTCAGAAAACAAACACAACATTTAAAAATAACTGAAAAATAAGCTATGGCTGTGAATGATATCTATAAGATGTATACTGTATCTAGGCAGAGTCTGCATCTGAAGCCAGCATTCATTTAGAACGTGCCAACACATTGTAATTAAATGCCTATTAAGAGGTATTTGGTTTATTTTTTTAAATCTAAAAATATTGAGCAGTTATTATTCTTGAATGCCAGAATTTATTTTTGGATGTTTATAGTTATTTAAATCTCCTTGTTGTAAATCCCATATAATTAATATTTATACAATACAAATGAACTATAATGTGTATAGCACACAGGGATATTCTCAGAATAGAGAATGCTATGTCTCTAACTTTTCATGAGTTATTTTTTCTTGGAAAATGGAGTAAGTATCTTTTACATGATTCCTTTAGGAAATAAAGATTACAAGTGAATATTTTTTGTAATTACTGACCAGAGACAATTCCTCTCACCAGATTGCCTAAATAAGAAGTACTTAAGACTCGTGCACAAGGCATACATTGTACATATTGCATTATTGTACCCATGTGTCACTGTATATTAGTGTTATTGGCTTAGAGTATATAATATCTGTTTCTATGCAGAATTATAACCAAAGAATTCTAACTGCAATGAAAGAAAGACATAAAAGGAAGAGAGGAAAAAGAAAAAGAATTGTTTTTCCTAGACACATGTAAGCAGAGCTGAGTAATGTTAATGTTTTCTAGAGGCACTGTCATTCTTTTATTTATATTGTAATCTGGTAGGATTTTCAAATATTCAACTGAAAAGTATACAAAACTTTATCTAACTAAAGATTCAAGCTGTGAATTGAGAAAATGTAAAGTCACCAAATTTTGCTATGACTAGTTTGAGCATTATCAGCAGTGGTTCTCAAACTTGACACTCAGAGTGTTCTGGCGTTTGGGGCTTCACTCCCACAGATGCTGAGTCACTATTCCTGAGAGAAGCCTGAGGATTTTCTGACTTTTCCAAACCCATTTTTCAGGTGTTTGTGGTTCCCCAACAGTCTTCCAAACTGAAGATGTGAGCAAACACAGATATTATCATTAATCTGTATGAAAAGAGAAATTCAGAGACAAAATGAACTAAAAATGTTTTTGTAAGTGAAGTAATCAAAAACATACCCTCAAACACGTTCATATAATTGAACACAACAGACCCAATCACAAACACGTTCTTCTTTATAAGGTGAAATGTTGAGTATCTTGGTCAGTGTATTTTAATTTCTTGTGGAAAGGTTAAAACATGGAAGCAAAGAAAAAAAAAATGAGGGCTGGCACTGTGGAGTACTGACCCAAGCCACTGCTTGTAACATCAACATGCCAAACGCAAGTGCAGTTCTGATGCAGTCCCTGCTACTGTTCTTGGGAGACCATTAGAAGACGGAGCAAGTCTTAGGCTTTGCCATTCAAGTATGAGACCAAGGAGTTTCTGGAATCTTCATTGGTCCTGGCCCAGCTCTAATGTGGTAGCCACTTAGGGAGTGAATCAGCAGATGGACAATATCTTCCATTCTTGCTATCTCTGTCACTCTTTCAAATGAATCAATCTTTTAAAAAAAGAATTGAAAAATGGTGTTCAAAAAGTTCATGAGCAATATGTATTATGAAAGCGACATGCATTGATATAAAAAAAGTTTGTCAGAATAAACTTGATTCTATTTTTTCCACGAATTTTTGAAGTTCACTTCTGGGAATATTGTGAACATCTACTTAGAATCGCTCCTCCATATTCATAGTAGTTACACTCAGTAAAGTTGCTACAACCACTAAATTAGCATATGCTGAAACCTGCAGGGTTGGGAGGTGTCCAGGCCATTGAATCATTTGGTTGGCCCTGACAAAGTTATTTTATGTTAGAATCAAATTTCAATAATTCTGTAGCAGGCTAATTTTTAAGTTGGTATTTTGCGTGACCTTGACATGATGTTATAAATATCCAAATGGCTCTTTTCAAAAAAAATAATAATGAGGTTCCCCATTCCTAAAGGAAGAACACTTACGATGGTGAGGGGCTTCAGTCATGACATGTTCAACAGGTGAATTGCAAATTATCTTATTTATAAGACATTGGAAATCTTTCATCAAAGATTCAGGTCCACCCAAGTTCTGAGTTAACACCCTCTATACTTCAGCACACTTTTGGTTTCACATTAGTCAAAAATTATTTGCTCAAAAATACAAGCCATATCCATAATCAACATTTTAATTCCTGATTTAAGCATTCATAAAAATATTCAATGACTTCAGATTATCTTAATACAAATCATTTTAGGTTTAAACCGCATCTTGGGCCCAGCGCGGTGGCACAGTGGTTAAGGTCCTCGCCTTGCATGCCCGGGATCCCATATGGGTGCCGGTTCTAGTCCTGGCAGCCCCGCTTCCCTTCCAGCTCTCTGCCTGTGGCCCGGGAGAGCAGTCGAGGACAGCCCAAAGCTTTGGGACCCTGCACCTGTGTGGGAGACCCGGAAGAGGCTCCTGGCTTCGGATCAGCATAGTATCAGCCATTGCGCTCACTTGGGGAGTAAATCATCGGACAGAAGATCTTCCTCTCTGTCTCTCCTCTTTGTATATCCGCCTTTCCAATAAAAAAATAATAAAAATAAATCTTTAAAAAAAAACACATCTTGGGTGATATGCATCTTCCATTTGAATGGCAATATCTTCAGTAAAGTTGATAGCATTAGTACTGGGGAATGATTGTATATTAAAATATTTGAATTTCTGATCATTATGCTTAATTCATCTCAGTTCAACGCTGTTGACTACATGGTTTGATCTCATGGTAAGCAAAATTAATCTATCAAACTGAAATATCACCTTCATAATATCACTTAATATTGGGTTCAGTGAATTCGCACTAATGAATACAAAAAATACCAAAAGGCATAATTGGTCACTATTAGTGATTCAACATCGTCTTTTTTCAGATTCAGGACCACTATTTATTGAACACAGCTTAGACACAATGACAAGGCAGTGGCCTTCAGTAATCATCACAATTTCAGAGTAGGAATATCAAATAATAATAACCATATATGGTATTTAATATTTCAAATGTAATGGATTTGCAACTAAGGAGAGAATATCAAGAACAGTCGAAATTACCAAATACAGATTTCTGTAACATGATTTCCCAATACAGGGGAAACCATTTCTCTGTGGGGACGAACTATCTGCAATGTTACATCTCTTTTAATTTTCCTACAGACAAATGGAAGATAAAATAGAGAAAAATACTAATATCAACTGAAAAACGTCTCCTTGGAGATTTCTTTTGCTCATGTAATTTTGCCTACAGCAATGACATGGTTTATTTCATCCATAGCATTAATATGTATGAGTGAATAGACTGTATTAATACCAGAATAAGTAAGACTACCGTGAAGGAACTCAAACACACTTCAAAGGCAAACATCAGACATTTATGTAAAATAAGCCATTTGATAAGTGGATTTGTCAAGAACTAACATCATACTTATGGAATTATTTTTCTTGAATCTACAATGAAATTCAATTGTTGGTTCACTCAAAGATAATAAATCTTGACATAATTTATAATTGAAAGTCAAAACACACTCTTATGAAGAAAACCTTAAGAGTTCATACATTTACAATAACTGCTTGTACTTAAACATCAGTTATTAATTGGGAATCTTCCTGGCTCCCACCAGTTATCTTTGAATGACATCCGTTATCTGACAGCCTTGAAAAGTTGTCTGATAATAAATTAACATCATGAATATTTATACAGCACATAACTACTTTCTTCTACTTTCCATTGTTTTAAAGATTTATTTATTTTAATTGCAAAGTCAGATAAACAGAGAGGAGGAAAGACAGAGAGGATAATTTATTTTCTAAGCAAACACAACAGCTGGAGCTGAGCTGATCCGAAGCCACGACCTAGGAGTCTCCTCAGGGTCCCCCATGTGGGTGCAGGGTCCTAAGGCTTCGGCCGTCCTCTGCCTTCCTAGGCCACAAACAATGAACTGGATGGGAAGTCAGGCAGCCAGGATTAGAACCCGCACCCATATGGGATCCCAGTGAGTACAAGGTGAGGACTTTATTCGCTAGGCCATGGTGCTGGGCCCTACTTTCCATTTTTGACCTGACTTTAAAAGAAATTTATTTTTATTTGAAAGGCAAATATATAGAGAGGAGGAGAGACAAAGAGGAAGATCTTCCATCTGATGGTTCACTACCCAAGTGACTGCAATGGCCAATCTGAAGCCAGGAGCTAGGAGCTCTTCCAGGTCTCCCACGCAGGTGCAGGGTCCCAAGACTTTGGACTGTCCTTGACTGCTTCCCCAGGCCAGAAGCAGGGAGCTGGATGGGAAGCAGGGCTGCTGGGATTAGAACCGGTGACCATATGGGAGCCCGGCGCATTCAAGGCAAGGACCTTAACCACTATGTTATCACGCCAGGCCCATTTTGACCCAATTTTAAACATTTTTTTTTTCTTTTCTGAATTATCAGTAAGGAAATGGAATAAAATAAAAATAAAGGAAAATAAAAAGAGGAAAAAAGAAAAATTAAAAACAGAAGAAAAAGATTAAAAAAGGAAAGTTTTGGCTATGCGTTCATTATTACAACTATGTATTGTAGGAATGAAGACAGTTTTTGATGTTTCACATCATGAAGAATCCTTTTCACTTATTTATTTATTTGAAGAAATGGGAGGCAAGGGTTGGGGTAGAGCGTGCAGTAGTGCAATCCCAAATGTTCCCAACAGCCCAGCACAGGACAGGTCAAAGTCATGAGCCAGGACATGCACTGCGGTCTCCCCCATGGCTAGGGGCTGAAGACACCATTTACGTAGGTTGATTAGCAAGAAGGTAGATGGGAACCAAAACCGCCAGGACTTGAACATGCTCAGAGCTGCTGATATTGGAATAAGTTGCTTAACAGGCTGCACAACTCCAGGCCAATGTTTAGCTGGATATTCGGTTATGCACAAATCCAGAGTTTTCCTGTGAGAGTGTTTCTAGGTGAGTTACATCGGAATCAACAGTGGGAGTAGGGCCCAGCATGGTGTCCTATCTGCTAAAGTCCTTGCCTTGCTCTCACTGGGATCCCATATGGATGCGGGTTCTAATCCTGGCTGCCTGACTTCCCATCCAGCTCCCTGCCTGTGGCCTGGGAAAGCAGTAGAGGACTGCCCAAAGCCTTAGGACCTTGCACCCACATGGGAGACCCTGAGGAGACTTTCGGATCCTGGCTTCAGATCAGCTCAGCTCCAGTCATTATGGCCGCTTGGGAAGTGAATCATTTAATGGAACATCTTTCTCTATGTCTCTCCTCCTCTCTGTATATCTGACTTTGCAATAAAAATAAATAAATCTGTAAAAAAAAAAAAGTAGAGTTAAACAAATCACTTTCCTGTGGCATTGTGTAATTTAATGAGGATTTGATTGGATCAGTGAAGGAAGCTGGAAGCAGGTACAGATAAAGGCATAGCTGTGTTGTTAGCATCCTATATGGAAATATCTGCGTCCAGTTCTTTAATCCATATCTCGATTACGGCTTCCTGCTATTGCACACCTGGAAGACAGAACTGATTGCCGAAGCAACAAGGTCCCTGCCTTTCATATTGGAAACCTGGATTGATTTTCTGGCTCTCAACTTTCCTGGCTGCTGCATGCATTTGAAGAGTGAATCAATGTTATGCGAAATTCTCTCTCTCTTTCACACATACATCCATGCACTATAAAAGCTATATAAATTTTTCTTCAATTCCTTCAGTCCATATATAATATCCACTTTATTAAATTTGAGAAGGGCATTATGCATGGACCTTTATATCAACACATTTTTATTCAGTCATTTCTCCTGTCTATTGACCTTTTCCATTCAGTAAATACTATTAATTGGCTAATTCAATAGTTGATGCTACCACCAATTGCACGGAGCAAAACTGAGCAAATACTGGCTTGTGAATTTGTGCTTAAAATACTTACTGTAATGAAGGAAGAGTGCTTTCTTAAGGAAACTTATTTTCTATTACAAAGGAACTGAACTAGAGTTCTCCTAGCTGTAAACATAAACACATCGCAAAAACTCATTCTAAGCACTCAAGACTGGTTTTTTTTTTTTTTTACTTGTAATAAATACTTGGCATCTTCATTAAGAGAGAGAAAATACTAGTCTCATGGCAAGAAAGAAATCGATGCTTTTCCTGAGAGAAAGGCTCTGACCCATTGCACCAGAGCTCATTCTTAAGATCAAGATTGATAAGTTGAAGATTAAAAATCCCAATTACCTAAAAGTATTCATTTGCTAGCTATGGGCATGCATTCGGTTAGAAGTTGTAACTGAATTTCTATAGGGATTGTCTTAACAAATTCTAAAAAATACTCTTAAATTTCTAGGAAGACAGGTAAGAAACAAACAGTGAATGCAAGGTGGGGCAGGGGATGATGGTTTTAAGAAAGCAGATTCTTGATGACAGAGAGATACAGAAGGGCCAGAAACATTGCTCATTGTCCCTCCTAGGGCATCAAATTAACTGAGACAGAGTAGGAGCAAAAGTCTGCATGTGGATAAGATTGCAAGAATAGAGCCAGGTTGGCTGGGCCACAGGAACTGAGACTGACAAGAGTATGATGGGTGCCCAGCTAGTGCCAGCATGCACAGTGATGACAAAGAAAATGGCCTGTTGGCAAGTCATTTCTCCTTGAAACTAGACATGCAATTTCAAGAACACAAAGCCTCATTCAATTAATTGAGATTAAGTTATTTTGTGGCAGAGTAAAAGCTTGAGTTACCAGTGCATTTCAGATAACACAAAGGAAACAAGACTGTCACTGATGTTTCCTAAAAGCCATTTCATCTTTTTGACAGAGAAAATTTATTTCCAATATAAAGGAACTTAACACCAACATTTTCTTTGTTAAGCACTCATCTATAAAACAAGATCAGTAATGACAGCCTCTTCCTTGGGTCCTTCGGTAAATATATTAATAAGAAAATCCAACAGTTTGAGTGCTCAGACAAGCTAATGATTTATGATTATTCAGATATGATGCAACTCCTGGCTGCATTTCCACTGAAGATTTTGTAACAGCAAAATTAAGATCTAGGAATGTGGGGTATCACATCTCTCCAAGACTCCAGTGCAGAGCCATGCCTCGGGCCTTCTTTACCTGCCTTGCTTATCTCAGACTGCCTAGAGGACAGCATCTTCGAGGTCAGATTTTTGATCAAGGGATTCCTCTTTAAATACTTCCTCCATTTCTCATATTAGGAGCAAAATATTTTCAAAAAAATACCTGGTCTTTTTTGCCACATCCTATTTGAAAAATACAAAGTTATTTACATTTCGTGCATTTTATGCAATGGCCATAATATTTCTAACTGATACCAATATCTGCAAAGTTTTGAAGTATTTTCTGATTAAAATATACTGTGTAAAAGTGATTGGTTTAGTCACATCTGAATTGCTATCGAAATAATCATAGGAACACTGAAAATTATGTCAAATTCCTGCAAAATTTTAGCAGAAGGAAATATGTCTGACTTGCCTGCAGAACACCAGGGAGGCTGGAATAGCTGCAGCAGAATGGGAGAAATGGAAAAACAAGCCAAACAGTGAAGACAGGATGAGCTGTCCAGATCTTATGACGACGCATAGTCCAGGAAAACCACAGCATTCAAGACAGTAGGTAAGCAGAACATTGAAACTGAGAAGTTATGTGACTGACTTTTTTGAAGTTTACTCTGGCTGCTTGGGGAAGTAAAGGATGGTAGGTAGTGCTGGACTAAATAAGCCAATCAGCCTGTCACGGCAGTCATCCAAAGAACTGAAATCACCACTGAATTCACAGGGTGGAGAATAACCCAAAAGCCTAGACGTTTTTCTGAAAAATAATGATGGCAGAAATTTACCTGATGTACATTATCAAAGAACAACACAGTACTCATTTGCATTAATATATTAACATGAAAATGAAAAAGATCAAAACACATCAAATAAATGAAAATAAATGGTCAAAAAAAATTAATGCATCAGTTATGCTCTCCACCCCAAGAAAAATGACAGATTAAAACAGATAGATAAATCAATGGCTTATAAATCAGTGATACAAGAATGGATGGGGAAAATAATAATGAGATTGACCATTAAAGTTCATTGATGTTTACAGGTATTTCCAATATCACTAATTTGAAAAACAATATTTCGATTTAAATGATCTATTTCTTATGTGTTTTTCCATGTATAATTTTTTGTTTTTATTTACACATTTTATTTATATAAGGTGGCCAATTTCCTGTATTTCAGACCACACATTTAGGAACACAGTGGAACCTCCCACTCCATGCTCCCTCTGCTTGCATTCCCTACCCAACCCTCTCTTCTTTCTTCTTTCTTTTTATTTTAACAGGAGTACTTTCAGTTCCCTTCACAATCATAAGTTTAATACCATATCAAGGAAAAATAAGTTTGCTAAGCCTACTAATAGGTGACACACTTCACACGGTGTGTTATTTGTGCAATCATGCTCTCTTTGATTCAGATACTTTTTCTCATCCTTATCTGTTACAGCTGTTAGTCATTAATTAAAAGAAAAGATACTTTATTAAACAACAAACTTTTCGAACATGCCATTTTCTGCTTATATGTAATGTCATCAATTTGTTATCTACATAATGGTCAATGTTATATACTCCATTCGTTCATAAAACCCAGCTGAATTACAGTAGCTTACACATGTCATCAATATTGCCTTGACTGCTTTATGAAATTACCTGAGTGGATTGTGCCTGATTTCCAGTTCTGTTTTAATGATACTGGGAGACATGCCCTGGCTTATAAATTACTGCAGCAATGTTCTGGAAAAATTAAAGCAATCTTACTGCAGACGAAGGCAAACAAATCATCCCCTACCCTCTTTTTTAGTTCTCATTCCTTCACAAAAATATAGAAGGGCAGTATTTCTTTCTGGACTATTAGAACATTAATTGTTCTCTAGATGAAAATTAGGAATTTCTCACTTGATTTGAATGTCAATATTTTTTAAGTTAAAAGCAATATGTCTATTCATAGCTCATTCTTTAAACTATGATTTTTTTGGAGGGAAATATGCAATACTTTAAAATCTCTGATTCTCTGAATGACTGTAATCTATTTCCTGAGCTAGAAGGAGAAATACTGTATGGAACTACTTGAAAATTACTTTTCGTAGGATATATGTTTATTGTAGAAAAAGGCACAGAAAGTAAATTAATTTCCAACTAAAAATAATGATGCTATTTTCATTGTATGAATTATAGCCAGGAATAAGTTTTAATAGAAGCTCAGGTGAAGGGAACAATTGGCATCTTAAACTCTGAATAGATAGGGCATGTTCTAGTATCATCCGCAAAGTACTTATATTATTTCGATCAATGTTTTCTCTAAAGGAGAGTACTGAACTCATTTTGGGTTTCTGTTGAGATTGCATGGTGACAAACTCTATGAAGTTTTTACTTACCACTGGGACATGATGCACCACTTGTAGCCCACTAACACACCATCAAGGACAACACAGGCAATAGGGATGACTTGATGACCGCTTGAAGGAAAGTATATGGCTTACACTCAGTTAGGAGTAAGTGTGGCTGGATGTACCAAGAAAACTGAGCTAAAGAACTTAACTAAATCATTTTTACTTTTACCTTCCAATAAGCTCTTAAAATTGTTTGAACTTGCATTGATATGGCGATTTCAGAGTGTAACTGGTGACATGGTACTATCAATACCGTGTATATCCTCCATGGTGGAACCTTGTGGTTGCATAATAGCTATTTTATAACCAAAACCTAATTTGTATTTCGAGCAAGAATAAATGAAAGGACAGTATAACAGAAGTGTCCTCTTTTTACAATGAACTTTCTCAGGAGATTCTCCCCAAAACTTCTCCTTTCAACTTATTTTTTGAAAGAATAGATCCCAATTGTCATTTCTGTTCCTATCTTTTCAAACAACTACCGGTGTGTTACTAAGTCTTCTTGATAACTGAGCTGTTCCATGAATTAAAAGGAGGGATCAAACATTAGTACATTTGGAGGTGTAGCATGCAAGCTGACATAAAAAATGAGATTATGAACAGAACTTATATAAGTGTACTTGGAAGCATAAATATTGAATCAAATATAGCAAAAAAGCAAAACAGAAACTGACAATAAGACCAGTTATATTGTGCATAACTATAAATTTAAAAAATAACTTTATTACAGATAGATGTGCTAAATCTGAAAGTGGGATCAGGAGAGTGGTATAACGGTGTTATGATGCTAAAATTTTAACACTTTTTAAAAGATCATTCTATTTATGTAAGGCATTAGTGTAACAAAACATCCATTCTTCCTTGTAATTCAACCCCTTATTCACCCTTAAAGGAAGACTTCTCTCTCAGTTTCTCCCTTTCTCTAAATCTGGCTTTCAAATACATAAATGCATCTTTAAAAAAGACAACCAGGACAACATCATTTCCTTATCCATTCTTTGAGAGATGCTCTGTATCAACCGGTGCGATGTAATAATATAGTCATTAGTTTGCATTTTGTTCTTTAGTTCAGTTGGTGTATCTTGAATATAATTTTAATATAGCTTTTGTAATCTCTATAAAAAAATACTTGAGGCGAGAGAGACATAGAGACATAGAGACACAGAAACCACAGACAGGATCTTCTGTTTATTCGTTTATTCCCCAAACACTCACACCTGGCAGGACTGGCTCAGGCCCAGATGCCAGGCACTGAACTCAAGGCACTCCCCACGTTGGTGAGCACGAGTCCTCGCCTGCTGCCTCCAGGGTGGGCATTCTCAGGAGGCAGGATTAAGCCAGGCACTCTGACGTGGACACGGGCATCTCCAGTGGAATCTTGCCTATGGGGACAAATGCCTGCCCCTTGTAATCCTTTCAATGTCATGCAGTGTTACAATCTCTACACTAAATTTATTGAATTTGGCCCTTTATTTCTTTGTGGATGTCAGAAACAATACCCACATATGTCAAATGTCAAGAATCACCTATCTCTGAGGAAATTTACTTTATCAAAGGAAATTGTCATTTATGATTTTGATAGATGATTCCATGCTGCCCTTTATAAAAATGTTATTGTATCCACTTGCAATATATAATAAAGTCTATTTTCTGACATCATTTCCAATGTGTTGTATTATCAATTATTTCTCCTGTCCCAATATTATGGTAGAAATTATACTTCAATATATTTTCTTTTAATTTTTACTATTATAAAGGAATTCAATGTGTTTCACTATTCTGAGTTACCATAGAGCCCTCCTTCACCCATTTCCTCAACTTCACTCCTTCCTCTTTTCTTTCATCCTTTGAATTTTTGCAAAAACATTTCAAACACGATAATCACAAACTTAATGCACCACTAAGCATAATATTCAACAAGTTAAAAATATAGACTTTTGCACATATTAATTTTACTATTGGTGGGAAGAGATCTGTCATTTTATTGATTTGATTCAAACTTTTAAATATTGTATATTATGGCTTTGCTTGCCTACCTGGTCATTCACTAGTCACTCATTGTTCTAATCTTTGATATTCAAAACAGACTTTATAACTGGAAGAAATCATCACCTCAATGACTTTTGATTTTAGAATGTTCCTGGACTTTATTGCTGTTTATTTTCCACATCACTCTGAAATTGCTTTATTAAAAATATAAACCATAAAATGAGAAACACATCCTTCTTGGCAGTTGGTGACTCAGAATATGAGAAATACGTGTGGTTTCGGCCTGATGTGGTAGCCTAGTAACTAAAGACCTTGCCTTACACATGCTTGGATCTCATATGAGTGCCCAATTCCTACCCCAGTTGCTCCATTTCCTTTCCAGCTCCCTGCGTGTGGCCTGGGAAAGCAGTTGAGGATGACCCAAACCCTTGGGACCCTGCATCCACGTGGGAGACCCAACAGAAACTCCTGGTTCCTGGCTTTGGGTCAGCTCAGCTCCAGCTATTACAGTCACTTGGGAATTGAACCAGCGGGTAAAGATCTCTCTCTCTTTCTCTGTGAATCTGCCTTTCCAATAAAAACAGATAAATCTTAAAAAATAAAGAAAGAGGAAGAAGTGTGGTTCACTAAATGTTCTAGCAGGGCTGTAAGCACACCCATTTGTCACTTCCTAAAAAATGAAGCATTAACATCATAATGCTACTATCTGTAAATGGTTGCAGTTAATGCCATGGGTGGTCATCCTGATCCTCCGCAGGAGGGACAGACATCCCAAAGAGCTGCCAGTCTGAGTCCCAGCTATTCCACTCCCAGTACAGCTTGCTGTTAATGATCTACAAAAACAGCAGGTGATGGCCCAAGTCCTTGGGCTCCTGAAGACCTAGGAGACCTGGAAGGAATTCCTAGCTACGGTCTTTGGATCATGCCACCGTGGATTGCGGCCATGGGAGCCAACAGGACATGGAAAATCTCTGTTTCCCTCTCTCTTTCTCTCTGTAACTCTTTCAAGTAAATGTTTAAAAATGGGCCCAGCACAATAGCCTAGTGGCTACAGGACCCTGCACCTGTGTGGAGGACCCAGAAGAATCTCCTGACTTCTGGCTTCAGCTCAGTTCAGCTCTGGACATTGCAGCCACTTGGGGAGTGAACCAGCAGATGGAAGATCTTTCCTCTCTGTCTTTCCTTCTCTCTGTAAATCTGCCTTTCCATGAAAAAAAAAAAAAACTCAAAAAATGAAAAGCAAAACCTGGGTGGTTGGAATAGGAATATTAGTTTTATTTTCCCTTGCTATATATGTAATGTTAATTAAAACAAAGTTAAAATGAGCATATATGACTAACCATTCTAGTAGTGTGTATTCTAGCAGTGGAATTGTAATATATTTCATTAACTTAAACATCGTTTGTGATCATCGGTATTGTGTCAACTTCAATGGTATTAGGGATGGTACATCAGACAAACTGGTGGACAGATTTTCTTCTCTAACATGTGAGCTGCACAGAAACAACCTAAGGTCAGAATAAAACAAAGACTTGCCTCGCTGCACGTGTCAGAATTCTCTGACCTACACCCTTAGCTCTGCACAGTTTCTAAACTGCAACCCCTCACTGTACATTTTATTTGGCTGGTCTCAATAAGCACACAACCCACTTCCTTTGTATCGGTCTCCTTATATGTCTTCACACACACACACAGGTCCTGTTGCCTGGCATAATGATCACATGCCTTCTGGGCAAGCCTTTGGATCCACAGTTAAGGCGCCACCTAGGATGCCCACAACCAGAAGATGTGTGATTGAGTTTGAGTCCTGGCTCCACCTTCGAGCCCAGCTTCCTGCTAATGAGCACCCTGGGAAGCAGCAGGTGAAGGCTCCGGCACTGGAGTCTGTGCCACCCACCTGGGAGACACGCGTGGAGTTCTAGGCTCCTGGCTTCGTGTGGGAGTGACAGAGGATAGCAGATTCCTCTCTTTGGGACGTTAACACACAGATGAAAATACAGGTATTACCGTGATTATTTACACAGTTATTTTCAGCTAGTTAAGCATGCAAGTACATTATCTAGTGGTAATTTTATCTTCCTTTCCTTCTAATTCTTATACATTTGATTACTTGTTATTCATTGCTTTGGCCAGTACCTTCAACACAATAGCATCCTCTGTGTTTTTGTCATTAAAAGGAACTTTTATCCAGATCTCCATGAGTGACACAGTTAAAACTTGAGCCATCACCTGCTACCTTTCAGGATGTACATTAGCACCAAAGACACAATTCACACTCCAGAAGCAGGATATGCTGAGACAGACATCCCGAGGGGTTCTTCACAGATGTGCCAAATGCCTTCCCTTAGAAGGAATATTTGTATTTTATTATTTGATATGACATTATAAAACTACAGCTCCAGTAATAAGATTCTGAAGATTAACATTGAGCTTTGTCTCCTTTGTTCTCCAATCATTCCCACGCCATCTTATAACTGATCTGCACTAGTGAAAAGCATGTTTTTGAGTGAAATGTATTCCAAAGCCCTGAAATCAATTTAACAATCTCTTTTACAGACTCTGCAACTGAGTAAACACCCTGAAAGTACTAAACTGCCAATAACCTCCTTTCTCTATTAATAAAGGGACATCTAAATCTATTTTACAAGAATAAATATCATTTATAAATGGATAAAATAGATGAGGTTATAAAATCAAGATCACCAATTGGGCAATGTTCAAAGAATTACAGAATTTCTCTAGTTTCTATAATCTGTTTTTTCATTCCTCATGTAAGCAATTACATTAAGTTCAGTGGGAAAATATCTGATCATTTTATTTATGTAAACCACATGAACACATACAGTGGATTTCGTATCCTTTTCCTTTCTAAATCTTACACTATATAATGGATATCACTTCATAGAGTTTGCATAGCCCTGTACCTAAACCGTTTCTTACTGGGGAATATTTTAAGTTATTTTTAGTCTTTCTCACATAGAAAATTTAGTATGAGAGTTTTGTGCAAAAATCTCTCCATATTTTTGTGAGTCTGTGTGTATATAGGACAGATTTGCTGTATGAGAGATCACTGCATCGATGCATAAATGAATAGGTAATTTTTCTAGAAATTGACTCCCATAGAGGTTGTACCATTTTGCCTCCCTTATAACAATCTGTGAAAGTAAGCATCTCCACAAAATTTTCTGGGTGGGGACTTTTGCCAGTGTGATAGGTGAGAAGTTGTGTATCTGCATAGTTTTTAAAAATAAAATCAAGTATCTTTTATGTTAACACCAGACTATGTCCATAAATAGATTATTCATACAAAGATGTATAGGCAGAAAGATATTGGTCAGTAGTGATTTAATTATAAACACATACCTAAATTGTTTTAATGTTTCCAGTGATGATTTGATCTGCCAGTTTTTAAAATTTTCATGAAATAAAAATGATCAATCTTCCAAAGTTTTGCAGCTATAAACCCATTTCTTTTATAGGTGTGTGGATATGATTTATGCTCAATAAAATGCATACACTTAGAGTATACATTTTAATGAACTTTAACATATGTAAACAACCTTGTTGTTGCCAGTGCTACCCAACCTCTGAGCCACATTTTTCTCCTAGAATTTTTTTATATTCTTCAATCATGAAAGTATTTGTAGTTCTTTTAAGACATTCCTGATCATTTTTAAATCCCCAGTTAATGACTAGTATAAATAAAAATGCAGTGATGTTCATGTAAGATATTTTATGGGGTTATTTAAGAGGAAAACTGACAGAGAAACACAGAAACACATCCCTCTGCAGAGACAGGAAGAGAGAGAGACCTTCTATCTACTAGTTCACTCCTCTAGCTTCCAAAACAGCCGCCTTGGGTTTCAGCCTGCCTCCTGTGTGAGTGGCAAGGGCCAAGGACTTGGGCCATTACATGCTGCCTTTCAAAGTTCATCAGCAGGAAGTTGGGTCAGGAGCAAAACAGCCCCAAACTCAAACCAGTTCTCTGATGTGGGATGCATTCATCCTAAACTGTGGCCTTAATCTGCTGGGCCACAAGACCATGGCCTTGTACAAAATATCTATGGAAAATATTTATCTTGGGAAAACACAGACGATGAATGCTTTAACGTTGCACAATCTATCAAACTACATTTTCAATGTATCAGCACAATTTTATATACTCAGCAGCAATGCATGAAAGTCCCAGCGGCTTTACGTTTTCACCAACACTTGATGATTGTTGGGCTTCTGAAATTAAGTCAGTCTAGGAGTATTTAGTGATGTCTGAAAGTGTTTTGAATTTCTCACACTACTGGTTATATAAAACGTATTTTTTGGGAGATGAGCATACATAAATAAACATGACATTTCTTCTCACATCACATTCTTTTCAGGATTTTCATACCACTAAGTATTAGAAATGTTCGGGTTTAGGGGATGGGTGTCAGATATAGCCATTAGGACAGTGTTTGGGATACCTGCCTCCCCTTGTACAAGGTCTGGGTTTGAGTATCAGTTCTACTTTCAATTCTATCTTCCTGCTCATGTATTTCAAAGGAATGCAGCAGTGATAACTCAGGTTGCCAGGTCCCTGTCACCCACAAGGGACACTCTGACAGAACTACCAGTTCCTGTCTTCACCCTGATCCAGCCCAACCAAGTGAGAAACAGATAAGAAAGAGATTTTGTCATTGGATTCACATTACAGAATGTGCTTAAACAGATGCTGATACAGGATTCTGGCATCTTAAGTAGCAGCTTAATCCACTGCACCATGATTCTAGCCCTAAACTATATTTATTAATTGGAAATCCTCCATACTATTTTCTGCAATGAGTATAGTAATTAACGTTACCATCACAAGTACACAGAATTCCTTGTTCTGCACAACCTCATGAAGAACTCATTGTCTGTCAGCCAGTCTACCTTGAGTGAGGTGGTATCTCCTTAAGGTTTTTGGTGATCCTGAAGGTTTGGGTTTCAGTCTTGAGCACTCTTTGATGCTCTGGTTGGTCTTCTGTATGTCTTCCTTCTATTCTACCTATATTTGTTGTGCATTCTATAATTCTAAATCTTGAACAATTTCTTTCTTATCCTTCTAATGGTGGTAATTTCAGGTCTTATATTTAGTTCCATTCAGAGTGTCTCTCTCTTTCTCTCTCTCCTTACCACTGTCCACTCTGCCCCGTGTGTCTTTCCAGTTCTCTCACATCCCCTCACATCTCTTTTGCCCTCTCTCACACATCTAGTCCATCACAGGTTTTGACTCTGGTGGTATCCATAATAGATATGCACAACAATCTGGGAGTATAAGTACTTTATATAACTGAAACATTCAGCCATAAACAACATATGTCACTAATTAAAAAGTTGCATTTATGTTTATCATGTTTGTCAGTTATTTTTGCATCGAGTTATGGTATGGGATTTATTATGAACATTTTCATATATCCTTAGTTAATGTTTTATAAATGCTGCTTTTTCCCCCTTAATAAAATTAACTAAAGGATTATCTGAAAAGTAGAGTTACAAGGGAAGGGACAGACAGTTAAGGAGAAATACCCACATACTAGTTCACTCCGCAGGTGACCAAAATGGCAAGAGTTGTTCCTGGCCAAAACCAGGAGCCAGGAGCTCTGACTAGGTCCCACATACATGTGGCAGGGACCCAAGCACTTTTGTCATGTTTTGTTGCTTTGCCAGGCACATTTACCAGTGAGATGGATCAGGAGTGCCTTTTAGTCGGGCAAGTGCCCACATGGGATGTCAGCATTGCAGTCAGCGGCTTAACCTGATGGACCGTCACACTGTCTCCTGCGTGACATTTTCTTCCTTTTCTATGTCTCATCCCCCGCCCTTTGTGTCAGTGTGTCTCAATTCTACCATTATAAAATTATAGCCAAGTACATCAACTCCCTTCAGAGAGGAATGCTTTTTGTCCTAGTCTTCAGTTTTAATTACATGTGATATTCTTTGCTAAAGCACCAAATCAGATTTGATTTTAATTTCTCTGGCTAAAATCAGCCCAAATTTTGATATTTAGCCACAAAGTAGAATGGGAATGTGAGTTTCTAGGTTGTTTTAAATCTGTGTTGCAAACTAGTCTCCATCCACAGAGGACAGGTGATAGTGATGAATGTTGAAAATCATTAAACACAGAAAAGTACATACCATAATTTCTTACTGGGCAGGGCTCATTCAAGTAGATGTACATTTCCTTTTACTCATTATATGCTGGGACAGATATAATTACCTATTATCTTATACACTGAGACTCCCTACATAGGTCAGTTGCAATTTTTTATTTGTATCAGCTTGGAAGAATGAGCCATTTTCCTGTCAGCATTAAGGCTGGCATTCATATCTTTTGGTAGTATTAGCAATTCTGGATATGTATTTGCATTTTCTAACCCTGATCTTGCTTTGTTAAGAAGTGCACCAGACCCTCTTCTGGCAAGATATGGATTGGGTATGGACATGAGGGGTTTGGCATCACATTTCCAACAGTATGATATGAAACTTTGTACTAGCTCTGCAAGAAAAAAAGTAGTAGGTAACTAAACACCACCCATGATTATGAAGTGTCTCAGAGAGACAGGTAAATTACTGGGAAGCCATATGTTAGGGCACAGATACATTGATGCACTGAATGTTAGACGACACAGGTACTCCTTCCATCCGGAATGAAATCGGTGTGACATAAGAGCCTTTGTGACAGGATTATATACACACTTGACTTACAATACTTAGCCAAGGCCCAGGGGAGCCCTTCTCTCATTCATCTTTCATGCTTGCATTTTCATACCTACCCTGCTTTTTTCCCCTGCAACCTCTTATTGCCCTCGAGAGCTTTAGAACCATAAATTAATGACAAATAACGTAAGGTACGATGTCTTGCTCTAGTATCTAGAAAAACCAAAGAAGTTAAAAAAAAATCTCACTATTGTAATGGCCTTACTTGCTATACAGAGACATACCTTTTAATCTGTTTCTTAGCTTGATTTTAATTTTGACCTATTATTCTAAAGTGAGCTTTAAGAATTTGAACTCTATTTTAGTTAGACACTATTTGGTCAGATACATTTTAAAAGCCCATTTGTCTGTGGCTAACACACAATTAAAATGTTGACTGTAATCTTCCTCTGGTATCTTTCTTGCATTTTATTCCCTGATGAAGAATATCAATATGTACTCTTTTTGTTTTAGGAATAAAATGTTAATGAAAATACATACATGATTTGGATTATGGATATATATTTTGTAAGATTAGTCTGCACCGTGACTACAGATAATGTGTCATTATGCTTTTCCTACAACAATGAATTTGTTTTGCTCTTCAATAATTCATCTGAGGAAAGTCATCATATGGACACTGTTAGCACTATCAATTGTGGATGAGAATTGGATCTCTCCGTAAGAATTTATTTAACAATCTCCTAATTAGATTAGATGTTGTTTTGCCATAGTTTCTAATCTTAACTCATATTTGGACGTCTGAGAGTATAACTTCCTCTCTCAAACTAATAGGAAAATAGGAAAATAGAACTATCAATGCATAGTAGAACATTGACACTCTCAAACACAAACCTGAAATACGGTACTTAGTACCAGTGTGTTTATATTAAAATTAAATGTCACTCACTAAAAAAAATTAGAAATTCCAGCCAAGCAGGAAAACAAAAGTGTTGAATAGCAGGTGGTTGGTGTGTCAGATACAAGTGACATCCAGGCATATTTTTTACTGTTTTAAGCACATTTCTCCCACAAAGAGAAAACAGTAGGACGCTGATTGCTTCTCTTATCCTTACTTTCCTCATATCACACTTCCAAAAGAAAGCTGTCTTCTTAACTATAATTTATAATGCATTATGTAATTTAATGCTACAGTGAACATGAAGAAAGCATTTGTTTAATTTGGATTTAGGAGACTGCTAAGCTTGGTCCAATTAGTGTGGCAAAGAAGAAAACTTTTATTCTTGGAACTGAATATTCCACACTCAATAATTGTGCAAGCTTTGGTGTAAACATATGCCACTTCCTTTGTCATTGCATTTCTATTAATCACAGTTTTCATTGCCATATTTTTCATTTGCCACAGTTTTCATTGTCTCACACATATCTCAACACCTGCTGTAGATGTTCCATAATAAGAAGTCACTTCCTATTTAGTGAAGATAGGGTCCTTATATGTAAATATACATACTTAGGTATTCATGTGCATATCTGAATTTTTTTGTATAGTTCCAATTTCACATAGTTTGAGTCATTATATGTTTTATCTTAAGATGCCCTATTCTTTAGTTACCAAAAGGAAATTTCTTAGGGTTTATCTTAAGTATCTCAAGCAAATTTGCTAAAGGTTGTGGTTTCAAAAATAATTTATGCACCGCCCAAAGACCCCTGTGTCAAGTCTTAGCTACTAAAGTCTTGTATTAATAAATTGAGAATGAAATTTAATCAAATTACAGTGCCTGAAAGCTGGATGTTAGAAAGTGATTTACTTGATCAGGTTGTTATTGTGGAGTTTCTTACTGACTATATCAAGTGAGTTGTGGGGATGTGAGGCACAGTGTTCGCCCTGCTTCCGGTCTCACCATGTAGTTGTCTCTCCCCTACTCGTCAAACTTACCAGGTGCCTAAACCAATGGTTTATCTCATCTCAAACTGCGAACTTCTAAATCATCATCAGAAAATGAACTTCCTTAATTCTAACAAGCTAATCTATGGTATTTAACTTAAAATAATGGAAGTTGACTAATGCATTAAGCCACAGCATTGAGATCACTGTATTTTCAAAGAAAAAAAAATAGCCTATTTTTTCCCCCACTTACTGACAACCTAAACTCCAGGCAAACAATACTGAAAGCATCATGATTCTTAGTTATTAGCATGAAATTAAAATTGGCAATAAAGACTGCTCTATTTCAGTGACTTTTTGGGAAAAGTCAGGTTTTAGTATATATTTTCAATGGTTGCAAAAATCCAACATTGAAGAGCTCTATTCATATCAGAAGATGTACCATAATCAACTGCAGTTTAACTGCTTTACACCTCTGCCTTCAGGAAAGCCAGTGACCAGCCTCAAGCAGGATGGATTCAATTTATTTGAAGGATCTGTTCTATGTCACACAGATCCCTTCTGGCTTCCATCATTTCCTCTTAAATCTTCCACATTCATTATTTCCCACACACTGCATTAGGCCCCTGGGTTAGGCCTTTACTTCATTCATTTTCCTCTTTAAAATATTTTTATTAATACAAATGAGAAAAGATTTCACTTTTCTTATTGGTACAATACCAAGAAGATAACCATACTTCCCTCCCTCTCTCAATCTACCTCCTTCCCTTTTTTATTTTTCTGGATTTTTTGTAGAAATGTGCCCTCATATAATTGGTAAGGATGTCAGGAATTTACTTATCCCTGAAGCTTGAGTTTTAACCATGTTTAAAACATTTTTATTTGAGATATTTGGCAAATTTAACACTGGTCCACGTTTTCAGCTGGTTAGCAGAGATAAGGCTTTTCTATTTGTTACCCTCGCCACTATTTTTTTTTTAACCAGTGTTATCTGCCTAGCTGTCTATTCTCTGAAACTTTTCACTTTTTTTATACAGAGCAAAACACAGGTTTATTTCAATAAACCTCCCCACAAATCTGGAAACAGTCATCATTATCTCAATTTTATAAACACAAGAAGCAAGCCTGACAACTCATTCAAAGTGCGGCAAGTGATAAAGGGAGGGTGGGGGGGGAGGCTGTATTACAATCCTTTCTACCATTGAACAACTCAACCACAATAGAAATAATGGCATTAATTTTTCCTTTCCTATCTTGTCGACTCTTGTACCTTGGTCTGCTTTGGCCAGCTTCCATAATACCTGGATTTACTGCATCCTTCTCTAAGGAATATGCATTCTCCTATCATCTGTCCTGTGTATTTTAGATACATACCTGTTCTTGCTTAGAGGACTGAATTATAAACACTCTGGAGCCAGAAATGTCTCAAATATCATTTTAAAAATTAATGAGAATTGGGACAGTGCCACAAGAGTTGAGCACAAAGTCCAGTTTTGTGACAGATATTCACTAGAAAACATCAGTCAAACCTGAGTGGTTTGTTGAAGCATTCTGCTTGCAGGTCAGTATTGCCTTGTTTAATGAAAAGTGCATGTTATCAACCAAGCATATGAGTGCTGACATGTTCAAGTATAAGCATTTGGCATTTTTATGGGGAAGAGAAAGTCAAAATGCTTACAAATAAAATATGCCCCAAATGACAATTTCACATATGTGAGGATAGGGAATCATCTTTGGTTTGACAGTTCATTTTACTCCATTTTTCTGTAGGAGCCATTCCTGGAAAAATCGGTATCTTTCAACAATACAGAGTGCAAATGCACACAGTGTGAAGTTAATATGAAATTTCCTTATTTGTAAAATACGAGCTTTCATTTGGTTGTAGGAGACATAACAGACAAAATAATACCTCAGTGCTAAGATTATAAATTTCTTTCTTTTACTGTTTTCAGTAGAGAGAATAACATTATTCCATGGATATTATGAATAACCATTATTTTACATGTTACTCATTTATACAAATGAAGGCAGAACTGAACGCATTTATTATACGTGCTTCATTTTTTCCCAGTCTACTACTCTTAATTGAGAATGCAATGAGCAATCAAAGTCACATAGCAATTCAATTCTAGAGCTGTAACAACGCATACATTTTTAAAAACCAGATAATTTCTTTATTCTTTCTTTGCTTCATATTTTATTTAAACAATATAAGCCCATGTCTAATATTCCTTTTAGTAAAGAATTGCTGCTGGTAACACAATGAATGGATGAGGAGGGAAACTGTTTCAAGTTGTACTTAATCAATTAGTCAATAAAACAGTAGAAGAATTGATAATAATTCCAGCAATTACAATGATATGTGATAACATAGGGAATATTATAGTTTACTTAGGATAATGTGAAAAACACCCAGAAAATATGGTATAAGCAGCCATTTATTTTTCCTGGCTCCAGTAACTAGAAGTATAAGAAGCTAGAAGTCTGTATGTGTGTGTGTAAGTGTGGGAAGAGAGAGGGAGAGAAAGAAATGCAATCTATTTCTCATAAGAAAACCAGCTCCATCCTGTTAAGGCCCCAACTTCTGGCTTCGTTTCATCTTATTTGTTATTTTGAAGGCCGCCTGCCCACAAAAGTCACATTAGTGGTTAGGACTTCAACATATGAATTTGGTAGTGGAGGGGAGGTACACAATTTTTTCTATCATAGAAGAGGCCAGCGCAGCTAAACGGAACATGTACATTTTAAAAAGTCATCCAGTCCATTCATTCAGCCAGCCAGTATGTATGCCATCCAGTATATACACAACAAATTTAAAAACTCAAAAAGGGTATTTAGAAACTGTTAATAAAATTGGAAAGTTTTCAAATCACACTATGATGTCAGATTATATTCATCACAAAAATGAGTGTTAAATACTCAAGGTATTAGCAAAAAATATTTACCAGTTTAATACTTTGTAATATTTTAGGAGGCATTGTTATACCACCCCAAAGTTCAGGAACCAAAGAAATTATGAGCAACTAGTATAATGTATTACATTTTTAAATGTGGTTCCTTGAGCTGCACTTCACTATGGCAAAGTGAGAGAGTAAAAGAAGATGCAATGGGGTATGCACAAATCACAATCTAGATATGGAGAAAAAATAGTTGCAAGAGCTATTTTACCAGCGGATAAACTTTTGGATAGGATAAGCTTTACCACTGTTTCTGCCATCTATCACTGTATATAAAACAACTATCCCCACATTCAGGACATTATCACAGAACTAATTGGTTTTATATAATTCCATCATCTATGTGTGGCCCAGCTAGGGCCATTCCTGTGTCCCCTGAGATGTCTGTTCAGCTGGGACTACCAACATGACATATTAATCTGCTATGACTGTCTTACCAAAATAACACAGAACAAGGGGCTTCAACATGAAAAATTATTCTCTTTCATTCCGGAAGCTTAGTCTCACTCCAAGTCACTGCCCATCTGTTTCTCTTGAGGCTCTCGGAAAGAAAGCCACTTTCCTGCTGTGCATCATACAACGTTTGTAAGCATCCCTAGTGCCATGTCCCATTTCCAGAAGGACATCTGCTCTATTAGAGTATAGCTCATCCTTACATCATTCTTTCACTTTGCTAGCTTCTTTAAAGGCCATTGAAGGCTTCTTCAACATGAGAATTGTGGGAGAGATATAATTCCATCAATTACAACAAATTTATTCTTCACCTGTGGGGATGCCTCAGCTGGGATGGATGGCAGTGCTTTAGGCTGACTGGACATTCTGTTTCCAAAAGGTTTTCCATTGTAACTACATTGTTACTCCCAGGGAATTAAGGTATCAGGGTAGTAAGATCTTACTTGCCTCTTCACTAGAACAGGAGCTCAGAGTCTCTTTCTTGATAGTTAGACTTAAGTGACAGTGTTGCTTGTGTCACACTGTGTTAAACTGGCAGCTCAGAGTAAGTGGAAATGAGAAACTGACACCACAGAAGGTGGAGATGGTGAGACCAAGCCCAACCAAGGCCCCACTGACGGCTCCCACCCGAGCCCCAGTGCCCACGAAACCGCCCCTACTTCCAGCGGCGCCAGCAACAGCCCCCTGGCCCTCGACAGCCCACAGAGCCAGAGACTTCAACCCCATCAACAGTGGGGACAACCCCCATCAACAGTGGGGACAATCCCCTACCATGCTGGAGTGATTCCAACTCAAAGGACACCCAGCCACCATCTGGTATCTGCCAGTTTTTCCAACTGACTTGTACCCTCCCCAGCACCCCTCTCTCTTCCCCAGACTTCATGACATGGAAACACTGGCTTTCCCCTCTTTTCCTGGAGGCTCAGGAGAGCCAAGCCCGAGCCTCGTACATCCCCCCTGCCCCCAGCTCCCCTGTGAGGGTGGGCAGAAGGGCTCCATCTTGAGAGGCGCCCATCCCCTCCCCTCAGTTGGGCTGAGAAGGATCCAGCCAGCTCTTCCCTCTCTCTAGGGGTTGCTTTTCGTTCCCACCCCATTTTATTTTTTGCTGCCCTCCACCCCACCCCACCTCAGAAGCCATTGTATGAACTGCCATGTGCCACCTGAGCCTCCAGTAAAACAAAAACAGCCTTAAAACAAAAATCACCCTTCTGCATCACCCTTCTCCCCCTACCATGGATGAAAAGCACACACAGAAAGGAGGAAATCAACGGCTTCTTCCACTGTTGGCTTTCATAATCCACAAAGGGATTAGTGCCCCACAATGCCAGTCAAACTAGGAAGACCAACACTAGAATGGGCAATACATTTCCTGAAAAGGACATCACATGAAGTCAAGGAAAGAAATTTTTATTCTGGGTATTAGAATGAATGTGGTCAAATTCTAAGCATTCCAGATTCCCAAAACAATTCTTCGGAAGAGATGAGCTGAAATTTCTTGAGAGCACAATTTTTTTCTTCACTCTATCTTTTCATTCTCATGCCTTTCATCAACCCTGATTAAAATCATAGACTGGCATTTGTTCTTCTGTGTACAAAGAGGAAGGGCTCTGTGTCTGTCCTTGAGATTAAGTAACACACAGGACAGAGCAGTGTCCCTTGCCCGACAACCAAGAGGTTATCGATCTAAGGTAGCCCAACCAAAAAAATTAAAGTAAGGTAACAGTTATCTATGACAGAGACAGTAAGAGGCAATATGAAGTTAAAGTTTCTAGTTTCACAAAAAGCAGCAAATTAAGAAATAATGTGGGCAGATGCAAAAATGATGTCATGCCAATCCTTCTCCATCATCTGATCCCATTTAATGTTGCTCATGTCTCCTAGTTTATGTAACCTGAAATGCAAGGATGATGGCAAAAAAAAAATAAGAAACATATATGATACTGAGTCCATGGATGAAGGTAATTTTTGCTCATAAATCATTCCTAAAATATGGTATGTGTCTGAGGCCTTTATGTTATTCCTTAGAATTGATAGCTTAAAAAATCTTTAACACCTTTAAAACAGTGCTTTTCTACCTCATTTCTCTCGATGATTTCCATTAAATTTTTACCTTCAAGTACATCCTGTGAAAGTAGCTTGCAATTCAAAAGTGTTTTTGTTCTTGCCTAGTTCCAAGTCCTGAGCCTGGTTCCTCTTAGTTGGACTTGGTCCCTCCGTAATCATCTCCCTGCATTCACTGTGGCCTTCGTCTTCCTTCAGAGCATTCTTGACACTGAACCTCTATCACAAGTTCGCACAGTGTACTGTGAGCACCTGGATGAGAGTGGACTATGAATTCTATTCATCTCCAGGCAAAAATAACAGTGAATATTTTGAATGAATAAAAGGATGACATCATTTCACACTTGGGTGTTAAACGTAGAGATGCTTACTGACTTCCAACTCCGTGAAATTTCAACTTTGAGGGAACTTGTCAAAATCACAAATTAATCTCCATATGTTCTTGAGACCCATATGCATATTGACTTTCAGGAGAAAATTTTCAGTATTATGTAGGTCCTGAAATAAATATGCAAAGTAATCCTAGTAAAAATAGTTTATGGCATATATTTTGGTCAAATAAAAAAAAAGCCATAGAACAAATATGTTAGGAAATTGCTTGCATTCAATATGGCAGTTCAGATCACCTTTTGCTGGGCTTTAATAATGAGGTTTTAATAAAATTTATTCTTTAAAATGTATTTTTATTGTTGTAGATAAAATTTTCTGCCATAAACAAAAAGTAATTTGAAGGCATCTTAGGCATGTAAGTGAAATAGTTTCTAGGAAGCAAAATGTGTGTGATATCATCAAAAAGAACAGATGTCTCATAAGACACATTCTTTTTAATACGAGAACATTCACATGATTTATATAACTCAGAGTATAAGTCAGTTTTCCTCTACCATATCAAGTAAAAATAAGAAGAAATTTGTTTTTTTTAAATTTCCTTTGTTTCTGATACAAGCAATCAAATGGATGTTGATGTATGCCTCTATATAACCAGACAGCTCTGTTGAAAGTGTGAGAGATTGAACTCCTTAGCTCAAGAATATGAGAGACTACAAGAAGAACGAAAGGTTCTACACAATCAGATAGAAAGCTAGGTAATCATCAATGACAACTGAACAGTTCTATCATCACTGCGTTATGGCTATATCATACTTTAGACACTGATGGGGATAATTTCTCAGCTGTCTCAAGATTTCTGAATGGGTGCCAATGTTTCCAGTGTTGGGTTCCAAGTCAAATTTTGGTTCTTTTCAATGCTCAACATTTGAGACATTATTTCACTCAAGATGCAGTTTTGTGAAACTTAATTTTATACATTAGTCAAATCAAAGGTTTTAATAAAGTTACCGCAGTTTCAATGGTCTATGATTACTTTAAAATATGCTGTGTATGGATGAAATGGTTATTGGATCCTTTCTGTTAATCTAGTATAAGCAGAAATGGCTATGAGTAGAGTTAGTCTTCTCATAAACATATCCTAGACTAAGAACCGAAACAAAACATTCTGGTGTACTATGATATAAAGTTAAAAATGAAGATGTTCCTGTGAACACAGCATGAGCAGGGGAGAGGCAGTGTGTAGACCGAGAGTTTGACGACAGTGTCCTTCCACACACTGGAATCCACTGCTGTGCTCCTCAACTGACATGGACAGAAGGCAGCTTCTCCCTTGGAAGAGTGTCAGCAAAGCTTTGTAATTGTTGATGAGTTCACAAAAAAAATGGTAGTGGACCTGAAGCCAGATGCTTCAATCACAGATTTTCCCATTTACTTGGCTGCTAAAAACATTAATATCACTATGCACATTTGGAACTTTGCAATCTCCCTTTCAGCATCATTTTGATTACAAATCTCACTGCTAGGTATACTTTTTTGGGGTGGTTACTTACAGGTTTACATTACGAATTTTTAAACTTCATACTCTGCCTTCAAATAATAATAATGTAATATTTCACTTTGAAATCTAGGGAAAGGCAGGAATGTAAACAGAAATGCATACTATGTATTTTTTTCCCAAAACATCTCATGTTTTCAGAGAGCAGAGCACATTTTAGCTGTTTTGGTATCCATGACCTGAGGAGAAATTACAGGTGGAAGTTCAGTAGTTTGACTTATAATTCAGATCTAGTGGAGACATTCGGATATGTGTTATGTGCCCTAGTTTGGCACTGATATGTTAAACCATGTGATTTTTTTTCCACAGCAATTTTTCAGCAGCCTGAAAAAAAGAAGTGGAGAAACAGATGATTGAGGCTGTGGAAGATTGAAATGGCCTAGAGGGAAAAGCTAAAATATGGATGCTAAAAAGAAGAGCCTGCCTTCTCCTTTACGGAATATGTTACTGTGATGCTAGTCACCACTGTGCTGTGGAACCCTAGAGATGATTAGTTCCACCTGACAGATTTGGTACCTGCTACATAATCTCCATTTTCCTGTCTCCCTTATCTTTCTCAAGCTTCCAATAATCACTACTTCAAGTTCAGACTATTTTAAAATGTCCACATGAGAAAGCATATTCAGCATTACTTGATAATCAAAACATTTTAAAATAAAACAACAAACATTTTAAAAGGATATTTTTAAATATTTCTGAGGCAGAGTTGATAAAAATGACACGTTACGTTGCCTGCCTGGGTAAGGAAGGAAAGAACTGAGGAGATAGAAGAAAGTTAACCACAAGGGGGAATTTCACATGTATTCTAATGTCGCATATTCATTGTAGAATAAGTGCGAAGTCAGAATAAAACTGATGAAGGTTTAGAAGAGAGAGAGGAAGAAAGGGGAGCGCAGAGAGAGAAACTTTTTGATGCATCAGACTGTAACAATCATATAAACTTTCTATTCATTCTTTTCCTTGCATATGTAAACCCAAGTTGGAAGTCTTCCATTCGCCACTCCTGAGCTAATTTTTCACCTTCTTCCTTGAATTCTACCCAAAAAGCCTTACTTGGTAAAATGACATCATCAATAGCCTGCCTTGAAGACTATTCAGCTCGTTTGAGCTTTGGCTATCAAGAGGCACTATTACAAGATTGGACAGGAAGCAAATGCATTCAGAATACTGTGTCTTCTTGATCTCTCCTTGACAAGCCACACTTCCTGCCAGGAAATCTCTAACACCTGTCTATGCCTTCTGATAGGTGCATCTTTCCTTTGTCCTTCAAAGTCAGGTTATAGCAACATAAATTTCTCATCATTTCCTCTTATTTTATCCAAATCTAGCCAAAATCTTTATAAATAACCTCTTTCATTTGCATTGACCTTTCCAAAATCAGCATGCTATTTATTTCCTTATGAAGCTTGGAGGAAAACACACACATGCACATATTTGCATATGATAATAATACAGTTTGACATCAAATTTGCTAATGGTTTTGAACCTCTCACTAAATCTTTGCATCCCTCATAGACTTGTTACACAGGTTCATACACCTACAGTAGAAAATATGACTGCCAAAATGCTATGCTTGAATGAGCAATTTATTCAACCATTTTTGTGTCTAAAATCATATACTCAGTCACCCTAAAAAAGGTAATGAATCCAGAAAACAATGTTCAAAAATTACTTATGTTAAGTGCCTGCTAAGCACCTGGATTAGTGTGAGGATACAGGAGCCCACATATGGCATCTGCACTAATATAAGTGATTTATATAAATTATCACCTCTCATGCTAATGACAGTGTAAAAACACATCCGATTCCGCAGAGTAAACAGAAAATTTGACATTAATAATTTCCCCAGAATTGATATGAAGTAAGAAGTCTAGATTTGCTTTCACAGTTTGATTACGAATTTTACTATTACGATTTCACTTGCATGTTACAACTTAACATTTGTAAGGAGGACAGAAATTAATATGGCAATAGTCACATTAATTATATTCGTAATTGATCCAGTGATAAACATAGAGATGAACTCTACAGATTTTCACCAACTGTTTTGTAGGAAAACAAGAAACGCTGCTGCCATGAGGGTTAAGTGAAAACATAATTTATTTCTTTGGAGCTACACTAGCAAAGGCATAGCTCTAAAAGAGATTAAATGGATGAAAGCTTTAGGGCAAGAAAGACATTGCCTTATTTGAAGAAAAGACAAAATATCATCGTACCCTACCTATATCTTTAGAAGCATACAGAAATGAATAGAGAAAATGAAAACATTCAGGGAACATCAGTTTAAACAGAGATGGCTATGTGAAATATTTCAAAATTATAAACAATGAGAATCGTTAGCAATGAAGGATGACATTAAGCAATTAATCTTCAGCAATTAAGCAATTAAGAAAGCAGCAGGGTAGGTTTAGGATTAAGATTCCCCAAATAGAAATTTTCACCAGCAACAATAAACAAATGGAGCTTTGCATTAGTTTGCCTGGACTGATGTGTCAAAGTGCTACAAACTGAATAGCATCAAAACCGAAATGTAGTATAGCACCTGGCTGGAGTCTAGGAATTCTGAGATTAAGCTGCCTGGGAGTTTGTCTCTTTGGGGACTACTACAAAGAAACTGTCCCTTGTCCCTCCCTTAGCTCCTGGTGAATTCTCAGCCATCTTTGGTGTGCAGACACCTCACACTGTTTTTCCCTGTGTTTATCTTGCTTGGCATTTCCATCGTGTGCAAGTCTCTATCCAAATCTCTCCTTCTTATAAAGACACTGTGCATTTTGCATTATGGCTCCACCCGGCCCCAATTTGGGCTCATTCTAACAAATTACATCTGCAGTGATGTTACAATCTACTTCTTAAAAAAGATTGATTTATCCTTATTGCAAAGTCAGATACACAGAGATGCAGAGAGACAGAAAGGAAGATCTTCTGTACAATGATTCATTCCCCAAGTCGCTGCAATGGCCAGAGCTGAGCCAATCCAAAGCCAAGAGTCAGTAGTTCTTCTGGGTCTCCCACACGGGTGCAGGGTCCCAAGGCTCTGGGCTGTCCTCTACTGAATCCCCAGGCCACAATCAGTGAGCTGGATAGAAGAGGGGCTGCCGGGATTAGAACCAGTGCCCATATGGGATCTTGGCAAGTCCACGGCAAGGACTTCAGCCACTAGGCCACTGCGTCCACAATCTACTTCTAAGTAATGTCACATTCTGAGTGTATGGCGGTGGGGGGCAGGGTGAACTACAAGTTCACATATGAATTTGGAGAGGATATAAATGAAGCCATAAGACATTTAATTAACAAAATGTGGCATAATTTCTCATACATCTCACAAAAGCTCATGCTGAGGCGCTTACTACACGTATCTTAACATTAGTTCCCGAGAAGGAAACTGAATAGGTTCACCACACTCGACCAGTCAACAGCAACATAGTTTGTTGTCACAATTTGCCAAACACATGAACCAATTTTGTTTTTCTATATTCTTGATAGGAATATAAGAAAATTGATGACAATGCATCTGAAAAAAAAATAAATGCCCCTTGATACTTGTGAGTGGTTCCAGAAGACTACTGGAAGAGAGGACAAACTCTATCCAACAGTGCATTTGGCCAAGTTGGAGAACACAGGTAGCCCAGCTCCCTGGTCTGAGGCATAGCCTTATGTTTTCTTTCTAAAAAAGACAATTCCATTTCTTTAGGAATTATCAGTTCTGTTCCATACATGAGGGGCATCAAAGATTTTGAAAACCCATATTCAATGGAAAAGAGCCATTTGTACACTACATAGTAATTAATAGAAAATCATCAGGACTGATTCCACTTACTTTTTATGATGTAAAGAATAATTTTTAAAGTTCTATCCTATTTTTATTGGAAAGTCAGATACACAGAGAAGAGGAGAGGCAGAAAGGAAGATCCTCAGTCTGCTGAGTCATTGCCCAAACAGTTGCAATGGCCGGAGCTGAATCTATCTGAAGCCAGGAGCCCGGAGCCTCCTCAGGGTCTCCCACATGGGTGCAGGGTCCCAAGGCTTTGGGCTATCCTCAATTGCATCCCCGGGTCACAAGTAGGGAGTTAAATGTGAAGCAGGGCTGCCAGGATTAGAACTGGTGCCCATATGGATCCCTCTGCATACAAGGCAAGGACTTTAGACACTAGCCTACTGTGCCAGACCTGCAAACAATAAATCTTACAAAGCATAGATTGTTTTCTTCTTAGAGGGGGGGAAAGATGTTGAGTATAATGAAATGTAATGAAAAACATATAATGTGATTTGTGATATTTGTTATCAACTCAATTGTTTCTGAGAATTTTTTATTATTGTATCTCATTCACTATGTGAGACATGAGTGATAAGAAGAAAGCATATTTCCAACATGAATAAACAATTAAAATATAGAAATAACTTTGAGGTGAGAACCACAAAATCAGAATTAGAACAGAAATGAGAATAACTATTGTTAAAATGTATTCTGAGAAAATATACAATAAGAGAATTTTCATTTATGATTCTATTTGACCCTTTATCCCATATGTAATTTTCTCCTTTTAGAAAAGGGAGGGGACAAGAATGTACAGAAGAGATGACTGGAAATTACAGATTTCGCTGATGGCACAAGGAGAGATGAAGTGTTGCTTTCTAAGTTTCAAACAGATACTGTGTGCGAGTGACTGAACATCTGTTTGTATAACACTTTCTTTTTTTCAAGTTGGTTTCTAATTGTGTCTTGCAGAATGCTGAAAAGTTGAAATGGAGAAAATGTAGGTGAGAACAGATCCACCCTCGCAGTAGACTGACAACAGGGGGTTTACACTCACCACCCGGTTCTGCTGCTGCTGGGAGATTACAATTAGGAACAGATTTAGAAGCTGGAAAAATACAACCAGCAAAACTAAAGACAAAGAGGAGGATGAAGTCATTTTTCTCAAACAATTCTTCAATCTCAGAAAAGAGGATCTAGTTAAAGTATTTGTTGTTGCCCTGTGTTATAAGAAGCCAGTAACACAAAGTGTCAGGGCAGACAGGACAGATTGGGCGGTCCTCCTGAGAGCATAGGACAAAAAGAGAATTTTTTTGTCTAGTATTATATTTTCCAAAACCAGAGTTTCAAAAAAACAGAATCTTGTCAATTTTTTTCAATAATATATTGAAGAAAATATTTGTTTCAAAGATACTCTGCTAATGACAGATTTAAAGAATGGCAGAAAATGTCAGAGAAATGTCAAGGAGAGGATCTTGGTTGGCCACCTCAAACCACATTTGACTAAATCACTGCAATCTACATAAATAGAAAACCTCTATAAATTCCACTATCAGACCAACACTGCATGCATAAATGCCGTAAACGTTGCCAGCCATCAATAAAATATAGTATTTTGAAAGAATATCAAGTCTGTATCTTGTGTTATACAAATAATATTTAGGAGTTAACAATAACAATTTACTGACACTTCTGGTAAGCCTAATTAACTTGACTTGAATTATAGTTCTGCCCAAACATCTAACCCCCATGTTTTCAATATTTACTTGCTTCTCACATAATCCCTGTGATATTTCTCTCAGTTCTATTTAGCTGGCTACTATGTCATCTGTTACATGTTTTCTCTGCTTCCTACATACTGAAATTTTAAACTGCAAGTGAGAATTTTGGTCCCATATCTCTCAAATAATCACTCCTCTTCAATACAAAACAGCAAAACAAGAAGCACACGTTCAAACAGAATTAATTTCTGCATTTTCGCCAGCTAAATCAGATGCAACTCACAAAATTTTAAGAATCATTTCCTGTTTAGCATCAGTGTGTAATTAAAAGAGGAAGCACATTAGATACTTAGAAAGCAACATTTCTATTTGTGTATGTGAATGTGTCTAATCCATTTTCTATTTCTATGATAGGAGGGAAATAAGGGATTTCAAGGTCATTGGAAAGGCTAGAGGAAGAAAGATCAGAAGCTCCTTCACGAGCTCTCCAGTCTTGCTTTTCAGTTTCTGAGAGCCAAGGCAACACAAAGGCTGAAGAAATCTATGCCCTACTCTCCTTGCTGTCCCCTGCAGGTTGCTAGTAAGGAAAAATCCTTGGTTGGCTGAGGCCAACCTCCTGTGCCCTGCATTGGAGAGCAAGCAGTGTCCTTTCTGCTGCCCACTTCTCAAATGAGGCTCTATTATGAATGGATCCTGGGCAGTGTATTTCCTGAATCTTGATGTCTGAATCACAGGGAGTAGTATATTGGGGTATGAATAGCGATACACAGCTAATAGTCCAGCAGAATCTCCACTGTAAATGAGTTCCAATTTTTTTTCCTTTTGCTTCAAATACCAGCTTGCCAGCTCAAAGAGATGAAGCAGTCCCAATTTTTCACTGACGTCTGGGAATAAAGCACAGGCATTTAAAAAATACTTGTATAGATTTTAAAAATTAATTTGCTGTCACTCCGGCTATCGTGATGTTGCAGAAGGTAGAGATATTAAAGAAGGAATAAGCAAGGAAAGGGATGTGGAATCCAAGCAACGGGCTATCAACTACAAGAGGAAGGAGGAAAGTGGGAGGGTCGTGGTGCCATGAACACAAAGTAATATCAATGTACCAGTCCCCCCAAAATCACTGATCCAAATCAAAGCAGGAAGACAGTATATTCCATAAAAATTGTCTTCCCCCCAAACTCTGCATGCCTCTACATAGATCACATGAGATGTTTTACCACATAGGAAGCCTTTTAAAAAGAAATAATTTATTTGAAAGGTAGCAAGACAGTGAGTGGGAGAGCGAGAGAGTGAGAGAGAGAGAGAGAGAGAGAGAGAAATCACACTTCCATCTGCTGGTTCGCTCTCAGCATGCTGCCAAGCTAGGGCTGGCCAGCATCAAAGTTCTGGGGCTGGCAGGATCTAAGTGCTTGGATCCTCTCCTGCTGCTCTTCCAGGGAATTAGCAGGAAACTGGATTGGAAATGGAGCAGCTGAGTCTGGAACTAGTGGTTATATGGGATGCCAATGCAACAGTCACCAACTCAATGCACTATACCACAACGGATGTCCTGACAAGGAGTTTACAGGCCTATTGGATGAGACGATAAACTAAGCAAATATGGACAGAAATATTAGAAAGGAAATATAATTGTAGTATACTACATCTCTCAGCCCTGAATAATTCCTGAAATTATTCATGGAAAATGGAATTAAAATGTAAGTTTTTTTTTCCTGAAAAATAACTGAAAATTCAAGCATAGATTTTTTTTTCATGACTTTTCTAAGAAACTTAAGTGTTTAGCATTATTAAAAATATAAGGCCCAGCCCGTTGGGAAGTGCCGGGTGGGCACCAGTTCGTGTTCTGGCTGTTTCACTTCCCATCTAGCTACCTGCTTGTGGCCTGGAAAAACAGTAGAGGACAGCCCAAAATCTTGGCACCCTGCACCCACATGGGAGACCTAGAAGAACCTCCTGGTTGTGGACTTCAAATCAGATCAGCTCAAGCCATGTGGCTGTTTGGAGACTAAACCAGCAGATGGAAGATCTTTCTCCCCGTCTTTCCTTCTCTCCATAAATCTGATCTGCCTTTCCAATAAAAATAAATAAATCTTAGGAAAAAAAATGTATAACATTAATGTGGTTGAAATGTGGTGTAATTACAGTGAGAGGATACTTAATGTGTGGTTTTAATGTGAAAGGAGTGGATAAAACCACTACACCCTTATTTCACTCAGGACAAGGTCAATAGACAACACATGTAATTGAAAAATCAATACACTGTATTATTTTAAGTGCCTAATTTCAAAACAATAGAGTTCAAAATAACTCCTAAAGTATTAGAAATGTGTTTTTCTTTGTGAGAATAGGTGATAGAGATTAGTGGGTAAGGACTTTTAACTCATTATAAGTCACAAAAAAAAACTAAACATTAAAAATATTTTAAATCAAGAAAACCAGCAATAATAAAAATAAGTTTGGGAGGTTGAATAGTATTTCATTGAACTTGTAGAATGGACAGCGAGTGACTAAAATAAAAACAAAGATATCAAAACAAAATCATAACTTAAGACAGTGGGAAGATAAAGAATGTGAAGGAGTAAGAACCAGGTTGCATTTGTGCATATAAATCCGATACCTCCAGCACTTACTGTTGACAGCACATATGTAGCTAAAAATACATGCTTATATCTAAAGATGTTAAGCATTTCTATTGCCATATGCATATGTTAAGTATTTCTATCGCCATAACATATCAAAGTTAATTGATGTGTTAGCAGTCTAAAAATAAGAACCAAATCTTACAAAATTCATCTCCCTTATGTGTTTCTTACTTTCAGGCTTCTAGACCTTACTGTGCCATTTACTGCTTCATGCAATTCTTATTCAGAGGAATATTCAATTTGTTTTAGCAATGATCAGTATAAAGAGTTGAAGATAGCATTTATTCAGAATTTTTTTAGCTTTGTTACATAAGCTTCGTCACAACCTAGAATGTTCCTTAAAAGAGCAGTTTCAAGACAAATAATCTTTGAGCAATTATACATATGACACTTTGAGCTTGAATATTTGCTACCATGTTCTTAATTTCCCAGTCTAAATTTCAGACAGGTGCCTTCACAGTTATTGGTCCCTGACCTTCTTGTAGTACAGCACTCTTTTAGGTAGCTTGTATTATAAATTCTTTTTCTGCCTCTCTGAGATCGAAGTCTTCTCCCAGCCTACTACCAGTTTTACAAATGTGGAAATGCCTTTCTCAAAGATCTGAAAGACATAACTAAATGTAATTAGAGAGAACAAAATCCCTGACGCTGTAGGTAGCCGGAGTCTAACATTAATCCATGCCATTAGCAAACACAGATGAGCCAAGTTACCAAACACCCTCTTTAATCTTTCTCATACTGTTTCATATATATATACACATATATATATGTCAGACATATAAAGACAGCGAGAAACAGGGAAAGATGAACAGTGGAAAAGAGAGAGAGAGCTCCCCATTTGCCGAGCCACTCCCCAAATGCCTACAACAGCTAAGGTATGTGCAGGGTGCTGGATCCCATGTGGGTGACCAGAATCCAATTACCCCAGACATCACTCTGTGGAATGTGAGAGCAGAAAGATTCAGTGAGGGACCACAGGTGGTCCCAGAAGCCACGTACCCTGATATTTGCCAAATATCATAATCAGCCAAGTACCACGATATTTGCCAAATATCATAATCAGGTTCTTAGCTGCAAAGCACCGTTCCCCACCTAGCACTTGCACAGTAGTTTGCCTCAACAGTTAAAACTTCCCATTTCTTTCAAAAGAACTGAGTTTCAACATTCTTCCTTATTTCACATATTTTGAGTAAATTTTCCTTTATCTGTTTCATTTGATGGATAAAATATTTCTTTGCCAATACTTACAAAGTACATTTTATATTAAGTATTTTGGAAAATAGTGCAGAAGGGAAATCTATTTTATAATTTAAGCCATTCTCTATACTCATACCACAACGACAACTTTCATTCTTTGCTAGTAGCATCTCTGTTAAATTAATGGCTTCTTGAATATAGTCCTAAAGCCAACAGTACCTGCTTCACGTAGAAACAATTGTGATTTTTTTTTTGTCCCTAACCAGATTTCTAAAATCAGGAGCTCTAGAATGGTCTCCAGTAGCCAATGGATTAACAAGTTCACTAAGTGACTCTGGTGCATCACATTGAGTCAATCTCCAACAGCACCTGCATCTGAAAATTCAGTCCTCGATAGCAAAAGGCCAAGCACAAGCGAAGAGAGCACTGCTCTATTCGTTTGTTTGTTTTAATGGCTAAAATTAAGGTTAAACTTTTTTGTCCTGATTTTTATTTTGCATTGGGAAGGTTTATTTGCTTTTGGATTTCTTCACAGTTCTGTTAGTCAAACTGTAACTTGAGTAATGATAAAGTGACCTCATTATAGAAGGGTCAGTTCAGCTTTCTGACAATTTAACTTTAAATTTACAGCATTAAAAATAGTTGAAATTGAGTTTTGCTAACATTTGCTCATGTAACTTCTTTATCTCAAAATTCCCAGAAAATATATTTTATTTCTCCCTCCACAAAGAGTGTGGATTCACAAACAATATTATCATGACTTTATGAGATGGAAGGTCATTACTTTTGGTACAAAAATCAACAAATAAAACACAAATGTTCACCTTACAGAGAAAGAATGAGGCATTAAAAATGTTCCTCTGCATAATTTCAGTAAATGATTAGTTCACAGGATAACATCACATTTGCCTTTTCTATGAACTCAACTTCAGTTATTCCTCTGGTTTTTAGTTGGTCATCTGTCCTTATGTAATGAGTGTGCACAAAACAGCCTTCACTGCTCAGGTTGATCGCTCCCAAGTACACAAAACTGGCCTTCTCAGATTGTATTCTCTGGAAGCCAGCTGTCAGGTTGGGCAGGGCAGGACGCTGGCCTGAGGCAGAGTGAGTCCAGGAGGACTCATCGGGACCTGGAATGCCCTACAGGAACCACTCGGGCCTTGTCTCAGCCCACCGCGTAGGCCACCAGTCATTTGCTGCATGTCACACACATTCACCTAGAGGAACTGCTCCCTTTTCTCACACTGGTGCCTAAGAGGTATCAAAGCCCAGCACTGTACCCCTGGGCGGCCATGTTCAAGCGGTCCAGGGAGCCTCCTGCCAGCGAGCCATTCATCAGAATCTCTCCTCTGACTACTAAAACCCTTTGCCTGAACTAACAGATTCTCTCACTCACCTGCCAACCTGACATCAGCAGCAAGGGGTTGCTCTGATGCTTTTATACTCCAAGTCCTCTTTTGCTCTGACAGAAATACAGGGTCTAAGCAGCAGCACAAGCCCCCAGACACCTTGTGCGAGGGTCTCAGGTCCCAACAAGGTCCCTACATCTGATGATAAACAAACGTATTTCTTACTAAAGACTAAATTTCCTTCTCTTTAGCTGGCCTGTTTGCCATGCACCCTTTTATCATAGCCGACATAATACATAAACGTTTCATAATATTTCAGAACTAATGTGAAAAGATTATGACCAAAATCCTGGAGCTTATTTGGGCCCATTATTGGCAATGCAGGAGAGTCTTTCATCATATTTTTCACAGTCCTATGAAATACAATGGCACTGGCCTATCCTTTAACACTTTTAAAAGCCTCTTGTTGGAGAACAATTTACATCTTTGTGAATACATTTTCTATCATTGCTTATCTTTGCATATGAATCTAAGTGATGGTATGTATCCATTTATTATCCATCTCTTATCTCTGTCAATTTTGAAGTATTTTTATGGATTACAAATTATCCATATTATGACATTCCTATCATTGGTTAACAATCAACTGAAGAATCATGTGATTTTAGTTTTGGGGTTTTGTTTTCCATGATAATTTTAGATACATGTGTGCTATAGCTCAACTGTCATATGTCTATTTGTTATTTTCAACCCAAATACTGTCTTTATAATAAGTTAATTCTTCTGATTTCAAAGACATGAAGAGGATACCTGTTACACTCAGCTGTAGCATGGTGTCTACTGAGAAGCCAGAACACTGAACTGCAGGTTGCACTTCTAAAAGATTACTTAACTGACTTATTTTATTTTTAGATGCATAAAAATGGTATCAACTATCCCTATTGCAGGGGGTTTTCAGCCTTTTAAATTAGATTTACCATCCACCCAACATTTCAGCATCTGTCTTTAGACCTGGTCTTTTTAACATTGCGGCTGGAAAAATTAGGAATATGGGAGTAAGAAGTTGAAATGCAAGTTCACTAATACATACTTACTTATTATAATTATGAAAAGAGATACCCCTACCTTTTATAGTGAAATTTGTGAATTGTTACAACATATGCTGAAAAAATCCCTTGTAAGTGAATAACCAATTGCCATGCACACATGATAGTACTTCAAAGAGCTCACAGAAAATGAAAATTTAAAAAAAATGTTTATTTTCCTGAATTTTTAAAAAATTCATGCAAGCATTTCTCAAAATCCACGCTATCAATTTTTAAAAATCCTCTCATCTCTCTTTGTAATCATCTGAATAAATTTTAGTCTTTTTTCCAGCTATTATCTCATCATCATTGAAATCACTGAAACCCACAGATTTTCCAACTCATTTCATTACAGCATATCCTTGCTCCCAATTTGCCAAAACAGTACAGGCAGAAACCACATACTTAACTATCGGTGAGTGAAATTTCAAATCTTACCAACCTGAATAACACAGTTAGCTAAAAATTGCTAGTTATTCCCATTTTTTTCACTAGATCAAATGAGAAGAAATAGATGTTAACTGATTCTAAATTTTCTAAAATCTTCCCCTAGAAAATGTGCAGTGAATAAGTAAAACTGTCATTTATGGCAGGCAGGAAATTAGCTCTGAGCCAGAGGATTGCCTCCACGACTCGTTAGAATCCCGGCTGGACATGAACTCTGTGTGGATAAACATCTTGTAAATTATAAGGGGAAGACGGTATTTCTAAACATTCAGATTTTCACAAACATATCATCTGGGCTTGTCCCTTTTCCTCTAGATGTTGAAGATGTTTTCTGTTCACGGTTTTTTAAGCCATCAGGGACATCACTCGGGTTAATGATAGGTAGAACCAAATTATGTTGATGTCACTGTACCCTGGCACTGACTGCCAACACTTTCCTGTCTTCCCTAAATTCTTTCCAATATCATGTGCTGTTCTATTAGTCACGTCACTTCATGAAAGAGGAAACACCTTCTCTGTTTCCAACTGCACTGTTTACTGTAAATCAGTCCTGTGATAATATCCCCCACACATTTGCCTGTGCAACTGTGCATATAATTGCATTCTGGCCAGAGAGCAAAAATACAGCCTTTTAAAAAGGATGTTTTTACAAAATATGACATTTCCAGCTTGACTCTTTGGGCTGAAATTTCTTTTGTTCTCATGAAACTGACAAGTTGACAACCTTGCCATCTGAGTTTCTCTAGCCACAAAACAGGTACAAAACAGATGCTTCTGAATTTTGTTCTAACACCGAACCTTATTTGGACAAGCCACCACATTTAAGGATAAAGAAAAATCTCTTGTAAATCCTTCACACCCTGCTGTGGACATGTCCACAAATCTCTCAAAACCCATCAACTGATTCATATGCAAAAATCTTCCAGAAGAAGCAGTTGCTATTGTAACACAGAGGCTTTTGGGGAATGATGGTAGAAAATGGAGCTGGAGGATTGCTGTCTGCATCCACTTACCCACAACTTAGCAAAAGGAAGCCATCCAGGAAGTTAACTCACGTCTGAACAGGTGACAGCTATCCAGGATTTCAGATAATGATCATCAAGAAGGAAAATATCTGAAGAAGAATGGATTTGAAAACATACAGTTATTCCAGGAGTGCCTAAAATATTTTAATGACAACATTACAAATATACCATGCCAGTTATATCCCAGAATGTTAGAACATTTTTTTTATTTGGATGCTGAAAATCTGCGTGATCTTTGTTTTACCAGGTAGCCATCACTGGGGAATTGTACAACTTTACATGTTTTGGCAGTAATAAATACAAATACTGATAAAAGGAAAAAAGTGGGAAAATTGATGATTCTCTTCTTTAGTACCTTAATTTTGTTAAGAGAACAACTTAAGATAAATTAGACTTAATGCTTAATTGAGCAAGGAATGATTCTAGCATGGCGTGGCCCTCCAAACCAGAACAGATCCAGAGAACTGTAGTTCATCACCTGTCCAGCAGCAATCCTAGACAGAACAGGAAGTGAACTACAGAAAGCAATGCATGGCTTACAGCTCAGTGTTTTCCTTATGGTCTTGGCAGTTGTCTGTGATGGACTGAAGTGTTGCTACCACAATTGGCTGAGACTCACCTACTTGTTACAAAAGCATGTTTTCCTATTAGTTTGCATACTAGATTAGATTACACTCTGTTAAAACTGCAAGCACAGAGGAATATACTCAGACCCAATTTACTTCAACTTATCTTGAATCTACTTTCAGTCTTCTCAATTTCTTAAATTCTACCTTAATCACCTTTCAATTATTTTTTTTACTACTATATTTGAATTCAGCTAAATATACCATACCTTTGTTCCAATGTACTGCTATCTTTCTATCCTCTGTGCCTTTACTTGTCCGGTACTCTCATTTAAAAAAAAAAAAAAACCCTATACCACTGAAAAAAGAAATTAACCATTGTTCTCCAGAGAGAACTTCCTGGCAGCATTCTCAGACTTCCGTTGTACTTTGCTGGGTGCATGTCTTTCATTCTTGTCTATCTGTTCATAAGTAAACTTCTAAGGTCTTTCCAGAAGTTTCCTTCTATAAGATTCAATAGCTGACTGATGGAGGGGGTTCTTTTGTGTGATTCAAACTTGTGATTAGCACTTGTTAATATCAAAGAGATATTAAAACTAAGAGTTACACTTGCTGATGCTAAAAAAAATAAACAAAAGGAATATATAATAACTGGTTTAGCTCATGGGGTTCTAAAAACTTGCACAGTATTTATAGATTAAGATCAGTTTTAGAATTAAAACAGGAAGCTTCATGTTTATCATATTATAAAAGTTGCTTTATCTGCTTTGAGAGTGAGAGGAGTAGCCATATACTTTAACAGATATGCTCAAATGATTTAAAAATATTCCTTATGCATTTGCTTTCATGAATTGAAGAACAATAAAATGAAAGAGAAACACACACAAAAAAGAAGTGAGCAAAGACTCATGGCTTGGGCCTTGCATATCCTTACCTCTGCAAGCTCTATCTCTGAACAGCACACTCATTAAATATTTGTTTAATATCTGTATTGTGAAACCATGTGTCATGAAAAAGAAAGGGGCTGGAGTTGTGATGTCTCTTGGCACATCGGTATCACCTATCACAGCATCCTGCTCAAGTTCTAGCTGCTCCATGTTTCCCAGCTAGCTTCCTGCTACTGCATCTGCAAGGTGGCTGTTGATGGTTGAGATACTTAAGTTTCTGTTACCCACAAGAGAAACCCAGATAACATTCCTGATCCTTGGCTTTGCCCCAGCACACCCTTTGCCCTTGCAGCCATTTGAGGAATGATCCAGAAGATGGAAGACCAGGTACTTACATGGGGTGCCAGCGCTATAGGCAGAGCTCAACCAACAGCCCTGCAGTGCTAACCCCACAAATGACATGGAGTCAAGAAAGATAAATATTGTTATTTAACTACAATTGTAATTGGAAAGTTTACGTTTTATGTCATCAATACCTTAAAGAATTTTTAAAATTACATAGAAAAATTATTTGAAGAAATATATAATATCCAAGTGTTTCTATATGTGATACACAGTAAGTTTTGATTCTTTTATGATTTACCAAAATGATCGTTTTAAGGGTCAATCTTTAACCTAGCAGCTCAGATGATAGTTAATACGCTCACACCCCATATTGGAATCCCTGGGTTCAGTTTTCAGCTCTAGTTCTTAATTCTAGGTTCCCACAAGTGTGTCCCTGCGAACCAGCAGGGTCAAAGCAGATGAGTTCTTGGCCCCTTGGGACCTTGGATTGAGTTCCTATCTCCTGCTCTCAGCCCGGCACAACCAAGGCAGCACCTGGAAGTTCTCTTTTCTCTCTCTCTCCCATGGCATTTCAAATAGATAATTCTTTTGTTTTCCTTAAAATTTTGAATTTTTCCTTCCAGTTGGTCACGAGTTTATTACTTTGAATAAACACCTTTTTTTCCAAGGTGTGCATTTTTAATGATTTATTTATTTGCTTAAAAGTAGAACATTAGTGAGAGAGAGAAAGAATGGAAAGAAAGGCAGTGCTTTTCTGTTCTCTGCTAAATTTACCCAGTGCATGCAAGAGCTAGGACTGGGTCAGGCTGAAGCCAGGAACCAGGAGTTCAATTGAGATCTCACATACTGGTGACAGAGACCCAAGTGCTAGGACTACCTTCTTTCTTTTTTTTTTTTTAAGATTTATTTTATTTTTATTGGAAAGGCGGATATACAGAGAGGAGAGACAGAGAGGAAGATTTTCTGTCCTATGGTTCACTCCCCAAGTGACCACAACGGTCGATGCTATGCCGATCCAAAGCCAGGAGCTTCTTCTGGGTCTCCGGCGCGGGTGCAGAGTCCCAAAGCTTTGGGCCATCCTCAACTGCTTTCCCGGGCCACAAGCAGAGAGCTGGATGGGAAGCAGGGCAGCTGGGATTAGAACCGGCGCCCATATGGGATCCCGGCTGTGCAAGGCGAGGACCTTAACCACTTGCGCCACTGTGCCGGGCCCTAGGCCTACCTTCTTCTTCCTCCCAGACACATGAACAGGATGCTGGTTAAGAAGAAGTGGAGCTCGAACTAGAACAGGCTCTCCAATAGAGGATGCAGGGCTTCCAAGTGGAGGCTTAATTCACTGTACCACAACATCCACCCTGATAATATATACTTCTATCAGCAATTACACACAAAGATGACTACTGATAAAATGGCTTTAAAAAGCCATGTCTATAACAGCATTTAAATAACAACTGAAAGATACAGAAAGTATATAAGAGTCATTCAGTATTCAAATCAGAGTCCTCGTGCAAAACAGATTATACCCAGATCAAAGGGAAATGAAAAGTGCATCAGGGCCCAAACCCATGCCAGATATTGCTTCTCCCCTGAGCATAAGAACATTAGCAACTGTTGCAGAAGTCTTGTTAGTGAACAAAAAATATGTTACTTGTATGACAAAAGCAGATTATAGAGGAGACACATAAATATTGGAAAGCAAGCAGGTAAAGAGTGAATATTTAATTTTTATATTTAACAGTAGCCATTACCACCTGTCCTAATTCACTTCATATGTGGTTGAGTTTCATTAACATGCTAAATAACATTTAAAAATTTACCTCACCAAAGAAATGTATCTCTTTTAAAATTCAAATATAAATGAAACACTGGACCAAAAATCTAGTTTACTGTGAGATTTCACACATCTCTTTCAGGTTGCTTTTTATCTCATAACTGCCGTTCCCATTGCACTTGAAACCTATCTCAGTCACTAGATCACTACACTGAAAATCTGTTGTGCTGCCTTTTACATCAGACTTAAAAATCTTTAAAGAAAAATGTCTAACACTTGCACACAAGTATTCAACAAATGTTTGTTCAGTTACATTTTCACTTTTCTCCTTGGTTTCTAATATCAGGATATATCCAATGATCATGTCATCTGGCCACCCCCACCCATCAACTATGGATCACGTGGTTGTCCCCATATACGTTAACTATTTGGGAGTTAGAAGTCTCAGTGAGCTAATTATTTCTAAGTAAAGCCATTTTGTTTGAACTAATGGATCATGTGCTTGTTCTTACTGCATTTAAAATTCTAATATCTTTGCAATGATATATAAAGATTCCTGCCACATAAATGCTAAATATCAGAAATAATAGAAAAAATTTAACTAATAAATGCTAATGTACAAAGGAAATGAATTAGAATGTTTATTAATGATGTATCTGGGTTATCTCTACTAAATATTTATTTTCATATACAACTTTGTAGGGAATTTGAAGAATGTTGGTCATGCAATCACAAGCGAACTCAATCACCACATTTTATACTGGAGGTTCCATACTCAGTTTGTTGATTTTTTAAGCCATGTAGAAAATAACTTTTGGAGTTTAAAAAGTAACTTTGGTGAGTAAATAAAATGCGCTTTTGAATTCAAGTAGCAGTATTGTTAGCAGAGAAATATCTACCAGCAGAGTTCAGCTAGAAGTAGGTGTAATTACACTCTGGGAATCTTTGCTTCTCCCAGCTTGCCAACTTCAAATTGAGCTAGTTAGAAACCAACTGTTGAGTCAGCCCTCTGCACACTGAAAAAGAATATGTCTGCATTCAGTGTTTCTGACACCTGCACATATTACTGAACAAACATGCCCAACTTTATATTTAATTGGAGCTATGTACTGTAACTTTTTTTCATATTGGATTAGGGAGAACTTTAGTGCCTATAAATTATTGGAAAATAATAATAACCTCAGGATAGTTGCATGGAATGATTGAAATTTCCTAGATTGTTACTGTATTAGCAAAGTTAGATATAGTGTTAAAATTCCCTTGTGCCAATCAACTATTTCCAACTGGAATGAAAATAATAAATTTCCAATGTGTATTTTGAAATGCCCACGAAATGATTTGTTACATTGTCTCAGTAGTGAACAATAGAAAAAGAAACAGTGTTTAGCACATCGTTATCAACTGTAAGCACATAGGATGTATTATAATAGATCAGCTTGCTACTTTGTAAATTGTCTCCTGACAGTGTTTTCTTTGTCCTTGTTTTTGCAAGGGAAAATTCTATTTACAGGAAATCCCTATAGAAACTAACACTGAGTGGAAAATGGAAAAAACATGAAAATAATCAGTGATTTAAAAAAAAAATATATATATATATATATGTTCTGTGAAGTGCTAGTATTCGAGGTTTACCAACTAACTGACAATTAAGGCTGCATTATGTATCTGGTGTTTTAATTGTTTATTGTTAAGTCTTATGCTCATTTATTTAAGAGGCAGAAAGTGTTCAGAAGTAAGAAGCTGGACTGGAAACAGAGGAGCAGGGACTCAAGCTCAGGATATGAATTATAAGCTTCTAAGTGTTGATCTAACCACTGTGCCAAATGCCTGCTACCTGTTTTTTATTGTTAATAAGCATTTCCTGTATGGAATTCATTTTCCTTAAATCTGGGATAAACACCACCTGAGAAGAAACAATCATTTATTCTCATCTTCCAAAAAGATGTCAGTTTTGTTTAATTAAATGAAATAATAAGCCCACCCACTGGTGGCTCAGACATTGCTTCTCTTTTCTCTCTTATTAGTTCCAGAATAGTTCAACAGATTTTGTGAAATAGGATTTTCTTTCTGTGAAATCCTACAATTCTTACTTCATCATTGCTGTAAGCATATGCTATAGCTTATTCTCAACAACCTTTTGTGTTTAGTGCTATTATGGAAAACCTCACAAGAATAAATTTTTAGTCTCACTCCCATTGAAGTCTGGAGGTGGGGTTACTTGGGTTTAACTGTCAGCCCCTCAAAAGAGTGTTTTAGGCTGTTGAAATCTTTCTTTTTTAGCACATGAGTAATTGATATAATAAACCATAATAGCTCCAATTATATAAATACATGTTTAGGGATGTTTCAGAATGTGCATTTTTGACACAATCCACTGTAATAGCTCTTTTAAAGCTGTTAGAACCCATTGTTTCACAATCTAGTTGAGAGTTCTTCCTAACATACATTTTCAACTCCTTCACATTTATGTTAGTAAAAAAATGTATCATAAAACTTTTTTGGTGCAGTGATAGTTTACACTGTAAAATAATTTATGTCCTACTTGCATATCCCTAACGTGTCAGTTTTCCTTCATAGTCTTAAATACATGTTTAGGTAGAAAAATGTTAAAATGAAAGCACACAAAAGTAAGCTTTTCCTTATAATTTAAAAATAAATACCAAGTATGCTTACTTTAAAAAAAGATGTATTTATTTATTATTAGAAAGACAAATAAGATTTAAAGAAAATGAGAAACAGAGAGAAAAATCTACCATCCACTGGTTCACCCGCCAAATGGCCAATCTGAGCCATTTTGGCTATGAAACAGGAGGAGGATCTCTCTGCATCTCTCACTTTCTCTCTGTAGCTCTTCCTTCCTTCCTTCCTTCCTTCCTTCCTTCCTTCCTTCCTTCCTTCCTTCCTTCCTCCTTTTCTTTTTCTTTCTCTCTCAAGATTTATTTTTTGAGCCCTGCATGATGGCCCAGTGGCTAACTCCCTCCCCCTTTCTCCCCACCCACATTTGCCAAGAACCCACATGGGTGCCAGCTGGCGTCCTGGCTGCTCCACTTCTATCTAGCTCCCTTCTTGTGGCCCAGGAAAGCAGCAGAGGATGACCCAAATTCCCAGGGCCTTGCACCGACATGGGAAACCCAGAAGAAGCCCCTGGCCACTGGTGTCGGATCATCCCAGGTCTGGCCATTGCAGTCAGTTGGGGAGTGAACCTGCAGATGGAAGATCTTCCTCTCTGTCTCTCCTTCTCACTGTAAATCTGCCTTTCCATATTGGAGCCAATCTGAACCCAGGTGTAGCTCTGATTTTCATGTAAGTAATTAAATCTTTAAAAAAAGAGAGACAGACTGTCCATCAGTTACTTCAATGTCTCATGTGCTAGTGTGCAAACATGAAGCTCTCCTTCTGGTACAGTGTTCACATAGAATTTCCAGAGGCTTTAAAATTGCCAATTAATGTTTCAATTATATTCCCCACCCTCAATTTCCACTACTTCTATGAACCTCACCAGCCATACATGAACAGGGCTACCAGAGTATACTTGTCCTTACAATATGCCATTTATTTAGTAGCTCAGTATTATCACAAAATAGGTCTAAATGATATTTAGAATGAAATTCTATCATTCAATCATAAGCTTGTATTTTCCATGTTTATAGCTTCCAATAAGGGTCTTATTTTTTTCTAATTTTCAAATAATTGGAATCAATTTAGCATATAAACATGATAATTTGAAATACTTGCAGGTTTATCCAAGTGGTTGGGCCACCACCACCTATGTGGGAGACCAGGATAGAGTGTCTGCTTTCTAGCTTTTACCTGTCACATGTGGCTTTTGAAGCCACTCAGAGAGTAAATCAACAGGTGGAAGATCTGTCTGTCTCTCTGCCACTTTACCTTTGAAATAAAATAAGGCTTACCAAAAAAAGCAATTCTTAAAGTCGAAGTTGTTTGGATCTGTATAATGGTGATAAATGTGTGTCACATTTTCTGGAATTCTAGATGTTAATATGTAGCTCTCATGTCATTTTCTGCAAAAGCTCCCCTCAGTTGACTTACATATCCCTTTAACTTTCCGTGTTAGACACTGCATCTCAAGCAAGGTGACTGAATTGCTCCGTGCAAACCTCTTGTGCTCTTGTTATGTGTTAAAGGATGCCATCACTACGACTTGCCTGAACTCTCAGAAGAGGGCATGCCACCCAACAGCAGATTTTCCTACCAAGAGAAACTTAGATATTTTTCCTTTCACAAAATGACAGACAACTGATAAACAAATTCTGTCCCAAGATAAGGCCTGTTTGCTGAAAATTTCTCATTTAGAGGTTAATTGGGGCTTTGCAGTATTTTGGCTTCATAATGTCAAAAATCACATATCAAAAAAAAAAAAAAACCCAGAGTCTGAAAAATGAGTGCCAACTCATTGTAACTGTACAGGTCATTGTTGTGTCCCACAACCACTATTTTGTCCCATGGCTTGAAGTCAGTGTAAGAAAAGATCTCACTAAGGACCCATATTTTGCAGATTAAAAAAAAATTCAGAAAACTGCAAAGAAAATACCTATCTCTCTCCAAAAATGACACACGGTCATCTGAACTAGCTGATGGCTTTCAGCATTACGTTTCAGAAGCACAGAAAACATTTTCTATTTCATTGTTAACTCTTCAAAGGCCACACTGCACAAATGCGTTGTCCCTACACGTCTTGAGAGGAGAAACTGCTGAAAATTCATGATCATATGTGGTGTGAAAAGACTCTGCTGCTGACTTTGCCGACACTCCCTGGGAGGAAGGCCACCCCGAGCTTGGGATACATCCAATCGCCACACACACTACTGGGTCTTTCTAGCATTTTTCAGGTGAGGTGTTTAAAAGCACAGTGGAAAAGCAGCATACAGCCTCAGACAGAATAGTAGGCGAGTCCATGGGCTCACATGGACCAGATCAAGTTTCCAAACTGCTAGCTTGGGAGTCTCCAGACATGCTCACAATGGCATTTCTGTTTTTGTAAATGACAAAACACAACAATTTAGGATTGTGAGAGTGATTCCCTTATAATAGCCTCTTTTTTCCATTTCTTCTTGTTTTTCTGTATGTATGACTCCTCTGTTTAAAGAATATTTTTTATGAATCCAGGACAGTAAGACTCTGTATCTCCTAAAACCACTGTCAAGAGAAGCACGCATAAAGAAAACAGGCCAACTATGAGAACTATATTTCCCCAGAACACTATGTTTTCTTATTTTAATTGGCCATGACAAGTACTCTTAGTGTCCAAACAGATTTTTTTTCATTCCTAGTTAGAACAACAGTATAGTATTGGTAGCCATTATGACTGGAATGTATTCCTCAAAGACATCATCGTTTTACAAAAGACCTGAAAAATGTTAAGAATTGTGAGCTGTGTAGAGTCTACTACAGGGATTCAGCTCACCTGTGCTATTTGAAATAGCAAATACTGAATGAATGAAAGTATGATTTGAAGACACTGAAAATTCACTGTCTCATGATCTCCGCATGCTGTGAAATATTTTTAAAAGTTCTGAATCATTTAAAATGTAACAATTACCCCTTTTTTGTAGGCTGCACAGAGATGAAAGGTCAAGGTTTGGCTTCCAGGCAGTAGTTTGCAACCCCATCAGTGAAACCTGCTGAAGGGAAGTGTACTGAAGAATGGAACAATTATCAAATACAATGCGTTACTACAGTGCCCTAGCAGGTGCACTGCATGTTGCTTTACAGGGTTTGCCAAATTCTTTGAAGAAGTATAGAACAATTTCACCTTTTGACAACAGTTCAGCACACTAGACAAAGAATCCACTATTTCCTAAATAGTTCAAGAGAAATATTCCTAAACATTTATTTATTACATGAAGCTTAATTCAGCACTGTTGTTAAGTGCTAGACCACTGGTGGGACAGTAATTAAGGAAGAGTGACGAGTGAAGGGACCAAGTGCTAGGCGATAGTGCATGGTTTTGGTGTAAGAAGAAAAAATACTTTGAAGAAAGCAGGAAAGAACGTATCTGCACAAGTGGAGACTCTTCCACCTTGGAGGAAGGAGAGATAATTAAGTCCAAACCTTAGTGCAAACCTTCCACAGTGAATCCCAGTGTTTTATTTTTTAAGATTTCTATTTTTCATTGGAAAGGCAGATATACAGAGAGAAGGAGAGAAAGAGAGGAAGATATTCCATCCATTGATTCTCTACCCAAGCAGCTGTAACGGCTGGAGCTGAGTTGATACAGGGGAAAAAAGGGATGATATTATTATGGAAACAATGGTATTACCCACTTTCCTGTAGCCCTGACCTTTGTATCCTAATCAACTAAGTAAGATTACTAAAACAAATGAACAAACAAAAAGAAAAAAAAAAAAAAGCACAACAGCAAAGCAGCCAGGACAAGAACCATTGCTCATATGGGACTGGAACCCTACGGGCAGAGGATTAACTTGCAATGCCACTACACCAGACCCTGTTACTGGTCAATTTTACCAAACATTTAAGGGAGACATGATACCTATTCTCTGCAACTTCTTCTGGAATACAGACTAAAAAAAAAATCTTAATACATCTTGCACGTTAGCACTCCTCTATACCAACACCAAATAAAATATTATTAAAAACATAAAACCTGTATATAGACATTTATAACAGTTCTATGTTATAATCATCAAAATTTCAAATATGCCCTTCAGTAGTTGGATATATAGGCCAACACTGGCATATTAACAACCATGCCACACCAGTTCATCCTTTAACGTTCTGAGTACTCCATGTTCATGCATTGGATTTTAAATGCCACAGTGACAGTATAATACAATTAAAAATACCCAAATATTTGCAATGTATGAACAACTCTACTAGAGAAGTTTGGGGAAAACAAGGTTATAACCCAAATAACTTCTGAAATGAGTAAAATTTGAAAAAGTCAAACAACAAAACTAACCATACCAGCATTGTACAGTATCTGATACTATTCTATCCTGTGACTGTGCTTGTTAACACTTCTGAACCAATACATCAGCTGTGATGTGGCATGTGATCAGAAGCAGGGTTCTCACTGCTCATGTGGGAAGCCACAGGCAAGAGAATGGTGTCTGAGATAGCGGATTAAAGTCACAGGTTGGACTTGTGCTCTTTGAATAAAAATGTAAGACAACTGCCTCCGCTGCATATTAGAATGAATCATCAAATTCCACTTTTTGATGTTTACCTGTGACATATTTTGACCCACACCCCTGCTTCTGCCACTTGTTTTGGAATTTGCACAAGCTGTTAAAAAATAGAAAAAAAAAAAAAAGAGAGACCCAGTGCTTTTCTCCCACAGTAGCTGAGAGCTCAAATCAGGAGCAGGGGCCGTCAGGTAACACAATTTCCAGCTTTCACTTAGCTACTTAGAAATGTAACTATCAAATTATCCAGCTTGAAATATCCCTTACAGAAATTAATCCTTTGAAAAGTTAAACATTCTATTTAAAAATAACAGAGTTCTTTGTGACCCTAAAATCCCATGGTTTCTGAGATTTTGCAGGAAGATTAAGCACGCTCCAATGATATGAATCATAATGACATCACTCCATAATCTTGGGGGATGGCCTGCAGTCACTTTATTTCTAGTGTTATTTTCCTTAAATGAAGAATAAAATAGAATTTTAAGGAAAATGTATTATCCAGTTCTGGATCTTTCATGCAGTTGTCCATTTTTTCTGTGAAACTGACTCTATCCACTAAAATCTTCAGCTTCCAGATGTATCCCTATGTGATACTTTGTATTACTGCTTAGTCAAGGTCTTGAGTAACATGAGATTTTGAAAAGAGACTCTGATTCTCCAATGATGTAGTAAGAGATGTCTTGGGTAATTCCTGCCCCTTGCCTGGAGACTGAGTCCCAGAGAAAGAGCTCTGGATGAATGAATCCAACTGCTTTATGTTAAACCTGGGAAAGGTTGCTTTTAACCACTGGAAGCTTTATAACTTATTCAAGCCTCACAATTACACAAGTCAACTCCAGGACATGGAACTCAGCTTGGTTAATTCAACAGGAAAATGAGCCTTGATTGCAGCTAAATTGAAAAAAAACACATTTTTCAGAATTCCCACACTGACTTTGTGCATTTGTAGATGAAAAAGTATCAACCTTTGAATATCTCAGTAACAAAGTAACTTTAAATAATGGTATATGTAGTAGCTTTACTTGGAGACAATATTAAATATAAGAATAATATCTGAAAATATAACGTGCACAGGTACGAAGGAAGAAGGTTGGAGAGGACCTGTAACCATACAGGAGCAGTAAGTATAAACTACCAGTTGAGATCTTTGCAGAGTTAGTCTCCCTGTGGCCCAGATATTTTTTGCTATGGTCTGGATTTGGGCCCAATATTTATTTCCTAGGTTTTTACCTTTTACTTAAAATGGCATTTTAAGTACAGGCAGCAACACAGCTTAAACAAGTGGTAAGAGTTATTCAGTCAGTGAGGAATACAGACATACCTGGGTCATGTTCAAGGAGAGTGAGCCAAGAAGCAGAAGTGGAAGGCAGAGCGATTGCTACCTTTCATTCTTGGAGTTTGTTCCACGCAAGCAAAAGCGCTGACAGTAGGAGAAAGGCCAGGAGCCATAGTGAGCAAGCTTGCCAGGTGGTGTGAGACTGCGAGAGTAATCCCCTAGCCAATGTGAGCTTTTAAGCGGCCTGTGAGGGGCATGGTCATGCAAGGACGCCACCCCACCCCGCCCCCTCAGGCCCCAGGTAATGATGGGTCAGCGTCCTTTGATGCACTGGTGGGCATAAAGAAGTGCACGAATGGGGGGAGGTGTGGCTTCCAAAGCCGTGACCGCATATCACTCCCAGTTTGGTTTCAACTCAGTACAAAACGTGTGGCATAACCGACTTTGTTAGGTGAAGTTTTGCTGCGCTCTCTTTCCTATCAGCCCTAGAACCACCACTGGACAGAGCTGGAACCTTTGCGATTTCGTAAGATTCTATCTTAAACTACAATTACCCGGCTGCTTTTGAAGTACAAGTACAGCTTGTAACTGGCCTATAGTGGAAGCAGTTCTATTTCCAAAGTGAAGCTCAGAGATATTTTGAGGGAAAGAGGTTTCTAGGAATTTGGCGACCTACTCTTCACCTGCAACATGAGACGTTATTCTGTTATTTTTCAGTGCCGGCATCCACGTTACTGAGAAAAGAAACTCTAGAGGCTCAATAGCGACAAACACTACTCTATAAAAAAATTGATTATCTAAAGCCCTGGTTTATCATCTCCACGTGCTCTAGGACACCTGGACTAATTCAGAAGCTCCAAACCCTTGCACACACACGAAACACATCTGCTAAGTCAAAAGGTGTTCTCTTTTGTTTCCAATGTGCTATAAATATCACTTCAGAAACAAACACTGAAAGGAAACAGAAGAATCTAACTCTTAAAAGAGACAAAAGGATGATATGAACTCCTGCTCTTTTCTTCCTGTTATCATGAGCAAGTCCCTTATGTATTTCTCTTCTACACATTTATACAAATTCAATGCAAAAACACCCCTAGATTGCCCCACTCCTTTTTTCCCATGCAATGTGTATTTCTGAAAGATGACTGATAAATGCTATCACAATAATAGTTTGGAGATGATTTTTAAAACAATGCCAGAGGCCCTGGGTGATGGCTCAATTGGCTAATCCTGCCCTTGCTTCTGCCAGGATCTCAAATGGGTGCCGGTTCACATCTCAGCTGCTTCATTTCCCATCCAGATCCATGTTTGTGGCCTGGAAGAGCAGTAGAAGCTGGTAATAGCCTTGGGACCCTGCAGCCACATGAGAGACTTAGAAAGAGCTCCTGGCTTTAGACTGGCTCAGTTCTAGGAACTGAAGTCACTTGTGGAGTAAACTCAGCAAATGCATGGTTTTTCTGTGTCTCCTTCTCTTTGTAAATCTGCCCTTCCAAAAAAAAAAAAAAAAGGAAAATAAATAAATCTTAAAAAAAAAAATTGCCCATTGAATTTTACCTTATATTCAGCAATTCAGTTTTTGCATTGGAATTTGTCCCTCTCACTTTACTTGTATTACTCTTCAGTAAGTTCAAGTATCCTGCTTTGTTAACAGGATAAAATATACTACAATATAGTGAGGTGGAGGTCACTCTTCACTGTTTTCATGTGGTCACATGTTGATTCAAATATTAGGAGATCCAAATATTTGCCAAAATTTTTACAATCAATGTGCACATTTACTTTATAATCATGTGTAGACTTAAAAATAATGAAATAAATAAAGCATTTAACTTAAATGATACTTCATCTGTTAATGGTTTTTGTGCCAATTCTCAATAGCTTTTGGTAGTAGTAATGTAATTTGATTTCTGAGCAATTAAGCAGCGCATTTAATACTGGGAAGATGATTAATTGCAAACTTTAAACAATGTGCCAACAAAGTTAATTTTTCTTTTTAGGTTAATTTCTTTTCAAAGCATAATAGGATCAACAATTTATAAAATTTCGGGAACAATTAGACCTTGGTGGTTATATAGTAGCACTACTAGTCTAATGCACAAATCATTTCTAACTTTTCTGTGTGAAGTAATGGCTTAAACTTTAGCATGGTACACTTTCCGTTTCCAGCAAACCCAGTCCATCCAGAGCCTGAACTTAAATACAGAAAAACCACCTTATATTTATCTAGCACCTGAAACATCACAGAAATATTAGTTAGATGCTAAAAAAGGCAAGACTGACAATATAAAATTTCCATCTCCAGTAGACCTTGCAATAGAGTAAGGAAATAACAGATAAGACATAGTCACTCACTGATGGAAACGAGTGATAGAAGTATGTGTGGAACACAAGGACAGCACAGATGGACAGCACAGAGTCGAAGCTGGAAAATCTTTAAATGCCAGCACCTTATCTGAATCTTGAACCCATAAAATTCAGTTGGATTTCTGTAACAAATTAATTTATATGCTTCGACAGAACAAAAGGGCTGGACATGTACATGTAAGAATAATTAGTGTATTGGTGGAATGCAAACTCATAGAACTGACTAAAATTTCAGAATAGATATTTATATTAATCAAGTAAAAATAGACCAAGAACAGGCAAACAAAAGGAGGCCCTGTAAATGGAAAAAAAATGACCTTGGCCTATTACCCACAGTAATGTAAATATGCAAAGTAAGAAATATCTAGAATAGTACCAATCAACTTCCCTAAATGCTATTAATAATTGTTTCAAAAATAGACAATTAATTCTATGCAGCTAATTGACAGGCTAATTCTGGCACCAATTATTTGTGTGCCAAAAAAAAAAAAGATTATTCAATGCATGTATGGATTTTAAACCACAAAAGCAAATTCAGAGGATAAGACAAAATTGTATAAAACTGGGATTGTCAATAGAAGAGTAAAAATGGCACAGCAGGTAGATGGGATGAATCCAGCGAGCTTGCTGAGCTAAAAGCATATCACTAATTCTGTTTCTCTGTAGTTTTATGCAAGGGATATAATCTGGGCTTTACAAAGCATGAGTGAGAAACGAATTACATGGTGGGGGCAGGGATCATGTTGAGATTGGAAAAACCATAATAGAAAACAAGGATGAGGGAGGGATAAAGAAAGCATCTGGCTTTTGTAGAAATATGGAGAGAGAAACCATTGTGTACATGAACAGGAAATATTTCAAATGATAGAATTTTTTTTTAAAATAAAGTTATACCGTTTTCTTACTTTTTCCATGGAAATACATGTTGTAGATCTTATGCAAATATCATGTGACTGATTTAATTCAGGAAGTTAATGAAGATGAAGAAACTGAACATTTATCTCTTGTAAGACATGGTAAGGAAAAACCTCATGGAAAGAATGGCTTAGAGGGAGAGAAATGAGCTCAAATGGTGACACAGAATGTGAGCACTACCATCCACCACTGTGTGTAACATGGGGCTGGAGTTAAGTGAAGCACTAAGATTTATTTGATTTTACCAGTAACTAATAATGGCTAATGGTACAGCCCATAGATAGATTAAATTGATAAAAATACTACCTATCACTACTAGTTCATCTTAAATACACAATTCTATTATTAGCAACAGGTCAAAGATTTCTTGAGTTTTTATTGGTTACATGCAATTATAGTCTAATTGGCCTGAGATTAGTGACATTTTTATATCAATGCAGGTTGAATGATTCTATTTGCATGGAGTATGGCTGTGCTGATTTGATGTTTTGCAAAGCATAATTTTCATTTTGGTTTATTTTAAAAAAAGGTTCACAATAAAATCACTTCAATAGTTTATATAATTAATTCCGTAAAAGGAAAATACTCCTAAGAAAAAAGCCCAAAAATATGATTACATGGTTAAAATATTTCAGAGATAAAACCACTGCCAAATATACATCATTCTCATATTGGGCCAAAAACACATTAATTATAGTTTATCGAGTGTTAGGCTAATGATCTATCAAAATCCTTAGTATAATTTAAGCCATTATCTGTGACTTACCGTCCATACAGTCAGCTTCTTGCTAGTTTATATAAATTAACTTAGCACTCTCCTTGTATTTCAAAATTAACCTCACTCGAAATTCCAATATTTCTTATTCATCTTAAATGGAAATGATTGTATACCTTATTATTATTTTTAAAAACTAACACTACTGTTTCCAGAAACCTCCTCCATGCAAGGGCTACGCTGCGTCCACGTAATTTCATTATCAGAGCTGAGAACAGAGATCACCATTCGTTTTGTTTTCCCCAAACACATTTTAATCATACAGAAGATACTTAGAAACAATAAATAACTTGAGTGCTAGACAATTTATCCTTACAGCCAATTCATCTGGACAACTTATTTTCACAGTACTATTTACTTAAAGAGTTTTTATGCAGGTTCTCCCTTGGCTGTGTCTACCAATCAAATTATTAAATTACAAACACTTCTCGATTGCAATCATCTACTTCGTTTTTAAAAAAGATTCACTTATTTTTGAACATGAAGATGCCTAATAGATGTTGCTAATTATTAATCAAGAGCAAAAGAGAAGGGAGGTGGGTATGTGAGCTTGCAGCAGCCCCTGCACCCACAAAGCACCCAGCTCCAAGAGAAGAGGTGTGAGATGGAGCTTAGGTGATGCTCCAAGACGCTTGCACTGTCATGGTGGACTACTGGAAACCACAACCAAAGAAGTTCTATGATTGCTGCAAGAACTGGAGAGCAGACAAAGCATAGTGTTCAATTTCATGAAAGAGGACAGAATCAGAAGAAAAATGTGTCAAAAATGACCAGTGAGATTAAACAGAAAAGTCTGGATAAAGCAAAATGAAGACAAACCATTAAAGGAGTTTGTGGCTATGGAATCAGCTTCCCTGAAAGCATAGTTGGAGAGTTTGAACATGAAGAGGGAGACATTTCCAGGGCAAGCTATTCAAATAACAAGCACTGGCCCAATCACCCACCCCCGAATCAAGTCATTCAAAACAAAACATCCCACAAAATGCAGATGGAAAGAAGGCATGGCCCCTGAAGGCCACCGTAAGAGCCAGGTCCTATTGCAAGAGAGATGCCTTTAGGATTCCTATCTTAGAAAGACAGGAGTGAAGACCATTTCGGCAGAAGGCTTAAGTGAAGATGATTATAGCTAGTATTACAATACAGGAACCAGAGAATCTAAGTGGGAGTAACCTGACCATTCCATTGTACACACCGTCAATCTGCTTGTTTGACAAAGTTGGTGACAAGTCACTTGCTACCCTAGTAGAATCCAAATCATCATATTCACATAGTGATTCCAAAGGGTGACAGGAGGCAAAGGGAGAAGGCTTTACAAGAAAAAAAAAAGCTAAAACGCAATCGGAAAAACTAAAAAAAAAATTGCAATGAAGGAACTGAACTAGAAACACAGAAAGTATACTAAAAACAAAAATCATTGTGTCCAAATGAAGAACCATCCAAATCACATCAGAAATCAAGCCCTTATGGAGAATGGCAAGAAAGTAGGCAAGAAGTCAACATGAATGCACAAGTAGATTTAGAGTTTCTAAGCACTGGAAATGAGTACAGCCCAACTTCAGAAAGTGATGGAGGGGAACCCAAGTGGTATTAAAAGAAAAAAAGAATTCTTCTGGAGTTACGGCACATGGGGTGGTGCCAGTTTTCAAAAAGAGAAGAACTGAAAATGGGAATGATGATCAAGAATTGTAAAATAACATCATTCATACACTATCTGGAGAGAAGAGAACAGATAAATTTTAATGATTCTGTGTATTTCTAACTATTGTGATGATAAACATTTAGATTTATCTGAATGTATTTTGCCAATGAAAATCCTTTTTTTCTGAGGAATTAGGCATTGTTCCTAATATGGAGACTACCACACATTGTAGTACAATTGATTATGTTCAGTGTCCAAAAAATGATAATGATGTCATAATTTAAGATTTCATATTACATGGAAGCAAGGATTTATTCCACTCTTACATGTATAAAGATACATTAAAAATATGCTACTTTGGGGGCCCAGTGTGATAGTGCAGCGGCTAAATTCCTCACCTTGAATGTGCCAGGATCCCATATTAATTTGTATTTTGGCAGCCCACTTCCCATCCAGCTCCCTGCTTGTGGCCTGGGAAAGCAGTCAGGACTCTGCACCCACGTGGGAGACCCGGAAGAGCTCCTGGGCTGCTGGGTTCAGACCGGCTCAGCCCCAGCCGTTGCCGGTCACTTGGGGAGTGAACCATTGGACAGAAGATCTTCCTCTCTGTCTCTCCTCCTCTCTGTATATCTGCCTTTCCAATAAAAATAAATATTTTTTTTAAAAAAATGCTACTTTTGCATACTAATATTAGCTACTATCTAAGAAACAAGGATTAGACTCCATGAGAGAAAATCCACAGCCAGTGACAGATTGAGTCTGAGGATCCCATTGAGAAGACTAACATGGAAAGTATTTGCATATCACATACCTTACTCAATTTAAGGCCAAGAAGCAGGGTCAGCTCAGGCATTTTAAACACAGTGCAGAAAATCTGATGAAACCTTGAACAAAATGAGACATGAGAATTAGCGCCAGCTCTATTCCAGGTAATAACTGTTGTTGAAGCATTTCTGCCTCATGTCTATCCTTATGCAAGTAATCCAGGAACAAAAAGGTGAAAGAGACATGTCCCTTTTCTTCAAGAGTATGTGTCTGGGAAAACGCTTCCTAAGGTTTATTTAAAACTATATAGGTTAGAGACTTGAACTAAAATCGGTCCAGAATATCACAGATCTTTACAGTTCATTCAGCTGAGAATTTTGACTGTTTTCTGGTTAAATTTATTTAAAACTGGACTTATTAAATGCATTTCAAGTTTTTAAAATTATATCTTTTATACATTGAGTGCTATTTAACTTTTGCTAATACGTATTTGCCTTTTTAAGACACTAGCATACATTTAAGAAAATGGTAGCTTATGAAAAACCATGACTGTGTGGAACAAAGCAATAAGAAAAGATACAATGCAATTAGAAACACTGGCATACAAAACAACATCTTATCCCACTATCCCGCTCTTGGGTATATATCCAAAGGAAATGAAATCTGCATGTGAGAAATGACATGCAACCATATATTAGCAGCAGCACAACCCATAATAGCAAAGTCATGGAAACAACCCAGATGCCCATTGAAAGAGGTATGGATAAAAAAACTGGTACACATACTCCATAGAATACTACTCAGCCATTAAAAAGAGCGAAATTCTACCATTTGCAACAAAATGGTCCTATCTGGAGACCACTATGCTCAGTGAAATAAGCCAATCACAAAAGGACAAATATCATATGTTCTCTCTGATACAAGGTAACACTCATGTAAAATATAAAACCAACATATATACAGATAAACAAGCGTGTACATGTATTCTCATAAATGAACTATGTAATGGAGACTGGGATACCAGGAAGTGAAGGTCCCTACTTCTGAATACAAGGAAGACTCCCAATAAAACCATTAAATATACCTCAACATTATGATACTAGATTTTCTACCTTTGTCTACAATTCCATGATATATGTAAACAGCAGAATGCTAAACTTCTGACAGTTACTAAAGGACTGTGTTACTGTAATAATATGGGGAAGGTGATGGGAAGGGAAAGTGCAGAGTGAGAAAGAGGAAGAAAGGGGAAACTTCCTATGCCTACAAAATCACATCATGGAAAATAACAAAAATAATTTTTAAAATAACAAAATAACTTCTTGTGGAATGGGACATTGGCACAGCAGGCTAAGCCTCCACCAGCGATATCCATATCCGGGCACTGGTCCATGTTCATTGTTGCACTTCTGATGGAGTTCCTGCTTGTGGCTTTGGAAGGTAGCAAAAGATGGCTCAAGTCCTCTGGCCCCTGTGGGAGAACTGAAAGCAGCTCCTGCCTCCAGGTTTCAGTTGCCCCAGCCTGGGCCATTATGGCCATTAAAGCCATTTGGGGAATGAGCCAGATTGAAGAGGTTATGTCTTTCTCTGTATCTCCTTCTCTAGCTGTTCCTTTCAAGTAAAATAAAATATATCTTTAGAAAAAGAACAGCTTTTAAAAAAATGAGAAAACTGTTTCCTTCACAGAAAACTATATGAATGAGATAATCAACTCTAGCAGTTGCTTAATTTACGTTAATTTGCATTTTAAACCAATGTGGAAACCTGGTATTTTATTTTATTGGAATCAGGGTCTATTTTCCTTAAGTAATGATAGCTTGAAAAAGAACTAAGCACTAAACTGTCTACCACTCCTTATGGAAGATGCCCCAGGGAGAGGAAGGTAGATATTTCCTAGACAAAAATACTCTTTGGAAATCTAAAGGCATGGGTTGCTCTGGCGATCAATAACAGCCAGAGTGCTAAAGATCAGAGACAAAAACAGTAAGTGATAACCAACCAGGGGTATATATACCTATAAAATGAACTCAACCATACCTTTCAATTGAACTGTTAAAATTTAGCCAAGTTCTTATTCTTGCATTGAAAGCAGTTTTTATTCACAAATTTGTAGGACAAAGCTGACACTCAGTATTACATAGAAATGGGAAGACTCATTCAGAACGTGAATGTCTTAAGCCAGAAGGTCTCCGCATCCTTTATTGTGTGTTGTCATATTTATCTAACTCAAAACTTTCTTCCAGATTACGAGGCAGTGCACCTTAGACGGGTGGTTAAAGTGGAACCATCCCGTTTGTTAACTTTACACTCAGAGAACGGCTTCGTAAAATCCTCATGCTGACCAGCAGAGCAGACATCATTCCACTATGCATTACCGACTTTATTACCTAATGCACCATAAAGATTTTTGCAAAATTCTTTGGTTTTCTTCTGTTTCAAAATTTTATTGAAAGTCCTATGGGAAACATTATACATTCCTATAAAATAAATTACCTCAGTTTCAGTTTGAAAGCAGTTTCAATCTTTGAAATGATGGGAAATGTTTTTGTTTCCTGGATCTCTCACTTCTACCGTTTTATGAATTTCATTTCTTTGTTTAAGGTTCCAGTGGTATTTTCCTGGGTTCACAGCAAGAGGCACAGGGGACTGACCTTTCCATTCTTGAATTCACTAAAATACAATAAAATACAATAAAATACAATACAATACAATACAATAAAATAAAGCAGAGACATAAATGAAATCTCCTTTTAAAGGATGGGACAGAAAGTATTTTCATTGTTATCAAGTTTGTTTAAACTTATATAATATTTAAAAGCAGTTGTTTCATATGGGACCGCATTTTGAAAAACAAACCAAGGTAGTTTTCATTTCTACAGAGCTTTCGAAGGATAACTATGAAGTATGTGTCAAGGCATTGAAATGTTTGTTTCTGCACAAATAATATCACTCAGTTAGCCTGTCTATCAAAGTCTAGGTCAAGATGTTAATTTAGATATCATTTAAAAATAATGATTAGGTCTAACATATCATCGTAGCTAATTGGAATGTATGCAGAAACTCCAGTTTTACCCAATTAGCCGTTTTACATTCTCCTATCAATGAGGAAGACACACTTACAGCAAACCACTAAGCCCTTGAGCAGCATCTCCTTTCAGGATAAAGTCTGCAACAGCAGTAGCCTGGCTTGCAGGCCCCAAAGCCACATGGTCTCCAGACTGTTGGAGCTATACTTTCCCATTCCCAGCTTCTCTGGCTATTGTGATTTTGGCCACTACCTTCTTCCAAAATCCTTAGACTTCAAAGGTGTATGTAAATAAAACGCCACAATTCCTCTTGAAGAAACCGTCATCATGAGATGCTGAGCTAAATCTTGCACGGCCTGTAACATCCCTTATGATAGACTGAACTCTTCCTGGATTTTCTACATTTTATAGCCACTGATTCTCTCAATGTCTCTCACATTCTAAAGCTCCATGTTTATCATGTATGATTTATTCCCAGAGATGTGCTTTGTTAACATTGAAAGTAGAGAAGCTGGTGTTATTTTTCTAATAACAAAAACGTAATGGCTCATCTTCCAGAAGCATAAATCCTCCTTTCCCCCCAACACACACACACACACAACACACACAACACACACACACACACCAAACACTTTATTACAGTAAGTTGAAGAGGTTACAACAATGCATAAACACAATTAATTTTATTTCCTCAAACCCACGTTCAATTAAAGACAATTTGTGCTTCAGCTAGGCTTATCACACCTTGGCAGGTTCTGGATTTCTGACAGTGAATGAGTCTTAGAATGAAATTACACTGAACAACTATCGTAAGCACAGGGCAGAAAAATTGCATCTTCCATCATGTGGAGATATACTACAAGACCATAGAAACAGAGAACAGAATTTAACCTAGTGGTAAAGACGCCCACATCTTTACCAGATCTGGCTTCTGGCTCTGGCTTTCTGAGAGGCATCAGTGATGTTTACAATTGATTCAGCTCCATCTAGTAAACTATAGGCTTCTTTCAAATATTATCATCTGTTACATTCATGTTCTTTTCTTGGTCCAGGTCTTTAATCCAAGTCTCGACAGCAAATTTGGTTGTCATACCTCATTTGTCTTCTCTAACATGTGGCAGTTTCTTAGTCTTTTTTTATTTTCAAGACAATGCATTGCGATTTTCTCAACATGTCAGGAGTCACATGATATCGATGTGCATCATTATTAATTTTAAAAATTTATTTCCATATGATTTGAAGCGTTAAGAAAGAGCAATTGCTCATTCACCAGTTTCTGCTCCAAATGCCTACCTCATGTCAAAAACGGGAGCCTGAACCATACACAGGTTTCCCACAGTGGGCACAGAGACCCTGGTACATGAGCCATCATCTACCACCTCCCAGAATATTCTAAAAGGAATCATCAGCTGTAGCAGAAGAGCACAGGTTGTGGGCATCCCAAGCAGGTGACTAAACTGCTGCACCCAATACCTTCCCTGACATGTGTCATCATCGGGGATGCCAGCTTCAGCAACTGGGTGATACATGCCAGTTTTCTCTACTGTGAAGTTGCTACATTTTGTCCCATCAGTAATACTTATGCTGCGGGAAGGGATTACAAGTATACGACTATCCCTTCTCTCATATTTCTGCTGTCTTAAAAATATTTTATTTTTTTCTTATTTGAAAGATGTGAGTGAGAAGGAGTGAAGGAGAGAGAGAAAGATACTGATTTTCCATCTGATGGTTACTCCCCCAAAACACTTGTAGTGGTCAAGACTGGTCAGTAAAAGGAGGAAATTAGCAACTCAAACAGATCTGATAATACATATCAGGAATCCAACCACACTGAGGCATCTCTGGGGCTTCCCATGGTGCACATTATCGGGAAGCTGGAAGCAGAAACAGAACTGTGACTTGAGCTGAGACACTCTGGTAAAAAATGCTTTTTCTTAAGCAGCTCTAAACCACTGTTTCAAATGCCTGCCTTTCATATTTCCATCTACTAATTTTAGAGCACATGAATAATTATTGCTTGAAAAGTAAATACTATGCTATTTGCATTCTGTTTTTAAAGGATATAAACATTTACATTTGTGACTCTTTTTAAAAAGATACTTTTATTGAAAAGGCAGATTTACAAAGAAGGAGAGACAGAAAGGTTTTCCATCAGCTGGTTCAAGCCCAAAATGCCTGAAATGTCTGGGGCTGAGCCCATTCAAAGTCAGGAGCCAGAAGCTTCTTCAGGGTCTCCCACACAGATGCAGGATCCCCAAGCTTTGGGTCATCCTCCACTCTTCTCGCAGTTCATAAGTCAGGAGATGGATGGGAAGAAAAACAGCCGGGACATGAACAAATGCTCATAAGGGATCTTGGCGCTTGCAGGAAGAGGAGTAGCAAAATGAGCCATCCCTCTGGCCCCATATGCTATTTGCCCTTATTTCTATATTTATTGACTACAACTTTATTATTACGTTTTATCCTCTCCATGTAATTATTTAGACTATAATAGTATCATGAATATTTAAAAATGTAATATCTTCATCCCTTTGTTTATTATTGTAGTATATTATATGTGACTTAGTATTTTCTTTGAATTCCCCAGTTTTGCCTAAGTGAGCTTATTCTAATTTCCTTTTATTCTGTGTCTCTTCTCCCACTTTTAACTGCAAGGTTTCTGTTTTGTGACAGTTTTGAATTAGCCCTCCATATTGAGTTTGGAGTCAGGGTGTACAAGTATTTAGGTTTGTAACAAGTTCCTGGGTGATATCCTGATTGCTTATGGAAGTACAAGTTATAAATTACTACTGTACAGAAACATTAAATAAAATGAGAATACCCTTATTCACTCTCCAACATTTCTCACGCTGTTTCTTTCTTTCTTATTTTTTTTTCCTTTTTCTTGGCTGTACCTTTAATGGAGCAATACATTGCTAATTACAATGGTGGCTCTTGATGAGGTCATTCCAGTGACATCTAGCAATGTCCCTGAGATTTTTTCCTGTCTTTGTTGGCTGAATATTTATGTGATAGCCAAGAAAACCTCAAATTACATCACACTAAAAATTAAACATTGTAATTTAATGTAGCTCAACAGAGATCACACGATCAGCTTGTGTATACAAAGAACTACCCTGAAATTTGCATACTATCAGAATCAGACTAGAGCAATCTCACAAAAGAATTTAAACTGAAAAATAAAATCCACTTTGGGTATGGCATGATAGTGTAGCAGTTAAAATCCTCACTTTGAACACGCTGGGATCCCATATGGTGCTGGTTCTGGTCCAAGCAGCCCTGTTTCCCATCCAGCTCCCTGCTTGTGACCTGGGAAAACAATTGAGGACAGCCCAAAGCTTTGGGACCCTGCATCTATGTGGGAGACCAAGAGGAGGCTCTTGGCTCCTGGCTTTTGACTGGCTCAGCTCCAACCATTGGGGCCACTTGGGGAGTGAGCCATTGGACGGAAGAATCCTCTTCTCTGTTTATCCACCTTTGCAGAGGCTGAGCTGTCTTGTTTTAATTAATACTTCTTTTCTAATAGAATTAAAATGGCTTCTTGAAAACTCCACATTTGAATTAATCCAATTCCCATTCAATTTTGGTTTGTCATTCTTCTCAACAGTCTGTTAAATTTTTAATATCAAAAGATAGCATACAATCACAATCTTCATACAAAAGAAACACATTAAGAACTTTAGTTTACTTGTATCTACGAGAGGACCAGGCAGATAGTACAACTTGCTCAAAGGAGTATCCAAATAAAAGATATCTGTAAGTCAGGGATAATCTTGCATAATGGATACAAATGGATGCAAAAGGAGGACAGAGTTTTCAGATCACTTGACAGAATTCTTTTGCATGTTTCTAAACAAGGTCAGCTTTGCATTATTTGCAATTATCTGAAATACGTAGGGTGGCGAGTGACAGTAAGCCACTCCTCTAACCATGGTTTTGCTTTCTGTGCTTTTACTCAACCATTGTCAATTGCAGTCCAAAATCACTAAATGCATAATTTCAGAAATAATAATGTGTATTTTTTTAAAATATGGTGATGAGACAGAAATAATGAATTTTTAACTTCCCACAGCATGCTCTATTCAAGGAAAATTCTCATCATATTCTCCCCATTTAATACTTGTTCTTTTTTCTTTTGCCATCTACCTGTGTCCTTGGCTATGTTTTACTTTAATTACCTCGGCCATCCCCTCATAATAACTCTATTACTTAAACCATATTTGAAAACTATAAAAGTATTCACACTGATCTGCTAAATTGTCATCATTCAAATTTGTCCAAATATTTTCCCATCTTACAGTAGACTTAACCATGAAGGAGACATTTTTCAATTGCCTTCATAATTAACTCCTGATTTATAGCTTGAAGGACCCTGTGAACTGATTCTCAGATCTTGCTCCGCTAGAGGCATTTATTCAATTTTGTACCTAGGTTCATATTTTATTAAAATTTGCTGATTTTTGTTTGCTTAGTTGTTTTTTTTATATCTGTTGATAAAAATAAAACCTAAGGTAGCCTTTCCAACTCCATAATACTTTGCAGTGGTGTAGGGAGTTATAAAGGCCACTTTAATTTTATTTTCCTTTGTTTGGTTGGGATGGTACAAATAAAGGTTCAAATAAACCATGGTACAAATAAACCATACGTTGATTACAAGCTGCTTTAATTAGCACATTCCAGTTCTACCATTCCATGTAATTCATTTGGGAAATACATTCTACACTAGTGACTCTCCAACTTGGCTGCTTATTAGAGTCACTTTTAAAATTTCAAAACCATAAATATCTGTTTCTTTTTATTATTTTTAATATTTGTTTTCATTGGAATGTAAGATTTACAAAGAGAAGGACAGAGAAAAATATCTTCCTTCTGCTGGTTCTAATTGCGGTGGCCCAGCTTCCCATCCAGCTCCTTGCTTGTGGCCTGGGAAAGCAGTCGAGGATGGCCCAAAGCCTTGGGACCCTGTTCCCATGTGGGAGACCTGGAAGAGGCTCCTGGCCCCTGGCCTTGGATCAGCACAGCTCTGGCCGTTGTGGCTGTTTGGGGAGTAAATCAGTAGACTGAAGATTTTTCTGTCATCCTCTCTGGGTATTCTGACTTTCCAATAAAAATATTTTTAAAATCTTTTTAGAAATTGTTAGGCTTAAAATAGGAGTTTTAAATATTACATTCAACTTTATATATAGAATAAAAATGAAATTAAATAACGAGATTTGGATATCAATCCACTGTCATATAAGCAGATGATCACTGCTGTGCTTTTAAACTTTGTCCATTAGGCAATTTTAGGGACAGAGTCAATGACTGATCAAAGGATGGAGGATGTTGCTTTTCCTACTTTATGCCGTGTGAAATGGCATGGGAACATTCAAGGAAGACTTACCCAGCCTTGCTGATGGTGCCTTCATGCTTCACTGTGTCTGCATCATGTTCAAGGAAGCAGATCAATGATTATGTTTCTGAAGGTTTCAATACTAAACACAAAATTGAACTGAGCATATTCATTTGTGATTTATTCACTAGGCTATTGCCAATAAGATGTTAGAGCTATTTCTTTGGTCATGAAGTTTTATACCCTCCAAGCAAATTTATAAGGCTGAGAAACATGCTAATAACTTGAATAGTTGAATTTTCATTGATTCTTCTTTCAAGCACTACTCATTAACAATAATTCCTAAAGCTTTTGTCAAAGGATATTTTAAATAGTGTGATAATGTGATCAGCACTCTTTCAACTGGTTTCATGGGGGCAGGTGGTACAAGAATTAGAATTTTTTTCTTATCAGATATTGGATTTTCACCTGGCATTGAGTGCCTCTTGCAAAGGCTCAAGGAAAAAAAATACATTAACATTGCCTTGAAATGAATTTGGTAAATTACATAAGGATTCCGTTGTGTCATTGTGTGTAATTTCTGATTCCTTTAAGTGCCTCAAATTTTATCACTCTGTAGAGTCCTGGAACTTGCAACACTGAAATCTCTCTCTATTCCTGTGAAACCCACAGAATGGGAGAAAACATTTGCAAACTACTCTTTGACAATGGATTAATACTCAGAATATATAACCAAAAAACTCAACCAAAAAACAGTCAATTTGGTTAATAAATGAGAGCAAAAGAACTGAATAGACATTTCTCAAAAGATGTAATATTAATAGACAACAAATACATGAATAAATGCTTACATCACCAGCCGCTATGCAAATGCAAACTACAACCACAATGAGGTATGATCTCACTCCGGTTAGAATAGCTATTATCAGAAAGACAAAAACTGACACATGTTGGCAAGGTTGCTGGAAAACTCTTTTACAATGTTGCTGGGAATGCAAATTGGCATTGTCATTATGGAAAATAGCATGAAGAATCTTTATAAAATTAGAAATAGCACATGAACTAATATCCCACTTCTGAGAGCATACACGAAGCAAGAAGAATCAAGAAATGAAACAGAGTCTGTTCTTGCATGTTCAGGCAGCACTACTGATACAGCCAAGATATGGAATCAACCTAAGTGTAAGTAAAAAGTAGTAGGGTATACTCAGTGGAGGATTACTCTTCCATTAGAAATAAAAGAATCAAATCCTGATGTTTATGGCAAAACGGATAGAATTAGAATTCATTATAATCATTTAAATAGACATGTGCCCTCTCATATGTGAAGATTATATACGTATATATGTATGTATGCATACATATACATATAATATGCACATTCACAAATTTACAGAACCTAGAATGTATGAGGGGAAGAGTCTGGGGACTGGTACTAAACACAGTCAGGTGAATATAATAGTTGTGATATTTCTTACCACAACAGAGTGAGTATGACTCATGTTAAAATCTCGTGTTCTGCATAAAGAATTGGACCAGACAATCTTGTCACCAAGCAAAAGAGATAAGGCAATGGAGAGCCTTGGCTGCTTGGTATGGTCACTTTAAGCTATGTATGTGTACTTCTAAAGTACCAAATGTTATTTGAAAAACTTTAACGATATTAAATCACACACATACAAATAGGAGAAAGTGGCAGGCTTATGTGACTCATGTCCTAGAGTATCACCCAACCTCCAAATATTTTTTGTTTTTGTTTTTTTGGTCCTGGAACTAATTTCAGATCAATGTTATCAAATCTCATGAAGGGGAACAAAGCAGTTATATACAATTCTTAAACACTGAATTGGAATTTTTCACATCTAACCACAGTTAGATGTAAGAAAGTAAGGAAAACGGAAAAACCTTCTTTATCATAGCAAATCTCATACTTAGTACTAATACCAAATTTAAGATAGATACAACCAGGGGAATTTTTTCCATTATATAATTCATTTCTTAAAGTATTCATGGAATTTTGTAGTCAAAAATCCTGAAGTCGTAATACACTCCAGTGAGGTGACAGCCAGTGTCTGGAATACAGTTAGCCCTTCATCTCAGCCTACATTCTGTTCCATAAATAAAGTGTTTCTATTCGTAAACATTGGTATCCATTCCAAATTAGAAGAATTTAACTTTTACTATTTTGAATCCATCATTATATAATATATATGTTATATATAACTATATAACACATGACATATGATATGGTATGCGTACATCCCACATTTGAGTGCTTTGTTCAAGTCCAAGCTGCTTGGCTTCAGACTAGCTTCCTGTTCATGCATTCTTGGAAGGCAGCAGAAGGGGCCCGAGTACCTGGCTCCCTGCCACCCTTTTGGGAGACTTGTGTAGAGACAAAGGCCCGGCATCCTGGCTGTTTCAGGACCTGGAGGACTTGGAGGCCGAGCCCTGCAGCGGGAAGGTCTCCGTCTCCCCTCTGCACGTCACTCTGGCTTTCACATAAACACATTGTTTTTTAAAACATAGATGAAATATGAAGTTTTGAGAGCAGCAGATTTCACCCAGGAATTCGTGAATGATCAACTCATTTGCTCCCATAGATTTATTTATTTATTTGAATATCAAAGCTACAGAGTCAGAGGAAGAGATCAAGACCTTAGCAGCTGCTGGTTTCCTCCTCAGGGGGCCACAACATCGGGGCTGGAGCAGGCAGGGGCCAGGAGCCTCCTCTGGGTCTCCCACATGGGTACAAAGGCCCAAGCACGTGGAATACCCCCATGCTGGAAGCTGCAGTCACAGGTGTTGGCTTTATCTGCTATGCCATGAAGTTAGCCCCCAAAACCATTACCTTAAAATATGTTAATTAGGCATTTAAAAAAAAAATTTGTAGTCTGTCAAATTTCCCAACAGTGAACCTCCACAGAATGAAAGGCTCGAAGTAATCATCGCTACAGGAAACAAACAAACAGACAAACAAACAAAAAGAATCAATATTCAGACATTCAAAGTCAGTTGTTAAGAATCCATTTTTGGGCCCGCCGCGGTGGCGCAAGTGGTTAAAGGTCCTCGCCTTGCACGCCCGGGATCCCATATGGGCGCCGGTTCTAATCCCAGCGGTCCTGCTTCCCTTCCAGCTCCCTGCCTGTGGCCTGGGAAAGCAGTCGAGGACGGCCCAAAGCTTTGGGAACCTGTACCCGCGTGGGAGACCCGGAGGAGGCTCTTGGCTTCGGATCAGCATAGTATCGGCCCATTGCGCTCACTTGGGGAGTGAATCATCGGACAGAAGATCTTCCTCTCTGTCGCTCCTCTCTGTATATCCGCCTTTCCAATGAAAAAATAATAAAAACTAAATCTTTAAAAAAAAAAAAGAATCCATTTTTAGCGCCTGGCAGCATGGCCTAGCGGGTAAAGTCCTCCCCTTGAACGCACCCGGGATCCCATATGGGCGCTGGTTCTAATCCCGGCAGCCCCACTTCCCATCCAGCTCCCTGCTTGTGGCCTGGGAAAGCAGTCAAGGACGGCCCAAAGCCTTGGGACCCTGCACCCGCGTGGGGTACCCGGAAGAAGTTCCTGGATCCTGGCTTCGGATCGGCATAGTATCGGCCCGTTGCACTCACTTGGGGAGTGAATCATCTGACGGAAGATCTTCCTCTCTGTCTCTCCTCCTCTCTGTATATCTGACTTTCCAATAAATAAATAAATCTTTTTTAAAAAATCCATTTTTAAAGACTAAAAGTGTGAATGCTAAGGCTTCTTTAGAAAAAAAAAAAAAGCTGTAACAGCTGCTTCAGTCCTTTATTTATTTACTGTTTTTATAGATCAAAAGGGGAAAAAAATCTTAAAGGAAAAAATCAGTTATGAGTAAAAGAATGATTAAATAGACTGAAAGATAAGATCTGCTATCAAGAAAACATTATGGTTAGCTGGTCCAGGCAAATGCAGAGGGTCTAGCAGACGACGGACAGGCAGAGCATTGGTGAACCAACCAGACTGTACCTGAATGAGGGTCATCCATGTGCAGCATGAGATCCAGGCATGAGAACAAGCCATTCTACACACACACACACACACACACACACACACACACACACACGGCAACGCTGTTATCAGCGTTCGCTCATCCAATACGTGGAATCCTCTCCTATACTTACATGCTTGGAAGGACATCCAACTCTCATGGTCAGCACTACCTAGAGTGAGTTACTGTGATTGAAAAAGTAGAAGTTGCCGTTTTGCCAGCTGTTTTACCACTTATCAATTATGTTCATTATTTTGAAGAAACTTTAATTTTTTTTCAGTTAGGTTGAGTTAGAATTGTGCCCTACCCCCAAAAGGAACGATAATGAAACCTATTTTCAGATTGCAGGTGCATAGTATCTTGCATAAGACTATGCCGGGTGGGTTGACTGCTTTCATACATTACTTCAAATGCACTCACAATTTGGCAATGAATAAAAAAAAGCAAGAACTTTAATAGGCGATATCCTATATAAAGGGACCATAATTATTATTATTATTTTTTAAAGATTTATTTTTTATTATTTTTTCATTGGAAAGGCGGATATACAGAGAGGAGAGACAGAGAGCAAGATCTTCCGTCTGATGATTCACTCCCCAAGTGAGTGCAACGGGCCGATACTATGCCGATCCGAAGCCAGGAGCCTCCTCCGGGTCTCCCACGCAGGTGCAGGTTCCCAAAGCTTTGGGCCGTCCTCGACTGCCTTCCCAGGCCACAGGCAGGGAGCTGGAAGGGAAGCGGGGCTGCCGGGATTAGAACCGGCGCCCATATGGGATCCCGGGCGTGCAAGGCGAGGACCTTTAACCACTTGCGCCACCGCGCCGGGCCCGGGACCATAATTATTGTAGTTTTAATATATTATTTGTGACCAGAGTTTGGCACATAGCAAATATATCAATGCATACTACAATACTTCTATTCTGCAACAAAACGTGGAGGGATAAACTTAAATAACAAATTAAACTTACAAACAGCTGCATTTTTTAAACTCACTAGAAAAGTAGGTTTCAAAAAACTCCCTCAGTCAACAGGCCTACCTCTAGTATAACCACTCCCTTCATCTGAGTCTTCTTCAAAATCCATAACAATCATTGGGCCAAACAGACCTGCCATGCATTCATGGTAGAGACTGATGAAAAAGATGAGCTGTGTAAGCCATGCTCTGCCTTCATGTGCTTAGGATTCAATTCACCTTTTAGGGACCAACCCATTGTCAACTAAGAGCTGTCCCATTTTAAGTGGAATTCAGCAAGTACATGCTATTTCCCCAGTGGTACATAACAAACAGGTGGCACTCGTTTTCCATTACCCTTCAGAAGTCACCAAAAAATCATAACATTTCAATTGAGCTGCAGTTGAGAATAAATGTCAGTTTTATTATCTCTTTAAACATTAGTGAATGGGCAGAGAAGGGAGAATTTAACTGTCTGCTCTTTTCTTTTTATAGCCATTGACAGAAGTGGAATCCCAACCAACTGATGGGCAGCGGCACAGAGGGACACTAAAGTTATATTAGGGATGTTTGCATCTTATTCAGGCTCCATCTCAAGCAGATGGCACAGCATCTTCAGAGGGATCTGGGGAATTACCGAGCAGGATGGCAGTGCGGTCGCTCAGGTGAAAGAAGACGTGAGAGAAGCGCCTGTCACAGAAAGCTCTGGGAAGGACAAAAGGCTGCACATGAATTTTCCTTAATTACCCAACATGTTAGCTAAAGTCACACTGCTAGCATTGGGATTGTTCTAGGCTGCCAGAGATAAATTACATAAATCAAGAGCAATCTGAATAATGTAGTAATAATTAGCCTGTTGCATGGGGGACAGACAACTTAGGAAGAAAGTAATAGTCAAATAATAGGTTGGGGAGAGAGGTAGTAAGATTTCAAGGAAGATTAGGGAAAATCCAGAAATCACCACACTTCTTACTAACCACTTTATATTCATGACTTTATATTCATTATGAAAGAAAAACGAAAAAAGACAACAGCAGCATCTGGCCAGCCTCTACTGTGAGAGTTATACTTGGTTCCAGGGCTTTAAACACACGCAGGTTGGGCGGTGGAGTTTGGGAAAAAAAAAAAAAAGAAGAAGAACTGGATGCATTGTAAGGCTTTTAGAACTCTGTTCTAGAAAGTCTTAAAAATTATAATCCTGCACATTCACTAAATTGCTTCTAACACCTGCTACCTCTGTGGGCACTGCTTTATTTATCATTTACTAACTCTGACCATCATTTTGAATTAGTTTGTTTCCTGATTGAGATGTTGGAGACTTAGAATGTATGGACTCACATTATAATTGCCATAACTCAATAATTTTATTCTTTGAAATGCTTAATTCAGTGATAGATCTAAAATGTTATTTTAGCTCTCATTACTAGTTCTATCATTGTATGTTTCTGCAAAACACGATTTTTCAATAGCCAGAAATATTATCTATGGTATCAACCAAAGTCTTAACTAAATTTAGTTAGCCAATCCTTTCTGAATGCTATGCTGACCCTATGAATTTTTAAAAATTAATATGTTAATCTCATTTTTTATAGAAATTCCTAAGAATCAATGGTATTTCAACATGGTTAAAGCTTTATAACGTACTATTGAATTGTACTATGCTGCTTAGTGAAACCTCTATGCATAGCTAAGGCATACAGATGTGTGTGTTGCTTTTTTTTTTTTAAATGCTCACCACAGGAAAAACAAGCAAAAAAAGCAATGCCTCATCAGCTAAGAATAAAAACAAAATAAAATGTCACCACATTAGGTTAATTTAAATATATTAAGAGGGACCTGAGACCAAAAGTTCTGTGAGCTATTTCATGTCCTACCAAAACCCACTTCCTGTTGATAATGCTCTGAAGAAACTTCATAGAGATCAATCCATGAACCCCAAATGTGATGTGAAGCCAAGCAGAACCCTCTTGGTGCCAACATCCTCCCTCCCTGTTCCATCATCCACTGGAGAACATAATCACTGACCATTCCTCATGACTGAAACCACTCATCACATGAGACACTAACGCATCTCAACTGCACGGTTATTACACATGTGGAAATGAGTTCATGTGTATTTTGATACTGTCCCTGAAAATACTGAAACTTAGAATTCAGAAAAACACATTGCTACTATATCCTGCAGATCCACAAAGATTATTTTAAGTATCAGAGCAGGCTAGTTTAAGTATTTTTATCAATACAATAGTTTTACAATTATAATGAAATGTAAGCCCACAAGTCCTTGGAAATGCATAAGTAGGAATGTATAAGGTAAAGTAGCAATATGGAAGAAAATCTTGTGATGTTAAATGGCCTGATTTTATTTTTAATTTACTGGTCTTTGATAAGTAATGGTTTAATCATCGAGATCAACATAAAATGGATCACAGCCCACACAAACTCTGTGCTAACATACACTAGACAGAATACCTGTTAGACTTCAGGCCATCACATTAAGAGCAAACTCTTGATGGCAAGCCTTCATTTATTGGTACCAAGAGACAAATGAATTCCACCTATTTGGCAGTATCTACTATTAAGATATTCTATACTATCTACTGTTAAGGTACTCAGTAAGCCCACTTAAGATGGTTTTCACAAAAGGAAAAAGAGATGAGATGCCAAGGAAAAAATACGACTTTAGAAGTAGAATCCATTTTTGTGCAACTCATCTGAATTCTTATCACCAAATTTAATGACCTCAATTCCACTGCGAAAATCCATTTTAACAGATGTGGTAATTGGAGAATTAAAGTTCAACCATAACTAGATTTAATAATTCATTTGATTCTGGACTCAAATATTTTAATTATTCAGTATGTTCAAAAATCCATGTAATGATTTCACTTATATATAAAATAAAAAAGTTGAACGTAAAGCAGCAGCATGTGGCATTGTACCGAAGGCTCGGTTTGGAGGACTGAGGTCTTGTTCAAAGCATACCGGATTCGGTTATTTCGTAAGAGTAGGTTCAAAAGGTACACTGTATACCACTGATTTTAGTTAATAAAACATATATGTATTTTTGAAAACTGATGAGCATTGTCACCAAAAAGTAAGGAAAGTATATATAATGATATCTGATATATGAAATAGTATACAAATTATATACATACATTACTAGTTGGTTCACCCATTCTACAACACAGGCGCACCTGGCATACCTGCTATGTGCCAGATACACATTTTTTTTTTTTTTTACTTTTCAATTAAAATGCTTGAAAAAATCCAAGCAATATCTGTAAAGCACAAATTGAAGCACACTCTTTCACAACACTTGTTTAAAGTCCTCATGCTCTATCCACGAAGCTGCCCAGCCCGCACTCCACACACACCTTTCACCTACCCCCGCCCCACATGTACTCCCCTCCAACATTCTGCCTAGTCTGTACATCGGACTCTCTACGCTTATATCACGATTATAGAACAGACTCTGAAGAACAGCATCCTTGCAAATAAACGGATGAAGAACCAGGCATTTTTTTTTTCTGTAAGATTAGCTTTCCCTGGCGAGTCTCCAGTTCATGTCTCTCATGTGTGGGTCGTGGGAGGATATCTCTGTGATTCCAACTTACTGAAGTATGTGGAAGTAAGTTGCACGTTTGGTTTTCAGGAGAACAATAGCCTAAGAAGTACTGACAGGACACCGACCTTGCTCTCCCGTGTGCAGCCTGAGTGGTTTCAGCACGGCCCTGTGGAGAATTGCTGAGTGGCCACGGAACCCTCAGACTGTGTTGTCACCGCTTTTCTTACAGTCTGGCTGTAAGGAGTTATTCGAATTCCCCACCCTGGACCCGGCGCCATTTCCTCTTCCTCACAGCCCACGAAATTCGCGCCGGTGTAGCCGTCCACCAATCAGATGTAACCCTGCATTTCACCTGAGAATCCCACCCCCAATCTTCCAGCCCCTTCCCCAACCCCGCCCACTCACCAATCATCCCCAGGCATTCACCTGCAGGCACCCCCCTGCGGCCTGCCCTCAATCCCTCCCAGCCCCACCTTCCCTCCCCACACCCCCATCTCCCACCACCTGCACCGCATTCCTGCCCAAGCAGGTTGCGGGAACTAGCTGCGCGTAATTATATCGTAATATCGTAAGAACTAGAGCTTTAACTGTTCTACATAACTGACACTGGCTATCTATGATCCAGAATTAAGATGTCATTTCCTTTCCCCCTGAAACTTAATACAATCAGGAAGCTCACAATTTATCAATGCAGTCTTTGAAAAGTAAAAATTAACTTTTCGTTATTTGGAAGATATTCAGCGTTCATATTTATTGATTTTTGTTGTTGTTGTAATGTTTAATTAAATCACTGGAACACCTCGAGTGTGGAGTGGGCAGAGAGAAGAAAGGTGGGAGATAAACTGACCTATGAATACTGAAATAATCGGGAGGAGTAAAAGCGCTGGTCCAGTTGTCAAAGAGGAACTGCAGCCTAGCGGAAGCACACGCGATGCGCCATGGGTCAGGGCAAATCACTCTGACCGGCTGCTTTAGGCTGGAGGATAATTCAGGTCACTTAGTACTGCCCTTGCCTTGACTGATGATTTTTTCCCCAGGTTTCATCCAGATCCCAAGCCTCTGACTCCCTATTCACATTTAAAAACTTGCAATTGTAAACTTCTTTCTCCCTTTGAGATGTAACTCTTTTAACAGCCTCCAGTCAGTTTCCCAAACCAACAGTTCTTTCTTCAAGATCCTGGGAACCATCCCTTTGCCATAACAGCAGAAAGAGTAACAGGTGCCATCTCCTAGGGTTGGTGAAGCATAGGTGTGTAATTTTTGTAAATTCCAGTTAGCAATCATAGATGAACGAATCACAAGAACCACCCTCCCCACAGTGCCCCCTCCAAACCTTCCACCGCCAGCTCAGCTCAATGCTCCCAAACCTCTCACATTATTTAGAACAGAGCACAATAATCTAGAGTACAGACTTCTTTGCCTCTTTAACTTTTCTGATACAATTTTGCCATATTGATAAGAACCACTGAATGAAGCATTCCAGGACATTTAAGAGAGAGTGAGACTAGGATAGGAAGATGTCTGGCTTGGATCACAGCACCTGCTGCTTGCCTGGGCAAGGCACAAAGCATTGCATTACAACCATTCTCTCCGACCCAGTGGCTGTCCTCAGGAAGGCCCTGGGTATACGGACAGGGTGAGGCAGTGTGACAGCAGTCACAGGAATTCTCCTTGATGGCCTCTGTTGATGCTAATCCGTTCCCTCCTCCCAAAGCCGTTCTAACGTTCACTTTATTTCAAGTTGCTTTGATTCCCTCGATCTTTAAATTACAGTAACACCTGTTACAACTTAACAACTAATACATTTCACATCCTATTATATAGGTTTTCTTTTAAAATGCATTTCTTCAGTACCTACACTCCAAGTTACAGGATTCATTTTTGTTGACCTTTTCTAGATCAAAGGAGCATATATATGTTCAAGTGCTGAGCATACACGCCTTTTCTGGGATACACATGGTAAGACAAGATTACTCAAAAGCAGCGGCCTTACAGGAAGTCTCCTTTTTAATCTTTTCTTCCATAGTAGTCGCCTATGAGAATATTATTATCACTTTCTCTTTTTTTTTTCACAAAATGCAAATAACACTGAAATATTACTTTTTTGCCCCTAATCAAGTGAAAGACATGGGGTAGTATTACATTTCCTACGTGAAAAGTAAAAATTGAAATTGGCCAGAATATTTTCAACAGGATACAACTATATATACAACTAGCATATTTCTTATGTAAATTTCATCAAAATTATGCTTAGCAAAGTAGCCTAGTGACTGGTGTTCTTGCAATGTATGTGCTGGGATCCCATAGGATGCCGGTTCTAATCCCAGCTGCTCCACTTTCCCATCCAGCTCCCTGCTTGTGGCCTGGGAAAGCAGTCAAGGACGGCCCAAAGCCTTGGGACCCTGCACCCACATGAGAGACCCACACATGAGGGACATAAACTGCAGACTTGCACTCACGTGGAAGACCTGGAAGAAGCTTTTGGCTCCTGGCTTCCGGCTGCAGATGGGATTGGCTCCGGCTATTGCGGCCACTTTGGAAGTGAACCAGAGGATGCAAGATGTTTCTCTCTGCCTCACCCTTCTCTGTAAAATCTGACTTTCCAGTAAAAATAGGTCTTTTTAAAAATTCAAGAAACATAGATAGATATTGTTTTGAAGACAAATAATCTCGAGTACCTCCACTAGATTCTCCTGCTTGTCCACTGACAGAGTCCCAGGAAGCTTCCATGTAAGTTGACATTTTGAAATATTTAGCTTGAAAACAACTGATCTGAAAGACAAGTGTGACAGTGATTATCAAATTTTAAGGTGTATAAAATAATTGGAAATCACTTGCAAAGTAAAATCTTGCTGGAAGGTATCCAATATAAACCTTTAGAAGAGGAAGATACTGGGTTAGATCTTGTGTGCTAGGGACAACATAAGAAGCATTTGTTGCATGACAGCCTAGTGGCTGAGACCTCGACTTGCATCCCCAGGATCCCATACCAGTGCCAGTTTGTGTCCCAGCTGCTCTACTTCAATCCGGCAACCTGCCTGTGCCCTGGGAAAGCAGTAGAGGATGACCCAAAATCTTGGGTCCTTGCACCCATACGGGAAACCTGAAAGAAGCTTCTGGCTCCTGGCTTCAGATCAGCTTAGCTCTGGCCATTGTAGCTACTTGGGTAATGAAACAGCATGTGTAAGATCTTTCTCTCTGTCTCTCCTTTTCTCTGTAAATTTGAATATCCAATAAAGAAACCAAATAAATATTTAAAAAAAATTCCATGGCTCATTTTATCCCTTTGTGGAAAAAAAAAAAAAAAAACAAGCTTTGAAATAAATATTTAAGAACCTGAAGAAAAAACTCAACAGCTGCCAAAAAGCAGTAAGTATGCCAGATTCTGAGTGGTTACCAAGATGGTGCCCTTTTCCTCATTCATTTCTATGGATTGTTAAAAATACATTTATATACGTTTTAGAAAGGCAGATTTGGAGGGAGAAGGAGAGGCACAGAAAGAGACCTACTCCGCACTGGGCCACTCATTAAATGGCTAGCCTGATCTTAGTTGATGAAAAGCCAGAGCTTAGCCAATCCAAAGGCAGGAGCCAGGAGCTTCTTCCAGGTCTCCCATGTAAGCACGGGGTCCCAAGAACTTGGGACATCCTCTACTGCTTCTCCAGGCCACAAGCAGGGAGCTGCATGCGAATTGGAACAGCAGGAACAGAAACTGGTACTCATGTGGGACGCCAATGCTAGCAGGCAGAGGATTAGCCAGTTGAGCTCTCACACTGGCACCAAGTTCTATGAATTTTTTTTTAAAGATTCATTTGCTTTTATTGAAAAGGCAGATTTTACAGAGAGAAGGAGAGAAAAAGAGAAAGATTTTTTTGTTTACTGACTCTCCCCCGCCAAATGGACACAGCTAAGCCAATCTGAAGCCAAGAGCCACGAGATTTAGGAATACAGGGTCCCTAAGGCCTTGGGCCACCCCGACTACCTTCCTAGGCCACAAACAGCGGTCCCGAGGGGAAGCAGAGCAGTCAGGACATGAACTAGCATGCACCTACGATCCTGGCACATGCTAATCAATAACTTTAGCCACTAAGCTACAGCACCAGGCCCAAGTTCTACGACTCTTACAGTACTCTATCAAAAAAAAGAAACACTTTGGAAATATTACTAAGACATTTAAAGATGAAACTGTATCATTTATTCTTCCTGCCTTGTTTTGCATGCCAAAAAGGGGGAAAAAATCAAATTGTTTAAAGTTGGCTTTCCATCTGTTCCAACAGGCAAACATGTAAAAAGTTCATGATATTTCTCAATGGATTCAATTGCTTATAGAAAGCACATTATTTTCAGAAAACATGTTCGTTGATGTCTCTAACATTAACCAACAAAGCAGCTGGTCTAAAAAGACAGCTCAACAATAGGGAAGGAATATTTGTTTTTATTGTGCTCAATTCTTGCTCTTTTTAGGAAAGGCTCCTTCTGCTTTATACAGTTAGGCAGAAGGGATGGGTAGTAGAGTGGGGACTATCTAACTTCCTAATCCCACACTGCTATCTATACAGGCAAGTCCTAACCGGTCATTACTCTTACTCATATAATTACTAGAACGGTGACAGTACCAAGCTGTTGTTGAGTAAATTCTTTACACCACCAATGAGAACGTGAAAAGCATACTGCAACTCCTTCTATGGCTAGAAGTACAGATAATTTCTTTTCAGTTATCTGAAAACATTTGCTAGTGAATCCACAGGAGTCAACCCTCCAGACATTCATTCAGAGGAGAGCCATAAGGATCCTTAACCATTAACCAACCTGGATGAGTATTTCACCAATTCCCTCACATCGAAAATAACATCACAATCAAGTTACTGCCCTGGTAGAACTCGGGAGAAAAATAACCCACCCTTCAGGGTTATCCTGCCAAACCCTTCAGGACTGGTGCCCCTTCATGTCTTTGTCCAACTTCTCCAGCCACAGCTTTGCCTCCCTCAGGTACAGTTTTCTATCATGGTCTATAACCGCATCCTCCTCAGTGCGGTGAAAGCCTGTGCCCTCTCATTCTGTTAGTGCTGACTGTGGAGAATTTTCATTGCAGGTCTCCAAGCAAGGATTTCAAAGCGGGTCCCTTGGCTTCCGTGAATTATAAAGTGAGTACGTCAGTTCCTTCAGTGGAGTCCTTGGCAGCCGGGATTGTGCAGGAGGAAACCACACCCCTGTGAGGCACTGCTCTGACACCGGGAAGTTTCCCCTTGCAGAAGGACCATGATCACTGTGCCCTCCAGGATGTTTCTCTCTCTAGAATGAATAAATTCCTTTCATGATTCCTCTTGCTTTTCATGCCTTTGTCACTTTCTCTTCGTATGAGAAGTCCAGAAATAAAAGTACATAGTAACAATCTATACTAAAGCTAAATGATCTACCATCAAAATTAATATAACCTATCCTCCCCCCATCCTACTTGAGGAAAACTAATTTTAAAATATTTCTCATTCAGTTCTGAATATTCAAACTCTAAAAGTGCTGCATATATTTATATGTATATTTTAGTATTTTCCTCTAACTAAAAACAGCTCTTGCACTGTTAATGACTCTTTTGCAATGGATACCGTTCAAGACAGAGTAACTAATATTGCTTAACTGTCCTTGCCACCAAATGATTTATTTACTGAACAAAAACAGATCAGAGATGATTAGTCCTCATTAAAATCTGCTAGTTCAACAAAATTGTAATTTTTTTATTAAAAAATCAGATAACAATGGAAGCAAGAAAAAGAAATCCAATTTTATTAGGCCATTAATGTGCAGGCACTGCCTAATGAATACAGAGTCAACTCTGCTGGTCAGCAAGAGTCAATATTAACTTCAATCTTCTACATTTTTACAGCACTTTGGTACCTAGAAAGACCTTGAAGAGAAAGGAAGACTGCTTGGGACTTCTTCTAATGCAGAATAAAGTCTAATTGCAATGTAAATCTTCCACCCTATATAACCAAGACATGATAGAAGCATGAATCTAAAATTGTTTTCCTATTCATGGTTTTACTAAGACAGACTGCTCCTCTTACTGTGCTGTAATTCCATTTTGAGATAATCTTTCCCTGCATTCCTGAAGGGCATACACACACAAACTCTGAATTATGATCTTTCCTAAAAAGAGGAAGTAGACTTGTACACTTGCTCACATGTAGATGAAGTGAATTAAAAAAGAGTGGTGGTTTTACTGAACTTAAAGGACAATTTTAACTCTTAATTTAAAAAAATATATATATATTTGTTTGTTTGGAAGGGAGGCAGAGAGGGAGGAAGAGAGGGGGAAGAGAGGTAGAGAATCTTCCAAGTGCTTGTTCACTCCGCAAAGGGCCAGCCATTACTGTTATTGGTGGAAGCCAGGAGCGGAAAACTCCATCTGAGTCTCCCACACGGATAAGTTGCTCTGGGACTTGGGCTCTCCTGTGTGGCCTTCCACACACATTACAGAGGGCTGGATTAGAGGCAGAGCAACTGAGACCAGAGCCTGCACTCCAATACAGGATACCCTCATTGCAGGCAACTGCTTAGCTCATTGCACTACAGCTCTGTCCCCTTAAAGTTCAATCTGAATACCTCTCTACTGCTTGAATTCCTTTACTGTGAGTGTATCTGAATATACAATTTTGACAATGATTGTGATGTATCGTAAAGCACTGACTTCTGGAAACATTATCCACCTCTAACAACTAAAAAAATTTCCATGAAGTGAAAACAATTTGTATTTGAACCATGTTATCCTATTAGTTCTAGACATTTCAATTTTCTTTTTTTTTCTAGCATGCTTTTATGGAAGTTGAGAAAAGGATATAAAAATGGATTTTGAATATACCTGCATTAAGCATCACCTTCCTGGAAGTAGCAGTAAAGAAAATTGTGATTTATCTCAGTTCAATTTGATCACTAGAAAGCAAATATTAAGCACTCTGGCCACACCCTTTGATAATTTATTTGCAGGAATAACTGGTTTAATTTCAAGACTAAGTCCACCAAATTGATATTTTCAGTGGCATGTCATGTAGCTTATTTCTAAAGTAAATGTCATTAGTACATACTTTAAAAGACTGTCTAATAAGAAAGAAGTTTTGTAACTATTTCCACACCATTTAACCATTATCAACACGCCCTCAAAGCCATGAACAAATTTCTGCCTTTGCCAGGGAACACAGTGAGCAGGTGCTCCACAGAACACTGATGACAAACAATGGCCAAATACATGATATGCAGAGTTTCCGCTGCTCGGAAGCAGGCCTGCCCTCAGGTGGTTTCCCTCTGTGTATTACCTATCTGTAGTATTTTCTGTATAGGCAGAAGATTAAGTCATTGTGTGGAAAAAGGCATGGGAAATCCAGAAAGAAATGAAGATAACAATCTGCCATGTCAGGCTCTGGATTTAACTTCTTTGGTGAGGACTCAGCGGGAAATCACACTTAAGTAGATATTTCCAAGTTTCAGTTGTATTTAAAATCTGCTTTAGATTAGCTATTGTAGTCAAAAGACAGGTTAAAAGTATATAGAGACATTGAAAGATTGTCATGGTAAATTTGAAGATACTGTTATAAAAGATTCCATATCTTAGAATGAGTTCTGTCCAATGGGTTTGTTGTAGTCCATCATGTATACCTCATATGTTGATAAGCCTATTATTAATTTATTCAACAACTATATCCATTTATATTTCTTTTGTAGAACGTTATTATTAACTCAAAGATGGCAGGTGATAAGAACTGATAGTGAATCAAAAATAAAGAAAGGATGATGTTTTATATAATTTTCTTGCACTTTTTTGGTGGGGGGTGGGGAATGCGGTATGTTTTAATTCTCTCTACTCTGCTCACATTGACCCTTGTAATTTAGCTTATGCTCTTCCTTACACCCTTCATACTATAAGCCATTCATGACATCGCAATTTGTTATTTTTCATTTCTTTAACTGGCATTGATATGTTTTAATTCTGATTTATTATTTAGTTTCTGCTATTCTCCACAGCAGCTACAGGTAGAATACTGAAGAATCAAACATTTTATATCTACTTTCACTTCTTTGAGAGTCTAATTCTGCTATTACACTTCATCTATAGCCTCATGGATAACAAAATTATATTTCTAGCCCAAAATTTATGTCAAATTCCAAATACTCCTAATCCGAACTTCTTACCTCTAAACACTTTCACCTTGAAAGAGGGTTGTAAGAATTTCAAAGGCAGCAGCAGGCAATTCTACTGTTCAGATCTTCTTGGCAGAAACCTTGAGATCATGGCCTTCCTTCTAACCTTTATTTGAATTTTCCATCACCAAAGCCTGACAGCACTTTTTTGTTTTTGTCTGGCATAAACACTAATATGTGTAATCTGAGTTTCTGAAACCATCTCCGATTTGCCTTCTGTTTCTGTGCTCATCCCCTCATCCACTGTCACCACTGACTTCAGGGATTTCTTTTATGACATAATCCATGTTATGTCACTGTTCAGCTCAAAATCTTCCAGGAAAATCTTTCCTTGTCATCAAAAAAAAAAAAAAAGTCCTACAGGATACTAAAGTCTTGGTCTTTGTTTCCTGCCTTTTACCATTCTTGCTTTCTTCTTGGCCAAACTTACTGATTTTCATTCTACCAAGAACTTATCTCAGGGCTTTTGCATTGCATTTTGCATATTCCAAGAATGCTCATCTCATAGATGACCTAAGCCTTTTATTCATATTCTTTTTGTCCTTCTTTCTATATATCATAACCTAAAATATCATGATAATGTGTTATTTATATATGTTGTCTAACAATTTATTACTTATCATAAATACATACTTGAATTCAATATCCCTGCACTGAGGATAACTTATGACGAACAGAAGGCTCTCAAAAAACATTTCTGGAGTGAAAGAATAAGAGTGTAAATGAATTAATTGTACAATTGCTCAATTTCTCTTTGTTTTCCAAAAACAAAGAAAACCATAATGATTGGTGTTACCTAAAATATGCTTAAATAACCACTTAGAAAATACAGGATGATTGCATCTGGATCTTTGCAATTAATTTAGTCCAGTGTTTTAGGATTTGGCATTTTAATTTATCTTAATTAAATTTAGCATCAAAACTGCATATTTATGTGATATTTCTTTCCAAAATCTAAGGACATTTCCCATTATATGATAAATAAGTAATTTTAGGTAATAATGATTATGTAATAAATAATTATATCCTACTGCATGTAATTAAAATATCTTTGCAAAAGGGCTAACCTCCTAGAAGTTGATTCTATATCCTTGTCTTTAGTGTCTCACGGCATTGTAGGTCTAGTCAAAGGAAGGTAGTTATTTTATATGGTCACTACCCTCGGTACAGTTTCTGAACTGACACATACAAGTGGGACTCATTATGCTGCCAACATAAATTAAATTGACCAACATATTTCAATTATTTTACAACTTACCATGTCACTTTATCTATAGATCATAGGTAAATAGATACATTTTTTAAATGTAAAGAATATATTGGGATCAAAAGTAGATAACTTCAGAGAGTTAGAATTCAGAAAAGTCCTAGAGGAAGTGAATTTGATTTTTCAAAAAGCTAATGTACAACATCAGGAGCAGGAAGACACATAAGCCTACTATTTACAAAGAAAGGTTCAGGGCATACATGTCTCTGAGTTATGAGGACAAATCATGGCAGTGGAATTTTGAGGTAGAAGAATGCCACTGACTGATAAGTCAAGTTATACAATAACTGCCCAGGTTAAATTTTGTTTTAACTTTTATTTCCAGGTTAAAAAATTGAAGAAAGATAAACTGCACATGAGTTAAACCTGGGGTTTATTTTATTATAAAGCCATTTAGTTTATTACAAATATACTGGCCAGCTCAAATCAAAGGGAGTGCTGGAAAATCAGATTTAAGGCAAAGTAGATAGAAGACAAAGCCAAAATCATATTTCAATTTTAGTTTTATATGGAAAATTCTTCTGCTTTTATGACCTTCAACTGAAAGTAATCTTCTAACCTATTGTATTTAGTTCATGAAACAAAGACCAACATGATGCAGTTTGTGCTTAACTGTCTGGTAACCTGGTTATAGGGAAAGATACCATTTTTCCCCAAATCAAATGAGATTCTGAAAGTGTGGACACTTCGAATATAGGAGGAGGTATGAGATGGATGGAAATGACAATACAAATAGAAAACGAGCAACTTCTATGCAAAGAACAAAAAACGAACGATATGAGGACATGTAAAGAGAAAGAAAATTGGCTTGTGCCACCGACAAGACACACAGATGGGTACCAAGAAAAGTGTGACCTTCAAAGTCAAAAAAGAATTTGTGTCCTTGGTTTTGATATGAGGTAGTTGTGTGATCTTAGTCAAGTTAGTCCAGGATCCTAAGCAAATTACAGGCAAGATTGAGATGAAAATGAAATATTATAATCCACTTAAAAAGACTCAGTTTCTGTATACATATAGCAGGTGTTCTACAAACATTACCCGTTCACCTGTTCCCCACAAAGCATTGAGTTGATAGTTCCACTGAAAAATGCCACCACATGTTTAGATTCCCAGTTCCCAAATAGTTTTCAGCCCCTTGCTCCAGCCTGATTTAGTCCTACCCGTTTCTGGAGAATAAGCTAGAGGATAGCACATATTCTCTCTTGGCCTCTCTCCTTCTCTCCATCTCTCCTCCTCTCTCTCTTCATCCCTTTCTTCCTCTGTCACTCTGCCTTTCCAATAAGTAAATAAATCTTAATTTTAAAAAATTAAACAAATGTAGAGGTAGGTTTTTCTATTGCTAGTGATAGAGGATAGCATAATTGCTGTAACCTGGCTAGGTCACACTGGACCTTAAGCCTACTGCTTGTTTTTCTCTTAACCAAAGTGTGGGAGACAGATTAATTTTTGAATGAACTTCTGAGCAAATGAGAAAATACGCCATGGGCTTTTCTACTTCACGGATTTGATAGCTATTCAGCTTCTACTTCTCCCTTTTTGTGCTTTCTGGAAGGAAAAACAGAAAACATCCACTCTGCAGTTAATTCAAGTTAAATAGCATTAGGAGGATAGGCTTTGTTCTAGTGATTAAGATACTCACATCCCGTACCAGAGCCCATGGCATCAAGTCCTGATTCCACTTCCAGTTCTAGCTCCCCATACTGCATGTCCTGAACAGCAGCAGGTAACCGCTCCAGTGACTGGGTGCCTTCTACCCAAATGGCAGAACCAGGATTAAGTTCCTGGTGCTAAGCATTCTGGGAGTGAAATCACTCCCAAATGAGAACTTTCTGTTTCACCCTACCCCTGTCAATCAATCAAGCAATCAACTAAGTGCTACAATTGGTCTGTATGAAAGGTTCAGATTCACATATTCTGATAACACAAGCATCATCCTTGAGCCACACAATAGGAAGCAGCAAGGTCTGGACATCGACCCTCCTAAGGCATTTCTGTTTAAGGCATTTTGAAATCTAGCCAAAGTGAATTATAAATGAAGGCAGATTACTGCAGGTTGCAGACCCTGCAGTTTCTATCCATCCTCTTGCCTCTGGGTAGGGTGCAAAACATTCTGATCTGAACTTTAACAGCTATACATTTCATCTATCATTCAACAGAGATTTGAAAACAGGTCCTAAAGAAGGGGGAAAGAGTTTAAAACACAACACTCTCACATGTGGACTTTTCTTAGATTGTTAAGACACATTTTACTGCTTCTACAGCATATCCACTTATATTGTTTCATGCGACATAGTTTAAAGTCTTGGCAAGAAAGTTTGGTATCTCTGTTGAAGTATGGAGGCATTCATGATTTTGTTCAACAGAATAAAATTTTGAGCCTTCTCTGAGCCTCTTGTAGGCCACTGAGAGGTGGGACCCTGGCCTGTGTGTCTTCCCTCTCCATTGTCCTCCCTGCCCACCACACCTGGCCCCGATACCTCTCTGACGTCTTCTCCATCCACCTATTTTAACACCACTGTTTGTGTTGAGCCCTGTCGTTGCATAGTTTTTCTTCCACTGGACCTCTCCTGCTTCTTCTTCTGATTTTGGCTTAGGTTTGCCTTCCTTGGAGAAGTGTCTCCAGATTAACCTCATTAAGCCAAACACCTCCATCTCACATTCAGAACTCCTGTGGTATCCCGCAGCTGTGGCAATTACCAAAGATAAAGACTTACACTCAGACATGTTAAATAGCGAATTCTGTTTTCTTTTTCTAGTTCCTAAAGTTCTTCTAGAGAAAATAATATATATGTGTATATATATATATTTTTTTTTCCTGACTGCTGTACCCGAGGTTCCTAAAAACATCCAATGCGTGGATATTAACTATTTCTTGATGAGTTAATGTCAGTCAGCTGTTCTCTATCAGGCCCTGGCATGCTATTTTGCTCCAGGCACTTCTTTTACTCAGGTCCTTGTTTGCTCCTTCTGAAATGTACTTTTAGGCATCTTTTTAGTGTTGTTTAATCGTGAAGCTTCCAAATCACATATATAACATTAATTGTTAAGTGATACATTTTGATTAAACTAGGCTGGGCATCAAAATATGTACCTTAATTCACATAATCTTCACTAATGATCCTATGTGACGGGTTCTATCATATTTCACTGAATGTAAAAGCACAGACTGTAGGACACACAATTATTTTGCTAGTTGAACTCCGAAATGTCACCTCTATTTTATAAGTGAGAATCTGCAATGAAAGGTAAGGAGAGGTTTAGCAACTTGCCTAGGAGAACCGGTACTAATACAAGTGGATCCAGGATGCAATCCAGCTTGTAGCCCATGCCGCAGCTGCGTCATGTGTTACCTGGAAATGATCACACTTACGGGTTGTCTTAGCATTTCTCCAGCTAGATACAGTTATCCCAGGAGATCGCACGGAATGACAAGACAAATAAGTTACTAGTCACTTGATCAGCAATCAACATTTGGAAAATGTGGAATTGCCTTTATAGTATAATACTAGAGTTTAATTAAAGGAGCCAGGGCCCCACAAGGAGGGGTCAGGGAATGCTTAAAATCCCAAGGCCCTTTCTCAAACTTTTGGGGTCTCCCTCTCTCCTTTCAAGAGGCACCCCACCTCCAGGCCGTCTCCTGGGAGGTACTTTTCCCTTCCCTCTCCTTTTCCTGCTTACCCACTAATTTCGCAAATAAAATTTCTCTATCTGCAACTGGTTTCTGGCTTTTTATTTCTATATTAAGCTGAGGAAAGAACCCATTGAGCTTTTCTGGTAACAAGTTTTAAATCTCCAAAACAAGAATTGTGACATTATACAAGGAATTCCCACATACCCCCACACTCAGCTTTCCCTACATTTATGCCTCATATTCAAATATTTGTCACACTCTATAAAGAATGTACACCTTCCTCTATTATTAACACCTCAGATTAGGACTTTTCAATGTTTTCCATAAATAATGTCATGGAAACTAAATATCATCTCTCTGAGTTCTGGAATTGACAAAGCTTTCAGAGTTCAGTGAGGGCCCACTGCATTCATTTATTTGAAATACCCTTCCTTATTCACAATTTTTTAGACCTATTAAAAATATCTATTCAACTCTTCCTATGTGCCATTCATTATGTACTTGTTGGAGATACAAAAGAGAGCAGAATATGGTCATTGCTCTAAGGATTTTAGAATATCACTGGACCAGTACGTACAAGGAGCTCACGTATACCATGAGGATAGACTGACGAGCTCAAACATCTCTCTGGCACTGCCACATGGAACAGCATTAGGGTTCTCCTAGACTCAGCTCTCAGTGTCATAAGCTTCAAAGTTATGGTCGTGTAATGAATCACCGCAGTTTAGGAGGGGTGCCATGAGCATCCTTACTAGCAGGGTGGATATCTTCCAGTACCCAGTTATGGATCACCAGCACACAGGAGCTTCCTCTGGGGTGGAATGAGTAGAAGCTGCAACGATAACAAAAACTCTGTCAGTTCTATGCCCAACCTGCTCTGAGGAATGCCTACAGACAGAGTACCAGCAAGGGAGCTATTAAAGTCTGCTTTCAGAAGGACAGCCTCCATTGTTTCCCCCTGGGTTTAGCTTAAGTGGTGCTCCCTTCACTGCTGGATAATGATCTTTCCTGATATTGGACATGGAAACAGGCACATAACTTCTATCACTACCAGCAACTAAAAGAGGGGGCAAGAAGGCAGGAGAGTGGTCGAGGGTCAGGATGCCACCCTTGTAAAACCCAAAGTAGCAAATTTGTGCCGCTAGGTTCTCTCCAGGATCCTCAGGGACACAGAACAATCTGGTTGAAATCTGGGTGTGACTCACCCACTCCTCAAACTCCTCTTCATGCTGCTATGGTTTGACACGTTCCTTGTTTTCACTCTTATTGCTGTGGTTTCAACACCCCCTTCCCCACTCCAAGAACCCTTTCTTCTAAATGAAGGGAAGCGTGCAGAATGGAAAATCAGTTATCTGACAACTAAGGATGCAGCTTTCTTTACAAGCCATAGGACATCGGACATGCTGTGACAGGAAGTCACATCTCTGTGTTATTACTCCTGGATGAAATATTTCGTGGTGCTACCCCGGAAATGTCAGGGCATTGGCTCAGCCCCGCAGGCAGGAACAGACTCTTCTTGCCAATAGTGCTTTTAGTTGTACCTTCACCCCTAGAGTGAGTATGACAGATCGATCAAGGCAGGCAGAATGATGCTGCCAGAGCAGACGTGGACTCCTGGGGCCCAGAAGAAACTGACACAGAAAGGCAACATCACACCGGAATTTTCATTAACAAAGAGGCATACGGTAGGCGCGGGAACTGAATGAGAGAGAGCATGGTCTTTCACAGAGATGATGAATAAAGATTCTGTACTAACAGATTACATTTTGAGACAGTGCAGACACGGACTTAACAATAAGCAGTCTGAAGTGGCAGGAGTCCTACAGACAGCAATAACAGCAGCGATCCCAATCATTCCAAGAGAATGCAGAAATGGATCCTACAGAATTTATGGTGAGAAAGAATAACCAAGAAGTTAGGAATAAGGAAGCCAAGACTGATGGCTAGAACCTAGCAACAGGATTGGGTATTTGCCTGCCCCTTAAGACACTGGTTGGGAGCAGGCTTTTTTTTTTTTTTAGTATTTATTTGCTTTTTATTTAAAAGGCAGATTTTACAGAGAGAATGAGAATGAAAGAGAGAGAGATCCATCTTTTGGTTCACCCAAACTGCTGCAACAAATCAGAGCTAAGCTGATCTGAAACTGGGGAGCCAGGAGCTTCTTCCTACCTCCCATGTGCGTGCAGGGTTTCAAGGCATTGGGCCATTTCCTGCTGCTTTCCCAGGGCATAGAGAGCTGGACTGGAGGTAGAGCAGCACTGGCACCCACAGGATTCACACACTGCTCCACCGCACAGGCCACACAGCTGCTGTCATCTTCTATCGGAGCACATGGATTCCAGCTTCCTGCTAATGTACACACTGGGAAGCAGTGGTGATGATTTAGTCTCATGGCCCTGGCCACCCAAGGGAAGACCTAGGTTGAAGTCCCGCCTACTGGCTTCAGCCTGGTCCAACCCTGGCCATTTTGGCCATTTGGAGAGTGAGCTAGTGAAAAGTTCTTTGTCTTCCTCTTCCTGTCTGTATGGATCTCTCTGCCTCTCAAGTGACCACAAAAATCAATCAATAATAGATTTTATAAAAAGACTCACCAATATTCAGGAATGTTGGTGCAGTTATTGGCACGCCATGACCACTGTGGAATATGGTTTCAGACATCCTCAGAAAAGTACTTCATCATTTTCATAAATCCTGCAGCTAAAGAACAATTTTTAAACTACATAGATAATGACTGTTGCCCACATTTGACCAAAAATGCTCATTTATATTAGGAAATGAACTCTATTAAATACATTCCAGGTTATTTGTGTGCATGGAGTAATATGTCATAGAAAGAGAGTGAAGCTGAAACAAATCCAATGATTCAATTACTCAGTAACGCAGACACTTCCCAGGAGGACACAACATTAGATAAAAACACAAAGTGCATCACTGACACTTTCAATTTTATTGCATTAACATACACGGTTTAATTATCAGTCGAGCAAAATTTTAATGAACTATAGGGTAATAAGAAAATAAAGTAAAATAATCCTAAGTTATTTTAAAACAAATCCAATGTAACACATGTCAAATAATGCAACTGAGAGCACACTGAAAAAAAAAACCCCACTGATTCAATAAAACACAAAAGGCATGCAAAACCTCGCACAAGAATATTTGGGCTTGTATGTCAATGTCATATAGAATTAAATAGCTCTTTCTATTCCTAGTTAAATAATTCATTTCTATGGATTGGTGGAGTTAGCTTTGAGGATAATATGGATCAGAAAGATTTAGTGTGCTTTTTGTAACATTTCATCTATAGCCAAAGCACAAAACTGGTTTGAATTGACCATTACTGCAAAGAGCAGTTCACTCAGGCCCAGTCTGTGTTTGCATAGCAGAATGAGCTGTGCAAGCAAGGTCGCCTGAAATACCTCAAATGACACTAAACTGAAGCTTTCAAGCTACTGCTGTGCAATAAACAGGACTGTGATCGATTAGTTCCTTTTACTTTGTCCCAGGCTGTTTTACTTTAAATCTGCCTTCATCCTGAATTGTAATGTGCACATGAGTTTCAAGGGTACCACTAAGTACAAGTTGCCAGTTGATGCTTGTAAAAGTACATGATTTTTTTCAAGGTAAAATAGAACTAGAAACCAATCAAAATCAAAAGCAGGGGCATCTGGAAACCTTTCACTGAAAGTTTTAATTTACATTTAATAAGCAAGTTAGCTTATTAAATGAACAAGTTAGCTTTAGAAAATATCAAGACCCATCTGTTAGGTACTCAATTGGGCAGAATATGTGTCTCCTTTTCTCAGAACCTTGTTAGTCATGGAAGTGGAGGAGATAGCATTTTGCTGTCATTTCAACCTAAGAACATTTTCTTTGGAGGATGACTTTAGTATACAAGAAACATTTTCAGAACCAACAAAAAGCACACTGAATCCTGCAAGACAGTTGCTGAAATCATCTTATGCATACCCCTGTGGCCACACTGTTTACTAACACATATTAAAACAGTTAAAATGGCAAATACTTGCTCAGCAATGGATCACTATCTCTTGTGTATGCTTAAAATTAATTTTACAGTTAAAGCCCCAGAAAGTACCAAAGTTCTGAAAGTGTGAGCTAGCATCACAGACTTGCCCTTCTGCCTTAATAAGCAGTCCAGGTCAAGTCAGGCTTTAACTCTGGTCAAGAAAACACACTAGTTTAAGTTACACTCTCAGGGAATGCTACCGAGAGATGCAGGCATCCTCACGCAGGTCTGAGACAACTGCAACTATTGATGTGATTATTGTAATGAGGCATTAACATGTTTAAAAATTGCTACAGACCTTCATGACAAAATAAGTAGAAGCAAAAATAAGTACCCTTCTTGAAAAAGAAAAGAGAAAATAATCTTTAGGATTAGAAAATATCTCATTTCAAGAGGATGCTTTGCTACATACAGAATGACTTTTGCCTATGTTCTACACTGCAAATATTTTAGAACATGATTGGTGTAAATTTGAGCCTTTTCAAAGAAAATCTCTAATCAAGGCCTTATTTTGCTACAGTTGATAACAGATACATTATCAGCACCATATGTAAAATAAAATAAAAATTCCTAATTTTAGGCAACACATTCAGTTCTACATTATGAAAAATTAGGAAGTCCTTCCACTCTCCAAAGCCTGACATATGGAAGCCTAACCAACAACATAAGCAATAAGAATTAACTAGACTTTAGAAACGAGGATCATGTGCAGTGACAGGGCTAAAGTTACCTGTAAAAAGGCACGGATCGAACATATCTGTGGCCTTCATAGAGAAGGAGACACCTTTGCTATAAAATATAGGAAACTTTTCAATACAGGAAGACACAGCTGATTTTAATGATCTTTAGCCTACACTCTGTTGGAATCAATGAGTTTAAATACCCAGGCATGCATTAGCAGATACAAAGGAAAGGCATAGTACCAGCAAGTGGCTTTTACCAATCAGCATGAGTACAGACTGAGAAGCCATGCTAGTAGACACGTTCTCCTCCATAGCATTACAAGAACTTTGGCTGGGTCATCCTCTTATATCAGATCATGCATACTGAACAAGTAACCCTCATATGACTGATACTTCATATTCAGTTATTAAAGAGGATGTCATGCTAATTTGAATGGGTACTTTGTAACATCCTCTAATATAAAAATAGTTGTTTTAGTTGCTAACTCACTATCAATCAGGTCCGTGTTTAACTTTATTGCTAAATAATATTTACCTGGGAATCCCAGAAACTGGTCTTGAAAAAGCCCCATGAAGTTTGACAATGACTTGGTTCTAGTCATTTTGATTAAGAGTTGAATTCATGACTGCAAAGTGCCTGTCATCACCTGGCTGAAGGAAAAATACAGCTGGCCCTACTCTCCCTTCCTTCCTCAACCCTGCACGCTCCTCACCTTCTGTTCTGCTGACTTCTCCAGAAATTTTACATACTTGAAAGTTTGAACGATCTTTGTGACAGGAATGGTTACCATCTCCTTGTGTTTCCTTGAATAAATCTGATTTCCTTATATCAATGGTCATGTCTAAAGTATTGGCTTTAAAGAGTCAAACAGTGAGGATATGAAACTAATTATCTGCCTATTACCTGCTTTGAATTACACAGAATATGGATAATTGTATATATTTTTCTTAAGTTTTGTTCTTATACAGCAGTCAGCATTTGAAATACGTATTTCAGTATCAACTGACAAACTCAATCCCATCTTTGAAGAAGATGGTGTGCTGTGGCGATGACCTTGATTTTAGAGCTAATGAGACTTGGAGCAACATGGATTTACTTGCTTAAGCCTTAACTTCCTTTATCTATGGGGTAGAGCTCTCCTGTAGGTTACTGAGAAGGTTAAATAATAGTTAGGACTGAGCACAAAGAAGACACCTGACAACAACCTGGAAATGTGCCTACACTCAGTATCAGTCAATCAAGAGAATCATTCTTGCATATATTTCAGAGTCGATCTGAACTGTCAGAATAATTTCACCCATCATCGTTCAGGAAAGCAACCCAATTTCTGTTTTTCAATTTGCAAACAACACTAACTCTTCAAAATGTGTTTTATTCATCCAACATGATTTTATCCAATCACCAGGACAAATGTCCCATCCTATCCTTAACATCTTGCTCTAGACAAAGACACCAATCTTCATAGAATCAAACACTCTCCCTCTTCTTTCTATAAAAGTAATCCTCTTCTGCAGCTATTCCCCATATTCCCTCTCCCACTTCTGGCACTTTCTTTACAACGTCTCAGCATTTATTCCTATTTACTCCTTTCCTCCTCCAACATGCTAAGCTCAAGACAATGCATAAGTTGTGTTCTCATTTACCACTGAGGACAACTGGATACCTTAATACAGCCTACAGCCATGAATCAAGCAGCTTATCTGAGTTATACACAGGGGTCTTGTGCCTGTAGACACAATTTTGATCAGCTTGGTTCCCACTGGGAGACTTCTCTGAGTTAGTATAAATTCTCTTTCAAGGCGCCCATGAAAGATTTTCATTTGTAGAATCGGTAACATTTAAACTATTATTTAATTTGATTTTGGGGGGAAAATATAGTGTTTATGTGAATTACTTAAAAACTGATATTAATAAGTTTAACATTTTTTTCTCTCATTCTCTGGCCAGGACAGTACTGATCATTTTTATTAGGACATCTTCAGTTACGTATTCCTAGTTTTTAATAGCCTTCGTTTTTTTTTTTTCTGATATGGCCCAAGGGCTAAAGTGATGACTTACAAACTATTATGGATATAGACATTTTAGTCATTAGCATTAGTTTGTTTATTTGGTGATTATATGTAAAATACTATAAGGCCAAACATATTCTAGCTTTATCAGAGTAATAATAAAAAGTTTTCATCAAACAATAGATACTGTTTCTTGCATAGGATACAAAACAGAATAATAACCACTAAGAGTACTTAAGCTTTCCTAGTTTATCTAAAAAAGAATTATTAGAAAATTGAAGCTATATTCTTTTCAGCTATATGCCCTAAATGAATAATTTAAAAAAAATTCTGACTCACAAATAGGAAAATAGATATTTGCTTCCTAAATATGCACTGGGTTTCCTATCCTGGTAAAAATACAAGTTGGTTAACAGAAAGATAGTACAGATTTCACTCAAATTGAAATTGCAATGTATACTTTGTGTACCTAGAGAATCCATACAAGGATTTGGAAACTGGCTGCATATTCTGTACTTAGTTCACCAGAAAATGGTTTATATTATCATGAAAAGTCTCACATATCATTCTACTCATACCATAGATACAGAAATCTGTATCCATGGGAACCACAAGCCCTGTGATGCAAACATACATTTGACACTAGGAAATAATAAAAAATGTTCTGGGGAATAAAACTACAAAAGGAATAATCTTTCTGAAAATTAAAACCCACTGTTTTAACTAAAACCTTCCAGAACACTTTAGTGGCTATACATGAGACTCTTAAGAAAGATGGGAGAGAGATGTTTGGCGCACAGACTGGAAGGACTGGGCATTGACTGAGGTAATCGGCTGGGTTGAGTAGCAATGCCCTCCCTTTTCTGGGAGTAGCTAGAATGGATAACAGGATGCTTCATCCATGGGTGGGAGAATCAAAACCACTCTGACTGTGATCACTTAGGAAGCTACTGAAGACACATTCCCCACTATCACATATTAGTCTTTCCAGCCACTTGCTACTGAATTTGAGGAGCACTGAATACTGGCACTGATGGTCCAAATGACACAATTTTTTTATCTTATGACTTAAAGCTTCCCCTTCTTTGAACCCAAGTGTGCCAGGAATGCCAGACTGCAAGAATAGAAGCCGTTGTCCCCTGTACCAAAATGATTTTATGGGGAGAACAAATTAGACTTTCAAAGGTTAGACGGCACGCTTGTGAAAACAAACATGGTTATTTCCTGATACCTTGATACAAATATAGAAACAATGAACAAGTTAGTTTAGAAATTCATTTGTTTTTTTCTGACTCATTCAAGAAACAATTAAAAAGTCCATTAGAATTATTTTAGTCAAATAATCTCCATTTGTAATAAAAGGAGGCCATTTATAGTTCCCACCTTTCATGTTTGATAAAAACCTTTATTTTTTTTCTAATTTAGAGGAACAATCTTTAGTGGATAATTTCGTAGATAAATATTTTCCATGTTACCATTTGGATTCTAGCCAAAAGTTTGGCAGTGATATTGGTGGCTAGCTAGGTTTGGAAGTGCCTGCTCCTTCCACACAGGGATTGTTTTTGGGTAAGTGAAAATACATTGATTTTGTTAAAAGAAACAATGGAAAAAACATTTTTCCAAGGTTTTCAAAGGAGCCCAATCAATGTCCTAGCAGTCATCGCTCCCATTACGAAATGTCTAGCACTTCCCTGTGGGAATGGTTAAATATAAATACATCCACATGCACTAGTGCTTATTTCTTAGATATATTTGACTATGCTTTCTGATAGAAAGTTGCTTACTACCCTTTCAGCTAAGTTTTTCTTGTGTGTAAGCATTTGTATTATCAGCAGGTGTGAGCTGAATCTTGAATTGCTACCTACCGCAGGAGTTCAGTTAGCTGAACAGATGTGTTTCTCAGCTGTAGGCATCTTGCTTTTATTGTACCTTCAATAACTTCAGCAGAGTTACTCCTGGGACATTCACCCAATGTTTTATTGTTTTGTTTAATTATGGTTGTTTGCTTTGAGCGAAGCTGAAAGTCTCCCCATAAAGAAGAGTTTTTATTCACATCTCACTTTGGGTAAATAAAGATTTTTTTTTTTTTTTTTTTTTTTTTGTAGAAAGGGAAGGTTACTTGGTAGCTGTAAAATTTCAATGCATGCCTGCTATTTTGGCACCTGGGATTATAATACTACATTCTAAATTCAAACATGGAAATATAATAGAAGGCCATTTTGACATTAGAGTTTTCGAGAGAGTTTTTGAGATTTTGAGTTTTTGAGATCTTTGTGTATGTAGGTTTAGAAGTTCAAAATGTGGCTTGTTGACCTAAAAACAAGCTTTTCTTAGCTAAATTACACATTTCCACATTTTCTAGCCAGAAGGATGGATTACAGATGCCTTACATTTAGAGCAGGAATACACGGTAGCATTTCAACAAAACAAACTTGTCGCACTTCAGAGATAGCTTGGCAAACACTATCATCTGTGTTTGCTCATTTTCTACTACTTCGTGAATTTTAGGGAGTGATCTCTTTTCTAGGTAGTTGGTGTGGGCTACTCTACAGTGCAAGATGGAAAGGAATTTACAATTTTCAAGTCTTGTGAGCTTTATAACAGTGAATCCAGGTATAAGTCAAAATAATTCACTACAATTAAAAGTGAACATTACGCTCAGCAGTAATAATAACCTATCAACGAGATCCATCTTTGCCCCTGCCATTTGCCACAAAATGTCCTATTCATGATTCTAAACTTAATAGTTTCTCATGCTTTATGCACTATTTCACCTAAACTGCTCCTTGTAACATGAACTGTTTCGCACATAGTTGTTATACCGGACCCATCAAGAGTGACATGGCTTTTGAAACAACTCATCAGCAACACTGATGTGAAAATAAGACATTATGGCTATAGAAATATAACAAAATAGAAATCAGAATGAATTCTAAAGAATCCCTTGAAAAGAGACCCGCTGAGTGAGAAGTGAAATTGAAATTTAACGCACCCAAAGAGCTTACAAAGGTCCAGTTAAAAAGACAGACTGTGAGAAAAGGGAAAACAGACGGCAGTGTAGTAGACTAAGAACTTTGGGCAGCTCATTTTGAACTCAACAAGGGATGAGCAAAGACTGAAGTTACAAAATGACCAAAGAGTGCTTGTTAAGTCACTACTGCGTATTGCCGCTAATTCTACTTCCTAGTTCATTGGTACAATTCGCAGCATTATATTTTACTCAGTGCCAAAGGGCTTTTTTTAAAAAATGTGTCCATTTAATTACAATTGCAAGCCAAGATGACTGAGTTTTAGAAATTGTGCAGAACTGCTAACACTTCCATACTCACTCTGAGATGTAGTGACAACGTTTTTCTTCTACAGTTGTCTTACGAGGGACACAAAAGTCAAAAGTGCAGAACTGCTCAATGCAATAGAGCCCTAAAAGGCACACATGTGAAATCCAAAGTACCAGTAAATTTTGTACTAGCCACAGAGAATTCCATCAGTAGCACAGGCCAATCTTCCAAACGTAGCAAGCAGCTTAACTGCTCAAAACTGGTTCATTTAATCAGCTGGCAATGAATGCAGATGCCTACAGACTGGAAGTTTTCTAAGACAGGGATCCAGGATTTCACCCATACCAGGCACAAGGTTAGGTCAGGTAAATGATGTACAGAGCATAACTGGGAAGCTTTATAAAGTCTGTGTTTCCACTGAAAAGCAAATCAATGTGCTTTACCACCAAACGAAAATGCTTTAGAACCAAATGAAAAGAATGTACTTAGCTATTAAAGTTAGACTTATTTTTTGTGTTCTCTGATAATCTAGTAAAAGATCAAAGGCAGTACTTGTGATGGGAATGGCTGAATGGCACCTGAAGGGTTCATTCACACAAATATACACTGATTAACTAAGAAGTGCTGGGCACATATGGATGACAATGACATAAATCCCAAACGCAGGTTTCTGACACTGATTCACGTAATAAGAGATTATGATATCTGTGAGTAAACTCCAAAGGTTAGTGAAATTACAGCGCTGATCAAGTATAACATAAAACAAAGAGAATTAGCCAGGATTTTGTAATATAGGCATTAAAGAAGAATGGTGATTTCAGTAGATCTGTCTTCCTCTAAATTCACTCATGACTTTGACTGGGTGGATCTTTTTCTTAGCTGAGCCTCGTCTGACAGCTGCATAGGCTTCCTCTGGCCTCTCTTTCTTGATCAGTGGTTTTTTGGCTGGAGCCTTCATTCTCCACATCACAACTGGGTGTCTGGGACCCAACGGACTCTGAATTCGGATGATCTTGGTCGACGCAATGTAGGACATTTTCACTGTTTGCACCACAGCATTCATTAAATTTTTTGCTGCTTGGATCAGGGAGGTGACACTGTCCAACTGCAGGAAAAGGAATAAAATAATTATTACTCAAGAATGCAATCATGAATTCAAAAGGATCTAACGTTATAAAAAAGAAAATACTCTTTACCCCAGAAATGAATGTTAGTTGTCATTTTATACTCATATTACTATGTATATAAACCTGCAAACTATTTTTATTGCGTTTATGAAAGGACAAAACATTCTTTCTCCCAAGAGGGTATCCTGGAGGGATGAATTTCTTCCTCTTAGTTTTCAATGAAATCATATACATTCCTTAGTAGTCTCATTCATAGATTATAAAAAGCAATAGGCCCTGCTTTCTCTGTCTAGACCTCTGGATTTCTTTTCTTTAAAAAAAGATTTATTCTTATTTGAAAAGGATATTATACAGATAAGAGACAGAAAAAAAGATCTTCTATCTACTGGCTCACTGTTCAAATGGCTGCAACAGCTGGAGCTAAGCAAATCTAAAGCCAGCAGCCCAGGAGCTTCTTCCAGGTCTCCCATGGGGTATAGAGTTTCAAAGCACTTGGGTCATCCTCTACTGCTTTCCCAGGTCATAAGCAGGAAGATGGACAGGAAGTGGAGCAGCAGGTTCATGAACTGGCGCACCTAGGGGATGCTAGCTTTCCGGGGTAAGGGTTAGCCTGTTAAGCCACTGCCAGTCCCAAGATCTCCCTATTAAAAAAAATCACATAAAGTCATTTGTGTAAAACAGGATTCTCTACAATGTTATTAGTAAGTAATATCACAAGGATAATGTGTGCTTTAAGATAAATGTCAAGTACATGTAAGCATACATATATACAACCATGATCTTTTGTGAATAGTTCCCAAATAATTGCATCTAAAATGATGTTTTTAAAACACACATATTTATTTGCATTATACATCATATTAATACAGAAAGATCCACAGCTTTATAGGAAAAGATAAATTTAATCTCCAGATCTGCCTTTTGACAACTTGGATCTGTCACTCAACTATTTTGACTCTGCTTGCTTCTGTTAATAAAAAGAAAATAATACACATAAACTAGTATATTGACTGCCACAGGGTTAATTTTTGTTACAAATTATTTCCTTTGTTTCTTATGAAGGGCTACAATTTTTTTAATGATGAAAATGGACTAATGAAATCCCTTAAAGAAATTTTTCTGCACATGATTCTATTTTTGTTTTATTTTGTGGCTTGTTCTCAAAAAACAATCTCTAAGAAAAATAGGATGATACTCCCACACTTTTGCCAGATTCCTTAGAGCAAAGCTAAGTTGATTCATTTTTATACAACCAATACCTCTTGCATTATTTTAGTTTGGCAGATTGTCATCCACAGCCAACTCAGCCCGGTAGACGCACCCCCGCTGTCACTCCTCAGTGACGTGTGCTGTCAGGTTTGACATTCACACACTAGCTCTGTACTAAGCACAATCCATCAGCAGCTGCCTGGCCTGAGTACTCTACTGTAGCTGTTCAAGGAGTCCCATTGCAGATACAGAATAAATGAGCAAAGCAAAATAGTAAGCTTGGGTTTTGTGCCTGGGGCAGTGGTCTAGTTGCCTGCTTCCTGGGAAGAAAATTAAATTCGTTTCTTTATACTGCAAGTCTAAAATCCTTGAAAAGGTAATACCAAAAAGATATATAATTTAAAAATCAATAATATTTGGCGACACCTTTATTTAAGTCTTTTTACTTTATTGAAGTAAGGAATGTAAAATGTGGGCATGTGTTAGGAATGTCAAATGTTTTACAAAATTTGGGCACTTGGAGCTTCTAAATCTGCACACACTTAAAAATTAGTCTTTCAGTAGAATAATATACTTTACTAAATTACTCTACACATAGACCACACATTTAAAAAGTCTACCCTTTAATAATTTAAAAGTGTTCATTACAAATCTAGAGTTTGGTTAGCCTGATGTCCCATTAGGAAGAAGGGAGATGTTTGTCTAAACAAGGAAGTAATCCAGGATCCGTAGGAATGCCATCCCTCAAGCTTGACAACAATGGTTTATCCTCGGGGGATCACATCATCATGAAGTTTTTATGAAGTTTTTAATGGAAAGCAGATGGGGCATGGGGGCTCATGTCAGTCAGAAATTTTTTTTAAGATTTATTTATTTTATTGGAAAATCAGACATACAGAGAGGAAGAGAGACAGAGAGGAAGATCTTCTGTGCACTGACTCAATCCCCAAGTGGCAACGAAGGCCAGAGCTGAGCTGATCCAAAGCCAGGAGCCAGGAGCCTCTTCCAGGTCTCCCATGTGGGTGCAGGGTCCCAAGGCTTTGGACTGTCCTTGACGGCTTTCCCAGTACACAAGCAGGGAGCTGGATGGGAACCAGGGCTGCCAGGATTAGAACTGGTGCCTGTATGGGATACCAACACGTCCAAGGTGAGGACTTTAGCTACTAGGCTATTATGTCAGGACCTCTTATGCTGCTTTTGTGCAATATTTTCCCAATCAAAATAATGCCTATCTAGAGTCTTATTCATTATGACCATCATAAATTGGCATCATAAATTCTTTCATTTGTGTTATGTTACATTCGGTTTCAGTGAAACCACAACACATCAGTTCTAAAATTGTTTTCAGATAGAAACATTATTCCTCTTGGAAACATCAACAGCCTCTGCTACAGGAAAGGAGATATTTAACAACACTAAAAAGTATTTTCTTCTTCCTCATGGAGTGTCAAATTTTTGCTATATGAATATAATAAATGGTGCATGTCATGTATATATATTTCATATCTGAATCCTTTTACAAAATGAATATTAAGAATTTGTGGTATAAATCCTTGACAGCCAGGTCAATTTTCAATGCCTGCTAGAAAATCCTTCTCACAATCCCACTGTAACTATTAACACTTTAGGGGAGAATTTCAAAAAGGCATGCTTGATTCTTCTTCTTTTAATTTTGTACATTTCTTATCTACATCATGTCAAAACACCAGAACTGTTTTTATTAGAACTATAATCCTGCCTATTTTGATTCCAAGATCTTTATCAGAAACATACTCCTTCCCATGAGAATTTTCAGTCTAAGTGAACCTTGCTTCCACGGTGCGGATTTTATGCCCTCGCACCTTGTCTGTCACTTGGGGAAAGCACTGCTTCCGAAGCCTATGGGAACTGCCATGCCAACTGTCTCGGCTGGAACACCTGCAGACAGCAAAGATGATGTCGCTTACAAAGACATGCTTCTTGTCCTACAGCCACTTGGCTAAACTGGTTCCAAGTGCAGTCCATGATATTTTGGGGAATACTCATCTTGACCTATAATTTCAGACCCCTGGTGGGTAGTGTACCTGCACAAAAGCAATACTTGGAAACCAAATGCATGGACTTCGGATCCAGACATATGAAGATTATGATTGTAATTGAATACCTATTGGATGTTGTAAATATATGGCATAAAAAATCTCATGGCAATCTTATGTGATAAGTGCCACTGTTATCTTCATGTTATAGATGAGAGAAACACAACTAGAAGGCTTGTCCAGTGAGCTGTCCAGTGAGACAGCTAGTATGGTACTGCTGGAATAGGAGACAAAATATTTTAACTAGTGTTTTTTTCATTATGTAATCCTTAATGCCTCTAATATGTTATTTCTCATATATGATCATTTTGTTATTGAATTGATAAAACATTGCACTAATATTAGTGTAATGTCTAAAACTTACTTTCTCTTTTAAAGATTTTATTAATATAAGGGGAACATATTTTATGTCTTTCACAGATATAATTCTGAGAGGATAGCATTATCTGACTCCCTTCTAAATTGATCATTGAATAAAATCTTAATTGCAAATAGAGTTCTCTTATATTTACATCCTAGTAAATACTGGTATAGGAAACAATGAATATATTTTAACTGTCAAAGCATTTCAGCAAGATAGTAGTTTGAAATACTTACACTGCATTAATTTCCAAGTTGCACTTATCAACAATAAAGACAGAAGCAGTCATCCTTCAGGATCCCTAACCACCTAAACACCTTCAGACTAAAACTATTTCATTAAAAAAATTTTTAAAAAATTAAATCTGACTTCAAATAAGCAAGTGAAAAAAATCATAAAGACATTGCATTATAGATTCTAGAATATGGAAATGATAACATTTCTTTCATCTTCATAACATATCATAGTAATACAATTCTGAATAATAACATAGCTTTCTGATGTTAAAATAAACAATTTTCTTGCCTTTGTTTTGCAAGAAAAGTCAGAATTTGGTCCTGTAACCATAAAGTTCCTTTTGTAATTCTGTGTTACGATGTGTTCAGTTAACCACATGCAAATAAGTTTGACAGAGACAATGTCAAAAGGGCATATGTATACGTGTTGGCTAAGAGCAAGAGGTAACATAAGATGAAAATTTCTAAAACTACATTATGATATTTGTAGTCTTGCTTGCAAAACAGATGCTCCTTGCATCTCCACATTGATCTGATGGTGGTAGTTACACAGAAAGAAATGCTTACATACACTTATAAGCAAAACTCTATGAACTAATCCAATATATTTTTAAGATTCACCCTGGACCTCTCCTGAGAAACTAATTTTATAGTGAGTTGTTTAGCACATTTTTTTGTTTCTGAACAGATTTTTAGAAGGATGCACTGTATTGAAATCATTCTTCCTATTCAGATACATTCAAAATCCTAAACATCCAGGCTGGCTTAACAGGCAAATCAAACAAGGACTTTGCTAAAGCTAGTCACAATGGAGCTAAATTTCCAAATTGAAATTGTCAAGCTTATAATTAAATTAAGAAGGTAGGATATTCCTTGAATATGAAGAGTTATTCCAATGAGCTGCTGATCTAATCCACCAGTATATTTGTCCTTTGTCAACTCTCCTCCAGAACATGACAACAGAAAAGGACAAGTGAGATTGAAAGGGGAAGAGTCAATGCATTGAATAACTGAAGAAACTGAACACTGCTGAGAGGGCTGCACGTGAAATGAAGGATGACATGTATTCACTCGCTGTCTTGTCCTGTCAAAAACATTTTCAAAGCTAATATTTTTCTGTAACAGGTACAATATTCTAAACCAAAAATGTTTTGTATTACCTTTAAAGAAATTATCATAAATACAATGCCAATTCTGGTAGCTATTTAATTTCGCTTATAATGGCCTGCTACTAAATGTGTAGGCTGCTAAAATTAATGATTAGCTGTCCTACAACCACAGCGATGTAAATACTTAGCATAACTAATGTTCCATAATATGGATAGCTCTTGTTACACACATTCAGGTTCTTTCCAAGAGCTAGCAGTGACATGGATTTGAAGCAGTTTTCTCAACATCAATGATTATTCTTTTCTCTAACAGCCATCAACACACTGAGATCCCCCGTTGCATACACATGTGTGGCACCATTGAATGTGACATCCCATAAATGCTGCAAAAATGTACGGGATAACACTAAAAAAGCACTGCTCTCCATCCTTGATCCTACATTCTTTTCTTTAATAACCAAAAAGCAAGCAAAGAGCAGGATGTGAACCTAACACCCAATACAGCTTCAGTTTGACTATCCATGCAGGATATCCAGTCCTCAAATTTTTTTTTAAGATTTTGTTTTCTTTATTAGAAAGGCACATATATAGAGAGAAGGTGATACAGAGATAAAGATCTTCCACCTGCTGGTTCACTCCCTAAGTGGCCCCAACAGCCACAGTTCAGTCAATCCAAAGCCAGGAGCTTCTTCTGAGTCGCCATTTAGATGCAGGGTCCCAAACCTTTGGGCCATCTTGTACTACATCCCAAGGCCGCAACCAAGGAGTTGGAAGGGAAGTGGAGCAGCCAGGTCTCATTCCTGTGCTCATACGAAACCTCAGTGTGTGCAAGGCAAGGATTTTAGCCACTATTGCACCAGGCTCAGCCCTCAAATATTTTCACATCTCCACAATTTTCAATTTCTTTCTATTGAGATTGTTCTGCCACTTTTTGTACTTGGGTTATTATTTTAATTGTGTATGTTTATGTGATACACTGTGATAATTCAAGTACACAATATGTAAGGATTCATTAGCAGTAGTCAACATTTATTAGCTTGCTTGTCATCTACATGAAGATATTTGAAGAACAGAACTATCCATATCCCTAGCACGAATCCAAAGTTGATTCTATTCCATTTTTAGATGATTGCAAACAGCTTTCTAGACAAATTGAGAGGCAACAACATGAAGTTTAAGAAGACAAATATCCACATATCTTCAGCTAATGCTTTCACCCAATCTATCCAAACACTGTTTAAGACTTCTACTCATTTAACTTCTAGCACCTCATATTCTCTTTTGTTCTGCTGATAATTTCACTTAACAAAAAAATAAAATAAGCAAGTCAGCAAATAAAAACAAAATAGAACAAAAATATTCAACCAACAAGAAACTGCCTGAATATCTGTCCTTCATTCTCTTTTTCAAAGCTGTTAAATTCCCTCAAGATGGATGGAACTGAAAATCATCTTGTTAAGTGAATTAACCCAAGCATAGAAGTATAAGTGCATCTTTTCTCTTAACTAACTAATAAAAAATGTTTATCCAAACCAGAGGCAGGAAATGATGGGAGTGGAAACACACAGGTGTTGGCTAATAGGAAAAAGACACAAGTAACAAGTTCCGATGTTCAACAGCATAATTAGCAACTGCACTTCACGACAACATATCACCTAAGCTTTTGAGGAGCTAGAAGGACCTGGCATTGTAGCCTAGTGGCAAAATCTTCACATTGCATGCCTGGGATTCCAAATGGGCACCAGTTCATGTCCTGGCTGCTCAGCTTCCCATCCAGCTCCCTGCTTGTGGCCTGGGAATATAGGCGATGATGGCCCAAAGCTTTGGGACCCTGGATCCCGATGGAGACCCAGAGGAAGCTCTTCACTCCTGGCTTCAGATCAGCTCAGCTTCGGCCATTGTGGCCACTTAGGGAGTGCACTAGTAGATAGAAGATCTTTCTCTCTGTAACTCCTTCTTTCTGTAAATCTGCCTTTCTAATAAACATAAGACAAATGCTTTTTAAAATGAAAATAAGTATGTTTGCTTTCCTTAGGTACACTACATTCTATTGTTTATTGCTTAGATTTTCCAGAATGGAAACAAACTGGGAATTCTGTGGCATGTATTTTAGTGTGTATTGCTGCTTTTGCCCAGCATTATAGCTGTAAACTTCACTCACACTGCCATGTGTTCCAAGACTTAATTTTATTTATTGCTGAAAAGCAACCCTGTATATGTATATGTATACATACATATGTGTGTGTATAAAATGATTTTTAAGTCCATAATTGACTGATATTGGGTTGTTACAGTCTTACTATATTGAATAAAGTGTTTTTTGATTTATCTCATTCAATAACTAAAAGTAAGACTGGTAATGTTTAAAGTAGATGTTCAACTTTCTAGGAAACCATAATTAATGCGATTTTATCATCTTAACTTCTGTCAGAAATGTTTAGTCCAGTATTCTCAGCCACACTTGATAATTTGAAAATTTAGAAATTCTTATGAGTGTGGAATGAAATCCCACTGTTGTTTTAAATTGCTCTACCTTTATGAGTAATGCTAAGAATACTTATGGCTCTTGGTGAGCATCTACTTATCTCCTTAAGTGTCCATTACAGGTTGGGCTATCTTTTGTACAGCTTTAGAATCCTTTATATTCTGGCAATAACAATTTTTTTGCTACATACAAGGGATAGTAATAAAATTCATGCAAAATGCATACTATGAAAAGCCCATGCAAAGATTTCAAAATTTTTTGTACCAAAATCAACATCCTTTAATTTCCCTTCAATATTTTGAAGTACCTTTGCACAACATGCTTGGCTATACTGTCACCCACTTAGTGCCATTTTGCTTCACTATCTTAATAGTTTTTCAGAATTTTCATCTTCTGCTCATTTCCCAATTGTCCACACAAGCTAAGGATGGACTACACTGAAGCCAAGAACCTGAAACTCCATCCTCGTTTCCAATCTGGGAGCTAGGAGTCCAAGCACTTTAATCATTGTCTGTTGCCTCTAAGGATACATTAGTAGCTGGAACTTGAACTGACACTCCAAAATGGGATGTGGGTATCCTAAAGAGGTTATCCCACTGTGCCACAATATCCACTCCTATTTTTGCATTTTTCCTGGCAAAGGCCAATCAGGTTTTATAACATCCTTTATAGGCCACAAAAACAATCAAGTAAAAAATTTGCCTGGTATAGATCTGTTGAATTTTGATTCCTGCTTGTGGTCTCCTTTGCAAGGACAGACCAAACGATTGAGGGTTTTGGATGGAGCACAGGATGGATGTTCTTCACTCCTTGAAGAGTTTGGACATGCACAGTCCTAGATCTACTAGGCTATATTGATTCAGAAAGCCGCTGGTGAGGCTGGAAGATGACAATGAAACAGTACACGTGGAAGAATTATCGCTAGGCAATCCAGGAAGCAGAGAATTATTAGACTTATTACGATGTTTGCAACTAACCCTCTCAAAGAACTACTTCTCATGAATATATCCTAGTTGTCTGAGGATTTCTCGGTTTCCATTCTAAACATTATCAAGACTTTTTTTTGAGAAGGTGATGGTTCATGTACACATGAGTTGGAGAACAAATACATATCCAATCTCTAGCAACTTACAAACTGGAATTTTTGCCCATGCATGCCTACCCCTCTCATTTTCATTATGTTCTGCTTTCATTTCTAAAATTTCATAGTACTAACTTTTCATTTCTGCAAATATAATAGTAGGGGTTTGAAAAGTAAAGTTCATGGATCTATGCTCTTATCTAATCAAAAAAACCACGCAGAAATGTGCATAATAACTGTTTCCTGTTTCCCTATACCCTACAACTTGAGATAAATACTGAAAATACAGCTGGTGTTAAACAAGTACAATCACAGATTTTGTGATAAAAGGCATCAGCTTTTCAAATCCCATATACTTTTACAAATTTCTTTTCCTCCATTCCCTAATCTCATTTGAGTGGTAGATCTGGGCACTGTTCCATCCCAGGCCTGTGGGAACCTATAGACATCAGAATCACATACTGTGTTGTGGAAAACAAAGAAACAACACAAGTAACTCTTACCATTCTTGTTTCACCACACATGAGAAGGCAACAATACAACACAGTGTTTCAGAAATTTTTCCCACTGAATTTTTTGGACCAATAATGCAGTTACTTCAGAGGCATGGAATAATCAGTTACTAAAAAAGAGTGTACCGTGAGCACAACAATTGAAGTGTCTTCTAAAGGATGATCTCCTATTTAGTTGAGGTTCATAAACTTGGTATTTGAGTATCATGAGTTGCAGAAGAGTCAAAATGATGAAATCCAAAATGGTTCTGATTCTGAATTTAGTATTTTTTTAGAATAAGAAGTCTTTCTCATGCTGCCTACAGTGTCTTATAAAGTACAAAATGATCATTCATAGCCCTTCTATAGATAAGCACAGCTGTCTATGAGTGGAGCGGATGAAGTTGAAACACATTTCAGAGCAGCTGTTTGTGGCCCTCCCAGCCGTTTGGAAAATTGGAAACTTTATTGGCTGCAAACCCCCCACTGCAGGAATCTAAACCAATCTCCAGGCACTGGAATTCAGCAGGCAGTAGAACCATGAAGCTATGTGTAGTTTTTAATCACTGTGATCTTTGCTTTTGTGCAAATTCCAAGAATAAAGCTTACAAGGTTAGTGGGCAGTTTTGTTAGTACGTGTATATCTAGGTAGGTGGGTAAATGTAGGGAGAAGGAAGTAGAATTAAGGGGCACTGGGGGACAAACTACGACAATCCAAACAACTGGTCTCTCTCTCTCTGACTCTTAGTTTTCCTCTCATTTGTAAAATGGAAGTCAACAATATCTGTTTCAGTACTGTCATGATGACATGGAAATATGGGTTGCATACAGTACATTGCTCACCATCACACCATCATCATCCAGAATTTGGAAACAACAGCAACAGCAGCAGCAGCATTCATTTGCTGATGAATTCTGCCACATGTGAAAGAATGAGGAACAGATGAATTTGTAATAGCTTCTGATTTTTAAAAACTATTTTCAGACCATATACTGTAAAATACTATTTGTAATTATAGTGACGCTGTGAGAAAGATACTATTTTTTTTCCCTTTTATCTGATAAGCTATCTAAGAACTATGGCTCGGAGAATTATATTGCTTTGCTCCAGGTAACACAGGCAATAAAAAGAAAAGCTAGACTTAAATCCATATCATTCTCATACCAAAGTTCCTGTTCTCTCCACTATGTGCTGCTACTTCATAACAGAGGTGTTTTCTCTTGCAGTAAAAAAAAAGTGTCCTCCCAATTGTGACAGTTTTTCTCTCTGATCTCCCAGCCTATTCTTACTTCACTTCAGAATGTTTTTCATAACTAGTCTTCCATATTCAGTAGTCTGGGAGGGTTTCAACTGACTTTTTTCACCCTTAATCATTTGACGTGGAACTCTGTTGCATCTCTCAATCTGATTTTTATGAATCGCCATCCAAGTCTCTCTTACCCTCCAGAAGCATGAACCAAATGTGGCTTTTCTAAGCATCTTTCAACAAAAATAAGGACTTTCTTAATTAAAACTGGATTTCTCAGGCCAGAATTATGGTCCTGTAGATTAAGCCACCACTTTGAACAGCAACATCCAATATTGGAGCACTAGTTTGAATCCTGGCTGCTCTGCTTCTGGTTCAGCCTCTTGCTAATATACATGGTTAACTTGTAAAATACAGCTCAAATGCTTGGGCCCCTGATACTCCCATGGGACATACAGATGGAGTTCCAGGTCTTGGTTTTTCTGGATCAGTCCCAGTTGATGCAACCATTTCAGGACTGAAAGAGGATTTAAGAGTTACTTCTCTACCACTATATTACTGCCCCTGTCTTTCAATTTAATAAGATGAATCTATTTTTTTAAGATTGAATTTATGGGTATATTAACATATACTATATTAATATATGTTTTTATGCCTACCAACCACATGGATTTTGTGTCATATCCATGGTGACTGGCATGAGTGTGTTTCCCATTTTAAATGTATAGGGTTTTATCTTCTATTTTTAATCCCACCAGGCCATCTGAATATCATTAGGTCCAAAAATTCCCAAAATATGGTAATAACACAGTAGTCACAAAGAAAAAAAGAGGACTGATATCTGGAAAAATTCTCTCTTGTCCTAGCTCTGCTTTCAAACAAGTAAAATAAATCTTAAAGCAAATGTGGTAGATAGGCATACATATTGTGGTATTATTCAACCAAAAGAAACCTGAAATCTTGGCATTAGCAGCAAACTAGAGGGAAGTGGAGGACACTGTGTTAAGTGAAATAAGCAGAACACAGATAAACATTGCATGTTCTCCTTCATAGGTAGAATTTATAAAAACCCCAAGAGGAATGCAGAATGGTGATTACCAGGAGCTAGGCAGAGGAGTAAGAGAGAGAGTTGGATAGCAGGTATTGAAGAATTAAGTTCTTAATTAAAGAGCACAGGGTGAGATTATATTTCACCATCACCTAGTGTGTACTGAATTAACAAACAGAAGAAAGAAATTCCAAGTCTACAATTGCAAAACACCATCAAAAGGGAAATGGTGATTACCTTTGTTCGATCTGTACACATTTATATACATATGAAAATGTCACATTGCAGACACTAAGTACTATATTTTTAAGAAAAAATAAAAAGGATCCATTTAATGATGGCATTATTCAACTGACTCCCAATTATTATTTAAGTCATTGATACTGTTTTGTTACTTTCATTGAAAAATATTCAACTTTTCAAATCCCATTACCATTTCTCCACTATCATCTAGTCAGAGTTCTGCTGAAAATGAAGTCATCTGTCCCTAAGTTGGTTTTCCACATTTTGTCTTGGAATTTTGCCTGCAAGTATTTCTCTGAAGTATTATTTGCCTCACATCCCACCCGTGTTGAACAACATGCAGACATTCTGTACTGTGGGTGCTCAGAGCTGTGTCTGTTTCCTAACTCCTACTTCGTATCTTCAGCATGACTACTCAGCACTGTTCACATACAACTAGTTCATCCTGCCTCCATAACCTGAATCACAAGCTATTTTACCTATGTAACCACACCTTACCATTTGATTCCATTTCCGTCTCTCAGATCCAGGTTTTGAACATACATTCTCTGGTATTTCATTGGAAACAATGATTACTGGCATAGATGAACTATTATAACATTGGGATTCTGTGTAATAATTTCATAAGAGAAAAGTACAAGGTGCAGATGTATTTAAAAAGGAAGAATGAAATACTGGCAGAATGGTTGCACCAAAGGATTAGAGAAAAGCCTCCCCAAGAGAGGGTCAGATTTAAGCACTGGCTTTTTGCTGAGGTGTCCTCCGTGAGGCGGCAGGTGCCAGTGAAGTGCTGTTGTTACTACATTCATCTAGGAGACCCAGACAGAGTTCCTACTTGATTAAGCTGTCTCACCCTGATTCTAACCAGCCTCCTGTAGACTTTTCTTGGAAAGAACCAGAGGGTGGAAGGTGTTTCACTGTCACCATCTCTCTTTCCCTATCTGCCTTTAAAATAAAGTTAAAAGCATAAAGTATATTTGTTTGTTATTATAAAAATACTATTTAAAACTCTCCATGGCTGGAAAACTTCCTTTAGTGATTGTGCAACGTAATTCAAGGGATAGTATTTTATGGTTTTTAATTATAGTGTCCTTTTGGTACAACAAAATCATCGGTATGTATCAGGGTAATGGATATCATATATACTACTATGTGCAGAAGCCTCTTCACTGAATATAGTAGTCTAGGTACATTTTCAATAAGTGAGCTACAACCAAACCAGTGAATGCACTGACAAATGAGGGAGGTAGACTGTGAAAGCCCATTCATGGGCTAAGATAATGAGATTTTACAACAGCCTGCAAAGAAAAATAACAGTTTTGCTTCTTTGTCCAGATACCTAAAGTATCTTTGGCTGCAGGATTTTCAATTTATTGTGCAAAGTTCTTATTCACCAGGGAAGACAAATGACTTTTCCCCAGTTGTAACAATAATAAAGTTTTGGTTATAGAATTTACAACTAGATTTAGGAGAGAGACTTCTCACATTGTTCAAATCCAACTTCAATATTAATAATAAAGTGCTGATTACAATTCTTAAAATCTCTAACTTAACTCTTAGCATATGGTATTAATATAGAGTGTAGATGTGTATTATACACTCCCAAACTTTCAAGTGAAGTGATTCAGATAAGCACAAGTCACAAAACCAAACATTTCCATGAAATGTTAGCAGTTGCTACTTTGACATAACAAAAAGTATACACATGTAGATATTATTAAATAGCTTTATAAATATTTACATCTGTATATTATGATACCATTTAACTATCATGAATCCCTGTTACTGTCATTTGGCTCCTGTGTTGGAAATATTAGTGAAATCAAAGCCCCCATTCTAAGCATGCCACACATTTCTTTGGTCCTGACATCTCATTTGAATTGTATTATCGTATTTCCAATTACATCCTGAAATTTATACAAAGATGTATTGTGAGAAACTCAAATAGAATTCAAACTTTCTTCCTAGTAGAGAAGTGCCATGGTAAAATAAATGAACGACATTGCTTAACAGCACTTAAACCTCTAAGAAAACTCTGGAAACAAGTCATCTATGTTAGAAACCATGTTGCTACTCAGTAATTTAATGATCTTGAATGATTTATTTAACTTCTCTGTGCTTCAAGCTTTCTCATATAAAAAGCAGGTATATCTACTAAATAAAGATGACTTGACACTAAAATAAGCTTTCTATACAAGGATATTTCAAAAACTACCCATAGGGTTTTTTCATATCTGCATTCTTTATGAATTTTCTGAGACCTCATATTAAACATAATTTCATTTCTATGCCAAAAATAAAATCATTCTTTAATTTTCCATAACATTTCCAAGCATCCTACAGTGTATATTAAAAACACCATTACTTGTGCCTTGCACAGAAGAACTATAAACATTTAACTGCTGTTACAATAGTCTAAAAATCAGTCACTGTTTCTCTCATAGGAACCAAAATGTGTTCACCATTTCTCTTGAATTTCTCTTAAAGGTAAGCCTCTTTTACTTTCTGCATATTAATTAATTCAATGTCCCCTTTACATGAAACATTCATATTGCTTCCTTTAAGTCTTCCAGAGTTGCCACTCTTCTTTAATTCAACCACAATTATTTTCCTGAAATTCTGTCCTTTGCTGTTTTATAAATCTCAACGCAGTGTTACTAGCCATAGAATCAAGTTTAAAGTGTTGAACACGTCATATGACTTTGCCATCCCGTTTTCCTCAATCCAAGCTCAGCTGATATCTCACAGCATAAAATGCAGACCAAGCTACTGTACCCTTAAGGTTTGATTCTCTTTCAACAGCTTTTTAAATTCACACCTGATTAAGCCTCAGCTTGATAATCTCACTAATTTTGTCAAAAATTGGGCTTGATTTCCCCAACACTCTGGCTTTACAGTACGCTATCACTTACGTCTTAGTGTTCACTCTTCCTCCTTCCTCGTTCTACTGCTACAGCACTTACCACTCTTACCCACTCTTTCCTTGCTCTGAACTGCACTGGGGAAAGACACAAATTGAAAATGAAGGACAAATGCAACATTAAAGTTTATTTGGTTGTTGACTCACATTAAAGTGGTGAATATATTCTTTTAAAAATCCCATCAGAGATTCTCTAAAATGAGTATCATTTTCATTGATTCTATTGTTCTGATAAGTCGCAGCTTATATGCAAGCAAGTTGGCCATGCCAGAATAACAAATAAATAAATAAATAAATGAAAAAGGAGTGGCAGAAAAATGCCAGTTCAATCAAAGTAAACTCATATTTGCTGTATTATATTAAAATATGTTTATGAATTCTGATGCTGTCTTGATAGGATGAAGAAATTTTTAAAAAAGCAAAGCTGCTGATTTAAAAAAACACTGCCAAGTGAGTTTTAAATGTAAGCATAGTCTTAGGCTGTCTTAGTAGGAATGTCTGATTGGAGATAACGTAGTTATACCTGGCAGAAATCTGGAAAGCGAATAATGCTTTGACTTAAGTGGATAGTGTTTCCTGCAGTATTTGACTGCTTTGTAATTGGATCCTCAATGTTTTGTTTCATTCTCTTGATTTTGATGTATAAACATGTATCATAAGCTACCTCAAATCAAAATACAGGACTAGGTTTGCATTTAACTTAATGGCACCAGGGAGATAATTCAAAATTATTCCAACTTATCTTAGTGGAATTTTCCTCCTGTGTCAGAAAGATGATGCAAAACATGACTCCTGTCAAGAACTGACTTGTCACCTCTATAACCTTGACACTGTTGATTGGAACTAAGTAGGTGGTAAGGTGATTGGAGGCTTTAAGCCATTGGTAGAGGCTTGACAGGAGAAAAGTCTGATTTATAACCTTTCTCATTATGGATTTTCCAAAGACTTTCATCTAATGTTCTTCCTGGATCTTGGCCCTGAATTTATTTAACCTTTACAGTGGTGCCAATTTATCCACACCTTTTACATTGGCCTCGTTCCAGATCCTGGGATCTATAAAACATAGAACTCATTGACGTGGCATTAGAGCCTCTTCCTCACAGTTGTCTTATGAAGTTGACCTCCAAGATCACTCAGAATCATGCTCTGACTTCTCTTCTATAATTAGAAATCAGCACAAATCAGGAAATAAAATTGTTCTGCCCTAAGTGATTAGGTAGATCTTTGATGTTTAATTTAACTATGAAAATTTTGGCTTTCTCTGAACTCAAATTTCTTTGTACAGTAGATAGGTTGGATTGAATGACATTTGAGACTCCACCCAGCTTCCCCAACTTAGGTGTCTTACTTTCTTTTCCTCTAGATGCTCCCATAGATCCTTTAAATTTTGACCAATTATATAAGTGATTAGATTTCCTACTTTCAATTCTGATGTTTTTGTTTCATGGTCAATGCAAATTATTTGCATTTACATAACACTCTACATTCTCTTGATTCAATAGAGACACTGGGGATACAGTGCTATTGGGATATTTACTCCTATCCTTGGGATCCCTGGTAAATTAATGGCATCCTAGAACAATGCAACTCTGAGTCAATGGTATCCTTTAATGTTGGCCTCTGTGAGGGTAAATCTTTTAAGTTTTATAGGAATGCATCAACTTTTCTAAACAAGTACACTAGATTTTCAACTCCTACTTTATGTCAGTTTTCATGGAATAAACAAGCAAAAATATAGAGAGCCTGATTATTTGATGAACTGGGTTCTATTTACTTTAGAAAGATTATTTATAACAAATAACATGGATAAAAGAAGCCTGAACATCAAGTATTTGATAATGATTATCAAAAGGATGACAGTACATAATGTGACTAGAAACTACAGAAAAATAAATTAAAATTGAATAACAGATTTCCTTAGTCAAATCAATGTATCTGAACACCTACCATCTAATAAAGCAGAATAACCCAACCAAATCCAATTATAATACAATTTTATTTAAATTCCATAAAATTCAATATTTACCTTAATTCTTGAGAGACATTTCTAAATACGCTCATTGTACTGTAAACCCCAGATGTAAGTGCACTAACAATTCTAAATTTTACCAGGAAGAAATATGAAAGCATTATTCAATATTATTTCATAATACTTGTTACGTTGTCATATATTATTGAAACTAGACTTCATATTTGATTACCTGAAGTTAAAGTTAAGTCTAAAACATTAGTGATCTTCAAAATATAGGTATTTTCATCTCTTACCAACCCAATTCTGGCATGACAGAAAGGTAACAACATAATGCAATTTACTCTGTGCTTTATATGTTGGTGGTTGATATTCACTGTAAAGTTATAATATATTATGAGGTAGAACCTAAAATGACTTTTTCACATCTCTAAGAGGGGAGACTAGATGTTATTTGGTGCAAATGGAAGCATAATGAAACATTATAAAAATATGTGAGTGAGTTTAGTTTGCTTAGGAAACTTTGGTTAAAACATTTATTTATTCAGTTGGAAGAGAGTAACACAGAAGAAGAAGGTAACAGAGAGAAAAAAATGACAGAGACAGAAAGGTCTTCCATCCTCTGGTTTACTCCCCATGTTGAACCAGAAACTCCATGTGGGCCTCCCATGCAGGTGACACTGACACAAATGCTCAAGCATGACCTGGTTCCTAGGTACATGAACAAGAAGCTGATGTGAAGCTGAGGAATGAGGTCTCCAACTGCACTCTGATACATGTCACACCGGGTGGCTTATTCTACTCACTGCACCACAACACACACTCTGTATCTTTAAGCAAAAGTGGCAGGCAGAGACAGTGGAGGAGACTAAGCAGGGAAAGATGGGGAGAGGGAGGAGGAGGAGACTAGGAGGAAAAGACAGGGAGAGGGAGAGAGAGGAGGGGCTAGGAGGGAAAGATGGGAAGAGGGAAAGGGTGGAGGGGACTAGGAGGGAGGGCAGGGGACACTAGAGAGAGAGGGGAGAGAAGGAGAGAGAGGGGGCAGGGAGAGTGATAATGGGGTAGATAGGTAGGGAGTGGGGTAGATAGGTAGGGAGTGGGGAGACGGGCAGCAAAAATATTCTTAAGTCTTTTTGTAGCAAACAAGCTTTTTCAGAATTCAAATCAGGGTTTTCAATATAGACCACAAACAGTGTCAATATTTGCAATGACCTATCTACAAAGAAACAGGTTGTTCTGCAGTCCTGCTTGTCACCTCCCCTTTACTCCCAGCATACTCTTAGGCACTTTAATGCCATAAGGAAAAAATTATGTTACTCATGGTATTGCACCTGGCATGGCTAATGCTCCCAGGTGGAGAAGCAGATGTATAATGGGGCTATTTGAAACTGCTCCATTAGAAAAATAGCTCTACAAACAAAATTAGTAAGACAGTGCTGAGAATTGCTCTTCCTTCTGTTCTAGCATAAGTTATCATCCAGAGAAGGAAATTACTATGAGAACCATGCAGGAGCACAATTAAGGAAGACAGCAAAGCGAGCAGCCTATGCAGCTTCCTTTGGATACCGTGCAGGCAGAATGCAAGCTAAGGGCTTCAGTTCATATACCCATGACTATTAAGTCATTTAATGAACGTATGGAAGTTTTCACACTATCCCAGGGATACAAACAGTGAACTAAATATTGATTCAGCAAGAACTCAGATGAGAGGTCTAATTAAATTAAATGGTACAAAAGGGAAGTTTGCTTCATATATTCCAGTAATTGCTTAAAAAAAACGGAAGAAACAAAAGTCAAAAGGCATAGTAATAATCAGGATATTCTTCTGGACAGACAGAGTGTGGGAACAAAGAGAGTGGAGAGACATTGTGAAAAATAAGTGGAGATTTTCATAACTATAAATGAACAGTGATGCCTATAATCAAAATACAGCACCATTCATCAGCATGTTAATTTTTTTTTTTACATTGTTATTTAAGAAGCAGAGGCAGAGTCAGAATTAAAGAACTTCCATCGCAAGTTCATTCTTCAGGTGCCTACAACAGTTGGCTAGACTAAATTCAGAAGCCGGGAACTCTATCTATGTGTCCCAGCTGGGTTCCAGGAACCCAGGCCGACACTATTGGCTCACAGGGTGTGTGTATTAGCAGGAAGCTGGGATCAGGAGCTGATCCAAACCTCCATGTAGGCACTCCAATAAGGGCGTAGTCGTCCCAAACATCTTAACCAGATTCTTTACCACCATACCAAACACCCACCGTATCATGTTCATTTTATTTTCACTTTAATGACTTACACAAGGCCCTTTTCTTGAAAGAATTTAACTGACAGCTTAGATATGAGATGTATAGAACTCGGGAATACCGAAGAGAAATGAATGAGTGTGCTGACCCACGTGGACCAAGAATGTGTCCAGCTTTGTCTAGTTTAGAAAAACAGTGCTGTTAGTATTGATGCAAACAAGCACCTGGATTTCACTTCCAACAACCAAAGGTTCACTGTCTCTGAGCAGACCTGATTATGGGTGAGAGAAAGAGGGAGAAGGCAGAAAAAAGAGACACGTTTTCTTCCTCATTCTCAAACTCCTCAGATCTAGCTTTTCGTGTATAAAATGAGTTTAAGATGTTGTTTGGGACAAGCACCAAAAATGCCAGCTGATATGTGGTTCTATTCTGTTTATTCTCTACTATCTTCTAAAGAGCTTTTTCCTAATTCATTATTAAAAACAATAGTATGTCTTTGAAGTTAATTAACATTTTCAGGTCAGATTCATTGGTCTTTTCTCTCCTTGTCTACGGAAATTCCTTTATTATTATTTAGTTTTAATTTTCAGTGAATTTGCTGCATATCTTTGATGTCCATTTTCCAAAATCCTTGTTTTGTTCATTTTTTTTCTACCATGCGTAAAAATGCCTGTGAGACACTGGCTGTTCTACTTTACCCAACATCTTAAATGTCCGTGCAAATGTTAACCTTGCCAGAAATACTTCCATAATGGCTGTGTAACTGAAGCTCTGTAATTTAATGATTCTGAACATTCAACATTTATACAGTCTAATTTTGAATAAAAACAGCTCTCTGCTTATCTTTCTTAGAAGCTAAGAGCTAAAGCACTACCACTTTCTTTGACAAGTCGATTAATTTATTTCCATCCTGAAAGTTATCTATCAGTCAGTTCACAACCCTTGACTCTATGCTTTCCTTGCAGAGAGATGATAGTGAGACTGCAGAAATAACATAAACCCTGGTTATGGAGTAAACAATGCAGAGAAAGCTCCAATCAGCCCCTTTCAAACTAAAATGGAAGCTGAAATTAAAACATTGTTGCTTTAAGTCCCTTAGATTTGGGAGCTATTTGTTAACACAGCATAGTTTAGCCTAAATTGACTAATGCACTGCTGTTAACCAGAAAATTTTCCTTTAACATTTAATTTCTATTACAGATATTCTTTCTCATACTATGTGACACAGAACCTTTGGCTACTCTAAAAAATAGTTCATCTCGGTAAAGAAGAAGAATGAAGTTGCACTCTGAATCTAGTTGAAAGTACAGATGAGGCTCTTAAAACTTTCAGGATGAACATCTGTTTTGCCACCAATACTAAGATACAATATCACACATGTCGGCACCCTCTCCCACAAATGCAAACTCATACCCTGGGTGCTCACTATTTACAAAAGGCATAAGTGGTATATAATGTTTATGGATCCTTGCTATATATAAAAAAGACAAAATATTGAATCTTATCACATAATCCAACTGTGAAATGCCTATGACTGGCTTGACCAAAAGTTTCCTCAAGTATCTAACATTACAAAGAGACCGCGTAAGTCATTGACGCATAGGATTGACACTTGATTGCTGTGGACCTTTGGGTCACCGGAAAGCAACCTTTGCAGATCATAGTATCACAACTCCCTGCTGACAACGCTTCACTAAATTGAGATTTAATGCTGTAACTTCATGTTTTGTTGAAGGTCAACGTAAGAAATGTTCACTTGAACATTTCTGTCTTTTACAGATGCCTGGATTAAGACACTTTTCATCAACAATTACTATAATGGTGACTGTGGACAAAAACACTAAATTTGAATTTATTCTGATAAAACATTCTGTCTTGTTTCAAGGAATGACTATATTGTCTAGCTTCGAGCCATAACAACTACATATATAATTATTAATTTCAATTAGAATATACCTAATTAGTATAATAGATTTATCCTAAATATTTATATAATTTTAAGCATTCTTTAGAGTCTGTTTTTATTTTTAGCTTCTAATTTTTATTTAGTCATTGGTTCTGTTAACTGTAGCAATTTTTTAGAAACAGATGGAATACAATTTGTTTGTAAACTAAAACTCCCTATAAATCTTATTTACTTTTTGATTTGCTATAACTGCCAACTGAATCATGGAGAGCAGGACTTTGTCCATTGCTCTTTGTACTATAGTTTTAGGCCAAGAAAATGAGAACAAATATATGCTCGTGGAGAACACTGTGAATCCTCCTGGATTCACATTTTCACTCCATCACAAACAGTGTGACATTTAAAAAGTTAAGTTCATTTACTAGGCTTTGTTTTCTCGTCAAGAAAAACACCACAAATTTACTTGTGGAACTGTTGATGGGTTCAGAGAATATATATGAAAGTGTCGATAAGATTAGTTACCAAACTCAGTAAATTATCCTGTAGCCTCTTCAGTATGCACAAAGCCAGTGAGAGCAAAGGACACAATGATGTTACCATTTTTCTCCTGAGGAGTCACTTAAAATGAACCTGAGAGAAATCTGTGCATGAGTTCATGCGAATCTGTTTTTAGAGGAAGGTGAGGGAGGAGCTGGAGTGAAACCAAAACCTTATTAATCTTTGTCAGAAGTAACTTTTGGCTTGGCCATACAGAGGAGAGTGATTCAGTCCAGGGACACTGCTAAGTGATACAATGTACAAGACAGCTGCCTATAGCAAACAGTTGTCAGTCCCTAAATGTTAGTAACGCTGAGGATAAGCAACCTGGTATTAAAGCAGAAAAAAAAAGTCCCAAGATGTAAAATGCATATGGGATTTTCAAAAAGTTTATGGAAAATACATCTCATAGAAAAATCATGTATTGATTTCAAACATTCTGTGCTGAAATAAGCATGTCTTCAATCCTTTTGTGTTCCCATGAATTTCTCAATGTATCGTCACAGTAGTCAGATATCCACCTGCTGTTAGTAACACTCAGAGGGAACAGGTGGGACTGCATAGATTTTGCTAGGGAGAACTCCCTGTCTCTTTCTCAGACACACGGATGCTGTGACTGTAACTAGCATCACATTATGCTATGCAACAAGCACAAATCCCTCATGAAGACATGGGCTGAAATGACTACTCTGCAGACTCTCCTGGGCCTGCCTTCAGATACACTTTATGTATGACCTTATGCTCTAGATTCCTTAACTTCTTCATCTTGCATTGCCCTCCTTTTCGTCTATGCTTTTCCTCCTTGGCTTCCAAGTAAGCTCACGTCCATCAGGATGCGCGCATCCAGCTCTGCACTTTGCCTAATGGCAAGCTTGGCACCACGCTGTAGTTGTCAAATACATCTTTCTCAACTTCATGGCCTCTCTTTTCCCCTCCAGCATCGAAGTTGTGCAATTCAGATTGTTCAGCACACAACAGGCATAATTAATCTCATCTTATTTTCAAAGGACTGAAAACAAGTAAGCCAGTTCCATTATCTAGAGTGGAAATGGTCTTCTCTTTTTAAATTTTTCTTTCAATATCTTACTTTTTAAAAATTTGAAACTGACGCAAAAATAAGAACATGAAAGCTGTTCCAAAAGCAAATATAACAGATTCTTGCAGAAGTTTTCTTCCTTGTTTCTAATTTTTTTCTTTCTTATATCCACTTTTGCTGTGTGTGACACACTCAGATATTTTATCTGGCCTGTGTCTTTAGTAACAAAAAGGAGTCGGGTTTTATAAAACAAATCACTTCTCAGTACTGTCATGTCGAATCAGTGAGGAAATCTTGAATGATATGTTGCACCATTTAATATAAATGCATTAACTTTTCCAGGATTGTAATTAGGATTAACTCATTAAACATGTTCTCATTCTCATTGTTCCAGAACGAAGAAAGGAAAATTGTAGCAATATTATACTAAGATAAATCAAAATAAAATAAAAACGATTTCTATATGATATCAATTGACAGTTTCTACTGACAGGAATGTTTTGGATTGAATTGGGAAGACAAGGATACAAGGGAATTGTACATTTTGAGTTGGAAGGAACCATAAAGTGATTTTCATGCCAAATCTTAGTTTAAAGTTAGTTTTGGCTTGATTTATTGCTGCCATGGCTGTCATTAGGGGGTGAAACTACAGATAGATGTTGATTTTTTTCTCTCCATCTTTCTCTTTTTCCTTTGTATCTCACAAAAATAGAATTCTTCTGCCCTTGATATGTGTAGTAAATGAATAAACACTTTTTTAAAAAAACTGTTTTTCAGCCCTTGATTTATGTGGCAACCCTCCCACCTACAGGTACTACCACTGCTCTTCATAATCCCATTGCTCAACTCACTTTCAGGAACAATGCAATAAGGGCGATGGGATCTAGATTCTGATATTGGCTCTGCCACTAAGCACTTGTTCCATGGTACAAAGGTATCAAAGCATCACTGACTTTTGTTCTTCCTGAGATGAATTTGAGGCAAGCAGCACAGATAATCGTATCTCTTTCCAATGTTCCATTAAATACTATTGCACTTGATCTTAGCCAAAAGGTCAAGAAGCGATACCATCAAATACTGTTATAATTGGATGCATAATACAATCAGCATTCTCAAAAAGTCCAATTCATCTACGCTACCTTGATACTGATAGAACATACACAACTTTACCTTATAATGTAACACCCCACAACACCACACCACAAGCATTTTTGTGCTTTGAAAATATATCCTTTAAGTTACCAAGGTTTGATTTTATCCATATGCCTTCAATCTAGCATTGGAAATTAGTGGGAAGAAAAAAAAAGCTGCACTTCACAGAGTTAAATGCACTGGCAAAAAAATTTCTTTCATATTTTTCCTTTTCTTCCTCTTTGCCCTTTCCTGGTTCCTCTCTCCTTCATTTATTTTATTTCTCCCCCTTGTATTTCATTTTTCACCCCCTCCTTTTTCTCTGTGAATATGTCAGTTGATTTTCCAGTTCTTCTTCTTTTTTTTTTTTTTTTTACTTTCCCAATTTTCTTGATGTCTGTAAGTGGTCAATGTTGGTTCAGAGAGCTCATTAGCCAATCCCCACAGTGCCTTACTATGGCAAGCACATTAACCTACTAAGTGACTCTGTATGAACTTGATTACCCGTGTTCTGTGGGCTCTGGTGGCTCCTTAGGTCAGTGCCCACATTCTTGCTTCTCCCTTTCATTTCTAATTGAATATACACTGCCCCTCAATTTGTGCTGAAGCTGAGTTGTAGTAACTTGGCAAATTTTCCATCTTGCTGATCTTTCCCTACTGACTGATTAGTTTCATTTATTTATCTAATTTTGAAAATTGTGGTGTTGGCACACCTGCCTCAGGATAAGAGAGCACAATTAGTCACATTAAAGGGAAATCACAAAACACAGTGATTACATAGTTAATCAGTTTTACGCAGTATAAAATGTGCTGATCTAAATGCATAATGCATTGAACAAGGCTACATTTAAGAGTTTAAAATCATTTTATTATTTGATGGTTTTTCTCTTCTGTTTTCTTTTTTGTTTACACAGGCTAGGATCTAACAATATTGATTTCACTAAAGGAAGACATTCTTTCACAATATATAACATTTTTTGCAACCAAAAGTTCTGCATAAAGATACTAGAAGAACTGATGAGGAATTTGAGGGACTATTGTCACAAAATCAAGATAGACTTTAATTTTATTAGCATTAGATTTTTTTTCCTACTCCTGGTTTTGGACATTCCTATGTCAAGGTGGTTATGGAAATTTAAATACTACGCTGTGTTCACTTAGTCTTTGTGCTTTTTGTTCACCAACCCCCTCTTTATTTGAAACAGTATAGAATGCAGAAGGCTTCATTCCTTCCTGATTGCAGGATGAATTTAAGCTAAGACAGATTCTATGATGTGGCAATGTCCTAGCACTTAGCTCACAAACAGTATCTTTATTCTGTATCTCAAGGCATTATGGCTGCCTTAGGTTATTTTCTCTTCTAAGCAAATGTTGCATAGTGGTTGGACATGTGAACATCTTTACTTGGTTGTATTGCTGAAATGAAACTTGGATAGAACGCTGAAATTCTAGCCTTAGAAGAGAGTGACTTATCTCATTTGATCAAAATAAAGGTTTCACCAGAGATATAGTATTTAAACATCCCTTTCATTTGTCTTTAAATGTGATTGTATCTTAACGCATTTACACTCTGGCTTAGCAAAGAGTTCTTCCTTCCCAAACGCTAATCTCCAAATTCATTAAACTCGCAAGTGTTTAATATTTTGTTCTGTCAAATGTAATCTTAGTTTTCCAGAGATCCATTCTCTTCTGGGTGCTTCCTTCTTTTCACACAGACATTGATCAGTTAGCACCATGTTTAAACATATCACTAAAATTATTAACAAAAAAGAAACAAAGAGAAGCTTCAGTCTGCTCTAATCTTTATGTCTCTTCTACCCTTCTTCTTCTAAACTGCTGGAGATTTATCAATGTTCAACATATTGACATAATTTTCATCTTTACCATATTGCTGATATTGTTTTGCAAATGATATGAAAATACTTTCTAAATACAAAACACAACATGCAATTTTAAGAATTGGAAAATTGGAATTGTCCACATTAATTTTGATCATTGGCTATCATACAATCATAGATTTTCAAGAGCAATTAAAATCTTTACAGTCTAAGAGAGAATATACATCTAAAAATTCAGATAATTATAAAATATAAGGGTACTTACAAAATTTCATGGAAGTTGGATTAAAACATAATCATATTTTGGAATATATGAATAGTATTTAATAATATGCCTTGCACGTATTTTTGAAGTGTTAAATAAAATGATTGATAAGTGGAGGAATTGGATATAAATTATTATTTGTTACACATATCTATTCTCTTTTTCATAGAAACCCGTTTTATTATATTAGCTGAAATAATGTACCCAAATACAATATAGGTAATTTTCAGCATTACTTACAGTTAGATATAGCTGTATGACTAAGTACTGAACAATGAAGTACAAGGATGAAAAACAACAGTGGGAAGGAACTTTTTAGCAGACCTTTTAACAAGATGGAAGGGATGTTTGCTTTTCAGTCTTTTCATTCTTTCTGTATGGATTATAAAAGCTATACCCAAAGCTACAGTAGACATGGTTTTATCCTTGATAATGAAAGACGGAAGCCAAGAATAATGAGGCAGAATAACAACGGTTTCTGCTTCCCTGATGACTTTCTTAAGCTGTTGTTAACAGTTGTGGATTGCCGATTCTCAGCTCCCTTTATAGAGACAGTAAATTCCCAATTTGTTTAAACTATCTTAACCAAGTCTCTATGTCTGATGAAAACACATGATAATTACTTGGTGGGGAAAAAAAATCTTTCTGAATTTACATACCAGGTCTTTTTAAAAATCATATCCAATATACTTGCACTGAATGATCCCTCACCCTATTTCTTTCATACCTGTTCCTAATTCCAACAACATACACACAACTTCTCTAGGGCCTTTCTCTTTGGACATTCCATAGTCAACTAAATTCAACAAACTTAACAGGTGAACTTCCTTACTCTACAGTTTACCTTCTTTCTAAATGCTATATCTCTTGTGATAAATGATGCCACTGTTAACTATCAAACTGCCAAACCTTCAAGTAATTCTCTTTCCTGATTTACACATAGTGACCCTAAACACTTTCAGCTCAGATTTTTTTCTTGAATAGGTAACACTCCTCTTTCTTGTCAATGTAACCTGCCTCCAACTTGTCACTGTTTCTCACTGGATCTGTTCAGAAACCAAAGTCAACCGCAAGAAAGACTCTCTCCCCCAGTTCCTCATCTTTCTAATCTATCACCACTGTGTCAGAAGCAATTAACTGTTCAAAACATAAGTCGATATATGCTCATCTCCATTTTACATTTTTAAGTTACTGTCAATTATGAATAGGGCCAAAGTAAAATTTTATAAATGATTATTTTTGGGTATTCACCAGATTCTGTTCTATCTAACTTATTATACTACACATGCCATGGGACCCAAGAGGTCCAGCCACATCAGATCACTTGTTCTTTGCATAATATTTCCTAGCTTACCCATTTCTCTTTGCTTCAGTTGTCGTATCTTTCTTCCATTATTTTTGTCTCAACTGCCTCAAACCAGGCAATTAATTAATCAGGACATATTTATTAAGATCATGCCTTTGTAATACTTTTTCTTGCCAATTCTGCAATTATTTGCTTACCTGTTAAACGATGCACACTTGTACATACTGTTTCTATGGAGTTTATTACATTGTCACCAAATCATTTGTAGATTCAGATATATTTTAGGCTTCTTAATTTGAGCCTCTAACAGGAAGCATCATATGGTTACCTTTTCATCTCCTGGATATTCTTCCTTGAATATCACAGACAGGATGCTGAATTCATAGTAGTAGATTGTAACTAACCACACTTGAGCTTCATCATACCAAAGCATTCATCCTCAGGATACATGTTAGCAGTGTAAACTTAAGATTAATCAAAAAGATTTTAATTAAATGGCATATTAAAGAATGCTACTAAATTCCTTACCTTACTAATAAAACTTTAATCTGAAATACTAAAATCCCAGTTCAAGAATATAATGTTCCCATTTATTCAAGAAAAGCATTTGATTAACTCAAGTTACTAATCAGTTATATTTATCAAAAACAATGTTTCATGCAAATGATTTGGTGAGGCTGGAAAATGCTACAATTTTAAAAATCAAAATTCTGTAATTGGTAGTGTTCCTCTGCTTTAGAATCATGCTTGTTACTTTTCAAGATACATCACAGAAAAATAACAAATATTAAATCTCCTTGTCTATTTAAAGAAGAAAGAAAAAAATAAGGATTCATGTCTAATGAAAGATTAAATCATCATGTTTGGGAATACATAAATGAAATATATTTTTAATGCTTACTAGGATATGCCTGCAAGCCAAAGGCAGCAAAACATATAAAAGGGACCACACTCTTTTGTTTATTAGTGTTTTTTTTCTACTAATGGGAAATTGTGGCAAAATGATGACACATAATTTTACATAATTTTGGATTTGCAGTGCCATTCCTCATTTTGTATACTCAGCTTTTAAATTCTAAATCAAGGATTTTGAATGGCTCCTGGCTAATCTATGTATAAAATACATATAGTTGATAATTTTGAAGCAGTACTTTGAACAGGAAGAAATATAAATTCATTTATACATCTGGTGGAAATTATATTTTGAAAGGATATAATTTAGCAGAGATGTCAAGGCTGGACATCTACAAATTTTTTTCAAAACTCAGCTTCAGACAGTTTAAAAAAGCATTCTACAGGTTACTTATATTAAATGTGCTTTAATTTCTCATAATTTGACATGGTAATGGATTTATTGGTAAATGACTCCATTGTAAACAGAAGAGCGCTTGCATATGTCCATCATGCATGCTTTGTATACACATACGAATGGATATGAAACTGTATGTGTGCATATGTGTACCTGAAGACTTATTTCGGTTTGTATGGGATACATAAATATTCTTAAAGTCTATTTTCCTTTGAAAAGCAGTAGGCACTAGAATTGCACAGGCTGTGATGACATATTTGTTTTTCTAAAATGTGAATATCAAGGAAACTAGTTTCCCTCTATCAAGTACTGGTATAGACAATTAGATATCTATTGATACCTATTTACATATTTATATAATATATGTAATATAATATAAATAATAATTTCTAAGTTACTTACTTTTGACTTCTGCTCTTTCATACTTTATATATTCAAGATTGTCCACCCAATCTGGGAAAACTCAGGATTCTCATTTACTAATATGATATCAAGGTAGTTATTTAAATCTGATTTTCATATACACTAAAATAAGATAACCAAATAAGTGATCTAACTGGAATATTATCTGTAGGAATTAAGAGATAGGCAAGATACAAATAAGATTATATTCCTTTCTTTTACATTTGATGATGATCTTTTGCTTGTGTTTTTACAGCTACATTCTCTTTCAAACATTAACTCATTGAAGCAAAGTCCAACACTAGGATATGGAGATTCGAGATGTTGTTAATTTATAAGTACATAGTGTGATTGTACACATTTGATTTAAATTTCTAGAATGTTCACTTTATCTGCAATCTAAATTCTTTGTTTGTCTTTCTGTGTTAACTAAATCCAATATTAAATACAATTTTACTATACTTATATTATTATATTTATATTACTTAGATAAGTCATATACTCTTATTAAAAGATGTATAGACATGGTAGACATTATTTCTACCATGGTAATTTTATAGCAGCTTGAAAATGCTTCAAATTAACTTTCATTTCTCATCCAAGCAGTTTATAGAACCTGATTTATTCTTCAATCTCTTTAAGTAAATAAGAATAATCTGAAACTCTCATGCATTTTTAAGCAAAATCTGCCAGTGTTCCTTGCTGGCTTAATTGCATGTACTTCTATATGTACTCTGTATTTGTCCCGGGTAGAATTTTTTTAAATGATTTGGTGGTGTCTTCCCTGAAAAATACATTTTGGTGGGGAAAGCTGCATATGGCAACCATTCTCTCTTATGTTTTCAACATAGCCCAACTTGTACTAAAATCAAGATGAGCTAGAACTAAGAAATCTGTTGCGTCATCAATGAAAGTTGGCTGAAAACATGGGATCCTACCATCAAATGTAGGATCTGCCTCTCACTCTCTCCTTTTTCTTTCAGCTACAACCAACAAACCTTAAATAGCAATTGTGTTCCCTGTCCTAACTTAACTTCCTTTACACACTGAGTCAAAATCAACAAAACAGACTTAAGTAAACTTTGTTAAAGACAGGCATTTTGTTAAATTTGGGATAAATCCTAAAACACACACACACACACACACACAATTGTAAGTTTACTACGGTACCAACTAGTATGGAATTGCATTTAATAATAAATGTCAAGATAAAAAGTACCTGTGGTGGTGTGAGAAAGGGTGTGGCCGCTCTGTTTCACGCACCTTTCACCCATGACAGTGTAAGCAATGGCAAGTACTCACGGCAGACATGATCAGCTCTCCCCCAAGGTTCTGGATCTCGGCTTTGACTTGACTGCATATTTTCAGCTGGTGGGAGTAGAACTTAATCTGTTCCAAGTAGGCCAATAAGTCTTGTTTGCAGGATGGATCTGGACACTGAATAGTCATCAAAGATAAGAATGAAAATGACAAAATAAATAACGGGCAGATCACTTTATGCTACAGGTAACTTAAAACTTAAGTTTCACTTTTCAGACTGAGTCCATGCAGATCCTGATATGCTTTCCCATTAAAATCATTTTTCTACCTTCATTAATGCTGCTAGGGAAAAAGAAATGCTAAAAGATATTTCAGATACGAAAAGGTACATAAAGTAACCCTTTTAATTTTTATGACAAAGATTGCAAGCCTTCAGACTTTAGGTAAGCTTAAATAAATATTTAAAATAGAATCACTCCTTTAATCCTGAATTACTATTAGAATGCTCCTTAGGATCCGTAGTTTTATTTTGTCTGCCTTATGCTATTTGTATGAACATAAAAATTCTGCAGCAAACATATTATGCTCCATTAGCTTCAGCACTGAATGTTTTGAACTGTTACAAAATTAAGAAGTAATTTTTGACTGTAGTTGTAGCTCTGTGTGCAGCCAAGAAGCAGACAGTATGCGTGTCTCAGGCATGTATTCATTCTCTTTGCCCACAACAGCCTCCTGTGCTACATGGCATCTTCCATTAGGAACTTCCAAAAAGACAATTTTGAGTTTCATCATAGCATAGCAAATATCTTTGGATAGGATTTTATCTTTATGCTCTTTCCCTTATGCAATAATAATAGATTTTTTTTTAATCTTCCCTAAATTAGTTCCAGTTGCAATGAATTTTCATAAGGACATGGAAATGTGCATGGTGATTTATGTGTAAAGATATTCATTGCTGTACTACTTATAATAGAAAAATTCAGAAATGACCTGAATGCCTGAGAGTTATTGAAAAATTTAAATATAAAATTATATCTACATAATGTGGCATTACATAGTCTCAGGAAAATAATGGTACCAAAGGATATGGGAAATATTTTTGGAGGAAAAAATAAAATCAGTCTTTAAAACCCCATATACTATTTCAATCAAGTTGTGTAACAGTATGTTTTAAAATACCAAGAAATGAATAAGAATCTTCAACAAACATGGTAGCTAATAGATTTTATTTTTCATATTTTTTATAAAGTAAATATATTACTTCTATTATTATTTCTATTACACTACAATGTTATAAAGTGCTCTTAATTCTAATGGCTTAAACTGTACTTTAAAAAAATAGAATAAACAATCATTAAAAAAGTTTATATACTTCTGCTTTTATCCAGCACAGGTACCTTGTGGAAGTGGTTTCAGGATCATCGTGGATATCAGACTCCAAGAATGTTCAAGTCCCTTATATAAAAACTGACATATAGCCATAATACCCTTACCACCCTATACTTTACATTATCTCTAGACTACATATAAAACCTTACCCGAGTAAATGCTATATGTAGGGGTTATACTGTGTGGCGGGGATGGAGGGGTGTTGAGGATGGATGTGTGGATAACGAAATGCTGAAGTCCGTGTGTGTTCAGTACAGAAGACAGAATCATCCCTCACTGCATTCTACCAGATCCCCAGCTGATGGAGTTCATGTGTGCAAAGCTCCAGAAACAGGGGGCCAACAACAGTTGATAACTAAGCTACACAATCCCTGAAAAACGTATTCCCATTGTTTTCCTATATACTTGCTAAGTGGAAAAGTCCCACAGATCCAGAGGGTATAGACAAACGAAGGCACGTGAATCTGAGTCACAGTTAAATCATCCACAAGTACAGCAAATAAATCAACTCTTCGGTTGCACACTGTCATCTCCTAGGGAGACGTGGACACGGGCATGGGTAAGTAGCACGTGACAGACGGGCAGAGAGGCAATCGGAGCCGAAGACACAGACTCCTTGGGATCGAGGGTGTCTCAAGTTTTTGATAAGAAAGTAAGGGCAATGCATCTCCAAATCCGCTCAAAAAGATTAAACTCTGAGAATTGATACCATTTGCACTATAGTAATTGTCAAGCATTTGCTGTGACCTTGAAAATCTAATATATTGGTAAATTCCTTGAGAAAGTTATAATAGGGGAAAAACAATGTGGGGGAGAGGTAAAGGACAATGAGAAGGAAGAAGAGAACAACAGAAACTATGTTCAGATTTCTGAGGACATAATAGATACGACTTTAAGCATGTAATCTCATTCCGTTTTGAAACCTGTAATGCAGGCACCATTTTGCACAATTTGCAGATGAGAATATTAGTTCCATTGATGAAAAGAAAAACACCTCACTCTGTGTTTCTTTTTTTTTTCTGGATTGGAAGATCATCTTTATTCAGTCCTCCCTCTGTTGCAGATTCTGTGCTAGCTCCTTTAAATGTCTCCTAAGTTAGTAGCAGAGCATCATTTTAATTATTTTTAATTATTACCTGTTTTTTACCTTTGCAAATTCAGTTGCAGAAATAGTAATTGAATTTGTATTCAATTTCTTTCACATAAAGGTACCTTAATCTCTCCTATGTAACTTTCATTTAAAATATTTTCTGTGCCGACCAATTTTCTATTTCTGGTTCATGTCAATATACTCAATGATAATCTTGACATTACAGAATATACGTGCTTCACACGTCAGGTGCTATTCTAATCTTACTGTTCCATGGCCTAGCTGTGGCCGTTGTTCCCATTTACCGAAGGGGAAAACTGAGGCACAGAAAGGGTTAATTGATCTGTTAGTAATGGGGGATAATTCTGCTGTTCAATAAGACCTGGTTTCCCTCCCTTACTTCTGTGGTGTAGAGACACTCTGCTTGCTCCTCCACTCCAATTTCTAAGTCGGTCACTTCAACTGATATTTTCTTATTTGTAAATTTTAAATTGGACTTGCATGATTTCTTTTTTCTTTTCTTTTCTTTTTGTTTTGCTTGAAGAATACTAGGTTACTCTTGCTATCAACCTTAAAAATTCTGAGCAATAATGAATGCTGCTGCTGACCAGATGTAAGGAAGAGATTTCATCCCTCCCAAGAGACACACAGAAGGTTGTGCCCGAAGAGTTTATAATTCTATTAAGGAAAGGATGAATCATGTGAGTGGCACGTTTGAGGCTGAACTTAGGAAATTAAAAATCGCTTGACTCAGCCGGACCCTTTGCAAAATTAATAGCAAGTTTGATTATACCTAATGGTGGCACTTGGTTTTATCTCTGAAGAAAAAAAAAACACACTGATGGGTAAATTTTTATGCTATAAGTATGTAGGAAAACCTCATTTCTGGCTGACATTTGTGAAGTCTTTCAGAGTTGCTTTTGGCAACCTAGAAGAAGAATCATGAAAATGAATCTTCTTTTAAGAAGGTTCTCATAGTATTTGCCAAACCTCCTTTGGTCTGTTTGAATTTCTTCATTGGAAATTCATTAGATTATTTGCCTATTTTAAATTGGGGAATTTGAAGATTCATGTTCTTATCAATTAGATGAGTACCTCATACATTGGATATTAACTCTTCATTATGTACAAAGTTAACAAATATTTTCACCTAACCTACAGGTTGCTTGGCTTTGCTAACCATTGCATTGCTTATCCGTAATATATATCATTGCAATTAAAAAAAAAACTGAAAAAAATTACAGGAAAAAAATCTAAAAAAATTCTACCATATATACTTTGCATATAAAATAACGGAAAAGCAAAGATTAGATTAGTGAGCTATTCTTGCCATTTTTCTCCTTCCAAATTATAACTATTATAGAAGAAATACGGCTTAGGGGATTTTAGGCATGGTAGAATTCCATAGCACATTTGGTTATTATTTTTCACTTTATTTATATAGGAGATGTTGGCCAAGACATTTACTTAGTTCTTTTAATTCAACAACTGTTTCTTTTCAATTTAAACTTTACAACCACAGAAGACACCCACTACAGGGAAACTGATAGCATGTCAGTCTAAGTGCTTTTCTTACATTAAGTCAGCTTTTACTCCCCTGGTCAGTCATGATACCAATAAACAATGCATCACTTAGTAATGAAAGGAAAGCATTCATGATGCTCCATTAAGAGTTTTCACAGTGCATTTTTCAAAGTGAACACTCTTAAAGACCATTATTGCACAATCTTTGTGAATTTTTGCAACCACACCCACACCCAGGCCCATTGCAGTATGAATCTCATTTAAGATACAGTTAAAGGAAACTTTGGGTAATCACACACAGACTGACATTCCTGTAAGCTTGCAAAGGCTGCTAAATGTTAAAGTTTGCTACTTAGGTGCCACTGTGACTTTTCAAACCTAGAGACTTTAAGTAATCCATTGATGCAAAATACTGGGTGTCCGTGACCTTCACCTTTCCACTGGCTTCAGTTCTCCTGAGATTCATGCCAGAAGCTGCCTCATCGCTCCACACTCAGGGTCACAGATCTTCAGTGAGTCCTTTACTGTACTTTAAATGACGTTCTTAGCCCCCAGTCTTTCAATACATGAGTAAAGTTTCCTGAAACCTCTGTGATCTTCTCTGTCTTTTCTTGTTCGTCACCATGTCTTCTAACCTTTCACGCCGATTCTTCAGATCAGCAGCATGCTGCAAGCTGGCTCCGCTGGCTTCACTGATCTTCCTTGCGGCTTTCCCATCGCCACATGCATTATGCATATGTCAGTCTTTCCTCTTTCACACCTCTCTGCAGCTTTTACTTCTTCCTTTTCCCTTTTTGAAATTTTACTACCTCTTAATAATGTTTTCTCCTTTTTCATTTTCATAAGTATTTCTTGGTTTGTTAACAAACGTCCCAGGCTCTTTCCAAGCATTGTTTTATCTGCCCATCCCTTCGTTGTTTTTCCCCTGAGCTTATTTCACTCTCATCCTGTTTCTTAGATAATAGAGGACACTATTTCGACTTCATCCATCACTTGCACAGTACAAATGACAACATTCTATCATCCATACTTATCTTGAGAAGACATTCGCCTACCCCATTTCTGTGTCTCATGAACATTTTGCTATCAACAAATGTAACTTTGAACTGTTTCTTCCTCTATCTTGTCTACTCAGAAAACTATGCTTCACTTTTTTTTTTAAAGATTTATTTTTATTATTTTTTCATTGGAAAGGCAGATATACAGAGAGGAGAGACAGAGAGGAAGATCTTCCGTCCGATGATTCACTCCCCAAGTGAGCGCAACGGGCTGATAATATGCCGATCCGAAGCCAGGAGCCTCTTCCATGTCTCCCACACAGGTGCAGGGTCCCAAAGCTTTGGGCCGTCCTCGACTGCTTTCCCAGGCCACAGGCAGGGAGCTGGAAGGGAAGCGGGGCTGCCGGGATTAGAACCGGGGCCCATATGGGATCCCGGGTGTGCAAGGCGAGGACCTTTAACCACTTGCGCCACCGCGCCGGGGCCCTATGCTTCACTTTTATCAACGCCTCAGTGAGGACGACCTTTAACCTTTCCCACTGCTTGCCGCCCAATCAGCTGTTAACTTGTGATGGTTCTATACAGAGAAACCTCAAATCTGACCATTTTTCATGGTGATGCCTCTTATCACTGCTGATTAACAAACTAATGTTTCTGAGACAGAAAAGAGACGGTCTCTAAGTAGGAACGAATATAATAGTCAAAAACGTCATAGTGTCAGGGATAAAGGAAAATACTGGCCTTTATTATTAAAATTGGACAGGCTGATTTGTGAGTCTTATTAGTGAGATATCATTTTGTGGAAGCGTTTTGGGAAGTTATTTGAAGATGATGTTATTTTATCAGAAATTATGTAGTTAAAATTCCTTCGTATCATCCTCTGTAGCCCCAAAGCACCATGAATTGAAGAATTGTTTCCAACTCACGTTTATCTTCAGCTTAGTTTGAGAAAGTTACATATAACTTGAACACTAATACCAAAGATGTCTTTCCTTCTTCACTAAAGCTCTTTGCCATTACCAGCTACAAAGAAAAGCAGGGCCAGCCTATATAGCAAATTTGTAATGATTTCTCTGAGAAGTCATCATAAGGAAGAAGCTTCTTACATAATTAGCTACAATTCAAAAATATCACCCTCTTATGCACAGAATTTGTCAAATGAAGAATTAATAAGGTTGAAACAAAAATAAAAACACACTACCCCGTACAAAGGAAAAAATTGTGGAGAGATAACTCGGACAAATTGTGGTTATTTAAAAGTTTTGATTAAAGACAGGCAGACAGCTGTAAGAAAGAATTTCCTGTCTTGTCCTCTCCTCCTACAATCAAGGTCACCAAGTTTTTGGTTCGTTTAGTTATAATCTTGTTGACTCAAAATTAGCTTGAATGCATAACACTGCTCAAAACATTTAAGACATCATTTTATAGGAAAAATGCCAAAGATTCGCTAAAAGGGGAAAGAGTGAAGCAGCATAGCTTTGAACTTGAGTTCAGAATTGTTTCAAGGATATATACAGATTAGATGTTTGAGGTATTTTTACTTCTAAAACAATTCCTACACATTTGTTTTTATAAATAGGATTTTGTTAATCTGGAGAACCAATTTAGGGATCAACACCTCTGCTTGAAGTAAATGTCAAATTAGTAGCATCAAAATATACACACTGTCACAGGTACATATGAGAATTATATCACTAAGGGATATGTAACAACACCATAATGAATATTCCAGAAATTCTTTTTTAGTGTTGTTTTATAACAATAAATATCTTTTGATTCATAGCATCAGGTGAAACAATTTAAATAAAAATTAGGTATGAAAACTAATTTATCCTAACATTGAAATGAATTGTTTTACTCATAATTGAGTGCAATGCATATGATTTAGCTTATAATTCAATTTATTTTATTTTAAAATCTTATTTGTGTGAATTAGTGCTAGCTGTTAATGTATTTATCACCAGATATTCTTTCCATAATAATGTATGATAGTCTGGATGTATAATTAGGCTTCATGCTATTTGGTGTTCATGCTGTTTGAAGCATATTGCTTCTGTAACTATATGAACTCGCATCATACATTATTTCTTTCTTATAAAGTGATAATTGATCTAATTTAGAGATTATTCTGATGAATTACAGTGTAGAACGGAGGAATGGAAAATAGTGTGTACAAGAAGTCGGGAAATTAGGATTCATGGCACACTCCTCCACCATGAATCCTTTCTGTTCACTAGTACAGGGTTTCAGCAACTGTGATAGCAACGAGCTGTCCTTTAGAAATATTCTGCCTGCTGGAAATGAAGTTTGTGCCACATTTCAACAGGACTTACGCAAATATTTCTCAAATGACAAGCCGCCACATCGTCTTGGGGCAATTTAAAGTTCAAGAGATGTTCAGTAATTTGGGCAAATAAGCTTACATGAGGGCAGTGGATAGTTAAACAGAGAGCTCCCCTTTTTTATGTAGTTGGATAGTTTCAAAGCTTATACGGTAAACTGCATATGTTACACACACAAAAAAATATATATGTTCAAGAACACCAGGCACTGAAAAGGTGAAGAATCAGAAATCAGCTTGGCCAGGCAAGCAGAATCAGAAGTATCTGACTTCATCCTATTCTCTGTATATTAATTTTAAAACTTCAAAGAATCAAATTAAATTATATACATACATATGGGATTAGCATTTAATTGGTTTGATCTTTTAACATATAAGCAAATAAACAAAGTGGAAAGCACATATGAATTGTTGATTTTCAAAAACTAGTATCATGTATTTTTTGAAACACAGAGTGACACAGAGGAAAAGACCAGTAATTCCATGAGAGCTCGCAGATGGGTGTCAGGAACACAAGCACTTGGCCCATCATCCATTGCATTCCTACCAGTGAATTAACGGGAAGTACAGAAGAGAAGTAGCAGGGACATAAACTCTATTCGGCACTCAGATACGACATGCGGCCATCCCAAATGGCGGCTACTCAGCCGAGGCACAAATCCACCTCTAGATTTTTTTTAGGTATGATGATTCTTCAGAAAGATTGTGGAAAATGGAACTAAAAGATGCCTTTACTTTGCTGCCGAGGAAATTTGAAATCCACTTATAAGTTTTTCCTAATTGCATTCCCATGCTTTTTTAAAAATCTGCATGCATGAATTTAAAAATGATTGCACTAAATTAATTGTAACTTTCAATATCATTTTCCATGAATTTATTGAAGTGTCCTTATATTAATGAAAACAGAAAGTAACCAATGTGCCAGATAATGTTTTCATCACATACATAAACATTATCACCTTACTTATATTATTCAGCTGAATTTCACAATCAATTTCAATTATTATTTTGCGCCTATTTTTGTGTTAATTCATCAAACAATATCAGAAACACACTCAAAGACTCTCTTCCCAGATGGTCAGTATTATTGCAGAATCAGTACCTTTAATCTTAGTTTTTGTCCTTTCAAACACTATTATTCAGAACAAATACAATGAAGCTGAAAGTACTCTACTGTATGAAGCAGGGAATGCAGAAGTCACTCATAAATCATTAGTCAGTGACTGCCTGTTCAATCTTTCTATAAATATCAAGCTCTATGGAAGTAGGTAACACTTCTTGATTTCTCCCATGCTCTTTGAATAATGCTAAAACAGTAGATAATTTATCTGCATGCTGATCTGATCCAACTAAAGAAGAAATCAACATAATAATAAAAAACAAACATTTATGTAAATATTGAAAAATCGTAGTTTCCAAAACAAGACAAAAATAGTAACAGGGAGCATTTAATATTTTATTTCATGTTTTCTATTAAAGTGTATATATCTTAGAGCATAAAGATGGCAGATTTAATGTAGTTCACAAACAGAATTCTAGGAGTATGATAATTTCCTTCCTCTTTCCTTACCTCTCACCCACCCTCTTTCCCTCTTTAACTTTCACTTGTTCTCTTTGCTCAGGGGAGCATTGTCTCTGACCAAAATGTAAAAGAAAAACATATGAAAATGAAAAGATCCAATATTTTAAATACTAGTAGATGCAAATCAGTCTAGATAGAATACAGTCTCACTTTTATAATAGTCTCACAAAAATGAATGCAATAAAAGTTTAAAATAAGGAGAAACACAGTCATGTAAGGACTTCAGTCAGTTATTCAGATGAGGAAATTTTGACTTACCTCAGAATAGCACTTATTTTTACACATAAAATGCTAAATGCTTAAAAAGTCAATATTAATAAAATAATCGAATGCATCAGCAATAAGGATACTATAGACATGAATATTGCAGACATATTTTTAGATATTTTCCTATGCTTTTTATCCCCGTTTGTTTCTTCTTCATGTATCCACAAGTTTGTATGTAATAGGAAACCACAAGTTAATACATAATAGCAAAAAGTCCTTCATGTTGCAAGGAACATACTGTACAAGAGTAACTGCCTATAATAAGTATCCCAATAAAGTTCTTCTAAACACATAGCAAGAGTAAGGTAGAATAGTTGCAAAGCTAAAAAGAAAAGTATTTTTCCCTAAAGGAAAATAAATATATATCACCAATTTGAATATAACATAATAAGTTTTAAAATGATAGTATACCTCATTCTGCAATAGTAATTTATTCTCCCAATACATTAACTTATAGAACTGATGATTTTCTCAATTAGAATTAGACATAAGGTGAGTCTAACACAGAAGCTGCAGGTTAAAAATTAAATAGGGTTGAGAGAAATATAGGGAAAAGTAGCAGAAGTATTTTGAAACTCTAGTTTCTATAACAACTATATGCTTTCTTCAGCCTATTCTTTTAAAATTCTGCTAATTACTATTTGTCTTTCAATTTTACAAAGAATTTATGCACATATTGTTGACATGGAAGTCATAAAAATGTTAAAACTTATTGATGTTTGAGGAGCAAAAGTAGAATTATAAGGTATCAGTGAAAAATAACTTGATCTTTCAACCAATTAAACCAAATTCAGTTTATTTTAAGCTGGGAAGTTTATATTTAAAATAATGGAAATATGTTCAAGCCCCAAAAATGCACCCTAAAGATAATTAAGCTTTTTATTTTAAAGGTGTCAACTGCTTGTATGCTAATCATGTTAGAAAATTAAAAACAGGAACAAGTGTTTGTTATACAAGTTAAGACATCATATAAGTTCCCAAATCCCATATTGGAGTGCTCGGCTTAATGTCCTGATTCCACATCCAATTATGTATGCTGGGAGATAAAGATTGATGACTCAAGTCTTTAGGACCCTGCTTTCCACTGGGAGGCTCCCACTGAGTTCCAGACTCTCAGCTTTAGTCTGATCTACTCTGGGCTAGTGTGAGCATTTAGCGAAAGACAACAGATGGAAAACTTCTCTTTCTCTTTTTTTCTTTTATATAAGCAAAAATGAATAAATAAAACCTACAAATAATGCCACTAAAACTTAGGGAAAAAATATTCTATAGAGAAAAACCCAGTATTGCACTAATCAAAGTTTCAATAGCAAACAGCAATCTGTATGGATTTTCACCCGGCTCATGTGAATGGACTTACTTGATTGGCAATCTGCCGAGCTAAGACATCCATTCTTGATCCTGATTCTGAAATCGTTTTAGCTGCATAGATCACATCAGTGGTATGCTTTAGAGGGCCTTTACCCCTGAAAATGAAAGAAGGAGTCAATTGTTGTGCAGAAAAAGTATGTGCATAGGAAGATAGCCCATATCCATGTATATAAATGCTATTCTCATCTCAAAGCACTGGCACTGGTCTGGGAATGGACTCCATCACCCAATCAGACTTCAGCAAGGAATGAAAAAGAAAACTGAGATCCTGTTGTATTGACACTCATGAAAGATTGCAGAGAAGCTCAATTTGGTTTGGTTTTCTTTCCCAGCTGTTTGTTATAGTAAACTTCACCCTAGAGATATTCTTGGTGCATCTAGAAATCCTAATACAAACATATTTTCTGAGTTTCTAAATTATAAACAGAAATATGGTATTTGGGGTATTGCATACATATGTTCATGTTGATTAGCAAGGCTGCCTTTAACTTATCTCTGTTTACTTCTTGAATAGTCTTTCAGTGAATCACATTTTATTTTCATCATTTTATTCCTATTCCATAATATTATTAGAGAAAAATACTTGTCGACTATGAATAGTGCTATGCAGTGGTAGGATAGAGATGGTTCATGTAAAGTTAAAAGAACAGTGAATTCTATATCTGTAATGGCCAACACCAAAAAACTTGTGCATTACAGGTCAAAAGGGAGCCTTTCAGTGCCTTTTTCCCAGGGTGCCTCTCAAAATTATTTTAAGTAAGTCTTTCTTAAAGTTTGAATGGTGTGCCTAACCATGAAGCCTGGCTTAGGAGATGGTTATCATCATGCTTTTCTGAAACTGCTGACACAGGTAGCTTTGTAATAAGAGGAGAAGAAAGCAACATTCATCATTAGGATATTTGAGTTGCTTTTACCAAATTTACTTTATGCGTGAGGCAGGAATCAGTGTTTTGTACATGGTTAGGGTTCAAGGAAGATATTGCATTTCATTGTTTCTATGCATCCCCAGAGAAAGTTTAAGTTTAATAAAGCTGTCTAGGTTCCCAAAAGGCAATGCATCAATTTTCAAGGTCTTAAACAATGGTCAAAGGTTGTTTCTGAAGAGAACAGTTAAGACTCTCACAAGTAAAACAACAGACAAAGAGTTATATCTAAAGAATGAAGTAAATTCTCAATTAGCTCCATTAGCTGGTAATAAGGGAAATCCAAATAAAAACATCACTGAGATACCACCTAATTCTAGTAAGAATGGCACACATACAGAAAACCACCACCAACACTTGCTGGCGAGAATGTGGGGAATAAGGAACCCTACTCCACTGCCAGTGGGATTGCAGGCTGGTGCAACCTCTATGGAAGTCAGTATGGAGAATACTCAGGCAACTGAAAATCTACCTACCATAAGATCCAGCAATACCACTTTTAGGAATATATGCAAATGGCTTATTATACAAGAAGGCAACAAAACCCCTATGTTCATAACAGTACAATCAGTAATCACAAAAACATGGAAGCAACTGAAATGCCCATCAACAGAAGACTGGATAAGGGAACTACAGTTAATTTACTCTATGAAATACTACTCAGCTATTAAAAAAAATGAAATAAATTTCTTTGTGGCCAAATGAGCCCAATTGGAAACCATTATGCTAAGGGAAATGAGCCAAACCCAAAAGGTCAGATATCATATGTTTGCCTTAATACAATATAATATAATGTCAAATCTAAAAATTGTACCTGTAAATTTTATCTTATCACACTTCCTGTCTGTACTACAGACAGAAGACTGGATAAGGGAACTACAGTTAATTTACTCTATGAAATACTACTCAGCTATTAAAAAAAAAATGAAATAAATTTCTTTGTGGCCAAATGAGCCCAACTGGAAACCATTATGCTAAGGGAAATGAGCCAAACCCAAAAGGTCAGATATCATATGTTTGCCTTAATACAATATACAATACAATATAATACAATACAATATACAATATAATATATTAATACAATATAATACAATATAATATAATGTCAAATCTAAAAATTGTACCTGTAAATTTTATCTTATCACACTTCCTGTCTGTACTACATGCAATAAGATCTTGTGATGTAACCTAGTAACCTATTAATCAATAATTCGTGAGAGACTGATTACATATGATCACCTGAGATTGTTAATATAACTAGTAACACTGTTGTTACTACCACCCATGGATAAAGAGGACCTAGTCCACACTGTAGTCCCATTTGAACCACACGGGTCATACACTAGCATTAATTTCTGCAGGAAGATATTGGACACTCTTTTGCACCACCCTAGCATCACACTGATACCCCTGCTAGGAATTTGTCAGCACCACGGAGATGAAGACTACTACTTCATTTTATTTAGTTTTTTTCCTTCTCAACCTGTGGTGGACTGTCCCTAAGAGGAGGCATAATGGAAGTGCAGCACAAATAAATATGTCCATATGCAGAAACAGAGAGACGTGTATCTCCTTACTTGTAATACAAGGATGGTCTCACAGCGAAATGACAGATAAGCCCCTACTTAGATGGGAGGCACTTCAATGGCAGTATGATGGACTTCTTAGGGTACATGAAAGACATCTAGTGAGAGACTGGAGAGGAGAACAATGGCGGTGTGGAGGGGGAGGGGAACCCCAATGCCTATTAAACTGTGTCATAAAATAAAGAATTAAAAAAAAAAGAATGAAGCTAATTCACCACCACCCTCCACACACAAATGCTGTATTTCCCTATAAAAACAATGGGCTGATAAAAGTGAAACTGCTCTAACTTTAAATGCATACCTTGTTATAAAAATCACTGGCTTACAATAACTTTCAAAACTTAAAAAAAAATTATAATGCACTATGACAGTCCACAGTTATTCTCTCCACAAGGTTCTTAATTAAATGTATTGTCTGGCAAGCTTCATATATATATATGTGTGTGTGTGTGTGTGCGTGTATGTGTGTATGTATGTATGCATACACACACTTTACAAATGATTCTATATCATGCCAAGCTTCCAGATGAAGCTACAATTACTGAAACTATGATAAATTTTTAACAGTCTCAGCCTGAAATGTGCTATGTCATGAAAGCTTTTAAACTGGGAAATACATTCAAAGGTTGCTTGCTGCTTTCATTTTCATAATGGGTTCTCAGGATCTCCTGTCAGCACATAGTGTCTTAAATCACTGAGTTGGATGCTATGGAGAAAGATACCCAGAGGAGGAAGGAGCAGGGAGAGGAAGCACTTAAATGAAACCAGAGGCCAGATTCGCTTTAATAACTGATGGTTACAATAACAATCTGTCTAGTTCCCCCGAAGGAGGGCAGATCCCGTTACAAAGCGGAGGGTCTGCCAAATGACAACTATGTGAGGTAATGCATATGCTAATACAGCCATCCCACAAAAGTATACATATTTCAAAACATCATGTAGTACATGAAAAAGGTTTTTAAAAGTTATCTATTGAATTTTTCACGTCATTTGAAAAGTTAGAGGTTAGAAGATAAACCAGAAAAGGCTGCAATGGCCTTGTGATAGGGACACAGCAGGCAACTTACAGAGATGCGGCAGAGAGACAATGTGATGGTTTTCCATCGATTTGCAACATATTTCTGCTGCTTTCTTGCCCTTTCTTGAATTCCTCTCCATGACTTTATCCCATTGCTGGCATCAGTGCCCTAAATTCTCCCTCTTTTGATTAGCATCAAAACATAAGTTGAGATGAATAATACCAAGTCAATTAATTAAACTTCCGGCTTAGAAACAATGACAAAAACTAACAAACGATTCCAAGGATTGTATTTTGTCTTACGAAGGAATGAGAATATCAATGACCTGATTTGGTATTTTCAGCGACTAATTAAAAGTAAAACAGGAAGTTTGGTTTTATTATTTGCATTTTGTGGTTAAAGCCAAAACATTTTTCTATCTTTTCTGTTGATTTTTACATATAAAAGGTTTGATGATGCTGTAGTTTACTTAGTAGATGAAAACAACTACACTGTACATCTGTTCTGCCATAATAATAGTTAAACCATTTTGTATTTTTTACATATCAGGCAATGTTCTTTATACAGAATAATTGTATTGGTGTCACAACCCAATCAATATAGAATTATTACTAAGAGTTTTTATTTTGTAAACGAGGAAACTGAGGGACAGAAAGACTAAATGCGTTTTGCCAGAGGTTACACCTCTGATAAGTACTGGAGAGACAAAACTTCAATTCTGGCAATGTGGTTGCAGAATCTGCTTTGCACAATTGCACTGCACTGCCTCCTGCAGAATAAACTCAGTTGAAATTCAAAAAAAAAATTAAATTATCTCCTTAGATACTGATCAGAATTATCATGAATGCATTAGGGAACACAAAGGTTAAATTTAGATGCTGGGTACAACAACAGCTTCAAGGATACAATTTACATCTGTGCCCTTGCAAAGTAACAAATGTACCATGTTGCATGGCCTTTCAGCGACATAACAAATAGCCCTAATAGTCTAAATCCTAGGGCATTGTTCTTGAGATAGTATTGCTAGTTTGGCCCTTTATCTTCATTACCTTCCCATCCTTTTTCCTTCTCCTCAGATTCTACATCCTATATTCTAATTCTGTCATTGCAACCCCATATTAGATGACCACTGCACCTTGGCGTTTGTTTGTAACAAATGGAACAACTAGCAGAAAAATCTTATCTCTGGACATAGTCACATTTATTTATCACATTCACATTTTGTGCAAATCAGTGCAGAGAAATGAATATGAACTCAGAAAAAGAATATTTTACCTGAATCCCGATACTGTTACTAGCCAGGTAATTTTGTGTAAGTGGTTGTTGTTTGAACTTGCTTTTTTTCTTAATAAAAATCTAACATTTACACAGCATATGACAAATGGTAAGTTCTCATCAAACTAATTTACTATTTTGTTTCTATTTTTATGAAGGCTGTTGACCCTACTGACCTCCTTACTATACCTCCTGATAGTATTACTTTATACAGCAATGTCTATTCATAATATCCTTTAGCTAAAGATAGAGCATAATACATATTTTTATATTTAAATAATATATAATATGTAAAATATTATATATAGAGAGAGATAGATTTGAGTTGTTCTTTAACTCCTTATGGAGAGCTGATTTACATTTACAGACAAGTTTTGTGACAATATAACTTCCTGGGAGCAAGAATTTAGCTCTACAAGTCATATGATCAGGATTGCCTTTCCTGTAATTCTGTATTAGACACAGAAGAAAAAAAAATAATTATAATGAAAGTGATCCAAAGGATGAGATGAAAAGATGTATCAGATTCAAGCAAGCACACACTATTCCTCTTAAATTCTAATCAGCCAACTTTTTCCCTCTGGACAACACGTTCTTATACACAGTGCCATTCTTCAGTTTTGAGGACCCTGTAAAAGTTCTCTTGAAATCATCTAGTAAGTAATCAGCTGACCCTCATCTTGAGTAATTAATATTCTGAGAGACCTCTGAGATTTAAATCTCAAAGAAGTTGTTGCTCTGAAAAAGTGAACATGGCTAAACCTAATCACACATACAACCACACCACACAGCTGCATCACCTCCTCTTGTTCCCTATTATTTAGAGTAGCCTAACTTCTATAACAAGATAAACGTATCTCGGTGACTTCACACAACACTGTTTATTTCTTTCTTGTATCTCATCCAAGATACACTGTTACACAGTAGGTACATCACATAGTCACTTAAGAACATCAGTGCCTTCCAAGTATAAGAATTGTTTTCCTTTTGAACTTCAGAGCCCTCTTCTGGAACTGCTATGATTAGAGAACTATTACTGAAAAAAAATGAAGAGAAGATGTCATAGATGCTCTCAGAGTCAAAACAGGAAGCAAAAAAAACATCCCTCGTAGCCACGTTCCAGAATCCAGACACATGGATTCATGTGGCTGCAAAGAAGGCTGGGAGATGTATTATGTGCAAGTCCAGGAATAAAAGAATACAGAATTGTGTGAATTAATAACATCTCTACTGAACATACAAGGGTGTTACAATTCTATTTTATATTTTTTAATTTTAGCAACAAATTACTGACTGTATTCTTTGTGAAAGAAAATGTTGATGTTGCCAAGTGGATGCAAAAATAGGGGATGAACCAAGTCTTTTCACCAACACAGCTGAAATGACAAGACATGGACTCAACTGAAAGACCAATTATATTTCTTATTTTGAAATGGTCACAATGTAGAAGATCTATTTTTAAAAACAAATTTTACAGAAGTTTTATTCTCTGAATGATAATGATAGCCTGTCACACTCACTGTTGTGTTTGTTTATGAAGTGAGGAGAGGACTGACTTCAGAGCTATTTCTGGAGGCCATTCTGGAAGAACACTTGTGGTTGGCTCTTGGTGGCAGTGTGCTTGGGGGTTGGGCGGGAGAAATAAAGATCCCCTTTCTCAACTCTACAACCTCATTTTCTAAAGAAATCTGAAATTCAAATTTCTTTTTTCTCTTGTTTTTACTCCTTGAATTCATCCAATTTACACGTTACCTCTTAGTTTTGCATCAAATCCTGCAGAACCAAGGAAAGGATTCCACAGAAGGCCAAAATAAACAAGTAGAAACAACACATGTACATATACATTAAGCACAGACAGAAAACAAAAGCAGAATTAGAGTGAAAACTAAGAATTTCTTTAGTAAAATAGAGGTCAAATGGAGAAACTTAAAAAAAAAACCACAATACTCTATGTCTCTATGTAAATTCCCACAGAAGCCTTATGTAGCAACAAACATTGTGTGGTTATTATATTCAAAACACTGTTATAATTGCTTAATTTTCTCACCCAACTCTGACTTCCATTCCTATTGTACAAAATCGTGCAGTTTTATCCCATACAAATTTAGGAGTTGCCATTCTCATCACAGGTACTCTCATTGCGCACATGACATTTTGTGCTGCCATACACGCCTATTCTGCTACTAATATCTACTGTCTTTTTGTTTGGACTGAAGAAGCACACAGTGCCTTAGTTTTTCTCTAAATGTAAATGAGTACAAGTCAGTTTAAATTGACTTCAAGGAACCAAACCATTATTACTTGTGGAGGCAGTTAAAAACCGAGTCACGTATTGAAAATATCATCTTGGGCTTTGTCAGTAAGCATTCTTCTGTACTGAAATTCCATGGGTATTTTTCAATCAGTGCAATGTTTCCTGTAAGTGCAAAGAAATGATCAGGAACAGCAGATCTCCAGCCATGTTGCTGAGTGGAGTCCTACTAGTTCATCCTTTGCTATTCACCTGAGTCAACTGCAAGGGTTACTAAATCAACGAATAACCTCTTCTTTGGTTCAATTTGTTTTACTGGCAATATGCCATTTATGCATTGCTCTTCTTTTTTTTTTTTCTTTCCCTTCATTCTATCTGGATCTGAAAGTAGACACATGCAGCTAAAATAAAGTTGCAATTACTTGAATCCTCCAGTTGGTTTTATGGTTCACAGAGACATATGTGCCTAGTTGTGGGGGGATCAAGATCGGCTATTAGAAGTTTTCTGGAAGTGATTATAAAGTTATGTGAACCTCAGAACTGGTGAAAATTGTGGTGGCTTTTTGTTAGAATTTTATGTCTAGTGACCCCAGCCCAGGTTTTGCCTGATTAGATTGCACTGATATCACGTCTCTGTTATCTCTATCTAGATACATATATCTATACATCTAGATACATATATCACATATGCCATATGTAGACATATGGTTACTATATATCTCTCTATATAATGTATTCTATATCACATGTAGATATATAGCAACTATACATCTGTATATGTGTGTGTGTGGTTATCTATAGATGCATAGTATAGATTCACTCTCATCCTAGCAAATTGTTCTATCAACCTCAAGGGAAAATGAAAGCTTGTAATTACATTCATCCTAGGTCTTACTGCTCTTAAATTTCACAACTGCTGTCATTGATTTCAATTGTTTTCCAAAAACCTCACAAAATCCTTATATTACGTTCCTGTTGTTTCTGTAACAAATTAGCATAAATTCAGTAGCTCAAATAATGCAAATTTATTACTTTACATTGCTTGAGGTCAGAAGTCAAAACCAAACTGGGCTGGGCTAATGTGAAAGCGCCACTGGGGCTGGTTACCTCTGGAGGTTCTAGGGAGACAGTCCATTCCACTGACTTTTCCGTTTGTAGCGGCTGCCTGCTTCTGTCTTCCTTCCTTTGTCCTCAAAGCATATCGCAATGAATTCTGCTGCTGCCATCACGTCAGTCTTTTTCTGCTCACTCTTAGTTGGAACCCTGGGAACCCTTACGGTATCACCTGATCTACCCATCTAATCTAGAGAAATCTCTTCATCTTAAATGTCTTCAGGGACTTCTGCAAAGTGGCTTTGCTACATAAGGTAACAGCAACAGGTTTTGGAAATTATAGGCAGATATCTTGAAGGGCCTCTATTTAGCCTATCTTCAACTGTCCAAGGCGGCTCCTGTGAGAAAGTTACTGGTTTCTGTGATCTTAAGTCAGTTGAAGCCAGTTAACAGCATTCCAGTATTTGTTGGCTAATACTTTATCATTTTTTTTTAGCATGACATGCATTATTTCAAATGCCAGTGAAAGAATAAGGCGTTTGGTTCTTAGTGGTTTATTTGCTGTATGTTCCTTTGCTTAAAATTCATATCAAATAGAGTGAGCTGGAGAAATTTGGAGACCTGAGAAAAGCTGGGGGACATTTTATAGGTCTCGTGCTACTCTTGCTCCTCTAGATACGATATGTTAATATTTATCTGCCCTTGGCCTAGCCTGTTATCCAGCAGGAAACACACGCCGAGAGCACACCAGACTCTGGCATAGGGCAAAAAGGAAAGACGGGTACTGATCCGAGGAAGATGAGGAAATTCTTTCAGGTGACTATTTTATATGCTAACTTCCTCTTTGAGACCTAGAGGATTAGAAACCTGTAGAACTCATTTTAACAAAACAGAAACTATCTCTACTGCATTCACTGTTATAGTTAAAACCATGAACGAATTCTCTTGGCTACAACTGGTTATTGAAACTGTAACATGCAGGGTAAATGTATTGGTGGCTCTTGATACTCACATGGAGGGTGAGCATGACAAAAGCCATTGGGATCTTTTCTCATTTGTAGGAAAGCTGTCTCTCCCTTCCCCCATAACAGATTGTAAGTCATTATTTATTAACACCTTTCCAGGACATAATGAGAAATCTGTACTCAGAACCAACATTTGAAAACAGGTCTTTTTTCGCCTTCTACACATTTCTCCTCTGAGTGTGCACATTAATCAAAGCCAATGTACTGTAAATACAATCACAGTCTCTGACTGTGGGAGTCCTTCTTTTTCCTGTTGGCAGTGGCCTCAGCATTAATCATGTACACAATCTCTTGCAGAGCCTTAGCATTTTTGTTTTAGCTTCCCCTTAAACAACTCTGATATACTGGCTGCTCCTGCTCTCTTAATATCAGACCAAACTTTATGGGCTCTGAAAATAAGCATTTTCAGTTTATGAAAATAATATGATTTAGCTATTATTTATTTGGCATTTGAACTTTCCAAAGCCTGCCAACTCACTTTATATTCTGGTCAGGCTGCAAGGCTATCCTGAGTGCAGATGAAGGAGTATGTAGAAGCAAAAAGTGTCACCAGTTTGTTTGACACTTGCCATACTTAGTGGCTTGGACACACAGGTCATTCAGGGATCTCACTGGCCAGTAGCTGCAGGTCTTGCTGTGCCTGAGATGGAGAGACCCTGGAAGCCAAGGCAAGTCCCTCTCCTCTATCCGGCAGGATACAGTGACATTGCAAAGTCTGTGCATTTCAATTGAACTATTCATAAAGGTATGTCTTGAGACAGAGTGCTTCATACAGCCTGCTTTCCTATTAATGTGCCATAATCGTTGTTTCCAATCGATTTTAATGCTTCACTGAATTATTTTATGTTGACTCAATCTTGGTATTTGTAAAAGAACGGATGACAATTTTAAGATAGCTCTAGTCGACATACATCATCACCAGCAACATTATTTTGTTATCTCCTTTGTTAGGACCAATATCCAACTATCTATGAAATGGAATTGAGATGATACGCAATGCTTTCTCATTAGGAACAGTCCAAGATATATTCCAATAATTATCTACTGTCATGTCTAGCTAATCCCACATTATTAGCCTCCTTTGCATCTGTATGGGCTTTTGCCCTAGAAGTGTCTTGCCTTGGAATAAATGAGACTTGCAACAGTCCTGAAGTGCTTAAAATCTGCTCTGACACCAGGTGGCTCAGTCTGAAGGGTCACATGCGAGTATCAGACTGAAGGACACATAAGCTCAGCTTAGACTTCACTCCTTATTTCAGCGTTTTTTTTTTCTTTCTTTCTTCCTCGACTTTCTGCTCTCTGTTAGAAGGTGTGGATGCTTTGGTGCTGCTCCAGCAGAGTGCCCTGGGTCACCATGCCAGGAATTATAAAGCCACAGATCTCCGTACCTTTTTCTAACAGCAGTATATTTCATTTGAGATGGCCCAGTTCTCTCTGCATGAACATAAGACACAAGGTTTTACCTTTCAAATGTTTAGTGATGGAGTCAAGCCTATCATGCCAGATTAAGGCTGTTGCCATTTTCTCCAGTCTGCAACTCCCTAAATACCAGTGTTTTGAGTTAAAAAAAAAAAAAATCTTCCTTTAAATGTGAGACACTAGGCTTCTAATTAGGTGAGCTTGTTTAGGAAACAAAAAAGGATGAGAAAACAAGAAGCTTGTGAGTAAATTACAAATTCCTTTGCTACTTTTAGGAAGCAGCTTACAGAGTTCAGTTTGGAGTTTTAGATTCTGATGCTGAAAAACTGCCCTCCCCACCATGGGAAAATGACCTTTTCCCAGATTAATTTGTGACCGTATCACACCATCAGTCTTAAGAAGGCTACCATGTTTATCTCAAGACCGGGAATCCCAAAGCCATCTCCTATTTCATAGTGAACTTTTGTGCCTTAAAGGACAAAGTGTGCATGGCTTTAGTAAAAAACCAAAAATGGCTTTGAGGTATTTATTTTTTATATAATGAAATAACACATGTTGTACTTACACTTACAGCCTCTGTATTTGTGTATTTAATTACATGTGTTCTACTGTATTATAAATCATGCATGTATAAAATATATTTTAAATGGATTAAGAGATAGGAAATCTATTTCCACGAACTTGATCATGAGAATCTCATTAAAATAATCTCAACATAGAATATTTCCTTGGCAGAAACTTAAAAATGATTTTTAGATGGTGTAAAAACTTAGTTGAAGTACTCTTCTTGATAGTTGATTGCATTGGTCCAGTCCTTGCAAGTTTTTCTCAGAGAAGCATTGATTTTATTTTGTGGTGTGACTGACCAACATCTTTTACAAATAAGAGAACCGTCAACTTGACATCTTTTTGCTCTTTGTTTGGGCTTCCTTTTAAAATAGCCTCAATTCACTTTTTTTTTTTTCTTAAAAAGTTTTTTTTAAGGTTTCTACTGCAAGTGTTAGCTTAGTTAAAACTACACAGTATATTTCAAAAATCCAATTAATGAGGCATACATGATTATTTGCATTTAATTTTTCAATTTTGATGTTATTAATAGAAACAGAACAGTAGTTCACATGAATTTTGATAATAGTGAAGGATACTGAATAAATTAAGGCCCACACATGGCTCTAGCTGAGAAATACAGCAAGGGGAGTAGCGATGCCTATCATGTACTAAATACTTATTCATGAGGGTATAATTCTTATGCTTTAAAGAACAAATATAATATAATTTATGACATTTTTCTGCTGTCCAGATGATCTTACTGCTCCATTTTGAAGAATAATATCTAAAAGCATAGCTGGAATGTCCTATTTTTTCATAAGGTTTTTCCTAAGCAGGAAGTAGACTTTACTGTTCCTTGTTCCTCTCCTAGGATGGTCCCTCCTTTCCATCCTAGAGTTATTTACATAGAGATGCCTTGGCTCTGAGAACAACTTTAACAGGGGGAGGGAGGAAGGTCAATAGATGAAAGATACATGCTTGGGTTTCCCAATGCACCTGGAGACTGGAAGGACTTGGGCAAGACCAGTTAGTTGTGGACTATTTATCACAGTTCTTCCAAAATTATGAATTTCAACATATAATGAATCAATTCCTTCACATGCGTTGCAAAATAACCTTCATAATGTTGGTTTTTAGTTACATTCTTGGCTTTAGTGTGCATTATTAAGCCAAGCTTTATTAGAACACATATAGGATAAGAGATATAAATAACGACTTTTCTATTCTTCAGAAGTTTCAAAATGAAGCTCAAATTCTCAATTGGAAATCATATTAGAATAGTTAAAATTAGGCAATACATAAGTATCCTGAAATGCTTTTTATTGTATTTCTTTCATATGCATGTAACTTCAACATTATTATCATATTACTATATCTTTTTCCATTTTGAAATGATTTCTGAGTAAGAAAATATGGATACTCATGTCATATATATTTCTATTACTCTTTATGTACTGTATATTAGAAAAGGAAACCCTTCCTCAGTTAAAGAACAACTGAAAAACAGCTTATTCCTGTGAGTACAGATATTACATTGAATACATCAAGAACTATTTTTAAGGTTTACTTTTAAGGACCAGCAGAAAACTAAAGGAAAAAAAAAAGGAGTATACAAGCTTAAAACCAGAGAATGATGTTATCGATCACATTTCCCAGAAAAATTTCCAAGGGACAAGAGAGTAGTATGATTTTTCATCACAGTCATTATTTCTAGAGACATGGAAAAATACTTGAAAGGATGAGAACTGTAGGTTATGCTCCGTCTTCTGAGGACTGAGGCTGGGCATCCTTTAGAGCAGCCAGTATTCCACACACTCCATTGGCTCTCAAGTCTCACCAAAGTGAGATTAATGATTTAATTTTCCTCTCAAAGGTTATGTTCACATTATTATGCCATACACATAACAGCTAACTGTGGAGAAGTGTCCCAGGCTCGGCATGGTGGAACTTTACAGACTTCAGCTGTACCACATTGGACGAACCCTAAGGGGCAATCAACTGTACTGCTCACTCTACTGACAATGCTCAAGGGCAGCTCTACAACCAGAAGGTGGCTTACCAGTTGACTTGGGCTCTTGGAAATCCGATCTCATACCAACTGCTGGAGAAGAAACTCTTAGTAATCATGAGCATATGTCGTTGTTATAGATTTACTTTAACAATAAGTAGGTGTGGTTCACCCTAACCTTAGGATGCGTCCATTCCCACGGGATGATGCCTCTTTCAGCTAATCCTACACCCTAATGAAACATTGCACAATCTTACCTCATCCCTGATGAGCTATTACTGTGAAATGGAGGGTTCTAAACTGATCAGTGACTATCATAAATCACTTTAAAATCCCTATCAGATGCAATTATTTTTTTCAATCTCCTTGATTCTTTTCTTTTCCCAGCCACATAAACCCTTTTCATTTTTTCCTCTATTATTCTGCACTTACATGTCTTAAAAACATTTGTATTTATTATCTATTTATGTATTTGAAAAAGGGAAAACAAGATATGAACAGACTTTTCAAACTGGTCATTTCCTTAATGACTGCAATAGGCCAAGGGGGAATACAAGCGTCCAAAAGTCAGCATAGTTCTCCCACACAGACGGTCAGGATGCAAATACGTAAGACATCGCCTGCTACTTTCTAGGGTTCAGGAACTGGAATGAGAAGTGGAGCCAGGATTCAGTTGTGACACTGATGTGAATCGCAGGCATCCCAGTGTCATCTCAAACACTGTGTCAAACATTTGATCCTTGTAGCTTACATCTTTTCTTCTTCTAACCCGCCGTCCCCCGCCCCCCGCCACCACCTTTTCTCCTTCTAACTAAAACTGGAGATATTTATTGTCTTAAACATGGATTAGACAGGTTTCTGGCTCTTGCTTTTACAGAAAGCAGAAATATTTCTCATAAAAACAAATATTAATTATGGGACCAGTGTGGTGATGCATCCTCTGCCCTGCAGTGCCAGCATCCCAAATGGATGTTGGTTTGTTGTCTTAGCTGTTCCACTTCCAATTCAGCTCTCCTCCTATGATCTGTGAAATCACTAGAGGATGGGCCAGTTACTTGGTACCCCACATTCACAGGGGAGGCCTGGAGGAAGCTGTTGGATCCCAGCTTTCAGAGCACTTCAGCTCTGGCTGTTGTGGCCATTTGAGGAGTGAAGCAGTAGATGTAAGCTTCCCTCTCTGTCTTTCCTTCTCTTTCTGTAAAATCTACCATTCAAATAAAAATAAATAAATCTTCCAAAAAGACAAATATTAATTGTATAAAATTTCAGAATCTAAACAGCACTTTCTTACATATTATTCAATTTTGACATATAAACCAAGCCTGGAATATATTACAAAATAAGATATATGCCAACATAAGCTAGAGGTTTTACCAAGTTAATTCTATCAGGAGTTGACAGAGATCAACTGGCAGGGTTCAATTAAATCTGTTACCCTTAATTCTTGTCCTATGTGTCCACTTCCATAGGTTGCCAATTTCCTTTGTTCTTTCTAAGGCCAAAAACAATATGTTATTCCTGGTGCCTCAGCCCTGGTCACTATTCATTAGATGGAATATTTCTAGCCTTCTCTCCCTCTGTCTCTTTCTCTCTTAATTCCAAATTTCAAATAAATAATATTTTTAGAAAATGTATTTTTTGTCCAACCATTCATTCATTCATTACCTTTAGCTACTTAGCATTTTTTAACTGTAGACTTTTTCTAGGCAACTGCAGCCATAAATTTTGAAATTAAATGGGGAAGACAAGAAATCAAGACACCAAAGAAACATATATAGAGAAGATAAAAACTTTGTAAATTTAAAGTTAGAATTGGCCTGCCAAGAGAGAGGAGTGGATAGGGCTTAGTTAGGGGAAAGAGAGAGGGAAAGGGACAGAAATATCCCATCCACTGGCTCACTCTCCCAACACTAGCAGAGGCCAACGTTAGGCCAGAGTCAGGAGTTGAAAATGCTATCAAGATCTGACACAGGGTGGCTAACATGCCATCTATTTTGTGACCACCAATTCCTCTCATGATGCTCATTAGCAAGAAGCTGGCATCAGGAGTTAGAGGCAGGAGTTAGACTCAAACAATGTGACGTGGTCCTGCCACATAACAAGCAGTAACTTGATCACTACGCCAGTAGCCTACCTTAGTAAAAGAATGAAGGAGCTCAAATAACTCCATTTTCCTTGACAGAAGTTAACTTGGGCCTAATGTGACTAATCATTATTAACAACAAGATATAAATAATGTGCTGGATTGAGAATTTAGGAAACCAACTCTGAGAAAGCTTGGCTCAGTTACTATATATCCTGACCCACGCCAGTCAGGGTGATCAGAAGATTGGATTTAGGAATGTATGTAAAAAGGAACCACCATGGCTCAGACTAGTCCATTATCTCCCAGCCGGACACCAACATACCACTGGCCCTGTCTTTTGTTTCCTCTGGTCCCCTTTACCACTTCTCTGCTCCCTTCAAGGGTTTCCCTGCTAACCTGAGACTCTGAGCTGGTCTTGATGACAATTATATCCTCCAACTCCCAAGACCGCTAATATCTGAAGGCACTTGATTGCTTCACCACCGACTCGTAGAGGCCTTGGTTTTTGAGAAGCAAGCAGAGCAGCTTTATTTTCAGCAATAATGGCTATAGTTGAGAAGAGCAGTAATATAAAAACAACATGGCAAAATGTGGCCAAACTGTAGTTTGGGGTTATAGTAGGTCACAGAGGTTATAGTGGGTGCAGGAAAACAAAATCTGCATCATATCTGAAACTGACAGAACTCATCAAATAGTAATAGTAGAATGTGGACTTTAAAAGGCATAACTTTAACATTTTAAATTCTAGTTGGAGTTGTAAATGTCTTACCCAAAGTTTCCTAAGGAGCTCATTTCTCTCTACAATAAGTACTATATTCCTTACATAATGTCATTAAAGGGTAAAGCTAAGCAAAATTACATGAGCAAATGAAAAGTACTCAGAATGGACACTAATCATGATCCGTTATAATCACAAATGCCTTTGAACTATGCAATTAAAGAAACTAATATTTGAATGGGAACTTGATGGTCAATTATTCTGGGATCTGTCAATTGTGGGACTCATTTCTATAAGCTCCATGACTAAAGGCCATATAATTTCTCATTACATATTTCTGCATCGGAGCCTCTAACTTCTAGGAGAGGTTTCTTATTATTGGACTGACAGTTATAACTGCTAATTATTAAAATGAGCAAAAAAGTGTTACTAAATTTCTCATTTTGGCCACAGAATGCAATTCCAATGGAATGAAGGTGTTATATTCAGAGATCATAGATGCATTTTATCACAAGCTCATTTTATTTCTGAAAAGAAATTAACATGTTAATACTTACACTTATTAAGGGGTACAGTGCAATATTACAACACGTGTCAGCAGTGTAAACAGATAAAGTTGTTACCAAGAATGGGTGCTGTAGTCAAGAGTGCAGCCTAGGAAAATCTCAGTTAACGCCTCAGAGCTTGTTTTTCAGAGGATGTTCCAGTGGACTCACATGTGACACCCACTGCCTCCATCTACAGAAGAAGCTCCAAAAACCAGTTTCAGTCAATATTTTAAATCCAAAATGTATGAAGTTGTGTAAAACAAGAATGAGGGTCTGCCTGGTATACTTGTTTACCCTTGCAGGAGGAGCTCTTTCACTGCCCCTCCCCAGTACCTTATACACCTTACATAGCTTCCCATAAGATCTCTGCAAAGCAGTTTCCAATGGAAGCATTTTTTTTAAGGAACTTTACCTCCCCACTATCTCCTTCATTTCTAATAAGCAAAGAAAGATTTCCTTTGAGCAACTACCTCAGTCCTTTAGCTGGTAATCCTAAGACACCCAAGTGGGTACATCCTTGGTGTCTTAACACCACCAGACAACAACCATTCATATTTCTTTGTTTTGTGTGTGTGTGTGTGTGTGTGTGTGTGTGTGTAACCTACCAGCTCCTGTGTTTGAGGTATTTATGAAGTATATAGGACTTCATTGAGAACACAGTCACTTAATTATGCTCAGGAACCCTTAGGACATTTTTAAAAATTAAATAAGCATACACAGTGAAATGAAAAAAAAATTTCCTTTACATAAAGAAGTAATTAAAGGTTACTCTGTTAAACAGAAAGACCATTCAAGGAAAAAATAAGTATATATCATGGAAAAGCAAGTATAAATATATGTCATTTCTAAGTTAAGATTTGGGAAGAACTAGAGGAGTAGATATAGCATGGTTTTCTTATCAAAAACTTACAAAGAAAGTGTTGGAAGACAAAACTGAGCCATTCACAGATAATTATAGGAATAGACAGCAGCTTACAGTAAGTTCATGGGAAGGGAGGAAAGAAGAAAAGAAAATAAAGGGGAGAAAAATCTTCATATTTCTATTTCAATCTTCAGTTAGAACTAAATTTATAGTAAGACGTTCTTTTTTTCACATAATTGATATTTCTTTGCAGACACTGCTTATCTATGTTATTTTCATGAAGTATGCTGGGGTCCGTGTGGTGGATGTGGAAGACAGGAAGGTGTGAAGAGTATTGTTCCACTGCAGGCAAGGCCACAAGGAATTTCCCGCTGCCTGGCAGGGCCCTGTGGATGTCTCTGTAGCCACCTGAAGGCATCTCCACCTCCCTTTGCATGGACACCAGCCAGCCCGCTGAGAATTCTGTAATCTAGTTAGGAATTGTCTGCCTCTGCGGAGTTGGTCTTTACTAGCAATGTGAACTTGGAAGTTGATGTTGCTGATAACGTCTTAGCAAAAGGGCCTTTTACAATTTGTGCTGTGCTGTCTCTATTTCTGCTGCCCCCACTGACCATCCTTGATCTTTAGCTCCCTCCTTCTGTGATGCATTTTCTCCCTTAACTGATTCAACATTAAGTTGTAGAATGAGGACTGTAGTAGGAATGTGTTACTGACTGATAGGCACCATCTATTGGGAACTTGTATTGAGAGCTTTAAGGTGAAACAAATGGCAGAATTGTCCTAGGAAACACCCATTTGACCATGACATAAAAGTCTGTGCCAGAGTTGGTGACTGTTTCTTTATAAATCAAGTGGACAGCTTTCTCGCATTGTCCATTATGATGAAATTGTAGTGGTCTGTTTTGTTCTTCTTTAGGCCTAATGCATGTACCCCTCTGGAGTTCTAAACTCGGCGTGGAGCTGGACTCTGGCAGATGTACACTCATTAAAGAGTTTGTTAATTTAAATATCGCAACATAATAAACATTGTGTTGGATGACTATGCGTTTACCTACTTTTGTCAAAAATTATAAATCTATGTAAGTTACATATATAAAAATTGATCAAAAATTATATATGCTGGAAATGAACTACATACTGGATCATTTGTAAGCAGTTATTTGAATATCCCACCCTGGACCCAGCGCCATTTCCTCTTCCTCACAGTTCACGAAATTCACGCCAGTCTAGCCGTCCACCAATCAAATGTAACCCAGCATTTCACCTGAGAATCCCACCCTCAATCTCCCAGCCCCTTCCCCAACCCCGCCCACTCACCAATCATCCCTAGGCATTCACCTGCGGGCACCAATCCCCTGCGGCCTGCCCTCAATCCCTCCCAACCCCGCCCCCCACACCTTCAGACAAAAAGTCCCCTAGATGTGGCTCTCCCTCTTTCTTCTCCTTCAGGCCTCCCTTCCCCTTCTTCCTCTTCCCCTTTTCCCACTGATCTCCACCACCTGCTCCCCCCACTTCGCCCCGCCCCCCCCCCCCCCGTTCCTGCCCCACTGGAATAAACCTCCTAAGATACCTCATTGCGTCTGGTATTTTCAGCTCACGGTAAAGAACCAGGTTGCAGGAATTAGCTGTGTGTAATAATATCGTAATATGATATGAACTAGAACTCTAACCTATTTCAAATTACTAACACCATTAATATAGAAGTTTATGTATTTCATTTACACACACATGCACACACTTATGCAACACGTCAGTATTTTGGTAATATACTTTTAACTGACAAATTTTAAATGCTTATATGCAATAGGTCTTGATTTCAGTAATATAGTCATTTAAAATAAAACATTTGCCAACTGATATGAATTATTTTAGTAGCTGAATTTTAGTAAGACAAATAGATAAAGGTTATGAAGTTTAATATAGGTGGTGCATTGTAGAGGAATATTCCAAAATTTTTAAGTTTTGATTTTTGTGCTAGCTGTGTTCCTAGAACATCTGTTAGGCTTCTGTGACAGGTGTTTATTAATATGGATGTCTAATCAAATCTCTTGCTTGCTAATAGCTTGGCGATTCAACATCCAAATATTGTCAAAGTCCCTGATTATACATTGAAAACTGTGGATAATTGATTTGAAACTATTTTCTTTTAATAGATTAAAAAATTAAAACCTCTCCAATGTACTTTACTTTAGAATCTCAATATTTCAGAATATCTGAAAACCTGTGAAAGAATAAAAGCTTTATACAATTAAGAAACATCTTGATCCAAGTGTTTTTAGACCTTCCTTAGTACCATAGTCTGGAACTAAATAGACAGAAGAGGAGAAACAAAATAATATTGCTCAACTGAAACACAGAAATTCACCTATAGAAAACATTTCAGATGTTATGTATAAAACACATTTTAATGAACTCTTTTTGGAATTATTCAATATTTTCTGAATAGCAGAAGCTTCTACAATGCAATTTGATAGTTTTTGGTGATTCAGTTTTATAGCTTCAATGCATGGCATTTACAACTTAGTCCCTGAGCTGGAATTTTCTTTTCCATATACAAAACACTGGACAAACATATAGAAAAATTCTGGGATGATAGTAGCAAGTGAAAATCTTTAAAATTGTTACATGGATTAATCACATAGACTTAAATGTTTTGAATTTATTTAAGTGATACTTCAATTCTCAGTTCTATTAGAACATCCACCTTCTAAATTCTTTTAACGGTTGAAAATGTGTTTTTGGTTATATTAGTGCTTCCCAATAACTTTTTTTCTTAAAAAATCATTTAATTATTTGAAAAGAAGCGCTACTGAGGGACACACGGAGAGACAGATACAGAAAGAATTTTCCACCAGCTGGTTCACTCCTCAAATGGCCAGTCTGAAGCCTAGAGCCAGTAGTCTCCTTTGGGTCACCGTATGGGTGCAGGGGCACAATACTTGCGCCATCCTCCACTGTTTTTCCAGACTCATGAGCAGACAGGTGTGCTCACATGGGATTCTGGGACTGCCTTCTATAGACAGTGTACAGAAGATTCATCTCTCTCCTGCTCTACTAGTCTCTTTTTCAAATACATACATACATATTTTAAAAAATATTAACAAAAACGCATTTTTGAGAAGGTTTGAGAAAGATTGCTCAGAAAAACCTCCAGCTCAATGTGCCCAGAGCCCTTCTCTACCGCAACAAGTGTCCTGATTAATCCTTTCCTCAAACAACAAAAACATTTTTCAGAGTTTGGGTGGGAACCATTCCAGGCATTCGCAGTGCAGTCCTGATTTGGCTCCTTCTTGCTTCTTTTCTTTCCTAATCTGAAACCTTCAGTTTTTCAAGAATAGGCTAAATGGCAAGAATCTTTGCTTACAAAAACATGTTGAATTTAATGGAGTTTATTTTTAATTTTCTTATGTTTTCATTCCATATTTCACAAACATTTTTAAGCTTCCTTGATAAAACATAATTTGTATTTATTTAGGTATGTGAATAAATGATTTCTATGTATGTAACATTTAACAAGACATTAGCATCTTAAACACACACACATTCATGCATGCAAGCATACACTTCTTTGCATACATAATGGGAGTTATATATCTAGCAAATAAAACCTTATGTGTCTTTATCAAACTCATGGATACTTAATCCTTTTATGGTATCTGCCTTTTATATTCAATAAAAACAGTAAGTTGTAATATGTGTCTCTTTAGAATCTTGGGGTCAGTTCTAGAGTACAATATGATCTATTTTAAATAAAACTGGGAGATAGCTACTGACAGAGATAACCAGCAGTGCTCATTTGCTGTATCTTGGGAAATAAACCCTGTAGATTTTCACAGTGCCTGCATTCTGTGTAACCTAAGCTTAACCCAAAAGAGAGGAGAGACAGTTCAAATTAGTCATCTTTAATTTCTGTACAGTGTATTATTTGTCATGCCATAAACTGATAATAAGACACAGAAGAGAATGGCAGACACAAGCGCACATGTTGTGTATCATGTAATGACAGAATTCACAGAGCCTGCAAAGATCTGCTTGTCCCTCAGCACAGTCTGCTCGCTCAATTCAGCAAGGATGAAAATAGGAATAATCCCGTTTTGATTACACTATGTCTGTCTATAAAGTAGTTCTAATTCCACTGAAATTCTCTAAAGAATTTCAGAATTTTTTCCTCCCTTAAATGTAGTTTTGTTTAGACTGGCATGGTCCTATTCTCATCTGAAATTTTTAACAAGTTTGTAACAATGTAATCTCATTATTGTCACAAGGGATTTATGATAGTGTCATAAATTTTTAGGATATTAATAGAAAACTGCACCTCAAATTCTTCACTGGTAAAGTCTTTCATCTTTATCTGACTATTCCCACTTATCAGATATGTAAATGTAAGCTAACATTTCAACTTAACACATTTTTCCTCCTTACTTCAGTCTAACAGGATAAACCTTGAGTTTATAATGCAAAGTATTATACACAGATATATTATATTATATTATATTATATTATATTATATTATACAATATAAACTGAATTATATAGATGCCAAGGCCATGTTATCTTTTTTAAGCAACATGTAGAAATTTAGACTTTGGTTGCATTGTTAATTGCATAGGTATTCAAAACCAGAATCAACTAGTGATTTCAACAGCATTGTGCAAGTGAAAGTATTTTAGAATATGCCTCTAGTGCTTTCTGAGTCATCGTTCTTATTCCATTGTGGTGGCTTATTAGTCTTAAAAAAGCCTTCAGATGGATGTAAAAAGGACACAAAGTCCTCTGTAATTTATTATTCCAAAGTTAGTTCTAATCATGGTACCCAATGGAGCGGATTTTAGTAAAACCCCATGGCCATCACGGGCCATGTTACCAGCTGAAATTAAAATATTTCATTTATGGTCCTGGTGCGGTAGCCTATTGATTAAATTCTCTATTTGCATGCTCCGAGATCTCATATGGGCACTGCTTTGTGTCCCAGCTACTCTAATCCTGGGCTCCAGGCTCCCAGCCTCAGATCAGCGCAGCTCTGGCTTTGTGTCCCAGCTACTCTAATCCTGGGCTCCAGGCTGTGATATGCACATCAACAAATGAAATATTACTGAAGGAATTTTATCTAAGCTGCCAGACAAGGTACAAACTCTAGATTATGCTGCAGTTACGAAAACTCAGCTAATTTAACAAAACAACAATAAAAGGATACATAGAACGAGGGGGTTCCAGGGACAAGAGAACCTCTTTCTGAAGGTGTTCTATTCATAGGCTCATGAACACGAGACACGGTAAGTATTCCGAATGTCAGTTAACCATGACGCCCATCGGGACAGTTAACTGACAGCATGCTATGCACTCAATTTCTGACTTGACAATCTAAAAAAATAGATTTGTTTTGAGTGCTAGTTTAGCAGGACATATTTACAAATTCTGGGATTCCTGTCAATTAATGGGCTATTTAGGAGTAATTATTTGAAGAATAATTCATCTTGTTACAAAGACATGCATGGTTTGTTTCCATGTTCCAAAAGGGTTTTTTCCTTTTTTTTTTTTTTTTTGCTCTTGTCACATTGACATTATCGCTGTGAGGTGTATCAAAGCACGTGTGTCTTGATGATACAGACTTTCGCATCATCTTAAATCTCAGGCACAAGATAGCTTGATTAATTTTATGGAATATCTCAACTACTCCCCAGAAGCAAGCATAACGTAATCTAATCTTCCACATTGAATGCAAATTATAAAACACACACACACACCTCTAGCCTGTGGGTGGCACAAATGTCTATTGCTGTAAAAGAAGGGAGCTTAAATCCACATACTCTTATTAGTTGACAAAGTGTAAGTGCAGTAGTCTCAGAATGCAAAATAGCCAGTTATGAATCAGAAGTATTTTGCCACTCTCCTGTTGTATTACTAGTTTTTGAAGGTCTCACACAAATCGTACATAGAGAGATAGATAAATAGATAGATAGATAGATAGATAGATAGATAGATAGATAGATAGATAGATAGAGAGAGAGAGAGGTATTATATAGATAAAAACAAATGATGCAGATGAAAACTGTGGGAACTCCCTGGGTTTATTTTTTTTTAAAGATTTATTTTTATTATTTTTTTTATTGGAAAGGCAGATATACAGAGAGGAGAGACAGAGAGGAAGATCTTCCATCCAATGATTCACTCCCCAAGTGAGCGCAACAGCTGATACTAGGCCGATCCGAAGCCAGGAGCCTCTTCCGGGTCTCCCACTCGGGTGCAGGGTCCCAAAGCTTTGGGCCGTCCTCGACTGCTTTCCCGGGCCACAGGCAGGGAGCTGGAAGGGAAGCGGGGCTGCTGGGATTAGAACCGACGCCCATATGGGATCCCGGGCATGCAAGTCGAGGACCTTAACCACTGCGCCACTGCACCGGGCCCCCTGGGTTTATTTTTAAATGGAATAATAAATCATCTGAGAAGAAACATTATTTCATAATCACAATTATGGTGTCTATTTTACTAGGATCCCATGTTCTAAACACTCACAATTCATTACATTAATTATCTTTCAATGTGCTTTACATATTACATAATCAACACTCTTTCGTGTGAAATGTCACATTAATCTAAAGCTTTGAAGTTTCATGGACTACAGAAAGGCTCTGTTTCTCAAATCATTCGCTGTGGAAGGAATATTGAATTTTTAGAAAAGAATTATCCACCCTATCTATAAAATAAGACCACTGAGCAAGATAATTTTGAAGGGACTTTCAACTCTCAGATGTTCTAATTTTAGGCTGGTTTACTCTTTCAATAACTAGCTCCTCAGACTATATTTTTGGCTTAAAAGGAAAAATAGTTAACTATGTAGTGATAAGCAATTGTATTTATGTTTAAGTTGGAAAGTATTTACTTTCTAGAATAGTTATAAAGCAAACACATTTTCATTTGCAACTATCAGAAGGAAGATGGTTACACAGATGATGGACCATATGGCATTAATAAATGTATAACCAAGACAGACATGACACATAACCAAACTGCTAAACACACTAATGAAAATGCCATATATTACCTATTTAGCAGAGAGTTTTGTTGCAGAGAAATTGTGTCATAATTAGCAATTACCATAGTAGCAGTCATTCCATTTTATAATTACTTTTCAAACAAATTAGAGATGAATTATTTTTATCCCCATTCAATTACAACTAAAATTCAATTCTGCATGTATTGACATGCAAATATCTAAATTTTATGAAACAACCAAGCCCATCTTTATACAGAAAATGTAATAGGAAATAAAATCAGTATAGTTAAGCATGTAGAATTGTTAATTAATTTTTTAAACGTAATTCTGCTTGCTCCCATGTAGACAGTTGGGGTATGAGTGAAAAATCATACCCTAAAAGAATGTCAAATCGGGACCCCCAGCAAGGCTCTACTGCCCCACCCTCCAGTTTATGATCTTTTATCGAAAAATTGAAAATTACAGTTATAACCAAACCTTTACTATTTAAACTGTTTGCAATGCTTCTGACACTCATTTGAAAAAATGTATGAAATTATCTGAATAAATATAAGGCCACAAGAATTGTGGGTGTTCAAACAACATCAATAATTGAACTGACCACAATAGTACATTTTTGATATAGTAATTTTTGATGTTCTTTAATATATCCACTGTTTTTTAATGCTGGGAAAATAATCTTACTGTGAAAACCAGAATCATTTCCTGTAGGAGTATTATTGAACTAGATGAGATTGTAATAACTACCTACAGATAGTTTATGGCTAACATTAATCTTTACAATGTAACAAGAATCATTTCTGTAAGGTACCCCTAACAGTACTATGTAAAGAATTTACATTTAAATTGAGGTATTTGTAAACAGTAGCATACTAAAAGCAATGCCTGATCTTTGGCAGAATTCTTAGTCACCGATTCATTTATATTTGCACTATTTGTAAGACGCTAATTGGATTCCACTAAAAAAACTCTAATTATTGAGTGCCAAAAAATAACATGTCATAAAACTCAAATTCTGAACGTATTTAGTCAATCACAAAACTAGTGTCCAAACTGAGGGAATAAAATAATATAGAACAATTAAAAACAATTTTGTCTTGATTAAATGAACACTTCAAATGATATGTTACTTTTTGCAAAGTAATCTGGAAATTCCATGTTAGCATATTTTCTACATTTTTTTGCAAGATGAAATCTTTCATAATGGAAAGCAATTCAGTTTTGACCTTGAAGTCCTTTATTTGGTGACATGATCCAACATTATCTGTCAGGTTGTTCGTTAACTTCCATACTGTTTCCCACCAAATAAACAGCAAACTACAAAATCTCCAGTAGCTCTAAACAAAAGTTATATTCAAAAATGAATAATGTATGCAATTATCCTTAACCTATGCACAAAGTACAAGGTTGAAGAGGACGTTGTTTATTGCTTTGATGAAAGACAGACAGCTCCACTCTCAATTGCCTTTAGTATCTACTAAAATGAAAAAAAAAAATCATCGCTGTATGACTGGAGAGGCATTAAAGATTTTGTGCCAGTAGCGACTTTGGAGAGGCAGGGGAAGGAGAGAGATGTTGTACTTGTCCTTCCTACACTTGCTTTTCAAACATTCTGGCATGCAGAAACAATGACATGTATCCAACGCACACACAGGAGTGTAAAATAAAAGCAAGCATGTTTCTTTAGCAAGGTACATAGACAGTTCACTATCTAGGGTTCACATACGTAGGGGGGAGCGTGTCACACTCAGCAACACCTTAACACCATCTTTGTGTTAACTACATGGACTTTTCTACCTTCAAAATCCCCTCCTTGTCCCACTTCATTGCTTAGCTTATTCAATGATATTAGTTTATACTCTAGATACCCAACTGTTCACCTTGTAAATCTCTACTTATTCTGTTGTGTCTGTTGTTTAATTTCTACTTCTTTTACAAAAAAGATATGGGCTTTCTGAAAGCCCATATTTTCACTGTTCTATAACATTTGCTGTAAACATTGAAATTAATCTGAATCTAGGTTTTATTTTTGTTTGTTCGTTTTCAAGAGTGTTGGCTTGCTTTCTTATTAGACATTTTATGGACTAGGTCAAATTTTTAAACATTATTTATAGCTGCAACAATGCTTATCATAAATCAGGTGTATAACAAATGTTTTCAGAAAACCTTGCATTAACCACATAATACATGTGTATACTTTGGATGTATACTCTGTTTCCTAAGCAATGAAACAATGCTGAAACAAATAATGCTTTTCAGGTACATGTGCAATTGCTATCATTATTGGCAGTGCGACACAGTGTCCAGTTTTAAAAATACCTCCCAAAAATTGTAGGAAGTTTTAAAGCTTAGAACTTCTCTATTAGCATTAGCATAAATACTTTCTGAGTCTTAAATTCAGATAGGTAATACTTGAAGATGTTGATTGATATTTATATCAGCAAATTTTAGCTTAGCAACTTGCTTACCCACTTTCAGCAGTGAAAAAGATAAAGGTGATGCATATTCCTCTTTTTAGAGTTTAGGTATAACATATATACATATATACACTTTTATAATACCAGCACATAGGGAGGCATTTGACACAGCAGCTAATATCCTACTTGGCAGGCCGGCACTGCAGCATATTAGCTCAAAGAGCCACCTGCAACTCTTCATCCATATTGGCACTGATTTGTGTCCAGGCTGCCATAGTTCTTTCACAACTTATTGCTCATGACCTGGGAAAGTTATACAAGATGGCACAAGTGCTTAAGCCTCTGTATCCACATGATAGCCCCGAGGGTCCTGGTCACTGCAGCTGTCTAGAAGGGGAAGATATCTCTCTCTATCTTTCAAAATTTCAAATAAATAAAAACTTAAAAAAAAAAACCTAATTCCATATTGAAATGTCTGGGCTCTAATCCCAGCTATAATTCTGGTTCTGATGTACTTTTAATACCTACACTGGAGGGTGGCAGAGAAACAGGTGATGGCCTAGATGACCCTGTGACTCATATGAGATGCCCACATGGAATAAGTTTCTGGTTCCTGACTGATATGAGTAATTGGACACTAAATCAGTAGATTGAAAATCTCTGTTTCACTTTGTCTCTTTTTGTATCAAAGAAATAAATGTCAACTAAAATATGTGCACAGAATAAGCATGTTCAATGACAAAATTTTAAATGAGTTTTTCCTGATGTATGATCAGCTATAAATGAGGAATGGAATAATCAGGCCTTTTAAACATTTGGAATATAACTTGTGATACTATAATTTATACTACAAATCTTTTAGGGAAAAGTAAAACACACAGATTTTAGCATCATCAGAAGAAAAATCTCTAGATCATACAAGAAATGTGCTTCATGATGTTTTAGCCAATATAGTCTTTATGATGATTATTGAGTAATCCTTTTTCTATTAAATGGATTAAAGTCATAGTTCTTTTCATTATGACAATTTTGAATCAGTGAGTGTCTCCTTTAATTACCTGAAAAATTCATATATTAGACAAAATAAATAGGATTAAGATGGAAGTATGATAATGTCTATATATAAATACTTCAAAACATTTCTAGAAAAAATAAATTATGTGTATTCTGATACCAAAGAAAGGTGAAATCCATATATAGTTTCTTCCATAAAACACATTATCCATCTTTTTTTTGTTAAGTTTAAGACAGATAGAGAAATGAAGGTACATGGAGAAATCTTCTATCCCATGATTCACTTCCCAAATGACTGAATTGGTCAGAGCTAAGCCAATCTGAAGCCAGGAGCCAGGATCCTCTTCCAGGTTTCTCACACTGGTGCAGGGTCCCAAGGACCAGGCCATTTCCCACTGTCTTCCCAAGCTGCAAACATGGAGTTGGATGGAAAGTGGAGCAGCCAGGGCACAAACTGGTGCCCATTTGGGATCCTGGTGTGCATACAATGCAAGGATTAAGCACTAGACCATCATGCTGATCTCATACCCATCAATTTTTAAAGATCTATTTATTTGTTCAAAAAGCAGAGAGACAGAGGAGAGAACTGAAGGTAGGGGAGAGAGAGAGACAGAGGTTTAATCCCCTAAAGTCCACACAACTAGGAAAGGGCCTGGCCAAAGTCAGAATCCAGGAATTGCTTCCCAGTCCCTGGGTGGCAGCTGTCGTCCGCATCCTCGGGTACATGAGGAGCAAGCAGTGTGGGAGCAGAGTAGCCAGAACCCTAAATGACACTCTGGTGTGCCATGCTTTGTAGCGTTATCACCTTAGTCCACGAAACACAATTCCTGCATCTCCATCAACCTTTTGGAAAGTATTCTTTCAGGAAATCTCAATTTTTTGTAGCAAAATACATTTATTCTTAATTTAATTTTTCCATGAACTTTTTGATGCATGCTTCTACTTTGGTGAATGCATGATGATGCCATCTTCTGTATAGTTCAGAAAATGCTTCCATATTGTATCATATATTCGTGACAAATACCAATATATAAGAGTCACTTAACTCTGCATTTCAGGTAATAAACACAGTAGGCCAGCACTAAAGTGACAGTGTAACAACAACAAGCGTAAGAACAAGAACTCAGGCTTTTAGGGTTGGCAGACTTGGTGAACCAACAAAGCACATACTCAAAACCTGAAACTAATTTGTAAAAAACAGTGAGATAGCCAAATCCAAGTTTCATGAATAAAAAAAGATTACTGCAAATAAGAAAGCTGGGAACCGGGATACAGACAACAGAAAGTGGATCCTCTGCACTCAGTATCCAGCTTGATTGATAATGCAGCAGCCCCTGAAGCAATGCCATGCTGATTATTTATAGATGCTCATTTCTAAACAGACATGGGGACATTCTAACATTAACAGCATCATATCTCATGTTTTTGAATTGCACATGTAGCCGTGAAAGCTTGATATCTCATTGAATGCTCTGATTAATAGTGATTAATTAAGAGGCTGATTCCAGAAGTCAGCAAGGATGAATTGCTTTAACAATGAAAATGCTGCCAATGGCCATCATGTTAGCATTCTATTTTTCATTTGTCTACCTTTGCCAATGGCACACACTCCAAGATGAACTGGAGAAGTTAGCTCAGTTGGTTAGAGCATTGGGTTAATGAGGACAAGGTCATAGTTTTAATTCCACACAGCCCAGCTAACTTGGCAGAGAAAAAATCTTGCTGCACAAACTCCAGCTGTTTTTTCGGCAAAGCCCAATTGTAAATACATAGCGTGGGTCACAGGGGAAGCTTGCAAAACGGAGGTGATCAAAACAACCCACCCACTTTGCCTCTAAAAAAATAGTGCTTGTAAACACTCATGGTTCAATTCAACATTATACATTTTGTTTAAAGGATTTCATTCCTTTCTTGCTGATTTTGTTTCTCCAAATGTTGCCTAGCCCTGAATATTGATGGAAGATACAAGTTCCGAAACATATGTTTTACATCCTTCAAACCTAAACTGTCTGCTATTTCTATGGTTTGTCCACCTTGTACAGAAAAGGAGTAATTTATAAGTCCTACGCAGCAGTATTCAGCCTGCATCAGGTGGAAAGGGTGATTTCCAAAGGTATAATTATGTAAAATAGAGTACATTTTCCAAGCCTTAGATTTAGAAGAGAATTTGCAGCAAAGCAATATACCCAGCTAGACTAATAACATGCATTTTGCTACCTAAGCTCACCAGTAGAAAACATCCAGTTTCATGAAAGTGTCATGGTTTTAAAATTGGTCTCTGTGGTAGATTACTACAGCCCTTCAAAAAAAGGTTCTACATAAGCATGCCCAGAATTAGCAACAATAGTCACGTGGGAGTAAACAACCGAGTCCCACTGCCTGACAGCTTTTACATACCTCTCATGAAGTCCAATTCTGAACTTTTGAAAATTAATTATTAAACATCGTACTAAAAATCTAATAAGATCTTACTTTAATGATGTCAAACAGATGAGGTCTTTATGGATTCTAACTTGATTAGTGATTTTCTTTGTAACCCTGCTTTGCATATGATTTAAATGAAAGACTAGGTCACATGCTTCATGAAGGAGAAAATAAAAACAGAGGGTGGGCTCCTCAACTCTGTCACGATTATTATTCTCATACATTATCCCTATGTTTCTAAAGGACTTTTCATATCACCTTTTCCTTTGATGACAGAATATATAATCTTTATTTTCACTGAGGTATTCTTAAAATCTTTAATTATCTCTTCTAGCTTAGGTCAATTAATTTCTAAAAAAAATACAGTAAGAAAGGTAGAAAAGAAAACAAGACACTGACTAAAATATTTTATCAAGATAGTGAAATAGTAGAATTACGAAAGTCTTCAGTAACATCTGCGGGATGATAAAGCTCATCTATTTTCAAAGGAATTCTAAAAATATTGGCTTTCTGCTAGACCCCAGGTGACACATAAGTGCCCCTCCCCACATATGTGTTCTTTCAAGTACCATGCTAAGTTCCAAATTCTGACATGAGGGGTTTTTTTTTTTCTATTTTAATGTTTTTTTTGCTTTCATCTTTGTCATTTATTAATAAACTGGACAAGAATGTAATTTTGTCACTTTGTCAGCGTTGCTGACACTAGATTTTGATGTTCTACAAATCAGAATGGATTGTTTGAAAATCACCTATAGCTAACCTCTAGCACTCAGAAATAGCACGATCCTGTGTGAAAATGGTTCAGACACTGAAATCTTAACCACAATAAGAACTATACTAAAATTTTAAAGAATTTTTTTCCCTTCATTTTTGTTTAAAGATATGCTATGTACTTATTTGAAATGCAGATTACAAAGAGGGGAGAAAAGGAGAGGAGAGGAAAGAAGAGGAAAAGGGAGGATGGGAGGGAAAAAGAGGGGAAGGGAGGGGAGGGGAGGGAAGGAGAAGAGTAGAGAGGGGAGGAGAGGGGAGGGAATGAGAAGAGAGGAGAGGGGAAGGGAGGAGAAGAGAGGAGTAGAGAGGGGAGGAGAGGAAAGGGAATGAGATGAGAGGAGAGGGGAAGGGAGGAGAAGAAAGGGGACAGGAAAGGAGGGGAGGAGAGGAAAGGGAAGGGAAGGGAAAGAGAGAGAAAGGGAAAAGAAAAGAGGGGAGGGAACGGGAGAGGAAGAGAAGAGAGATAGCTTTCATCTGCTAATTCACTTCTCAAATACTTGGAACAATTATGGGTAGGCCAGTTGGAAACCAGGAGCCTATAAATCCATTAGTTTCCCAAGTTAAGTGGTAAGGACCCAAATACTTGAGCCATCCTTCACTGTTTTCCAGGCACATTAGTAGGAAGTTAGATTGAAAGTGGAGTAGCTCAGCCTCAAATTGGCACTCACATGACACTGATGTCACAGATTGTGGATTGACCTGTTGTACCACATAATCCCTATTTTTTTCTTTCTGTTAACTTCATATATTTTTAAAATTTTTAGACAATGAAATAAATAGATTAAGGAAAAAAGTAAAACAAATAGCCATTCAAATCTAGGAATTTAAAAGATAACCTTATTAATCCTCACAATTATGGTTTATTTCTCAAGATATTACAAATAATCAATTTGAGTTTGTTATATCTCTACTTGTTATATCTCCAATTATAGGGAAGATCACTGGGAGTCAACTATGTTAATATTTAAAACCTGAAACATTTCAAATTAAAAAGGCTTTCTGATTCTAAGTATTCTAGATAAGGGATAGCCAATCTGCAGAAAAAGCTCAAGACTGCTAGTCATTTTAATAATCATTTCATTACAGGTGAATATACTAATATATATGTTCTATGTATTTTTGTTGTGGTAATTATCACAGCTATTGTTGAGAGTTCAAAATGAAGCCATCAAAAACAGCAGTGAAAAGTTTAAGTTAGACATATTTTTCTCATTTACCACATGTTTTCTGTTGAAATAAGAATTTTGAACATGCTATACCAGAAGTATCTATTCTATTATACTCATCTTGTGAATTCCTCATTATCACACTTGTCTCTCCTTAAAACTATCTTTCCCTTTACCTCACCAAGTCAGGTCCTTTGCTGTGTTTCTGAAAACAAAAATAAGAACACTTGTCACTTAAGAAATCTTGTATTTAGTTATGGTGCTCAGTGAAAGAGCACTCAGCTTAGGGTTAGGTCCACGGGCTCTGTCCTTAGCAACACCAAACTTAGCAAGAAAAAAATGAAACGGATTATCTTTACAAATAGTCAACGCTACCCTGTTCCATACAGGCCACCCTCTCTCGGCTCAATGCAACTGACAGCCAAACATTTACCTTTAAAGCTGAATGGTGGGAATTTCTTTTTCAAGCAAAATTAAAAACTGTATTCCAAGAGTTCTCTAACATTAGCACAAATGTTGGTCTCCTGAAATAAAGCATTCAGAGCCATTTATTGTAAAGGCCAGAAATATTGCCATCATTCTTTGTCAAGTGAAGTGCAGATAGGAACCACCTAAGTATAAAGAGTTCAAACATGCTTTTCTGTAAATTTATTTTTCAGTATAAACTGTGTTAAAAGGATGTGAACAATGATGCATGCATTTGGAGATGGTCTTCATTATGAAAAGTAAAAACCCATTATGATAATCAAGAGAAAACCTTTGAGAAAACAGAGAGCACTCAACTTTAAAAAAAAAAAAAGCTAAATTGAATCAACTCAAATAACTCTATTATTATTGCTACAGGTATATATGAGGCAGCGTATCCACATGGAAAAAAGTCAATATTTTTGAAGAATAAGAAGGAAAACTTGAAAGTAAAAGGTATTTTCAGTGGAAGAGCTGGAAGAGACAACCAAGAACAAAAGATAGAACTTGTGAGAAGAAAGACCAGGAGGAGGCTCCTGGCTCCTGACTTTGGATCGACCCAGCTCCAGCCATTGCAGCCTCTAGGGGAATGAAACAATGGACAGAAAATCTTCCTCTCTGTCTTCCCTCTTCTTTATATTATATATATATATATATATACTTTGCAATAAAAATAAACAAATCTTTAAAAAAAACCAGAGAGAATGATGTTTACGAAATCTACAGCAGAGTATCATCGACACTAATCTGTGAGAAAAAATTAACCATATTCATGCCCTAAGTGAAGAGAACTGACAATTTCTACAGCCAAACTACAGACATACCCACTGGCTCAGATTACACAACAAGAAGCGCAGTGAGATTTGTACCTGGATTTTTATTGCACCCAAATCAACTGCGGACAAGCAGAGCTTTCAAGGAAATTTCTAAACCAATGAAATCAAGAATTTGAAGCACTGTGTTGAAGAGTTCTAATGGAATATAAAAAGCAAGCTTTTCGGGAATGACAGTGAAGACAAAGCACAAACAACACATTGGCTGTGAATGGCTGGAGCAGAAGATAAGATCAGGGAGGGTCATGATAACAGCTGTTTGTTCTTCTCAAGGCATTCTGCAGGAAACAGAGAGAACATCCATCCAGTAGTGATGTGATTGGAGAAAGGGAATCAAAGTTTCCTCAGAACTTCACCTAGGAAAACATCGTAAGTCAAATACCTTCAAATCAAATTTATGCCTCACTTTGGACAAGTACATTATATTTGTAAGCGTGCTTTTTTTATGTTTGGATTCCATTCTGTGCTATTTTACAAGCAAATGTGTTTTTCCTTCTTTACCATGTGTTATTAATATTTCTTTCTACATTTGCACTCTTCAGATCTTTGTATTACCAATTGCATGTTTCAACACAAGCAGGAAGGGTGATTAGACTGATAGTGCATTTCTGAGGGTCTATAAAGCAGAAAATGATACAGACAGGGAATGAGAGGGACATTCCTGGAAAACAGAATTGTATGCACTTATGGAGTCCCCAAACTTCTGTTTTCTGCCCATCTTTATTCCCCATTCCTCTTGGTGTGGTACCTTTCCATCCATTCAGAACACAGAACACATCATGAACTAAGCAAAGGTATAGAGTGCTATGGTAGAAACCAGCAAACAAAACTAAAACAAATAAAAACATGAGCGACTGGCAGGAAGCAGATTGTACTCCACATAGAAGCAAATAGAACTAAAAGGAACAGCAGTATTTCCAATTCTCCCTTTATAACAAATGTATTAGATTCTCAGAAGAGACTTAAAGGTATTTCACATTTAAGGCTTTTCAGGCAGGATACTGATGGATGAGTTTATATTATATATTTGTATGTGTCCGGTTTGGTTCATGACATTTGAGGGGAACAACTATATGTTACACATGTCTCATTCCCATTACCCAGCAGGGCCTGGCTTTGGATGAGAATCGCACAAATAATGATGTGTGAGGGGTTAAGGGTGACAGGGAGACGAGAAAGGACGGATGAGACTGCCTATTGCACATGCTAACTAACTGTCAAAATAAAAAAATAAATTTATTTTCTAAAGACAATTGGAAATTTACCTAGCATTAAAAAGAATGAAATAAATTTTGTATGCCTTTTTACGTTTTTTATTTCATTACACACTCAAATACTCATTTCACAGAGCATAGTCACGCTCTTCTACATTTGTAACTTAGAATCTTAGTGAAAACTGAATTCCAAAAAGGATTTGTTTTATAGAGATAAAAATAAACATGTTCTTCATGCTTGCCTGATCCAAGTTCTCTAGAAAAAAGATGTCTGGATATTCAAAATTAAAACGTGCACAAAATTATGTTAGCATGGTACATAAAGGATTATAAAGATTATTATTTTTCTCCAGCTGATGGTGGGTAGTATTAATCATGCATTTTAATCTGACACTTTTCAAACAGTTCATAGCTTAATCAACAGGAAGACTTAAAATATTCTCAATCTTCTGTACACTTACATTCAGGCTTGGCAAGTCTACAAAATGGATAAAAAAAAAAAAAAACATATAGTTTTAAAAAGTTCCCAACAGTTGTAAAAGCTCCCCATAGAAGTGGAATCGTGGCATAGTGTGTGAGCCTAATGTCTGCAAAGCCAGCATCACGTGCTCACTGGTTCATGTCCCACTTGCTCCACTTCCAATTCAGCCCCCTGCCATTGTGACAGGGAAAGCAGTGGAAGAGAGTTCCAAGTCTCTGACATTCATGTGGGAAACTGGGAAGAAGCTCTTGGCGTGAGCCTGGCATGATCCTGGATATTGAGACCATTTGGGACTACATCAGCAGCTTTCTGCTGGTGTAAACATTGGAAGATAGCAGGTGACGCATCACAGAGTGGCATCCCTGACACTCACGTGGGAAACCTAAATTGAGTCCCCGAACCACACATACCCAAGCATTTAAGGAGTGGATCAGTTAACGGTAACTAATTAATTCTGTCTCGTACATTTTTTCTTATTAAAAATACATTCTCTAAATAGTTTGGAAAATACATGCCAAAAGTGAGTAACTCATTCTGGTAATTTTCTGATTCACATGCAGTCAACGTTCTTCTGCAAGTTCGTGATTCTCAACATAGCAAATAATAGGATCTTCAATGGAGCCGTGCCTATATCACAAGATTCTTTTGCACACCCTCTGCCTTCCAGGACACACTGCCCAGCGCTAGGCTGCACTCTTGTCTCTGTCACAGTTTGATGTCTTGGGTGCCTGAGTCTTTCCTATGCTGTCCCCATTATGTAAAGGCCTCTTTCCACCCCTTAGTATTTTTGCCTTGAGACTTAGCTAACATGCCATGCAGGATACTTTTTCATATTGTAATAAACTTAACTGTGTCTATTTAGGGAATATGGCATGACTTTTACAAGGTTCATAGTTCAATGGCTACCAGAATGGAGCTCAGAAATATATCCATGCTCCATATGTGCCCATTTTCTCACCTGTGAAAAAAAAAACAGCTGCAATCTACCCATGTTTCAAAATAGGACATTGTCCTGATTTTCTGAACCATATCACTCTTCTCTGGGGTTTCTATAAAACCCTTTTTGCTATTATCATTGTTCTTCCTACAATTACAAAGACGGATTACTTTATGCTTTGTTGTTGGTGTAGTAAGCTAAGCTTCTACTTGCTGTGCCAGCATCCCATATGGGCACTGATCTGTGTCCCTGCTGCTCCACTTCCTGTCCAGTTCCCTCATTATGGCCTGGGAAAGCAGCAGAGGATGGCTCAAGTTCTTGATTCTTGCGCTCACATGGGAAACCTGTAAGCTCCTGGTTCCTGGTTTCAAATTGGCTTAGCTCCAAACATTGCAGCCATTTGGGAATAGAACCAGCAAATGAAGCTGTGTGTGTGTTGTTGTTGTTGTTGTTGTTCTCTCCATAACTTTGACTTTTAAATAAATACAATGTATCTTTTTTAAAAAATTGATTCATGCTTCGATCTCTTTCAGGTGGGTAACTCTTTGCAGGTAAGTTCCACATAATGCCAGACACATAAAACACGGTACATTAAGTAGAGTGGTAGAAAAAAAAGAGATGGCACACAAAGATAGAGATGCAGAGAGAAAGATGTGGTATAGTGATGACAGAAGCAAGTTAATTATAGGAAGAAGTTTTAAAAAAATGAAAGGGAAAAAACAAATGGAAGGGACCTGTGATAAGAAATCAGTAAAGGGGGTCACATGGATGAGATAAACACGGAAAACAGAAAGGGAGGTAGCAAAGGAAAGGGAGGATCAAGAAACCGGATTATTAAATGATAAGTGGGGCAGATTGTAGAAAGAAAAGAACAAAATGGCTACTTAAATATCACTACTTTGAGACCAGAGAGGTACAAGAAATGAAATCAAATGCATCTCAAGGAATACTCGGGGCAAGCAGTAAATATAAAGTATCCAATTGGATATTAAAAGAAAAAAGTGTCAAATTAATTAAAGAAACACAACTGATTTAATGACAGTACTAATGAAAGAATATTGAGATGAAAAATGAAAATAGAAAGTGAGAAATTATGACGAGAAAATATATTACAACAATGTCTACTCAATGTTGAATTTCTGTCCGTTTGGTAGAGTCTGGAGCTTTCTAAAAATGTAATGTACAGGTGGTATTATTAAAAGTAAAGGATAAATAGTGAACCAGAAGGCAGCAAATGCACCGGCAACATGATCATTAGGAGAGCACCACAGAGATAGTCATGTCTTTCTCAGTTTCTTTTTTCTCGTTTACGCAGCACTAACAAATGAGTTTTTGCTCTGATCAACAGCAATTCCAGTTCAGTATTTGCCCCTGGCTATAGCAAACGAGCCAGATTTAAAATAAATAATGTCCCTTTCTTTTGATGCCCTGAAGTCTATCAATTTCCACTGGCATCTTGCAAAGGGAAAACACGAAGAGAAGCAGGATGGGCAGATTTCCCTGAGTGCTGTCAGAGGAGGTGACATTTATGCAGTGTGACTCACCTTGACATTTCCCAATATTCCATTACAAATCTGAGACACTGTGTTTCCACTTGCGGGTTGCAATTGCCTCGGGTACCCAGATAGTATCCATGTTCTGCAGCAGAGGTCAGCCAACGCTCACTGTTAAACACCAAACACATGGTGTCCAGCTGGCAAGGCGACACTCCTGCAATGCTTGGACCTGCCCTTTCCAATCAAATATTTTGTACAAGGCAAATCTGAAGGGCTATCAAAATGCTAGTTAGGTTTTGAGTATTTGCATTTGTATGGTAAGATATTTTTCTTAAAATTTTCTATTTTTATAAAATAGACTAGGGTTCTATTTTTATAAAATCACATTCTTTATGCAGAAAAAAGCAAACCAGAGCTCATACATACATAATACAACACTCTTTGGTATTTTTCTATTTTAAAATTTACTAGAATCGCCGATCTATATGTGCTTATTCGTAACAAAGCAGAATATAACCTATTCCTGTTGTGAAATTACCTATTTACCACTCAAACTGCACTCCAGCCTTTGACTCTGTTCTAATATTACCAGGCTTTCTATGAAGACTCAGCTCATGGTGCTTTTTTTTATTTTATTTTTTTTATTGGAAAGTTAGATCTACAGAGAGGAGAGACAGAGAAGAAGATCTTCCATCCAATGATTCACTTCCCAAGTGAGTGCAACGGCCGGTGTTGAGCCAATCCAAAGCCAGGATCCAGAAACTTCCTCCAGGTCTCCCAGTGGGTGCAGGGTCCCAAGGCTTTGGGCCGTTCTTGACTGCTTTCCCAGGCCACAAGCAGGGAGCTGGATGGGAAGTGGAGCTGCCGGGATTAGAACCGGTGCCCATATGGGATCCTGGCGTGTTCAGGGCAAGGACTTTACCCACTAGGCCACAGCACCAGGCCCTCGTAGTGCTTCTGTCCAGAATATTTCCATCACGTTTCTATCATCTGCTGTTCACTACAAAGTTTCTCATCCCCTACTGCATTAGCTAGATTTGCTTCATGCTGTCTCTGATTAAGGTTTCTTGAATTCTGGAAAGAATTTTAAATTCCAATATCTCAGTTTTGGATTTTGTTTCAAATTCTCACTTATTTTAAAGGGAATATAAAGCCATTTAAATATAAGAGTCACCATTTTTGCATCCTCACTTTGCACTTCCATGAATGTGGGCGGCCAAGCGGTTGGGTCAAATGGTACTGCGCGTGCCGAGCAGGGCTCCTTGGTTAGCAAGGCTACTAGGAGTTTCTGGCTGCTTAGCGAGGCCTGGCAGAATGTCTCTCTAATCACCTCATTGCTGCCTCAGCCCATTATATAGTCAATCAATCACCTCTGATATTTCATGGAATTCTCCTGTGGGTGTTGTTATTTCTCTGCAAATGTAAAATGGTTTCTGTAACTGGTTTAACACCAGAAACGGATTTTCTCAATCATGTTATGGTAAAAGGATCTTTAGCAAATTAAGACAATGAGACATAGCTAAAAGCATACAGTGGCACAACTGAGCCTATATTGTTCCCAAACGTCTTACTGTCTGCCCACTTCTGACCTGGATCTTACTCTAAGATGCATGATGCTCTCCATCAGAAATGGCTTGATGACACCTTGTAACACTGGCATCCATGCAGGTACAAAGAGTCTGTTTACCTTGCAGCCTTTGACTGTTAAACACATGAAATGACACATTTTGGTTTCTCACCATGGAAAGCAGAAAGTATATTGGGCATCTTCTAAAGGGAGACAAATGTGAACCTAGAGAAAAATGGTTTAAAACTTCTACCTCATATCGGCACTTATATGTTGGTAAAGAAAATAGTTTGAAAAGATATAAAGAAGTTTCTTGTGAAGCCCTTCGTTCCTAGAAAGGCTGAGTTGTCTTGATCCTTTTCACTGCCCTTTAACAAAAGAACAAAAACCAATTAAATCATCAGTAGGTAAATGTGATGGTAGTTAGTATATGACTGATTATAAGATTTAAGAAAGAATCTAGGATATATACCTTTATAAATTCCTTTCATTTGTGAGCTTTCTTTTTTAATTCTATAATTCTTGATATTTTAAGTAGTATTAGTTTAGGTTTAGTGAAAATTGATTTTGGATATAAGTAAACACCTGTCACTATGTAACCACATGTGATGCCAACTGTAGAGTTCCTGGCTTCAGCTGGGTGACTGCAGGTTTGAATGAGTAATGATTTTCTGAAAAATGTTTTCTTTGAGTAAAATAAGAATAATGTTTTTTTTTCTCTTTTTAGGATTCTTCCTGTATTCTCTTAACCATGAAGCAAAAATTAAACAATTGGATGTTGTACAAAAGCTTGTGATGATTTCTGTATAAATAAAGAAGGCAGCTTTTTTTGAGTTGTCCATTATGCACGTCATGCCGTAGTGGTCCATGTCTTTTCTTGTCTCCGAGCCGATCCATACATCCTTTGCAAGTTTTCAAGTCAGCCGGGGCTGAGCTCCAGCACACAGAGAAACTAAAGTCATTAAACAGCCACTGTGCCACTCTATGAGCAATGGAAGGCTTAGGCTGCATGGTGATTCAAATGATAGCAATAACTAGTGTTTATACCATTGCGTATAACCAAGCATTGTTGCTACTGTCAAGTCCAATCGCAAAGAACCTGGCTAACGAATCTATGACCCACAAGGCATCGGACTTGAGATAAATCACTATGTCACAAAATGTGAATATAAAATATTGCCTTTGAATGTAATGCCTATATTTAATGAAGGATGACGCAGGCAGAGGCAGACTGCTTAACGGAAGACAGAGATTTACAGAGAGAGCTTCATTAGTGAGAAGACCAATGGCCTATTCTCCCCACACTCTCACAGTTCACCAATAAAGTGGCTTAAACAATTATGTATAGGACAGCAAAAACTGAGTTTGTCTGAGTCTCCCTTTATCCCTAACATCTCCTCAGTCAACCATATTCCAGGCCATTAGGGGAAAATGGGTAAAATCCAAAGTCTGAAGTTTAAGCAAAAGACTGAATTTCATGATTGGACTGAGAAAAGGTGACAATTTTGCATTCTACATCGGCAAATAAAAATATTTTATTTTCAAGAGGAAGTGGTTTAAATTTGGCCAAGTGAACGAAGAGCTCAAATGAAGAATGAAATGGGTAAATAATTACTGTGGGAAATGTGAAGATATTACAGGACAACACGATCAGATACAAAGGAAGGCATTACAACTTTTTGGAGACATAAGAGTACCAACTTAAAATTTCATGTATATAAAAAGATAATCTACACAAAGAACATATTCAACAAAGTACTACAGAAAACCAAGTATACCTGAACTGTACTCATTAAGGCATCCTGAGACAGAAGAAATAAGACTGTTAAAATTAGTTATGTTCTCACAGGGAAAAAACATATTAACTAGGATATCTCATGGTATTTTTGGTTTTCTACTTTTAATCCAATTATTTAAAAATCATTGGGAAACTGGTTTAGGATACATATGATCATAAATCACATTTTTGTCTATAACTATTTGTATTGTGTTTAAAATATAGATTTGATATTTTTGGCTATTATCCTCATTGTAATAATTATCAGTTGTATCTCTGAGAGCTTAAATACACAAATGGACACTGGGAAAACTACACAGGATGAACTCTGTTCCACAAACTCTGCAGACACCATGCAAGAAGGCAACTTGTAAACCCTGCCCCTGCAGACCCTGGGCTGGGTCGGTGACAGCCGGCTTCCCCACCTGTGTCCCTAACGGTAAGAGAAAAGCAGATATGCTCCCCAAGCCAATTTCGTAAGAAGCTCTGTTTCTAGTTTGTCCACCTGCAGCTTCTCTACGACAATTTCCTTAAATTCTTTTTGTTGCATCCTTTGCTCTCCTTGCCTTCTCATGAGTGACTGCCAAAAGAAGTGATGACAACTGGTTTCTTTGCAAAATCTGAATAAACAATCTCTCTGTGCTCTCATTTGGTTTATTTTTGTTCCCAGGTTTCAAATACTTATCTCCTGCACTCAAGGACAATGCATAATTTGACTGTCTTTTTAAAAATCTCTTAACATTCATACAACACAGGATTGTTCTGCACTTAAAAATGACACAGACATCTCTGCAAAATTTTTTTTATATTCATGATGAAGCCCAGAAATTAAAACTCTAGATTCCAGTAGGATTATTTATGCTATCCCACTCTCCTGGTAGGTCTTAAAGAAGTATTTCCAAACTATCATTTTAATTGATTTGTCCATTACTCTGTGTGTGTGTGTGTGTGTGTGTGTGTGTGTGTGTGTTTTAAAAGCATGTAGGGCCCAGTGCAGTAGCCTAGTAGCTAAAGTCCTCAACTTGCATGTGCCAGAATCCCATATGGGTGCCCAGTCAAATCCTGGCTGCCCCGCTTCTCATCCAGCTCCCTACTCTTGTGGCCTGGGAAAGCAGTTGAGGACGGCCCAAAGCCTTGCAACCCTGCACCTGTGCGGGAGACCCCAAAGAGACTCCTGGCTCCTGGCTTCTGGTTTACTCAGCTCCAGCCATTACGGCCACTTGGGGAGTGAATCAGTGAGCAGAAAATCTTCCTCTCTGTCTCTCTTATTCTCTGTATATCTGACTTTCCAATAAAAAAATCTTAAAAAATATGTAGTGGACAAAATCATTCTTCTTTATGTCAAATCATTTCTTTGGCGTCAGTGACTAATGCTTCTGTGACTCATGACTCCATCAAGTAAATAAACTGTTTTCATGTGCAAACTACCAATTCAAAAGTCAATGATGATAGCTTACAAGCACTCTAACATACAATAAGGAAAACAACATCCAACCATTGTAGTACACAGAAAACAAAACTAGTCATCTAAGATCAATGTTTTCTTCAAACACAAAATGGATATTTCATTGAAGTAAAAGTTGGAATGTCAGCATGTGCTTCAAACATTTATTTTGCTTATTCTTAAAATTCCATTATTGAGAGGCAAAGTAACATTGAGAGACAGAGAGAAAAAGAAGAGGAGAAGAAAGATTTGGGAGAAATAGAGAGACAAAGTCAATCTTCTGTCTGCTGTGTTACTCCTTAGAGGGCCACAACACGCCGGGGCTGGGCTGGGCCAACGCCAGGAGCCTGGAATTCCACCTGCTGCCTTCCTGCGGCACATGTGCAGGAAGTAGCTGAGACTCAGACCGGAGCCCCAATGTGCAACACTGTTATCCTAAGAAACAGCTTAACCCTGAGTACTGCAATGCTGCCGCCTCAAAATCCTGACAGTAGGAAGCTGGACTCTGACAATGTCCATGCCTACAATGGCAGGAAACACTTCAATAGTGGCATGATGGGCTTATGACGGTTCATGAAGAACCCACTGTAATACTAGAGGGAAAATTAGTAGCGGGGGTTGGGAATGTGGGGGAGGGGTATGGAAATCCCAGAGTCCTTGGAACCGTATCATAAAACAATAATAATAAAAAAGAAAAGGAAAAAATGTACACATCCATATGCCTTAGGTTTTTGATAAATTATTTGCTATATATTTGTGTATATCTGACCTATAATAGGAAGAAAACTCAATAGCTCTGTAACACACACACAAAAAATTGAATTTGGTTACTTTATATCTTAAATCCTAAGATCTAGTCTATTATCTTTTTAGAAAGGAAATATACAAAATATAACCAGCATTTCTTATTTCCTTCACTGCTACATTTAAATTGCTATTGTGATTCACACAGTATAGAATACGAGTGTTTCCTCTCTGGAAAGCAGAAGGATGTGCTGTGTGCAGAGATTTCTGATTTAATAAATGAAAGGATGTGAGGCATAGAACAGATTTGACACATTCCTACCATGTCACCATAAGGATTTAATTCTGAAGCCCTACCTGAATAGAGGCAAAGTAACTCTCTGCTTTACTCAATCCCATCACACACACACACACACACACACACACACACACACACACACTATTATTTTCTGTTTTCTAAGGCCCTGTCTTAGAAATGTTCCATAAAGGCAAGCCAGTCTCCACTGGGAGGTACGCACAGCCTTGGAATGAAATGCAGCCCGTTTCTTCATTCACCACCACTCTTGCAGCCAAGAAGGCCTCTTCTACAAGGAGCGTGGTATTACCTTGAGTATTTACCAGCACCATTATTTTTCATTCAGTTTGACAGAGATCAAAACAACTCTTGTGTTGCCTAATCAAAACTCACGCACTCCTGAACTGAGGATGGACAGCAAACTTCTCCATCCACATGTTCCTCCATATTTTAGGTTAACTCTTGAGTTGAAAAAGTCATGCCTAAAATGAGTACAGTGTCAAGTTCAAAATGCCATGGATAAAACGGGTAGAGTGTCAAATCTATGGCTCCTTTGCAGACATATGGGCCTGGCTAGTGGGTGCCAGGCATCTGAAATATTGCGTGGGATATAACAGAAACAGAGGTATAAAAGGATTGCTGGTAGTGATATTAAATACCAGGGATAAGTCAGTTACAGTTTTTACAGAACATGTAGCATACAACGTTTCCCTGGGGAACAATGAAAATTAAAAAAAATATTTTGCATGATTGTTATACATATGTTCGGCTTTATATTGTCATACTAATCAACTTTTTCCAAATTATATTATTTCAGAAGGTATTTAATTGACCTTATAGTTGTCTATGCTTGGCCCAGGAAAACTGGCCCATGACGAGGAAAGTAATGTCTATTGACAATTCATCAACAATAGAAGTGGCTCTTTCTTCTGTTAGGGATACATACTCAGCTTCAGTGTTTCAAAAGGGAAATATTAGCAAGGAATTAGCTCCATTTTAACATGGGAACATAGGGTCCATGCCAATTTAACAGAACATTCGATCTATGAAGCAATTTCTCTCACATGCTTTTAGGAAGCTGTCACAAACAGAGTGGCACACAGCATTATGTCACTGCAACTGGCAACAATGAGATGCAATTGGGCATTTCTATGCTAAGTGAAAAATCATACGCAAGAAGAAAGACATAACATTTTCACTCATTTGTGGCAGTTATCATATATAGAAATATACCTCTAGTGCTACCTATGATTATTCAAAAATTCACTGTATATGAATGAAAGGCACTGAATCAGCATCTATCATAGGTGCAAGGCAGGCATAGCTCAGAGGGAAAAACAAACTTGGGAATATTTTACTTCCTTATCTATATCTCAGTTGCCCACCATGGGAGGAAGGCTTATAAGTCAAATCTCTTTGAGAAGAGCTATCCAAAATTACCTGGCAATCTTCCTGCATGTACTTTCTACATTTCTTTCCTTTGCTTTTAATAAATTATTTACATAAGGTGAGTGTTTTGTATATCACAATATAGATTTAGGAGCACGCTGATAATTCACACACATACACACCCCACATGACCCACCCACATTCCTCCTACATTTCTTTTTAATTTGAACTACGATAGCATACATTTAATTTATAACTTCAGGCTTAAATAAATCCTTTAAAAAAAAAAGATACAGTGAAGACTTACAACAAATAGATTACTCAGAGGCTAGAAAAAAAGTCAATTGGAAACTAATCACATTTGTGTGTCTTTCAGTAATTTACCTGTTCTCTATTCCCCTCACCGTAAAATGGAGATTAGAATAATCAAATAACTACCTAAGGATAAGATGAGAAAACTTGCCTTTATCATGTTGCAGCGATATGAAACAACCATCAAAGTTTAGCTATTATTATACACATTATTTAAAAAAAATAGTATATCTGAAGACAATGAAAAACTAGTATGGTACTTAGAAAAAGGGTGTACTGTTTTTATTATTTCAACTCTATGTCCAATTTTAAAATACACACAGAGTACCAGATGAATGATCACTCGCTGATAAATACTCCTCTGTCAGCTATGAGCCTTATTCTTAGACATCACACCACACACAAGTTAAAACATCATTTCAAACATGGATTAAACTAAGCAATATCTCACAAAAAGATCTGAACAGTTGAATGGTCAGAAGTCATTACAGTGTTAGCAGGGAAAAAAAGTCTCCTAAATCAGAATTGGGAGTTAAACTCTTTAAAATTTCATCCATTTAAGACAAGTGGAAATATATCACAATATATGTGAACGGAAATTTGGCTAGTTGTGGATTCAGTTTACATGAAACAGACTACCAAAGTCTAAAATTCAGCTTTGTGACCTTATCTGCTCTGCAATTGAACACATAATGTTTTTGTTCTACAGATGCCCCGGAGGTAGCACATGGTGAGAATGTTGGGATGCCCAGCTTTTGCAAAACACAAACTGTGTCCATTTTCAAAGAATTATCATACTGTGGAGTTGTAAATACTTTTCTAGCATATACTAGTTACAGCAAACCATCACCTCAAAGTCACTCACAGGATGCAGCAGAAACCTACTTCAGATAAATTCAAAGTGTGTCAGTAGCAAGTTGGAAAGTAGTCTCACACAGAGCTGGAAAAATCTGTGACGAAATCAGTAAACTTATCATCCCTCAGGTGATGCTCAGTATCACTCATCTTTTGTTCTACTTCCCACGGTTTTTTCCATATCTTTCCCAATCCTAACTCAGTCAGTTAGTTCAATATGCCACTGCTAGTAGTTCTGAATCAGGTGCAAATTCTGTTCCAACCTAGAATTTTGTGTAAAAATAACCCACTAACTCTTCTCAGAGTGTATGAAGAAGAAGAAGAAAAAAAACATTCGTTCTGCCCCTAAACAGTAAATCAGGTTTCAAAACTGATGAAAAATATCTTCCCAGCTAATTAGCTTTTCTATATCAAGATCTATTTTTCTACCCAGGCTATCACTCCATTTCCATCTTTTCAAACCCTGTGATGTTCTGCAGACAGCATACGCCAGTACATAAAAGCCATTAGGCAGTTACTTGACAAATTGCTCCCCTTTATTTATGCACAATCTTTAGCTTGGCAGAGAGGTTTCCTTCTGCTTCCTATTTGTTCTATGAATAAAATTTCCCATTTAACTCCAGCTCAGCACTGGCCACTGTGACCACTTGGGGAGTGAACCAGCGGGTGAAGGATATTTCTCTTTGTTTTTCCTTCTGTCTGTAAATCTTCCTTTCCAATAAAAAATAAATAAATAAATAAATAATTCTTTAAAGATTTAAGTTAAAAGAAAAAAAGTGTAAATTTAAAAAAGCATAAGTTTGGCATAAAGCAAAATAAAGGAGAAATATCCACCAGAGAACAACAAAATATAGATCAAACTATTTTTTTCTGCACTCGTTTTAAAAATTTGACTTTGTTTCCTGTACACTTTTCACATGACAATCCATTATTAACTTCATAATTCTGCTTATTTTATTTTAAATAATTCTCTGGTCTTACATAAAATATGTGCCACTTCAAATTATTTCCTTGGAAACAGATTCCCTGAAGCTCAGTATGACATAGAACTGGTTCAGGTCAATGTATGTATAGATAGATACAAACAATGGCATGCAAGCACACAAACATATGTACATAAAGATGGATATACCAAGGGTTTCTACTTCTTTTCCTTTCTATGTACTGCACAAATATTGTAAGACATATGTAAATGTATGCTTTCACTATCATATTTTATACCAACTCTATTTTAGAGTTTTCATCAATTTCATATATTTAAAAGCTTCAGTCAATTTCATCTAACCAGCTTAACTGATTTTAACTGTTTTAGGTTATATATATTTTTAAATACTTCCAATCTGTTATATTTTATGGGAAGAAACTGGTGAATTACCTGTTTATATCTTTTGTCCATTATTAGGCTATGTTCCTTATAATGTCTTTAAATGGCATTAAATTTTTTGTTTTTGTTATAAATGTTTACTAGTTACCCACTTACATGTCAACATTTTTATGATACCCCACAAAATTCTAGAAAAACTTTGATAATCCGTTTTATAAGTGAAATGTTTAGAACTACTCTCTCAATTTCCATTTTAATACAAGAATCATTTATTTTTCCTCAATCATCATTATTTTTTTATTGCATGTTTTTATCTGTGATGGATGGTGACAAAAACAAATGATTTCCTAAATACACTTCAGGAAGTCCCACTATTCCATGGCTTATATTTATCAAGGCTAAATATTTTAGTAGTTATGGTTTTGCATATTTTAATAACTAACTTTAATAACTGATAGAGCAAATAGTATATATTTCACTAGCTCTGGCAAGTTTTAGAAAATTGAATTTTAAAATTACTGCAAACATTTTTATTACTATCAGTAAATCATTGTAGCTTCATATGTATATGTGATTGCTATAATCAGAGAAAAATGTACCAGCAAACCTGATAATAAAACATATCATTAGAACTGAAATTATGTAGAAATCCGTTATTCAGGAAGTCTACTACCAACCATAACGTCACTTGCCTACTAATATGTCATGCAGAAAAAATTCATGAGAGTATTGTCATGTCCAAAATTATTTTTGACTCCTTACTAATAACTTTGACATATTTATCCACCAAAACCCCAATCATTACATACCTGCAGCTTTGGAATTCCATCTTATTTGCCTCTCCCATGCCACTTAGTATTTAGCACCTGCCATTCTGATAAACTTCAGGTTTAATTAACGTGATGAATATTCCCAAGTATTACCATTTTTCCACGTAATTACCTTGTGAAATCTGTCATCTCCATCATGATCATACACATCTTCTTGGCCAAAACGATGATGTCATTGCTTGTATCATCCCATATCTCGATTTCTGCATCCAGTTTGCTCTTGACTTTCTTGAAATCAGCAACTTGCTCAGCAATCTTTTCCTTTTCTACATCAGGCAGCTGAGTCATTTTAGCCTGAAACATGAGATAATTAGATTTTAAGTCATTCCACAATCTCAGACAAATTTTAGGAACTGGTCATTACAGGACATTCATAAAATGTGTTCATTTAAAATGAGAGACAGAAGGATTTAAATCATTTAATCAAAACTTAGTGGGTTTATTTTTTTAAATAATATATCTGCCAAATTATAATTATTTTCTCTAGAATCATGTTATATTTGAGAATAAAATGTAGAATTTGGAGTCTGAAATACATAAATCTAATCCATAAAATAGATGTGAGGACTTGAAAATTTCTAACCCGTGAAAATCTTACATTAATTCCTATTCAATGCAATTATACACTTGTAAGACATGCACATATACATTTAACTAATGTTACATTTTATAAGGCAACATTTTAACAATATTTAATTTGAAATGAGTCTAGGTCTACCTATGTATGTACATATACAGATTCCTTACATAAATACTGGATTTACATTGGTCAATGGCAAGCGCATATATTTACAAATCATATGTGCACATATACAGATGTCTGTGCATTCATATGAGCATAAACAAACACACACATATAGACACACATACATATATATAAAGCATGTTTTGTATGTATAAACACATTAAGATGAATATATGTATACAAACTCTTCTATAGGAGAGTAAAACTGTCATGGGTAGTATTTATTAAGTTAGCTTAGTCGCACATTGGCATCTATTCTTCCCTCCAGAGTAATTTAATCTGTATTACCTTATGCTTTCAATGTGTTATATTTGAACAGTAAGGCATACCCATCTTCCATTTGAAATGTGGAATATGGGATGGATAAACAGGAATCCATATGCCTAAACTACAATACATACACACCTTGGCCCTTTGGACCTAGCAATTTTTGTCAAAGAAGACTCTTGTCACAAAGATGGCTATAAGATTTCACAAGTTTTACCATGTAATTAAATCATCAGAAAGAAATTGCAAATATATTGTAACAGTAGAATGAATGCACAGGGTTTAGAGGATGAAAAGAAGCATTTAGAAGATATATTAAGTAAGTGAAATGTACTATTTAGAGGGAGAAGTAAGAGCAAATCAGTTGATAAAGCTTTTCAGAGCTGAACATTTGCTCTAGCTGCCAAGATACTGGTAAGGATCCTGTACCTATATTAGGGTGCCTGGGTTCAATCCCAGGATTCAGCTCCTGATTCTAGCTTCCAGCAAATATGGATTCTTGTGAGGCAGTGAGGATAGCCAACATAGCTGATTTCCTACCACCTAAGTACTAGATCTGGATTAACTCCCTGCCTCCAGCTCTGACTCCTGGCCATCACAGGCAGTTGGGTGCTAATTTTGGATGCCAGCATGGCAGGCAAAGGTGGACTCCGCTGCGTCAGAGCACCAGCCCCCAAATTCAAAATATTTACAATATTCTAAGTATGATGCCAAGAGTACCGAACAAAATTTTTTTAAATCATTTATGTACAGTAGAAAAAGAAATAATAAAGATAAGGGAGAAAGAAACCAAAAGAATGGTTACTTTGTATATCTTTTGATATAGCATGTTGTACTTCATAAACATGTACAACTCATATTTCAAAGCTGTTTAAGATATGGATATGCTATCACATCTGATTTGTTCATCACATACTGAATTTCTGCATCAAATTATCACATCTTTCCAATATATGAAATTTAAATTATAAGATAAAATAGTCAAGAGAAAAATACAATAAGAAATAAAATGAAATATCAATTATCTGATACTATGTTGCACCAAGGTTCTAAAATAGAATCTGTAAGACTCTCAGGACTAATTATATCTTTACCTTAATATAATAAGAAAAACATAAGGCTTTCTGATTCACAGTTTCTTTAAAATTTATAACATAATAATGGAAAGAAATTGAATGCTCAATAAAAGACAGCGATTTCTTATTCAATAACAACATCTGCTAAAGTATGTTCACGAACCCAGCATGTTCGCTAAATCTTCTTTAAAGGATCAAATTAAGTTGTATTAGACTTTTAAAAAAATGCACTATGCAAATACTCTTCCTCAGCATCTGAGAATTGTTTGTAGTTTTTTCTCTAAGATAATGTGCCTTACCTATGCAACAAAAGATCAAAAGAGATTACTTTACTATTTATAGTAAAAGACATGTAAATGAAAACACAGCTCAGTAATTTTGAAATAAAAAATAACTTATACGCATATTCAGTAAATTATAAGCTATGAATGCAATAACTAGTTCACTACTAAAATGAGTTTTCCTGATCTTGACAACAGGACACTATCATTCTCTTGCTCTTAGAAAAATGTTTAAACTTTCATATGTTAATCACTACAAATAGGTTCAACTTGTCTCCGTACATTCTACGTCACAGGGTTAATAAATCTACACTTTTGGATCCAATAAAAATGTTGAATTGTAACTCAACCAATGTATATGCTGGTACATCCTAGAAAATCATTCACTAAATTCATAATAAAACTATTCAAGAGGTGATCTGGTAAGGTGTATCCTGAATTGGGTTCCTTGAAATGTCACCGATTTCCAATATAACCTTGAGGAAGCCAATTAAGCTTCTTGCCTAATTGTCCCTTGACACAAAGTGACAATACTTGCAACTGCTTACCAACAAGCCAAACAGTGACGAGCCGATTATTGGATAAAACTGAGACTGACCCTGTTGTAGAAAGGAAACTCATGAGTTGTACTCGATTTCCTTAATAACATCTCAACTCACATAGTCAGCTGCAATCAACACACATTATGTCCAATTAGACAAGGGCCAGAAGTTGAGCAATAGCTTGAAAGATTAAAATTTTCAAGAACTTGTTTTCATTTTAATTTTCCACAGAGAGCGACCACCGCATAATGCTGAACTCTGGACTGATTCTTTCACAGGAGGTTTGAAGTTCTTTCAATGATTTGTTACATGTCATTAATCAATTTCAATCACAATGAGAATCGCAACCCATGCTTCAAAAGAACACATGGTGTCTGGGAGCATTTTAATGTCACCTGCTGTTTTTCAAGCAAAACTTTTCCCTTCCTTTAGCCTGTTACACACTTTCATACACACATTTCATTTGCATTTTTTAGTATAAAAAGAAGTTAATACTGTTTTTCTGCAAATGCATGATAATAACGTGTATTTTTGCAACTCATGTCATATAAATGTCATGTTACTCAAACCTGGTATTATAGCGCAAGAGCACACATGAGTACTATGTAAATAAAGTAGCATATGTCCCTATTCCAATAAAATTTATTAAAAACCACTCAGTTCACATTCCACTTAATTTTCATTTGTCACAAGTATTATAATGAAGTATAATTAAGATTTTTTTTCAACCATTAAAAATGTTAAGACTAACCTTAGCTTATGGGCTGTACAAAATAGGCAGCAGGCCAGATTTGCTCTGTTGGTGGTGGCTTGCCAACATGTGCACTAAAACTTTCCAACAAACAGAAATCACAGAATGTCTTGATTTTTTCCTTCAGATTTCAATATCTTTAATTCATAATAATTGAAATGGCTGAGAAAGCATTAACTGAATGCTTTTCATCCATGCCTTTTCTGTAGTCTAATATTTTATGTATTTTATGTATGATAATACATCACGCAATTTTAGCTTCTTCATCCTCTTTCACACTGAACTCTTCACCTTGACTCCCCTTTATATCCAACCACTCCCTGTCTCGGAATGCTGCCTTCCCTCGCTCTCAAGGGAATCACTACTATCCTTCAATTATTTTCAGTATCTTCTCCCTTAATACACTCAAATAGTTTCTTGTTTTGTTGACTTAATTTTACTTTCACCTTGACAGAAGACAAGTCATGTGTTTACATAGTATATATACAGTTCAGAATATACAACTTAATGGTGTTCACTCATGAAAAAACTCAAACTCTGTCATTCAGTAACAACACAAATGAACCAAGAAGACATTGTGTTAAATAAGTCAGGCACAGAAAATAAATACTAAGCACTCTTACTTACATGTGGAATCTGAAAAGCTTGACCACAGAAGAGTGGAAGGGTAGTTAAGCAAGGGTTAACATGGAGATGAAAGTTGGGGAGATGTGGGTCAAAGGATACCACATTTCAACGAGACAGAATTTTTTCAAGAGAACCTCTCTCTCTCTCTCTTTCACCCAAAAGCTAAATATGTGAGATAATACATATATTCATTAGCCAGATTTCGACGCTGTGCAAACATAGGTGTCCCATCTTTCATTGATAACTTCAAATATCAGTGTTACAAAGATGACTTTAAAACTCTCCAATCCTGACCTTCCTTAACCCATTACATGTTCAGCAATAATACAGGGATGCTAAGGCACCTATCCACAGAACTATGGAAGTCAAATTTAGTCAAATCACTTACTACCCTGATTTTCAAGCTTAACAGTGATATCGCCTAATAACTCATCTTAGAATTTCATTTTAAAATCTCTTTCACTTAATTCACCTTACACTATTAGGAGCAGATGCTTTTTTCCCATTTCATCTTAAACTTTTATCATGTCCATCTTTGTGTTCCAATTCTGGCCTTAATTTCCCTTTTTATTTTCAACCCTTTTTTCTTGCTATTGCTAATATCTATCTTTGTGAATTCAATGGAACTGTGCAATTATTCAGCTACAAAATTTCCATAGATATCTCCTTATAAAAAAATTCTGAATTAAGATTATTTAATTAAAGCAGAAATCATGTATCAATGTGTCATAAATTTAGTTGTAAGATAAACTAATTAAATTTATCATTGTAAATTATAAATTTAGCTGTTGCTGTTTTCATAAACTGAGAGAACTCTATAGCTAGTGCTAAAATGAAGAATCAGAAGATTGGGAGAGATGTTGAGGCACAGTGTATTAAGCTGCTGGTTGAGATTTCCACATTTCGTACCATGATGCTGCTAATGTACCCAGGGAAACAGTAGGTGAGAGGTTAGATGCCTGAGTACTTCATTCACATGGGAGATCTGTATGGAGATCCTGGCTCCTGGTTTCAGCCATGCCCTGCTGCAGCTATTGCAGCCAGTTGGGGGGTGAAGCAGCAGAGAACAGGTGGTTCATTCTCTCTTTCAAATCAATGAAATATTTTGAGAATATTACTAGCACTTCAGGAGCTCCTGTCTTCCAGTCATTACATCTTACGAACAATGATTTTATTGATTTATAAAGCTATAGATTTTCCATTTCTAATCATCAAAAAAATTGGATATTAGCATTTGCATGCTTGTTTATGGTCTTGCATTCAGCATGCATTTATTTGACACACATCTAAAACATTGCATGCAGTTGATCTCTGCTTATTTTTATTGTTCCAAGAGATATTATTCTAATTCATTTTTCTGTAAATTATGTTTTGATAAAAATTCCATTTTGGGGTGCTATGAGTAATAACTAATCTTAGATTTTTCTTTGCAGGCACACATATGGGTGTCTTTCAGTTGAGGATATATGTAGGAATGCTATTAATATGTCTCACAGATAACTAAAACCTTCACCTCTACCAGCTTTACAATCTCATTTCTTCTCACTTCTGCTATGCACTGTAGCCTCATATTAGTTTAAACTCTTTGCTGCTAAAGGCAAATATCTTGAAATATTGCCCACTAATTGCTTTGCTAATCTCCAACTCTCCCTACTCTTCAATTCAAATTTAATCATATTTCAGGCCAAATTCATACACCAGACTCCCTTCTTCAATATCTAGCTCTTTGTAAATATGTTTTTATTAAAATTTCAGAGCATGACATGTTTTTCCTCCAGACACTGATATTGATGTTTTTCTTTCTGGAAGTCTAATCATTTCTGAGCAGAAAATCTCACTTACTAGATAAAAAAAGTACTTTAAAAGGAAAAAAAAAATCATCTTGGGGCAAATGCCGTGGCATCATGCATAAAGCCACTGCCTGCACTATCAGTATCCCACACTGAGTCAGTTCACGTCAGAGCTGCTTTGCCCCAGTCCAGCTCTCTGCAAGGGGAAAGCAGCAGAAGATAATTCAAGTGTTTGGGTCCTTGCCATCCCATATGGGAGACCCAGATGAAGCTCCCCAGTCCTAGTTTTCTCCTGGCCTACCTCTGGCCTTCATGGTCAACTGGGGTGTGAACCAATGACTAGATCTCTCTCTGCTTTCCCGACACTGCCTCTTTTTCTGTAACTCTGATCTTCAAAAAAAATAAATACATCTTTCTGAAAATGAGAATCATCTTTCAAAATAATATAAGTGGCATTATAGGAAGATACATTTAGATATATAATAATATGATATACATACATAGTTTTACATATATATATACACACACAAATGTTTGCAGTTGTTAAGAGAAAAAATTAAGAGCTAAAGAGCTGGTTGGCATATTCAATATTTTTCTAGCATTGATCTTGTGGTTTTTTTTGTCATTTACATCCCCTTAAGTACCAAGCTCCTGACTCTATCTCTGTCTCCATGAAGATTTCAAATTAATTTCTTTCACATGTTTTTCCCTTTCTATTTTCATACTCAGTTCTTTGTATTCCTCCAAGACTGCACTCAGAGCATGACTGAGGACTGGTGCATGGCTCAGCACCTTCAAGCACTGGGACCCCAAACATTGCCGGTTCCATACTGTCTGTTCCATTTCCCATCCAGTTTCTTCTTGTGGTCTAGGAAAACAGTGGAGGATGGGCTCTTGTGCCCATGTGGGAAGCCCGGTTTCAGGTGGACTCAGCTCTGGCTGTTGTGGCCATTTGGAGAGTGAGCCAATAGCCACTCCCATCTCTCCTATCTATCCTCTTCGCAATTCTGCCTCTCCAATAACAGTAATTAATTCTTATCCAAGAGTAAAAGGTAGCATTGTTACCGTGTAGACCTCTCTACAAATTCCTGTTCCGATAAACATTAGTTATATAGTAAGTAACTTAAGCAGCCCATATCCAAGCCATTATATGTTAAGTGATAATAAACTTAATAGGATTTTTTTTTAGAATAAGAGTCATTTCTGTTAAAAATAATGCCTGGAATAAATTATATACTTAGCAAACGGTAGTTTTAATTAATGCTAGCTATAATTTATGCATATAAATGTTTGAAACTGTTATTCAATTATTTCCAAAATGATGAGTAAGCTGAAATAATTACTTGGCCTGCCTCACAGAGCCTTGGCAAAACTCAAATGAAATATTTTGACTACATGTATTCCATAAGGAGTAACACAATAGAAATAAGAAGTCATTATGATTAATTCAGGCCACCCTAATTTGAAGACATAGAAAACTCTCTCAAATAAAGGTAATGATTCCAAAAAATATTATCAAGTAGATTAGTGGAAAATTTGATATTTATATCCTTGAATCTCCATTAGTGGTTTGTTTTCCACAAAATGATCTATTTCCTTTAACTAGAATTTTCTGCATGGATGTTTAGTTGTTAGATTTATAACTTTGCTATTTTCTCTATTCATAAAACTGATTGAAATACAGAAATTTTACTTTATTAGTAAGTAATCTAAAATACTTTATTTTAAAAATAATATGAATATTAGGAATCTCTAATTCATATAATTTAATTTGTGTACACATGGAAGTTAACCAAACAAACTGGTTTATAGGTTTTGCATCCTAAGATATCTTTCTTACAGTTGGAAAATCAGAATTAGATAGAGACAGTAAGAGGGAGAGACAGAGAGAGATCCTCCATCCACTGGCTGGGCTTCCATCTGCAGCCCAAATAGCTGCAACAACCAGAACTGGGCTGATCTGAAGCCAGGGGTGAGGAGCTTCTTCCAGGTTTCCCATGTGGGTGCAGGGTCCTATGGACTTGTGACATTCTCTGCTGTTTTCCCAGGTCATAAACAGGGAGCTAACTCAGGAAGTGGAGCAACGGGGACAGGAACTGGCACCTATATGGCACGCCAGGGAAGGCAGGTGGAGAATTAGCCTGCTAGGCTATCATGTTGGCCCCCAAAATAAGCTAGTTTGTAAAACTTAAAAAGATAGGGGCTGGGTGCCATTGCCTAGTGACTAATGTCCTCCCCTTGAATGCACCAGGATCCCATATGGGCACCGGTTCTATTCCCGGCAGCCCCAGTTCCCATCAAGCTCCCTGTTTGTGGCCTGGGAAAGAAGTCAAGGACAACCGAAAACCTTGAGTCCCTGCACCTGTGTGGGAGACCCAGGAGATCCCCTTGCTCCTGAGTTTGGATCAGCACAGCATAGGCCGTTGCAGTCACTTGGGAAGTGAATCATGGGATGGAAGATATTTCTTTGTCTCTCCTCCTCTCTGTATATCTGACTTTGCAATAAAAATAAATAAATCTTAAAAAAAAAACCTTAAAAAGATAGGGGGTGGCACTATTTTGCAGCAGGCTAAGGTAGTGTGGTCCAGCATGCTAAATCGCCATGTGCACCATAAGCATCCTGTTCCCACAGGCCAGTTGCAAGCCCTCATAACCTCCGATCCAACTTCCAGCTGCCATTCCCATTAAGGCAGCTGAAGAAGACTCAAATGCTTGGGCCTCTGCCCTTCCTGTGGGAAACTGGGATAGGGTCACTGCCTTCTGGTTTTTGGTGTTAGTGTGTCCCAGACCTGGTTGTTGTGGCCATTTTGGGAGTAAGCCAGCTGAAAGCTGAAATCCTTCTTCCTGTCACTCTGCCTTTGAAAGAAACAAATGGTATGCAAAAATATGTGCATAAATACACATGCATACATATATACTATACCCAAATATGCATATACATATATATGGCACATATATATTCAAGAAATATGTCAAAAAGAATAATCCACCCAAAGTTTCTTAAATGTAATAGTGAAATTTATGTGCTTTTTAAATAATAAACACTACAGGCATTTGGAAAACAAGTACATTTCAATACATCGAAAGAATAACCAGTAGAACATTTGGATACATCTTAGAAAGCCTCAAGTGTTGCCAGCAAAAATTCAATGTAATGAAAATTTTCGAAATAACTTCATGAAAAGTACATATACGTTAATATTTTAAGCATACTAAAATGTAATTTGGATCATAATCCTGAGAATCTATTAAAAACTGTTTTCCATAATATTTTACATGACATTGAGGGACTGAAATTAAACTTTGCTATAATAATGATTTAATCCTGAATCAAATTTATATTAGCTTTAATAGGCTCCCAAGTTCCTCATCTATAAGAAAAATAACATTCTTAACATCTAGTGGGCTATACTCATTAGCATAAATTGTGTAATTTCAGTATAAAACTTCACAAGCTTCATGACTATGTCACATAAGAGTTAATTATTAAATTATCAAGCTTAATGAATTGACTTATTTTGCCACAGAAGTAACGAAAATGATGGTGACTTGCATTGCTCACACTTCTCCCACACCCTCCATGCATTTAAATAATAATAACATTATGTAGACATTACTAATATCAGGTGTCATATTATGACACTTTGGAGAGCATGTGCATGTTTCCTTTCCAACAGTTTTTTAGGCTCAAAATTAGTTCCATTTTATTTATGAAGCTAGCTTGTGCTCTAATTCTAGGAAAAAGATAAAATAGAAAAAAAAAAAAAGACATTTGAGAAACAACCAAAGGAATTTCAATACAGATTAGGTATTAGACAATCTTAAAAACAATTAAATTTCTTCAGTGTTATTAACATATATAAGCACGCCATTGTGGTCAAATATATCCACTGAAACATACAGGTATGAAATGCTATAATTCTTCAAGTTACTCTCCAGTGGCTAAAAATATCAAACTTGTGGCAGTATGTTAAACTGTTATATTCAGGTCATGGAAATACAGGTGTAGTTTGTACTACTGTTTAAACTTGCTGTGCATTTTATTTTCTCACAATTGTAAAGAAACCAAGTTTTTATTGAGCTACAAGAGATTTTTATGGGCCACACAACGTATGAGTCCACCTGCAACACCCCTCATCACAGATCCTCTGACCACTTGGAACTTTCCTGAAGGCTCAGTGCTGGATTCTCTGAAAGTGAGAAATCAGGTTGTCTCTGCATATTTTAACAACAAAATTAAAACAGAACCAGTGAGACCCACTTAGGTGTTCTATGGGAAACAATTCCATTCAGAATTTTGGTTTATGCAATGATTGAAACTTAAAAAAATATGCCATCAGTCTTTTTCTAAAAATAATATTGCTTCAACATAGAACATGTGCATGCAACTAGAAAAGCTCATGCTAATGGAAGTAGTCGTCAACAAAACCTCTGTGAAAAATCCCATCCCGTTCTCAATGTGGTCTCATCAAACCATATTGCTCTGTTAATATACATGTACTTTAACTGTAGGTAAAGATAAAGCCTTAATAATCATTCCTTTCATTCTTTTCTCACCATATTAGGTGGCTTATGATGAACTGTTTTTTAAAAGCAGACTATTATAAGGGGCAGGATACAGGTTCACAAGTTTACAAGAGTATTCTGAGCCTTTAGATATAAATATATTTACATAATGCATATATTGCATGCAACTACACCATCACTGTTTTTTGGGTTCCCAGTAAGCGAAGACCAGTTCTTACAATCTCAGGGACTTCATCCGTTACTGATAGTGGATGTGGTTGTATGCGAGCTCTGAGCCCTTTTTGCAGTTGCCTTTGGAAACACAAATCTGCAAGTAATATCTCCTGAGGCACTTTACTTTTGAACAAGGCTGGTTATTAGACTTTTCTTTTTTCCTCCATTCCTGTATTAGCCTGCACTTCTCTTTCTCAAGCTGAAGGGAGTAAGCTGTGTTCCACAGGACAGCCTTGCGTTACGTGAAAGCCAGCCAGTGTTGTTCACAGCAGCCTCCCCGTTCTTCCATTTCTTTATACAGCCCATGAGGTTAGAACTACAAAATTTGACACTTCCTCAAAAACATGGTAGCAATAAACAGGATCATGGTTTTCCTTTTATAAAATCTGAATGTGTTATTATGCCATTTTCAAAATTACTTCCTCTGATGTGCAATAGGTAAGACAAATCCTGACCAACCCAGAAAACAGTAAGTGTCTTTATCCAAGCTATTATGGTTCCATCACAGAAGCAGAAAAAGCCATAGAAATTTTACAAAGGTTATGCATGTTGTTTACTCCGTACTAACATTGAATTGAAATGTCCACGGAAAATATAGCTAAGCGTATCTAAATTACCATTTATTTACGCAAACCATCTAAAACACGAAAACGAACAACATAGACAACCTTGAGTAATTCAGCAAATATTAAGGCTAAGAGGAACTCTACCGCCTCTAGAAGCCCACTGATTTTATTTGCTAGATTGCGCTTAAGATGAGATTCAAATCCTATTTTTAGTTTGCACGCAATTTAAGCCGTATTGGTTACCTGCATCATCCATGCCTTAGGTGGCGGTAAATTGAAAATAGGATGTGTGCTATTTGACTACAAGAATAGGAAAGAATATCTACCCAAGAGGAGAAGCAGCACTCAGTTAATGGGGTCCTTTCAGTTTATAAGCAAGCTTTCCTGCTCCTGCTGGGACACCTCTTTCTCATCATGCATTACAGCACAGTACGATCAGGTTTGTCATAATACTGGCAGTGAGTCATCACAGCAGCGTCACCCAGGACTCATGGCTGTCTCTCCCAACAGTCCTGCTTCCAGGAAAGTTAAATTATCTCTGAGCAGACATTCTATTTCTATTATTTTGATTCTATTTTTATTATTATAAATATATCTATAATATTTATTTATATTATCTGTATTGTAAGGTGAATATGGATGGATACAATTTGAGGACTAATTCAAGTGACCTATTTCTCATTTCAGTTTGACCAAGTATATGAACAGTATAACATTAAAATAGGAATACCCTGAGAAACAATTACTAATTTTCTATTTTTATAAATATTTCATGGGTCCGACGAGATAGCCTAGTGGCTAAAGTCTTCACCTTGCATCCAGCAGGATCCCATATAGGGATTGGTTCTTATCCCATCTGATTTACTTCCTTTCCAGCTCCCTGCTTGTGACCTGGGAAAGCAGTCTAGGATGGCCAAAGCCTTGGGACTGGCACCCATGTGGGGGACCTGGAAGAAGCCCCTGGCTTTGAATTAGCTCAGTACTAGCTGTGGCAGCCACTTGGGAAATCAACCAGTGAATGGAAGATCTTTCTCTCTACCTCTACTTCTCTCTGTATATTTGCCTTTCCAATAAAAATCGATAAATGTTTAAAAATATAACGTTTTAACTATAGTTTTTCAATAAATGTGTTTATGTTCATTAAGTGTGTACAAGTGGCATTAGCAATTTTTCCTCCTGTGGTTGGTAAGAATATAAACATTTCAATCCCTTTTTAATATTTTTCTAGCTAAAGTAGCAATTTGAGAAATACAGAATCACCATATTCCTGGCATTTGTTTTTCTACAAATTATGCAAAGATATGTCAAAAAACTTATAGACACATATACTATCAATACTTACGCATGTATCTTTAATACTTTTTCACTAGAATCAACTTATAGCTTAATTCCACTTTCACAAGACTTTGAAGTAACTTTGATTGTCTACATTGCTAGGATTTATTATGCTCACAATTAAATTCCATGTGCTATTCACAGCTCCTTTTATTTAAAAACAGTCATTACAGAAGACAAAGGAGATTTGAAATGTATTTTTTGTACATTTTTAAATTTTATTTTTCATTATTTTTACATACTTGATTAGGATGCAAAGGGTCAGGGGCTAGAGGAAAGTGGGTAAGACCGTTGCTTCCACATTCTCTTTTCATTCCTGTATCTGGGGGAAGGGAGGAGATAAAGGAAGAAGCCATGGCGAGCTTCCCAACTATCCCACGGTCCCCAATGCGGGGCATACTCCAAAGGTCCTGCTCAAGTTGTTTAGATAGTTCAATTTTTCTGAATTGCTGCTGATCTTGCCATCCCAAGCACAGTGAAATCTCTCCAGAATCCACTGGCTGACATAGTCCACCTTAGAGTCTCCGTTTGCCCAGCTTTTCACTGTCAACACTCGGCTGGGGTAGTTCATAAAAGTGTTCAGTTCTCTGTTATGGTATCAGGTGTCCTTTGCAGGTTCTAATATACCACCATGTTCCCCATGTGCAACTGTCTATGCTGTCCACTGCTCCATCTAAACCACTGAGGAGGTCCAGCCAGGGCTACAACACCTGCTACCCTCATGTGAGCTGGATCAAGGGCAAGCCAGGTTGGGTTGACTATTCCTACTGGTGCATGCATAACCCACAGTGGGTGTGGGCATCAGCCGGCAGATGCTGGCATGGGGACTAATTCTGTAAAATTAAACTGCAGAACCACCTAGAGAGTGCAAGATCCAGGAGTGGGAGTGGGCCCATCAAGGAAATAGTGGGCACCTCCCTCTTGGGTTGCCACTCTCATTGGTGAGCACAAGAACCAAGACTAGGGGCAGGCATGGCTAGACAAAGAGTGGTATTCACCCACATATGTGTGGGCTGGGTAGTGAGCGGGGCTGGACTGGGCTTCAATACCTACTGACATGTACAAGAGCTGAATGGGATATGGGACAGACTGAACCAGTCTGTTGTACATATTGTTAAGCACAGGTTCCAGGACAGGGGGCAGGCCTGGTGGGGGTTATTGCATGTTGCTCCAACTAGACTGCAGCTGCTAATGCTTTACGTGCTGAGTGTGTGGTGGGCAACATCAGTCTGGGTGGCAACACCCATTTCTTTGCACAGAAGCCAGGCTGGAGACAGAACTGACCCAGCAACTGCAACCACCACTTTGTGCATAATCTGATTGGGGCGACAGACTGCGTTGGACACTGTATTAGAAACACACACAAGTACTGGGTTTGGAATCACCTAAGATAAGGTTTCTTTGGGGAATCCCCCAACTGATCCACTGGACTCAGAACTCCAACCATGAAGAGAACTGCAGGTCCCGTGGTCTGACCATAGAGTGCATGTGTCAGAGCTGGGCCTCCTCAGTGGATTAGATGGAAATTTATTCTTATTGCCAAAAGCTAATTCAATAGAGAAGAACCCCAAAAAAGTGTACAGTAATATTTTGCATAGTATATGCCTTATTTTTCTTTGCTAGGTTTCAAAAGCATAAAATAAAATATTTTATATATATTTGAAAAATTCACTATTCCTTTGTGACAAGATTATTGGGTAATCATCAACATTTCTCACTTGCAGTGGTGAGAGTCCACAGTAGCCTGAAGTTCTATATTTTAAACTTAAATGAAGCTAAATCAAGCTTCTTGTCACACATCCCATGAGAATTTTAATTCCACAGAAGAATTTCATAAATTTCCGAGGGACCATTTCACCAAAGGCTACTTTTCTTTGAAAATTTTTCTGTCACTGATCTAGTGCTTTTATTCAATGCTATTCTCATTCCAGTGTAATGATCAAAATTCTAAAATTCTTAACAATTTACACAAATAGGATATTTGCAAAATATTCAGATTCACATTGGAATTTTAAAAAGTGATAGGGGAAATGCTGTAAAACTTCTGATTATTATTTACAGATATAGAGAATAGAAAGCATAGGTATGCACCTTGACATCAATAGCAAGAGCCAGAAAATCTGCATGCTGAAGACTTTTTTCTTAAATCCAAAGGTATCAAAGAAGTACTACACTATTCAAATTAAATAGGTGAAGATCATCTTATTAAAGAGCTATCACAGTGTTGGACTGAAGTGGGCCATATTAAAACAAATGGTATTTCTAAGCCTTAGAGTGGGACCACAGAAAACTATTGAAAGTAGTCAGTGGGAGATTGCACAAAGGAAATACATCACCTGTGCCTGCTAACTGGCACTTATTAGATTTAAATCTCTATCTTCCTCAGAGACTGGGAAACAGAAGCTAATTTTTCTTGATGATTACATTTCAAAATGGTGGTTTTTAAGTCCTTAAAGACATCACGTGTTTGGGGGGGCAAATCTAGCAAGGGGTTGGAGCAAGATTTACATCTCCAAGGGGAAGAAAAAGAATTACAATAGGAAGTTCTCTAAAAAAAGTGCTCTAAGAAAAGAAGTCTTGGTCTTTAGACTTTGAGACTTAGAGTTTAGTCACTGGTGTCAGCACCAAGGGCTAGAACACTGAGCCTTTGCTGCATAGTACTACTCTCCCACAAGTTGGACAGTTCATGTCCCACATGGGGGCCAGCTGTTTCTCCTCCAATCCAAGTCCCTGCAGGGGAGGATGGCCCAAATCCTTGGGCCACTGCACGCATGTGGGAGATCACACCGAAGTTCCCTGCTCCTGGCTTTGCCTGGTCCTGCACTGGCCACTGTGGGTATTTGGGGAACGAAACAGTGGGTGGAAGATCTCTCCTTCTCTCTATAACTCCATCTTTCAAATAAAACTAAATCTTTAAAGAAAAGTTTAGTCAAGCTGAGGGGAATATGAAGCTCCTCCTGATTGGAAAGCCCAAGGCAATCAACTAAAGTAAGGTTTATGAAGGGAGAGAGATGACTTCTGGTAGAGCTGACTCTAGCCAGCAGGTAACACTGGATATTGGTAAAGTGAACTCAGCTAGAAGAGGTGAAAAATTGATTGAGTTTGAACCATATGATGACAAAAAGCAATTGCTCAAAAGATAAGATAGAGACGGGTATGTACGAACCTAAAATTGGCAATTTTGTTTTTTCAAAAAAGTTAAAAACCATATAGATATGCCTCAATAGATACCCATGAGTCTATAGTCAGGAACATGAATTAATGAATGAATGTGGAACAGTTCCCATAGGTCCAACTGAAAAATTGACAAATTCAGAAAATATAAGTGGAAAAAAAAATACTGTGAGGCAAATATCACTGTAACAATTAGTAAAGCAAGTTGCACTGCCTAATAATCAGATTCAGAGGCAATCACACAGGCAGGAATAAAATTGGAAAAATCTCTAAGTATTTTCTCCAAATATGTATTAATTACAAAAAAGAAAAACTCACATATCAATACCTTCAAAGTTGGGAGATTTGCAACTCACATCTTTACAAAATGACACAAACCAACATGAGCAGAAATAAAACCTGTTAATATCTTGAACTCCTGATTTGATAAACTCAGGACATGTCAGTTCTGTATTAGCTCCTTGGGAAAGCATTAATCCTAAGATCATGAGAAAGGCACAAGTAAATTCCAAATTGAGAAACATTCTATAAGACACTTGATTTGTACCTCTCACTGGTATCAATGTTACAAAGAACAAGTAACGACTGTCAGAGTGGAGAGGAAACTAGACGATAACTAAATAAAATGTTGGATCCTGGATTTAATACTAGAATAAGAGTACTACAGGAAGTAAGTAATGGTGAAATCGATAAGTCTTCACTTGTACGAACAATGCCAATTTTCATTTCTTAATTTTGATTAGTGAATCGTGGTTATGCAGAAGATCAACAGTAGAGAAAACTGGATGAAAAAAATATGGGAATTCTGAACAATGCTTCAAATTTTCTGTAACTATAAGATCATTTCAAAATACCAATTTAAAACAATGAAAAACATGCATTCCAATACTCAACTGTACTTGAGCAAATACAGAGCAACGTGTTTCTTAGTGGCCACCTTTCAAAAATCCTCAACTTCCTGCAGTCGGACACTATCAGGCATACATTCAGTAGAATATACGTATATTACATTACACATAAATGCCATACTGCTTTATATAAGAGACTAGAGCATCTATACATTTTGATACGTGCAGGTGTCTTGGAATCATTCCACCACAGCAGATACCAAGGAACAATTGCATTTATGCTGTAATCTGGCACAATGACTATCTGAATTTCAGAACATATAAAACACCTGCTGTCTGCTGTGACAATGAAAATGCAGGGTTAATAGTAACATGTATTTTACATCAGCAGCACTAAAGATACACTACATTTGTGTAAGCAACATCCATATGGTCAGATCATACTCAAAACGAAGTAAATAAAACATAAGTCTTCTTGTCTTCCAAATGTGAATTTGGAGAAGGCAAACAGCTGGGGGAGACAGGCACGCAGGAGTAGACAGGGTCTTTTCAAGCAAAACTCCATTAAGAAACTAGCAATGACACTCTTTTTCTTGAAAGGCAGCATCTAACAGATGAGCCTAACTTAGTGCTTGAACAGGATATACACATTACTGTGCCTAAGGATGCCTAAGAAAAACAAAAGTAGCACCTCAGTTAAGCTTCCAAATGGAAACGTTCAGAATTTTTCAGAAACTTATACTCCGTTTTTACTACCATCTCAATGCAAAGAACTTACAAGCAAAATACATAGTAACCAAAAATATTTGAAAATTAAGAGATGAGAGTCAAGGTTTTTGTCCAAAGTTTGTAAGCATGGATTCCACAGGGTTATAGAAAAATTGATATGGTGAAAAACATATTTTGCAAATGAGTGTATTTAACCAAATAAGGTGATAAAAGATACACCTTCGAAACAAAAACGGAAGTGGCATTTTCCATGTTAGTTAAGATATTTCCCCCCCTCATATGAGTATTTGGGCATAGTACCCAGCTCTGGCTCCCCATTCCAGTTTCTTGTTTATGCAGATCCTGGGAGGCAGCAGTGCTGGCCCAAGCAATGGGCTCCTGACACCATCCTAGAAGGTCTAGATTGGGTCTTCAGTTCCTGCCTTCAGACTGGCCCAGCCAGGGTCATTACTGACATCTGGTAAGTGGATACAGCAAAAAACAGTTCTCTTGATATACTTCTCTGTCTCTCTACTTCTACTTTTCAAGTGGAAAAAAAAATCACTCTTTTTATGTTATTAAAAAGAATATTTTGGACCCGGCGATGTGGCCTAGCGGCTAGAGTCCTCGCCTTGAACGTGCCGGGATCCCATATGGGCAGTGTATCCTAGCATCTCTCGGGGAGAAGCCAGAGACGCTGCTGGGCATTCCGTAATGCATAGGGCTGCAACTACAACATGGAATCTTGTGATTCTAAGTGTTGATAGTACAATAGTTTGCAATCCTTCCTGATTACTGGTGGACGTTTTTGAGACCATCCAGGCCTGCTGAGGTCTTGGCCACACCTTCAGGTGGGCGGCACCAGCATTACCCACCCATTTCCTAACTAGTTAAGAGACCACCAAAGGGGAACATCTTACCTGTAGGTTGCCCGCCGAACAAGGACGGGTCAGGGCATGCTTAAAATCCCAAGACCCTTCCTCAAACCTATGGTGTCTCTCCCTCCCCTTTGTCGATAGACTCCCCACCTCCTGGCCTTCTCTCGGGAGGCGCTTTTCCCTTCCCTCTCCCTTCCCTGCTCATCCGATCCCTTCGCAAATGAACTTTTCTGTCTGCAACAGAGTCCCGGCATTTTATTTCTACACTAAGCTGCGGAAAGAACCCACCGGACATTTCTGTTAACAGTTTTGACTCACACTAATGAGACTGTTGTGCCAAGGATCGCTGGCATGTTTGTCTACCTCTAACATATTTTGTTTTCAACCGTTCCCAAGAATGAGAAACAGAGTGGTAACATCGAAGTCATTGTTTATAAAAGACAAACATGAAAAATCTGGTCACTAAAGTCTTATGCAGCTCTATAAGTACTATATCAAGCCTTCTGACATATTAATTTGTACTTAAAATTCAAAATGTTAGAGTTAGTACATGGATATTATAAAAAGGGTTTCAGCAAACTTGAATAAAGTATTAGTATCCTCTATCATACGACATAAAATAGAAAATTCTTTCACAAACTTTAATAATATATGCTTAAATTTTCAGTAAGAGTATATGTAATTTTCTATGATTGCCATCCTAAAAGTTATGCAAATAAATGGATTAATAAACATAATTTAATAATAAAGATTGTTCCTGTTTGCATTAGTTTTACTTCACCAATCTCAGTCTAAAATCCTGAATAAAATGCAAATAACATAGGTTTCCATTTTTTTCTTAATTTTCATACATGACACTAAGAGAAACAGTTTTGCAAACAAATATAATGTTTACTGAATAATTTTCCTTCAGAAAATTTACTCCAATTGATATCCCCTCACACTGTACACAAAACTACCTATTTTAAAGAAAAATCTTTCTGACAATATTAACAATTCATTTTTTTTCAAATGGAACAGGAGACTTTCACTATGTTAATTTTTAAATCATAATTTATGATGAAAAGGGAAAATAATTTATACCCTTAATGCAACTCTGTATGACTTCATTGTTGAGTGTCTTATTCAAGACCTATATCCAATTTTCTGTTTGCTGGAAACAGGCTTGAATTGCAGGAGCCATTTCTTTAATTGGAAAAAAATTCATATAAATAGTTTATTATAAAATTTGAGCTTACTTTCTCTCAAATTTGATGCTTTCTTTTAACACATTTCCTGAATTGATACTTTTGTTCTGTATAGAACTTTTAAATTTTATTTAAATCAGTGTATTTTCAATAGCAAAATTTTCCTGAGTTTTGTTTGGCATCATTAACATGATGTAAGTATTTTTCTATCACCCTAAGACCACAAAAATATTTACTGTTTTCCTTGTACAAAAAGGACTCCATTTTTTTCTTTGCTGGAACGGAAGATTGCCTAAGTCATATTCTTCTGCACATTGCTGTTAACACTCCTGGTAAATAGAGGACAATCCCTGTTCCAAGCCAACTCCTCCTTTCTCTACATTTTCCTCTGTTCCATCCTCTCATTCTCTAATCATCTCTCTTTCCCTGTGGTTCAGTTTTACATTCTCATGTATTTCTAATTCTTACACTTGCTTGTCTATACCTCCCAGCAAACTAAAACAGAAACTCTCTACAAGTTCATACTTAACTCACTGCACAACATGTGAGTTTCACATGAATAGAAGTTAACTATTTGGATCGATGAAATCGACAGCACTGCAGAACTATCCAAACTACTGGATCGGAACCCTCAGAACATGCACTATGTGGAACCCTGGATTGCTATCAGTTGGCGGTTACCCATCCCTGGGTAGTGGGACATTTGGGAGGCTGGGTGGGGCTTCCGCCTTTATTTCCTCCTTCCCTCAGAGACAAGAAGAAATGGAGAATTAGGAGGCAATGATTTTTGTTTCTATCACCTATGTTTCTATCATTGCACTAAATCCTTTATATACATTTGAACTAAAAGACTACAAGAAATTATTTGATTGGAATTGAATAAGGAGGTCTAATCTCAGGAAAATAAACATATTACTAAAATCATACAAATTACTACTTTAACGGGTCAGGATTAACTCCACATAGGCTCACACTAAGGCCAGCGATTGCATGATCCTTATTACAAATATAAAGGCCAAACAAAATCAAGGTAGTTCTATCTATTTTCAGAAACTGTATTTGGAAATGAGCATTACCAACACAATGAAGGTGTTTAAGGGGAGAGAGATGGCAATCATTTCACATGGCATACATGTATTGTAATTTCTCACTGTATCCCACTTACATGTGCATTTATGCTGTGTCAAGTAATACATTTTTTAAATCAAATAAAAAAATAATAAAATGAGCAAAAGATGTAAACATACCCTTGTGGAAAGAAGACACACAGATGAGCAATAGATACATGAAAAGTGCTCAAAATCACTCATTATCAGGAAAATACGAAATAAAATATCAGGAAATGTCACCTTTTAGCTGTTAGAACGATTATTTTTAGTAAGGTAAAAGAGAACAAGGTTTTCAGTAATGCAAAGAAGAACAAATGTCCATAAGACTGTGGAGCAAGAGTGTTCCTTGGCACTATTGATTGCAATGTAAATTAATACAACCATAATGGAAAACAGCTTAGAGGTTCCTTAGAAAACCAAGAATAAAATTACCATATGAATCAGATGGGCATATACCCAAAGGGACTGAAGTCAATATGCTGAAAAAATACGTGCATTCCATGTTTACCACAGCATTCTTCACAATAGCTAAGATATTGAAGCATTCTAGGTATCCATTGTTAGAAGAATAAAAAACATGTGCTATAGATAAATAATGGAAATTTTAGAGCCTTAGAAAAAGAATGTAATTTTGGCATTTCAAGTTGATGAACCTGAAATCGGTTATACCAAATAAAATAAACATGACACAGAAAGAAAAATACTGCTTGAGCTCACTGACATCAGCAACAAAAGCAGAAAGTGGAATAATGGTGAAATCGGTTGTACTAAATAAAATAAATATGACACAGAAAGTAAAAATCTACATGAGCTCACTAACATCAGCAACAAAAGTGGCAAGCAGAAGGAGGGTTATTAGAAGCTAGGAGAAGGGAGAGGTAGCTAAAGAGAGGATTGTTGATCAAAAAGTACAAAGTTTCAATGCTGAGGAATAAACTTTAGTTACCTTTTACAATAAATAACTAAAATAATCCTGCATGACGTATTTTGTATTACAAAATGGGAGATTTTAAAATGTCTCCATCACAATAAATTCTAAAGCTGGGAAAAAAATCATGGGAGATGTAGATCAAGGAAAAAAAAAAAACTATGTACGGATTTCAATTTTTTCTCCAAAATGAGCTTATATTTAATACAAGTTTTTCAAGATTTCAAACTCTCCTATGTAAGGAGACGAATTTGTTATTTGCTTTGGTTTCATTATAGATTATAAACATAACAGATCACATTGTATTCCACAAGGAGGAATCAGCACAACTTGCTGGATCAGTATCAGAGACCATGAATGTGGCTGTGGCTGGCCAAGGCGACAGCTTATCCTGCCACAGCTTATCCTGCCAGAAGACCCATCCCGTGATACATTTTTGAGGTGTCTTACAAAAGAAACCCTCCTTTTTCAGTCTTTCATGTATGAGTTGATTCACATATAGATCTATTCTGTAACACAAAATTCCCCAGATTTTGTAAGTGTGATACCCAAAGACACAAACACATTTGTTGCACAAATGGGATTTAGAATTTAGTGGAAGGCCCAGTGCCGTGGCCTAGTGGCTAAAGTCCTTGCCTTGAATGTGCCGGGATCCCATATGGGGTCCCAGTTCTAATCCCGGCAGCTCCACTTCCCATCCAGCTCCCTGCTTGTGGTCTGGGAAAGCAGTCAAGGACGGCCCAAAGCCTTGGGAACCTGCACCCACGTGGGAGACCTGGAAAGAGGCTCCTGGCTCCTGAATTCGGAGACAGGTGTGTGTGGTGATGACACATTCGGAATTATCACATGAGTTTAAGTACAGAGAAAACAATTTTACAAAACTGGTGGTGGAGGACAATGTGGAAACGCAGGCGAGAAACGCTTGCGTGTGAACCAAGGCAGTAATCAAAAAAGCCTCAATGTCCCTTGCAATGGACAAACACAACTTTACAAAAGGCTTCCTTAGGGCAGTGGGTCTCTCCCTTTTTTTGGTGCACTGTACTACATAAAACTTAAAATCATCTATGCTTCATTTTCCTTTGGGGATACAAATCTTTATAATAGCTTCTTCACCGCCTTTGAGCCCAGGAGCGTCTATCTCAAACATGTGGGAACTACCCCTCAGAAATGCGCTCGTAAATGCAAAACCTCAATATCCTGAGTTCCCTTTAGGAGGCACCCCTCTAACTGCTAGGTGCTCTTCAGAAGATTCAAGTTTTCGAACTACTTCTTACCAGGAAGTTTATTAAAAGGTTTACTGTTTGTGTGAGTAACGCCAATTCTCGGTCCCCATCTCTAAAACATCCTCAACCCTCCTGGCCCGCAGACATGGGCACGGAATGAAATATTTCCTTCTTCCTTAGTGAAGTTCTTTAGTAACAGTGATAATGGGGGTGGTAAAAATACACAAGCTCACAAAATATTTTTAAGCTCATAAAATATTTACATGAAAGTAACAAATAAATACATACAGCCAGCAATGTAAAGATTAAAAACTATTCCTGGTTTCAGAACCGAGTAACTAAATGCGTACAGGTGCAATGGGTACAGAGGAGTTTGAGTAGATGTATAGAACAGAACAGCTTATTGAAATATGAGAACAATGTGAACCACCCAGTGAGAGCAGACGCACATAAACGCTTATGTATGTAGCTGGAGCTTAGGAGAGAGGACTGTTTCAGAGTCCCCTGCCTATATATGAAATTGGGAATTTGGGAGTGCAAGAGAATGCCCAGGAGAACAACTGCAAAGCTTATATAATAACTCCATGAACCCTAAGCTTTAGAAAAGGGAGAAGGGAAGGAAATCATGAATACAAAATAGAATAATCACAGATAAAGTTAGGAAAAACCAATGATTGCCAAGCACAAAATTCAAATTATAGGAACCAATGATGAGAAAATACACTGTCTGCTATATTGCTGCTGAATAATGTAATTCCATCAAGGTTTACTTGGGTCATGTTTCATAATAACCTAAGCCAAATTATATGACAAAGAAGGCAATAAGGCTATGACTTTCCATAATATATATGGTAATTCAGTATAAATTTGAGTTATTTGAGAGTAGATTCTGAAAATAAGTGGGCCCTATTAAATTTTTTCCCCATTTTTTAAAATAAATCACCCATCCATGCCATTTTTTCATATTCTCATAGCAGAGGATATTCAGCTAACTGCATGTTGACAAGCAATAATGAGGCAGTGCTTCCTATAACCAACATGAAGTTAGGATGTACATGGCTGTAAAGAAAAAACACGAATCATCTCTAGTGTTATAAGATTTGATATGCTCCAATTCATTTGCTGCTGTTGACATTTTGAGGCTGTGTCCAGTAACCTAGGCAACTGCCCTTATTTCTGTCCTAATTTACTTCTATTTATAGAGCTTGTATAGTTTAAGTGGCCTCAAAGACTGACCTTAAGGCGGTGAAGGTTTACAAAATGTTTGTACTCTCATGAATATAGTATTTAGTAAGATTATTGTAACCACATCATCAAGCACAGATAATATGTTTCAATTTTTACAATATGGCATCTTCAATATGTATGGTAATATTGTTTTACAGGCAGCATATCAATGTCAAAATGAAATGAGATGACTGTAGTTTAAATTATAAATGTTTGGACCCGGCGGTGTGGCCTAGCAGCTAAAGTCCTCGCCTTGAATGCACCGGGATCCCATATGCGAACCAGTTCTAATCCCTGCAGCTCCACTTCCCATCCAGTTCCCTGCTTGTGGCCTGGGAAAGAAGTCGAGGACAGCTCAAAGCTTTGGGATCCTGCACCCATGTGGGAGACCTAGAGGAAGTTCCTGGCTTCTGAATTTGGACTGGCATAGCACTGGCCATTGCGGTCACTTGGGGAGAGAATGATCGGATGGAAAATCTTCCTCTCCATCTCTGCTTCTCTCTATATATCTAACTTTGTAATGAAAATAAATATATCTTTTAAAAAATTAGTGTTTAAGCAGTTGATTTTGTTTCTAATAATCTTGTCATTAACTCAACTCCTGAAATTGGAGACAACGGCACCACATACTCTCATTCCTGTTTGATTTAATACTATTAAAGGAATCCCTTTTTCCTCCCTTAATTTAGCAAGCCAGTAAGAGCAAAGTATAAACTGTGTGAGGCAAAAGAAGTTCTTATTTAGATTTAAAGACTGATGGACCTTCTAGCTTCTGACTCTCCACCATGGTTATAATACCCAGGCAAAAGTCAGAAGATGAAAAACTATTTCCTGGTCTCACACATGAGTGGCAGAGACTCAAGCACTAAGACCATCTTCAGTTTCCTTCCCCAGCACGCTGGCAGGAAGCTGGATTTGCACTAGCACTCTGAGAGAGATGTGGCCTTGCAAGGGGAGACTTAACCTAATGAACAACAGTGCTGGAGCATTAGAACTTAGTTGTTTTCAAGACAGGCTGAAAGAAGAATCAGGGTGCATTTGAGTAGATAGATAGTAGGGGAGATAGAGATTTAAAATGACTCCAAATAGGCCCAGGGCAGTAGCTTGGTGGCTAAAGTCCTATCTTTGCATGTACAGGAATCCTATAAGAGCACTAGTTCACGTCCCAGTTGCTCCACTTTCCTACTTGTGGCCTAGGAAAGCAGTCGAGGATGGCCCTATTGACATATTGATAGAACCGAGACTTGAGTCCAGCTTTGCCTGATTTCAAAGACCATAGTCTTGATTTCTACATTTTCAGGCATTGGTGAGAAGCTGAGATACCAGTCGCTCATTTCATTCCCCGAGTTCTTTCCATCCAGTTTATTAAGAGTCTTTCTTAATCCACACTTGTTTCCAGACAGGCTTGAAGAACATTATCTCAGCTGTTCCTTGCCTAGACTAGAGGGAAAATATCTGTTAAGTAGAATTCTCTTGTTATTGAAATACTACCAAAGCCGAGGTGACGAGGCTGAATATTTGCTTTTGTTCTTCTGGAGTTTGTGCTGGAGACATCACAGCCTCATCCCACAAGGGACCCTGACCCAACCCTATTTGCCTCCACACCACGTTATCCAGGAGAAATGATACACTTCATAGTGTTCTGTCACAGTTGGACATCATGGGTACTTTACAAATGTTAAACAACAGGATTAGAGAGTTTGGATGTTTGTAAAGTTTAAACAGAAATGATTTTAAAACCTGTAGTTTTCCATTTCAAAAATCATATTTCTATAATAACAACTGTATAAAATTGACTATAGCAACAGTAGAAATGTTGAGACTTTATCCAAGTTTACAGGTAAACTACACTAGGAGGTATGGTTTAGCTTGCAATAACTGAGATTTAATCTCAGTCAATATGACTTACATAAAATACTTCAATTCATTGAGTCTAATTCTGCAAATAGGAAAATCAATGGAAAATTAAAGCAAACAAACTCCAGGAATTTATTATATAATATGCCAATTTAGGAACATTATATAAACTACAGTGTGTTCACCGATAACTGGCATTGCCTTATAAAAATGAAAGTATGATTTAACATACATTTTGAGTAATATTTTAGGAAGCTTTTGGGACTTATATAAACCTTATCAGTAAGCCTGGAAATGTGATGGTCTTAGCAAAAGTAAAGTTTCATGATTGTTTCAAATTTGAGTTTTTAAGATAAAAGATGCCTATTTTATCCTTGCTGAATTTGTGGAACGAATAAGCAATGACTTCTGTGAAGGTTGCTCTGAAGACTTATCACCCATCAAATTCCTGAGTCACTATGAACACACAAGCACTGGATATAATCACAGTATCACTCCAGAAAGCAGCCATGTCTAATAATTAATGTAATCACTAATTTCAAGCGCTGTTCTATAACCACTTCATAAGGCATGCACTATTGGCCATTGAGTGTTTTGCTGTCAATGGCCATGAACTCTAAATCATTATTTGTTTATTACAGACCTTTACAACACCCCATGTCATTTGCAACTGATGACAGCAATAACAGAGGATGTTGAGCAAAAGCTACTAGCAGTGAAATGCAGAAAGTAAAATGATAACTGTCACAACATTACTAGCCAGTACCTAAAATTGGTTCCAGCATGTATTCAATATGGCAGTCTGCGCAAGCCAAAAACCAAAACAGCATTAACACCTTAGTAATAGTAGCAAAACAAAACAAAAAGGCAATCTAGACACGAAGCCTTGGACTATGATCTAGAATGCATAAACAATTCTCAATAGAATCCACTTCAAAATTTGATGCATTTTTCCTACAGTAATGTGCATATCTAGCATGTCAAAAGGTAAATTCAGTTTAAAAGATGCAAGTTAGAGCATTGCTGAACAGAATAAAAACATAAAACCTTAAAAGGATAAGAGGATTAGCTTATTAATACTATTATGCAATTATAATAAACATGGTATGATCAGGGATAAAAGATGACTCATAGAGATTATAAAATCTCTGTAAACATGATCTTGATTCAGATATGAAGCTAAGATTTGTTTTAAACAACTCATAAGATAAATATAAAGTAAGAAAATATTGTAGGAGCTAAATTTTACACATTATATATAATTATTCTTTATAGTTAGAGGAAATTTCTATCTTCTTTTCTTAGACAGCTGCAGAATTCATTTTTTAATGTTCTGCTTCTCATTTAAATAGTGAAATATAAAATTTTCTGTGGCCACAGCTGTTTGTTAATAAAGGATTCATCCTATTAACTCTACATCATTTGTGACCTGACATGAGGTAGTCACCAAAGACCCAACACTGAAAACAATCTACTTACTAGATAAATTAAATCTAACTCTTGCAATGTTAGTAATACTGCAAAGTGAGTACAATTTTTCTAAATGAAGTTTTTGCGAAGTCTCCACATTTTCTTTTTCTCCCCCCAAAAAGTAGGTAATGAGATTGGATAGCAGCTTATTTTGGGAATAGATCTTAACAACCAAAACCAGATGATGGAAAAAAGGGATAATGAAAGACTAGAAAACCAGTCCAAACATGTATTATCAAGTTTGCCACTTCTATAGTGACTGGGGCTTGATCCCTCTGGGGACATCTTGGGGATCAATGGAAAATTAACTGAAGAACCTTTCATACTAGGAACGGATGTACTGCTCAAAAACTGTTCATAGTGCTTTAGGAAATATATAGAAATTAGTAAAACCTGCTATTTTTAATTTATACAGAAGAGATTTACAAGAACAGAGTGATCATGTTGAACAGAGCGCCTTTCTTGGTAGGCCTGATGTTTACCTTCCGGTCACAAAACAGTGATCATGTTATTATTCATGTAAACCTCAAGTGAACTGGCTTGTCAAGGGCCTGCCAACAGCAGGATCCAAATCTGAGAGGCAGAGCAGACTGAGAGTGTTTCAAAGTGAAAAGTTAAACACAATGGTATCGGAGAAAGCTTCTTAAGACTCAGAACTCATGGAGACATCAATTTTATAATCTACAATGAGCAGGGACTCATTTAGCTTGCCTGTATTTCCAATTCAAGGACAAAAATAAAAAAAAATAGTAAAAGAAGTTTTTCCTTTAAAGTATTAAAGAAATTATCAACTTAAAATGTTGATGTATCTGTTTTTTACATACTTGGAAAGTATGTGTGTATGTCTGTATGTATCTGAAGGTGGAGTGTAAGAGAAATAAAGAGAGGGGAGAATAAATTAATCTCTCATATTCACTCTCTAGATGTCCAAAGGAAAGAATAGAACTGAGAATGGAACAGCTTGAAAATTCATCGAGGTCTCCCTCAGGAGTAGCAGACCCTGGGACCTGGACCATCCTCTGATGCTTTTCTAGATTCACGAGCAGAAAGCTGAATCAGAAGATGAAGCGGGTTTTGATAACTGGCTCTGATAGGGGACCTTCATGTCCCAAGCATCAGTTGAAGCCTCTTGTACTTCAAGGCCCACCTGTTTTCAAAGTTTGTAAAACATCTACATACAGATTATCTTATTTGAAGTTACTAATGATGCTGTGGGAAAGTGCCCTGCTTTACCTACTAAACAAATCCATGTTTATCTTAACCCAGCATCCTGAAATCTGTGTCCTTGCTTTACCTAGAACTGTGTCTATTCTGTAAGCACTGACACTCATGCTCTACCTATGGTGATACAATATCAGACCAAACACAACCCTTAGTTCAATGAAAGTATGAGCAAGCTTCCCACAGAAAGATGTATTGCCAATACCATTGCCATTTGTGCGATTTGATCTCTTACTGGTGATGTCTGTAATATTTCAAGGAAACTAAATCCAGAGGCTTTGTGCCATCCTGAACTACTGATCAAGAATCCAAATAATCAACAACTAAAGGAAACTCAACAAAGCGACACTGCCCAATATATCGAAACCAGTTCAGAACATTTGATTGACAAAATATATTCATGAAAAATAAACATAGAATATTACTACTGCCAGAAAACAATATTTCTAACAAAATGTGGGATCTTTTGGATGATAAATACTAAGTTTAAGCCATGTGAATAGCTAGAAACAGAAAATGTCCTAATATGTCATACCATGTTTTCTGTATTTTCTAGCAAACAAGAAAGCATTTGCTAAACCTTAAAATCAAACATATAAATTTAGGATATTATTAAGTAAAATATGCAGTTAAACTCCAGTAAGAATTCTGAGGAATTATTTCACATATGAGAAAGTAGGTACATAGAAACTAATATTCCTCATGATTATCATTGAAAAGTGATAATCCAAATGAGAGGTAGAGTCATTGGTATTCAGCTGAGAGGCAGGGACACTGGTTGGGAAGCTCAGACCCTGTATCAGAGTTCTTGGGTTTGAGTTTTGGTTAATGCACTCTGAGCGGAAGCTCAGTTCACTCCCTGCCACCCATGTCAGACACCTGGGTTGAATTCCCAGCTTCAAGTTTTGGCCGAGAGCCGCCCCAGCCATTTGAAACTCTGAAACAGCAACGAAGCAGCAGATGGGAGATACATCTCTTTTGCTTGCTTGTTCTCTCTCAAATAAAGAAATTAAAAGTTTAAAAAAATGAAAAAAGGAGTGGTAGAATCAAAATCTTCTTCTATTTGTTTAAAACTAGAAATTTCTTTCCAATTCAGTTTATTTTATTTTCTATTATAAGAAAAATGCAGATTTATTGGTAAAATTCATAAAAGATTAGCAGTCAGTGTCTCGTTTTCACAAATCCCTGAGCAGCAGAGCAAAAAAAATAGGGGGCCCAGCGGCCATGGCCTAGCAGCTAAAGTCCTCCAACGTGCCAGGATCCCACATGGGTGCCAGTTCTAATTCCGGCAGCCCCGCTTCCCATCCAGCTCCCTGCTTGCTTGTGGCCTGGGAAAGCAGTTGAGGAAGGCCCAGAGCATTGGGACCCTGCACCCGTGTGGGAGACCCGGAAGAGGTTCCTGGTTCCCGGCTTCGGGTCCACATACCTCTCTGTCTCTCCTCCTCTCTGTATATCCAACTTTGTAATAAAATAAATAACTTATTTCCATATAAGGAAATATGCCTTCATATTCATTTGTGACATGTGGCTTACCAAATGGCATCTTGCTTAAATTCTTCAAGAAAATGTGTTGGATCAGCATTGTGGAACAGCAGGTAAAGCCACTTCCTGTGATGCAGGCATCCCACCTGCGTGCTGGTTTATATCCTGCAGCTCCACAACGGATCCAGCTCCCTGTTAGTGGTCTGATAGACCTGGATGTTTCTCTCTGTGCTTCCATTTCTCCTTCTCTCTAACTCTAGCTTTCAAATAAATAAGACTTTAACAATAAAGTACTTCTTAAATCTTCTTATGCCAAATCTCTTCACACAACAATAAGGTCAACATTAGACAGGACCATAGAAGTCCAAGATGTAGGAAAGTTAGCAGTTTGCTTCCATCTCCAAATTTTGTCATTTAATTTATCTAATTTAATGATACTAGTAATAAAAATGATTATGGTAATAATACTATTGCTGGTAGTAGTTTACTATGATGATAATGAATCACTATTGAGAGCTGACTGCGACCTAGCTACCATGTAAGTGCTTTTTATGTTGACTCAGTTACTTCTCACACTCAAAGTATTATTAGTATCTTCATTTTACACATAAGGAAATGCATGGAGAGGCCAAATGACTTTTCCAAGCAGCACTGAAGGAGGTAGCTGTACGCCAGGCAGCTGCAGACACTCTGCTACATTACCTGAATTCAGATCCGAGTCCAGGGGTCTGGACTATAGTTGCAAGCAATCAGTGTTTACAATGACATATTTTGGTAGATCCACATTCATTGACTGTAAATCAAGTGAAATATGCATCTCACTGTAATTTATTTACTGAAATTAAAATCTCTGAAATTGTGTAAAGTGTGTGTAAAGCGTGTGTGTGTGTGTGTGTGTGTGTGTGTGTGTGTGTGTGTGTGTGTGTGTGTGTACTGGGGGTGAGTACACAGGTTAATGCAGACAGAAACAGAGCAGAATACTGAACCAGAGGAGTCTTTTTTTTTTTAAAACCTTAGACTGTCAGAATATACTTCCAACTTTTTTTTAATATTCTAAATAAATTCAGAGTTATTTCATTTTTATATTCCCATGATTCCTGTAAAGATCCAAAATTGGGTGTAGTGACTCACCACTTAGCCTGAAACGGGTCATTGTGAGTTATTAAGAAATAGGAAAGATTCTGCTTATGCCACTGTCTCTATATTATAGGTTTTTCTCAACAGGTTTCACAAAACTAGCTACAGATCCAGCTGTTCTACCCATAAAATGCTACTTAGATGGACGCGGAGAGCGCACAGTCCCCAGTGGGAGAGTGCACAGCTTGCCCTCCATACCCTGACATACCCGGTCAGTTTTCCCTTCGGTCTGGATGCTGGTGTGACTGCGGACCTCATGATCTTCTTCAAGATCAGAAACATCCTCCAGTTCCTCTGGTGTCTGTAAAGAAAAAAGAAGAGCAAAACTTGATATTGGCAATGTCATATGTTGGAGGCTCTCTGGAGAAACAGTTTGGTCAATATCTCAGAAGGGTAATCTTCAGTTTCTATGTAACTCACCAATGCTGCCTTTATCTATACGTCTGAGAGAAATAAAGACATACATCTTTGCAAAAACTCATACTCAAATTGTCAGAGAATCAATTTTCATCAAAGTTGAAAAGTGGAAACTGAAATATATGTTTTGATGAATGGGCATAGTATGGTATATATGTATGCCTTTTATATTATCCAGTAACATTGTAAGGAAATTAAATCATAAATGATTTGAACTTCAGAGACAGTTGTATAAATGGCTAGGGTTTTTTGTACATTTTTCTTTTAATTTCTCCTTAAACACATACTGCTCAGGAATCTCCTGCAAAGAAATTCCCTAGAAAGGGGTGGATTTCTATGAAGTATTTCCTCTGTGTTCAGTATCCTAATGTTCATTATATTTTATTACATCATTTCATGTTGAATTAGTGAATCATTGAATGGCATGAGAATGGGCATTCCCCATTCTCACACCACCCAAACCACACACACTTAGTGAATATATGAAGAGTATTAGTTGTAACAACAACAACAATACATGGAAATGAGCCAAACCAAATAGATCAGCAAACAGCAACAAACACCTATTTTTCCTAATTCAGGTTTTTATTCTCTCCGTTTGTAGGAATAAAGTTGTCATGTTGCAAATACAGGTAAAAGTATTTAAAAAGAATTCCTCTTTACTTTTACCAGGCTCTGGCTTATACTATAGTTCTTTCACTTCAAAAGCACAAACCCCAGAAAATTTGCATTTAGGCTTCATTAAGACACACATACACACCGCAGAAATGGACGGCATCCTTGCATCTGCATCTCTAATGCACACGTTGCTGCTGAAAACTGGAATAGGGCGGGGTCTTCCTCCTTAGGCCAGTTCTGGATTCCCTTAAATCTTGCTTCATACACAAGTGTTTTGCTTATTGTTAGGGTTGTCAAAGCCTTTATTCTCCTTGAAACCACTCCAGAGATGAGAATGTGCGATTAGCTCCCATCCTGGAACAAATCTCCCAGTTTCCTATTCACTAATGATTTCACATCTTTTTCATCTCAGGAGTCTTTAGCATTTTCTTTGGGCTAAATCTAAGCATCACCTACTTATTTATAGAAAGACTTTTGTACTTATTTCAAACATTCAAATTCCTGCTGAACTAAGGCCTTTGATGTGCTGGATATTTCTTCTTTATCTGTTGTTATTTTTGTAATCATTCTTGGCTTCAAACATGTACAATTATAACCGCAGAGCAATTTATTCTCTCAGGTATTAATAGCAGGAGCTCAGTGCTAGCAAACTTCTACACAATCACAAATTACATTCTTAATCATTTTGTATTTTTTTTCTCACTATAGCCTTGAGAAAGCATCTTGTAAAATTTCCCTCATTAATACATTATCAGACCCTATGTAAAATTTGAATAAAATTAGAAAACAATTTTTGTTTTCTTACTTTCTTATGTTTAAGAAGTGAAGATTATCCAATATTCCTCCTACCATTTTTTAAAAACTATTGTCTGTGTATATTATTTTGTATTGCTCTATTATGTTGTGACATTAAGCTTAATTATTTATTCCAGTATTACATTCCACCCCAATTAAAAAAACTAAATAGACACTGTAAATTACTTCTGCTCTCAGAAGTCACATGTAACAATTTCCGAGGGGATGTTGAAGGAAGAGATAAGCCCAGGATTTAAGCCCACATGCTGCTGTGCCTTTGTGTTTAACACAGAACTAACAGTTTTCTTGCAAGAGTACCAAAATGTACTTATTTTCATGAACAAAATCAGTGGGACAGTGTTAAAACATTTGCTGGCAGAATCTAACATTCTTTAAGGCAAGAAAGTGCCTGGTAATATGGAAATAGAAAAATATGATGCTATGCTTACAATCCAAAGTTTTAAAATATTTTATTCGTTTATTATTTCAAATATATATAGAGAAACAGATATTAATTTTCCATCCTTCCATGTGCTGATTCACTTGCCCAAACTGTTAAATCTGTATGCATTTGTTGAGTTATTACTTATACTTTTCTGTACTATTTAAAATATTTTAAAGTAAAATTAGAAAAGGAAAAATTTTAAACTATTAACTTAAAACTAAGAAAGAGAAGTACCTATTTTGGGTGATGCATGAAATCTTATGCCATTGAAATAAATATACAAAAAGCGAAAATATTTAATAAGCATGAGGAGGAATGATTGGTTGTTCTGAAGTAGCGTACTCTTACAGACAGTATTATTTATTCTTCTGGTAACTTTAGGAAGTTAAACATCTGGGATGTGTATAGTCATACATGCATGCATAAATTTAGAGGGGTGTGTGTGTGTGTGTGTGTGTGCACGTATATTCAGTTTTGAATTTTAAACACATAATGAACTGCTACAAGACATCAGGTAATTTTTACAACCTATTTAACTTTGATTTCCCAGGGGAGGTTGTGGGGGAACTTTGGATTTATTAAACATAGTCCTAAAGGTTGTTGTGAAGCTCAACTACACCAAGATGCTTTAGCCACAAAACTAGCTGAAGCACAAAAAAGCAGAACACTGCTCCATCTCTGTTGCTTTTCACTTCATTTCTTACTCTTTTAGGACAAATTTTTTCAAATATCATTTTTATAATTACATGCTAATTTAATTTAATACTAATTATTCTTTTGGGGATGTTGTAGAAGTCTACAAACATTTCTGTACTTCAGATTCTCCAAATATTATCCTGAATTAATGCAGTACTTAAGTCTTTAGTTATGTTCACTTGATTATGACTGTATAATGCCACTGTGCTGAACCGAACTTAATTCTATATCCATTGCATTACTTAAATAAGAATTATTTTATTGGATTTTATCATATGTAAAAACAAGATTTTTTTCTTATACTGACGTACACTCTAATATAGGATGAGGATACTCCAAATGGTGGGTTATCCTGATATGCCACAATGCTGGCTTAATGTTGAGGTGTGTGCTGGTGAAACGAGGACAAAAGTAAATAAATAGTGGCTATCCACTAAACATCAATGTACTAATAAATTTTGCGTATGTAACTCCTCCTGCCCCCAAATAGTTCAATACTTTTTTTTTTTTAAAGATTTATTTTTATTATTTTTTCATTGGAAAGGCAGATATACAGAGAGGAGAGACAGAGAGGAAGATCTTCTGTCCGATGATTCACTCCCCAAGTGAGCACAACGGGCCGATGCTATGCCAGTCCGAAGCCAGGAGCCTCTCCCGGGTCTCCCACGCGGGTGCAGGGTCCCAAAGCTTTGGGCCGTCCTCGACTGCCTTCCCAGGCCACAGGCAGGGAGCTGGAAGGGAAGCGGGGCTGCCGGGATTAGAACCGGCGCCCATATGGGATCCCGGGCGTGCGAGGCGAGGACCTTTAACCACTTGTGCCACCGTGCCGGGCCCAGTTCAATACTTTTTTACATATTATCTCATTCTGTCAATATCCCTATTTAGACCTCTACTACAGATGTTAAAAAGGGAAAAGTCTGGTCACCAACAGCATGAAGGAAAGAGTGAAGGAAACAGGCAAAGACAGAGACAAAAGAGAGGAAAAGCTACTTGGCTTTCTCTAAAAATTAAGATTAAATTTTAAATCCTGTAAATTATTTAATAATATATCATACTTTGCTTCTGCCCTTCAGCACACCAATGTCAATGGTATTTGATATCACAGGCTCTTTGGAAACATTCTACAGTGTCCAGCCTAAGCAGAGGCTGCTGTCACATGCTTATCCTATTTAGGTTGTTGGCAAAGAATGATTTTGAAATGTGAAAGAATGCCAGAATCTAAACACCTATGAAAAATAAGAATAATTATACCAGCAACACAATTTCAAAGTGCAGAAATCTAAGGAATATTCCTTGATCACACATATACTCACTTCCCTGTTTTCCATTTCTGGCCAAGAGACGTACACTCTCCCACTATGAGTGCTGAGGAAAGCAGTGACATCCTTGTCACTTCCTGCCTGACCCCTCCGATACACGTACTCCTCATTCTACGCTGCAAACTCTTTGTCTCTCTCTGTTTGCTGCTCTGTTTTCGCTAGATTCTTGGAGTTCAGATGCTCTGTTATCAGAGAAACCTTCCCTGGCAATTACACCAAAAGGTAACCCATTCCTAAATTTCATTTATTCATTACAGTACCATGAATACTTTCTTCTGGTTTCTTTGTGTCATTATACATTAAAATTACCCTTTTTCTTTTACTCCTTTTGGGAAAATAGAGGCATACCATTCTTTTGCCCAATAGAATATAACTTACATGTGTATCTCTGCCTTTCCAATAAAAATAATCTTTAAAAAAAGAAATACATGACATCTTTTCAATTTCTATGTCCTAACTAAATAAAATAATGAATAATTAAAAACCCAAGGAACTTCAACTATCAATGTCATGAAATAATTCACAGGAATTTTCCTGGCTTACAAAAGGTATTTTTGCCTTATTCTTCCAATACAGGTTGAATCCGTAAAACTTTGCCTAAAGGAAAATGTATGGTAAAGATTCCTTGTCTTTGTTTCTGCAGGACTCTATAGAAAAGATAGATGAGATTTTGTGTTGGGAGATATTTTCCACAAGATCAGAAGAGATTCTTAGAATGCAAAGACTAGAAGAAGTCTGTGGTCCTATTAGCAGCTTTAACTCTGCCCTTCTCCCTGATAACAAAACAAAGATACCAAAAAAAAAAAAATTAGAAATGCCATCTAGTAAACATAGACCCATGTTACCAGTCTCACTACGGTCCTATCATGAAATTTGTCATGAAAACATGAGAACAGGGCCCGGCGCGGTGGCGCAGTGGTTAAGGTCCTCGCCTTGCACGCCCGGGATCCCATATGGGTGCCGGTTCTATCCCAGTAGCCCCGCTTCCCTTCCAGCTCCCTGCCTGTGGCCCGGGAAGGCAGTTGAGGACAGCCCAAAGCTTTGGGACCCTGCACCCATGTGGGAGACCCGGAGGAGTCTCCTGGCTTCGGATCGGCATAGCATCGACCATTGCGCTCACTTGGGGAGTGAATCATCGGACGGAAGATCTTCCTCTCTGTCTCTCCTCTCTGTATATCCGCCTTTCCAATAAAAATTTAAAAATCTTAAAAACAAACAAACAAACAAAAAAAACCATGAGAACAGAATCCTGCAGAATCCTGTCTCCTTAGTAATCCCTGAGAGTAAAATACCAACTAATGGGATTCCTTGACATAATGTAGCCTGAGCCACTAGAAAAAGAATCTCTTGGGCTTGTTACTACTGGAATCTTGTTCCAAATACTTTTGTTTCTGAGCACATATGGATCATATATACCAGCACTCTCTTCAGCTACGACAATGCAAATTATCACTGGACATTTGCAGACGCCCTCTGGTGGGTGGTGCTGGGGATGAACTCACTGCTGCTTGAGAACCGCTATTTCAGAATTTTGGGTCACCTGGTCCCACATGGATGTTAAGAAGAAAGTCCAGTGATTGCTATATATGAATTTACCTGGAGCAACTAAAACTGAGTTGACTTTGTTCTACATATAAGGCAGACACAGTCTAGCTAACTCACAGAATATAAAACTTTTCAAAGTAAGAGGGAAATACATGTCCACAGACATGAAGCATGATTAAGCAAGTCAAACAGGACAATTTGGAAAGATAAATCTTGCCATGGAGAAAACTGCTGTCAGGAGCCTTACTTGCTCATTTATTTTCTAAGAAATATCTCTTCTAAGTCACTACTCAGATGCTTAATAAGGCTAGCAGTCATCAAACATCCAAACATTTGATGCCTGTGGTTGAATTAGGATTATGATGATTATCACAGGGGATAATCAGAATCACTCAAATGTCTACAAAGCCTTTCTAAGGACTCAAGCAATGATCAAATCCAATAGGGTAAACCAGTCTTTAGCCTCACTCTGTCTTTGTATCAAAACATGTACAGCAGTCATTCCTCTGCTACTAAGACATCAGTGAAGCTAACAGCATCAGGAAAGCACAGAGCAAAACACAAGAGGGTCCTAAAGCAAAGTGCTGTCATCAATAGCATTGTACTCACCAGCCACCAAACGACTTGGTGAGATAACTGTGATTCCCAGAGCTGCATATTTAATTCATGAAAAGTGTCATAAGAAGTAGGCTAGCTGAATGCTTAAAGACATGAAAGACTAATGAAGTCACGAAGAATGAGGTTAGGGTGAAGCCTATTTTGGAAAGTTCAAACATCCAGAGTCAAATCAGGACTGTTGCCCCTCTTCCCTTCTAGAAAAGTGATGTGATTATTTTAAATGGAAATTTTAACATAATTTGTTAACGAAACTACCTAGTTATTCCATTTTCCTTTTCTTATTTAATCTTCATAATAAACCTGAGAGTAAAATGCTATCATTTTCATACCAGGACTAAGCAAACTGAGTGAACCAAGCCTATCTTAAGCTAATACAATTAATCAAGGGCTACTACACAATGGGGTATAGTACACGTTTTATGAGCCATGTGGCAAGTTAGTTACAAATGCAAGTATAGAAAATGAGCTTCAGATAGCATGAATACACTATCCATAGAGAAAGCCAAGCCAGGTATTACAGGGCTTTCAAATGTACAACACCAGATCAGTCTTTCAATCCTTACTTCCTCAAACAAACATTTGGATGTCCATACAGTTGGTATTTGGAAAAAACGGTGAATGAGCAGTGCTCCACTGCTGCTGGTCTTAAACCGACATTGTTTTGAAAACCCAGTCAATTCTAACATGACAAAGAAAGAAAGAAAGAAAGACCGACCAATGGTGCCAAAAAGGAGAAAAGGATGTGATCATGTGTAGCCTACTTACTCATGAACTGCACTTACGTGTGCCCAAGGGCAAGGCCATTGGGAAGTTTGTCCTATCATGTAGTGGAGGCCACAGCCCTGAGACATCTCCAGAGCAAGTGTCTTGACACCTACATGCTTCCCAGCCTACATGCAAAACTACATTATTGTGTGAGCCGTGCCATTCACAGCAATGCTGTCAGAAACTGAGTTTGTGAAACCTTGAGACATAACCACCACAAGCCAGGTTTAGATCTGCTGGTGCTGCCTATGTCCTTCATATGACCCCTGATAAAGAGCTTAGCATTTAAAAGCTGAAGAAAAACTATCCTCTGGAAACAAATGAACTTTAAATTTACTGCTTAAAAACAAACAAAAAACCTGAAATAAGTCTCACTTGTTTCTCAGTCCTGATTCTACATTCCAGAAGGCTTGATAACAACTGAATTTTTGCCTGTGTTTTGCCAGAGAAAGTATACCATTCGATCTGCAAAATGGTCCAGAGGTATTCCTGTTGTTTTTTTTTAAGGGTTTTTTTTTTTATTGGAAAGTCAGATTTAGAGAGAGTGACCACAAAGGCCTGAGCTGAGCCGATCCAAAGTCAGCAGCCAGGAGCCAGGAGCTACTTCTGGGTATCCCATGTGAATGCATGGTTCCAAGGCTTTGGGCCATCCTTGACTGCTATCCCAGGCCCCAAGCAGGGAGCTGGATGGGAACTGAAACAGCTGGGACACGGACTGGCACCCATACCTGATCCAGGCGCGGGCAAGGTGAGGACTTTAGCCACTAGGCTACAGCATGGGGCCTATTCCTGTTCTTTTTCATAATAGTTTAGCTAGGCTACATTATATCAGTAACAAATCCATTCTGGGCTCAAACTACACATTTGTATATTATTTCCAAATTATAAATAGAAAGCCCAGGGTAGGTGAATTGCCAAAATTGTTCATGTAAAGTAAAACCCAGGGTAGAACATAGTACACATAGTAATCTAGATTCTATGCCAAATTCTGCCAATGATATCGTACAACATTAACTATGATCTGTGTGTCAAATGCTGTGGCATAGTGGATAAAGCAGCTGCTTGTGATGCCAACATGCCACAACAACAATGGTTCATGTTCTGGATCCTTCATTTCTGATCCAACTCCCTGATAATGGCCTGGGAAAAGCTACAGAGGACAGCTCAAACATTTGTGCCCCTGGCTTGTGACTTTGGCTCATTCCACTTCTTGTCATTGTGGCCATCTGTGAAATGAACCAGCTGATGAAAGATCTTTCTTTTCACCCACTGTAGTTCTCCCTTTAAATAAATAAAAACGGGGCCCAGCGCGGTGGCGCAGTGGTTAAGGTCCTCGCCTTGCACGCCCGGGATACCATATGGGCACCGGTTCTGGTACCGGCAGCCCCGCTTCCCTTCCAGCTCCCTGCCTGTGGCCTGGGAAAGCAGTCGAGGACGGCCCAAGGCTTTGGGACCCTGCACCGCGTGGGAGACCCGGAAGAGGTTCCTGGCTTCGGATCGGCATAGCACCGGCCGTTGCGCTCACTTGGGGAGTGAATCATCGGAAGGAGGATCTTCCTCTCTGTATATCCACCTTTCCAATAAAAAAATAATAAAAATAAATCTTTAAAAAAAAAGAAATACATACATAAATAAATAAGTAAATATCAAGACAAAACGAGAACTTTATTTGTTTGAAAAATGGCTTCCTCAGAAGTGTATGAAATACTTGAACTAAGGATTTATAAAAACACTTTCAATTACATAAATAATCTTAGTCTATAAAAATTATAATCAATATTTTCCTAAGAAATTTTGATACAAATGCATTTGTTTCAAAGGCAGGATTACAGATAGTAAGAGAGAGAGAGACAGATTTGGTTCACTCTCCAGATGGTTGGCGTGGTCCAGATTGGACCAGGCTATGATGTGAGGGAAGGAAATGGGTGTTTCACCTGGGTCTCCAACACGGGCACAGAGGCTCACACATCTAGGCTCTCTGCTGTGGCTCCTTATCATGGAGCTGGACTGAAAATGAGCAGCTGGAAATTAACCAGTGCACAAGTGACATGCTGGTATCAATGTCTTAACCTCTACAGTACAACCTGTGTTCCAGAAAACTTCTTAAAATGCTAGATAGACTCTATCACATATCTCTTTTGGATAGTTAACCCCAAATGATGTTAGAAATGACTTCTAAATTTGGGGTAGGGAAAGTAGGGCAACATGAGAGGATAAGAAATTTCACTATGCATAGTATTTGATGATGGCATGGATGATGATCGTGGCCACATCATGACTCTCGTTGCTCTGGAAGTGGAGGGATGATGTTTTTGGAAGTCATGTAATAAGAGCAATAGTGGATGTGTTGGTAGAGATGTTGTTAGTAGTACTACCAGTTTAAGCAAGAACAACAAATGACCAATTACATACACCAATCTTCAACTTTTGAAAATGAATATCTGATTATGGTCACCGCCTATTGCAGACAACTCTAATGGTATCTTAATAAGGAAAAGCTCATCATTTGCATCAAACTCTACTAAAATTATATATCCAAATTTAAAATTTTATTCATCAAATACACAGTTGAAGACAGTCTAATTTAAAATTCATTTATCTTTCTTTTACAGGAAAGCTATTCTATTTATACTAACATGTGACCATAATATATAAAATGACATTACATTTTCAAAAAGGTGTAACATGTTCATCAAATATTCTAACTCCAGAGATTACCTAACTGTAGAGAAATAGGCTTTCATTTTAAATGAATAGTGTATACATATATTTTTATATATTCCAATTACATAAAACTTAGATTTGTGTCATGTGAAAACAAATCATAAAGATGTGAAAAGGTTGTATAATGATATGTATATATAGCTTTTCTCACTGTTTTCAGAACTTTACAAACAGTATCTTTTGTTTGTGTCATCAGGATAAATAAATAGAAAGCATTACATGAAAATGTGCTTGACATTAAATGTTCCATATCAACCATATAACTAAACATCCATAATCTTAAAAAAGAATAATATTGAAAAAATGTCCAGCAAAAGAGCACATCTGGCCTTGTGCTCTCACAACACAGTTATCACAGTCAAAAGCTTTCAATAGATAACAGTAAAGTTATACTATATGTTATTATTATTAGCACAAAACATTAAAAGGAATTGTGGTGACAGACACCAAGAAGTGTCTTTAGTTCTATGGATTCGTAACAAAGTGGCTTATTTCATGTATCGCATTTCTAGCAACATGGAAACTGGTTTTACAGAAGTATTTTGTAACAAAGGTTTTTGAGGGAAAGGAAATTTGCAGTTTGACTTCCCAATGGAGATAGTATATTTTTAACTTACAGGAAATTTTTTACTTTAAGAAATCATTAGGCTGCTAGGTATAATATCACCAACACTAATCAAATTCTCCCACTGAGAGCTCCAAAATAATTGCAGCCACAGAAATCAAGCAAAAACCAAACAACTGGGTATACACACACACACACACACACACACACACACACACACACACACACACACACAGTCTACCCTGTTTTAGCTGTGGATGCTTTGTAAGGGTAAACAGAATGCCCAAACCTGACAACACTATTTCAGTGAATTTTAAAAAAGTGAAAAAAAAAAATAAGGAAGATGTTGCTCAGTAAGACAGTAATTCAGATCTATGTTAGAGTCTTGGACACATTACTCAGGTTTATTGGATAGAAGTTTGCTGTTATGGGATGCAAGAATTCCCCATACCAGCAGAATATAGTAGCCTAAGTAGACAGCTTATACATAAAACAGAAGACTAGAAGGCAACAAAACAAATATTTGAACAACCTCTAAGGAAGAATGTCATGTGTATAAAGGGATTTTTAAGTCTCAAAACTAAAAGCCCTGCTTATAGAATCAAGTGAACATCATTGTATCAACAACAAAGTCAGATTTAAGTGAACGTAAAACTTGATCACAGAGTTTGAATGGTGCTGTTTCCACCTGGACTTGTGTTAGTCAAAGGATTTAGGATAAGTGAAGGAATATACCTAATGGGGAAATTTAGATTTTAAAAAAGTGTGTATATATGTCTTGATGCTTTAAACATATGCATACCACAGAATCTAGTCATTACACTAATCTTTATTTGTTTATTTATTTATTTTTGGAAAAATGATGCCATCATATAATTCATGAGCCTATGATGAATTCAACTAGAGTACAGAGATTATTTGGAATGAATCAAACTGAAATAAAAAACATCAAAACACATGGAATATAGCCAAAAAAGCAAACAATCAAAAAACAGTATGGATTGGACTACTATGGATTGGAGTTACATTTTCCATGTTGGTTTCTTTATATAAGAGAGAATAGATGATATTTGTGCTTTTGTGATTGACTCGTTTCCCTGAGCATAATGGTCTCCAGTTGGGACCAACAGAAGTGGGAACATTCACAAAGCCATAGATTCATAAAGTATGCCTATAAAATGTGAAATTATGTGCCTTAAATATGTGCAGTTGAGACGAGCATGGTAATACAGAAGGTTAAGCTGCCACTGGCAATGAAGGCATATCATATTGTATTGCAGTTTCAAGTCCCAAATGCTCTACTTGTGATCCAGTTTCCTGGGAAAGCAGAGGATAATGGGTCCAAGTGCCCAGCCAGCCATGAGAAAGACCTGAATGGAGCTCATTCAGCCTGGCCTTGCCCTGCAGGTATCTGAGGTCTGAACTGGTGTACAGAAGATTCTCTCTCTCTCTCTCTCTCCCTTTGCCCTATCTCCCTCGCCCACTCCTCCTTCTTTTCCTCTATAGCCTACTCACTCTCCTCCCACCTCTCCATTATGCTGCCTTTCAAATAAATAAGTCTATAAATATTATCTATTACCTCAAATATAATTTTAATTATATAAATGGTATATCTAATAATAAGTAAATAAATAATATTTTTTAAAGCACCAGCAATATGAAATGACAAGAAAAATTCCTGAGGCAGGGAGGAATTGCAAATTTCCTCTTGTCACCTAATGCAATGGAGAGGTATCACAGAAGCTATGAAAATAGGCCCAGCAAGTACACAACAGAAGCTATGAGAATAGTCAATGTTGTCCATACATTTTTGGTTTTTTTTGCTTCTCTCCTAGAGTCAATTTTCCATTTCAAATCCAACTTAGTTGACCCAGATGTAAAGTCTGACTCAGCTAAAACTGGAAAACCAGAAACCCAACCTACAAATCCTCTCTGGTACTATCTCGGAGGCTCCTGAGTCATTACTTAGGAAGATTTACTAAGCAGAGGTTAACAGTTAAAACAACCTGTGGTTTCTTAATTAAATACCCTCATTATTCTTTGGCCTAATATTGATAATTCAAAGTTAAACAGCAGAAACTTAAAAATCACTAAATTTTAATGCTGTTAAATCTCTACATCTAATTAAAAATATTGCAGATTAAAGCTAGAATTAACATATTTCCTCAATCCTTCCTGTGTTTTAAAACATAATTTCTGGCTCTGTCATGATAGCTCAATGGCTAAATCTTCATCATGCAAGTGCTGGGATCCTTTCATGCCCAGATGCTCCACTTCCAATCCAGCTCCCTATTTGTGGCCTCAGAAAGCAGTGAAGGATAAACCAAAGCTTTAGAACCCTGCAGCCACATGGGAGACCTGAAGAAGCTCCTTGCTCCTGGCTTTGGATCAGCTTAGCATCACCATTTTAGCCATTTGAAGAGTGAACCAGAAGATAGAAGATCTTTCTCTCTGTCTCTCCTTCTCTCTATGAGTCTGCCTTTCCAGTAAAAATAAATAATTTTTAAACACTATAATTTCCAAGCTTTTTTTGAGCATCCATTATCCAGAAGGCTCCAGTTTCATTTGCATGCCTAACATAGAGCCACAGCCTTGTGTATACACCAGCTTAAACTGACCACCACCTGGTATTTCAGAATGGAAAACTCACAATGAATATGTTGAGAGTAAATAAAAGTAATTGAGATTTGCCAAGTCTGATATGTTTGTTTTGAAATAATCAATTACAAATATTAAACTACATATTTTACAGATTCATTTTCATAAAAATAATTACATAAAAGGTTACTAGTTTTCTGTTTGTTTGCAACAACTGCCCATATAGTGAATTCATTTGATCAACAGCATTTCTGCATCAATAATCTGAATTAGATTTTATATCCGTGAGAGCATCCTTCCTATGGCATTTCTCCAAAGAGAGTTTATACTTCTAACGCCATGGGGTATGCTACTTAAAAATTATCACATGGACGAGGTGTGCTCATTTTCGTTGAGGTATCATTACTCCTGGCCCTGTCAGTGTACACAGCAAGGCAATAAATTACTTTCAAAGATCATGCTTATAACTACAACTCAAAATAAACCTCCTAGTTTTGCTTAAAATCATCTATTCAAATACATCCCTTGTGGTTCAGACATAGCCTAGAGAGTAAAGCATTCACTGCCCCACATAAGAGCAACTGAATTCAAGTCCCAACTCTGGTTCCTGATACTAACTTACTATTGATCCAGATAAAATGATTTTGCGAGTGCTTAGATCCAGATCTATGTTGGAGTTCTGAATTGAGTTTTATGTTACATGATTGGCTTCAATTCCAGCTAGAGGTCACTGTGAGTATCTGGGAAGTGAACCATCAGATGGAAAGGCACCCTCCCCTGTAATATGTCTTGAAATTGATACTGTGATTTTACCAGCTTTGTTTATATTACTTAAGATTACCTATTCAGAATCTCTTGGGTTTTCATTTGACTTACGGGTTTCTTTGTTCTACATTTGAGAATATTCTTGGCATTATTATTAGGATCACATGGAACATGTAAATTGCTTTGGGCAGTGTGGACAATTTAATGATATTAATTTTTCCAATCCATTAACAAATTTTCCATTTTCATGTACCTTTCTGGTTTTCTCTTAATATGTTGCAGTTTTTTTTCTGTAGAGGTCTTTCATATATTTTGCTAAATTTATTCCAGAAACAATAGTTATGCAGCTAATACATTTTAACATGTTTTATTTTTAAAGGATTTAAAAAATTTATTTGAAGGAGTTACACAGCAAGAGGAAGAGATAGGGAAGAAGAGAGGTGGGAAGGAGAGAGAAAAATAAAGAAAGAGTGTGTCTCAAATTGAAAACTCAGTTTACATGTCTTATTTAATACTTCACTCCACATTAACACACCATAAGTTTTATTTTATAGGTAACATAAACAAATTTAAATATTGAATACTTTTGATTAGTGATATCATGATACATACAATATATAATAGCCCAAACCAAACCTTTATCTAATACTTAGCATCTTTGAGGCAAAGGTGCAATAGGAAAACTTATGATATTATTTTGTATATTTTGCTGATTTAATGATCAAAAGCCTAACTTGCAGAAATGAGCATCTGGCCCAGGGGTTAAGACACCTACATCCCAGATCAGACTGTGCTGTGTTGAAAACACACATCCTGCTCCTGACTCCAGGGTCCTGCAGACCCTGCCGGCTGCCAGCGATGACTCAAGTAACTCAATCCTGCTGTACCTATTAGATATAAATGCAAGACATTTTAAAAAGCAGGGTTTATTGAAATGATTGAGAATGATCCAATACCTGGATCTTTACACATTACTCACTCTCAAATAATATAATCTAAAATTAATCCTTGTTATGCATAATTTCATATTTGTGCACGAAGTAATCAGAAAAGCCAAAGTTCTCTTGGATCCTCTGCCCATAATGTCTGCTTCTCCCCTATGTGATTTTCTCCTACTGACTGAATGGAAGGAATTTTAAAATATGAAAGATTAGCAATGAAATATTTTGCACCATTTTCTGATATTCATCTCGGATTTATGGCTACGCACTTAGAGATATCATGATGTGGAAATATTGGGCAAGAAATAAGACTGCATTTTCCTCTTTCTTACTTCAGTGGAGCACAATTTCCATTTCCTCACGCTGTATTTCCTCACACAATATGTTCCTCAAATCCAGGACTATAAATCTGAAAATATTTATAGGCAAGACTACCCCCGATGCCATTTATACCTTGTTGGCATTTTGTTCCAGCTCCAGGGAGACACTCATATCTCATATAAATGACACATAACTATACAGTGACCTAGATTTCCCCCTATTCGATGGAAGGACCTGTTTGACTCTATGACTCTTGATGAACTCAGAAAAAAACCATTTATGAATATTCAATTTTCTAAAACTCGAATTTTCCAGATTCTATATCTACTTCACGTTTTGAGAGTGAGGAAGTTTCTCCCTGTACCTATCTATACATTTTTGTATTGAGTAATGAAAGGAGAATATACTTCCTATGTTTTATAGATACAACTCTAATCACCATAATCTGCATCCTTCAATCATCTTTCTTCATTTTTTTCAATTGCATAAACAAAATCACTGCACCACTAGCAATAATGTTCAACAAGTAAAAGTTAAAAAGAGTATTGCTACACAGGAGTAGAGACAAGATCTATAAAGAATAAATCAAAATATCAGTTTCATTCTTACACCTTTTATATACTGTATCAACTACCATAAATCAGATAAAGCATGACATTTGTAAAGGACTGGCTTATTCACTAACCATAATGGGTTCAGTTACATTCATTTTGTTGCAAGAGAAAGGATTTCATTTTTTTATGAATAAGTATAACATATGATAAATATAAATAAATATGCATCACAATTTCTTTATCTAGTCATCATTTGATAGGTATCTGGGTTGATTCCATATCTTAAGTAGTTTGAACTGAGCTACCATAAATTTGTGGGTACTACTGAATTCCACATGCTGATTTCATTTTGTATGGGTAAATGCCTAGGAGTGGGAATAGCTGTGTGATTTGCTAGATCTATTTTCAGATTTTTGAGGAAACTCCAAATTGTCTCCCATAATGGCTGTACCAATTGACAAGTCCATGAATAGTGTATCAGATATCTATATCTGCATACATGTATTGAATACATTTAATTTAAGAATGTATCATGCTGTAATACAGAATTACCATTGCTGCTCTTAGTATGATCATCTGTTTGCAAGATTAAAGACATGGGAAGACACTGCAGATGGCACGTCGCTGTGGAAAAAAGTCAGCGGTAGTCAGATCTGCAGGTTGTATGGAGGGCTTCAGTCTGAGTCCTCCCTGAGACGATGTTCAAATCAGAGAACAACGGAATATCTTGAGGCCAACTTCAGTAGTGGGCTGACAAGTTGTAAAATTCATAATACATTTAAGAATACGGCTCTCCAACGAAGACATACACATGGGGAGCAAATACATGAAAACATGTTTAGTATTACTAATCATCATGGAAGTAAAGACTCAAATGTTGGTGCGTATGTCGAGCAAAGGGAACTCTCGCACACTGTTGGTGGGAATGTAAGATGGCGTAGCCACTGCGGAGCATCACATGAAGCTTGCTCAAGAACAGATAAATGCCAACTAAAGCAGGAGTATTTCCACCTCTAGGAATATTCCCTTGACAAATGAAATCCACCCGTTGAGGAGACATCTGCACTGCCATATTTGTTGCAGCACTGTTCACAACAGACAGAACACGAAGGCAACTCAAGTGTCCATTCACTGCCGAAAATATAGAGAATCTGGGATATTGTGTGCAACAAGCCAATCACAGAGAGAGTAATAGCACAAGGTCTTACTCATAGGTGACTGCATATAAGATAGAGCATATCGTGGTTGCCTGAAAACAGGGAGGAAGGGATCGGGCACTGCTGATTGATGGGTGCCAGGCTACAGCTAGATAAGAATAAGGAGTTCATAGGGTCTACTGACAATATGATGAACATAGATAAGTTATGTATAATCCTCTCAAAATTTGAAGACAGGGTTTCTAGATGTTTCCCAATAAAGAAATCTTAAATATTTGAAAATACAACTCTACTTGTCCCTGATTAGACAAAAAGTGGTCCAAATTTTTTAGGTTTTTTTTAAAAAATAGTTTAAATAGGTGCTAAGAAGAAAACTCAAGGCACTGAAAAAGTAAAGCTGTCATCTGATCAGTGCGGTGGTTAGCTGCATCATCCCTCTGTCCACTAAGCAGTCCTATCACAAGTCTTGCTATTACTTACCATTAATTGAGCAAATGTAAAACGTTTAAAGCTACTACAAATCAAATTTAATTTAAACGTCTATAACAACTTAAACAGGGATAAATGGAATGACCTGCATATGCTTCATTATTTCTGCTAATTTCTTTCAGAATATTTCTATAGAAGTCCCTATGGGGAATGAGGTTGTGACCACCAATATCCCAGTTAAACCACCAAAGTTATACTATTCTGCAGGTGCGTTTATTTTTGGGCGGGGGGAGAGGATTTATTTTATTTTTACTGGAAAGTCAGATATACAGACAGGAGGAGAGACAGAGAAGAAGATCTTCCATCCGATGATTCACTTCCCAAGCGGCCGCTATGTCCAGTGTTGCACCAATCCAAAGCCAGGAGCCAGGAATTTCTCCAGGTCTCCCATGGGGCGCAGGGTCCCAAGGCTTTGGGCTGTCCTCAACTACTTTCCCAGGCCACAAGCAGGGAGCTGGATGAGAAGAGGGGCCGCTGTGATTAGAACTGGCGCCCATATGGGATCCTGGCATGTGCAAAGCGAGGACTTTAGCCACTAGGCTACTGTGCTGGGTCCTCTGCAGGTGGTTTTATACTCTCTTTGTCATGTCAACCTTTCAATGTGAACTTAAAAACTACATATGGTACAATTTTTGCAATCTGGTTTATCTTGAGGTTTAAGTCATCTCAGTTATCTTGATTTAGGTGTGTAATTAAAAAGGTAGTTAATTAATAACAGCTACAGGTTTAAAAATTATCCTAGAGTATATTCTAATGATAATACTGTTTTCCTCCTGAGGTTTTTGAGTGCACACAAAATGTTTCTATTCTCTGATTAAATATCATTTTTACTTTAGTTAATAAAATTTATTTTTATTCCATAACTTCATTTTACATGACTTTGCCTTTATTATTATATTAAATCCAATTTTAAACCCAGCTTCTTTTCCTGCATCTTCTGGGACTCCCATCAGTCTTATATTTGGCCTTTTAATGATGTCACTTAATTCTTGAATATTTTGTTTTGCTTGACCTACTTCTCCTTCCAGCATTTTGTCTCCCCATTGTAACAAGAAATACCTTTCAATTCTGAGATTATTTTTCTGCCTCCTTCATTTTATTACTGAGACTTTCAACTGTATTTTTAATTTGCTCCACTGCATCCTTCATTTCCAATAATTTGGCTTGATTTTATTTCAGTGTTGCTATTTCCTGTGTGACAGATTCCTTAAATTCCTTGAACTCCTCCCTATGTGCTTCTCATTGTTGATAAGAAGCTTTGTAACAAATGTTTTGAATTCTGGATCTCCTATTTTCTTGATGCCTTCCTTAGCAAACTCTGAGGTTGGCAAGGGCTTTGCTCCTTTGCAGGGGAGTCTTCAGTAATATTCATTTTGCCTCTGTCTCTTCTTTTGCTCTCGGCCACTGTATTTCTGGTTAGCAAATTCTCCTTAGGGCAGGTTTCCAAACTGTCACCCACAGGTCTACAATTCGATTTTATTTATTGTGGTTGATACAGGGTTCTTTGTTTGCAGTCCCTTGTGCCACTCCCTCATTGACTTTTAGATCTGAGCTCTTGTGTTAGACCTCCTTCAGTGTCTCCACAGCCCCAGCTCCTGGCTCACCATTCCCCACCTCGTGATCCTGTGCTGAGGCTGCACCATTGTCTATACACTCTCTCTCTTGCTTCCAGTTTGAGCAGTTCCCAGGACTAGGGAGCCATCAGGTGTCCTAAATAACTAGGTTTTTGGTAGTGCTGATCTTGCTGCTACCTGCAGGCCATTAGATTTGAGGGTCACATCGACCTATTTTGAGTCCTAAGGTGCCAAAGTCGGTAATATTTTCAATGTGGGGATGTCAGGCCAGTGCAATGCACTGGATTCAGTGAGTTTGCACCCAGCATAATGCATACACAGCTCACTGTTGTCCCTGAAGTCTCAAAGTCTTTGCCACCCTGTATAAAATGACACATGATGTGCCACTGGATCTGCTGACCATTAGGCCTGGGGGCTAGCTGGACCTATTTTGGATGGAACCTTTAAGATGCCACACCATTACAATGCACTGAGCCAGAAATGAATTCACTCTCAGCTTAGTGCATGTCCCATAGCCTTTGCCTGATTCAGCTCTGGTGGGGTCAGGACTGTGAAATCTACCCTGTTCCCATACTGCCAGTTTGGGATCTGCTGCTCTGTTTCTGTTCCTAGTCAAATCAAACAGCAGGATGGGCAGTTCTTTGTCTGGGTTCACCTCCTGTTCACCTCCTGAGCTCCCAGTGAAGTCCCTTCCCACCTGGTTGCTGGCAGAGCTCTGGCCACCAGTGGAGTTCAGATCTCTGCTCACTGAATGCCGCTGGGGTATCTGGCCACTGCAACACCACACCATGTGTCCGCAGCTTTGCTATGGCTGTCAGGCTCCAGGTGCCCCCCCACCATTGTTCTGTCTTCTCCTATTTTCTAGACGTGCCCTCTCTTCTTCACCCTGGCTAATGTTTAGCCATCTGTTCAAACATGTCCTTACCCTATTCTGCTATTTTGATTCTCTACATTATTGATTTTTTTTTACTACACCATCTATAAATTTTCTTCCTACAGTTTTTGCGCAGAACTAAGAGTAAAGTGGAAGTTATTACAACTAGGCAAAGCAGTTTTCAAAATATAAGATCAGGTTACATAGACCTTTTTTCCACGGTTCTGCAAGGAAATAATTTTCAATCAATTACATGACTTTATGCAAAATTAATTCATTTTCATTTCATATTTTACCTTTATCAAACTTAATAGGTTAGCATACATTACTAAATTTTGAATATGTTGGGAATTGCATTAATAATTTATTTGTTTTCCTAGCCTGAAACATCTCAAGAAAAATAAATGTGCCTGTGGTTAAATTTCACTTTAATTTTCAATAAGCGGGCATTCGAAGAATTCAGCAGTTGAAACTAGACAGAATATTCACAGCGAGATCTTCTTCTACCATTGACCTACACCACAGCATCCTTGCATTCACACACACTCTCTGAAGTCAACTTGGCTTATTTTTCTCAAACTTCTTCTGGGAAAACATACTTTTTATACTAAAGGTATCACACCATGTTACCATGAGTGCTCACAGGGTTCTCTTCCTATTTCGACTTGGTTTCTTCCTCACTCCTTAAGGAGAGTCAACACACAATTCAGCTTGACCTACCAGCTACTGGCAATAATGAGGGCAGACTTCTCCTTCTCCTTTAATTACATCCTTTAATCCTTCCTAATTACGTCCAAATGGTATTAAAGATTCCACATCTCTTTAAGTTATGCTCAACAGCTCTGGTGCTAGGCTTTCTCTTCAAAGGTATTTTTCCATTAAAAAAGAGTATTCAGAAAGACTTAATAACTAATTGTGGTAATGGTAATTATCCAAGGGCTGTCTTTCTTGTCCCCCAGCATGCCCAGTCACAGTAGGTTCCTTTCTACCATTGATTCTTTGCTTCTAGTTTTTCATTTTCCAAAAAAGCAAAAGTCCTTTGGATTTGGCTGGCTATTTCCTCCCATCAGGTTTCTCCCTCGACATAAATTAGTTCCATTTAGACTCAGTCAGCCCTCTTAACCAGAAATCACATGAGAGATATATTTCTAAGATTAACGCTCTTCCATATTCCAAAAAGCCTTTGAGATCCTAGTTGTGGCACATGCACAAAAAGAAGCTTGGAAATGCATCTTCTACAAGAGATGTGTATATAGTGACACGTCACCATTTTTCTTTACATTCAGTTTCACTGTTAAAATTTTATATTAGCTAAGTATATTACTGGAAAGTTACTATTGATGGAAACCTCTTCCCATTTTCAAAAGCTTTTCCCAGGGTAATGGCTTCCCCCAAAATTTTCTATCACTGGTAAATTTTGGAAAATCTCATTTTGGAGAAATATTCTGCAATAACCATCACAGTGATTTTTTTTAAGTCTCTAACATATCTTTTCTCCTGAACAGTATATATGGAGCACAATTTTAGCAAAACTTAATTTTTAACAAGGAACCAGAAGGCATTATGATGATCTAGCCCATGGAAGCTCCTTGTACAGTAATTGTGTTCTTTCTTTCAGAGGAAAAGTGCAAGCTTTACACAGTACAGACAGACAGAGTTAATAAGCACCTTCTATGAAGAGTCAAATGGAAGCTATTTTAGGTATTCTGGGCCACATACTTCCTTTTGCAACTACTCAACCCAACCACTGCAGCACAAAATCAGCCAATAACATTTATTTACAGAAAACAATATGCAGACAATTTAGCTACTGAACTGTTTACCAACTTAACTCTAGAGTGATGATACAAAGCAATTCTAAGGTGATTCTGAACCTCTCCAGCACACATTTATATCTCTCAAATCATATCCAAGTTTGTAGACTATAAGATCTCAGGAAGGACACTGGGAAATCTTAGCAGTAATCTCTTAGATATTTATATGAGAATCTACTGTTTTCTTTCAATAATTTCATCAATTTTATGCCTTGGTCACTTGAAATAAATATAAATTACAGGACTATTACTATTATTATTACAATGCTGCTCGGCAATAATGCAGCTATTTTACTTTTCAACCCAATTATACCAAATGTCACATCAACCTTTGATTTTAAAAAAAGATGTATTTATTCTTGTTTAGAGTTTTGACAGAGGAAGAGAAACACAGGAAGACATATCTTCCATCTACAGTTTCACTCTGAGGATGGCTGTAATGGCCAGGGCTGAACCAGACAAACACCAGGAGCTGTAACTGGTCCCCAAGCATGAGTGCAGGGGCTCAAACACTGGGCCATCTCCTGCTGCTTTTCCCAGGCCTTACGCTACATCTGGATTGGAAGGGGAACAGCCTGAACTTGAACCAGCACCTAGATGGGATGCCTATGTCTCAGCTGGCAGCCTTACCTGTTATACCACGATAGCCCCTAACCTTCAATTTTAAAAGTTCATTGCTTTATGTAAGTTTTGTGTCTAGAAAATAAAAGAAATATCTGTGGATAAGAAAGACACAATGATAAATGAATAAAGCCCAGAAACAGACACACACACACACACACACACACACACACATTACTGATCCATAACAAAAGAAAAATTATGTTATAGTACTGCTGGGACAGGATAGTCATTTTAATAGACATTATATTCTTCAGCAAAAATCATATAGATTATTGCTTTGTACCACACACCAGAGTCAATTCTGTGGAAATTTATAATCTAAAATTGAGACATAGCGGCTTGCATTGTGGTACAGTGGAGTAAGTTCTCACCTGCAATGCCAGCATTCCGTAACACAGAGAGTTCCAGTCCCAGCTGATATGCTGCTGATCCAAAGTCCTGTAATATGCCTAGGAAAGCAGAAGCAGCTGACCCAAGTTCTTGGATACCCTTCATTTACATGGGAGACCTGGACAGAGTTTTAGGCTGCTGTTTGTTACCTGGCCCTGCCATGGCCATTACAGTCATTTGAGGATTAAATAGGGTATAGAAAATATTGTTTCAGGCCTGGTGTGGTAGCCTGGTGGCTAAAGTTCTCACCTTGCAGATGCAAGGATCCCAAATGGGCAGCAGTTCTAATCATGGCAGTCCTGCTTAAAATTCAGCTCCCTGCTTATGGCCTGGGAAAACAGTTTAGCATGAATCAAAGCCTTTGTACCCTGCACTGCATGGGAGACCCTGAAAAGGCTCCTGGATCTTGGATTTAGACTGGCACAGCTCCAGCCATTGTGGCCGCTGTGAGAGTGAGTCGAGGATGGAAGATATTTCTCTGTCTCTCCTCCTCTGTGTATCCAACTTTCCAATGAATATACAATACATCTTAAAAAAGGATGTTTCTCTCCCAAGCTCTCTCCTCTCATTTGTAGCTCTGCATTTCAAGTAAATTAATTGGTTAAAGGTAAAATACAAAATAAAATAATCTTTTGGAAGCATCAGAAGACATTTTTACTATCTTATGGCAAAGTAGTTTTCAATTATTAGAATTCTATCCTTCAAGGGGGTCTTCTATATAAAACGTTCAGAATGTGCTCTTTTGGGAGAAAACACAAATCACCTTCCAATAGACATGATGAAACCATATTGAAACTACAAAATACCATTCTATTTTCAAGGAAAGTGTTGTTCTATATGTGCACAATACTGAAATGTCTCACAGCTGTCTTCAGGAGTAACAATGCATAAGGTTATTTTATGCAATTTAGATGATAGAACTTCAGGGTCAGACATTTTTCTCAGTCACTTAGCAATACTTATTCATTTAACTCCGATGATAGGATTATTTCATTATTGTTGTTATTTTTACTAGACAATATAATTATATTTTTTTCCAGAGGAAGAAGTTGAGACCAAAAGAAATTTTCCCCATGTAAAAAAAAAAATACTGTCAAATGCTAGCCAGACATCAAAGGCAGGCAGTATGCCCTGAACTTCTGCTGTGTCCTTCTCTTGCCATGTCCGGTACTGGCATAAAATCTCCTTTGCTCAGAACTGATGTCCACTGACTAATAAAAGTAGTACATCACTGAATCATGATCTGGGAAGAGTATATTTTATTTGAACTTTTAGCGAAGTTTTATTAAGACCTTCAGATAGAACATGAAGCCTAATATATGGAGGAAAATAAAACTTACTTAAAACATTTTTGTTTGAAAGGCAGAGAGACAGACACACAGATAGACAGATGTGTCCTAGCTACTGGCTTACAAGACATGAGGGTAAGGAAGAATAAAGGCCCAAATCTGCAATCCCATCTGGGTGGCAGGTACTCCAGCACTTGGGCTATCTCTTGCTGCCTTGCAGGGGATGCGTTAGGAGAAAGCTGTAATTGAGAAAATAGCTGGACCACGTATTCAGGCATTGTGAAAAGGTGAACAGATGTCCCAGGCAGTATTTTATCATAGGCCAAATGCCTGCTTTGCTATCAATAAGTTAAAAAAAAATTTGAGTATACATGTGCCATAGTAAATACAGTTAAGAACATCTTTGGAAGTAAGACTTTACTACTTTGTGGAGTGGGGAACAAAAGCATACTTTTCTTTATCAGCTTTTTAAACATAAGGTATCCTATAAGTAGGAACTATGATTTTCTGATTCTTATAATTTTTCTTTACCTTCATTTATTCTTTTATTACATTTATTGGGTAGTATGCTATTCAAAAGACATATACAATATATAATCATTAAGGATAATGCACATTTACCTCTCTGTATACTGTGGTTTGTGTTTTCTAAGTGTTTACAAAGCATATTAATATAACAAGTGGCAAACTATAACAATCCTATTGTGACGTAGAATACTGTAACTTATTCCTCCTGTAGTTTTGTGCCCATTATTCAAATGTCTTAGATTCCACTCACTGCCCTTTCTAACCTGTAATAATCACCACTCTCTCTCCAAAACAAATTAGTCTTCATACATGAATGTAGGAAAATGCAATATTTGATATTTTGTGTCTGGTTTATGTCAGCAACTGGAACACTCTAGTTCCATTCATTTTGCTTCAAATGATAGTATTTCATTGTTGTTTTTAAGGCTGAATAATGTTTCACAATGTCCATGTACTTTATTTCTTTATTTATTCATTTGACAACGCAAATGTTGTATGATCCCAAATGCTGGCTCTTGTGAATACTGTTGCAATAATAAACATGGGAGTTCAACTTGATAGACTGACTTTTCTTTTTCTTTTTTTGGGTGTATACCCAGAAGTGAGATAGATATTTTTAGTTTTTTGAGGAATTTGCAATCATTCTCTAAAACAACTATACTACTGTCCACGCACGCCAACAGTCTAGAACGTTTCCTTTAGCTCCTTGTTCTTATTAGAATTTGTGAATTTTTTTTTCCCTTATTGGGAGAAGTCTTTCTGGTGTGTGAGATGTTTATTGAGTTTTGATTTTCCTTTTCTCAAAGGGTTATTCATGCTGAACAGCTTTTTCACATAGATCATGGTCACTTGTATTTCTCCTTCTGACAAAAGTCTATTCAGATCATGTGTCCATCTTAAAATCAGATTATGATTATTATTATTTTGTTGTTGCTTAAATACAGCAAAGTTGTTTCTTCCGTCTACAAATTGTTTGCTGTGAAGAAACTTCTCAATTTGATTTAATTCCACTTGTCTGTTTTTATTTGTTTGCCTGTGCTTTTGAGGCTTATCCAAAAATTTATTTCCACAACTTCATGAATTATAAAGCCTTTCGCGCTTCTGGGAAAGGTATAAGCTTTGTATGTCATGATGCATTTTGTCAATGAATGTCTCCTTAATATCACACCACGCGCCAAACTCTGTTCAGAAGTATTGGGGATACAATGGAAATCCAAGCACACAAAACCCAGAAAAACTTAGAGTTCAGAAACGGGACACACAACACAAACAGTAACAAATATCAACTTGAGGTCAGGTTTGAATTAAAAGATGGCTATAGAGAAGACTGCATAAAGGTTAAGATAAACACTCCACAGAAAGTGGTATTGGTTCAATTGAAAAGGAGTTAATTAAGTGAAACTGATGGTTAACCGAGTAGGAAGAAGGTGAGTTCCCCAGCAGAGGAAACACTGAGTGTCAAAAATTCAAAGGAAATGTAGATCATAAAGAACGTGAAAGAAGGGCCCGGCGCGGTGGCGCAAGTGGTTAAAGGTCCTCGCCTTGCACGCCCGGGATCCCATATGGGCGCCGGTTCTAATCCCGGCAGCCCCGCTTCCCTTCCAGCTCCCTGCCTGTGGCCTGGGAAAGCAGTCGAGGACGGCCCAAAGCTTTGGGACCCTGCACCCGCGTGGGAGACCCGGAAGAGGCTCCTGGCTTCGGATCGGCATAGTATCGGCCCATTGCGCTCACTTGGGGAGTGAATCATTGGATGGAAGATCTTCCTCTCTGTCTCTCCTCTCTGTATATCCGCCTTTCCAATGAAAAAATAATAAAAATAAATCTTTAAAAAAAAAAAGAACGTGAAAGAAATCAAGGCAGAATCAACTAACAAGAATTATTTTATATAGGTCCTCTTAAAAGCTAAGGTTTACTTTAAAAATAAAAAAATAGGAATTATAAAGTTTATAAACTTTATTACATAGTTTTATAAACCTTATAATTTTATTTTATTTGAGAGAGAGAATCTTTCATCTACTACTTTACTTCCCTAATTCCCACATTCTGGTGCTGGGATCAAAGTCAGGAATCCAATGAAGGTTGCCCGTGGGGTTAGCCACCAGCTGCCGCCTCCAACGTGCTCATTAGCAGAAAACTGGATCAGAAACTCAACCAGAATTCAAACTTGGTGCTCTGATACAGAACGTGGTCAATCACAGTGAGCAACTTTATTGCACCAAATCCCAGAGGCCCCCAAATTTTAAATCTAAAAATGGCATAAACTAAATGAGCATACTCCAGGAACTTCTGTAAGGCGGTACACCGTGTTCTTTACGGTATCCTGTTGGACATGTAGTTAGAATAATCCTTCTTGGTTATGTTCAGAAGGTGTTGGATTGGCTTTGTCTGCAAGAAAACTACTGGTGCAAAGCCTAACATGCAGCTATAACGGAGTCATGGCTTTGCAGGCAGTGTGATGAAAAATGGTAAACTCTGAATATAATGAAAATGCAATTAGACTTTAAATTAAATCACTACATTATGAGTGAATATACATAATAAAATAGAAAACCTATGCTGCTGGATGGCTGGAAATATTTTTACATTAGAGACTTCCATTGTCAGCGCCGAAATATATAACATCATCTCATCTGAGGCACATTATCAGTGGCAAGGTGTGAAAGTGCTCTCCTATTGATAAAACACACAGCAAGTGTGGGCTTTCTCCTGGAGCGTACTTTGCTTGTCCTTTTGTGGCCTGAATTATACATATATGCATCTTTCTGAGATGGAAAGCTAATTTACATGATTAATGTTCTAAGCTCCCAGTACGTTTAAAATTAGGACCAAATAGTGGTTGGCAGCAAAAAGTACACAGTTTTCCTTTACTAAAATCATGAAAAAAATAAACTAAAAATAGAGTTCCAGTTTCTATGTTTAGTAAAAAGAACAAATGTGTGTAATAATCACTTCATTAGGGTAGCAAATTCTTTGCTTTAGTGTAACAAATGTATAACCCTAATTTTCTTTTATGTAACAAATTTTGAAATACTGAGGATCTTTTACAGTATTCCACAAAATTAGTTTTATTTTTAAATTTGGTTTTCTTATTTTTTTACTTCAAAACTGTTACTTTATCTCTTTTCTCCTGGGCATATAAATGAGCATATGAATATAGATGTACGTATTATTTTGTATGAATATTTTCTATTTAAGCTATCTGATTATGACTTTAGTTCTTCCTTTAATTTTTTTGAGACAAAACCCCACATATTTTTTTACACAACCTCAGGAGTGAATACCTGGCAATATTAAATGTTCAAGGACTTCAGCAAGGATTCTATTGAAAGATACATTACATAATGTAACACACGGTATTCAGTGAATGTCAAGTGTATCTCAGGTTTTTGAAGTCTTAACAGAATGGTTAGGAATAGGTAAATTAGCAGGTACATGTTTAAATTTAAATATTCATAATAATAACTACAGTTCACACACGCACCAAGTGTTTGCTGATCAACTATCATATTGTAGGCATTATCATAAGATTTTTAACAAAAAATAGAAACATAGGCACAGACATTTGTAGTACCTTGTTAAACTGACAAGAGGCCATGATTGAATCACAGGTAGCCTGGACGGAGAGTCTATTACTAACCAGTCCAAAATACTACTTTCAAACTTTTGTACTAGGAATTCTACTAAATGCCTTATATGCATTACTACATGCAGTAATCACTTCGGCCCTGTGACACATTCATTGGTATATAATTAAACTGATTTTTAACAGAGTTTAGTAACTATCCACAGATAAAAGTAAAATTTCCCTTTAATCCAAGGATTGCAAACCCTGTTCTCTTATTTTTATATTAAGCTGTGAAAGTCTAGCATTTAAAGGATGCTGGAAAAATTTTGGAAAATAGTAAAATATAAAAAAGAAAATGTGTCTACTCAAATATAACTATTATAAAATTTTCAAAATATTTGTTATTGTAAATTTTATGTAAGCATAAAATTCAAATATATATCATTTTAGTGCACATCTTTTTGCTGTAAGTCATTTTGCATGATTTTAAACACCTTGGTAAACATTATTAGTAGACAAAAGCTTTCTTTCCTATGGTAATCACAAAATCGAATGCTCTTAACATATAGAAGGCATAATGTCATTCATAACTTTTGCCTATCATAAACAAAGGAATACGTTATTTGTCAGAATTATTTTTTTCCAAAGATTGATTTTTATTGAAAAGGCAGATCAGATTTACAGAGAGAAGGAGAGACGGAGAGAAAGTTGTTCCATCTACTCATTCACTGCCCAGATGGTCACAACAGCCAGAACTGAGCCAATCCAAGACCAATTCGAAGGCAGGAACTTCTTCTGGGTTTCCCATGTAGGTAAAGGGCCCGAAGGCTTTGGTTCATCCTCTATTGCTTTCCAAGATCATAAGCAGGGAGCTGAATGTGAATTGGAGCAGCCAGTAAATGAACCAGTGCCCATTTGGAATCCTGGTGCTTGCAAGGTGAGGATTTAGCCATGAGTAAGCACTACAATTTTTGTTTAGATTTATTTATTTTGAAAATTAAAGTTATAGTGAGATATGGGGATAGAAAAAGTAAGAGAGTAAGAGAGAGAGAGATCTTTCATTCAGATGAGCACAATAGCCAGAGCTGGTCCATGCTGAAGCTAGGAACCAAGAGATTCTTTCAGGTATCCCACATTGGTGGCAGGGGCCCACACATTCGGGCCATCTTTCATTGCTATATCACAAGTCCTCAGCAGAGCATTGGGTCATAACTGGAGCAGCTGGGACATGAACAATTTCCTATATGTCACAATCAAGTTCCCTGCTAACACACCTGCAATTATAGGAGCCCTGGATGGAATTTTGGGATCCTGACACCTATATGGGAGACCTGAGTGGAGTTCTGGACTCCTGGATTCAATCTTGCTCAGTCCCAGCCATTGAAGTGTTTTGGAGAGTGAACCAGCAGACGGAAGACGGAAGATGGGTTGATATCTCTCTTTGTTTCTCTTTCTCTTATCATATCTCTGTTTTTCATATAAAGCAATTAAAACTTTCTCAGTGTTCAAAACTGCAAAGTATAAGGCCGCTCATTTCATGGGCAAGTATTTAGTTCAGTGCACACCCCGTATCATAGTGCCTGGGTTCAAGTCCCAATTACATTTCTGATTCCCAATTCTGCTCCTGGTTCTACTACCTTCCTGCTAGAAGAAACCTTGAAAAGCAGCAGCTGATGGCACACACGCTTAGGTCCCTACCACCCACGTTAGAAGACTATATTGAGTTCCTAGTTTCTGGCCTCAGTCTGATGCCTCCCCAGCTGTTGCCTGCATTTGAGAGCTGGATCTGCAAATGAGACCTCTCTCTTTACATGCCTGTCTGTTCCACTTCCCCTCTCTCTTCCTCTCTCCCTTCCTTACCCTGCTCCCCCGCTCACATCACTCTCAGTCTCTCTCTGCCTTTCAAATTTCTCTGAAAAAGTTACATATTATTCATTTCTTCATATCTTTACCAGCTTTGAGAACTGTGTTTTTGGAATCTTTCTAACTAAATAATATTACCTGTAGAATTGGAGTTCTCTGATTAGAATCTACCCCAGTAACTGTGCTTTATACATTTATTGATGCTTTTCAACAAATACATATTTATTCAATCTTTTCTTCTTTAATGTGGAAACAACTTTGAAAATAGAATTAAAAATATAAAATTATAGAATTACTCTTGAGTTCGTTGTTCATGTGTATGCCTGACATGCTAGCAAGGACAAACAAAGACCTGACAGGAAGACATTTTCCAGAGAGAATCCACCATGACAAAAGCACCTGTATGTGCACTGACTGTTCCCACAGGATCCTACAGCAGCTTCACTGAGCTCTAGATTGTTTGCAGAAAGACCCTGAGTCAGCCTTAGGATGCTATAAATATCATGATTAGTAGAGTGCCATGGTAGAACACACTATCAATACAATCCCTATCTTGGCACATCGGTATTTGTGTGTTATGATCTTGGGTTCCCAAACTCACGCTGACACTTCAACTCCCAAATCTTACCTTGTTGGTTTATGGATTAAGGACAGACAATATCGACCTAATTATGGTGACTGGGAGGTGGATCTGTGGGGAGGTGTCTCAGGCAGTGGGGGCTGGCTCTCAGGCAGCTTGTGCAGGTGAGTTGGTTAGTTGAGCTCAGGCTGCTTTCCTCCTTACCGTATGATCATTCCTCCATATATTCTTTGCCAGCTTCTACCCAATGGGGTAAGAAAACTAAGGTGGTCATATGAACCTAAACTTTCTACCTCCAAATGATAATGAAATAACCTTTTTTCCTTCCCAAGAATATTGCAAAGTTATTTTAAAGTAACAGAAAGTCACATAATAAAAGTGTGGGTATTGGATAACAATTCTCTGAATCTCCCACATTTCCTGGAGCCAATAACACAAGACTATCTTTTATATGTTAATCTAAGCAAAGGGGAATATTTTGTTTTGTTTCAAGCCATGGCAAGCAGGATACTATCTTCTTGTGCGAAAAAAGCAGGTATATCTACTGTAAGAATTATAAAAACAAGGTCTACCTGAAAGCAGAGAATATGCATGTGGATCCTATGGTATTTAAAAGCTTGACTCTCTTAGATCAAGGTCCTACTCCAGTAACACGAACTCATCAGATGTGCAGGTACCAATAGCCCTCTTTGGGATATATTGTAGGACAAGAAGCTTGGGTGATGATGTAAAAGCATTGATACTATTATATTGCTAAGATTAAGGAAAGTCAGCATTTAACTTTGACATGAACCTCATGCAATATTTTAGCAGTGCAATTGTGGCAGGTACACTGTTAGCTTGCAAGCATGGTAAACATCTAAGAATGTTCCAATTTTTCTTATAATTAAGGGGTTTATCAGCCCCTTCCCTTGGCTGGAAACAAATTTGGTCATAACTCTGAATCATGGCTAGCAATTAGAAAATTGCAGCACCTCAGGATCCTTAGTTAAAGAAGTACCAGACTCTCCCTGCCATAATAGAACCAGGGTTGAGTCTCATATTTGTGGTTAATCAGGGGTGATATTCTCAGAATTATGTCATAGGCAATAGAATCCTAGAGGGGCCCTATTTCAGACAAATTAAACCTTATTGAAAGAAATCATAGATTTCATTTTCAGGACCATAAGCACATTCAATTTGATAATTAGATTAGCAGAATCAAGGGAAGGATCAGTGGGTAAAGATGCTCGAAGGGTCAACAGTGCAAAGGGTTAGGCCAACACCTGTAAGGCCAACCTTGTATACATGCAACGATTCATCCTCAGGATGCTTTGCTTTTGATCCAGCTCCCTGCTAATGTCCCTGGGAAAGCAGTGGAAGATGGCCTAACTTGTTGGGGCCGTACACCCAAGTGAGAAACCTTGAAAAGGCTTCTGATTTTGATCTGGCCCAGCACTGGTTGATGCAGTCATTTGGGAAATGACTCAGCAGATGGAATATTTATTTTACTGTCTCTCCATCTCTATACCACTTTAAAGTTCAAATTTAAAAAAAAAGAAAATTATAGCACGAGAATATTAGATATCCAGCCATGTAGTGAGAAGAACTGAATGTGTCAAGAGCCATTGACATTCATTTTTTAATAAAATAATGTGTACATTCTAATCAGAATTGTAAGAAAAAGAATAGAGCATTGGAGATGCAACAGAGAAATGTTTACATAAAAAACAATACAGAGTTGATAATTAATAAAGTTATTTGGATCACAAAGGAGAGGTATGATAAGATGCCTCCCATCCATAAGAGGAAGAGGATATGATGGATTTTGCATGCTTGAGTTCTTCTGAATTAACTAGTCACAGCACAGACTGAATAGCTAGAGTAGGGTAATCTTTCTGCTGCTCTAATTGTCTCCTAGGTGATGGCATTCAGGATCCATTAGCAATATTTATTTAAAGAGACACAAATATTTCATTATCCATGAATTTCTTATAAAACACCAAAGTAAGAATCAAAGATATCTTGGGTCAAATATAGGAGTATGCTGATCTCAAAGGAAAAGACATTTCCAAAGTCACCTCTGCTGACAATCCTTCAATAATCTAACACGAGGTGAACTAAAAACATTTTTTTTTGAATTTCCATTCAACTTTTCTAATGAAGCAAAATGCAAACAATTTCATTTTCTAAATGTTGAGAAATTTGATTCGTGTTGATTACGGTCATAAGTTACAGAGCTGGTTCTTTGTGTTCAGAGCATGGACTTCAGGACAAGTCCAGCAGCTTTGTGTTTGCACACCTGTGTGCTCCTGTTTGAGCATACGTGTGCTTATGAATGTTTGTGAAGGAGTGTACACACAATCAGATGAGGAAGAAAAGAGGATCTTAAGAGAATGTGACATTTAATACTCTGAAAGTCAATTCCAAAAGAGACAAAAATGGCTCCGAAAATAATCACTTAGGTACAAAAAGGAAAGCTTACATAATACCTGTTCTCACTCATGCTTGTGATGTGTTTTCAAACTACTAAGGTTTTCAGAAATCACAAATACGTCTTTACGAAAACATATCCTTACTGAAAAGCAACTCTTGAATTTAGAGGATTAAACAGAAGAGAAATCAGTGGCTTGGAATTCTGTTAAAGTCTCACATTGATGTAAATTCACAGGGCAGAGTAACTTCCTGCATTCTCACTCTAATGTCTAAGTTAAATTCCTATGTTCTAACCCTGAAGAAGGTGATGGCTTGAAGAGGTGCAGAGACAGCTTCCAGAAGTGATTCAGTTATGAAGGTACAGCACTCAGGGGTGGTCCAGAGTCCTCATCAGTTAGAGTCCAGAGAACTTGTGACAAAGACACAGCAAGAAGATGCCATTTAGGAACCCAGAATGATGTTTTCAGCAGCAACAAAACTGCTTTAACCTTGGGTTTCTCAGTATTCAAAACCCTAAGATGGCCCAGCATGGTAGCCTAGCAGCTAAAGTCCTCACCTTGTACCTTCCGGGACCCCATATGGTCTCCGGTTCATGTTCCAGTGGCTCCACTTCCCATCCAGCTCCCTGCTTGTGGCCTGAGAAAGCAGTCGAGGACGGCCCAAAGCCTTGGAACCCTGCATCAATGTGGGAGACCTGGAAGAGGTTCTGGGCTCCTGGCTTCAGATGGGCTCAGCTCTGCGCATTGCAGCTACTTGGGCAGTGAATCATCAGGTGGAATATCTTTTCTCTCCTTCTTTCCTTTACTCTGTATATCTGACTTTCCAATAAAAATAGACAAATCTGTAAAAAGAAAACTCTAAGAAATAAGTTTCTTTCATTTATGATCTTTGCAGTCTGTGGACTTTTGCTGTACCTGTCCAGATGGACTAAGGGACCAACTTACATAAATTTCCTTCTGAAGTCTTCAGAAACTACAGATATGTTCTTTGAAAAACAATTGCTTTTATTTAAGAGGAATTCTTCAAGAGTGAGCAAAAAAAAAAAAAATCAGAAAAAAAACCCCGTAAGATTTCTCTAAAAGCCCCAAATCCATGTAAAACAATGGGGAATAAATATTCACCACCACACTGCCTACACTGAACTGGTTATTGCTTAAACTGGAATGTCTTAGGAAGTACAACAGAATTTAAAACTTGCCCTGATTTCCTTCTTTTGACGTAAGCATAAGATACATTAAAAACACTCTGCTTACCTTAACTGAGAGAAAATAAATCAATAAAGAATTTTCCAAATTAACTGGACACCTTAAGGTTATGAGCAAAAGTATGCTATTTATTTTTTTTAAAAAGCTAAGAAACCAACCAATTTTAACAAATCTTTTAAAACTATTTGAAAGTGTAGAATGAGAGAAAGAGGAGAAGATGAGAGACGAGATAGAGAAGAATGGGAATGAGACGGAGAATAAAGAGATACGAGAAAGGGAAGGAGGAGCGAGAAAAGGGAATCATTCATCCAACGAATCACTCCCCAAACAGCCATGGTTACTGCAGTTTGCCAGGCTCACGCCAGCAACCAGTGTCTCCATCCATGTCTCCCACGTGTTGGAGACACACAGCCATCTATCACTGCTCTTCCTAGTGCGTTAGCAGGCAGGTGGATCGGAAGGAGAGCAGCAGACTAGAACCAGAGACCATAAGGGATGCTGGCATTGCAGGCACTACACGACAACTCGTGTCCCAGAAACTAACCAATTTTGATTAATTAAGTTCAACAAATGAGTAGTCAAAATACATACCCAACATCCTCTCTCCTCTCTGCATAAATATATATATATATGTTATATATATAATTATATATAACATTTTGTCTCTTTATCTCAAGGGTGATATCGTGTACATTTATGGAGAGATATGTTCTTAAAAGAGAAAGAAGATTAATAAATAGAATGTGCTGTAAAATTGTTGGCCTCATATATTTTTTTATTACGTGTGCTTTTTGAACCACTAACATTTGCCAAAAATTAACTTTGCTGTCAGAACTTAGAAGTGCTAATCCTGAATCTTAGAGATTCACACCTAACGGAGGTGTGTTATGGCTTCACGCTGCCAATTACATGAAGGTTGCACTGGCGGTCGTTCCGTATCAGTTTTGCATGGCTGAAAGGCTAAGTGCGCACACGTGCCAACACAGGCGTCTAACTTGTGCAGAAGATGACTGGCACTTCTCTAGAAAACTGCCGGCCGATTTTCAAAAGCTGAACATGAGCTGAAGCCTAGCGCTCAACACCTGAAATCAAGAGGCAATTTAAGTGATGGTGACTCAAAGTCTCAGTGAATACAAAAGATGAAAGGAAAAGGACGCTGGCTAAAGATAATGCTGCTCCAGAATCCAGAGGGCAAGATAAAGAAGCAAGAGGTCAATATGGTTGAGGAGGTGATGGTTTTGTAGCCCTAACAGCTCGGCAGGTTCCAAGGCTGTTTGGACCTCTTTTGGATATATAAGTATATAGGGCATAAGCATGAAATACATTATCAGGTACAGAACTAAAAGGCATCGCAGAATACATCTCAAACAGTAGTGTAATTGCATTCTGGATTCCTCAAGCAAAATCCCTCAAAGTTGCCTGCATGCAGTTCTTAAAGAAATAGCCTTTGCAATCTGCCCTGGGAAACCCATGTTTTAATCTGCAATATGGTTGTGATTATCAATCAGAACGGTTGCTAAGTACTGCTTATAAAGTACTGAACTTGAAATAAATGTTTAAAAAAAGGTTAGGTCTACCTTCATTTTCATGTCTCCCCAAAACAATAGCTAGTGCTTAGGCTGGGAAGCTAAGCTAGGCTTAAAGTAAATTTGGCTCTGCAGTGTGATTCTATAAATTGCAGAATTTCCTTGCTACCTAGATTCTGCTCAGTGGTAGGTTTGCCATCTAGTGGCCACTGGAATAAATACAAGTTGTGATCATAAATTGAAAACTAAGGGAAAATATTAAATCACCACAATTGAGTATTTCTGGCCAAAGTGCAAACAAGCAAAAATGTTATTGGCAGTGGGGAAATTTTTATCCAGGCCATAATTAAAACCAGTTATGTTTACTTAAAACAGTGCATGAAGGGCCTGGCGTGATAGTGTATTGGTTAAAGTCCTCGCCTTGAATGCACCTGATCACATATGGACGCCAATTCTAATCCCGGCAGCCTAGTTTCCCATCCAGCTCCCTGCTTGTGACCTGGGAAAGCAATCAAGGACAGCCCAAAGCCTTGGGACCCTGCACCCACATGGGAGACCCGGAGGAAGTTCCTGGCTCCTGGCTTCGGATCAGCACAGCATTGACCGTTGCAGTTACTCGGGGAGCGAATCACTGGACAGAAGATGTTCCTCTCTGTCTCTCCTCCTCTCTGTATATCTGACTTTGCAATTATAAAAACAGTGCATAAAAATCAAGTCAAAATAAATTTTACATTCACATGGACTTCAAAATAAGATACTTATAATTGTAAATCTTTGCTGAATTATAAACAAAATAAATTTAAAATAAACTGTTGTTATGTCAGTTATTCTCACATCTAAATTGTATACTTAGCTCTGTTATTTATATAAATGAAGTAAAGATGTTTCAAGGTTTTCTTCAGGACTTAAATTTATCTGCCATTTTTTAAAAGATTTATCTAATTTTTAAAGATCTGTTTATTTTTACTGCAAAGTCAGATGTATAGAGAGGAGGAGAGACAGAGAGGAAGATCTTCCATCCATTGATTCATTCCCTGTGTGACTGCAAAGTTCAGAGCTATGCTGATCCAAAGCCAGGAGCCAGGATCTCTTCCGGGTCTCCCACGTAGGTGCAGGGCCCCACTTTGGGCTATCCTTGATTGCTTTCCCAGGTCACAAGCAGGGAGCTGGATGGGAAGCTGGGCTGCTGCGATTTGAACCGGCGCCCATATGGAATCCAGGCATGTTCAAGGCGAGGACTTTAGCCAAACCCTATCCACCAATTTAGAGAAGTAACACTTACTAGTAAAATGTGCAATTTGAGCTCTAAAATAAGAAAATACATTTTTCATCTTCAAAGAATGCAAGAATTCCTTGGGCTGTTTATCAATGCTATTTGTTCATGGAAATGACAGGTAAAACAAAGGATTATGCTCATTTTCCTGCCACAGTTTTCAGTACGTCTGTCCAAAGCTATGTGGCCCATCCCCCACGTCCTTACAGCGCACCAACAGATGGCACGCATTTCTAAAAGCTCCAATATTTAACAAATGGTTATTTGTATGGCTGAAATGACATTTCCACAGAGAAACTCTAAAACATTGGAATGACCTGGAGATGTATTCACTAAGATAAATTTACCAAATATACAACGGTCACATTTCACGGTTAAAATTGGCATTTTTGTTTGCTTATTTTCTTGGTTGTGATGTTTAAGGAGATATGGGGTCCACCTCCAAATTTTTTGTTTCTTTACATTTTAATTAGTTATACTAGAGCCAGTTAAATAATTAATGTTTCAAACTTCAGTAGCTAATTAGATGTGTTTTTCATTATCATTTAAAGAATAATACATTATAGATGGTTGACTGATGAATTACATCACAAGGTCTTACTATGCAAGGCACAGGTAAGTATGAAGTGACATATGGTTGGATTCAGAGGTAATATACCTAACTTTGACATCTTGTTATCTTATATTAGAGCAAACATATGATATCTGACCTTTGGGGATTGGCTCAAGTAAACATGCATAAATATATATTCTCATTGATGAACTGTATAATGGAGATTAGCATACTGAGAAGTGACGATATATTGCAGCATGCATCTCTACTCCTAAATAAACAGAGGACTGCCAATAAAATTGTTAAATATACCTTGACAAGAAGATACTAAGCTTTCTACCACTGTCCTTATCTACAATGCCAAGACATAGGTAGCAGAATGCTGGACTCGAGACTGTTGCTGAAGGACTATACTATAGTCCTATATTTGGGGGAAAATTGGGGTGCGATAGGGGAATCCCTGTGCCAATGAGACTGTATATATGTATATACACACATATATATGTGTAACTTAATAAAATAAAAACTTTGGAGTTAGAGTCAAATAAGTTTATTTTAGCATGCACTCAATAATTAGTGCACCATCATTCTTAAATAAGACGCAACTTGTTACCCACAGTCTAACATTTCCAGTTGGCTTCTTTAAAGAAAACATCAAGTTTTACAAACAAGGCCTGAAAACTAAAAAAGACCACAGTCCTATTATACGCCTGTGACTGTTTTTCTCTAATATTTTATTGTTGTCTTGCCCTTACCAATTATGATTACAATTGTTCTATTGACTTTCCTTTATGGAAGCTTTCCAAATAAATCAATTAGTTTGAAACAAACATTATTTTTGCACTCTTATTTCAGTGCTTAACATATTACTCGATTACAATAACAAAATTCAACAGCTGTAAATTGTTTGGGGGAACAAGCAGTGGTATTTCTTAGCAGGCACACAATTCCACTGATAGAAACAAATGCGCGTGTGGTCTGGTAGAGCAGTCGGCTTCTGAGAAAGCTCTGACACTCTGACTTGCCGAGTGCTGTGGATACCAGCCTGCAGGCTTTATAGACTGAGTGGACTACATCATTAATCCGTTAAATAAAGGTCATTTGGGAGAGATTCTATTGAACTATACATAATCTCATGTCACAGAGCCTTCAGTATGGATTTTGCTCAGTAGTGATTTTTCCAATAGCTACTCTCCTCAGGAGCACCTAAATCCATGTACTGCGAGCGGATCTGATGACTGGTTCTGGCAGAATTGCATGTTCACAGCATGGGCTAAGTTTCCCTTCATCAGCAGCAAAAACCGAGTTCTGATCTCGCCTTTCTTCCCTTTTATCTCTTAAACTTGCTTTGTTGGTGAGTTACCTCTCCTTATCTGCTTTCTGCATCTCCTAATCCAGAAACCTCTTTGATAGGATTTAGGAAGTCTCTCAGTAGGAAAACGTATTCAAATAACTAGCATATCATTGTCTCTCATGGATCCAGAACAAGCAGATATGAGAGTAAATGAAGTTAAAAAACCTGCCCCAAACACCATTTCACCAAAATATTTACAGGCAAGTAAAGCATTTTTTTTTTGCAGTAATTTTAGGATAGACACTATGAGGTGAATGTTTTCAGCATTCCATGTTGGAAGTTTTGGGACTAAGCCTCACCTGTGTTTCTAGTCCAGTTTCCTAGTATTGCACACCCAGGATGTTACAGATGATGGCTCAAGTACTGTGATCTTGACCAGTCACATGGGAGATCCAGATAGAGTTCTGGAATCTCTATTCTGGCAAAAGATGCTAGACAGAGAAAGAGAAAGACATGGCTGGAAGGAAGTCAAAAAACAAATAGAGCGGGTCAGAAAATCCCTAAGATTTTGTGTCATGCAATCAAAGGAATAATCAATGGAACGTCTGTGAAAGATAAATTAATTGCCCAAAACGTAGCAATTGAGTTTAGCAAAACAGCAGTCCCTGGCACAAATCATGACGTTTGTGTGAACCCATAAGGAGAAATCCATGTTCAGCCAGCAAAACTCAGACCCAAGGCTGAGCTGTGCACCCTGTAGGAATGACTGCCTGAGAAACTGGCTTCTGAGTCAACGCTGCACTGTCTGAAATCAGACATGAGTCGGATAGAGGTTTCTCAATATAATTATATGCTGGCAATTAATTCAGTTATCTTTATTCCTTAATGATTGGCTTCATTTATCTCATTTATCTCAGTATGAAAGCACAAGGCCCAACAGATTTCTTTTCAAAAAGCACAGCAACATACAGTAGGGTATCCTCTACTTGCTAATAATCCAGTAGCTCTTGTGGGTACATAATATTCATCGAAATCAACAAGAATTATGGACAAGACGTGTTGCAAGGCTAAGTCTTTAATTCTCAAGAATATATTGATGATGCACAGCCAAACAGCACTTGGATAGCCTAAGAATGTTATGATAAATAAGTCCACTACATCTTTTCTTTCAGGGAGAAATAGAAAAATGAGAGAAATTTCAACATAGAACAATCTGGAAACAGAATGCTTGTAAACAGCCAAAACTTGATCATCTAATTGTAAACAATGGTTTTAATGTAGTCGCAGTGTGCTAAGGGGCCACAATATTGGACTGCATGAATGGCATGGGAGACGGGTTTCAAAGAAACATAATTAGCATTTTTACTTAGTGTATTATTTCAATATGATTATTATGTCTACATTTCTCATTAAACATTTGTTCAGATGGACAGATTCAAAATATAAATAATCATACTACTGAGTGGGATTTTTCTGTGCCAAGAGCTTTGAAACAGACATATGGAAAAGGACAATGAGCCTCAGGATTTTTCCACCTCTCAGACTTGCAGTATAGACACATCTTCTCTCTCATTCTACAGTGGTCTGTGTAGCCAGGCTCTGCACAGCGCCTCATTATTCACCAGCTGAAGAACAGCTGTACTAGGGGAGGACTGGAGGAAGACCAGGTAACAGAAATTTATGTGGAAAATCAGGCCATCTCCTGTCTTTTCCCCACTACTTAAGTGAAGAGAATTCTTGAGTGTACTTTGTTATTTAATTGAATTACCTGATACAGTAACAAAAATTATTTAATTTACTGTATGAAATACAACCAGAAAACTTGGTTTTGTGTTGTATCTGCATGCATACTTTAAAAATAACATTGAATAATTTAGATGAACTTGGGCATATAAATGTTTGGTTTAGATAGAATACATTTAATAAACAATTTCAGCTTGATCATATTGGCCACCAATTGATGCAGTGCAGAAATTTTATATAACTAGATACCTAATGGTTTTAAAGAATAGATCAAGAACTTTTTCTATCAGTTTTTTTTAAGATGATCCTTTATTTTCTTTATAGAAAACAGTGCTGAAAACAGGTTCATTATAGTTTTTCTACCAATCAGAGATATCTAAAATCCTAGAGTTGCCACATCATATACCACCACTGGCAAGCCAATAAATAAAAAAGAAGAAAATGACAGTTTGTGCAAGTAGCTAAGACTGTGTGCACTTTAATATCACTTATAATGTAATTTTAAATAATTTTAAAAGGATATTGCTTCATGTGAATTCACCTTTATTGTTGTTATTAAATAATTATGGGCATTGAGTACATAAGCTCCATTTAATTAACAGTATTGTCCTATTTATTCAATGCCAATAATACCACGTTGCTGCCACAGAAGTGAACCAGATGGTCCAGGAGTTTTCACATGTGTGTGTGTAAATTTGAGCATGTCTGAATGTGTTTTACTTGAAACTTTCCTTCTTTTTCATTGAAAAATGTCATAGAAATAAAACTCAATGTTGTTTAAAATGGAGTGAAATTAATGGAACATGATCAAAATCTCTCCTAATTTTTACTGCATATACTGCCTTAGGCAGAAGCTCTATTTTTATCATGTGATTAATAAATATTCATAATGTTAACAGATTCTGAAAAAAAGCCCAAAATCCTGCTGAGTAAACACTTGTTAGCCACTTCCACAATAATGAATAATAAATTAATGTTTTAAAGTACGGCCACTGGTGTATGAAAATATCTATTTCCTATCTACACACACAAACACACATTCACAGAGCTACAGGGTGTCCTTAGCCAGACTAACTGTGATAACAGAAGCGTTCTACATGCTTTAAAGCAAGAAATAATAAAAAGGAATTAATAGAATATATACATTTTAAAATCCTATATAATTTTTAGAATAAGTTATATTTTCAGCTTCCAAATTGAAAAGATATAATATATAAAATATAATAGGGTGATATAACAATATACTATTAAATGACCAAATAGTCATAATGTGAAATGTAGAGTGAGGGTTAAAAATTGAAAAGGCTATATAGATAATACTAATGGGAGATACTGAGAACAAAGTCTGAGCCCACCAGCAGAAGCCGCCAATGCGAGCTGGAATGGGGGCAGACCTGGCTACAGCACCTCCCAGCAAAAGCCGAAGTGAGACTGGCCATGCCAGTCTGGGCTGCAGCACTTACCAGTACATGCATGACTTAGAGGAGTGTGTGAGCCTGGTAGGGGAGTAGTGGGGACTTCCCTGCTGGTGAGCAAGATAGCTGAGACTGCGGGCAGACTGGGCTGGGCAAGGCTACAACACCTGTTGACCTACATGTGAACTGGTTTGGGAGGAGAGCTGGGCTGGTCTAACCAATTGTATCCACTGGTATAGACATGAGCCAGAGTAAGAGCAGGCTGGTTGGGCTTTGCTGCAGCAGCAGGCAAGTGCTGGGACTTCGGCAAGTTCTGTTGAGCTAGACAGCAAAACAACTTGGAGAATGCAATATTCGAGACAGGGAGTGGGACCAGTAGGGGCGCTATGGGCACCTTTCTGATGCTGAAACTCCCACTGGTAGGCAGGAGTACCAGGACTGAGGGGCGGGCCCAGCTGGATAGGCAGTGTCAAATGCTGGCAATATTGTGTACAGGAGGGTGGCGTTGGTTAGGTTGAGTTAGGCTTCAATGTCCAATGATGTATATGAGACCTGAATGGGGTGTGAGGTAGACCAGACCAGTCCACTGCACATGCTGGCAGCTAGGGGCCAGTACAGTGGGAACCTTCAGGGCCACATTGACTGGGCTGCACCTCCCCCTGGTGTATGTGTGGGTTGAGCATGTGGTGGGCAGGGCTGGGATAGGCCGCAATACCCATTGATTTGCAGAGGAAGGAGGGCTGAACAAATTGATCAACCACCCCAGTGAAACTTGACAGCAAACTTCTGGGAGAATGGAGACTCCGAGGTTGACTATGCCAGTCAATAGACCTCATCCTTGGAATGGCAATATCAACAGCATCTCTGAACTATCAAAACTACTTGAGCAAAAACCTCAGAAAATGCTCCACAATGGGGACACTGGGATGACACCCGTGGGCTGTTTCCCATCCCAGGTACTCAGGTGGTTCGGAGGCTGGGTGTGGTTTCTCTCCTTTATCTGCTCCTCTCCCAGATACAGGAAGAAGAAAAGGAGAATGTGCAAACAATGGTCTCGCCTACTTTCCCCTGATCCTTACCCTTCCCATCCTGATCAACTATGTAAACATCATCAAAAACAGAATTTAAAAAAGAAAATCTGAGCCCACACGTAGGTGGTCATGCTTTACCAAGAGTTGTAATCCTAACACAGAAGACACAGAGAAAGAAAAAAAAAAAAAGGGAGGCAATATATGTGCTATTTTAATAAGCTGGTTATCACTTGATTAAAGGCCCACTGTCTGGCTGGACACAGAAGACATCTACAGGGAAGCCACCCCTTCGGTATATTAGAAGGTGAGATAGAGAATTTGCTGACTTCTGGAAGACTGTGGCCTCTTGCTGGCTCACATTTGTATGCACGACAGGCACTAATTTCCTCCACTTCCAGGTTTCCTTGCCTAGGCCATGGGGTGGCTTCTGAGGAAACTATTCCTCCAGAACACTTTACATGCATCTAGAGGGAAGAGTAGAATTAAGACTGTCTACATCTCATTTGTTGAGTGTGATAACCAAAGCTGTTACAGCTCCTTCCAGGCCTAGAAGGAACAATGGAGGCCCTACAAAGAAGCTCATTATTTACCCCATAGGCTATCAAGACCCATAGTAGTTTTTAAAGTTGAGGCAGACTCACGTACATTTATAGCAGGCACATCCATGATTTTCCACAATGGCCTATGCTTAGCAGGCAGGTGAAACTGAGTAAATCAGAAGAGGTTCATGAATTGAACCTAGTATATATTAGGCAGGATAAATTGCAACTGACACTCATTCCCAGTGATGGGAAGATAATCTAGAGTGATGGAAACTGCAGAGAACACAAGAAGACATGCTGCCACCTGACCCATGGAAACAGCTACCATGCCAGGAGACTGGCCTTTGCTGCCAGGCTTTCCAATGATTTAAGACAAAATGGAAATCCAGAATTGTTTCATATAAAAAGATTAGATACCACATGTTTGCCTTGATTTAACGTGTAATTTTTGTTTGGTTGTTTGTTATTTTTTGAACCTGTCATTGATACTGTCTCAACCCAGATGTCTCGAAGAATGGAACTTGCATTATTTTTAACATATTGTTTACCCAATACTATGTCAATTAATTCCATAATGTTGTATAATGATACTGAGGCCTTGTTGGGGCTTTTAACTGACCGGATCTTTACTCTGTTAGACCTATCTTCAGACCATAGAAGGTCTCCCCAAGAGGCCACTGAACTTATCTGGACAATAGGACACGGAACTTTATGCTAGGCATGTGTTTGCAAGCAATGAATCTCAACTGAACTTGATCTATGGTTATGCAACAAGGTGGAGGAATCCACCATGGGGGGAGGGGTGTGGGAGGGGTGGGGGGAATCCCCAGCGCCTATGGAGCTGTACTACATAATACAATGTAAGCAACAATAATAATAAAAAAAAAAAAAAAGAACACTGAAGCATTGGCTTATTTTAAGCAATTAACAAACAAAACAGTGTGGATTGTTATTTGTGGGTTTTATTTAATTCATGAGCTATTATTTTATGACTATCGATATACAGTACAAATTCATTTACAAACCAAATCCAAACATCTCTTTGTCTTGCTTTGTGTCAATGTTTCCCTTCAGGTTTACATAAGCAGAAGGAATTAGCAATGACTGTGAACTCATAAAGTTAAACACATAAACTTTATCAACACTCGCCTCTAATGATTCAACAACACCTTGCTCTTCATGAGAATCGTCATCTATAAAAAATGCACTGTACTAATATACAAAGCGATTTAATTAACTAGCAATTTAAATCAATATCTGGAGAAGACATGAAATTTATATCACCCTAGAGATCGAAAGTCCAATGAGGTCAAAAGACTAGTGCCTTAAGGAAAAACTCTTGAAGAGAATTTTTAGTTCTTCTTAGAGCTAGATGAAGAATTATGAAAACAAAAGCAAGGCTTGTAGTTTTGTGTTGTTCTTTTATTTCTGAGATAAACAACCACATCTCTTAAGCTTCCTGGCTCAAGGTAACAGATATATATCTATGTTACCAACATCAGGTGATAAAGATTTTCTTCAGAGATGACCAGAACCAATAACATGTGAGCGAGAAGGAGAAGGAAAATGGCTGTAGAAGACAAAGGTGAATCAAAAACATTAAGAAGAGATATTTTTTTCTGTAGGTAAAAAATAGGACTGAGAAAGTCTCCACCTTGGAAATTCATATGTACAGATAAGCTGTAGTTCTCATCTTTCTTCTAAGGCTTGAGAAAGCAAAGTGTACTACTTTCATTATTGCTTTGTTCCCTAACAATGAATTAGTTTCAGCTTATTATCTTTTTAGGACTCACTCAACCACTTCAATATTAAAAAAAATTTCCTTGCATTTCTTATTCAGGGTTGGCTTCTCACCTGGATTCCATTCCCTCGTGTTTACATACTGTTTTCAGAGCATTCTCAGTTAGATCTGGAGAAAGATCAAGTTAGTTCAATTTATATATAAAGTGTCACCTATAGTTACAAGCATAACCATCTTTATTCTTCCTTTATTTTCCAAAAGACTAACTATAAGAGGAATGTATAGTTGACTTATTTGGTGAATGAGTGTAAATCTGGCAGCAAAACCAAGCAGAAGAAAGCAAGGAAATGAAATAACAGGTGAATATAATTTATGTACATAGCAGAACTACTAAATAAAATGCTACTAGAAACTTGAATCTGCTATAATGTGGGAATGATAATAATATTCCCAGGAATACTAAATTCTTCAACATCATACATATCAAAAATTCATAATTTTCATACAGAAAAAGTCTATCAACAGAATTTAATAAAATGCAATGTTAGTAATACAGAGACTAAGCAGGTACAGAATGAAAAGGCTATCCAATCTGAGAAAAATGAGCCATGCGTATGCCTGCGTGCATACACACACACACGCAGGCACACACAGTACAAATACATTCTAAAAAATTCTAGGAGATCTTAGGCCCCATGATTGCATTGCCTTTCTCACTTTAGTGAGAACAAATAATACTGCTGGATCTTCCTTTGGAGGATTTTGAAGACACACATTTTTATTCAGCTGGACTTCTATATAATTAAGATGAGAAATAATTTTCCAACAGCTGTAGGAATAAGTCTGAGCAGCATGCACTTGAAGATCAAACTTCCTTTTATCCTGCGCTACACAGGCCTTCCTGTCTTGCTTCAGGGCTGTTTCCATCATGTGAATAATGTTCCTTGCTGCTAACATGACTCCCCACTTTCTTTTCCAGTTCGACTTTCAAAGCTGGCACCATATCCCTAGTTTCCCTTCTCCCGGGCCGATTTCAAAGGTAATTCTAGCTGCTCTTATCAAATCCATTCAGAGGAAGTTAGTAGAAGCAACATTGGTTTTTAAGATTTTAAAAGATCAACTCTATCAAATGTGTTATGATATAGCATATTAATACAAAAAATGCCAGTTGCCCAAATATACATCTCGTCTGTTAGTTGAGTCTATTATTTTTTTTATTTACCACATAAAGAAAATCAAATCCAATCTCCTAGACCTCCTAAAATGTCCTTATGATAACAAACATTTTTTACACGTTTATTTTCATTTACTTGAAAGGCATGGTAAGAGTGAGAGCAAGAGAGCAAGAACAGGACTGTTGAACGAAGTAATGAATGAAGTAAGACTGCTTAGATGAAGCAATGCTAGTGCATGGCCTAGCTGATGGCTGTAGCTCAACATGTAATCAAAAAGTTCTGAGGCTCCTGAAGGAGGAGTGTCAGAGTGCCACACGGAGGGTGGCAGCATCCACATATTTGCCCAATGAAGTAGACTATATTCAGATTCTCCCTCACAAAAGGCTTGGAAAACAGCCTTTTCTCATCATAGGGTAAGTGCAGAATGTGGCCAAACACAGCGCAACAGAACACGGACTGTGAAGAGAACAGGATGTCAAGGTCAGGAAAGAACTGAAGGCTGCCTGATGCCAGCGAACAGATAAAGGATTTGTGGAACTTGCTGAGCAGAATCACCTCGGAATAAAAGGGAACATTTTTAAGCAGAGATCAAGAATAAAGCATGTCATGTTAAAATCTCACAGAGGATGGAAGAATATGATGAGTGAACATGAGATCAGAAGATCTGAAAAGAGAAATTAAACCAGAATGAAGCTTACTAGATTTTTTTAAGGCTTATGTTTATTCAAAAGGCAGATTTTCAGAGAGGAGAGACAGAAAGAGGGGACTTCCATTTGGGTCAATGCGACAGACTTCTCTTTTACCCTTGGATTTTATAACTTATTTTGGTAAAGATTTGTTTTATTTTATTTTATCTAATCTTATTTTGTCTTTTATTTGAAAGGCAGATATACTGGGAAGAGGAGAGAGAGAAAGGAAGATCCTTCATTCACTGATTCACTCCCCAGGTGACAGCAACAGCCAGAGCTCAACCTATCTAAAGCCAGCAGCCAGGAGCCTTTTCCAGGTCTCCCAAGGCCCTGGGCTGTCCTTGACTGCTTTCCCAGGCCACAAGCAGGGAGCTGGATGGCAAGTAGAGCCGCCGAGACAAGGACCAGCAGCTACATAGGATCCCAGCACATGCAAGGCGAGAACTTTAGCCCCAATTTACCAACTTAACAATCATGGGATAAAGATTCCACTTCACAAAAGAAAAGAAAGTATCAATTCTAATTTTCAGTTTATTCTCTATGTTAGTATGATTAAAATAAGTAGTAACAGATGACACTTTCTTATAAAAAAAGCAAAGGAATAATCAAGGTCAACAGAGTGATTAGGTTCTGAAGTATGTTCATAAGTGAAATAATCTAAAATAATTATCTGACCACCAGTTCTTGTGTGGGTTCTGGGTGTTTTGAGATAGAAATGGATCTATTAAATGCACTGAAGCAGTCTGAATAAATAATAACTGGTTTTAGAATAGTGATTTCAGCTCTATGATGTTCAGTATAAAATATGGAAGAGAGACTATCACAATAACTGGACTTCAGGACTGCATTGCAAATGCATCCAATAAAATATTCCTGATGTAATTTCTAATTTATGACCATCGGCAGTTCTTTTATATCCTTGCTCAGTCCTCCTATTTCTGAAATACACATATGAATCATATCAGAGTGATCATAGTATTTTACTGAAACTTTGTTGCATTAAGCATTACCCAGCACACGAAATCTAAATCACTTAAGCTTAAGAAACATTTTGATAAAAAGCAAGCTGCTTTAGGGTGCAGCTTTAGAAAATATTTCACCTGTAATAGTTAAATGCAAAATGTTCTTTCTCATGACGTCAACATTTCAATTAGATGTTTCTTATTCTCCATTGTTACTGACACCATCAGGCCAGTAATGCCAAATTGTGTGACTATTTGATACTGTTTCTTCAGTTCACTTATCAGACTGCCAGACTTCCTGTTACAAGAAATTATTGCTCAGCGTTTCTTCATCCTGATAACCTGTAAACTGCATAGGTAGCACAGATCCCATTTCCCTTAAACTGCCAAATTCCCACTTCATCCACATCAACATCTCTGTATCACTCGCACATATTCCCTATGTATTATTATTTCTCTAGCATCTGACAATACTTTACCACTACCATAGATTATGGTTCAATACACTATTACTAACTTCAGCGACAGTCTATAATCCTAAAGATCTTTCATTTGCTGTTTTCATTACCATTCCAAATTATCCATGGATTGCTAATCTTTAACATTGAATTATTCTTATTGCCATTTTGGTTAATACCATTTAACAAGTAATCATCTCTGGTGGATTAGCCATGTGTCATATTTCCCATGTCATTCATGCAAGTGCCTCATTTTATTTTTTTTTCTAAAACTAAAATACTTCAGTTATGTAGTGTTGTTTCTTTTCATTTACTCTTCATTTCTCAGTATTTGTTACTGTAGTCCCCTTACTTCCCCTCATCAGAAAGATGTGTATGTGGTACTGCTGTGGACACAGAATTACAAATTCTCCAGCCCTTTCGGAGATTTGGTTTTTGATGCCCTCCATTTTCTGATAGAGAAAATCATTATACCTAATTCAAAACTTCAATTTAGTCTTTGTTTAACATTTAAGAGTTCTCTTCCTTAAAAAAAGGTTCAAATATCCATCCTACATGGCATAAACTTGTTAGTTTCATAAAGCTCCCCTGAAGCTCCATAACATAGAGTAGCATATACCAGATTAGGCCATCAAACTTTTGTTAATTTCTGGTTAAATCAATGATATGTTTCTCATCTCCTTTGAGTTTTGGACTGTCTTGCAGTAATTTGGGGCTCTTCTTTCCACTGAGCTCTTTGTTCTGCGAACACTTTCCAAGGAATGATTCTCAGTCACGTCGGTGATATTTTCAGCTTTTAGAAGAGAGGCTCCTTAGGCAGTCACTCTGAGTCCTCAGCAATGTGCTACGCGTGTGTGCTGGTTTTTTAGATTTTTCTTAGGTGAATCAAAATGAGTAAGTTTTCTGCCTTCCATTTTGGGTGTATTTTTCACATTGAAATAGACAAGAGTTACAGATATGACAGAATTGATTCTACACGGACCTTTGCCACTGGGGCCAGGCTAATCTCATGAGACAAATCCCTCCAATCTCGAACAAAAGTTGGAAATGTTGGCTAGGTTCAACCATGCGTAGCCATATCTACCACTCTTTTCCTTGTTTTTATTATTTTTATGAATAAGTACACATATTTACAGGATCTATTTTGCCATTTCAATACAAGTACCTTTTCTAAGGACAGGTTCAATGATGGGTGAAAAAACTGCCACACTCTAAAATATCAGTAAATTGCCTCAGAACAGAGAGAATCACTGAATTACGGAAAAGGCCAAATCAACCTCTATGTATAAAACAATATAAACTTTGTGCCTATTATGAAATTGGCAAGGTTCTAAGTAAGAACTAATATAATAAATAATATTTAAAATGCTGTTATATCTCAGAGGATATGACAAAAACATTTTGAAGATCGTTACATCTACACTCATTAAAATCATTTTTTCGATTTTCAAAAAGTACTTTGAAAGGAGGAAGTTAGATACACAAAATGGGAATATCACGGAATAATTTTAGGGAACAAAAAGATAGGAAGACAAACACACTAATTATGAGATAAGCGTAATCTCAAATAATGAAACATCGCTTGAAAATCTGTTCTGCCTTTGAATCCTCTTTTTGGAATAACTTTTATTCCAAAGAAAAGAGAAAATACAGAAATAACCAGATTCTAGACTTACCAAGTGACCACAATGGTCGGTGCTGTGCCAATCCAAAGCCAAGAGCCAGGAGCTCTTCTGGGTCTCCCACATGGGTGCAGGGTCCCTAGGCTTTGTGCCATCCTCGAATGCTTTCCCAGGTCACCAGCAGGGAGCTGGATGGGAAGCTGGGCCACCTGGATTAGAAGCAGCATCCATATGGGATCGCGGAGCGTGCAAGGTGAGAACTTTAACCACTATGCAATCGCACCGGGCCCCTTTCCCCTACTTTTATTTGCTAAATTGAACTACTCGAAAAGACTTTACTGGTGAATACTGCTTCGTGTTTACGTTTAATCGCTGCTTACCCATCTCTCCACTGTAACCAAGATTACAGTCTCTAAACAAAACCATGTATTTCATGTTCACCAGTTTATCTTTTAGGGAAAGCTTGGAGGGAGGTCTAAGATTATACTTATATACTTGAATCCATTTTGTTCTCTTATACAACCATCAAGTGTTAATAAAAAGCAAATATCACGCTCTGAATGTAACACAGTTCCTTCTCAAATGGCTGTTTCAGGGTCCACCATATGACACAGACTCTTAAACAGCCATTTGCAAAATCAGCATCCATGTCAGAGTGCTGACTTGAGCGTAGGCCACTCCATGCTAAAGCGCCTGGAAAGACACCAGGGGGAAAAAACATATTTGAAACAGATAGAAAAAAATCAAATATTTAAGTGACAGAGAATGATGCAAAGACAGATAGGTTTCATCTTCTAGCTCACCGGTCAAAACCAAAACCGGGAACTTGGGACTTCGTGCAAGTCTTCCACCTGGTGGCAGGAGCTCAAGTGCTTGAGCCACCATCCACTGATTCCCAAGGCACGGTACCAGGAAGCAGAGCGGATGGCCCCGCGCGTGCTCTGTAAGAGGGTTTAGCCTGTTATGCCACAATATTAGCCCCACCCCCCCAAAAAAATGTCTTAAAGTACTCCTCACATTGTTCCATTTCTTCTCCATTTCTTGGCTACTCCTGTCAAGTTTTCCTTTGACAGAAATGCTACCAAGTGATTCACAGAAGCAGTCAACACATCTAAGCTTCTCATGTTTTTTTCCTTCCCTTTTCCTTTTGTAACAACATGTACCAAATTGCACGAACAAATCACAGAATTTTTAAACAAGAACAGAAAATACCATTTTTTTTCTTTTAGTTTGTAAGTTAAAAACTAATGCTACAAAAATGTTTTCCTCACCAAACCTTTTCAGCGGCTCCATGTTGCTATCAAACCTTCCAAAGTCTTGGTATGGTATAAATGTTTCCTAACATTCTGTTGCAGCTTTCCTGTCTAGATACGCCTCTTATTTTAGCAATGAAAATGATTTCCTGGCAGTTAGCACTAGTGCTGCTGCGCTCTTAGCGACATAGAGGTGGACACCGCCTCCCTCGCACTCCCATCCCTCCGTGGTTCTATTGTACTCATAGCACTTTTACATTCACAGAATTTATCAGCTTCAATGACTGTCTCCTCTTTTAATCTGAGTTATGTGAAGGTAAGGACTGTACCTTGTTTCTACTGGAATTACTTATGTCTTTTCAGATGCCAGGGAGCAAGTCATAGCCATATTAACACTGAAACATAACGAAGAAGCACCTATCCTAACTACTGATGCAAATAAATCAGAAATTATTTTCTAAATATTCCCATAATGGAGCTGAAGATGTATCAGTGTCAGTGGAAAAGGAAAATTATGCTAAGATGCAATTTATCTTAAAAATAGGCACTAGCAGTCTCAAGCTGAGTCACGTCACATGTTGCCTCACAAGGTGTGCAGAATTTTATGTTTCACTTTTTCTGTTTACTAATTTAGCTCAATTTTTTAGATGCAGTTTTAGACATGAATATTTGTTTCTTCTTCCATTGACTTTAATTTCTATAATGCTATATTTTATGACCCTTATTTTTATACATTTACTGTTTCATAATAAATATGAATTGAGCATGTTTTGCTAGACTATGAAATGATTTTCAGATATTTTATCTCATCTGGGAAGAGTTTTACCATTAAATTGGCCAATTAAGAACATCTTAATAGTGAAATGAAACATTAGCTTATGTTATGGAATGTTTCCTATATATGTGCTCTGTAATAGGGTTTGTTCCCATCCATTCTTTTTCACATAGTAACGTAGAGTTAGACTGACCAAGTCCGCTGATCCCCACCTAGCCTCGTTCACTCAAAATGTATCTTCACTCTCTTTCATCTGAGCATTCTAACATTAGTAAAACAAAATTACATGTGGGTAGTATTTAATATTTTCTAAAGGTAGTCTCCTAGCAGATGAAAAGATGTGTAAATGCATTCAATTATCTGCTTTCTCTGAACTGGATATACAAGGAAGAAAATAAGCTATCCTAATTTATCATTTGGGATGGCATTAATTAATACGTACTTCCCTAAATCCTTAGAAGAAATGCAGCCCCTGGACCATATCAATCGCTGCAAAATAAAACAGGCACTTGCTCTCCGACTTTCCAGAGATGAGACAGCTGATTGTATGGGGGGTAGTTTGCTTCGATTACATAATAGACACTCCACGAAGAAGTAGTTCTTTTTCCTCATAAGAAGCTTATTAAAACCAGAAATCATGTGGCCTTCCCCACATCTGGAAGATGCATATAGCCACATTATGGCAAGAGAGCATTTCCCAAAATGCTGCACTCTGTCCTCCACATTCTTCATTCTCATGCCTATTCTGCCAAGTAGCCTGTCTTCTAACCACACCATTGACTTAACAATCATTTTTTCTAGATTTGCAAATAGATTTATATTGCTAAGTTAATTACAGCAAAGCTGAGAAAGGCAAAGACTTCACTGGCAGTTTCTAAATGTATTCATTGCTCTCTACATACATAAATCCATATATAAGAAGACCTGATGGCTAGTAATGATCATGTGGATTTGTCACTCTACTATTTTCATTTGAATTGAAATAGTGTTGCAATGTCAGAACCGCTTTTTAAAATTAAAATTTATTTTACTATCTTTTTGATTGGAAAGACAGATATACAGAGAGACAGATCTTCTGTTCACTGGTTCAAGCTAAGAGCTTTTTCCAGGTCTCCCACAAGGGTCCAAGGCCCCAAGGCTTTGAGCCATCCAATATGTTTTCCCAGGCCATAAGCATGGAGCTGCATGGGAAGTGGAACAGACAGGATGTGAACCCATGCTCATAATGGGATTTGGGCGCATGCAAGGCAAGAACTTTAGCCATGAGGTTATCGTGCCGGGCCCAAAATCACTATTTTAAAGTAATTTTCTACATGATTTATTTATTCACACCAACAAAAAATTTATTTTGCTCTAGTCATTCACAGCAGCTCAAACAGCAAAACACAAAGTAGTCCAAGATGATCTAATTTGTACTTACTACCAGAATATTTCTATTCACAGTCACCTACTCTGTCAGCATCAGTGAACTTCTCTATGATGTTTAATGAGAAAATGTGATGGGAGAATATCAAAAATATTTTTATCAGGCTCAATTTTCCAACCCACTTATCATTTCAATATTCCTAGGCAATACATGAGACTAAGGCAAAGGTGAAAAATGGCTAATGATTTTAGTTTCTCATCTCTGGAGGTAGAACTAGCTAGATAGATGGCGAATGAGATTGCATAGGATTTAGTAATTCTGCAGCTACTCAAACTTGGGAATCAGAAATGAAAAGAATTTTAAACCTGCCAATGTTCTTCACTTTACATATTCACAGGAAATGAATTACGAAAAGAAAGCAAAACCTCAAATGATCTTAAAAATCCAAGAGCATTCTTACAGTGAGGATATCACAGAAACAACAAGGCATTGCTAAACCAAATCATAACACACCACTACAGAATAGTAAGAAGATAAAGGACCTTTTTATGATATTGTGCAGTTGACACACACCTACACACATGGAGTTTCTCCTGCCCCAATAATCCTCTTAAGTAAATAGGTATAAAAACATTTCTCAGATTGTTACAAGAAATAAGTTGTGGAAATGTTTGGACCACAGGCTCACGTCACAGAGACACCTGAATGCCACATGCAGGCACTTCCAATTCTAACCCTAGGTTCCTCTAACACCTACTTTGTAAGGCAGCAAACGATGGATCAAATACTGTGTCCCTGCCACCCACTTGAGTCCTAGGTGAACTGAGTTCCTGGCTCCCAGTTTTTGCCTGGTCTAGTACCAGTTATTGATGGCATTTGGGAAGTGAACGAGAGAAAATCAATCTCTCACTTCTCTCTCTCTCGCTTGTGCGTGTGTGTGCACATGCACGTGTTTGAGTGTGCATTTACTTTTAGAACAAATAAATTTTAAAAATCAATAATTACAAAATATTTAATAACAAACTAAGAGGCAAGCGTTTAGGTTAAGACACCCACATTCCACACTGGCGTGCGAGAGTTCATGTCCCAGTTCTCTTCGCAATCTGAGCTTTCTACTTATTTGCTCATTGAGTTTCAGCCATTTGGGGAGTGAACCCACAGAGAAATGATTCTGCCCCCTCTCTTTCTGTAACTCTTACTTTCAGATAAATGGATGAGCTTTTTAAACTAACATACACTGACAAAGGAGAGTAGAGTTCATAGCTAGATCTACACACATGTGGAGAATATTTATTTTATTTATTTTGAAAGGCAGAAGGGAGAGACAGTAGAGGGGGGAGGGATCCTTGACTGATCTGCTGTCTCACCCCTCAGATATCTGCAACAAGGTTTCAGCTGCATCCAGGGAGCCGTGAAGTCCTTGCTGCACTATGGCAGAGCTGGATGGAGTTCCAGGCCTCTGACCATGGTTGTGACCGTCCATGTTTCTTGTGGACATTTGAGGAGTGAGCCGTTAGCTCACACTTACTCTTTCTCTCTCCCTCCCTCTCCCTTCATCTCATGTTTCAAATGAAAATAGATGAATTAAAATGTTCACAATGAAAATGAAAAACAAACTTGAAGACGTTCATAAATAAAATGTTTATATAGGCCCCAGCATGATGACTCAATGGATAAATCCTTGCCTTGCATCTTCTGGGATCCCATGTGGGTACTGGTTCACATCCCAGCTGTTCCACTTCCCACACAACTCCCTGCTTGTGGCCTGGGAAAGCAATAGAGGACAACCCAAAGCCTTGGACCCTGCACCCACATGGAAAACCCAGAAAAAGCTCCCGGTTCCTGGCTTCTGCTCAGCTCAACTCCAGCCTTGTGGCCACTTGGAGAGCAAGCTAGCAGACAGAAAATCTTTCTATCTCTCCTTTTCTCTGTAAAATTTGCCCTTCTAATTAAAATAAGTCAATGTTTTCGTTAAGAAAATAAAAGGTATATATAAAAAACAACAAATCAGTAGAAAGTATGACTTTCAAGCTTACCTTGAACAGTGCCATTTTATGGCCTGTTATTTTGTTTAGAACTAATAAAACAGATGCTGTATTTACTAGTTTCCCTCTCCGAATATACTTCACCGCTCACATTCTGACTTAATCATTTTAACAATTGGGAATTGTCTTAACCATTGTCTTAACAATAGGAAAAATGTCCTTGACAGTTAGTAGAGAAGTCACTGCCTGCAGAACGCTGTGTTAGATAGCTTAATGTTCATTGTAATGCCCACCAGTGCCCCCCACCAAAATGAGCCTAACAGCCCCCAGTGTAACTAAAATGCATATACCTTTTATGCAAATAAATATTATTTTTAAGTTCTCAACTTTGGCCCCTAACTTCTAATGAGATGGCTGTCATAGAAGTGTCACTTAGGCTCTCTGAATATATCATTAAATAAGATAGTTTGTTGGTTAAAATAACAGCACGATTTCTGCGGTGAGTCATTTATGTATTCATCCCACATTGAAAGCCTACTTTATGCCAAACACTCTTCTACTATTCTAGGTTTTTGGGACGTAAGAGGGGGAAAAAAGGAATAAAAATTCCTACTCTCTTGAAGATTGCAATCTGCGGTGAGAGGAACAATAAAGACTGAAATGCCTAAATAAATGGTACAAAATTGCAACAAAACAAGAAGAATGGAGAACAATGAGGATCAGTTGCAATTTTAAATTTAGCTTAAAGTACATCTAACTGATAATGTGAATAAAGCATCACTTGAGGAATGTTGTTAGGTGAGGAGAGGTCTATGCATACAGAATATTTCACAGAAAAAGGAAGGTAACTCTCACACCCTGACTCAGGTTCACCTCTGGAGGCTGTGGAGAAGGTAAGGAAATCAGCGTGGGCGTGTGGACTGGGCGAGCAAGGTGAAGTGGACAATGCAGTCACCAATCACAAATATCTTAGGGAGCATTAAGTCTTGAAAGGCTTGGCCAAAATATATAAGTCCATTTTTCATATCTTCATATTTTATAGTTAAAATCTAAATTCTGTTAAGAAATAAACTGAAGACACGAGGGAAGTAAACCAGGGAGATCCAGGGAAATCCCGGTGCGTGTTTCTTATACTTCTCTGTATGAAAACAGTAGAAGGTAATCACGCATCTTTATGCTATTTTACATTAAATGCTTCTGTCTATAATTCAACCAATTTCTATGCTAAAGTAAGAGAGAGACAGAACAGAGAAAGAGGAATAGGAAAATATATTACCTAGGAAGACTTTACTGTTACTTGGTGTTCCCTTTCAGCTCTCAGGTCTTAAAATTGCAGTAAACACATTATTTGGTATTGATTTATAAGAAAATGCATCTAGCAATCCACATCCAAGGTGTGTTAAAATGATTTTTCTTGCCCATTTAAATTACTGATGCTGACAAACCAGCTGAAGTAAGAATAAACATACGACGGGACGCTTTGTGGGAAGGCAGGGTTTTGACATATCTGTTAAGATGACACTTGAAGTTCACATCCCATAGCTAGAATTCTATTTTGTGTTCTAGCTGCTCTGATTCAAATCAAGCTTTCTATTAATGCATACCTTAATGGGGAAACAGATGATGGCTCAAGTATTTGATCCCTGTCACTCAAAAGAGAGGCCCAGATGGAAATCTTGCCTTGTGCTCTGCCCTAGCTCTGCCCTGGCTACCATTCACATCTGCAGAGCAAGGCATCAGATTGAAGAGCCTTCCTCTTTCTTTCTCTCCCTGTTCCTTTCAAATGAAATGAAAATTTAATAATAAATAAAATTTTAATTAAAGCGTATTATACAATTCCAGGGCAAATACATACCTTTTACATGAGCATTTCTTTTTTCAAGGGGTGTTTGAAAGGATGCTAATGATGTTTACAGAGAAGAAGCAATGATGATTTCAGCTTGAATCAATGTGCACATTTGGAAGATACACTGGGCATCTTCTGTGAAGACTTAGGTTGACATAAATGTACCACTTAAAATTGTACTAAATAACATAGAACAAAATAGGTTTTTGTGATGTAAGAAAGACATCAGTAGATGCTGAACACAAGTAAGACTCTATCCTAAGCAGATGTAGCAAAGAAGCAATAACACAAAAATACATACAATGGCACAGCCAAGAAAGTTCAAGTCATGGAATCACACAGCCTTTCATAACCTGTGATTAACAATATGACGATAGTAGACTTGTTTATAACATTTCTCAATCTCCCAGGTTTTTTTTTCTTTTTAAACACAGAGGAAGCCATAGTTCTTTAGTGGCTGACACATTGAAATGTTCTCTGATTTTACATTGTGGAAACAATGCTTCCCACAGTCAGCTCTCTGGGGGCATCTACAGGACTAAGTGGTAACACTCAGGGAAGCAACGTTGGGGGAACATTTGGTCGTGCTGTACCATTAATGAATTGCCTGATGGATAACCAATGTAAATTTGGAGCTGGCTACCTTCCCAGAATGCTTCCAAGCAGTAGCACAGGCTCAACAGTAACACCAACACACAGAAATATAGCAGTTAGGGAACCAAAATATGGAAGCTTTGGCCAGGGCATGAAGATATAATGGATGCTGAGTTCCAAAGGAGGTGCTATACCTCATGCAGAATATAAAAAGTGAAATAGTAAAAATGAGCAATGTCACTCTTAAACCTGGCTCATACTAGGGCTCATAAGGGTCCCATATACACAGAGAAAAGACACAGGCAGCATTTGTAAAGAGATTATTTCAGAGGAGACTGTACCATAGGTACAGCTTCCACAGCAAAGGGATGAATGCAAGGGGGTCTCTGAACACACAAACAAGGCTTCTCTGCAAGCACAAAACAAACAAACAAACAAAAACCTGCAAATGGTCTGGAGGATAGAGAGGCCTGGAAACCACCTCATGTGTGTAACAGAGAAAGAGGCCAGTGGCTGTGTAATATAAGCCTGTGTTTGCATATAATAGCAACCTTCCCATTTCCCCTGTCACCTCCATCCCCAGCCAACCCCTGCTCCCACAGGTGTTGAAACGGTATAACTTTCAGAAGCCAGCCATGTCATCTGCATTAAAAATCTCAACCCGGAGCCATTTAAAAATAGCCTGGCACACTAGAGCAACAGGCGAAGACAAAAGGCATTGGTGGTGACAAGTCTTGATGAAAGGAGATTGGAAAAAAACACCCAACTCAGGCTCAGCACGGTAACCTTGTGAATAAAGTCCTCATGTTGAATGCACCAGCATCCAGTATGGGTGACAGTTCTAATCCTGGCAGTCCCACTTCCCATCCAGCTCCCTGCTTGTTGCCTGGGAAAGCAGTCAGGACGGCTCAAAGCCTTGGGAGCCTGTGCCTATGTGGGAGACCAGGAAGAAGCTCCTGGTTCCTGGCTTCAGATAAGCTCAGCTCTGTCCATAGCAGCTGCTTAGGGAGTGAGGTAGGGATGGAGGATCTTATTTTCTGTCTCTCTTCTGCTCAGTATGTCTGACTTTGCATAAAAAAATAAACTCAGTAACACAATTATAACTGGATGGATTTAATTGAGCAGTCTTAAAATACCTCCTTAAAGATCATCTTCCCATCTCCACTCTCCCTCTGTGGATGTGGGGTTTGTGACTCCAGAAGAAGGGGGCTACATCTGTGGCATGGTGTGTTAAGCTGCACATGTGATGCTGGTGTCTCATATAGGTAATGCAAAAGTAGCAGCAAAGGGCCCAGGTACTTGAACCCTACACCCATGTGAAAGATGCAGTGAAGCTCCTCGCTCCTGGTTTCAGCCTGGCCCAGTCTTAGCTGTTGCAGCCATTGAGGCAATGAGCCAATGGATGGAAGATCTCTGTCTCCTTTCCTCTCTAACTCTTTCAAATAAATAGAGAACAAAAAATAGAAAGAAAAAGCTCTATTAAATCCATTCCAAATTGTTTTCTTTGCAAATTTTACATAATTCTTAGCACTTCATTTGTAAATACAGAAATACAGCAGCTGTTGGCTCCTAGTGCCTAGACCCCAAATCATTTTAATATTCTTCATACCTATGTGCTTCAGGGATTTCAAAATCTTCCTTCGTATGCAACATCTGGATATTCAGATTGCTTTAATAATGTTAGTATTTTAAGTATTTTCATTCATCATTCCCAGATTTTTAATTGTAATTTTATTCCTTACTATTTTGGTAAAAGGCTGTATTCAATATCTTTCATATGGCACAGTTGTACTTATGTTAATCCTTTCTGATGTCTTTAAAGAGGGAGCAACCACAGTAATTCAGGGATGAAGCTTTCAACAGTGTACCTTTGTGAAGATTTTAATTCAGGATTTGGACTATGTATTTTTATAAATATAGCCTTTTCAGAAAAAAACATTAACAAATGTCCCTTTTTTATCTATGGTGTATAAGTCATTCAATTAAGTCCTAGAAGTGTATCACTTATTATATTTTCTATCCAGATTTCTAAATGAAAAGTTTCACATTATTTTCAGAATACTTTTATTTTGCTGAAAAATTTTTAAAGAGATAGTTATTTGAAATGCAGAGTGACGAAGAAAAAGGGGAGAGACACAGAGAGAGGTGTCTTCCACATGCTGGCTCACTCCCCACATGGTTACAACCCCATTCTGGTTGAAGCAAGGAGAGCAGAATCCACTGAGGCATCCTGTGAGTGGCAGCAGCCCAAGTTCTTGACCATCTTTTATAGCCTTTCCAGGCACATGAGCAAAAACCAGATCAAATGAAGAATATCAGGACTCAAACCAGGACACCAAGAGCTGATGAGTTATATTCTATGCCAAGAAAAAATTCTAATATTTCACTAATATTTAATATAGGTGTGTGTGAGTGTGAGCATACTTAAAAACTTAATGGAAATATGAAATTGAATGATGAGTTTCTATTGCAGCAAAAAAAAAAAAAAACCCATGACATTTAGGCACAATTTCTTGGGAATATGTATCTTCCATGGAATTTTTGAAGAATTCTCATGTAAGCTTATAATCTCGATTGTATTAAAAGTATATGCATTTATTTGAGAGGCAGTGAGGCAGATAGAGTCATAGACACTCCCATCTTCATTCACGCCCAGGTGGTCCACACTAGCTGGAGTTGTGGATACAGCTAGAGGTTGGTAACATAAACCCGATCTACCACATGGGTACAGGTGCCCCACTACTTGAGCCACCACTGCTGACTCCCTGGAACTACATTAGCAAGCAGGTAGAGTCATTAGCAGGAACCAAAACCAAATATCTATGTGGGACACAAGCACCTTAATCGCTAGATAAAGTATCCTCTCAGATCATGCTTTTATTATTATCTTATAATAGGGTAGGAATATGTCCTAAGCCATGAGTTAAGCTAATAAAAATAAAAATATTTTTAAAGATTTGCATATTTATTTATTTAAAGATAGAGCTACCAAGAGAGACAGAGAGAGAAATCTTCCATCGACTAGTGCATGCTCCAAATGGCTGCAGCAGCCAGGGCTGGGCCAGGCCAAACCCAAGAGCCAGGAGCTTCTCCCACGTCTTTTGCAAGGGTGCTGGAGCCCAAACAGGCCAGCCATCCACACTGGTTTTTCAGGAACATTAACAGTGAGGACGTTTGGAAATGGAGAAGCTGGGAGTCAAACCAATGCCCCTGTGTGATGCTGGTATTGCAGCTGACAGTTTTACCAGGTGTGCCACAATGCAGGCCATAGAAGAAATAGTAAAATCACTGCACAATTAACAGTTGCATTAACCTATTTTGGTGTCCTAGATCAGTTCTGGATTTAAAGATCAGCAAATACGAACCATGTGAGATGCACAGATTATTTATGTTCATTTATTTGAAAGACAGAGAAACATCAAGAGATGGATATAGAGTGTTCTTCCATACTTTGGTTCACTTTCAAAATTCCTATAAAGCAAGGACTGGCCTAGGTTGAAGCCAGGAGCCAGGAACACTATCCTGGTTTCCCATGTGGGTGGTAGGGAATCAAACAGTTGAGCCATCATCTGCTCCCCATCAACATACCTATCAACAGAAAGCCGGACTGGAAATCAAAGGACTTGCTACTTGAACCATGCAAGTCTGTTGTGAATTGCAGGTATTCCAATCCCCAGCTTATCTGCAACACCAAATAACACCTGCCTGCCTGGAACTTTCTAACTCACAGCATTTCAGAATGACATATAGCTGTAAGACACATGCAAGGAAAAGCAGGTTCCTACAGTGTCAGTGCCCATCAATGAGTTTAACATGCAAAATTGGTAGTTACTGTTTTGCAACGCAATTTTTCTTTTTTGGTCCCTAGTCATATTTACTCACATCTCTCAGGGAGAAAATGCTTCTTCCCTTAGAATCACTTTATGAAAAGAGAATTCAGGAAATTATTTCAAAAGAGTCATTTAAAGCAGGAAATCAGCTGAAATTGGGGTTTTAGTTGACAGCAGCCAAAAACATTGTAAGCAACATTGGAGGCTATGTAATTTTGAAAAGAGTGTGTTTCTAGACATTGTGCTCAGCAGTCTACGTGAGCAAAAGTGATTAGAGGAAACACTGAGCGGACTCCATTGCCAAGGATGCTGGCGGTCTGCCAAATACACAGAGGTAGCAGCTATGCCAGCGCCTTCACTGTCCTCACTGTAACATTACTCTAATCTTCTCAACAAAAGAAAAGGTGCCCAGTGAATCCTGCAGCACGCAGGCCCACCTGCTAAAGCTGTGCTTACTTCTCCTTCACAGACAATATTTATGTCCCTGCAAGTGGGAGGGTAAACTTCACTTTGACAGGTCAATAAAACACAAGATTTCAGTTAAATGCTTAAAAATTTTCATAATTGTATATTGTAATCAGCTTGTAATATTTTATTTCTTTTTGCTTGCGTTCTCATTTCTTCTCCTTCTTCTCTCTTCTCTCTCTTTTCCCATCATAACCTCCACCCCCCAAGAATTCAAGGAAAATGTGTCCATCACTCTTCCTACAAAGTCGGTTCCCTCCCATCTCTCACAGTGCTTCTATTTGGTTAGAGCAGCTGCTGTTTCAATGTCATATTATTTACAATTCGCTGTCACAGGAAAAAGAAGAAAAAAAAACACATGTACCGGATCTTCTGAATAGAAAATGAAAAGAGAAAGAATTTCTGGTTTGGTAATAGGATATATTAACTTGCCCCTTAGGTACAAGGAGTATATTTGTTATAGGAACTGAGAAACCTTCCAGAAAAATTAGTGAAATTCAAGTTGTGTGAATAAGCCCTACCTAAGAATGCAAACTGAGTGCCTGAGGGGAGAGGGGAGTCTCAGTACAGTGAGAATCCAGTTCCCTATAGACTCGTGACTCATGGGTAAGTCACAGGAAAAAGAAATTTCTTAGAAAACAAAACCAAAAATATTAGAACTGACAAGATATGTTCAGAAATTATACTTTATAATGATGAAATATAAAGCAACGCTTGAAGAGGACAAAATGAAATGCACATAGAGTTTGGACAAGACATGATATTGGTTAAGATATCCAGTGGTCAAAGTGCCTAGAAAATGTAGCTCGGTTTGAGACACAGGGTGTCCTGGCACAGGTACAAGTTGGATGTGCCTGATCAAGTCTGAGCAGAAACAGATGCACAAAGGGAAACAGGTGCAGGCATATTGACACACTTCTCATTCAGTATTGGAGCTCATTGCGGAGTATGCTTTGGCTTTTACATCCACTGTCTCACTTGAAGCTCATAATCTTTAAACTACATTTTGTAATTCGTGGTTTTGTAGATGAGTAAACCTAATGGAAGAGCAAGTATTCTGAGGCAAATACTCCTGGATATCACTCATCTCTAACACACGAAAGCCTGCAACAATTCCCTAGCTGCGTTAGGTAGCCTCCAATATTCTATTAAGCTTAGAATGGATAGCCAATAGATCATAACACAAGTGAAGCTCTGCACTGCATTGTTAGGCTATAGAAGATTATTTATCTTTCTGTTTCTATACTCCCTTTCTCTGTGTGTCTTTCATCATGTTTGGGATAAGTTACGGTGTAAGGAGTCCTAGGCTCACTGTAAGGAACCTTGGCATTCTGTGAAAACACACATGAATGAATTTGGAAGTTTATTTATTTATTTATTGCCCCAGTTAAGTCGTCAGAGACTGATTCTAGCCAGCTACTTGACTGTAGTCTTCTGAGACTCTCCATATGAAATTCAATCAGCTCAGACGCACCTGGATTCCCTACAGAGTTCCATATAATTTGTTACTCAATCACACACAGCAAATATGCATCCTGGTACAACACACGCAGTGGGCGGAGCTCAAAAACTGCAGGGATTTTAAAAGGGAGTTAGTGGTTTCTTCAAATGCCTTAAACCCCTTGTTTTTGTTTTTGTTTTTTGTGAGTTTAATGAGTAACTCCTGAGCAAGAGATAAGGCAGAATTAAAATGCAGATCTAATACTTTCCTAAGGAATTTCAGAATTGATAGGAATAAAGAGAACTGTCTAACTTCTATGTTCTTACTTTCATATTAAAACTATCTGTGTTGGCCCTGATGGGCATATTTCACTTTTCTCTCTTGGGGATGTGGGAATAGGTAACTTGTAGTTTAACTTATGTCACTATAAATGAAGAACGGTCCCAGGTAAATCTTATCTATATAACTTCAATCATGGAACCTACCTTTAGTTTCCTTGGCATGAATTGAATGATTAGTCTAGCATATGAGCTGATGCTGTTATAAAATGAGATTTTAGGGGAGGCTTTGGAGACAGTGATTGTATTGGGGATGTGGGTGGGATGAATCATCAGGGACAGAGGGCAAACTGGCTGCCATTCCCTGAGACAGCCACAATAATTCCACAATTTGGGTTTTCATATCCCTGCGATTGTTCCCCCCATATAGGATTGATTTGTGTGACAAATAGATAAATGTGATTCAAATGACAGTAGGCTAATTTAAGAGTCAATTGTGAGCACTGTGCTTTGTAAAGACTACAGTTCGATGAATAATCTTAACGATTTCCATGATCCAGTTTCATTTTTTTAATTTATTTTCAGATATCATGATTCTAGTCAACATTCTGATTTAAATTCCATCAGAAAACCTGAGATTAAACTACCCAGCTAACTCACCCCAGTATTAGAGAGACACAGAAACTCTGTGACTGTAAACGGGTTTTTAAGCTTCTAAGCTTTGAGATAATTTTGGTATGCTGCTATTAAGACTTAAGATTAAAGGTATCCACAGAGAAACATGGACATGGATATAATTTATTTGATCGAGAAATCAGTAGAAATTATTTTTTCTGTGAAAATGAGATTTTAAAACCAACTACAGTTGTTCAGGATATTGCCTCCCAGAAAGGAATACCTGAATTGTGTTATAATTTGGAGAACATATGTCAGCTTGTTGGAGTTTATTCCCTTTGAGGAAAATATCCAACACTAGCAGCTATCAGGTATCTCCTGTAATATTCAGAGGAGCACCTGCATCTAAACAACCTTTTTTGATCAATGTTTCTGAGTAACCTTACAGAGACAACACCTTACCCCTGAATAACATATCACTAGAAATTATAACTATGCTGTACTTAATAAATTAACTCCTGTTCATTCAGAAATTCTATTCATTCCTTACATGCATGCCTACTTACATATCTGACTCTTAGCTTTGATAGTTCTCACTCAAATGCTGTCATTTTAGCTATATGACTGATTCCTTTATTTTGCTTTCTGATTTCCATTCATGTGCTTACTCACTTAGTGAATGCATAATATATATTACGCTGGATGAGACAGGCGTGGGAAGGACACTGTTCTCAGAAGCTCCAGAGTGCAGCAGAAGGACATGGACACAAACGGGTGCACGAAACATTGTACATGAACATTTAAAACTCATTATTTTCTGTGTGGTTATTATCTTCAAAAAAAAAAGTTCGCCTGCTCCAATGTCATTGTGTGTTAAGTTACTTTATAACAGCTTTCATAATCTTATTTTTATTATTTACTATATTTGACATACGAATTGATATTGGAGTTACAAAGCTCATATTATCAACATGCTCTCATTTCTAAACTACAAAACAAACAAAGCCAAAGAAAACCTTAAAAAGAAAGTCTCCAATTCCCTTAAGCTGACCTTTAAGAATATCCCTGAAATGTATCTTTGGCACAATATTTTGTTTGTGATATTTTGGACTTTAGGAAAAATCAATATGAACTAGGAAAAACAAGAAAGGAATAAAAATTCATGTCTCTAAGGAGTAATATAAAAGTATCAGCAAGGAAACCAGTATTTTAAAAATATCTATATATATTAGATACAGCATTATTTATGAGAACAGCATATATAAATGCGTATGTGCATACACACACATACTTTTACACAAATCCTTTGGGGAAAAGTTTGTTTTATTTATATTCTTACAAATTTTAGAAAACTAACATTTTTTCATATTATTAGTTACAAGTTATGGCTCTTTTTATTTTAAGATTTATTTATTTTTATGGGAAACGATGATCCACAGAGAGAAGGAAATACACAAAGATCTTCTATCTGCTGGTTCACTCTGCAAGTGACCTCAGTGGCCAGAGCTGAGTCAATCTGAATCCAGCAACCAAGAGCTTCTTCTGGGTCTCCCACACGAGTGCAGGGTCCCAAGGATGTGGGCCATCCTATACTGCTTTCCCAGGCCACAAGTAGGGAGCTGGATGGGAAGTGGAGCATCAAGGACATGAACCAGCACCCATACAGTATCCTAGAGTGAGTATGGGAAGCCTTTAGCCACTGATCCATCTCTCAAGGCCCAAAAATTATGGCTATTTAACACTAAATAAAAATAAAATATCACCCACAATCTCATCTTACCTCGCACAAAGTTTACATATGTACCTCAGCATTTGGATTTTTTTAACTTCAGTTATTTACATTTTGAACTGTCAATAGTAATGGTGACCCTTAGTTGTTTTATCTGTTTTATAGATGAGAAGCCTCAAAGTCTATTAATATAAGTTAGCCTATATGTCAACCATTGGCCAGGCACATGCCCATTATCATCACACTAATAACTAATAATAAGGTGGTAATTATTTAAGTCAGTTTCATTGGATACAGGGTATTCAAATTAAACACTGTACTCAATGTATTTGTGAGTGTTTTTGGATGAGATTAGCATTTTAATTAGCAGACTAGGTTAATTAGATTGCCCTCTCTAAAGTGGCTGAATATCATCAAATTCTGATGAGAACAAAAAGCCAAGAAAGGTAAAATTCACCTCATTCTCTTGCCTCCTTGTTTAATCTGTGGAGTCTGAGATGTGGCCTATCATTCCTTGTATATCACCAAATCTTTATTATTATTTGAATATGTTTCAACTTCTGTGAAAAAGTTTATATACATTCCAACTTTGACATTTGAGGATTTAAAGCAAAATTAATAATTCTCAATTAATGGGAAATCTCATTTTGAGATACTTCAGTGTAAATTTGTTTGTATTTGCATATGTGCATGTTTGTATATAAATATCAATATATAGATAAGATATACACACCTACATAAATTGAAAATTACTCTAAAACTTGATATCTGTATATCAACTTTCATTATGTAAATAATCTCTTCTAGAGTCATTCCTCTGGAAAACTTCTGTTTAAAGAGGAGGAAAATGTACAGTTCAACAGAAATTTTCTCCTGTGGATGTTCCGGCTCATGCCTTGGTACTGCCTCTACGGAAATCAGTATGGAGAACAATCAAACAACTTAAAATCTGCATATCATAGGATCCAGCAATAGCACTTCTAGCAAGTGCACCTGTTACGTGAGAAACCAACATGCACCCCTATGTTCATAGCTGCATAATCAATAATTGCAAAAACTTGGAAGCTACTGAAATGCCCATCAACAGAAGACTGGGTTCATCTACTCCATGGAATACTACTCAGCTATTAAAAAACAAACAAACAAACAAACAAAAAATGAAATGCACTTCTTTGTGGCCAAATGGGCTTAATTGGAAACCATTATGCTAAGAGGAAATGAGCCAATCCCAAAAGGTTAGATACCACGTTTGCCTTAATTTAAGATGAAATGATGTTAATCTGAAAAATAGTGTCTCTAAATTGTATTATTATTTCAACCTCAAACAGCCTGTATCACATGCAATAAGATATTGTGATGTAATCAATGAACCAACAATCAATGTGAGTCAGACTGCTTATGGATCTACATAAAAGAACTGTAAAACCTAATATACTTTCAATAGCCTATGTTATTCCGCAATGGGGCAGGAGACCAGAGAAATCTTCTACCTCCTTAGAATGTGTGAGAAAGATGTTAATTATAAACTATCAAGAATATAACACATAACTTATAGATAACTGATCGAATCAGCATTTGACATTAGCAAGACTATAAAGACATTTAGGGGGAATCAAGAGTGATTCTGACAACCTCTTAACAAGAGGTCATATGCACAGAGTGGAAGGGCACCCCAGAGTGGAGCAGGAGGACAGGAGGAGGCTTGTATCTAAGCGCTGAAAACTCCTAGATCCTCACCAAGGACTATCAGTATGGAAACCAAGGGCTATATCCCAACTGCCAAGGAGACCACAGGGAATTGGAGTGCCCTTTCAGGCCAAGAACTCTGAGGTCATCCACTCCCTTTCAGATCTCATGGGATAGAAGATGCCCAGATCCTTCCTCACAGGATCTAATGTCATCGGAACAATAGCTGGGAGCCTTGAGCGGACCTCAGAAACAGAACAGCAAACTCCCTTTGGGACTTGGGAGGGGAGCTTTCTCTGGTCCTTACTTAGTTCCAACTTTGGATCCCCACCCTCTCTTGCAATGACCATCAGGGTAGTTTCGGAGCACGCCCCACTCCCCCCCCCCCCAAAATTAGATTACACAGAGAAAAACAAGGAAAGCTTAGAGCCAGACAGGAAATAGCTTGGACTCACATATACCTTACCAGGTAGGACACAAAAGTTAGTTATTCTTTACTAAGGTATTGATGATTTCTCTGCAAATCCCTCCTAAAACTGTGCTGTGCCTCAACTGTTGACATGTGCCTTGTCAGAGTTATAAGCCAGCATGAACTATCCTAAAATACACCAAGTTCAGTAAAAATTATGCTTAAACACTAGAAACTACTAAATATAAAAATGAAAATAGACCCGAGACAGCTGAATAATACCCTATAGCCATTTTAAGGTGTATAGCAACCAGTTGTGTATAAACTAAAATTGAAATGTCAATGAAGTAGTCACAGGATGTGGTTAAGAACTTGAATTTTCTAACATATTGGTCACTCAATATCATGTCAATTAACTCCATAGTGTTATAAATTGTTGTTGATGTTATGTTGTGGCTTTTCTTTGGAGAGGATGATATTCTGCTAGCTCTACCTTCAGACCAGAGATGTTCTCCCCAAGAAACTGTTGAATTTATCTGTACAATAAGATGCTGGACTCTATGCATGGTACATGCATGCAATGAAGAACTCATGACTGGATTTGAACTGCAGTACTGAAAAAGGGGGAGGAGTCCACCATGGGGGAAGGGCATGGGGAGGGGTTAGGGGAATCCCAGAGCCTATAAAACTGTGTCATAAAATGAAATGAGATTAAAATAAAATAATATTTCTCCAGAATTCTTGGCATTTGAAAAAAAGTTATACGACATTATGCTGTTTATTGTAATAATGTGGATTGCAACAATTATATTCTAAAATACTTCGTTTGGAATTTTCAATTACATTTGTATATAATTTATAGTCATTGATCTAACTCCTATCTGCCAAGCTAGGTGTTAATAATATAGTTCAGAAAAGAGACACATTATGAATTTTATCCACAAATAACTGACAATTTCTCTTTAAGTCCTAAGAAATCTTTAACTCTAGAAGATAGAATGTAGCGCCCTTATGATGTGCTAATTACAAAAGTATGAGAAGATTCTCTATAAGGTAATTATTATACAGAAATTAAAGGGTATTACATGTTAAAGTCCATAAGGTTTTCTAAGAGCAATTTTAATTTTTTAAAATTTTCTGAGTCAAATATCATTTTTAAAAGTGTTTAAATCTCTACAATGAAATTTGAAATAAAAAGATAAGCAAACTCACCAAAGACACACACACACACACAAATGAACAGATATTTGTTGCTCGTGCATCCAAAGAATCGAAATCACTGAAATGTCTACATGACCTAAAGCAATCTACAAATCCAATGCAATCCCGGTGCTAGAAAAAGCAATCTTAAAATTCATGTGAAATCTCAAAAGACCCAGAACAGTCTAGTGATTCTGAATAAGAAAAATCAATCTGGAAGTAATCACAGTACCTGACTTCAAAGCATACTGCAAGGCTAATATAATTAAAACAGCACTGTACTGGATAAAAACTGACATAGATGAATGGAACAGAATAAGGAGCCTAGAAATTAATCTTCATATATAAAGTCAACTAAGTTCTGACAAAAGTGCTGAGGCAACAAAGTGGAGTAAAGACAATCTCTTCAACACATGGTACGGGCAAAACTGGTTAGATATACACTGAAAGGTACAATTAAATCATACCTCTTATACACAAAAATCAAGTCAAGATATATCAAAGACCTTCATTTCAGACATGGGAGTGTGAAACTGCTGGATGAAAATGCATGGAAAATATTTTAAGACACTGATGTGGGAGATGACTACTTGGATAAGATCCCCCAAAGCACACACAACAAAATCAAAGCAGAACAAATGGGACTATATCAAACTCATGAGATTATGCACAACAATGGAAATACTCAGTAGAATGAAGAGCTATCCAACACAAAGAGAAAAAAAATTGCAAACCACCTATGTGACAAAGAATCAACATCAAGAATCTATAAGCAACTGAAAAAGCTCAACAATAGAAAAAGAACCAATCTGATTAGAATCAGGCAAAGGACTTGGACAGTTCTCAACATGAAAAATACAAGGAGCAGCAACTATATGAAGATAACGTTCATTACTAGCAGCCATCAAGGACATACATATCAAAACCACAATGAATCATCACGTCACCTCTGTCAGAATGGCTAACATTCCAACAATAAAGAGAAGCAAATGCTGGCGAGAATGCGGACAAAGGGGAACATTTATGCATTACAAGTGGGCCACTGTGGAAAACTGGTTTCTTAAAAAAGTAAAACAAAAAACTAGGAAATAGACTTTCCATATGATCCAGTTATCCAACTGTTTGTAGATGTTCCCCAAAGACTTGAAATCAGAGGTACTTGCATATCCAGGTTTATAGCAACACTATTTGCAACGGTGAAAATTTGGAATCAACCAAGGTATTTATCATCACATTACTGGATAAACAAAATGTGGCTTACATATGTAGAAAAAAGGACATCAGGTTGACTTAAGTAAGCTGGACTGACAAATATCTCTTCTTCCTTATATGAGAAAGCTAAGCATCTGAAAAAAAATCCCCCCCCAAAAAAACAAAGAAAGGTATTTTATGTATAAGTACTGCGGCAAATATAGTTTTGTACAAGTTTGCTTTATGCCTTTGTCAAACCAATGTTTAGGAATGTTATTATAAATTTAATAATCTATAACTTTAAAATTACTCTATATCAGTGAATGCTAATTTTTACATTCAATTACTATTTAGAGCCCAATATCTATAATCCCACTCAACCAGAGATTGGTGTTGTGCTTATTTACTTACTTATTTATTTGCTTCTTACTTATTACATTTTTTTATTTGGTGAAATATTAAGCCTTTATATTGCAATATAAGCTTTAAATATGTTATCTCAAAAACTGCAAACAAACAAAAAAACAGATGGGAAAAGGAAGGAGGGTTGGAAGAATGGAGGAAGGATATAGCACTATGGTCTTAGAATTGTATGCACAAATCACACTGAATTTGTTAGAAACTAATTAAATGTTAAAATGCAAAAAGCTTTTTAAAAAATAAACAGAAGAAGATGGCTATGGATTCTGACAAATATATTAAAATAAGACGTTAGTAAGAAGGAAAACTGTGATATATGAAAACTCAGCAAGATTATATTTTTTCTGTAAATTAAAAATTATGATCATATTAAAGTTAAAATTTTACAAATAAAAAATAAAGTCTTACCACAAAGAAATATTGCATAATGGAAAAATTCATAAGATCATTAAGCATTGCTCTTCAGCTTTGATGAAGTCATTTGAGATATCCAAAAAGTCAGCATTCTTCCCTTTGAATTATTTTGTGGATGAAGAAGTTGTGATTCTTTCAGAAAATGAAAGTTTAAAAATTGAAACCTGATCAAACAGGAGTTAGCATTCTTGGCTCCTGATTTTCATGCTGTTTTCTCTCAGTATCTGTTAACACAGCTTCACACAACATAATTAGTGGTTTCAATCCACATATTTATGTCAGAGTTAAAGGGAAACAAAATAAAATATTCTGGAACTGGTGTGTGTTTTAAATTAATACAGCTACTTTATTTCATCCTTCCCAATGATTATAGAAGTTCATTGTATAACTGAAGAAACTAGCAATTATTAGCCAATTATCCAGATATGTTTATATTAATCAGCTGTATTTTCTGTAAGAAACCCAACAATATGAAAGTTGATTGTTTCACAATTATCTGATAAACAAAGCCTCACTCTCTGTAGCCCTCCTCCTCATTCTCAGATTTCATGAAATCACACTAGCACTACTGAATAAATTATCTTAATTTTATGCTACCGCAGTTAATTCTATTTCGCCATCTAAATGTAAGAGAGGGAACCAGGAAAATTAAATGGCAAATATGTGATAATAACTGAATATTTGAGGGTTTTAGAGATAAGATCGGCTTCCTCAGCCTCAGGTAAAAGACCCTTGCCATCACCTTCATCCCAGCCTTGGGAGAATCTAGAGCACTAGATAAATGAACCACAGAAACTGAGTTACAAAGCTGATGAACCTGGGGTAATATGCTAGGTAGCAAAAGCAAGCTAACACAATTCACCATTTGACAATATCAGAAAGATGTCAATTTTCCTCAAGTTAGTCTTTCGATTCAATATACTGCACCAAGAATTTTTCTGCAGAAATTAAAAAAAAAACTAATTCTAAAATTTAATTAGAAAAGATGATCAAAAAATCACCAAGATAATAATAAATAAGAGGATAATAATAAATAAGGAGGATATGCATAATTACTAAAGAAAAGATAGATTATGGGCATTTGTTTACTATTTGTGTGGTTGTTCATGTTATTTGAAAAGCAGAAAGGAATCCCATCTAGTGGTTCAGTGTCCAAAAGTTTTCTCCCCAAACAGTTGAGGTTGGTATAGGCCAACACCAGTAGCCAGGAACTCCACTTATCTCTGCCACGTGGGTGGCATGGACCTAATGGCTTGAAGCATCGTTTGATATGTCACAGGATGTGTGTTAGCAGAAATTTGCAATCAGAAACAGAGATGCCGTTCCATGTCTTTAACTACAAGGCCAGTTGCCCACCACAGGTCATGAAATATTTAGTAAGAGAGTAAATAACAAATCTAAAAACAGAATTTGATACATCTGCACAGTTCCTTGATTTATGACAATTTGGCCTTGAAGCGAAGCAGTAAAATATGTTTGCTTTGATAACTGTATAGCAATCTACATCCCTGGAATTGGTAAATACCAAGATGAGCGTAAACTACTACTTTGCAATATATGCTAATCTACCTTTTACATGATACCCAGCTAACTTTATCTCTTAGTAATCAATGTATAGGCAATCCCTTCCTTTTGAGTGTAAGTTCCAATCAGTGACCCACTTTTTATGGGGAAAAAAGTAAAACGAACAAGCAAACAAACAAAAGCATGTCCTAGAATAATCTGACTCCTGCTCCCCGCCACCCCACATACACACCATGCTCTCCATGGAACCCTGCACTGACATAGGAGACCCAGAAGAAGCTCCTGGTTCCTTCTTCCTGAATCCCGGCTTTGGATCAGCTTGGCTCCAATGGAAGTGAGCCAACAGATGGAAGATATCTCTTTCTGTCTGTCCTTCTCTCTGTATATCTGCCTCTCCATTAAAAATCATTTTCAAAAATTTGTTGAAACCTCTAGATTTCACATAACAAGAGATACCAAATCTATAACATATCAAACCTTGCTATTTTATGTCATTCTTTAAATATATATATGTATATATTTTTTCTCCTTATTTGAGAGAGAAAGAGACAGCATGCTCTCATCCACTGATTTACTCCCTGAATGTCCACACTGGCTGGTGTTAGATGGTGCTCTAGCCAGGAGCCAAGAAGGCGATTCCGGTCTCCTAAATGAATGCAGACGCACAATTTATTAGCTATCACTGCTGTTTCCCTGGGTCTGCATCAACAGGAAGCTCTAGTCAGGAGCCAGAGCCAGGTCTTAAACCAAGATACTCCAATATAGGAACCCATGCATCTTAACCACTAGGCTAAAACTCTACCTCCATTCATTAAGATTTATTTTCAATTTTCAGTTATTAAAAGAGAGATTTAGGGAACACACTTTGGGACAGTGGTTGAGATGTCCTTTGGGACACTTTGCAATCCCGTATCTGAGAGGCCAAGTTCAAGTCCCAGGTTTGCTCCCAATTTCAAGTTCCTCTGAATGCACATTCAAAGAGGCAGCTTGTGATGGCTCAACAACTGCGGTCACTGCTGTCTTTGTGGGATCTCTCTGAGTATCCTGCTCCCTGTGTTAGCCTGGCTCAGACCGAGCTGTTGCAGGCATCTGAGGGCTGAACCTGTATATGAGATTTTTCTACTATCTGTCTCTTCCTCTGTCTCTCTAACTTCTAAATAAAACAGTTTCAATTATATTTATTGTATTTTAAAGATAAATTATTAACTTTATTTTACTCTTCTTATTTATAATATATGCAACAAATATTCATTTATCAGATCCATAGGATGCTTTTGTATGTTTCTATATTTGTCTTAAGATACTGTTTTTTCATTGTCTACTTGCCCATTCTAGTGCCTTTGACACACCTGTATCCAATTTTTCATTTTGGAAAATGAGGTCAGATGGAAAAAAAAAAGACCAAAACATTTTAAAATCTCTCTCCTTGTGTTATTTGAAGAGAAGAAGACATAAAAATGTGGGGTTTTTAAAATTTCTTTTCACTTAATTTTTTTAAATTAGGAAAACCATGGGTAGAAAAAAAAACTAGTGGAGCAGATGAAAAAATGAGTATTAAAAGGCTCAGAGAAGTCAGGACTAAATATAAATTTTCTTAATAATCAAGTCCGCCTTCTTAATTTATTCTTATATTTTCCCCTAGATAAGTAAGCCTTACAAAATTAGGCCAATCTAGTACAAAAATAATAAGGTAAAAACATGTAGCAAGCATATGAATTCTTAGGAAAGCTACACATGAGACTAGTTACGTGGTAGTAAAATAGACAGATCTAACATATTTTGAAACTACTGCAATTATCTAAATATTTGGTAATATTTAACCTTTAAGATAAGTGTGTAATGTTGAGTGAAGAGGCACATTTATTCTACTTTTACCAGAAATGTCAAATGGAGATAGAGTTCAGGAAATCTAAAAAACAAACTCTTCATAACTTTGAATAGAAAATGTGAAATTATTAGTAATAATTTCAAATTGTTTTTAAATTGTTCCTCAACCCTTACCCAGTCTCTGACACTTCACTCAGTTTTCAGAGCAAAAGCATATAAAAAGACAATAAAAATATGTTTTAGGTTTATCTTTCTAAAATGCTTATATTCACGCAGGATTTGTTCTGCTGAGGATTTTGAATGCTAATTTCTGTACACAAAGGCGTTGTATGGAGGGACCACCATTTTGGTACATCCAGGTGCTGTCACCTGCGACACTGACACCCTCCCTGTATGGGTGTCAATCCAAGCCATGGCTGCTCCATTTCTGAATTCAGCTCCCTGCTAATGTACCTGAGAAGGTAAGGGAACATGGTCCAAGAATTTGAGCCCCTGTCAACCATGTGAGAGACCCAGATGGAATTTGAGGCTTCTGGCCCCACCATGACCATTAGGACTATCAGGGAAGTCAACTAGCAAATAGACAATCTTTTTTTTTCTCACTCTTTCTCTCCCTCACACTTGCCCTATCCTCTTTCCTCTCCTCATTCTCTTTATAACACTGCCCTGAAGAGCAAAAAAGAGTTGAACATAGTTAATAACAACCTTAAATACGTAAATTTACTTCTATAATTATTTTAAGAGATTTTAGATTCAATCAGCAAATATACAAGGAGTCTTCCTGTATACTCACGAACAGATAAACAATGTACAGTAATAGCAAACTCTTACACCTAGCCAATTTTCATTTGGTGTGCTATAGTTTCCTACTTGAAATTCTAAGAGAACTGCTTCAATTGGGAGGGTTAAAACCATAATTGTTAAGACCAATTAGTGACTATGTGTAACAGCCTGCATATTTTGCTACTTTATCTTCCTTTAAATGGAGTACTAAGGATTTAAAACAGGAGATAACTAGTTTACCAATAGGATTCCATTATTGATCTCATTGTCAACATTGGCCTCTGCATCAAAATGTCAACACTGCAAGGTCAATAATGGAGTTTTGCAATTATTTTCAAATGTTTCTTTATTATTTATTCATTTGAAAGGGGAAGCAATGGAATTAGAAGTACACAGAGATAGGAAGATGGCATGGATTAGTTGGTTCACTTTTATCTATGGCTGCAAGAGCCAGGGCTTGGCCTGGGAGTCAAACTTCATCTCCTATTGATGTCAGAAAGCTATATACATGGCCCATTATCAGCTGCCTTATCAGACAAATTATCAGAAACACAGTCAGCAGGGAATTAAACACGACTTGATATGAGATGTCAAGGGATGCTGACATTGCACGCAGCATCTTCACCTGCTATACTATAAGGCTGGGTCCTTTGCAATTTTTCAAGGGTATGAAAATGTAGTAATTCAATTGCAGCAATGACCTCCACCAGTGGTGATTCAGGAGTTTCTGTCAGGGTTATGCAAGATACTACCAACTACTAACACGGCAGATGAAAAAAATCTTCTAAAATTCATATACTTCCTTCTTTTAAAAGTACCAGTAGCTTCTTAAATTATGGATTATTGTTCAAGTCTTACATCAGTTACATTTTATACATAAAATAATCCTACAAAAAAGAACAAACAGTATAAACAGCTATAAATTCTAACTTCTTGGGACAGCATTGTAGCACTGAGAACGACACTACTGCCTGCACTGCCCACAGTCCAAGTCTTGGTGGCTTCCAATGCTCACTCCTTCCTTGCTCTCGTCTTCATTCTGTCTCAGGTCTCTGCTTTTCAAAAATAAATAACTCTTTAAAAATAAAGAAATGTAACATAGTTTAAAAGTTAACTAACAGCATAGGAGAATACATTATTAAGTTTTAAAATCTCAGAATTGCTTTTTGATGTTCTCCCTAAAATTATATTAACGCAGGCCTAAGGCTGTAACCTAGTGGCTAAAGTCCTCATCTTGAATGCGCTGGGATCCCATATGGGCGCTGGTACTAATCTTGGTAGCCCTGCTTCCCCATCCAGCTCCCTACTTGTGGTCTAGGAAAGCAGTTGAGGACAGACCATGCCTTGGGAACCTGCACCTGCATGGGAGACCAGGAAGAGGCTTCGGATTGGCTCAGTACTGGCCATTGTGGCCACTTGGGGAATGAATCAAAGGATGGAAGATCTTCCTCTCTTTCTCTCTTCCTCTCTGTATATCTACCCTTCAACAAAAATAAATAAATTTTTAAAAAAATTATATTAATACAACTTAGGAATAACCAATAACACCACCACCAAGACCAGTAACAAAAGGAGAAATATAAGCCATTATCACTTACAATTAAAATCAAGCTATTAATAAAACTAGCAGTATTCCAGTTTATTCAAAAATGAATTTGAGGTAAACATGTTTCATATTTATCATTTAAAAAATTCTTTTTTCATCAAGTGTGTGTGACACAGTTAAGTCACCATAGAGTGCTTGATTTGGGTCTCAGATCTGCTGTTTTTGATTACCTTCTTGCCTATAAACACTCAGGAAAACAGAAGATGATGGTTCATTTACCTAAGCGTTTCCCACCCAATGGAAGACCAGGATCACATTTTCTGCTCCAGATTTTGATGTGGCGAGTCCTGGCTATTATAAGCACTTGGGAAGTGAACAAGTAAAAGATCTCTCTACATCTGTCTTTCACTTTCTCATTTGTTCTTCCCCTTTGAATTTGAAATAAAATAAAAATAAAAAAACACAAATTTTCAAAAAGAATTTCTTTAGGAATTGCAGGTGGCACTGAACTAGTTTGTTCATGTTCTTTTATTTTTTCTTTCAACTACACACTATTTGGGGCAGGACGTGTTGTGGTATATGTTATTTGGCTGTTTCACTGTTGAGTTGTTTTTCCTTACACAAAATCTTACACATTACCTTTGCTCAATATGGTCAGTTTAAATTCTCTTGTCTAATAATCAAAGAAAAGAGGCTATAATTATTTGAGAATGCACAAGGATGATAAGATTTGGAATTTAAGGTATGGCTAGTTAAATCAATCAATCAATCAATCTATCTATCTATCTATCTATCTATCTATCTATCTATCCATCCATCCATCCATCCTAAGGTCCTAAAAATAAAAGGTTTATGGAAATGGAATCATTAGCACTTTCAATTAAGTACCTAAATTCAAAAATGCAAAAAAATTTGTATTATCAACATTAATTCATACAAATGATACATTTGCAACTAAAAACCACGTTGCTCTTTATGAAATGCATGCATCTTATTCTAAGCATTGCAAGAACCACACACGTTTCCGTCTTCAGGTTCTTGAGTGAGGCAAAACAAACAACAGTCCTGCAGACCCATGTAGGAAGCACACAGGTAGCCTACAGGACTATCAGAGGTATCATAGTACCACAAAAAATTAAAGGAACAGATGCAAGAAAAACTCACACAGTACAGGAACAAAAGAAGAGTTCTTCAAGTTAATTTATATTTTAACAAACCAACCAATTTAAAATCTTTAAAATTTCATATTATTAAAACATTCCAAGAGAAATGACATGTACACATACTGACAAATAAACGCCAAGAGAGTAAAGTTGGAGTAAGTCAGTGGATAGCACTGGTGTTAATTTTATGACTGTGATATTGCACTCCAGCTGTGGAAATGTGTTACAGGTGATTAATGCATAGATCTACTTTTCTTACATGTTATACAAATATTGAAATGAGCATTTTAAAAATTGAAGAGAGGAAAACCAAATACTTTTAACTATTTTATATTTATTTATTTTTATTGCAAAGTCAGATATACAGAGAGAAGCAGGGACAGAGAGGAATATCTTCCGTCTGATGATTCACTTCCCAAGTGACCACAATGGTCGGTGCTGGGCCAATCCAAAGCCAGGAGCCTGAAGACTCTGCCAGTTCTCCCACAAAGGTGCAGGGTCCCGAGGTTTTGGGCTGTCCTTGACTGCTTTCCTAGGCCAAAAGCAGGGAGCTGAATAGGAAGTGGGGCCGCTGTGTTTAGAACCAGTGGCTATTTAAGATACAGGTTTGTGCAAGGTGAGGACTTTAGCGACTAGACTATGGCACCAGACCTTATTTTAACCATTTAAGAGTTATTCTAATGGCAAATACAGCTTTTAAAAATCCTGTATTTTGGGCCCAGAGTGATGGCTCAATTGGCTAAATCCTCATCTTGCAAGCACCAGGATCCCATATGGGTGTCAGTTCGTGTCCCAACTGCTCCACTTTCCAACCAGCTCCATGCTTGTGGCCAAGAAAAGCAGTAGAGAATGATCCAAAGCTTGGGACCCTAAATCCATGTGAAACACCCTGAAGAAGCTCCTGGTTCCTAGCTTCAGATGAGCTTAGCTCTGGCCATTGTGGCTGTTTGGGGAGTAAACCAGTAGTTGGAAAATCTTTCTCTCTGTAAATCCAACTTTCCAATAAAAATAATTTAAAAACCTTTAAAAAAACTTCATTTTTATTATTTATTATTTTATTTACATATTATTTACAAGTCAGAATCAAAGAGAAACAAAGGGAGATCTTCCAGCTTCTGGTTCATTCTCCTAATGCCTGCAATAATAATGCTAGACAAGCGTCAAGTGAGAAACCCGGAACTCAGTCCAGGTCTCATGCGTGTGTGATAGGGAACCAAGAACTTGATCTTCATGTGCCACTTCTAAGATGTGTGCTAGTAGAAAACTGGAATCAGAGTGGACCCGGAGGTGTTAAGTCTCAGTTTGGAAACAAAGGCATTGAGTTGGAAAAAAGCAAAACTCGAAATCTGAAAAAGTTTAGCCACTTAATTGAGCAACCATACAACTACAAAAGAAATCATAAAATGAAAACACTAAATGAAACACCAATGAAAAGAGAGAAACACAAATAATTGCTTTTCTGGTATTGCCTGGGATTTAGTAAATTTATCTAACTGAATGAAAAAAATTTAAAAATAAAACACACACACAAGATTATTCAAAAACTAATTTAAGGGTAGGTGCTTTGCTGAGTGGCTTAAGATACCCCTGGAAAAGCTGGCATTCCTTGTCAGAATGTGATTTTAAATTCTGACTCCTCTGCTTCTCATTCAGCTTCCTGCCAATGCACGTGGCAAAGGCACTGAAAGATGACCCAATGCAAAGTATCCAAACGGAATTACTGGCTATTGGTATCAGCCCCGCCCAACCTGCCTGAAGTCATTTGGGGAGGGAACCAGACAACAGACCTGTCTTTCTCTGTTTCTCTCTCTCTGTTTTTTTTTTTTTTTTGGTCACTCTGCCTTTCAAATAAATATTTTTGATAATTAATTTAACACAAAACAAACACAAATAACCCAAGACTTTTCTGCTCTTTCTCTCTGGTAAATACAGAATATTTTTTTAAAGCCTTGGAGTTGATACTTTAAAAAAAATCATTTACAGCATTTCATATCATATAGTATATAATAAACACTAGTCAAAAATGTAAACTAAACTGGGTTTCATAAAAATTAAAATTTACTACCTATCAAAATATCATTAAGAATATGGAAAGGGGGCAAAGGTTCAGCATAGCAAGCATAGCAGTTAAAATGCTACTTGGATGTTGACATCTTATGTTGGGATTTCTGAATTTGAGTCCCATCTCCATTTCTGATTCCAGTTTCCTGGGGGGGAATTCACACCTCAGGGGAAAGCAGGTGATGCTCAAGTGGCTGGGTCCCCATCACCCACATGGGAGAAGCCAAGACCTAGTTCCTGGATCTTGGCTTTGGCCTGACACACTTTGATTGGAACAGGCATTAAGGACTAAACCAAGAGATTCAATCTCTCTATTGATTTTTGGAATTTAAAAGAAATAAAATAAATTTTAAAAATAGAAAATAGAGAAGCAAGCTTCAAACACATGTTGTGACGAAAAAAGAAATTACAGCGCATATATTTAAGACTGGTTTCCTATCACAAGCATCTCAAAACTCCCATAAATTGTGAACAGAGATGCAGCGGTGACCTCTCATTTCTGATACAGTTCCTTGCTAATGTGCCTGAGAAAGCATCAAAAGACCAAGTTCAAGTGCTTGGGTGTCTAGACCCACAGAGGTGCCCCAGATGAAGATCCTGGCTCCTCTCTATGGCCACGCCCATCCTGTGTCAATATTGCCATTTGAGGTGTAAATCAGCTGATGGCAAACTCCTTTCCTTTCCCTTCGGCTCATCTGCTCTTCTCTCCTCTCCTCTCCACCCTTCCCTCTCCTTCTGAAACTGCCTTTCAAATAAATAAGCCTCAAAATAAAAACTTAAAAATAAAAATTCCAGATTGTTAAAGGGCATTCCCCCCAAAAGAAGATATATACACAAATAGCTAGTAAACAACGAATAGGAGCAATTGTCATGGAGCAGCAGAAAAGACGGAGACAAAGCCATGAATGATCAGTTCTGAAGGCGTCTGCTATGCAGGAGAAGAAGAAACAGAAGCGCAGTCAGAAGAGTTGAGTCATTACAGAATTAAGGAGCAATCTATCACTAAGACAATTCCTATGAAAATGATAAGGAGATATCATGAGTAGCTAAAATCCAAAGAAAAACACTAAAAATTAAGATGCAGAGTCATCAGAACTTGTAATTACTGCGCATGAAAGTATAAAATGGCATAACAGTTTTGAAAATGAGTTTGGGCTTCTTAAGTTAAACATATTTCTGACACATACTTACATTCCCACTATTTAAAATGAAATGTATGCAGCAGAAATGAAATATTCATACTAGCCTCATTCCATAAAATGAGACAAGACTAAATGCCTTATAATAGGAGAATTGATAAACAAATGGTGGCATGTTAATACAATCAAATACTTTTAGAGAATATAAGGATTATACAGGGTGGTATAATCTTGCCTAGTGGCTAAGATGTCAGAGTGCCTGACTGGATTCTTGGCTCTAATTCTAGACTCTCCTTAGTGCCAGATTAGAAGGCAGTAGATGATGACTCAGACAACTGGGTGTCTGCCAACCACCCAGAGGACTTGGATTCAGTACTTTTTGAGTTTTGAGTACTCTGATCTTTGTTCTAGTCTTGGTCCAGCCCCAGTCATTGCTGACATTTGGTCAGTAAACTGGGAACTGTGTGTGTGTGTGTGTGTGTGTCTACTTCTAAAATAAAACTAACAGGGTCCATATTGTGATTCCAGTGGTAAGCCACCACTGCGTAACCAGCGTCTCATGTCAGAGTGCCAGTTGAAGTTCCAATTGTGTGTTTCTGGTCTAGTTCCCTATTCATGTTCCTTGGGAAGCAGCGGGAAATGGATCAATACTTGGATCCCAGCCACCCATATCAGAGACCTGTACAGAGTTCCTGGTATCTGACTTAAAAAACATGGCCTAGCTCCAGCTGTTGGCTTCTATTACTGATTCAGTGTGGAATTAACCAGTGCTAGGAAATTTTTCTCTGTCTTTACCGTTCTGTTTAATGTTCTGCATTTTGAATAAATATTTTTTAAATTGATTACTTCTATTGATATGAGCAACAAATATAGTATGCTGAACAAAAAAGATAAGTTCAACTCACAAGAAAATTAATACAAGTATATTTAATCCATCATGAAGGACATTTATAGAGAACTAATATCTTTGGATTTATAATAGAGCCTGTCCTGGAAGAAATAACTAACAATTCTCTAAGATTGTTTATTATCCTCAGTATCATGTATTATTAACACTTCATTCTCAAGCTTTTATTAATTTTTATTTGTGAAACTGCAGGTTTAACTGCTGCCAGAAGTATTTGCATCCCATATCTGAATGATCGGGATCAAATACTGCCTGTATCTTATATCCAGCTTCCTGTTAGTGTATACGCTGGGAAGCAGCAGATGGTGGTTCACGTACCTGGGTCCTTCCCAATACCTGGGAGACATGGGCATGTCTTTCCTATTGACTTAAGTCTGGTCCAGCCCCTGCTGTTACAAGTATTTGTGGAGTGATTCAATAGATATAATTCTCTGTCACTCTGCCTTCCACATAAGCAAAGTAAATTCTTTCAAAGTCAGTATAAGTGATTAACCTAAATGATTTTTTTCCTAATTCAGTTTTATGCTATTAATACTGTATCAATTTCTAATTATCCATCTTAGAAATATATTCATATTCCCACAAGTAGCTCAACTCCAGAACTCTTAATATCTCAGAGAGTTTAATTTTAGGAATGAAAATTACTAGTTGAATCTTAAAAACTGTCTGCATATTTATAGAAACTCTATTCACCATATTCTCACTGTATAAAGGAGTGGTACAGCAAAAAGCCATGTTAGTACAAAGTACAAGGCACAGTACATATATAGGACTCAGTCATCAAACGGGCTCTCAGTACCGGAATCAACACCCTGGAGGGCTAACTAAGAGCCTACAGTAGACTAAAAATGTTAGGCTCAGAATTTACTACATCATTCAGATATCTTGTAGCTCTAGTAACCCCTCTGTTTTATCATGCTCCTCAATCCAGTATTCTACAGTGACTCAACTACTTTCTGCCTGCTTCTATTACTCCTTGCCATAAGAAAGTCTATCAAAACTGACTACTCATGTTTTTTAATAGTTTCACTATTATTTTTCTTTCTATCTTCTGAGATGCTCCACTAGGGTTCATATTTTTTTATTAATTTTTATGATTTAAATGAAAAAAGATGATGAGAAACATATTTTCCTTCTGCTGGTTCTTTCATGAAATGCTTACAACAGCCAGGGTCAAGCCAGGTTGAAGCCAACGTAACCCAATTTGAATTGCATGTGGATGGCAGGGATTCAAATATTTGAGAAATCACCTGGTGCCCTGCAGGGTGTGCATTCACAGAAAACTGCAACAGAAGTAGCAGAGCCAGAATTTGAACCAGGCATTTTGATATAGGATATGGGCAACTGAAGTGGCAACAACCACTGTGACAAACACCTGCCCCTTTGTTGCTATTCCTATGTGACCCTCTTATAACACCTGCGAAGTAGAATATGACAGAATTTGCCAACTATCAGATACAATAGGGAATATCACTAATGGATGCTGGTAGTCATGGTCATCTCATTCTCATATTGGCTTCGTTACAGATTGTTTATCATTCTAGAATCTCAGGTATAATGAAGCTGTTTACTGCCACATGCTGTTTGGCTATTTACATCATTGGAGGGATATGCAAAATGATCGACTTAAATTGACCAACTATAATTTTATTGAATTTAGAATTTTGTCTGTGGCTACGTTGGTAGGACCATACCAAATAATTTGGTGGGTTTTAAATGACCCCCATGGGTTAATGCCCCCCATCCTATTAGATGATGGACTTCGGAGAAGTGATCCCTGAGTTGGTTTTCAGAATCACACTGAACTAAACACAATAAACTACATACCAGGATTCCTTCAGAAGGCAACTATCAGACTCGCAGAGGCTCTGCCGAAAAATTACTATAGTAGCTAATCACATTAGATAACCATGCATTTATTAGATTCTCTCTCTCATAAGCATCTCTTCCATCTTGTTCTTTTATTTTACTTTTTAAAGATTTATCTATTGAGCTATTAATATATCTGAAGGGCAAAGTTACAAACATAGGGAAAAGCAGAAACAGAAATCTTTTATCCTCTGGTTCACCGCCCCCCCCAAATGACCTCAATTGCTGGAGCTCTGCTAATCCAAAGCCACTATTCAGGAGCTTCCTCCGGTCTCCAGTATGGGTAGAGAGGCCCAAGAACTTGAGCCATCCTCCACTGCCTTCCCAAGCCATAAGCAGGGAGCTGAATTAGAAGTGGAATAGCCAGCTGGTTAGATGGCATAACAGACTAATCCCCCACCTGCAATGCCAGCGTTCCATAATTGCATCGGTTCATATCCCGGCTATCCTGCTCCTTGCTTATCACCTGAGAGAACTGCAAGAATAGCTCATATCCTTCGGCTGTTGTACTCATGGAGGAGACTCTGAGGAAGCTCCTTCATCCTGGATTTGGATAGTTCAGTTTCAGCCATTGAGACTATTTGGGGAATGAACCAGCAGGTGGAAGATTTCAATCTCTCTGTCTGTAAATTCTTCTTTCAAATGAAAATAAATAAATCTCCAGTAAAAAATAGTGGAGCATTGGGACTCAAACCAGCACCTATCTGGGAATCAGAGCAGTGACTTTGCTCCATGCGACAAGATGAGTCCCTCATCTCTATTTCATTCACCAATCTCTGTAATGATGAAACAGTACCAGATAACAAATATGAGACCTTTGAAAGTCTTTAAATAACTGATACTTCATACCCCCTTTAGATTCTTCATCTACTGTGTTATCTTAAATTTTGGTGTTAGCTTTTAGGATGAAATTTTATAATAATGTGGTAATTTCCCAAAACTCCTTGGAAAAAATAGTTTGGGGTTTCACTTTTATGGGTTTAACAAGGGTAACCTAGCATCTACTGAATATTTCTTCCAATTAACTAAAGTAAATTGAGATATGCTGAGCCAAACTCTTGTAATCTAGGAATCCCAATATTTCCACAATGCCAATTGTAAATCAGAGAAAATAGTAGTAGTAATCAACACTGTTGGTTATATGATACTTCAGTATTTCAAAATGATTTACAATACAAGGAATGCTAAATACTAACATGATGGTTCAGAAATTATAGAAAACTGGACCATCTTTATGGCCTAATTAGTTAAATTGCTGCCTGCAGTGCCAGCTTCCCATACAGAACTGGTTCTCCACTTCCAATTCAACTCCCTGATAATATGGTTGAGAAATCAATAGACAATGGCCCAAGTTCACGGGGACCCACATTCACGTGACAAACCCAGATGAATCTCTCCGCTCCTGGCTTTGGCCTGGTTCAGACCCAGCTGTAGCAGTCATCTGAAGATTGAGCTATCAAACAGAAGATTCCTATGTATCTTTTCTTCTCTCTGTAACTTTGCCTTTCAAATAAATAAACCATTTTTTAAAACGTTTACAAAAAGAAATTATAGAAACAAACATTTTTGAATAACTATAGTATTCAGTTGTTAAGCATTTACTGTGTTCTACAATTCCAAGAATTTAAAATACTTTGAAGAACTCATTCCTCAATGGGAAACTTAATAAATCCATTTTTACAAATGATGCAACATGTACAGAAAGAATCACCAACTTGTCTAATGTAACATAGTTGCTAAGAAGTGGAACCAGGATTTTAAATCCATGCTATGTCATTTCATGAAATAAGAAAAGTACATATTTGTCCTGAATAATCATTTCTTTATGACTATAAAAATTTTATATAAAGGGTCATTTTAAAAGAATGTTTATGATAATAAAAATTAAAATATACGGCTTACATTTCACAAACCTTTATCTTAAATGATATATAAAATCTAATCTTAATTTGAGGATATAATTTTATTTTGTCTAGGCAAAAGCTAATAAATTATAATAATTTCTTAATGAAAATAATTACTTTTAATCATCTTTATATTATCCCTTTCTAATTTTAAAAATAAGAATAAAACATTTACTCACCAAAATACTTAGTGGTATCTACTATGTAACATGTTGTGACAACATAGTGAAAAAAATACTTGAAGTAATAATATTGGTTTTCCTTGGAGCTTCACTTATTTTTGCTTTTAAAGATTTATTTATTTATATTAAAGATAGAGTGACAGAGAGGGAAAGACAAAGGAATTCACTGAGTGGTTCATTCCTCAAATGGCTGCAATGGCCAGGGCTGGGCTAAGCTTAGATAAGGAACCAGGAACTCCATCCTTGTCTCCCAGCTGAGTAGTGGAAGCCTAAGCATTTGGGCCACCTCCACTGCTTTCTCAGGCACGTTAGCAGGAAGTTGTCTTGGAACCAGAGCAGCCAAGGCTTAAACTTACACTTCAAGATGAGATGCTACATCACAGCAGCATTTTACTATAGTCACAATCCACTATTTCACAATTCTGTTCCCTGGAAGCTTATTCATTTCAAATGGGATAATTATTGTAAGCAAAGCTATAATGACAGCTATGAGGAGCTGTCCACGTGGAAGACGTCCATAATTTACAGTACTTTCACACGTGGACTCAAAAGTTACCTAGTGGTGGCAGAGTTCACCACTGCTCTTAATGGCTGAGGGCAGGTATCAAGGTGGTTATATTGTATGCACTACAATCTGAACCTTTGGATTCCCAGTAATTCTTGGATAATATACAAGATCTCTTTCTCTCTCTTATCTCTCTCTCTCTCTCTCTCTGTCTCTGTGTGTGTTTACTTTCCCTTTTTTTTTTTGGTTTTCATTTTAATGAGAGGAGATCATATAGTGTCCTGGCTCACTAATAATGGGCTTGGATTTAACAGTAGTCCCAACAGGAAGAGCAAGATCTAGAAGTACCACAGTTCTTTTTCAAAGAGAAAGCATGAAGGTTATCAACATAGCTAACCAATTGTCACTCAGCTGGTGAAAGGTACTCTAAATGCTTTTACCATCTCTCTTCACTGCTAGCACTGGCTGTAAAAGGTATTCCTCTTGGAGAACCTGGAAAGCCTTCCCTGCTTCATCTCTGTGGTTGAGGCAGATTTTCTTGTGACTCTGACCTCCCAAGACAAATCACATTACTAAATATATTCGCTGGGTGATAGAGGGATCCAGCTTTTCTAGCCTCCCTTCAATCTATTATTGATAAGCCACATCTATTTTTCAAAATTGGGCTCTTGTACTTCACGAATCTCTTGAACTCTGAAAAATCGGTATTCTTTTAAGCCAATATTTTAGCTTTTAAAACTGTTGGGTTTTTTTCAAGATATATAAGGAATTTGTTTTTATGCATAAGACCCTAGTTAGGACATCCATGTTCTATATTGGAGAGCTGGATTCAAATGCTAACATCACTCCCAATTTCAGCTTCCTGATAATGCATGTCCAATGGGGACTCCAGTGATGAAACAAGTACTTGGTTGGGTCTTAGCAATATATGGAGACCTTTTACCTGGTTCATTGCCAGGTGTTCAATTCATTTCAGGATTAAGCCAGCTGATTGCAACTGTTTCCCTCTGTGTGTGTCTACGTGTATCTCTCTAATTCTCTCACCTGAAAATGGATAAAAATAAATACTTCTAAAAATAATTATTGGGAAAATATAAATAAAATGTTTGAAAAAGAGCAAGGTTAATTTAAGTTATAGGGTAAACCTGATAAGACCTATCTGATCAAAAATCACTTTTATATTTGTGTAAGATGTTAGCAAAGTTGTAGGAAATTAAACCTGTTAGGTATTACAATCTATTTCTATTCCACATTGATTTTAAGTCTTTGTTTTGAAACCAACCTAAAAAATTAGAGCATATAAATGAAAGAGTTGAGCAGCAAGTAGAAACTTTAATGAGAAAGTTTCTCAGTCTTGATTTTGTTCCCTTAGTAATAACTTCTGTCTTTACCTTTTTGGATTTCTTTAGGCTCCAGGCAAATGGACTTGAAACAGTGAAAAGCAGAACAACTAAAGGACACAAAGCTTATGCTTAGAAAATTCTTGTAAAATAATGTGGAATGTGGAATAAACCTTATCTTCTGTATAACTGAATCTCATTATGATTTGTAATTCTTCAGTTGTGTCAGAAATACTGAAATTAATCTGCCTGAACTCTAAGTCCAACAAATTCTTCTCACCTTCATCCCGCCTTAATGAAGGCCGCGAGCATAGGCTTTGAAATGAGAAGTAGTCCTGGAGCCACAGACCTCTTGAGGACCACTTCTATCAGAGCGACATCAGGATAATCTTTTTAAGTTATTTATTTCCTTTCCTATCAATCAGATGGTTGTCTAAACCCCTTCCTCAAGGGCTGCTTTAAGGGAGAATGAGAGAATATGTGTAGTGTTCCCATCTGGTAGTGGTTTTTTCAACAAAACTTCCATCCCTCAGGCTAGATTTTATTACCATCAGCCCCAGGGTTTAACTTTTTCCTGTACTTGATCTTCTAACTTTCCATTGGGGATTTTATTTTAAACTGAATGAAGGGCATTTTCTTTTTGTTTCACTTCTAAAACAAATTCAACACATTTACATCCTTCCACTTAATCATCTTTATCTTCTCTTTTGCAGAAGCTAATCTGACCTTTCCTCCTACCTATTTGTCACTGGTCTCTTTTCTTTAATCTTTATGTGATGTTATTCCTGTTCTTAAGTGGCATTTAAAAATTGTATTTAATTATTACTGTACAGATACTAAATATTTTATTAATCGATTTTAATTAATACAATAGGATTTGCTTGTCTTTTTGTTAGTGTGAATCTATGATTATGGAAACATCAAAAGTACACTGGATTTGGAATAAGAGACCCTGAATTCACATACTGACTTTGACACTAATTAGTTATACAGAATTAAGTAACTGACTCCACCCCTGTGGGACACAAACCATTTGGAGAGTGTGAAAGTAAATGATTTTTTACTCAACTCAGCTTTATTCTTCTAAAATTTTATGACTCTGATTTTAAAGCAGACACAGCATTCCAGTAATAAATTGACATTTCATTTCCATTTTCCTGGTATGTTGCCTCTAGCTGCCTTTACCCTTTTTTTCATCCTCTGCCCACCCACAGGGAAATTTTGTAAGAATCTGATGATGTCACCAACAACTGGTAAATGTCCACACTACTTGAACACACAATGCATGACTTTTTATAAAATTATAAAAATCAAATAAAATCTTATAGTAGATATAGAACGGTCTAAACAGCAAGCACAAATGCATAAAATACACATAGGTAGATTTATATGTACATCTATGCTTTAATTATGTAAAAATGTTCTATAAGCAGACATTAAAATTTTAGTAAGATTTAGTTAGACCTAGAAGAACAAGTGTGAGACAGAGGGGTAGCAAGAATCAGGCTCATATATCCATAATATACTATAAAATATGACTTTATCACACCAAAGACATGCTATTTTTAAAATACTTTCATTGATGAATATGTTTATGTGTATAGTGCTTGCTGTTTACAAAGTGGCTTTGCAGTCCGTACAAAGCTATTAGCAAGGGAGAAAGATCAGATAAAGAAATGTTCATAAATACCACATAAGAAAAGCCTTGGTATACCTAGTACATACATCTGGTTTTAGCAGCCCAAGCAAGCAGGAAATGATATTAGCTTCTAAAATTGATTTGAGATTGTTGTTCTCATTGCACCTAGAATAGGAGAACTAATTAAGGCACTAAGCACATGAAAGGAGGAAGAAAAGACTTAGAACTCAGTCACTGGCGTTAACAAGATAGAATGGGGAAGCATCCACAGAGCATACTGGATAAAAGCAAATCACTCTAGAGAAACCAAAAAGAATGGCATTTGAAGAATTCTTTCCAGGGAGTGCATAATCAAAGACTAATGAATCTTCACGTATTCATAGAGTCATAACAAAGATTTCGACACCACGATAGTACAGTTTGACGGCAAAAACAGTAAAAGAAGAATGATGTAGTAGGAATCATTAACACAGACATTCGTTTTTAAAGATTTATTTTTATTATTTTTTCATTGGAAAGGCAGATATACAGAGAGGAGAGACAGAGAGGAAGATCTTCCGTCCGATTATTCACTCCCCAAGTGAGCGCAACGGGCCGATACTATGCCGATCCGAAGCCAGGAGCCTCTTCTGGGTCTCCCACGCAGGTGCAGGTTCCCAAAGCTTTGGGCCGTCCTCGACTGCTTTCCCAGGCCACAGGCAGGGAGCTGGAAGGGAAGCTGGGCTGCTGGGATTAGAACCGGCGCCCATATGGGATCCCGGGCGTGCTAGGTGAGGACCTTAACCACTTGCGCCACCGCGCCGGGCCCAACACAGACATTCTTAATCAAAATCTTAAATGTAACATTCAACATGCATGATTCTACGCTTCCAGAAAGTACTATGAGTTCACTTTACAGCCAGCCTATGGACTCAGTCATTATCAAGTTACCTCACATTCTTTTTCCTGCAGATAATGTTAGGAGAAGAGTGTCCCAAAGGGCAATCCAAAGATCCAAAGGGAAAGCAGTTATTACATCTCTCCTTCTGGATAACACACACACACACACACACACACACACACACACACACACACACACAATCCTGTATGTCCCCATCCCAAATCTGCAGAAATGTGCTGCTCCCTACTGACTGGTAGTTTTTTCATCTTAAACTTAAGATGTTTTGGTCTTTTTGTCAGCCTTGGTCATTAAATCAGGAAATCCTGGAATCACTGCGTTGGCTACCTGAAGATATGTTAGGTATTTGAGCATCCATGCCGCTGAATACAATGAACACATCCTCCCTTACTCTATTAATCCTTCAGGCAATATTCCACAAAACCAAAAATTCTCGCTTTGGATTTCAGGTAGCACTCTTGTAGCTTTCTGCTTTTCCAGTTGCCTTTTATTCTCCTTTATCAACCCCTCCTCTTCAACCTAAATTATAAAATTGTTTGCTCTTATAATATTGCCTCTCCAAGATAGCTTTTCTCTATGTTACCACATTCTAAGGAGGACCAAATTAATTTCCTATCACAGGCAAAACCTATATTCTGAATTCTAAAATCACATATGAATTTACCTAAAATCATTAAGTATCTAATGAAATCAATAAAATGGAATCAAAATTGTACTCAAAACTGATTCTTCCTCTAGCTCATTAAGTCACATTCACATCATTACAATCACACCAAAAAATAAATAAAAAGCTTTATTATTTCCCAATTTCCTTCAATCTCATTCAGCCTATGAAAAATCTAGTCAGTTTAACTACAAAATGAGTTTTAAATTTGTCGACATCTCTTGTCAATGCTCTAATACTCTCTGATGTAAATATAATTAAGCAACATACATTATTAAAATGTGCTGGTAGCCACATACAAATTTTTACATCCATCAAATTGAAAATATTTTTATTACATTTAGTTAAAATATCATCAGCTTCAATTTGACATTTTCAAAGTTACCAGAATACACAAATGAGATATTTTCTATTATTTTTCTTACAAAGCCTTCAAAACATATATTTTACATAGTGTATCTCATTTCATACTAGTCAAATCTCAGTGTTCAGAAGTCACGTGTATGTATTTTATTGAACTGTGCATCATCCAGCATCAAGAGGACTATCAGAGTGCTACCTAGGATCTCCACATCCACTCCTGCCCACTCTCCATCCACAGAGACCTATTTCCCATGGACTACAGAGAACTATATAATGTAATTCCCTGTCCATCTGTTACACAATACTGAGAATGGGCTTAAGAGGGAAGAAGAAAGCAAGCAAGCTTTGCCCAGGGAATATTTACTTGTTCCTTCAAGAAAATACTAGAACAATTAAGCTGATCAATTCTAAAGACTAACATATCTATCAAAATCCATTTCAAAATCTTCAGTTCCTTGTGTCCACCTATTCAAATCAACACTCAACAGGCCCCTCCCATTCAGGATGTACTTCAAAACCAATCAGTACTGGCCTTAAGAAGCTGTAAGGAACCTTCTCTATTTTTTGCCTACTGAGACACTAATAGGATTCTGACAGGTGCCATTCTCCTCTTCCCTTTGTTTTAGTTTTACAAGGTTAACACTTTTTTTTTCATCTTTTGGAAAGGGAACAATTCAACAGCATCAAGAGAGAGGCTTATGAAAATGCAATTGAGGTCATAATGTTCACACGTTAAAAATATTTCAGCAGTTCTCAATGCTCTGAGTAAAAAAAAATCAAACTGTTTAATATGTCAGATAAAATCAAAATAACCTATCACCTGTCTACCTCATCATATCAGTCTTCTTGTCTGTTCTCCGTTAGAAATAGTGCCTCCTCTCTGTTCTTTTCAGCTAACTAGAAATTCCCTGATCAGGCCATCTTTAGAAATGAAATGTCCTGCCTGAGAATCTGCCCATTTTCAAATTTCTTAATTCATTCTTACTTTTTCAAATATGACTCAGAGAGGTTTTCCCTGCCTACTGCACTTAAAATGTAGCTATCCCATATGCCAATTTGCTCTCCTTTATATTCATCTACTTATTTCATACTGAGTGTATTCTGTTTTGTTTTAATTGTTCATTGTTTCTCTGTGCATGAAATACAAGCTTCATAAAGATAGCAGTCTTATCTATCATATCCATTTTAATGTACCTAAGTGGCTGGAAAATTTATAGGTAAATAGGAGGCATCCAACAAGACATTTTATAAATGAATGGAAAAGAGACTATCAAGGAATGGATAAAAAGAGGAGTGGGAAGCAGAGAGGGAAGAAAGGAAGGAGAAGACAGAATGAAGGAGGAGATAGGACCTCCTAAATATATAAAATCAGATAAGCAAGGCAAGTGTGATTAAACCCCTCCTCTTTTTTATTAGAACAGTGAGTATCAATGCGCTAAAGAGAGGAACTAGAACTGCACAGCTAATGCAGAATGTAGCCGAGGCCAGGATTAAGGTCTTTTGATTTCCAAGCCGGTGCTCATCACAGCATAACAGTCTTTCAACCTTCCCTGATTGATGTGGTTCATTTGAAGCTAACGGGCAAAGCTTCAGATTTAATAAAGAAACAAGGTATCTGAAGGAGAAAATTACCCTCTGTGCATTAACAGGTGAGTTCATAACTTCTTTTTTCATTTACATCTCCCACTTGCATTTTGATTAGCAGGTTCTCCTGTCAATGTAACACCAAAACTCTCTGTAATCAGGGACACGCTATGCTTTGCAACAGACTCAACGAGTCCCTGAAGCTGACAACACAGCCCTTCACGCCCTTCACCTTGGCTGCTCTAGCGGTGAGTAGCTTGACGGCGGCTATGATTTCCTACATCTCCTCAGAGACAGGTAGGCACTTAGATATACTTTGACACTTCAGCTTATTGCAAGCATAAAAAATATGCTTCCAAATACAAACTTCACTATTACCTGTTAGTCTCATTTATAATTATTTATATTATTTCTCGCATCACTCAGGTCCCCTGTGGAGAGGTTCCATTTCCTAAGGAAGAACTATCTCTGAAAATAACACTTGATCAATATGCTTAGTGAGGCATAAACAATATGACTGGTATTTGATTAAAATTTCTATCATTTTTTAATAGCAAGTACATTGTAAAGGATTATTTGTTGTCTTCCCAATTGTATTTCTTCTTTCTCTTGCTGAAAGGATCTCGATTTATAACTTCAGGCAAATTGAGGTTAATGATTATGGTGGATAAGAGAGCGTGTCCCTCCACCACATGCATAAAAAGTGAGTCTTGAATACTGTTCGGTAATGTCATGTCTCCATGACATTATACAATGAATCCTAACATAAACTCTCATCAACCATTGTTTTAAATAGCGTGGTTGTGCTCATATGACAAAGACAAATCTGAATTTGAGGGGCCAATATTGGGGAGTAATTCACTGAGCCATCCCTGAGATGCTGGCATCCTATAGGGCACTGCTTCAAAATCTGGCAACTCCACTTCCCATTCAGGTCCCTGTTAGTGCACCTGGGAAGGCAGCAGAAGATGCCTCAGGGGCTTGGACCTGTACAATCATGTGGAACTTGAAGGAAGTTCTGGGTTCCTGGGTTTGATCTGTCACAGTCCCGGATGTTGTTGCCATTTGGGGAATCAAACAGCAGATGGAAAACTCTATCTTGCTCCCTCTGTCTTTCTTTTCCTCTCTGTAATTCTGCCTGTCCATTAAATACATTTTGAGGGAGGAAAGGGAGGATTAAATCCCTATTCCTACAAAACTGTATCATGGAAAATAATAATAATTTAAAAACCTGTTTTTTTAATCTGAAGTTTAAAGTATTTTCTTAGGGCCCCAAAGGTATTCTAAAGAAAGAGGATATTCTTGAAGATATAGCACAGGAATACAAATTTCAGATGTACTCATGGATTAAATTAGCAGAATTCCCTGGAAGAGGTTATCCATCTATAAATAGTTCATCAATATAAGTTTTTAATAAATTTCTACTCCAAAACGTCAGCCTCATCACTAATGTTAGTGACTTTTATGTTTTTTTTTTTCATTTTTTCAGTAAATGAATGAACATGGGCTGGTTAAAATGCATTTTATCACCATCTTAAGGTTAAAAACAATTGCTATGATCTCTCTATATTTTATGACTTTAATTAAATGTCTTAGTTTTGATCCAAGCAGCAAAATAAAAAACAGTATAAATCATATTTTAATTATTAAATTTGTAGGTCATTTTATGACTTTTCAGTGCTTCTAATACTAATAAACTAATAATGGAAGATAATATGCATGCAATGCATTTCAGCAACTTCCACAAACCCCTTCCTGAAGGATCTTTCTCCCACAACTCAAATAGGCCAGGGTTTAGCGACTAGGCTATCACACCAGGTCCGACACTCTTAAAACTCTTAAAGACCAAGTGAGTTTGAATCATCTGTGGAAATATCATTCAAGCTAGTTTCCTGTTGCACAAGTTTTTGCAATATAACAAAATAACATTCTTTTGTGCTCTCTCCATTTATCCCTTTATATTTAGACGTGATATTTCAAACAAACGTTAAATTTGGAAACCAAATCAACCACTTAATATTTCACAGAAAATCTTCTGACACCTGATTTTGCTTTAAAGGTGTAAGAATTTCTTCTTTCAGGCAGTTCACATTATTGTATGAGGAAAAAAAGAGATGCATGTAATGACAGTCTATAACATGTCAACTGTTTCGTCAAACACTACGCAAACAAACAGGAATAAGAGAATAGAGAGTGGCCGAGTAGAGAAATGTTTTCTACCTGGCTTAGTGTAGGAGCTATCCAGGATGCTGCATAAGGTAATGAGGGAGTGAACACGAAGAGCCTCGCATGCAGCTTATTGCAATAAGGCGTTGTGACCAGAGAGCGCAGGAAGTAGAAAGATGCTGGAAATGTGGGCACGTCTGGAAAATTGCAGGAAAAGCCAGCAGGCTGACGAGCCTCAATCTCAGGGAACATGGAGTTGCAGGATAAGTGATCTTCTACAAATTGCCCAACAAGTGATTCTTGGGGCGATATGTCTATACCTGGCCCAGCAACAAAGGAAAGTCAGTGAACTCTCAGGTTTCCTGTGATGTGAAAACACTGAGCTGTTGCCTTTTCCTGGGGTAAAAGAAAATGCTTTCAAACAGGTGTCTGAAGACCAGAAGTCTCGTCCTGTGACATATTCTATCCACAGTGCGACCATGACCTTAAGCACCTCAATTCATTTACCGACCTTTTACTATTAGACTCCTGAATATGTCTCACTTTGAAACTCCATCTTTTACTTTACAAAGATCAGAAATATAAAATTCTCAATCTCTTTTCCTCTTAGCTGCTCCAAAGCCAGTTTTAAAAAGTCATCACTTCATAAATTGTATTCTTATGGAGTATATTTCCTGAAAGATTTCAGCTCTACAATCATCATTTTCAAAATGTAGTGAAACAGTTGAAATTCTTTTATTTTTTAAAAAAATACTTTTGTTGCTTTGCATGAGGAGAATGAAAGCTCTTCTTCACAGGTTCATTTCATGGATGGTTCCCACAGCTGAGGCTGAGCAAGCAGGAACCAAAGGCCAGAAACTCCATCTAGGTTTCCCAAATGAATGTCTGGGTCCCAAGTATTTGGGGCATATTCCAACACTTCCCCAGGCATTTTAGCAGGAACGGAATCAGCACTGAATCAGAAATAGAGGTACTTGGACTCAAGCTGCTATTCCATTTGGGATGCTTACGAATGCTGATCCCACACTACTATGGGATCAGATACCCAGAAACTGTACAAATGTACTTAGCTGCTATTACACTATGTGCATATATTATGCAATATTGAATCAGGGAAACTGCATTTCTTTTTGGAAGCATGTGTTTAAAGTTACTTTTTATTGCTCAGATTTTCATTGCTAAACAGAGTTTCTGAGGTGGACTATGTCACCAATGGATTCTGGAAACATTTCATCGTGCTTGGAATGGTGACATTGGCAACAATTCAGAACTGTTGAACTATCAAAACCACTCAACAGTGCCCTCAGAGAATGTCCCACATTGGGGACCCTGGGATGTTTGGGAGGCTGGGTGGGGCTTCTCCCTATATCTCCCCCTTTAGCCCAGATACAGAAAAAAGAGAAGAGAGAGAGAGAGAGAGAATGTGAAAATAATGGTCTTACCCACTTTCCTTTAGCCCTTGACCCTTTGTGCCCTAATCAACTATGTAAAAATTATCAAAATAAAATAATCATAAAAAAGACATCAGAAAACCAGTTATCTTTTAAATAGTAAAATTGTTATTTATGAAAAAAATAAAATTATGTTTTAGAAAAAGCACCCAAAATCTTACATTTTACTTCTTTTCTAATAATGGAGAAATACACAGTACACTGACATTTCTCTAGCCATTCTACAGTGCAATGGAACCCCAGGATTTCACATTCATATCTAATTATAATTCACTACCAATTAATCACCCTTTCTCTATTCCTTCCTTCCTAACTTTCATCTTCATTATTGTATCATAATTTCTAATATTTCACCTGTTTTTTTTAAATTCAACATATTAGAGATCATGTGATACATGTCTTTGTGTACTTAGCTTCATTCATTTAAAAAAAAATAATCTCTGGTTCCATTCATGTTATTGCAACAGTTATGATTTCATCATTTTAATGGGAGAGTAATTTTTCATTGTATCTATGTACTACATTTTCTTTAACCATCAGCAAATGAATACTTGGATTATTTTCATTCTTGGCTGTTGTATTTTTGCAACATGTATAGGATCACAGGTATATTCTCAACTGATAAATTTCATTTCCCTTTGATTTATACCCAGAAGCGTGACTGATGGAATACACCATAGTTTTTTAGTTGTATAAAGACTCTACTATTCTCCACCAGGGCTGTGGTAATTTAACCTACATCAACACTGTGAAAGGCTTCCTCTCCTAATATCTTTGCCTTCACTTGTGAACGCTTGCTTTTTTGATAACAGTCAATCTTAGAGAAGTGAGCTGTTATCTCACTGTGATTCTGATTTGCATCTCTCTGACGATTAGTGATGCTTATAATTTTGTCATGTACCTGTGGGTCATATTTATGTCTGTCTTGGTAGAACGTTTGTTTATATATATCCATTTTTAATAAAAGATTTATTTTTATTTTTATTGGGAAGACAGATAAACAGAAAGGAGGACAGAGAGGAAGATCTTCCATCCAATGATTCACTCCCTACGTGGCCACAACGGTTGGAACTGAGTCGATCCAAGGCCAGGCACCATGAGCCTTTTCCAGGTTTCCCACACAGGTGCAGGGTCCAAAAGCCAGCTTTGACTGTTTCCCAGGTCATGGATGGAAAGCAGGGTCACTGGGACCAGAACCAGCGTCCAAATGGGATCCCAGCACATGCAAGGCAAGAAAACTAGCTGCTAGGCTATGACGCCAAGCCTGATGTATTCACTTCTGAATTGGATTTTGTTTTGTTTTGTTTTTTGCTATTGAGTTGTTTCAGAGTCTTACATAGTCTGGATTTTAACTGCTTCTTAGCTATATAATATGTAATTCCTAAAGTCTGAGGTTAGCATTTTTTACACATTTTTAAGATAAAATAATTTTTTCCCAAACAATATCCTATTAGAAATAACACAACAGATTTGTTAAATCATCAATACAAGTTTATCTGTAAGTAATGAAATAAATTATAAAAACAGACAAGAAAAATCCCCAACATTCCATAACTAAGCATCTTTCCTGTATAATTGTTCTGCTATGTGCTTATCATTTGCCTGAACATATGAAGCTATTTAGAAAGACAGTCATTTGGCTCCTTCTATTTAGCTATGTTGGGCCTAAAGCTCTGCATTGCAATTGTGTAGAGTTCTCCGAGTGTAAAACCAGTCTGCTTCAAAGCCCTTCCGCACCATGGACTCTCACCTGCCAGTCTACTGACTTTGACCCTTTGGAGAAAGAGAACTGCACATGACTTCTAACTGAACATCTCTGCCACAGCATGGGTTACTGAGTTCACTGCCTACATCATTTGTAGCTTAACCAATACATTTTTTGATGAATATTACATCTTACTTGGCTAACTCTGTTCCTTACTAAAATGTCCGTTTAAATGGCACACATGAAAAAGGCCATTACGTGCACTGAGAGCATGACTTCATTTCTTGCTGACCAGTGCCAGCTGGCATTTCTGGATTCCCTCACCTTCTTTTTTTTTTTTTTTACAGAGATAAAAGAAAGAGCCCTACTACAGAATTCTTCCCACTACAGTTGGATTTAAATTTACATATAAAGCTAAGGTTATTCTGCTGTAGGATGTTTTATTAAGTTCTCTTAAGAAATGGCTTCTTTACTAACTGGCTCTGACATAAAAGTCATATCATTTTTAGGAAGGACAGAGTATTTGTCCTGGGCTTCTCTGGCAAGACTTTTCTGAGAAAGAATGGTGGAGTGACTAAGATGAAGTTAAGAAAACTGTTTAACACTGAGAGATGAAAAGGTGTAAAAAAAAAAAAGAGCCTTTTGCTAAATACGTGTTCAATGGCACGTGGATAGATTTTCCACAATCAACAACGATCTGAAACCCTGGATGAGAACAAGCTAGTATGAGACAGCATTAGGGCTGCGTGAGTTTTCCCTGGGGTTGACAGAATTGCCATCAGTAGAAAGTTGCCCAGTGGGTGAGGGTGACAGACCATGGGTAAGGGTGCTAGACCATGGGTGAGGGTGACAGACCATGGGTGAGGGTGACAGACCATGGGGCATCAGGCAGCAGATCAGGACTCAGAGCCAGGGTGAGCGTTATCATTTCTAATTGGATGCTTTTGAGAGCAAACAAGGGTATAAGATTACCCTATGTGAACCATGACATACGCATTAAGATCATGCGTATTGAACTTACATAACCAATTCTTGTTTCATAAAGGTTCACTTATAATCCTAAGGCTCTTAAGACAAAATAAGACAAAATTAATACTATTAATATTTTTAAAAGGAAAGAAAATGGGGAACAAAATTGATAAATTTCTACATATCCTATATGCCACACAATTTTAATTCAAAATATAGAATAATCAAACACTAGATTAAAATTTACTTTTGCGCATCCCTGAAAAGCATCACAAGAGAGTAAGTACCACATGGCATATCATTAGTTGGGAAAAAGATCAAAATCCAAACTTTGAAATTTCATAGCTTCATACGGTCAAAAATTATAAATTTAAGCATTGGTCAATCAGAGACTATCTATACACTGAGTTTTCTCTCTGCTTTGTGCAAGTAAATTGCTTTTAGATTTTCCTCAGTCCTGAAATGCTGTTCACATTGTATTGCCTTACCTTTCTGTTAGCATATCTTCCGCAGCATCCAACTGCTCAGCTATGCGCTCCAAGGTCTGGTGACATTTTTCATTACAAAATCCACAACTGACCTCAGTTTTGTGGAGTGCTCAGCGTAGTCTAATGCTGACGTCCAGACCTCTCAGATACTACTGATGCACTGCTCAAGTCTTCTCAGCATTTCTATTTGCCTTGTGGAGTCATACTAACAGCAAGTCCAGAGGTTTTCAAAATTGAACTCCACCCTCAGTTACAAACTGCATTTACCATGTCATCCTGCCTGATGAGTTGCTTCTTTTATTTTTATTTATTTATTTTCAGACACAAAAGCTTAACCGAGTCTGAGTCCCAGTTGGTGCTTCTGAAGTCATCTTTTAACGAAGGATGAACAGGTAGTTCCACTGTTCACCTCTGGTGAGGTGATGCTGAGGTAAGCTCTACAGATACCCCAGAGTTCACCATGGTCAAACCCCAGCTGCCTGCAAAGACTCGTAATTATACCTTCTTGATGTCTTTTCTAGCCTGGCCTCACTGTCTTAATCTCATTTTTTCCTGAGTGGAATACTGACAAGAGTCCGCAGAGGAAGTATATCCATACAAAGATAAGGTGTATGTGTACACACATATTTTCTGAAAAACTTATCAATACTATCTATATAAATGCATATGATCTTGGTCTCTGTACAATAGCTCTGCAACAAATGCTGCATTTACACTCTTGAGAAGGTGGCATACGTGGGCATTTATCCCAAAAGACAATCACAAACCAAAATGGCTCAAAGGTTTGCTGTTCTTATCGATTCTATTACTTCAATAAGATGGATCCTTGTTATTCAAGAAGACAAAGCAAATCAGTTTAAGGATATGGGTCTAGTTCCTAAATCATGCAATGTGACACCTGTACACGATGACTCCTGACGTCTCTGCACACATCACAGTTAAATGTGCTTATTGTTTAACTTATCACTTGATAAGTTTATGATGATAGATCTGACTTTGGGGATATACATGAATTTCTACAGGAACGATGTATCTCAGTATTGACATTAATGAACGGGTATAAAATACTTCTTACAATTATTCCAATCATTGCTGAAGAGTGTTGCAATAACCCAATGAAAGGTTCAGCAAAACTTACCCGAATCATCATGACTGAACACCTGATGTCATGAATTGTATCATAGATCTTCTTTGAGATATCCACAAATTGATTATCATCAAATACATTCAAGGAGTTCTTGCTTAAGGCTTCCAGGGCAACATTCACTTGTGTGACAAACTCAGGAATCACTGTTAAAATAATAAGAAAAAAATATTGTTCTTTAAAAATTTTTCATTTTTTATAGATTCTAGGAAATAAATAATTGTGATTTTAAGTTAACATCTGGTTAATAATCTTCTAATAAATTCAAGTATAGATATGTAAAACATTTTGGCAGGATTCTCTCAAATATAAAGTATTTAAGAATAAATATTTTAAAGGTTATTTTTCTCCTTTAAATATTTTTTTTGTCTTTACAAAGCTTCTGATCATAGATCTTGTCTCAAATAAAGCTCAAATTCTTTCTAAAATAAAAATGAACTGATGTGGAAAACAATTGGAAAGACAGACATAAAAATGTTTGAAGAAGGAAAATATATAAATTTTTAACACAGGAAAATTTAGCTTAAGGCACTCTTTCTTACAGAAATAATAAAGCTGCTGTGAGCTTTCTTTGGTGCAAAGCTTTCCTTAAAAAAAAAAAAGAAAGAAAAGAGATAAGAAACTGGACATCTCAAATAGAGACTCTAAAATAAGTAACACTGAATGACTAGTAAGACCAATCTGATTTTTTTTAAAGTTGCCTATAAATGACTTTGAACGGCAGAGAGAGAGAGAAAGAGATCTTCCACCTCCTGGTTCACTCCCAAAGGGCCAGAGCAGGCAATGCTGTGCCAGGCTGAAATCCATCCGTGTGGGTCTCCTACAAGGATGCCATACACAAGCACTCTAGCTATCCTCTATTGTTCTCAGCTTCATTTAACAAGAAGCTGGTTGGGAAGTGGTGTCGCTGGGAACTGACATGGCCATCGGATATGTAACGCTGGCATCAAAGTGGCAAACCCTACCTCCAGATTGTTCTTTTTTCTTAATGTTTCAAAACATGTCTTAAATGATTTCTGTAAGTTTACTTTTAAGGTTAATGATAGTAGTATTTATTGCCTCTTTACTACATTCAAGGTGCTTTTCTAAGTGTTCAAGGTGATTTGAATTTTGAAATAACCCAGCGCTAAGCTAGAGTTAGTACTGACAATAACAGACAGAATTCAAGACTCTTCTTTAGTGTCATTCTGCTAACGCATAGTAGAACAAGAGATTTGAACTCAGGCTGCCTAATTGCAGAATCTATATCTTAACTACTGTACTATGTTACATTGAGAATGCCTCTGTCCCATGTAAAGTCACAGTGTAGTACAATCATTAGTACAATGATTCTAAATCTGAAAAAAAGCTAGAAGTATTTTAACTAGTCTATATATATTGATAAATCTCTATTTGCACAGATAGTATATATCTTATGGTCCTGGAAAGTAGTGATATCCTGTGATCTTGGAATGGGGAAAGGTTGATTTACATGGACAGTAGTTTTTTCTGTCCCCTCTTTCATCCACCTGCTATCATGTGTCATCTCTACCATTCTTCTTAGTCATGATACCTACTGGAAATATCTCCTGTGTTCTTTGTCCATTCTCCAGTACACTACCCAACACAAAATGTCATATAGTGTATGTGGCTATTCAAAATTAAGCTCATTAACCTTTAACAAACATTAAAATTCAGCTCCTGGTTCACACTACAATTTAAATGTTAATTTGACACATGTAGCTAGTTATAACCATTTTGACAAGTGCAGGTATAGCTATCATCACAGAAACTTCTGGAATAATAGCAGCTCTTATTAGGCAAAACTATCATGAGATTCCACCCAAGTATGCTCTCACTTAAAGGGTGAGATAACACATTCAAGGGGGAAGTAAATTCGCTCCACTCCGTGTAGCAAAAATAGCCCAAAGCACAATCTCCATAAACTCGAACGTGACTCCCAAAGTGTGTCTCTCCTGTATCCAACTGCCTACTGCAGTTGAATAGTTCAAAGCATTAAAAACTATCTGAACATTTACACAGACACTAACAATACGCTTTTCTACTCAGAAACATTTTCTACTATGCTTGCTTAATATTGTTGATGATGCAGTACAGACTACTTTAGAAAGAAGAGTTTTATTTTGCCTTACATGTCTGTTTCAAGGTCAAGGTACAGAACACAGTGATGACTTCCTTTCTGGAAGAGGTCTGGAGCAGCACAAAATACCACAGTTGTAAGAGACTGAGCATACAAGACCTGACTGACTTCATATCAGACTCATTATGGAGATAACACCTCAACACACTAATCCATTCATTTACTAGAAGCGTGAATAGAATCATCCATTCATGAAAGTAGAGCCCACATCATCTGCAAAGGTCCCCTGATGATCTCTGACTGGTAAAAAAAAAATTCCAACCTGAGCTTTAGAGGACAAACCATAATCAAATCATACAAATGTTTTACCTTGGCATTTAGTCATCACTGAAAAACTCTAATAACTTTTTTAAATTTCCAATTCTTTCTAACTCTGTCTACCTAAATATGTACTCAAGCTGTCATCTTCTCGTGTTTGAGACTACACATATCCTTCTGATGCCCATATGCTATTCAGCCTTCAGATGCATTTTACACGTAATCTTATTAATGGCATATGCTCTTAGCAATGAATATAACAGGATCTGTCACAAACTAGGTATTTAATAAAATAATACATAGTAAGCAGTTAATTATGTTGCTACACCATTGACAAGTTCTGAGTGGTCTCTTAAAATCTTACCTTGTTTGTATCCTAAACACCTAGTCACCTTAATTTAGTGACAGAATGAATGAACGAACAACTGAATGGACATACAGTGCCATACAAAAATGTATATACAATGAAACACAGCCAGCTTGAATTTCAGTTTGATTTAGATTTTATTCATATTTGGAAAGAACCAAAAATAACACTGCAGGCCTGGCGATGTGGCATAGTGGCTAAAGTCCTCACCTTGAATGCCCCGGGATCCCATATGGGCGCTGGTTCTAATCCCAGCAGCTCTACCTCCCATCCAGCTCCCTGCTTGTGGCCTGGGAAAGCAGTCAAGGACGGCCAAAAGCCTTGGGACCCTGCCTCCATGTGGGATACCCGGAAGAAGTTCCTGGCTCCTGAGTTCGGATCAGCGCAGCACTGGTCATTGCGCTCACTTGGGGAGTGAATCATTCGACAGAAGATCTTTCTCTCTGTCTCTCCTCTCTGTATATCTGACTTTGTAATAAAAAATAAATAAATCTTTAAAAAAACAAAAATAACATTCCTATGTAAGCTTATGGGAGCATTCAAGCAAAATCAGAAAATCTTGACAACCTACGGTGTAGAGAGAGGAGGTTTAACTTTCTCAAGAAAACATGTCCAGGAGATACACATTACCTTCAGGTTCTGGGGAGAATAGAAAATTATCCACAAAACTACCCTTCTAAAGAACAGAATAGGGGTCTGCGTTGTGGTGCATGGAGTTAAGCCTCTCCCCAAAATACTAATGTCTAATAAGACCACTGGTGTGAGTTCTGAATACTCCACTTCCAAGCTAATAAACCTGGAAAAGCAGCAGAAATGGCCCAAGTGTTTGGGCCCTAGCTATCACATGGGAGATTGGGATGGAGCTTCTGGGCCTGCAGACAAAAGATCGGTGTGTGTGTTTGTGTGTGTAAACAATAATCAGATGAAAAGAGCCAAGTGCATCCGTACAATAAACTTTAAAAGAAATCACAGATCATTGAAACCATGGCAATATATCATTGTAAACCATTTGACAAAGATATGAGATGAAGTTTGACAAAACTATACTTACAGCATTACTGACACACAAAAGCATTCTTTCTAAAAACAAAACAAAACAAAACAAAAAACCTACAGGAATTAAAATCCATCACACTTTCAGGAAAACGCAAGCACAAAAAATAATTAAGTAGCCAGCTAATGGCAACTCAGAAAGAAGAAAAACATTGACAAATTTGTTTTCCATCTATAATTTACCCAAGTTTCAACAAAATATGATTTATATATAATATGACATCATATCATGTTCACTGCAAGGATCAGGGAAAAGTCAGGCTGCACTGACTATTCCTACTGGTGCAAGCATAGATCAGAATGAGTGAGGGTTGGTTGGGCTTTGTCGCAGCATCAGTTGGCAGATGCTGGCACAGGAGGCTAACTCCGTCAAGTTAAACTGAATGGGTGAGGGTTGGTTGGGCTTTGTCGTAGCATCAGTTGGCAGATGCTGGCACAGGAGTCTAATTCTGTCAAGTTAAACTGCAGAACCACCTGGAGAGTGCATGATGTGGGAGTGGACCCAGTAGGGAAACAGAGAGCACCTCCCTCTTGGGTTGCCATTCCCACTGGAGAACACGAAAACCAGGACTGGGGCATCAGTGGCTAGACAGAATGGCAGCTGCCAGTGTGTGTGGGAGCTGGACAGTGGGGCTGGTTGAGTTGAACTAGGCTTCAATGCCTATTGACATGAGAGCTGAACAGGATGTGGGACAAACTGGAGCAGTCTGCTGACAAGCACAGAAACCAGGTCAGGGGGAGGGCCTGATAAGGGTTATGGGGAGTGGCCCCAACTAGGCTGCAGATCCCACTGGTTTGCGTGAGGACCATGTGGTGGGCAGGATCAGGATGGACTGTGACACCCATTGACTTGCATAAAGGACAGGGCTGATAACAGAATTGACCCAGCAACTGCAACCACCAGCATATGCAAAAGCTGATTGAGGTAACAGACTGTGCGGGACCCTGTATGGACCCTGTATTGGCATGCAAATACAACATTCAGGTCTAGGATCACCTCAGACAAAGTTTCTTTGGGGATCCCTCCAGCTGAACTGCTGATCTCAGAACTTCAACCATGAAGAGAAGTACAGGTTCCATGTGTCAAAGCTGAGCCTCCTTAGAGGTTCAGATGGAGCAATGGACAGTATCTCCAGGTGCACATGAAGGATATAGCAAACCATAGGAACCTGCACAGAACGCCTGCTACCACTACCGGACGGAGGATAGAGCAAATTGATATCTACCCCAGCCACATATTGGCAGTGAAAATCTGGGCAAAGAAGATTCTAAGGGGGACTATGTCAATGAGTGGATTCTCATCATGCTTGGAATTGTGAGACTGGCAGGAATTCAGAACTGTTGAACTAACAAAAGTTTTTGACCAGGACACTTGGAGCATGCCCCACATCGGGCACCTAGAATGGGTGTGAGGCTGGATGGGGCTTCTTCTTTTATCTCTCCCCTTACCACAGATACAGAAATAATAATAATAATAATAATAATAATAATAATAATAATAATAATGAAACAATGGTCCTACCAACCTTCCTGTAAACCTTAACCCTTTGTACCCTAATCAACCAAGTAAAGATTATCAAAATGAAATAATTACAGAAAAAAATACTTTAAAAAAAAGAAAAGAAAAACATTCAACTTAAATGTAAGAGAAAACTGGAGAGGAAACCATGCTCCAAGATCTTGTAGCAAAATGCATTTCAATAATCAGAGAATATCTTGGACCATAGAAAGAAGACTAGAAGAAAGTTAATCCTTAAAGAAGTTGTGGTTTATAAGGTGGAAAAGCATATAGTAAGAGAAGTATATGTTTAGTGACCTGTGGAATTAAAAGGACTCCTCACATCCTATTGGCAATCCCTTGGGGGAGAGTAAAGAAGTTAATCCAAGCTATTTGAAGTCCAGGTTTCTCTGTCCAGGTGTCCATGACTACGTCTAAGCTATTTCCCCTGTTGGTAACTCTCTAATGTTCTTTCAGATCCACAGTTCCTCAGCGAAACTCTGCATGACCATCATCGGTGATTAGATACTGATGTTGACAAAAAAGTTTCTGTGTCTCTTATGGTACGATTCATTTATTTGCTTGTTTGTTTGCTTATTATTTATTTATTATTTATTCTACTCATCCCCTTCCAAAAGTGTTACAGAGAGTTTCTAAGCACAAACTACCAGGTTTTCTTTGTTTCCACAGGAAAGTATAAATGCAGAGTAAGAACTCAAAATCGAATACTCAATTTCAGAGCCTTTAACCTCAACCACTATGTTCTACTGTTTGGAATATAAGAAAAATCATACCGAGAGATAAATGCAAAGCGTTGTGGGAAAATGAGGATAAAGAAAAGACGTAAAACGTCAAGACATTAAGTTACTCCCAAATTAGCTGAGTTAGTCAAATCACAACATATGTATGGAATAAATGAAGTTTTATTTTCAACTTGTCACTATTCTCCAAAGAGAACTTTTAATTAATTTTATTGAGCTACAATATTACTGTTGAAATGTTAGGAACTATATATCATGAGGTCGGCATTGTCATATGGTGGGTACTTGTTTCTGACCCAGCTATTCTCCCTGCCATGCGTGTGTGTTGTGTAAGTACACATGTTTGTGACACAGAGAGGAGAGAGAGATAAAAACTCGGGCTTTCAAATAATAAAGTTTTTAAAAAGAGTTAAACATAATTTTAAGCTATCAATTTGCCCCCTCCTATTATATGCATTTACTATGCTGCATAAAGAGCTTCCTGTAGGGAGAGAAACAAAATTTAGATTTAACAAATTCATGTATTTTATGAATTTTTCTATTGTAATTAATATCTTTAAACTGCAGAAAATATTAAATAACAAAAAAGAAAAGGCATATATAAATCCTCAGAGTGTAAAACAGAAAAAGTAATAAACTTTATATTGTGATATCCATTTTTGTAGTAAAAGTGAAAAAGACCAAAACTTTATGCAAAGCTGTGATTTAAACGCTAGGCCAAAACTTCGTTCTTGATTTCACAGTTAATTAATACTGTTTCGATATTTTCAATAAAATTATGCTATGAGAAAGTAAATCATATGCTTTATCTAGGACAAGCTTTTGAACAATGTGATTCACTACTGCTTCTGGGAAGTACCTAAGATTCTGAAAGTTATAATCAAAACAATTTTGGGATAGATTTTTTTTTTGAGATTATGACCTCTTCTAGGAAATTAGATTTTCCTAAACTAACCATCATGGTTAATAATCTTTAAGCAAAACTTTTGGTATGATTGTATAGAAGATAATACACATTATTTCATCATATTTTAGGAACCTTATCTATAAAGACGATCCAATTGCATGGATTTTTCAGAAGCCTTTGCTCTTGCATCATGTCTGAAGTACAATTTTATCATCTGTTCACAATTAACTTCAGGTGATATTATAATAGTGATCTCCAACTGACTCAGAATACACTGTTGGCAGAAGAAGAGAAGCAGCAGGGGAAGTCTGAGAGCCTGAGAGCAACCCATGCTGCAAAGAAAGCAGCCTGGTTTTCTTCTATTTGGATTCCATTTAATTGTAATAAAAGGATGCAATGTAAAAAGCTTGTAAATCCTCACTGCACATAATTCATATACAGATGTATAAAACAAACTACAGAGATAAAAGAGAAAGGCACAGTAGAAAAGGACATATATCAAGATCTGAATGACCATGTCAGCAGTGGGGATGAAAGGTTGGGGTATCTGGTAACGAGACAGAAAATTTTATTACAGTAGAAAGTTCTGCTACTGAATAGGCATGAGAGGTAAGAGAAATGATGGATTCTAGGACCACTGGAATCTTTATCTTGATATCTAGAGAAAGGGGGAACTGATATTTGTCACAGAAGAGTCAAGGGAAAACAAGGCAGGGATAGTTACCACACTCAAGTTAAGTTGGAGATAACTTTACTGTCCAGCCACCTGTTAGACTATCAAAAGAGAAAGAGGAAGGAGGCTTTTGATAGACTTGACAAGCTTTTGTGTAGATATGCCATTTGGTACCATGGAAATAGGTCAAATCACAGAACTTTAAGAGCAATATTACTTTCATTGAAGTGGAGTTAGACAAAATGTTAGAACAGTAAGGGAGAAGAATCAGGAGAATATGCAGTCAAAATTTTGTTAAGAGATTCTTCCTACAGTTGCAAAAGAACTTGATACTCAGAATTAAAAATATGTGGGTTGACAGTACTGTATAGATTCTTGAGGAATTCATCTTTTTGATGGCTATCAACAATATTACAAGAATATCTATATTGTGGATAGCATGTGATATATCTACTATTAATATTATCAGTGTACATGGTATAGATAGTGTATACAGATATGAATATATACTATACTAACTAGTATAGATTTGGATATATATTCTATAGCTACTATCTACTAGTAATAGCTATATTGTGTACAGTATATAGTATAGTAGAACTATGGGAATCAAAATTATAATTCAAATAGAAGAACGAAGCTTTTATGACATTTTTATTACATTCCAATAGTGCTTTATCAATCTAAGAATCCACACACTTTTTTTCCTGCATTTATTACTGAAACTACATTACCTGAAGCATTATAAGAGAAACATTCAAACAGTCTAAGAATCAGCTAAGAAATGCAAAGCCCCTGGTTTAGTCATCTCGTTATAAGCAATTACAGGAGAAAGCACTCTCCGGTAGCTACTGGCACACGTTTGCCCATTTCTCCAGACATTAGGATCGATACTCCCATCATGTGAAATTCTTCCTTCCTATTATCTCTCAAATCTAATCAGTAATAAAAATCTTGACGTTTCTATCTCAGCATGAAATTTCTCAACCTTTTCTTTCTGTTTTCCAATGTGCCCATTCAGAATGAGGCGCACTGCATTTTGCTGATGAGAGCCTGGGAGAAGCTGCACAGAAATCAGAAGGTTGTCACTGAAGGATATGGAAGGGGACTGCATACAATGGCAGGCTGGCACGGAGGAAACGCACATGGACGCAGCCTGAAACAAAGCAGTGTCAGTGTCTAACACCAAGTCAAGCCAGGCATCGGTACACATCACTCCAGCCAGAGGGAATCCAAGAGAGACACAGCTAACCCAGAAGGCTGCAAGGCCACAAACGTCAAGCTCTTTTCTCAGTGACTGTTGCTGTCAACTAGAAAATAGCTCTCTCCAGGCAAGGACAGCAGGTCACATATGAGGTATTGCTCAGGAAATAACCTGTCAGTACATCATCACTAAACACAAAGGACAAGATAATTGTCCCAACTTCTGTCAGGCACACAGTCTCAATCATGTGAAGAAAAGGCATCTGAGAAAAGCACATTCTTATTAACATGATCACTGTCTCATGCTTTTAGTAGAAACTACGGAAAGGACAATAAAGTTTCTTCAGAGGATTTACTCATGTAAACATAACTTTCATATTTCATAATTAATGTGCACATTTGTTGAATGATCCAGCCTAATCAAAGCCAATATTTCTACTTTATACTTCAACCCAAAGAGGGATAACTATGCATAACTCTGGAAAGATGTAAGACCAGATTCACAAAGATCATATTTAGATTATATAGCTGAGAAATTAGCTCATTATTTAAAAAGACTTTAAGAGATTTATAGGAAGAGGCAAATAGATGAAATTGCCCTGTCAGGATATTTCATGACTTTTATGGGATAAAGGTAAAATTATATGATTTCTAGTGCATTATCTTAACTGTAACTCAAACTGAAAACAACCATAAAGGAATTTTGCTTTTTGATTCATCACTATGTGAAAACTGACTATGAAGTCTTCTTAACAAACTTGAAAGTCTGCCTGCTCTTCCTAGTGCTAGATTCACCCAGACGTGTACCTACCAATGAGTGTATTTTCATCTCATTGCTGGATGGTCTTTAAAAATAGGAAAAGTTCAAATCATATAAAAATATACTGATCCTTTTCTGCTGATTGATGCTAAAAAAAACTGAAGGGAATTAAGTAAGGCTTATTATACAAGGAAGGATCACTTGTGTTGATTTCAGGAAGATATCAAATCACTAAATCCTGTGACATTTTTGAAAATGTTGGATAGGTGCCAAGCTTCTCCCCAAGTGTAAAAAGTCACAGGACAGGAGGTTTTTGGAAACTTCATTAGCAAATGCAAATAACAAACAGAAATCAGAGCCACTCAGCGAGCAAAAAACAATAAGTATGTTCATTTGAAAGCAGAAAAAGACCCAGGCATGTGCTTACTTTAGTGAAAGTCCATGCCAACAACACCGATGCTTTTTCTTTCCTATTTTGTTTTGGAAATGGATACTCTTAATTTTGGTTGCTCTGAAGAAAAGACATACATGATGGTGCATCATTTCAGTAAATTGAAAATGCTAATAAAATACATTGTATAAGCAGATTCTGTGAATTTATATGTGTATTCATATTGAAAAGAGTAGAACTGTATGGGATATAAAGATTCCAATTAAAAAAAAAAATCATGGTGAGCATTGTGGTGCAGCAAGTTAATCTACTGTCTGTGACCTTGTCATCCCATATGAGTGAAAGCTGGAGTTCTGTTCACTGTACTTCCAATCCAGCTCCCTGCTAGTGCCAGTGAAGGCAGTGTAAGATAACCAAAGTACCTGAAGCCCTGCCATCCATGTGGCACATCCAGATGGAATTCAAGTTCTAGTTTTGATCCTGACCAGCCCAGAACTTGCACATATTGGGGAGTGAACAATTAGATGGAAGTTCTCTCCCTACCGCCTTCTCTGCTTCACTCCCTCTCCCTCCCTTCTTCTCACCTTCCGTCATCCTGCTCCTAAATCTGCCTTTCAAAAAAACATTAAAAAATTAAAGAGCAAAGTAATAACTTAAATAACGTTGATAAAATGATAGAATCATAAATTTGAAGTAGGGACATTTTGAAAATTCAATTTGGCAGCTACTTAATTGCATATTTTAAAGAATGAATTGCACTTATTAAATAACAAATTTTACAAAACTACAAAAATTACTCAGTCTCTTGTCCTTGCTTAGATACCTGTCACTTATGTTTACATCTCATTACTTCTAAAAAGCACCTAGCATGCTCAAGGCCAACTTCAGATGCTTTCACTGCTAGAAAATATTACCCAGGTGACAGCAGCTTTCATAAGAAATGCTTCTTATTGTCCTCAATAATCATGGCATGGTTGGGCAATTGATGTGGAATCAATAGTCCAACAATATGGAGACCCTTCTGTTGCTTTACTTTGCAGCCCTTAGCGTGTTGGCCTCCATCCCCAGGCTTACCACTGCATGACTGCAAAATGGATACAGCGGCTGAGCTATATGTTTGAACATACTCAAAATCAGGAAACAAGGAGATGGTGAGTAGAGTTCTCAATGCATAGCTGCTCTCCCTATCCAAGAGAAACAAATTTCCAAATGTTTACATTTTGGTGTTATTATCCCAAAATGTATGACGTGGCCACTACATTCAAAAACCAGAGGAATACCAGAAATCTGGCAGTGTGGAGTTGACTTTAATACATTTGGCACATGGGCTGGTACAGTGGCATAGCTTCCTGATCCTCTGCCTGAGACACTGGCCCTTTTTATGAGCACTGGTCCATGTTCCAGCTGCTCCACTTCCTAACCAGCTCTGCGTTTGTAGCCAAAAAAAGCAGCAGAAGATGGCTATAAAGTCTTTGGGTCCCTGCACCCATTTGGAAGATCTGAAAGAAGCTCCAGGCTCCAGGCTTCTGATCAGCCCAGCTCTGGTCATTGAGGTCTTTTGGCAAGTAAAAGAGCTGATGGAAGATATCTGTTTCTCCTTTTCTCTGTAAATCTGCCTTTCAAATAAAAATAAATAAGTCTTTGAAAAGATGCATATACTTGGCTTAGAGTTGCATTAGGAACCTCAAATGTAAATCACAAATTTAAAGTCATTTAAAAATAATAATTATCAAAAACATCAGTTTATAATAGTAGCAATTCGAGAGAGTAAGACAGCATCTGAGTACCACAACATTAGCAAAATAATGAGACAAATATGGAAACCATCTGACATGAGAGCTGAAGGTGCAAACTTTGAATTAAAAAAATGACATTTATTTTTGCTATGTTTGCTATTTTTATAACGAGATTCATCATGAGAAGTGAAATTAAAGCTACATAATCTCATGAGCTAATATTAAAGAAAATTGTAAAAGTCTTGTTTGGCCCCAAGGATTTATCTGCATGACTTAAAAAGGAATGGAAATTCAGATCATTATGGAGTATCACAAGGGTAAAGACTAAAAGGCTAATTAATGAATGAATAGCATTATATTAAAGTCTAAAGTGTTTCTCTAACCAGTACAATTCCCTGAAGAAAGGAATCTGTTGAGTGACAAATTTGAAATTATGGCTACACCTTAGTTCATAAGAATACTTTTAAAAGAAGCAACTGCAAGTCAAATGCAAAAGAAACTTGTGAGAAAGGAAAAGTATGTGATTCAAACAATATTTCTTGGGGCTTAGCATTGTTTGGTTTCTTTTCTAATTATTTCACCAAGCAAAATAATGATTTTCTTCAGATGTCATTTTTTTTTAATGTCAGTTCCTAAAATAGAAAGTTTCATCATGACAGTTCACATAGGGCCAGAAAAATACCTGACAACCAATAGTCAGTTAACAAAGTCATTGTTATAAATACTGACTTGTTATTCTTGAAAATCTTTCAAGTGAGACACATTGTGGCACAGCATGTGAAGCGAAGCCATGGCCTACAATGCTGGCATCCCAGGATGAATGCTGGGTACAATCCCAACTGCTCTAATATCAATCCACTAATGGAACTGGGAAAATAGCAGCTGATAGCCCCAGTGCTTGCGCACTTCACACTCAGAACCCATGGAGCCCCAGGCTACTGACTCCCACATGTTTAGGCACTGGCCATTGTGCCCATTTGGGGGAGTGAATCAGTTTCTCTCTCTTTCTCTCTGTGCAACTCTAACTTTCAAATGAATCAACATTTATATATTTGCTTATTGATTTTTAGATCCTAAAGAATCAACATATCTCCTCTCCACACTTAACCATTTCTGGTCTCAGTTGTATGTGTTAGAGACATGGTGATTCTCATCCCACCTCCCACTGTACTTCTGCCACTGGCTGTGTAGGGCCCCACGTACAACTTCCCAGGACGAAGACTGAGAGTAGTTTTGTAGAATCTGAAAGTAGATTTACAAGAATACACTGTCTTTCAGATTCCAAATAAAGAGAAACAACATCTTCCCTCACTCACTGAATTTCTATTGTAACCAACTTCTGCAACTCTTAATGAACTGCACTTTAATTAATCCAGTCAAGAAATGGCATTTTCTGCTTGTTTCATTAATACAACCACAGAAGAAATCACTTGATTTGCAGTGGTATTGAACTGAGAAAGTGCAGCATTCAAGACATCTTCCCTCTGTGCGAAGCAGAAGTAGTTCCTAAGACGGACTGGAGGGCAGGTAGTTGGAGGCAAGTCTGAAAACACTTGTTTTAAAGATAGATTGTAACTCCTATATATTAGTTAAAAGAGTACAATTAGTCACTGCTTCAGAAAAGCTAAACTTGCCAGAAAAAAAATAATGAAATAGTTATTAATTAACTGACACATCACTTAGCAATGCACTCTTTTAAAACTACTTACACATAATATTAATAATATATAATATATTTGATTATGAAAAATATCACAAAGTTACATACATAATAGGGTAATTTTATAGGTAGCGCAAGCAGCATATGAAGTAATTATACCTTTTATTATTTTTACATTAATTTCCAAAGTTAACATGCCTAACTTTTTAAAGATTCATTTATTTTTGTTGGAAAGGCAGATCAGATTTCTGGAGAGAAGGAGAGAAAGATCTTCCACCGGCTGCTTCACTTCCAGTGGCCACAATAGCAACTGAATTGATCTGAAGCTAGGACCCAGATGGTTGTCTAAGTCTCCCATACGGATGTAGGGTGCCTAGGTTTGGGCCGTCCTTGACTGCTTTCCCAGGCTACAAGGAGGGAGCTGGATGGGAAGTGGAGAAGCCAGGACATGAACCATCGCCTATTTGGGAGCCTGATGTTTACAAGATGAGTACTTAACCATTGAGTCATATGGCTGGTCTTATATCTGGCTTTTCAGTGGTAAAACTGAAGCTTTTCTTCCTATTTTATTTTAATTATATATTTATTTATTTCATAAGTCTAAGAATTCTTCTCCTCCTCTCTCTTTTCTTTGGGTCCTATTCATTTCTGACTCACAGACTCTTTATTTAAAAGAGCATTAAGCCTTTGTTGTTAATATAAATTAGCCGCGTCTTAAAAGCAATACTCTGTTTACGTGTATACATCTATTCATACAGAAGAGCTGTGGGATACTACAAAAGGTTTCTGGAAAACTAGAATTAAAACAAACTTATTTTGTCACAAAACAACTTGTAAAACAGTTTTTCAAACCACAATTTTTTTCACAATATGCCATTAATATTTGAAGATATGTTGTGTTTTCCACTCAGAGGAAAACAGTTTGAATATGTAAATGGCAAAGCAGATTTAACAGAATTATACAAAATAAGACACCAAAAATAAGAGATGGAAAATATAAAATGTAATTAATTTAAAAAAGGAAAGCACAAGAAAACAGATTCAAAATTTTGTTCAAGAAAGTTGAACAATTAAAAATAGTAAAATAAAAATATACACCCAGGAATAGAATATTAAAATAAGGAACCAAAATAAATGGTTAAACTTAGGAGCAAAGGACTTATAAGGCTACTAAACAATCTCTTCCAAATATCTATTAGTGTGGTTAATATTATAAAGGGAGGAGACATACTTTGTGCTATCTTAAATGTTATCCTATCCATGTGGAGAAGGTTAATCTCACCAGTTATAAACCATCCTAACAGCATGGTCCTGATACGAGGTGATGAGAAGGGCACTTCATGTGTGGGTATTCTTCCCAACAATCAACAACGCTGTGTAACCATGTAACCTAGACAAACACAAACTCAAGGTCACGTTACAAAATATATCTTACTTTTATTAAATTATTTATGTATTTGTTTGAGAGTCAGAGCTAGAGAGAGAAAGGGACAGATACTATAAACTCAAGTTTACTACCCAACTGTCCCTAAAAACCAGAAGTGGACCAGACTGCAGCCAAGAACAAGGAAGTCAATCCAGGTGGGGACCCAGTTGCTGGAGCATCACTCTGTCTTCCTTGTTCTGCCTTATCAAGCAGGTGGAGTCAGGAGGCGGGAAACTGAGTAGGAAACTAAATACAGGTACTCCAATGTATGATATGGAAATCTCAACAGGCATGGTAAACGCTGGGCTAAGTGTCTAGCCCTGTAGGATAGAGACTTGAAGCCTTGTTGTGTACTCCTAAGCATGCATCCTAGAGAACTTCTGAACCAGATGTGCCACAACCAGTGCTGATGTTAGCTTCCTACACAATAGGGAAAGAGAAGAATAAAAGACAAAGAAACAAGCACCCAGCGTGGAAGCCTAGTGGCTAAAGTCCTCACTTTGCATCATGGGGATGCCATATGGGTGCCAGTTCTAATCTCCGCAGCCCCACTTCCAAAACAGCTCCCTGCTTGTGGCCTGGGAAAGCAGCCGAGGATAGCCCAAAGCCTTGGGGCCCTGCACCCACGTGAAGGCCCTGGAATAGGCTCCAGGCTCCTGGCTTCAGATTTGCTCTGTTCCGGCATTGGGGCCACTTGGGGAGTGAACCAACGGATAAAGATCTTCCTCTCTGTCTCTCCTTTGCTCTGTGTATCTGACTTTACAACAAAAATAAATAAATAAATAAATAACAAAGAAATGAATGCCATAATGGTCCATAGTTTTATCAGCAGTACAACAAATGTAGTTTGATGCATTTTGAAATGGACTAAACCATCTATAGACTTAAAGACAAAATGAGGAGAAAAAGTTACAATGTATATCAAAGTTAAATTTTCATTCTGTAACCAGATAATGTAATGTTCAGTGTTTATTCTCTTTCTCCTACATATATCATATACAAATACTGACAACCTATATTACTATGTCGCTTTAAGTACTCTATCCAACTTAGAATAACACAATCCTTCTAGGCATTTAAGTTATTATCAATTGCATTCCTTTTCCTTTTATCACTTTTAGGTAGTATGTAAATCTGTTATAAAAGTTAAAATTACTGTTTGGATTTCTACAAAAGAAGTTGCATAAAACAGAGGCTGGTAACAATATAATCTGGGGCCCGGCGCGGTGGCGCAAGTGGTTAAAGGTCCTCGCCTTGCACGCCCGGGATCCCATACGGGCGCCAGTTCTAATCCCGGCAGCCCCGCTTCCCTTCCAGCTCCCTGCCTGTGGCCCGGGAAAGCAGTCGAGGACAGCCCAAAGCTTTGGGAACCTGCACCCGAGTGGGAGACCCGGAAGAGGCTCCTGGCTTCGGATCGGCATAGTATCGGCCCGTTGTGCTCACTTGGGGAGTGAATCATCGGACGGAAGATCTTCCTCTCTGTCTCTCCTCTCTGTATATCCGCCTTTCCAATGAAAAAATAATAAAAATAAATCTTTAAATAAAAAAAAACAATATAATCTGATTATTACCAACACAAAAAGCCAAATGACTGTGTCTGCCACAGTTGCTTTTCAGTAAAGCACTTCATGCTGCAGCACAGAAGGACTTAGTCAATGACAAATGTCAGGATTGGAATTTATGGCTATGCCTAATTTATTGTTTTTCAACTAAACTACACTTCCTTCACTGAAGAATAAAACAAGATCTGAGGTGCAAAATTCTATGATTTCTTCTAGCACATATAAGGATGTAATGGAAGCATGCTGCTACAAAACCATCTCACCATATTTTCTTGCAAGTATACACACTGCCAAAAACATGTGAAGTTGTCTGCCCTTAGGTGACAGATAGTAATATTTGGTTCAAAGAATTATAATGGAGATTTAAAATAAATTAGTGGCTGATAGTCTATATGCCTAAAATCTCTGCAACTCAAAAGTACATCTCAAAACCAAGTGGGCTTCTGAAAGCAAGTGACTTGAGTGAGCTTCAAATCCAGAGCTGAAAAAAATCACTAATTGAGGCTGAATTTACATATTTCTGAATCCTAAATTATATTTATGTCTTTTAAAATCATACGTGGGCACTGTGGCACACAGTGGGTTGAGCCACTTCTTGGAATACCCGCAACCCGACTGGAATGCCAATGCAAGCCCTGGCTATTCCACCTGCTATTCATCTTCCTGCTAATGCATCCTAGCGGGCAACATATGTTGACTCAAGGTTCGGAGCCCCTACCACCCGAGTTGGAGACCGAGATGAAGGTTCGGGTTCCTTCTGCCTCTTGCCTGTCCTCCTCTCGGTTGCTGTGGCTATTTGGCAAGTAAACAAACACATGCAAGATAACCATTGTCTTTGTTTCCCCCAATCCACCTTTCCAGTAGATGAAAATAAATATTATTTAAAAAAATCAAAATATTACCAACAATTACTGAATATGTATGTACCAGGAAAAGTATTAAGCATGTATTAATAGAGTTAATCTTCACAACATCTCACTGAATTAAATTTCATGATTATTTCCACATTATATGAAAAAAATGTTGTGAAATTGCATAATTAGTGAAAAACAGAAAGCCAGAACAGTTTCTGCTAAACAAGTGACCTTCTTCCTGTCTGTAAAATTGCACATTAATAATTATTTAAAGTGACTTAGATGCTCATAAAGAAAACCTACCTCTTGGGGCCCAGTGTTGTTAGCCTAGAGGCAAAAGTCCTTGCCTTGCTTGCAACGGAATCCCATATGGTTACCTGTTCTAATCCTGGCAGCCCCACTTCCCATCCAGCTCCCTGCTTGTGACCTGGGAGGGCAGTTGAGGCTGGTCCAAAGTCTTGGGACCTTGCACCTGTGTGGGAGACCAGGAGGAGGCCCTGGGCTCCTGGCTTCAGATTGCTCAATTCCAGCCTTTGCGGCCACTGTGGAGTGAATCAGTGTACAGAGATCTTCCTCTCTGTCTCTCCTGCTCCCTGTATATCTGACTTTGCAATAAAAATAAAATAATTCTTTTTTTTAATAAAGATTTATTTTTATTATTTTTTTTATTGGAAAGGCGGATATACAGAGAGGAGAGACAGAGGGGAAGATCTTCCATCCGATGATTCACTCCCCAAGTGAGCGCAACGGCCAATGCTATGCCGGTCCGAAGCCAGGAGACTCTTCCAGGCCAAAGCCAGGACTCTTTCGGGTCTCCCACGTGGGTGCAGGGTCCCAAAGCTTTGGGCCGTCCTCTGCTGCTTTCCCGGGCCACAGGCAGGGAGCTAGAAGGGAAGTGGGGCTGCCGGGATAGAACCAGCGCCCATATGGGATCCCGGGCGTGCAAGGCGAGGACCTTAACCACTTGCGCCACCGCACTGGGCCCAAAATAAAATAAATCTTTAAAAAAGAACTAAAATTATTTTTAATTACACTCTCCAAAATTGTTTACATGTTACTTACACAAGTGAAGTTGATTTAAGTGGAAGCATACTAAAGCTTAACAATTGGGGCCGTTCCATAAATGAGAGACAATGTTTGTAGAAATGGTTCTACAAATGTGTTTTATTTAATATAGATTTGGTCTTAAAATCTTACAAGAGGTTCAATTTGACTTTAAAATTTACTTATACAAAGTCAATATATGACATTTTAAATTCTGATTTGCTATTTCCCCATTAGCTGTTTTTTCTCAAACTTGACAAAAACCATCTTTTGTTTGACTTACAAAGAAAAATGAGGCACATTTTCATTCCCATTTGCAAATCATGACACTTATTATGAAGTTCATGAAAATCAAAGGTACTGCAATTTAATGATCTAAAGAACTGAGCTCCATTTTCAGTTTATTTTCTGAGAAATTATATTTGCAATATGGCCTAAAGCATATCCTTTGCAAATACAGCCATAGAGAACATTAGTCCCCTAAATAAGGTTTACTATCTGAGACTGAACTTCCTTGTCAAATGTGGCAAGAAACGCAGGCTGCTGCTCAGCTCCATTAAGCATCCACTCTCTGTTGGGCTAAATGTTCCCTGCACAGTGGGCTCTGGCGCCTGAGGCACACCTGCAACAAGCAGGACGCGGGTCACGGACCTGCCGCTCTACTTTGCAGCACTAATCTCCCGTTTCCCGTTTGAGCAGTGTTTTTTACTGAAACACAATATCTAAATCATACCTTTGTTTATACTGTAGGTGGCAGAATTTTTATGCTTTAAACATCTTGCTTGAACTGTGCATTTTGTTGCAAAAGAAAAGGTGACTCATTTATCAGATAAAGTTTTATGAAAATATTCACATTGTTCCAGAGAGAATGGTTAGGCCCTAAAGATGGATGCTATTTTCTCCTTGTTTGAATTGATCATACTTTGTATATTTCTGGTAACTTTATCCTGCAAATCCAATCTTTGATTGGTTTTTAAACATTATTCAGTAAATTAAAAGTGATAATTATTGATATTCTTTAGACGATTTTTAATTGTTTAAGGCTTAACAAAATTCATTGAATCAATTAATCCAAATCCTCTTGCCTGAGAGAGTTTGATTTAGAGGTTTTATTTCTGAAACAGTCACTTTAGGGATTAATAATTCAAAAACACAAACTCAGTACAGTAGGTAAGGCGCTTCTTGGGAAGCCAGGATCTCACCTTGGAGTGCCTAGACTGGAATCACAGCTTCTGGTTTGATTTAAAATTTCTGCAAATGTGGGAGACAGTGGGCAATAATTCAAGTATTTGCACACTTGTTACCTACATTGCAGATCTGGATTGGATTTCAGCCTCTTGAGTTAGGCCTGGACCAACCCTCCCTGTTGTGGAAATCTAGGGAGTAAACCAGGAGATGGTACTTCTTGATGTGTGTGTGTGTTTTTGAGCCATCGCTAGCTCTCCATTTGTCTGTAAAGACAATAAACAGATTTTTAAACGTAAGACACAAAATAGAGCCTATGCTTTGCCTACTAGTTAAGATTCCAGTTGCAATGGCTTTGCCTCTTATCAGAGTTCTTGGGTTTGATGACATGCTGAACTTATGAATCTAACTTCTTCTTAATGTGCACTCTGGGAGGCAGTAGTGATGGATCAGGTAGCGGGATTCCTGCAACCCATGTGGGAGACCCACACTGAGCTCCTGGCTCCTGGCTATGGTCCCAGCTGAGCTGCAGCAGGGTTTGAGTAGACTGAGATGGCAGGTAAGATCCATCTCTTTGTACCTCTCTCTTTTTCTCTCCCTCTCTCTCAATCCCCCACCCAACTCTGCCTCTCACATAAAAAGACTCTTCATTTTTTAAGACAGATTTTTATTATTACTATTATTATTAGATGGACAGATTTACAGAGAGAAGGAGAGACATAGAGAAATATCTTCCATCCACTGGTTCACTCCCCAAAATAGTCTCAATGGTCAGGACTGAAGCAATCCAAAGTCGTGTTTTTTTAAAAAATAAACAAAAACAGAGCAAGTAACACTTTAAAAATAAGAGCAAATCATAAACTCATCAGTTTAAAAAAATTTTTTAATTATTTGTCTTCATTTGCTTAATGAAGGCAGGTGACAGATCTTCCATACACTAACTCACTCCCCAAATGCCTACAACAGTTAGGACTGGGTGAGTTTGAAGTCAGGAGCCCAGAAATTGGTGTAAGTTCAAAACACAGGTGGCAGGGACCCAAGTGCCTGAGCCATCACCTGCAGCTTTCCAATGTGTACGTTAGCAAAGAGCTGGACTGGAAGCAAAGACAGGTCTAAAACATACACACTCCAAAACTGGATGTTGGTGTCCTAAGTGGCTTCTAAACCTTTGTGGCAAATGCCACCCATCACTTAATTTATAGGTTTTGAATCTTGAAATCTTAAACTTCCCAAAGCATAAAATATTGTCATTTATGTTTCTTAAAATGAATATATAATTGTGTATAATTAAAACCATCACTTTTTAATTTCAAATTAAAATATTCACACTTATTTTTCAAAAAACAAATCATGTCTGTGAAGAGATTTTTCTTGGCCAGCTCCAGTAAAGACAGCTCTGTTTATTGTTTTTAACATCAATAAAATTTGTTGTATTACAAATTTCAAAGCTCTGAAACAAAATGAGTCAGGGTGGCTGGGAGTTCAACAAATTATTTTGGTTCTTTCATAACTTGAAGGAAGCAGATGCTAATGTTTTATATCTGCTAATTTATTTGAGGGAAATAAAAAATCTGAAAGTTAATTCAAATGTTTAATAATCTATTTCTTCAAATTGATGCAAACTCTTAAGCTAATTTAAGAAGTCTCTATTCAAACTTGTACATTTGTCAAAACTAGAGTGGCTGCACTAAAGTCTTCTGGAATAGAACCATAGAAGACTTATTTTGTAAAAATGTAGGAATTTTTAAAATTAATTATCTTCATCTATAAGTTGATGAGTATTCCTGGATTAAAACAAAATAATAAGAGCTGGAACTGTGACACTGTCTCATCTCAAATCTTTAGGACTTTCCTCCAAAAGTTTAATTCAATGTTTGAGATATTTATATGTATTAGCAGGATAGTAATGTTGTGATTTTAGCATAAGCAATATCACCAAGCACTAGAAGTAAGGAAGAACACTGAAGCCTGCAAAAGTTGATTTACACATTATATCACAACAGATAGACTCCATTCCTCCACTTCCAGATTTACTTCATTATCCCAGTCATCCGTGTCCATCCATCTCTACATCCAAATTAATTCTATCAGTTATTTGCCCTTAAGAAAATATGGGTGCTAATTGCTCTGGAAAACTGGGTATATGCTAATATGCATATCTTAAAAATTTGGGGCTGGATTACTAGAAATGTGTAGCATGCTTCTCATGGCACCTATTAATAGGACCAGAAGAGGGTAACATGAAAGCAAATATTTGTTCCATTATACCAGTTAGTTAGCAACACTTAATATGTTTAATAATAAATTATAAATGAAAATAATATTTAATTTCTCCTTTGGAAACTGAATTAACTTTTTCCTATGCTGTTCTCCCAAACGCAATGATGCTCTACACACTGTTGTTGTGTAGATGGTGTGCCCTAGAATCATTAAAATCAAATACCTGTATGCGTACCCTACGTGCAAATGCTCAAAGAAGGCTGATGCCCCACAAATGATGTAGACCAAGCACACCATTACACCAGGTAGGGATTGTGCATTCTAACACATAGGTAGCTACAATCAAATTGCTGTGGTTAAGTTAAAAGAAAAGTCAAGCATCAACAAGTCAGTTCCTCTGTTCCTCAAATTGGTATAAAAAGTGTTAGAAACATGCGCAGGTGTGATGCAAGAAACTGAGTTTATAAAACTCTTATTTTAAAATTCCAAGTCTTTAGGACACAGCATTCAACACAGGGTTCAAATAGCAAAACCACCAGCATCTATCAGTTGCTTAGGTTTAGCTGCTCTCAAGCACTGCACATGACACCGAGTTCAAAAAATCTAACACTGCACAGTGCTTTATTTAATATAATGGAAGGGTCTGGACCTGAAAACTCTAGCACCATATATGTGTCTGTCCCCGAAATGGTAACACAACGACTATGGGTTAGTCAAACAGTAATGGTGAGAGTTTCAATATTAGATTGAAGCTAATCTGGCACAGTGGTGTAGCAAACAATATAGCAAGCAAATTATCTGCCTGTGGTGCCAGCAGCTCCTATGGGTGCCTATTTAAGTCCTCACTGTTCCACTTCTGAAACAGCTCCCCTGTTTATGTCCTGGTAAAGCAATAGAAGCTGGCACCTTGGGCTCTTGCTCCCACATGGGAGACCTAGAAGAAACTCCTCACTTATAGCTATGAATCGGCCCAGCTCTGGCTATTTCTACCATTTGGGGAATAAACCAACAGATAAAAAGATATCCATCTCTCTCTCTCTCTCTCTGTCTCTCTAATTCTTTCAAGCAAAATGAATAATTTTTTTTAAAAAAAAAGAACCTTGAGCCTGGCGGCATGGCCTAGTGGCTGAGGTCCTCGCCTTGAACACCCCAGGATCCCATATGGGCAACGGTTCTAATTCCGGCGGCCCCGCTTCCCATCCAGCTCCCTGCTTGTGGCCTGGGAAAGCAGTCGAGGATGGCCCAAAGCTTTGGAACCCTGTACCCATGTGGGAGACCCAGAAGAGGTTCCTGGTTCCCGGCTTCGGATAGGCGCAGCACTGGCCATTGCAGCTCACTTGGGGAGTGAATTATCGGACGGAAGATCTTCCTCTCTGTCTCTCCTCCTCTCTGTATATCTGACTTTGTAATAAAAATGAATAAATCTTTAAAAAAAAAAAGAACCTTAGCATAAGTGGAAATTTGTACATGATGCCCCTATATGCCTAGAATTCCTGGAGTTACAGAAGTATGGTGGGGTCAGGGGTAGGGAGGAAATTGATATTATCTGCTTCCACAATAATCCCATGCAGAAATATTAAGATCCTTTTAACTTTTCTTATTTTCCCTGGTCCTTATTTATATGTATAAGAATGTTTTTTAAAACATTTATTTTATTTATTTGAAAGGCAGAGCTACAAAGAAAGAGACACACAAAAAGAGATCTCCATGTACTGATTCAAAATGACCAGGGCTGGGCCAGGCTAAAGCCAGGGTCCAGAAGCTTACTCCAGGTCTCTCCTGTGGGTGCAGGGGTCTAAGGATTTGGGTCATACTTCATTGCTTTCTCAGGCACACTAACAGAGAGCTGGATGGGAAAATGAGCAGTGGAGACACACAGTGGAGCCCTTAGAGAACACTAATACTGTAGACATTGGGTTAAACTACTGTGCCATAGCACTGGCCCTGTACCAGGAGAAATTTAAAAGCCACTCTGGGAGATGCAGGATCAAGTTACCAGGTCTTCCTTTCGGCTTGACCTGGACCTGGCCAATGTGGTTATTTGGGCAGTGAACCAACAGCTATAAGATGCCTCTTTTCTTTTTCCCTTTCTTTTCTTTTGCTCGCTCTCACGCTCTCTCTATTTCTATCCCAACTCCCCCAAATCACTTTCTCACCTCTCTTTCCATTCAAATAAAAATATTTTAAAATAGCTAATTTTGTGCATGAAATACAAGTATTCAATAAGTTTACTAAATTTTTTTCAGGAATTGTGATTCTACTATCACACTGTCTTATGAATAAAATATAAGAAAATCTATCTCTTCTCATGGCCTCATTTTGCATTTAAATTGACGGCTACATGGTTTCAGATGCAAAATACAAAGCAGAGTTGTATCAAGCAATGTTGGTGTTCCTTTTTTAAGGATTTATTTTATTCTATTTATTTTATTTTATTAGAAAGGCAGATCAGATTTACATAAAGGAGAGAAAGATCTGTCTTCTGGTTCACTCTCAAGTTGCTACAATGGCTGGAGTTGAGCTGATCCAAAGCCAGAAATCAGTAGTTTCTTCTGCATCTCCCAAAAGGGTGCAGGGTCCCAAGGCTTTGGGCCATCCTCCACTGCTTTCCCAGGCCACAAGCAGGGAGCTGGGTGGGAAGTGGGGCAGCCAGGACATGAACTGACATCCATATAGGATTCAGGCATATGTAAGGTGAAGATGTTAGCCACTAGACTATCATGCCAGACCCTCTGTCTCTAATTTCTACAATACTTGGAAAAACAAGTCTTCTGCTTTTTTTTTGAGTAAAAGAAAAGTTTAAAACCAGTTGAATTGCAAATACCAAAGACTCTGGTTGACGCAGAGCTAAGTGGCACTAAAATTCTCACTTCCCCCAGTGTGTGTGCTTATGTTTTTATTTGAGTGTTGTGGTATGAATACTGATAATAACTTGATCTTTGTTTATACACACCTGAGAATTCTTTCTGGTATTTTAGATTTTCTACAACAAAGCTTATTAACCTGCTCATTTTTCAGACCAGATGTTACAGAGAACAGTGAAGCCAATAAAAGTAACATGTTAAGAATTTCTTGATTCAGATTTTGATCAAGAGAGAACATATTCTGTAAAATTTTCACTTTTAAAATAATAGCACACTAGTTCTTTTAAGTACTGTTAAAAATGAAGGGTATACGCCTAGGTATAAAATTAAAAAAAGCATGAAGGCAGATAAATAATATTCTTAAGCTGATCTTTGAAATATTTTACAGTTACCCTATTATTCTCTTCATCTTAGTATCACTATTTAATTTCAGATACTCAATATCAGTTTCAATTATGCAATCAACAATGAACTATTTCAAATAGAGTAATTACAAGTTTGCCTTTTCAAAAAAATTAAAATAACTTGTGAATTTTTCTTACGAGCCTTGACTGACTGGAGCAAGAACAGAGGCCTTCGCCTAAGCACGCTCAGTAAATACAGACAGTATGCCCAGAGACTTGCTCTTGTATTTCAAATGACCAACTTAACCTGTGCCTTAGGTTATTCCTTAATTCACCCTCTGCATTTCTTTCCACCCAGCCAGCCCCCAGAGAGGAGCCCACTGTGTTTGAAAGGTCCCTGAAATGCTACTGTGATGGCTCAATTGGCTAGCCCTCCCACTGCACGTGCCAGGATTACATAGGGCGCCCATTCATGATCCAGCTGCTCCACTTCCCTTCCAGCTCCTTGTTCATGGTCTGGAAAAGTAGTGGAAAATGACCCCAAATCTTGGGATCCTGCACCCATATGGGAAACCCAGAGGGAGCTCTGCTTAATTCTGGCCATTGCAGCCATTTTGGGAGTGAGCCAACTGTGATGGGTTGCAGCCAGGCGATAACTAGCATCCTATAGCAGTGGCTTGCTGAGTTAATGGAAGGTTAATTTTTATGGGAATTAGCTACAAAGGTTTCATGTGCTCTACCCCTCCTGCCATGCCATTCAAGTTAATTTAATGAGACACATAGAAACTTTGGGACACTCCCTTCCTGCCATCCTGCTACTTAATTTAATTGGAAGTTTTGTACTGCTTGTGCAAACTTTGTACTTCACATCTCTCAAGTTGATGGGAGGATAAGAGTTTAAAGACCCCTGACTTTGGCCACGTGATGCTGAAGAGGAAAAATAAATGTATACAATCTAATCATTCCAACACCAATATGGAAGTTATACACAGTGCAACAAAACAAAGAGAAAATTATAATGTTTCTAAGAGTACCATACAATTCATTATCTCATGTCTAGCACATGCCTTTGAATAACTTAATTTTTTCCTAAAAATAAATCTATGCTTGGTCAAGTTTTTCCATTTCTGCCTAATCCCCTGTTCATTACATACCTTTTGTAGAAATATTTATAAGCTTTATTAAATTCCTCTTTGAATTTATCAGATTACTATGGTTTAATGTTAATGAGAATGAATAATCAAAAAAATTTAAAGTAATTTCTTTCCAAAGCATTCTTTAGAAAAGGTCATTTGAATGTTCTATCTGCAAGGTTATAAAAACGATTTCTAAAAACTCCCCCCAATTTTCCACCAAATATTGCTAAGTGTGGCATTTAACCAAACTCCCAAATAAATAACGCCTTCATTCCACACAGACTGATGATCATTAAACAAGTATATGGACCGAGGACTAAGAAATCTGAATAAGGTTGACTGCATTGCGATCTAGCTGTAAACATCCCTGGAAAGGTTTACATTTATCCTTATTTATTCTATCCATGAAGCTTCTGCTGCTGCCCAGTGGAACATCAGAGTTTTATCTTGCCTTTGTCTCATATCAACCAATTAACCTGTGAAGAGTTCATGAAATGAGCTGAGTAAGGTCATTTGCAAATATAGTTGCTAGGAGTTAAATAAATACATATTAGTTAAATATATGCTAGCTTTCTTTTACTCTCATGTTTTTGTATATTCCTACTGGCCAATAATAATAATCTATTTCCATATGTTCTCTGAGGCCAGTGTTTTGTCTTTGTGTTCTGCCATTGTGATCAATGAATCTAGTCTCTTCTCATTTATTCCAGTTCCCTCTAGCTCTCCACCTCCACGGGGCTTCTATGATCTCTGTTTCTCTTCACCCATGACATTGCTCATATTCATGCCCTTCATGTGAAATTCTATTTCCATGCTTCTAAACTATCACTGTTTCCCAACCACTGGTTAGAATACTACCTCCTCAAAGAAAGCTTTCATATTCCTGTAGAAATAGCCTTACCTTCCTCAAGCTGTTTAAAACTTTAGTATAGACATGAAAATGCTCTTTGAAACTTGCTGGAATGAAGTTACCAGGCTCCAGCTCAAGGTATTTTGCAACTGATTCTGATAAATACAAGCCAGTAACATATGAGAACACCTGGGCATTAAACTTGTCTGAGTCAAAACAAGATTCTGACTTCCTATCACTGCAAAATGAAGACAGAACAATGATTTCGTAGTTCAGTTACCCCCTTTTGTTAACAACAATACGTATGCAATACTATTTATACTTCCTTAAGTTATGACTGAGAAAAAGAAACTAACAAATGCTTAAGACACTGAGTTATTAAATAAATCACTTTTGGAATGGAAACTAAATCTACATTTGGCTAAGCTGCTCAGCTGCTCTGAACCTTGGCTATTGAGACCATCCAACCCCACTGAAAACTTGGCCACACCTTCAAGTTGTGGCACAAGAGACCACCACCCAACAAGAAGGGGTCAGGGAAGGCTTAAAATCCCAAGGTCCTTTGTTTAACCTTTGGTGTCTTTCCCTCTCTCCTTTCAAGAGGCACCCCACCTCCCTGCTTCCTTTTTGGAGGTGCTTTCTCCTTCTGTCTTCTTTCCACATTCACCTAATCACTTTGCAAATAAAACTTCTCTGTCTGCAACTGATTCCCAGCTTTTTATTTCTAGTCAGAGATGTAGGAAAATGCGAGCAGCCCAGGAATTTCTTAACACGTGTTCTGTTGAGAATACACTAAGTGATCTTTTTTAGCCTCAGGATTTATAGAACATACTGCTGTGAAAGTCACTTATCATTGAAATCTATATGCTGGGTTAGCATTTAATAGAGGAAAAAGGGGAAAGGAATGAGCCTTACAGAAGGCCATGGAGTTGGGAAGGTCTTGACATGGGATGTGCATAGCACCCTGTAATACTAACACTGCGATAATTATTAGGCTAGTGAATGAAAAATGTAATGGTTGAAAGGAGGCTCCAGTGGAAGGCAGGGCTTGGGAAAGACCTAGAATGTATTTTTAATCCTCCTCAGGGGCTGTGGAAACACACTGAAGGACTTTAAACCAACAAACCATAAACATATTTAAAAACACGAAATAAATAACACATTCTTATTTACTTGTGACTTTGAGAAAAAAGAACTGGTATGGAATTATCTTTCTGGACATAAACTACTGGAAAAGGAAAAAAAAAAAGAGTCGACTGCTAGAAGGCACTGGAAAACAGATACTACAGGAATGTCTGTTGGATGAGGAGTGGAACGAAATTACAGTGTCCTATGTTCCCCCTGGGTATTTCCTGGGAATACAACCCAGACCCACACACAGGCAGAGAGGACCCACGCAGAGCATGCCCGTCATACTTAACTGAAGAGACAGAGATCAAAGGTCACATGAAGATGAGAAAGCTGAAGTTTCTCAGGCTGTTCGAAACAAAGGAGCAACACAGGAAAAGAGTTCCAGAAATTTCCACCTGGATTTCCTGGAGTCTGGCTTAGCTATAAAAGCAAGGAAGAGATTTCACAAATCTTTTAAAAAAACAACAGTCAAAGAAGCCCTTAGAGGAAAATGAAGTTTGCTGGGGCACCTCAGTTTTGAATACCTAGGAAAAATAAAAATCCTGTTGAATATGTTCCTAGTTTCATTTTAGTGTCAATCATAGGAAAAGAGATTTTTGTCAACATAGGACAACGTAGTAAAGACCAGAATATTGCTCTTTGGTGTCTCATATACCACTGGACACACCACTCTCTGGACATTGTGAGGGAGCAGTTTTACCAGGGATCTAGAAGCAGTCTGATATCAAGTGTTGTTATCTTCTCAGAACTGAACATAGGAAATACATGAAATCTGTTCTCTTTAACTTAACAGACATTTAAAAATAAAGTATTATTTCAAACCTCTCCACCTGCTGACACTTCCTAACATGCAAGCACTCCTTTCTGCCAGCACAATTCAGTTTAGTTCCCCAAATTGAGCTCAGACTTCAATGAACAAAACCCAGGAACAGGTTGGATTATGGGTACTTAGCAACTTCTGCTTTGAAGCTGAAGCATAAAGAACATGAGGTGAAAATTACACAACTGAGTTCATTTTTTTAATATAAAAAAAGGTAAATTATTCACTGAGGGAGGAAAAATAATTCCAACATCAGGAAGTATAAAGCACAAAGTAATGTCTCAGTAAATTAAAGTGCCACACTTATTATCTATTGTATAAATCCAAACCAAATGTACCTAATCACCAAATAAAGTATTTAAGATGTTTATAAATGTGACATGCTTTCTTCCAAAGTGATTTAAAATTTTTTCAGCAGCTATGACTTAATCTGATATACATAGAGCCTGATGCTTTTGAAATATCTGTGCCTTATAAGCAATCATATCTTAGAAGATATTTTCTACATTAAGTCATAAATGGAGAGCCATTATAAGTCTACAATCAAACACTGGAAATACTTTCTGGAAATCATAAAAAGAATAAACTAAACCAGGGCTTGGCAGTCTTTCCCAGCTGTGAAGACGGTTCAGATTTGGAGAAGGTGAGATAGTTGGATTTATGGGGTTTCATATCAGAGAAGAAAAATCATGTTAAAAGGAAAAAAAAAAGACCAGTCAGAGTATCACTGTGGAGCAGAGAGTAAATTTGCCACGTCCAACACTAGCATCCCATAGGGGTTGCAGTTCTTTTCCTAGCTGCTCTACTTCCAATCCAGATCCCTACTGATGGTCTGGAAAAAGCAGTGAAAGCAGGCCTAAATATCTGATTTCCTGGCACTGACGTTAGAGGGTCTGATGGAGCTCCTGGCTCTTCATTTTGTTCTGGCCTAATGTTAGCCATTGTGGCCATCTGGGAGTGAAGCAGCAGATGGAGGATTCTCTCTCTCTCTCTCTCCTTCTGTCTCTTTCTCTGTCTACATCTGAAGTTCTTACTTTTAGATAAATAATAAAAAGTTCAGAAATTATTCAAAAAAGCCCTTTTGAGTCTTCTTAGGCTAACAATCAAATATTTAAAATATTAAAAAGCACAAAAGCATCAGAATTAGAAAGACAATGCATTTACAATCATCTGGAGTGACTGTAGTGCCTCAGTTACTTGCATACTAGCTTTTGCTTAGCGTTGACTGTTTCTGGACTTAGAAGGGTGAACAAAAAGAAACATCATTTTTGAGCACCTTCTATGTGTAAAGCAACGAATACCAGAAGCAATTCTGTGATTTTAGAGAAAATAGAAAGCGAGATAAATGTGAGTTGCTAATGTTTTGTGTGCTCTGTTGGTTCTGACATTTTCCTCACCAGACTTCATTGGATGAATTCAGTCTGATAATAAGGAAGATTTTTTAAAATTGCTTTTATTTGTTTATGAAAGCATCAGAAAGGAAAGAGAGATGCAGAGATAACAAGATTTTCCTTTTACTGGTTCATTCTCCAAAATGCCACAGTTAGGTTTGGGTCAGGCAAGCTTGAAATTCCATCCAGGTCTCCAACACAGTTTGCAAGTGTCCAACTATTTAGCCCTGCTGCTGCCATTTCAGGCTCCTTAATAACAACAACAACAACAACAACAAAATGGGAAGCTGTGTACTTGAGCCTACAGCTGGCATTTCATATGGGATTCCTGCTTTACAAGCAGTTGGCTTAATCTATTGGATCTTTCAGGATTGATTTCCTAAAATGGAGTGATTCTACTGCAGGTTCTTATGTATTTGACTGGCAATCATTTGCTTGAGATAGTATATATACTCAGGTTTTTAAAATTGAAAATGCAATAGTTAGGAGAGCAAAATGATAGGGCAATATGCATTACTCAAAATTTTTAGATGGCTGAATTAAAATGCTTATTTCAGTAAAGCAGTGGGATGTAACAGTTGACATCACCATTAACTATGCATGAAAAGGGCCACTCTTAAAAATGTCTGAAAAAACCTGATTACTCAATATTAAATGCCTGCGTTGTTTAAAGTAATTGATACAAAACTGATACTAACTCAGGAGTTTATAAAATGAATAATCCCAATGCCAATGAATAATCCCAATGCTAATATGTAGATACATTAGCTTTTATCATTTGAAAGGTTAATACCAGGATAGGAACAATGCATTGCAACTGAAGATACTTCATCATGCACAATGAGTAAAGGATGGTTTAAGATTCTTTTGACATTTAGAGGAGAGTGCTTCAAACAGCAGGCAGGAATAGGTAAAATGATGGAAACTGATACTTGCTTTACTTTCTGTACTTGACTCTTTTCTTACAGTGTGCTAATAATTTCCTAGGTATGGTCATCATCTAAGTATCCAATACAAGTTTCACAAAAGGTATGTGATGCAAGCTTGACATTTGGCACATGTGGTACTTTTAAATGTCTTACAAGTCAGCCTTCAGCTATGAGTTTGGAATAAAAGGCAAGTTCAAATATAAAGAGTATACTAAATAATGTATAACACACTCTGTTCTGAGTTAGATTCACAGTTAGGCAAAGGAATACATAGCATGAGCCATATAAAAAGTTAATGTAGGGGCCAGCATTGTGTCACAGCACATTAAGTTACTATGTGCCATGCTCCCATTCCACATGAGAGTGTTGGCTCAAGTCATAGCTGCTTCACTTCCAAACCAGCTTCCTGCTAATGCTCCTGGGATGATATCAGAAGATTGCCCATGCGCTTAGGCATCTTTCACCATTGTGGGCATCCAGAATGGCATTCCTGGGTCTTAGTTTAGGTTTGGCATAGACCTAGCTGTTGTGGTCCTTTGCCGAGGGAACCAGCAGATGGAAACTTTCTGTGTCTCTTTCTATGTGTGTGTGTGTAGCTCTGCCTTTTGAGCAATTCTTTTTGAGTTAATGTAAATAAACTGCTATTTACAGAAAAATGATACATACATTAAAGGGGAGAAAATATAGGTTGGAACCATTGTAAATTAGTACATTTTTATATTTTCTACTTTTAAATATTTGTTTTGGAATATTTTAAAATAAATATTTAAAGTTACAGAGAGAAGATCTTCTATCTGCTGCTTCACTCCCCAAATGGACTCAGTGGCCAGAGATGAGCTGAGCTACCGGGAGCCAGCAGCCTCTTCCAGATCTCCTTCTTAGGAATAGGATCCCCAAAGACTTGGGCCAGCCTCTGCTGCTTTTCCAGCTCACAAGCAGGGAACTAGAGTGGAAGTTGAGCAGTTGGGAAACAAACCAGCACCCATATGCAATACTGGTACCACAGGGTCGAGGATTAGCCTATGAGCCAAGGCACTGGCCCCAATTAGTACAGTTTTATAAACAAATATTAAGTTCATGTATGTTTGAGGGAAGTGAAAGAAAATATCATAAATGGTGACAGCATATAAGTTCTTTAATGTCTACTGATAGTTTGTTATCTCCACGTCTTTCTTTGTGCTAGAAAAATGAAAATATGGCCTTATACATTAGGTTCTTTCAATGGAAACTTTTATGAAACAGAACCATTTCAATACAGGTTCTTATTTCTGTTCATAAGAGGAAATAAAGTAAGCAAAGAGCTCCCCAGATTTTACTTTTGTCATAATTATTTATATGTGTAAATCGATAGAAAAGTTTTATCACATAGTTAGCCAGGTAATTGTGTTGAAAATACAGTTGCATGCTTACAAAGATAATCACGCCCCTGGGGTGTAGATTTCTGTGTCTGAATTATTTTTTGGTCCACACAGACTTCAGTCACCTCTTGGCTCTTGGGAACAATGTCAAACCCCAGCTAAATGAGACTTAGCATTTATTTCAAAGCCACAACACTAAATGCAATTGCAAAGGAACAGTAAGAAATTAAAAGTCTAAAAGCTGGCAACTGTGAATATGACAAATAGGAATGTTCCTGCTATCAATTTCTGATGTATACAGTGAATAATTGTTTTGCATACAGAACTGATGTTCCTCACAGTAGGAAAACAGTCATTTGTTGCAAACTCTGAACTTCATAAGAAAATTTTACTTCCTTTTCTGATTCTATGTCAAAATCATTTTTTGAACACTTAAAAGAATCCAGAGATTACAAAAACTGCTTATTGCTATCCATGCCAAAAAGAAACAAAATGTTAAGAGCCTAAGAAATTTAGAGTCTTCAGGAGGCAAAAAATACTTGATTATTTTTTAACATATGTAACATATATTAATCATTCCAGTTTACACTTAGTATTATGGACTCAATTCTTTAACAACATTTTCCCCTGAAAAAAAAATCTATCTAATTTGAATCAACCCTTTATGAACCATTCCATTTGACAGAGCAGACATTTAGCCTAGCAGTCAAGATGCCCTTAGGATGTCTACCTCTCAGACCATAGTGCCTAGAGTCTGGCTTTTGTTTCTTTTTAAATGTTTGTTCAATAAAGACAATTTTTTAAAAATTTACTGGAAATTCAGACTCGCAGAGAGAAGGAGAGCCAGACAGAAAGATCTTTTGGCAGCTGGCTCACTCCCCAAATGACCACAAAAGCTGGAACTGAGCTGATCCAAAGCCAGGAGCCAGGAGCCAGGAGCTTCTTCTGGGTCTTCCCTGCAGGTGCAGTGTCCCATGGCTTTGGGTCATCATTGACTGCTTTCGCAGGTCACAGACAGAGGGTGTGTGAAATAGAATAGCTGATGCTAATCAGCATGGGGAAGGTGAGGAGTTAGCCAATGTGCCAATGCACTGGGCCCAGTTCTGGTTCTTGATTTTGCCTCTTCCTAACACAGACCCTGAAGTGCAATGATGAGGGATCATGTGACTGATTTTTATCACATGGGAAACCTGGACTGAGCGCTAAGCTCCCAGCTCCCTGTCCCAGTCTTCACTGTTGTTGGCATTTGGGGGAATGAACTGGTGGTGAGAGCTCTGTATGTCTAGAACACAAACACACTTACAGGAACAAAACATTCAAATGCAACTTTTCAGACCCTATACTGCTCATTTTAAAGAACTTTCCCCTAGATACACTAATATTTAGACATGAAGAGAGAATTGTGATTTGCCTATAAATTTGAAAATTCTTAAAACTTTGTCAAGAATAATTTTCTGCTTATTTTTATGTGTTAAACTATGGTTTTTCTTTCATTGTATCAGCTTACATTACAACTAGGATTTTCTGCCTAAAAGCATTTCTGAGCATGTCAATGTTTGATAATTTTGATCTGTTACCCTTGGTTTGTTTCTTACTATCAATCATTTTGAGAGAAATGTCATAGTCAGTTGCTCAGTAAAGATGACTTGAAATATGGAAAAAGAAATTATTTCCAATAAGAGCATGTCAATGTTATGACTGTAAAATCACTTTTTAGCCAACCGTGGTCTAATTGGCATTACACCCTGCTGACAGTATTCCAAGTGTGATTTTGCCTGAAGAAAGGTATATGTGGAATTAACAATGATAACAAACATTAGCCCCAGTGCCTGCTAGGTGATAGACAAGATGCAGGTAACTTTCAACATATGCTATTTACTCCTTATACAAAGCTCAAGGTAAGTGTCATGATTGCCACTCTATTGATGACAAGTTAGACCTTAGGTCATTTTCTCAAGTTATCAAGCTAGAAAGTACCAAGTGTGAAACTCAAAACTAAAGATTCATCATCTTTAAAAACTCCTTGATTAACTGGTATCAAGTGACCTAAGCAAGCAGAAACGTACCTCTCTGTGATGCTACTGTGCTTCCCCACAATCATAAGTCATTCTGAAAGCCTGTCAACTTAAGCTCTGTATTTAATAGAAGAACTCTCATTTTTTTCTCCTATAATCAATTCAGCATAAACTTATTCTCAACAGACAAATCATTCTTGCTGATATTAAGATTTCTTCTCTGGAAATTTATTGGTCTCTTCCCTGAGTCTGTGAACTGCCCAAGGCTTTCCAGAAAAACACATTGAGTAAAGGTAAATATCGAGTGAGGAGTGGTCCATGCCATTATGGCAGGTGAGGAGTCCATGACCTGACCCCTGCAAGCTGGAGACTCAGTAAACTGGTGACATAATTTAACCCAAGTCCAAAGATCTTAGGATCAACAGAAGCCAAGTATGCAGATCCCTATCAGAGGGCGGGAGAAGATGACATGAGATGCTTCGATTCAAGGGATGAGGCAAGAGAATAGATAAATTCTTGCATTCTCTGCTGCTTGTTTTATTCAGACACTCCACAGAGTGGATGATGTCCAAACCCTCTGGACAGGAGAACCTGTCCAGATATCTCCTACATCCACTGACTTACATGCTAATTTGAACTAAGCCTTCACAGATACGTCCAGAAACAATGCTTAAACTTGCAAAACTCATGTGCCACTAAACCATAAGCATAAAATTAACCATCATCATCCATAAAAAAAGAACATAACATGTGGAAATACTCTGTGGGTACAAAAGACTGAGTCTCTGTCTGAGGGGTGCTGAGAGATTGGCCATGTTTCATAGGGGAAAACGAGAATAAAATCACAACCAAACTCATGAGAGGAAACATGACAGATATATCACAACAGTTTCAATGAAAATAACTGAATATTTTTCTTTTCAAAGGAATAGTCATAGCTGATACAGTTTAGAAAGCTCCAATCTTGAATTATCTTTGAATAAATCTTTAAATGATCGTTATTTTGTAAGATACTTTGAGTCATTATATCCTAATAACTTAATTTTAAAATAAATTATTATCAAAATTATACAAATTATTCTTCATCATGTTTTCTATCAGAAACTCACATTTTGAAACAATTAATTGGGCTGAAAAAAAAATTCAAAAAATTGAACACAATGAATCACAAAATGTGGCTCAATTCTATGGAAGGTCTCCAGAACCCAAGTAAAGATCTACAAGTTCAAACTAGCTTCATAGTAACAGCTGGGCTTCATTTTCCACTTTCTTCACATTGTCTTGTGAGAAATCTAAACTGTTTTTCCAGCAGCTTTCCAAAGTAGTGATGCAATATGAGTACAAAAGAGGGTTCTGATGTTTTCCATTGAACTAAATATTATGTATACTTGCAAATTATAAAAAGTTGCTACTTTTCTAATTCATTTTACTCCCAAACGTATTTTTTCATAAAATACTTTTGCTGACTGTATTGAGTTCATTATAGTGGTTTCAAAAATTAATTTGTAGGAAGTTAAGTTGCTGCTGCAGGACCAGCACCCATATTCCTGGCTACTCCACTTCTGATCCAGCTCCCTAATACACCTGGGAAAGCAGCCCAGTGTGGCCCAAGAGTTTTGACCCCGGCACCCAAGTTTCTCACTCAGAGGACACCTCTGGCTTTAACCCGGCCCAGCCCTAGCCATCATAGCCATTTGGGAAGTGAACCAGTGAATGGGAGACTTTTTCCTCTTTCTCTCCCTCACCTTCACCCTCTGCCTTTCTCTCCCTCTCTGTCTGTAATTATACCTATCAAAAAAAAAAAAAGAAGGAGAAGAAGAATCTTTAAAAAAATAATTAGTAGGGTAGGAACTATGGTTCCGCAGGTTTACCCACTCTTGGTGCACCCACTGCCATACCAAATTGCCAGTTAAAATCCTGAATACCAGGAGTTTAATTCAAACTCCTGGTGACCCAAGTGGGTCCTGGTAATCCAACTGTGAGATCTGAATGGCATCCAAGGATCCTGATTTTGACCTCGCCCAGCGTTTGAGGAGTGAAAAATTAGAATCTTCTGTGCTCATGTCACTCATCCTGTCCTTTTTTTCCCCCTCTTTCTCCCTATTAAATAAACATTTTTTTAAAATTCCAAAGTCAGATGGGTACTGGTATTATATGAACATAGCCTCTATCTAAATCAACATGAAAACAAGCTCAAGAGTCCTAAAATTTCATTTTCTGTGATCAAAAATTTCTTTTATGGGAATTCAGCAAAAAGATTCTAACTATAGAAAAAAGCTATTATTCCCTAAATAACACTTGTCATTATTCATATTAATAGGAAAAATTGAAAGCCATCTACATATTTCCAGAATAGTTCAATTATGTGTGTATAATGAACTATGCTATAATAAATATTATCATGAGATTATGGTAAAAATGCTATGTCCATACACTTAATATAAATAAAAATATTAAATTATAAATAAATATGACCTTAAATAAACTAACTTGATTACTACAACTTGATATGTTAAAATACGTATTTTAACAGTTAGCAATAAAAAATGTAATGGTCACTTTCTGAGGCTATGAAAATTTTACTGGCTTATTTTTCTTAAAATTGTTTATAGAATAACTAAATTTTCTAAAATTAAATGTATTTAAGTTATAATTAAATTTAGTATACATACTTTCAGAAATAATGTAGATTACTTTTTCTATTCACTGAACTTTAATCATGAGTGGAATAGCTACTTAAGTTTAGGTCTTTAGTTTTAAGATCGATAGAAACAGGAGAATAAGAAAAGTAATTTTATAACAGAAGAAAGACATTAAAGAGATTTGAGAAAAGGAGTTATCTTAGCAAAAACCTAAAAGAGTATTATCTAATTTATACAAATGAGTACAAATAGTAACCTCATTGTAGGCAAGCATACACATTAAAACCATAGCAATATAATATCAGATCATCTCAACTATTATGAAAATTATGTTAAAAATATTTAAAAACAGCTTCACACTGAAATTGATTAAAATTTAGAGAAGCCTTCTAGGGAATTTAAGATAATAACTGTTCATGAAAGGCTCTTAAGAATATTTAAGCTTGGGCCCGGCGCGGTGGCACAGTGGTTAAAGTCCTCGCCTTGCATGCCCGGGATCCCATATGGGCGCCGGTTCTAATCCTGGCAGCCCCACTTCCCTTCCAGCTCCCTGCCTGTGGCCCGGGAAAGCAGTTGAGGACAGCGAAGGCTTTGGTACCCTGCACCCGCATGGGAGACCCGGAAGAGGCTCCTGGCTTCGGATTGGCATAGTATCGGCCCGTTGCGCTCACTTGGGGAGTGAATCATCGAATGGAAGATCTTCCTCTCTGTCTCTCCTTTCTGTATATCCACCTTTCCAATAAAAAAAAATAAAATCTTTAAAAAAAAAACGAATATTTAAGCTAGACCATGTCTTGATTTTCTTTAAGTTAGTAAGCTAGGACTTTTGCTACAAAAGTCAGGAAGGAATAGTATCAACTCCAATTAGAATGCCCAGGACTAAGCCCTGAGGTTTTAGCTTCATGTTTTATTGAAGTTCAGCATCTTAATCTGTGAGATCTAACTAGTATCTTGTGTTAACCACCAAAACATTTTTTGATGAGAAAATTATAGGTAGCCAACATACATGAAACACATGCACTAAAAACTTATACATGTTAAGAGATTGTTAAATTAACCTTATTTATTATTAGAGAGCAACTAACCAAATAAAGAATCAATGAGGGATAAAATATAAATTTAGCTATGGAAAGAAAATATCGAAGCTCACTTATTTCAAAGTAAAAGAAGGAAATTTCACCTACTTCAGTAATACTTTAAATAAAGCTTTAATTTCTATGCTGAAAAACATAAACATTGTTTGTGAAATCCAACAAATAATTCTAGAGTCAGCAATGACATCAGATTTACCAATATGATTCTATTGTTTGACAAATTTGACATAGCAACTGTGAAGCAGAAAAAGAACCTTAAAACAAGATTTCTGAAACAGCCATGATAGATTATCTTGTCTTGAATTCTTTTTATAAAGCTCTGCAATTAATTTTGCTTCTACAGATAATGCCACAGATACCTCCCCCCTTCTTTTTCTTGGCAAAAAAATTATTTATTCTACTTCAGGGGTAAAGAGACACATTTTTTACTTGTTGGTTCATTCCCCTAAACAATGCAACAGCTGGAGCTAGGCTCTGGAACTACATCTGTGTGCTCCCCATGGTTGGCAGGGACAAGAGAACTTAAGTATTGGATATGTGATGTCTTTCAGGATTTGCACTATCAGAAAGCTAGATTCAGCAGTGAAGCTGGCACTTGAAGCCTACCTATTCAATGTGGGCATACCAAGCAACATCTGAACTGCTCTGCCAAACGCCCACCCCACATTCACGGTTCCATACTTCAGTCCAATGACCTCTTATCTGTTCTCTAATGAGAAACAGATTTAGAAAATCAGTGCTCAAATCATTGTATGGGGTAGTGAGACCAGTACAAAGAAGAAGGATCTCAGCCTTACTCACACTGCCTTTCCAGTACATGATAAACAGACATTATAATAAGTCCATGCTCAGAAAGATTAGAATGGATTTATTAGAGCACAGGTTGGGCTCATGAGATTAGACATCACTTTCTACTTCATTTTGGTAACTTGGATTGCTCTGTGTCCAAGTTCATGGATTACTCTCCTGCTAATCACAGGATTTGGGTGGATCTTTCTTGAATCCCATGGATCTCACCCTGGAAATACAACTCTAAGGCTTTTTAGAATCCTCTTACACTGAATGCTCATTTAATTCCATGGTTAATATTTCATTTACCAACAAGGCCCTTGATCATGCAAATTTGCTGCATATTCATAATACAGTACAGTTATATGTATGTGTGGGTGTTTATTATAAGCCAGTGAATAAATAAATGTAATTTGCCATTAAACATAGTCACACCAATGTACTATTTTCAGGATGACTGTCATAAATGTTTTATGAGACTTAAACACATTCATTGATGTAGAAAAAGATGAAATGATACGGTAAAACCATACTTCTTTTAGGAAACCACAAACAACTTGGCAACCATCAAATGCCTTAATGCTTTCACTAGAGTAAATTATAAACTATCGAAACTGCACAGGCTTCACAAGTTTACTAAATGCAAATGAAGTCAATTTTCTGCCATGCTGAAACTTGAGATAATAAAGGACTTAAAACATAACTTCACTGGAAGCAAAACCTGGTATCTTTGGTGTCAGGGGCTACTTTGAGCTCATTCCAAATTGTGACATAAGCAAAAATAAGCTATTAAAACTACAAATAAAGAACCACTGCTAGTTCTAAGAAGAAACAGAACTAACTGAAAACACATATGCCTTTCAGGTTATATATCTCAAATGTGTGACACATCAATAGTTACTAGTAAAGTTGGCATAAATAATGGACATAGTAAATTGCATTTTTGGATTTAATTTTATACACAATTATTTGTGGTTAACTTCCTGAGTCACAGAGTAAAATCTAACAAGACAGATATGAACCCATAGAAATGTAAACCCATTAAAGGATACCATCACATTTGTGTTTACCTATTAATACTTATTTTTGGCAACAGTTAAATGGAACCCATAAATTAAAATCTCAATGGAAACAATACTTTTTATGTTTTATTTAAAATGAATGACATTGATTGATCTCACTGAATGAAAACAAGTCATAATATCAATAACACAAATTCCCCCTTAAAGAAATTTGAAAGTAGGGCCACTGAATACAAACCTTAATATTTCCTCTACTACAAACCTACTGCAAGCAATTCCATTGTGCAAACGGAATTTCAAAATTTCAAAATAGAGGAGTAAGGCCATGGAAGTAGAAGATCAAGATCACACACTGTCTTCTGTTTGATAAATATGGCAAGGTCTTTATATGTTTCACGTACAGAATATTTGTTGATATTCTGAACTACAAATGTTGTTAGGATAATGCTGACGCTAAGTAACCATACGTGTTGATGAAAATAAAGGTGAAACACAAGGAGACACAATGAAGGGTAAAATACAGTTTGAAGAGAATGTGGGCAAATGCTGGTGCCTTTGTGAATGGCTTCTAGAAAACCTACAGCATCACAGAAGCCTCAGAGTTCTCTACAAATACTGCACAGATGTTTCAAAGATAAAACTGCTCAGGATCCTACTGACTGATGACTAGGGATAACTCAGGCCGCACGAGCCGTTTACAGTCCCTACTCCTGCATGTCATTATTCTATCATCTCATTCTAACATAAATTACTTTGCTTCTGGTTGTCTGAAAACACTGCAAGTCTCTTGGAAGAATACCCTCTTTTTTTTTTTTTAATTTCTCCCTTTTTCTAAATGCAAAAAAGCCCAAACAAACAAAACCTCATAACCTCTTGTCGCATTTTAGAATGTAGAAAATATTTTACAGCATGTTAATATACAAAACTTATTTGGATAGTACATAATATTACATATATTTGTAACAACTAAAAACTATTGTTTAGTAACTTCTCTCACTAAATATAAATTTTCTAATACAAATAAGGACTGGATTAGTGTTTGATTACAGCTCTATTATAGAGTTGATAATTAGAATTCCTTGATCACTACTTATTAACCCACATGTAAGCATTATTTTTTATGTTTCTGTCTTTTACTTAGCTACAAAACTTACTGAAAGTATGGGAAAGAGTATTTTCAACTATAAAGACAAAATTGCCCTTGTAGGCAGATGTCCATATTAACACTATTTATTAGGCATTCAGATTTAGGCTGTTGCAAAGTAAAAATAATGAAACTTCAGAATTTTAATTAAATGTGGGCCCTGGAACAGATCTAAAACCTGCAGTGGCAAACATTTCTTTTCTAGAAAAAAATAGATCTCCCACAAAAAGCCCTAGAATAAATATCAGATTTAGATTGACATATTGGAAGTATCTGTATAGTTAGTCTTTCCCATTCTCCCTCTTATTAATAAATAAAAATAATCTTCATGTAAACTTAGCAAACAATAACACCTTTGCCTTATATGAATCAATTATTGCTTAAGAGCCTCAGCTAAGTGGCTTAATTTTCCAAGTTATCTGAGGGAGAAGCAATTTTCACACTTTTATTTAATACATGAGAAGAGTGAGCCTCAAGGAAGTTCCATGTTTTATTAAAAGCCAAAAGAAAGAATCTAACTGCATATCTCAAAATGAAAAAAAAAATCTAATGTTGAGAATGAATTAACCATGATATTGTTTAGAACTGAATAGTAAAATCAACAAATTGGAGAATTATCTGAAGAAACTATCTGGATTTTGGAGCAGAGAAATAAACAACAGAAAATATTTTAAAAACAGGTATTTTGAATATGGTAAGAAAAGAAAATCTATCATGTACTAAATGCACAGGAGAAGAGAGTAGAGCAAAAGGAATGTGTGCCATGTTCAAGTAAATATGGAAACACTTCAAAATTTGGCAGCCACGTGAACCAGAGAGGGGGCAAGGTATGCCAACGATTACAACACATCGAAACACATCTAAGTGTTACTGTAGAGCACCAAAGACAAAAAGCCATCCCCAAAACACCAATAACAAAAAAACAAGAGCAATCACATTTGCAGTAAACTTGCACAGGAACGCTGCTAACCTTTGATTCACATGTCTAGTCTTCCCTCCATGTCTGTTGCAGAAATGAAACATAAGAACTTCATCTTGTGTAAAACTTAGTGGTCCTATTTACGTATATATTCAAAATCAGTCCTAGAATCAAAGCTAAATTGAAGCTTTCATGAGAAACACATTTGTGTTTTACTTTTAACCTGTCATCTGAGGAGTTATTAGTCCAGATCTAGGCAAATTACATAGTTCAAGTCAGAATAAGTTTTCTTAGCCATATAATGTATATTTTCCTGCATACTGCATAGTGTTGTTATAAGGATTAAATGTACTTTTCTACATAAAATTTTGTATTCTTCCAAAGATGTAGAAAACAAAATGATATTCCAAGTTTCATAGTGAAATATATGACTTTATTTAGGTCTAAAGAGTTTCTGCATCAGTCATTTCACTAGTTTAGCTATCGGTAAACTATGGTTGCAAATCGAGAAACAAGCTGATTTTTAAGAAGCATATATAATAAACTACTTCTTTTTAAAGATTTGTTTATTTTTATTGGAAATTCAGGCATACAGAGAGGATAAGAGACACAGAGGAAGATCTCTATTCATTGATTCACTCCCTAAGCAGCCACAATGGCCGAAGGTGAACCAATCCAAAGCCAGAAGCCTGGAAACTTCTCCGGGTCTCCCACATGGGTGCAGGGTCCCAAGTCTTTGGGCCATCCTTGACTGCCTTCCCAGGCCACAAACAGGGAACTGGACTGGAAGTAGAGCAACCTGGATTAGGACTGGCACCCATATGGGATTCTAGTGCAAGTAAGGCAAGGACTTTAGCCATTAGACTCTTGCAACAGGCCCAATAAATACTTCTTACAAAAGAAAAACATCCTAGTTTAGAATCAACCTTGCCTACTACGCCTTTAGAGTCTGTGGGAATTAACCTGTGAGTGTCCAATTTGATGATACAACTTATGTATTTATTCATCTATGTAAATAATGTTCAGACAACAAAATCCCTTAGTGCTGCAACTGGTCCCTGAGTTGTACAATCATGAGCCATTGAATTCTACCCACAACCCCAATACTTGAAAAGACAGCCAATACCAACTGAAGCCTCAGAAGAGGCCACAATTGTATATGATTCCTTGATTGCCACTTTGTAAAGATTAACATTAACACATTGGCCCTTTGGGGCTGTTTAGTTTGCTCTTGGATTGAGATTTTTTTAAGGTCCTGATGGTCTTTACTTAGGTTGTCCCCTGGTCTCCTGTTAACAGGAAATTGTTTTGACCAAAGACAGTCATTAGGCATCAATGCCTAAGACCTCCTTGCCCTCAGCCTCACAGCTTTGTTCAGTTGGTGAGTGCTGAGATTAGCGGATCTACCGTGGTATCTTTTTTCTTATGAACAAACCCTTTCTGCGTACAACACTGGTCTTTGGTCCTGTGGCCAACCCTTTTTCTGAGAGCAGGAGTCAGTGCCCTCACCTGCCTGCCTAAGCGCTACTGGTTCCTCTCTCAGTAGTCTTCTAAGAAGAGGATCAAGTAAAGCCATTTCTGGATTTCTGATCCACTCACACTGTGAGGTAATAAATGTCCAGTTTCAAGTTGACAATTCGGTTGTCCTATTAATAGGTGACAATGAATTATGAACGTACCTGGGCAGAGAAAGAGACGCCATCAGGCAATGGCTTAATGACAGAAATGGCAGCTACCTTTCCAAAGCAATTCACAAATCTCACAACTGAATTGCTGGCTTCTATTTTGCAATAACTATAATCTTAAAACAGCTGCGTTATCAAAATACTATTTAAAGTTAATCATCTACATGGGAAAAATATAAGTAAGGATGAAGCTATAAAGTCACATGAATAAGCTTTGTATTCTCTACAAGAATTTCAAAATAAGGTGGTTTAATAGTCACCACTACGTTTTATTAGTGGAAATTAACTTGGAAACAGTTTAATCAAAACTAACCATGATAAATCTAAGACACACTTTGGTTTATTCAAAATCTCACACATGGAGCATTTTAGTCACCCCATCACCAACAGCTTTGAAGGTTTCCTTGGATATGGTTGATGAAGCCACATAAAAATAAAGGCAAGTATTAGAAAAATGATGCAGTTGAGTAGCCATATAAGATTTTAAAAATTATAAAAGTAGTATATTTATGGTCTTAGCCTAACTCTATTATTACTTCAGTCAACAATGCCATTAACATCAATTACATTACTGACACTATTGTTAAAAATCAGGTTATATACACTGCAAAAACTAACCTAATGGAAGTAATCAGGTTTATCTGCTCTGCTTCAGTAAGTACAGAAAAAAAGATGACATTGTTGAGGAGGGGAATGTGGCAATTCCTCTCTCTCTTTTTTTTTCTTAAAATATTTATTTTTATTGGAAAGGTAGAGAGACAGAAAGATCTTCTATCCACTGATTTACTCCCCAAGTGGCCACAGTGGGCAGAACTGAGCTGATCTGAAGCCAGGAGCCAGGAGCGTCTCCCTTGTCTCCTACAATAGTGTAGGGTCCAAAGACTTTGGGCCATCCTCTATTGCTTTCCCAGGCCACAAGCATGGAGCTGAAGGGCAAGTGAATCAGTCAGGATACGAACCTGTGCCCACATGGGATTCTGGTTTGTACAAGACAAGGATTTAGCCAATTGGCCAAAATGCCAGCCCAATTCCTTTCTTTTCATCTTAATATAGTTTATGGCCCTATTTAAAAACTGTATTATCTATTCTCCCTCAATTTCTTCTCTGGTTTTAGTTAAGGAGAAAACAATTAAAGTAGTTTATCATTTGTTTTTTTCACATTTTTTATTGCGCTTTGATTTAATTTAGTTGACAGTGGGCTCTCCCCTCCCATCCTCCAGACTCCCTCCCTTCCCCCTCTGTTCTCCCCTCTGTCATAATGCATGCCCATCGTGAATTTTCCCAAGTCCATTATGCTTCCACTGGAGTGTCTCCCAGCCTTGTATGAAAATAACTTTTTGTTATAGGTTAATTCTTGTATCCTGGGGCCCTAATGTAGGTACAGTGAGGATTAGGCCTTCATTGTTTATGGGCCATACCAATAACAGTTATATGTGGACACTGACAATCTCTGGTGGTTATAAACAATCCACCTCTTGTGGATGGTTGATTAATGAATTACATCACAAGTTCTTGTATCTTTCAGTCATTCTATTCTGTGTGTGAAAATTTTCTGGCTTCAATTGCAGCTCTATCATGGTAATAGTCACATGAGGAGGCGCTGTAGGGACAATGACTGATATTCTTTGACTTTCCAGGAAGCCATGCTTCCATCACAGCCATGTAAGGCATCAGTGACACAGCTTTAAGTCATTCAGTGTATAAGATTGTTTTGTAATTGCAGTACATCTGGCTTTAGGTAGCCTGCATAAGCAGGGTATTTTGTTGAGGATGTACTTTCTTAGTAACAGCAATATCCTTCTGTTTTATGAAATACTTATAGGTGACTTAACTGCCTCTACTGTGAGCATCCTGGACTGTTGCACCAAAAATCTCCGCAGGGCTCCCCATGGATGGGAGGGCCATGGAGAGAGGATTCAGGGCCAAGAGAGGGAAAGACACTGTCTGCTGCCATGGCCTAAGCAAACAATAAAAACACTCTACTGCTCTAATGAAAAGAGAAACATTGTTAGCTTTTGTTCACAAACAAAAGGCAAAACTTAAAAAATGAACTCTCAGTTCCTCAAAATAGAATGCTGTAAAATTTATCCTGGTAAGAAGAGAGATACGTCTTGCCACTCGGGTTAATTACAAAATGACACAAAAAAGAAGCTTCTGGGGGAATAAAAAAAGAAATAGAGGAAGGGATTCTCAGAGCTTGTCAAGGAAAAAGCAAGGAAATTTGAAATAGGCTGCTAGGTGAAAAAATTCTGTGACAAATTGCTGAGGTGGCAACTGGCAAAATGATTATTTTTGCCACATCTCAGGACAATAACAAGAGGATCTATGCAACTTTCAAGAGATTTCAGTAACTAGGGTGTATTTACTCATTAAACACCAGTGGGAGAAATGTGTTTGATCTTTGAATATCCTGAATTGTACAGTGTTTACACACCTCCCTTTAAGAGCCTTTACCGAGTGTGCTCAATAAGAAAGCAAAGTCTTGGCTATCCATGGAGGACTTGTTGGATCCTGCGGGAAAGACTTGGGAACTTCATTAAACACCGAATAATCTTTAAATAACAATTCTCTGACAACTCAACAGTAAACAGCCATTTGTTAGTGATTTTCTCAGGTAAATATAAATTATACTGTACCAAGTTTTCATAAATATCATTATTTTCTTTGAAAACAAAACAAAGAAGTTGGTTATCATCTTGTACATAGATTTAAAATTTTAATTTCCCATTTAGAGCATAATTAAATACATCACGCTTCTGCAATTATTCGGCTTCAGGGCTCACATCTTAAATTAATAGCCATAAGGATGCCGTTAATTGTTGTTTATGGGAAATTTACTATCCTATTCATTATATTAAAGTTATCCTGAGGAGTTGATGGTCTTATTTTCCCCAAACTTTCAGATAAGGAAAAAAGTTCAGAATTGAGTACAATTAGAATTTAAATGCAGTCAATCTGATTTCTGAGTCAACAGCATTGGATAGCTTAGTTTTCAAGAAATAACAATGACTCAGTGTTGAAAACTGGGAAATTCCTTTTAATATTTATCTAGGAATAATTAACATAATAATGGTTGCTAAATGAAATTCAGAGCTTCTCAAATTACACAAAACTCAACTGATAAATTAGATTTACAATAAGCCAAAGTAGAGGATTGATAATCTGAGTACACTGCAAATAAATACAAAACAACAAAAAAAATTCCATGCTGCTATGTTGTATATATGGAAATTTGGTGTGTGTGTGTGTGTGTGTGTGTGTGTGTGTGTTAATGGTACCAACTAATCTGAGTGGGTTTTGTAAGACAGTTCCTAACTATGCGTGTGAAATTGTTTTTGCTTTAATCACATCGCCACTGAGAAAAAGCTTATAAAAGTTCTTAAAGATCTACAATACAATTCTGCACAGGGCACAATGTTGTGGTGCAGTGGATGAAGCCATTGCTTGTGACCCGGGCAGCCCATATCACAAGCGCCCGTCCAAGACTGATCCGATTAGCTCCTCATGCAGCTTACTGCTCATTTGCTTAGGAAGCAACAGATAATGGCCCAATGACTGAGGCTTTTGCCCCCTCTTAGAAAAAAATCGGATGCAGTACCCATTCCTTGTATTTCACCAAGCCCACCCATAGCCACTGGGGTAATTCAAGGAGTGAATTAGCAGTGAGAAGATCTCTTCCTTTCTGTCTCTTCTAGCTCCCTTTTTCCATCATTGTACCTTTCAAATCAATACTCACATGAATTACAAAAAACGATATCTGAAAAGCTAGATAATTTTATAGTACAAATAACACAAACATAATACAAATTGGGAAATATTTGCTGGCTATGAGATTGAGTAGCTTCAGATGAATTAAAACTTTAAAGTTACTGTATAGGAGGTAACAAGAACTATGATTATAAAATAACTGTACGTATCATCAAAGAAGTACAACATCGGAAGAAGCAGTAAAGAGAGGACTTCATGCTGATTTAATTAAGCTGGGTTCCTAGAACAGATGCCATTCTGTTGGGTTTTAAGAAGTAGAATCCTAATAAACAAGAACCAAATGAAAGGAACATTCTAATTTATTTAGGAACTAAAGTCCTAACCGAACACAAATGAAGTTACAAGTACACATGACTTGGGATCTGTGGGCTATCTTTCCTTCTGTTTCCTAATTTCATAGAACATTGTACAAACTGGAGACACCTGAGTAGGGAGTGAGCATATACAGTGAACAATCATGATCAAGGGCATAGGTAGAATGTATAACACATTGAGAGATGTCTGACTGAATGAAAACCTTAAGAAGTATAGGGGAATTACACACACACACACACAGAAGAAAAGAACACAGGAAAGCAGATATAAAAAAAAAATGGGGTCTGAAAAATAGAGAAAACATGAGTTCTAGCTCTGCTTTGAGATGGGGTCATCAACTCGTCTGGACCTACCTAGCCTTGTAGCATTGAGTACTTTGAATTGTATAGAACCCAACACTTGATCATGTCATTAATTGTGGACAAAGATTCCATCATGAAACACCACAGTTGACACAGAGCTTTCACTTCTCAAAGTTCCATTGAGTAGATACAGCTGTGAAGAAAAGGACAAACTGACAATTGAGAACCAATAACATAAAAACACTGGATGACTTCACATTATGAGACTCAAAAACATGTATAGATAATATAGACAGATAGATAGATAGATGAGTTCATGAAATACATATGTGCTTTATATACATATGGTACTTTCTCAGTTATCATTGGCATAGCATCAGCTTCATTCTCATAAAACTATTCACTGCTTCGGACACAAAAAAATTGGCTCAAATGACATATATTTTAAAAGATTATATTTGTAAGTCTTCCTCAGCCTGTTGCACAATTCAGTGTGTTGAAGCAGACATCTGTTGGTATGTACAAAAATAAAATATTGTCTTATGTTTATATTTTTCATACCCAGAGAATCACATTGCAGCTTTGCCTGAGGGAGAACCTTAAAGTGCACCAGTGTGACGTGTTTTTCTGACAAGCAGAAAAGAATATGGAAGTAAAAGTTATCCACATAGGACAGACAGCTGGTCAGAGTCTGCCCACTCACCTTGCTAGAAGAGCAACCAAGAGAAGCCTGTTGATTTACCTTGCTTCCCTCTGGATTTGAGGTGGATGTGGAAAAGCTAGGAGTCAGGGAGGAGGAGCCAGGGATAAATAAATCCAGAGACAGTTTGTTGCAACTGGGGAAAAAAAGATTGCTGAGATAAATCTCACGGGAATGAAAATGAGTTTTAAGAGAATATTTGAGGAGGCTTTTTGTTTTGTTTTTGCTATGCAATTGGGAAAAGAGTTTTATTTTTAAAAAATAAGAAAAAAAACTTAAAAATGTGAACAGTGAGAAAAAGTCATCTTCCATATGGGAGTACCTGTGACATTAGTAAAAGTTCTGAGAACATTTTTAAAACGATTCCCTTGGTACTCAATGTTTAAAAAAGAAACTGTGGTGCTGGCTCCTGAAACAACATCAAGATATTAAGCTTCCCTTCCCTGTATTTTAAAAATAATAATAATTAATAAAGTTCTGAGCTAACATGAGATTTTGGAAGTGTCCAAAGCCATTGAATTCCAACTCTGAATTTGTGTTTGAGGGTAGGTCATCTGAATTTTAAAAACTTTCAACAAAACATTTACAGGTGAGTTTAAAGCTTATATTTCAGAGAAAAGGATCATTGAAATATCCTTGTCTTTCCCTATTCTTTACAATAGGGTGACTGTTTCAGCATCCGGGGATATAGGTGTATATGTCACGTATTCCTGGACCTCTTTCTGGATCTTAATCCTTTCATGAATTACATTTCCATCACTCTGTAGCATCATTGCAGATTGTCACTCTACTCCAAACTGAATGTGAGCTTCTTAAGAACATGTAGAGATCTATGCTTGGTATATGTTTGCAAAGAAAGAATCTTGGCTGAATTTGAACTGTAATACTGCAACAAGGTAGAGGAATCCACCATGGGGGGAGGGCCCAGGGAGGGGTTGGGGGGAATCCCAGAGCCTATGAAACTGTGTCACATAATGCAATGTAATTAATTTAAAAAAGAAAGAAAAAGAAAAAAAGAAATAGAGATGCTTCCTGGCTTAAGATAGCATTATGACCCAAGAAAACCCTCTTCACAGGTGAAAAATACATTTAATGCAACTAACCTACCTTAGCCACACAGTACACTGTAAAATATCACTTTCTTCCTCCTGTGATGGTATGGCTGACTTGGGAGCGTCCCCCTCGCAGCAGTTCGTCAGCCTCACAAAGGCAATATCTGACTAAATATCGCTAGCCCAGGAAGAGATCAAAGTTCAAAATTCAAATTGCAGCTCCTACTGAATTCATTTTGTCACAACAGCATCATAAAGCTGAAATTTCCAAGTTGCTTTATTATACATCTTGAGCTGTCTTCACTTTACATATAATGATATCGCAGTGCCTGGCATACAGCCTGACAACAGTGGGAGCTCAATAAATATTTGTGGAATGAAAAGGCACTGAAATAGAAAGCATTTCTAATAACACAAGTCCATAATGTGGCCAAAGCGTTGGCATGATCCCCATTAATCAGTCCCAGCCTGAAACTACCAGAAAGATAACCTTACAAGTGTGTGATTCACATTTTTTTAAAAGGAGTCATTGCATATTCATTCAGGACAGGCATGAATACACACTGTCCAGGATTAATTCCAAAGTACAATCTTTTATCCAAAATCCCTGGGAATCACGGCACGGCAAATTTAGTTTGGGAGTACACAAAACACAAGCGTAAGTCAAATGTTAGCCATTATATGAGAAACTCTAATTTCAGGGTACATTGGGGCTTCTAAGTTTCTTATCAACTTTGGCACTATGCCACTTTTTGGGTGGCAAGCCATTTATCTCAATGATTTATTATTACTTATTTGGGCCACATTGCAAAAATAATTTGATCCAGGTTCATAATTCAAAATAAAAATGAAATGCTCAGAGTTGTTAGCCAGCTTAAATCTGATAGCAAATGTAAGGCCTCCTTCTCACCCTGAAGAACAACACAGCAGCAGCAGATCCAATCAAACAGCACAGGCTATTTTTAGGCTTTGGCTTTTGAAATTAATTTCTGAATTCTAGAGGCAACCATTTTGGGGAGTAGGATACAAGAAAACATCCCTTCTCAAAATATGGCTTTGTTTTTTATTAACTATGTCAACCTATGTCATAGAAAGTTATTATTTCTAATTTCTGATTTTTCTTTTTTTTTAAATTGTGATGTTATGGTAATCCACATACAGTAAGTACACATGTTAATTCATTATTTACTATGGAATCAAATACCTAACTCAAGCCCCAACAAACTTCCTAAGTTTTCTTCCAGTTTTATGGTTTAATAATTACAGTTTGCTTGAAAGTTATTAGGAGTATTGAGTTGGAGTGAATTTTGTATATGATATAAAGTACAACGAAGGTGACTTTTCTTCTTTATTGCCATGTTGGGATATCCAGCTGCACCAGTACCGTTTGTTGAAAAGGCAGTCTTTTTCCAGTTATCTTTTTGCCTCTGTCAAGACTTGTTTGATTTCTGAGCTCCAAGTAATGGCCTCTATGCTTACCATTTTGAAAATATGAGTCTTAAATACTATATTTTCTGTGTAAATCTCAAAATCAGATGCAGTGGAACCTAAAATTTTATTCATTTACAATAATTGAGGCTGGACCCAGTGTGATAGCCTAGAGGCTAAAATCTTTGCCTTTTTTCTGCTGGGATCACATATGGGCATCAGTTAATATATCAGCCTTTGCACTTCCCATCCAGCTTCCTGCTTTTGTCCTGGGAAATTAGTAAAGAAGGGCCCAAGGGCTTGGGACCCTCCACCTGCATGGGAGATGTGGCAGAAGCTCCTGGCTCCTGCCTTCGGATTAGCTCAGCAATAGCTGGCCATTGTGGTCACTTGGGGAGTGAATCAGCAGAGGGAAGATCTTTCTCATTGCATCTCCTTATCTCCGTATATCTTCCTTTCCAAAAAATATTAAATAAATCTTTAAAAAATAACAATAATTATGGAAAACATGATATTTTACTTATATTTGAGCTTGTAATTTTGGAAGATGAAGATGAAATAACAATTTAACATTTATTTGATAATTTGTAGTTTATGACAAATGGAATTGGCATTTTATTTGTGATTTACACTTAACCATTTATTTTCTTGGAGCAATAGTAATTAATATTCCTTTATAAATTTGGTTTCTAATTATTCATTACTAATCTCTAGAAATACAATTGCTTTTTGAAATAATCATGCCATCTTCAAATACAGAACATTTGTTTTTCTTTTGTAAACAATATGCCTTTTGTTTCTCAATTTGTTACACCAATGAGCACTTCTAATATAATGTTAAATAGACACAGTGAAGCAACTATCCTTGTATTATCCCTGCTAGTAGGAGAGCAGCTTTCATTATAAAGTTTAAGGTTGGTTGTAAAATTGTTTTACTGATCCTCTTAAACAAGTTAGGTGAGACTTCTTCTATTTCTGGTGTATAAACAAATTTTAGCAATAAACTTCATTGCACACCTTTTCTGCATCTTTCTTATCATTAGTTGATCCTTTTAATAAATTCATATGATGAATTAGTGCTTTTTTAAATGCTAAATGTTTGTTGTATCACTGGGATAACAAAGATACAATTTGTGCGCCATACAATTCATCCACTGAAAGCGTGGCTGGAGTGGTGGGTCCACTCCAAAGTGTTTGGTATATTCAGAGTTGGACATCTATCACTGCAACCAACTTAAGAGCATGTGTTTGCAAGCAATGAATCTCAACTGAACTTGAACTATGGTTATGCAACAAGGTGGAGGAATCCACCATGGGGGGAGGGGTATGGGAGGGGTGGGGGGAATCCCCAGCGCCTATAAAACTGTACTACATAATACAATGTAAGCAACAATAAAAAAAAAAAGAACCTCAAAAAAAAAAAAAAAAGAGCATTTTCATTCACACCTCCTCCAACTCCTCTTCATCTCCTAGCTAACATCCCTGAATCCCCTTATTTTTCTCAGGCAACCATTACTTGATTCTCCGTGTCTACACATTTACCATAGTAGTAGAACATAGCCTTTTTCATTTTTAATGGAACTGTAAAGATAGATAGGCTCATGGTCCCTTGTCAAACTTTCCTTTGTAAATATAAAATCTTGCTTCTTCCCTATTGTTGCCTCCTTTGGAGTTTCTGCAAGGTTTCTGGTTTTACCATAAGAATTACAGCTGCGCTGCTAGGTGGAGCCCTTATTGGGAAGAAACAGGTCAGGAAGTTCCACTGAGGGAATGAAATCCCATCCTCCATCTCTGATTATTAGCAAAAGAAAGCCAGGCGGGGTGCCTAAGATTTCAGCTCATCATGAGAAAGGAAGAGGAGCCTGCCCGTCACACCCTTCTTGACGATGTTCTAAAAAAATTTTTTGAATCAGCAAGACAAGATTAGAATTCCAGTCTGTGGCTGTTAAATGCTGCTCTAGATTTTCTAGTTTCTTCTCTCTCAAATTCGTGCTTAAAAGAAAACAGTTTCACCATTTGCTTGGGTCTTTCTTGGTAACTGTCCTTCAGATGCTACTGCTAAAAATGTCCATCTTTATTATCTTTAATAAATCTTGCTTTGCTTACTGACATCATCTGCGTGAAAATTATTTCTTGTGAGACAAGAACTGAGGTTGTCCTCATGGTCTCACATGGCATTCCCAGCATGAGAATCATATAAGACACAGTATTTTACTGGCTTTTTTCATTTAGCATTTTCTGTTTGCTCCACTTCCAACCCAGCTTCCTGGTAATGGTCTGGGAAAGCATGAGGCTGACCCAAGTGCCTGAGCTTCCACACCCACACAGGACACCTGGAAGAGCTTCCAGGATCTTGGCTTCAGCCTGGTCTGCCTCTGGCTGCTGTGGCTATTTGGATAGTAAACCAGTAGATATAAGTTCTCTCTCTTTATGTCTATTTTTCTTCCTAACATTATCTTTCAAATAAAAATAAACAAATCTTCTTAAAAATGGTATAAAATGCTTGGTCACTCTCATTCCTTCTACTACACAAATTTACATGATTCACTATCTCTACATTTAAAATAAAAGTTTCCTGTTTTTTTTTTTTGCACCAAAACAGTTGTTTTTATGTTCCAAGTTTCAAAAATGTTAAATTACCCTCCTACATTCTGTTTGCCTTCTTATTAACTTATTAAATGGATGTGCTGAAAGCTAAATGACATTAATTATGAAAAGAAAATGAATACATCAGTGAACAGAAATAATGAAGACGGATTACCAAGTATTTACTAAGAGAAGTGGTGAGCCGAAGGAAGAATAAATAAATGGGTAAAGGAGGAAAATAACAAGAGAAGTACAATAATGTAACTTGTTGGTCTTCCCACACAAATAGTTTTGTTACTTAAATTGCTACCTATATACCAATCCTTCTTTCCGGTTATATAGGGATTGAGAGGCAGGTGCATAAGGAATGTCCATATTTCTTCCTAAATCACTATAACTTACAATCAAAATTAGACTTCGGAATATCTGAAGTCTTAAAGAAATATTGCCAGCAGTGTTTATAATAAATGATACCTTTTAAAGTCCCTATATCAGCAGAGAAATTTCATAATATAAATTGTTCGCTTAGCTTTAACTGTAGCAGATTCTGGCAGACAGTAAAATTAAATGGTGGATGATCACCAGAATACATTACATTTTTCCAAGATATCACTGGATTACTAATACATATCAGGAGAAACCTGTTCTTAGATCCTTGGGCCACTGTTTGGGATTGTTAAGCAGTAACACTTTTAAACTGATGAAAGAGAAACTTGTAAATTACCATGAGCTAAAACATTTCATCAAGTGAAGTAAAATTTGTCTCAGCAGAAATCAGAATAGCATTTTGGGAGGAGAGCTTTCTGGTTGTCTAGATTTCCTCTGGATTTTACTGAACTGCCTCTATCATCGGGTTGTCCACTGAATATCTCACTGATGTGCCTTTTTACCACACCCTGTGGTGTTCTTTCAGCTGTGCTAATATTCAGAATATTCTTCCTTAGTCCATTCAAAAGCTCTTGAGTTATTCAATATGTTTATGTTATTCCCCAAATGAAAGGCATCAAATGTTTAATGCACTCCACCTATGAAATAACCACTATGTCAACTTCACTGAAGGTAAAACTCATATCAATTAATTAAGTATATAAATAGAATTGTTGTTTGCAAATGTTGGCCTGCTGATTTTTTCCCTCTTTGTAATGACAGATCACTTTGGCATGTATTTTCTAATGCTGGAATCAGCTTATACAAACTAGTTATTTTGAAAAACTGGTAGTGTTCAAATTAGATACACTCTATTCCCTGCTTACTTATCTTAGTTTTTTAAACTTCTGTTTAAATGTGTGTCCATTTCGACAACTCCTTAGGCATCAAGGATCATTTCTGAGTCATCACATGGCATGAAAGACATAGCTAGCAAGGAGGTACAGAGCTTCAAATGGCCAAACCATTGACATTTGAGTTCTGTTATCTGTATCAATTACTTATCACCTAAGAAATACAACAGGGTTTATACATTTGACTTCACATTTAGGCTTGCTCCAAAGCCAGAAAAAAAAAATCCCAAGGGGTTTTGCAGAGGAGTATATAAAAAAACTGCCAGTTCATATCAATAAATACATACACAGATTTTCCAGAAAATACATAAAGATCTCATTTAAAAAGTGAAATCAACTATCTTTGCAGCTGAAGACTACTAATACACTATATAGACAAATGGATAGATACACACACATACACACACATACTTATAACAGCTGAAGGGAGTAATTTCATGGATTTCCTAAATCTGGTTTTCAAGATGGAGTGGAACAAAGAAGACCTCTGCCAGATACTGTTTAAATGTTTAATAACATACTCTGTTAGATTATAAAATATTTTACAGTGTCTCTTAGAAGAAATTTAATTGTTGCATCACTCAGTAGATAACTGCCATGCCCGGAGCTTCCTTACAGCTGTGCTATGTTACTGAGTGAGAGGAATACTGAGATATTGATCATCTATAACCCTTAGGGTATCTGAGAAGGAACTGTTCCTAATACTGTTTAAAATTCCAGAGCTTCTGATCCCATCTGACCTTGAGCAACCACTTTGTTCTCTTTTCTCAACAGCTGGAAAACCACTATGATTTTAAGAGGTACCAGTCTATGCTGTGAACTAAGGATATTTAGTATTTAGTAATCTTAAACATGACTAAATTCAAATTTCTCATCTCTTTGGAATTAAAATAAAGTATGTCATCACTGTATGTAAATATCAGCTGGATACAGATCTGTTAGCTTCTTGTCACTGGTACAAAGTAGAAAACCCTGAAAGATACACGTTTCTAGTTTCTTAAAATGATAATACAACTCACTTTGGTTTTCTTAGAAGTAGCAAAACAAATATAAGTCTGTTAACGTACTCTCTAGGCAACAGAATTAGATTCAGCCCATACATGCTGCAGTGACACATCTTCCCTGGAACATACCTAAATTTGGAGAGATATCATCATACCTAATTTGAAAAATCTACCAGGGATAAAGTATGCTTTTATGCTTATCTTGAAAATTTCATGAATCATCAGAAAGAAAGACATGAATTGGCAACAAATTGCTTAAGGGCAATGTTCCTAACTGGCTGATACACATGGAAGTGGTTCCAATGTCCTAGGACCAATCACATCCTAACATGAACACTCCCCTTTCCCCAACATAGGTTTTTTTAACATCTTGTCAATATTTATCCTTCTCTACTTTTATTGTTGCTATCTCCTCCTTCCTTTGCAGACTCCAAATGTCCTGCAAGGGTCCTCCAGAGGTGCTGCAGAATCTGCAAGACACTATCTGCCCAGGAGCTCAAAGACCAGGCACTAGCCCTTCAGTACACTGACAGCCAAGGGGTGGACCCATGATTTAAAATCTGATAATGGGCCCAGCGCTGTAGCATAGAGACTAAAGTCCTCGCCTAGCACATACCAGGATTCCATTTGGACGCTGGTTCTAATCCTGGCTGCCCTGTTTCCCTTCCGGCTCCTTGCTTGTGGCCTGGGAAAGCAGTCAAGGATGATCCAAAGCCTTAGGACCCTGCACCCACGTCAGAGACCTGGAAGAGGCTCCGAGCTCCTGGCTTCAGATCATCATAGATCCAGCTGTTGCAGCCGCATGGGGAGTGAATCAGAGGATGGAAGTTCTTCCTCTATCTCTCTCCTCCTCTGTGTATATCTATCTTTCCAACAAAAATAAATAAATCGTTAAAAAGTAATAAAATAAAATAAAATAAAACTTACTAAAATGACAGCTCTATCCAGGAATCTGAAAGTACCACAAAGAAGGCAAAAGCACAGATATTTCAAGATTTATCCCATTGGTAAAAGTAACGAATATGGAAAGCGAGTGGTCCAACTGTGGGGTCCAGTGTCACAATGCTTTGATGCCATTAGTGGCATTGAACTCTCAGAGGAGGCTGGGATGGAACCTCCAACAGCTGTTCTGTGGGATGGTTCCTTAAAGAAGTGCCCCTTGCAGTCTCCTTTCTCTTGTACTCAAGCCATCCTGTGATTTTCTGCTTTATGCTATCTATTGTTAGTTTTTGCTGCAACCCAGAACTAAAACAAGTACTTCATCTCTAGTCCTCTTTTCAAAGTATTATTGATCTTTAGCAAATAAAGAACTTATAGGATAAATTCAAATTTCTAGATTAATTTTACAGACAACGGTCCAAAGTATGACCTCTTTCTCTTTCTGTGCAATGTCTTGATGATTTGGAGAAAACGAATCAAAGGTTGATCATAGGAGTTCCAGGGTGAAGAATATGGAAGACATCTAGGATGTCTTTACACAACAACTGGGTCTCCATCCTCTGATTCCTCTTCTAAGCTTCCTCCTTTTGCTCATGGCAATGCATCTCCTCAGCTCTTGGACTACCTTCATTTGGCATTTGTCTCTAGGTTACATATTGGATGTTGTTTCTGGATTTCTGTACAATCCCCTAAAATTCAATCTGAAGCCCTTCATATTATTTCTGACAAAATTTCTGCAACTGTATCGGAATGTCTTATCTCTGTATATACACTATTAACAACACCTATGTTTTAAATGATCTGGCAAACTACATTAAAAAATCAGAAAATCATTTACATCCCATACTAGACAAAGAAACATTTATTTTGATTGGCACTTCCTTTTTTTCTAAGAAAGGTTTTACTTCTGTTTACTTAAAATGGCAAGAGAGGGGGTATTTTCAATCCACTAAATTGATCTAGATCCTATAAAATCCCAGCCCTCTATGAGTGGAAAACAGTTCTTATATTTCTAAATTTGATTTGTTGCACTTTCTTCACCATGAGATCTGAACCTTCTTTAAAGAGGCTGGGTTTTCCTTTAACTTAAATGTGAAACCTGAAACTTGGAAATTTTTAGAAGAAAACATGTGGAAAATACTTGAAGACACTGGAATGGGTAGGTATTTTCTAGATCAGACTCCAAAACCTTGGCAAATAAAAGCAAAAATAGACAAATATGTTTCATCCAACTAAAGAGATTGTAAACAGCAAAGAGAATAATCAATGGAGTGGAAAGACAGAATGGGAGAAAACTTTTTAAAACTATTTATCTGCTAAGTGATTAATCTCCATACCATATGAGAAATACAAGTAAAACCGAACCAAACCCCAAGCAAGCCAATTCAAAACACGGGCAGTGTGCTTACAGGACATTGCTCAAAGGAAGAAATTTTAGAAGACAATAGGTACATGACAAAAATGTACAACAACACAAAGTGAAATGCAAATCAAAACCACAATGAGACACTACCTCATTCTGGTTAGATGGACTCTCTCTAAAATGACAAAAGGCAACAAGTGCTGACCAGGCTGTGAAGATTAGGGAACCCAAACACAGTATTTGTGGAAATGTAGATTAGAAGTAATTATGGAAAACACAAAGCATGAAAACTCAGAAAAAAAATCAAAACATAACTCTGGTATATGCTTGTGCAACCTCACTCTTAGGTATATACCCACGGAACATGCACTCCACCTCCTGACGTGGTCTCTGTATTCTACAGCATTATTCATGATAGTCAAGAACAGGAAACACAAGTACCCACTGACAAACGGGCAAAGAAAATGTGATACACGTACGAATCAGTATCATTCACCCATTCAAAAGGGAAATCTTACCATTTGGATCACTAGGGGTAGAGGTTAACATGTTAAGAGAAATAGGCTAAGAACAAAAACACAAATATCATATAACTTCGCTCATGTAAAATCCCAAACTATGACATATATACGCAAAATGGAGAAAAAAGGAATACATTTCTATTTGCAACAAAATGGATAACACTGGAAACCATTATGCTTGAAATAAGTCAATGCCTAAAAGACAAATATCAAATATTTTCTCTGATATGTGGCAGTTATTTTGTATCTTTCACTGTAAAGTTTGGTTGTGTTCTTGAAAGATCAACATGTTTATACCAATTGTACATTATATCATATAGACATGTTACAAAACAACACATAGCATTCTATAAATATGTACAGTTTATAAGTCTTCTAAATTAGTCTTCTATATTTATAAGTCTTCTAAATTTAGTTTTTAAAGAAAAAAAAATTGACTTTGCTCATCAAACTGAGGATATTTTGTTCAAGTTTGCCAAAACTCTGTGGTCAGAAATCTCTGTTAACAGTATCTGATGAACAGAGTTAAAGCCTGTCAGTTTAAGGCAAAATCAAAACAGAAGGAAGTACATAATGCAAAAGCCTGTCTCAGACTGCTGAAAGAGTGGGAGGCCCGGGAGTTTGCCAACAGTTTCTGAATTTGAAAGCATGACTGCTATCCCTTGCAGAGATTTGCTGGAAGCATTAGTGAAATTAGGTTCGCTGGGATCTTCAACAGATGTAGTTCATTGATGGTTCTTGTAAGTAATTGAATATCATGATCACTTGTTCAAAAACTTGCTGAAGGAGCTTTAAAAAAAACAACCCCAAGTTTTCTGAAAGTTACTAACATCTAACTTTGCATAGTAGGGAATCATGCCATTAATCTTTCCTCTGCCTCAGCTTTGACATAGTCCATTGGTCTTGAATTATTCGTTTCTGACTTTCTTACATTGGGATGACTGTTTGTTCTTTTGCTTAACTACTTTATTCTAGATAGTATAAGAACATAATCCTGATGTGAAATTTTATGTCTCAATTGGAAGAACTTGGTGATCCAAAACCACTGAGTACTTCTACAATGTGTAAATAGAAACTGTTGGGAAGATACATACCTATAAGTATGTTAAACTCTATTAAGAGAAACTTGTATAGAAGTGTTTGATTATAATAAAAGCAAAGTAAAATAAATATTGACTAGAATTCAATGGTTGATACAAACCGAAAGAGAAACACAAACTCCACTGAAAACAGCATGTCATTTAAGATGGTGTTGAAGAATGATTAAATTTTGAGAGGACAGTAGAGAAGAAAAGGCATTCCAACTCCAAGAATACAATAGCAAAACCATGGAGGTTTGGTTCAAGAACATGTGTTTTCCAGACCCAGGCAAGGATGTCCACTTTCATATCTGCTTTCAATGAGGTCCTAATAGTTTATCCAGAGTCATTAGGCAAGAAAAACAATCAAAGGAGCACAAACTGGAAAGGAGGTAGTCAAATTATCACTGTTTGCAGATGGCATGATCAAATATATAAGGGAACCAGAAGCCTCTACTAAGAGAATATTGGAATTCATAAGAAAGTTGGTGATACAGGTTATAAATATCAACATAGAAAGATCAATACCCTTTATTAACATAAAAATGCCATGTATGAGAAATTGTAAGATCAATTCACAATAGCTTCAAAAACATTTAAAAACTTGGAATAAATTTAACCAAGAATATGAAGGAAATCTACAACAAAAATTGTAAAACAAATTACAAAAGAAATATAGGATAGCAAAAAATGGGAACATCTTCCATATTCATGCAATGAAAAAAATATTGATAAGGCAGAAGCAATTTACAGATTCAATGCGATTCCAATCAAAATTCATCTGACATTATTCTCAGATACAGAAAAAAAGTAGTGGGCAAATTCTCATGGAAACACAAGAGACAGCAAATCGCTAAAGCAATCTTAAATAAGAAAAACAAAGCCAGAGGCATCACAATACCTGGCTTTAAGACCTACTACAGGGAAGTTATAATTAAAACAGCCTGGTATTGACACGAACATAGAAATGCAGGCCATGGAATAGAATAGAAATCCCAGAAAGTAATACAAGCATTCACAACTAGCTAATCTTTGACAGAAGAGCAAAAAATCAAATGTCGGAGAAAAGACAAACTCTTCAACAAATGCTTCTGGGGAAATTGGATCTATACATGCAGAAATATGAAACAAGATTCCCTATCTCACACCTAGACAATAAGCAACTCAAAATGGATCCAGGATTCAAATGCATGACTTGATACCATCGCCTCACTAGGGAAAAATCATTGAGGAAACTCTTCAAGACATCAGCGTGGATAAAAACTTCTTAGAAAAGGAGGAGCACAGACAACAGACCAAAACAGAAAAATGGGATTTCACCAACCCAAGAATCTCTGCACTTTAAAGAAAACATTCAGCAGAATGAATAGGTTAGTGACAGAATAGGAGAAGATATTTGCAAACTACACAACTGATGAAAAGATTAATAGCCAGGATCTTTGAACAACTCAAGAAATTCAACAACAAAAGAGTTAATCCAATTAAGAAATGAAGGAAATGTATTACAGGCAATTTTTAAAAGGTGACATATAAATTCCCAACATACAAATGAAAAAAAAAATTTAGGCTCACTAGAGACCAGAGAAACACATATAAGATAAAATGAAGTTTCACCTCACCCCATCAGCATGGCTATCAACCAAATATCAAAAAACAATAAAAACTGGTGAGGGTATGCTGAAAAAGGTACCTGATCCATTGTTGGTAAGAATGTAAACAATACTGTTGGCAGGAATGTAAAGCCATGATGGAAGACAGTATGAAGATTCCTCAGAGATTTGAAAACAGATCTAGCATAGGACCCAGGCATCCAATCCTGGAAATTTAGCAAAACAAAATGAAACCATAATATGAAAGAAATATTTGTATCCCCTCCACCCACAATGTTTATTGCAGCTCACTTCACAATAGGAAACACATGGAATCAGCACAAATTTCCATTGATTGGATAAAGAAAGCGTGATCTATATATACTTGGAATGTTACTCAGGCATAAACAAGAATGAAATTCTATCTAGTCTGAGGTCTTCCTATGTTTTATTTGTTCAAAGTGATGATTTTTGGTGAATTAAGACCATAAATACAGAGTGAATTACATTTATGTCCTAGTAAAAATAGATAAACAAAGCAGAACAGGGGATTTGTATGGAATAAAATGAGGGAAGATGGGTTGTCTCTTGGAAATGTACCTATGGAATGCATAAAATACATTCTCTTAAAAGTAATAAAACATTTTTTCAATACTTATTTATTTTTATTGCAAAGTCAGATATACAGAGAGGAGGGGGAGAGACAGACGGAAGATCTTCCATCTGATGATTAGCACCCAAGTGACAGTGATAGCTGGAGCTAAGTTGATCTGAAGCCAGGTGCCTGGAGCTTTTTCTGGATCTCCCACATGGATGCAGGGTCCCAAGGCTTTGGGTTATTAACTATTTTCCCAGGCCGCAAGCAGGGAGCGGGATGGGAAGTGAGGCCACCAGGATTAGAACCGGTGGCGATATGGGATTCCAGTGCTCACAAGGCAAGGACTTTAGCAGCTAGGCTATTGCACTGGGTTAATGACAGGCGCCATGGCCTAATGGCTAATATCTTCACCTTGAACGCACCAGGATCCCATATGGATGCCAGTTCTAATCCCAGCAGCTCCACTTCCAATCCAGCTCCATGCTTGTGGCTTGGGAAAGAGGAGAGGACAGCCCAAAAGCCTTGGGACCCTGCACCCATTGGGAAACCTGGAAGAAGTTCCTGGCTCCTAGCTTTGGATCGGCTCAGCTCAGCTGTGGCAGTCACGTGGGGAGCGAATTATCAGACAGAAGATCTTCCTCTCTGTCTCTCCTCTTCTCTTTATATATCTGACTTTGCAATAAAAATAAATAAATCTTTTAAAAAAAACAAAAAACTAAATCTTTTGCCTTTTTAATTATGTAACTAAGGTCGTACTAGACAGATACAACATAAGGAAAGTAGTATATTTTAATCAAAGTAGATTGAAAAGTATATTTTCAGCCTAATTATCAAGCTAATTAGGTCTGTTACTTTAACTTATCTGAAGAAATATTCACTGCCAAATTTCAGAAGTATTTATTGGTTCCAAATTCTTTCAGCTGTGTCATTTGCCTTCAAGAAAACAAAAATAACTCTATGCCCCGTCTCTATTTTAGAAAGAAGGGAATTCTGGATGCATGCATTCCAGCTTGGGACTTATTAGGTACTTGATGGATGAAACCTTGTTTTCCAGCCTTGCCAGTTGCCAACAGTGAATGTCATCATGATGAGTTGGTCAGATTCATTTATGTGCCTCTTTTATTTTGGTCAATGAGCCTGAATGACAATGGAAACAGGTGCTTTGGAGTCTGCTAATTTCTGAGTTTGATGGGGTCTATAAATCAAACTAAAGTATACTCTGTCAGTCCACTCTTGGTTTAGGTTTTTCATCAACCTAGTATGAGACCACTGAAGCTGATGCTAAGAGCATGACTTGTCAGCTTTCACAGTGCAACCCAGAGACCGGTTATTTAACGGAAAAGCCAATCTGTTTTCTCCTTCCTAATAGGAATTTTGACTAGCAGGGAAATAAGAAAGAATAGGGTAGAATAAGGAATTTCACAATGAATTGCAATATTATGCCTTTGAATAAAATTCAGCATATGACACACTAACTACATCTTATTTAAAACACACTGTTAGCATTTGTGAACAATATAAACTTTTGAAATTTAACAAGCAACCTTGCTTCCTAATGCTGAGGAAACACTTAGAGGATAATCAGATCTTGAAGATGTGCTAATGAGCCACAAAGTGTGGTTACAATCAAAGATATGTTCCAAAGGCACTCTTCTTTGATTTAGATACGTTTCATTTAGGTTTCATCACTGATGACAATATTTTAAGACAATTCCTCAGAGATTAGGAACTCAGAAATAAATACAATTCACAATTGTTCCTTTTTTTTTCAGGGAGGGGGGTTAAAGATCTGAAGCTGTAGGAAAGAAACAAAGAGAAAAGAACCCACATACATAACCATGTAAAATGTAAACTATCAAGGCTTCAAAATGCAAACATATGAAGCAGAGAAGAACATCTCTGTTGAGCTAACTGTGGAGGACAGAACAACTGAAGTATTTTCCACAGACATCTCTACAGAACAGAGAATGCTCTAGTTTTTCTACTTTGCTCAAGATCAAATTGATTTAAGTAGGTATTTCATCCAATTTATGGGTTAAAATTTCCTTTAGTGAGGTGCATTGGTGAATTTCAAGAAAGGTTGATTGGAAAAGTGTTTGCATTTAAGCAAACTGAGTTCTCCAAAGGGAAAAAACTGATCTAAGAAAGGCCGACAAAAGCGAAAGCCATAAACCATATTGTTCTAATAACAAAATGCCATAGTACAGAATAAGAAGGATTATTCTATATTTATTATATTTGGCTTATAGGATAGCATTCACCTGGAGTACTGGCATAGAACTAACCAGAAGAGAAACCTCCTTCCTTTCTGGTTTGGCAACACAGCTATATTGAGTAGTTATCTAGTAAGGTCACTCTAAGTCATAGAGGTTATTAGCAAGCCTATAATTAAATGTGTAAATAACCTTCATTTTTATTTTCTGACTTCAAAGTCATTAGGTCCAGTATATCCATAACACAGTTCACATTCTCAGAACATCAGAGTTTCACCTCCACTGCCTTCTTTGCATATGTTGGATACAAATTCATTCCCATGGAAGCTGCACCACCAAGCAGTGCCTTGCTGCAGAAGCTAGATCCCGTCAGGCCTCTGTCTCCCAGGAACTCTCCTCAGCTCAACTCGCCAAGTTAATGGACTGGTACAGTTGATTCTACAAGAGTCCAATCTCCAGACCCATAAAGTCGTATGCTACTCCCAGGGGTAAAAGCTGGAAGACGATGGCTATCTCCAAGGATTTCTTCAGTGTTATTTCAGTTCTGACAGTGGGGATTCCAGGGGCAGAAAGAAACCACCTCCTGCAGGTAGCCCCCAGCTGGCGGAAGCCTGACAGACCCTCATTTCAAGGTGGTGACCCTGGGCAGGCAGCTCACACAGAGCATCTGATGACAGTCTGGGGAAGGACTTTGAGCTTCCAAATCACCCATCTCCTCAGGAGCACCCTGCCTGCTTCCTTATCTCAACTAGGGGAAAAACAGAGATGGCAAGGACAAGCTTCAGCACTCGGCCTCAAAGATTAACCACTCCTTCACAATTTCCCCAGACCATGCACCCTCCTGTCACTTCTTAAAATAATTTGGGCCTGGTGCGGTAGCCTAATGGCTAAAGTCCTCGCCTTTAACACACCAGGATCCTATATGGGCGCCAGTTCTAATCCCAGCAGCTCCACTTCCCATCCAGCTCCCTGCTTGTGACCTGGGAAAGCAGTCAAGGACAGCCCAAAGCTTTGGGATCCTGCACCCTCATGGGAAACCCAGAGGGAGTTCCTGGCTCCTGGCTCCTGGCTTCAGATTGGCGCAGACCGGCTGTTGTGGTCACTTAGGGAGTGAATTATCAGACAGAAGATATTTGTCTCTGTCCCTTCTCATCTCTGTATATCTGACTTTGCAACAAAAATAAATGAATCTTTAAGAAAAAAAAAGAGTTCAAGCAGCCTCTTTGAGAAGGATGATAGTTCTTAAGACACAGAGGTCTGCGATGCTCTCATCTAGAAACACATGAAACTTTTTCTTCCCTTTACGCTAAAACCTTGTCATCATTGTTTTGAATTGGCACTGAAGCCAGGGACCAAACTTTTGGGTAACACAACATAATTCAGAACTGTAAATGCGACACCTCATGTAGACTCGATCATAAAGCGCATGCTCACAGGGCTTCGCTAACATGATGAACAAACAAACTGGGAAGGGCAGTGTAGAGTCGTCTGGGTAGACTTTATCTCTTCAATTACCCATAAGGGATGCTCATTTGACTTAAAAGAGAACACGTGAAAGAGAATACTTGATAACTTTTTTCCTCTTACTTGTAATTCATTCATCAGAAAGTAGAAGAAAATCAGAAATGTAGATATTCTGTACTTGATTTAGACAAAGAAAGGATCACTTAAAAGGACCATTTCAGTGGAGTTTGGGGAAGAGATGTCAAATTACACAGTCATGCTCTTAAGCGAGGAAATACACTGTCACACTCAGTGCAAAAGCAACTGGGATGTGTTCCATTTCTGACATTCGTGAGTTTGGGGAGTGTTTAAGGAAAATCTGTGTCAGGAGTTGCAAAACACACTCCTTTGTGTTTCCTTAATATATTTTTTGTTGTTTTGTTAATATAATGAGAAAACCACGTTTCACAACTCATTAGTGCTTTTCTGCATCAACATGCCAGCAAATCAACAACATTAATCACCAATTCCGTGAAACCTTCTTGAGGGTGTGGGGTAGCTCTTCAGAACGGGTCTAGTGCAGGCTACTCAACTGGTGATTTTCTCTTAATTCATTTGAAGACGCAACTTAAAAAACACTTTAACAATGCACAACTCTTCCAAATTCAATATACCTTTGCATAAAGCAAATAATGATGCTATAGGATCAATAATTTCAGTATAGAACTGGAAATATTTTGGGGAATCATAGGATCATCACTCTAGGGCTAAGAGACAATACCATAAAAAAAATTAACCTGGGGGGCCCAGCACATTAGCCTAGCTGCTGAAGTCCTTACCTTGCAAGCGCTGGGATCCCATATGGGCACCAGTTCCAATCCTGGCGGCCCCATTTCCTAATCCAACTCCCTGCTTGTGGCCTGGGAAGGCAATGGAGGATAACCCAAAGTCTTAGGACCCTGTACCTGCTTGAGGGATCCGGAAGAGGTTTCTGATCAGCTCAGCTCTAGTCTTTGCGGCTGCTTGAGGAGTGAATCAGCAGAAAGAAGATCTTCCTCTCTGTATTTCTAACTTTCCAACAAAAATAAATCTTTTAAAAAAGAAAAAGTAGAGCAGCTGGGCCTCAAAATAGCACCCTTGTGGATGTTGGTATCAAAAGTGTTAGCTTAAAAAAATAAATAAATAAAATAATAAAAATTAAAATTTCACAGATCACAAAGAGTTTTCATAGAAAAGAAGTCTTTGCATTATGACTTACATAAACAGTTTATCACTCTTGTGAGTGAATCCACATACATTGTGAAACTTCTGTACACTTTTTGGATAACAAACAATATTATTAAACATAGGAATGCCATTTTACTGCATGAATGAAAAAGTAAGCACTTGCTGGCTGATTCTACAAAATATCAACTTCTGTGGTACAACTGAAATCCATTGTTTTACTCCCTAGGTGATCAGAGAAGTTTATGTGTAAGAACAAAATGTTGTTTTGCAAACAGACTGCTGATGAAGGTAGACTGCATTTTTCTTTTCTGGAAACAAAGGACAGACTTATTCTAAGTAACATAAACAAAGATCTGGGTTATCAATAACACAGCTAAAGAAGGGTCTGGGGTCTATTATGTAAGTGTTTTTATATAAGTTTTATAAAAAGATTTATTGTTATTTATTTTTTATTGTTAAGTGTAAGAGGAGGAGAGACAGAGAGGAAGATCTCTCCGCTGACTCACTCCCCAAGTGGCCACAATGGCCCCAGCTGAGCTGATCCAAAGGCAGGAGCCTGGAGCTACTTCTGAGTCTCCCACATGGGTGCAGGGCCCCAAGGCTTTGGACCATCCTCAACTGCTTTCCCAGGCCACAAGCAGGGAGCTGGAAGGGAAGCAAAGCTGCCAGAATTAGAACTGGTGCCTATATGGGATCCCGGTGCATGTAAGGCAAGGACTTTTGTCACTAGGCTACTGTGCCCAGCCCTGTTACATAAGTTTTAATTCTACTGGAAAACCTGCATATCTGAACAAAGCTGGCTAAAGTCTGATTTCCTTGAGACAAATTTCAAATGACATAAGCACAAGATAAAAGCACTGATCACACTGTGTGTCAAAACAAGCAACGAAGCTCAAGATTCTCTTTCCACGTGCACGCACATTTGGCAGCTCTATAGATGCCAACATCAGGAACAATGCAGCTGTTACAAGGATGGAGACTTACCAGTGCTTGTAAGGAAGTTAACATGTTTCATCACACCTTCAGTGTAAGCCCCTGGCTCGTAACTGTCCATTTCACCCGTGACGATATGAGCAACTCTTGCTGCCCGTCCTCTGATTGCACCTGCAGCACGGTCTAAATTATCAGCATCCTGATCTCTCAAGGCGATGATGCACTTGTTAACATCTTCCAGGATATGGCTTTCTGTAAGCAAGCAGATCAAATCAGTTGGCGCAGGCATTTGGGTTGTACAAATCTAGCCTGTTATAATTAAGTTTACTTTTGACTTCAGATGGAGCACTCAATGAGACTGCAGAACACTGAGACTTAACTATAGAGAAAAAGTCCAATAAAAGTTGAATCATATAAATAACTACCTTCTAATACATTATATTTGTTCAATACTCATAAAAGAAAAAATATGCAGTTTGCTTGATTAAAGCCTGAAAACAGCAACAAGTTAATATGTACAATCATTTTTATTACTAATCTCAAATTATACTTACAGAATAACAAATATATAGAATATGGGCAATGATACTTCTGAGAGATTAAAAAAACAGTAAAATAATTGGTACTTTCACTTCTGACTTTGTCCCATGACTCTTCAGCCACTTTCACATATTTAAACAACTCTTAATGAAAAAAATACACAGATAATAATTACAGTAAGAATATTTCAGTAATTCCAAACTATATTATTAACTTTGTACCTCTCAATACTCTGTGTTGATTATATGTAGTTAAGCTATAAACAATCATTCATATGAAACTCCTTAAAGATCCCTCCTTAAATTGATGTCTAGAAAATGAAATCAAACTTTCATAGACAAGGGTACCTGATGACCTTAGAGAATTTCCCTGCAGGCTCCACTGGCTTCACTTTTACGTAGCTTGATTTCTACAATCCTCTGTGTTCTGACTTACAAGCATATTAGAATCTCGACCTAGACCACCTTTCTCCTTAGTCTGCTGGTTCAACTCTGAGAATTCTTTCAGGATGTAAGTCAAATGCTTCTGCATCAGGAAACCCATGTAGATCAGCTCATTTCTTATAACAAGACACTTGTGGCACAATTTCATTTGGCATTGCCATAAAATAGTTTAGACTCAGACTTCTGTTACAGTTTCTTCATGTGTTTTGGTGATGCCCTTATCAAATGATCATTATAAAATGTTCTGTAATAAACTGGGAATCATATGAGGGCAGAAGTTCTTTTTTTTTTGAGGAATTATATCTAGTTTCTATTTTAATACTTGGCCGTACAAGGTTAATAAGAATGACTGATTGTTGATTGCTTTTTTAGGAAATACTTGTGAAAGTAAATTACATTGTTTGAATCCTAAATTCTTATCTACAGTTAGGTAAATTTTTGTGGCCTGAAAAATTAGTCAGTTTGAGTCATATAATGACATTCAGATTATTTATATAAAACATGATTAAATACTGCAATTTTCATTATAAATTCACTATTGTTTTAAGACATTTGTAGCATTCTACCGATAATGTAACATTCAAGCCTATAAAAATTTCAGCCACTGTTTCATTTCAAAAGAAAGTATGACCTTCACATTTCCCCTAGAACTGAAGTGCGAGGTTTAGTAGAGAAGATATAAAAATTGTCTATTAAAAAATGTGACTGGGCCTGGTGTGGCGTGGCCTAGTGGCTAAAGTCCTCGCCTTCAGTGCGCCGGGATCCCATATGGGCACCGGTTCAAATCCTGGCAGCTCCACTTCCCATCCAGCTCCCTGCTTGTGGCCTGGGAAAGCAGTGCAGTACTGCTTTGGCCTTGGGAACCTGCACCCGCATGGGAGACCTGGAGGAAGTTCCTGGCTCCTGGCTTCAGATCAGTGCAGACCAGCTGTTGTGGTCATTGGGGAGAGAATCATTGGACGGAAGGTCTTTCTCTGTCTCTCCTCCTCTATATTTATCTGACTTTGCAATAAAAAATAAATAAATCTTTTTTAAAAAAATGTGACTGATGCTCACTTCAGTAACACACTAAAGAAATTGTCATTTTCCAAGGATATTAGAAGATTTTCATTTTGAAACAAAATATAAATGCACATAATGAAAATTCATCAAAGGTGCTTATATTTCAGAGATATCATTGTTCAGATATCCAACATTGAAAAACAGAGAAAACATATTTTTTTTTGAAAATTCTTGACCCAATAAAGTCTGCTGAGTCCATCGAATTGAAGATGAAATCATTGTTATTATAAAGTAAATTTTTACTAGTGAGTTTTGTGCAGGAGAAAACAGAGAAAAAAAATTCACGAACAATTACCTTAGTGATCATTTCTTGTGTAAAATAGTGATATTTACATCCACTAAGTTTTTATTTAAGGCAGATAATAAAAGCAAGGAGGATTTTTCTGTGTGTGTGTGTGTGTGTGTGTGTGTGTGTGTGTGTGTGTGTGTGTGTTACCAGCTTTACTATTCTGTGTGGTTATTCCTTGCAACCAAATAATGCTGTCAGAAAACATGGTGTCAACTGTAACAATTATGATAGTTTAATCAGACATAAAAATAAGTCCTTCGATGATTATATATAAAACCAGAAAATCAAGATGCAAAATAATTAACAAAAAAAGCAAAGAACCATATTTAATCTGAGATAGCCAAAATTAGAGATTTGGAGATGATAACTAAATGATCATTGGGTTAGTAACATGAAAATAATAGAAAAATACCAATAACGGTTTATAAAATTTCTGTTACTGTGATACTTTCCCATTTTGCTGAACATTTCACAGAATGCTACCAACATCTGTTTGCACCAAGTTCTAAACAGAATGCCAGAAAAAGAAAATCAAAATGTTGATTTACTCCAATATATGAACACTAAAATATTAGCTAATTAATTGAAAGAATTACTTCTTTGTTACTCATATTTCAGCTGAAATTAAGTAGCTAAAAGAATTTCATAAGTGGTATTAAATCTCTAGGAAAGAATAACAAACACCTTGTAGAAAATGTTTTACTGTTCAAGGCCTTCAAATGTTGCTGATAGAATGGACTTATTCATTAGACACAGTTAGAGTCAGTTGGAGTTCTACATCTAATTAATTTTTTCTGCCCTATGCATGTACTTGCCCTCAATAATTACATCATGAAAAGTGAATTTTTAAAGAAAGAGAATTTGTTATTATAGAACAAGCACATTTAGAATATTGTGATTTGAAACACTGATATATAGGGAAGATTTGTTTTAATAGGTTCAGACTATCAGCTTAACATTTAATTTGACATGAGAGGTAGAACATTTTGGAACTAGTGCAAATACTGAAATGCACTATTTTAAGAGCAGAGATATCCTGCATTACTAGCAATTTCTATCAATCATTTTACAATCATACTGTGATGGAAACGGTGAATTCTATTTTGTTGGAAAATAATAATACACAAGAAAATAAAGGAATTGATCTATTAAAATATAACTTCAACTGCTGCAAAATTCTCAATTGCAACTACAGCAGAAGAATTTAAAATACATTTTTAAAGTTCTACATTAATTTTTTATTAATTCTTCAGTTGTTCTCAACTAAAGCTAGATTTTGAAAGACAATTCTGCTGCTCTGGGGAGCAAAGAAAACAGGCAAAATGCAATGAGAACAAAAGGTTAACATGGCTCTTGGCCTCCAAAGTAGTCTTGCAATTTTATAATTCAGACAATAGACTAAATGTAGAGCATATTTTATTTGCGAAATCCAAACTTCACTGAGAAATAAAAATGTTTTAATTCCTAAAACTTGACTTTGACTCTATTAATGGTAAACCCTGAAAAAGATTTTGTGACATCATCCATCTGCGAGGCAATAACACAACATTATCAATATCTTCTCTTGATATTTCAGACTAGACTCTGAAGTGCAAGGAAGACAAAAGGATACTGCCACTTGTGCAATTAGGAAAAAAAAGACTATCTGAAAGGCAGAGTGTCAAGAAGAGAAAGAGGGAAAGAAAGGAGAGATGGGGGAGGAAGGGAGAGTGAAAGAGAAAGACCTTCTGGGTCGCTCCTCAAAAGGCTGTACAGTCAAGTCTGGGACTGGAATGAGGCCGAGAAGTTGGTGCTGGAATCCCACAGGAGTGGCAGGGACCACATATTTGGGCCGTCTTCCTTTACCATCCTAGTTATAGTAACAGAAAGCTGGATTGGAAGCAGCTGTTTGGCCTGACACTAATAAGAGAGTACAGTTCCGCACATGCAGAGTAAATTCAGTGAGCCACAATGCCAGTCCCTTGATATTTTTTTCCTAAAGAAATGAGTTATAATCCAAACCAGGCTGACATTACTAATTTGCATAATTAAAACTAGTTACTCAATATGACTGATTTCAGAGTGATAAGCTGTTTTACTTTAAGAAAACAAGCCTCAAGTTCTGCATACCTAAACTTAAGTTATTTATTTCAAATCCATTACAGAGGCAATTGCACAAATAATTAAGAAAAAAACCCAAAAATACAGTATATTTCCCCTTTCTCTTTTGATTAAAATATACCTGGGACTAAAAACTCAAAAGAATGCAACCGTGTACAATTAATAGTACAGTTCTTCATAAACAGTCATAAGTCCATCATTTCGGGCATGGAAGATGGCAGAGTGGCCAGCATACTATTGTCGAGATATATTTAACAGTTTCATTGGGAATCCACCTTTGATCCAGAATAGATATGCATACTGCACTGTACCCTCACATCTGGATATAACAGTCTCCATTACACAGCTACTATACATCCCCTTAAATGAAAAGCCACAATACAAAATCAACAACAGGAAGAAAAACAGAAATTCGCAACATGAAGTTAAATAATATGCTACTGGATGACTAATATGTTGCTGAAGAAACGAAAATCAAGAACTTTCTTGAAGAAAATGATGCCATTGTATAACCTATGAGTCAGTGAGGAATTTCATATGAGAAAAAAAAAGTATTTGAAGAAACAAAAACAAAAACATCAAAATCCATGACATACAATTTCTGCTGATCTTTGTAGGGGAGGTATGTCTCCTGCAGGGAACAGATAGATGGGTTTTGCTTTTTGATCCAATCTACTAATCTATGATGTTTGATTGATGAATTTAAGTCATTTACATTTAGGGTTAATATGAATAGGTGGTAATTCAGTCCTATCATTTTAGAAATGGGTTGCTCATTGATTTAATCTTCTGTTGTTATGTTACTGGGATGTTTTTCACATTTGTCTTTGCTTTTGGTGGGTGCTATTTCCTCAGTCAAGAGAACATCATTAAGTATAATTCGAACAGCAGGCCTGGAGGAGGCATATTCTTTGAGCTTTTCTTTAGTGTGGAAAAATTTTATTTATTTTCTAAGACAATGAAAAGCTTTTCTGAGTAAATTATTCTGGGACAACAATTTTTTTTTTCCTTTTAGAATCTGAAATATGTCTCTCCAGTCTCTTCTGGCCTGTAGTGTTTACTGTGAGAGTTCAGCTGCAAATTTAATCGCCATTCCTGTATTGGTCAATTGATTTAAGGATCTTTTCCTTATGTTCAAATGAAGAGAGCTTAATTGTCATGTGTCATCATGAAGATTGCTTTTGATCAACCCTGTTGAGAGTTCTGTACCCTTCCTCTATTTTGTTTCCCAATTCTTCAGATTAGGCAAGTTTTCCTTTATTATTTCTTCAAATACATTTTAAAATCCAGCTTGTCTTTCAGTACCTTCTGGAATTCCCATAACTCTTCTACTTGGTCTTTTAATTCTGGAATACTTTTCTTAGATTGATTCAGTTCATCTTCTGGCTTTTTGATTGTATCACCATGTGACAAGAAATATCTTCCAATTCTGAGATTCTTTCTTCTGCTTCTTTCATTCTATTATGGATAATTTCTCCTGAATTTTTAATCTGTTCCATTGCACCCTTCATTTCCAACAATTCAGTGTGATTTTATTTCAATGTTGTTATTTCCTGTGTGACATATTCCTTAAACTTTTGTATGTGCTTCTAGTTGTTGATAAGAAAGCTTTAAAATAAGTGTTTCAATTTCTGTATCCCCTATTTTCTTGATGTATTCTTTAGTTAACTTTGAGGTTGGCAAAGGCTTTTGCTCCTTTGTAGGGGAGTCTTCACTAACATTCATTGTGCATGTCTCTTGTTTTGCTCTTAGTCATTGTACTTCTGCTTAGCAGATTCTTCTCCTTGGGGCAGGTTTCTAAGCTGTGTCACCCACAGATTTTCAATTTGGTTTTACTTTCAGTATCTCTTAGTTTGGCTCTCACAGTAACTTTCTGTGTAAAGTTGTTTTTAAAAAGCAGCAAAAGCTTGGAAATAGATAAAGTGTACTACTGCTTGCTTCTTCTTGTTTTCAGTATCCTTTTGGGTAAACATTGCAAATCAGATCACATAACAAGTATCTAACTCTTTACAAAGTTGCTCCTTTGTTTTACTTGATATTACTGTAGATTTTAGGGGAAAAACACTAATATTGATTTCAAAACTGATAGTAGAGTATGGGAAGGCAGCATTGATGTAAAGCAGCTTTAACCACTACATTTGATGCTAACATCCTGAATCATTGCTATTTTTTGTCATGATGTTCCATTTCCACCTGGATCCCTGTTATTATACCTGGAAAGGCAGTGGAGGATGACTCTGTAGCATGTATCTTGACAACTGGATGCTAGACTGTCATTGTCTATACTGGCAATGTCAGGACACACTTAAATAGCAGAATGCTGGACTTATGACTGCTTATGAAGCACTGTACTATTGTAATAATATGGGGGATATCAGTTAGGGAGAGGGAAGTTGGGGAGGGGATAAGGGAAATCCCAGAGCTTATGGAATTGTATCCTAAAATTAAAAATGAAATAGAAAGGGAAAAAATGAAGTAATTTATCACACCTGAAAAAGACATGGAGAAAACTTGAGTGCATTTTGCTAATGGTCAAAATTCATAGAACTTACAGAGTGCCACAATACAAACTGTGGACGTTGTTATTAACAATGTCCAATACTGGTTTTTCATAACAATGTCCAATATTGGTTCATCAATATTAATAAAAAAGAGTCCTCAAACATTTTACATTCAATTTCAAATCTATTTTACATCTTCAATAAGTACTCTGCATCTTCTAAAACTGTAAAACATTGGTGTTTAAATCATAAAATTAGTTGCATTATTACCTACAGATGTCTAACAATAAAGTAGGAATTTTGACTAATACCCACTACTTTTTTCTAAGAATATAAGAAAACTTTTAGCATTCTTCTTTTTCCATTTCTTCTAGTCTTCTGCCATTTTTGCTGTCAACTGGTTTCTGTATTTGAGTTTCTAGAGGATTGCTCTAGGAAACATACAAACATTATTCCTTTTATTCATGATGATTCCAAGATACCGGCTTTTAGAATTTCATGTTTTGAAATAAACATAGATCTTAAGGTAGACAAGTATTTTTCTAAAATGCACACTTATTTTAATTGGGTCACAAGTCAGTATCAGTTTTAATCCAACCTAAGGTTCTAAAAATGCTGAAATGTCATATGCCTTCCAAATATCATGATTCTTAAATTATATTACTGAACTACTTCAAATTCATGATGGGAATGCTAAATTGTAACTTTAGCATATTAATTCAAAGCTTTACAGAAATGCATAAACTATTGTTTATGCTATTATAGTAAACAGCTGAGTGCACTTCTCATACTAATTTTAATTGATACTAATTTTAATTGAACACCAAGATAATTTTAATCCTACAGAAACCACATGGACAGTTTACTAGTGATGTAAATATTTTACAACAGTTTGGAGGCCTAGATCTAGATCTACATCTGTTTGGCTAGAGGGAACCTTAAGTGTATATTTCAAAGACATCAAAATGGAAGAAGATTATAGAAAATGAAATTAAAAAGCAAAATCCAAGATCATTGCATGATATGCCACCCTTATCTTGAAACAATAAACAAACAGAAAAATTCAAAAACACATGAGACTTCATTCAGCCTTCACTTTCTTCCACTGAGCTTTCATTTAGCACTAAGCTTTTTTTATGTTAATTGTCCCATTGCTTTGGCTCCTATAGGCCAAGAACCTATTAACATTTAATAACAAAGCCCTGGGAACAACAACAACAAAAAAATAGCTTTGAGGGTATTACCAGATTGAACATCAGGATTGTCAGCAGGAACAGACAGTGGTGAGCAATTCTCCCGTGTTATGCAATAAAGCCAGTCACTTCCTGCACACTGGATGCTAATGACGGCATGCCTCTGTGGCTGGATGCTCTTGTAAAAGCAGTCGGTATTCACCTGAGTGCTACTCAGAACAACTTAGGCGTTCAGTCAGGAAATCTGTACTTCTGGGCATAGAGGATACACTATACACCTCTTGCGCTACATGCATATTCCTTAAGAAACCAAGTACATAAACAGAAGATACATGGATAAAATTAAGGACAAGTGAGTTGCTTATAATCTGAAGACTTTTGCTTTTTCTTTTTTCTGTCTCCAGAACAGAACATTAAGCAAGCAGTTAAGTTACTTTAAGTACCCTCAGCATACAATATTCCTCCACCTGGAGGGAAAATAAAAGGCTCAGACTTAAAAAGGTCACGACAATTATAAAGCACTTTTCTTTGGAATTAGTATTTCTCATGTAATTTCTCAAATACAGATTAGTGTATCTACCTCCATGAGAAGATTTCTTCTTGTCAGTTTCATCTATCTACTGTTTAATAAAATCTTGAATCTGCCAGATTGCAAACCATTTATGAGGTTAGAAGTGAACTCACCAAGTGATTTCCAATTCTCAAAATAGTATCATTCATAAAATACTCCCACCAGATTTGTTTGTAATGACATGTGAATACTTACAAAATCATATGCGATTAGACAGCAGATTACAAAGACACAACTATCAAGGGGAGCATGTATGGCTTTTAATGAATAGCACACTGGGTTGAACTGCCACTTGTGACACCAGCATCCCATCTGAGAGTACTGGTCAGAGCACCAGTGGCTCCACTCCAATTGTACTGCTATTGTGCATAGGAAGGCAGTAGAATAGGAAGTCAGTGCTTGTCCCACTGGCAGCCAAGGAGGAGACTCAGAGTTCCTTTCTCCTGGCTTCATCTTGGCCCAGACCTGGATGTTGTAGCAATCTGTGGAGTAAACCAGTGGATGAAAGATATTTGTCTCTCTTGTTCTCCCACTTTCACTCTGTCACTCTGCCTTCCAGATAGCTAAATTTAAAAATAAATTGTTCTTTAAAAAAAAACTATTAGCACTTCTCAAAAGTCTAAAAAATTGTAAACATCAATTTAAAAAATAAGACATTTCTATTTCCTGACATTTTATAAGCTGCTATTGATTTTCTAATCAGAACACACCTGGTTCTTAAATCTTTTTGAATAACAGTGGATTTACTCAGATATTAAAAGAGAGATGTTGAAATTCTGTCAGTTGTTATATCCTAACTAATTTTTTTTCTTAAAATGTAGAATGCAATCAGGCAGAAATGATGATACAGCTTACTGTATTTTAAAAAGGATTTAAATCACTAAACAAAATGTTCCTGGATTATATTTTAAGGGAAATGATTATGAGGATTTTCACCACAATTATAGCTTGAGTAACCACATGAAAGTGACACCTAAAGTTGCTGACATGACTAACATCTTGCAAAGGGACCCAGTTTACTGAAATGTTGTAGAGGACTTCCTAAGTGAAAGTTAAGATAGCCCCTTTCCTCATTTTCTGTGGCAGGTACAGAAATGTTTACAAGCAACCAGCTATGGCTGTGCAACAAAACCTCTGGAATCATCGTTAGGTGTCTTAGTGAAATGAGTGCACTCAGTCTTTGCAGTCTATTTGTAGAGTTACATTCGAAAATGACAGTTCCCAAAATGCAACTCTAAAAGAAATTCATTTTCTAGTAACAAAGATGATTTCCTACATATCCATAGATTTAGGAATGTATGTCATGATAAAATTCAAACCATAGCCATTGATTAATTGACTACTACCAATCTTTCTATTTTAGAACACAAACCAATCTTTTTTAACATAAACAGTAGCTTCACATAATACAACATTTGAAAATAATTTATAAACATTACAAAATTAATTTATATAAAAGTATAACTGAGATAATTTTAAGTGAATAAAACAGGATATATATCTGCAAATTAAGAATGAATTATAAATATATACGCATGATTGTCCAAAAGCTACTGTTCGGGCTCGGCGCGGTGGCGCAAGTGGTTAAAGGTCCTCGCCTTGCATGCCCGGGATTCCATATGGGCGCCGGTTCTAATCCCGGCAGCCCCGCTTCCTTTCCAGCTCCCTGCCTGTGGCCCGGGAAAGGCAGTCGAGGACGGCCCAAAGCTTTGGGACCCTGCACCTGTGTGGGAGACCCGGAAGAGGCTCCTGGCTTCGGATCGGCATAGTATCGGCCCGTTGCGCTCACTTGGGGAGTGAATCATTGGACAGAAGATCTTCCTCTCTGTCTCTCCTCTCTCTGTATATCCGCCTTTCCAATCAAAAAATAATAAAAACAATTCTTTAAAAAAAACAAAAGCTACTGTTCAACTCTATGCCTTTTCAGAAAATTGTAACAAAAATTTTTGGACCCTTTAATAGTTTAATAAGTAGTAGCATGATGATATTAACTTGCAAGTTATTTTCCAAAGAGTTTTGTACCAAAATATACCTTTTACATTTTTAAAAATTTACTATCTACAATTATATTCCATGTTAAAGGAGAAACAGTTACTAAACAATATTAACAGGTAAGGCTTAGGGAAAGCAGCAGAGTTTTACTTATTAACGATTGTATTATTAATGAAGAAATTATCACACTGAAACCCCTAGACAATCCTTAAGGTCTCAGCTCTTATAGGGCTGCTTTCCTCTCTGTTCTTTAAAACTTTTGAAAACTGACAGTAACTAAACTAAAAGAATATAAACTTTACTTTCATTCAATAAGTCATTACATATATTCATATATTATAGTATTCATCCACTCATTCTTTTAATTCACACATGCCTTAGACATGTTTTCAGCTCATTTCTAGATTATCTCAATGACATAAATGTTGTAATAAAGCAAATAACATATTTTTTTTTATTTTCCAGTGTAAGTGAAATGTATGTTTACTAATAACACCTTACAATTTGATAGCATACATTTGTGTCTAAAAACTTGCACAGCCATAATTTAAAAATATTTGATTGCTAAAAAATGCAAATGATTCTCTGAATCCTAGCAGGTTGTAGTCTTTTTGCTTGTGGAAGGCCTTGCCCCAGTACTGATGACTGCCAACTGATCAACCTGGCCACTGATGAAGGCTGAGTTGGCTTCAGCAATTTCTTAAAATAAGTCAACAATGAAGAGTCTCATGGGGTTGACTGTTTTGTTCACAAAAGATTTCTCTGTAGCATGATAGAGCTATTTGACAGCATTTTACCCAGAGCAGAACTTCTTTCAAAATTAGTCAATCTTCTTAAAGCCTGCTGATGCTTTATCTGCTAAGTTTGTGTGGTATTCTAAGTCATTATCATTTCAACAATGTTGACAGCTCTTCCCTAGGAACACTCTCCATCTCAACAAACCACTTTCTTTAGCAATTTTTCAGAACCATCTCCTTATCTCTTCAGGTTTTGTGAGATTGTAGCAATCCATTTGTGATCCAGCTGTCATGTCTACCTCTGTGTATATCTATCTATCTATCTATCTATCTATCTATCTATCTATCTATTTATCTATCATCTATGTATCTTAATTTGAAGCAGAGAAAATTAGCAACTTCCATCTGGCAGTTCCCTTCCCAGATGCCCACAAATTTGAGGTTCGGCCAGACTGAAGTCATGGATGGGTGGTAGGGACTCAGGTACTTGGGCCTTCATCATCATCTGCTGCTCTAAAGGTACTATAGCAGGGATCTGGATCTGCAGGCTGGGCTGTGACTTGAACTCAGCGCCTGTGATAGGGAATGCAGGTCTCCCAAGTGAAGTTCTTATGTTTGTGCTATGTGCCTGTGACCGGGCACCACTTCTACCTCAATTCTGTTGCTATTTCTATCAAGTTGCAGTTGCTTCCTCCACTGATATTTGAATGCGCTAAAAGTCATGGGGATTGGAGTCAATTTTTTACAAAGTCCTTTTAGAGCTACTATTTTTACTTCCTTCAAGAAATTGAGAATATTTTTGAATGACCTCTAAAAGGCTGGGCTAACTGACTGCATCCATAGGTGCATGCATAAGAGTAGACTGATTGGGCTTTGGTGCAGCATCAGCTGGCAAGTTCTGGGACTAGTGACAAATCTTGTCAAGCTAGATTGCAGACGCTCCTGAAGAGTGTGATTTCCAGAACTAGGAGTGGGCCCAGTAGGGAAACAGTGGGCACCTCTCTGTTGGGTTGCAACTCCCACTGCTGAGCATGAGAACCAGGGATGGGGCAAGCCTGGTTAGACAGGTGGTGACTCCTGCCAGCATGAATGTGGGTTGGAGAGTGGGTTAGTTGGGTTGAGCTAGGCTTCAATGCCCATTGACATTTATAAGAGCTGAATGGGATGTGAGACAGACTGGACCAGTCTGCTGCACATACTGGTTTGCAAGCATGGTAACTGAGGTTGGGGGTGGGCCTAGTGTGGATTATTGGGGGTTACTCTGACTAGGCTGCTGTTTCCACTGGTATATGTGAGGGCTGAGTGTAGGATGAGCAGGGCTGGACTGGGACACAGCTCTCATTGGCTTATGTAAGAGACAGAGCTGCAGACAGAACTGACCCAGCAATTGTGTAGGCTGATGTGAGTAATGATCAGAACCAGACCCTGTACTGGCAAGCATACATAAGAGCCATAGCTGGGATCACTACACATGAGGTTTCTTTGGGGATCACCACCCTCTGCTCCCGACTGAACTGTTGAATTCAGAATTCTAATCATGGGGAGAATTGCAGGAACTGTGGACTGACCACAGAGTACACGTGTCTACACTGGGCTTCCTTAGTGGTTTGGACGGAGCATTGGACAGCATACCCAGATACACATGGAGGATATGGCACTCCATTGGAGCCTGCAGAGAACATCGGGTACCAAAGCAGAGGAAGAAGGACAGAGCAAATCAGTCAACTACCCCAGTCAAGTGTTGAGAGCAAATATCTGGATAAATGGAGACTCTAAGGTGGACTATGTCAGTCAATAAACCTTGGAAAGATGTCCTCATATTTAAAGCAGAGAGATTGACAGCATTTCAGAAATATCAACACCACTTAAGCAGAACCCTCAATGCATAATTTTTTTCAGGGACCCTGGGATGACATTGGTGGCTGTTTCCTATCCCTGGGTATTGGGGTGGTTGGAAAGCTGGGTGCAGCTTCTCTTTTCTCTCCCCATTCCCCGGATATAGGAAGAAGTAAAAGAATTTTTTTAAAAAATTGTGAAGTCAGATATACAGAGAGGAGGAGAGACAGAGAGGAAGATCTTCCATCCGATGGTTCACTCCCCAAGTGGCCACAACACCCGGAGTTGATCCAATCCAAAGCCAGGATCCAGGAGCTTTCTCTGAATCTCCCACGGGTGCAGGATCCCAAGGCTTTGGGCCATCCCCAACTGCCTTCCCAGGCCACAAGCAGGGAGCTGGATGGGAAGTGGAGCTGCCAGGATTAGAACCGGCGACCATATGGGATCGTGGCACATGCAAGGTGAGGACTTCAAGCATTATTCTATCGTGCCGGACCCGTAAAAGAAAATTTGAAACATGGTCTAACTCAATTTCCCCTAATCCTTTACCCTTCCCACTCTAATCAACTATGCAAACATCATAAAAAAAATTGTAAAGCTGGTACAGAAGTGCAGTTGGTTAATCCTCTGTTATGTGGTGCCAACATCCCATTTATGCACCAATTTGAGTTCTGGCTGCTCCATTTCAGATTCAGTATTCTAGTCATTGACTGGGAAAGCCGCAGAGCATGATCCAAGTCCTTACAACCCTGTATCCATGTTGGAGAGCCAGAGGAAGCTCCTGTTTCCCAGCTTTGGATCATTTCAGCCCTGATGTTTGGGACCATTTGGGGAGTGAACTAGTGGATTGAGGACCTTCTCTTTCTGTCTCTCCTCATCTCTCTGTAAAATCTGTCTCTCAAATAAAGTCAAGCAAATCTTTAAGACTGTGGGGGTAGGTGGTAGGTAAATTTTCCTATCAAAACGCTAGGTACATATGTATTAACAAGCATTAATGTCTCCATCTTCTTAGAGTTTGTAAACAAGTAATTAACACTGGGAGTCTGCGAGAGAGTTTTATCCACATGAAAAAGAGCACATTTTTAAAAAGGCATATTATTGGGAGATCTTTATGATATGTAGCCAATTTATGAATATGTTACTAAGCTGCTTATTTATTGTTTACAACCTATTTTTCTTCACATGTTATTAGCTTTATCTGTTTCTTTAACAACTTGCAAAATATAATTCATGGCCATTTTATGCAGAAATCTTAGTTCAGTTTAGAATAGAACAAAAGCAAAGAACAAAAGTTTGAAAACATCATATAGAAAAGAAACAAAAAAAAAAAACATTTTATTTTTTACTTCTGCGTTCAAAAGCGAAGTTTCTCTTAGAAAATTCTTTCTCCTAAAAATTTCTAACAGTTATAGTGATCACATGGAACAAAGTATTTTTATTTAGCAGAATTTTTTTCCATAATTCAAGCATGATGAAAGAGAACTGAAGGTGGAATAAATAAATATCTATACGAGAAGAACCACAGTGCAGGAAGTTAGTGAAGTGCTGTAATGAACTCAGTGACTATGACATTGGGAAGGAAGGCGTGTCACACAGCTTTTCATTACTACACTGAATAGCTGACATTGGCTATTGAGGAAGGAGAACATTTTATTTTGATTCTTGATTTGGAAGTTGATGATCTAAGATCAAATGGGCATTATAGGTTTGATCCTCTGGTGTGGCCAGAGGATGACAAAAGTGGGATGTGTTCAAAAGGATGACATGATGAGCCAGGAATCAGAGAGGCAGCAATTAAGCCTAATTATCAGGCATCTATAACCAATGACCTAAAGACCCCCACTAGATCTATCCCCTAAAAAAACCACCTGGATGACTCTTCATCCTCCTAGCACCACCAACTTAACAACTTGCAGAATTAAATGCTTATGAACATTGCGGGGTGGGGGGCAGGGAATGGGAGAAACCTTGTTTAAACCGTGGCAAAAGGTAGCATGATAGTAAAAGCTGCTGATATCAATGAGAGGGAAACCATTAAAACGCTTGATGAAACCATGAAACAAAACATGCTTTCTTTTTTATATTAAGGTCTTAAAAATAAGAGAAATTAAATATTTGCTAAATAACTTGAATAAAGATAAGACATTTCTTTTAATATGTAAAGAGCTCAGTTCAGCCTGCATGGCTTATTCTCCATGTAGTTTTAAACCTCCACTGTCAGACCACCTAATCAAACCATCCTGAACAAATTGAGTGTTATTATCTCAGCAACCTTGCCTGGAAGGCCATTCCTTGCATTTAAGCATCTCTGCGTGAAAAACAGATTCACAACATCTGGTCTCATTTCGTTTTCCGTTAATTTTCATTTTGTTGCCTTTTCCATTTTATTTCCTTTTCCCAATCATGATTGTTGAACTACAAATAGCAATTTTCACTGGTGTCTGTGGTCTTTAATTCACTGTCTATTTTTAAGGTTAGTGGCCTGTCTTGTAGCTTAAGGTAACAATAAAGTAATAATTTAGGACATTACAATCACCCCTTCAGAATGTTGCCATAGCTTTATTACACTATTGTTGACAATAACCAAACACCAGTAAAAAGTTGTTGTGAATATTTTTTTCACTGCTAAGGATTCACAGACTCTGATTTATTTCCCTCTATTTGCTTGTCTCTTGTATCTTCCACTCTAGATTATTCCCAACATTTTAGAAATAAACTGATCACTTGGAACAATAATATTTTAATAAAAAAAACCACAGGAGGCACAAAATTTTATAGTCCAAGAGATAAATACAATCAATTCAGTCATGAGTAAGGAAATTCAAAACACTTGGCATCCCAGATTCTCTCATAATTTTGCATGTGGTATACTGTGTGAAAAAGTGAGTCTGTCACACACTATAAAATGACATTAAAGGACTTAAACAAGAGCAGTACTATTTTTCTCACACTTAATATTCATTCCAAACTTTATACCTGACATTACCAAATGTTTTTTGCTATCAAGAAATGTCAAACCAAAATATAAAAAATTTTGTTTTTTATCCTGCTATATCAAAGACCTACACTACCACCTAAAATTTTTTTTGACAGGTAGCAAGGTGGCATGGTGGCACAATGAGCTCAGCTTTGGCCTAGAAGACCAGCAACCTACATGAGTGCAGGTTTCCATCCTGTCTGCTTCACTTCAGAACAAGTTCTCTGCTAAGGCGCCTGGGAGAGCAGTGGGGGATAGCGTGTGAGCTCCCTGCGAGAGGCTGGGCTGCAGCTGCAGACTACCAGTTCAGGCCTGGATCGCTGTGGTTATTTGGAGAGTGAACCTTCTCTCCCTCCCTTGCTCTCTTTCTCCCTGTCTCCATCACTCTATCTTTAAAATAAACCTTTTATTTAAAAAAAAACTTGGCTGCAGTGTAAACCATAGTATTATCACATTTGGAACAAATACAGTCATTAGTGGTGAATTTAGTTATGTCTTAATGTTGCTGATAACTATGTTATTACTTATATGACTTAAACCTGCCCTTCACAGATTAACTTTGATGATTTGCTCTCAAGTGCCAAATAAGAACATATTTCCCTGATCCAACAGATCAAGCTTATATTGCAAATTATTTGTTAAAATTATCTCTCTACTGAAACAACAAACTTTGAACATGAACTCCTAGAAACAACAAACCTCTGCTGACTGAGTCAATTCACCTTTCTTAGCAAATCAAAGCCACATAAATATCTCCCGGATATCTTCTCTGGAGCTCTTCTTGGGATTCCGCCACCCTTCATATTTCCTATCCTTTGACTGTATCTTTGAGCAGCGCATCCTAAGGCCATGGACTGCAATGCCCTGTGTCCTTTGTTGTACCACACTGACATTCAAGAATGTAAGCTTTTCCTTGGCCACCTGCCTCTTAACACAGATTTCAAGTTAATCCCTCCTACTGGACTCTTCTTACAGAGACTGTGACTGAATATGTCCTACCTTTTCTTCCTGGCCATGTTGACCACTCTAACCGTGCTGGTCATATACTAAAAGTAGCATCTTTTCAGACTGACATTCCTGCCTAGCTACACACCTTCACTCACTAGGTTTTTGTGTACTGTGGAAGGAGACATTTGTCTAACATGCTGGTTTGGGGAGGCAAAAATAGATTTCTCTGAAAGTGATATCAGCAGTACTTACTACCTTTCCATGAAAATAGGGGAAGGATACAATCAACTAACCTTAGTCAGAAACAAGACCTAGACTCATTGGAACAACTATTTTCCAACAATACGCACTAGCCTGACTCCTAAAGAAGGCCAGCCTCACCTTTTGAGGATTATCTTTTGGAATAGGTGTATTAAAATCCTATATTGTAGCAAAAAATAATGACAGAGATCTTTGCTTTTTCATTCATTCATATTTACACATGTTTGTGTATCACCACAAAAAAAAGGAATGAGAAATAAAATTCTACAGGGCTTTTGTTTATATTAAAACGACTTTTTTCCTGTTCTCTGTTCATGTAATATACTTATTTTATAAGCTCTGCTGTTAATTTGAGTGGTCACGTTTCAGAAAACATGTCCAAATTTATGTGAATTTGTTTTTGTATCAATTGACTGATCTTTAAAATCTGGAACTGCATGAACAAAAGTCATTATAGTTATAATAAGCTAATCTTGAGGACTTGTATATGTTAGGCATGGTTAACATATTATTATATCCTTTAATCTTCCAAAGAACAAAAGGATATAATTACTATTATTACTTTCATTCTCGTCAAAGAAAAAGAGGCAAACAGTAATCAAGTAATCTGAAGTTCAAATACTGATATTAACTATCAGAGGTAAAACTGAACCCAAGAAATTTGACTCTTAAGAATTTTTGCTTTAAGCCATTTCTTGATGTTGTGACTCAAGAACAACTATGCCATTCTGAATGATGATAATGTTTCTATAACTATTCTGTAAAATAACCATACATATTTCTCATAGTAAAAACACTGTGTGGAAACATATGCTTTCTTAAGTTTTACAAGTTTCCAAAGTAAAATTTTTGTCAGAGTTTTATTTTACCTGGAAAACATTAAATAGCTTTGTTTTACTGAGCAACCGTGACTTTTCTCTTTACAGGGCTCCTCTGATAGTAATAAATGCCTATCGTCTGATTTTCCAAGAATATCAAACACGAGCTAACAGATTTATGTGGTAGTGGAAAACACCCAATTACTTTTAGTAGAATGCCTTCTTAAAAGTGCATGTATTAGAACCATATAGGGAATTTTAAAACTGTGCTTAAAAGAAAGAAAACAGGAAAAGAGGATGTTAGTAAATTCATCATTTTTAGTACGTACTGTCAACTCTAACCAAACTACATCTAAAAACCATATTTCAGTGACATTTACTGCTATTTCCCTACTCTACTTTCAAACCAGCCTATGTACATATCAAGTGGGGGGTGGGGAGTGCTTTCATACAAGGTCACAGTCTCAGTAAGGAAGACCTAGCACTGAAAATGTCAAGAAGAAAAATCAAAAGTAATTCACTGAACACTTTGAATTTTCAGATTGCTCTAAATAATCGACTTTCCCTTCTCTCTGTTCCTTAATTAGCTGTGGATTTGATACTACGCATTTACGTATTTGAAGCAAAAAGAACACCCTGGCAATCCATACATGCTTAGAAGTGTTTGTACTCACTATTTGCAGTTCTATTCACACACACACACACACACACACACACACACACACACACACACACACTGTAAGATTTCCTTTTCAATCTCCATTTTATAGACATTTGACATTTTTCGCATGGTATCCTTTTATTTTCACTCCTTCAAATCTAAATTATACTTTATTCCTCCAGTTCTTTTTCTTGCTCATGTTTCAGTCACAATAAAAAATGTCTACCATATGACAGAGGGGGCATTTGGGTCATTTTCATTGGCACACAGGGTTAGAAAAAAATAACATGGGTAAACATTTTCTTCAATATCATTCTTTCTGGTTTTTTATCTACTTTTTTTTTGAGAGAGAGAGACAAAGAGACAGACATACACTGAGATAGGCAGAACAAACTTTGACAGGAGCTGGGCTGGGGCTGGAGTTAACAATCATGACCCAGGTTCTAGGAAGCCAGCTCTAAGTAGATGTCAGGAATCCAACCATGAGCTATCACTGCATGCTCCAAGGTCTGACTGGACAGAAACTGGAGTCAGAATTTCAACCTTGGAATTTAATCCAGACAATGGCATGTGAGACAGGCAATCATCCACTAGGCTAGATAACTACTGCCTTGCCTGTATTTACTTAACTTTGTGATGATCCTTCTTCCAGACCTTCATTTCCTTTTTTAATTTGAATAGCAGAGATAGTAATAAGGATAGAGAGCGAGAGGGAGCGCAAGAGAGATCTCTAGATATCAAATAAGCCGGTCATCGCTGGACTGGGCCAGAGCCAAGTGCCAAGATCCAAGAAAAAATTTCAGGTCTCCCATGGGAGAGAGCAGGGGCCCAAGTGCTTGAATCTACATCTGCTGCCTGTCTCTGAGTACCTTAGCAGGAAACTGAAATGGAAAGGAAGGAAAGGACTTGAATTCAGTGTGAGAATCCAAATTTTGGCTATTAAAAAAAAGAAAGAAAAAGAAAACCCTACATAGTTTGGCAAAATTAAGTCTTTTTGATCTTCAAATATTACTCCTATTCTTATTTTTTTTTTTAGTGCAAATGGCCTTGATAATCAATAACATTTGGATTAAAGAGATTCAAACTAAAATGCCAATGGTTGCAATTCAGATGACTAATGAGTCCACTAAACACTTTAAAAGAAAAATGTGTAGGTACCCAACTGACTAAAAATGACTAAGCCTTTTTACTGTAAGGAAAATTTAAATGTTACCTCAAGGACTAAAAGCAGAAAGCAAGGATCAGGAGCAGCATGAGGGTAAGATGGGAAGAGAGGGAGAAAGGGAATACTATTATATTCTTCTAATTATATCCATGAACTATTCTGAATCTGCTAACGATGAAAGTTAAAAAAATTTAACAAACTCAGACTGAAATGGAAAGATGTGTTCAAAAGTTCTTAGTATTCCTTTTCTGTGTAAACATGACACAATGACAGATATCTCATAGCTAATTCAAAGTGATGATAGAACATATGAGAAAAGCACTGTACTTTTTTTTTTTTTTTTTACTAATTGGCACATTATTCCAAAACAAAATTATAGAATTTCTGGAGTCTATCCAACACAATTATTATTCCATTCAGTCTTCCTGATGGCAATTTGTGGACATTGCAGATGTCTCTTATGTAATGAACAGTTTACTTACCACTTGAAGCATGGTTAATTGCAGTGCTCTTCTAGCTAGAAATCCCTGGAAAACTTGAATAACAAGAGGAGGTCAAATTGAGAATTTATATTATTCTAACTTTATTTCATGGTCTTGGTCCATTTAATATGGATTCTGAATGTCCCTCTCACCTCATCTCACACTCTCCAACATGAGTTCTACCAGAATTTTCTAAATATCATGAAGGCAGTTTTAAGGTTAAAATGAATTTGAGGTTCTTCTTGGTTGGAATAGTCTTAACGTGGAAATCAGGACAGATAATACAGTCATGACACAATATATAGCTAATACTACTATGACAGTAAGATATACATAAAATACACGAACAAGTTTGAGTCTGTGGAATCTAACTTAAGAACACTTTGGTGAACACAGAATTTAAAGCATGAACTGTGAGAGCAGTGGCACCATATCGTAGGTCACTAATTTGTAGCTTAGTTCTCTAAACTGATCTTTATAAGCAAAACAGCAAAATCAGGAGTAATGCTTTTGTTTTTACAATTGTAATATACCAATATTCTAAATGTTGCAAATGTAACAGGTGCTGGTTTGTCTCCCAGCTCTTCCAATTCCCATGTGGCTACCTGCAAAAAGCAGTAAAGATGAGACCCAAGTGTTTGGGTCACTGCAACCTACTTGGTAGAACCCAATGAAGCTCCTGGCTCTGGGCTTCCACCTAGCTACATATGGCTGTCTGGAGGTTGAACCAGTGGGTGGAAGGTATCTCCCCCTCGCTGTTTCTCCCTGTCTCTCTCTGTAACTGTTTTAAAAATTAATTAATCTTAAAAAAAATGCTAAGGAGGTGAGATTCAGAATCTAATTTTTGTTTAATGTTAACCAAGGTTTTCTTTTATGTTTTAAAAAGTATTATTTCCCAAAAAGTTGAAAAAATAATTTCATTGCTACATAGTTAAGGAACAATTTAGGTTAAAGAGAGTTAAGCAGATGTAGTAACTCTAGGACTTTCTGGCATTTTTAACTCATTAATATTCACTTTAAAAACCCAGAAGAGATAAAATAAAAAAAAGTCTCCTAAATGTTTTAGATATAATGTCATGGAACCAGTAATGCCAGGAACATATAAAGGAAATAACAATCCGTACTTCAGAACAGTACATCACACAAGTCTTGAGAATATGGTAAAATTTAGTAGTACTCTTCCAGGAAAAACTGCTCTCAACCACATTCTGTGCAGTTTCTTAGAGTTCACACAAACCTAGAAGCTCAAACATGAAGTATAGGTTAAAAAATCCATCCCAAATTCTTACTATTAATGTCTGATTTATGGATCACCTCTCTTATAACCTGAGTGCTTGTTAAATGTACAGAATTGGATATTCCTCTCCAGATGGGCTGGATTGGAATCTACACTTCAAGGAGCTTCCCAAACTACGTGTGTCATGCTTAATTTTTCAAATTTTATTTATGTTCAGTTTTTTTTTTTTAAAGAGAAAAAAAGAACAGAGCGATATTCAATCCTTGGGCTGGGAAAGGCCAAGGTCATGAGTCTAGTCCTCAAAGTGAATCCTTCAAATATGTGAGCCCTCCCTTGCTGCCTCTCAGGGCAGGTTCTGTCAGGAAGCTAGGAGTGAACGTGGAGCTGGCGGTTGAACCCAGGCTCTCAGGATGGGATACAGGATGGGATACAGGCATCCTATGCAACCCTGAAAACACCGGGCCAAGTGGCTTTTCAATATCAGAGTTTGAAAGGTCCTGCTCTAGAGAGACACGTAATTAATTTCTACATTCAGTAAAACTGTCTTATATTGCAAGACAATTACTATAATTTAAAACACTGTTCTGAATTCTCTGCAAACTTTTTATAGTGACTTAAATTGATCATAAAAGTAGGTGGGAATTAGCCCTCTCAGTATTTTGTCACTTTTACGAAACAAATAATGGTAAGATTGCTTTAACTATTAATTATCTGACAGGTTTAAGTGATGGTGCTTGAAAGGACATCCTCTTGTATCTTAAAACCATTAACGTGCGATTTACAAAGACATACAAATGTAATCTCAGGAGTGTTCCTCTTTCCTTGAGGATTAGACAGCCAAGTAAATCCATTATCTAGAAGGTTAGATATAATTGTCAGTTCTGGGATGCCCCATAACTGAAAGTGCAGAGTTAAAAAATCAGAGAGAACATAAGGTCATTACTTGAGACATTTAGTCTGAGTGCAGTATCCCACACACAGATACTCCAGTCAACACTAGGTACTATTTCATCCACCAAAAAAAAAAAATCTATCTTATTGCCTTATCTATCTATCCATATAATGAAGACAAAATTTTATATAATGAAGATAAAAATGTTCAAATTCTCTATGCATTAACAATTAGCCCTGTTACTTGATACAATCAGAATATTCCTTCTTTGCCTGAAGATATATCTTTTATGAGAAAAAGTAGTAATTCTTTCATTTTCCTAAATGTGGTTCATTTTTTCTTGTTTATTAGTAAAACAAAAGGATTACCAATGCATTTAAATATAATAAATATGTTCCAAACAAATGCTCTGGTCAGACAATTTATTTCAAAAGTGGCTTTTAAAATTCATAAGAGTTTTATGATAAATGTGATATGGGTATGAGAAAAATGAGTTCAGAAATACAAAGTTGAAATGAACCCTGCTGCTTCCAATTCTTTGTAGAAGTAAGTGGGGCATGGATTGCATTTTTCCAAAATGAAATTTCTACAGATTGCCATTTCTGGGACCCTGGCTTCATGCTGTCTATAAACAAACCATTTGGTGTTGATACTTCCCAGTGATCTTAGAAGTGAATATTATACAAAATATATTCTGTATTTCACATTCCTCAAAATTTTATGCAGTTTATTTTTCTTCAGTCATAATCAGTTACTTTTGCAGTACTTTAAACTTAATTTTCACTGCAAATGTGTTAAAATGAAATTGTAAGAACACTTTAAACATATATTTTTTATTCCCCCCCTTAATTTTGCTAAATCAAATAGGACCAGTTTCTTAAGAACGCCACATTAGATGAACTTTCTAGCACTTCATATAATTCTTCTCTAAGACTTCTCAAGTTTGCCTCTATTCTCTCAACCAAATATATATGATGTTCAACGTCTGCTCAGTCCCTTGCAGAGGTATGAATATGCCCTCATGCATGTCTTTTTCACATAGATCATTGATGGTCTTTTTAAAAAACCTGTTTCACAAACAAAAACAAAAACAGAGAAATCCTGTCTCTCCATCTTTGATAGACTCTTTTATAGAGAATTTACCTAATTCACCTTCAGACATACATCTCTATGGTGGATTAATTTTGTAGAAATGTTGTGTATTTCTTACTATTACACATACCTCTTCCCTTTTATCCAGTCACTCAGTGTAACCACAGAATTGCTGCTGTAATTATAAAAAAAAATGTTTTTTTTAAAGAGGGAATTTAGCATATTAAGAGTTCATGGTAGGGGCTATCACCTCTAAATAATGTCATCAACCATTCCTAGCTATGGTTGTGCAGCCCTCTGTCCAACTCATATCTCCTCCTCTACAGATTCTGGGACTATCAGCCTTTTAATGAATATAGTAGTTTTTCAGAATAACAAGACTAAATGGTCATAATGTTTAATAGTTTTACAAAGCTTTAAAACATGTGCCAAGTTAATCTGCTTTAATTTTTAGGATTTCATGTTGAATAAATGTTGATAGGTGAAATCAGCTGTGTGTGTGTGTATATACATGTATGTGTATACTTTTTTTTTCCTTTGTGACTGCTGTAGATTTTATACTAACAAACTGAAGCTGTTTTATGTCTTTATGTCTGAATTTAGTCTTGGGATAATTTGCAAAAGGCATAAATAATTTGTCCCCTGAATGTTTTGTGGCATTTGCTTGGATGCCATTTGTTCCTGATGCCATTTTCCAGGAACTAAGGTAGAGCATTGCTGTTTGACCACTACGAGCTCTATTTATTGTATTTTCTTTTGCCATTTTGTTTGGGTTTACTATTTTAGTTGAGTTAATTATAAATTATATTTATTTCATAATACATTGTAATTTTATCTAAATTTGAAACCATACTAAAGTTGTATTGTTTAAAGTTAATTTTATAGTATCTTCAAATTATGTATATTTATGCACGACTCTATTTACATTATGACCAGCACTCACAGTTAAGTATATTCTATACTTAACAAGAAGTCTTGTGATCAGCATCGTGGCTCAGCAGATTAGCTGCTGTCTCAAACAGCAGCATCTCACACTGCTCCACTTACAATCCAGTTTCCTGCTGGTGCACCTTGGCAAGTTGTGCAGCATGGACGGAGTACTTAAGCCCTTGACACCCATGGGGGAGGCCCCAGGAAAAATTCCAAGTTCCTGGCCATTGCAGCCCTTTGGGGAAGTGAACAGAGGGTGGGATAATCAACCAATCTCCCATTGTGTCTCTGTAACTCTTTCAAACAAAATGTACACATATCTTTAAAGTCATATTGAGTTCTATATAAGCTGTTTCTTTTTCTAAATTTTTAAAGAACTAGCTTAAGATTTGCTCTATCAGGTCAGCATGGTGGGATAACACGATAATCCTTTACCTGCAAGTGCCAGTATCTTATACATGCACTCATTCCTTGCCCATGCTGTTCCAATTCTCTTCTAGCTCCCTGCTTATGGCCTGGGGAAGCAGCAGAGGATGCCTGAAGTCCTTGGACCCTGCAGCTATTTGGGATATTCGGAAGAGACACCTGGCACATTAATAAAAGTGCTTCAGATCAGCTCAGCTCCAGCTGTTGTGGACATTTGAGGAGTGATAAATCTTTGTTTTAAAAATAGATTGTATGTTTTGGCTTGTTTCCTATTAATTTCTTCTCTCTCCTTTGTTTCATGATTTTAGACTTAATGCTATTATTCTTTACACTGTTTCCAGAGGTAGGCACTTAGATAATTTTCCATTTTCACAAATAAGTTTAATATTTTGTAGACTTAGGTTTATTCTACTCATTATGAAATGGCATCTGTCAGGTCTATGTAAATCCTACTTTCCATTAGGAAGCCCTCTTTAACCAGTTAGATACATAAGAATAATTAGCTTCAATACACTTTTGCTGCACTTTTTGTTGCTAATGCAAATTTAATCATAATGTGTTAATGTAGTTTACAATGGATTGGTTCTTTGAGACTTAGGTATTTCCCTCTTTTGCACAATCTCTTTATTTGCTATGGAGTATTACTTAAATTTAAAAGACTACTTCCTCAAATTTTACCTATTTAAAAATATTTTCATAATTTTATAGAATTTCATTGCATTAACAAAGGACAGTTTACTTATTAAATAATTTTTCAAGTGTAGGTTAATAAAACAAGAGGGCTTTTTTTTTGCTGTTGTTGTTATATTTTGTTTTGTTTTTGGTTGTTTAATTAAACAAGAGCATTTTTGTTGTTGTTGTTTTGTTGTTGTTTTTTGTTGTTGTTGCTTTACTTTTGGTTGTTTTAATTGTGCCACATCTTTTGGGGTCTGAGTGACTCTTTAGCTCACATGTTTCCACACATTGGTCTATCACAGCATGCTGTTTCCATCCTGTTTCATCTCCATCTACAAATGCTTTTATAATCACGACAGTGGTACACCACAGGTTGGAGTGCCAATGGAACACTTCAACATGAAATGGACATACATTACTCCTGGCCAGATTTCTTAGGCCAATGCATGTTACATTCTATGTTCACATCACATAAAATTTCAACGGGCAAATGTTCCATGTGCTCAAGAGAAACAGTAAAAGTAATTTAGATATTGATGATTCCAGAAATAGTTAACATACATGTCATCTGATTTTCTTTGGGGAAGTATTCAGCTTCATCTCAGTAAGCCTAAGTTCGATGGTTTCTTAGAAGGTCCCTGGCAATGGTCTACATGTTACCCTTGGTTTAAGTAGTTCTGTGGCATCCTACACTCTTATACCACATAACCCTTTTCATGGCATCAGCAGGATGTAGAAAGTTATTTTCTGTAAATTTTAATTTTCTGTATTACTGGATAAATTTTGTAGATGGCCTTTGCCCTTCCTATTAAGAAAACTCTATCCTGCTTATAAGTTGTGTCAACAAAATTACTGGGTTCAGAATTTCTAGAAGAGAAGTAAGTAGTAAATAAAATCTTTTTCCATATATACCACTTAAAAACCAGGATAGATGTATCAATTTTTCCATGAAAAGCTCCTTCATTGATGTCTACTACACTCCCAAGACAATGACACAGGAAGATCTTAGTCCTTATCATGCTATGGGAGTAAGGCCCTAATCTCCTATTCCTGCAAGAGAAGAGAGAAAAATCATCATAGCTTGGCTGGATAGTTGTAAGAATTTTGACCTCCCTTGCCTCTTATTAGTCTTCTGCTTTTGTAAGTTATGAGAGGACCTTAAAGACATATTTGAGGCTGAGTTAGTTCAGCTATTATTTATGATACATGAGGTAGCTATTTGGACCCTTATGTTGAATCTTAGAGAGATTGTTCAAAGTGTAAAATAATTAACTATTTTGTGTTCTCAGCTTTGGGCTGCAAATAGTAATTCAAAGGTGAAAAGAAAATTCACACTCAAGATCTTATATTAATGTTCTCTTTTACATAGTAGGTGTTTGTACAATCCTTAAAGAAATTTGAAAAACAAACCTGTGCACTTTTACATTTTCAAGGTTAGCTATCCAATATCTTAAATTAAAAAGCTGCAAAAATTCAATTTCCAGATATTACAATTGTTGAATGAATTTTTGAAAAAATTTTATTCATGCATTAACAAAATAAATGTATTCTCAATGTGCATTAAGAATCTGTTGATGGACATTTACTACCAATATTTAAGCATATTTATCAACAAAATTTCAAAAATTTTTTATTGCTATGCCTTTTCTCTTTCCATTCACTCTTTTTGTGAAAGAACATACCAGGGCACTTTGACAAGTCTATGTAAAAAAGTGAGCAGTTATTGGCCAAGATGCCCTTTAACACCACCAACCCTAGAATAGAGAACCTGGTTTGATTGTCAGCTGTGACTTTTGACTCAAGTTTACTGCCAGTATCAATGCCAGGATGTTGTAGCGATGCCCTCCTCAAAGGCCTGCATTGAGCTCCTTCCTCAGGAGGGTCCGACCTGGCCCAGCCCTGGCAGCTTGTGGGCATTTGGAGAACAAACCAGAGTGGGGAGGAGGCAGGGAGAAGGATAGCGGTGGTCTAAACCGCTTTGTCTCTCCATTAACCTCTCCAACAAAACAAAAATCATTCATTGAAAATGAAATTAAAAGATAAGCTATTTCAAAGCAAAGGCAGTATGTTTTGATAACACACATTTTCAATTAACCTTTGAATATCATATGTTTAAATGGATTTCGAAATTTTTTCGCCAAAATGAGCTTATCTTCTAATTCCATTTTTCATAAACCTTTGGATGAATGCTTAGCTCTTACATCTGTTTTTATTTCTTTTCAATACATTTTTTCATGAATTATTCAGCTCTATTACTCATGTAAGTAATACTCTTGGTGATTATTTCATTTAAATTCACTTAAGAAGACACGTTCCCTATGAGAAAGCCTGGGTTTGAGTCCTGGCTCAAGTTCCTGATTCTAGCTTCTGACTAACACAGACCGTGGGAGGCAGTGGTGATGGCTTCAGCAACTGGTTTCCTACAACCCATGTGTGAGATCTGAATTGTTTCTGGCTCCTGACTTCCAGCCCAACCTTTGCCACTGTGAGCATTTAAGCAATACCCTAGCAAATCAGAGTGTTTGGTGTTCTATTCGAATCACATATATGCTCTCCCACTTTGTCTTTCAAATATTTTTTTAGAAAGTAATATAAAAGGAAGCTTAAAACAAACTTCATTTCCTCTTTTCAGTTCCTTTTAATTTAATCTTTTAGTGTCATTTTCTCAGATATTCTGAGTTTACACTGTTGTTACTTTTTGTTTTCTCATCCAGGATTTAAAAACTGTAGCTCTAATCTTCAGCTTAATAGAGTGTTTGCCCCAACTGGAAACATTTTTATCTGTTTAGGTAAAAAGGAGTAAAATTTCATCCTGAGGGCCAGAGCTGTGGTGTAGCAATTGTGGTGCCAATACGAGCATTACTGCCATCCCATCGGAGTTTTGGTTCAAGTCCAGACTGTCCCACTTCTGAAGCAACTCCCTGTTCCTTGCCTGGGAAAAGCAGAGATGATTCAAGTGTGTGGTCCTTATCACGTGGAGACTGAGATGAAAGTGGGGTTAGGCCTGACAGGGCCCAGCAGGTTGCAGCCACGTAGGGAGTGAAGCAGAGGGTGGAGGATCTCACTCTTTGTCTTTTTCCCTCCTCCATCTCTCCCCTTCCCTCTATAATCTTGACTTTCAAATAAATAAATATTAACAATTAAAAATAAAAATACATAAATTCATAAATGCTCATCTGAAGCTCAGCTCTCCTTTGGATTTATTTTCCTCTTATTGCTGAGTTTTTTTTTTCAGGTCCCAATGTATAAAGATATTTATCATTATTCTATTCTTATAATTTATCATTTTCCATTAATCCTTTATTTGTTGTAATTTCAGTATGCATTCACATTTTCACCTTGGCTTCTATCCTTTAGTCACACTTGTACTTTAATTCATTTTTTAAAAATGCTTTTATTTACCTGAAAGGTAGAACAGAGAATTTTTCTATCTTCTGGCTCGCTCTTTTTTTAATAAGATTTACTTATTTTTATTACAAGAAAGATATACAGAGAGGAGGGGAGACAGAGAGGAAGATCTTGCATTTGTTGATTCACGCCCCAAGTGACTACAATGGCTGGAGCTGAGCCAATCTGAGGCCAGGGGCTAGGAACTTCTCCAGGTCTTTCACAAGGGTGCAGGGTTCCAAAGCTTTGGGCCATCCTCAACTGCCTTGCCAGGCCACAAGCAAGAAGTTGGATGGGAAGCAGGCTGCTGGAATTAGAACTGGTGCCCATATGGGATCCGGTGATTGTAAGGCAAGGACTTTAGTCACTAGGCTACTGCGCCGAGCCCCTTACTTACTCTTCAAAGATCCACAAAGGTCAGGCCAAAGACAGGATTCAGGAACTCAGCATGCCTGGCTAGGACTCTAAAACTCGGGCTATTACCTGCTGCTTCACGGGTTGCCGGGGATGCAGGCCTCCCAAAGCAGCATCTTATCCACTATGTCAAATGCCTACCCTGCATACATTTTTTGAAAGATTTTCATTTGGTAGAACCACAGAAAAAGAAGGGATAGTGAGAGAGTATGGGAGAGAGAGAAAGGGAGAGAGACCTTCCATTCTCAGGTTCACTCCCCAAATGGCCACACTGGCCAGGGCTGGGCCAGCTCAAAGCCATAGTTCCATCTGAGTCTCCTAACAACAAGGCAATCCAGGCTATTGGGCCATATTCTTCAGTTTTCCAAAGTGTATTACCAGGGACCTAAATCAGAAGTCAAGCAGCTGAATACGATGCTGGTAGCGGCTCAACTTGCTCCACCAGAATGCTGGCCCTTCTATACATTTTTTAAATTAGCCTGATCTCAAGTTTTATTATGGAATGAACTGTCTTATTAATCTTTATACTATTAGTGCCTGGGAACCTCAATTTATACAATCTTCTTTGGCTGGTTGAATTTGTCCTTAAAAGTATTCTCAGATAGATAGTGAATGATACAAAAGCTGAATTATTTAAATGTAAATTGTTACTTTAAAAAAGAGAACTTTTCTTCCCTTGGGATAAAAAAATTTACTTATCTCTAAGATTATATTTCTGGAAACCAAGAAATAGCATGAAATCAATTTTGCAACTCCTAGAATCACCCTCAATTACGCATTTTTTCCTAAGTGCTAACAAAAATTCTAAACTACATGACTTAAAAAGTACAATACAAAATGATTTCAAATAATGATATTGTCCAACTATTAAAGGCACAGTATCCAAGTAAGATAAATAGTGTTTGGATGAAGTACTAAAATCACTGGGCTCATTTTAGAAGCATTTATCTTAAGTGACACCCACTACATCTATTTATGGGGCACAGAGTGGCATTTCAATACTAACATACAATGTGTGATGATTAAACCGAGGTAATTGTCATATCTATCACCTCAGAGACTTATCATGTTATTGTGTTGGAAATATTCAAAATCTTCTATAGGTATTCTGAAATATTCAATTAATTATGGTCACCCCTGGTTATCCTCCTGTGCTGTACAATGTTAGAAGTAATTCTGTCCAAATGCACTCCCAAATCCATTAATCATCCTTTCTTGTCTCTTCTCAGATTTTGTTATCTAGTCTTTTCAATGAACCTACACTTTCTGTTTTTCTTTCTAGCCTTCACACGTAAGTGAGAACAGATGATATTTGTCTTTGTGTGCCTGACTAATCTCTAGAATTCCATCCATGTTGCTGGAAATCGAAAAGCTCAATGTTTTCTTTATGACTGAATAATTCTTCACTATATAAGCATAATGTTCATTTCTAACGTATACTCTTTAGTATACCACATTACAATGTAGGTTTTTGGGATATGGATACCTGTTTTCTTTGAGTACCATAAATCAGTTGTGCGATGTTACATTTTGCCTGGTAACTTCACAGACATCTTTACAAAATCAAAGCATTGTTTATTTTGATAATACAGTGATTCATTTAGTGCTTGAATATCTATGTTAAGAATATACTACTGCTCATACAAATTATAGTTAACATTAACCACATATCCAACTCTGTCAAGTGTATAGCTTTTGCATTTAATCCTACAAGGGCCTTGAGATGTAGACGAGACACCCTCGTTTTTTCCACCTCTAAGTGAGGATACTGAAACAGGGAGGTTTCCAGATGAGTAATGACAGAACCAAGAATCTGAGCACAAGGTCTCACAGAGAGTCTGTCTTAACTACATCATACCTTGAATCCCTTTGCTCAATAAAGACAAATTCAAATATAAGAAATTCAAATACAATATGATACACAATTTCAATTACTAATCAACTAGAAGAGTTATATAAAAGACAATCTTCTCATGGTATAAACTGGATTCCAGCACAATTTAATCAGTCAAAATTCTGTTAGCTACTGCTTGGTAGAACACAAGAAGTTCCTTCATTCCACTGAGTGACAAATCCCCTGTACAGGAAATATGAGAATAACACTTCCTCTCTAAATTGCTGTTTTTACATTATATGAAATAACATGCCAGAATAACATTTAAGTTTATACATAATTTATCAGTTATTATATGAGTATATAATTATCTGCAATTATGTATTAATAACTAATACTGTAATTTATTATATATGTATATGATTTATTAGTACAAAGGAGTCTTTCTGGATAGTATTTGATATTCCTAAAAATGCATATGAAAAGTTAACCAAAGTATATTAAAATTTTTTATATACTTTGTAACCAATTTCTCATATTCAAGGCATTTTGCTTTTTTGCAATTTGGTAGATTAAAGAAATATTCCAGTAAATATTGTCCATACACCTTTTGCAATTAGATTTCTACTCAAGATATCTATAGGTGAAATTTGTGTAGTCCAAATTTGACTCCTTGTGATTGTTTAAAAAATTTCTCTCTGTAAGTTGCCCTATTAGTTGGTAGTCCACATCTTTTTTTTTCCTGAATGAAATATCTTTTCATTGATTAATTAAATTTTCTGTATAAACTCGGAGTATCCACTCTTTTTGTCATATATATGGTTTTTTCTATGAATTTGTGCTTTATTTTTACCTTTAATATTCATACTATCTTGCTTATATCAAGTTTCACATGCTGATTAAAAAAACACTTTGTCAACTTCCACATTATAATTTGGGGAGCTCATGTCTACTGCAGAGTCACATCATTATCTTAATCAACTGCTTGAGTCCACACAATGGAGGCACGCATACAGGTTTATCACAGTTGAGGAAAAAACCAAACTGGAGCATACATCCTCTTTACATGGAAGTCTTTCCCAATGAAAGCTATTCAATCAAATTAAATAATGACCATACTAGATACATGGACGTCAACATGGGGGCACAAGAAATAAGAAACGAGGTAGTATGATAACTCCAAAGGAACTGATAGCCATGCAGAAATCATATCATTGCAAAATAAATGCATGAAAAGGTTTTAAAAAAATCAAAGTAACCTTAAGAAAACTCAGAGACAAATTACCTGCAGAATTCAGTTATATGGCAAAAACAGTGAATGATATGAATGAGAAGTTTAACAAAGATATAGGATGTTTTTAGAAAAAAAGAAGTCAATCATGGTGCTAGAAGCATCAATCATCAAAGTAAAGCAACAACTACAAATTAAGAGTTTCAAAAGGAGGACAGGCAAAACAGAAACATCCTTGAACTTTGAAGATACGTGTTTTGAAACAACACAGTCAAGCCAAATTTGAAAGAAAAGAAATAAAAGATTGAGGAAATGGTTAGGTTAGTGGCTAAGATGAATATGTCCCATACCTTGGTAGAAATCTTGACTCCAGCTCCCAGTTACAGCTTTTTACCAATACAGACCCTGGAAGGCCACAATCATGACTCAAGCAAGGAGACCTTGCTTGATTTCCCAGCTTCTGGCTCTGAGCTCAGCCCTGGCTGCTGTGGGCTGAATGGAACCAGTGACATCAGTTCTACCTGATGGACTAGAAAACAGAAGTCCCACAGTGCTTCTGGCTCCGACCCCAGTCTATCTATGAGCATTTGGGGAAATAAGAACTCTGTCTTTTTGTCTCCCTTTATTACCTTTCCTCAAATAAGTAAATTAGGCTAAATTCTAAAAATAATAACAAACCCTATGACACCTGTAGAGCATCATGAAATGAACAAATACTTGCATTATGGGAATAAGGAAGAAAAAGAAAAGACAATGAAAATCTATGTAATGAAATAACAGTTGAAAACTTCCCATGACTTTAAAGAGACATGAGAGTTTAGGTTCAGGAAGATGAAAGGGCCCCAAATAGACCAAAAATGGCCTTGTAGGCATTTTATAGCCATAATGTCCAAAGTCAAAGGCAAAGAGAATTCTTAAAACAGCAAGAAAAATGTTTCAAGTAATGTACAAGTCTCCCCTGGACTAAGACCTTTCAACAAAAACTTGTAGGATAATGGAAGGATATGTGTACAAGAATCATGAAAGAATAAAAAAAATGTCAAACAAGAATAATATACGCCACAAAATGTAAGAGATCAGACTTATCTGAAATATTTTAGAGACACTTACATGAGAACTAAAAGGTAAAAAATTACCATGATGAAAGTTCACAACTCAAAAGCAGAGACAAGGCAAGGAGAATCAAACCTTTTCACAGCACAGAAACACCAAAACCACAATGATAAATGGTAAGAAAGGCACAAAGCAATAAATAATATATGAAACAATCAGCAGGTAATTAATAAAATTATGGAAATAAATTCTTACTCACCAATAATAACCTTAGCTGTAAATTAATTCGATTACCTAACAAGAAGTTATATGCTGGACAAATAGATAAATCCGACTCATGTATATACAATTAAAAGAATTTAACTGCATTGATAAAGATGGAAACAGGACTGAAGTGAAGAGTTGTGGAAAGGTATTCACATAAATGCAAATCCAAAGGGAGCAAAAGTAGCTATATTCATAAGGTAAACTTCGTAGAAAAGCTCATTAAAAATAGATAAGGAAGGCCAACATATCTTGAGAAGAGATCAACTAATCAATAAAATGTTACAATTGTAAACAGATACATACAACACTGCACCACACAAATATTTAAAACAAATATAGCTAAATCTAAAGGTAAATAAACAGTCCAATATAATATGTGGGACTTCCATACCATACCATTATAGGTGAAAAGGGAGACATCACAACTGGTACCATAAAAACACAAGGACTCATAAGAACCTACTGAGAATAGTCGCACGCTAACAAACTGGAAAACCTGGAAGAAAAGGATATATGTGGCACCTGTGTTGCGGTATAGGATGTTCAGTGGCTATTTGAGATGCTGGTATATCCCACATGGGTACCGGTTTGAGTCATAGTTGCTCCATTTCTGATCCATCTCCCTGTAAATGCCACTGGAGATGACCAAGGTGCTTGGGTCCCAAGGTGCTTGGGTCTCTGCAACCACATGAGAAACCCAGAAGCAGCTATGCAAACCATTCTTTGCCCTGGCATAGTCACAGCCATTGTGACCAACTCGGGAGTCTACCACCATATGGAATGGGGGAGTATCTTCATATTCATAGAATTGTATCTTATATAAAAGCTATTCTCTTTTTAATAAAAAACTAAATTAATATTAATTTTTAAAGAGAAAAATAATTTTTCTATCCAATTCAAGTGTGTATATATGTATGTATACATAATAAATTGTACCCCATACCAAAACTTCATTCTGATTGTCATACAGCTAAATCTACAAAGCATGTAAAGAACAACAAATTCCAATTATTCTCAAACTTTTCCAGGAAATTGAGAAAGAAGGAATGCTGCCAAATTCTTTTAATGATTCCAGTGTTACCTTGATCCCCAAATGAAACAAAAAAGCAAGGAAAAAAAAACTATAGATCAATATTTCTTGATGAATCCAGAGGTAAAAATGTTCAAGTAATCACTGGCAAATCAATTTCAACAACACACCAAAAGGATCATACTCCAGGACCAAGGGGTATTCATTACAACGGTGAAAGGATAAGTTAACATTCTCGAAGTAGCAAAGAAGACACAGAATTTTCCACTAATGTTATTGGAAAGCTTGGCCTCATATGCCTGATTTCTCACTATACTATTTATAAAAGGCAGCTAGAATTAAAGCTTAGCTACTATTCTCCTAATCTACTCTAATTTATGCTGCTTTTATGTTTTCTGTATGTGTCAGAACCCAGAATAATAAGATGAGTTTAGCTCAAACTAAATCCACATGGATTTACTAATCCATATTTTATTTTCAGGTTTAGACTTAGAAGTATTAGTCATTAGAAAGTGCTGAAGAAATAAAGCTACCCTGAGGTACAGGAAATACTTCAATGTTTAATTATAGCAATGGAAAAACAAATTTTTAAATCCTAGAATAAAAAAAAAGTGGAGATTAATGTTTTGAATGCACCTACATGGGGAGATTTTATCTAAAAACTGTTGAGAAATTCAATGAAATCTGCATTGCTTTGTTGTGTAGGGCTGATTAAAAACCCATAGTCTATAAACAGAGGTTTATAAACTAAACTATAGATGCATAAAAGCAAAAGAGGAGAGGAATAAGGGAAACAACGTGGGAGAGGACTTCCAAAATTTTGTGGAAAGTGGATTTGCAAGATAGTAATTTGGTCCTAATGATATTTGAAATTCTTACTTTTTATAATATGCCTTATCTATGAGCTTTTTGAAAATTCCTTATGTTGAATACCACAAGCATTATACTGGGCCTTACCTGTAGATATAATGTGGTTAACACACACACACACATACACACACACACACACACACAACTCAAACTCTTTGATTTTGACACTTCAATATTTGCAATTTAAAGTGCTTTATAATAGTTAAGGTTTTAGCTTAATAAATGATATTAACTAAATATCTCAAATGAATGCCTTTGAAAAGCATTTCAATTCCAGGAAAGACTTTTTTTTTCTTGTATAAATTACAACTTTCAGCAAGAGGCAGTAACTACTGCATTACCCAAGGGCATTCATCCAGCAAATCTAAATTCCAAAGAACACCATCATCTTAGGAGAATCACTTAATGACTCAGAGCCCAGTAACATATCTTTTAAAATAATACCATGTCGCAAGGAGTATTAATCTGCTATTTTTGCAACAAGGATTAATGTGTTTCTTTTGACCATTTCCTACATGAAAATGGAGATGTCTGCATTAACAAATGTTATCAAAATACTAAAAACCCTACCTCTGTAATCAGTTTCACTTATAAATAGAAGAGAATATGGCTTTATCTGATTCCCTACTGGGGAATAAAATTATTTTACTCTCCACTATAGGTCTCTAAGATGACACTCTTTTGTTTATTATATAATTGTTGCAACAAATATTTTTTAACACTAAACATTAAAACAGTGTTACAAAAATGAAAATTACCACTTCTAATATCCATTCTGCAATTTAGAGAATAAAAATGTGCTAACAGCCCCGAGTTAACCCAGATCATTGTAAAAAAGATGTCAGATAAATATCTTAAAAAGGATGTTATTTCCTTCAGAAACTCACGCAATTTGGATTTATTTTCTCATTTTCTATTTTGCAGTTATACTTAATGTACATTGCAAAAGGCTTTTCATATATATTTTTTCAGGAAATAAAACACTTTACAGTGGTAATATAAATACAGCTTGGAGAAACAACATCTAAGTTAAAAGAGAATTTAATCTATACAAAGAGCAGTTTGCTACTCTGCGTCCCTTGTATAATACAGCAAGGCCTTTATTATTATTAATGTTTCAGGACCAGCAAAACACAGAGAGTTTTATATTTCAGTTTATTCATTTCACAGTGAATGGGTAGATAAAAATGGTATCGAAGAACATCATAGACTATAGCAAGAAATTGCATTTTACAACAGGTAAGAAAATGTTCCCAAGAATGTTTACACTTAAGAAAAAATCATCTTCTGTTGATATCACCTCTCAAAGAAGAAGCAGCGAGGGAAGAAAAATGGACCAGGCTTCAGAGCCTGGTGTCGTAAAACTCAAGATGCTGCTTGACTGCCTTATAAGCTGGAAGCATTACTTTGCTCATGGTTAATGCTTCTTTTGTTGTTGTTGTTAATTTTTTTAAAACAAATTTGTAAATATTCCCAAACAAAATACTTCTACCACAACTTCTTTTCCAAGTCACAATTATGCCTTTACTTCGAGTGAAACAAACTTGAAAGTTCTTTCCAGTTTTAACATTTGCCTACGTTGTGATCATGGGCTTCTCCTGGGCTTTAGTTTTCTCCAACATGAACACAATTTAACAAGAGTGAACACCAAATATAGCTTTTGAGAGGTTTGAATAACACTACATGCATAGCATCAAAAACACACTAACTTGTACTTTACCTTGAATGTGGTCGTCTTTATGCAATTCTAACCAATAACTTGTTTTAATAATGAACACTCTAACGCTAGTTGTGTGTTGACAGGATAATATTGTCAATTATCTCAGCAAATACTTAGTGACCATTTAGTATATACCAGGTGCCCTTTTTCATATTTGCCATCAAAACACTACAGATTGGTAAACATGACTATTATTATCCCTGTTTTAAAGATGAGGAAGTTTGGGGCAGAGAAGAAATGATGAATGTAACACAAAGAAGAGATAAAGTGAGGTCTGTTTTAGATGGTAATAAAATAAGTTAATGCAGAAAAATATCTTTTAGATGTCATACAAAATCTAAATTCAGAGACTGTTAAGTATAATCTACAAAGTCAATAAAAATCTATAAAGTGAATACAAATCTAAAGTCAATAATGTACATTTTTAATATCTTCTCTTTTTAAAAAAAAGATGTACTTTTATTTATTTGAAAGGCGTATTTTTAACAGTGAAAGAGAGGCAAGGAGAGAGAGAGAGAGAGATCTTCCATCCAATGGTTCACTCCCAAATGGTTGCAATGGCAAGAGCTGAGCTGATTACAAGCTGAAAGCCAGCAACTTCTTCCTGGTCTTTCAATGGGTGCAGGGCCTGAGCATTTGGGCCATCTTCTTCTGTTTCCAGGCCCATTTTACAGAGAATTGGATTAGAGGTGGAGCAGCTGGTACACAAATCAGTGCCCATATTGGACACTGACATCTGCAGGTAGAGGATTAGCCTGATAAACCAACAAGTTGGCTCCAAAATATTTTCTTAAGACTTTAAGACCGAAATCTTGAACTACAGGCACCATAATTCAATTTATAAAAAAAAACATAAATTTTGGGCCCGGCACGGTGGCACAGTGGTTAAGGTCCTCGCCTTGCACGCCCAGGATCCCATATGGGCACTGGTTCTAATCCCGGCAGCCCCACTTCCCTTCCAGCTCCCTGCCTGTGGCCTGGGAAAGCAGTCAAGGACGGCCCAAAGCTTTGGGACCCTGCACCCGCATGGGAGACCCAGTAGAGGCTCCTGGCTTCGGACCGGCATAGTATCGGCCGTTGCGCTCACTTGGGGAGTGAATCATCGAATGGAAGATCTTCCTTTCTGTCTCTCCTCTCTGTATATCCGCCTTTCCAATAAAAAAATAATAATAATAAAAAAAAAGGAGAGCAGCTGGCAGTGACACTTGGTAACTAGAATGCCATTAATTTTCTTAAAAAGAATGGACTGAATGACAAATCTATTTAAGGAACTAAAGACTGAGCAATACATTTTCAAGATGTCTAATAGGGAAGGAGTGAGGCATGCTGGTCTTCATCCTATTGTCACTTCCTTGGAACAGATTAGTCGCCATTCTTCCATTCTCATACTTAAGGATTCAGAAATAATGAAAGGACAATGGTTTCATCAAATAGTAACATTACCCTCTGGAGAGGGAATATTATTGGAGATACGTAAAGAGTTCCTGTATCTCACTGCCCAAGGTACTCTATTTCTAGAAAATAGTCACTGAAAAAGTACATGAAAATTTCTAGCATGCTTCCATTATCTTGGTGCTTTACTTTCAGTGCTATTAAATCTGTTTTTTCATACTTTTTAATAAAAAACATATTGTAAAAGGCTGGTTCTTTCCCCCACCCTCCCTAATGGCGGCAAAGGCAGTGTTGGGCTGGGCTGAGGCAGGAGCCATAAGTTTCCTTTGGGTCTCCCACGTGGGTGCAGGGGCCCAAGAACCTGGATCATTCTCTGCTGATCTTCCAGGCTACCCGAAGGGAGCTGGATCATAATTACATCCAGAAGATATAGTACAAATTAATTAGTAACACATTCTTGCATGGTATCATCATGTTTAAATGCCTGCTTCTCTGTATATGTGTTCTGAGAATGCTCTAATTGAAGGCATAGGGAGAAGACACTGTTACTGTGTCTTTTATTATCTGAATATTTATTCACTCGAAATAAAAATAAGATGCTTTGCTACATTCTGTTCTTACATGAACTGCACTTGAAGTAGCATTAACAAACTTACAACTATATACCGATTGCTGAAAATGCTCATCTACTTGTTTTGAATGTATTCCAGAACTTTTACAGGTTGGATTTTTGTTTCTTGCTCAATTTCAAACTGACATATGCAAAAGCATAATAAGCATTTGCTATTTAGTCCATAATGTGCAAGAGAACAGATTGTTTAGTATTTTAAAAGTATCCTACATCGGCTTTTAACTAATCACTCAGTCACACGAGACAAGCTAAGGAAAGAATAAAATGCCAGCTATGTACACATCGTGGAAGCTTGAATTTGGCCAAATACCTTAGCAGAAGGAAGGGTACTATCTATTCTAGTTAACAAAACGAGATGAGATACCTTTTTCAGGGTGCGGGGGAACAAAGTGTGATTTACACAGGAAGAGTCAAGTAGTCCAGGTTTGTTGAGATTTGGGCAGTACAATCTGCAGCAGAATTGTAAACCCCTTAGACTCTGGAACATTCTGTATTATCTCATCGTGTAACAGATGACTAGCCACATGACCAAGGAGAGGAAATCAGGGCAGCCACATCCTGCTATAACAGAAGATGTAGGAATAAGGAAACAAAGGTGAAAACTCTACTCGAGGAATAGAGTCCATTTTGTGATATTAGAGTTTTTAATGTTAGTGGTACTTCTTGATATATGTGAGCATATTGAAAAGTCTTATTTATATAAAAAGTACTTATAAAATATATTTTAAAGTCCAGATCATAACATAATCAAAGCATGGCTTCAGTTTCTACTATAATTCAAATACGTTCACTCAGAAAGTCCAGTCTTCTTTGGCTATCTCAAAATATTTTTGGAAATGGCCCATTTTTCCCAGTCTCAAAGTGCTTAACAGATTAGAGAGTTATTATAGTAATGTGAAATACTTCCTCCATAACACAAATGCAGCATGGCAGTAGTAGCAGTTAGTGTCAGTTCAGTTGCTTAAACATAAGTTAACTTTCAATGCCTTACCTATTGCTAGTATTTAACAACATCTCCTCTAATAAATGTCAGCCATTAATCATTTGCTTGTAACTTAAATGAAATTTATGTCATCCTAAATTAATTAATACTACCTTAAAATGAATGTCATAAAATCAGAAAAGGGATCTCACATTTATATTTCATTTTGCCAATCTTCACCTTTGTCAGGAAAATCACAGACTGACAAGGTCTCCAACAGACATGCAGAATGCAGTATAATAATTATTCATCATTGAATAATAAGAAACAATTCATTTTAAGATGTATTTATTTTATTGGAGAGTAAGAATTATACACACATACACACAGAGTAACACACAGGAGAGAGAGAGAGAGACATAGAGCCAAAGTTGGGCTGTTTAGAAGCCATGAGCTACTCTCAGGTCTCCCAGGTGACTTCAGGGGTCAAAGGCCTTCAGCCATCCTCCAATCTCTTCCTAGGCTACCAGTAGGGAACTGGCGAAGAAGTGGAGCAGTGGGGACATGAGCCAGCATCTATATGGGATGCCAGTACCACAGGCAGAGGATTAGCTTGCTATATCACTGTACTGGCCCCAAAATGAAATATTTCTAATATATGTGATTTCATCAGCATCCAGTTATTATCAGAGATATACTAATCATTTATGGATTAACTTCCTCAGCCTAAATTGTCCAGTGATAAGAACAAATCTTGAGTCACTATCTTGGATATATTTCTTATTATATTTTTTATTGCATTTTATAACAATGTATACTTTTCATATAATATATCTATATCTAAAGAACATGCAAGCCAATATATCTTTCTCCCTAGGGTAGCATTTTGTATGTCATGTCAATGACTGATAGATAGATAGATAGATAGATAGATAGATAGATAGATAGATAGATAGAAGTGTAGATCTCTACATCTACAAATCTTCTTTTTTTAAAAGCAGTTTATGGGCCTGGCGCAGTAGTCTAGTGGTCTTGCATGCGCTGGGTTCCCATATGGGTGCCACTTTGTGTCCTGGCTGCTCCACATCCCTTCCAGATCCCTGTTGTAGCCTGGGAAAGCAGTCCAGGATTGCCTAAAGCCTTGTACTCAACACCCATGTGTGGGAGACCCAGAAGAAGCTCCTGGCTCCTGGCTTCAGATCAGCTCAGCTCAGCTTTAGCCATTGCAGCCACCTGGGGAGTGAACCAGCAGACAAAAGATCTTTCTTTCTGTATCTCCTTCTCTGAATATCTGCCTTCTCAATAAGAATAAATATAAAGAAATCTTTTTTAAAGTAGCTATTCCAGAATAAAATGTCAGAAGGACTTCAAAATATTAATGGAAAATTCATGTCATCTTTTAATCACTTTTCCATAAAAGATTTAAAAAGTGAACAATTCTAAAATGGACATTTAATTGCTTATTTACTTAGCGAATATATCTTTTTAGGGGCTTGCATTACATGGCAGGTTAAGCCATTGCCTGCAATGCTAACATTTCATATGGGCACTGTTTGGTTCCCAGCTGTTCCTTTTCCAATCTAGCTCTCTGTTAATGTGTCCAGGAGAACACCAGAAAATGACTCAAGTGCTTGAGCCCGTGAACCCACATGTCCACATGGTTAGATCTGGATGAAGCTTCTGGCTCCTTGCTTTGGCCTAGTCCAGCCATGGCTGTTGCTGCCATTGGGGGAGTGAACCAATGAACTGAAGATCTCAATTATCTCTATTTCTCTGTAACTCTGTCTTTCAAACAAATCCTTTTAAAAAAACTAACCTCTAATTTAATTGCTGCCAATACAGACTAAGCATGATTCTATTTGAATTTTACATAATAAATTTTAATTTCATAGCTCCTCAGGTATAATCTGTTTGCTTCCATTTCTGTGTGTTATTGCATGATATATCTACGCATACATCAATTTATTAGTTATAGATATATCTATACATACATCAATCATATAGTTAATAAAATACTTGAGGAATTGACTTTTGAAAGTGCATATTATGAAAATATGTATGCTGTGAAGCACATTTACATTGTGTGCAGCTGAGGAATAAACACTAAATAAGAGTTTGACTCCAATTTTGCTATCACTCTTCTATGAGTGCTGTGACACCATTCCCTATCACTCGTCCGCTCATACCTCTCAGCTCCCTACCATCTCCTATCCTTTAGCTCCCATATCCTTGCAAGATGGTAAGACAGCGTGTCAATCATTCTCAACTATTGGTAGATGCACTCAAATCATGCTGACTTCTGTCCACAGCAATGTGTCACTCTTGATCCTCCTGACCATTACAAAATTCCTGTCTAGTCACACTGTCATGATCTCTTAAAATATTTTCAACCTAACAGGCCAATGTTCTCCACTCCCCACAGACTCACGTGATATAAGTAATATAAGGTTGGTACTGTAGTGTTAAGTCTCTGTCTGGAACACCAGCACCCTCTATGGGCACTGGTTCTAAAACTAGCTGCTCTACTCCCTATCTAGCTCCTTGCTGATGGAGGGGGAAGCAGCAGCGGATGACATCAGGTAGGAGACCCTGTAGAAACTCTTGACTCCTGGCTTTGGATCAGCTCAGCTCTGGCCATTGTGGCCATTTTAGGATGAACCAATAGATGGAAGATCTCTGACTCTCCTCCACCCTCTGTAACTCTGCCTTTCAAAAATGTTAAAAATGTAGAGACCTACACTTAACTATATCTCTATCTCTATCTCTATCTATATCATCTACATGACATACACAATACTACCCTAGGGAGAAAGATACACGACTTGCATGTTCTTCATATATAGATGTATTATATAAAAAGTTTGCATGTTAACTTCCTTAGCTTAAATTTTCCAGTAATAAGAACACATTTTGAGTCACTATCTTGGATATATTTCTTATTATATGTTATTTTTATTGCGTTTTATTTCATGTTATGACTGCCACACAGGGCTAATTCCTGCCACCTGAGCCTCTGGAACCTTCTTAACTGTCAAGGGACTGGTTTCACCACTCTCCTTCCTCAGCTCCCAGGGCAGAGCAGAGCAGGACTACTGCTGCTGGGGTGAGAATAAAGGACACAGCCTTGGAGCTGAGTTTCCAGCATGCTGCTGTATTCCCCCTCTGGAGCTAGAAACATCCTTGTGCCCAGTGGAGACTGGCATCCCAGCAAGACAAATTCATTTCAGTCTGTATCACTATCAGTAGTCAGTTGGCCTGCTGTGTACACAGCCTGATGACTGTGAGACCCAGGTACAAGCCAAGGGACTTCCTCTGCCACCTTTTCTCAAACATGGGTGAAGAGACAGAAATCAGACTTCACCCACAAAGGGATGGGACATGAAAGTGGACTCATGGATTTTTTTTCTAGGAGTTCAGTGTGGATACTACTTGTAGTGAGACACAACAACTTGCAAGAGCCCAAATGCCTCTGTCCTGGAGTCACAACTTACAGGTGAACATCTAGATCTTCCCCAGCCCTGGTAAAAGACCCGTGTCCTGAAAGGTGGACTTGCATTATAATGTGCATTACTGCTCTCATCAAACAGGCCTATTACACATCTCTAAGACTGCACAAGATCATAAAGCTGTGAAATTTCAGGTGTGACCCAGCTTACCTTCAGCTTGTCTAGACATGCAACAATTTTCACCATTCTTCCTGCAACCTCACAGAGAAAGAAAAGACGAAAACTTCAACTGCTGTCTTGGTTGATAGGATGTAAATGTAACTACAGGACTGTGTCTTAAAACTCACAACACAAACAGGATCCTAATGATTCCTAGTCCAAGGGTGGTGCCTGTATTAGCAGCCCCCAGGCATGTCCCAGTGATAAGCAGAGACCATGAACTGGTCTATAATACTTCTGTACCAATCAGCATCATCTGGGGTTGAATGTAGTGTCTGAGTGGCAAGACTACGTTAGCAACAGCTTGTCTTTGGCTGCTCCCATGCTGCACTCATCTCAGAAGACTGTGGGCTCCTGACATGATGCACTGCTATGGCACTGATAGCCACAGAACTGAGCACATGATTCTTTACTCAATATTAGGATCCACAATAGAGAAAATTGTCTGCTTGGGAGAAAAAAATAGGGAGGTATGTACAATACCTACAGGTGAGCATCCTCATCAGTAGGAAACTGAGACAGAGAACTAGAAGAACTCTGATTCCTTCCTAACAGTGAGTGGAGTCAGGTATACAAGGCGTCTGGGCCTGACCACCACAGGTAAGGAGAAATTTTTAACTGTATCTGTAAGATCTAAAATTGCTTATTTAATATACAGAGGTAGAAGCCTGACGGAACAGGTTCCCATCATCTAGTTTACTCCTCAGCTGCCCACCACAGCACAGCCCGATGGGCTGGGCTAAAGCTAGGAGTCAAACACTGAGTTCAGGTCTCTCAATCAGGTGGCAGCATCGCAGTTTCCAGAGCTATCGTCATTGTCTCCTGGGATCTGCAATCAGTAACCAGACATAGATATTGGACCCAGGCACTCCAGTATGAGTTGCTAGCATCTTAGCTGGCATCTTAACTGCTAGGCCATCTCCCACTATTTTCCCAAACATAAGTATGGAAGAGCCAGGACATGAATCTTCATTCATGTGGAATGCCACGCAGAAGATTAGCCAACTGAGTTGTCAGACTAGCCTCAAATTTTTGAAATCCAGGTTTTTTACAGTATGTCTTTCTAAGAGATTTTGTTTTAAATATCATTTATTCAGGTATTGAAGCATCTCAGAGTATCTCATAAATTTGTACATTTTGTATTGTTATCCATTAAAAATTTAAAACATTTAAATTTTTAAATCTACACTTCAAAAAATAGAAATAGAAAGTAATTAGTGAATTCTTTATTTTTTTATTTCCTGTTTAAGAGATTCATATGAATCCCATATTCATGAAAAATGCTTCTTATCTTAATAGAAGCATTATCTTTCTAAATTGAGAATTCCCATGTGATTGATTTTTTTAAAAAAAAACTTTCATGTTTAGTTTTAATTGCTATATATAATTGAACACATTTGTGGAATATTATGTTTTACTTAATACATGTATAGGTTATGTACTTTTAAAAGCAGGAAAAACACATCTATTATCTTAAAAACATTGATGATTTCCTTAAAATGAAAACATGCAAAAATAGACTATTTGTATTTTAATAAATGTAGTATATTGAAGTACTACTTGCTATTCAAATTTTCTTCTTTACAGTTACCATTTTTACATCTTAGAATGCACAGGGGGAGAGACAGAGACAGAGATCTTCCATCCACTGATTGGCTCCCCAAATGACCACGATGGTCAGAGCTGAAATCCAAAGTCAAGTGCCAACAGCCTCTTCTGAGTCTTACACTTGGGCACAGGGGCCCATATTTGGGCCATCTTCTATTGCTTTTCCGTTCCATAAGAAGGGAGGTGGATTGGAAGTTGAGCAGCTGGGACTAGAACCAGTACCCATACAGGATAATGGTGTTGCAGACTTTGGATTGGCCTGTTAGCCACTGTGCTGACCCCAGGAATGATTATATTTCTAAAAATCCATGTGATATGGCATCAAATATCAAGATAATTCATGCATTTACCAAAGTCAAACACTTTTCAGAAGCAAAATTTTAGGAAGACCAGAATGTTCCTCTTAGTGTTTTGTTTTCCAACTTACTTGAACTAATGGGGGAAAGTCTCTTTAGCCAGAGTGAAAGAAATATACATTGTAAAAAGAATTGGCTACTTAATATAAAGAAAAGCTCATGTATCATAAACGACTTAAAATAACTTTTTGATGGAAATGAAGATTCAATGTCTTGTGCTCACTTCAGCAGCACATATACTAAAAATAGAACAATACAGAGATTAGCATAGGTTCTGCAAAAGGATGACATGCAAATCCATGAAGCATTCCAAATTTTTTGCAACCATTTCTCTCTCATCTCTAAAGTGGTTGCCCCCTGGTGATGTGCAACACTAATATGGCTGTACGGCTCCGGGGTTGTTCTGCTTATCTTCTTAGGGAATGGGTATTTCTTGTTTCAATTTGCAGGTTTTTAGTGCCAAATCTAATTATTTTTTGCTGTGATTTTTAACTTTTCACACTTCCTAGTCATTTGTATCTTTTTCAATAAGTTTTTGTGACTCATTAATTGAACTTTTTGATTGCTTTTTGATTGCTTATAGGCACCTGAGTTTGTAAATGCCCCATTCAACACTGTTTTTGTTACATCTCATGGCTAATGATGTTCTTGTTTTTACTGTCATTTCTTCAGCGCCACATGGGTCATGCAGTAGCATCAATTTCCACAAGAAGGTTTTTTATTTTCTTTTTCATCACTCTAGCAACATACTGGTAATTTTTTGTGGCATGTCCTTTAACTTCATGTTGATACAAATCTTCTGCTTTTCTCCCTGCTGTGGATTCTGTTCACTGGCTCTGTTATTTAAGGTGATGTATAGTAGAAGTGTAGCAGAGACTGACATGCTCAGATGTAGACATAGTGCAGTATGCCTCTCTGTATCCAGACCAAAGCTGGATTCCCAGGGACACTGCCGAGTATACCTTAATAGTAGGATGCTAGACTTTCTGACGTTGCCCATGCCTGCAATGTCAGGAAACACTTCAATCGTGGCATGATGGACTTACAATTGTTCATGTAGGACCACTCATTGTAATACTAGAGGGGAATGAATAAGGGGGTTAGGGAGGGAACTTGAGGAGGGGATGGGAAATCTCAGTGTCTATGCAACTATATCATAAAACAATAACACATAATTTTAAATGATTCAATATCTTAATTTTGGAGTTCTGATTAATCATATGCTCAAACTTCAAATAAAAAGTAGAAACTACTGTGTCCTAACAGAAGTTATTGGTTTGTTAGCTGTTACAAAAATTGCTTTGAGCATGAAAAGCCTAAAGCTAGTACATTTAGAAGCCTTTATTAATATTTATGAGTATGACACAATGTCTTGTTGCAACTGGAGAGAATATAATAGGTTAATGAATGATAAATCGGGGGAAGAAACTGAAATCATGGCTAGTCAGAATTGTAATATTAATATTTTTTCTGTGAAATGTTTTTTCGCAATACTTCTTAATCCGTTCTCATATTAAGAAAATGTATTAACTTTCAGAAATTTGTAAAATATGAGAAATATATTGGAAATTCTGTTATATAAACCTTATAATTTCACAAAAATATTTGTGGTTGAAATTGTATAATTCACAAATCAAATGATACAGCTCACATTTTGTCTTATTTTGGCTATCATGAACATTGAAACCAGTGAGTACATGAAGATGTTAAGTCTTTTCTTTCTTCAGTACAAAAATAGCAACTATCATTTGCATGATATATTATAGTTTACAAATTGCTGTTGCATACTTACTTGATTTTACATCTCAAATTCAAAGATGCTTTAAATAGCAGGTTAAAAATGCAGGCATTAGCAAAAAAAAAAAAAAAAAAGACACCAATTTGGCCAAATTAACATTCCATTCTGTCTTAGATAAGAATCGCCCAATTCTTAGCAATGGTTATTCTCAGACATCTCTTGGGGAAACCTACAGGTACCCTAAGTTCCAGCAACATTCTCCCTTTCATATCATATCCTTTGTTATTATATGAATCCTTTGTTTTTAAAATATCATTCTGTGAATAGAACATGTTAAATATATAAAACATTCTTTCTCCTACTCATTTAAGTTAAAATTGTTCTTAAAATTTTAGCAATTCTATAAGGTACATACATAAAATGGATGGTCCAATTTAATCTATACAATTTAAATATCATTCCATTCTTCAAACTGTATTAATTTGCAAATATTTGGAATTAGCTACTCTGAATCTTGCCATGAACTCCAAAACAAAGTTTGACAATTCTGATGAACTACCAGTTGGAAAATGCCTTTCCCATTTGCAATTATATCATATCTAAGATACCAAATTTTAAATAAATGTTCATATGATTGTTTATATTTACTTTGATCTTCTAACACTGCTTATTACATTTTAGAGCTTTTGAATTACTGATGTGCCTATGGTGTAAGATTTGGATAAAGCCTTGTTTTCAAACTGGCTTATGGGAAGTTTAGTTAGTGGCACATTAAGTTGGAGTTAGTAGGATCTGTTTATATAGTTAACAATCATCTCAAAGCTTTACATAGCAATAGTTTCCAAAAATGCCGTAATTTCCACATGTTGTGACAATTCACTCAACCATGCGGCACATTCATTTTCCCAATGCCTAGGATCCAAGAACACAGTCCAGGTCTCCCAGTGAATGACAAAGTCCCAAGTACTTGAGCCTTTCCCTGTTTTCTCCCAGGGTGCACATTAGCAGGAGGCTGGGGTTAGCAGTTGAGTTGGGCTACAAATCCAGATGTTGGTAGGCAAGTGTCCCAAATGGCATGTTCATCCACTACAGCAAATGCCCACTGCAATGAAACAATTTCAGTATTGTATTTTCAAATTGTATAGCCCTTCACAAAGATCTGGACAGGACCCTGGTAAGTAGTCCTGAAAATCTGGTTTCATTCACTTATAGTGGCCATGCTACTCACCCTGGATCCTCAGAATAAAAGTAAGTGCAGTTGGATGACCCCTATGTGATTCCATGGCTTCCTATACTGTGATCATTTAGAGAATCCTTACTGTATTATATTTAGCGCACTGAACTGCTTAGACTTCAAGCTCTACTTCTACCACATCTGAGAAATTTACATGGGGCTCCTGATTCCTGACTTTGGCCCGGTCTAGCTCCAAAGTGAACCAGTGATTGGATGATCTCTCATCCTACCTCTCCTTCTGTCACTCTGCCTTTCAAATTCACAGAGAATTAAATAATAATAAATAAAGACTTTTTTTTAAGTGCAAAATTTTAATTTTGCAACTTGAGCACAGCTTATAATTGGATTTCTGAACCTACAGAGCGTGCTGCAGTTAAATTCAACTGTTTCATTGTAAAGATCAGTCCAGAAAGGCCTGGGATATTGTTTAAGGGGATAATGCTGTAAAGTGGTAGATCTAGAGTTTGAAGTCTTAGCAGTTCATTGCACCAAATATAATACAGTAAGGATTTTCTAAATAAATTACCACAGTATAGAAAGCCATGGGATGAGTTATGTGTGTTTTTATGAGCTGTACGTCAAGTTTCTTAATTGTTAGCATAATTCATAATCATTCATTTTTTTTCTAAGACTTACTTGAAAAGGAGTTACAGAGAGGGGGAAAGACAGAGATTGTGCACTCTCTGGCTCAAATATGAGGTGGCTGCAACAGCCATGGTTGGATCAGGCTGATGCTAGGAGTGTCAACCAGGTCTCTCATGTTGGTGGCAAGTGCCCAAATATATAAGCCACCTTTTACTGGTTTCCCAGGCTCGTCAGTAAGGGGCTGGAATGGATCTTCAGCAGCAGGGACATAAACTGTAACTCATACAAATGTCAGCATTGCAGACTGGGGCTTAACCTACTGCACCACAATGCTACTTCCAATTTATAATCATTTCTAGAGGACAATTCGTTATTTTGTTTTAGCTCTATATTATTAACATTTTAGCAGATAGAGTGGCACATTAAAGTATAGCTCTTTCAATTTGTGATAAATTGTACTGTTTTGTTTGGATTGCATGTTCATCTACAACATTCAACTCTAAGATTTTTATAACAAAAGTGTCTCTAAAATGTGTGTGTGTGTATCAGAGTGTCTATTTCTTTTTGAAAGCATAAAAAGATCAAGAAGAATGAGAAACTACATGCTAATTATACCGAAAGCCTTTTAAAGAAGCACACATTTCTAAACTAATGGACTCAAGCATACAAAATTATTCCACTGGGAAAACTCACATGCATGTGAGTGATTTGGTTTTCTTAAGTTAATTTGTCTCAAGACGAGGGAAATCTGAATTCATTTTAACTAATTAATATAATTTGAGTTTTCCGTTACCTTGCTACTTTGATTCGATCATGACCGTGTCCCAAACCCTGTAACCTACACTATCTTTATAAAATGCTACCTTAAATTCTAAGACAAGTGGAATGCTACAAGCCATCCTAGAAAACAGCACTAGGACTTTCCTGTTTGTCAAATGTTACAATCTAAGTTGCTGTTCTCTTTTACCTTGGAGCTACTTTTCTAGGACCTCTTTTTAAAAATATGTATCAAGAAGGGGCTGACATTATAGTGCAATTATGCTGCTGCCTGGCTCCCAGGTAGCATTTTCATGTGGACGCTGGTTCAAATGTCAGTTGCTCCACTTCTGACTCAACTCCCTGCTAATGTACCCTGGAAGACAACAGAACACGGCCCAAGCACATGTGTCTCTGCCAGCTATGCAGAGACCTGCATGGAGTTCCAGAGTCCTGGATTTGGCTTGACACAGCCACAGCTATTGTGACCATTTGGGGAGTCAACCAACAGGTGGAAGACCTCCTTCTCTCTTTCTCTCTCTCTCTCTCTCTCTCTCTCTCTCTCTCTTCCTCTCTTTCTTCCTCTCTCCCCCCTTCTTCCCTGATCTCTGTCTCTTTCTCTCTCTCTCTTTCCGTCTCTTTTGGTCTCCCTCTGTAATTCTGCTTTTCAAATAAGCAAATAAGTCTTTCATTTTGAAAAAGTATGAAGAAGACAAAATATAAGTATGCTTCCAATGATCAATAGGGGAAGTCACATAAAACTGTACTATAAGTCAGAGGTCTAAAATAGTGAATGGGGTACTGTCTTTTTAACTCTTAACATACAGTATTTTCCCTATATTAATATAGCCAAATTTATCAAGTTTTCTTTAACAGATTTTCCATCTGCCTTGGGAAATCCTCTTCCATCCCAGGGTCATGTGAATATAGACATATGTTTTTAAAATTCATACATATTATGGAAAGAATATGATATAAAGGTTTATGTGTTACATCATGAGATTTTGATAACATGTCCATAGTGTGTAATAACAAAAAAGCAAAACCTTCTTATCTACAACCTCAAAATTACTTGTTCAGTTAGAATATTCAAAGTTTTTTTTCTTACAGATTTGTAAGGAACGCAGCAAATATTTAACTAGAGACAACCTATCCTGTCATATAACACTAGATATTTCCTGATATTTAACTACCATTTTGTACCTCTTAGACCATCTTCAACTTCCTATTCCCCACAGTCCTTGGCCGTTCCTAACAAGGATTTCATTCTCTCCAAGATCAAGCATTTTAGGTTCCACATACAAAAGAAGACATGCAGCACCTGTGTTTTGAAACGTCCTAGTATTTCAGATATTTCTGTTATTTATGCAGATCTTTAAATACAAGGCATTTATCTATGTAAATTTTGATATTTGAAACCATTCAAAAATATTTTCAGGATAACTGATTGTGAAGTCCACTCTTAACAATTTATAAGAATTCATTCATTCATTCACCAGCTGTCTACAAAATTCATTCATTCACCAGCTGTCTACAAAACGTGGGTCTGAATGTTGGCCCTTTATTCTTTTTGCTGTATACCACCAAGTAGGCTTCAATCCCTTTAACCATGGCTGTTACATACCACCCAGTTTAAAGATCATTTTCTTTAATGGAAAAGGCAAAAGCAAAGCCAGAGCAAATGGTTCTGTGATTTTTCTCTCTGGCATCTGATTTCTCACCATTAGGCCTAAGTAGTTGAGCTTATCCCTTCCTTGTACCCGTTTGATATGAAAAGGGGACCTAATGGCTTGTTTCAAAAAGTATTTGAAAACTACTACAAACACACCAAACTAAACTGAAAAGCTCAAATCCTAGCCACAGAAATGTACGAACAATACTATTAATTGCTCTGGCTAATTTACAAAGAATAAGGTTACAGGCAAGGAGATGGAATGCTCAGCTGAACCAATTGAAAGATCAATGGTGACATAACTACATAAAAGCAAATGTTCTGACCATAGTATGTTTTCTTCTTTAATTAATAATTCTGTATGCTGCACTACATACAATGGCTTGCAAGGTCAGTTGCACTCATTTTGCAAAATCAGAATGAAAGACGAACCAAAGAAATGGATGGTTTGCAACAAAGGCAGCACAATGACAACATGAGCCTTTAACGGCCTTCAGAATCCAGAAGGGCTATAAAAATCCTCCTATGCCTACCTCCATCTGTTCTTCCCCAACAAATATGTGCAAAAGGTTAAGAAAGCAACAGTTTACTTCTCTCTCATGAATTAATCGCATTGCCACTTCACTGTGAACTTTCAGATTCACCTGGCATTTTCAAGTTTTTTCCCCCCTCGGGTTTTTGAAAGGCTACAATTGCTATGCTAGTATTAATGTAATTAGCTTCTACAGAGACACAATTCAGTGATGACAGTATCCATAAATACAAAAGAATCTCCATTGAAAAAAATGACATGAGAAAATTAGTTCCAATTAACCAGTGGAACACTAAAGCAGTAGGCAGGAGAGTCCATCATGTTGGTACTCTAGAATATACACACTATTGATGCATATACTTACAAAGACAACAGAAAACAAAAAGAATTTTTCACTTGTACTAAAAGTATTCACAAAACTATTTTTGAAGTTTACAGCTACACCAATAATAATATTCAGTGCCAGTGCTGTGGTGTAGTTGCTATCCCATACGGACAGTGGTTCGAGTACCAGCTGCTCCACTTCTGATTCATCTCCTTGCTAATTGCCTAGGAAAGCAGGGAAAGCTCACCCAAATGTTTGAGCTCCCTGCCCACATGGGAGATCTAGAAGTTCTTGGCACTTGGCTTCAGCCTGGAAAAGTCCCTACCATTGTAACCATCCAGGGAGTGAACAAGTAGACGGAAGAGCTCTCTCTCTCTCTCTCTCTCTGCCTACCTTTCAATTGAGGAACAGTTCACTTAGAGTAATATCTTCACAAACATTTTATACTGATTGCAGTAAAAATACAGAAGATAAAGGGAGGAAAACTTAGTCAATAGTTTGCTGAGATTTTACAAGGCCAAGAAAGAGAGGAAATAGTGATTCCTTTGTATAGAATAAAGCTCAAGACATTCATTAAGGAACTCTGATTTAGAGTCAAGCAATATTGTTGAGAGAACTTTGCCACAGAAACTTCTTCACAAGTATTAAATCAGCTAGAATTATTAATCTCGTTTTACAGAATAAGGAACCAAAAATGTTTTTTTTTTAAAGATTTATTTTTATTATTTTCTCATTGGAAAGGCGGATATACAGAGAGGAGAGACAGAGAGGAAGATCTTCCGTCCGATGATTCACTCCCCAAGTGAGCGCAACGGGCTGATACTATGCCGATCCGAAGCCAGGAGCCTCTTCCGGGTCTCCCACGCAGGTGCAGGGTCCCAAAGCCTTGGGCCGTCCTCGACTGCTTTCCCGGGCCACAGGCAGGGAGCTGGAAGGGAAGCGGGGCTGCCGGGATTAGAACCGGCGCCCATATGGGATCCCGGGCGTGCTAGGCGAGGACCTTAACCACTTGCGCCACCGCGCCGGGCCCAGGAACCAAAAATGTTAACCAATTTATCCAAGGCCATATAGCTGGTGGGAGAGAAGGCACGTGATAAACAGTAAATTTCTTTAGAAGATGAGGGACTGAGATACTCCTCACTGAGTGTTGAATGGAAAAAGAGAAACTTTGAATGCTGCCTGCATTCTATGCTGTGCCACATACCTGTTAATCTGTTGCAAGCATTTGCCATCTAATATGCCATCAGCTTCCAGGCAAATGTATCTATTTATTGGTATGGTAATGTACTATCATGGGCTATTCATAAATCTATGTCTTAGGAGGGATAAATCATTCCTTACCTGGCCCATAAACTGTCAAACTTCCATATTCTCCCTAACACCTGTAGTATCCACATTTTAAAAAGAAAGAAGGGAAAAAATTTATTTAAGTAAATTAATGGCTATAAAATTGATATGTTTTAAACAGTATAATATAGAGGCAGCAATATCAAGACAGAGAATTGGACCTGAAGGTATCAAAAGGAAAAAGGTTAGAGGAAATATGGCTAGGGGGGGAAAACTAGTTTAATATTTAGTACCAGCATGTGATACAGAGATCAATGAAGGGGGAAAAACTAGTTTAATATTTCATTACCACCTTGAGATACAGAGATCAATGAAGTACTCAGTAATATGAATGTGATTCCTCACATCTCATTGATCATTACAAGGATGTAGAAACAGCTGTGTAATTGGAAATGCAGCTAAGCTCCACATAGAGAAAAAAATATAGTGGAAATCATTTGCTTAGCTCATTCATACAAATTCTTTGTGCCAGGAATGGTGGAGATGATGACAACAATCCAAGGAAATTCTATTACAACTGTGTAACACAGATTGATAGGTAAAACAATAATTTGAGTTTTCACTTTATTTTTAGTGTCATTTTCTCATTCCTTAATTAACTGAAAATCAACTAAGCAATAAGCACTGTTTGTTGCTGTATTGCAAAATGAAAACCTTTCACTCAAGTCAGAAGGACACTTTTTGGTTTATTTTCATTTTATTTGAAAGGCAGAGTCACATGGAAAAGAACCCTCCATCTGCTGGCTTACTTATACAACACTCATAACAGCTGGAGTAGGGCTAGGCAGAAGCCAGAAGTCCAGATCTGGCTCAGTGTAGGTCCTCAACATGGGTGAGGGAGCCTCAAGCAATTGAATCCTCATCTGCTGCCTCCCAGGGTGTGTTTACAAAAAGCTGAACTAGAGAAGTCAGGACTAGCGCTAAGTACTGTGATAAAGTATGCAGGAATCCCAAGCAGTGAATTAGTCTTTGCACAGTGTTGAGCAGATGAAGTCTTTCCTAGTACAACCTCTACTCTAAAAATAAAGGTAATCCCTAAACATAAACCTTAATATGCATGGTGGATTAGTCGATATCAAAACAAAAATCTAAATGATGTTAAAAGTTAAAACAATTAACAGCATTAAAATATGACAATGAAGTGATTTCCCATTTCATTCAATTCCATTATCACTATTTCATTGGTGGAACGATTAAGAAGCAAACAAAAATGTTTTATCCCTACCAGAACTAAATTAGATAAGCTATTAGATAAATGAGAAGATCCTTACAGAATTGTAGAGGTTGTCGATTGTCAGAAATAATCTCAGTTTTGAAGCATAAAAAGTTTTGAAAAGGAATGCTGGATCATTAACACATGGTTTATTTTCTCAGTGCTATGGATCAAAGAGAAAATCATCTTAGTACTCTTCACTGAAGCTGAACTATCAGCTAATGGTGAACGAACTCTGAGTCAATCTCATGACCTTTATGAGGATATTATTGGATACAAAGTACTATGCTAAGGACAAAGATCAATAGTAGCTATACTAGTGTGTAAGAGGCCACACAGACCACCTCAGCCTTGGTGAGTAAAAGGACAGAAATTGGTCTTCTTGCAGTTCTGTAGTATACAAATCGGAAATTAAAGTGTTGACAATGTTTGTTTCCGAGGCCTCTTTCTTTTGCTTACAGATGACTGTCTTTTCCCTGTGACTTCATAGGGTCTAGATTTTGTTTATATCTAGTGATACAAGAGTGACATGCACACTAACGACATAATTATTACTTCATTATCCTGTCGCAGACCACATTCCAGACGCAAGGGTAACTTTAACAGTTCTTGGAAAATGTACTTTACGAATTTAAAAAATCTGCATCAAAAGAAATATTTTAATTCAATTTCTCTTTAGTCAAAAGTAACCTAGTAGAATAATATTTTAAGATAGTAAGGATTGGAGTTTCAATAAGTTTTGGAAGGAAAGAATTTAGCATAAAACAAAGCATTTGTGCTTTGCAACATTTTCAGAAGAGTGGTTAACAATAAATAAATAAATATAATAAATAAATATATTTATATAATATAAATAATAAATATACATACATACATAAATATGTGTATATATATATATTCAAAATTTTGAGGGAACACAGAAAAAGAGCAGATGACCAGATGGTTCAATAAAATTCAAGGGAAGATGCGGCTTTTTCAGAAAAAGAATTATTGGTGAGCTGAGAATGGCAAAAAAGGGAAAAACTTGATTTGCAGAGTGTTAGCAAAAGCTTTTTCTTTTAACCATTATAAAATACTTCAATGGCATGACATAGTACATATTTAAGATGATAAAGATAATTTGTAGATAAAAGAAACAGCAATCATTTTTTTTTCAATTTCCCACATAAGCATCTTCCAGCATATCATTTGGATTTGTGGATATTTCCCAAAAGAAATCTAACAGGGGGATAATTGGAATTTTAGCAATCACATACCAGAAGAAAACATTGAAAGCATAGCTAATAAAAACCAATTGTAACTGGGTCATCCTTACAGATGACCTATTTTAGAAATAAAACACTTCCATAGCAATATGCTCTGGCACTCAGTTCCTAAACTTACATGCCATATTACTACTTTAAATTTTGTGTGGGAAGAAAGCATAAATAAATTAAAAAACCAACCAAACAAACAAAATGACCGTGATATTTTATGCTATTATCACCAAACAAGATCTCTATGTTTGGCTGTCCATCAGACTGGTTATGTCAGGACAGCAATGCTCAGTCATGGACACCGAAAGTGTAGAGAAGGGAAAGGATTTTCATAAAGACCTTTCCAAAGATGCGATATAATATTCTCTTCTACCATCATTTAGGTTAGTGCGATAAAATATTAGAAGCATATTTAGAATCTCATGTTTGTACCACTTGTTAGGGCCTAATCAGCAGAATTTAAGTTGGGCAAATTACAAAGTCAAATTCAAAATATCAGATTTTTACATCGGGAAATAAAGATCTAGGCACATAGATCTTTAGCACTGTAAGAAATTAGCTTCATCTTTTACATTTGTGAAAGGTGCAGAGTGATCACTCCATGCAATTATATCATTAGGTGAAGTCCTGATTTAGAAAGAGCACTAAACTGAAAAGAAAATCACGTTGTCTAGCTATGCTTAATCTTTGCAGTTTGCCAAGAATAGTGGTGTTTCACACACTCTGGCTTTGCTTTACAGCCTGAAAGGGGTGGCTATGAAGTGTAAATAGAGCAAACTCTGTGCTCCATCACTTTGGAGGTTACTTCTATAGGCACTAAATGTGTTTTATTTAGGAAAAACAGATTTAATTAAGCAAATGTTTCTGAGGCATCTGTGGTATACCAAACCCTGTATAAAGCATTACAACAGTATCAAACCCAAATCTGTACAAATTCAAGGTACTAGGTTGCTTCTCTTTCTTCAACTTCACTACTCTGATTTTTGTTGTTGTTTGTTTATCGCTCTACCAGTATTTAATTTTATTTCATGAGTTGGTGATTGGAACAGTAGTTAAACAACAACAAAAAAAATGGGACACGGGCATCTCTATTGGAAGTACCTGGTCCAAATACCAGAATTCCAGTTCTAACCTAGCTTTGTGCTGCTGCTGTACAGCCTGGGAAGTGGCAGATGAAGCTTAAGTACATGTGTCCCTGCCAATCATGTGGGAAGGGCAGGCTGAAGTTCGAGTCCCACTTCTATTGTGGGTATTTGAAAACAGGTGGCAAACGATAAAATAAAAAATATTCAAAAGAAAAATCAAATTGCCTTTTTTCTAGAAATTCACTAAATTCTAAAAGGAGAAGAATCTCATTTAATCAAATTCAATATGGGCCCATATTTTTATTTTATTGCAAGTTAAAATGCTTCATTTATACCTGCATAAGAAACCAAAGAGTTATAGAGCAAGATATTTGATCTTTTATTAATTATTTCATCCAACACCTGAATCAGAAAGAAATTAAAGTCTAGGCTTGATGATCAAGCACTACTTTATTCAGGAAGGTTACACATGAACAAATTCAGAATCATTGCCTCCTTATTTTGACATTAAAAAACAAATATGTGAAAAGTAACCTACATGGACAATTTTTAATAGGGATAAAAGACTGCCCCAACTATAGGACATGTCTAAAAGTAACATTATTAGTTATGGTTCTAAAGGATTTGAGCAACTGAGGAATTGAGACCAGTTATGATAGATGTAATTGCACTAGCTCAATTCGAGTGGAAAAACAAAGGAGAAAATATCTAATAAACTCCTAAAGTTCTTAGGATAAATGATTCTATGCACATTAATAGTTGTGCTACTAAAGGAAATGGAAATTTAACCATCCATATACCAGTGGCAGGCGTTTGGCCTAGTGGTTTCAATGACTCTTCACATGTGTGTATCCATATCTAGTTCCTGGGTTCAACACCTGCTCCTGCTATTGTGGATCCTGGGAGGCAATGTTAAAGCATCACCCATATGGACACCTTACTTCGTTTCTGGTCAGCAGCTTTGGCTTCAGCCCAGATCAGGTCATTTCCAGCATTTGGATGAGTGAACTAAAATATAGGAATACACACTTCTGGGTTCTTCATTCCCAGTTCTTATGCCTCTCAAATAAACCAACGAAAAAATTAATTCCATGCACTAAAACAAAATGCAGCACAATTTAACACTTTTTTATATCCCTATAGTATTGATGCCACAGAATTATAATTTTATTTATATATTGCAGCATAAATATGTATCCTTCTTTAATAAAATGCCTCTAATTTATGTAGCCATCACATATTGTTTTGGAAGTCATATTACAATGTAACTTACCCTTTACATTAAGTAAGTTTCCACTGTTTGCTCCATCATAACTTTTTTTTATGTTTCAAGTCTGGTGATTTCAATGGTCAAAAACATTTGGTAGAATTTTATGTAATTAGATTTTATGACTCAATTCAAGAAGAAAGAATTGAGTCACAAGATTAGACATCTCTGCCTTCTTTAAATTTACTATGTAGCTAGGTTAAGAATATTTCATGCAATCTATCATTGAAACAAAAAGTACATAAATCACCATCAAAATAGTGAATGCAGATTTGTAAGAAGATATTGAATGTTGGCACAGGAATTTAATGTTGCTATAATCTATCAAATTACGTAAATATGTGAAAGGCACATATTTTTCATTCCTTCCATGACAATTTTTCCACATACAGTGTTAGATCTGTATCCAAATCGTACATTTTGTCTGTTTCATGGAGCTCCCTGAAGTTGATTACATTGAAAGGGTTATAAGGAGTTGTGTCCCAGTGAGTCTGGACCTTACTGAAAATTTTAAAATCAATATATTACAATTAAGTGTTAGATTTTTGGTAATGTTAAGCATATCTTTTTCCCAGTTTAGAATTTCGATAATGGCACTCTACAATTAAGAAGTGACAGTTATTGCATTTGCATTATGAAAGCCTGAAATCTCAAAGCAACTGATTTACTACAAGAAAATCTAACATCTAAAAAGAAACATTTGCCTACTTATCTATAAATGAATATCAATTCCTAATTATGCATTTTAAAAGTTGTAATGGGAAGTCACATTAAAAACTGATTATTACTATATATTTTTAATTAGTATGGAAACAGACAATATTATGTGGACATGGACTAGATTTTTCACATTATTTGAACTATCATGTAAGTCCACATAATGAGGAAGTACATGCCAAGATATATGAAATGTGACCATCAATTCAAGTTGTAATAAAAAATGAATGAAACAAATGTGCATGGTTTAAAAATTGACTGTCAGGCAGCTGCTTTGCTGATGAAAGAGAAGCTTGGTGATTTTCCTATCTGCACCTGTTTCACCACAAAGTAACTGTCAGGCGACTATATGTGTTCCTTCCCCGGACTAGAGATCCCTTGTCCATTGGCCCTCTAAGTCAACTGGGTCTTTTGTACCACTCTATGTCTTCCATGAACAGGAATAGGTACTTGCTTTAAGGACATTTACTCACACATAAGTAGCAAAACTACCATAGGATGGTAACATAAAACATCATGTAAAACTTGTTATGCCGCTGTGAAAAACAGTCAGCTTTATCTTTGAGGTTTTCATATGCCCAAAGAAAGAATATTCTAATACCCGAAGAAGAGATTGTTATTATTTTGATGCCCTGTGGTTCCTAATTCAATAGAAGGAAAACATTTGTCATGCAGATCTACTTATCATAAGGCAAATGCTTTTTGTCAAAATCCTTCATTGAGGAAAAATTATTAAGTCCTGAGCGAGATTACTGATGCAACCCCAATTATACTTCTAGTAAAAAGTTTCAGAAAGCCAAAATATAGTTAAGCTTCATGGTATGATTATATTCTTCATTGTTCTGTACATTTCAGCTTTATCAATGCTTGATATATTACAGAATAAAAATACTTGGAAAATTCTACTGATTTTTTTACCCATTCATAAAACTAGGGTGAAAGACATCACGAAATCTCAGAGTGTTGTACCATGAGTCTAATCCTGGATGATAATGCTTAACATATTTTTACACTCACAAAGCATTTTCTTAAAGCATTTGCCAAGATTTAGGATCAAATTTTTGTTTGAGTTTCAGGTCCCATCATAGGTTGACCTGTGTTGGTCTCCCTGTCCCTCTGGGAACATACACAGAGGCACGCATGCCACCTGCCTTTGTACCTTGATACTTGCTTCTCTGCTTTGCTATGTATCTTTACTAGATATGCTTAAGTTGAGAACATAATATAAGAATATACAAATCTAATAACATAGACAATATTCACCAAAGTTTGTTCTGAAATACTTTATAAAGAATAAAGCTGAAGTCTCACAGGTACTACTTAGCCTCATCCAACTCCTTCCCCAGAGTTTAATCATTCTTAAGAAGCTGCAATGTATGGGGTTTATGGCATCTTTTTCATCTAAAATGCTCAAAAATGTGTACAGCTAAATACAACACTGCTTTAAAAAAATCTGTCCATCCTTTATACACATGAAAAAAGCTTGTCTTAATGCTATGTTTGCTACCAGTTACTGACTTTCGTATTGATGGAAACGAGTCAATAAAGAAAGTCCGCATATATTTTTTTGTATATATACATAGGATTCTTCAAGAGCAGAATCTGTGCTCCCCCCACAAAAAACCTCATATTGTTATTTTGCTATAAACAGGGATAATAATTCAATAATTTACATTCTTAGAAACACTAGATTAGTGCTTCATTAGGTATATCTTTTCTAATAATTTATGTTATCAGCTTTTTTTCCTTTTTGGATGCCTGATAATTAAATATGCAAAAGTATTCATATAATTTTTCACTTATTTTTGGTATAGTGCACTATTAGTACAACAAGGTGCTGTTTAAAGAGATTTGTCATTTGCAGACTTCTAAAATTTAAAAAATACTTGCTAATAATTATTATAAAGAATGCTTTCTACTCAGTCTTCTAGCATACCGCATACACTATTCAAAACATTTGAAATATATTATCTTATTCAATTTTCACAATTTTGCAGAATTTTAACTTTAAGAAGATAAAAAGTTTTTCGTTCTTTTTGTTTTCACTGTTCTATCTCTTGGACTTAAAATAGTCCTGTATACACTTGGTGCTTATCAAATAGTTTTTCATTTTTTATAAATTTACCTTAACTAGGTAAATATCTTCCACTACTCAACACTTAAAGAAAATACCATACTGGTTTATATTTATATAGTTATTAAATTTTATTTTCCAAGTAATATTGATTAAAAATATTTACAAACCTGGGCCTAGTCCAGTAGCCTAGTGGCTAGGGTCCTTGCCTTGCATGTGTGTGATCCCATCTGGGCACCAGTTCTAGTTCCAGCTGTCCCACTTCCCATCCAGCTCCCTGCTGTGGCCTGGGAAAGCAGTCGAGGATGGCCCAAGGCCTAAGGACCCTGCATCTGGGTGGGACACCTGGAGGAGACTCCAGGCTCCTGGCTTTGGATCGGCATAGCATCGGCCGTTGCAGCCACTTAGGGAGTGAATCAGCAGACAGAAGATTTCCTGTCTCTGCTCCTCTCTGTATATATGACTTTCCAATAAAAAAAAATTAATAAATCTTAAAAACATTTACAAACCTACTTTTAAGTCCACAGTTTAGCACTCTTATTTATATGGCTTTAAAAGTTATAGCAGCATATTTTTACATTAAGGATTGGAGAAAAGGATTCTATTCAAAGCAATACCTGATATATTGTACACATGTCTTTCTCTGTACTTTAAATACATTAATTTCTAAAGGATGCATTAGTGGGAAGCTAGAAGGAAGGACAGAATAACCAAGACTTGAACAGGCACCCCAATATGGATGCTGGCATTGCAAGCAGGAATTTTACTTGTTTCATAACAACACTTGACCCCTAGACCTCTTGAACTCACTCCTCCCAGGCAACTACACTTTTGCAGTACATCCCCAGTCCCTCCACCTGCCCAGCCCTGGTAACTACCACTCTAGTCATTGCTTCCACACAAGTTGGACTTCTTTAAGGTAATGAATCTTTGCTGCATTTTTCAAATACAGGTAAAATGTCCATAGCTCTGGCTCTAAAGGCAAGTATGTAAGTGAAGTTTTTTTTTACCGGTTTGTTAAAAGTTTCCTGCATGCTCTCAAAGTCGTTAAATCTGTACCAATATACACTGGTGAAATCCGAAAGATGGCTTTGTGCTTTCGTATACTGTATCTGCCTCCACACGAGTTTCTACCACGATGCTATTTTTCTAAGGCCAGGTAGAGTAACTTTAGAGAGTAGATATGTAAGCTTGATGTTCTAATGTGCCTAAAAACACTTCAGTAGCTAATGGATACTCTGGACATTTTTTTCTATGAAAGAGTTATTTTTATTTATTTCCAGGTAGAATAGAGTTAGAAAGAGAGAGAGAGAGAGAGAGAGAGAGAGAGAGAGAGAGAGAAAGAGAGAGTTCTTTTATCCTCTAGTTCACTACTCAAATAGTTGTAATGGCTGTAGCAGGGCCAGACCAAATTCTGAGCCAGAGATTTCTTCCAGGTCTCCCACGTTGAGCGTAGGGGCCCAAGCAGTTAAGTCCTCTGCAGCTTTCCCAGGCATATTATCAGCGAGCTACATTGGAAGTAGTGCAGCTGGGACTCGAATCCATACACATATGGGATGCTGGCATTGCAGGTGGCAGCTTGGTACACAATGCCACACAGCTGCCCCATGCCCCGGACATTCTTAACCTCTGGAAGTATGTCTCAGACTCATTGGTTAGTGAGAATATTGTGGCAATGAGAAACTTTGTTTTTAATCCTTCATATAATCTATAAAATGTCACAAAGGATTCACTATATTAAGAACTTTCAGTGAACCAAATAGCACCACTTTATTGTGTGTGCTTAAAGGTGGGACACTGCCCGGAAACAATTAAATACAAATGAAATTAAAACAATCTGATTCAATTTATGTGTTGTCAATATAGCTATTACAAATAGTGTGGCTTATTATCTTCATACTTCACTGACGCTCTTTTAAAAATTTCTTTCTGAAATATATAGTTTATCATCCAGATCCCTTGTAAGTGCATATCTGAAGATTTTAGAAATAATTTATTATATTGTTATAGAAAGCTAAAATGCACATCTTTACTGTTATTTATTTTATCAGCGTTATTAATAATTATTCTTGCTCTACCTTAATGGTATAGTAAAAATTTTCAAGCTTACTGTTTTTGGCAGTCACAGTAGAAATTTTCACTTATAACTTTCCTAAAAATGTAAGATCTAATTTTTCAACAATAGTCCTGCAGTATACCTATTGTTCATTCAAATGAGAGTGTCTTGAGCAAACTTTTGTGTTAGCACATGAAATAATGTGTGATCAATTCCAGTTCACATGCCCAAACTACTCCTCAGTCATGTAAGTACAGGCAGTAATTCAAAATGCAATTACCAAAGCAGCAATAATGGATGACTCTGGGGGAGTCCATTCAATCATTTCTGAATGCATGTTTTCTCCCAGTCTTTCACCATGACTTATGTAAAACTGGTGTACAATTTCTCTATAGTTCCCACAGTGATCACTGAGCCATATTCTATCCTACACAAACGAAATCACTGAAGGCCCAGAGGTAAAAACTTCGAAGCTTTGAACCACAATGACCATTTCTTGATTTTAGCCAATGGCATAAAGGATCCTTACTGCAAGTATTCCCAGGACTATCATGATGAGAAGTACATCCATTATTTTGTTTGTTGTTTTTGATAAATGAAAACCTATGTTATTCAGTCAGAGCTAAGATCCAATAATCCAGCTGGCTGCTACCTTCCTTTTGTTTTTACCTCACATGTGTCAGTCATGTGTTTTCCTTTTCTGGAACTAGAGCAGAGAAAATGAGGCAACATCTGTTTTACACTACATTTGCTTTACTTTCCATCTACAGGCCATTAAAAGCTACACCACATACGTCTACCAAACATGAATTGTAGCATCCGGAGTTACTGTTCTAAAAACTGATATAGCTTATGATACTGCTAATTGAAATTTTATATGACTTATCTTTGCCTATAAACATCTGGGGATCTCTATAATGTGAGACATTAATTTTTTTTAGCTTAGTACCAATCCATATACAACCTATGCTCTGGTATACTGAAAAACATGCAGTCATACAAGCCCTCCATGCACTTTCCTTTATTTCTCCCATTTTATGAGATGCTTTTCTACTCTCTCTAAGGTTCAACTCAGTAATTCATTTTAACAACTGTCTCTTTAAAAATGCTTCCTTCAACACTCTGACACTCCAAAAGTATTAGTTGCACAACAGTGAGTTTGTATGACTGTTTATTTTCCTTTTGGAATCAGGATTTATATACAATAGTCAGTTCTCTGAGATAAAAATTTGTGAATTTTCCTTCTTGATATACTCTTCCATTCCCTAGCACATTGCCTTATACACAGTAGACATGCAGTTCACTTCTATCAACATTCAATTTTTTCAGGACACAATTAAAAATAACCAAGATTAAAACAATGTATTTGTATGAAAGTGCTAAAATACCTGAAACCTTAAATGAATTAAAATTTCAACTAGGTACATATAGAAGAATTAGGCAAAAGTGCATTGTACGCTATAGGAAACCAGTTATGATTACATTAAATCATTCATCTTTTAAATAGGTAAATTTTTAAAAACACATTTCTTTTATTTGAATATCAGAGTTACAGGGGAAAGGAAGACACAGAGAGAGACAGAGAAAGAGAGAAAGAGAGAGAGGAAGAGAGGATTATTCACTCTCCAGTGGCCACAGTGGCCAACTCTGAGCTAGGCTCATGCTGGGAGCCAGCAGTTTCATCTGGGTCTCCCACATGGATAACAGAGACACAAACGTTTGGGCCATCCTATGCTGCCTTCTTCCCGGGCCAGGAGCAGGGAGTTGCATCTGGAGTTGAGTATCCAGGACTTATATCAGTGTTCATATGGGAGACTAACATCACAGACGGTGGTTTCATTTGCTATGTCATAATGCTGTTCCTTACATTTGTAGTATTTTACCACAACTCTTACTCCATAAATATAATTTTAATAGTGCTTACTTTGCTTGTGTTATTTTGAGGTTTTGATCTTGCTAACATTATATGTTTATTTGAAATCAATTTATAAAGTGAAACTGGAAATTTGTTTATTTTTATTTTCCTTGGTGAGATGATTTAGATTACAACTTCACAGAAGCGAAAGATTATGCCAACCATAATGTCTTTAAGAAAGAAGCCTTTGTTGGTAAATTTTTGTTGTCAGTATCAGAATTATCTTTATATTCCCAGTAATGGATAATGCTGAAGATTATTTTTCATAGTTGAAAGGTATTTTAAAACATTATTTCCAAGAGTGAACACATTTAATAAAAACATTCTGTAAACCCTGACATAAGCCCTGTAAAATGCAAGTTGAATTGAAATTTTAAAGAGAAATTAATAATTGCATTAATTTTATAAACAGCTAATAAGAGACTTCCAGAAAAATCGTGGAAACAGAAATTCAATTAGGAAAATTTTTTGGCGACACAGGCTACTGATGGTGGTTCAAGCTGAGTAGTAATAGCATTGTATATACCAAAATTGGACATATTTGGAATTCCGTATGTGGAATAAAGGAGATTTCAACTGCCTGTCAACATTATAATGCACTGAAAGTCAATAGAATGTTAGCTTCAAAGTAAGAATGCTTTCAGCAATAGGATAATAGCGATGCTAGCTTTAATCATTAAGTGGTCAATCTCTGTTTCACAAATTGCTAAACCAAAGTGTCTTCTTCCATTCCACCTGTGCTGCTTTGCATCCAACAATTTCTAGCGCCGCACTTTGTTTTCAAGTTATTTATTCTGGTTTTACCTTTTATTCAATCTCCAACACATTTCACAGCTTTGGCACTTGAAATTATGCATGCAGTATTTAACAAGAAATTAAAGATTACATCGTCACAAGTCCTAACATTTAACCAATTCTTAGCGATTGTTGAGTATTTCTCACAATTCAAATCATTCCACCATTGTTGTGTCAAAAGCAGTAACTCACACAAGCCAACTGAAGGAAGAGTTCACAGAGCTTATACAAGTATTAAGTATAGTCACTATTTCAGCTCTATATCCTAGAGTTCACCACAGAGAGAAGTAACACTGGGGCACTATGGCAGCCTGGTACGACAGTTTCTCAAGCCTCATCATTTGGCGTATCCTCTGTTTATAGACATGACAGACCCTGACATGGTCAAAGGATCTCTGTGTCTCCCTCTCTCTCTGTAGCAATATACTTTAAAATGATAGTTTTTTAAATTTTATTTTAAAGTATTTCTCTACCTGCTTTAAGGAGCCAATGATATTATTGCAGAGTAACAATCTACAAACAACTTCTAGGACAACTTAATTTCAAAGAATTTTCATTTCTTTCCCCCTTTTTGACTTTTGGAAATGGGTCTATAATTAATTTATATGCAGAATTTTATAGTGATTGGTACAATAGGTGATGGGGCTATCCTGCAAATTTTTAAGAAATAATTGCTGGTGTTTGTGTCTGGAGTTCTCCATTCATAAAAGAAAATAAACTGATACAAAAACTTCTGAAAATAGATATTTGATTCCTATGTCATGAAAAATTTGTTAATGATACAAGTATAAAATTTGGAAATCGTTAGATAGTCCCATAGTTAGAAATGCAGCAGATAACACAAATATTTGCTATTAGGGATACTTGCTTCTTAAGAATTTCTAGCTAGTAGATATTTAACCACTTTTGAATGATTATAAGCAAATCTTTTGATAGATGTGATTTCTACTTCTGTCAGTAGTCTACAAAATAATTGTTTAAAATGCAACTTCATTTTCATACTCTTTTAGATTTTAGTTTTTATTTATATTTTAATGTGGAGAATTATTTTGTTAGAATTCACAAGTTTTTACAACTGAATTATGAGAAAATGAAAATCATTTCAGGACACTAGTTTTTTCCTATTAAAAACTTAAAATTAATATTATTATTGACTACTGTGGGGAAAAGTCCAAGCCAAAGATGAGACGCTTACAAAAACATTGAAATCATATTTCTTCTTAGGTAATGCAAAATGCAGACACCATATGAAGCAACTAGTCAGTTTTAAAACCTGAAAGCAGATGAATCAGAAGTATGTGAATATAAACAACACTTCACTTTGAAAGATCATTCTAGAAAAGTACCAGAGAAGTCATTCGCTGCTGAACACACCTGCAACTTTTTCTAAGAAAATCCATGTCAGATTGTGACAGCCCATCTCAGTTATTTGAACCAAGATCAGTCATCTGAAAGATGGCGACCTTTTATTGGGTGGCCTGTGATCTTTGAGATAGGACTTCTTGTCTACCAAAAAAAAAAAAAAATGCATACAGCTAGATAGAATCTTGCCCACTTATTTGACTGGAAACGTTCTGAAAGATGTTGTCATCTGTGGAAACTGATAATGAAAAATTATAAGGTTCTATGAAGAATCCCTGGAGCCCAATTAAAAGTAACACATTATAGCTTGTTAAGGGGAAGCGGACGTCACTCAACGTTTTGGGTAAACATGCTTGATTGTTGGTTTCATGGCTCATCTTTGTGCAGTAGGTATAGCATGGGATTGATCATAAAGGCTGAATTCTGAGTGACCAGGCTATTGCAGATCTGCTAAAACCCGATTATACCAGCTTATGGAAACTATATACATTTCTTAACAACTCAGAATACAGTGAGATCATATTAGTAGCTTGAAACCTGCCACCGTGGGAGTATTTATACCAATGAAATCGTTAAGTGTGACCAAATGGGATTGCTACTCCCTCTGTGACACCCACCCTCAGTCAGTTGTTAATCATTTATTACTCATCATTAAAATCTCATTTCCTTTCGCCAAGGGAGGGAAACAAACATGTGTTAAAGGTTTTCTTCTTGACATACATGAGAAATCTGAATGCTCCCTTCTCTTCCTCGTTTCAGTGGTACTGAGTAACGTTCTGAGCAGTAGCCATGACGCAAGACAAACAATGCAGACAACCAATGTAGACCATGAACAACTCAACTAGTGCCCACACATCAAAAACATAGGGAAGCAGAAAGTCATCTTGGACAGACCAAGTAACAGGGTGCCAAGTTGCCGAATTTAGCTTACAGAAATTAGAAAAACAGGAAGAAATATTAAGTATCATCCCACCTTTTATCATCACTTTGTGTCAATAATTCTAGACAATATTACAAAAAAGGATCCCATCACAAACAGCTGGACTTTCCTCTGGTATACTGTGGCTAGTGAGCTTAGAATCAAGTATTGCAAACATCCAGTTATGTAAAACAATGAGATATTTTGATATTTAGACAATCTTCAAACAAATCTTCCACTGCACATCATGAACTGCTAATGTGGTATAGAAGAAGAGAAGATCTAGAATTTTACTATGTCATGTTACCACAGCACAAATATTATGGGATCCTGCTTTGAGGGCCCACACACTGCCTGGCCTCCACGCTAATCATGAAGGTTTGACCAATCATGATGTGCCATGTGTGCCCAGAGAATTCTCCCCATGTGCTGTCAGTAGTATTACTGTAAACTGCCTTTGCATTGATCAATGCGCATAGGCACGGCTGCTTTGGAACCAAAGAGGCAACTAAAACCCAAGTCTGGCACGTAACAAATAAATTACTGAAGATTGCTTCAGTGTAAGATTTGACTGAACTCACATTGCAAAGTACATACTAAGAAGATAGCAAACAGAGCAAAATATACTAAGCACAGCATTGCATTCAATAATTAAAATTATAAACTATCTAAATGCTAACAAAAACAAATACATTTTGAAGAATATACAATAAAGAAGAAATATGTACCATAAATTTTTTAAAGATAAAATGATTCATATACATTTGTATAGGAAAATGTACACATATATGATATGATATAAATATTTCACTATAAATTATATGAAGAGAAATACTGATGGAAAATAATATCTGCATGACTATTGAGTTGTTAATATTTTACCTACAATTTCTAAATATTCTCAAACTTTGCAACTATATAAAAATCAAACGATTTAAAAATGATTAGCAGATACTGCATTTTCATTAATACAGCATAAAAAATATAACTGTCCTTCTTAAATTCATGGAAAATACATTTGATTAAAAAAAAACTATCCACAGATTGCAAGTTATTTTTGCGCCAATACATACGTACTTTAATTCCATTTTCCAAAAATTCCTTTGAAGTTTCTTTATAGACTAGATTTCTGGAACTATTATCAAGATTACTGTATAGTTACATGAAAGTATTTGAACTCAACAGTTTAGACTGAAGAAACTTTCTAAAAGTTAGAAATTGCATGTAAAAACAAAGCGTGAACTATCACGTGCCAAGAAAATCCTTCCCTCGTAGAAAATGTATGAAAAATCTTTATTTTAAGAAGAGACTTACTTCTAAGAGAATAAAAAAGGCTAACAAGTGGTTAGTAATTTTCTGTTACAATAGTATTATCAAAATCTAAATAATTCTGACAATTTGGGTCTAGGGAAGTATTTTCACAATTCCGTGGGATGCCATTTTAGTCTGTGATGAGAGAATCGTGTGCACTTCACACAGAATCTCAAGCCTGTCTATTACTGAAATAGTTTGGTGGCTAGCCTGGTATCTTTAGTTCTTCATATCAGTGCCATTAAATACATGCAGTGCAGCTGAATTACCACATTGTTGTATCCCCAATCTGTGAAAGCATCTTCCCATTACGATATATCATTCACTCTTAAGTGAACACACGTTTATTTGAAAATGAAGTTTAGGAAAACCAAGACAAACAAATGTACTGAGGAGAGAAAACCCTGACTTGTTAGAAAATTCTAGGAAACTCTAAAATTCAAATCTGTTGATTTCCCTATAATAGAAAGTTCTTTTCAAGGCGGTATACAATTTCAGATTGTAAAAATTATAAGACATGAAGTTCATGGTCCTAGTATACACGACTGATGTTATATCTGCCACTATTAATAAGTAACTGTTTATAGAAAGCCCATCAACGAAATGCTCCTAACATTGCATTAAACCAATTATAGTGTTATTCTACTTACACAAATTCAAGAGCAAATACACAAGCTAAAAGATCAAACACATACCGGAGACAGCAAGGAAGTCGTCAATACTCGTGATGTCGTCCACAGCTTCAGTGAGGACATGTATGTGACTCTCCCACGTGCGCTTGTACATTTCCATGGTACTTTTTACCACCTGACTTTTGGGTCTTGATGCCAAAGCAAGTGCAGCATTAATAATCTGCAAAAATGCAAAAATTCATGCAAAATAATTTGCTTGGGAATTCTTATCATTGTGCAGATAACACATGTTATATTTTTAAAGATTAGATACATTCATCCTTTACTACAAGAAAAAATGGTAAAATTCCAAATATAAATTCCTCTTTGCTTCTAATAGTAATTTAGTTTTGTTTTGGTAATAAATAGTTACAAGTTTACTGTTTGCCTTTGCACTGAGATGCAAGAAACACAATGATAGGTGTCTTTAAGGAACTTAAAAACCATTTACCGGAAATGACAATCTAAAATTGTATCTTAATTCAGAATACAAGAAATGCTATAAGAACAAACAGTAGCCAATATTTTATAATTTTATCAATTGATATGGTATTAATATATTCATTATTTCTTGTTTGTTTTTCATTTTCTTTTTTGAGACAGAGAGAGAAGTGAGAAATTCTTCATTACCAGTACACTCAAATGTCTACAAGAGTAAACACTGGTCAATTTTGAAGCATGGAGCATGGAATCCAGTTGTGTTTTCCCACATGCGTGACAGGGACTCAGGCACGTGAGCCACGACCAGCTGCTGCTCCTCCTAGTGTGCATTAGCAGGAAACTGGGATCTGGAGTAGAGCAAGGACTGGGATCCCAGGCAACTCAATACAGAACAAAAATGGCCACGTGACAGCTTAACTGTTTCAATTCATGCCAGCCCTGCTTAATATTTCCAACATACATGAAGTATCATTAGGTACCAAGCAATGTGAATTTTTCGAAATACGAAATGAAAACATAAGCATAAATGGCCATCTTCTAGGAGTTTATATATCAGCCAGAGATGGCAGATAATTAGCAAGAAAAATACATTGTCTGTGAGATGATTATAGCTAGGAGAAAGAACAGAGAAGGGAGATAAGAAGTGGAGTGGTGAGAGGGTAGGAATTTCTTAATTTTACAAAGCCCCCCCACTCAAGGAAATTATGAATAAAATCATTATTGCCAAAAAAATTGGGAACAAAGAGTGGCGAGTTTCCAGAGAGGACAAAAAAGGAACACTTAGTGAGAATAGTAAACAATCTCCTTTAGAGATTAGGAATGCAAAAGTAACCAGCATGAATCCTGCACTGCCTGCTCAGGACTCCAGCCTTATTTGGAAGACACTAGAGAGTCATGTTGATTTTTTAAACAATTGGCTCAGACCTCCACTTAGGAAAAATTAATTTGTTAGACAAACACGGGAGGGTTAGAACCGCAAGAGGCCACAGAAACGAGCAAGAGCTTGAACTACCTTCATGGCAATAACGCTAACTGCAGGAGGATGGTGCCAAAAACGCATTAACAAACCTGTGAAAAAACATGTTAAGAACACAGAAACACTCAGAGTGGTGCAATGATAGTACTCCGCAGAGTTTCAAATAACATCATTTCTACATCTAAAATGTACAAAGAAGCTAGAAATAAAAAGTAAGGAAATACACGCAATTATTAGTGATCTCAGGATGGCAGAATTTCTATTGTTTTCCTTTTGGGGATGTGTGTAAGTATATTTAGGCATTCCAAGGCATTCCAGTAACTTAAGTTATTCTTCAAACACAGATGATTACTTAAGTTTTCCTACAAGTCATGGAAACGAATATAGTATTAGCTTTATTTTTTAAAAGATTCATTTACTCATTCAAAAAGTAGAATCAAAGTGGGTGGGGGGAAGAGACAGAGAAGTCGTCCATGTGATGGTTTACTTCCCAAATGGCAGCAAACAGCCAGAGCAGGGGCAGGTAAAACCATGACCTCCTCCAGGTCTCTCATGTGGGTGTGGGGTCCAAGCACTCGGACCATGCTTATCAGCCCAGAGTTGGATCAGAAGCAGAGAGCAGGTATTCACATATGAGAAGTTGGCAGGCAGCAGTTTTCCTGACACACCACAGTGCTGGTCCCTACCATATTACCTTAAAAAGTACAAATCACAGATTGGAAAGACTAGTTAGTGTTAGAGGCAGCTGTGTCCAGTTATTTTGAAGACAGTAATAAAGAGTACTGCAGAATTTGACTTTTAAAAATATATATTTTCATTTTATTTGAAATGCAGAGAGACAGAGATAGAGAGGCAGGTGGAGAGAGATAGACAGAGTTCTTCCATCCATTGGTTCACTCCCCAGATGCCAGCAACAGCCAGGGCCAAACTAAGCAAAAATTGGGACCCAATAACTTCATCAAGGTCTTCAATATGACTAACAGGACCCAATCCTGGCTCCTGGATTCGGATCAGCTCAGGTTCAGCCATTGCAGACACTTGGGGAGGGAATCAGTACATGGAAGATCTTTCTCTCTCTCTCTCTCTCTCTCTCTCTCTCTCCTTCTCTCTGTAGATCTGCCTTTCCAATAAAAATAAATGCATCTTTTTTAAAAAAGGAAGAAATGTCTAGGTGATGTTATTGATGAATCATTGTAAAATACAATAGTAAGTGCCAAAACATAATGGGTTATCATAAACGAAAGCACAGGATGCCTTAGAACTTATCGGAGAGGTACTCTCAGCTTCCTAAGTGGAGATATTCCAAAGGATTCACATCTGAAAAATAAGCAGGACTAGCAAATTACAAATGGTGATACCCTTTTATGGAAAGACAATAATGTGCAAGGCCCCAGCAGTGAGGCAGGATCTAACCTCCCCTCCTGGGAAATGTTCAGCAGAGAGGAGATAGTAAAAGACTCAAGAAAATCAAAGAATTCAGAGGGATGGGTTCACTAGAGAAGAAAGTAAAATATTAACATATCAAGAGTAAAAAATAAAGATTTTTTTTAAAAGGACAATGGCTATGGAAGGGCCAAGAACAATGATAAATAAAAACACCTTTGAATTTGGAAAACCAAAGTTATTGGTATAGCAGAATGTTGGACACAGGATGCAGATGTCTTCAAAATAAAACAGTATTTAAAAAAAAAGATGCTTTTCTACTCAGTAACCTAAATGTTGTATCTTAAGTAAATTTCGACACATTATCAGACATAGAGGAGGGAGGGTTTCAGTTGCTTGAAAACATTACATTGATGCTCTCTTCTAGTTTTTGTTTTATGAAAGAAGAAACATTACATTTTAAAGCATTGTAAAATAACTTTAGAAATTATTGTGCAGTAGTATTTTTTTTTACTTCAGCTTTGGAGTTTTATTGACCTGTTAACTTACAATGTACCATTGTTTACACTGTAAAAGCTATGGTCTCTAGTGTTCCATTGCTTCTGCAATTGGACAACCGTGTACACATGTGGTTTTTTTGAAATTATGCCTCCATAGTAAGGGACTGTTCTGAAGTACCGTGCAGAACCCTCAGCGGGGATGTACAGACAGGCTCTATTTTACCAGGACATTTTCAGTTCTGCTGCTTATCCAATGTATCTGATTCAACATTGCTTACTAGGAGAAAAGTTTATCTTCTTTACTCTCATGACATTTAGTTTATATCTAAAATAGACAATTCAAATGTGCTAACCCTCTTTAGGGCAAAATAAAAATTTCTCCCAATGTCATATTCCCATGCTCATTCCTATGGTGTTCAGATATAACATCTGATCTAATTACACATGTTCTCCTTCCCTGAGACCTCCAAAGTATGCCAAAATTATGATAAAATATTTTCTTTGGTTTTCTGTAGAAGGTGATATTACAAAATAAACTGGTACTTATGAAGTGACCAATAAAGAAAACAAGGAAAAGAGACAATGATCAAGAAGGAAAATAAACAACTACGATAGGAGTGCAGATCTGACATAATTTTTTAAAGTAAGTAATTTTCTGGGTTTTATATTATCAGCATTTTATAACTGCTGTTTGATATTACTTACATATTCTAAATATACATTTACATTTTCATAAAGGCCCTTGAAACTGAATGGACTTATGCCTCCAAAGCACTATAATTTGCATAAAAATCTAACTTCTGAAATGATAAAATGAGTACAGATTGTACTGCAATATTTCATAAAACTACATCTTTTCTTAATTTTTTCCTTATTTGAGCTATTCTATGCTTCCCATCCAGCTTCCTGCTAAACCATGTGGAGCCAGCAAGGACATGGGCACTTGTCACCCACATGGGTCACCCACATGGGACACCCACATGGGACACCCACATGGGACACCACCATGGACCTTTTGACCCCTGGCTCCAGTCTACCTCCTGGTGTTGGTCAGTTCCAGTCCTAGCTCTTGTGGGCATTTAGGGAGGGAATGGACAGATGTAATCTATGTCCATGTAGTTATGCATATGTACACATACACCCCTCTCCCTCCAAACACTTGTCTTCCAATTAGTAAATCTCACACAAAAGAATACTGAAGGCCTGCAGTGTGGCAGGAATGTTTTCTAAACTCATACGCAATTTTCATTCACTGAAGAAGTTCTTACACCTACCCCCAATTTAATGATGGAACAACTGAGGTCCACAGAGGCTGAAATGCAGAAGAGGCTTTCGGTTGGGAGCAAAAGATCACACATTAGAGTTTTACTTTGCTTCTCATTTAATTTTTATCTTTGAAAAATTCTCACTCAGTCTGTGAGAGTCAGGGCCCTAGAAGTTTTAGGTACACGGACACTAAAATGGAGAATGGAGTCAGTCATTGGATGAGCACATCCCTCTGGGGCCTTTCTAACTTTGATTTAATGCATATACACTTTCCTTAAAAAATTTCTAAAATCAATTACAGAAAAAAAAATCTATGTAATTTAAAGTTTCCCACAGGTAGTTCAATTTTGGCATCAATATAAATGATCTTGAAATTTTAGGGAATACAACAAAAGCACTTTGCAGATTAAAAAGATGAGTTATGCATGGCATGTACAGATTGGATTGCTTCAGTATCATGGCACATATATGAACTTAAAATAACAAGATGTACAATTCTTCAAATACATCTAAGGGTATATGTAATGTGAATTTATATGACATCATTTAAAGCATTAATGTATTTTGATTTGGGAGTGGAAAATAAATTCCAGTCTTCCAAATCATGGGGGTTCATGTGAAGGAATTAAAAATGACTTTGTAATCTCTGGCAAGTTTCATTTTTTTTAAAAAAAAAAAAAAGATGCTTTGTCAGAGATACTTGCAAAGTTTCTTTTAGGTATATCATCCAATTTTATACAGAGATAAAGGTAAATGTTGACTTAGACATTAATTGCCAAAATATGTATTTTAATATGAAGTTGGCAAAAGCTGAAAAGCAGAAAAGCATACATTTTCAATGTCTAAATGTTAAGGGGATTAGAATTTTTTTACCACAGATACAGAATTTTTGAAGAGTCAACTTTGGTTTCAGCACTAAAAAGGGTGCTTACAACATAAAGAAACGTAACATTCTTGTCAAAAAATTTTGTCATGCATTTATCATTTATCTGTAGTAGAATAAGAAAGAAAATTTAGAAAATATTTTATCCTAAGTGGCTCTAAAAGGAAGAGCCATGTGGAAATATTCAGGAAATGACAAGCGTATTAAATCTAGGTTGCATACACAGTGTTTTCCCCGAGAATCTAAGATATTTTGAAAAGATAGTGTGTAAACTGGATTGAAACCATCAGCAATGATTTTGTCTCCTGCTCTTTCATTCTCTCTTCCACCTACGGGTTCCTGGAATTTTCCTTAACGTGATTTTTGAGATGTAGGTGTACTGTACCCTTCTCCATGCTGCAAATATCTCCCACCAGGACAACTGAGGGGGCTCATATCTGTTCCTAGCAATTGTCTGCAAGGTGATGTTTCCACATTACTAACCTCATGAAGCTTTCCCGTCTCCCATTTTATGTTAGGATAAAAAGCAAAAGTACTCAGTTGGCCTAAAGCCCCCGATGATCACTCTCCCATTATTTCCCTTCAGTCTTCTACTTTCTCTTCTCCTTTCTTGCCATGGGGGTTGATCTACATGGTTTCATTTGTATTAAATTCATCAAATGGGAATCACTTCAAACATCATTTCCTACACTTGATCTTAGCCAAAAAGCCAAGAAGCAATAAATACAATTTCCTTAGAAAACCCCTATCAAAGTTAGATCCGGTTCCTAAATCATATACTGTCATGAAAAAATGTCTCAATTCTTTTCAATATTTACCTTACCATGTAATGTGAACTTCACTTTACATGATCATCCGGTAACAGTTAAGCCAAACTTCCCACTGTTTTCAAAATAACAGGGTTCTTAGTGTTCTTCACCCAGAGCATGTGGAAAGCACCAAGTAGAATCATTTCCATGCAACTAGGGCTCCAGTCCATGATTCTTTCCAGGAAGTTATACAGCATTTTTTTTTTTTGTATTTTCCCCCAACTGAGAAGATAAAGCATTTCCCCCAATTGTGTAGGCAAAATATTTCCCCAATAGTAGGAGTGAATAAGTTTACCCCTCCAAGGAACTTACATTATCAGCTAAACGCTAGTGTGGCAATATAAACAACTCTGCTATTATGGGAGCTGTTCAATAAAGTGTTAATTAACCTCTATATTCAGTTTTTCCAAGGGTCATTCCAAGCTGTGGAAAATCTGTCACTGGACTAGCTTTCCCTATCTAAGCATCCTCTGCTCAACCTTACTGAAACTGCAGTTGAAGATTAAATTTAAAGGGTCATTTCTGCCATAATTACTATACCTGAAATCTCACCATTTTACTTACTCATATTTCTATTGGGACTTTTTGCTGGTTGTAGGGAAAACTCATGAATTCAAGATGGAAAACCCATTTAGAAACACTGTCACATTTTAACCACACATTGTGAATAAAAAGAGATCATATTATCACCCACTTAAGTCACTCCAAGGCAAAGATTTTCACTGCCAATCTATAGACAGAAAAGCAAAACTAAATTTTAAGATTTTCTTAAAGTAAATTCTACCTATATAAAGGTATATTGTTAATTTCTCCCAGTGGGTGTTTTGTAAAATATATATCTTACAATATATATTTATATGTATACAATGTATATTTTATGCTTATAAATATATGTAATGCATTTATTCTATAATAAACATATACTATACTAATATTATATATGCATATAAAATATATGTGTGTGGGTACTTTAACAATATTGTGGAAAAAGTAGAAGTTTGTAGCGGGCTTATAGCACACATCATGATATTCCTCATTGAAGGATTCTAAATAAACACACCTTTTCTAAATCAAAGTGAAATAAAATTCTTTTTTTTTTTTAGCCCTATGCAGGAAAGATAAGGAAAATCATGTTTAGCCTTCACAAACATCAACATTTTAAAATCACTACTAGATTGGAGAAGAATCCTTCCTGGTCACAATGGATTGTAAAAGGCCAGGGTTTATTTCATTTCATCCGACCTAGAGTCCTTAATCCCTGCAGTATATTCACCAGTGCCTGCAATGTACCCCAGCGATGCACTGCTCATTGCAATCATTACGTATTAAAGAAGCAGTGCCCTGCACTCAGGAGTAATCACTGTGCATATGCTTCCTTAGGAAAAAGAACATCTGAGTTTCCAGTTTCAGAATGAATGAACTGATAGGCAAAAATTACCACAGGAAGACATAATTGGCATTGTATATTGGAAAGCAGCCTTTTATTGAGGGCAGACCTGCAATTTTTAACATAAAGTGTTGTTTATTTTGTCATGCACAAGCTTGGACCATAATATGCAAGCAGATGATAGATAAGACTGTGGTTTTTTTAATTACAGACTTGGATTCACTGGGCTATGTATAGAACATAGGAAAATAAGGTACTATGGTTTCTTGGGAGTTGGACTATGTAAATTAAATTGAATAGTGCAATACAAAACTATGAACAAGAGAAGATTCTCTCTGGGGAAATACAAATGACAAATGTACAACGGCTTTTAGCAGCTGGCAGCATCCATTTGAAGAGCTAATGTCATTTTAGGTAATGGATTAGGAAGAACTGGATGCACTCCATAATGCAGGCCAAGCATAATTTTTATGAGAACTGAGTTATCTGACATAAAAAAACACTATAGCTTCCTTCAATTTTCTGGCCTCATTTTCCACTGTTGTGATAAGGGATGGCAGGACGGAGTCTCCACAGTCAGCGGATGCAACGGCTGCTGGGATAGCAGGATTTCAGGGAAATTTTACATGCAGTATCCAGAGAATTTTGTTCAGTTGGATGTAAGAGATGAGAAACGTAAAGCAGTCGAGGCTAGTTCTCACATGTCTGGCTTAAATGACTCCATTAAGGTTGAGTGGGGAGAAAAAAGATAACAGAAGATAAAGTTGGAGAGAATAAAATTATGAATTATAGACACTGTGAAATTTAGATATTATGGGAAATCCATGTTGCAATGTATAGGCTTCAGAAATAAAATTTGGAGCAGAAAAATAGATTTTCAGCTTAATTTGATGATGAATTGAGTCCCATGAGTTGAAAGCACATAAGGTTGGATGAAGAGGGGTGTAAGTGGAGAGAGAATAGCATTTTTCAAGGGTGGAGGCATAAAAAGAAATGTAATCAAAAAGAAAAATTCACAGCAATGGATTAGTGATCATTTCAACAGGGTGGTGATCAACTGAATCAAATACCAAATTTAGTCAAACAGGATGAGAATAGACAGGAATTCATGATTTTGACACAAAGAGATTCATGTCTTGCTAGAGAAGCTTTGGTACAAGTTTGTGAAGGCAACATAAAAGGAAAGCCATGGATGATAGGATGGATTACATAATTGATGATAAGCCTATTTAATAGGCATGTGTTCTTAGCATTACACTGAATTATATATATATTATATATGCGAATTTTATATTTATACATACATATATATATTCTGTATCTCTCTTCCCAAGTATAGAACTGATTTTAGAAGAAGGAATCTTAAAAAAAAAAAGGAATCTTTTTTATCCTAGAGTTTAAAATGACATTTACACAGTGAAAATAAGCAAATTCTTCTAGGTCAACTGTGAAATAGAATGCAAAAGCCCATGGTTAAACTGGAAGCAAAGAATTGCACATTGAACAGTTTTCATTAACAAGCCCTTACATGAAATTAAAAATTGTAGGTGGCTCATTTAATTGCATATGGAATATTTTTTCCCTTTATAGAAGATTTCCTCATTTTCAAAATAACTTCCTGGATTTCTTTGGAATAGCAAATGGCTATATTTGAAAAAACCACCTAAGAAACTGTGATATATCAGAACTGACTGCTAACAAGCTTTATAAAAACGAAGGGAGGTGGGGTGGACAGGGAATAACTCCTCTGCGTATGGAACCGTAGCATGAAAAATACCAGGAAAAAAAATCATTAACTTAAATCACAGAAACAAATGATTGACAAACTACAGGAGTGCTACCACAGTAGCAAAAAAATCAAACCTCTGAGTCAGAGATTAGAGAGTCTTTCTGGCTTCCAAGGTTCAAAGACTTTCCATGATGACACAACTGGCTAATCCTCTGCATGCAAAGCCCAGCACTGCACCCACTTGGGAGACCTCAAAGAAGCTCTGGGCTCCCGGCTTCAGAATGGCTCAGCTCTGGCCTTTGAGGCCATTGGGAGAACGAACCAGTGAATGAAAGATTTTTCTGTCTTTCCTTCTCTCTGTTAAATCTGCCTTTCCAATGAAAATAAGTAAATATCTTAAAAAGTAAGATTTTCTAGTGGAAAGGTAAGAAGGGTGATTATACAGAACATAATCCATACAGCGACTTAACAGATTAACTGGGAAATGGTTGTTACTCCAACCATCTTCTTGCCACCGTGCTTTACGAACAGTGTCTTCTATATGATTCTATTAAAATGAGCAAAAAGACTTAACATTTACATAAAAGAAGAGGGGAAAACACCAGAGTTTTTGAGTCATTGTTTGAAGCTTTTACTGTACTGACAAGGCCAAGGTTTACATTATTCTTCAGGACCTGTAAGTTACTCTGTCCTGCTGCCTAAGCACCACCTCCACATGACAAAATGACTCCCCCTCAGGAAGTAGTACAGTCAATAACAGATAATTTCTTAACATTATACAGTCTTTCTAACAATTTACACAGGGACAGGAATATACACATGGCCCACTGCCTTTAGACAGCTTGTTTCAATAGCTACTCTTTAGTGACAGAATTATTTTAATTTTCTTTCTTTTTTTCTTCTGCTTTTATTCATTTTATCTGTAAAAGAAAGACTGGCAGCATTCAGCCATTGGAGTGATGCAAGAAACATCTTTGTTACACAAACCAGCAGAAGCCTATTTCACACTTCCAACGTAGTGCTTTAAGAGGCATGACAGTAATTAACTTTATTGGGTACAGTATAGGCAGAGGCTATTTCTGCGCAAGAGATGATTCCAAAGGTTAGTGCCTTTCCATCTGCCATGTTTGGAAATGGTCTATTTAATGGTTTTGGACCTACAGACCCTAAGCTTTAGCAGACTTTTCTGTGGTAAACTTCAAGAACAGAGCAGCATTTGAAATCAACGCAGCAGGAAGCAAACTGCTTGCTTTTCTGATGTTCAGCCCAAGTGCTTCTACAGCAGATATGTGTCTCTCCTGAATCAGGCACTTGATGCTTTAATGAGGAACCTTTTAAATAATTATGAAAAGGTCACTTGCATACAGTGCTGGATAGGCTAATCCTTGAAAACATGAGGAAAATTGCTGATTTTATTAACTGTGTTGACTAGAGCTGCTGTGAATTTTAGGAAAAGATAAATGTCTCCTGTCACGATATTGTCATACTGCAAGCAAATCCCATTCTTGTGAGTATATGGCTGAGCTTACAAAAAGGAAACAAAACAGGTTTTTACAGCCCAGGATTATAGCAGTTTAAGCAATTTTCATTATGGTGGTTTTTAAAGTCTCCCAGTTCTATTATCTTAGCATATCTTAACCTAATTTAGTTGGTTTTGCTTATTTATTATCAGTTTTCCCTTATCTAGCATGCAGGACTTTTTATTAAATTAAAATGCTAAACTATTTTTATTATTATAAACTATATGCATAATAAAATGGCTACATTAATTTTATTATAATAAAATAGTTCATTTAAACCCTTTTAATTATGATTGTGTCCATAATGACAATACTTCATGGAGTTATCTGAAACCGTGTCCCTTAAGACCTCATCCTGCTGACCGTCAGCTCCAGCATCACGCCGGAGCCGGAGCTTGCCCAAAACACAGAGCTTTACGCTCCATCTCAGGCCACTCATCAGAAGATGCAGTTCCACAAATGCCCCAGTAAATACTTTAAAGCCTTAATATGAGGCACAGAAACTATTTTAAGTGTGAATTTTTATAATAAAATACCTATTTTTTATAGTAAAATATCTGGTCAATGAATACTGTTTATTTTCCTTAATTTAGAAAATGGCCTAGCTGATTTTGACTGTCTTAAAAAGCTATTCTTCTATTTGTTATCACCAGAAAAAGGAATATCATCATCACAAGTGACAAATTCCTCCTGTTTTAAACAGTAGGGCTTGTAATTATAAACCATGCAATATGAACCAGAAAGCATGTTTTGTATGGGATGCTGGAGCATCTACATAGGGTGTATAAATGTAAGATATCTGTGTAAAATAAAATTTCATTTCTGCATCTGTCAATGATAGTATCACAACAAAATGACAAGGTGGCTGGTACATCTGGAACAATCTCACTTGAAACAGAGGCTATTTGTTATACATGAAATTGTCTGTGGTAGTTTCTGGTTTAGAGGAGATAACACTTCAGAAAGATGGATGACTATCCTTTAGATCAGCAGAAACTGACAGGCAGTACGAGAGGATGACTCAACCACTGGCTGACAGAGATGTGTCACATCCATCTGCCACTTTGGACAGATAAAGTTGGAACAATTTTTTTGGAATGAGTCCCAAACTAAGAATTCTTAGCATATATGTCCTAAATTGCAGAAATGACTCTGAACTAACATGGTTAACTACTCTAAGTTTGCATTTGTAGAAGTATATATAGGTCTGTTTTTCTTGTTTTTCTGTTCTTTTTTCTTTTTTAAATATAGGGGAAATCATTGGAGGGGGTGTTGGCAGGAAGTGGCAGAGTAGAAGGGAAGGTCCCTGAGCCTGTGGACCTATACCATGAAAAAAATTTTAAAATATAAATAAATGAAAGTTAAAATTTTAAAAACCAGGAAAAATTACAAACATGAATAAAATAGTTTGAAGTTACTTCCAATTTTGGAGAGCCGGAGTTGGGTTTATATGGGAAATGATTAACAAAGAAAGTTAGCATTCTATGAATTCCTAAGTCTGTTTTTAATTTATACAGACCTTACAAAACTATATAAAATTAAATTCAATACCCTCTCAAGCTTTAAATATGAGTAGTTTTCACATGTAAATTATTTTGATTATCTTCCTTAATTTTACCTGAATCTTTCCATTACCACCTTAAATAAAATCCAAAGTACAGGGGCCAATGTAGAGGCATAGCTACAGTGCCAGAATCCCAATTAGGCACTGTTTATGCCCTGATTGCATCACTTGTGTTTCAGCTCTCCACTTATATTTTTGGAAAGTAGTGGAAGATGTCCCAAAGCCTTGGGAACCTGCACCCATGTGGGAGGTCATATAAGTTGTGGTCATATAAGGAGTAAACCAGTGCATGGAAGATCCTTCTCTCTTCTGCTTCTTCTCTCTGTAAAATTTACCTTTTGAATGCAAATAAATAAATCTATACAAAAAAAAAAATCCAAGTGCAACAGCTAGGCCTACATCCAATTTTTTTTTTTTATCATACTGAAACATTTTGTGGCGCTTATTCTATTTTCCTAACACTATTATTAATCAACCTAAAAATAACAATTTGCTAGAATCCAATTATTTCAGTGCAGAATCCACAGTGGCATCTGGGTTCCCTTTCTTAGCTATTAACTTCTGTTGAACAATTTTTGTTGTGCGAAATTACCTTCACTTATTTTCTCTTAAGTTTCAATTAGATTCCTATATTTCTTTAAATTTATTGCCAATTTGATCTCTTCTCAGTATTTTCATCCTGCGTTACTGGTGGATCACTTGCAGAATCACTAGCTTCTTGGAATTGCAACATTTTACTTCTACCACGCAGAATTTGTAAGTCTTAAAATTCTTTCCTGTACCTGAACTACTTCCATATGGTTTCATATCTTACTAAAACATTAATGAATATACTTCTCATGAATTCATTTACTAATTGGTTAAAAGATTTTTTTAACATATTATGAGGTAAAATGCTCTTCTATAGAAATCATTCACCCTTTCTTCCATAATAATATTTCTTTAAGTAATATATAGAATATGACTTGAAATTGATCTTGACATATTACATAATCTGTTTGGCCGATTACAAGTTGGTCACCTCAGGAGACAGATATCTCCATTTCTCCTCTTCTACTCAATGCTTCCTAGCTTTCCCACATTGAACAGATTCATCTTATTAAGTGGCTATGAAAGACTCACTGAAGCTTCTATATGTGCGCGTGAAGAGTACTTTGCAACATATATTTAAAAATGTAAAGTGTAAAGAATTTCTATTGAACCTTTGAAGGAAAATCAAGGGTATAAATTAAAATTTAACTAAAATGGACTATAACTGTTATGCAAGTAAACATATTATAAATTATCAAAATGTAGTGTCTCGAATTAGAATGCTGTTACTTAGCAAAATATTATGAAGCTATAAAATTACATCACAGAATCATATTTAATGACATTCCAAGGAGTTCAAGTGAAAGACTAAGTTTAAACAAGCTGTAATATATCTGGTTTTATGTACAGTGTTTATCTACCTACACTAAAAATCTAAAGGGATGCACTTCAAAGCAGTACTCATCATTCCTGACAAAGCGGTTATAGGAGATTTCTGTTTTTAAGTTTGATTCTGTGTTAAAAAAAATGAATTTCTAGCAACACAGGAAAAAAAAAATAAAGTTCTTTAGAGCTGATTCAAAATGTTCCCTAGGTAGGAATTTGAAATAGCGGTTAAGACACTTCTTAGAATATAGACATCCTCATAATGTCGGATTCGATGTTTCCACTTAAAACTGTAGCTGGCGCTGACAGTTCTGGCTTGACTTCATTTCTCCTGATTTGACCTTGCCTAGCCCTGAAAGTTACAGCCATTTGAAAACCAAACCAATGGATGAAACATATTTGTATCATCTTCAAATAAATGAAAACAAATGAGGTTTAAAAAAATTTTTTTTAGATTTATCATTTTTTTATTGGAAAGGCAGATTTACAAGAAGAAATGCAGAGAGATCTTCCATTTGCCGCTAAACTCCCCAAATAGCCATAATGGCTGGAGCTGAGTCGATCCAAAACCAGGAACCAGGAACTACTACTGCATCACCCATGTCAGTGCAGGGTCCCAAGACTTTGGGCTATCCTCCACTGTTATGCTATGGCATTTTAGGATTTATTTCATACAAACACTTTGGCATTATTTTATATATGCTGTTTTTGTTTGAAAAGCAGAACTGCAGAGAGGAGAAACAGAGAACCTTTCCAATAACCAGTTCATTCAAAATGATCACATCAGTTGGGGCTGGGTCAGACCAAACCCAGTAGCATCTTTTGGGTCTTCTACGTGGATAGCAGGAGCCAAAGGAATCAGGGCCTCTTCCCACCACTTTTCCCAGGCCTTTATCAAGGAGCAGGGTCAGAAGAGGTGTATCCAGAACTCCAACTAGCACCCATGTGTGATATTGGCATCACGGGCAACAGTTTTATCCGCTACATCACAACTCTGGCCCTGGCATTAAATACATCGGTGTGTTAACTATATACAGAATGCCAATTTCACATTAAATCTACTATGCTCCTAGTAAACTGTTCTCTCCAATTTTAAACCCATATGTTAATAACCTGCAAAGTCCCTTCTTTTTCTGCATAGGCAGATGCAAATTGAAGACTCCATGTGGAACAGATCATAAATCTCGGGAAGATCCTTTTCAGGTATATGACAAAGGATAAATAATAGCATAGTGTAAGTTTACAGATAACACTTTGTTGCACTTTCTATGCCTAAGATTTTAATAACTGGAAATCGGAATTTAAAAAAATAATAATAAAGTCTTGTCTTGGTTTCAGTTACACAGTCTAGGTTTCAATTAATAAGTCCTTTGAGCATTGTGTTCATTAGGCTTACATGGTCATACCATTTGAAAAATAGTTATTATCTAGAGCAAAATGAAGTTAAAACTGTTTTTTTATCTACTGGATAACTGTTTTTGTTTTGCTTTTTAGTCTACAGTCTAACAAATGCAAAATTATCAGAAGATAGCTTTGTAAAATACCACAAGCTATGTCATTAAACAGACTCTGGAATTAACTAAGGCACCAACTATCAGAGGAATGGTTAAAAGAAATTGTGGGGTCTGTGTGTGTCTGTATACAAAGTGGAGTATTATTATTCAGCTATAAAAAGATAATGGAATTTTGCCATTTGCTTTAAAATTGATGAAACTGGAGGATATCATGGTAAGCCTAAGCTGGGGACAGAAAGGCAAGTATCATATGTTCTCCCATTTATATGGTAGATTAAAAAAAGAATCAAAGAATAAAAACAAAAGAAGTGGCTGTGTGCACTATACTGCAAATATATTTTTGTAGAAGTTTATATCTTTATCAAAGCTAAAGTTATTAATGATATGCTATTATAGCTTAATGATGCAATATTGTAAAACTTTTCTTTAGAGTGAGCATATTTTCACATGAATATTGTTTAGAGTCCTTTTATCTATATTCCAACTGAATTATGGTCTTTTTACTTTGTACTTGTTGAAAGCTTTATTTAGTGGATAATTAAGGCTTTGATTATAATGTAAATTAAAATATGCTATCTCAAAAATTTAAAAGGGAAGGAAGTAGGGAGTGGGAGGAAGGAAATCATAATTATAATCTTAGAAAAGTATCTATGAACTACACTTAACCTGTTTTCTTTGTATTAATATCACATTAACATGAGAATTGTGCTGTAGTAATTATTATGCATTTTCTGTGACCCTGTAATCCAGCATATTTATAAATTCCTTCAAAATAAAAATATCAATATTAATATTTTTCTTAATATATAACAGGACCATACACATTATGTACTTTCATTATTTTAAATTTGTCCAAGATTAAATAAGCCAGCTGTGCTCTGTTGACCTAGGGATTTGGAGAAAGATTTACATAACAAGACGTTGTCTTCAAAACAGCAAGAATAACAGATGAGGTCTTCCTTTCCTGTAATTAACCACACTAGGGTTTAGACTTCTCACAGCAACTTAAGAAGACACATTTAGATCTAAAACTTAAATGTGTCAAAAAAAAAATACTGGGGTTGGGACTGCAGGATATTTTTATGTTCTTGTTTTGAGTCTATAGTCAAATAATGTCAATATATCAAGCATGTGAAACAAGGTGCATAATTGTAAAAATCATCATAACCAATGTTCACATTGAGAAAAAGGCAACTGATACAGTGTAATATGCCCTATCACTTGCTTCTTTAAAAAAAACATTTATTATTATTACTATTAGTATTATTTTCAACGATACAACTTTGTTGCTATAGGAATGCCTCCATCCCCCTCACCTTCCTCCCTCCTGCCATTTCTTCCCATATTGTCACAGTAATAGTCTTTTAGGTTAGGGTATTTTCCTTTTTCTTTATAATGTAATTGTACAAATGTACAAATGCATTTATTTTTATTGGAAAGGCACATATACAGAGAAAAGGAGAGATGCAGAAAAAAATCTTCTATTGATTGGTTCACTCCCCAGATGGCCTCAATGGCTGGAGCTGAACCAATCTGAACCCAGGAGCTTCTTCCAGATCTCCAATGAGGGTGAAGAGTCCCAAGGCATTGGGCTGTCCTCCACTGCTTTCCCAGGCCACAAGCAGGGAAGTGGATGAGAAGTGGAGCAGCCAGGATATTAGCTGGTGCCTATATCCCAGGGCTTGGAGGTGGAAGATTAGCTAATTGAGCCATTGTGCCAGGCCCTAAATTTGTATTTCTAAGCAATGTAGTTTTAGATTACCTGTTTCTGAAATTTATGTGTTTTTTTTAGCTTTGTAATTATTGTGTTGTTATCATAGTTATGAGATGTATCTGGGTTGCTGTATCTAAATATGTTATTCATGTTGAGGTCTTTCTAGTGTTTGAATACGATATGCATTATTTACCCATTATACTGCCAACTGTTTTAGTTCTTTCTAGTTTTAGGTTACTGCAATTAATGCTGTATAACATTTTCTGTATATATCTACTTATTCCTATATACATGATTTTCGTCAAGGTATATAGCTGAGGGTGGAAATGTTAGGTTACAGAATATACGACCATTGTGCTTTAAGGGATAATACTAAGAATGCAAAAGTGCATACAGGTTAAATTTCCAGCAATATATGAGATTTCTTGATGTCCCATTTCTTTACAAACTGTGGCTATATCAGCCTTTCAAATCATAGCCATTTTTGGAAGGAGTGTAGTTGCAGTTTTTCTTGCTCTTTCTTAGAGGTATACAGGTTAGGCAACAGGTTAGGCAGTTTTCTATGTGTTAAAATTAGTTTCCCCTTTTTTTGTTGTTTGCTTTCTCAAGTTTCAGTCAGCTTTTGTCTGAAAATATTAAATGGCAACATCTAAAAACAAATAATATTTTCAGTTGTGTGTCATTCTCAGTGATGTGAGGAAATCTCATACTATCGTTCTTTGTCCTCCTCCATTCCTCTCCAGACATGAATCATCCCTTTGTACAGAAGGTCAAAGTTGCTTTGTCAGGTCAATAGCATCACTATGTCTTTGTCATCCTCCTTACTTCATCTCTGCAGAAAGGTGCTGTGTCATCTGAAATCTTCATGGCAAGAAGAATGGGTGCAGTAGAACCCATGTTGGGAGAACAAGTTCATATTAGCATAACTTTTTGCAGTTGTAGTACTACAATTGTTATATTTAATTATTGTCTGTTATCTTTTAATGCCCCAATATATAAATTAAACTTTATAACATGCATGTATAGAAAAAGTATCAGTTCATATTGGATTTGTTATTATCTGTGGTTCCAAGGCATTCACTGGGGGCTTTTGGAATGTATCCCCAAAAGATATATTTTTATATCCCTAAAAGTTTCTTCTTTTGTGAATAGACTATCAATTTCCATTTTCTATATCATTGAGTCTTTGTGTCTAGTTTAAGTAGCCACATCAATAAAGTTTTGTTTCTGTCCATATAGATATGGTATCTACTATTTGTAATAGATATGCAGAAACAGAGATACATGAAGGATCTTCAAATCAAAATGTGTAGTATAACTTATTGTTTATTGTGTTTTTGATGATGTTTGTTTCACATGAAACTTATTTTTCCATTTGTCAACTTACTAAAAACTTCTCCACTATTTTCTAAAGCCACATGAAATTTTTAGGACATGAGTTAGAACTCAATTTTCATCTTTCATAAGTATACTATTTTCCAGTAAGATTTACTGAAAAGAATACACTTATTCTCAACTTTTGATTTGTCACATCATCATAACAATGGCATACATTTCATTTTTATACTATTTGTTTATTCTTCATCCACTATAACACCATGCAATTTATTGTACCTATATAACAAGCCTATTTTTTAAAATTTCTTTTTTAAAGACTTGTTTATTTTTATTGGAAAGACAGATCATGCTCATGGACAGAGCGAGAGACAGAGAGAAACATCCTCCATCTGCTGGTTCACACTTCAAATGGTCATAATTGTCAAAGCTTAGCCAATCTGAAGCTAGTGGCCAAGAGTTTCCTCTGAGTCTGACACACAAGTGCAGGGTCCCAAGGTCTTAGACCATCCTCCACTGCTTTCCCAGGCCTTAAGCAGGAAGCTCGGTGGGAAGTGGAGCAGTCTGGACATGAACAGGTGCCCAAATGGGATCCTGGCGCATGACATCATGGTGGACCCTTTTTTTCTAATTTTCAATGTTATTTATTTGCAGTTATTTAGAAATAAATAGATCTTCAAATCTAAGGAAAGACAGAGGAGGAGCGATAGAAAGATCTTACATTCATTGATTAATTCCCCAAGCAGTTGCAATCCGAAACCATGGGCTGTCCTCGACTGCTTTCCCAGGCCACAAGCAGGGAGCTGGATGGGAAGCAGGGCTGCCAGGATTAGAACCAGAGCTCATATGGGATCCTGTTGTGGTCAAGGTGAGGAATGTAGCTGATAGGCTATTGCACTAGGCCCATAAATTCACTTCTGAAAATTCTATGCTTGCTTTTATCTTCAAAACTGTCTGATAAAATGATAAAAGTACTCATATAGCTAAATGTAAATTTAACACCTTCTTATATATTTTATATCTTTCCAATTAAATCCTTTTCATTTCCTACATGTGGGTTGATTGTTGTTATTAATGCACACTGTTTGCTAGTGTAAGTTTGGGAATAAAACATGTATTTTGTTTTCTTAGTAAGTACCACAAAAAGAGCAATATGTATTTTTCATCAATTTTGATGATTAACATTACTTTTAGTCTCCTTATGAAAAATAAAGGGACCTTAAATAATGTAATTCTTTCTTTTTTGACAATGTAAGTTATACAAGCTATTTTTCCATGAATTTTATTCAAACTCATTTAAATTTGACAAGATGCTATTATTCTATAATATTAATGTTTACTTATTTACTTACTACCAGTTTACATATTTCTTTTTGTTTTTCATTTACAGATTCCCTTTTTCTTTCTCTGAAGCCCTGTTTAGAGTTTTTGCCATATATGTGACTCGAATTCTAACTTAAACTTGATATGATCTGTTATTTTACAGTATTAATGTTTATTTGCCTTCCATAAGTTTATGTATTATTTTTTACTTCTTTATACTTAGATCACTTTCTTCTTCCAAATGGGTGTTTAGAGTTTCCCTTTAAATTTGTCTTCTATTAGTGAATTATTTTAGTTCTACATTTTTTGTGAATGTTGTTAACTTTATGATCATTCTTTTTCCTTTGAGAATATAATATAGAAGGGTGACTATTTTCTTGCAACAAATTGAACATATCACAGCAATGTATCCTAACTTCCCACTATTTTTTAGTAAGTTTTCTTTTTTTGAGTCTCATGATATATTTGATTACTGATATATATCATTTAAATAATATTTGAAGAAAATATTTGAGGCACAGATGATAATGTCTTAAGATGATAAGTAATTTTATTTGAAGAATTTCATGACATTACCAACACTATCAATACATGACTGCCTTAGTTTGCTTTCAGCATTTTTGATCAAATGTCATAAAAATGGACTTCAGTCAGTGTAGTCTGATTTAATTAGACTTCACTGTTACTTTTACATATACAGTTCTTCAAGGCCCTAGCCCAAAATAAGTAGTAGAATTTCACACTTTTGCAGTCTCTTAATTTGACTTTCATTACAAAATCTTGAGCTTGTATCAAAAATTCCTAGTTTCTCAGCTACCTCTAGCAGAATTGAAAGTAACCATATGTTAAGATTTTTGTACCCTCCCAAAGTGCACATATGGAATGGCCAGTTGCTTTTACATGTCAGATAAACAGTAAGCAAGTTTTAGTTTAAGGATATCCCATGCAATATTTAGGATGCAAATATCCTTAAAAAGATTATAATTTAAATGAAATTCAAGTGTCACTGCATCACAACCTTGAATAAAAGCATCTATGATGATTGGACCACGTATTTTGACTTTGATCTTGGTCTTAGTTCAGTTCCTCTTCACTATTCTATTATTTCCTAAAAGTGTTTCAAAAAATATCTTGCCTAGCTAGGTTCATTGTCGTTACTGATAAATTTGTTCCAAGTTACTTAATCAACCACCAATACAATCAGAAACTGAATACGTTTCTAAGTGGATTCAATATCAAATGTCCAAAGTTTATATTAAAAAGTTTAGCCATGAGAGGCTTGGAGGAGTGTATGAGGAGCGCTGAAAAGCAGGTGATGAACCCTGGGAGTGCCTTTGGTCGTTGGCAAGGCCTGGACACAAGCACCTGAAAGTGGGTACATCAATGTCTCCCTCAGAATGCTGCCTGTGTGACAAGCTCTGCCACAGTGCTCTCTGGCCCTCTCCCCTCTGTTTGCTTTCATGCTTGGGAAACAACTGAAGCTTATGACCTAGAGAAAGAATGGAAGTTCATGAGAAATAGGAGCTACTTTAGCAGTACTGACTTGCATGCTTATTACCACGCTAAGGTGCAAAGTATGTCTCACTAACCAGAAGACCAGTTGTCCTTATAGCCAAAATGTTTCCAGCATTGCCTTTTCTTTGAAGGTTGTTTAGAAACCAGGATAGAATGGACTCCTGATCCTTGGTCCCCTCTTTTTAATGTAACAGTGTTCCCACATCCCAAGTCCCAAAATCCAAAAAGATCCACAAAGAAACTTTAACATAAGTCCTAGACATTGGCCTGAACACACATATGTGCATATTTAAATTAAATATGTAGACATTTAAATTGAAGCAGAAATTTAGGCAAAAAACAGAAACAAAGAAATGAAACTATACTAAATAAATCAAACTGTATCAAACTGGATACAAAGGGAAAAAATGAACTTGAAACCTATGGGATGGGAGAAAATATTTGAAAATCATATATTTTTATATCTGAGAATGGGTTAATATCAAAATTTATAAAAATAATCAAGCTCACTATCAAACAAAGCAAATGAAATAAGAATCCATCCAAAGATTATGAATAGATTTTTTAAAAAGTGAAAAATAAAACAGGTCAACATTATTAGTCATCAGGGAGAAATAATGCAAAGCAAAAAGCACAATGAAATACCATCTAACATCTGTTACAATAGCTGCTCTCAGAAAGACAGGAGATAAGAGAGTTGACAAAGGTGTGGAGATGAAGAAAACTGTTCGTAGAGATTGTAAATTAATATAGCCATGAGAGAAAACAGTATATTGGCTTCTCAGGAAAGTAAAAATAGAATCACTCTACAATTCACCCTGCTTTTGGAACTATAAAGACATTGAAATGAGCATCTGTCCATTATATTTATTGAAATATTATTCACAATAACTAGGGTATGACTATAAATAGTTATTTACAGGTGAATAAAGAAATATCCTTTTTCCAAAAAAAAAAAATTGTGCATTAATTTGAAAAGTAGAGTTGCAGAGAGAAGAATAAAGAGTGCAGAGATCTATCGACTGCTTCACTCACCAAATGGCCACAACAGCCATGGCTGGGCCCTGGAGAAGCCAGCAGCCAGTAGCTTCATCCAAGTATCCCAGCCAGGTGCAGCACCTAAGTACCTGAGCCATCTCTTGGTACTTTTCCACATGCATTAGCAGGGAACTGGATCAGAACTGAAACAGCTGGGATTCAAACAAGTGCTCAAATGAGATGTTGGCACTGCAGACCATGTTTTAACCTGTTGTACCACAACACTGGCCCTAAAAACTATACTTCTATTAAAAAAAAAAAGGTTTATTTGTCTTTATTTGAAAAGCATATTTTACAGAGAAGAAACAGAGAGATCTTCCCTTGGCTGATTCACCCCTCAGATTGTTTCAATGGCTAGAACTGAGCCAATCTAAAATTAGGGGCCAGGAGTCTCCTCTAGGTTTCCCATATGGTTGCAGCTGCCCAAGTACTCAGACTATCCTCCCCTGCTCTCCCAGGCCTTAAGCAGAGCTGAGTCAGAAGAGGAAGAACTGGGACCTGACCATAAGAGTTGCCAGAGCAAGAAGGGAGAGGATTAGTTATATGAACCACTATGCTGGACGCGGAAATATCCTTTTGAAAATCTGAATCATATTCCATTGGAATTTCAATAATGAAATGCAATCCATAATTCAGCAATTACATATAATTTCAATAATAAAATTTAATCAATAATTTAGCAATTACATATACTTCAAACTTAAAAACAGATATCCTACCGTTTGCAACAATGTGCATGAAGTTAAAGAACAGTATAACAAGTGAATACTGCATGATCTTGCTTGTGTAATTCAAAATGGTTAAATAAGAAAAAAGAGAGTAGAAAGGTAATTACCAGAGTCTGTAAGAATAGCAAGAGGAAGTTGCTCCCAGGTTAAAAAGTTGCAGGTACACAGGATGAATAAATTTTGGGATATATATTATGGTACATTGAAATTTCAAATATTGCATTTTGTTATGGAAGTCTGCTAGGAAAATTGGACATTCTTAGCACATGCAAAAATGTTAACTATCTGAATATAGTTCTATTTGTGTAGTTGTAGTGACCATGTCACTTTATATACACAGCATCATGCTGTACACCTTAAACACAATTTTATCTTTAAAAATAAATTTCAACATTTAAAACAATAAATACAATGTTTTGTCATCTTTTTCACTTTTATAAGTCATATTTTGTCCCTACCAGGTAGTTCTTATGTAGTCCTTTTATGACTTGCTCAAGTCAGAACTAAGCTTCTAACGGACAATGTGCTACCAACTTTCCATTAAACAACATACATTCTTTTTGTACACATAAAGGAAGGAATATATATGATATATGTTATAAACTTGTAAAAAACAGCATGTATCATTTTTTAGCATGGCAATTGTCTGCAAGTTTTCAGAAAAGAAGGCCCCAAAGAATTGATTACATTACCCTTTCCAGTAAATCACCAGTAACTGCTTTGTCTTTGAAAAGGCAAAGGCAATTATATCTATCACTAGTTGTTCTAGACTTGATGCTTGTACAACTGGTCTATTCCAAATCCAGTTGATGCTCATTAAACACATCATGAATACACGAAGTGTATATCAGGGGAGTGTTGCGGTTGTTAGCATGACATAGGATGATGAATACATTTTAACATTTGCAAAGGAATTTTCTGTATCAGTGGGGGATTTGGATCGCCCAGCAAGCCATCTGATTGATGACAATGTCTAAATGAAGAGGCAAGCCTTAGTTATTTGTGGCTGCTCACATGAAAGAGAACACTCCCACAACTGGCATTCCTATATTTATCTGCTTACTTGGCTTGCAAATAAGGTTGAGTTACTTCTTTCCCTGACTATGAATGGAATATCCTTGGTCTTTTTTTTTAATGAAAATACATTTTTAGAAGATCTTGATTATTCAATTTAACATACCTCTTTTACATTACTTTTTTTTGTCACCAATTTTGAGTTGATTTTTTAAGACTCATTAATTTCAGGCGATTGAATTGAACTCCTTTAAAAATAGCCATTATCCATGCTATAATGTTTGCTTTGTCAGTTATTAAATGAAGACTGTCGTGACCTTCAAGGCCAATTATAGTCCTTACCCTTGAAAATGACAGTGTCAGTGACACCACACACTGGCAGAGAATTGAGAATAGAAGGCGAAAAAAATGAGAAAACATGCAGTAAGGGACTCAGAGATGTGGAGAAGTAAATGCTACCTCTTGGTTAAGGACTGAGCCAGAGCACGAGGTGTCAGCCTGGACCTCCCAGGTCCTGCTGTTAGACATGAAGCCTTCAGTTATGCTTGTAACAGCCATTTCTCTGGCTGCCAACTACAATCCTTTACAAAAAGCCAAAAGCATTTCCACTTTTCTACATGAATAATGTCTTTAATTTAACTGTCTTCTTTTCTTCTACTGTTGCCAGAATTTTGTTCATATTATAATTTTCTTTTGGGGACAGGGAAGGAATAACCATTTTATTGCTTTAAAAAAATGTATATCAGGCACTGGAACTACTTGACGACGTTCCAAGATTCACATATAGACTACGGAATTCTGTGTAAAAGAAAATAACCATTACTTCTATCTTATGATAAAAATTAGCTATTATATGATACATAAATTTGTACACTGAAATCAATTCCCAAATTAACTTTCTGCTTTCTACTTTTCATCTCAAACAGATAAGAGTATTTGAAGTAGATCATGAAATAGTATAACAATACTTATCTGTAGACTTATCTTTCTGTATACACAAACGATGTGTATATTGTGTGTGGTGTCAAGAAAACATGCATGTTAGAATTTATTAGGCCACTGAGGTCGGATAGAACCTGTAGGTCACTGAGGTCTAAAACTGTCAAACATAGTAAAACTGAGTGCAGATAATCTAAAGGTTAGCGCAAAGTCTATTGCTTGGGGAATCCCCTCACCTAGACATTCCAAATTGCTGACACTACATTGTGAGAAAAGGAACTTTACCAACTGGCCCTTCTGCAACAAAGCCAGTGCCCCCAGAAGCATAAATAAGTTGTTGCCTTACACCACAACGACACTTCCAGGGGGCCTCCCTGCTCTCCAGACTGCCTACAATCCCATTCCAAATCTTCTTTCTGTCGTAAAAGTCTTGTCTTATTTAATCCATCGTCTCTGAATTTGTAATCCCTAAAATTCTAAACCTAACAGTTATTAGAAAACAAACCATACATAGAATTTTAAAAATTCTTTACCTTCAAATAAACATCTCATAACTTCATTTTCCATGAACTCTTAAAAAGTACCCTTGAAGGTTAGGGGGGTTCAAAGAAGGTGTGGGTATGCTTTTTAAATTACTGGATTAAGAGGGGGTAATTTTTTTTTTTTGATTTGGCAGAGGGAGGCAGGAAAAGCGAATAGAAATGAGACGCATACAGAAGAGAAAAAGGATTTCCATCGGTTGGTCAGCCCAAAGACCTGCAATGCCAGAGGCTGGCAGAGGCTGAAGCCGGGATCTGGGAAGGTTAGGATGATGTCCCACACTGCAGCAGGAACTTAGTTACTTGAGCCCTCAGCCTCTCTGCTGCCTCCCAGCCACCCCATCAACAGGAAGCTGGAGCCAAGAGCTGAGCCAGATGTACACTCTGAGGCAGGATGCAGATGTCTGAATCACCAGGCCCAACACTCACTCTTGGTTAAATATTTAAAAGACGTGATGACCTTTTCAATATTTATGGCAAATCTTGCAGCAATAATTTAGAAAGAAATTGAATCTGCCATGAGAAGTTAGTAGTTACAGCTTTGTTGCCTTTGAGATTTTAGAAATACTCAATTTTCATAACCATAACCTTTAAAACATATTTGTTTTTATTTATTTCAAAAGCAGAGTAACAGAGAAAGCATACGAGCAATAGTAAGAAAAAGAGAAGGTGGGGGGAAATAAAGAGAGAGAATGAGAGAGAGATTTTCCATTTGCTGATTCACAACTCGAATGCCAGGACATGGCTAGGCCAAAGCCAGAAAGAAGGCAGAAAATGTTTCTAAGTCTCCACGTGGGTACCAAGGACACATCAGCAGGAAGATGGACTGGCCGCAGAGGCAGGGCTTAATCCTAAACACTCCAATATGGACGTAGGTGTTTCAAGCAGCAGCTTAACCCATCGCAACACTTGCCCCCAATTTCAACTGATATCTCTTCAAATCTCACTAAAACAAGGTTCACTTCTTTCCCTGAGATATAAATCCAAATTCAAATGTCTGTTTCATACTTCATCTAAATTTCAGAATTCATCAAGGAACAAAAGGGTCTTGTCTTTTGCATCTGTTTTACTCTCCCTGTGTTCCACACAGCACTAGAGGGCACTATCATCTATCCATTTACGCAAGTGGAAACAGACTCATTGACAGCTTCATTTCCTTCACGTCATTCAGATCCTTCTATGCAGATATTCTTTAGTCTACGCTCACTTTTGCATTTGTATCACAACATCTTTGCAAGTATCTTTTATCATCCACCTAAATGGCTGCCTCCTACCATTCTACTTGCTCTGGCCCTCTCCAATTATTCACTAGTCTGCAGGCACAATGCTATTCTTAACTCAAATCTCATCTTTTTGTCCCCTTTCTTGGAAATGTTTCATTGGCTTTTTCTGGTTCCTAGAATGAAAACAAATATCCCTGATAGGGATACAAAGAAATGCACAATCTCTCCCTACTCATCCTGTACCATTTTCTTGGTCACTGTTTTCTCAAGGGCTATTTTTTCCTCCTCCCCAGGGGTATTTTAAGTAGAAGTCAGGATGCTGATAAATATTCTACAATACAGATGAAATCACCTTTTAAACAATCCAGTGGCTCAAAATATTTAAAGTAGCAAGATAAGAAAGTCTTGCTCTGTAGATTTTAGTCAGGATGCTATTGAAGGTTATGATGATGTTCTACACGCATGCACTTGAGAACTCATTGTCCAAACTATTACGTAGTTGGAGCTGGAAGACCTTTCTGGGGTTGACTGGCTCAGTTAAATGTACCCCCTCACACACAGAGTGCTACCTTCCCTGGGAATGCAGCTAATGGCTGATGAGAGCAAAGGTGTAAAGACCTGGCCATCCTAGCCTTGACTCATCATCTTGACAGACCACTCATACTTGGCTTCTCCATCTGTCTGATTCACAGTCTTTTCCATTTCTTATCCCTCGGTGTTAATCCCAAGGACATGCCTTCATAAATACCCTAGACTTTAATGAGTACCTCTGGTCCTTTTTCTTAGAGAACTCAGTCTGCAACACTGATTTTCTCTGGGTTTCTTATGCCACTATGCCCCATCTCAGGCCTCTGGACAGATAGTGTTTGCATGCTCATTTCTGCATGCAAAATGTTCCTTCCCCACTTCCACGGCTAATGTGTTCTCACTCTCTAGAGCACAACGTAAACCACCAACTCCACAGAGCCTTTTTCTATACTCCTTTACTACATTAACATCCACCATCTCCACTAGCACTTTTTGAACTTCTGCAATACTAGCTAACACTTTATTCTGAGTGCTTCCCTTACATTATTTTTTCATTGTGTCTACGTCACAATGTATTTACGTCAAATGTACCTAAATCACAATTTCTGATTGTTGCTCACTGTTATGTCTTCATTCTTAATATGGTGCTGAACACATAGAAGATTTTAAAAATGTGGGAAAACAGGAGTAAGGGAGGGATTTGAAGTCCCAATTCATTCAATGAGAATTGTCCCCTAATATATCCACTTTTTACAAGTCAGAACATAGTGAGAACTGCAGATGTTCCACCTTCCAAGCAAGGTTTCCTCAGGGGACTTTTGGTTTCTAAGTCAGATTTTTTATTCTACATTCTGGCATGAAAGCTTGAGCAAGCTTTGTTACTTTTTGAGACTGAGTTTTCTTAACAGACAGTAATATATCTGCTGCACGCTTGTCATAAGTGACTTGTTTGCAGTGCTCCTGGTATGCAATCATAGAAACTGCATTATGCTGCCTTTTTGTGTCTGTGTATTTTCAGTACATGGTTGTTACAGATGTGATGCAGCTTTTGTGCTAGGAGCAGAAAGCTAACCATTACAATGATGTTGTCATGACTGTGGGCAGATTGGGGGGAGGAAACCTATAGCTTCACATTTTACACCATTTGCAATGCTAAACATGTCATTTTAGATAAATCATCTAGAAGCTAATTTTTTTTGTCTCTGCCATAATTTATACTGGGATAGGCTGAATGTGTACCACACCTCCTACCCCCCCAAATTTTATGAGTTGAAGCTTAATCCTCAATGAAAATCCTTTCGGTTGGGATCGCTGGGAGGTAATTACGGCATGAGGGCGGAGTCTTCGTGAATCCTATTAGTGTTCTTGTGAGAGACAAATTCTCTCTCCTCTATCCTAGTAAGATAGCCGTCTGAAAATCAACTCCCTTCATCCATTTTTCAGTTTATACAAATGCTATAAATAAAGGTTTGTTGTTTAAATAACCATATCTATGATGATTTGTTATAGTATCCCCAAATACATAAAGTGGCTCTTTAAAATGATCTATAAACTGGAGAAGAAAAGCCTTGCCAGAGACCCATCAGTATATATTAAATATCAACAAATTATAAAAAAGAGTTTTGTGCAATTTTTATCTAGCACAAAGAAGTCGAAATCCAAAAGCTGATCATTGTATTTCCCCATTATTTGATTTCCTCTGTTCCCTTAACCATCACAATAAGAATGGAGTTGGGGACAAGATGGAGGTCTGTGAAGAGTAGACAAAATGTATTGTGATTTTTATGTAACATCTAGAAGCAATTATTAAATAGTTCTGATGTGTCTGGTGCTGTACATATTTGAGCGAACCTCCATAATAAGTACTAGCAATAGTAATACTCAGCATATTTTACTTGGTTAGGATAAACTTTTCCAGTATCACTTGACTAGGACAATTAGCATTAAGTTTCAGTATAAACAGTCTTAATCAAAACCTCATTTTCATCACTTCTGTAAGACCTCAGCAACGTAAGAGAACTTGCAGTAGTCAGAAAGAGAATCTTCATCTTGTAAAGGAATCCGATTATAGTACAGCACCTTTGATTACAGAAAAAGCTGTAAGACTGTAGTCATCTAATCTTCTAAGGAAACAGGAAGAAGTCTTTTTTAAAGTAATAAAAAAAAGATATTTATTTATTTTTATTGGAAAGGTAGATTTACAAAAGGAGAAACAGAAAAAATCTTCCATCTGCTTCTTTACTACCCAAATAGCCCCAATAATCACAATGGAGAGATTCTGAAGCCAGGAGCCAAGAGCCTGCTCTAGGTCTCCTACATGATACAGAGTCCCAAGGCTTGGGGCCATCCTCCACTACCTTCCCAGGCCTTAAGCAGGTAACTGTATGGGAGGTAAAGCAGTAAGGACATGAACCAGCATCTAGATGGGATGCTTGAAGGTGGAGGGTTAGCCCGTGCATCATGAATGGAAAGAAAATGCTACTTAAGGTTTCCTTTTATAGAGAGTGACATGATAGGTAGAACTAACCTGGGGCAAAAGGGACAATAGATTATAAAAAAAATATGATAAGGGTTCAAAGTGACTCAGTACAATAAAGGAGAATATAAAAAGAGGAGTCTCCGGAGGGGGGAATTCCAAAACAGGAAGCAATAAACTGTTGACCTGGGTAAGTAGACTAAAGAAATTAACAATAGTGGTACAGGGATTTGAAAATCTTATACACAGCAAATTTCTGAGAAATTTTACTGCTATTTGGGCTATAGGATTTATAAGAATACAGGTTTTTAATCTCTAATATTTGTATGCATATATCCTATATTGTACATTATCTTTTATGTTTTGCATTGCTTCATCCTGAATGATCACATCCTTTAAGTAATACTAATCCCCTTGGTATCCTTTATTTATTGATTGATTGAGACCTACAGTGCAAATATTGGAAGACAAATTTGAAGAAACCTACCAAAGCACATCAGATTGTGTTACATTGAATTACTTGATAATGTGAGACTACATACACATAATATTACTACAATACAATAACACTTTAAAAATATCAGGTATAACTCTTAATACCCTATGTTATTCCATAATGGGGAGGGAGTGCAGAGAAATCTTCCATCTCCCTAAAAAGTGTGAGGAAGACATGAAATATAGCCTATCAGGATCATATCTGGTAACTCACAGACAACAGACTCGAGTCGGCATTAGACAACAGTAACGCTACAAAGGCATAAGGGGGAAATTGGAAGCGATCCTGACAGCCTCTTAACAAGAGGTCGAGTGCATGGAGCAGGGGGGAGACCCCAGAGTGGAGCAGGTGGACAGGAGGAGGCTCGTATCCCAACCCTGAAGACTCCCAGATCCTCACCACGGACTATCAATACAAGCAACAAGGACTACATCCCAACTGCCAAGGAGACCACGAGGAATAGGAGTGCCTTCAGAGGCCAAGAACTCTGAGGTCACCCACCCCCATCTAGAGCTTCCACAGGGGATGGAAGAAGTCCAAACTCTGCCGTGCAGGAACCAGCGTCATCGGAATGACAACCAGGAGCCCTGAGCCCTGAGTGGTCCACAGAAACAGAAGAATAATAAACTTCCTTTGGGACTAGGGAGGTGAGCTTTCTCTGGTCCTTGCCTAGTTTCGGCTCTGGGTCCCCACCCTCTTTCGCAATGACCATCAGGAACGCTCCTGAAACCCCTCAAAACATTAGCAAACAAACAAAAAACCTAGAATACACAGACAGACAACAACAAGGAAAGCTTAGAATCAGACAGGAAATGGCCAGCATGGATTCACTCATACCTCACTAGGTGGGACACAAAGATTAGTTACTCCTCACTGGGGTATTGAGGATTTCTCCACACACCCCTCCTAAAACTGTTCTGCACCTAAACTGTTGACACATGTCTTGTTAGAGTTATAAGCCAGTTCAGAGCACCTGAAAAACAACCAAGTTCAACAAAATCATGCTTCAACACTATAAACAGCTAAATATTAAAATGAAAATAGACACGAGACAGCTGAATAGTAATCTATAACCATTTGAAGGTATATAGAACCTGGCTGAATATAAACCAAAATTGAAATGTCTCTGAAGAAGTCACAGGATGTGGTTAAGAACCTGCATTTTCCTATTAACATATTGGTTAATCAATACCATGTCAATTAATACCATAATGTTGTAAATTGTTGTTGATGTATGTTGGGGTTTTTAATTGATGGGGATGATACTCTGCCAGCTCTGCCTTCAGACCAGAGATGGTCTCTCCAAGAAACCGTTGAACTTACCAGGACAATAAGATGCTGGACTTTATATTTGGTAAATACTTCCAATGAAAGAATCTCAACTGAACTTGAACTGTGGTAATGCAACAAGGTGGAGGAATCCACCATGGGGGGAGGGCTTGGGGAGGGGTAGGGGGAATCCCAGTGCCTATAACACTGTGTCACATAATGCAATGTAATTAATAAAAAAAAAAAATCAGGTATATAAACACCATACATACAAGTGGTTTCATGTGGGTTGTAATCATTAGATTATGTCCATATGCACTGAATAGGGAACCAAGAGCATTTTAAGCTATTATAAAACATTCTAATAATGATAATTGGTGGTAAAACATCAATTATAATTGGTGGTGAAATATACCAATAGCAATATTTCATCAAGAATAATAGAATTAGAGTATTTTGTTTTCTTAAGAAGTTTAAAAGCTTTTCACTGACAATATTATTATACACTTTACTTAATAAACCCGTCTTGCATACCCCATTATATTTCAAGTCTAGCTGCGATACAGTATAAATCATATTAACAGAATTTTTTACTACATGTCACAAAAATTTAAATAGGCTTTCCTTAAAAGTATGTAATATGGACTTGATCTATAACTACTTGTTTTTGAGGGAGGATGGACGCAATAACACACCATTATTTTCTATTTTTTTTTTATCTGCTGGTACGGAAATGCCACTGCTAGCGAGCACAGCAGGTGCCAGAGCATACCATCTCACTTTGTATTCTGTAAAACGCCGAAGCTTTATAATTGCAAAGTTCCTAACTGTAATGAATAATATGGCATAGGATAAATACTGCTCTTTTCTCCCAAATATCTATAATTAATAAACATCCCAGCCCTTCACATCAGCCACAAATGCATTAAGCACCACAGCTGTTTCAGACTAAAACAGTTTTACAAACACAGAGGAACAAATCAAATTAAATAACCACGTCGCCTTTATTGTGCAAATTACAGAAAAATTAAAAGCTATTCTTCTCACCAGAGATTTATTTCTCTTTATGAATACAGGCATTCCAAACTCTGAGTTAGGATTCTGTGCCGAAAATATGTTGTGGTTTTGCAATTCACTTAACATGAAGATAAACTGTTGCGTTACAGAAAAGATCTTCTAAAGATTTACTTTCTTTGCTAGCTGTTTCACATTCTCCAGTGCAGGAAGAACTAACACATTCATTCTCACAGAAATAAAGAAGGAAAGGCTTTATCAGAAGTCTTCTCCTATGTTCAAGAATCTAGAACATCAAGGAACACCCCCACTCTTTGGAACTCATGTAACTAGGAGGTTCTTATCATAGCATATGTGAACAAACACAGGCAAGACCTTAAACCAGGGCTCATAACCAGCAGACCCACAACAGTCACACTGAAGAAAATGTTCCATTGTCACCCAAGTGTCAGCAAGGCTACGGCCTTCATGGGTACTCCTCCCTGTTTTTATTAAAGTATCTTTTACAGCTAAATCTTACTTCCTTTCAACACAGCTGCTCCAGAAATGGAACATGATGAAGCCCTTAGGGTTTGACTATGTGGTTGCTGAATTACATGTTTTTGTATCACAGTTCAAAATCAACATTTGTTAAACGAATCAGTGAGTGCTTGTGTAGATGTCACTTGAGAATGCAAGACTCGACTTCCTAATTTTGCAGAAGCCTGTAACTCACAAGACTTCTTATCTTAGTGACCTGCCTTTACAGTCATATCCTGACAATATTTTTGAAAGTGCCTTTCTCTACTCTGGAGACTATAGGAGGAGAAAAAGGAATGCATGTTTAGCTAGGGATTAAGATGCCCACTTTCCACTCTGGAGCAGCAGGGTTCAGTTCCCACTACTGGATCCTAACTCCAGTTTCCTGTTGACACAAGGCTCTGGCAAGCGGCAGGGATGGCCCAAGTGGTTGAGTCTCTGTCAGCCACGTGGCAGAGCCGGCTTTCCTAGCTCCTGAGTGCCTAGCCTCAGTTGTAAGGCACAGCTGAAGAGTGAACCAACAGCTAAGAGAGCTACCATACACTCTCACCCCCCACCCCGAAACCTGTGCCTCTCTCTGTCTCTACATTTCTAATAAATGCATGAATAAAGGAAGAAACAGGAAGAATAAAGGCAAAAAAGAACTGTCATATAAAAATGAATCTGCATTTTAAGTAGTTTATATGTGCTACGTATGTAATTTCTATAATAAACTAGTAAGGGAAGCCCTTGAGTCATGAGTCCTTGTCATTTTTTTCTCCATTTTCAAGTGAAATAAATGAAAATACCTGCTTAAGTCTTCAAACTTATTTGAAGTTAGAAATCACATTTAAATAAAAGCATCTTTGGCTATTTCCATGGGGAAACTACCTTTTGACACATATCCAGGAACCTTCCTTCCCTATGGTGAACTAAATCCTGAGTAAGAAACTAATTAATCATCAAACAATAACTGAATTATTTTACCTTATTATAATGAGGACAACTTGTACTAATGACACTGTAAAAGAGAATAAGGCAATATGGATAAAGCCAGTGAAATTGACAGCACCTATAAAACAATTCTTCCACCAATTTGGTATTAGCTATTACATGATCCAAGGAATACAAAAGGTTCTCACTGTTCTGTTTCATGTTCTGGAAATAGAAACAATATAATAAGAGGCTGATAGCAAAATAAATTAAATGTGCGTGTACCAGTAACATGGAGATCAAGTAATAACTAATCCATATAAAATAACAGCACTGAGATATGAGGGACACATTCTTCCAGGCCCTAGAGTTCAAGAAAGGGGTCACAAATGACGTTAGGAGAGGCTACTCTTAAGATGTAAGATTTGAGCTGAATCTTGTATCACAAACATTCCATAAAGAAAAAAAAGAGGCAGAGAAATTATTTTAAGAAGTCACACCACATATCAAATTAGGGAAAAGTTGCAACAAAGAACCAAAAAGAGTGGACAGCAGGTGGAAGCATGGCAGGTTGCTTCCTGCAATAGTGTGGAATCTACCAGTGGTTCCTGCAATTCATTCCTCGGATCTCTGCTTAAGCAATCTAAACTCAGGAAACCTTTATAGAGATCCAGACTAGATTAGGTACCTTAGATATATACCATTTTATCTCTAAGCTCCTTCCTCTGTTAGTACTTATCTCTGCTTGTGAGTAGGCATTTGTATATTAGATTAAATGCTTATTCTTCCAACCAGGTAGAGAACAATATGAAATGGTTGATCCTCTCAGGTAGAGCTCTGTGTGAAACCTCCAGCACCCAGCACAGTATCTGACATAGCATCAAGCTTTAGGGGGAAAAGTAAGTCAGACAAACGCATGTTGAAAAACAAATTAACAAAGATGAGGGCAGTGGGTTGGAACCAGAGATGCCAAGGAAAGAGCAGAAATCTACTACAGACATTGGGAACCCCTGAGCTTTTACTTATTTTCGGAAGAGGATATCAGAGCTGTCTTCTATCCGGGAAACTGGAAGCGCAGTGTAGAGACTATCAGAAACCAAAAACAGTTGAAACAACATTGCTGTACTCTTACTAATACCTAAGACCCAAAGTAGAACCACAGTGGTACCATTTAGAAGACACGAGCGGGGGCCAGGCGGCGTGGCCTAGTGGCCAAAGTCCTTGCCTTGAACGTGATGGGATCCCATATGGGCCATTGTGCTCACTTGGATTGTGAATCATCAGATGGAAGATCTTCCTCTCTGTTTCTCCTCCTCTCTGTATATCTGACTTTCCAATAAATAAATAAATCTTTAAAAAAAGAAATAATAAAAAAAGTAGAAGACATGAGGGAAGAGTCAATGATATTTATTGTCAGTGTCCTAGATTGCGCCAATAAAAAAAAATACTGGAAATTTATATAGCCTGTATTCAATTGGAGTATTTTGTTGATAAATGTCCAGATTTAAAACAAATTAGTTCACATCATGAAAATCATCAAGTCAAATCTCAGAAACATTCTGATGAGCTGAGTAGGAGTATTTGTTTTTTAATTTTTAGTTATATGAAAACGCTTTTGAATGGATGATGCGTAGTTAGACATAAATTACAGAATAAAGTTTATCCAGTAAAATGTGAATTTCCCTATCCCTGTCCCTAATCTTCACACGCTCTTCCAGAAGGCAGTCCTTAAAATCACTTTCCTGTGACTCCTGAGCTAGATTATTGCTAGCCAGCCAAAACCAGCCAAAGAAAAACCCTTTCCACAACTGAAATCTGAAGTAAACAGTGAGAAATTCTCCCCCAAAATATTAACACATTGTTTTAAATCACAGACCTGTCATTGATTTCTGCTTTATGTCTCAATTTGAAAAAAAAAATATTAAAGAAACAGAAGGAGTGGGAGAGAGGTCTGAAAGGAGGAAGAAAATAGAAGAAAAAGAATGAAAATGAAGGAAAGGCGGCAGAGAAGGAGTGAGAAAGGGAGAGAGACAGAAATGCCTACATGATTTTCTTAAGCCTGGGGCTTATTTTTCAGCATCACTCAATATTATGTTGGATCTCATAAGGGATATTTCAATGGCCATAAAGGAACACAACAGATCCTGTGATTAGAAGAGATAGCAGTAGTTGCCATGACAGAGGAAGGCCTGGTGACCCATGGAGGAAAACAAGGGATGATGCTTCAATCCAGTTTACATTCTCCAGAACCACAAGTGCTCCAGTCGTCAACAAGACATTATTCTCTGTAACAGCCAAAGATTCTATGCCACACAAACTTATCTTTCAATTTTATTGAGATATAGTTTTTCTCATATTCCTATATTAGGTCATTGCCACTTAACCATGTTCGTTTTACTTTATTCATCCCCAAACTGGCTGCTATTCACTTCAGCTACGCACAGCAGCTCTCCAGGTCTCAGCAACAAAATTTTCATCTACTGTGCTGAGCGAGCAATCTGAGACCTGAAAGTACTGTAAATGCCACAGCTGCAATGTTCTCCATCAAAACAACTACATTAAAATCTAGAAATTGCTCCAATGTGTGTATGTCAGACTCACAGTAGATAATAACTTTACCTGCATGCCCCTGTTTTCACTCATCTTACAACACGTAATTGAGAAGTAGGCAGTAAGAGAGGGGCCACCCTAGCAGTAAACACATATTGTCCAGTAAAGCGATGCTTCAAAAAAATACTTCCTGGGGCCTATACTATGGTGTATTGGCAAAGCCACTGGCAACAACACCAACATCCATGTATGGATGCTCATTCAGGCCCAGCTGCTCCACTGCTGACCCGGACCCCTGGTAATGACCTGGGAAAAGCAGTGGAAGACATTATAAATGTTTGGGCTCCTGCCACCCGTATGACGACCTGAATGAAGTCCTTGGTTTTGGCCTGACCTACTTCTGGCCATTATGGCCATCTGGGGAGTGAACCTTTGGGTGAAAGATTTCTCTGTCTTTGTCCCTATATCTCTCTTTATGTAACTCTGAATTTCAAAATAAATAGCAAATCTCTAAAAAAATCTTCTTAAAAGAAGTGAATGGGGCCTGGCTCAGTACCCTCGTGGCCAAAGCCCTTGTCTTGCATGGACCCAGGATCCCATATGGGCACTGATTCTTATCTCAGCAACTTTGCTTCCCTTCCAGCTACCTTCTTATGGCCTGGGAAAGCAGTAGAGAGAATGGCCCAAAGCCTTGGGGTCCTGCATCCATGTGGGAGACCTGGAAGAAGCTTCTGGCTTCTGGCTTTCGATCAGCGCAGCTCCAGTCACTTAGCCCACTTGGGGGGGTGAATCATCGGACAGAAGATTTTCCTCTCTGTCTCTTCTTCTCACTGTATATCTGACTTTGTAATAAAAACAAAATAAATATTTTTTAAAAAGAAGTACAGTGAGGCCCTAACAAATCTTTTCATGCAGTTTAGTGCATGAGACTGTATGGCTTCAAACCAATTAGAAACCCATCTGTTTACAGACACACTCCTGTCAACGGAACTGGCAAGTTGTGTATCTCTATTTTGATAATATTTTTATTCCAAAGAAGAGAACACTGGGTAAACATCTAAACACTGCAGCTCCAGCGTATACATTATATCCCTTAAATCTCTGAACATCAATGCCATCAGCATTATTTACCCACCCCTAGATCCTACAAAATGACTGGAAAATTTACTAACAATATGTCATTGGTGGAGGTGGCATATCTCCATATTGAGTTACATACAAAACACAGACTTTTCAGAGCTTGGAGTTGGTGCATTTGCCTTTAGTTGCATAATTTAAAAATTGCTTTCCAGGAATGGTAAAGGAGCTACTTGACGTCACAAAGCCAGTTCACACAGGAAAAAGCTAACTGCAGCTCTGGCTTATTTCACATATATTCTTCCACCTGAATCAAATGACACACCAGTGGACCGAGTAGGGAAATAGTGGGCACCTCCCTCTTATGTTGCCACTCCGACTGGTGAGCATGAGAACAAGAACTGTGGCAGGCATGGCTAGACAAAGAGTGGCACCCGGCTGCAGGGGTGTAGGCTAGATAGTGAGGCTGGTTGGGCTGAACTAAGCTTCAATGCCCGTTGACATGAGAGCTGAATAGGATGTGGGACAGACTGGACCAGTCTGCTGTACATGTTGGCAAGCATGGGAACCAGGGCAGGAGGCAGGCCTGGTGGAGGTTTTTGGGAGTCACCCCAATCAGGCTGCAGTTCCCACTGGTTTATGTGGACATGTGTGGTGGGTAGGACTGGGCTGGGCTACAACCCCATTAGTTTGCATAGAGGACAGGGCTGATGACAGAATTGACCCAGCAATGACATGATCTAAGCAGATTGGGAGGAAAGACTGTATCAGTCCCTGTATTGGCAAGCACACACAAGAATCAGGTCTGGGATCGCCTCAGATGAGGTTTTTCTGGGTATCCCCCAACTGAACCAGTGGAATCAGAACTTCAACCATGGCAAAAATTGCAGGGTCCATGGTCTGACCATGAAATGCTTGTGTCACAGCTGGGCTTCTTTGGTGCATTAGATGAAACAGTGGATACCGTGGCCAATTGCACACGGAGAATATGATAGTACAAAAATAGAACCTGCAGAGAACACCTGGTACTGAAACAGAGGACAGAGGACAGAACAAATTGATCAACTACCTCAGCCAAGGTTTGGCAGTGAAAATGGATTCTAAGACGGACTATGTCAGCCAAAGAATTCTGGAGAGATATTGTGCCTGGAGTAGCGACATCAGCACCAATTCAGAACTGTTGAACCATAAACCACTTGAGCAGAACCCTTGGAGCAGGAGCTACATCAGGGATGGGTGGGAGGATGGATGTGGCTTTTCCCCTTATCCCTCCCCTTCCCCCAGATATAGGAAGGAAAATTTAAAAAAACATGTGATAACAATGGTCTTACCCACTTTCCTCTAGCCCTTGACCCTCTGCAGCTTAATCAACTATGTAAAGATTATCAACAAAATAAACATATAAACAAAATAAAAATATATAGAAAAAAATGACACACCAGTAGAAACAGAATGAACACTAAGAATGGTAACCAACAAAACAGAATTTTCATCCAACAATTTACAGACATGAGGCAGAAGAGAACGCACCACGCTGGTGTGTCTCAAGAGGTGTCAGTAAAGGAAGTGCTTGTTTTTTATCACCACTTCCTACAGGAGTAAGGAGGTGGGAGAAAGAACTGTAGCTGGCAAAGGACGTATAGAAAACTGTGGCTTTGGAAAGGAACACAGTCTTTTATAAGCTGTTGCTGTATCAGTAAGAAACCAGAGAATAAGACTCAAAACCCACTTTTTTTTCTGTCTTCTAATCTTCTGCCAGAATCTCTCAAGATACTTGCCCAACCGGAAGCTAGACAGCACATGACCCCATTGAAACTGCCTGTAAAATCACAGGAGTTGGGTATGTGTGGTGTGTGTGTCGGGGGGCGGGGCTGAAGAAAGGAAAATGAGAAATATCCAGACAGTACTCCTTCGCTATGCCATTGTTTTGCTTTGCAGCTTTGCCTTCCTCACCATCCTCTACTTTCTTTCTTTTGGACAAAAATCATCAAGGTGAGTGAAAATGATGGTCCTTGTAAAAAGAACATGTCACTTACTGATGGACTTTAAATGGACTAAATTTACTCAATAGAATTTTGTAGATAGAGCACAACATGAGACGTACACTTTGCCATATTTAAAAATAATTAACCTCAAAAGTAATCATCTCAGTACTATGTGACTCATTAGCTGGAAGAAAACACAATAATATGCTTTGTGCAAAGAACAATTTTAATTAATAAGCAGGACATAGTTATTCAAAATTATAAGACATCATTATTCTCCAAATAAGAACTTAGATGGTAGGTGGTATTACTCTATTGAGTTTCATAAAATAAACTCCTGGATTGAAAATTTCAAATATATCAGCCTTATGTTGTAGTCAGTAATTATGTAAACTGACAATAGTTTATGGCTACAAATCATTCATGCCTGATGAAATATCCAAAAGTGCCTTAGTAAGATGTTATAAGCAAAATCATACATGGGTGGTATAAAAATCATTTCAGTGATAAAAACAAAATTCAGCGTTGATTAGATATAAAGACAATACCAATAATATAAGTAGGAATCTTAGAAAAATGTTTTTCCTTGCCTTTTAAGGGCAATACTATGAGGGGAGACTCTGAGTCAGTCGCCTTTGGTTTAATACAAACCATTGCAGGTGCTAAGAATGATTCTAACCTCTTGCTTATCCAAATTAGGAGCAAGTCACTCTGCTAAAGATAGGGAAAATGATACAAAATATCATACATATATCACACAAAACTCAAAATGACTTGAGATTTTCTCTTTTGTGGATACTTTAGTTTATGGCTTAATTCTGTAGATTCAGTGTATCTTCTCATTACCTTGGGGACCTAGGCACTGTTGAAAATCTCAAACTAAAGGCAATAGATATTATTTCTTCATATCAGTTTTTGAAAGTATGGACTTTAAAAGAACAAACACATCAGAATAAGCTCCCTAACTTGACTTTGAAAAAACCACTTGAATTATAAACCAGATATTACATTATCTGAAGAAATATTTTCTAAACCACGTGAGCTTGTGAGATAGATTTTTTATCTTATGAAAGAAAAAAGTACCAAAAGTATCCTAGCTGAACAAAATGCCTTGAGCAAAATGTCTGAGCATATATTTTTAATTTCTTCAAATGGAAACAGTTCCAAGGAAGGGGCTCTCAAAAAAGTAAGCAGATGTTATCTAACACACCAAGAAACAAAATCTCTCCAAAGGTTGAGCCCTAGCTTTTGGCAAATGTTCCCGATTGATGTGATCAGGCTACAAGTGAAACATATCACTTAAGAAAGATAATAATCCCAGTGATTGTGAATCATGCCAATTACTTAAAAGCATGTGGTAACGCTTGACTGGAGGGAATACATGTATTCTTTTTCCATAGAGAAAAACAACCTCTCCGTATTTTGAGATTTAACAAAGCACTGATGCATTAGTTATCATGTTCCATCTTTAATATAGTCACGTGGGTAGCTATCTTATTATGTCTGCTAGATCAGATGTGCCTGAGTGCCTCATTCCATTTGAGAGATCAAAATGGCCCAGCCATCCTGCTTGCATTTCAGACTAAACACATGCTTTCATGTAAATTATCTTATCTGGTCTATAATAATCAAAAGAGGAAGACAAGCTAGCAATTACTGCCCCATTTCACGGATGAACAAACAGACAGGAGAATTACAGGAGCTTAATCAAAGGCGAGTGGCTGAACAGTTACAGACTTTGACTCATAATCAGGCTCAGTTAAGGAGAAACCACATCTACTGAGTACTTTAAAATTACAATCCTAAATCTTAGATACAAGGTGGTAAACAGATGTTATAGTAACAGAAAAAATATATTTATGTACAGTATTTACTATCTGAAAGTCCCTGTGGTAGGAGCTTTGCGAATTCATCTCATTTCATACAATGACAAGTCTAATACTAGTATCACTGCCATGTTACAGATTTGTCACTGAGGAATACATAGGAGATTTAATTGTACAAGATCCCAGAGGCAATTTTGATTTCAGAGTCCAGGTTCTTATCCCAGAGGCAATTGTGATTTCAGAGTCAAGGTTCTTAGCCATCATATATGCTACCTCTTGAGAGTCCAAATCCTGTGGACCGCTTTTCCATTATACCAAGCAGCCTTCCATGAACACAGTATGATTGAACAGCGACTATGGGCCTTGGCATTCATACACTTACATGAACACAGGCCCTGGCACATGGGTGAGATATCTGTATCTATATCTATTATACACATCTTAGAGTCATGGACTTTAGAAGGACTGGGTGGCTAGCATTTCCACACAAAAAAGTAAAAATGAAAGGTACTGTAAAAGTTAACTTAATTTGGGAAGGGAAAAAGAAAATGTCCCAGATTGGATACACATCTTCTAATTGCAGAATCTGTGTGTTTTAAAAAAGCACCACCTTTTCAAATAAGGGAGAGAAAAGACTTGAGGAAGATGTTTTCTTTTGTGTTCCATATGACTCAGGTGATACTTTTTTTTCTTCCTGTGCAATGTTTTACTGTGACCCTTCGAAGACTAAATAAAAATATCAGTCTTGCAAACAGACAATGTTTGTACTAATGGATGCTAATCTCTCATTTGGTTACCAAATGTCTCAAGACCAAGTCTGATAACTTCCATGAATTCCTTCTATGGACAATTGCAATGATCGATACATCCATAGGCACATGTTATAAGCATAATAACAAAATTTGCTTTAAATTATTTCTGTGTTAAGTCTCTCCCCTTAAAATGTGAACTATCTGGAATAATAACTGACATAATGTAATATTTAACCTATGTGGGAAATATTAGTTAATGAAATATAATATTCAGTTGCGTGTAACTGCTCCACATAGAGTGAGGAACAACAGTAAATGATACATCAGGAATTGTCCGTGAACTAGGACTTGCTTGTGAGTGTGCAAAGCCAAGATAATGTTCACAACCCTCCACACCCCTCACCCCACACCAGTTGTCTGTAAGGAGAAGAGAGGGAGAGCAAGGGAGAGGCTCCATCTCTCCGGCACCTGTCACTGACTGGCTGGCCTTCAGCTTTCTCTCTCTCTCTCCCTTGCTCTCCTTCTCCTTCTCATTCTCTTACTTCATCCCTCCATCCGGGGAACTTAAAGTAAGTGCTGGCCTCAGGACATTTCTTCCATCCTAAAACTGTGAGTCCCTGAAACTAGGAGGCTCATGAGGCCTTCAGGTAGAAGAATAAGAGACTTAAGATTGGATGTTATGTGAACCAGAGATTTTAATTTGAACTTAAGTTACTAAGTAGAATTTGAGCTAGTTTGTTGTGTGAATAGGAATAAAGTACTAAAATGCATAATCATGTAAGTCTCTTAATCATGCTCGAAGGCAATAGAACCACTTATGACAGTGGACTTATAACAATGCATCTAAGGAAGATGGCTTATGAGGGTATCACAAAAAGCAGCGAAAAATTAAATTGGGCCCGGCTGCATGGCCTAGCAGCTAAAGTCCTCGCCTTGAACGCCCCCCGGATCCCATATGGGCACAGGTTCTAATCCAGGCAGCTCCACTTCCCATCCAGCTCCCTGCTTGTGGCCTGGGAAAGCAGTCGAGGACGGCCCAAAGCCTTGGGACCCTGCACCTGCATGGGAGACCCGGAAGAGGCTCCTAGCTTCGGATCGGCACAGCTCCAGCTGTTGCGCTCACTTGGGGAGTGAATCATCAGACGGAAGATTTTCCTCTCTGTCTCTCCTCCTCTCTGTATATCTGACTTTCCAATAAATAAAACAAATCTTTAAAAAAAAAAAGAAATTAAATGGTAAAAATTTAGCTGAAAAAAATGTTGATAGCTATGTACAGTTTCTTTTTCCAAAATTAAAATGCATTTTCCATGAATGTTTCAAAGGCATCTCCCATGTCTTTCACTGTGAACAAAGAAAGAATTATTTTCTATGGCTCAAGTTCACATTAAATAAAAATCTTTTGGTTCCAAATGTAATTTATTTTTCTCATAATTTGGAAAATCCATGGATGCCATGGGCAATTGTATTTCAGGGTTATGTTTATCAGACTAGTTCAACTAAAAGTGCAATCACGGTAAAAAAAAAAAATGATATGCATTATTCTGGAATAAGTAAATGCCAAAAGCATAGTGCCAATGTAATATGAATGATGTGCTTGATTACCAGAGTTGCTTGCAGCCCACAGCTTCAGGAGAAGCATCTGTCTCCCACCATTAGTAGGAAAAGAGAAAGCATTTTTTGTTTAAAATTAATAACAGGAGTACTCCAGATTTATAGAGGAAATTGTAAGCACTTCACATAAAATACAAATCTCAATAATGTTTCAAAAATCATTGCATAATACATTCATTTTAAAAATTCTTCCTCATAAATTACATATCAAGGTGCCTATTCATTTTTGTCCATTCAAAATCCACAATTCTCAGCAAGAAAAATATTAACAGAAATAATCCTTTTATTTTAATACTCACTTTTCTCAAAGATTAGTGACTTAGCATGTTACAATATTAACCTATTTATAATGAATTGAGCATTCGTTACATCCTTCTGTATAACCAGAGTCATTGCTAGGCAAAGAGAAACACCATTAATTTCTTGTTTAGATTATGCTTTTTCTGGCATTTCTTTGGACAATGGATCATGATTAACAAGATTCTCAGAATAACATCATCATTTGAAGAACTCTGATATTAACGCACCTTACATTGATAAGTACCATCTCGGGCACTGAAAAGTTTAGAAATTATAAGAGTACTTATCATTCTTTGTGATAGCTGACACCGATGAACCGAGCCCACACATATGCACCTTATCTTTCTAGTTGTCCCACTAATAGTTATTTAATTCAGAACTTTCCATATCGTAAGATGATAATCACCAGTGTAGTGGAAACAGGGTAGAAAAAAGGAAAAAGCAAAGGGAAAACAATGACAATGGAAAGTCTAGTCAAGAGGAAAATGGGCGGGGGCAGTGCCAGAGCAATCTTAGCTTCTGCTTGTGGGACCAGCATCCCATTTGGACACTGGTAAGAGTCCTGGTTGTTCCACTTCTGATCCAGCTCCCTGTTTATGAATGGGGAAAGCAGCAGAAAATGGCTCAAGTTCTTGGACCCCTGCTCCATGTGGTAAACTCAGTAGGGGCTCCTGGCTTTGGACTGGATCAGTTCTGGTTGTTGCAGCCACTTAGGGAGTAAACCAGCAGATGAAAGATCTCTCTCTCTCTCTCTCCTTCTCTTTCTCTGTAACTCTGACCTCCAGTAAAATAAATATTTTTAAAAGGAAAACAGTAAAAGTACAACTATAATTTATTCAATTTATGATGGACAATTATAATTTTATTATCAAAATTATTACATATCTTGTGAAAGTTCAAATGTTACAGCAAGGCGTAAATACTCTGCTTGAGAAAGAAGCGATATTTCTTACTTACTAAGAGTCCCTCCCACACTCCTCCCCTGTGCCCAGAGGTCTGATCTTGACATCACCCTGCCCACAGAGTGGCTGGGGTCTCTGCAGGTGCCAGGCAGAGTGAGGGATGCCTGCCAGATGACCTTTCCCCCCAATGGCAGCCAAGAGGGGAATGTGAACTCCAGTGCAGGTGGAGAGAAATTTACACATGGCTTCTATCATTCACAAGGAACAAGCACCCCAAGCAAGAGGATCCCCTCCTAGTGCTCTCCCAGACGGACGGGCTTGTGGGGAGAAACCACAGGACTTTGTTCATGTCTCTCTTCATTTACCACAATTTTTAAGGAAACAGTAGCTTGCTGAAGCATTAAAGCAAACTTGAAGTAAAAAAAAAAAAAATCAGGAAAAAAAACAAGAGAACAACAGCAAAAACATGAAAAGGAAACCAGAATAGAAAATAAGAAAATAAGACTTATTGCTCTCTACATGTAGATAGTATTTTTTCAGTTATGAGAAGCATAAATTACGTACTGGATATCTAGAAATATTTCCCAATTTAACTGAAAATAGGTTGAAGAAGGATCTAAACCAAGTTTGCATCATTTTTGCTAGCGTGTTGCTACCACAAGCAATCAAATTATGATCTCTATTAGATAAAAGACTAAGAATCCAGAAAATAAAATTTTCCAGTAGTACTTCGAGCTGTGTGTGAATGCAAAAGCTTTTTCTATAATTTTCCTACCAAAGCAGAAGTGCAATTGATGAAATCAAGGCTACCCATGTCATAGTCCAGGCTGAAAAGTTGAATCTTTCAATTCAACTAGATTCTAAAATGCATTTTTTCAATGTTCAGCACACTATATGGGTTGGAAGGCTCAGGGAGACCCTTGGCAATGTGTGAAACTGTCAATTCAAGAATCAAAGTAAATAAGCACCCTGATCAAGTCAGGAAGTTTGGACTCCTCTTGTTATGGTAATGATGTGAAGGCTGCAATCATAACTTAGTCAAAAATAAAATATCTGCATTATTAATTAGAATCTTATTGTAATACCATGTACTATTTTAACCAGCATCTCTTTTTTCTTTGGGGGAGAAAAGGGAAGCAGAGAAAGAAGGGTGGTGAAAAATGAATTACACTATTTTAGAATCATATACTGTATCTGTCAGATGAATATTACCACCCCTCCTTCAATGAAAGATGAGACTCAAAATGTAAACAACTTGACTAAAGTCACAGAAGCCATAAATACTAGAAAAGAATCATACAAGGTCTTTGTACTTTCAGAATTCACTTAAAGAAGCAGTTTAAAGAAGTAAACTAATTTATGGAGCCCAGCCCAGCGAGATGGCGCAGTGGTTAAGGTCCTTGCCTTGCACACCCCGGGATCCCAATATGGGCACCGGTTCTAATCCCGACAATCCCACTTCCCATCCAGCTCCCTGCCTGTGGCCTGGAAAAGCAGTCCAGGATGGCCCAAGACTTTGGAACCCTGCACCTGCGTGGGAGACCCAGAAGAGGCTCCTGACTTTGGATTGGCTCAGCTCCAGCTGTTGCGGCCGCCTGGGGAGTGAATCATTGGATAGAAGATCTTCCTCTCTGTCTCTCCTCTTTGTATATCCTCCTTTCCAATAAAAATAAAATAAATCTTAAAAAAAAAAAAGTAAACTAATTTGCCTCCTATACTACAGCTGGTAAAAGGAAAAGATGGCATTCACATCAGCTCTCTCTGAACTGCAAGTCCTCTGTGTTTCCAAGGGATTTCTTTCTGCCTCTTTCCACAAGGCTTCATAATTCTCTGAATTCAGCAGGTAGGACTTATTTCTGTTTTCAATGAAGAAATGGGTTCAGGAGAATGCTACTTGCTAATGCTATATAACTAGTACATAGCTAGATTCCTAAGCCTCTTGTCATTGTGCTCTGTGGACAAGGACAAAGAAAATAAAAATGGGTGCCCTCAAATCAATAAATCAATTCTTTAAAACCTGTCATCACAGCTGTGGAATCAAATGCTTTGGAGCCTTGAACTAAGCTTAATACACAGCCTGAAAAATGTATCTGTGAGACAATAATTGTGTGTTGGGTTACTGAGTGTGGTAAAGTTCAGCCAGACACCTCACATATTGAGAGGTGCTAGACTGCAGTAGGAAAAATAGCAAAGGAATTTTACTGTGAAAGGCAGAGCAGTGGTGCATAGTGTTAAGCCACTGCTTGTGATACTGACATCCCATGTCAGAGCCCCGTTGAAATCTTGGCCACAAAACTTCCCATTCAGCTTCCTAGTAACGCGCATAGGAAGGGAGCCTAACACAGCCCCAAGCAGTTGGGCCACTGCCACCTCTATGCAACACTGGGATGGAATTCCTGGCTCCTGACATTGGACTGACCCAACACTGCCTATTGTACCATTTGAGTATGAAGCTGAGAACAGAAGATACCTGTATTTTCCTTTGTTGCTGCTCTGTCTTACAAATAAATAAATAAAACCTTCAAAAAGTAATTTTTAAAAAAGCACAAAGCAGTTGGGGCTGATGCAATGTCTCAACTGGTGCCAACATCCCATATGAACACTAGTTCGTGTCTCAGGTGCTCCACTTGCAATCCAGCTTCCTGCTGATGGCCTAGAAAAGCAGTGGATGATGACCTAAAGCTTTGGGACCCTGTAATGCATGGGAGACCCAAAAGAGGATACAATGTCCTGCCTCCTGGCTTTGGATTGGCTCAGCTCTGACTATTGTAGCCATTTGGGGTGTGAACTAGCAGATGGAAGATCTTTCTTTCTACAAATCTGCCTTTCCAATAAAAATAAATAAATCTTTAAAAGGAAAATGGCAGAGCAGGGCAAGAGGATGCCCCACACAAAGCAGGGTGCCTATTAAACAGAGAAATCACTATCACATTCCCATCAGAAGCTTCTGGTCTCATCTCTAGCATGGATAAGAAATTGCCTGGGAGTTTGTTAAGAGCACAGTTTCAGTACTAGCCCACCTGAGCTTCTGATTCAGTAACTGGGAGCAGTGCCCAGTTGCTGAGTTTTATAAATACCCCAGCTGATTTTGATATGAATGGGATATGGATTTTATTTTGAGGACCCTTATTTACTGGATGAAGGAGTCCAACATCAACTTGTAGCCTGGCCACAAGAATTCAAGGTTGCCTTTTAGTTGCCAGAGGTCAGGAAATTGGATTCTCCTTATTCACAGATATATCACAAATGCACATTTCATAGATTGTCAGTATAACAGAATAAAACAAACATCTTTTAGCACACACAAGGAAAATTACAAGGAATTATTTCATTTACTTCAATCCTAAGCATAAACTTATCCTCTATTGACACAAATTTAACTTAATGAGTTATGTCTTTGGTCAATTCCAAAATGCATTCTTCCATCAAGCATTGTGAAGAAAACAGTGGAATTTTGTTCAATACTGTATGACATCATATTGTGAATAGATTACAGAAGAAACATGCTTGTTCAGATTTTAATTTAATAGCTACACAATTTGGGAGAGTTAAAGCAGAAGTATTTAAAGTTGATCTTCACACAACTTCAAAAACTTGAAATGTTTTATCACTGTGTTTTGTTTGTGTCTGAAACAAAGCTTTCAATAACTTTTCAAGTCAGCAGTGCATACTGCAGGTTTTGGCATCATTGATATTCATCAGAAAAAGTCATTCTTTCAGGGTCACAAATTCTTTTAGTTTTCCTTCGTTTGAGACTGCCTTGACTTGTTCTACATTCCTGCAGGATATATACATATAGATTTTGACTTTTTTTTTTTACTGGATGAACTTGTGATTTTATAGTTTTTTTCTTTCAGCACTTGACAAATAGTCTGTTATTTCTGCTGGCCTTCACGGTCTCTGGCGTGAAATCCAGTGTCATTTGAATTGTTTTTCTTCCCCAGAGAATATGATGTGTTTCTCTGATTCCTGTAAAGATTGTTTCTCTTCTTTAGCTTACAGATGTTTGAACATAATGTGTCTTGCTGTGGATAAACCTATGAGTTTGTCATGTTTGAAGCTGGTCTTTTGATTTCTCTATCTGTTGGTTGGGGGCTTTGGCCAAACCCAAATGTCAGTTACATACAATAAGGGCAAAAAGAGCAAATTTTGATGAGAACAGAGTTCATGAACATCAATTAATATGTACATAAAATCCTGAGTGTTCCAAGGTACAAATTAAGAATGTGACGCCAACGGATGGACAATCTAGAAATGTATTAAAGTTATATTTAGTCATAGGGGTTGGAAAGAAGGGGTTGAGTAGAAGGTTTTTTTAAAAAGGACATTGTCTAAAGTGAGCTATATCAGTTCAAATGCTTTGGATGCTAGCAAAAAATTTCAAATGGATTAACTTGCTACTCAGTAAAGCTATTCATGTAGTTTAAATTTCAGTTGCTTTTCAAGTTAAAACTGACTTTTCACCTCAATGTCACTTAACGTGTTTTAGTTTTCCCCTAACTTCCACTGCTTTCTGGGTTTCACTTTGTCCTGTAGTTGGTTTGTGTTTATGTGTCCCTGGTCACAACACATTTAGAGAGAGTATAGAGGGCCAGGGAGTAGAAGTGAGGCAGGGGATGGAGGAGATTGGAGGAGATGGGAAGGGAAAAGAAGAAATGGAAGGGGCTCATCCTGATTGTGAGGATGCACACACACCCAGTTTGGGTTCCTAACCCACATCCTTTCTTCTCAGAACTATGTAAACAAGTAGAATCCATGTGGGAGGAAACCAGCAGTATCTTCTGCATTAACATTTTCTCTCAGACTGTCAACAGCCATGTCATTGCTCTGAATGCCACTGCCTGTCAACATCAACAAAGATTTCTTCTCAGGTAATGAAACCAGCATACATATGTGATTGAGTTTGATCAGTCAATGATCAAAACAACAACTTCTTTTACTATTTGCAAGAGTAGGATATGCACTTTTTAATTAAGAAACCGCATGTAAGTGTAGATATGTTAATAATACCAGAAATAATGGCAGCTGTTTAATCTGTTCTAAAACAGATGGCTTACCATGTTTTACTCACTACCTGTTTCCCTTGTTTTTGTCCTTAGATTAGAACACTTAAGGAAAAACAGTATTAATCAGATTACAGGAAAAACTATCCTACTCTTCCAATGGGAATGAAACTGTGGGTTTAGGATACAGTAATAGATGAGGTGTGTGTGTGTGTGTGTGTGTGTGTGTGTGTGTGTGTGTGTGTGTGTGTGATTGTCCTAACAGACACTGCAGTATGTTCTTTAAAAAACAGTGAAGTAAAATGAAATGAATTATTTACTTTCTAAACATTACAAAGAAATATTGAAAAGTGCAGTGTTTTTAAAAAATGAAATCTTCAGTAGGATAAAATGTTTAGCAGTACTGAAGTCTGTGAATTACTATTTCAAGGATCATATTTCTCTAAGCCAAATTTTATAAAATACTTCTTGAAATTGTAGAATATTAGACCTAGTTGTAAACTTGGAGATCTAGATCAATTACATTCATTCTGAAAGCAGAAACCACAGAACTGGAGAACTTAAGGTTCCAGTGACATGCTTAAAGCCACATCCTTCATTACTGCAGATACTAGAACAGAGCACCTATTTACAGACTAGAAACCCACTTCTCCTTCTAGCTATAAATTATTAAGTCAATCATATAAGACAGCTGGATACCAGTGAAACATATGTCATGTATTTCATTTTATGACAAAAATGACACCTACGCCTGTATACTATTTATTGTGTATCTAAAGGCACATACTTCCAACCAGACACAATAAATCCAACACAAAAACATTTTCAAAAACAGCGACTGAGAAAAATGTATCGGCATGAGATAAATGAGGCAAAAGCCCAAGGATACATTTGATTCAGTGAGACTAATAATGTTTGGTAAGATTGCTACAGGATTTATTTTCTAACATAGTAAATGTAACATGTGTGAATAATGTTAAAATTAGTTATAGTCTGCATATTTCTAAAGAGAGAGAAAACTGCATTAGGGAATTAGATTATGAAAGTCATAAAATATACCATTAATTTATGTTTTATTAAGAGAGAAAGAGAGGAATATTTTTTATGCATGTGCATGTATATATATATTTTAAAAGATGGCACTGCTAATATATCTGAAGTACTTAAGTTGTTTGTGGAAGCTTGAAACAGAAGGACTGAGTTCTCATGCAAAGTCCAATTTAATACAGTGTTAAGTGGGAGTGGTTTTTAAATAAAAATTATTTTGCTGCCTTCTCCTATTAAGCAAATCAAAACAACAGTTTTGTCCTGTTTTGCTGACAGTGGTTTCTGTAAGTGTGATTGCTACTGGAGCGAGAGAGAACAGAACATCATCTGCATCATTTTAAGAAGTTGAATTGGCTGCTGGAAATGCGTATAATTACCCTTGCAAAAGAGAGCAGTCTCAGCAAGTTGGAAAATTACCCATCAGGCAACAAGTGTTTTCTGAACTTCAGCTATGTGTTCAGAATGGTACAGAGCGGGCTCTAAAACATATCACCCCTCCCTGGGTGCTTTCAGTGGAAAGAGGCTTTTAGGAGACTATTATCAATTCACATGGAAGGAAGAAGAGTTAAGTAATTTAGTTATTAAATAAGCTCTATCAGTGTTATTATGTATCAGAAGGAGGCGATATCCTTTGGAATAGGATAAACCTGGAGGCAAAATAAAAAGGGAATCCTAGAAATCTCTAAAGAGGAAACATAGTTCACTTGCTCACAGTGAGTTATGGGACATTGCTTTCTTCTCGAGGTAGCAATTTCCACTGTTAAATGCTCCAAATCAACAAGTTTTCTTTTTATATTGACTTGATACCTACCCCTCTTTCATTTCCAGCCATCTGTCCATCTTTAGCTCTCAGCTGTTCCACTACTTCCTCGGGGAAGAATTTCAATATGACAATGATATTTTTCTACACAATTCTCTTTACTCCATTAGCAATGATAAAGATAGCATCAGATATTTTGTGCATGCCTTATCAGACTTCTCTTAAACATGATATCCAGGAATAACATTATAATCTAAATAAGTACTGATTAGTAAGAATAAAAAGGAAAAATATATATATATTTTCTTTGATCCGGACACTATATTCCCACCAATGAAGAATAAGGTATGCTTCCCTTACTTGCACTCCAGGAAGTTTATTTGAATCCTCCCATGAACTGCAGGTCCAACAACTTTGTAAGGACTTACAAGTATGAAAGCTATAATTCATTTGAATGTTAATTTTACAGTTATTGCCATTAAAAGTTCCTTGTTGATTTTTGACTCAGTCTTCTGGCATGGCAAGATACAGTGAGTCATAACTTGCCCATGAATAATATTAATATTTTCCTCCTAGATTTATGTTAACCACAAGTTAAATCAATTTTGATTTCTTTGTTTTCTAGGGGCTGTGCAAGCATACCTTTACAGAATTACTATGAGAATACAAATGGGATAATGTAAGAAAAATATTTATCACAGTGCTTGGGAAAAAGATGTTCAGCTGAAGTTAGATCTTTTCATTGACTCAAAAACATATTTGAAAAGCACAAAAATATGTATCAAATCTTCAGGGTAAGATTTGTTATATTGAAAACTTTATTATTAAGCTATTGTAATTTTCCTTAATTTAATTGACATACAATCTCAATTTTTTTTCCCATTTCAGCCACAAGAATGCAATTAGAAACCATTTAATACATGTTAGCAAACCATATCATTAAGTTAGAATATGGACAATAGACAAAATTCTTATGAAGGATCCAAAGCTGTTGTAGGAGATTGCGATTCATCTGTCCCTGCCAAGATTCCCAAGGCCAGTGTAGCTGCAGCTTTTGAACTCTCCTCCTTAACAGAATGCAGAAACCTTGTCTGACTCTATTTCTCAGGGCCTCTTGGCATTATTGTTTACAACAAATAAAATGAGACCCCCAGTGTCTTTTGATGATAGCACTGTAGTCTGTAATCACTATTACAGCACAAGGAAGAGGACAAGTGACTGCTTCAGTTGTTTAGAGTCCCTTGCTCAGACATGACAGGGTAGAAACGTTTTCAGGACACAGGGTCACAGGTACTTTCATATTATCCCTAAATCCTTACAAAGCTTTTGTGAGAAATTCAGATATTTTCCATTTGGTTAAACATTCTGGTACTAACAGTTCATTTCAGGCTTATATTTAAAACGGCATTTAAAAACAATGGTACAGATCAAATCTTTTCAACATGAACATTACCAATTGAACTGCTTAAGTGCATGTTTCAGTTCTAAAATAATTTTTTAAAACTCTACGTATTCGAGTGTTTATCATTTTCAGTTAGAAAATACCATAAAAGTTATGGCAGGGTTTCACAGTAAATGTCAAAGAGAGGCTTTTCTGGTGTTTTCTTTTCTGCAGCTTGCTTTAAAATTCTCAGGGGAAAAAAAAATTAGGAATAGCTTGTAGCCTCAACCTTGTCATCCTTTCCCACACTGTCACTGGAACTTCCTTTTAACTGCTGTCTCCCTGAGTGTCTTCCCCCAGCTTCTGGCATTGCTAAGCAGAGCACTGCTCCATCTGCTTGCCTTCCATCCAGGCCACACTTCTCTCATTTCCATTTCTTTGCTGATTATTCTCACATTGCTCTTCTTTTATTTTACGTCTTTTCAAAAGTTATACCTTTGATCCTTTTGTATTACTCTTTCTTTAGCTATCTCATGCCACATTTAAGATTCCTATCATATTTCTGTACAAATCATTATCACTTCTGTACCTTCTAAGCTTGTGCTGTGTTTCTTGCAAGAACCTCAACCTGGATGTTCAAGTGCTACATTAAATACATTCATATTTATCTTGAAATAACTCCTTTTTCACTTTAAGTTGTCCTAACAAAACCAGTATTTCTCTAGGTATTAGGCTAAAGATCTGATTCATCCCCATTCATGTCAAATATCAATTTATTTTCCATGTCTAGTCAATATATTTAGCCCATTTGCAGTATGTCTCATTTTATAAAACTTTAATTCCTTAATCCCTTATTCAATTCTTGACTTCTGCATGTAATATTCAATACTCTCAACTGATTCTGATTCTCCCATTTTCCATTCAGTTGCAGCCTACCTTCTGTTGTAATCTCTGGAAAACACTGCTGTGATGTTACTCTCCTGCTTAAACCCTGTAAACACTGCATCTAATCTGAACCTCTACTGTAGGCAGGAAGAGTTGCAACCTACTCTTTCCACAATCTTTGTCTTCCAGTTGGTTCTCAAGAAGACAATATCACCCTGAAGTAGGTAAGTGGAAATGTTTGTAGGCAACCTAGTTAATAAAAAGATATGACTGTGAGACATGGTGGTGATAGTTAGTGGTGATTCCACATTTTTTGCGTATGCATGTGACTGTCAACACATCACAAAGAATTTTTCTACCTCAAAGGCCAAGAACTCTCCTGTGAAGGAATAATGTGATATAGACAGACTCTCAATTACTCATTCTTTTTCAATTTTTGTTATGTAACTTTCCTCCTCCTCAACTCAGAATGCCCTTTTCATATATTCCCAAATGCTCAAATATCACTTATCCTTCAAGTTCTATAGAAAATGTCACCGGTTTTTGTGATCTCTCCCTGATTCCCCTGATATGAATCTGTTTCACATTGTCATGCCACTTCAGCCTAGTCCTTCCTAGCATCTGTCTTTATCCGGATAAAACAAATTCACTTCTTACTGTAAATGTCATGTAAACAAAGCTCCATCTTTATTTTGGCCAGCATAGGCCTTTGAATGTTAACATTCTTAATATTATAATACATCATACTAACAGTAATATTAAGCATACCCTTAATAGAACAATCAGAGTATATATACTCAGGTTTAGAATTAGTTCTGAAATTCTCCCCTCAGTTCTAGATTACATTTCTCCTAAGCCTAGCCAGCTACATTTAACCTGCCTATTTTTTTCCTTTTGTTTGTTTGTTTAATGTTTGACCCCATTTCCCAGTTAAAGTTATTAGCTATGACTTCTCCTTTACAACTTGCGTACCGGGACACATTATCTCAGAATTTCCTTCTAGTTGAACTCAGACATTAGAACACTTCACCTTAGAGATGCTCACTTAGGAACCCCCGCCGCAGCTCAGATAGTTTTATGGCTGCTGCCTATGCATATTCAGTAAGTGTGGACTGAAAGAAGCAATCCTCAGAGTGAGTGAAGCAAAGGCTGATGTTGTAATCATGACAGGAAACAACAAAAAATGATGGTACAAAGACACAGACCTTAATTTCCACTGTTTGAAATCAACTCTGCCCACAACTGTACTCAAACTCTGTTTCCACACACAGACGTGACAGCATCACTAGGAAAGAAGTGGTGTCAGACTTGAAGTCATAAATGTCAGTCCAGAGGATCAATCACTCAATAATGATCCTTTTTAAAAAATTAACAAATCACATTGCAGCCTTTTTATACAATGACATGACGACTATCAAAATCTTAATAGACATCATGGAGTTCTCTGAAGAGAACATCATTATAAATGGCCTATCACACTCTCGTAGGCACACTCAAGAATTTTTTTTTAAAAAACACAGTTATTTCACATTGACTCAGCGGTATATTGCCTAGTTGCTAATAAAACATCTATCACCATCATCTACAGAAAATTACAAAAGTTTTGCTATGCCAGAGAACGAGATTTAGGAAATCAAATGCTTCCAATACATGGGACACATTCTCAATCACAAAGCAAATAAAAATATATGGATCAGAACATATTTTTTCATTTGAAAGAGATAGCCTAATGCCCTCAGAGAAGCAGGCACTAAATACCGTGCTGCATCATAATTTAATCATAGCAAGCTGCTATTGTAACAAAACAATCCTGTCTAGGCAGAGGGAGATAATGCCAGTCACTTCCCATGACTGGTTCTTCAGCACACAAGATGTCGTACTAGGGCCTTTTATCATTTGCAGGAGAATAGGGAGTGTCTATACCTCTCAGAGAAGAAGGGTGAGGAATAGTGATGACATTCAATATCCACCTTCCAATGCCGATAATTCAAAAGGATGATCCCTTAGGTAAAACCTTCAGTCAATGAACATATTTTAAGTACCTATTATGTGCCAGGCCCTGTTCTTGCGAGTCAGCAGCAGAATACAAATTCCTGTCTTATCGGAGTGTATATGTTTTCACACTAAAATATGAATATAAATGACCTGTGTGCGTACCCACTCCAGACATTGTTCTTTTTATACTGCACAAGCTTCTGTGTCTGAAATAACCCCAAATTTCATCTCTACTTTTTAACACATCCAATTACAAAAATAAGTAACTACAAACAGATCACCAGTAAACAGTTTAGGAAAATGTTGTCTGTTAATGCCACATAACACCATTGAGAACAAATAAGGAGACCCTGGAAGCTGTTCTCTCAAGTAATTAGACACCATTGGATAAGAGGGATAAAAGTAGATATTTTATTTTTATATGTATTATATAAATATATATTTTATTTGAAAGGAGAAGTGACAGAGTTGGAGAGAGACAAATTTCCAATGCACAGGTTCATTCCTCAAATGGACTTAATGGCTAAGGCTGGACCAAGACTATAGCCAGGAGCCTGGGAATCTAATTAAGTCTCCCACATGGGTGGAGGGACAGCAGCATTAGTGGAGTTGGGAAGTGCTCATTTGCCAATAATTAAATGAAAGTATATTTTAAAAGACTATTATCGAAGTTCATTATTTTTTCTTAGGTCAAATGCCTTTGATGAATATCAAACAACAAGAATGTACATGAAGTCAGAGTAGAAAGTTGCATAAATTTTGCTTTACAAATAAGAAACTGACGACACTGACCTAATTTCTCTGTAGACCGTGAAACTGCTTTCATGGACTTGTGTTTGAAATTCACTGAACTAGATAACAAATGTCCCTTTCAACTTCTGATGCCCCAGGTTCTTTTGATAAGTAATTTTTTTTGTCCTGACCATTTTTGCAATGGATATTATTTAAGAACCTGGTTTTATATCTATCCACATTCATTTCAGTTTATGATCTTTGAAACATTAGTGCAAATGATCAACATATTTTAAAACCTTGAATTCTGCTTATCATTCATAGCTTTGTGTCATAAGTAAATATAAACTATTTGATTTTAAATATCCTTACAAGTCACTTGTTGAACTGAAACAAAATTTGAGTGCTACAGACAGTCTGATCCTTCCACTAGTTTTAGTGTAACAGTTCAGTTACAGCATTCCACTAAATACTAACATCTAGATTATATTTCTTTTTTTTAAGATTTATTTTATCTTTATTGCAAAGTCAGATATACATATAAAGGAAAAGAGACAGAGAGGAAGATCTTCCATTCGATAATTCATTCCCCAAGTGACTGCAATAGCCAGAGCTGCGCTGATCTGAAGCCAGGAGCCAGGAGCTCTTCCTGGTCTCCCACATGGGTACAGGAACCCATGACTTTGGGCTGTACTGGACTGCTTTCCAAAGTCACAGCAGGGAGCTGGTTGGGGAAGTTGGGCCTCAGGGATTAAAACCTACATCCATATGGGATCCCAGCGCATTCAAGTCGAGAACTTTAACCACTAGGCCATAGCGCCAGGCCCTAAATCCTATTTCTTTCCCTTATTTGAAAGACAGATTCTTTGTAAAATCTTAGGATTGGATATTAAAGAGCTGCTGGGCCACTCATGCATGCATCCTTTGTATAACAGATTGATCTAGTCATCATCTTAATCGTGTTAAATGTCTATGTTGTTAAGAAATTCCAAATCCCTCCTTCACAATAAACTTCAGGTCCTTTCAACAGCTCTAGTAGAAAATTCCTCTCAATATTGAGATGAAAATTTTAATCTTTCGGCTTTCTCCCACAGGCTGTGCTTCTGCCTCTCAGGGCACCTACAGAACAAGCCATTAATACCATTGCCCTTTAAAGATTTCATGACAGTGATCGTGTTTCTCCAAGTCTTACTTTTTTCCTAGCAAAAAAATTCCCGGTTGCTTTTATGAGGTTTTCATATAACATAGTTTCAAGTCATGTCACAGTATTTCAGACTTCCTCTACTAAATACGCTCCAAGTGACAATTTCTTTTTAAAGGGTAACACCTGTAACTGGGCAAAGTGTTCGATTTGTAGTCCTTTGGGCACAGTAAGATCCTAAGTGACTTCAATCATACTTAGCAAGCAGACACTAAGTGCTAGAGCATCAGGTGCTTCTGACACAGAGTTTACCTGACTCCAAAATCAATCCTGGATCTTGCTTTAACTGACTGTTTTATTTATAAATAAAGTATTTCCAATTTAATTAAAGTCTTAAACACAAATATGTTCTTCCTCATTCTTTATCCCCCAGACTCACTTCATGGTAGTAATCGCTAGTAAACTTTTCATTTTGAAAAATTTTCTAGAAATACATAGCCATAGGACAATCTATCTCCTTTTTGATTCCACATGAATGGGAACATATGCTCTTACCTGACATTTGCATTTGCCTTTGTTGTTTTCTCTACCAAAATATACACACAGTCAACTTGCTATTTTAAATAACTTTCACCATTCTCTGATTATATAGAATTTGTTTCTAGCTTTAAATATTACAAATAATGCTACATAGGCATTTGTGCACCTGCATAAGTGTACCTGTATCATAAGCAGCTGGAAGCTAGATTAGCAGATGTTAAACTTTGCACAGAATTTATTTCAATGGATGTTACCAATGCAAAATTTACAGATACACATGCAAAACTAGGCTGCATTTCAGACATATTAAATCCAACTTACACAATGTACAATCTAAGAATAGCACATAATAAATAATTCTTAAAATAATTTTCAAGTGCCGTGCAGGTTCAGAATCAGTTTTAGAATTTACTCTGATGAAAACACATTAAGTCATATTAGGTTTTCTGACAGTTGTATCAAGCTATTGATTCAGATTGAGATACCTATCAACTAAAACCTCTAAGCTTTTTGGAGGTTAAATTTTAACTGAGCCATATCTGTTTCATTCCCTATCTTTTCAAATGGTTCTGTAATGCCTAGTTCATGCAGTCTAATATTTATATTTACTATATTTCATTGGCAAAGGAAGATCTAATCTATGTTGTAGACTATCCAGACTCTTGTAGAATGGATTATTACTAATATATTTCTTTTCCTATCTTACTTTTAAAGGAAAAAAAATTTAGGAAGTTACTTTTTCCACATTACCACTGAAACACTGGAATGGACAAGGTCAACAGCATTTCACTGACTCTGCCAATTGAGATCTTATCCTTCGTTAGCAGTATACATTAACAAGCCTTCTGAAAGTTTTCTTTAAACACTTCCAACTCAAACTAAGTATATGCTCATATTTTCAACTTTTCAAAAAGATATAACATGTTAACATAAAAGGCTGCTTCCTCTGTACCTTCTTTGAATACAGAATGCTTATCATTCTAGAAATCCTATTATTTACTTACTAACTGGGCAAATACTTGCTGAACACCAAATATTATATGTTGAATTTCTGTATATAGTGGATATACACAGTGAAGAAATAAGAAAAAAAAATCTGTCTTCTTAAACTTTATGCCTGAGTGTGAAATTTATATGATAAAAATGAAACACCTTTGGGCCTCATGTGAGCTAGGAAAAGCCAGGTTGGGTTGACTGTTCTGACTGGTACAAGCAAAAAATTAGAGTGGGTGAGGATTGGTTGGGCTTTGCCACACCATCAGCTGGCAGAGGTTGGCACTGGGAGCTTAACCTGTCAAATTAAACTGCAGAACCATCTGGAAAGTGTATAACCCAAAAGTGAGAGTGGCCTAGAAGGGAAATAGTGGGCACCTCCCTCTTAGGTTAGCACTCCCACTGGATGCTCAAAAACCAGGACAGGGCAGGGGTGGCTAAACAGAAAGGTATCCACCAGCATGTGTGGGGGCTGGATAGTAGGGTTGGATGGGTTGAAGTAGGCTTCAAGCCCACTGACATGTATGAGAGCTGAATGGGATGTGGGACAGATTGAACAAGCCTGCAGTACATACTGGCATGCAGGGGAAGCAGGGTAGGGAGCAGGCCTGGTGGGGGTTATGGGGAGTTACTCCAACTAGGCTGAAGCTCCCACTGGTTTGTGTGGGGGGCCAAGTATAAAGTGGGCAGAATTGGGCTGGACTTCAATACCCATTGGTTCACGTGGAAGATAGGGCTGGAAACAGAACTGACCCAGCAATTGCAACGACCAACATGTGCATAAGCTGATTGGGGCGACGGACGGTGCCCAACACTGTACTGGCAAGCTCACACAAGAATCAGGTTTGGGATCATCTCAGACAAAGTTTCTTTGGAGATCCCTCCAACTGAACTGCTGACCTCAGAACCCCAACCATGAAGAGACTATGTCAGCCAGTAGATTCTGATAGATTTCAGCATGCTTGGAATGGCGAGACTGGCAGCAATTCAGAACTGCTGAACTATCATGACTGCTTGGGGAGGACCCTTGGAGCATGCCCCACATTGGGGATCTGGGATGAGCTGGAGTTTGGGTGGGGCTCCTCTCTTTGTCTCTCCCCTGACCCCAGATACGGGGGATGGGCGGGGATGATATTAGTGTGGAAACAATGGTTTTACCCACTTTCCTGTAGCCCTTGACCCTTTGTGCCATAATCAACTACATAAGATTATTTAAAAAAAAAAAAGAAAGAAAGAAAAAGAAAAAGAAATGAACCATACAAAATAATTTCAGATTGTGACAGACTCTAAAAGAAATAAGCACGGTGTCACAATAGGGCATAGATGGAGGAGTCACTTAGGGAGCTTGGTTCCTGAGAAGATTATATCTGAGCTAAGTCCCCAAAACACGAACATTTCATTTGACTCTAAGGGAATAGAGCACTGGAAAATCACTAAGAGAAAATTCTCTCTAATGGAAAGGGACTTCTGGGGTTCTAGAAACACAAAGGGCCACACACAGAGATTTAATGAGTGAAAAGAAAAATAATACCAGGTGGTATTGCAAATTATTCAAGTTTGATGTGGTCATAAGAAATAATTCACATTTTAATGCAAAAAGGTAAGAGAAAAGATGACAGTTAAACGACTTTAAGGAAAGCTTTCTCTCAGACAGACATCTTTGAAATTTTACTTTGGCTTTCACAGAGAGTATGGATTATGGAGAGATTACGTAAAATCATGGAATCCATAAAAATTGCTATTTCCACAGTCAATGAAAAAGATAGATATATTAACAGTAAACAAGATTTGAAGCAGAGCAGCCACGACTCAAAATGGGATGCCGATGTTGCAGCCAGTGGCCTGATAGTGCTGCATCATCACATAAGCCTTATGAGTCCCATCTTTGGAAAAGAGATTTTCTCTGAAGAGAAAAATTTCAAAGTCATATTCATATACAAGGTATTTTAAACTATGGAATGTACTAAACTAACTAATGAAGATATTACAGAGTCCCTGAGCAGCATTTTAAAAATCTGATTATGAACAAACATACATTTATTAATAGAAAGATTAAATATTTAAGAAGGTCATTACTCTAAATTACCAAACACTCAAAACATCTTAGCATTATTGAGGAAAATTCTGACATACTTTCATGATACTTAATGTAAAGATTCAAGAATAACCAAAAGTTAAAGAAAATAATAATCTGGGCAACTTCATACAAGTAATATGAGTACTGTGTTATAGTAAATATCAAAAAGTTGTTGGGACCCTGAGAATCTGATAGGTTAATAAATGCCTTAGATTAAAACAAAACATAACAAAAAATTGCACCTCAAGCATCATAAAGGTTTTGTAATCTCATTGTGAAGATAGAGAAATAGATTCCCAGCATAGAATGTAGGATGATAGAGAGATGGACTCTTTGCTCCAGCAACAAGCACAGAGGGGCTCCTCCCCACCATCTGGAGATGGTCTCAGAGGCTCTGAGAACAAAGAACCAGCTTTGTGAAGGATGTCAGTGTTGGGTTATATAGCTCCGATCCAATCAAAACCATCACTTCGCAGTGCCTCTTTTAGGCCAATTATGAGAGCCTTCTATTATCTAGCCTATGAAACACATAAACAATCAGACCTCAACAGTTCCCTCCTTCAGAGACCCCTCCCAGCTGCTAAGAGCTTTCTCTGTATCTTTCAATGAACTACATATTCTTCTCTGGCTGTGCTCTTAATTCTTCTTCGTCACAAGACAGAAAATCCAGCAACTAGAACAATGTAACAGTATTTCTGCATAGGAGTTGTAACATAAACAGCTGAAAAAAACTGGCAGCAAGAAAAATCCACACAATAAAAACTTTGGGAACTTTCATACTCTGAACCATGTTTCAATGTGCTTATTAACCTATGCTAACATGTGGTGCAACACTAAATGCAACTACACAATTGATATCTATCATATATATGTGCAAGTATATTAGAGAAAATATCACATGTGCATGTAAGTATAGTATACGTGTGTTATCAGAATATATTTACATGTGTTTAAAAACAATAATGAATTGAAAACATCTATAGATGTGGACATGCATCTCAAGTTTGTGTTGCATGCATGTAACAATGGTAGCACTTCAGATTAATGGGAAAAGAGTCAACTATTTAATTAAATGATGATGGCCCAAATTTTTTAATCTTTAAAATTTTTAAGGTTGTCATTTATTTTTACTGGAAAGGCAGATTTACAGAGAGAAAGAGAAACAGAGAAAAAGATTTTCCACCCATTCATTCACTTCCCACATGACAACAACAGCCAGAGCTAAGCAAATCCAAAGCCAGTAATTAGGAGCTTCTTCCAGGTTTCCCATGTGGTACAGGGTCCAGAGGCTTTGTGCCTTCCTCTAATGCTTTCCCAAGCCCTAAATGGGAGCTGGAGGGGAAGTGGAGCAGTCGGGACATGAATTGTTACCCATATAGGATCCCAGTATTTGAAGGGAGAACATAAATCAACTGAGCCACTGTGCTGGGCTCCATTTCTTTTTTAATTTTTTTTAAATTTAAAAAAAATTTTTTAAAGATTTACTTATTTGTATTTAAAAGGCAGATTTTACAGACATAGGAGAGACATTGTGATCTTCCATCTGCTCGTTCACATCCCAAATGATTACAATGGCTAGAGCTCAGCTGATCTGAACTGAAACCAGGAGCCAGAAACTTCTTTCTTCAAGTTCTCCTACATGAGCAGGAAGCTAAGGTCTTGGACCATCCTTTGCTGCCTTCTCAGGTCATAAGCAGAGAAATGATCAGAAGCAGAGCAGCTGCGACCCAAACCAGTGCTCCTAGGGGATGCCAGTGCCACAGGCAGAGAGGGTAACTGCTGTGCCACCATGCCAACCTCGATGCACAATCAGTTCTATAAAAAGTTTTTCTACTTCATGGTAGACATAAAAATGAATCTAGGGAGGAATCAAGATTTAAATAATGAGTAACAATAGTTCAGTCCTTTAAAATATATGAATGATATGACATTTTTATTGGCAGAATCTGTTAAGGCAGAAAATCACAAATCAGCACAATGTGTAAATATTTATTAAAGAAATTAAAGAGGAATCATGTTTACCTAAAAATTGTTAAATATTTCTATGATTAAAATTATTAACAGGGAGCTAAAACAATCTGGGAAAAAGGAAGGTCTCTTCAACAGATGCGGATGGGTCAACTGGCTAATAACATGTAGAAACAAGAAGCAAGACCTATCCCTTGCACCATACACAAAGATCAAATCTAAATGGATAAAAGATCTAAACCTACACCCAGAGATCATCAAACTTTTGGAAGAAAAAGTTGGACATACTGTGCAAGACATAGGAATGGACAAAAACTTCTTAGAAAAAAACACCAAAAGCAAAAGAAGTCAAGACCAAAATAAACAAATGGGACTACAGTAAACTAAGAAGTTTCTGCACAGCAAAGGGAACAATCAACAAAATAAATAAGAAACTAACAGAATGGGAGAAGATTTTTGCACACTACACAGAAGACCAAGGGCTAATTTCCAGAATATACAGAGAGCTCCAGAACAACAATAACATCAAAACAAACAAACCAGTCAAGAAATGGGCACAGGAAATGGCCCATTTTTACAAAGGAGTAAAATGGCCCATATATTACAAAGGAGTAAATTCAAATAGCTAACAAACACATGGAAAAAATGCTCAAGCTCTCTGGCAATAAGGGAAATTAAAATAACACAATACTGAGGTCCCACCCAATGCCTGAAAGAATCGCCCACATACAGAAAACTACCAACAACACCTGCTGGTGGGAATGCAGACTAGTGCAGCCACTACGGAAGTCAGTATGGAGAACACTTAGGCAATTAAACGTTCACCTACCATACAACCCAGCAATACCACTTCTAGGAATATATCCAAAAGACTTTTTATACAACAAATGTATAAAATGTTTATTGCATCCCAATGTTTATTGCAGCATAATCAACAATCGCAAGAACTTGGAAGCAATCTAAATGCCCACCAACAGAGGACTGGATAAAGAAACTGTGGTTCATCTACACTATGGAATACTACCAAGCAATTTAAAAAAATGAAATGCATTACTTTGTGGCCAAATGGGCCAACTAGAGACCATAATGCTAAGGGAAATGGGCCAATCCCAAAAGGTTAGATATCATATCTATGCTCTAATATAACATAATATGATGTCAAATCTAGAGATATCATATGTGAATCTTACTCTACGTTAATCAGTGTTACTTGCTTGTACCTAATGTAACAAGAACTTGAGATGTAATTCATTAATTAACTATCCACAAGAGGTAGATTCTTTATAACCACCTGTGATTGTCAGTGTCCACATATAACTGTTACTGGTATAAACAACCAAGACCTAATCCTCATTGTAACTATACTAGAGCCCCAGGATACAAGAATTTATATACAACAAAAAGTTATTCTTCTACATGGCTGGGAGAGATACTCCAGTGGACGCATGATGGACTTGGGAAAATTCACGATGGACACACGTTATGATTCTAGAGAGGAGAACAAGGGGGGGGAGGGGAGAGTCCACTACCAACTAAATTGTATCAAAAAATAACAAAACTACAAAGAAAGAAGCAGCCAAAAAAATTAAAGAATATTATTAGAAATCTTAAAAAAATACGTACACACTTACATCAAATTAGCAAAACACATAAAGGAATAAAAGAAAACCAAATAGTTAATAAACATTTAAAATTACTACATTAGTAGTGAAAACAGACGAATCAACACTAATAAAATACACTTACTTTTTTTCAGATTAAAAAGACTATTTAAAATATGACAGGTAGAGGCAGGTATTTAATCTAAGAATTGTGATGCTCTCCTGCTGTATCAGATGCCTGGATCTGATATATATCTCTGGCTCATAAATACAGCCTCCTTATGCGGCAATGATGATGGCTCAAGTAACCGGGCTCCTTCACACACCCAGGATGGACTATCAGCTCTTGGCCTCCACCTTAGCCATCCCAATCATTGCAGGCATTTGGAAACAGAACCAGAAGGTAGCTCATTTTCTTTTCTCTGATCCTCCTTCTGCTACTCTCCCTCCTGCACGCCTCCCTCCCTTCATTCCTCTCAAATACATGCCTAATGTTGTTTTATTAAAAGGCACCGAACAAACATTACTCATGATGTGTAGTGATGAGAACTCTCACAAAGAGTTGAAGAGAGTATACCTGATTTGGCTACTTGGGTTAACTGTCAGCAATGTTTGGTTCCCTCTGGAGTCTAGAGGGAAACTGACATCCGCCGGATCTCACCTGCAGTCCTTCTATGTTCCACTTCTCCAACCAGCTCTCTCTTGGTAATCAACAAGAACTCAATACAAACGATCTCCCTCGCTACTTCCTCAGTTCACTGAGATGAAATTGTCAGCAAGGCTAATCAAGATTTCAACACATGCTTTACTTTTAGTAGGATAAGAATATGGGCAGAGGTCCAGGGATTTAAACTTCCTAATTATTGTTATATTTCACATCCTCACAACGTTTGTGGTCTGTATTCAGAAATAAATATCCATATGATTTCCCATTTCTTCTGAGACAAGGGTTTTAAAGATTACCCATTCGTGTATTCTCATTCATGGTTGCCAGGCTACCAGTCATCTAGAAATAACTTCCTAGAAATGTGTTGCTCTTCAGATTTAAAGAATCTCACAGATTGCTGACCAGAAAAATTTCTTGCCTTTTTAAAAAATTCATATTTTCTTTTGATAAAAATTAAAAGCCATTCCTTCCAGGTTTTCAAATGTCAAGATAAATATCTAAAAATAAATCAAATAAACCAGACAACGTACTTCTTTTCCATGAGACTCTAAATTAGTCTTTAAGGAACCCCATCCTTTTCCTACCCTGCAACCTTTTTATAGAATCGCCACTGCCATATGAATAGGATATGCAGTGTGTCCTTGGAAGTGATAAGAACTACCCCATCAATAAAGTATGAAACAAAACCTTATACATGCCTCCTATTTGATGAAAATAAGTCTAGTGATTAGGGAGTATAAACATTTTCCTAAGCTACATTATCTAGTACTATCTCAATACTATGCACAATAGTCAGGATTTGAGATCAAGTAAGTGTTGAGTAGTAGATAAATGAATAAAGACAACACAGTATGTAGACATAGTGGAATATTAATCTGCCATAATAAAGAAGGAAAACCTGTCATTGTAGCGAAAGAGATACTACTAGAGGACATTATGTTAGGTGAAACAAGCCAGACACACAAAGACAAATACCTTATGTTTTATTTCATATATGAGAGTTTAAAAACATTCAGATGAACATAAAATAGTAATTACTAGAGGATATTAACATTAGGAGAAATGAGAAGGAGGAGGTCAAGAGGAGGCAGGACAAACGATACCACCTTAGAAACAAAAGAAGTACGAAGCATTATGTACTAACGTGGGAAAATGCTCATTCATAGTAAATTATTATGTACTTTCTGAACAAAGAGAAGAAAAGAGTTCAAAGGCACCAATGATAAAGAAGTGACAAAGAGAGGAAAATGATATTTATCTAGCTTAAATCAGAATATGATATATATATATATGTATCTATATATGCACTATAAATGCTTCATGGTTTCTCATAAATATAATTATTTTTAATAAAAAATTGTTTGAGGAATGAGTTAATGCTAACTTACCTGATCTAATTTTCACATACTGAACACATGTTAATTATCACATGAATCAAATAAATATGTCTAGCAAAACCATTAAAGTCAATAATCCAGAATCAAAATTGAAAATAAATTTTTACTATCTCAATCTAGAAATTTTCACACATTATTACTAGATAGGAAATGCTTATCTATTTAAAAGTTTAAAAAATTGCAAAGTAACAGTTCACATCATTTCAGGTTTAAAGACATGGGCACACATTTTCTAGGCCTGTTTTAAAGGTTTTATTAACATTCTGTTTTGCCTTTTGATTTAGTCACTTGTTTATGAAAAAATGCTCAAATAATATTTAGTTTCTCTGTTACACACTTTGCTTCTCTGTTTTTTTAAAAAAATGACTTAACCAGATAATATCATTTCTGTTACAATATTCTAGGACGTGCAAAATAATGAATACTTTCCTGTTTGGTGGTTTTACAAAACTAGGCCTCTTTTTTATTTATCTTCAGCAAATAAGAAAAGAAGTTAATTAGATCAATGCATGGAACTGTTTGATTATTAGAATTTAAGCTGTCCATTTCCAATTACAACTATACGTACTCAGACTATTAGGAGATGCTTACTTCAGACTAATATCGTATGTCTCAGCTCTGTCTAAAAGATCTGCAATAATTTCTTAATTAAGAGGTAAAAAATCTATGCTGAGTACTAATTCAGTCCTTTGTGTTTATAAAAGGACTGTATGAAAGTATGAACAAATGTGTCTTTTTTATGGGCAGAACAAAAACTTTCTTATCATACCTGTGGACACAAGGTTTCCAGGTGACCAGCTGCAATTTTGACGATTTTAATTCCATCTTCATTTGTTGACATGGAACAAGCAAGATTTGCCACCTTAAATGGAACCAAAAAAAATTGTTTTATACCTTAAAAATAATGTTGAAGCATTGGTTACCCTGAACAAGGACACACACATATTAACCAAAAATATCAGTGACACACTTCATTCTCATTAATGCCACTCATGATTGTTGGTGCAAACAATGACTAAGATCCACAGAGAACTTTTTCTATGACAAAAGTCCATGTGACCCATTATAAGAAATGATTTTTATGTAGCTAGAGTAGTTTTATTTCTATATTGATTGCTACAAGGTTGTTGGGATCTCATATTACTGTGGTTTGTTCGTAATTGGTTTATTATGTCCCTGAGGTCTTTCACACATACTTAACTTGCATTAAGCATGAGTGTTATGTTTATTTAAGTTTTGTTCATCATCAAATGAATTTTGAAACTGGACAAACACAAAGTGATTCAATCATTTTTATGGACAGCATTTCACACTGTAATCATGGATCAGAGGCAAGAAATTATGATACTTTTGAAACAAAATTTTCTTCCAATGCAATGCATATTCTTGTAAATAATTATGATGATGTCATTATCTGAGACTAATAATTACAAATAATTTACACCATGGAAGAGCCTGGAGAAAGAGCATGGGATTCCTTTTCCTTTGTCTGCACCTTACTTTTGCTCAACATTCTTCTGCCAATGCAGTGAGGGTTTACGCACAAAGGTGATGTTTTCTTTGATTGACAAAGCATATCATTGTGTTCTTTATGGCAAGTAGATAGTTTTTCTAATTTCTTTTAATATATTTTATACGATATGTGTCACCTTATTCAGTTTACTGCTCAAACTCAAAATAAATCCAGTTGCAGAAAAATCGCATATTAGCCACTTACAGAGTAAATATATATATTTGATTCATATATTGATTTATATTCTTTGCTTTTCTAAAGCATTACTTTTATTATAGCAAGAGTGAAGCAAACCCTTGATTTGCATTAATATATAATGAAATATCAGGTATACATTATTTAACTATGGAAGGCATTGTTCATTTTATTAATGTACATAGAAATGCTTACTTGAAAAGGTCTTTTGTTGGCTTGAAGGTCACAATATCTCAACTTTCATATTTGACACATAATTAGCACATTTGTGAATTATTTGAAAAGGGCAATAGTTTGTTCCTCTCTCCCCTCAAACCCACGTTCTGAAAGTGAAACTCAACAGTCTAATTGTTCTCCTATGTACATTACTTTGCACTGCACTTATAGAAAATATACATCTGTAAATGGAAGACTGTTTAATATGAAAAATAGAAATTGTTGACTCATTTATCTGTTTGGAAGAACACTGTTTGAGTCAATGCCTAAACATTACAGAAAATTGCTATATGTAGATACTCTTAAAAATCCTTTTTAAAATTTCCTTTTTTTGTTTTTATTTTTTAAAAATAGATAATCTTGCACTTGACATTTGCTGGTTAATATGTTTGTTTCAAGCCAATTAAATGCCATTGCCTGAAATCATCCTAAAATGGGTTATGTTTACATTGACAGAGTTAATTTCTCAAAACCCCCAAGTGAAAATGTAACAGAAAGTGTACTTTCATTTGCACTAACGCTCACACTAACATTCTGCTTTAATTAAAGATCCAATACTTGTTTAAAATTCTTATCAGAAATTATTACTGTTTCAGCACATCTGAAGTTTTGGTGCTATTTTGTACAAAGTTGAATTTGTATATGACAGGTATTTTTAGTGATAAACTAGGAAAGCTAAGTGATAGAAATAAAATCTCTACAATTTATCTAATTTGAGTAATTTTTTACCTATTTTACAAAGTCACATTTAACAAAAATTATTCTTAAGTTCTTTTTAAGGCATTAAAAGTATGTCACCAACCACACTATAACAGTCGTTCCACACGGGTCAAATAAAAATTTGTGTGTAAGTGAGATATTTAATAAAATAGTTTAAGATTTTTGAATTTTTTGATTTTCTTTGTGTATTTATATTTGACAATTGTCTTAGTTTTTCATTACTACAATGAGAATCCTTTAATTGATATTGAAATGAAGCAAACTATCATATAAAAGAAGCTAATTTAGAGCCTGGAGGTTTAAAGTTCAAAAAGCATGACACAGAGAGAGAGAGAGAAGGAATCTTCCATTCACTGACACATGTAAAACGTCCACAAAGGCTGTAGCCTGGCTGTGTTAAAGTCAGGAGGCTCCTCCAAGTCTCCCACATGGGGGCAGCTCTTGATGTTACTGAAAGTAGACTCAAATTTTCTCTCAACATCTGCGTTGAGAACTCCATTCTCACCACACCTTCTGTCCTCGAAGATGTCACATAATAATCTTTTTTCAACTTGGTTCTTCAGTAGAAAACAAAAGATTTTGCTTTGTTCGTTTGCTATGATGTGTTTTTGGAGTCAGCATCATGGCTAAGGGGCTTAAGCTGCCAACTGTGATGCCCGTGATGCAGCTGTTCCATTTTATTTTCTTTTTTATGACACATCTTATTTTTATTTTAATAGCAGAGCTAAAGAGATGATTTTTAGAGGGATCTTTCATCTAATGGTTGACTTCCCAAATGGCTACAGCAGCCAGGGCAAAATTATGCTGATTTGAAGCCAGGAGTCAGGTACTTCCTCTGGGTTTCCCATATGGGTTCAGGGGCACAAGGACTTGAGTCATCCTCCATTTCCCAGGTCACCAGCAGGGAGCTGTCTTGAAAGTGGAGAGTCAGGACAGAAACTGGCACCTACATGGGATGGCAGCACCATAGAGGCAAGACTGAACCTACTGCATCATGGTGCCTGCCCCCACAACTCCATTTTCATTCAAGCTCCTTGCAAGTGTGCTTGGAAAAGCAGTGGAAGATGACTACATGCTGGGGCACCTGACACCAAGATGGCAGCCTTATGCCAAGCACCTGGTTTCAGTCTGGTTCAGTTGTAGGCATTGTGGCCACTTGAGGAATGAATCAGCAGATAGGAGATGTTTGCTCTCTGTAATTCTGCCTTTCAAACAAATAAATAAATGTGTGTGTGTGTGTGTGTGTGTGTGTGTGTGAGAGAGAGAGAGAGAGAGAGAAAGGAAGGACGGATGGAATGGAGGAAGGAAGAAAGGAAGGACAAAAAATTAGTGACAACAAATCCTGGCAGAACAATTCCTGAAAAGAATCAATTCTCCTCTTTCAATTCTGTATGCCTCTTAGATTCCTCTTAAAATATTCCTTTTATGGTATTTCATGGACTTTGGGTCCTCCTTTCTATTTTTCATAGAAAACAGTATTCTTTCTACCGTAACCCAATTTTTGGGTGAGAAAGTCCCTTCTCTGAAAACTAGTAGTTTTAGAGCCCTGCGAGCTAGGCTAGCTGTGTTTGTCACTCTCCATCTATGTCAGGAAGATAGCCTTACATAACCCTAAACAGTGACTCCTTGTATTACAAAAGATTTCCATAAAATGGCTATTAGGGGATATAAAATTTTCTTAGTGTCCTTTAAATAAATCTAACATTTGTAGGCTAAGTCTACTTTTCATCATTACTTCGTTCTTATCTAATAAATATGATCTATTTTTAAAGTAGGGATGCAGTATTTTAATGTTCTAATATCAAGTCTTATCTGAAATCCCAAGAACACTAGGAGTCCTTAGTCATCATAGACAACGGAAATGAAATCATTTTTATGAATGAGCATACTATTTGGACAATTGCTTATCACACATCATTAAGTCTGCTGCTAAGAAGTTCTCACAGAAGTATTTACCTGTATTTCTCAATAACATGAAGCAAACTTTGCTATTTGGTTAGATTTCCACTATGAATTATTCACTGTTTAATATAATTCACATAGCTAATTGTTAACATTATGCTGCCACATATGCCAGTTCTCAGTGTGGAAAAAGGGTCTCTGTCTTATTTTTGTGTGATTTTTCTCTCTGACAAAGGGCCCTGAAACCCTTACGTACACAATTCTATTGTGAGAATTTGCTGTTTTGTGGGCAGCCTATTCCATTGCAGAATTTTCCAAAGTTATGGAATTATATAGTTACAAAGTTCTGCTTTCTATTCAGGTAAAACCTTTCAAAAACTTTCTCACAGTAGATCATAGAACCCATGTCAAACATCTTCTACAACAAAAATAAAGATGGCTTCATAGAAACTCAGAATCAACACTCCTCACACTATTGAAATAAAAGATGTTGACAACAAAAATATCATTGGTAAAAAGCTACTAAAATAAAAGACCTAGTTTTTCTCTGCCAAGATATACTGATATAAACGTGTAGAGGGGTTAGAAGAGGGAGGGGTAAAGAAACATAATTTTGTTACTTAAATGATCTTAGTTGACTTGGAAATACGCCTGCCTCCCACAACATACACAAAACTAGGACTTTGGTTGATGTCCATTTGCCTGGACAGACTCTTTCTTGAAGATCAGTGCAATGAGGCTGATGTCCACCCAAGTATGACCTGAATACACGTAAGAAGTAATGAAGTCATATAAAAGATTTCCCAATTTAAACTGCTATTTGAGAAGTAGAAAAAAAAACTTCTAAAAAATTAGAATATCAAGTAAAAAAAAATTAAATAAGAAAAATGCCTGGCCTTCTTGGTAGAATCATCCCTTCAGCTCACAACAGTCTAATTTCTTTTTGGAATATTTCACTCTCTCCCTCTAACCCAGTAGTGTAAAATCTTGGTAATAGTATCAGTCAGAATTGCCCATCCTCCCACAAGTCCAGATTGCATATTCATCAGTGCCCACTGCCTATGATCCTAAAGCTATCCTCTTTTCTCTCCAGTCTCTATAACCTTGTCTTTCATTTTTCCTTTTTCTTTAACATACATGATATTGCTTAGCTGGTTTTAATTTAAAATCACACCATCTTTATGAGGCAGAGGTTGGATTTTACAATGAAATGAGTCTTATATTTTGTCATCTTTATCTTCCAATAAAAGGGTTGTCATATGAATACTAAATGTTAATCTCTTATTTATAATCAGTTTTTAATTGTAAATTGTTGATATATTTTTCTTTATTCCATTTAAAGATTCTTAACATGCAATACTTGAATGTTTTAATGGGCATGGTATAATATTTCAACACTTGTGAATAACATGAAATGATGAAATCAAGCAACAGTATTCCCATTACCCCAACCCCTTGGCTTCCTGGAGCTACCTGCACCTCTCATCCAGTTCTTTATACAATACATAATATATTATCATGATTTAGAGTCACCCCACTGTGCTATTGAACACTGGAATATATTATTTCCAACAGGGCTCTGGTGTCGGTCATCCAACTTTCTTCTCTTTGCCCTTCCTTTACCATTTTCACTCCTAGCTAATCATTGCTCTCAATTCAGATCACCATTTTTTTCTACCTTGAGCTGCATATTGCACTGAAGTCTCTCTTCTTCTTTAAGTAAGTAAAAATATTTTTCTCTTCCATGCAACCAGTACTGAAGCAAAAGCATATACATGGAAATGCACTAATCTCAGGAGGTTACTTCCAGCTAAACAAAACCTGGTAATCCAGAACCATTTCTGTAGAAGGCGCCTATGAACTAAATGCATGCCATGGATTCAGTCAATCTGAATGAATGTCCCAGTACTGGTTACAAATTCAAGAAATGAATTTGTTTGTGCACATAGAGGTAAATATGCTTGTTCTTGTCGTCCTTTGGCTATCTAATATTTCCGTGTCTGTTAGGACATCTTACATAACAAATTAAAAAGCAAATCCAATTCTTGAAATAAAAATCATTTTTAGGTTTCTATTTCTACAACTGTTTCCCTCTGAAAACTACCCCACATATTACCTTCTGAATAATGGCAAAGTGTCCAAGACTGGATCAAATATGAACTCTTCTACAAACTATTCACAGATACTCAAAATTATAATTCATACCTCCATCTTACAAACTCTCACCCTCACAGCACACCTTTATTTTCCATTATGAACCAGAAAGCTACTCAGTGGTAAAGACAATAGCTTTTTCATATATATATATGATATATATATATACACACATATATATATACATATACATATATATTAAGCAAAGTAGCCCCCAAATAGAATTCATTCTATATAATTCAATAATTTTTTATCTATTAAAACTGATTCACTGTGAATACAAATATTTTCTATTCTACAAAACTGACATGTGCAATGGATTATAATTTTTAGATTCTTGAATACAATAGAATTTGTTTATTGGACGCGGACTTTTTCTTCTAACATTTCCTTAATAGCATAAGCACAAGGTAAGCACAATTGCTTAGGTTATAGAGCATAAATTTCTGATAAAGAAACTCCTAAAATTTTAAATTAGATTTCCCTGACTTGCTTTCCATTTGGCTGCATATGCACATGGAGAACATCAGTATCTGACAGGTTTGTAGTAAAAACACAAGTGAACATAGGAAACCTTGGGGAAGAATGCAATAATAAACGAGCAGGAATGGATTATTTTTAACTTGGCATTTGCAAATGATACCTGGGCTTCTTTCTGAATTTACAAAAACTAAAACTTGTTTAGTAGCAGATAGAAGGAGGATTATGCCCCATATGCACACTAACAAGTAACAAAACCAAAGACGCCAGACACAGTAAGTGACTCACATTATTTCAGTGAGGAGGGTAGCTTGGGGCTGGGAGAAAGTGAGAGAAGACTGAGGAAGTGAGAGGGGGAGAGAGGGCACAGATATTAATCTTGAATTTGCTAGGTCATAAACAGTAATTAGATGTGATTATTTGGAGCAAATATTATTAAAGGTGTATCTAACATACCAATATTTGTAGGGAAGATAGACGAAGGTGCATTTACAGTGAGCCTTAGGAAAAATGACTAGAGGTACAGGTTACCAGCAATACCACTGAGATTGGGAAAAGAAATTTCAGGAGAGTGGTATGACACCTGAGACCAAGGTGCTTGAATAGAGAGAATCTGTATCCACTTGAAGCACAGAAAATTTTCAGAAAAGGGAAAAAACCATGTTTCCAGAAAAAGTTTAAGGAAACTTTCAATAAAGAAGTGTCAAGGATTAACAACAGCACCAAGACTTGCAAAAGCAGCAAAGAGAAAAAGACCACCACTCCATAAAATACTACAACTGACAAGACTGAGGAAAACTTCAGTAAAAAATCATGAAAAGAGCACACAGATGTTAGGTGGCCAGAGCACATGCTCCAGCATAACCATATGCAGTCCCTTTCATGTCCCAGAACTCTCGGACTGCTGCTGTTGCTGCTACAACTCATGAGTAACAAACTCTCACCTGAGCTCTCTGGGTAGGCCTTTCTGCATTCCTCTGCTTTCGGATGCCATCAGTCTATACCCCAGTGTAACTGCAACTGATGCTGTGAGACCTGACTGAAAATACACCGTATCCCTGCAGCTCTGGGACTGTGACTACTGGGACTTGACTTTTCAGAGTCACCAGAACACATCCTATGGACCTAGGGAAAAGTCTCCTTGCCTTGCACCACCCCCATCCATACCTAGCCATGTGCAATCCTCAACATCATTATTCACACCTTCAAGAGAGTGAGAAAAAAAACCTCTCAAAATATTCCAGTGCTGGGACATGGGCTGTTAGAATTGTAAGCACCAGCACTGGTCACGCCACGTAGCAGGACTAAGAGAAGGTTAGCTCCACTCACACAGCCTGAAGACCATAGTTTCACAAGCCTAGCATTGCTCAGACCTGCTGGGAAGGACTCTATGTCCCACAGCATGAAAAACAGCTACACCCATTGCAAAAATAGTTTGATTGACACTCAACTCTCTTCAGACTAAAAAAGCTACAGAAACTATATCATTAATGAACACAAATGCAAAGATTCTCAACAAAACACAAACAAAGCAAATCTAATGCCATATCAAAATGATCATGCATCACATTCAGTGGGATTTATCCTAGACATACAATGGAGGCTCAAGACTTGCAAGGCAGTAACCATGATAAATCACATCAACAGAATAAGAACAAAAACCACATGATCATCTCCTTTGATGTAGACAAAGTATTTAGTAAAATTCAATAATCCTTCATATTGAAAAACAAAAACAAAAAATCCTCTACAAATTAGGTACAGAAAAAGCATATCACAAAATTATAAAGGCTGGACTCAGCATAAGAGAATCCCATACGGGCACCAGTTCATATCCTGGCTGCTTCACCTCCCAACCAGTTTCCTGTTTGTAGCCTGGAATAGTCAAGGATGGCCTAAAATCTTGGCACCCTGCACCTATGTGGGAGACCTGGGCAAAGCTACTGGCTCCTGGCTTCAGATCAGCTCAGCTCTGGCCATTGCGGGCACTTGGGGAGTGAACCAGCAACAAAGGATCTTTCTGTCTCTCCTTCTCTCTGTAAATCTGACTTTCCAATAAAAATAAATAAATACTTTAAAAATTATAAAGGCTATATAAGACAAACTGAAAACCAATATTATACTTAACAGGGAAGAGCTGAAAGCATTTTCCCTCAAATCTGGAATAAGATATGGGTGTACACTTTTACCAAGCTTATTCAATATAGTTTTAGAAACATTAGGAAGAGCAATTGGGGAGGGGAAACTAAGAATATCAAAACTGAAAAAGAGGAACTCAGTGAACACACGGCTTCGGATGGCATGATACTGTACATGGAGAAACCTCAGCACTGCACCAAAGCATGTTAAAACTGGAAAACCAATTCAGCAAACTTACTGGTTACAACATACAAAGAAAACAGTAGCTTCTTTATACATTAATGAACCTCACTGAAATAGAAATTAAGAAAGAAATCCATGCACAACAGCTGAAAACTCAAATATTTAGGGATCAAGATATTTACAATAAAGTCAAACTTCTCTGTGATGAAAATTATAAAATCTGGATAGAAGAAATCAGCAAGGATAGAAGAGATAAGATGATATTCCTTGCTCATGGTCTAAAAGGCTTTTTAATGTGTCTATACGTGCTAAAGTTATCTAAACATTCTATGTGGGGATGAAGCCTAATGGCAAAACCCTGCCCTCTTTTGGGGCAGACTCTACCTCTGACTCTCTCTTTATAACCCCTGCCATTTCTGTCCTCCCCAAAACAAGGACTTCTTCACTTTGATTAGTTGCCTCTACTCCTTCTTTGAATCCTAGCCCAAAACCCTAACATAAGGGTGTTGAAAACAAGGATGAGGGCAGATTCAAGGCAGTTAGTCTACACTGATTTCCTTCCTTTACTGTCGTTGCTTACAAAGTCACTCTTCTTGTGTTCCTTCCTTGGAGTGACTCAAATCAACCTGGTAGACATCTCCCCAGATCTCCCTCACTTCCTACTTAAACCTTCTTGTCTCTCTACAGGTTCATAGCCTGAACCCTACTGGGCTTCCCCCTCTACATGCAACACCAGACAGGATTTTCAGTTCGTGGGATTGGTAGGAGAGGACTTTGTTACCCTGAGTGCTCTAGGGCAGTCTTGGAGCTGGTTCATCTCTCGCTCTCCTTTTTTAATTTATTCTATTATTTATTGGAAAGTCAGATATTCAGAGAGGAGGAGAGACAGAGAGGAAGATATTCTGTCCAATGATTCACTCTCCAAGTAGCCGCAACTGCTGGAACTGAGCCAATCTGAAGCCAGGAGCTAGGAGTCTCTTTCTGGTCTCCCACACGGGTGCAGGGTCCCAAGATTTTGGGCCATTCTCAACTGCTTTCCTTGGCTTCAAGCAGAAAGCTGGATGGGAAGCTGGACCTCAAGGATATGAACTGGCACCTAAATGGGATACCACTGGGTGCAAGGCAAGGACTTCAGCTGCTAAGCTACTGTGCCAGATCCTCATCTCTCCCTTTAGGGCCTGGAGTGTACAGTAAGATCCCCATTTTAGGCCTCCAGATTATGAAATCCAGATATAATCCAGCTGTGGGAAATGCTCATTGCCATGACTTAGAACTGAGAGGCAGGTTCACGTCAGGGGGTTCTCACTCTCCTCCCCTCTAAAAGGCCTCGTAGCTTAGGCTCTTGGTTAGAGAGACTCCTCAATGGATGCCTCCTTCCTGTGGGCCATTTTGTTTAGTCCACAAATTTCAAAATATATCATATTTCACCAGACATCCCCTGGCATGTCTTTTTAAAAAGTTACACAAGTTGGGCCTAAGAGGGAAGATATAGTGAAGATGGTTAATTGTCTTCTGCACTAAAGCTTGGCTCAGAGTCATTTCCAATCTCCCAATTCTCCATAATCTTGATAATTTTACACAGAGAAATAACAAATAGACTGAGGCTCCCTATGTCCAGTCATATCTCTTTCTAGCAGTTCCTTCATCTCTCTTTCTCCATTCAGAGGAGCCCCCATCTGTTATCTCCTCTATAAAAACTTGTTATCTTGTACTGTGATACTGTCTCACATCTAAATCCTCTATCACATAAGAATACAACCTGTGTTCCAGTAATCATCAGTAATATACTTGACAGAGCTGGCCAAGAGGAAGAAAACACACACAGGTAAGTCCCAAGCAACTCACTCTGAAGATTGCCTAGCCTTCTTGGATCTTTCCCCTGCCTTGTCTAAGTGGCAGTCAAAATCTCTTTGCTGACCTTTCAGACTTGTCTGCTTTTTTTAAGTCAATTTCTTTCTTTCTTTTTATTTTAATGATCTTCACATAGTTGAGTAGGACTCAAAGGGTCAAGGGCTACAGGAAAGTGAACCAGACCATTCTTCCACATTTTTTTTCCTTCCAGTATCTGGGGGAAAGAGAAAGACAAAGGGAGAAGCCCCACCACCCTCCTGACTATTCCAGGGTCCCTGATGTGGGGCATGCTCCAAGGGCACTGACCAAGCAATTTTGATAGTTCAACAGTTCTGAATTAGAGCCAATCTTGCCATTCCAAGCATGATGAAATCTCTTCAGAATCCACTGGCTGACACAGTATACCTCAGCATCTCCACTTGCTCAGATTTTCACTGCCAACATTTGATAGGGGTAGTTGATCAAGTTGTTCTATCCTTTGTTCTGGTACCAGGTGTCTTCTGCAGGCTCCAATGTACTGCTGTATCCTCCATGTGCTCCTGGATATGCTGTCCACTGCTCTGACTGAGCCTCTTAAGAAGCCCAACTTTGACACATGCGCTCCCCAGCCAGACCATGGATATTCCCTCCACTGATTCACTCCCTATGTGTCCACAATGGCTGGAGCTGAGCCAATCCTAATTCAGGAGCCAGGAGCTTCTTCCTGGTCTCTCAGGCTGGTGAAGGGTCCCAAGGCTTTGGGCTGGCCTTGACTGCTTTCCCAGGCCACAAGCAGGGAGTTGGATGGGAAGTGGGGCCACCAGGATATGAATTGGCACCCAAATGGGATCCTTGCATGTGCAAGGTGAGAACTTGAGTCGCTGGGCTACTGTGCCAGGCTCTCAACTTAGTTTTATGTATCAATGATTCTTTTAATCACAGGATATTAACACATGTTGTTCTTTTTAGGCTGGGATGTTCTCTTCCTTTACAACCAACCTCATACCACTCAGACTTGATTGGAATGATTCTCGCCAAATTTATACCTCAACCTCCATCTGAGACCTCTGTCTACTTGAGTGAAGTGTTTTTTCTTCAGGGCAAGATTTTGAGTTCTGAATTTTACACTCACTGCGTGAATATTTCATTATTGCCAATTCCCCCTGATTTATAAGGGGAACCTCACTTGTCATGTGATCACCAGTGCCTGGTACACAACATAAGGCAGGCAAACAATAAATAGCACAAAGCATAAATAAGTTCAGTCCATGCATCAGTATGCTTACGAATCTATCATCTTCCTGGACAAAGATGAGACAAAGAGAAACAAAGACGTGGGGTTCGGAGAGAGGAAGCATAAATTCAAGACAAGAAAGGAAAATGAAATTTCCCTTTGAAATTCATTTGCATTCCACAAAGGCTTCGACAGGAGGACTTCAAAGAGAAACAGCATGCGTCTCTTCTTATCTGGTCATCATATGTAACGAGGATGGGGACCCAGAGCAGCTTCTTTCAAGTTGTACTTAAGTTACCAAATTGAGAACTACTGTATAGCTCCCAGTTTAGCTTTTTATTTATTTATTTCTAATCAAGTACAACAACTCTTCAAAGGACCCAAGCTGGCTGCCAAATGCTGGTGAGTATGTCAGATAGAGACAGGTGAAATAATTCCCATCCAACATACACAGGGGGTTTGGTGTGTTTCAGGACGCAGACCACACTTGGCTTCCAAGCGAATCTACCTCAGAAGTCTGTGACTGAATCTGAGAAATGAAGAGCCGAGTCTGTGACTGTCTCATGTTGATACCCAAGTGACCTCTACTCAGGTCAACCATTCTGTTTCTGCTGGACAGGGTTGCTATGCTGTCCTTGGCAATAATAAGGCAATGATTATATAGTTTGGGTTCTGCAGAATGGTTAACTTAATAGAACTGTGCTATGAAAGTATAAAGCCCTGGAACCCTGCTCTCATGTGGGAGGCCCAGAAGAAGCTCCTGATTCCTAGCTTCCAATCAGCCAAGCTCCAGCCATTGCAGCCCTAGGGGAACCAACCAGTGGATGGAAGATCATTCTCTCAGTCTCTGTAAATCTGTCTGTCTAATAATTTTTTTTAAATAAACTTTTAATTTCAGAATTTAAAATTTTTACAACAAAAGTTACAAAGTTGTACAAACAGTTCTCATTTGCCATACTCTCAACTTTCCCTATTGTGATATAATATTAGTATGGTATGTTTCTCACAGTTAATTAGCCCTACCAAGATCCCCCTATTTTAAAAAAATTCATGTCCAGTCTTGCTGTGGACATGAGAAAACAATCAGGAAGTCAATGCCGGCCTCCCCCAGAAAATGTAAAATGTGCAGAACTGCAATAATTCACGTAATGTACTTGCTCACAATCACAGGGAAACTAAGTGTAAAATGCAATCAAAATATTTATCAGTGGGAAATGCTAGTCTATAATATGACTCTATAAAAAAGAACAAAATTTCCTGTTCACATAAAACATCCCAATTGTATATTTTTCAGTGAAAAGATTCAGAATGTGTGTAACTTATGGTAATTTTTAAACCAAATTACTTATATACATTTATGTATGCTAATAGCACAAAGTTTCCAGTGATAAATCCCAAATGTTGACATCAATTACCAGATGGGAAAGGAAGTAGGAATATTATTAATGTGAAGATAAGCAATTCCTTTTGACTTTATATTTCTATATTGACTGAAACTTTTCCCTGAATTTTTTCATTATAGTAACAGTGAAATCAGTTTTCTAATTTACAAAAAAACAGAGTTGCAAAGTGTTATGTATGATGACATTGAAACATGCCAATGACAAACAGAACATATAATGATTCTGTTTTTTGAAGATAATTAATGTGTGTGTGCCTGTGTGTATGTGTGTGAAACTATGACATCTAAAATTATAAAAAATAGTATTTGTACTCACCCCTGGGAACTTTTTTAAGTACTTATAAAAAACTCTACCTTATCATAATGCAAATGAATCATTTTTATAACCAGAAAAAAAAACAAAGTGATTTTCATTTTGAAGATAATAAAAACTTTCCATACCTGTAAATAAATTTTTAATACCAACCAGAAAGATTATATTAATCATAGCACTTACTGTAAAGCCTACAGATACAGAACATTTTAAAAATAGAGTTTCCAGAAAATTCAGATATATAATGATTAAGTACAAAGAAAGTCTACTAAATAGAAAACAGTTTTCATTGTCTCATGTGCTATTATATTTAAAAAGATGATTCACGAATATGGTTGATAATTCATTATACAGGAACATCACCTTGGTTTTATCTCAACTTTGTTTAATAGAAAAAAGTGAATTATCTGTTATGTTAGGTTTATATTGTGAATATTTACTGAAATACTGAAGTGTACACCATAAAAATGTACAGGTATTACATGTTAATCCAAAATCTAATAAAACTGAATGCTTTAGAAATATGCAAAACACTAAATTTGTTTATTGTCAATGTCAAAATAAGACCACCCCAAATTATCTTAACAAATTAAGGTTCAATTTGTGTGTATGTCTGCCATCTGTGAGTTGGCAATGACTGGGAAACAGTGATGTTCACGACTGAGGAATTACAATACTTCCCACAATTCTTTCTTTTTCATATCTCACCACATATTACAATATTATTCAAATTTGCATCTGAACCACTTATTCCTCTCAGATGAGTCAACAAGGATGAAAATAATCATTTGTCTACGCGGACATATGTCAATGTTGTTCTGAAAACAGTCATCAGTATGCTGTGTCAGTATGTGTCATCTCACAAAGGAAATAAATGAGGTGAAAACACACACATACACAACACACACAAATCAAACATGTTTGGCAGTTACAATATTGGTTTCCAACTAATTATGTGAAATGTATTTTCTAAAGCTCAAATTAAAGTCTAACGGTTTTGTTTTACTGACTAAGCTTTACTTTTATTTCAGAACATATATACTTCATGGAAACATACAAGCCCCTTACTGATATATAATCTAAATTATTTTCTTAGAATATTTATTTGAAAGATAGAGCCACAGAAACTCGGGTACTCCGCCCATCACCTGCTGCCTCTCAGGGGCACTAACAGGCAGCTGGATTAGAAACACAGCACAGCGGGGATTGAATCAGGCATTGTCAGTGGGTAGCCAGTCCTTCTCCTATTCCACATTACACACTCAGCAATAAACAAAATAAAATCAGACACACTGTAATGATAAGATCATCCAGACTGTTTCTTCAAGACTCTCCTCCAATTAGACTATTAATCACCTAAGAAACATAAACATGACATTTTTCAGATTTATTTTTATATTATGAATAGTACTAAATGCAATCTTTATAGCTGATAATAAAACTAAAATATAAGGGCAAGTTCAAGTTATTCCTACACTGATGTTGTCTGCTGAGGTAAAAAATAGATATGAAGCATGCAGTACCAATAAACCCTTAGGTCCAATGCACAGAAGCAAATGTAGAACCAGGATAGAAGTAAAAAATATCATTTCTTATTAGCCTTCATTATCAAAATTGGGAAAGTTTCCAATTTTATGACTGGTAACTTTCTATGGCTGAAAGAGAACTGATTTTGCTAAACAGAACTGATGTGATACATCAATGTAATATTTTGTTGAGTTTAATTCCAAACAATTATTTCATACATACTTATCTACTAAAATGCCATTATAGAAGGAGAAGGTACTTTATACTGCAAATCAATTTAATTGTAATGGCATAAAATTCCTATATAAGGATAGGGCAGTCAAAACCAACCTGATTCCTTAACTAATCAGACAGATATATTCCTTACTTCAAAAAAGAATAGAACTCTTGGAAGCATTGTCACTGGCAATCAATCCAGTGGGGGGGGGGGGAAGGAGATAGATAAGAGACAAACACAGACACATTCCATTTGCCAGTTCACTCTGCAAATGGTGAGAACAGCCAAGTCACACCTCACTGAAGACAGAAGCCAGGAATTGCACTAGAGTCTCCCCTATACATAACAGGGACCCAAACACTTGGACCATCATCCAATGCCTTTCCAGGTGCAACCGGAGAAAGGTGGGGTGAGGTAGGCAGGCCTGAAACCAGTGCTCTGATACAGGCTGGCAGTGTGTGCAGTGGCAGCTAATCCACAGTACACCACAATGTCAGTTCCTAGGCTTTGACAACACAGTGGACCACTGTGCCTACACTGAGTTATGCTTACTGCTAATGTATATAATACAAGCCATGGATCTTGACAGCGTTTCCTTATATGTAATATGATTCCCAACAGACTTTCAAGGAACGAGTAAGAAAAAACTCAGAGACCTTTAGTAACCTTTAACAATTAGAAAAAAAAATCAATATAGGATTATTCTATTTGTATGAAGTTAAACTGTTAAGTCCCTGAAGATACAAAAATTGATGTAAAATGGTTTCTAAGACCTTGAAACCAGTGGGTGCTCAGAGAGCCTCCACTGAATTGAATACATTTCAGTTTAAATTGCAAATATATATATATTTTTTCACATTATCTTCTCTGCTAATATTTATGATTGTCCTATTTAAAGAAGCATGAAGATAACAACTGCAAAATCCACAAATATCTATCGTATATCAGGCCTCAAGGAAGGAGACTTAGGAACCCATGGGAGAAGAGATGATTCAAGAAATGAAAAAGTTAGATGAACTAAGACATTTAGAGCTATTTATGATGTAAAAATTAATGTAATACTTATTTGCTGATAGGCTTCAGGGTAAGGAAACAGTGCAATGGTGCTTTCTAAAGTTTTCACTGGCTAGCATAAGAGTCTGGATAGTTTTATTCATTAATTATTGTTTTCTAAACTATGAAAGATTACTGTGTAAAAACATGTTACTAGGGAACATAAAATTTGTAATAAATCCTACTGTCAGAAGATTTCTGGATAAAATAAAAATTGCTATTCAATAAATAGTGAATAGACTACTGAAACTCACTGTAAAAACCAACAAAAATTCATGTCATTGTTTTCCTGTCCTTCCAGTATTGGCTGTGTTTAGTTTTGTTATCTGAAATGATGTGAGACTTGAATCAAAATTCTAGAAACACTGTTCCCTGTTCTTCAGCCACACGGCATCACATGGATGGCTGAGCCGAGGAAGGATTCCCCCCTTCCCTCCCCAACACCACCCCAGCACTGCTTCGCCAGAGCCCTAGGAACTGGAGGACTCCTAGGGGTTCTTGACCCTGTTACAGGAAGCTGGCTTGCTTGCACTGCACTGGAGCCTTCCAAAATATTGTCAGACTCACCCTCTTGAGGAAAGAAATCCCACAGCGTTCTTGCCCTTGCTCAGCACATGCAGTTCCATTCTAGAAGTCAGGAGACAGGTTGCTTGCTCTTCTGACCCTTGATGGCAGGAGCTGGGCTTTCTCAACTGGGGGAGAGGAACCTTAATGGGCACCCCCACTTTGAGAGAGAGAGGAGAGTGCAAAGTGCCCTGGATGCTTAGGAGCCAAAAACAGTGAAGGACAAATCAAAGCCCAGTGCATTCTGTGCTTGTGCAGTCAGAATCCTCTCACCTTCAGCCTCTGATTATTGTGGATTGTTCCTTGGCTTGGCTGCCAGGCTTTGGAAAACACACTCACACCTTGGGTCCAACTCTCCTGTTGCTTAATTAACACTAATGGGCAGCTGTCTTCCCTGCATAAAGCCACAGCCAGGGCTGGGTTACTTGAGGGCTAATTATGCTGTTTGTCCAGGCACAATGTTTCTCTTCCTTCCAGCAGCCTACCCTTTGGACCCTTATTGCTCATTATCACCTGCACTAGCAGAGGAACAAGACAGTACTGTCAGTTTTCCACTTCTCACATTTCTAAAGGAAAAAAAAAAAAGCTTAAATCTGAGCAATGTCATTCTTGGTCTCCTCTACTGGGGTTTTTACCTCAGCAAACTCTCTCTCGTAATTTTTTGTTCCTAATTTCATCCCAAATGCTGAAATATCTTATTAAAAACTAGAACCTTTTTTGCAAATGCCTTGTTTTTCAGGCATCTCTAAGGGTCATCAGCAACTCAGGTACAATTCTTGATCTCAGCACACTGGAGGCTATTACATTTCACATGGATGCTTGATCCCTTCCTTCCTTCTTCAAAATCTGCTCTTTGTTTTCTAAAAGTACGTTAATGCCAGTTCCCTACTACATTCCAATTTTTTCATCTCCCATATCTAATTTTCTTTTTCAATACCATTTTCACTCCTTAAAATGAACTCCTCACAGCGTGCCCTTTTGGGAATTTCCAGGCACCGCTCTTAAACTGTCATCAATGAGTTCTGGCTTCCAACCATCACTCTTTTCTTGTTTCCCACCCCCCAAATCTAAATGCTCCTCACGGTTTCTCCCTCTTCTTCAAGTGTTCCCATATCAACAACAAAGGATTCACTTACGCTTCTCTCTTTTGGTTCTTTTCCTGTCACTGTTTTCATGATTAATGAAGCACTAACATGTGCTTCATTACAAATTCTTTTCTCTTTGCATTGTAAAGATATCACATATATCTGCCTGCTCTTCTGGTGAACAGTTCACTTCCTGTTGTTTATTTAATAGAGTCAAGGAGGCAGGAACTAGGTTTAGGTATGTGCTGAATAATTACGGTAGTTGGGATATTTCACTGTATTGAATCAAATATACTAGAAACCACTGCTTTGGGAGCCATGAAGTCCTGAGGTCTCAATGCTGTGGTAGACTGGTTAAGCCAAAGTAATAAATTATAATGACCTTTCGTTAGGTTAGGCAGAGCAAAAGTGACTCTAGCACCTTGCAGAAGTCAAGCAGACACTTCCATTCATGGAGTTTGGAATGTTGAACTCCCCTAACCTTGTTTGTGGGCAGAAGGTCAACACCTGCCATGTTACATGACACACCAAACTTAGGAGCTGCTACCTTCTCCCAACCCCCACACCTAAAGCATATAAACACACAGCGCTGTATACCTCGGGCAGGTATACCATGTATACACAGGTATACATGTGGACCATGTCCCTCACAAGGTCACCCTGCAGTGGGGAAGTGGTCTCTGGCTATCTACCACCAGGGGGCGGTCCTTCAGACTCTCCCGTGAGGAACAAAACCCTTTACCTAGACTAAAAGACTCTACCACTCACTTTCGTATCATTTTCATACTCTATTAGTAGGTTGCTCTCTTTTGATCTGAGAGACATCTTGCAGGTAGACCCTGGCCACTGACAGTAAATCTCTTATGCATTTCATCATGTGTGGTGTGGTTTTGTGGCTCATACTGCTCTCACTACCCAAATAACTATTATGACTACTGTGAGCACTTAAAATATGTTTTACCAGTTAAACATGCACATTCCAGTGAAAATGGCTATGTTATTAGTAGGCCCAGTAAAGTATTCAGGTACATCCTAGCAGTGTTAGCAGACACAGATGAAAAGAAGCTTCTCCTGTTATGTATGAAGCATATGATTTAAGAAAAAGAGAGCTCGCAGTGTGGGTATTGGGATCCAGGGAAGAATATTCTGTGTTGTTACATTGGATTTTACTTACTGCATTTAAAAATTTTTTTCACAAAATGACTAACCCCAAAGGTCTCATTTAAAATCTATAGACTGCTTCAAATATGTTTGCCTGGTAGAAACATAATCATGTTTTAGAGTATCACAAAATATTACAAAAAATACCTATCTAAATCTTCTAAATGCTCCAAGGGTGAAACGTGGCTTTTGTTTTTATTTTTATCATGCTATGAATAAGCTACACACAAGAGTACTTTTAAAAGTACCCTCATTCTTTCCTTTCTTCCTACCATTACTCCTCCCTCCCTTTTTCACTTTTTCAGTCTCTCTCGTGCAGCGTAGATGTCACCAAGAACTCCTCTTAAAAAATCAGTGCAGCCTATGCCAACTGCTGAGAGTAACTGCCATTGACTACTCATGGTTTAGATCTTCAACTGAAAACTGCCCTTGGTTGCAGGTAGCTACTTTCCTCCCAAAGCCCAGCTTCCTTGACTCAGTTTCTAACTGAGGGGTTGGAGCTCCATGTACCCAACATCCAGATGAGGGTGCAGTGGCATCCACACTGCAAGCTGGATTCTCTAACCAGTTCTGTCTTCTTCCCTTCACTACCGGTTTGTCTCTGAAGATTCCTCCCCCAAGCATTTATGCATGTTGTCATGTGTATCAGGGTTTGTTTCCATGGGAACCAATGTACAGGATCATAAAACCTTAAGAAAAGGTTTAATTTTTCTGTCTTCCTCATTCCTAGAATTGTCCATGTGCCATTAAGGTCAGACACAATTTCCCCGGGCAAATTTTTTTTTTTTCCATTAACAGTTAAGACTCAACAGGATATGTTCTTTGGCTTTTTTTCCCTTCTGCACGCTTCCCTCCCTGATACAAACAAAGCAGCAGTAATCTTAAAAGAATAACGACAACAACAAAAAAAAAGTTAATAGTCCAAGAATCCAAAAATATCCCAACCTCTTGAACACCTCGGGGCAAATAAACCTACGCTTCCAAATTATGCCTGTGTAAATTTTTGATATGTGGAGACAAAAATGATTTAAAACAAAACTCATCCTAATTATTATAGCCAAAGCAGTCCTAGATGACACAATTAAGGGTTCATTCTATCTAGAAATATACATATATGTGTAATAGGGTGCTATTTATCACAGTAAAGTTAATGGAACTGTTCTGTAAATATTAGGTCATGGCCTATACTCAGCAAGTAAAGTTAGTGTCGTGGAAATAATTCTTCTGAAGTATAACGTAAGGCTGTTGAGACATACTTTCATGACTCACTGAAGTTATAAATCTGACCCAGTGTATACACATTAAGAGGTACTTGATGAAGCTACTAATTTTGTGAAGTTTTCTTATAGGAAAAAAAAAATTGCTTGTTTTGACTTACAGTTGTTTTCAAAAAATGGCCAAACTAACAGATATCTTATGTCATCTGAACCCTCCTTTAAATGGGGCTAACACTCTTTCCAGTTGGGAAAGCAGTTTGCATGCCCTCATTCCTAACCTGGGCAATGGCTTGAAATGATCCCAACCCTCACAAATTACAAAAGATAATACATGATTATTCATTTAAGTCACTAAAAATTCTGATGATTTGTTACACACAATTATATAAATCATAGCACCTGTAGTTTATCTTGCTCTCTGTCTGATCTTTCACAATAGAAGGAATTTTTTAAACTTGACACTGAGGAAAAGCTTACAGCTCTGTTTAAAATGCATTTAATATGTGCCTTCGCTTTTTTCACTGTCTTGAAAACTTAGAGGAATGCTTTAGGTTTAATTTTCTAGATGATTAAATCCAGCACCCTCACCAAAGAATTCTTCATGAGTCCATAAAGTGGGAACCACACTTAGCAAGAAGAAAAAACTGTTAAAAGTACCTAATGTGTATGTCAACCAGCATCCTTCTCACTTACAATCAGCATCCTTCTCACTCCTTGCAAGCACTCAGTAAGTAAAGGAAAACTATAGCAGAACACATTAGCAACCATCCCAATTCTAAGGTAAGAGTTGAGAAATTGAATTAACTTTTATCTTGCTGTGTATCTATGAAAAAGGAGTTTGATAGCTAAATAGGCAGAGAGCTGACACATTAATGTCATGATATGCAGACAATAATCAGGGCTAGTATTGTATCCTAAGAGGTCAATCTGCCTCCTGTAAAGCCGGCATCCCATTTGGACACTGGCTCATGCCCTGGATGCTCCATTGCCAATAGCTCCCTGCTAATGCCCTTGAAAAAGCAGAAAAGGATGGCTCAACTACACAGTCCTTTGCATGTAAGTGGGAGAACGAGACGAAACTCCTGCTCCTGGCTACATCTTGGCCCAGTTTAAGTGTGGCAGCTATTTGAGCAAACCAGGAGATCTCTCTGCCTCTTCTGTCTATGTAACTCTGCCTTCAAAATAAACCTTTTTTTAAAAAAAAGAAATACAGCAAAAGCCAATAAGCTTTCTAATTTCTGCATATTCTCCATCAGGCTCATTGATCCCTAAGTTCCCATATGTAATTTAGTTAGCCAAAGCCCAAGATAACGGACAACTAAAATTTTCTGAGAAAAATTTTGAAAAGATGATTTCTATTAACACACACATGCCTACACATACAACAATATCAAGTCTTGTATTCCCTTCACTCAGAAAATATGACTAGGTTATTTATGCAATTCCTAAATCTATTTACAGAAAATCAGCCAGTCAGGTACAAAATGACTCACCCTACACACTTGATGTGCAGATTGCTGCAGTCTGGGTTGCTGCCAAGATATCTGGCATTGGCCTATCTCCACTTCTCAGTTTGCTACAATGCACTTAACCTAACACTGTTATTCAGTGTACTATAACTGTAATATAAGTACCTGTAGTTTTACCTGAGCTAAACTATTCCCTTGGTTACAAGCATTCTGAGATAAAGGGTGACAAATATAAATGCTGCCTATTTTCAAAACTGCACATAACATACTTGAAATACTTTGAAACTCTACAGTTTAAAATTGTGCGCAGATTAAATAAGGTGCAAAGAACACTTTTTACTTGCACACCATTACATACTTAAGATGTTGTTTCTGCAGTGATAGCTTTGCAAGATTTCTTCTTTTTCATGAAAAGTTCAGTATCTTAGCTATTGACGGTATTACTTTAGAAAATCCAAGGCTTCTACACAGACAGGTTCTAGAGATTACTGAAGAAGCAGCTGTGCCTAGCCAATCTCTTTCAGCAGACAATTCCTCTTCGTAAATGGGAGTTAAGATCAGTAAGTAGACAGATGAACAAATACATACAAACATACATACATGCCAGCATGGCTAAACACACAATAGGATTATACACAGATACAGACAGTCAAGTTCAGAACAAGCTGAAGATTCTAATTAGCCAACAAAGAATAATCAATAATACCCAAATTTAATTTGGTTCTAAATTTGGCTACCAAGTTAATACTTAAAACAATACTCATAAAATTTAAAATATTAACTTGGAACTAAATTTGACAACCAAAATTGGTTAAATGTGGTACTAAAAATATTCTTCATGCAATGTACAACATAAATTTTACCACTAATAACTGGAAAACACTTTATACATCCATACTAGCATTTTAACTTCCAGAGATAAAATATTTACCTCCCTGTATCTTTACTGATATTAATGCAATATATCCAGTCTTAGACATAAAGAATGCAAACTTTGCTGCTTTGGGTAACTAAACACTTTATTTATGACTGTGAATCTACTAATGTACTTCCAATATACATTTCTTATGTGAATCTGCTCCTTTTCAATACTGATTTTACAATCTGAAAATTCTGTCAGTTCATAATTGTATGAACATCAATTTATTCTAAAATCAAGAGGTTGTTTTGAACTGTTCTGGTAGAGTTAACATTGCCAAGTCATCAACAGGGACTAAGTATCTTATCTAAACAGCTCCTATTATAAGTGCTTAGCAATTTCTTATGTTCCTCTAGTAAGTTTTTCTTTGTTGTTACACATATACATATGAGCTTAATATTGCGTTCCAAAATTTCTCAATGGCAAATCAACAATAATTAACTAACCTCATTGATCAATGAAATCACCTTCTGTCCTCATCAACTCAAAACTGATCACTATAAGAGACATACAAATCTTCACCTTTAATTCATACTGGTGGTCTACATATTTCTATTTTCGAACATTTACTATATTCTCAAATCATAATTTTTATTCATACAATTTGCATATGCAGAACATACAATGCGATAGCCCTAGAATATACTTAAACTGCCTCACAGAAGGAATTGGAAGAGAGATGTTTCCATGAGATACAACACTATATGATCACATGAAAAAGATGTAATTGGATTCTTTATTGACACAGTTGCAGATTAATAAGCAGTTATAAGAAAAAAATGCAAAGCAATCCTTCTCAGACTTTGCCTGACATCCTCCTTCGGAAACATGTCTAAGACTATTAACAGGATATTGACACTGATACGGTCAACCCATCTTATTATATCTCCACCTTACTTGTATTCATTTACATATGGGCATGAGTGTGTCAAGTTAAATACAATTTTGTCCCCAATATAAATCCATATATTCACTTTCACAAGATAATGAACAGTTTCAACATCAAAAGACTATTTCTTGCTCCATTTGTGTAAAACTTTGTTCCTCTCACATACACTCCCAAACTGCCACACATCACAACATTAACCTTTGCAGATTTAACCAATTTGCTGTTTGTATTAAGTTTACTCCTTTTTATTACTAAATAGTATTCTATGGCATGTAAGTTAACATAATATAAATATTTTATCCCAATTTATAGTCTTTATTTTTATTATCTTCACACTTGCTTTCACAGAATAAGCACTTTTAATCTTAATAAAGTCCAATTTATCCATTTTCCCTTCATATTTCATGATTGTGTATGAATTCTGTTTTTTTTTCCTTGCCCTATTCCCAAAGGATTTTCTATTATCCCTAAAACTCTCGAGTTAATATTTACATATACCGTTCATCCATTATGAGTTTACTTTCAGATACAATGTGAGAATTTTAGGTTCACTTTTTGATCTATGGCTGTCAGATTTCTCCACTTTTGATAAAAAGGCTGGAAATAATACATTACAGTAGTTTTGCAACTTTTTCAGAAAGCAGTTAAAACACAAGGTTATTTTGGAATCATTTCTTTCTGTCCCACTAATCTATAAGTCTGTGCTCTGAATATCATGTGGATTTTACTATTATGTTAACAGAGAACAAATGGCCAGTTAGACTAATTAGTACACTCCTTTATTGTATTTTATCTATTTCAATGTTTTGCCTTTTTCTGTCACTTTGGAGTGTATGATTATAAAATCTGTCTAAACTGTCTAGGATCTTAAAGCAACTGCAGTAAAAATGAAACTGGAGGAGGAAACACACATGTCCTGGCAAAGAACAACAAAAATAGGTAATTTTGTAGCAATGGAATAAAACTAACAAACTTCTAACTTCTAACTTCTAACCAGCAATTTTTAAACCCTGGGAGCTCATTAGGCTCACCAGATCTTTCACAAAAACTTTCTGAGTAAATCCCCCAGGGATTTTGACTCAACTGGTCTGGGGTCTGGGTCTTTGTTTTTGTAACACTGACTGATATCCTTCAAAAGCACATGAGGAAAAAAAAAATCACTCCACTGGAAGTCATTCTAGTCTGCCATGGAAAACGTGTGTCTCAGAGAAGAAGCTCATGCAAACATTAGAAAGCTTTAACGTCAGAGCTCTTCACCAGTGCAGAACTTCATGACTCATATGTAACTTCCAGAAGGGAATTTCTCAAGATAATTTTGTGAAATACAGTACTGTTTTTTAATTGAATATATGTGTACTACCTAAAAGAGGGGAATAACTAATTTATCATTCATTCATTCAGTAATGAGAAATAATGAAAAAAGTCCTCCGAAATGAGTTGTACAATTAAGAGTTGGACATTGAGGTCAGTGAAAACCTAGAGCTCCAGCCAGGTCTCCCATGTGGGTGACAGGAAGTCATCCAAGCACTTGGGCAATCTCCTGCTGCCTCTCAAGTGCATTAGTGGACACTGAGGGAGGACTGAATCCCAGGCACTCTAAGAGGCGAAGTCTCAAGTGATCATCTAAACTTCTTTGCCAAAATGCCCAACCCCATGTGGGTTTTATGACATAAAAAATGCATGATTTGCTCCAGGAGCATATGTAAAATTCTCTGGAAGGGAAGGACACGGAACACAGAATTTTTCAGAAACACCGACATTGGTAGCAGAAAAAGAGCCACTAAACATGCTCCTGGGAAACAGTCAGAGAGGTAAGAAAAGCAGCAGCATGCATCATGAGGGCTGCCAGAGAATAGAGCATTTAAAGAAGGGATTTAAAAATAAATACCTGAAAATATTGCATCAGTTTTAGGAAAACACAATAAACTCTAAAGAAAAAAAAAGAAAATTCAGGAAAGTAACTCAATGAAATAATTAAAGCAAATGAATATCTAAAATGAGATAGTTAACAGGTATTTATAATCTATATACATATACACAGAGAAATACAATGCATAAAATGCAACGAAGAGCATTAGCAGCAGAATCCATCAACGAGAACCTGCGAATTTAAAGGCAAATCATAAAAACTCTAATCAAATAAGAATAAAAGAATGAATAAAAAGGAACAAAGAAAGGTCACAGTACATATGGGAAACATCAGAATTTTCAGTTCAAAAGAATAGGACTGATATTGCGATTCAGCGAGTTAACCTGTCACTTGGCTTATTACAGTGCTGGTTCAAATTAAGCTGCTCTACTTCTGATCCAGTGTCTTGCTATTGTGCCTAGGTTTCAAGTAGCTAAAAGACCAAGTAATTGGGTCCCAGTCGTAATCCTGGAGACCTGGACAGACTTTGAGACTAAAGGTTGCAGCATGATCCTGCCCTGGCTGCTGAGGGTGATTGGGGAAGGGCATGAATCAGCAGATAGAAGCTATTACTTTATTTCTCTTTCTCTCTGTCATTCTGTCTTTCAACCAACACAATGTTGGAAATGCTCGGAAGAACAAGGCAAGATAAAGACATTTCTTAAAAAAAAAAAAAAATATATATATATATATACAGGAAAGGTTTATATTTTCTGTTTTCAGAAAATTATATTATATACAGAAAATTTGAAAGATATCAACAAAACTTTAGAACAAATTCAGTAAAATTGGCAATATAAAAATCAGTAGTATTTCTACAAACAGATAAAAAAAATCAAGAACCATTCCATTTACAATAGCTGTGAAAATAGATAAAATACTTAGAAAATAGATGTAACAAAGAGATAAAACAATATTTACTGCACACTAGAAAACACTGAAGAAGGAAATTGAAGAAAACCAAATAGGAGAAATTCTAAAGAATTAATACTGCCTAATGCCCATAGTTACCTGAAGCAAGCTGTATGTTCAACATAAAACCTTTCAAAATACTAATGTGACTTTTCACAGAAATTACCGAAAACAAAAAAAGGAACTTTAAAAAGCTCTAATGTTAGATGGGATACCCACATGGCACCCTAGAGTGAGTGAATACTTGGGTTCAAATTTCAGCACCATTCCTGACTGTACACTCCAGTAATGCAAACCTGGAAGCCAGCAGTTATGGCTTACGTAGCTGGGACCCTGCCATCAATACTGGAGAGACCAACAGCATCCCGGCTCGCAGTTTTGGCCTGGCCTAGGCCCAGTCATTGTGGGCACTTGGGGACCAAATGGATGAGAGTGCTTTCTGTCTTCTCCTGCATGCCAATTAACACACAAATCTATCATTAATTCTAAAAATTTTCGAAAAATAAACAGAAAAATCCTAAAATCATATGAGATTGCAAATGATACCAAATAACCAAAAATTAATTTAAAAATTACAATCTGTAGTTATCACAAACTTGATTTCTAAATATATTATCAAGCTATGATGACCAATGACACATGGAACTACAAAACAGGCTGATAGAGATTCCAGAATTGAGTCTATCTTCAATTGCTTTTCGGCAAAGGTTTCAATAACATACAATGTGGAAAACATAGTATCATCAACTAATAGCATCAGGAAACCTGGATTTACACATGCTAAGACTGAAATTAGCTCCTTATCTGAAGCCATGTACAAAACTAAATGCATAATGAACCCAAGCCTTTCATGAGACGCTAGATATGGTTCCCTTTTACTTAGGTTAAGGAAGAAGCAAAATTCAAAACTTGAAGTGCAATTTCTACTGAATGCATATGACTTTCGTATTACTGTAGCTACAAAACTTATAAACTGATATATTCCGAGTCAACTTAGCATCAAACTTTAATAAACTTTGCAAAGAAATCAATGTAAAAATGCTTATCCTGATAAAAAAGATTCTAGAATATGGGACAACTGTTACTTTAAATGAATGGGGAAATTATTAAAATACATACTTGTGTTTATTGAGTTACCAGTCCCTGATTTCAGCTTTGCCCAATCCCAGTTGTTGGGTTTCTGTGGATAGCGACAAGCAGATGCTAAGCTGTCTCACCATCTTTCCCTACATCTCAAGTAAATTAAATTGAATTGTATATATATATATATATGGCAAAGGGCAAAGGTTTTGATGTGTTAAGAACAGAAAATGTATAATGTAATAGGCAGAAAAGAAGAAAGCATGGCCAATGATGCACCATGGAGGTTTGGTGGAGGGAGTAGAAGGCAGTTCTGCTTTCGTGGCTTCAGTTTGCTCAAGCAGGTAGGAAAGAGGAGTCTGGGAATGAAGAAGGAATGTCAGAATCCAAGGCTGGAGAGTGTTAAACATACTTGAAATAACTGCAGAGAGTCTGAAGGACAGAACTGACTGAGAATTCTAGAATTACCAAGGACCACTGAAACCCCAATACTTTACTGAGTTAGAAAGATAAGTATTTTTTTTCTTTTTAAAGCTAGTGATTGCTAAAGGGTAGAAAGCTCATACAAGCTATTCAAATATTAACTGACTTAATTCTCAATTCTAGACAACAGAGTGTTGGGACTTGTAGAAAAGCCAAAGGCATTCATCAACAGAAAAACAATACTTTAAGCAAAGAATAAATTGATCAAAGCTGCCAGGGGAACACTGAAGGTAACAGTTAAGAGTTATTATAGAGTGCTTGACTGACCTTAAATGTATTCTATGAATTCGAGCACACAGAAAATAGGCATGGTTATCATTTTCAGCTTCCATTTTTAAAAATTGGCATAAAAAAAGTTGATGATTTTCCTATTGCTAAGAAGATACAAAGTGACAGCAAATTTGGTGGTTGTCCATAACAAAGTGAGCAGGACAGCAAAGGATGCAGAATCTCCCCAGCATGAAGAATTATATAACCATGCATGTTTTGCCCGAGCAAAATGGACAAGAACAAGTAACTACTGCTTGGATCCCTAAATGCTTATCATATGGAAAAGGAGTTAGATTTTAATGTGCAGCCTCAGGGAGGAGAACTAAAACTAATATGCAGAAGCTGCAAGAAGATAGATTTCAATAGGACAATATGGCTTGGCAGCCATGAGTAAAACAGGGGAGAGAGCAGAGCAGTTTGGCAAAGAGCTCAGTTCCAGTGACTGAGAAATTTGAACTCAGGAAGAGTTTTTGGGGAGGAGTTCTGTCCTAAGTGCAGAAAAGACAAGGCTGCTTCTGGTGCACATTGTATTAACCCACAATAAGCATTTATTTAAAAAAAAAAACTCTTAGAAGAGTAATAATGCCAGCAGATATATAAAGCTTTTGGATCCATGTTACAACAATATTTGTATGCAACAGATAAGAAAGAATGCTGTGTCAAGACTGCTGGATCAGATCTTTCAATTATTTCAAAAGTTGTAATATTTCAGAAGAGGAGGAAAAGAAGGATAGGGCAAGAGAAGAGAAAAGGAGGAAGAAATAAATCACATCTGCTTGCAGCGTATTACCTTCCCACAACAAAACATAATAAAAAGAATAATAGCAATAATAATTCTAACAATTGCCAAAATTATCTCTTTATACTTTTCTCATTAATGGAAAGATCTCAAACAAGAAATTGTGAAGCTCTTTTCTGGGTGCAGCTCAGTGTTTGGGACAGAGTACACTTATAATAAGAAAAGTTTCCCTTTTTGATCTTTTAAGAGATGGGCACAAGGGAATTGCATACTCTGAAGTAGGATGCGTTCTGCCTGGATGTGGTACCAAGAGAAACTGAATGTTAAATTTTATTTGACATTTTTGTCTTGATTTGAACATCAGATTTATTGAAAGCATGAATATCCCCTGCAGATTTTAGGTATCAAATTTCAAGTTTTGATTGTGGCCTGCATTCAAGAACTTTTCCTGATAAAGTAGATGCCATTTAAAAATTTATGGCAAGTTTATTGCATTCCTTTTCCTGTTTGACAGTGTAGAACCTGTGGTTTATATGCTCTTTAACGATATCAGAATGACACAATTAGAAGCAACCACCATGCCAATCTGTCAAGAATCATGCACATTGTGCTTACACATATATTTTTATTTTTGCAAAATGACCATTGTTTTGAAATATGACAAATTCTTGATTTCTTAATTTATTGGCACTTCTTCTTAATTTATCTCTGTCTCCAAAAGCTGTAATGTTTATAATTCCACTCAAATCTAGCCCTGTAACAATCAGCCATATATATATATATATATATATATACACATGTATATATATACACACACACTTATATATACACACATATATATATACACTCATATTTGAGTATTTATAAACTACTACATGCCTACTTTTGTATATTTTTATTTCATTTATTCAGTGTAGACTTCATTCATCCATCAATAAAGTCACTTGCTTAAAATATCTCTACATTGCTATTATCTGGAAATAAGACTGACTTTTTCCTTCAAATTGTTAAAAAAAAAATTATTATATGGAAGAGACAGTCATGCCATTAAGCCCTGGTTATAAACAATTTCAAGAGGAAAATCGCCTTTAACAACGTCACAGCTGAAATATTTACATTTAAGTCTCTGTCTTTTTTTTTTACCCAGCAAATTCAATTAAGAATTTTGGCAGTGAGTATCTGTACTATTAAAAAAAAAAATGAAGATGTATACACTTATGATGTATCCCTCTTTATTTAATCTGTCAGAAGAATAGGAAGAGAAGCATTACTAGATTTTTCTTATTTTGGAAGTATTGTTGATTTTTATGGCATTCAACTTATTTTTATAATCTGTCTAGAAGATTAGGCTTAAGTCATTTCTGACACTTGAAAGGATGTGACAAACTTTCTCTTTGGGCTTCGTTTCCTTTTATTGTTTGTAAAACCAGGGGCTGGATCAGTTAATCTCTAAAATTCTGTTCAGCAATAAGATCCTCTTTGTAGCAGTGAAGATGTCAGTGTCCTACACTGGAATATCTGTGTAAAACACCTAGCTCCTCCTCTTGACTCCAGCTTCCCGTTATTCAGATCACAGGAAGCAATGCAGATGGAGCAAGTCATTGGACTCTTGCCACCCACAAGAGACCTGGATTGCATTCATACATCCACTGTAGTGGGCTTTTAGAGAACGAATCAGTGTGTACTGATTCTACCTTTCTCCCTCTGTTACAAAGCAAGGAACAAAAATCTGTTTCTATAAGACACTATTTCTTTTTCTAAAATATATTTATTCTTATTTGAAAGGCAGATTTTGTAGAGAGAGAGAACAAAAAACAGGGAGAAATGTCTTCTAGCCTCTGGTTCACTCACCAGATAGCCACAACAGCTAGAGCTTGACCCCTTGCTGTGAAGCCTCAAGCTTCCTCCAGGTTACCCACATGGGTGCAGAAGCCTAAGGACTTGAGTCATTCTCTGTGAATTTTACAGGCCATAGTAGAAAACTGGACCAGAATTGAAGCATCCAGGGCACCCACTGCTGGGCAGATTTCATTTCCGTGAATCTTGTTAATTCAACTTTTATAACTGAATGGATTCATCCTGCCAGCCAGCCAGGTGACTGTTTTCAGAGAGACGGCCAGAACAGCAAGAGGTTTAGAGTCCCTCAACATTTCTTGTTATTTCTTAGTAAAGATGTGAAACCTTCAATTAGGACTTTTATTTCAGTCTGCATTTAGTTTGTGAGCACCTTCAAAACCTCTGGCCTAAAAAGTGATGCACTGACCACTTTATCTGCATCCTGGAATAATTAAGAGCTAGCCACCACTTTATATTTACAAATAGGAAATCTAAAATGTTAGTAGATAGGGAACATATGTTTAAAAACTATTATTGTTTATCTAAAGTTCAAATTTAACAGAGTATCCAACATTTTATCATTAAACTTTAATTGGTAGGGAAACTGCATTATTGGAGATTTCCGACAAACTACTGCTTTCTTAGAACAATGGGAAGTGGGTATTTATAACAGCATTATTTACTCGGCTAATTAGGTATAGTTTTTCTTTCAATAAAAAAATGTATAATTTTCTGATAAGCATCTCTTAATCCAGGATCACTAATTTTAATAGAATTCTCAGTATAGACTTTATCTATACTTACTGAGTCTACTACATTTTTTTCTCCCGGGAATTTTCTGTTCTCTCAAATTACTAAGTTCTAGTTTTTCTTCCCTCCTTAAATATTTAACAACCCCACCATCGTTGTTTGTCTTTGCAAGAAAATTTGCTCTTCCCTCTCATTAAGAGATAGAAGCAAGTGGAACAATTCTTCCATACAGTCACTTTAACATCTGTCCCATCCTCTATGTCTGTACCCACACTCTCTGCAGCCGCTTGTGGAGTGAGCCTGTGAATGCACGATCATTCTCTTTGTCTTTTCTTCTATCTGTAGATCTGCCTTTCCAATGGAAGTACAACAAATCTTTAAAAAAAAAAAAAAGTGCCACAAACTGGGTGATCTTAACAGAAGACATCTATTGTCACACAGTTTTGAAGGCAATTAAATGCCAATGAAAATGTGTGCATGGACATGCCTTCTCTGAAATGTGTAGGGGAATATTTCCTGCCCTTTCCTTAGCTTCTGATGCTTTGTCAGTATTCTTTGGCAACCTTTAAGTGTTAGGTATAAAACTCTAAATCTCTATCTTCACCATCACTTGGTATTCTCTCTGCTTCTCTCTCTCTTCAAACAGTTTTCTTATCGTAAATGCATTAGTCATACAGGATTGGGGACACACCTTTCTCCAGTATAATATCATTTTAATTAATTAAATATACAGTAAGCTTATTTCCAAATAAGGCCACATTCTGAGGTACTATGAGTTCTGTGTTCAACATCTCTCGCTGAAGGCAGGACATTGTTCAATCCATAACAAACTTTATCAACAGTATTTGACATGCTTACCACTCTGGAATACTGTTTTTCACTTCAGGACAATGTATTTCATTCCTGTTTCTTCTCAACATCCTTAACTACTGTCTGCTATCTTCTCAATTTTTCAATAGTGGAGAACTTTTGGATGCAGTCTTCAGGTCCTTTTGCTGTTTACGCATGCTCAACCCCTAGCAATCTCAGCAGTAGCATAACTTTTTATCTAAATAGGCCCTTTCCTTGATAATCAAGAGTTACAAGGAGGAGAGACATAAAGATCTTCATTTTGCTGGTTTACTCCCCAAATGGCTACAATGACTGGTTAGAACAAAATCAGGAGCCAGAATTAGGAAACCCTGATGGGTGGCAGGGGTATAAACACTTGGGACTTCTCCCGCTGGATTGGAACTGGGGCATTTGGGACACAAACTGGTATCCATGGGAGATGCCAGTGGCCACTCCCACCTCCTCACTTCCTTAAACTACACCTACCTACACAGCCACATTCTTATTCAATTACTCCATTTGAATGTGAGAACATATCTCAAACTTCTCATGTAAAACTTAAGTAATTCATTAAGCTTACCGAATGTTCTGCTACTATAACCTACTACATTTCAAAAAGGGCTACTTCACTTTTCCAGTTCTTCAGATTTTTACAGATCTATTCCCTGCTTTCTAGCTTCATTGTACATCAGATACACCAAAAATTGTTTTCAGCTCATTGCTCTCACCACCCCACCACCTAGCTTGTTGAATCAAACCCACATTATAACCCTGGCTAAATTATTACAGTATCTCAACAGGTTTCCAAGAACCCAGTCTTGTCTGAACACAGCAACTGCGATGATCCTGCTAAAAGACCAGATGCTGTTAGTTCTAAACCCCAAAATTTGTAATGATTCCTAAAAATCTGTAATGATTCCCTCTCAGGGAAATTGCCAAGGTCCATACAATGTACGAAGCTTATCTCCTCACCTCCTTCAACTCCCACATCTGTATACTGTGTCCCTCCTGTCCCTCTAATCTGCCTCAAAACTAATCATTCTCATTGTTAAGGATCCTTGCTTCTCTTTGAATTTGACCCACATATTTTCATGGCTCTTTTCATTTCTGGGGAAAAAAAAATCCCCTTAGCAATGAGATTTCTAATAAAACTTTAATTTTTCTTTTTCACAAGAGCATTGTGTCCACAATATCCTCACTACTCATTTCATGCTTTTCTTTTCACATTTCTAATGCCAGCTGACAGACTACAAAGGAACAAAAGCAGCTATTTTCCATGTCTCCAATCCCTCTGTCTGTCTCTCTCTACTGATATTTAAGTTCTAAGAGTAAACCTTGCTTGTTGTTGTTTACCACAGCTCATGTTGAAGGAAGGAATCGCTGGGAAATTTTACAGAAAAGCTGTTGAGTAAGTAACCAGAATTCAATAATGTCCATCAAATTCCGTGTCCTATAATTAGCAAATGCTTAAATATAGCAAAATGAAAAATTGCCTTCTAAAAGCCAGAAAGCCAATTTTTCTGAAATTCTATATAAAATTAAGAGTCATCATATTATGAGAATTAAACATAATTTCCTTTTAAAAATAACCATTAGTCTCCAAAGACTTCTCTGGTTGGAAAAAGCCTCTGATTAGACATATAGTTTCCCCTCTGTTACCTTGAGGACAGACATTCTTCACTAGTTAATCTTTTGTTACACTTAACATTAGAACCTGTGTAGTCATTTCAACATGCGAATTCAGCCTGTAACTCTCTTGCTCAATGCCTTTGGTATTAATTTTATATTTCACATTAATTTTTTATCATATATAAAAGGTTAATCTTTTATACAAAAGGTTAATCTTTATTCTCTGTCCTGCTGAATACTTATCAGGAGTTTAATCTCCCCCAGACAATTTTCCATAAATATTTATAGGATTGCCACTGAATAATATAATGAAATCCCCTGACACTCTTGCCTTGTCACATCTCATACTGTTTTTCAAAAAGTATCAATCAACTTTACCGCTAACCAAGTCACATTTTAAGTGAAGTTTAAAGACTCTAAATTTACTCAACATAAAGAGAATAACTTTAGGGAATATTTGGAACTTGGTGGAGCCTCTTATGGATATTGGTCTCTGTGCAGAGGATCTGGTACTCTGATGGGACTGTATGAATTAAGCGGATAGTTCCAAGTTGTACCTGGCCCTTTGGGAAACATAGAGATAGGCTGGTCATCTTTGGTTCCATGACTACGACAGGTCTGAAACTTAGGAACATGACTCCTCACTGACCTGAATCATCTCGGTAAGTTCTGTCTCCCCTGCTCCTCTTGGTAGGGGGTAGATCACAGCCATCAGTCCAGACATTGCTGTCGCTAGGAAGAAAAATCCCTGGGGCAGGAAATCTGCCATACTCGTTCTTGGAAAACCCTTTTTTTCTAATATCTGCTTTGACAATATTATTCAGCTGTGCTCCTGTACCCTCTACAGCATTAAAAAATAAATAAATACAATGGATTCCAAGCACTCCAACCAACTGGGGTTAAATTTCAGGCATCTTAATTTTGCAAACCAGTGATTCTAACATGAGGAATTAAAATATTTAAAAAAATGATTCCCTGAGCCAATTTTGTCAATCTGCTTTAGAAAGAAAGAAACTAAGGTCAAAAAGGTTCATTCAATGACTCATCCAAGGCCACACTCTCAAGCTAAGATCTTCTGTTGCTGTTATAACTCCTCCCAAACAACCCAATATCATGCATCGCATACAACTTTTCTGCCTTTTCAGCTAATGAAGCAATTTGAATCTACAAAAGACTCACATAAAAAGGGTTAGACTAAGTTGAATTTGAGAATGGTTTTAAAAAGTTCATTATGTCATGGCCCGCCACTCCCAAGCACAGGCGTCTGATCCAGTCATTAGGATGCTACGTAAGATGCTCCATGCCACATCAAAGTGCCTGAATTCAACTCTGATTCTATGTCTGACTCTTTCTTGCTACTAACACACAGCTTTGGAGACAACACATAATAACCCATGTTCTTATGTTCATGCTGCCTACCTGGGAGACACAGATTAAATTTTGGGTGCCCAGATTTGGACTTTTCCAGCCTAAGCCATTGCCAATATTTGGGAGGTCAACCAGCAGAGGAAAGAACTATGCTTCCCTCGCTTTTTCTTTTTTCTCCCTCTCTCCAATTCCAAACAAAACAAAAGCCTTCCATGCAAACAAGAATTGGATCACTGACAGATCCTCAGAGTGTGAAACTGAGGTAAGGAAATCAAGTAAATGCTAACTAACAACAGTAGTCCCTTGTGTGGTTTTCCACAAGGTAAAATCCAATAAGGGATATGATTTCAGCCATAATCAGCAAAAGGCAAAAGTTATACAACCTTATTTGATACACTTTTAAATAAAATTTAGGTACTCTGCAAGTCAGGTATACATTTTGTCAAATAAAACACCTCAGAAAATTTACCCAATGATACATTTTAAAAAGCTAACTAAAATATTCTTACTTCCCTGAGGTACCTATCTTTATGCTAATATGGGCCAGTCATGCCACCTTAGTCCAGAAAGCATGGAAGGTGTAATGTTCTAAAGGGACACAAAACCCCAACAGTGTAGACACGCAGAGATGGCACACCCAGGAATGTCTGACTAGCAATATCTTTTTAAGAAAGTAACTTCTGGGGCCTTGGGGTTGGGGGCAACTGCCGCTCCCTGCAGTGTGGTGACTGTGGGGGGTGCTCCTGCCAAGTCGGACCCAATGCTGGGGACTCACGCCAGGCACTGCCACAAAGCAGTGAACGAGTCCTCGGCCTCCCCCAGGGCGGCCAGTGCACCAAGGGATGCCAGGCTTTGTCTGCTGGCTGCCCGGCAGGGCAAACTCTGGGGTTCTCAAGATATGTAGTGGCTGTCTGGGGTCACTCATGACTAAGACCAGTTTGAGTGTAGGTGAGAAGTGAATTTTCGGGTATTCTCAGTGACAGGGTCATGAAAGACTCAAGCATGCGTGGGTACCAAGACCTGGTGGTTTGGAGGGAAGCATCCAGAAGATAATTTGAGTTAGACTGCTGCAACAGCTCAACTAGGAATACAGAGATGGGATATTAGTATAGAACATCACTGATCGCCACACACTAGCCCACACCAAAGCTATGGATGGGGGCCTCTTTGGCAGTGTTAGGTACCATTACCCGACTAAGTGGTGGAGTTGTGGAGTGGTCACGTTTGGCAGGATCAAGACACTATCCAGCACGCAAGAGAACTTGGTCTGGGGGTAGACTCTGTGGGGTTGTGTGGGCTCAACCCTTTGGAATACAAGTCCCCCTGGTTAGCTCGCAAGCTGGGGTTGCAATGGTCTAAGCTAGGTATGACCATGCCACCTGCCATCACTCATGGGTAAAGGAACCCATAACAAGCAGGGTAGGTCAAGGCAGCAGCACCCAAATGTGCATCTTTAAACAGGATGTGGGGTGGGCCAGGCTGCCACTGGAAAAGGGCAGAATGGGCAGGGCTGAACAAACCTTAACTCACAAGAAACAACAGAAATCAGGTTGGAGCACAGCTCATGCCATGTAGGTCCTTGCACATACTGATCTGCGTGAGGCAGAGGCACTAAGCCACGGCATCCAAGGGGCCAGGACAAGTGAGGGGCTCTGCCAAGCAGAGACAGAACAACCACCGGCCTGCACCTGATCTATGGCTGGGAATAGGCCCGGTTGGGGAAATAACGGGACACCCTAACTGGGTTGAGTTTCCCACCAAGCAGTGCATGGGCTGGAACTGAGGCTGCATTCTGATCAGGATACAATTGTAATCTCACTTGGCACAAGTGTGGACTGGGACTGGAAGCACCAAGCCAGGCCAGATTCCAACACCATCTGGTGCTCTGGAGGACTGGGGAGAGATGTGTGACTAGGCTAGGTCTCAGCCCTTACTGAACCATGTGTGAGTTGTATGGGGGTATGGAAGAGCCGTGGCTGGATTGAAATATCCAACAACAAGAACCAGCTTGGGTCGAAGGCCAGTCAGGAAAAGCCGCTGTTCCTCTTAGGACAGGAGGTGAACTGAGTAGTGCTGGCCCAGGGACCCACTGGTATGCACGAAAACTGGCATTGGGAGAGGTTCTGATGGAGGAGCCTGGGCAACTTCTCTGGCAGGACACAGTCCCCTGCAGGTAAGCGCAAGAAGCACAATAGGGAACACCCCAGAACAGGCAATGCAAATTATCCCACTGGCATACACATGCCATGGGTTGGGGACAGACCAGGCTGAACCTGTTCACATTACCTTCTGGTGAATCTGAGCGCCAGAACAGAGTGTGGGTCGAGCCAGGTTCTGTTGCAACACATACCAGTACACAATAAGTAATGCCAAGGTGAAATGAGCCGTACCAGATGTGGTTGCAGCGCCCAAACAGCACATGTGACAAACGGGGAGGAGGCAAAGCCGACAGGGGAACGAGGGCTCCCCTGATGGATAACTACTTCCATTGGAAAGCGTGAATTGGGATGGGGGCAGTTCAGACTAGGCAGGGCTATACCTGTGGGCCTCACGGTGAGCTGACTGTTCCGACTGGTGCAAGTAAAAATTAGAGTGGGTTGAGGGGTGTTTGGGCTTAGCCACAGCATTAGCTGGCAGAGGCTGGTACTGGGAGTTAATTCTGTCAAGTCAAATGCCAGAATCACCTGGAGACTGCATAATCTGGGAGTGGGTGTGGCCTAGTAGGGAACCTCCCTCAGGGTTACCACCCTCACTGGACAGCATGAAAACCAGGATAGGGGCAGGAATGGCTAGACAGAAAGGCACCTGCCAGTAGGTGTATGGGCTGGATAATAGGTTGGTTGGGTTGAACTAGGCTTCAATGTCCACTGCTGTGTGCAAGAGCTAAATGGGATGTGGGACAGACTGGACAAGCCTGCGGTACATACTGGCAAGCATGGGAACCAGGGTAGGGGGCAGAACTGGTAGAGGTTTTGGGGAGTCGCCCTAACTAGGCTGCAGCTCCAACTGGTTTGCATGAAGACCGAGTATGAAGTGGGTAGGATCGAGCTGGACTACAACACCCGTTGGTTCACGAGGAAGACGGGGCTGGAAACAGAATGGACCCAGCAATCGCAACGACCAGCATGTGTATAAGCTGACTGGTGTGACGAACGGTGTTGGAGTCTGTACTAGCAAACTCACACAAGAATCAGATCTGAGATCATCTCAGATGAAGTTTCTTTGAATATCTCTCCAACTGAATTGCTGATCTTGGAACTCCAACCATCAAGAGACTGTCAGCCAGTGGACTCTGAATAGGTTTCATTGCGGTTGGGACGGTGAGATCGGCAGCTATCCAGAACTGATGAACTATCAAAACTGTTGGAACAGGACCTTTGGAGCACGCCTCATGATTGGGGATGGGTGGGAGGTTGGGTGAGGCTTTTCCCTTTGCTACTCCCCTAACCCCAGATACAGGGAAAAATGATTATATTAGTGTGGAAACAATGATATTACCCACTTTCACCCTATAGCCCTTGACCCTTTGTACCCTAATCAACTAAGATTAATTAAAAAAAAAAAAGTAACTTCTACCATTCATTATAGAAGACTTCTTTTGTTTTATGAAGTACCTGTTTCACGCTTCTGCCCACCAAGCTAGTCCAAAAGTAAAAACTTGACAAGATGATATTTTCTTGTCACATGTAACAACTCAGAGGCCACATCAGATAGCGTATGATATATTAGCACCAAGTGAATTGTTTGGACTGATGTGAAAGCCTGGACAACAGGAATCTCATCTTCCTACCATAAAATACACAAAACCTTAGATATCTATGACTAGGAAAATTGGCAAAATCGAGTAAGTCCATTCCATTGCTAAGTAAAGAAATGAGTCCCTAGCATTTACTACATAGTTGGGGCCATACAGTGATTTTTGGATGGAGTAATACAAGCCAAGTTCATAATACACAAGTTCTGTGCTATTTCCTAACTGAGAAGGTCCACTCTGAAACATCAAACACTCCCATAGTATCTGAATTTGCTGTTACATTTTGCAAGAGTCAGTTCATCTCCTACTATCTAGCGTCACAGAATTCCAGGCATGAAAGGGGTCCCAAGGTCATTGTATCCATTTAGGGTTGGATCTACACTACCATTTCCCTAACCAAATGGTTGAGTTTGTATCCCAGTGACAAAATTTTTCATACTGAAGCAACTCTTTACATCTTAGGATATACAGGTTACTTACAATATTAACTAAAATATGTTTTCCTTAATTTCTGAGCAATTGGATCCTTTTTAGTACAATAATCCAAGCATGTTTAAAGATTGGCAAAAGGACTCACTTAAATTCATTTTCCCTGTTTATGCATTGCCAGGAACCCTGAGCGGTCCACGGAAACAGAACAGTAAACTTACTTCAGGACTAGGGAGAGGAGCTTTCTCTGGTCCTTACTTAGGACCTTACTTTGGATCCCCACCCTCTCTTGCAATGACCATCAGGGTTGCTCTGGAGCGCCCCGGCCCCTTCCCCCCCCTCCCACACACACAGAACAACAAGGAAAGCTTAGAATCAGACAGGAAATGGTCAGCGTGGACTCACACAAACCTTACAAGGTAGGACACAGAGATTAGTTACTCCTCACTAAGGCATTGAAGATTTCTCTGCACACCCCTCCTAAAACTGTTCTGCACCTCAATTGCTGACATATGCCTTGTTAGAGTTATAACCCAGTTTAGACTATCCTAAAATCTGCCAAGTTCAACAAAATTATGCTTCAACACTATAAACTGCCGAATACTAAAATGAAAATAGACACAAGACAGCTGAATAGTACCCTATAGGCATTTTAAAGTATATAGAAGCCAGTAGTGTATGAACTAAAATTGAAATGTTAATGAAGTAGTCACAGGATGTGGTTAACAACTTGCATTTTTTTAACATATTGGTTACTCAATACCATGTCAATTAATTCCATAATGTTGTAAATTGTCGTTGGTGTTGTGTTGTGGCTTTAAATTGATCGGGATGATATCTGCCAGTTCTGCCTTCAGACCAGAGATGGTCTCCCCAAGAAACCATTGAATTTACCTGGGTAATAAGATGCTGGACTCTATGCTTGGTAAAAAAGAAAAAATCATTTATATCAAGACATCCCAATTTTTTCTCTTTTGAACATATTTCTCTATTTCAACAAATGTCATTAAGTGTAGTACTTGGAATTGAACACATTTTTAACCTTGCTAAGCAAAACAAAATTATCTTTTCCCAATTCTAGTATATCCTTCAATCCATTCATTCTTGAGGGTGGAGTTCTCCCCAAGAGGATAAAAACTCTTCCATGGGAGAAAGAAAAAAATCACCTTTTCTATGTATGAAGCACACAGATAAACTTTGTACATTAAAAATATTTGTGATTACTAAACATTCACTAAATTAATATGACACAAAAATCCTTAAGACTATTTTACTTTGTTGCTGAAACTTATCCTTATTCCATTTTGTGGTTTCTAGCAAGAATGCTTGGCTTGATTTTAGTTTTCAGGAAGTGAAAAATGTATTGGCTTAGTTTTGTTATTATAGCAGAATAAATTTAAATTTATTTTTGCTAAATTGTTCTTCATAGGTTTTGTCTATTCTTACCTATCAAATTATTTTTTTAATCTGATGTATTCATTATTTTTGAAGCTCTTATAATTTGCAACTAGATTATTAATTCTAAGAATTTGCAAAATAACATTGAATGGAACAGGACCGGGAATTTTGTCCTGTACCTTCTCCACTTTTAATTAAATTAATTATTCTTTGACAAGCATAAATTCTTCCAATTATTCATGTGACTAACTGTACTCTTTCCTTGCATAAAATTCACAGTTGTCTGTTTTGTTCATTTGAACACTTTACTTTTAATAACTCTATGCTGGCTCATTCTGATTATTTTTTCATTTTCTCTACATTTAATAGGCTTCTTTTCATTTATAGCTTTTGCCTACATTGCCACTGAGCTAAATATTTTTAATTTTTTGCTTGTTGGTCTTTTTAGTGGAGCATCAAGCCCCTGAATATAATGTCAACTAAACATAGGTTATCTCAAAAGCTAAAAATGGAGGAAAGAAGAAATGAAGGCAAGCAAGTAAGAAGAGAATATCATTATATTCTTAGAATCACATCAGTAAACTACATTCTGTTTTTGTTTTATTAATATTATACTAACATGAATTATAAACAGAAAATAAATATCTATAAATCCATCTCAGTCTAGCATGACTAAAGTGTCCTATAGATTTACTACATTTCCTATCATAAAACAGTATTAGTTAATTATATCCAGTTGCCTTTCTTAAAAACACAGAATTATTTATTTTTATTGGAAAGTCAGATATATAAAGAGGAGGAGTAAACATAGAGGAAGATCTTCCATCTGCTGATTCACTCCCCAAGTGAATGCAATGGCCAGAGCTAAGCCAATCCAAAGTCAGGAGCCAGAAACCTCTTTCAGGTCTCCCACACAGACACAGGATCCCAACACTTTGGGCTGTCCTTGACTGCTTTCCCAGGCCACAAACAGGGAGCCAGTGGGAAGTAGGGCTGCAGGGATTAGAACTGGTACCCACATGGGATTCCAGCACATGCAAGGTGAGGGCTTTAGCCACTAGGCTACAGCTACAGGCCCCCAGTTGGCTCTTACTAGGTTTAGACTACATATAAAGATTACAAAACCACAGGTTTGCATCCTATATTCATATTTCCCATAGTTGCTCATCAAAATATCATAGATGACAATAAGATATTATGTACTAATTCAATTCATCATGTGATTTCTACTCAGTATCCAATCAGATCATTGAAAGGTTCATAAAACATCTCCTAATGCTTTATATTAGGCTTACAGATCAGAAAAGTTTGTTTACTAAAATACAGATTTTTATAAAAACACATGAAATTTATGTGTGTGAGTATATATATATGTATATATATATAAAAAACACAGAGTTTCAAGCTCTCAATTTGTACCTTTCTGAAATAATATTTTCTCCAATTAATATTGAAATTAAGATATAATGAGAAGGGAAGATATACAGTAAAATATAACAAGAAATATTAAAGGGATATATATTGGAAAAATAATACTACAAGGCGATGTTTCTTTACACATACACACCCCCAATACACATAAATCAGGAATCTTCAAAACTGCATAGATAAAGGGTATTATGAAGAGATTATGAGGAATTTTAAAAAATGTGCTAAAACCACCTTAGCTGTTAATTTTCAGAAGTAATATCCAGTAATGTGCACATTATACGTATATGTGCATACACATATAAATGGTGTTAGGTGATCCATGGGGTGTGTGTGTGTGTGTGCATCCACGCACATAGCTTTCATTTTGATCCATTTGAGACAAACTGGGAGCAGATGGTTTGTCAAATCAATACTGCATTGCAGACGGGTCCATTGAAGAAGTCACACATAAGATAATTAAAGATTCTATGATTTATTTATCTACTTTATGCTAGGCTTCCTCCCCCTTTTCTCTCCTCATCTTCACATTAGGTCAAAACACTACAATGTGGGGCCCAGCACGATGGCGCAGTGGTTAAGGTCCTCGCCTTGCACGCCCAGGATCCCATATGGGCGCCGGTTCTAATCCCAGCAGCCCTGCTTCCCATCCAGCTCCCTGCTTGTGGCCTAGGAAAGCAGTGGAGGACGGCCCAAAGCCTTGGGATCCTGCACCCATATGGGAGACCTGGAAGAAACTCCCAACTCCTGGTTTTGGATTGGTTCAGCTCCAGCTGTTGCAGCCACTTGGGGAGTGAATCATCAGATAGAAAAGCTTCCTCTCATCGGACAGAAGATCTTCCTCTCTGTCTCTCCTTTCTGTATATCCGCCTTTCCAATAAATAAATAAATAAATAAATCTTTAAAAACAAAAAACACTACAATGTGGCTGTCTCCAACACTCAAACTCTGAAATTCGGTTATAATTACGTGTACATAAATGAAGCTGTGTATATTGTTGGGTCCTGCCATAATGCTAGGCATAAAACAAAATACATAGTAAAAGGGAAAACTTGAAGAAGTTGGATCAAATTAAGGAGTGTTCAGTATAGAATCTATAAAACGTCATGAGAACAGATGGCCCACAGATTTTATGGATTCAGTTCTTAAGCAGAGGCACATAACTGCAAAGGTTATACTGTTTAAAAGATACACACACAGTCAAAAATATATTATCAGCTATATGAGAATACATAAAACCCTTTCAGAAGTAATAGATAATTTTGGTGCAGAACAGATTTAAGTCTACATAAACTTGTAAATATATACATAAGCTTGTAAACATATATATAATGACAAATATGAAATATCTCAATTCACAAAAATCTCTGTAGGGTGAAAATCCCAGAGACCTGATATTTAAAACAAGCTCTGACAGGGCTCAGTTTATCATGCTGCATCTCACACAATGATCACAAACTAGGACACCGATGAGACACAAGATTACAAAATAATGTCCTTTAGTATGTTAATATTCTTTGCATTTTTATAATCCACAAATCACAGGATCAGGATGAATTCATAAGTTTTTCCCATACCCACCACTAAAATTAAGCACACATAAATAAACTGCCATGTCACTCTGTGTACAAGGGTACCAAGTAAAACATTTTAACTTTTTTTTTAAAGATTTATTTATTTGTGTGGCAAAGGCAGATTTACAAAAAGAGGGAGAGACCGAGAGAAAGATCTTTGATCCGCTGAGTCACTGCCCAAATGGCTGCAAGGATTGGAGCTGAGCCAATTCCAAGCAGGAGCCAGGAGCTTCTTTGAGGTCTCTTATTACACAGGTGCAGGGGTCCAAGGACTTAGCTTTCCTGGGCAATAAGCAGGGAGCTGGATGGGAAGTTGAGTAACCAGAACACAAACTGGAACCCATATGGGATGTCAGCGCTTGCAGGTGGAGGAATAGTGAATTGCCAGCCTATAACCTGACAATATTAAAATGCACCAATTACTTGAATTAAAGAATTGTAAATGACCATTTAGTGTTTAACAGTAGTATACCTTTACATCTTGGATACTATATATATTCTGGATGCCTGTTGTCTGTTATTCTAAATTCATTTAAAATAATGCATTCTATAATCCAAACAGGAGGAAAACAGAGCCTCATTTATTTCTATAATATGATGAACTATCAGTAAGCATACAAACAATTTAAAAAATTCCTTACTCATGGATTGGAAAAATGTCATTAAAACATCTATGGTACTGGGGCCAGTGCAGTAGTCTAGTGGCTAAAGTCCTTGCCTTGCACTTGCCAGGACTCCATGTGGGCACAGGTTCTAATCCCGGTAGCTCCACTTGCCGTCCAGCTCCCTGCTTGTGGCCTGGAAAGAAACAGTAGAAGATGGCCCCTGTCAAGGATGGGACCCTGTACCCACGTGGGAGACCCGGAAGAAGCTCCTGGCTCCTGGCTCCTGGCTTCAGATCAGCTGAGTTCTGGCTGTTACAACTACTTGGGGAGTGAATCAGCCAATTGAAGATCTTCTCTGTCTCTCCTCCTTTCCATATATCTGACTTACCAATAAAAAAATAATTAATCTTAAAAAAAAGTCTATGGCAGTACAGACTCAGTGCCATCCCCATAAAAATACCACTGACATTTTTTTACAGACTTAGAAATAAACAACCTTAAAAGTCACAAGAAACCACAAAAGACCCAGAATAAAGAGATTGTGAGAATAAAATCAAACTGGAGGCAAAATAATATCAACTTCATAGTAATTAAAATAGTGTGGTACTGCCACAAAAACTGACACATACACTAATGGAACAGAACAGAGAGATTGCTATTACTGTCACAACAGAGCACATAAAGTTATAATTATAAAAAAATATAAATGCATTATCTCACAGCACTATATGTCAGAAGTCAGACTAGATTCAGTTGTTTCCTTTTCTGTGTTAAAGGGCCAAATTGGGATGTTGACCTGCCTGGGCTCTTGTCTGAGGATTTGGTGGAGGAATCCACTTCACATACATCAGGTTATTGACCCAACGAAATACCCACTTCCTTTCTCCATCCAGGGTCATCATTACCACCCAGAAAGGCGCAGGTGGGAACTTCTGTGACTTTGCATGTGCTACATCTCTGCTACGCTGTATTCTCTGCCTTTTTGCCTTCTGCTTCTTCAGAGTCATCCGATCCCACCAAAGTCATCAGAAAATATCTACTCTTTCTACTGGCCAATGGATTAGCAATATAATTTCTTCTTCAGATTCCTTTCAGCAGTGGAGCTGTTTGTAACCGGGAAGGGGAATGATGAAGGGCCATTTAAAGTTTCATTGCCACAGAATATGCTGCCCAGACTCAAGGATCTGTAGTTACAAACAATGAAGGACTGCTGAAGAGATATCTGCCTGGAAGAACGTATCGTGGAAAAAAAAACCCTTAAAAACAGAACCTACTATTCCACTCTCAAGCAAAAATAATGGAAACAATGTGCTATATCCCTTTATAAATAATGAGAGCACACATTTACACACAAACATAGCCTTAATTCTTACTCTTTTGAACAAACTGCAAAAAGAAACTGGTACTTTCTTTGCCTATAAAATTTTTTTCTGTTTTTTTAAAAATTTTTATTTTTGAAATTTATTGTACAATTCTATATAGTCTGGGATTCCCCTCCCCCCAACTTCCACCTCCCAACTGATTTTTCCAAAAATGTCACAAGTCTTCATGAAGACTTACAGTTCCATCAGTCTGCTATTTAAGTGCATCTCTGCTTCCAAGCAAAAGATGGATCCCCAATGAAAGCGTTGGCTATATCTAGACAATGGGATAATAGACAGTCTGACATTGTCTATACCAGCAATGTCGGGGCACACTTAAATAGCAGATTGATGGTGCTTTCATTTTTATTCTTAAAATCTGTAAAATAGGAAAGTTTCTCTAAAGGAAAATTATTGCATATTATTTGGTTACAATGAGTGATAAATCTTTTCTAATAAAAATTTCAGTTAAGGATGTTTCTACTTGTACAGTTTGTATTTTTAAAGAAGTCATGAGATTTTTTGGAGCAGCTATTTGCATGAGAAAGAATACATTATTTGATTACAATTAGAGATGTCTTTTTGGAAAAAGCAATTATCAGTTTAAGTACCAAATTGCAAATTCAATTATTCTTAAGTATTTACTAGAAAAACATTAGTTTAACAGCAATTATTCTAGAAAGTAACCACAAAAGAAATTTTATAAAAACATGAATTGGATCATCATAATTATACATATGATGCAATAAATCACAAAAACTATTTTCTCAATATTAATTTTGTATAATTACCAAAAACCAATTACTGAAATGTTCATAGTTAACCTTTTGATTACTCTTTTAAGGCTTAACTATCACTCAAAAATAAAAACTTCTGAAAATATTAAATGAGTATATTCCATTAAAAACATTCTAAAAAATCTCATTTTACAGATTTTAATTCTTTAGCCTTTATGGAAACAGAACTTTTTTGAAAGGAATTTATGCCAATTTTTGAATTTTGTATTATTCTGTTGTACTTGATTAGTTGTAATAAATATAATAATATTTTGCTGATTTACAATAATGACTAAGATCAAAGACTGACAACTTCAGTTTTAATCTCATTCTTTTCACTTATTATCCAAGTGTCCTAAAGCATATTACTCAGCCTTTCTATTCATCTGCCAAATAGGAGTAGTGAAAGTACACAACCCTCCTAAGATGTATGCAAGGGTAAAATAATACATGTAAGAAACATATATGTATACATATGAAGTTGTATAAATGATGGATGCCTAGAGAAAGCTTAACAAATGTTAGTATTACTCTTAAAGTGATATCCATTCTAGGATCCAGGTCATGAGAAAGAGATATTTACACTTCAGAACACAGAAATGAACAGCCTTTACCATACTCAAAAGAGCTGTAGAGCTGTACGGGAGCTAGCTCAGCTGATCAACAAAGCACTCAGAGAAAGGAGTTGAAGCTGGCGCAACGATGAGTTCTCTGTTTCCACTGGCAGCAGTGTTAGTATTACTGCAAGAATACTTCTAGTGTTGCCCTTATCACCATTTCAAATAACTTTCTTATCAAGAAAAAAAAATCAAACATAAACTTTTATAGGCTTTGTGTAATAGAGATACAGACTAAATTTTTTGCCATTATAGAGTTCACAGTCTGCAAAGACCCTTAGCAGACCCATGCCTTAAACCACCCTTACCTTTGATACGTTTTTAAGTAGGAGAGAAAGCCACTTCTCTGGTTAAAGTATTAAAAACTGAGGGGGTGATGAGGGAAAATAATCATAGGATGTAGCAATTGAGATACTATCTATGGAGGTTGACATTGTGGCTTAGAAAGTTAATCCCCCACCATTAGTGCCTTATAGGAACCAGTTTGTGTCCTGGCTGCTGTTTCAGACAGGTCCCTTCTTAGGAACTGGGAGAGCATCAGAAAGGATGGCTCAAGTCCTTGGGTCCCTACAGTTCAGTGGTAGATTCAGAAGCTCCTGGCTTCTGCTTGTAGATTAGCTCTGCTGTGGCCACTGCAGTCATTTAGAGAGTTAAAAAGCACATGGATGATCTCTCTCTCTCTTTCTCTCTCTCTCTCTCTTTTATTTCTCCTTCTCTCTATAAACCTGTCTCTCAAAAATGAATAAATCTTAGAAAATAAAGAATTTATGGAAGGTTTGAAGATATGCATCAATATTGCTTAAAATGCTTACTCCATTGTCATTCACACTTTCATTAAAATAAATACTCAAAATAGCAAGTGTTTCTTAAAAGGACATTTCACTATAAATTGCAGAGGAAACATACATGACCTTTCTACACTGACATACCCACCAAAGCGTTCTCTTCATCACTTCTGCCTTTTCTCACTGTATCCCATCATTAACCATTACCCAAATACCATGTAAAATATACATTCAATTGTTCTACTTTTTGAGAGAGACAGAAAAAGAGATTGATTTCCACTTTCCAGTGCATCAGCCAAGGCCAGGCTAGGCTGGGCGAGGAAAAGCCAGGAGCCTGGGACGTGATCTATTCCTGCTGTTTGGTAGCAGTAACTCAATTACTTGAGCTATTGAGTGCTGCCTTTCAGGTATACACCACCTGGAAGCTGAAATAAGGAGGAAACTCTGGACTCCAGTCCTGCACTCTGCTGTGAGGGGTAGGCTTCCTAATCTGTTAACTGCTGAGCTAAACGCCTACCAGTTAAAATCCTTTCCATTTGTTTTCAAGAAAGATTGAAATAATCCTTCAATCAGTCTGGACCCATAAACCTGTTGGATTCAATGACCTTCTCCCATGCAAACCAGAATCTGAGGATGTCAGGATTACATATTTGAAGTATAAGTTTAATACCCAAATACAATTATTTTCCTGTTTTGAATGTTCAATAATTTTCTCAAGGCCTCATGGCTAATTAGTTGCAAAACCAGGACTGGAATTTAAATTCCATTTCAGTTTAAATTTATTTACTCATCAGCATGTCTTCTAATCTGATGTAATGGGCATTTATAATTGCGAAGCATAGGTTCTAAACAACTGATTTAATGTGTGGCTAATGAAGCATAAAATGTTCACAGCTGATAATAAATAGCATGTAAAATATTTGAAAACTAAATTCATCATCATTTAGCAAAACTTTAATCAGACTGTATACTGTCCTTTAAAATTTTGTTTCTATCATACCTATCATTTTGATAAATATTTTTACTTATTGAGTCATCATATGGACAAATTGCATGCCTTAATAAAATTAGGATTTGATTTTAGGGTAATATAGCTAAACATTATTGGAAAAATAAAATAACATGCTATTAAATAATAAATGACTTTGTACGTTTCCCCAAGATAGCCAAAATATACATTGCATAGACAACTCAAAAATTAGAGACAATCTCACTTTTTTTGGCATAATTGCCTATTAAATGACTGTTTTGGTTATGGTTTGCCTTCCTATTTATATTATCTCCAGAATAACATAAAAATAGACTTAGGTCTCTGTCCCTATGACTCGGACTATCAGGGAGAGACCGACTAGAAAAACAGAAAGTCAAGCCATCTATGGATCTAAATCAACAAGCACAGAGGTCACAATCTGGCTGTATATAAAACCACAGGGAACAAAGACAAGTGGCAGGACTTGAGTTATTGTTTACATAAAACCAGTCATGCCTACATCATTGGTTAAAGAAGCCTCCAGTACAATGGAAGGATTTATTTCCTATAAATATAAATACTAACAATTTGTACGTCTTGGATTTTGCACCTCTGAAATATACACACCTGAAATTTATTCTTTTCCTTCTAGTTTGTGAAATGAACTGGAAAATAGTGACAGAGAGAGGTTATACTGACTTGTTTCCAGGTAGGCAGACAATCAAAATCACAGCTGGGATGGGAAAAGGTAGTCAACTTTAGGCAATAAAAGAAGTTCTACAGCCTCTTCCTGAGCATCTGTGAGGTTAAATGTTGGGCACCTCAATCTACTTCCTGGAGTTAATAGCGAGGTGTTATTCTGTTTACTGTACTTTAATCATTAATTATGACTATGGCAGCAGAAGAGGAAAAAAATACGAGGACACATGAGTGAGGATGATAAAGGAAAAGCATCAATCATGCATGACAGAAGTCACAGGTATCCTCGTCTTCCCAGGATATTTCATACTTTCATTTGTGACTCGGCAGATTCTCTCTTACATCAAAGTTCAGATTTCAGGGACTCATCTTCCTTCGCTCATTCTCTCTCTCCCACATCCCCCAGTGTTAAAAGGACACAAGTGGATGAAAACAAGGTAAAATGCATTTGTCATCAATGCTCATATCTGTCAAAGAGTATCAACAGAATCTAGCTGAATGTTAGGGCAATTATCAATAAATGAAAATCTCAGAAAAGAGTGATAATGCATTTAATTAAAGTTAAAATAGCCTACAACAGGAATGGAATTTATCATGAACTATTAATACAATACTAGCATGAGTTGACTCACACTCTCATTTTGCTATAATTCTGTAACATGTTTGTTGTATATGGGTCCTTAAGCAAGCAGGTGTGATTAATCAGATGAAGGTTGCCCAAGGGTTATGCCACAAGGTAGTGCACCATAAAGCCTGAGAAGTAGGAATGCAAATAATATTTTGGCTTTAATGAGTAGCATAATTTGGGGTATTTGGAAGCAGGATGCAAAAACAAATTATTCATAGAGGGTTAAGAAAACGAAGTATTAGATTCCACTTTACTACAAAATTGTGGGACAGATTACTTTCGCAGTTTTCAGTATTCTTGTCTATAAGTCAAAGTGTGAAGCTTAGCTCAAGGGTCCTTAATCTAGGGGTCCGCTTATGTACAACAGAGAATCTGGAGGACACTTAAGTTATAAAGGAAATTAGTCAGCTACATAATTAAAAGTTACTAGAGAGATACACACTAAAGAGCTACCTTTTATTTTCAGTGAAGAAGTAATTCTTTTTTGACTATATTGTAAAATATACTAAAACATATTAACAATGAAAATAAAAACATATGCAAACAGGCAACCCTTTTTATTCAACAGATATAAAATTTGTCTGTGTTTACCGGAAACACAGAAATTTATAATGCTCCTTATCACGCTTGGTTATTGTTAAAGTCCGACCAGCATTTATCCACAGGTCACACTGAGCAACTGCCATAAAATTAACTGCAGCCCTCATCTTAAAAGTTTCCAAATGAGAGCCGGTGGTGTGGCTAGCAAGCTAATTCTCTGCCTGCAGCAACCAAATCTCATATGGGTGCTGGTTTAAGTCTTGGTTGCTCTATTTCCAGCCCAGCTTTTTCTTTAGAGACTAGGAAGGCAGTGGAGTCCTTGGCTTAAGTCCTTGGGCTTCTCCTGGCTTTGGATCAGCTCAGCTCTGGTCATTGTGGACATTTGTTGAATGAATCAGCAGATGGAATATATCTCTTTTTTTCTCCCTTTGTCTTTCCTCCTGTGCCCTCCATCTTTTGAATGAATACATGCTATCTTTTCAGAAAAAAAGTTTTGAAGTTTTAAGATTTCTTAGTGATTAAAACGATTTACTTATTTCAAAGGCAGAAGTAGGAGGAAAGACACATACAGATAGATTCTCCATCCACTCATTTACTTCCAAAATGGCCACAGCAGCAGGATAAGGGCTAGGCAGAAGACAGAGGCCAGAAACTCCCTTGCAGTACTTGGGTAGAAACACAAGTACATGGGCCAGCTTTGCTGCCTTCCCACATGCATTTGTAGGGAGACAGATCAGCAGCAAAGCAGCTAGGACTCAAACTGGCTCAATGATATGGTATGCAGGCATCCAAGCAGCAACTTAAACCACTTCACCACAATGTTGGCTCATTTAATAAAGCTTCTATGTGAAACACAGAAATTACTTTATCTGTTTTGTCTCAACTCCCCTTGCAAAACCATACAATTCATCTTGTCATCACACTCAGTATAATTCAGGGAACTGAAGATAAAGGTGGTTTTCTCCAGAAAGCAATGTAATATTGCAAATAACAATGACAATGATAAAAGAAATGTTTCTCCTGTCACGCGTGATTACTTACGTTACTGAACAATTTGGATAAACAGAAAATGAAACCCTGGAAAACTATTACTAAAGCCTAACCCAGTTTCTACCTCACCTAGTGATCTGATCTCTGATGCTTCTCTAATCCCATAATTATACAGATTTATAACACATTCACAAGCCTTTTCAAAATTCTCACTGCACTTACGAGGTGCTTGAAACAGACCTATCCATCACTTGCCACTATAAGAAATCAAAGGCAAGGAGAATGAAAAGTTGTTGTTCGTAAAGTTCTTTAGAATTTGTAATTGAAAACACCAAATATTAATTAAATTAATTAATGAATTTGAAATGCAAAGAGAGGACAGAAGGAAGAGAGAGGGAAAATTTTCATGAGATATTAATGATACATCCAGTCCAGGACAGGCTAAAACCAGGAGGCAGAAACTCCATCCTATTCTAGCCTGATAGCATGTGCAGTGGTACCCAAGTCATCTTCCAATCCTTCCCAGCAGGCCAGCAGGAAGCTAAATCACAAGTAGAGCGGCCAGGATTCCAACCAGCACTCTAGTATGAGATGGTAGCATCAACAGTAGCTCTTAAATTGCTGCAGCATGCAAACCTCAGGAATAAATTAGTCCTTATGCAAAGAATCACAACTGAGAGTAGACAATGAAAGAAGACATTAGAGATAGACTGGTAGCTCAGATAATGCATCTCAAAGTTTTTGCATGATACATCTTTTTTAATTTTTTTAAGCTAGCAGGAAACAAATTTCAAGAATTTCATATGTACATCTTTAAGAACATAATATTTCTCACCATACCTTCCTTCTCTCCCTCCTCTTTCCTATTTTTCCTTCTTTATTTTTTTTCCAATAACATGCTTTGAAAGAATAGGTGCTGCTATTTTAATTTGGAAATACATTCTTCTCAAAAGTTAGACCTCTGTTAAGCCTTAAATGTGTTAGTTTTGTGTGTTTGCACATATAGAAGCAAAGAATCAGGAAGGGCAATTCATGTACAGTGAATGGTGAAAAATGTTAGAAGATTTTACAATGTGGTAGAAATGCTTAGAGAAGTGGTGACAAATGAGGTAATACAGAAAATAAGGGCCAGGTTATAAAACTTCTTAGTATATTCACATCTAAGGATCCTGGATTCATCCTTAAGGCACTATTCACTGATTGAGAGGTTTTCAGCTAAGGAGGGAATAATGAGATTGATATTTTATACTTAAAAGACTATTCTGGCAGTGTCATGAAGGGTAGTTTTAAGGTGAGCAAGATAAAGTCAGTGCTGCAAATGGGTTAATTTAAACATTTCAGGTAAGAAATTCTAAGCTCTTATAATCTAAGTCTGTTTCAGTTGCACTCAGAAACACCAATAAGACATCTTGAAATGAAGATATCTGAAGGGAATCAGCAAATGAGTCTGTGTTTAGAAAATGGGTGCTGGCTGGGGAAACAAAGGCTGGTCGGCACTGATTAAAGGCATTGCATGGGTGTGATCACCTCAGTAAGGATTAAGGAAGAAATTTTATTCCACTGATTATTTTATTTTATCCCACAAATATTGTTGGTTCCTATCTTATGTGTTTTCCACTTAGTAGGGTTCATATGAACTACATCTACTTTCACTTAGTTAAAAAACCGAGTTGAGAGGCTGGTGTTGTGGTGTAGCAAGTTAAGCTGCTCCCTGTGTTGTTGGCATTTAGCACGACTGCCAGGGTAAGTTCCAACTATGGATCCGATTCCGATCTAGATCCCTGCTAATATGTCTGAGAAGGCAGTGGAAGGCGGCTCAAGTGCTCGAGCCTTTGCCACTAACACTGGACACCTGAAGTTCCAGGCTCCCTGCTTTGGCCTAGCCCAACCTGTTTTTTTATGGCTATTTAGGGAGTATGTGAATAAGCAGAAGGTCTCTGTTTCTATCCTTCCCATCACCCCTCCCTAATCTTCTCCTGGGAGTGGTCCTCTGCCCACTTTCCCCACTTTCCCCAGAAACAGGAAAAAGAAAGGAGATTGGAAGCAGTTGTCTCATCCATTCTCCCCGATTTCTCAACCTCCACACCAACCTCCACACCCATCCTGATCAGTGGTCCATGAGGGAATGCATCCTTCTCAACCTTGTGGAAATCCTCAAGAATAAAGTGAATTTATTATTATTTTTCAAAGGAGCAACTGGAAAAATAAAGGGGAAACTTTATAAAACAATAAAGATAAACCTGTACTCTGATTCATACATAATATGTAAATCACTTGACACTATTTCCTGCCCAGGGGTGAGTCACACTTTTGGATCCAAACATTGGAGCTGCAACACAAATTGGAGAACTGCCATAAACTAGTTTGACCCAACCACAGTTTGTGCGACTGGGAGCACTGGGGCAAAAATGAAAAAACTGAATGATATGTCCTCATCCTTTTCATTGTTTAATGCCACAATTTTGTTCAATACATATTCATTTTTTTCTTCAATAGTCAATGAATTTCTAAATAAAATTAATTCCTTGAGAGAAGTGATGCTATTTTGATAAATATCCTTTGATGCCTGGAAATTAGTAATTATTTAACAAGTGTTTTAGATGCATTGATTTTCAAAGTTATTTTTAAAACCATGTAATATTAAAGAAGCTAGTGATGTAAAAACGAATGATACTCCATCTTTCTTTCCAGGAGCAACCAATCTAAATACCAGACACTAGAACTGATCATTCTTTCACTATTACTGAGCACCTATGCAGGGACAGGCATGCTTCTGGACATCTGTGATAACTAAGGGGACAGGTTAGTGTGCACTTCGGGAAACAGAAAGTGATGACTCAAGCATTTGAGTCCACCAACCCATCAGGAATGCCCCAGACTAAGTTTCGGGGTTCTGATTTTGCTATAGGCCAGTTGTAGATATTTCGTGGGATGTGGGGAGTAAGTGAGAAAACTGAAGATCTTTTGTGTTTTTTTTTTTCCTATCCTTCTGTATTCCTGTCCTCTTTTCTACTCCCCTTCTGAGTCTATATTTTAAATAATGTTTTTAGAAAGCTTGGAAAAAATGTTCTTATGTGTAGATATTTGTGTACCTTAGTATATGGTCCATTGATTGATGGTGGGAATCATGAAAAATAAGGAAGAAGGAAGGATGGGAGGGACTGAGGTGGGGACAGCGTTCTAGAGAGTTGGGATAGAAAGAGTAAAGAAACATCAAGGAAAATCTTGATGAAAAGTTCACAGTTGAGTGAAGAACTTGAAGGGAATGAGAAAGTAAGCCCGTGTGGGAGACCCAGGAGAGGCTCCTGGCTTCGGACTGGCATAGCATTGGCCATTGCGCTCACTTGGGGAGTGTATCATTGGACGGAAGATCCTTCTCTCTAAAAAATAATAAAAATAAATCTTTAAAAAAAATCCCTATATTATAATATAAGCTAAAAACAGGTTATCTCAAAAATTACAAAGAAAGAAAAAGAAGAGAAACAGTGGGATGGAGAAAGGATGAAGAGAAGTATCACTATATTGTTACTATGCTATCTGTGAAGTACATCAATTCTGATCTCTGTGTTACCATACTAACATAAAAACTGATGAGGAAAAAGCATATTAAAAAACAAATATTAGGAATTTGACCTAAATAAAATGGTTGGTTACGACATTGCTCCTCAACCATCTCAGGCTTTTGTATTAAGTGTTTTATCATCTTCAGCTGTGGAAAGATTTAATAAGGACACAATGCACTGTACCTTTCATTTAGTTAGGCAGCCCATCATTCTAAGTAAGTTTGAATGTTTGCCAATAGTCAGAGCATGAATCTCAAAGGGCTTCTAAAAAAGATTTTTTCTTTTCTTACTCTTCTAACATACTTACCTGGTTTTTTTTTTTTTCTGTTTATGTATGTACAAGGAACTTTTTTGGTTGGTTTGCATTTCAAAAAAAGCTTTTTAGTGACTTGGATTTTAATTGAGATTTATTGCTGGGTGTTTGATACAAAAAGAATATGACTTGATAGGCAAGATGTCAATTTCCTCCACAGCAATTGAACAACATCTTGATACAAACCAACTGTAGCTAGAAGAATTCTAGTTGGATTCTTCCTAACCAAGTGTCAACATCACTTACGTGGACACAATTTTTAACTAGGCTAGGAGTTTTGATCTCACTAAATTTCCAAAATTTATCAACTCCTTAACTTCATTACAAATTTACTCCCAGCATTAAGCCCATTTATCCTTTTAACTGGAGACTATTTAATGCACATATAAAAGAATTAAATCCAGAATCTTTTTTAAAAATGAAAAAATGTGTAAGAACATGAAACGATGGAGCCAGTGCAGACATATCTGGCAAAGCTGCTGCCTGTGAATCCCACATCCCTGATGAGTACCAGTTTGAGTTCCAGCCGTTCTACTTCTTATCCAGCTCCCTGCTAATGGTCTGGGGAAAGCATCAGAAGATGACCCAACTAGTTGGGCCCTTGAGACTCAAGTGAGAGGTCTGGATGAAGCTTCTGGCTCCTGTATCCTGCCTAGTCCAGCACTGTACACTGTGGCCATCTGATTTAGTAGTTAAAATGGCACCTGCATCCCAAAGCAGAGTGCCTGTATTCAAGTGCTCATTGCCTGAGTGGATATCCAACAGCCACATGAGTCCACTTCACAACTCCTGGCTTCTGATTGGCCTAACCTCTGCTACTACAGGCATTGGTGAGAGCAAATCAGAGACCTCATTCTCTCTCCCCTGCCTCCCTCTCTCTCTTTCTCTTTTTAACATAGTAAGTAATTATGCAAGAAATAAAGGGAAAAGAAAAAGAAAAGGTTCACACTCATCCTCTCTATCACTTCACTTTTGTGCTCCTCATTTTTCTCTTTAGAAAACGATGAAGCTCAAGACAAAGCCTGTTCTTGGACCTGCCCTTCTTGCTTCTTAAAGTTATGGGACAAACGAGGCAGTGAGTATAGACCAACATTCAGCAATCATTATGGGGTTATATAAACATATGGTATTCATCTGTTTTAAGTACTGACACTGACCTGAAGTGATTTTGTAAAAATTGATTAAGGTGGTGTCAGCACTGCTTTGAAGTTTAAACTGCTATCAAGCATTAGACTTTCAAACCTATTCACACAACTTGTGTAGAGGAAAAATTACGGATGACTAGGAATAGCAAAACCTTATAGACTGTTGTCTCAGTAAATAACGCTGCAATATACCAGAATGTTGCTGGATAATATTTGAATTTCCATCTCTCACTTCTGAGAGAGAAAAGAAGATTAGCACAAAGTTACTCTATTCATAATTCTAGAACATTAACTACTGACACTATTAAAAGTGGTTAGGAAACAGTAAATTAAACTTTGTAATGCCTTCCCAAAGGAAGTGGAAATGCACAGCCATTAGTTACAGTTTAAATTGTACTGGGATCAGTAGGCTAGCTTGCATTACTGAGGAGTAATGCTTCAGTGGTAGCAAAGTGAACCAAATGACACTGCAGATCTTTCCCATTTTAATGTTTGACATGCAGAAATACTTGCATTAATGCAGTAATGTGCTATGGAAGTCATCACCAAGGGAATGCTCAATCAAAGCTTTTATACAGTTTAATAAGTATCATACCATGACAGCATATTTTCCCTTTCAAGTACAATTCATTTAAGTCTGCAGGAACTGCTGAAGTGTCAGACTTGACAAAATCTTGATTGACAGCTGAAAGCAAACCAAAGCAATCATTTTGTATTTTGGAGTGGTTTGAAGAAAGACAAGAAATTAGGGGTAGGCACAAGAATTCAGGATATCTCAAACACAGTGATAATCAGACAAAAGCCCTTGATATCCTGCAAGGGCTGGGTAATGGGAAAGAAGGAGTGGATCACTCTAACAAAACACGCCTACTGATCTGATAACTATCCACATACAAAGGTAACCTTGGGCAAAGATGAGGGCTGGAGTTGAGAGATTAGATTTCCAACACAAACGCGTGTCAATGATTAAGAATTTAGCCTATGATAAGTTTAGTTCTTTGAGTTTGTCTAGCTTTACCTGTTTCAAAACTAGAGGTTCTCAAGTGAAAGAGGCAAAGGAAAAGGCAAATATGTTAGGGATATTTTGGCTATTTGCCTTGTTACTACAAAGGAAGGATGGTTCTACAAGCATTTAAGGGTAGAGATCAGGGCTGCTACTAAACATCTCAAACAAAAAAATTCAATACTGAGATTGAAAAGTTGTGAACCTGAAACTAGCCAAAAGGTTTATTATGGAGTAAACAAGAATCCAGTAACTCGGGCCCGGCGCGGTGGCGCAAGTGGTTAAAGGTCCTCGCCTTGCACGCCCGGGATCCCATATGGGCACTGGTTCTAATCCCAGCAGCCCCGCTTCCCTTCCAGCTCCCTGCTTGTGGCCTGGGAAAGCAGTCGAGGACAGCCCAAAGCTTTGGGAACCTGCACCCGCGTGGGAGACCCGGAAGAGGCTCCTGGCTTCGGATCGGCATAGTATCGGCCGTTGCGCTCACTTGGGGAGTGAATCATCGGACGGAAGATCTTCCTCTCTGTCTCTCCTCTCTGTATATCCACCTTTCCAATGAAAAAATAATAAAAATAAATCTTTAAAAAAAAAAAAAAGAATCCAGTAACTCAACATGGGGGAAAATATCAATATTTTATTAATATTATTGTTACTCTTTAATCTTCTTTTCCACCCAAGTTTTCTTTTAATTATAAAGCACTTGGCAAAAAACTAAGATTCATTTTTGCAATGCGCTTAGTGCTTTCTTTTTCAGCAGGCTTGATGTTTGTTAATTAATATTTAGAAACTTTCTTATTTTGAAGGCCAAGACATAGACTATCTTCTTAAATTTGTCACGAGAAGTTACAAACCTCTGAGAACATTAAAATACTCTGATAAGACATTTGTACATACAGATTTAGGACATTTTTCACTCTCACAGACATTATTTACAAATATTCCTTAGAGGTCTGAAATAAAAACACAGTTTTGGAGTCTACATATGCTACTGATGCTAAAAATAGAATGTTAGTGCTATTCAAAGTCCTTACTATAGAAGTGGATAAAAATGAGAGAGCTGAAAGCCAAAACTACACAATCAATCATATCTATGTACCAGGTCTCCTGATTCCAGCAGCGGAAGTGTCTCCTGTTCATCAGAAACACACTCAAGAAATCATTCCAAAACAAGAATTGACTTTTTTTAATTCCCTCAAACTTAAACTATTACTGCATGAACTAAGTTAGAATTTGGACACATTACTACAAAGTACTGCCTTGCTTCTTGAAACAAAAGTATATCCATTTTGGGCACAAACAATTTTTAAAAAATGGTGACCTGTCATTTGCTAGTGATTATGTAGGAGTAAACATGGTGTGACAATTTTAAGAAGTTGATTTCATAAGCTTTATGAAAAATGAGTGAAAAAAGCAATAACTGAGATGCAGTTCATAGATTTTCTTTCATAGATAATAGTCATGTTTTGCAAACTGTTGATTTGAGTTATTACATTTGCTACATATAAAAATGGAAGGATTCTGAAAGAAATGGGCAAAATAAAATAGACTGAAAGCAGATAGAGCTGTAATAAGGCATTCTCAAAAGCTTTTAAGTTTTGCCATTGTAAACAAAACCTTAACATACTGACCAGAAAAAAAATGTATATAGTATGTATGTGGGTTTCTCTTTTCACAAAAACTAAAGTGTAGAGTACTAGAAGCAGTAAAGAGCTGGAAATCACACGCGTTTGTTTCATCTCCTCACCTTGCTGACATACTGAGAAACTTGTTCAATCTCGCTGATTCTAAATTTACTTCTTTTACTATAGAATCAGCTAAATGGAAAGATGTTCAAAATCCCTTCCAGCTCTAAATTTTTATGGCTTTATGAAACTTTGAGTTCAAAATAAAATTATTTATCTATGATAAAAGAAATTATACAATTCCTTTAACTTTGTTTAGCCAAAAATAGCAAGAAAAGCTATCTCAAAAAGTTAAGTCAAACTTAATGACTTAAGACGATACTGAATTGTCTACCATAAAGTCTTACTTATCATACAGATCTTGCTCTAAGAGCTCAAATGGCATCCTCAGTATTTGGTTTCTTTCAGTTCTGCATTATGCTAGCTTGTTTAATCCTCATAGCACACACAATAACTTTCTATTTATCTAAGACTATCCTTCCTCTTTTCAGATTCCATTTTGAGAGACAGAGAGAGGTGAACCTGTCTTACTCTATCTCTCCCTATTAACCTAACAAAAGTCTGTTTCTTTCCAGCTTGCTATGATAGAATTATAAGCCTCTTACTAAGTCAATGACTGCAAGTCATGAAAACATGATATATGGATTAAAGTAGTGTGAATTACATGTTCTATCCTGGGACAAGAGCTGAGGTAATGAGAAAATGTGTTTGTCAAAAGATAGAAAATTTTATGTATTCTGTAAATTAAACCATAGTATAAAGAGCAGAGCCAAGAGATTGGGATAAAACAATGAGGAAGCCATTTGAGTTCCTGTGAGAATCCATGCATGAGGACTGAGACTTTATGAAGCAAAAACCAATACACTGCCTTTGCATAAGTCATGCTGAGTGTTTTTGTGTGCATAATAATTATTACTATCTTCATAAAACACCTTAAATGATAGAGTACTATATTTTATATTCTATGATTAAAATCCATGAAAGAGTTTTAGCTCAAAGAGCTTAATAATATGATTCATACAAATGACATATTGTGCTTATAAGCATTTTTAAAAGTGCTGTTTGATGTGATATGAGAACAAAAGTTAAAAGCAATCTGGTTATATCAAATGAATATATACCTAGTAAGAAGGGGGAGGGAGAATCGCCCTTATCTATGAAACATAGGGAAAAGAAATACAAAATATAAAGACATTGCAACACATCAACACATTTAAATTTTCAAAATATTTTGATGCATTGATACTTGATGTCTCCTTAATCCCCATGAAGAGTCCTAAATTTCTAAACTTAATAGCAATCAAATTTAGTAGGAATATAATTGTTATTACTGAAAAGTAAGAGGAATATAGCAGAACTTTAGGGAGAGAACACAAAAGGGGCTACACATCCTGATGCAGCAGAAACATTACAAGATTTCCTATACCTCTAATATAGGCATTCAGCATTGGTATTATTATCTCAAAATAAATAGCAAGAGGGACATGAGTACAGGCATAATTCAAATAAACCTCATTTATAGATACTAAAATGTGAATGTCCTCTAATTTTCATATAACATCTTTTTTATATTTTAACCATTTAAAAACATATTTAGGGACTGGCACCATAACTCACTGGCTAAAATCCTTGCCTTGCAGGATATTATACAGGCACCTGTTCATGTCTTGGGTGCTCCACCTCCTGACCAGCTCTGTGCTTGTGGCTTGGAAAGCAGTTGAGGATGACCCAAACCCAGCACCCACATGGGAGACTCAGAAGAAGCTCCTGGCTTCAGATCCTCTCGGCTCCAGCCCATGTGGCTACTTGGGGAACGAACTAATGGATGGAAGATCTTCATCTCACATTCTCTCTGCATATCTGACTTTCCAATAAAAATAAAAATATTTTAAAAATTAAAGCTATTTTTAAGCTTCAGGATATATAAAAACAGAGAACTGGGTCTTGCAGGTCACAATTTATGTCTACAAAGAAACACCCATCATAGTATATGCCTGTGGATTTCAGGGTATCAAAAATGGATAAACTGCAATGGTTAGTAAGAGCAATGAGAAAGAAAAAGTTTTGCTTTTGGTGTCAATAACTCGAAAACACCTCCTTAAATTTGGTATTTCCTCCTGTGACTTCTCTGAAATTATTTTAAATTTCTTTCTAATTAATTTATTATTAACGTTTATGGATTTATTTCAGTATGGCATTTCTACATGACAATGATTTCTTCTTGAACTGAAAGAGAGAAATACATTTGGCTATTTACTAACTACAAGTTATACAACTGCTGAAAGGTCAGTCGTACCTAAAGGAATTGACTGCTTTATTATCCCAAAATGTTCTGATGTCTCAATGTAACTGAACAAAAAAATAAAATTCAGGGAATTTTCTTTCCTTCCCAGAGAAGCACATTAAGTAGATTGCTACGTAAAGCAGAAAACATCTCTCTTCCTCAAAAAAGATGCAGGTATTTGTACGTTTGACTCCTGTCTCCCTGACATAGTAGCTGTGATGTCAAACAAATGAGGCTGGTGTTTTTTTGCTTGTTTGTTTTTTCTTTTGTTTTTTTATGTAAAGTAAAACCAATTTTGCTGTCTAGAAAATAGGTGTTTCACTGGGTAGAACGGAGGCGTACATTTATTCTTCACCAAAAATTGGACTTCAACTCTCACAATTTGAAACTGAAACTTCCACTGCCCAGTGGAAAAGTGAAGTATAACTTACATGAAATGAGCATGTATAAGTTCCTATCACTAACACAGTGTGCAGAATGTATTATTCCTTAAATACTGTCTGTGGTAAGCACAGAAATAAAACACAGCCGAGAAGCTAGTTCTATCATGTGTGCAAAACATTATTTTAAGAATGTGTTGCAAGAAAAGAAATGATCATGTCACAAGATGGAAATAAAGATACAGCAAGGCGAAAACGGGAATCCTTGTTTAACGTTGCCATTAGACCATCACATCTTTGAAACAAGACTCCTGCTTTAAAATTCATGATTAAATTATAGCATGAAACTTAAGTTTTCAACTACCGAGAGACCCAAGGTGCTGTGAATCCTGAGTCTTGTGTGCTTCAGAATACGTGGTGATACTCTGACCCATGAAAATAAGGCGAAGGGGAGGGCATAATTAAAAAAAAAATCCTAATTAATCTGTAAATATGTATATTCCAGGGTAGATTCTTAGCTAGAACTTCAGGTTGTCCATTAGCATGAACCTCTAACTCATGTAAAGCATGACTTCACTTAGCAGGTTCAAATGTCAGCTACAATAAGGCAAATAATTCTATCAAGATTATAAATCCCTTTTTAGGAAAATATCATAAGAACGTAATTTAAATTTTAATGCAAATAGCAAAATTTAGTTATTTTTCTAACACTAAAGAAATACCACTTGTATTTCAAGAACAGATTGCTTTTTTCACTTTATAATAAAGAAGTGTTATCTACTACATTAGTTTCCAGTGTTTCTGATAGGCATATTCTCATGTGAGAAGAAGATGCAAAACTGAAAACATATGTCTCATTATAATTTATCCAATGTTTAAACCTTCAGGCTGGCAATATATATTTAACATATCATGAAAACCTCTCAGTACATAATGATGTAATACGATCGTGTATGAGAATGCCTCCACGGCGAAGTTATTTTCTCAATGGTTAGGGTGCTCCCTGCTATGATCTCATCAAGTGATATTTTAGGAACATTTCTAATAATGATGATAGACAAACATTACTAATTCTAATCACAATGAGGCACTCTTAATCATCCACATTGTTCTCTACTGACCAGATTTCTCTATGCTTAGGTCAACTTAACCCAAAAGTTCTCAGTGCTCTTGTTTTATGTTCAAGTTTCCAAAATGTCTACATGAAACTGCTAGAAAAAATACTGTCCAGTCACAAGATACACTGGGGAAACTGAGATTTTGTTTACCATACTTAATAAAATAAGAATTGCTCTTAAAATTACTCATTATTTTTATTCTGCACAGACCATTTTGACATTGGAAAACAAATGTGATCTTCATTAGTCAGATGGACAAATTGGGAAAGTATTGAGGCCTGGAAAAACGAATGCCAAGCAAAAAATACACAATGTAGAAACATCCTCCAAATAAATTCATCTTGAGAAAAAATCTTATATACACAAACATACATGGAATATGCTCAATATATGTGTCACACACACTACATAAAACATAGGCAATTCATGGGACATTGGAAAACTACTTCAAAGGAATGTTTTCAATACTTCAGTTGGTCATTGGCTTTAGAATTGTCCAGTGAGCTTCTCTATAATTTTCAATGCTGATGTAAATTAATACACATTTAAACTTTAAAAAGCTTGTATTCACTGTAAATTAAAAGACATTGTCCTGAGACTACCTCTTACAGTAGCTTTCAAGGATTTATGAATGAATACTGCAAGCTGTAAGTTACAGCTGCACAGGAGGGCTTTAATGCATAAACTCTGATAACATATCTTGCACCTTTGGTTCCCATCACATCGTAAACATTGCTATACTAGCTCAATTGTTGACCCAAACAATGTTGATGCCTTTATAAATCATATCTTCTTTTAGAATATAACAAATCTTTAGATTTCAGGTGACTATTCTGACTGCTTTCAAAAGATAGGGGGCTTCTAAAGTTGATAAGTTTGTACACAGAATAATATTCTATCATTGACAAATAAACTGATTTTTACACATATCTGAATGAGGTCATAATGATAGTTAAGGTATAACAGATAGGACCAGAATTTCGTATATGTAAACATTCTCTTAAGCAGATATATGTAAGCCTTTAAAGTAAAATTTCCCAGATGTAAATGTTGGGGAAGTAGAAAGTGACATTAAAGAATTGGATTTTCCACATTCCTCAAGTTTGTTTTTTCCTCAGTGAGTAACAAAGGTATTACGGTAATAAGTCATCTGCCTGTTTCGGTGGCCATCTCAATTCTGATCAGTTTGGGTGTTCTTTATTCAATAGCCTAATTCAGTCGTGTGTGTGTGTGTATACGCACACGTGCCCATGTGTGTTTGTATTCCTTAAATGTTCCACCTAAAAAGTAGCTGCCAGTGATATCAGAATAAAAATATGAAATATCAGTGACACCAAATATGAGGATTTTAAGTAGCATCTCACTCTTGTGGAATGGGCAGCTTTTTGCTCAAGACTTTTTATCCTCATCACCATCACAAGTTCATCACATTCCAATGGCAATATTGCACTGAAGATCTTGTCCAGAAACAGCAAGAAAAAAAAAGTCCATGCAAAATCTCATGACAAAATGAAAAGCAGGTTTATGCTGATATTAGGTCCTAAAACCTGTAATATTGTGAGATAAAATATAGGTGACATAAATTTATAGATAGTGTTATTGAACTAAATTCAAATTTTAACATCAGCTCCCAAAAATTAAATGCACAAGAGATAAAGAAAGATACCCAAAAAACTCATCAAAATCTGTGTTTGGAGTAATGTACTAATGTCTGATAATATCAAGATACGGGAATACTAATAAAGGTTTGATTTATTTGTTGGATTATTTCAACAATTTTACTTATTTTGAATTCTATTAAAAAGTAATTGGACTGCCCTAAACACAGAATGAGATACATTGCATATTTTCCGTGCCTCTGACTGTATTATAAATATATGTTCACACACAATACATTCTAGCATATCTATACTACATGCTGAAAAAAAATTGAGGGTGGGTGGCACCAGATGCTGTTTATGACATTCACAACTTATATCAGACTGTATGGTTCTAGCTATAATTCTGCTTTTTGTTTCCTGTTGATGCGAATCCTGCGAAGCACACGATGATGATTCAAACAGTTGGGTCCTTGCCATTTCCTTAAAGACACTTGAATTGAGTTTCCAGCTCCACAGTCAGCCTGGACCACTCCTGGTAGTTAACAGGTGTTTTTGGAGGACTGAACCAGTAAATGGGAAAACATTGACTCTCTATTTCTCTCTGTATCTATTATCTCTTAGATAATAAATTTGATATACATCTGTATACAATACTTACACATACATAAAGACCTATTCTTCCCCAGTGTTTATTCACACTTACTATGAAACAAATCCAAGATAAAGACTTTAAAGATGCTCATTGAATCCTTCCAATAGTGATAGGCTCTTATATTACCTTAATTCTACAGCTTAAAAAAACAAAAAACAAAACAAAACACCTAAGCTCAAGACAATTTCAGAAACAGGATGAGCGTTGCACAGATGGTAACTGACAGGACACCAATGTGAACACCAGAAGTGACTCTGGAGCCTGTGCCTTTTACACCACACTGCACAGCTTCTTACTGAGTAATTGAGAAAATCAGAAAAATGACTGCATTCAGACATATTTGAAAATGGTGGGGGGGAGGGACTTTTCAAGCATAAGAAAAGAATTAAAAATTACTGGAGAAAATAATGTGAATCAAGATACACAAAGAAATTACTAGGAATGTCTAAACTCTGACAAGTAGCTCTTTCTTTTCTTCAATAAATAACAATTTCAGGTGCTACTCAAGTAGATATTCCTCTATTGTGGCCTGAAAAAAAAGTCTAACCCGGTTATCAGAAGAAGAAGAAGAAAAAAACATATTTAAAAACACCAAAACCTCTTCTAAACCACTTTGAACAGCACAGTGGGAACCAAACCAAGATTACAGGTTTGAATTTGGTGTCAGCATGGAAGGATGTTCCTCGTCACCTCATTCCAACTCCTTGTCAAACTGAGACTCCAATCTTAGTGTTCTACAGTGGAAACAATTTCTCTCAGCAATGTTAGAGCAGCAGCAGTGACTCAAGATTGAGTCACCTAGGTTTTCAGGCCAGCTTCATGGTAAATCATGTCAGAAACAAGTAAGGAAGCAGTAGACAGTAACACATATAAAATGGGATTGGAGAATACGAAAAAAGTCTCTCCGACAACCTTCAAAAAGCTGTCAATTTTAAACCAAACAATGTATGAGACTACCCGCAACATGTCACCAAAGAGAATGCTGAAATAGAAGGACATCTAAAAGGTTCTGGAATGTTATTTCACTTTCAAGATAAAACGTGTGCTTCAGATTGAATATTCAAATGTTGAGGAAGTATAATAAACACATACTGTTTCTGATGTGGAGGTATGGAGTAGCTTTTGAAAAGAATAGCTTACTTTATGGACCATAGGTATATGATGTAGTATAATAACATTTAATATGCACAGCAGTTACTATAGTCAACAAGATTAAAATACCCATCATATCACCTAAGTTTCTTTTTCTGTAAATGGCATGTGCAGAGGGTACTGAGAGTAGCTAAAATCTACTCTTAGCAAATTTCCATCATTTATTATATCATGAACTATAGTCCTCACTCTGTTAGATCTCTAAAGTTAATATTGCAACTTTGTACTCTCAGCCTATATTGATTTCTCATCCTTCTCTGCTAACTCATTTTACTCTTTTTTTTTGTATCTGACTTTTAAAAAATATCCTATATAAACTGAGACCATGAAGTATTTGCATTTCTATATTGTCAACTACATTGTCACCAGCTTCAGGATTGCCTTCTTTTTTTCCTGTTAATTTATTTGTTATTTATTTTAAAAGCAAAGTCACAGACACAGACGCAAGTAGGTATCACCCATCTACTCATTCAGTCCTCAAACATCCACCACATCTGGAGATGGAGCAGGCTGCATCCAGGAGTCTGAACTCTATCCAGATCTCCCACATGCATGACAAGAATTAATATTTGAAAAATGTAGCAAAAGTGGACATTCTTGATCTTAGAGGGAAAGGTGCCAGTCTGAACATTAAAAATGCTACCTGGCCTGGCTGCACACCGGCAAAAACAAAAAAAAAGGTGCTACCTGCATGAGCAGACTTTTGCATACTTGCCTCTTAACAAGTAAGGTACATTTCTGTTCCTTATGGGTTGATAGTTTGTATCACGAATGGATGTTGATGTTGGTCATATTTTTGTTTTCTGAGATAATCATAAGGTTTTTCTCTATTAGTAGGCTGAGCTTTTATTGACATACTTAAGTAATAGTCAACCATGGATCCTTGGGAAATGCTTCATTACAATGTGAATGATCTTCGAAAATTTGTGAAAAAAGGAAAAATAACAGGCACACTTTCCCTATTAGCCTGTTTATATGTGATTCAACTTGTCCATACTTTTAAATTAAATTTGTGCCCATATTCAAAAGAAAAATATTGGTCCATATATTTATTTTTGTGTTGGTAAATTTGGTTTTAACATCGGAACAGTGCTGGTTTCAGACAGTAAGTTGAAAAGTAGTTTGTCTGCGTCACTTTATGAAATAATTTGTATATGATTTGTATTATTTCTTATTGAACTGTTTATTAGACTTTACTAGTGAAGCTCTCTGTGGTTGAATACTTTTGTATGCAAAGGTATAAAAATAAAGCTTTATTCAACCAAATTTATTCAAATCATTTGAATCCTTACTGATTTTTTTTTTGGCTCATATGGTCTATTAATTATTGAGACTGAAGTGCTAAAATTTCTGAATTATGCATTTGTTTTTGAAAACATTGCCCTTCTCTTTAAAAATTGCATCACCATTTATTATTGTTTCGAGTTTTACTTCTGTCATGCTTTCTTCACTCTTAAGGAATATTAGTAGTGCTAAATAGCATCCATGATGGTTTTTATCCTAGCCTTCATGTTTTTAAAACTCCTATTTTAACTAAATTCTTCTGCTTCCTGTGTGAAATTGCATGGAATTTTGTCTATGAAAATTCTTTCTAATTAAAAGCAACACAATTCCCTGGGCACACAGAGTCATCTTTGACTACTTTTTTATGGAAAATGAATCTTAGTTAAATGTTTATTCAGTTAATAAACTGTGTTCTCTGTTAATGTTATCAATCTAAAATACTATAACATGAATGAATGCAAATCAAAATGATTGTGCTTAATCTCTAATTCCTTTTCCATATACAACAATAATAATAAAAACTCCCTAACTGAGGTTGTCTCTTACAGAGCACAATCTTTATAGTTTCTATAGTACTTCTTCAGTTTAATTGATTTTTCCATCTTTTTTACCCTGTTTTAAAAAATACTTCTGAAGGTTGGCACTGTTGTACAGCAGTGCTGGCATCCCAAATGGGCACCAGTTCATGTGCCAGTTGCTCTACACCCAATCCAGCTCCCTGATGATGTGCTCAGCAACAACAGCAAAAGATGACCCAAGTCCTGGGTCATTGTACTCTCATGAAAACGTGAAGAAGCCCCAGACTTCTGACTTCAGATTGGCCCATATCTGGCTCTTGCAACCATTTAGGGGAGTGAACTAGCAAATGGGAGAGCTCCCTTTTTCTTCTTACTCTGTAAATCTGCCTTTCAAATTAAAATACATAAATAGATCTCTTTCAAAAAATACCTCTCAATAAACCTGGAACAGCATTATTTTTTCACAGTTCTAGAGTCTAAAAATCCAAGATAAAGATGTTGGCAGGACTGGCTTCTTCTGAGATGCCTTTCCTTTGCTGTTAGTGGCTTTCTCAGGATTTCCCAACAGGACATTCACTCTGTGCTCATACACAACTCTGGTATCTCTCTGCATGCCCAAATTTCCTCTTCTTACAAGGCCAACATAAAATATTAGGGGTCACTGCAACAACTTTATCTTCTCTTAACCATCTCTTTAATTGCCTTGTTTTCAAATATGAGTATAGTCATATTCTGAGGTATTTACGTTTAGGACTTCAAAATATTCAGCTTATAATAAAAGAACAGAGTTGGAAAATTTCAAGAAAACATAAATATCTGTCAAATACATTTTTAAAAAGACATCCCTAAATTTGGCACCAGAAAGGACCTAAAAAATTATTGTGGATACTGAACATGTCAATGCACAAATTCCTCTTGTACTTTTCCTGCCTAGAGTCAGCCTCAGTCTTAACAATCAAGAACTCACCACCTTCATGGAAATGGATGCCATTTATAGACAATTATTCTTCGTGTGGTAGCACACTCATGTGGTTTTGCTTTAGTTTTTGCCTTTTAGATATTTATTTTCTTTCCCCTTGACAAAAAGGGAGCTTTGAAAACTATGCTTACTACCTAACAAAAGTGCTGTACAATAAAAGTAATGGCTTTCAAGGGTCAAAAATCCAGGCCCTCAGGAAAAATTTAGTAAATGCACTCTCTGGTCCTACTGCTTCCATATCAAACCCAAGAGGAGAAATGCCAGTTGCAGAGGACTTATGTGGGCTTGGGAAAACTTAGAATATATGAAAATACAATGTCATAGTAGAATGAGTTCTCATCCATTCTCATATGGACTTAAATAGCTCACAGAATTTCCAGTAACTTGATGTGGCACAGGATCATGATTCTCATTTGCCAAAGGGACTGTCACATAGCTGATTGGTCTCTGTTTAGAAGAGCAAGGTTTCATTCAGCAGCAATCTGCTTGATCCAAGGACTAGAAAGGATCATGAACCTTGATAACTATCCCAGTAGAGGTCCCCTTTCCTTTGTAAAATAGAAACTGCACTAAACCAGAGAACCCCCAGCTGATCAAGAATCATTTTAGCATTTAGACTCAACATAGATATTATGTACAGGGTGAAACTCCTATTGTTGAATACCTGAATATATGAATACCACTATTTAAACAAAAATTGTTTCTTCCTCATTATTTCTACATGTGATCGCCTTCAAAAATATTGATTATACCACAATGGTTGATTGTTCAAAATTATAGAAATTATTTCAACCAATAATATTAACCTGGACAATGTGGAGTCATTTCAATGCTCACACTTAAAGGATTTGTAGATTCACAACATTCAACTTCTTATATGTGATGAAGATTTTAATATCGATACTAATCATTGACTAATAACTTCAAAGTACTGTTTAATAACCAAATACAAACACCATTTGTAAAATTTCAGTGTTCTATTGAGAAAGATAACAAAATACTAATATTTGAAATTCCAATTAAGAAAGAAGCAAATAAAATTATACACTGCCCTCTTCCCTAATAAAGTTACTATAAAAGTATATATTATGTATGCACGTATCCATCCTTTGAGATTAGGGCCAGTTGTAGCAACTTAGAATACTGAAGCTGGAAGTGTTCTTTGAACCATCTGGAAAACACTCTCATTAACAGATGTGCAAACTGAGATCCAGAAACAGTAAATGATTTGTTTAGGGCAATAGCAATTATTGGCAGAATCAGTGTGGAAGATTGTGCTTCCACATTCTACTTCTTCTGCCTGCTGGGTCAAGCTTAGAACTGGTTTTCACATTCTTTTACACGGGTAATTTCATCTTCAAACTGATTAAAATATTTAAAACTCTTTATATTTATAAATCAGAAAAAGAGCCAAAGGAAATGGTATAGTTTGAAAAGCTGGCTTTTCATTTTTTGAGCAAATATTTTTCTAAGTGCAAAGCATTTGGATCCTCAGCTTTTATTCATCACTAATGGTAACCACCACAGAAAGAATGATGGAATGGTCTAGTGTCGTTGGTGAATAATAACGTGTCTACTGAAATTTTCAGCAGTAAGATAAACTGATTAGAATACACATAAAACTACTAAAGCATCATAATTAGTTATAAAGTTGTTTAATGGTTTTCCAGTGGCTATGTCTGCGGTTATTCAATATATACTCTGACATATGTTCAAAATACATTTTACAATATATTTCAAATTAGAATTAAATAAATGTTGAGGTAACAACTGAATAACTATTTTCAACTCAAGTTTGACACAAATCTGAAATGCCCAGGAAGCAGGCATTTAACCTTGTAGATAAGGCATTTGAAGTTCAGTTCTTACCAAGGTCTAGAAGAGAAAAGTGATGGCTCAACTAATTAGGTTTCTGCCTGTCAAGTGACAGACTTCTCAGCGCTTACCTCTAGCCAGCTCTTTGAATTAACAGGTAGAATCTCTGTCTGTCTCTGTCTCTCTCTTTCTCTCTCTCCCATTCTTTTCTCTCTCTCCCTCCATCTTTTCCTTCCTCCCTCCCTTCCTCTCTCTTATTCTCATTCAAGAAAAAAAAATAAAGATGCTCAAGAAATCCTGAATATACCAATATTCTACTCAAGGAAAAAAAAAACCTCCAGAAATACCACATACTCCTCCCTTCATCACACCTCACACCATAAGAAGAGATTGTAATAAAAAAGGTCATTTATGAGAAGGTGGGTCCTTCATAGACTTTATAGCCTCCAAAATTATTAAGAATACACTTTTGCTGTTTATAAACAAACCAGTATATATTTCACCATAGCAACCCATCTTCCTCTAGGAAATCACTTAGTTTTGTTAACACCATTCTCCTCTTTCAGCCCAGTGTATCTAATATCCTCTCCTACTCTCAGATCTAATCCTTTGGTGTCTGTCTGTATTTTAATTACACAAGAAGTTTTCCCAGTCTATGACTTCTCTAATTAAAAATCTACTAAGAGCCATGTTCCAAACAACATAAATACATACAATTTTTTTGTTATTAATTACATTGCATTATGTGACACAGTGTATGGGCACTGGGATTCCCCCTACCCCTCCCTGAACCCTCTCCCCATGGTGGATTTCTCCACCTTGCTGCGTTACCACAGTTCAAATTCAGTTGAGGTTTTTTCTTTGGAAAATACATACAATTTTTAATTTAGTGTTTTCTACTCTTACACATCTACAGTACTAGTATTAGCCCTATTTGACATCTAAAAACATACATTATGATCTACCATTGCTGTAAGGAAAAATATTTCTATGCAGCTTCCCTAAATAACATTCATGTCCCAAGGCAATGTTTCCTCACACCTCTTGACACGTCCTTAAACGTCTCAAGAAGTTACATGAATGTGTTTATGATGTGATGCTATCTAGTTTAAAGACAGACATTGTATTCCAGTATAAAGAGTTTATAAACAATGGAAGTAATTAGGGAAAAGACAGTCTTGAACTTGTCATTCATCTACAAAGCTAATATTTTCCCGCATTGGATGTTAAGCCCTAAGTGTAAAGAACATCTATTTTTTTTTTAGGGTTCTAATTCTTTGGTGCAGAGGAGACTACAGTAGTCCAATAATTCACATAATGGTGGAAGAATATTTTGCACTGTTAAAGGATTAATACCATTCTAAATATATATAAGTCTAAACATGTAATTTATAAAATGTAATATGAAAGCTTTATATAATCCATTAAATGTAATTAAACACTTTGATATTAAAACATTAATAATTAAGATAATTTAATGTTCCATTTTATTTCATTTCTATATTAGATTTGATATGAAGTAAATATAACCTGTACTATGCTTTTAAAGCTAGATTGAGACAAATTTTTTAAAAACTAGTTAAAACGGGCCCGGCGTGGTGGCGCAAGTGGTTAAAGGTCCTCACCTTGCACGCCCGGGATCCCATATGGGCGCCGGTTCTAATCCCGGCAGCCCCGCTTCCCTTCCAGCTCCCTGTCTGTGGCCTGGGAAAGCAGTCGAGGACAGCCCAAAGCTTTGGGAACCTGCACCCGCGTGGGAGACCCAGTAGAGGCTCCTGGCTTTGGACCGGCATAGTATCAGCCCGTTGCGCTCACTTGGGGAGTGAATCATGGGACGGAAGATCTTCCTCTCTGTCTCTCCTCTCTGTATATCCGCCTTTCCAATGAAAAAATAATAAAAATAAATCTTTATAAAAAAAAAACTAGTTAAAACATCTGAAACTTTTAGTTTTGTATTTTGTTAAGCATTTTATATGAATTTACATCTAGAACATTTGAGCATTGTTATGTTTTTGATTTTAACTCTAAATCACTGCTGAGAGAACTACATAAAAATTCATTGATTAAAAACAATTTTTAAAAATCAATGAAATAAAAAGCTTTGTTTTTGATCAAATAAATATATTGATACACTGTTGGCACAAATTACTAAAAAAGAGAAAACAGTGAGAAGACTGAATTAATAAAATCAGAGATGAAAAATGCATCACAATGGATAACAGAAATATAATGATCATCAATAGTTACTACAAATGCCTATATGTAAACAAATTGGAAAATTAGAAATAGATTTCTTGGACAAACACAATCTACCAAAACTGCATCAGTAAGTCATAGAAAACCTACATAGACCAATAACCAACATGGAGATATTCCCAATTAAGCAAAGGCCAGGATCACACAGCATCAACACTTAAAATTCTACCAAACCTAGTCATGAAATAATTCCAATTTCTCTCAAACTATTCAAGACAATTCAAAGGAGGGAATCTTTCCAAACTCTCCCTATGAGGTCAGCAGCAGATTAATTCAAAAACCAGAAAATAATAAAACAAAGAGAACCAGTGGCCAAAATATATGGTAAACACAGATGCAAAAAGCCTCAACAAAATACTAGCCAACAGAATTTAACACATCAGAAACATCATATTCCCAAACCAGGTGGTATGCAGGGTTGCCTCAATATATTAAATCAATAAGTTTGATATATCACATTAATAAGCCAAAGAATAAAAAGCATATGATTATCTCAACAGAAGCACATAAAACATGTGATAAAACACAACACCCTTTAATAATAATAACTTTAAGTATATTGGATATAAAAAAGAACATTCCTTGATGCAATCAAGACAATACATTACAAACTCACAGCCAGCCGCATACTGAATGGGGAAAAGCAGGAAACATTTTCACAATACCTGGAACCAGAAAATGATGCTCACTCTCACATTTGCTATTCCACACCGTTGTGGAAGTTTCAGCCAGAACCATAAAGTAAACAAGCAAAAACACCAAAGAGATACAAACAGGAAAGGAGTTAGGTAGGTCAAGTCAAATTATCCTAGTTAGCAAATGATACAATCCTGCAATAAGAGAAACAAGAGATTTCACGAAGAGATAACTGGAACTCAAGAGCTTTAAAAAGTTTCAGGTTATAAAATCACTAGCAGGCAATTGTGTTGTAGCATACCAAATTAAGCCACTGTCTGCAATGGGGACATCTTATCTGGGCATCCTACACAGAAGAAGCTGCTGGCTTCAGTCCGGCCCACACTGACCTCTGTGGTCATTTGTGGAATGTACCAGCAATGGCAGATTTCTATCTTTCCTTTTCTCTCAGTAACATCTTTCAAAAATCAAGAAACAAAAGTGAATGGCCTTCGGCTCAGAAAAAAACTTGTAAGATCAGTCACAATCACAATAGCTACAAAACAATTTAAACACCTTAGAATAAACTGAACCAAGGAAATGAAAGCTCTCTACAGTGAAAATTGCCAAACATTATGGAAAGGAATAGAAGGAAATCAAATAATGAGGAATCTTCAATGTTCATGTATTGGAGGAATAAATATCACCAAAATATCTATACTACCCCCGAAATTTACAAAATCAACCTTGTCCCAATCAAAATGCCAGAGACATTCTTCTCACATCTATATAAGATAACCTTAAAATGTATATGGAGTCACTGGAGGCCTTAAACAGCCAAATAAATCATAAACAGTAAAAATAAAGCTGGAGGCATCACAATATCTGATTTCAAAACTTATAGGACAGTTATAATCAAAACACTTTAGTAATAGCGCAAGAATAGACATATCAAGCAACAGAACAAACTAGAGAGCCCAGAATTTAATCTGCTTATCTACAACCAAATAATCTTTGACAACTGAGCTAAAATCACTCCCTAGAGAAAAGACAATCTCTTCAACAAAAGCTGTTAGGAAAATTGGATCTCTCTATGCCAAATTATGAATAAGCATCTATGTTATAGCCTGCAAAAGACTAAACTCACAATAAATCAAGTATCTACATTTAAGACCTGAAAGCATTTAATTACTAGAGGGAAACACAGGAGAAACACTGTAAGACACTGGCACACGCAAAGACTTCTTAAAAAAAAATAAAAACCAGCAGCACAGGAAATAAAGGTAAAAAATAGACAAAATGGGATTGGATCAAGCCAAGAAGCCTCTGCACTGCAAAGGGAACCATAAACAGCAGTCAACAGAAAAAGAGAAAATATTTGCAAAATAATTATGTGATACATGATTATTAAATTAAACAACACAATGAACAATCCAGTTAAGAAACAGGCTGAGGATATCAACAGGCATTTTTCAAATGGTGAAATACAGATGGCTACACCCAAATATCAAACAATAACAGTTGCTAGCAAGGACATGAGGGAAAAGTTACCCTAACACTGTTGGTGGTTTTGTAAACTCATATAATCGTTAGGAAAGACAGTATTTGAGATTCTCCAGAAATCTGAAAATAAATCTACAATATGACTTAGTCATTCTACTAATGGGAATTTACCTAAAGAAAATGGAATCAGCATGTGAAAGATTTATCTGTACTTTCATGGTTATAGCAGTTCAAATCACAATAGTTATAAAATGGAATCAACCTAGGTGTCCAACAAGTGATGACTAGATCAAGGAATTGTGATACATATATAGAGAATGCAATATTCAGCTGTAGAAAAACTGAAATTCTCTCTTTCACAATGAAATGGTTACCGCTGCAGATGACTATTTAGTGAAATAAGCCAGTCTCCAAAAGACAAATATCACATTTTCCTGGATTTAGGTAACTAATAAACAGAGTACACAAAAAAGATTCTGATATTTGATTTTGGTTCCTAGGCACTGTCATACTCTTGAGGAATGGTGGATTTTCTACTTACTGGTTGTTGAATGAATTATTTGGTAGAGGAGTAGGGATGGGATTATAAAGAAAATTGAAGGAATATCACTGTAAAAATTGAAAGGTAAACATGAAAAGAAGGAGTGTGGGAATAAGAGAGAAGGAAGAGTAGGGTGGGAAGCATCGTTATACTCTTCAAACTATGTACATTAAACACATGAAGTGTGTTCCCTTTTTTTATAAAAAGAAGCAAAACTTATTATAGTAGTCCACTTAACAGTTTCATTAAAATAACCTAGAAAATCATAGTTGAATTAATGTATGAGATATGTCAACATATGAATATATTTAACATATTAATATATATAGCATGTGTCTATTTTGTGATTCATTTAATCACCAGTGTTATTAACTAATAGCTATCTTTGATCTGTTACCCAGAGTTTAAGCCACACAAAAAGTTTTGCACATATTTTGAAAAATTAACATTGTGCATCTCTTTGTCAAGGTGGAGAAATAGAACCTATGTTTATTGAAGACCCTTTTGACAGATCGCATCTTTTACATATTTACATAACTGGAAGAGTGGCTCTTCATTTATGTGCTCTTGCCCTGGTCCATTCAAATGTTAAGGGTGAAGTCAGTGCTTTGACACAGTACATTAACCAGCTACCTGTGACATGGGCATCCAGCTGGGCACTGTTTCTGCTTTGTTTTGTTGTTGTTGTTGTTGTTGTCCTGGCTGCTCTGATTCCCATCAAGCTCCCTGTTAAGGGTACCCAGGCAAGGACTGGAGAATGGTCAAGCACTTCTCCCCCTGCACCAAGTAGGAGATCAGGAAGAAGCTCCTAGCTCCACCTGGTCCAATCCTGGTTTTCAGACCATTTGAGGAGTGAAAGAGACTATAAAATCTATGTCTTTTTCTGTAAATCTTTAAAATACATAAGTAAATCTTTTAGAGTGTACTTATTTCTTCTCCTCTGTATAAGACAATAATATTCAATATTAGGCTTGGTAAAATTAAAAGTATAAAGTCACACTTGAAAGATCACAGGATAGAATAATCATATTTGCCTTATTATACTCTAACACTTCTACATTCTAAGAGAGGAATTAAGTCACAGAGTTAATGCAGTTCCCTGAAAAGAGGGGCAAATGGAGCACAAAAGCCAAATCACTTACTTCCCACATTGGCGAGCTTGTTTTAAATCCTGCCCATTCTATCTCCATTGTAGCTGCCTGCGAACACACCAAGGAGGAAACAGATGATGGCCTAAACACTTCGGTCTAGGCCACCCACCTGGAAGACCTAGAACATGTTCTGGGCTCCAGGTGTCAACAAGGATGGAACAGCAGTGATTTTGCAGGCTTTTGAGAATACTAGTGGATTAAAAGATTATTTCTTTCCTTTATTCTTTTCTGTCCCTCTACCTTTCAAATGAGCAAAAATAATTAAATAGATCTTAACCAAAAGATATGTCAACCCAAGCTATTGAAAAATCTCCAAAAAAGGAGGCTAATGTTTAGCCACATCCTAAATGACTTTAACTGTGGAGGAACAATTGTAAAACATAAAACATAATAACATATCAACAAAATTTATCTCAAATATTTGCTAATAAAGTTTATATATCTTCTAGCTTTATAATTTTCCTTTGACTTCAGTTCAACAAGCACAAATCCAGATTCCAGAGCTGGTGCATGATATTCTGTTAATTTGCACCTTTACACCAATGAATGGCATTAAAATGAAATTCCCTTGTTTTTCTTTTCTGTTTCTCCAGAATATAAACCTAGTGATGCTTTTTCATAAGGCTAAAGCCGGAAACAGCCATCATCAGCACTTACCTTCCGTACCTATACTTTCAGTTTGTTTGAAGGGAAGAGAAACACAGAGTGAGAAAAGGAAAAAGAAAGAGAGAGAATTATCTTCTATACACTGGTTCACTCTTCAAATGCCTGCAACACCAGGACAGGGCCAGGCTCCAGGAGACAAGAATTCCATCTCATGGAGGTGGCAAAAGCTCAGGTCCTTGAGCTACAATATGCTGCCTTCCAGGGTGCATTACAGCAAGAAATTGTATGGGAAGCAGAAGAGTCATCACTCAAATCCAGCACTCCAGTTTCTCAAGTGGCAATAACTATGGCACCAAATGCCATAACCTGGTCACTAATTCTTACGGACATTTTATTTAGCCTCTACACCACTACTGCTATGACGTTATCATTATTATTGCCTGGTCTGTTGTAATAATCCCTTTTCTTATCTACCGTATAATATCACTTCCCTGAACTAGTCCCTACTCACCCTCACTCTTCCAGCAGTGGTTGCTTGAGCCTGCTTCCTTTAACAACAGCATCACATCACTTAAGAATTGTTAGAAATGCAAATTCTTGGGTTTTACCCCAGAATGACTGAGTCAGACTCTCTGGGTGTGGGACCCAGCCATCTGTTTTTGAAAAAGCCCTCCAAGTGATCATTATGTTAAAATTTGAAACCCAAGGCTCCAGGGTCTTTTTTTTAAAGGCAAAACAAATCATGCTACTGGCCTACTTAAGCTTAATGCGTCTTTTCCAGGTAGAGGATGAACTCCAAGTTCCCAGGAAAAATGTGTAATGTCCTACCTCTTCTGATATTTCAGCACTGTCTCTTTTCTTTTAGTTATAGGGACGTTTTAAAATATTGTGAGCACAAGCTGCTTTTTATGCCTTTTCCTAGTGCATCTCTTCCCACACACAATTTATCCACCTGGAAAAGTTCTATTCATCTTTCCAGTTTCAGCTCAAATGTCCCCTTTTTGAGAATGATTTCTGGGGGCTAATTTCAATAATTTGCTTTAGCTTATTCCAATTCTTTCAAGTCCACCTACATAATTTTCCTGAATTAACATTTTCACATATTTAGAGTTTAAAGAAATTTCTATTTGCTGGGTACAAGAAGGTAAAGGAAAAGAGAAATGCCACCTCCCATCCTCCTATTCTTAGTTGAAGAGATAGAGTGTCATTCATTTCTTCGAATAATTGTGGCTTCTTGGGGAATGAAAGTGCCCTCAGACATTGGCTCAACTGGTTAGCAGAGATATTACTCTTAGATTTACAGGGCCCTGGCAAGTGAAAAAGTGGAGGCCCGCATTCCACACATATCTAGATATTTAAAAGTCATAAATATAAACAAATGTGTTCTATCATATTATGTTAAACTGCCACTTGTGACTGACATCCCACATAGGCAATGGTATTGGTATCACTTCTAATACAGTTCCCTTCTAATATTTTTGGAAAGCAGTGAATGATGGCCCAGTTCTTGGACCACTCCACCCACATGGGAGATCAGGATAGAGTTTCAGGCTGCTGGCTTTCACAGATGGGAGATGTCTCTATATTTCTCTTTCTCCCTCTCCATTCCCCCCTCTCTCTTTCATAATCTCCCCTTATCTCTCTATCACTCTGCCTTTCAAACAAGTGAATTGTTTTTTGAAACTATCTTAATGCAGAGGTTTTCAGAAGACTAAAAGCTGAAAAAATATCAGACTACATTTAATATTCAATAGATTACCTGAGTGTTGTGTTGAATGAGATTATACTGTTTTTATGCATAAAAATATAAAACAAACGTGATTCATGAACTCTACTACGTCTTCCTTAAATTTTATTATCTTTGCTTTTATTTTATCAAAGTAATAATATTTGAGTCAAGGGTTTACTTTACTCAAATTATTCAAAGGTGCAAAATAAAATGTAGCTGTAACTTAGTACAGCAAATATAAAAACTCACAGCCAAAATTATTTATTGGATTTTTTAAACATTCAAAATTATCTAGTAAACAGAAATGTGACATGAGTATTCTGAATATCAAACTTACTTGAGGTTAGTATTAAGGCAATTTCTTGTTTTACATTTTAAAATACTTTATTTTGTTTTATGATATATTTCCATAAGCTCTGGGACTGCCCATGCCCTTCCCCAAGGTGCCTCCCCGTTGGTTTCCCCTCCAGTTTTACAATTGGTGTCCTTCATGAACAGTCACAAGCACACCATGGTGTTATTAAAGTATTTCCCAACAATGTTCACATGGATGGGCAATCTTTAATTTTGTTTCATTTACTTTGAGAATTCTTTTGCTTGTCGATATAAAGAATTGATAACCCATGAATTCATGGCTTCTTTGGAGTAATACTGATACTTACAAAACATTTTTAAGATTATTTGAAAAGCAGAGAGATGGAGGAAGAATGAGATATTGTATCCAACAGGTCACTTTCCAAATGCCCACACAGCTGGGGGTTGGGTCAGAACCAAACCAGTAACCTAGAGCTCAGTGTGGGTCTCCTGTGTGTGTGGCAGGCACCCAAATGCTTGAGCCATCATCTGTTGCCTCCCAGAGTACATTAATATTCACAAAGCTGGAATCATCAGAATTAGAGCCAAGGCTGGAACCCAGGCACTCTGGCTGTAGGTATCTAAAATAGCATTTTAAATGTAGCAAGTGCTCACTTTTGAGTCTTGATAACCCAAATTATATCTAATTAAACCACATGCAAATACTATGCTAACTTGTATGGATTTTTAAATATACCAAGAAAGCATGAATGAAACAATTCTTGGTTATGGAATAATTTTGTGCATCTATGCTTGGAGAAATAATGTGAAAAGAATTCTTTTTCTCTTCCACTATTCAAATCCCAGACAATCCCACTCCTATACTGCAAAGAAAAAAATGCTCCTCTCTAATGTCAAGGGTAACTCAAAATGTACACTTTGCTGGTATTTGAGCTTTGTTGTCTTTTACTTCTGTGATATGGAAAGAGATGTGGAGAGGAGTTCGCACAGACATTTACAGGGCATCATGTAGCTTTGGCCATCAAATGGAAAAAGCTTTAATTTTGTGTGTGTGTGTACTCAGCACAGCTCCCTCAATTCCCACACCTCTTACCTCTGTCATGAGAGCATTGTATCAAAACAGGCACTCTGATATGGGATACACACACCAAGAGTTGTCTTAACTGCAGCAACATATGCCCATCTCCTCTCCCAGAATTTTTATCTAAACTGCCCTGTTGATTGGACTTGCTACTTCTGAAATACAAACAGGAATTCCTTTTGGGGCTCCTCAACTTACCTGGGCAAATATTTCCAACATATTTCATCCCAAACACCAAAGTTAAGAGAAAAAAACACAAACGTACATACTTGTACTACATATCTTCTCATACTACTTTCAAAAATCATGGCATCACGCTGTGATAGTAGGTTTACAAGTCTGTCTTCTAGACAGGGAGTTCCTAATGTGCAGATACAGTTTTTCATTATTGTATTTCCTGCGGCTAGAAAGTGCCTCTCACTTAATAAATAAATACTCAATAATTGTTTGCCAAATGTTAGACGCACAAAATTAACACATTATCTCCATCAGTTGGCAAGTGCTAAGAGATGGTGAAAGGGTAAGGGGAAAGAAAGAAGGGAAGGGAAGCAGTTTCCCCGAAGCTAAAGCACCCCAAGAGATGGTACTCACCCAGCTTTCCCAAGCTCCCAGCACCGTACTAATCACCTCTCTCACAGCGACTATGATAGCTCTGGCTAAGGAAGGAGGTACCTGCAAGCAATTAACTTTAATAAGCCAGCAGGTGATTTCCTTAAAAGAATGCTGACGAGCCAGTCCGCTGACAGCAGCTCTAGATTCTCTAGTTACTCAGCCATGGCTTCTACCTCTGCCCTTGTGAACCCAGACTGTGGTTGTGAATAATGAATGAAAAGGTGGCCAAAGTGTGATTCTTTAAACTGTGCAACTTGTAATTAGCTTTACAGCATGATCATATATTAGAAACAGAACAAAAAGCCTTTTCAAGTGATGAAGAAAAATAAAAACCAACATGTAGTAATGGCTCCCATTGGCACACCACTTTAACCTTTCCCTAAATGTTTCAGTGAAGGGATATAAAATGGCTTTCACCTGAACTAACTTTCTGTCTCTTTTACGCATCATCCCATTATCCAAGGTAAAATTCTAGGAACAACTGTAAACTCCAGTTTCCTTCCAAATAACTAATTTCTAAATGTTGTATTGTTTCACTGTCCACAACTAACTTGTTTATTTCTTAGGTAAAAGCGGCCTAATAAGTCACACCGGTGACTTACTAGTTTCAGGCATCACCTGTCTAACACCACCATTGCTTGCATTTTTTTTTTACAAAATGCAAATGTGGTTCAGGTGCAGAATGTTTACCATGGTTCCTCACGGCTAATAGAACACTCAAAGTTAACTCTTATTTAGAGTGACATTTTAAGGGGGAAAAAACCCCACCACATTTTATTCAAAATTAGCACTGAATGCTTTAAATTGTCCACAAAGTACAGCGTATCTCCCATTATTTATGAAATCTCATGAAGTAATGCATTTATTTTGGTACATAGTAATGTTTAGTCTGGAATAAACAGAATTTAATTAAATGAAATCACAACTGTCCACTCGTATTCAAAAATACAACAGGCAATGTATATTTATATAATAAATGGGAAGTATCATTTGCAGTAACACTGTTTACATGATCATATCTTTGGCATCACATGTATTACTAAAGTAAAATAAGTCGTGAGTGATACACCACAACTAAATTTAACTACATACAATCATTCATGGTCCGTACTATCAGTTTGGCTCTTAAAGCTTCTGTTAGGGACCAGCACGATGGCTCAGTGTAAATCCTCGTGTTAACACGTACTGCTGTTATGAGCACTGATATGTGCACTGATTCGTGTCCCAGCTGTGCTGCTCATCTTCCATCCACCTCCCACCTTGTGACATGGGAAAATAGTAAAGGATGGCCCAAAGCCTTAGGACCCTGAACCCACATAGAAGACAAGGAAGAAGCTCCTGGCTTTAGATTAGCTCAGCTCCGGCCATTGTGGTCACCTGGGGAGTCACTCAGCGGACAGAAGATCTTTCTCTCAGTCTCTCTTTCCTTCTCTCTTTAAATCTGCCTTTCCAATAAAAATAAATACATCTTAATTTTGTTTTTTGGTTAAACCAAATCATTCAGTGTTTTCCAAGCACCCTGGGCTGTTACCTACATCTATCTTTGCACTTAGCTTTCTTAGCACTTAGCTCTATGCTATCAAAAGAACTTTTTGTTTTCCTAAATTCTCAATATTAAAGACATTACACTTCAGTGTTTTCTTGTGGCTCATAATGACATTATTAGATCGTTAAGTGTAAGTCTATGTATTATAATAGCTGTTTCTCCAGTACAGTGCCTGAAATGCTGAATATATTGAACATATGCATTGTATTAAGTTTATAACTGACTATGGCCTCAGATATGGTATGCTAGCATGATTCTTCTCTCAAAGTCAGCATCCTTCCCAGTTTCATTAAGGCCAGACATTAATTTAGATAAACCAGGCTGTTGCAACTAATGGACAGAAGGTCTCTCCATCCCAAACTCCCTCTATGGTTCTGAAATTCAAATAAAGCTTAAAATAGGGAAATGTTTGAAGTTTTCACCCCACAAGTTGTGTCAGATGACCCAAAAATGTATGGAATAATTGTATTTATGTTTTCAAAATCATTTTTTAAAATTTCCTTCTGTTGATGCCCTAATACATCCATGACTTTTTATATTTTATTACATTTGTACATTATTATATGGAGAGTAATCTATTTTACTCAACAATATTTGGAAATCACTGCTCTAGAAACAGACCATGATTTCTCTGCAGTGACAGCTCTGATGAACCAGGGATGAATAAGAAGCTTCTTGGGCCAGACTCTGCTGACACAAAGTTGCCTTGAGTTTCTAAGGAAAGCATAAGTCGGATGAGGGAATAAAAGCGTGCCTTGCTAGAGGCAGTGGCAAACTAAGGAAGGTGAGAGACTGGAGCTTCTCCTCATTATTGCTGATCTCGTCAGTGTAACTACTACCGTTTACTGAAACTGCTAGTAAGGTCAAATAGTGTCTACATATTTTTAAGGTATTGTTATTACTCCTCCAAAAGCCATGATAACATTGTTTTTTAGTTTGTTGTTTGTATATCTCCACTTGGGCATCCTCTTGGGACATCCACACCCAACTCCCGGCTCAGACCCTGATGCTGGCTTCTTGTTGAGCCACATCCTAGGAAACAGCAGGTAATAGATCAGGATTCATTTCCCATTTCCCCAGTGGGAGACCAGGACTGAGGCATTCCCTGCTCTTGGCTTCAGTTTAGTCTGCATACTGCTGCTGCTAGCATTTAGAAGTGAACCAGTAAACAGGGGTGTTTCTCTCTCTCTCTCTATCTATATCTATCTCAGAAAAAGAAAAATGAAATACTTTAAAGGAATTATTTGTATAACAATAGGGATACTTTATACTTTATTCAAAAGTATGCATGGATCATAAGTGCCATCAGGAGATAACAGATGGGTAACATAGCAATTAAAGGCAATATAATAGAACCAGATTATATTAGTTATTTCCTTCTTTTAATTAAATTGGCAAATTGTATTAGTGTTTTTGGTAAACAGGCAATAGGCATGAGATTCTTAGGTAAGTAGGGAGATAGGACTATGTTCCTTGGTTGAAGAGTTAAAATCCAAGTTAAGAGAAATGTGACTCCCACTAGATGACTCAGGAATTCTAGCCAAGCAAATATAATTATCTACCTTACAAGTGAAAACCAAGTTTATCAGGTCTCCTTGCCCAACACAAACAAACTCACACATACATTTTCAAGTTGCTCTTCACCCTTGTTTTCACCATTTCCAAAAGTCCTCCATCCACATTTATAGTTTGAAAAGTTCTCATTTCAGCAATGTGTGACTGGGATACTTCTCTAGGACTGCCTTCATTTAAGCCTTTGTTCATAGGCACAACTGTGAACTTGAAAGACATTTCAAACATCGACAGAGTAGTAAGAGCCAGATCTGTCCTGTGGGAAAACTCTGACTGCTGAATAGACATGAACTTGGCAAAACATACTGGTTCAGGTTTAAAACCCATGTGGCCCCAGCAAGGTCATTATTCCTTTTGACCAATCACAGTGTGACACCAGATGATTTCTGAAGTCTTTTTTTTTTTTTTTTCTGTTACATTCTGGGTTTTTAACCAATTTGTGATTTTCCAAGGATTTTTTTCTTTGGGCTGCTGCTTCTAGCAAGAAACAATAGGCAGAGCAAAAAAAGAGCACTACATGCATTCTATTATTTCACATTCATCTGGACACTAAATTAATGTCTCTTTTGTCTATTTTATTGTTACTATTTTCCATGGTGCAGTTTTATAGGCAGAGAGATTCTCTCCTTTCCCCTCTCCACCTGCCCTTCTCATACTATACATAAAGAAACATTTAGAGCAAGCATGGTGATATAGCATGCTAATCCCTGCCTGCCAGCATTGGCATCCCATCTTGGTGCTGGTTCATGTTCTGGCTGCTCCACCTCTTATTCAGCTATCTACTTATGTCCTGGAAAGGCAACAGAGAATGTACCATGTCCTTGTGTTCAAATGGCTAATAGACATATGAATAAATGCTCAAGCTCCCTAGTTGTCATGGAACTACAAATAAAAATCACACTGAGGTGCCACCTAACTCCCATGAGATTGACCTACATTCAGAACTCTACTAACCACAACTGATGTCATGGATGTGGAGAGAAAGATACCCTCCTTCAAAACAAGAGTGGATAAACTATGGTACATCTAATCCATGGAATACTACTCAGCCTAAAAAAGCATGAGATTCTACTCTTTGCAACCAAATGATCCAATTACACACCATTATTCTCAGTTAAATAAGTCAATCCCAAAAGACACATATCATATGTTCTCTGATATAAGGAAAACTTCATGCAAAACACAAGATCAATAGATATATAGGTAAGGTAAACATTATACATACATATTACCTAGAGGGTCCGTAGGTAATATACCATGAAATAGAGATACACTGCAGTATGCATCTGTACTTCTGCATAAAAGATAGACTTCCAAATGAAACTCCTAAATCTATTTTGACAATAGAATGCTGAACTTTATACCATTTTCTATACCTACAATGTCACAATATACTTAAATAGCAGAGTGATGGACTTTTGCCTATTGTTAAGCGACTAAACTATTGTTACAATGTAGGAGAGAACAGTTGGAGGAAGATGGTAGGGGTGGCAAAAAGGGGAACTCCCTGATGCTAAGGAACTGCATTATGAAAAATAATTTATATAAAAATATAATAATTTATATCTTGTTTTTTATATAAATACACAAGACACAAACACATTTTCAAAGGGTGATAGACTCCATCATTGTCCATAGCCTTACATGTTGCTTTTTCAGGGTCGCACATTCTTACCAACTTATCATGTGAACTAATTTAAAATTTTAACCTGTTTTCAGGTATGCTAATAGCTTTTACTCATCTCTCTCACCTCTTTCAATGTGTCCTTTCACTTCTATTTTTATAGCCCAATGTAGTTAAAAAAAAAATTGCACCTGGTGGAAAATTTCATCAGGCCTGGTCAAGGATAATCGCTGTTGTTTGCGGAACTTACATTACCCCTCTGCACATCATTAGAGCACATTGGAAGGAGAATACACTAGGTTCCACCTCCCATGATTTTCCCCATTCCTCAACCTAAGTCCTAAATTCTCTATGAGCTGCCAGAGTGATTCAGACTGTTTCTATAAAACCTTTCTCCATAATTATATCAGCCAATACAAAAATTTTCAAATTCATCAGCTTCTAATTTGATCCAAATCCAATCCCCCTTTTAAACAAAACCATTCTAGCCTAGCCTTAGAAACAAATTAGCAAAAATATTTCCTCGGCATGCTTTTTATTTATTTATTTATTTTTATTGCAAAGGCAGATTTACAGAGAGAGAAAGAGAGACAGAAAGATCTTTCGTCTGCTGTTTCACTCCCCAAATGGTCACAATAGCTTGAGCTGAGTCAATCTGAAGTCAGGAGGTTTTTCCAGGTCCCCCACATGGGTGCAGGGTCCCAACACTTTGGCCTAGTCTTGAATGTTTTCCCAGGCCATAAGCAAGAAGCTGGATGGGAAACCGAGCAGCTAGGACATGAGCTGACACCCTTACGAAATGCTGCACTTGGAGGTAGAGGATTATCCAGTTGAGACAATGCACCAGCCCCACATGTTTTCCAAATAACCACTTTTCCCTTAGAACTCCTTGTAAAACTTGCAAAAGAATAGCTGTTTTGTCCTCTAAATCTCCCAATTAAGGTGGATCATTTCTCCTCAATTTTGTTTGTTCCTTCCAGCTCATTTTCTCTTCTTCCACATCCTCAAAAATCTTCTTTAATCTTCATTATTTTGAATCAGATTTTATTTCAGCTATCTTTGTTTCTTACAGTCTGTCATACTGGCTTCTTCCTCTGGACTTTGATCTCTATGAGATAAGGAATTGTACTTGATTTTCTCACTGCTTATTTCCCAGGCCTGTGAGGGAGACCAGGAATAAAAACAGTCAGGACTCACACACCTTCCCACATCTCCTTAACAGGCATGCCTGTTGCTGCTCCTTACCAGCATCTATGCATGAACAGAGCAGGATGGAAACCCCTCGTAACAAATATTTGCCAATGGACAAGATTCAGATTTTGACTAAAACAGCTTTAAAAAGGCTCCCTTAAGACTGTCCCAGCCTCCACAGTAGCTAATGTATAACTGCCAAACTCGTACCTTGGAGAAAATATGGTAAAGACATACAAGTACCCTTAAGTGCTAGACCTCAATGACCTGGGCTTTCCTTTCTACCAGCCCCTCCCATTCTATATTTCAGAGTCTCTCTTTCTTTTACTTACATAAAACTTCTCTTCTTCCTATTCTCACCATTCTGTCTGGTCTCATAAATGTTCTCAGACATCAGGAAACAAACCTGGATTCATACCTCATCAGTTCTGCATCACTAACTGGATGCGTGAATGAAAAGAATCGATCTGATACACTTTTCACTTCTGACCATTTTCTCCTTATGTCAATGTCATTCAGTGTGAAGGTTAACACTCCCATTAACATAGCTTGTGAGTATATTCTTGAGTTCAAAATCTACAAACAGCTGCTCTGGATTGCACTGTTCCTTGAAGTCACGGCCACACTTGAAATAGTAGGCTATCTCTTCTTCAGAAACAACTTCTTTCAGCCTCTGAAGAAACACTTCTAGAATCAGTAGCTGTTCGTATTCTTTTTCTTTTTTTAAGATTTATTTATTTATTTTTATTACAAAGTCAGATATACAGAGAGGAGGAGAAACAGAGAAGATTTTCCGTCCCATGATTCACTCCCCAAGTGAGCACAACGGCTGGAGGTGGGCCAATCCGAAGCCAGGAGCCAGGAACCCGAACCTCTTCCGGGTCTCCCACACGGGTGAAGGGTTCCAAAGCTTTGGGCCGTCCTCGACTGCTTTCCCAGGCCACAGCAGAGAGCTGGATGGGAAATGGGGCTGCCGAGATAGAACCGGCGCCCATATGGGATCCTGGCGCGTTCAAGGCGAGGACTTTAGCCACTAGGTCACGCTGCAGGGCCCGTCCGTATTCTTCCATGTTGATTGCTTCAACTCCAGCTTCTGTTTCTCAATGCTTTTTTTCTTCAGATATTTCCTTTCACATCTTATCTTTTCCTTTGATAATATCATTTGCTCACATGACTAAAGCATGTTGGTATTCTTAACTCTATCTGTATGCTTAATCTTAAACACCTTCACATTTAACTCATCAGTTAATAGGACTTAGGTGCCCTAGTAAAATTTCAGAATGAAGTAGTTTGCAATAAAGTTTCCAACTTAGTTCTTTAGATTTTTTATATTTTTGAAGACTAACTCATTACACAGGACTCCAGTCATCAAGGTTTGAATGACACACTCACCTTGTTTTCCCTCTTCCTTTCATCAGTATTAACTGGATATGATTTTAACGTACCCTTTCCACTCTGATGTCATCTTTAGGTGGGACATTCATCTCTTTAAAAGATTGTCATGATACACGATGTTTTTACTTGAGTAAAGTTGATTTACCCAGAGTACCGGTTTGATTTTCACGATTCCTTTTTTCAAAACCTTCATAATGACACTCCCCTCACCCCCATTAGCTATTAGACATGTTTCATGATTCTCAATATTCCATTACTTAGTTATAATCTACTATTCTAAAACTCATTTTCGTTTACATTTGCTTCATGCTTCAGTTAAAGTGAACATGCTACTATTCTCAATTTAGACTCATAAGGTTTCTCTCTTTCCATCTCTACCTGTGTGGACTTGAAAAAATTTTTTTTTTTCTTTTTATACACAGCTGGTATGGTCTCCCATGATGTTTTTCAAGGGTTCATATTTCTAAATCTCACAATGCTCTACAAATGGAAGCAATAGACTACCAGTTAATACTCCAAATTATACTTCTGTGCACAAATACTGGCTTGGGGCAATTTGCCTTATAAACACAGGATATTATTAGAAAGGATACAGGTCATCAAAAACATCTTAAATGCCAGTTCACTGCACAGGACACTCTGTAGCTATCTTGTGTACTTATTAAAAAAATGGGGAACAGCAAGGACTAGAATGGTGACCCCTATTATGAATAATGGCATTCATATAGTGCCCTGCAATGGCAACCAGAAAACAATGCTGCAAGTTAATATCCTGTGTTGTCTTAACTGTCCACTGCCAAGAACAAGTTTTGCTTCTTAAAGTCTGGATTCAGATTCAAGGGTCTTAACTCCTATCAGGATTAAATATTGTAATGAGAGCAGGCAGAGAAGGCAGTAATTCAGGCAGCAGGCCAAAAACTAGGTTGTGTTAGAACAGTGTGGTCATGAAAGCAAAATAACAACTGTCTAGAATTAGAAACACACACACACACACACACACACACACACACAAAACTAGATTTTCAGAGGCAGAATTTTTTAAATCACATTTGAGAATTCGAGAGCTTTTCTCCCCCTTACAACATCTATTTCCCTTCTGGCATTGTGCTACAGGCCTGAAGAGACAAAGTGGCATGTAATTAATCGATGCGGATCTGCTTCATTAACGGGCTGCTACTCCCTGTGTTTAGTCAAAAACGTTCTGAAAGCGCTCTTTGGCAGTGGTGCTATATTCAGTCTCGATAATAATCCATGGAAGGAGAGGAAGGAGAGGAAAGTTTGCTGGAAGAGAAATGCTTGCAATTTTCCTATTGACTGATAGGAAAAATTGAGTTAGCTCATTAAGTGTTCTGCTTACAAATCCTACCCATGCTTTTTGATCAATTGACACTTGTCCTATGAAACCTAGTTTCTCACATTAATTAACTACTGGGATTGTGTCATAAGAAAGTGGTGAAGTTTGATTTGCAGTTCACAAACGATTCAAACACTCGTAAAAATACACAATTGCACATCTCTGTACCCATAGGGAATACATCATTAATCTGCACTAATAAAGGGGAACAGCAGGCTAATCATAGCTCATTTATGTTTGGCTTGGGAATGTGTTATGTGTTTTTTGGCACAAGATTTACCTTACTAATTATGTTTTACTTAAATTAATAATACAGCTAATTTGCATTCCCTCAGCACACACCAGTTGACACTGAAAAGAAATGTATCAAATCTTAAGAGGGAAATCTTGCTGGAAGTTTAAAAGATTTTTGAGTAATCTGTATATGTGTGTTCACATTTAACACACATTGAGGATAATATTCTTTAACACACAGACAATGTGAGATGAAAATATATTTGGAAAACCTTAGTTATCTATTAGCTGATTCACATAATCATTTCTCTCTGTAGTTTCTCTTACTCCTCCAAAACTAACAAAATAAGAAATTAAATCTTTACTATACAAATGCATGTGCAGGTTACCTAACATCTGTTCAGCATTAAACGTGGAATTGTAAAGGGATTTGAAGGCATATGTGCTAACATCTAGCTTCAGATCTAAAAAGCCAAAAGGAAAAGTGTGAAGAATCCATTTCTCATATGTTCTTCCTAATATTTACAGTTTCCACAGATCTTCATATTCCTATGAACTATGTACATAAACAGACCTAGCTTATTGATGTGGAAAAGACGAAGTTAATGCGTGTTCCTTTGAGGAGAGTCAAAGAAGGTAAGACAGAGGTTATCTACTTTCTATACAAAGCCCATTAGCACAACAGTATATAGCTAAAGCGCTATAAAGTAGACCTTTAACTATCTCTGCCAACTTAGCATCAACTTAATATCCACCTGTATTTCCACACTTAAATAATCCCATTGTTCAGTGAGCCCATGCTTGATCTCTTCTCAGACGAGCATGGATGCTTGGTCTCCTTGGAAGATATGAGCACTAGTATCTGAACTGAACAAACTGCTTAATAATATAATGTGGCTATACCAGCTTTTAGAGGCATAGAAACATTTAAAATCATATGGAAGACAAACTTCACTTATTTCACAATCACAGTCATATTAATGTGAAAACTGTAATACAACGATTTTTGCTTCTCTCACTTTTAATACAGGTGTTCCCTAAGTCCCTTGCAACTTCAGCTAAGAATAGAGTATCAAGTCCTTTTTAAAGAGATACATGGTTAATCATTGAACCAATATATGCAAATCAAAATTGTTTTGCCATTATAAACAAACAAAAAAAACCTTCACCACATCGAACTTTGCTAAATTTCTTCCTTTATGGACTTGAATATATTCCTTGAACATAGTACACCAATATTCACATATTAGTGCAGTCAAAAGAACCAGAAAGAATGTTTCCAGCAAAGTATTTGTTGTTCTAGAGAATATTCTCTACCCTATAAATGGAGCCATACTTTGGTTCTCCTTGTAATGCTATGCAAATTTAAGTAGATAAAAATCCAAGAATTCCACAATCTTTTCATTGATAAAATAGAAAATCAGGAAGAAAGAGAAATTTAGAAAAATTATTTCAGATTAGAATAAATATAATGAAATATCTGAAACCTACACCCATCCAATTTGGTACATTAGAAAATATGTCAATGTTATACTAATGGAAATGGGTATTATGACATGAATTTGACAATCTAATTCACTCACTCCCAATGAAGAGAACGGTTGGGAGCACAAATGGTTCAGATTCCTGTTACCCATGTGGGATCATTATTATAAATCCCTCACTGTAATCTTGACTTCTGTTTTCAAGGGGAAAAAAAACAGTATTATGTGTATGTGCATAGTCTAGAAAGCAGCAAAATGTTGAAATAAAATTGAAAAATTAAAAAGCATTCTGTTGACTATGTATACAACAGTCTGCTTAAAGGACAAAAATAAAAAAATAATAATTGTGCTTCAATAAACAAGTACATCTGCCTATATTATATTCTTTGTTATATGTAAAAATCCATTCTACCCTTTGTAGAGGAAACACTTGAAATAATGTTTCTTCTTTGATATTTCACTTTTTTGCTTTTATTTATCCTGTTAACATGTTTGAAAAGCAGACGCAGAAAGCACAGCAAGAGAACAGAGGGGGAAAGGCACTGAAGGAGAGAGAATCAGAGAGAGAAAGACCGAAGGAAGGAAGAGAAAGCACCGCCCATCCTCGGCTGGTTCACTCACCAAATGTCATCTGAACCACCATGACAGAGATTGGCCCTGAATTCCTTGATATTTATGTAAAGAATGTAGTTCTTGTTGGGAAATTATCCTTTCATATGCTTCAACTGGTAGATTAAATCTACCAAAGAAAAAATATACCACTAAAAATAGAAAGGATTTTTACTAAAGTAATGAATAGAATGTTAAATTCAGCAACAGCTTTAATTAATCCTCAGTTAATGGTCTGTGAATAAAGAATAAGAAATTATTTGTGAAAACTACAAACCAACCTTCTAACAACAAATGTACATCAGTGACAGGTAATATTTTTAATACAATGTAAAAAGTAAATAATAGTGTTAAGAATTACAAGCAAATATAAATCTAATTTAAATGCAGTACAGGAGATGTGTATCAGTTTATTCAGAATTTGAAAAAGTCACTAATATTCTTTGTTGAAACTTTTATATGAAAAAAATTAAAATTAAAGAGTGGTAGGGGCCTTTGAGCATAACTTTCACGAAATGAAGGGTTATTATTTAAGAAATATTACACGAGAATGCAAAAGTCAGCATTGCCTCTACATAGTGACAGAGCCACAAAATTTCCTTAAATCCAATATTTCCTTCTTTACCAGTAAGAGAGGTATACCTTTGTACAACCTTGCAAATTGCTACTAGAAACATCACATTTACCAGTCTCCCTTACAGCTGTAAAGAGCTCTGTGACTAATTCCATTAGAAGCAGAGGTGATCTATGATAGTGAGAGCTTTTATAAGATTAGCCTTGTCCTTTTCATCTCCCCCCAAACCTTGTTATTATTGACAATCACAATGATCCCAGATTCTACATGGTAAAGAAGGCAGAGATACTATCACACTGTGACTCCAGCTGTGAATCAGAGGCATAGAACGGTCGCAACTGTCATGTGACAGACAAAACATTTCCCACACGATGGAATCAATCTTGTTTAGGACACTGACCTAGGATTGTATTTGTTTCAGTGGGCCAGCTCTTGATCTTAAATAATACTCAGATTTAAGTTACACAAAATCGAGGCTGGCATTTGTTCTAGCAGTTAAGGGTTCAGTTAGGAAACACATACTCCACATTGCAATCTTGGGATTGTGTCCCGGCCATACCCAATTTCAGCCTTGCTAACACATGCTGGAGAGAAGTAGTCCCTGGCACCCATGTGGAAACCTTGGATTAAGTTCCATGTTCCTGGTTTTGGCCAGGCCCATTCCCATCTAGACCAAGCAGAAAAACAAAAGAACAATAGCACTTTCTCTCTCAAGTAAATATTTTTTACCGTTTTGCAAAAAAAATCCACGCTTACATTATGAAACAGATGACATGATTCAAGTATTGTGTAATGTTTTATAAATGTAAATAGCTTCCAAAGATATTTTAAGTGTTCTTTTGGACCATTAACTATTACTGGTGAGTCAAGTGTACATCAAAAGCAGAATAGTGTTTAACAGGTTCAATCTTCCTTTTGAGATCCAGGGAGACCATATATAAAAACAGGAACAAATTGCTATGGCAATTCACATTTGAATTCTAATTGCACATTTACCAGAAGAAAATTTGGCTTCTGAATTCAGCATTCAAATTCACTAGTACTCAGCAGCAATCTGAATCCCCAAGTTCAATTAAAAAGGTCATTACCCTCTGGAACCAAAAGAACACTTTTAATTACAATATTGCTAATGAATTGAGAGATGAGACAGTTTGGCTTAGTTCAATTAGCACATTTAAGTCAAAGCAAGCTCCAGTAAATATGGTCTATTTTCCCAGGGGTCTACTTTTCTCCTCCCTCCTCCTTTCATTCGCCTTTTCTACTTTCCAACCTTAAATATATCCCGATGTATGTTATTTCTATTTTGTCTGTCAATTGTTGTTAAAACTGTTAATAGCATAAGGCCTACAATCACGCTGTGTATTGCTAAATTCTTCCAAATTTTGTGAATGTTGACAAAATGTTAATGAGAAAACATAATTGATTTTTCTAAGTGAAATCAAACATAAACCAAATTCTTCCTAGCTAAAACAAAAATGATACAAATTATTTATTATAGTATACCATACATAGGAGGATGCTTCAAACAGTTCATGGAACAAATGGAATTAAACATGTACAAAAAATTTTCATGGGGCACGGCACGATAGCGTAATGGTTAAGGTCCTCGCCTTGAATGCGCCAGGAATCCCATATGGGCGCCGGTTCTAATCCTGGCGGCCCCGCTTCCCATCCAGCTCCTTGCCTGTGGCCCGGGAATGCAGTTGAGGACAGCCCAAGACTTTGGGACCCTGCACCCATGTGGGAGACCTGGAGGAGGCTCCTGGCTTCGGATTGGCTCAGCTCCAGCCATTGCGGCTGATTGGGGAGTGAACCATTGGACGGAAGATCTTCCTCTCCGTCTCTCCTCTCTGTATATCTGCCTTTCTAATAAAAATAAATAAAATATGTTTTTAAAATTTCATGATTTCTGCATAGTTTTTCCATCTTAACCTTTCTGCCAACTTTTTTTTTTCCTTTACAAGTAGCAGAAATGAAGAGACAGAATGCGACCCCATCCAGTAGGTCACTCCCCCATAGTCTTCAGAAACCCAGGGCTGAGTATAGGGCCAAAGCTAGGAACCAGAATGCATTCCAGCTGTTCTATATGAGTGACAGGCTCCCACTGATATCAGGTATCACAACTGCCTCCTAGGGTATTCATTAACAGGAAGTGGATTAAGGAGTAGGAGGCAGGAATATAATCCAGGTACTCCAGTGTGGAAATTTGGCATATTAGCCATGAAGATAAATGCTTGTAACCAATAAGTGAAGATACAATGCAGTATGTATCTCTACTCCTGCATAAAAGATAAACTCCCAATAAAACTGTCAAATACATTTTGACCACAGGATGCTGAACTTTCTATCATTGTCTATACCTATAATATCATGATACACTTAAATAGCGAATGAGAGACTGGTGACTGTTGCTGAAGGACTATACTACTATAATAATATAGGAAAAATCAGCAGGTGGGAGGGGAAATTGGGAGGTAGAATAGGACATCTCTGAGCCTATGGAATTGTATCATGAAAAATCAAAATTAAAAATCAAATAAATTGAAGCATAAAAAAAGATAAATGCTTACTCCTCCATGAATAATATGAAGGTCCCTCATACTTTATCATAGGAAAGAAAGGAGGAAGGTAACATATTTAGCACTTCATAATCAATTATGCTTTATTAAGCCTAACTTGCATTAAAAAAGAGGTATTTCATAATGATTTTTCAAACTAAAGATTACTAGGATTACTTTATAAATATTCCTGATATATATGTATATATGTATATTCCTGATCTCTGAAATTTCCGAGGATTCAGAATCTCTTAAACTTAATATAAGTAAATAAGAGGTGATCTTCCCTTCTGATGTACAAAGCTCAGAAAATAAACCCTCAAGCTTAAATTAATAACAAAAACTTTACTACCAAATTAAACACAGTTCATGAAAACTGCTTGTAATATGAAATTTAGCTTCAAGGGAAATGTTTCATTCCAATTTTCCCAGCCTATTTTCTTTCTTTGATATAGCAGTAAGAATCTTGGAAAAGCTGTCCATGCAAAATATGACAGAGCTCTGAATTAGTTAGACAGAGTATGTATACACTTACTCACAGCAAACACTGGTGACCTACGGGAGCTTGGAGGGGGCAAGCTTCCTGAAGCTGTCAGCAAGACAATCTTAGCCAAGGAGGAGACATTCTCCTTCCAGATCAGCAGTGCACAGCATTCTTCTTGGATACAACTTGCAGTTAGTTTAGTATCATGAATAGCATCCTTGAAAAATAATTTTGTTATTGTATACATTTATTATATCCAAGAAAGATAGCTCCTTGAATAAAAAATTTAAGCAAGGAAAATACATTCTCTTCCCCAAATACTACAAATACTTTCTGTTTTCCCATCTGTGTAGTTAGAAAAAAAAAACCTATAATTATCTTAATAAATTTATCATCACTGTTAGCACTTTTTTTTTTCTGTAAAACATTTAATGGTAGTGCACCTCACAACAAACCACTTTTTATTGTTCTGCTTATTGAAATATATAAGCAATGTGATCTTTTTTGGTGAACATTTTCCAAGGAACAGATGCACTGAGTCACAGAACCGATATAGTTAGAATACACATATATTTAGTTACTTTATTCATATTCTCAAAGTATATTTATCCTAAGGATTGAAATAAATTTTACTATATCAGAAAGACTAGAGAATGCCCACTTAACCTCGTTCAACAAGCATTAATATGTTGTCTACTCAAGCATACATAAAAAATCCTAGTGCAATAATTGTATGCCGTATTATTTCAAGATTTTCTGGTACTGTGGCTTAACTAGTTAAGCCATGGTCTGCAGTATTGGTATCTCAAATAGGCCCTGGTTCAGCTCTGCAGTGTTCCATCTCCTTTCCAGCTCCTTGCTAATACACCTAGGAAAGCAGCAGAAGATGGTACACTCACTTGGGCACCTGCACTCATGTGGGAGGCCTGGATGAAACACGTGATTTTTGGACTGTCCAAGTCCTGGTGTTACAACCATCTGGGGAGTGAACCAGGAGATGGAAGATCTCACTTATTCTCCCTCTCTCTAACTCTACTATTCAAATAATTAAATAAATCTAAAAATATAAGATTTTCCTAAAACTAAAGTGTATTAAGGTGGTAGTTTATATAAAGTCTTTTCACAACCATTTTATAATAAGGTTTGCTGGCATTTTTTTTTTGAAATATGGAAATGATGGAGATAAATCCATAGGCCTTTATTACTGACAAATTTATTTCTGCATTTTTTTTTTCTGCTGTAGCTTTCACTGGTAATACACATCTCTTATCCAAGTTTTAAACACATCCTTGGACTGCAATCTCTGATTAGAAAATTTAGGAAAACTACTAAAGCATTGTTATGCCCAGGCCTTATACAAACAACTAGTATAAAATTAAGAACATAGAATAATTTTTCATATCTAGATAATCATAATTCAGAGTAAAAAATGTAATTTGTGATTGTATATGTGCATTATGATTATTTAAAGGCCAAAATTATCATATATTTACTTTCTAGACTTTTTAAAAATAGCACTATGCTAAATGGTTGGCTTTGTGAAAAGCTTTTATAGGTTCATTCTTTATGCTAAACTAGAATTATGTTCACACTTGTGCTTTTACAATATTGGATTCTCTATTTCACACCAGTGTTTATATTCTATTGAATTTTGCAGAGGGATGCCACCCTCGTGCAATGCCATATGCTCCACAAGTTTGCAAGCTTTTATTATTCAAGTATAAAGAGAAATTTACAGATTACTCTTCATGCAATTATCGTGTAATATGAAATTTTGTTGAACATTTTCCTTTAAATATTGCACTATTCCCATTTCCCAGTTACCTTATGAATTTTCAAATTTGGATGTTCTAGCATGTGCTATTTCAGTTTAAATGGCATAAAATGGGCTTTGTTCATTTCTCTGTGAAAGGAACATTTTATTTCCAGATGCATTGGATTCATAAGCAGAAGCTCCTTTTGCTACTGAATTGCCTTTTTGCCATTACAAAACTTTTAAGTGGATTTAATTAATTAGAACATTAAATGTGGTCAAATTTCACTTGATCATGTTGGGGTCCTTTATCTATAGAGCATTACCTAGATCAAGGAACAATAGGGGGATTACATAGATGAAAGTCGATCTTGTTCTGAACTTTTGAGAAGTTTATGATCTAGATTACATTATTAGTCTCAAAATGTGTTACATGTGCATCACACCCATTCCCTGGCAGGGATTAGAAACAGATCAAATCCTGCATTTTGAAACAAATCTCAGTATAAACAAGCACTCCAAAGAGAACTTCAGGAGAGTCTTACACGTAAAAGTATTGTGAAGATAGCTGTCGTGTGGAAAACTGTGAAAAGCCTTACTTGCTTTCCAATTCAAGTGCTGGAAGTTTTCCCTGTAACAGCTTTCCACAGGGAATGCCTATGTTAAAGAGAAGATACTGCTTACTCTAATCTTCAATGCCAGGGAAATGCTTATCTGTCAAAGTATGGAGGATTGGTAAGTGAAAATAGAAAGCCTACAAATATTATCAAAGTACACTGGGAGCATCATAAAAGACAATGTCCCATGACCACACCCTACCGAGTAGTCTATATGCAGCTGGGCCTGGGAACATAAATTTAAGACTAGACAAACACAAATTTTGATTCTGAAGGCTTTAAAAGGTTTTCAGGATAATCTGCTACTATTCACTGGACAATACATGAGTTCTTCCTTTACAAAATGTTGCCTATGGAACTTAGTATAAAATAATAAAATAAATTTAAGATTTAAAAAAGCCGAAAATGTTGGCTAAGTTTCTCTGTGGCTTTTGTGAGATTACATAGCATGTTTATCAAGATTTTCTTTTATATATGTAGCAAATAAAGTTATCATGACAAAGAAATTCTCTTCTGATGTTCTCCATGTTTGTTTAACATTTTCACCTACTTATGTGTCAGTTTCTCTGGTGCTAGGACATTTTAAATACATTTTATTTTTAAAAGTTTACAATATACTACATGGTTTGTAAAATTATTTTATATCACTTCTCCTGTTACTATATTGATTCCTATACCATTGATGATATAGGATCATAATTTTAGAATAACATCATAAGAGGTCAATGTTCTGACACATTTTCGCTGATATGAAGTGATACACAGTTAAACTGTGGCACATAAAATCAAGGATGTTCCAAGCCAAGGATACATCTAGTTACATGATGTGATCGCCAGGGTACCAAGACCTTGCTGATTTCAAATACCTCCCCACTGGTTAGATAAACTGGTTATTTAAGATGTGTGTGTTTTTTTTTTTACCGGGATTTGCCTGAATCCTAAAGCCGATTTAGACATTTACAATGTAGATAATCTCAATGTATCTATTTAACTACAGAGTAATTTCTAATCTCCAAAGAAGGTAAATTCCCAGAATTAGGGAACATCAAAAAAATTCTCTACAAATAAAATATATACATTTATAACTCTGGAGTAACATGCAATTTATCTAAATGCAAATTATTTTCCATTACAACATTTTGCATTTTTTGTGAAAAAAAAAAATGAGGTCTTCTGGTTAATCTGAGAGACAAACACAAAAGTCATGTTAGACAGATACCACAGTGTAATTATGAACAGATATGACTTTAAAGCAAACAATAATTCAATCAGCTGGACTATAAAAGTATCTGGCATGAGGTACTTGTAAGTACTGCTAAATTAAGAGAGCTGTGGGCCTAATATGATGACCTAGCAGCTAAATCCTCACTTTGCATTTATCGGGATCCCATATGGATGTTGGTTCATGTCCTGGCTGCTCCACTTTCAATCTAGTTCCCTGTTTGTGGCCTGGCCCAAAGTCTTGGGACTTTGCTTCCACCTGAGAGACCAAAAGAAACTCCTGGCTCTTGACTTCAGATAGGCTCAACTCCAGTCATTGTGGCCACTTGGAGAGTGAATCAGTGGATGGAAAGTCTTTCTCTCTATCTCTCTTTCTCTCTGTAAATTTGCCTTTCAATAAAAATAAATAAATCTTTAAAAAATAAAAAAGAACTGTATAGTAAGAATGCATTCAGGTATAGTAGCAATTAAACTGTTTAGCAGAAAGGGGAGGAAAAACTTTGAGAAGGGAGAGAGCAAAGTAGTAGGGTGTGAGGTGTGTGACTCTTGGAAAAAGTGACGGCCACCATGTAACTAATGTATTTTCTAAAATCAATAATTTTCTGAAATACTTTCACCTTCTTTTGGGAAACAAAAATTTGCAAAACCTACTAGTTTAACAGATAACCTAGGTATAACAAGAACGGATAATAGTAGATTTGTTCAACTTTGCTTATTTAAAATCTTTCAGCACGAGTTTTCACTTCTTTGATTTGGCCAAAAATTACTCCCTGAAACAATTATGAAGTTATCTACAGTGTACAGAACTATGTCACTTACATACGACACCCTTCTTTGGGTCATGAAATTAAGTATGTCTCTAGTGTTAGAAACACATAATAGATAATACATTTCCATGTCTTCACGTATGAGAGAGGTTAATCTTGTCAAGCTCACTCAGTTAATGAAAAAATTGGGGCAAGAACAGATTCTTTCTTGTGACTGCTCTTTGGAATGTTCACCTCTGTAAATATTATCTAGCAGCCACTGGTTACTCAGAATCTAGTTAGGAAAAATTGTTTGCCTTAACCTTGCATTTTAAGTTGGCCTTATTTCAGGATAATGTTATACAATTGATTAATTTGGTTATTTTAACATCCCAAATACTGCTTCATAAAGCAGAATTATTACCTAATCCATATCTAAAACTTAAAATGCTTACCAAATTACATACAGGAAATAGTCAGTGTAATTAGGCCTCTTTTGTGATTTAATAAATAGAACTCTTCATTTGTGTTTTATTTCAGAATTTGAGATATAAGCACTATGACTTTAGGAGTCCTAAATGTCTTTTTTTTAATTGAGAAATAAATTGTAAAAGAGTATCTCAGAAGTCAGTACAATCAAGTAATTATTTAATAACTTAGCTTCAATTCTAGATGCTAAATACTTTTAGCCACACTAACCCAGACTCTCTTTAAAAGGCATAATCATAACAAGGCCTATAACTCCCATTATATTGTATCATACTATGTCTTATTGTCAAGTGCTACACCTTTTCAAGTAGGGCATATAGAGACAAATCCACAAAGATTCTAAACATTTTAAAACTTGAAATAAAGAGTACAGCTTTTCTGCTATTTAGTTATTCTACATCTGCTAAAGCCAACCAGCAAACAGTAAAAATAGTAGAAATTAAGGTAAGTTTATCTTCTGGCATAAATTATTCCATTTAACAGTATTCTTACAAGATACACAGAATATCCAAACAAGTAAACTCTCTGCTTAATATCCTTGAAAAGACAAGCCTGTTGATAAAGGATATGCTGTGTAAGTGCCTTTAAGTATTTAACCATTCAACTAAAAATTATAGAATAGCTACCATGTGTTACATACACGAAAATGTCAATGGTTTATAATTCTTAAAGTCATTATTCTGTTGCTGATCACACCACTGGACAAAAAATACAGAAAATGTTATCTCATGGCAAAATAAAAAGTTATTTAAATGGCATTTAAAAATTCTTTATTAGGCAGAGTTACAGAAACACAGCGAGAGATAGAGAGAGAGAGAAAGAGATCCTCCCATTTGCTGTTCACTTTCCAAATTACTGATAGCCAGAGCATGGAACTCCATTCAGATCTCCCCTGGATGGCAGGGTCCCCAGGACTTGACCCATCTTCTACTTTTTGACTAGAAGCTAGATAAGAAACAGAGCTACCAGGATTCAAACTAGTGTTCATATGGGATGCTGGCAGCACTGGCTTAACGTGCTGTGCCACAGTGCTGACCACAACATATGTCATTTAGAAAGGAAGGTTCTGGGGCCCAGTGGCATGGCCTAGTGGCTAAAGTCTTCGCCTTGAAAGCTCCGGGATCTCATATGGGTACCAGTTCTAATCCCGGCAACTTCCCATCCAGCTCCCTGCTTGTGGCCTGGGAAAGCAGTCAAGAACAGCCCAAAGCCTTGGGACTCTGCACCCGTGTGGGAGACTTGGAGGAAGTTTCTGGATCCTGGCTTCGGATCGGCCCAGCACCAGCCATTGTGGTCACTTGGGGAGTGAATCATCGGACAGAAGATCTTTCTCTCTGTCTCTCCTCCTCTCTGTATATCTGACTTTGCAATAAAAATAAAATAAAATTTTTAAAAAAAAATTAAAAAAGAAAAAAAAAGGAAGGTTCTACTGTTCACAGTCCCGTAAATCAACTCTATGCCTTTAGTGGGATCCTTATGCTTCAGATTCACAAAGTGAAAAACATAGATCAATAGATCTCATAAACTCTTCCACCTCTCTGATCACCCCTTACAAATCAATTGTGATGCAATTGTTTTATTTAGAGTAAAGCTTTAAGAAAGGTCATATCAGATCAAGTTCAAGGGGAAAATTACAACACAAAGAGGGATATTTTATAAAAAGAAATAGAAAAAAGATTACGCGGCTCTGCATCTATTCAGACGTGGGCACAAATTCCAGTTTCTGCAAGCCTCTGTCTGATGATGGTAACTAACTCACCAATCTTAATCTTGTATAAATAAGAAACATCTTTGAACAGGGTAATGCATATAAGTATCTGGCATACTGAAGTACTTAACATGCTAACTATTACTATAGGCACTATTTGTACAAAAATGTTTTTCTTCTCTAGGCCTTCAAACTTTATATAATTTTATTTGCACAATGATTCTGTAGAGTAGCACTATTCCCATTACACATTTGAAGAGGCTCACTCATTGCCACAGAAATCACAGAGGAGCAATTTTTTCAAGTTTCTCCACATATAAATAGATGTAGATAAACTAGGTGAAAGTCCTCTGAACATTTAACAAGTGCCAAATTCCACAATGCTCTACTAATGGAATCAATCCTTAAAACAAGTTTTACCCTAAAATTTTAAAAAGTATCCATTTCTCAGGTCAGTGCAGACTCATCCTCTACCTGCAAGTGTCAACACCCCATATAGACACCTGTTCAAACTCCAGCTTCTCCATGTCTGATCCAGCTTCCTTGCTTACCATGTGGGAAAGCAGCACAAGATGGCCCAAGGCCTTGGGCCTTTGTACCCACTTAGGAAGGAGCTCCTGTCTCCTGGCCTCAGATCCACTGAATTCCAGCCATCATGACCTTTTGGGGAGTGATCCAATGATGAACAATCTCGTTAGCAATCTCAATCTCTCTATAACGATGCCTTTCAAGTAAAGTAACTCTTTTTTTAATCTTTTTTTTATATGCCTAAATAAATGGACTGTTTGTGATGTGTATTGTGTATATGCACATACATGCTAGATAGGGGTCAGGAGTCAAGGAATTATGATTTGTAATTACAGATTATGGACAGATACACTGTATATTTTTGGTTAATAATCTCAGAATTTTCAAAGAGAAGATACATGCTTTTCATGAAGATGCAGAGGATTGAAGTCACACACAAAAATAAAATGCTGGCAGACTGTGGCTTACCTAAAGACACCATATCCAGTCCAGAGGTACAGCCAAGTTTAGAACCTAATTCAGATGTTTTGGACTATATACCAGATGAAAGTTCTATAAAACATGGAAATTATATAACATCTTGGGCCTTAATCCATTTTGGTTTCCATTTTGGCATCTTGGAGAGGAGACACTTCAGATCTATTAACAAGGTCAAGGCAATTCTCCCTACTCTTAGGAAATAATAAATGATGGAAAAGTTCTTCAAAACTAAGTGGTTAATGTAAGCCACAGTATTGAAGAGCAATTTGCTGAAACTGCACATTTGTAACAATCACACCATGGAAGCCTTGAGGCCCGTTTGTGTCTTATAAAACAGCCTGCAGGTCACACTCTAATTGTACCCCAAGTCCTTCAATTCAGCAGGTAGTTCATGGCTGTGAATTAACTCCGTGCACACTGAACTATACAACACTGACCTATGCATCACCATTTAATTGCCTGTCAGTCAAAACTGAGGTACAATTTTTATTAGCTACCTATTGAATTGGCTAAGAACAATCCATGTTCCAAAAATTATATGAGTATTAGTCATGCAAATGTGGTTTTCATATACTTGGAGATTTAGTAAATAGACCTGCAAAAACAGAATGCGATGAATGACGACCGTGGTTCATTGTGCTACATCTAAGGGAGGAACATATCCAAGAAATAAGCATAAAGTTAGAATAATTTTGAGTGACCTTTATGCTTTTCCTCACTTATCTTCCTCTTGCTATTTTTTATTTAAAAGTTTTGAATAACCATAAAAATAAGAAAATTAAGTATATAAAGAGGATTTTCCCCCACTGGCAAGAAGTCATAAACCAATTAGGATACTGACAGCGGTAAAAATTTTCTGAACGAAACAGTTATACTGACAGTCCATTTTTAAAGAAAGCCACAGACTGTGGCTTTCTTTCTGGCTTTCCCAATGCCAGAACTTGTAGCAGAGTTCATTGACTTGTGCCTGGCATCAAAAGTATCAGCAGCACTTCTTGCCAAACCTGTGCAAGATAATCAAGGGCAAAAAGGTTTTGGAAATTGTGGAAGCTTGACAACATTTTCCATGAACCTAGAGATAAAAATCTTTCATGCGGGCCTGGTTCAGTCGCCTAATGGCTAAAGTCCTTGCCTTGAACGCTCCGGGATCCCATATGGGTGCCAGTTCTAATCCCGGCTGCTCCACTTTCCATCCAGCTTCCTGACTGGGAAAGCAGTCCAGGACGGCCCAAAGCCTTGGGACCCTACACCCATGTGGAAGACCTGGAGGAAGTTCCTGGATTCTGGCTTTAGATTGGCACAGCACAGGCCATTGCAGTCACTTGGGGGATGAATCATCGGACAGAAGATCTTCCTCTCTGTCTCTCCTCCTCTCTGTATATCTGACTTTGCAATAAAAATAAATAAACCTTTAAAAATAATTCTTTCATGCCCCCAGCAACAATAACAATATGACAGATCTGTTTGTGTGTGTCTAAGTTCATGATCAATTCCATAAATATAAACTTTATTTCAATTTTATTTTTTTAATGTAGAATTGTTACTGAAATTTTCCAAATCTCATCATGGCTCACGCTTCTAAAAACTGTTGAACTTTCATCAGATAAATCTGTTAATTTGAATGTAAATTTTATTTTATGGTTGATTTACTACGTATATTTTATTTCTGATATACAATCAGGTAACAGATCCTACAGCTCCTTTCTAACGTGGAGAGTCTGACTAAAATGTTTTAAGCAAAAATTTTAAAGGATCAATCAATTGTTGATGCTAGATAATATCAATGCTGACTAATGAAAATTTTAACATTTCAAGGTAATTTTAAGCTTATCAAACAAAACTTGCGGCAGTAATACAAAAAATCCCCATATGCCTTTCACTCCACTTTCCCTACTAACATTGATAAATTACTATCTGTGCCATATCTAATGAACCACACCTAACTTCACTTTTTACTTCAGTCCAAACTCCTTTTATCTCTACTACTCCTCCCAGCTTCTAAATAAGACTTACTGTTTTAGTATTTCTTTTGTTATTCTAGATTCATTTTACCTAAGTTTTTAAAGTAAATTTACTAAAAATTAGTTTTACAACTATTTTAGGTTTCCAGCAAAATTGTGCAGAAATTAACAAAGTTCCCTTTATTCCTTATCTCACCAAAATTCCTTTACACTTGTTCCATTTTCAACAACCTATCCCAAAATGTACATTACAATCAATAAACACTGACATTTCGTTAACATCTAAAGTCCATTGTTTAAATAACATTTCACTTCTTAGGTTGTAAATCGTATCATTTTTTGGCAAATGTTTAATCATACATATCCACCGTGATAGGGTTGCACAGAGTAGTTCCACTACTCTAAAATAACCCCAAATTCTGCTTATTCATCTCTCCCTCCCAATTTAATCCTAACAATGCCTAATTGATTTATTACTGTCCGTCCAGCTTTACATTTTCTGTAATGTCACATTTTTGGAAGCATACAACACAGGCCCTTTTTAGAGTGGTTCCATTCACTTAATATTCATTTCAGCTTCTTCCATTTGTTTTCATGGCTTCAGTGCTCATTTTTCAGCGTTGAATAACACTTCAAGTTTAGTTATAACCCAATTATTCATCCATTCACTTACCAAAGGAAGTTTTTGTTGCTTCAAAGTTTTGCTAATTATGAAAAAATCTGTTGTAAACATCTGAGTGTAGATCTTAGCACGAACAAAATTTTCACACCTTTGGGCAATTATCAAGGAACATAGTTGTCAGATACTATGGTTAGAATACATTTTATTTTCCAAGAAACTACCAAACTGTCTTCCAAAGTAATTATTTTGCATTGCCACTGGCACAGACTTAGGGTCACTGTAGCCCCACATTCTCACCATCATTTTATATTGCTAGTGTTTTGAATGCCCCCCTTTCTGATGCATAACTGGTGGTATGTCATTGTATTATCTTTAATTCCCTTATTATGCATTATGTTCAGTACCTCCTTACATGCTTAGTATTTATGTATTTTCCTTGGTTAACTGTCAAAAGCTTTTATTTAATACGTAATTTACTGAAGCATTACATTTTCAGGGTCACAGCAAATGTGTGATACTAAATCATAATGTCTAAATCACGTTAATGTCATGAATAAAAAGAACAGAATCAGTGTTCATGGAAGCAATTCTAAGAATAAAATACTTTTTTAATTTTTGAGATAACATTTTTAATTCACAAGAGACAGACATGAGGACACTGTTCCATCCACTTGTTCACATTTCCAAAGGACCTTGATGTCTCGTGCTGGGCCAGACTGAAGCCAGAATCCTGGAATGTCTTACTGGTTTCCAGTCTGGTTGTAGAGGTCCAAACATTTGGACATTCTCTATCCCTTTCCCAGGTGCATTAAAAGGGAGCTAATGAGAAGTGGAGAAGCTAGGACTCTAATCTGGCATACACGTTGATACCCCACTGAAGCCAGCCTCTTAACTTAACCCACTGGGCAAGAAAATCAGACCATTAATTCTCACGTATACAGTCAATTGACTTATGTCAATTTAACAAATGGCACCAACATAAGTTAACATCTGAAAACCCAAGAATGGAAGACTCCTATATAACATCATATGTGAAAACCAAGTCAAAACTGAGCTAACATTTAAGTGTAACATTCTAAAATGCATGTTAGAAAATGTAGTAGTAACCTGTATAATCTTAGAATAGGCAATGGCTTCTTTCACATGGAAACAAAATTATAATCAATAAGATTGAAATTTCAATTCATCAAAATATAAAATATTTGTGCTTTACAGAATGACAGGAAGAAAGTGAGAAGAAAACTTGACCAGCATGGGAAAAGATATTGGAAATCACATATCTGATAAGTGATATACACCTGAAAGAAGTAAATAATTCTTAGTAAAAATAACAAATGGCACAATTTTAAAGGTCAAATGATTTAAACATATTTCTCAAAAAAGAACATACAAATGCATGAACACACGGAACGATTCATCCTTATTAACCCTCAGGGAAAAGCATAGAAAACAAGCATAACATAGTACTTCACATCTACTTCACACCTACAGGATTGCTATCAATGCAAAAAAAAAAGTGTCAACAAAGATGAAGAGAACTGAACCCTCATGCCTTGTTGGTGGAAACAAAATTGGTACCAATGGCACACACACACACACAGTCTGAAAGTTTCTTAAATTGTTAGGCATGGAGTTATACTACCAATAAACTTTACTTCTACTCTACCTGAGAAACAAAAATGTGTTTTCATACAAATTTGTATAATAAATATTCATCCAAATTATTCAAAATAGCCAATAGCAAAAACAATCCGTATGTCCATTAACCTAGGAATAGATAAATAAAATGTAGTATGACTAAAAAAGAACTGACTGACCATAAAAAGGAAGTATTGATACATGCAATAGCTGATAAAATTTGAAAACATTTAAGAAGCTACACACAAAGAACACATAAGATGCAGTTTCATTTTTATGTCATATTTCGTATAGGCAATCTACTCAAAAAGAAAGAACATTAGTATTTTACTCACTTAGGAGAAATGAAAATTTCAAAATTGATTTGTGGTGATAACTTCAAGTCTGAACACATAACAAACCACTGAGATGCATACTTTGAAATGGTATAAGGTGGTCAGTGTGATACATAAAGTATATCTCAATATTATAAAAAGGATATCCAGTCTTATTAATTTAAAAATTCCAGTTAAACATCATAGTAAGCTCATATTCATTAGAATGGCAGAGAAAAAAATGACTATAGAAATCATCAGAAAGGATGCCAGGCAACTAGAACACTCATTTATTGTTAGTAGAAATGAAAAATAATTACTCACTTTGGAAAGCAGTGACACAATTTGTTAAAACGAAATCGTATATTTGACATACAAATGAACCATTTGACTCCACAAATCCCCTCCTTAGATCAAAGGATCAAAATTTACTAAGAATTCCACATAGCTATTCTGTAATTTTAAAACTGTGCAAGTTCTGTCTCTAAATTTCTTGTTCCCCATTTCCTTTTCATGATTCACCTTTTAACCCCAACATCCTCTTTAATTTTCAAACTAAAAGGCAGTCTCTCAAAATGCAATCTTTTTTTTATCATAAACTCAATCTTCATTGAAGTTTCTTGGGTTCCAGTAGTTCACCCATCACATCACTTACCACAACCACACACAGTTCCTCTGTGTTTATATTTATTTCCAACCAATGGAAAGATTCAAGAAGGAAGAGTTTATATTTCCTACCTGTGATTGAATTCTATCATCTAACACTGCTATTTAAAAAGGAAAAAAAAAAAAAAAAAGAAGAAAGAAAAGAAACTTTATCTAAGGGCTCAGTGGCCTAAGATAAAATCTTCAAAGACAAATTTAATTTAACTTTGGATATTACAATAGGTAATGACTATTAACAGCTGGTATAAAGTAATGTTAAAGGGAACAGAAAAGAATATGCAGTACTCATTGGAGTAGACTGATTCAAAGCACAAAAACCTTTTATTTTGGAACTCCATGTACTTCATACACACATCAATAATTAGAAAAACACAGTTCTTCACACAGTTTGTACTTTAGACAATCTAATGCAAAGGAAACTTGACTTAGTTTTGTTAAGCTGAGAGGGCTTCCTTAAAAGTTTCAAATCTAACATTTCAATCTTGTAGAAAGCACCAAGGCTAATTAATTTTAAGAAAGAAAATATTCCTGGGTACACATAGCCACAGCTCTAAGATGATCCAATGTTTGTAGGAAATGTTCTTTGGCAAGCTCAGCTCACCTCTTCCAAATACAACTATCATTCTTCACAAATACCAATGGAGATGAGGGGCAACAGCTGTTTTAGAAGCTATGCTTCTAACCTTCTCCAGTTGAACTTCTAATTCACAGTGAGTCAACAGAGAAACGAAACCCAGGAGGAATTTATTACCCTAAGCCAAGTTCCTTCCTGATTTTACCATGTGTCTTCAAAACCTGAATACTGGGCTTGGGATGATGGTTCAGTGGCTAAGCCCTCACCTTGTAAGCACTGGCATCCCATATGGTCACTGGTTTGTGTCTACTGCTGCCTACTCTACTTTGCTTCTACATCTCTGCTTGGGGGCTGGAAATGCAGCAAAGGGTGGGCCAACTCCTTGGAACCCCGCACCTGCTTGGGAGACCCAGAAGAAGCTCCTGGCTTCTGATTGGCTCAGCTACAGCTGTTATGGCCACTGGGGAAGTGAACCAGCAGAAGAAAATCTTTCTGTCTCTCCTTCTCTCTGTAAATCTGCCTTTCCAATAAAAGTAAGAAGGAAAAAAAAAAAACCTACATCTGACTAACAGTGCATTCATATGTCCACAGATCCTGTCTACAACTAGGACAAAAATCCATTTTGCTAAACTTGGACTTTCAAAACTTCAGAGCAGACATAACATAGTGCTCTTGGACATTTTGCATTGAAACAAGTGATGGGATGGGATTAAGTTTTGGGATTAATGTTGCTTTAAATGAAGTTATATACACCCAAGAGCCAATAGATTTTGATCTCTATCTATCTAAAGAACCTATTTCTAGGTTCTTTAAAGAAATCGTTCTGCCTGAAGCACTAAGTCTGTACTCATAGTTGGCAGTAATTGGCAGGGGCCAAGGTAAGAGCAACCTCTATAAAATGGGCTCTACATTTCATCACAGACTCTCCTTATAGAGCCCTTTCTTTTTTCATATAGTGCTATGGGAGCCAAACATTCAAAAGTGTCTATGCATAATGCCAATTCAAAGAAGTCATCCAAATGTTCAATTGGGAGAGGCAAGCATTTTACTTACAGGAAAGACAGATAATGGCTGGTCAGTAACCCATATCACCCTAGCAGAGCAAGCAGCATTAAACAGCATAGGAATAAACAAGCACAACTGGTTCATGCTCCAAACAGTCACTGCTGTATCAGGTTTATGCTGGCTCTCTCTCCTCCATATTCTACTCATATATTTACTATGGTGAGACTATCACAGAAGTTACCCCTCAACACTCTTCCCCTCACCAACCCGGCCCAAGACACAGAATGTTCTCTCTCTTTTAGGGGAAGGGCACCTTTATGAGCTTTTCCCACACACCCATTACTTCTATATACTCTATTAAAATCATTTGATTTGTCTGCTCCTACCTTAGTGATATACTGCACACAAATCTAAGAAGGGGCTGAGTGATGAGAAAATGCACTCTCTAAATGCATTTTAAGTTAGGAAGAATATCCCTAACAAAATGCTCTGCAAATCTCTTATTAGGAACTCAATAAGCTTTTGTGGAGTAAAAAAGGAAGCTAAATAGCAGACATAGCACTGAATAAAAAGGCAAAGTACATTCTGAGTTCCAAACAATCAACTTACAAATGGACTACTTGTATTTTCTCATTAGAACATGATAGCCTGATTTCACTTAAGTCTTAAATCCTCAAGAAGCAATAGCTAAGCAGTTACCTAAGAGTTACGACGAATGATCGTATGCAGAAGGCTTTTTCACCTAAAAGGTGTGCATTTTGCTTTCTGAATCTTTTACAGAGGGTGTATTAAGAAAAACTACATCAACTCTTAGAACTTTTGCAGCTTGGTGCACTTAATAGCAAGTCTCTCCTATCCAAAAATACTTAGAAAGGCTTCTCTTCTCAACAAAGAATTAAACATACAAAACTTGAACTCACATTCTATTTTCAGTTTTTTTTTAAATACTATCTTTGTTCCTTGAACAATCTCTGACATTGACAGATCTGAGTGATACCTACTCTGCCATTTATTAGCTACAGGATCGTAGGTGAGCTATTTAATTTCTCTGACACAGCACTTCATTTTCAGCAAAATGGTAATAGTACTTCCATTTTGATCACTGTAAGCACAGCTAGAATAAAGTAATAAGTTTTAAGTGCTTTGCATAATGCTAGTACAGATTACTATTTCGTTTACTTAATTATATTTTTAAAGTATTTTTGTACCATAAATGTCATAAAGAACCACTCATCATATATTATTAACCAGCCTTCTCATTGCACCATATAGGATCTTATACATACCCACATAAACAAATAACTCTTCTGACTTCCAGAACACTGGATACCAGAAATGAAGATTCTAAACCCTCATGTTCTGTTTAAAGATTATGAAACTGAATTTCAGAGAATACACATTTAATGATGTACTGACATCACGTAAGCATTGGTGCTACAATGACAGGATAAATAGTGGAATGATGGACTTCTGATTGTGAAGGACCATACTATTGTAATGATATGGGAGAAATGTGTGTGTGTGTGTATGTGTGTGTGTGTGTGTGTGTGGTGGAAGATTTGGGGAGGGAGGAAGGAAAATCCCAGGGCCTATAGAACTCTATCATGGAATAGTCAAATAAATAAAAAGGAAAAAAAGTCTGATCCTCCACCTTCAAGGTCTGGCATCCTATATATATGCAAATTTAGGTCCCAACTGTTCCACTTCCCATCCAACTCCCTGTTTGTGCCATGGGAAGGCAACAAAGGATGGCCCAAAACCTAGGGATCCTGCACCATCTGGCAGACCTAGGGGAGGCCTCAGGGGGAAGATCCTGCCTCCTGACTTTGGAGCTGCCTGGCTCAGGCATTGCAGCCATTTGGGGAATGTACCAGCAGACGGAAAATATTTCTGTTTATCTCCCCTTCTCTTGGTAAATCAGTCTTTCCAAAATAAATAAATAAATAAATAAATAAATCTTTAAAAAGAAATAAAGAAAAGAAGACGAAAGAATAAAAAAAGCTCCAGGATCAGGGTGGTGACATAGTGAACTAATCCTCCACCTGTAGTGCCAGCATTCATATGTGCCCCAGTTAATATTCCAGGTGCTCCACTTCCAATCCAGCTCCCGTCTTGTGATCTGGGAGGATGGTTCAGATCCTTGAGCCTCTGCGCCCATATGTTCCCAGAAAGAAGCTCCCAGCTCCCACAACTGCAGGTATTCGGGGAATGAATATTGTGTGGAAGACCTCTCTCTCTCTCCCGGTCTCTGGTCTCTCTTTTTCTTTGTAAAAATCTACTTTTCAAATAAAAATACATAAATGTTTTTTAAAATACTCCAATCACTAGAAAATTAACAACAGCAGCAAAAACAACAGAATTTGGCAAGTGCATGTATGTGTGCTGTGCCAGGCGAAACCATAAGCTTCATTCAGGACTCCTGCGTGGGTGCAGGGACACAGTGAATTCAGTCATTTTCCACTACTTTCCAAGAGCATCAAGCAGGGAGCTGGATCAAAAGTAGAGAGACTGGAACTCGAAGCAGTTCCCAAATGGGTTCCAGGTGCTTCAGGCAGCTGCTTAAACCACTAAAATCACAACCATCAATACTGGAACCAGATTTTAAAAGGAGGGCTTCATATAGATGAGCTCTATGGAGCCCATTGTAGGGATTCAATATATATATATTTTTCAATTGGGTGGACTAGCAAATTTATTTAAAGAAGAAACCAGACTCAGTTTATCTAGTCAGTCTTTGGCTTCTAGACCTGAGATTACATATTGGTACTTGTCAGTTAACATGTTGCCTTCTTAAAAGTTTGTCCAATGCCACCATGGAAAGTGATACTGGGAAGTTTCCAGGTTCACAGAAACTTTACACAACAATTAAGTATATTTGAAACTTCAGGTACATAATTTCTATAAGGGATTTTGCAAATGCTAACTTTTACTCTGTTAATGTTGCTGAAAACACTTATTTTTATTAAAAGACAAGGAATGTATACAAGGGTCCAGCAAATACTGTGTATTTAAAAATTATGAAATGGAATTTCGAAAAGAAAACTTTTTGCTGTTCATGAGCATTTAGAGATTTAAATGTTTTCAATCCAGATGAGATTTTTAAAATAGTAGTAATAAAAGAGGACTACCTTTACAAAGTAACAATGCCAACATTATGTGACAATCATTGCTTTAAGGTGCCATCTCATTGTGTCTTGTTTTACCTCATGTTAGAGAGGAATGTATCCCTTACAAGATGGACACGTGAGATATTGAGTTTCCAAATGATACTTGGCCAGGGTTTAACTCAAATGTTTTCATATTTCATGTTTTACTCAATATTCCATGCTGCTTATCAATCATTTTACAAGATTTTCTATGGGAATAACTAACATTCTACTTTATTTATTACTTTGCTAATTCATTCATATTTATCAAATGTTGCACTTATACCATATTGGACCAAGAAAGAAAAGATTCTAGATGGTATTCCCAGGGTCTATAATATTAGAGGACATAAAAATGCACTGAAGACTTCTTTATTACATGAAACAATGAAGATACTTCTTGTTTCAACTTGCTCATCTAGAATGTTAGAATTCTAGCTAGGATTTTACCATACAATACATAACCATTAGTTATGTGATTACTGAATATTTTAAATATGATCGTTATCCCATGTATGAAATAAATGAAGTCTGTACTCTTCATGTTACTGATAATTTTTTAAATGTGGCAGTTTAGATCAAAATAGGCTGTGAATGGAAAACAGTTCTGAGCTTTCTAAAAGTTAACATACACAGAATATTTAAAATCACTCATAAATGAATTTCATATTTATTATGTGTTAAAATTGATACCTGGTGCATACCAGGTTAAGGAAAACAAACCAAAATAAGTTCATGCGTTCCTTTTTAATGGCTTTACAGTGTGGCTACTACAGGATGTGAAAATATATATGTAACTGCTCTATTTCTATTCGTCAGCATTGCTGTAGCACCATTCAGTCCTGGCACACTTGCTTTTACATTTTATTTTATTATTAAAACAAAAAAAAAAATCAATGTTGAGACCATTATTGTGGTGGAATGGATAGAGCTTCTGTCTGCAACACCAACATTTCTACATGGGTGATGGTATGTGTTCCGACTGTTGCATTTCTGAACCAATTCCCTGCTATTGGCCTGGGAAGAACAGTGGAAGATGGGCCCCTGACCCTTAGCTGGGAGACCCAGATGAACTTCCTTGGTTACTGCTTTTACCTTGCCCAGCCTTGGCTGTCCAGCCAACTACGGAGTAAACTAGCAAACGGAAGACCTCTTTATTTCTCTGTCTGGCTCTATTCCATTATGTATCTATCTATCTCTCCCTCTAACTTTGATTTTCACAATAAATAAATAAACCTTTTTTTTTAAGTATAATTCTCTCTCTTTGATGTATAATAATTGGGTTTTAAATGTAGTCCCTTTTAAATTTCTATCTATTTCTAACACTAGAATCAATTATTGGAGGTTGGATTTTTTTATTCCAAGATACACTATAACTTGTATATAGACACTGCTAAAATATGATTTACTTTTAGATTCCTTCCTGGGAGAGACTATTGCAGCTCTCAATTCCATTGCTGAATTCATTTTTATGAGATGGAGTCCAACCTTTTCACCTTGGTAACCAAATATTCGTGTTTGTTCATCAACTGTCTGTACCCCACTTCTGTTCTGTACCTCACTTCTGTTCTTGCCAACAGGAACATGCGTCCATTCTGTTATCTTCACATGGAGCTCTATGTTATCAAAGCAAACTATTGCCTAGTATTGAACTTTGGTTTCATTTAAGTATTGTTTATTTCTTGCTGATTCTTACATAATACTATCTCTTCTCTGAATTCCAGAACATTAATATTCTATTTGAAAATATCTATAAAGTCTATGATTTTCTATACAACTAAATCACTTCCTTTATTATATACTCAAAAGGCCATATATAGAAATTTATAAAGAAATATCCCAAACACGGGAAGGAATCTGCAGGTTTTAAGAGACAAAGCCAGGTCTTTTTTAGCTTCAAGAGGATTAAGATGATTAGCAAGGAGTGGGCATTAACACCAATGACTACAAAAGCAAAAGCATTCCTGACTTAGCTCTAACAATCTTTCACATCAAAAGAGGAGAAAGCTGCCAAGATACTTGCTAAGAACAGTTGTTAGTTGTGCACAAGTGTAAATATGGGTTTGTTCTTTTTATTTTTTTAGTTTTTTTCTTTTCTAGAAGGAGAAAATGGAAAAAGAGAATTGGACTCTTAAAAGCTGTTTTTATTTATGATTAGACATCTTCTTATTTGATAACAGATGATCAATTAAAGCAAAGTGTGAAACTTGAACAGCATCTTGTCAAACAGCAAAGATATTAGTAAATTAGCACTTCTTGCAAACCACAAGAGTCTCTCTGAGGCTTTCTTGCTTGGCACCAAGGCTCGGCTAAATCTGGCTCACCATTTTGCAAGTGGGAACAATCAGCTTCGTAGGTTGTAGGGAAGTATTATAATTAAATGTCCACCCACTTTTTCCTTTTTGATGAAAGGCTCCCATGAAACTTACTAAAATAAGGTGCATCAAGATAGATGAAGTTTTGATGAGTAAGTCAAAGTGCTGATGGAGCTGGCTTTCCACATGGAGAAGCTTCTCTATTTCATGGAAAATTTTCAGGCTTAGATCATCAACACTGTCATATTTAATGATGATTAACATGGCAAAACACACACACAAACTGGATATTTCAGTGTGCTGGCAGCAATGTAACATTTAGCATTAACAGACTTGCTGCAAACAAGTTTTAATGATTAGGGTTACATTATTAAAAGTAACAGCTGAATCTTTAAAGATTAATATTAGAGATTTTAAATATACGTGATCTTAGCCAAAAGGCAAAGAAGTGATAGAGAGATTTTAAATAATAAATAAGCAACATCTTTTTGAATAAAATGGCATTCTTCCGAATAATATACCATGGCTGAAGTAGCAAGGTATATTAAAGATAGTATGGAATTGTCACAGACTTCTTCTGAGGAAGAGCTGTAGCTAGATGCATAGTGTCTGATTTGATAGCTAATGACATTGACTATTATAACAATGAAGGATTATTTTACTATGCCTATGTGCACCAGAGTAAGGAGCACTCTGTTAAACTATTGCACTCAGAGTATTTCAAATCTAATGACAAGAATCACCAAGGTCAACTTTTTCATTAAAAGCAACAATAACAACTGAGGAAATATTTAAATGTTTTCCTTGACTCAATAGGGATTTACTAAACACCTAGGTGCTACACAAGACACAGCAATGAAAGAAAGTTCTTAGTCTACAGAACCACTCATAATTTTAATTTTTAGTTAGATTTAGATTTTACCTTCCTGTTTAACAGGTATTACTGACAGAAGCCAATGGAATGAATGTTGCCCTAAGTACCACCAGGATGAGATCAAATTACTAGGTAGTGTAATTCAATGAGCACATTTGTCATTGATTGCTAATCACTATGTTAAAGTGACTTTTAACATTCCAAATTACTGCCACCATCTTCTTCCAACTGTTGACTCTGAATTCAAAAAGACAGAATAACTTTGATGTTCAAAGTAACAAAATTTCCATTGTTGTCCTTGCACACTAGCAGGGGGCTGGATTAGAAGTGGAACATGAGGGACACAAGTCAGTGTCCATACAAAATGCTATGGCTGTAGGTAGCAACTTAACCCACTGTCCCACAATATCCACCTGCCCATAAAAGCATTGCCCTAACCCCTGTGCCAAATGCCTGTCCCTTCCTAAGTGCTTTTGAAGGCAAAGTTATATGTGTTATGAAAGAAAGACTTCTTTAAAATGACTTGGGGAAATTCTGGCTTAAATTAACTTAAAGATGTTTCTTTACTCAGTACTTTCATGGAATATAAAAATCTCTAAAAGAAGGTATCTAGAGAACATTTTTCTAAAATGGATTAACCAAGTAACTTTGTCCAACAAGCACCTTATGAAATATATGCCTCATAGGAACACAAATTGAGCAAAACAAATATAGATGAAATTTTTCCGCAGAAACTGTTTTACTTTGAGTATTCCACCAGAAGTGTTTTCATAATTTTGTGATTTCGGCTTTAAGAATAGCTTCTTTTACAGTATTTCTTTTATGACTCTAAGGGTCTGTACTAAATTAGACACCTTTAAAACTTGTTTCCAGTACTTTACACTCTTACATGTCAACAATAGACTGTTCATTTTCATTTTACTTGAATTACAGAGAGAGACAGAGTCAGATGAGGGGAGAGAATCTGTCAGCCTGCTCTCTACCCAAACGTCTGTAACAGCCAGGGCTGGCCTAGCCAAAGCCAGGAGTCTGGATATCAGTCTGAGACTGATATGTGAGTAGCAGGAGACTAAGTACTCCAGCCATCATTGGCTACTTTGCAGGATGCGCATTAGCAGAAAGCCAGATAGGGAACTGAAGAATCTAGGACTGGAACCAGGTACTCCAACATGGGACAGAGGTTTCCCAAATGGAGGGTTAACTTCTACGCCACATGCCTAGCCCTGCCTTGTTACTTTTATCATTCCCTTGTAAATACATGAACAAAAATTTGAGGGATGGGTACACAAAGGAATACATACTAGACAAAATATTAACAAAGGTAATTAAATCAGTTATTTAGAAAACAAGCTCAGAAGTTGGCTCCAACTCAATGCCTGGTGCCTTTATATGTTCAGTTTCACATAAGGTCTGTTGGAACTGTCTTATCTGACAGAAATTTTGGAAGTACAAAGCAGATTTTAAAGCTCAGAGAGAGGCAGTCCCACGTGATCTTTTCAATTATCCATTCACTCCTTTCATTTTCTAGTTACGGTGAGTTAGATGCAGAGTTCACAAGACAAATACTAGCTACATTAGAAAACCCCTTCCTAGTGGATTCACATTAAAGATGCCAGGAAAGTCTCCTTTTCATAGTGGATACTATGTCAAATTGTGTGACACTAATTCAGGTGGTGATTATTTCTCACTCACAAGTTTTATAATCTATTTGGGTCACAAAAAACATTTCATCACAGTTTATGGCAGGTATGGGGAGATGCAGCAGTCAAAACATCTAATACATCATATGGCATGGACATTATGACATTTAATTTTGTAGCATCCAATTGACTGGACTGAGGAATGCTGAAAAAGCATTATTTTAGACAAGTCTGTGACAGTGCAGCATGTGGGCTAGTACCATCAATTGTTAGAATTGGCTTTTCCCTTTGAACAGCGACATGTTTAACTCCTGCTCTAATCACGTTACTGGCTTGTGCACTCCAGGATTTGCACCAGTGACCCCTGGCTGACAGCATGAGCCAAGAGTTGCACCCTGGATTTGAGGTCTTCAGATGGGACCACATACCAGCACATCTGTGCCTCCAGCCTCCAGACAACCTGTTGTGCAATTCCTTAGCTGCCATAATCATGTGAACCAATTATTATTTAAAAAAATCCCTCCTCCAGCCATTTAGGAGAGACACCTAAACCTGGTAATCATATTGACAAGCACCAGCTTTAGTAAATCTGGCACATCAAATTTTCAGATTTCCTCTTCTCTGCCCCCGGTTCCTTGCTTTGTAAGTACTCATGTTAGATAGTCTTCCACGCAGGCCATCTGTCATATTGCAGCTGTGTTATAGATGCTCATGACTTAATGACTTGCCAAGCCTCCTGGAAATCTCCCGGCTCTTCCTGACTCCTTTAGCAGTATCACCTGTTCCCCAATTCACACGACAGTCCCCCATCTCCAATTTCCAAGCAGAGGGGACTACAGTTTGATCACCTCCTTTATCCTTATTGGAAAATGGACCATTCCACTACCTTAATTACTTATGACTTCCTCTACCCCTGCCATTCTCATCCTTACTCATGATAAACAACTGAACATGGTTTCAAAGGCAGAGGGACTAATACACTCACTAAAAGATGGCAGAGAAACAGTAAGAGCAATAGAATATTTGGTCTGTGTAAGTCAGAATGAGAAGATGTTACAAATAACCAGTTCTTTTCTGTGACCCTGTATAAAACACGAATCAAAAAAATTATTGAATATAATTTGTAGCTCTTTCTAAGGAAACTTTCTTTTCCAAGTGAAGGTAAGATAACTTACATTGTTAGACACATACACTGTTAATATTAAATTGGCTTACCTCTGCTACATTTGTAATGTATTTTAAGAAAGTTTTTGAATAAAATTCAGCTGTAAATCAAGAATGGGAACCTCATTTTCAAAAATTTAAAGTAGATAAGGATCTAGTACACTTACCTCTATAAGTCTGCTAGTATGTTCATGAAATATCGCAGCATATTCCTTTATCTCCTTTTCTCGGCCATTTTTAGCAGCTTCGATGAGGACTAAAAGTGGGACTGTCGTATCCAAGAAGGAGTCTGACACATGATCTATAATAGCCTTGCGTAGCTGAAGAGAAATTTCAAAAAATTCAGTTTGTTCTTTTAAGAAATAGTTTATTTCACCTATTCTTATGTGGTTATGAAATTAATTACATATTGTAAATTATTCTAAAAGCATAATATTTAAGACTGCATAACAATGCTCTTTAAAAAAGTAAAAATATTTAAGGAAAATTACCCTCTAGCAAAATTCTCCTTACACTAAAATATCAATACTTTTTCTTACAATGTCCTTAGCTTTAAAGTCGTTTTATAAGTGGTAATGCTACATTTTTCTCAACAAATTGCAGGATTAAACTGTGCATGTGTACAAACAGTATTGAACATCCTGTATTTTCATAATTGCAAATTATAAAATGTTTCCACCTTGTTAAAGGAAATGATGATAAATTTTGATTAGCTAAATTGTAGACTTCATGGTAATTAAACCAAGTAAGATCACCAATTATGCCAGTTGATAACAGATTAATAGAGCAGGAAGAATAATAAATGAATCTGATGTCCAATTTTCTCCATTTGCATTAATTGTTCTTGCCCTCACACCTTAAATTATTAAACAAGTCTAACATTCTGCTACAATGAGTTCCTGTAAATTAGATTACATGTAAGCTTATAAATGACAATCAGATAATTACTGTATTTGGCAGATACTTTCTGAGATTTAAAACTGCATTGGAAAATTAATTCATTGTATTTATTCACTATTGAGCTTTTAAATATTACAAAATCCTGATATGTTCCATTAACAATGTCAATGATTATGACTAGATCCAAAGCTTTTTGAATCAACCTCCTCATTTAGCTTCACAATCTTTATACAACAAAGTTAAAAGATAAATGGCTATCAGGCAGTCAAATTATAATTATTCTTTTGAAAATTACATTTTAGGGTTTTCTTTTAAAACTAGTGGATACATAGCCTACTTTTACATTATGTGAGAATTATCAGTAACATATTTTCAAAGAGTTGAATGATAGAGCTACATTTTTAAAAGTACTACTTTCCTACAATAATCAGAGGATTATGAATCTAGGCAAAGAAATATGTATCTGGCCAAGAAGCTACTCAGAAGAACTGCAAAATGTTATAGTTACAGCAATGTTAAAAAGACTGTGGAAAAAGTCCCAAGAAAGATTCTAGTAAGCATGCAGGTAGGTTAATCAGTAATAGTAACAGATTAATAGCTACTGAATAGTTATTAGGCCAGAATGTAGAGTGCTAAAGGGTTACCAGGCAGGCCCTCAGTGAATAAATATTGTGCTTTCTGTGTATAAGGAGTGGACCAGAGGTGCCAGCCTGGAGGTCACTCATTAGGACATGAGCTGGGAACTATAGGTTCTATGACTTTCAAGCAAAGGAGGGAAAAGTAGAAGGATCACTCAGGAAATGCTTTGAAATGAAAATCCCTCTCCCATTTTTCTTCCATTGATACCAGGAACACATAGAAAGAGACAGCTCTACGGATAGTGACATTGAGAGCCTGCCTATGGAAGGATATGGGAACCCCATAGTCAGAGGGGTACACACTGAAGTGATACCCAAGAACGAAGTTTGAAAAAAACACAGCATCCAAGAGAGTCACGCAGATAGAAATGTCAGATTCACAGACACTGAGACGATGGTCATGACACAGGAAATAAGTTATCAAACACTAAAATATAAAATTCCAATAAATCTCTGTATCACCATTTTGAAAATGTACTTTCCCACCAAACAAACTTGTAATTCCCAGATCACTACTTTTTTTTTTTAAAGATTTATGTTTTTTTTATTGGAAAGTCAGATATACAGAGAGGAAGATCTGTCCACTGATTTACTCCCTAGGGGACCACAACAGCCAGAGCTGAGCCAATCTGAAGCCAGGAACCTCTTCTGGGTCTCCCATTTGGGTGCAGGGGCCCCAACGTTTTGGACCATCCTTGACTTCATTCCCAGGCCACAAGCAGGGAGCTAGATGGGAAGCAGGGCCATCGGGATAGAAATGGCACCCCTAGGGGATCCCAGTTTGTGCTAGGCTATCGCACTGGGCCCCACATCACAACTTTATTGAATATTCTTTTCTGTGTATATAATTTCATTCCATCAAATAAATATTCCTGAACACCTTTCATCGCCTTTCTATCAAAAAAGCAAAGTATTGTGAGAAATGTCAAAATGGGAAATACATGGTTTCTTATATCTAGTAAAGGAGTAAGAGTCATTATAATAAAGGAAAACCAGTATACTGACAGACAAAAAAATATTTTCAGAAAAGAAAAGGCTTCAGAATCAAATTATAAAGATAAGTAAAGAAAAATGAGAGTTGTCTACTGGGTTTGAGATTACTGATGGCCTTAGTATAAGCAGTTTCAGTGGAAAACCAGGCAGGAATCCTATTGCTATGGTTAGAAAAGTAAATGGAAAACAAGCAGGTGGCGACAGGGGGCGTAAATTCTTGCTTTATGTAACTTGACTGACAAGAAACAAGACCTGGAATTAGTTAGACTGACACATGTAGTAAACAAGGGATTTTTCACATAAGAGAGTTTGCTAAAGGCCCTATCTGCAACCATACCTATAAAACACTTTATGGAACATGGTTGGGAGGAGGTGCTTGGCCTAGCAGTGAAGACACCCAAATCCCACCCAGGAGTGTCACTGCAGAACCCGGGAGTCAGCTGTGATGGTTCAAATGATTGAGTTATTCTGCCCATGTGGGAGACTTGGATCGAGTCCCCAGCTTCCAGCTGCCGTACCACTGGGATTTCATGGAACTCTGAAAAATGAACCAGAAGTCTGCCTGCAGGCTCTCCCTCTGATTTTTTTTCTCTCCCCTACTCCTATTTCGCAATTCCTCAACAAAGCAAAACTCCAGACAGACGGAGAATAACTGTCTTCTCACATTGTGAAACCTTCATGATGTTTTTGTCTCACGACAGAAGGAAATGGTCAGAAATCATTGATTTGTGTTAGATGTGAGTAAAACCTTTAAGAAAGAGTGGACACACAGACAGGAGGCACTCAAAGCACCTTATCCCATGCATACAGCGTACAGCATAATTAATTCAACCATCCTATCATTTTATCACCAAACGCTATCTGACTTGCTAATTTTTGTTAATACTTTCATAGTGATATCTATGTTTATGAATAATATTAGAGGCTTTTGATGCCTTATATCTTATCCAAACCTGTCTCTGATCCACCTGCTTCTCTGGGGTGCATCCCATGCCTCACCCTGTTATTCAGTCTCAGGTCCTGCTTGAGGTCTCTGAGATTCTAATCCTAAGCAAACCAGCCTGGAATTTCTGTAAAGTCCACACCTTGGGAAAAACACTTATAGAGATGATCTATTGGATAAAATTTCTAATCCCTGGCCATTAGTTACACAACTCTGGGAAACATTCTGCTGATTGCCATGGATTCTAAAGTTCCTGCTGTCTACATCCATTATCTCAATAGCATAACCCTCTTTCTTTACCTGTGCTACCTTTCCTGTTCTCTTAGTTGCTTCTGACAATATCTCCCCGAATAAATCATCTGCACTAAAGTCCAAATGCTGGGCTCCACTCTCAGGAACTCAATCTGAAACAAGCACTTCACCTAGTGCTAAAGTTATTTGCTCATGCACCAAGCAACAGACTCCAACATATGACATAACCCAATCAGTGATGAGAACACTCGGACACTTCTACTTTGTGCACCACAGGGTGTGGTTCTGTTATGTTTGTATTATGCTGATGGTGAAAAGGGAAATATGAAATAGGAATGGAAACACACAGATATGAAGTATGAAAGGGATAGAGTGCTGTGGTAAAACATTTTATTACATTTTTGACATATTCGTATGGGAAATTGTTTTCAAGCACATGGTACAGTCATCTACATCTACATCTGTGCCACTACTTATATGTTATGTTTTCATTATACTTTGCTGTGGTATGTCATAGAGCTTTCCTTTCTTTTGGATGAGAAAAAGCAGAGGTGTGGGGGATACTTGAAAGGAGAATGCAATATGACAGTGTAGAAATAGAAGAGTTAGCACTAAAAAATTCAAGTTAGTGAGAGCCCCACAGGAGTTAGAAATATGTATTTTCAATAAATACCTGTTTGTAGCCAGGAATGAAAGATGTCAGAAGAAAACCAAACTGAGGAACATTCCATCTTTTATCACTACAGTTTAATAAAAGGTTTCTGAGATATCAATTTTTCTATTTCCCACTGATACAAATGGTTTGGGATCCCAAATGAAATAATATATTTCTCTACAATTGAAATCAAAAAGTGAAAAAAAAATGCCTACAACCAACACAAATAGACCAAAAAAAAAAAAAAGATGAAATTCTAAGGGGAAGAGAAAAAGAAAGAAGGGAAAGTGTTTTAGAAAATCATCCTCCAGGGGTTTAAAAGACTTCCATTTGTGCATACCAATGTCATTCTAATTTTAAGTCAAACAGCAAAGTAAGCTTTCCAAAGCTTAGTTGACTCATCACAGGAACTGTATCAGCTAATAATTCAGCACACACATTCTTCATCAATTTAATAGAATTTATATTTGTGGATACTTCATGTTATTTGACAAGAATGATAACTATGAGGAAAAAGCACAAATGCATTTTTTTCTGAGTGTTGAACTGGTAGTGCAAGATGCAAAAAATATAAGTGTAGCTATCCAGCAACTCAGCAAATAATCTTGTTTTGTTTTGTTTGTTTTCTGAAACCTCCATTTTATTTGACATCCTTACTTTGGCATTTTTATAAGACATTTTTTCTTAATATGCAGCAATAAAATTCTAACATGCCTTTAGTGAAATAAAATGCATATGTTAATATGTATAATACAATAGCAATATGAGCACTTTCAGTTTTCAGTAAAGTAGCTGTTGTGTTAAAAACTAGATTAGATACTACATGGTGAGAGAGGATGGGCTAAAGCACTAAACCCTTAAACACAGGATCCTCAGTCACCTCTATCTGACAATCACTACAGGGGGAATCACAAGTGAAAATAATACAGAATTGGCATTGTCAATTCCCAGGCAAGCCATGGAATATGGGATGGAATCACGATGGCTGTTGTATGTGGCTATTTATTACAAATGAATAGAAAACCAAAACAATGAACAGTTATGACACCACATGGAATGTTCACACCTCCAGAACGTGGTAGTTCTCTACAAACCTGAAATGTCTCCTATGATGAAAATAATAGTCATCTACGATACTCCTGTAACTCATGAATGGTAATGAGGTGGAAACAGTGGGATTACAAAACACTAGTGTGCAGTTAATTCAGTTTCAAATAAACAAACTTATTTCTTAAATATGAGCTGGACTGTCCGCCATTGTGTATACCTACAATGGCAGGATACACTTAAATAGAACGGTGGATTTATGACTGTTTTGAAAGGACTACACTATTGTAATAATATAGGGGAAACCAGTGGGGGGAGGAGATTTGGAGAGAGGGGAGGGGAATCCCTGAGCCTATGAAACTGTATCATAAGTTAAAACTAGAAAAAATATATATATACATGCATTCCACACACAATATTTGTGGCAAAATTAAATTAAAATGTTTGTTTCTAACATGAAATTTAAATTTAACAGGTCATCTCATGTTTTTGCTTGCTAAATTTGGTTAACTAATACATGAGGAGTTGCTTTTACTTAACTTTATTTTTTTTTCCAGAAAAAACAATTACTAGTCGGAGCAACCTGCAAGAATACCCACCAATCCAACCCCCTGTGCTAGTTCCTATGCTTGCCAGTATGTACAGCAGACTGTTCAGTCTGTCCCACATCTCACTGAGCTCTCATGCATGTCATTGGGCCTTGAAGCCTTGGTCAACCCAACCAGCTCCACTATCCAGCTGACACACATGCTGGGGGGTGCTACTCTCTATCTAGTTATGCCTTCTGCAGTCCTGGTTCTCATGCTTACCATTTGGAGTGGCAACTCAAGAAGAATCCCATGCAGCCCCTCTACCAGCTTTGTTCCCTTCTCTCCTGGGTTTCACATGTGCTGGTTGGGTGCTGCAGCCCAATCTGGCATGGCCTGCCTCAACTTGGCATTTGCTAGTGGGTGCTACAGCCTGGCCGGTCCTAGTCCACCTCGATTCCAGCTTATCCTTGTGTGGATTACAGCCTAGCCCAGTCTAGCCAGCCCCTAGTCCTGGTCCTCATGTGAACTAGTTGGTATTGTGACCTGATCCTGTCCGATTCACACTCCATTTTGGTGCTCAGATTCCTGATTCACACTCCATTTTGGTGCTCAGATTCCTGAGTAGATGATGTGAACTGGTTTGTCCCGCACCTGCACCAAATGTATGCTGGTGGGTAACACTCCCTATCCTGGTCCAGGATGCACCCTATTGTAATTCTTGAGCTCACCTGCAAGGACTGTGTCCTGACAGAGGAGTTTCCCAAACTCCTCTATCAGAACATCTCCCAGTGCAAAATCTCATGCCCATTGGTGGATCAATGTGACAATCCTACTTACTCAACCTCCTGTCCTAGCAGGAACAGTGGCCTTTCCTGACTGGCCTTCAACCCATTCAGGTTCTTTCTGTCATGTGTTACAGCCTAGCCAAGCTTGGTCCACACCCAGACACAGCTCACACATGGCTCAGCAGGGACAGTGCTTCTGGCTGCAGCTCCCACTGGTTTAGAGAAGGCCGAATGTGTGGTGGGCAGCTTTGGGCTGTGTTGTAACACCTATTGGTTTGTGTAGAAGACAAGGTTAGAGGCAGAACTGACCTAGCAGTTGCAACCACCAGCATATACATAAGCTGATTGGGGTGACAGACTGTGCCAGACCCTTCACTGGCAAATGCACACAATAGGTCTAGGATCACATCAAATGAAGTTTCTTTGGGGATTCCCCCACGCTGAATTGCGGGACTCAGAACCCCAACCATGGAGAGAATTTCGAGTTCCATGGTCTGACTGTGGAGTGCATGTCAAAACTGGGCCTCCCTGGTGGCTTAGACGGAACAGTGGATGGCATGACTAGGTGCACATGGAGGATATGGTGGTATGGTGGAGTCTGCAGAGGATACCTGGTACCATAACAGAGGACAGAGGACAGACCTAATTGATCAACTACTGTAGCCAAGTGTTGGCAGTGAATATCTGGGCAAATGGAGATTCTAAGGTGGACTACATCAACCAATGGATTCTGGAGAGATTGTAGTGGCTAGATTGGCAGTACTTCAGATCTGTTGAACTATTGAAACCTCTTGAGCAAGACCCTCAGAGCATGCCCCAGATCAGGGACCCAGGGATGGTTGGGAGGCTGCGTGTGGCTTCTCCCCTTATCTCCCATCTTCCCTCAGACACAGGAAGGAAAAAAAAAAGAATGTGGAAATGTTGATTTCATCCATCTTTCTGTAGCCCTTGACCCTTATCACCCAAATCAACTATGTAAAAACCATCAAACAAAAACAAAATAATTTTAAAAATTTAAAATCTGAAAAAATTATGAGAATTAGAAAAAAAGAAAAACAATTACTGCAACCACAAAAAATATTCTGGAACTTTTGAGTATAAAACAATCCTAGTTCTTTCTTCTTTCCCTCTCTAAATAGCATTTGCACACACATAATTTTTTAAAGATTGGTTCTCATTTGTAGTCCAAAGATAAAGTTACAGAGAGGAGAGGCAGAGTGAAATCTTCCATCTAATGAATCACCTCAAAAATGGCTGCAATGGCTGGAATTGTGCTAACCCAAAGCTAGGAGCCAAGAGCTTTTTCCAGGTCTCCTCCATGGGCATAGATAAGGGCCCAAACACAGTCATCCTCTGCTGCTTTCCCAGGAGAAGCAGGGACCTGAATAAGAAGTGAACTAGCTGGGACACGAACCAGCATCCATATGGGATGTCAGCACTCAGGCAGAAACTTAGTTACTATGCTATGGCACAGGTTCCAACACAGTCTACAATTTTAATCCATTCTATACTCACAGGCTTAATTTGCCACAAGTCATAATATTCAATAAATAAAAGCAAAAGGACCACAAAACCACATCGCCTCTGGAGTAGGAGTTATAAACAACACTCATATGCCAAAATGACAATTTCATTCCTATAACTTTTTGTGTGTTCTATATTAACTGCCAAATATCAGAGTAAAGATATTTGTCTTTTTGAGATTGGCTTATTTTGCTAAACATAATCATTTTCAGTTGCATCTATTTTATTGTTAAAGACAGACATTTATGGCTGGTTAGTATTCCATTGTTTATATATACCACATTTTCTTCAGTCATCCATTGATGGACAGATGGTTGACTCCAAATTCTAGCTATTGCAAGTTGAGCTCCAGCAGAAGAGCTCTTAAAGATGTATGTATGTATGCATGTGTGCATGTATTAGATTTACAGAGAAGAGACAGAAAGATCACAAGGCAAGGACTTTAGCCACTAGGCCACCATGCTGGATAGCAGCAGAGCAGCTCTTAACAGACAACTTTGTTGATGTCAATGTAGAAGAAAGAAACAGAAATGACAGTACCAAGTCCTAGAATAATGAGGTAGAAGTTCAGGAAGATGCCTTGTAGATAAGAGTTTGTAGTTCTTCCTTTACCAAACTGGCCTGCTTTCTCATTTGCAAAATAAAAAGATTGTGTTAAGTTCTTTCCATCTCTTAAATCCTGTGACTCTGGTTCTTCTGGCAGTAGCAGAATTCATATTAAGGTCATAGTCAAGAAACTTGGAATTTCACAGCTTGTAATTTCAGTTTTCATACAGCTAACATTGAGGCTTGTGATTACTATTTATTATACTTATATATCCACTTCTGAGTTAAATGATTGCACATTCAGTTTACTAAATTTTCCCATTAAATTACAGTAACACATTCCATCAAAGCTTTTGTTTGAGAAGCTTATTGCCTCTTTTATACAAGTTAATGGTGACTGAGTTAAAACTGTATATGAAAAAGAACTGTGGTTGTTAAATAGCAGAAAGGAAATAAAAGCAAAAGTCTCTGAAAATAAGTAAGTTTCCATGTCTCTGGAAAACAAATTAATGTGTGAGATAATAATGATGTCTAAGCCATTTCCTGAAACCTTTTCTAGTGCTGTGTCCCAGATGACCCAGGGTTAAAATATATAACTGATTTTAATAAAAGCTTATATTTTAAATCCCTGAAAACAAACGTGAAAACATTCAAATCTATGAATTATCAGCTGTTTTCCATAAGCATCTGGATAACAAATTTAGTTTTTAATGTAACAGAGTAAATACACCAATAGCTCTTTGAAATGAACTACATATCAGGCACAAAATTCATTTAATCCTCATAGCCCTGTTACCAAGTATTAATTCCATCTTACATGTCAAAAACACTCAAAGACATGCAATCCCATCCCAGGATCTTAGAATTGTTCAGAAAAGAGCCAAGATTTGAATGTAATTCTTCATAAATTTGCATGTCATCCTTGCACAGGAACCAGGCTAATTCTCTCTGTATTGTTCCAATTTTAGTATATGTGCTACCAACCACAGTGAACACAATTTGAATGTATTTCTGTATAATATTTGGCAAATGTTATTTCTACTACTATGATTGCCATTAAAATGTTTGCAGTATGTAAGTATTCAAAGCACATATGTATTTTTGTTTCCCATTCTAAATCAATTTTCCATGAGCAAAACAACATATAAATACCTTAGCCATTAGTAAAATTTTGATTTTGCGTGTGTGTTTGTGTCTTTCTATCTGTTTACCTGTCGGCGAAGGTCCCTTGTCTTCTTACACATATTGTCGATGGCAATATTCAGGGTATTGCTCCTTTCTTTTTTTCCAGTCTGCAGGGAAGAAAAATGAGACAGCGATTTGCTTTCTAATTTTCCTGAAAATAACAGCTTGGAAATTCAAGAATAGGTTTCTCAACAGTTAGGACATTGCATATGATTCATGAGCATTTCACTTAAGAGTAAGTAGAATGGTGATTAAAGTTCACACTATTTTCTTCTTTAAGCTTCTTTAATATATCCAATATAGGGTTGGCTTATATTCAGTGTGGCAAACAGGCACAGCATTATCTCTGAGAAAGTCTGATCTTCTTTCTTAACAAGTCAACTCTTTAACTGCAAAGCATGCAATTAGCTTAAAAGCATTAGATGCCCAATTTGTCAACTTCTGTGGGAGTTTCTGAAGTCATTTTCATAGTGTATTGTGTAAGTTATGCAAAGCCATATTTGAGTTTGCTAAACACTAAATAAAATATGCAGTGCAAATTCATACAATTTGCAAAAGTTGACCACAATTTTAGCTGACAATATTCCAAGAACAAATTGTTTTAAGTAGAACTGCATGCTGTTTTTAGCTCTTAAAAGATAATTTCTGCAATACCTTTTCATTTTGGGGGCAGAACAATTCTCTCTGCTATATTATTAACCTAACTCTTTAGGCTATTAAGACAAGAGAGAGACACCTAGGTTGGTATTTTCTACAAATTATTTGTGTGGAAGACAAATGGATTAGAAACAATCATTTTTTTTCCGTGATATGGTAAATTTCACTATGTGATTCAAATTAGAAAAATTGCTGCTCTTTAATTTAATAAACTGAAAGCTCTGAAACCACCTGGAAAATCAGGAAGGCAAGTTTAGGCAGCTGATAACTGAGGTATTTTACAGGCTAAACTGCAAATAAAAGGATACTTAGTTATGTATAAATCATTGGGCAGCAGGCCATTCACTATTTCCAATAACTAAACACAAACAAAATTCCATATCTTGAAGGGGAAATATTCCTAAGCAAGAATTTTAAAATATCTATTTACATAAAATATAAACTGCATTTTTAGTTTTATCTCCTGTCACATATTTTTTGATACTATATTTATAACAACAGCATTCCCACATTTTTCCATCTCCTTCCCTAAATTTATACATAAATTATTCTTTGGTATAAGACAACATCTCCCAAAATAATACTTAAAATCCTACCTAGTTTTCAGTGGTTTCTACCAAAAATGTCTCCAAAAACCCTTCTCAAAGATAAATTCTTACTTTTCTTTTTTCCAATAGCATTTTGAACATTTCTAATTATACTTATTCTGTGCATACTCAACACAACTACAACATTATTTGAATCCAGATACTTACAAGTATGTCTGGAATTTTTCTCTACTTATGATACCATCTTACATAGGTAATATTGCATGGGGTTTATTATTACACACATGAATAACTTCATTAGTTGTATTAGCAGCCTACTATATGCCAGGAGGATGGCCTATTACAGACTGCAATTATTTAGCATTTAGCTCTCAAGGCATAGCTGAAGAACCCTGTTAGAAATAACTGTTGACTGCTGCCTAAAATTCAGTCGTGTCTAGACTTTTTTTCAGTACCAATATCAATCTATGACCATCCTCTGAGACCAGCAAATAAACTACAAGACACTTTGCATCAGTGCATCTACAGCTACTTAAATTCTAATACCAACTCCTACAAATCATGGCAAGCAAAAACTGGCTCCACACATTTCCACATGTCTCCTATGGGAAGACACAATCATCACTAATTACTTTAGTACATTTTATTTTTTAAAAAGATTGTGGAATGTGTGCCTGCTGGAAATTATGTCTAATGAAGTAAGAGGGGGAGAAACGGATGGCAGAGGTGGGAGATAACTAAATTAAAACAGATTACAATAACTAGCACAGTTTGAATTCTAGCTATTAGAGAAATGCTGACAATTATTCAGATAAACATGATGGCACAGTCACAACTGCTACACAACACTCTCCAACCTAGCAGTGGTAAACAGAAAGAGTGAATTCATCACTACATAAGGCAATGGCATTAGCAGATACACATGGAATATCAGTCTCTAGTTTTACCTAGTGTCATTCAATAGTCTCATATAGCGTCACTCTTTGTTGTATCTCTTTCTACTTCACGAAATCAGAATGATCCAGCTATCCCACATCTGGGAATATATCCAAAGGAAATGAAAGCTGCGTATGAGAAAGTGAACTATACTTCTTTATTTGCAGCACAACCTACAATAGTAAAGACATGGAAACAACACAGATGTCCATGCAAAGAGGAATGGATAAAGAAACCGTGGTATGTCTTGTCTATGGGATACTACTCAGCCATTAAAAAGAATGAAATTCTACCATTTACAACGAAATGATCCCAACTAGAGACCATTATGTTTAGTGAAATAATTCAATCATGAAAGGACAAATATTATATGTTCTTTCTGATATAAGGCAACAGTCATGCAGAATACAAGATCAACAGATATATAGGAAAAATTGCATGCACATCTAGAGCACCTGTATAATAGAGACTTTTATATCAATGACATGAAGAAACAAAGCAGTATGCATCTCTACTTCCAAATCAAAGATGGACTCACAAAGAAAATGTTAAATATATCTTGACAATTGAATGCTGGACTCTCCGCCAATGTCCATACCTGCAATGTCAGAATACATTTAAATAGCAGAATGATGGTATTATGAGTTTTGTTGAAAGACTATACTATCGTAATGATATGGGAAAAATCAATGGCAGGAGAGGTGGGGGTTTGGGAAGGGGTAAAGGGGAATCCTGAAGCCTATGGAAATGTATTATGGAATAATAAAATACTGTGTTGTGTTGGCTGTAAAAACTTGCTTTCTTTGGTGGAATGATTCATCAGAACAAGTAAAAGATGTCAGCCTTCTCAGAACTAGCAGCAGAAGCATACAAAACTTTAATAAAGGATGACAGGAGGTGACAGTATAAAGAGATTCAATAAGGACAGTAAAGATGATTCCCTAATTCTAACAGAATTTAACCTTAGTTTAAAATGTTTCTTTGGGTCAAAGACATTTTGTTCTCTAGATGCCAATCAACCGCATTATTACACAAAGTGTAAAGTTCTTTCTTTTTTCCCTTTCGACTCCACCCCAACTACCATCACCTTTCCCTTCAACTCCAGTCATTTATTGGATTTATGTCCTATTTATCTTATTCAGTCAAGACATTTTATGCCTCTTTCTTCTTCTTCCATGGCATACATATAAATAATCCCAAGAGAAATATCTCCATTCTTTTTAAAGGCTCTCCTTCCATCTTTTTTTTCAGGCCTGAATAAATCATCAAGCAACAAGCTAGGACTAAAGGTGAACTGTGAGCTGATGTAAGGGACAGAAAGGGAAGGATATTAAAACACAGTCACAAATAACAGACAAAACTGCCCACCTCCCAAGTGCTCAGAAAAGAGGACTCTTCTTAAAGGAATCCTTGGTAGAAGGCATCAGTAAGTGAACACAGCCCTGCTAATAGAAAAAGAGACCACTTACACTGGAGTGGCAGAGAGAAGACACTGGCAAAACACGCCATGGATTAGCAATTCGTGAAAAGCAATCACATTCTACAACAATGAGTAAAACCGCCAGGAAGGATGCTAACAGAAAAGAACATGTCTGAGCAAGGGCTTGATTCATTAGGTGTCATTAAAATTATAGTTTCACATTATGCACACCATTCTGAGGCTCACACCTCATGTGGTCAATGTGGTCATAACTATAATTCTTTCCATTAATTCTGTGTCACCATTGATCCTATGTAACTATTTGCACTTAATCACATTATCACTTGCTGATCCCTTTAAAGCTTTGTACACAATTAGACAAAGTCTGTTTTTTTTTTTAAGATTTATTTATTTTTTTTTTTATTGGAAAGGCGGACATACAGAGAAGAGAGACAGAGAGGAAGATCTTCCATCCGATGATTCACTCCCCAAGTGAGCGCAACGGCCGATGCTATGCCAGTCCGAAGCCAGGAGCCTCTACTGGGTCTCCCACGTGGGTGCAGGGTCCCAAAGCTTTGGGCCGTCCTCGACTGCTTTCCCGGGGAACAGGCAGGGAGCTGGATGGGAAGTGGGGCTGCCGGGATAGAACCGGCGCCCATATGGGATCCGGGGCGTGCAAGGCGAGGACCTTAACCACTTGCGCCACCGCGCCAGGCCCAACAAAGTCTGTTTTTAAATAAACTCTCACTGAAGTATCCTACTCTAAGTGCTCTACATTGCCTTTTGGGACCCTTCTGGGAAGAACTTGGTAACGCTGTGCTGTCCAATATATGTGGCCAATATATGTGGCCAAGTCACAATTTGTTACTTAAAAATGTATTAAAGTTAAATGATCTTAATAGTCAACTCAATAGTTCATTTTAAAACACTCAGTAGCAACATGTGTACTGGCTAGTGCACTATGTCAGACACAGAACATGTCCACAGCTGCAGAAAGATTTATTGGACAATGCTGTTGCAATACATATGCTGATGGCTTGATGAGTTCCTTCTTTTGTATAAGTCACCTCTCAAGCAGATCTAATTAAAACAGAGAATAATAAACCAACAAAACAAAAATGTTCAGCCCACATGGTGCTTATTCTCTATATAGAAGATTGCTGCTGGATTTTGTCTGTATTTTATTATATTTTTTAAAATTTATTTTATTTTAATTGGAAAGTCAGATATACAGAGAGGAAGAGAGACAGAGAGAAAGATCTTCCGTCCGATGATTCACTCCCCAGATGAGCCACAATGGCCAGTGCTATGCCAATCCGAAGCCAGAATCCAGGAACTCCTTCCAGGTCTCCCACATGCATGCAGGGTCCCAAGGGTTTGGGCCGTCCTTGACTGCTTTCCCAGGCCACAAGCAGGGAGCTGGATGGGAAGTGGGGCTGCTAGGATTAGAACTGGCGCGCATATGGGATCCTGGAATGTTCAAGGTGAGAACTTTAGCCGCTAGGCCACGCCGCTGGGCCCATTGTGTGTTTTTAAATCCTTCACCCATCTTCATACTGATGGCATTAAGAGCATATTCTTATTTGTCATGTTCAAGGGCTCACATGATCTGCTCCCGTATTTACCCCTTAACTATTAGTGAGACACCTTAATGGTGTCTTTGCGTTCTATGCCAGCCAATCACAACTCAGAAACTCTACCTATAGAAGCCTCCCCCAAGCCCCTTTTTTCCCCATCTCTTTCCCCTGCTTTTGCTTATGGACGTCTTTCAAGAAGCAAACCAATTATTAAAATTTACATACAGCCTTTTTTGACCTTCTCAGTTATAATTAATCAATCTGTTCCAGGATATTATATTTCTTGTATTTACTTTTTAAAAACATGGTTTAATAAATAGTTCAACAAATATTCCCTGTCTACTATAGGCAAATGACACATTAAATGTTGTGTTTCCCTTTGAGTGGCACACAGTAAAGCACACATGGGCACAGCATTCAGTGGAATAATCCAGAGTAGAATGTGAGTTAATTAGAGTAGCACTTTATTTGGGGATGAAGGAAGGATTCCTGAGAAGGTAACAACTGAATCTAAAATGATATGTTGCAGTCAGGCAAGCGAAGCTAAGGGAAATTTCCATTCTGGGAGACAAATTTCTGGGCAACAGCAAAGGTTCTTAAAGGGTGCTTGGTAGCCAGTGTAAAAACTGTGTGGTGAGGTTTGTTGCTGGATGGCTTTGCAACACTAAGAACTAAAGTTGATCATATAAACAATTGGGAGTCATTGATAACAGGCAAATAAATAGTAGAGGCAGGCACTCATGTCAAACTGTTTTTCATGTCTACACAATGCATTGGAGGAGTGTGGCCTGGATAGTGGGATCAGTTGTATTGAGCTAAGTTTTTATGCCCATTAATGTATATGAGAGCTGAATGGGATGCAGGACAAACTGGGTCAGTTTGCTGCATATACTGGCAGGCACAGGAATCAGTCCTGGGACCCAGCCTGGTCAGGGTTATTTTGTGTTCCTCTGAGTAGGCTGCCAGTCCTGCTGATGAATGTGAGGGCCAAGTGTTTGGTCGGCAGTGTTGGGCTGGGTCACAATATTCAATGGTTTACATTAGAGACAGGGTTGGAGATGGAACTGATGCAGCAATTACAGTACCAGCATGTAAGTTGTCTGACATGGCGACAGAGTGAGTTGGACTTCACACTGGCAAGCAGTCACAAAAGTCAGGTCTGGGATCACCTCAGATGAGGTTCTTCTGGGGTGCCTCCGAATAGAACTGCTAGACTCAGAACTCCAACAATGGGGAGAATTGTAGGACTTGTGGTCTGACCATGGAGTGTATGTGTTGGAACTGGACCTCTTCAGTGGCTAAGATCAAGCAGTGGACATTATGCTCAGATGCACATGGAGGATATGAAAGTCCACTGGGGCCTGCAGAGGACATCTGGTACAACAGCAGAGGAAGGATAGAAGAAAAAATTGTGCAAGTACCCCAGGCAAGCGTTGGCAGCAAATATCTGGGTGAATGGAGACTCTAAGGTGGACTATGTCAGTCAAAGGAGCTTAGATGGATTTCTTCATCCTTGAATTGTCGAGACTGACCGCATTTTAGAACTATCTAAACCATCCTTGGAGCAGGCTGCACATCAGGGACCCTGGGATGGCATCGAGTGGCTATTCCCCATACACCAGGTACTGGGGTGGCAGAGGTTACATGCGGTTTCTCCTCTAATTTTCCCATTTTCTCTAGATTTAGGGGGAAGAGGGGGTAAAGATTTGGAGACAATAGTCTCACCTTAGTCAACTATGTGAACATCATAAAAAAAAAAATTAGGAACAAACAGTCAAGTTGGATATTCACAGTAATGATCTACAAGAGAATTAAAGAGTATTAAGATGAGTGTGGTGGCACTCAAGAAAGAGAAGACAGACTTAGTTTTCTGTCAAAGTAAACTGGGTAAGACAAAGATTGGCAGATGTTGGCAGGTGAAGGAAAGAAGGCAATCTCATGGTGTCCTACTTTCCAGCAATGAGAGCTAATTAGGTGATAGTGCTATGAACTGAAAGCATCAATTGGAACCAAGTCAGCACAAGAAGGATGATTTCAGTTTGGGGATTGTTGAAGGCCTTATAGAGAGCTCACCTTATTAATATTTTGTCTAAGGATTATTGCTTACCAACACGCATCTCTCTTAGTGTACTGTATATTCCTTGAGGAAAAGTGAAATCCATTAAACCTGTTTTGTCCCATTCAGAAGCCAACACAATTCTTTGTATGTCGTAAGAGCTCAAAAAGTATTTGTTGAACATGTAAGTGTAATGAAAGACTGGATAACACTTATGAAAATAACGTATTTCTGAGCTTTAATTCCCAAAATCACAAAATGAAGGCTTTCCCTAAACTGTTACTATAACCCCTTCTAAAACTTTATACAAATGTCATGTTCTGTAAAAGGTAAAACTATAGAATAATATGTTACTTTCATTGAACCATTTCTTGCATAAACGGCCATTGAAAATGTGTCAAAATTTGCAACTTTAATGAGAAACTGAAATGGTAATAAATAAAAGATGCTTGAAATAGGAAGCCCATGGTGGTCATTCTAGAGAACAATGAAGCGTCAGCCTCTAAGGAATAAATTTTTAAAACAAGTAAAAATGGATCTGGTTCATAATTAAATGAAAATGTTAGTGTAGAAAAGCTTGTACATAGAATTTAAATAGCAAAAACAAAAGTTTTGGTGTTTTAGTTGTATTTTGTTTTATATCTAAATGTATGCTATTATATTCGACTTTTAAAAATGACTTATTTCCCTTTTAGTGTAAAATCTTTGTCTTACAGTAAAGAAATACGATGCTCTTAAGCTTAGTTATTCTCTGCAGCAATAGCTTTAAAAATATTTTATCCTTAACAAATAGCAGAGCAACAGATTCCAGTCTACATTTTTCAGGCATGAAAGACAAACAAATAGACAAGCATAAAAATAAAATCTCTACTTTTAGAATATCACAGAACGAATAGCATATCAGAAAGACATCCTGATAGTGAGCACGCGAACTGATCTTTCAGAGGGAAGGCTGCAGCACGAAAATAAAACAAAACAAAACTTAACTCCAAGATTTTGAACAGGATTTTGGAAAAAGAAAAAAAAAAAACCACAACGGCATAAAAATAGAATCATTTCGCTAACAAGGGAAGTATCTTGAAGACAGACAGTGCCTTGATCTTTTCTTTCTTTTGGGAAAGTAAGATGTCATGCCCATATAGTTGCTTTCTGAGGTAGGACTAGGGATCAAGGATCCGATTCACCACTTTGTGGAATGCATACCATATTCACGCACTTTAAAATGCTATTCACATTTGCAATACAAAGGAAATGAAGTTCAGTAAGCTTAACAATCCTGCCTTAGGAGACACATTAGGAGATAGAAAGGTAAAGCTGAATCCCATCTCAAATTTGACCCATCATACAATAACAAACTGAATGTGCTGCTACTTATTCTTCAATTAATATTTTATTATATAAGTTACATAAGTGCAACTCTAAAATGCGGTGGGCAAAATACATTTGTGGAGTCAGTTAACACTGTATTTGAATCTGAATTCCATATTCAATAGCTATTGTGAATGTATCATTTGAGCTCAGCTTAATTACTTTATTTAACAACAACAACAAAAATTCATTGGAAGGGCAGAGTTACAGAAACAGGGACACACACACACAGGGAAAGACAAAGACAGAGAGAAAAATTTTCCATTTGCTAGTTCATGACCCAGATGGCTTAAACGCCAGGGCTGGAACAAGCCAAACCAGGAGTCAAGAGCTTCTTCAGGACTCCCACAGCAGTGACAAGGCCACAAGTACCTAAGCCATTTTTCCTGTTTTCTTCATGCCATTGACAGTGGGCTATTTAAGAAGTGCAACCCCAACAGCAACTGCTGCTCCTATGGAATTGCCTGCATTTCCATTCCATTTCAGGTGTAACATCTGTAAAACTTATCTCTCATTTAACTTTCCCTTATCTTTCAAATGGTCAAGTCTTAACTCTGTAGTCACAATATCTGCTATAGTATCTGATACTCAGTGACTGTGGGTGAAATGAATCAATGGGAGATTGGTAAATGACATTTATGTTAATAGCAACTTATAAGTTGTAATATTAATAATGTTAAAATTAATATATTAATCAAAGTCATATTGGTATTGATAGTTATATTAATAATTATAAAATTAATAATATTAAGCAGTATTAACAATATAGAGTTGTTGACATATATTAATATAATAGTAGTAAGGTATAATTTATTAATAGCTTCATACAATCACTATTTACATTTTAACAGATGTGTGAATTTCTACCCTGTTAGCTGTCAAACATTCTGCTGAATCAGTGTTCTTATTTATAAAATGCTCTTATTTAAAACATGATTTCCTGTATGAGTGGTTTGAGGATGAAACACAATCTGTGCATCAGAAAGGGATGGATTCTGAAATAATTTCCTTGGATGACCTTAACTGAATTTTACTTTTTGTCCAGATTCAAATGTCCTTTGAATTTGTAAAAGGAGGTCCAACTGTGAACACTGCGTGCTCTCTACCATATCTCCCCCAACTCCACCATGAGTGGTGCCAAAGTTCTCTTGACAGGCAGTCTAGTGAGGGGCTAATTATTGAGAACAGGACTCTCCAGCCAGCTGCCTGTGTTCTCAAACCAGAGATAGTAGATAACCGAAAGGAACTGAAAATGCTAGAGATGACATGCTGTGTTATTTGCTAAAATCACAAGCTTCCTCAGTGATTTCACTTCAGGCCATCCTATTTTGTGACAATATGCCTTAATTACAATATTCTATTTTCTTCTCTTCCTACCAGTTTTCCCTTCTCTACTCAAACCCAGAAAGCTCTAGAATTGATCTTGTTCTTAATTAGGAAAAAAATAAATAAGATGTTGTTTATTAATTTCAGCACCAAACTTAATTGTGATCTCTTTCTAATGGATTTCAAATCCAAATCTTGACATATCCTAGGTCAGACACTAGCTTCTATAAATCAAGCTATTCTTATCAATAAATAAAGGAAACAGGTTCAAAATTGGAGGATTCACCTAGGTTCATGGCAGGATCTAATGATAATATGTAATTTAGTGTTTCCTAAATATCTATCACAGGACATACATGGTACATGGTGAAAATACCAAAATTAGGGCCCAGAATGATGACTCATTGGCTAAGGTCTCACCTTGCAAGTGTGGGATCCCATATAGGTGCTGATTCATGCTCTGGTTGCTACACTTCCTATTCAGCTCCCTGCTTGTGCCTTGGGAAAGCAGATGGAGATGACCCAAAGCCTTGGGACCCTGCACCCACATGGCAGACCCAGAAGAAGCTCCTGGCTCTCAGTTTCAGATCAGCTTAGTTCTGGCCACTGTGGCTATTTGGAGAAGGAACCAGCAGATGGAAGATCTAGAAGAACTAGTTGGTAGCAGATCTCTTTAACTCTCTCTATATAACTCTACGAATGAAATAAAGATTTTAAAAATTGGTATAAGGCTTCAAATCTTAACCCCAAACCTTATTAACAACAAGCAGACCACCAGCAAGTTATGTAAGTTAAGCTTCAATTTCTATGTAAGACAAGAATGCTTCTTTGTAGAACAAGAAACCCTTTTAGGGTTGTTGTCAGAATTAAATAAGAATGTTCTAAAGTATATAAAATAATAACTCATGACTGAAATCTAATAAATCATGTTTCTTATTAGCAATAAAAGTAAATGAGCATCACTGAAGGTAGAGGATACTCAGTGCTATAGTGCACCAGCAGTCTCGGCCTTAAATGATGCTCGGTTATTCATCTGAACAATTTCTGAAAATAATATTGACACAGATAAACGAATGAAATTATAAAACACAATATAGATAGATCTCCTTGATAGTTCCTGTTACAGTCATCAGAAAGATTGTAGATACCTTGATATATAGGATATTGAGGTCTTTAATACAATGTAAACTTCTAGACAAAAAAATACAGTGAAAATTTAAGAGCATCAGTAAGCCAGTAGAACAATGCAACATTTATGTTATCAAACATATGAGTTATTATTTAATGTAGTATTCAGTCACTACAAGAAACTAGTATGCAGTGATATTGTACCTTACACATAAACCAATTAAATTCTTATCTTTCCTTCGAGTAGAACCATTAGTTTCTCAGTTTTACGGTTTCCCAGTACTTAGCACTGTAGAGAATTAGAAAGCCACTGATCTTGTTAAAATTTTATCTTCTGCTAATCCTCCAGGTTCTTAAACTATCACTTTTTTCCCCCTAAGCCAAGTTTTCATAGTTTAGTAACACGCAGCATGCAAAATTTCAGCCAACCGTGGGCTTTATGAACTTTCAAGTAGTCAACTGCCTAATAAAGCATTATATGTATTTAAAATATATATGTATATAAAGCATTCTATGCATATAATATCAAGAACATTAGAGATATCCATCTTTCTAATTGCTATTTTCACTTTCATCTTAAAGTGGAACCTTTTTCTTATAAACATGCATATTTTAACACTATAAAATAATAGTGCAACAATTTAATTTATACTGATTAACAAACATTTTCAATTATTTGTATACTCAATTAACAACACTTTTAAGGTGTAAAACTTGAGTTTCATATTTGACATTGCATGGGAAAGCTAATTTAAGATATTCTCTACTTTAGTGAAACAACACACGAGCAGTTTTTTCAAGATTAATTAGTAGGTAATAGTTTATTCACAAAAGCATACATAAATATATTCTTCACAGCAAGTCCTTTTACCTTACTGAAAATATTATTATTTGCTTTGAAGCTTGATTTTTGCATGTATTTTGCCAGAAAAAAAAAGAACCTGACTTATATTCCATTGGTCATGATCAAAAAGACAAAAGAGATCATGCTGGTGAGGGTATGGGAAATGGGAATTCTTAGAAACTGCTGAAAGGAATAATAATTAATCCTGCTATTGTAGAAAAAAACTAAACAAGTAACTATATTATGATCCAATAACCCTACTATTAGACATATACCCAAGGGAAATGAAATAAGTTTTTCAAAAAGACATGTGCACTCTAGCATTTATTGAAGGAAAATTCACAATAGGCAATAAATTAGAACATCATAAGTGTCCTGAAGAACATTTTAAAAACTGTGGTATGATACCCATAATAGAGTATTATTAAGTCAGCAAAAATGAAATCATGACATTTGCAATACTTTTGATGGGACTGGGAAATTCTGCAAGCACAAAGAGACAAGTACCACATGATCTCACCTTATTTAGTCTAAAATCGTTGATCTCATTGATGCTAACAGAATAGTGCTTACCAGAGGTTGGGGGGTGTTGTGGAAAGAAGGGATAAAGAAACATCATTTAACAGGTTCTAAGTTATAATTAGATATAGTTAACAAGTTCTAGTATTCTATTATAGGAGGTTACTATAAATAATAATGTACTATACATTTTTTCTAGAAAATAAAGAACAAAAGCAAGAAGAAATAATTTTTAAGGTTTTAGTCAGAAAGAAATTATAAACGTGGTGCAGCAGATAATGATTCATGGCAGCATCGCAAGTGGGTGCCAGTTCTTTTCCTGGCTGCTCCAGTTCTGATCCCAGTATCAGCCTGGAAAAAACAACCTAAGATGTTCCAAGTCTTTGGTTTCCTAACACCCATGTGGGAGAGTTGCACGTGGGAGACCCATCTCTGTCTCTCCCTCTCTCAATAACTGACTTAGAAAATTCATTTAAATAAATATTCTAAAATGGGAAATGTTAAATATTTGGGGAGACAAATTTATTCTAACTGAAACATTAGGCAACACATACATGTATTACAATATTACATGACACCCAATAAATAGGTACAATTTTATGTTGCAGTTAAAATGTAAAAAATATTTTTAAAAACCACCTCTCCAATTGCAGATGTCATTTTTAGGTGTTAATTTTAAGTGTCATCATGAGCGCATGAAAGAATACTTGGATACTGGTAGTACGTCACTTCTGAGTATGTTGTGAGATGTTGCCAGAGGAGATTAGCAATCTATTGTATCAATACACTGTTTCAAGGTCCACCCTCCTCCATGCAGATTACTATCATCCAATCTATTGACAGTCCTGGTACAACAAAACAGCAACAGAAGCATTTGTCCTCTTCTCTAGCTGGGACCTTCTGAACTCAGATGTCAGAGCTCGCTTGATTCTTGAGCCTTTGAACTTGGAATGAGCATTACCTTATTGGCTTCTCATAGTCTTAGTCAAATGTGCTGCTTATTACAGAACTAGATCTCTTGTTTCTCCTGTTTGCAGATGGTTGATTGTGATACTCCTCAACTCTCAAGACGGTGTGAGCCAATTCTCCTAACAAGTCCATTCATGATTATCTAAGCACAAACAGGGTTTCAATGGTTTTCGGTACAATGGTGTAAGCTGCCACTTAAACGGTCAGCATCCTAGGGGTGGGTTCAGGTTTTAGGTTCTCCACTTCCAATCCAGCTCCATGCTCATGAACTTGAGGAAGCAGTGAAAGATGGTCCAAGTATGTAGACAGCTCTAACCCATGTCAAAGACCAAGATAGAGTTTTATACTCCTGACTAGCCTGTCCCAATCCTAGTCATTATGGCCAAATTTGGAGTATAAGAACAAATAGGACTCTCTCTCTCTCCCTCTGTCTCTTGCCTGCCACTCTGCCTTTCAAATAGACAAATAACTGTTTTTAAAAAATAAAAGTCTGGGGAAAATGAAATTAAACACTGGTACATATCTTTGAGCCCCTTCATTGCATCCTATTTGGTATCTGTTTTTCCAGGGAATCCCAATACTTCACCCATGCTAAATGTTTCCCTGTAAACCCATGAATGCATTCACCATCCTTTGGAACCATCGTCTCCACCCCTTCTCCCTCAAAGACTAGTCTTTGCTTTGAGATAGGTTTGTCCATAGAGAGGCACAAAAGAGTAAGAGGAAAGTAAAGCTGGAGTATTTGTTTACTGGTTGCCATCCCACAAGGCTGTAAGGTGGTAGTCAGGCATCCTTCCCTAAAAAGCTACAGTCTCACTCAGTCTTCACAACCCATTTTCTCCCTTGTTCCTACATAAGGGTAGAAGAGCTCTCTACTGTTACTGTCTAGGCTCAGTTCTATCCTTTGCTCATGCACACCTAAGTAAATGGGCCCTTTAATACATTTTCCTCAAATAACTTGATGTGCCATATTTACTCTTGCTGATTCAAATGGATACAGTAAATCCAGGGGAAAACTCAGCTGTCAGCATCCAATGAGCCAGCAATAACTTTCCTGCTCCCTTTATCTCTCCTTCCTGCCCTTGCTTCTACTGTAAAAAAAAAAAAAAGGTAAGGAAAAATGACAGAAAAGTTAATTAAGTTCTTTTTCAATTACTGGTTTCCTATCCACATTAGGTCTGAACTGTGAGAAATCAGAAGATTAAAACCAAGATAGAAGTTTTAACAATCACTTTATAATTACTGGTTAGAAGAGAAAAAGTGACACATACGACTGAAGTTTATTAGAAATGTTTTGACATGGCTTCACTTTTTCAATCCGGTTTAGAAGAAGAATTCACCTCATTATATACAATTAAATGGTAGTGAATCACAAAAACATAATCGCTTTTCTTTACCTGTTTTTTTAAAAAATACTTTAGTTATTTTGGTTTTAAATTCCAATTGCTGCATTGGAAGCATCTCAAATGTTATTTTTTCTTTGTTACTAAGAAGGAACAGTAGCAAGAAAGGGGGTTCTTAGGAAATATGTAGAATACTGAACATTCTCACAAGGCAGACCTGAAAATGGCATCCATTTCAGTTAAGGGGAAAGAAAGGCATCCAAAGGAAGAAGACTGAGTCTGCTTTACAATATACCACCAGCTTTACACAGAACCCGGCTGGCAGTATATGGGACTTACAGTCACAGCTCTGTGAGAATCTACTCAACCACACCTCACAGTGAACACACATCCCCTGATCCAGCTGCCACAGTTAAGTTCATAAGCGCCTGAGCCCAGGGCCTCAGCTCCACACTGTGCCAAGTACCTGCACCTAGTGCTGCAGCCACTGCTTGTAAGCCATGTAAGATCTGAAACGAAGAGTGATCCCTTTAGCCACGTCACCTCACTGTGAGGAAAATAAGAACAGCAGACTGCAAAAATCTTTGCCTCTGATAGCATTAACAACTTTAGTGCTTGCAAACTCTTAGTGTAAGGCAGTGAAGTACTCTGAATCACTAAATAATGCCTGCAGCTAAAGAAGACTCTTAGAAGCTATGGCCTCACTGTTCTCCAGAATCAGACCCCCCAATACCCTTCCCAACCAACATGCTAAAACCTATCTGCAGGTTAAAGTTATATAAAGAGACATAAAAGTTACCGTGAAAGGTTTGAAATAGGTGATTTCACCAAATGTTCAGATAGCCACACAAAGACATAAGAAATATGAAAATCAAGCATTATTTCCCTGTATAAAATGCATTTATATTTCACTCTCTAAGTGACAACACTGGTTTATTAGTTCTCTCAGAGGACAATTTTCCCAGTCACTGAAACTGGGCAAAAGTTTCAAAAAACTCGTCAGTTTTCTGTTAATTGTTTTGTTTTTTCTGTTTTACTCTCCGATTCTGTTTTCCCTTCCATGGTAGACGGAATGAATTCTTAAAAGACGACCTAAACTATCTTTATGAACAAGCCTAATTCCCTAGTCTAGTTTTATTAGTCCCAGTTTTTGACAAGAGGCAAGTGTCAAGCCGTTATGAAAACACAAAAGTAGATAGGCACTGATGGCAAAAGACCTTTTCATTATCAGCCCAGTTAACAAGTTTTAAAATGAAGTAACATTCAGGCTACGCTCTGTGTGATAAACGGATGCATGTTCCATTGCATCCTTTCAACATTGCTTGCAGTGAGTAATTCTACAATGTCCAGAAATTTTTTTAAGTCCTTTAGCAGGATTTAATTAAGGCTTTTAAACACAGCCTGAAGAATACCTAGATCTGAGAGGCAAAAATAACTACTGTATATTCAAAAGGGGACTACAAAATAATCATTTGACTTGTGCTTTTTAATCCTAACGTGTTATTTGTACATCTTTACCATATCTTCAAGAGACTTACATATTATTCAAATTATGCTTGCAAATCAGAAAAGGAAATACTTGTCCTTCATTGTTTAACACTAAAATTCAAAAACTATACATATAACTTACTAAATAATATCACCTGGATTGATTAGGAATGGGTCAGAATCTTGAGTGCTAGAATAATGTTTTATGAACATGACCTTCTTTCCCAAGGGTCAACTTTCCCCCTCACGGAGACAGTGCAAACAGCCTACCCACCCGGAAGAGATGTACAGCTGGGGAGTCATAAACCAAGCCTCTCTGAACAGGGGAGACTTGGACGTGCTGCCATAAATCACTTGCAGACGTCAGAGAGAACTGATAAAGCAGTGCAAAGCTCCCAACCAAGTGCGGCCCAGTTGCGGGAGATTGCTGTGATGATAATCGCCTGAACAAACCATAAATTCTGGACTCAGGAATGGCCTGTAAACATCAAATAATGGGCGTCTCAATTGAAAATGAAACTATCTGTTGCCTATAATATTTCTTGCAGTGTGGCTTAGAAAGCCAGTAATGTCGAAGACAGGCATGATCCTTTTCAATGTGTGTTGTTACAAAGCTGGGGATATTAACTCTTCCTTCCATCACCCTCAGGAAAACAGAGCTAAATGAGCTAGCCAGAAATCTTGGGGCATAAAATACAGATTTAACATTATGCTGCAAGAACATTACAAGTTAAAAAAAATACAGAAAACACAAGTACTACATTCCAAATGTACTAGCAAGCATTAAAGGAACATTACTATATAATTTGCACTGGGAACTGTATATTTCACCCTACCACATTTCAGTATTTCAATTCTCTCTCCTCTCTGCCTTCCTCTCTTGCTTTCTAAGGGTGTGTGACTGTGTGTTTGTGTGTAGGTAGCTCATAATCACTTTTAATAGTCATATACACACATACACAGCGATTATATGTATACCTTTCCAACTTTTCCAACTTATATATATACCTTTCCAACTGATTATAAGGTAGTATCAGTAAATTTACACACCTTTTTAATAACATGACACTTGGAAAATCTGAATAATTGCATAGGTAAGCAATACTTTGAAGGTAAGCTATACTTTAAAGAGTTTTAAAAGCATTGTACTAAATATATAGGAATTCATGTAATGAACACATTTATACTTTAGCTGGGTCATCTTTAAATAATCTATGACTTTTTACATGTGTTGTAAATGTTGGAAAATGTGTTTCTCCTACCATTTATAAATAAAACATATTTTGTTCTATTTATATGCTTTCGGCATACACCTTTGTTCCTTTTTAAAAGAGATTGTCTATTTTTATTTAAAAGACAGATTTATAGAGAGAAAAGAAGAGGCTGAGAAAGAAATCTCCATCTGTTGGTTCACTTATATGTTAGTTACAATGTCATGTCTGTCAAGAAGACTTACAGATCTACAGCAATTATAAATGGAAATTATATCTGGAAATGATAAACGTATTTTTAGGAGTTATTGATTCTTTTTCTCCAAACCCAATAGATATGCTAGAAATGCTAAAATCACAAGAAATGGAGTCTTATTTTACTCACTATCATGTCCATCATAAGTACTTAGCTTGTGCCTAGTACCTAGGCATTTCAATATTCATGTATTAGAAAAGTTGATGAATTATCTATTTATGTACAAAGGTACCTGGCATTTTTAGAAAGAATAGTGACATTAATGGGTTCTGTTCCCATCAAGGTTTTCTTTCTAAACCAATAAAGAGTCTGTAGGAAACGCTATCTTCCCAAAGTATATGAGTGAGCTGCAAATTATTATGATCCAGAATAGTCTGGTACATGCTTAACTTGGACAACTCAGATGTACATAGATTTAACTGAGAGGACAGTACTCAGTGCCAGGCAATAATAAACATTTCTATGGTACTATTTTATGATATAATCTAAAACAACTAATAATATTATATCCCACTCATAAATTATAAATCAAAATGATAATTTACCTTTGACTTTTTCACCAGTTGCATGTTTAACTTCAATGTGCATAAGCTGATTAGAAATACTCTATGTTATTAAAAAATTATCACTGCTGTTAAAAACTAGCTTGTAAAAATATATTATCCAGAAAATGGGTAACAGAATTTGGTCTGTTCTTGGAGTTTAAAAGGATTCATTAGAATCAGCAACTCTAAGAAAAACAATTGTCATAACGTCTACCAATGTTTCTCCTTTTCCATGATTTTTAGTTTGAGATTCAGTGTCACTAATTCAAGTAAAGCATTATTTCAATTTTTCAGTGTTTAAAACAATCAAACTTCATTGTGTATAACAGTAACCTGGGGAATATTACTGAAATGTAAATTATTTTTCATTAGGTCTAGGTGTGGCCTAACATTCTATATACATTATTAACTCCAGATGATACTGATACAGCAAACCCATGAACCTGCTTAGAAAAAAAAATTAAAACAAATAGAATATTCAAATCTGAATTACAATTTGTTCAAATATCCAGCATTTTCTCTTATTTTTCTTTTTTGTCCTGAATTCAGGCACATACGCATATGTAATTTATTTACTGTCACAAATATCAAAAAAACCAAAAGTCAATTGCACTTGGCAATTTTTGCAATTGTTTTCTTTTTAAAATGCCAAAGTCCATACTGGAGTAATAGCTGGAATATTAGACAAAATTATAAAAGAGTGTGTCTAGAATATCTTCCTAGAAGAAATTACAACGTTCACAGGAACATTGAATGGTTTTCAGGTCTGAGTTGTTCTTGACTACCAGAGTATGGGAAATGAAGGAACTTAGCAAACATGCACAGAAATCACTTGTAAATGTGGAAACCAAGTCAAAAGCTCACAAAAATTAGACTTCAGATTAGTGATAAAACTGAAATGATAATGAGGCTTATAATTTATCAGTGTTGGTTGTCAAATGACAATCCATGGAGTAATGTTTTTATGTGTTGAAATTCCTATTGTGAAACTTGCTTACAGGGTTTTATAACTTTCAAAAACTTGTCAGAATGGCAATTCCCCTACTGTTTAGGACAGTTGCTTTCCATTTCAGAGTGTTTGAGTTTGATAGCAGCTCTGGCTCCTAATTCTAGTTTTCTGTTAACACAGACCCTGAGACACAATACTGATGACTCAAGTAACTGGTTGCTGAAACCCATGTGGTAGACCTGGGTTGCAGTATGAATTTGCAGCTTCATAACTGGCCCAACAGTTTCTTCAGGTGAAGAGAGTTCTCTACATTTCAAATAAATTAAAATTTTAACCTGAAAATAAAATATTTATTCAATAATTACCTAATTTTGCAATATCTATCACATACCAATACCTATACCATTGTCTGTATGTGCATTTTATGCACCCACTTTGTGGCAGAATACTAACATTTATATTTTATAAATGAGGAAAGTGTCAGAGTCATCAAAATTTTTTCAACAGTAGTAAAGTTCAGATTCTTTATATATGCATTAAATATTCTAAATTTTCACTTTCAAATTCTCTTATTGGAACATTCTTTGAACTTGAGCAATTCTTTAAATATTTATTAAATAGGTGCAGGACATTCATCTTGTTGAAGTAAGAGTTTAATATGTTACTATATTACTGCAACTCCAAAAAAAAATAAAAACCCGTTCTACTTATTCCTTATATTAGAATCATTTTGTTGACCTTTCCCTCTGCTGGTTTATTTCATGATATATTAGTCAGAAATACAGTAATATACAAGCCAACTTGGAATTTTGAATTGCTGAAGATCAAAGTATCCCACACACCTTATGCTACGTTTTCTATTTAATGTCAGGCTAACACATTTTAGTAGTAAGCATTTACGATCATAGTCCTGAACAAAAATAGAACTGGAAAAAAAAAACCCTGGATAGCCTAATGAAAGCAGAACTAGACCATAACTTAAAAGGTCACGAGGGTAGAATGGTAAGATAATGAAGAGCATAAAGACAATCCCACTAAACACCATTACATGCTTTAATTTTTAAGTCTTAATAACTGCCTTTCACATAAACCATTTGAACAAAGTATTTTGAGCAAAATTAAGTGTTAAAACAAATCTGAAGGATAGCAGTCTGGAAGACCAGATAAATATTAAGAAATGAATGCGTGAATTAGAAAAAAACCTTCTTTACTCAAGGGAACAAAAGCATTTAAGATTATGAGCCAAATAACAAAGAAAACTGACCTCAGCAGTATTATCTAATGATCATCCCAGCACAATGTCAACACTTCAAAACAGTCCATAAATACTCTGCGATGCACATTCTGTTATTATTTTTATTATCTTTCAACATTGACATTTTAATATTTAGTGTTGATGCACATGGGTAATAACATTTCATTGGTTTTAGACCATGTTGACACAATTGCAAAATAAAAGCAATTGGAATTAGTGGAGAGCTTATTAATTTTTATTTCCGGTTTAAAAACAAAGGCAAGTAGTTAATTGGTTGACCACCAAGAGTCACTCAACTGCTTATGATTTCCTTTACCACACTCTGTTTATTGCCAGTTTCTCACACTCAACAAACATTCTACCGCAGAGGAGGGCATAAATTTCTTGAAAATAATTTAAGTCTATCACCCAACACTTGGAGGGTGACAAAATACCTTTAGTTCGTTGATGCCAATGTGGCAGTGGAATTATGGCTCCCAGGATGGCAATCTTGCATTTCCACCACATTAGACGTCCCACTAAGATACAGTTCACTGACTCAATGAATTCAGCAATAAAAAAGAACACATTTAAATACTAAAGCCATCCTCCATGAATAAATAGCAAAATAAAGGAAGCTCTTTAAGTGCTTTCCAGAAATTTAACCCAGAACATCAGTTTCTTATTATTTGTTCCTCCTTAATAACTTTTTTTCCCTAGGAAAAACTGGCAGAGAACACTGCCATTATGACCCTGAGTTTGTTGTTAAGGCAATAACATATATTGACACCGTTAATACCTGTAACTATGATTTTGTAATTCAGAGGTGAATGGAAAACACCAAAGCCTAAGAGTTTTCCTTGCCCATAGGGTAAAAAGGAAAAGAAAAAAGAACTTATTTTAAAAATTAAAAATGGGACCAAAAGCTCTGATACAATCAAAACGATCTGACAATGATTAAATTAACTGTCAGAATTAAAGGTAATAATCTTAGGTTGATTAAAATAATGCAAAGTCTCTAAAACATATGATCCATAGTACACAAATTGCAATAAAAAATAAAAATAAGAACAACTAATGTAATGAGACCCAGAAATATTTCAGATAATAGAGTTAAAAGGCAAAGACTACAAGAGAGCTATGATTTGTACTTCAGTGAAAGTAAATAACAAAATTAAGTAAAATAATAAAATTAACAAAAAAATAAAATAATAAAATTAAGAAAACAGAGTATTTCCAAAGTTTCTATTTGCTGCTTATTGAAATCTTTATTTAGTGTAGGGGTTATGTTTGTTATTATAAAGTAAACTGAACATATGCCATGGTAAAAAGCAAAAGAAAAAAAGAAAAAGGAAGGAGGAAGGAGAGTGGTAGCAATGGAGGCTATAGAGGGAAGTATCAGTGTCTTAAAATATGAAACACATGAAATTGGATAGCTATATATAAAGAAAAGAGATGGGACTAGAAAGGAAAGGAAGGGAACAGAAAAAGATTAACTTTCAGTAAAGAATATCACAAATATCAAACTGAAGCATGGGGAAAGAGGAATGGAAGTTGGTAAGCGCAAACATAAAATATGGGATATGGTGAGGAAAAGTCTCACAACCATCTCAATAGGATACCCAAGGATACAGTAAATAAAAAATGGAACCAAGGTGCTAGCTGGAAAAATAGAGAATTGTTCAAATCTGAGGAAGAAAATAAAACACCTTGGTGAACCTCAACCAAGATAGAGATGAACTAGGTATACTGTAATCTATTAACCGTGATGTAATACTTAAATAAAATCTTCAAAGCAGCCAGAAGTGAGAGTGGGTGACTGGCCTACTGTCTAAGTCCTCCACTGGAATGACTGCATCCCATATCAAAGGTGCCTGGATTTCAGGTCTCACTTTGCTATTGAATTCCAGTTTCCTGCCAGTGTATATCCAAGGAGACAGCAGGTGACAGTTCATATAGTTAGAACTCTACTATCCTTGAGGGAAATTCAGATTAAATTCCCAGATTTTTCTCCCACATGTGCAAATGCTCATGCAGATACACATGTGCATGCGTAAAATTATATAATAAACACACATACTATTATACAACTACAGCAATGATATATTATACATATATTTTATATATACAAGAGATCAAAGACATTATTTTTACAGAAAGGTTATGAATGCTATCTAGCTGTAGAAACTAGAGGACAATCAAATGATACCTGTTAACAACAAACTCGTTAACCTAGAACTTGGCGCCCTAAAAACTGTGTAGCCCATCAATACTAATAGACTTGGTTACTGAGTGAACTTAATGCTATGCTTTCAACTCAGGTGTCTGATTTCAATATCCATGCTCTTGTTATTACTAACTGCCTTCCAAATCTCCCATGAAAAAATCATAGACAATAACAATAATTGCATTGAACGAGCCCAAAACTGTACCTTCCTTGGGATCCTGATGAACAAACTAACCCAGCTGATGTCAAAAGGCTGGATTTTTTAAAGCATGGGTGTGCACAGACTATTTTTCGTACTCATCTGTCAACACTGATATTTGTGAATATTCTCAAGCAACAATTTATTCTTGGACTGCCACTGGGAACCTGATTCAAATTGCTTATTGCAATTGTTTGCAGTGTGTTTTTATGATTCTCTCACACAAAGAAGAGGATAGAATACACTAGAACCTCTTAAACTTGCTTCCAAAACATTGAAATACTATTTGTTAAGTCAAGGACTCTGGTTTCATCTTTCACACTGTTTGTTTGCAGTTTATTTATTTTGCTTTGTTTACAAATCAAATGAACTCCAGTATTAGCCCTACAACCTCATCTTTAAACTCACTCACTCAGTGTCACTTTTGGCAAAACCCTGTACTCTGCCTCCCTTATAATTGCAGTGAAATACCAAAACCTCTCGTCTCTAGCATATCTTCTCATGTCCAAAACATGTACTTCATTTTCTTTATATAATTTATGAGCAGCTTAATGAAAAGGGTCAATCTTACAAAATAGAAAAAAAAAATACCATTTTCACCCCAAAAGACATTGAGAAAATTCTGTTGATCACCTGTAGTATAAAATCTGTTTTATTGTCACTAGTCATTTTCAAACCTAATCCTGTTGCGTTATGGTTGTTATTAAAACACTTTTAGAAGAATATATCTCTTTAGAATTATGTTATGTTTAACACTGGTGTAGACAAGGGTTAATACAGCAAGCCTGAGACTGCTCTTTTAGAAAGCTCAGTATCTTGGAACTATCTTGGAAGTTTAAGTAGTAAACAGTCCACAATAGTGGGGTAAGAATTTTGAAGGACTGTAATATTCTAATAATGTAGGGGAAATCAGGGAGGAGATGATTACTGAGAGGGGGATAAGAGAAATCCACAAGCCTATGGAACTTTATCCTAAAATATGTTAATTAAAAACATCTCAAAACTCTGTAATTGTTGAGTAGCTTAGAGTGCCTGAATTGTGCAAAGATCATCATATGTGAGAAAAACCTTCTTTCCTCCCAGATTTTTGTAAAGGTTCAGAAGAGAATGAGCTTCCAGCAAAAACTCTGAACTCAGCTCAACCAAGAGCCCACGATAGATAAGATTTCACACACGTTCTCACAATTTGTTTCTGGATAAATTAAAGGTGTTCGGTATGACTCCACTGGGAGAGGATCCTGGCAGCTTGAGACTAGTTTCTCCCAAACTGTCACTTTCACCTATCCCTTTGGTTATTTTGCTTTGTGTCTTCCCACTGCAACAAATCATAGCCATGAGCATGACTCTTTGTTGAGTCTGAGATCCTTCTAGCAAGTCACCAAATCACGGAATGATGCTAAAGACCCAGGACAGAACTAGGGTTTTCGTTTGTATGCTTGCTTACTTGCTTCATTCTTCAAAACATAAAGAATAGAATATAAAGTTTAGAATCTTTCTTTGCAGACTATATTCAATTATGTACTATCAAATTTTTTACATGCCTATGAAACTATTTTGCATAACATACTCTTCAACTATATTCTTGACTATATAAATAGTAATAATGGTAATTTGGGAGAGAATAAAATATAAAAATAAAAATGATTTCTGCTCAACTATCGACTTTTACAGGAAAATCCAAGCCACCAGTTTTACAGGTTAATCTGTAAATTGGAATTATAAAATGAATAATGAGATCTAGTCAACTCAGAACCTACCAGTTGAAGTTCTAAAGAGTGGTTCCTTTACATGACCATAATCAATAGAAAATGTTTTGAAAGGTATAGTATTATTTTCCAGAAAAAGAGATGTATGAGCATGTTTCTGTTTCTGAACTACGAGTGAGAATGAAATGCATATGCATAAGCAATGAAAAAAGTATGTACAAGAAATGAAAATGTCTACAAAACACTTATACATTGTCTCCATACAGCTTTACATGTAATTTCCAGAAAAGCTGTCTATCAATAGTTGAGTAGATAAGTCACACTATATACAGACAGAGGAATACTCTTAGGCAGTAAACAAACAATAGTGAAAGTAAAAGCATGGCTGAATCTATAAAACATTATTCTAAATGAAAAAAGCCTGACTCTCCCTCCCTCCAAATTACATACTTTATGATTTTCTGTATCCAAAATTATTGAAAATGCAAACTAATTAGCAATGATAAAAAGTATGTTGGTGATGGTGAGAAAGGGGTTGGAAAGAGTTATGAATCATCAAGATTCATGAGGAAACATTGGAGAGTTTAGAAACAGTTGCCATTTTTTATTTTTATTGTGATGTCTTAGATATGTACATGCCAATAGGAATCACATCCAAAACTTTAAATGTGTGTATTTTATTTTATGTGAATAATTTTAATAAAGATTTTTAAACAATGGAGAAGGAAAGAATCAACATAAACTGCTACTATTCAGAGGAAAGCAATATGGACAGTTGAAAGACAAAAATCATAGTAAACACTGAGGAAGTCAGAATAGACAGCTTGGACAACATAATGTCCAGAAAATCGAAGCAGTTAACATCCAAGTGATTTTGTTGGAAAATAATTTTGTCTTTCTTGAACCAACTCAATGTGTAGTGTTGGAAGAATGAACTGTTGACAGTACCTCAACGAGAGAGAAAAGCCCAAAAAACAATGAGCCCTAAACTTAATTGATTTTCAAACTTTACAATAAAAAGCTACACTAAAATACAATCCTATCACTTACTGTAGCTACTTTTTACCACTTTTACCAAAGCCGAAATTCAACATATTACAAGCTATACAGGATCTACCTCTAAAATACATTCTCCATCTGCTTTTCTTCATCGCTTCCACTGACTCCATAAATCCATTTAAAATCATGTATGTCTGCATGAGCACATTCTAAACCGGGATCACTGCTACGGTATGTCTGCAGATGGCTTCCCTACTTCCACAATTAGCTCATCCTACTAACCCCAGACAGAAACAAACTGACATTCTGAAAAAGGTAAAGTATATTATTAAATCATGATAATCAAAACATTCCACACGTGTCTCATTATGACTAATACAGGAAAAGTTGTAAAATTTCTGATATGGTCTCAAATATTCTATCTTAACTTCAAACCATCATGATCACTTGATATAATAAGCTATTCCTCAGCTCATTTTTTGTTTTCGAAATATACAAAATTCTTCCCTCAGGAATTTACATCAGCCACTTGCCACAAAATCTTTCCCCCAAATTGTTGGCTACGCTTTCATGGTCCTGTTTCACAACTTAAGCTTCTGAAAAGTCATCCATATACACAGATATAAATGTGTACCCCATTCTTCTGGTCACCCTGTTCCATTAGCCTGTTTTATTTTCAAAACATAATTTAATGTTCATATATTATTTGCTTACTGAATGAAATTTTCAATGGAATGCAACTCTAAGAATAAGGATTAGGTCTGTCACAAGGCACATAGTATTTCCAATGCTTAGAAAACCAGCAAATTCACAATAGGAAGTTAGTATTCAAAAGGATTAGCATGGAATACAATGTTACATATTTGTTTAGGATGAATGTTTTGTTTGTAGCTTACATAGCATGATGAAAAAATTCACCAATACGTATAAGAAAACATTTTCATGAAATGCATTTTTAAGTTATATACATATATATAAACTGATGAAAGAAGCTGGTTAATTTAAACAAATTCTCTCTGAAAAGCATGAATATGGCTGATATTAGCAGAGAGCTACTGACTTTAAGTCACCTGCATCAATGAATTTCATGAATATTCAATGTCATCTCATCTTTTTTTCTTGGACTGTTTTTAATAAGCTCATTTATTTTGGAAGTTAGAGTTATATTGAATGGGAGAAGCGGAGAAATAACCTTTCATTGTCTGTCCAGTTCCCAATACAATGCCAGGACACAAACCTGCAAGGTCTACCTACTTGGGACACAGGCAGCACAGGAGGAGGTATCTTTTTAAAAAAGATTTATTTTGTTTTTATTGGAAATGCAGATATACAGAGAGGAGGAGAGAGGGTGAGGAAGATCTTCCATCCGATGATTCACTCCCCAAGTGACCACAATGGCCGGTGCTGCACCAATCTGAAACCAGGAGCCTGGAGCTCTTGTGGGCCTCCCATGTGGCTGCAGGGTCCCAAGGCTATGGACCGTCCTTGACTACTTTCCCAGGCCACAAGCAGGGAGCTGGATGGGAAGTGGAGCTGCCTGGATCAAAACTGGCACCCAGATGGGATCCTAGCATGTTCAAGGCAAGGACTTAAGTTGCTAGGCCACTGTGCCAAGCCCGAGGAAGCATTTTTTTTAACCCACTATGCTATAACAACAGCCCTCAGTTTCTTGTTCAAATTTTATTCCATAACTTTCCAATCTCAAATCTGACTTTGGCATCATTTAGAAATTTTCAAACATTATTTATTCACTGTGTACTTAAAAATTATGAATTTCTCTGTGTGTGTGTGTGTGTGTGTGTGTGTGTGTAAGAAACATGTGCTTTTGGGCCCAGTGTGGTAGCCTAGTGGCTAAAGTTCTCACCTTTTACGTGCTGGGATCCCATATGAGCACTGGTTCTAATTCCAGCAGCTCCACTTCCCATCCAGCTCTCTGCCTGTGGCCTAAGAAAGCAGAGGATGGCCAAAAGCCTTAGGACCCTGAACCTGCATCGGAAACCTGGAAGAAGTTCCTGGCTCCTGGTTTTGGATCAGCTCAGCTCAGGCTGTTGTGACCACCTGGGGAGTGAACCACAGGATGGAGAATCTTTTCTTCTTTCTTTCCTTCTTTAGATCTGCCTTTACAATAAAAAATTTTTTAATAAAATAAGAATGTTGAAGAACACAGAATAATAGTGATGACAGCATCCTGATTTTATGTCTTGCTAATCTTCACTATATCTTCATATTATATGATGGCTTTGTTTTCCAGTTAGTATACTTGGGTGCACTTATGAAGTCTTCTTCTGCCCCTAATTAATTGGTGTCCCTACCTAGAATGGCTTTTGGTGTAACCAAATAGTTTCATGTCTTTGATCCTCAATCAAATTAGTTTGTCCTAACATTTTCCTAATAAAATTGATACACTTCTAATTATGAAATATTCATCCATCCACAGAACAGAGCCTATTTTAACCAGCATAGTCAAAATTATGGCTGTAACACCTAAAAGCACAAATATAGTAGGGAAGTATTTTGGCTTAGCAACAGTTCTAACAAATTCACCAGATCTTCCACACCTCTAAAACCAACCATTCCTCCCCTACATGTCCTACCTTTCCAGGAGATAAAGCCCTCAAGTCATGAGAACATTGAAGTCATCTTAGATTGGTCTCTTCCTCTCACTCCCACACTCAATCTGTGCCCATGTTCTGCTGATTCTTCTAAAACATTCCTCAATTACAGCCGTCGACATATTTTTGTTTCTCGATATCTCTGACTAGAGATTTCTAACTGTGTTTGTGATCGTCTATGTTTTTCCCACACCTCTAAAAAGTTCTCAGACTCAAATTAGAAACTGAGTATGACACTCTGTTACTTAAGACTTATCCAGTGTTTCCTTAGAGTAAAGATTCGTGTAAACAAGGAATGCTTTGGGAACAGAAATAAGGTTGGCGTTCACTGCACACTCATTGTAATCTCTAATTCCCCTTGCCGTTGTCTGTGCCCTCCCATTCCCCTAACCAACCAGCCTCCTACGTGCTCCCCACCCTAAGCCCCTTCACTGGAACATGTGTTCTTCCCAAGGATAATGTTTTTTGATTAGCACTCCCATGGAATGACTTATTCTTAGACTGTTAGTCATCTTCCTCCTCCTCTTCATACTCTTTCCAAATTGTCAGTATTTCTCAGGGTAGAATGTGCCATGTGAAGACTCAATCGTGTTTGGATGTAGATATTCAAATTTTAGAGGAAAACTAACCAAAATTAGTAATGCAGGTGCTTACTTGTAAATTAATGCTACATTTTTATACTTAAAATAATCAGGTTATACTATATCATATAAGGAGTACATGGTACTGTATCATATTAATCAGGAAATGCGTATAAGATAATCAATGAAAGATAAGAATGAGTCCAATTATGGTGAGAACTCTGACAATAAACACATAAGAAGTTGTTAAAGATATCCCATATCAAGGGAAGGCTAGCAATACAGCTTCAGTAACATGGATCAGTTAGATCAAAAACAGAAGTCAGAAAAGAAACAAAATAAACATCTCTAATACTTCCAAGTCAACCTAAGAGGAGAAAAGAAACAGATTCCCAGATCATGGGATGAGAGCCAATTCCAACCTTATGCAAGAAGAATTTAAGGAACCTTCTTCCGTATGACAGAATTTATAGTAATGAAATGGCTATAATTTTTTTTAAGAGTCTTTCAGTGATTTCTGAAAGATCAGGAACAGTTCGGAGTAGAAGAACTTTTTGTTGTATAGAATGATTGTGGCCAAAGCAAAACTATCAACATCCTAGTCTACCACCCATAAAAAAAATCTCCCAGTATTCCCAGACATTGGAATAAACATAAATATTCTCACTCATTTATAATGACCTCAGTTGAGAGGTCATTAAATTCATGTAAATTCATACTATCTGGTAATATATGATAAATGCTTTTAAATTCTCTCAATAATCAAGCAAGACAGAGAAGGGAAATCTCAAGTTTTGATAAGGAAATTGAAACTTTACAACAAGCAGACAGACCTTCTAAATATGACTGCCTGTTTATATTCTGACAGCAGAGAACTTTACAATTTTCTTTAGATTCAGGTATCAGAGTCCCCTGGCTGTTTCTGAGATGTCGGTTATTGGTTGCACTCCTGAATATTTTCAGTGGTCCTACCATTCATATTCAGGACCCTCCCTGCCTCCTGACCTAAATTAACTTTGGTAACTCAGCCTCACTCTGATGTTCTTTTTTTTTTTAAAAAAAAAAAAGATTTATTTATTTTTATTGTAAAAGCAGATTTACAGAGAATGGAGAGACAGAAAGATGTTCCTTCTGCTGGTTCACTCTTCAAGAAGCCACAATGGTCAAAGCTCAACTTATCTGAAGTCAGGAACCAGGAGCTTTTTCTGGATATCCCATGTGGGTGCAGAATCCCAAATCTTTGGGCCATCCTCTACTGCTCTCCCAGGCTACAAGCCTAGATGGAAAGTGCAGCATCTGGGACATGAACTGGTGCCCAAATGAGATCCTAGTATATGCAAGGTAAGGATTTAGCCTGAGTCATACCGCCGGTACCTGATTTCCTAATTTGAGTCCAAGTTGCTCATGGGTTACCCTCAATCTCTACAGTCAGACTTAACCATGTTCTGATCTATAAAGATGTCCTCTTTATCAAAATAAATCAAGTAATTTGAGTACAGAAGGAAGGTGCCAGAAATAAAGCAAATCAAACTGGAGTCAAATTCATGACAGTGATAAAAGCAATAGATCAATCATGTAGTTCTGGAGAAGGAAAATACTTATAGATTAGATATAAACATATTCCAGACAAAGATTTGAATTATGATTCAAGTGAGTACTTATTGCAATCTGATTGTGCTGCCCTAAAGTTAAACTGTATGGAAATTCTGCTATGACAACAATGCTAAACTCTAATTCACTGAACAAGAGAGAATAGGAGACAACATATCACAATAGTTGAAAATTCACAGTTTGTTGCTGGTGTTGTGGTACAGCACATTAAACCACCATTTGTGACACTGGCATCTCATATGAGAATGCCTCCAATAAGACATCCTGCTAATGTTTATGAAAAGGCAACAGATGATAGTCCAAGTCTTGGTGGCCTGTTGTGTGGGTAGGACAACCAGATGGAGTTCCTGGCTCCAAAATGGAGCCTGGTCCACTAGGGGAGTGAATCCACAAATGAAAGATTTCTTTCTTTCTCTAACTCTTTCTCTTTCTCCCTCTCCCTCTATTTCTTCCTCTCTTTTTTGTCTCTTTCTCTCCTTCCCTTCACCTCTATAACAGTTTACCTTCCAAGTACATACACACATAGAAACATCTTTTGAAAAATTCATAGCTAGATTAAATTTGAATCCTAGGTTGACAATTTACTACTAGTTTAATCACTTGGCATAAATTATCCAGCATCTCATGTCTGTTTTATCATTTATAAAATGAACTAAAAATAGTGCCTTCTTCAAAAGATAATAATAAAGTAAATTAATATATAAAAATATTTAGGATATTTTTTGCAGCAGAAATATTTCTCTATAAATATTTCTCTATTAAAGCTATTATTAGCATTAAGGAGTTGCATAACTATAACACTTTGTTAACATGGGAGAATCACTCATTTCTCTAGGTTTGTAGACTCATCATCAAAGAAATAGTGACTTCACTGAACATGTATCACTAAATCTTGCACATTCTCTTTAGATCATTATACAAGATTTATATTCTAGCTCTATTTTTACGAAACTCAATCAGCATTTACTTTTGGTTGTGCCTTAAATTAACAGGTCTGTTAACACGTAATGACAACTGTTGATAGCTTGTTTGAAGCAGCCCACCCAAGGACCATAAAAGGCTAATCAGCTCCTTTGTCTTAACGAGAAAAGGAAAGGATATCATGTTTGCAAGAACAACATGTTAACAGATTTGAAATATTCAATTTGCGTATCTCCTAAGAGACTTGTTCACATAATATCCATGTTTTATGTCTTAATATGAGACAACTTTCTCTACAATAATCACACTCCAACTGGTGCACTTTTCTGTCAGCTGCATGTTTGTCATCTTGTCTAATAAATACACAAATGTCTTTTCCTTCTTTTCATTATCATTAAATGTTTTGATATTTTATTTGGTGATAACAGATGTCTACCCAATTTCAGAAATGTTAAGAAATCTATGTTTTAAGTCATGCTTGTCAGACACCTGATCTTCAATTTCAGTTAGGAAAGATTAACTCACTAATGTTGTCTTAATATGTCACTTTCATGAATTACTACTTTCAGTATGAAATAATAATTTCAATTAGAGGAAATAAATTTATATGTATTCAGTTAATATATTCAAAAATTATTTTATATATTATTGGCTATCTACTCATCAAAAATAATGTTTTTCAAACATTGCAGAAACTACTAGGTATGATAATTTTTAAATGAAGACAATGTGGGTCTTTTCTTTGAAGGAATCATAGAGAAGAGAAGAATTTTAAAAGAAAATCACTTTCTGAAACACTGAGTACAGGCAGAATCATGTTTATCTTACAGATTTTTTTTTTTTTTGGAGAAGAGACAAAGAGAAAAAGCAAAAGAAAAAGCTCATGCAAGACATTATCACATGTAACGAAAAAATACTCAATTAAAACAATGAAATTGTTAATATGTTTTGTAGACATAACAGAAAGCATATTCATTCAAAAAATTAGATGGGTATAAATATCAAAGATCACACACGAGGTTAACCTATGAGACCATAGGAATTATGTTATCTTTGAGGCAACTAGATATGATAGAAGAGTTCATGAAAAGTATCCAGGCCGAATACAGAGATATAACAACAGCAACAACTTAGAGAAAAGTGGAAGCCTGTAAAGTGAGTGACATTATTTTCATTGTAATTTTTTGAGTTATGGACGAACAAATAAGAAACATTAATTTTCCAGAATTGTGCAAGAAAACTGCCTAAAAGACACAAAGAAAGAAAAGTTAGAAAGATTAGAAAGTGCTTATGATACATAATGTATACAAACATCATTCGTTTAATGATGTTGTTTATGTACAGTTCCAAATAAACAAAATTAAGTTAAAAAATATCATTTAGTATTTTCAATTGGAAAAAAAGAGCCTAATAAGAAAAATCAGACACAATGTAGATAATCATTAAACACATTTTTTAAACTACCAAATTGATATTATATACACAAAACAAAATAATAATATTACTTAAAAGGTGTAATAAAAACTTTCAGGGACCTAGCACAATGGTTCAGTAGCAAAATCAACGCCTTGCACACACCAGGATCCCATGTGGGTGCTGGTTTGTATCCCAGTTGCTCCATTTCCCAACCAGCTCCCTGTTTGTAGCCTGGAAAAGCAGTAGAGGATGGCCCAAAGCCTTGGGATCCTGCACCAGCATGAAGCTCTAACAGCAGGTGCTGGTGGAACATACTGTGATCCACGTGGGGAAAGCAGATTAAATTCCAGTACCTGACTTTGACCTAGCTCAGGTGTTGTAAGCCTTTGTGGAGAGAACCACTGGATAGGCATTTGTTCTCTTTCCTTCAACTTAAATAACATTTAACATGAGGCTGCAATGATGCTTGTATCCAGTTACTAAGAATTTTCAATGTTAGACTATTATCAATAGCCATTATTTTTAACCACAGGACACAGATCTGCTACAGAAAGTTACCCATTTTTATTTCTTATGAGGTTAAAGAGAAGAAATATTAGTGTTTATGGATGAATACTCTGAAGCAAGTTCTCTGCTAGTCAAGCCTACGGAAAAGAAACAGCCAATGGCTGTGCAGGACAGGTCCTGTTGATGGATTTAGCAAGAAATCTTTGCATTCCTGCAGGTGTAAGATTATCTGGTTCCTGCTGCTGTGAAGCATCTGATCTATAGGCCAGCACAAAGGAAGCAGCTTTCTTTCACTGATGCAGTAACAGACAACAAGGAAGATTCTAGGTTGGGTCATACTGAGAAGACAACTAAAATTAACACTCCCTGCAAAGCCAGGATTTATCAATCCTGGCAGGGGTCATGCAACAGCTCACATAGTGGCACAGCCCCAGAACAGACTTCCAACAAATACAGGACTGTATTCAGGGGTCAGGAAAATCCATATATCAACAATTTGCCCACACCCCTTGCTGGTGGTGAGAAGTGAGCAATGACTGGGAAAATGCCAGTGACAGATGCTAGTGCCAGCTGGTTTAAAAAAAAAAACTAAAAAAACTATTTGCTCATAAACTCCATGTGGTCACCAATGCAAAACCCTGTATGCAAAAATCTTTTATGATTAATCTAACTCAAACAAATGTCTTATGGAAGTTTTTGAATGTTTTCTAAACACCATTTCCTTTTTAAATAGTTGTGGGAACAGTCATTCTTCTACTGCAAGAAGGATAAAGAGGGTGAAGGTGCAGAAGCTAGAAGCTGGAATAGTGGGACCCTGAGCACCTGACTACCTGCTCAGGATCTAAGGCAATGTAGAGAGTTAGACAACAATTGTGTCTCTGAATGATCTTTCATGCATTCAGGTGTTGAATTAATTTACCACAGTAAGTACCGGGAAGAACAGCAATAAGAAAAGAAGGTAATGATTATTGGGCTGCTTTTGTGCCACACGCTATATTAGGTGCTTTGAATGTTTTATCTCTACTGATTCTCAAATCAAAATTAAGAGGCAGACAGTACTATCTTTTAGTACTTAATTAGATTCTTTATTGGCTCAAAACTAACAACAAGACATAGAGAAAACTAAGTAACACAGAGACAAATTCAAATTGGACATTTCATAAATTATCTAATAAGTGCTAAAACTGCTGAATTCATCAAAAGCAAGAAATGCCAAAAATATCATGACATTCCAAGAAGCCTAACCAGACATGGTGATCAAATGTAACGTGGTATCTTGGATGAGATCATGAGGCAGAGAAGGGATATCATGGAAGAATGTAAAGGTTTCCAAATTAGGTCATGTCAATTCCTTAGTTTTTAACAAATGTGCCATAGATGAATGAGGTGCTAATTATGAGGGCGGGACTATATAAAGGTAGTAGTGAGAGAATTTAAGTATTTTGGCCCTTAAGAGATCACCGATATAACATATATGTATCTGTGTATACAGATATATAATGTCAATAATCTGTTATATATATGTATATATATATCAAACTTTTTACAGAACATTTTAGGAACTGTTGATAATATTTTTGTGATTTTCCTCTAAATCTATAATTTTCTAACAAAATTCACATAAAAAGAAAATACTACACACACACTAGACAAAAGCCCTTCCAATCACATTTTAAAAGGTCATTCAGCAACACTTAGAAGAGTGTCTGACACATGATGGAAACACAATGAAAACATTTTTTAAAAGATTTATTTTATTTTTATTAGAAAGTCAGATAAACAGAGAGGAGCAGAGACAGAAAGGAAGATCTTCAGTCCAATGATTCACTCCCCAAGCAGCTGCAACGGTTGGAGCTGAGCCAATCCGAATCGAGGAAACTGGGGCCTCTTCTGAGCCTCCCACATAGGCACAGGGTCCCAAGGCTTTTGGCCATCCTCGATCGCTTTCCCAGGCCACAAGCAAGGAGCTGGATGGGAAGTGGGGCTGCGGGGATTAGAACCAGTGCCCAAATGGAATCCTGGGGCTTGCAAGGCAAGAACTTTAGCTGCAAGCCTTCTGCATTGGGCCTTAAAAACATTTTTTTAAAGATTTATTTATTTTTATTGGAAATGCAGATATACAGAGAGGAGGAGAGACAGAGAGAGGAAGATCTTTCATCTGATGAGTCACTCCCCAAGTGAGTGCAATGGCTGGAATTGAGCCAATCCAAAGCCAGGAGCCAGGAACTTCCTCCAGGTTTCCCATGTGGATGCAGGGTCCCAGGGCGTTGGGCCATCCTGGACTGCTTTCCCAGCCTGCAAGCAAGGAGCTGAATGGGAAATGGAGCTGCTGGGATTAGAACTAACGCATATATGGGATCCTGGCGTGTTCAAGACAAGGACTTTAGCCGTTTAGCCACTGTGCTGGGCCCCCAAAAAACATGTTTGAATGAACACTCACACACACTTATATGAATTAATTTCAGCACTTTCTGTAGCTTAAAAAAGGTAAGTCCTTGTTTGTTCCTTATTATCTTAAGTCTGTGTTCAGCCACATTTACAAAATCTGTTACGCAGCCACAGTATTTCCTACAGATTATCAGCACACTACCTCTGTTTAGATTACAGATATCTTTCACTGCTTCAAGAGTGCAGAGTCCCATGCCTGGCACAGCCCTGTTGTCCTCTTGCCCCAAAGGACAAATGCATTCCAAAGTCACCCTATCTGTTTTAGGTTGAAGCTTAACTTCAGGCATCAAACCATACCCCTATTTAAGGGCCCTGAGACTAAGCTGCCCACCCTTAGCTCAAACTTTCCTTGCACCTCATCTAGAATGGTAAAGATATCTTATTGAGGAAGTAGTGGAGCCAATCATATGAGATCCAATCACCAGACTCAAGGAGTCATTTGCTTCTCCAGAAGATAAAAATCGTGTTGGCTAGTATCATAAGGAGGGCTCTATTTAGGTACAGAGAAAGAGAGATTCCAGGTCTGAGGTAGAAAGTAACAAACTACAACCTTCATGTAACACCCAGACTTACTGAAACCCAGTTGGCCACAATGAAAATTTCCTTGAAAGCTTGACATTTCTGACCAATCAAAGGTCATGAACATCACTGACTACCCATGTACTTGGACATGAACTGCATATGCACCTCTTACCCTCAATTTCAATTTATAAAAACCTTCACTCCCAACTCCCCAGGAAGCCTGGGAATTAAGCAGCAGCTGCCCAGCAATTTGCTCTGCAAATAACTGCCTTCTTCACCAATCCCAATACCAGCTTTCTGCATATTAGTGCAAGGAGTTAGACGGCACTAACAGTGTAAAAAATTAGAGGGGCTAACTGATATTTAGGGTCATGGCTCCTGATAAAACGAGAAAAAAGGGTGACTTTACAAACGTATGAGATTTTGCTTCTGCCCTATTCTGCTCTTTGGAAAGGCAAAATACCAAGCTCATCCTGTCTTTGGCTTTTATCATAAGATTAGCAACTGGGCAGTTAGGTGCAGCCCCTACTAAAATATGAATCCCTGTGCCCATGGAAGCTTATCATGAAAAATAATAACAGTAAAAACAACAACAACAAAAAACCATAAATGTGAATCCCTAGTCCCAGAATTTCCAGTTTTATCATAAAATAATCAGGAATGCTTTTTGAGAAAATGCAAAGTGGCTCCCCAGGACCTGCTTTTCCCTTCCTTCTTCTTCGCACTTTTTCGCTTCTCTGTCTGAACCCAACTCCTTTTTATTTTTACACTGAGCAGAGGAAAGAACCCACTGAGCTTTGCTGATAACAAAATCCGATTTTAATTGTTAAAAATATTATGTATTTGAGAAAATATATGAGTGTTGCCTGATTTTAAATAGTTTGGGATCTATACATTTTATCTCATTAATCTGCTAAAGAGTGAGAAAAGTTAGTCTCTTATGACTCAGAAGTTTGAAACCTGACATACTTTTATAAAATTAGCAAATTAAGCAAATGCCACAGACTTCTGCTATAACTTTAATTATGAGACATGGTCTAAACTCTTCATCTGGCTCATCACAGAATCCCCTATAAACTTAACCTAAATTCCCTCATCTTGTTCTCTGATTGTTAGTCCATACTCCAACCAAACTCCTTTATCTACAGAGTGGCAATACTTGTATAACTGTACTAAACCAAAGAACATATGCTTTTTCAGAAAATTATATCTGGATGAAATTCTTCCAGGATCAAAACCTGTAAAAATTATTTTGTGAAGAGGCCCCAACCTGAAGGTGAAGGTGACCCAAGAATGCAGCTGTGGACTCTCCACTGGGATTCCGAAAATTTTCAGTAGACACCTATCTTATTCACCATCAATAACTCTTGCCTTTTGGCAATTTTTACTTTCTAAAACCTGTCATTCTGGCTGTCATATTGGTCCATGAAACACTAAACCAATTCTACAGTTTTGCCGTACTTCACCGAACTTGCCTACAGTGAGAGTATCTGACTTACTGTTTTCACTAATTTACTTTCTCTCATGTCCTACATTACCTCATACACCCAAAGATACTCAACCCTTTTGCACTTGTATTTGCAAGAACTCCATTGCTTCATTCTATGTCCCTTGTCATACCTGACACATACCAAGATGATCCTGCTATGTAACACGGTGAGAGTTCACAATTGGAAAATGAAGCATCTTCAAGACCTCAAGACCTGGTTCTGTCACTATATGTTTTGCTGTACAGAATAACTAACCAAACCTCACCAACTTCCTCATATTCCAAGTGCTGAATAAATTAAATGAAATAACATAGGTAGGATATTTTGCAAACTACAAAATGCCTTCTAGATGCAAGAAACTGCAAATACAAAAGGTACACTTACTCTCGATGCAGGCTTATATGTTTAACCTCTTCAAAAAATTAAATACCATTCGATATTTGAAACCAAGCTTTCAAACCTTTTTGAAAACATCACAGTAGTTTTTGGTACACAGAAAATGAAGACAAAAATTCTGAATATACAGAGAAATGAAGCTAAGAAAATATAAAACACAGGCTCACTTCAAAATAGAGAAGTGGATAAAATTGAGGTACTAATCAAAATGTTTGAAGACTGTCATCCTTGTAAGAATAATGCCATACTTAGCAGCCATGTGTTCAACATCTGCAAACCAAAATTCTATTAACTTGCACCAGAAAAGTGAATACTCAGCTGAAACTGAGACTATTGTGGGGGTATAATTCACAGTAATATCAGGATGGAAATGATGAGTGAGGAGAAAAGGTAAAAATTATTACATAAACACAATTTATTTTGAAAAACCATATGAGCACATGCAAGGCAGCAAAAAATTAAACTTTCTCTTGGTAATTAAACAGCACAATCAGCAAAAAGTTTCTGAAAAAATTCAAGAGCCAAACCAAACCAAACCACTCTCTGTGAAACACTTCCTGATTCCCCCAGGCCAATTTAAGAACTTTATTCTTTATGCTCCAATTGCCCCTTGCACTTATCTCCATTGTAACTACCACCATTGTGGGTTATAACCATCTGTATATGTAACAGTTTCTTGTAAACTGCCTTTTGGAAAAGCAGCTACACTTTATTCCTTTCTATTCCCAGTGCCAGGCTACCACCTGCCTCAGGATGATCTAAATAAACTAGTAAATGATGAAGGGTTTTCATTTTGGCCAGCTATATAATCTAATGATGAATCTTCTTTTTAGGGCAGAAAAATAAAAACATACCGATTTCAAAAAGCTTGAATGCTATTGCTATTCTTATGAGAACAGCTTAATTACTATATTGAAATCCTACCATTTTGATCAGTGTTATTCTAGAAAAATCATCAGGCATCTTAACAATTTGCACAACATAATTCACAGGTCAGTTTCTAATCCTAGTCATATCAAAATCACAGGATCAGCTTCAATGCATGTGAGCACAGCAACCAGAGAAGGTATAGCAGGTTGCAGGTTGCACAGCCCTATGAGGGTACCATTCACGTGCAGTAAACATTATGAGTCCTGTAATTGAATATTAAGAATACTCATGATAGGTAGTTTGTTGGTGATGAATAAGCCTATTTCATAGCCATTTTAATCCACATTTCCTCAACAATTCCACATTTACATGCTCTAGATTAAAAAGTTGAGATTGGACACAGTTGAACCACAACATTTCAATGACCAGAAAATACAACAACTATGGCACAAAAGTTTATGAACTTTCTATCACAGATTATCAGCTCTGACGGTTGTCAATAAATAAATTTAATGAGGGGTCAAGTGAATTAGAGAAACACAGCAATAAAGTTAAACATTCCCTTTCATGTGGGATATCTCAGAATTTCCCAACAACTGACTAGCACATTGATTTATAAAAGAATTGTGCAAACTTATTTGATCTCCAAAACACTTTTTCCAAGAAATGTTTTCACAAGACTAGTACAATATCAGGTAGCACACTTTGGTAAAGAGTGACCTTGACTACAACATCTGTGCACATTTGCCTTTATGTACTGTACTTATGAGGATGAGTAAAGATAGTGGGATTTTTCAAGAAGCTTGCAGTAGGGATTTTTATTTGGTCAAATGGGCACTAATAAGACACAAACTGAAAAGTCCCATTTCTCTTTACTGAATATTTCCATCCCCACAAGTTAAATTTCTGTGGCTTTTCTTTACAAACCTTTCAATTGCCTCTCAGATCTTCAAATAGGTGTGTATGTTACAGAAACAGTTTGATATTCACTTTTGTATAAACATTTTGTAGTTTCACATTTATAATGTAGTTGGTATGGTTTCTCACTTGCTGAATGTACAATTTTAATATGCATGCCAATGGGTTTAAAACAGTAAGCATATTAACATGTTAAAAAGTGAAGGAGTGCCGGCCAACTTTTGTTCACTAGACATTTCTTTACATTGGCAGACACCGATGAGGACTGAAAGGTTAAGTCAATTATCAATAATCAGAGAAATCCTTACTGATAAAACTGGGGCTTCAATTCAGAGTTCTGACTCATTTCAGTGTCCTTTCTTAGATTCATAGTAACACAGCATCTAGGAATCTGAACACTTAACCCGTCACTGCTCAAAGCAGGAATAGTTATAAGAAGAAAAAACGAATTTGTTTTACTTTTTTGATGCCAGTTTAAGAGAATTACCTGAAATGATATAAAAAGACACTCATTGCTCACATGGACAGTCACTCTGGTGTTCCCCTAATTCAATGTTGCAGCAGCAGCATGTAAGCTAGAGTATCACAATAACCTTATAATAATTGATTGTCCTTTTAAACCATTCTTTTCTGCAGGGAAAAACAATCAATCTTTTCAAAATGGAAATTTGACCCTCAGTGTTCTTTGGATCTCATTGGCCTTGGTAAGATTTTATCATTTCAATCCCATTCCTGGATAGTCTCCCTTTTTAAGTAATGCTTCATTCCATTATTAAAGATTTCTTAATCCAGCTATAATTTTTTTTTACCATCTCTAAACTTTACATATTTCCTTAGTCTAGAACATGTCCTATCTACACCCTCACCCCCATCACCATCACTGTTCAGAGCTCATTTTTACTCAAACTTAGGTGTGTGGTTTGAAATACTTTCTGGGATGTATTATGGGATCTTCATTGCAGAGATGGCTGCATTTCACTGATTTTTCTTGAATTATTCCTCTCCTACACTGTAAGAACCAAGGAAGCAAAGAGTGAACAAATCCTTAACTTAGTTAACAAATAGAGGTCATTCAATGAAGAACTATATACAGAAGAAACAAGGGGAAAAGAGAAGAAAATGCGAAGAAGAAATGCAGAAAAAGGGGGAAATAAAGAATAAGGAAGAGGAAATAAAAACAATCACTGATTTTACTAGCATAATATCATATGATGAACTTTTTTCTGCTATGATTGGAAAAAATATTCTGATTAAATGAATTGAAGCATATCTGTAGGTTCAAAAAATAATGTGTAAGGCAAAAATGACAAAAGAATGCTAGAAACTCAATTGTATAGAACAGACCATATATCCTTCCCACCTCTCCCAACAAACATGACAAAAAGAGTGAAATCTGTCAGGTGTTTAAAACACTAAACAATAACTATGCATACAACCTTTATTTTGAAAATTCCAACATTTAGATACTGTAAACCCCTAAGTTATTCACTGCTCAGTTAAAGCTTATTTTCAAGAAACAATATTTCCAAGTGAGTGAGAAGTAATACTCACATTTTTACAACAAAAATGATTCCATAGTTTTGATGACAAACTATTAACCCCACAAAAGAAGTCTGAGATCCTGTGTATGCCTATAAGCAGTAGACAGAACCTTAATTTTGAAATCTCATGCCAGACATCTAAGATCACACACTGCAAAAGCACATACAGGTCAATTTATCTGTCTTAGAAGGAAAGTGAGCCAGCTGGATCCTGCTGGGATTTGTACCTGAAAGTTACAGGAAATATAAAGTTCCAGAAAAGTTCTTGAGGCATACCAGTTAAGCAAAATACGTTGAAAATAAAATATTTTTGAGAAGACCACTGAGTACCAACAAAATTAAATGCCGAGACCCCCGAGAAACTAAAATGATATGTATTCTGTTCTATATTATATAAATACACTTTTACTTTAGCTCTTTTTTTCTTACAACATATTAATATTTTTCTACTAGCTCCAGACTGATCAATTCTAAAAGCAAACTCAATGAAAATAAAATAAAAAACAAAACACCAAAAGAGAAGAAGGAGAAAGAAGCGTGCACACCCAACTCAGAGTCACAGCTTCTTACATCTGGAAGCCATCTGAGAAATAATTTGCTCCAAATTGCCCATTTTCAAAGTCAGAAAAACCAAAACAAAAGTAAAGCAAAGAGACATTAGATGACCCATGAATGGTCAGACAATAAGACGTTATAATTCCGAAGGCTAACACCCCAAATCCTCTGAATTAGCAACTAAATTTCTAACCACCAGATCACTCCAGTAAGGAGCCATATTTTTCTATTCAATACTTTTTTTTCCAAAGCAAATACAGCACATTCTATTTAAGTTTGCAGATATCTAAAACCCCCAGATGGTTTCATATCAACTTCCTCCAAGGCAGATCATCCTTTTCCTGAATTTACGCAGTAGATTATTTTTACTTCAAATGAAGAACTTTATTTATATCCATGTTATATTTTGTCTTGCTGCTCTCAGATCATGGTTCCTGACTTTTAAGATTAGTTTAACTTTGAGATCTGCCACTCGTGGTATTAGTTAATCCTTCCAGGTCGGAATAACTGAATAATCAGAAGAGGATGACATCTTTCTTCAGGTCAAAGTAGATAATGAGCAAAGAGCACTGAACTGTTGCCAATCAGTCTACTAGCAGACTTGACAAATCACTCAAAGACCAATTGCATGCGACCCTCAGTGGGCATTAAATTCACCTAAAGGCTTCTTTCATCCAGCTTGTTTTTAATTTCATAAAATAATTGCATTGACTACACAGAAACCCCTGCATAATAGCATTGGGAAAATAAAATGTACATTTCTGACATGTTTTCATAGTTTACAAAATACCTTTACATATATTATTTCATTTTAAGCTCAGAGAAACAATTAGAAAGCTTTTATTTATGTTTTGCAACTCAGGAAACTAAATTTCAGAGAAGTTAATTGACACACTCACCATCAGCAGCTGATGAGTAAATACTGAGGCACAGTGACCCAGACTGTCTAGTTCAAGCAATTTTTGTGTTAGAGAAAGCATAGGCAACTGTCAAACATATGACTGAGAGGAGGCTCAGGGCACTGGGCTATAAAACCTTATGCATTGCACATCTAGTTTTCTGAACACGGTGAGAACTCAACACAGAAAAAGTACTCCGTAGAAAAAATCCCATGTACTTTTTCAAAATGGACTCTACAGGATTTCACAAACTGTGTTTCAAATGTTAGCACACACACACACACACACACACACACACACACACAGAGGTTTGACATTTTCCCATTTTGAACACTTAAGACTCTCTCTCTATTCATATGGCTCTTTTCCCCAGTTATTGGGCCTTCATAGTCAGAAGACATATCCCAACTGACAGATCAAAAAACTACTGGAGGTACCTTAGAAAAGGCAAAACAACAAAGTACGTTGTTTTTCTCTGTATTCCTGTTCTTCAAACTGTTTGTACGCTCAATTTTAATTTTTATGAATAGAAAGAGAACACACTTTATGTATTACATATTTCATAGTAACAGTTCTAAGAAGACAACCCAATTTCCCTCCCTCCATCTCTTCCTCTCTCCCCCTCTCAAGTCCCTACATCTTTCTTTCTTTCTCTTTCTTTTTTCTTTCTTTCTTTTCTTTCTTTCTTTCTCTCTTTGTTTCTTTCTTTCTTTCCTTCTTTGTTTCTTTCTTTCCTTCCTTCCTTCCTTCCTTTGTTTAATTTTTGCAAAAATCCTAATTTCAATCTGCCTATATTCAACAAGTAAAAACTAGAATGACCACAATTTCAAAGTAAAAACAAGAGTTAGAAACAACAATCAAGTCACAAGATGTCTATTTTGTTGCTGTGCATTTTTTATTCTGTATTAACAACCACATATCAGAAAACGTATATGATGAGTGTCATTCTTAAACTGGTTATTTCACTAAGTACAATCATTTTCATTTGCATCCAATTTATTGCAAAAGACAGTATTTCTGCCTTTTTATGGTTGAGTATCATGCAATTTAAAAAATCAAAATTATTTATTCACTCAATTCCATGTTATATTTCTCCCTAATTCCCAAGTAGAGAATGCCAATGAAAGTTAAGGGAAACAGGCAATTCCTTGTGTGTAAAGCTTCCTAATGTCCAGTTGCTAAAACTTCATGGGGATGGAAACAAATGTAAGTTTATTTTGTTTTTAAAAAAAAGTAGGAAAAAGATTTTTTAAAATTATACATTTTTTCAATACTTTGTGAAGTACCCTTGTATGTACTACCGCATAATTTGATCCCATGCTCAGATTGGAAGTTAAGAAGATAATCAGATGCCATTTTACATTTCAGCTTTTACACATTCAGCACACTTCCACACAAATAAACACATGCATTCAAGCACTAGTAATATCATTAGCTTCTATTCTGTGTCTTGAAGTTGTTTAGTGTTGTAAGGAATATTGGTAATATTGCTTCACAGTTGCCTAGAAATTTAGGATTTATAAAACACATATATCCTTTGGATTCTTACAGTAGTTTAGTGAAAGAAATAGCTCAATGCTTCTCACTCAAGTTAGTAAGAAACATAACAAGTTGTTCAAATATGTAACTAAAAAATTAAAACAGATAAAATGAAACACCCAGGGTCAAACAGTGCACTCTGTGAGTTCAATAAAGCTGCAATAGATATTACAATTGAGCTCAACAGCAACATATACAAGAACTTCCTTGCGGCAATCCACTCTTGGTCACAATCAAAAGTAGGCAACACTTCGAAATGAGCTTTGGGGACATTGGAAAGATATTTTGTCCTATTTTGGAAAGTCAAATAAGAAAAGGACAAAACTCAGGTGCATTAAGTTATTCTATTCAAACGGCATCAATCAATTCTAGTCAAAGAAGGAGAGAAAACATCCTGTTCAACCTGGAGACTGATCCAGCTGGCAGTGACACTTGGGAATCATGAGGCCACAAACACCACAAAGAAAAAGCAGCTGAGTTTCATCTGACACAATAGCCAACTGCCAATGGTATAAAAGCTTAGTAGGAGAATGAAGAAAAATGACAAAGTGTATAATGACAATGAATAATATCTTGACAGGAAATGGAGGACTCAGCAGGCTACTGCACAGTAAAAATCATGCCCCACATGATGTGGGCTGTACCTTCTCTGAGGAAAAATCATAGTCAAGCTAAATGTAGAACAAAAGAGAACAAAGAGAAGCAGAAACTCATCCAAGAATGTAATTCAAAAATTGTTTGAGAGCAGGAATCCTCCAAGAGTGTTCCTCTGACTAGAACAACATTGTTACCCATGGACTTAATTGAGAACTACAAGTTATTGGGCCTGCACTGTAGCCTAGCAAATTAAGCTGCCACCCACAGTGTCTCCAGTTGGAGACACCCATAGTGTCTCCAGTTGGAGATCCGGGTGCTTCACTTTGTTCAGCTCCTTATTAATACACCTGATTAAGCAGTGGAAGATGACCCCAATTCTTGGGCCCCTGCACCCATTATTGGGATCTGGAAGAAACTCCTATAATAACAAAAGAAATAGAAATTTATCAGACACCATGCAGGGTGTGTGCAGAAACTCTGGGGAAGGGCCTAGCAACCTCAGTTTTTATTTTTTTCATTATTTTTTCAAGATTTATTTTTTAAGATATTCAGTCTGACTCAGCCCAGTGAAGAATATGGTAGCCTAGTTTCTAACGTCACTTGTCTCTTGGCAGTGCTTTCAGTAAGTGACCTGAGAATTGGCCGACGAGTGGAATGTTTCCGTCTACTTTAAACTCTGACAGGAATGCATTTTAAACAGACCACCTTTCTACCATAGATGTTATTATATATAGTCATCTCATTCAGTATTCTCTAAACACTTGTTCACAACAATGGCACAGACAGTGGAATTAAACATTAAATTACAGTCGGCATACAGTTAATTAGGCATGACTTGTTCTTCCTCAATATTTAGCTTTTGAAATAGTCATTATCATTTTTCAGTACACATCAGATTCACCTCAGAAGGACAACTTGATAACAGTTCCTGAGCCACACCCCATGTAAGTTTCACAGGCTAGGAGTGGAGACAGAAAATCTGCATTTTGAACAAGCTCTCTCAGGTATGGAGGATATTGCTGATCCAAGGACTACATTGCGAATCCTTATACTAAAGGATCTGTTTTTGTGCGTTAGGCACCACAAACCATGATATGCCAGTCAAAGTTAACAAATGCCTCTTTGGAGTAAAGAAAAGGTAACGATTTGTAGCATTTGCCAATTGTGTGGTGAAACATCCAAATCATGATTTACATCACACTAAAAACACGATGTCACTAAGTTCAAAATCAAGAAGAGACATGCACATCCACATTGGCCAAACATCCTCAGAGCACCACTGTAGCTATTTCTTGTTCCTGGAGCCTTGGTCTGCGCAAAACCTATAGCATCGTGCAGCTTAAATTTCACTATTTCCCATTGTAGGATTTCCTGAATCAAGCACATCCCATGTGAATTCTGCTTCCTCCATTGGAGAGTCATTAACTGTCCACCTACAGTTATGTGATGATCCATTTCTCATAGCAAAACTTACAGTAAGTTTCTGCAAATGGAGAGCCATCATCCTGCATCTCCATCACTCAAAACTTGATTTGAGAATGGTATCAGAATGTCCACCCAAAAATGTGGATGATATAAAAATAAATGGCAAAATATAAAAATTGTATCACCAGGTAATTCTTGAAATAAGACTTTCAAATAAAACATACATGGTTCGATCTAAAAAGACTTCAAATATCAAATGTGGCCTCGCCAATGGGAGGTACAAAGTTAAATATCTTCCTATATAACTATAAAATCAATGATCCTAAAACGAAACAATCACAACTTTTTAAACATTCAGTGAAAAGTAATGTTACAGGAAAAGAATGTTTTTCTCTCTCTTTACCCTTTGGATCTCTACTAAACCACATATCTTCAGGCAAAAATTCCTTTTTGCCTCTGTGATGTTATGGAATTCTCCTTCCTCCCTCAATATGCTTTTCTAGATGTGATTAACGCTCTCTCATCAGTCAAGCTAAATGCAGAAGGAGACCAATTGACCAATCTTTCAGTATGATCAGCAACCCTACTCAAAATTCTGGCTGAGAAGTCTCTGAAAAATAAAACTGTGAGTATAAAATTCAAATATATCCAGGTCTTACTTAACTGATCTGTAAAGATAAAAATATTCCTGATCAATAAGCAGAGAAAACCAGGATCAGCAAAGCTGCCTGTAAAAGATATCATTTCCTCAAATCTGCTTATCAAGACATTCTCCAGTCCTCGTCTTCCAGCCAAAATTTTTGTTGATTAGGTAATATCTGAAAGACTTAAAAATAACCACTGAAAGCCATTTGGCCAAGAGAATAAGACATTCAATTTGGAAATTTTTTTTTATCTAATAATGAAAGTAATTGATACTGGTCCACATTTTCAGTTAGTACTTGAAGCAAAAACAATTGTAGTCTATGGCTTGCTAATCCCAGACTTCTCTTTCCAAATTTTCTTTTTGTTGTTGTTGTTATTATTTTACTTTTGTTTATTTACTTTTAAATTTTCATTATTTCATTTTATGACACATTTTCATAGGCTCTGGGATTTCCCCCAACCCCTTCCCAAGCCTTTCCCCCATACTAAATTCCTCCATATTGTTGCAGTGGTACAGTTCATAACCAGCCATGATTCCTTCATTGTGGGTATGGACCACTCAGAGAGTCCAGCATCTTATTGTCCAGATAAATTCAACAGTTTCTTGGGGAGACCATCCTTGGTCTGAAAGCAGAGCTGGCAGATTATCATCCCCTCCAATGAGATGCCACTACACAAGTTCAACAATAGGAAGAAACATGGAAATTAACAACATCATGAAGTTAATTAACATAGTATTCAGTGACCAATATGTTAGAAAATGCAAGTTCTTAACCACATCCTGTAACTACTTCCTTGACATCTCAATTTTAGTATATACACAACTGGCTGCTACAAACCTTAAAATGATTATAGGGTACTATTCAGCTGTCTTATGTCTATTTTCATTTTTATATTTAGCAGCTTATAGTATTGAAGCATGATTTTTACTGAACTTGGCGAATTTTAGGATAGTCCAAACAGACTTATAACTCTAACAAGCCATATGGTAACGTTTGAGGAGCAGAACAATTTTAGGAGGAGTGTGCAGAGAAATCTTCAATACCTTATTGAGGAATAGCTGATCTTTGTGTCCTACCAAGTAGGTATATGGTAATTCAAACTGACTTTTTCCTGTCTGTTCTAAGCTTTCCATATTGTTCTCTGTTTATTTTATCTAATTTTGGGGGAGCTCTGGAGTGACCCTGATGGTCATTGCAAGAGAGGGTGGGGAGCCAAAGTTCGAGGTAAGTAAGGAAGTTCCTCTCCTGAGTTCCAAAGGACGTTTACTATTCTCCTGATTCTGAGGACTGCTCAGGGCTCCTGGCTGTTGTTCCAATGACATTAGATCCTGTGAGGAAGGATCTGGGCTTCTTCCATCCCATGTGGGAGATCCGATAGGGAATGGATGACCTCAGAGTTCTCGGCCCGCAAGAGCACTCTAATTCCCTGTGTTCTCCTTGGCAGTTGGGATATAGACTTTGGTGCCTGTAATGATAGTCCTTGGTGAGTTACCGGTAGTCTCCAGTGTTAGGATACAAGCCTCCTCCTGTCCTCCTGTACCACTCTGGGGCCCCCTCCTGCTCTGTGCATATGACCTCCTGCTAAGAGGTTGTCAGGATTGCTCTTGGATCCTACTGTATGTCTTTACATCACTGAGGTACCACCTAACACCAGGAAGAATGGCTCACGTACGAAAAACCAACAACATCATTTGTTGGCAAGGATGTGGGGAAAAGGGAATCCTACTCCACTGTTGGTAGGACTGCAGGCTGGTACAGCCTCTATGGCAATTAGTATGGAGAACACTCAAACAACTGAAAATCTGCATACAATATGACCCAGCAATAGCACTTCTAGGAATATATCCAAAACACCTGATACACGAGAAACCAATATGCACCCTTATATTCATAGCAGCACAATCAATAATTGCAAAAACTTGGAAGCAACCGAAATGCCCATCAACAGAAGACTGGATAAGAAAGCTATAGTTCATCTACTCCATGGAATACTACTCAGTTATTTAAAAAAAAAATGAAATGCATTTCTTTGTGGCCAAATGGGCCCAGTTGGAAACCATGATGCTAAGGGAAATGAGCCAATCCCAAAAGGTTAGATACCGCATGTTTGCCTTAATTTAAGATGAAATTATGTCAATCCTAAAAAAAGTATCTGTAAATTGTAACATTATACCCTCAAACTGTCTGTATCACACACAATAAAATATTGTGATGTAACCAATGAACCAATAATTAATGAGAGACAGACTGCTTATGAACTACATCAAAGAACTGAAAAGCCTAATATGCTTTTAATATCCTACATCTTTCCAAATTTTCAATCACATTTTCATTGAGCTGCCACTAGCAAGCAGTGCCTACCACCTGACGAGCTTGACCTACAGAGAATTCACCTGGAGTCATTCAGCAGTGCTCTGTAATCCACACTTGAAAAGATGCTCTTGTTGTTGGCTCACAGCCAGAGCAAAATTAAAGCTTTTCCTATTCAATTTTGCCAACTAGAAGAACTCATTCACTAAAGCTTTATGACAATGAGTTGATTCAACAGCCACTCAAGAAGAAATGGTTTTATAAAATCTGTTTTCTGTCAGCAGCCCATGCTAAGATTCCATTTTCTCTGCCTCTCTTTCCCAATGGATTTAGATAAATCTACATCCTAAGAACTTAGCTATTTGGGTGTTCATTTTGAGGACAAATTGTTGTTGGATTCCAATACTCATATCATTGTATATCACACACATATCAAAAAGCTAAGGAAGATAAACTTCCCTCTTTGCTTCTATTTGTCTACAGTACTGTTTACAGATCCCTTCCTACTCAGTCTTTAAACTCATATAAATACATCATTTCCACTACTTAAAAATGCCTGTGACAGTGTGTGTATAAAACTGAATGGTATTCTGCATTATTCTTCTCTTCAGCCAGGTAAATACACGTTTCTTTTTAAAAAGAAGATATTGAGCAAATAAAGGCAGAGTGACTTTGTTCTAATAGAGATTCTAAGATAAAATGCTGAAGTTGCACAGTCTCTTGTGATACATGACTTCAAACACAAAGAAGACAAGGCATCATGGGCCAAAAATAGAGGAAGAGGAGCTATTAGTCACATGCAGAGCACTCAGCGCAGTGAATATCACAGACTGATGTTTCCCATTGTTCAGAACATAGTAATTCACATATAAATTTTGCTTCAGTGATTATGTGCCCTAAACCATAAACTTCATAGTATCCATGATTATTACCAACATTATTGTAACCATGTACTTTTGTCTCTACATGGTAATTCTTTAAGAATACCACTAATCTTTGGATTTAGAGCAGTATTCAATTATCAAGGATAATTATCAGATATGTTACACAAATATTGAAAAACATGTATAAACTCAACAGAATAAACCAAAAAAAAATCAATTGAAGATAGCTGATATAGACTAGAATGGAATATCTACCAGTATTTTCCCACTGTCCTGAGTGACAAGCTCTAGATTCTCTAGGATAGGAAATATATACAGGTACACATTAATGTCCATGCTTGTGCATATATATGCTTCTGTGTTTTCAGCACTTAATTGTAAGTAATTAGTGTATAGTACCTATTTAGGAAATTCTGGTTGAATTGAATACATCCACGCAGAACACTAACACATGGCTTAACAAACACTGGACAAAATGCATGTCTGTGTTCTTTAATTAGCTAATAAGAACAACTTTCTGAAACCTAAGATAAATCAATGAACTAGTCCAGGCCAGTTTAAATGAAGTTGGGGAGGAAAATATCTAGGTCCTTGAGTAGTTTCAAAACCTATCAACATTTCATTGTCTCTTCCTTTTTGTTGGAGAAAACCTATATTATAAATATATGCCAATATACTCATAATTTTAAAAATCAACCAACAGTTAGCTTTGAACAGAGAAATCTGATATCTAAAAGAGTGGAAAGTTGCCAAAATGTAAAAGAGAATGGACTATGATAATGCTACAAAACTGCAAAAGGTTTGAAGCAAGAAGCATAAATATTGGGTTGGTTTGTAAAGTTGAGACTTTCAAATCTGATTTTCTTTGTTTTGTAACATCTGTCAGTAATCACTACTATTCACCTTCTTGAGGATGTCTGACCTATGAATTTATACCAATGGTTGTACAAGAATGGGAGGAGAAGCTATTATGAATGTGAGTGGTGAAAGATCACAACCTAGAAGATGAAAAACAATCAGGTGGTAAAAACTTTAGTGCTTAGCTGACATGACACTTATATGAATATTTTACAGAGAAATCTTTGTATATCCATATAGACATAGAGAATTATTGCCCAAACAAAGTCAATCCAGTGCAATGCAATACATGACTTATCATAGCAAAAAAAAAAAAGCAAACACAAGGAAATCTCATTAAAATAAAATTTTTGAGCCATGACAAGGCTAGAATTCAGAATAATACCTGAAGTCCAACCCAAAGGACACATTAACAGCTGATCTATAATATTGATATAGCAAGAAGTGAGAAATGTGAAAGTGCTTTGAATGACTCTTCAAACAGCAACATATTAATTTCCTCAAAGTCTCAGTAGAACATTTGGTAAAGCACTAATCAAAAAAAAAAAATTAGGAGACAGAGGGACATAGAAGGAGAACAAATTATAACAAGGCAATCTATTTGCTATATATAAATAAATGCAAAATGATATTGTTCTGTTTTAAAATGTTGTAGATTTTATTCCTCAGTGCAGACCTCCCAGACTGAAGGCTTTTTCCTTAGCCATGACTGTACTGCTACTGTGAAATTTACATATTTGAAGTGTCTAGTTTCTCATTTTTCAATTTTTTGTTTCCTTTGATTTGAAAGGTAGAGAGGAAGAAAGATACAGAAACAGACAGATTTCTCTAGTTCACTCACCAGATACCTGCAACATTTGGGGATAGGCCAGGCCACAGCTTGGAGCAGAAAACTAAATCTGTGTCTCCCACACAGGTGGCAAAGACCCAAGAACTTGAGCCATCATCTCTACTTCCCAGAGTGAATGTTAGACAGAAGCTGCAATTGGAAGTGGATTCAGGACATGAACTCAGGCACTTTTATATTCACTGTCAACATTCCAAACACTATGCTAAATGCTTTTCCCTGAAGCATGTAATTTTTTTGTCATGATGAAGTTCCATAGACTCAGGGATTTCCCCTTTCAATCTTCCCATTGCTTCTCCCATTTACTGTTTTACTCTATATTATTACAATAATATAATCCTTCAGCAACAGTCATAAGACCATCATTCTGCAATGTAAGTGTTTCATGACATTGTAGTATAGACAATGTTAGAAAGGCCAGCATCCTATTGTCAAGATATTTTTAACAGTTTCTTTGGGAGTCTGTCTTTCAATCCAGGAGTAAAGATGATACATGTAATATTTGCTGGTATGTTTTCACTTCCTCACTTCTATAATAAAAATTTGAAACTTTTTATACTGATTCAAAAATTAATGCTAAATGCACAAAATAATGACTATTTGGGAAATCAAAAATGAAGAATTACTCAGTATTCTTCTGGATGCAATGATATTTTGGTTTCCTGAAGAAACAGCAGCCCTTATTTGGCCAAGAATAGATAAATAGTTCCAGACTAGAATGGAGTGACAGAGTTACCTAAAATACTTTTAACTGGTATCCCTTTCACTCTACAGATAATGTCAGGCCAAATCTAGCTTTCATTTAGGGATTTAGTTCATGTATTTCTGATGCCATAAAGCCATTTATCAGACAGCACATTCACAAGTGTAGGTGAGTGATTGAGACTTTCAATACTGCCTTAAAGCCCTTTGCGAACCTCTGTCCCACTACTTTTATTATTTGTTCTGTACTTTCGGCACCTGAAAGTACTTAAAAGTTCGTAAAAACAGAATCCAAAGTAAAATGTAGGGTCTGGTGCGGTGGCATGCAAGCTAATACCACTGCTGATGTGCTAGCATTCCATATATAGATGCCGGTTAATGTGCTGTGGCTACTCCACCTCTGAGTCAGCTCTCTGCTTATGACTTGGGAAAGCAGCAGACAGTTCCTGCCCTTAGGCCTCTGTATTCGTGTGGGAAACCCAGAAGCTCCTGGCTTCAGATTAGCTAATCAACTCCCAATGTGGCCTTTTGAGGAAGTAAATCAGTGAATGGCAGATTCATTCTCTCTCCTTCTCTTTGTAAAAATGCTTTATATAAAAAGAAACAAACTTTTTTTTTTAAGTGAAACCTAGTCAGTGTTGAATTGGTGAATAAAGTCTTAAATGTATCATGTCAAATTATTGTAAAATAGTTGTGACTATTGCTAGCGCCATGGCCTAACAGACTAATCCTTCACTTGTGGAGCCAGCATCCCGTGTGGATTCTGGTTCGAGTCCTGGCTGCTCCACTTCTTTTTTTTTTTTTAAAGATTTATTTTTATTATTTTTTCATTGGAAAGGCGGATATACAGAGAGGAGAGACAGAGAGGAAGATCTTCCGTCTGATGATTCACTCCCCAAGTGAGCGCAACGGGTCGATACTATGCCGATCCAAAGCCAGGAGCCTCTTCCGGGTCTCCCACATGGGCTGCAGGGTCCCAAAGCCTTGGGCCGTCCTCGACTGCTTTCCCAGGCCACAGGCAGGGAGCTGGAAGGGAAGCGGGGCTGCCGGGATTAGAACCGGCGCCCATATGGGATCCCGGGCGTGCAAGGCGAGGACTTAACCACTTGCGCCACCGCGCCGGGCCCTGCTCCACTTCTGATACAGATCCCTCCTGTGGCTTGGGAAAGCAGCAGAGAAGAGTCCAAATCACTGGGTCCCTGTATCTATGTGGGAGATCAGGAAGAAGTTCCAGTCTCCTGTCTTCAGATCAGCCCAGCTCCAGGTTTTGTAGCCATTTAGGGGAGTGAACCAGAAGACAAAATCAATCTTTCTCTCTCTCTCTCTCTCCTCTCTCTCATCTCTCCTTTCTCTGTAGCTCTGCCTTTCAAACAATACAAATCTTTAAAAAAAATAGTAGCTACTTTCACTCATTCCAAGATTTAGATATTACAGCTTATTTCCTTTAAATGTGGAACTAAGTTCTTACATCAAAATAATTATGTCTATTACTTTTATTTAAGCTTACATTACATTCTTACTTTCACATTTGTTTTTCATTTTAAAATATGTATTAATTTTGGTGGCAGGGAAAGAGAGAGAATACTTGTAAGCTTGCCCAACTTTCCTGAAATGTCTACAATGAGCCAAGCTGAAGCCAGGAAAACAGGAATTACATATAGGCCTCTTACTTGGGTGACAGAAAACCAACTACTCCTGACATCAGTACTGCCTCCGAGGATCTGCATTAGGAACAAGCTGTAATCAGAAGGCTGAGTCAGATAATGAATGCAAGTCCCCCTATTTGGAACATAGTAGCTTATCACATTCTTAATTGCAATACTAACCACATTCACATCCCCACTTCCTTTATTTTTTAACTTATCAATTCATATTTTGGGCCTGGCACGATAGCATAGTGGCTAAAGTCCTCGCCTTGCACACACTGGGATCCCATATGGGCGCCAGTTCTAATCCCCGCAGCCCCACTTCCCATCCAGCTCCCTGCTTGTGGCCTGGGAAAGCAGTTGAGGATGGCCCAAAGCCTTGGGATCCTGCACCAGCATGGGAGACCCAGAAGAGTTCCTGGTTCCTGGCTTCAGATCGGCTCAGCTCCAGCCGTTGTGGCTGCTTGGGGAGTGAATCATCAGATGGAAGATCTTCTTCTCTGTCTCTCCTCCTCTCTGTATATCTGCATTTCCAATAAAAATAAATCTTTAAAATAATTCATATTTTTCAGGAATATCTAAAGACTAGTCCAGCTTTGTCTTTGTTTAATAATAATAATTATGGAAGCTCTATACTATATCAAACTCTTTCTCATCTGTTAAATGAGATTGCTGGAATGATGATGGAGGAGAGTTTCTTTCCATTTCTATAATTTCAATATCCTGTACACTTGTCCAGTCTATGATATCTCATTGGAAACCACATTAATCTGAACTGCACTGATTTGTAATGGGTCAGAATGTTGACTTCGCTAGTCACATGCAATGGATTTTTTTTCTTTCTTTGTTTACTTTCTTGAAAAGATTAGAAGCCTGGAAAAATGAATTAACCACATAATGAAAAAAAGTTTGAGGGCATCTCTAGTCCCCTATGAATGCAAACTGGTCTTTAAGTGTTTCAGAAGTATCTATTTACTTACAAGCAGTGTAATTGAACTATATGGAGGGTTGACATTGTTCAAACAAGTATTTTTGATGAGCTAATTAAAAATCATCATTATCTATTAATTAAAACTCCAGTAGTCAGTGTCTGAGTGGTTACAATAGTTTCAGCTATTATATGCTCTTAAAGGGCTTAAAACTAAAACATGTATTCACAATTTTAATTAACTTTCCTTCTCCAGTTTATTCAAATTAATGATGCTTGACTATATTTAGGGTAAATTAACTTATTTTAGAAACATATGCCTGCATTAAATAAATTATAAAATTTCTTAGATCATTCATTAAAATCACATAAAGACAGCATTAGGTAGACAACTTTAACTCTATAAGCAACTTAACCATTGCAGAGCATAAAGATGATACAAACACTTTCCATGACATAAGTCAGTCCACACAAACCCTGTTTTAGAAGAATTCTATAGAGTTAAAACAATCTCTGTGGAATAAGTGAATACTAAGAAATAATGCACTAGGGGCTAACATGCTAGTTCAGTATCTTGTATGAGAAATCACAAATTTTTGGAAATTTACAATTAAGTGTTTACACAAGCAAATGTAATACAAAATGCAAGTTAGTTTCCAAAAAAAAAAAAAAACGCTTCTAAATGAAGCAGGGAAGACTACACCTCTCTGTTAGGAAAGGGAAAATAAAATATTCATTGCCACACACTAAGTAAGCTATTCTAGAGAATTTTCCATAAACTACTTTCTGCATCAGCACACCAGTTCTACAAATAATGCATCAATGGTGAAGGAACAATAGATGTAAGATAACAATCAGATAGAAAGATTAACAATGAAAATGAAAACTAGGATACAGCAACAAGGAATATGCACGAATAATCAGGAAGCACTCTATCTGAAAGTGTATCTGGGCAGGTCTCATTCTGAGAAATGGAAGACAAGAAATTACACGGTTAAAACAAGGAGAAGTAACTCAAGAGGAAAGAAGATGGAAAAATTTTGTTTAAATCTAAATCATTTAGCTTGGCTGTGTCACTCCAAAGCAATATAAGAGAATATAAATGCTTTTTCTGATTACAGGTTACAGGTAAATTCAATTATATATGAATAGATGAAGTGTTATATAATTGAAATGAGGTTCAAAAATCATGGTTAGCAGACCTAATCAGCCTTTGAAACTCAAGCAGAATCACTGTTGTACTTTTAGGACTCTTCTGAAGCTTAGTAGAACAAAGAAAAAAATGACCCCACTATAAAATAAGTAAAATCATTGAGATTGAAGAGATCTGAGTAGCAAATATCTAAAAATCTAAGAGATTTGGGGAAGGGTGAAGGAAGCAAGGCGAGCTTCATGCACTGCTTGGTGGTAGCAGTGGTTAACACTATGACAAAATATGGCCTTACTAAAGAAAAGTTGGTCAGAACAGATGGTCTCTTAGCAGCCAGAGATGTATTTCCCAAGTAAACAAATTAAAGTAAGCTTTCCATGTTTGAACAGTGTCCCATTAAAAAACAGAAGTCAGAAAACAAATATCCCATGTAGCCAAAAGAGTATATTTGCAGATTCACAGAGAGAGATACACCAGCCCATGGAAGAATTCAAAGTGAGTCCAACACCAGCATTCCTTACTTTATTAATGACATAGCAAAGCTCAATAAGTTTAAGTCCTCAAGATTCCAGCTGACCAACAGTTGTTGGGATGCAAACACCGATTCCTTTCATTCCCAAACCCATAATCTTTCCATTAACTGTATAGTACATTATGAAGTAGATAAAGTTAGAGATGAGCCAGCCACTGGATAAAATTTTGCACTGAAGTGAGCACATTAAAATACAAGCATTAAGAGTAAAATATGGTACAGAAAATGTGAGATATGTCTGATAAATATTCCAATTTTCTCTTTGTCAGGTGTACACTAGCCTGTTAGGTCAGCCTTATAACATTCATTCTTCAACTTTGCTTGCAAATTATTGTCTTTATGTCACTTGCTTTTGCATACAAGCAAAATTGCTTCCTTAAATCCTGGAAATTTGATTCACGCAAAGGTTTTTCTTGATTTCAGCGACTGGCTAGTCCTCTGTGTGACTGATCAAAGATTTACGCTGAGGAGCCAGGCAGTAGCCTAAGAGGTATGAAGAAATTGTTTCATGAATCAAACCATGTGTGTCAGTGGGAATATTTTCATGCTATTCCTATTCATTACTTTACAGAGTTGATGATTTACAATGTAATTTCTCAGTCTCTCTTGTGGAAGAACAGTGGATAAATTGATACTCTCTCATAAACACTTGTTTGTGATATTTGTTCAAGATAACTTGCTGCTATAGTTCTAACTTTTTCAGGACTTGCATTTCCTTCCTTGTAATTGCTATTTTTTGGCTAACAAAAACCTGGGTTCCTAATAGTTAGGATATGTTGGGTGTTGGAAAGGATTTGAGAAGGAACTTGAAAGGGGTGATAAAATAATATTTATAGACATTTAGTGAAAACGTGAATCATCCAAGTCTAAAGAATTATAACTAAGGAGACAAATTAACGCAAAAATCATTGTGCCCTGTGTAATTAAAGAGAAAGGGGATCCATATCAACAAGAGAGAACAGTTTCTGTGGTAAGACCAGAAGTCGGCTTTGAAAAAAGCAGGGTTTACATTAATATGGCAAAATAAAGGATGGTCCTATAGGCAATGAAAATAGGAGAGATGAAACATGCATGCACTGTGTATGTCCTAAACAGGTACTTCTCTAAAACACACATATATGTTTGCTCAATAAGTATATTTTAAAATGTGCTCAATATTACTAATTATCAAGGAAATATCAAAACCACAATATCACCCAAGATCTGTTAGAATGCTCATTATCAAAAAGAAAAAAGATAACTAAAGCAGTGTGTTAGTAGGGTCATAATGAAAAATAACACAGAGAATTCTCAAAAAAATTTAAAATAAAATTACAATGTATTTAAATGCTACCACTTTTGGGTACATATTTAAAGGAAATGAAATAAGCATGCTGAAGAGATAACTGAACTTTCATAGTCTTTGAAGCACTATTTATAGTAGTCATGATATGCAATGAATGTGCCAATTAACACTTGAATGGCATCTGAACTTTAAAAATATACTGGAATTTTATTCATCTTTAAAAAGAAAGAAAGTCTCCTATTTTCAATAATACAAAATAACCTGGAGGAGAGTTTGCTAAGAAAATTGAGGCAAACACATAAGTGCTGCATGATCTCATCTTGATGTATACTTTTAAAAAGTCAAATAGGAACAAGGAATATGGTGGTTGTATCCAGGAACTGGAGGTTTGGGGTGTAAGGCAAATGAGAGTTGCTAAGAAAAGGGCTTAAAATTGATGCTAAATAAGGTAAATACATTCCAAAGAGCTAATACACAGCATATGACTATAAGCAATAATACTATATCCTATATCCTATTGCTAATAGCACAACATCAGATTAGATGAGTTCTGTGAAAAAGCTTATTTTGGTTCACAGCTCTAAAAACCAAAGTCAAGGAACCATGTCTACCAAGAACCTTTTTGCTGGTAGAGTGCCAAAGTGACAGAGAACAGTACATGTCAAGAGACAGGGTTTGTGTATGCTTGTGTTTCTCTGGTCTTTCTCCATCTCCTTACAAAGCCTCATGGATTCACTCATAGGGATTCCACCCGAACCATTTAACAAAATCTCAACTATTACACCTCTCAGCTAATAGATTAAGTGTGTACTTGTACAATGTAATGATATTTCAAAAGCCCTAGGCTTTGGGAACACACCTATAAATCACAACACTAGGAGAGATCTTAGGTGTCCTTATCTCATGCACACATACTCACACACATTGAACTATAATAATCAAGTGCTATGATGGATACACTCAATTGTGGCAATAATTATAAAATAACTACTTACAGCAAATTTGACAGTGCATGCCACAAATTGGCGCTATATTTTTAAATTATGCCTTATCAAATTTGTGGTAGGAAGAAGTTCAATATTTCCAAGGATTGATATTATAACTCTTACAGCTCATGTGTTTTGGAAATTTTATCTAGCAGGGCCCTTGAATACACCTGTCAATAGATTCTCAGTCCCAAACAGATTGATTAATTGCCATTTACAAGTCTCTGCACTGAGATGATATTATGAATTCTACAAATCTGGTTAGAGGCAACCAGAGGCCTGGTTGTATACCCGCACTCAAGTCTACATGGGTATATTTACTTCTCTCAAGAGCAGCAACTCAACTTTCACTGTCATTTCTCCCTCTCTTCTTTCCTACTGACAAGTTACACAATCTCACAGCAGCTTTTGGCTTCAGACAGAGAGCTTGAATCTAGTGCCATATCTTGCAAGGAATAGTATAATTCCCTACAACCACAAGACAGCCAGGTATAGACAGCTCCCAGAACGACACCTGACTAGTCAATAACTTCAGGCTTGCCTAAAATTTTATGTTTATGTTCTATTTCTAGTCCATGGAGAAGATACTTTGCTTTTGAGAGCAGTGTTTTCTGGTTTTTTGAGTTATATTTTCTGCATGTGGAGAACAAGTAGTGTTGTCAAAATGCAAGCCTACCCTGCCACCACTGCCTAAAAGTCTTTTAACCATTCCAAGCTGACATGAACCCAGAAATATAATGATACAGGAAGCAAGGTAACCAATCATATTTTAACTATACAAATTGAACACCTTAATTTATGTCAGTCAAACCCTCAGTGGTCATCTACCAGGATAGCAGGCATAAAAAACATTAAAGAATAGACTTTGTAACAAAACTATTTTCATTTTAATACTGGCTTGATATTTGATCTCAGATGCATTACTTCACTCGAGATGCTTCTAGTTCTCCTATAGCAAAATAATATTTACCTCATAGGTCTGAAGAATGTACCAAAATAAATGAAGTACTTATAACATACCTGTTTCAATATCAGATAGCTTTAATATTTTTTATTTATTTAATATTATGTAAGCTGGTACCAGATTCTGAGAAAGATATGAGTCCAGTATAAATGTGCTGAAATGTTTCAATTTTGTTTTCAGTTAACAAAGGAGTAAATGTAAAACAGTTTCTGAAGGGTTATACAAGTATGACACACTGCTCAAATAGCACTTTGTCATTTGTAAAATTTAATAGAAATGCATACATAATATAAGAATCAGGATAGCTCAGAGAAATGTCTTGGGTGGGGAAGATCAGAGCCAAATTAGATGAAGCAGAAAGAAAGGATATCCCTAACTAGAGAAGCAAAATATTCTTAATTTAATAGAGAAGATAAAAGGTGCTATTTGGACTTAATATGATACATATGTAAAGAACAAAGCAGGGACCTTGAATGTAAAAATGAAGGAAAAAGGGCCCGGCGCGGTGGCGCAGTGGTTAAGGTCCTCGCCTTGCACGCCAGGGATCCCATATGGGCTCCGGTTCTATCCCGGCAGCCCCGCTTCCCTTCCAGCTCCCTGCCTGTGGCCTGGGAAAGCAGTCGAGGATGGCCCAAAGCTTTGGGACCCTGCACCCGTGTGGGAGACCCGGAAGAGGCTCCTGGCTTCGGATCGGCATAGTATTGGCCGTTGTGCTCACTTGGGGAGTGAATCATTGGACAGAAGATCTTCCTCTCTGTCTCTCCTCTCTGTATATATCCGCCTTTCCAATGAAAAAATAATAAAAATAAATCTTTTTAAAAAAATGAGGGAAAAAGCAATGGATTTGAAAGAAAGAGATCAGGGTAGCTACGACTAAAAACCAACAGGAAGAGCTTAGATCTCAGGCAAATGGGTTTCCTTTTTTAACTGAAAAAAAAAATGCTTTTACTAATTCACAAGTCAAGTGATAAGAAAAAGAAGTGGAAGACACAGAAAGAAGTTGGAGACACAGAAAGAGAGAGACAGAAACAGAGACAGAGTCAGAATATCTACAAAACTGTTGTTCCACCCCACAAATGACCACAACAGACCCAGAGTTAAGGCAGGTTGAAGCCAGAAGACACAAACTTCACCTGAGTCTCCCATGTGAGTGGCAGAAACACAAGCCCTTATACCAATATCTGCTGCTTTTCCAGGCACATTAGCAGGGAGCTGTATGGAAAGTAGAGCAGTCAGGATTCAAACTAGTGGATTCATCTGTTACTCCACATTCAAACATGGTAACTTAACCTACTACTCCATAACCAAGAACTTGAGACAAATGATTTCCAACAGGTAACTTTTTATGTTTTGACTATGTCCCCCAAAAGGTCCATGTGTTGAAAACTTGGTCTCCAGTCCATGGCAATGCTGAGGTGTTAGAAGATCTGAAAAGAGTGGCCAGAGAGTTCACATGAGGGCTTGGACTGGGTGTCTCCTGGACTGAGCTAAACTGTAATCTCCACCAGTTTGAGCTGGAATTGAGGGTAGACTGGGACCAGCCAGGCTACAGCACCCATTGGCAAATGCCGGGTTGAGGCATGCCATGCCAGATTAGCCTGCAGCGCCCAACCAGTACATGAGAGATCCAGTGGAGAGGGGGCAAATCTGGTAGGGGGGCTGAGTGGGGCTCCTCTGCCAGACCATCACTCCAACTGGTGAGAATGAGAACTGGGATGGGGGCAGACCAGGCAGGCAGGGCTACAACACCTGTTGGGCTGCACATAAGCTGATTCAGGGGAAAGCCAGGCTGGGTTAACTGTTACTACTGGTGCATGCACATGCCAAAATGGGACTGGGTTGGTTGGGATTTGCCGCGACATCAGCTGGCAGAGGTTGGCATGGGAGCCAATTCTGTCAAGTTAAACTGCAGAACCACCCTGGAGAGTGCAAGATCTGGGAGTGGGAATGGGCCAAATTGGTTAAAAAGTGGGCACGTACCACTTGGGTTGCCACTCCAACTGGTGAACATGAGAACAAGAACTGGGACAGGCATGGCCAGACAGAGAGTGGCACCCAAGAGCACATGTGTGGGCTGGATAGCGAAGCTGGCTGGGTTGAACTAGACTGCAAGGCCCATTGACACATTTGTGAACTGAACGAGATGTGGGACAGACTGGACCGTTCTGCTGTACATACTGGCACGAACAAGAACCACGCCAGGGTGCAGGCCTGGTAGGGGTTATTGTGGGTTGTTCTGACTAAGCTGCAGTTCCCACTGGTTTACATGAGGGCCAAGTGTGCAGTGGGCAGGATCGGGCTGGGCTCCAAAAGTCATTAGTTTGCATAGAGGACTGGGCTGGAGACAGAACTTAACCAGCAATGGCAGCTACCAGTGTGTGCGATGGACTGGGACAGACCTATATTGGCAAGCATACACAAGAATCAGGTATGGGGTCATCTCAGATGAAGTTTTTGTGGGGATTCCCTCAACTGAATAGCTGGAATCAAAATCCCAACCATGGAGAGAATTGCTGATTCCACGGTCTGACCATGGAGTACATGTACTGGGCCTCCTCAGTGGCTTAAAGCACTGGACAGCATATCCAGATGCATACGGAGAATATGGTGGTATATTGGAACCTGCAGAGGACACCTGGTACAATAACAGGGGAAGAAGGACAGAATAAATTGATCAACTACCCCAGCTAAGTGTTGACAATGTATATCAGAGCAAATAGAGACTCTAAGGTGAACAATCACAACCAATGGATTCTGGAGAGATTTCATCATGCTTAGAGTGGCAAGACAAGCAGTGACTCAGAACTGTTGAATTATCAAAACCTCTTGAGCAGAACCCTTGGAGCTTGCCCTACACTGGGGATCCTAGGATGGCTTCCGGTGGCTGTCCTCCTTCCTAGGATATGGAGGCGGTTGGGAGGCTGCGCATGGCTTCTTCCCTTTATCTCCCTTTGCCCCAGTTATAGGAAGGAAAAAAAGGAGAATGTGGAAATTGTGGTCTCACACACTTTCTTCTAGACCTTGACCCATTGCACTCTAGTCAGTTATGTAAAAAATCATCAAAAATAAAAATAACTAAATGTTTAAAAAAAGTTAGGTGTTATTTTGACTACAGAAGAAAAAAATTAGAATAAATGTTGTTCAAAGATACGTTAGAAAGAAATATCTCCCTGTTGTTCTAAATCTTTCATTTTAGTTCACAGAGTATTAGCTTTGAATTTAAAATTTAATTACATTAATCAATATTTGCTTGCATCTTTACTCTTGCTTTCAAAACAATTGTGTAACTATGGGAAGCCAGAAAATACTATAACAACAGTGGGGAGAAACAAATATAAAAATCAATAGTGTTCCCTTTATTTTCCAAATTTGAATCATCAGGTTTATTTTCCTTCACATAAAACCAAGATTTTACTTAAATATTTGCTCAATGTGCCTCATTCATCATGGTAAATGCTTTTAAAATACTTTTAAGTAAATACTGCATAATTTTAGATTTGCCAGTGTGGTAGAATATCATATATTTTTTCTTTCAATCATTTCTTAAAGCAACCATTTTTTTCTTTCCTCTTTGAGCTGGACACAGCATGCTAACAATGAGAAATTAACCTTAATTAAAAATCAAAGCTGAAAATTGAGTATTAAGTCTGTCATTTCCAGGAGCTTAGATAACTAAAAAAACAACTTGTTTGCTGCCTTACTTTCTGGTGGCTAATGTTCTGAATCCTATAGCTTTCTACTCTTCCTCTAAAAGCGTGATTTTGCAAATTACTAAAAAAGAACTGCCTTGTCATTGCAGAAGCAATCAGGTACATAGTACATCCTAGGGCCATTTCAAAGATTCCAAATTAGTATTTCCAAACATTTTGAGCCCTACCTGCCATCCATGAGGTTATGTTTACCCATGCATCCCCAATTCTCAGGTTTTATAAATTTCCATTTCATCAGAAACGCCCATCACTTCTGCATTCATCCCGATCCTCCTCCTAAGCATCAGCATTCACTTGAACTCGCCATTCTTAATTCTAGGCATGAGAATTTCATCTTTATTCAAGGTTTTTAACACTTTGTAAAAACACTATTTTTATTACTAATTGACATGAAAAATGGATATTTTGCTTGTTTGACTCTTAGTCCATATTTATCAATTTATCTAACCAACTGGAAAACTGAAATTTAAATCAAACATAGTACAATGAGTTACACTTCAAATGTTGGTTGAGGAAAGAGGATGAGGGCCCAAGTGAAGAAGTTCTGGAATACAGTGTCAAGATGAAGGTTAAATGTTTCCTTAAAAGTATTATTTTCATTTTGAATTGGCTCAAACATCATCTATTGCAAAGAACCTAAATGTAAATCATAAAAAAGGTGAAATGCTGTGATTACATATTTAATGGTACCGTCTTAAATGTTGTCACATGTTACTCCTGAAATGCAGTAGTTATGAATTTTTACTTAATTATAAACAATTTACAGGAAGGATCATTCTCTGATTCTCCCCATATTACTCAAGATGTGGTCATCTATAGTCTTACAAATATTTGTCATTAGGTCAGTTCTAGGTTACTTGGTCAGATCTTAAAGAAAATAATATGATTGCATTTGGGAATATGTAAACATGAAAAAACCCCAAGAACAAATGCTTCAAAAGGTATAGTTAAGGATCAGAAAGTGGAACACCCTATTAGTTAAGGATCAGAAAGTGGAACATCCTATTAATAGCCAATCAATAGCACAACCATTTAATCTTCCAAAGACTGCAAGCGTATTGTAAAACATGAATTTAGTTTAAAGATTTCTAACAGTTTTGAGATACATCTCATTTTTTCCTACAAAAATTTAAAAGTTTTGCTTTTTTTCTTTTCTAAGTATTGAATACATTGTTTTTACATTGGCTTTTTGAGGTGTTGCACTAGTGGAAATATTTTTATTAATTCAACCCACTATCACTTGCAGCATATTTTTTTTTATCTGAAAGGCAGATATTACAGAGAGAAGGGGAGAGGCAGCAAGCAGTCTTCCATCTGCTGGGTTCATTCTCCAAATGGCCATAATGGTTAGAGCTGAGCTGATCCAAAGCTGGGAGCCAGGAGCATCTTTGGGGTTTCTCACTTGGGTGCAGTGGCCCAACATCTTCTGCTGCTCTCTCAAGCTATAAGCAGGGAGCTGGATCAGAGGTGAAGTAGCTGGTGTTCATAAGGGATGCCAGCACTTAGAGGCAGAGGATTAGACACTGCACTGGTCCCTAAATGATGGTTTTTTGTTTGTTTTGCTTGGTTTGGTTTTTTTGGATTTTGGGTTTTCTTTGTTTTTGTTTGTTTGGGGGGTCTGTTAAGATGTTATTTAGGGCCCCACACAGTAGCCTCGTGACTGGAGTCTGTGCCTTGTTTGCACCAGGAATCCATATGAGCACTGGTTCTAATCCTGGCTGCTCCACTTCCCTTCCAGATCCCTGCCTGTGGCCTGGGAGAGCAGTCAAGGATAGCCCAAAGCCTTGGGACCTGCTTCTGTGTGGGAGACCCAGGAGACGCTCCTGGCTCCTGGCTTTAGCTTGGCTCAGCTCTAGCCATTGCAGTCACCTGGGGAGTGAACCAACAGACAGAAGATCTTTCTGTGTCTTCTTCTCTCTGTATATCTGTCTTTCCAATTGAAATAAACAAATCTTTCAAAAATAAAAAGATGTACTTATTTATGTGGATCAGATTTACACAGAGGAAGACAGAGTTTTTCCAACCTCAGCTTCACTACCCACATGCCTACAATGTCAGCACTGGGTCAGGTTAAAAGCCAGGAGATCAGACCTCTAGCCAGGTCTCCCACATGGAAGATAGGAAACCAAGCACTTGGCTCATCTTCTTCTGCTCCCCCAGGAACATTAACAAGGAAGTGTCTTGGATGTGAAACCGTCGGGACTTGAAATAGTGTTCATATGGGATGTTGGTGGCACAGGCTGCTGCTTAAACCACCTGTCCCACAATAAAATTGTCTTAACACAAACCAATACAGAAGAAGCTACATACTAAATGTGACCTGAAACACAAGTAACAAGATGTTATTCAAGAAGAACTCTCTGTTCTGTGTAAAAAAATATCATTGATCTACTTGTCAGAGAGCAAGAAAGCACGATCATCTAAAAAAGAAAAAAAAAAAGTTAAAATCACCCATTAAGAGAATCAGAAAGATTTTCCAAGTAAATAGTAAGACAAAACAAAATAAAACAAACTGTCCTAAAGCATAAAGGACATCCTGAGCCACAGTATCGCTTTTTCTTTTTCTTTGCTTTGCTATTACAGGCCATCCGAGAATCATTCTTCATAGATATTGTGTAAAGTACATAATTTCTGAAAAGTATGCTAGAAGCCTAATGTTCTCTTAATGAGTACAAGTTGTATCTGTTCTAAGTAGAGCTTAAATGTACTGAATGTGAAATTCTGCATAAATGTAGAAAGGGGAGATTCTAAATAAAATACTGATGAAGTTATAGCATTTGTGATTATACTATCATTCTATACCATCACACATGTACACACTTTCATGTTTTCTTTCAGGTGTTAGAGTAAATGACCAGGAACAGAAAATATCCTTATTTCTTATTAACTGGTCAGTTACCTACTTGGCTTGCTATAGAATCAAAGCATCCATAAAATTCCTTCAAAAAATTGACACACTTGAGAATCAATGCATTTCACACAAAATAGAGATATTTCCCACACACCTCAAAATAGGGGTATTTGCAGCTATATCTCATTCTACATGCCCAACTGAATTATTTTCCTACTCCGAGAATAGACTTGTTAGATGACCTTAATTAAATTGTTTATTTTTTATTTTCACCATGTATTTCTTCAGCAAATATTTTTTTTCAGCCTCTATAACAAACTGGATATCATATGAGGTATTTTACAGAATTAAAAAAAACGAATCAGGCACAACTTAAATCTCAAGGATTTCCTAAACAGGTAAATGTTATTAATCACATGCGCAAATAGTAAGACAGAATATCAAAAGTGCACCTGCAAGATATACATAGGACATTTTGCAAGGTCAGAGAGAGAAGCAATTATTTCCAACTGTGAAGATACAGGATGGATATGTTGATGAGGCTGCATTTGAACTGTACCTTAAAAGCAGGGTTAAGAGGGGCAAATTAAACTGACTGACAAGGGCATTTCATAATCTATGAAAATAAAGTGAAAATGTGTAACATACATGTGGGTGAAGAAAAAATGACATTTGTTTGCCTACAGCCCTGGATGTGTAAAGTGAAGCAAGTTATAGTTAAGACAAGGGATGCAGGTTAAGAATATAAGGGCATTATAGTCTGTGAGGAAACCGAATTCAGAGAGGTCACATCCTCTACATTGGCTGTATATGCTACAGCAATTTACTTAACGTCTTAGCCTCAGTAAAATTTTTTTTTAAAAGGCTTAAAAATGTTATTGTAAAGATGAACAATTCCACACTTCAAACACAACACTCAGTACATTAGAGATGCTAAGCAAACAGTAAGTATTCTTTTATCAATGTTATAATAAACAACATGCTACAAATCTCAGAAAAAAATCTAAGAATTTCTTGTATTCATTATGGGAAAGTGTCACAAAGTCATCCATTTCTGAAATTAAGAAATATTTGAAAAATACTACAATAATGGAACTAATTAGTGTCATTCCATTGGAAATGCCCATATGATTTCAAAATTATCTGATCTTTGTAAACAGCAGCATGACTAGGCCTCACAATAGTTATATCAGAATATCCAGACCTGGATCCTGGAGATAATGTTTTCAAGACAGTCATAGGATGTCTAAAGCACAACCAGAGTTAAGAATTATTACTGCAGGGTCAGCATTGTGATATAGTGAGTTAAGCCACTGCGTGCAGTACTAGCATTCCATGTCAAAGTCCCAGGTTAAGCTCTGGGTGCTCCAATTCTAATCCAGCTTCCTGCTAATACACCTGAAAAGGCAGAAATTGCTCAGGTGGTTAGGTGCTTGTTACCTGCCTGGGAAATCAGAATGGAGTTCCTGGCCCTAACTTTGAGCATGGCTCAGACATGGCTGCTGTAGGCATTTTGGGGAGTAAACCAGCAGCATGGGATATTGATTTCCCCCTTGTTACTCTTCCTCTTATTCTGAATTTCAAATAAATAGATTAGTCTTTACAAGAAAAAAGAGAGAAAACTATTTTTGTTTTAGATACAGTCTACTGTAAATAATATGAGAAATTCAGCAATATATATTTTATTAGAATAACTTAAGAGTTACAATCATTGAAATATGCTAATGAGTACTTTTCTGGATGGCATGCCCCTATTTCTCTGCCATGCTCTTCCATTTGTCCAGAGACCCATCTAACATCTAACAGGACCCAATCTACTAAAGGCCAGATGCCTGAGTCACATCATTCCCATTACCTATTAGATCAAAGTGACCAGAAGAAGACTAGCACAAACTGAGTATAATTCATAAATACTTACGGTATTTATACCTTAATCTTTGCTTCCTTTTACAAAATCAAGCATTAAAACAGTGAATTGTTCACTTTATGTTCACAATTATAATTAAGATGAGTAATCTGTTACATCTGAAAATTAGCAGTTATGAGTCCAAAATGCAAAACACTTATCTTTAACCTTATTGCAATAATATCAAAGCAGTGTCAGTAATCACTTTGAAAAACTGTATTCCACATTGTATTTTATTTAGATCCCACACATAGAGATATTTTTAAATGTCTTCATCACATTTCATTTCCATATCTCTACCATGTTATTTTAGGAAATAATTGATAAACCATAATCATGTTGTTAATTTTCCTAAAATGCTAGAGAAAAAATACTTCCACATTTAAAAGTATGAATAAGGAGATACTGAAGCATACAAAGAGAAAAAAAGAAAATGAGGCATGAATATTAAGGGAAATAGCAAGGACTTCTGTCTTCTTAGAACTGAAAACAAACTTAGAATCTGAAAGACTATCACCGAAAGTGGAAAAGGTTTCTTCTCCCAAAACGTACTGATGAAGGAAACAAACTAAAAACAGATTCTTGGCAAAACACTGATTTAAAAAAATAAATATCACTATCACCTACAAAGCAGAGCCCTAGAGTTTTGGAGCTCTCACTATATGTAATTCCAAAGACCAACCTCATTCGAGAATATAACCAACAGATGGCATTCGACAGTCAACACAGGTAATGGGAATATGCTACTGGCAGTCTCCTCAAAGAGCTTTGTTGTGGCAGGTGTCTACTCAGGTGCTTATGCTTTCCAAGCAGGGTTTCTCTGTTCTGGTATACAAGCAGCTCTCCCCTTTTCATAACTATTATGCCATCACAGTATTTACTATACCTAAGATAATCACAACTATTAAGTTGTCTCTAATCCTTTCCCCTTGTGGTTAGAAATATTATTTGTTTTCCCTGAGAGTACATGAGAGTATTATAGTTACAATCTAGGATTGTATCTATTCAGCTTTCATCTCAAACAAATCTTCCATAAATATTCAGACTCATATATATCTCACTGTAACCACACTGGAAGCTGTCTGATTTCACATAAAATGGGCCAAGATGGCTAAAAGGCAGACCTCCTAGCCAAGAGAACACCTTGAATGGAACTGGAGGGGATCAGGAAAGGGTGAGCTTGATCAGGATCAGAACTATGCTGTCAAACTTTGTGTATCCGTATGACTGCCTCTACAAGGCTGAGTAAAGCAGATTGTACTGCCTAAAGTAAACAGGCAATACCCAATCAGTTGACCTACACAGAACATAGAGGGCTGACTCCCTCCTAAGTAAAGGAGAAGTCAGTAGGCCTGACTACTTTCAAACTTAGAATCTTTTTATTGCCTTTGGACTTGGATATTCATGAGTTCTCAGTCTGCAAAGATTTAGGCCTGAAACTACACATTGATTCTCATTTTCAAGCCTTCTTATTTGGACTAGAATTACTCCATTAGTTCTTCTGTCTCCCTGGCTTGCAGATCCATCCTGCAGTTCTCTGAACTCAGTTTCCATAATTACACGAGCCAGTTTCTAATTATTACCCACCTGCCTATTTTTCTATCCAAATGTATGTATTTCTCATTTGTTGGCTTTGTCTGGAGAATTCTGACTCAGGCAGGACCTTATGAGTATTATCACATAGTTTTAAAAGATCGCTTGATGTATTGCCTGGCGAGACTGCAGTGGAATAAGAGTTGAATTATGAGGAATAGTCAGGATTCCTTTGCAAAAATCCATGCAAGAGACAAAACGATAAAGTTTGCTAGGGAAGCAGTAGTGAAGTAAGGAAAGAGAAACAATGTGTATGTGAAGGTTGTGCCAACAGTATTTGCTAGCCCAAACTCAAGACATAAGATTTTCTATGTCTGAGATGAGAAAGGCTTGAGAAGAGTTTGTATATGGAGAAAACTGAGAGTCCAATTTTAGGGTTGAGGCATGTATTGGATAAGCAAATAGACATTTTTAAAAATCAAGCAGAGAAAAATAGAGATGTCATTTGACTATAACCAGTGTACAGTTTTAAGGGGTAAAGAGATCTTTTAATGACCTGATATAGACATAGATTTTTTTCAAGGTTTATAAAAGTCAGATATACAGAGAGGATGAGAGACAAAGAGGAAGATTTTCTGTCCGATGGTTCACTCCCCAAGTGGCTGCAACGGCTAGAGCTGAGCCAGTCTGAAGACAGGATCCTGGAGCCCCTTCAGGGTCTCTCATGCGGGTGCAGAGTCCCAAAGCCTTGTGTCATCCTTGACTGCCTTCCCAGACCACAAGCAGGGAGCTGAATGAGAAGCGGTGCCGTCGGGATTAGAACCGGCGACATATGGGTTCCTGGTGCATTCAAGGTGAGGGCCTTAACCATTATGCTATCGCGCCGGGCCAATAGATTTCTTTAGAAACAAAGGTCCACTCACATGGTTGATAAGGAAAACTGTATAATACAATATTCTTTTTTTACTGATGTACGACTTGCATTGAGGACTCTTCTACTTATTTAGTGACAATCTCCACCAAAATGCTCCCACTTTATCAGCAAATTTGTTCATTTCATGGGGCATCTTATGTGATTAATATGCATACTATAACTTTCCTGTACAAAGCTGTTTCTAATAAGCAGATCCTTAATATTAATAAATATTGAAGAAAATAATTGTGTCACTTATTGCCAGGCAAATATTACCTGTAATTTGACATTGGCCAATCATCATTATTTTTATCTTAATTTAAAATAACTTACTTTGATTTCTTTATCTCTTTAAATGTTTCATTGTAACAAGGCAGAGAACATAATAATGTAAGTTACTACAAATACTGTTAGACAGTCTTTTTTAACATGGATTTTTAAAGTTATTTTATATAAATGAACATAAATTATACAGCTTCCTAATATACATAAGAATCTTAAATAAATGCATATATACACTAAACATGCACCCAAATTTAATTCTAGTATGCATAATTGTAAGATTAAAATGTGAGATTTTTAAAGTTTACATATTTTAAGGTTAGAGTTTAATAAATTTTTTGCTTTTTATTTTCAGAAATTAGAAATACACATTTTAGAGGGAAACCATGGAATAAAGGGAAAAGAAAAGGACTGATGGTCTCAACTATGCCACATGTGGTGTGACATAAAGAAAATCACTTAACCTCTTAAGACATCATTATTTCATATTTATAAAGTATAGATATCAGAAAAGATGATTGCTAATGCTCCTTTTAAAACTAGCACTTATAAATGGCATGACTGGACCCAGTAGATGGCATAGCAGGCAGGTTACCTCCCTTTGCAGTGCCAGCATCCTAATATAGGCATCATTTTGTGTTCCAGCTGCTCAACTTCCCATCTAGCTCCCTGCTTATACCCTGCAAAGCAGCGGATGATGGCCAAAGGGCTCGGGCCCATGAACCTATGTCTAAGACCTGGAGGAAGCTCCTGGCTCCCAGCTTTGGGTGAGTTCAGCTCTGGCCTTTTCAGCCATTTGGGGAATGAACTCCCTTTTGCTCTCTGTGAAATCTGCCTTTCAAATTAAAATAAATAAATAAAAATAAATCAATCTTTACAAAAACAAATGACAGAATGTACGTAATTATTCAAATATCAGAAGGTTGGGAGTGTTAATTTAGCTCTGTGAATATCCCTTTTTCTGCAGGAAAAGTTTCACTGATTGTATTTTATGTAGGCTACACAGCAGAAATGAGATCAGAAGCAGGTATTTAATTACATAACAAAGATACAAAAAAAAGCACAGAATCCAACATCTTGTCAGTTATTAATTCAAAACTTAGTTAAGCCCTGATTAGTAATTTAGGTCATGTGTGCTTTTATCACAACCACAATGTTTCCTTAATTTTTTTCTTCTTGTTGAATATCCTCAATTACCTTAAATAATTTTAGTTAACTATTCATTTTATCCATATAATTTTCATAATTATGCTTAATTATGTTCTTACCAAAATTTATGTCATCAAAAACTTGTCCATATGTAAGTATACTAAACAAAATCTGTACTTGTATTGGAAAAAAACACAGAATTTGTATTCACTCAGAACATTTCCATTTTTAATTCTAATTATCCATGTCATTTAATATTGGTTCCAATAATTTTCATTTTTAGTTCAAATCATTGGATATCAAGAGAAGATTTTGAGAATAAAGGAAAAAATAGACCAAAAGGTATTATTTACTAACATATATTATAAGTTGAATATTTAAAGCAAGCTTAAAGGTAGTAAAATTTTTTTCAAGTGGTTTCAGGGAAAATAATGTTAGTTTTACCCTTAGAGTTCATACATTCTACTGAATTCATTTTACTTTCAGCTCTACAGATTCTCATTTTATCTGTGCTCGTAAGGAGTATAGAAAAGGAAAACAAAGCTTAAAAATATATATATAGATGTGTGTGGATAATATAAATTATTATGTATATATGATATTATATAGATGTAAAGACCATTTAGGGCACGAGTACCTTATTTTAGATACTGAGTAAATGAGGTCTTAGGAGTTTGAGTGACTTTACATAGTCATACCCTGAATCTGAAAGGCTGCCTGACAATCCAGGGCTTCTTCCTTCTATAACGGGATACTCAGTTTAATACTTTAATTTTGTGCTTAAATTAGCTGCTTTTGTCATTATGAGAGAGAGATCTGAAGAAAGAGTTTAGGTATTTTTCCATTGTATTTATTCCCCATGGAACCTATTATTGTATCTATCATTTAATTTAGTAGGCAGTTCATTGGAATTTACAATTTTACTCAACTTTTTGTATTCACACATATTTTGAATATTTGTATAGCTATTTGTTTGAAAATCAGAGGGATGCAGAAGTACAGAGACAGAGTTGTTCTACCTGAGCGTTCATTCTCCAGATTGCTGTAACACCCAGATTTGGGTCAGTTCAAACCCAAAAACTCCATCTAGGTCGCCAGGTGGAAAGCAGGGGCTCAGGCACTTTGGCCACCTTCCCTAGCTGGAATCCAATAAATGACGCCAGTCTGATAAAAGGTGGCTTTATCTACTGCCTCACAATCATGTTCCCAACTTTTTTTAATTAAAAAGGTTTGTGTTGGGCCAGGTGCCATAGCCTAACGGCTGAAAGTTCTCACCTCATATGTGTTGGGATCCCATGTGAGTGTAGGTTCTACTTCTGGTGCCCCTATTTCCCATCCAGTTCCCTTCTTGTGGCCTGGGAAAGCAGTCAGGTTTGGTACAAAGCCTTGAGACCCTGCACCCATGTTGGAGGTCCAGGAGAAGCTCCTCGCTCCTGACTTCAGACTGACTCAGCTCCAGCTATCAAGGCCGCTTGGGGAGTGAATCAGTGGACTGAAGATCTTCTTCCCTATTACTCCTCCTCTCTGTATATCCAGCTTTCCAATAAAAAATAAAATAAATCTTAAAAAAAACTAAATAAATCTTTAAAAGAAAGTTTTGCTTCCTCACCTGACACAGTGAGTACACATAGATGTTAATTTTATAGGAGGTTGAATGCATTATTGTAAAATAAGAAACTAAATATTTGAATAAGTGATTGATGTGAAAACAATAACATTGCTTAAGCTAAAATTGCATATGGCCCTAACGTCTGTCAACGAGAAATAATACATTGCCTGGGGAATTACAGAGAGCAGCCAGAAAAAAAAAAAACGATTTTAACTAAGACTTTTAGATCTCACATTCAATATGTTTCCTTGGGGCATAACTTTGGCTTCACAAGTTGAGAACACAGAGAAGAGGGCACTCCTCCCTCCATTCTAGGAGGTAGGTTTCTATGCCAGCTAAGAATGACGTATAGCATAAACCCCACACTTAATTTCAAGCCTCACTGTGATAATAGTAGCAATGAGCCAATATCAAACAAATCACTAGTTTAAGGAACCCGGCAAATAAAATAACCTAAACATGCAATGTGGTTCTGCTATAACTTTTGAAGTCAATATTTTACAGTGTGGAAATGTCCATTTACATTTCAAAGGAATAACTCTACTTTTCATTCTCACCACATTTCTGCCACAAACCAATTTCTCCCTGTTAGAGACTGAGCCAAGGTTCTACCAAAAAAGTCTTTTAACTCAGTAGGAAGAATTGAATAATGCTAAAACTCTGCAATTTTAAATTTGAAGGTTTTTAATACTTGGAATATGAACTCCTTAATAATTGTGTTTGTTCAATGTATTGAAAAATACCGATTATTTATGATAACAATCACTATAAAATTACACAAAATTAATAGGCAATCCTGGCCAAACTGCAGCGTTCCAGGCACCTGTACTGGTACAATCATAATTACTAACCTGAAGAGACAAGATGATACAAAAACACATTTGACATTACATTTTGGTATCAAATGAATAAACAGAAACAATGAATACACTTGATTTTCTTATATGGTGAGGCAAAAGCAGCAGAACTCCTTGGCAGAGATAAAGCTTACAGTGGGGCCTTGAAAAAGGGCCAAGAAAGAAGTTCAGAAGTTCCAAGTCCAAATGCCTGTGGAAACCATCTGAATGCAGACAGTATCACTCTTCCTTTCAAAAGACACTAGAATTTCAGTTTGATGGGTAGCAAATCCTGATCCTTTAAATAGTGTCAATTAATTCAATTGGAAAAAAATTAAATCTGTGTTAGGTTAATACATATCATGTAATGATAGCCTGCCTGACATTTATCTTCATCATGTCTTCAAATACTGTGACATTCACGAGAAACAAAAAAGGCCTGTGCAGGCCTGTTAACATTATTGGCCAAAAACAGTTAATTTGAAAGAATAATCAGAAACCCGAAAGAGGTCATTAGGAGAGGAGATTTGGGTTAGATTTGAAATGATTCTGGACACAAATGAAAGAATTTACATTTATTCTGCAGGCAGATTAGAAACAGAATTTAAAGTGAGTAATCTTGAAAAATCCAACTTCTCTTTGTATTCACATCAATCTTACCGGTCAAGTTTCATTGCTAAGGATGATCCACACCATTTTTGAGCTTTAGAAGTAGCAGGAGCCAAATATCACTGATAGACCTCAATGCAATGTGGTCATGTTAGCAATTTTTTATGACATATTGCTAATAATCGCAGATTATTTATTTTAAAATCAAGACTGTACTAATATTTTATCATACTATATTCAGATCTAACACTTCACTGTCTGGTTAACATTTAATAACTATAATTAAGAAGGCTTAAAAAATTTTTTTAACTGGGATTTAGCAAGGTCATGTCCCAGGTAAACTGTGTCTACCACCTTGGCCAGGCAAACAGACCACGTTTCAGCTGAGATTTTGTTTTAAATCTTTTATTATATGAACATTTGGTGTCCCCTATAAACTGACAATCAGTTTGTAAGAGATACATTAAGCAAATGAGGAAATTATTAACCAACTACTTCTGGTGCTAGTCATTACTATCTGACTCTCCCCTTCAGATTCACACACAAAAATTACGTAGTACAATTTACCAATGGATATTTTGTCACCACTATTAATGGACAATATTTTACTGTAATGTTACATTTACTAGAGAACATGGGGACTATCCTACACAATATAATGTAATTCAATTTCTTTTGTCTTATCATGAACAACAAAAAAAGGCAAAATTTACTGCAAACATATTCACTTGAGCTCTTTTTTTCTATTTATTAAGTACTCAACTATAGTATATCCCATGAGCTGTGAACCAATTTGATATTCTTCAATGGAAAATTGCAGTATTTTCAGTCTTCACAGTACTGATGAACATTTAAGCTTCAGCCGCACATTTCTACTCAGTCTAATTTTAGCATCTTCCTTTTGTTCATTGACTGTTCCTATTGTTACTTTGCACACTGATGCCAACTTCCCAAGGCAAAGATAGCCAAATCCATGAGAGGTCATTATTGTAAATATATAACAGAACGTTTCCTCCCTTTGCTACCCAGTTACTTACATGTTTCCTCGTAGGTCCCTTTAACCAATGCTTCCTCTGCCTAAATTCAATAACTGATTCAGAGTGGGAAATCTTCCTCTCTGTCTCTCCTCTTTGTATATCCGACTTTACAATAAAAATCTTAAAAAAAAAAAGCAACAAGGATACAAAAAGATACTCTAAGTAGAGGAAACACAAAGTGTAGTGGTAGGAAGAAGCTGGATTAAGTTTCATACTAAGAATGAACAAGAGAAAAACATGATGTCAAGCTATAGAAAGTAGGAGAACTATGAGCAAGACAAGTATGCAATTGTCTGAAAAACAGGCCCAACTTGGAAATTCTCATCACACCTAGTAAATCGTTGTCCCTTTTGACACACTTGCTTTTAGTCACTGGTAATTAAAAATAAATAAATAAATAAAAACCCTGAAAGAAAACCGAAAATAGCAGGTAACACAGAGAAAATGTCAGTTGCAGTTGCAAACCATATTATAGTATTTAAATAATATTTGAAATGTGACCAAAACTACAAAGACAAGCTGGCTGAAGCCAACTGCAGATTCCATTTGTCTATCATGTTTATCTATTTATCTCCCTATCTACCCCCATCCTTATCCATGTAATAATTGTACCACATGCACTATACTTATTCACTATTACAATAACAAGATTTTAAATAATAAAATGGACAAATCTGCTAATCCCATCTCTCAGAGAAGACTAAAATGTCCTATGACCTATGGATATTTAGATATTCTTATCAGGATCCCATTTTAGTGCCTGAGGCACAAAAATGAGACAAATACAGTTACTGGGAAGAAAGAGGAATTAAAAAAACCATTCAATTGCTGGCTCAGATACCATCCCTGTTTAGACATCCCAAAGATCAAAAGGTTCCTACTTACACTGTCAAAACACACTCAGTTTTATTTACGTTATAAACCCTTATCAGTTTTTTCAGTGCCATGTAACTAAAGATTTGTATATGGCTCATTAGCTGCTGTGTTAAATACCCACAAATTATTCAAAAGAAAATTCAAGCCTACTCTATGATAAATCATAAGGGAGTGGTATTACTAGGGTATGAAATAAATATAAGCCTATTTTCTAGAAGAACTACGTAACATTTTCCTACTGTTGCACTTTCAGGGAAATATCTGCATGACAGTAAGATGGGGCAAAAGGTGGCTTCAGTGTGCATTCCTAAGAATTCTGTTATGAAAACATGGCAATGAAAATGAAACTCAAACTAGTACAATAGAACACTAACCTAAGCAATGATTTAAAAAAATAGGACTCATGTAATTAAGTCGTCTAGAGAAATAAAGAAAATTGAGGAAAAAACACACTTAAATGGATTGTAAAAACTAATGTATAATAATTGTAATATTATGGGGTATAGTGTGAAAGTGTAATGCACAAATTCAATATGAAAACACCTTTGTTTTTAACTTTATTTTCAAAGTCTGAGAAAAGCATTTATTGTCCAAGAATAAATGGACAATCCTAAGAATTATTATTTCATTGAAAAATGCCTTTCCTTACATGCAATGCATCCCTGCATGGCCTAGTTTTTCAATAATGTATTCTCATGGCCTTTTTCTAGAATAAAATGTAGATATATTCCTTCACACAATATACCCATGCAAGCCAAATTTCAGAAAATATGTGTCTGTGAACCTTCGCCATGATTGGAATCTGAGCTCTAGCAGAAATCCAACAACCATAGAAACAGAACAATCATGAATTTGGTCCCAGCAATGATTAACCTTAGCAGGATCAAGAAAGACCTTGGTTTCAGTCAGGTGAGAAGAACTATAAACAAAGGCAACAGAGCAGAAACAAAGGAAGAGGAATAAGAAAAGAAAGAGACAAGGACAAAATGTCACTAGGCACTGATAAGGAGGTGGAGGGTAATTTTCAAGCTGTTTTTCTATGATATTTGACTCTGGAGATCAGTTCCTACTAGTTCCTGTGCATAAGCCTGTGCTTTCCTCAGGAACAGTTTTAGTTTGATTTGTTCTCTTAAAGGCCGCAGTGAGCTGCCTCGGAAGCCCTGACACATAACTCAAAAGGCATTATTGGTCTCTGTCCTCCTTGAAGATACTCAGGACTCTGAAATAGATTATACAGTCTGATGTTCTCGTTCTCTGAATTGCCAGCACATAGTTCCTCCTTTTACTTTTTCTCCCTTCCTGATCAGCCAGTTGTTTCTGATCAATTATCTTGCCTCTGTTCATTCCCACCTTAACCCCTGCCAGGATTCCAGCACATTACGAGTTAAGGTATTGTCTTCTGGCTTACTCCAACCAGGTCCTAACCAAATTCCAAAAGGTATTGAGACCATCCATGCCTACTGAGGTCTTGGCCACACCTTCAGGTGGGCAGATGGGCGGCACCAGCATTGCCCACCCATTTCCTAATTAATTAAGAGACCACCAAAGGGGAACATCTTACCAGTGGGTTCCCTGCCCAAGAAGGAGGGGTCAGGGAATGCTTAAAATCCCAAGACTCTTCCTCAAACTTTTGGTATCTCTCTCTCCCTCCCCTTTGTCGATAGACACCCCACCTCCCGGCTTTCTCTCCGGAGGTGCTTTCCCCCTTCCCTCTCCCTTCCTGCTCACCTGGTCCTTTCGCAAATAAACTTTTCTGTCTGCAACAGATCCCCGGCTTTTTATTTCTACACTAAGCTGAGGAAAGAACCCACCAGGCATTTCTAGTAACAGTATCAACCCCCGCCATTGCAGAAGAAGCAACGTATGCTGGGGATAAAGAAGTAAGAAGTTAGGGACCCTTTTTGAAACTTCTTCCGCACAGAAAGTGCACAGTTTCTCATGGTGAATCTTGTTTTTCTGAAGCGGACTGGGGTCAGGAGATTAACTCTAGCTCTGAGCCGGGTTCCAGTGCCTTTTTCAGCAGAAGCTGCTGCCTTTTATTACCATCTCATGAACTGTCACCTATCGGTGCCTGCACTACAGCCAGTGGAAGAGCAGAGAAAATGGAAGCCTGATAAGATCCCCCTCACCATTTATCTGTTAGAGGGCTACTTACACTGCTGCTGGGGAAGCAATGAGGAAATCTTTTTAAGAAAATAAATCCAGCTTTCCTATTTTAGGTTTCATGACCATTCTCAATTACTGACTCTTTGAACTCAGTTTAGAAATCACTTTTTTTTTTAAATTCTATATCCCATATTCTTACTTTGATGTAGTAAAATAGGAATTTCCAACCTTTAGATAAGTGATTTTATATTCTACAAAACCCACAAGAAAATGGATTCCATTTTCTTTCTTTTTTTTTTTTTTTGCACTCAGACCTAGAGATTAAGAAAATTTGCCTCTAATCCAGATCTATTTGTATTTATATTAAAAGATTAAAAATTTCAAGGTTAAAGAATTTCAGTGACTAAGACTCACTCATTTCTCTACGACACAAATGTTTAGCAGGTAAGGAAAATACAATTTAAGAAATGCTTGGAAGTCACTGCTAGGCACTAGGCTTTCAAAATTCAGGAACAGAAAAGCAGAAGTTTGGCTAAATTAATTGAAGACAGCATCGCTGACAACCAATCCCATTATCCCTTCATTTCCTTTTCTTCTTTCTTTGTACATGATTTTGATGCTGGTATCAAATCCAATCTGCCATACATTTGTTCTATGTGCTTGCTAAAGTCTTTTGTTCCTTCAAACGCAGATTAATCTGTTAAACGTTTTAGAATACAATGACATTCCACAACCTTCTCACAGCATCCTCAACTCTCACTACTGAAACAAGGCATTACACTCATAAAAATGAATAAAATAGAACAGTGCACGCAGTTTCACAAGCTTCCCAGTAATTCAAAACATTTGTAAATTCCATGTTTCAACAGCATACCTTCAATAGTCACAACAAATTAAATCTTCATTCAGCTGCTCTGCTAGGAAGCAAAACAAAACAAGACTGGGCATGAACCAACGTGTCTTCCTTTTGTTACCTATTCTTACCATTTATTTCAATGTTCTAAGAGCAGTTGACCTCTGTCTGACAGAAACCATTATGGATGTATCTGATTCTAGGAGCAACTGTGGTCAAGGTTGTCACATCACAGCGTTCTTGTATAATTAACCCATATCTCTCATAACGCAGGCTAGCCGGCCCGAGGGTCATCACAGGGAATGGTTCCAACAGTGCAGCAGACCACACAGGAGGCTCTCTAGAACCTGCGTGGTGGCCTAGCCTGTAAACTTAGGTGGAGCACCTGCTGCCAAACTTATTCTGGATGGAGATACCTACGTAAATCTACTCCACCTTCCTTTGTTGCAAATAAATTCCAGGACAGCAAATAATGAAAAAAAATGTTGATTTTAAACACTGATCAAGATATGACTGTACTTTCTTAGGTAGTATTAACAGTAAAATCAATCATTTCTGAGCAGTGTCTGTCAGGGACTGAAACTCAAATATCATAAAATTCGTCATTTTACTACCTCTACACTTCATTGCGACATTACAATCACTTTTAGGAAATGAGTTCAAAGCAACTGAGGCCCAAAATTTATAAAATTTGAACATCCAGATATGTGGCTCTAAAACTTGTCCTCATAACCGTATAACTGCCTCTTAATCTTTTTTTTAAAGCTTTATTTTATTTTTATTGAAAAGCAGATATACAAACAGAAGGAGAGACAGAGATCTTCTGCCTGCTGTTTCACTTTCCAAGTTGCTGCAATGGCCAGAGTTAAGCTGATCTCCAACTCTGGATTCCTAGACTTTAGGCCATCCTCTACTGCTTTCTCAGGCCACAAGCAGGAAGCTGTATCAAAGTGGAACAGGCGGGACACGAACCGGTGCCAATTTGGGATCCCAACGAATGCAAGTCGAGGATTTAGCCACTAGGCTATCGCACCAGGCCCTGCTTCTTAATGTTGGCATTAATACATTGATCCAACACATACTAATACAGCAGCAAACATTCTTTGATGAACATGAGCCTTCTTGGTTTCCAGTAATGAGAGTTTCAAACTGCATTCATGAAAAACCAAGTACAATATTGTAATGAAAAAAATCACAATATTTATCTTAAAATTGTTGAGCCATAGATCAGACACTGTCAACATGGACTAGAAAGGAAACTGTAAGTCCCATTATAATGCCGACAGGACTCTATAGGAATCACAGTTTATGGCTCATGTAAAGCAAATTAGGTCAATGATTCTATCATCCGTTTTTCCCAGAAAACATGAGCAGACATTACTATTTGTGTGCATCTTCCTTAGACCAGTGAAATATGCAGGAATATACACAGTTCCTCTCCTAAAAATTATCTAAACCAATGAGATAAGATAAATACCCATTAACAGTTAGGTCATGATATCATTCAGGTGCACATGTGCTCACTGAGTGGCATAAGTAAGATATGTGGCAGGCATACAAGAGACCCAGAGCAACCCATTATGCGGATTGCTGGACCGGAAATATTTCAGGGATATGGAGACAGGGCACAGCTAAAATAATGATGCAGAGATCAATCTCTGTATAGCATATCTAGAAGATCATGAATTTAAGATTAGAGAATTCAAACTGGGTGTTCACATGAAATGTGCAGTTATGAGCTTAGAAAATACAGTCTATAGTCAAACTGTAAAAATCTTACATCAACACACATCCAGGAATTCTGACTCAATGGTGAAGTAAGGAGTGTTGGCTATGCTGCAACATAGAACTCAGAGACAAGCGGTGCTTAAGATGACTGTGCTAACAATGTTCAGAATGTATTGTAGATGCTAGAGAACAAAATAGGAAATCCAGATTGGAGGCAACTGCAAACAATTGAAAATGAGGTGAGAGTCCATGAAAGGGAAATGAAGAGAAGAAAGTGACAAGCTCTCCTTTCCCTGCTTCAGGAAGCTGGAGGCCGGGTTTTCAGAGGAGGAGCAGTAACAGTAAATCCCCCAGGGCAGTGCTTGAATCCAGTGGCTCTGCAGAGCTGCTAGGCAATCAGCAGCTCCCTCGAAGTGCTTATTTGAATTGTTAAGCTACTCAGATTTCAGGGTTTCTTTCTCAAATAATCTAAACTCCTGGTACTACTGTAAAGATAACTATGTCAGAATAGTTAGCTGAGCCCAAAGATTTTGCCCACCCTGGCCATTGTAACAAAACTAAAATTAAGTAGGAGCAATGACTTAATAATGGCACCAGAAAATTATATTTAGAGAATATACGCTGTGAAAATGAAAGTATGGCACTTGTTATTTCATTCGATTAACATATTTATCATAACACTATATTAAGCTATTAACAAAAGAGAACCCTTATTTGTATGTGAAAAAACTAAAAATGCAATATTTTATCAAAAATTTATTTTAAAAATATCTAAGAAGAGTTCATAATGATAATAAACTATTTTATTTTTAGTAAGAGCATAGGTGTCTGAATCTCTTCTTTAACTTGGATCCTGAACAGTTCTCTAAATTATGACGTTTTTAAATTGTTTATTTTATTTATGTGAAAGGTAGAGTCATAAAGAGAAAAGAGACTTTTAATCTGGAAGTTCACACCCAAAATTGTCTCAGTGGCCAGGCCTGAGTCAGGTTAAAGCCAGGAGACTGGAACTAAATCCATGTCTCCCACACGCATGACAGAACCAAAGTACTTGGGCCATCATCTGCTGTTTTCCCAAGAGCATCAGCAGGGAGCTGATTCTAAAGTGGAGCGGCCAGGACTCTAATAATCACTCATGTGGGATGTTGGTTTGGTAGGCAGTGGTTATACCCTGAGCCACAATGCCAGCTTATCCTTTTTATCTATTTTAAACATTTCAAATAATATAAATATTTCAAATAATACAGTTGAATAAGCACACATAGATGGGAAATTTTATTGTAATATTTTCTTCATATGTAAATATATGTCCACATACTATTTTTAATAGTAGGGGTTAATATATTAACATCATATAGCATGCATGGTCACTTCTGGTCTTTCATGACAAGTGAACATGGTAACGTAAATGCAACAATTTGGTGAAGACAACATTTACAAATATCTATATGCCAAATAGTATGGCATTTGTGTATGTGTGTGTACATTCCTATACTTTCAAAAGGAGAAAACTTGGGGCATTTCTGTCTGGCTCATTTCATGTAATAAAATGATCTCTAATGATCTCAATTTCAATCATTTTGTTGCAAATATAGGATAGCATTCTTTTCTTGACTAACATCCCATTGTATATACATATCACATCTTCTAAATCCACTTATTATTTATTAATGTATAGCTAGGTTGATTCTGCATCATTGCTAACGTGAATATGCTGGAGATACCTTTTTCATAGGCTGACTTTACATCTCTTGGCATATTCCCAGAAGTGAGATAGCTGAGTTATATGGTAGATCTAGTTACAGATTTAAAGAAATCTCCCTACTATTTTCCACACTTATTGTACCAATTTGTATTTCAGCTGACAGTGGATTAGGGTTCCCTTTTATCTACATACATGCAGCCTTCTGTTACTTCTTGTATTAACCTTCAGACAATAACCACCCCAACTGGATGGAGATGAATGCTTACTATAATTTTACTTGCATTTCCATGGTGGCTATTGAAACTATTTTTTTTAACATGTTGTTTGCCAGCTGTATCTTTTATTTTGAAAAATATATACTATATTCAGATCCTTCACTCATTTCTCACCTGTATTGTTTGCTTCACTGTTATTGAATTTCTTAGCTCCTGATATATTCTGAATATTGATTCTTTATTAAATGAACAGTAAGTAAATATCATATCCCATTCTTTTGGCTTGCTCACTCTGCTGATTGTATTCTTGATTGTGCAGAACCTTCTTGTTTTTATATAATCCTATTTGCTTATTTTTATTCTTATTTTCTATGTTTCGGAGGTCTTATCCCCAAAATTGTTGTCTAAGCCAATGTTTTGGAATGTTTCTCCTGTGCTGTCGTCTAGCTTTCCCTAAGTTTATATCTTAACATTTGTATCTTTTATCCACTTCAAATTGATTTTTGTTATGCAAGAATTTTAACTTAGACTTCCTTATGTATAGATCCAATTTTCCCAATATTTACTGAAGAAGCTGTTCTTTTAGGGGGTGGTGGGGTAAACTTTTTAGCATCTATGTTAAAGTAAGTTAGTTACAGGCATGTGAATTTATTTCCAGATTTTCTATTTCATTGTTCTGTGCATCTATGTTTATGTGAATCTCATAGTACAGTATGCCTTGAAATTTGGCCTTGTAATACTTGGGCTTTGTTTACATACAAGACAGCTTCAGCTATTTGGGGTCTTCTAAATATCCAATAGGAGTTTAGAAATTTTCTTTCTTATTTTTGTGAAGAATTCCATTGATATTTTGAAAGAGATTGTTCTGAATCTCTAAATTGTTTTGGTTAGTATGGGCATCATGATAATATTATTTTTTTCACTCCATGAATGGAGGAATTCTTTGCATTTATGTATGTGTTCTTCATTTGCTTCCATCATTGTTTTGTAATTTTTATTGTAGATGTTTTTCATTTTGGTGATTAAATTTATCCCAAGGTTTTTAATTTGATAGATAATATAGATTTCTCTAAAAAGCTTTTTATAAGTCACATCGTAGTTTGTGCATAAAAATGCTACAGGCATTTCATGTGTTGACTTTTATGGACCCTGTGATAATGCAGAATTCACTCTAGTAGTATTATGCCAGAGTTTTTTGGTTCCCTTGCATTAAGGATAATTTGACTTCTTTCTTTCCTGTAGTATACTTTTTAAAATTTCTTTTGCCCAATGGCCCTGAATAAAAATTTCAAAAGTACACGAAAGAAGAGTGTTGTGTAGACATCTTTGCCCTGTTCCAGATCTTATGGACATGCTCCCAGCTTTTATCAATTCAATACAATGTTAGCTATGGGATTTTCATATAAAGAATATAAAGACTTCATAGTGTTTAAGTAGGTTCCTTCCAAACATGATTTATTTTAATAACAGCAAAAGCACTAGTTTATGATAGCAGTTTTCCTAAAAAGCTAAATTGGAAAACAGGAACAATCACAAATGCTCTTGAAATCACAGCCTTACCATTCTCTGAAAGTTTTTTCTTTCTTGTGATAATATTCTATTAGAAGAGAGGTTAAAAACAAAGTAGAAACCTCTAAGTTCATTTTCTACATGTGTCAGCAGGGATATCCATGGGGAATATCTAATTCAGCAGGCATAGTTTCATCCAGGAACTCAGTCTGCACTTTTTGCAAGTGAGTTCAGACACCATCAGTGAACATCTGGATTTACCTTTTGGCAAACTTTTCTCAATCGTTGTAAATATTCAAAGCAAATAGCATGAAAAGATCAAGTTTATACAAACCCAGTTTCAACATTCCTCAAGATCATACACTAGTGTTCACACATGAGAGCTAGTAATGGGTCACTTGATCATTATAGTCAGCATATACCATCAATTATAAATAACCTATAACACAACAACCTATAAGCAGCTGCTTAGGGCAAAACAAAACAGCTGTGTTTTCTGTCATTGTGTAACAGAATATCTGAAGTATTATTCTTTTCAGAGCAGTCATTTTAACAAAAACTCAACTTTCAAAAGCCTGCATCCCTAGTGATCTGCTGAAGAATCATACACCTACTTCTCCTGGAAGTTGGGAACATGTATTTTTAACTTTTTAAATTTCTTTATTTGAAACAGAGAGATGGATAGAGCTCATATGTGCTAATTTACTCCCAAATGCTCACAAAGGCTAGGACTGGATCAGGCTGAAGCTGGGATCCGAGAATCCAATCCAGGTCTGTCACTTGGGAGTCAGGAACCCAACAACTCCATCACTTCTGTCCCTTGGCATCTGTGCTATCAGATAAGGGGAGCTGGAGCCAGGTGTGGATTCCTACTGCTCTGATTCCGGCAGCACTGTCTTAATGGATAGTTTAACTTTTATGAAGACTTTATCCCCAAAAACATACTGTAATAAAGAATTGCTTTAGATTTTGGCTGTTTATCATCTAATGTTGGTCCTCATTTTTTAGTGTGGCCTTTACAATCTTCTTCTAAGAAGAACAGATATAATGATAGTAATCAAAAACCTTCTTTTGTCCAGTAAATAAGCAAGAAAGCAAACAAAAAACCTGTAAACCTTCCATTGAGATTACAAGAGAAATCTCAAATCAGCATATAATAAAATAAAACTAAATAGTCCAAATAGGAATTACATCATGATCTTTGATGCAAACCTGATTTGGGGGAAAAAATAAAACAGGGTATGAGAAAAACTTTCAGCTGCAAACAACTTCTTAGATTGAATCTTTATTTTAGACTAGGATTTACCCTGAAATAGATATGAAAGCCCTGACAAATGACCTTCTCACAGTTGTGGAGGGATGCCAAATACCCATGCTGATTCTATGCTACATTAGGTCACTGGCATTTTCCAAGAGGACACCTACAGATTCTCTACATAGGACACGGAAATGAAAATGTCCTATATGTATCAAAATATTTAGTTTGGGTTAGAACCAAAAGGGAGTGGTCCCATTGCATTAATTGTAGACACTCAATATACAACACAAAGACTGACATCCCAGTGCTTTGGCCTTGAATAGCTGCCATCAAAACCATTAGTCAATTCAGAAACAGAGCTTGAACACTTGACTGCCTACACCCGGCCCCATCTGCTATGTGTACAACTGCCAATACACAGTTTAGTGTGCCAACGGCACTGTGCATCAGTGATTCTTACAAAGTATGCAGGATGCCTGCATGCGTCTGCCTAAACAACATGGTTTCATCTTGCCTCCTGGAAGAATAGTCTGGAAAAGCAGCACAATGAATTCATAATTCCTTATTCCTTTCTTATTGCTTTAAAAGGTGGACTACTTAACCTCAGCACAAGGGAAAGTTTGGGCTTTGAACAAATAATAAAATTATGGGCTAAAGAACAAATATATCAAATTTATAATGTTAAAAAATCAAAGGGAAAAATAAAAACAAATGACCAAAAGCACAGAAAGATTTAAATAATACTTTTCAGAAGTATTTTGGCTTTGGTGTAACTGATTATACAACCCTAGTAGATTAAATTATCAATCTAGTCTGATCTCAACATATTCAGAATATATGGGAAACTTTTAACTTTCCAGATGGAGCGCAAAGAAATTACATAAGAATTTTTGGGTATAAGAAGAGGCATCCAGATTTTTTAAAGCACTACTGGGCATTCTGATAAACAATCATGTTTGGGAATCATTGACTTACACTAAGCAATAAGATATCAGTTAGTTGGGCACTATCACTTCTACTGCTCTTCCATAAAGACATAAGTATACCTATATAAATGTATGAGAAAAGATAAAGTTTAAAACATTTACTTGAGGTCGCCTGGGTCATAGGTGATACAGCTCAGAACCAGGGACCCAAACAGATTTTCACCGAGGGACTGGTTATGTCGGGGTCCAAGAAGGGCCTTTGAACTGAGGAAAGAGCAGATGAAAAATGTCACATCTACCTGCCACAGTGATTCCTACCATTTAAACATTTCTTCAAGTGATTCCAAGATCTTTAAAAGTTTCTAAATACAAAATCTACAGTAATAGTGTTACTGTCAGCCATTACAAATCTGTAATATAAACTTCATGCAAGAACTTCATATATGTTGTCTCCTTCAAGGAGACTGCAAAATCCCCACATTAAAGTCAGTTAAAATGAAATTTATACATATTAAAACAACTTTACCAAAGTAGCATAATTAGTACATGTCAGACTCAGGATTTGAAGTGGCTCTCTAATGTTTCCATCTTTATACACTGTTGCCCAAAGGCCTAAATATTTTAACACAGCTACCTCCAATTATTACTTTATTTGGGAGCTACATCATCATCTGAAGTCATAAGACATGGAACAGAATTGAAGGCAGCAGTGGGGTATATGAAATTTGATGGCATTAAACACGTTCACCAATTATTTGACATTTCGCCCTTCAAGAGTGGACTTTAGTTTTTTCTTACTGTATCAACTGGAATTAGTGGCTGACTTCTAATGCATGTACTATGGAGGAAGTAATAGTGTATAACTCTGAAAAAAGGCACTGCTCACTAGGGAAAAAGCCACCCGTTTTATCAAAGGGACATTTCAGGCAAGAGAGACCTATATGACATGAAATTGAAGCCACTGCAGCCAGGAGAACAAGGCATTTTGGAAGCAGATTTTCTAGGCCTTGTCAAGCCTTCCTATGATGACAACCCCTATCAAACCCTTGATGGTTCCCTAGAGGGGAAATTAGAGACCATAATGCTCAGTGAAATAATTCCAGAAAGACTAATACGTTTTATCTTACCTGTGGTAAATAATATACAAAGATAAAAAATGTATATGAGCGATATTGACATTTTAAGATTTCATTATTATTTATATCCCTTGTCTATACTCCCGAGGAACAATGGTATTTCTGCTTGTTAAATTCTTATTTAGAGGCAGATTAAGCTCATGATTATAAAATAAACTGAAATTACACCAAAGCAAAAATTAAAAGGAAAAATAAGAAATAGAGGAGGAAGGGAGTGAGTCAGGGGCAGGGTATACTTGGGGGTCACAAGTATCTTCACCTTTTTTACCCTGTATACAAAAAATACATGAAACTTGTCTGCTTTATGTAATTTTTAAAGATTTATTTATTTATTTGAGAAGTGTTGTTAGAGAATACACAGAAGGAGAGATCTTCAATCTACTGGTTCACTTCCTGAATGGTGCAACAGCCAGGGTGGGGCCAGATTAAAGTTGGGAACCAAGAACTTCATCCAGGTCTCCCAAATGGGCTTGGAGACTAAGCACTTGGGTCATCCCCCAGTGCCTGCAGGCCACAATAGCAGGGCGTTGGATTCAAAGTGGAGCAACCGTGATTTGAACCAGTGGCTTAAGCTGAAACACCACAGTGCCAGTCCCCTATATACTATTAGTTTTAAAATTTTCAAACAGAACTACATATACACACAAAGAAACATCCTAGGCTAAAACCACCCAGCAAAGCTGCTCTCATATTTCCAACAAAACTTACAATAAAAATGTGTTACAAAAAGCAAAATTTAAGTTCTGCTGTCTATTACGTAGCAGAGGGTTGAAGAAATTAAGGGATGCCAGTTCTTACCCCAGCCGCTCCTTTTCCCACCAAGATTCCTGCGTAAGGCCTGGGAAAGCAGTAAAGGACAGTCCAAAGCACCGGGACCCTGCACCCATGTGAGAGACCCAAAAGAAACTCCTGGATCCAGGTTTTGGGTCAGCTCAGTTCTGGCCACTGCGGCCATTTGGAGAATGAATCAGTAGATGGAAGATCTTTCCCTCTATATCTCCTTTTATTTTTCCCCCACAAATATGATCTGCTTTTTCAATAAACAAATCTTAAAAAAAAAGAAACAAGGGGGCATAAATAAAAGATCCAGATTATGAGATTCAAGGCTGCATTACAGTGGGTAATACTGAGTAGCCAAAGCATAACAGGAGAATGATAGGCAATAGCATAAGAAAATGGATTAAGATGAAGAAAGTAAAATGAAAAACAAAAAGGCCATAAACTATTGACAACAGCTCGTTTATAAAAGACAGAAAGAAATGTTGGTTTGGGAGTGAATTCACGTTTCCAGGTTATTACAGAGTTTGGTAACACTCAATTGTCAGAAAATATCTACTGAGATAGCTGGGACAGCAGAGGCCTGTGGGATCCTGTTCAGAAGAGGATCCAGGAAAGAGAGGCAGAGGATCTCACACCCAGAGTGCGCTCTTGCCCCCAGTGAGTACTTGGATGTGATCCCGTGTTCTCCTTGAAGACAGGTGAGTATCTGTGCTCTGTCTAGTCTATCAAGGACAGTCAGTACTCTTTATCTATTCCCTGTTTCAATAACGCTTTGACCGAGTCGCATTGCTAGCTTCTTTGTAGTCTCTGTTCCCAGACTTGACCTACTTTTGAGTTATGTTTGAACTGTTGTTTTACGAAGTGTATAAGAACTGTAACTCTGGAAATAAACTTTGTCAATTGCCTAAGAGAGCACTGTCCCCGCATATCTCTTCCCAGGAACTCTCAAGGTAAACTTGCACTCCATATGACACACTAAAAGTGCATCCAAACACCTAAAGCAATAATGCATCATTCAAAGTCAAGTACTTTGTCTTGGCATGATGGCTTAGTGGCTAAATCCTTGCCTTGCAAGCACCAGGATCCCATATAGGTGTCAGTTCATTTCCCATCCAGCTGACTGTTTGTGGCCTGGGAAAGCAGTGAAGGATAGCCTAAAGCCTTGGGATCTAGCACCCAAGTGGGAGACCCAGAATAAGCTCCAGGCTCCTGGCTTTGGATCAGCTTAGCTCTGTCTATTATGGCCACCTGGGAAGTGGAGCAGCAGATGGAAGCTCTTTCTCTTTATCCTCTCTATAAATTTGCCTTTCAAAATAAATATATAAATATTTAAAAACTCAAACAATTTACTGAGAAGACAGGACAAGTGTATCACAGAGGATCAAAAGGGATCTTATTGTGCAGAAACGCAAAGCAGGGAAGTCTATATTTCTGTGAATTCAGAAACAGTTTTCTTTACACATGATTTTCAAAGGCTGAACTTCATGAGTTTTAAAGAGCTCTTACTCTTTTGCATAGTTTAATAAGATAGTTCATGGGAATCTGACATCATTAATATGAATCCCATTCATCTGACAGAAAGAATTACATGTAATGCCTTTTTATGTGCTTACCTTAAAGCAAAATGTTGTTTATATCTTAATAAGCAGTTAGTCCACAATACAGATGGTTAGGGTTCAATTTTTTTTCAGTCTTTGTTCAGGATTTCAGTTATGGAAAGTCCAGATTTGGGACACAAGCTCCCTCTGAATTCCATACAGTGTGTTCTAATGAGTCTGTTAGGGAAACATCAGGGGAGATAACAGGATATACTGATTTTGTTCTTGCCAGTAAATCACCTCCCCAGGTAACTGTTCTTATAATAAAACTACCAGCTGGGTGGCAAGTCTCTTTGCCAAGAAAAGGTTGTATTTTAGCCCTCTTGTGCATTCAGTACAAATTTTTAAATCACAAGGAAAAAGAAAAATAAAATAAACTCCCACTGAATAAAGGATAATGGAAGAAAGAAAAGGAAATAATTTGGTGTGCTTCCTTGTAATGTCCCTCTAGCACTGCAGTCAATGCTATAAAAGGCCTTGTTTCTCCTTAAGAAAATGGATTGACCACACCAGTGACATAATTCATTGTACATTTGCCCAACTGGCTAATAGGCCTTACTTCACCTGATGATCATTTGCAATGTATCCCCCTTTCGAAAATACACATCAGTATTTAAGTTAGAGCTTCCCAGAAGCATAAAACAACAAAATGATGATTCCCCCTTCTAATTTTCCGTACTACCCCTGTAACCTCCTAGACTCTAAATCTTTTTTCCATTAAAAAAGGAAGAGAGAAAAGGGAACAGAAGTGGATTAAAATATTGATTATAATGGGAAGGGTAAAGAAAATAGCTTAAAAACCAAAATGAAAAGACTGTCAACCTAATGACAGTTGTCTCCCTAACTTTGATCACATCCCTAATTCTAGGACCCAGCTGTTGAATTCTGCTGTGTCCATGGTCCCCAAGAACAAGTTATTGCCTCACTCTGATTATCTCCAGCGACTAAAGAAGTCTGTTCCTCATGAAATCTTTTTATGCATTCCCTATTAATATGAAACTCCTACCTTTAGGGCCATTCAACTCTCTTCTTCTGTCAACAGATTCTATCTACTAGCCAATAGCTTTAGTGTTAAGTCTGAGTAGTCAGATTTTGTGAGAAAGATTGGAATTCTTTCTCATGCTTTATCCATTGCCACATCTACATCCCTTTTTCACTTTTATTATATCAGGGTATATCCTGAGTAAACATTTACTTTAATCAATGTGAAATCATGCAACTATGTGCAAGATTTGCTTTTCTTAAAATATAAATAAGGAAAAGCTACTTTTCTTCAATCCACTAAACTCCAAATCAATTCCAAGACAACTTCATATTAAATATACATATATATGTATGTGTTTATATATACATGTATTTATATATATAAGAAATATATGTGTATATATATATATATATATACACATACATATTTAATAGGGGTGTTATTTAGTCTACAGTTTACAATGTAAAGTAGCCTAGTCACACCAGAGTGTTAAATTTGATGCCTAGCTCAGGATCTTTATTCTAAATCTCTGCTAGTACAGACCCTAGAACAGTGATAATTCAAATGGTTCGGTGCCTGCTAGTAATGAGGGACACATGGATTCATTTTTCAGCTCCAAGTTTTGGCTGAGCCCAGCCCCAGGTATCCCAGGCTTTTGGGAACAAGGCATACAGTCAGACTCTCTCTGTCTCCCTCTCTCATTCTCTCACTTTTTCTCTCGCTCTTTGCTCTCTTGCTCTTTTCTCTCGCTCACCGCCTATGCCTTTCAAATAAATAAATCATAGTATTTTAAAAGAGAACTGGATTTATTAGGTAGTTTCAATCTAGTCATGAGTTGTAAATAGCAATGTCATCTCTAAGAGCTGTGCCATATTCTCAAGCACAAAATGTTGGTTCTCTATGGAATGGAGAGCTATCCATATGCACAAGCTCTATGTTATATGCCCTACTGTTTTGCTGGTTTCAATTAACACAATATATACTTGGTCACTCCCCATCCAAACATACCAAGACTGACACTTAAGAGCTCATCATTAGGTGGGAAAGAAATTCACAAAATATAGTTTAGAACAAACTGATGTCTGTAAAACAACAGATGCTCTCACCCTCTCTCAGTAAAAATGCCCTCTATTTTTGATTAAATGGTTCTATTTCAATGAAAGGAAAACAGAAAAACCAACAGTCTACTAATACTAATGCTAATAAAGGTGATCTGGAATTAGGAAAAATAATGAAAATACGGCTTCATGGTTACTTGTTTTAAAATCTACATATAATTATTTTTTTTTACTCTCAATGTAACAGTGAATGTCAATTTCAGACCAACAAAAAAAGCTCACTTAATGTATCTCAAACTCTCCTTAATCCCAATAATATATAATGGTCCAGTGTCCAGTGCCCCAGGGGAACAGAGAACTAAGCTTAAACAGATAGTTTTGAATAAAGTTATGACACTCCTGCTAGTCAATATCTGACTTCATTTCAAATCAACCTTGTCTGACCTGCTTTGTGTGATGAACTTTAGAAGCAAGCTTCACTAAGTCTACCAGCAAGCAAAGAGCAGGAGGAAGAAATTGCATGGGAAAGTTCCACGAAACGCAAAGTATGGGACTGGCTGAGGAGAGTGGAATTAAAGAAGTGCTTTATAAATTTGAGGCCAGGAAGGAAACCACTATGGCTAGAGGGTGATGATCAATGTAAAACAAACCAGGTAAGTGATAAGCAGGACAATAGCCCTCTGATGATGTCACAGCTGCAAAGTACATGGTAAAAGGACTTTCCACATGTTATTAAAGATAACAGAGGAAAGAGGGCAGAATAAATTGGTCAACTACCCCCCGGCAAGCATTAACAGCAAATATCTAGGCAAATGGAGACTCTCAGGTAGACTATGTCAGCCAATGGACCTTGGAAGGATTTCCTCATCCTTGGATCAGCGAAATCAACAGCATTTCAGAACTATCAAAACCACTTGAGCAGAGCCCTCAGAGCAGGCCGCACATCTGGGATCTTAGGATGGCATCCAGTGGCATTTCCCCATTCCTGGCTGCTGGGGTGGTAGAGAGGCGGGGCATGGTTTCTACCCTAATTTCCTCCTTTCCCCTAGATATAAGAGGAAGAGGGGGAAATTTGGAAATAATGGTCTCACCCACACTCCCCTAGTTTTCAACCATTCCCACTCTGGTCAACTATGTAAACACCATCAAAAGTAAAAAATAAAATTACACATAACATTAAAAAGAACATAATATAATGTATGATTTCAATTACATGGAATTCTGAAAAAAAAAACAAAAGGAGCAAACTAGAAAGACAATAAGAGTAACAATGGTTACCAGGGACTGAAAAGGAGAGAGGAACGAAGAGAGCATAGAGGCTTATTAAAACAGTGGTTGGCACACATCATTATAAATTAGTCTAAACTCAGAATTCACTACACAACTAAAGAATCGTAATTCTAAACTGTACACTCTGGATAATAATGATGTCTAAATATAGGTCCATTGATTTTAAACCAGTGCACCACAGTGCTCAATAGGGAATATTGATAATGGAGGAAGCTATATTCATGTGGGCACAGGAAATATGGAAAATCCCTGAACCTTTCACTCAATCTTGCTGTGAGTCTAAAACTGTTCCAAAAACAAAGTCCACTTTAAAAAAAAATTATTTACTCACTTTGAAGGTAACATATACAAAAAGAAAGAGAGTCAGAGAAACAGAGACAGAAAAAGATTTTGAACCACTGTTTCACTTCCCAAATGGCCACAAAGAGGCCAGGAACCTTTTCCAGGTCTCCCACATGCATGAAAGGGCCAAGGACTTGGGCCATTCCTCACTGCTTTTCCAGGCATGTTAGCAGGGAGTCAGATAAAATGTTTCAACAGAAAACCCTTTTTTCCATCTTTCCTTTATGGATGGTAAGCATCGGTTTTACCATACCTCTACACCCAGCCTTAAGACATGAAGGGTAATCATTTTGGTAAGCCATGTACCCTAATCAATCAGTGTCTTAGAGTTGTTACTTTCTTGATTGTCTGTTCAAGTCACTGATATCTATTTCATCAGTATAGGAACACATTTTACTTCACAGAATTAATTTCAACTAAGTTTTTAATTTTTGGTTTTAAATAAATTTTTAATTCTTACTTTTAGTATATGAAGGCAAAATATATAGTTTGAGAGATGCTGATATGGTAGAGAGAAAAAAATGCTAGATTAGACATGTCTTTAAAGGTCAGCTTGAGTCAATTTAAGTTCATAATAAACATATGACGGTTCTAACAAAGCAACTATAACTATGAAAGGCCTGCATTGTATACATATGTGTACAAATATCTAAAATAGAAATTTGAAGGATATTCTGTTCACAGGATTTATTAGTTTTAGACATATCCTGAAAAACCTCAAGTTTTGTCTGTCATGTAAGGGTGATCTGTCAGTGTGTTTTTGTTTAGTTGGCTTGTTTTAGACAATCCAACCTCCTCCCTGTCAGATCACACGGCTACTTTTACACATTTCCATAATCATCTTTCATTGTGTTTGTTTGGATTTCAGAGAAGTGTCCTTTCAGAATGACAGAGAGACAGAGAGAAGAGGATGAATGAAGAAAGAAAGAGACATTGATATATAGAGAGAGAATAATGAAAGAATTTTCAAAATCAGAATACAGCAAACATAGGCAGTGTAATTGTACATAGATAAAGCTAAGTCTAAGTAACCTACTGACTTACACAAAAACTAACATTCCTATGGATCCTCTGAGCTACAAATGTCACATTCCTATTTCACGAAATTTCACAAAGCAATGAATTACAAGGCACTGTAGGTACAGATAAGAAGAAACTGATGTCCAAAGCTGTGGATTTTAGTCACTGTTCTGCCACTACCAAAAATGTAAACATGGCCAAGCTACTAACCTCTCTGATTTATACCAATCTATGTCTTTTTACAATGTATAATCACTAAAACTTTTTAAAAATTGCTAAAATTAGTAATATTTTAAGATGCTTATTTTTAAAACAATTATAATTTCTTCACAGTTTTTAATTATAAATATGAGAAACCCTGTTTAAGGAAGAAGAAAAGTCAAAGGTGCAATTACAACTAAAATGATTAAAACAAGAAGAAATTGCTTCTGAAACTCTGATCTTTTAATGAGCAACATGTCAACTGCAGTGTGTTCTTTTAGCTTCATTATGTGAAATCTGTTTCTTGCTTCCCAATAAGCTGAAGAAATAAACAGTGATTTTTAAAATTAATTATGTGGTGAAGTTTCCCTGCAGGAAAACCAATATAGCTTAATTTTCATTAACTATATTGTAAATCGCATTACTCTTTCGGAAAGCATTCAAGGATGCTTTTACTTGTAAACCAATAGATGAGAAATGAAATACATTAATATTATGTCTGGATACTTTTAGAACGGGCTTCTTACTCAAAAGGACCAAGAAGCAGAATTCAGAAATAGTATGTCCTACCTTTTGAACTTTCTTGATAATGAGAAATCCAATATATCCTTGAATCAAGAAATCATGGCTTCCAAGGTTAAATCACAGCATTCATGATGCTAATTCGCTAAACATAACTGTATGTGTAATGAAGTTATTAAGCTTTCTCTAAGAACATTGCAACGTGAAATTCAGTAACCTACATTATGTGATAATTGGGAGATATGAGTAGTTAGCTTAAACACTATTGAAAATGCAGCCCGATCCCACTTCAAGAGGAACAGCAAATATATTCTATAGACAAATGCCAAAAACAGAATTAGTGCATAGAAAAGAAAGGAGGTGACTAAGAGTACACATGAAACCATTTTGAATAAATCACTTTAAAGCTAGTCACAGTGTGAGTGAGCATAATTATATAGCTCTTAACTCTGCTCATGTTTTTTTTCTCTTTCAATTGCAAATTCCCTCAACTGTCATGTTTAGTTGTCTCTTTGAGATGTTACTATGCATGGTAACAGAAAAAGCTGCTCTTCTGTGAATTTTTATAAATGACCTTAGCTCACAAAACAAACGCATTATTCACAGGTTATGAAAGGTTTGACCATTGGATTGTTGCATTCAGTTTTCTATTATACAAAAGTGTTACAAAACAAAACAAATAAAGGAGGAGATTTAAAAAGACATTAGAAAATATTTTGAAATGTAGAAAAGTAATCATAATGTCTTGTACCTTTCCATTGCTTTTACTGATTGTGTGTTTAAGTAAAGAAGAACCTAGATAACTGTTCAACAAGTGATTCCCAGTGAGCTGTTTATAAATAGGTCACTGTGGTCATCTTGGTTCTTTTAAAATGATTGAAATAATTATGTGTAATCTCACTAACAATCTGAAGATGACCAATACAAGGAATGCAATGAAATTAGTCCTAGGGCCCGGCGCAGTGGCACAAGTGGTTAAGGTCCTCGCCTTGCACGCCCGGGATCCCATATGGGCGCCGGTTCTATCCTGGCAGCCCTACTTCCCTTCCAGCTCCCTGCCTGTGGCCCGGGAAAGCAGTTGAGGACGGCCCAAAGCTTTGGGACCCTGCACCCGTGTGGGAGACCCAGAAGAGGCTCCTGGCTTCGGATCAGCATAGCATTGGCCGTTGCATTCACTTGGGGAGTGAACCATCGGACGGAAGATCTTCCTCTATGTCTCTCCTCTCTGTATATCCGCCTTTCCAATAAAAAAATAATAAAAATAAATCTTTAAAAAAAAAAAAAAGAAATTAGTCCTAAAGCTTAGAATGATGTAAAACTTTCTAGAGGAAATGAGCAAGTGAATATGGTAGGCAAAAAGGTCTCCAAACTGAAAACCAACGAAGCAGAAACACAAGCAAGCAAGGTGAAGAAATAAATATCATAATCAACCTGACTGAAAGGAATTCATGCAAGTAAGTACACAACAGCTCCAGTGACTCATAGTTATCAGTTTCTAATAAGTGTCTGATCATCACAAAGACAAAGAGAAGCAGAATTCTGGGATAAGAGCTGAGAACTACATTTATACTATTTTTGGTATATTTGAAAACCTAAAACTGAAGGAAATAGTGATAACTGGACCTCTTTGATACTGAATGAAATTCACAAAATAATGGTTATATAACTCTAAGATAACATTGCAAGGCCTTTCCCTTTGTCATAATATTACCAAACAATCAGCCAATAAAGATTAAGTCCAAGAGAAGACCTTTTGCCAAAGCAGAAAACTTGGGCAAGTTCCTTGTAATGTGGACCCCATTTTTTTCATCCTTATATTCTTTACAACTAACAGTGTAGAAAAAGCAGAATTCAATATTCATACACATATATTTTGTTGAATTTTATGTACTTGGGGGTATCACCTACAACATAATTGAAAAAAACCAAATCATAACAGAATAAAAAGGCATTGAATGTAATTTTAGAAATCTGTAAATGCAAATAAACTAAGATATTAAGTAAGTCCTTACTTTATCTGTAAACTATTCAAGGCTGTCACATGTCCTCAAAAGTTGAGAGGTAAACTGTAAGTTTTGATTTTTTTTCAAGATTTATGTATTTGAAAGAGTTATATAAGAGACAGAGCGAATATGAGAGAGAAAGAACCTTCGTTTTATTGTTTCACCCCCTAAATGGCTGCAAAGGTCATTGGTAGGCCAGGATAAATCCAGCCAGAAGTTTTAAGGGGATTTGACCAGTGGGTGGCAGGGGTCCAAGCAATTGGGTCAGTTTTCACTGGTTTTCTACGCACATGAGCAGGAAGTTGGATCAGAAGTGGGCCAGCCAGGAATCAATCTGGTGCCTGTATGGGATGCAGGCATGACAGTGGCAAATTAACCATTATATCCCCACAGCAGCCTTATATATTGATTTTAAGAATAAGGAAGCTGAGTTCAATAATTTCAGGTTTTTTTGGATTGTTTTTCAATTTTTAAATATTTATTTATTTTTATTGGAAAGGCAGATTTACAGAGAAAAGGAGAGTCAGAGAAAAATCTTCCACCTGCTGGTTCACTCCCCAAGAGGCTGCAATGGTCAGAGCTGAGCTGAGCTGAGCTTCTTCCAGATCTCTAATGCAGGTACAGGATCCCAAGGCTTTGGGCCATCCTCTTCTGTGTTCCCATGCCATAAGGAGGGAGTTGGAAGGGAAGTAGAGCTGCCAGGATACAAACCAGTACCCATATGGAATCCTGGTACATACAAGGTGAGGAATGTAGCCACTAAGTTACTGCACTGGGCACTGAGTTGAGTTTTATAAGAAAAGAAGTTTGAAAAAAACTCTTAGATAGGAATGATACAAGAAATTGTATGCTAGTCACTTTCCTAAATAATAGAAATTATCCAAAACTTTTTCTATTGCTTTAAGCTGTTTCTTCTTAAAGTCTCTTCTTCTGAGTGTTAAATATTTTATAAGCTTTTCCCCTTTATCACTTTCTCTCAAATGTGAAGAAATATTACATAATGTCTGGTTTCTTAATAGGTTGAATTTAAAAAGTGATTTGGCTTGGGTAGTGGAACAGGAAGGAGCATTGTGGTTCAGCAGCTTAAACCTCTACTTGGGACACCTGCATCTCATCTTGGAGTACCTTGCTTGAGTCCCTATTACACTGTACTTTTGCTCCAATTTCCTGCTAACACAGCTGGTAGAGAGCCAATGAATAGCTTGTATTTCTGCCACACACAGGGGAGAGCTGGATACAGATCCTGGCTCAGCACTTTTGGTTCTGGCTGTTACAGGCATCTAGTACTGAACTAGCACACGGAAGATGTCTGTCTCTCCCTCTGTGCATTTATCATTCTGCTATCCAAATAAATCAACAAATCTTATTTTTGAAGGGCCCAGCATTGTGATGTATATGAATAAACCTGTCTCATACAACACCAGCATCTCATAGTATGAACACATGCTGTGTGCTACCTACTCCAGGTGCAGTTTAGCTCTTTGCTAATGGTCTAGCAAGAGCAGTAACAGGTGGCCCAAATGTTTTAGCCCCTGTCTGCTATGTGAGAGACCCACATTAAGTTGCTGGTTTCAGCCTGACCCAGCTGTAGCCATGTTGTGAATCAGTGGATGGAAGATCCTTCTCTATCTCTTGTCTAACTCATTCAAATAAATATTTTGAAAAAGCAAAGCAAAACAAAGCAAAGATACAAGAAAAATTACAAAAATGTATAAAATAAGAACACCCTAATATAGTGTGAATTAGGAATTTTTGTAGCCATTAAGCTTGAAAGGATAAAAAAATTGTTTATGCAAATTAGTAATGGCTGCAAAATAGGGGGAATTTTTCTTCCCACATTTGTATAAAGTCATATTTTAATAATAGTCATATTTAGATTTTTTTCTTAATACGGATCTTATTTTTCAAGATTTCTTTGGAAGAAAGCATGACAACAGAAGAAAAAACAGACAAAAAAAGATCTTCCACCCCTGGGTTTACTTTCTCAGTAATAAGCCATCATAGAAGGAGGTGGGCCAGGCCAAGGCCCAGAGCCTAGAATTCCAGCCAGGCCTCTCACATAGCAGTCCGGATCCCAACTACGTGGAACATCTTCCATTGTTAGCAAGAGGCTGGACTGGAATAGTAGTTGGAACTCAAACTGGAACTCTGGTGTGAGATGCATCAAAAACAGTGGCTTAACCAATGACAACACAATGGTGACCACTTCAATAGATTTTGAAAAGCACAATTACCTCAACAACAAAAAAAAGTGCATAGCATTCTGCAGGAATTTTTTTTCTCATTTCATATAAAACCGAAACCGATTAACTATGGCAATAATAAAAAGCTTACTTCCCTTAAGTAAGTTGTTAGAATAAGGAAACTGAGGTCCAGAGGTGGTCGATATTTTGAGATGAATTTGCAAGAACACAATGTTCTTATAAAACATTGAACTTAACCTGTGTGTAGTGCTAACACTGAACTTAACATATGTATAACATACGTATATTAAGAAAATGATGAGAGCATTAGGTAAATATTTTATAAAGGGGCAAATTCACAAAAACTTTGCAAGTAGTGTATAGCATAGTTGAATTTGTGTATAATTGTGCCATCTGTGAGAGTTTATAGGGAAAGTGATATAAAAAATAAAACAACCTGTTTAGAAGTATGCACAATATTGATTCCTCAGAAGCATATTCAGCTTAGATTCTTTTCTTTCTTAGAGCTTAGATTAATACAGATTTAAATATAATCCCTTTAGAATGACCTCTGGTTATTTTGAATCTCAAAGGCACAACAGCCATTTCTCCTGTTCTACTTCTCATGTGACACAAGAGGCATAAATTGTAGGCCTTATTTCTCTCAAACCAGCTATTTCACTATATCTAGCGAGGCTGAAAGCACCTCATTTACCAAACCCTGCCTCCTGATAGATTTCGAATGATTGCACCGAGACTTTGGGCCATCCTTGACTGCTCTCCCGGGCCATAAGCAGGGAAGTGGATGGAAGCGGGGCTGCTAGGACACGAACTGGCAGCCATATGGGATCCCAGTGGATAAAAATTGAGGACTTTAGCCATTGGGCTACTGTACTGGGCCTTTAACACTGCACTGGCCATGGGACACTGCACCTGCGTGGGAGACCCAGAGTAGGGTCTCAATTTCCCAGAACCTTGCCATCCCTTTGGGAGAGCTTCTCAGCTGGGAATTTGGAAAGTGAACTACCAAATGAAAGATATTCTTCTGACCCCCTCCTCATAGCCTTTCAAATAAGACAAAAATAAATAAATAAAATGTAGTCTAAAATTAGCTGGGAGAAAAGAGCTGGTAGACTACAAACAAAGCATAGATAAAGAAATGCAAAGGTTACTTGCCAAGTTTGATTGGTTTACATTGTTCAGATATGTTTAACTGTACCACCCAAAATGCATAAGTATTATATGTTTTATTTACATTTGTATTAACGTAAATAGAACACAATTAATGTAGCTCACAAATAAAATTCTATGAATGTGTTCTTCCCTTCCTTTCTTTCTCTCTCCCTCTTCCTTTCTGCCTTTTCATTACTTTTAAAAATTTGTGATCTTATTTTTAATTCACTTTATAGTCAAAACTTTAATGTTTCTCTACGTAAGAGTTCAACAAGCAAAACTAAGAAAGGTCACTTTTCAGCATTGCCTGTTTGTGTTCCAGATGCTCCACTTCTAATCCATATCTCTGCATACACCTGGGAAAGCAGCAGAGGATGGTCCAAAGCTGTGGACCTCTGCACCCAAATGGAGACATGGAAGAAGCTCCTGGCTCCCAGTTTCAGATCGACTCTGCTGGCCATTGCAGCCATATAAGGAGTGAAGCAGCATATTGAAGATCTTGCTATTGTCTTCATAACTTTCAGTGGACTCTCAGTTATTTCAGGTACAAAAGTTATACAAACAAAATCTGTTTTCTCTGCTGAATACTGCAGCATAGAAGGTTAAGATACCATTTGGGATACCCACAACTTGTATCAGAGTACTTGGATCAAGTCCCACCTCCATCTCTGATCCAGCTTCCTGCCAATCAGCAGATTATGACTCAGAAACTCAGCCCATGTTAGCCACCACAGAGACCTACAAAGAGATCCTGATCCTGGCTTTACCCTGGCCCAACCCCAGCAGCTGAGGCCATTTTGGCAGTAAATCAGCAGAAGTTGATGCTCGCTCTCTGTCTCTCTCATCCTCCATTACTTTTCATATTACTCTGCCTTTCAAATAAATAAACTGAGAAAATTAAAAATCGATGCTGTTAACTGCTCTTCTATAGGAGAACCCTATACAATGTTCCTAAAAAGCTTGGGATGTTTCAATATCCCAGATTAGATACTTTCAGATTAATGTATCTGATGAGTTTGCAATGTGGTTGAAAATTCAATTTATCTTATTGTCAATTATAGTTCATGACACACCATCAATACAGTTGGGAATGTTTACCACTATCAGATGTAAAAAAAACATTTGGTAACAACCAAAGGAAGATCAGATAAGGAAAGGTTTGTTTGCTATGTGTTTGGAAATGATGTTTATAAGCAGGTTAGAAGGAATCCAAATTACCCTTTGCCAATCTTATCAGAGAAGTGGTGAATCTCATCAGAAAATGACCAAAAATTTATGAAATGAATCTCAGAACATCAACATGACTTTTCTTATTATAAGAAAGTAGTGACATCATTATTTCAGAAAATACTATTTTGTCTCTATACTACACATAAAACATTTAGGAATTGTCTGAAAGCTTTGGCTAGAAGCTCTATTTGATGGCCCCAAATTGATTGTGATATTGAAAAGCCAAGGAAGTTAGCACACACCAAATAACAGACTGCTTGGCATAACTCTGTAGGACATCTAATTTTCCTATGGGAAAAGAAAAAAAAAATGGACCCAGTACTCCACATTTTTGTTTTTTTGGATGAGATAAAAAACTTTTCCCTTTAGCATATTGCTTCTAAGAGTGTACTCAAGTGCCTTTGCTCCCACCTCAAACCTCTACAGTGACAATGTGACTCCATACCCATCCCTTGCGGCATAGAAGCTGCCAGACACAATTATTTCTAACAACAGGTCCACATTTGTCTCAGTCAAGTTACAGTGTTTGTGGACAAGGATCTTATCCAAGCTGTCACAATTGCACTGCATCTGCTTTAACAAATGCTTAGGAAAAAAACGGATGGTTCAGGCTACCGAAGACTGTGAAGTAGATTTTAGAAGGCACTGACCAATAATTCTTGCCTAATTGCTCACTGCCCAATACACTATCAGTTTTCTGTAAGAGATAGTGTTCACACTGAATACCAGTTAGATTAAGTTTCATAACATGTTTCAACCGTCACTGTCAGGAGTAGCCTGAATAATTTACAAAAATTAACAAGTTGGTGTAACTAGTGCCATGGCTTGATATATTAATCATATATTTTAAATTGTTTATTCTTATCTCAGTAATTTTTTTTTTGCAAGAACTTAATTCAGTGCTCTTGTACATTGAAGTCTGGATAGGACAGGACCATTTCTGTGGAGTAACACAGTGTGTGCTTTTTTTTCATAGTATTCACTGCCAACATCATAACTGGTTTTATTTGTATGCCATACTAGATTGTAAACATCATGAGCGTAGAAATATGGCTTTTTTATTTTTCTCAGTTTTACCTCTAGCACCTAGAATGGGACTGGTAGCAATCAAATACACAAGAGCTGAATTATCAAGAGTCTTTGAGGCTTCTTTCAACTGGATCCCAGAGTCAACCCATCTAGACTCTGTACTTTTGGTAATTTTCTTAAGGCTACAGATGTTCCATTAAGATTCCCAATAAAAACCCACTTAAGACAAGAGGCTACTTCAGATAATACCATGATCAATAAAGAGGGTTAGGTACAAGCCACAAAGAGTATGTGCCCATATTGTCACGCATATGTTGACAAACGTCCCCAAAATGTGTTGTTTCCCAATGAATACAAGGTCACTGTTCTTGGACACCAATGAAGGTGTCCTCAGAGTAGAATTTTCAGGTTAAAGGAGAATGATAAAACAATAAAAATCTGTCTGCAACACTTCTTAATCAGTAAAGGCTGCAAACGGTGGAAAATTAGGTTTTCCATGCAAAAATACATAGTGATTTAAGAGTAGAAATTTATGGATGAGTGTGAGACACAGCAGCTCAGCTGCCATTTTGGGATGCCCACATCTTATATTAAAGTGCCTTTGTTCAAGCCAACTAAACTTTTTCTTAACATGTACTTAAAATATTCTTTAACTCCATTTCCCTTCCAATATAATAAGGAATAATATATATGTGTGTGTGTGTATATATATATATAATTCTATATATGAATAAAGAATTATATAAGAACTTAAGTCTCATCATCCAAAGGCAATTCTTATTCATATTTTTGCAAGTATATATATTTGTCATTAATTTGGTTTAATATGTCATATCACCATGGTGTATATAAATTATTTTAAGTACCCATTAGTTTGCAAATTTAGTTCAACAAGCAATATTCATTAATGTTAAATTACTCAGGATTACCTCCCCTTGTGCTAATGAAATATGTCAATTATATTCCTGCTAAACAGGAAATAAATAACTAATACTCTAGTACACATACTTTCTCCCATCCCTTTTATAGTATCATCACTAAATACCAAGTTATTCCACTGCAATGGACAACAAAATTATGAATAATCATTGCTTCCTTTTATGTTGTGATTTGGTGAGAATTCAGTAGAATGACTTCAGGGTCACCTTCAAAATAATCTTACCTTGCCCTTACTCCCCAAGTGAAAACAGCACTACCACAAATTTTGTGCATTTTTGTCCTGCTTAAACCCTGTAAATATCTCACTGTGATTAATACACATGACATACATAGCTCTTCTGATTGTGTTTACTTCATTGTTAGATAAAACCAAATAACCAGCCCTCAGTAAAGATATAAACCCTTTTAAAAGGAGCCATAGCTTCATTCCAGAGCTCTGCCACCTCACTGTTGTCCATTAATATCACCTGTTATGTGTTCATCTCTGTTCTGCCTCTGAGGTCTAGCTAATATTGCATGGTTTTGCTTCCTTTCAAGAGGGCTTGACATGATATCTTCAATTCCTATAATGGAACGCCATGGCTCTTTCAGCACCACTGATAATAAGTTCATTCTTTGATAGCTTTCTATTAAAACTTTTAGAAAGGAAAATTCTAATTTTTTTCACACCATGTCATTTGCTATCCAGATAATGAGTTGATTACTCTTTGAAAAGATAATTATCCTAAGTACAATCAGATGAAGTGGAAGACTGAAGGTAATAGTGAAGGTCATATTATATGATTTGGCTGTGATTTAGGTTGGGGCCACTTACAAGTACTGGATCCCACCTGATACCAAAATCCTTTTGTCATCTCATTTATTCACTATCCAATACACTGCACAACAATATAATTACGCCAAACTATTTAACAGTCAAAAAACAATCCGTGTTATATGAGGATTTATTTTACTGTTTATGTTTTTGGGTTGTTTTTTTCTTTTTTCCTCTTAGTAGGACAGAATTCTCCCAGTTTCCATCTGGTAAAATCTTTTAAAAGATCTATCTCAGGGCAACCTGTCACAGTGGTGAAGATACAGACACACACACACACATCCTAGATAGGAGAGCTGGGTTACAGTTCTGCCTCCACTGAACAATCCAACTTCTTGTCAATGTACCCTAGGGAAGGCTACAATTGATGGGTCATGTACTAAGATCTCTGGCTGTTGTAGGGATTTGGCAAGCAAATGAATGGATGGGAGATATACATTTCTGCCTTTCAAATAAACAAATAATCCCTAAAATATTTTTCTCAAAAATTATAATCTCTATGAAACCTTCCCTGGGGTTTTGCTGTCTCTCCTCCACTATCACGTTTGGGCTATGTTCAAGTATGCATACCATATAAATACATTATATTGCAATTGCTAAAACGTAATTTTTCCAATAAAATACAATTTAAATTAAAAAAAACATGATATCGTTCTTCTATAAATGTATATCATAAAGTAAGCTAGGACCTGGAACAATGGCTTAATGGCTAAATCCTCACCTTGCAAATGCCAAGATCCCATGTAATTGGTTCGTGTCCCAGCTGCTCCACTTCCCATCCAGATCCCTGCTTATGGCCTGGGAAAGCAGTAGAGGATGACCAAAAGCCTTGGGACCCTGCATCCATGTACGAGACCCAAAAGAAGCTCCTGGCTCCTTGCTCAGATTGACTCAGCTCTGGCCGTTATGGTCATCTGGGGAATGAACCACCAGGCAGAGGATCTTTCTTTCTCTCTTTTCTCTCCATAACTATAATCTACCCTTCCAATAAAAATAAAGAAATCTTTAAAGACAATAAAGGAATAGAAATGAGATTAAACAATAGTTGTATTTACAATGTTCTTGTTTTCTATGTAAAAGAGTAGATTTTAAAGTCCAGATGTGTCTGGCTAAATCTATACAAAATTAACTAAAAAGTTATAGCATACTCTACCATTTTTTATGATCAGAAAGTTTTGATTTTGCTCTTTAACAGAATGACCTTCCCCCGCAAAAAGCCATAATGTCAAAGCACCTGGGTTCTACTTGAAGTTCTTGTATCTGTTTCATATATGAAATTAGCCAGTTATTGCATTAACCTACGTTTCAGTTCTCTGAGCTGTACAATGTGGATTGGACAAGATAATCCTAAATTTCTTTCTAGATCTGTAAGTCTCATAGGCTTTTACATGACTATTATTTAGTTTTATTACGATACTTTCCAAGTTTAACTCAGTAAGATGATAAGCCATTTGAAATTATGTAAAACCTCTCAAGTCATGTACTGGTACCTTCAGAAAGACAGACAAAGCTTATGAATTAGAGCAAGTGGCTTGAATATGCCTAATTGTTCTCGTTTCCTGGGGGCAGAATCCAAAATTACCTCAGAAAAAAACATCAAGACAGAAGATTGTGTGTGTGTGTATATATATATATGTGTTAAATAAACAGTATTCTTATATTTTAAATAAACACTATGGAGAGAAACTATATTAAATTGATGTAGGCTATTTCCTTTAAAAGTTGGTCCAGTGTGAAACAGAAATAGAAACAATTTACACTATTGTATGACATTAATAATTTTTTAATACAGCTCCAAACTAGATTATGATAATAAATGAAAATAATTTCATAAATAATTGTCTACTTAACATGTTCAATTGACTTGTAGAGGTATAATTACACACCTCACTTCCACCTCCACAACCACAAGCAGCACTCCTATCATCATGTACATATGGATTATGGTTTTTCTAACATTCTACTATTAAGCCATAAATAAAATTAGAAAATGGTGAAATAACACATTTTTCATTTTGAAAATCCATTTTAAAGCCTAAGTGATTATTGAAACCATAATTTTGATACAAAATCATGGGAAAATAAATATAGATTGCAATCAGGGTATTGTTGGTTTCTTAAAGAAACATTTACATAAAATACTACCTCTATTACAAAATACAATTATAAACTCATACTTTAGAAAAAAATATTTAGCTCAAGGAAATCACACACACTTATAGATACTGAAAATATTTAAATTTGCAAGCAGTTATGATAAACACAAAATGTAAAATGCTATAGAAAAATTTGCTTTCATGATAACTCTGCTTTGAAAATTTATACTTCAACCATCAACTATATTCCCTTGATATCCATAGCAATAAACACACACAAAATGAAGTTAAAAGTGTATTTCTCTTTTTTGCTAGCATTTTTAGCAACTGACAGCTCACAGAAATGGACAATCTGGTTCAGGGTAGAAGGAGGATGTAGGAGAAACCTCACAAAAGTGATGACTGAAAGAACAAATAGTTGAATAAGAAAATATCTTCATCACAGCCCACAGAGAGGTAAAGAAAATAACAACAAACACGTTCTCTAAATTACACAATATATTCCAGTTCTTAATCATTTAAAAGACTGTTCAGAGAGATATGCGCATAAACAGAAACACGAGAGTAACAACAATGAGAAGTAGATCACAAGAGATAGAAAGCAAAGGGGCACATCAGCTCCAACTTACAATTAAAGTCTTACATATGATGATAAACGAATACACACGTGGATAAAGAGTGGACAAACGTCTATACATTTTTACAAGTTACAAACTTCATGATAGATAAGTAGAGTCAAGAAAGCAGTAATGTAAGCATTTGCTGAAGAGGGATTCTATGAAGGTGATTGGAAGTAAGAGATCACTAAAGAAATAAGGACTAGCTTAAAGCCTTTCTGTCCATCTTTACATCAAGCAAGCCTATCCCTCCTTCCAGCAGAGCAGAGTAGTTTAGTTTCTGGCAAATTTAAATCTAAAAAAAAAAAATGATAGAATCAAGGACCTCAGACATCGTAATGAGGTGTGGAACTGAAAAGAGGAAAATTCAATGAGGATGCTCAATATGAAGCTTGTCCTCAGAACTCTAGTAGCATAGCTCCATCTCAAAAGACATAGCTCCCTCTAGAAAAACATAGCTCCATCTCAAAAAACATAGCTCCATCTCAAAAGACATAGCTCCCTCTAGAAAAACATAGCTCCATCTCAAAAGACACAGCTCCACCTAGAAAGACATAGCTCCACATACAAGGCTGGCAGTATACTCAGGAGTGGATGGTTGGGGTAGGGACTGGGGAAAGCAAGGCTGGAAATTTCATTCTGTAAGTCTGGTAAGTGTCTGGTAAGTGTGTATGGCGGAGACCGAAGTACCTGTTGCCTCCTAGCATGCACATTAACAGAAGTCGGGTTGGAAATAAAGTCTAAACTGAAACTCCAGTAGAAAAAAAAAAAAAAGGTGGGGGGGATGAATCTAGAACTCCAAATCTAACAGCAGTTCCAGGGAGAGAGAGACCAAAGAAAATGGGGAGAGGTGATTGTAAAATACAAAGTGAATTATTATAGAATTCAAAGACACATGTCTCCAGACTTAAAAGATTATTGAGTATTCATCAGATAAAGAAAAGGGGCACTAATCACTGGGAAAACAAAGTATCACAAAAGCTTCTGGAGAGAAAATAATGGATCAAATACAAAAGACTGTGAATCAGAATAGATTCCAATTCTCTATAGAGGAAAGAATGTGAAGAATGAAAGAAAATCCCTAAAACTGTGTGGCAAAATGAATCCAGCATTGCAAGCAAACACACTGTCAATCAGTGATGAAGAACTAAAAAAAAACAAAAAACAAAAACAAAAACGTGGACTTGAAATTTCTACTTCTCATGCATCCTTTTGTAGGTATCTGGTAATTACTGTGTGTGTCAACAAACTGACAGAATAAGCAAAGGAGTTCGTGGGCATCTAGGAACCAAGGATCCCACACACAAGAGCGATGAAATGGCAGGGAAGAGAACTGAACGCTGCAGCAAGAGGGGATTATCAGAATTGTGTGACTGTTTGGAAAACTTTAGCACTTGGTAGAGCCACTGAAAAGGTGGAACAAACAAACAGTAAATCCAGGCAAAACTGTACAAATCAAAAAAGGGTGAGAAAAAATATTCACAATTCTTAATTTCAGGACATTATTTGATTCATCAGCATCTTTGCTTACTTAGTCACTGTAAGTTACATACTAGTTATTTAACACCATAGCAATTATAACATATTAATGAGAGATGTTGGGAGTGTGCACAACACCACATCCTCAGTTACAAAACTCAGAAATAGTATGAGCAGTAATTACAATGAATGGATCTGAAAAACCTAACTGATCAACTGAGAAGGAGGAACAAAGATGGATGATTTTGAGGTAAGTCTTCTGCTTGCATTTTTAAACTCTGAATAAGACTCAACTCTCTGTGATTCTTTGATATTTTCTGTTTCTTAGATTTACTTATTAAATTGAAAGTGCTCCAAGAAAGCTAATTCTGTAAGCTGTCATTAGCTAATACCAGTGAATGCATTTGTTGCTAAGTGGAAAAACACCCAAAAGGGCCAGGTCATCATAGGCAATGAGCTAGAAATGAAGAAAAATCAGTACGAGGAAGGCAAGGTGGTACTTTAGGGAAAATGTGCGCAAACCTTTTGTTTGGAACTCAAGCCTGCTAAAGAAGGTTGAGAAATGCCCGTAGTCTCTCTCTCGCTGAGAAGACTGAGAGAGATGGGAGTTGCACTTTATTTGCTCTTTGCTGTGAACACCGTGGAAGGAAATTTTCTCATCATCCTATTAAACTGTCACTAACTCTTATCCTTGTTATTTTTCTTCATAGCCCTTATCACTAGCCAACATTGTAGTGAGATTTGCTTTTTGCTGTTGTTGTTGTTGTTACTAACCAAATCATCAACTGCAATGCAAGACCTTAGGTGCTAAGTTCTTTGTTTAATTCATCCTCATACCCCCAGGACCAACAATAGTGTTAAGAATTTAACTTAACAGAATACTTTCGAATAAATATAGGACTTCTCAAGTGAGTCCCAGAAAAATAAGGAGCATCTTTGTTAAGAACCTGTGACATTTGTTTTTAGGGACAAAGCCATTTTTGGTTTGAATTAAAATGTTGGCATGTGGGGGTTCTGCTGTTAACCAGAGGAGTTTCCTAAGCACTCTCTCACAGGCTTGAAGACACTTCACATTGAGTGGCTACAGCTACCAAGTACTAACTGATACAAAAGATGCTCAGCTGGCTTAAGAGAATCTTCAAAGAGGCTGACATACTTCACTATGGTCCACGACCCATAGATTTGCATTATTGCTACTACATGACAAAACTATGCAGGCCTTCTCATCTCTTAGAAATTTAATGTCTCTTAAGTCTGTGATCTAAAATAAAAAATTTTTTAAATCGTTGTTTCAGAAACATAAATATAGGTAAGATTAGCTTCCAACCAAAAATTAAAATTTCTATTATTTTTTTCCAACTTGGTGTTTGGAAATTAATTCTTACTGTTATTTATAAATGTTTTCTATTTTTAAGTTTTACCTTTAATGCTGTTTACATAATTGAGAAGGATGTACCCCCACATGTGCCACTAATTAGGGTCAGGAAGATTGAGGTGTGCAGGGAAGGAGGGTGGGACAAATGTTTCCAATTTTTTTCTCCTGTGTCTGGAGGAGGGGAATGGGAGGAAGCTGCTCCTTGCTGCCCAGCTACATCAGCATCCCTGGATAGGGGGGGACAGTCATTTGATGTCATCTTAGAAACCCTGATGTGGGGAAGAATGTTCCAAGGGTGCTACTTGAGTGCTTTTGATCATTCTAAGGCATCATTGGCTTTGTTGTTCCAGGGTTGAGAAAATCTTTCCAAGGTCTAATGGTCAACAAAGTCCACCTTACTGCACCCACACACCCAGACCTAATACAAAGTATAACCAGGAGAGCTGTCCAACTCACTCTGTTTTCCACCCTCTGCCAAGGCATTCAACGCACGTGCATCTGGGCATGATGTCTACTACGTAGATATCTACAACCAAGGAAGCCCAATCCAATCACATGGATTCCAAGGTCAGTCCATACATCCTGTGATTCTACCTCTGGCCAGAGTTTGAGTCAAGTGGTCTAGTCAGGGAGTCCCTGAAGAAATGTCACTTGGTTTCCCAGACCTGATTCTTGTATGTACCAGCTAGTGCAGGGTCCAGTTCAGTCCATCACTCGCATCAGCCTAAACATATATCTGTGAATGCAGTTGCCTGTTCAGTTCTGTCCTTAGTTTCATCTCTCACACAAACCAATGGGTACTACAGCCTAGACAAACTCAGCTCAACATAGACCCCACCTTATGCACATCAGTAGGAACTACAGCCTAGTTGGGACAACTCCCAATAACCCCATCAGGCCTGACCCCCAAGCCCTCATTCCTGGGCACGCTATCATGTGGAGCAGTCTAACACAGCCCAACTCACTTCCCATCTGACTGACATATATACCTGCACATGCTGTGGCTTAGTCCGATCCACTCTAGATCAGGCCCTCGTGTGAACTGCTGGGTGCTGCAATCCTACCCAAGTCGGCCTGCACCCTGTCTTGGCTTTTGTACCTACCAGCAGGTGCTACAAACTGACCCAGCCCAGGTCACCTCAGACCTGGCCCACATGTATATCAATTGGTACTAAAGATAAGCCTGGTCTAGGCTGCCCCAGCCTTGGCTTTTTGCTCACCAGTAGGAGTTATGGACTAACAGATGATTTCCTCAAGTTCCCCTATCAGACAAGCTCCCAGTCCCAGATTTCACATGCACCAGTAGGTACTCAGCTCAGCCTGAGAAGGCCTGCCTCCAGTTCCAGCATTCACTGGAGGGCACTGCAGCCCTGCCCAACTCACCTGCACCCATTCCAGGTCTCACTAGTGAGTGCTACAGTGCAGCCTCGCCTTGACCACCCCCAGGTCTGGCTCTCAAGTGGCCCAGCAGTTGCCATAACCTAACCCAGTCGGTCTCACACCCACTCTGGCTCTTGCAAGCACCAAGCGAATGCTGGGGCCTAGCCCAATCCAGTCCATCCTTGGGCCCAGCCCACACACATGCAAAGGGGTGCTGCAAGCCATATTCAGCCTGTATCACCCCAACCCTAGCTATCAAGCTCACCAGTGGGACTTGCAATCTAGCCGGAGAGTCCCCTTAGTCCCCTTCCAGGTCTGCTCCCAACCCGGACCTCACACATGCAGATGATGCTCCAACCCAGCCTGGCATGGTCTGCCCATAGTCTTGGCTCTTACCAGGGTATGTTGCAGCCTGACCTGTCACGGTCCACCCCCATTCCTAACTTTTGCTGGTGGGTCTTGCAGCCTAACCCTGTCTAGTCCTGCAACCATCCTTGGCTCTCATTGCGAACCCATGGGTAAAGTAGCCTAGCCCAGCATGGCCCACATCTCATCCTGGCTACTTTATAATGCCAGTGGGTGCTAACGCCTAACCCAGCACAGCACAGCCTGCTCCCTGAGCTAGTCAGTGAATTCTTGCCTGGCCTGGTCTACCCAGCTTGGTTTTCCTGCTCACCAGGCTTAAGAGCACACTAAGGGAGTTCCCCAAGTCACTCCACCAGGTCTATTCTCAGATGTGCATCTCACATGTGCTGGTGGTTGCTAGGCTCCCATCCAACATAGTTCACCCCCAGTCCCAGTCTCTGCATGTACTGGTGGTTGCTGCAGCCCAGCCCACACCTGGACCCAATTCTTGGGTGCGCCACTGGGTGCTGCAGCCTGTGTCAGCCCAACCTGCTCCCAACTCCAGTTCCTGTGAGTGTCAGTGAATTACATGGTCACATCTAGCTTGGCTCAACACCACGTCCAGCTCTCACACAAATCAGTGTAACTAAAGACCCAAAGGGATGAACCCACACATCCCCTAAAAAATCTTACTTCAGACCTATCTCTTTTTCATGCTGATTAGTGTCATATCCAAGCATTGCATGGTCCTTCCCCTGCGACAACAATCACTGACAGAAACTATCGCCTAACTCCAAGAGGCAGACTCCTCACCCCTACCTTTTGTTTGTGCCAGCAGGTGGTGAGCGATGCTTTCAACTGCTGCCCAAGTCTCCCTCGTGGGAGGGGGCATTGGTCCGATCTAGACATGCCCTCTGGCTTCCCCTCTCTAAACCACCCAGTCTCAACTACCTCATCCACCTGCAAGTGCAGTGGCCCGGTTCCTGGAAGCCACACATGCCCAAACCCCCTTTCCTGGGCAATCCCAGCCAGCACAGGCTCCTGGATTGTCTTCCAGTGGGGCCCACCGGATCCCTCCCACATATCTTGAAAAATAGAATAGGTAACTATGCTGGCACACTGGTATAGTTAGTACAAATTTGGCATTAACCAAGCCCAGAATGCCCACCAACTATTGGCTGCTTTTCTAAAGCAGTGTAGCACTTGCCTAGCTACAAGGCAGCATAAGCAGTTGCCCACAGCTGGAAATTATTATTTATTTGTTAAAATAAATAATTATTTTAAAATATACTAGTGTATTTAAAATATACTAGTGTACCTCACTGAAACTCTTTTACACAATGCTATGAAGATAAAACAAATCTTTTCTTCAGAAATCCTTGTTACATCAGAATATGTGCGAGGTGAATACTAGAAACTATTTGCTATGATATCATTAATCATTGAATACATTCAAACTAAAGTCATACATACAAAGTAAAATATCAATTATTAAGGTAGAAATGTGCTTAAGAGGCTTTTACAAAACTCTAAACCTCCTTTGTTCCACTGTGAGAAATTTTAAGATATTTGGAAATATATATAGCACTACAAATTCATACTGTGACACTGACATGTCACATGTTCCTTTATGCAATTTGTTCTAAATAAAAAGCTTAAAAAAAGTGAATAGATTTCTTTCAGTATAAATAACTACAAATGAATTCTTATTGCTGCTCTCTTAAAAATTTTTTGAGCCTATGTTAGAATACTTCAGTATCAACACACAAGTGTGCAGGTTTATTTACTGAAGAACAAGTGTGAAGGAAGAACAGACATTCTGATAAATGAATATTAAACCAGCCTAGACTCATTATCATTTCTGATTCTCAAACTTGGCAGTTGACCCATTAATGAATTTATTCAATATAAATACTGCAAAATAGAAATACATGTTTCCCACCAAGGTCTAAGCTGCACATCACTCAAAAGATCTTTAAGCTTAAATTACTACCAAGAGTAAATAGATGCATCAAATATCTATGTGGGAATAGACAGCCTGGCTAAATTAATGAATAGACTATTGACCAATAGTCCTACGATGCTGGAGATTTGTTTTTAAAATACTCTAGAAGGAAATGTGCATGCATGCGGGAAGAAGTGTAAGGATTAAATAAAATTAGCAAAAATACTGCTAAGTATTCAAGTTGATGCTTAGTGTGTCATTCTCTCCATTTTGGTGTGAGTTTTAAAATGTCCACTAAAAAGAAAAATTAATATTTTAAAGTCACATAGTCTTTTGAGTCTCACAAGTGTGCCACTAAATGTTATACTGCAAGAGTTTGTTAGATATTTTATTATGATTATTCTCAAATTTAGCTTAAGGCTACCTTGTTCAGAAAATGACAGTGAGGAATGAAATAGAACCTGTAGATATGCATTGATGCTACATAAATGCATTTTCAGATGTGAGGGGTAGATGTATTGTACTGACCTTGTAGGGTCTCATTTTGTTTCTCTCCAGGAAGTCACCAGGAGATCATTTTAATGGTATGGCCTAGAACATTCTTTAGCCATTTTACTCATAAACATATGTGATGAAATAGGGTTTTTAACAGAACTTTTAAAGCAAACAAATGGAAACTAAGGATATCTCATGGGATTGTTGATGCTCTGATGAAGATCATATTGTTACAAACATAAAAATGTATGATTACCTAATCAATAAAAAATTTAAAAATCATTTTTACAAAATCCTATTGCTAATAAGATCACAAACATTAAGCTCTTTATAACATCTGTATCACATGCGTTTATTGGAGAAAACAGTTTATACGTTAGCATACAGAATGCTAGTAAAATATAGTATATAATAAGTGGTTCATTAACATTGTGGTAACAAAAAGGAGATCTGGGGGTTTATAAAAAATTTTGACTCATCATTAGTCATGTAAGTGATCCTTAAATGCCCATTCTAATATATGCTAGAGTGAATCAAAATACAATTAATTTTCTCATATGTACACTGACTCCAGAAATATCTGATAACAATTTGTATCATATAGCATACTTACATATAAATTATGAGAACTGTTCCCAAATAGTCCTTATAAATGAACAAATCAGAGTTTATTAGTTTTATTTCATAGATGAGCAACCTGACACCCTGAAAAGCTTGCTAAGAATCATTTCCAGATTCCAAATTTCAGCTGGTAATACAATAAGCAATATAAGATAATCTCTAAATTATTCAAGAAAGGCATCTTTTTTTTCATTTACTAAATGTATTTTGTACAATGCTGATTCCAAATTTTCTCATATCCAGTATTTATGTAATTTCAACTTCAATTTTCATCAAAGCTTTGGATTCCATGGCCCTCCCAAGCTATATACAAAACTATGACTTCTGTCTCAGCCATCTGAATAGAAACCCATGCTGCTCTTGTCTGGGGACCAATTGTGCTCATCATTTTGTAACTTCTGTTAAAAAAATACCTTTAAATATTTTGAAAATACACCCTGGTTCTTTGAACACTGATATAAAAACGATGTTTCCCAAAATTAAAATCTCAGAAAATCGAAGAAAACCAAGAGTGAATCCAAACTTAAGTCAAATGTGAACTCTTAATTTTACTCCCTAAACTTCACCCATGGAGGAATTTGATGCTTTAGTCCACAAAACCATGTCAGTTTTTAATTTTTCCTTTTACCTTTTACTTCTCTTTCTATACCATTAGCAAAATCCTAATGGTTTTATCTAAAATGTATCTTGAAGTTAGTCAATTGTCACTGCTTCTACTGCAACTGATTTGGTCAGTATCTCTTACAACATCTCTGTTTCTACCCTTACTTCAGTGTCTATTCCCATAACAGCAGCAAGAATGACTTAGTCAAAGGAGATGCTATGAAAAACGCCTTATATTGGGTAGTTTAGGTAGCAAATTTTTGCTCATCACAGTTCTAGAGAACAGGAACTTCAAGACCTAGGTGCCAACAGATCCGGTGTTTTAGAGAACGCTTGATTTCTGGTTTGTAGACAACTAGCTTCCTCTGTATTCTCACGGCAACAAGCAAAGAGATAGGAAACAAATTCTTTCATATCTCTTCTAATCCTTATAATTCCATGAATCACATCACAAGGCTCCAACTTTATAACCTAATTACCTGTGCACAATGACATCTCATTGGATATTGAACTTTCAAAGTATGAATTTGGAGGGACTGAAAACATTCTTTATATATGGAGCAGTGGCTCTTTTATCTTGATTCTTCGAACTTGATCATATCTTTCCTCTGTAAAAATCTGAGGTAGCCTCTTTTATTTCGGGCAGGGAGGGTGAGCTATTTCTTGGGCAGGGAGGCAGAAAGATGGAATCTCAAGCATGGTACCCAAGGCCTTTCAATACCTGTAACAAGAAATGCTGACTTCATCTCTAACTACTCTCCCACTTTCGTTATGCTAACTACCTGGCCTCCTTGCTGTTCATTGCAGATGCGCTCTGCTTCTCACCTTTGCGTCTTTACACTGGCTATTCCATACATATCTAAGTTTAAACTCTACCTTCTTCAAAGATTTGTTCAAGCAATTTCTTAAGGGTCCCAATCATCCTAATTAAACTGTAATCCACTTCTTTCCTTTACTCCCAATCTTCCTCACATGTTTTTCCTTTTTATTCCCCTGCAGTACCTATGTATTCGCATACTATTCATTTATTTCCTTCATTGTCAAATCCTGTTTGAATATAAGCTTCACTGGATTGCAGACTTTGATTCCTACATGATATATTCCAATTGTCTGGCACAGTGTTGATAATATAATGTGTATTCAAACTACATGTTTATTAAATAGGTAAAATCTTTGAAGCTAACTACAGTTAAGACATCAGTGCATCCTTTTCAGGCTGATATTCTATGCTTATATTTGTAATGTAGCTTCATTTTTCACTAAAATTTACTATTATATCCTGAGAGTTCATTTGTTTAGAAAATTCAAACAAAACAGGCTTAGCTATTTAAAATACCACAAGTGCAACAAAAAAGTCTCTAGATAGGTGACATTACATTTCAAAATTTTATAAACCGTTAAGGCTCTAGGTACATGAAGTACATGAAGGAAATTTAACTTGGCGTGTAACTTATGGTTTGTGGTATTAAGTGCAAAATAAGTTACTAAATCCATAAGCATAACTTTTCTTCTATTGAAAGAGTTAAGGTGGATACATTTTAAAAAGGCTATCAGCAAATTTGTAAACCCCTTGAGAATATAAGCTTTTTTGGGGGAGGGAGGAGGTGAATTTCTACAGGATCAAATGTGCAGGGTAGCTTAGAAAGCTTAGAATTCTCTATTTTATTTTTGGAATTCTCAACTAGTCTCATAGATAATCGTCCCTCTTCACATACTTCATTACACTGAACCAGGACAGACCGTTTAAAGGACCAGTCCCAAGGCGAGGATCATACAGGCTGCCTCCAAGCCAACAATAATCCAAGACTAGCTGCTGATTACCCTTAAGTAGGATATCAGAGTCAGTATTCAGTGTTATCATTTTAGTAATAAGACCCAGATGTAAACATGAATTGAGAGCTATGAAGATAAGATCCAGAGGTACAACATGATGAAAATGCCTGAAAACTAAAGGCCAAGTGACTCACACAGCAGAGAATCCAAGGTTCGTCCTAGGAAAAACACAGTGAGGTATTAAAACCACCATCCGCTCCTCTGTTACTTCTGTGACTGGAAATGAGGCAAAGATACCAGAAACACAATTAAAAGGTTCTCTATTCATTCTACCATGGCTCCCTGCAGCTGTCAGGCACAACAAGTGTCCATTAGATTTAATGGACAAGAAGGGAGAATAAGAAGGAAAAATCAGAGTAAGGTAATAGCAGCGTCCCTTTAGTATTTCTTGAGAGATACAGATTGTATTTACTGATAAAGATTTGGGATATTTAATGATAAAGATTCAGGGTTGGACTTGGGCACTGTGACAAAGGGAACATTCTAAAGCACATTTCCATGTGACATTTAAATGAAGATCACCTGTTTATCATCTATGTTTTCCTATTAGCTGGTGTCTTGTCATTTCACACAAATCCCTTAGGAATGCTTTCTACAAAATGGTTGCACATCTCTCCAAAGAAGTATACATGGCTCATATCCTCATACAGAAAACATTAATATTACAAAATCAGTTTCTACTATTCCCACTGTATTTGTAATTCCCATGAAATGAATGTATTCAATAAATATTCATTGAGCATCACTAATGTGCCAAGTGCTATTGTATGTATTAAGGAAATTGAAACAAACAAAACATTGACTTTGTACGTTTTTGCATATGCTCCTCATACTAAAAACAATTTTTTTTTAAATTTTAAATCAATCCTTTACTCGTTCATACATTTTCTCCCATTTATCCAAATTGTGACCATGGGGCGAAACTGGGAAATCTTTACACGCACCCATAGCATGTCAAATTTGGGGAGGACTACTTGCCCTATTAATAACATAATGCTGAAAGAATCAGTGCTTTTATTGGACTGATATGTGGGATTCCTTGTGATTATAATAACTAACCTTTACCAAGTTTCTCTTCTTGGAGAATATGAAAGTACTGCAGGTTTTCCACAGCCAATCCACCTAACAAACATTAACAAGGAAAACTTCTTAAGGGTTATTATCAATATTTCATCAAAACGGCTATAATAAGGGCTAGATATTACCATGGTCTGCTTTGTGAAATGGGTTAATAATTATTAATTATAGCCCATAAAGCCAAAAGATTCAGTTGAGATGATGTAAACAAAGGGAGGTTTTTTTCATTCAAAAAGGCAAGACTTTGTAAATCTCAGAAAATCACTTTACACACAAAAAAAGTTCAATAGTTCTCTGAGTTTATGGAAGTAGAGTTAAATTCAATATGAAATAATGTTCAGCACCAGTATGATATCATAAAGTTAATGTCGTTCAGAAAGTAAATACAAACTTCTGTGCCACATGCTAAGGTCTTTACAGATATTAAAACGACAATTTTTAAAAAGATTTATTTATTTTTATTGGAAGGTCAGATTTACAGAGAGAAAGAAAGATAAAGATCTTTCATCCACTGGCTCATTCCCCAAGTGGTTACAATAGCCTGAGCTGAGCCCATCCAAAGCTAGGAGCCAGGAGTTTCTTGTTCTCCTACACAGGTGCAGGGTCCCAAGGCTTTGGGTCATGCTTTACTGCTCTCCCAGCCCATAAGCAGGGATATGGATGGAAACAGAGTGGGCAGGACACAAACCAATGCCCATATGGCATGCCAGCGCTTGCAAGGTGAGGATTTACCTACTGTGCCATCACACTGAACCCAGGATCCGGGTTTTGAAAATAAATGGCTTTAGGCCACAAGTAGGGAGCTGGAAGGGAAGTGGAGCAGCGGCAATACAAACCAGCGCCCATATGCGATCTTGGCACATGCAAGGCGAGGATTTTAGCCACTAGGCTACCGCACCAGGCCCTAAGATGACAATTTTTAAAAAATGTTTCTAGGAAGCACATTTTTATTATCATACCCATTGTATAGGTGATAAAGCTGAGGCATGGAGTAGCTAAGTTAAGTGGCTAAGGTTATTTAGCTGGTAAATTAGAGTAAGGATTTGGATTTAGGTGCTATCCTCTGGTTTCCTAATTATCAGGCCCATGTATTTCTCCTGAGTTTTTATGATCCTCTCAGAGCCTCACACTGATGAAGTATACACAATCCTATTCCTAGTCCAGGAAAGAAAAAAATGTTAATTACAGCTTTCCTATCACAATGTCTTAATTAGCCTAATTCTCACTCAACTGATTTTTAAAAGAAGATAACAATGCAAATGAATAGAATCACCTGGCAGGTTCAAGCACGGGAGAAACCAGGCTGGATCTCAGCACTACCCTGACTGATGCTTGAATGACCTTTTGCAAATGACTCCTTCAACACCTAGTTTCCCCACTTGTAAAATGGATGCTATAATTACAGCATTGTGTAAGGACAAAGCAAGAAGGCCACAGACAATGCTCCACAAATAGTATGTATGTAGCACATGCATAATGTCATATATAATAAGTAGGAGTAGCATCAATTAAACTATGAACCAAATGATCTCTTGATTCTTGGCACTAGAAAAGGAGTTCTCTTCTATTTTTTTTTTATGACAGTATACAAAACAATGAACCAAATTATAAGTCATAAAATTCATTACATTTTTCCTGCGGAAGCCAGAAAGGCGATTGAAGCTATTGGTCGATATGCTATTAGTTATCCTCCCTATTCCAAAATGTATGTATTCTTGCATCTTGAGACACCTTGCATAAAATAATCACCGTGACTCCAAGAGGTCAAATGACCAAGCAGTTAATGCTTCTCTGAGAAGTGCTCAATAATTCATTTTACAAATTTCAGTTTGAAGACGACATTGAGGTTAAGAAAAATTGACATTTGGTCTGTGAACTTAATGTCAAGCTCCAGAAAAACTCCGGGCAGCACATGTTTAGCAATTAATAGGGCGCAGACAGTAAAGATGCTGCCAAATTATAAAACAAGTCTTGGAGATGACCAAAACAAACAAACAAAAAATGCTGCTAGGTATTGATTATGGTGACCATTCAGTTCCTATTGAGCTACCGAAAGAATCATTCATTTTCCAGCAGAGCCAGCTCATTTGCAAGATAAAAGAGAGGCATTTCTGCACATGCCCATAATGTTCTTCACCACTGGGGGCAGCTTTACATAAGACTGCATTCACTGAAACCAAAGCAACAGTCCGAGCAGCTTTCAGAATGACAGTCTGCAGAAGTGAGCTGAGCGTGTGCGCGGTACGAGGCTCTCCTGTCTTCTGGGCTCCAACGCAGCGCTGTGGCTGAACTGGGTGCTCACCACAGGAACAGCTGGGCTATGGAATACACATGTGGCCGCTCAGGTAGCCCCACGTTGCCTGAAGGAATACATCATGCTTTCTGATAAGAAGAAATTATAGAAGACAGTTTTTTTTAAGCCCTCATCTCCACCCCCCCTCAAAAAAACCTGTAAAGATGCAAAAACGTAATATCCACGAAGATCCTATTACCTAGGAAGATTTTGATATTTTGCTACAAATGCGGTATTGGGATTTATTTGTTCTTGGAGTGTTCTGCGTGGCTGGCAAAGAATAATGTTCCAAAACCGGTCCATCTCCCAAGGGGTCCAATTTTTCTTCCTGGGTGTCAGTGAGCCCTGACTCACTACAGTGCAGCTGACAGGGGCTGTCATGCAAGTGGCCCCCTAAGCCAAAGCAAAAGACTTAAGGACGACCTTTGAACAATACAAAGGATGGGTATGTTTTGTCATTTTTTTTCTTTTCTTCTTAAAAAAAAATAACCTCTAGTGTATGTAATAATTCTGCCTTAATTATTTTAGAGATTACCTTGCTTTGCTCTAAGATTATAAATTCAATTGCTTAGTAGACATGTCTTCTTGATTAACAATTTTAAAAAATGTAAAAGCAATCCTCTTTAAATTAAACAAGGAGATATTTGCTGTTGAACCTTCTTATCTAGATTTAAATTCTTAAATATGAATCTATATGCCTATTTCTGTTTGATTATAAATGAATTCTTTTTTGGGGGGATAACTTTTCTGAGTTGTTTTTATTTCCAGGTTTCAATGTAATTAGGCTACTGAGCGGATCAGCTGTAGCACTGGTTATAGCCCCCACTGTCTTACTGACAATGCTGTCTTCTGCTGAACGAGGATGCCCTAAGGGCTGTAGGTGTGAAGGCAAAATGGTTTATTGTGAATCTCAGAAATTACAGGAGATACCCTCAAGTATATCTGCTGGTTGCTTAGGCTTATCCCTTCGCTATAACAGCCTTCAAAAACTTAAGTATAATCAATTTAAAGGGCTCAACCAGCTCACCTGGCTGTATCTTGACCATAACCATATCAGCAATATTGATGAAAATGCTTTTAATGGAATACGCAGACTCAAAGAGTTGATTCTGAGTTCCAATAGAATCTCCTATTTTCTTAACAATACCTTCAGACCTGTAACAAATTTACGGAACTTGGATCTGTCCTATAATCAGCTGCATTCTCTGGGTTCTGAACAGTTTCGGGGCTTGCGGAAGCTGCTGAGTTTACATTTACGGTCCAACTCCCTGAGAACCATCCCTGTACGAATATTTCAAGACTGCCGCAACCTGGAACTTTTGGACCTGGGATATAACAGGATCCGAAGTTTAGCCAGGAATGTTTTTGCTGGCATGATCAGACTCAAAGAACTTCATCTGGAGCACAATCAATTTTCCAAGCTCAACCTGGCCCTTTTTCCAAGGTTGGTGAGCCTTCAGAACCTTTATTTGCAGTGGAATAAAATCAGTGTCATAGGACAGACCATGTCCTGGACCTGGAGTTCATTACAAAGGCTTGACTTATCAGGCAATGAGATCGAGGCTTTCAGTGGACCCAGTGTTTTCCAGTGTGTCCCGAATCTGCAGCGCCTCAACCTGGATTCTAACAAGCTCACATTTATTGGTCAAGAGATTCTGGATTCTTGGATATCCCTCAATGACATCAGTCTTGCTGGGAATATATGGGAATGCAGCAGAAATATTTGTTCCCTGGTAAACTGGCTGAAAAGTTTTAAAGGTCTGAGGGAGAATACAATTATCTGTGCCAGTCCCAAAGAACTACAAGGAGTAAACGTGATTGATGCAGTGAAGAACTACAGCATCTGTGGCAAAAGTACCACGGAGAGGTTGGATCTGGCCAGGGCTCTCCCAAAGCCAACATTTAAGCCCAAGCTCCCCAGGCCGAAACATGAGAGCAAACCTCCTCTCCCCCCCACGGTGGGAGCGACGGAGCCAGGCCCAGAGAGCGATGCCGACACGGAGCATATCTCTTTCCATAAAATCATCGCAGGCAGCGTGGCCCTTTTCCTGTCCGTGCTCGTCATCCTGCTTGTTATCTACGTGTCATGGAAGCGGTACCCTGCGAGCATGAAGCAGCTGCAGCAGCGCTCCCTCATGCGAAGGCACAGGAAAAAGAAAAGACAGTCACTAAAGCAAATGACTCCCAGCACCCAGGAATTTTACGTAGATTATAAACCCACCAACACGGAGACCAGCGAGATGCTGCTGAATGGGACAGGACCCTGCACCTATAACAAATCAGGCTCCAGGGAGTGTGAGGTATGAACCATTGTGATAAAAATTGCTCTTAAACGCTGGGAAATAAGTGGTCTTTAATGAACTCTGCTGACTATAGAGGGAACGTGGTGCTCCCCCCCTGTCTCACTTTGCTTTCTGGCAAGGTTCTTTTCTGTCTTAGAGCATTCGTAATGCTGGTCATTTTCCCTTCATACGTAATCAACCCATTGAAATTTAAATACCACAATTAATGTGAGGCTTGAACTCTGATTTAAAATAATGCCTATTGTATATGACCTTCTATTGATTCCGTTAATGTCTCATGTCTTTTAAGATAAAACTTCTTTCCTAAGCAACACCCACATGTGCTGTTACTCTTGGTAACATCAAAGGCTTGGAGCTCATAGGCAATTGAAGGAAAGGGGTGTGATGAACCCAGATAATCAGAGGTTGAACTGATTCAAGGGGATAGCTTGATTATAGGAACATTATGGAAAGAACCTTGAAAGTAATGCTGGATTTAGAAACAATTTGTAGCAAACTATCAAAAGACCACACTGGGTTAAAGCAGCACTGTTGGCAGAGGTGTCTGAATTACAGAAAGCCAAGGACAGGGAGGAACTGTTACAGGGTTAAAATACTGCAAAAGTAGATGGTTATAAAATGTGAGCATGTTAAAAATACAAAGTTTTACACTTGAAGCTTGTCTCAGATCCATGCATGATAAATCAGACTTGAGGTTTCACTGTCACTTTCTTCTAGCCCGTATGTTTCCCAGATAATTAAATAGCCAAGAGGCAAATTTAGGGAGGTGGATTTCTCCACTGCTCCTTCCATGGGGAGTGTTTACAGATACAGTTACAGATGTGAGTGCAGCTTGCCTAACCCATGTGGCTGGGAGCTTAGCTGCGGCTCCCTCACAGTTTTTTTGTTAGTGAAACATTGTTAGTGGAATCATGAGCTCTATCCTGTTCAATTCAGTATTTGTCAGACTGTCCTATCATGTTCCATGATGGGCCCTGCACACAATAGTATCTCACTAACACTTCCTTTCAGATGTGTAAAGAGAACACATATCAAGACATGCTTTCTACCAACAGTCTCACTGGAAAGATGACTTCAAAAACACCTTAGTATACAGAATCTTACAGAAAAAAGCACCACCAACACGACAAAAACAATTTTTCCTTTTGGTACTGCTGACATGACCGTGTCCCTGTGCTCATCTGTATTGTGCACACATCCATCAGCACAATTCTGTATAGACCCTGTTGGCAATCCGTAAGCTGTATGCATGTTTTTATGTCACTGGTGAAAGTTTATTGACTGCAGCAAAAATATAGGCTCTGTTTTTAAGTAACTTGAACCATAGTCTATTAAGCTTTTAGAGAAATATCTATAATCTGTATTATCTTTCACCTCCATAATGAACAGTTCTATTATATGAGGGGAAAAAAAACAACAACTCAGGAATTGCAACATTGGGGCCTCATTTAATGTGTTTCCTTTAATGTGGCTTGCCAACTCCTACATCTTTAACCATGTCTCTATTCTTTCAAATAGAGTCACTGCAGTAAAAAAGAAAATGAGTATTTTTACCAGTATTTTTATATAGTTTGGAGAAGTATCACATGTTTTAAAAATTTAGGCAAGTCACCATGAAATAGAATAGCAAGGAAGTCAGATAATTAAAATAATACCCCTGTAAGCAATGAAAAAAATGGAAATATGTAAAATGGATTAAATGTTAAAATAGATATCAGTGCAGTGCAGAAAAGCATTGCAGCTATATGTTTACTCATAAATGATTACTGAATATATACTTATTAATGGCAAACAACCACATATTTATAATTCATTAGTAATCCAAATACTTCCTTACAGTACTATCAACTGGATGACTGAGCCTACTGTGATATTTTTCACTGAAGTTGTAATTTAAATTTTTACATAAATGTCAGTAAATACATATTCCATCTAGAAAAAAGACCCTGGTCAGCCTAATTTTTATCATACTAAGATGAATGTATTACCTAAGTTCAGTGTTAAGGTTTAAAAAAAACCCTACTTCTATTTATTGACTTGATATTCTACCTTATTTTCCTGGATACCATATATATTTAGACATTACATATTTAAGCTTAGATTTTCAATTCTGATTCCATGGCACTACCATTATATATAAAATATATTTGCTGAATAGAAAGTATTTCTAAAATTGGAGCCACTTGTAGTGGAACATATTAATGACTATGGCCAAATAGACAACCAATATTTTGTAAGCCTAACTTCTTATACATTTAATAATAGATGAAAAAACTGGTTTTGATCCCATAAGTTCTTTTCTTTCTCTCCCCTCACCCCCACTCCCACTTCCATCCTCACCTCTCACCCCACTCCTGCCCTTTGGGAGATGTTGCCACTATCCTCTGAGCACAGCAATGTAACACTTACAGGTTAGATAATAACACATCACCATTGTAAATTATCAAATCCAACTGACAAATGCTATCTTGGTAAAGACTTTTGCCCTAACCTACACCTCCATGGCACTTTCTGGAATAAATACCATAAATATATTTTCCTATGTACTTCTAACTCAGTGTAGACTAGGGAAATCTTATTGGTATTCAGTGTTTTAGGGCAAATATACATGAAATTTCATCTTCTTCAAAGGTGACAGCAGTTAAAGAATTAGCCTGACCTGTTGAACCAGAAGGCAGAAACACACTGTTGCAGAATGGATTCAGTCAGTACTCTGGACGCTTTATTATAACAGAGAAGAAAGGGAGCTTAGTCTCTCTGAGCTGCGTGTGTGGATTCTCTCCCTCACCCCAACTCATTTTATTAGTCTCAGTAAGCCTTGTGCTACCACAGCATAGACTGAATAGCTTCAGTGCCGTGGTTTTCTAAGCAACACTTATTCAAGATATTTTTACTTTAAGTAAGTTTGTGTTTCCAAGGATGTTGACATTATACCTTTTCATAGGATTTAAGTCGTTTTTTGCTTGATTTCGTGAGTCAACTACCCAGGTAGGCCAACTGGCAATAAACTGTATTTCTGTGGAGCGGCAGTGACCTCCAGTGGCTGGTTAGACTAACCACAGTTACTCGGCTATTGTAGGTTTTTATGCTGAATCCTTATGTAAAGGTACTTAACAGGTGTGTTGTTGTTGATCTGTACATCAGATTTGAATTTTACTTAGTTTCTTTCTCTGGGAAACATATTTGTTATGTGCTTTTTCAAAGTTTTATTTTTCATAATGACTTTTTAGTAACATCAGAACAGAAGCCATAGAATTACCAGCAAGGATGAGAAATGTGTTCAAAACATGAAACACACACAATGCAGTAAGAACAGATAAGACAATTTTAAAGGGTTGATACAAACAGATATTTGCCAAATATTCTAAGTTTTTTAATTAACTATCTGAACACTTTCATAGGTAGATGCTAAAATATAACATAATTTAGATTGGGAAATCAAATTTCAATACATAAATATTGAAAGAAAAAGCATCAATTATATACTAATCAGTAGGGATATAGGATCCATCAGGGGGAAGGAGGCTCTTATTGTGGTTCCATCTAGCTTGCTGATCGCGCCAGTGACCTGTGCTTTGCCTCAGTGCTTACTTCCTCCTTCCCCCTTTCCAGCTAGCTGAACACTGGTTCTATTAGGCTCTCTGACAATGATGTTACAGTCTAAGAGGTGATGATTCATGGATACTGAAGTTATGCCCTCCTTCTGAAAAAGGATAATGCAGAGTCAGATTCATGGATTTGGAATGGATTTGGCTTTTAGAATGCTGTAGGTATATGATACATCTTTTCCTCCCTGGACATTTACCAAGATGAAGACTCAAAAAAAGATTTTTTTTTTAAAGTGTGGATTAAACTAGCATCATAAACAAGCATTAGAATAGGAATCCTAAGGTAAAATGAGTTCCAGACTTAACAAATGAGAAATAAATAATTCAGGAATTACATGATTCTTCTATCCCTTTTTTCCCTGGTTCTCATTAGAATCTACATCTGTAGCACATCCATGGAGTTTTCCATTCTTGTAGTCTCTTGGCTAGCTACATAAAAATTAGAGGCAGTTAGGAGAAACTATGGGCAAGAAAAGAACAACAGTGCAGGTGAATGACAAAAGTAAGTTAAACAGAATAGAATGAATGAAAGTTAAACAGCTTATGTAACTGGCTTTTGTAAAGATAGGGCAAAATGTACAAGTCAAAGTGACTATTTCTCAAATTATTACAGCATACGGAATTGGATTAAATTTTTCCTAAAGCTCCAAAGTCACTGGTGATTTTGACTCATAAGGTAGAATACAACAAAAACACTACAGAAAATAAAATTATTTGTAATTTTTTCTCATTTGTGGAAAGTACCATAATCATACAAGGTAGAGTATGGGACTTATACATTAACACATTAATTCTGGATTCTCTAACATTTGAAAATCAAGTGTTTTCAAGACAATTTCTGTGCTTTTATGAACTGTAACTTTCTCAAATATAAAACATATACATGCTATTGCTTGCTCATTATTATTAGGAGGACTAAATATGAATCGCACTTTGTAAACTCTAAAGAGGAAACTATCCACTATTTTCAAAGATCACCCAGTGTTTCTGGCTATGTGTGCTTGGACCAGGTTAAAAAAATTGAGTCTATGTTACAGAAGTGCAAATTCATTTACATCACTACGAACACAGAATTTACTTTTGACTTCTCATTTCCATACATATCTAGTTCTTCCACTCTCTTTGGCCTAAGTCTGGGATTTTTTTCAATAATGATGAAAAGTGTACAACACACATAAAGATACCAAGCAGAGAATACAGAACCCCAAACTTAGCAAACTAAAACCAAGATTTTAGGTGTGCTTAAATCAGGTGAGTACAGCACAGACTTCGAAGTATTGTGGAAGTCTATTTATCTATCTCTCTCCCAGATCCCTGATTGCAGCCCTTGTTGCCTTCAAACTATATAATGATAATAGTTACATGTAAAGATGACATCATCATTAAGCCACCAGTAGCTATTTATAACTTAGTACTGTGGGATTAGCACACATTTCAGGTGTCAATCATAGCATTTGTTCTGTTGTTCCTCCTATACACATCCTAACGGAAGACTACAGCCAAGTTTTCTTCTTGGTGTAGAAATTACTTTTACTTTCTCCTGTCACTTATACCCACTGAATTTCACTGTAATAAAAAAATAAGTAGCATTAAAAGCACAAGGGTTTTTTTTTTTCTTCTCTCTTCTGAATAACAGGCTATTTGCTTATGTAAAATTACATGCTTAACTCATCAAATAATTACCAGTAAAAATCATAAATCTCTCTCCACGGGTGTAGCAGTCGCTACTAAGTACAAGGCAATGGATGTATTCCAAAAATTCTTACAGTTTAAGCAGGCTCAAAGTCCTCGTCTTGGATAGCAGTTTCTATAATATCTCTGGATCAGAGAGAGGATGATTTGGTTTCTCAGAGGAATAAGCATCTGAGAATGATATGCTGCTGAACTTCAAAGAATTCCACATGATTATTCTTGAGTAGGGTCTCCTGAAGATGCAGGAGAATGTGTGAGCACATAGAGATTATCGGGAATAGTCTCCAGGAATTTGGGTCATGGAATTAAGATTTAGCAGAAACAGTATATTTTACGATTGCACTTTCTTAACAACAGAACTTCTATCAGCAACAAATAACCCATTTTATTGGAGGAGAAAAAGAGAACATAATTTCTATCTTATCCTTATCAATAAATGTAATGAAAATTAGTAACTTTCTTGACAACTCTCTGTTTTGTGGGCTTTTAATTATTTAATTTAATTATTATCCTCAGGGATTCCTACCCCTCCCAAGAAGTAATTTCATTTGTTTCTTCCTTCTATTTTCAAATTGTGTCTCTCCACGTTCTCTGTTCCCTAGATCACAAAAAAGTCATCCCAATATAAATGAACACAATTTGGCCATTTCACACAAATAAGTAACCTATCTCCAATAGAAAGAGATATTAAAACACAAGGCAAACTTAATGCTGGCAGATCACTTCTCTTTACAAACTGCAAAAACACTTCTAAGGTATTTTCAAATTTTTAACTACAAAAAAAAAAAAAAGAGAGAGAGAGAGACAGAAATATGACAGAATGGTTGGTCTGGCAAATAACAAACCTTACTAGTTTTCCTTTTAATTAACTAACACCCAGAAAACAACAGGACTTATGCATGGGATTACTTTACAATATTTCACCAATCAAAAACATTTCTCCGTCAAAATTATATTTTTGTGTTTTTTCAGGGAAAGAAATAAATATTATACTAAATGAAAGCATTTTTAATAAAGCTACATTATATTTATTTTATTTAGCCAAAATGCAAAATACTTTTTGTCAGTAAAGACCAAAGGACTTCAATTAAACAGAAATCTTTATTTAGCCCTCCAGATGCTCCAGTTTCACAATGTGGTGGCAAAACCACAATGTCCTCAGATACTGAGACTGTCTTACAGGGAGGATACACTATTGATGGTGTACCTGATTTCATCTGTGTGGTCTTACATCTACCAAAAACATGCTTCTCATCATTAATAATGACCTATACATTCCGAAAGAAAGAAATGCATATGAACCCCTATCTGTGCAGTCAACCAGAATCTCAAAAGAATTCTAAAGGAAAACTATAGAAGACATTATGTTGATGCTGAAAAATATCAATTGTAAAACTGATAAACTTGTGACAGAACCATAGCAGTGAAAAAATGCTTTAAGTCACATGAGTGTAAACTCTACAATGTCTATGACAGTGAAGACACATTTAAACTCTAACTCAGCATTTCAAGATTCAGTATTGACTTGTACTTATCAATTTATGACAGATTTTGCACAATTTGCATAAAATTTTGAAGTGAAAATTTGATAGAGTGGGTTTGTGTACAGCTGTATATTCAAAGGCAGATTAGGTAACAATGTTGCCTTTTTAAAGAAAAATATTCAAAATCTGTATAATCTGGCAAAATAAGTATTTTATGTTTTTCCCAAGTTAGACACATTATAGATTCCTAGAATATAGCAAACTATAATTTGCTGTATATTTTATTAACTTTTTATATCTGTGTCTACATATTCTATGTAACTGAGTCCTTATGAAGTACAAGGAATCTATGCATATTATGATTTGATAAGAAAGATTTATAACTTTCATAATAAACTCAGTTTTTAAATAAATCAACAGAGGTCTTTTAGTGAATTATCTGTTAATCATATATGTTTTTACTTCTTTATGTCTGCCTAAAATAATTCACATCCTATCCAAACTTGGCTTCATATGCCAAATTATACATATCCAGTTCCCATCACGAAATAATTTCCAGTGATTTACCATTACGATATTCCAATACTAGCTAAATTCTAATCTGCCATTCTTCCCACCCTGTGTTACCACACCACCCCATTTCATGTCATTAAAGGCAGCATAGTGCCCCACATGGTAGCCTAATGTCTAAAGTCCTCACCGTGCATGTGCTGGGATCCCATATCGGAACCAGTTCTAATCCAAGCAGCTCCACTTCCCATCCAGCTCTCTGCTTGTGGCCTCGGAAAGCAGATAGGATGGCCCAAAGCTGTGGTACCCTGAACCTGCATGGGAGACCAGGAAGAAGTTCCTGGCTCCTGGCTTCAGATCGGCTTAGCTCTGGCCATTATGCCCCCTTGGGGAGTGAATCATTGAATGGAAGATCTTCCTCTTTGTCTCTCCTCCTCCTTGTATATTTGACTTTCCAATAAAAATAAATAAATCTTTTTTAAAAAAAGGCAGCATGTACTTAGTCCTATATGCTTTTACTGCAGTAAATGTAAACATCATATATACTTTTATGAGTTCCACTCCAGTTATTTTATAGTCTAACACATGGAGATGTGTGGGGTTTTTATTCATTTGGACTGAAAGCAAAAGCATTAAGCTAGCCAGAAGTTAAAAAGGAAAGGTCAAGGTTGTTTCATAAAAAGTCAAAAACCTCATATTTTTCTAAAACTTAAAAATAATTTCAAATCATAAACAGCTTCCCTTTCACTTTTTTGATAGAATTGCTCTCTAGGTTTGCTAATTATTTAATACGCTTTACATTCCTTCTACTTTCCCATTTCTTATAAAGGGTAGTTTCTGACTTGTTTTTATTTGTTTGTTTTTTTGTTGCATCACTTTCACGACTGCAACTTTGGGTTCTCCATGTCTGGAATATCTGCTTTCTGTCTCTGCTTTCTGTGCTGGTTATCTATTCAGGATTTAAAAACGGTGAAATCTCTTGATCCACTTGTGCACAGGACAGTCTTGATTACCTATAGCCTATGAAATAAATGTCTGTTCCTAAATTTAGAACAGTATCATTGTGCTTCCAAGGACATTTACAATTAAATAAAGACAAACCCCTTTACCCAAAGGTATGAAAGTCATACACTGAATACAGGCACCCAAAAACAGGGTTCCGAAAAGCCCTTCTGGTGGTTAATGGCTTTGCAAACACCACTGAAATTATCCTTCATAGACTTTTCTGTATTTTTTGGCAAACATGATGTAGAAACTTCCCAGGAAAATTAAGGCAGGACAAGTCATGTTTTTCCTTCAGTACACTATACTTCAGGGATTTTCTCCATAAATTGTAATTTTGCATGTTGTTTATCTTTTGATTTTCTCCATTCTAGAAAAAACTTGGGCTATGGATCCAGGAAGAACTAAACTGGTCTTGGGAATTGAAAAACTTTCAGTCTTAATTTCATTAGAAAACATATAAAACAATGAAATCATAATCAAATTATTGTGAAAAGGTCAAGAAAGAAGACTGTGAATATGTAGCGTTTCATAGGTACTTTTCTATAATTACATGATTTAACACTCGTAAAAGTTCATGAAGATTTGAGTGACATGACACAGGATCACTTAGTACAGAGTTTGGCTCATAACAGTAACTCTCTCCTTTCCTTGTTTAGTTTTGCTTGCTAGGAATTCAGTATCTTAGGGCACTTTAATAAGAAACAAATTCTACTCTCTGTTTTTATTTAAAATGTCATATTCCTGGAAGAAAAGGTTTAAATTACCATTAAGTTTCCATAATTATGACAACTTCATATACTTCATAATTAATATATGTTCTTCTTGATTTTTGTTTCATGTATACCTTTTTCCCCCTATATACAATCTTTCCCAAATATTCCTAAATTGTTTCTATGCCAAAAATAATCTACAAGTGGCATTTAAGCAGCCTCTTTTTGATAGTGAGAAAAAAAAGCTATGGACATTCGCAGGAATTATTTTAAGGTACCTATGCACCAAGAAAAATTCATAGACAAAAAAGTAACATTGAGGCATATGGTTAATATTGAATGGAAGCAAATATTCACTGTCCTGGACCTCCCAACAAAGTTCATTAGCATCACCTCCTTTATTTCTGTGTAATTTTCTGTGCTCCAACCCCTGGAGTTAAGCAGGTTATCCTAAAGTGCCTAGGAGCTAAAGAAAATTCTGAGGCAAAGAAATAATATTTAATTCTAAATAGAAAAACACTTTGATTTTAGAGGAGACTGAGTTGTCAACACGTTTTGTTGTAACCGCTGTATGTTCACGACCTCTTCCTTTTCACCTCCTCTTAGGAACTGTCTTTCCTTCATCCCAAGTCCATCTCAGATCCTACCTATTATAAAAATCTTAATCTTGCCCTTCCTTCTTTCCATGATATTCTGTACAGGTATCAGAAAACAGCATATCTTGCTGACTTGTTTTAGAGTTATATATCTGTATCCTCTCCTTTGAGAAAATGGACCATCTCTTCTTTCTCAATTCAATTGTGATTTTAAGTCTTTAATTCATGAAGATACTTAACAGATTTTCTAAAGTGCAATCTGGAGTATAATCTAGGTTATTATAAATTAAGATTATAAACAATCCAGGACAAATATTTCAAATGTATAGAATGTATGGTGATTTTATTGTGTCAACTTCATATGCCATACAGTTAATACATGCTTGTATTGAATTTTGTTTTATGTATATTTTTTTCCCTACATACAATCTTTCCCAAACACTCCTAACCAGCTCTTATGCCACAGTCTCTCCATGGTAGTTAAAAAGGCTGTGGCCATTTTGGGTGACTATGAGCTAAGAAAAACACTGACACAAAGAAACAACATTTAATTCTAAATACAAATATATCTTAACTATAGCAGAGGTCAGTTGTCAGCGTTTGTTGTAAAAGCCATATATTTGTGACCTCTTCTTTGCCTGCTTTTCCTGGGAAAGGTCTTTGTCCTTTGTCCTGGATGTCTCCTAATCTTATTTTCAGTTTGAGAAGACTTCTGCTTTAGACACACACAAAGGCCTTCTTTTCTCTTACCACATGAAGAGGTCACCACACAGTTTTACAGCCTCATAGGTCATAGGTCTTTGGCTTGTTGATTATATGTATCTCCAAAGACATTGTTCTACTGAAGGAATTCAATCATAAAGTCAGAAGCTGAAACGTTACTAACATCTTTTTTTTCTTTTTATCTCCTAAACATTGATTATGCAGAAGGCATATGGGATCCTATCAAGATTAATCTACACAACTTATATGTGCACCTTCACACTGTTTAAAAAGGAAAATACCATTGGTTGTTGTCTCTTAGAAAAGCAGCATAATCAGAGTAGATTCATTTTGGGAAGATATGCAATGGAACAAACTGAGATGAAACTTTTCTATAGCCCCCAAATCTTGTAGTTATATTAATTCTTTGAAAATTGTACTATCCATTCTCTCCTATTTGATATCCTAAGCTCATTTAGTTGTCCTTTTAACCATCTTTCAAGAACTGCATTCCCCAGCCCCTCTCTTGCTTGCCCATTCTATGGTTTCGCTATGATGAGTGCATCACTTTTTATCTCTATCTGTCTTGATGTCTGGAAGCTGCTTTATTTTCAAGCTTTTGCTTCTATTCACTTTAAATTAGGAATGATTTAAGGAAGCAATGGAGGTTCTGCTTCTTCTAGCTCAAATAAAGGCATCTGGATTCATGGCTATGGATTGAAAAGACCAAAAAAAAAAAAAAACCCAATATTCTGAAATTTCTATTAATTCACCTTTGATTCTTCATAGAGTCTTTGATCACAACTGAATAACAGATACTAGTGACTAACTAATCTGTTGCCAGTCAGTCATAAAGAGGAAGGAAGGAAGGAAGGAGAGAGAGAGAAAGAGAGAGAGAGAGAGAGAGAGAGAGAGAGAGAGAGAGACTTATTGGATCTTCAATTTCAACTATACCTAAGTACCAATATCATCTCTGATAATATGACAGAAAAGAGTTAGGCTTCTAAATGCCTCTGTGTGCTCCAGCATTAGCATGCATCCTGCAGTAACTGTATTGTATCTCAAATTGATGAAAAAAAAATGCAGTTGAGTTTGCTAGAGAATCATTTGAGAGTTAATGAAACCTTCTTCACCTATAATTTAAATAAAAGGAAAAAGTCCAACACTCTCAAAGTCCAAGGGGGAAAGGCAGTTTAAGAAATAGAAGCCCTCTGTTTACCCAGGGAGGCACTTTACAAGGCAGACAGCTACACCACAGTAGAGAGACAACATTTCCTCAGCTGATTCAGTTCATTAAAATGCACAGTTACAACAGCCTTTCTTAGAGCCTGCAGCTGAATAACTGAGTTCTCCATTTTACTCCAATGTCACACAGAACGTGAAGAGGCAAACATACTGCCCAGACGCAATTTGACTCACTGAATTTCAGCACTATAAATACGAAATACATTTCTTTTGCACATTTTAGGAGATGCATTATCAAGATTTATGACAGAAGCATAGAAATAATTTTCAGCTAGTCACCATAAGGAGAATATCCTAGGATCCTCTCAAAATAATTTTAAGTAAAAGCTACAAGTAAATCTTAAGAGTAGAGTCCACTTTGAATGCAAGGATCATCAACTTTTCCTTTGAATATATACGGAATCTGACAAACAACCCGTCTCTCACCAGCATGTACAAGTGATAGGAAAAATCAAAGGCCACAAAAGCTATTTGTCAAATAAACTGCAGAGTGCAATATCAGTCTGCAGGGCTCATTTGCAGAACTCATGATGAGCATGGGAGGAGGGGATGCTAACAGCTGCAGCCTTGACTGCACTGCTCGTGCCAGCCAACATTCAAGCTGTGTGAGCTGTGTGTGGCTGAAACAGGGGCAACAAGTGATTTCAGAAAATGAGAAAGGAAATTCTTACATCTAAAATTGATTAAATTGATACATCAGTAAGATAGATGTAGATATCTATAAAATCAGTTTCAGCCATAGCATTTTAAAACATTCAAATTTCATCCATTCATGGAAGACTACTTTTATTTCATGGTGTATGGGAGAGATCAGAAACTTTACAATCAAGCAATTAAGTTTAAAGTGAAACGCAAGCTTTGGTTCTGAAATGGCATCAGTTTTCTCATCTGCAAAATGGGAAGAGAATGGCAACAAAAGAGCAATTTTGAGGATTAGCCAAAGCAGCACATGCTTACAGGCATAGCAGCTGTTCAAAACAATTTTTCTTCTGCTCTTTCCCAAAATGTTGTTATACTCCAACCGTTGATTCATGGTAAAATGAAAGTTCCCATAGTCAACATTTAAATTACCAAATTTGCAAGTTATCTAAAATGATTTAATAATTCTGAAGCTAAATTTCACGATCATTAAATCAAACCTGAAGAGGATCTACCAGAAATTTTGATGTCTTCTGTTTATATTTTATAATGCACTTGCTGTACTGAACATTAAACTCTAACAATTTTCCTGAACACCAAACAAAAACATTGTGTTGTTAATACTTTATTTTTTCTAATAATTAATCATTTCTATTTCATAAACATTATATGAAGAACTGGCTCCATTTTCTTTCAAATCTCTCTTCAAAACATTCCCTTACCTGTCCCTAACCCCATCTATTGTTCCCTCCTCCCACCCGTTTGTGACATGTCATACCACATCCATACACACTCAGTGCTCATAAAACACACTATCTCTGTTGTGGTAAATCAAATATCCTGTGTAGCTCAGCACCTAGTTGAACATTTGGGGTATTAGGAGGACAGAGAAACCTGATATTAAATTTTAAATTCCATTTGAGTCTATTGAATGATGACTTCATTATGCAAAATCATATTACCTAAAAAATTATAAATGAAAAATTCAGTAGAAATGTAGTAAGCACCTATCACATGCAGACAAACAAGTTGATTTTTCTCCTCAGAAAAAATAAAATACAATAGAGGTCAAAGGATGTTTAAAATGTGGAATTGTATCAGGAAAATCAGTTATTTGATTCGTTTTCAAAATTTGGTTCAAGAGATTTTTTTTTTAAAGATTTATTTTTTTATTTTTTATTGGAAAGGCGGATATACAGAGAGGAGAGACAGAGAGGAAGATCTTCCGTCTGATGATTCACTCCCCAAGTGAGCGCAATGGCCAATGCTATGCCGATCCAAAGCCAGGAGCCTCTTCTGGGTCTCCCACGCGGGTGCAGGGTCCCAAAGCTTTGGGCCGTCCTCGACTGCCTTCCCGGGCAGGGAGCTGGATGGGAAGAGGAGCTGCCGGGATTAGAACTGGCGCCCATATGGGATCCCGGGCATGCAAGGTGAGGACCTTTAACCACTGCGCCACCGTGCCGGGCCCAAGAGATATTTTCAAAATGTATTTTTTAGGGAAGATATGCTAATAATTAGTTCTTTGTAACAAAAACACTTTGAAAAGAGCAGAAGTGAAAGAGCCGTGAGTTTTGAAGAGATAAAAGATCTGTGAAATGATAGATACTTAACACAAACCTCACAAACCTGTTATGTAGATTCACTTATTAATTAATTACTCTGGAGTGTTAAATTTTGCTAGTTTTTTTTTTTACACTTTAATACATATGTGTGAGAAATCAATCTGTCTAGGATTTTCAACTGAGTATACCATACAAACATACTTGCTCTTTCCATGAAGTGTTTTCAAAATATTCTTTCCTATTCTGATTTTTTCCCAGATAATTTTTGAAAAGCTTACCTAGATGCTGCTGCCCAGTCCCTTTATTGCTCAATATTGGTGTCCAGAAATCCTCACAGTGGACATTCTCTATACTAATATAAAAGTGCTATGTGCTAGTAATAATGACATCAAACTGCTTGACTTTAACTTTAAATACAGTTTTGTATCTTTGACATCATGAGAAAACAAATACTTTGTTAAATTCAGAGAATTTAGAAAAGGGAAAGAGTTTAAACCTATTAAGTATCTTGTTCTTTTGAAATAGTGATCAATTTCTCTTCTGCGTATTGTTGAGTTGAGACAAAATAGGAAGCACTCTCCAAGAAATAGGAACAGGGAAAGACTTCTAAGAAAAGATGCCAAAAGCACAGGCAGTCCAAAAACAAAATAAACAAATGGGACTACATCAAACTACAAACCTTCTATACAGCAAAGGAAATGATTAACAAAGTGAAGAAGCAACCAACCGAATGGGAGAAATTTTTTGCACACTACACAAGTGATAGGGGACTAATATCCAGGATTTAAAAAGAACTTCAGAAACACAGGGGAAAAAAACTGGAAAAAAGAAGGGCAAAGAAAATGAACAGACATTTTTCAAAAGAACAGATTCAAATGGCCATTAGACATATTAAAAGATGCTCAGGCTCCCTAGCCGTCAGGGAGATATAAATGAAAACTACATTGAGGTACCACCTAACTCCAATGAGATTGGCCTACATTTAGAACTGTGGGGAAAAAGGTACCCTCCTTCACTGTTGGTGGAAGTGGAAGTGCAGGCTAGTACAACCACTATGGAAATCAGTATGGTGAGTGTTTAGAGATTTGAAAATAAACCTTTCATGTGACCAAGCTATCCTGCTCCTAGGAATATACCCAAAGGAAATGAAAACTTCATATGAGAAAGGGATCTGTAATCTTGTATTTATAGCAGCACAATCTACAATAGCAAAGATATGGAAAAAATCCAGGTGCCCATCCAAAGAGGAATGGTTAAAGAAATCATGATACATCTACTCCATGGAATATTACCGAGCCATTAAAAAGAATGAAATTACACCATTTGCAAATAGATGGTCCCAACTAGATACCATTACATTCAATGAAATAAGTAAACCCCAAAACGACAAATACCATATGTTGTCTCCAATAGAAGGAAACCATCATGCAAATTCTAAGTCCAATAACTTTTCATGCAGTTTTTGCTACATCCCATGTGTTTTGATGTTTTTTACTTTATTTTCATTTCTTCCAAATACTTTCTTTTCTCTTGTTGAATTCATTGCTGGTTCATGGATCACTTGGTGGCATCATTTTACCCAAGAGGCTTTTGTATTTTTGTTTCCTTACCCATGCACTGGTTATTCAGTTTTTTTTTTTGACCCCATGGTGCTGTATTTTTTTCTTCTTTTTGTTTTGTTTTAACTTCATACCTGTTATTTACCTTATTTCATGCTTCTCATTTAAGGGAATGTATAGTGATGGAGTAATACAGGCTATCATATTCAGATGTGAAGATACAATGCAATATGCATCCCTACTAAAAATCAGAGATGGACTCCAAATGAAACTATTGGACATAGCTAGACAATGGAATACTGGACTGTCTGACATTGCCTGTACCAGCAATGTTGGGGCACACTTAAATAAGAGACTGATAGAATTATAGCTCCTTAAAAAGGACTATGCTATTGTAAAAAAACACGGGGGAAATCAGTAAGGGGGTGGAAATTTGGCAGAGAGGAATGTCAGACTCTAAAAAATTGTACCATAAAATTCAAAATTCAAAATAAAAATTTTAATAAAAGCATAACTGAATTGGCAATATTCAAATTATGAGAAACACTTTATAATGCATGCAAAAATGTTCTGTTGGCACACAAAATACAGCAGGTGCACTATCATCAATATATAGCTTGATGGAGAGCTGAGACAACTTATATTGTGTGCACCAAATTACGAAAGAGAACATTAGCTTCACTCCAAGGACTCTGGCTCTTCAATTTTTAGCCATTTCTCCAAGGTAACAATTACCGTTATTCCAGCAGCATTGAATGATTTCATCTGTATTGGCACTTAGATAAATGGAATCATAAAGTATATATCCTCCTTTGAGTCATACTCCTTTCTGGTTTGCTATTGTGTTTTGTGAGATTTTATGAACTACTGCTGAGAACAGCTGTAGATCTAAAAAATTTCTGATGTCTGTCTACCACCTCCTCTGACTAACCCTTTTTTAAACAAAATTAATCCTTTTCATTATTTAAAGAACAGATTTTTCAATTAGAAAGTACTTGATAAACTTCCTATCTCATGAATTCCACAGTTTGGCCCACTCAGGAATCACATGTAGAAATCTTCCTCTAGTCGTTTTTTCTTTTTTGCAACAGTAAATGAAATGCAAACCTAGCAAATTTTCTACTTTAAAAAATTGGTCATGGATAAAGCCCATTTCAAGGACATAATGTAATTATTTTGTTAGCTGTTCTTATTTCCAAGGACAACAACCTCTCCTAATTCATTACAACCTTATTGTCTCTTATTTTTAATTCATAGATGTCAGTCCTACTCCCGGTATTTTTGTATACATATGCAAGCATACACACATATGTACATATTAAACTCATTCACTTAAGGTGTAGATATTTAAATCATTAGATCTTTAAGGTATGTTTCCAGAAAAGTATTACAACTCAGCGGACCAATTATTTTTTGATTATCCTCCAACAGAATTTCTTTAGAGTTGCAATAATATGCAATAATATGCTTTGAAGTCCCTCTACAACGAAGGACTTTAATAAGAACAGCAGCTATGGAGCTCAATTCTGCCTTTACTAACAGGAAGTTAATGAAACTATTTTACTATATCACAAGTATTCTCTTTGTGAAAGCCTATGGGAGAAAGAATAGTCTGCTTCTTGTACATGACATATTGTTACTCATGTAATTGATCTTGTCCTTCTTGACCCCATTCCCACCCTTAGTTATCCTTTCTCTGGCTAAAACTATCTAAAGTATCAGAGGCAAACACTTCTAATAAATGTTCAAGACTTCACTACTTGTATTTTTGGTTCCTAATCCTTGGATTTAGCTATTTTTTTTTCTTTTGTTCTGTTAGAAAGTACTTAGTAAATACTGCTTCACTGGCAGTAGACCAGACTGACCAATGGGGAAGTATAAATTTTAGGCAGGATCTCTTGCACTTCTCAAATTATACTCCATTGGAGAGCTGTGTGATCAGATCGAGGAGGTGATATTTGAAGCACTGTACAGTGTGGTATCTCCCAGAAATAGGTTTTTTTAAGTTATTATTTTAATGTATTCAAAGGTAGAACTCCATTTGCTACTTTACTCCAGAAATTCTCACAACAACTAAGGCTGAGCCAGGCTCCAGCATGGAGCAGGAAACTCAGTCTGGCTCTCCCGACTACTCTGAATCACGTGCTGCTTCAAGGGGAGAGCATTAGTAGGAAACTGAAATCAGAAGCAGAACTGAGTCTCATTATTACAAGTAAAATATGTTTCATTACCCTCCAATGCTACTTATATATTATTCTGATTGTTTTAATTGTATATCTATTGTAATTTTCTAGCTCATATATATTTCCTCAAGCCCATACATTATCTTCTTTTTGAGGATGTTTTATAAGGAGGAATCGTGTCTTACATATTATTTTGTTAGTTCAAACATGCATAAGGCACAGTTAGAAGGATAGTATATATCCAATGAAATAATGTATGAATAATGAATGGCACACTTTTTAGAGTCAAAATTATATTCTGTAAATTAAGAGATCCTTACTCTTCTATCCTTGAAATAATGTTCATAAGAGGTTTGAGACCAAGTTTGTCATAAAATAAAGTAATTCACATATTCATATATTTTAAACTAAATTTCACCATTTTTCAGTTATGTGATTGCCCCTATGTAATACAAGAAGCATTGACAATATAAAAAATTAGATGATCAAGTATAAAATCTTCCATGAAATATAAATTAACTAAGCAGCCACCTGCAAAACATTTATTCATTTTCAACCATTTAATCTTTACTAAATATGATTTACTAAATAAAAAAGTTCATATAGTGGTCACATTGTGGGGGCAAATCTGTCACAGTGAAGTGAGTTGGTTCTTAGTCCACTAAATATGTAACGAAATTGAGATGTAATTACACAGAGCCAGAACTGGAATCTCTGATCTGTCTGACTCAATAACTCTCTTGTAGTCAGTATGCAAGATTGCCTCTGAATGTTATTTTTCCCTCTGAATAGATTCCATGCTTGTTTAAATATGTCTTTTTGTTCTACTGCATTATATATACAAGACCAATGTCACTTTTCTCATACTTTCTCTCTCAAATTATTTATGCTCAAACATAGAGTAAGAGAAAGAGAAAGACAGAGAGGAAACCTGTTTTAGTCCTCTGTTGGCCAACACTTCTTCCAAGTCTCCCATGTGGGTGGCAGGGGACCAAATGTTGTTCTCTTGCTGCTTTTCCCCAGGCACACTAGCAAGGAATTAGATCAGAAGTGGAGCATTCAGGACATGAGCAGTGCTCATATGAGAGTCCAGCATAGCAGATAGTAGCTTTACCATGCCTGCCTTACATTCTCTTTTTTTGAGATCGAAGGGAGGGAAGGAGGGAAGGAGGGAAAGACCAAGGAAAGAAGGAAGGAAGAAAGGAAGGAAGGAAGGAATGGAAGAAAGGAAGGAAAGAAGGAAGGAAGGAAGGGAGAGAAAGAGAGAAAGGAAAAGAGAAAGAAAGAAAAGAAAGAAAAGAAAGAAAAGAAAGAAAGAAAGAAAGAAAGAAAGAAAGAAAGAAAGAAAGAAAGAAAGAAAGAAAGAGAAAGAGGAAGGAAGGGAGAAAGAAAGGGAGGGAGGAAAGAAAGAAGGGAGGGAGGAAGGAAGGAAGGAAGGAAAGAAGAAAATATCTTCCGTCAATGGTTGACCATTTTTGAGGCATTGTATTAAATGTTTCCTTACCATACTTAACCATAGCAATTCTATGAGATAGGCTGCTTACTCATATTGCTAATAGAGAAACAGTCATAAAAACTATAAGTAACACATTGAACATCACAGAAAAAGTAAGAATAGAAAATTGAATTTGAGCTCAAGTTTTTCTTGCCCACTCTATTAAAGCTGCTTGCATTTTATTTATCCTATAATGTGACACACCCTGTTCCCCACCTATTAGAAACCAGGTTATTTGTAAGCTACTCAGGACAGTTTTCTTGGCATGGGAAACATTTATCACCACACAAGAAAGACTCTAGATGACAAGAAAAAAAAATTACACTGTGTGTGTATTTGGGGGCTGGATATATACAGAGACAGGTTTATCCTACCTGGCAGGACAAAGACATTTATATATTTCACCAAACCTGTCTCCAAGTGAAGTTCCAAAAATCACAATGAACCTTGGCCTTTAATGAAGAGAAGACCCTGTACCAGGACCATTTAGTTAAACAGAGCACACTTCAGGGAAGAAGCTAGTGACCTTGACGAATTGGCTTTCATTCCAGATCCGTGACTTTCAGCAGTTAAGCATAATATGCGAAACAAGTCAATATTTCCCAGCATGCTAAGTCCACTTTCTCCTCTAAATATTTTTAAGCATAAGACAGGTGCAGAAATCACTTCAAGTACCACTGGAGGGGTGCACAGAAGATGTCACACAACCATACTACAGCAGAAGTACTTGTTGAGACTCTAAATGAAAACAATAATTGTAATTGAACCTATGCAAGGAATAAACCTTTTCAGATAAATATAAGAGTTCTGCAGGCTTGAAAAAGGACAGCTGTCACTTTCATATTCAAGACAAGGGCTGCTACCTTTCAAAAGTTCACAAGAGAAGCAACACAAACAGCACATATAAAGCAGCGAGAAAATGAATGTGATTTAAGCTGCAAGGGAGTATGGGAAATGATCCAGGGTATGCCCTTTCGTATTCCATTTTATGACAACAAAGTCCAGAGAGGTTAAGTCTTGTCCAGGATGACTGAATAAATCTTCAGCAGTTAAAGGCCTTGAAGCCAACCCACTATTTCTTCATTTCCTTCTGCTCTACTCTTATGTCTCGTCCCTGTTTGTTTTTGTTTTTTCTATTTTAGCTCTTTCTTTTTTTCGTTTTAAGAGTTACTTAATGAAAGGTAAATGTGACCTAACTTCAACACAAGTTGGATTTCTTTCCACTACAGGTAATGTGTTGAACATTCTTGCAGCAAAAGCATCTAGCTGTTCCTGGGGCTAAAATAAAAGTCACCTACAATCACAAGTTTAGGGTAGAGTAATGAATTGAATAGATGTTCTCCTAAGTTGTAAATGAGCTTGGCTGTTTCTCCTTTTCTGAGAGGACAGATATTTTCTCTTGATTAAAGCTGTCTCTACTCACTGATTTTAAAAAATCATTGAATTAAAATGGTCTTTTTTTTAAATGATAAGTTTAAGATCCATATGTTCATGAACCCAAACATGCATTCATTCAGAGCCTGATCTGTGCCATACCAGATGCTGGTGATACCAAGGTTAAATGTCTCATGCATAATGCAATCATTTAACTTACAAATAACAGAAATGTAAAGTTCTGCTCTGTGGTATAAGTGGTCTCAGTCAATGGTTAATCAGACACAATCAATTAGTTAACAAACATTTTTGAGTAACGTATATGAATATCTTACAATAAGAACTACTGCAAAATACAAAACCACAAACTTAAAATCAATGAGGATAAAACATACTCCCATGAGATGATGAGAAAACAGGACAGTTTTATAATAACAAATGTAATATGTATATGATATAAGATTAAATTGCTGGTAAAATATAATAAATGTAGGGTTGAATAGTGTAAACAGAGAAAAGGCTCAAGTGCATGTAGTTGTTTCAAAAAAGGGAAGGATGAGGAAAGAATGGATAGAGAAAAGAGAATTTCAGAAAAAGAAGAATTAGGACATGAAGTTCAAGTTAGATATTTGCAGAATATTACTAAGATTAGGTTGATTATTTAAAGGGTTTAACTAGGGTATCGAAAGCAAAGCAAAAATCAAATTGTGCGATAATCTAATGTTTACACAGTAATAGATCACAATGAAAAATAATCAGAAGTCGATGTTGACACCGTCAAATGAGTTCAGGATCTCTGAAAATCCATTTTCATTTAGTATTAGGCTGGCAATCATTATGACTATATCAGTGTTTACAGTCGATTTGGCCAATACTCTATACCACTTGTTGTTAAAAATTTGAAAATTGGCATTGCTTACAGCTTACTGAAAAATTTCAAGGTTTTTAATGAAACTCGTTTCAACATAAAATTCTTTTTTGGTTAGCTAACTTAGAGTCAATAATCACCAAAGAAGTAACCTAGATGCTCAGAATGTAACTTACCGTTTGAAATACTTTTGTAAAAGCTCTCTAAGTTACTCTATTCTAGCATGGCTATTTTCTGTGAAACTGGCATAGCCCAGGTAGACTGTGCCAGGTAGACAGATTTTACCACCATTCTAAAAATTATTTTGAACTGTTCAAACCTTTCACATAGGCTTATTATGAAAGGCCTTTAGTTAAGAGTAGAGAAACCATAGGATTAAAACTCAGAACATATGTATTCTATAGTTTCTGCATATATAAATTAGAATAACTAAGCTCTGATCTTAAGAAAAGTATCACATTGGTAGATATAAATGTGCTTTAGAAAAAACGGAGCACAGTCATATTTATAGATAGCATTATGAAGTCTTTCCAAATTTCTCATCATACAGGACATAATAAACAAACAAACAACAACAACAAAAAGAAATGCCTGGAGGCAATGCTAAGGGCACTGGCTGTTTTGTGTAACTCTAGGATATTTTTAATTATCAAAACCCAGTAAATAATTTTGATACCAGCTTAGTGTTGAGAACCACTGATACCAAGAATTTGGGGGAACAACAGGGATTCTTCTCACTAGATACTATGTCTTCATAGAGTCCTAAAGAATGGGTAGCCATTACTTGATCTCTTGTTAGCAGCATCAACCTAAAAAAAAAATAGCTAATGTCCTGATTTAATTTGAATCCCAAATTTTAAATGAACAGGTTGAGTCAAAAATCTTTCCAAGTTATTGTCATCTGAGCAGTAAACAGTATTTTTCATTCAAAGTCGACCATGACAAATCATACTCCAAAACAAAAAACAGACACACTGTCAGACTTAGCAGGATCCACCATTCTGTTAGTTACTAGCACTTGAGAGACTGGGTGGAGGACTACATCCTCCTGAAGCATGAAAGGAATTTAAAGACTTTTTGAGGAAATGGTGTAGTGAGAAGCATTATGATGTTCCTAATGACATTACTTCCGGTAGAAAATAGATGACACACTCAAAGGGGATGATTCAAGAAAATTAATGCAGCAAAATTTTGCAGAAGTGTAGGCAGAGCTAAGCAGAGCTGGCAATAATAGTGAAACACTTCAACAGCAGGATGCCATTATCAATTTTAAGCCAGAAAACAATAAATAAATTTGCCAGAACTGCTGAAAGGCATGGCTTGCAGCAGCTGATCACTAGTAGTTCAGTCATTGCTAACCTAGGCAAGGAGGCAGCTATAGGAATAAGAATCTTGCCCTCTCCATCCTTTCATCTGCATTTATGTATGTGAATGCTACTTTATACTCAAATGAGCAGAAGTAGGGAGAAGGCCAATGGCCCCCTAGTTAGGCAGACCACAAAGTGGAACTTCCATGGCTTGCAGCTAGTTAGACGAGGAGGAGGGAACACAATGCAATAAGGGCCAACAGTTATTGAATACACGTAGTATGCAATTTTTATCATCTGCTTATCCTTCCTGGCCTTCAGTCATAATCTAAAGAATTCAGAACCTGAGTCACATAATCTTAGAAGTTCATTCCATCTCTAGTATCATTTATGAATATTCAATAAAAGAAAGGAGAAAAAGGAGAAAAAGAATTGATGTCATTTATTTGAAATAGGAAGATTTAGCAACTTAGCTTTTATTGATTAATAAACCATATGTCCTTGTTTCCCATTGCTTTCTGATAGAAAAACTGTGCCTCAAGGTGATTTAGAAAAGCTCCTGAAAGCTATGAATAGAAAACAGATTTAAACTCAGTCTCTAAATGGTTTAACTTTACATACTACAGTTCTGCCCTTATAGAAAAAAATAAGCCTTTTAATAAATAATATATAACTCAGATTATTAGCTATCTTTGTCATAAATGTGCAGCTGGGATCAAAATTTACATGTTTCTCAGGGAAAATAATTCAATAACTAAGTAAGCAAATCCTGCCCTTTTATTAAATACTTTCAGAAAACAAAAAGCAAAAGCTAGCTTTCATTCAGCCGGAACAATAATAATTCCAGGAGCCAATAACATGTTAAAATTCCAACACTATAGCCAAATTTGATGAAGGAAACTTCTCTACCCTACAACCTCTCTGGCAAAATATCATAATTGTGATTCCCACACTCTTACTTCTCGAGATCCTTCAAATCTTAATTCTTGAGATCTTTAAATAAAGGAAAAGGAGACTGGCAGATAAATCTAAGATTAAGGTTAAAATGCACTTTCAAAATCATAAGTGAATAAATCAGAAGCTCTTGAAAATTCTTTTTATAGTAAGGCTGGATGTCATTTAACTTTTCCAAGTAGTTATGCCACTTTTTGAGAACAGAAAAAGAGGACCAAATGAAGTGTCTTCTTTGACACAGTCTTTTAACAGACCCCAATTACATGCAACACTTGTGCACTGGTCCTGCTGAGTACTGGTATCCACAGGGTGAATGTTGAAAAACTAATCATATATTACCACATTCAGCCTGCCGGTGTCATACAGATTCAGTGTGAAGTTTATAGCAGAAGTTGGCTCAGTGTTCTGATGTAGTGGATCTTTCTGACAATCTTTTATTTTCCTCTAAACCTCTTTATATAATTTCATGTTCTCAGTTCTTCAGTGATAATAGTGATGTAAGCAAAAAAAAAAAAAACTTTAGGAGCTTCTGACTGCCCAGACTGATGCTTCAGAACATTGAATTAGAAGCCAAGCTAGGATTTCTATTTTTAATTTCTGTTTCAATCTTCATGCTCCATAGAAATAATGAAATCTTTCTTAAACTCACTTACTTTATTAAAAGGAATCAGAATGGCCATTTTTTAAGCAAAAGATTCACATATTTCAAGGACAGGGTGACAGAGAAAGAAGGAGAAACTGAGAAATATTTTCCATTTTCTTAATCACCACGCAAATGTTTTTAACAGAGCTGGGAAATATCAAAACCAAGAGACAGAAACTCCATTTGAGTCTTCCATGTTCATTACGAGGAAGTGTAGAGTAGTCAGGATTCAAACAAAGCATTCCAACATGGGATGTGGGCAGTCCAGGCAGTTGCCTAACCCACTCTGCTGTAATCTGCACCCAGGATGACCACCCTTTCCACTTCTCTGGTAATTCATTCAAGAGAACAAAAAGCATGGAAGGTTGAGGACCGAGAGACTTGGGTTCTCAGGACTCAGTTCCTACTTCTTTTTATAAACCAAGATCCTCTGGAATATGATATAAAGTAGATGAATCTATAGGTACTTCCAAATTTCAAATTCTATGACCTTATTTGTCATAATACTTGAAATTGCACATCTTTCAATTCCCATTTAATTTAGTTTCCCTCACCACAGTATCTAATTTCAAGAGCACTTTCTAACTTATTAGTGGAGTCTTCTTTCCATAGCTTCAAATCTGAAACATAAGATTGAGACACTTTGCTGAGACTCACAAATGTCATATTTGTTTGCTCTTTCTGATTCCCATCTTCTTTTTTCCAAAACTATCACCAAGACCTACACAATTCGTTTCCTCTCCAAGTTACTAAAAATGAGTTGTAACCATCTAAAACTGTTTTGAGTTCTGTCTATACTGAGTTTTTAATTGTTCCCTTCTTCAAGGAATACAATCTTCATGAGCTGATTTTCATTGCCATTTTTAGAAGTACTTATATTCCTCTCTAACAAACTACCTAAATATGTTTTTTTCCTTTCTTCAAGTTCTCAGCTTTCTCTGTTTTCAGCTAACTTTATTTTCTTAGTAAAGTGATTATAATCAATCCATTTCCATAATGAAAAATGTTTAAAATTTAAATTATAGCAGCTCATTTTTAGTTCCATTAACATAAAAATGATCACACAGCTTCTGCAAGAATCACAGGACTTTTTTGAATTTCTTTATCACTTCTATGTCAGCTCCATTTTGATTTATATGACTGACTACTGATCTGTGAAACAAGATGTTATATGGAAAATACCAGCTAAGTCTGATTGGATTTTTAAAATCTGCTTCATTTGAAACCCACTGTAGTAAACAGAACTGTTTAAAACTGTTTTAAACTGTTTTAAAACTGTTTTCAAAATGTTTTAGGGCATAGCACTAATTCTTAATTGGAATTATCTTTTCTCAGATAATATGTATAATGAAAATGTTAATCATTTATAAATATCTACAGAAGAAAAGAGGGAAATAAATGACATTTTACTGCATCAAGATATTATGAACATTTTTGACATTTAGAAACCTTTTGGATAATTCATTCTGCTTCACAAACATCTCTTCAGAGCACAAAATTCATAACAAAATTATAATGTATAAAGATATAAGGGGTGGTAAAGATTTATTTATTTTTATTAAAAGGCGTATATACAGAGAGGAGGAAAGACAGAGAGGAAGATCTTCCATTCAATGGTTCACTCCACAAGTGAGTGCAACAGCTGGAGCTGAGCCAGTCTGAAGCCAGGAGCCAGGAGCTCTTCTGAGTCTCCCATGCCAGTGCAGGGTCCCAAAGCTTTGGGCCATCCTCAACTGCTTTCCCAGGCCACAAGCAGGGAGCTGGATGGGAAGCAGGGCCACCAGGATTAGAACTAACACCCATATGGGATCCCAGGCATGCAAGGCAAGGACTTTAACCACTACGCTATCATGCCAGGCACACAAGTGCTTTTAATTCCACTTTGCAGATACCATTAGAGATCTTGGGAAATGTAATAGGATTAGGAAGAATGTCAATGGACAGTGTCATGGCACACTGAGTAAAGCTGCTGCCTGCAATGCTAACATCCCATACAGGCATTGGTTCAAGTCCCAGCTGCTCCATTTCTGATCCAGCTCCCTGTTAACTGACCAGAAGAAGTGGGAGAAGATGGCCCAAGCACTTGGGCTTTTTCCAGCTACTAGCAGGTGAAGTTCCAGGCTCCTAGGTTTGGCCTGGCCCAGACCTGGCTTTTATAGCTATTTGGGAAATTAACCAGTTCATGGAAAATATCTCTCTTCTTTTGTCCCCTTACCCTCTGTAATTCTATCATTCAAATAAATAAAATATATCATTTTAAAAATGAAATAATGTTACTTTTTAGTGGAAAGAAAAGGATCCACTGGAATGTTGAAAATGATGTTAAAACTTGAGGTAGCTCTTAAGCTATTTACTTTCTGTTTCAGACAAGAAAATCTAAGAATTTTTTTTTTTCAGATCAATGCTTTCAAATGCATAAATAATTCTTTTGCAAAGAAATAATCATAAATGAATTGCATTATTTTTCTCACAATGTTAAAACCCAAATCTATGAAATAACAATGTATGTACTACTTATGAAATTTAACTGCCATGTTGTGCAAAATGTGCATAAAAATTCTCTTTAAAATTAACTATGACAACTGGTCTGTTATGATGGTATAAAATCATTTGTATTATTGTCCAAACTCTCTAATTTGTCTCATCCTCTCTTTTTAACTAATCTCAGAGAGGTTTCTCACTACCTCAGGGGGAAAGCATGAGCTCTGACATAAACAGGTCTAGCTCTGAAGTCTATCTGTGCCATTTGTGAACATACAATGCTGGAAATTTATTTTAATCTCTCTAAGGCTCAATTATTTATAATATGGAAGATGTCACTATGTGACTATTGCATTTGAAAAAGATACTCTTTGTTTTCTTCTTTTCCACGAGTTTATTACATTCAAATAAAATTTAGTAAAATAATGTGGAACTTAGAAATGGTCAAAGAACCAAGAAAACAGTATTAGAAGCACTATAATAAGATGAACAGCCACTTTAAGTGATAATTAGAGAGGCTTCTTGGAACGTGGACAGTTCCTACCAAAATGGCATTTTGGTCTCAGAGTAAGGTGAAGACAATATTTAGAAAACAGGTCTGCAAATGGAATAAGGCCAAACTCTTTCCATGAGAAAGAACAGCATCAGAAGATACCACAGAAAGCAGGTGGCAAAGAAGAAAGCAGAGCTGGATGAAATTTGGCCTAGAAAGTGAAGTCGCCAATTTCTCCAGGATTTGTTGTACAATTTTTCAGTGTATAAACATTGATTTTTTTATTCCACAATCATTTTAAAAGAAAAAAAATTTGCTACACTGTTTTGCGATTCAGTAAAAAATATTTTCCTTTCCTTAGATATAAATAAGGGGTGAAAATTATAGATTGAAAATATGTTTTCTACCTATGGTCAACTTACATTTTTTGACTGCGAGGGGAAAAAAAAATAAACTTAGAAGTGGTATGGTATTCATAAATCACTGTAGATTCTCTAATACTTTAAAGATTTTTTTAAAAAAACTGGCTCAAAGGTACCATCTTAGAAAAGGCAAGAATATGGATAAAATGTTCATCATTTGTGACCAGTAATAAACATTCAAATTATTAAGAACTTAGGATTGAAGTTTTCCAAAGAGTTATGTCAAGCTAAGGAAAAGTTGGGTGGCTGTTGGCAACAAGCTTAACAATCCTACATTCAGTGTGTCTATCAGCTGACTTGATTCACTTCCAAAAAACTTATCTTTGATGACCATCACAGGACTGAGCCACCAATGAACCCTGAAGTCAGAACTGGGTCTTTTCTTACAGAATTTCATAATCTCTCCATAAAATTTGTAAGGTAGCATGGGATAGGAGGGTGAGATGGAGAAAGCAGAAGAAACACATAATGCAACCCAAACCAGCTTTGTTAAATATTGAGCTTTCTCTCACAGTTGAGTCAAGTGGACAACAAACCCCAGAAGTAAACACTGAGTAAAACAAAAATCCAGAAATTCAGATAGCAGAAAAGTAACATTATTAAATGATGGAACATTTCAAGCAATTAAAAATGAATTTATAAAGATGATATCTACAAAAGGTTGCCATTTTCACTCTGTAATGAAATATTTCCTACCCAGAACTCCCTGCCTCTACTCAACTGTCTACTGCTTTGTGAAAACTGACTTTGGTCAACGACTGTTTTTTGTCCCATGACAGACAGCTGAGAATAGTAGACGAAGGCTGACTGTGCATTAGATTTCGAAACTAGCCTCTTCTGGTTTATATTTAAGAGCTGATATTTTATGTAATGAAACCAAATATTTTCCAGGGAGCTAATGTCAGTCTCCCCAACCTTGTAAATTCCTTATAGATGGAGTGTTATACAGTTTCTTTTCAAGGAAAACACAATGTTTTGTGAAAACAAAGATTTTTACAAAATTCACATTTTCATACACTTTCTTTTTTTTTTTTTAAATAATCACATTGCATTGTGACACAGTTTTATAGGCACTGAGATTCCCCTTACCCATCCCAATACCCTCCCCCCATGGTGGATTCCACCACCTTGTTGCATTACCACAGTTCAAGCTCAGTTGAGATTCTTTCATTGCAAGCATATACCAAACATAGAGACCAGCATCTTATTGTCCAGATAAGTTCAGCGGCTTCTTGGGGAGACCATCTTTGGTCTGAGGGTAGAGCCGGCAGAGTATCATCCCTATCAATTAAAAGCCCCAACATAACATCAGCAACAATTTATAATGTTATGGAATTAATTGACATGGTATTGAGTAACCAATATATTAAAAGAAAAAAAATGCAAGTTCTTAACCACATCCTGTGACTTTTTCATTGACATTTCAATTTTAGTTTATATACAACCGGGTTCTATACACATTAAAACGGTTATAGATTATTATTCAGTTGTCTCATGTCTATTTTCATTATAATATTTAGCATTTTATAGCGTTGAAGCATAATTTTGCTGAACCTGGCTGTTTTTCGGGTAGTCTAGACTGGCTTATAACTCTAAGAAGATATATGTCGACAGTTTAGGTGCAGAACAGTTTTAGCAGGGGTGTGCAGAGAAATCTTCAGTACCCTAGTGAGGAGTAACTGTTATAAAATTGTTTTTCTCCTTAAAAAATTAGTATGCAGCTGGGTTACTTCAACTATGCAAACAATGTGTTTTTTAGGAAATATTTCTCATGTTATACAAAGATTTAGCAAAAAATAGGACATAAGACTCAAGACATATTAACATAGGCTATGTGGGCCAGATGTAGAGCCATAAATCTAATAGAAATAGCCCATTTTCAGGAAGAAAAAATATGAGTAGTTACAATTAATGAAAATAAAAATGACATTCCCTACCAGTAACAAAAGAATAAAATCACAAATTTTAAATAATCAATAACTGGAAGTGATATACTTAGAATTTGTTGTGGGAAAAAACAACATAAAGAACCATGCACATATTTTGACAAATATATACTAACCCATGCACGATTCATTTTCTAAAACATGCTTAGTAGAACATCATTTCAAAGTTTTAACATCGTAGCACTGCAGTCAGTATTCAGAAACATGTACTAGTAAATGTACATTCCTAAGTGCCTTATCTGTATCAAATTCAACAAAATGGAATAGAGAGAATAAAAGTATTTTATATTTAGATAATGTGATATGTCATATTTATATGTGATATTGCAATTTTCTTTCAAATGTAAATCTGAAAACAAAAAGAAATAATAAGCGTAAAATGCAACCTGGTACTACTGTGAGGAAGCAACTGTTAACACATTCTTGGAAGGATTGACAGTCCTGGCCATGAAGCAATTAACAGGATAGAAACAAAGCAGATTCTTTACCTGAAAATGCAAGATTTTTAAGAATGTATATATGAATTTAAATATGACACATTTCCTCGGCATTGTAGGATTTTAATCATTACTCACTTTTTGACCCACAACGTAACTTCCACAGTGTAAACATATGAACAGGACTTTTTAAAACTCTCTAATCAACACTTTCCCAGACAAAATGAGAACTGATGGGGGATCTTTTTTCTAATTTGTTAAAAAAATTATAGAATGAAGACTTAAGAATGAAGTCTTATGAATATGCTGAGTTTAAAATAAATATGTGAATGAGAAATATTTATCTTTAGTAGATAAGAGTTTTCACTAATTTCATATAACAACAAGAAACAGTATGACTTAAGGGATATTTTATATTGCTTTGTATATTTATATTTATTTACATACACACATGAGTATGAAATTCTGATTAAGATGGAATCTACTCTCTCACAACATTCAATTTTGGGATAATGAGTAATTACTTAATTTTTAAAGGGGAGAAAATTATTTTTACTACCAAACAGTAATAGAATCCATGATTCAATGTGTTCAAATATTTAGGAATGCTATTTAATAAATACATTTTAACAGCTACTAAACTGTTTTTGTCCTCCATTAAAGAATGAGACTATACTAAATGCATGAAAACTTACACCATGAACATCAAATCACCACATAGAGACAGTTCTTAGTCCTGTGACTGCTGAGGCTGAAAGATCCAATCTGTTTCCAGAAAAAACTTGCCAATAAAGCCCAAAGGATTTACTTGAATTATTCAAGATCACAGCATCATCTCTACTGTCATGAAATAAGATTAGTTTGTTACTAGCTATGGATTCTGCCATCGTTTTAAATTTTTCAAAATGCTGGTGAAACAAACCAAGACTCAGACATATCCTGGCATAGCAAGAAGGGAACATTGGGGACGTTTTTTAGAGCTTGCGCTGGAATAAATAAGCACATGTAAAGTATAAATACATATATTCATTATTACAGGCAATAAAATGAAAAATATAGAAAATTAATGTTAATCAGAAAAACATGCATACAGAATCACATTTAGGAGAGAGAAATTGAAGAAATTAGATAACAACAAAATTAACAAATCAAAAAAAAAAGCTGTTACAGAGATTAGCTCTAAAAGTTTTCAGATCTAAAGATAACCTTCCCATTGGTTATAAACAGAGATAATATGAAAAAGGAATTTGAGACAGTTATTTAAAGAAAACCCAGTGAATGTGTATAAAATATATAGCAACATACTGAGTATCAAAGTTACACTTTTCATCATTGGAATCTACTTCTTTTTCCTCTTCTTTTTTTAACGTTAGAAAGAGACAGTAATTACTAGATCATTCCCTAAATGTCTGCACTAGTTAGGCTTTGGGTATATCAAAGCCAAGAGACCGTGATCGTCTTTACCATGAATGGCAAGGACCTAAGCAGTTGATTCAATCATTCACTGCCTCCAAGAGTGCATTTTAGCAGAAAGCTTCACAACATTATTGCTGTTTCTCACTGTGTTCCTATCACTATATAGCTGCATCTGAAATGGTATCTTAACTGTGATCTTTATTTTGGTTTTTCCTTGATGATTGAAAACATTAAGCGTCTTACCATGCATTTGTCAACTATTTTTGTCTGAAGTGTTGGAGACTGTTTCTCATATTTACTTGAGTTGTTTTCCTTCACGCTAAAGTATAAGCATTATTAGTGGACTCATTTTTAACAAAAACTATATTCCAGTCCAAGTTAACATAAGCTCCTAATCAAGAACAACTCCAAAATCCATGGCCGGAACTCTGAAGTATTAGATTTTGGATGGAAAATATGTCTTGATGAGGTGATAAGCAATCTGGTGTCTCAGAATTCATTAAGGTGTGTTATTTTCTAAATGTCCAGAGGATCATTTTAGCATTTTATTGGAAAGTTCTGCTTCAATCTGAGCAAATCTTGATATGACAGTCCCTTAACAACTGGCTAGTTCACTCGGTGATAAAGCTTACAAAATATGCAACCCTCACATTTTCTAATAAGGGATTTATATATAATTAGTATTAAGCCATAACAATAAGTATGATTATTAACATCATCATTTTTAAAAGGAGTCATTTTTTTTGCCTTGCAAAGAGTAAAGGCTTTTTTAGTTTTCAGAAAGTTGGTAACCATAAACGCCACACCTCAAATTTTCATTAATATTAAGAAAAACATACTATTAATATATGTCTGTATTGTCAGTTTTCATTTTGAAAATAAGACAAATAATCCATAATTATAAGTATCCTTGCTTAGCACTTATAGAATCAACTTATATATTAGAAACAATAACATTAGCTTTTATTCTTAACTGATGATAACTAAGATTGTATATGTGAATCCGTATTTTTGTATAACATGAGTGCCACAAAATTGTATCATAATATTTAGGACGTCTATGTCATTACTGAAATTACTAATGTATGAAATTAAGAAAAGGAGAATTGCTGTTTAGTTGGTGAAAATTTTCAGTTGTACAAAATAAGTAAGATTTAGAGATCTCCTATGTAAATTTTTGCCTGTACTTGAAAATTTTCTTAAGGGATAGATTCATAGTAATTGGTCTTAACAAAATTTAAAAAGAGAACAAAGGGTTAAAACTCCACATTGGAAATAAAAAATGTGTAAAAAATGGATATTGTAAATGTCAAATTATATCATAAATTTTTTTCACTTCATTGAATAAAAGGCAATTTAAGTCTTGACATTCAACTAATATGGTCTTAAAATGATTGCTTACCTAAGTTTTTATGAACTGCATTATATGTGAATTGCACAAAGTCTATTATTATTGGTACGAAGTCACTATTGAATCCTCCAAAACAGTTACACGTTACCTATTATGTAGCCACTCCTCACAGAACTATTTTTTTTTTATTAATTACATTGCATTATGTGAGACAGTTTCATAGGCTCTGGGACTACCCCAACCCCTTCCTGTACCCTCCCACATAACTATTTCTTAAATGATTTCTGGGATTGAATCATTCAAAAGTGAGAAAAAGATGTATTTTTAAAAATTATTTTCCATTTCGGCATTTATATGTTTTACCTTTACAGTGACTCTGTATCTCAAAAGGCAGAAACTCAAGTGTTAATCTGCTGGTCCCTATAAAATGACTCTGGCTGTGTAACCCAGAAAAGTCAGCCAATTACCCTCAATGTTACAACATAGAAATATGGAGTTTTTTTTTTTTTAATTAGAACACTGATTTTTTTGTGGACGAGTAAAGTAAGGTTTGGCACATACTGAGTGCCAAATGAATTTTAGTTATAATCCAGTTTATTATAATCACACAACTCATAGCTTTTCTAAATTTTTAATAATTTACTGAAGTTTTTTTCTGTGGAAACAAAAACTTTAAAATAGCACTGTCATTTTCTAGATTCAGAAAAGCCAGACTTAAAAACATAACCTTTGTTTTGATTTGTTTTGCTTTGCCTTCCTGAAGCACTGATGGAACAGCAGGTGGTTCCATCAGGTTTTTATTGTACTGTGCTCAAAAGAAGGAAAACAGGCTATATCTTGGCAGCAGAGACATTTTTCCCTTAAAATTTGGAGAGATCTAGAATGTCCCTTGAAATTTGCAAGATACCACATATGTCTTTTAGCTATGAATAAAAACACTTAGTATTTCACTGATTTAACAACAACAACAACAAAAAAGTAACGGTGAGTGGGTTTGATGGACCTGTAATAATCGAGAAGCAATCATTTCCAATACTCTACCAAAGAAGTCAGTTACCAATTTACAGGTTAATCCAGATACAGCATAAGGCAGCAAACAACAATTTCATGTAGCCAAACACAAAGGTGGGAAACGCTTTCTCTCTGCTTGCTGTGTTAGCAGCAAACTACATGGAAAAAGCCACCTTCTGGCTCACACAGAGGAACGAGAACCCTGGCATTGCTACAGCTGTCACTGTCCTTTTCTGTTTCCCAAGCAGAAATCAGAATTGAATAGAAACCAAAAGCATGGAGACCTTCCTATCCACCTGTGACTAAACGAGCCAAATAAAAAACAAAAAGGCAGATGGTTCTGAAGCTAACAAGGATCTCAAAAGCCCACAGTTTTGTTGTATAATTCTGCCACCTCAATTTTTAGCACCAAATTATGGCACCTGAACTCTCAGACACTTTTCCCCAATATGAGAGGAGGTAATCACATGAAGGTCATTTCCCAGAGAGCAGTCTTAAAATCTGAGGACATTCAAGATAGTTTTGAATTTCGCAATAGTACAGCTTTGCAGGAGTCAAGAACTTTTCAGATACTGATCAAGTCAAGGATTTAGTTTTTCCAGTGATTTATTCTTAAATCAACGATTTGACAATAGTAAGTCCTAAAGATATATTATTATGTTTGTAGCTGTTTTCCTTAATCCTTTATTTACATTAAAGCATTATGATTAGGCTTCTTGATATATAGCCTCATCAGCTAACTGAGGAACCAGTTACTTCAGATTTTCCCCTTTCTGCATTTTGCTTCCTTCTGAAGTGTCTCTGAATGCATGAATGTACTTTCTCAGTTCCAGTTCTATCTCTTTTGGCACCTTGACCTCAGTTTCCTTCTCTTCTTTTCTCATCTAAAGCTTATCTTCGTTCTATCTGGCCTACTTCCATAGCACAACATTTTCATCCTGTTATAGACAAATCTAAATTTGCAGCTGTTTTAATATGGCTTCTGTGGTTAATTTTAGTACAATGTTGTACAGCTTAAATAACAGTAATGTCCAACACTACTGTAATATTATGTAAGATTTCAGGACAATGGCACCTATTAACTCATTGTAAACTTATGCATTGCAGAAATGGTATGACATTTTACTGCTATATACAACACATTGCATGAGAAAAAAATCTGGATCGCTTCAATCACTTACAAGTAAGGGACATTGCATCTTCCTTGCTACTACTTTTCTCTGCTTACTAGCTCTTAAAATAGCATCAACAGAACAAAGAGAAGACGAATTTCATGTGATACTGTCCACAGTTGTTTACTTGCCTCAGCTATGTGCCCATTGTTTAGGTTGTGGGATTGCTATGGTTGCTGCTGACACTATGAGGAAACTTGCTTCTACCTTTCCTTTAGTAATAAGACAATGAGCTCAAACGCTTAGTATTAGATAGATGAAAATTAAGCGAAGAGTAAGCCAATCAATATGCTGGGAGTAAACAAAGTGTTGAATGGAGTACCTGTGCATTTTGGAAGTTTGAACAGCAGTTGTTTGGCCAAGTAGCACTAAGAGGATGAGTCCCTTTAAGGCCAGCCAAGGTCTGGATTTTGAGAATTAAGAATTTAAAGTGGAAAAAAAGAGTGGTAGCATCACTTTTTATTGGAAAAAAGAAACACAGGATTGGAAGTCAAACAGAATTAATTTCAAATATCACCCATGCTTCTCAATACTTGTTTGACTCAAGTCAGTTACCTACCTTGTCTAAATCTGTTTCTCATCCTTACATATATCTTGAGAAGAAAAGAAACTTAAAGTACCTAACAAGTTACTTGAATTTTCTATAGGTTGGCAGGACATACAAAATGTCTTTTTTTTCCTTCAAATTTATGTGTTTTTACTGAAAAGGCAGATTTTACAAAGAGAAGGAAAAACAGTGAGAAAGATCTTCCATCCACTGGTTCACCCTCCAAATGGCCTGAATAAATGGGGTTGAACCTAGCTGAAGCCAGGAGCTTATTCCAGGTCTCCCACATAGGTGCAGGGTTTCAAGCATTTAGACCATCCTTTGCTGCTTTCCCAGGCCATTTCCAGGAAGCCGGATTGGAAAGTGGAGCCAGCAGGACATGAATCAGCTCAAAAATTGAATGCTGGCACTTGAAGATGGATGAATAGTCAGTTGAGCTATGCTATGCACCAGCCTCACAAAATATTGTCTTAAGAAATGAATAGAGATGTAAATTAGACAAATGTAATTAAAATAGAAAAAAAAAATCACCCAGTGAGCTTATATAAAATAAAATAATCAATAAATAGAAAGACAGGTGGCAACAGACAAGCTAAGGAAGAAAGAAAACGTGAGAGAAATAAGTGGCAAATAGCTTAACATGTTAAAAGACAGGTATATATTAAGACTTGGCTTTCCAGTCAGAAAACATGAGGATATTAGGAACCTAAGGAAAGAAGCTTCAGTCCTTCAGCTAGCTGGGTAAGAAGAGAGAAAAAAGAGAAAGCATGGGCCCCAGGGAAACAATGCAAGCTACATCTTAAACAGTCTGTCTGCAGAGGGGTTGAGCCTTCCAGCTCTGCCAGCCCACTTGGCTCAGGCAGCAGTAAAGGAAGTGCACTATTGAGCAGAAGAGCACGCTGCTGAGAGCAGTGACTGCCGAGCTTACTGTTCAGGCAGGGACTTTTCATTTCATAAATCAATTACAATGTGCTATATTGATTTCACAAAGTCAGCAGGACTTAAAAAGTTAATCAGCAAAATATTTTTTTTTATTATTTTTGAAAACACTGCAGTGTCTAGGGCTTGGCACATTCGGCAGAAAGACAAATGGAAGCTTTGGCTAATACAGATTTCATTCCATCCTGGCTCCCCTTTTTGTTCCTCATCTTAGAAACAGCAGTAGATCTGGATCTGGCATAAAACCCTAACACATTATGCCAACAAAATTTCTCCCCAGTTTGTGAAACAGGGGCAGCCCCAGCTAATGTTACCTGTTTAAATGCTAGTGAGTTTTGTAACAGTGCCCAGGCCTCTCCAGATGGAGCAAGCAAGGAAAGGAAGCAGAAGCCTACCTGACCAAGGACACAAAGCACAGCAGGACTGCATTTGTAACTGTTGTACCTGATTAGTAGTTACAGCACTTTTTGTCCAGACTTGAACAAGATAAAATGGAGATTTCCGTGAGCTAATTATTTTGAACAACACAAACATGGAGGAATTGCTGAGGTCTTTGTTTCTCAGACTAATCCTGTCCTGATGCCAACAGCAGCAGAAATACACCACAGGTGGAGGGTGACATCCATAGCTCATCCTTTCTCAGCAACAAAGGAAGTTATCCTATGCATACAATTTTTCCGGAAAAATGCAAAAGAGGGAAATAAAGAAATCTAGAATATAATAAGGTACTGTTCACATTTGATTTAAGAAATATTCATACCCATACCTATGGTTTTTGTTTTTCAATTAACCATGTATAAAGTCCAGTAAGAAGACTTTGGTCTTTGGAAAAGCTTTTTATTTATTTTTTAAAATAATTATTTATGGTCAAGAATGGTAGCCTAGTAGCTAAAGTCCTTGCCTTTCACACACTGGGATCCTATATGGGTACCCATTTTTGTCCCAGTGGCTGTGCTTCCTATTCAGCTCCCTGCTTGTGCCCTGGGAAAACAGTCAAGGACAGTCCAAAGCCTTGGGACCCTGTACTGCACGGGAGACCCAGAAGAAGCTCCTGGCTCCTGGCTATGAATAGGCTCAGCTCTGATCTTTGTGGCCACTTAGGGAGCAAATCAGCAGATGGAAGATCTTCCTCTCTGTATATCTGACTTCCAAATTAAAATAAATAAACAAATCTTAAAAAAAAACCTGACTTATTTGTAATAATATAATTTTCCAAAATAAAATACTGAACTTTCTAATAACAGTTTGCATTTCAATATAGTCTATCATTTTTCCTTAAGACCTAATACATATTGAGGATTGAACTGAATTTTAATTAACTTACCTTTATTTATAAGGAGATAATTGCCTTTAAATTTCCCTATGAGCTTTGGGAAGTAACTACTTGAATGTTTCCCATACTTACTGGTCTTCTCAAGATACTGTTAGAAAATCAAATCTATGATACCCAGAGAAATGTGATTTTAACTTAAAACAAGCGCAAAACTTGTTCAGTGAGAATCCTAATTCCACCCCTGCTCACCACCACCCATTGTGTTCATCCTGGATCTCTCCGGCTGACATATAGAATGGTAAAAACATGGAGAAAACTTAAAAATGATCAGAGACCTTAATGTTTGCATCTAAATACACATAAGTAAAGGGATCATAATTATGTTGAGGTGGTCTATTTAATGAAAAAAAGGGTTTCTGACATATCAGACAATTAAAGAAGTGTATTGAGGAAGAGAGCTGCTTAGAGGAGCATCACCAGCCACAATTTTGTCTAAAGCATTGCAACATTTAGGTGGAAAGGTGGCAAGTAAGACAATTCAAATGAATTTGACCTTTATAGGGAGAAATGTCAAGGTAGCAGGATATAACTATTGCTAATGAGTAGGAAAAAATAAAACAACAATTAAAATGATTAAGGAAACAGAGGTTGGAGTCTCATTTGTTCTTTTATCATCAAGGTCTGTAAGCTTGAGCAAGTTGTTTCATTATAAATATATCAGGTCCCAGACTCTACAATTCTATTGAAAATGTTCTTTATTTCATAAAGGAAATACTGCTATTTTTCCAAGAAGTGGCACTATGTTATAATGAACCTACAGATCTATAATGCATGGAATTAACATGATCTCTTCCCGGGTTTAATGTAGCTGAAAAGGTAGGATCATTACAGATGTCACAGGGTAATTAAGTTATCTCTTTAGTAGATTAAGAACTTTATATTTTATGAGCTATTTGTTTCTCTGGTATTCCCATGTTCTATTGTAAACATATAGTCGTGTGTGTGTGTGTGTGTGTGTGTGTGTGTGTGTGTGTGTGTGCGAGTGTGTGTACACTTGTAAAGGCAAATATGGGAGAGTGAATAATTGGGTTTTTTGACAACCTTATCTGATACAATTGTTAACTGGCATCAAAGTTAACACCTATAGTGCTTCATGTTAAAATAGGTTTAAAAAATAAACATACTTTCAGTATTTTCAACCCAGTTGGGAGCGGGATCATAGTTTCATTTTTCACATAAACACCACACCATTAATAAAATAGTAACAAGGAGTGATGTCAAGTGTTTTCACAGTGCTGGGACACCCACAGTTCACATCAGAGTGCTGTTTTCTCCCATTTCTAGCTTCTCATTAAGTCTCTGTTTTCGTCCACTTCAGCTCTCTGCTAATGCATATCTTGGAATGCAACAGGTGGTGAACGTTTGGGTAATAAACAGAAGGTAGAAGATTCTCTATTTCTGTCTTTCTCTCATCTTTCTTTAAGTTAAAAATCTTAAAAATCAAAAAAATTTAAAAGCCTAATAACACTATGTTGAAGTATACAGCCATATAATGCATAACAAGATATAACAAATCTTAGAGACTTCCACTTTTCAATACCTTCCTAACTAAAAAGTTAATATTTATCTTTAGCTCTTTCCAGTAAAAAAGGAAAATTGCCACTAAATGAATCCTGTTAAAATTTTACTGTTAAAATTAATTATCTGTTGAAGAAGTAGTGTCCACTGGTTATAATGAAGACATAGCAAAATTTATTTTATGTTATAAGATTAAATTCGATGTTTCCTTTTTAAAGTTTCAGTATATCATAAAAAACATAACATAAGTCAAATATAAGTGAATAACATCCTGTCACTATTGGAATAAAAACTTAATAGATTATGTTCCCTTAAAAAGCTAAGATCTGAGTACACATGTGCATTAAAAATATTTTATTACCTAAAAAAGTTAATATTAAAATAATAATTAATATTTGATCCTTGTAACAAGCTAAGTCCTTTGCACATATTCTGCTGTTTAATTTAGACCAAACATGGAATGTCAAACGGTGATATTACCTCAACTTTATTGTATTGTATTGGAGGTTAAATTTAGATAGGCTAAATATCTCTCTTAGTATCATGATGTAATGAAACTGCTAAATTTCATCATACATTTGTTTTTATCAGAAAATTTTGATTGAACACCTAACAAAAAGCAAGAACTAGGTGGCACCTACTCCAAAATGACTTTCTAGGTAAACATAATACATCTGTCAGAAATTAAAACAATTGAAGAAATAATGACTTTCAGAAAGAGTTATCACTTATTGTCAGATACAGAACCAAAAAGTAATAGTTGCTAAAAAGAGATAATGTGAGCTACAAATTCTGAATATGTGAGTACAATTTATTAAAGTGCTAAATAAAAGGACAGAAGACAAGAAAGAAAGTAAGAAGTGTTTGCATAAAAGATGATGGTGAAAGTGATTAAATGTTAATATAACAGAAAAAGTGACAAAAAGGCGGAGGATATAAAATCTGTGTTTCCTATAAATTCAATTTGGTCTCTCAGACACAGAGTAGCAATGGCAACTGGTAATTTTATTTGAAAAAGTAATGTGATATATAACCTTAATCTTCAAATTAATTCACAATGTGTTAAAGATGCATTTTAATACTATTAGGGTAAGTTGCAAATACAGCCTGAAGAAGATTTACTCTAGTAATTATCCACTTCCTTTATGCATTTTCTCTTGTTATAATACTTAAATGACTAAGAAAATGTGCTCTAAAGGAGGCTGAGGATAACTTATTTTTAATAATATTCCCGTTACCATTGGCAGAAATCACAAATAGGATAAAGACATACCACACAGTATAATATCTTTCACAAACACATTTTTTGTTTATTTTTTAAAATAAAATGGGGTATTAATTTGAAGTAGGTGATACAACAAATGTCTAGATCCCACTCTTCTTTCTTAGAGACCGCTCCCCATATTCACTACAGTTGATCCCAAATCTTTGAGTTCTACAAACACACAGTGCTCATTCCTGTCTTAGTTCTTTTTGTTTCCATGGTTCCCTTTAACAGAATGCTCTCTCCTGGGTAGTTTCCTCATAGCTGCTTTTTGCAAAGCTCATCCTACCTATCACTTCATCAGAGAATGTTTCCTATTCATGTTTATCAAATATGGGCAAGCAGACAACAAATGATGCACTCGTATGGATTACTATTTGTTATAGTAATATGATCACTGTCATTTATCGTAAAGGAAATTTTTGTGACATCAAATGAAACTTATTTTCTGATACTATAAGATCCAAGAGGAGTGGTTATCAGCCACAGTGGTGAGAGAACAGGAAGGAGCAGTTTCTAAAATTTAAAGTATGAAGCCATATGTCAAGAGTTGTCCAACAGGGTCGCAGCTAGAGAAAGCACTCATTGCAAATTAATAAGAACCTGGCAGGAAGAATACACAGGGAATACAGATGACTTCAGAATGTTTGTAGAAAATGATATTAAAAGATAAATTTTATTTTTTAAAAAAACCTAAAATCCATGATGCAGATGAAAAGTCTTTAGAAAGTTCTTGGAAATACATTTTATAGAAAACCACTGATGAATTTCACAAAATTGTTTGTTTCAAAGTAAATTTATCTTTTAATTTCATTTCCCCTGATGTTTTGAATTATTGTCATATATTCCCAGCCACCACCCTTCCCTGTCCTCAAGTCTTCTGTTCATGGTTTCCATTGGTTAAATGTGACCAGACACCAATCGTGAAGAAATTAAGGGACACCTTCCTAAAAGTTCAGCTTTCTGAAGCCTAAATCAGTGAGAAATGCAAAGAGCAGAGCAGCAGGTTAAATGGTAATAATCCACAGGCCTATTAGTTTGGTTGCCTTTTTTTGTTTTTTGTTTTTTTTTTTTAAGGGTGATTTACAGGGAGAGAAGAAGAGATAAAGGGAGAGAAATCTTCCATTTACTGATTCACTTTCCAAATGGTCACAATGCCTGGAGCTAGATCAGTCAGAAACCAGGAGTCAGTAATCTTTCACGTGGGTGCAGGGCCACCACTGTTGCTTTCCTGGGTATTCCAACAGGCACCTGTATGGGATGCTGATGCTACCAGCAGATTTTTAGCCTACTTAGGCCACAACACCAGCTCCTGGATGCTTTCTTATTAGTTCGTATCTCTTCTACTAAATATAAATTTCCATAGAACAAACCAGTTGGTTGTTTACATCTATTCTTCAACAAGTAACTGTTGAATTAGTTACACTAACAAAGTTTCTGCTTATCAAAAATTACACTATAAGCCTATTCAGTCATGAGGAAGTATTGGTAAATCTATAGGGGAAAATATAGGGTGAAATCTCATTTTACCTAATACGAATTTTATGATGAAGCAGTTATAGTAAATGGTAGGTGGCAAGTCATGGCTACAGACTTTGTCATCTGTATTTATCATATTTATCAAACAGGGACCACATGACCTATTTCTGCACTAATATACACATGAATACCTAGGCAATAGTCATTCCTTTCCTCGTGCATTAAGTTACTCACCTAAGAAAAATTAATTGGACACCTATGATGGCATATTAGACAGTGAGGATACAATAAAATGCCAATTAACATTTGCTGTCCTCTTGAGGTTGACTTTTGGGTAAGGTCAGGTGACTGAAATAGGTCTCCCAACTAAACATTTTAACAGGGAAAAATGGAGTGTGATATGGAATGTGGCATTAATTCAGGTGGAAGACAGAGATGTGAGAAATAGTCTGAATCTACCTTTGAAATAAAGATGAAATGATCTCCTGATGTCAGAGTGTGAAGCTGAAGAATGACACATGAATCAAGAATGATATTGAGATTTGGGGCTTCAGCATTGCAAACTGCTTGGGAAATTTGCTCGTTTCTTTTATCTTCTACTTGACCATGAAAAGAGAATATTCATTCAGTTCTTACTGGCTTCATTAGCATGAAAAGTTATCAGTTATCACTAATTTATTGCCATGAATATTTGAAGACTAATAGGTGATCCTTAAATTTGGTGAAACTCTAATTTTAGAAATACTTTTCCATCCAAAGATATGCAACAAGTGATTCCACACATGGAAGATTTTTCTCTGTCTCTTCTTCTCTCTGCAAATCTGACTTTCCAATAAAAATAAGTAAGTCTTTAAAAATAAAGTAAAAATTACTTTTGGAGCCAATATGATGGTGCGGGGAGTTAAGTCTACAGGTGTAAAGCTAGCATACTATGGTGCTGGGTTGAGTTCTTGCTGCTCTACTTCCAATCCAGCATCCTGCAATAGTCCCTGGGATAGCAACAACAGATGGCCCAAGCATTTTGGACTCTGGGTCCCCATGTGACAGATCTAAATGAAACTCCTGGTTCCTGGCTTTTGCCTGGTCCAGCCCTAGCTGATATAACATTTTGGGGTATAAAACAATTATAAAATATCTTTCTCTTTCTCTTTTCTTTTTTCTTTTTTTATTAATTACGTTGCATTATGTGACACAGTTTCATAGGTTCTGGGATTCCCCCAACCCCTCCCTGTACCCTCCTCCCATGGTGGATTCCTTCACCTTGTTGCAGTATTACAGTTCAAATTCAGTCAAGATTATTTCTTTGCAAACATATACCAAGCACAGAGTCCAGCATCTTATTACCCAGATAAATTCAACTGTTTCTTGGGGAAACCATCTCTGGTCTGAAGGTAGAGCTGTCAAGCCTTTCTTTTTTAAAATTTATAACATGCAGTGTAATCTTGATAGAAGTGTATAACATTTGAGCCAATATATGATGTTTTATTCACTGCATACATACTTGTTGAAGTTAAAGCATGTATATTTACCTGCCATCACACATTCTTGCTGTAATGGAAAACTCTGATCCCTTGATATTGTGTGTGTGTGTGTATACATTTGTATGTGTGTTTATTTTCGATCAATGTGGTAATTTAATCCTGAAAGTAATTATATTTTAGACCAGCATATAGGAGTTGATGGCATGATAAAGAAATGGATATTTTCATTATGATTTACCACATGACATCAGTCCTTCAGAGTGCCAGAAGGTTTCTATTTATGTTTAAGAGCCTTCAAAACAGTCTTCCATCTAATATCTCTTCCTTCAATACTTGAAACTAAACTGAGGCTATAGCTAAGAAGAAAGAGAGGGGCACAAATCTATAAAACAATAAACAAACAAACAAAAAGCATCTCCACTTAAACTATTCTTTTTCCAACCGTAGCAGTTACAATGGCTGGATAACTATAACACGTATTTTCCCCCTAAAACTCTGCCTTCCCCCATCTGCCTCTTCCACTCACATAAACACTTAATGTTATCAGGGTCCCCTCTCCATTCTAGCACTCACTGAAGGCTAATCTCTTCATTTCCTCACATGTCAAGATACTTTTCTGAGCTTTGCTCTTTGGATCTTTTTCTCACCTACAATGTTCCTTTGCAACCTCTTCTTTGTCAGTCCCGTCATTTCTCATGGCAATCAAGTGTTTCATCCTTTCACTGAATTTCCTGGACATTTAATCTGTTTCACCTTGATGGTTCTTGTCTAGCCATTGGAAGTAGATTTGAAATAGAAACTATTTGACGGTGATGGCAAGATCTTACTCCTCTTTGATTTCCTATTGGGCTTAGCAAGTGGTCCTCTAATGGATCGATACTCAATTCTCAAACTGATCAACTGTTGTTTCATAAAACAGCATAGATCATGTATTTGTGTTATTAATACAAATTAACTTATTCTCTCAAAAGTCTACCAAAATAAGTATAGAAAACTAAGAGGAAATATTGTTTCAAAAATGTTTTTTGAGGGTCCAGTGCAACGGCTTACTGGCTAAATCCTGCACCTGGATCCCATATGGGTGTCAGTTCCCACATGGATGTCTGGGCTGCTCTGCTTTCCATCCTGCTCCCTGCTTGTGGCCTCAGAAAGCAGTAGAGGATGGTTCAAAAAATTGGCACCCTGCACCTGAACAGAAGACCCAGAAGAAGCTACTGGCTCCTGGCTCCTGGCTTCAGATCAGCTCAGCTCCAGCCATTGCAGCCTCTTGGGGAGTGAACCAAAGGATGCAAGATCTTTCTCTCTGTCTCTCCTTCTCTCTGTAAATCTACTTTCCAATGATAAAAATAATTAAATCTTTAAAAAAATGTTCCTTGATCATATTTTTATGAGAACATAATTAATTATATAAAGCAAGATTGGTTTGGTTTTTTACATTTGTGGATTTGAAAAGTACTCCAGTTGCTATAATAAGTCAGGCTCATATAAATCTTATGTCATCTGTGGTTAGAATAATACATGCTTCAATTAAATTGTCAATGTTAGATGAAAACTAAGTAGAGGGTAAAAAGATTTATATACCATTTGAAAGCGACTTCTCTATACTGATAACCTATCAAAGCAGATAATTTTTATAAAATAAGGCTACTCACTTAAAATTTAAAAAGGTTAATCTCTAGATTTTTTAAAGTGAATTTCTTCAGAAAACTACTGCAGTTGACTGTTCTGAGTCCATCCAGGCAACAGATTGGAATACTCAAATTACTCAGCAGAATGTAATAACTGTTGCTTATAACCTTTGCCTGCATTCCCACTGAACTATGGCGTTTTTATTTTTTATAGCCAAAGTGTTTAGTGGAACATTAAGCTATTAGCTATATTGTAAATTTAAAATGTGTCATTCCAAAAAATTTAAAAAGAAAAAGTATCTAAATTATACTATTTTTAATGGCACTAGGGATTAGCACCATCCCTGAATTTAATAGTCAATATATAGTTGTTTATATAAATACAAAAATTAAAATTTCTATTCCACTATTTTGTTTTACCCACAAATTTCAGATATCCTTATATGATAAAAGACAGAAAGCCTCACAAGTTTGAGATTTGTTAAATTTGTAACTGTTGAGAGTTCATCTCAGTATCAGATGAGTTGAGAATGTCTTAATTTTCTTTATAAGTTCATATCTCAGACATAGCAATAGATATTGTGAAGCATCTATTGGATTAATTCCTTGCTGAGTTGTGTCTGCTTTATGATAAAAAAAATTATGAAATGAAGCCAATATGTTACAATATCCAAATATCTATCATATACATCCTATACCCTTGAGCTCTATAGCAAGATGAATGGACTTATAACTACATTCCTGACCTCTAAAGGTACCACAGTAGTTCTCTCTTTTTAATAAACCATATATTTGTTATCATTTAAATAAAAAAGCAGAAAAATGATTTTACTCATTACCTAAGGATTTTAAGCTGTATAGTTGTTTAAAGTAGTTTGTGTATGAAATGTCTAACATAGTATTACAGTTACAGGGAATATTTTCCCAAAGAGCATTCCTAAACTTGTATGTGGACACTACAATAATCACAGAGAGAATTAAAAGTGAACTAATTCTAGAGTCATTGTCACATTGGGAAACTGATAAAATGCTTATTCAAGAAGTCACAGCAAACTTATGACATAGGTTTAAATCAGATAACCAGAGGCTACTCTTATAGAATAGTTAGCATTGAGCCTGGAGGGGTTCGTTTGGATAGGGCAGAATTTGTATATCTCATTCTATAAAATTAACATCTAGACACCGAACTGTGTAACTGAAATCTATCCTTTTCCAATGCTGATATATATTCTAGTCAATGAAATGAAATTTCACTGGCATTCCTCGGCATTTTTATTCTGATAGTTCCTGTAAACTATAATTAATTTCTCATTAATAGTAGCATAGCCATTATACTTTTGAACATTTGCAGAATAAAGGACATATATTGAACATTATAGTGATATGAATACTTGCTAGTGATACAAATAAATTTTCTGGTGGCATTAGTCTAATGAGATATGCTACAGAAAAATCTCCAGAAAAAAAGTTTCTTATTGGAAGAGCAGATATTCTAAAATACAATATCATGGTGGTCTTGTACACCCATAAAACTTTAGAGTTCTCACAAATTTTCAAACATTCAGTGAGTTTAAATATCATGCCAGATTTTCTAAGCTTTCATCTTCCAAATCAGTAAGCATTCCTCATCGAGGCATAGGTTTCTAACTGGTAATATCCAGGGAGTCATTTTTTCTTCTAAATCAATGTTCCCTTTCAAGTGTGTATGTTATCAATATTAATAGGCTAACTCAGAGAGTTAAGCTCACATTAAAAACCAGGTAACAATACAATCATAGCTCTTGTCTATATTCATTTTTTTTCAATTTTAAAACAGTTGTAAGTTGATTTTGAACACTTAAAAATACCCACTCAAATAAATGTAAAAATTTCAATAAAATCAGTGAAAACAAGATGCTTTATCCATCTCCAATAATGTTTGCCAGAACTTTGTGCTATTTAAACTTATTAACATCATATCTAACATACTTTCTAGATCTGTCTGCTTAAAATGTCAAGAGGGTAATAAAAATATTTACTAAGTATTTTGTGGGTTCTTATTCTTTTTTATATCAATCTTCTCATTGTAGGAAAAAAGTCACTTATTCACCCTTTTGCTGGTTGTTGATAACTATATGCCACTTGTTCATATTGTGTCACGGATTTTTTGTTTCATTATATATTACCCATAGTTGGTTTAATCTAGTCCCTATCCTGAAATAAAATCTAAATGATTTTGCTTCTGTACATAGTATCAGTAGTTCTTTTAAAATGTCTTGGAACTCCATTTGCTTCTCACCTGCATTCCTTGGTATCTCATTGTCATCTCAAACATGACATGTGTATTAACCATGCAACTCCCAATTCACCATCATTCCTCTTTTTGTTGAAGACAATCTGGTCAAAATGGTGTTCTAGCTGAAAATGGGACTTCACAGTTATTTCTCAGTCTTTTCTGTTGCTACAAATTTTACAACAAACATGTCTATTTACTTTGGATGGTTGGGAAAAATTAGGTATGGGTTTTCTTAGAGTTACTCAACATTTCTAATTTGCTTTCCAAACAATTAACACCAGTGTCCAGCATGTGGAACAGGAGGTTAAGTCACCACCTGCGATGCCAATGTCCTATATGAGTTGCTGTTTGAATCCCATATGCTCTGCTTCTGATCTAGCAGTTCATTGCCAATGTGCTTGGACAGGCATCAGAAGATGGCCCACTTACTTGGGCTCAGGTAACCTTTGCTGGAGATCTGGATAGAGTTCCAGGCTCCTGGTTTGGGCCTGGCTAAGCCCTGGCCATTGTGGCTATTTGGAAAGCAAATAGCAGACAAAAATCTCTGCCTCTCTCCCTGTAACTCTGCCTTTCAAATAAATAAAATGAATCTTTGAAAATAATTAGATTTATCTCCCAACTAGAAGTACACAGTTACAATTTTTGTACCTTGTATACATTTCGTATTGTCTTAGCTGCTATTTTTCTCTGCCTCTAAAATTCATTTTTTATCGTCTTGAGACAATTACAAAATTCAGCTTCACCTTGAAAAATGATTAAATCCAAAATTGTCTCATTCCGGGGGCTGACACTTGATGTTGACTGCCTGGTGGGAAGTCAGCTGAGATTATCAGAAACTTTTGTTTCTCCCCATGGAAGTCTGTATGTAACTACTTGGGCTTTGCGGAACATAACATGTAGAACACAAGAAGAGATGTTCCAAAAAGCAAAGGTAGAAACTGCAGATCAAAGTTAATTCCACCTACTTTGATTGGTTCAACTAGGTTCAAAAGAAGCTAGAAAGACTAACCTTTACGATAAGCAATGTGCAAAGAAAAATCGTGTTATAACATCACTGGGAATAACAAGCGACCACATTCTGGCAGGGCAAATGTTACCTTTCATTATATTTCTTCATCATCATCTTGGATTTTTTTAAATTTATGCATCTGTTCATTTTGAGAACAATTTGCCCAATTATGTATAAAAATTAATAGAATTTTAAAATTATATTAATATACAGATGTTGGAATTTATTCAAATTGGTACAGTTTATTGAAGACAATCACGCTTTCCTCATTTTCTTACTTCTCCACAATATGCTTCCCTCACTCCCCTCTCTTCATAAGTTTTTGCAAAAACATAATCTATTCCATGTTCACAGGCATAATTCACCACTATTAAAATTAAAATCACATATTCAAATGTAGGAAGATATCAGTTCCACAGCAGGATAAAGATAGGCTAAAATGATAATCTGTGAGTGAATTTTCAGATATTCATTTAATGTAATAAACAGGGATAGCTACTACTGATAACTGAGTGAAAAAAAAATTCTTTTACTGAGCATATATTTTGAATTATATACAGAAAAGATAAATATTTATTACTTTTGCTCTTGAAATCAATCAGCATTTTCCATTTCTCAAATTTGGGTGGGTTTTTTTAATGTAGTTCATTGATACTTTATATTTACTTATAAACTTGTGCTTCTTATCTAATTTATTCTTAGGTAACTTACTGTCTAATTTGTTCTCTGCTTGAGACTAAGTGCTCTGGCGGTAAAGCTCTAACTGTTTTGTGTCTTCTATTACCACATACATAACTTATATTACCACAAACAGGGTTGTATAACTTGTTGAAAATATTGAGGAATAAAATTACACTAAAGTAAAATGTTTAATTTTCCATTTGGAACTTTTCAGTATGCCAGGTCAAGCTATCAAATTAAGCTAAGTTATAAATAAGTAGTATTCTTATGACAACTGTACTGCTGTTACCAGATGCTTGTGCAAAGCCTCCTAATTAGAAGCAAGTAAGTAATGCAAGTGAGTGGCACACCCAGTTATCTCATTGGCACAAAAAGAAGAAAAAGGAATGGAAAAATAACATTATAGCATTTATGTGGACATTTGCAGTAGTTAAAATCTTACATTTGCCCGTTCTTGGTTAATCACAGCTTTAATAAATCACTTTGAAATAAGCTTCTAAATTGGTTAAAGTACAGAACAAATCGGCTTACTTGACAAATGGAATCAATGATCGGTGTGAGTTTCTTTCAACACAAAAATTGAGCATTCTTATTTCTGGGTCCTCATATACCAAATATCTACAATTCCCCGTTTTACAAACATAGTGAAAAGAGCAGCTGAAGTAATAATTTATCAAATGATACAAAAATAGCATTGAGGACTGAGGAGCTCTACAATATTTCAAATCTTCTATTTCAAGATAGGTTGATTCTGACAATTTTCTATATCATGATAATTTTCATCAACATCAAAACTGCCATCACGTTCTGGGCACTTAGAGTGTGAGCTAAGATGCCACTACTGACTGCTGCATTTCACATCAGTTTTCCTGGGTTCAGGTCTTAGCTGTGCTTCCAATTCCAGCTCCCTGCTCATGTAAGGCTTGGGAGTTCGGAGGTGACGACCCCAGTATTTGGGCCTGTGTCATCCATCTGGAAGACATGAACTGAATTCCCAGCTCCCAGCTTCACGACCAGCCATGGTAGGCTTCTAGGGAACAAACTAAAGCTCTTTATCTCTCTCTGCCACTCATATGAATAAAATAAGTCTTAAAAATATGCCATCAAAATTGTAATCTACTATTTAATATGATTTCCTTTCATTTCAGTTTCTGACCTATAGGATAAGGAATAGCCTAAATGTCATTTAACTGTATTCATATTATGTATGATATATAAAACACAGCTCTTTGTATATCTCATAATTGTGTTAATTTTATAATTTAGTAATTATAAAATTATAAATGCTTAGCAGTTAAGCAGCCCATGACTCACAACAGAATGCCTGGGTTTGCCAACTAGTTCCAGCTCCTGATTTCTAGTTTTGTCTCCCATCACATCTTGGGAGACAAGTTGATGGCTCAAGTAACTGAGTTCCTCCTTCACATATGGGAGGCATGGACTGGGTTCCCTCAAGGCTTCACACCAACCCAGCTTTGGCCCTTGTGAGCCTTTTAGGAGTCCTCTCTTTGTATCTCAAATAAATAATTCATTTTTACATCTGCTTGTGAAATTAAATCAAATGATTTAGCATTAATCAAGGGATTAAATTCAGAATAACAAAGAATAAGCTTTTGGCCAGTTTGTGTTACAATGGGTTAATAATGCATGCAATATGGGAGCAACAGTTTAAGTCCTGGCTGCTCTACTTTGCATTCTGCTCCCTCCTCTTACTCCTGGGAAGGCAGCAGAAGATGGCCCAAGTACTTGGACTCCTGCCAGCTAGGTGGAAGATGAATCAACAGATGGAGATTTTCCTGTTTCTCTCTGTTGTTTTGCCTTTCAAACAAACAATTTTTGTAAACAGAATAAACCCGAGCCAGGAATTGTGATACAGCAATTATGCTACCACTTAGCACACCAACATCTCATATTAGAGAACTGATTTGAGTCCTGGCTCCTCTGCCTCAGATCCATTTTCTGCTACTGCACCCTAACAGGCAATAAATAATAGCTGAACCTCCTGGAATCCCTGACACCTTAGTAGGAGACCCATATGGAGTTCTAGACTCTTGACTTCAGCATGGCCCAGATGCAGCTAGTACAGGTATTCGAGCAGAAAACCAGCAACTGAATGGGTGGAAAACTTGTGTCTTTGACTCTCTTCCTCTCTCACTATATTGCTTTGGTTTCAATTGGTTTAAAGAGGAGCAAGAATAATAGTGGAAGATTATTTACATATCAGCTTCTTCATGCTTGCTTAGTGTCAAATGTCTGGCAAAATAACCTTATGTCTTACTGTAGCACTTTAGTAGTAAAATTTTTCATGTCTGTGTCTAAGATACCCTATGCCATTCAAAACAGAGTATTATTGGGACACAATCTAAGCAGGAGTTACTTGTTTATTAACTAAATAAGCATAAATCCATTATTTTGTTATTATTGTTGTTATTAATTACAGATTTTGTTAGCATAGTTGATCAGGATGGAAAGGATCAAGGGTTGGCGTACCTGACCCCTACCCTTAATTGCACCCTTCATTTCTCCACAATACCTCTACTCAAGTTCATTCTTCGGTAGTATTTGTTTTATATTTCTAAAACAAAAAGATGATGTAATTCTTCCATTTAAATATTTCACAAATGAAAATAATCTGCAGGACCCAATACAGATTCCTAATATGGCATAAGCGTATGGCCTTTAGGCATCTCCCAGACAGGTGTTGTACATATTTCCATTCACCCTGATCCTGCAGTTATCTTTCCACCAAAACAAGATTTTTCTTACTCCATGTACATGAGTACCTGGTGCACAGTTGTTTCATTATCAATTCAAGAAAAAATTCAGCATTTTGAAATAGAAGACATAATAGCATTTCTTACAATCACAGAAATCATATTTAGTGTGTATTCATGGCACAAAATGTAGAATAAATCAAGTATATCAATAATCAGTAAATACAAAGGTATGACTGATTATACAAAGAATAGATAAGTTTATGCTTTTTAACAAGATAATGGAAATATAGTGACACAGAGAAGTTTAAAGGACTGAAAAATATGTTGAATAAAATGACACCCATATAAAGCCAAAAAGCATACTGGAATAAAGAACCTTCAACAAAGAGATATAGAATCATTCATCTACAACATATAATAATTCCAAATTCATATAAATGATAATACCACATAAAGTGTACAAGGTAAAATGGAGAAAGAACAGTTGTTAAAGATCAACAATAGAGATTACAAAAATAAGACCAGTGCATCTCAGAAGTCTTAACAACACAAAGGAACCCTGTACCAACAACTGAAGAAAAGCACATTCGACCTCACATTACAGAGGTCTTCAGGCAGCATCTCCTTCAGACTGTAAAAGGAACTATGTTAAATCCCAACCTAAAATGGTGCTTCTAAAAGCATAAAAGCGGGATCTGGGTTAGGTTAGAACGAAATGGGCCTCATCTTACACTCTAATGTATCATTTTAGTTTAGTAGAATTTCACATCAGTGGCAACAGATTTACTTGGCCATTAATTTCTCAAATTTATACATTAATATTGGTCTTATTTTCCTATAATCTTTCTCTAGTTAAAAAAAAATGTATTCAGAAATGGTAATTAAAAGGCATCGATGGTCATCTCATTCGTTGTATTGGCCTTAAAGCAGTAGACAGAAGTTACCAGTGGTTGCCCTGTCAGTTTTTATACAAAGCACACATTTATCTTATAAACATCTTATCTTATAATTTTTGAAGATAGCAGCTGTTTTTCACAATTAAAACTACTACAGCTTTAATATATACAGGAAAATTATGACAGCATTCTTTTTACATGTCTCACATTCCTGGTAATCATGATTATAAAACATAAGGATCTCAACTAAAAGATAATTTGAAACAAAATTACAAAAATACTATTATATAAGAAATTGGTAAATGACAGTGGTCAGAAAGGAATTGTTAGGCCCAGCGCAATAGCTTAGTGGTTAAAGCCCTCTGCTTGTATGCACTGGGATCCCACATGGGTGCTGGTTTGTGTCCCGGCTGCTCTACTTCCCATCCAGCTCCTTGCTTGTGGCCAGGGAAAGCAGCTGAGGATGGCCCAAAGACTTGGGACCCTGCACCCACACTGGAGATCTGGAAGAAGCTCCTGGCTCCTGGTTTCAGATCAACTAAGCTTCTTCATTGTGGCTACTTGGTGAGTGAAACAATCAAGAGGAGATTTTTCTCTCTTTTTCTCTGTAAATCTTACTTTCCAATAAAATAAACAAATGTTAAAAAAAAAGATAGGGTGTTTTTGTACTCTTGCAGATCAAATAAAAAATACAGCTGAGGAAGATTAACAGCTGGAGAAATGGCACCCAAAAGCTCACTGAGATGATGTTGACCACTACCTGCTTAGCTGTACTAGAGAAAATGCCTATTTACACAAAGTTTTTCAATTAATTGAATTACAGACAATTCAGAGGTCACAGAATTATGAAGAGCTATATGCATTGTTAACAATTAAGTCCTCCAAACCTTGTATCTGCAAGAAACTATGATGGTATGTGATTTATCCATGAAACAGGAATGCGATCTTCTCCCTGCTATTACAGGGCTGTTTCCATTGAATTAAACTGAATTTGATGTGTATAGTCGATACAAGCAATCTTGCTATGAAGTCAGTTTGTGTGGTACAAGTCATCCGCCACCCCCTATCTGACAACTACAATAAAATTCTATGGGAAATGTATCACAAAGAGTAGAGCATGGCAGGGCAATTCTGTTAAAGCTTAGGCAATCTGAGAATTTAATTTTGGTATTTCTAGCCAATGTAAATTACTCATGTACAATGGGCTGGAAAGTAACCAAGTGCTGGTTCAGCCACTTTGAAACTCTTCTGTTGAATTTAAGAAATGATAAACTTGAGAATTAGAGAAAGTAGAGACAGAACAATCAAGAAAAGTATGTAAATTAAACAAATAAAAACCCTAAGAGTGAAATAATAAATTAATTGCGGATTCACAAGTAATAAGTACTCACCAAAATTTACTTAAACCAAAAGAAGGAGGAATATGGAATTAAAAATAGATGCAGAATGTTATGATGGGGCAATGAAAATAAAGTTCACAGATGTTTTGAGCATTTCACCAGTTTAAAGTAAAACTTTCTCATTATGACTATATAATAACTATGTAGCATTATGAAAAGATAAGTTTTGAGTTAGGATTCAAAAAATATTTTACAGAAGGAGTTACCAGAGGACCCCTTGTTAGTCCCTAGCTGTTTTTATAATTTGATTTACAAAATAAAATTTACATTATGCCCTGTCTGGAATATATCCAGGACACAAAAAGAAGCACATGGATTATTTTAAAATACATAAGAATTATAGGAATTGTGAAAAATAAATCCATCAGTTTCTACTACTGTATAGCTTCATTCCAATGAACATATCTGACAACTAGTGGCAAGGACGAGACAGTTCATTGCTCTCAAATAGAATTTGACTACTAAGAGCAGTTTAGCACAGCAATTAAGATGCTATTTGGGGGATCCACATACCATAAAAGGCCTGCACTTCTGTCCTGGCTCCACTCTTTATTCTCACTTCCTGCAAAAGGCAGCGAGTAATGGCTAAAGTATTTGGACCCCTGTCACCTAAGTGGAAGACTTGATCAAGTTCCTGGATCAAGAGCGAAGCACTAACTAAATGCAGAAATCAATAACAATTTAAAAGTTAATTTTTAATAAATTCATGTGTCATTTCTGTTAGAAGGTTGTCAATTTTACCATGCATCTGTGATACAGCAGCAAAAGTGCAGGATAAATGGAAATTCTGCCATTCAAACTGAAGGATTGTACCCCTGTTTATATATGTATACACCTATCTACATATATATAGATCGTGTGTGTGTGATACATATAGATCCATATACATTATATGTATATCCTTGTCACATGTGAGTACCACACTGATTCAGTTTCTATGTTAAAATTAATAAAAGTGAAGGCACTAATACTGTAAATACTAATACTAATACTAATACTGTAAATACTAATACTAATACTAATACTGTAAATACAGGGTGAAGGTAGACACTCTGAATTACACTACTGCTCCACCTATAATAAATAAATTCAGTTATCTGCCTTTTGATGCCAAAAAGGGAGGGGACACTTGCCTGGATCTGGCTATGCAGCTATGGCTGTGTCTCAACACAGATTTGACCAATAATCAATCTTGGATTAATTAGATCACTGAATTTAGAAGAAGTCCTGAGTTTGGGATTCTACAGAGAGGTTTTAGAAGAATATTTTTGTGCTGAAATTCGACTTAAAAGTTCAGTGACTTCAATATACATACTATTTACACAAATCTGCCTATGATAAGTAAAGTCAAATCCTGGGCAAAAGCCATATGTCACTATTGATATTCATGTACATCAAAGAATAAAATGGTGCTGCTGAGGATGAGGAAGGTGAGGAAGTTCAGGAGCCTTAAACAGAAGTTAGACACTACTAAAACATGACATTTCAGATATATCTTGCTTTCCTGTTAAAACGATACCACATGTTAAATGTCTGCAAGGTGCCAGACACTTCATCTCTGTCAGTTTTTTTTTTTTATTCCCATATGCTTCTGCCCTTGGAAATGCTGATCACAGAACTTTCGAAACAAAATATTTGTAGGAATTTATTTCCAGTGGAAATCAGCATTATTTTCTGCAACCTCAATCCATTCTAACAGACAACTGCAGAAGTGATCTTACAGTAAGTAGTAACAACTAGCCACCTTGGCAGGTGACAGAAACCCTTAGTCTAACCAATAATGCTTCTGAAAATCTAACACAGTTACTGCTGAAGGGCTCTTAAACACATGCTATGTCAATTATTTGCAAGTCCTTATTTTTAGGTAATATTTCCTGGTTCTAAAGAACTGTAATTGCTTGTTTTGGATACTTTCCTTATTTATCAGTACAACTTTATTCAATTGCATAAAGCCATCGTACTTCTTGCCAAAGGGAAAATAGTTTCAATAAAATGCAATATTTTAAGATCAAATTCTGAAATTAGGATTGATTATGTATTTATTCACTTGCTACCCAAAGCCTCAATGTAATTTCATGCACATACTCACAGAAACAAGAAATAGTACACAAACATGGTTTTAGTATTTTCCCTACACACTCAATGATATTCCTTTCTTTTGTTATTGATTTTTTTTCTAGTAAAGAGATATACTGATATTTTTTTTTCTGGAGATTAAGTAAAAAGTGCTCCTTCATGTTTCACTGTTGGCTTTTTCATCCAATGGTATGTTCAAAAGAACACTGCGTGATGAAATCCTACTGCCCTATGTCAGTCTTCACATGTTTTTGGGAGTCTCCTAATCAAAGTCAGGGTGGCATAATTGAAGAAGAAAATGTGATTGACCTAAAACAGACCTTCCCATCTATATCACTTCTGCTGTCTGGATATTCTCCAGCTCAGCCCTTCATGTATTTCCTTCACCATAAATTTTCAATGTGAAATAAAATTATTCTTGCATATTGATGTCATTTCTGAAACAAGCAACAGCAGATTTTGCATAAAAAGGAATTTTGCACATCCAGTTGCTACCAAGTGTTATTGCAGAAGGAAGACAGGAAAAAGAAATAGAGAAATAAGGTTAAATATATCTAATGGGTCACAAAAATTTCATATTGCGGTCTCAATTAGCAACTGATCCCTAAGTGTTCCAATCAAGGATATGAATTTGGCCTAGCAGCTAAGACACTGAATCTCCTATCATAGTGCCTGGGCTGGACACCCAGCTCTGTCTCTCTCGACTCGTTTCTTTCTGACGTAGGTCTTGGGAGACAGCAGCAATGACTCGAGTATTTGGGATCCTGCCACCCATTTGGTAAAAACAGACTGAATTTCAGAACCTTTTCCCTGATCTGTTGCAGGAAACGGAGGTGTTTGAGGTGTGATCCAGAGATGTATTTTCTCTCTCTCAAACAAGTAAATAAATGTACTAATTAAAAGCAGACACAGTGCTTTCTCCTGTATGCCCTCATTTTGTTGATAACTTATTTCTACTGTATTTATCATCTCTCCTTGCTAATCTACTATTATCAAAATTACACATGAGATATTGAAAAGTACAAAATTCAAAGTATTTTATAAATCTGCAAACATCTCTTAAAGTGAGCACTACTGCACCTTTCCAACACTTTCCACAGTTACACTGTGTAACTTTCCAATGAAAGCACACAGAAGTAAATCCATGAGACCATGTGGACAGGAAGCAGCAGATCTATGATTTAAACTTACTCTGTGTGAGTTCACAGTTGTCCTCCCCTCTTTGTATCACACAATTTATCCAAAAAAATTCAGTTTGCTCTTTACATGTTGGTACTTTATTATATATACCTTTGTAGGTGTGAGTTAAGAATTTTGTTCTACAATATACCTTTTATATATCGCCACCTTGTAATTGTCACATTGTATATTGCCTTACATGTGCCAGGATAACATATGGGTATTGGTTCATGTCCTCGCTGCCCTGCTTCCCATCCAGCTCCCAGCTTGTGGCTTTAGTAAGGAGTCAATGAAGGCCCAAGGTCTTGGGACCCTGCACCCACATGGGAGAAACAGAAGCAGCTCCCAGTTCCTGGCTCCTGGCTTCGTATCAGCTCAGCAGACCATTTTTTGTCTCTCCTTCTCTCTGTAAATCTGACTTTCCAATAATATAAAACACTTTAAAAAAGAGCTCTTCTGTTCTATTTGCTCAGAAAATATATAAAACATCATTGTAAACTACAGTCTTACCCCACTATACTGTGTAATGTTAGCAACCAATCCCTTCTATTTGATACCCAGACTTTGGGCAAGGATGCTGCTGATTATAATGATAACAAAAATGTGAAGTGCTTAAATATGCTAAGCACTTTACAAAGATGAACTAGTATCACTTTATAATAACTCTAGGAGATAGGAACCATTATTCATTTGCCCAGAAAAGGAAATGATGGCAGAACAGGTAAAGTAATTTGCTTAAGGCAATGCAGGTAGCTAATGGAAGAACTCAGATTCAGGCTCAGGCCAACTGGTTCCAGAGCCTGGACTCTGAATCACTTACCTGTGGAACCCAACAGGAGTACCTACACATGTTTTAAATAACATACCTACTATATAATTTCAAGGATACTTCTACAAGACATTATTTTCTACACATGATCTGGGGAAATATGTTTTAACAAGGTAGTAGCTCACCAAAAATCATTTGGCCAGTGAATATGCTATGATTGAACACCACTCTCTCATTTTACAATCTACGTTCTTCAAGGCCACTTCATGTACTTTGCTGATGCTCACAAATGCAGAAGACGATTCAGAGATCCAGGTATTTCTGATGTCACAAAGTATGAAGAACTTCTCAAGGTCACAAAATTTCAGAGCACAAGGGGATTATCTAACCAACAGTTTGAACTGAATCTCAGAACAGAAAATGTTACCACCTCATAGGCACAGCTGCTATGCCTATCTACAGTCAGTCTTCTCTAAAATCTCTTTTTAGGTTTATTTTCCTTTTAAACATTTTTTGACATAGCATAAATTGTTATAGTTCACAACTGGAAGGAAAGTGAGTATTTATTCACTGTCATCATTTTAGAATGCTGAAGACCTTCCTTATTCCATAGCCTTTATTTTCACCACAACATTATTTAAAAAGCATCATTTCTACTTCTTATCTCAGAAAACATTAAAATCTATTTGCTAGAAGGACATTCAGCATAACATGTGTCAAACTTGTATGTGGGAAGCCTAGGGAGACAAAAGTTGTAGCAATTTATACCCAGCAACCATGAAGAACCTGCTTACTGAGCAGCTGCTTACATTGCTGGTCCTGTTACATACACAAGGTAATCAGTAATGCTGAATTGTTGCCACTTTCACACTACCTCCTGCTAAGTGTATGTATCTACCTGAATCTGTACCTATCTTCAGAGTAAACATTCTTCTGTAAAATGACCAAGATTTTTTCGGTTGATTGAAATTTTCAGTTGCTTGTTAAACTTTATTCAATGTGACTCTAAAAAAAAGAGAAAACCTAACTAGAGTTTATTATAACATATTCTACAGGTTAGATAAAATGTTACTGCCATAGGAGCATGAATTAATTCTTAATTAGTAGCAAAGACAGGTTATTTTTAGTCTTATTCCTTCATAATGAAATAATTAAACACTTATTGTTTTCTTCCAGGTAAAGGGTCTTACAAGTTCATTTGTACTGTCGTGGTCAAGAAGTAAAGTTCTTTAATTGGCAGTGCCATTGTGTATTATCATTTTACAACCATTCTGAATGAGATTGGAAGGTCATAGTCCTTTATTTCAGAGGGGTTAGGTGAAAAGGAGAAAGTCAAAGTGCTAATAGGTCTAAAAATCTGGCTCACATTCAGACCTGTCATTTGCAGCTAGCATCCTTATAAAGCACTGTTGTCTTCCTTAGCTTAAAAACCCCTCATCTGCTCAAAGTTAATCTATAACATTTACTGTGATTATTTCAGGAATGGTTTTCAAATGCTTGTTCATACAATCACAGTCTTTATTTACTAGCACATGATAAAAGTGGAACATATCTATGTTTCTATCTAATGCTTTTAAACACCACTGTTATTTTCAACAAGCAAAACTTAAAGCTGTACCATTCTTTTTAATAAATGGTTAAAAAAGATTTATTTATTTACCTTTGTTGAAAATACTGATACACAGAGAGGAGAAGAGACAGGAAGATTCTCCTTCCACTGATTCACTCCCCAAGCAGCCGCAACAGCCAGAGCTAGGTTGATCCAAAACCAGGAGCCAGGATCTTCTTACAGGTCTCTCATGTGGGTACAGGGTCCCAAAGCTTTGGACCATCCTTGACTGCTTTCCCAGGCCACAGGCAGGAAGCTGGATGAGAGCCAGGGCCGCAGGGATTAGAATCGGTGCCCATTTGGGATCCTGGCGTGTTCAAGGCAAGGATCCCAGCCACTAGGCTACTGTGCTGGGCCCAAAACTATACCATTCTAAGACACGGGTGCCATTTCAAAGTCAATTTATCTGCTGTGCAAAATAGTTCAAAATGAAGCCCAGCAGGAGAAAATAATACTGCATACTCATTCCTTTAATCATAGTTATACCACATAAAGACCACGAATAATTACTATTTTCTTAATACAAAAGTTAACACATAGAAAAGTTATATATAATACAAGAGTTAATACATATGGTTAACTTCAAGGAATAATTTTTGAAAAAAAAGCCTATGGTCATAGATAAGTAGGTAAAGTGGCTCAGTGTTTTATCTACAGGTACAATTTTTTAAAAGATTTTATTTATTTTTATTAGAAAGGTGGATATACAGAGAGGAAGAGAGACTGAGAGGAAGATCTTACTCCGCTAACTCACTCCCCAAGCGGCCACAAGAGCCAGAGCTGAGCTGAGCTGAAGCCAGGAGCCCAGAGTCTCTTCCAGGTCTTGCACACAGGTGCAGCTTCCCAAGGCTTTAGGGCGTCTGCAACTGATTTCCTAGGCCACAAGCAGGGAGTTGGATGGGGAGGTGGGGCCACCAGGATTAGAACTGGTGCCCACACGAGACCCTGGTGCATTCAAGGCTAGTACTTTAGCCACTAGGCTATAGCACTAGGCCCTCTACAAATATAATTTTTAAAAGTTTTTTCCTTTAAAGAACTTGAAGATTACTGTGATATTACATCTAAAAATAGTTGTATCCAAATCTATGCTGTTGATTTGCAGGGATTCTGATGCTGTTACTTGTAGTGCTAAGAGGTTACAGGTTCACTCTTACATGGATGTGGAACACTCCTACCTTGCCAGTGTGCTATTTTAGATATGGGAAGGGAGCCTGCTCTCTGCAGTAATACGTTGCTAAAGTAGGATTCCCCAGGGTTGCTGCTTTACAACACTCCAGCAGTTATTTCTCTAAAAACAAGTGATGAAGAACAAAGAAAAGGGGGCAACATAGAAAATGCCCATTTCCCTCTTAAGGCAAGACAACCTGTATGTAATCTGGTCCAGCATAGGAGCTGACCTCACTGGCTTCACAAGAGGAAGGTTTCTTTCCTAATGGTCTGTCCCAGACATATTTCAGTGCTTCAGAGATGAACTAATTTTTTTTTTAAATTTATGACAAGACTAGGTTTTATTCTTCTTTGATGCAGGAATGGTAATAGGTTTACTCAAAAATTGTAATTTATTTCATGCTGCTTATTGAAAAAGAAAAAAAGCTAAGACTCTATTTATAGCTTTAATAAGCTTCTACCTGCTTCCTAATTGTATAACCTGGGGAGCTGTGGGATATGTAAATTAAAAATAACTTTATCTGGGAACTCCAGATGGTATCACTTTTTAATATATGTTCTTTTGGGAAATATATTCTTTTGAGAATATTGGCTTTTAGATTAAAATATTAGAGAAATTTACTGTTTACATATACTTTTTGTTATTTTATACAAGTGTAACATTTATAATATACTTGCCAGAGATATACTATGACAACTATTAGTCAAAAATTCTAAACAGAATCATTGGTGATGCTGTAATTTTTAAATTAATGAGTTTATTATTTTATTAAGATGATATACTTTATAAAAATTAAGTCATACAGAAAAATTTAGAGAAAGTTGCACCTTAGGTAATCTAAATTCCATTTATCATAAAGAACATTTCTCAAGCCAAGTAACCATCATTCCAGACATTGCTAAATTTCTAAAAATATAAGATGATGAATCAGAGAGACATATAAGCCTTATTTTAGGAAAAAGCAAAAAAAAAAATACTTCTATCACGACACTTTTAAAGAAAAGTCTAAGAAATAATTTATTTTGCATGTATTTACATCGATTAGGGTACAAATTGGAGAGCAAGCCAGGGAATGTGCAGCTGCTGCAAGAGTTACATAGATAAGGTAACTTCATCCTGCATTATGAGTTTACTTCAAAGTTTTTCATGCTTCTTAAAGTCAGGAATCTCAAAGAGAAAGCATCATACTTTAGCAACAATTTTTTATATTGGCAATCCTGCAGGCTTATTTGTGGATAGTCTATAGGTAAGTCTATAGGATAGTCTATAGTAGGCCTAGACTCTACCACTAGCTATTATTATGTGATAGATTCTCTTCTAACTTAACATATCTATGGTAATATATATATATATATTTTTTTTTTTCACTTTGCAACCAGTGCCACCTAATGATATCAGACAAGCAGATGATGCCCCTTTTGGAAGAGTGTTAAACCTTGTTTCTACAGTGTCAAAGCTGTGGAGAGGATTAACATCATGGTGTGACCCGCTTTATACCTATTGATTTTCTTGGAAAAATTCCATGAAAAATTGCATATAAATTTGCACATGCAGGAAATTTTACATGATATGCAAGAAAGCATATTACTGGGCTATCAAATTAGAATAGGAATGCTTCATAATTTTACTACAGATTGTGTAACTGGATAAAATAGTAATGCTTTAGTTCTTTTTCTATGGAATTCACAATTAAGGAGGATTTGGGCTTCGTAACCTCAAAAACTTCAAAGGTTGAGTTACTACCAAATATTTTTATTGGAAAAGCAAATGTAAGAAAGGAGGAAAGACAGAAAGATCTTCCATCCACTGGTTCACTCCCCTAGTACACACAACAACTGGTGTTGAGCCCATCCAAAACCTAGAGCCAGGAGCTTCTTCTGGGTCTCCCCTGTGGGTGCAGGGACACACAGTTTTGGGCCATTATCTACTGCTTTCCCAGGCCACAAGCAGGGAACCAGATAGGAAGGGGAGCAGCTGATACAAGCCAGTGCCCATATGCAATGGTGACACTTGCAAGGTAAGGATTTTTAATTTTTAAGATTTTATTTATTGAAAGGTCAGTTAGATTTAGAGAGAGAGAGAGAGCCAGTTCTTCCATCTACCTTCTGCTACATGATCACAATGGACAGGTCAAAGCTGGGAGCCCTAAGCTTCTTCCTTATCTCCCACATGACTGCAGGGGCCCAAGTTATTCGGCCATCCTCCACTGTTTTTCCAGGCCCATTTGCAGGAATAGGACTAAAAGTGGAGTGGCCAGGACTATAAGTTGTGCCCTTTTGGGATGCTAGCACCACAGGTAGTGATTTTTATCTACTATGCCACAGTGCTGGCCCGGATGCCCTTTCATTATCTTCCTTTTCCTATGATCATCCACCATCCCTATTAGAGGGATCTATTTGCAAGTATATAACTGAGCCCAGTTGGAAATCTAGTGTAAGCTCAACTAAGTATCTTTAATCACTGTGCAAAGTCTCTCTTACAATATAAAGTAACAGCTCCAAATTCTGATAAGCATTTTTGGAAACCATTACTCAGCCTACAATACGGTCACACCTAAAATGTCATTCAAAGTCATTATGTGTCATTAAAATAACTTTCTACTTAAATATAAATATGACAAAATGAACTATGCAACTAAATAAGTTGTAGCAAGCAAAAATATCACCTTGACAGGGGACAAAGAATGTAGCTTATAGATCCTATCGTTGCTTATATATTAGTAAATTATTTATGTTATGCAACAAATGCTACAGGCCATAAAGAAGCAAAGTAGGTAGTTTAATTTATAAATACATTTTGTTGAATCAGTAACTCAAGCAAAACTTCATATATGCATTCTTTTCATATATATATGTATATATTGAAAGGAAGACTGAGTATTTAATGGATATCAGAGGATATTCAGAATCTGCTGCATATCGTTTTGAATGTCATAAAATATCACTTTAAATGTTTGGATTTATCTGAAAGTTATTTCAAATAAATAAAATATAAAAGAATAAGCTTTTCATCCTTCAAACTCAAACTATGAAACCCCAATAAATACCTTTTTTTGTGTCACTCATAAATTCGAGATGATGGTAGTTACCGAAGTGGAGTTTCAATAATATTTTGTGTGATGACAGCATAATGTACTGATTTCCCAAAACTTATAACAAGTTTGAAGAAAAAAGATTCATTTTGTAACTAAATTCTGTTATGTTTGTACTTGAAAATTATTTTAGTTAATAAATATATACTGTAAGCATTTACTAGAAAATATCACTCCTAAACACAAAAAATTGTCTAAAGGCTTCAGATCAATCTTATAATTTCCTTAATTGTTTCATATACTTGTTCTTTTACAAAGACAAAAATTAGTAGAATAAAAATCTCCAAGTACTAATCTTGCAGAAGCATCATATAATCCCCAAACTCAAGAAGAATCTTATGAAGATAAATGAACTAATACGTATTTCAAGGTATCAATAGAGTTACAAACATTTCAAGCATGCTATCAAATGAGATATCATGCTTTATTCTGTACTATTTAACATAAAACACAAGATAACATTTACAATCAAACACAGGATAAGAACAAAACAGTGCTTATACAAGCCATGACACTCAACAGGAAGTTGCCAACACACACTTCCTTCAGTATCAATCAAAAATAACATCTCGACTTAGAGTAGCCATCAGAATATTCATGTTCAAGGAAAATAGCTTAGAACTTGAAAAGAACCCAATCTCTCCATAAAGACTTTCTTTTACTTTGAGCAGCTGCTGAAAAAGCAGTTTGTCAATGCTCATCATTAACTTTCATTTAAAATGTTCTCTGCCACATTTTTACCTATTCAGAGGATTGACTGGTACAAAGTTACAAATAAGCTTTTTTGCTTGATTCTAGGATCTCAGAAAATAAATGGAAATAAAATTTTACTTCTTAATTAAAATAATAATTTCACAGGTAAAAAGTAACCTCCCTGAAAACACAGATTTTCTTTTTTCATTTCTTTTGGTAGAGTAAGTGCTTAGTAAAATAAAAAGAATGTTGCTGGTGCCACGGCATTTTAGGCTAAGTCTCCATTTGTGGCACTGGGCATCACTTACGGGTATGAGTTTGATCCTGGCTGCTTTACTTCCAATCCAGCTCCCTGCTAACAACCTGTGAGAGCAGCAGAGGTGTTCTCAAGTCCTTGGGCACCAGCACGCACGTGGGAGATCAAGAAGAAGCTCCTGGATTCTGATAGATTCAGCTCTTGGCTTTGTGGTCATTTGGGGAGTGGATTAGCAGATGGAAAATCTCTCTGTCTCTCCTCTCCGTAACTCTGACATTTAAATGTAACTCTACCTTTCAAATAAAAATAAGTCTTCAAAAAATACAATTTAAAGAAAGGAAGAAGGTAAGAAATTCAAGAAGAAACAGAAGGAGGAGAGATGAGGAAAGGAAAAAGAGAAGAGTCTTAGTAGGACAGAGAAAAGCTGGTGACTCAACTACCTTTATTTTATTCCCTTTGTGGAAATAACTGAAAGTTTTACATCTGACATTCAACTGACATTTATCTGAAATTGGTATTCCTGGATTATTTTGATGAGTCACTTAGAAAATATCAAATACAGATATTTCTGTCAATGATTGCAACTTGTCTTTTTCTCTTTTAGGATATTTTGATGTAATTGTTGTTCACAGACACTTCTGAGTTTGTCTGGAAAATGTAACATGTTCATTAGAAGATATGCCAAGAATATATTTTCCTTTATCTTTTTCCTTAAAACTTTTATATTCACACTGATGATATTTGCATTGTTCTTCTGAATACGCTCTGAACATATTGCCTTAATGATGATTAGTCATTCTGTATTCATGTATCACTTTATGATTTATGAAACCTCTGTATATTTTCTCCCTTTTCTGTTTCACAAACGAAAACAATGGACTGAAACTCAGAAGGACATAGCCAAGGTCAATATGTTGATTTCTTGCATAGCTAGGATTCTTTTTTTTTTTTCTGATACTGAAACAATTTTCTTTCCCCTAAAGAAGAGTGTATTTTTTTTTTCTGAATAATGATAAATGTAGCTCATTCTTGTTTTTCACTGGAAGTTTTCTATTTACTTATATCTTCTGTTTCTGTTTTGCAACATTGTTTTCTTTTGTTACTTAAGTGAAAAGCAAACAAAAAAATCAGAAAAACTACACTTAGCCTTCTAGCTTACAATCCTGTTGTCTTAAAAACTAGAGAATTAATATGGGGGTTTAGTATTCATTGCCTGAATGACTTCCAGTATTTCAAATTTCTCAACCTGGCTAAAATTCAGAATTTGCCAATTATGTTTTATTCAGAAAAAAATAGTCTAGGAATTAACAGTTGAAAGTGGATGGCATCTGAGCAACCAAGATGCACTGCAAGAAGCTACCAAAAGGAGGCTGACATTGAGGATAAAATGCAGTTATTTCAAACACATGCACAATGGTGAAAGTTTCTTCAGCGCCAAGAAACCTGTCAGAGATATCTTCTAAAAAAGGCTTTGTCTACTTTTTAAAAAGACTGGTAGAAATTATCCTACCCTGGCATTTGGCAAATTTAAATATTGGGAAATTCAAACTCTCAATTTAGATCTTCTAAGAAAAACAGAAACAAGACAATGAAAGTATTAGATATTTTTGACATCTTCCCAAGCATTCTACCACAAGTAATTACATTAGAAAGAGGAGAGTCCTTAACTGGACTTAAATGTTTAGCATAAAATATCAAAAGTAATAAGTCATTTTAACATGTTGGTGCCAGAATAAAACAAAATGTAACTTTTTAATCTGCCACACACATGGAATTTGGCAGAGCACCTCAAAGATAACAGTAACCATACTGCAACTCAGATTCACCCATAGCTCCCAACACTCCCTCAGTGTTTTTCATTTATAACATGGTAAGTTAAGGAGTCCATGTCAAAATAGGAATACATTATGGCTAACTCAGAGGTCATGTCACTGATCTCACTCCCCATCCCTCAACATTCAACATTAGAATCATTTTTATTAGCTAATAACTTCTGTCCAGGTCATTACTGTGTTATCTAACTATTAGGAGCTATTTGAAAAAAGTTTACTAACGGCATTGGTGCAATAGCTCAACTCACTAATCCTCTACCTGCAAGCACATGGTCTCCCTAAGGGTGCTGGTCAGTGTCCTAGCTGCTCCACTTCCCATCTAGCTCCTTGCCTGTGGCCAGGGAAAGCAGCAGAGGATAGCCCAAAGCCTTGGGAGCCTGTACCCATGTGGGAAACCTACAGGACACTCCAGGATCCTGGTTTCATGTCATCTAACTTCTGGGTGTTATGGCTATTTGAATAGGGAACCAGCACATCTTCTGATCTTCCTTCTCCGTGTCTGTCTCTCTGTGCAAAGATGCCTTGGCCTACAACACTAAAGGATTGGAATGTGATCTGGTTTCCTTTTGTTAACTTCCTATGACAGGAGAGTTTTACGTTTAAATAATTAGAGTTGTACAAAGAAGTCCCATTCTCCCTATACTCACAGACCAATCTTGCTGCCTACCATTTGTTTCACATGTACTTTAGTGAAACAGATCTATTTGCAAGTCCTGCTCAATTCTTAATCACATTTCTGTGTCTTGTGCCAATTCCATTTATTGCTTGAAACTGTGCTTCCTGTGTCTGCACAATAAAATCTTGGAAGGAACACTTCAGAGGCCACCTATCTAAAGAAGCCAGCATTGAGCCCAGCAGTTTACAAATGTTCTGACCATCCTCCAAATGAAGATAGCCCCTTCTCATACTCATCGGTGTTGAATTGTATGTGCATATTATCCTCCGAACTGTACTCTCACTGACAGCAGGAGCAATTTCCTGGACCATATGCACATATATCCACAGTACAACACTGCAAACATTAGGATGTGTCTAGTAACAATAATTTCATTTAGCGAAATTAAAACACGAGCGTAGCATTGTCATAAGGTGCTGTTGCAAAATATGTGAAGAATGACTTAGAATGTTGTAGAAACAAAGCTGTGGGAGTTCAGAATGACTATATAAGGTTAGATTCTTGGTTGCTGGTATAGATGTTTGTAATTTGTCAATTTTTGCATTTATTTATTTATTATCTCCATTTCATTTTAAAGCGATCATGAGAGAGATTTTCCATCTACTGTTTCACTCCACAAACGTCAATAAAGCCAAAGCTGGGCCAGTTCCGAGCCAGAGCCGGAATGCAAACTGATTCTCTCACATAAATGGCAGATCCCAGGAACTTGGGCCATCACATGCTGCCTGCCAGGGTACACATTAGAAGGAAGCTAGATTAAATGACAGAAATGAAACCAGGCACTCAGTTACAGGATGAAGGGTTCCCAAGTCACAGTTTAACCATGTGCAGTGATGCCCGTACCCTTCTTCATTTCTGCTTTTCAGTTTCGAAGCTGGGAGGATAAGGAGAAATTTAAGAATATGGAGTAAGTTTCATTTTTTCTCCTACCAAATAAGACGATTTTTGACATGTAATCCCTAAATTATTATCAAAGCTTTGACAAAAGAAGGAAGAAGTTTAAGCAGAGGGGGTAGGGAGACCTAAGAGATATACTCTCATTTCACTTTTTACAGCAGGCAAAAATTCAATCTTTCAGTCAAATTGGGTTACAAACCTGTACTACATCAGCTGAGTACATCACAAAAATGCTTCCACTGGATTGAATTTTAATATTACCCTTTTAGTTTTTATCCATGTTGTCATTTAAAAAGAATCCATAGCTGAACCATTTTACAAAGATACTATCCATTACATTTTTCTATATTTTTTTACTTAATCTGCAATATTACAATTTTCTTTAAATTCTGCTTTTACTTCATTTTTTGTAAAACTAGAACTTAGTAATATTTGCAATTTTTATGGAAATTGCTCTACATAATATTCGAGTTTTATTTTGTAAAGATACAGGGCGGACATTTTATACAGACATGCCCACATCCCACATTAGAGAGTCTAGGATGAAGTCCCACCTCTATTCTGATTCCAACTCCCTGCTAATGTATTCTGGCTAGCAGCAAGTGATGGCTGTAGTTTTTGGTTCAAAACCAGCTGTGTGCAAGACCTGGACTGAGTTCTCAGTTCCAATCTTCAAGCTGGTTCCAATACCTCCAGCTACTACAGGCTTTTGAGTAACAGATATATTTGTCTCTGTCTGCCTCTCACTAGTTCTTTGTCTTTCAAAAAAAGAGAAATAAAAAATTTAAAAAGCACATTTGAAGAACAAATACAGATGTTGTATTAATTCATTAATAATTAATTCCGCAAGTACCTGCTTTAGATGCTAGAAATAGGATAAAAGCATACAATATCAAATTTTGGATAGCAGTTGTAGTGCAGAAAAGAATAATAAGGTAGAAAAGATGAGAGAAAGGTTTGCAAAATGTAATACTGTCTAGAATTATGGCTTTTTTTCACTCATTAATTTATATACTAAATAAAATTATATTATCTACAATGTGCCAAAAGTGGTAATATGTAGCAAAAACATGAGAAATAAAACAGACAAGATGCATAATTTCAATGGGCAGAGATGATTATTAGCTATTAAAGCATCTTTTCTGTATTTTTCAGGCAAGGATAAGTTACGTAGGAGGTTTAGGAAGGGGATAATAATGCTGTAGGAATTTCAGACAGAGGAGTATGCAGAAGAGATTTTAATGAGGCATCACTCTATGTAGGAAAATGAATGAGAAAGCCGTGACGAAATGATGAAACTCTGGAGTAAGACACTATCAGAGGCTGAGGAGCTAAGTACAAAGAGACGATTCATTTTTAGAAAGGAGTATTGGCAGGACTTTATGACTAAGTGGGAGTGGGTGATGTAAGAAGGGGAAAGAATCAAGAATAACTACCAGTTTTCTTTTGGAACAACTACATGGATTGTGGTTACCATTAGTGAGTTCATTTTAGGACAATGTGGAACATTGGTAAATTATGATTAAATGGTGGTTGGTGTTATAGATAATCAGAATAGTTCAAAAAATAAAAGACAGAATTGAGGAATATCAACTTTTAAATAACAAGTGCAAGAACAATTGTTCACAAAGACTGAAATTAATAAACAAAACAAGAAAATTCACATAAGCTAGATGCCATAGAAAGAAGAGATTTTTATATCAAATATCAATATATCAAATATTTAGCCTGAATAACATTGTTTATCTAATGAATTTCAAAATTAAATATGTTATAGGAAGCTATTAAATATACAACAACTAACTACAATTATCTTAAATAATTGTACTTCTGATTTTAAAATACATTGCATATATTTTATTGTTGCAAATAACCTTCCCAAAAAGAAGTGGACGACACTTTAGCCATTTCTTTCAGTCCTTCATGTACTTCTAGTCTTTCAGCTCACAAAAACAAGATACAATATATCAATTTCATATCGATGGAGAGAATTGTAAAAGTTACAGAGATGAATATAAAACAACACTGTTAGAAATTAGAATATCACAGGCTACAATGTGAGCTCTGACAGGTGGCATTTATGAAAGAAATCCAATTGAATTGTAAAACAATGAAAGTCGAATATCTTGAGAAACATAAACATATGCAAAAATAACTTGTATCTGTTATCAGATTTCCCACTCAAACACTGGAAGACCCAGAATGTTCACAAAATGTCCCTACCAATTTTTTCAGGTGAGGAAAGTTTTGAAAGGATTGAATTTGCCCAAAACCATTAGTCAGCTCATTGGCAGAACAAGGATTTCCAAATGAGACAATTTTAAGATATCTCTATTCATATTTACTAATAGGGAACCCTTTAAAAGTAAATCCACAGCATAAAAATATCAATATATTGGACCCAGCAGTGTGGCCTAGCGGCTAAAGTCTTCGCCTTGAACACGCCAGGATCCCATATGGGTGCTGGTTCTAATCCCAGCAGCTCTGCTTCCCATCCAGCTCTCCTCTTGTGGCCTGGGAAAGCAGTCAAGGACAGCCCAAAGCCTTGGGACTCTGCACCCGTGTGGGAGACCTGGAATAAGTTCCTGGATCCTGGTTTTGGATCGGCATAGCACCAGCCTTTGCGCTCACTTGGGGAGTGAATCATCAGATGGAAGATCTTTCTCTCTGTTTCTCCTTCTCTCTGTATATCTGCCTTTCCAATACAAATAAATAAATCTTAAAAAAAAATACCAATATACATCCATTAAAAAAATGCTTGATTAGGGCCCAGGGCAATGGCCTAGTTGTTAAAGTCTTAGCCTTACATCACCGGGATCCTGTGTAGGTTCCTCTTGTAATCCAGGTGGCCCCACTTCCTGCTCAGCTCCCTGCTTGTGGTCTGGGAAGACCTTGAGATCCTGTGGCCACATGGGACACCTGGAGGAAGCTCCTGGCTCCTGGCTTTGGACTATCTCAGATCTGGCCATTGCAGCTATTTGGGGAGTGAAGCAGCAGACGGAAGATCCACCTCTCTGTCTCTTCTCCTCTTTGTAGATCTGACTTTCCAATGGGAATAAATTAATCTTATAAAAAGATGCTTGATTGGCATTTAATACTTGTACATCTTTATGGGACATGGTATAATATTTGAACATATAATTGCAGCATAAAATTAGCATTTATGCTTCTTTTTTTATTGGAACATATCCACTCATATATTTCAGTTCTTAAACCAGTATATAATACATTCTTGTGAATAATAGTTGCCCCAGCTGTACTACAATAATACTGTGATTAACAGATCAATGAATGAAAAAAGTGGCAACTATATGATTTTATACACTATGCAATGCTATAATATATATAAATATATTGGAAAAGAAAAATTCTGAGTCCAAATAAGTTCTATACAAATCAGAATTTTTTGTGAGAATATTGACAGGGTTATAATTTTTAGGTATATAAAGAATTGCAATCTGAAAAATGAAAAATCCTAGATAAAATAGATTTAAGAAGTCACATCACCAAATATGCTCTCTTTTGTTTTTCAAAAGTTTTACCTATCATTTGCTCTAAAATAACACATGAGCAAATGCCTTACATGGAAATTATCAAACCATAAGCTACTCTATTACCTTACTTAACATTATAACTAAAATTACAACTTTGCAAATTTAAACTAGAGAAAGATTACAGATTATAGCAAGTGTAGCAGATGTTTAAAAGAGTGTGGCAGCTTCTAGAAATTCTGAATATTATATCTTGTGAAATTATATTTTCAGTTAACATAAATGCTAAAACAGGTTATTCACTTTAACAAGTTTCTGAGACATTTTCTTGAGCAGTATGTAAAATCAACTTTATAAGGCCATTTGAATGTTCATAATTTCAAGTAAAGTACATGTTGTCACTTAATTCATGTGTATAATAGTTACAAACAAAATCATTCACCATATTCACCAAGAGGTGATGTATATTACTTAATAGAAGCCACTTTGATACACAATATTATGTTAAAATATTGATTATATAACAGCATTATGAGATAAATAGTACCTGGAAGCTAGACAAGAAAATTTCTTAAAGAACCAGAGAAATTAATAATCGTGCTAGAATCCTGGTAGTATTGAAAAGAGTTAAGTAAGAGTTAAGTAAGGAAGAACATGTATCTGCAAAAATCTATCTGCAAAATATAAACAGCAAATGGAGGTTTGTTAGTCCACTACTTTGGAGATCACTAATTACAAGATAATTATTAATTGCTCTAATATGCATTAATTTATCTCCAGTTATTACAAATTAGTCTGAATAGCAATGGTTTCAATTTGCGTAACCATCTGTGTCATAGGACACTTTAAGACAGCCATTTGACCATTCTTTCCTAAAGCATGCTGGTTGCGGCTGGGGTGTGGGGTGGAGAGGGAGGTTGCCAGAGCCTCGGGAATGTCACCTTGTACTTCATGTGCTCATCAAGAAGAGCTTTAGTGACTCTCGGTGCTCATTCATCATTTTTAAGTGGTATAATGAGTGCAGCATTCTAACAGTATTTGCTATAACAGCAGCATTAGTCCGCCCCACCTTATGCTAAAAACGTGAATGTTAAATGATGGGAAACAAGCTCTAATGGTGCCCTTTAATGCTCTGAGGACACAGACATTTCTGTGAACTTGACATTTTCTTGGTCTACATCTGGTCTTAAGTATTCCAGATAAGAAGCTTTAATATGTGAAAGTCCTCAGGCATTTTGTCACAGATAAATAGCATGGGATCTTGTGATAGAAACAGGATATCATCATTAATACCAGGGTAAAGACCGAGCTGGTTTTCCAGGTTGATAATGGGTGCCATTGTACAAATATCAAACATTTTGGATGCCAAGTGTTCCACTCACCATCACAAATATGATTTGGGAAAACCATGAAAATGACAAGCCAGCACGCTGATTGAGCGCCTGTGTGACATTTACTTTCTCTCATTTTCCTCCTGTAAATTTTATGGATTCCTATAAAAATATCAAATGGACCTTTTCCTCGATGGGTTAAAGGAAATATGCAAAGATACTATTTAACAACATATAATGAAGATGACGTTGATAGAGATGAAAATTAAGAACTTTTGAGGCATTTTAATAGAAGCAGTGATCAAGTACTAACCAAGGTAGAAAGAAAAATGCATCCTAGAATACCAGTGTAAAGATCCATGATCTTCCATTTTTGTTTAAGATTCCACTATGGTAAGTCACCAAAATGTATTATTTATACCTAGCAAACAGTTATTGAACAATTATCACATACTTCAAAGCAAAAAGCCGGGCACCTCTAGACTTCAAGTTGTTAATCCTTATGAAGAGACAAGTACATAGCTATTAATGATAAGAGCATATAAGCATTTCATATTTTTCTCTTATAGTTACAAATGTGACATATGAACGGTTTATCTTTTTATAAACACAATGGAATCATTTGGCAATCATATCGATGCTAAGGCAAAATGTTATTTGGGCCATAGACACATTCAAATTATGTTAGTTACAGTAATAGAAATAAATAAACACATACTTATCAGAGTATGACAGAGAACCAGCAAATGGTTCCTCAGCATGTTCTTCCAGAGAAAATAGGCATTACAGAAGTGAAAGATCAGCTGTGTTGGGAAAGATCAGCTGTGATGTGATAAGCTAATATCTGAATGTGAACTTGCCCTAGCTTAACGTAGAGTTAAGGCTCCCCAGACTGTTCAAAGGCCTGTTTGTTACTTGTGCTGTTACAGTGGAAAACAGAAACTATTCAGAGAATCCCAAAAGTTATTTAAACTTCCATTGGTATTTATTGAACACCTATTTGCATATATCACCAGAAAAGATATCACTTCTTACATTCAGAGATTTTTTTCAACTCTCTTTTCTCAACTCATGAAATAATTTCCAGACAGAGTTAAAATCAGAGAGAGAGACAGACTCGCCAATTCATGAAAGTTATTATTGAATTAAATTTCAGCCCCAAGTTTTTTGGCTATCTAATACCTGTAAGCTATTATAATTTACATATGTATATTCATTCACTCAGTAATTCTTTCATTCTACTCAATAAAATTGAGTTTTTAAAATTATGTGCTGCTAGCTTAGATGACTCATAAATGAATACATAATATTCTATGTTCCAGGAGGCAGGAAATCCAGTGAAGAGAGGAAGGAAGACAACTAAGAATCACAATGAAGTGTTACAGCTGATATAATGTATTATCTTCAGTGTGCCACAGGAGATGAAGTTGTAATGATTAATTCTTCCCAATGCCACCAGGATCAGTTTTACGAAGCAGATAGTGCTTATCCTGGGGTGCAGGAGGGGTTCAAAAAATTTTTGAGGGTAAAAAAAGGAATCTTGGACACACATAGTAGTTGATGAGAATGAAACTGACTAAGATAGATGCTTATAAATATAAGCTGAAAGACAGAAAAAGGTGTATAGGCTAAAAGATTTTTTTTTTCCTGTATTACACAAACAGAAGAATACTACAAGAAGAAAGACAAGATTTTAGGAGGAATGTTTTAAAATGTTTTTTAGGTATACATTTTAAAAAGAAGTCTGAATATTCTGAGGTCAAAAAGAGGGTGAATACAATAACCTGAGGGATGAGGGCCTCATAACACTAATGAAAAGTCAGAAAGGAATGATGTTTAAGAGGTAGGATGAGCCAAATAATTAATTGTGCATGACATAATATTAAAAATATATAGTTGACTCTCTGATTTCTGGCATGGATGAGCAATTGGACAGTGACATCATCAGGAAACAAAGGGAATGTCACAAATGAGTTAATGGCACTCAGTTATCTGCTTCCTGTTTCTTCGAGCATATAACTTATTTGATTTCTCTGACTAACCTAATGCTGTAATACTCTAGATCTAACATGGGCTGTTCACTCAGCCTACAAGTTGGCTAGCAATAATTTCTAAAAACAGCACCAATTCTTGAATTGCTGCTTACGCTTTACTTTCTCATTGCTCCAAAAAAGAAATATTTATCTTGTAAGTCTTTTCATCAATCATTGGCATCTATGCTCTGATTTTTGTAACAGTTTTCCATCAATATGACTGGGTTTTATTCAGGCAAATTCAACTGCGGAGGTTAATCATAACATGGGTGACAATTTCTTTCTTTTCTCCCATGATATTTAATATTCTTTTGTTAAGTATTCTAACAATTGGAAACTTTTAATTTAAAAAATCTTAAGAAAAATATTTCATTTAAAAATTGAGGAATATCTGGAATCCAAATGTTCTCTAAATTTTTGAAGGCAGATCAAAATTGATGAAGAAAGCACAAACTTTGAATTGTTTTAATTTAACTCATATAAGTTTGGCCAGGGGAAAATTTCTATACATTTGAGCTTTACCCATGGTATTTGAAGTGCTAAACATTGTAAGTAGGCAATAAAAAATTCTCAGGAGGCCAGAAATCCTTTTCATTGCAGTCTGACACAGTTTTGTTGTTTTGTTTTATAACACATTGAAGTAAGACATATTTCAGAAATACTTCACTATTTCTTATAAAGTTTTTTTTGAGGTATCTTCAGAAACATTCTATTTCTTATAAAGTTTTAAAAATTGTTCTAGCACTGTGGGGTGAAAACAGAATTCTGAAAATAGAATTTTCAAAAATATTAAAACCTGGCTTTGCAAAGACAAATTTTCTAACACTAAAATATGATGTTAGAAAGAAATATCATGTTTGATGCTATTTGTACAACTTGCCCTATTTCCCATTCAGCTAATATCTGTGACTCCATATTATAGGTGACATCTGTCTCAATGGCCCAGAGTCAGGCTTTGTCTTTTTGGTTTACGCAGCTTATACTATGTTAAGTTTGCGAAAATCACATTGAGGTAATGATAGATTTTGTTTTTAATAATTTGTGCTAGTTTTAAGGACTCATAGAGAGATGATAAGAATAAAGTAATCGGATAGTTATTTTGTTCAGTAAAATGAATGATTCAGCACAGTTCAGGGGAAAGATCATACTGTTTAGAGTCAACAAAGAACTGAAACTGAATGCCAGCAAGCTCAGCTCTGTGACTTTTTCCATGACCTCAGATAAGTTTATTATTCCTTGGAGCCTCTACAGTATTTCCTCATGCAAAATGAGAATAACTGGACATACCTCATCAGGAACTATGAAAATCAAATCAGATTTGATATCCAAAACACCTTACCAATTGCCTGATCATTAGGTGTTTGATTAGTGTTTGCTATTTCCTCCTTTGCACATCCCAATAACATGGCCCTTACCCAAATTTGAGATGGAGAAATAGTGAAGAACTGAAAATATATCAAATATTACCAGAAATATGGTCCCAATTAGTTTACTCCTAATATAACAAATAATGAAACATCAAAGATATATTCTCTTCCTATATTTGTAACTGTCTATGATTTTTAGAAATCATCAGCATTTATGGAATATTTATTTTGTAACAATGAGGTAATACATTGGCACGAAATCTTCATTGCCCCTGAGGAGTTTGCAACCTGCTTTTAAAGAACCACAGGACTGATTTCCATAAAGGCTGTACCATTTGAGTCCAGAGGGAGTAGGGTTCCTTTTTCCCGCATCTCGACAGCAAGCGTCGTTGGGTTTTGTTTATGTGGGCCATTATGGTGTTAGGTGGTACCTCATCGATGTTTAATTTGGATTTCTTATTGTGGGAGGCTGGAACATTTTTTATATGTTTGTTTTCCATTTGGACTTGTTCCTTTGTGAAATGTTTGCATTTCCGTGGCCATTTCTTGAGTGGATTTTGTTGTATTGTTTTTGGGTGTTTTGAAGTTTCTTTGTATATTGGAAATTAGCCCCCTATCGCTATATGTGTGCAAAAGATCTTCTCCACTCTGATGGGTTGCTTTTACTTTATTGATTGTTTCCTTGTGTAAGAAATTTTAGTTTGATGAGGTCCATTTGTTATTTATTTGTTTCAATGCTATTGCTTTTGGTGTCCTTATTAGAAGTCGGTACTACTTAGGTCTTGAGGGTAGTTTAATTTTTTGAAGAGTGTTGAAGGTGTTGGATGTAGGTTTAGGTCTTTTATCCATGTAGATTGGATTTGTTTATGGAGATAATGTGGGTTATCTTTTTGTTTCTAGGCTATAGCCGTTGTCAACAACATTTACTAAGAGGCCGTCCACTTGTTAAGGTTTCATTGGTTTTTTGTCAAGATATTGGTGTATCTGTTGGGATTCCTTTTGGTGTGCTTCTATCTATTCCATGATTTCTTTCTGTCTTTGGGCAGTAAGGCTGTTTTGTAACATGCTTTATAGTAGGTCCAGAGGTCGGGATTGTGATTCCCCCTGCTAATTTTAATTTTCAGGATGGTTTCTAGCTATGAGGTTATTTTTGTGTTTCCAGATGACTCTTGAAAATTGTATCAGTTCCTGAAGATGTTGGGCAATTTGATTGGAATAGCGTTGAAAAATGTATATTGATTGAGGTAGTAATTGGAAAGAAGCTAGGTTCATTCTACTTCATGGATATACTAGCTATTAAAAAAAAAAATGCAGATCTTTGAGTTAAATGGGACAATGGAAATATTATGTAATGGAAGGAGGAATCCAAAAGTTAGATACACATCGTTTGCCTTGATTTAACTGTAATTTTTGTTGGTGTTTCGTTATTTTTGAACCTGTCATTGATACTGTTCACGATGTTTCGAAGAATGGACTTGCATTATTTGTAACATATTTGTTTACCCAATTACGATGTCAATTATATTCATAATGTTTATAATGATATGAGGCCTTGTTGGGTGCTTTTATGACTGGATCTTTACTAGTAGGACCTATCTTCAGGACCAAAGAAGGTCTCCAGGAGGCCATGAATTTTTGGACAATAAGACGTGACTTTATGTAGGCATGTGTTTGAAGCAATTGAATTCAATGAACTTGAACTTTGTTATGAACAAGAGTGGCGGAATCCACATGGGGGGGATGGGTATGGGTGGGGTGGTGGGGATACCAGGCCTATAAAAACTGTATACATATATAATGTAAGCAACAATAAAAAAAAATAAAATAAAAGTAATTTGAAAATGTCAAAAAAAAAAAAAAAAGAACCACAGGAGATCAGGAGTTTCAGAAATCCTGGTGATCAACAAACACCTTCTTCTTCAAAAAGAGAACTGAGCCCCAGAAACTTTCAATGTCTTATTGTATATATTGTTAAAAGTGGCAACTTGACTAAGATTCCCTGGTACACAATCCAGTGCTTTTCCTCCCATCATCTACTTTTCCAAATCTTACAGTATAAGAAGCTTTATTGGACAAAAAACACAAGAACTTTTTTGAGTAAGATTTTTTTCCTCTTCTCTGAAATATAATCACATTTTATCATGTTATATCCATTGAATTACCATAACTGTAATGTGCCATTATATTCAGTAAAAAACAAATTTAAAATGCTCTGATTAGCTTTCAAAACATACTAATCATACTGAAAACAAGATGCTGAATGTTAGCATAGGCAGCTTGGCCACTATTATTCATACAATCATTTCTATTATCCATATTAGACTATATAACTACAAAATGGCTAATGTGGTTTCAATTCAGAGATGGCCTGTCACTTTCATAGACTGGTTTCTCCTCAGTTTGCAATTTTCATTATCTAATTTTCATCTTAGAGCCTTATTGCTGACATAAAATCTAATATGACAAGCTTTAAGTTTAGCAAACATTAGTGGTTGTAACGAAATAGTTTGTGATCAAGTGATTATCCCTATGTGAGTACTTAAACTAGAGATTCACAAAACATTGAACGTTAGGCCTAACTTCAGTTAACTCCAAGAAAATAGACACTATAGCAGTCTCTCTCTTGACCACAGAACTCTTGAAAAGAAGGGAAATATTCTGTTTTTCATCCAATTACCATTCATTATTGGCATTTTATAACCTATAGTCCCCACTATTAGAAAAAGATTTCAGAGGAAAATATAATAATTTTAGTAGAAAGTATTAAGGGTACCAATATTAGAGAGAATACACATTGATGTAGAAAATCAGTGTATTGATTGAGCATTTTGTATCCATTATCCTTTTCTCTAAACACTAATTCTGAATAAGCAGATATAGTCTTAGTTCCCAATAGAATGCCTAACCCAGAATGTATGGCCCAGTCTGTCATTATATATAAACAAGGTATATCCAAAATGAAGGATCTCAGATAAAATAAGTCAGAAATGAAGCAAGAAGCCCAGAAGAGGCATCAGTGTAACAGAACTTTGCACATACCCATAACCTGGATTGATGATAATGGAAATCAGAGACTGGAAATGGACTTTAAACAGACTGAAGAAAGAAGCAGGTCTAGATAGAGAAGAAATCGAACTTCTGGGTACATTCAATTGTTAGAACAGGGAGGATGTAACAATTCAGAGTCCCTATTTCAGAGTCACAAGGATCAAGATCCTGCTCCACCACACACTATTAAGTTATTTAACTTTGGTATTCCTTTGTTAGGTTGAAAAATGGATAAAACAATTATTCCTAATTTATTACAGTATTTATGAGGTATACATGTATTTAAAATGTTTCACATAATATCTGGCCCTTACTAAGTACTCAATAAGTATTAATTAAATAAATACTGGGTTGGTAAAAATTAACTAAGTAAGATGTTTGCATAGGACTTTTTAGGGTAAGGAAATGGGAACTATGAACCCAAAGACAGCTTGAGAGCTGACTTCTTGTAATATAAGTGAATTGAATAAGAGGAAAAAGACAGAAATATATAAGGAAGAATCATCAAAATTGGGATAGAGAGTACAAATAATGAAAAAGAAAAAATCTTTGGGATCTTAAATTATTTGTTTTATTTATTTGAAATCAGGGAGACAGAAGAAACAGAGAAATAGACAGACATGAATCTCTCATTTACTGGTTCACTCACCAAATGACAGCAATAGTTGGGGCAGGGCAAGATCAAAGACTGAGAACTCAATTCAGGTCTCCAAGTTTCTGGCAGTGATCCACTCACCCGTGCCTTGCAGGGTACACTTTAACAGGAAGGCATACTCAACGATCAAGCCCTGACTCAAATACATGTAGTCAGCAAAAGGATGCAAGCATTCCAAGTAAATAGGCAGACTGCCTGCAAATGATCAGGACAACAATTCAAAGCATCACCATATAGAAAGCTAACTCATCAGCATCACATGACACAAAGAATATGTGTTGTACATGTTGTACTTCACATACAAAAATGAAAGATTGTCTAGATGTATTCACAGAAAATTAGATATGTGCATATAATACATATGTTGTAAATTATATATACATGTTTATATTATTTATGGTATTCTAAGCACTGATTTTACCACTATTTCATTTTAAAAGATCTTAAATGTGATCAGAATCAAGATATGTATTAGTTTTAAAATTTATCCTTAAATTATTTTAATGCAATATCCATGTATGAATTAGGAGACTGCATCTACTAATATTTCATCTACTAATAGGCTATGATAAAACACACAAAATTTTAAATAATTTTAAAAACATGAAGTTAATATAAATTTTCTTTCTCTACTCTTCACTGCCCAGAGTCCTTGCACTAGGCTGTGATGCTCTGTTGCACATACTGCATTCAGAACACATGCAAAACAAGCCAGGAAGAATCTGCAATGCAGATAAAAGGGAAACATCATTCTTAATTTGCATATCACACCATGAACAGTAACTGATTTGTCAAATATCAAAGAGTTTATGTATTTCAGGAGCCCTCCATTCCATTTCTGGAACATTTGGTTTAGTTTTTTTTCCACAACCAATTTTATAGAAAAGATTATGTCTTTACCTGAACTGATATAATTTAAAAATTGCAAGCATTGGATTTCTCTTAATGGCTTAAGAATATTGGAAAACAAAGCAAAACAAAAAAAGTAGACCTGCAATTTAGATTGCAGAACAGACAGGGAGTTTAAACAGTAAGATGCAACTCTGAGTATTAAATTTAGTATACTAGCTGCTGCAGAGAAACATCAGACCACGTTCTCCAGTGGCTAGAGTGGAGAGACACTGTTCTGCCATGTCTCCAGGCTCTTTTGTACGCTGTGGCTGATGTGATTCCCAGACTTGTGTCCTGCACAGAATTTAAACTACTTTTGTAAGTAATGGCAAAGGAATTTATTGACTTCCTCTCAGACTGAAAGCAGCAGTGAACACTTGCATCAAATTATTCACTTGGATCTTAAGCTTATTAAAAATGGGGCAAGTTGTGATTGATGTTGATTTTTATACCATGGTGTCATCTATTCTGATATCTTAATGTCTTAAAACATTTATGCAAAGCTTTGTTTTTGGATTACTGGCATGCCCACAACTATTCTTTATTTGCCAAGATGACAGCGCAAATCATTTTATTTGCAGAGGTAAGGGGACTTTTTGCCACAAACCAGCCCCCACAATAACATTTATTTATTGAATTCTTGGAACAGTTACAAAGAAATACAAGACACACTTTATGTTTATAAAAACCTTGCACCACAAGGAAATGACAATCTTATAGATCCAAATTTATCAATTAAAAAAAAAAGTCAGTGATAGAAACAATGCCACAAAGCCAAACACAATGGAGAGCCTGCTGTCAAAGGAATAATAATTGATTATTTGGGTAATTTTTTTTCTAGTTCTCAATCTCTACAAAAGTGCAAAAGTTTAAACTGATTATTTGTAAATTTTCTCCCAAACTAACAGCTTTATAAGCAATATCAAGTGTCATATACTTACCCTTAAATCCTTCACAAGTTTACCATGTTTTATCTGCAAAAATCTAAGAGTAACTTATGTCAAGGGACATTGAAAAAATATTTTATCTACATTCTCTTAGGACAGCATAACAGTTCACAGATCAAAGCCTGTCATCCAATTTCATTACACAAAAAATGTGACTTCCACATTTTTTGTAATGTCATTTTATTTGGAAGTGATATCAATATCACATGGTTAGCAGCATTAAGGTTTTGTGATATGTTCTGGACCCTACATGAAACTAACATTCTTGAATTTTCAAAAGACAGGTAAAATAATGCAACAGTGAAATTGCTTCCCTACTTTTGTTTACTTTTTCTTTTTTAAAATTTGGCTGCAAATACTTGTCTCTCTCTAAAATATGCAAATGATCAAGTTGGGCTAACATAGAACTCTTCACAGACATTCATGTTTGTGCCACTCTTGAGAAAGTTGTATCAGCTCTTTGAGTCTCAACTTGTGACATGAAACGAAACATTCAACAAAGAATGCAAATTTCTTTCCCTCTTTCACATATATCACATTAGAGGTATTAGTGTCACACACATTTTTACCAGTGAGCTTTTCTCATGTTGTTGAAATTAATTAGGAGACAGTAAAAAGCAAGAAACAGACATAAAAATCAAGGATTGACAGAGATATATAACAGAACTTTTACATTTACACTACAAGAAATTTTAATTTAAAAACCAAATTGATACATCTTCTGAATGAAAGGACTAAGATAATGAAGAGGAAGACTGCAGAGTTGCACAGAGGCAATGTGTAGGAAGGCTAGAATGTTACAAAAATACAAGCAACAGAAACTTAACAACACAAAGTATTTATCTAATTTTCTGAAGGAAAACTATGCTTCAGAAAATATGGTTATATATTCCTGATCAAGAGGAATTCATTGATAAGAATTTGCTAATATTTTATGTCAGTGACCAGAAAACCAGATTTCACCACTAACAGTGGGGAAGAGGAAAATATATGTAGCTCAAAAGTTCTTAAAAGCTATAAAGATACCAAGGGCACTTTAAATATATATCCCCAAACACTCCCTATCCCTAAAAATAAAATGCCACTGTAAATGGTTGTTATGCCATCCATCATGAATATGAGTTCAGTTTCTGAAAAGAATTCTGGTCAATGAGGAGAATTTCTACTTTATTTACAATAATGGCATGTCATCTCATGAGTTTACTATTATGCTCTTTTCTCATCTGTATGTTCCACTGTTGCCATATGTGGATATTTAATCAGTGAGAAAGAGATGGACGATGTTGTAAAGCATGAGAGGGAACACTGTCATGTTTTTACATCCTCCAAGAAAATTAAACATTAGCTTCCCAACATCTAAAAGTAGTCTATCTTCTACGAAGTAATTAATATGACATAAGAAATGATTGAGCCTTTAAAACCATAGTTGTTTTCATTAAGTCCTAATTCAAAGACCAGGTTGCCTATAAGATTGGTTAAGGGAAATATGTGGAGGCATCCGTTTAGCTTTGGTTGCATGTTATCTTTCTGTGGTTTACAACTGTTGACCAGGAGGAATAGAATACAATAATATCCCTAGCACTCACTTTTGTAGTTTATTCTGTGTTCACAATTTAGTAATGTTTTTATTAAAGAAAATCTTCAGCATTCTGTGAGATGTCGATACATTCTAAAATACTATAATGCAATCCCAATGTGCACCAAAAATACTGTATCTCATAGATTTCCATGACTGCAAGTTTGAATAGCTTCAAAGAACATTCATAAACTTTATAAAATAGCCAGCTTACTAAGCAAAGGCACACTAATTTAAGTGGTGAAAGAAAAATAAACACAAAATGTACAGTCTTCATTGACAAAATAACAATAACTTTCAATCTGATTTCAAGGACTATATCTAGTTTAAAATTAGTAGATAAGTAAATAAGCAATACAGTATATTTACCCAATACAATGCCTGCATTGCTGCATGCTTTTAAAGAAAATTTTGCAGTTCAAAAGATTCAAATTTCTTCTGAACAAACTGTTCCCAGATTAGGGTATATAAAGAACATAAAACAGAAATTCATTAATTCATTTGCTGCTAAAATATACATCAATTCTCTGTTGAACTAAATGTATAAAACTTTATTTTCTTTTGAAGCAGTCAGTTAATAACAAACTGTTAGAGGACCGCTACATGTATTCAAAGGATTGAAAGGACAGGTTGAACAACACTACAGGCCAGGTTTTACAGCAAGTGCCTAGGTCTGTGGACACACTATTGTCACCACAGACAGCTAATTTGTCATTTCTGATGCAAGGAAACCAACAACCTCTCAGAACAATAAAGACAGCTCAAGTAATATCCTCAGATCATTCTTCCCCTAGTGGTGGTTTCTGAGGCAACTGTCTTTGTCCCCTGAGCTGTTACAGACTGTCAGCAAGGAGTGGTGAACCTCTCTGCCCCTTCCCCCAAAGGACAATGGAGGGAAAACTAAAACATTAATCTCACTCACCTCCCCCACCCCCACCCTCTGCATTTCAGAGGTCCAGATGGGTCTGCAATCCCTCCCCTTCGTAATAAATACTATTCTTTTTCAAGAAAAGAACATACAATTTTTTTTAAAAAAAAGAAAGCTACATTCCAATAAATAGTGTATACTTTCACTTGCACACAAAAAAATACTTAACCGTTAGAATATTTTTCTGACCTATATGTTTATGAAACTACTTTTTTGCTCTAAACAAAAGATAATTTTGGAATTTACTCTTTCTCTGTCTGTCTCTTCCTCTCTCTCTCTCTCTCTCTCTCTCTCTCTCTCACACACACACACACACACACACACAGAGTTATCAGGCTAAGTAATCTGGCAATTAATCAAATCCTGGCAAAATAACTCATAATTACAAACCATGTACATTTAACAAAGTGAGGTCAAATGCCCCAAGATCCACATCCAGTTTCATGTATTAGCTGCATGACATCCTATACTTACTTAAATTATGTCTGCCTCAGATTTTCATTTTGACAACAGGCTTAATAAAGACCATGCATTTGTGTGACTTCAGGAATGAATGTTAGGATTCGGTGAGTTTTCTGGCATATAGAATAAGCAAAACTCATTATTTATAACATTAGGACTATGAAGATACTTTAAAAATGGCATAAAAAGAAAAACTCAGACTGATTTAAAAAAAACCCTGAAATCTGCATGCATATGAAGGGTTTTCAAAATATTAGTGGAAAATGTGGATGATGAAAAAATATGCATCAATTTTAATTTTTTGCAACAAAATTAATTTACATTATAATTCTGTTTTCCCACAAAATTTGGAGTAGCCTCATTTAATGTCAGCACTATTATTTCTGTGGCTACTGACATAGTAATTCATTTTAACAATGACAAAAATAATAACTGTAACAGTTGTGGAAGTAGATTATGATTAAAGTAGCAAATTCAATATTTTATGTGACATATTACTACATAAATAAAGCTTGCTTCAGCAGAATGAAACAACGACAATGCTTGTCATGCATCTATTTAATGTGAATCACCTCACAGAGTACACACGAGGTTACATCAATATCAACTAAGAAAGCATGGATCCTATGGTGGCCAGGAAAAAAATAGATTTGCTCATGCTCCTGAGTGCAGAGAGTGGGGATTAACTGAGAGTGATTATCTTTATTCTTTTCCTGACAACTTAATTAAGTCGTCTAATTAGTCACAGTCACTGAGCTCTGCATTATCAATGCTGACTCTCATTAGAATGGCTTCTTCTCTACCCTGACATCTAGTGTAAAAAGTTACCTGAGGTAAACACTGCCTAAAGATTGCAGGGAATTTCTTCTATTTTTTTGAAGTAAAATTGATAAATACAAATTTATACATATTCAAGGAATACAGTGTGATATTTAATATATGCATGAATTATTAAATGAATACTACCACCAAGTGAAATAACATGTCACCACTTCATGTAGCTTGTTTGGTGTGTGCATGTGTGACTCTCTGGTAAGCATATCTTATTACAATCATGGCATCTAATTTCATCACGATTCATGATTTCATTCATGATTTCAATGATAGGCTGCATCATTAACTATAATCAGGTCTCCAAAATGTCAGTTGACTTATAAATGTGAGTTTATATTCTTACACAAATATTTTCCTATTGTTCTTATGAGCTAAAAGTCATAACCACCATTCTCCTCTCAACTATCTTAATATTCTCTTTATGATAGTCTATAGCTTCCTATCTGTGTCTTATTTATTTCACATAGCATAATGTACTCCATGTTCATTCAGGTTTGTCAGAAATGACATGATATCCACTTTATTAAAGACTGAGAATTCTTAGCCAGAAACATTAGCTTGCTTGCTTCGGTGTGTGCCATCAGTACAGTGTGGGTCTCCATACTGGATCCTCACACTGTCTGGATCACCATGCTACCATCTCCACCACCAACAGTAACAATGTTTTGTGTCTCTCTCTCTGGCTTTCTTTGTCTTCCCATGCCACATTCTTCTCTCAGTTGTTAGTCTTTTCACACTATTCTCAACTTCCTGCATTAATAAGGAACGTACCCCCAAAACTGCTCAAGCCAAAGCATGAGAGCTCATACTGTATCCCATAAAACAATTTGTACAAAAAGACGTCAAACAAGGCAATGCTTACATCAAAGAAATAATTTTGTAACTGCAGAAATACAGGCAAACAGCAGAAAAGATGGGGACACCCCAAATTCCTCATGTCATACACAAACCCCCAAACAAAACAATATCCCAAGGATCTTATTATTCCTTCCCAATTAACTTTAATTGCAAGCTATTGCTGTGTATTCACTATGTCTAAAGGAGTGATACATGTCATGACTCTAATGCTAGGTTCCTACAAACTGTGGACATTATTTTGTAATCATATTTCCAGTTGCAACATCTCATGAAACAATTCCAAATACTACACTGCAACAATATGGACAGTGTTCTGAGATTATGCAGATACCACATGTATTCATTAACTAATATGTCATTTTACTGGGGAAGTTTGTGCTAGGATTTTACTCAACTAATATTTCTTCATTTTTTCCTAAGTTTATGATTATTATTTCTCTTAATTTTAAGCAAACTGAACCACAGGCATAACTTCTATTTCCAAATCGCTGATTTTAGATAACAGCTATGAAAAAGCAGTATTTGAAGCAAATCACAGTGTCTATTAAAGACATTTGTACTTTTCTCCTCTGAATTCATAATGGAAAATATCCTGATATCTTGCATTCTCTGATTTAAATCCCTCCTTACAGGGGATCACCCCTGATCCTTCTTCATTCTGCAATGCATTTTTTGTTCTGTGATTTGAGGCACAAGAAACACTTTCTACAAATTTATGGACTATGCTGATGCACAAGCTTGAAAAATAACCCTTTCTTTTTTTACCATCAGCATGAGCTAGTACTGTTTTTTAAGGCTCACCTCTTGTGTGAAAAAATCATGATTAGAGTAGAAATGGTTTCTGTCAGGCACATGATTAGTTTCAATGACATGGAAGCAGAACTGCCTATATTTTGGGTGTGTCAAAGATTTTGTAAACCATAAATCATTACAAGGAAGCCAAGAAATGATTGTTTCCTGATTGAAATGTTAGCTCATCCTTATTCAGTTTTTGAATTCTGCTAATGTTGCCAGATGAGCAAAGGACATTTTTCATGAAAGATTGATAAACAATATCAGCATATGCAAATGAATCCACTTAGCCTTCAGAATGTAATCTTTGGCTTGCAATTATCTTTGTCTCTAGTCAATCTAATTTAAGAAATCTGGTCACAAGGTAACAAAACAAACAATTCTGAAATGATTAGAAAAAATACTATTTGTCCTTGTGTGGCTTACACTGTAATTATTATAAGATGAATGAGTCAGATAGCCATTTTAAAAATTATAGCATCATGGTTATGAATATTATAAATGAAACAGAATATAATACTGTGAGAACAGCTTTAAATAACAATGGCTTCCATTTCAACAGACTAAGAGAGGAGATATTTAGACCAGTAAGGTTCAAGAAAATAGGTGATACATTTTTAAAAACTGAGGAATACTAATGAATTGCAGAAGCAGAATAAATAGTTCAGTTTTTGCAGATTTTAAAAACAGTTTTGGTGCAGTAATAAAAAACTATGAAATTGGACTGCAAAAGGATATAAAAAGAGTCATACATGATAATAATATTATATTTAGTGTTATTCAGAGAATAATTAAACTTGAAGGAAGTTTTAAATAACATTCCTCTATTAGGAAAGTCAGACTTTTCAACATTTTGAAAGTAAATACATCTTCTGATCATCACCTGAAAAATACCTCTAAACTTCCAAAGTTTTCTTCAAAGGTAAGAAATCAAAAAAGAGAAAATCTGATATCATGAATTCTATAATTTGTCTTTATATATTTATCTCAAAAATTAAGAGCTGATTCCATCTAATGGTGAGTTAATATATAAAATATGGTATAAATATGATAGAATAGTACTAAATCATAAAAAGAATGACAGGTGTAATAAAAATGAATGGAACTAGAAGTTAGTAAGTCAATTGAAATGAGTCAGACACAGAAAGACAAATATCACATTTTCTCACATAAGTGGAAGCTGCTACATATCTTAGCTATTTGTGTTAATATATGTAGCACACAAGAGTATACAATTGTGTGTATGCCCAACTTTATAACAGATAAACATTGTCTTCACTGTATTGTGCCATCTACATGACAATGTACACATCTTCCCTAATTTAATCACTGTCATGAATTCACATTATCTGATATTAAGGTCCCTGTTTTCAATAACAACTAGTATACTTCTGTGTGAACTTGATATCTGTATGTAAAGTACATCTGGCAAAATGTTAAAAACTGATAATTTAAAAATAAATGTTAATAATTCTCAGAGAAACACAATATCAGAAATATCACGCTATATCCTATAAGTATGTATAATTAATGTTAATTAAGCACTTATTTTTAGTAAAAATAATCATTGGTAATCAAACACTTTCAAAGAAAAATAAATTTTATGTCAATATAAAACAAGGTCAAAAATCAAGAAGTCATAATTTTAAAATAATATATACTTGCATATACAATAACATGTACTCTTTACCAGTATTTTTGGAATTAAAATATGCAAATAATTTAGCTGCTATTCAGGACACTAAAAATAGAAGACTTTACTAAGATTTTACAATTTGCCACAAAAAAAAGATCTATGCTTAGCAAATTTCCCACCTGATCTTCTACAATTCCCAATGCTCTTAAAATTAGGCAGTGTGAGGTAAACAATTCTAACTAATGTGCTGCCAACGGAAGGGATTAGTAAAGGCAGCAAAAGTGCTGGTGCCCTTGGCCAATTTCTATTTCCATGCCAAGGACATCAGTCTCTATTTTGTTCTGTTGTGCCCCAAAGAGAATCAAGCCATTGTTCCAGATAATGGAGCGAAAATTTTTTGAACCCCTGTGAACTCAGATCCTCAAGTGATTGTGGAATTATTATCTTCTCAACCAAATCCCTTAGTCCAAACTCTTCTCAACCAAATCCCTTAGTCCAAACTGGGTTGATTATACAACATGAAAACGAATAAAGTTCATTGCATTAAAACATTGACCTTGTTTATTTTCATTTTTTGAAAGTACAATATGCACTAGCCTACCTTGACCAATAAATACATGAACAGTATGAAAATAGAAGGCACCTAAAGGGTCCAGTCTTAAAAACCTCAAAGACGCATCCAACTCTTACTTTAAAGATCAAGAAAAACCTACTTGAGTCTACTTGAAACAATAACAAAAAATTCAACTTAATTAAATGAGGGCAGCACTAAGGCTAAAAAGTGAGTGACTTGGGAGCGAAGTAAGAATGTAGAGAAAAAAACAGCACATTGAGAAAAATTTACAATGTTTCTTCAATGGAGTTTGATATCTCTGCCACAGAAAGACGCTGGACAAGAAAGAAGTACTTTACCATTCACCTTTTTAGTGGCTAACATCCGTTTACTGCTTCCTTGGCAAAATATTTGCATGAGTTATATATTACTACATGGACAGTTCATTTGTATTTGACACAACTAGCTAAAAATACAGAAGTTAAGTTCACCTTTAAATTAACCTATATATGCAGTATCAGTGTTCCTTCATCATCTACTCATCTTGCTTAAATTTTTACTTTCCTCTTTTTGTTGTTCCCCCAAACATCCATTTCTTACTAAATACTCATCTTTCTTTTGCTCCATCTCTGGGACTTGAGGTTACACTTCCTTGGCCCCTTAACCTGCACTTCTAAAACGATGAATAAAATGGTATAAGTCCTGAAATCCTTTCTGTGCTTAAAATTGCAGCAATTTTTCAGTAAACGTGCCAGGAACAGTCAATAGAAGTTATACCTCTTACCCGCCTTAATATCTCAAAACACAAAAGTGTTGATGCAGGAGAAATGGTATTTTAGTATTCTCTAAATCTCTTTCTGAGACTTTTTGGCACATTGTAGTTTAACCCTCTGTGGGAAAGGACAGCTTTATTACAAGACAAACTTCACATTAACAGATAAGCAAATGAAATGGAGGACATTTAAGATTAGATATGAATCAGTTTTTCCTTGGCAATGATGTTCTAGATCCATTCAGGGTTTCAAAAAATTGGTGCACACTCATATGGAAAGTATAAAGATACCATTTTAAAAACAAGTCTTACACTTTCTCAATATGATGCCAAATATATTGTCCAGTCCTTAGAAAGGACACTGGGGAAGTGACAGAAAAAGAAGGCAATAGAATGGTTGAGATTCACCAAATTGGCAACTATTTCACAGCACATCTCATTTGGTCATATGATAAAGTCTAGACAGGAGGATGCTATTTTTATCTTCATTTTAAATATAAGGTAAATAATTCATTTAAATTATATAAACAATTAAACTTAGTCATTAACCCTGAAAATTCATATATATATATACACACACACACACACATACATATATGTAATCAACATTTATACAGATCATCTCCTAGAAGAAAAAAAACAACTGAAAATGGTTTCACTTCTACCCAAACGAGCACTGCCATTCCTCAAAACAATGATCTGAACTTGTTTGAAATTAGTGAAGTTAAATATAAGAGAATGATTCATGTTTCAGCATTATCTATTAAACATTCTGATGAATTTTAAAGAAATGAATTCTTTTTGCTGTGGTACTTTTCTAGCCATTCCTTTTTTTTCCAAAATATGTAAGCATCCAGCATTAAGACAGGAGAACTGACAACATCAGATATTAAAAGGAGTGGAAGAAATGTTTAGAGGAACTTAATAGATAAAATCCTGAAATGTCTCTTAATAATTCAGCATTAACCTTTAACCTTCTGCCTTTTAAAAACTTCTCTATGCAGTGTCTAGACAGTAAACTCTCAGAAATTCTTGACAACACAATTTTAAACATAATTCCGCTGATGAGATATACAAGAGAGTTGGAAATCGGAAAAGAAGGAAAATCATTTTGCTGCAACAATGGCTGGCAGGCAGGTGTCAGATATAAAGCTTGTGTGGGTTGCATAAATTCTGTGAACCACCAGCTTCAGAGCCTAGATAGCCAAGAACAGCAGCACTTTCCCAAGATTTCTGCAGCTTTCTAGTCTACAGCAAGCAATTTTGTTGTTGTTGTTTGTTTGTTTCCTAACCACTCTTTCCGAGACATTCTAATGCTATGTACCATTCACCTCTATTAGTGGCTAGTCACTAATCACGTCTGGCTTGAAATATTATCAGTGTTTCCCATTTTCCTAACCCATCTGACAAAAATGCAGTATATACATATATAACACTGTACTTATCAGTCTGTAAGACTTAGTATAGCACAAATTTGAGTAGAAGGTATTTATAAAAATGTAGAAGCTTGAGACAGCTGAAAGCATTGCACACTGAATTTGCTGCATGATAACTCAGATTCAACATTACACTTTCAAATTTTCAGGTATCACTCCCAAAATTTTTGCATGAAATGACTTTGGACAGCTTTATCTATGACATATAAAACACACAACATAGAAATATATGAATTTTTCTATGGAATTTCTATGGTATATATAGAATCAGAAATCAGAAAGAGTTATGTTTGAGATGTTTAACATGATGGTAATTTAAAAAGCCTGAGGAAAGCATAATTAAATAATATACTTCTTTTGATGCAAAGCAATTTTGAAAATTAGGCATAATAATTAATATTATGCACTTCCATGACATAGATCATTAATGTGACACTGAACTAGAGCCTAGTCAAGATTTATGCAGATTAAAAACTCAAAAATATATAATCAATATTTGTATCCTGGTCACAAAAAAACAAGAAACAAGGGGCCCGGTGGCATGGCCTAGCGGCTAAAGTCCTCGCCTTGAACACGCCCTGGGATCCCATACGGGTGCCAGCTCTAATCCCAGCAGCTCCACTTCCCATCCAGCTCCCTGCCTGTGGCCTGGGAAAGCAGTCGAGGACAGCCCAAAGCTTTGGGACCCTGCACCCACGTGGGAGACCTGAAAGAAGTTCCTGGATCCTGGCTTTGGATCAGCATAGCATTGGCCATTGCGCTCACTTGGGGAGTGAATCATTGGACGGAAGATCTTCCTCTCTGTCTCTCCTCCTCTCTGTATATAGCTGACTTTTGAATAAATAAATAAATCTTAAAAAAAAAAGAAAAAAAACAAGAAACTACAGTTCACATAAAAAGCCAAAAAAAAAAAAAAACCCTCTAATATCAAAAAGAACGCTGATGTATGACATTAAAAGGTAAATTTAATCTCTAATTTTCTTTCTTCACTAAGGAATACCTTTACAAAAAATGTGAGTTTCCAGTGTAAATTTGTGCTCATGAACTCATGTGTTTTAAGGCATCTACCTATTCATTACATAATGTGACACATAAGCCAGTTTGCTATTCATAAAATATGAATTTTTTAAAATGTACCCAAACAAAAATGCTATAAGCAATAAGGCAAAACACTATACATGCATAGTAAAGAACTGGCTACAGTAAAAATATGTCAAGAACAGTTAATGTCATTGTACCAGGAAGCATAAATGCAAACAGGCAGAGTTTAGACTTCCCCATAATCCCATAAAAATACAAGGCAAGTACAGAAGAAATTTAATGTGTAACATTCTAGTTACACAATTTGTCCTCATAGTTGAGACAAATGCCTGCACTTTTAAAAATACATAAGTTTTTCTAAACATAGCACATTTGAATTTAAGCAATACACATAGTCATACATTATGCATCAAAACCAACGTTAAGTTGCTAGGCTGAATTCTTCCACTTTTAAAAATGCATATCTTGGATGTGGAATATCTAAGCCCCATATCGGTGAACCTAGATTAGGTACTTGGTACTATCTTTCGACTCAATTACTGCCAATGTAGACCTTGGAGCAGTTGTGATGGTTCAAGTAATTTGGTTTCCGCCACTCATGTGGAAGACTTGGACTGAGGTTTTTTTATTTGGATTAGACTAACAAGCAGTTGTGACAGCAACTATGATTGCTCTTCTCTCTCTCTGTCTCTGTCTCTGTCTCTCTCTCTCTCTCTCTCTTTGTCTGCTTCCCCATTTATCACTCCAAACAGATTTCTCCCTTCAGAACAAAATAAGCATGAATATTTGATACAATAGCTAAGCACCAGGTTGCTTTCTGTGATGCATGTCTGCTTCAAGTCCTGGTTCCTCCCTCCCAGCCCAGCTTCCTGGTAGGCAGTAGATAATGACTCAAGTATTTGGATCCCAAGCACTCATGTGGGAGACTTAATTTGAGTTAAGGGCTTCTGATTTCAGCATGACCCAGTCCTGGCTGTTACACAAATTTGGGCAGCAAATCAATACATGGATTATTTTTTTCATTCTTTTTTCTTTTTTCAGATAAAATGAATGAAAATAAGTAAAAAAATTTTAAAAATACGTCTCAATACTTAATGAATACCTGGTAAAACTTATACCAGAAAATATAATAGCGATTCTAATATTGACCAAGAAATATAAAGAAGCTTCAAACATTTCGTGGATAAATGGAAATAAAACTTAAATTTGCTGCACAATAAGATGGCTTTAGGGCTACAGATAAGAAAAATAAACTATAAATATCTTGTGATTGAAGAAATGAATTTGAATATTTGTACCAAAAAGAAATGCTATATATTTGAGGAGAAAGATATATCTACACTGGTTGGACATTTACAGTATATATATATATATATATATCACATGGTACTTCATAAATATGTATCATTTTTATGCTAGTTAAAAAAATGAATAAGCATATTTTAAAGTAATCATTTTAAATTTATGCAGTTTTCATATTTCTTTACATAAACTATTTGAATAATCCTTATATTTCAAAATATTGCACCAAAAGAAACTTACTTAATTCTATTTTCCATGAACTTTTAAAAATAGCTTTGTACTTATCATTGACACAAACATCTTCAAGTTCAGCATTTTTCCCATGTTTGTTATTTATAAACCCTCAATTAATATACATAGACATATATACATATGTATGTATATGTATACACATATTGTACATATATACATGTGTACACACTTATGTATACATGAATATATATTTGTACATATCTGTATGTGCATACATATATGCATATATTTGCACACACATAAAATACATACACATATAACAGAGCACAGTAATTTTCTCTTTCTTGGGTCAAATAACAATATTTCTCCTTAAAAACAGAAATGGAAAAAAAAATCAATCCTGTCCCTTAAATTTAAACATGCAATGTATGTTTACATGTGATTTGTGTAATTGGGTGGAAAACCATTCTGAATGAAGATGCCTTGAATAAATGTGTGTAATCTAACCGTATATATTTCCCAGAAAATCACTGCATATTCACAAACTGTGAAAAAAAGACCTACATAAAATGCAAACATGACAGCCAGGTTTAGTAAGCCATATAAACCAGCATACCACAGAACTGAAAATTTAATAAATTATATTTATATATGAAGGAACTTCAAATGGTTCTTAGAGAATGAATTTGAAGGGTAGTGCAAAAATTTGGGGCCAGCATGATGGCAGAAAGCTAGTTCTTAGCCTGAAACACTGGTATCCCATAAAACCACCAATTCTAATCCTGGCTGCTCCAGCTGCCTGCTTATGGGTTTGGAAATCTGTGCAGAATGACTGACCCAAGGCACTGGGCCATTGAAAGCATGTGGGACACCTGGAAGAAGCTCCTGGCTCTTGGCTTCTGACTGGTTCAACTCAGAATGTTATAGTCATTTGGGAAGTGAACCAGCAGATGGAAGCTCTATTTCTCCCTCTTTTTTGGTAACTCTGACTTCCAAATAATAAGTAAATCAGTCTTAATAAAAAGACGGTGCTTTTCCTGAAAACTCAGTTTTCAATTTTATTTTTGGTCTTTGCAGATAAAGTTTTCTTTTTATTTGACTCAATTTACTTTATTTGTCCTTGTATTTCATCAATCTTGTCATGATGTGCCTATGCATGCTTCTATCATATATATTCATCCTGGTTCAGTTTAGTTAAGCTTCTTGAAACTGTATGTCATAAAAAAAAGAAATTTTGAGAAATTCCTGGCCTTAATTTTCCCAGTAATGCATCTCCTCCACATGTTCTTGTGTCTCCCTCAGAAATTTCAATATTACATATAAAAAGTGTCAGCATAACCCAAATGCATTTAACACATTATGTTTTTTTTTCCCTTTTTTTCTCTCTCTATGTTTTCCCATATGTTCTCAGGTTCTCCAACCTTGAATTGTTTTAGATTCAAGCTATCACACTTTTCCATCAAATTCTTAGCTTCAGGCAGATTGTTTATCCTTAGAAGAGTTTTTATCATATGTTATATATCTAAACTTGTTGACAAAATTTTCTATTAATTCACTTTTGAGCCATATATTTTCCATTTCTTTAAACATGATTGTAAATCACAAGTGTTTCAAAAATCTTGGCCGTCATCCATAATGTCCAGATCACCTATTTGTCTACTTGTTGGTGATTTGTTACAATGTCCCACCTATTTATTTGTATATTGAATTGGAAATTACCTAAAATTTTCAAACGCTGTTCTCTTTCTCCATAGCAGGTTTCCTCTTTCCATTGCTAAGCAAATGAAAGGCTGGTGGTCTCAAAATAAAAAAGGATTCTGTTGAGTTGGAGTTAAATTGCATTTTTAGTAGAATGCAGCCTGCCCCTCATTTGTCCCTTTCTTATCCCAGATCATTCCCCAAGTTTTCACTGAAAACACTCAAATACTCAAATATGAACAAACATCCTTGAGGCTGTGATTAAAACTACTGAAGAAAGTCATAAATATTAATGCAGATAAAAAGGAAGTGATTTGATAAGCTTTTTTTAAATCATGTAAATGACGTAAATGAAGAAAATTAACATAATACATAACATATAAACAAAGATATATAAATGATACAAAATAAAAAGAGAGAGAAATGAATACTTCCAAAATGAATACACTCTTGAAAATTCTAAATATGATGAAACGATAATTTCTCTCTTCATTCTCTTTTCACAGATTAATTCAGTCTAACAATTCAATCACATTTTACAAGTGACTTGGAGAAATTAAATGACTTTTGACTAATGTTATAAATGTAATTAATGATCGAAGTCGTCTTAGTTCAGCTACAATTATGTGCTTTGTACCTACTCTCAGACCTACCAGAATATCAAAATATTGCCAAGTAACCACTTTTAACATGTGTGTTTGTATGAATCTATAAATGACAGTTTATTGAAAAAGATGCAAAGTCCAGCTTCCTCCAAATCCCACCCTCCTTAAGAGTGGTTCCCAATAAAAATGAAAGAATGAGATAAGCATTCTTAGAAAAGCATTCACCTTTACCAATCCCCATCTCTTTCCAGCACTGCAAGTTTCACAGCACTGACACAACAGACAGGCTTGGGTGAACAATGACACACAGGGAATTTCTGATCAGCAGTTTTGGATGTACATATGCGTTACTTGTCCTCTGAGTGACACCAGCTGACATTACAAAAGCATACTGAGGCAGAAAACAGGGGCTTGGATATAGGGCAACTTCCCTCCCACTTTCACCTTTTGGCTAAGCTTGAAACAGTTGGAAAGGGAAGCTATTGTGGAAGCAAGGGGTTCAGTCTCTTCCAAAAAGAGGTCCTTTCATGTGAAGTTATCCAAGCAATGGGAAACAGCCTTCCCAACGAGTGAAAAGTTCATTGATTGGCTCAGATCATCAACAGTATCTGTTATTTGTTATTGCAGGGGAGCTGAGAAAAGCTCCACTTGAGGGATTGAGAGAGAAGAAAATATCCTGTTAAAAACTTGTGTTTTGTCTTGCTAAAGAATGCAGTTGGAACAATGTATATAAAATCTCAAGAGATTGTCTTAATATTGTTAAAGCATTTAAAGAAAGAGTGATAGAATGGCTGTATTTCAAAGATAAATACAGACATACATATGAAAAGGATACATTTAAGAATTAAGCGATATAATACTGAAAATACACAGTTCTGTATTTTTCCTCTTCCATTTTCAGGAACTATCTTTGCAATTGATATTCTCCCTTTAAGAATGTTGGGATGTATATGGTACTGAGGTGATCACTTTGAAGTTCTAACACTGTTCCTTTCCCAGAATGATTCAGATTTACTGTACTTTTTATGGTTTAGAAAAAATAGCAAGGGCCCAGCATGGTAGCATAGTGGCTAAAGTCCTCACCTTGAATGCCCAGATCCCATATGGGTGCCAATTCTAATCCCTGCAGCCCCACTTGCCATCCAGCTTCCTGCTGGTGGCCTGGGAAAATAGAGGACAGCCCAAAGCCTTAGGAGCCTGCACTCACATGGGAGATCCACAAGAGGCTCAGGGTCCTGGCTTCGGATTGGCTCAGTTCTGGCCATTGCAGCCACTTGGGGAGTGAATCAATGGAAGGAAGATCTTCTCTGTCTTTCCTCTCTCTGTATATCTGACTTTGCAGTAAAAATGAATAAATCTTTAAAAAAAGAAAAAAATAACAAAACTGGTTGTTTTCCATCATGTCTAAGAATTTCTCTGCAAATAAATATCTTTTAAAATGTTCTTACCTGAACAAATTAAAACTATAATTATCAGAAATAAATTCTGAAATTTTCAAAGCCCATTTAACCTGGAAGTTTAAAAAAATCTGCCTAAACTTAAGGCTATATTAATAGAAACAAGAACTTCATTCCCTAATTAGAGATAAGATTAGTAAAAGAATTATTCTGAGAAAAGTACCAGTTTTAGGTCAACTCACAGTAATATGTAAATAGGGGATGAGTTGAACTCAGGAACAGGTGGACAACCACCACTAGATAGTAAAAAGAAAAGAAAGGCTACGTTTGGAGCTATTTCAGAAAAGTTTTACTAATTTTATGAGCTCACATACTTGCAGTTTTTACAATGTTTGATACTTTCTCAAAGTACGATCTAGATAAAGCTTCCCAGTCCAGGAAATTAAATGACCCTTACCTGCCAAGTTATTACAAATATTTTGAACGCTGAGCTAATGTAGAGTGCCCAGTATGCTGCCTGGCATCTTGTAAGTGTTCATTACTATTAATTGCAACGAATATGAATTGAATTGTGTTTTCACTAAAAGCATGCTTCCTGAATTAGGAGGCCAGAGCAATGAGCCTAAAAATTAACTCACACATTCAAAGCCATCTCTTTTTAAAATGCATTGCAAGCAACAAAGGAAGCTTTACAACTAGCCAGCAAAATCTGAGCTTTCAATCAAGTTCTCTCACTGAAAGTGTGTAGCATGGAACAGATCCAGAAACACACATTTTAAATCAGCACATGCAGTTTTCTTTCTTTCCACTTTCATGTAAACGTCTTTCTCTTTTAGAAGAATACAATTTGCCAGTAAAATTCAGCACTATTTATTACCTCTGGAAATATCTCACCTCTATCTCGGGTTTTTGTACCAATTTAGCTGTCTAAAATATGCAGAAATGGAAGAGGGTCATGCCAATGTCCTTTATTACATTTTGAACATTTAAAAAATATTCAGTTTTCTAGAGTCAAAAACTTTCCAGCAATGAAAGCACTGATATAGGAAGACATTTATCTTAATGGTTAAAATCTCTGCAGCGCATTGTGAGTACATGGGTTTGATACCAGGCACCAACACCTCACCCCAACTTCCTTCCAATGTTCCGCTGTAAATCAATAGCAGATGATGACTCAAATATTGGATTCTGTTCCCCAATCGGAAAATGTGGATTGTTTTCCAGGCTCTGATATTTGGCACAGCCTGTTCCTGTCCCTTGTGGCATCTGAGGAGTAAACCAGCAGATGACTGTGCTTGCTGGTGTGCAGTCTCTCTCTCCCACACATACACACATAAATAAAATGAATAAACATTTTTAAAGTAGCTACTGAAGAAATATTACATCATGATTCTAGGGCCACCTGAGTTTCCTTGAAAAATAATTTTATATTTAATATACTAACAAAAAATAAAATGACCCCTCCTCCCCAAACATTATTTTTAACTATTTTCCTACCACCAGTATTAAGTTTATACAGAATTTTAGGGTCACACTGAATCTGAGGTATCATGTTAAGAACTATTCTTCTAACTAAATTATTGAAATGATTAGGGGAAATCAGTGTGTGAGGGTTGGAAGGGAGTTTGGGAAGAGGTAAGAAAAATCCCAGAGCCTATAGAATTATATTACAGAATAAAATTTTTTAAAATAAAAATAAAAAAGAAATACCCTTCTCAATACTTGAAAATAAAGAGCCTAGTAAGTCTGGCAAAAAAAAAAAAGTTTGATAGTTTCTCTTATTCTTATAGGGATTCCTCTGCCTGAGACCATTTTTCTGAACTTCAGAACCAAAAAAAGGACTTGCCTTGTATTTACATTTGTCTAAGTTAAAATATCCTCATCTTTACCATGCCTAACATCAAACTTAACAGCCACAACAACTGCAGGCCCATGAAATGGAAGTATAATCTTATTTCAGGAAATGCCCCCTCATACCAGAATACCTGTGCATTCCAGAAACCTAAAAGTAATCCTGGAGACGTCTTCTTGATCACCCACCATTTCTAATCCCTTTGCCAAATCCTATCGCACAACGGGCCAGATTCCATCAACCTCCATGGCATCAGGAGTCTTCCACCCAGCAGCCTCCTTATACCTTTGTATTAAGCCATGCTTTCACTCTGTTGCTCCTCTTCTGCATAATGTTTTTATTTTCTGTGAGTACAATGGTATTATTGCCCTTTTTTACTTAAAATTCTCACTGACTTTCAATTAATTTATGATCAGATCTAAACATCTTAAAATCTCTTTTCAAGTGATAAAATGGTCTACAAGGAACTAGTGGCTTTGGTTCCCTTCTGAGTCCCTTCTCAAGCTTATCTCATCCTCAAATTCTGCCCCATTCTGCACTCCCGGTCCAATCATTCAGGCCTTTTAGCCTCCCACCTCTGCACAGACTTACCTTGACCTGAAGCACACTTCTTCCAATCTACTCTGTCCATTTATTTCAACATCCATGAACTTTTCTTAGGAAAATCTTTTAAGATGTCAGTTCTCTGTACAACTAGCACTCCATAATTGTCAAAATTTACAGTCACATACAAATATGATTATTTATTTGTGTGTAGTCTCTTACTATAATATTTCATTCTATTTAGTCACTCATCCTACTGTACACAACCTGGCACATAATATATATTCAATGATGATTTGATGAATGGATGAATATAAAAAAGGAGAGAGAAAGGGAGGAACAGATAAATGGAAGATGGAAAGTGTCTAGAGGCGCAAAGGTAAAAAGAGAGAGCAAACAGAGAAATATGCATTTTTAAAAGATTTATCTTTTTTATTGGAAAACCAGATATACAGAGAGCAGGAGGTTCAGAGAGGAAGATCTTATGTACACTGATTCACTCTCCAAGTGGCCCCAACAGCTGGAGTTGTGCCAATCTGAGGCCAGGAGCCAGGAGTTTCTTTCAGATCTCTGGCATAGATAAAGGGTCCCAAGGCTTTGGGCCATCCTCTACTGCATTCCCAGGCCACAAGCACAGGGAGCTGGATGGGAAGCAGGGCCACAGACAGTGCCCATGTGGAATCCCAGTGTGTGCAAGTCAAGGACTTTAGCCATTAATCTACCACACCAGGCTCCAGAAATAAGCTTTTACAAAAGAAAACTCATTAAAGCGCTCATGAAGTTCCATCTCCTGTGTAAGTATCTATTAGCTAGGGTAACTGAGCTGGTGGAATACTGACCACATTGCAAATCAATTCAAGTTATCCAAACTTCAGTCAATTTAAAAGTTTTCTCTCAGGAATAATGCCCATTTTTGTAGACTTATTAAAAATTTTTTATTTGAAAGGCAGCATTACAGAGATAAAGAGATCCAAACAGATCATCTATCCACTGGCTCACTCTTCTAATGGCCACAATGACCACAGTTAAGTCAATCCAAGCCAGGAGTCAGAAGTTTCTTCTGGAGCTTCTACTTCAGTGAAGCAGCCCAAGTACATGAACCATGCTCCACTGTTTTCTCAAGTGATTAGCCAGAAGCTGGATTGGAAGTGGAGTATCCAGGACATGAAGCAGCACCACTACAGGATATCATTGCCACAGATGGAGAATTAGTCCACTGTACCACGGGGCTGTATCCAGGAATAACACCCATTTGCAAAGTTATTCTGACAGTCCACAAACAAAATAACACTATGTTTGGACTCTTTTTTTTTTTTTTTGAGTTCAGTAAACAGTCTCAAATGGGCATGATAAATGACCTTCTTCCCATGCAAAGTCATGTCCTGAAAAGACTCACAGATACTTCCACTGCAACGTCTGTTAAATGAGCAGTGTTCAGTATCAAAAACCCTAAGGTACAACTGTTCCAAAATGTGCACTGCAAGAGTGAGAATGTGATCTCTAAAAAGGTGAGGGAGGAAATGTTCAGAAAGGAAATGACTGAGGAAAGAACAAGATGTTATCCCCTTATATAGAAATAAAATCAACACAATCATGGTGGTTTATAAAAAAATTCAGATATGTTTTTTACATGCAGTCAACAAAGTTCATGGTAAATTAGGTAGGCAACATATAATTGTGAGCATGCAAAGAGAGAGAGACAGAAAATTCCAATGTAATATAATACAACACTTCATTTTGGGTATGTGTTTTAGAACATTTGTATAATTTGGCTCCTATTAAATAGTTTTCTGAAACTTTCATACAATTCCTAACACACCCATAATCTACTTCAACTTGAATACATAGCAAGAGTTTGAAACCAGCAACAAATTATAGCATCTTGGAGGACAAGGAATAATCCATATTTATAAGTTTCAGAGACAAGGTGTGTATTTCTTGCTTGTGTTCCCTGATGCTCTTCTGGCCATTTTTTTTGTCTTGAGATACATGTAAGATTGTATGTTGAGCACACACTGTGCATATGAAACTATGCTTTAGAGAACAAGGGCAAGTGTTGTAGGAATTTAAGAAACCATCATAAGCAGCGATATGAGTATCTGGCTCAGCTGGCTGCCTACTCCCAACGAGCGGTGCAGGAACACAGTGAAAAGACAGAACCTTACTCTAAGACCATGCGAGATAAAACTTCTATGTCTAGTTTTGAAAGACCTGAGCAAGCTGGTCAATATGCAAGTATCATCAGGGGAGCTGGCAAAACCTTAGGAAAAGGCACAGTCGTTGTTGTCAAATGTCTGACATCTTGAGACGGTCACTAACAGCAGCCGCATGTAACAAGGATCAGGAGAGGAGTAAAATGAACTGCTGCAGTCCAGAGACGAGTGACCTTAGAGAAGGTATGGGATCACTGCTGTTTTTATTTACCCAAATCTTGAATTGAAACTAGAAGTTAAACTGGGCAGTAATGAGTTGTAGATAGAAAGGGAGGAGGTGGCAGGATAAATGAATGAGGTCTTCAAACACTGTCACTTCCTTATGAAGTTCCTGTTTTCTGAAGAAAGAACATCATCATTTCACATAAACGAGTGAACTGTTACGCAATTTAGAGACATTTTCTGCTGGATTAGGTTTAGAAATTGTATTTTTCCATCTATTTTACTGCATCTCTATGTGGGTGGAAAGAGACACATCAATAGGATAATTTCTACCTTTCACAGAGATTTTTGCTGCTTAGAATTTGAAACAAAAACTACTGAAGGATGAAACAAAATTACGGAAATCAGGAATATATTTTGAGAAATTGATGTGAACTATGTATATATTTCCCACTTCGCGTATTCTGTTAAGTCCCAATATCAAAATAAATCTGCTGACATGATGTTTGTTTCTTCCATCTGAGAGGAAAGTTGTTATTTAGCATTTTTATTTTAACCCTGCCCACTGGCATCTATTCAGTAGCCATTATTTTTCTCACATAGGTTTGCACAAAAAAGGTGAAGTAATTTGTCTAATTCTAAACAGGAAATCACTGTGCTATACTTTAGTTCTTTGCATTTAGTCTTTTTGACACTTGAACTGTGATACTTCCCACTAATATGGCAACAATTCTAATGATGCCCAAATTTTTCTCTCTCCTTCCTTCAGTTTTGACAGAGCTTATGAATTTTGTAGGCTTCAGTTTGATTGCATCTTAAATATAGATTAATGCAGCAACCATGGTAATTATTGGAGAAATGATGTTTGGCACAGTATTTTAAAAATGCTTAATCTTCTGAGCTCATTTCAGCTGCATATTGAACAATGATATGAGAGTGACAAGCAGTGAACTATGTAGAAAAAGAACAGAGAACATGAAGAATTGTTTCCATCAGTAATATTAAAACAAGATCTTTCAATTATTAAGAATTTATTTTTCCAAGAAATACACATATATAATGCCCAGTCCTAACAAGAAAACTACAAAATAAAAATTATTATGTCCATGTAATAAATACCCAGTACTGTGGTTCTTAGAGGTCAATTAGCTTTCCCAAGGTCATCTAGCTGGTAAATGATGGAGATTAACATTTTCTTTCAAACTTCATTGCTATTACCTGATACACACACACACACACACACACACACACACACACACCTGTTGCTGTTACACCAAATAAATCCCTTCTCCTACCATTTTGAATAGTTCTAGTCCCCTGCACCACCCACACTAATGATTCTGTGCCTCCACCTGGAACAATACTCCTACTTTTCTCCCAATTTTACCTTCAGGCTTTGCTTAGCAATCTCATAACTGAGACATTTCCTTACCCCAACCTGCAAAGTTGATTATTCCCTCCTCCAGAGCTAGTGCAGAATCATACTTACTGTATATGTCTACAGTAAAAATCTGTTAGGCACTGGGAGATCCTTGAAAACAGAAACTTGGTACAACTATCTCTGAACTTTAAGTACCCATTAGTTTCTGAAATAGCTGGCATTCATAGCTGAGTACCTATGCTACCTAGAGAAGTTTCATCTGGACCCAAAGGAACTACAAGTGACACAAATTACATTCATCCTTTACCCAGTATAATTTCACTGAGAACAGCCAGGCTTCTTAATAAACAAACTATGTATTTTCAGTATCCTAGACAGAATCTTTTAGAACTACAAACCACATAATTTTAGTTAAAATCAGATCAGCTATTCCTTCATTTGCTGTTCATTCCCCCTGCCGCATTTATTAATTATCAAAGATATTAGCTGGTTTGAACAACTGCCTGTTCCCATGGAGTCCATCTGTGCTTTTTTCTCAGTAAGGCATTGGAGTCATAAGTACTGGATTTATTGCCTTGGTGATTTCCATGGCACAAATCGCGATTTCACTACAGCACTGAGCAGAAGGGAAAGCTAATGGGTGAGGCAGAAAATGCTTAATCAATATCACTTCTGGCATAAGTTTAAGGCCCCAAATCCCTAAGCATATTTTGGGAAGAACTTTCACTCAAGGCCTCAGTCCTTAGAAATGCATTTACTGCTCTGTGAAGTTGAGAATCACTTTCTTACCTACAAAATTCTCAATTACTGTATAAGCCTGATAAGGAAAGCTGGCCCACAAAAAAAAAAAAAAAATCTGTTTAAGGAATTACATAGGGATATGCTATTTCCAAGAAAGGTTTTGATAAAGCAAGATAACGTGGTTAAGAGAAAACACTATTTTTTCATGCATATTTCTCTAATAATTTGTTTTGATCCAAGCCACACCTGAAAGATTATTGATTCTTTATTTAAACATAATATACATCAGCATAAAGCAGAGAATTTCACAATTTGAGTGTTGAAAGAGATTTTAGAGATTATATATTAATACTGGAATTGACTGAGCATGGACTAAGCCACAATATTATTAGTCAAGAGATGGACCAGATTTTGGTGGCTAGGAGCCCCTCTTTTATAATAATCACATTACTGAGACTGGATGCTCAGGAGCAATTAGTAAGAATGCTGAACTAGACAAGTATTTCTTCTGTAGTCTTAAATTCAACCAGTAACCACCTGTGTGTTCTGACAATAAAGTAGGTGTTTATGTAAGGTCAGGAGGGGCAATTGTGATCAAGTGTACTAATGTAAAACTTTCTGCACCATTAAACTTAGTGAACTTTAAATCTCTCTAGATATCCATAGGTATATGTTATTTCATTAGAGAAAAAAAATTTTCTTTCTTCAAAATCATGTTGCTAATGTCCTCTAATTAAAAAAAAAAAAGCAGGGGAGAGGGTGGGGCTAATATGCAGGCTCAGAACACAACACAAGAAGCTATGGAGCTATCTTATTATTAACCAGAGTTGGGACCAACCAGTTAGTTAAAAACACTGTTTTTTTTTTTTTTATATAACATAGTTTTGTGCACATACCATCTACAAAGTGTAATCTTACAGCCAAAAATACAGCCCTATTTTATAATTACACGTCATCTTAAAACAGAATGACTCCTTCCCACTACGTTATTATCCATCACCTACCTCAGTACAACATTCACCAATGCCCATGAAATTTTAACTACATCTGAGTTGTATATGAGAACTTACTATTTTTGGAATGTGTGTTCTTAATTTACAATTTCAGTTCTCCTTCAGAAAGGTTAAGAATTATTTAGATCCTAAGTAGTTAGAGCAGATCAACAATACCCAGTATATTTATTTAGTAAATATATACCTTGCCCTCACTCTATGCCCTACACAAGTCTCAACTGAAGTCTGAGGAAACAAATTTTAAATCAATAAAATTAAAACAATCAAAAATCCATTTAACATATACTCACTCTCCTAACTGGCATTCAGAATGATTCCAAATGTGTGTTTTAAAAGTTGAACTTAAGGCCCAGCAGAGAGGCCTCATGGCTAAAGTCCTCACTGTGCATGCACCCAGATCCCTCATGTGCCAAGTCCCAGCTGCTGTACTTCCCATCCAGCTCCCTGCTTGTGGTTTGAGAAAGCAGTGGTGAATGCCCCAGAAGCCGTAGGCTCCTGCACCCATGTGGGAGACACTTTAGAAGCTCCTGGCTCCTGGCTTTGGATCAGCTCAGCTCCAGATGGTATGGCTGCTTGAGGAGTGAACTAGCAGAGGGAGGATCTTATCTGTTTCTCCTTCTCTCTGAAAATCTGACTTTCCGAAAAAGAAAAAAAAAACTGAACTTACAAGATCTATACATATTTTATTAAAATGTAACTGCTTGAAGCAAATTAATTATATGGAGAAAACAATGAAAAAAGGAGGAAAAATTAAATCAGTTCTCTATTAGTAAGACACAATAATTTCAAGTCAAATAAGAATATAATGCTTCCAAATGACCAAAAGACACAAAAAAATGCTCAGGATCACTAACCATCAGGGAAAAGCAAATAAAAATTGTAATGAGATTTCACCTTACCTCAGGTGCATTTGCTATCATTCAAATATCAAAAAGCAATATATACTGGTGAGGAAGGGGGAGAAAAAGTTCCCTAAGCCAATGTTGCTGAAAATGTAAACTGGTACAATCATTATGGAAGACAGTCTGGAGATTCCACAAAGACCTGAAAACAGATCTACTGTGGATGATCCAGACTTTGGATCCCTGTGAATTTACCCAAACACAATGAAATCAACATACAAGAGATTTTTTAGTGTACCCATGTTGGTGAAGTTCAGTTCACAGTAGCCAAGATGTGGAATCAACTCAGATTTTCATCAGTGGATAACTGGATTTAAAAATGCAATATATGTAATATATGCAAATGTTAATATATTATATCCTACATTATATTAAATATTATATATTATTATATAAACAGAATATTACTCAACCATAATAAAACAAGATAGTGTATTTTACAACAAAATATATATAACTGGAAACAACTATGCCTAGTGAAATAAGTCAGTCTCAGAAGAAATATCTTATGCTTTCCCTGATCTGTGGTAATACACAGTGCACAAAAAATTCAAACTATAGTAACAAGAGGAACATCTTAAGATTTCATGATTGTTTACACCTTGTGTCTATAATCTTGAGGAAAAGTAGGTTTTTCTTTATTTCTCCAGCTATTTGTTGAAATCTTTACCAAATGAGGTATTAAGCCTGTGGATGCCAATTCAATTAAAAATGTGCCATTGTAAAAATTTAAATAGAGAGAAATAAGAGGGGAAGAAGTTAGGTGAGGAGTATGGGCAGGAAGTAGGGTAGAGTGGGAACTGTAACTATGCTTCTATATCTCTTCTGTGAAATACATAATTTTTGTTCACTTTATATAAACAAAATAAGTTAAAACGAGATGCAGAAGGTGTTTCATAAAAATGCCAAGACCACAGTAAGACAGTGGGAAGAATACAGTCAGTTGGATAGAAGGTAGATCCTAAAGTCACAAGAGAATATCAAACAAACATACAAATGTTCAGCCAATCATATGAAGAGCCTGTGTATGAGGCCAAAGTGCCCTGTCAACCAGACAATCAGTGAACTCTGTATCAAGCATTGTGAGTTTGTTCTGCAGTTCTTCATAAATCGGTTAACTAAGCTTATGTAAACCTAGACTAAAAATGTCAACTGCTATGGCATTATTAAAAAGCTTGAGTAGAATATTACAACTGTAATTTTCAGGATGGGAAGGGGAAAGAAAAGAAGAATGAAACTGCTTTCAAACTAATTAGCCATGGCACTTCATTGCATAGCAGCATGAAGAAATATTCAAAAACACATCACCAAGATTACTGGGAGCTTTTGAGTCATACTCTCAATTTGATCTCATCACTTTACCTGGCAACAGCACCAATTTAGCAGGCACTGGGGTGTGCAAAAAGATCTGCATGTAAATGAACACAGTTCAGGACATTTTGCTTTGTTTCAGTAGAAGATCACTTTTTACTGCACCACAAAAATAAAAGAGATTAACTAAGAAGGATCCAGGCCAGAGTCCATTACAGGGAGAGTTAATTTGGCAGGTGTGTTAAACTCTTGAAGTCACGAAGAGCTTCCAGGAAGAGTCAAAGAATTTGAAAAATGAAAGCATGGAAGGTATTCAAGGATAAAGTACTGACACATTTATGGAAGAAAAATTCAAATTAATGAACAGATATTTTAATATTTAGGTTAAAAGTTTAATCACTTTTATTCAAAAATAAATATATTCCATGATAAAATACATTAAATATTTTAAACTAAATATAAAGATTTAAAATAAATAAACTGTAAAGTTAATTACAACTAAGAAAGAATGATTTCAAATATCATAATGCAGTGCTATATATATATATATATACTCATTATTGTAGATTTTCACAAATTCATTTTAGCCCTCTGCCTCTAACCTGGAGTCACAATGACTACTATCTGGACATTTTACACTTTAATACATTATCTCAGTCACAGGGCAGAAGACTAAACTTAAATATATAAATATATATATATGTATATATATATATATATATATATATCATAATAGTAACACTGAGGATACTTTGATAATCCAGAGATCAGAGACAAAAGTGGATCAGTGCATGAATGTGATTGGAAAATTGAGAGATGCTGGTTGGAGAGCCAGCACATGCTCTCTCAAACGTGTGCTAGACTGGCTTAGGTTCTGTCCAGAAGCTTTGAGAACAGGGACTTTGTATATCCTGAGCATCTAGCACTGAATGAGCTCAGGAAACGCACTCATCAGACCTTCATGGAAGGAAGAAGATAGGGATGAGGAATGAATATTTCTAGTTTGTTCTACAGAGAGTGGTGTGCGGATATATGGAAACAATACACACAGGCAATTCCTATGCATGCTATAAAACCAAAATGCCTTTTAAAGCACAGAATACATTCATAGGTTGTTACACATCATTTAAATATTTGACATACTATTCTGAAACTACAAAGATGAAGCGTGATTTTTATGAATCCCTTTAGGCAGAATTGTAGTACTACTTAAATTATTTGCCAGACAAACATGAAGCTACTAAACTTTAGGATTTCTGGTTTTGTTTTTGTTTTATTCATCTCGAATACATTTTGGTATAGAAACTATAACCTTTCAAATAGAATTCAGCTCTTTCTACTGTGTTATTTCACCCCATATCACTGTAACACAGTTTCACACAAAAGATACTAGAATTATAAGGTTCTAATAAACAGTATTTTTTCATAGTATCCTCAAATTATGAACAATTGAAATGGTTTAAAATAGTATTGTTACGGTCATGCCTTCCCATCTTTGTGGATGTCAAGATAGCAATTGCTAGTTTAGTTGACAACTTAGCTGTTAAAGAAAATATTAAACCTGAATAGTAAACATGAACTATAAAGGACACATTTTAAAGGAATAAACTAGCTAATTTTTAAAAAATACATCATATAAATTCAATTTCTTCAGCACTGCATGAACATCTTTGACAAATTGACTATGAGAATAAGATAAAGTCAGTAACTCTACAGTTGGTTGTACTCACATCAATTAGTATGAGAATGCTACAGACATAAGAGACTGCTTTTCAAATCAGTTTCAAAATAAATTATATTATCTCTATGGGAGAGTCTATAAAAGTAAGTACAGAATCACTCCTCAGCAACATTGACTCTCACCAGTAATTCTTGGAAATGACATTATTTTCAAAAAGAAAGGTAGCTACATTTTGTATCCACAAAGGATGCATGATGGTTACTATAATCATCCTATTGAATAACTGTATACATAAAGATAAATCTTTATAGACACATGGTTCCTACCTTATGCCCCAATCCACCCCACATTACCTTTCTTTATTCTCATCATTTACCCATCTACTTTACTAGCCTATGGTTTTGAAGGAAAGCAGGAAATGTGTTGTGTTCTTGTCTGTTGTCCATTTCCCCAGTTCTGCTGTCACTAAACTCCTACTCAGAAATAATTTATGTTAACAAATAAATAAATACATGTATAGATGAGTACAGATAAGGTGTAGATTAATGTTTTCATTTTTTCAGTATTTTATTTGAAAAGAAAACCTAACCCAAATTAATTGGAAAAATCCTTATCTATTTACAAGTTAACGTAGAAATCCATCTCTAAAATCACCAAAGATTCCACTGAACAATGTTAAGAATTATATATATATAATATATATACCAAGAATTATATATATAGAATTATATATATATTATTATATATAATTTAATATATAACAATATATAGAGTTCAGATTGGTGTGTGTATACATATGTGTGTGTGTATATATATATATATATATATATATTGGTATATATATATATATATATACCAATCTGAGTTTGATAAGCAGACAGGTTTGATTTTGAACTATTTCCATCTACCTACATCATGAATCTTTGATAAGCCATGTATTTTTTTTGATGACCCAATATACACAGCAGTATTATACACAGCATTGAAGAACATGTAATCACAGTTTTCACACTATTGAAATAAGACTCAAAGGTAAGTGTTAATTTTTAAACACTGTCAGACTTACTTATTGTGTTTACCTCTGTAGGCTCCAAGGACATTATAAATTAGAATGATAAATGAGCAGTAAAACACAGTGGTTGGAAAATCAGGTGACCAGTTTTGCAATTCATTAGGGAAGTATTTTAGACAAATTATATAAACAATATAATTCCCTGATTCTTAAAGTACAAAATGCAGGTAAATGCATTTACTTTAATGTTAAGCACTCTTGAAAGACTTAACAAATAAATCAAATACAGCATACAGCATGGTTCCCAGCACACAAGTACTCAGAACGGTGAGGATAATGAAGAGGTCAGTGAAGAAGCCATACAGATGTCAATCAAGGGACCATGCAAATGCAGAGCTTCTCCTGATGGCTGTACCAAGAACTCACTGCAAAAATCCTAGAGTAATCAAGGCAGCAACGGAAGGAATATCAGGGCAGAGTTTGAGACTTCACTGGGGACCCAAAGTATAGTGAGGCAATAGCTTAACATTATTTCTCCTTACGTTGCATGTAGATTTTATCAAATACCTCAACATCTGGAAACACTAAGAATGATTAGTGACACAAATGTCAAGCTGAGAATCAAAATCATAGGAAAGACATTTTCATTTTAGACTTTCTTAATAGTATTCAAACAATACTAGAGGGGCTTTTTTTTTTACTGTAAGTTTAAAAAAATCTGTCTATAGAGCTCAATTTGGTTTCAATGAAATAAATGATGCTAACTAGTTTCCAGACACATATCAAATTGCATGTACTACAAGCAAATCCTAAAGCTAGTAATAAGAACCACTTACATAACAAAATAGAAAGCTCAAACATCAAAATGAATAAGGATAAATAGTAACTGTGTTTTTTGGAAAATTAAATCACCTTTTTAGAGAGAGAAATGTATAGGCAGTGGTATGATAAACAGACATGCACACGTATGTTTCTGTATGTCTACACATATCCACATGTCCACACAAAACACTGGAGTTAAGGAAGATAATCTCCACAATAAAGTATTTGTATGTGTGCATGTGTGTGTGTATATATACACATGTGCATATGCATACAGACATATTTTATTCAAGAGGTAAAGAGACAAAAAAGAAAGGGCTTCGATCTTATAGTTTACTTCCTGAATGCATGCAATAACCAGGACTGCACTGAGTCAGAGGAAGGAGTTCATTCTCAGTTCAGGCATTTCCCCAAAGTTGGCAGGAACCTGTTTAATAGAGTCATCATTATTGACTCTCACTGGCTGCCTTAGCAGCAAGCTGAAATCAGGAGCTGGAGCCAGGGTTTAAACCAAGCCATACCAATTTGGGACATGGGTGTCTTACATACTGTCCTGAACACAAAGCCAAAGAAAAAAGAACAATGTTTCAGACCAGAAATAGACCAGAAAGGAAAAAAAAAAAAAAAGAAGTATTATAATTTTCTCCGTATTGCTTTTTAATTAAATAGAGATGCAGTTAATCTTCCCCAATGAGAACTTGTAACAATGTCAGCATCCCCTATCTGAACACTGTTTCAGCTCCTGACTTCTTCGCTTCAAATCCAGTTTTCAGTTAATGCATCTGTGTAGGCAGTGGATGATGGCACAAGTACACGGGCCCTTGTTACTCATTGCAAAGGCCTGGATGAAGCTCCAGGTTCTTCATTTTTTAGACTGGCTCACTTCAGGTTCTTGCCAGCCATTTAAGAAAAAAATAAGTTGGTTGGATGAAGAGGGAGGTGGGGGTGGGGAAGTGAGAGAGGATATCCCCTATCCTCCCCGGCTCTCCCATCTCTCTGTTACTCGACTTTTAAAAAAAAATTAGATATTTCTTTTTTTAAAAAAGAGGCTACAAACATACATTTTTTTTTTCTCTTTTGGAAAGGCTATCAATTCAGACTCTAAGGTAGTCAGGGTAAAGATACTTTGAGCCAAGAACTAACACAATGAGAGAAGAGAGTGCATGTCATTTTCATTGAGTAAACAACTTGAAAACGATGGGACATTGGGAACAGACTGGGAAAAGTAAAATTAAACTGGCAAAGCTGGCTTAACCAGCAAGTACTTCTACAACAGAGAAGGAACCAGGAGAAAAAAACATTTCATAAGGTAGAGATATTTGACTCAGTGTGGAACAAATACAGAGATTTTTTTTTTATTTCATTCCTTGGAAACATATTCTCATGGATGTTTCTTTTTAAAATTTAAAAAACTTCAATACAGAATACAAATTTCAGGTGTTTCATATACATAATTTTAAGAGCATAGTATTCCTTCCTAACTGCCTTCTCTTCTCTTCTTCTCTTTCTTTTTGATTTCTCTTACAATTTTTACAATGATATACTACCAATTTTCTTTATAATCACAAACTTAACCCTCCAATAAATAAGTAGTAAGGAGAAACTCCACAATTTCTAAAGCATGTAGGCAAGGACTATAAATACTACTCAAAATGAAATCTGAAAATGTCAATTTAACTCATATATATTTGTAAAACTTTTGTAGTCTTTATATTAGATATAATAAATCAGGAATATATATATATATATGTGCTACTCTCTGATTTACTCATTAAGTATAATGGGTACAAACTGTATTCATTTTGCTGAAGATAGGATTTCATCCATTTTTATGGGTAAGTAGTATTGCAACATGTATATACACCACAATTTATTTATCCAGTTTTTAGTTGATTAATATTTGGGTTGACTGTATATTTTAAACGTGGCTGTACAAACAACTTCCACACACTGATTTCATCATTTTTAAGCAAATTCCCAGTCTTATGATGAATCTATTTTCATATTTCTGAGGAACCTCTATAGTGTCTTCTATAATGGTTTCACTGGTTTACATTGCTACCAATAGTGTCTCAAAGTACCTTTTCCCCTACATACTTGCCAACATTTGTAATTTTTTTTTTATTTTTGCATGATAGACATTCTAACTAACCTGAGGTGAACATCATTGTGGTTGTTATTTCCATTTCCCTGATGGCCTGTGACTCTCAGTATCTTTTCATATGTCTGTTTTCCACCTTTATTCCATCCTTTAAAACTACCTGTTTGTATCCTTAGCCCATTTCTTGACTGGATTGTTTTCTTGCTATTGAGTCTCTTGAGGTCTTATATTTCCTGGATATTCATCCTTTATCAAATGCATAACTTATAAATATTTTTTCCCATTCTCTTGGTTACCTGTTTGTTGCCTCTTTTGCTGTGCAAAAGCTTCTTAGCGTCACATAATCCCATTTGTTTATGTTTGTCATTTTGGCTGTTGTTCTGGGGTCTTATCAAAGAAGTTTTCACCTGTAGCAATGCTTGAAGTATTTCCTCCATGTTTTCCTCCACTAATTTTTAAATTTCAGCTCAGTATTAGATCTCTGATCCACTGTGAGTTGATTTTTATATGTTGTAAGTAAAGAGCTATTGTTTCATACTTTTGCACTCAAAGGTCCAGTTTTTCCAACATCATTTGCTGAAGAGGCTCTCCTTCCTTCAAGGATTGATTTTAGTCAATATGTCAAATGTACTTTAGTTATAGATGTGTGGGTGAATTTCTGGGGTTTCTATTCTGTTACACTACTCTACATGTCTATTTTTGTGCCAATATCAGACTATTTTATTATAATTATGCTGTAATATGTTCAGCTTAACATTTATTCCTTAGAAATAATTTGGCTATTTGAGGTTCCTTGTGATTATATGATTTTCAGGATTTTTTTTCCAGATCAGAGAAAAATATCTTTGTTATTTCAATCGGAATCTTATTGCACCTGTACATACTTTGGGTTATATAGACTGTTTGATGATGTAATTCTTCTAATCCATGAGCACAGAAGATTTTCCATTTTTTGTATCTTTCTCTATTTACTCCCTTAATGTTTTATAATTTTTATTATAAAGGTATTTCACATCCTTGGTTAAATTTATCCCAAAGTATATGAGTTTTTGTAGGTATTGCTAATTGAACTATATCACACATTCTATTCATTGGTTGTGTATACAAATGTTGTTGATTTTTGTGTGATGTTACACACTGAACCTTTGCCAAACTCTCTTACAGTTCCAAGTATATTCAATTAAAAACTAATTACAACAATAAATAGAAAACAAAAGATATTACACATTTGAATTCAAGCACAAAATGGAGAAAGTACATCTTAACACAAATTAGAGCTACATCTCAAAAACCTGATTCATTATTATCTTCCAAAAATGAATAATCATTTTCTGTTCTTCAGAATATTTTGTATTTAAGATAATCTTTGTGATCCACAGAAAAGATTCTTAAGTTATTCTAGCAAATTCTATTATGAGAAATACTTGTGCCTGCTTATATGTACACATAGAAATTTTATAGACACAAGTGTTATTTACACAGAGAATGTAAGGTTTAAATGATTAGGTTATTCTTATTTGCTCATAGACTTCAAAAAGCTATTCTTTATAAGACAAGTTCAAATACTTTTTTGAATAGGGGAAAATCTTTTAAAATGAGTTATTCTGGATCATTAAGCTTTATATATATATATATCTTCTGTGAAAAATATATATTATTTATGTTGAAATAGTGGAAAATTATTGCTAATGCAAATATGATTGATACAAAGATAGTACTAGTCAAGCAGAATTGAAATTCTCCTCGAAGAACAATCTAAATAATGGTTTCGCTACTGCCTTTCACCAGTAAAACACCAAATAATGACTTCTTAGCTTAGGCTATATGTAGTGCTTTTTGTAGAACATATCCAATAATAAGAGACACTCAAAGGAAAATTTAATACATACATGTTTCAACCTGAGAGTTTCAGTCTGGGTACTAGCAGACTCTAGATACTAAATAAAGCAAGAAATAGTGTAGATATGCATTCAGCCAAAATAAATATATCATAATTTGCTATTATTCATAAATTGTGATTACAGAAATCACAAATCGCACTAGAGTTAATTCCAAATAACCTAAAAAAGATACAATATATATGAATTATTTAGTTCCATGACAAATTGGAACATGTACCTAAAAATCCTACAGGCGTGTGACCTTAACACATTGTTGAGTGATTTCCCAAAGGCTAATGTAAAATGCATGTATTTCTATATCAACTCTTATTCACATCTTTACAGTTTATTAATATATTATAAACCCTGAAGTATTTTATCCAAAACAACAAGAATTTTTATTTATTTTAAATGGAAAGGATTCTGTTAACTATTTTTCTTATGATCCTTCTATTTTCTTGGTCATTTTCTAAAGCATATTTCTTTTATTAACAATCAGTTTCATGTTCCAATTTGTTAAATCCACATAAAATGGAAAAGGAATCAGAAGTTTAATTTGATTAGGTGGATTACACATCTGTCTAAGGAGACAAAGTCTTACACATTCGATACATCAAAATATCCATATTACAAACAATTCAAAAAGAATTGCAAATTTTTATTGAAGGCAAAACAAAGAAATTGTTTACTAAATCATGTTTTAATAAAAGAGAAATAAGAATGCATAGAAGCATAGAAGTAGACAGATACATAGCAACAGGCAGAGAGAGAGGAGGAAAGAGAGAGATTGGTTCTTAGTCTGTGACTTTTGATTGTGTTTTTAGAGTGCCCTTGATCTGTAGAATGTACGCTTCTCCTTTGCTCACAACGGTCATACTGTATTTTATTCTTCCCTCCTTTACTATGTACTTTCGTTAATTAACAAGTGAGTAATTTCCTTATATACAATAATATTGTCCCGTGATACTTTTAAGACAGTCAAAGAAACTACTGATTTTTCTGGTTTTTAACCTGAGCTTTAAATTTTAGATATGAACCAACCTAAGGTTATTAACATTTCAAGGAATTTTGGTGGTGAAATAAACACTAAGAAGTTATGGATCGAAATAACCAGGATAACTTGACAACTCTTCTGCCAGAATTCTGAAGCCACAGTTTGTAGATTAATGACACAGTCATTAAGAATTTCTAGGAAAGGCAAATTCCAGACTTGCCTCAGATCTACAGTGGGGGACAGAGGGATGAGAAATCGAAGCAGATGATTTTTATGATTGCTAAAATTTAATACTAATACCAAGCATAATCAGATATTCATTTTCCTAGTTCTAAAAGCAAATTTACCCCATAAGTAAACATAATTGTTTATTTTTCCAATAAGGTTTTTATGATTTTTAAAAACTTAGACTCTACTACTTATCTGAAAGGGTTAGTTAACAATTGAGCAGCTTAATTTTCAGGTTTTACAATTGCTGCATGGAACTCAACCGACGAGAACCAGGACATTAACTGGACAACAGAGACACCTCAGTCACAGCTGTAGCAATAGCCAGGCTAGTCAAATCAGCACTTTGAGACCTGTTATTTGCCCCCAGAGTTGTCTGTCATTTTGTAACTGACCTTTCTCATGTCATTTTTTCCCAGATACCTTTATCAATGAATGTCTCAACCTTTCTGGCATACGACCAGCCCACAATAAGTTACTGTGGGGTACATCATGAACTTCTCTCTCATAAGTCTTTTGAAACGAACGCACAGGAAGATACGATGGAAACACATCTAGAGACTGAGCTGGACCTGAGCACAATCACAACAGCTGGCCGAATCAGTGACCATAAACAGCAGCTGGCCTAACTGAGCTAATTGGTAGCCAAGAGCTGCTACCAAACTTTGTAACCTCAAGGACAAAATGAGGAATCTTTGTTCATTGTGGACTCTTAAAAAGGGAAACAAAACAAAACCCCCCTGTTCAAATAAACAAAAATCCAAGGTTGATTCATGAAATAAAGAAGACATGAATTGTTTCAAGTCTACACTTTGTAATTAGCTAAGTTGTGCAGTATTTTTTGACTTAAATACAGTACGACCTGAAAAAAAGAAAATCTTTTTTTCAAAATTCATTCTACCTACCTGTAAAAACTGTACAGAGCTAATGTATTTTTCATATTGTAAAATTTCAATTATAGAAACAATTGGTATGTACAGTACCATAATTTAATTACATTTTACTTTACAAACTTTACACCTTTCAGTTTCTAAAATTTTAAATTAACAACAATTATTTCTTGTGTTATTCAGAGTTACTCAGTTTTGTAGGGACTGTTTTGTTATTGCTTTTGTGCCCAGAAACCTTGACTCTAAAATTCTGTGCTGTGCAAAACATGCACGATTTTTATCATGCTTACTGCGTAGAATTTTACCTACTTGTTCCAGAAATAATACATTAACCAAAAAAGGATTTAATTGTTCAGACTTGTAAGAGGTTCTTCAATTACATAGACAGGTTTTTCTTACAAATGAAAAAAAAAAAATCAAAGGCTCCTTTTTTTTAACAGTTCTTCTCAGACTTAACTGTTGCCTTGAATTACAGCCTGGTTTCTAAGCAGTGAAATGTAATGATAAAAAGGGATATTTTAACAACATATTTCCGAATGAATGACTCATTATTTCATTCTTTTGAATAAATCATTGTTAAGGGTTGTGGGGAAGCATGGACAAAACATCACTGGAAACAAAGGCCGTAACCACAGCAACAGACTTTGATACACTCAAAAGGTGCAGCTGCCAGTGACAATAAAAAAAAAATTTGGTTATATCTCATTATTTTCAATCTAAGGTGGGAGGACAGTGCATAATAATTGTACAGGAACAATTTTTTGTCCTAATTAACCCAAAGTGGCTCACCTAAAAATAACCATCAGTGCAAAATGTGCCTGATTCTTAAGACATTTAGAACTAGGAGACTATATTCTGGGAACAACTCAGAGGAAATACTTAATTTTTTTCACATTGTATGCTACATCAATTCTCTTCTGAGGGCAAATTTTTAAACATTTACAGCTCATTCCAATATAGATATGAGCCATGGTGGAGAACTTTACCACTCAAGTAGAATATAAACATCCTAAATATGTTCTAAAGTGATTATTTGTTTTCCATAATGGAATTTACATCCAATTTATCTGAAAAATAATTCAAAATAATTTGACGCCAACCTAAATCATACACTGACTGTGTCACCGCATTATGGTTCATTAAAATCAAACTAAGAGAATATACTTTCCATAGGGTAAAATAATGAACTTATTTTTGTCATTTGCTTGACACAGGTTATTGCTTGAAAATATTGTTACTTTATGGTATTTACACATTGTTTTAAATTTGGGTTTTTAAATATAAACTATAAGTTTCACTGTCACAGAAGAAGAAGCACTTTTTTATATTGTCATTTTATATTTATGATGTCAGAAACAGGTTGGGAATATGTCAAGTCTAACAGGAGTCAACATATTTAAAAAAAATAAGGCAATGAATTAATGGAAAGCACTGTCAAACCTTTAATTTCTTATTTCCTCTAAAGATATCAAAACTATAGTTTTATGTTGACTATCAGAGCAAATTAAAAAGCAGCTTGAAAAAGAATGGACTTTTAAAACTGTAGATAAAATTTTTGTTGAATACATACATAATAAAAAAGGTAAAAAGATGGGAAATGTTGAAAGAAGCAAATTACAACTAATTGAAAATAATTGTCAAACATAGTACTTGCATCAAATACTTAGCAAACCATATTGCATAAATTATTTTTATTTGAAATTTTTATCATGTTAGTTTAGCTTTAATCCTTATTTTACCATTTCTGATTTCCTCACAATGTATTTTCTGAGTATTCTTCATTTGGTACATTGAAATCAGCTTTGCACAGCAAGCAAATTTATAGGGTGTCATAAATCTATTTGTAGATTTGAAATCCAATGCAAAATTTTACTTATTAAAGAACCTGAAATGTGAGTTATAACCTTTCTTATTAGCAGTTGTTCTGGCCAAACCCCAAAAGGAAGGATTAATTTGTGTAAATCAGCACTTTAAATTTATTTCTAGATACCTTCAAAGTAATAAATGATTTTTAGAAATTTTAAGGTTCCAAGGAGCCTTACAAATACATGCCCTTAAATTCCTGAAGCACACCATTTTCTTTCTTTTAGCATTTTAAAAGTCCATCTAAAGTAAAAAGCTATTAATAGAAGCAATCATCTTAGAACTGTAGTTCTGACAATCTGAAGCCATAAGGCACATGATGGGGCCAACAACTTAATAATTTTGAGATTTCTCTTACTTGAAACTAAACCAAAAGATTGTTTAACAAGGGAAAAAAGATGCTAGTTTGTTTGCTTAATTTATTTTTTATCATGTCTTGAAGAAAATGGCTGAACGTCTAAAATACATGGTGCCTAGAATATTCATCACACATTTTTGCAATTTATATGTTTGTGTTTAAAACCTTTCTAACCTATCTATTTTCAGTACTCCTCAGTCTCTGAATTCCTCCTCACCACCTGAAACCATGTCATCTTCCCTGCCTACTGTTCACCTATTTAAACACCTGAAATGTTTACTTAGGTTTGGAATTAAATAATGGAATTTGACCCAGTGTGGTTGCAATAACAGCACCAGCTGCAGAAAACAATAAACTTATACAGTACTGTGAGGTTTAGAAACCACATTTTACATAAATTATCTCATTATGTCTTCATAACAAACCTGTGAAAACACAATCATCTCAAAGAACCTCAGCCCTCACGAGGGAAACGGGACAGTGAGCTATTCTCAGAATAGAGAGCCTGCTCAACTTTCCATTATACTAAAAGTTTTCTCTGAGAAGAGTCACAAAATGTCCAGAAACAGTGATGAAATGACAGGAAAATAGAAGTGTTCAACATGTCCCTCAGTGAGCCCTTATTTAACTGTTCCCCTAACTATATAACACATAGACGACGTGAATTAGTTCTGTATGTTACCTGGGGTTCTCACATTAAATTTACTGGTTCAAAAGTACAGCAAATGGCATATTTCTAAAAGGTAAGACTGTCTGTAAATGTGTAGAACAGATATGCCAAATGTGGACATATATAGACTCCAAGGTTCAAACAGGAAGACAGACCAAATACCACCTAGGCCAAAATCCTATAAGTGGTTTCAAAAGATCCATAACACCACGTTGAACATATGTTCATCTCAGAGAAGCTGGGGGAAGTTTGTCTTTTGTTTCTTTTCCCCTTTTGTATCAGAAAGATTTCTTGAACCAAGAATTATTTTTATTCATAATAATAGAAAACAAGTTGCCATATTTTCTCCTTCTAAGAAAAGTGAAATGTAATTTTTGCAAAGTAACATATAGATGCTAAAAATTGTGTTAACATGAAAATAATACATTTTACCATTCTGTTGATTCTTATTAAGTTGCTATCTCCACTCCCACCAGAATAGTAAAGATTTTAACATAAATTATATTTTTAGAAAAAAGGAAAATATGCTCAATTTTAACTTTCAAGACAAATGATGTAATCTAAATTTGAGCTTAGATAAGTGTGACTCCATAAACTGCCTAGAAATAGTCTTTTTGCAAAACTATTTCCTAAAATAAAGCCACTGTACTTTAGTTTATACGTGTAAAAATATATTTACTTTTCACAACTCCTAATGCACATCATCTCTCAAAATAAACACTCAAAAATTAAAGGAACTGAAAGTATGAAAACAGATATCTTATGTGAACTGTTGGTAAGCAAAAAATAAGAAAATCAGATGTCTTGAGTCAATGGCAGTACACGAAAGAAGAGGAAATCTGAGAACTCACCAAAGCAGGCATAATAATGTATCACATTAGCATAGCTCTTCAAAGCTAACTATGAGAAGTAATAATAAAACAGTTTTATAATGTAAGATCCAAAAACATTGGTTTTGCAATAAGAATTCACGCAGAAGAGCCTCCAACTACTCTGTCTTTTCAACTCACAACAGCTGTCTCTAAATGTGGTACTACCTCAAAAAGTTCATAGAAATATGAACTTAAAAGGTAAGTTTATTTTGGTGGCAAATATTGTTCTGAAATATGTGCAGGTCTTTTTTTTCATTATAACATACATTACATGAACTCTTTGAGGATCGCTTATAGAATTGCCAACATCATAGGATATAAAATTAATACTTCACAATTCAGACGTGCCAACAAGGATAAGTAGGATGAAAACTGTCTTCATTTTGCTGTCAATGGTAATGGAGAAGAAAAATGAAAATTCAAAACATATAAAGAAACAACAGTGCTAATGGATTTCTATGGCTTCCATAATTTAATCATGGAACAGAAGGCAGTTTGTATTTTTTCACTATAGGGTAAAATTCATGTTTAAAATGTCCACATTGAATTATTTACCTTTCCATTAAGAACAGTGATTATACATCAGTAGAACACCTCAGCCATTCAAGTCTTAGGGAATTTCTAATTGTCTTCCTCTGTTCTCTCAAACTTTTACAAACACCTCTTGAAAAGCTGAATGATCTGTTTTATTTAAATAAATAAAATTTCAATTGCATAAAGAGACCTTGTGACAAAGAATCCTACAATAAATATTTTTTCTGTTTGTTTTCCAGTGTTAAATATCAAACTATTTTCTGTAAACTCTTTCCATCTATTTGTCATGTAATGCAGCATATTTATTTGTACAATGTGGCTCTCAAGGCTGTAGGATACGTTCTCTACCTCAGCTTATATAAAATGGAGAGTTGATTGCAAGTTTTGAGTTAGTTTAAAATCCTGATCTGTCCAATTATTTAATATATATATATATTTCCAAATTGTTGAATTTATATGGATTTATTATTAAGACATAATTGATTGGATAAGGTTAAGAGTAAATTTTTCTACTTGGTATTTTAACATTTACTACCCATCCAGCCCACAACATTACTATTAAGAAGTCAAGCTGATCCCAAATTGTTTGGGTCAATATGAAATTTACCAAATCAGAATTGTGGGTCACACTGTTAACGCTTCACTCAGATGATGATATTAATACCGATTAAGTTGTGAAAAAATGCTCAAATTAATTTACTTATACCAAGCCAATGACACTTTTTATCTAAAGTGATCAAACTGTGTCTTTCATTTACTATTGTAAATCTAGCTTTTGAAATCTGTTTAAATTATCTTAGTTAGAGGAATGTAAAGCAAAGGATAATCACACAAAATGCTCTGCTTGCTTCTTTGACAAACTGAACTATCTAAAGAATTTTTTTTTTTCATATCTAAGATCAGTTTTAAGGGCCTGTGTTAATTACTTCACTTATTAGTTGTTCCCATGGAGGGTGTTTTAAGGACACAGAAATCAAGAACTAATTAATAATACATCAGGCATTGGTACTCTCCTTATCTCATTCTTAAACCATGTCAGAAGTAAAAGCAATTTTTTAAAGCAAAGAAATATCAAGATTTAAAGTAGAGTTGAGTATTCAAACTCACTCTAGCAATATGCTCCTGCCATTCTATTATGTTTTTTTCAAAATTGAAAGACAACAGTCAAATTAGGTTCCTATAGTCAAATAATGATGTGGGGATAATAGAAGAAAACATACATCTTTCATTTATTAAATGTTACAATTACAGAAATCATTTCACATTGTTTAGAGAGTTTCTTCAATGTCCAAATTAACAGCCTATTAAAAAGAATCCAGTACTTTCGTGAAGTTTTATTCATTACTTTTTAAAAACAATGAACATACAAAAGAAGAATCTTTGAAAAGATCAATACTCCCAAATATTCCAAAGACAAATACTCCCTGCATTTTTTAAGTTTCCAATTGTTGAAACTCCATTTAAAAAGTATAATCAATTATTTAATAAGTAAACACCCCTGCTATAACATTCAACTGGCCAAAAAAGGAGGGTAGATGTTCATATGCACTAAAAATTACGTTGATGAAGATCAAATAATGTGTAAATGGCAAGGTGAAGGAAAAGGCCAATAATCTATTGTCACAAAATATCACAATGATATGAACTCAGTGGTAGAGTACTTTCTAAGAATATTTTATGTGGCAGTAATATTTTTATAAGAGAATTATTACATAAACAAGTGACTATGAGTGGGGGGCACACTATATTAAAAATAAACTTCATAACAATGAAGACACCTCATCTTCCTCAGAATATGTAGTTTAAATTTTACACCACCCTAAATCTAACAAATTTACATCTCATTCTGGTACCTCTGCCACCATATAGAAATTTTATCTGAAATATCAAGAATAATTCTGATTTTAGACCAAAAGAATGTTCCTGACATCTGAATTGAAGATGTGGTGAGTAATAAGAAGGAAAAGAAAAATTATTCACAATAACAGGTAAGTGAAGGAAATGTGGAGTATTGTTGTTAGATAATATGAATGTAATTTTTAAAACTAGTACACATAACTAAATTTTGTAATGACATGTATGACATCAGGTGTCAATAAAGAACCATGTGGGTATTAGAAATGTAAGAATCAACAGTTATTTGTGACAGCAATATATACTAGACAAATGATAGAGGATAGAACTAATTCAATAACAAGAGAAAATATTAAGAATAAAATTCATTAAAAATTTCATTGCCACTGAGAGGAACTGAAAAGTCAGAAAAAAATTCAGAATAAATATTAAAGTATATTTTCAAAGTCAAGTTTCAAATAGCCTAAAACTATAAACCTTGAATTGCTATTTCAATCATATGAGTAATTATGTTAAGTCACATACACCAAAATATGACTTAGAGAAATACATTGTAATTGCAAGTATAATCTATTTTACTGTTTGGCATCAATGACATATTCCTTTCAATTAAGACCTATCAATATAATATCATAGAGGAAACTGCGCTGAAAGATTGGTCACCCTATCAAGCTACTGTACCATGAGTCATTATCCAAGTGGAATGACCATGACAGTAGACACCCAGAAATACAATTTCTTAAGACTTATCCAGCAGGTCTTGATCTAGCTGTTTTTAACACTAACTATTTCATGGTAATTACCTCATTCATTTAATAAAATATGAACATATATATTACACTTTGGAGTTAGAAGACTATGCATGCTATAAGCTTGATTGTAGCTCTTAATTCTCCTCCTCTGTCCTATATTGAAATTATGGTATAAAATACAAGAACTCAATATAGAACCTTGACACTACCATAAAAATATCAGAAGTTTTTAATAAGTAAATTTTTATGTAAAGTAAAATCAAAATGAATATTTGGGGCAATTATTCTTAACTTGATCTGATGTGTTCAAATAAATTAAGTGCATGCTTTCAAGAATATAAATGCCATACTGTGTAAGGAAAACATTATATGTATGATGTAATACACCCTTTACTTTCTGAGGAGTAACCTCAGACAATTCATCGTGTTCTATAATTGCTACCAGAAAGAATGTCTACATAATTACTTCCAGAAAGAATGATTTCATATCAGGCACTTGAAGACTAAATGATAACAACTAACACTTACTGAACGCTCATCTCTCCAAGTATTTTTTGTATTAATTCACTTTCTTCTCATTCACATGGTTGCTCTAACAAACAATAACCAGAAGTAATAACTAATGCTTTGCTCTTAAGGAAATATGGAAAATGATACACAAGCATCACATAACATACAGCTATTTAATTCTGAAGCAAGGTTTCAAATTTAGGCAAGAGATATTTTGACAAACTGACCCTAGTAGTTGTCATTCAAAATTCATAATATAGTTCTCATTCTTGAATTTGAAAAGCTATTCATCTGTTACAACTGAAGCAATTTAATAAATCTGATGTTTTTATCACAAATATAATACAAGGATGCATTAAAAAGTTATTGAGAGAAAGGCATTTGGCTCAATAACTAAGACATTTGTTGGGATGCTCACACTCTTACTGGAGTGGTGGGATTGAAGCCCCTCCCCTGTTTCCAGTTCCAACTCTGCAAATGCTCATCCTGGGAAACAACATGACATTTAGTTCCCGGATATCCAAGTAGGAGATCTCAATTGAGTTTTCTTATTGGCTTCATCTGGCCCAGTACAGCCATTGTGGGCATTTGGGGAGTGAACTAGAAAATGAGAAACACCACTCTCTCTCTCCATTTTTCTCCCTCTTCTTCTCTATATTCTCTTTTTCTCCTTTCATCCTTTTCAAATATATATTATTACTGGAAGACAAAATTAAAAGGTAACTTCATGTTGATGTAAAAAATTTATAGTCCACATAGTTTTTAACAGTATGCAATTTTTCATGAAGTTTTATATTGTTTTAAATGAAAAGTAGATTTATTTACAAAAAGAGCAAAGATCTTTCACTTGCTGATTCACTCACGCAAAAAATTTACAATTCATGCATTCTTTTTCAAAGTATGCAACTTCCCATGAACATTATACATATATATGTATATATACACTCATATATATATATTTATCAAAACGCAGATTTATAAAGAGAAAGCTCATTTATTGGTCCACGTGCCAAGTGGCCACAATGGTCAGAACCAAGAAAATCTGAAACCAAGCACCAGATGCTTTTTCTGGGTCTCTCTCATGGGTATGGGGTTCTAAGGTCTGGAACATCCCTGTCTGCTTTCCAGTCCACAATCAGGGAGCTGTATGGGAAGTGGAGCAGCCAGGACATGAACTAGTGCCCATACGGGATGATGGCACTTGTAGCGAGGGAGAGACAGCCAATTAAACCATTACATCAGGCCTTTCCCTGAAAAATTTTTAAAACCCTCATGGATTCCTAGTAGAAGGAATTAAGAAAAATTATAGGATATAGTAACCTGTCCTCAAGGGGCTTAGGGTCTTATCAAAGCAAAAGACATTGTGTTTTAATAAAATTACAAGAGCAATTAATACTGGAATTACAGAAGATAAAAATCAAAGTTTAAAATCTTCTGCCTACAAGAATTCCTTTGCTTTTTTTTTCAAAATACCCATGCATATTTCCCATTTTCATCAGCTGTATTTCTCCTTCTATTAGTATAAGATAATTATGAAAATTAACCATTTTAACTGTTCTAGAGCAAATTTTTGTCAACAAAATGCATAAGAGAAAGCATAGCTTTAAATATTCCCACTCACCACTGCAGACCAAAAATGAAGATTTTATGTCATAAAGATCACAAATCTTGATGAACAGAAAGCCATCTCCTGTAGTACTATTGCCTCATGGAAATTCTCTAATAAATGTTTTGGAGTGACTTTCAACAAAAGTTTTTGTTTGTTTGTTTTCATTCAACACTTTTACAGTGTTTCCTTTTGTAATTTTGCTGGTTTTTTTCTAAGTTTTAAACGACTCTTACAAGCTACTAATTTATAACAAACTTTAGTCAAAGAATGTTTAGATCAGGCAAAAATCTGCTCTATGTATTGATTGACTTCTTTCAATTTGACCAGAAATTTTATTACAATGATTTTAAAAATACATCTTAACTTTTACATTTTATAAATTTTAAGAAAACTGAAGTGGAAAATAAGAAAACAGCAATGTCAAGATCACCTACATAATGGAAAACTGACCAGTGCTGTAATTCACATCACTAACTTTTCACTAAAGTAAACTACATTACCATTTGACATTATGCACAATTACTTTCACCTTAAAAGTATAAACAATTGTCAATACAGCTATTTTTAAAAGCATCTCAAATATACACTTCTAATATGAAAAATTATGCCTAAGGAGTTATTTTTATTTTTTTAATCTTCTTAAAATTCAAAAATCTTCTCTGCCCATCTATTCATGCTTGCCATTTGGATTATTAATGTCAAATTTTCTCTGCCAAATTTTTAATTCCAAATTTCCATTAACAGGCATGTTATTCAATATACTTTTTATTATATTTAATGATTATCTTTCTATTTATTTGAAAGGCAGAGTTACCTAGGGATAGTGAGGAGGAGAGACAGAGAGAAATGCATATCTTCCTTCCTCTTGTCCACTCATGAAATGCTGCAACATTCAGAGCTGAGCCAAGAACCTGGAACTCCATCCAGGTTCCCACACTAGTGGCAGGAGCCTAAACACATGCACCTATCTGCTGCTTTCTTAGGGTTATTAGCATGGAGCTAGATTGGAAGTGAGCAAAAGGGACTCAGTGATACTGATACGGGATGCTGACATTACAGCAATGGTTTAAACCATTGCATCACAACAGCAGCCCTGTTATCTTTTATATTGTACAGTAATATTTTGGTATCTTTAGTTCAATTAAGCAAGCATTCACTCAATTTTTTACTCTAATAAGCCAATGAATCACATACTTTAGAATAGATAGCTGTTATACAAGGTGGTATTTCTACAAAGTAAGCCCACATATGATTGCTATAGAATAAAAGGGAGATAAAAAAGAGTTTTGCTGTCAGAAAATCAGAAAAGGCTTCACAAAGTCTGGCAAACTTTGACAACTGCACGACTCCTGTTTGTCCAGCTGTCTCTAATACAGCTCAAAAAAAAGAATAAGCTGTTTCCACCCTGACTCCTTAATACAATGAGGTGTTTTGAATCTTATATGGTTAGTTTCTGAAACTTTATCACTCAAATCATTTTCAAACCTGGTGTCCTTATCTGATTGATACTCAAATGCCTACAGTATGTAAATGATAAAGAAAAAATATTGTCAATTATTACTTCCAACAATCTTCTAAAAACAATCCTTAAATTAAAAAGCATTCTGTTAAACCATTCTATGATAACTACAGGAAATAGGCAATTTTATTAAATGAATAAAATACTTAATGGATTAGCAGATATCTGCTTTGCTTTTACATTTTCCAGTGTAAATTCTATCCATGCGTATCAAAAATCTAATATTGCTGTTCTAGTCTCAGAGGTATGTGAAAAATGTGGAAGGAATGTATTGGCCCATGCAATTTAATTTTCACCCCCTACTGATTACAGCGTTAAGACAGATAATAAAATGAATGAGAATTAGGTTATAGACAAAGAATCTTTCATATTTTGACTTATTACTAGAAAATGTATCACAAGAGTGGAAAAAAATTAGAAGCATAGTAAATACAACTAACAAAATTCTTTTAAGTCAGATGTTTTGCAAGGTGCTCAGTATCGTTAGCACCTTGATCTGTATTTTTTTTTCCTTAACCAACACATCTCCTTAGGACATACTGTCTGTTTGCTACTTTAAAAAAAAAAAATGTTTAAATTAAATCCTCAAGACTTCCTCTTATATTAAGGTGTGCCAAAATGGTATTAATAAATCCAAAAACTAGCTCCAGGCATGAGAGTTCAAGACAGCTCCCATTTTTCTTGTTCATTTCTCCGGTGTCTGCCCTAGCTATGGCTGGGCCAGGTCTTCCACTGTGGCATAAGGGGCCCATCCACCTGAGCTGTCACCTGCTGCTTCTCACAGGAATACCCAGGAATTTGGAATTTGGAGTGGACTCAAGATTCAGTCCAAGACTAAACTACTATGTCAAGCATCCACCTCAAGGCATAGTCTTCTGAACTTCATATTTAGGAAAATTAGTATATTTTAGTTGTAGAATTTCTGAACCTACAATTATGAAAACTGACATTGTATTAAGTGACATACTCATTATTAGCCATATGCTAAGCTACTATTGAGGGTTATAAAGGTATGTAATATGACATAGGCAACCATAAAAATCTCTAACTATGGGATGCATGAAGTATTCAGTTACTTCTCAAAGAAAAATTATATATAATTTTCACTCTAGATAATTCTCTACCCTGTGGTTCGTGTCCTATGGTTATAAAAGAACTCAAGAAACTAAATTCACTAGACTGAGGCTAGTTCTATTAAATACTGAAAAAATTTCTACCAAGAATGCTCTGAATGCCATCATTAATAGCTGAATACGTATTAACTGTCTATAACTTGCTGGCATCTACAATTTATATTTTTATTTGAGACGTTTAGAAAAACAAAGTGATTAGCAAAGAGATCTTGCATGCACTGATTCACTTCCCAAATGCCTACAACATACAGAACTGGAACAGATCAAAGCTGAGAACCCATTCGGGTCTCCCGCTCAGGTTGCAAGCACCCAAGCCAAGCAGTTTGACTCATCCCCTGCTGCCTCCCAGGGTGTGTAATAGTAGGAAGCCGGTATTTAGCAGAAGAGTCAGGATCCAAACTGAGGAAGTCTGATATGGGATGCCAGCATCTGACACCCTAACTGCTATGCCAAAAACACTCTCTTTTAACAAAAACACACTCTTAATTTAATATAAATTTTGGAAGTTCTAAAATTTTTGTTAATTGGAAGCAATAAAGAGGCAACAAAATCCAGTCTTGGAAACTCTCATTAGTTTACAAAGAAAATTAATGTGCTTCTAATGTCATGGGCACCCTGGGCCATAAGGATTAAATTTAAATCCTAACATTTGCATTCCTGAGAAGAACAGAAAGACAACAGCATGCAAGTTCGATGACAAATGAGCCACAGAAAAATTCACAGAATTCAACATGCAGGTTGGAAATCCAGGTTCATTGGGTTTAACATAACCTCAGATTACCTCAATTTTTCTTTACTTGACAATTCCTTTTCTGGAATGTTTCTGTATCTATTTCCTATGATAATTTTTGGACTAAAACATTTCTATAATTAAATATTTTAAACTAGTGATCACAAGGTGATAACTACTTTTTTACTGTTATTGCTTCTCCGTGAATATTAATTTTGCTATAAATTCATTCCCCCAAAAGTTTTCCTTAAAACATTTATGCAATAAAAAATGTAAGAAAATAATAAAGGGGGCAGTAATATGCTAAACATTAAAATTGTATTTCATATACTGTGTTTATAATGAAGATAGTTTGAGGGAGTAAGATTTGCCCAATAATTATCTTTCCTTTAAATTATGTATAATAAATATGTTAGAGGGGTGGGTGGAACCCCTATGATTCTAAATCTGTTTTGAGAAAAATGTGGAATGTACTCATTTTTTTTTTTATTTAATTTTGACAATCCTTACCAATTTAATTGGGGTAAAAAAGGGTCAAGGTCTAAAGGGGGATATAGAGGAAGAAGCCCCACCCAGTCTCCCGCCCACCCCAAGTCCCGGGTGTGGGGCGCGCTCCGAGATACTCGATCAAGTGGTTCCAATAGTTCACCATTCATGGGTCGTTGCCAGTCTCGCCACCCCAATCATGATGTGGTCATTGAAGAGTTCATTGATTGACACAGTCCCTTCTAGGGTCTCCGTTTGCCCAGTCTCTGCTGCCAACAGATGGCTGAGGTTGTTGCTTGATTTGTCCTGTCCTTCCCTGGTTAGGACTCCGAGTCCGGTGTCTCGAATGGGAAGATCCTCGAAGAAATTTTGAGGTATTCCCAGTCCAGATTCCTGCTGTTTTAGTAGCTTAGGGCCTGTCACAGTCCACTGCCCCGGTCAGCTGGCGGCTGCAGTCGCTGGTCTGGTTCTGTTTCCACCCGTGTCCTCTTGCAGTCCCGCCTGGCTCCCCCTGTCCCCGCCAGCCAAAAGCTGATGGCAGGACAGTCTGGGCGGTTCGAGTCTCCGGACAGGGGCGGGGTTAAACTTCCATGCGAGGTGGCGCTCGCTCGATGGGAGGGCCCCTTCCGGTCCGAGCCATGCTGGAGACCCAGCCACAGCCCCCGTCTGTCGCGAGACGGGGGCAGAGACCCAGGCCTTGGGCGGCCAGTGCACCAAGTGGTGCCAGGCTCTGCCTGCTGGCCGCCCAGCGGCGAGCTCTGGGGTTTTGATGATATGAAATAGGTGCTTCGGGACACCCAAAAGTAAGACCAGCGTTAGTGTAGGTGAGATACTAATTTCTGGTGATTCCCAGGAACCGGGACATGAAACTTTAATGTAAGTGCGGGACTGAGAGATGACTGTTCGGACTAAGCAAACCTTAGTCCACTAGTATGACTGGAACACAGGGTGCAACACAGGACATGTCCAGCTTGGATTTGGCTCCAACTGGTTCACATTAAGCACAAAGTTGAGCCACAGAGTCTAAGGCAGGGGTCATGACAGGGGGACGGGGCTGCGGCAGGGTCTGGATACAGCTGTCCTCTCCCTTGGCACAAAGGTTGATTGGGAAAAGATGTACCGGACCGGGCCAGACACTAACACCTTCTGGCGCTCTGGAGTACCAGGGTGGATGTGGGACGGACTAGGCTAGGTCCCAACCTCAACTTAGCCATATGCGAGCTATATGGGGGCATGGATGACCGTGGCTGCACTGAAACACTCTACAGCAAGAACCAGAACGGGATGATGGCCAGTTAGGAAAGACCACTGTTCCTACTAGGATAAGAGGCGAACTGGCACATGGACCCACTGATATGCGCGAAACCTGGCACATGGAGGGGTTCCGATGGAGGAGCTCAGGCAACTCCTCTGGCAGGACACAGACCCTGCAGGTCAGCGCAAGGAACATGCAAGGCAACAGCCAAGAGGTCATAGAAAGAGTCCCACTGGCATGCATTTGGCATGGGTTGGGGGCAGACCAGGCTGAATCTGTTCAGGTCATCCACTGGTAAATCTGACCGCCAGAACAGAGTGTGGGTCGAACCAGGTCCGGTCGTAACAAAAGCAACACACAAGCTGGAATGCCAAGGTGAGGTAGCCTGAGTCGGATGCAGCCGCAGCACCCAACCAACACATGTGAGAACCAGGAAAGGAGGCGGCAGAGCTGACAGGAGAAAAAGCGGAGGTTCCCTAGCTGAACAGCAAATTACCCTGAGGAACGGGAGCTGGGTGGGGAGTAGACTAGACCAGGCAGGGACACAGCGCCTGTACACCTCATGGGGACCAGATTGGGTGTAAGCCAGGCTGGGCTGACTATTCCCTCTGGAGCAAGCTACAATCAGAGTTGGTGAGGGTTGTTGGGGCTTAGTTGTAGTACCAGTTGGCGGAAGCTGGTACAAAGGGTTAGACACGTTGAGTTGAACCACAGGGCCAAATGGAGAGGGCATAACTGGAATGGGAGCGACCTGGGAGGGAAATAGTGGGTTCCTCCCTCGTGGGTCATCACCTCCCACGAGAGGGCATGGGAACTAGGACAGGGGCTGGGGTGGCTAGACAGACACCCAACAATATCCGTTAGGGACGGTAGGAGGAGATAGTTAGATGGAAGTAGGTGGCAACACCTGTTGGCAAGAATATGAACAGAAGGGTACTGGGGACAGACTGGGCTAGTATGCCATATATACCGGAAAGCCAGGGTAGGAGGTGGGCCTGGTTGAGGCTACTGTGGGCCGCCCTAACTGGGCTGCAACTCCTACTGGTACGTGCGAGGGAATGTACTCATTTTATATAAAGTAAAAATAACAATAAAACTATATATGTATATATATATAGCACATTCCATTTGGACAGGTCATAAGCAAACTTGATAGGAAAATAAGCAACAAACTTTAGTACTGCATTCTAAATAAACCATACAGAAGCATAATACAAGGGCACTTCAAAAAGTTCTCAAAAAATGTAATTAAATATAAATATTTTTGGTACAAATATACTTTTAAATAAATTCATGCATAGCACTTTTTCTTAATTATGTATGTTCCAAGCACTTTCTAAAAAGCTCTCATTTATTATTTTACATTTCTATTCCAAGTCTATTTTTCTTTCCTTCTCTGTTGAGTTTTACACTATAAACATAAACACATACTGTTACAATAAAAAATGGTAAGACTAGGAGAGTGAAAGATGACATTAGTTTTTCATGCAGCAATCAACCATGTAACAATACAAATTTTAAGTGGGGACTGGGTTTGGTCCAGTGGTTAGGATGGAACGCCTACATCTCATATCAGAGTTCCTTGCCTCATTCTGAATCTCTCATTGCTGCTAATGTGCATCCAGGGAGGCTGAAGGAGAAAGCTCACAGAGTTACAGGCTCCTCACTTGTTTCCAGCTCCGAGGAGGTCACTATTGGGCCTTTGAGGACTGACAGAGCAGAGGGGAACTAACTCATTTTCTCGTTCCATCACGCTCGCTCTGTCTCCACTTCCCCACACCACCCCCAGTCTTTCAAATTTAAATTTAATAATTACTTTGTTTATGAACAGTTGAAATAAAGTTATATTCAACTCAGTACCACATCTGATAACCAAATCTAGGTCCAAAGCAAATCTTTCTCAACAAATTGAATATTCTACAGTTGGAGCAAATTTACCTAAGTCCAAAGCTTCTTTTTTAGAAAGATCCTTTGACACTTTTCATAAAAACACCTTTTATCTATAGGTCAATGTTAAGACATCCATAAATTACTTGAAAAATCAAAGACATCATTTGACAAGATTATACAAGAGATATGCTCTGAAAGAGTCAGAAACTTATTAATGAAAATTAGCAAAAAGTTAAAATATCTTGACTATGTCAGTCAAACCATTTTATGCTAGAAAAATTTCTACAGAAGTAAATTTATATGTAGTTACTATAATGAATGACAGGATCAAACCCATTACAAAGAATTTCTACTTTTCTTTGGAGTCACCACTCCCTTCAGGAATATAAAAGAAATTTTGTTATCATGGTTAGTTCCTTACCAAAGTAAAGCCTATCCAACATTGAGGCTGTTTCGTTACAAACACACACACACACTTGGAAATAAGAATATCACTTAGTAATAAATTATGTATAAGTCGCTCCAGTACAATACATTGCAAATCACATCAACATTTTTTATCCTCCGCCCAAAAGTGTCACAAGTGAGGAATGAAAAGCTATTAACTGACTCATTCACATATTAAACAGATGTTAATGTCAATTTTCTCTTTCAATGCAAATAATGAACTGGTTTATTTATATCTGATATTATGATAATACACTGTCATTTCTACCCTTTTCAGAATATCATAGATACAATTATGTTATTTCCTATCTGGTCTAACAGCACGCATTTTCCTAACAATATCTTTTGTCTTAGGCATTTCCTTAACTTTAATATTCCTTTAACTTGAGACTTACTAAGATGTTTGTACTAAATTAATTCTTTTGTTTTTCCTTTCAATTTTATATCTTGTTCCCTTGTAGAATTTATTTAAGCCTTAAATTTATGACATTGGAAATTGAAATATGAATTTTAAGTCGATGTAAAAACATTTCTATAATCATTATAATAATATGACTTAATGGAATAAAGATAAAATACTTAATACAACCACCAAAATCAAATTAACACTACACATGTAATAATCACTGTCTGCACCTACTTCGTCAAATTTACCGTTTCTTTCTGAGATAGAAATTAACAGAACAGATAACAAAATATGATGAGAATGGACTGTATTCACAGAAAAGAAATTCTTAGTCTTAGGACCCTAGAGAAAAGACCTGATATCATCTTTCATTCTCTTTTTTTTTTATTTTATACACCAGATGTTTGAACGATTTAGTTTCCAACATTATAGTCAGTGTACTGCTTTCTGGACATTTTTTTTTTCCATTTTAGCATTTCACTATAGTATATGTGCTACTAAAGTGAGCACTCCATTTTGGCATTTTATATATGCCCTAACTGAATTATGATACAGGCACATATAGGAAAAAGCCTTCAGGAATTTGTTTCTTATATTTAATTGAAACTATTTTTTAAAGATTTTTTAAAGTTGGAAACCCAGATATACAGAGAAGAGAAGATCTTCCATCCATTGATTCACTTCCCCAAGTGGCTGCAATGGACAGAGCTGTGCTGATCTGAAGCAAGGAGCCTGGAAACACTTACGGATCTCCCACATAGGTGCAGGGTCCCAAGGCTTTGGGCTGTTCTTGACTGCTTTCCCAGGCCACAAGCAGGGAGCTGGATGGGAAGTGGGGCCACTAGGATAAGAACTGGCACTACATGGGATCCTGGCACAAGCAAGGCAAAGACCTTAGCTACTAGATTACCACGCCGGGCCCTAATTGAGACTATTAATGTGAGAAATATTCATCTGACTGTGAACATCATTCTATAAAGAACATCATAGAAATACATTTCACAGCTAGACCCAGCAAAAATATCTTCCCCAAATGGTTATGTTTCCTACTCAATAAATACTACACCCATGTTTTACCATTACATCATCTTAAGAATCCAGAGCTGGTTTATACTCAAAAATATGATAAGCAGAATGACCTCAGACTGAATGTTTCTAGATTTCTCCTTTCTTTTTCATCTCATTTTTAAAATCATATTAAAAACAAGTCTCAAAAATTTGGGGGTTAGGGAGAGGAAGAGAGAGAGAGAAAGAAAAAGAAAGAAAATACCTAGCTCTAAATACCCCAAACAGGAGGACTTGGACCCAGCTAAAGCCAGGAGCTCAGAACTCCATCTACGTCTTACAAATGCCTGTGTTGCCTTGCCAGGTGTAAGCAGGTTCCCAAAGCTGCATCAGAAGCAAAGTAGCTGGGACTTACCAGCACTCCAATAGTGAATGTTTAAGTATTACAAGTGGTGGCCCAACTGAGCCAAAGGCTTGTCTGCCAGCAATAGCAGCCTGAAATTATCTGAATAGAAACAAAAGTATAAGGAAATAAACTAGAGATAGGATTCTTAAAAAACATTTATTTTTATTCATGCTGCGATTATTTTACTTTGGAATGCTAATTCTTTTCTTCATAATATGATGCTTACATTTCTTTTCATGATACCATCATGGAGTCATGACATAGCAAGCTAATTCTATGCCTGCATGCCAGAATCTCATACGGGCACCAGGTTCATGTCTTGGCTGCTCTGCTTCCCATCCAGCTTCCTGCTTGGGGCCAGGAAAGACAATCGAGGATGGCCCAAAGCCTTGGGACCCTGCACCCGCATGGGAGACCTGGAAGAAGCTCCTGGCTTGGATCAGCTCAGCTCAAGCCACTGTGCCCACTTGGGGAATGCATCATGGAATCGAAGATATTTCTCTTTCCTTCTCTCTTTAAATCTGCCTTTCTACAAAAAATAAATCTTAAAAAAATTGTATTCCACAAACTACTTTAAAATTAGAGAAACAATGAATTGGTCAATATAGTCAAATATTCACAACCAATACATTTAATGAGTTAAAGTCTAATTTAGGTAAATAAAGAAAAAGTTCATTTAAAACTTGTCTATTCCAGGATGTAAATAGTTTTTGCCTATTTTTCCTGCAGTCATTAACTTTGATCATAACATAAACATAAATGCAACTGTACTTATAACTATGAGCAAATATATATAATTGAATAAGAAATCTGAATTAGTGTTTATTAAATTGTTTCTGCAGCCGTTACTATGGCTCAACTGGCTAATCCTTCACCTGCAAGCATCATCAGCCCATATGGTTGCCAGTTTCAATCCAGTTCCCTGCTATGGCCTAGAGAGTAGCAGAGGATGGGCCAAGTCCTTGGGATCCTGCATTTGCATGGAAGACCAAGAAAAAGCTCCTGGTTCCTGGCTTCAGATTGCTCAGCTCCAGCAGTTGCCGCCATTTGGAGATCAACTAGCAGATGGAAGATCTTTCCCTCTGTCTCTCCTTCTTTATATGAATTTATCTTTCAAATAAAAATAACTGAATTTAAAAAAATTTTTTTCTAATCCTAAATACTTTCAAGTTGCAACACTCTGTCATCAAATCACATAGCTATGGTTCTCAACAGTGTGTACTGTGTGTGTGTGATAGAGTGCATTTCCTAGATATCCATGGAGTGGATATCCTAGAAATGGAATTACACATGTCAGAACCCTACAATAGTTTGCTTTAAAGAATTTTCTTTTATGTTAGCTCAGGACCTCCCCAGTTCTTTCACATCAGGCCAAGGACCAGTATTTTTTTTTTTTAATCACTTGTGGAACTCTGTCTCTTGTCCGTTAGTTGACTAATATTAAGATTTATCTCTGGGCCCAACACAATAGCCTAGCAGATAAAAGTTGTCACCTTACATGCGCTAGGATCCCAGCTGGGCTCTGGTTCTAATCCCAGGGGCCCCACTTTCCATCCAGCTCCCTGCTTGTGGCCTAAGAAAGCAGTCGAGGACAGCCCAACTCTTTGGGACCCTGCACCTGCATGGGAGACCTGGAAGCTGAGGGCTCCTGGCTTTGGATCAGCTCAGCTCCAGCCATTGCATTTGCTTGAGGAGTGAACCAACAGATGGAAGCTCTTCCTCTCTGGATTTCTGACTTTCCAATTAAAAAAAATAAAAATAAATAAAAGATTTATCTCAATACCATGTATCTGCATGTGACCCAAAAGTATCATGGAATCAACTAATCAAACAACAGTGCAAATTAGATGATTATCATCATCCAAGTGATCACCAAAATAGCCACAGGGAAACGAAAAATTTAAGAAGTATATGGCAAAGGTCATTTTTAAGTAACAGATTTATACTAATAATTTTAAATGATTCTGTGATAGGAAACAAAACTTGAAGGTTTTCTCAAGCAATATGCAAAATGAGATTTTCTTTCAGGTTAGAGCTGCTTGTTTACTTGTTTTCTAAAAATACTCTGACAATTCCAAAATTAAACTGCTCAAATACACATCAATAGAGAAATCTGGCAGTGTCATCCTTTCTGTCTACTCATTCACATTATTTTGAAAATATAATTTTGCTCAAATGCTTCAAAGTGCTTGACCAAAATTTTAAAATAATGCTGCTTTTTTTTTTCTTTTTCCAAGCCAAGTTAAAGCACAATGAGCCAGATTCAATTAAATAACTCAACTGTTTCCTTGGTATAACTTCTGTATTCAGATTAATATCATTTGTTCCAATGGTATAATAATTAATTATAAACATCTTACTATAATATTTGAACATGTGCCAAAAAATAAAACTCTTCCCAAAAGCAGATGAATCATGAATTTGAAATATGTAACTAGCCTCAGAGGTGGTTAGAAATCTTTTAAGGAATGACTTATTCACATGACAGAATGTTGACCATTTGATTGGAGTGGTGACCTTCTAATAGGAATGAAAAACATTTCAGTGACTACAAAATACTATTATCAAAAATAAAATAAGCAAAATACTTAACATAGGTAAACTCAGAAATTTATCCGTTAATGCCTCCATGGGGGGCTAGGGATGCTGAGAGTCACCACCAATAATGGCAATGAATTCCCTTCCCTTTGTTTTATAGAGGGACATCTGTCACATATAGAGCTTTCCTTCTCTTCTATAAAACATCTCAGATACTTCTGAGGGAATTTCAATGGATTTGAGAAGCTGAGAGTGATATTAAATAAAGCTTATATAAAGAAAACAAAGAGGCAGCCACATAAAGCTTTCTTCTTTTGACTAATACAGACTTACTAAATAAGAACTAAAAATGCTATTCAAATATATATTATTGAATACATATGTATACATACATGAATGTCTGCATATATATTCACACATATATACATATATACTGATATGTACTGATATATAAATTTATATATATATATATACTCATACTGATATGTGTGATTGTGTGTATCTGTCTGCTAGGCAGTATGCCTCTATATTTGTTCTGCACTTGATAATACCTACTGTGAACTTGGTATGCCTAAGGCACCATTAGGAACTGAAAAAAAACTAGCGGTGGGTGTTTAGCACAACAATCAAGATGTCACCTGGAAAATTTGCACCTCATATCACATTGCCTGGGTTTGATTCCCACCTCCACACCTGATTCTATTTTCCTGCTAATTCTTAGCAGGCAGTAGGTGTCAAGTGCCATGGTTGGGTTCCTGCCACCCACATGAGATATTTGGAGAGAGTTCCTGGTTTCTGGTTTCAAGCTGGACCAGCTCCTACTGTTGCAGGTACTTGGAGAGTGACACAACAGATGGAAGATTTCTCTCTCTTTTCCTCCCTTCCTCTTTCTCTCCTCACTCCCTCCTTTTTCTTGTCTTTGTGTGTGTCTGAATTAAATAAGTTTTCTAAAGAGAAATGAAATTTAAATGATGCCCTAAAAGCAATTTGAATGGACTTCATCTAAAAATTTAGAATATATAAACAGAGATACTCAAATTATCCATTTTCAGAAAATGATATTAAAAACCTAACACAGAATGCAGGGATTTAAAGATGGAGCTCAGAGTCTGGTCAGTTTGACCTCTTTCAGGCCATTTCACTTGTCCAGGGTTCATCACCTGGAAAACAACAAAGATTTAACTACTGATCTTCAGAGTACTTAAGCTCCAGCATGAGGAGGGGAAAAAAGTAAAACTGCACTCAACATACATGATTAAAGCCACAAGGTACAAACCACATTTCCAGTTTGTAATAGCTTCACTGATAAACCACACAGTCAGCCAACATGATTTCCATCTTCTGTTTTCCTTTCCTGACTCAAGTTTCACAACCGTAACAGCCACAAAACAGCACTGAGAATCTGATTTTACAAATTATATCCAAATCACAATACTGTCATTATAAAAATTGCGATTTCTGTACCATCATATATTAAAAAGAGTTAGCAAAAAAAAGTGTGCATAGATATGTAGAAATTCAGAAAATAATTTCCAAAGATGGACAGCTGTTTGCTTGTCTGAACTTTAAGAAGAACCAACTATTTAGTGGTGTTTCATTCAAATTATTTAAACATATTCGCATTCAATAATGAAGCTGTGATTTGAAATGAAATATCAAAACTGTGCAATTAGGTTAATAATGGGGTGCCTCAGGAATCAGTAGTAGCGCAGGTGTTCAATATATTTACTAATGACTTAGAAAAGTTGTGAATTATACGAAAGCACATGTAGATGACCTCAAAGATACTTATAGCAATCAAAACAGATGAGTGCCTCCTTTACCTGACCTATTCAAGAGTGATTATTTAACATATTACAGGAAAAATCAACAAGAGAAAATTAATGTGAAGTAGGTGAATTACCCAGATCTTCTTAATATGTTGGTAATTTTTGAAATAGTTATTGCCTTTCAGGTTACAGTGGGCATATCTAGGAAGACATCTGTCCAGTAAACAGTTCTTCATAAAGAAAAAGATACTCAAAACAGGTTGGAATAAAGAATAATGGGGGGAAAAGCGATCTAAATCAACAAGTTTCACTGAAAATTGTTACATATTGAAGACTTTCTCTATTGAACGTCACTATGGGAGAAGGTTATGTTTCTACAAACTATTCACAAGAAATACCTGCTCTTCTATCTGCTGATTTTCTAAATAATTTCCCATTCATTTCTCTCCAAAATCCACTCACCAGACTTCCTCTCAGGTGGAAATGAAATTTACAAAGACATTCTTTGCTTTGTTCAGTTCCAAAGCTTTTACTGTAATTTCAAATGCTAATCTGTCCAGATTTAAAATCCCAAAACTTTATAAAAAAAATGAAAATAATTATATCACACAAAAATGCATAAAACCACTGAATTACAACACGAATTTTAAGTCCCTCTCACTTTCCACAAGGCTATTTAATTATACATTCTAGGAAAATTAAAGTGTAGTTTTAAAATTTAACCGTTCAAAAACATTTTTCTGAATGCTTGTATTATGTTAAGTAGAATGGTAAGGAAAATGAAAGTACCTATAATACCTGGATCCTGTACTAATAGAAATTCTAAAACCACGTCTTAGCTCTAATCAACAAAGCAGTTCTCATTCCTAGCCCTTATAAATCACAAACAAAAGTGTCAATGTAGTCACACACTTGGGGCTAGCATTTTTGGAGTACTGCGGAAAGCAGCCATAACGGTTCAAGTCCAGGCTATGCCACTTCCAAACTAGCTCCCCGCTAATGGTCTTAGGAAAGTAATAGAGATGGACGGTGCCAGGCCCTGTACTTGTTGGCACATACAAGAAGTTTCTTTGGAGATCTTCCTAATCTAAATGCTGGACTCAGAACCCTACCGAAGAAAAGAGAGAAGACAGAACGGGTCAACCAACCATCTCAGCTATGATGGACTATGTCAATCAGTGGAATTTTCAAAGACCTCATAGTGCTTGGAGTGGCAAGATTGACAGCGATTCATAACTGTTGCAATATCAAAACCACTTGAGCAAGAACCTCAGAGCATGCCCTACACCCAGGACTTGGGGAGGGTGGGAAATTGGGTGGGCCTTCTCCCTTAATACCCCCCTTTTAAACATGAAGGTAACAATACAAAAAAAAAAACAAAAAACAACAACAACAAAAAAGAAAGTAATAGAAGAAGATTCAGTTATTTGGCCCCTGCCACCCAAGAGGATATTTGGATGGAGCTCCTAACTATTGGCTTTAGCCCAGCCTAAACCTAGCTCTGGTGGTCATTTAGAAAGTGAAACAGTGAAAGGAAAATCTCTCTCTCTCTCTCTCTTTCCCTCCCCTCCCTCCTCCTACTCTCTCTGTCTCTCCTTCCTTCTTTGTGACTCAAACAAATAAACAAATAAATCTTTTACAAAAATAGAAAAGTAAATTCTTAAAATTTAAAAATAGGCATTCAACTATTCCGTGATCATGGACATATATTATTTTCTATCCATGTCCACCTACAACTTTCAGCTGAGAACACCTGAAACAATACAGTTATGGTCTCACAAGAATTCAAAACATTTCAGAACTTCAATGTTAAAAGGAACTTTATACTTCAATCATCGCATGAGTCATATATCTTTTCTACATTTGAAAAACAGCTGCTAAGAAATTTAAACAAACAAAAGACTTATTAACAAAGTCAAAGACTAAGAGAAAGGCAAATTTAGAGTAATTAGGTAAACAATGAGCCTTTGTTAATACCTAAAAAATAATATCAAATGATATTTAATAGGTCTAAAACAGTCTGAATAATAAAATTCATTATTTGAAGTGAAATACACATACCAAAAAAACAATACATTTATTTTCCTTTAGTGTATGTGATTCATTCTGTATTCATTTAAACCCAATTTTAGCAACAAATAAAAATGGTAAGCAAAATTTCATTAACAGATGGTCACATGTATATACTCTTATCAGTCACGTTTGTGTGTTTAAGCATCAGAAAACTTTTCAATTCTAGGAAAGTAAAGTTACACTTTAGGGTGAGCAGCTTATTATTGTTTATTTTGAAAGATTTCTTCAAAAGACTTCTTGTTTAAAGATACTGAAAGTATTTCTTCTGAAAGAACTCTGCAAAAATATCTGAATTATTTAAATCTGAAAGAGCACATGGTGCATATGCAGAACTTTGCACTGATCTACACAGAAAAGTTGGGTCATTTTTTGGTTGTTTTTGTTTTGTTTATACTCAAAATTGAGTCATAAAGATTAGATGAATTTAGTAGGATTTCACTTTCACTCCCAGTTTTTAAATTTCAGGCAAGTACTGTGAAATGACTTTTTTCTTAATTGCATAACCTATTGCATATTTTATTTCCATTCTGAATCAAATGAACAATTTAAGTTATTCTGATAAAATATTTGTATCACCACGCAGTAAAATGAAAGCTATTATCTTATTCAGACAGCATGGTAATCTATAGGCTTATTTGGTAAGCAAGTTGTGTACATTTGATTTTATATATATATACAAACTCCTCAATGTCAAATCTTAATTTAAATACAGAAAAGGTATCCAAAATGAGTATTAATACTCCTCTTTTCTACCATGGATTTGAGATATTACAATTCTCTACACCTCACGGAAAGTTACGTGGCATTTAAATACTCTGAAAAACAAATAAAATTTCTGATCCCCAAGTGGAAAATTAAAATCAGAGTCTAGAGATTTTGGGTATTGCTCTTGCAATGCAATGAGTGTCACAAAAGAGAAAACCAAACACAAATATTCCACCTGATACATATATATCTTTGTTATTGCCCATTTTCTTGATAAATATGATAGGAACATACAGGCTGATATTATTCCTTTACTGTACAAAGAAAAGTTAGCATTGTTCTATAATGCATGTAATAAATCTTTCCTAAACACAAAGAACATATTTTAGTTCTTACTAAAGACTATATGGAGAAAGATCTGATGTTGGGAGAAATGAATCACAATGTTGTGCCTTTGGGTTATAAATGAAGTATGCTCGTTATTGATAGTCTCTACTTGTTATCCCATAGGAACATTTTATCTCTTTCAGTTTTACCAAACCATTGATAATCCCTGAGAAGGATTCTAAAACTCATGCAAAAGTGCTTCCTTAAATAAAACCTTAAAACTTCCTGTTTTCAAAATCTTTTTCTTTTTACATTATTATCATTATCAGGGACTGAGCAAGTCTTCCCATCTACTGATTCCCTCCCCAAAATTCTGCAATAACCTTACCTATGCCAGGTTTAAACCAAGATCCAGGAATTTAACTCACACATCTCATGTTGGTAGCAGAGATCCAACTGCTGAAGCTATCACCTTCCCCTCCATGGAGGGGTATGTCATAGGATGTTACAATCAAGAACGGGATTCAGAAATCAAACCCATGGAACTCTGACATGAGACCAGAATGTTTTAACTGCGAGCCTAAATGACCACTACTTCAATTTCTTTAACTAATGACAGTTCATCTGAACTCTCCTAATTAATCCATTTTGACATAAATATATATATGTCTTCTGTATTACAGAATATTTTTGACTAACACCACATAACAAACTTTCCAATGAGATACAACTTACAAAACATAATGAAGGGAACACCTAGGAGAAAGTTTGTTAATAAAAATGAGATTAATTGCACAAATGTATGCTTAACATAATCAAAATAAAATTATTAAACACATCAAAATAAAGGAACATTATTGCATATGTGCCTGTCCAGATTCTATATTCTCACAATAAAAATATTACTTCTAAATGATGTCTTTTGGAGCCAAAATAGAGGGCCGGACAGATCTTTATCCCTAGGATTTTAATATTCCCATGACTGAAAGAGAAAACAATTTCAATAATAAGAACACACTATGAGTTACAGGAGCATCGACCTGATGAGAGGCTATATATGGGATGTACTACCAACAGTATTACAACCTAATGTGCCAGATTTGAACAGCTCTATTTTCAAAAAGCTACATTAATAAAAATAATCACATCCACCAAGATAAAGTAATTGTTGTTTGTTGTTATTTTAAAGAGAAATAAACAGAGATTATGCCATAACAGCAGCAGAAAGAATTAGTGTATTCTAGTCCAATTTTAACCTAAATCCAGACCATTAAATACAATTTAGAAAGATTCAGCTCTTGCAGTAGAGGATGTGCAACCCATATATAATGAAGAAGCATTCCTATAAATCAGTGAATGAGCAGTGTGCAGTCTGATGAACTAAGGGCATGGGCTGAAATATAACAGTGAAAAACTTTCTCTTCTTAGTATTTTCTAACAAGATTAATAAACTATAGCTCCAGGGTTCAGGTTTCCATTTTCATTTGGTTTAACAACCCTTGATTAGGTATCTATTTGATAAATATTTAGCAAAAAATTTATTCCAATGAACTTTCAGTTATAACAAACATGTATTTAAATAGAAATCACTAAAAATAACAACAAAATGCCTCCAGACATTTGAATATCTCACCCTTAATTAATCTCTACTTCTAAATTACAATTCTTAAAATATTTATTTCTTTATTTTGATTGGAAAGAGATCTTCCATCTGCTGGTTCACTCATTAAAGGGCCACAAAGGTCAGAGCTGAGCTGATCCAAAGTCAGGAGCCAAGTGTCTCTTCTGGATCTTTCGCAAAAACAGAGTCCCAAGGTTTTGGACCATCCTCCACTGCTTTCCTAGGTCACAGAAAGAGAGCTGGATTGGAAGTAGAGCTGCTGGGACATGAACTGGCACCCATTCAGGATACCAGCATTTTCAGGCAGAGGGTTAGCCAGTTCAGCCATTGTGTCAGCCCCCTAACTTATAATCTTATACACAATGAATGCATATCTTGAAGTAACTTGAAGCATGGTAAAATGTTCAACTGTAAAAGATAAATTTTCGCAGATGATCTCCTCAGTAAGGCACAAAAACATAATTCTTTTAAAAGATCGCCAATGGCAAAAAAGGAAACTAAATACTGTGTACTTTGGAACTGGCAAATAATCAAGTAACAATAGAATGTTTTCTTTCTCCTACTATCCCAACTAAATGTTTTAAGTATGCTGTTTCCACTGCTACAAATATTTTATCTTAAGGGTAGTAAAAATGGCCTGGAGAATAAGAGAGCAGCTCCAAACCACACTCAACCTATCAACTACACACATATAAATAAACATGCACATTTGTGTGTAGGTTTACATACCTTGGATCCACATTCATAAAATATATGATCATATATCACCTTCGGGTTTCTTTTTTTTACATGTAAAAATATTTTACTTTGTTTTATGATATAGTTCCATGGGCTCTTGGGTTGCTCATGCCCTTCCCCAAGGTCCCTCCCCACTCCCATTGAATTCATCTCTAGTTTCACAATGGATGTCCTTCATGAACAGTACTAAGTCCATCATGCTGTTATTGGTGTTCAGGCTTCTAAAGTACAACTTTTCAAAGTGTGAAAAAGCATCGCCTGAGAACAAGCTGTCAAATCTCCTAACAAAAATACTGAATCACTAACACAAACTGTGCAGAAATCTGTTCCTTCATAAATGAGATTCTGATGCATGCTATAGGTGGAAAAGCACTGCATTAAGGAAAGAAAGAAAGAAAGAAAGAAAGAAAGAAAGAAAGAAAGAAAGAAAGAAAGAAAGAAAGAAAGAAAGAAAGAAAGAAAGAAAGAAAGAAAGAAAGAAAGAAAGAAAGAAAGAGGGAGGGAGGGAGGGAGGGAGGGAGGAAGGGAGGAAGAAAAGAAAAGAAAAGAAAAGAAAAGAAAAGAAAAGAAAAGAAAAGAAAAGAAAAGAAAAGAAAAGGAAAGGAAAGAAAAGAAAAGAGAAAAGAAACGAAATGGAATGGAAAGAGAAAAGAAAAGAAAAGAAAGCAACCTCAATAAATGATAGTTTAAAGTGTTAAGACCTTTGGTATTGAGTGAAAAATAGTGAACCTCAGAATTAACTAACTACAGTTCCAAACTTAGCACATTTGAAATTAGAAAAATTACTAAGTGCTACTCAGGCTCATGAATGTTTCTTATTTATGATTAATGAGAACACCCCCAAATTCCCTGATTCCCTCTCTCTTTCTCCTAACCCTACTTCGTGTGTATGTGTGTGTGTGGGTGTGTGTTCAATAAGATAAAGCAGAAGGGATCAGCACTGTTGTGTGGAAAATTAAGTCAATGCCTGCCAGAGCAGTGTCACATATGGGTGCCGGTTCAAGTCCCAGTTGCTCCACTTACGATCCAAATCCCTGCTAATGTGTCTAGGAAAGCAGTGGAAGATGGTTCAAGTATTGGGTCCCTGCATTCCACACAGAAGAACCAGCTAAAAAGAATGGCTCCAGCGGATGGAGGAAACCTCTCTCTCCCACAAGCACACCTGCTCTGTAAGTCTTTCAAAATGCATAAGCTACAAATAATAAAAAGTAAAATACCCATGTAAATACACTTTATCTCCACTCATCAAAAAAATCATATGGAAGAAATAAAGCAAAAACCTATTTTTAGGCTATATTTCTGACACACACAAAAAAAACAATCAGTTTTTGGTTACTTGCTGGGGTTTCATAATCTATTATCAGTACTGTATCTTGGAAAACTGACTAGCTATGCTAAAAGAAAGAAATGGTGTGTCCACAGAAATAAATAACTGAGTTTTCTAGGTTTTATAATGCAGGTTGCCAAATAAAAACATACTGTATATCTTCACAACTATATTAAGCCATCATAAATTTGTTATTTCCAAATCAAGATAATTTATTTCCAACCATTTCAAAACCTACTTATAATAGGCTAATCATGAATCACATTTATTTCAAAACATTGTTTCTGTCACACAATTTCACAAAGTTATATGAATTTATTTGTCAACAGGCATGCAAAACAAAGTTACTGTGAAATATACTGACACAAGAATCAAAGATTATCACCAATGAAGTTGTCATTTGAGACTAAAGGGGCAGTAACAATTTTGAATTTACAAAGTCTGACCAGGCCTCTCAGACAGCAGGTTTGGGAAAATCATGTATTAAGTTTAGCCAAGTGCATTTGTAATCAATGATCAGAGATCTGCTGGAACTGCACAGTGCCTTTTACAAAGTAAACTGACTTATTAGCCACCAAAGAAAATACATAGTGTTGCTTTTGCTGGATTGTTTCACCAAGTAAAACAGAACTGAGTACTACTGGCACTATTTTGTAAATATTTTAGGCACTTTTTCACTCAGCATTATCAAGTATGGAAATTATAGTAACACCCAACTGAAACTCCTATGTATCCTATAACGTTAACAAAGCTAGGTAATATAGCATTTTCTCAATGATGAAAATTAAATTAAAAAGATACTGATTTCAGTGACATAGGTGTAACTGTCACTTACCTAAAATGTATTAAATATAATTTAGTGAGGAAGGAAAAACTGTTCTCCAACACCTCAAGGGCTTTTGAAAATCAGTAATTACTTCAGGCCCGGCGGCGCGGCCTAGTGGCTAAAGTCCTAGCCTTGAACACGCCAGGATCCCATATGGGCGCCGGTTCTAAACCCGGCAGCTCTACTTCCCATCCAGCTCCCTGCCTGTGGCCCGGGAAAGCAGTCAAGGACGGCCCAAGGCTTTGGGACCCTGCACCCGCGTGGGAGACCCAGAAGAGGTTCCTGGTTCCCGGCTTTGGATCAGCGCAGTACCGGCCATTGTGCTCACTTGGGGAGTGAATCATTGGACAGAAGATCTTCCTCTGTCTCTCCTCGTCTCTGTATATCTGACTTTCCAGTAAATAAATAAATCTTTAAAAAAAATCAGTAATTACTAATTGATGATTTTTCTGAGAAATTTCAGTGGCCCCAAATCTTAAAAGTATATTCACCATTGCTCAAACTTAGACCAGCAACAAAAGAAAAACTTTTTCTACTTGACTGTAAGTTTTTCTCTGGACTATAGCAACATTTCCACTTAGAAAAAAATGTTGGGATAAAATAATCAAATAAAACCAAGCAGACTAGAACCTGAAGTGAAGTAAAACAAACACGGATTAACTCAGACAACTTCACTTGCATAAATTGAAAACAAAATAATAGTGGCCAGTGCGATGACTCAATTGGCTAATCCTCCACCTTCTAATCTCTAGGATCCCATATGGTTGCCAGTTAGTGTCCCGATGCTCTACTCTCCACCCAGCTCCCTGCTAGTAGCCTGGGAAAACACTGAAGGATGGCCCAAGTCCCTGCAGCCATCCACATGGGAAACCTGGCAGATGCTCTTGGCTACTGACTTTGAATTGGCTCAGCTCCACCTGTCGCTGCCATGTGGGAAGTGAATCAGCAGAGAGATCTTTCTGTCTCTCCTTCTCTCCATAAATCTGCCTTCATAATAAAAATAAATAATAAAAAGTAACAATGTCAATGATTCTATCTGCTGATCTGTGAGGCCTGAATAAAGTATAAAATAAACAAAGTATAAAAATAAACCAAGAGGTCTTTAGTATACCACAGCATATAAGCCCCAAGACTTATTCAGTTTTTTATATTTTCTTAATATTTTAAATATAGTTTTTTATATTATGATACCTTAAATTAAACTAAGTACTTCTGATGTTCAACTGAAGAATACTGGCCATTGAATTAAACAAAACATAGCCCTCTGATCTCTGATCTATCTCATTTAGAGAGTAATTTTAATTAGGGTTTTTCCTGATTGTTAGCTTGGAACTTAATCTCTGAATATAACATACCTTTCTTATAGAACATTGTAAAATGTAATAATATTCACTGCTAATACAAAAATGTTTTCAGAATAAGACATATTAAGAAAAAGAGAAACACTACTAATGATAGAATACACTAGTAAAAAATTTCTGACACTGGCACAGAATAATTGATGGACAAACAAAACAGACAAAATCACTTTTTCACCTTTTTTAAAGAATTCAACAACTGGGTCCCACACTGTGGCCTAGAGAGTTAGCAGTCTTCCGGGCTGCTATCCCATGTGGGTGCCAGCTGGAGTTCCAGCTATTCCACTTACAATCCAGCTTCCTGCTAATGCCCATGGGAAAGCATTGGAAGGTGGACCAAACCAAGTGCTTGGATGCCTGCACCCACACTGGTGCAACTGGAGAACATCAAATTGAGTGAAATAAGTCAGACAGAAGAAGACAAATACCACATGTGTTCCCTTGTACGGCAAACTAAAATTTAAGAATGAAAAAAAATCAAAAGGTAAGAGCAAAGAATGAAATGCCTGGGCCTGGCATGGTGGCTCAACAGCTACATCCTCACCTTGCAACTGGCAAAGTACTGGGTCAAGTCCTGGCTACTCCATTTCCCATTCAGCGTCCTGCTTCTGTCCTGGGACAGCAGTAGAGAATGATTCAAAGCTTTAGGATCCTGCATCTATGTGGGAGACCTGGAACAAGTTCCCAGCTCTTGTCTCCAGGTTTCAGATTAGATCAGCTCAGCTCTGGCATTGCAGCCATTTGGAGACTGAACCAAAGGATGGAAGACCTTTCTCTCTCCATCTCTCCTTCTCTCTGTAAATCTGCCATTCCAATAAAAATAAATAAATCTTTTTTTAATGTCTATACATATCAGTACTGTTTCAAATACAGTTTTTTATCAAACCTTAATTTATACATTGTCAAACAAAAGGCTAAACATGATTTTAATCATGTAATCATTTCAAAATTTATTGTATTGAATAGAATGAACATGTTTTCACTTAATTGTTTATAGCCATTTTCTACATTACTACTGACTGTGGGGTGTTTATGGTTTGGCTTTGGTTTTTTATTTTTAATTTGTTGTGCTGTTTATTTATTGTATCCTTAATCATTTGACTATAATACAAAGTAAGAGTGTTATGTCAAACATTAAGAGAGAGGAGAGGGACAGGTGAGAGGTGAATATGTGGGTGGGAGAGTGAAAGGGAAGTATAATTATATTCTTGGAATTTCATCTATAAACTACATCTGTTTTCCTTATTTATATCACATTAACATGAGAATTGAAGAGAAAGAAAACAGTAAGAATATGACATCTTTCCCCTACAAATACCTGTATCATACAATTCATTCTATTATTTTATTTCTTCTGAAGGCACACTCATTTTGCATTGCTTTTTAATTAGAATAAGTGTTCAATGCAAAGAGAAAGATTTTAATGTTAGACTTTATTAAAAGCCGAAAAATCACCTGTTCTTTCAAAGACATTGTTCAGAAAGTAATGATACCAATTAATGACTAGGGGAAAATATTTGTAAAATAGCCCTCCCAAGGATTTGGATTGAAAACAACACAGAAGAAAGGAAAACAAGAAATTCAAGTTTTTAAATGGGCCAGGCATCTAAACAAATACCTCAAGAAAAGAATACATACCAGTAAGTAACTACAGAGAAAAACACAACTTTATTTGCCATTAGGAAGAAATCAATATATCACTACACGTCTTGCTAAAAATGGCTAAAACACAATTTTAAAAGGGTAGATAATATCAGATGTTTGCAAGGATGCAAAGCAGCTGGGATTTTGCTGACATCTGATGGGATTAAATTATCAGTTATTTTGAAAGCATTTCTACACTTTCTTATACAGATAAATCTAGTCATATGCAATGATTTAGTTATAACCTTCCCAAAACCTATCCAATTTCCAAATGAATTATAAAGCTATATAGACACATTTATTTAAATCAAGACTATAGTAATGTTACTCACAATTGACAAAGACTGGAAATAACCAAAATGTCTTTCAATACATTAATAGATAAATAAATCATTATGTATCTTTACAAATAACTAATCCACATAGAAGGAAAGAAGGAAGGAAGGAAGGAAGGAAGGATGAAAGGAAGGAAGGAAGGAAGGAAGGAAGGAAGGAAGGGAAGGAGGAAAGGAATGATCTTAATGTCTCTAAATCCATATTGTAGAAAATGTGAAACCTATGCACTTTATATGAACTAAAGCAATAATAATGATAAATAACAAAATAAAAGAAGAAAAATGCAATCCACATGTTATTATCTCCAAGTTGGGAAATAACAGGTCAAAATGTAGTAACCATATTGTGATTTAGAATTATTGTAAAATATTCTTCATAAGGCTGACACAACTCCTACTTCAACAACAATTTTCTCTACCCTAGCCACTATAGGTCCTACTATGAAGAACAACAATTTCAGAGTGGTCTTAAAAAGGTTTTGTTCATCGTTTTTCTTTCAAAGTTACCATTCTTGACAACATTTTAAAATCAGAATCTATGGATACTAAGTTAGTAGAAACTTATATTGTCTACATATTATTTGCTCCAAAATATGTCCACCAAAAAATAAAAACATATGTTGGACATAAAGTATATAAAAATAGGCAAATACCTATGTGAACACAGGAAATCTTAATGTCTAAAACATTTAAGAATATTTTTTAAATAGAGAAAAAAATAAAATATTCATTTTCTTGGTGAATTGAGAACTTGCAGCAAAAGATTTTTCTTTCCCTTCTAAATATAGAAAACTGAAAAATTAATGTGAATCAGAATTGAGCTCATCATGTAAAAAGCATAAATTAAAGATGTGTATTGCTTTAAAAATACATTTGACCATATCAATTATAAAAAACTGAAAATGTAAAAGAGGAAAGAAAAAAGAGCTGTGAAAATTAGAGTGTTCACCTATTTGAAACACTTTGATAAAAAATACTCTATCTTTCCCCAACTGCCACCCCTGATAGGGAAGGGACTATGACATTTTGTATTTTAATCTCTACAAAGCACTTTCTTCTGTACTGTGCTGGTGAAAGTACTTAATAATAAAAAGAAACTTTCAGATTTCTGCTATGAAATAACTTTCATTAAATAAGAAGCTAATAAGATATGTTTGCCATTTCAGTTGACTTGCAACATTAACTATTTCATTTTAAATGGCATCTCTTTGCTCAATAAGTATACTTCTTCCCTTGATTAAAGTGAAAAAAAAATCTCAAGTCCAGAAACACCTTCCTAATTTGGCCATCAGTTGTCTCTAGTCCCTCACTTTTAATGATGAAAAATTGACAGAGCATGTAGCTTAGCCAAAATGAAATTCCACATGTTAATTAAATCAAATTCTGCATGGAGAACCAAACAGAATCTCCCACATTTTTATATAAGATGCTAATGAAACACAGTTATAAGACATAGATAATCAGTACAACTGCACTGAAGAGATCTTGGAAAACTAAGAATTTTCTATGTATTAGAGTCTACTGTATTCAGAAGTTTCTTACCTATCAATCTTGTAGTAACAGAATACAAAGGAGGGAGCTAAAGGGAATCTTTCAATTAACAAGAATAGAAAAACATCTAGTGAAAACCCAGAGTCATTTACTCATTCACAAAGTTTTCATCATGCTCTACAGCCAATCACTATACTGATGCAATGTGTGTTTATGGGAAAGGACAGTTAAAAAGAAACACTTGGGCCCGGTGGCGTGGCCTAGTGGCTAAAGTCCTGACCTTGAACACGCCCCAGGATCCCATATGGGCGCTGGTTCTAATCCCAGCAGCTCTACTTCCCACACAGCTCCCTGCTTGTGGCCTGGGAAAGCAGACAAGGATGGCCCAAGGCTTGGGGACCCTGCACCCACGTGGGAGACCTGGAAGAAGTTCCTGGATCCTGGCTTCAGACCGGCATAGCATCGGCTGTTGCGGTCACTTGGAGAGTGAATCATAGGACAGAAGATCTTCCTCTCTGTCTCTCCTCCTCTCTGTTATGTTAGACTTTTCAATAAATAAATAAATCTTAAAAAAAAGAAACACTTATGAATGGTGATTCTTGGCTTGTACTGATCATTCTTCTTCTTCTTCTTTTTAAATATTTATTTATTGTTATTGGAAAGGTAGATATACAGAGAGAAGGAGAGAGAGAAAGATCTTTCGTCCAATGGTTCAATCCCCAAGTGGCCGCAATGCCTGGAGCTGAAGCCAGGAACCGATCTGAAGCCAGGAGCCAGGAGCTCTTCCGGGTCTCCCACGCGGCTGCAGGGTCCCAAGGCTTTGGGCCATCCTCTACTGCTTTCCCAGGCAAAACAGGGAGCTGGATGGGAAGCAGGGATGCCAGGATTAGAACCCACAACAATATGGGATCCTGGAGCATGCAAGGTGAGTTTAACCACTATGCTATTGCATTGGGCCCTGATCACTCTTCTTGAAATTTAAGTTTGAAGAAGAAATTATAGCATCATGAGTGAAAAAAAACCAAGAAATTATATATTACAGTTTGGTATTTCAGGGAATGTATATTCTACACAGAGGAAATCAAACATAGCCATATGAAAAGGAGTTGAAATCTGGATGTTTTATACTTTTGTGGTCATTATACATATGTCATATCATTTAATTATTTTATCAATTTTCAGGAGAAGAAAACAAGAAAGAGGAAAATAATACAACTAGCACAATGTGACACAGCTAACCAGAATCAGAAGTGGGAATAAATGCTAGCTTATATAATCTCAAAGCATGCATTCTTTTACTATAGCATAACAGCTGTCCATTGTGAGGCTGCAGGGAGGAGTTTGTGAAAAAGACCAGAAGAGGGTTGTAGTGATCCATATAAAAAGAAAATCCATTAGATAGTGAGTTTGAATGGAACATTTTATTAGTCAGATCCATAATCACTGAATACCAAAGAGAAACAATCAGACTCGTCAACTGCAGCACAGTCTGAGGTAGCTCAAGGTAAATTCCATTGCAAGTTAGCATGATGCTAAGCAAGAAATGAAATCAGATCGTGGACTTCTTCATAAAAGAAAATGGTGGACAAGAGTAATTATATGTTGACTCTTCTAGACACTCACATAAAAACAAAGAGATGAAAGCTGTGGGCAATACTACATCTGGTAGACTAGTCTCTTATGGTACAGCAACTAGTAAACATTGGGTATACAGTAACAGGACCAGGGAGGCACTGGGAGGAGGTATTACTCAGTTTTATTCTCTATTTAACAAGAACCCTGCATACTCTTTGCTTGCCAGTTTGTTAGTAAGCCAAATTGAAAGCAACTTTAAATTAAGGCTATGTCATCATTCTGTAAGCATCTAATTTCTAACCACTGCTGCAGTATGTTTAGCTTTGGATAGAGAAAGCAATACCTAAATATTTCAACTTTTAAAGCAAAAGGTACTTTCATATGAGAATTGAGAAGTGGCTGCAATATCACAAACAAGGTGAATGAATGCTAACACTCCCACTACGTCCCAGACTTTTGGGGAAGAGGGATCCGATAATCTAAGTAGCCCATCCAAAATGGCAACAAGAGAAAGCTGTATTTTTGAAAAGGGAATAAAGACAGGGAAGAGGGTGATCTTTGATATCTGGCTGGTTTTTTAGGTGATGGGGTTCCAAGGAATGGTAGGAAGAGTGGCAAGATAAAAAGAAAGATGGAAGCAAAGAGGGAGGAAGGATAGGAAGGAAAGAAAGAAAATAAACGGGTAGAAAGGGGCACAAGAGGTAGGTATGGAAGAAGGAACTTCATTACACACTTGGAATTATATCTATGAATAACAATAACTGTTCTCTTTGTATTAAAATCACATTATCATGAAAATTGATGAAAAATTGTGTTGCAGTTAACAGCATACATTTGCTCTGACCCTGAGAATCTAATATATACATGAATTCTTTAAAACATAAAACAATGGAGAATGGATTTAGAAATGCAAAGAATAAGATGGTAAAATGATAAGGTCACTAGTGAATATAGAGACCCTAATACTCTTTATGCTTTCTAAGGTGATGAGGCTGATGGCAGGGAATAAAAGATTGTTGACAGTAATATCATGATTTTCCCCCATCTCACATATATTGAAAATATAGCCCTTTACATAAGAATATTTCCCATCTCACAATAAGAATTTTTCAGTAACAATAAGCTTTGCCAGATTTACAGCAGTACCACCAAACATGTATGTTATGGAAAGGAAAGATGATTGACAAATTGATCAAAACAACTTGATTTAATTGAAATATCAGTCACAATCTCACAAACATCTCAATTTTATTTATAAATAACAAAATTTGAACCTTGGGCCTGGAACGATAGCCTAGCAGCTAAATCCTTGTCTTGCATCCTCCGGGATCCCATATGGGTGCAAGCTCTAGTCCCAACTGCCCCACTTCCTATCCAGCTCCCTGCTTGTTGCCTGGCAAAGCAGTCGAGGACGGCCCAAAGCCTTGGGACCCTGCACCAACGTGAGAGACTTAGAAGAAGCTCCTGATTCCTGGCTTTGGATCAGCTCAACTCTGGCTGTTGAGGCCACTTGGGGAGTGAATCAGTGGAGGGAATATCTTCCTCTCTGTCTCTCTTCCCCTTTGTACATCTGACTTTCCAATAAAAATAAATAAATCTTTGAAAAAAACTGCATGGTTTTCCAAATGTTTTGTGCTAAACAAATTTATGTTTTAATTCTATATCCCAATAAACCTGTTGAAATATTTTCATAAGAACATTAATGAAGGAGTTTGAGTTTTTTCTTCTCCCTGAACCCTTGGTTTTACCTTTCAGAAGTAGCCTTTCACTCAATAAAATCAAGGAAAAAAAATATTCTTAAAAGCTCTTTTATTTCTAATACAAAATTAAATTCTGGTAACCATAGCAAAAGCCTTTCAAAATATTACTTTTGAATCTGTAAACTCAAAGCATAAAAATCTTATTAGGGTGAGAATATGTGGAAAACAAAAAAACTTTCCTACAGGGAAGGAACAATAAGAACTAAATTTCCAAAGAATTTGGGAATAAATAGCAATGTTACTGGATTTGTGCCTTGCTCTTTCTGAAAGTAAAAAGGGAATAAGTTTGGATGCAGAGTTGGAGGCCTTTAAGAAGCCCAAGTGGTGACTCAGAAGAACTCCAACATTGTAGTAGAAGTGCCCAGCCACTAGTCCCTTATTGTTCCAGTTCTAACGGTAACTGCGGCAAAAAATCATATTTGGATAAAAGGAGACAATAAAATGGATGTTGAAAACGGCTTTTTTCCCCACAGTACAAGCAGGTTAAGGCTCTGCTTATGACTAGCAAAATTGGGGTGGAGGATAGAGAGGCATTTTAAGTACCAGCTGCTCCATTTTCAATCCAGCTCCCTATTCTTACTGCTGGGAAGATGCTCCAAGTATTTGGGTTCTCGCTATCAACATGCTAGATCCAGATAGAGTTCCTGCTTTTGGCTTCACCCTGGCCCAATCCCACATGTTGCAGCAATTTTTGGAATGAAACAATGGGTTGAGGATCTCTCCCCTTCTCTTTCTGTCAATCCTCATTTCAAATAATTAAAAAACAAAACAAAAAACTTCTGAATACAAAACTCAAGACAACCAGCCTAAAATCATGAAAACAGCCTTATATGAATAGCATTTGCCACAGACCATCTCTGCAGGAGTTATCAAAAAATGTCCATTAGTTTTTGCAATTAAAAATATATATATATATTTTGCTTTTGCTGAGAAAATGATGGTTTTTTTCCTGTACTAAAAAGCAACAGTACTAGCCAGTGCTTTGGTATTCTTGGTAATGTGGCATCCACATTCTCTGTGGTCACTAGTTCGAGTCGTGGTTGCTCCATTTCTGATCTGGCTCCTTTCTCATACACCTGGGAAAGCAGTGGAGAATGGGCCGGTATTTGGGCCTTTGCTCCCACATGGGAGGCCTGGAAGAAACTCTTGTCTCCTGGCTTCAGACTAGCCCAGCTCCAGCATTTGAAGCCAAGTGGGTAGTGAACCAGTACATGGAAGATCTTTATGTCTCTGCCTTTCTCTCTCTCCGTAAATCTACCTTTCAAATAAAAAAATAACAATAACAAAATAATGCTTTGCATTATTCTTATATAGTTTCACATTTAATTGGATATTTCTACCATACTTAAATACATAAATTTACTGTATGAGCCTTTACAGTGGGAATATATCTGTTCATTCAACAACGCATTGTATTACAAATTTCTCAGTTTCTTATCAGGAAGACAGGGTAATAAGCTGAGAATACTACTCCTATCTGCAAATAGAAAAAAAGTGTCATTTTATAACAAAATGAAAGTATAAAATCCATCTGATCCTAGCCACCCAAAGTCCATCTTAGTCTCAACCAGTTTTGAAGAAAGACACATCTTTTGTGTATACATAATGTTCCTTTGTCATGGCTAATGGATACCATGAAACAATAGCAGTCCTGAGCTTCTCTCTATACTTGGTAAGAGCAGCTGATGGAAAGATTGTGTTTAATTAAATAAATTCTTTAAATAAATGGAAAAGAGTTTAAACAGTGTTATCAAACAGCCTGAAAAATTTAGTGGTCATATATCCACAGGAAGAGAGAACTCATGGTTAATCACAACAAATATCACTAGGTTACAATAAAACATCACATAACTCATTTTATTAATTTCTATAAGAATGTATTTTAAAACAGCTCCAGAATTAAAGGTTGTAGATTCAAGTTTATTCCCCAAATTACATCACATCTCTAGGTATGTATAGTTCATGGTCAAGTAAGTATGGTATGTTATACTTTGAGGATATTTTCAAAGTCACAATTGTTTTACTCTCCTGCAGATTTACCTGTAAGAAGATACAGTGCGTCTGGGTGTGTAACTGTGCAGGTATACACACTTCAAGTTTGTGAAAGACATTTTAGGACTGCAGTGAAATAAGAGCATCTAAATCTGCAAGAAGTCTCAAAATGATTGAGGATTCAAAACTAGGATGCATCATTAGTGTCTCATAAGCAAACATACACTCCTTCCAGCAGTCATCGAAGAATTAACAGGAGAGAATGCCATAAGCAAACTTTCCCAAGGTTGAACAAACATAATTTCATATTTATATTTATATTCAAATTTAAAATTCATGTTTTGGTGCATTAAAATTTGTAACAAATTGAAAATAATGATTCATAGATATGTATCATCTGAAGCAGAATTGAAATCTTGTTGCTTACAAATCCAATTTACATAACTGTTATATTAGATATTCTTTAAGCCATTTTAATTCTTGTTTCTTTTCTTTGGAGAGAAGTGATAAGTGCCCAACACTATCCCTGGAACAACAACACCTGTTCATTGCAGGATAATCATTTAGAGTAGACGATATCATGTCTCTTAGAATTCTTCTTTAATAAATAGTCCTTTCGACCAGAGGGCCCATGTGACTGCTGCCATTATAACAAATGATATGCTTAGGAAAAATACCTAACTCCGGATTTTTAGAGAAGCATCATATCCAGAAATAAAAGTAGTTGTTTCAATGTTTACTCAGTTTTTTTATATGTTGATATATCCACTAGTATCCATATATTTCCTATTGTGGGGTAGTGTACAGATTTTATAGAAATTAAAATTCCCAAGTTAGCCATTTAAAAGGATAGAGAAAGTAAGCAGGTACCTTCAAATCATTCTTCTGGATGACAAGATATAGGCACTGATCTAAGAAGCTTAGATATACTTATAAGACTTATACATATACTTATGAATATGAAAGTAAGATGTATGAAATAAAGATAATATATTTATGTGATTTTTAAAAATCTTATATTTGACTACCATACTTTAAATTCAACTTAAAAACTGAAATAAATTTAAAAGCCAAATATTAATATACATTTTACTACACGGGAAAATAAGGGACTAGATAATGCTATAACTGCTATGTTTATAAGATACAATTCGGGACACAATTTAAAAGATCAAAAAATTCAATGCTTAACTTATATCCCACTAGATTTTCGCTAACTCAAAATAAATGCTTTCCTTACCTCAAAGGGAAGTCTCTGAGAAAATTACCATTTTTCCTAATGAACATTATGAGATCTCTAAGGCTATACTAAATACACAACTTTGATCTATTTTCACAGTGCTTTCTTTAACTATTTGAAAAAAAATTTTAGGAGCCTTAAAGCAAGAACATATTAGGAAAATATTTTACTAAAGAGATGCAATAAAATTTATAGGCTGCTCAATCTTTTACCTTTGAAATGATCCCTTATTTCTAATCTATTAGACAATACATATTTATAGCTGTTCATTCAAATTTTCATTGAAAGAAAATTCTTGGTAAACTCATCACTTCTCTGTAAAGAAATTTCGCTTTAGAATATCAAATATAAAACATCCTCTTTTTGACTATTACAATTAATGACGTCTTTAAATATTTAAACACATCTGAAAGCATAAACATATTGCCAGCATTTCTGATAATTCTGTTTTAGCATATCAGGATTAGCTTTATAGTCCTACACTAGTGTGTGGCATTCTGCTATTGCCTGTGACACTAGCAGCCCTTCCCAGCACCAATACAAGTCCCAGCCACTGTGCTTCTAACCCAGTTTCCTGCTTAATGGGTTTGGGAAAGCATCAGGAGATGACTCAAGTACTTCAAACACACGCAGGAGTCTGATGGAGTTTGTGACTTTCTGGCTTTGCCTACCCAACCCAGGTCACTGAGTCCATTTGGGGAATGAATCTTTCTCTACTCCTCTTTAAATAAATAAATAAATAGATAGCCCAGTTGTCAATGGAACAATCATTCAAATTATGTTAATATCTAGATAAAACAATTTAAGCTATTTCTGTAATATTTCAGACATATAATAACTGAAATTATTTTTAAAATGTTCCAAACTCATAGCTACTAATTACAGAGGCAAAGAAAGATATACTATATACTGAAAAAGAAGGAAATAGTACAATTTAAAGAAGGCTAGCGACAAATTATTAAAAGAAAGCATTCCTGGACCCAGCATGGTAGGCTAGTGTCTAAAGTCGTTGCCTTGCACACACGGGCTCCCATATGGGTGCCCTACTTCCCGTCCAGCTCCTTGCTTGTGGATGGCCCAAAGCCTTGGGATCCTACACCCACGTGGGAGACTAGAAACAATCTCCTGGCTCCTGGCTTAGGATCGGCTCAGCTACAGCCATTGAGAACTCAAGGGTAGTGAATAAGCAGAGGGAGTATCTTCCTTTCTGTCTCTCCTCCTCTCTGTATATCTGACTTTCCAATAAAAATGAATAGATCTTTTTTAAAAAGTATACATTCCTTTCTGAAATTTAATATGATCCAATAACCAAAACTGTGACATTAGTGGAAACGGTGCAGCCAATTTCCACTTGGTACTACCATCTTCTAGTGCAGGTCAGTTCTTATATGATTTTACATGCCATGTGAGAAGGAAATACCAGTTATTTTTTCCCTTTCTGGGAAAGGATCCTAAGGCTCCAGGAGTAGTATGCACAATGTCTGTTTCTTTCAAGGAAACATCAACATATCACATTTCATCTTTAGATCTATTTAATCTATGAGGATTTGATCACATGCCAAGAAAGACATAAAGAGAATGAAAAATTTACACAGAAGCATGATTAAAATGATCCCACTCCTTGAAAGAACTAAATCCATAAAACAGAAACAAGGAGTTTCTGCTTTCAAAGAGCTTTCAATGCAGTACTACCGCAAAACAAAGCCACTGCAATATAGTATTACGGTGAAACAAAGCCATTCTCTCCTGATGGTTCAAAGAAAATATTTTGTGAACAGAACCAGAAAAAAATAATCCAAAGTACTTGTTTGTGTTATCATCATTATTTAATCGTACTCTAAACATCTGACTTTGTATACTACAGTAAAAAAAAAAAAATCTAAAATGCACACGGTGCTATGACACTTAGCAGCTTAAGATGAGCCTTGCTAGATGTAATTGATGCTTGCAAAAGTATCCTAAAACTTTTTAAAAAAAAATTTTACAATAAGTGCCATGTAACATCAAATATCTATTACTCTTCAAACATTGACGTAGCTGAAGCAAGTTTGGCCTTTCAGTATTGCTGGCACAAAATAATCCTGACGTCATTTTTCTAAGTTCAATTGGCAGCTCAGCAGTGCCATTATCCCCAGGAAGAGTGGTCACGCACGGTAATACCTGCATTATGTGTCTACAACCAAGCCAAAATTACCCCCTTGGAATAGAGCTCAGCCTCTGGGAATGTAGAACCAGGAAGACCCGCCGGGTTCTGCAGACAGTCAGGGTGAGGGACATTTTTGTCTGATAATGGCCCTAAATTACTGATATCAACTTGAAGTCTGAGGCTGAGGCCAAAAGCAGCTATTTTCTTTCTATGGGAACATTCACCAAAAATACGAATGCAGCTGCTGTAGTCTTGATTTTCTTCGCTATTTTTATGTGATATATAAGGTCATGACAAATTTAGAGAAAATTCGCATAAAACACCAAATGAACTGGAAACCATTTTATATATCTGAAAATACCTTTAGGCTTTCTCTCTCTCTTTCTCTCTCTCTTTCTCCACATATATGTATATATATATAATTGAGAATCAAAGAACAGCCAGGTTCCAAGCCAGTCAATAGCATAATAAACAACTGCACAGCTGTGCCTCTTCAGGTATAAAATACACCAAATAATAAAAGGCTGACATTTGCTGTATTGCTTACAGCAATAGCTTAGCACAATTTTTCCATATGCTTAAATTATGAAAACAAACTCATATTCTAAAAAAATTAATTTTCTCAAATAAAAATTTCCCCCAGAAAATAAATTTCTCTCCATATAAGCAGAAAAGTAATATTTATTAGGCCTTAGTACACACACACACTAGGATAGACTATGGAGAGAAGTAACAATATCCAATAATCCTTTTTCTGGGATACTGCAGGGTCAAGGTTAGTCAAAGGGAAAGGTATAACTTCTTCTCCAAAGTTCTCCCTCCTGACAAACTATTACCTTAACAGTTTCCTGGGTTTCCATTCAATTGAAAAAAACAAATGAGTTTCTTCCATGTTTCATTATACACTTAAGCAAAGTGTGTGTATATATCCGCTTTTTAAATTTCCTATTACAAGCAATACATTATCTGAGTTAACAAACACATACTTTTTTTTTCTGGATACTCAAATAATGTTTTTGCAAAGCAAAAAATAATTTTTGATAAATGTTATCTTTATATAAATCAGTGAAAACAAATATTTGCTGAACCACGTGAAAAATAATTTACTGATGATACAATAATGCTATAAATAAATGGAGTAGACAGAAGAGGGCTATTTTTGGCAAGGACATACACCGGCTCCCAGCATCAGGTCCCTTTTTTGGGTGCGGGGGGGTGGTTTGTGCTATTAGCTCTGAACTATACATCTCACCCACTCTGAGATGAATATATCTCTTGTTCGGGAAACTTCAGGGAAACTAACTTGCTGAAGTTTGATGTTTCATATTGGTTTCATTCTCATCTTCTCTTTTAGTTGTAAAAAAAGGGTTTTTGTTTTATTCCTGCAACTAGATCTTTAATCTCCTGTCTTAGATCCTTATTGCCTGGTGCCCAATCCCTTTGACATTGAAATTGAAGTTCTCTTTCACAAAGATTTCTAAAATCTATAAGCCTAATAGTTAATTCAGGGCTCCACGATGTGTCCTCCAGGAAACTCCTGCACAGACTTTTCCATCTGTTTTCCATCTCCAAATTTCCTTGACATGACCTACTCCCATAGCCAGTTTTTTTGGTCTGTCCTGAAATTTATCACTCACTCTTCTTGTGGCTGGTCTCTCAAATCTACTAGTCAAAAATCTCATAGCAAAAAAGAAATTTTAAGATTTTTATTGCACTATCATGTCATAAGAATTCATCTTTACCTTTCATTCAATTCCTATTTGAAAACCGAGTACTTGAATATTTCAAATATGCATTTGTTCCTTTTGTCCACTAGGCTACCATTTAATTAATTACCAAAATAGCAGACAGGATAAAATGTAGGAAATTTTTTTAAGTAACCTTAAAATATCAAAGGCTTATTACCTGGAAAACTTTACCAACCAATTTTAAAAATAAGCTTGTTCCATGTGCCTTTATTGATGCCTCAGTGCAAGATGGAAGTGTTCATTTCTAAATTAAAAATCAAGCATCCAAATGAAATTTAGTCATGGTAGTCAGAAATTTTTAGTATTTTCTCTGTTATTGATGCTTTTGTTAGATCATGTTCTCCCAACTTCACCTGCCAAGGTATTTCTGCTCTTTCTCATTCCTTGAGGCAAATCTTTGTATAATGCAAGGCCCAGCAGATTTATCTTGTGATGAATCTCCTTCTGATGTCCCCAGGAATATTATAAGCTTTGTCAATATCCCAGTGTGCTCAGCTCTTCCCTACGTATCCAGATATTTCAGAAGTAATTACCTCACTTGATATGGAAGCTTCTGGGGAGGAAGAACAGAACATTGCTTCCTGGTGTAGTCTCCTGGGCCTCTGCCCTCATTCTCCACTCTTCCCACAGCTCCTCAGGAAAAGAGCAATGGGCTTTTGCTATACTTCTCCTTTCCATATACACAGGCCTTCTCACAGAAAAGAAAAGGGAAAGGTTTAGCAATTTTCATTTTCTACCATAGCATATCTCCCTTTGTCCCAAAACACCTTCAGCACTTACGTGGAGTAGTAAAATTTTCCCTTGACATAATAGAGTTATCAATTACAAAACAAGAGAAATGTATTCTCTTTCTAAGCACCCATACAATGATTATATTTCTATATTACTCAGTTAATGCCAAAATTTATAGCCTTTAATTGACTTTACCATTATAGTAGAGAAAATATGATTTTAAAAAAAGATGAAAACATGACTTGAGAAAATAAATCCTGAGAGAGATAAAAACTTGTGTTGGTCAAAAATAACAGAATCAACAATGTTATTTATTCATGCTAAGGATTAGAAGCACAATCTACAACACCATCTCTGATTCCAGAATTCCATATAAAGATGATATTATAGTAGTAATAATTAATTTTCCATAATTTCGACCAGAGTATATCAGGAAGATGAATTGCTTGACAACTAGAAATTAGTGAAATAAGAAGCATTCAATAAATAGTCTGAGATAACTGTTTTATGCACTATTGTGGCACTAGGGGTAGAGCAGCAAATAACACACTCAGGTCAGGACTGGCACTCTGACATAGTGGACAAGGCTGCTGCTTGCCATGACTGCATCCCTTATGGATAAGGGCCTCTGTCACCCAAAGGGGAGCAGCAGATGAACAGATGAAGTCCTTGGTTCCTGGCTTCAGCCTGGGTCAGCACTCGCAGGCACCTGGAGGTGAATAAATGGAAGGAAGATCTCTCTCTCTCTACCTCTTCCCTCTCTGTAATTCTTACTTCCAAACAAAAAAACAAATATATGTGTATTTGAGATATGTATTCAAGATCTATTTATTTATTGGAAAGTCAGATGTATACAGAGAGGAGGAGAGACAGAGAGGAAGATCTTCCATCCGATGATTCACTCCCCAAGTGACTGCAACGGCCAGAGCTGAGCCAATCCAAAGCCAGGAGCTAAAATCTTCTTCCAGCTCTCCCACATGGGTGCAGGGTCCCAAAGCATTGGGCCATCCTCTACTGCTTTCCCAGGCAACAAGCGGGAGCTGAATGGAAAGCAGGGCTGCCGGGATCAGAACCAGCACCAATAATGGGATCCTGGTGTGTGCAAGGTGAGGAGTTCAGCCGCTGAGCTACTGCGCTGGATCCTAAACAAATATTTTTTTTTATTTATTTTATTTTATTTTTTTATTGGAAAGGCGGATACGCAGAGAAGAGAGACAGAGAGGAAGACCTTCCGTCCAATCATTCACTCCCCAAGTGAGCACAATGGCCGATGCTATGCCGGTCCGAAGCCAGGAGCCTCTTCCGGGTCTCCCACGCGGGTGCAGGGTCCCAAAGCTTTGGGCCGTCCTCGACTGCCTTCCCGGGCCACAGGCAGGGAGCTGGATGGGAAGTGGGGCTGCCGGGACTAGAACCGGCGCCCATATGGGATCCCGGGCGTGCAAGGCGAGGACCTTAACCACTGTGCCATCGTGCCGGGCCCCTAAACAAATATTTTTTAAATGACATACAAGTTCCTGCGCTTTTGGAGATCATACTTTAATGAAAATAAATCAGTGCCTTGATGGTGATGGGTAGATAGCTTATAATGATACACATTGTCACATATACAATCAACAAATAGGTTTACTTAAGAGCTGCATATACCTAATGTGTTGTCAGCATGACGAATACACCAGATAAAAGCCCCCAGCCTTTTATACTTTGAGGATATTGAGGAAAAGAATTACTAGCACTCAAGAGTCAACCTTCCTACCATACACAGAAATTTTTGCTATACTATAGTGGCAACTTCCAATGATATGCATCCCAGGAATAAAGCTTAATGTCAATTCCAGATGCAGAGAAAGAGTTTAGTTATTCAGAAACTAAATGTGGGGTCTGGTTTGTGACATACAAGCTAAAGCCACCCCTGCAAAGCTGGCATCCTGTATGGGTGCCATCTGAGTCCAGATGCTCCACTTCCAATTCATTTCACTTCTAACATGTCTAGGAAGGCAGCAAAAGATGGTTCGTGTACTTGTAACTCTACAGTCACACAAGAGACCCTGAAGAAGCTCTGAGCTTCTGAGTTTGACCTGGTACATTTATTTGTGTCCATTTGAGGAGTGAGTCAACAGATGCAAGATTCTTACTCTCTCTGTCTTTCCTCCGCCTCTGTAACTCTTTCAAATAACTAAAAACTAAAAATAGAAATAAATTGTAAAAGAAAGTCTACCAATGGGGCTAAAGCTAATTTGAAAGGAAGATGGCACCGTTATATGTGTAAAGTTAGTAAATGGCACAAGAAGACATAGGGTCCCATAATCCATGGTAAAGAAATTTGATTTTATGGCATATGGCCTAGGAAATCACTGGGCAGTCTTACAAAAAACATGATTTGGTACACTTAAAAGATTCGTCTGGTTCCAATGCATAAAATTAACATAGAAACAGATCATTTAAAAGCTTATTTCAATGCACTTGGCAAGAGAGGATGGTGTCTTAGAGCTGAGTGATGGTGGTGGTGCAGAAGAGAGAAAAGAGCATCCCATTTATTTTGCAGATTCAGTCTTTGTGGCTTAATTATATGTTAATGTGGGGATGAACAGAAAAAGAGGAATCAAATATCAATCCCAGATTTTCAGCAATTTGTTAATGATGGTACTATTTAGTCTGTTAGCTTTATTCTACTGTTCCCATGTATGAGAACAAGCAAGTATACACTACCATAGTAGAGAAAAAAAGAAAAAAGGAGGGTGAAGTGCCTCTCATTACTAAGCCACTAACTGTAACAGTAAAATTAACTACCAAAGACCCACAACATTAAGTACAGAATGAGAAAATCTTCAAGAAAAGGTGACCACTTGAATATCTGAGCAATGAATCCAATGATTTGCTAAAAGATTTTTATGAGTGCTAATAACAGAAGCTTCCACTTATGGTATAGGACTGGCAAAGACTGAAGAACATTTTTATTTGGCTTTTATTCACTTCTTTTTAAAATTAAAATTTGAAGTTTAACAATTACAAATACAGTATGAAGACAGAATTCTTTAGGATTCCACGTATTATTTCCAAGACAAGATAAATCTGTGAATTTTCTAAGCTCATATCCCCACAACTGCAGTGCCAGTGAAAAATATTTTAAGTTAAAAAAATTAAAAGTCAGTAAAGCAAATCATAACACAAGTCTAAGAACTTAACTACAATGTGATATACTGTAAGCTTTACCAAAGGACTGGGACATTATGACCTTTTTAAAAACATTTTATTATTATTATCATTTTATGATACAATTCCATAGGCTCCTAGTGTTTCCCTTATCCCCTCCCCAGTTCCTTCCCCCCCCATCTAGTTCCTCTATATCATTACTAAAATATAGTTCTTCATACACAGTCATATGTCCATCATTGCAAGCATGGACAATGGCAGAGAGTCCAGCATCCTATTGTCAAGATATAGTAAACACTTTCATTGTAAGTCTGTCTTTGTCTGGAAGTAGAAATGCATACTACCTTGTATCCTCACATCTGGATGTTAGCCTCCATTTCATAGCTACTGTACATTTCCTCAAATGAAAACTCATAATACAAAATCAACAATAGGAAGAAAAATAGAAATTTACAATACCATGAAGTTAAATGACATGTTACTAGATAGGACAGCCTCCATTACACACATTACACAGCTACTATACATCCCTTTAAATGAAAAGCCACAAAACAAAATCAACATCAGGGAGAAAAAAGAAATTAACAACACTATGAAGTGTAATAACATGCTACTAAATGACTAACGTGTAGCTGAAGAAATGAAAATCAAGAACCTTCTTGCAGAAAATGATGCTACTCTGTAATCTATGAGTCACTGAATGATTTAATCAGAATAAAGTGTTTTGAAGAGTTGAAACTAACAGAAAACAAAACCCATGCGATATAGTTTCTGCTGCTTTTTGTTGGTGAAGTGTGTCTCTTCTAGACAGTAAATAGATGGGATTTGTTTTTTAATCCAGTCTACTAATCTATGACATTTGATTGAGTTTAAGCCATTTACATTCAGGGTTAAACATACATAGGTGGTACTTTGGTCCTGTCATTTTAGGAATGGGTTGTTCATTGGTTTAGTCTTCTGTTGTCATTTTACTGGGATGTTCTTTCCATTTGCCTTTGGTTTTGGTAGGTGCTATTCCTCTTCTCTATCAAGAGAACATTTTGAAAGTATCATTTGTAGGGCAGGTTTGGAAGAGGCAAATTCTTTTAACTTTTCCTTACTCTGGAAGAATTTTATTTCATTTTCAAAGATGAAAGAAAGCTTTGCAGGGTATGTTATCCTAGGCCGACAATGTTTTTCTTTTAGAATCTGGAATATGTCACTCCATTGTCTTCTTTCCTGTAGAGTTTCCTGTGAGAGATCTGTGAGTTTAATTGGCATTCCTTTATATATCAATTGATTTTTTTTTTCACGTTCACATTCTAGGATCTTTTCCTTATGTTCAATTGAAAAGAGCTTGATGATCATGTGTCTTGGTGAAGATCACCTTTGATCAAGGCTGTTGGGAGTTCTGTGCCCCTCCTGGATCTTGTTTCCCAATTCTTTCTCCAGATTAGGGAAATTTTCCTTTATTATTTCATTAAATATATTTGCAAACTCAGCTTCTCTTTCTGCACATTCTGGGACTCCCATAACTCTTATATTTGGCCTCTTAATGGTGTCTTTCAATTCTTGATACTTTTCTTGGCCTGATCCAGCTCTGCTTCCAGCTTTTTGTTTGCTTCCCCCTGCTGACAGGAGATATTTGCCAATTCTGAGATTTTTTCTTCTGCTTGCTTCATTCTATTTTGGAGACTTTCCATTGTACTTTTAATTTGCTCTACTGTGTTCTTAATTTCTGATATATCACCCTTAATTTGCTTTATTGCTTCCTTAAATTCTTAGAATTCTTGTAAGTGCTTCTCATTGTTGATCAGAAGCTTTAAAATGAGTTTTATGAATTCTGTGTCCCCCATTTTCTTGATGTCTTCCTCAGTTAACTCTGAGACTGGCATAGGGTTTTGCTCCTTTGCAAGGGAGTTTTTGGTAATATTCATTGTGCTTTTGTCTCTTCTTTTGCTCTTGGTCATTGTACTTCTGGTTAGCAGAGTCTTCTCCTTGGGGCAGGTTTCTAAGCTGTGTCACCCACAGGTCTACAATGCAATTTTACTTATTGCAGTTGGCACACAACTCTTTGCTTGCAGCCACTTGTACCACAACCTCCAGCAAGTTGCAGGTCTTGTTTCTTATGCTAGATTTCCACCGTGGTCTCCACAGGCCCAGCTCCTGGCTTACCACTCTCCACCTCCTGTGATACCATGCTGAGGCTGCACTGTTGTCTCTGTAACCTTTCTCCCACTTTCAGTTGGAGAAGGTCCCAGGAGTAGAGAGACACCAGGTGTCCTATATAGTTAGGTTATCGGTGGCGCTGATCTTGTCGGAACCTGTTGGACATTAGGTCTGAGTGCCACATGGAACTATTTTGACCCGTACGATGCCACAGTCGGTATTATTTTCTTGCAGGACCAGTGCAATCCACGGACCTCAGTGAGTTATCGCCAGCTCAGTACATGTGCAGTTCACTATTGTCCCCTGCAGTCTTAAAGCTATTGCCACAGTGTACAAAATGGCACTTGATGTACCACTACTAGAGTTCTTGATCTGCTGGCCATCAAGTCTGCAGGCTACCCAGACCCGTCTTGGGTGGAACCTGTAGAATGCCACGTTGCTGCAGTTCACTGAGTCAGAAATGAGTTCACTCCCAACTCAGCACATGCTCAGTCCTTTCCCTTGCTTTTGCCTCCTTACGCAAAATGGTGCCCAATTCGGTTCTAGGGGGCTGACTGGGCTATGAAATCCACCCTGCTCTCGCACTATCCATCTGGGATCTGCTACTCTCTCTGCTCCTGGTCAAATCAAACGGACTAGCAGGACAGACAGTTCTTTGTCTGGGCTCCCCTCCCAAGCTCCCAGTGAAAGTTTCTTCCCACCTGGTTGCTGGTGGAGTTCCTGCTGCTGGTGGAGTTCAGATCGCCTTTGCTGAATGCTGCTGGAGTATCAGTCACTGCAACACCACACTGCTGTGCCTGCTGCTTTCCTGTGTCTGTCAGTCTCCAGGTACCCTTCTGCTGTTGTTCTGTCCTTTCCTATTTCCTGGAATATGTCCTCTCTGCTTCATCCTGATTAAATGTTTTTCTGTCCGTTTAAACGTGTCCTTATCCTATTCCGCCATCTTGATTCTCTATCCCATTATGACCTTTTAAATTAAATGTTTACAGATAAATTTAAATGTTATTCCAGGCCAGTTATTGTCACTTGTCAGCTAACATTTAAACCACATTTGCCATAATAATCCAGAATGTTGAAGGTTTAATTAAAAACTGTCTCTAGTTTTTTCCAAGAAAATATTAAGACTAGAAACTTCCCGGTTCACTCTCTAACAATTATGGCCTTCCCACTAACAATCTGCAATGTTAATTAAATGGCAAATATATTTACTGATTTGCAATTCTGTGTCAATGTTTTTGGAGAATCTCTATAATATGCAATAGTGGTTTATTTTATAAAAGAGTTGAGGGGACAGAAACAATTGTTTCACAGAAATTAATGGGAATTGGGAACAAAATTGAATTCTTTTCAAAACAAAATTATTGACATGGAAATAAAAAGTAGAATGCCAGAATGTCATGCAATTCATTGACATGACATATACAAAAAGTTTTTACAATGGAGGAAAACAATGGGATGGTTCTTGGAAATGGCTTCAGAATGTACATGCACACAAGAACCCGCATATGCACTGTTTTTAGCAATTACAAATTGAAATTGTCATTCAACATGGACATCTTGTAAACACTAGCCCAGTTTTAGGAAGAGGGAATATCTTATTTCCCGAATAACAAACCAGCAACATCCTCCAAGTCTCAAGTGAATCAATGTGTTTCTTCAATGTACACTCAAATCAAATACGGCATGAAAAAGCTGATTCTGTGCCTCCAAAGGCACATATTTTAGAGTAATATGATTGTGTAGAAATCTCACGTAAATGGAACGGGTGGAACCATGAGCATCTCATTACCAAATCATTGGACTTTGATAAGCACACTTGTAATTCCCTCAGTCACCATTCCAACTTATCTGAAAATGTTAAGCTTCTGCTCACTGTACTTTTCCTTAGAAAAATGTCTCTCACATCAAATAAGAATAAATAAAAGGAATTACTCAAACAACACACATTTACTGATAAACATGCCACTAAAATTTCTTCATCCAATGTAATGAATCCTCCTTTTACACGACAGCTAATGTGACATAAGACCAAAACCTTCTGGGTAAAGATTAAATTGGTCCAGCAAAATAAGTGAAAAAAATAATTATTTATCCCTCTACCATTACTATTATTTTTATTGCTATTTGTTTGAAAGTCAGAGTTAAGGAGAGAATGGGAGAGACTATACATCCACTGGTTCATTCCGCAGGTGGCCACAACAGCTAAGGTGGAGCCACACAAAAGCCAGGCACTTCTGAGTCTCCCAACTGGGTTGCAGGAGCCCATGCACTTGAATTATTTTCCATTACCTTTGCCAAGCCATTATTATGGAGCTGGAATGGAAATGAAGCAGCAAAGATGCCTGCCAACATCTAAGCTGGCAACTTTACACAATATCAGAATGCCGACCCCCCACTCTAGCTATTACTAACAATAATAAGATAGGATGAAAAGATAGAAATGCAGGAGTCTACATAAATGTGCTTTTCAAAGTAAATGATCAAAGCAAAATGCATACAATATTCCAAGTTCACTCTTGAAATTCATGATGCCTACTTACTTTTCACATGACTATTCCTTTGTAAAACATGACTGACAAGGAGCTCCAAGCAATCATGGGCTCCAAAACACAACTTCTTATCTTCCTCAAACCAAGAAATGATTTGATTAGAAAGTCTAAAAAGGATGAAAATACGATAATACAAGACTTCTAAACTAAGGACTGATCTGCTTACAGACTGATTTGTAAATGAATATGAACAGTAGTTTGCCCATCACTGAGTACTTGATAGAATGTAAGATGTTCCCGTGAAGACCAACTAACTGTAAGTATATGAAATGTACAGCAGATTGCCTGTACCAAACTCTATTACTGTTTCCTGATGTCACATGCTATAAGTATACTCTCATAATCTGACAATGCTTTCCTGATTTTGAGAATTAGGAAATAACAAATGGCAAAGTATTTTTCATTTAGAAATCTAATAAATAATAAATGATTCACATTCTTTGCATATTTTACACACTCAGAGACTTCAATGCACATTTACTCAAAATATCCTCACTAAATCAAATTATCTAAAGATTTTTATAAGAAGACATTGTGGATTGAAAGGTTGTAAACGATCATTTAAGGTAGCAGAATGATAGACAGTTTAAACAAACTTCATAAAAATCTCTTTTCATATTCTCTTGTTAGCAATGCTTAAATGTGTACTTTAAAAGTTTTAGTCAGGGGCTTGTTGCGGTAGCCTAGCGGCTAAAGTCCTCACCTTGCATGTGCCAGGATCCCTTAGGGGCACCAGTTCATGTCCCAGCTGCTCCACTTCCCATCCGGCTCCCTGGGAAAGCAGTAAAGAAAAGCCCAAAGCCTTGGTAAACCCTTTACCTGCATGTGAGACAAGGAGGAAGCTCTTGGCTCCTGGCTTCAGACCAGCTAAGCTCTAGCCCTTGCAGTGGGGGAGTGAATCTAACTTTCTAATAAAAATGAATGCATCTTTTAAAAAAAGTTCTAGGCTGATATGATTTGTAAATTTCAAATATAATTCTCAGACATCTAGATTTAATTTGTCTGAAAAACAATTAATACATTGACACATTAATTGTATGTTGGAGATCAATAAATGTAAATGAATCCGCAGTATAGACATGTTTCAGTAACATTCATTTTAATGAGAATGTGACCCTCTTTTGGTTTGCTGATTTGAAGAACAAAATACACACACTGTAATATAATTGCCCCCTCATTTTTAAAGATTACATTAGTAACAATCTTGGGGTTTCTTCACTTCAAAGGAGAATGAATCCAATTATTAGACCAACTCAAATTGAAGGTTGTAAACCAGAAAATGGTGTCAAAAAGATTCACAATATCACAGTTAAGATCATTAAGTTTCCTCAATAGCCATGAGAACATTCTCTTTGAAATGATGCTGCATAACGCAAAAACTTGTGAGAGTGTAACTAGCTCAAGGCCGTGATGAATAGGGTAATAAGACTATGGACTGATGCTATTATCTGCATGTGCTACATCACAGGGAGATGCAACGAGGCCAACAGCACATCATATTTAGCAGATTTATCAACCCTACGTGTGATTTGGTAGGAACAACAGACTAAAGAATAGATCTACTTGGAATTCTCCAGTTTCAAACTACACTACTTTTTCTATTTCATGAACAAATAAGAAAATGCTCCCCACCCCAAGATCCACTTCTGCAAGGTCTGTAAAAAATTTCCTTCAATAGCAAATACAATGTTTTGTGATGTACAGATGGTTAACTCCACAGTCTCTTTTCAAAACAAGTATTTTCCCCTAAATCCACCTAAAAACAAACAGGACTTTTGTATCTATCCAAGACCTTGCTTCTCTTGCTGTTAACAAAAAATGTTTATTCTTTCATTTGCACAGAACAATCTGAAAACTTCATCATGATCTGACAGTTATCCAGGGGTTTACAGTATGTCCAGCTCAACTACATGCTTCTGGGGAATAGGGGTCCCAACATATATAGGAATCTTGAAGGAAGAAGGGCACAGAAGGGAGTTTCAATTCTTTTTTAAAGGCAGGAGAACATTCTAAGTCACTAAAAACCTGCGCAAATGTTGACTTCCACAACCCTGCACTGTGAGCAGTTACAGAAGGGACAATGAAAAGATGCTGGCAAACAAGGGAGCATATGCCACGGCAGGGAATGAAGAAGGGGCATTATTACTTTGGAATGTTCCCAGTCCCAGGACTTGATGCTCAAAGTAACCATTTCCTATTCTGAATAATTTCACTGTCTGGAGATTTTCATATTCCTAGGAAAGACCATGAATACATCATGGAGGTCATTCCTGAGCTTCCGATCTAAGCCCCAGCATATTTAAAATGACAGGGGTGGGTGGCGTTGTCAGGTGGCAGTGCTTTGTTTCTGTGGAAGAAAACAAGTCTATTTCATATTAAGCACAGATAAAAACCCAAATGACTGTAAGACACCAAAAATCAGACCTATCTGCTGAAGGAATTTTCTAGTAAGGACCAAGAAGAAGAGACTTAGAGCATCCCCAGTATGCGATGCAACAGGTACTAAAAAAACAAAACAAAACAAAACAAAAAACCCTAGAAGTACATGAATACTAAAGTACTGAGAAAGAGAACAAAAACACCATAATTTTAGTGGAATAATTTTAAAAGAAAGTTGAAGTTAAAAAAAACTCTTGGTATTTTTTTAAGATTTATTTTTATTATCAAGGAAGATTTACACAAAGAATGAGAAACAGAGAGAAAGCTCCTCCATTTGCTGGCACACTCCCCAAGTGGCTGCAATGCCTGAAGCTGAGTTGATCCAAAGCCAGGATCCAGCAACCTCCTCCAAGTCTCCCATGTGGGGGCAGGGTTGGTTCCAAGGCTTTTGGGCCAATCTTCAGTATTTTCCCAGGCCACTGGCAAGGAGCTAGATGGTAAGGGAGCAACCAGGATGCAAATCAGTGCTCATAATGGGATCCAGTCAGATGCAAAGCTATGATTTAGCCACTGAGCCATTGCACCAGGCCCAACATTGGGTATTAAATACAAAACATGCTATGTGTTTATGGCCACCTGATAGAATGAAAAACTACCAAGCGTTATCCCACTAGTCAGCAGGTCTTCCTATGACATGTCTGTGTGCATGGGAGAGTGCCATGCACCCTGGTACCACTGACAATTCAATGTGATTTCCACAGAAATAGAAAGGGCAGAGTTCAGGCTGAGGACAGGGCAATGATATACAAACCTCCAATGATTATCTGCAACCAGCTTTGACCCCAAAAAAGCTGATTCTGCTTCTCACTGTAGAAATGGTTTGAGGCCAAACCTAATTCATAACACATGCCCTGGTTGTATAGATCATGTCCTGATAGGGGTTGCTTTTTTAATAGTTCTATTGCCCAGATGAGGCAAGAAGAAAAGCCTTACTTTCAGCTCTTTCCCCAAATTACCTCAACAAAAATCACAAAATAGTTAAAGAATTCTTCAATATCATGGGGGCTTTTTACTTTTCATTTGTGAGCACATAGAAACACATGAGTATTATGCAATCAAATTATATATCACACTATGACCTTTGGATAATCAAAAACAATTTAAGTAATATATTTTATTTTATCATGTCAGAAACCAAGAGAGCATGTCAGCATCACAAAGAAAACTTCAAATGTGATCAGTGCATTTCCAGTAGGTTCATAAACAAAACCAATAATATTATTCAGATGATCAACAATAAAACAAGCTTCATCTTCCTCAGGAGTCCTTCAGGTCACCTAATACAGCTGTTTTAAACGAGATAACTTTGTGGCACAAACTCCCTTTCCATAACTTATATAATGTCTATGACCTACTCAAAGTCACTGCAAATCATGATTTGCAGAGGTGGAGAGACAGAGAAGAAGATATTCCCTCCTCTGATTCACTCCCCAAGTGACCACAAAGGCCAGAGCTGAGCCAACCCAAAGCCAGGAACTAGGAGCTTCTTCCGAGTCTCCCACATGGGGGCTGGGTCTCAAGGGTCTGGGCTGTCTTGGATTGCTTTCCCAGGCCATAAGCAGGGAGCTGAATGGGAAGCAGGGCAACCAGGAAACAAACCAGCACCCACATGGGATCCTGGCATGTTCCAGGCGAGGCCTTAGTTGCTAGGCTACCGCTCCAGGCCCTCATGATGGGCTTTTAAGCACAGACACCAAAACTTAGCTTTTTACCAAAGCAGTCCCATTTGTTAAGTATCACAGCAATCAGCACAGTAGGACCCAGGTACAAAAATCAGATTTTTTTAATGAAGTTTTTTTTTCATTTCATAAAATTTCATATTAAGTATATTTTATTAAAGGTTTTGGAAAAAGAATTTGCTTCAAAGGATGTAAATTTAAGGTCATTCATGAAAAATTCTCATTCTTGGTGTGTCTGGAACAATGATTGAGCTACCACTTGGAATACCAATATTCCACATTAGAGTGACTTGAGTGTGCATCCTACTCCACTTCTGATTCCAGCTCTGGCTAATAACACACATCTGGGATGCAGGAAGTGTTTGGCTATAAGGCCCCTCCCTCCCACTCCAAAAGGAAATCAGGATGGAATGCAGGGTTCTGTTTTGATCTGGCCCAGTCCTGTCTGTGGAAGGCGTTTTATGATTGAACCAGTGAATAGAAGATTGCTATCTCATTCAAACATCCTTTTAACAGAAGAATCTTTTTTTTTAATAAAAATCTCATATGAAATTTAACGTACGACTGAGAATAGAGGTTCTGTTTAAAGGTTGCTAGGGAATAGAGTTCAGATTGTTTGCTTTGACCTCCAGCTTCTACTTCTCTTGCTTCATGGCTCAAAAACACAGCTTCTGGAAGACCATGTCTTCATAAGAGCTATTTTTTAAAATATCAGTTTACACAAAGAATCAGAAAAAATAACAATACTGGGAAATGGACTGTATTTAAGAATACTATAAGAACAAACCCAAGTTTAAATATTCATAATCTGTAATATTGGCAAATACATAACATTATTAACAAAGATTAATGATTTAAATAAAGTTTGTATTATTTTAGTATCATAACTAGTGATCATAAATGTTGAGTCTTTTCATAATGCAATCAGAAGAAATATATATAAGGATGCCAACTAAAGAAATGGTGAGTAACTTTAAAATATTTATCATGAAACTTTATGAAAATTAATATCCATATTTATCTGTGCTTCACACTAGTATAATTATATTTTTAAATTAAATTTCTGATGATATGTAATGTAATAAGCTAAATGAAACTTCAGACATGTAAATCTAAAGGTAAGGGGCTACTTACAATTATCTAAAATATATCTTTCATTTATTATGTTGTGCCAAAATCAATTATATCTATTCCTATCTTTCAGTTAACTTTATATTTTTTAATTACTTCTCCAGGAAGAACATGAGTTTTATATACATTGAAAGCTGTGAAAAAGAGAATGGAACTAACATTTTTGGCACACCTACCCTAAGTGAGATACTGTGTTAATGTTTTTACAACAATAATTTGCAACTTTGGTTAAACATTACAATCACTAAAGGCTAAAGTCCTTGCCTTGTATGCGCCAGGATCCCATATGGGTAGCGATTCTAATCCCGACTATCCCACTTTCCGTCAAGCTCCCTGCTTGTGGCCTGGGAAAGCTGTGGAGGACAGCCCAAAACCTTGGGATCCTGCATTCATGCGGGAGACCCGGAGGAGGCTCCTGGCTTCGGATCAGCCCAGCTCTGGACACTGTGGTCACCTGAGGTGTGAATCAACAGATGGAAGATCTTCCTCTTTGTCTCTCCTCCTCTCCGTATATCTGACTTTTCAATAAAAATAAAATAAATCTTTAAAAAAAAATAACATAAAAGCTGTTGCTTTCCACCTGAAAATACATTATCAGCAGTTTTTTTGTTAAAGTTATCCCAACTCCCTAGGGGGCAATGAATTTCATTTAACTAAAATTCATATTTCAGAGAGAGATGGATAATATCTCACAATTCAACCTCAACAGGAATCATTGAGTAATATGTATATATGAGAGCTGTATTTCTGACTGGATTACAAATCTACTAAATGGTTTCCCTTTGTATTTCTGGCATACCAAAGATTAAATCAAGACATTATGAGAAAAGGCAAATACTCTGAATGCTTGGAGATTTCTAGAATAAAATACAACTTTTTTAGCTCAAATAAACAACCTTAGGGATCAGTTACTCTTGCTTCATTATACATAGAGACTATAATGCTGCTTTGGCAGCTCATGTTTCATTCTTGGCCCTCTCTAATCACATATGCACTATACTTATTTTATTATCCAAATATGTTAGTGCCCAGTTCTCATCTCACACTACATAAAGCATCTTCTTTTAAAGTTCATGCAAAAAGCTGACTATCTTTTAACTCTATTATCCTTGACTTCGTTGAGGTACTCTCATATGTCCCCTTCAATCTCTGGAATAAGGCCATTCTAGACTTATTTCAGCTCCATAAAGATACTGAACTCATTTACACTACATGGTATCTACATAAATTACATTTTTCTGGAATGTATTTTCCCACATTCACCTCTGCTTTCACCTAACAACCACTTATCCTTCTGGTCGTAACTATTGAGAAGCCTTCTATATCACCTCTTCTCCTTTAAAACAAGACTTGATCCTTTTTACTACCATGAGTATTTATTTTCTTTTTGTTTTATTTTTAATTATATGTTAATTTGAAGAAATAGTACATCTGAATCACCACTAGGCTGTTTCCTTCCTGAGTACATAAATCCATCCTTTGATTCATCATTTTTTTCCTCAAGACTATTTTACAAAGGCAGATGAAAGCTTGCCCCAAGAAAGCTAACCCTTCCTACACTGCTACTGTACTTAGTGCTTACCACTACTACACTTTTGTTCATGATCTCTTTTTCACTTATCTGATTCTGTCTGATTCCCCGTGACAACTAAAACTGTGACTATATAGACTTTGAAATCACCAGTTATCAGTTACTAGAAATCACCGGTTATTATGTGACTAGAAATTGCATCAATAGAAATTTAATTAAAACTTTAAATTTTAACTATTTCACAACCAATACAGAAACTGTCAGTAAAATGTGTTAAGTCTCTCTTTAAATCCTTAAATCCTTAACATGTACATTATTGTGTTTATGACACATAGGCAATACATAATTTCCATAAGCCCATATATCTCAGTTTTCTTGCAGTATTCCTGACTTTAGCTTTTTATAGATCGATTATAGTCTGCTAATTTTTTTTTTTTTTTGGTGATTTTCTCGGAAGAGTAATGTACAAGCTTCTGTTAAACCCTAAAGCACATCTTCCCTGATAGTCTTAGTTGACCCAACTGTTAGCTGTTCAAGACCTGAAACCATGAATTAACAGTCATGTAGGCAATGGGATCCTTTAGGGGATGAGTAAGATCACATCTCAAAGAAGTCCAGAATAATAACAGCTGAAATGATCTTTTCTTCCACAACAATGCATGTACTTAAACAGTTACCTAATGTCTAGTCCTTAAATTAGAACAAAAGAAGAAATAAGAAAATGACCCTTATTTTGGCCTATTTTACCAGATCCCTATAATTTATTTCTCTCAATTCCCTGGTTGTTGAATCATTAGTAGTATAAACTAGTATCAATATATCAGTCTACAACATTCATTTTTACAATTCATTTATATCTCCTTGGACTCCGACTTCATACTATACCTATTTTTGATACTGGCATATCTGCTGCTAACAGAACTCTAAAGAATACTGTTTATTTCTTTTAAATTAGCTAAGATTATAAATTACAGGCATCTAGAAACTAAAAACAAAAAAGCCAGCATAAAGAATACTCAAAACACAGTAACTTCCACAGTACGCACTAATACTGTAATATATTAAAAACTAACTCAAGAATATAAAAATATAAAGAATCCAGCCCTATACACCTTAACTGACAATGACAATTCTAACATATAACACATATAAAAATAAGTAGGTTTGCAACATGCCTTTACATTTTACAATCTAAATTCTACTGTCCATAGAAAAAGAATCACTGCCTGTAAGTCCTTTCAACTGATAAATTTCTTCTTTACATTATTACCAAGAAATATTACATAAGTTTGAAATTCTTTACAAAACGAATTTCCAATGAGATGGGTAGAATTCTTACATGCAAGGAAAATCCCAAACCATCTCTTTTTATAGGTTGTTTCAAAACTTCAAATTCTCCCAAGGCAAGGAATTATTAATCTCAAGATACACAATTTTTGAAATAGTCTTCAGAATAACAAAACACATACTATTTGATTAATTATTCAACAATATAGGCTTACACTTACCTGACAAAAATGTTTCCATTTGCAGTTCATAGCATTCCACTGTAATTATTTTTAAACTTAAAGAAAAACTCCAAATGAACATATAAAATAATTTAACTGCCTCAAATTTTGAATCCTTGGCTTTACAATCACTGTGTTATCATTATTTTCAATGTATCCATGGGAATATAATGGTTATTAAATAAAAATCTAAAAATGTACTAATTTAAATTACACATATTAGTAAAACCCAACAGAACCACAACTATTCAACATCTCCAGACCTAATAAACACAAAAAAATCCTGTGTAAATCATTTGTTTATCACTGATGTCTCTAATGTGCTGGGGCATAGCAATATTAAAAAGAGTGACATTTGTTATTGTTTGTAGATGAATGTAGACACTGCCCCTTCTTAATGACTACACTTGGGCACAACATTCACCTCACCCTTAGTATGCGTTGTTTTAAACTATGCATACTAAGACTAAGCATAAAAACCATGAAACTACCACCTACTTTTAGGTGATGTATGTTTATTATAAATAGGATCAGCTTCAATATCCTGCTGCTGAACTACACATGTACCTCAATACTCAGAAACGATTCTGTGCCTGGGTTTTAATGCTCTTCCATCACATCTTGAAATTTTTAACAATGTTGTTTTTGAATTTGTGTGCATCAACAAATTGGGTTAAAGCCCATGTCAATGATTACACGCAGCCTGCCTCTAGACTTCCTGAGATAACTGCTTTTGTGTCAACTGTTCCCCTATACAGCAATTACCGTCTTCCCTAAAGCTTTGGCACACCGTGGGTAGGTTTAGGTCAGTTTCATGAGGCAAGGCCAAGGACATTTGCGAAGCTATGCATTTGTCCCTGCCCCCAGGACTCCCATGCTCTAGGAAAACTAGCATAAAAAAATTCATATATCAAGAAAAAACACAGCATATAACTAATTTTTTGCAAACCTACCACTGTCCAGATTTTTAAACAAGAAGCTTCACATTTCCAGTTTGTACTAGCCCAATAAATTATACAGCCATCCCTACAATGTAGTTTCATATTTATCAAAATCAGCTTTGCTACTTTGATTTATTGACAACCAAGAGATTTTGGTCAAGAATCAAAGATACCAAAACTTAAGAATACGGAGATCCACCAATGTGCCAAAGAATCACAAAACCTACTAAATTTAGCAGTTCAACTATGCACATAAAATATAGTGCACAATCCCAGATGGTCAATTTCCTATCCAACAAGTCATGAGCTTTACAACTAACAATTCTATAAAAACAACTTCATCTTTACAAATCTTAAACTATGATAAGTTACACAAAATACTGTGACTATAACATTCATTTTTGTTTAGCTCTATTATTTAGAAAGGCTTTCTGGTCAGTAGGAATCAACAACATCTTCAAAATATTTTGTTACTTTATAAAGAACACTCAAATTTGAGAGCGGTAGCAGTTAGGCACACTTCATAGACACAAACACAGCAAAAAAAAGAAAACTCTGAAGCAAAACATTTTTGCCTTTACTTCAGACAACGCTTTCAGGATATCTCAAAGTGCAAAAAATCAATACTCCTTGTCATTTTTCAAAAGACTGTCCCAAACTGCATGGGCTCTTTATTCCCACAAATATCACCCTACAGCACTGACATCTATAAAACACTATCTAAATTCTAAATCCTAGTGCCCTTTTGTTATCCACCAATGTAATCCTGGGCAATCTGCCCTCCACCTTCTCCTTAACACTTAAACTGATGTATAATCCTAGCTTCTTGCCCCCAAATGTAACTCCCTTCTTCAACTAATATTTAGATACTTCAGCAAACAGAACAATTCTGTATCTATAGTTATCAGTTACGATTTTGCCCTCTAGAAGCTCCCAGAATTGCTATATAGTTTGAACAATCAAGGAGAACCCAAACAGAAAACCAATCCATTGTAAAATCATAGACTCATTTTTAATTAATGCTATTTTGAGCAGAGAAAACATCTCAGCACATGCTCAAAGTACAAGGAGGACGGAGGGGTGGAACAGGAAGGGGAAATGAGTTACTCACGTTGTTCATGTACTCTGAAAGCAGGTCCTGAAGAGCCTGGCGAATAGCGTTGCATTCTGCGATAATCCGCTCCCGGTGGAAGTCCCTCGTGCAGGAAGAGTCTGCCAGCAGAGCAGCCCCACTGATAATGGCTTCAAGGCGCTTTTCCAGTGATGGTCTTATTTCTTCCTCAGTCACTGTGAGTGGATTCAGGACTATTAAATTCTAAAAAGAAAATACATTCAAATAGTTAGGAGTACAGATAAATATGTAGAGGGAGATAGAAAGGAGAATTTGTTTTTACTTTTGGAACTCAGATATAGAATATAAGGAGAACTGTACTTTTTAACACCTTGACCAATTTACAAACACTATGAGTAGTGACTATTATTCAGATGAGTGATGAAATTATGGAGATCAGTTCAAGCCTCAGACTTGGATTCAAAACATGATTTTCCCAAACATAAGTGGTTTAGTCTCCCAGAACACCTCATTCTCAATTTATAACACTAGAATATTAATATCTCCTGTGTTACAAAAATATTGTAAGAATGATATAAATGCTTAGTACAAAATGGCTACCATTCAAAATGGTACATAATATTCAAAATGTTTATATAATATTTTCAAATAGTCACAGAGAAAAGAAACAGAAAAAGGAGAAAAAAAAATCTCCCATGTGCTGGTTCATTTCCCAAATGGCTGCAATAGCCCAGCCTGGTCAGACCAAAGTCAGGAGCCTGGAGCAACACCAAGGTGTCACATGTGGGTGGCAGGGGCCAAAGCACTTGGACCATTTTGTGCTGCTTTTCCAGCTACATCAACAGAGAGTTGGATCAGAAGCAGAACAGCCATCACTTAAGCCCACACTCACATGGGATAACACGGTTGTAAGTAGCAGCTTAGCCAGCTGCTATCATCTCACCCTGAAAACACTAGGAAGAAGTGAGCAGCTAAGGTTTCATTAACAACACATTGCTAATGATGTTAAGTGACGCTGAGAAGCCACCCTATTTCAAGATCATAGGAGGTATTATTCAGACACATACTCACATTTTGTAATACCTAATTCAATGTTACTTTTATTATGCCCCATTGCAAATTACAAAGTAACTCAACACCAATATATCAAAGAAAAATTCCAAATTTTAATCAATTGTTTATGAAAGAAAAACTCTATCTTCCATTATCTACTATAATTTCTAGTTATTGGAACCTGGCATGATTTTCAAGCCTACATAAAGATGTAAGTCTTCAGGTAATAAAAGTCAAGATAACCTAGAGCCTTTGGGGGGAAAAAAGCTAGAAGGAATAATGCTGTGAGGGTCCTTTATTAATACAAATCAAAAAGCTGCGGCTTTTCAAGATTAAAAATAACTTGATAATTGAAAAAAGGGAGAGCACAAAATAAAAGCTGTTTGAAGAGCCTTTGACATAAAATGAGGTCATATAATGATGCTCAGTGTGAAACTCCACACATACGTACACACAGTGAAGTGATCCATGAGATGCTCATGGTGTGTCATATGTAAGATTTTATGTATGCATATTCTATGGAGAGAGAAGTGTACACAAGAGTATGTACCTATATGGGGACATCAAGAAGTCCTTGGAAATGTTTGATTTTACCCAGCAAAACTTTCCTTCATCTTTGAAAATGAAACAAAATTCTTCCACAGGAAAAAAAAGCTCAAAGAATACACCTCTTCCACATCTGCCCTACAAATGATACTTAAAGATATTCTCTTGACCAAAACCAAAGGCAAATGTGAAGAACATCCCAGTAAAATAACAACAGAAGACTAAATCAAACAATGAACATCCCATTGCCAAAATAACAGGACCAAATAACCGGCTATTCATATTAACCCTTAAAGGAAATGGCTTAAAGTCACCAATCAAACGTTCTGGATTATTAGACTGGATAAAAATAAAACAAAACCCATCTATCTGTGACCTACAGGAGACACATCTCACCAATAAAGATCAGTGGAAACTATAGCCCACGGATTTTGATATTTTGGTTTTTATTTTCATTTCTTCAAAAGTTTTTTCCTCACTGACTCATAGGTAATACTCATAGGTAAAAAAAAATCAATTTTTTTCAAAAAGGTTCTTGATCTTCTTTTTCATTTCTTTAATGACACATTAGTCATTCAGTAACATGCTATTTAACTTCATGGTGCTGTAAGTTCTATTTTTCTTCGTATTATTGATTTTGCTTTGTGGCTCTTCATTGAAGGGAATGCACAGCAATTGTGTAATGGAGACTATCTTATTCAGACGTGAGACTACAATGCAGTATGCATCTATACTTCTAGATCAAAGTTTGACTCCCAATAAAACTGTTAAATATATCTTGATAACAGAATGCTGGATTCTGCCATTGTCCATGCCCACAATGATGGACTTATGACTATTTATGAAAAGCTACAGTATTGTAATAATATCGGTGAAATCAGTGTGTTGGAGGGAGGGGATTTGAAGCAGGGGTCAGGGAAATACTAGAGTCTATGTAACTGTTTCATAAAGTAATGATAATAATAATAATAAAAGATGTATTTTTCATGGGCATTTTGAAACCCTCTTACATATATGCATAAAACCTTACATTCACCATTGAACTATGTTACATTACTTATTTGGAAATCTAAATTGGCTACATGCAGTTTTAGAAACTACAATTATAAGGCCAAGACAGGAAGAGAAAATAATTACAGAAAGAAATTATTTTAATAATATGATTAAAAGAAAAATTATAAGTATATAATATTCATATGTTATAAAATAGAGTGTAAAATATAAAAGTTGAACATGTAAGATTATCAAACACTTTATGGAAAATAGAATTTAAAGTTTACTCTGGGCAAAAGTTTTGAAGGCAAGAGCTTTTCAAAGTTCACGAACATGCATATATGAAAAACCTGCACAGATTTCATGTTTTATTTGTGTCAAAATAAATTTATCTTAAATTGGTCTATTGAAGTAGCATAGAGAAAGAGAACTGGCAGACACAGAAAACTCGCATCCGATGATCTACTCCTCACATGCCCAAGGCCAAAGTCAGGAGCCAGCAATGCAATCCAGGAATCCTGGAACCATGTTACTTGGGGCGTCATTTCATGCTCCCAGTTTCCACACTAACAGGAAGTTGGAGGCAGGAGTTGAGCAACTCATTGAACCTAGGTCACTTTACCACCATATGAACTCCATCGAAATTTATCCAAATGATTCTTTTTTCATGTTTTTTAACTATTTTCATAGATCAAATAAGTTGGTTAAATATTTTTAACTGTTTTTTTAAAAGTATTCATATAAAAAGAACAAGTTTCATATATTTTATAAATACAATTCTAAGATAACTATAGTTCTCTCCCTTCCTGGATGCCCCCTCCTTCCTTACTTTTCATTCCCATCATTTTTGCAATAACATAATTTCAATTCACTTTACACTCACAGGCTTAACGCATCACTAGTAATAACATTCAACAGGAAGAAAGGAGAAATGCCACTGTTGCACAGCAGTAAAGGCAAGGGTTAAAAATCATGTCAGTACCATTCTTGTACATTCTTATGATTAATTATTTTAAAGCATTAAAAGGAATTCTTCCTCTATTATTTTCTACATATTTTTTCTGCTGCTTCCTTAATTTGTTTGACAGCATAAGAGAAGGAAAAGTGGAGAAAAAAAGGAAGAGGAGAGGGAGACCAAGCTTAAGCAAATGCTCTCATCCACAGGTTCACTCCTCAACAACTCACAATGGCTAGAGCTGGTTAGAGCCAGAAACAGAGGCGAGGGGTACAGGTCTCCTACATGAGTTACATGAGTGGTTGAAATCAATTACTTGATCCCTTGCTTCTGCCTCCCAAGGTGTGCAATTTTAGGAAACTGGGGTCAAGAGCGAGGACCAGGCAGCAGACCCAACATAAATTGCAGATGTGGACATCTTAACCACTAAGCAAAACACTTAACCTGCATAATGTAGCCATGATCTTGGCTACAGGTCAACCCCTGACTTATCTAAATCTATAACCATTTTTAATCAGCCAATTTTGTTGTATCTTCCTTTGGTTTACCAATTCAGTGTTAACATTCCACTCTAATATTGTGTAACAAAAATAAACATAAGAAAACTTTTTGAAAGTGACTAATATGGTATCATCATGAAGAAGAGACTCTGAGGGCAACACAATTTTCTCGAGTTTTTCAAATGCAATTGGAAGATGTGATAACAATAGTCATCATATTTCCATTAATTATGATGAAAGAAAAATTCTAGAACATTTCAAATTTGTCCACCAATAATTATTCCAAGAAAAATCTTCACAATTTCAGGTGTCCTGGTTGTCATTCGTATCAGCAAAATATTCATACTGTAACATGAATTTTACTCTCACTTCTCTCTAAAAGACATTCCTCAAATGATTTCAGTCTTTTGACTTTTTTTCTTCCCTGTTTGATCTCTGGAAGTTCAAATTTTCCAAGCCCACATGGGCTCAAATCATTACCTACATAGTCTGATTTCTAATAGCCACATGCACGGATCTTGAGTTTGCCTAAAATACTTCCCTTTTTTCATACACTTTAAATGTTTATTAACTATACGATTTGAATAGGAAAAACACAATATAATTCTGAAAATAATGTGAATATTATATGAAATAGCACTAGCTCTGCTTAAGAGCAAAATGCTAATGATTTCTTCTGTTGTAACACAGCATTATGTGAAAATATTCTTCCAGTTTGTTGGGAAGACATATGAGAGAAACTACAGTTTCCCTTTTACAGGATTCTGTCAAGTATACACCTTCCTCCTTAACACTTTGCTTACTATAAAACATAGCTTTTTCAAAAAGTAAGGGATGTAAGTCCATATTCTTCTCTAATGTTGCTATAGTGCAGGAAACAACGTGGTTTAGAGGTTAAACATGCAGAAACTGGAATCAGGTAATCTAGGTTTAAATCCTGTATCACTAGGAACAAAGTTACTAACACAGCATCTTCTTTGTACTTTTGCCTTTTTTAGCACAACTTATAATTCCTTGAGTTAAGGAATTTGGTTCCTCATTTGACTTTATACTAGTTCTTTCCAGAAATGAATCCTTTAAGCAACTTGCCCAAGATAATTCATCGAGTCAGTAACAAAGGTAAAATTCTATCTGAGACTGTTTTGCATTATGCTATAATTATTATGTAGTATAGATTTCATTGCTCCCTTAATCATTACCAACCTCTTTGCTAGGTATTATAGTCATTAATTTATAAATGTGAAGACAGAATGATAAATTAACTAATTTATCAAGTAATATTCTTAGAAGATTTAAGCAACTAATTCCACTGTATATAACCCTCAAATCTATACCTGCTACTACTCTAGAGTAATGAAGATGAGCGCATCTCGATAATTTCTTCATTCACCTTTCTCTTGATTTAATTTTAATCATTTTCATCTCTCTTTAAGGAATAGATTTTTCCACATTCATTTGCATTCTCTCTGCCATTCTGCCTACTTTATTCCCAAAAGTATATTCTCCTTTTGGGTTACTGATCTCAAATACTAAGTACTCTTTCTTCATACTTTGAGTCCCTTTGTAGAATCCATGTTCCAAGCAGTGCATCAAGATTTGAAAACAAGATGAACATCAATAACCTCATGACATGGATTACATCTTGAGTTAATTGACTAAGATTAACCAAAAAATTATAAAATATATAACTATAATAAAGAAGTGTGCAATAGATATTCATAAAATTAGTTGACAAAAACAGGAATAAGTCTGGAACAATGAGTGCAAAAAATAAGTTGGTTAAAGGTAAATGATTATTTTTGAGAGTCTCAAAAAGAGATTAGAATTTCCATAGCACATGAAATTAAAAGTTAAGATAATTTTCTTGGTGAGAATATACAGAAAATGGAAGCTGCATATTGCTGGTGGAGTATTAAAAACTATAGAAACCACATGATTGTGCTATACTGACATAAAACAGATCCATATATCATTGTGATAGAATATAGCAAGCAAAAGAACTAACATATATACAATCATGTAGTATGTGTCAAGGGCATCAAGATACTAAATGGAGAAAACAAAGTCTTTTCAACAAGCTCTGCTGGTAAAGGAGAGATCTACGTATAAAAGAATAGAACTGGACTGTTATCTCACACTCTGACAGAAATTAATGCAAACTGCTTAAAGAATTAAATGTAAGACCTAAAACTGTAAACCATAATAAAACCATGATAAAATCTAGCAAAGAAATCTTGATGTTGGTATTGACATTTACATTTTTAATATATATATATGGCATAAAAAGAAGGAAGATTCTGCAGATTAAAGGAAACAGAAAATGCAAACTGGAGAAAATATTTTCAAACTAGATAGCAGTTAATATCAAAACAGGCAAGGAAGTCACACAATACAACAGCAAACAATAGTAACAGCTTAAAATGAGTATAGATATGTATATGCATGTTTCTAAACAATACATAGAAATAGTTAACAAATATATCAAAAATTGCTTATCATTCCTAATCATCAGGGAACTGTAAATCAAAATCACATATAATTATAATCACAGATTTATCAGGATGGACAATATCAAACAGGTAAGAGAAAATGTTTTGGGTTGGATATGGAAAAAAGCAAATCTATACCATATTGGGGGAAGAAGTAAATTGGCACAGCTATAATGAGAAATAGTATGGAAGTCCTTAAAAAGATTTAAAAATAAGTATTATGTGATCCAGAAATCCACTTCTGGGTACATATCTGAAGGAAATGAACTCAGTGGCTTTTAGGGACATCGGCTCGACCATGTTTCTTGCAGCATTATTCACAATAGCCAAATTTCTCGCAATTATCTAGATGTTCACTGACAAGTGACATTGTGATATTTAATTGTGTAAATATCATATATACATGTTGTTACATGCAGACATATACAAATACTATAGTTCAGCCATAAAAATAAGGAAATCCGGGCCTGGCAGCGTGGCCTAGCAGCTTAAGTCTTCGCCTTGAATGCACCGGGATCTCATATGGGCACCAGTTCTAATCCCAGCGGCTCCACTTCCCATCCAGCTCCCTGCTTGTGGCCTGGGAAAGCAGTCAAGGACAGCCTAAAGCCTTGGGACTCTGCACCCGTGTGGGACACCTGGAAGAAGTTCCTGGCTCCTGGCTTCAGATCGGCATAGCACCAGCTGTTGTGTTCACTTGGGGAGTAGATTATCGGACAGAAGATCTTTCTCTCTATCTCTCCTCCTCTCTGTATATCTGACTTTTCAATAAGAATAAAATAAATCTTAAAAAAATAAGAAAATCTTACAATTTTTAACTTGGAAGAATATGGAGGATGATAGGCTAATACAGGAATCCAGATTTTAAAAGATTCATACAATAGAATTTCATTTACAAGTAGAATATAGAAACTAGTTGAGCTCTGAGTAACATGATAGAAAAGTGATTCTCAGGGACTTCAAACTGGAGAAAATGAGGAGATACTAAAGGAAAAAGCTTTCAGTTATAAGATGAACAAGCTCTAATGATTGGTTCATACTACGAGCTGTGATCAATTTGTTAACTAACCTGATTATCATAATCAGCATACAGCTTTTATCATCACAATGTACATTTTGAAATATACATTCTTTACTTTTCAATTAAAATGTTTTAAACATAAAATAACAGTTAAGGGGTAGACATTTGGTGTAGGGGCTAAGACATTGTTTAGGATATTTATATCCCATACCAGAGGGCCCGAACTTCAGTCCCAACTCCATTTCTAATTCCAGTTTTCCTGTTATAAGCACCTTGGCAGGCAGTAAGTAATGATTTGAGTATTAGATCCCTGCCACCCATTCTGGAGGTTTGAGTTGGGTTCTGGTTTCCTGGCTTTTGTCTGGCCCAGCTTAAGCTGTTGAGAATATTTGGGAAATGAATCAGAAAGGTTTCCTTCCTTCCTCCCTTCCTTCCTTCCCCCTTTCTTCCTTTCTTTCTTCCCTTCTTCCTTCCTTTCGCTCTTCCTTCTTTCCTTTATCTCCTTCATTTCTTCCATCTCCCTTTTTTCCTTCCTTCCTTTCTTTATTTCTCTTTTTCATTCTGCCTCTGCGTAAGCTTAGCATTTTAAAATTATACTTAAAACAACTAAATATATTCTTTTAATACAATACGATGGATACAAGGATCTCTCTCCTGGATATTTGCCAAAAGGAGCTGGAAACAAGCCTCCACACCACACGGTCCTACACACAGACATTCATAGCAGCCTTTGTAATTGCCAAAACTGAGAGGCATCCAAGATGTCCATTAGTAGGTATACGGGTAAGTAAACAATGGTACCTTAACTAATGTAGCTTTTGTTAAAAAAAATTTACTTGTTTATTTATTGGAAAGTCAGATATATAGAGAGGAAAAGAAACAAAGAGGAAGATCTTCCATCCAATGATTCACCCCCCAAGTGGCCACAATGGGCCGGTGCTGAGCCAAACCAAAACCAGGAGCCAGAATATTCTTCTGGTTCTACCATGTGGGTGCAGGGTCCGAAAGCTTTTAGCCATCCTTGACAGCTTTCCCAGGCCACAAGGAGGGAGCTGGAATGGAAGTGAGGTTGCAGGGACATGAACTGGCAGCCATATGGGATCCTGGCATGTGCAAGGCAAGAACTTTAGTCACTAGCCTACCATGCTGGGCCCTGTAGCTGTAAAAGACCCTTTAATATATGGTTGGCTAGGATCTGCCTTAGTAGTTTTCTGTGAAATTACTTGCCTTTAAATGCACTATCATGTCTGCTGACAGACTATGAAGGAGACTGAACATCTTAACATAGAACCCTGACATACCATTCGGATTTGTATCAGACAGTCCTTCATCCCCAAAATATTTATTAATCATCCAATTTATTTCAGATTTAGAGCAAGATTAGTCCATGCCTTACCAGGACACATAAATGTTGTAAGAAACAATCTTAAGAAAGCTAAAACACTATATCAATATAGTTGGAAAAAAATTTCTGTATTTTAATAAACTTGATGTAATAAACCTTATGCATCATTCATATATGCTACAGTCTATGATAGAGTTGATCTGATTTACATTCAAACACTAAAAATCTTACCCCTATTTTCCAAAGTGAAAATGCCTATCAAAAGAGAAACAGCTATGATTATAATTGAATACCAACATTCTTCACAAAAACACATGGAGGAGATGTGTGACTTACCAGTTAAGCCACCATTTGGAACACACACATCGTATACAGGAGTGCCTGAGTGTGATAAATAGCCCCAGCTCCTGATTCCAATATTCACTAATGGAAACCCTGACAGACAGCAGTTACATCTCAAGTAATTCAATTACTCACGCCAATAGAGGAGACCTACATTGAGTTCCTGGTGACTGAATTTAGCCCTTTGACCTTTGTAGGCATTTGGGAGTTGACAAGCAGATGCAGAGCTCTCTCTGTATGTTAAATAAATAACTTTTAAAAATGTTTCACTGATCTAACTCCTCACACCTTAGATAGTAACCCTGGTTCAAGCTTTTCAGTATTTTTGTTAGTAGTCAACAACCAGATCTGCACACTCCATATCATGACATCTTTCAGTTTTTATCTGCTTACACACTACTTTCAAGGCTCCTCCTCTTTTTCAGGCTCCAAAGAAAATGTCGGTAATGTAAGCACTTTAAAAGCTATTGATTTTGATGAGATATTGACTATGACTGCATATTTAAATGAAAAAGTTAACCTTTTGTGACTATCTATTTTGAAATACATGTGCCTTATCCATTGTCTACTTTTAAAATGTGTTCAACCTGCCAATGTTGTGCTATGCAGGGTAAAACAGTTTTGTCAGACATCAGAGATCCATGCGGGAATTGGTTCCTGTTTTGGCTTCTCCACTTCCAATCCAGCCCCCCTGTTGGGTTGCCTGGGAAAGGCAGCAGAGGATGGGCCACTTGCCACTCACAGGGGACCTGGGTGGGGTTTCTGGCTCTTGGCTTCAGCCTGACCCATCCCTGGCCATTGTAGCCATGTGGGAAGTAACCCAGTAGATGCAAGATTATCTCTGTCTGTTTTGACTTCCAAAGCAAACTAATAAGTGTTAAGATAAAATAAAGTATAAAAAAATCCTAAAAATCTGTAAGAAATGACAATTGCTTAATCTGTATATAATTCGGTTAGGAAAAAAATACACATTATTTTGCACAATACTGTTACTAAAAATACAGCACATGTTCCAATAGTTTTAAGTAATATTAATGCTTCTAAATTGCCCCAGTTGTATCATGTGTCCAACCCTTCTCTGCCGATGACTTTACTGATTGAAAGCCTAATACAAATCTGCAAAATTAAACAAACATTTGAATACTTTCTGCCACTTCCAAGATTTATGTCAGTTGTTATGTCTGTGGAGTTCTCCCAGAAAGCAACTCATCAACAAGCAGGAAAGAAAAGGCACACAGGAGGCAAGTGAGAAAAAATAAGTAATCCCATTTGTGCTCCACTTCTATTTGATTCTACCCTCTACTTCCGTCTATAATTATGCCCTTTGGGAGAAATAGCAGGTTAAGTACAAGCTGTGAATTCATGGGTGGATTGTGCATAGTAGAGCACAGAATAAAAGAACAGACTATGTGGCAGTCATACCAAATAACTGTAAAAACTCAGTCATGGCTACCCTGGAATCTCTTGAACAATGTGGATTGTGAACATTACTGCCAAGTGGTGACAACTTCTCTGTAATAGCATCCTTCAGATATTCTTAATGTGGTCTACCCCCAACAATGCCCTCTCATTCTCAAGAGTACCACTGCTTAAAGATTGTGGGTATTCCGAATATTTTGGAATTATAATCAACTAAAGTGCTCTGTACACGAAAAGTATTAAACAACATTCTCTTCCTAAAGTTGGATGTATTCTTAAATACAAACAAATGCAGATGTGTCTAGTTAACCAAGGCTAAAACCAATTGTTCTAGTTATTGTATTTGAAAATCAATACTGAGATGTATTCACCTATAAGTGAATACATCATTTTCAATTCCACATAAGCCTTAGTAACCAAATTGGGATGAAATTGTTTGGAATCCAAATTAACCCTTTTGAGGCCTGTCCAAAGAAAATGAAGAAAAATCAAAATTTTGCATTATTTACAATACACATGGAGTAAGTATTGAAAACTTGAAATGTGGCCAGAGCAATTAAGAGAATACATTTTTAGTTAAATTGAGAACGACACAGCTCTTGAAGTTTTCATCTTGTGTTCCATAACAAACACTCTTTTATGCCATACCTCTTTGCTAGGTTTTCTTAGATAAAAGATCATGATTCCCATGTTGTAAACAAAAGAACTCAGCAGCTGTGTTAGGCCATATATTGCAAGAGAACATCCCCTACAATACAGAACAAATGTTGGCACCCAGAACTCTACTTAGAGTGAATGTTTGTGACTTAAAAGCACTTCTGTCCTAAGCAAATGGATATATTTTAAGAAAGTACTGGTAGAGGACAGCACTTTAAAGTGCAATCAGTCATCAATACCAACTTTACCAAGTACTTTTCCTGAAGATTAATTGGCCACAAGTGAATTAAAGTAAAAAACAGTAAACTGCAGACAATATGAATACAAGGGCAAGGAGCAAATCTTGGACAGCTAGGCTGTAGACTGAGTTCCATAGGGAAATGAGGAAAGATAGCCTAAGAAAAAAACAATTCTGAAAGGATAAAAGGAAAGCATCTCAAAGACAATACCCATCTACTTCATAGCTTAATCCATTTGGGTCTAATTTATATCTTTCTCTTAGTAAAGAAGAATGTAGCTAATGCTGTTCCAAAGAAGTGTAAGCATGTGGTTTGAGAATTAGTACCTGGCTTATTAGCCTTTCCAAATTAGGATTTCCTGTAGAAAAATCAACTGACTATGTGCTAATAATAATGTTTATCTTATTTTGGCTTTACTACTTACATGACATACAAATGGTTGGTCAGAAAATATTAAATATCATTTATTCTGTTATACTTGATGTTTATGCTTCTTTGAAGATTCTGTCAAATACTAACTTTTTCTCAAGGTGCCTTATCAATCTGATTTTCATTTTTCACTTAATTAAGAGGAATGTAGGAAACATTACAAATGTAGAGGGGAGGGAAAATGAAAAGAGTTGAGGAAGTAACTGAGAGGAAAAGAAAGGCATTGAGGGAAGAGAAAAGGAGAGGTACTGACAAAGAAGAAAGTGAGGAAGAAATACATTGCTAAAAGCTACTACTGGCAGAAGTAAAAATTAAACAAAAAAGAAATATAGGAAGAAAGGAAGGAGAAAGATTGAGGGAGGGAAAGAATGTTGGAGGAAAGTATGATTACCTTCTTAAACTGTGCCTATATAATACATGAAGTTTTTTATATTAATAACAATGTTGTTAAATCTTAAAATATTTTAAACTATTTTTTAAAATATCTACTTCCAAATGATAGATCGACTCCCAGTGAAACTGCTGAATGTATCTTGAAAATAAGATGTTGACTCTCTGCCATTGTCCATGCCTACAATATCAGGATACACTTAAATAGCAAAACAATGGACATATGACTGATTGTGAAAGACTGTATTATTGTAATGACTTAAGGGAAATTAGTGCAGGGGCGGGCATTTGGGGAGGGGAAAAGGAAGTCCCTTAGCCTATAAAACTGTATCATGGAATAATAAATAAATGAATTCAAAAATTGAGTAAAAATTTAATAGAAAAACAATCCACAATGTGTTTAATGATTCATCAGATATTTAGGTGATAACAGAATAATCACAAAGATTCCTGAAAATTCACTTCACCAAAATTAACAATCAAACTTTCACTACAATTCAGGACTTTACAAGGCTACTCGTTTTAATGTTGTAATACACTGCAAATAATCAATATGATTCTTTATGACCCTTACAACTTAGTCATAGCTTTACAAATGAAAGTCCAAAGAACATTAAAATGAAATTAATATTAAAATAATCTGTCATCTATATAACTAGACTATATCAAGTTGATAGTGATCTTACATAGTATGATATAACATTCCAGGGCCTAAAGTATTATTCATTTTTAAAAATCATACACTTTAAATTTAGTAATACAAAATGCACGATGGACAATCTATCATCAGACTCCATTCCAAACATTTCTGTCAGAGTATTAAAAATAACTAGCTTACCATTAAGACTACCAAGTAAAATTGTGATGTGAACTTTCTCTTTTCTTGCAGATAAAGAAAGAAGCAATTGAAAATGAAGGAAAAAATGTACGTGTAGAAGTGCCTTGTCCATAAAAAGACAAGCAAGGATATATATAGCAGAATTGAAAATAAGAGAGATATCCTAAGAGCTGCTGATTAAACAAATTTAAGTAAGAAAAATTAGTCTGAAATTAGTCTGAAAAATTTTAAAGGTTTCCAAACTAACGTAGTTGTGATCTTGCCTGCTATTTCATATTTGAAGACTTGTAGATGCAGGTATGTATAAACTGCAAATTGAAAGAAAATAGAAACTCTCACTACTGATGAGTAGACCATCAGCAGCAGCTTAAGAAACCTTCAGAGTAAAGCAAGGAGGTTCAACATTTTCCCAAGAAAACACAAATGTCCCTGAGAACCTTGATTGAAACACTCTGTGCATCAATACCAATGTGATTCTCCTTCTAACCACAGGCTGTGCCAAGAAGGCTGTTGGTACATTGCAGAATGTTAATATGAGATAAGTGACCACATTCTCACTGCTTTCAGAAGATATATCTCAGTGTATGTCTCTCTGTTTCCTCACCAAAGGAAGATACTTTTTCCTTTCTCAACAAAGAAAGATGTCCTCAAAAGATGCTTCCTGTCCCTGGATCACTCTCTTTAATGGATGCATTTATTAAACTGACTCATCCATAGTGAAGTTGCTGCGAGGCTTCTTGTCTCACTCCATTCACATGGCTAAGATAATGAAGAGGAAAACTTGGTAGCACTCAGTTTAAGCATCGAAGAAGACTCGATGCCTTTGAAACGACACATTTTCCACGTAAAATAAAGATTAACCCACTGTCCACATTTACCTACCTTATTTCAAAACTCGTGAATGTTGGCAGGACTGCTTAAAAAATAACTCCAACAGCTGCACAGAAGTTCCATGCATCTGCACAATATATATTTGCACATGCTGCTTTTCCATCTGCAGAGCATGACATGTGCCAGTTGATTGACTTACAGTAAACTTGGAGAAGAGTCAGAGAGTGTTGGCAGCACTTTATATCTATTCACTGCTTTACATTTCTCATTTGGCTCTCTCCTAGGCTTTGATCTTCACTCTCCCGGACAATGCTGGCTAACTGACCCATTAACTATCAGTGGTTACCTATGATCTATGAAGCTGAGATTTTGAGAACACATAACTTGAACCTAATTAAAACTATAGGTATGTCACTAATCATCTTAAATTATTCAGCTTTATTTTAACTGAATTGATACATTCAAGATAGAGCTGGTATCAAGTGATGGAAATGAGCATGGTGCAAATCGACCAGAAAGTAACAGAAGGACTTATCAAGGATTAGTTTCCTGATTCCAGGAAGCTGAATGCAAAATCAAACTGTTGCCACTTGTTCAGAATTTCACAAGAGCAACATCACATAACCACATAAGGAACCCTTCTAATTACCCAGTCCTATACAACTGCATAGATTACACACTCATAAATAGCGCCCAGAATTGTGCAGGAAAACACAAGATATTTTGGTCCTAACTTTTAAATGCTAAACAAGTTCATTTTTAAAAAAATCTAATGTGTTGGCAATAGTTGTATTCATAGCCAATAGCATCTTAGTTCAAGTTTCTTTTTGGAATTTACAAAGCCTATTTTTTTCTTTTCTACTGGCCTCAGAAAACAATTTTGAAGTTCAACTCAAAGCATAAAGTTTAATTGGTTTTCAAAATATAATTGCCTGCCACGTCTCTTGCCTTTTCAAATTTTTCTATGGATATAAAAATGTGCAATTAAAGCTTACAAGTGGATAGAGGCAAGCCTAAATCTTAAAGTTAGCAGTGAACATCTGCCATTAACAAAATATAGGTGCTAAATTCTTGAAATCACATGCCTACTACACGATATTCTTAATGGAAAAGGAATAATCAACAACTTAAGAAGTACACTATTACTCTATATGATCAGTCATATCGACAATCAACTTACTGTGCCTCAAAGCACAGTATTTGCTTGCTTTTTTATATTATTTACATGAACTCCCTACATCTTTTGATGAAAATAGCCACGAATTTCTCGAAACAAAATTTGGAATTTATATGGCCAAACAAAAATTGTATCTAACAAAATTTTTAAATATAAAAAATGCATTGATGATTCTCATAGGCTACCTCTGTCCTAATTTCAGCATAATTTCAGAACATGTGTCAAATAGGTATCCCTATTCAAACAAAGTGCTTTACCAAACAAACTGACCATGATACACATAAAATGTGCTCCAGATGGCAGAAACAAAAAGATTCCATACTTAATTATCTTCCATAGAGAAGTAGCCTTATTGATAATCTAATTATCAATAGTATCTGCAACTAAAAAATAGAAATAGATATCATTATACAAAGGTATAGAACTTTGTTTTTGGAAAAATGTTAACTAATACCTTTCAAAGAGCTATGGTAATGGTAAATTGCTTATTTTAGTTTGTACAACATACACTCATGCTCACATAATTTCCCTCCTAAAACTAACTTTAGAAATATTTTTAAATATTCAGAAGCATATAACTACTTTTTTTAGCCACTTCACTTCTTTCATACCAAATCTTTCTCATCCCAACCGACTTTATCCTCCTACTAACAGCACAATGCCACCATGTTAAATAAACTTCTTTGGTGATTTTCAATCCAGGTTAGTCTTTCTCAAGGACCTGGGAACCTGCTCTTTGTAATCATCAAAGAAGACAGAGGGAGCAGGGTAGAAGTCCAGTTTCAGTGAACTACTGGCTTCTCCAAATTGCAGAACTATAGTCATATTAAAGATATAAAAATTTAATTTTCCTTTAGATAAAAGTAATTAACAAACACAGATGGTCATTCCAATTACTAGGCACATTTAGGATGAATAATGTATGCAAACAATACTATCAAGTTCTCTTAAGGAGTTATCATTTATTCTGACAACATGCATGTTATGTCTACTTCACCATTTAAAATGGTGAGATTTCTTTCTGTCTCTGCAATCATCTTAGTGGATTAGCTATGCTGCACGTCTCTTTCCAGTTTAATGCTTAGCAATAATAAAACCATTTTTCCCTTCTACATTTTGAAGATACTTGGGAGACTGGCAGATGTTTTTAATTACACTTCTCAAAATTCACTAGAGATCAATGTATCATTTAAATTTGTAAATGTTCACAATAAAAAGTGAAAGACAGAAATTAAGAAAATAGAGAACATTTTAAAAGTTCTCTTTAGTAAGAAAAATGGAGCAAAAAAACACAGGGGAGGGAATGGGAGAAGAATCTGAGAGTTGATGTTGTGGTGAAGAGATGGTAGTCTCTCCTTGGGAAGCAGTGTATTCTACCTGAGTGACTGTTTCAGGACTGGCTTCCAGTGCAGCTTCCTGCTAATGGCAGGAAAGGCAGCAGAAGACAGCCCTGTCACATGACTCCCTGCCAGCCATGTACAAGGGACCTAGATGGTGTCCAGATGCCTGACTGTAGCCTGCACCAGGACTAGCTGTTTCACAAATTTGGGAGGAAACTAAAAACTGAAAGTTGTCTCCCACTGTCTCTCTGTGTCATTTTCAAATACATAAATATATATGGAAAAGAAAGGGAAGGGAAGGGAAGGGAAGGGAAGGGAAGGGAAGGGAAGGGAAGGGAAGGGAAGGGAAGAAAAGAAGGAAGGAAGGAAGGAAGGAAGGAAGGAAGGAAGGAAGGAAGGAAGGAAGGAAGGAAGGAAGGAAGGAAGGAAGGAAGGAAGGAAGGAAGGAAGAAATGAGGCTAATAATAAAACTTAACAAATGAGCAATTCCATTTGCAGAAAAAAGAGATTAAAAATTTTAAATTTCCAACAGAACTTTAAAATGAAAGACTTTAGGAACTGAACAGTTTGTCTGCTAAGTAACTACAGTACAGGACAAAAAAGCCAATATCCATTTTGAGGAAACAAAAAGCCAATTAATCACTAATAGCTGCAAAAATATTTTAATGCCATCAACATATGAAACAAGAGTTTACCCCTAGGCCTAATGACTACTATAATTTACATGCAGTAATAAATGTAATACATTGTGCACCTGTAATGTCATGTGAAAATAGCTAGCCTACTCCTTTCACTTTGATATATCCACTTGATTTATCATTCCTGTAATAATAATCTTACAGTGACTTCAAAATTAATACTCAATCTTACTGGAAAGGATTGATTCTTCAGCAAAAATCATTTCAGTATATTTAAGCTGGGAAAAAATAAGCCTTCACTTTGGAGCTGTGTGTCACACGGCATGTTAAGCTACAATTTATAACATCAGTATCCCATATGAGAGCACCAGTTCATGTCCCAGTTGCTCTGATTCTGATCTAGCTTCTTGTTACTGCTCCTGGGAAAACAGCAGAAGATAGACAAAATATCTGAGCCCCTGTGACAAACACGGGAGACCACATGGATCTCTAGTCTCCTAGCTTCAGCATGACCCAGCCCTAGCAAGGACAGTCACTTGGGAAAAAATATCAGGGATGGAAGACCTCTTTATCTGTCTGTAGCTCCCACTCTGCAACTTTTTCAAATAATGAAATGCTCCTTTATAAAAAATTTTTTTAAGTTCACTTCTAATTCAGAATCTGAAGTGATTCTTATGCATGTGGCTAATCATCAAATATTTGAGGAATATCAGCCTAATTAGATAGACTCCAAAGGCAACGAACAGAACTGAATCCTACAAGAAATATAATTGGCATAACTAATATCCTAAAGGATATTTAAGTATTTATCATACCTATTAAAAGATGGGCACCAATAGAATCATGGAATTCTTGGAAAATATAAATGGCACCACAGAAATTAGAACTACATAGCTGTAACTTTAAGAGAAGAATGAACACCACTAAAAACACACAAACATACAACAGTCATCACAACTTGCCAATCTCTGTTGTAATAGGAGTTCTGGAAGATACAGAAATACGTCTCTACATGTAAAATGTATCCAAATTCTAATATCTATTAGCATTTTCATTTAAGTATTTCTATAATTTCAGTACATTTTCACAATAAGAACAATTTTACTAATTATTCCTTACTAAATTGAGTACTCTAGTCATGAAGTAATAAAGTTACTGTCAAGAATACATCATGAAAAGGCTAATAAAAAAAAGGAAAAACATAAATCATAATAATAAACAAGAAGCCCTGGCATATAACTAGTAAGCAGAATAGGGTAAAATATTTTACAATGATAAACAGTGAATTTAACCAGAAACAAATCATAACGGTCAAAAACAGTTCAGGGACTGGCATGATGGCCTAGCAGCTTAAGTCCTCACCTTGAATGCGCCAGGATCCCATATGGGCACCGGTTCTAACCCTGGCAGCTCCACTTCCCATCCAGCTCCCTGCTTGTGGCCTGAGAAAGCAGCTGAGGACAGTCCAATGCCTTGGGACCCTGCAACCGCATGGCAGACCTGGAGGAAGTTCCTGGCTCCTGGCTTCGGATCGGCGCAGCACTGGCCATTGTGCTCACTTGGGAAGTGAATCATCGGACGGAAGATCTTCCTCTCTGTCTCTCCTCCTCTCTGTATATCTGACTTTGCAATTAAAAATAAATAAATCTTTTTAAAAAGCCCAGTTCAGAACTTACTAATATATTTTTTACATGTATGGAACAGAATATGATTAGAAAATACAAAGAAAAAAAAATGTAATTCTACTGTAATGCAGAAGACTTCAAATTACTAAAGTAGATTCAGTAAAAAATAAGACTAAGAATGCAGAGCAATTCAGAGCCACTGTGATGCCTCAATAAGTTAATCCACCATCTGCAAGCATCCGCATCCCATAGCAGCACCAGTTCATGTTCCTGGGAAAGCAGTAGAAGCTGGCCCAAAGCCTTGGGACCCTATACCTGTGTGGGAGACCCAAAATAAGCTTCTGGCTTCTTATTACTTAGCCGCACTACTTACAGTAAGTATCTATCTACATTTTCTTTTATAATCTAAAGTACCAGCCTTAGTGTTTGCAAAGTTTAGCTTTTATTTTTAAATTTACCATGATCACAGGAAAACTATTTTATCATCACAGATTATCTGCTACCTGTCTTTTTTTTAAATGTTTTTCCTTCCTCTTTTCCTTATTTGATTGACTGGGATTAATTACTTTCCAATTCCATTTTTCCCTTGTGCCTATCTGATATTACAATTTAACATTTTAACATTTTAACATGTTCATTTAAATGAATAACTAAGGTAAATTAATATTTTATCTTCCACTAAGTACATAAAAACTAAAATATTTAACTCTGATTCAACTCTTCATTACGTACTAGACTTTCACACTGTTCCTTAATTGTATGTTTCTAGAAACATTAATTATAAACTTTTGATTACAAAAAGCATACATCATTAATTCTTTACGAAATGAGTAATTACGCACTAGTAATCTCATGTTTATGTGTTTCTTTGCTTATATATCCTTGCATTAGCACCGTTATGCTATGCTTTTTTTCGTTTGCTTACGCAATTTCTTCAATGAAAAATTATTAGTAAACTGTGTGAATTTACAATTGGGCAAACATCTTTATGCATGTTCTAGAAACACAGTTTCAGTGTGTACTGAATTCAAGGTTAGTTGTTTTTTTCTCAGGTCAGGAAACCTTCACTACTTTGTAGCAGCTAAAAGAAACCAGCTGGGAGTTTACTCAACACAAACAACTGTTTTTTATCTGATATTTTTTATACAAGGTTTATTTATTATCTGCCTCTCTGGTGACCTTGAAATAGCTGCTTTATATAATATTTCAGATCACTCTTTCTCTTGAGTCCATATTTTGCCTAGCCACTAAACTTATTATTACTACATTTTAATACTAGATATTACCCTTCTGAGAAACCTTGAAAATATTTTGTTCCTTGAAGAAAATCATTGTACTTTCAATAAATAAATGAAAGAATAAGGTATAGTAAACAAATGAATTAATAATTGCTTTCTCATAATTTTAATATCAGTAGTGTTTGCAGATCTGGTTCTGCAGTGTATTATTTAGGAAATGTCTCCCTAATGATGATATGGCTCATTTGTGTGCCCTAAAACCATGTAAGACATCTTTGAAAACTGGATGTAAAATTTAGAAAGAATTTTAACTTACTTACAGCAGGTCCCTGACTTTCAACTGGGATTTTAAGAGCTATATAAATAATATCAGTTCTTACCCAAAATAAAAACAAACAAATATGGGAAATTTTCCAAGATGTACTCTTTTTAACAGTGCCACACACAGTTAGAGCTAAACCAGCCAACTTTTTCTACTACCAACTTAGACATAGGCTAGAGTTTTTCTCATTCATCCTTCAAGCTGTTCAAATTTTAATTCCCAACTTAATGCATCCCCTTTTATGTAACATTCCAAGTACTAACATACTATCCTTCAATAATATTTACCTAGCACTTGCTATGTATATACAGTTATTCAAGGTGCTGGGGATACAACATTGAACAAAGAATTATATATATGAAGATGTATGCACAAATACATGAAAAGGAACAATATAAACAAATATTCACAATAACCCTGAACATAGGAAAACACTGTGCATATGTCCTTTGTTATTATAACCTATATAAAAAGATGATTCAGAAAACTCATACGTATTGTGATTATTACAACTGCTTTTCTCCTCTGTACTGGAGAAACTACATCTTTGCAGAAATGAAGTTTTCAAATAAATTCTCACTGACAAAGTTTCTTGCTAAATGACATTTTCAAACTTCTATTAATCTACAATTTGACACTTCTCAGTCTCAATCAGTCACAAATGTAGAAGAAATATCCTCAAATTCATACCTGTCTTTCCAATAAATCAATCAATGTAGACTACACAATATCCTCATTTAACTTCTATTTTATCTAACAGTAAATCTCAGGTTTAATACCTGTGGGTATTAATATGCTGTAGGTCAGAATGAAAAGTTCAACCAAATTTCAGCACGGTATATTGAATAAGTACTTTGATACATTTCCACACCATAAACATTTAATGAGACCTGCTCCCAACAGAGTATTTACTACATCAATTTATTTCATAGTATTGCATTTGCAGAAGCAAAGTAGAGCAAAGGTTATTCTAAATCTTTTACCAATAAAGCCTCCTGTAAATAATAGTAAGTGCAAGCATTTAATTTACAAAATTATCTAAAAGAAGTTAAATGTTCTATAAATTCTGCTTTATGTAGTTCAGACAGCCTCAGTAGATATTTTTAAATTGCATATAAAAATGTAGAAAATCCAGACATTCGTACTAGGCTGCACACACTTATGTCTGACTAAAACTGAATATCAAATGCTATTAAGGTATTATTAGAGTCTCGGGGAAATATCTTAAAAAATCTTTCTTGCCTTTTTCAGAAGTGAGCGTGCCACACAGAGGACATCTCTTGAAAATAAGGTTTGTTACCATGTCTATTCCCACTAACATTAAGACTATATGCATGTACACACACACACACACACACACACACACACATTCTCTTCCTCTATATTTCCAATTCTTACCTATCACAGTTATTTTCAACTAAAGTGATAATTAGAAGCAATCTTAGAAGATTAAAAAAAAATCACAAATCTTACATCTTCTGTTATCCTAAGAATATAGAATACAACATCTAAGATGCTGATATGATTCTATTTAGTATTGTGAAAAATATAATATACAATCCTGCTCATCTATTCTATACAATTTCACTTCTCCATTCTAGACACTTCCTAGTATTCTGCTGACTCATATGACAAGATGATAAAGTCTTATTCACAAATATGTCCAATGTGTCAGACTTCATTAGATTTGTAGCTTTTCTGCTGGGCCATATAAATTAAGAATCTTAGTACAAATTATGTTGACTTCTAATTAAGCACACTAATTCTATTTGTACAAATTCAATATAACAAATAAGTTCTGGAATTAGAACATCTAGATTTACATCATGACTACCACCTGGCACTGGTTTTCTGATTTTATGTCTGAAGCTGTTTTACCACAAAACATAAACAAAAAATAATATTTTATAGTGATACTGTTTATTAAATGGATAATTCTTAGCAAGTATTTAGGAATCAAGAAATGTTACGTGACTAATGTACTGGGGAGTCTAGCAATGTATTAGTATCTACTAGCATCACTGGTACAATTTTTTAACATTATTATGAAGACATGACATGCATAGATCTCCATTTAATTAAAAGGAAAAATATTTGACTCATTAGACTCCCATGCAGCCTCTCACAAACTGATCTTATTGACTCTAACAGCTCCTACAGATCACCCCCTCACTTTCCAACAGATGCTTTGGCATGCATACTATTCCTCATACACAGAACTTAACTTCAGGTGTTTGCTAAAGATTTCATCTGACCTATTTGCTAACCACGTTCTATCCTTCAAGAGCATCTCATCTTCACAATGTGACATACTATGCCATCTGGTTACTTGCAATGTTTATTGTTTTTAGTTTTTGTTTGTTTATATGCTTCTGCTGGAGTATAAGCCCTTGTAAAGGACAGTGATCATCTATATTGAAAAAACAGAATCATGTGAATAATACATATTTGTACATAAATCCTTCATTTCATAAGTTTTTCTTTGCAAAATAAATTCATCCTATCAATCTAAAAAATGGCAATTTAAATCCATTGGCTTCTTTGCAAGGATGTGAAATAATCAAAAGTCTACTGACAGAATATTTTCCTGCTATTGCATTCATTGGAAGACATGGAAGGTGGTAGTGAATGACTAGATAAATGAATTTTTATATTCTGATACTCTAAACTCCAACACATGAATCTGGAAACCCATTTATTTTTGCACTGACACAGTAAGCCATATTGTGTTTCTCTCTCAGCTTACCTCCAGCTCATCAAGGGCACTTCCCAGGGTTTCTGCCTGAGGTTCCTTGGGGCCTGGCATATTTTGGATGCCTTGGGAAACATTTGAAATTACGTTGAGGGAATTTTGAATTTCTTCACAAATTCTGTCCTTGCTCGCTTTGAGGGAAGCAACATCCGAATGTTCCAAACAGGCAGAACAAACCGAATGCAGGAGTGGTGAGTTCTCCTTCAGCGAGGCCCGGGCTCCTGCAATTTCATCTCTCTGGTGTGGAGATTTTAAATCCTGAGAAAGAAAATAAAGAATGCTTTCTTACAACAGATGGTTATGGGATAAAGGCTTACATAAATAAGATTCATTTTTCTGTCAATAAAATAAACAGATAAAAGACACTAAAGAGACAGCTATGTGGTAAAGCCAAGGGCACCAATTATTTCCGATTCCACCAGTTTCTGTTAATAGTTTACCAAAGGAAAGGAGACAGTTCACAGCAAGGGTCAAAATGGTACAGGTACATGAAAACTGAGATCCTGCACATCTCAACCATGTCCTTCTAAATAACTAAAATACACTGTCATTCACATCAGTTAGTTCATTAGGAGAGAGTCTGAATTATAAGAATACTCATTAGTTTTTCTCATAACATCTGAGAATTACATTGAACCTCATTGTGAAAATTAAACCAAGGCTGTTGAAACCAGTAAGTTAAATGTTCTGCAATTCAGATAGCTTTCTTCTCTTTTCCAGAAAGACTAACAAATTAATCTGAGGTCTTTCTTTCTTTGATATTTATTGAACAATAAGTTACTGAGCACTTAGTATATGCCTCCATCTACAAACATGAAGAATTTTACAAGCACCTCGATTTCCAAAAGTTCATATTCCTGATGTGGTTGGTGAGAAATGCCATGCAAACAAAAATGCAGTATAAACAAAAACATGAGATAATTTTGCATAATTACGTATGTTTTGAAGAAATGTCAAAGGAAAATGTCATGGAAGTAAGTTTCACAGAGGCAAGTAGTTTTATCTTGAGAAAATAGGATACTACTGCGGAGATGACAGTTTGAAGCTAATATAAATGAAACGCATTACAGAGAGAAGAGATTCCCAGTTAAGTGACAGCTGCTCAAAACTACCCTACAAAACATTGGGGGGAAAGCTGGAAAGCACAACTTTAACAAGTGGCAAAGCTTAATATCATGAATGACATCCATGGATTTTATGTACCTGTGACATTCTGTGGAAACAAGGGAAGGTCACCTCTGGTATTTTTCCCATAAACCAATGGCTCTAGTCCAGTAATGCAAAATAAATAAATAAGTAAATAACGATGCATAAAAGCTTAAATTTGAAGAAACCTTAAATAACACTTGTTTCAAATTCACAAGGGAATGGAAAATAACACTTAAACTGTCCAAGATGATGAGATTTTGAGATACACATCAATCAAACGTAATGTGATACGCTAGACTGGAGTCTGGAACAGCAAGACTTTCCTGAAAACTGATGAAAACCAAATAAAGCTTATTAATAGTTTAGAGTAATGCATCAGTGCTGACTACTGTGTTGTGACAAACGTAAAAAAACATTAACAATGGAAGAAACTTCTATGTAATATTTCACTGAGCATCACAACATCCTTTGAGGAAATAAGCTCAGGAATGAGTTTTTAGTACAGATGTTAAGAGACTGGTAAAATAACTGGTAACTAAACATAAATGTTTTGATTACAAACTCCATGCTTATATATTTATTTATTTTCAAAACTAGGATATCTCAGCATAATGCTGCATTCAGCTAACACACAGCTTGTGCTATTGTATTTTTAGCTACTCTCCTTTTGAAAATAAAATCTATCGACTATTTCATGCATACTTTAGGGAGGTTCCAGTATAAGGAGGACAGCGAGCTGTCAGGGCTCTGATCAGAACTACTAATTACCAGAGGAAAGACATTCTGCAGTTCTCTAGGCTCACGACGATTTTTCTCCTTGTTTCTGGCCTGAATTCTAGTTTTAGCTCTACAATGGAACTCACCTATTCTTTCGTAATGCTTTTCCCACTTATAAAAAATAATGGGATAACAACAGTTTTGCCAATTCCCTTACAAAATTGAATATACAGAACATTGAAACAAAATATATGTGGAAAATAGGAAAAATCTGCAATTATTTTATCATTTACATTTACCAAACTTGCTAAATATACTATATGTGTTGTAATTATCTTAGTGAGTTACTTATACCCCACACTTTCAGAGTAATAACTATGCTAATCACAGACAATAAACAATTTTATGTTTATAAAGGCAGTACAGCCTCTTGGAGGAATCATAATAAAAGTACAACTTTCTGAAGGAAACTCTGTATAATATAGTATAATCACAAGCTTACTACAAAATTTCTTCTTAATGACCCTTACATACACATTTTTTTAAAAAAAGAATTTATTTATTTTAATTGGAAAGTAAGATTTACAGAGAGAAGGAAACAGAGAGAAAAATCTTCTGTCCGCTGCTTCACTCCGTGAGAGGCCACCAATGGCCAGAGTTGCGTCAATCCAAAGCCAGGAGCCTGGTGCCTCTTACAGATCTCCCATGTGGGTGCAGGGTCTCAAGACTTGGTCACTTTCTACTGCCCTCCCAGGATAAAAGCAGGGAGGTGGAAGGGAAATGGGGTGGACAGGACATGAACTGGCACCCAGATGGGATACTGGCACCTGCAAGGTGAGGATCTCAGCTACTAGGCTACCACTCTGGACCCTATACATATACTTTTATTTAAAATGACCATGTCAAAAAATAACAAACAACCATACAAAAATTACAGGTTAAATCAAGGCAAACATGTGGTATCTAATCTTTTGGGATTCACTCATTTCCCTTAGCATTATAGTTTCCAGTTGTGCCCATTTAGCCACAAAGAACTGCATTTTGTTTTTTTTTAATAGCTGAGTAGTATTCCATGGAGTAGATGAACCAAAGCTTTCTTATCCAATCTTCTGCTGATGGGCATTTTGGTTGCTTCCATGTTTTTGCAATCACTGATTGTGCTGCAATGAACATAGGGATGCATGTTGGTTTGTCGTAAAACAGGTGTTTTGGATATATTCCTAGGAGTGCTATTGCTGGGTCATATGGTATGCAGATTTTGAGTCATTGATACTGTCTCAACCCAGATGTTTCGAAGAATGGAACTTGCATTATTTTTAACATATTGTTTACCCAATACTATGTCAATTAATTCCATAATGTTGTATATTGATACTGAGGCCTTGTTGGGGCTTTTAACTGACCGGATCTTTACTCTGTTAGACCTATCTTCAGACCATAGAAGGTCTCCCCAAGAGGCCACTGAACTTATCTGGACAATAAGACGCTGAACTTTATGCTAGGCATGTGTTTGCAAGCAATGAATCTCAACTGAACTTGAACTATGGTTATGCAACAAGGTGGAGGAATCCACCATGGGGGGAGGGGTATGGGAGGGGTGGGGGGAATCCCCAGCGCCTATAAAACTGTACTACATAATACAATGTAAGCAACAATAAAAAAAAAAAATGACCATGTCAAAGTTTAGCCAGATCTGAGAGATAAAACATTTCGAACATAAATTACTACAAAGAAGGCTAAGTTTGAGAAAATGTTTCTTTTGCCTTCATGGTGACTCAGAGTTCTTACTGTGGACTATAACAAATAGAATGTTTCAGGGACCTTGGAATTTTAGAAATAAAAACATATTTTGGGTTTTGAGTTTATGATATGTCATCTCTGCCCAAGAAAATTACAGATTCCCCAATGAGCAGATATTCCTAAAGAGCAAGCCTGTGAAACCTGCAGGAAAAAAACCAGGGTTGGTGCAAATTCAAAAATCACGGATTCTATAGCTTTGGAGGAAAGAGGGGAAGACCATAGAGTTTAAATTTGGGAAAATCACAACATGAGACTATGTCTCCCAAAGGACATCAGATATGATGAGCAATGTAGTGTACAGCAAAATCATTTTATTTTAAAAAAGAAAACTATTTACTTTTATAGGCAAGGCAGATTTACAGAAAGAAAGGAGGTTAGAAAGATATCCTATCTGCTGGTTACTCCAGAGAATGGCCACAGTGACTTGAGATGAGCTCATCAGAAGACAGGAGACAAGAGTTAGGAGACTCTTCTGGATCTCCCATGTGGGTGCAGGGTCCCAAGGCTTTAGGTCTTTCTCCGCTGCCTTCCCAGGCCAGAAGCACGGAGCTGGATGGAAAGTGAACAGCTAGGACACGAACTGGTATCCATGTGGGATATTTGTGCTTGCAAGTAGAAAATTATCCAGTTGAGCAACCACACCAGCTCAATAACTCATCTTAAAACAAGAGGTGGTTTAAGTGGCTGCTATAAATAGTTGTTTTGCTTTAAAAGATGATACAATGGCTTCAGAGTTCACAGGTTGCCTATTTATACTAATATTCTGAACAAACTCCAAAAAAAGCAATTAAATGATATTGTCAATTAGTGGTTTCTCTGGATGGACAAACATAAAAATTCAGCTCTGTGACAACTGCTTTTTATTTAATATCTATCTTTAATTGTGCCAGAAAAAACCTCACAAGATTTCTGAAATAAGAAGACATTAAATCCTTCCAGCTGATGAAGAAACACACAGATGGGATTTAAAAACAAGACCTTACAAGTCTGTAAAAGCGGGTAGAGAAGTAACATATGAGTTGTAACCCTGGCAAGAGAACAAAATATATTTAAGGATTTTAAAGATCATGAAATACTGAAATTGGAAAATTCCAAATTATCAGATAATTAATTCAACAATTCATGCAGCGAATATTGTTGGGACTCTGCTATACATCAGGCAATGTGTTAAATGTCAAGGATGCAAAGATAAAGAATTCACAGCTCAAAAGGGTGACAAACAAATTTATATGGGAATTAAAATAGTTCTTCATAGCACAGAGGAAAATCCCTCAGCTTGAGGATATTAAAGAAAATATATCAAAGGAAAAGAATCTTTTACTCAAGCTTCACTGAAATATAATTAACAAACAAAATGGTATATATTCAACTTGTACAATATGATGTTTCGAAATATGTTTATATTCTCTAATGATTAACACAATCAAATTAACCATACATCCATCACCACATATAGTTACTAAGTATGGCAAAGATAAATAAATTTATTTTCTTAGCAAATTTCAGTAAAATAATACAGTATTAACCATAATAACTATGTTTTTCTGTAGTCCCTCACCTAACTGCAAGCTTGTATCCTTTGGCCTGTATTTCCCTATTTCTCCCACATTCCAACTCTTGACCATCACTCTAAAATGCTTTCTTCCAATAAGTCTGTATACTTTAGGTTATACATACAATGGGTATTCAAAATATTCACAAAAACTTTACATTATTTTAATTCTATTTTCTACAAAGTAAAGTAATGTTTTAGAAACAAGAACATAATGAGTTAGTTTCTGTCTTTCAGGATCTGGCTTATTTCACTTCCTGCCTTTCAAGTTTAGTTACATTGTTTTAAGTCAGAGGATTTCAGAGGCAGTAAATCTTAAACAGTAAGTAGATGTTATCCTTTTGAAGTGGGCAGAACAAAGCAATAATCAAGGAGAACAGCATGCCCAAGGGTTTGAAGCATGAAAATGCAGAGCATTTATGCCACTGCAGGTGATACTACAAATACTACGTATCCAAAGGGGAATGCTGATGAATCCATAGGAATAGGGCACACTAAAAGACAAGTTCAGATGTGTATTTTCAAAGATTATTCTGAAAATAGCCTTATGAGATTAGAAATTGACTGGAGTCAGGAATACCAGACAGTAATCCAGATCCAGATAAGGCACAACAAATGAGGAGACATTAAAAACTATTGGTAGACTGCTGTGTATAGGTTGGCAACAGACCATGTAGAAATTAAAAGTGGTAGCACTTTGAAATATTTAGATAAGAAAAGAGAGTAAAATGCATTTAAAAGTGTCCAGAGAGTTATTAGAGCAACTGTATACATATTAATGTGCGGGAAGCCATGCAGTTGGGTTGGATGGCATGGGTGTGTGATGGAAACTGCTCCAGAAGTTTCTGGCTGCATGGCAAGGCCCGGCAGAATGTCTTTGGTTGCCTCATTGCTGCCTCAAACCATTGTATGGACACTGACTCACCTCTCTGATGTTTCACTGAATCCTCCTGAGGGTGTTGTTTTTCTGCAAATGTGAGATGATTCCTGTAACTGCTGTAACACCTCAAACTGATCAATCATGTTATGATAAAAACAGCTATGTACGGCAATGACACACAGCTAAAATCATACGATAGTACAATTGAGCCCACAATGTCTCCAAACATCCTGTTATGTGCCCAACTTTGTCCTGGAGCTTTCACTAATATAAGTAGTGTTTTCCTTAAGAAATGGCTTGATAATACCTTGGAACAGATGGCAATCAGGGAGGTACAAAGAGTTTGTTTACCACGTGCCTGGAACTGTTAAAACACAATAAATGATGCATTTGGTTTCTCACCATGGAAAGCAGAAAGTATATGGGGCATCTTCTAAAGGGAAACAAATGTGAACCCCTTCAAAAATGGCTTAAAATTTCTACCTTATATTGGCGTTTATATTTAGGGAAAGGAAACGGCTTATAAAATCTTCTACCTTATATTGGCACTCCTATTTAGGAAAAGAAAACAGTTTATAAAGATAAAAGAAAGTTCATTGTAAAGGCCCTCTGTAGAAAGGCTGAGTTGTCTTGATCCCTTTCAATACCCTTTAACAAAAGAACAAAAAAACAATTCAATCAGCACTAGGTGAAGGTGATGGTAATTAATGCATGATTGATCATAAGACTTAATAAAGAATCTATGCTATATGCTCTTATAAATTCCTTTCACTTATGAGCTTTTCTCTTAATTCTGTACTCTCACTTAACTAATATTAAGTAATATTACTTAGTTTATGTTTAGTGAAAATTGATTTTGGATATAACTAAACCACTTGTCACTATGAAACTGCATGTGCTGCCAACCCTGGAGTTCCTGGCTTCAGCCAGGTCATTGCTAGTTTGAATGAGTAATAGCTTGCTGAAAATATTTTCTCTGAAGTAAAATGATAATAATGTTTTTTAGGGTTGATTTTGTAATGATTCTTTTATAATGAAGTAAAAATGAAACAATTGGATGTTGTGCAAAAGCTTGTACTGATTTGTGTATAAATAAAGAAGGCAATTTTTCTGAGTTGTCCATTATGAGCATCATGCCATAGTGGACCACATCTCTCCTTCTTATCATCTTGCCCTCTCGAGCTGGTCTCTGATACTAATGTATTCACCAAAACAGGAACACAGAAAGAAGTATCTGCTTGAAAGATACAGGATAAGTACATTTTATCATTTGCTAACGGTTCCTTAGATGCCAGCAAAGAATACAAGTGATTATAAGCTATACATGGGCTGAGAATTGAGAGAATCTGAGAGATGCCTGAACCAATGGACAAACTTGAGAATTAAAGTCACGTGTTTGAAATTTACAGGAATATCATCTAGAATGAATGTTACAAATCAGAGAAGAATTTAAGGAAGATGCTGAATCTGTACTTGAGAATGAAGAATTTTCACTTAGCAATTTTACATGCTAATGTTGTTGGCTTTTGGGATGACCACGTCTCATTACCGAATATTGGTTTGAGCTCCATTTACTCCTCTTCTAGCCCAGTTCCATTCTAATGCAACTGGACAGCATATGATGTTGGTTTAAGTACTTGAATCTTGCCACCAAAATAGAATTCCCTGCTTTTACAATCATTTGGAAAGTGAATTAACAGATGGAAGATACTCATTCTCATATTCATTCTATATTCTCTGCATTTCGAATTAACATGTAAGAAGGCCTTTAAAAAATAAATTAGCAAGGAAAGCATTAGAAGGTAATAAATTTTTAAAATATTCCAAAAAGCAAAAATATATGCATTATCTTCTACTCAATTATTTTCTGGTGTATGGCATACACTAAGAGTTTAATATTTTTCTGTGAGAGAAACAAAAAGACAAGTGAATGAAAAATAAGTTAGAGGATGTTAAAAGTAAATGGGAATAGAAACTTCAGAAATATTCTTCTCAGAATTCAAATTTGTAGATAATAAACTTTAAATTATAGAGTTGGAACAAATTTTCACAGTTAATAACCCCATGAAAAGTTAAGTAAAATTAAATCACATATATCTTTACATTAAATGTTAATGAAGCAATCAATACAACTACTTTGGATACCTGTCTGATATCTGTTGAAGCTAAACATTACTACATATCCTATTTTCCACTACTCTATCCCTAGGAGAGGACACACATATGTTTTTCAAAAGATACTCACACAGAAATGTTTGCAACACTGCTTCCAATATCCCCCAAAATACTAACAATGAAAACAATAAGAAATGAACAAAATGCAATGATATGCAACACGAAACACAAAATAAAAGCAGCCAAACACAGACATATTATATTATTTCATTCATACAAATTTCAAACACAGAGAAAAACTGATCTATGACATTAGAAACCAGTGTAGGATATTGAGTCATACTTTTGTTTCAGCAGTACATATCTCTGAATGTATTTTATACTTTAAGGGTAACAAAAAATGCTTATGGTTGAATATTGGGCCTAGCAGTTTAGATGCTGCTCCATGCTGTGGCTCTTGATTCTAGCTTCTGTTAATGGAGATCCTGAGAGGTGCAAATGATGGCTTAAATGACAGGATTTCTATGATCTAAATGGGACTGAGAGAGGTGCAAGTGACAGCTCAAGTGACAGGATTCCGATGATCCAAATGGGACTGACTTCATGGCTCCCTGCTTCTCCTTGGCCCAGCCTTGGAAACTATACCAAGAAGTAAATCACCAAATGAGAGTTCTCTCTCTTTCCTGCACCTACCTACCTTTGCTTTTATGTACTTGTTGCTCAAAAATATGTTTATATAAAATCAAAGAAAACACAAATGTCAGTGATCCCAAGCAAATATTCACAGTATGCTTATTCTCTTGGAAAAAGACGCTGGTAAAAGTTACTTACAGACCTTGTCCTCTTATGGTATTTTCTACGTTATTTAGTGAATGTTGGACATGTAGTACACCCACTACCTACTGTGAGGAATAACATTAAAATTAAAGGGTAAAAAGTCTAAACATGTGGAAACTGAGGAGAAAAGCTCCTTTAACAAGGCTAGGGGGAAGGGCAAAACTACATGATTTGCATAGCAATTGATTTCACGTGTCCTTGGACAAACCTGTAATTCAGAGAATCAAAGAAACTTCCTTACTAAGCTATCCCTGCGCACCTAGAATAGCTCAGCAGATACTCTGCTCAACAAAAGCAGAATGACTTGCAAATTATTGAATTCCTTTTCCTGGTGTTACAATGAGGTATCTCAAGCTGACAAAACTGTTCTGCTAGAGAAGAAAAAGGGAGTTTATAGAGAACAGTTTTGTTTTCTTAAGATGTAAAGGGCACACATACTTTAAAGATTTAAAGTCTGTGTATATTTTGTTATTTGGACTCCAATCTTGGGTGATTTCTCTCCCCCATCTCCCCACTGTCAAGCTGATGCACAATAACTGCTTCCATGGTTACTGGGAAACTTCACATTCCAACAAAACAAAATAGTGCCAAACACTTGTTCATTTATTTTCTCCAATATAACCTGAGCCACATAAGGTAAGATAGCGAAGCAAAAGCATGCTACAGATAAACAAATGTTTTGAGCTTAAAAAAAATTAGGAAAGATGTAAGATTTTCAATGAAAACATCACTAACAAGCAGACAGAAAACATCATTGCTTTTCCAGCTTCATTTTCCATGTTGCATTACATATTAATAGGACAAATTCAATAAAATCATTCTTCAATTTCAAATACGAAACTGCGTAACCATATAATACTACTGCTCAGGTGTTTTCCAAGGTGTGTATTCTGGCATCATTAATACATATCTTGTATAGCTAGGACACACAATGTGAATATTAATAATTTCAAAGACACTCCCAGGAACACATAATTACTTAATTCTAATGCATACCACTATGTCAGTCATGAAAGAAAGTATGTATTGAAGGATATAAATATTTTCTACACTTATTTATGTATATATAAGTTCAGAATGCACCATATTCAGCTTTATGAATTCAATGTAAATGCAATATGCAGTACAAATATATATTAGTTGCAAAGAATTTATATCTAAAAAGTAAATTATGTCTGAGGCCATGTGCAACATAATTTTAAAATAATAGTAATATAGGGCAAACTAATGACGACCCAGTTTCTATATTTAATCGTTTCTTACCATTTGTGCATGTGGAATACTCCTATTTCTCTTCCAAGGACCATTTGGATATATATGACATCATTTGCAGGTCACACAAAATTATTGATTTAAAAATTAGCCTACTATACATTTATCAAATTTCGATTCCTGCCTGTGATTGTATTGGCAGGGCCAGACCAAAAGTTTTCATAAGGCTTATATGGTCTTTTTTTTTTATGGTCTTAAACAGCTTGCAGAGAAGATATTCTGCATCCATGATTATAACAAAATTCAAATATCCATAAGTATAGATTAACATCTAAAAGAAGCACACTGGATATTTAAAAAAAAAAAACTAGTCAAAGAAAAACAAATACTGCTATCCTTGTAATTCTCCTTCCTCTTTAAATCTTCATGACTCACTCGTGAGAGAGAACCCATCTGTTTTATGAACATTTTGGGGTCCCACAGAAAGTAAACAGTATCACTTAGTGCAATAAAAAAAACAGGCTTTGAGATGATGGCATAATATTAGAGCTAACAATCCCTTACATTTGTATAATTGCTTAGTTTATTCAACATATTTCTAGTTTTTCTTTCAGAAAGACTCTTATGAGGTTAAAAAAAAATATTAACCCTGTTTTTTAAAAGAAGAAATTTAAATTTGTCCCCAAAGGTACATATAGATTCATAAAATATGTTGGTGGAGCTTGTAAATATTTACTAAGCAGCTATGATGCTGCAAACACTCAAACTGACTATTATCATTTTCTCAATTTAGCATCCCTGCTACGAATAGGTACAAAATTGGCCCAACACACTCTGTACCCAGAACATTTCTAGTTGCTGTCAAAGGCTTCATCATCTACTCTTTTGTCTGCCTCTATCTTAACGCTATCCTTTTCTACTGACCTCAACAGATCATACAAATTTTATTACTTATAATTGTTTATAACAAGTATTAATATCAGTAATACTTACAAATAACTACAAGTATAATAAATAATCATAAATATAAAGTAGTATAATTTGCTTCAAAAAGATTTTTAATTTTCATTTTAATTTCATCAGTAACACATTAGTCATTCAGTAACATGTTATTTAACTTGACATTGTTGCAAATTTCCTATTTTTCTTCTTATGGTGGATTTTATTTTATGACTTTTATTTTATGACTTTTCATTTCATAGGATGTACAGTAACAATGTAACTATCATATCCAGATGTGAAGATACAATGCAATATCCATCTCTACTTCCAAATCAAAGATTGACTCCCAATAAAACTGTTAAATATATCTTGACAATAAGATGTTGGACTCTCTACCACTGTCCATTCCTACAATGTCAGGATAAATGTAAAGAGCAGAATGACACACCTAGGGCTTTTTCTGAAGGACTATACTACTGCAATAATATGAGGAAGTCACTAGGGGAGAGGAGACTTGGGGAGGACGAAAGGGAAATCCAAGAGCCTATTAAACTATATCATGAAATAATCTTTAATAAGGTACAAAAATTAAGTGACTTTCTATAAAACAATTAAAACTTAACAATAAGAAAACAAAAAGTAGACACAACATTTTATCAGATATTTCTCCTAAAGAATATATACCAATAACTGACAAAACATATGAAAGGTACCCAGTATCAGTACCATGATGCAAATGTAAATAAAATCACAGTGTGCTACTACTGCATATCCACTAGGAAGACTATGATAAAAGAGAGAGAGTAACAACTATTGGAAAGTCAGAATTAAAATCACACATTCCACTAGGATTGTGAAATGGCGGAATCACTTTGGAAATCAGCCTGGTTCAAACCTGCATAGCTGATAGTCAAGACCCAGTATAAGAATGGAAGTACATCACATAATATATTACAATGGAAGATATGTATAGAGTGTGCTAAATAGGTGACAAGGTTCCATATGCTTTCCCTTCCTTCTGGACTTCAAGCATAAAGAGTGATTGTTTTATTTCTCTGTTGTTTCTTTTAACTGAAATACCTTTTCTCTTTCCCATCAATTTATTTATAATTTTATTTTCTAAGTCTTCACAAACTCTTCTTTTACTCTCAGAATTAACCATGTTGCTGCCTTCAATAAGGAAAATACTAGCAGAACAAAGAAAGGTACTCAAAGTTGAGTTCATAAACCATGTGCCCCAAAGTGACCTTCCCAGATTCAGTTGATATTTAATTTAAAATATACAATTAATAAATTTATGGGAAACACTAAAATATTGTAGCTAACCAAATCCTAATTAAACATGAATCAGAAGGTTTAGAATGGGGATGAAGAAAGAGTAACATGTATTAAACACCAAGTAGATGGCATAGCTTAGGATGTAACCCTTTCTTTGTGAGATAGGAATCATAATCACCATTATTAAAAGCAGAAGCACACAAAGTTAAGAAGTCAAGTATTTGTTACTATAGTTGCATATGAACAACGTAAGTTTTTTAACCTAAATATATTATCTGAATACAACACAGTGCTACTTCTAAGAAATCTCTCAAGTTCACTTTTTAATACAGCAGATGAGGTGTGTTAACCGTTCACCGAAAATAACAAACTTTTATATAATTGTTCCTATGGTCCACAACTATAATAATTTTGAAAATCTATCATAATTCCAAATTACTCAATTAAGAAATTTTATTCAGATACTACTCAAAAATAAAACAGCACAGTTTAAAATCCCAACAACACTGAGAATTACATTTTTTTGATGTATTAAGGGTGCATTAAAGATTTCATAAAAAATGTAACTAAAAGGTGTTCCTTTCGGTGGGAGTAAAAAAAAATCCATGTACACAATGAATCCTTGAGAAATTCTTAAAAAGAAAGACACGAAGAAAGCACAACCTTCAAAAATCTTTGACATCAAAATTACCTTCTTACGAAGATAATTGTGAAGATAATTGTACTACATAAACACATAGTCTAAATGCCTCTGAGTACACAGTTCTGTATGTTAGTATGTTACATCCACCTTATAAATATGGCAAATTCTTCAAGACTTATAATATTTCTATGGCGCATGTTATCACCTCCATTCTATAGATAAACTCACTCCAGAACCCAACCAGTGAATCACTAGTCTACTAGCTGTTCCAATTAAAATTGAAAATTTCTTTCATGAGGATCAAAGATATTTCAATTTGATCCCATTATGTTGTGCTAATCACAAACATTAACAAAATTGAGGGGAAAATGATTTATTCAATGCCAAACAAAAACCAAGCAGAAGAAACCCATCTTTCGATTCTTTAGTATACCATGAGGTTTTTTTTAAGGAAGGTTGTTAATCCAGCATTATCAGGAAAATAAAAATTGAAATGTAACACATAAATACACATATATTTGTATTAAAGATGTAATAAATAAGAAAGAAATTGAAAACTAAAGAAGGAAAATTGTGCTTTCTTTAAAGGATTATAAATTTCATCATTAGTGGATTGAGTCATATTACACTAAAACTTTTAAGACTTAGAGATTTGGGTCACTTACAAAACCCATTATGAAAAAAATTTATTCCCCAGCACCTTTCTGTGCCTTGCACTCGTTAAACTAGTTTTTTCTGACTGAACTGATTCTCCAGTGATCATTCACAATCTAGCCTAGACAGAAGCAAAAGCAATATCTGGTTACCTTAAAATTATACAGGGCCCAGCACCATGGCCTAGCAGCTAAAGACCTCGCCTTGAACTCACTGGTATCACATATGGGGGCCAGTTCTAATCCCAGCAGCCCTGCTTCCCTTCCAGCTCCCTGCCTGTGGCCTGGGAAAGCAGTCGAGGACAGCACAAAGCTTTGGGACCCTGCATCCATGTGGGAGACCCAGAGGAAGTTCCTGGCTCCTGGCTTTGGATCGGCACAGCATGGGCCATTAAGGTCACTTGGGGAGTGAATCATCGGAAAGAAGATCTTCCTCTCTGTCTCTCCTCCTCTCTGTATATATCTGACTTTGCAATAAAAAATAAAATCTTTTTGAAAAATTAAACACATTACACTTCAGTACAAATAGTTTACTTAATCACGGCACTGCCCTACGAAATGGTTTTCTTTGATTTGTCTTGACAACTAAAATATTAACTTTATTTTCATTATTAAAATACAGATTGTTAAAAATGATAGTGCTTTAGCTCTCTTTTTGCAGAAAGTAATGGGACACATACATTTCATCACTACTGAATATTTTTCTGAATAAAAAAAAAATCACCCAATAAGGATGACAATCTTTCCTTTAAAATCCCTTCATCCTTTCATTCAATTAAATGATATAGATAGGATGTTGTAGCAATTTTCTTAGAGTTAATTATCTGGGAATTTAACCCTGCTTTGAAAGTCTCCAACTGATGTTAGGCATTTAATTTATTTCCCACCAGGAAGAAGAAACAGAACACAATATAAAATATTCCATCTAAGCTTTAATTAAGACCACTGAGGACCAAATAAGAGAGGTAACAGGGAAAAACAAGAAGGAAAATCGCAAAAACTTCAGTATCACAGACACTGAAAACATCCAATGGCATTTCGTAGTAAAACTCAACAAAAACAATACACATATAAAAGTTAAGAAATGGTTAAATTAAAAAATAAATAAAATTATAAAATGTAAACTCTATTAATATCTTCCTTTAAAAAAAGAAGATTTGCTAACAGTTTGTTCATTTGCTAATCAAACATTTCTAAGATACAACCAACTCCCAAATACAAACATATTTGTAATTTTAAAATTCTGATAGAAGGTAGTTATAACTATAAAACAACCTAAGTAATTGCAGATCCTTCAATCATCATACATTACCTACACAGCTGGAGCTTTCAAAAACCACCATGTGAGTGGTAATTGCATAACTATAATTCTAAGTCCATTGTTTTAAGAACAAGCAATTCTTAGTAAGTTAAACACAGAACGTTTTGGATTTTTTAACTCAAAAAAAAATCATAATCTAGAGAAAAATGTCTATAAAGTCTCCTGGAGTGCAACGCTGAAAGCACAAAATCTACTTTAAACTTGACAAGGCAAAAGCTAATGTTCTTATTGCCACATTAATTTTCTCACATTATATCTTATAACTTCTTACTTCTAATTATGTTCCCATATGAATGCCTTATTACATATAATGTGGGAAACATAACAGCATCGTGTGTCCCTTGTGCTTATTTTATATTTATACCCTTAATATTCTATTCAATAAGGAAGTTCCATAACACTGACTATGCTATGTTAAATAAATACTTTCATTGCCTTCCCATACATATCTCAAACTATTACAGTCAATGCGTTTATAAAGGGGTATGGGCACCAAAGAAATAAAATAAAATACAGAAAAATCCAAAGAAAACATTTAGTTTTCAGTGATACTGCAATGAGGACATGTTGTTAATTTTTGTCTTTATGTATCTAGTTACACAGAATTCTGCTATTTGGATAAGGTGTGCCTTTAAAAAATAAATAAATAACTGTTAAAACAAATGTAGTACTGGGCCTGGCAGTGTGGCCTAGCAGCTAAAGTCCTCGCCTTGAACCCACCGGGATCCCATATGGGCACCGGTTCTAATCCCAGCAGCCCTGCTTCCCATCCAGCTCCCTGCCTGTGGCCTGGGAAAGCAGCTGAGGACAGCCCAAAGCTTTGGGACCCTGCACACGTGTGGGACACCCGGAACAAGTTCCTGGATTCTGGCTTTGGATCAGCAAAGCACAGGTCATTGCACTCACTTGGGGAGTGAATCATCGGACAGAAGATTTTCCTTTCTGTCTCTCCTCCTCTCTGTATATCTGACTTTGCAATAAATAAATAATTTTTTTATAAAATGTAGTACTTAAATGTGTACAATGCTGTACTAAGAACTTTGCATATATGACTTCATTTAAATATTTGACCTATTTTAATAATGTGTCATGTAATATTATTGTATAATTTTAGGTGCAAATGACTTAATTCTATTAAAGATTTCAATAATATCACTATCTCTAGCCTAAAAATAAATGGTAAATGGATTTAAAAAGAGCATGTTTTTAAAATTTTATTTTATTGATTCAAAAACTAGAGCTACTGTCTATTTACTAGTCTGCTCCCAGATGGCCACAATGGCTGGGGCTGAGCCAGGCCAAACCCAGGAGCCAAGAGTTTCATCCGGATCTCTCAAGGACTTGGGTCATCTTCTGCTTTCCCAGGTACGTTAGCAGGGAGCTGGATCTGATGTCAAGCACCAAGGGCTTAAATCCATGCCTATATGGATACTAGCATTGTAGGCAATAGCTTAACCCACTGTACCACAATGACAGCCCTAACCATGATTATTACAAGCCACAAATTTTGACAAATAATAGAATGAACCCTGTATTGGCAATTAAAAAGCTTAAGACAATAAATAATAGACTATCTCACACAATCTAATTATCTACTAGGTTATAAAAAGGAGTACATATACAGGACAAAAAAGATTTGACTTTCCTATGACTATTTTGAAACATGAAGCAGACAATATTCTGAAGGTGAAAATAAACTGACTCTGCAGCTAACAAGGGGCAATAATACAGAGTCTGAGAAGGCAGAAGCTTATTACTAATGATAACAAGATATCTTGGTTTAGCCTAATTAGAAACAGAACCCCTGAGTAAAATACTAAACTATAGGCTATTTCCTAAAGGCAGTATAGGATATAAAAAGTGGACAAGATCTGTGACTGTCAGAGTCTATACTTTCACCCTCCAAAACCCAAAATTGCTTTTCAAAAGAAAACAAACAATCCCCACTCCCTCTGTGACTTTACGGAAGGCTGGTGACAGATCTTTGGAGGCAGGGTAGGGGCTGCCCCAATAAGAGACAGAGGAACAAATTAAATATGAAGTCTGAACTGATTTAAAATTTGTCAGAAGAAAAAAACTACCTCAGAAAAGGAAAGAGATAATGTTTGAAATGAGAATGCTTATAACACAAAAGGGAAGTAAAAAACAGCACATTTAACCAGCACAGGCAAGAGTCATAGTAAATTACTGCTCACTCTGAAATGATGGATTTCAAGTTTGTTTAAATCAGCCTTCAATCAGAAAATATTTAAAAATAAGGAATCTGAAAGTTCAAGTAATTAACATCTTACATGTGTATACAAATTACTTTTAAGGGAGAAAAAGGTCTAAGTTTGATGCCATACACAACACTTGAAGAAAACTAATTTTGTACGTTAGCTGGGCCAGATGGAAAGCAACTTAAAGTAATGTCTTTAAGTAACAAGCAGTGTCTAGAGTCCTTATTCAAACTAGTCAATCATCACTGGAAGGCCACAGTGTCTGATTTACAAATGAGTTCCTACTACAGCATTAGCCTCACCATCCCCAGAAGCCCAAAACAACACTCCCATTTAAAGCCTGAGAGAACTGCTGTGATTTCCAATCTAGTACTGTTGTGATCTCGGATGTTTTTATTACTAAGTGTTAACTATCATTTGCAACAACCTTCCTGGACATCTCAGCAATGTGCTGCAAGACACAAGTCAGAGACAGCGAAAAGGTTACTAATGCATTGATTTGTGCCATGGAAAATAATGCAGAACCTTTTCCTTTGACATTAACATCCAAGGGCATATTAACTAGCACAGATGGTTACCTTCACTCTGTATGAGCACCTACTCATAAAAAAAATGCCTAATCCTTAGAGAGAGAATTCAGAGTGTTATCAAAGACATTGATCTACTTTCCAGCCTCCTTGCATCATCTGGGAAAAGACATTGTTCACAACCCCTTCTCTCTATGCAAAGGAAAGGATATATAAGCTAACAAGGAATTACCAGATGTGAAATTCTATAAAATTCCAGGTGATTCATGCCCTACGTCCTAAGGATTTATTCACACTCCCACTGCTGGCAGGGCCAACAGTAATATAATCTCCACTGTTGCTAGTGAACAACAGGCACGTGGAGCAGACAACAATCACTACCCAAGGAGATAACTTCAACAGATGAGACAATGCTCAGGAGATGAAATCTATATTTAAGTTACAAAGCTATTGGGACTAGATTATAATAAAAAAAGTGTCTGATATTAAAGTAGTTTGATAACATCAGCTCTTTCTAGTGCTGTGTGTGTGTCTGTAGGACAACTTTTAGGGGCAGATGTTGTGCTATAGCATCTTAAACTGCAGCTTGGGCCTGGACATCGGAGAGCCTGGGCCTGGTTCCAATCCAGTTTACTGCTTATCTGTTTGCTAGGCAGCAAATGATGACCTAAGTGCTAAGGTTTCTGTCTCCACATGCAAGACCCAAAAGGAATTCCAGGCTTTGGCATGGCCTAGCCTTGGCTGTTGCAGTCATTTAAGGAGTACACCACTGCACAGAAGGTATATTCCTCTGTCTCTCCCTCTCTCTGTCACTTTGCCTTTCAAATAAACAAATAAATAAATTTTTTTAAAGAAACATTTCTTTTTTTAAAAGACTAATATTTCCAGTTAGGTAGCTGACACACAGCAACTTAAGGTAACATAGCCATCTGGATGGCAGAACAAGCATGATTCACATCTGCATCAGTACTTTCAAAACCTCAGTGCATTTCCAAAATTTAAGACGGCTTCAAGTCTGGAACATACATTAAATCTACCATTTTGCAGGCTTAAGATTTCTACCTAAGTTTGTTTTTCTCTATTTTTCTTATTATAAATATCAGAAATTTCTATATCCACAAAATCATACAAATAGAAGTTCACCCTCTAATAAACTGATATACTATGAAAAAGACAACACTAAACTTCAGTTTACATCAGAAATTGTAATCAGATGGGAACATTTTCTACCATATGATTCTATCATTCTGTAGTCCCAAGACAAGTAAATATGGAAGCATCAAAAAGACTGTAGAGGCCGTGGGATCCAAGACATCATTGAAGCAACATGTTCAGTGGACAACCTCCCCACAGAGACAACAATCAGCACAGCTATTCACGCATCAAATCACCTTTACAAGAGCTACTGACGTCAGTTGAGAGCACAGTGCCTCATCTTAAAATAATAATAAATTGGGAAGTGGTGAGGGGAATCCCAATACCTATGGAACTGTGTCACATAGTGCAATGTAGTCAATAAAAACAACAACAGCATCAACAATAATAATAATAAAAGTCACATTTAAGAAAGCAAGAAGGAAAGAGTTGCCTGCCCTTGCCAAGTTCCAAGGAGTACAGCATGCTGAAACATGCTTCCTGAATGGGGAAAAAGAGGAAATTAAATCTCACCAGCCGGTGATAAAATTTGGTGTCAGTTAGAGCCTCATGGCCCTTCCCTTAGGACCATACCTGGAAACTAACTAGATCACGATAGCTAGGCCAGTGCTGTCACCACCACCACATAACTGCCAGCAGAAAATGGAAAAAAATTCAAGGTGAGTGTAGTAGTATGGGTGAAGAGGCCTAGCACCTGGCCTTGTAATTCAGAGCCAAGCTCATCCATCTTATCAGCTCCCATTTATAGACCAAATACTCTACCCACAGACCAGGACTTATTGACAGTTCCTTTAACCTTTTCTGGCACTGGGCAGAGGCTTAAGCTCTAGTAGGGCAGACATATTCTGACATATGTCACTGCCAGCAGAAACTAACACTGAGTATATCCTAACAGTTCCTGGGCTTAGGCAAGTACAGCAGACGACTCTCTGCACCTCCTTCGGTGCCAAATGACATTCTGTGACAAGAAAAGATCAATCTTACTCTCTTTCCAAAATCAATGATGGCTGTTAGGAGGAAGATCAGATAGCAGATAGAACCTAGGGTGGGCTTTGGTCCTATCCCCAGGTTGTACTAGTCCTTATGAACTGGTGTAATCCAACATCACAGCAACAAAGGACTATGAGTCAGAGCCTAAGCTAGACCAAGGAGAGACTCACAGGGATGGGACAGCCCTTGCAGCCACTTCTAACTGCATTATAAACAACACTCTAACAGCAGATTTAGAAAAAAGAAAATTTTTTGGAGACTATCTGAAGTCTGAAGCAATGAAAAGTAATCAATAGTGACCTGGTATAAACCTCAAATTAGGATGCTAAGTAGCATAATTTAAAAATAACAAAAGTATTCACAGGCTCAGAGAAAATAAAGAGACAACTTAGAATTTCTAGAAGGTCAGAAACAAATCCAGATTACTATAATTAGTCTTTCAATATAAAATAACCTGTATGTGAAGAACTTCCAGGAAACTGTAACTTCAGCTAAAGAGCAAATAAAGTACCTGATCACGAACGTTTAAAAACTGGAGATGTCAAATGCTCAGATGAAGATTTCAAAATAACTACTATGAGAAAACCACATACTTCAAGAAAACAAATAGAAATTAATTAATATTCTAACAAAGAAAATTATTAACTCAATTAAAATCTTACAGAAATCCTTCAAACAAAAAGTACACTGAGTAAAATTTCAAATGCTATAGAAAGCATCAATAGAAAAATAGATCAAACATAAGAAATCCTCAGTGAAAACAAAGACAAGCTAATTGAAAACACAGCTTCTAGAAACTCATAACAGCATGAATGGAACAAGAGTCCAAATTATTCGGAATAATGAGAAACTTCACAATTTCCAAAACTGGGAAACACACTAAAAGAAATAATAACACAAAACTTCCCAAGCTCAGACAAAGAAACTATCCGAGCACAACAAAATCAACAATCACCAGTGTGATTCAACCCAGCCATCTCTACCCCAAGACATTAATTAAGCTCTAAGCTTGATGATACAGGATCTTAAAAGTTGCAAGAGAAAAGGATTTAATGACACAAAAAGGATTCTCAATTCACCTGAATGCAGACTTCTCAGTAGAAATCAAATACCCTAAAAGGAAGTGGGATACATTTTCACAGTGCTGAAGGGAAAATACTGCAGTCAACAATGCTGCACCCAGAAAAGTTATCCATCTGATACAATAAAGACAATTCCAAACAAGAGCTGGAAGAATCTGTCACCCCAAACTTGTACCATAAGAAATGCTAAACACAGAGTTCTTCACACTGAGAGAGACAATAATGAGTAAGAAAATATCAGAACATAGAAAACTCTCTACTAAGAATAAACATACAAATTCAAAATAATAAGGCAAATACAGTGCATAAAGCTTACTATCTTTATTTGAGGCTGTTTCTTTAATACTGCATTTTGATTCGCTGCTTATTATTTTTATATTCATTTTGAATTTTTGCTTTATGGCTGCTTTACTGCTTACAAAAACTTTCCTCTGTACACACTATTTTGAAATAATAGTAGGTTAACATTGATTACAAACACTGAGAAAGAGACAAAAAACAGACAAAAAAATGCTACTGAAAGTTCTATGTGTGTGCCTCCATATGTCTCCACATTTTAAACTTTTTATGTTCCAATTTTCCTTTTTCTGTTACCTGTTATCATTTTTATGTAATTAAGTGTAATTATAATTTATAAAAATGTTCACATATGCCATATCAAAGCTTTATGCCCTGTGTTCACCTTATTATTTTGATTTTGTGTACAATATTTTCCTTCAGCACTATGAAAAAAAGTCACATGAGGAATACTGTAATACTATTTATCTGGTAAAATCATGGCTTTTTTTACCCCACAACATGAATTTTTAATAAGATTATACTGAATGTTATAAGAACCTCAGTTCCTATAATAAACAGAATTTCCTCTAATATGTATTACGAAATAAGTCTGCATAATCCATATTTCAGAAGTATTTCTTTAAAAAAATTGAACATTCCATATTTAATCTTTAGTCAACCATTGTATTAACTATAGCTTCCATTTAAAATACAACAAATATAAAACATCTATTTTATATGCTTTTGAGATTGTTAAACAGTTTATAGGGGATAAAATTTTGTAGGGGATTTGGGGATGCAGCATGGGAAATAAAAAATAACTAACTAGCTAAATAAATAAATAAATATTTTATAAAGAGGGCTCCACAATATCAGAAGAAGTATAAAATATGCATAATAACAACTAATAACAGAAAATTATATGAGTACAAAAAAGTAAAAAAATGGAAAAGAAATCACCTGCAATATAGGTGACCTTGAGAGACAGTCTTTGAATACTAGTAATATGTGTACATGTGAATCTAGTGTAAGATTTATTTGGGGGCAAAATAATATAAAGATTAATGAAAAAAAGGTTTCCATATATGTGCAATAGAAAATAATCCATTTTTTCCTGAATCATATGTGGGTTTCATGTGAAAAAGGAAAAAATTGAAAAAAATAGTCTGGGAACAGATCACTAGGTACCTTGAGAATAAAGTTAATCATATCATAATTCATACAACAAAAACGTTGGCAACATTAAAGGTTTTTTGAATCAATATGTAATGTCTGCAGATTTATTACTAAGGAAAATTACTCTGAAAATAGATACGAGGAAGATAAAAATATAAGAATGCAATGCTTTATGTAACATTAAGAAGAAAAGTCACATTCTCACACACTTGAACACATATTTTGAGTAATATCGCTGATGTCAATCAATGTTTACATTTTAAAATCACATCAATAGTATGTAAACAACATAAGGGTATTTTATAGTGGTCATAAGCAAGAAACACCCACACTGATCCTTTTGGCTGTCTATTAATATTATTGATCAATAGAGTACCTGTTCATCTGAAGGAGGAATAGATGTCCTCAAGCAAAAGCGAAAAAACAAAGCTACAGCAGATGTAAAATTTCCCCTTACTTCTTTCCAAACACACAGTCCTCTATAAAAATTGAAAATAATTAACTTTCTGAAACACAAACATAATTGACTGGTAGACATATGGCAGGAACAGCAAATGAGCAGGCCAGCTTAAAGCTCTAATTCATGAAGAGTAAGCCTAGTAGAAGTACCAATCTGTTCATGCTGACAGGAAGGCTCATTTTGACTGGTCTTTTGTATCAGTAAATGACTGAGTTTCAAATACTCTAAAGAGAAAAGCAAAAGCAACTCCTCTAAAAGAACATATAAACCTAATAATTCTTGGATGCTTTTCTGGTACATCTTTCAAACATCTGCAGGACAGTGACCCAGAAATGAAAAAATATGTCTTAAACCCTTGAGGTCTGTACTGCATGCTAATGTATTGGTATATGATGGATTTAATACCGAACTGAGAATAAATGACTTTCAGCAGCTGCACTCTAGACCTATAAATCGCTCTGAGTACTGCAAATCCATACATAAGAAGAACAGCTGGATAATTTATACCACCAGTATTTGTCAAGAAAAAACTAAAAACATGGAACCTGATTTCTCTTTTTCTTAGCATATACAATTTCACAAAAATTAAAAATCATAAGAATATTTATTCCCATCTTGACATATTGCTCCTGGAATCCTTAATTCCCCTAACTTCAAGAAACTCTATTTAAAGGAATAAAAACAGCAATTGAAAAACTTCCTTATAACCAAATGCAAACCGAAGAAAAGTCTGTTAATGCTTATTTTGTGTTCCAATTGCTATGCTCTGGTAAAATTCTACAAAAAGAAACACATTAGCCAGATGACTTGCAGAGCACAATGATGCCAAAAATAGTGCTTAAGTTAATACACTAATTGCAAAGTTGCAGAGATTAAGCTCATCACTCTAGTTCTTGGATAAACTTTGGAGAGAGAGAATTTAAAGTTTAATATAAGAGCTGTCTTAAGCTACCTAAAGAAAAATACACGCAGTAAAAATGTGCTTGGTAAAAGTGAACTCTGGAAATAGAAAGCTGGAGTCACTAACGGAATATTAGCTCTTGTGTAAGCAACTAAAGTACTGTGTTGCAATTTCCATTAAAGCTAACACAACAGAGTGCCTAAGGGCTGATTTTGTTCACAAATCTACCACTGTTTGAGTTTTCATATGTGACTGTAACTCTAACCTTGACAGTAATGACAAAGTCCCTCACATGGAGTTATCGTGCCCTGGAGGCAGAGTGGGAAGTATCATGAGGCTCTAAAATCTACATTGTGAAATATGTGAACTTTGTGCGCTTTGTATAAATAAATAATTTAAATATTAAAAAGGAAATATAATAGTATATGAAAATTCTGACCCCTTCTTTTAACCCATTTTCCAATGGATCTCTTTTAGGTTCAAAAATCTAAGATTTCCTAAAATAAAGATAAAAAAAAACAATTCAACCAATTGGCATCGTTCTCTAAATCAAGCAATCTAGTAGGCTACTATATTCTATAAATACTGTAACAGGAATACACACAGAGTGATGAGAGAACATGCTGCTTTATCTGTCTGCCAATTTCACCTCAGTTACAAATAAAAGAGAAGGTTATTATTAAGTGAAGCCTGACAATCTTTCCTCCCTGGTACTACACTTCATTTTAAACTCAGAAATCTCAGAGCCCAAACAAGGCTGCTTCTCTGTCAACGGTCCTTAAGCTAAACTCAAATCTCATTGCATATGCACTTAATTTAACACAATGACAAGAAATGAATCAATAAACAGGCACAGGCAGACAAATAATCCAAGCCCTCGAGTGTCAAAATGGTGTGAAGAATTTTAAAAGGACAGAATACTTTATGTGAAATGAGTCTCATTTAATTAAGCAGAAGAACTTAGCTACACTTCCCTCGAGTTACACTACTTACTAGTTCACAAATGAAGCACCAACCAGATGGTTAATGGAATAGCAAAATTACCAAAGGAGAAATTCTTGTACTGGATTAAACTAGGAATAGAGAGATAATACTAAATATACAGGAAAAGTCAAAGAATGCTTTCTATGGAGCACTAGCTCTACAGAGCTGTACACATTTGTATGATTTTCCTCCCTGCAAGTCTATCAGGACTTTGGATCTCTTGCAGAATCTCTCTCAGGAGTTCATTCATTGAATGGAGCTAATTTTCCATGTCTGTCCATTACTTAAATATTCTACAAACTTGGAAGTTGTGCTCATTTCTCAAGTTAAAATACACCATGCTTCCTAACTCAACCAAACTTATCTCAAGAGTAGTGTTCAACTTTTAAACTTTTTCATTAAACAAAACTCTTAATCAAAATTATTACTTCATTAATTCACAGTTGTGAGATCCAGTATTATCTTTCTTACATGAAGTCTTATAGTGTTTAATATTTGTGTAATAATGTGGTAGCTAAGAGCACAGAATTTTGATGCTACACATCCTATATCATGAACCTGTCATTTATTGATGAAATTATTAGTCTTTTAACCAGTTTTACTATTATTGTTCAAACCTAAAGTGAAAATTATCATAACCACCTTATAAAGTTTTCTAAGAAATGAATAGCATATTATGTAAAAATTGTTTTTAAGTGAATAGGAGGCAGAAAAAAAATTTGAAAATATAATTCAATAACAATCAAAAGACAAAGCAACCTAACAATGGGCAAAATATTTTGACAGATATTTAGAAAGGTATACATGTTAACTAATTATAAATTATATGAAAAGCCACTCAAAATTGTAGTCAATAGGAAAGCCACCATCAGATGCTAATACATTTGCCAGAAACTAAAATTTCAGTGACCAGAACTTTCCTACATTTCATCAGTGAAAGCATAAAATGATACAACTGTTACAGGGAAAAAAAACTGACAGGTTCCTACAAAACAAAAATATACATCTCCTACAACTAAGTAAATTTCTATTCTACAGAAATTATTGTTTATGAATGTAATAAACACATTCATTTACATGAATAGAAACCCAGAAATAATCCACATGCCTATCAACAGAAAAATATACAAACAACCAAAAGAAAAAAGGTACTGGCATACATAACATCATGGTCACCAAAAAATACCATGTTAAGTGAAAAAAGCTTACACAGAGGGAAACACACTCTGATGAATCCATTAACAGCAAACCATACAAGCAATGAAAATAAGTAAAACTACTGATTGGTGGAAAAGTGAAGCCAATGTATCTCATATATCAGCCAATGTTTCAGAGGCTCTAGCTGGGAAACGAAGTAAAAGAACTTGGAATTCTCTAAAGTTATTAGGTTACATTGAACTGTGAAGCCACTGAAATCCAGGAGAGTATAACACTGAGAGTACTCTGTGGTGATTAAAATAATTTGGAGTACAGAGAATTAGTGAAATTATATATTTAAGCAATATGATTATGAAGTATGATGAACAAATACAGAAAACATTTTAAATTATAAAAGACATTCTGATTGAAGCACTCACGAAAATTCTACTCACCTGACCACCCACTAAGTTACAAAGCAAAAGATATTTAATAAAAATGGGGAGTCAACATCATACAACCTATATTCATTGAACATGATATTAAATTAGAAATGAGCAAAAACATTCTGGGCCTGGCAAAATAGTGTAGTGGTTAAGGTTCTCACCTTGCACGCACCGGGATTCCAAATGGGCACCGGTTCTAATCCCAGCAGCCACGCTTCCCATCCAGCTCCCTGCTGTGGCCTGGGAAAGCAGTGGAGGACAGCCCAAAGCCTTGGGACCCTGCACCCATGTGGCAGACCCGAAAGAGGTTCCTGGCTTCAGATTGGCTCAGCTCCAGCCGTTGCGGCCTCTTGGGGAGTGAACCATCAGACAGAAGATCTTCCTCTCTCTCTCCTCCTCTCCATATATCTAACTTTGCAATAAAAATAAATAAATCTTAAAAAAATTCCAAACAACAATGGGTAACACATAAGGTTGTTGCTAAACACTGGGTTCTCTTCTAACTAGGTTAAATACATTACCACTTTCCAATCCACATATCAACCATATAAAGTAGGCTCTGCTTTTATCACCCCTATTTCACAGATGAGAAAACTAAGGAGGAAAGAATGTATCAATTGCATATATATTGTATATACATCCACACCAAAACAGTGGAATTCAGCTGTGATCATGGGTAGCCTGGTTCCTGAAATCCAATTCTTAGCACAAATAGCATAAGGGTAATAATAAGAATAATAATAATTTATTTAGGATTAGGCATTCTGCCCAGAATACATTAGTTCAGATTATCCTGATCCACATCAGAACACCTAGGTTTGATTATCTGGCTTCAGCTCCTGACAGCCAGTTTCCCACTAACTCAGTGACAGCTCAAATAACTGGCTGCTTGGAACCCTACATAGACTTCAATTGAGTTCCCAGCTCCTCCCTTCGGCCTGGCCTATCCTCAGCTGTTCTAAGCTTGTAGGGAGTGAATCAGTGGATAGCAGTAGTCCTCTCCTCCTATTTTTTGTCTTCCTCTCCTTTTGTTTTTCTCTCCCTTCCCCTTCTCTTTTCCTTCTCTGCCTCTGCTGCTCAAATAAATGTTTTAGAAGTATATTCATGTAAATTATATAATATACAGATGATCAGCTTAGAAGAAACCATGATGGGTATATACCCATTGGAAGGAAAATGTAGAGCCCTAAATAGTTTAGAAAATATTTTTATGCGTTGCTATTTGCTGAGACTCTCAAGATGTCACTTTGGAAGAAAGCATCTCATGTCAGAGCCTGGGTTTGAATCCAGGCTCCAATTTCCTGCTACTGCATTATGCAACAGGTAAAAGTTTCTGGGCCCTTGCCATCCACATGAGTGTACAGACCAAGTTGCGGGCTCCTTGGCTTCAGCCCAACACAACCCTCAGCTGTAGCAGGCATTTGAGGAACTAACCAGAGGTTAGAAGTCTCTCTCTCTCTCTCTCTCTCTCTCTCTGTCTCTCTCTCTGTTCCCCCTCTCTTTCTCTCTCCCCTCCCTTCTTCTCTCTCCCCCAACTCCCCTTCTCCCTGCCTTCCAAATGTAAATAAATAAATTTTAATAGAGAAAATATATTTAAAATGTCTTAAGCATGCAATGGAAAATTTTAAAGAAAAAATGGTAAGAGATGTTAAGCCTAGTGGTTAAAATAACAGCATCGAACATTGCAGCACCTGGATTCAGTTGCCAGCTCTGGCTCAGGACTTATTTCCAACTCATGCAAATTCTTGCAGTGGTGCTTTAAGTAATTAGGTTCCTGCTGCCAACATTGCAAACCTGGATTGTAGTCCAGGCTCCTAGCTCTGGCCTTGGTCCAGCCCCATGCGTTGCAGACATATGTGGAATGAATTAGTGGATAAGAGTTGTCTGTCTCTGCTTCTCAAATGAACAAAAATAATAAAATATAACTTTTAATTGACAAAAGAAGTACAGTCAAACCTAATATCAAAAGGAAGGAGTTGATACAGATGGAATCAGAAATCAGTGAAATGGGAAACAATGAGTAAACTCAGATGGCCACCTCTAAATTCAGAATAGTGGAACCAAACTAGGATTTTTCTATTGGCACTTACATGTTTAAGAAGCATGTAGCACATTACAAACAGCTAAAATATGACCTGCAATTTGTCTGTCCTATTTAAATCAACACAACTTCTTTGCACATCGTTATCAATTCTGTTATCTATAACTATTCATTAATTTCTTGTTTTATTTTTTCCCATTATATATTCTAAAAACACAATTTTAATGAAAATTTTGAGTATCACAATATGGCTGAGAAATTGCTTCTCTGTCTTCTTCACAATTTTTAGAATAATTACATAAAATAAACTACAATGTGGTCCAGGAAGCTTAAACATGTTCAGGTTGTGGTTGGTGATGTGTCATAGCAGTAGAAAATATCACATGTGACTGTGACATCTCAGAATGGAGAACTGGTTGTACTCCCACCTGCTCCACTTGTGATCTATCTCCCATGTATCTGGGAAACCAATGGAAGACTGTCCAAATACTTGGGTCCCTGCTACCCACATGGAGAACCAAGATGGAGTTCCAGAACCCTGGCTTCAGCGTAGCACAACCCTGCTGTGCAGGCTTTTGGGGGAGTGAGCCAGCAGATTAAGCTATCTCCTGTTCCTCTCTCTCTCATTCTATTTTTCAAATAAAATAACTCTTTGAATGCAGGCAATATTAACAGGGCTTTAGATGAGTATCACCAAAATAGATACCTCTATATACTGGCTTTTCACTGTCATGAATTGTGAATTAATTCTCATTATTCTCATTATCCTCAACATTATAAAGCTGATCTTAATGGACTGCAGAATAATTTCAGAAGGTACATCCATTTTAAAAAATCATTAACAACTGTCTATGTACAACCATAGTAATTACTTCACTCAGCTTTCTGTTTCCCAAAGCAGGTATCAAAAATTTAACAGTCATCAGATGAAAGTTGCTGCAATAAACATCAAATATATTTGACATACTAATACTTTCAATTCCAGAAATTATATATAGGAAGCAATGAGATGTTAAAATAGACATAATGAATAAAGACTGTTAGGTTAGTATTATTAATAATAGCAAAAATTTAGAAACACTAAACGTAACATAGCTTTTTGGTAGGTGAACTTTAGTCTACACACACAATTTATTATTTTATATTCCATTATATTTATAGTTTTAGAAATAATTCCATGAGTACATGTTTTATACATAGAGCACTAGTAAATGTAAATTATAAAAATCAAGCATTATTGAAACACTTGCTGCTGCAATGATTTAATGTTGAGATATGCTTCAGACTAGCATACATGATAAAAGGAGGGAGTACATTACAAGAGTAAAAATAGACTGATAACTATCCTTTTTTTAAGTATTTCTTTTCATCACATAGTTCCTTGTGCATGATGATTCCCTCCTCCACACCCATTCCCTCACACACACACAGTTTTCCCCAAATTAGTACAGTATAAAAGTACAGTACTATAGTAGTATAGTACTTCAGCCATAGTCATAGTCCAACTTTCTGGTTCACTTCCCAAATGCCAACAGCCAGGGATGTACCAGACTGATACCAATATTGTGATCACTTCGGGAGTGAGCCAGCGGATGGAGAATTTTTTTCTCTGTCTCTCCTTCTCTCTGTAAATCTGCCTTTCCAATAAAAATAAATAAATATTTTTTAAAAATATGCCATTACAAAAATTTTAAAAAGAGTAATAAATAAGGAAGGAGGAGGGCAGGTGGGGAAATAGGCAGGAGGGAGGGTACAGTGTAAAGTATACTCCTAAATCTCTATTGTTCACTTGATATAAATTTTTAAATAAAGAAAGAAATAAGCACAAATAACTTATTAAAAAGGAATACTCTCTGCTTAATTGGTTATTTGTCCCCTAACTATGTAGCTCGTTATATTTAACTACTTTGATTCAGCTTCAATTCCTTGTGTTTTCCTTATGTAGCACACTCTAAATCTAAAATACACAAGCACCTTAAGCACCCTTAATTTACACTTCTGGGTGACACAGAAAATGTATTTGATTGCGCAGCTTAAAAAGAGATGAATAAGTCAGGGGAAAATGTGTAGCACTTCTTAAACATTCAGACTTTTTTTATATGAGTAGCACTTTATAATTTTAAGATGTCTTTAAATATTTATAAACATTAGGGAACTCCTTACTAGTAAAGTTTACTTGGAAAATAAGTTACTTTGCCCATATATGTCAATTTCTTAGATTGTTACTATCATTTATATAATACAAATACATTTATAGCCTTTAGGAGAAAAATTATCCACTATAAAGCACAAATAATCAACATGTAATCAGTTCACTACTTTAGTTCTGAATATAAATATTCCCTCATCCAAATGAACCAATTCAATTCATCTTATTTTTCAAAAGTAACTTTCGGTGTAGTAAGAATATTAACCTTCATAAAAAAAAGATCTTTAATTTACACATTCATGGTATGCTTTCATTTATTCATTATACTATCACATTAATACTGACTGCTCACTAAACATAAAACCTTATCCTGAGTCCTCATAACAATGCAGAGATGTCTACCATTGTGGCAAAGAGAAGACATAGTTTTGGATTTGATTTCACCAGTGATATTTTTCAAATAAAGTTTTTACACTGCAATCATCTAAGTAAGATTACCACAAGAAATGATATTTTGTAACACACTTTCCTTATTATTTTAAATATTTATCTATTTTTCTTAAAAGGCAGGTTGACAAAGGGAGAGACTCTTTACAATAAACAACTCCTGTCTTCTATCGTCCCAATCTCAGTGATTAGCTTGCTGTGTATCATTCTCCAGCTTGGAGACTCCTACAACAACTCCTCCAACCACTCTCAGGGATGTTCTTCACCAAGATCAAAGTAATGGAATTATACAGTGTGATGTATCAAAGAGTATAGTCATTTTTTTCTGACTTGTTTCTTTCATGTAGCACAATATTTCAAAGTATATGCATGTTATCAAATATAACAATATTTTTATTAATTTGTTTTTATTGCTAAATAATATTCTATTTAATACACATTCCATGTTCATTCACTCATCACCTGATAAACACTGGATTGTTTCCACACTTGATTATTAGAAATAATAAAACTCCATGTACATGTTTTCATGGACATATGCTTTCATTTATCTTGGGTATAGAATTTGGAATAAACTTCCTGGGTCAAACAAATTAACACTTTGAGGAACTGCTTAACTTCTTTCTTCCAGAACAGCTACATAATTTCATGATACCACTAGCAAAGTGTGAGGAAGGATTACAATTTCTCAATATATTTGCTCACCTGTTTTTAAAAATTAATTTTTATCTCTGAGAGGCAATGAAATAGATTGATAGACTTTCTCCACATTGATTCACTCTCCAAATAGCTACAATGAATAAAACTAGGAGGCAAGAAACAAATCAAGATCTCCCATGTGGATAGCAGGAATCCAGTTAGCTGAGCCATTACTACTGACTTCCAAAATCTGCATTTGCAGAAAGCTGGTACCAGTAGTTGGAACCAGATATTAAACCCAGGTACTCCAATGTGGGACACAGGCATGGATACTAACTGGCATCTTAACTGCTCTAAATGCTGGCTCCTTTGTGTTTTTTAAAGATTTATTTACTTGGAAAGACAGTTACAGAGAGGGAGAGAGACAAGAGACAAAGAAATTTTCAAAATGCTAGTTAACTCCGTAAGTGGCTGCAAAAGCCAGAGCTAGGCCGATTCAAAGCCAGGAGCTAGGAGCTTTTTCCGAGTCTCCCATGTGAGTATAAGGGCCCAAGGACCTGAGCCAGCCTCCCTTGCTTTCACAGGCCATAATCAGGGAGGTACGTTGGGGAGTAGAGCAGCTGGGATGCAAACCAGCATTCATATGCTGGTGCCCACAAGCAGAGGATTATCCTGTTATACCACTATGATGGGCTTATCCATCTCTCTTTCTGATTAAAGCCATCCTAATGGGTGTAAAATGACATCTCACTGTGGTTTGGTTGTCATTTCCCTAGTCATTAATGATGCTGAGTATGTTTTAGCGTACGTAGTGGCCACCTGTATATGTTCTTCAGAGATATTTCTTTGTGTGATGCATTTTTAAGTATTCTGTATGTACCTTGAGAAAAGGCCTACTGCCAAATATTTTCTCCCATTCTGTGAATTGTTCCTTTCTTGAGGATCTCATTTAAACTACAAAAGTTAGTATTTATTTCTTTTTCTACCATTACTTGTGTTTTTAGTGTACTATCTGAGATATAATCGGTTAATTAAAGGCAACACAAGTGTACTCATGATTTCATCTCTCACATCTTAGTAAGTTTTAAACCACTTAATATAGATTTATAATGACTACTTTAGGCAGTTTTTCTCACAACAGGTTGAGCAATATCAGCATCTCATATGAGCACACATTTAAGTAAGAGTTGCTAAACTTCTGATGCATTTCCCTGCTAATGTGCCTGGGAAAGTGGCACAAGATGGTCCAAGTGCTTGGGTCCTGCAGCCACAGGGGAGACCCAGATTGAACTCCAGATTTTTGGTTTCTGCCTGATCCAGCCCTGGTCTAGCCACGGCCATAGCAACCATTCAAAAAATGAAAAAGAGGACAGAAGACATCACTTTCTCAATCCCTCTCTCTCCTGTTCAACCTCTGCCTTTCAAATAAATAAATAAATAAATCATTTTTTGAAAATTACTTTAAGCAATGTCTCAGGAACTTGAGGCTTCTCGAACAGCTCCAAACCTATTTCACTTTTTTTCAGTGCCTGCTAAGCTGTTGGTTTCACAGTCAGCATGGTCATGTGTCTACTGACTTTCAAGGTCAATGTGCATGTGGTGAAGAGAAATGGAAATAGGAAAAGTTAACCACCAAAAATAATTGCTCTTTAGAAATTCAACATTTTTTCTTCTCTTAAGCCTTTGGTTACATTCCGAAAAGTTACTCTGACCAATTTTTCTATTGCTTCCAAGAATGAATGAATTTTCAAGTCTTCACTCTGCCATTTAAAAGTGGTATCCTAAGGCTATATTTTTGAAATACATTTAACAGTAAATTGATTTACTGGAGAACAAAGAGGTGTTTTTAGACTAATTGACTTTTCAGTGAAGGCAGCAGAATTCACACAGCCAAATTAGCATTGTTTTGCTCAAAACCATCATCTTAGAAAGGAAGTATTACTTAACCCATGGTAGTTCACATACTCAAACATAATCTAAGATTTGAAATATTTATTTACATACCATCAGGAAACTTGGTGGGGAAAAAATGGATTTTTAATAATCATATCTAATCGGTAATCTTCAGGAGTTTAATTGAATGAAGTCTGATTTAAAAGGTATTGTTATTGGGCCCAGTGTAATGGCTCAACTGGCTAAATCCTCATCTTTGAAGTGTCAGGATCTCATATACGTGCCAGTTCCTGTCCCACCTGTCCTGCTTCCATTTAGCTCCCTGTTCGTGATCTGGGAAAATAGTAGAGGACAGCCTAAAGCCTTGAGACCCTGCACACACATAGTAGACCCAGAAGAAGCTACTGGCTCCTAGCTTTGGATTGGAGCAGCTCTGGCCATGTGTCCACTTGGGGAGTGAATCAGTGGACAGAAGGTCTTTCTCTGTCTTTCCACCTATCTGTAAATCTGCCTTACCAATAAAACAAATAAATCTTTTTTTTAAAAAAAAAATTAAGATCTTTAAACTAAATTCTGTTTTTATTAACAAGGCATTGGAATCTATAATTTCATATTTATCATTATCTTAACCTTGCAGAAAGTACTTAATTGAAATTTTCAAAGTAAATGTGGACTACATCATTTTAGTGGAAGAACAAGAGTGGAGACATGTTTCTTTTGCCAGGAGTCATTTGAAAAATTTTATCATTCACAAGTCATCCAAAATTACCAGCTTATAAATTAGCCTGCTAGACATTGAATTTTGAGTCACACTTGCAGGTGCTTTGGCAGGGTCAGATCAAATGGTTTCCAGGGCCTTCCAAGGCCTGCTGGTCAGTCTCCATTCACATCCAGCATGTTAGATATTAACAGTTCCTAGTCTCCCCTGTGGTCTCCCAGCCTCCTTTCCTTAAGTTTAAATTTCTCCTTGTACTGTTTTTTAAGATTGCAAAAAAACTTCTTGCTAAAATTAATCCACTGAATTGAGGAAATGGCACAGTCTACTCAAAAAGGTTCTAATCACCACTCATGAAGTCATTTATTGCTCTTACAAACATTCAGGTTTCTTTGCCAGGAACTCCAGGTCCAAAGCATAAAGTAACAACATCCTACCTGTGGCCCCCAGATCAACATGATTTCCTGAATTCTGTAAAAAATGCTATCACTGACAAATCCTCTACCTACAGTGTCGGCATCCTCTCTGGGTGGTAGTTCACATCCCAGTTGCTCCACTTTTGACCTGGCTCTCCACTTACAGCTGGGAAGGCAGCGGAGAATGGTTCAAGACCTTGGTCCTCTGCACTGATGTGGTAGACCCAGAAGAAGCTCCTTGCTTTGAACTGGTTCAGCTCTGGCCATGTGGCCATTTGGGGAAGTGAAATACTAGATGGAAGATCTATCCCTTTCTCTCCTTCTTTCTCTTTAAAATATGTCTTTTAAATAAAAATAAAACTTTCGGAAAAAAGGAGGGTCATGCACAGTGTAAACCAGGATCTTGGACATGAGCTAAGCATTCAATTCTAAGTTCCAACTTAAATCAGTAACAACTTTTATCCTTAGCAAGGATGAAAATATTGTTTCTGTCAATAGGTATTTGGATATTTATAACATCATTTACAGACCACATAAATTATCAACTTTAAATTGTATTGTGCTATAGTTGTATAGAGTTTTAAGCGCAGTCTGTAGTTGCCTTGGCAAGACAGATGTTCTCCACTCCTTCCAGGAGCCCAGGAATTAAGTGAGAACTTCGTAGCCCCTTAATGCAAGAAACGCCTCCTTTCTTTGAGCACATATAATCAGTGACTGACTTCCTGTGTTTGGGCAGCAAACAACCTCAGTTTCAAGGGTTTCAGCAAAACTCCTCTTACCATTTTTGGAGGGTTTCTATATAGTTTATCCAAAATCTGAGTATACAGATGTTAAAGCTTGGAAAATGATACCACAAATTATGGCACATTTCTTAGGAGTCAGACTAATATGTAGCTTAGTCACATTTCTATCAGAATGACAAAAGGAAGCAGAGTCCCTCTGAGAGTGGACAAAGCACATGACTCCTCCCAGAGGTTGCCTATAGCAACATTTAGTTTTTTATCTTGAGAGTAGACTAGACAACATTATCAATCCCTCTACTCTGATGAGTCTTTTAATTTTATCATGAAACAGGCAGCATTACAATTCTAGCTCTCTAATGTGTTTTGTCCTTGCATGATTGGTTATTATCTCAGGCCTTTGATTGGTTGTTATTCAAGATCTCTGACAGATAGCTATTCTTCTGCTTCTCCCATGATTGGCTCAGTCTAGATAGTCACCTTTATATATAAAAGACCTAAAACTGACATGCTCTTTGTGGGGCAACTCCTTGATTGGAGCACTTCCCTTCTAACTACTATGGCAGCAAGATTTATACTTCAGTAATTCTTATTTTTTTTTATTAAAGATTTATTTATTTATTTTATTGGGAAGTCAGATTTGTTGTTAGCTGTTATTCTGTTTCTCCCTTGACAGGCTCAATCTAGGTAGCCACTTTTATGTATGAAAGATCCACACTGGTAAGTCCCAGGGACAGCTCCTCGCCTGTAGTGCCCCCTTCCTGACTGTTGCAGTGGGAGGCTTTTCTTCCATTGTCCATATCCACACAGAAATTCTTTAATATGAGAAAATCTGAGACCACATTCAGTATCCCATAACACTGATATGATGAGCCCCTACCTCACAGATGCAAGGAAAGGTTGTTTCTTGAACTCCCTTAACCTTTATTAAAGCTAGGTTTACAAAAGAGGACACAATTTCTTTCATCTCCATCTGAAATACCTATCTATGGCAGAAAAGAAGAGTAAGGAATGCAACCAGATCTGAATTCACTTCGTTACAAGACAGTGTCTGTCCCTTGGGCCAAAGCATTTTACAAGCTAATTTGTCTCCCAGACCATTAATGACCCTTCAAAGCTGTCTACATTTTCCAATCTTTCTCCAGAACAGGGCTATATAAGCTTCAGAATCATGTTGGGCTACTGGGAAATTATACTATGCAATTGCCATGATTCAAGTAATAAGCTTGTGTTACTTTTCTCCAATTAAACCGACTTTTTCAATTCATTCCAGCAAACCTTCATCCCACAAATATCACAATATGCCAAATCGAATTGTCCCTTTGGCACAGAGATTATTTTGAGCTAGCTGCACACACAGACTTTCTGAAACATTACTCTTTTGTAAGAAAAAGAAAATTCATTTGTTTTACCTCTACACCAGGAATAGAGATGGCTAAGCCAGTAGAGAAGGTACAAGACTTAATAATAATAATAATAAAAAGACTTAATGTAGAAGTCCTTAAATCTACAAAATACGTCTCACCCTTGTTTTATGGTACTTTCCCTGCGAGTTTAATCTGACAAGGGCCTTTTTCTATCCTCTTCTGTATTTACTGCAGAAAACATGGCACAATCACAGCACAATTTCAGTTAATGGTAGATAATAGTCACAATTTCGTCTCCATAATACTACAATTAAGCTGAAAAATTCCTACTGCATAGAAATGACATAGCTGTTAATATGGTAAAATACATCACTCATGTATGTGTTTGTGGTAATGCTGGTGAAAACAAATCTACTACCTTGTCAAGTGTGAAAAGAATTATTTAAGAACACATTTCTCAGAGTGCATCTACTTCACTAAGCAATATGTGACTGCATTTAACAAAATCGCAGCTACTTCTTTCAGACTTATTCTAAAAGTGTAATCTCCCATGTGTGCAAGATGTATACATGCTACTAAGTGTGTTTTTCTCATCTTAATCTGTCTTTTGTTTCAGGCATTCTCAGTTAAGAATTCGTGAAGAGTCTAAGAGAAAATTATTTTTCTTTTCTTTCAGCATTAAACAGCTAAATAATTATCCTTACAAATCTTGTGTAAACCTCATATTTTTAAGTTAAGGAAATTGAAACCAATGGTCATGGAGTTAGCACAGATTTTACAAAGCAAAACAAAACAAAAAAAGACATCTAAGAAATGCCTAAAAATCAGATGCTGGATAAGACACTTCCTTTCACAAAATAAAGGTATTGTTTTGGCACTATTACATGCATTCATTCTATTACTCTCCACATGACTTCATATTACATAGGTAAATATACTTTATAATAGTTATCAAAAATAGAACACACAAGAGAAACTATGTAAATAATTATAATGAAGTAAAGTAACATCTCTTTTACACACAGAGAAGTAAAAAACGAAAGGATAAAACACAGTTTATATAAAATATAAATCCATGTCTGTATTAATTCAATTATTTAGCATTAACAATTTATGACTTAAGAAATATTTCTTTATAAAGTTAAGGTATGTCTACAAGCTTTCTTTCTGGAAGCAAACAAGTCCGGTTTATGTAAATGCTCCAGATTTTAACATAACAACACTAAAAAGTAAGCCACAGCCAAATAATCAATTTCAGATCCTCTTACACTGATGAAGAGCAGTTTTATCTTTTATAAAAGGAGAGACTATTTTAGTGTATTTGGGAAAAACAGATAGTATTCTAGCTACTTTAGATCACTTTTGACTCTGGGCACCTCGAAATTAATGGGCTGGACCAAACAATATATTTTCATTATGTATCAAATATTCGTACTGGTGTCTAGCATGCAATATGTTTATGCAAATGTGGCACACATTTATTATTTCAGGTAGTAAAGTAGGACATTTGCCTTTTCCTAGAGACTTAGCTCTTCTATCAATTGAAGAAACAAACAAACAAACTTTGGTGACTCTCAACACATAGAACAAATTGACATCTCATAAGAGTAATATTCAACTTATGGCTACATAATGCCATTTTTTTGATGCTCAGCTCTACAAAGTAGAACATTCTGGAATGAATGTGAGTCTTGGAACTTGTGAGATCATAGTTCAAATGTAATGTTTTCATGTATAAGTTGTGTGACATTTAGAAAAATCCCATTCTCTAAACATTAATTTTAGTATTTAAAAAATGAAGACAATAATATCTCCCATAAATCTAATTAAAACATATATTACACATAGTACAGAATATACTCTTATTACATAATATTATGCATATATTAAGGCTAATGGCGGGGTTATAAGACATAGCTCATGTAAGTCACCTAACAATATCACTGACACGCTTTAGGACTGTAGCACATAGTACCTGTTTTATGTTCGTTCTGCAATTTATCCATTTTTATGTTCATTTCTATTCTTAACAAACTATAAATTGGTACCAAAAAAATCATCAAACTTTTCTCCAGTTGTCTTAAGTAGAAATAGAAAAACATTCAAAAAATAATAAGACCTTCAAGAAACAATATTTCATGTGTACCATGTTGACTTCCAACTTAAAAACTACTATTTTTTGTTTGGTGGTTTGTTATTTTTTGAACCTGTCATTGATACTGTCTCAACCCAGATGTTTCGAAGAATGGAACTTGCATTATTTTTAACATATTGTTTACCCAATACTATGTCAATTAATTCCATAATGTTGTATAATGATACTGAGGCCTTGTTGGGGCTTTTAACTGACTGGATCTTTACTCTGTTAGACCTATCTTCAGACCATAGAAGGTCTCCCCAAGAGGCCACTGAACTTATCTGGACAATAAGACGCTGAACTTTATGCTAGGCAGGTGTTTGCAAGCAATGAATCTCAACTGAACTTGAACTATGGTTATGCAACAAGGTGGAGGAATCCACCATGGGGGGAGGGGTATGGGAGGGGTGGGGGGGATCCCCAGCGCCTATAAAACTGTACTACATAATATAATGTAAGCAACAATAAAAAAAAAAAAAAACAACTTTAAGAATAAAGAAAAATGGAAAAATAAAAAAAATAAATAAATAAAAAAAAACTACTATATAGAGTTACATAACTTTTAAAGTGCAGAATATTAATCTAATTTTGATATAAAAATACTACCTCTCTCAACATATTTCACAAAGCAGAATTATTTCTGGTTTAATTTTGCAGTTTTGCTGAAAGAAACCCTTTTCACGGCTCTTACCAAACCTGGACAGATTTTTGGACATAGTTTCTTGGCACTTCCTCTGAGACCTCCCCAAAAAAACAGAGCATCTGCTGAGTTATTCCACGATGAAAATGTTTCTAATACATTGTGGTTTTGGTATTCAAACCCATTCCAGCAAAACAGTCAACAGTTTTGCAAGCACTTCTTCTCAAATGTTTTCTGAATACATTTGCATAGAGTGTGATGAAAATAGAGTAAAAGCTATCCTCTGGAATTACTGTGAGTGTTCATGTAAACAGCATTTCTTATGTACACACAGCTCTCTTGATAGCATGTATATTACTTGGCACAGCTAAATAATTTTTCTGCTTATAGCCATTCAGACCAATCTCACAGTCCAGACGCCATTTCATATGTCACATGTAATAAGCCTTGAAATGGTCATCAGATATGTATTTTAACAAATATTTTTGGTCCAATGTGAACTTGGATATTTGAAAGTAGACAATTCAAAGCACCAGAATCTGATATTGTGTTTCAATTACTACAGAAAGCATGTGGTCATATCATTTTAGATCTCTTGCTAGAGAGTACCAAATAGGTTTGAATCAGTAAAAACAGCAAATGTTATTGAGAGCAGTAGAGTATCACGGTATTGTATCTGCTTAAAGAGCTGCAGTCAAAATAAATTTAGTTCATTCTGTGATAGACACTGCCCATGAAAACCATTTAGAATGATTGCACAAATAAACTATTCATGTGAAAAGTTATCAATAATCAACAAAGTCAACAACCATCACAATAAATAGCTGCTACTCTGTTAAATATTTTTTTTCCTGATATAATTAGGACTATGAGGTTGCTTTGAAATCCAACAGATTTCTCCTGCAGATGATAGTTGAGTAAAAGTTGCCCTAATCCTAAAGTTAAGTAGGATGAAAATCTTTTTGCATGAACTTCTTTTGCTTTGTTTCAAAAAGGAGAAACATTTCTGAGTATATGAATCCAAATGTCCTGACATCACTTTCCATTAATTACTAAAACAACTAGCTTATTCAGCTCATAAAATGGCTATCTTTTTTATTGCTTCATGAAAGTATTACAATGAATTTACATTTTACATTGCCTATGCATTTTCCCTTACAGCAAAATTGTATCCTTAACAGGAAATATAGGGGGGTGGGGAAGTGACCCGTTACCAACACTGCTACACTAACGCTAGACTGAAGCTCCACTGTTAAAAACCACAAAATAAAATGAACAAAATTGAGCACTTAATCTGACTCACAATGTTCTCTGACACCTACAGTGGAAGACCTCCTTGTAATTTATGTAAGCTCTAGAACCTAAAACAGCTTCAGAAAGTTTTCTCAAAATTCTACTCTCATGTATAATGTTTCATTTACACATAAATTATAGGTCAATAGCATCTGATTTTTTTTTTCCTCAACCATTCCTGGTCAGAAAAAAAAATTTAGCATTCACTGTCAACATATTTCATACAAGTACTAATCTTAGCTGAATTAAAAAGACTGAAGCTAAACCTTTAGCTTTTCATAGAAAAAAGTACACATTTGTACAGATCTGAAGATTTTTTTCAGATGCTTCACGGGATTACCACTTCGTAGAATGCTACATTATATGGGTCAGATCTGGAATATTAACTATTAAAGAGGCCAAAGGACTTCAATTAAAAACCCTAGATATGAACAGAGAAGAAAGAAAGAGGGGCCCGCTATGATAGTGTAACGGTTAAAGTCCTTGCCTTGAATGCGCCAGAATCCCATATGTGTGCCAGTTCTAATCCCGGCAGCTCCACTTCCCATCCAGTTCCCTGCTTGTGGCCTGGGAAAGCAGTGGAGGACAGCCCAAAGCCTTGGGACCCTGAAGAGGCTCCTGGCTTCAGATTGGCTCAGCTCCAGCCATTGCAGCCGCTTGGGGAGTGAATCATCGAATGGAAGATCTTCCTCTCTTTCTCCTCCTCTTTGTATATCTGACTTTCCAGAAAAATTAAAATAAATCTTAAAAAAAAAAAGAGCCATATTTTTAAAGAAAATTCTTTCAAAAGTCCTCTTAGTAGATAATTGGAATGATCCCAGTAAAAGTAAAATCTATAAACCTTGCAGATAAAAATCAGCTTAAGGGCCCGGCACGGTGGCGCAAGTGGTTTAAGGTCCTTGCCTTGCACGCCTGGGATCCCATATGGGCGCCAGTTTTATCCTGGCAGCCCCGCTTCCCTTCCAGATCCCTGCCTGTGGCCCAGGAAAGCAGTCGAGGACGGCCCAAAGCTTTGGGACCCTGCACTCACGTGGGAGACCCGGAAGAGGCTCCTGGCTTCAGACCGGCATAGCATCGGCCCGTTGCGCTCACTTGGGGAGTGAATCATGGGACGAAAGATCTTCCTCTCTGTCTCTCCTCTCTGTGTATCCGCCTTTCCAATAAAACATAATAAAAATAAATCTTTAAAAAAAAAATCAGCTTAAGTTGTACCTACCACTGATTGTGAATTTTTATTACATGACAAAATTCAATTAAATTTGCTTCATTTAATAAATACTCTCACAATATACTTTCATATGATATATTATCTCATATTGCTAGGTAATTCAAATGTTACATATTATTTATGACTGGAGCATGTTATCTACCAGTCCAGTATTTAATAGTTTTTCTCTTCTAAATTATTTGCCTGAAGTACTGCTCTAGGTCAACTGACTCTGAATATGGTGAATGGGCTGAATTTACAGGGAAAAAAACCTCCCCTGAGGGCTGAAGTTAGCAAAAGTTAGACTTCACTTGTAAAATTCTATTGTCATGCAAAACAGAGGAAGTCTTATTCATCTCACTGTACACCACCCTCTCCAATGTCAGTGGAGTATGTGTCACTCAGTGATTACTTAGCTTCTGTTTGCTGGCAAAACACAAACCAACCAACCAACCGAAAAAAAAAAAAGGAAATCTAATATACAGAGTAAATATACCAATGGAGAAAAGAGGTAAGCAGACGGAAAACCTCACTGTTACTGCAACTTCAGGGTGCTTATATACATACAATAATCCACGAATCTCAATGGTAAAATATCTTCAACTATATAAAATTAATTATTGCATTAATACCTGAATATGTTCCTTTTATATCCCTCTTCCTAAAATTTCTCTTATATTTTTAAAAATTACACTACCAATCTTGGCAACATTTTCACAAGTGAAATGTTTTGATTTGATTTTTAAAATGAAAAATACTACATACAGATCTCTGCATGATATTAAAGCAAATAAACCAGCTTTTACCGGACACGTCAAAAACCCACCAAGGAAAGGAGCTATAAAAAATTAACTCCCAGTTCTGCCACTGCAATAGAAACTAGACAGAAAACTTAAGATAAAGCTGATTAATCAATATCAACTATCTCTTTAACTGAGATGAGTGGAAAGTATACTTCACGGGTTTTGATGTTTTGGTTTTTATTTTCATTTCTTCAATACATTTTTTTCTCATACTAAATTCCTCACTGACTCATAGGTCATACAGTAACATCATTTTCTTCAAGAAAATTCTTGACTTTCATTTCTTCAGTGATGCATCAGTCATTCAGTAGCATGTTATTTAACCTCATTGTGTTGTAAAATTTCTATTTTTTCTCTCTGTTATTAGTTTTTTTTTTGTGGCTCCTTATTTAAGGGTATATAAAATAATTGTATAATGGAGACTAGCATATCCAGATGTGAGGATATAATGCAATATGCATCTATAATTCCAGATCAAACAGAGACTCCCAGTGAAACTTGATAATAGAATGCTGAACTCTCTGCCATTGTCCTTGCTTGCAATGATGGACTTATGACTGCCTATGAAGAACTACAGTACTGTAATAACATAGGGGAAATCAGTGTGTTAGGGGAGGGGTTTTGGGAGGAGACTAAGGAAAATTCCAGAGCCTATGGAACTGCATTATAAAATAATACTAATAGTAATACTATGGAACTGTATCATGAACTAATGAAAATAAATGGAAAAAATTTTTAAAGAAATGAACAAAAATGATATTGTGTATATTCAAGGTATACAACACGTTATCATATGTTTTATGATAAAAGTGAAATATTTTTTGCACATTCAAAGATTATATCCTTTAGTGGACCAACAGGAGTTAGATTTAAAGCTTTAAATTTCTTTCCTGAAATTGACCATGAAACTACAAGACATGGGAAACCTCTAAAGGCTCCTTAGTTGTCCACACATATCCACATATCCTTAAAAGTGTGTTTCCATTTCTGAAAGATTTATTAACTTTTACTTTAAACACAGATTTTACAGAGTGAGAACAAATAGAAAAATGTCTTCCAGAGCTAAGCTGATCCAAAGCAGGGAGCCAAAAGCTTCTTTTGAGTTTTCCTTGGGGTGCAGAATCCCAAGAACTTGGATCATCCTCCACTACCTTCCCAGGCCATAACAGAGTTGTACTGGAAATGGAGCAGCCACAATATGAATCAGTGCCCATTTGGCATGCCAAACTGGACCAAGGATTAGTGTGCTGCACCACTGCACCAGCCCAGTGTTTGTTATTTTACTTTTTCTTTATCCTTATTCCTTTCTTAAGGCCAAAAAGAACTCAAGACACAATTTACATTAATATTCTAATAAGCTTTCTAATTTGTTTAAAACTACAATGGGGGGGCCCAACACAACAGCCTAGTGGCTAACATCTTTGCTTTGCATGCACTGGGATTCCATATGGGTGCCGGTTTGTATCCCGGCTGCTCCACTTCCTTTTGAGCTTCCAGCTTGTAGCCTTGGAAAGTAGCAGAAAAGGGTGGTCCAAAACCTTAGGATCCTGCACCTCCGTGGAAAACCCAGAAGAAGCTCATGACTCCTGACTCCTAGTTTCAGATCAGCTGAGCTTTGGTCGTTGCAGCCGCTTGGAGAATGAACCAGCAGATGGAAGATTTTTGTCTCGGTTTCTCTTTCTCTCTGTAAATCTGAATTTCCAATAAAAATAAATAAATTAAAAAACTACAGTGGGAGTTTCCTCATATGTTAGAGTGGCTATTGTCAAAAACATAAACGATACCAAATAATAGCGATTAGAGGAACCTTTGTACACCACTGATGAGAATGTAAGCTGGTGTAGACAGCATGAACAAACACATGAAAGTTCTTAAAAAGTTTAAAAAGCAACTATCATATTCTTCAAAACTTTAAAAAAAACCCTACCATATGATATAGCAATCCCACTACTGGGTATATTGCCAAAGGAAATGAAATCCGTATGTCAAAGCAGTATTCCCATTCCCGTGCCCACTGCAGCCTTACTCACAACAGCCATGACATGGAATCAACCTAAATATGTTAACAGATAAATGAATAAAGAAAAGGTATATACAAGGAATATTGTTGGCCTTTAATAAAGAAGGAAATTGGGCCCAGCACAGTAGCCTAGCAGCTAAAGTCTTCACCTTGCATGTGCTAGGATTCCATGTGGGCACCAGTTCTAATCCCGGCGCTCCCATCCAATTCCCATCCAGCTCCCTGCTTGTGGTCTGGGAAAGCAGTAGAGGATGGCCCAAAGCCTTGGGGCCCTGCACCTGTGTGGGAGACCCAGAAGAAGGTCCTGGCTCCTGGCTTTGGATTACCTCAGCTTCAGCTGTTGTAGGTACTTGTAGAATGAATCATCGGACGGAAGATCTTCCTCTCTGTCTCTCCTCTCTGAATATCTGACTTTCCAGTAAAAATAAATAAGTCTTTTTTAAAATGTGCTACCATTATCACATAACTAAGTACCACAGCAATTTGTTCTTAAATAGACTATCTTCCAGGCATACTTCATCCCCATTACCATCAATGCTAATCTGAATAACTACAGAGCCAGAAAACATCATGAATTTCTAATGGACTGTTTTCTTCCACAGCACTCTGAATATGTGACAAAATTAATTCCAGACTACCATGTTTAGTTCTGTTTACCAGTACTGCTTTTGGTATAAGGAAAAACAGTACGAGGCAGGGTCCCAGAATTAAACAGATGGTAAACAGAGTAACTAAAAATGGATGATTTAATAAAAGGACAATTCAATAAAACTGTGGGAGAGGTACAATGAAACCATAAGGCTCTCTAAGTGGGTCTCTAAATCAATAGCATCAGTATCACCAAGGAGCTTGTTAGAAATGCAAACTTAGAGTTTCAGCCCACATTAATGAAATCAGAAAGTCTGGGAGTGAGACCTAACCATCTGTAATTCTAATATGCAGCCAAGTTTGAAAACCACTGATATAAGGTATGATAATAACAGTGCAGTTATTAACAATCCTAAAGAAAAGGGACAAGGGAACAGATTAGTAATTAGAATTCTAAGTTAGAAAGAGAACCCCTTTGAGACGACCAGTGGCCTTTTGTCAAGAAGCCACACCTACCACAGGAAATCTCACAAGGAAAAGATAATGAATATCCCACCGAGTTGCCACTCTTCTCCCAATTGTAAATTGAGGCTGTCAAGTGGCTAATTCAACTAGATTCCAAAAGACAAAGGAATTTGATGATGCAATACTTTCAACCCAGCCTTCCAGTAGAGAAATGAGGTAGGAACAGGAGAATCTGGCAAAAGTTCCTAATAGGCTCTGTGAGTGCAAAACATTCTGGAAAAATTTCAAAGCATTTGTTTGAAGAAGGTAAGAGATTTAAGGTATTTTGTAATACCCATGTCCATAATAGCTTTACAGAAATGGTTGCCTATTATTATTTAGCCTAACAACTACATTTCATTTTTTAAAAAAGTTTGCTTTTATTAATTAGTTAATATTCCATTATGCTCTATGGTTTAACATAGTATTTGATAAATCCTAAGCACTAAATAAATGGTGAAGACTGCAACTACTGTACAATTTATTTACCTGTTTTCCCCCTAAAACATATTAAGTCCCTACCTTGTTTCCATGCTATATCCAGTAAGCTGAAGAAACCGAACCTGTCAATAAATTCTCCTGTAATTTTTTTACTCATATTTAGATACATCTCTTAACTATCAGGACATAATCTAAACTTCACTCATAAATTTTCTGATCTCTCTTTTGCATCTCCCACATGGGCAGAGGGTCCCAAGGCTTTTGGCCATCCTCCTCTGCTACTTTGCCAGGTTACAAGTGGAAACTTGATGGAATGTGGAGCACCCAGGACACAAATCGGTGCCCATATAAGATCCTGATATGGGCAAGGCAAGGACTTTAGCCACTGAGCCATCATGCAGGGCCCATGCCTTGACATTTGAAAACAGTAAAATATAATGTGAAAGTGGGCTGAATCAAATATCTACAACCCAATCACTGATTTCAAAATTGCAGTGATCCATTGTGCCTTTATCTGTATCTATTTATACTGTCTGATGCTTGTATAAATATATTAAATGTATTCACAATTTATCCGAATTTTAAGTCTTAACCATCCCTTCACCAATACTTCACTAGGTCAAAAATTACATACAGAGAAATAAGAACCCTTGTGTATAATTACAGATTGCTACACTATATATATCCCTACTGATGTTTCATCTTTTACAACACGAGTAAATTGAATTAGAGAGAACCCCAGACAGTCAGCAGATAATTATTTCAAATTGAGTTTCATAAGAAAATGAAAACAGATCATATTAAATATCGTCTGATTATTATGAATGTTTCCCTCAAATATTTCTGGCAAGTCTATCTCTTGGCTCTCTCTAAACTGAAGGGAAAATATTTGTGATTATTTTTGCAAGCTCAGCCAGATAGTAAAATATGTCTCTGTTGAGATGTTAGATCAGCAAGCCAGTCTCATCCAGCTTTTACAACTATGCACCCAATACTATACTCGTTGTAAGTGACAGAGAGACCAAGTAAAAATATGCTCCATCTTCAAAAGGAAACAAAAATCAGCAAATAATTACAGCCAAGAAATTTCTTGGAGGAGTTATCTCAGACCTTGTCCTGAAGAAACAGTAAAAAGTTAGCCAAGCAAAAATAGTGGAGATAAGGGAAGAGGAGGAGGAACAAGGAACAAGGAAGAAGCTATACACACAATTTGTTAAAGGACTTCAAAAACATCTTTTTCTTCTTGAAAATGGAGATACCGATTTCACAAAATGAAGGATTCATGACAATAATCACAATGGGGGAAAACAGGCAGATTGTCATTTATTTAGTATGATTCAACAAAGTAATATTAATATCTACATACCAAGCAATGAAAGACTCACACAATACTTTATACTTTGTATTAATTTTCACAAATAATTTAAAAAGTGTGATATTTGCCTTGGGATATGGCTTATTTCATGTAGCACCAATGATCACTAGTTATACTCATTTGTTGCACAGCCAAAATTTTGTTCATAGCTGAGAAATACTCCATCATGTATATACACCACATTTTCTTTATCCAATTATCAGTTGATGATTAACTAGGTTGGTTCTGTCTCTTTCTTACTATGAATTGAGCTGCTAACCACTTGGGAATTCATGCATTGACTTCATTTTCTTTGGATATATTCCCAGGAGTGAAATAACTGGATTATAGGGCACATATATCTTTGGCTTTCTGGGGAATCTTCATATGATTTTCCATAATGGTTGCATCAGTCTGCATTCCCACTAATAGTGTATCAGAGTACCTTCTTCTCCACAATTTAACAGAATTTATCATTTTTAAAAAATGTTTTTGTATAATAGTCATTCTAATTGGGGTGAGATGAAATATCCCTAATATCTAGGAATCCTGTGCATCTTTTCATGTGTCTGTTGGCCATATATATTTCATCCTTTGAAAAATCCCTATTCATATTTTAATTGGATTGTTTGTTCTTAATTGATGAGTTTCTTGAGCTTCTTATATATTTTGAATATTAATCCATTATAAGTTGTACAGCTTTCAGACACTTTCTCCCATTCTGTTGGTTGTCTTACCACTTTGTTAAATGTTTGCTTTCATGTGTAGAGGTTTTATTTCATTGATTCATTTTGCGTTTACTGTCTGTCCTTCTGGGGTATTACCCAAGATGTCGTGCAGTGTTTCCTTCATGCTTTCGCCTAATAGTTTCATGGTTTGAGGTCTTCAGTTTAGATCCTCAATCCATTTTGAGTTGATTTTTGTAAAGAATATTTGAAACTTCAGCATATAGCAATTCAATTTTCCCAATACCATTTGTTAAAGGCAATGTACTTTCTCTAGGGACTAACTGTAGTTTATTGGTCAAAGATTTGTGGGTTTAGATGTCTTGGTTGATTCCTCTGTTTTCTATTCCATTCCATTGGATACCTGTCTATTTTTGTGCCCATAGCAAGCTGTTTTGATTGCAACAACCCTATGATATGTCTCTATATCTGGTGTTGTCACGTCTCCAGCTTTGTTTTTACTACTTTGGGTTGCTTTGCTAATTCACAGTCTTTTGAATTTCCATCCATGAACATGAAAGTTATTTCCATCAGTGTGTGATTGTATGTGACTTACAAGATGAAAATATATGGCATGTTTCAGAAAAAATAAGGACCCATGTTAAGCATTATGATAAAACCATAGTCAGTCATTAAAGACTTTTAAATCAAGAAATTTTATTTTGCATCGTAAAATATCTTCAGGCATTTACAAAAGTTGGCATGAAAAGCTTTCCTAATTCTGAATTTCTGCCTTCACCTTAACATCCTACCAGTTTGTGATTTTCCTGTTTCATCCCACCAATTGAATACATTTCATTCATATAAAACTAAGGTCCAGAACACTAAGGCCAAGAACAGTGGCTTAGTGGCTAAATCCTCACCTTACAAGCACCAGGATCCCATATGGGTGCCAGTTCATGTTCTAGTTGTTCCACTTCCCATCTAGCTCTCCGCCTGTAGCCTTGGAAAGCAGTAGAGTGTGGCCCAAAGTCTTGAGATCCTGCACCTGGGAGAAGCTCCTGGCTCTTGGCTTCAGGTCGGCTCAGCTCTGACCTTTATGGACACTCTGGGGAGTCTAGTTTAATTTCATGAAGAAAGTATCATATTTTTAAATACCATCACTGAAAACTGTGATCTTTAAAAGTCATTAGAGGTATTACTATTAAATATTGGATCCTCTCTATCACCACTTTTCAAAAAGACATGCACTATTATTTTGAAAGATAGAGTAACAGAGAAAATCTGAATCAAAAATCTTCCATCTGTTTGTTCACTTCCCAAATAGCTACAACTGCCAGGTCTGGGTCAAGCCAGTAGCCAGAAACTTGAACTTGGTCTCCCATAGGAAGGGCGGTGCATGTAAAGGGCCCAAATATTTCAGCCATCTTCTGGTGTCTTCCCATAAGCAGTAGTAAGAAGCTGGATCAGAGGCAACATGGCAAGGATTTGAACCAGTGTTCTAGTATGGGAAACTTTGTTATAAGCTACAGCTTAGTTTACTATACCATATTGCCGTCCCCCTACCAACTATTTCTCATAGTGAGTACACAACCTAAAGTTCCAAACTTACACCCTACACTAAGTATCTGCAAGTGGCATTCAGTTGATGTAGTAAATAAAGCTCTTACAGTAATAGGTAGATATGACAGTTAACTAGAAAAATCAGATTTAATAATTCTGGAATAAAGAAAAGATGGATGAAATCAATAGTACAATTAAGTATTAATACACAAAAAGTCACATCAACAGTAGAGTGTCACAGTGAAGACCTATGAAAGTTATGACATTCAAAAAAAAACCCAAAAATATCTGACTCCTATTTTTACAAGATCCTATGATAATGTGCTGCCCTACCTTATTCATATTCTCAAAAACCTCCCATAATTCATGTTGCTTATCATCAGATTTATCCAACTCACTCACTCTGGCATTTGTCATTCCTTCCCATCATTTGTTCTCAGTGCACCTTAAATTATTCTTTTAACACTTAAGAGACTAAATTATGGAATCACATCTTTGAGAAATTTTCCTTGTCCTATGTTAAATGGTATGTGCACAAGGGATATTGAAAACGTTCATTAATTAAATGTAACAGTTAAGAGGAAAGAGCACAATGCTTAGAGGAAAGAACGAATTCTAGGGTAAATCAAACTATTGAAGTACTAAAGCTAATTTAGAGACTCAATTAATTGAACAGCTCCTTTGAGAAGAAACTGGAAGGTATGAAGTAAGCCATCAGGGATTAAAGAATTACCAATCATGACAAAGATATACAGAAAGATGCAAAACCAGCACTTGTGCTGGAAATTTTTACAAAAGCTCTTTTTTATATTACATTAGGGAAGTAGATTATAGCAAGATGGAGTTGAGAAGTTGTGGTGTCACAACATGGTGACTATAGATAATGTATTATATATTTCTCTTCCAAAAACTAGAAAAAAAGAATTTTGAAGACATTTACCAAAAATGATTTGTTAAATGTTGTGGAGATAAATATATTTACACTGGTTGGACATGACACAATGGATACATGTATCAAAATTTCACTGGTACTCAGTAGGATATATAATTTTCACCTGTCGGACAAAAGACTTAAAAATCATTTTAAAAGTTGACTTCTATTCCTGGTGGTAACTGACCCTTTATAATCTCTTTCTCTTAACTTCAACATCTTTTAAAGGTACAAATGTAACTGTAAGCATGAGAAGAACATTCATTTCATTTTCTGAAGAAATGTGAAGATAAACATTCACATTACAATTATAACCCCTCTATGAAAGTCGTGAGGTTTTGATCTTTGCTTCTTACTATCTTTTTACACAACATGATTAATGCATGCCCTTTTAACTGATGTAAAATTATATATTTTTTATGGAGTGCACTGAATGTAACACATTTACACACTCTGACAATCAAATCATGGTATTTAGTACACTTAATAAATTTTACTTGTTGGTGATTAAAATCCTCTATTTGAGCTTTTTTAAAATTTCAATGTTGTAAAGTTACTAAACATAGCCACCCAGCTAAACAACGTTCTTTTCCCACTTAATGTTATACCAACTGATAATTTTCTCCCTATTTTCCATTATCCTCAACCCTCCCATCTTCTGGTGCCATTACTCTATCTCTACTTAACATGATCATCTTCTTTGGATTCCAAATATGAGTGTGATTATGCAATATTTGCCTTTATTGAAATCACCTATTTCACTTAACATAGGTCCTCCAGATTGTTCCATGTAGCCATATCAGATTTTCATTTTTTACAAATGACATTTTATGTGTATGTCAGACATATTTTATTTGAACAAGTATGTAGATTTCATAACTTGGTTATTGTGAATACGACTGAAATATTCATGCGTGTACAAATGTCTCTTCAAAATACCTAATTATATTTCCTTAGGATTTATTTCCAGCAACAGGATTTCTAGGTTGTGTGACAGTTCCATATTTAAAGTTTTTTGAGGAAATTCCATGTTGTTTTCCAGAATAACTGCACCAATTTATCTTCTCATCTGCACTGTTTAAGAATTATCCTTTCTTCATAACTGTGTCAGCATTTATTTGTGTCTTTTTGATAACAACCATTGTAATTTGAGTAATGTGATGTCTCACTGTAATTATGATCTGCATTTCCATAATGAGTAGTGATGTTGAGCATTTTTTCATTTATTTGTTATTCATCTGTGTACCTTTTTAGAGCTTATATTTATTTCATTTTATCAAAGTAAATATTCATTAAGATATGTTGATATGTTGTTTTTAGGATGTGGAACAGAGCAAACTCCACTGCCTTCAACATATAAAACACATATCCAAACAAAAAGCTTTGGGAAGCTTGAGCATTAAATTCAACCAGGGATACACAAAGAAAACAGAAGTAAATATCATAAATATCATGTATTGTGGAATTCAAGACAAAGACCATAAAATGAGTAAGAAGGGATACATTACTATATAGGAGATATAATTCACTTGGATATTTTAGCTAAAGTAACAAAGATAATAGACATAGTTTTAAAATGTTTTTCTTATTCTGTAGTTTATCTCCTCTCTTAATTGCTTACTATACTGAATGCACTGTATTTCTCTAGCTCACAAGTGACACAAAACCTTTCACTTTCTTCTCTGTGTCTTAGCCTGAAAAAAAAAATTACAGCATCAACTTTTTTCGAACATTTCTTTACATAAACTTACCAAATGATATTGTTACAATTTTTTATTCACCATCATCAAGTGATGTACTATGTCATTTTACCACACCTCCTGGTGAATGTTTGTGACAAGTTAAAAAAGGTTCATAACCCTCCCTTGCATTATCATGTTGACAGAAAACGTATAAATGTATAGGAGGTGGCAGGGTAAGTATATATTTAAAAAAGCAGATTGAAGGAGGCAAAAAAAAAAAACCCAGATGTTTATAAGATGCCCAGAAGATAACAGAAAACTTACAAAGAAACTAGGAGAAATAATAAGAATAGATATGTGTATAACTGAACAAAAGGATAGTCAGAAACAACCCATCATTATATTGTTTCAATCAATATGTTACAGAGTAGAAACTGTAATGAAAAAAGCATCAAACAGAATCAACACTGACCAATCTTGTGAGCACACTGAGTAGTTCTATGTCAATCTACTAAAGCTTCAGATGTTTTACACAGGATGATAAGGACCCCAACAAAGTAAAATGCACTGTTTCTGGCAAATAGTAGCACTGCATTGCTAAGAAGATTCTGAAAATGTCAGTGTAGTATTGCTTTTTACTGAGAACTGCTTAAAGTCCACAAATGTAATACCACAAGTGTATATTAAAGAAACAAATACATGTTTCTGCTTACCAAAATAAACTCTAGCATCTCAGAGAGGATGAAGTGATACTTTACTTGGAATGAATAAATAATTAAAAATGTGATTTTTATGCTTTTCAGGGAGAAAGAAGGGCTAAAGTAAACAGGTGAAGATAAGGTGAGTAAAAATGGAGAGAATCATACTTTAAAGCATACTTCAAAAAACACATTGCAAAGTTTGCAAGATTGAAAATATCTAACTGTATGGATCTTCCAAAATCTAAACCCAATAAAGCGACAGCTGAAATGGCACTAAACTACTATCCCTAAGCAATCCCCTCTTATTTCCATAAATAAAGGAAGGAAAGTAAATGGCACTACAAACAGTTTTCATGTCCTTCATCCAAACTGGTGCTCTAATTTAAAGTTTTCTAATATTTCTAATTTTTCATAGGAAGGAATCAACACAGATTCATTCTGAAAATCCCCTAAATGTATTCACAATTAAAAATTCAATGTTAGTTAATTCACTCTTACTCCTAGTTATTACATATTAGTGCTTCATATTAAAGAAAATTTCGGAGAACAAGCGTAAGTATCACCTTTTGCTTTACTTTCCTTTACCTTAGTATACACTGCACAGGTGCCATAGAGAAATTAATAAAAGGAGTTTACAAATTCTAACTTAGGAGACTTCTTCTACACTTCCCAGTTTGACTTAAAAGACATGAAATGTAGAGGTTGAAACAATTCACTCTGGAAAAAAATCAGAAATAAAATAGAAACTTACTACACTAGACTCACATATTACAAAACGAACTAATAATGCTCTCTATAGAGGAAGAATTAAAAAGAATGAGGGTTTGGGAAGGGCAGGAAAGAAATCAAAATAAAGCAGAAATGAAAGCAGTTTGAAAGCTCTGTTTATAGAATTTCATGGGAAAAGGGCAGGGCAACAGAAAATGGATGACTTTGAACAATAAATATAACATTATAATCAACTGTCTGACAATGATAATGATCCGAAGAAGAACTATGGTTAACATGTTTGGGATGCAAGGAGGAAACCTGACTACAAAGAAGCACAGGGAAGACCCAAGATTGGGAAATACATATTTTGATGGTGGTGACTACATTTCTCAAAAGCCATTCCACCATTAAAAGAAGTCCATTCCATTATAGGCAAATTTTATCTCAATAAAGCTGAATTTCAAAAATCAAATCCCCAGAGAAGCACATTCTCAATCATCTTTCTAAGTTTACAGGGGAAAGGTTTCACCAGAAAGGCTGCTGAAAAGGAACATACGGGAAAAAAAAAAGCAATGCACTCATAAAACTGTCTTCTAATCTTAAAGAACATGTTCTACAAGAGTAAATTTCATAGAACATTGAAGCATATACTTTGTATATTGACTATTTTTCCAACTAATTTCCCTCAGTATCCCAACTTCAATACTACTTTCTACCCACTGAGTTACTGAATCTATGAGTTACATCAACTTTCCAATCACACTTAGACATAAACACACACATACACACACACACTGTACCTCCATGCCCATATCCTCTCTTAACTTGGATTCAAAGAGGTATTTTTCAAAGTGTTATGTCATGAACAAAAAATAAAAAGCACATTCAAGAGAAACTATTAAAATTCTCTTGGTTTTCATTGAAGCCTCCATTTGGAACCACATTTCCTATCCACTCTATTCCTTTCTTGTTTGTTTTATGATGGTATACTTTCATTTCACCTTGTAGTCACAGGCTTAACACTCCTTTAGGTAAAGATACCAAAACAAAGCAAGTAGAGCATTAATTTTTTAAAATGCCTACTAAGCTCAGGAGTACAGGCAAAGACTGTAAATAATTATCAAGTATAGATTGCATTTAAGTACTTTTTGTATTAGGTATCACAGATCAGATAGAACAGGTGATATTTATCCTTTGGGGACTGGATAGTTCACTAAGAATGATGATTTCCATTTGTATCTATTTAATTGTGGGGTGGAAAGTATCACTATGTTCCTAACATTGCATTATGGAATATGTGAAACTTGTTTTCTTTAAATAAATAATAAAGAAAAAACACAAAAATCATGATAAAGAAATATATACAGAATATGAATGAAAAATTATGCCAAGAGATTCAGATTTTAAAGAGAAACTAAATTAAAATATTAGAAATGAAGAATTCAATATATCAAGCAGATAATACAATGAAAACCCTCAACAACAGCACTAGCATATTTTTACTTATTCGACAGTTACAATATTTTATACTTCTGTTTGCTTTATGTCATCTACCCTGTGACACATTAATTGCATCACTGGTTGTGGTAATACAGAACAAAGTTTTTGACAGAAATAGCTCAAAAGATTGGAACAAAGAAATACTGCTCAATAAACAATTTTTTATCTGTCAAATAACATAGTTAGGTCTTACCTCCACATTTTCAGAGGAAGTAGTTAACAAATTCCCCATAAAAATATTAAATATTTTAATGTCAGTACTTCCAGATCCACCCAATAATTAAATAGCTTTGAACTTAGCCTTTTAAAAATTTACTCTAAAAAATTCCTTTTACATTTTGTTTTGGTCCTCAAAACAAAAAGGCATTATTAAATTGCCTTCTGTAGCTGTCACCAAAACTGTATCTTTAACAGACCTATACCACAGACCTATCGGCATCCAATCTTGATTTCTTTGTGCTTAAAAGCAGCAAATGTTTGTAGAACTGTCAATCTTGTTTTCAGACTGATTTTATTCAGAAAGAAAAAAATTAGATAGCAATTATCTATTGACTTTATAAACAGCTTATATCACCTTTGGATTTCAAACCAAGCACACTGTTTTCAGAGGTGTGTGCACCAGATGCCCTCTGGCCACTTTTCAAATAAACCTTGTTGGTATGGTTACATAGTTGGCAAGGAGAGAATTGGGTTTTAAAGTTAGATTTAATTCATTTATATCACCCTTGTGACAAAACTGTAATTAAATAGCTTTAAAATTAGGAGACAGCTTTAGAACCCGTTATTGAAAACAATCATACAGGGCTGGTGTGGTGGTATGGTATGCTAATGCTCTGCCTGCAGTGCCAGCATCCCATGTAACCATTGGTTCATATTCTAGCTGCTCCACTTCTGACCCAGCTCCCCAATAATAGCCTGGGAAACCAGCAGAGGATAGCCCAAGACTTTGGGTCACTGCAGTCACATCGGAGACCTATGGGATGCTCCCATCTCCCAGCCTCAGTCAGGCCCAATCATAAAGGCCATTTGGAGAATGAATTAGCAGGTGGAAGATCTCTTTCTGTCTCTCTCTGTCTCTCTGTCTGTCTCTCTGCAACACTGACTTTCTGGTAAAATTAATAAATCTTTAAAGCATATAATCACAATCATAATGGAGATAAACTGGGAGGCCAACAGGCAAAGAAAACAAATATGAAGAGATGTAGCATGTGAAGACACTTCACCAAATAGTCAGATATCCTAAGAATTAGGGGGGAAATATCTACTATGTATTTACCATTTGTCATGCCTCCTACTTAGAGATTAGGCACCCCAGTCCTTTGTATTCTAAATGGATAGAAATAACTGTACACATCTACTCAAAATACCTTGAAGCATATTGCCTGTGGGTGAGCGAGTGCCCAGATAGGTCTCTGCCTGCCTACCCTATGCGAAGGACCAAGGGACTACCACCTCAGTGCACACCTAGAGAACCTTTCCTGTCTCCATAGCAAATAAAGGCCCCTACAGCTGACACAGCAGAGGGCCAGAACCCTCCAGGTACCTCACTCCCCCATCTACTTCTTCTGGTAACTGGGTAATTTCTGATAATTAGGTTACCTTCACCCACCTGCTTCTACTAAAAATAACAATTTCCAGATGTGGGTAGGTTACACAGCGCCACCCAGCGATGTAGGTGACCGTTAAACTGATTGGCTAGGCTTGTAATATGTAATAGGTATCTACACCCTGAAGAGATGCTGTTACTACCCCAAGACTTGTTTTCCTTGTCCCACCCTATATAAATTTGTACTTAATTGCCAATGAATGGAAGCATCCATCTGACATGATCCTGGTGATTCATTGCTAAGTGCACGATCGCCAAACCCCCACCTGCTTGCCTGGGTGATCTACTGGCCAGACACCCTCCTCTCCAGATACCCACAGTTGCCATATACTATATCAGCAATCATATTAACGTCGCTAAAATGTGCAGAATAAGTAAACAGGACTCTACATTTTGAAGGAGAAAAATGTTAAAACATTTACATTCTATCTCCCAATTACTCAGTAATGACCATGGTGACATTGAGAAATCTGTCTTCTCTTAAACTTAGTTATACTCTTGTAAAAGTGAGGATGTTACTTTTAGGTCTGGAGTCATTAAATGTTGTAGACTCACGAAAATTGAAGGAATTTGAACTAACGGATCTTTCCTCAGTTAGATACACACACATATAAACTGTATAGCAAAGGATGCTTCACAACTAGCTCCCAGTGAAAACCTTAGATGCTGAGTTTGTAATTAACTTCATTGTTGCACAATATGTCACACGTGGCAGCACCACTCATGGTTAGGGGAGTTAAGGATGCCAACGGTGACTTCATGATAAGAGGACTCTTCAATAGTGTGGCCCTTCCCAGACTTATGTCCGTCATGATTATTCCCTGTGTCCTTCCACTGCGGTTGTTCTTGGCAGCAAGTACACATAAGCACACAGTAAAACTAATTTGTAAAGTAAATTCCTCCCTGCCCTCACCTGAACATATATAAACTGTGTGAAAGTTGCAAATTTTGTTTTGTTCACAATGTATCCCAAGATCCTAAAAAAATGCTTAGTAGAATCTGTGTTCAAAACATGCTTACAGAATGTACAAACACAAACACATTCTGTGATTAGTTTTAAGGAAATTCATAGGGCTCCCTAAGGAAATTCTAATCACTGATGCTGTTTAGAACTACTTGCCAAAAATTTCAAAATTGTAAGACATAAGATCTAGCTATGAATTAGGTCCTTCCTCTCCAGTGCCCTGAAAATGCCTAAATTTAAAGAGAAAGTGTAGAAAGAACTATAATATCTCACAAGGGCAAAACTGGCAAATGTTCTCAGAACTACCTGTGACAGCATGCTATAAACTCACAAAACCATAGCTATGTGTAAGCCCTTAATGGAATAGGAGATTTTTCTTTCTTTCTTTTTTTTTTTTTTTGAATAACAGAGCTTCAGAATTAGACTTGGAACATCTTTCTAGAGCCAGACTTTTGAAACTCAGTAATCTTATAAACCAAGTTAATCTAGTGGGAGTTTCATAGCCACTAGAAAAAAAAAATGGAAAGTTACAGAAATTCCAAAGAGGAAATTGGAAAAAGTCAACTCTAAACAGAGCCAAGAATTCTTTGAATATGTACAGAACAGATGGGGGAAGGGGGAAGAAAGGGAGGGGTGTTATTAATGCTAGCGGAATCCTCTAGGAATCAAAATGCAGTGTGTGCAAAGCATTTTCACGTCAGCAATACTACAATACAGGTAATCATCTAGGCCACATTCAGAAATATTTAATCTTTGTTCCACTGTGCAATGTATCTTGTTACTAAAATTACCCACTTACAGACATGTTTACTAAAGTACATTTCACGATTGGTCCTCAAAAGGAGCATATTATAGGATGCAAAATAGGAGTTCAATAACTGCTAATGCCAACTAGAACCAGTATTGTGGCACAGCAGCTTCAGCAATAGATTGTGATACTGACATCCCATATTGAAGTCTTGGTTTTAATCCCAACTACTCTGATTCCTATCCAGTATCCCTACAAATATGCATAAAAGGGGAACAGAAAATGACCCAGTGGAAATGGTCTTTGTCATCCATGTGACAAACCTGGATGGAGTTCTTGGATCTGGATTCTGCTTGCCCCAACCTGAATGAGGTAGTTCTTTGGGAAATGATCCAACAAAAGGAAGATCTCTCTCTCTTGCTCACTCTTTCTCCCATTCTGAGTCACTCTACCTTTCAATTTTTAAAATTCTAATGAAATTAATAAGCATGTCTTATAGATATTCAATAATTAATAAGCAGCAACCTCCTTAGTGTAAGTCGTATAGATGTTATTAATTTCTAATGTGTACCTAGAAATATACAAGATTTGGGTGTTTAAAATTTCTCTTGGTTAAATGAGACTATATATTGGAAATTTCTGCTGGTTTTAATTAAACAAATATTAAAGTAGTTATTTTAGCAGTGCAATAGATACTGAGGCTATTCTTCCAATTTTATCAAGTTGCTTAGCAACAAGTACTTCTTTTCCTTCTCCTTTTCCGTCTTCTCTGGCTCTCTTTTTCTGTCTGTATCTCTCAGTTCTGTTAAAACCCACCAGAACTTGAATTTGCAGAAAAGTTCACAGCTGCCCAATACTAATAACACTACAATATATCATAGTATGAGGTCGTTTAAAAAAATCAAAAGTTGCCATTTTCAGAGAAAGAACATGAACATTAATCACTCAATCACAATTCCAATCGATATAGTTGCAAAGTACAATTGTTTCAGAACTCTTAATCTTAAGCTACTCTCAAAGCATCTAAGAGAAGATAGATTTTTAGGGTACAGAAAATTTTTAAATTCTTTTCACAGTGACCTTTATGTATTTCTAGAAGCTTTCTCAGGAATTACCATATCACCAGTTCTTTCATAGAAGCAGTTATATAATACCTCTCTTCATTCCTGCACGACTTAAGCAGCTGAGGTCCTCAGTCAGGACTGTGCATAAATTAAGTACCATCCTTGATCCAAGAGATATCTCAAAAAGCAACAAGTAAATCAGCAAAAGACAAAGAAAGAGAAAGCCACACCAGATCCCATAAGAGACAATTATCTTTTGACCATAACATGTAAATGTCTTACTACATTCACAAGAACATTTTCAGAGCTCTGTTTATACTTCATTATACAATTTTTTCCTAGACGGTTTCAAATAGTCTCCAATATTTCAAGTATCATCTATAAACTAACAACTCTAAATTTTAAACCTTTAGTCCTAACCTCTCCTTGGAAATTCAATCTCATAGTACTACTTGACTTCTGCTTTTGAATGTTTTGCAAATGTCACAAACTCAGTAAGTATAAAATGGGACTTTTACTACTGGCTTTAGATCTTATTACTACAGATCTAAATCTGCTCCTCTTTCAAGTATCTCCATTCCTCCATTTCTTCATCCAGCTTAAAAATGTAATGTTTGATTACTGCTTCCCTTCCTTTCATTTTACCCAAATAAAACCCAACAATCATGCCTACATCTGTGTATTACACATATTGCAAATCAGTACAACCCCATATATTCCAGTAAGTTTCAAGGCCAAAACGCTATCATTTCTCACTTGGGTTCCATTATTGGAAGAAAACTGCACCTTATAGTTTAATAAAAAAAATACTTCTACAAAGTTATAATATAGGTTTTAAATAGGCATTTAAGAAAAGCATAACACATACTCAATGGGTACATTTCTTAATGATCAGTTAGACATTATCAATGTTAGTTGAATTTTGACCATATATATATAAAATATATTATATATATGCACATATACTCTCACTGTTTCATAAATGCAGTGAAAATTTAAATATCATAATTCAAATTAGTAGCATTCATACAAACTCCTTTTTGAAATGTTTATATTAGTATAGAAATATTGTATGCATTGCATACATACACGTCCCAGAAGACAACCATATTTCCTCCACTCTCCTATCTCCCCTAACGTTGTTCTCCTTTTCTATCATCAGTTTTTCGCAAAGAAAAAACTTAATATACTCTAAATGCACAGGCTTAATTTGCCACTAGTCACAATATTTAATAAGTAAAAACTAGGAAGGTTGCAGTTCCACAGGAATAGAAATATGGGCTAAACATGACAATCACATACTAGCATAATTATTTCATTTTTATACATTTTTTTTGCATTCAACATTAGCTGCCACATTTCAAAGAAAACATATTTGTCTTTTGGAGATTAGTTTCTTTCATTAAGCATAATGGTTCCCAGTTGCATCCATTTTATTGAAAAAAGACAAGATTACATTCTTTAAGTTGTTAGTATTATATAGTATAAATGCACAATTTTAAAGGTTTTTTAAAAATTATTTTTCATGATGCAATTCCATAGTCACAGGGATTTCTCCCTCCATCCCTTCATTTCCCACCCTGATAATTTTCCCCCATAATATTACAAAAATCACAGCAGTGACTTTTTCAACAGCAGTCACAGTCCAACATACACTAATATGCTACTTAGTGTATCATCGAATTGTAGGTATAGACAATGATAGATAAACTAACATCCTATATTCAAGGTATAGTTAACAGTTCCATTGGGAATCCTCCATTTATTAAAGAGCAGAGACACATACTACAATGTATATTCATTTCCTGGTATGCTAGTCTCCATTGTATAGTTCATCTACGAGAACATATGTATATTCACACTTACCTAATTATCTATTTATCTTGTATTTTGCATGGGGGTTGTCTGAAATCAGAGAGAACATATAATATTTGTTCTTTTGGGATTGGCTTATTTCACTCAACATAATTTGCTCTAATTGGGACCATTTTGTTAAAAATGGTGGAATTTCATTCTTTTTAATGACTGGGAGTTCTCCATAGAGTATATACACCATATTTTCTTTATCTGTTCCTCTTTCAACAGGCATCTGGGTTGTCTCTGTGTCTTTGCTATTGTGGACCGTGCTGCTCTAAATATAGGCCTGCAGGCCACTAATGTAATCATTCTTTCTAATTTATTCAACCACTGATATGTCCCACAAATGTGACTTCTGAAAACATTGCATTATTTATTTGAAAGGCACAGTGACACAGAGAGAGAGAAAAAGAGAGAGAAAGAGAGAGCAAATGATCTTTCATTTGTTGATTCACTACCCAAATGACTATAATGATAAGAGTAGGCCAGGCTGAAGCCAGTAGCCTGGAACTCCAATTCGGCCTTCTACGTGAGAGGCAGAGGCCTAAGTAAATACTTGGACCATCTTCCACTAATTCCCAATGCACATAGAGTATTGTATTGGAAGCAGAGCAGTCAAGACTAGAACCAGCACACATGTGGCATGCTAGTACTTCAGGTAGTGGCTTAACCTGATGTACCACAACACTGGCCCTCAGATTATTTATAGAATCTGAATTCTTTATATAACTGAAAACAATAGATGGTATTATACAGTAATATATTTAAGGCACAATTCAGCTACAATGTTAACATAGCGGCATACCTTTTACCATGACTCTTATGTTTTTTTCTAATATTTTTCTTTCATGCTTGGACCTCTTTCAATTAGAAAGGAAAATAGCCAGGGTTTTATTTTCCAACAATTTTAGCATCCAGTATGATTTTTTGAAATTAGAATGCAGCTATACAATATCATTGTTCTTAAAAAGTACTTAAGTAGATGATTTTGTATATTAAAATGGGAGGTGAATGAAAAATAGCCAATAAATACTTATTAAGTATACATATGCACAAATGGTAAGGCTAGTTTCAATCCATATTTCCAAGTAATCAGGAAATAAGGCTTAAAGTTGAAGATATCCAAAAAGAGTAAATTCTGAAGATATAGTGGCCCATGGCCTGTGAGGTAGCTCTGCTCCAGGAAATATCCATGAACCCAGATTCTTCCTTTATTTAAAAAAATTATGTTTTATTTATTTATAAGGCAGAATTACAGAGAGACACAGAGGAAGAGAGAGAGAGATCTTCCATCCACCCACTGTTTTACCACTGAAATGACCTCAACAGCTAAATTCAGACCAGGCCAAAGCCATGAGCCCAGTGCTTCATCTGGGTCTCCTACATAGCTGCTGCAGCCCAAGTACTTGGGTCATCCTCTGATGCTTTCCCAGGCGTCTTATCAGAAAGCTAAATCAGAAATGGACTAGTAAGATCTCAAGTCAGTGCATATAAGGGATGTTGGCATTCAGGCAGCTGTCATCTTAATCCTCTACAGACTTCCACTCTACCACCTTAAGTGTAACCTTATCTTCATGATTCAAGATAAAAGCTAAAGTTCTAACTTTCATTTCCATATTTCAGCAAGGATGTGAAAGGAAAAGATGTTTGTGGGAAAGTTGGAAAAGGTTACTCAATTGAAATTTTACTTACATGCCATCAACCTTAATTACAGTTCAAAAGATAATTATGGCTGCAACAGAGGTTGGAATATACAATTCCTAATGATGTTGGTTATGAATCTATGCAGACCCTGTTATTAAGAGACAGGCAAAATCATACGTTGGCTAAGAATTCACTGTGATATTACTTTTTCTTTCCCAAATTCTCACATTTCTTGGTTGTTGTTGTTTTAGACCCTGTTTAATAGGCACTGGGGTTTCTGAACGCTTTGTGGCTAATTTTTCCCAGCCAGAGTATAGAAGGCACTATGGAGTACCTGTTAAATGAATCCAGTGTCCTATGGGTTTGCATCTGCAAAACAGATAGTAATATCTACTCCTAGGAGTTGAAAGCATTAGTCAGTTCAGCTATTGGCACAGTGCCTGGCTCAATGTCTGTTACTGTCATTATGTATCAACTCAGTCAAGAGGAAATGAGATTAGTCTACCTAAAAATTTAATATCTTCCTTCTCACTGGCATGGGAGGCAGTTGGAAGAAGAGAGAGTTACTGCCACAATTTTCACTGGAGTTCTGCTGCCACTCCAGTTCTATCCACAGAGAAAATAAAGAAGGAGCTTGTATAAAACCCTATTTTCTGCAGAAATTACTCCTGATTCATACTCTTAACAAAGCAGAAAATCTAAACACATGAATACTCACAAAGCATTTCTCAGACAATACATGGGATAAATCGATATTGTACCTACTAAAGAAAAAACAGGGAGAACCAAGAAAAGCAATTAGGACAAGTGTGTTTAAAGCTATCTGCATCAAAGCTGGAATCTGAATTCAATGCTCTTCTCCTGCAGGACTGCAGGCAAAATGGGAGAACTCACACCTGCTAAACCTTCACCTGAAAATCCTGTGAAAATACTTTAAATTACAAAGCAAGCAGGAAGAAGAATTAGAAGCAAATTTTCTACCTCTTTATTTTTCTAACATGAATTCAAAAGCTGCTAGATTACTGTTAAAGTAGTGTTGCTGGGATATCACCTCTCTTCTGTTTTCTAGACTTCTACGTTAAATTTAGGCTCCTGTTGGCAAACCTATTCTTCTTCTTTTATCTTTTCTTTTTGTAATACAAAATGATTATTTTCCTCAACTGCTGGAGTCCACGCTGGCAAAATTCAAGATAAAGCAAAATGAATATTCTGCTGTGCTTCTATTTCCCAACATTACTTTTGTACAGCAGGAAGTCCCTGAAATAAACCACAGGGAAATGTATACAAAGACATAACAATTCATTCAGGCCCTATTTAGAAGTATGTTAATTTTATTTTACCTCACAAATGTTTTTAGGCATAGTACTTTGGTAATCAATAGATGATTATAGTGTAACTGGGAGAAGAAAAAGAACAGAATCTACTGTTCAGAATCAAAACAGCATGACATAGAAGCCAGCTATAGCACTCACTCAAAGGTTGTGACTATCTGAAAACCTTTCCCTTCCTTGGTAGCAGGGTGTAATGAACACAAGAATATAAATCAATATCTTCTAGGAAACACACATTTTTAAGGACATTCAGAACATCTACTTGTTTATTAGTTAAGGTGAATCCATGCAATGACAACATCTTTAGGTCAAGTATCAAATAAGACATCTTATTAATGACCTCCACCTTTACTCCTGAATATGCTTCTCTCATAAACAGAAAACACGTCTTCAGCAAAGGAATATATAACTATTCTGAAAAGGAACTAAGATTTCACTAACATAACTGTAATCACTGAAAGATAAGGTTCTGAGATATAAGTAGTTAAAAAGAATGAAAACTTTGGTTATGTATAGAAATTGGTGTGATTCAGTCTGCAGGAAAAAAGAAAAACGTGCATGTTAGTTTAATGAGATGTAGATAAAATATTTAAAATTGGCCCAAAGTGCTCTGGTTGAATTATCTTGAATAATAAAGGATTAAATTTCCCAGAAAATCTTTATCCCAAAGTAGAATGATTTTCCGGTTCATACTCTTGATAATTTATACAATGAGATCAAAAGAGCATTTATCTCCTCTTTTCTCTTCAGAAGAAAATAGCTTTTAAATAGTAGTAACTGAGCCTCAGTGTGGCTGAGTTTGGAAACAAAATTAGCAAACCTGAAAATTCACTAAGAGAAGGCATTTTGGGAAACCATGTTACTTGAAAAAGGCGATTTTCTTGAAAAAAAAAAAACTACTTTGCTGTGAACAAACGTTTTGTTAGATACCAAACTACTACACAAATAACCGTTGAGCCACATTTTTTAAGCGTGAGTGAGTGAGTGAGTTAGAAAAGCAGACTGACGGAGAGGAGACACAGAGGAAAAGATCTTCCATCTGCTGATTCACTCCCCAAGTGGCCACCATGACTGGAGCTGAGTTGATCCAAGGCCATGAAGCAGGAGCTTCTTCCAGGTGTTCCATGTGGGGAAGCAGCGTCCCAAGATTTTGGGCAATTCTTGACTGCTTTCCCAGGCCACCAGCAGGGAGCTGCATGGGAAATGACACAGCCTAGAAATGAACCAGCACCCATATGGGATCCCAGCACATGTAAGGCAAGCACTTTAGTCAATAGGCTACTGTGCTGGGCCCATTATCCATATTTTTAAAAGTACCCAAGGTGACGCTGATATAGATGGCCAATGGAAGTAGAACTTGCTTTTTGATCAAGGCTGACTCAAGCAAACTTTCATGTTCTACTGATTCAGAATGAAACACAAGGTCAGTTTATCTTGTTAGCTTAAGTCTACATCTTTTTCTTTACACTCTTTTCCTAAAGCAACTGCACCTAATTTCACATCCTGGCCATTTCTTCTTTTCTATTAATTTGGAATCTCTAATACCTTCAATTGCACTGCTACACTGTTTACTTTAAACATTTCTAGTTTTAAAATTTATTATTGTTCTTTAATTATTTTAGGGGCATAGAGACAAAGAAACAGTAGGACAAAAAGGGAGAGAAAGAAAGACTTCCCAACTACCACTTCACATTCCAAACACCTGAAAGATTCAAGGGTTGGCCATGCTGAAATGAAGAACACAAAACTCAGTCAGAGTCTCGCCAATGGTTGTGAATTTTATGCTGCCTCTCTCGGTGTGTACTGGCAGGAAATTGGATCACAAGCAGAGAGGCCAGGAAAAAGGTCAGTATGGGACATGGCAAGTCAGAAAACAACCAAAACGGGATATAGCAGTTCCAAAATGGCATCTTAACCAATGTGCTAGAGGATGACCCCGTGTGTGTGTGTGTGTGTGTGTGTGTGTGTGTGTGTGTGTGTGTGTGTGTGTGTTTGTAGGTGCTTCTGCTATAAACTTCCCTCTGGCACTGATGTGCAATGTGCCATAAGTATGCTGTTCACATTTCATCTATTTCAAGAAATTTTTAAATTTTCCCTTTGTCCAACAACGTGGTTTAGTTATCAAGCATCTGTGAGATTGCTTAAATTCCTCTTGTTGATTTGTAGCTGATTTCACTATAACCAGAAAAGATACATAATACATTTTAGATTATTTTATATAACATTTGTTTCATGGCCTAACAAATGTTCTATTCTGGAGAAAATTCCATATGCTGATGATACAAATGTGTAGCCTTTAGTTGCTGAATGAAATATTCTATAAACATCAACTAGTTCCACCATAGGATTGGAGTCCATCTCTCCGTTCAGATCTATGTTATTGGGTGTTCCAGCATTGAATGCCCATACATATTTGCAATTATGCTTTCCTCTTGAAATTTTAAATTAATTCCGTCATCATCATATAGTGATCTTCTTTGTCTCTTTTTACAGATTTTTACTTAAAGTTTCTTCTCTATAATGTAAGTATAGCTACTGCTGTTCATTTTGGATTTTTATTTGTTGTTATCTTTTGCAATTACTTTCAACATAGCTGCTTCATTAATGATAAGTGAATTTCTTCTGGCAGCTTAACAACGGGTCAGGTTTTGTGCCCATTTATACACTCTAAATTTTTAAACAGGCAATTTAATCATCCACATTCAAAAATTGTCATTTTACTAGTTTTCTCATTTGTTGTGTTTCTTTTTCTCTTTTTTCCTCTTGTTGATCTTTGTGATTTGTAGTTTTCTGTACTGATGGATTAATTCTTTTCTTTCTCTTTTGTGTACTTGATCTACTAGTGAATTTCATAATTTTGTGTTTTTATGCATAACAGTAATTGTGCTTTTTCTGATAGCATTAAACTTAAGCATTTCTTATAGGGCTAATCTGATGATATAAAGTTTTTATTTGTCTTGAAAATTTTATTTCTCTCCTAATTGTCTCTCCTAATTTTATAGGGTCATTTTTATAGTAGAAGACCTTCTCATGGTATGTTCCAAAGTGTCAGTTGGGTACACTACAGTAGCTTTGATTCCAGTGAGGTAGAAAAACATAGTGTGCACATATCCTCTAGCTGCGATCAGTGATCAGTTATTCCTGCCACAGGGATTAGAGAGAATTTCTCCAACAGCTGGGATGCAACTCTTAGAGGAGGGTGAGCTCACCAGAATTTCAGGGTGTAACATAATAGGCTGTAAGAGTGGGATGCCAGTCAGTTTTCATGAATCATTTGGTGGTGGCTCCACCCTGCTAGCTTGAGTGGACAAGATGCAGCTGCCAAAGTAGGGGAGACAAAACCCACATGAGTATTGGACAAGTATTCAGACACTAAGACGCACAAATCAGCTTTCCGAGAAAGGCACCAATTGTTGTCTGAAAACTATTCAAATACTTTTAGGTAGCTTCAATGGGATCGTCCTCTCAAAGTAGATAATCTACCTCCTTCCTGGGACTACAAATGGCTAGGCAGGGCGATTTATCTGCTTCCTAATGGCTACAGTATGCTGAGCCACTCAAGACAAGCTTCCAGGTAACTCCCCAGTATCAGATATGTGGATAGGCTTCCCAGCAACATCTAAGGCAGTTGGTATTCTAAGTTTTTCAAAACAGGCTACCCAACTTGAGGGTATATAAAAATGGTTAGGAGCACCCAGTCTCGAAATGCCACTGGAGCCAAGCTGATCAGAATGAGCTTGCCAATCATTTCCCAACACTAATGGTGGGTAAGCAGGGTCACCTCTCTGGTTTATATGGCCAATCCAGCTGAGCTGTAGGGGATAGCCATGACTGTTTTACTGGAGTCTGAGTCATTCTGTCAAAAAGTGAAATTGTGCAGTAGAAGTATGTTAGGAAGAGGGCACATCCTGAGTGGGGCTCTTTCTCCAGGCAATGAAGCAATCTGGATCCCTGACAGCATTCTAAAGATCTCACAAAGCTATAGCCTGTCAGGATTGCATGTTTCTCCAGTAACAAATACGTCAAATGCTTGACGTAAGTGGGAACTGCTGGGGCTTATGTTTGCTTTCACCACTCAAAGTCCTTTCTGAGTCAATATTGATCTTTGTCACATATACACTGTTTTCCAGGGCTCTACCTCAAACACTGTAGTGTAATAGTTACTGTATTTTCTTTGATTTGATTCTTTTTTGTGGAGGGAAGTGCACCTAACGTCTCTGGTCATCATCTTGCTGACATTTTCCACCTAACAGCCCATGAGGCAGTTATGTCCAGGAAAATTTCAAAGGCTGGACTATAATAATTAATAACATCATTTCACTCTACACATGGGTAAAGTGGAAGACACTTCCATCAATTTTTCTCTGGCATCCAAAAAGCATTAAAAAATAGCAATCTCTTTAATGTCAATACTCCTCTGGCTAAATACCTATTTATTACTTGAGGAATTACCTATTCCTCAAGTACTGAATACAATAGATTAACAGATATAAGATTTCAAGTTTAGTATGAACTGATACTATTACTATGCTCATGGTAACCCATCTAAGCCTTAGTTGCATCATTATAAATATTAGAGGAGCTTGACTATAATCCTAGATAACAAAAATACATTTTAAAAATAAAATTGGTCTGTACTATTACAAAAATTGTTGAAGGGCTCCTAGATCAGTTTATTGGCTATCATCTATAAGTAGCCATGGCTATTTCTTACAACCAGTAAAATCTAGACCTAAACAAAGAAACCAAAATTTTGCCCTGAACAACACTATCATTGCCTTATTTTTTCCAAAGTAGACATATAGCCTGGCTTAACTATGTATGACTAAAACATATGTAATCCCTGCAAATTTGTTAATAAGAAAGTTTGGATAAAGACAGGGAACTTGGAAAAAAATCAAAAGATCATTTAGTAAAAAAGAGTTTCTCAATTTTTAGTTCTTCTTCCAAAAGAATAACAGATTATTTTGAAGCACAATTAATATATATGCTATCTATTCCAAGTATTATAGACAAATTCAAATAACATTTGAATATATTACATACAATGTGTAGGTCTTGAAATTAGAGCAACAACCAAAAATATTAATGCATATTCATCTTTGGTATGCCATAAAATATCCCAAAGCCTTGTCAAATGAGTTATCTCCACAATACATTTTACTACCATAAACTGGAAAATGTTAGAATGAAAAAAGAATTAAATAAAAGATTTTTCTTCTATCTTTTATGTTCCAGGCAATGACCATATCTGTAATTTACAAAGTCACTGAAAAAAATATCCTTACATGAACATAGCTATTATTCACAGAGCTCTCTTAGAGTAAAAATAGATCAGATGTGACAAATCCCTAAGCAATTACTGTTTTCTTGCCATCATTTTGTGATGAAGACATGTTTTGTTTTGATTGATTTCAGGAATTATAATAACTAAAAGCTGTTCAATTAGAGCATGATGTTTATTTTCAGCACCAAGATGATCAAAAATAAGATTCTTACTTTACTATAGAAATATTTTATTTATTCTCAAACACATATGTGAAGATGTATAATTTCTGTTTTTCCCCAAATATTTAAATACCTTATAAAAATAAACACTATGCATTAATACATTAATTATCCACCTTCATATATATGTGTGTAAATATACATATGTATTTGTATATATGCTTCCAGTAAATAACATTAGTTATTCCAGGTTTTTAAAAAAATATCATTTGGAAAATCTGTTAGGAGTAAACTGAACATTTACTTCATGGCATTGTGCAGACAAACAGACTGAAATATCTAGCAAGGGAGAGGACAGAATTTGTAAGTTTATTGTATTTTAAGAATAAAATTTCATTTCAAATTAAGCATAAATACTAAAATATGGAGCTGGCATGGTGGCATAATAGACTGATTCTCTTCCTGCTAGTATGGCATCCCATATGGGCACTGGTTCAAGTCCCGGCTACTCCATTTTTGACTCAGTTCCCTGCTTATTGCCTGGGAAATCAGCAAAAGGATGGCACAATGTCCTTTAGCCTCTATATCGAAATGAGAGACCCAGAAAAAGCTGCTGGCGCCCAGTTTCAAACCGTCCAGCTGTGGGCACTGCAGCAAAAAAGGAAGTAAACTAGCAGATGAAAGATTTCTCTTTCTCTGTCTCTCTGCAACCCTGATTTTCTAAGTAAATATATATTTATATTTTATACATTTAAATATATATTTTTTTAAAAAAATAAAATAATATTATAAAAATACTCAGGAATAAAAGACAGAAAAATAAGATTAAAACAGTTTCAAATTTATATGGCCTTTCCTGAAGATGTTTGGTATTTCCTTTGATCTTGTCTGAATACTAAAAAAAAAACCTGATGTCAGCTTCAAATGCTCAGCATTTAAAACATGATTAATATGATTAATTGGTTCAAAATATTATTAGTTGTTTTTCTTAGGACAAACCGAAGCAAAGACTATCCCTGATTTTTTAATTCTGCTGTGTTTTTGCAAAAACAAAACAGAGTTGCACTTTGGTCTCCAAGAGGTATATTCTGCCCCCTGGCAAACCAATTAAGAAGATTCTCTTTTAACTGTGGCATGACAGGCTCACTTTACCTGTTGCTGCTGTTTCCCTAAAACTTCAACTACAGTGAAATATCTCAGGCTGCTGTATTTTATATATGCTATTGTTTAAAACAAAATTACAATGAAATCTCATAATGAACATTTCACCTAAAAAAAGTAACAAATACTGTCCTGTGCAATGCTCTATTTCTGATGTCAATATTTTCAAGGATTCATCATATTAATTTGCAATATATTCCAAAAGGAAAAAACTACATTAGCATCTGAAATCCTACAGTTAATATTCAATTTATTAGTCTCCAACTCCTACCATAGACTTGTGAAAGGAATGGAGGCGACAGAGGGGTAGACAAAGCAAATAAAGATCACAAGACAAGTAACTCAAAATACCCACAGATACACAATCTATGTAATGAAATAAGACAAATAGACTCTTTAAGGCAAAAATTAAATAAGTTAATGAATGAATGAGTGAACCTTATTTAAAAGCAAGGAAGCTTGGAAATCAAACAGCACAACAATATGTCCAGCAGAAAATGTGAAGAGAGAGGCCCTCTGCAAGGTCTTTCTAATGTTGTGAACCCAGATGAGAACTCATTAGTAGAATTAATTCAGATTTCCTGTCCTCAACTATATAATGCCAGATCTCCTTCTCAAAAATACCTGATAATACTCAAACAATACCAAGATCATTCCTCATGGGCTTCCTCTTCAGAGCCTTTCTCTACTCCCTATTGCAAGTATTCTCGTGTGAAGACTGAAGAGATGTGGGACCCTCCTAGAGGTGCTTGCCCCCAAGGGCACTGCGCTCTCCAGAGTCCTCCCTGAACCAAAAAATCTCAAGATAGTTAAAATATGGTGGCGCTTTCTCTTCTGTACTCTAGATATCTGGTTTTAACTTACTAGCTCCTCCAGCACTAGTTGTGCTAGTTGAGGAAAGGGAAACCTAGAATCTGGCAACCACAGGACACAAAATCCCAGTTAAGAAACAGAAAATAATCAGTTACACAGCATTGTACTTAGAGTTAATGATACTGCAATGTACATCTAAAGTTTTGTTAAGAGGGTAATATGAAGTGTGCTACATACACGCAAAACAGCATGTTTTAACGATGTTTGTAGGTTCTCTCCCAGGATACTTTACTGATGTGTCCTTTCCATCCTTGGCCTACAGTACTCAGGCAAAACAACTTCTGACTTACTCAATTGTTCATCATCCATGCTGAGACATATATTCATTATAACAAAATGGGAGGTCCTACACAGAAGAATTAAACAGAGGTTCCAGAGCACTCAGAAATTCAGTGTAGCTATACCAGATAAACAATGATGAATTGTGGTAGACAAAGCTGGCCAGATATTTTTAGTCTTGTTTCAGACATGATGCAATGACTAACATCGGGCATATATTGTGTCCTGAACACTTCTATTTTACACAGTTTCCATCAACACTTGATTTAATGAGAAATTGAGGTTAAGATATATTAATTTGTCAAGGTCACTCAGCAGGCATGTTGCAGAGCTGAGAATAAAATCATCTAGTTGATGCCATAGTTTCTGTCCTAAGTACTTGACAATACCAGGTTTATGAGATAATCTGTGAAATAACATAAATAAATGATCACACAAGGAAAGCAACACCATAGAAACTAAGCTGCAAAGGAGAATATGCATGGAGAAGATGGAAAAGACACTTAAGGGGAAAACATAGAGCTTTAATTTAATGTGTAGGCATAAAAGGGAAGTCCTTACTTTCAGGAATATTAATACTTTCCCATAGCAGTATTAGCATTGGTAAAAAAAAAAAAGTTATTTGGGGATTAATAACATTAAATTTGAGTTGGTGATTCTAGTCACAAGGGTCTGTGTTAACAATTACCAAAAGGCAAGTTATGGAAAAATAATAACCCTTGCCCCCACATCACCAACACATTACACCAGAATGAGTGAAACTTCTTCACACCAACATACATTGCAAAAAGATTAAAACTAAACTGAAAATACCAGATGTTGGTGAGGATGCAAAGTACCTAGAATGCCCACAGGTTGATGAGGAGGATACAAAATGGTAAAAACAACATCAAAACCAGTTGCCAGTTTCTTCTAAATTCAAAAATGTATTTGACAAACAACACAGAAAGCCTACTTCTTTTTACCCAATTGAAATCAAAACAAAGAAAAAGTCCATATGTGAATATTCATATTAGCTTTATCCCTAATAACCACAAGCTGTAAATAACCTACATTTCCCTGAAATGAAGACTGGAAAAAATCACACTGGCCTATACTTAGTGTGAGATACTTCTGAGCAATAAAGATCAAATTATTGACAAATATAATAAAATGTTGAATTTCACATGCTTTCTGCTAAATTAAAGATGATAGACACAAAACACTGCGTGATTCTAATAATTTATAATACATTCTAGAAAACACAAAACAGATTAGCAGTTGTCATATGGTAAGGGCACAGGGAAGATTTAACTGCAAGGAACTATTATACAGAAATGCTGGGGAAGGTTATGTTGAAAATGCTCTGTATCTTAATTGCAGTGATGATAATATTGAGTTTACCCATTTGCGAAAATCATAGAATTCTATGCCAAAAAAGTGATTTCTACTTTATGAAAACTAAAAATAGATTTTAAAATAGAAAAAATACCTCCTCTACAAAAAAGAACAAGGCAAAGCTTTACATTTTCTAAATCTTACAAAGCAATAAAACATAATTTCAAAGAATACTATCTATAAATAAGAAAAAGTATCTAAGTATTTACACTGAAAACTAGATTACAATTTTTCAAAAATTATATGCACAGGGTATAAAAATGTATTTATTAAAAACCTAAGTGGCTGGCCAGAATGATGTTTTTATCAAAGTTTATATGATTTTTATATATAGGTTGTTTATACAAAGTAGCTATAAAATGCTTATAGCATGTTTTTTAACCTTTCTCTGAATGAAGAAGAGTAAATTAATGCGAAGCTACATTTCTAGAAGAAGCTGTCAAAACTTTGTACTTTCTGGACAAAGAGAATTTATAAATCTCTATTATGTTAAATTTGATACTACAATTTTGATAAACTGTTCCAAATGGGCTATTTACTAGGACAAACAATGCCTCCTAACAAGAGGAAAAGAAGTAGCCTAAGAAAACAACTGCTGAGATTTTAACACAAACACTTTGATACACAGTGCTAAAGAGTGTAATTTGATATCAACCAGAAGTCAGACTCAAAATTCCACTTTCTGAAAAACAACATCAAAACAAAATGCAATTTATTTCACCAAACATAAGAATTTACTGTATGCAAAAACACTGTGCTACGCAATAAGCAAACAGTTGAAAAACAGCATTTTTCCTGCATAGAATGCATAGATAAGCAAGGAAAAAAGACATAAAGAAATATACTTCTCACAATAATTTAAGTGTAATGACAAAAGTATATTCCGGAACACAAATAGCCAGAGGAAAAATGTCTGTCTTTGAGGATGTATCAGAAAAGATACCAACCAGATCCTATGATCCTCAAAAATCACAGGATTTGCCTCCAGGAATGATTAAAATGCTAGAAAACCAGTTTGAAGAGGCAAGTGCTTTGATATTTATCACCACTACATTCCATTATTGGAGTTTTGAAAGCACTGAGCAAGAATCTCTCTGACTTGGGATAATTATCTAGGTGATAAAGTTCCACAGGAAAAGGAAAATTAAAATCTTCCTTTCTTAAAAGTTAAAAAGTTCCAAGTAGTATGAGTATATTCACTAAAATCTCTTTACAAAAAAAAGCAAAACTAAATGTCTTTTGATAGCTCACGCCATGTTGCTGCGAGACAGCTATTCTACCCAAAATTAAAATTGAGAGATATAAACGTTTATTTGTTCTGTAATTAACTGTGGCCACAGTTCCAATTTATTTTATCTGCTCCAATATTATCCCTATGAATTCAACACATGATCTTGCTACTAATGGCTTTCGATAACTTGATTCAACTGTAGGAAAGTTGACATATATATCTATAAAAGGTAAATAAAACAACTAATGCATTGCATATTATTTGTGAGATTAGGCACCATTCAGGAGGATGGCCCAAGCAGGAGACCCAGACGGAAGTTCGTGGCTCCTCTGGCTATTGTTGTATATTCCGGAACACAATATATATTTTTACCATCAAAAGACATTCATTAAGACATAGTCTCCTTTCCTTCTGAAATCTTTATGATGTGTCATTTTAATCAATCAGCGTTTACCAATAATCCTTAAGAGTCAATTTAGACAAATTTTTCTGAGACCATTCTTCCATAACAGACTTTTTTTTTAGGACAGCACATTTTAGGGCTAATATTTATTAAGCCTTCTGAGAATTTGTGCAGGCTTGCTAAACTTGCCAGCTCCATCAGTCTTATCTACTTAAATGACAGCCACAGCAACTCTCTGTTTCATATCACAAACAGCAAGACAATGCAGAGGACAACCATAGGAGCTCTCGACACATCTAGGCTGCCAGGAACTCTGTCAATGTTGGCAGCAGCATCAGACATCAAGAAACTAGGGCCACTTTCCAGCTTCTTACTGGAACATCAATCAGTTTTCCTTTCAGCTCAACAAACTTACAAGCAATGTTGGCCATATGGCAATCCAATACAGGGGCACAACCATGCACCAATGTAGATGGCTCAGAATATCCACCTGGGTTATGAAACCAGCTGCTTCTATTTATGCATCGTTTTTGCTATGACCAGCAACGCTGTCGCAATGAATATCTCTGACAGACATGTTCTTGACAGTGAAGCTCGTGCTGTCCACAGGAAGAGCTTGACTCAAAGGTATATGATGCATTTCAATAGACTATATTTCAGTTGTTTAACACTGACTACAGTAGAGGCGACCAGTGAGGCAGAACAGATGCAAAGGTTTGTCAATAAGACTGGCTATTACTGGCTATTACTAATACACAACCCAGGACTTCAAACAATGTGGTTTCACTAGCACTGCCATCTTTATGTACGGCTTTCCAGCCCTTGAGCACAGCATGACAGCATTTGGCTTCAGCATGTTGTCATTCTTCCAACCAGAAACTGGCACACATACTACTGAATTCTGTGTCACAGTTGTAAACAATTATCTTAATGTAGGTTCTGGTTTTCTTACTGATTTCCGCATATTTCTGTGGCTATAAGGTAGTTCAGTGGAATTCAGCATGCTTACAAAAACAATTAGTTGCCTCAATCAAGTGTTGCAGCATTAAGGGAAGGCATATGGGATGCCCATTCTCAGAGACCCCAAATTCTAACTCGCCAATAGAATTAGCAACAATCATGATAGCTAAGTCAGCCTGGGAAGTGCCATATTTTTGATAGTCTCTTTATCTTGTAGTATCAGTTATAAACATATAATACTTTCATGTCTCAACTATCCACTAGCAGATATCAATGGAAATAGCAGACTCAGGTTCAGCTTTCAGTTTATACAACGCCCAGGCATACTTGAAGGAGCCCTTTTCTATATCAGAAGAATCCCTCTAAAATTTTTCAATAGTTCTTTTGTGGATTCTTTTACATTTGTAGATCAATTTACCAGTAGTAGAAAGCTTCTACAAACCTACATGTCTAATGACTTTGATATGAATAGTTTCCTTTCCTATTTTGACTTTTATTTATGGATGATTTTCATCACATTTGTATTCTGCAGGCAAATCCACCAACACCCCCTAAATTTTCTTCTACGTTCTTGAAATGTTCACAAAATCTAATTTGTCAATATTAACCAAAGCATATAAATCACTGGAATATGAATATATACCTATGCATGAATATATGGAGATATTAGAATTTCCTTTTGTATGTATTTTTTTCAAGAGTGAAAATAAATTGTTTTACTAATACTTAACAAAGAGGATACATGTCTACCCCTTGTCCTATTTCAACTACAAAGGCAATTTGAAGAACATATGTAAGAGGTAGAAGCTGATTGTTAAATATTCATTTATCTCTTATCTTTCATTAGGTTCCAAAGTATGACACTGTGTGTAGCCACAAAGAGATTGATTCACTAAGCTTAAGATTACATTACTGGGCCCGGCGTGGTGGCGCAAGTGGTTAAAGGTCCTCGCCTTGCACGCCCGGGATCCCATATGGGCGCCAGTTCTAATCCCGGCAGCCCCGCTTCCCTTCCAGCTCCCTGCCTGTGGCCTGGGAAAGCAGTCGAGGACGGCCCAAAGCTTTGGGAACCTGCACCCGCGTGGGAGACCCGGAAGAGGCTCCTGGCTTCGGATCGGCATAGTATCGGCCCGTTGCGCTCACTTGGGGAGTGAATCATCAGACGGAAGATCTTCCTCTCTGTCTCTCCTCTCTGTATATCCGCCTTTCCAATCAAAAAAAAATAATAAAAATAAATCTTTAAAAAAAATAAAAAATAAAAAATAAAAAAAGATTACATTACTGGGCCCAGCATAACAGCCTAGTCCCTAAGTCCTCATTTTGCATATGCCAGGATCCCATATGGGCACCAGCTCATGTCCCAGCTATTCCACTTCCCACCAAGCTCCCCGTTTGTGACCTGAGAAAACAGTTGAAGATCGCCCAAAACCTTGGGACCCTACGTGTGAGACCTGAAAGAAGCTCCTGACTCGTAGATTCAGATCAGCTCAGCTTCAGCTGTTATGGCCACTTAGAGAGTGAACCAGCAGATGGAAGATCTTTCTTTCTCTCCTTTCTGTAATCTACCTTTCTAATAAAAATAAATAAAGTTTGGAACTTTCACCTCTGTCCTAAGGTTAGTTGTTTAGCATCAGACCTGAAAACTAAACCAGCCCCGAAATCAGTCCATTTTTAAAAATTATTACCATTAATGTTACAGGCTACCCTGAGAGTATGAACTGCCTTGAGATATTATGTAACAATTATAAAAACTTACGGTACTAAAAGCACTTTCAAGATTGTTGTTCAGGGGCCAGCACTATGGAAAATGCATATGGACTATGTTAACCAGGCCTCAGTTGACCTCCCGGAGATACAGTTGTTCCTTCATTCTGAAACCTTTCTGTAGTTGACGTAAGTGCTGGTCCTCTCTATTCAGCTATTTTGATCATTCCCTTAATCTTCCATGTGGTTTTCTTTCAAGATTATTTTTTTTTTCATTTGGAAGGCAGAATTATAGAGACAGATAGAGGGAGACACAGACCTATCTATTGCTTTGCAATCTGCAAATGGTTGTAATGGTCAGGGATGGACCAGGCCAATGACAAGAGTCAAGAGTCTCTCCGGGGTCTCCTACATGGGTACAGGGTTAGCACTTGGGCCATCTTTGGTTGCTTTCCAGGCTGCATTAATAGAAGGCTGGGTTGAAAGTGGAGCGTCCAGGACTAGAACTGTTTTCCATATGGGATGTTGGCCCTGCAGGCAGCAGTTTAACACACTATGTCACAGTGCCAGGTCCTTGTTGTTTTTTACTTTATAACTTTTGGTGACACAAGCATATTAATTAGCAGAGATCACTAAGGAGAATAATACCAAGAACTAAATATCCAAATCTCAGGTTCTTCAAGATTTCAGTATTCAATTCCTGAATTCAAGTCCTCATTATCATGATTTTAGTAAAAGGTTTCCCCTCTGTTTTAATATATCCAACAATGAAGAACTCACAATTTTATTAAACAATTAATTACCCACCTGTTTTAAATATTTTAGAAATAGACAATGTATAAGGATACTAAATACAAACTTATCTGAGGATAAAAGAAATTCAGTGGTGTAATCTGTCTATAAATTCCATCTCCTGCTTCCTTTCCTGTACACATAATAATCCCTCATGCTCTAATCCAAAAGACTGCTATGTGCTCCATATTAACACAATTGTTTCAAAGACTTAAGAAATTAAAGATAATGCCTATAATCTCAAGATATTTCTCCTCCTCCATGCATTATAATTATTTTCAATAAAGCAAGCCAGCAGTTATTTTATACGACTTTAAAACTTTTAAGAGGTTAATTGGAATACCTGCCACAAACTTTTAGCTAAATATATCTCCTCCGCCACACAACACCACTCTCTCCATATCCTCTTTTACATTTATATATATAAAAGTGCAATTTAATTTCAGAAAGTTCCTGTTATACCTCAACTCTGCCCATGGAAATTTCATTCACAATACACAATGCACTGAGTCATCATTTCCATGTGAGTGCTACCAAAGAGAAAGCCGGGCACTGAGAGTTTTCTACAACGAAAACACTCTTTCAGAAATGGTATCTCTTGCCCTTCCTGAGTTACTTGAAGCCCTGTCCATCAACTATTGCCTTACGGTCTTATTTTCATCTTTTTTGTTCTTTTAATCTAATGGAATCAAATGAAACAACAAGAGCATTTTAGCTAACAAATTATTCAACTTTTTAATATATTCACTGGAAGGTCTGACTAACTTAATACTTCACACTACTTCACTGACTTATTTAAATTAATCCATCTCAAAAGGGAAATCAAATGTCTTCGTCCACAGAAACTATTTCATTGTCATCAGAATTCAATTTTAGTTTCTTCCATGTTATCTTTTAATGAAACTAAATATAGTTAGGAAATGGAGGTTTTGTTAGATTATCTAGGGCTCTAAAGTTTTGCAGACTGTTTTTGTCAAGTTAATCCTTTTTGAAGACAAATTTATTTGTTTATTTGAAAGGCAGAATGTATAAGAGAAAGAATGAGAGACAGAAAGAGGTCTTCCAACACTGTTTCTCTTACCAAAGGCCACAACAGCAAGACTTGAACCAGGCTGAAACCAGCAACCCAGAATTCCATCCCAAGTGGAATCTTATCCACCACATTAAAAACTTGTCTCAACCATTTATTTTACTAAGAGATTAAATTTAGTAATAGAAGTGTTACATGTAAACAACATTTCTAAGGGAAAGCAATTCCAAAACTTGCATTAAGAGTTCACGCTTTTGCTATTATACTGCGTTGTCTTCTTATGGTGGCATACATATCCACACAGTATATCGAAATCTGTATCTACACAGGGCAGCTGTGGTAGGCAGTTGAGGAAGGAACCAGTCCACAAATCAATCTCTTTCACTGTGCATATGTGTGTCTTCTAGATCCATCACTCTGGCTTCTAGACAGATAAAATTTTCTTAATTTTTAACACTTTGAGCTATCTATTTACATAAATTTCTAAATAATAAGTATAACATGCCTACTAATTTATTCATTTATATATTCAACAGGGAGATGATGAATCTCATTTGTTTAGGAGCTACCTGCGTCAGGCAGTATAAATGATTCTTTATAAATAATGTGAATTTTAGTCTTTATTACAATTCTGAAAAACAAATATTATCATACTCATTTTTCTCTGAGGAAACTAAAGCTCACAGGTACAATTAACTGATAAAGAGTACACTTAGAATTTGAATTGATACACCTATGGGTATATTACAGGGCCAGCATAGTGGTCTAGCACACTAATCCTCTGCCTGCAACAGTTGGCATCCCATACAGGTTCCGGTTCCTATTCCTGACTATTCCACTTCTAGTATAGCTCCCTGGTTACGGCCTGGGAAAACAGCAGGATGGCCCAAATTCTTGGATCCCTCCAGCCACATGGGAGCTGGGAAGAAATTCCAGGATCTCAGCTTCAGATCAGGTTAGCTCTGGCCTTTGGGACCATTTTGGGAAAGAACCACGAAATGGGAGAACGTGGTCTCTCTATCTCTCCTCCTCTCTCCGTAAAAATCTTTCAAAGAAAAATGAGAAAAAAAATCTTTTGAAAAAGTGCCCTCCTTGGAAAGCAATCTAGCAAATGAAAAATCTCTTTCTGTTTCAGTAACTCTGACTTTCAAATAAATACATAATTATTGAAAAAAATGCTAAGTGACTTCAATTCCTACTTTAAGACAGCAGCATGGAAAGCATTGTAACTATTGTATATGAAGCAAACACAAGTTACTTCTACCACTGGACAAAGTGCACCTTGAAATCTGAGGTATAAGCTAAACATAGGTAAATATAATCTTGCTGATTTTCTTACTTTTCCCTCCAGACTACTGAAGAATTTCTGTACCACCAAATGGCAGACCAGCTCTCCTGATCAATTTCTAAGTCATGATTAATGTTCTTACACTAAGAACCATTCAATGATGCCTTATCATTTGCACCATTAAATTCTACAAAATAAAGATAAACCTGCACTCATGTAAGAAACATGGATGTCTTGTTCACCTCTATCTTCATAATTATATGTCATTTTGTAACAAAAAGGGTAGAATGACTTATAAACAGAAATAAAATGCAAATTATCATGAAATAAAAGCTCCCTGATAAAAATAAAATAACAGGAAGAGAAAGTAAGCCAGCTGTATGTCCTTGTAGTAGCCACAAATTTGGCTTTTTTGTTTTTCTGTCTAGAAACCAACCTGAAAAATACTAACTTATTGCTGTGGAAATTTGAATTCTAAAGGAATACTTTCTACAAAAAGAGAAATATAATTATCCTTTGTCTTAAAATAATGTCTTCAGACCTTCTTGGAAAATAAGTTAATAAATAATTATTTTCATCCTTCACCCACACAATATATGTAACAATATCTTTATAGATCTGGCTTTTATGGTTCCAGGAAAAAAAGACAAGATACCAAGTAACATACTTAGAAATCCTCCACATCCATACTACTTCAACACACATCTCCCACTGAAAGAACAGATTCTTGGTTGATAAATGCACAGACTATTCACTGCAGAGGCTGAAGCATAGGACCAGGAACCTGGAAATGGTCCCCCCTTCAGCTGGCTTCATCTAGTCTCCAAAACAGCAAGACAGAGAGAAAAAGAAGGAAATACAGAAAGTCTATATGAACTGACTTACAGTTAGGTTCCTCTTTGAATGTTTGATAAGAAAGTGTAATAAAAATTTAAATTCACCTTCAACTATTTTGGATATTTTGTCATTTCTTTGAATGTGAAGTGCTACCAAAATAGCAATGAAATAGTTAGCTTTTCACTGTATATATTCTAATGACCTTAGTATACAAGAATAATGGCATCCCGGGGCTCCTGTGGTTCCAGCCATCTGTGCACTCTCTCACAGTGGACAAGAAGGGACTTCTCCATCTGTCTAGAATTCACTTATGCAAGAATGAGACTTTTTAATTCTTTCAAACACAAAAGTTTTCTATTACAAAACTTTCAAAAAGAAAAATATATAATGGGGAAAAAATTAAACCCAAAAGATCATGTTTACCAAATATAATTGTGGTGTCCCAATTTCCAAAGAAACCCAAAATCACTCAGTGATCATATGCTAGTTAAAGTAGTTATTTCCAGGCAACTTCAAAAACGCTAGCAAAAGTTGCTCTTCTGTTATTTTGATTGTAAGCATGTGCATTCGTATATGGCAAGAAAAAATAATTTAAAGGATGAAGGAGGGGCCAGTGCTTTGGCTCAACTTGCTAATCCTCCAAGAGCCAGCACCCCATATGAGTACCAGGTTGTGTTCTGGCTGCTCTACTTTCCATCCAGCTCCCTGATTGTGGCTTGAGAAAGTAGTACAATACAGCCCAAAATCTTGGGCTCCTACACCCACAAGGAAAACCCAGAAGAAGCTTCTTGCTCCTTGCTCCGAATCAACTCAGCTCTGGCCACTGAGGCCATTTGGGGAGTAACCAGCAGATGGAGATCTGTCCTTCTCTCTGTAAATCTGCCTTTCCAATAAAAATGAATACATCTTAAAAAAAAAAAAAAAAGGACAAAGGAACCTCACACAATTGCTCCACAAATCCACATCTCCCGTTTTCTCCTCCTCTCCTCCTCATCTTATTCCTTCAAACTAAAACAAGTGAAAAGTGAAACTTGAACATTCTGAATTCAATGCTGCAGCACTACAGTCCTACAGAGGCTTGACAGTAGATGTGACACATGCTTTTTAGCTGGGACACATTCCAGACGGTTTTTAAAAGAAAGAAATTTGGAGAGTGTTACAGGGTGACTGATACCTGACAGGTAGTTGAAGCTACAAGTCTTTGCAAGTTTTAATATTGGTATATGTACTCAGCATGGTAAAGACATATTTAAATCATACACAAAGAAATAATATCATCTGACCTGCTTATGTCATTGGATTGTCTTGAGCATCTGAAGCTGAACTGCAGAAAAAAACACTCCGAAACTATAATGAACAATATTTAATAATATCAGTAAAATATCTGTGGACACAATTAACTTCCAAAAAATACTTTAAAATTGGGTATAGTACTAGCCCTGTTTCTGAATCTCAAAATTGCCATTTACTGTGGAGAAGATGTTTCTAAAAATACACAAAATGGTTAGAGAATCTAAATAACCATGAACCAGCTAAGTTCATTTTGGCTTAGTCTTATTTAAGCAGTTACTGTATTTTCTTATCCATAAAAGAATGATTATTCTGATTCCTACTTGTTAGAAAAACAGGAATCTGATTAATAATTGAAATTAAAATATAGGGAGGAGAAAGCATCGAGTATCTGTAAACAAAATAAAACCAAAAAGAAAGTTTATAGCAACTGTGGTTAGGTTATTTCTAGACCAATGTTTCCCTCAACTGATGTTTTTGTGGCTCTCTTTATATTACTACACAGCTCAAAAGTGCCTTTCATGCTCAGCAGGCACTTAATAGGAAAACAACTGATAAACTGAAAAGCTATCATAAGAATATAGAATTTTATAGAATCAAAAATTCATAAAACTTGGCTTATGTACCCAAACATATCAGAAATGCATATGTCATATCAGCCATTCACCACAAACAAAAATCAAATTTAACCTTAATACTTATACTTAGAGATTCTCCCCCATCAAAATTATGTTAAATGATATTTAGTGTTAACTTTTTATCCAAATATATACTTATTACTATCTCCCCTTTACTGTAAACAAAACAATAGAGATCGCCTATACAGTTGATAAACTCGTTGGTACTAAACATGACCAATTACTATTCCTTATTTCTAAGGAATTGCTCCACAACTTGACTTCCAGATGGGACATCTTTCCTAGACTGCAAAACAAAACTGATGAGAGGAATTTAAGAAAAATTTTGTTGCAAGAGGAAGTACAAGACACACCACAGGAAAGAACCATTTATAATCATTTTCTCCTTCACATAATTTAAAGCTGTGTACCAGGAGCTAAATGATAGCAGGGGACACACCTCCTACAAAGAAAGAATTGAGACAACCAGCTCTAATTTAAGTAACACAGAACTAATTATTCTCATAAATTTCCTTTGCAATGTTAATACACAACATCAACTACATGGTGCTGAAAACAGCAGGCAGGGAAGTGGTAGAAAATTTAGATCCAGCATTTTTCCTTAAACATAGATTAAGCACATCACAGATACATCACTATTGGAAAAACAGAAACAGAAGTACAGAGACCCATTATGAAACATCCTTCAATAGCAGAAAGATAGGAAACATTTTTAGATTATAACAATACAGATTTTAAATGATTAACTTATGTAAAACTAGCTAAGGTTTTTTTTTTTTTAATTTACTTAAATCACACTATCCAATCCTCCATCAAACCATATGGATAGAATTATTTTGCAATTTTATTAACACAGTAGAAAGAATTTTAAGGATGATTTCCAGGAACTAACTAACATAAGATTAGGACCACAAATCTTGACTGTTATTAAAGAGCTCTTTCCAATATCTCAAACAATCTACAAATATTTTTAATTATTAAATTAACATTTTTAAATAACACTTCAAATGTACCTTTAAAAAATAAGTACATGGGTTATTTTCTTCATACTTTTGCATGCAGAACCCAGTTTTTCCAACATCGTCTTTTAAAGACATTGTACTTTTTCCATTTTTTCCATGGTGTGACTTAAGCTTGAAAACCAAACATCAGTGTATTGTATATTCATGGGACTAACTTCTTTGGTTTCTGTTCTGTTCCACTGGTTGACATGCCTATTTTTGTGTCACTACCAATAACTTCCATATTATATGTCTTGAAATCTTGTATTATGTTGCCCCACCTTCGTTTGACTTGTTTAACACTGCTTTAGCTATTTTGAGTCTCCTGTATTTCCAAATAAATTTACGAGTATTGTTCCTAGATCTGAGAAGAATGTCTTTCATATTAACATTGGGATCACATTGAAACTGCACATTATTTTGACTAGTACAAACATTCTGATGAAATTAAGCATTCTGATAAACATGTAAGATTTTCAGATCTTTATGACCTTTTTTCTCTTATTATTGCATAATTTTCATTGTACAGATGGTTCACATGGATTTATCCCAAGATATCTAAACATTTCTCTGTCTATTGTGAAAGGAACTGACCTTATACCCTTAATAAAACTCAACTCACAATAGGTCAAGGACCCAAACCCAAGATCTAAAATCAGCAAATTGTTAGAGGAAACCATAGGAAAAATATTGCAAGGCATTGACATAGGAAAATGGTTCTTGGATAAGACCCAAGATACGCAGATAATTAAGAAAAAGTAAACAAATGGGATTACACCAAGCTAAGAAGCTTCTGAATAGCACATCAAATACTCAACAACATGAAGAGGAAAATAACAGAATGGGAGAAAATATTTGTAACTCAGACACCTAACAAAGGATTAATATCCAGGGTATCTAAGAAGCTCAACAAACTCAACAATAGACCAAAACTCCAGCTAAGAAATGGGAAAGGGGTATGAAAAAACATTTTTCAAAAGATGAAATACAAAAAAAAAAGATGAAATACAGATGGTCATTAGACACATGAAAAATGCCCAGGATCACTAGCCATCAGGGAAACACATATAAAAACCACACTGAGATTTCACCTCACACCAGTTAGGATGATTTGCATGCAAAACCAATAATAATAATAATAATAATAATAATAATGATAATAATAAACAACCGTTAGCAGAGATGTGGAGAAAAAAGTATCCTAATATGCTGGTTTTGGGAATAAACTAGTACAACCACTGTGGATGATAGTCTGAAAATCCTCCAGAAGTCTGAAAATATATCTACCAAATGATCTTGCCATCCCACTCCTGGGGAAAAACAGAAGGAAAATGATGCCAGAATATGAAAGAATTATCTGTATCCCCATGATTATAGCAGCTCAATTCACAATACCTAAGATAAGGAATCAACCCAGATGTCCATCATCTCACAACTGGATAAGCAAATGTGGTGAATATACATGGTGAAATTTTACTCAGTCACAAAAATGAAACTCCATTATTTGCAAAAAGAAAAAAAAAACAATGAATGCACCTGGAAACCACAATGCTTAGTGAAATAAGCTAGATATATATTTTGTATTTTCTCTGATTTGGTTGTAACTAATATAAAGAGCACAAAAAAAGTCCTCATGCAAACCAAGCCCAACTGACATCTTCTTATCTGATTGTTGTATAATGCTTGTCTATATCCCTCCAAAACAGCAGTTTCTCTACCCTGTATTTATAGAACTCTTTGGTTAGAGGAGTATTGCACTTGTGAGTTTTAAAGTAAATTGGAAGTATGTTACTGCAAAAACAGTTAACAGGAAAGAAAGGATGGCAGGCATAAAGTATCATATCACTGCTTTCTTGTAATTATGTCAATGAAATCCATTAAACGTATTCTCTCTCTATTAATAAATTAGAAATGTAATTAAAAATAAAATAAGGCAGAGTAATGTTTTAAAGAAAGATAATTGATATTTTAAAATTACATAGAAAACCACGGAACTATTACTATGATGGCAAATAATCAGAAAAATAAAAACAAGTCATTTTAAATTACAATTATCAGTGATTTAGAAAGAAACAGAATACTCATATGTGTGCCAGGAAAACATGGAGTTCACAGTTGGAATCTGAAGAAATAGTATCGCATGTTTAAACTTGTAATTTATTTGATGATGAGACTACTCATAGGACATTTAAAATAAATATAAACTGAATATTTCAATATTTGGTTTTAAGTTTTATAAGTATTACCTTTATTGAATTATCAACATGACAAAATTATATGTATATTCAAAGTAATTTAATAATATAACTGAATTTATTAATGAGTGACAAATACCACCTATTCTTAAATGTTAAAACCAATATTATAATTTCTTATATTCTCACAGCATTTTTTCATCAACTGTACAGAAGACACAACTTCTGTACTAAACTCACTAGATTCTAAGTTACTGTCATAATCCTCAAATAACTAAAAACATCCTTGTTTCAAACCTGTGCATTTCATATACTTTAGAATCTCTGATCAAGCAGACATTCGTGTATTCAACAGGCACTACACTATCAGAAAATCAGAAAAATTGAAGAATTTTTATATATAACTTAGTTAATAGTCCTCTAAATTAAATAAACTCTAAAATGCATACATCAAAACCTTTAAGGTAACAGTAGTTTTTTTTTTTCATTATGCATTAATTTATTTGAGAGACAGGGAAAACCAGGAAAAGTTCCTGTATAATGACTCATATTGAGCTGCCTGCAGGAAACAAGGCTGGTCCAGAACAAACGAGAACCAAGGGACTCAAACCAGGTCTCCTACAGGGAGTCGGGTCACCTATGACCAATCCTTCACCTGATGCTTCCCAAGGTGTGCTTTGGCAAAACAGTGGAATCAGGAGCAAGATTCACAACTGAAACCATGCACTTCCTCATCAAACAACAGTATCTCAAATACTGCATCAACTACATCTTATTAAGAATTTTAGCTGATTGGAGTCCTTTGTAACTATTTTATTCCCTTTTATCACCCACAAATATCCTAGAAAACAATGAAAATTCTCTAATATTTTGAACAAATTTGTTTTTAAAGAAATGTTATAAATAATTGATTCAGAAACTAAAAAAAAAATCACATCAATTCAAACTGATTAACTTTGATACATGTTATTGATTATGAAAATAATAAAAGAAGCTGGTATTCTGGTTCATTAGGTTGGAGGCCCAAGTGCTCCACTTCTGATTCAGCTCCATGCAAAGGTACCTAGGAGATCAGAAGGAGATGGCCGAAGGACATGAACCCCCAGCACCCACGCATGTGTAAGACACAGATGGAGTTATTAGGATCTCTTATTTGACCTGGACCAGTCCTGGCTTTTGTAGGCAGTCGGTTAGGGAACCAGTAGGTGGAAATATCTGACTCTCTCTTTTCCTGTAACTCTGTCTTTCAAATAAAGAAATAAATCTTTAAAAAATAATAATAAAAATGAGAAAATTCACAGCTAAATATCCCAGATATTAAATATTGTCCCCATAGGAACATTCTAAGGTGATTTGCAATGAGTATTCAGGAGAAAAAATAATTGTGAGATAATACATTTTTGTTTGGTTACTAAGGAATTATTCTTCAGATAGCAAATTTTCAAGTTATACTAAATAATATAGTATAAATCATAATATTAATAACCCCAACACTATGTACGTAAGTAAAATTAGGATAAATACCATTCATGCATACTTTAAGACATGGTGCACACAGAAAAAAGATGAAATTTTCACTTGTTCATTAAAACACATATTTTCAAAACAATTTGTCAGAATTCTTGATATACAATAGTTCCCTCCTCCTTCACATAGAATTTCACATTTTGTTGCTTCAGTTCCCCATGATCAACTAGGTTGTGAAAATATTAAGGGGAAAATTTTAAAAGTAAGTAATTTATAACATAAAAATGGCATGCTATTCTGTTTATCTGAAAGAAATCACACACAATCCTACTCTATCCTGCACAGGATGTCAATCTGTTTTTGTAATATATCAAAACTGTATGCTCTATCAACCGCCTTTTGTTTCCTTAGTATCAAACAAATGTGGCAGTATTGCAGTACTTGTGTTTCGGTAAACTTTAGCCTACCTAATAAAGGCCCTGAAGTGCAGCAGTAATGTTGTTGACAATTTGGATATCTCAAACAAAAGCCACAAAGCGCTTTCTTGAACCAGAAGTTCTCCACTTAAGGAAGGAAGGAAAACTACACATATTGAGGTTGCTGAAGATCTACACTATTACTAATCACACAGAAGCCATGAGAGGATCTTGCTTAATTCAACCACTAAGTTACCTCTTATTGTCCTTACTTTAGAAATTAAATGTTTTCAAAGCTACTTGTATAAAGGGGGACGCAGAGCACACACGTAGTGTGATATTACCTCCATTTCAGGTAACGATCAGAGATCTTAGAACGTATGTCCTACATTTACTTTGTTCCCAGTATTGTGGGACTTTAAACAGACTGTGCTCTTGATTTAAGGTGATTGATGAATTCTTCCACTTCTACCTTAGCAATTGAATTAGACAACATCCTTGGGCAGTTTGTGTGTACATTATAGTCTGAGAAACACATAAAGATTAAACAACGGAGAAATTTAATGGAATGAATCTCAAATGAATTATCTAATTAGGACAACACAATAGCGTGCAGCACACTTTCCTTCAAACTAATAGAGAATTCCTTCTTCTATTTTCTATACATGCCTCTGGAGTAATCCTGTCATCAATGCAAATAAATTAGAGAATTTTCTCATAATCAGAGAAGAATGTAAATAAGTATTGGCAAAATAATTAATCTCCAGAAGTTCAGAAAACAATGTAACTAAAATCTTTCTTTTGAGAGAAAACATATGTGCCAACTGAAATACTTAAGAATTATAATTCAAATTTCATTCTTTTATGAACAACAATAGAGCAGATATAATCATAAAATCCCTTTTATTAACTCTGGCACATATAATATACCAGTTTTCCTTGGAAGTTAAAGAGGACATTTCATAAGTCAATATCAATTAATAAGCTAGCAGCATTTTATTTTTGTTAATGAAAAAGAATACAAACCCACTCCTTTGATTTGTATTTCAATGCCCTACAATAAACCCTAAAATAATGTTTATACAAACTATGCATGATAGAATGATTTAAATATTACATTTAAAATGATATATTCCAATACTCCCAATTTATAAGTAATTTAAAAGTATAAACAATACAACAGCTTTCATCAATAGGCCTAACTGCTAACTGAATGGCTGGGGCCTTGAACTCTCAAAATAGATTCCCTGTGTTCTAATCCCATCTGTTCCTTTTCTATATAACTTTAAACACTAATTTGACCTTTCTGTTCCACAATCAAAAATATGAAGAATATTAACAACTACCTCATAGGAAGTTTAGGAGGATTAAATGAGTTGATAAGTTTAATGCTTTCTGACTATGCAGTTTAGCTCAAATCATCTTAATTTCTTTTTCTAAGAACAAATTGTCTTTATTTTATCTTTCTAGTAGCCTGGAGTATTGTTATATGAAACTAAACTAACTGATAAAATAGTTCATTCCCACCTCCTTTTTAGATTTGTTTTATTATTTGAAATGAAGAGTTACAAAGAGAGAGGAGAGGCCTTCCATCCACTGGTTTATTCACTAAGAGGCCACAACAGCCAAAGCTGGACCACTTCCTCAATTCTCTCTAGGAAGGAAGAACTTTGTTTGCTATGTCAACATAAAGAGGCAAAGCTTCCCAAATTATCACAAAATTTTGTGTGAATTTTGTGAGGGGAGCAATTTTTGAGTTTTATTCACTGTTGAAGTCTCATGTAACAATACCTGCTACACAGCAGGCTCTCTCTAAACACCTGCTCAACAAAGAAGGTACAAGATATACAGACATTACCTATCTTAGTATCAGATCCTGACAGTAAAACTCCTTTACAATATTATTAAGCATCTAAAATTAAGTCTGCCTCAAGAGATTTCTACCTGCAGTAGAGTCAAAGACAATTTTCTTCAGATACAATACAGAAAGGAAAGGGGTAAGGGAAGGAGATAGCTTTAAAGCAATATTAATAATGATATTTTGAGGAAAAGACAAAAAAGTATGAGTATAAGCAGAATGCTTTTTAATTTTAATGGCCCTACCAAAAGAAATTGTATGTTTGCGAGACAATTAAGGTACTGCATAGACTATTTTAACATTTTATTGAAAAATACCTTTAAGTTTACAAAACAAAAATTGAGTGGTAGTAATAGAGAGCTCCCAAATATTGCTCCCATTTTCATCTCGTTGGTTTTTGTCACAATTAATGTATCGCATCCAGCTTCCTTTTTTTTTTTTAATCCAAATTCTTTTTACCCCTTCTACCTCTCCCAGCCTCTAGTTATCAACATTCTATGTTAAAATTAAGGGCTTTGAAGCTAAATCCTCACGTTGCATCTGCTGGGATCCCAATGGGCACCAGTTCGTATCTTAGCTGCTACACTTCCGACCCAGGTCCCTGCTTATGGACTAGGAGAACAGTGAGGGGATAGCTCAAGTCCTTGGGACCCTGCACCCACCTGGGAGACACGGAATAACCTCCTGGTTCCTGCTTCAGATTAGTTCAGTTCTGGTGTTGTGGCCATGTGGGAAGTGATTGAACCAGTAAATGGAAGATTTTTCTCTTCCCCTTTCTGTTAAACCCCTCTTTCAAATTAAAAATAACCTTGAGCCCAGGGTGAGAGCCTAGTGGCTAAACTTTGTCTTGCATGTCTAGCATCCCATGTGGACATGAGTTAGTGTACCCAGATGTTCCACTTTCCATCCAGTCCCCTGCTTGTGTCCTGGGAAAACAGTTGAGAATGGCCCAAAGCTAGACCCAGTACCTATGTGGGAGACCCAGAAGAAGCTCCTGGCTCCTAGCTCCTGGCTCCTGGATTTTCAAATCAGCTCAGCTCAGGCCATTGCAGCCACTTGGGGAGTGAGCCAGTGGATGGAAGACCTTTCTGCATCTCCTTCTCTCTATATATCAGCCTTTCCAGTAAAAAGTAAATAAAACAAATCTGTAAATAAACAAATAAAATTAAGGGCTTTTAATTTCAATTTAGCTTCCACATACAAAGGACAACATTCAATATTTCTCTATTAACCATCTGACTGATTTCACTGAAGGTAATACCCTCCATTTGTATGTACTGCTTAAAAATGACAGGACTTTATTCATTTTTTAAAGATTTTTAAAAATTTATTTATTTAGTTAGTTAAAAGTCAGATTTGCAGAAAGAAGGCGAATAAGAGAAAAAGATCTTCTGTGTGCTGGTTCACTCCCCAAGTGGCAGTAACGGCTGGAGCTGAGCCATTCAAAGCCAGGAGCCAGGAGCTTCTTCCAGGACTCCCATTCAAGTGCACAGTTCCAAGGCTTTCGACTGTCCTCCACTGCCTTCCCAGGCCACAAGCAGGGAGCTAGATGGAAGTGGAGTAACTACAACAGGAATCAGCACCCATATGGGGTCCCAGCAAGTTCAAGAACTTTAGCTACCAGGCTACCACATTGGGTCGAACTTTATTAATTTTTTTTACAGTTGAATGATATTTCATTGTATCACACAGACATTATTTTCTTTATCCATTTCTTTGGTAATGGACATCTTCATTTACTTCATATTTTGGCTACTGTGAACTGTATTGCTATAAAGATGGTCCAGCAGGTATCTCTTTGATGCAACTATTTCAAATTTTTAGGGTAAATAACCAATAGTGGGATTACTAAGTCATACAGCAGTTTCATTTCTAGCTTTTTAAGAAATCGCCATGTACTCTCCACAATGTCTATATAAGTTATATTCCCAACAATGGCATATAAGTGTACCCCTTTTTCCACATACTTGCCATCACGTGCTACTCTCTTTCTAATAATAGCTGTTCTGATAAGAGTGAAGAAATATCTTACTATGGCTCTGATTTTCATTCCCTCAATAGTTACTAATACTAAACATGTTTTTCATATATTTGTTGGCTATTTATATTTCTTTCCTTAAGAATTACCTGTTGAGGTCCTTTGCCCATTGCTTAAGTAAAATAGCTGTTTTTTTTTTTCCCGTTTGAGTTATTGGATTTGCTGATATAATCTGGATATTAATTCTTTGCCAGAAAAGCATCCCACAAATATTTTCTCACAATATGTTGGATGTTTGCTGACTCTCTTGTTTCCTTTGCTGCTTAACAGTTTGAATTTGCTATAATCCCAACTGTGTAGTTTTGTTCAGCTGCAAATTTTATTTGAGCAAGTTAATGTATAAAGCCATCACAGAATTTATCACTTTCAAATGGAACTGATCATATACTCTTCTCTTCCAAGTAGAAACCGAACTTCCTGAGGGCAGAGAAAGGTTCTTATTCATTTTATCCCTGTGTCTGGAACATGATAGATTCTCAATAAGGAAGAGAAAAGTAAAGAGGTCTTACAAGTCCAACACACAAATCTATTTTTGCAGATGGTTATGAATCACAGTTTCCTTTTGACAAATGTTAGAAACAGTTTCTGCCCTTAAGCACCCTGCAATATAGAATGAAAGAGAAGCCAGATATAAAGAAAGACTTGGCTATTAAACAGTATCAGTCATATTCTGTCCATACATCAAACTGAAGATTCTATGACTCCTAACATGTGACATTTGGACGACTGCGCCCCTATAATTCATACACATTGGGTAACAATCACACTGCTCTCATCTGCTTCCACTTCCCAACCTCCCATACTCCCAAAAGCAAGGCTAGCACCTCATTTAAGCTATCCCAGAGCAACTGTTACACTCTCCATGTAACTGATGGTGCTGATACCAAAATGCCAAAGGAAATGTATCATTCATTCCCAGGGTCCCAGTCCGAGTAAAATCTAAATTCACAATCATTGTGCATATGGCCTGTTCTTATGTTTCCTCTCTGAGTTTTTACTTATGTAAGGATAAGTAAAAATTAAAGAGGTTTAATTTTCCCAGTTGAAAATAAACAAATAAATTTGTTCATTCTCTCTTTCTCTCTCTCGGTCTCTCATTCACACGCATGGGTGTATACACACACACACACACACACTCATTTTTTACAGCACTTACTTCAGAAAATTTGTAAATGTAACTACTTTAACCTCTGTTTGAAATGTATATAAATTCCTTTGAAATTCTTCAGAGGCTCAGACGGAGCATTGGACAACATAATCAGGTGCATATGGTGGATATGGCAGTCTACCAGAACCTGCAAGGATACCTGGCACCACAACTGAAGACAGAACAAATCAATCAACTACCCCATACATGCTGGCAGAGAAAAACTGGGCAAATGAAGGCTCTAAGATGGACTATGTCAATCAGTGGATTCTGCAGCAACTTCATCGTGCTTGGAATGGTGAAATGGCCGCAATTCAGAACTGTTAAACTATCAAAACCACTTGAGCAAGACCCTCGGAGCATGCCCCCCATCAGAGACCTGGAATGAGTGGGAGGCTGGGTGGGGCTTCTCCTTTTATCTCCATTTACCCCAGTTACAGAAAAAAAGAGAATGTGGAAATAATAGTCTTACCCACTTTCCTATAACCCTTGAAACTTTGTGCCCTAATCAACCATGTAAAGATTATGAAAAACAGGGCCCGGTGCAGTGGCGCAGTGGTTAAGGTCCTCACCTTGCATGCCCGGAATCCCAAATGGGCGCCGGTTCTAATCCCGGCAGTCCCACTTCCCATCCAGCTCCCTGCCTGTGGCCTGGGAAAGCAGTCGAGGACAGCCCAGAGCTTTGGGACTCTGCATCCGCGTGGGAGACCTGGAAGAGGCTCCTGGCTTCAGATCTGCATAGCACTGGCCGTTGCGCTCACTTGGGGAGTGAATCATCGGATGGAAGATCTTCCTCTCTGTCTCTCCTCTCTGTATATCCGCCTTTCCAATAAAAATAAAATAAATCTTTAAAATAAAAAGATTGTCAAAAACAAAGAAAATTAAAAGCATAGGCTACTTTCATGCGGTCCCTGAAGCCATTTTTTTGAGTGTACACGTCAAGAGAAACGGCATATCCATCTTCTCGTTTCTATGGGAGGGGAGCCAAATTTAGGAGGAAAACTTGCTCCAAGTTGAAAAACTACTACCTAACACTGATGATTAATCTAAATACCAAGCAAATCTAGGATGAACTATGTGTAACAAACGGTGTAGTTCTCTAGTTACTAGTTAGTTATTGTTTATGTTGGAAGCAGATATGTAGTGGGAAGTATCTGACTACATAAAAGGATGGTTTTTGGTTTTTTTTCCTATCTTTGCAATCCTCTGGCAGATTTACCACGATGTGCTTCACATTCTCATTTAATGTTATTCAATGATAAAAACATTTTCTCTCCCTAATATCTGTGTAGACAGAATTTCTGTGTTGAAAGAAAAAATTGTTTTTTCAATTATTCATCTCCAACATCTATCACTCTTTCCCCTGTTCCTTTCTACTTCAGGAAACAGCCTCTACCTTTGCCTACCTATCTGCTCTGTCAAGAACACACCATCCCAGCACCCCAACAACCGGAATGGCCCGTTACTTCATAAATTCTCAGGTCTCTGTCCCATGTCCATGTTTTAGAAAGGTCTTCCCTGACCGGCATGTATCAGGTAACACCCCTCAATCAGCTTGCTTCTCCCCTGACCTTTTTTCACTGCCCTTCTCTTACCACTAGATTTCATCACTGCCTCACATGTACATATTTATTTGCTCATTGTCTGTCTCTCTCTTGACCAGGATTAGATCTCCCTTCTGACAGGGACTATTCCTGAACTGAGTTCCTCAGTTCCAGCACATGAAAGTCTGGCTGCAGGGGTATAGGGAGTGACTCAGTGAGTGGGAGAATTCTGTCTCCCTATCTACCTGCCTATCTGTATCTGAGTCACTGTCTTTTGCTGTCTCTCTGAAGAATTGATCCCTCTCTCTTTCATAACTGATTTTCCTAAATAAATAAACATTTGAAAGGGAAAGTCAGTACACACTGTTCCACTGATAATTGGTTATAGTTGAGGAACGATTTTGAAATAGCATAATAATGTGCTACTAGGGTTACTTTAAGACTCAGCTGAAGGCTGAAGGAAAAAGACTGAGTTAAAACAAGTTAAAAAATTATATAAGGGCCCAGAGCAGAAGCCTAGAACTAAAGCCCTCAGCTTGCATGTACCACGATTCCATATGGGCGCCGGTTCTAATTCCGGCAGCCCCACTTCCCATCCAGCTCCCTGCTTGTGGCCTGGCAAAGCAAAAGAGGATGGCCCAAAGCCTTAGGACTCTACACACAGATGGGAGCTCCTGGCTCCTGGCTTCTAATCGGATCAGCTCAGGCCATTGCAGGCACTTGGGGAGTGATTCATCAGACAGATCTATTCTCTGTCTCTCCTCCCCTCTGTACATCTGATTTTCCAATAAGAAATATATAAATATATAAATCTTTTAAAAGAGAATTATATAAGTATTTCAGTGAAATCTCTACAAGGAACTGGTAAACACAACGTGGCACAAATTGTGGAGAGTACTGGTCACAATTCAATATGCAGCTGCCTTGTGTCACTTTACACCAACCATATAAAATGGGTATCAAAATGCAAAAGGAGGCAGCCAGTGATATATGAGAACTGCAGCCTGGCCAGTAAGCCAGTTCTACTGCCCTCCAGTTTTAGTTTTTTTGTTTTGGTTTTTGTTTTTTGGGTTTGTTTGTTTTTTGCCCCTCCAGTCTTGGAGTGGGGCATGCAGCCAGTTACCAACTAAAGAGAAAATAATGACATGTGGCCAGTGCTAAACTCACACAGATGTGAAAAACATATGAAAGCCCTACCAAATTTGAAGAGTCATACAAAAGACATTGTATGACATCTTTTACCATTTTATGATGATTATAATAATAACACTATTACACTCCTACAGGCCTGGAGAAACACAAGCTATACAAATTATGCTATTAGTTAGACACACAGATATCACTACATGAGGTTTTGATAATATAGTCAAATTGGCCTTGTTATTTCTAGAATGAGGTGCCCAGTTTGTGAGAAGTTTCTAAGGTTTTATTTTGGTTTTGTTCTTGTTACAATTGTTGTAAACTCACCAACTGGCATTGTTCTAAAATGCATTCACAAGTATACTGCAATGTATTTCTATTTTGGAAAATGAACTTCACTTTCACTAATTTCAATTTTGTCAATCCAAGGGATACATTCATTTTAAAAAGTAAATAAGATAACTACTTCAGAAGGAGATTTTTTTATTAATAAATGCAGAAAAGCCTGCTGACAGGAATATCATTTCAAATATTTCAAGAACTTCTTGTGATGAATATATCATGGCTGTCAAAAAATGTTATGGCAACATTATGTGACACTCCCTTCTACCAGCTTGGAATCTGAATATTTAATTTTTAGGCGATAAGATGCTATTTCCTAACAACATGGATAGAAACAATTAAAGCCATATGTATACTCAAAAACAATACACACTGCTATGTTTATTCATTTTATCATTATTTCCCTAAAATCACCTTCACACAGAATAAGAATTTCCTCTGCATGTGAACAATATATATAAAATATATATTAGATACAACTTTGTACGAAATCTACAGGAAGGAAAACGTCTATTTCTTTATCAGGCAGAATCACCGCATGAAAGATGAATGAATTCTCTCAAGACTGTTTCAAACACTTTCAGACTGTTTTTTCTTTAATTCTAAGGTGTTTTAATAATACAGTATTTTTAGATATGATCCAAGAGATTTTTAAAAATATATTGATGTCTTCAAAAGACAGGAGATAGATTTGAATTCTCTAGGCTATTTAAGAAATAGATACATAAGTGAATTCAACTCACAACTGTGCCCGTGTTTGTTCTATTAGGATAAAACTACCAAAAGCAAGTTTCAAGAGAGTAAACTTCTCTCCCTCTATTATAAGCCCTATGACAAAGTCAAAGGTAAATGAAGAATTAAGGAAATCTAGGTTTTTTTCACATGAAAAAGTGTTTCAAAACAATAGCATGTTGATCCAATGTGTAATTTCTGAGTCAAATAAAAAAGAAGCATGGTTGAATAAGGGGAAATGCTGCCCTTGAATCAAAAGTCATAGATTTCACTCTCACTCTGTTCTTGCTGTCTAAAAATCTGTGCCAAATCACTACATGTCCTATTAACTGAAGAGCAAATTAAATAATCCTAAAGATTTTTAATTCTTATGGCTCAATAAATGTCTAGAAATGGAATCAATGTACAAGAAAATGAATGAAACAAAAGAAAGCAGGAAGATACTAAAGATAAAATAACCAAAAGAAAACCACACAATTCATAATTAAAAGAGCATTTTGTATTACTTAATCTTATAAATAAAAATATCACACAATTTATTTCTCTTCTGCAACAAAATGGATGCAACTGGAAACTATCATGCTTAGTGAAATAAGACAGTTCCATAATACCATGATTTCCCTGATCTGTGACAAATTACACATCAAGTACAAAAATAATCCATACAAGCAAGATTATCATTTTAAAATTGGATTCTTGTTTTCAGCCTTTGTCTATACTCTTAAAAAATAGTAGTTTTTCTTTTTCTCTACTTTTTATGTATTGAAATATTTACTTAATGGAACTTTAAGCCTGTAGCTGTAATGTGAAACAAAATTGAGCAATTGTAGAAGTTTACAAAACAAAGAGGAAGATTGATCAGAAATGAAGAAAAGAGGGTAGGTGGGTGTTATCACAATGCTCCAAAATCCATACTGTAAAGTACATGAAATTTGTTCACTTTACATAAATAAGTTATTTTTTAAAAAAAGATTTCTTCTCAAAAAGATTAATACAAAATGTTTCTGAGGCAATGTGGAAAGCTGTCCTTCAAATGTTCACATTTACTTTAACATTATGCTGCAAAGCATCAATTTTAACATGTATGTTTTCTACATGTTTACATTTCTCAAAACAGGATGTCTCCAAATAATGCCACCTTAGATGAAATACAATATTTTTATACACATGCCTTTCTCTATCAGACCATATTTGAGAAGGAAAAAAATAAAACTATGGAAAAAATTAAAACGAAACCATGATAAACAGAGGAAGGATCATTTCCCTTATAAAAGAATTCCAAGTATATAATGGATACTCCCCTACCAAGCCATGGATACTCACCACCACCCATGCTACCCTAGTTACTTCCAAATAGCAGAGTAAAGAAAGGGGGGAAGAGACAGGATGCAGGAAGTAACTTTACTACAGAAAAATTTGGCAGAACTATGTTGGTTAACAATCAAGATTAACATAATCAGTAATAAATCATGTTGATAGCATGTGTCCTTTACATGGTGTGCTAAAAATGACAATTTACTTCTGTGATCTTTCTCCCTGAAGCACAAATTCAACTTAACAAGAGCAAAAGCAATAGGCATATTCCAATTCGGGATCATTCTACAAAACACTTAACCAGTACTTCTGAAAACTGTCAAGATCATAAAAAAACACAAGTCTTTTTTTACACTATCACAGATCAGAGGACTCTAAGACAAAAAAACCAAGTGTTATATGGTATCCCGGATTGGATTCTAGAGCAGAAAAAATGACATTAAAGGGAAAATTAAGGAAATTGGAATAAAGTGCAGTTTAGTGAGTAATAATGTATCAACACTGGTTTTCTAAGCTGTATTTTTAGTATATTTTAGTAATGCAATATATTGAAATAGAAGAAACCAGGAAAGTATAAATTCTTCTGTAATAACTTATTCAACTTTTCCAAAATATCTAAAATAATTTTTAAATTAAAATCTTATTTTAAAAAACTCAAGTCATTCTTAATTTCACATATTCTATAACATAATATATAATATAATATAATATAATATAATATAATATAATATAATATAATATAATATAATATATTGATTCCTCTGATTCAAAGAAAACCAAAAGGAAGAATTAGATTCTTAAACTAATCCAGATTTTAGAAAAATAACCAAACAATAACAATAATACAGGAAGGTTTTGCAGAGAAAAATTAAAGAACCTCTGAACTCAGTTCTTAGAAAACAGTTTTTCATTTTAGACAAGTCTTGAAGCATATGTTAGCTCATTTAATACAAAGTAACTGTCAAAACAGTTAAATCCTCAACTGTTGTACAATCCTAGAGGTAATAATATTTCTGGAATAATGAACCTTGTCCTCCTTTTTTCTGATAACCCATCATAACTCTGGATGTCTTGGGTTTCCAGGAAAGACTTATGGGAAAATGTGTGAAATAAGTCATTAAACTTGGGCTTCAACTGCTGTACAGATCATAAAACAAATAAAACTAAACTGATTTATTTGAGCCATTCCAATTTTTGCTCAGGAGACAAGGCTAAAATCACCCTGTAAGGTTTAAATGATAATATGTCTTTTGTATATGAAAGTCAGCAGAATAGTCAACAATTGCTGTGTAGTCTAATTCATTACCAACTATAAAAGTCAGGCACCATTTTATGATCATATTGTGCTTCAAACTGCTGTCATGCTTGTTATCATTTATATTTAATGACAACATTTTATAAAGGATAATTAAATACATAATCTAGTTCAAAAAACTTAAAAACATAAATTTATTTGTATTGGAGAATCAAATTTACTGAGAAGGAAAAACAGAAAAAGATCTTCCATCCACTGGCTCACTCCTCAAGTAGCCAAAGTGGCCAGAGCTAAGCCAATCCAAAGCCAGGATTCAGGAGCTACTTCTGGGCTTCCTACACAGGTGCAGGGGCCCAAGGCTTTGGGCCATCATCCTCCACTGCTTTCCCAGGCCACAAGCATGGAGCTGGAAGGGAGGTGGAGCAGCAGGGATACGAACTGGTGCCATATGGGATCCTGGCATGCTCCAGGTGAGAATTCAGCCACAATGCTACAATTCCAGAGCCTTAAAAACTTTTTTTAAGCCATAAGATAAATGGAAAATATTAAGAAGAATGTAATAGGCTTATGACTAAGTTGTGAACTCATTTCCATATTCCCTTAAAATAGACAGGCTGCCAACTCTAACAGGCATTAAAAAAGTTTTTTTAATGTATACCTGGAATAATTTCCTGTTCAGATTCAACTTCATTGTTTCTACACAAACAAAACAAAACAAAATTGTAATCTCCCAGGGCAATCCAGTTTGGGTGTTTCAGAGAATGGATGGAGGTGGAAAATGGGATCATCAATGAATAGAAAGGGGAGGATGCTAATACAAAACATTACCTGCAAAGAGGATTTTTCTTCCTGATCTTCAGTGAGTTTCAAGCATTAAAACTAGATACATCTCCAAGGCTGTGGTTGGGAAAGCATTGAAAACACTCCATTACTAGAACCAGAGGTGTGGTCAATGAGAACTGATGATGCTTTGGACAGCAAACGATGGCTGAGGCAAGGAAGTCCAGAACTGGTGACCTGCAAAAATCACCTCAGGAATTCCAGGCAGCAATGTAAGGCCACACACTGAACAGAGTGCAAGCTTTGGAAATAAGTAGATCAGGATTTAAATGTGTTTAATTAATTCCATCTGTAAACTTAACTCCCTTTAGCTCTATAATATAATACAGGGTACTGAATTCAGACAACGACATTTGGGGAAAATTATTATTCTGATACCGTATTATTACAGAGTTCTGAAAATTGCATAAAATAGCATGTATACAGTTATCAGCTAATTTTAAGTTTAAAAAAATGGCTTCACCAGCCTCCTTGAATTCCTCCTCTATTTTCCATTAAAGCCTTTCATTTGCATATTTATTATTACCTTGCATCTTTTTCTTGGTTGATTCAATGTAGCCAGCTATATTAATTCTAGAGAATCACACTATTAATACAGTGTGAAGCACAGCAAATCTACTCCAATCACTTCCTATTACAAATAGAAAAGACCAGAATAACAAGTCATTTGCCTTAGGTCTACAGTTGTTAGACAACCTATCTGGCGCAAGAACATTAATAGTATCCTTTGGATTAACCTATTTTCCTTGTAGGATTCTGGTATAAGAACAAACTTATACCTTCATACAAATTTTGGAAGTAAAACCCAAATGCTTTCTACAGCAATGATCTTAAGGGGATGGAGGTAAGTCATCCTCATAGAAGAGAACAATCAGAACATTATAACTACCTCTTTTTTGATGATAAAACTATGTGAGCTCAATGAGGAATTGTAGAAGAACCATCAGATCATTACATTCACACCCAGGAAGGCAACAGCAGATGGCCCAAATACTTCAGCTCTTGCCTCACAGGGGAGACCCAGGTGAAGCTGCTGGCTCCTGACTTTGTCCTGGCCCAGCCTCTGCCATTGCAGCCATTTGGGAATGAACCAGCAAACAAAAAAGAAAGCCTAAAACAAAAGAAATCTATGAGGAACATTGTTAAATATATAAATATTGAGTAATACATCTATGTAACACATAATTGATATTAATTGTGTACCTACAACTGCACTAACACTAAAAGCTCACCGTCCTGGCTCTATACTCAACACTTTCACTTAAATAATAGAATCTGTTTCCCCAATTAACTGAATCTGGAGAAAATAACTATCTGTAATGGAACTCTCAAGGTAATCAGAAAGTGGAGAGCACAGATACAAGATTACTGCCTTCACTATAATATCCAAACCTGAGGTTTTGCACAGGTGGAGGGGATACAGTAGGGTAATATCAGTGTCTTGTTCTTCCCACATGGTCAGCCACATGGGATAGGTACTAATGTACCTTTTGCAGAAAAAATGAATACATGAAAATCAATTTGAGCTTCTTCTCTTTCAAACAGGATGTTTTCACCTTCTCAGTCCAAAGCACTGTATTTCTTACTTTGATGAATGTTTTATCAGTCTTCTATATTTTCGCTCCTGAATCATAACACTAATATGAGAAATGAATAAAACTGGTTGTGAATCCTAGTTTCACTATCTCAGACCATCAACTGTACATGTTTCACATCTATTTAGCAAAAGCAAAATGTCTTCATCACTTTTTAAAATTACTGTGTAAGTAAAATACTTCTTTGACATAGGCCTTAAGGTTATCTTTTTATCTCCTGGAAATACTAAATGCCTGAGCATTTCCTTTGCCTTAAAATCATTGTATATGAATTCATAGTCTCATCTTAGAACTTCAAGAATCTACATTCAGACCAAGCATGCTTTGAAGTCAACAGGTCTCACATACTCCTCTTTTTTGGAACACTGTATATTAACCTGCATTTTTATGACTCTCATTACCTATTTACACCTATTTTTTTTTTTACCATATCAGAAAGTTAGTTTCCCTCACAAACATTTTCGTAATTCTTGATCTTACCCTAAGAACAAAAATAAGGCACATGAGTCCTCTGAGAAGGTTAATAGCACGAAGCCCTTTCATGCCAACAGTCTTTAAGTGTGCAGTGAATATTTTTATATACTTAGCACATCCTAAGACAGGTAAAAATGACTGACACGGTGCTTTCCTATAGTTTCACATTCAGTCAAACTAGAGAATTAGAGATAAGTATAGGCTTGAGTTCTGGACTTACGACCACTATATGCACCTGAACTCAAATGAATTATGCTATTTCCAGAATATATGAACAAAAACAAAAGCCAACATAGTTAATTAACACTAGTAATATGTCAAGTGTGTAGTGGCACTACATTGTTTTAACTCACTCAAGAGATCTTTTAAGTGTTTTATTTATTTACTTACTTATTTATTTATTTGAAAGGCAGGATATGAGAGTGCTTTCTTACATTAAGTACTTCAGTCCCCAGATCCCTTCAACACCCATGATTAGGCCAGGACAATGCCAGGAACCAGGAATTCCAGGCACCTAATAATTTGAGTCATCATATGCTTCCTCTCAGGCATGAGTTAACAGGAAGCTGTGCCAAAAACAAATTTGGGCTCAAAACAATTTTGATAGTTGATAAACCTCTCACTCTCTCTCGCTATTTCTTTCCATCAATCTACCTATCTACCTCCATGTCATTAAAAAGGTTCACGGCTGATAATCAAAATTACTTGCGTGATCTCCAGGGTAGGGTATTACTGCAAAGGGAAACGAAATAATAAACAAGGTAGATTTCTTACTTTTTCATTGTATTGCTTTCTTTCTAGCAATGTAATGTGTTTTAATATTTCTTCATTTATTTATTTTTGCTGTCTGGACTCATGGCATCCTTTTTGATTATAGGGAGCAGAAAAAAAGTTTTCCAAAAAATGAAGTCATTTATTTCTCCAATACAAATTTCATTATGGAGGTAGTATTAATCATAGCAGAAGATTTTAACCAAAAAGAACAAAGAGAAATAAAAATATATTGTGCTCATGTTAGAAGATCTCCAAGAAGAGACAATTCAAAATCTCCCAACACTACAATAAATTACGAAGGTAATAATGTTCCATCGTGTGAATATCCATTCCTATTGTATTTCTTATGACTTGTGAGTTGGTGGTGTGTGAAGCTGGCATCGAAAGTAAGATCAGTAATTTAGATTAAATGTGCTGAACTTAGAGAATTTACACCGCTCGGATACTAAAAGTTGTCAGGCATTCTGTCTCACTAAAAGTTCCTGGGAAAGAAGCAAGTTCTTCCTAGAACAGCAATTCTCGAGAAACAGTGTAGGAACCAGTGCTTTTCTGAACATTTGGCTTGGTAGAACAGAGTGAACACACTATAGAGAGAAACATCCCAAGAGGGCATTGAGAGAACACTGATATAGTAAGTCATTTCTCTTTTTCAGTGAGCCATGGAGTAGGACATTTGGAGAACTACTAACCACAAAAATTGTATTCTAAGATCTCATCAGGATATCGCGTAAGCCTTAAGTCTCTATCAGCAGTGCCCCATCCCAAGTCCACTATTCTTGACCTACTTAACATGTAGTCTATGGAAAGGAAGCCGTGTGAAAACAGTCCTGGCATGATGGCTCAATAACTAAGCTCTCACCTTGCAAGCACCAGAATCCCCTATGAGCAGCCAGTTATAGTTCCAGTTGCTAAACTTCCTATTCAGATCCCTGTTTGTGGCCTGGACAAGCAGTGGAGGATGGCCCAAAGCCTTGGAACCCTGCACAAGTATGGGAGGCTAGAAGAAGGTTCTGGTTCCTGGCTCAGACTGGTTCAGCTCCAACCTATGCAGCCATTTGAATAGCGAGCCAGTGAATTGAAAATCTGTCTTTCTGTCTACCCTTCTCTCTGTAAATCTGATCTGCGTTCTCGATAAAAATAAATAAATCTTAAAAAAAAAAAGATAAGAACACTGGAAAACAGAGTGTGGGGCTGCAGCAGGAGTATAACAGGCTAATATCCTTCTTCTTTGGGTACCAGCATCCCATTTGTGTGCAGGTTTGTGTCCAAGCTGTTTCACTTCCCACCTTCCCTCCCTCCCTTCCTTCTTCGCTCCCTCCCTCTGTTTAACGGTGATTTTCCAAGTAAAAAATAAAGAAAAACTTTAAAAGGAAGAAAACAAAAAAGAATATTGTCAGAATGCTAAAAATTGCATATTTTTCAATATGACTTCTATTTCTATGACCACAGATAAAACAGCCTCATTATTTGCAGTTTTCTGTATCACAAAAACAAAAGGAATAAATATGAAAATTAAAAGGAAAGCTACAGAAAATGACCACATAGAGATACTAAACATTACTTCAAAAAATTATAAAACAGCTCATTTCTCATTCTCCATTACTCTTTAAGCTCTATTAATTCAGGTCTTGCCCAGAAAGTACACCATGAGGCAGTGTGTCACTAATCCGATAGTCATATAATTTGATATTCAGTCTTAAAACATCCTAGATATTCCATTAAGCTTCCAGCAGGACAAATTATGTGATGAGTTAGGAGATGACTAGTTCTAGAAAGAAAGGGTAGGAAAAAAAGGTGAAGTTCTGGCTAATCTTTCATTATTTTCTCTCATAAAAAAAATATGTTATCAAAAGAAACCGCCTCCAAGCCTCCAAGAAAGAAATTATTTGTTTTCAATCATAACTTTTCCAAATAATTGTGATACTACTACATCACTTCCATGGTAAATCAAAGAAAGCGCTCATTAACCCAGGTTAAAGGTACCACAACCCCAGAGGAGGAACAGCAAATAGCAGTGAGTTCAACATTAGCTCTTCACAGATTTGTGTAACACAACAAATACACCAGATTATTTTTTCATTACTACTGTTGTTTGGCCTGTGATGAAAATGGTCTTTTGGCACATGTCATTTACTCTGCCCTTCCCTCTCTTGGGTACGCTATCTAATCACGGAGCTAGAAAATTAAAATTATACTTTACTGATGACCAGTCAACTAGAATATCTGATAGGCCAACAGGTTCTGCCAATGAGATGTGTTCTTGAGAGATCCAAATGGCAAGCAGGGAAACACAGACTATCTTCTACCTGCGTAATGGCAAGAACAGTTGGGAAATCATGCCCTGCCTTCTAATTCTTCTCATTCTCCGCACTTCTACAACCCCATGGTCTGTTTCCAAAACAGCATCCAACTGTCATTTCCCTTGTTAGAGGCTGAATCTCAGATTTGTTTAAAGAACCTAGCAGATCTTTGGTGTATTTTTCATATACAATGAATATAGTGTATTAGGACTAAAGGATAAGAAGATATCCATGTACATCTTATTTGCAGTGCCTCCAGCTATGTGGGGGCCTTTTAATTAAAAAAAAAAAAAACTTTTAAAATAAATCTGTGAAGAGAAAGAAAGCCTAATCTACAAGAGAGAATGTGAAGGAATGTTCATTCAGTATATGTTAAACTCCAGACTTTTGCTTCCCTGCTGCCTCCAAATGCTCATTCGCATCATCCCCACCAAATATGAACATACTTATTTTTAGAAAAATTCAAATTGTTCAGTACTAACACTTACTAGAAGTTTCAGAGGAAAAATGTTTGATGGGGAAGAAAGTGTAATAAACACCTAAACATTTTTAATGGTCTGTGAAAGCATCTGCCTGTGTTTTTGTTCTCTTCTGAGTTAGTGCTGCTTCTGTGAGATGCCATGGAAGCATCGAGTCTTAAGCTAGAAATTCAGCAACATTTGCATATTTAAAACAATAATGTTTTATGCGTGTGATGTTATTAAAAACATCAACTTCTGATAACAGAAAAGAATTGTAATCCGTTCAGGAAAAAAATCATTTCATAAAATTTTCTTTTTAAAAATAACTATATTATTTTCATTCTCCAGCCTAATAATATAATCATGCTCAGCTTTTAATCACCAACTAAAAAATGCCAGCTATAACACTTGTGTACAAGAGAATGATGTTTAGAAACTGTCTTTCACAAATATTTCACAGTAAGTTCATATTCTATGGTGGTGTTAGTAAAAGAAAGGCAATGAAAGGGAAATCAAAAAGGTAAAAAATCAATTTTCCTACTAAAATTCCATCTATGAATGATTTACGCTGTTGAAAAGATCCAAAACAAAAAAAGAATATGGATTTTAAGTAAACAGCATATTTCAGAAAGACTCCAGGGCCTTCAGGGAAAAATGTATCCATAAAACAATTATCCTTGATACTGTTGCATGTCCTTGTCTCCAGGTGGGTTATAACTCATTAGCAGGTCAACTCAGTGCTCTGAGCAGAGAACTATTGCCTATCAGAAAAATAAGAATAGGAAAATAAAACAGAGGAAACTATGGAACTTCTTTTTTTTTTTTTAATTTGGAGAGGGTGAAAAACACTCTCTGCTACATATCCACAAAAAATAATACCCACATGAAAGTCAATCATTTATTATTTTTTCCCTTCATCAAAAATACACTGCCATATACACTGTGAGCTAGATTGACTTTTCTCTTTACTGGTTCAAATTTTCTCTAAATTTGTACATGATTTTCACCTGCATGATATCACCTCACTAGAATTTCTACAGTTTTGTTATCTTCCTGTCAAGTTACTGTCCACGTTATCATCTTAGTTGCCGGGATCCCATATGGGAGCCAGTTCTAATCCCAGCAGCCCCGCTTCCCACCCAGCTCCCTGCCTGTGGCCTGGGAAAGCAGTCAAGGATGGCCCAGAGCCTTAGGATCCTGTACCCACATGAAAGACCTAGAGGTGGTTTCTGGCTCTTGACTTTGGATCGGCACAGTTCTGGCTTGTAGCCACTTTGGAAGTGAATCAACGGACAGATCTTCCTCTCTGTATATCTGACTTTCAAATAAAAATAAAATAAATCTTTTTTTAAAAAGTGATATTGCTTTCCTGGTTTCTTTTTCAGATAATTCACTATTGCTGAACAACAACACTACTGGTTTTCATATGCATAACTTATGTCTGCTTCATTTTATTACTACTAAATTTAAATACTTATTTATATGTGTTCATAAAATATTATGTATAATATATTTATATCTTGAATATATTTATCTTAAAAAGTCCACTAAGTAACTAGATAATGTCTGGAAGCAAAGAAAAAATTCATACAAGTAGGAGTTACTGAGCCGATGTGTATATGAAATCTTTTTACAGTGTAACAAAGTAGAGGGAGGGTTGGAAATGGGAAAGAAAGAAAACAACAGGTTTTGTCAATAAATCAATGATTGTTGCATTCATGCAACTGAAGATTTCAAACAAGATTACTGAAAAATAAAATGTAAATTGGTAGATAATAAAAGTAATTCATACAAACACCTCATTAGAAAGCTTGACTTCTGATCACTTACATCCTTACCCTTTCATATCATTCATTTATTCAACAATCAGTTACTTAACAATGCTCAGAATCAAGAGATACAGGGTATTTGTAATCAACATGGAAAGAGTCAAGCAATAAACAACTTCGAAAATAAAATCTATGGCTAATTTTGTGACATAACAAATAAAGCTGACATTTGCAATGCTGACATTCCACATGGGCATCAATTCAAGCCTTGGCTGCTCCACTTCCAATTCAGCTACCTGCTAATGTGATTGGGAAAGCAGAAGATGGATCAAATGGTTGGCCTCTGCACCTATTTTGGAGACCCAGAAAACGCTCCTGGCTTTGGTCTGGCCCATCCATGGCCCTTGCAACCATATGGGAAAGAACTAGTAAACAAAAGATCTCTCTCTCTTTTGCTCTCTCTCTCTCTCTCTCTCTCTCTCTCTCTCTCTAGCTCTTCTTTCATCTCTCTGCCCCTCTCTCCCTTCCTTCCCCCTCCTTTCTTCCCTCTTTCTGTAATAGTCCCTTTCAAATAAACTTTTTAAATCTTTAAAAATAGATAAATAAAATAAAATCTGTGGGGAGGGCATTTGGCCTAGATGTTAAGATGCTGATTAAGATGTTCATGTCCCATATTAGAGTTCTACCCAGGTGGGAGACCTGCACTGAGGTCCAAGGTCTGGCTTGTCCTAGCCATGCAGGCATTTGAGAAGTGAACAAGCAAACAGGAATTCTTTCTTCCCCTTATATCTCCCTATCACCACATTTTAAAAAAATTTAATATACAAGATAATTTCACATCATGATAACTGGTATGAAGAGGTGTCCAAGCAATTTCACACCATGATAACTGGTATGAAGAGGTGGGAAATAAAATTCTACATTGGATGAATCACAAGTCCTCTTAAGGGATTGACATTTAAAGTGAAACCTGAAGGATAAGAAAGAAACATCATGGGAAGCTCTGGTGGAAAAGCATTCCAAGTAGAAGGAACACTCTTAGAAATTTCAGTTAATCTGGAACTTAAATCAGCCGAGAGAGAGAGAGAGGGAGAGAGAATTATATTCATATCAAGAATCAAGAATTTTATTTTATATGCTTTATACATATTGAAGAAATACATATTTACATTTCTAATATATTTTCATAGTCAGGATTTGAAATTTGAGGAATACAGGATAGTTAATGGAAACAGAACATGAGTTAATAACTGCAGCAAACATTCAATTCTCCCTCTATATCCAGGAAGCTATGTATGTACTTAGTCATCAAGTCAGTTTCCTTAAAACCTTCCAGAAACTAAACTCTGAGAAATATAGGACAGTTACTGGAGGAGGCAGCACTTTGAATCGATTTCTTTTGTTGCTATTACTCTCATGCTGTTTGAACAAAAGTTTAGCAGGTTAATATCCTAAGGAAGGAAAATAGCTAGAAAAATTTTAAAGTTTAAAGTAAAAAGAAAAAATCTTGATAAAACAAGATTCTCAGAAAACAGGACGTGTACTCCACAACCCAGGTAATTTGGGATGTAACAGAAGACTAAGTTTGAGGGAAAGAGACTTACATTCAGAAACTTTGAATACTTAGTGAATCAAACCAGGTAAGGTGCTCTATATAATAAATCTGCACTACACTGAAGTAGAGAAGTAAGGTTTCAAGAAAACGCTTTATGAATCAAAAATGAATAACAAGCTATTTAATTCTGCACAACACTGTGATATCACTGTATCATAGCACTATTTTGGCTAAATTCTCAGTGGTTTGATTTCAAAAAGATCCTTTAAATAAAATGCCAAGTTAAGAGATCTAACATCTCATGATTTCTTTAAAATAACCCAGCTAATTTCAAAGACATGCTTACTGTGATTTATATGTGAGTAAAGATATGCTTCACAAAAAAAATATTTGTAAGTTTCCTTTTTTTAGCCTGACCATATTGGAAGAGTGCATTATTGAAAGCAGCAGCAGCAGCAGCTAACAAACTACCAGCTTTTAAGAGTACCTTTATACAATAAATATGTTCCTGAGATGTTCTTTACAAATTGAATTTGTATTGTGGGGCCATCTGGACCTGGAAAAGCCTGATTTCTACCATTTACTATTTATATATTCCAGAACAAGTTACTAAATAGATTACTTTCTTGCAATTTTTTATAAACTTTCTCATTTTGCCTGGCCTCGGAGAGCCAGTACAACCCATCAAAATGAACAGAGAATTACCTTTCCGTAAAATGTAATATTACATTTGTTGTACTCCTACCTGTTCTTCAAATGTCACATACTAAGAGGCTAAATGCCTTCTAGCTTTATTTCTTCACTAGTCCAATACATCAAAAAGCAAAACAGGATTATCATAGTTAGTAACTAAAAATTAAAATAATTTTCAGTGAAACTTCAGTTTCTAACAAATAATGATACTTTTGGTATAAGTATGTGTCATGTATATGCGAGACACATCTGTATGGGAAAATTCTTTCTTCACTGACATCAAATTCAAATTTAAATGAACATTAATTTTTAGGATTTATTTTGTTTATTTAAAAGGCAAATGACAGAGTATCAGAGACAGAGAGAAAGAGAACTTCCATCCAATGGTACAGCCATTCTAACAGTCCAGAGACAGATCCAAGAACTCCATCAAGGTCTGCCACACAGCTGCAAGGGTCCAAGATTTGGATCAAGTATTTGGGCCATCCTCTCCTGCTTTTCTAGGTCTATCAGCAGGGAGCTGGATCAGAAGTGTTGCATCTGGGACTTGAAACAGTGCAAATATGGTCTGCTTGTTCTAAAAGTCCCTACAGTGGGACTATTAGCAAAGCCCATTTTGATATTCTAAAACCAAACAACCACGGATACTTGCAAGTTTTTTTACACTTTCAGATATATTAAATATTGGAATGTATCATTTACTATAAGTCAAAAAAGAGAATGTCATATAATTGATATTCTTGTTGAACTGGCGCTTCAGTATGGGATCTTGTATCACATACAGCTTAAACTGCTGTACCACAACGCTGGCCCAATCATCCTAAAATTGATCTGGAAGTGCTAACTCTCTGTTGCTCCACTTCTGATCTGGTTCCTTGCTAATGGCCTAGGAAAGTAGCAGAAGATGTCTCAAGTACTCGGATTCCTGCAATCACAATGAGAACCCAAAAGAAGCTCCTGGATGCTGCCTTTGGATAAGCCCAGCTCCAGACATTGCATCTATTTCAAAAGTGAACTAGTGAATAGAAGATTTCTCTCTCTTTCTCTATCTCCCCTTCTCTCTGTAACTCTGATTCGCAAATTAAAATAAAATTTTAAAAATAAGTTAATTTAAAATTTTAGAAACTTTTTTAAAAAATCTAATTATTGTAAACCAGTACTTACATACTCCTTGTTTCCAAAATAAAAAATACAACCAGATAAATGTTAGAGACATTCCAAAAGACAATTTCTTCTAAGTTTAAAAGAAAGTTAAAGCACACTTAATTAATCAGATTTGGGTATATTATTTGAAGTGGGGGGAAATGATCAAAATCAAATTTTCTTTAATTTTATAAACACAGATTTAGGATAAAGGCAAAATGTGTAACTCAGAAATGACACAGCCTCTCAGTTAAATGTGAATTTCCAGTATCACCACTGTTGTGTTTGAGGCCATAATTAAGTAAAATAAAGTTACCTGAAGAAAGCACAACACTACTCCAACAGTTGATCTGATAACTGAGATTGAAACTAAGTGACTAACAGGTGAGCAGGTAACACATACAACATGAAACTGTTGGGAAGAAGAAATGAATGACATGCAGGGAAAAATGGAGTGGGATGGGGCCGGGCGGTGTGGCCTAGCAGCTAAAGTCCTCGCCTTGAACGTGCCAGGATCCCATATGGGTGCCAGTTCTAATCCTGGCAGCTCCACTTCCCATCCAGCTCCCTGCTTGTAGCCTGCAAAAGCAGTCAAGGATGGCCCAATGCTTTGGGACCCTACACCCATGTGGGAGACCCGGAAAGAAGTTCCTGGCTCCTGGCTCCAGATCGGCACAGCACCGGCCATTGCATTCACCTGGGGAGTGAATCATTGGACAGAAGATCTTCCTCTCTGTCTCTCCTCCTCTCTGTGTATTTGACTTTGTAATACAAATAAATAAATCTTTAAAAAAAAGAATGGAGTGGAATGACATGACATTTTATCATGCAATATGAGCTTTTCATTTTAATAATTTCCATTGTGCTGCTTCAGTTAGCAGCTGATAACACGTAACTGCAACCTTGAAAAGCAAAACTGTGCACACAGCGGAATCACTAAGCCATAATTTCCTCAATTAGTAAACAGGTAAAGGACACTATACAATTTAAATGTCAATGCTAAAGAAAAAATTTTCAAAATAAGCTGAACTATTTCATACCATAATCTATGTTCTTCCTATCAACAATCAACACCACACTTGGAAAATTAGCCACAAGTCAACTGTGAATGCTGTATGGATGCAGCCATAGATCGTTACCTGCTTAATTGTGTTGATAACTAATAGGTTCATACAACTTTTTTGGAAGTATGGTTTTATTATGGAGTAGATGATAAATACTGAACTACCGTGCCACCAGATGCCATAATAATATGAGCCACATTTATATAGAGAATGTTAGCATACATTAATACAGTATGCTACATTAGAAAAAAGATTAAGACATTAGATTTATAAAACTAGGAAAAAGAGAAAGGAACTATACATTACAGGTTAATATGCGGCTTCTTGCCAAAGTCTGATAAGTAATCCTGAAAATGTTAAACTAAATACAGTTGATTTGACAAATGCTTACAAATGTCACTTGACCATAGAAGAAGAAAATCTATTTATTTTAAAAGTTTAATAATGTCCAACTACAATGTAAAGTTGACTCTGAGTAATATTAATTGAGGTCTCTGTTATCACTGTATAATTTTATCTTCTAAATCACTGAACAAAATGTGAAGTAACCAGCAATGTTCATCTTGTGACATTCAGCAATGTACCATCTTGTGACAGTGCTGCTTCTCACCTGATCATATTTCAATGTCTTCCTGTTATTGTCACTGAGCATGGATGTAATATAAAAGCTGATTAGCTTGCTCCTAAAGCAACTTTAAACTGACCAGATGTGATATTTCAGTGAAGGGAAAGGGAGCATGTCTTTAAAGAAAAAAAAAAAAAAAAGAACAGACTGAACTTCTCATTACATCTTAAATTAGCACTCTGGCAATCATCTCCTAAGAAATATTTTAAAATCTACAAAAGCCTGCATGATTGGTGTGGGCATGTTTAAAACTCTACTGTCAGCAGGACTGTTGGTCTCATCTAAGCAGCCTCAATATTTCCTTTGAATTTTATCCAGAAAGGCCCTAGACACACTCCTAGTACCACTATTAACACAGACAGCTGTAGCTGTGGCTGTGGCAGTAATATCTTTGCCAGACAAGGCCACTATAACAGTGAATGTGATGTTGATTGTTCACAATATAGATGCACAGCTTAGATATGCAAATTTAACATACATACATATATATATGATTTCATAATTTTCATTAGTTGCATAGTAAATATGCGACAAATCCTGCTTTTCTTGAACACATGTTAATTCTACACCAGATGGTCACATGATCAGTTTGGCTAAGTCATTGTGGACACCCCAGGGTCAGAAATGACAGTCTTCTTCAGCTCTCTTACGTTCAGGTGCTCTAACATTCAATGTACTATCTTTTTTTTTTTAAGATTTATTTTTATTATTTTTTTTTTATTGGAAAGGCGGATATACAGAGAGGAGAGACGGACAGGAAGATCTTCCGTCCGATGATTCACTCCCCAAGTGAGCGCAATGGCTGATGCTATGCCGAGCCGAAGCCAGGAGACTCTTCTGGGTCTCCCACGCTGTCTTTTCATTTGTACAAAATGGTGTAGTAGTTCAAAAACAATTTCTAAAGCTACTGAAATATGCAATATACAGAAACATAATATGTGCAGAAACTTGTCTTTTTAACATGACACAGAAATTTAAAAATGTAACTGAAAAGATAAGCTAATTTAAGAAAAATACCATTCAAATAATTATAATCAGCAATCTCACTTCTTGATATATATATACAAACAAAATTGGTATCCTGAAGAAATATTTGTATCTATATGTTTACTGCAACATTCACAATAGCCTATATATATAAAAACAACCTACACACCAGTTAGGGATAAAGAAAACATCACACAATATATATGTAAACACATGCACATACACACACACAATGAAATATCACTCAGCCTTAGGAAAGAAGTAAAATCGTCCATTTGTAGTAATATGAATCAATTCATAAATACAAGGCTAAATGAATTAAGAAAGACACAGAATGACAAATTTCGCAAGATGCCACTTACTTGTGGAATCCAAAAAGCATAAGTCAAAGGAGAGAATAGAATTGTGGTTTCCAAGAGATGGGGTGTGGGGATATATACTGGTCAAATGGTACAAACTTTTAGTGATGAGTAAGTTCCGAGTATTTAATATACAGAATGTTGGCTATAATTAATTAAAATGCGCTGTATACTTGAAATGTTCTGAGAGAATAGATCTCAAATGTTCTCACTATAATTAGAATTATGTCTTTGAAAACTCCAAAACATCTGAATAGAAATGCAGCAGTGATTTCCTCTTCCATAAAGAAGAACCAGAACAATAAATTAATAGTTGCATTTAAGGTGAGTAGATAAGAGAATGGCACTTCACAAGGGAAAGAAAACCCCAAAAGACGCAGCAACCTGGAATGGCAGCACAAAGAGAGGAGCAAAGTGCACTGGCAAACACAGCACTCCAGTTGGGGTGACTCCCTCTTACAGGAGAAAGGGCAAACAGAAGAGTCCCTGTAGATAACATTATCATGACGCCAGTAATCCCAGTTACAGGAGAGATCCAGTCATCACAAATCTGCATAGCAGTGATGGGAGCTGCCAGAAATCTGACAAAAACTGCTTCAAAGAATAAGTGTATATGCCACTCCCCCTCAACCTTTAGTGCCAGGCTGTTGCCATTCAAGGCCATCTTGAGAACAAGGACACTTTGAAATTCGTACTACCCCGTGGGACAAGATAACTGTATCTCCCCATCCCCAGGGTTCCCAAAGACATTCTATCACACTAGCAGAAAGGGCTGCAGCTTCACCAAACAATGAGATCCAGCAGTGCAACTATGACCCCAGTACCCAAGTCCAAGCACTATTATGCCATGGAGAACAGCTATTTCAACACAGCATAGAAGTACTTCTCCCAAAACCTAAGAAAAAAATTACATGCCCCTTGAGACATGGGACCTATCTGCCTCCACTCTCCCTTCTTCTTGCTACTTCCATTAGCTTATTTGCCACTGCTGACCCTGAGGCTGTTCTTTCACACTAGCTTTTATGGCCACTGCCAGCCATCCACTAACCCTTGCCAACCCAAAGCCTGAGGTGGCAACCTCCCTGCAAAGGCCTTACTACTAGTGGCACTTACTCCTACAGGGAAGTAGAATTTATTCTGGTCCACAGATCAGTATCCCCTGTCTCTTGTAGCCACCAGATGAATGTACTACTGGTAAAAGTCACTGAAGCAGTCCTAAGGTTATACCTCCCGTGGTTCATAATTCCAGTAACACCATTTCCTTTGGGGGAAGCCTCCACCACCAGAGGTGCGTACACCTACAGGAGGCAGAGAAATGCCCCTGTGCTGTACAGCATCAGCATCCCAACTCCTGTTCCTGAAGAACATTAACTTTGGAACTTACCTATAGACACCTAAGGAAACACACAACGTGTTCCATGTCTCTGGAAAGCTCTTCACTACAAAAACCACCAGATATTTGTTCAGTGGTTAAGATGCCTACATCCCACATCAGAGTGCCTGGCTTTGTATGCTAACTCCGTTTCTGATTTTGGATTCCTAATGATGTATACCCTAAAAGGCAGTGCATGGAACATCTGGACAGAGTTTCAGGTTCCTGTTTTTGATCTGGTCCAAGCCTGGCTTTTGCAGGCATTTGAGAAATAACCAGCACATGGATGATTCATATTCATTCATTCTCTCATTAATTCTCTCCCTCCCTGCCTGCCTTTCAGATACTTTTTCTTAAGTGTTAAAAATGCAAAGTAAAATTTTAAAGAATTAAGTAAGCCTTTGAGACTTACAAGATACCATTAAATGAACAAATATTTAGATCACTGGATTCCAGTAGGTGAAGATAAGGGGAAAGATAATGATAACTCTATTCAATGAAACAATAGCTGCACACTTCCTTTGCCTTAGATAAGGACACCTTTATCCAGAAGACCCAAAGGATCCCAGATTTGACCGAAAACAATTCTCACTGTGGCATATTACAGTTAAGCTGCAAAAGTTCAAAACAAAGAAAATTCTAAAAACAACTGAAAACCACCAAGTCATATTTATAGGAATCCCCAGTAAATAAAGAAAAAAATTACTGGGAAGAAACTAGATGTCATATTCAAGTTCTAAAAGGGAAACATTTCCAACCAAGAATATGACATCGTGAGAAGCTATCCTTCAGAAGTGAAGTAGAAATAAAAAACTTCCAACACAAAATCAGGAAATTTATCATCAGGAGACCAACCCCACAAGAAATACTTCAGACATTTTAAATCTGAAACCTAAAAGGTGGTAAGCACTATTTGTAAAAACACATGAAAAAAATAAACTGATGAATCAGATAAACAAATGAAAAAAATCAAATCCTTCACTATAAAAACCATCAAACTTCACAGGTAAACAGACACAGAAAGGAAATATTAGTATCTCAGACAATCAGAAAACAATGAACAAAATAGCAGAAATAAATTCTTATCTGTCAACAATAATCTTATAAACAAATCTCTGAATCAAAATGTATCTATCAGTTAACAAAAAAGATAAAAAAAAAAAAACTGAACTTTATATCTAGAAGAAACTCATTTGACCAGTAAAGAGATACTACAGAAAAAAAAATGACTGGTTAGAAAAAGATATCCCACACAAATGGAAACCAAAAATTAGCAGGAATAACTATAGCTTTTTCACATAACATAAAGTAAAAACTATAAATAAGACAAAAATGACATAGTATAGTATATAAAATATATTAACATAAAAATATAGGCATCAGTTCAATAGGAGGAAATAATAATCATAAGCAATATGTACCAAAAAATATCTTAAATAGATTAAAAATGAATAAAACCTATTAAATTAAATAAACATTAATTCTAAAAAGACAAGATCCAATATAGTAATAGCTTGGAACTTTAACAACTTAGTTTCATCAATAAACGGGTAATCCAAACAAAAAAATATTAACAAGTAAACATAATAGTTAAATTGTACTATAAACCAATCTGTACCATAGACCAGACATTTACATAACATTTCATTCCACAGCTATTGAATTTATATTCTTTTTAACAGTACATTGAACATCCCTCAGAATATACTACTGCATGTTAGTCTATTTGATGAAGAACAAACTTCATCTAGTTTTTTAAGATTTCAATTATACCATGCATCTTCTTGGAATGACACTTTGCTGAATATACACAAAGCAATAAATAACACAACATGTCAATAAATTGAATGATGAAAAACATATTGCCATCCCAAGAGATACAGAAAACTCATTTGATAAAATTAAAAATTCCATCTGACAAAGGCCCTCAATAAATTAGGTACAGAAGGAAAACACTTTAATGCAGTAAATTCATGCTATATATACAAAACTACAATCAACATTATACTAAATAGGGAAAAGTTAAAAAATCAGGAACAAGGATTTCCACTTTTACCAATTCTATTCAATTTAGTCCTGGAAATCTTCGCTACAGCAATTGTAGAAAAGAAAGAGAGCACTCAGATTAGAAAATAAAACAAAGGATTCTTAGAAAAATCTAAATAGTGCCCCTCCAAAAAATGGTGAAGCCAATATTAAATTCAGTGAAGTTGCGGAATATAAAATCAAAACATTAAAAACAATTAGCCTGAGGTATGCATTTGGTGCAGTGGCCTAGTCACAGCATGGAATACCCACATGCCATAGTGCAGAGCCTGATTCAATGCTCAGCTATGCTTCCTCTGATGTTGATTCCTGCTAACACACACTCTTAGATGCAGCATATAGTAGTTCAGGTACATGGGTTCCTGTTACCTACAAGAAGGAGCAGAATGCAAGTTCCAGGCACCTGACATGAGCCTAGCTGCTATCTATGTTTGAGAAGCAAACCAGAAGACAGAAGATCAATCAGTCAAACAATCTCTCCCTCACTTTCTTTCAAATAAAATAAAAGTCAATAAACACTAGCAAGCTCATTGTTTAAAAGGCTGGTATTATGATTCAGTGGGCTAACAGGCAGCCATTGAGTGCCCAGTTCAAATCACTGCTGCTCCACTTGTAATCCAGCGGCTGCTGACATGCCTGGAAAGTCAGAAAAAGATGGTGCAAGTGCTTGGTCCCCTGCCAACCATATGAGAGCCTTCGATGGAGTTCACTGTTCCTGTCTTCAGATTGGCCTAACCGAGGATAATGAAGTCATTTGTGGAATACACCATATATGGAAGCTCTACCTGTAACTCTGCCTGTTCTCTCTCCATTCCTTCCTCTCTTTGTCTCTTTCTTTCCCTCCTCCCACCCTCAATCCAACTCTGCTTTCCAAATTAATAAATTAAAAATCATAAAATGAGTCACATTTACAATATCAATCCAAAAAAAAAAAAAAGGTTTGGGAATAAGCTTAACCAAGGAAGTAAAAGAGCTCTACAATGAAAGTCATGATTCATTGATGATGAGAGAAATCACAGAAGGTACAATAAATAAGAAAAACAGCTATCCTCAAGGACCAGAAGGATTAATTTTGTTACAACGTCCATAATATCCAAGGTAATATGAAGGTTTGATGCCTATCAAAATACCAATGGCATTCTACATATAATCCAAAGAAAAAGAAACCAACATTAAAGTTTGTATGGCACTACAAAAAACCTGAAATAGCCAAAGAAATTATAAACACATACACACAAAGCTGAATGCATCATAACACCTGACTTCAAAACATAGTATGAAGCTGTGCTAATCAAAACAGAATTCGGATCGGTGCTGTGGTTTCGTAGCTTACACCTCAATCTCTGGTGCCAGCAACACTTTGGACACTGGTTCATGTACCTGCTATTCCCCTTCTGATCCAGCTCCCTGCTTAGGAATTGGGAAATAAGCAGGGAATGTCTCAAGTACTTGGGTCCCTGCACTTATGTGTAGACCCAGAAGAAGCTCCTGGCTCTAGATTTCAGACAGGCTCAGTGCTAATCCTTGTGGTCATTTTGGGAATGAGCCAGTAGGTGGAAGATTACTTTTTCCTGTCTCTCCTTCTCTCTGTAACTTTTGCCTTTCAAATAAAAATAAAATAAATCATTTTTTTTAAAAACAGAATGGTATTAACATGACAACAGATTTTTAGACAGATGGAACTATCAGTTAAAAATAAGATACCATGGAATGGACATGATGGCTCAATTGCCTAACCCTCCCCCTGTAAGCACTGGCATCTCACATAGGCACTGGTTCATGCTCTGGATGCTCTACTTCCCATCCACCTCCTTACTTGTGGCCTGGGAAAGCAGTGGAAGGCAGTCGAAAGCCTCAGAAAGCTGTACCCACGTGGGAAATCTGGAAAAGGACAGAAGGAAGGAAGGAAGAAATAAAGGGCTCAATACTGTGGCTCAATAGCTAAATCTTCACCTTGCATCCCATACAGGATCCCATACAGACACTGGTTCATGTCCTGATGGTCCACTTCCCATTCCATCCAGCTCCCTGCTTGTGACCTGAGCATTGGGACCCAGTAACCATGAGTGAGATCCAGAGGAAGTTCTTGACTCCTGGCTTCAGATTGGATCTGTTCTAGCTTACAGCTCTAGTTACAGCCATTTAGGGAGTAAACCAGTGAATGGAAGATATTTCTCTCTGTATCTCTACATGTCTGTAAATCTGCCTTTCCAATAAAAATAAATCCTTAAGAAAATACATAACATGTAAAAATAAAAGTATGATCAATGGACAAAGTGTGATATATGTGTATTTGTATAAGTATATATATATATTCATAACTGCACTAAGACAAATACTATCTGATTTCCTTGAAAGATTCATGGAAAAATGTCCATTATTAAAAAAACTATACACATTTCAAAATAGTTTCTGTACCAAAACAAACTCACACTAATTTGTTATAGCATGTCTGAACAAGACCTTTCTTAACTTCAGAACACAAACCTGAGAAACCAAGGAATCTACCTGCAATCAGTTGACATATGCTCAAGAGTTCACCAGTGAACCAAAGAGGATAAGAAAGTATCATATCCTATTACCACCCCACCTCTACCCTTGGCAAAGTACATAGTCTTGTACACAGACTGAATCTCCTTGAACCTCATTTTTCTCAAATGTAAAAATAACTACTGAATTATGGGACAAGTGTTTTGCCTAATGGTTGAAAACTCTGAATAAAACAACTGTATCACACTTTGGCATGCCTGGGTTTGATACTTAGCTCTGGCTACTGGATCCAGATTCTTGCTGATGCAGACCTAAGGGAAAATGGTATTGACTCCTGGAATTGGGTTACTACCATGCACTTGTATTCCCAGTTCCACTCTGATCCAGCCCTGACAATTAACGACACTTGGGGATTAAGCTAGAACATGACAACTCTGAATGCCTATCCATCTATAAATAAATATTTTACACATAATAAAACAAAACAATGTGTGTCATACTAGTTCTAAAGACTCTTATTTAAATTTCTCTCATCTTGTATATTTCACTAGTTTGTATCTTAAAGCAGCAGAGGTCATAATCTCAACAGTGAAAATGTATTCTATATTCATGATTAGATCATTTCCAAACTACTAACCAGACTCATGATATTTATCATTTTCAAAGTTAAATCTCTTAAGAATTTTAAATAGTTTCTTTTCAATCCCAATTTTTATTAACAACTTCATGAACTTGACTATGTCAACACAAGAAATGAAAAAATAAACATGAACTGATGGAAAGGTTGAGGTTTTTCAGCTCTAAAATTCTGCACTGTAAATTTTCAAACAATATTTAACAAAGCATTAACTACTTCAATAAACATTTTCCACTTTAACATAGCTATAAGCTGCCCATAAGGCAAACTATGCTCTAGCAAATAATCTTATAAAAATTAATAAATTTTTGAGTATATGCAAATTCATCAGGAATGGTAAGCTCACTGCCTTTATTCTTATGTTCTACCAATAAACTGAACACCAGAAACAACAGATGAAAGACAGAAAAATATATGACTAATATGACTCTATGATATTATTACTTTATTAATTTAATAGAAGATACCTATTTGTCATGAACATTATGCAATGATCATTATATAATTATATGCACATATACATTATGCAATGTTAGACATTGTGGAATCAAATTTTAGAAGAATAACACATGTATAGTGCATATCAGTTTTATTATTCATTTTTAAATAAAGAGCAGAGTTGTTACATAAAAATCTGTAAGATTTCCCCCTAGGTTTTATAGGAAAAGAAATTACCCTGAAAATTGGCTCAGGCATACATAAGGCTGGATGATAATCCTATCATCCCTCATGATCTAGGCCGGAACCTTGCTGATAAAAAAAAAAGAAAAGGAAAAAGAAATTACCCTGTAAAGATGTAGTTTATGAAGTAATGAAAATTTCCAGATGACTACTGCAATAAGTTAGAAATTGGTAGATGTGAATATTAATTCTGGATCTAATAGTGATTCAGAATAACCTTGAACTATGTACCCAACATTCTCTCTCCAAACCAAAAAAACTAAAGAATATATGTTAACACATTTTTTTTCCTTTGTAAGAAGTAATTGTGTATAACTGAACCAAAATGGAGTTGTGCATGTAGTGGATTGAATAAAACATGTTTGGGTTGGTTTGAACTTTTGTGTAGTATACTACCTCATAATTCAGCATTTTCTATTTCCATACAATGAATCTCTAAATGACACAGAAATGTTCTAATCTTTAGATACAGGTTTATAAATGACAAACAATAACGCTATTTGACTGGTCAAATAAGAAACAATGCCATCAATGACAGATAAATATTTTAATGAGGAAGTCTGGTTCTCTGACTCATGAAAGGAATAAGCCAATCAAAATTCTTCTATAGGATTGGATTAATTTTAGGGCAAATAAAGGAAAATCTCCTCTCAGCTAAGCCATTAACATAATTTTAGCTAACAAAGACCAGTGAATCCACTGCCTAAAGAACAATCGCTCTTGGTGTTCATTCAGCCCAGCGCTACACTGCACTCTCCTTTAAACTACATCTAAATAATTCCAGAAGTATATACTCTTTGTTTTTAAAGCTCTTAAGTAAAACATATCTACATCCCACATTTCAATGTTAACCCCAATGGAAAATGAGTTTATGCTATATTTACAGATTTTAAAAAAAATCTAGCACAATATTACTGTATATCTCCTTATGCTAGTTCATTCACAATATTTTTGCTTGCTTTAAGTTTTTGCCTGGTTGAAAATTATTACTGGAATTTATCAATTCCCTCTTCTCTCATGCTACAGCACAACAGCAAGCCTAGCATTATTCAGTTTTGTTTCACTAAGCATTGTGTCCTTACAGCTCTTGATTTTCAGGGTAAGTGTAAGAATTGCTAAATGGTCAGTCACTGTCATATGCAGTGACTTTCCTTTTTTACTTAAAAATAATTAATAGATAAATAAAAATGAAATGTATCCAAAGTATGCAGCATAGTTTGCTATAATTTACATATTATATATTATTATAATCAGTTCAATTAATAAAACCAACACTATTAGATGTACATGCTGTACATTATATCCTTAGAACTAGTTATCTTATAATTGACCATTTGTACCATCTGACCACCCCCTCCTCGTTCTCTAGTCCCTTAAAACCACCATTTTGCTCTTTGCATCTACATTTTAATGTTAATCCCAATGGAAAAAAATGAATATACTGTCTTTATAGCCTTACTCTAACCACTATACTACTATACCAGATTGCTTCTCAATGATTACACAATTAATCAGATGCTAAATAGCTTTACACAGATAAAAAACTAAGAATGGAAAAGAATAAAGAGTTTACGTATTGAATAGTGTTCATTTTATTATGAGGAAACTAGACTTCAGCTTGACTTTGAAGAACGATAGGTAACTATGTAGAAAAGGGTTGTGTAAATTCTCAGTACCAGAGTACATAAACATCAGACAAAGACAAAAGGGCAAGAACAGCATGCGATGACAAAGACAAGAATCAGAAATACGTGATGCATTTAAAAATGGATGTGTTTCTCCAGTATGTCAGTTTAGTTTTACCTGTTATGGCATCAGTGTGTTAATTATCTTTAGAATGCTCAATCCAATAGTGTCAACATTTTTAAAAGACTTCAGAAGCCTCCGGAAAAAATACGTTTTACAATGTTATATAAGTATCAAGGTTAGAAAAAGAAGCGAAAACATTGAAGTAAATATTATCAAATTTTAGTTTATGGTACACAATCTAAAGCCCAAAGAAGTCTCTTTCAAATTAATATATAATCTGGGATCTCTATAACAGCTTTGGTTTGCTATTATCTTCCTGTGTAGCACCAATCATAAGGATTAAACACCAAGCATTCTAAGCACATAAACTCTAAGAATTCATCTCCAAGCAAGAAGAACCAAAAGTCTCCAGATTCTCAGGTTAATCCTGCTTTGTCATCAATTTACTTCAGGATGATTCATCCTGAACACACTGCCTCATTTATCATGGCTTCCTCTCTCACCTTTTCCAACCAAAGTTATTTTCGATATTAGTCTTTCGAAAGTTGAAAAATGGAGAGATGAATGTGTCCTGACACAAGGAATCATGGAAGTACTCATTATCTTTTATATTACTTGTTTGTGTACATTAAAGGTCGAGTAACAAAGAGATGGGGAGACAAAGATAAAAGAAATTTTTCATTTACTGGCTTACTCCTCAAATTTCTGTTAAAGCCAGAGCTGTGTCAGATAAAAGCCAAGAGCCTGGAACTTCAGATCATTCATGTCAGTGGTGGGGACTCAAATACTTGGAATATTTTCTGCTGCCTCCCAGACACATTAGCAGAACTATGGATGGGAAACAGAGGAACCAGAACTCAAATCAGGCTCTCTTCATGGCATGTGGGCATCCCGTGGTGTAACCTACCTAACTGCACTGCAATTTCACAATGTCTGCTACAGTACTCACTTTTGAAAAAACTAAGTTCTCTCCTAGGAAAAAAGCCCCAGTTACTCAAAAATTAAAGGTGCAAGAATGCAACAAAGTATTCCAGGAGTCCTTTTTGGTTCTGGGAAAACAAATCCCTCAAAAATGATGTTAAAATGTCACAGCAAGAGAAAGCAAGTAAAATACGAATGAATCCAAGAAAATAATCATAGTTAACTCACTGGATATCTAAAATTCAGAGTTAAGACAACATCAACACTTTCTGTTTCTTTAAGGAATAAATGGAAGAAAGAAATATGTTAGGAGAAAAATCTAAAGAATACATATGGCAAAGGGCAATCTATCAGCATCTAGAAAACCAAGAATCATTGTCCTTCCAGATTTTAAAAGTACAGCAAAACACATCAGTTTCAATTGCCTACAATATAAGACAAAATCTTTTGGCATGCTTCTTTGTCATGACAACAGTAATATTTGTCATAGCAACATAGGAATATTTATTAAATAAGTGGCATGGGCCAGATACTGTTAAGAGCTCTGGGAAAGACACAACTTTGGAGGTGACTAACAACGCCCTTTCCTTATGCAGCTTACATTCTGGCACAATGAGCAACAATGGACCAGGGGATAAATCATGACTGATTTTCTGATACAAAGAATCCAGCCGTACACTAAAGCAGCTTTCTTGCAGAATCAGCAATTTCACAAAGATCTATTTCCTCATTGGAGGGAAAAGGACCATTTTCAGCATTTGCTTAATAGGTTCTCAGAAACTTAAGGCAATAGAAGATAAAAGACAAATTTCACCAAGTGAAAAAGGATCTGATGTTCTGACTCTTTAAGTCATCCCTGTCCAGGAAATGCAGCAATCCAAGTATGGAGTTACTGTGCTAAGACAAGAAATCCAGCTGCAAATCTTAATAGCATTGCGACTTGAATGTGAGTTACTTAATTTTCTTTAAAATCTTTTTGTTTGTAAAATGGTACTTATAAAATCAATCTCACCATAATGTTAAAGCACTCAATGGCTTCATTCATACATGTTTTTATCAGATTAAGATGGTATATAGTCATTATATACTAATATATACATATAAAATATACACTACATGTGCACATCTTTTCCTCAGACACGGACAATTTACCTAACTGTTGCCAGTGCCATTTTCACATATTTTGATCCTTCTACCCTTGAATCATTCACCTTCACTCAAATTCACAATTAGCTAAATGTAAAAATCACTGGATTGTGCAAATGAGAATGGATAAGAGGACAATGAATACTGTCTGCCAACTAAAGTACCCTTCACTAGTAAAATATGGTCTTAGAAACAAAAACTGTAGTAAAAATTGCAGTCACTCACGATTTTAAGCAACTGCAGCTGGGAGCCTGCTTGCTGCAGTTGCTCTCAAGAATTATGACGTTGGTGTGCACCAATACACAGGTCAGCACTCATTTTTTAAATAAAATTTACATGGATATTATGACCTTTTCCCTTTAACAAAGATATAGGTAGCCTTTAAATATTCTACCAAACAAATACACTTCTAAAAACAAATAGTTCCTTTTTAAAAAAGGAAGAAGAAAAGAAAGTCCATATGAAGGTTAAATTTCCACATAACATTTATGATAGAAAAAGACCTGGACTGCAAATGTCTTCTCAGGACTACACTTGAGATCATATCATATTGACTTAAAGAGGTTTAAATATAACAAGTTCTGCTTTGAAAATCTTCATCTAAAAGGTCTAACATTTGTAAACTGAGGAATGGCAACAATGTTACACCCTTTGCTACACAAACAGAAAGGATTATGAAATGATGGACTTAATGCTTCGCCATGCAGGACAACCATTAAATCATTTTTCTAGATTATATCCATTATTGAACATATTCCCGAATTTCATGCAACCTAATTTAAACTTCCAACTGACAGTTCTGATCAAACATTGAATTGCAATAAAAGCTTTACAACTCTGACACCTAGTGGCAGGTCCAGCCCAGGAAAGATAGCCAGCATCTCAGAACGACCCAGAAGTTAATCACTGGGGATACTGGATTTGTAAAATGTAAATTCTAAAAGAATCTTTAAAATTATATTTTGCTTCTGGATTTACCTTGAGGCATGCATGGAGAAGCAAAAAGCCTTGGATTTGTAGCATATATTTTCCTTGAACCTTCCACATTGAGTAAATTTTGTTTACATAAAAAAGCTGAAGATCAATTAATATTTTGGCATAATTGTGACTCTTTTCCTTAGTTTTATATGTAAGTCCACAACCTTTTCCTGGTTCACATTATTTTTCTCCTCAGGTATCCTGCCAAATATACATGCCATCTAATGAAGCCATCATAAGGATTACCTTTAAGGAACTGAGACACTGTTAGTGAAAGGGAAGTTAGACCTTCACAAACCAGCAGGAGGTTCTTTAAGACAGGTACAAGCACACCTGTGGTAACTGCTAACAACACATCTAAGAGCAAGGACCATACTGAACACTGCAGGGAATCATAAGAACACAGTCGATCAACGCTATACACCCTGTTTGTGCCCTAAGCTTTAGAAGGTAAGTGTTTCCAGACCCACCTGCACCTTTGACAGGCAAGACAGCAGGAAGTCTAACATGCTTCTTTCCTCTGCCAAAGAGAGCTCTGGCTCCTACCTGCTGACGTTTGAAGGCCAAGTAATCCAGATTTTCCAGCTCTTTCCCAAACTTCTGGTAGGTTTTCTGGAGGTCAGATTTGTTTGATGCGTTTTTAAGAGACTCAAAGGTCCTTTGAAACTGAAATTGAAAATAAAATATCATTTAAGATCACAGAATATTTTTCTCAAATCCCAAACTAGCTAATACAAAAAAAAAGTCAATAGCAAGCCTGAAATTTTCCCATCCACAATTCAGAGATCACAAATGTTAGCTAATTATGTTTCAATGAAATAATCAAAAATAATTATAAAAAACTGGAAACTGTATGCTAAGATAAGCAACTTTAATAAGTATATTTATTCCTCATCCTAACATGAAAATACAATTCATTTTTTAAATTTCATGTATTAGATACCCTACTTCTTTTAAAGAAAAGATAAATGTATACATATCTATCAAAATAAGAAAACATTAAAAGAGTTCCCACTCCCCAATCATCAAAACAAATGAATTTATGAAAAGGTAGCTGCCTGTGTAGTGTTTTGCTACAATTGCATGGGACCTGGCTTGCCTCTGTAGAAATATGTACACGGAATAGATAACTTCTGCAAAGATCTCTTAAAAAGGCTTCTGTTTTATGAAGGAAGAAAAACCAACATTTTGATGAGGGAAGCACATCTGACATTTCAGCAAACATTTATTCACTTCTGCTCTATAGCACAGTTGAGTTATGAAATCAGTTCTGAATCAGAATGCTCTCCTTTTTAACTCAGGTAATATATACGCACAAAGGTGACAAATGGAAGTAAAGCACAGACTACTGTCTGCTACTGATAATTAATTATACAAAAAGAACTCATACGAAACAGAATTCTTGGTTTATTTTTAGTAAATTAGAACATACTGTGGAAGGTTAGTAATTGAAAATGTCAAGTAATGTAATCTGCCAAGCATTTATGTTTGCTTTATCTTTATGTCATTATTTGACACATTCTCACTCTGTGCCATTAGGAAGATTTCTACAGATAGAAACTTAACCATCTTAAAAACACCAGACTCTACTGTGACTATGATACCATGAGACAGGTTAATAAGATTTCATAGAACATAATTTAATTTCCAGGGAAATGATAAGACCCTTACTATATCAAACTCATGAAATAAGTCAAATTAGAATGGCATGATACTAAATTAAATCCTCAATTTCGTGAAAGCAGCATGCTTATCTCAATCCAATATGACAGAGGAAAAAGAAATGGGAAATAACAGCGCTAAGCTTCGACAGCAGGACAGTAAATTAAATTCCACCAATAATCACTTAGAACCTACTATGCACAAGGCACTATGAATATAAAACATACTTTCTTCCCTCAAGGAACATACATGCTACAGAGAAAATCAGAGAAAGGGAAAGGCCCTGACATTTATTGAGTGACTGTTCAGTCCAGGTGCTCTGTGCTTTTCAATTTAACCTTCCAAAGAAGTATAGTTACTCCTGTTTCTCTTCTTTGTCTACAAGTGAGTAAACTGACACTCAGAAACTTTGATTGAATGAGATTTTTACTACAATGCTCATGCTGTCTATAGTCTACAATTAGCTCTAAAACAAGGGAAAATAGAAAGGGAGTATTTAAAAGTAAGGAAAATTAAAATATACGCAATGCAAACAAACAAACAACAACAACAACAACAAAAAAAAAAAAACCTAAGAGACACAGACCATGCAGAAAAGGTGAAGAAACGTGAATCAGGTTTCAAAGAACGGGAAAACAGAGTATTGTGTGGGAACTGTTTCTACCCATCAAGCCATCAAACATAGCAAAAAATCTGCTCCCTTTCCCCCTCCTGTAACCTAGCTGACACGTTCCTTCTGCAACAACTTAAGTAACCTTTACACTAAATTTCATGATCATTATTTGTGCCTTGCTCATTTCTCGATTCCTTTTCACTGTGTTCAAATCAAAATATATCACATGTAAGAGTCTAAACACTTTAGTAATTCCACAAATTAATTAATTTGAGCTATGTTGCCAAAATCCATTTAATTCTTAAGCATTTTTTATCTTCTACACTTTTTCGTTAAGCAGTGGTATTGTTTTTATTTTAAAAAAAAAGATTTATTTTCATTCAACAGTCACATATACAGAGAGAAGGAAAGAGAGAGAGGAAGATCTTCTGTCTGATGATTCACTCCCCAAGCAGCCTCAACAGCTGGAGCTGTGAAAACTTTCACTGGAACCTTTATTGTGAAACTTACATCTCCAAATTAACGATGTGAAAGAACTCAAAGTACTCTAAAAGTATTATGATTTCACAAATTTTGGATTCACTCATTTAGGATATTTTTCACATAAAATATAGTTGTCATGAGAAATCATATTAAGTCTATAGTATAATATCCAGAACCTAAAAGGGACACATTCAATAGCAAAAATATCAATAATCCAACTGAACAATGGATTATCTTAAAAAAAAAATCTAAACAGACTTTTTAAGGAAAGACATACAGATAGCCAACAGGTACATGAAAAAGTGCTCAACATCACTAATCATAAGGAAAATTACAAAGAGATATCACCTCATCCTAGTTAGGTTAACTACTAATTAAAATGCAAACGATGAGTGCTGGTAAGGATGTAAAGAAAAGGGAACCCACACACTGCTCATAGAGATATACATTAGTACAGCCTCTGCCATCATATTTCCCAGAACACATGACTCTGTTCTCTCTTGAATTTTTGTTTTTCTCATAGTTCTTTATATAAACAATATTTTCAATATATTACTTGATTTATCCTCTTTAGAATTTTACTGCCTGTATGAGAATGTGAGCATGTAACTTCATCTTCAGCTACAGTTTCATCTTTGGCTTACCCTTCCAGTTTGGGGAGCTATGTCAATATTTTAATCTCTTTACTGCTTGTTTTAGCTGTGTTTGTCCTCTAAAGTTTGATTTCCCTGTATGAAATAACTACTGTACTGTAAAAATAAATAAATAAATAAATTAGTACAGCCATTGTGGTAAACAAAGGCTTCAAAACACAAAAACGGGAATTCATTACAATCCAGCTGGGTAAGCCACTGCCTGCAACACTGACATTCTAACTACATTCCAGTTCTAGTCTGAGGCTGCACTTGCTATGCAGTTCATTCTAATATGATGAAAAAAGAAGATGGCCCAAGTTTTTGAGCCCCTGCTTGGCCTATTGGAGACCCAGAAGTTCTGCCATCTCTCCAACACATTTATGGCTACTGTGGCCATTTGGAGAATGAATAAGCAGATGGAAGATCTCTCTCTTTTCCTCTCTGTATCTCTGTTGTTCAAATAAATGTCTTGAAAATTAAAATATATACTGTAAGATACAGCAATCCCACTGTGGAATATCTAACTGAAATCAAGAAATTTTTGGATGACACTTCTACATCTCATGTTTATTATACCACAATTTATAATAGCAAAGAAATGAAAAAACCAAGTGTCCATCAAATGATGAATGGACAAAGACAAAATGGCACATATTTTTGGCCTCTAAAAATAATGGAATTTCATAATTAACAGCAACTTGGATGGAACAAGAGTTTCTATGTTAAATGAAATAATCCGAGCACACAAAGAGATACCACATTATCTCTTATATATATATGTGTGTGTGTGAATTTAATAAAATTGATCTCACTGATGGTTATCAGAGGCTGAGAAAAGTAGGAAGAAGTGCAGTAAGATTAGTTAATGAGTATTTAGTTATGGTTAGAAAGGATTAAGAAATTCTAGTCTTCTATTGCATAGCTGGATGAATGCAGACCATGATAATACATCATATATTTTTCTTTAAAAAGTAACTTTGGGATTACGATTTTCATTTTTAGCTCATGTTTATACTCCAAAAGAAATGTGATCTTCTACTTTTTACTTGTTGAATGTTATGATTACTGGAGAAATTAAGCCTGTAAATATGTAGTGGATAAAAAATAATGCCTTCGTAAAAACAGATGAAGAGAGGAAAGGGCAGGAGGACTACTGGGGGACTCAGAGGTCAGGAGTATGACTTTCTTCTTGGAACTATACCAATGGAATATATAAAAGGTGTTCTCTTAATGTGAATGAAAAATTAAGCTGCAAAAAATGTGAATGTTTTCACCATAAAGAAATGTCAAATATTTGAGGAGACAGACAGATATGTTTTCCCTGACATGCCATTACATAATTTACACATCAGAGTATCCAGAAATCTATACAATTTTTATTTATTACAAGGAAAAAGAAATCTATAGGGTAACCCGCAGTTAGACTGCCTAGTACACATAACGTATCCCATCTGTCCACTTGTGCACTTAGAGATACTATAGAGTAAGAATTTTACTTTATATATGAAGCTGAAATACTGAAGATAAATGTAAGATGGGGGCCAGAATTTTGACATAACAGGAAAATCTATCACCTGTGACGTTATATCCCATGTAAGTGCTGGTTCGTCTCTGCTTTTCCACTTGCTATCCTGCTCCTTGCCAATGGCCTAGGGAAAGCAGCATAAGATAGCCCAAATGCTTAGTCTGTTACCCATGTGGGAAACCTGGAAGAAGCTCTTGGCTCCTGGCTTCAACCTGGCCTACCTCCAGACTTTGCAGTCATCTAGGTAGTGAACTAGCCAATGAAAAATCTTTAACTCTCTCCCTCCTTTTTTTAAAAATATTTTTTTTATTATTTTCCATGATACGGCTTTGTAGGTATGGAGATTCTCACATTTCCTTCCCCTTTCTCCCTCCCCTTTTTTCTCCTCCCACCATTTTCTCCCATATTACTAGACTAGTATATTCCTTCAGCAACGGTACAAGTCTAACACTCCACTATTCAAGTGCATCAAGGTAATGCAGTCACAGGCAAATGCAGAAAGTTCAGAATCATATTGTTAATGTATATTTAATTGTTTCATACTTGCTCTTCTTCCCAGTCTCCTTTCTTCCTCCCTCTCCTCATTCCATAACTCATGCCTGAAAACTAAACTAAAAAACAAACAAAAAAGACTAAGCTGAGCCTTATATTTTAAAGAAATTTGATAATGATTTCATTTGATGATTATTCTTTCTAACTGGTCACTGTGCTTGGTCATTGAAACAGATCTCTGAGATTTTCCACATTATTTCAGTATGATGCAGTTCCATTATAATGATTATTTCTCAAAATAAATGATCTCCCAGTTGAAGATAAGTAAGGCAAGGAACCACTATTAATCACAGAGATTCTATTATTCTGGAATTTATCAGTTTAAAGTTTTGATTGAGAGTTAAAATGAATCAAGGACCCAAAAATAACTTCCTAAACATTAAATTCATATTTTGTTAATTCTTTGACTCATTCTAACACATATTTTTTTAAAAGGCAACTTTTTCAGCATGCACTGAAAATAAACTCGGCTCTGTTCTAAGAGTATTAAAACTGTATATTAAAATGATATCTGAACTGAGAAGCAAAGCCAAATCTATCCTCTTGCCTACATCATCATCTATCACAGGTTAGACAAGAATTGAAAGCTGGGGACAATACTGCTAAACTCAAACAATACTGCTAAAATACTTAGTGTAAAAGTAAGCAGACACTATAAACCCTCCCAGAGTATGTTTTCTAATAAAACTGTTTCTGTTCACAAACAATAAAAGCAATCCATCAAACAAAATGACAGAGATTGTGAGTGCTCATCTCCCATTAAAATACTGAAATCAGTTTTTGCTAGAAAGAGAAGCATTAAAACACACACACACACACATAATAGGGAAATATAGTTTGACTCAGCAGTCTTTCCTTACTAAATAAACTGTTTCCTTTTTCTGGAAAACACATGGTTAAATAAATCAAACCAGTGTTCTTTACAAACTATACAGCCAATGATATCATGAAAATTAGGAAGATTCATGGAGTAATTTGAGAAGGAAGACAAGAAGAAATCTGCTGATACCACAAGAAAAATGCAAGCACTGCTACAGCAAGTAATGCTTTCCCCACCCTCAGGCAACAGTTTTACTTCCTTTTGGAATCACACCAATTGATTTAAATAACTCCACAGCTCCAGAAACTTAATAATTCCCATAATGGATTAAAAAAATCAAGTAGCATTGCTCTAAACAAGAGCCAACTCAACAGTTTTAATTTTTGTTATTTAAAATTTTATGCATTTGTACAAGATGCTGGATGCAACCTGTAATATAACAAAAAATCCTACATTCACAGCGCTGTGAATACAAGAGTAGTCAAAAAATGCTTTACTGAAAGCACTAGAAAACAGATCTCAATAGCCCCAAGTGTCAATTTGAAACAATACTACAAGCTTTTGAAGACAAATGGCAGTAGGAAGATAATAGGCAAAAGAATACTGTATTAATGTACTACAAATATTTATGTTTCTAGTAAAAAGAAATTGTTTTAAGCAAAAGAAACGGCTAGCCTACCTTATTAAATGGGGTAACCATGAAGCAACCAAAAATTAAATACTACAAAGTAAAAAAGTTCACTTTTCTTAATGTAATACATTGCCCTTCATACATATTTTCCAAATGAATTTACACTATAGTAATACACTCATTAAAATGAAGTTTACATATGAACCAGATTCAAAATTTACTTAGATATTGCACATGATTTCGTTCTGGATGGGATCATTACAAAAATTTAGAATATAGGGGCTGGAACCATAGCATAGTAGGTTAAGCCTTCACCTGTGGCACTGGCATCCCATATGAGCACTGGTTTGTGTGCTGGTTGCTCCACTTCACATCCAGCTCTCTACTTATGAATTAAGAAAGCAGCAAAGAATATCCCAAGAATCTGGGACCTTGTATCTACATGGGAGACCCAGAAGAAGCTAATAACTTCCAGCTTCAGATCAGCTCAGCTCTGGCAATTGTGTCTATTTGGGAAATGAACCTACAGATGGCAGATCTCTCTCTTTCTCTCTCTCTCTCTCCTCTCTCTCTCTTCTCTATATAACTTTGCTTTTCAAATAAAAATAAAATAAATCTTTTTAAAAATCCTTTTTAGAAGTTTAGAATAAAAAGAAAAGGGGCACACTGCTGTCAAGGTTCAAAAGCTTCCTATGTTGGCTTGACACAATGACACAATAGCTAAGTCTTCACTGTGTAAGTGCCAGGACCTGATATGAACAACAGTTCATGCCCTGACTGCTGCACTTCCCATCCAGCTCCTTTCTTATGGCCTGGGAAAACATCAAATAAGTATATAAGTATGCTTATAAGTGTATGACATAGTTATTAAACACTGCATACATTTTCTGAATCACGTGAAACCAGCCAACAACCTAATCCAAAACATCAATAGACAAAACAATAAGAGAATACAAGATAGCTACATAGGGAAGACACATGTTGAGTTTGACCCTGGGGAGAAAACAGAGGAAAAGCAGAGGAAATACAATCCCAGGGAAGAGTTGGAGGGAAGTTTGCAGTAGATATTCTATAGAAAGAAAGAAGCTATTGCATGGACAAAAGCAATATGGACAATACAAACACTCAGCAGCCAGTGTGGACTCCACCTCTGACTGTCACAGTTGGGGGCTGGAGGAAATCCCATCTCCTAGGAGTGAGGTGACAAGAAACTGCACACCCCTTGTCACTGTTGGTACTACCTGAGGGAGAACGTTATGGACCCCACTTACTGAGTTTGGCCTGCATCACTAGCCAGGAGTCAGATGCTAACTTAACCCTATGAAGGAGAGCACGTGTCTTTGCAGCTCAAATCACAACAGCCAAGAAATGGAATCAACCCAAATATCCATCAAACAATGACTGGCTAAAGAAAATATGGCACATATACACTACTTAATACTACTTGGCCATAAAAAGAAAATACAAAAGAAATCCCGTCTTTTGCAACAAAATTGATGCAATTAAAATATATTATCGTTGCTGAAATAAGCCAGTCTCAAAAAGACATGTTTTCTCTGATAAGCAATAGTTGGTAAAACACACACACACACACACACAAATTAACGAAATAGAAATGTTGAGATACGATTGCCATTTTTAGCCCTTGTTTATATACCTGTGGAACTGTGGTCTTCCTACTTTTATTTGTTGATTATCATGATTACTAATAAATTCAACCTGTGAACACAGAGCGGATTAAAATTATGTCTGAAAAAAATTGATGAAAGGAAAAAAGAGAGGGTGAGAGGAAAGAAGATTGGAGCATCAGGGGTGAGAAGGAAATGTGGTTGTCTTCTTGGAAATGTTCCTATGGAATACATAAAAACTGTTGTTTGCATTGATAAAAATTAAAATCTAATAAAAAATAAAATCTCGCAATAGTATTGTAAACATAAAAGGTTGGAAAACTTAGTTCTGAACATGGATCAAATTTATTCTTTTCATTTTTAGGAGAAAAGGGAAACAAGAAAAGGAAGATAAAAGAGAACTTATATTTACAGATGATTCATATATTATATCATGTAATCTCCACAGGGATCTTTCAAAGCATCAGGACTAAGTTTTCTTCTCTCTGTAACTCATGTCTTTTCAAGTGACCTAGTTATTCAACAGAGTAGGATCCAAGCATGCTCTCCCTCCTGGCAAAAGCTCTATTTACTTTTTTACATTATCCTGACTCATAAATGAAGCAGGAGACATCCAGGCCAATTTTTCCCCAAATAAAATTAACTTATATAAATTCCAAATGCCAACAAAATGAGATGTGGAATTCTGAAAGTATAAACGGTGTGTAGAAATTTGAAAACCTTAACATTATCCACAAGAGAAAAATCACATTAAATTACTATTAAAATTATGAGTTTTTCGTGGCAACATAATCAAATTGCCATTCCATATTTTTATAATTAATAAAACTCATAATATCATTTTTGTTAAGCCACCCTCTGCTGCTTTCCCAACCCATAAGAAAGGAACTTGATCAGGAGATAGAACAGCTGGCACCCATACAGGATGCCACTGCCACAGGCAGAGGATTAGCCTCCTACAGCACTGTGTCAGCCCCAGGATGCTCCAATTTCAGTCCATCTCCCTAACGCACTCAAGAAAGCAGTGGAAATGTTGCAAGTGACTGGGCTTCTGCCACCACATATGGGACATCCTGATGATGTAACAGCCATAACTGATGCAGCCATTTGGACAGGGAACCAGAGCATGGAAGAGCTTTTCTCTCTCTCTATCTCTCTCTATCTATCTATCTCTTTCATCTCTCTTTCTCTTTTTCCCTTCTGTCTCTCTCTCTCTCTCTCTCTCCCTCTCTCTCTCTCTCTCTCTCTCTCTCTCTGTAACTCTGCTTTATAAAAAGATAGAGAAAAGAAAAGAAAACCAGAAGCTGGCACCTTATAGTAAAAGTAAGGCAAATATTCAGAAGCATGTTAGCTGGATTACATGGCAATTCTATTTTCAGATTTTTAAGATATCTCCATTCAAGGGCATTTCAGAAAGTTTATCAAAACTGTATATTACAATAAAACCATGTACAGATTTGTTTTTTCAGTAGTATTCAATTTATCTTTTTATTCCATTTTTCAGGAGCTTTTGGAAGAGCCCTCATACTGTTTTCCATAATGGTTGTACTAATTTACATTCCCATCTCATAAATACAATGCATAATGTATATCAACAAATAATAATAATAATCAAGAATAAAGTAATTTTTAATGACAAGAATTAGGTCTTATTTGGAGGACAGGGTCAAGAAATAAAATTATAGCCCACTTTTCTAGAAAGAAGTATGAATATACACAATAAGAAACATTATTTGGGGGGCTGGCATTGTGGCTTGGTAAGTAAAGCCTCTGCCCCAAACACCAGTATTCCATTTAGTGTACCAGCTTGAGTCCTGGCTGGATTAACCTAATGCAAAAAAAGAAGAAGAAGAAATTATATATGAAGACCTTTCAGTGGAAGCAAAAATTTGTAGTCAGAGGTAACCCAGAGAACGCGAGCCCTCAGAGAACTGGCAGAAGTCCTGGGAAGAACACTGGGAAAAAGACCTCACAGAACACGGAATGAGAGTACAGGCATGCCTGATCATAATGGTAAGGAAATTATATGCAGACAAGTCATTTTTGATCAGAAGCTTATGAGCAAGTAAAAAATGAAGTTCAGAAAAAAAGAAATACAATGAAGTCAAGAAAACAATGGTCACTGAGAGCTTTTACCGAATTATGAATTATGGCCAAACTGACTTCATTTCCTCTGTATCAAGGTTACTACACTGAAACCCATAATGCCAGCAAAAATATATCCCAATTTCAAAGTCTTTGAAAAAAATTCTTGAGCCTCAGAAGAACTAGAAGAAGCTCCTAGTTTTGGCTGTTGTATCATCTGGGGAGCGAACCAGAGAATGGAAGTCCCCCTCCCATTTCTCTCCCTCCATAACTCTTTATTTCCAATAAATGAACAATTTTATAAATTAATGTGAATTAGCAGCATAAGACTACTGTAATAGATAATGTAACATTAAACACTAAACAACAGAAATAATTATCTCGTTATGTTCCAGGAAAGTCAGGTCAAAGAGTCTGTTTTTATTTTAAGAGGTTTTAGTTGCAATATTTTATGGGAGTTAGCTAAAATGTAGAATATCCATAAAGAAGAACTAGCTGAGATGATTTGGAAGATTTCTATTTCTTATCATAAAAAATTAGTAATCCAATTCAATTCTCTACTGAATGAAATAAATAAGGTTTGATGAATACTTCATGTTAAAGATATCAAAGAGATAACAAGACAGTGGGGAATGTCCCAGGATGAGTTGTAGGAGATGTAATGTTCAAAGTAAGAGGAGTGAACAAAAGCCAGGAAAATGATAGTTTAAAACAGGCACTCAAAGAGTTCACGCACAGGATTCTTCAAATCTGAACACGGGATAACTCTGCTTACTATACTCAAATAGGTCAAAATAAAGATTGCAGATTTCAGCAGGAAACTAAAAATTACTCAAAAGGGATATTGTCAAGAAAAAATATGCAGAAGTTCTAGAATGCTCAGAGAGAGCTGAAACTTTTATATTAAGAACATCCAAGGCTCAAGAAACTTTTAATCCCAGATAAGGGAAGTTCTAGTTAAGTGCCAAAAGTACTCATCATTTCAAAAATATCCTAATTATTGCCTTGATTCTGTGTTGTCCCAAAAAGCAAAACTACAAGTAGTGAATGGAAAAAACACTGATATAACTTTAAGTTCAGTTTGAGGAAGATGTCTGCAATAATTTACACTTATTCAAAATCAGCTCAGATTCTCACAAAACTATGATCATTTTCATTATTAGTGATCATATATAGGACCATTTATAGATAGATAATCATATGTGTGTATTTACATGTACATATATATCTTTTTCTGGGAAACAAGCTTTCTACTTCAGGTAACATATAAAGGTCCTGGAATTTTTCCAATATGATTCTGATTCCAAGCAGAAGTTTAATATTACCATAAGCATTATTAGAGAAATCCCAAACAAGTATTTCTCAAAGTACAGCCTTAGAAACTTCCAAGACTAATGTATTATAGAGTAAGAACAATTTGGGGGAATCTAGTTTACACCACATTACACAGATTTCTTTGCCACAATATTTCTCAGCTAAGTACACAAGGGGCTGGCATAGTGGCATTCATCTGCAAACCAAGGTAAACTTCCAAGCATTTTAAGCTTGAAGACTTCTTTCTCCAATTATTTATACACACACACACATATATATATATATATTTATTATACATTATATACATAACTATCCTGTTATTATTTATAAGTATATGGGGTACAACAATTTAAGTGTTCAAAAGTCTATAACCCTCTCTCAGTCACTTTGTTATGTGTAAGCTACATTTTGTTCTCCGATTTTCCACTGGCTTTAAGACTCATTTTTGAATTCATTCTATGAAGCATACATTAGTCTTCACATCCCAATTTGGCAAGCTCCTGAAGAGTGATATTAAAAAACAAGCATGAGCCCAGAATACACCACAGGATTAATGCCAGGTTCAGAGAATGGAATTAGAAAGGAATACAATGCCAAGTTAAACTAGTCCAATTTTTTTTACTTACAGCTGACACATGCTGCAAGAGACACATGACATCAATCATGTCCGCAAGGATAAGGAGTCTGGTGACTGCAGCCAACAGGGCACGGGCAGCTTCAACAACAGCCTCCCTTTTTGGGAGAAAACAGGGGTCATCCGTGAATTGCTCAGCTGACACCTTCAAAGCTGCACCTGAAAAACAAATCCCCCAAAGAAAGTGATACTTTTTTTTAGCCTATGTTTATGTCAGCATTCGTTAGCCATTCTATTTCCCAGTATATCCCATGCCTAAGCATAATGTTAAAATACTACTGGTTGACACTAAAATGTTTTCTTAAAAAACAATGCAGCTTCAAACTGATAATTGTTTTTGACAAACATCCTAGAGTTAAGAAGCATGGTATCTTCCTGCAAGAAAATATGCTCAACTGAATAGCAACATACAGTAAAATGGCTATCAACTTTGCATTTGCTGAAATCTCATTTACTGTGAAAGGTTTAATTACTAAAACTTTAATTATAAACAACCCTACTTAGAGAAATAAAGTAAATCTTAATTAAGTTACTGGAAGTTAGAAAAGACTTAGCTTATAAGATGAGACAGCACCTCTATGATAAAATGTTAACAAAAGCAGATGATGTAGTTCGTATCAATGTAATTAAATCACAACATTGAGTCCAGCACAATAGCGTAGTGGTTAAGGTCCTCGCCTTGCATGCCCAGGATCCCATACGGGCGCCAGTTCTAATCCCAGTGGCCCTGCTTCCTATCCAGCTCCCTGCTTGTGGCCTGTGAATGCAGTCGAGGATGGTCCAAAGCCGTGGGACTCTGCACCCGCATGGGAGACCTGGAAGAAGTTCCTGGCCCCTGGCTTCAGACTGGCTCAGCTCCAAACATTGCGGCCGGTTGGGGAGTGAATCATCGGACGGAAGGTATTTCTCTCTGTCTCTCCTCCTCTCTGTATATCTGCCTTTGTAATAAAAATAAATAAATCTTTAAAAAATCACAACATCTTCAATTTAGTTTTAAAAACACTATTATTTCATAGTACATAATTATTAGAAAAACATCATACCCACTTTTAAAAACTTTCTGCATTTAAAATACACTTATTATAAAAGTAATGTGTACCAAACTGTTTTTTATTTTAACATATTTTATAAGTTCCATAGGTTCTTGGGTTGCCTATGCCCTTCCCCAAAATTCCCCTTCCTCTCTCCCCCACACTGACTTCCCCTCTAGTTTTACAATGGATGTCCTTCATGCACAGTGACAAGTCCATCGTGGTGTTGTTGAAGTGTTTCCCAACAATGCAGGCAAGGATGGTGTCAGGGAATCCATCGTGTTACTGTTAGGATAGTTTCGAGTCTTCCACTGGGAATCCAGCTCTGGTCTGTATGAATAGTGATATACAACACTTTGTCTTTATACCTGAACATATCAGTCCCTGCTACATTTCCATTATACATCGCCTAACCTACAGAATCAATGAACACAGCCCACATCAAGATGAAAATAATAAGTTTTCATCAACGTGAAGTTAAAAACCATGTTACTAAAATAAAAATGCATCACAAGAATGGTAAAAACAGGAGTCAAAAACCTTCTTGTAGGAATAGATGCCAGTGAGTGACTCTTGTGGTGGATATAACCCAGTAATTGCACTCCTAGGAATATATCCAAAGGACCTGATACATGACAAATAACATGCATCCCTGTATTCATTGCACCACAATTAACAATTGCAGAAACATGGAAACAACCTAGATGCCCAACAACAGAGAACTGGATAAAGAAACTGTGGTTCTTTCATTCTATGGAGTACTACTCGGCTATTAAAAATAATGAAATACAATAATTTGCAGACAATTTGGCTGAACTGAGGGCCATCATGCTAAGGGAAATGAGCCAATCCCAAAAGATCAGATAACACATATTTGCTCTAATACAACATAACTTCCATCAAAAATCTTGATGTTGGTATGACTAAGGGTTGTTTTGCTCATCTTCCTATGGAATGATTCTTGCATGTTTCAACATGCAGCTTTGTAGAGTCAAACCTAACTATCTTTGCAGTGAGTCTTATATTTCTGCACTTCCTGGTTATCTGTATCTCTCCCAATAAATTCTTGTGATTCATTAATTGATCATCCATAAGAGATGGATAGCCTGTAAACACTTGAGATTTTAAATGTTCATTTCAACACTGTTTTGCTTCTCAACTGTTTTTCAAGGTTTCCAGTTCAGAGGCTGTAAAGCTAAACTGAAGAGGCTTCCTTACCCCCATCTCCCATAACATCATAGGTAGAAATTACCACATTCACTCAATATTTAATCTAAGAAGGTTTTTTATTATAAAAGTACCTTGTACCTATTTTAAATAATTCACTACTCTGGAGTACAAAGTGAATTATTTTTAAATTGCCACTATAATGTCTCAGAAGATGAAGTATTGAGTTCTTATACAGAGAATTTTTCCATAAACTAGTGGTTGGTATACATATGTGCATATCCACATATACATATATGTATGTCTAATGTATAAACGTATATATATTTATATGTTTCATGAAAGATTTGACATAATAAAATACACGCAGTTATTTTATATTATAAATCGAAACTACACAGACCCTTTTCGCAGGTGGTGTAATATTGCATACTTTTTCTACAATTTATCTGCACTCATAAATTTTCTTTCTTTAACAAGATTCAAGTGGCATCTCTTTTTTAAGATTTAATTATTTGTTTGAAAGGTAGCATTACACAAAGAGAATCTGAGAAAAAGCTCTTCCATCCATTGGTTCACTCCCAAATGGCCACCACACACAAAACACTCAGGACAATCTTGGCATGCATAAGCAAGTTTAGCTGCAAATATATTCCTTTTTAATATTTATTTTTATTTTGATAGTCTTACATAGTTAATTATGGCTTAAAGGGTCAAGGCCTAAAGGAAAGTGGGTAAGACCATTGTTTCCTGATTAATATCATTTTTGCCCCTGTATCTGGAGTCAGAGGAGAAACAAAGAGAGAAGCCCCACCCAGCCTCTCACCCATCCCAGGTCCCCAATGCGAGGCATACTCCAAGGGTCCTGCTCAAGGAGTTTTAATAGTTCAACAGTTCTGCGTTGCTGCCAATGTCGCCATTTCAAGCGCGATGAAATCTATTCAGAATCCACTGGCTGACATAGTCTCTTCATGACAGGCATTTTGAGATCAGCAGTTCAGTTGGAGGGATCTCCAAAGAACTTCATCTGAGGTGATCCCAGACCTGATTCTTGTGCGTGCTTGCCAGTACAGGGTCTGACCCGGTCTGTCTCCCCAATCAGCCTATGCACATGCTGGTGGTTGCAACTGCTGGGTCAGTTCTGTTTCCAGCCCTGTCTTCCACATGAACCAATGAGTGTTGCAGTCCAACCCGATCCTGCCCACTTCATACTCAGTCCTCACGCAAACCAGTGGGAGCTGTAGCCTAGTCGAGGCAACTCCCCATAACTCCCACCAGGCCTGCCCTCTACCTTGGTTCCCATGTTTGCCACTATGTACAACAGACTTGTTCAGTCTGTCCCACATCCCATTTAGCTCTTGTACAAGGCAATGGGCATTGAAGCCTTAATGGTATAAGAACTGAATCAAGCGGCAAATGAATCTGAGGTCTTACTATAAACTTCAGAGAACTCAAAGGAAAATACAATTAAAAGACAAACTTTTGGGAATACAAAAATAAAGGTTTAAATTCATACTTAATTTGTTTATAATACACATTTTCTATGAACTTTGAACACTCCTTGTCAACATGATTTCAAGTCCATGCACATAAGAAGTCTTCAAAAACTTCATAAAATGCACATTATGAGAATACTATGCATGGATTTCAAAACATTTTGGCACCAAAATAAACTCCTAATTTCATTGTTCAAGTACCTTTATATTGTCAAAAATCATGGTTATCCCACTACTTAAAAAGGGGGTCTAGCTTATCTACTTCATCTCTTGAATATTTTAATTTTAATGCATTTGTAAAATACAGCATAAATAAGACAGAAGTTGCTTCTTATAATGCACAAAACCTATGAGGAGGATGTAAAGCTATCTCAACATGCCAACAGGTCTCATTTAGTACTCTGGAAGCAATATCAGGTTAGGAACTCGAACTCTACAGTTAGAGATACTTCTAAGAGCCTTATCCCCATCCTCTAGTTCTGGGCACATGGATTTTTATTATCCATTGGAAAGAGACAAAAACATTGCTTATCTAACATAGTTTTCAGAATGTTCCTATGAGGTAGTTCTTATATATTACTATAATATCAACACGGAAAGCATTCAACAGGTATTAGCTGTTATTTTTCAGGAAATTTCTAGGAGAGATATAAAATTTTTAAGATGAATAAAGGATGATTTTTACGCCCTGCTATGTGAGCCAAAACTATTGCAAGGAGACTCAAAAACTACACTAACCTCAAAAATTTAGAGAGCAGGTGAATTATCTTTTTTAGAGAAAAAGGGAACCTTCTCTTGCTGTTATTGTGAATTAGAAAGTTATACCACCTTTTGTAGAATACTGTTTCTGACTTCACATACTAAAATGAAACATACATAAAAAGGATTATGTTTTTAATGCTAAAATGTTGCAATACTGAACAACTTGCTTAAGTGCTATCGTATCACAGTCTGTTTTTTTCTTTTTTATTATAATCATTATCTTCTGTTCACTAGCCACAATAGTTAGGGCTGGGACAGACCAAGTCGTCAGCTAGGAGCTTCATCTGAGGCAAAAGCCCCAGTTCTTTGGCCATCTTCCACTGCTTACCTAAGTTTGTCATTAGGGAACTGCATCAGAAGTGGAGAAGCTAGAGCTCAACCCAGCACTCACAGAATTATGGCATCTCAAGTAGCAGCTTAGGCTGTTGCACCATGACACTAGCCCCTACAGGATATTTTTTTTATTTTTATTTGGTGCATGTGAGTATAACACTACATTCTAAAAGTGATTATACTAATCATAAACTCAAAATATTTCATGATGTTTATCCAAAGGAGAAGGTGTCACAACCAAAATGAAAATTACTAAAGATCAAACTTGCTCCAACTTTCATTACTAACATTACACCTGTGATTCAGTTAACTTATAGTGCATCCTTCGGATACCCTTCAATGTGTACAACATATTCTAGTGCCTTTTCATTGATTCAATATATAATAATACAATATACTCCACTGAAATGGATTTCATAGGTTAAGACTAGGCACTAGGGTTTTAGGCTTACTTATTTTTAATTGAAAAATATCTATTTGAATTTGAAAGCTCCTAAGAGAAAAAAGCTTGAATTCACTTTGGAACACACTGCTCTTTCATTTGGCAGAAAAAAAGGGGATTATTTGAATTACATCCAAAACTTAAAACAGATATGTTTTTTAAAAAAGATAAAATTCTCCTTTAAACTGTTTGAGACAGCTGTAAGGAGAAAAATATATTTGGAATGATAAAGAAAAAACCTATCATGACAGGAAAAGGTATTCAAAGTCTGGACTCAGGCAGTGTACAGCAGGATATCAGCAGGGCTGTGGACTGAGAATGTAATTGTACATGATTGCCATTATAAACTGTTGGCTGTATTTTATTTCCTTTTTTATCTTCAAACTATGATTAAAGTCATATTATAATCTGTAATTTGCTTTCAGCCCAGGAAGATCAACAGAGATCAGATTTCTTTCATATATATATATATATATATATATATGAATTATGAAAGCACTGAACATCACAGTACAAAACAGTAACTTCTAAAAACACAGAAACAAACAGAATGAACCCTTTGGTAGTCTCATATATCTATTATGGAAGACTTTCCTGAACTTAAAGCAGGTAAGGGAAATGAGAGAAAATCCTGGAAAACTCTGAACTGAGGAAACACAGCTGAAACCAAGGCAACTAAAGAGCATCGGATACAAAATGAAAGAGGAAAGAGTTTTAGAGAAAGAGAATTCAGAAGAGCTGCAGAGGTCCCCTTTGAGTATTCAGCTCAAATTCTAATCAACTCATACCTGGAAAGGTATTTATTAGGGCTGGATAAAGAACCATCCAAAAAGAATCAGGGTAACAATACTTTTCACTCACAGAGTAATAGGAATAATGTTTGTCCTACTACCAGACAAGAAAATTTTTGACTCATGAGATAGTGAGCACATAGAAAACTTTGCTCAATAGTGAGAAAAAATTAGACTAAGCATACCTCAGTCCCTCCTAACAAAACAATTTAGGGAACACAGAATTCCTGCCTCAAAATATGCAGCAGATAAATGCAGTAGATAACAGCTGTGGACAGACAAAGCAAGTTGTCCAGTATAATGATATAACTGAAACGGAAGGCCATGAGCAGCCAGGCACTGTGCCACATACCATTGGAAACTCTCAAAACACACTGGAGAACATTGTGATGGGGCTAATCATACAAAGCATAAAATCTTTTATAAACCAAAATTTGAATGGGACTAGGTTCTAAAAAGTAGTGCAGAAATGGTCCGGCGGCGTAGCCTAGCAGCTAAAGTCCTTGCCTTGAGCACCCGGGATCCCATATGGGCGCTGGTTCTAATCCCGGCAGCTCCACTTCCCATCCAGCTCCCTGCTTGTGGCCCAGGAAAGCAGTCGAGGACGGCCCAAAGCTTTGGGACCCTGCATCCACGTGGGAGACCTGGAAGACGTTCCTGGCTCCTGGCTTAGGATCGGCATAGTATCGGCCCATTGCACTCTCTTGGGGAGTGAATCATCGGACAGAAGATTTTTCCTCCTCTCTGTATATCTGACTTTCAAATAAATAAATAAATGTTTAAAAAAAAAGTAGTGCAGAAATCTCCCTTGATAATTTGAATATAATCCAATTTGTCTTAAGGGATTCCCCCCTTAACCAACACTTTTTATTAATAAACTCTTTCTATTCTATCTTAGCAATACAACAGTGAGCAGATCAACTCAAATATGCTGGAGATCTTGGGTTCCCACTATTGGAGATTGACAGATCAAACATGGAAGGAAGAATAAGGAGGGGCATGCTGATTTCTGACCTAATCAGTTTGCCAGCCTATGCATGTACTGAGACTTTGCACTGTGCCTGCAAAAAGGTATAAAAGTACTATATATCAATCAAAAAATTTAAAATAGATAACAAAAGCCACAATCAATAAATCTTATCTCAGTTATTTTCTATCAAAAGTAGAAAATGAAACAACTGCTGACAAGGATGCTAAGAAAAGATGACTCACACTGTTAATGGGAATGTAAATTAGTATAGTCATTACAGAAAGTATTACTGTAAATAGAACTACCAAATGATTCAACATTCCCAATAACAGGTGTATATCCAAAGAACTGTAATAATTTCAAAGAGATACCTGCAAGCTCATTTTACAAACTCATTATTCACGGGATAATTACGATAATCATGATATAGAATGAACGAAGATGTCATTCAATAGATGAACAGCTAAAGAAAATGTGATATAGATACATAATGAAATATTATTAGGCCATAATAAAGGACTAAATCCTATCTTTTGCAGTAAATGTACGGAACTAGAAGACATTATGTTACGTGCAGGAAGTCAAATAAGGAAAGACAAATACCCCTATGTAGTTACCACTTAATGAAAGCTATAAAAATAATCACACAGAAAACAGCAGAATGAAGCTCACTAGGGCTAGGAAGGATAAAGGGAAGCTGAGATGGTGAAAGGATACCAAAACATGAAACAGGAAAACTAGTGCTGATTTTATATAAGACAATATGGTGGATCCTACAACAATTAATCATACAGTTCAAAATAACTAAAGAGTTTGAAGGTTTCTAACATGTAGCAATGGATAGTAAAAACACTTTTATTAATGTTGTCTTACATGTAATTTGTTTTATATACCCATAAACTACTAACTTTAATTCATATTAAAGAGAACTTTTTAAATGGAGCTAGAGAAACCTTCAGAATCTAAAGGGGAAAAATCTGAAATTATGAAATTTTAATTATCAAAGAACTGAATAAGAAATTTCCTATCATATTCAAAGTTGACTATAGTTTTGAGATAATAAAACATATTCCTGTCACAATAATTACTTCCTAACTTGGAGATGACAATGGCAAGCAGCCAAGAGGTTAGATGTCGGGACACTCATTTCACAAAGAGAACCTGAATTCCATGCCCAGCTTTGAGTTCCGGACTCCAACGTTCTGCTTTATGCATACCTTAGAGGAAGCAGCCATTATGGCTAAACTGACTGAGTCCCAATTCATGGGGGATGTGAGCTGGGTTCCAGACTCCCACTTTCAGCCCCAATCAGTGATCCATGTAATTATCTGGGGATTGAAGCTCTCCATCTGTCTGTGTCTATCTCTGTCTCTTTGCTCTCAGATGAACAAAGATTTAAAAAATAAATAAAACAAAGTAAAAACAGTAGCATATGCATAAAATTCATAGTAAAACAAAATGACAAAATGTTTACTGCAAAACAGTCAAAAAGCACAGATTTATAAGGCAATTGACCATTTAAATTTTGAGCTGAAAAGCTGTTCATAATTACTATCTATTGAATTTATCTCTTTGCCAGCCGTGAACTAAAATGCCACCAGACATAAGCATTCATATATTATTAATATGAGTGTTTTGAAGGTTAAAAAGCCTTATAATTAATATGTCAGGCTAAAGTTAATTGTCCAGTATTTTTCCCAACATTTCCTTTTTGCACTAAAAATAGGCAAAATTAGCATTTTTATTTATCCATTATATTATACTGAATTGGAATATACTTTTAATTTTGATTTTTTATACAGCTCTTGAAGCATCCTCATTCCAGTTCTATAAACGAAGTGGTAAAACTACTAGGAAGTGATTCCTAACCCTTGCAGATAGCTCATTCACTCCTGTTTCAGCACTACAGTGTGCAAAGTACTATGGGATATACAACAATGACAAAACTATGGACTTTACCAGGTACTCTCTAATGGAAAAAAAAAAAATGCACTTCAATGAGAAGTTTTTTTCTACTTCATTTTAAATGTCAGCATCTGCAGACATATCTGTCTCTGTCTCTTTAAAAGTAAAAACAAAATTCTTGACAAGTAACATCAAACATTTTTAAGGCTCTTAGGATTCTTAGTTTTTTAACACAAGATGGAGCTAATAAACTATGACAAACAGGACAAATGTAGCCTGCCCAGTTTATGTATACTCCACAGGTGAAACATAATTTAATAATTACATTTTATATTATATTTGCATTTTATTTTACATGTTATGATTATATTTCAAATTGTTAGTAGAAAAATCAAAAGAAAAAAACATTATGTGAAATGTGAATTTATATGAAATTCAAATTTCAGTGTACACAAAGTTTTACTAGAATGCAATCTTTTTGTTTATTGTCAATGTATCTGACTGCTTTCACACATCAATGACATAGCTGAGTAACTACATTGTATGGTTTACAAACCTAAAATATTTACAATCTTGCCTTTTACAAAAATATACTGCTCATTCCTAATTTAAGTGAACATCACATATTTGTTAATCTGTTAAAAACATTACACTAAAAAATTCTCTAATAAAGTTTTCTTATTTAATATATATTAACGTGGCCCTTTAAAGCAAAACATTTCATAGATTCTTCGGTTCTTTGTCTCATGCTAAATCTATCCTGACTAAAATTCTCACACAACATAGTCTGCTTATGCTTAAATGAATAAGACTAGACCCAGCATTCTTTTTTTGTGTTCAGTATTCATACAGCTAATCATTTTAGCATTCCAGGAATTTTCCATATGCCTTAAGTGGTTCCCTGAAGAAAGTTCAACCAGCTGTGAATAACACCCCCATTGTCATACCAAAAGGGGTTATGAATTTTGTTCTATTCCCAAAGCCTAATAGTAAAAACTACATTGCAGGATTCACTAGCCAGTTTATTTAGCTTTTTCGCTACTTTCCTATGAAATACTGAGCAAATCACACAATTTTTTCTGTGTCAATCTACGTATCACAGATGCAACAGAGATACAATAAGGAAAACAGGCGTCTTTAGTCTCCAAAGGAAAGTACTGAGAAACGAAGAGTGGCTACCTCATTACAAATTTTAAAGGTTCTGACTTTTTTAATTCATTTATAATCTTGGTTAATGCAAATTATATTCTGGAGAATCAAATCCGTTTCTGGGATATTATCTGTATCTAAAGGCATCTTATCCAAAAATTTCCAGAATCATTCTAGCTAGTTTCAAGTAAAAAAATTCGAGGGCAGCATTGTGGTATAGAGTGTCAACCCCATTGCATGCAGCCTTGCCATACCATATCAGAGTAGCATTGGAGGCTCAGTTGTTTCATTTTGATCCAGCTCCCTTGTGTATCTGAAAATGCAATGGGAAATGGCCTAAGTTCTTGGGGCCCCGTCACCCATTTGGAGAATCACAGTGGAGTTCCTGGCTCCTGGCTTCAAATTAAGAAGCTTCTGTGCAGCAATGAACAAAATCAACAAAGTGAAAAAACAACCAACAAAATGTGAGAACATTTTTTGCTGATTGGACAGCTGATAAAGGATTAATATCCAGAGTACCTTAGAGCTCAAGAAACTCAACAACAAAACAAACAAAGCCTTAGCTCCTTATTCTGAGCTCCTGGCTCCAGCACAGAGCTGAGCTGAGAAACAGACTAAGGATATGAACAGGTATTTTTCAAACTACGAAACTGAAATGGCCAACAGATACATGAAAAGATGCTTAGGATCACTAACTATTCAGGAAATATAAATAAACATCACAATGAGGTCTCACTTCACTCCAGTTAGGATGGCTATCACCCAAAAAATAAAAAAGTTAATAAGGATGTGTGGAAAAAGGTACCCTAATACACTGTTGGGAAGGTAAACCAACTACAACTACTAGTAAACTAGTACAACCATTGTGGAAGGCAGTATGGAGATTCCTCAGATATCTGAAAATAGACCTGCTTTAAGACTCAGCCATCCCATTCCTGGAATTTACCTAAATGAAATGAAACAGTTAACTATCCCCCAAGTTAATAGCATCTCAATTCACAATAGCTAAGGCATGTAATCAATGCCGATGTCCATCAACCAGTGACTACATTAAAAAAAAAAAAGGTATGTTTACATGATGGAGTACTAAAAAATATATATATATACCAAAAAACCATGAAATAAGTGCATACTGTCTTTCGCATCAAAATGAATGCAATTGGAGAACAATTTGCTTAGTGAAATAAGCCAGTCCAAAAATACAAATATTATATGTTTTCTCTGATTTGTGACAATTAACATATGAAGTACTTTTTTGGTGGTTTTTTGGTATATGAGTGAAATTGACATTTTGGTATCTGGTTATTCCTTACAGCCTTTGTACTCCTGAGGAAAAATTGTTTTTCTGATTTTCATTGTAGAATTATTTATTTGTTGAAGGATTAAACTTGTGATTATAAAGTAAACTAAATGGGATCAGCATCCTCCCAATGCCAGCATCTCACATGTGCACCACTTCAAGTCTTGGTTGCTCTACTTCCAATCCAGCTCCCTGCTGATGGCCTGGGAAAACAGCAGAGAATCGCCCAAGGCTTTGGGTCACTATACCTATGTGGAAGACCCAGAGACTCTCCTGACTCCCAGTTTCAGACTGGCCAAGCTCTGCCCATTGCTGCCATTTGGGGACTAAACCAACGGACAGAAGTGCTCTTGCTCTCTTTCTCTCTCACTCTCTCTCTTGCTCTTGCTCTGTCTTGCTCTCTCTAACTCTGAATTTTAACTAAAATAAATAAACATTTTGTGATAAATCAAATAGAAAGGAAGTATGCCATTGTTAAAATTGAAACAAACAAAAAGGGAAGCATGTAGTTTTTTCAAGATGGACCCTGACTGAGCACATTTATTTAACCAAAACTTTCACTGACCTCACTGAGACAAAAATAGGAAATGACTAAAAAGAAATAAATACATAACAAGACTGCTAAATCAATGGTTGAGAGCCTTATGCAAAATAGAAAGTTCATGGAAGAGTGTGAGTGGTAATCAAAAAAGAATGCTATAATTAGTAAAATTACTGATTCTTTAAGAGTTCTGAGTTAGCCTAGAAAATCCTATAAAATCCTATCACCTTATAGAAAATGTGGAAGATACATCTGTTCTGTCTCATAGTCTGCTCCCAAGAAAGTGAAAAAGAGCTGCCAGAAGCTATGGAATGCTCTCTCATCCATATACCTCAAACCTTATCATCAGCTGCCGCTTCTGAGACAAGATTTACACTTGCTTCCTTTTAAGTCCAGATTGCAAGTCTACCAACTAGGATAAGAAACAAAAGGATTTAATCTCAGCTCTGAGACCAGGGAGGTGTCAGCGTGGCAGTGGACAGAGCTAGAGAGTTTGGTTATCCCAAAATCATCTCTGTCTGTGCATCCACTCCTAATGACTTCATGATATGAACATTAATCTAAAAGGCAGAGGAGAAAAGCACATCTTTTAATCACAATGTTTTGCTTGAGATACATAAAATCCAGAAGCTTCTCTCAAAGAAACCCAACATTGTTGACAGCTATTTAGCACTTAGGTAACTCAGAAACAAACATTCAAACAGATCTATAAAATGTTGCACTTCTTGTGTGGTGAGTCTCCTGTTTAACTGCCTGAGACAGACACATTAGTGATAAAATATTACACAGAAATTCAAGAGGTCAGTGGTGTCTATTCTGTAAGACTTAACTGTGTGTTGGTGTGCAGTCAAATCCAGATCACAATGTAGCAGATTTGTGGTCAAGTTTATAAAAGAACTTTCCAAATAGTCAAAACTACATTTTCCCTTGAAGTTATCCCTTGAGAAGTATAAAAAGGAGAACAGTCACTACCAGCTAATGATGAACTGATCCCAGGGCATAAAAGGCTGGCACTCTGGCTTGTAAGAAAGTCAATTGTGGGGCCATTCATATTCCAGACCACTCTTAGCAGCAGGTAGAGCCAAGACCTTAGCTCAGCACTATAAAACACAAAAATTAATGCAATTCACACATACAATTTTAACTATTTTGCTGACTGTATATTTAAACTGTTAACAATTTAAAAATGTAAGTAAACACCAAAAAGTCCTAAAACTACAAAAACAGGTAAGATTTGGCATTCAAAATATATCACCTTGGGTCCAACATTGTGTCTCAGTGATTAAAATCCTCATCTTGCACCCACTGGGATCCCATATGGACACCAGTTCATGTCCCAGCTGCTCCACTTCCCAATCAGCCACCTGCTTGTAGCTTGGGAAACCAGTAAAAAATGGCCCAAAGTTTTAGGACTTGTGTGGGATACCAGGAAGAAACTCCCCATTCCTGGCTTCATATCAGCTCAGCTCCATTGTTACAGACACTTGAGGAGTGAACCAGCAGACAGAATATCTTCCTTTCTGTCTCTTCTCCTCTCTGTATATGACTTCCCAATAAAAATAAATCTTTTTTTAAAGTAATTGAAATTTTTATGATTTAACTGCTTTTTCTCAAAGAAGAGTCCTTAATATTTCTAGGAACACTCATTTTCCATGGAACACAGAGATTATACTAAAGCATTATTCTCAAAGAATTTCAAAATACTAGCAGCAATCAGATTAACATTTATTAATTGACAGCAAAAAACAGAGAAAAATGTAGATGTACAATGACTAATCAGCAGATGTTTCTTCAAAACATCATGATGAAAGGCATTCACAACTCCACCAATAAATAATCTGGTTATCCCACACACCTCATTTTCTCTACATAGACTTAAATTTCCTCAGATATAGAATAGAGATAAGAATACCACCTTTGTAGATATAAACTAGGCTTAATATCTGCATCTACCACTGTGATCAATACCTTACGTGCATAGTCTCATTAAGACACATAGATAATATTTGACAACTGTAGTTGTCAAAATCATATTAGAGAAGTTATTCTGAGAGGTAATCACAATATTTTATATACTTACGTAAGATGAATCTTCCTAAAGTGAAAATCTAATTGTGTTGCTGTTTAATTCAAAAATTTCCCTAAGGATGCTCCAACATCTTTATCTTGTCATTCAAGGAACTAAGAGATATCTTACAAATTTGTACCAGGCTGATTCCCCACTTTGCTTTGCATTCATCCTATGTAATGATCAGGCTTTTAGAAATCCCAAATTGGATTGCCAGTTGGAAAAGAATGACTATTCTTGAATGGGGATGACGCCATAGTTCAATTGGCCACTTCTCTGCTTGCAAGCATCGGCATTCCATATAGGTTCTTGTTCCTGTCCTGGCAGCTGCACTTCCCTTCCAGCTCCCTGTTTGTGGACTGGGAAAGCATTGGAGAATTACCTGGAGCCTCGGGACCCTGCACCTGTGTGGAAGACCTGTGAGAAGCTTTTGGATCCTGGCTTTGGATAGGCTCAGCTTCCATCATTACAGCCAGCTGAGGAATGAACCAGCAGATGGATGATGTCTCTGTCTCTCCATCTCTCTACAAATCTGCCTTTCCAATAAAAATAAATAAATTTTTAAAATACATATTTTTGAGTATTGATAAGTAGCTGAAAAGATAAAGAGGAAAATCAGAAACATGTGGAACTCCATCAGTCTTGGAAGCAGAGAATAGAAGAAAACACCAACTTAACCAAAAAAAAAAAAAAAAGAAAGAAAAAGAAAAAAACAAACAACAACAACAAAAAACCAATGTGCTAGAAGTTCATATTATATATTAGAGGTACAAAACTTTGTAAAGTAGCTGTGAAAGGTGAGTCCAGTTTATAAGTAATGATCACACAAGGCAACACCAAAACAACAAAGTGAACCATCTAGTAAATTCAGCAGTGATGTTGACCACAGTCTGAGTTACCACACACTGGAGGAAAAGTGAGTAGTTTCAGCCAATGTGTTCAACATCAAACATTCCCAAGGATGACCATTATGGGGATAATTTGTGCAAAACCATCTATGTGCTAATGCAGAAAAATGATTAAGAAACACTCAGAAGTTAGCAGTAGAACTTTATATGATACCTAAAGGTTGTCAACACAGCAACTAAAATTTAAATTGTGAGAATAAAAAAAGCTCCACCAAGGAAAGAAGGGAGGGATCAGAGAAGACCAGGAATAATATTTCAGAAAAAAATCATAGTTAGAACCTGATGACATTGTATCAAATAAGTCAGACACATAAATATAAAAGCTAACATTCTCACTCATATTTAAAGAATTAAAAATGAAAAAGCTGATTTCAAAGAAAGATTAGAATAGTAAATATCAGAAGCTTCAAAGGACAGAGATAGACAGACAGAAGGAAATTGAACAATGAATAACAAGATACAGTCAGATAAGAGAAACAGCTGTAATGTTTTATAGCAGAGTAAAGTAAGTACAGTTCACAAAAATGTATTACTTTCCTAATTTTTTTAATCTGAAATGTAGAAGTATAAAGATGGAGCGAGAGAAAGATTGATTTTCCATTCTCGGGTTCTCTCCGTAAACACCCACAACAGCCATTATTGGTCCATGCCAAAGTCAGAAGCCTAGAATTACATTCAGGCCTCCTGGTAGCAGGCCCCCAAGGACTTGAGGCATCACTTGCTGCTTCCTAGGTCATATATTAGTGCGACGTTGGATGACAAGAGAGCCAAGATCCAAACTCAAACATGCTGTGGGTGTCCCAAATAACCACTGGACCAAATACTCACCACTGTTATATATTTTACAAAGAACTTGAATAGGGTAAAGAGTATAAGCAAAAAATTGCCAAAGATAAGGAAATGCTAATAACCTTGATTTGATAATTGCACATTTTATATATATATATATGGTTAAAATTATGAGATTGTACTCCATAAATGGATTTGATTATTATGGACCAAACACAGAAAATAACATCATTTTGAGGACTTCTTTCTTTCTACTTGAAAGTCAGAGTTACAAAAAGAGAAGAAAGAGAGAAAGAATTTTTCATCTGCTAGTTCACTTCCCAAAAGGTCACAAGGGGCACAGTATTAAAAAAAAAATAGGACTTATTTAATTGTATTGGAAAAGCAGATTTACAGAGAGAATGAGAAACAGAAAGGTCTTCCACCCACTGGTTCACTCAGCAAGTGTCCACAATAGCTAGAACTGAGCCAATCCGAAGCCAGGAGCCAGGAGCTTCCTCTGGGTCTCCTATGAATATGCAGAATCCTATCTTCTATCTGGGTGCAGGGTTCCAAAGCATTGGGCTGTCCTCTACTGCTTTCCCAGGCCACTGGGAGCTGAATGGCAAATGAAGGAGCCAAGACACAACAAGTGCCAATATGGGATCACAATGTGTGCAAAGCAAGAATTTAGTCACTGAGGCGTTGTGTGGGGCCCCAGAACATAAAAATATGTTTTAAAAATTGTTAGAAAACAAGACATACCAGGAACAACAAAAGGAAGGAAGATACGGAGAGGCAGCAGAAAGTTTTTTTGCAATATTCAAAAAGAAACTGGGAAAGTTTCAAGGTATATAAATGTATGCCAAATGCAATACAGGAGTTGAAGACAGTCAAAAACATGCAGAAGTAATTGTGCCAAGCAGTAATGAGTTTGAGAGTACACTACAAGAAAATGGAGTTTTAGTTAAATATTACCAGGCATGAGGTAGGGGTAAGCTAATATTTGTGAGGAGTTAATCAGTGAAAGGTAATTGCAATGACTGATCTTTGTTTCTCCACCATTTGCAAATCTCCCAATAAATAATTTTTTAAAAGAGGAATGAAAACTTCCTCTGAGACTATAGAAAGAAATGGAAAAGGAAAAAATTCTTGATATTTTGTTGAACTGACCCTGAGAAACTGTTAACAGCTTAAAGCAGTGTAACTGTAGAATGTGCAATGCAAAACAATAACATTCAGACTTGCCTTGTGTGAACATAAACTCAATAACTCATCAGGATTATACTTACTCTGTCACCTCTGCACACATTTATGAAATGGCTACAGAGTGATATCATCTCCCTGAAGAACACACCATGACTAATATATGAAACACCTCTTTACTTCCAGACTCTACCAATCACGATTTCAGGCTACATTTTAGTTTCTAAGACCCATCACTTAGAAATTGATCTTGAACATTCATTAAATCTTTGCCCCTAACTTTGAATTATACATCAGAGTAAATGTACGTGGCATACAGAATTTCTCAAACTTTCAAAACTGACATTACTCTTATTTCTCAAATCAACCTATCTGTAAGTCAATGCCCACCATGTCAAATGACTAAAATTTGCATGGCTACACAATCACATTAAGTTCTTCCACATACACCCCAATTTTTCACATACATCATAATGGGAAATGTTGAAAAATTTCCTGACCATATCAAGTATACTGTAAGAAAATCTGGCTTCAGATTTTTCTAGCGAATGATAAGGGATATCATGTTAAATCTTTTCCAAAAAGTAGCAATTTACAAGTCACGTAGTAATTAGTTCATCAGTCTTCAATGGAAGTGTTTCCATAAACAATCTGACATCTACAGGCCACCATGCATACATATTAAGATGTTAAAATGGCAAATATATTCAAGTGGAAAATGAACTGCATCTTCTGAAGCATACTGTACTTAGTTAAAAAATGATTGTTTTGTATGATTACTTAACTACAATACTGTTATAAAAGTCAAACACAAATCAGCAGAGCAATAGATAGCAATAATGAGGCCAGCAGCTGTTGCCTTTGAAACCATATATATGCTGTAATTGATGGTAAATACCAAACATTTTATCTAAGTCCTAACTACAAAGCTGTTGAGCAGAGTGGACGCAACTGATTACTTAAAGTCAGTTAATTAAAATAGAATGGCTAATTTTATAAATAAATATTTCATGCAGCTGAATTTCATAAGCTCTTAAAATACAGGTGACCCAAAGTAGACACTAATTTTTTAAAATCTCTAATTTCTTATTTTGTTCTTTGTACCAAAAATAGTCACAGAAGCTACAGCTTACATTTTAACGGTTCAATAACAGAAATTCTATAATGGCGTTTATTGCTTAAACAAATAACCAAGTATACTGATAGTAAGATTAATCATACTTATAGGATAAGATTTTCTAGGAATAAACATTTTAACATATAATTGTTTTCTCTGACTAGCATGAATGAAGGCAAGTCTTGATGCCTAATCTGTGCTGAGAACAAGAAATATCTCTAAACCTGAGATTTTATATATCATATGGAGTAAAAAAAAAAAAAAACTAGAAAAATATACAAATAGTGATATATAAAAAGCATTCCCTGACTAGATATTAGTCATGTACATGAGGAACATGTGTACTTTTAACACAAAGTTTTATCTTTCACCAGGAAAAGAAATAGTCCTCTAGTTTCCTGACACATCAACTACCATACCAGAAATACTTCAGAGATATGCAAGTGGATAAGCTGTCAGCTGCCATGAGCCTAAGCTTTATAAACAGGCAGTTGGGAGGCTCCTGAATTAGTAGTCTAGATCACATGGCATTTTTTTTTTGTTATAAAATACCACAGCTCCATATTTGGAAAGGAGAGCTATAGTTAGTGGGTTCCTGATGGATTAAAAAGCTCATTAATCTTCCTAGTCTTCCAACTGGCTCTGGATGGCTGTGGTGGAGGCCACAGATAAAAATAGATGGAACGTATTTTAGCAGTGGCATGCTTCCAGCAAATCTGCAAGTCTTTTCCCACATGATATACATATGAAGCTCAAGATATGTGTTTTCAATAGCTGGTTCTAGTTTTCCTAGCTGCCAAGACTACTGGCATTAAACTGCATGTTTCAGCTCCAGGTAACTCATACAAAACACCAAACACTTGATTAGTGACATGCTCCCACTGTAGGCATCATGGCTTGTCAAGAAAGTATTCAAAAAAAGATGAATATTGGTCTTATCCTGAATACTTCTAAAACCTCAAATTAGTTATCTATACAGTAAGCAATCTGTACATTCATTTACATTTTATCTAGCATATGTATTTTACCTGTGCTGTCATTAATATTTGCTTGAAAATTTTATTTTGACTAATACTATTGTTTAATGTTCTGAAGAGAAAAAAATTATATATTCCTTAAAAACTAAGTTTCATTACTTGTTTATTGCCTATCTTCCCACTAATATATCATTCAGTTCAAGTACATATTTTAGAAACAAAAACACAGTATTCAGAAAAAGAATCTAAATACTGATTATATACATACTTATCTATATTTATGAAGGAAACAAATCATCTCATACATAACATAATAAGAAAAGAGCAGAATTTAAGAGATGCAGTATTTCATTGCTCCTTTATATGTACTTTATATGTTCTTCCACAGTTCTTTGGATACACCATTTTAACGCCATTTGTCAGATGCTTACAGCTATTACTGTGTCCCCCAGCAGACCCAGAACCTAGGCTAGGTCTTATTTTTATATTTCCATGGCCCAATTTAGTACCAAATGTACACATCAAATGTTTAGCCAAAATAAACAGACAATACTCAAGAAATCCTCACCATTGAACATGGGGAAAGAATACGAAAAGAGTTTTAAAATTTCATAATCTTTATCTCTCCTCACATCCAACAACACACCAGCTAATCAATTTCCTTCTCTCTTTCATAGCAAACCTATTTTTTATTTGAGATTAGAATAAACATTATGAAATGTTTACTTAGTATTCCTCTAGTTTTGCCCTATTTCTTTTCATCTTAGCGCTAATGAATACTTAAGAAAATGCCTTCTTTTCATGATCAATTCTAACATTTAATTTCATCCAAAAATTATGAATAGCCTAGCAAAAGTTAAAACCCATGTACTATGGAAATCTCACAGTACTAATAAATCACATTTAAGGTAAATTTCAATCCTCTGCAACTCTACATTGATTTCTTTAAAAGAAAAAAAAAATTAAGAAATAACAAGTACAATAGCTGAAGTGAAAAGTTCACTGAATGGACTAAAAAAATAGACTTTGGAGGACAGAAAACGTTGTTAATTTGAAGATATAAGGACATAAATTTAAGGGTATAAAGGTTATGTGAATCTTTATTATTTTCCAATTTAAAGCAAATGTTTTAAAGTTACATTTAAAATATTATTAATAGTGCTGGACATTTAGCCAGTTAAGACGCCTGCATCCCACATCAGAGTACCTGAGTTCAATAACCAAGAGTTCCAGCCCTTGGCACCAAATTCCTGCTAATGTAGACCCTGTGGGCACAGGGTAATTGTATTCTTGCCACCCACATGAATGACCTCACTGAGGTTCTATCTCGTGATCCCAGTTCTATCCCGGTCCCAGCCTTTGTAGGCGTTCAGGGAATAAACCAGCATTTAAGACTTGCTCCGTACTGTACATGTTTATCTCTCCCTTCACCTCACATAAATAAATATTCATAAGATATTAAATATCTGTGAATAATTTTAATCCATGCCCACAGAACAACACATAGTGAAGGTCCTAGAGACATCACACAGCTACAGATCCACTGCTACTGATGACCCTAACATCACTTAGGCATGTCTCACAGACTAACAGGAAAGATCCCACTGGGACCACAGCAACAGGCATATGACTACTGCCATCACAAACCCTAATGCAGCTGAAAGCCAACTATCTGTGGCCTGATTTAAACACACATACCTTTGGAAGCCTATCTCCACTTCAAAATACTACTACTAACTTCTTGAGCTGTTGAAGTCTAGACAGCTGTAATCCTTAGCTGCCATTGATTACAACTGAAGTAATCGTTCATCTTACATTGCAAGTTTGTAAAACTGAAGTAATTGTTCATCTTACATTGCTAATTTGTAAAAAAATTTCCTGGTTTGGTACTATGAAGTAGCAAATAAAGCCACTGCCTGCATCCCACATGCAAACAGCTTGAATTGCGGCTGTTCCACACAAGCTCTCTGTTAATGTGCCTGAGAAAGCAGCAGAGGATAACCCACATATGATATACATATAGCCTGGTCCAGCCCTGGCTATTATGGTGAGCTGAAAGGTGAACCAGCACAGGGAAAATCTCTCTCACACTCACTCTCTCTGCTTCTCCTTTACCTGTAATCCCAGCTTGTAAATAAGTAAATAATAAATCTGTTTTAAAAATCATGTATCACAATCAAGTGAGTTTTATCCCAGGGATGTAAGAATGATTTAAGATTCTCAAATCAACAAATGCAAAAAATCATAATAACAGAATGAAGAACAGAAACATATATCATGCCAATGGACACAGAAAAACAATTTGGTAGTATCCAACATTCCTTTATAATGAAAACTCTCGACAAATTAAGTATGGAAAAAACATATCTCAAAACTATAAAGCCAATTCATTTAAGACAAGCACATTCAGCCAATATTATACTGAGTGAAGAAAAGTAGAACACATTTCCCAACTCAAATCTCGAACACAAGAATATCCACTTATATCTGTCTTATTCAAAACAATACTAGAAATATTACCAAGACTAACAATTAGGGAACAAAAGGAAATAAAAGGAATCAAAACCTTACAAGAGGAAGTTAAAATATACCTGCTTGAAGATGACTGATTTGTGCATGGAAAAACCTGAACACTCTGCCAAAAGTTGTTAGGACTGATAAAGCAATTCAGCAAAATTTCAGAATACAAAATCAACATGCAATGAACAGGTGCTATAGCGTAGTGGTTAAAGTCCTTGCCTTGCATGCCAGGAATCCCATATGGGCGTGAGTTCTAATCTGCTTCCCATCCAGCTCCCTGCTTGTGGCCTGGAAAAGCAGTCAAGGATGGCCCAAAGCCTTGGAACCCAGCACCCATGTGGGAGACCCAGAAGAGCTCCTGGCTCCCGGCTTTGAATTGGCTCAGCTCCAGCCATTGCAGTCACTTGGGGAGTGAATCATCAGATGGAAGATCTTCCTCTCTGTCTCTCCTCCTCTCTGTATATCTGCCTTTCCAATAAAAAATAAATAAATCTTTTTTTAAAAAAAGAACAAGTGCATCTTTTTTTTTAAAGATTTATTTTTATTATTGGAAAGGCAGATATACAGAGAGGAGAGACAGAGAGGAAGATCTTCCATCTGATGATTCACTCCCCAAGTGAGCACAACGGTCGATGCTATGCCGATCCGAAGCCAGGAGCCTCTTCCAGGTCTCCCACGCGGGTGCAGGGTCCCAAAGCTTTGGGCCGTCCTCGACTGCTTTCCCGGGCCACAGGCAGGGAGCTGGAAGGGAAGCGGGACTGCCGGGATTAGAACCGGAGCCCATATGGGATCCCGGGCATGCAAGGCGAGGACCTTAACCACTGCGCTACCGCGCCGGGCCCCCCAGGTGCATCTTTATATATGAATAAACATCTTGGTGTAAAGGAGAACAAGAAAGTAACCCCATTCACAATGGCTACAAAAAATAAAATATTTATGAATAAATTTAATCAACAATGTAAGACTGGCATAACAAAAATCAGAATTCATGAAATAGATCACCAAGAACACAAAAAATTAGGATTTCTTTATTCATGAATTAGAAAAATTAACATCATTAAAATATCCATGCTATCTAAGGCAATAATCAGACTCAATGCAATTCCTATCAAAATATTAACAATAATCTTTTCAGAATTAGAAAAAATAATCTTCAAATTCTTATGGCATCACAAAAAAAACAAAGAATACCCAAAGTGATGCTGAATTAAATAAATATGTAATAAATAAAGCTGGAAGTATCACAACACCAAATTTCAAAGCTATAATAATTTAAATAGGATGGTACTAGCACAAAAACTGACATAGATAAGTGAAACAAACCAGAGAATCCAGAAACTAACCTTTGTGCATATAAGCAATTTATTTTTTACATACTGATTTTTTTTGCAATGCAAACAGTAGAGTCTTTTTAATAAGTGGTACTAGCAAAGCTAAATATGTATATGTAGAAATATAATATTAGCTCTTACCTCCTACTAATAATCAACTCAAGATGAATGAAAGACCTAAATGTAATACCTAAAACTGAAATTGCTGGAACAAAGTGCAGGAGAAATATTTCAAGACATTGATGTAAGCAATGATTTTTGTATAAAATCCAAAATTTACAGGAAACAAAAGGAAAACTAGAAAATGGCATCAAATTAGACACAGAAGCCACTTAATTGCAAAGGAAACAATAAGTAGTGAAGAAACATCTGGCTGAATATGAGAAATATTTGTAAACTACTTATCCAATAAAGGAATAATATCCAAAATACACATGAAACTCAAAAAAATTAACAATATAAAAAGCAATTAGTCTAGTTAAGAATTATGCAAAAGACCGATGATTCTCAAAAGAAACACAAATGACCAACTAACATGAAAAAATGTTAGCCATCATTGAAGATACAAAACTACAATGAGATGTCAACTAAATGCTGTCAGAACGTCTATTATCAAAAGGACAGAAAGTAACAAAGGTTGGCAGGTTGTGGAAAAGGGGAAATTCTACATAAAGAAAAATTTATTTATGCTTTATTTATTTGAAAGAGTTACTCAGCACGATGTTACACAGAGTTACACAGCAGGTTTCCACCTGTTTCAGCAGGTGAAATTCTGGAGCTTCACCCAGCTCCTTTCTGCACAGGAGAGGCCCAAGCACTTGGGTCATCTTTAATGCTTTTCTCACACCATTATCAGGGATCTGGGTCATGAGGGAGCAACAGGGACACAAGGAATCAGCACCCATATGAGATGACCTGCTACGCCACAACACTGACCCTGAGAAAGGGAAGCACATTGCTGGTGGAAATGTAAATTAGTGCTGCCACTAAGGAAAACATCATTGAGATTTAAAAACTGGAAACTGAAGTTCTATGCAATCCAGCAATTTCACTATGTTCATATACACAAAAGCAATGAAGTTGTATAAAAGAGATATCTGCTCCACCATGTTTACTGAACTAAGTTTCCATATTAAGATGAAAATGAACCAAAGTGTCCCATCATCAGATGAATGGATTTTAGATAATGCAGCATATTTACACAATGGAAAACTACTCTGCCATTAAAAACAATCAAATCATATCATTTATAGCAAAATGAATGTAACTGGAGTGTTTCGTGTTCACTGAAATAAGCCAGACACAGAATGATAAAGCCACATGTTCTCCCTTACATGTAGGAATCAAACATAATAAAAATAAAAGTAATAAATAAAGGTAATAACATAAATAATAAAAAGACATCAGTATGTACACAGATGGTGGTTACTAGAGGTTGGAAAGTGTTATGCGTATAAAGGATACCAAACTAGAGCTTGAGCAAAGAGAAACATTCCTAGTGTTACACAATATAATTAGGAGGCTGAGTTCACTACAAGCTAGTACATAGTGCATGAACAAATAGAAGAAAGAAGTCCCAGGCCTCCAATCATGAAGCACTGTGGAAGAAATTCCAATGACTCTGTTATGATCACTATACACTGTATACATGTATTGAAATGGCATACCATAGCTTCTCAATACACACATTCATTGCTAACTGAAACTCAAAAATAAAAATATCTTGCAGATGAAACTCAGAAAATTATCATGACCTAATTGTGCTATCATAATACTTATATGTTTATTATATAAGCTCTTATTGTGTAATATTAAAATAGAAATATGAGTTATGCATGGATTATGCAAAGTATTTTAAAACTTCAGTCAAGGTAAATCTCCAGAAAATTGAGAAATAAAAAAAAAGTATCTCTGAGGTGCAGGGTCTAAAAACATTCATTTTCAAACTGTTTACAAGGAACTTTAAAATTTACTTACACGTGGGCAATTATGTCTTCAGCTTCATTGCTCTTTTTGTTGTTTATTATAGGCAAATTATGGCATAACAGAGGGCAGGGGAAGAGGAGTTGCTGGAAATGAATGAACAACTCAAGCGGGAAGAGCCAGGGATGAGACTCTGAGACTTGGGTCTAATGAACCACTCTGCTCCCAACAGCCACCCCCTACAGCACTGCAAGGCTCATAAATCCCAAGCCTACCAAAAGCAAAACGTTCACAAGTCTAATCTGGTAAGTAACACCCTAACGACGTGCAGCTTGCATCCCATCAGAACTAGAGTACTCACTCTCTTTTCTAACTTTCTCCAGTGCCGCAGTAAGTTCCTCCCTTAAAACCGCAGCCTCCTGGGCAATCTTCTCTCCCTTGTCTAATAAATTCCAAGTTGCATCCTCCACTGAAGCAAGCAGGACTCTAGCTCTTTTTGAACGTCCTTTTTTCCTGTTGGAAGGATTCTGAGGGCAATTTACAAGTGTGGTAACCTAAAATTGGAAAAACACAAATCACTCATTAGACAAATTGAGAAGAAAACAGGCCTGATATAGCATAATCCAGAAGAAAAGTATTTCATAGGAACATGCCCAGTATCCTTGGTACACCCCAACAGTCAAGTCATGGTACTGGTAATAGCATCACTGGGCACCAAAAAGTTATCAACAGAAGATAGGAAACAAGAGCTGTAGATCTGGAATCACATCAAGGGTTATTACAACAAGTATGAACTTAAAAGATGGCTGCATGGGTCTACAGCAATTGCAATGCAGTGTGTGTTATGAAGACGTCATTTATGTGTTTATTTAAAAGTCAGAGAGTGAGAATCTTCCATCCACTGGCTAACTTCCCAGAAGGTCAGAATGTCCTGGCTCCTTCTGGAACTCCTGCATGGGTAGTAGGGGCCCAAACAGATGGATCATCTTCAACTGCTTTTTCCAGGCCATTATCAAGGAACTTAACCCAAAATAGAGCAGCCTGGCACAAGCTAGTACCATGTGGGATGCCAGAGTCACAGGCCCTGGCTTTACCTGCCATGCCACAACACCAGCCTCACAAGAAGTAACCTTTTCATCCAAGGGTTATTGTACAAAAAGTGGTTAAATACTCTATCATCTCTCCATAAATATACATAATCTCCCATGGGTATCAGAAAATAATATACCTCGTTAATCAATAACCAAGTCTATTAACTATTACCAGGTATTTGATTTTCAGTGAGTTATTCTTTGATTTTCAGTATGATTAATATCTATATGTAAATCTGCAAATTTTTATGTCATAACTATAACCAAACTTGCACTTGTCAACAGCCAACATTTATTTCTGATTTAAATTCTAAACTTGATAGCTGAATGAACTTCAACTTAGATTTTTTTTCAGTGGTCTCTGAAATTTGCAAGCAGACTGATTTTTTCAGTCAACAAAAGAATGCTTGAGGAGACCCTATGTGTTTTCAATTACAGAAACTTTGTGCCAACAACAACAAAAAAAACCTTGACACAGGGGCCAGCATTGTAGCAGAGTGGTTAAGCCAACACCTGTGATGGCAGCATAGATTTGGCAGTTAAAGTCCTAAGTACACCGTTTCTAACCCAGCACCCTGCTAACGCACCTAGGAAAATAGCAAATGCGGGAGACCTGGATGAAGCAAGCTCTAGCTCCTGGTTTTAGCCTGGCCCAGCACCAGCCCCAGCCATGGTAGCCAGCTGAAGAGCAAACCATTAGGGGAAAATCTACCTTCCAAACAAATAAATACCTGCAAAAAGGAGAAGGAGAAGAAGAACAACAACAACCACCACCTTGGGAACCTTGGGGCTGGTTCCATAGCACAATAGGGTAAACCTCCACCTCAGGCACCGGCATGCCACATGGGGTTCAGTTTATGGCCTAGGAAAGGGACAGAGGATGGCTCAGATCCTTGGACCCCTGTATCCATATGGGAGACCTAGAAGAGGTTCCTGGCTTCAGATTAGCTCAGTTCCTGGCTTAACATAGCTCAGCTCCAGCCATTGCAATCATTTGGGGAGTGAACCAGCACAGAGAAGATTCTCTCCATCTCTCCTATTGTAACTCGGCCTTTCAAATAAAAATAAAATACATCTTTTAAAACAAAAATCCTTAACAAAGCAGTCAAAATTGAGAGTAGAAAATTACATCTCAAAAGTATCAAATTATGCAACTAAATTTATATCTGCTTATAGTCAATCTTTAAGAGGAAGCCAAAATATAGAGATAATTAATATTAAGGAGGGGCACTCTGAAACATACAAAACAATGATTACTTCTGGAGTGGAAATTTCAAATACTTGCTATAACTCATTTTCTTTGACCTTTGCAACCTGATATCCTATACTCTCCAGTACTTCATTCCACTCTCAAACACACAGTTTTTTTCTTAAAGTGGTTGGTCTATCAAGAGGTCTTTCCTGAAAACTTCCATCACTATAGTCTCCCACTCTATCCCTTTGTCCTACTCTGATTTATCCTCAAAACACTCATGATGTGACCAGTGCCTTGGTGCAGCAATCTAAGACTCCACCTGTGGCACCGGCATCCCATATGTGCACTGGTTAGAATCCTGGCTGATTCATCTCCGATCTAGCTCCCTGCTGATCACCTTGCAAAGCAGCAGAGGATGGCCCAGCTCCAGAAGCTGCAGTCATTTGGGGAGTTAACCAATGGATGGAATCTCTCTGTGTGTCTCCACCCCTCCCTGTTACTCTTCCAAATAAAACTAAATCTTCAGAGAAAAAAAACACTCACAGAGCCTGAAATTTTTTGTCTATATATTTATTCTATACTGCCAATAATAAAAATGTCAACTCCATGAAAGCATAAAATGCATTTTGCTCTCCAGTAACCAGAATAAGGCACAAAGTAGGTATTCAAGAAATACTTATCATATACATGTATTGATCACTCGGATATTTGAGAAGGACTTCATATTTTAAAATATCTGAATGTTAACCCATATATTCCTTTTATAAATTTACTTATGGTAAGAACAACTCTAGACACCAAAAATAAGTTTTTTGAGGTGAGAGATGTGTTTTATCTTTATAAAGTATACATGTTGGGTCATAACTATATATAATGTTCATAAAGATTTATCTATCTATCTATTTATTTATTTATTCATTTGAAAGGCAAAGTGACAGATAAGGAGAGAGAGAGAAAAGAGAGTCCCTCCAATGGTTTACTCCCTAAATGCTTACAACAGGCACGGCTAAGCCAGGAGCCTGCAAGCCCATCTACCTGAGTAGCACTGGCCCAAGCACTTTGGCCATCATCCCAGGATGGACCAATAGGAAGATGAACGGGAAGCAGAGTATCCAGCACTTGAACTAGGCACACCAATATGGAATGTGGGGATCCCAAACAGCAACTTAACCCACAGTGTCATAACACCCATCCCAAAATGCCCAATTTCAATTGCAAATTATACCTTGATAAAGGTAGAACAAAAAGAAAAAGTAAATAAATATTTAAAAATAGAACTCATGATGATAACAGCATTTATAAGTGAAAATTAACCACCTATGTTGGGAAATAAAAACTTCAAATTCAACTACAATCTGAAAAAGATGCATTTTTTTTCCACTTAAACCTTAAATTCCAATAACAAATTATGGATAAACTTTTAGCAAGCAAAGCTTGAAAATCCACATTATAGAGGAAAGAAAACTTGAATCCAATAATTAAGATACAATTATTATTTGACAATTAAAAATACATAAGTAATTTTTTTTAAAGAAGGAAAGAAATACCCCTGTTTTGTCATCAAATAGTCAAGGCTTATGATAATCATGAAGCACATCTTTGGCAACAAACAAAACATAACCCTTTACTGCCCATAAATAACAAAGATCTAGTCCTCATGGTATCTACATTAGGGCTCTGGGATACAAGAATGAACTCACAACAAAATGACAGTCTCCTACATGGTTGGGAGACACTCCAGCGGCGACATGATGGACTTGGGAAATTTCACAAGAAAGACCCATTGTGAGACTGGAGGGGAGAACAGAGGAGAGGAGAGGGAACTTGGGGAAGGGGGAAGGGAGACCCCAGCACCAAATAAACTGTTTCAAAAAACAAGTTAAAAAAAATACATAATAACCCTTCCTGCTCGGAAGCCCATAGAGATTTTGCCTGTTGGTTGTTCATGGAGCATTAGATACTTGATTGGATATTGTGACACAGTATGTAGCTAGGAAATGAGAAAGAACTTGTAAGTCACAAAAGTAATATACAGATGAACATAATTTATCTATCCCTCAATTCCCCTCCATTTACCCAACAGACTCTCTTTTATTCTAATTTGTTTTATTGCAGTGTTCATGACTCAGAGTCAATAGTCTTATGGAAAGCTTATTTTTCTGTAAAACTAGATGAAGGTTAAATAAGGTAAAAATGTTCTGGAAAATACATGACACAAATATTGGCTGGCATTTAATGTGCATTTTCCAGTCTGAACTCCACATGGATACAAAAATATTAGTTATAGAAATTGTTAAAAGATGCTCATTCTAGGCCTAATCTTTTCTTGCTATTGGACCCTCTCTCCTGGTGGGGCCCATACCAAATGTGAAGAAGACATTTTAAAGAGCCCATTCTATATACTTCACTAATGAGTGCCATGCATCTTCATCATGAATTATATAAAAATGATAATAATCCTGGCATATAGCACAAGCTTTTACCTAAAGAGAAAATAAGATATTTTTTGTCTAACTTATAGAGAATAAAAAGATATTTGTCCAGATTAAGATGAATTATAACATCTTCTTTGTTTAAGACCTTTTTTTAAAGTGAAGAATAAGTATCATTGTCTGAAATGTTCCTCAGAATGTATTTTAAGTGCCATGATTCATCTTGCTTCCCACTGCACATTCCTCCTGTATTGTTCAGATCCTCCATGCACCAAGTGTTTTCCATAAAATAGCCTGGACTTTGAAATTAAAATGAGCATTCCAGAAATGCTTTGTTCCTTACAATAAATGCCAGAGAAATAAAAAATGTGAAAAGACCATTGTTTAAGAACATTGTGCTTCCGTCAGGAAAATGCAATTGGCATTTTCAGGTTATTCACTTTTATGAATTGCTTGAACCTGTCTTCTTTTAAAATACCCCCAACACAGTTCTTTAATGTTGATTAAAGTTAAGTGAGATTTTCAATGATTTGTCTTATTTCAGAAAGTAAATATAACTTAGAAAGCCTAGGGAAAAAAAAAAGAAAACAGAACTTATTTTCACACCAACTCACCTTAGCAATATAACTGGCTATCAAGAACTATCGCAGAAGATTTTCAACAAGGTGGGGAAGGGGGTTTACATACATTATTCGAAAAGTCTCCTCCCCCATCTTGACAGAATACCATCAACCAGTAAAATCAGTCGTAAAGTTATTCTGTACAATAATTCCTGCTTTCTCAGGTTCTTGTTCAGTATAAAATCAGTTATGCTTTTATAAAGAATAAACAACAAAAAAAAAAGCCTGTTGGAACTTGCAGCAAAGAAGATGCTAATATAAGACCCAAGATCATGTCTTGCTAACTTTACCTTTATCACTGATATCCAAGCTCTCTTTAGTCTCTCTCATATGGAAACTCTCCAAGTTTGTTATTTTTGAGGGTTTGGTTTTACTCATATCTGGAAGGAAATACTTACTATAATGATCCTAAATTAGAGATTTCAAGTAATATAAAAAATTCTTACTTCATTAATCCTATAAGCTAAACATTCATAAAGTCACATTTATGTCAAAATATGTATAATATTTATGTAATATTTCTATTACTTTACAGCACAAAAGATTTTATAATCTTTCCTAATTCAGTTATGCTTCTCTAGAGGCTCCAAAAAGAATGAGAATTAAAATGTTATGCTGGGGCAGGCATTGTGACACAGTGGAACAAGCTGCCTGGCATACCCACATGCCTGGAGTGGAGAACTTGGGATCAAGCTACCTCTGCTTTTGATCCAACTTCCTACCAATGCACTTGCAATGGAATAAACTAAGGCTCAAACACTTGGCTCCTTGCTACCTGTGTGGGAGACTCAGATGAAGTCCTGGGTTCCTGTGTTTAGCCTGGAGTAGCCCTGACTGTTGCAGGTAGTCAAGTGAACAAGTAGATTGAAGATTTATATTCATTCATTCATTCATCCATTCATATCCTCTCTCTTTCACTCACTCATTCCCTCCCTTCTTCCTTCCCTTTCAAATAAAAAATTAACATTTTTACAAATCAATATGCTTATTGAAACACAGACTCATCTGTCGCATTACACAGCCACACAGCACACAATAAAACATCATGGTTTACTTTCATTTGCTGCATTAGTGCAACAATTGCTATAGCATCCCAAATGCTAACTTTTAGTGGCTTCCTTAACACAAACTTGGGGAACACATTCATATTCAATAACCACTAAACAACCATATTCTTTACCAACTTAAGTATCATTTTTAAAGTTCTATCATTATATTAAAAAGACAGCTTTTTTGTTTATTAGCTAAACACTTTGAATTTTAACTTTCTTCTAATAGCTCACAGGAGCCTTCAAGGAACCTTTTGCTACCTTAATTTACTTTTACTATATGAAATAAAATATAAGAGACTTAAGCCATGTTAATTAGAAAAATTTCAGCAAAGTTCTGAAAGAAATTAAACCAGTAGAAAAGTGAAACTGCATATAGATAAGTAAAAACAGTGATCTTTCAAAGTAAAAGCTATCACATAGATGGCAAAGTAAGGTTGTGTCTCTCCTTCGAGTTACTGATAATTTCACCTGCTCCTTACTTTTTATCAACAACTTTAATATCAAGTCAAATGAAAGTAGTGGGAAAGACTGAAAGCTATGAACCCAGCAAATATATACCTTTAGAATAATATTCAAAAGTACCTCCAAACCAACTATAACCTTTATGCAGTTCATCTCAAACCAGTAAACATGTATGGTGCACAGACTCTGTTCTTAACAGTAACCTAAGCATTTAAAAACTAAGGATAAATAAAGTCCAGTGTAGTGAGGAGAGAAATTTACAAGTGGCTGCAACATGTAAAGGAGAATGATAACTGCTTCACTTACACAAGCACAAATAAAGTACTGAAGAGACCACACATATTTAAAATGATCAAGTAGGGTTTCCAAGAACAACCTTTAAAACCAACTACTTTTCTACCAAGAGAGATAAAAAGGAGAGTGAGCCAGGGAAAGAGAACCATGTGCAAAAGGGTAGCGATGCAAACTGTTTTGTCTAAAAGTAGCAGATAATCAAGTTTGGCAGACTGTGGGATTAAAAACAGGAAAGTGGAAACTAGGTGAGAAATAAGAAGTAGGTTGTAGTATAAACATGAAAAGTTTTAAAAGCCAAAAGGGAAAAAAAAAAGAATGCTTCTTTGAAAAGGCAATAGATATTTCAAACACAGAACACCCAAAGTAGAAGATACCCTCCACTAACCCATCTCTTTTCCATCTGCATTTATCACTTCAAGGACTGACACCTCTAACCTTGCGACAAAAACTCACAAGTTGTCTGTCTACTCGTCTCTCTCTCATCTTTCTCTCGACATCTTTGTCATTTATAACACTGAAATAGGCATCAATACTAACTCCATCTAGCAATCTACTGTAATAAAAAGCATGTGCAATGGGTCTGCCCCTCACTGCATCTTCCATGAAAAACCTCCTGAGATGTCTCACTGCCTCCACACTAGTCTCACACTTTCATCCCTCTAAAATGCGAACCAGATGGGTTTGCACCAGCTTAAAACCCTCCACTGGCTATCTGCTGCCTAGATCGTTCCAAACTCTTGAGCATGGCTTATGATGTCATCCCTCACTAAATTTTCAGTCTTCATCTTCCATTGATTGAGTTTGAATAAAAACTACCTGATAAACCCAGAATAGAATTATGTTCAGCAACCTTTTTTTTTTAAGATTTATTTATTTTCATTGCAAAATCAGACATACAGAGAGGAGGAGAAACAGAGAGGAAGATCTTCCATCCAATGGTTCACTCCTCAAGTGGCCACAACAGTCAGAGCTGAACTGATCTGAAACCAGGAGCCAGGAACCTCTTTCAAGTCTTAAATGTGGGTACAGGGTCTCAAGGCTTTGGGCCGTCCTCAACTGTTTTCTCAGCCCACAAGCAGAGACCTGGATGGAAAGCAGGGTTGCCAGTATCAGAGGTAGCTCCCATACGGGATCCTGGCACATTCAAGGCGAAGACTTTAGCTACTAGGTTACTGCACCGGCCCCAAGTCTTGACTTACTATTTCTCCCTACCCTCACAGAGTACTTGTATATACGATGGGACTTCAAAAGGTTTATAGAAAATTAAAAGAAGCTTATGGAGGTGTGAAAAGATTTTGAAATTCATATAGTTTTTTCCTAATACTCAGCTGACACAAATTTTTGAAGACCCCTTATATGCATAGATTTGAAAGACTTTTTCACACCACAATAAATTTACGTTTGAATTCCAGTTTCAATAGGCAATTTGAAGTACCCTTCTCATAGCATTCATTACAGCATCTAATAATTAACTTTTAACATACTGTATCTCCAGCTTTAACATAAATTCAAAAAGGACAGAGGCCATTTTTATATCATCCTAAAACCCAGATTTAGCACATGGTGAACAAAAATTAGTGGTTGACAAAATTTTTTTTAAACAATTAACCAATAGAAGCCTTAACCAATAGTCACCATGCTGACTGGTTTGTACAAGCTTTCCAATCATGGAGGACCTAGGCAGAGCTAAAATTTTAGTTCAAGGAGTGGGTGTTTAGCTTAACAGTTAAGACACCTGTGTCCCACCACAAGCTGTCAATGTTCGATTTCTAACTCCAGCACTTGATTTCCATTTCCAGCTAAGGCAGGTCCTGAAAAGTCACAGGGATGATTCAAGGAATTGGGTTTCTGCTACCTAAGTAGGAATCCTGGGTTGAGTGTTCCTTTCTCTCTCTACATCTCCCTACCTTTTTTTTTTCCTCTGCCTTGCACATTAAAGCAATAAATTTAATAATAGCACATGGCAACATTCATCAAGACATTTCTTAGTATGAGATTTTTCCATCATTTCCTTTGTCAAATACCAATAATTTACAATATCTGAGTAAACAACACTGCAATCATATGGATTATTTGAAGTCTGATCAGTTCAAAGTAATCCAAACTCAAGCATATCAAAATAAGTCTTTCTTTGGCCAAAAGACAGAGAGAGAGAGGCTACACAATTCATTTTCAAACTGTAAGTAAAATGGGCAGGCACAATGTTTTTAATACTCATTTTCAGTTTTTCAATATTTTTATTATTTTGCTAGGCCTGTTGTAACAACTGGAAACTGGATGCGTTAAACAAAAGCAATGTATTTCCTCATAGTTCTGGAGGTTGAACTCCCAGTAGCTCTGGTTTCTCCAGAGGGTTCCCCTTGGGTTACAGATGGCCACCTTCTCCCTGTGCATACACATTCCTGCTACCTCCATCTCCTCTTTTTATACAGATATCCTTTATATTAGATTAAGGTCCATCCAATGCTTCAAACATAGTCACATTCTATGAATCTGAAATTAGGCTTCAATAGGTGCAATGGAGATCAAGGGAGGGGGCTCAATTCAGCCCACAATAAAAGTCTTACAACAAGTAACACAAAACATTTTTTAAAAATCACCTGGTTTTTTTTTTTTCATTTTTGTTTTTCTTCAGGGTTTTGCTTGCTTGTTAACAAACAATGCTAACATGAACTATTACTCTGAGCTGTTGAGGGACAATGACATAGCACATGCAGATCTTGCCAGTTCCATCAACTCTCTGTGCTACCCAGAAGGTAGAGATTTACATGTCAAACACATAAACAGTTGTGAATACATGTTCTAATCTAGAAAGGACAGTTGTTCCTATATAAAATATGGCATTTAATACAACTAATGACTACCCACTGAGACTAATATCAACTATTAGTTTCTTCCTGCTCAATCTAGATCCCTGGTTAAGACCTGGGAGAACAGCAAGGCTGGCTCAATCCACTGGGCTCCTGCTCCTGTGCGGAGACCCAGAAGAAACTCCTGGCTCCTAGCTTCAAAGCAGCCCAGCTCTGACCTCTGCAGCAGTTGAGGAGCAAACCAGCAGATAGAAAATCTCTATATTATATATATATATATTAATATGCATATATTAATATATTGTATATATTACATATATCTGCCTTTTCAATAATAAAAATCTTAAAAAATAAATCTTAAAAAGAAAAAACACTGATGATGGATCTAACTGTTCCAGGAGAATACAGCACTGAGGAAAGCCACAGAATAGATAAATAATTGTGAAACATAAAATCAAGATATAAAGGAAATGAAGAAGAGTAAGACTAGAGATGAAGGCCTAATTTATACTGAATACCAGAAAAGCCTTCTCTGAGCATGTAACAAGGACCCAAGGAAAGAGCAGAGCAAGACATCTGACATCTGAAGGAAAATATTAGAGAAAAGCAGAAGTGCAGTGCTGAACATGGCATAAAGGGTAAAAGCCAATGCTGATGCTGGCATCTCATTATGAGCACCAATTTAAGACCCAGCTCCTTCATAGTGGCCTGGAAAAACGTAGTGGAGGATGACCCAAGTATTTCAGTCACTCCACCAATACAAAGAAACTTGGAAGCAGAATTCTTGCCTTCTGACTTTGGCCTGGCCCACCCCAGCCATGGTGGCCATCTGAGGAACTAACCAGTGGTTGGAAAATTTCTTTCTGTCTGTCTCTTTTATTTGAAAGCCAAAATTATATATATATAATTATATAATTATAATTATAATTTTGGCTTTCAAATAATATATAATATACAATAACATATAATATATTATATATAAAATATAGATATATAATTTTGGCTTTCAAATAAACAGATATTTTTTAAAGCTGAAGTACAATGGCACCAAAACAAGAGCTTCACTGATGTATTCCAGGAATAGTAGGAAGGCCAATGCTCCTGAGCTTAAGAGGAAGTAAAGCTATTATCAAAACCTTATAAATCACCACTAACACTTATAACTTTATTCTTACGACTAGAAATAGGAACTTAAAATTTCATCCAACTTGAAATTTCAAAGGCTTGTTCTTCATGCTCTGTGGCAAATAGACTAAAGAGTCAGCAGGGAGCAAGGAGTAAGGAACAGAGGGCAGCTGCGATGAAGACTAGTGGGGAGACTGGCCTCGGTTCACCATGATTAAGAGAAAGCTGCAGAGAAATAGAAAGATGATGCGAGACACCAGATGGAGGATGCATCTGGGATTTTGGAGTATGAAGCACCACTATGGTGTGGTTAAGGCATCCTCGAAGAACCAGGAACTTTAATCACATCAAGAAAAAGCAGCCCAGAAAATATATAATCATAAAATACATAAGGAAACGGAAAATGGTACCCACATGATGACCACACATGGAACTGGTCACAATGTACTATCTTACAAATTGTCCACTAAAAGAAAAAAACACTTTCTATAAAATCATAGACCAAATTATTTATGTATTAATTCCCATGGTATTCACCACTATATATTCACATTACTTCTACTACTGAGAGTGACAGAGTGCAACTATAACAATGTTAAAAACACCATAAGTGGCAGAATTTTAGGGCAAGCCTTGGGCAAGGAGACAAAACCATGCTTACTACTGACTGATAGAATGACAGGCACAGCATTTCTTAGCTGAGAGCTTTTAAAATGCAGCCTGGTCCTACTCCCATAGTCCTTACTCTGCTTTAACTGGTTTTGTGTGAGGCCTGGGCATCAGAATTTTTAAAAGCTCCACAAGTGGTTTTAATGTGCAATCTGGGCTAAAAACCACGGACTTGGTTAACAGAATCTCAACAGTAGCAAGAATTTTCTGATTTGCCTGCTTAGCACTCTTCCCCCTAAGTGAAGTTATTGTGTTTCTCAAGGATTGGCCACAAAGCACTCCCACATAATTTATTTCACAGGAAGTTCTCAATTATTTGTGGAATATTGTTCTGGATGCAAAATATCTCCATGAGAATCATCAATCTAAAACAGGGACCCACAAAGTATTCTTGGGGTCAAAAGAGGTCATTTTCCTATTTTTGTGAACAATGAAGTTATTTCTAGGACACAGTCACAGCTATTTGTTATACATCGTCTTTAACTACCTTCAAAGGACACAAGCAAGGTAGCTGCACAGAGATATCAGAGCAGTCAAAGCTAAGTGGATTGCTCTGTGGATCTGTATAGGAAAAGTACGTCAACCACTGGTGTAGACATAAGAAGTTTTCAAGATGCAACATATCTCCTAAGGCAAACCTAGTACTGGATAGTAACCCAGGAAACTGTACAAAGAGTCACATCTCAAGTAGCAAAAATGATGACCATCTCAAGAGAAACCCACTTTTCTACCCTTCGGCCAGAATTGCTCCTATCAATCTAACATTTTCCACTAAAAGAATAGATGGATATGAGCTTATTATCAGTATATACCAACTGGCTACCTGTGAAATCAGTTTATAAGAAAAAGGTCATATCTCAAGTTAAGTTATAAAAGGATTATCTGTGGGGTCACTTTGAATTTGTGTGGGAAAAGATGAGCTGTAATTGAAAGGTAAAACATTAACAGAAGATGTGGATGGTCAGAAAGTTCAGAATAGCACGACAGCAACACTGCAGTAAGTGGAAAGAAATCAGAAAGAACAAAAGGTCTGGGAAACAAGCTGAGAAATTAAGCACGAACAGCTGCAGACACCTGTCCACAGCTAATCTCAAAACCATCAGTTTCTGGCCAAGCGTGGTAGCCTAATAGCTAAAGTCCTTGCCTTGCACACTCCAGGATCCTATATGGGCGCTCCTTCTGATCCTGGCAGCCCTGCTTCCCATCCAGCTCACTGCTTGTGGCCTGTGAATGCAGTCGAGGATGGCCCAAAGCCTTGGGACCCTGCATCCATGTGGGAGACCCGGAAGAGGCTCCAGACTCCTGGCTTCAGATCGACGCAGCTCTGGACATTGCAGCTACTTGGGGAATGAATCATCGGATGGAAGATCTTCCTCTCTGTCTCTCCTCTCTGTATATCTGACTTTGCAATAGAAATAAATAAATCTTAAACAAAAAGACATCAGTTTCTGGTGATGGGGCAATCATTGAATCCTTCACACACATATTTCTACTGGAATTACACTATTTTAATTACAGAGCTACCAATTTTACTTATTAGTTTCTTAAATATTTTGTTTATTTTTATTGGAGAGGCAGATCAGATTTACAGAGAGAAGGAGAGATAGTAAGATTGTCCATCCACTGGTTTACTCTCCCAACAGCTGCTACTGTAGGAGCTGAGCTGATCCAAAGCCAGCAGCCAGCAGCTTCCTCTGCATCTCCCATGCAGGTGCAGGGTCCCAAGGCTTTGAGCCAACCTCTACTGTTTTCCCAGGCAATAAGCAGGCCATGCAAGTGGGATCCTGGGGCTCTCAAGGTAAGGATTTAGTCCATGAGTCACTGCACCGGCCCAATTTTGCTTATTCTTATCTTAACTTAAGGTGCAGTTTTATTTTTTTCAACCTTTTTTTTTTTTTCAAGGAATACTATAGCTGAACAACCTTCCCATGGTAGCAGTTTTCTGGCAGTAAAACAATATAGAAATTAAAGAATTCACTTTATTAGAATTAGCTAGCTATACAAAATCACCTTACTGAGTTAGAATTAAGTCTATTTCTTCGTCCTACCTTTCAAGGCAGGATATTATTTTTAAGCAACATCATTGCACTTAAAACACCTTGGACCTATAAGTACTTAAGATATATTTGATAGCCTCTGTGGTTGTTTGTTGAGATTACAGTCAAATTCCAATAATTTCTCATAAAGGACTCTACAAGGCCATATTATGTGTACACATTTGTCTCTAGGATGTCCTTGAAACCTTCAAGATTAATTCTGATACATGTCTACTGATAGAACAATCAACATGGGTACCAAAAAAGCTTGAAAAGGAGCATAAATAACATCACGAGCATTTGAAAATAACTCTAAAAATTACCCCAAAATTGAAAACAGAAAAAAATCAAATTATTTTATGAAGGAAACAAAGGAAATTATATTCTAGTAAACTAAGAAGTCAAAGGAGCCAGACTTGCCCTCTCCTGGCTGCTCAGAAGCAGAACAATGGGAGATGAACTCTTTAGGCACCTATCAATGTTTCTGCATAAACGGATTACACATAATTATTTGCATGCTTGCTTTTTCTCTATTTTCTCCCATCAAGAGAGGAGAAAGAATTTTGGTGTGGGTAAGATGTGGTAGAGAGTTTCTGTTCTTCCTGCAGCCAGTGGTGAAAGGAAAGTTAGGATTGCCTTGGACTGGGTTTGACTCTAATAAGGACAGGGGAAAGATTACAGAAAACACTGGGAGGAATTGTTTTCTGTAAGAATGTTTGTGTAGCGCTGAACACAAGCACTGTTTGTTTAGGCCCACAGGGCAGAAGAGCAACATCCTCCCCTCTTCAGTGGGAGCTGCACCCTATTCTGCCACTCTGAGGACTGGCATAGGGATGTTAAGGACATGGCTACTTTACATGACTATTCCTCGCCTCACAAGGGACATGAATGTCAGCCAACAACCACCAACAATCATATGAAGCCAAATAACAGGAAAAGATGATGTGTACACTACTTTGGCAGCACATATCATTTGTGTCTCAGAGATTCTAAAATTTAGAGAGATGTGGAAGAGCAGAAAAGAAGTTTTGCAGGAAAACTGCAATTCTAGCAGAAGCAAGTAGGAGTAATTACAGTAACCCTGGCTTGCTGCTGTTAATGGTTCTTCTTTTGAATTTACTAAGCTAAGGGAGCCAAGAAGACAAATGATATTAGGAAGACAAGCATCTGGCCTATATGGTTGGTACTCCAGAGAACTGGAAACAAGAAGCCCCACAGAGACTAGAGTACAATTCTGAGAATAGAATGTGATTTGGAAACTGGAAGAATCTGTTAAAATCCTGATAACTAGGTAATCTTATTGTCCCCTAACAGTAGGAGTTTGTAGATCCAATCTTAGAAACTTCATTATTGCCATTATTGACTCTACTTCTTCCCCTGTGTCTTTCAGCTTTGCATCAAACAAAGTGACTTGATAGCACATGGAAACTTAAAGAAACCTCTTAAAAATAGGCAATGGGAAATAATAGTTGTTGAGGCTGTTCACAGATGCTTCCACTCTTCTCTGAGCACAGGGCAGCATTTATTACATACTTACACCCACGATGACCACATAATCTGTTTGATAAAAGAAACATGAATGGATCTAACATGTCACATCCAGGCAGACATGTCCAGAATCCTTGCATAATTAAACATTTTCTTTTTCCTCTGTTGCAATGCAAACAGAACTACATGTTAAGATGGATTCTGCACCAGCCTATATCTCTGTTCTAAACAGCTACTTCAGATAAAACACATTGGGTTTATAACTTGAACACAAAATGAACTTTTATTAAACATCAGGTATTTGGAAGTTGTCTTCTCACCACAACATAACCTTTCTTATTTTGACTGATGTAGTGCTGACAGATATTAACTTGAGCCAATGAGTACTAAAGAGTTTTCCAAAACTATTCCTGAGGAACTCCCAGAAAAGAGGTGGGAGACAATGATGAGAAGTAGAAGAATGCATTTAGCATTGTGGTACAATGCATTAAGTCACCCTTGCCATGCCTACATCCCACATAAAAGCACTAGTTTTCATTTTTGGCTGCTCTGTTTCCCTTCCAGTTTCCTGCTAATGTGCACGAGAAAGTATCTCATGATGGCCAAAGTACTTGGGCACCTGCCACTTCGAAGGGAGATTTGGATGTCTGGATGGAGTTTCTGGCACAAGGCTACAGCCTGGATCAACACCAATGATTACAGTCACTGGAATGGAAGATTTTCATTCTCTCTCTTTCTCTCTCTATATCACTCTGTTTCTCCTCATAGCTCTCTCTACATACTGCTCTCTTTATCTTTCTCCTCTTTTTCCATCCCTTTTTCTTAATCATCATCACTCTTTCTAAATAAACATAAATACAGGAAATAAATCTTAAAAAAAAAAATAGTAGGAGAAGGGAACAAGCCTAAGATCCTACAAAAGTTAGGAAAGCCAGAGAAATTGTGTGTTAATGCTGACCAAATTCATATGTATCTTAAAAACATGGGATGTATTTACATCAGAAAATTTACTGAAAGCTTTTACAAAAAAAAACTGAGATAACACAGTATAAGGAATTTGTTTTTGGCATTTCAAAGGATTCTAAGTCTTTTCCTTTAACTCAAACTCAGCATGAATCTGACATGCTGCAAATTATATTTATAAAATAATAAACAGCTCCTTTATATAATAACTTTAGCATGATCTAACAGTTTAGATTCTCTTTACAGTATAGAGCACAGAGATGTAAATTTTTTAAGCACAATTCTGCATAAATAGATTCTGCATGGCACTGCCAAACTTGGATCTTGAAAGTGATAAAGTGCAGATGCCTACAGTTGCAATCATAAAAATGTAATTGCTGAGAAAAAATTATTTTTGATCCATTGGAGGAATTTATTACAGAGATGCGACTGTGTAAGTCATCATGCAAAGAAAATGAAAGTGAATGACTGAAATATATCCCAGGCTGAACATTCCTAAAAAATGACCTGGTGATTTACCTGTACCTGAGAGAAAAAAATAGATTAAAGCTAAATCAGGCTAGTAGAGGAGGACTGTGAAAACTATAAAAAGAGCAGAATAAAGATTTATGAATAAATAAATTTAGAAATCAGTGAGACATAATAGCATTTCTAATCAATTACTCCAAAAATGTAATTTTGACTTAATGATATACAGAGGTGGCAAGTAATTTCTGTGAAATCCTGAAAGCAAAGGGATATAATATAAGCAATATGCAAAGGTAAGAATTTGCTTAATGAGGTTACTAAAATAAAAAGTAACAAAGTGATTTGTTCATCACTTTAGAGTACAGACCTAATAGATCACTTTTAAATGATTTTAAATCATTTTTACAGTTCATTTTTACTTATGTATGTATGTATGTATGTATATATTTGAAAGGCAGAGTTACAGATGAAGAAGGAGAGAAAGAAAGAGATCTTTATGGGTTGGTTCACTCCCAAGAGCACTGGGTGAGTCCAAAGTCAGGAACTTTAGCTAGTCTCCTAGGTGAGCAGCAGGGGCCCAAGCACTTTTTTAGGCTATCTTCTGCTGCATTTTCCAGACCCTTATAAGGGAGCTGGATCTGAAGGGGATCAAGCAGGACTCAAACTGGCACCCATATGGGATAGCAGCCTTACAATCAATGGTTTAACTCACTATGCCACAACACTGGTCCCCAAGTTCATGAACTTCTATAGGAAATCAGACACTAAGTCTTATACTTAAGAGTGTATCTACTGATTGGTGAATGGATAAAGAAAATATATGTACATTACTTGTAAGAAGTAAAGGAAGGAAGGGGCTTTGTGCGAAAGCGTAATGGTTAAAGTCCTCGCCTTGAACATACCAGGATCCCATATAGGCACCGGTTCTAGTCCTGGCAGCTCCACTTCCCATCCAGCTCCCTGTTTGTGGCCTGAGAAGGCAGTCGAGGATGGTCCAAAGCCTTGGGACCCTGCACCTGCGTGGGAGACCTGGAGCAAGCTCCTGGCTCCTGGCTCGGATTGGCATGGCTCCAGCCATTGAGGCCGTTTGGGGAGTGAATCCTCGGACAGAAGATCTTCCTCTGTGCCTCTCCTCCTCTCTATATATCCACGTTTCCAATAAAAATAAATAAATCTTTAAAAAGAGGCAGGCAGGCAGGAAGGAAGGAAGGGAAGAAGAGAGAGAGAGAAAGAAAGAAAGCAAGAAAGAAAAGTAGATAGATAGATAGATGGATGAAGGAAGAAAGGAAGAAGTCTGGCCATTTGCCAACAGGGATAAACATAAAGAATATTCTGCTATCTTATGTCAAATAACCAAAGCACAGAAAGGTGAATATTATATGGCCTCACTTTACATGTGCAATTTTAAGAAGTCAAATTCATAGAAACAGCAAGTAAATGTAGTGGTTTAGAGGAACTATGGGTTTGAAGAAAAGAAACAGATGCTAATTAGATGAAATGAACCTATCCATTGGGAATCTAATATATGATATAGTAATAACTATAGTTAATACTACCATATTGTTTACTTAAAATTTAATTAAAATTTAATTAATTAGATTTTCAGTGTCTTCAACATGCATTTATGCACACAAAATGGAAGCTATGAGTGATGTATAAACCTGTAACAAGCATTACACAATGTATTCATATATCAGATCATCACATTTCATACATTGAAAATATATGATTATTACCTGCCAGTTAAATGGTGAAACAAAAACAAAAACTCTAAGAAAAAAAAGAACATGATAAAATATTTAACACTTCATCCTAGAAAAAAATCTTTAATGGGATCATTTTCTTCTTTTGACAGGCAAGCCATGGGTTCAAAATGACAGTTACAAGAAAGTTGGACATCAAATCCAAAAGGTCAGTTAGTTTATTAATAGTAATTCTTTGACTTTAAAGTGTAATGTTTTGGGAATCAAGATGGCAGAATAGGGTAAGGACGTGTTTAGACAGACAGAGAAACATTAGCTAGTGTGAAGCAGAGAAGGTACGTTCCAGGAAATATAAGAGGACAGAATGACAGCAGAAGGGTACCTGTAGACTGACAGACACAGCAAAGCAGCAGACACAACGGTGGGGTCTGAATTGCACAGGCAATCGGAACTCCACCAGCAATAAAGTGGGAAGGGGCATTCACTCAATACCCTTTGGCAGCTACTCAACATCATTATTTCCATGATATGAATACCTGGATTATGAGAGGCTCCAGCAGCTTTTCTACAGTGAATGTTTGGACCTGCAGATCCTGAGGGTCAATACTCAGCGTGATTGGTGTTTCAGTCGACATGCTTCCTGTGCACAAATACACCAAAAAAAATGGTTACAAATAAAACTACTTTATAGAGAATAGCTCCCAAGATGATTACATATTAGGTAAAACTAGTTTTAATACTCCTATATCAACTGTGCCCCTCAGAAACCTAGGGTATTGAATCTACCCCCAGGAAAGCAAGGTATTTCCGAGCCTTTCTGTCTTAAGTCCTTTAACAAATTATGCTAGTTAGTTTAAAATTAAATAACGCATCCCATGTGGGTTTGAATCTAATCAATAATCTTAACTGAAAAACCTAGCAGACTTGGTGAGAAGTCTTACATCATATAAGTCCTTGACTTAATGAAATAAATTACAGCAGTGAAACAGTCCATGCCTATCTTTCTCCTATTCTCATTGGTTATACCTTAGAAAAGCCATAAAAGACTTTGGAAGATATCTGATATGTCTCTACCTGTTTAAGACATTATTTATTTGGGGACTTTAATTGCAAAAGATGATGAGACGCAATTTGCTTTTCTGTACATGAAAAAAGATAACATAATTGGCATCATTAATATAAATATGAAAAGTATATAAAATTTATGCTATAAAGTTATAACATTATAATATTAAGCATGTAGTGTAAAATGTAAAACACATAATCTAAAAAGAGAGAATCCCCCCTCCCAAAAAGGCTTATTTCGAGAATAACAATCTGCATATACTCTTCCTCCTTGCTCTTAGTACGCAATAAAAGAAAAAGTATGTCAGGGGTCAGTGAATCAAAGAGAAACAGGCACCACCACGTTTACAGAAGCGCTGTTCACAATAGCCAAAATCTGGAGTCAATCACAGTGTCCATCCTGAGGTGAATGGATAAAGAAGACACGGTATGTATGCATAGCGGAATATTATTCAACCATGAGAAAGAAATTCTACCATAAGCAGCAAAATGGATGTAACTAGAGGACATGATATTAAGTGAAATAAACCAGACCCAGAAAAATAAACTCCACTTGTTCTCCCTTAGATGTTGGGGCTTATTTTTTTTAAAACAACCAAAAGAGCAAGAAAATCCAACTTACTGAGAATGGAATTGCTGGACCCTTGCGACCCATGGGTTAAAAACTTCCAGAAACATTAAAAAGTTAAAATACATCACCTTTCTCCAAATGCTTGGAGTCAGTTGGCTGTTTGTCCCCTGGCTTATTGTTTTTTGTTTATTCTATAATTACATTTGTGCTTTTTGTAAACAGTGATGGAACATACAAGAAAATCCAATCTTTCAAGAACGGTTCTACTTTTACTTGTTTCCTGGGGGGAACAGTTGATTTGCTTAAAATATTTAGGTGTTTTTAGAGTTATGAAATTGTGATACAGGGATTTGTGACTGAGGCATTCACATGTGAAAGATGATTTCACTAGTTCTCTGCTCAAGCAGAATACGTGTATATTACATAAAATATAATTAATATTAACACCATTCTGCAGTGCCTTTTAGATATCCCATTTTCTAGAAAGTCTTCAAATTTTTGCATATATATTACATATATGATGTAATGTTATAGAAATGTATGTATAATATACAATTTTTTCCAGGAGTATCTAAAGCTCTCTATTTTGTTGTGGAATTCAAAAGGAAAGAGTATTTTCTCTCACAATTTAAAGTTAAATAAAAAACTTTAAGAAAAAAAGCCTTTGTGTGTCAGTATCACTGCAAGTATAGTTCAAGCATAGTTTAGCAAAACTTTGTCTTATTTCTTTTTCAGACAAGTGGTTAAGAATGTCATAACACTACTTTTAATGACCTGTGATTACTTTGTGATTTACTGTGGATAAGTGAAGTGGTCATTTTTCTATTCAATCATTTTTATGTCATTGTATTCCCACTAAACTAAGGTCTTCATACTTTTTATTTGTTAAATTTGTTATTCAGTGAAGTACTAAGTATCTTACTGCAGTACTAAACTAAAATATGTTATCTGAAAAGTTAAATACACACACAAAGAAAGAGAAGAAAAAATAAAAGGGAAGAGTCAGCAGGGGAAAGAAGAGAATTTCATCTAATCTGGGGCCAGGGTAGTGGTGTTTCCAGCTAATCATCCACCTGTGGCTGCGGCATCCCATAAGGGCATTGCTTCATGCCCAGCGGCTTTACTGTCAATCCAGCATAGAACAGCTCAAATTTTGGGGCCGCTGCACAAAGTATAGAACCTAAAGGAGGCAAGGAGAAAGAAGCCAGGGGAAAAGAAGAGAATTTCATCTAATCTGGGGCCAGGGTAGTGGTGTTTCCAGCTAATCATCCACCTGTGGCTGATCTGCCTGTTTACTCCCAGATGGATGCAAGAGTCAGCGCTAGGCCAGACTGAAGCCAGGAACCGATATAGCTTCATCTAGGTCTCATACATGGGTGGGAGGAACAGGGGCCCAACAACTCGAGTCATCTGCTGCTGCTTTGCTAGGTCATTACCATGGAACTAGATCAGAAGCAAAGCCATTCAATTAGAACTGGCACTGGGTGGCGACTTTATCCACCATATCACAACACTGGTCTTTTTAAAAATAGCTTGTATGAATGAAAGATAAATGAAAAAGGATTCTAAGTGATTGGTCTGAAGAAGAAAAAATAGAGGAAATGGGGGAAAAATGCTAAGCTTTTCTGAATATATCTGGTTTTAGAGTTTTAGATTTGGACTCACATAGATGTATTATGTAATTTAAAAAAACTCATAAATCAATCCTGAAAAATCAAAGCAAACAAAATAAACTTTTTATTTCAGGTTAACTTCATAATTACAAAGAATTGAAAGATTTCAAATACCTTTAAAAGTTTTTCATTGTAATTTATTCTATAATGGATATACTATATTATACAATGACCATTACAGTTAAGCTATATTTACTATCATTAGGATTCATGAGGTTGTAATTGCATGCATCTGTATGTATACATCCATACTAATACACACATTATTATGGTAAAGAAAATAATTATATTCACTTATTCAGAAACAAGAGTTCAAATGAAAGATAAAAATACATAATTAAAAAATTCAAATTCAACCTTTAACCTCTTGTTTGTGCTGGAAATATCAGTATAACCTCATTTTTCCTAAAAAAAAGAAAAAGAAAGAAAAAAAAGAAAGAAATAACCTATTCTTGGCCCAGCATGATGGATCAGTAGATAAATCTCACCTTTCATGCACTAGCAACCCATATGTTCACCACTTCCTGTTCCAGCTGCTCCACTTCCACCCAGCTCCCCACTTGTGGCCTGGGAAAGCAATCAAGGACAGCCCAAACCTTCAGATCCTACACCCCCTGGGAGACCGGGAAGAAGCTCCTGGTTTCTGGGTTCGGATCAGCTCAGCTCTGGCCACTGCAGTTACTTGGAGAACAAGCCAGCACATGGATCTTTCTCTCTGTCTCTCCTTCTCTCTGTAAATCTGACTTTCCAATAAAAAAAGGAATGAATCTTAAAGATAATAATAATAAAAAGCCTATTTCCCAGTTCTGTTAACATACAATGGAGAGGCAACAGTTAAAACCTAATGGCACAGTGTTACTAATAACATTTCCCAACAAAAAGAATGAGGCTTCTTGGGAAAAGGCTGGTTTCACGTCTAGGCCAAGAAATAGACAAAATAAGCCTAAAACATCTTCTTGTTCCAGAAATAAACCCCACAGAGATTTTGTCAAAATTTTCTGTTGCTATTTAAAAGAGTTCTTGCTGACTGAAAAAAAAAAGGGGGGGGTGGGAAATTTGGACATTAAAAAAAAAAGCATAGCAACCATACAAGCTATGTGGACCTTGGATTTTGATTTAAAATTGTAACCATAAGACATTATAGTTTTTAACTGTTTAAAAGTAGACACAGACAAGTTATAAAGATTTATTTATTTTTATTGGAAAGTCAGATTTACAGAGAGGAGGGACAGAGAGATCTTTCTTCTGCTGGTTCATTCCACAGGCAGCCATAATGGGCAGAGCTGAGTCAATCCGAAGCCAGGAGCTGCTTCTGGATCTCCCAGGCAGGTGCAGGGTCCCAAGACTTTGGGCCATCTTCCACTGCATTCCCAGGCCACAAGCAGGATACTGGATAGAAGTGGAGCAGCTGGGACAAGAAGTGGTGACCATATGGAATCCCGGCACATGAAAGGTGAGGATTTAACTACTGAGCCATCACACCAGGCACATAACTGGATTTTTATATGCAAAACAGAAACCTTGGTCCAACTCCTCATATCTCAAACAAAAATTTACCTGAAATGGATCATAGTGCTAATGGTTAAGAACTAAAACGAATTTATAAAAGAAATCACAGTCGGAAAATATTTGCAACTTTGGGTTAGGCAAAGATTTCTTAGATGTTAACACCAAAGGCATGACATATATAAAGAGAAAATGATAAACTGGATCTTACCAAAACTTTAAAATTTTATTCTCTGAAAGATAGTGTCAAAATGAAAAGGTAAACCACAGACTGGAATGATTACTTTTTAGACACGTAACAGGTAAGTACTGTTATAGTTGGGTTTTTAAAACCCAAAACCTACCTGTTAAAGAGCTTGTATTTGGCAAACATAAATAATACTTAGAATTTAATAATTAAGAGAAAACAAAATGTTTTAAATGAACAATTTAAAAAGCAATTTCACTGAAGTAGATAGACAGTAAATAAGCACATAAAAAAGTCCTTGAGATCTGCACTGTGAAGTACTGAGGTAAGCTGCTACCTGCAACGCCAGCATCGTATGCAATGTGCCTGGGAAAGCAACAGAATATGACCCAATGCTTAGGTCCCAAACCCAAGTGGAATTTCTAGCTCCTGGCTTTGGTCCAGCATTGTGACTATTTGGGGGAATGAACCAGCCAGTGGAAGATCTCCAGTTCTGTCACTCAGCCTTTCACATGAAATGAAACAGGAGAACAAACAAAAGGAAAGAAGCAAGGAAAAAAGGGAAAGGAAGGATGGAGGGAGAGAGAAAGGAAGAAAGGAAGGAAGGAAGGAAATCTTTAAAAATAAACAGAAATATTTGACATCACAAGTCACTCAAGATATCCAAATTAAAGAGACAGTATATACTACTACATGCCTACTACATGGCTAAAGTTTAAAAGATTGCAAATACCAGACCCAGCAAACGTGAGAAACAACAGTAATCTCACACATTGCTCATGAAAGCACAGTGATATAGTCACTTTGGAAAAGAGCATGGCAGGGTCTTATATAAGTAAAATTATTCCTATCCTATAACCAAGCGATTCTACTCCAAGAAAAATGAAAGCACATTCACAGAGATCTACATGCAAATGTTAAGGGTGGTCTTACCCATAGAAGAAACAAACAACTCAAATTTTCTTCAACAGGTGAATGAATAAACAGCAATAATATCCAAAACTATTCAAGAAAAAATAACTTTCAATGAATAATAAATGAATATGAAAAGCATATGCTAAGTAAAACCTTAAGACATTAGTAAGTACACAATGCATAACCTATTTATACAACATTCTTGAAAGAATAAAAAATTTAGAAACAGAAAACATATTAGTAGTTGGTGGAAGCCAAAAGTAAATAACCAGGATTGATGGAGTGGCACAAGGAAACTTCATAAGGTAATAGTAGCATACTACGTGATTGTGGTACTGATGATTCCACAACTGCATACAATCGTGAGAACTCATGAAATAATACATTTTAAACATGTGAATTTAATGTAGAAAGTGTCTGTAAATAAAATTAATTTTTCACAAAAATTTTGTACAGTGTAGCACAGTGGGTTCAGCCACTACTTGGCACACTCACATCCCTTATCAGAGTGGTGCTAAGCCCAGCTGTTGCCCTCAGCTTGGCCCAGTCCAGACAATGACAGCCATTTACAGAATCAGTGAGTGGTTCTGTTCTTCTCTGCTTACCCACTTCTCTCTGTTTTTTGCATAAGCAAATATTCTTTTAAAATTTCTTTCCTATTCACCTCTTACCTAAGTGACAAAATATTTCTGCTATTTCATTTACTATGTAATTTCAAATTTCTATAGATATCCATTATCTCCCTTAGTTCTTCGAGTGGATTTCTCTCTAGTTCTCTGATTTAATGCTCTCAAAAGCTAAGTGGCTTTTTTCTCTTCTGTTTTTTTTTTTTTTTCTCTAGCTTTTTTTTTAAGTGTCTTGACTGCTTTGCTGTTAATATCGTTCAATGTATTTGGTGCCCAAGCCCTCCCTAATTACTTAATAATGTTTGCTTCCCAGGTTTCAAACATGGTGTCCAGGTTAGTCCTCTATGCTATCTCATCCATCACATCAGTTATTATTCATTTGATTCATATTTTTTTCCTGGAAAGCATTCTAACTCAATTCACATATTATGCTTACAGTAGGAAATTATCAAAACCAAATGTTGAATATTGTGTTTGGCTTTGTGCTCCCTTTCAATGTTAATCATTTCTTATTGGTATTATTGTTAACAATGAAATGGCTTTTAAAAGCCAAATGATTATCGCTGAGTCATATCACCATCTGACTACTAAATAAAAATGCACATGTGTTACATATCAAGTATGTTAAAATATGTTTTAACTAAAGATTCCTTAGCAAAATTTTGCTGTTACTCCCTTATCTTTTTCCAATGCTACTGTCTGACAGTAACATGTTTCTAAGCTGATTTACTTACACAAGCCCAGTTTAGCATAGTAAACGCTGAGAGACAAGACTCTTCAATCCAGTAGCTGTTTTGCAATGTTTGAAGATCAGAGTACATTACAAAGCAGACTCTGAATTCCTTCCTCCTTCCCAAAAACTTTTTCCCAGTTGGATTGACACAGTTAATTTTTGATCTAACGGAAATTCAAGTTAAAACTACTGCTAGATTGAAAGCATATTTTTAAAAGGAGCCAATCTCATTGACAATCTAATAGAAAAAAAACATAGGACTAGTATTCATAGATCCATACAGACTTGCTTTCTGATTGTATCTGAAGCACTAGCTTGAGCATATGTATTCTAACACGTACACATTGATCTCATATAGTAACTCTTGGATATCTCGCAAAAACCAAGCCTCTTTCTTATGAATTGTGTAACAAATATTTTTTTTTTTGCTCCTGGAAAACATGTGTCAACATTTATGCTCACATACAACAATTTGTGAATTAAAACGGTATCATTTCTCCACTGTTTTGCAAGTGACTTTTAAAGTGTATTTTTACAATCCAACAGATTCTTCTTCACTACCGACTGTCACAACGCAAGAGAGGCAGTTTGCATGAAATTCTCCCATAAGATTTCTGTAATTCTATATTTTTATTTCCAATCAACTCATAATACATCAGTGTCTTGAAATTTTAGTTGAGAATTGCTGTATTTTTGGGTTTTTGTCCTGTGTTCTGCTTTGTTCCTGGCTTTGTTTTATATCCTCACACTTATTTTTCTTCCTTCTTTCACTCTACATTTAATTTGTCCTATGTTGAATTTTGTGCAGCCTTGTAAGACACATTAAATCCTTTCTAGAACAAGGCAAGGAATAAATAAATCAGCATTCTATGTACCTGCAAAACCAATCACTTTTCATTTATCCTAGGCTCTGCCTTAAAACTTTAACCCCTTGGCATCTCTTAAACTTTTCTTTATGTATTGAGCATGCAAGAATCAAAACTCAGTAAGTTCTTTATGTTTCCATTGCCAATTCTCTGTAGAAACATGTAAGGCTAGCATACAAGAAACAGAAGAAAAATATCCATGCACAATTTATGTTTAGAAGCACAGAACAGAAATTAAACATTGCACAAATAAACTTGCTTGCTACACAACTTTTCTATGTAAAGCTTCCACTGCCTTGTGCAAAATTGCTTGAGCAGTAATAGCTCAATTACACATACGGAATTTTTAATGTTCTGATATTAGATTGCTGTAGATTGGATATTGGCAAATGAGAATTTGCTTCACATTAATTTTAAAACAACTAATAAATACTTCAAGTAGCAGAATAGAGCTTCTGTTCCAGTCTGACTGAGTTGTTGTGAAAAAGAGAGTAATGTGTAAGTCACATTTGTATCTAAGGCTGAAATGCCTGCTAATCTACTCAGAAAAGCAGACATGTTAACATTGGAACTTTAATAGCTTAGTGATACTAAAGATGATTTATAAAAGTAACAAATATACAACAGAGTTTCTACGTATCCCCTTTTATAATGTTCTTTCATTTCCCCCAAAGTTAACTAATGATAATCTCTAATTATCAGGATTTGCATTATAGCAAAGTTTCATTTTAAAAAGTTTGACACTCCACTCACCTACTCCAGGACACAGTATTGCCCATATACAGATACTAAGCAATTGCCTAAGCAATTTCTAGTGCTTAGAAATTCAGTGCCACTACTATGGCTCAGAATTTGGCTTATGATGCATCTGTAAGCAAACAGCCTGACAAGCACCCTAGTGTATTTCAGGATGACTGACAGGACACAGTGGCTCAAACAAGAAGGGGGGATGGGTACTCTTAAAGTAACACACCAAATGGAAAAAAAAAAAAAACAGAATTAGACTTAAAGTTGCATTTTCCAAATTTGCAATGAAATGATTATATATTATCTAACATTAATTTAAAATACAATTTGCATGTGCATAAATGAACCTAAAACTTTATATATTCCAAAGTGAACGACTTTCTAAAAGTACAAAAGAAAACATTTAAAACAGACAAGCAATATATTTCCTTGAAACTATCAAGCTTTTCAATTAATTAAGAATAGTGCAGTTCTATTTAACATAAATTAAAACAGTGTACTCAGGTAAAAATAGTTCCTAACACATTTTCAGACATTTGCCAAAAGCTCTTGGAACAGCAATTTAAAAATAACAATGACAGCAATTTAAATCTTTGATTAATCAAAATTATTGCTGAGAATAGAGGGAACATATCCATGTACTTTCCCCTATTATATTCCTTCCCTATAGCATACTTCCATAGTTTAAAAAGATTTAAAAATTTTAAAAATACCAGTTACAGATATTTCCGTTAGTTTCATTGCGGAAAACATTTAGATGATACACTGGCTTCATTCCTCACACTTTCATGACTTTTTTTGTACTATTTCATAGTACTCTGAACTGTTCAATCCTTCTATAATTAATATAACTATCAGCTCTATCAGTATATTTTTTTTTCAAAGTGCCAGTAATTTTTAAAAGCAATCCCTCTTTTAGGCAGCAGAGGGTGTCATTATATTATTCTGAAGGCCCATATCATTGCACCACTGACATTTCCTTTCATTCTCAGACCAGGAACCTATCTCAAATTTCTTTAGTAAAGGTAAAGCCTAGATCAATGTTAATATTTTTCATCTGTGACAAACTACTATTTCTTCAATGCACACCATCTGGTTCATCCTCTAAATGAAAAACACTAGAAGGCTAGGAAGTAGCATAATAGATTTTGCAGAACTTTTAGTTTTTCTGGGACAAAAACCAAGCAAAGAAAACCTGTACATGAAGCTTCCAAACTGCACTAGAAAACCCAAAACAAAATCTGGCCACAAATACAAAATAAAATCTGTATTCAAACTTACATAACATTTGTAAACAGTTTAACTTGTTTTGCCTGACATTTAATATTTGCTAATTTCCATTGTATATGAAAAACTACAGGCTAATTTTAAAATATAGCGTTCCTGTTACTACACAAGATTTTATTTCTTACAACCTTGCAGTAAGAATCTACAGGTTCTGTGTTTTTAAACTTCGTATGCACTCTGTTTGAGAAAGCTTTAAAATCAATTTATTTGATTTATTCTAAAACTAAAAATCTTACTATCTAATTAGCTAGTCATTAACTATAGCAAATTTATTTGAACTGTAAAGAAAATTCTTATGCTTCTCCAATGATGTTATTTCAAAAACAGCAAGTTTAATGAAGACAAAATAAATAAATCAAGTGGACCTAAAAGTTCAGAGTAATTGTTCTTCCTGCTCCCAAGTTTGTCACTAATGACAAAAACTTTTTTGCTAAAGTATTATATGTTCCAAAAAGAAAAATAACCATTCTCTTTCATGACTGTCATTGAAAATGGGAAATCACAGCTTCTCTCTCATTTGAAAGACAATTCTACCTCTGAACACAAAACAATTTTGGGAATTCTTCATTGAAATAATGTATTGTGGGGGTAGTTATTCAGCACAGAGATTGTTATACCCACATATCTAGGTTTGACCACCAGCTTCATTCCCAATTCCAGACTCCTGTTAACATACACCCTGACAGGCCGCAGATGATGGCTAAATACTCACAACTACGTGGATCCCTCAGAAAGAAATTCTCCCATATTCTATTTCTGTCTTCTGTCTGCCTCACTTTCTCTCTCAAATGAACTAAATCATTTTTAAAGAACAAAATTTCTCGAAAATTATTTCTTAGTATAGCAACTTTTTATCATCATGAATCACATGTTTTATTAAATGCCTTTACTTCTTTTTTTCAGTTTTAATATATTTTTATTTTGAATTTTGAATTATGTGGTACAATTTCATATAGGCTGGGATTCCCCCCCAAACTCTCACACCCCCCATTAGATTATTCCCATTTTGTTACAACAGTGTAGACCTTCATAAGAAATCATAATTCTATCAGTCTCTTATTTAAGTGTACCCCAACATTGTTGTAACAATGTCAGACAGTCCAGCATCCCATTGTCTACTCATGTCCAACAATTTCATTGAGATCCATCTTTCATCTGGAAGCAGGGATACATGTTCAATATGGCAACTTCTTTCCTCATGTAATAACTAACAATAGCTAGGTTTTAAAAATCATATTATATAATAGGAAATAAAACGTAACACTTCTCCAACTACTACTAATTCCTTTATAAATCTTATTCTTCTCAAATTAGCTTAATAATCATCTACATATTTTGCATACAAACAACCAATATTTTTTGTTTTCATCCAACCACCTCATTCTATGTTACTTCCCAACTGAGTTTGGTTGCTGTTTCCGGCTCTCCTGAACTATGCCTCCCTCAGCAGTTTTTAGTTCTCCCAAGTTCCTTAAGAACATACATCTAAGGTTGTATTCGTCTCAATTTTATTTGTATTTTTTTAAAAAAAAATGCTTTGTAATCATAATATTTAAGGGAGGAGAGAGATTTGAATGGCTAAAGGATAAGGAGAAAAATCAAACCTAGGGATAAAGAAATGACAACCACTCATCTGTGCTAGACCAAATTTTTTAAAGATCTATTTCACTGTTATTTGAAAGGCAGAGTTACACAGGGAGGGAAAGACAGATCTTTCATCCATTGGCTCACTCCTCAAAAGGCCACAACAGTCAGGACAGAGTCAATCCAAAGCCAAGAACCAAGAGCTTCTTCCGGGTCTCTCACATGAGTGCAGGAACCCAAGGACTTGAGCCACATTTCGATGTTTTTCCATGCCATAAGCAGGAAGCTGGCTCAAAAGTAGAGCAGCCAGGACTCAAACCAGCATCCATAGGGAACACCAGCACCATAGGCAGAACCTTGGCTTACTGCGCCACAGCACCAGTGCTTACCTTAACTCTTCATATTAAATGAACTTTCCCAAGATTAATCACCGAGGTTTATAAGACAGACAAAGGACAGTACCTCGCAAACACTAGTGTGAGATGCAGGAAAAGTTATTAAAAGAAGAGTAAGAAACACAAGATAAACTTGGTTCAAGTTACAACTCAATCCTTTACTTACTCCATTTTACTCATATTGCAAAATAGGTTCTTGTAGAGCTGGCACAAAGAATAACTGCTTATATAATTACACATAAAATTTAATAGGGTTTCAATTAATTATTCATTAACCAATTATTATTTCATAGAAAAATACTCTTCTCTGCAGAATTTTGCTTTTCCAAACCAAGCTTCAGAGAGCTTCTGTAAGAGAGTCCAAAAGGACTGTCCATCTGTTTTGGGGTAAGTACAGGGTAAGGCATTTGGTGCAGCAGTTAAGATGCACACAATCCCACATTGGAGTGCCTGAGTTTGAGTTCTGAATCTATTCATTCCAGGTTCCTGCTAATGAGCATCCTTAGAGATGGCAGGTTATCACCTGTAAAGTGGTTGGGTTCCTGCCACCTACCTGGAAGACTCACATGAGTTCTAGGCTTCCAGTTTCAGCCTGGCCCAGCCCCAACCATTGTGGGGATTTAGGGAATGAAACAGTGGATGACAGTCCTCTGTCTGTCTCTCAGATAAATAAATAATAAATAACAAAAATGGATAAAAAGTTAGTAAGGTCACACACTTCTGTCTAGCTAACTGAATTCATTTCGTTAAAGGATATCATCTATACCATCCACAATGAAAATTTACAACTAGAAAATGCAGATACAAGATCCTAAAATAGAAGAGCTTTAGAGCTGCTTCCAAAGTTGCAATAAGCATTTAATTGAGAAAATTAAAAGCATATTAACACATATTAGTGACTTATATATTGGACTAGACATAGGGTAAAGGATAAAATATTAACCTGAAATTTACAAAAATAAAACTAAGTTAAAAAAATAGAAACCTCTGAGTCTTGTTCCCACATAGGACTTATGGAGTTGTGCCAACCTGCTTCATTCTTGAGCAGAGAAACATTCTTCAGCTGAAGCTATATTAGAGAGGGAGGGAGGAAGTTCTGTCTCCCACACTGTTTCCAATGTTGATACACTTAATACCAAGCAACTTGTGTCAGCCACTAGTCCTCTGACAGTCAAGGCCACTGATCTTACACTAAAACACAGTACAAATACAGATTCAAAAACAGGGAAAATCGACTGGCCAAAAAAATCACAATATCCCTAAATTATCCAAAAATAACTACTATACTAAATATAAACCATAACAACATTCCCATCAAGCCTCCAATCTTAATTTCTTTTAAAAAAAAAAAAAGGAAAAAATGAAGCTTACCAAAAATAGTCCTAAATGTCATTAATCATATATTTAGTCTACTTTGAATAACCCTGCCCATAAATTCACAACCACACACACACACACACACACACACACACCCCTCAAGCTAACCTCCTTTTGTCATCATAAATTTTGGGTGCACAGAATTATTACACTGGCACTCATTCCCTCAGTTTTAGGCATACAAGCAGAACTAGCTCATGAAAAGCCTGTTCTGTCTTCAAATTCTGTAATCCCCATCCTGATGCTATCTTCCTCACCCCTTCTTAAAGTAGCCAATGTGCCTTTCTAACCAACATACCATAAGTAACTGTACATATGATATATATTTCTATAGTAATGCATAGCTTTGTGTGTAAATTTTTACACTTACATGAACTATTATTATATTTCCCATCTCTTTCCACTTTTCCCTATTCAACACCATGTTTTTAGTTTGTTCATGCTGAATTATATTGACACGGTAAATACTCCACTTGTGCTCATCCAGCACACAGTCCTGGCCGTGCTCTCCCTTGCTTTCTGCTTACAGAAGCAGCACATCCTATTTCCCAGCCTTCTTTGCATTCAGGATGGCATGTTACACAATTCAGGCCAATAAGATACCAGCCGATGTCTGCTGAGGGCACAACTTTTGCTCTCACTATAAAAGGAGACATGCTTGCCATGGCCCTTAGTTGTTTCTTCTTCTTACTATAGTATGATGCCTGGAAATAAAATAGTCTAACTGAAAAGCTGAGGAGGGAAAATGACAAGGACTATAGAAAGAGCTTGGATTCTTAACGTCATTAGCTCTGAAATCTTATTCTTTTGAGCTCTGAATTCCTGCCAGACTTCCTGGTATTTGAGAAATTTAAGGTTCCAATTAATATAATGGATTATTTTGCTCTATATTTCATTTTGCAGCATTTTATCAGATGCATTTATTTTATCTGCCCACATCCCTATTCAAGAACATGTATGTAATATCCAACTCTTTGCTATGGAAAGCAAGCAAGGCGGATATATAGAGGGGAGGAGAGACAGACAGGAAGATCTTCTGTCCGATGGTTCACTCCCCAAGTGGCTGCAACAGCTGAGCCAATCCAAAGCCAGGAGCCAGGAGCTCTTCCATGTCTCCCACGTGGGTGCAGGGTCCCAAGGCTTTGGGTCGTCTCTACTGCTTTCCCAGGCCACAAGCACGGAGCTAGATGGGAAGTGTGGCTGCTGGGATTAGAACTGGTTCCCGGGCCTGGTGGCGTGGCCTAGCAGCTAAAGTCCTCTCCTTGAGTGCACCGGGATCCCATATGGGCACATGTATAGCATCGGCCGTTGCGCTCACTTGGGGAGTGAAATCATCGGATGGAAGATCCTTCTCTCTGTCTCTCCTCCTCTCTGTATATCTGACTTTGCAATAAATAAATAAATCTTTAAAAAAAAAAAAAAAGAACTGGTTCTCATATGGGATGCTGGTACATGCAAGGCCACTATGCTATGCTATCATGCTGGGCCCCTGCAATAAACATTCTTATACATGTCTCTTTGTGAACCTTTCTCAAAGTCCTTCTTCTATGTTGTTAGCAGCTGAATTGTGCCCCCTGCAAACTTCATTTTTTTAAAGTCTTAAACCTCACTACCTCTTAATATGACCATACTTAAATATAGGGCTTTTAAAGTGGTGATTAAGTTGAAAGCAAGCTGTTAGAGTGAATCCAATATTAGATTTGATTTTTGTCCATATAAGAGATTAGAAAATCTAGAAATCAGAGATATGGACTCAGAGCTCAACTGTGAAAGAAAGGTGGCCATATACAAGTCCAAGGAAAGAGAGCTAAAGAGAAATCATGTTGAGCGCATTGGATAAATACTTACTTACCCAAAAACTAATGAACCAAAGCAATCATCTTTTCATTTGTTCATTGATCATAATAGCTTTGTGTGAGTTATCTCATCACATATCATTCGTTCTGTTGGACTGTCCTTATTTGACTGCTTATCTTATCCTTTCAGTTCTTTATAAAATCCTACAGTGATCCACTTGTTTCAAATGGTCTACAAGTAAGGCTAATCATTTTTTCTAATCTTTTTTTTTTTTTATAAAATTTTATTTTGACATTCTTTACATAGTTAATTAGGGTAAGAAGGTTCAAGGGCTACATGAAAGTGGATAATACTAGTATGTTTTCCATATTGTTACCTTCATGTTTAAAGGGGGTTATTTAAGGGAGAAGGCCCACCCATTTTCCCACCCTCCCCAGATCCCGGATGTAGGGCATGCGCTGAGGTTCTTGCTCAAGTGGTTTTGATATTGCAACAGTTATGAATCGTTGTCAATCTTGCCACTCCAAGCACCATGAGGGCTTTGAAAAATCCACTGATTGACATAGTCCATCATAGCTGAGATGGTTGGTTGACCCGTTCTGTCTTCTCTCTTTTCTTCGTTAGGGTTTTGAGTCCAGCATTTAGATTAGGAAGATCTCCAAAGAAACTTCTTGTATGTGCTAACAAGTACAGGGCCCGGCACCGTCCATCGCTCCAATCAGCTGGTGGTTGCAGTTGCTGGGTTGGTTCTGTTTTCACTCCCAACTTCCACTGGAACCAATGGGTGTTGCAGTCCAGCCTAGTTCTGCCCAGCACATACTTGGCCCTCACATAAACCAGCGGGAGCTGCAGCCTAGGTTGGAGCGACCCACAATAACCCCCACCAGGCCCACCCCCTACCCTGGTTTGCCAGTAAGTGTAGCAGTAATCCAGTCTGTCCCACACCCCATTCCACCCCAGCCGCTATCTTAGTTATCTTAGTTTTATGTCCTGTGGAAGTGGTAACCCAAGAGGGATGAGCCCACTATTTCCCTCCCAGGCCTCTCCCACTCCCAGATTCCAGTTGATGCTGCGTCTAAGCCCAAACAACCCTCGCCCACTTTAATTTTGTTTGCACCAGTAGGAATAATCCACCCAGCCCGGCTTTTCCCTGATCTGGTCCGCACGAAGCCCACAGGTGTGGTAGCTCTGCCTAGTCTGGTCTGCCCCCATCCCAGCCCATGCTCTCCTGCGGAAGTAGCTGTCCTGCAAAGGAACCCTCCCTTATTCCCCTGCCGGCTCTGCCCACTTCCTTTCTTGTTCTCAGGCTGGTAGGGCGCTGCGGTCCCTTCCGGTACAGGCCACCTCACCTCGGCATTCCATAATGTGCACTAGTCTTTGTTGCGACCAACCCTAGGTCGACCCACACTGGTGCCTGGATTTGCCAGTGGATGATGTGGACAGATTCAGCCTGGTCTTGCCCCCACGTCAGCCAATTGTATGCCAGTGGGTAGCTTTCCATGGCCTTTTCTGGGCTGTTTCCTATCATGTTTCTTGCGTTTACCTGCCGGGTCTGTGTCCTGCCAGAGGAGTTGCCCAGGCTCCTCCATCAGAACCTCTCCCAATGCCAGGTTTCACGCTTACCAGTGGGTCCATGAGCCAACCTTACTCAGTCCACCTCCTGTAATAACAGGAACTGTGGCTTTTCCTGACTGGCCTTCCACCCAATCTGGTTCTTGCTGTTGGATGTTCCAGCCCAGCCATGGTTTGTCTATACCCACATATGGCTCACACATGGCTCAGTAGGGGTTTGAGACCCTGCCTAGTCCATCCCACATCTGCCCTGGTCCTCCAGAACACCAGGGGGAGTCGGGGTCCGGCCCGGTTCGGTGCATCCAATCCCAGTCCACACTTGTGCCAAGGGAGACTACAACTGTTTCCAGATCAGAACGCAGCTCCCCTTCCAGGCCATGTGCCTCTTGGTGGGAACCTCAGCCCAGCTAGGGTTGTCCCCTTTGCTCCCCAACTGGGTCTGTTCCCAGCCATAGATCACTTGCCTGCCAATGGATGCTCTGACTCAGCTTGGCACAGCTCCTCACCTGTCCCGACCTCTGCCTTAGACACTGTGGCTTAGCGTCCCTGGCTCCAACAGACCAGCAGGTACAAGAACCTAGCTCGGCAAGACCTCTGCTCCCTCCTGGTTTCTAGTTTTACTTGTGGGCTAAGGTTTGTTCAGTCGTGCCTAATCTACTCTGTTCCATTACCAGTTGACACATTGGCCAACTGTTGGAGCTACTTTTGCAGGACAGGCCCCAAGCCCTAGCTTCTGCATGACTGCTATTTGGTGCTCAGAATTATTAGTGACTGAAAGTTTTGCTAAGGAAGAGTTACTGCCTGTTTCAGGTCCAAGAAGCACAATGGGTTCAACCTGGAGCGAATTAAGCAGCAACTCAAAGAACCAAATCCCCAGAGCTCCCCAGCCGGGCGGCCAGCAGGCAGAGCCTGGCACCAAATGGCGCACTGGCCGCCCGGGGACAGCTCAGCACATGGCGGCTGTGCCCATGGCGGCTGTCCGGGATCCAGGCATGAGACGCCCCGTCCTGAGACCCACCAGCTGCCAGGAGGCTGCTGGAGGTTTAAATAACCCAGGCCCAAGGTCGCGCCCCTCCCAAATCCCATTCACCGCCCCATGAGGGCGGCGGGTGGGTCCCGGGCCTGCCCAGTCCCGGAGGCCTCCCCCTCGGTCTACTCACCCCGAAGGAAGCGGCCCCTGGAACCAGCAGGCCCGGGGACAGCTCAGCACATGGCGGCTGTGCCCATGGTGGCTGTCCGGGATCCAGGCATGAGACGCCCCGTCCTGAGACCCACTCATTTTTTCTAATCTTGTCACATATTATTGACTATATTGATTATTCATCTTTTCCTTACTAATTGTTGGTTTAGTTATTTTTGTTGGAAAGGTATATTTACAGAGAGAAGGAGAGACAGAGAAAAAGATCTTCCATCCACTGATTCACTCCTCAAGTAGCCGCAATGACCAGATCTGAGAAGATCCAAAGCCAGGAATGGGTTTCCTAAGTAGATGCAGGGTCCCAAGGCTTTGGGCCATCCTCTACTGCCTTCCCGGGCCACAAACTGGCTCCCATATGGGATCTCCACGCAAGCAAGGCAAGGATTTGGCCACTAGGCTATCATACTGGGCCCTTCCTAATTTTTAAAAGGTCTTTATAAAATCCTACACTAAATCATTTTCATTAAATGACCTGTCAGTCAGTTATTTCCATAATAACAGTATATAAGAAGCAGTCCTAAAAGTGACACAGGGCAACATTTATTCTCTCATATGAATTTTCAGGTTGAATGAAGATTAATTCAGGATAGATCTGGTGGAGCTGTTCCAAGTGCAGTTGGGCTTGGATACGCTCCACATTTTTCTCATTCTTCTTGGACAAGTGGGCTATCTGAAGCATGTTATTTTGATGATGGCTGGAATACCCACGATACCCATGCCATTGGCTTTTTAGTTCACCCAGCACAGTAGCTGGATCAAGACAGCCTTCCAGCTCAGATACACAGATAGCAGAAACAACCATTCATGGAATAATGTAGGATTGAAGTGGGTTCTGCTTTAACGGTCTTAGACGTTCTTCCTCACTAATTTTAAGTTCAATGCAACATCAACAAAAAGCTTTCCAAAGGCCCGGCGCAGTAGTTCAGCGGCTATCGTCCTTGCCTTGCAGCCATTGGAGTGAACCAACAGATGAAAGATCTCTTGCTCTGCCTCTTCTTCTCTCTGTAAAGCTGTCTTTCAAATTAAAACAAATAAAGCCTCAAAAAATTAAAGGAGGGGCCCGGCGCGGTGGCGCAAGTGGTTAAAGGTCCTCGCCTTGCACGCCCGGAATCCCATATGGGTGCCGGTTCTAATCCCGGCAGCCCCGCTTCCCTTCCAGCTCCCTGCTTGTGGCCTGGGAAAGCAGTCAAGGACAGCCCAAAGCTTTGGGACCCTGCACCCGCGTGGGAGACCCGGAAGAGGTTCCTGGCTTCGGATCGGCATAGTATTGCCCCGTTGCGCTCACTTGGGGAGTGAATCATCGGACGGAAGATCTTCCTCTCTGTCTCTCCTCTCTGTATATCCGCCTTTCCAATGAAAAAATAATAAAAATAAATATTTAAAAAAAAAAAAAACATTAAAGGAGACCAGGAAACAATGATTCCATCTCCAGACTTCCAGACTTCCAGACTTCCTGGAGGTTAGGCTTATACATCACTTTCACAGAAGTCAGTTCACACTGCTTCAAATTATTTAGAAGCAAATATGTCTCCAAGTTGAAGAACAAGTAATAAGAAAAGGAGAAATGTTTCCCCCAATGGACATATACTTCATATAGTCCAAAAATTTAACAAGATATTTACCTTTTACTTCTAAGACGTATCAAAGTTAATAGCGATGGAGCTCAAAGAGGACATGTATATCTCATTTATTATTAACATGATGACTAAATCACTTTTTAAAATGTTTAAATAGAAACATGTTCAAAACTAATATATTATATAAAAGAGGCAGATGTCTCAGAGCTTCAAGGGAAAATTATCTCCAAAACAAAACAAAGTTTAGAATACATCCTCAGTGTTTTCATTAATATGCACAAAAACATCAACTACAGGAAAAAGTGATTAAAAGGCCAAATAAAATCCTGAAAGGTAATAGAAATGAGAATAGGGACCAAAAACAGACCTGGTAATGATTTAAACATCCAGGAATTGGGCAAAACACAAAAAGACAATAAAGTAGTTAAAATCGAAATCAGAAAAATCACTGCTTTCTTTTATATCCTGCTGTCTACCGATAACTTCATCACTCAGAGAGCAAAGGAAGCCAAAAATGAAACTGCTGTCCTAAACTTAATTCTTACCAACAAAGAAAAATATATTAGCAAAGCAAAAGTGACAGGAACCTTGATGGAAATTGAACGTATCACCCTGGAGTTCATTATAACCAAGAAACTAAACACAGAACAAAGACAAGTACTTTAGGTGGGTTGGCAGTTCAAAGAACATACAAGAATGCTCGAGGGCCAGATTGCAAAGTGAAAAATGGGTCAAAAACTAAAGCCCACTACTGCAATCACATATTAGGAAAAAATGAAAAACAGCATACACAAATAACTCAATGTGGTGTGCAAAAAGCTTTCTAAAGAACAAGGATTTTAAAATAACTTAGAAAGGTGGAAGGGTAAAAGAAGGATAAATGCATCCTAGCATTGGCCTATTAAAGAACAGACCAAATCAAGAAGGAGAGATTTGCAAAAACACTTATGTAACAATTTACAGGTTATATTTAAAGATAAAAAGACAAAAAGGGCAGACACCCTTCTCCACCTCCAGGAAGATTTCAACATATTAATAAGTGACAAGAAGCAACGACAATATTTTTAATTTGTTTTCATCTTGTATATCAAGGGGACAGGCCTTTAAAATAGACTGTGCCAAAATTCATAAGGAAATTGATTAACATGAAGGGAGAAAAGACAGTTAAAGGAATACTTAACTGTTTCCATAAATGTGCACTTCTGGATGTATTCTAGATTGATCCAGGATACTCTGGCTCTCCAGAAGGTATCTGACAAACTCTGAACACAGTCTGTTGTCACAATTTGGATAGAGGTGATATTATCTACAATCTAGTGGATAAAAGCCAGAGGGAGATACTACAAAAGATACCACCACACACAGGACAGCCTCCTCACAATAAAGAATTATCTGGTCTAAAATGTAAGTTCTACTGAAGAAAACTCTAATAAATTACCTCCATTGTGCCCTGGGAAGCCAAGAACTTTGAGGTCATCTACTTCCACTTGAATCTACCACATGGGACAGAAGAAGTCCAAATCCTCCCTCACAGGATCCAACAGCATCAGAACAACAGCCAGGAGCCCTGATCAGTCCGCAGAAACAGAAGAACACTGGACTTCCTTCAGGTCTAGGGAGGGGAGCTCTCTCTGGTCCTCGCCTGGTTCCAACTTTGGGTCCACACCCTCTCTGGCAATAACCATCAGGATCGCTCAGGAAACCCCTCAATACAAACAAATAACCAAACAAACAAACAAACAAAAAATCTAGAATAGATAGAGAACAACAAGGAAAGCCTAGAATCAGACAGGAAGCAATCAGCGTGGACTCACTTATATCTTACGAGGTGAGACACAAAGATTAGTTACTCCTCACTGGGGCATTGAAGATTTCTCTGCACACCCCTCCATAAAACTGTTCTGCACCTAAACTGTTGACATATGTCTTGTTAGAGTTATAATCCAGTCTAGACTTCCCAGGATGGGGGGTAAGCCAAGTTCACCAAAATTACGCTTCGACGCTATAAAAAGCTAAATACTACACTGAAAATAGACATGAGACAACTGAATGGTAACCTATAGCCATTTTAAGGTGTATAGAACCCAGTTGTATATAAACTACAATCAAAATGTCAGTGAAGAAGTCACAGGATGTGGTTAAGAACTTGCTTTTTTTTAACATATTGGTTACTCAATACCATGTCAATTAATTCCATAACATTATAAATTGTTGTTGATGTTATGTTGGGGCTTTTAATTGATCGGGATGACACTCTGCTGGCTCTACCTTCGGACCAGAGATGGTCTCCCCAAGAAACCATTGAACTTACCAGGACAATAAGATGCTGGACTGAATGCTTGGTAAACACTTCCAATGAAAGAATCTCAACTGAATTTGAACTGTGGTAATGCAACAAGGTGGAGGAATCTACCATCGGGGGAGGGTTTGGGGAGGGGGTTGGGGGGATTCCCAGTGCCTATAAAACTGTGTCACATAATGCAATGTAATTAATAAAAAAAAAATTGAGTACTGAGCATTAACTTAAAGGAGGAGGCTAATGTGCTTTAAGTTCCAGTACCTCAAAGTCTTTATGTGCACTAAGAAATGTCTTCATCAAAACAACTTCTCTATCGACAGAAAGCATCTGAAGCTGCAGAAGCATACTGGTTATGAAAATGACAAGCAGGCAAAACAGGTGGGGCTGAAGTATCAAATAACTTGACCTAATTTACAATTTTGCATTTAGAAACTTAAAGTCACTTCTTAGAACCTAAAAGTCAGTGATTAAGTTGCTAACAGATTACTCCATGAGTCCCAAGCAGCAATAACATGGCTAAACACAGTAATTAAGCATGTGAAAAATCAGGTGCAATAGCTAACAGTTTTGTTCACTTTCAAAACTTCTGCAAACTCAATTACCTGTCACTTCTAATCAGATTTGTAACTTGGATAAATGCAGGAGTTCTACCCCAAAGTACCATGTCATTTAAAATCCAGTAACTAAGCAAGAATTTTTTTAAAAAATTATATTTTTTGGATCTCTGACTAACATTCCCATGAGCCAATGATCCATAAATAAACACAAATTTTAAGTCTTCATTAAAAGCACATAGTTTCTCTTCGGGCAGAATTAGGCTGCCAATTTCTTTTCTTAAGTTTTAATCCCTTCTATTCCAAAAGAGGGGAAAAAACAGGAACACACAAATACAATTCATATGAAACAGAAAATGCAATTCTCACCCTTCCCTAGTTATCACTGCCCTCTAACTGAAAAATAAAGTTCCATAATTTAAAAGACAGAATATATTATTTAAGAATTCCTAATTCCATACTTCACCTTCGATTAAATAGCACTAACATCTGTACTCTCTCCACTTTGATTTCTCTGTGCCAGCCACCACTCCAATAACTTATTTATCACTAAATTCCTTAACTTGTTTGCCCTTCAACATTCTATTTCTACAACTATAGCTCCCAAATATAACAAAATTTAAATTTGTCTTCCATGAGTCAGCCTCACCATGCTTATTCCATTCTTGTGCTTCCCTCAGTAGAAAAACCCAATACTGACTTTCTGCCCCACCTCTTCTTTCCTTCCCCTGTGTGGCCAATAATTTTCTCCAAAATTTTTAATTTTCTCAAAGTGTTATTATGTTAAGTACTTATTCTTCCCTCCCTACTATATTCTGGCTCATAATACTCACATAGATCAAAACCTTTTATAAATGGTCTTCTATCAAAAGTTATTTATAAATTCTAGTGTTCTACAATTCAGAGTAATATAGGTGGTCAAAATACTATTTATTAGTTCAGGAAAAGGTGAGGCATCTTTGACTCTGATGTATAGCTTTGTTGAAATTTGTGAAAACTTAAAAGTTGAAATTTTGTAAGGGAAAAAGTGTGTCCTTCCAAACAAAAGTATATTGCTATTCATGTGCCTTATAAGATGCATACCATGGACACCCAATAAAGGCAGACAGGCTTACCTTCTTAAGAATCACAATCCTTGCCTTCAAATATAATGTTCTCTAATCCAACAACTCCACAGTTAGAAATAGAGAGTAAGAAATTTATCTTAAATATAAATGCAAATATACATAAATAGATAAATGCATAACCCTGTGTATCCTAGCACCTGGATGTTTGGCAATGATTAATAAAATGCATGAATTTGGAAGAAATTTTACATAGCTATCTAGAACGGAATGATGTAGAACAGATACTGTTTGTACGGAAAACATTTTGGATAGGTTAAACAAAAAAAGCATGATTCTAAATAATATTACTGAAACTATTTTTAAAGTTGTAAACAAAATGGCTGTAAGGAAATAAAAGAATGAAATTAATAGATAGTTTTCCTTATACTTTCAAAATTTCTACAATGAGCACTTTCATAATTTAAAAAGGAAATTTTACCATAACATTTCAATATTTCACTCAAGTAGTAACAAAGACTCAGACAATATGTAGAAAATAAAAAACAGAAGTAACAGCAACTACATTGACATATATTGGACATTTCACAAATGTAACTATTAAAGTATTATTTTTATAGTGATTGATGAAATTTTACTAACACATTCAAATACATCACTCAGATTTGATTGTTGATAATCCACATTTCAAATCATAACTGTTCTCAACACATTGTCCTTTCAGTCATTCTAACTAAGCCAGAACCGAAGCAAACTTTACACCCTATTTTACCCCTTGCATTTTAAGCAAGTCACTGAATCTCAGGTACCTCTAAAGAAGTTTCAACAGTCTGCATGTATCAGTGACTCAAAACCTCCAAAATCAATGAACTTCTTAAAGCCTGACCTCAATTTCTTCCTGTTTCCATTTGAACTCATTTCTTGCAGTTCTACCTTCAGTGCAATCAAAAGCATCAGCTTCTAGTTACTCACACTCTGAAAGATACTTTCACCTATGTCTGATTACTAGATTCCCTGTCTACTCTTCACAACCAATTCCATGTGATTGTAAATGCTACTCAGTTTTTATAACAGTGCTTACTTTCTAATATTACCAATAATAATAATATATAATAAGTGCTAAATATGCAAATCCATGCTTTTGTCACTATCTCATTTGAAATAATTTCCATTTATCATAAATAAGCATTTGTTTGAAAGCAAAATCCCTTCAATATTTTCCATCTCTATTCCCTCTGCCAATCCCACGGCAAAGCATGAGCATCCAGGCCATATCTTATCTTTTCCTGCACAGAATCCAATAGGCTTTTTATAGCCAGAAACTCTCTGAATGCAAAGCACGACCTTGGCTGGTAGCTTCCCCTGGCACTAGTTCGAAAGTTATTTATAACTTTAAAAGTATCGTGAAAGCCCACATTTCTCATCATAACTAGTCAAAACATTTCGTTTTATACATAGTGTGATCGTCTTTAATCCAGAAGGAAACCATACGTTTTAAACCTACACTATCTGACTAACATACTCAAGGCAGAGATGAGGATACACTGAAGTGCAGTTCTCTTTACAAACTTGACTCTTACCTTTCAGTTGCTTCCTATAAAGTAAATGTGCTTACTCTCTTGTTGGGAATTTTCCAGATTTTCCAAAAAAAGAAATTCTGGATGAAAAGAACTTCTTGACAGTCCCAGAGTTACAGAATCCCAAACTGAGAGGCCGTGACAGTGGGGCAGTCACTTTAGCTTAGGCACTGTTCACCCAGGATAAGAAAGAAAGGGGAGGTTACAAACCAGGGTGGGTGGTATCTAATCCTGAACCACTAGTCACTGACCTCACTGACAACTTGTTACTGAAAATACTTTGTTGAAAAAGGCCAGACACACACTTTGCCTAGAGAACTACAAACATGGCAGTTAGGAAGTTCTGAATAAGTTAGATTTGTGTTTCTCTAATCTTTTTCCAAAATAAGGACCAAATTTGAAATCTGGAATTATTCAAAGTGAGAAATGAGTTAAAAAAAAAAAACCGGGGTAACTTGGACTCAGAAAATCCTCACAGAATATAATTATATAAAATGCATTATCTTTGAAACTACATAGATGATTGTATTAAAGCCAAGCATTACCTCTAAGACAGTATTTTTCCTCTGAAATGTGTCAGGTCTCATACCCTTACACCAAGTCTTATGCTCTCTGGGTCCACTATTTACAAGGAGCCACATAATTACTAGTAAAGAACATAAATTGAAGATGTACCAAAAACTCTGTAAGTGGAACCTTCATATTTAAATCACCAAAAGAAAAAAAAATGTCTTCACTAATTTTTTTTTCTCTCTATCGCCATCCTTTTTTTTTTTTTAAGTCTTCCCTTTTTAAAATAACTTCTCCCTCAATATCTTACCATTCACTGGAACAATTTTGCATATTCCTGCCTTATTCCTAATAACTCCATCAATTCCTTGACACTTAATGGAATATATGTAGCATTTTTCGGACATTACAGTTATTACTTTTCTGTTTTTCTTCAAACAGCTCCTAAAATAAGAGGTGGAAACTAAAATATGAGCTATTCATTCAGGTTTTGATGGTCCTATTGTTAAAGGGCTGAATTTAAAATAAAATCAAAGTATTTCTGTATCAGCGCTGCCGATATTCTTAGAGCAAATACGTGGAAAGGTAGAGTCCTGGGATTGTCAGAGATAATCAGGAAAGGGTTTTTGCTTCACATAATTACCTAGGAAACCTAAAAACTAATGGTATTTTTATGTAACTTCCTTTAAAACGTGTGTAAATAACATTACATTTATCTCAAGATTTTGCATTGCTAAAATACTGTCCTCCCAAGATGTTTTTTAAAGCAGCTTTTTCCCCTTGGAGAATCTAGGAAGGGCCTCTTTTCACAGAGAACAAAGAGCAAGTTTTATGTCTCTCAATCCATCTTTTCTTGGATAAAGAAATCACTTGACACTTGCAAAATAGCAAGTTTTGTTTTAGAGCTTTAATAATGAAAGTTTTCCAAACTCAGACTGTTGAACTGAACCCAAGATAAGATATCCAAGTTGTATTCTAAGTCCAGCCTGGCTTTCCTATAAAGCCATGGTAAGTAACTTATCTGCTATGTGCTTCTTCTTTCCTTTCTCAAAATAAAAAATACCATTCTTGCTGCTTTTTCAGAGGATATGTGAATTAAATGGATAAAATCTGAAGTGCTTAAAATAACATTGAACTCATCAAAGATTCAGTGTGACAAATGTTCTAATACTTGGTGTTATCAAAATTAAATATTATAAATATCTGAAATATAATTTTAAAGAGCTTTTGTTGAGTAGGTTTATTCTAATTCCCTCATAAAAGTGCAGGCTCCGAGATAGGTCTTAACTAAAGTATTTCCCACTGTAGCCACAAGAGGTCCTCCCCTAGCAATTCAAATCACGTTGTGCTGGTTGAACAGGGACCCCATCGTCCTCTGTATTTATATCTATTTGCTAACAAAAGACACAGATCACCTATGTCAGATTTCCACAGCCAACTATAGAGTAGCAAACAAAAACCAAGAGATCTGGCTTTCTCCTTGTGATCACTGAGGCATGCTGAACACTAAATAGTTCCTGTAAACAACCCAGCCACGGCATTTTGCATCCTGGCCCTCTTCCAGATTTTCACAGTAATTCCTGTCACCTTGCCCAGTCTTGTTCAGTATTTATTCTTTCTCTCTCTCTCTCTCTCTCTCTCTCTCTCTCTCTCTCTTTATTTACAAGTTTCCTCTCTTTATACTTTTCAAACTTGAAGATTTGGCTTACATTTCGTTTAGCAAAGGTTAACAGTAAAAAAGCTGAAAAGGACGGGAAAAAAAAATCAAAATCATTCATTCAAACCTTCCCAAGATATTCAAAGTGTATGTTTGGTTCTGAGAATCAGGACTGGTCCCAGACAAAGTCATCCAACTGTATGTCCTGAGAAACCCATGAATGCAAAACCCTATGTTAGGAGCCAACGGAAAGATTATAGGCAGGAATGGAAGGCCTGAAAAAACAAAAATTAGTTATATCCCTATCAGTGCTCCTCTTGGAAAACAAGATACCCTGGGTGTTCTTTGGTCAGAATGGAATATAGTTTTTGTTATCATTAAATCTTTTAAAGAATGGAAATTGCGGGCCTGGAGGCATGGCCTAGTGGCTCAAGTCCTCACCTTGAACGTGCCAGGATCCCATATGGGCGCTGGTTCTAATCCCGGCAGCTCCACTTCTCATCCAGCTCCCTGCTTGTGGCCTGAGAAAGCAGTCAAGGATGACCCAAAGCCTTGGGACCCTGCACCCATGTGGGATACCCGGAAGAAGTTCTTAGATCCTGGCTTCAGATCGGCATAGCATCGGCCTTTGCAGTCACTTGGAGAGTGAATCATCGGACGGGAGATCTTCCTCTCTGTCTCTCCTCTCTATATATCTGACTTTCCAATAAATAAATAAATCTTTAAAAAAAAAAAAAAGAATGGAAACTGCTTTATGCATGAACCACTAGTCCATTTTATCTTACAGAAGTTACCTGCAAAATACTGGCAACCTCAGGTTGTATCTTTAAAGCTATATCAATTCCCAAACAGCTACAACACATATTTAAGGCAATATTTTATATCAGGGATAATTTCTGCTTGTGATAATTAAAATTTATTCAAACAATATGTGATAAATATATCTGGTACTTGTCAGGAGTTTTAGATGAATTTAAATGAATCTACTCATAATTCAAAGGTCTTACATTTTCACTCTTCTTTTCCTCTTACCCTGTAATTAGCTGTCAGCCAATCCCCCTACCTCACTGAGGGAAACAGAAACCAACCAGAACGATGTCTCAAATCTATCCATCAAGTCCATAAAAAACCACCTGCACCAAGTCCCATCTTCCCTACCTTCCCTCCTATTGCAATACAAGCAGTACCCTTGCTTGTGTCAAAGGCTGTTCTCTTCTGCTCTGGATCTCTTCTTTTAGCATCTCAAGGACTCTGCTCCTTCATTTCAGCTGGTATACTGCACCACCACCACTTCTCAAAAGAACACTGCAAAACTATGCTGTAGGATCCTTACCTAACTCACCACTTAATAAAGGACAACTTCTGGCCACATCCCCATGTAGCTGAATTGCCAGTCCATGCATTGTGCAGTCCCACTTCCCTCGCCATCTAATAAAGGAACCCTACCTGGAAAATACCAAATAAAAGCCTTGGCTTCACCCTAGAGTTCCCTCCAACTGCACCATCAGTCCACTATCCCCAAATTTCCATCTTTCATTCATTCCACAGCCCACTCCATGAGACTTCTGTGTCTGTTCTTCGACTAGCCATTTTTAGATCTAAAGTTAACCTCCACTGGCAAAATACATACTGACAATTTAGGGCCTATTTCACCCATTCCTACAGCTTTATAAGATATCTATAATAAAATGTTGAGGGGAACTCTTCCCATTGCCCAGAGTTGAAAACTAAACTCATGCTCGCTTCGGCAGCACATATACTAAAATTGGAACAAAACTGAAACTCAAAATCAAACAAAAAGTAGTAATACACTGAGAAATTTCTAGTATTTAAGGACACTTCATCTCACTCAGAGCTTACTAAGAGAAAATTAAAAAAAAAAAAAAAAAAAAAAAAAAAACTTCCACTCCCCCTTCTAGTCCTACCACTAGAGGAAAAGTCAGTAGCCCAGAAAGTTAGAACAAGACAAACTATTTTCCATCCTCTCAGCGACCCAAAAACAGAAGTAGTAAGCATATTTAACACGATCACACAATTGCTTAACCCAAAACAAGGAGTCATTGTCCATTTATTCTTTTCTCTCCTAACTATGAAAAATCCCATGGATTCTACTTTCAAAATTTATCTTTAATACTCATTTGTTCACGTATCTCCATCTTCTCTGCCCCAACTATTTCAACACTTTCAGTCCATTCTCAATGGCATCTTCTAAATGTTCTCTCTAAACTGTGTTATTCTCCTACTTAAAATCATGAAAAGGCTATTATCCAATCAAGATATAAATTGTTTTAGCGAATGTACTAGGTCATGCATGATCTGGCTTTGGCAAACCTCACCCACCTCAATTCTCTCCTCTAATTCAATGACTCCAGTAATATTTTCTATTTATAAAATGCCAAATAGGAGCTCAGACTCATTCTCTACCTGCAGCACTGGCATCCCATATCAGTGCCAGTTACATCCCAGCTGCTTCCCGTGATTTAGGAAAGCAGTAGAGGATGCTCCAAGGCTTTGGGCCTCTCACCCATGTAAAAAACTGGGAAGAAGCTCCCAGTTACTGGCGCCAGGTCTGCTGAGCTCTGTCCACTGTGGTCATTTGGGGAATGAACCAGCAGATGAAAAGCTTCTTTTTCTATCTCTCCTTCTATCCCTATTTAATCTGCCTTTCAATTAAAAATAAATAAATAAAATGCCAAATGTTTTTCCCCCAAGGTGACTGCATTTGTAGTTTCTTATAATCATTTGTTTGGAGGATTCTCATTTGTGACACAAGCCCTCACCTTTTTAGAAAGGTATTACCTGATTAGTGTATCTTTTCCACACACCTCTAAGTCAAATCACAGCCTTGCACATTGCTCATTTAGATTCAATTATTAGGTCTTCACCATTGGAACAGAAGCTGGGGAGTGACAGTGTCAATTACTGCCTAGTATCCTCAAATTAAGTATAACACAAAGTAAAGCCATCAATTGTTATGGAAACTCAGAGAAAAGGACAGCACATGGAGGACACAGTAGTCATAAAAATTTTCCCAGAAGAAGTTACATTTGCCTTCACACAGAAATTAAAGATGTCAGAAACAGTACCCTATTAATTTAATTTCTCAAATATTCTTCAAATCTATTGCCCTATCTCCTTTTTACAACTACTATACTGGAACAAACTATAGCTAGCTCTTGCATATTATCTTTCTGCACTAAATTTGCCACATAACTTCTCCTCGTCCCATTGTTTTACTTAGTAAAAACTCAAATACAGCATTGAGATATTAGTGAATTCATATTTGTCGCAAAAATCCTGTCTCAATTTAAATATTTCAGAAAAAAATAAAACTGGCACATTAACTTTATTGCTTTGGTAATAATTGAGGGGCTAAAACAAGTGTTTTCTCGCTAATTTTTTTCATTTAATTTTCTCAAGGTGCCATGCCACAACTTTGACAACCACCTTACTGTTAGTCAATAACCTTAACAAGCACAGTAATTATAGTCAATCATGTCTGCACTAGTTCATTGATTACTTTGCTATTTCTTTTTCCACTCACTGATGTAAATTCCCAGCACATACTTCTAGGTGACATTTCTTTCATTAATTAACCATCCTATCAGTCTCTTGATATATTATCAAGCCAGAGCATCTGATATCGATGTTCCTTAAAAACAACTTGCTCCTGAAGCTCTGAAAATCAATTGTTTCTAAGCTGTGTCACCCACGGGTCTACAGTCCGATTTTACTTTTTGCTTATTATACAGTTCAAATTTACTTATTATTCAGTTTTACTTATTATTTACTTATTGGTACACGGTAGTCACTTGTGCCACTCCATCCAGCAAGTTCCAGGTCTGCGTTCTTATGTTAGACTAACACCATGGTCTCTGTAGCCCCAGCTCCTGGCTCACCACTCTCTACCTCCTGTGATATCATGCTGAGGCTGCACCATTGTCTGTACAACCTTTCTCCCGCTTCCAGTTCAAACAGTTCCCAGGATTGGGGAGACACCTACATAGGTGTCCTGTAGGCCGTTAAGTCTGAGGGCCACACGGACCTATTTTGACCCATATGATGCCAAAGTCAGTATTATTTTCTTTGAGGGACCAAGCAATGCAATGAGCTCAGTGAGTTTGCCCCCCAGCTCAGTACATGTGCAACTCACTGTTGTCCCTGCAGTCTTAATGCCTTTGCCACACAGTACAAAATGCACCTGATGTGCCACCTGTGTTCCACCTGTCTCGGGTGGAACCTGTAGGATGCCATGTTGTTGCAGTTCACTGAGCCAAAAATGAGTTCACTCCCAGCTCAGTACACGAGCGATACCGTCCTTTCCCTTTCCCTCCCTGCACCAAATGGCACCCAATTCGGCTCTAAGGGGCAGACTGGGCTGTGAAATCCACCCTGTTCCCACACTGCCCATCTGGGACCTGCCACTCTGCTCTGCTCCTGGTCAAATCAAACAGACCAGCAGGATGGGCAGTTCTTTATCTGGATTTTCCTCCTAAGCTCCTGGTGAACACCCTTCCCACCTTGCTGCTGATGGAGTTCTGGTTGCCAGTGTACTTCAGATCGCTGATCGCTGAATGCTGCTGGGGTATCAGTCACTGCAACACACCACCTTTGTGTCTGCTGCTTTCCCATGTCTGTCAGTCTCAAGGGGCCCCTCTGCTGTTGTTCTGTCCTCTTCTATTTTCTGGAATGTGCCCATTCTGCTTCACACTGGCTAATTAGTTTTTCCATTTGTTTAAACATGTCCTTACCCTATTCCATCATCTTGATTCTCTTCAACACTCCATTTTAGAAACAAGTTACACATATTTCAAAATCTTTAAATTTGTTTCACACAATAAAGATGCCTTGATTCCTTAGTCAAACTTTGGGAAGGCTACATGGCTTTACTCTATAAACCAGATGCTGACTCTCAGACATTTGGATTACTTGTTTCATCACGACTAATGGGTCCCTGAAACTTCAGATAATACTGAACCCTACACAGACTGCTTTTTCCTGTATACATACTAGTGACTAATCATCAGGTACTAAATCCAGAGGGGATACATTGAAATTCATGTTCTGAGCAGGATGGAATAGGTTAGCATAAGATTTTTATCATACTCCTCAGAAGAACATGTAATATAAAATTTATTGTTTTTGAAATTTTCCATTTAATACTTTTGGACTGTGGTTTGATTATATGTAACTGCAAGCAGAACTGTAGACAAGGGGGAAATACTGCACATAACTAAGTCTTTAATAAGTAGTAACTATTTTAATCATTTTAACTGAGCAGCAAATGATACATGGTGCTCATGCATTCTAGCTTGCTCCAACTCAATTTTAGCAGTAATCATGTACAAGAAACAGAACGGAACAAGTAACAATAAGATAAAGAGAAATGACCTCCAAAGAAACCTGGGTTGCAGGTCACTTAAAGTAGCTTGAGAGCAAGAGAAATACAGCAAGCTTGTATTTAATTAGGAGCAGTTATAATGTCCACAGTGCAACAATTTAGTGAGCAGAGAGTACTGTAACAGTAACTTTGTTTCAGCAGAGTCACTGTAAGTTGTACTGTGGAAATCTCTGATTTAATGGTTAAGTTAGAACCCTAGACAAATGAGTGAGGCAAAGGCTCAGTCACATAGAACTGGTGGACAGCAGAACAGTGGCTGTGATTGAAAAAAAAAATCCTAAAAGTGTCCATGTGAAGGCTGGGCATATCAGATATGGGACTTAAATTTCAGATTCCACTTGGAGGGTAAATATACATTGGAAACAAGTCTTGTTGAAGCTACACCTTACAAACACTATCTACAAAGGTGAAAAAGTCTGGAGTTGGCATTTTTAAAAAATAGATTTATTTTATTTCTAATGTTGTTTACATAGTTGACAGGGATGTATGTCTATGTGGACCACTTATTAAGACAGGAAGTGTCAAGGTATGGGGGGGAAGTGGATGAGAAAATTGCTTCCAATCTTTTTTTCTTCTTGTATCTAGGTGAAGGAAGAAGAGAAGTGGAGAGGGCTACTCCCAGCAGGGAAGGAGGAAGAGAAGGGTAAAGGGTTGCTCCCAGCAGTGAAGGAAGAAGAAGGGGGGAAGAGCTGCTCCCAGCAGCCTAACCACATCAGTATCTGGGAATGACAGATGACTACTTGATGTCAGGGTGCAGGACAGGTCAGGTTTGGATGCAACACCCACCACCAGTTCACTTTAGTGCCAAAACTGGGGTTCGGCTGGGCTGAGTTAGGCTGCAGCACCTGCCAGCCTGAGACGAGACTGGGTAGGCCAGGCAGAGCCAGGATGCTGCACCCAGCACTGAATGCCAAAGTGAGGCAGGCCATGCCTGACTGGGTCACAGCACCCACCAACACACATGACCCCAAGCCAGGAATGAACCTGGTCAGGGGGCTGCAGGGGCTTCCCTGCTGGGCCACTGTTCCTATTAGCGAGCATGAGAGCTTGGACTGAGGGGGCAGACCAGGCTGCAACAACCGTTGGCCTATGTGTGAGCTGGGTTTTGGGGAAGGCTGGGCTTGACCAGGCCACTGCATCCAGCAGTGCATGCAAGGGATAGTATAAGCTCCAACTGATCAGGCTTTGTCACATTATCTACTAGCAAGTGGAGGAACAAGGTACAAGTAGTGTCAGACTGGTTCACAGTATTCCCTGCAAAGTGCAAGATCCTGGATGGGGACTGGGCCTAGTATTGAAAGTGGGGGCACTCCTCTGCTTGGCTACAGCTCCCAATGGTGTGCATGAAAGCCAGGGTTGGGGGCAGTCCAAGCTGGACAAGGCAGCAGCACCCATCAGTATACACGTATGCTGCTTTGTGTGGTGGGGTGGGCTGAACTAAGGTGCAACACCCACACGTGTATATGAGAGCCCAATTGGGATACAGGATGGACCAGACTGGTCTGCTGCCCCCTGTTGGGGGTTAATTGGGGGTCGCCCCAACTATGCTATAGTTTCTGCTGGTGTGTATAAGGACAGGTCTGTGGCACACAGGGTTGAGTTGGGCCACAAGACCCATCAGTTTGCATAGGACATGGGGCTGGGCACAAAACTGACCAGGCAACTACAATCACCAGTGTATGCATAGGCTAATATGGGTGACAGACTAAACCAGACCCTGTACTGGCTGGCAAATGTAAGAATCAGATCTGGGGTGACCCCAGGTGAGGTTTCTTGGGGGACTCCGCAACCAACCACTGGATTCAAAACTCCAGCCACAGGGAGAATCATAAATTTGTCTTCCAACCTTGGAATGCATGTATCAGAACTGGGCCTCCTCAATTGCTGATGCCTATGCAGTGATGGCATGCCCAGGTACACAAGGGGAACATGACAGCCAGCTCATCTGGGCCTGCGGAGACATTAAATACCATGTAAGAAAATAGAACAGTTTAGACAACTCTCCTGGCCAAGATTTGGCAGCAAGTATCTGGGTGAGTAGATGCACTAGGATGCACTATGTCAGCCAATGGTCCTTGAAAGAATTTTCTCGAACTTGGAGCAGGGAAACCCACAGCATCTCAGAACTCTCAGAACCACTGAAACAATATCCTCAGAACATTCATCTCCACACTGGGGTTTCTAAGATGACATCAAGTGGACATCCTCAAGTACTGCTGTAGTTTAGCCACTGGGATCAGCCCCCTCTACTATTCTCCTCCTCCCCAACACACACAGAAGAAAAGGGAAGGAAAATTGGAAGTGTTTGCCCCACCCATACTCCCCAGCATATTCAACAGTCCTCATGGACCTGCATTCTCATAAACTATGTAAACAACATCAAAAATAACATATTTTTAAAAATAATAAAATAAGCAGGTCCCAGCACAGCAGCCTAGCAGCTAAAGTCCTCGCCTTGCATGTGCCAAGATACCATATAGATGACGGTTCTAATCCCACGAGTCCTGCTTCCCTTCCAGCTCCCTGCTTGTGTCCTAGAAAAGCAGCTGAGGATAGCCCAAAGCCTTGGGACCCTGCAACCACGTGGGAGACCCAGAAGAGACTCCAGGCTCCTGGCTTCAGGTCAGCTCAGCTCTAGCCATTGTGGCCACTTGGGGAGCTAATCAGCAGACAGAATATCTTCCTCCCTGTCTCTCTTCTCTGTATATCTGACTTTCCAATAAAAAACAATTATTTTTAAAATAATAATAATAAAACATTCGCATGTTTTAGATGTTGTCTTAGAGTTTACATCTAGTGGAATTTCACAGGCCATCTGACTATTCACTAGCCTGAAAACTCTTCAGAGAAAAGAATTACAATGAACATCAATAATCAATAAAAGAGATTATAAAAAGATTGTATTAGTAGGAGAAGGCAAGACATTCCATATGGGTGCCAGTTCACTCCCAGCTGCTCCACTTTTGATCCAGCACCCTGCTAATGTCCTGATAAAATAGAAGAAAATGGCTCAAGTCCTTGGGTCCCTGCATCCACATGAGAGACCTGGAATAAGCTTCTGGCTCGTGGCTTTGGATCACGTCAGATCCAAGCACTGAAGCCATGTGAAGAATGAAGTAGTGGTTGGTTTCCCTCTGTCTCTTCTTCTCTTTGTAAATATGCTTTTCAAATAAGAATAAAATCTTAAAGCAAATAAATAAGACAGTGCACAATCTAATTATCTCCCTATTCTTCCACCAACCAATGAATATCTAACCTTGCTTGTGGTCTGTTTCTGTGTAAAGATGCATTACTTAATATACACTGTTAATTCATTCACATAAACTCACAACCAACAATACCATACATAACTCACATCTAAACTGCATCCAGTAGAGAAGGAATGGTCCTCCTTAAAAACAACTGATGTGTCATTATCAGTTGAGAGGATGGATGCTGAAATAAAAAAGAACAAAAATTATTAGCCACAATATATTCATATACTACATTTCATATGCCTTTTAACTTTTTTTTTAGATTTTTATTTATTTTTATTGGAAAGGCAGATATACATAGAGGAGGAGAAATAGAGAGGAAGATCTTCCATCCGATGGTTAACTGCCCAAATGAGTGCAATGGCCAATCCGAAGCCAGGAGCTCTTCCAGGTCTCTCACGTGGGTGCAGGATCAGCTGCTTTCCCAGGTTACAAGCAGGGAGCTGGATGGGAAGCAAGGCCGCACTAACTTTCAACTTACAACCCTCCCCCTACTTCTGGCTTTCTCTGCTGCCATACACACATTCTGATGTACAGAATCGCTCTACCAGATTAACAAAAACACAGTACACAAATTCCAGTAAGAATATTAGATAAACACCACAAGCTATAGTACTGAATATGCCACTAATTAGCTGTGTGGTCTGAGGAACACCACTTATGAGCTAGTTTGCTGTCCATACATGAAAGGATCCAACCAGCTTGAATGTGTTCCAGCATCACAATTTCCTGATTTTACAGAATGCCTCCTAAAAAGACCTACCAAAATGAATTAAAATACTGATCTGCAAAAACACAAAGAAAAGCTATACTGCTCCCACCACATGCCTCATCCCAGTATTCTACTTCTGAACGTGGTACCACAAAGGTGTTCTAAAGGAAGCCACAAGATATTTGACTTCCACACATAAGTTCATCCAACATGAACCAACACATAAAAAAAAAAAAAATGAGGGAACCAGGATGAAGTAAGCCATCAGAACAGAACACCAGAAGTAAAATTTGTATGGCTGCAAACTCATGTTTTACAATATTATTGTCATGAATACAAATTGTTACAACTCGTTGGGAACATGTATATTCCTTAACTTGCCACTCAAGGATAAGGAAATAGGCTAGATCTAAAACTAACTTGGAAAGACAGACTTTAAGGTAAAAATAACCTACAATAATTCTGATTTCATCTTTAAGTTTAAGAACATGATCAATCAGAAGACAAGGTAATCTCATTTTTTAAATGCTTATATAAAAACAGGCAATATAAGCATTTGTTTGGAAATGTTGCAAAAAATTCAATCACAGTTGTTCTAAACAACTACACATAAACTTTATAACAGATTCTTTTACTTTGTCATCTTTTCCTCTCAGGAAAAAAAAAGTAAAAATTGTGTTTGAATGATTTTAACCATCATCAGTTCCCATTACTGTCAAGCATTGAAGCAAATGAATTTTTAAAAGGAGAGGTGGGGTTAAAAGAGAGAAGGAACTCAGAGTAAATTATTTTCCACTGCATTGAGGAAAAAAAGAAATACTTCAAAATCAAAATACAACTACTGCAATGTTAACATTAAATTGTAGGTTATCTCAGAGCACATGTAAAATCTAAGAACAAGATAAAAAATGTGTCTCTTCTTGGATAGGATTTATTGGGAAAAATTAAAATAAATTTCCTGTGTAACATAAAATTTATGCCTGGAAATGGTGCTAAGAAATTTACTTCCATACAGCAGCACTCAGAGAGAAAAGAGGACCAGGTTAATAGCTCCACCAAATTTAAAGAGAGAGAGAAAGAGAGAAGACCTAAAAGAATAACGTCGAATTTAAAATTAAAAAAAAAAAAACCCACTTTTCTTACAATCCTGGAGTAGTCTCCCACAAGTAAGTGGGTGCAGATTCTAGAACACCGTGACTTACTAAGGGAAACGAAAAGTGTCAAGAAAACTCACACACTTTTCAAGTGATGACACTGAATACCCGGGGTTCCCAGAGCTCGACTGGCCTTGTCTAGTCACGAACTTTTGGGAAGGAGGGTGGCTTTTCAGGACTACTTTCAGAAATTAAAAAATCGAGGAAAGGGTTACCTCAGGTCGTCCCCTCAGCCGCGGCCGCGGGGGCGCGCGGGGACGCGCGGGGCGGCCAGGAGCCGCGCGTGCGCCGTGGAGCCCGCCGCGCCGGAGCCCGAACCCGTGCGCTCCCTGAGGGCGGGACGGCCCTGACCCGCGGCTCGGGCCGAGCACAGCCCGGCGAGGCACCGGCCCCGCGCAACTAGTGACGAATTCATGAAAGGTAATGACCGAGCACCTAAAACGCCAAACTTGGGCCTCAAACTACGTCCGTGTCTTGGAGAGAGACCACATGTGAACCTCAGTCTCTCCTAGTCCGGCAAGGAAGGCGCTGCTAAGGGAGAGGAACAGAACGAGCCTGGTGAGCAGCGCGGGGGACGCGAGTCCGCGGCTGCGTCCCGGCTCCTCGGAGGCAGCTTTCCTCACACACGGACTAGAAGTTTCGCGAGCGCGGCCCGCAGCCCTGAAAGGGACACATTGTTTCCTAGCTCTTCCACATGTAATGCAGACGCGGAAGGGCCAAAAAAAAAAAAAGTTCAGGGACTTGAAGCTCAGGCAGGTGACGATTTTCGTAGAAAGGGGTCTCTGAGACGCGAAGGTAGCCCCGCTTCAGCGTCGCCGGCATCTCCCCGCGTCGGCGCCGCGCTCTCCGCCCGCGGCCTCGGGGACGCGGGGCCGCTGCAGGCTCCGCCCCCCGGCGAGCCGGGCGCGCGCAGGGGCTGCAACACTACAGTGCCTCCGCGTCGGCTGCTTCCGCGCAGCAGCGATGGCCGAGTGGTTAAGGCGTTGGACTTGAAATCCAATGGGGTCTCCCCGCGCAGGTTCGAACCCTGCTCGCTGCGGAAGCGGTTGCTTTTTACTTTTTAACCGTTTTGTAAAACCAGAGAGTGTTCTCATGGAAAATCTCACCCCTCTTGTGGAGGTAGTCTAAAGCGGCCGCCTAAGCAGCACGCCTAAGGAATACTTAACAAACGCAAAGAAAGCCAGTTCTTCCGCCGCGAACGCACACTGTTTTCATTAGGCCTCCTCGCTGTGACTGAAAAGGCAGTGTCGTGCCTTAGAACCTTCGTTTTCAACGAGAAGCGCCAGCTGCAATAGATACAAAATGAATTGTGAATGCTGGCAGAAGTTGTCAGGCCACTTACGCAAGATACTGCCTCACTAAAATTAAGCGTAAAGGTATGTTGCCTTCCTTCCATTGGAGAATCACCTCCAACAGTTCCACCACATGAAAGACTTGCACAGTGGTGTCCTGTTAGGTAAATTCCATGGTGGAACAGTACACGTGTAGCCATTTAGATGATGTTCATGATTTACAAGTCTTTCCTGGTTGATTTGTTAAATGCAGAAAGTGGGACAAATTAGGAAACAGTCTAGATCGTGAACACAGGGTTGTCAGACGGTTCTTTTACAGCCCCACGAATGTGGAGAAGTGGGGAGAGGGCAGGGGATAGAGAAAGAATGAAGGCCAGATATCAATACAGATGGCACTGTCACCGAGAGTACAGAATTTAGGCAAAGGGGGAGCCCAGAAACCAGGGCTGAGAATCTGCAACGACTTGCTGGTCGGTGTGTTTCGCGGGGTGTCGGTGCTCTAGCAAACCTTATTGCAGAGAGCCCGCCCACCAGCTACCCGGGGAAGGCGGCAGGAAGCCAGTGCCGAGCGGTTTCCACTGTCGCATGGTGGACACGTGTGTTGCTGGAGAGAGAAGGACCCTCCTGCTCGCTCTTTTCTACGCCCTGGACACTCACCTCACCCTTGCTGCAAAATGGCTTCTTAGGGAGGTTTCTTAGGAAAGCGATACCAATCCACAGTCTCCTTTACTTGCTGTTAGTGAACGGGTTTTTCCTTTGAGCAGCTTCCCCTTGAGGCTGATGTTCCGGTGACAACCCCTAGTCCACAACCCCCTAGCGACCACTCGCATCCGCAGTGATGAAGTCTGGATGATGGGATTTGGAAGGGTTGGGGGATTTGGATTTTCTTCACAGTTGTTCATTGAATGGACTTCTCTGAAATTTCAGCATTGACTGGATGTGGTGTTTTCTATCAAAAAAGGACCTTGTGAGGTTTGTCTGTTAGCCCTGTACACCTCCTTTCTCGTTTCCTCCCACCCTCACTTCCTAGGCACTCCCATGTTGTTCCCTGGAACCCTAACAGTGGAATTGGTTCTCTGTGACACTTGAGGTGGCATCCATCCCCTCTGAAACTTGCTAAACCTAACAGACTTACATTTGAATCTTCAACCCATCTTTTTCCCAAACCCCACCCCTAGTGCCTGTTCCCATCACTGAGTAGTACCACTTCAGTTTCTCTGTAATTAGTCTCCTTCACTCTAAAACAAGTGAGGATTAGCTCTGCTGCAAATAACGGAAAACCCAGCTCTCATGGCTTAACCAGGTAGGAGTTTTTCTCAAGAAACCTGGGAAACATATCATTCCAATATCCAAAAGATTGTGTGTAGCTTTTCGTGCATTCCATATCACAAGCTTAATTTTTTGTTTGTATGACAAGATGAATCCAAAAAAGGAAGAAACTCCAAGTTATAAACTAAAACATGCTCTCAGAAAAGCCAAATTCACTGTGCAAGGAATGCTCAAATCTATTTTTAAATGGCATTCTAGCAGCTGTAAAAGGTGGCTTTGTGTGACAATTCTTCTTTTTCCTGTTAAATCACATTTTGTTTCAATAGTTTCTTTCAAGTAAATGATATTTGAGATACAGAATAACTTGTCACCGCTCACAAAATAAGAAAGAAATCTGAGTGTAGGAAATTGCAAAGTGACAGAGAAAGTTGGATTCTCCCCATCTTTTGCCATGTTGACTATGTAGGCCTCATTTCCTGGCGGGTGACTCATGGTCTCGGCATGGTTGCTAAACTCGCAGATAGCCCATTTGCATCCAGCCAAGAAGGAAGAGGCAAGCATTCTGTTGACATCTCATTTGTACAAACTATGTCACCTTATCACCACTAGCTACAAAGAGAACCCAAATGATTTTAACTGAATGTATTGCTATCCAAACCTAAACTGGAATTCCATTGATAAGGAAGAGTAATAAATGATACTGAACAGCAAATCAGTTGTGTCTGTCACTCTCCTGTAACAGGAAAGTAAAATTTACAGGCACATGGTCTTCTAAACCCAGCCTGCCCACTTCCTCCCCGTCTCTTGCGTTGTTAACCAGTCTCCCAGCACTACTTGCCATCTTTACCTTTAGGCCTTGAGTTGTTGTTATTCAGACACAGCTACCTGGAATATCTCTTCTCCTGTCCTCACCTTTATCCCCTCCTTTAAGTAAGGGAGATTGGAAATCCTTTTTCAATTTAGGAGGCTTGCTCTCCTTTGGACCCTGGATATAAAGCTGTAATCCACCCTACTGCCACCCAGGTCATAGAGAACACATGGTCACTTTCCTACCTCCTCTGCAGCTAGAAAAGCAGCATATGGCCTAGACCCAACAGTCAATGGAAAGCAAGAAGGATGGGAAACCATCCAGTAGTAGACAAAGGTCCCCATGGCCACCACAGGACCAGGGCTACAACTGCAGTTGACAGTTGTTCAGCAGCTGCACCATGATGTCAGCATCAAGCTGACCTAAAATCATTCAGCTGTGGTCATGGATTCTGCCTAACTTAACTCCCACCTGCACTTTCCAAACGTGACTTTGCAGAATTCCTGGCATTCTACAAGCTATTTGACAGTCTTAGGTTCCGGTAAGTTTCTACTTAAATCAGTCCATTTTCTCACCATTCTCCTTCTTATCCTGTTCTTCCTCTTCCTCCTCCTCTTCCATTTTTTTTTTTTAAGATTTTATTATTTCACTTGAAAGTCAGAATTACAGAGAGAGAGGGAGAGAGACAGAGAATGCTTCCATCTCCTGGTTTACTTCCCAAATGATTGCAGCAGCCAGTGCTGGGCTGGTCCAAAGCTGGAAACCAGAAGCTTCTTCTGCATCTCCAATATGTGTGCCCATATGGAATACCAAGATCACAAGATTGGCTTGCTCTGCCACTATGTCCAACCCTTTGCCTTTCAAATACCACACAGCTTTGAAGTTGGAGGAACTGGACTTCCAATCTCGGCTCGTTTCCTCTCTTGCTGTGTGGTTTGGGAAATTTACCTGTCTGAGCTTTCATTTCCTTATCTACTAATAATAACAATTACTTCTACTTTGTGGGCTTACTAGTACTAACTGCAGTTTTCAGAGCTCCAAACAGATGCGTGGGCAGATCCTGTGAGAAGTGCTGGCCACTTGGACCTGTAAAACGGGCCACAGCTTGTTCACAGATAAAGAACTGCTGAGGATTCAATCTCAGCTATCATTCTTTTCCCCTTTGCTTGCCAGGGGTCCCTCATGTAAGTCTCTGCAACAGACTTGAAGGAACTCTTGGACTGGAACGAAAGAAGCCAGGGAGTGGAATGCTGTTTGATCTTTTGTCTCATTGAACTGAACAAAAGAGGGAACAAATTCCCTGGGTGTTGACAGACACTGCTGCCCAGAGCCAACCCTGGCTGGGAATGTGTGTGCAACTGTGCAAGACCTTCCTCAACAGGAGGCTACCAGAGCTTTCTCTGTTCTTTTTTCTTTTCTTTTTTGCTTTGCTGCCTCTATGGCTCAGGGCCAGTTTTACAGATTTAGTTTCCCAGCCTGTTGTCCTTGCACTTCCAGCTCACACCCAACATTTCATAGGACACATCAAGTGCATGGTGTCTGTCAGTGACCCACAGATGGAAGATAGCCTGACCCTGGAAAAGAAAGCCTAATTTGAGGAACCCTCTCTCAGGGGTCTCTGGACTGGGTAAATTTACCATGTTGTCACCAGCCTGCTTCTTTCAGGACATTGCTCTGACCACCTCTATCCCCTTAAATCAGACCCTCTGCAGATCTCCAAGGCCAAGTTTTCTTGTGTTGTAAATTCCTTCATTATTTGGTTCTAACATCTTTTTGACCTCTTCTCACAGTGTTTTCCAATAAGGCGCCAGTAGAGCACACAGATGAACAATTTCTGACCCTTTCACATATTCACACCCTCGGCTACAAACTTTTTCCAGTTCTTGATGGTTGATTCGGAAAATACACACCCGCTAACATGGACACACGCACGTGTGCGCACACACACACACACACACACACATCACTCCATTGACTTGAGGACATAAATACAAATACATTTAAAGTATGTACATATATGCAAAAGCCAACTCATGTTCCTCAGGTTCTAACTCATTTTCAAGATATATTCTAGAAAAGCTAACAAGGACATCAGGTATAATAGAGAGATCATCAATGATGGAAACATCAGGAATCTTATTCTATATTTAAAAAAAAAGATAGGGATTTTTTTCTCATAAATTATCTTTGTTCACTTATTGCATAGGTACATAGGCTATGTTTTAAATCAGAATCAGGCTATATTAAAATCAAAATTGCTTAGGTTGGAGAGATGGCTCAGTTAGCCAATTCTCCCTTGTAAGTACCAGCATCCCACATGGGTGTCAGTTCATTTACCAGCTGTTCCACTTCCCAACGAGCTCCATGTTTATGACCTAAGAAAGCAGTCGAGGATGGCCCAAAGCTTTAGGACCCTGCTCCCAGGTGGAAGACCTGGAAGAAGCTCCAGGCTCCTGGCTTTGGATCAGCTCAGCTCCAGCCAAGGCCATTTGGGGAATGAATTAGCAAATGGAAGATCTTTCTCCCTGTCTCTCCTTCTCTCTGTAAATCTATCTTTCCAATAAAATAAGTGAATCTTTGAAAAAAAAATCAGGTGGCTCCCTCTGATCCCTGTCCTCCTGTCACTTAGCTCCCTTTCCTGGAAGCCAGCAGGTACCAGCTTCTCTTTTTTTCATTCAGCATGTTCTTCATGCATGTACAAGAACATACATGTATTCTACACAAACATTAACATTCAAGGCAGAAGGCCCTGCTGCTCGCTGTATCATTTGTCCTATCTTTCTATGTGAAGAGTTTGCTCATTAAAAATGACCGTCTGCGTAACAGATGGGTGCAGAATAGGGATGGAAGGAGAATGAATAACAGATACCCAAACACAGTTAAATCACAGGAATAAGTTTCTGGGTTTATAGCACAGTTGGGGAAGGAGCTGTAGCTCACAGTACTGCATACTACGCTGTATGAAGGACTGAGGGGAGCCAATAGGCTCCAAAGAAGAGATAAGGAAATGGAAACACCAATGCCCTGATTTGACAAATTTATGCTATGTGTATGCGTTGAAATATCTCTCTGTATCCCATAAAAATGTACAATACTGCATAGTAGTCAATAATATTTCTTAAATGGGGGATGAAGAGGGAACCTTGTCCTCCACCACTTCCAACAGCAGGTAAAAACTCTCAGAATAATCAGAGCATACTTTCGCCAACTCTCTGTTCACAACCATGGAAGTTATTTCCATCCTTTTTCCTTTTAAAACTTTTATTTTACAGAGCTGGACAGAGTGAAGGAGAAATAGATTAACTCTTATCTGCTGTTCCACTCCCCAAATGCCCGCAAAGTTTGGAGCTCAGCTACGCCAAAGCCAGGTGCCACAAACTCATTTTGGGTCCCCCATTGGGTGGCTAGGACCCAATCACTTGAGTCACCTCCCAGGGTCCACAGTAGCAGGAAGCTGGAGTCAGGAGCCAGAGCTGAGCCTCAGACTCAGATATTTTAATATGAAACTCTGGCATCTTGACAGCTAGGCTAAACACATGCCCCTAATTCTTTTAATTTTACTGAAAGAAAATGTTCAGTTGTATTAAATTTCATGATTCTCCAATAACAATCTCTGTGACCACAGACAACTCCAGTGCCCTCTGGGTATAATAATTACTTCCTGTAGCTGAAGAAAAGAATAGAAAAAAAAAACTACGATGACAAAGAATCTATGGCCAGCCAGAGAGAAGTGAGAGGTGCCAGAGACCCACTCTCAGCTACTGCCTGTACTTACAGATCCACCCAGGGGTGAAACATACAGCTAACTCTAAAGTTTTTTTTTCAGTCCTTATGTGTGTATCACAGCACACTCTAAACTCCTTGGCAAGACTGACTTCAGGGTGGATTCACTTTAGAAACTCATTTATTTCTGAAATGTGAGACGAGAAGCTCAGAGCTGCTGTCATCTGTTACTCTCCCTGTTCTTGCTTTTGCCACGAAAATTAGCCAATCTATCATTCAGATCCACTTGTGATCATTTGGTTTGGTTTTACATTCATACAGACTTGAAAAATGATTCCTACTCAGGCAGATTAATGCCATCTGAACCTCTCATCTCCAGCACATACAAATACATCAGCACTGCGTTCACCTGGGATGTCTGTCAGAGTTATTCTTCCCCTCCCCACTCCGCCACACTACTTTTAAACCACTATTTTAAAAAGAAAAAAGGTAGCCATTTTTCTGAAGACTGTCTCTATAAAACATTAGCCTATGATTGAGGTGACTGCATCTTCACATTTCAATGGATTGTTGCTCTTTCTTACTCTTTAGGATTATTGCTAAAACATTGGAGAATTTCTCCTTGGAGGGGATGTTTGACTAGTGGGGAGATAGAGATTGTCATTTTTCCAAGCTGTGACATTTTCTAATTGTGACTTTTAGGCTGCAAGATGACATGTTCTGCTGAGTGCCCATCACAGCTTTTAAATGATCAAAGTGCCAAGTGGCTTGTATGAGTGAAGACCTCAGCAGTAAACAGAAAGGACACTCAAGTTAAGACAATTCTATATGGATTTCATGAAGAGACTGAGAGTGTGGAGAAACCACCAGAAGCCAGAAGGATAAAATTAAGAGAGCAGATCTGGCCCAGCACAGCAGGGACCTCCCTTCAGGACACACAACCAGTACTGTAAGGGGATCCTGCAGGGAGAGAATGAGGGTAGTAGCACACCCTCTCCTTCATCTCCGTTCCTCCCCATGTGCCAAACCCACCAGCCTCTGCAGCTGGGAACAGGCACAGGGTGGGTCTGTGGGGACAAAAAAAATATAGCTAGACTCCACCTGACAGGAAATCAGGAAAACAGAGAAAATTAAAAGTAATTACTCACAATCTAACACCCTAACATTTTAACTTTATCATTGTGGTGTGTTTTTTAAATTCTCTATGTTCTCTATGCACTATGACAAGTCAGGTTTTTTTTTTTTTTTTTTAATACAACCAGAGAGAAACAGATAATCCCCATCTGTTGGTTCACTACCCAAATGCCCACAGTGGCCAGGGCTGGGCCTGGCTGGAGTAGGAGCCAGGATCTCCTTCCAGATCTTCCATTTGTGCGTGAGGAAATTCAACTTTTTGAACCATCGCTACTGCCTCCCATGGTGCATATTACCAGGAAGCTGGGATCCGGAGTAAAGCACAACTCAGTCCCAGGCATTCTGGTACGGGATATGAGCATCCAAAGAAGCATTTCTATTGCTTACCCAAACATCTTCCCTTTTCATTGTGATTTAGTTCACTTCTGTTTTACAATTGTGTAGCTTAATATAATAATGTACCCCATAAGTGTGATATTTCCTGAACTTGTTGCAACTCCTTTATATCATGATTTTTAACTTTTACAGTAGACTGTAATAGATCTGCATCAGATCGATTATGTCAAATGACACATACTTATTTTTACTGATACATACTTGTTTGTACTTGCTATGTCATGTTGAAATGTGCTTCTTGGTGGTATAAGACTTCATGTTTTGTATTATTTCTTTAGGATAGAAACCTCCAGGAACAAGAAGAGAAAGACAAAGTGTGTGAACATCAGCATGGCTTTGAAATGTAGTACTAGGTGGCTTCGCTACGGAGTGGCACCCATTTGTAAAGCCACCACAAAAGCAGAAGAAACCTGGGCTCATGGAACCCCCCTCAGCATTGGACGTTATCACTTTGCATCACTTGTTCCTAATTTACTAGGTAAGCACAGAGTCTTGTTTAATTTCCTTTTCCTTGGATGCTGGTAGAGTGTTATGCTTTCCCACGTTCGTTTATTTGTGTATTTGCCATTTAACCATTGGCATGGCATGCTGTTGATGTCAGTGATTGGTCCCAGACGCTACTGTTGAAACTGACCTGTGGGAGAATCCTTGCTGAAAACAGGAGCGTCGTGGTGGTGAGATAGCAATTTCAAAGCAAAGAAGCTAATGAATTTCAAGCTGGGAGTTTATGGTCTTCATATCTACTTTTTGGAAAGTTGATAACTCTATTTGATTGCAAAATTTATTCACCCTTCCCCTGTTACCCTTCTGACCCTGTGCTCTAGCATTTAAATAACTGGTGCAAAACTAAATGTCGTCTGGGTGATTATCATAATTAATTCATTCACTGGCAAATTCCTCTTAGGGAGACATTAGGGGTAGCTGAGCTTGACTGACTAAAGAGAAATATGTGTGGGTCTCTCATGGTCTGAGCTTTCATTCTTCTCTCCCTTTCCACACTCCATGGGCTATTTGAGAAAGCACTTTCCTTCACTTAGCAGATTTCAAGGTTGTGGGAGGTTCTTTTTATACCGGAGATTCCCAGACATTGGAAAAATCACCTAGGAAAGCTTATTGAAAACCACGATTCTTGGCTCTCATTGTTGGAGATTCTGCCTCAGTAGACAGAGGTAAAGCCAGGAATCTATGCCTTCAGAAGTGATTTTGAGACAGGGCTTTCAGTCACACATTGATAAGCACTAGTATACCTCTTCAGGATAAAACATTTTATTTGCACTGAAGATATTTAAGGTAGAAGCGGAATGGACTGGGAAGTGGGGGGACAAGAGCCCATTGTCCACAAGTGCCAGTGTCGAGGGAGCTATGTGAGACCATGACCTGGCAGAAAAGTAGTCAGTGCATAACCACTGTTTTAACTTTACGGATACATCAATTAAATTCACAGCTGAACTCTCACAGGAAACTCTACAAGCCACAAGAGAATGGAACGACATATTTTAGATTCTAAAAACAAAAAATTGTCGGCCCAGAATAATGTGCCCATCGAAGTTTTCCTTTGTCTTTGAAAACGAGATAAAATTCTTCCACAGTAAAGAAGAGTTAAAAGAATACTCCTCTTCCAGACCTGCCTTACAAAGAATACTTAAAGATCATATAGAGAAATGGCAATTAAATAGCTAACCTTCTGTATCAGAATCACTCTGCTCACAAACTTTCAGATAATAAAATGTTCCAGCTTTGTGGCACACACAGGTTCCCTTAGTAAATCAAAGGATTTCCTTTCTACATAGCATTGACATCAGTGCTTAACCCAGGATCTTACAGAATTTCTAGACTGCTTAACATTTTTTCAAAGCCTGCTAGGTTTTTTTTTCATGAAAGCCTGCAATGGACAAGAGCAGAGCACCTTGTGGGTTGTAGAGGCAAAGAACACAACCACTTGCAAATACTTTCTGGATGAAGCCTTCTGCTGTGGTTAGCCCAATGCTGCCATCGTGTGGTGTTCTAAAGAACAGATCCTAGTTTGTGGCTTTGAAGGGGTTTTTCATTTTTTTTCTGGGAACCAATCCATTGGTAAATTGGGGCGGGGGGGGGGAAGGTACATATTTCCAGGTCATGTCTGACATCAATTTTTAATCTAGGTAGGAACTACTTTGGAGAATTATAAAAGTAGAATAGAAAAATGTTCTACTTAGATAAGCAAGGAAGGTTAGATCTTGGAAATGACCTTGTAAAGAATGGCCAGGCTTTTTGTAAGAAAAGTTCACCCAAATGCTAACATATTGGGTCTGCTAAATCACTAAATACCAAATTGTACATTTCTGTAAAGTAATTGGACATCCTTAATTTTTTTTTTTTCCCCCTGAAATGGAATCACTCCCTCCCAGGCAAAGATCTCATTCAATACTCTGCAGACACAAGCATGCATTGGTTTGAAGTGCTTTCCATGGCTCATTTTTCTTCAGGGTTTCAAATATGCATGTATATTTAGAGTTCTGATATTTCCTCCTTTAGCAGAGAAAAATCCTTCTTCCAAATCCTTATTAAATATTCATGGTTCTTTGTCACTTTGCTTTCTCTCAGTTGTAGAGCTTAACTGTCATCACCAAGCAAGCTCGCAACTTTTGAAATACACAAAGGTCTACCCTAGACAAACCCTTTAGTACCGAGTGGGTAGTTGTAGCAAACACTGAGCAATGTCATGGCACCATGGGGAGGAGCCTGATGCTAGGAGCAAAGCAAGGGGCCTCTGTGAGGATGACCCTTAGATAGGAAAGTGGAAACACTGTAGCTGGCAGAGCACACTAAAAAAATCACGATAGATACACACATGACTTGTCTAGCCCTTCCAAAGAAATTTTTCCCCCCCGCATCTGTATCTGTTCCATAAACACCATGTTGCCTTAGCAGACTACTTTCCTGGAGCCCCTCTTATGTATGGTGCCAGGTGCTCAATGGGGAGCAAGATGGTACCAGACCTAGAACCTCTTCAACAACAACCAAAAAAAAACTAACTTTCAAGCCAAGCCCAGACTAGTTTGGTCCACCATAACTGTTGGCTGTATCCCAAGTTCCCACTCCCTTCTGTGGCCCCAGCATGAGGTGAGGCATCACTGGCCACACACCACTGTACTTGTGTTCCTGATTCTCTCCTAATGGGCTTCCTGTACTCAGTGACTTCACCTGCCCGCCTCCTGCAGGATCAGTATTTGTCAACTGTGTCCCAGGCACTCTGCTTTCTCCAGATGCGCTGTGATGATAACACATGATGGTGGGTGGACATTTGGAACAACATACATTGCTTGGGTCACTTGTATGTTGTAGTGCTGTGTTGCTTCTCATGGTTCCAGAGACTGGGGAGTCCAGAATCAAGGCAGGGCAGCTTTGGTGAGCAACTTCCATGCTTCCAAGATGGCACCCTCTGGGCTGTGTGCTCTTACGAAGAGGAATGCTCTGTGCCCATGTGGCAGAAGAAATGGAAGGGAAAAAGAAATATGAATCCTCTGTTTTTAGGACAGATTTCATTACTTGAAAAGCAAGGTTACAGAGAGAGAGAAAGGAAGAGACAGAGGACTTGCACCTTCTTGGTTCACTCACCAAGTGGTCACAATAGCCAGAGCTGGGCCAAAGTGAAAGTAAGAGCTGGGTCTCCCATGTGGGTGGCAGGAACCCAAGCACCTGGATGGGCTTCCACTGATTACCCAGGCACATTGGCAGAGAGCTGAATTGGAAGTGAATCAGCCAAGACTCGAACTTGCACCAATATGAGTTGCGGTTTAACCTACAACACCACAGAGCCAGACCTTAGAACCTCTTATAAGGATAACAGTCTTCATTTTACAAGGAAGGAAAATGAGCTCCAAGTAAAAGGATCTTTCCTCTTGTGGTCAGGTGCTCAGCACCGGCGATGGCAGCAGGGGGCGCTCCAAGCGCCTTTAGAGATGAGCACAAGAGGACTCCCACATAGAGACAGAGGTCGTAGCTAACTGACCTGTTAGGAAACCCAAATGCAGTGTCCTGGAGCCAAAGAACACCTGGAAATGACTGGTGGTACCTGAACCTCTGCAGGTTTAGCATCCAGAAACGTCCTGAACCAAATCTTTTGACAGAGATAGCTGGAAGTCCAAACCCTTTGGTCATGCTTTGGTCTTTGCACTGATGGGCCAGTCCTCCTGAAGCTCTCTGCGTGTCCCCAGCCTGCAGGCATCTCTTGGCACAAGACACATATCACTCAAGAGAGTCCGAGCTCTTCCTCTCTGTCTCTCCTCCTCTCTGTATATCTGACTTTCTAATAAATAAATAAATCTTTAAAAAAGAAAAAAAAAAGAGAGAGTCCGAGGATTTCTGGAAATAGGAAGGAAGGTCAAGTGTACAGCTCACAAAATGATAGGACACAACCAAGGTTTTTACATTCAGGCGATTTTAAGACTGAGAAGTGATGGTTTAGGAAAAAAATATTTTCAATTTTATTTTAGAACGTCATAAAAGCTCAAAGCTCAAGAAAATAAGGCTAGTTGTGAAATTCAAACATCACATGCAGAAAAAAAAAATCTTTGAAACTATTAAAAATAGGAATTACCTTTGAGGTTATTGTTAAATTCTGTCAAAAAGCCCCCAGAAACGATCTAATGAGCCAGAAAGTATTTAATTTAGAAACCTCACCAGAAGTAGGATATTTCAAAAATGGTATCAAGTTCATCTGAATATGAAAAGATAATTGAGGGATTTGGGCTAGTGTAACGTAAAGACCCTTGCCTAACCAGAGTCCTTCTCTACCTCTGCCCCTTTTACGAGAAAGGGCGATGAGAGAGAATTAATAAAAAACATGCACCCGCTTCCCTCTGACTCCTCTCCTTGCTAACCAGCTTCTGTTTCTTACCTACGCACCTCTTCCCTCCCAAGGTCCTAAACTGGCCAACTCTGGGCCTGACATTGGCCAAGATCCTTATTCTTCAAAGGGGAAAGCCTGAGATTCAACCGCATTAGAATAAGCTGGGTCAGGGTGATCCAGTAATTTGCCCTAAGTCCCATAGTTGGTTCAAACCAGAGAAAGATCTTGATATCCACAAACCTAACCTAAATTTCACAGTTCACACCAAGAAACAAAGTAAAAACATGGGAAGAAAGCCCTGCTGGGAGCCAAAAGGATGAGAATGAACTACCTAATGCAAAATGCCCCCTCCCCCACAGTGAGGATGAAATGACACAGGGAAGTAATAACACCAAAGACAAGGCCGTACTGATACGTATCACAGAAACTGAAATTGAAGGGAATTGAAGCCTTTCATTGTAGGGCATTTCATCATTTTCTTGGTAATTGCATCAGTTCTATATTTTCTCCCATCACTGACTCCCCAGTCATCCTGGCATCTCCTGTCTGTGATGCGGAGGTGGTGGGTAATGATGTTTGCTGCAGGAAATTAAAGGCTTCTCTCAATAACTGTATTAGTCATCGGCACTTGCTGCTGTGATTGATCTTATAACCACCGTCAGATCTGGGCAAGGAAAGGATATGAAAATAATTCATAAATAGGAAAGCAATCTTATCTTTTCCTTATCCAGCTCTCTCTGCACAAGAAATATCTGCAAAGTTTTTTCTGCAATTCGAATTTGCTTATTAAAGGGCATATTCTGAACAGGTTGAGAATATATCCCTCAGGTCCTGGAAACCATTTAGATTCATAGAAAATTGTGAATTCTGCCTAGGTTTTACCAGAGGTTTTCTGTTGAGTTGCCCTTTGCTTAAAAAAGAAAAAAATGTTTCAGAATTGTATTTCAACGTTTCAGGACACCCAGAAGGGAAGTAACTGTAGCAATGAAAAAAAAAAAAGCACTGTTCTTTTCCTCTGCACAGGTTGCAAGAAAAAATGTGCACTCTGATTTTATTACTGCTTTACATCTTGGGCATTCCCTGGCATTATGGGTTAGGAAGTGCTGAGTAAATTGCTCTGTAAGCACATTGCTTCAGTCTGAGCTACTCAGAAACCTAGCTTAGAGTGAAAAAGAAAAACAAAAGCCACGGACAAGAATCTCGATGATCAAGCATTGTTGCCTAGGTTGTCCAGTCTAGTGGCTCTAGGTCTTTGAGAGTTGACAAGTTTCACATCTTGTTAGCTTAAAAATGTGGAAATAAAATTCTCAGAGTACACATGTACTCCTTCATCCAGAAATTTCAATGCTAGGTATTTATCCTACAGGTAGACTTCACACACAAGAGATATTTTGTATAAAGCTATTTATTACAGTGCTATTAGTGATTGCAAAAAAAAAATGTAGATAGCCTGAATAGAATACTATGCAGCATTTGAAAAAATAGAGTAACACTCATATAGTAAGATGGAAAAAATTGCAAGATACTATAACCGAGTAAATGGAAGATACACAATAGGTATGGTATGCAACCACTTGTGTAAAGAGTAGAAATATACACATGTATAAATGAACAGGATATCTAAACAAAGACATTCTAGAAATAATGCCTTGGAGAAGGAGAATTGGACAGGAATCTTGTGTTAATTTTTTTCTCTTAATGGATTCAACACATAATGCAGTAAAACCAGAAACAAACACATACTACTTTCTCATGTTTTAGGCATGTAAATTAATTCAATATACTGCTCTTAAGGTACAGATATTCATATCTTCACTAGAATATCCATTTCTTGAAACAATAAAATGAGCATTCAAAAAATTATTTATTTCTTTACTTATTTATTCAAAAGGCAGAATTAGAGAAAGAAAATATTCCATCTCCTGGTGTAATCTGCAACAGCTGGGGCTGGATCAGGCCAAAGCCTGGAGTCTGGCACTCCATCTAGTTCTCCCACACCGATGGCAGGGGCCTAGCACTGAAGCCATCTTCTACTGATTTCCTAGGCTCATTAGTAAGGAGCTGGATCAGAAGTGAAGAGCTGGGTCAAAAACCACTGCCCATATGGGATGTACATCTCAGACAGGAGCTTACTCCCACTGCATCCCTATGCCTGTCCCTCAAATAAGACTTCTGTATCTGGTACAAATACTAGAATGGTACTTACCATAAACAATATCCTCAAGAACTATGGGCATCATTCATGTACTCCGCATCAAATATAAAAACAACTGTCTTCACCACTGAGAGCTGATTTAAGAGCTAAATAATCTTTATGCAAATTTTTCATCATCAGTTTTTTGTGGCATGAGACTGAACCACAATGCAAAACTGAATGGCTTTGACAGTATGCTGTTATACTACATCCAATTGTAGTTGTGTTGTAAACACTAGAAAGTCCACACAAAGGAGTGAAGTTGTCCAGTTTGCTGCTTACATTCACTCCAAAGCTCCACGTCGTCCAACATAATCCCCTTGTTGTAAAACATTGAGTTTATGTGTTTACATGTAAAAGATCTAAGTTAAATGGCATCCAGTTGATAAAACTCCATGTAAGCGGGACTACCACTCGTTCTTTTTTTTTTTTAATTATTTTTTAAAGATTTTTTAAAAAGACTTATTTATTTTTATTGGAAAGACAGATTTACAAAGAGAAGAAGAATCAGAGAGAAAAATTTTCTGCCCACGGATTCACTCCCCAAATGGCCAGAGTGGCCAGAGCTGAGATGATCCAAAGCCAGTACCCAGGAGCTTCTTCCAGGTCTCCCATGTGGGTGCAGGGTCCCAAGGCGTTGGGCCATCCTCTGCTGCTTTCCGCAGGGAGATGGATGGGAAGTGGAGCAGCCAAAACATGAACTGGCGCCTCTATGGTAGCTAATTGAGCTTTCATGCCATCCCTGTTCTTTTTTTCTTTTTTAAGCTTGGATCTCTTTGCAATCATTCTGTAAGAAAAGAATTATTTATTTCAAAGGCAGATATACAGAGAGAGAGAGCAAGAGACAGAGATATCTTCCATCTGTTGGTTCATTCCCCAAATTGTCAAAATGGCAGGGCTAGAGCAGAAGGCAAGAGCCAAGAGCTTCATCCAGGTCTCCCAGTGTGGATTCAGGGACCCAGGTACTTGGACCACCCTTAATTTTTTTCCCAGGCACATTAGCAGGAGCTGGATCTGAAGTGGTTCAACCGGGACTCAAAATGGAGCGCTTATCGGCTGCTGGCATTGCAGCTTGAGGCTTAACTCACAATGCTACAACACAGCCACAAACTTTCATTTCTTTCATGCAGCTTTGACTATTCTGAGAGAGAAAAGTAAACTAGAGCTAGTGCTCGATCTTGTTGACAACTGGGAAATGCATTTGTAATATAAAATAGAGTGGATCAGGCAAGTGGGAATGCTTTTCCTTTTGGCAAGTCATAAAGAGCCCTCCATGCTTTAAATCAGACAGACTGCTCAGGAGTGAGAAGAAGGAAGGGGGAATCTTTGATTCTTAATTCAGAAATTTTCTATCAAATAGGGCATGTGAAGGGTCTATGTGAGTCAAACAAGTAAGTGACGAAAGTTCATTATATTAACATGCTATATTTTTTCTATTTATATTTTATTTTTAAAATAAGATTTGAAGAAGTGGTAAAAATGTCTAGGCCACCTTTTCTGAGTTGGTAAAATATTGACATAAATAATTCCCTAAACAGCTGGCTCTGACTTTGGAATATGATAAACAGCTAAAATTCAAATAACATTATGGGGGCCTGGCGGCGGTGTGGCCTAGCGGCTAAAGTCCTCGCCTTCAACTGGCACCAGGATCCCATATAGGCGTCGGTACTAATCCTGGCAGCTCCACTTCCCATCCAGCTCCTTGCTTGTGGCCTGGGAAAGCAGTCGAGGACGGCCCAAAGCCTTGGGACCCTGCACCCACGTGAGATACCCGAAAGAAGTTCCTGGATCCTGGCTTCGGATCAGCATAGCATCGGCCATTGCGCTCACTTGGGCAAGATCTTTCTCTCTGTCTCTCCTCTTCTCTGTATGTCTGACTTTCCAATAAATAAATAAATCTTTTAAAAAAATAACATTATGGAAAACATTATAGGTTATAATCATTTGTGGAGAAAAAGTTTTTAAGATTTGTTTATTTTTATTGGAGAGACAGAGCCACAGAGAGAAGAGACAGAGGAAAAGATCTACCATCCCCTGGTTTACTCCCCAAGTGGCTGCAACAGCTAGAGCTGAGCTGATTCAAAGCAGTACCCATTAGGTTCTTCTGGGTCTCCCACATGGGTGCAGAGTCCCAAGGCTTTGGGCTGTCCTCTACTGCTTTCCCAGACCACAGGCAGGGAGCTGGATGGGAAGTGCAGCAACTATTACACAAACCGGCTCCCATATAGAATCCAGACACTTGAAGGGGGAGAATTAACCAATCAAGCCATTGCTCTGGGCCCAATAGAAAACAATGATTTCATCTAAGTTATGAATGGAATTCTGTTTCCCTAAAATTCATAGTTTCTCCTCAGAATATAACCTTACCTGGAGATAATGTCTTTCAAGAGTGAGTAAGGGACCCTGCATGATGGCCTTATGGCCGGGATCCTGTGTGGGTGGTGGTTCATGTCCAGGCTGCTCTGCTTCCTTCAAGCTCCCTGCTTGTCGCCAGGAGCAGGGGAGGGAGACAGTGGAGGGTGGCCTAAAGCCTTGGGACCCTGCTCCTGCATGAGAGACCCCAGGGAGGCTCCTGGCTCCTGCCTTCAGATCGGCTTGGCTCTGGTAGTTGCGGCCACTTGGGGATTGAACCAGCAAATGGAAGATCTCTCTGGGTCTCTTCTTCATTCTGTAAATCTGACTTCCCAGTAGAGGTGGATAAATCTTAAAAATAATAATAAAGAGTGAGTAGGTCAGGACCAGCTCCAGTCCCAGCTGCTCCATTTCCAATCCAGCTCCCTGATAATGTGCCTCGGAAGTCAGCAGAGGATGGCTCAAGTCCTTGAGCTCCTGTACCCATGTGGGAAACCTAGATGAAGCTCCTGGATCCTGAATGCTGCTGACCCAACCCAAGCTCTTGCTGCCATTTGGAGAATATACTAGTGTTATGGAAGAATTCATGCTCTTTATGTCTTTCTCTGTGTAACACTATTCAAATAAATAAGATTTATTAAAGTTTAATAAATCTTAATTATAAAATTAAGATTTATTTTCTTTTTATTTGAAATGCAGTGTTTAGGCCATAAGCAGAGCGATGGATCAAAAGTGGAACAGCCAAGACATGAACCAGTGCCCATATGTGATGCTGACACTGCGGGCAGACACAGTCCACTCTACCATGACACTGACCCTTGACTAATTAATTTTTTTAAAAGTCATAAAAACTGCAAGGGCTGAAGAAATATAACTCCTGAATAAGAACAGGCTTTATTTTGAATGTATTTGTTTATTTGTTTAAGATTTATTTATTTTCATCGAAAAGGCATATTTATAGAGAAGGAGAGAGAGAAAGTTCTTCCAAATGGCAGCAGTGGTCACAGCTGAGCCAGTCCAAAGCCAATAGCTTCTTCTGGGTATGTCATGTGGGTGCAGAGTCCCAAGGACTTGGATCAACCTCCCCTGCTTTCCCAGGCCACAAGCAGGGAGCTGGATGGGAAGTGGAGCTGCCAGGACAGTAATCAGCACCCATATCGGATGCTGGTGCTTGGAAGTGGAGAGTTAGCCAGTGCAGCCTTTGGGATGGCCTGACATTTATTTTGCTTTAAAAAAAAAAAACTGCTGGCAAGCTACCATACCAAGTAGCTTACAAACAACAGAAATTATTTCTCTGGCAGCTGCAAAGCACCAAAGCAATGCAGATTCACTTTTGTGAGGCCCCCTCTCGGGCTCACACAGTGTGCAGTGTTCTCACATGATAGAAGGGCTCTCTTTGTCTTCCTTGTCCATTCGCAAAGGTCCACCCTGGTGACCTAATCACCTCCCACAACCCCAACCTTCTAACAGTATTCCCTCAGGGCTTTAGATTGCAGGGACCGAATTTGAGGAACGCAGACATTCAGACCATAACATTTGCTGTACTTTTATTTTGTCTCATTTTGTTGTAAAACAGTGAGAACTCTGCCATTATATAGGGGCCCCTTGCTCTAAAACCTTTTTTTAGTATTAATTTTTCATTCACTTGTTAGCAAACTAAAAAAATAACCAGAGACTGTTTGTGACCATCATGAAATCCAATCTAAAGAAATTGTATTTTCTACAGACCCACTTTTGATTACAAAATAATTTATAAATTTATCATTTACTCATATGCCATAAGAAATCTTGTAGAAACATATTTTTCTCAAATAAATTATAGCTTCATAGCTTTTCAATTTATGATGACTAGAGTAGAACCATCTATTCCAATGAATTTTTTTTAAGATTTATGTATTTTTATTTAAAGACTGATTTACAGAAGGAAGAAAAAAAAGAGATAAAGATCTATCTGCTGCTTCACTCCCCAAATGGCTGGAGCAGAGCTGATCTCAAGTCAGGAGCCAGGAGCTTCTTCCATGCTTCCCACTCAGGTGAAGGGTCCCAAGGCTTTGGACCATCCTCCATTGCTTTCCCATGCCATAAACAGGGAGATAGATGGGAAGTGGAGCAGCTGAGACATGAAACAGCACCCATATGGGATCCTGACACTTGCAATGGGAAGATTAATTAATTGAGCCATCACACCAGGCCCTATTCCAATTATTTTTCACATATAGCTGAATTATAAATTAATTTACAAACTCCAAGAGAAATTATTTATTTCACATAATAGAGTTTAAACAACCACTTTCACATCTCATTTAAATCAGGGAACAGAAAGCATTTTCTGTATAGCTACACTAGTAGCGATTATGGTGTATCAATGAACTGTTTAAACACACAAGTCAGGTTTTACATGGATTGCTGTAAATTGCATTAACAGGAAAGCACATGTTAACATGATCTGTTTGGATCTAAGAATCTTAATTTATTCAGTTATTGAAAGAAACGAGTTTTCTGAAAATGTTCTGTGTGGGGGAAAGGCAGGCAGATGGAGGAATCAATGGGCACGGAGCTAAGTGTGGACATGACATGGACACAGGACTTGTTTCAGACTGCGCAAATGCGCCTGTCGGCTGCAGAGGCTCCAGTTCTGTACTCCACTTTTAGGGAATGTGGACGCTTCATATTTCGTAGTTTCTGAACTTTCTTAGGAGTTCTGAAGGTGCATCCCCAGACCAGCGGAAACGAAGGTGCAGACAGTTCACATCAGAGAAACCTTTAGAAAAGAAAAAAAAAATTTTTAAAGATTTAAAACCAAATGAAGAAAACTCAAGCTTATAATAGTCAAACCAGTTGGGTTTGACTATTAGAACTGTAAGAGCAAGTCTTTGACATGAATGATAAATACCTAACTGAAACAGATTAATCTAAGCAGCGGCCTTGGCCTGTACAGGCATTTTTGGAAGGTGAACCAGCAGATGGAAGGTCTCCTTCTTTGCCTCTCTGAAACTCTAAACAAGTAAATCTTTTAAGTAGAAAAAAGAAAAGATAATTTTCTTCCTTGGGAACTAGCAAAACTTCAGGAAGCAGTTTGTCATCATTTATCAAATTCATAAAATGTATGAGCTTTGACCCAGTAATTCTAATTCTAAAAACTGAGTATCCAATTATTTAATTATAAAGATGTTTAAACATTTTAAAACTCAAGAAACAATTTAAATCCTCATCATTAGAGAATTGATTAAAAGCCTTTGACATCATCATTAACAATTTTTTTATATTTACTGTCAGGAAAACACTAAGCACATTAATAAGTGACAGATAATTAAAAATAAATTATATAGTATGATCTCATTTTCAAATTCATTATGTATAAGTGCTTACATAAAACTTTTAAGTTTAAAGGGAACTATCCCAAAATGTTATCAGGGGTTATCCCTGAATATTTGGATAGATGTGATTTTCATTTTTTATGCTCCTTTTTTACTTACTTTTTTTCTGCAAGGAACATGTATGTTCACTATGCTCTTTTTGAAGATTTATTTATTTTTATTACAAAGTCAGATATACAGAGAGGAGGAGAGACGGAGAGGAAGCTCTTCTGTCCGATGATTCACTCCCCAAGTGACCACAACGGCCAGTACCGCACCGATCCGAAGCAGGGAACCAGGAACCTCTTCCAGGTATCCCACGTGGGTGCAGGGTCCCAAGGCTTTGGGCCGTCCTCGACTGCTTTCCCAGGCCACAAGCAGGGAGTTGGATGGGGAGCAGGGCTGCCGGGATTAGAACCAGCGCCCATCTGGGATCCTGGCGCATTCAAGACGAGGATTTTAGCCGCTAGGCCACACCGCCAGGCCCACACTATGTTTTTTGTGTTTATAATGCTATTTGTGAAAGAACAAGTTAAATAATATGTAAAATATGCTCCCATGATTTTTGAAAATATTATATATGTATCATCACCACCAGGGGCTGCTGGAGTTTGGACCCCCTGCAGGATCCTAGGAGACAAGATCAAAACCCTTCAGAGTTATTCCAAATGAGGGGAGAAGAAGCTAGGGAATTGAGCCTGCTACTCCCACCCTTGTTGTCTGGGGTCTGCATTCACAGGACACATTTCCTGGCACTTACTATCTGTCATTTGGTGCCAGGAGGCTTTATTGCCAAAGAAAGACCTTTGGCAGTCTCAGCGTGTATAGTTGAGGACAGAGCTGGCTATGCCTGAGCACACAGGGACCGAGGGGATATGGCAGGACCTCAACAGCATCTGCTACATTCTAATTTTCTTTCCTTCCTTCTTCCTTCCATCCATCAGTTTGTCCATCTGTCCGTCTTTTCTTCCCTCCCTTACTCCCTCCCTCTCCTTTTCTTTATTCAAGATGTTTCACTAAATTACTTGATTATAGAATTGTACTTACCATGGAGCATATTTATTGTATATTTAAACAGAAAGAAAGTAAAAGTGAAATTGTTAGCACACTGGTTTTTCAATGTTGTGCTCCATAGCTAACTAGTTGTAATCAAGAACCAAAATGTGGTGAGAACTATTTGGTGGTTCCTTGTCACAGAAAAGACATCAATAAGCAAACTGCTAGAAAATACCAAGTACTGCTTGAGAAAATTAACAAAGATGCTGAAAAGTAATAGATGAGAAACCACAGAGGGCTTGCTTGATAAAGCTGACAGAAATAATATTTCTTAAATGCTGATGTTATGAAAATTCACCCTGCAGGAAAATGAAGTTACAAATAATCATGCAACTGCACTTTGATATAGCCACTCAGAAGAGCCACTCAGAACAGCCAGTATCTTTTAAACAGCATTAAGAAAATGTTAGCGAATGAAGCCTTTGGCAGAATTGTATTTCTTCTCCAAGAGCAGCTTCTCAGAACCATGATCCTCCCTCCCCTCTGCCACTTCCCCCTTAAGGCACAGAAAGAGCTGGCACCACAATTTATCCTGAGTAAATTATGAGAGATCTGCACTGTGGAATATATATATAAGATATATAGTCTTATATTATAAAATATATAAGATCTTATATATATAACATATTAGATCTTACATATTATATAATATTAGATATGATATAAATACATACTATATAAGAATATTATATACATATTCATTCTCAAATAAAATGAAGATAAATACATAGAATCCTTGAGAATAGCTCAAGTGGGGCTTCAGCATCAAACCTGAGTGTTCAACCCTCCAACCCCAGTTCTGGGGAGCTTAGATTGCAACTAAGCATGGCTGAGACACAAAGCACAAGGAAGCTCCTAGGGTTCAGGGAGCACAGAACTGAATATCTAGGACTGAAAGGAGGACCATTTGCATGTGTGCATCATGTGCATGCAGTTGTGTAGAAAGGCAGTGTGTTTGCTTAAAACACTGTTTTTCTGGAATCCAGGCATCTGCTTTGATCTGTTCTATCATAACCATTTGCAGCTATCTGCCTGGTACAGTCAATGTGTGGACTCTTCAGAAGGATCTTTTGGGTAACCAGCAGACACTTAACTCAAACTCCAGACTTCATTCCCAGAGAGTACAGCATGCCCAAGTTCTCCCCTCAACAGATAGGTCTGAAGTGATTACTTCTAGAAAGACCATAATTCATCACAAGCTCCCGTTATTTTCATTCTCTATACAAGTGTTCAAGGAACATTCAGGAACCTTCCAGAGAGAGGCTAACTTAATGGGACGCTGCCTAACAACAAACAAGAATCTGAAGGACAGTTGCCACATGTGCATCCTACACACTTACACTAAGTTCAGTTGGCTAGATAAGATAGTTCTGTTCATATGCATAGATTTCAAAACCTTCCTGCACCAAAATAAATGTATCTCTTAATTCCATTTCCCATGAACTTTCTGGCATATGTCATATAGGCAAAGAGAGAAATCATACATGATAACTCACAGTGAAACCAGGGCCAGCTGTGTAAGAATCACTGTTCTAAGCATTTTGCAAGAGTCTGCCCATTTGATCTTGATGGGAAGGTACTTATACAATCCCTGTTTTAGAGCTGAGAAAACAGGTGTAAAGAAATTATTAACAGTAGTAATAGGTAATGAGTAGTAGGCTAGGAAGTAGCCTCAGGGACTACAGATGTTGGGAGCCAGGAGTTGAACGTCGGACATACTCTGCTTCTGTAAATCACGGAGTATCTCCAAAGTACCCACAGAGGGGCTTACATCTCAGGAGAGTGCAATGTCTTGGAACATAGTCTGAACCTAGATCGCCTTGGTTCAGGCCCTCCCCAAGCTGAGCAGCCCAGGCTCAGGATCCTCAGGTCTCAGGTTTCTCTCTGTAAAACGACAGTGACATTGGTACCAACATCACAAACTCATGACAAGGTTCAAATAGCATATGTAAAATTGTTATTAAATGAGGTGATGTTCCTACACATAGTAAGCATTCAGTAAATGTGAGCTAGTGTTATATCAGTAAAGCAGAAGACACTCTGAGAATTGTCTCAAGGTTCCCTTGCACAAAACGTATATATCTTCCGGTTGTTGTGTCAGTGCTAAGTATAACCAATTGTACTGTCATACAGAGTGGTATTGTCACACAGGTTGGAAAAGCTTGAGAAGGAGTGCAATATAAACCAGGCCCTTTCGTTTCAGACCTTCTCTGTTCTGCAAAGTCATTTGACACAGCTTACCTGGAGAATCTGGATTTTGTTGAGAGATGAACTTATCTGGGGACTCACACTCTTTCTGCTTCATTTGTTCTGTGGTTGAATCCATTTCCTCTTTCTTTCTTTCTCTTTGTTCATTCCGTTTCTCATTTTCTATCTGTTTTGTATGTGTCTGAGCAGCTTCTTCCAGCATCAGATCCTTTTTACCTCTAACGGCCCAATGCATTGACTAGATTAGTAAGCAGACACATGAAAATCATGTCAATGTTATGTTTTTTTGTTTAAAGTTCATTGTGTGTAACAGCTGACTTATAAGAGCTTCTTTACAGAATGTTAGATTTAACTATATGTACTAACCACCTATTCATCAGTGAGCCCAGATATTAATCAATCAAAAGATTAATTAGTCCTTACTGTTTTAGAAGATCAATGTTATAAGGAAACGTCCATATTATAGTACCTGGTATCAAGGGATCAGCATCAGGGAGGTAAAAAAAAAAAAAGATGCAATTTCTCAGAAAACTAAATACAGATTTAGTATGTAAGAAACAATTCTAACTGTAGACATATATAGTCCCAAAATTATTGAAAATAGGTGTTGAAACAAACTGGAATATAGATGTTTTATAGAAGCACTATTCACAGTAGGCAAAAAGCAGAAACAACCCAAATGTTCACAAATTGATGAATGACTAAATTAAAATGTGATTATATATGTGTATGTATGTATACATACAATGGAAAATTAGTTATAAAAGGGAGTAAATACAAAAATAGGTTACAACCTTGTTAAGCCTCAAAAACATTTTAGTAAAAGAAGCAGGCCAGGTCAAAGTAGGTCAAATATTGTGTAATTCCGTTTACACTGTATCAATTTACATAAAGAGAACTTTCTAGAGATAGAATGTGGATTAGTGGTTGCCAGGGCCTAGGGAAAAAGGGAATCATTGCTAATGGTTTTTCTTTAGAGGTGATGAAATGTTCTGAAACTAGACCTGATAACGGGTAAGCAACATTGTAACTGTAGTTCCTGCTACTGAGCTGCATGCCTAAGTGATGAATTTTGTAATGCAAATTTGACTACAGAAAAAAAAAATAGAATGAGGCTGTGTCTTTGAATATGCTAGAGATTAAGTACTATTTGACACTAGTACTGTTTAACTACTTGATGTGATATCAATGAGTTCCTCAAAGTTCAAACCTTGAAAACTTTTTAAAAAATTGTATATTTATTTTTTTGAAAGGCAGAGTTACAGATAGGCTGAGCCAAAGGGAAAGAGAATCTTCCATTGTTGCTTCACTCCCCAAAAGGCCACAGGGTGGAGCTGTTTTCCCAGGCAAATTAGCCAGGAGCTAGATCAAGAGTGGAGTAGCCGCGACTGAAACCATTGCCCACATGGGATTCCACTGCAGGCAGCTTGGAAACTTAATCACCATTGCAGCAATGTTAAGAAGCGGGCCCTTTAAGAAGTGATTAGGTAAATGGATCCCTGTTGCAATCACAAGCGTGCTTCCTCTGATGAGGGGAAAGGATACTAGGGTCATTAGTGAAAACACAAAAAGAAATTTTGCAATTCAGGGCCCAAGAGCTGAAAACGTGAATGTGTCATAAGAGGGACAGAGGGCCTGCACGCGTGCTCAATGCATTTCTCTTAAAATCAGAGTGTCTGTAGTTTACCTTAGATGAGTGGTGGGCACTAATGACTCAACAGCAGTAAACACTGTGAGAACCTTCAGTGGGAAGACAGTGGAAGATAGTCTGAGAATAGTCTTACCCATGATTATGAGTAAATCTGTATAAGTGTTTCAATATCAGACCCTAGGATCTGCCCATTCCAATTAAAGAAATACTCAGAGGACATATCCAAAAAGTGTTTAACCAAATGTATCAGTGCTAGTCAAAGGATTAATGTAGAAATGATTTTAAACAACTTAGTTTGCTGGCACAAGCCTAAAAAATCACTCATTCCACAGGGAATACTTCTCAGTCCCAGTAGGGTTCTAGATGCTCAGAACAACATTTAGCATCAAGCCAACTGGTCTGTTGTGGAGAAACTCATTTCAATAGAATAGGCATCAAAAAAAAAAAAATTAGTGAAAGCAACTGACACTAAGAGGGAAGGGAAGGGTCCATACAACAAATCATAAACTACACAAGGCAGAATACTGGTTTATGTGTGGAGATAACTAACACTCAGCAGACATCTAGCCCAAATGCTAAGGCCACTAATTCCAACTTCTGTGAAACTGGCATGAAATTATGCTACCTTCATAATTAGCTTATTTATCACCAGCTTTTCTTTTTGGGTCTCTTTTGGTTTTTTTTTCTCTCTAAGAAGTCATCCTCTTACATTCTGTAGGTTGGTCAATACTTAGAAATAAAGTTTATCTATGTGCCAACAAACACTGGAACAAATAGAAAAATCAACTGATTTAGATAAGTCATTTATCAATTGAACAACCACCCCAAATGAACTGGTTATGATTGCCCACGATCACCATGAGTAATCTTTTACTTGCCCAGAACTAATCAAGACACAAACAGGTCCATGTGGAGGTGCCTGGCAACCCCATGTGTCCTCCCAGAAAGTAACCAATTCAGCAGTCAATGTTTTTATTGCCTCTTTATGAAATGTGGCCAGGGATAATTTTAAATTCACAGGAATTCCTCTCTCTCTCTTTTTTAATGTTGTGCTTAGTTGTGAATGTTGGTTTGTACTAACCATGGCCCCACAGTCATCCTAGAGCTATTCCACTCTAGATTTTAGAACAAGAGGGAGGACCATTCACACCTTGGATCCCTTTGGATAAACTATTTACCATAACAAGATGAATTTCTATAAGATTTCTTGGGATAGAAAGATCTTTCTTTCAGGTTATCTCAGGATTTCCCAAAGATAAGGATTGCAACCCTCATCCCACACACACCTTTTTTAAAATCAACGCCACATGTCTAAACTTCTGTGTCCAACATATTCACTGACCTGAGTGAATCCCTAACTTATTTTTTACCAAGTGAACTATCAGGAAGAATTTCTAAAAGAAATAATGAAGAGATACACTTGGAGGAAAAATTACTAATCACAATTTAATCTCTTATGGATGATATGGATGTGTCTTTCTTGAAGCTGTGGCTCTTTGGGGAAATTGTCCCAGAAGAAGTTCCTGTTCCACAATTTTATATACATTGCTGCTACAGTGAGCTGTGATTTATCCTGCTTTGTAGGCATGAGAACTAATATGGCTACCAACTAGTGCTCTTCCTTCCAGAGGGATTATATTACTTAAAACAACAGAAATATAGAAGGGGTGGCCACTGCAATACAGTAGGTTAAACTGCCGCTTGCAACAATAGCATCTCATATCTGAGTATCCAACTTCCTGCGAATATGCCTGAGAAGCCAGGATAGGATGATGGTCCAAATACTTGCACCCCTGCCACTCAGGTGCAAAACGAAGATGGAGCTGTAGGTTCCTGACTTCACTTGACCCAGCCCAGCTGTTGCAGGCATCTGGGGAGAATACCAGCAACTGGAAGGTCTCTTTTCCCCTTCCTTCTGCCCCTGTCATTTTACCTTTCAAATCAATAATTTAAAACAAAAAAAAAAGGGGACAGAAATAAAGGAGTGATCATGTAAAGGAAAGATTTTATGAGATTCAACCATCAATACATATGTGGGGCAAGAGAACATGCAGCTATGTTTAAGATAAATTTCAGTGGAAATTCAATTCCTAAAATTGGAGTCATTTTATTGGCTGACCCAAACAGCGTAATTGAGATGTTTGTCTACAAACGGAGAAACAATGATTCATTAAAAGAACAATACTGAACATGTAAAACTATTGATTTCTCTAGAGTAATAAAAATGAAAGGATAAATAATGAAATACAGGGAGAAAGCAATACAGAGAGTAGGTGATGAGATCCCACATGCAGAAGTAACTGTCAGGAGTGCAACCAGAGGGGCCAAGAGGGCAGCTGGCCCCAGAATTCTGGCAGATGAAGTCCAGCAGAGATGAAGCTTAGTACAAGAAATTCAAGGTCCACTAAGGAAGGCGAACAAAAGGAAGTCAGAATCAGCAAACTTTCATCCAAGGAAGACAGGTGAGAAGAAAGATTGCTGCTACTCTAAAGCAGAAACTTAAATCTCATTTTTGTATCACTAATAACAATAAACCTGAAGCCAAATGCTAGCCCAGCAAAACTGTTTCAGCTTGTCATGAAGACAAACGATGCAAGCAGTAAAATCCAAAATGTAATTACCTTAAGCCTTCAAGCAGTTCATTTTCTTTTTCAGAGAGAGACTTATTTGATTTTATTTGACAGTCAGATTTGCATAGAGAAAGAGAAACAGATCTTCCAGCTACTGGTTCATTCCCCAAACAGCAGCAAAGGCCGGGACTGAGCCAATCTGAAAGCAGAAGCTTGGAGCTTCCTCTAGATCAGGGGTCCAAGGTCTTGGGCTATACTTCACTGCTTTCCAAGGCACAGACAGGGAGCTGGATCAGAAGTGGGACAGCTGGAACACAAACTGGCACCCACATGTGATATATATGCTAGGGACAGAGGATTAGCTTGCAAGACCACCTTCCAAGCCCCAAAGAATTCATTCTTAATGTATACTTGATCTTAGCCAAAAGGCCGAGAAGTGATCATTGTTAATCTAAACTCAAAGCAAAAATGCTGTGTTTTCAGCAGGAAATTAGTATGTATAGGTAAGCCATTGCGAGTATAAATTAAAGCAGAGATTTGGAGAACAGTTTTTGAAAAATTCACAGCTAATTTAATATTGCATGCTAAAAATTAAGCGACAACGTTAAGTGGGTGATCATGAAAAATTAATTATGGGGGCTGGCAACATGACATAGCAACTAAACCTCTACCTGCTGTGCCAGCAACCCATAGGACTGCCAGTTTGAGCCTGGTATCTTCACTTCTGACCTAGCTTCCTACTAATGGCCTGAGAAGGCAGTGAAGGAGTGCCTAAGGCCCTTGCCATTGGAGACCCAGAGGAAGGTCCTGGCTCCTGGCTTCAGATTAGCTTGGCTCCAGCCATCGCAACAATTTGGGAGGCAAACCAGCAGATGGAAGATAGCCGCACCCCCCTTTCTTTCTCTCTCTCTCTGTTTCTCCCTTGCTCTAACTGTGCCTTTCAAATACAAATAAAATTAATCTTTAAAAATGAATTGTGAATTGAAAGATTAAAATAGCAAGAGGGGACTGAAAATATGGTTGTCCAGAGTTGGTACAGCAATGTTTATCTACCTAGTATCATTACAAGTTTTGACTATCAGAGGTACTTCCAAATCCTCAAGAAAAATAGGATTAAAAGTTGACTTTGTGGACTGCCATTGTGGCTTGACAGGCTAATCCTTCAAGCACCAGCATCCTATATGGGCCAGTTTGTGTCCCAGCTATTCCACTTCCCATCCAGCTTCCTCTTGTGGCCTGGGAAAGCAGTGGAGGATCACCCAAGTGCTGGGGATCCTGTACCTGCATGGGGGAGCCAGAAGAGACTCCTGTATCCTGGCTGCATATCTGGCTCAGTTCTAGCCACTACAGCCATTTAGGGAGTGAACCAGTGGATGGAAGATTTTTCTGCCTCTGCTCCTCTCTATATATTTGCCTTTCCAATAAAAAAATAAATAAATTTTTTAAAAAGTTGACTTTAGTGCAAACAAATTTTTTAATCCAAGCACATGAAGGATGTTCTTCAACAAAACCATGGAAAATGTGTATTGTGCAAAACTATGCAGGGATTTCAAATTTTGCATCAGTAGGTCTAACATTATAGCACAGTGGATTAAACTGCTTGCAATTCAGAAACACCGTATCAGAGGGCCAGTTTGAGTTCCATCTGTTTTGCTTCCAGTGTAACCACTTGCTAATGCACCTGCAAAGGCAGTGGTTAGGGGAAGCTAGATAGAGTTCCTGGCTCCTAACCTGAGTGTGGCCCAATCCTGGTCCAACCCTGGCTGTTGTAGGGAGTGAACCAGTTCCACCACCCACCATAACTATCCTTTTCCAGTAAATAACTATCTTTTAAAGATGGCATCAAAATGAATTAATCTCTTTTCTATTAATTTTTCAAGAAAGAGAGTCAAAGAGCTCCTATCCATAAGTTCATTTTCATAATGCCTATAACACCTGGGGCTGGGCATCTAGCTTGGTGGCTAAGACATTCACATTCCATACCAGAGTGCATAGATTCAGTACCTGAGTCTGACTCCTGACTCCAGCATTCCCACTAAATGCAGAACCCAGGAGGCAGCAGAGGTGGGCCAACTTGTTGGTTCCCTACCATCCACATAGGAAATGAGGATTGAGTTTCTGGCTCAGCTCATCCTTAGGAATTGGCACTTGGGGAGTAAATAAACACACTGGAGCTAGCTCACTCTCATCTAGCTAGCTAGCTAGCTAGTTAAATAGCTCTGCCTTTCAAAATGAATTTTAAAAAGAAGAAATAAAATAATAGGCTAGCATAAACTAAAAAGATAGCAATGACCTTGCAATCAATCCAAATTTAGTAGTAAATGCTCAATTTGAGAAGCAAATTTATTAGCACTCCGGAAGCAGAACATACAAACAGGGAATATAAAGAATTAGAGATCATGCAAAGTTTTCATGAACTTATTGAAAGCCCCCTCCCCTTTTTGAAAAAAAACAAACAGACTGGACAATGTGGACACAGGTTCTCTGGCACTGATGTATTGTAGTTAAATGTGGTATATTATTCCGCAGGAATTCCCCTCACAGGGTTTAATGAACATTGAGTTATATCCTTAACTCTGCCAACTTTTTGGTCCCCTCCATCCTATTGCTTCTTTACACTACTTACTGAGTCTACTTCACGAGCAGCCTGTCCTTCAGACATTCACATTATCCCAGAAAGAAACTCACTGTTTTAACTGAGTCAGTCAAAGCTTCCCACTGCTGAAACGGCATCGACATTTGGCTCCTTCTCCAGTGGTCATAGCGGGCTCGACTCTCTTCATTGGTCAAAATCTCTTTTGCCTTCTGCAGTTTCTGAAAAGTCTCCACTGGAAAACAAATCAAGAGATGAACATCTGTCTGTTGCAGGATTACTTTAAATTCCAAAAGCACCAAATGGATGTTGCTAGAATCATGTCTCTGCCATTTACCAGCTGTGTGACTTTGGGCCAGTTCACTTAGCAGAAGCTTTAGTTTCTGCACTTGCAAAGTCTGTCATAACAAACAAGATGCCTGACCCACAGAGTATTCCCTCCCTCTGCTGCCTGCCCCACCACCCACCCACCCAAGGATGAGCCAGGTAATGTTGTGGGTGCTAACTAAATAGATGAAAGCAACAAACACCAGTGGTGGAACAGAGAGACATTTATAGACATTGGACTGGGAATCACTCTTTTCTAGCACTAGTTGTAAGGGAGGGTGATGACCAGCCAAGAGGAATTTGTGACTGAAGAAAGACACTCGGGCAAGAAGGATGACAAAAATTTAGAGGAAGTAGTAATTACCAGTGTGGCTGAAGGATGCAGATTTTAGAAAACAGTGAGAGGGATGAGGGTCCAGTCATCCAGGACTGTAAATTTTGAGTACAGTAAATAGCTTGGTAAGTGCACAGTGGGTGGAAGCTTTGTCTTTGAGCTATATGCCCATATGACACACAATAGAAACTTTCCATTACCCAAAGTCTCTTCTGTCGTCAACAAAGAAAAAAAATCCTCTCTGGAGGTAGTAGTAATTATTGAGTTAACGATGTTAAACATGAGGTTATTGGAAACTACAGAAGAGCAAACAATAAAAAGCATCTTGTCATAGTAACTAACCTGAATGAGCAGTCCTTCTGTGCTGACAACAGTGTCCAGTTGCATAAATAAGCTGTCACTTTTTCTGACAGGAATAAAAACTGATTAAATTATCACCAAGGATGCACAGGCCAGCTACTACTAGTGCTATGGACTGACTTAGCAGCATTACCAGAATGAAAGAAGCCCTGCTTAGAACTATTCTGATGTCAGTCCTCAATAACAATGGATAAGCAGAAGGCAAACAAGATTTTATCTTTCCTGTTACATGGCTTTTCCTTTTTCCATTCTCTTCATCACGTTTAATAAACTGAGTTTTGATTTACATCTGTCTTTTAATATACCAGCTAATCAAATGAGTCACACAAGATCAATAGTTACCAGTTCTAGGTAGAGAACTCATTATGTAAGGTTATACTTTAGGAGAATAAATGAGGCTAGAACCCTTGAAAAAGATTCAGATTTAACTCCTGGGTCTACTTTGAAAATATAGATTCTTTTAACTTCACATTTCTCAAGATAATTTTTATCAATTTAGCCACATTTAAAATAGTTTATAATTGAGAAGCCATTATGAGTCAGACATTCTTTGTAAAAATTCTGGAGAAAAATACAACTGGTAGCAGTGATTTTTATGGAAGGGAAAGGCAAGAAGACTAGGTTTTTCAGCATTGTTTACTGTTTTTATGTTAAGGATGAAAAGCAATAAAGTTTTCCCCCAAAATTTACATGTTTATTTGAAAGGCAGAATGACAGAGAAAGAGGGACAGAGAAATGCAGTTCCAGGTGGAGTTCCTGGCTCCTGGCCAGCCACAGGTGCTGCAGTTACTTAAGGAGTGAACCAGTGGATGGAATCACTTACGTGCACTCCCTCCCCCTCTATCCCGCTCTGCCACTCGCCCCCTTCCTCTCCTTCTCTCTGTTTCCCTGCCTTTCAAATCAGCAAATCTTTAAAAACAAATAAAATAAAAAGTTGTGCTGACCCAAAGGTTACAACAAATTTCAGCTACAAACCCAGCAGAGGACGATCTTGATGTCTGTGTACCTTTGCATTTTAAAGAATGTTTACATAGTCCAATGTTTCTCTGAACAGCAAACCTTGAGGCAGCTCACACAAGAAGATTCCTATCACTATGGCAACAGAAAGCTGCAATTGTTGCACAGTGGTTCATCAGGTATCCCAAATGGAAATTGTCAGGGACAGAGAAACAATTCAGAGTCATTCTCCAATAGAAAAGAGCCTAAGAAAAGAATAATAACCCAGGGTGCTCACTTTGGCAGCACATAGACTAAAATTGGACCAATACAAAGAATAACCTGGAGAATAACATTAGTTGTTTATCAAATGTTTATAATTTTATGCTTGGATACCTATCTTATATTAACTCCAGTTCAGACAGGTATTTAATATCTCCCAAAGAAAAATTCATTCATTTATTCATCCATTCACTCATTCAAGAAACTGTTCACAGGATAGGTGTCTGGCCTAGCAGTGAAGGCACCTGCTTGGATGCTCACATCCCATTTTTCTATGACTAGATTGGATTTCCAGTTCTAGCTCTTGATTTCAGCTTCCTCTTCACATATACCCTGGGCCATAGCAATGATGGCTCAAGTGACTCATTTCCTCCATTGAGTTCCCAGATCCCGGCTGCTGCCCCAGCCTGAGACCACTGCAGATCTCTGGGCAGCGAACAGCAGGCAGCATTGTTGTCTCTTTTCCTCCTCTCTCTTGACCCCTTCCTTCTCTTCAAATTAAAAAAAAAATGAAATAAAAGTTTTTTTTAAAATCACACATACATGTACATTATACTCATATAGTCAACATCATCATCAAATTTAATCTGAAGATAAAATCAGGGAAGAAGGGCCCAGTGCGGTAGCCTAGCAGCGAAAGTGCTCGCCTTGCACACGCCAGAATCCAATATGGGTGCCGGTTCTAATCCCGGTAGCTCCACTTCCCATCTAGCTCCCTGCTTATGGCCTGGGAAAGCAGTTGAGGATGCTGCATCTACTTAGGAAACCCCAAAGAACTTCTTGGCTCCTGGCTTCAGATCGGTTCAGCTCTGGCCATTGCAGTCACTTGGAGAGTGAATCGGCAGACAGAAGATCTTCCTTTCTGTCTCTCCTCCTCTATGTATAGCTGGCTTTACAATGAAAATAAATACATCTTTAAAAAAAAAAAAGGATCAGGGAAGGAATAAACAAGAGACTCCAAGTGCACTGGCTAAGTTTTAAGCTGGTAGTAGACGGGAATCTGTAATACAATGCTTTATTTCCTTTTGTATATATTAAATCACCTATTCGTGCATAATTTTAAAAAAAAAAAGCTGTGTGTGAAGCAGTTAAAGGAATGCTGTCAGAATCATCCAGCCATGGAATGATGATGGCTCACCCATGGCAGTGATGGCAAAAATGGAGGGAAGAGGACACAGTGGAGAGAGATTTGGAAGATAACTCAGTGGTCGGTCAGAAGAGACAGGAGACTGCCTGTTCAACTAAGTGGATGGTGGTGGCATTAAGATGGAGAAACACAGAAAATGAAGCAAGGCTTTATACAGGACATGAGGAGAATAGCAAGCCCAGTGTCGGATAGAGTGACTTTAAAATGTTCCCAAATGGAGAGTTGTGAAAAATGATTGGAACTACAGTCTGAAGACAGGGAGCACCAGCTGAATTAAGGATAAATTGGGATCTGTCAACAAAGAGCTGTGGATAGACACCACAGACTTTGATTAGGCTCCAGGGATAATGGAGGGCTCAAACTGAAAAGAAAATTTAGGGGGTGGGGGAAGGTATAACAACAGAGAAGGAGTCACAAAGGAGACTGGGAGCAACCCAAGGGGCTGGAGGAAAACCACGGGCATGTGTTACCCTGGAGGTTAAGAGAAGAGTGCTTCAGGAGGAAATGTATGGGATAATGAACTTCACACAGTTCGCAAAAAGTGGAAACATAAACTAAGTTTATTTTGGTGTAAAACAAATCTGGAATCCCCATTTGCATATGCAATCACCAGTGACAAAATTTGATATAAACTCAGGTACTATCCAGAAACCATTGAATTTGGCAAGCAGGAAAACTTCGGCTCAGTTTTTTACAAAGGTGATGAGGAAGTCAGAATGAGACAACTGAAACATGGGAGAGAATGGAAGTGCAGACGTCAACGGTGAACTTGGTTTTTCTGGAAGTTCGACTTTGGAAAAAAGAAAGATAGGAAAAGGGAAGGAACAAAAAGCAGGCCGTTGAAAGACTGTTGATTTATTAATATTTTTTCAAGCTTGAACTTAGTATATTTAAATGATAATGATATGATCATAAAGAAATAAGAGTATGAGCAGATGGACATATTCAAATCACTCAAAGTTTTGAAAAGGTGGCAAAGGTCCTACACAATCATCTCTCCTCCCACCTTCTAACACTAAAAATAATCTTTGGAATTAGACGAAAGAATAAGTTTGAACATGACAGATAAAAGAGCATTTATTTTTCAGATTCTTTTCTGAGGGTTGTATGTGCCAAGTGCTTTCTTGTGAAACAGACATTGTTAAGTGCTTACCCGCTTTGGAGTTTTCTGGATGCTTGTCAGGGTGACATTCCAAAGCTCTGATCTTAAATTCTGCCAGGATTTGTTCAACCTGAAACAAAAATCAGTGTTGAAATTAAAGAATCCAACTTAAATGACATGAAAGAAGAAAATGGACATCATTCCTCCCCAAAACAGCCATGACTAACCAACCTTTTCACTTTGATACTTACATTTCCAATATAAATTTTTACATTAAGAAAAAAAAATCCAGGCTCAGCATAATGATTCAGTTAGCTGATTCTCCCTCTGTAAGTGCCCGCATCCCATGTGGGCATCAGATCCTGTCCCAACTGCTTCGCTTCCCACTAGCTCCCTGCTTATGGCCTGGGAAACTAATGGAGCATAGCCCGCATGTTGAACCAGGAAGAAGCTCTTGGCTCCTGGCTTCAGATTGGATCAGCTTCCATCACTGAGGTCATTTGGGAGTGAACCAGAAAATGAGAAATCTTTCTTTCTGTCTCTCCTTCTCTCTGTAAATCTATCTTTCCAATAAATAAACAAATAAATAAATCTTTAAAAAAATAATCCTTGGGGCAGGTATTTGACCCAGCAACTGGGACGCCTGCTTCCTAGGTTTGAGTGCTTGGGTTCAAGTGCTGGCTCCATTCTTCATTCTAGTTTAGTGCTGATGCACTCCTTGGGGGGGCAGCAGGTGATGTTCAAATTCTTGGTTCCCAGCTACCCACATGGGAGACCCAAACTGGGTTCATGGCTCCTGACTTTAACCTCGGCCAACGACCCATCCATTGCCGGCATTCAGCAAGCAAGCCAGTAGATGGAAGTGCTTTCACTGTTTCTGTTTTTGCCTCTTTTTTTTTTTTTTTTAAATCTCCCTTTCAAGCAAATTGAATAAATAAGACATAAAATACGAAAATAAAACAGAAAAAAAGGCACACATGATAAGTAAAAATACTATTACCAGTCATTTCATAAAAAGAAATGACTCTTACCTGGATAGGCCATGCCATTAACAGATCCAGAAAAAGGATTGCTGAGACAGTCATTTTATTTTCCTTTTAAAAGATGCCACAGTGTGTGTGTGTGTGTACGATTATTCCCAGGAACCAAGACATTAAACTGTGTTAAATATTATACATAAGCAATGGATCTTTTTTAGTGGATTGAAAAACGAATCCTCCTTTTTTGTAGGCTGAAAAGATAATAGCATGGCTACAAGAAGACTGACCAAATCATTCAAGGATATAATGACCCTTTCTTTGTAATCCAATGCATATTTTTGAAAGCCCAAATTATAAAACTAATCAAGTGAAATTGTGTTTCTATTATTTTAAATAATTCCTTCAACACTTATTGGGCAATAGGATAATCCAAAGTCTGAAGACATATGATAAAATCACAACATGTCTTTCCCAACTGTTGTAAGTAGTCACCACCTACATAAACATGCAAGGTACACATCTAAAAGAGACTTCAAAACTATTCTCTGAAAGGTTCTTTTATTTTTTAATCTTCAGGATACCTAAAATAGTTTCTCAGGCAAAACTAGAAATGTTAATCCTTTATATGCAATATCACATCCTATTCTCAAAACACAGCTAACCATACTTTATTGTTAAGCCTTTGTTCCTATGAGAAATAAATAAATATAAAAATGTTTTGCTGGAAATATTATTTATTAGATTTTATTTTCTAAGCTTGCTATTTAAATAATATTTATATGTTCATAGTTTTAACAGTGAAAACAAATTATATTGTTTATATAACATAAAAATATGATATGTATATATTTTACCAACATAATTAAATAGTATCTGCTGACTTAATAGTAATGACTTCTTTTATTGTCACCTCAGTACCACTTAAATGATTTAAAAGTTCATAATAAATAAAATATTTAATAAGAAAATAATTCAATCATGGTAAGACAGTAAAGCAAAGTATCTTCTATTCATTAAAATGTATTTAAGATCAAAGAGAAAACTTTATTATGTTAATGAGTAAAAAGGAGAAATCAATGAGTACATTTAACAGACTCACACAATTGTCTTCAAAATATAGATATAAAGACTAGATTAATATGTCATAATATTAATAGTGTCACCTTTGATAGAATTGTACATTATTTTTCCATAACTTAGAAAATTCCTATAAGAATTACAGAATTTTCAGTTTATTTCATAAACCATCCCTTCAAGAAGTAATTTCTATTTTGCAATGTGAGACGCTAACATTAAAAAAGATGCTGTTTGACTTATCATTTAACTGCTCACAAAAGTCTGCATTTAAAAATTTTAAAACCACTAATTTACTAGAAATTTAACTTTCATCGCAACTACAATATGAATTAGAAAATTAAATATATAATGTGTGTAGACTATGAAATACCGCCATCAGCCATTACAATAAAATTTCCGATATATATTTATATTTAGTACATTGTGAAACAAAGCAAATGACCATTTGCCAGAATAAACAGTATTTAATCAGAAGCCTCCATAACACTGCCACACAACACAGTTCAAGAACCCAACATTTGAATCCTTGGCGGTTTTTAGCCAAAAGTGCTTTAGAAGTCAAGGTTTTTAGGCAATTCAACTAAAAGTCCTAAACCAGAACTTAAACTACGGTGGTGAAAAAAGCACCGCGTTATCTCCTGGCTTACCGAAGATAGTTCATCACATCCCAGTAACGTGTAATAATCTTCGGCGTCTTCCGACTTGTAATTTAGTATCGCATCCATTTAGATTATAAATCAGCTTTTCTTCCCGCGGACAGACACTACGAGCTCTACACTACCAGGAAAACCTCTTTAAATCTGAACTGGAGCAGCCCGTTCTCAACGACAAAAACTAGCTTTAAGACTGACCAGCAGTCAATACGGCAGATGTCACCGAGCCCTTTGTCAACACTACCTCTGGTTGGCTGTTTACAGAAAAGAAGGGGCCGGGTGCTGGAGGTCGCAGTGCGGCCTGGGATCTGTAGTTTGAGTTTGCGCCAGGCAAACAGGTGAACAGAAACAACCCATATTCACAGATTCCCCGCAATGATCTCCAGCTCCTCTCTTTGGTTGTCATTTTCCCTTTCTTAAGGTAAAATGTGAAGCCCTGTAGTAGGAATCTTAGGATTTGTTACTAAAAGTCACTAGTGTGAGTGCTTTTTGGAGTGTATAAAAACGTTTTATAATATTAAAAACAGTTTCAGCATAGATGGAAGTAAACCAAGAGAATTTTCATCTCTGTGATAATGTATTCACTTTGTATACCTTTAGGACCTACTTTGTGTTCAGCAAGTTTGTAGAAATGAGGCAAACGCCACAAACTCTCGTTCTTGCAGAGAAGAATGAAGGTAGACCAGAAGCATGGAAACAAGATCATGTTCTGTGCTACCCAGGAAATGGAAGGGGACAGTGGAAATGTCTGATAAGGGAAGGTGCAGTGCGCTTCTTTTGGATTGCCGCTCTGCAGCCCATGAGTGTCCCCAGCCTAGGCAGAGACCAGGGAAGCTGTGCCCTAGAAAAAGCCACTCAAGTCTGGGATTTAGAGAAAAGGGTGAATGGGAAGGCAGAGCACATATTAACTGCCTTTGCCCTCTCATAAATCATCAATAATTTTACACCTAGCCCTCTAGCAGGATCACGAAGAGATTTTGACATATCCGTGTTCGCATAGCGTTATTCACAGCAGCCAAAAGGTAAGGATGGCATCACAAGCATCTATCAATGAACAAATCAATAAACTATGGTTGATACTTACAGAGGAATATTATTCAGCCCGAAAAAGGAAGGATATATTCATTCGTGCTACAACATGGATGAATCTTAAAGACGCATTTGGTTAAGTGAGCCAGGCACAAAAATGTAAATACTCTATGATTCCGTTTATATGAAATGTCTCGTGTAGTCAAATACATTGAAACGAATTAGAATAGGGGTACCATGAGTAGGTGAGTCATTGTTTAGCAGGCAAGATTTTCTGTTTTGCAGGATGAAAGATTTGTGTGGGTGATGATAATGGTTACATAACAACATGGATGTGATTAATGCCATTACACTGTATACATAGGATAGATAAGGTGGTAAATTTGAGTTTTACATATATTTTATCACGACTTTTAAAAAATCATCCAAAATTTCTCAGACTAAATAACATTGGTCAAAAATCTCTGGCTCTCCATCCTGAGAAGAGTCAGGGAAATACTTTCATGTTTTTCAAAAGATATTTAAAAAAAGAGAGTCTAAGAGCAATCCTGGTAAGGTTCTTGCTCAGATTTTTGGTTTGGTTTTGCGATTAGCAAATAAGTGTATAGAAAAAGATGAAGAAACAGAAATCTCTCCACCTGATAAACCAGTTTGATGCTCAGATTTTATTAAACACAGTTTCAAAGGTCTTTTTCCTGAACTATCATATTCTCACCATTACATATATTAAAGTTAGCAAAAATGCTAGACACATCCAACAACTGCTGGCAGCAGTTTGTACAGCTTTTCTGCAATGGAAATTGGCACATCATAAATCAGATAATTTTACAGGATCTTTATCCAAGCAACTGTAATCCAAGGAGATTATTCAAAGATTATGATGTGTGCAAAGATATAGCCATAATAATAGTTATCCTTATAATATTGAAAAAAAATTTAGAAAATAAAATAAGCAAGCAAAAATACTGGTCCACATACAGCAATAAAAGTGACATAGAAACTTATTTAATGACTGGAAAATGTGAATACTTTTTTATTAGCAAATAAGGATTACACAACAGTGTTACTGCTTTGAAACTTCACTGAACACTAAGACTGAGTAAAATTCGTGCCACTATTTAATAAGTAAAAAAAAGTGGGCGCTTCCCCAGCTATAGGTAATGGCCTAAGTTGCATTGTACCTAGGCAAATGTCATACTGTTGGGAGAAAAGCAGCTAATAGCCTGTGGGCATCCTGGTCCTGGTTAATGCCAAATTTGTGTTAACTATACCAGTGCGCCAGCATAGTTGCCTATTTTTTTTTTTTTCTTGAAAGGTATGAGGTGCGGGGGCTGGGGGGCCAGATGCTGGCATGCGGGCAACACCAGCACACTGGCAGGTTGGGTCTGGAGACCCACAAGCAAATGTACACAGGCCCTGGGCAAGTAAGCCGGGCAAGTAAGGCCAGCAAGCCACATCACCAGAAGACTGGGCTTGGGGACCCATGGGCTCGCAGACATGGGGGGCTGTGGATTGCTCAGGGAAGAGGGTTTGGAGATGTATGGGAGGGAGGACTGCTGAGGGAGAATGTGACAGGTGAGGAGTGCCTTCTGGGTGATTTACACTGCTCACTTGAAGGTAAATGAGAGGGCTGAGACCAGATGGTTTGGAGGCAGGAAACCAAAGATTCTTTCAGGTCTAAACCAATACACCTTCCTATGTGACAGAACTGAGTTAGGTTTGTTGGTATCAACCACTGCCTACTGGCACACACACAAAAGCTATGGCTGGGGGAGCGTACCTGCAAGCCTCAACCACAGTATCCACCAGTGAGTGTTGGGGCTGGACCGTGACACTAACCAGCACATGAAAAACCTGGGTCTTGGAGCATTTTCTGTGGGGAATTGTGGACTCACCCCTGTGAGACTGCCATACCAGCTACTTTGCTGGAGGGCTGGGATTGGTGACAGGCCAAGCTAGACATGACCGTGGATCTCAACAACGCTCATGGGTGCTGGGGTTGGGAACAGACTGGGATGGTACAGGCTACAGTACACACAGGCACAACCAAGAATTGGGTGTAGGGCAGGCCAGCCACAACATCTACCAACACACACATAAGTCAAGACTGGGAGTCAGACTGTGCCAGATAAGGACCTAATACCCACTGACATGAGTGAGATCTGGGTCTAGGAGTGGACATGTTGGGGGAAACTTGGGCAACTCCCCTGCTGAGCCATAGCTCCCGCTGATGAGCACATGAATCAGAGCTGGGTTTTGCTGGGTAGGGCTGCTTCACTTCTCAGCAGGTATGTGTTGGCCCTATAAAAAGCAGACCAGGCAGGGCCAAGCAAAACCATAGCACACTGGCATGAGGGAGGGCCAGGATGGAGTGCTGATCATGCTGAGCTATGCTCAGCTATCACATCTACCAGTTTGCATGATAGCCGGGGATGGGAGCAGGCTGGGCAGAGCTGGACTGCCAAACCCACTAACAATAGTTGGGACAGGGAGCAGGCTGGGCCAGGCCAGGCTGGCTGGGTTGCAAAGGCCAAGCTGAGTGATGGGTTATGCCAAACTGGGTCAGAGGAATCAGTGGCATGCACAAGATCTGTAGCCGGGAACGAGCTTTGTCGGGGAGCTAAGGAAATGCTCCTTCCTGACTGTGGTTCCCACTAGTGAGTACAAGAGCTGGAATAGGGGTGGCAAACTGGGCTGGGCATGGCTGTAGCATCCCTCAGCCTGGTGTGGGATGGGCCCAGGATGTGCCAGACTTGTCTAGGCTCCAGCACCCATTGGTGCTCCCAAAAGCCAGGATACGTGTAGGACAGGCTGGCTAGGTCACAGCACCCACTGAACAACACAAGAGCTGGGTCTGGGGGTGGGACGGGCAGGGCTGTAGTACCCAATGGTAAGAGCCAAAATGGTTGAGGCCGTCAGCAAGGCCACTGTTCCTTCCAGAAAGGGCCAAGTCAGGTTAGGCCAAGGCCCCATCAGTGTACATGAATGAGATCTGCCAATGGGAGTTGACATGATATAGGAGCTTGGGGAACTCCTCTGTCAGGATGCAGTCCCCCAACAGGTTAGCACAAGAACCAAAGAATAGCCCAGACCAGGCCAAGTTACAGTACTAGCCAGCATACGTGTGGATCATGTCTGTGGGTGGGCCCGGCTGGGCCAGTTCATAATATCTACTGATAGATGTAAGAACCAGGATAGGGTGCAGGATGGGCCGGCCAGGTTGGTCAACAACACCAACCAGTTCACATTAGGGCCGAGACTGGGGCTGGTTGCTGGGTTAGCTGCAGCACCCACCAATATAAGCTGGAACTGGGGGGCAGGCCAGGGAGAGACCTGGCTGTAGCACACTCTGTAGCTACAGATGCTCCCCTGCTGGGCCACTGCTCCTGCTGGTGAACATGAGAGCTGGGATTGGGGGCAGACCAGAATGGGCAGGGATACAAGACCCATTGGCCTGCATGTGAGCTTGTTGAGGGAGAGCCAGGCTGGGCTAAGTGACCATATCCACTGGTGCATGCATGAACCAGAGTAAGTTCAGGCTGATTGAGCTTTGCCACTTATCAGCTGGAAAATGCTGGGAATTGGGGCACATCCTATCAAACTGCACTGCAGAATCACTTCGAAAATACAAGATCTGGGATTGGGAGTGGGCTCAATTGGGGAAACTGGGCATCTCTCATGGGTTGCAACTCCCGTTGGTGAGCATGAGAACAAGGGCTAGGGGTTGGCCTGGCTAGACAGGCTGTGGCACCTGCTGGTCTGAGTGTGGGCTGGATAGTGGGATCAGTCGGGTTGAGCTAGGTTCTAATACCCATTGATGTGTATGAGAGCTGAATGGGATTTGGGACAGGCTGCATCAGTCTGCTACACATACCAGCATGCACAGGAACCAGGGTTGGGAGTGGATATGGTAGGGATTACTGGGAGTTGCTCTGACTAGGTTGCAGTTCCCACTGGTGTACATGAGGGCCAAGTGTGTGGTAGGCAAGGTTAGGCTGGGCCGCAGCATCCATTGTTTTGCATATGTGATGGATCTGGGGACAAAACTGACCAGGTGATTGCAGCCACCAGGGTGTGTGTAGGCTAATATGGAGGATGTACTGAGCCAGACCCCACTCTGGCTGGCACACACACAGGATTCAGGTTGGGGTCACTTCTGGTGAGGTTTCTTTGGGAACCCTTCTAACTGGATCACTGGACTCCAACCACAGTAAAAATCACAGGATATGTGGTCTGACTGTGGAATACATCTGTCAAAACTGAGTCTCAAAAAAAAAAACTGAGTCTCCATAGTGGCTGAGGTGTGTATGGTGGACAGCATGCAAAGATGTTCCATGGGGAATGTAACAGGGAGTTCATTGAACCTATAGAGGACATATAGTACCATGGAGGGCAAACAAATTGGATATCTCTCCTGAACAAGTATCTGGGCAAATGAAGACTCTAAGGTGGAATGTTGTCAGCCAATGTACCTTTGAAGGATTTACTCAACCTTGGAGCCATAAAATCAATAGGACATCTCAGAATTATCAAAACCACTTTAAGTGGTACCCTCAAAACAGGCTCCACACAGGAGACCCTGGGTGAAATTAGGTGACCTTTCCCTATTCCTGGGAACTGATGTGCTTGGGTTGCTGGGAGCAGCCCTCTCCCCTTCTCAACTTTGTCTAAGTACTAGAAGAAAAAAGGAGATTGGAGGCAGTCTCATCCACTTTCCCCTATCCCTTGACCCCCCCCCACCCTAATTGGTGATTCACATGGCCATACATCCCTATCAGTTATGTAAACAGTATCAAAAGTAAAATGAATTTATTATCCAAAAAAATAAGAAAGCAGGGCTGGCATTGTGGTATAGCAGGTGAAGTTGCCATCTGCAATGCTGGCATCCCATATGGGCACTGGTTAATGTTCCAGCTGCTCCATTTCCAATCCTGAGCCCTGCTAATGGCCTGGGGAAGCAGTGGAAGATGGTCCAAGTGTTTGGATCCTTCCACCCATGTGGCAGGATGGAGCTCCTGGCCCCTGGCCCCTGGCCCCTAGCATTGTCCTGGTCCAGCTCCTCCTGTTGTGGCCATCTGCCTAGTGAAAGTGGATGGAAGATTGGTCTCTTTCTCTCCCCCATCTTTTCTCCTTCTCTGTCTCCCCATTCCTTTCTCTATGTAACTCTTTCAAATAAATAAATGAATAAATCTTTTTAAGTAAGTATTTCAATTTTAAAGGTATGCATTGTACTATTCTATTGTTAAGAGTACACATTGTGTTTATGAAAAGGGCATTCTTGGAAGCTAGCATTGTCATTTTTTTCATATTCATTTGTTTTGATTTGAAAGACATAGTTTTTTAAGATCTATTTATTATTTTTGTTAGGCCAAACTTTTAAAAAAAGATTTATTTATTTTTATTGGAAAGGCGGATATACAGAGAGGAGGAGAGACAGAGAGGAAGATCTTCCGTCCAATGATTCACCCCCTCAGTGACTGCCGACAGCGGGTGCTGTGCCGATTTGAAGACAGGAGCCAGGAGCTTCCTCCAGGTCTCCCACATGGGTGCAGGATCCCAAGGCTTTGGGCTGTCCTTGACTGCTTTCCCAAGCCACAAGCAAGGAGCTGGATGGAAAGTGGAGCTGCTGAGATTAGAACCGGTGCCAATATGGGATCTCAGTGGGTTCAAGGTGAGGACTTTAGGTGCTAGGCCATCACTCGGGACCCAGAGAGGCCAATTTTTACAGAGACAGAAAAGCTAGAGAAAGGACTTCCATCCACTAATTTACTCCTCAGATAGCTGCAATTGATTGTGGCTGAACTGATCTGAATCCAGCAGCCAGGAGCTTCTTCCAAGTCTCCCACATACAGAGACCCAAGGACTTGAACCATCCTCCACTGCTTTCTCAGGCCGTAAACAGAGAGCTGGATCAAAGGGAGAGCAGCTGGGACATGAAGCAGTGCCCATATGAGATGCTGGTGCCACAAAGTGAAAGTGGCCCATTGTGCCACCACATTGCCCCATCTGTGGGTTCTCTCTCTCTCTCTCTCTCTCTCTCTCTCTCTCTCTCTCCTCTCTCTCTGTGTCTCAGATTTATTTCTTTTTATTGGAAAGGCAGATTTACAGAGAGAAGGAGAGACAAAGATCTTCCATCTACTGGTTCCGTTTATACCTCTCTGAATTGTTTTTATGGGGTAAATACCGTCATGTCTGTTTCCACTTGTTCGTTGGTATTTTCAGAGAAGCAAATATTATGTTTTATTTACATATGCTCATCGAAGGAAAAAACATATCGAAACTTACAGAAGAAATCATGTGGAAGTTTTGGTTAAAACTCTTTGGATCCTGAGACTCAATGCCCAACCTCAAAGCCTGGGCAGCCAAAGAAGAAGAAAAAAAGAAATCCAGTTTTTTTGTTTGTTTTCCCTAAGTATAGGCGTAGCTCACGCAGGGACTACAATTCCCAGAAGGTGCTGGGGCAGCGCGGCTACCGGGGAGAGGAGGGCGTGGCGCTTTCCCGACGCCCATGTTTCCACCAGTCTTGCACTAAAGTCCTTCGCGAAAAGCCGAGTGGGCAGACCTGCGGTTCTGCAGATAAGATGCGTCAAGGAGCAAAACCCCAGTTCAGAAACTGTGCCTGCAAAGCATTTATCCTCATTTGATACACGTCAGCACCCCAGTCCCCGCTCAGGGACGTCCGTAGTGCCTGTTCTCTGGTAGCGGGGTGTGGATTTCCACCTGGCTCCCTGCTCTCAAGGCCTCTGCAGTCCTCTGGCCGGCTGCATAAGGTCCCGCAGAAAGCCTGGCACGGAGCCTACTAGAACCTTCGCTGTCCTGTGCCAGTCCCTTTGTAGAACAGCCAGGTCCTCCTTGGACTTGCAATCCGCAGGTTCCTTGTCAGGCACTGCTGAGAGTTGGCAGTTAAGGATTCTGCCATGTGCATGGAGACCCAGGAGGAGTTCCTGGCTCCTGGCTTTGGCCAGATCTGGTTCCAGCTGTTGCGGTCAGCAACTTCAGATGGAAAATCACTGTCTTTATCTGTCACTATGCATTTCAAATAAATAAATCTTTTCAATTAAAAGAAAGTTTCCTTTTTGAAAAGAAATCAAATGCTTTGATTTGCTACCTTTGTGCCGGAGTTTGAAATCCCCAGATAACCATCAAGTCTTCTTTTTGTCCGCCCAGCCCTGCTGGGCTGGGGGAGGTGACTGGGAGACCTAGGTTAACTTGAATAAACCACCTTTATGTCGACTTCAGACTTGATGATTATCTGGGGATTTCAAAATCCGGCACAACACTACTGCACTCCCCACATAGCGACAACAGCCAGGTTTGGGCCAAGCTGGAGCCAGGAAATAGGAGCTCCATCGATTTTCCCACATCTGTGGTGGGGATCCCAGCACTTCCCAGATACATTATCAGGAAGCTGATTCTAACATATGGGAGGCCGCTGCTACAAATGATAGCATCGCCTACTGTATCACAGCTGCAGCCGCAAGCCTTTTTATTTTATTTTAAGATTTCTTTCTTTGAAAGGCACAGTTACAGAGAGGGAGAAAAACACTAAGAGAGAGAGAGGTCTTCCATCTGATTGTTCATTCCCCAAATGGACACAACAGCCATCACTGGGCTGGTCCAAAGTCAGGAGCTTCTTCCAGGTCTCTCATATCAGTGCAGAGGCCCAACCACCTGAGTCATATTCTGCTGCTTTCCCAGGCGATAAAGGGAGCTGGATTGGAAGTGGACCAGTTTGGACTCCAACTGGTGCCCATGCGAGATGATGGCACTGCAGGCATCAGCTTTATTCACTACATCATAGCAATGGCCCCCCTCCCCACCATCTTTTTAAATTGCTGCTTAGTATCTTCTATAACTATAAATGTTTATTTTAAACGGGACAGATTCTTTGAAATTCAGTTAAGAATTTCTTAGAAACAAGCACTTTGATATCTCCCTGCTGTCTCAGTTTTATTCATCTTAAATAGAATTATAGTAGAGTAATATAACCTGAAACAATTACGTGTGTATGTGTTTGTGTGTGTATAAATACAATATTAAGGAAAATAGTTACTTAATGCCATGAAAGTAGGCCACATAGCTGGTGAGACAACTTCTGGCAGAAGACACGTGGGTCTCTAATCCTGACTCCTAAGTCCCATAACCTAGATTAGCTTTCCTCTAATCTGACTATCCATTACAATTACTTCATGTTTTGTGTGACTAAAATGAGATGGTCAAAGTATGATTTCATAAATAACATGATGTTATTGCAATACAAAGAGCTTGTGGTTGTTTTCTTTTTCACAAGGCCTAAACGGAGGGTGAGAATAGCAGAAGGAATACCATTGATAGACAAGGGAACTGAGTAATTTTGTTCCAGGAACTGAAGTCTGTTTGCTCAGGACAGAAGGAGGCTCTGCAGTCTCCCTCCAGCTCGAGGCTTACCTCCTACAGGAGGTGCTCGGCAGAGATGGCTCAGCCTGCACAGCGAGGATCCAGCATGAGTCCGACACTGGACAATGCACAGTGGTGTTGTCATCTTTAGACAGTAGCCAGAAGGCTTCCAGTGGGTAGCCCTGCCGCAGCCCATGCACAGGAATGTCTATGCAATTTTTGGGTTTAAGCATGTTTTGAAATCTAGTAGTTGAGGCCAACAATTCACTAATGCTCTGCTTAGTTTTTCTTTTTTTCAAGATTTATTTATTTTTATTGGAAAGGTGGATATATAGAGAGGGGGAGAGACAGAGAGGAAGATCTTCTGTCCGATGGTTCACTCCCCATGTGGCCACAACGACTAGTCCTGAGCCAATCTGAAGCCAGGAGCCAGGAGCTTCTTCCATGTCTCCCACGTGGGTGCAGGGCCCCAAAGCTTTGGGCCATCCTCAACTGCTTTTTCAGGCCACAAGCAGGGAGCTGGATGGGAAGCAGGGCCGCTGGGATTAGAACCAGGATCCAATATGGGATCCCAGGCGTGCAAGGCGAGGACTTTAGCCGCTACGCTATCATGCCAGGCCCCGGCTCTGCTTAGTTCTGATGGAACATTCTCTATGTAACATCACACTTGATGAGCTTACGTATAGGTACATGAGTGGTGGGCCCCTCTTGCAGTCAGCTGAAAGCGAGCCTCAAGGTATGACATGGGCATGTGTTTTCAAGGCTCCTCTCAGAAATTCTGATTTGCAGTAAGGTCACCTAAACCAAGAGCATTAATCTGTTAGGAAAATATTAATAGACTAAAGCAAAAGTTTCCAGTGATTACTTTTTTGTTGTTTTGCATTAAATGCTTCCTCTATTCTAAGCCCCATGTCTTTTGGTCATTCAGAAAATCAATTTCATTGAGTGACAAATCCAAAAAAACCAAGTGACTCTGCAGAGACCAAAGCTTGTCAAGTGAAATGTCTGGCAAAAGGAAGTGAAATGTGAAGATAAAATAATGTTCATGAGCAGATTAATGGCTCAGCAAAAGTCCAATGAAGACATGGTATCTGCCTAGTGCTATGAGAGCTATTCTGGGAAATTTTTAAAGTGGGTTCTTGAACCTGGTGCAATGGCTCAAATTGGCTAAATCTTCTCCTGCAAGTCCAGAGATCCCATATAGGCACTGGTTCATACCCTGGTTGCCTCACTTCCCATCCAGTTCCCTGCTTGTGGCCTGGGAAAGCAGCAGAGGATGGCCCGAAGCCTTGGGACCCTGTACCCACGTGAAAGACCCAGAGGAGGCTCCTGGCTCCTGGCTTCGGATCATCTCAGCTCTGGTCGTGGAGTTAACTGGTGAATGAAAGATCTTTCTGTCTCTCCTTCTCTCTGTAAAGCTGCCTTTCCAAATAAAAATAAATAAATTTTAAGAGACAGAGAGAGAAAATAAAAAAATAATAATAAAGTGGGTTCTCTCATGAGGAATTTGCATTGTAATTAAAAATACAAGAGTGCTTGTGACCTGCAGATCAAATCAGGCTTCTTGTACCATGTCCCTAAGAAAATGTGACTTAGGTACCATTTGTAAAATTGGGAAATATTGATCGGATTCTAACTTCTACTTTCTCTTGAAAAAGAAAAAAAAATCACAATTCTGAGTCCACTGATCATTCTGTGTTGACAACATTTGCCTGGAACAAGCTGGAAATATCTTCCCTTGGATGGAATCTGGCTGTTGAGTTTGTAGCAGCTGCCTGACTCATATCTATTGCTGACTAAAGCTCAGTCCATTGTCAGTGCCAGCTATTTATCACAATGTTATTTTTATGGAAGCGCAGAGAAGCAAAACACTCTTTCGATTCTGTGTTTGTCAAATGTACAAAGCCAAAGGTAGAGCAAGAGGCCCATGTTTTTTTGTTTGTTTTGTTGGCAGTTTGTCATATTCTTTTTTCTTCAATAACTTTATTTTATTTTTGATGTTATTTATATAGTTGACAAGGATATAAGCCCAGGTGGACCATTGATTAGGCTGGGGAAGGTCGAGGAACAGGTGTGTGGCGGGGAGTGGATGAGATAATTGCTTCCTTTTTTTCCCTTCCTGTATCTGGGGGTAAGGAAGAGAGAAGGGGCGATGTCTGCTCCCAGCAACCTAACTGCGTTAGTACCCGGGGATGGAGGACAGCCACTCAAAGTTATCCTAGGATTCCCAATGTAGAACATGTTCCAAGCCTATTGCTTAAATGGATTCTATGATTCTGAGATGGTGTTGATTTCATTGCTGCAAGATTGAAGAAATCCTTCCAAGGTTCACTGGCTGACAGAGTCCTCTCTAGAATCTCCACTTACCCAAATTCATGCTGTCAGAGCTTGAAGACTCACATAAAAAAAACCCACAAATTCCCTTGAGAAAATAATGATAAGAATATATAAAGTATTCTGTGCTTATATCTTGGCCCCACAAAACCATGTGCATTTATGATCCATGATCTGCACTTAAGAAAATATATATTCAGTACCTATCCAAATGGAAAAGGAATATGTTCAAGAAGAGCTTACTGGTCAAACATGAGGTCTAGAATCCCAACTCCCACTTTCCAGCTGTATGCTGCTCTTTCAAGGCCCTGAGCCCCAAATTGCCCTTCATCCCTCCAAAGGAGTGACAGTAACACTCTCCTAAGGTTTTGGGCATGGGATAGCATGGATGAACATGGTACTTGTTACCTGGCAACAGCTCCACAAGTTTGTTGTCTTCGTGGTCAGGAAGTACCAGGGGAGTGTGTTAAGGAAGGAACAGTTAGTTTGGAGTGGCTCTGAGTTGTCCAAATGGAAGGAAGACAAGGTGGGGTAAGTCTGGTGAAAGTGAAGAGACTGTGGCCAAGATCTGGGTACTGAAGACATAGTTTCAAGGCATTTGCCCTGGAGTTTTCCTGGTATTTTAATTTTTAAAAATAGAGTTTGGAGATGTGCTGTGGCTCAACAGACTAACCCTCTACCTAACGGTGCCAGCCTCCCATATGGGTACTGTTTCATGTCCTGGCTGCTCCAGTTTTTAGCTAGATCTCTGGTTATGGCCGGAAAATCAGTAGAGCATGGTCTAAATGTTTGGGACCCTGCACCCGCATGGGAGACCTGGAAGAAGCACCTGGCTCCAAGCTTCAGATCAACTTGGCTCCAGTCAATGTAGATTTGGGGAGTGAACCAGCAGACAGAAAGTTGTTCTCGCTCTGTCTCTCCTCTCTGTAAATCTGCCATTCAAGTAAAAATAAATAAATCTTTTTTTAAAAATTCACAGTGTGTGACATTACTGGTCATTATAAAAGCTTTTGAGGTCTTTTCAGCCACCACTTGGCAAGGATTACTTCATTTCAAGAATCCAGTCTCCTTTTGCTGAATGTTTCGGAGTTTGATCAAAGATAGTTTAGCTCTTTCTATAGTTTGTGGGTGCTAGACACCGCCACCAGCACTACCTCATGATCACCACTAGAGGGACTAGAACCAAAGGAATCATGAGCTTCTTGATACCAGCACTGCATTTATCCTTGGTTCCTACTCAACATTGCATATCACGTTTTTTCCCCTCTAAAGCATATTTCTATTTTTTATGCACTTATAAATACAAATATTACACTGAGATAAGAAGTTAGAGACTCTAGGGAAGACGTTTAGCCCAGCAGTTAAAGCTACCGTACATACCAGTAAGGATGCCCCTATGTGAGTTTGATCCCCGCCTCCAGCTTCTTATTAAAGCAGACCCTGGGAAGCAGTGATGATGGCTCATGTCCTTCAGTTCCTCTTACTCACGTGGGAGACATGATCACATCCCTGGCTCCAGTTTTGCAGGACCTGTGGGGAGCGAACCAGAGGGTAGGATCTCTTTCTCCTGCCTCCACTGTTTCTCAATAAAAGGAGAGGGAAAACCCCAAAGCAGCCAGTTGAGATTCTTGTGGACAGTCTGTATATTTTTAAGGATTCGTTTACTTATTAATTTGAAAGCCAGAGTTACAGAGAGATAAAGAGAAAGAGAGACCTTTCATCTTCTGCTTCTTTCCCCAGATGGCTGCAATAGCCAGGGCTAAGCCAGGCCAAAGCCAGGAACTTCTTCTGGTCTCCCAGGTGGACACAAGGATCTAAGCACTTGGAATATTTTAATTTTTTTCCCAGGGAAAAATAAAATAGCAGGGAACTGGATTGGAAGTGGAACATCCAGGACTCAAACTGGCACCTATGCGGGATGCCAGCATTGCAAGGGGTATCTTTATCTTCTATGCCACAATGTGGTTCCACTCCCAGAAATTTTCAATGTATATGCAAAAGTATGTTTATTCTTTTATCTCAATCCATGATTTGGGGGCAGACATTGTGGCACAATGAATTTAGCTGCCATTTGGGACCCCCACCTGTTCCACATGGGAGTGCTTGGTTTAAGTCCCAGCATTTCCACTCCCAGTTTGATTCCAGCTGATGTATCCTGGGAGGCAGCAGATAGTGGATGCAGTGTTCAGCCCCTCCTCCTCACATGGGAGACTCTGAAGGAGTTCTAGGATTATAACTTCTGCTTGGCCCAATGTCTGTTGCAGATATCTGTGCAGTGAACCAGTGGGTAAGAATACAAATATGTAAATTAACATTTTTTTTAAAAAAAAAAAAAACAATTTGTCCCCTGGCTGCCACTCCGACTCCATGTCCTGCTTGTCTCCACTTGCTGTGCATTTTCCTCCCGGGTAGTCAAATTGCCAAGCCGTTCCGACCTCAGGACAGTTGCACTCCCTGGAGGCTCTTCCTGGATGTCCCTCTTTTCCCAAGCCTTCCTCACCCAGGGGTTAGCTCATAAGACCCTCTCCCAGGAACCCTCCTGTGACATCCCTCAGGCAACCAATCCTTGATGCAAGTCACTCTTACCAGTATGTTTAAACCTATCATTTATGTGTCTGCCTGCTTATTCATGCTGGAAGATAGGGCCTCAGTTGCCTTGTTTGCTTCCATATGCCTCGTCTCTAGGACATGATCTAAAAGTGTTAACTGAAAAATGAAGTTAATGAAACAGTGCTGTATACATTATTCTGCAGCTATTTTAAAATGTAATGTATATTGTGCATTGCATTTTACTATATGTGGATAAATTTCCTTATCTTACTTATATTCCTTTATTATTATAAGGATTTGTTTATTTATTATTTGAAAGGTAGCTTTGCAGAGGGACAGAGGTAGATGTTCCATCCACTGGTTCACTCCCCACGTGGCTGCAATGGCCAGAGCTGAGCCTGTCTGAAGCCAGGAGCTTTTTCTGGATCCCTCCACTTGGGTGCAGAGCCCAAAGCTTTGGGCCATGCTCTGCTGCTTTCCCAGGCCATAAGCAGGGAGCTGGATGGGAAGTGGAGCAGCCGGGATACGAACTAACATCCATTTGGTATGCCAGTGCTGCAGGCAGAGGATTGCCTGTGACGCTGGCTGCAGCACTGGGCTTCTTGAGAGTTACCCAGAGGATTTCCAGAATGAGCCATTGTTAGAAACCACTTCCAGCCCAATTCCCCCAGAATTTCTTCTGTCTTTACAATGGCTCCTATTAAAGAGCCACTGAGTATTTGCATTTTATGGACTCTAGAAACTTGTATTATAGCATTTATTTAATTTTTTTTTTTATTTTGGAGGGAGAGAGAGGCAGACACATACAGAGAGACCTTGTATTCACTGGTTCACTCCCAGATGCCTAAATCAGCCAGAAATGGGCCAAGTTAAAGCCAGGAGCTGAGAGCTCAGTCAGGAACCCAGTTACTCGAGTCATCCCTGCTGCCTGTGAGAGTTTGCATTAGCAAAAAAGCTGGAGTTAGGAACTGAAGGAAGAAGTCAAACTCAGGCAGACAGATACGGGGTACAGCATCTTAGCCAGTAGGCCAAGTGTCAGCCTTTATTGCATTACTTACACTTTAATATTCTACATTCATATTTAGACTTTAGTGTCTCCCAAATTCCTCGTCATGTACAGACCTGAGCTTGGACATCAACACACCTTATGTTAGAGAAAAAAAAAATAGTGGCCAGTGCTAATCCTCTGCCTGCCAGAACCAGCATCCCATACACGTGCTGGTTAGTGTCCCAGCTACTCTACTTCCAATCCAGCTCCCTGATAATGGCCTGGAAAAGCAAAGTCCTTGGGCCACTGTACCCACATGGGAGACCTGGCAGAGGCTCCAGGCTCTTGGCTTCAGATAGGCTTAGCTCCAGTCATTGTAGCCATCTGGGGAAGTGAACCAGCAGATGGAAGATGTTTCTTTGTCTCTCCTCTCTGAAAAATCTGCCTTTCCAAGAAAAATAAATAACATCTTGGGGAGGTGGGGAAAGGTATAATATCAAATTAAAAGTAATAATACTAATAGCAAAACAACCTGAGGGTTCTTGCCTGGCCTGTATTCTAGTAAAAACACACAGATAAGGAGCTGAGCTACAAGCAGAGAGGACTGTGTTTGTGTGGACCAAGCCAAGGAAGCAAGGTCAATTTGTTGCCAAAAAGGAGCTTTCAAGAGTCAGGAGTTACAAGTTGTAGAGGGCTCACTTCCAAAGAAGTTACAGGTGTTCTTTAGTGTGGGGGGAATTCCAGGCAGGGACTGGAGGCCTGACCACTCAGTTATCAGTGAGTTCTGTGTTCTTTCTGTTAAGCTGGGGGTGGAGGTCCAACATCAGACTGAGAATGCCTGGAGCTTTCTACTGCAGAAAGGTGATAATTGAAGACGCAGCTGTAGGCTTTCTCCAGAACCCTGGGCCGGTGGAGGCTTGTGAAGGGGAATTCACTGCGGAAACGTGTGCCTTCCATCAGTCAGATGTGACTCACGTCCACCTGCAAGGACATCTGGTTGGTGTGAAGCCAGATTCAAACAGTGTTGAGTCATCTTCTTTCAGAGGGAAGGTGTGAGCCTCAACACTACACCTTGGGTTCTGTGGCCAAGAGAGCTGCTGCTATGGGAATCATCTTCCTGTGACCCCAAAACCTGTTCTCCTTGCCCATGCCCTATGTTGGCTGTTGAGTGTCTGTTCAGAATGACCCTCCTGTCCTTTTGCTGACTTCATTAATGTTAAATGCTTCTGTACACAGCTCCCTTCTTCTGGGAGGTAAAAGTTGAAGCAGGGAACAGCAACTCTGTTTCCCCTCTTTTCCCTGAATAGTTGGAGAGTTGGAAAAATGAAAATCCCATTTTGATAAAGGTGGTACCAAACCATTACATTCTGGCCCTGGGCATGGCCTCCCGCCAATTGATTTTCTCCTCTTTTGTTTCTTGCACCACCACCCGACACACTGGATTCCATTTACTTATTTTTTTTTTAAGATTTTTTTTTATTGCAAAGTCAGATATACAGAGAGGAGGAGACAGAGAGGAAGATCTTCCATCTGTTGATTCACTCCCCAAGTGACTGCAGCGGCCGGTGCTATGCCGATCTGAAGCCAGGAACTTCCTCCAGGTCTCCCACATGGGTGCAGGGTCCCAAGGCTTTGGGCCATCATTGACTGCTTTCCCAGGCCACAAGCAGAGAGCTGGATGGGAAGTGGGGCAGCTGGGATTAAAACCGGCGCCCGTATGGGATCCTGGCATGTTCAAGGCAAGAACTTTAGCCACTATGCCACTGCTCTGGGCCCTCCATTTACTTTTTATTACTATAACATTTTTCATGTAGAAAACAGAGTTAAAGTAGTTCATAGATACAATTCTAAGCTTGTAATACTTGCCTTCATTCATCAATTTCTCCTCCCTCTTTCTTTTTCAGTTTTTGAGATAATACATCTTTAATTATATCATAGTCAGAGGCTTAGTGCTCTTTTAAATAAAGAGTTCAACAAATCAAAAGCGATAAAGATTGACAGTTCAGCAGGAATATATGCAAGGGCTAATAAACTATAATCAAATGAAAAGATGTCAATTGAATGTATAGAATAAATTTTAAGATAATTACAGCTCATTGAAATTACAGTAATTATATTCATTCTTAACTGTTGGTTTGACAAAAATAAGAAAAATGGCAAAAGTATATTTTTTTCTCCTATTTTTTTTAATTTTAGCTCCTGCATAAAAGAGAGAACATGAGATATTTGTCCCTGTGTCTCTGGTTTATTGTACTCTTTATATTCTCCAGTTTGCATCAATTCTGATGCAAATGATAAGATTTCATTCTTTTTCACAGCTGAGTAATATTCCATTTTAACAATTATTTTCTTTATCCATTAATCCATCAGTATATGCCTTAGTAGATTCCAAATCTTGGCTGTTGTGAACAGTGCTGCTGTAAGCATGCTGGTGTAGGTATCTCTTTGATAACATGTGTTTATTTCTTTTGGCCATATTCCCAGTAATAGAATTGCAGGATCATATGGCAAGTCTAATTCTACCTTTGAAAGAAATTGTCATGCTGTTTTCCGCAATAGCTGTACTAATTTAAATTCCCACCAGCGGTGTATACATGTTCCCTCTTTCTTGCCATCCTCACCAGCATTTGTAATTCTCTGTCTTTCAGATGATAACCATTTTGAGAGGGCTGAAATGATATTATGATTTCAGTTTGCATTTTACTGGGGTCTAGTGAGGTTGAATATTTTTCACATGTTTGTTGTCCATTTCTAGTTCCTCTTCTGAGAACTGTCTATTGAAGTCCTTTGCCCATTTCTTAACTGGAATGGTATTTTTAATTGTTGAGTTTTTTGAGTTGCTGATATATGCTTGATATTATTTGTTGAATAAGGTGCTTCCAACAGAATAGGATATTTGCAAGCTGCTTTCTTCATTTTATTTTGTAATTTTTAAACATCTATTTTTATTTGAATGGCAGATTTATAGAGAGAAGGAGAGACAGAGAGAAAAATCTTCCTTTGCTGGTTAACTCTCCAAATGCCTTCAATGGCCAGAGCTGAGCTGATCTGAAGCTAGGAGCCAGGAGCTTCCCTCCAGGTCTCCCACATGGGTTCAGAGTCCCAATGCTTTAGGCAGCCCTCTACTGTTTTCCCAGGCCATAAGCAGGGATATGGATGGGAAGTGGAGCAGTCAGGATATGAACCAGAGCCCATGCAGAATCCCAGCAAAGGAAGGCCCGAGTCCTTGGGACCCCAGATCCACAAAAGACCTAGAAGAAGCTCCCGCTCTCAGCTTTGGATTGCCTCAGCTCCAACATAGTGGGGTTGGTCAGACTGAGCCAGGCTCCAACACCCATTGATGTGTATGAGAGCTGAATGGGATGCAGTGTAGATTGGACCATTCTGTTGCACATATCAGCATGTGCAGGAACTGGTCCTGGGGATAGGCTTGTTGGGGGCTACCCACCTGATCATTTTTTAGTGTTCTATAATTTTCTCCTTTTGCTAAATACACAGGAAAATGAGAAACAATGTCTCAAAAATTAATGGATAATATCTAAAATTGATCATTTCATTCTTTAAGAGTGAATGATTTAGCTAATGAAAATATGTAATGATTTTTAATTTATTCCTAAAAGTTAAATATTAGGGATCAATATGCACACACAGATTTGCTTTCGTAGTCACATCTCGTATTGCTTCTCCAGCTTTATAAAGAACAAAATTTTAGCTGACTGATGTATTTACAATTTTAAATTAAATTATAAAAGCCTAAGATCTATGTTTGTGTTTTATCTCTTCTAATCTAAAAAGATTGATTTACATTGGACCAAAGTTGATTTAGTTTTATCTGGCTCCTTTAGCATCCTGCTTTTTATTACACATCCTTAGAAAATGCTTTTTTTTTTTTTAGATTTATTATTTTTTTATTGGAAAGGCAGATATACAGAGAGGAGAGATAGAGAGAAAGATCTTCCGTCTGTTCATTCACTCCCCAAGTGAGCCGCAACGGCCGATGCTATGCCGATCCAAAGCCAGGAGCCTCTTCCGGGTCTCCCACGCGAGTGCAGGGTCCCAAAGCTTTGGGCCGTCCTCGACTGCTTTCCCGGGCCACAGGCAGGGAGCTGGAAGGGAAGCGGGGCTGCCGGGATTAGAACCAGCGCCCATATGGGACCCCGGGCATGCAAGGCGAGGACCTTAACCACTTGCGCCACCGCGCCGGGCCCAAACATGCTTTTTTTTTTTTTAAAAGATTTATTTATTTTTATTAAAAATCAGATATACAGAGAGGAGGAGAGACAGAGAGGAAGATCTTCCGTCCAATGATTCACTCCCCAAGTGAACGCAACAGCTTATGCTGCGCCGATCTGAAGGCAGAAGCCAGGAACTTCCTCCAGGTCTCCCACATGGGTGCAGGGTCCCAAGGAATTGGGCCATCCTTGACTGCTTTCCCAGGCCACAAGCAGGGAGCTGGATGGGAAGTGGGGCTGTCGGGATCAGAACCAGCACCCATATGGGATCCCAGCATGTTCAAGGCGAGGGCTTTAGCCGCTAGGCCACGCTGCCGGGCCCAGAAAATGCTATATATAGTGATTCTTAAATTCAGCTTAACGTGAATTTCTTTGTGATCATAAATGAAGACTTTCTGATGGAAAATCATTTAGTTCATATCATCAGATCAATAAAGATGACTAGTGGGCCCAGTGCAATGGCTCAGTAGGCTAAATCCTTGCCTTGCAAGTGCCAGGATCCCATATCAGCGCTGGTTTGTGTCCTGGCTGCTCCACTTTCCATCTAGTTCCCTGCCTGTGGCCTATGTCTAAAGCCTTGGGACCCTGTACCTGCTTGGGAGACCCAGAAGTAATTCTTGGCTCCTGGCTTTGTATTTCCTCAGCTCTGGCCTTGCAGCCACATGGAGAGTGAGTGAGCAGACAGAAAAATCTTTCTGTCTCTTCTTTCTGTCAAGCTGCCTTTCTAATAGAAATAAAATAAATCTGCTAGTTACATTGTGTGGCAGACACTTTTTTCCATACATTGTGCAATACAAAAACCACTAGCCACATGGTGCTTCTCAGCCAATATTTCAAGTGTCACTAATGTACCTGAAGAATTGAACTTTCTCTTTAAAAAATAGATATATGTACATATATAATTATTTATTTATTTTACATGAAAGGCAGAGGCATAAATACAGGGGGAGAAACAGAGAAATAGAGAAGGAGAGATTTTCTACCCATTGGTTCACTCAGCAGATGGCCATAACAGCAGGGCTGGGCCAGGAAGAAGGTAGGAGCCTGGATATTTTTCTGGTTCTCCTATGTGGGTACAGGGGTTCAAGAAGTTGGGCCATCTTCTACTTTCCCAGAGTGTTAGCAGGAAGTTGGATTGGAAGTAGAACAGCCAGGACTCAAACTGGCCCATGTAGAATGCTGGCACTATAGGTCACAGCTTCACTCACTATACCTCAGCACTGGTCCTCATGAAGTCTCAATTTAAAACTATGTCAGGGTTTGATCATTTTTGTTGTAGATAGTTTCATTGTAGATTAGTAGCCGTTTAAATGATATTTCTACACACTGATCTAAATGAAATGTATTATTATTTTTGGCTTTTATTGTGACTGTTAGTAAAATTAAAATTATACACATTACTTGTGTTTTGGACATCATTGTTGTATGAACTGATGGGACTAAATCTGGAACTTCAAGGTCTTAAAAATATATTCAGGATATTTGATAAAATAATTAAAATGATCAAAAACTTGCATTGATTTTAGCACTTAGTATTCCCCAAACTTTCTTAAAACAAGTTGTCTCTAATAGGGGAGAATTGGATACAGTTAACTGTTGGCAAATCATGTCAAACATCTTATAAAATGAGAATGTGCATGATTCTCCTGACTGACTGACAAATCCTTTCAAAAGTCAGGTAGTTTCCAGTTCTTTGCCTTTCAAAAACCAAAGGAGATGCTGGTTGAGATGACCACTAGTAGATCATTAAAAATAATCTTTTAGGGGCTGGCATTACGGTGCATCTTGTTAAGCTTCTGGCTGCGATGCGATCACGTAAGTCCTGGCTGCTTCACTTCCAATCCAGTTCTCTGCTAATGCATCTGGGAGAGCAACAAAAGACGGTCCAAGTGCTTGGACCCTTGCACCCATGAGGGAGACCTGGAAGAAACTCCTGGCTCCTGGCTTCAGCTTGGCTCAACCCTGGATCATTGTGGCTCTTTGGGGAGAGAAACAGTGGGTGGAAGACATTCTGTCCCTCCTCCTCTCCCTGCATTTTTGATAGATTGGATAATAATAACAGTGGTAACAATAACAATAAGTCAATGCAGGAGAATTTTTTTAAAGATTTATTTTTATTGGAAAGTCTGATATACAAAGAGGACAGAAAGAGAGGGAGATCTTCTGTTCATTGATTCACTCCCCAAGTGACCACAATTGCTAAAGCTGAGCTAATCTGAAGCTAGAAGCCCAGAGCTTCTTTCAGGTCTCCCAAGCGGGTACAGTGTCCCAAGGCTTTGGGCCATCCTAGACTGCTTTCCCAGGCCACAAACAGGGAGTTGCATGGGAAGCGGGGCCACTGGGATTAGAACCGGTGCCCATGTGGGATCCTGGTACAGGCGAGGCAAGGACTTTAGCCCTAGGCTATTACGCCAGGCCCTTAGATGTAGCATTTTTAAAAATTGCCATTTCATGAAGTTATTCACTTAATTTGAAAGTGACATAAGAAACCGTGTATGCACGCACATTCACACACACACAGAGTGACCTTTCAATCCTCTGATTCTCTTCTCCAATGCTTGCAATAGCCCAGCTCGATCCAGATTCAAGCAAGGACAGCAGAACTCCATCTGAATCTCTCATATAGGTGACAGAAACTTAAGTTCTTGAATCATCACCTCCTGGCATGAGCCTTAACACCTTATGCAAATTGGAGGCAGAGCTGCGACTCAAACATAGATCCTCCCATGAGATGTTGATATGCCCAAAAGGCAACTTAACAGATGTGAGGTTAAATTGTGCCACAACACCTTCCCTAAAGAAAGTGAAAATTTTTTTGTACAGTCTTGTATAGGGTGGGATTCCTCCCAAACTCCCACCCACGTCAGATTTTTCCCATTTTGTTACGATAGTGTAGTCCTTCATAAAGAATCATAATTCTGTCAGTCTCTTATTTAAGTGTACCCCGACATTGTTGGTACAATGTCAGACAGTAAGAAAGTGAAATTTTAACAATAAATACTTATTTATTGAAAAAAGTTTAAGGGCTATAGGAAAGTGGGTAAGACTATTATTTCCATATTGTTTCCTTCATGTATCTGAGGTAAAGGGGGATATTGAGGGAGAAGTCCCACCCAATTTCCCACCCACCCCAGGTCCCAAATGTGGGGCATGCTCTGAGATACTGCTCAGGTGGTTTTGATAGTTCACCAGTTATGACTCGCTGCCAGTCTTGTCATTCTAAGCACTATGAGGTCGTTAAAGGATCCACTGATTGACATAGTCCATCATAGAGTCTCGTTTACCCAGTATTTCGCTGCCAACATATATTGAGGTGGTTGATTGACTTGCTCTGTCTTCTATCTTTTCTTGGTTAGGGTTATGAGTCCGTCATTTTGATTGGGGAGATCCCCAAAAAAACTTTGAGGTGTTCCCAGAGCAGATTCTTGTATGTACTAACAAGAACAGGGCCCGGCACAGTCCATCATCCCAATCAGCTGGTGGTTGCAATTGCTGGGTTGGTTCTATTTTCAGCCCCGACTTCCACTGGAACCAATGGATGTTGCAGTCCAGCCTGGTTCTGCCCAGCGCATACTCAGCCCTCACGTAAACTAGGGGGAGCTGCAGCAACCCTCAATAACCCCCACCAGGCCCACCCCCTACTCTGGTGTGCCAGTATGTGTAGCAAACTAGTCCAGTCTGTCCCACATCCCATTTGGCTCTCATACATGTCAATGGGTATTAAAGCTTAGTTCCATCTAACCAGTTCAACTATTCAGCCCTCACGGATGTTGTTGGGTGTCCCTCTGTTTTGCCACCCCAGCCCCTGTCCTAGTTTTCATGCCCTCCCGTGGGAGTGGTAACCCAAGAGGGAGGAGCCCACTATTTCCCTCCCAGGCCTCTCCCACTCCAGAATTATGCACTCTCCAAGTGGTTCTATGGTTTAACTTGACTGAATTAGCCCCCAGTGCCAGCTTCTGTCAGCTGATGCTGTGGCTAAGCCCAAACAACCCTCATCCACTCTAATTTTGTTTGCACCAGTAGGAATAATCAGCCCAGCCTGGCTTTTGCCTGATCTATTCCACATGAGGCGCACGGGTATTTATCCCTGCTTAGTCTGGTCTGAACCTATCCCAGCTTACGCTCTCCAGTGGGAGTAGCTGTCCAGCAAGGGAAACCACCTCCCGTATTCCCCCTGCCAGCTTTGCCCCCTCCCTTCCTGGTTCTCACGCATGTTGGTTGGGTGCTGCGGTCACATCTGGTACAGGCAACCTCACCTTGGCATTCTGTATTGTGTACTGGTTTTTGTCGTGACCAAACCTGGCTCGACCCACACTCTGTTCTGGTGCCTGGATTTGCCAGTGGATGATGTGAACAGATTCAGCCTGGTCTGCCCCTGACCTATGCCAAATGTGCCAGAGGGAAACTTTCAGTGGCCTATTTTGGACTGTTTCCTATCATGCTTCTTGCGCTTATCTGCTGGGTCTGTGTCCTGGAGTTGCCCAGGCTCTTCCATCAGAACCTCTCCCAATGCCAGGTTTCACATTTCCAGGGGGTCCATGAGCCAGCCCTACTCAGTTCACCTCCTGTCATAGCAGGAACAGTGGTTTTTCCTGACTGGCCTTCAACCCAAACTAGTCCTTGCTGTTGGATGTTTAAGCCCAGCCATGGCTTGTCCATACCCACATATGGCTAACACATGGCTCAGTGGGGGTTGAGACCTAGCTTAGTCTGTCCCACATCTACCCTGGTCCTCCAGGACACCAGACAGTGTTGGAGTCTGACCTGGCTTGATGCGTCCAGTCCCAGTCCACACTCTTGCCAAGGAAGACTACAACCATTTCCTGATCAGAATGCAGCCCCCTTTCCGGCCCTCGCGCCCCTTGGTAGGAACCTCAACCCAGTTAGTGTGTCCCTTTAGCTCCCCAACCGGGCCTGTTCCCAGCCATGCATCATGCACATGCCAGTGGTTGCTCTGATTTAGCTTGGCTCAAACCCCTCACCTGCCTGGCCTCTGCCTTAGACTTAGCGTGGCTTAGCGTCCCTGGCTCACGCAGACCACTAGGTACAAGAGCCTAGCTCAGCATGACCTGTGCTCCCTCCTGGTTTCTAGTTTTGCTTGTGGGCTAAGGTTTGTTCAGTCCTGCCTGGTCCACCCTGTTCCATTACCAATCGACACATTAGCCAGCTATTGGAGCTACTTTGCCCAGCTTCTCTGACTCCCAGGTCTGGACCACATGTTCACTAGCAGGAGCTATGACTTGCCAAGGAAGTTTCCCAAGTTCCTCCACTTAATCCACTCCCAGACCCAGTTCTCATACATGCCATTGGGTTTAGGCCAGGTTCCGGCGAAGTCTGGCCTTCCATTTGGCCCTGTATGAGTTGGTGAATGTTGCAGCCTGGCCCACCCCACACCCTATTCAGGATGCACATTTGGGTGCTGCTGCCTTCACAAGTCCCGAGCCATAGCTTTTGCATGGACTGGTGTTCAGTGCTCAGCATTGTTAAGTGATTACAAGTTCATCAAAGGAACAGTTACTGTCATTGGGAATCTTTGGGATTGATTCACATCCCAGAAGTACAGTGGATTCAACCTGGAGCTACCTAGGCAGCGATTCAAAGAACTAAAACCCCAGAGCTCCTGGCCAGGCACCCAGCAGGCAGAGCCTGGTGCCTAATGGTGCACTGGCCACCCAGGGACAACTCACCACATGCACGTGGTGGCTGAAGTTGGGGATCTGTGCATGAAGACGTCCTGTCCTGAGACCCACCAGCAGCCAAGAGGCTGCAGGAAGCTTAAACTCCCAGGCCCAAGGTCGTGTGCCTCCCCAATCCCATCCACCGCTAACTACAGGCTCACAACATAGTGCACACACTGCATTATCAGACTCCTTAAACAAGTGTAAAAGAAATCTAAATTAGTGAATAACAGAATGTCCATAAGCTTGCAAATTTTTTTCCAAAAATTGTTTAATGTGTTGATGGGATAATAGGCTTAACAGTTCATATATTACATTTTCCTGCCGTGATTACAGAATAACTTATGAAATATTTTCATAGGAGAGTACAGGGTCAGCTCTGCCAGCGACAAGGAGGGAGGTGCCTGTGTGGTCAGGAATTGATGGTCAGATTGTAAGAGCGAGTACAGAAACAGGTTTTGGTCATCATTTGGTTGGAGGGGCTGATTCCGGGGGCAAAACCTCAAAGATAGTTTTAAACCTAAGGGATGTTCACTTTCAGAAATAGAAAGATGTGACTAGTTGTAAAGAGAGCAGTTCATTTTAAGTAAGTGCAAAAACTTTTGAATCCGGTAAATGAGACCTTAAAGATACGTTTCTACCTTTGTCTTTTAAGCTACAGCAACAGACCTTAAGTTGATTGCCTGAGATCACACAGGTATTAGTGCAACATATCTAGCACCCAGAGTAACTTAACCTTTTCGGTACGTATTTGAAAGGCAAGATTTTACAGAGCGAATGAGAGAAAGACACTTTCCATTTGTCTGTTTACTCCTTAAACGATGTCTTCTGCCATGCTGGACCCAACCAAAGCTAGGAGCCAGCAGCTTCTTCCAGGTCTCCCATATGGATGCAGGGGCTCAAGGATTTGAGTCATCTCTGCTGCTTACCCAGGCAAATCAGCAGGGAGCTTGATGGGGAGCGGAACAGCTGGCACTGGAACCAGCCTTGGGTGCCCTGGGCCACAGCACCATCCCAACCCATGTTAACTTCAAGGAAAGGGGTATAATCAACTCAGAGAAGTTCTTTTTAAGTGGCTGTGCTAAGCTCCAGACAGATGCTTTACTAAGCATAGGTCCTTAGTTAAGGGTATGTAGTGACAGAATGTCTCAAGATAAGTGGCATGCAGTGGAGCTCCCAGTGGAGGAGCAAGTCAGGTTGTTGAAATCCTATGTACCATTGAGGTCTCACTAGCTCACCATAACCCTTAAAAATGAGAAAATTTAGACAGGACTAACTTGCTCAATATGCAAGAGAAGAATGCCCTGTTTTAACCAAACCCAGACACGTGGAGCGGCTAAGTCTCGTTCATTCTACACTGTCCTCAAGTTGCCCACTAGACTCAACGCAATCATCATTCTACCCCACGAGAATACGGGGCTCAGAAACAAGAATTCACGGATGTTCTGGTACCAGCTATGAGAGCAGAAATGCTGACGCCTACCCCCAGATCGAAGGACCTTCCCGGGGCACGCATGCCTTTAAGGATCTCAATCACTACAAGGCACAGCGGGAGAGCAAGAGGGCAAAAAAAATAGTTGAGCTGAAGGTTCTCACTGCAGGACAGAACCAAGCCAAGGAACCGAAGGGGTCTGTCCGAGCCGTGTGAAGAGGGCATCTAGTTTTTTTTTGTTTTGTTTTGCCTCTCCTCTTTTCTACGCATTGGTAAAAGCCTATTTGCAACCCGGGGTGTTTCAGAGGGCGAAGCTTCGGGTCAGCCTCAGTCCTTATTGCCGCGCCAGGCGCTCGATTTTAACCCGCGACCGACTTTACACAGGACTGGGCAGAGAAGGGGGTACGGCTTGAGACAGGAGTGCAAACTCCGTGAAGCCTTCCTGACGCTAGCGAGGACGGGACGGTGCGAAAGAGAAGTGGGGCCGGGGCCGCCGAGCGAGTATGGCTGCACCGCGCGCCGGAGCCGGCGGGGTGGGGCCGCCGGGGCTGGGACAGGGGCTGCCGGGGCCGAGCTGGGGCCGCCGGGGCCGAACGCGGGCTGCCGGGGCCGAGCTGGGGCCGCCGGGGCCGAACGCGGGCTGTCGGGGCCGCCGAGGCCGCAGGGACCGCGCTTCCGCCCCGCCCCGGTCCGGCCCCGCCCCGTGAGGGAGACGCCCGAGCCTCCGCCCGCCACGTGACCCGCCGTGTTGTGGTCCGGCCCGCGTGGGTGGCGGGAGCCACGGGAGGGCGGGGGCGGGGAAGAGGCCGGTCACGTGACAGGGTTTAAATCTCCCGCAGCCGGGGCCGCGGGGGCGCCAGTGCCGCGCGTCGAGCGGGAGCAGAGGAGGCGAGGGAGGCGGGCCAGAGAGGCAGTTGGAAGATGGCGGACGAGGCGGCGCTCGCCCTTCAGCCCGGCGGCTCCCAGTCGCCTGGGGCGGCCGAGAGGGAGGCCGCTCCGTCGCCTGCCGGGGAGCCGCTCCGCAAGAGGCCGCGGAGAGACGGTCCCGGCCTCGGGTGGAGCCCAGGCGAGCCGGGCGGGTCGGCCTCCGAGCGTGAGGTGCCGGCGGCGGCGGCGGCCGGGACCTGCCCGGCTGTGGCGGCGCTGTGGCGGGAGGCGCCGGCGGCGACGGGCGACGAGCGAGAGGCCCAGGCTGCGGCAGTGGCCGGAGGAGGAGACAATGGGCCTGGCCTGCAGGGCCTATCCCGGGAGCCGCCGCCGGCCGAGCACTTCTGCGAAGACGACGACGACGACGAGGAGGGCGAGGAGGAGGAAGAGGCGGCGGCGGCGGCGATTGGGTACCGAGGTGCGCAAGGCGCGGGCGGCCGGCACTGCGCATCCCCGCCGCCTGCTCCCGGGGCCCCTCCTGGCGTCCGGCGGGGCGGCCCCAGGGCTCGGGGCGGCTCCGCGGCCATCCCCTCCCCGCCTCGGCCTCGGCGCGGCCGGCCCGGCTGCCGGAGCTGCGCCCACGGGCTCCCGGTCTTCGCTCGGTCCGCGGCGCCGCTGAGTGGCCTTGCGTGCTACGCAGCCGCCGACGGTGCAAGCTCTCGGCCTGGGCTTTGGAAATAAGTTTGCTAATATTGCTTTTGTTGAGCTTTTTTTTTTTTCTTTTCTTTTCTGATATCTTTTCCTCCTCCCCTTTCAGCAGTACACTTAGGACTGCAACTCTCGCCTGTCCCATTGGTCGACCTTTTGCAATTGCTTTTGCGAACTGACACCTGTGCAGTTTTTTTCTTTTTTCTTTTTTTTTTGAGAATCTGTACTTTTAAGCTTGCGGTTTTCCATTTAAAAGAACAAAGTGGTTTTTTGCGTCCATGACGTTCAAACTTTACAAAGCGGTTGTTTCTAAAAGCATTCTTTTATGCTGTAGTTAGCAGTGGAGATAGGATAGATGGTGCTTCTGGAGTACATTTTCTTTCAGTCGTGTTCTTCAACAATGGGTTTAAGTTAAATGAAATTTTTATGCCTATGCGTATTTCTTTTTGAGGGTTACATAATTTTTGATCTGAGAAGTTTCTCTGTATGTAATCTGTGTGTGTCCGTAGGGGGATCACTGGGCCATTTGACCACATGTTTGAAAAAAAAAAAGTTCAGTTTGTGATTAGGGGCTGCAAAAGTGAAACAGCCCTGATTAAAAAAAACAAAGCTGCTTCTACCAGGTAAATCAGCCAGATGGTAAATATCCTCACGTTTCAAGGTGCTGAACTAAGGAGACTTCATAGTATTTAGAAACACAAGTTTAATTCGGGAAGCAGATAAGGGCAGAGGTAGCTAAGTATGCTTAGGAGTCTATAAAAGCCAATAGTATTTGGGGGTTAATTCAATAGCTCTGATGTACTCCATTACTTGTGGTTGATAAGCAGTCTCTGTAGTTTGCTCTGTTTTGTTTTAGCTTTTTAAAAATAAACGTTTTTGATACACGGAAGCTTTGAGAAGCTGAGAAATATCTTGAGGATCTGCTGTAAGCAGTGACTACTTGCTCAGCATGTATGTTACATGCTGCTGTCGCTGAAAACGGTTGCATCAGGACCACTGATAAATCTTCATGTATCTTAGATGCAGGTTGTCAACAGCCTTGAGTTAATTTTGGTTCCTTTTACAGAAAATCTTCTGTTCAGTGATGAAATTATCACTAACGGCTTCCATTCCTGTGAGAGTGATGAAGATGATAGGGCGTCACACGCCAGCTCTAGTGACTGGACCCCGAGGCCACGGATAGGTACGGGCCAGCTCTGACTTTTCTTGTTTTCTTTTATGCCCTCTTTAGCTGTCCCTTTAATGGGTTGAAGTTTTTAGGTGTATGGGAGGATTTTAATAAGTTTGTTCCTAAGGCAAATCTAATGCCAGGTTTTTTTTCTTTTAAACATAAAAATTGAGGGAAACCAGCTGATGTTTTTTTGCATTATAGATTGTGTAAATCAATCTAGGCATCTCTTCCTCCATTTACTCATCATTTTATTGTGGTGAAGTCATTCCAAATCCATCTTTTCTTTTTTTTTTTAATTATTTTTTCAATTTAAAGGGGTGGGCATTTGGCCTAAAGGTTAAGGTGCAACTTGGGTGTTTGTCATCCCGTGTGTGAGTTCCTGCATGTAAGTCTTGGCTTTACTCCTGCTTCGGGCTCCTTGCTCATCACAGCCTTGGAGGCAGCACGTGGAGGGGCCAGCAGTTTGCTTTCCTGCTACCCTTGTAGAAGACTTGATTGAGTTCTTGACTCCGGAATGCAGCCTGGCACAGCTGTGACTGGGGCTTGAACCAGCAGAGGAGAGCACTCGCTCCGCACCTTTTGAAGTTGAGGAAAACATAACAGTGCATTTTCCGTGTGGATTGTCAACTCATTGTACAGTAAATGCCAGAACTTTTACTCCTAATGATAACTTAGCACCTGCTAATCAGCCATTTCCTATCTTCTCCCACTGTTCTTTGTTTAAACACACAGGGCTGTGGAAATTGGCCTCTGCTGTTTCTCAGATAACAAGATTATTACTTTCAGTTCTTTCATTTGTAGTATTCTTGTGGAATGCTTCCACTTAGGGTGTCTTCCTCCTTTGTTTCATATCCTTTATGTATGTATTTATTTTTCCTTAATCCTTAAAACTTTCATTATGTTTTCCCTCCCACCCCCCAAGCTTTATTTATTTGAAAGATTCCCCAAGTGTTCCCAATGTCCTGGACTGGGTCAGACTGAAACCAGGAGCTTCTTCTAGGGTCTCCCACATGGGTGCAGGGGCCCAAAAACTTGGGCCGTTTTCCACTGCTTTCGCAGGCACATTAATAAGAAGCTGAAAGGAAGTAGAGCAATCAGGACTCATACTAGTGTCTGGATGCCAGCGATGCAGGTGGTGAATTTACTTACTGTGCCACAATGCTGACCCCTGTGCCATATTTGTGTTGTTTTATATGTTGGAGTATACACTGTATGAGGGCAGGAGTGGTTGACTAACTTTTACATTACTTGTTAGTGGTATTTTATTAAATATATGAATAAAATGGCAAAGCAGTTTTAAGTAGAGAAGATTTTCAGATTTTTTTTAAAGACTTGTTTATTTTTATTACAAAGTCGGATATACAGAGAGGTGCAGAGACAGAGAGGAAGATCTTCCATCCGATGATTCACTCCCCAAGTGAGTGCAACGGCCAATGCTGTGCTGATCTGAAGTCGGGAACCAGGAACTTCCTCCAGGTCTCCCACACAGGTGCAGAGTCCCAAGGAATTGGGCCATCCTCGACTGCTTTCCCAGGCCACAAGCAGGGAGCTGGATGGGAAGTGGAGCTGCCGGGATTAGAACCAGCGCCCATGTGGGATCCCGGTGCATTTAAGGCGAGGACTTTAGCTGCTAGGCCACGCTGCTGGGCCCAGATGATTTTCAGATTTTAAAGGCTTTACATAGTTATCTTGAAAGTAGTTTTTTGATTGTCCTGTTACTTCTTTAAATTGTTTGACCTTTTTTTAAGGATTTATTTATTTGAAAGACAGAGTGGCAGAGACTAAACTTCTGTCCACTGATTTCACTCTCCATATGACTGAAACAGCCAGGACTGAGCCAGGCTGAAGCCAGGAGGCAGGAACTCAATCTCCCACGTAGGTGCAGGAGCCTGTAGTACGTGGGCCCTCACCTGCTACCTTCCTAGCACGTTGCCAGGCAGCTGGATTTGAGGTGGAACAACTGGTATTCTGATATTGAGATGGCAGCTTAACCTACTGACATTTTTAAACATTGACAGTTAGTTCTTATTTAATATTGTAATATTTATTTATTTATTTATTTGCTTTTTCAAGCTAGGAAACTAATCTGAATAACATTGGGATAAAAAAAATTATGAATGGTTAAAACATCAGGATTTTAAGATCAAAATCGGGGTGGCTTTGTGGCACAGTGGGTTAAGATGCCACTTGGGGTGTCCCTCCAGTGTCCAGTCAGTGTTCTGTATATGCCTGCCAGTGTAAGGCTCAGATGCTCCACTTCAGTCCAGTTTCTTGCTCACGTACCAGGACAGGGAGGTTCATTTGAAAGTCTAGCTCCTGGCTTTGGCCTAGTTCACTTCTGGCTGCAGTGGGCCATGGGATGGTGAGCCAGTAGATGGAAGGCTCTTGTCTGCCTTTGAAATACTTAAGCAGATCTTTGGGAAAAGGATCAAATTGAAGGGTGGATGTCCTTGTGAAGTGGTTAAGCTGCACTTGGGATGCCTGAATTTGTTGATTAGAGTGCCTGTGTTCTAGCCTTCCTATCTGGCTTCCCATCAGTGTGCACTGTGAGAGGCAGCAAGTAATTGTCAAGTGTGTGGGTCCTTGCCGTCCACACAGGAAACAAGGATGGAGTCCTGGCCCTTGGCTTTGGTCTGGCCCAAACCCAGCTGTCTTGGGCATTTGGAAAGTAAATTAGATGGAAGAGAGGTATGTGTGTATGTGTTTCTCTGTGGCTCTTCTTTGCTAATAAAACTTCAAAATAGGTCAGATTGAAGATTATTACTGGATTTAAAAAGATGGTAGTTACATGTATTCTTTGCCCTTATGTCTTTAATGATTTTGAATGATAGCTTTCAGTGCTGGTAGTCTTTTCCCTGTTGATTTGTGAAATTCTCGTGTAAACAACTTTTTGTTGTATTTGTACTGTGTGTTTCTAGATTCTCAACACAAAAAGTTTGACTATTAGCTTGGCCCAAAGTGTATACTTGGAACTTTGGGGTAGGAGGAGCCCTCAGCTCTTGATTAGATCTCTGTAATTTTACTGTTTTTTAGCATTGACTATGAGTTTGTCCTGAGGATGAAATAACTTTAAGTTATATAAGCTTATTTTGCAAAAACAAAAAACTTAATAGATTGCCACCTCATTACTTCAGAAAATATGAAATTTTGAATGACTGGAAGTAGGTTTGCTCTAAGTCTTTTTTCCCCTTCATATAGGTCCATATACTTTTGTTCAGCAACATCTCATGATTGGCACGGATCCTCGAACAATTCTTAAAGATTTACTACCAGAAACAATTCCTCCACCTGAATTGGATGATATGACACTGTGGCAGATTGTTGTTAATATCCTTTCAGAACCACCAAAAAGAAAAAAAAGAAAAGATATTAATACAATTGAAGATGCTGTGAAATTACTGCAAGAGTGCAAAAAAGTGATAGTTCTAACTGGAGCTGGGGTATGTAAAGTATAAGACACTGGTGGGTGTGGGAGTTGGTATATATGTTGTTTCTTAAGCTTTTTGCAATAAAGTCACGTTTTTCTGGTTTGAAAGTTATTCTGATGTCATAGTGGAGTCTTGAAAATTGCCAGAAACTCAAGTTCTCAACAGTAGTGGTTAAGTTGTTTTAATTTTTTAAGAAATTTCTGTAACAGCCTTAAATATTTGCTTTTATTTGCTAAAGTTAGGTAAGTGGAAATAAGGCAAGATTTTAGCCGCTAAAGATCACTGAAGGAGATGGCTGCAAATTATGATTCTGCTTGCAAAGTTATGTCAGGGTCTGATGAGGAAACTGCATATTTGTTTAGTTGTCTTGGAGAAACTAGAAACTTAACATTCAGAAGTAAAGAAGTTAGCAGTTAGCATTGGAAAAGTAACAGGTTCCTTTTTTTTTTTTTTAATATATTTACTTCTGGTTGAAAGACAAACTTTACAGAGAGAGGAGGAGAGCCCAAGAAGTCTTCCATTGTTGGTTCACTCTTCCAGTGACCACAGTGGGTCAGAGCTGAACTCGAAGCCAGGAACAACTTCTGGGTCTCACATGGGTTCAGGGCCCAAGGCTTTAGGCCATCTTGTACTGCTTTTCCAGGCCCCAAGCAGGGAGCTGATCAGAAGTGGAGCATCGAAACCATGTGGAAATAATAGTCTTACCCGCTTTCCTGTAGCCCTTGAACCTTTTTACCTTAATTAACTATGTAAAGATTGTCAAAAATATAATTTAAAAAAATGGGAAAAAAAAATGGAACAGCAGGGATGTGAATCAGCACCTGTATGGATGCCAGCACTCCAGGTGGAGGGTTAGCTTTGTATGCCACTGGGCTGGCCTCAGGTTACTACTTCCTGCCCATTTCAAATTGAGATACAATGATTGTTAGTGGCTTGAGAGTTTTTTATGTAGGAAGAGATCTTCAGTGAGTTTTCACTCGTCAGATGGCTACAGTGGGTGGGGCTGGATCAGGGCAGTCAGGAGCGTCTTCCAGGTCCCCTACATGTGCTATCCTTAGCTGCTTCCCAGGCACAATAGCAGGGCTCTGGATCAGAAGTGGAGCAACCGGGCCCATTGTGATAGCCTAGTGGTTAAATCCTCCTGCATGTGCTAGGATCCTATATGGGTGCTAGTTTGTGTCCCAGCTGTTCCACTTCCCATCCAGCTCCATGCCTGTGGCCTGGGAAAGCAGTAGAGGATGATGGCCCAAAGCTATGGAACCCTGCACCTGCATGGGAGACCAGAAAGAAATTCCTGGCTCCTGGCTTCTGATCCATTGGCTCAGCTCTGGTCATTGTGGCTATTTGTGGAGTAAGCCCGAAGACGGAAATCTTTCTCTTTCTTCCCTCTGTAGATCTGTCTTTCCAAATAAATAAATCTTAAAGCAAGTTGAGCAACCAAGACATGAACCACTTGCCAGTAAGGGATGCCAATATTGCAGGTTGTGGGTTTACCTGCTGTGTCATAATGCCAGCCTCCATTTTTCATTTTACTCACGTGTGAGTATTGTGTATGATAAAAACAGGGTTTCCTGATATTATGTTAGCAGTCAGGGCTGTTGATAAAGTGAAATTCAGTAAGTTTTTCCTTCCTTTTTTGAGTTGCAAAAGGGTATATGATCAAGACTGGTTATGTTTTGTTCTCAGATGTAGTTTAGATAAGTTTTAATATGAAGTCAGAGTGGTGTCAGCTAGTAAACTGTGAAATGAGAGAGAACTTGGCATTTCAGGTTAAACTGCTGCCTGCAGTGCTAGAGTCTCATATGGACGTTGGTTTGCGTCCTAGCTGCTCTACTTCTCAGTCAGTTCCCTGCTAATAGACCTGGGAAGGCAGATGACCTAAGTCGTTGGACCTCTGCACCCACATGGGAGACCTGGATGAAGCTTCTGCCTCCTTACTTAAGCCTGGCAGAGAACCAGCCTTTACAACCACCTGGAAAGTGGGCCATAGATAGAAGATCTCTCTCCATCTGTGTAACTGCTTTTCAGTAAATGTCGTTTCAACAAATTAAGAGTTAAAGTTAGATGATGTAGTTTTTATTTTATTTATTTTAAAAGTTTATGTTAAAACAACTTCTATCCACTGGTTCCTTCTTCAAATATGGCAGGAGGAAGTGAGTGGTCGGAATTGCATTAGTCATCACCAATATCCCTCAGCATCTGCATCAGCAGAAAGCTGGACTCAGGACTGGAGCCTGCATTTAAATCCATACACTCCAGGCTGGGCGGGGGGGGCGTCTCAACTCAGCATTTTAACCAGTAAGCCGAATAGCCATCCCTGTAACAGTTCTTTATCTTATTATTTGTATCTTAAGTTTTTTTTAATTTGAAAGATAGCAACAGACAGAAGTTTGTATCTGCTGCTTCATTTTCACAGTGGCTAGCTGTAACCAGGGCAGAACCAGTCAGGAGGCAGGAGTTCATGCTAGGTCGTCTTCATTGTTTTTCCAGGCAGATTAGCAAGGAAGCTGGATGAGAAGCTGAGCAGCTAAGATTTGAAGCAGCAAACTGGTTATGTTCATTGTGCCACAACTCTGGCCACTATAATAGATTTTAAAGAAAACAAATTTGATATTCTTGAAGACAGTGTGTTGACAGTGAAGACTTTATTTGGAAATACTTGCCCAATAGAAATTCTTGCTTTCTTAAGGAAAAAAAAATATGTATTTTTTTTAAAATATGTAATTTTTAAAAAATATATATGTGTGTGTGTGTGGAATTAATGTATTTTAAAGATTTCTTTACAGAGAGAACAGAGGTTTTCCATCTGTTGATTCACTCCCCAAGTGGATGCAGTGTCCAGAACTGAGCTTATCTGATGCCAGGAGCTTCTGGATCTCCCACAAGGGTACGGAGCCCTAAGGCCTTTGGCCATCCTCCGCTGCTCTTTGAGGCCACAAACAGCTGGAATGGAAGTGGACTGGGACATGGTGCTGCAGGCAGGGGATTAACCTGTTGAGCTACTGTGTTGGCTCCTAGCTAGAATATATTTTGAAGTGGTTGATTTCTCAGGTTGCAGTTGTTTTAGTTGAATCCTTAAAGGCTTACAATTAGCTGAATTGTCACCAAAGTTGTGGCAGAACAAGTGAAGCCACTATTTGTGGTGCTGGCATCCAACTTTTGATCTGGTTCCCTATTGATGTGCCTTAGAAAGCAGTTGAGGATGGCTCTTGGGCCCCGTAACCACATGGGATTGGCTCGTGGTTCCTGGCTTTGGACCAGCCCAACTCTGGGCATTGCAGGAGTGAACCAATGGATTGAAGATGGCTGTCTCCTCTGTCTGTGACTTTGCCTTAAGAAAAAAAAAAGGAAAAACAGCTTGATTTAAAATGTTTTACTTCCCTTAAAAACAGAATATGTGTTAATTATTTGAGTGTTTATGTCTATTTGGAATTAGTATATTATTTCTATTTCTGTTTCCTAAAAGAAGTTTGAAACTACAGTTTATTTTTCAGCTCCCCCTTAATTGTAAGGTAAGAGAACTAGTAATTGTAAAGGTAGAACATTTAATTAAATGAATTATGCCATGCATATTTCAGGTTTCTGTATCATGTGGAATACCTGACTTCAGGTCAAGAGATGGTATTTATGCTCGCCTTGCAGTAGACTTCCCAGATCTTCCAGATCCTCAAGCAATGTTTGATATTGAATATTTCAGAAAAGATCCACGGCCTTTCTTCAAGTTTGCAAAGGTACTATGAGCTTTTCTAGTTGTTTCTTTGGTCTCCTCTCATGAGACAGCATTTTGTTTAGTAAAGTGGGTGCTACCACTGTGGCACAGTTAAGATATCTGTATTATTCAGAGGAATAATTCTGTGTTTTTAACATTTAAACTTCAATTATGATCTTGTCTGGCTGTTAAAGGTTTGTAGGCAATATAAAGATAATAACTTTTGATTTTTAATGTTGTGTAAGTTCATGAAGTTATTAGCTTTGTTACATTTTATAGTGGTTAGGTTAACCTGGCAACCCTGAGGTTTTGCCTGAAATACTCTGTTCTTAGGAGTGGTGAAGATTCTTAGAATGTCGACAAATTGGAAAGGTACCTTTTTCCTCTGAGTCTCACTGTCACATCCATTTGAGAAGTTACGGGCCATACGAGGTTATATGTTGATGTGTGCTGTGGGAGACAACGTATTGTAGCGACTTAGTATTTTTATTTTTTATGAAATATTAGCAAGCATTGATTATGTATGGAAGTAACTACTGTTGCTACCAGGTTAAATGGCAGTTTGAAATTTTCACTTCAGTGTAGTTACAAGGAAGTTAAAATCATATGGTTCACATTGTATTTTACAGAGCCTTGCTCTAGTGTAAAGCTTAATAATGCATTTTACCATGCCAAAAATACTTCATCATTAGAAATTTTTTCAATGTCTTCTGGAAAGAAATTATGAAGTTATTAGTGTTAAGTTGAAAATATGAGGGAAGGTTCAAAAAGCTCATAGAAAATTAAACTAAAAAACAAAGCTGCTTTTTGCAAAAAGTTGAAATCCATGCATAGTGTTTTCATAATATTTTTCATGCTGGAAAGGGTATTTTGTGTTATTGATAATTTAATGAAGCTAAGAATTAGTGAAATGAGTTTAAAAGTTTTTCTTTTTAATGCTGTTTGAGATTCAGAGTCAAAAATGTTCATTCATTTTACATTCTTCAAATACAACCATTAGAGCCAGGAGCTAGGACCAGGATCCAGCTTTCTACGTGGGTGACAGGAACCAGATCACCTTGAGCCGCCACTGCCAACTGTTCGTGTCTGCATTAGCAGGAGCTGGAGCTCTCTGTTGGACCTAGATAATTCAATATGGGACATAGGCATTTTACTCTACTAAGTTAAATGCCCGTTCCTATTAGCTTAGTATTAAGTAGAGAGTGAATTTATGTACTTTCAAATCATATGATACATTTACAGGAATAGATCTTTAAAGATTTATTTTTATTGGGAAGGTCGATTTTACAGTGAGAAGGAGAGGCAGAGAAAGCACTGGTTCACTCCCCAAGTGGTTGCAGTGGCCACATCTCAGTGGGTTTGAAGCCAAGAGCTAGGAGCTTATTCCTGGTCTTTCACATGGGTGCAGGGTCCCAATGCTTTGGGCTGTCCTGTGCTGCTTTCCCAGGCCACAAGCAGGGAGCTGGGTGCGATCCTGGTGCTTGAAGGGAGAGGATTAGTTAACTGAGCCATTGCATTGGGCCCAAGATTTATGTTTTTTAATGTCCTAGTGATACTAATACCATATGATGGTTTTGAAGAATAAAGAAGCACTGTGTAGTTCAGGCTTCTTAAATTGGATCTAGGACATTGACATTGTAATAGGGTCTAGGTAGCCAACATTAACAAATTTAGAAGGTCAGCAGATAACTAGATTTGTGTCTGGGTATAAAAACTTGGTTCGTTAGTGATATTCATAGGGTTTTTACCAATAAATGGCATGATTTGAGAAGATAGGTTTGAGAAGGTTTTCATTTTCATCAGCTTTTTTCATTGTTTATTTAAGTAGAGGAACTTGAATTGCTTAGTAAAGTTATATTTAAAATTGAGAGTTTTAGTAGCAATTTTTATATGTGTAGAAACAGACACACACACCACATGGTACTTGAGAATAGAGATATCAAGGTGAGAAGGATTTTAAGCATAGCTGACTGACCAGGTGTGTTTGTTAGCTGAAACTGACTAATCTGTAGAAGGAATTCATAAATACTTTGTTGGAGAAAAGTCCTAAGAATTCTTTAAAAGCAGTTAGTGGAACTCTGGATGGTGCTTATGAGGAAATAATCCGATTACAGTAGGAGGCACACTGTTAACATGTTTATAGTGACTCTCCACGTGTAAAGGGTTTTTCCTGCCTGGGAGGAGAAAAGGTTGCAGGCAGTGGCTTTTTAAAAATTTTACCTGTCTGCAAATTGTAAATAAGAATATGGTACAGTATCTTTTAATTTTATTTATATAGATTTAATTTTGTTTGGAGTTTTAATTGACAGTAAGCTATAAACTAATCTTTATAATTATTACTTATAATTCTCAATACTTTATTATTAGAAACTGAGCAAAAGAAAGCTAGCTAGATGACTTAACAATAATGCTAAGTAGGAGAGACAGTATGAGTTAATTTGAGTCTAAAAATTAATAACAAAGGATGGGGAGAATTAAATAGCATAAAACAGGATAATACCCCAAAAATGCAGAATGGGGTGTATGTATATAAATATATGTAAATGTTGTCATGCTTTACTAAGTACTTTATTTCCAAGTGTTCCAAGAATAAAGTACTCAGAATAATCAGTTTTTCAACTGAAGATTGTACAAAACTGGAAAATTTCTATAGTTATTTATGATTTTGGTAGTTGGAAGGGAAATGAATTTAAAATGAAACTATCAAAAAAGTGCTAGTGAAATATTGGAGGGAAAAAGGGCTTCTATACCATATATCAGGCCATTGATTCTATATAATTATTAAGAAAAGACTAGGATTTTGTGCCCGCAAAGTAGCCTAATGGCTGGGATCCTTGCCTTGTGTGCACCGGCATCCTATGTGGGTGCCATTTTTTGTCCCAGCAACCCTGCTTCCCATCCAGCTCCCTGCTTGTGGCCCGGGAAAGCAGTCGAGGATGGCCCAAAGCTTTGGGACTCTGCACCCGCGAGAGAGACCTGAGGAGGCTCCTGGCTTCAGATCATCTTGACTCCTGCCGTTGTGGTCACTTGGGGAATGGGTCAGTGGATTGAGGATCATCTTCTGTGTCCCTCCTCCTGTCTTGTATATCTGACTTTCCAATGAAAATAAATAACTTTTGGGAAAAGAAACCCATAACAATGAAAAATACCCCTAAGATTTCTTTCAGGCTTGTGAGTGTCTTGGGAGGTGTGTGAAAGGTTACTGTTTCATCAGAACAGAGGCGTCTTTTTTTAAGGTGGGCTCTCTTGCTTACTGTATACAGTATTTGTAGTAGCCCTTACCTCTAGTCCTGACAGCCAAATGTCCCCTGAAGAATGTTTGTACATGTTTGCACACCAGTGTTTTCCAGTGTTCCACGCTGTGGTGTCACATTGCATGCTGTTCTGTTAGATCAGTTAAGTCCAGGTTCATGGCTGTAGGGTCATGGTCTTACCCTCCTGCATCGTAAGGCCCCAAACTGGTAATGAGTTGTCTTGGTTCCAGGGATCCTGAAATAATGTACTGATGTGATTAAAAAGTCAATGAAGGTGAAACTAAGTTAAGGTGTATTTAATACCCTATTACTTTGTTTAAAAAAAAAAGGTGTCATTGATATCCTGTGTTGAATTCTGTGAAATGATTAAAATCCAGAAGTGGTTAAGATCCACGAAAAGGTTAAGGGATAAATATGACATTTTTATTAATTCCAAAAATGAATCTTTAATACTTCATAGGGTGTGAACATAATTATAAATACGCTTGGCTTTTAAAGAATTTACTAACTTATTTGAAAGAATTAGAAGGAGACACAACAGGAGTTGGGGAAGTGAGATCCTTGGCTGAGCCAAAGCGAGGCGTCCAAAGTTGCACATGGGTCTCACATGTGGGCAGGAGGTGTCTAGGTATTTGGAGCATCTTCTGCTACTTCCCGAGGTGCATTAGCAGAGAGCTGGATTGTAGAGTGCCTGGGTTATCTGAGGAGCAGTCAGTGGCTTACCTAGCTGTGCCACATGTTTTTTTCATGTAGTGAGTATATTTTAAAAATAAAGAATGCAAGTGGAAAGACAGCAGCTACATACATTATGCCTATAATTATGTTCACATGTATTATATAAAAATACAAGTATATAGTATTATGAAGCTTGATTTTTTTTTACCATAAAACTGAGATAACTTGCTTTAAATCAGTATTGTTTTTTATTTAGTAGTAAATATTTTTATGTCAGATAAATGCTATTTAATGTTCACATTATTGTCAAATATGTACTGTAAGTAGTTTTACACTTGTGCATTTTAGTGGTGTATATATATAAGTGTGTGTGTGTATAGTTGCAAGTTGTCCTTTTTGGTGTATCTCTAATACCCTTGGGATAAATTCCTGAAAGTGAAATTTCTAGTTCACTCTCTTGAGGCTCCTCATACTCTTTGCTTTATTGCTACCTGGTTAGAAGAAAATAAGCTCCCATCAGGAACTTGTGAGAGGCTGAATTAACATGCCTGCCTCCCACCCTCAAAATCACAGTGACTTTGTGTGTTACTAGTGTGAAAACATTTTTTAAACAACCATTTATTAATGTCTTTTTTATTTCAAAGAAAGGCAGTATGAACTGATAGTCCCTGTCCTTCAGTCTTCCCTATCAGATATCTCTCATCAGAACATTACCATGGTAACACTGTTGGCCTGAGTATCCTTCCAGAAATAATAATAATTGGAAAAAAAAAAACTACTGTGGGGTAAGGAGGTTATTGTGCATTGTAGAATCAAGCACCCTAGTCTCACCTTACTACCCTACTTTAATATTCTTAGAGAAATAGTTTCATGGAGCCAGCACAGTGGTGCAGCAGGCTAATCCTTCCCCCTGTGGTACCAGCATCTTGTGGGGATTGGTTTGTATCTCAGCTGCTCCACTTCTGCTCCAGCTCCCTGCTTATGGACAAACTAGCCTTTCATATCAAAACTGGGTTTGGGTGATAGCTTTGGTGTTTATTGATTCTTGTTACCAACACGACCCGTTATTCCTGTGGGAGGGGAGTGTGTGCCTGTAGTGGGGTACAAGCTTTCTGCAGAGGCAGCAGGAGACATGTAGTCTGCTTTGTACATCACATAGGGCCTTGTTAGGTTCTTGGTGTTTCTTTTATGAACTTAAAAATGCAAAAGCACAGCTCTGAGCTTTGTCTCCAGCATTCTAATAAAGATGAAGTAAAAAGTGGTTGTGTTATACCTGATACATATTCATAAGTAGTAGAATGTGAATGATTGAATTTTTTGTAAGATTAGTAGAGACTGGTATTACTATGTCTTCAGCCCAGATGTGACAACCTGCCTACATCTGTCCAGCCCAGGAGCTAAGAGTTATTTAAATAAAAAAAATTGTACTTAGAATACACAGAATGGTCTGCCACATCTCTACATTGCATATGACTTTGTCCAGGTAATTAACAAATATTAGTCTTCATACTCAAAATAGCAGTTTTCAAGTATACAGTGCAATAATAAGTATACGGACTTGTATTATGGATCTTTTAAATTTTATTCTTCCTTTGACTAGTACCTCCCAAATCTCCCATCACCCACTATGGATTAAGTTTTAAATGGGGGGAAAAAATCAGCATTTCACAGTATATGAAAATTTTTTGAAACTCCTGTGTCACTACCCATAAATTTTATTGGTACATAGTTATTCATTTATAGTCTGTGGCTGCTCTTGCATTACAGTAGCAGAGTTGCAGCAGACACCATATGGGTAGAGAATATGTGGCCTGCAAAGCCTAAAATATTTACTGTCGGCATTATATGGAAGAGATATGCCTGTTTATATGTTCCCAAGGGGATCAGACATTTTTTAAAAATGCAGTTGAATTTTTTGTTAGCTAGCTGTACTTCATAGTAAATATTGGTTAATCAAGGTGTTGTAATTGACCCACCAGTGTAGTGTTATGGAATGAATGAAACAAGAGCTTATGAGGAATCTTACCACGGTTGCATTCACTTTTTGACAACAGAGAATTTATTAAGTCCTAATTTGTTGCCAGTTTTACTTACTGGCCCTGTTTGCTCTCTAGGAGAAGGTAGCTATTAGTAAATACCAACCAATTGAACATTTTGGGTCCCTTTTAGATATGAGGGGCTACAGTTAAAATTTATGGCTCTAGGGGGTTCTGATCAGTACTGTTAGAAATTTGGTGATGAAAGTAGTAGATGGCAACTCTGGAGGAAAAAAAAATTATAAGTTATTTTGCATTAAGAGATGGACCAACAGATTTCTATCTGCTGGCTCCCTTCTTGGCGGACCACAGCTGGCAGGTCCAGGCCTAGCCAGAGCCAGGAACTTCACGTGCATTTGCTGTATGTGTGGAAAGGGCCCACGGTTGGGCCATCTGCCACAGCTTTTCCCAGGCCATTAATGGGGAGCTGAATCAGAAGGCAAGCAGCTGGAACTGGCGTCCTTATGAGCAGTCAGCATTAACAGGCAGAGGCTTTACCTGCCTTGCCACAATGCTGACCCTAAAAGTCATTCTTTTTCCTTCCAATAAATTTATTTTACTTGGAAGAGTTGAAGATAGGAAGAGACAGAGATCTTCTATCTGCTGATTGAGTCCTCAAATGGCCATGACAGTGCTGGGCTGATTTGAAGCCAGGAGCCTGGAGTTTATTTGGGTCTTTCTAGGGACCCAAGGCTTTGGGTCATCCTCCACTTCCTAACCAAGCTGGTAGGTAACAGGGAGCTGGATTGGAAGTGGAGTAGCTGGGACAAGAACTGGAGCTCCCATGGGATACGGGTGCTACCAGCAGGATTAGCCTGCTAGGTCACTGTGTTGGCTTCCAAAAAGCATTTCTATAAGAGGACAAAATCCTGGATTATTTGCATCTCCACAGATAGCTGTGTAGAAGCAGGCTTTGTAAACTTTGAACTTTGCACCGTAGCTGTGCTTTCGCTTTATTAATCTGTAAGGATTCTTACTAACAGAATGGCCTAGTTCTCATGGTTAAGATGTTCAGATCTGAGATGACTTGTCTTTTTTTTAGTGCATTTCATCTTATGACATTGTTTCATAGGCTCTGAGGTTCTTACATGACTTGTCTTGCTGAGAATTGGGCTAACATGTCACAGTTGCAATGTGAAAGTTAGTTCATATTGTAGCTACAGGTTGTTATCTCCAGACTTCTTAAAAATAATTTTTGGGCCCAGCACTGTAGCCTAGTGGCTAAAATCCTTGTCTTGCATGTGTTGGGATCCCATAAAGGCGCCTGTTTGTGTTCCATTTTCATCCAGTTCCCTGTTTGTGGTTTGGCAAAGCAGTAGAGGATGGCCTTGGAGCCCGGCACCTGCATGGGAGATCCAGAAGCAGCTCCTGGTTCTTGGCTTCAGATTGGCTCAGCTCTGGCTGTTGTGGCTACTTGTGAAGTGGACCAGCAGACAGATGTTTCTGTCCATATCTCCTCTCTGTAGATCTGCTTTTCCAATAGAATCTTTAAAAATAATAATTTTCACTTGTTTAGTGGAGTGGCAAAGTGAGTGGGGCAAGTGTGGGAGGTGGATTTGGTCCCAGATGTCTGTGCTGGCTGCGCCACACTAACACGGAGTCAGCAATCAGCCCAGGTCTCTGGTTGATGGGGACTCAGCTGATCAAGTCAGCTGCCTTTTGGGGTGCAGATTAGCAGGAAGCTGAAATTGAGAGAGGAGCCAGGACTTGGATTCAGGTACTCCTCTGTGGGGTTGACACCATCTTAATCATTATGCCAAATACCTGCCTTTTAAAACTGTTTCTATCCCTAGCATAGTGTGTAATAATTAAGATACCGTTCACTTGGTGTTTAAAAAAAAAACAAAAAACGAATGTAGGTTCTAACACATGAATAGACTAAGAAAGACTTAACAAAGTCCTTTGTAAGTTATCCTCAGGTACAGGAACTGATTTGAAACACTAAGTGCTAAGCTTCCTTGAACTGTTACAGGCAGGACAGAGGGGAACTGGAATGTAGAGGTGAATTTAATTTCCCATACATTGTGTGTTTCATAATGTTCCACATTATGGAGATGGGAAAAAAAAATGGAGATGGATAAAGCACGGAAAATTCAAGGAAGTGGACTTTTTAAAAGGGATTTACTTGAAAGCAACAGAAAGTCAAGTGAGAAAGTGACCTTGGGCCCAGCGGCATGGCCTAGCAGCTAAAGTCCTCACCTTGAACGCACCAGGATTCCATATGGGCACCGGTACTAATCCCGGCAGCTCCACTTCCCATCCACCTCCCTGCTTGTGGCCTGGGAAAGCAGTCGAGGATGGATGGCCCAAAGGTTTGGGACCCTGCACCCGTGTGGGAGACCTGGAAGAAGTTCCTGGCTCCTGGCTTTGGATCGGCGCAGCACCGGCCGTTGTGCTCACTTGGGGAGTGAATCATCCGGACGGAAAATCTTCCTCTCTGTCTCTGCTCCTCTCTGTATGTCTGACTTTCCAATAAATAAATCAATCTTTGGAAAGTGACCTTCAGTAGCTCCCAGAATGCCCAAAGCAGTCAGAGCTGGGTCAGATTGAAGCCAGGAGCCAAACTGGGTTTTGCACATGAGTGGTGAGAACCAGAAGCACATGGGCCTGTGAAGTCTCCTTACTCTTGTTCTCAGAACATGTGCTGGAGTCCGTCACTCTTCCTTGTTCTGTGTTTGGCATGCTCTTATCACTTTCCCTACTGCTTGATATCCTACGTTATATGTTTCCTCAGTCATTCTCATGTTGGCTAAAATATTCTAGAAGTACTTTCAGAAAAGAGCTTTGTCTTTATTCTTATTTTCATTAGATCTACATAGGAGGAAAGACGGATGTTTTATCTGCTGGTTCACTTCCCCAGATGGCTGTAATAGCCAGAGCTGAACCAGTCGGGAGCCAGGAGCTTTTTCCAGGTCTGATGTGGGTGTAGGTTCCTAAGAACCTGGGCCCATCCTCTGCTGCTTTCTCAGCCACAAACCGGGAGCTAGATGGGATGTGGAGCAGTGGGGACATGACCCTGCAGCCGTAAGGGTTGCTGGCACCTGTAGAGGGAGGAACAGCTGTTTGTGCACGGGCGTCCATCCTCCCTCCCCGCCTCCCCGCCTCCCCGCCTCCCAAGGAGTTTTACTAAGATAATGTGATGCTTGATCTCCTGAATGTGAATGTACTAGAGGAGAAAACTACCTGATAACAGCACATTCCATCAGGATTAGAAAACAAAGGCATTGACTTCACAACATCCTGGACCTATTGCTTCCCTGTATACGTTATGGTTTTCATAGTTATCCATCGTTGAGGCAGATTTTTTTTTTGGTATGATTACTAGTATATGGACATGATAGTTAACATTGTATTATTAAAACTATTATTAATTTCACCTCAAAGGTATTCTGTTTGGATTGTAATTTTTTTTTTTTTTTGGTATTGTTGTATCCAGTTCTTTCTCCTAGCCTCTTTCAGTGTCCCAAAATTTACTTTACAAAACAGCAAACTTACACTGAACTGAACTTGATACTTTGGAGTTTTGAGATATTAAATAGATACATAGTCATATCTCATCAGACTTGGCAGTTGACCAACTTCCCAGTGCACTTTTTTTTTTTAAAGATTTTTTTAATTTTTATTATTTTTTCATTGGAAAGGCGGATATACAGAGAGGAGAGACAGAGAGGAAGATCTTCCGTCCGATGATTCACTCCCCAAGTGAGCCGCAACGGCCGATGCTATGCCAATCCCGAAGCCAGGAGCCTCTTTCGGGTCTCCCACGCGGGTGCAGGTTCCCAAAGCTTTGGGCCGTCCTCGACTGCCTTCCCAGGCCACAGGCAGGGAGCTGGAAGGGAAGCGGGGCTGCCAGGATTAGAACCGACGCCGATATGGGATCCGGGCATGCAAGGCGAGGACCTTAACCACTTGCGCCACCGCGCCGGGCCCCCCAGTGCACTTTTGCTCACCAGTGATACTAAGCTTTTTCTTTTCTGGTTTGGAGTCCTGTGCCTACCCCAGCACTTCATCCTCTTGTCTTTGCCTGCTGGTCCTTAGTTTGTGGGTGTGTGTATGGGTGTGTGCGTGTGTGGTGTAGTGTTAGATGCTTCCATTCCCCATTTACAACTTGTTTATATCCCTTCTGAATTGTTCATATGGACATACTTGTCTATATAACATGCACATACCAGTTTCCATTTTTGCTTAGTAGCAAAGCAAAATACCACACACTAACTTGGTTTTTTCATGTGTGTCATGGACCATTTTTCAGGTCAGTGCAATGGGACTTACCTCAGTCTTTTGAATGGCTGCATATTCCACTATTACGGATGTGTGCCACCTTTATGCAACCGTTTTCCTATTGCTTACGGTTGTGTCTAGTTTTGGCTAGCATTATGTTGATTCGGACTGTAATGAATGGTAAGGAAGGAAGTAGGTGACATCACTACTGCTTTAAAGAAAAAAGAAACTTCCTTTGCCATTACTCACTTTCTAAATGAGATTTGATAAAGACACTGTTAAAAGTTGGGAGGACCAAAATTGATACTTTCTCTCTGATCTTTTTGCCATGTGTATATCTGAACTCTTTGTTTTTAAAGAAGAAACAGCATTGAAGCATTATTTGGGGGGAAAAACACACACACAAAATCCAGCAACTCAGCATTCATGAGCAACTCTATACTATACCAGTATGTGCCTGTGCAGTGGAAGGAAAACAATTTTGGTAAGGAATTAAAACTTTAGCTTTAAACTTCCAACAGGATGATATTTATAATGAATGATTAATCAACAAGATTTTAATATTGTGTTGACAGAGCCTTTGTAGTTTAAAAAGTCACAGTGCCTTTGATATGTGTAATTTTAGCTTAAACTTCTCCCCGATTTCCTGAAAATTTGCAGCCAACAAAACTTAGATAACCTAAGGTATATATTGACTTAACGTATCTATTAGAGATGTTATGGGTTGACTTTGCAAGGGGCAAACTCCACTAGTTGCTGAGTTTTACACACATTAGAGCAGCAGTCCATTTCTTGGTGTGTGTGTGTTTGCATTTAGCTGCCTTAAAATGCTCATTTGTTTTTTAAAAGTTATTTAAGCATGAGTGATTAATATGGGTAGTTTTGTTGTTAAACATGTTTGTTGTAACTTCATTAATGTAAACTAATTTCTAACTTTGCATTATATAGGAAATATATCCTGGACAGTTCCAGCCATCTCTCTGTCACAAATTCATTGCCTTGTCAGATAAGGAAGGAAAACTTCTTCGGAACTATACCCAGAATATAGACACTCTGGAACAGGTTGCAGGAATCCAGAGGATAATTCAGTGTCATGGTTAGTAAACTTCAAATGGCCTTTTGTAATTTATTTTGTTTTCTATGAAAAAAAAAGTGTTAAAAAGACTGTCAATCAATACTGCCTAAAATTATGTTATATCATATTACCCGATTAACTATATTCTAAGAAGTACAAAATGCAAGTATAATGAAACGAAGTATTGATGTTGACTGCTAATTTAAAGAAGGTAGAGTTGCTTACCATTTTTACATAATCCATGTGATCAAAAAACAAATATTGGGAATATATGAAGAAATGTAATGATAGCATTTGAAACCAAATGGAGATAACAGTTCAAATGTACAAAATTCAGGAATTTGTAGTATTAACAGGCCATTTTTCATTTACTTGAAGTGTTTCTAAAACAGCTTTTTGGAACTCATACTACTGAAATGTCCTCAGCTGCTCTTGAGGAATTATTGAAGAGTGAGCAGTCGAGGATTGTACTCTGTCCTTGTATGTGTATCCTGGGGACACACACATACTTGCTTGTATACATAACATGTGCACACAGGGTACTAGAAAAAGTTAATGGAAAATGGCATTAAAAGTTTCTAGTGAAATTCTTTGAAGGATTTTTATGCATGGTTTAATTCATCCCTTATTTTCATGTGAAGTCCCCTAAAGCTTTTAACTCTTTGTTTCTGAACTCTGCAACCTGTTAGGTTTGAGAAGCAGACAGACTCCCTATAATGAAGCTTATTGTGTTGATTGTAGGTTCCTTTGCAACAGCATCTTGCCTGATTTGTAAATATAAAGTTGACTGTGAAGCTGTACGAGGAGATATTTTTAATCAGGTAATTGTAATTAGTATCCATGTTTTAGGAATTGTGAACATCTCAGCCCTGCTGCTGCTTTTGCTGACAAACCTATTTTTAACTAAAGTATGTGGTATAGGAAGATGTTAGAAGATAATCAACATTGGGAATTTTAATACTTACATATTTAAAAGGCAGAGTTAGAGATCTCCCATTGGCTGGTTCACTCCAAAAGACCACAATGCCTGGGGCTGGACCAGGCCAAGCCAGGAACTTGGAAATCGTTTCAGGACCCTCTCATGGGTGGCAGGGTGAGCACGAGAACTCAGGATGGTGCCAATGTTGTTGGTTGCGGCTTGACTTGAGATATCACGACGTCATCCCCCATAATATGTCTTTATAATGATCAAGTTTTGGGCCTGCGCGTGGTGGCCTAGAGGCTAAAGTCCTCGCCTTTAAAAACGTGCTGAGATTCTGTATGGGCGCTGGTTCTAATCCCAGCTGCCCTACTTATCCATCCCCCTGCTTGTGGCCAGGGAAAGCAGTAGAGGACAGGCCAAAGCCTTGGCACCTTGCACCTGTGTAGGAGACCCGGAGGAACTCGTGGCTTCGGATTGTCGCAGCACCGGTTGTTGAGGTCACTTGGGGAGTGAATCATTAGATGGAAGATCCTTCTGTTTATCTGACTTTGCAATAAAAATAAATCAATCTTACAAAATAATGATCAAGTTTCTCCTTTGTATTCAAGCCCAGAATAAAAAAAATCTTAAGTGAGGTGTTCCTTCCTCTTTGCCACATTTGGAAATGATTGATAAAGTGTTTAATATAAAATGTCAAAAACAAAACAAAAAAGTAAGAAAATGTAGCAGAAAACAAGTTATCCAGAAATAAAATAGGTCCTATATACTTAGCTGCATAATGTTTATTTTTTTTACAAAGGATTCAAATCCTATTTTGTGTGTGTACATACCTATTTTTCCTTTGAAAGGTAGAATGACAGGAGATAGCAACTGAACTCTCCCCCTACTTGTTTATTTCCCAGATGGCTGTGAACATCTGCATTGGGGTCCAAGTCTAAAAACTGGGTTTCTGTGAAACAGAAACTCTTTTTAGATTTTCAAAAAAATTTCATTGGAAAGTCAGATAGAGAGGAAGATCATCCTTCCATTGAGTCCCCCCAAATGGCTATGTTGGCCGGAGCTGTGCCAATCTGAAGCCAGGAGCTTCTTCTGGGTCTCCCACGCAGGTGCAGGGTCCCAAGGCTTTGGACCGTCCTCACCTGCTTTTCCACAGGCAGCTAGATGGGAAGCGGGGGTGGGGGTTTTGCCATGATCAGAACTGGTGTGCATATGGGATCCTGGCATGTGCAAGGCGAGGACTTCAACCGCTAGGCTATTGTGACAGCCCCAGAAACTTAGATATTAAGCCATCGTTAGATTATCACTTAGGTCTTGAACATCATTGTCTGTGTGAGACCTTCTGTCTTTGAAACCAAATAAATCTTGGTCCTGGTGCTGTGACCTAGCAGCTAAAATCCTTACCTTGAACACGCCAGGATCCCATATGGGTGCTGGTTCTGATCCCGGCAGCTCCACTTCCCATCCAGCTCCCTGCTTGTGGCCTGGGAAAGCAGTCGAGGATGGCCCAAAGTCTTGGGACCCTGCACCCGTGTGGGAGACCCAGAAGTTCCTGGCTCCTGGCTTTGAATCAGCACAGCACTGGCTGGCCGTTGCGCTCTCTTGTGGAGTGAATCATCGGATGGAAGATCTTCCTGCCTCTCCTCCTCTCTCTGTATATCTGATTTTGTAATAAAAACAAATCTTTAAAAATAAATCTTGAATTCATGGAAAATGGATGTATAAGACACATAGATTTCAAAGTTTTCTTTTGATTTCCCATGGACTTTTTGAAGGTACTTTGTACAGGGCTCATGTTTTGTGCATGTGTATGAACTATTAATTAGTAATTGATATGTGTGCAGTTTCTCATCCTGCTGTTTATCTAGTTTTGCCAGTTCTAAAATGCATTCTTGAGGAGTGTGGACGTGTTGACTAACTTGGGCTTTCTCTTTACTTCCTTGTCTCATACGAAATTTGGACCATGCAGGTAGTTCCTCGATGTCCTAGGTGCCCAGCTGATGAACCACTTGCTATCATGAAACCAGAGATTGTCTTTTTTGGTGAAAACTTACCAGAACAGTTTCATAGAGCCATGAAGTACGACAAAGATGAAGTTGATCTTCTCATTGTTATTGGGTCTTCTCTGAAAGTAAGGCCAGTAGCACTAATTCCAAGTAAGTTGATGGACTTTTCAGAATACTTCTATATTGTATAATGCCAGGGTGAGTGTGTATAGCTATATAAATTCTCCTTAATGTATGTTTTCAGTGTTTAACATGATTACATCAGTTGATCTTTCAAATTTAGTTGTTGTCAGATCCAGTAAGTCTAGTTTGATAGAAATGTATGTAAGATACAGTTTGAGAACTTGAAACAATTTGGTTTTGTAGTAAAGTATTAATGCCAAGATGAAATTGACTGCATCCACAAGGGCAGCATGCATTCCTATGCAATTTAAATTCCCACTCTCAGGAAGATACTGTCTACATTTATTTTCATATTCCCCCTTTTCCTTTGGTGAGGGATAGTTCAGTTGTGTCACAAGTATTAAGCGAGAGGTGGTAAGGGAACAATATCAAACTCTTTACCAGAGATTTAAACAAATCTAAATCCCTGCCTTCGCAGTCAGATAGGCAGCCAGTTAAAAGAAACTTTCTCACATCTAGTTAGCAGTGAACTCAGGCTTACCTAAATGGTCCTAAAATTCTGTTAAAGTGTGGGCCCGTTTTTAACTTGATGAACCATGAATACTTAAAATAAGTCTCTTTACATTTGTTTTTGCCTTTTTTCCCTTTCAAAACTACTTCAGGCTTGTCTTAAAACAAAACACCCCACCAGCTTTCTGTAAGGTAGTTTAAGGCTGTTGGTGATAGGCCAAGATAATTTTGAAAATGTAAAACACTTATATTGTAGGCTTGTGACTTTTCACCCTCTTTATATCAGGAGCTGCTTCAGTACAGTAGAATGATAACACTTACATGTCAAGAATTCTTCTATGCACATGACATATCATTTAATCCTCACCAGAACCTTCTGGAAAAGTACTGTTATTACCCCCATTCAACAGATTGAGGTACACAGTGGAAAAGTCTTAAGAAGATTGTTCAGAGGTAACCAGGAGACAGGAGCAGAACCTGGGGTTTATAAGATGCTTACTGCTTACTAGATAGTCTGATGAAATATAATGGTGGTTAAGTGAGGGGTTTTTTGGTCAAGCTCAGACCCCTGTTAGATTTTGCATGGCCCCATTGTTGTGGTTCTTACTAGTTTGCTTCCCCTCCATTACTCTAACTCTGATTTTTCGCCTTGTTTTTAGGTTCTATACCCCATGAAGTGCCTCAAATATTAATTAATAGGGAGCCTTTGCCTCATCTACATTTTGATGTAGAACTTCTTGGAGACTGTGATGTCATAATTAATGAACTGTGTCATAGGTTAGGTGGCGAATATGCCAAACTTTGCTGTAACCCTATAAAGCTTTCTGAAATCACTGAAAAACCTCCACGACCGCAAAAGGATTTGGTTAATTTGTCAGAGTTGCCACCAACACCTCTTCATATTTCAGAAGATTCAAGTTCACCAGGAAGAACTTCACCAAATTCTTCAGTGATTGATAAACTTACAGACCAAGCAGTTAAGAGTAATGCTGATGACTTAGATGTGTCTCAGTCAAAAGTTTGTATGGAAGAAAAATTCCAGGAAGTACAAAATTCTATTAGGAACACTGAAATTTTAACTGAGCAGTTGGAAAATCCAGATGTGAAAAGTGTTGGTTCCAATACTGGGGAGAAAAATGAGCGAACCTCATTTACTGACACAGTGAGAAAGTGTTGGCCCAACAGACTTGTAAAGGAACAGATCAGTAAGCGGCTTGACGGTAAGAGGCTGATTTTTGAAAAGATGACTGTACTAGAGAAGGTGTAAGAATTGAGCAATTTCGCAGGGTAGTGTTGACCAGGGGTGCATTGTATGTAGCTTTTTAGTGGGTGGTTATGTAGTGTTACCTACATAAATAAGAGATCCTTTGCTCTGTGTGGTGTTGGGAGGGCCCCAATGGTTTCAATTCAAACTGCTTTCAAATACAAGTCTTGTAGAACATGGATTCTGCTGCAGTAGGAGCGTGGGCTTCAAGTCTAAATATTGCTGATGTCACAGAGCAGACTGAATGAGTGTGAAGACACTTTACAAAATATTTTTGAGTTGATCTATGAAAAAAGCTAATTAACGGTATAAAAGCATATGTATGTATTTAAGTAATGCTGGGCTGGATACCTTGTTTCAGATGTATTTAAAAGTTGATATTTAAGTGAGGGAAAATTGTGGCAGATTTGTAAATATTTGTACAAATTTTCTCCAAGTGGTAGAATTAAGACTCAAACCCAGGACTAATGTCTGCAGTTTGTTTTTAACAAAATGCTAATAGTGATGATTTTTTAGTAATAACACAAAAAGGCAGAGCTGAAACCAATACTAAATTCCAAACTGTCCAATTACACTAAGGTCATCTCAGAAATTGTGTAACTAATATTCTCCTTTTATCACTATATTTCAGGTAATCAATACCTGTTTTTACCACCAAATCGTTACATTTTCCATGGCGCTGAGGTATATTCAGACTCTGAAGATGATGCCTTATCATCTAGTTCTTGTGGCAGTAACAGTGAGAGTGGGACATGCCAGAGTCCAAGTTTAGAAGAACCACTGGAGGATGAAAGTGAGGTAGAAGAATTCTATAACGGCTTGGAAGATGACGCTGACGTTCCCGAGAGACCTGGAGGAACTGAATTTGGGGCTGTTGGAGGTGATCAAGAGGCAGTTAATGAAGTTTCACCTGCGAAACAGGAATTGACAGACATGAACTATCCATCAAACAAATCATAAGTTTTAACTGTCCTGGTACAAGAGTTGTTCCACCAGCATTAGGAATTTTAGCATGTCAAAATGGATGTTTACTTGTGAACTCAATAGAGCAAGGAATCCAGAAAGGTGTATTATTTATAGATTGGTAAAATATGGTTTTTTTTCATGGATAGTTTTCTAACTTCATTATTTCTAAACTTGTACACTCAACACTAACTTTCATTTTTCAAGAAAGGTACTAAGTATCTTTAATCAGAGTTGGTCAAGACTTCTCACTTTCTTTTAAGGATTCATTTGTATGATACATCTGTAAATATAATTTTTTGCCTAGTGAGTGTCAACATTTTAAAGTTTTCGAGAAGCCATTGGAATGTTAAATTAATATAAAGGGAACAGCTTATCTAGACCAAAGAATGGTATTTTTTCACACTTTTCTTTGTAGCATTGAATGATTTGAAGTTCTCAAAATCTGTTCTGCTAAACTTTTAATTTTTTTAGGACAGTTATTTTTAAACACTGGCATTTTCCAAAACTATGGCAGCTAACTTTTTAAAAACCTGAATGGTATGCAATGTGAGAATGAAGTTAACAGCACCTGGGAAAGCACTCAGTTTGTCTTTTTAAAGACTTGGTGCTAAGCTGAGCATTTCAGGAATAGTATATTTATTCAAATGAAGATGGCTTTTGTACTATGAAGAACACGTACTCAAGTCTATTGGTTCATAAAATTAACCTGAAAAACAAATGCTTTGGAAATGTATCAGTTGCTTTAGAAACAATAGTTTTAAAATATTTGCCATTGTTGTTTAAATACCTATCACTGTGTAAAGCTTGTATCAGTCCTTCTCCATAAGTATTAAACTGTCAAGATACAAATATGCAAACCTTTTCTGAATCTATAATGATGGTACTTTTAAAGGGGAGATTGTAATATTTTGGACTGATGTTTTTCCATTAATGAGAGCAACAGGTCTCGGATTACAGTTCAAAGTAATAAGATGTTAATCATAAATCAGTACATAATAAACTTAACTGCTAGCTTAGTATTCTGGAAGGTGAACATTAGTATTACAAGTAATAGCAGAACAGTTAATGAATGAAACTAGTTCATGTAATATATCTTTATTTAAAAGCTTGGCCTGCCTTAAAACTTGGAGATCAATTTTCTCTGCTACAGAAGCTTCTAGCCTTTCAAAAAAGCCCTTATTTTATTATAAAATTACATAGTACACATTTATTTTCGACTTCTTTTTAAACATTATTCCCAAACTGTAAAATATTTGTGTTGGTTTAGTATTTATTACAAGAAAAGGGATTTGACATACAGCTGTTCTTTATGCATAAAATACCCAACAAGGACCACTATTGTCAAAGTTGTACTGGACATTGCCCTGCCCCAAAATTTCTCAATTTATTTGGCTAAAGAATGCAGTATATTTAGTTTCCCATTTGCATGATATGTCTGTGCTATAGATGATATTTTAAATTGAGAAATTTGTTTTAAATTATTTTTACAGTGAAGACTGTTTTCAGCTCTTTTTATATTGTACATAGTCTTTTATGTAATCTACTGGCATACGTTTTGTAGACTGTTTAATGACTGGGTATCCTCCAACTTTTGAAATATAAAACCAGTGTTTTATACTGTACACTGTTTCAAAGTCTATTAAAATTGTCATTTGACTTTTTGTTATCTTGCACAATTCATATAGCTTTGAGAACTCTAGTGTTATTAGCCTAGCAATTGCCAGTACTTGTAAAAACTGGAGGTGAGGACTATTGAGGTCTGTGTTTCTACCATTCTTGGCCAGGAGTCGAGCAGGACCAGGTAAAGAGATACTACAAAATGTAGAAATGTGAATTTAAGAACTTGTGCAATTAAAAAGCCCAAGTCAATGGAACATTTGTTCTTGAGTGTTGGGGAATTCTCAAAAGTAAAACTGCAGATGATATCAGTTTTTTGACATTTGTGTATTAAAGTTTCAAGGATCCCACTCAAGAAGCCATGTGCCTCTTCCAATGGTGTGGTGTGCTGAGGTCTCCCCCTCTCCTCTGCAGCAATTCCACATGGGTTTTTGTTTTAGTGCCCTTTCAGCAGTACAGAAATTACCTGTACATTCCCATCCTCAGCTGTTAATTACATTTATGGAATGTTCCTATATTCCATAATATTCATACTTCATAAGGAGGTAAGTAGCCAACAAGACCTGATTGAGTTACAGCCTTGTAGTGAAATTCACTATTCTGAATTCCTTTGGTTAGCATGTACCTCCACTCACTAGTAGTAGTCTACCCAGTGGTGCTTGGTTGTATATGCACTTTAATGTACACCAAACCCTCTCGAAATGATCTAAGATCCAAATAAGCCACCTGGGTGATCTCTTCCTTTTAGAGTGGCTGTCAACATAATTATGTAATACTATAAAGAAATGACAGGAAGCAAGAGCTTATTTTGGCTCAGTGTTGCAGCTTCACAGTCCAAGAGCCCAGCAAGTTCAGTGTGTGATGAGGGTGTCTTAGTGACAGAAACCAGAGGCATGCAGGGCATCCCGTGGATGGGTGAAGAATGCAGATGTGGAGGACTGGTCACGTGACACTCCAGGAAGCAGAGGGGGAGCGTGCTGTGAGCAGCTGCGTACTGCTCTCCCTTATGCTGTTGACTGGCTGTCCCTCCCACACCCATGCCAATTAATAAGACTTAATAGATGGAACTTTTTACACATAGGACACTGAAACTATCATCCAAACCACGCATGTGCACTGTGAAACAGCTACCCATAAATTTCAAAGGGTTTCCCCCCCCTTTTTTCTTGGGTAGGGGGAGGAGACACAGACATGAATTTACCTATTTGACTATGAACATTTGAGTACCCACACGTTACCGGAGCATCACCTCTTGGAATGCAGATTTAACTGGCGTTAAGGCAGGGCTTGTGCACAACTGTGGAGGTCACCCCGACGTGTCTACTGCAGGAAAGGGATGATGGCTGCTGCCTTCCAACTCCGTTCCTGGAAAATTCAGCTTATCTCCAGAAATACTTACCATTTGGTAATTTGGCCCCAAACAAATGACAAAACTAAGGAACTAGGAAAATAGGGCACATCCTTTAGCAGTGAAGGACAAAGCTACCAGCAATTAAGGTTGGCAAAACTTGGGCAGAAGACCAGGAGCCCGAGGCTCTATAAACAGTTGCCCTTGGTTTCAGAGAGCTTACCATTTGGTCGTCTGGAAGACTGCCCTACGCCTATTACACTTCAGTTCAGGACTTCTTGTTAAACTAAAGGCAGTAAATATCTGTGAAGATAGGCCAAAAATTCATTAATAAAACTTTCCCTATGGAGGGAACTAACAGTGGGAAACTGGACCTACTACCAGATCTGGAGAGGCTATTTTTTTCCTTACGTTTAGCCAAATCAATTAACTCTATAATTACCACATATTTTTAATCACAACCAGTTCAACCCTTTGTATTTTAACTTCCTACCGTAATTTTCTTCCTGCTAACACTAGTATATTAGAGTGTGCAGTAAATGAGGGAGGAGAAAGTGTTAGTACCCAAATTAAGCCTCTAAAATTGTGCTAAGATGTTCTGTATGCAAAAAATTGTGTACTTACTACTTTTAAAGCAGTTGCTGCTTCCCAATTGGTTTACATACAAAGGTTTGTAAAAGGCATCCGACACACTTCCTCATGGAATGGAAACAGTTGTAATATCATGTGTGGGAAGAAATCTCATGAGAAAATGTTCAAGGAAAGATGCCTTAGGTCAGAGCACTGAATTTAGTGCTTCTGCCATGAAAGTCTTTTCCTTTGCCAAACCCTTGGCTCTATCTGCACTTCATGAATTTAAAGAAGTTGTTAGTTATGTAGCACCCTGTAGAGGTCTTAGTTCCATTTGTAAATACCACAAATAACACCAACTATTCAGATCAAACCTTGCTGCAGATGTTTTTTTCTGTTGTCTTTGGAGTTTGGAATTAGACTATGGTTCACTAAAGCACACAAACTTGAATGGAAATGGGACTGACTGAGCAATTCAAGTTTTAAGACTCCCTTCTGACAAGTTTTGAATCTCACATGAGAATCACTAGAAATTTAAGTATCAGCGAAATAAACTTTTATTAGTTTTCATGGCATCTTAAAATAAATTTTTAAAATAAATATTTGCATTATAGCAGAAAGTCACATTTTGCATCAACTTGTACAATTTAATGACATTTGATAACTAAGCATCAGCACCATAAAACTGTTAAGATTTCTTAAAATTTGAGGAAATAGTTCTAGAGCACTGAAAATTCTGACCAAATACTAACCTGCAGCAGCAATAAGAGTTTTGGAAGTTAGGCCTTCATGTCTGGTTCTCTGTACAGCCAATAGTTATCGGCAACTGTAGAGTTAGAGTTCTGCCATTGCTGGGTACTGATTCCCTTTCTGATAAACAACTTCCTATTTGTCAGCATCTCAGGGTTCACAAACGAAACAACTGCAAGTTATTTCGTGTAATTCCTGATTTTTGTCCAAACAGATTTTCACAGATTTAAATAACTATTTTTAACCCTAAAAGTTTGCTCAGTTCAGTTACAACCATAGAAAACTGCACTGGTATAAGAACATCTATTTTATTACAAAACTTAACATTATTTACAAAATGAAAAAATAATCAAATGACTATTGCAGGCGGTTAAAGGTTTTACCCAGTGATTGAAGAAAAATTAAGCAACATTTCCATGCACTCACACACCAGATCATTTCTGAAATATGCAAACTCTTAAAATTCATGTTAGTAAAACTTTAATGTATACACAATACTTGCATGTTTATTGGAAGATGGAAAAAATCCCATAGTTCTGTACAGTAAATTTAGTAAGTTCATTTTCCTTTAATCTTTACTGTCATGAATGTTCATAGCATTTTGCAAGTTTAAGTATTATAATAGTACCTCTGTCATCTTGCTGAATTCATCACCACAAGAAAAACACCAGTAGCTTAATGCTTTCGCACAAAACTGAATAGTTATAGTATCCAAGTTATATTAAACTGAAGCCTTCATTGTGATCAATAGCTTGGATCAGTTTAGAGCGCAGAGTTTCTTTTTCTGTATATTTTGGAAGATCCAGAAGATTAAAGCAGGTGTGAGACACTGGGAGATACTCCTCACCACCTCCTGTGGACTGGATGACCAGTTTCAGACTCTTCATACCAAGAATAGGAATACGGTCACTACCTGTCAAAAATACTGCCAAACAAAACAGCAGCAGAGTGAGACAAGTCATACTTAGCACATTCACAACACACCTTTATGGGAACATCTAATTCTAAGGTATAAACTCTTCCATCATTTGTAGTAGGAAGATTTTTGAAATATCTAATTATTTAGAAGTATAATATTAGTGCTGTTTAAGAATGCTGATATCAACACATTTGGGGATTCCTTGGTTTGAGAAGAGCCATTAGAATTAGCCGATAACAAAATACAGTGTTTAATTTTATTTTAAAAGTTTTGACTAAAAACATTGTACTGAAAAAGAGATTGCCAAAAATATTCTTGGAAAAACAAAGGACATGAACAATAAGATAAAACTGAAATCTAAAACAAAGTGAACTGATTTTCTATAGGATTAATGTTCTTAAAAACTGAACACTGGGGCCCGGCGTGGTGGCGCAAGTGGTTAAAGGTCCTCGCCTTGCACGCCCGGGATCCCATATGGGCGCCGGTTCTAATCCCGGCAGCCCCGCTTCCCTTCCAGCTCCCTGCCTGTGGCCTGGGAAAGCAGTCGAGGACGGCCCAAAGCTTTGGGACCCTGCACCCCGTGTGGGAGACCCAGAAGAGGCTCCTGGCTTCGGATTGGCATAGGATCGGCCGTTGCGCTCACTTGGGGAGTGAATCATCGGACGGAAGATCTTCCTCTCTGTCTCTCCTCTCTGTATATCCGCCTTTCCAATAAAAAAATAATAAAAATAAATCTTTAAAAAAAAAAAAAAAAAAAACTGAACACTGAAAACTTACTCAAAGTGAACCAATTTCTGTAAAAATTAATATATTCTAGTATTGTACTTACGCAGAAACTGTTTTTTCTTTTCCAGTGGTAATTCATGAAACACTTCCCAAAAAATTTTTATTGTAGGATGTTCTGCCCAATATTCTCCTTTGTATTCTGTATTCTAAAAACAACAATCTTTTATTAAAAAAAATTTTTAATGCCATAAAATGGAATGGAACAGGACAGTATATAACCCTTTCAAGCTGTCTTGTTTTAATCAGTATTGGGCTTCTGAGATTCACTCATCTTTAATGCTTACAAATTTTCTGAAAGGATATGTCATTCACATAAACCAAATGACACTTAGTGGTTTCCAGTTCTGACTTGCTAGAATTTTTAAAATATTTATAAATGATGGTAAAATACATAAGGTATAAATTAACTATTTCTGTGAAGTTTCACATTCAGCATACTCACATTGTTATGAAATCACCATGACTATTTTTCCAGAACTTACTTCATCTTGTATAATTCATACATCATTCACCTCATTTTCCCCTGAATGTAGATTTTTCTGTGTAAAAATAGTTATCTGGGAGTAGGACTGCTAGATCATACATTGAATAAATATTCAACTTTACAATTACTTATCAGGGACGCGAGAGAGCTACTGGGGATTTTAAACCTTCCCAGTACTATTTGTTAGTCAAACTAATGTTTAAGGCAAAAGTTCTACTGCAGGATGCAAGACTAAAAGATGGAAAAATGGGCAAGAGAATCCTGCAAAGTTTTTGCAAAACTGACTTAACCAGCCCTTTTTATTAATTATTTTACGATTACAAAGGAAGAAAAGCTGTCTAAAGATGTTTCATACTTCCACAAGTTCCCTTTATTAGTGAAAGTACCAATGAAGGAGAAAATGAACATTATTTATACTCTACTAAAAATTGAGCATTGTGACTACTAAGGAAAAATGAAAAAAAACTTTAAGCACTGCAAATGCTTTCCCAAGTTTTCCCAGGGTTAAGTTATGATAGAAGCACCTGTTTTGGCTGGCTTCTAGTCTGCCTGTGTCTACAACACTTCCCTATACTAACGGCACTGAGTTAAAAGATGGCCATCCTGGGCCCGGTGCCGTGGCCTAGAGTCCTCGCCTTGAACATGCTGGGATCCCATATGGGCGCTGGTTCTAATCCCAGCAGCTCCACTTCCCATCCAGCTCCCTGCTTGTGGCCTGGGAAAGCAGTCGAGGACGGCCCAAAGCCTTGGGTTCCTGCACCTGCATGAGAGACCTGGTAGAAGCTCTAGCTGTTGTGGCCAGTTGGGGAGTGAACCATCAGATGAAAGCTCTTCCTCTCTGTCTCTGCTCCTCTCTGTATATCTGCCTTTCCAATCAAAATAAATAAATCTTAAAAAAAAAAAAAAACAAGGATGCCATCTCTAACCCACACCCAGCACAAGAAAAGTAATAAATTGAATACATGAAGAATAGTAAAATGGCAACATTTCCACCAATAAACCACAGTTTTTGTTTCACCTTTTTAAAAGCAATCATGTATTTGCATGTATTTGCTTTTTCATACCTTTTCCAGTTCCTTCCAATCATAATTTGTATTTCCAATAACCATTGCTTGCAGTTCGTTTGGCTGGAAGAGCCGAAGAACTTTTCCTCCACACACCTTATGAAATCCCTCATGAAAAGCATCAAACAGTGAAGCCACTGATTTGTTGAATATGTAATCCACATAAGCATCAACAAATTCCTGTCTAGATGGAAATGAAATAAACAAACAAATGAACAAACCCACAGAGAAAAATCATTTCTGGAGAATATATAAAACATCTTCCTTGCATTACTCCTATGTTTTCTGCAATTTTGTCTACAAAACTGAGAAATATGGATAAGGCTCAAAGGTGGAGTAAGTCACTCAGGAGATACCTAGTCTTGTTTTAAAAATTAAATACTGGTATATACATGGCCCATGCATAGTTATTCTTAGATGACTTCTAATGGCAAAATGTCATTTCCTAGGGTTGGTAGTGTAGCACAGTAATGGTTTGAAAGTCACTTGCAACTCCTGTAAGTACTGGGTAAAGTCCTGGGTCCGTGCTAATGTACCTGGGAAAGTTGCAAAAGAGGATTTCAGTATTGGGGCTCTCTGCCACCCAGGAGGGAGGCATAGATGGAGTTCCCAGCCCTTGGCTTTATTGTTTGGACCAAATTCCTTAAATTATTTCTCATCAAAATGAATCATGAGATACTATCCTTAGAAACTTAATGAATTAATACAATATAATCTCTGAAAACAGAAAAAAATCTAAATTATGTCAAAGTTTCTCAAAATGATTTAAAAACTCCAATTTTTTTCATGTCATGTTAAATAGTTTTATTCTCATCAAAGAAAGATACATGCATAGTTTAAAACACCAACAGCACTAACCCTAGTAGCCAACATTTACTGAGCACACGCAAGTGCTAGGTCCTATTCTAAGTCACTTACAATTACTACCATACCCAGTTTTCAAGTAAAGTAGGCTCATTTGTCATTATTTTACAGAAAAGAAGACTGAAGCGGGGAGATATCAATGTATCAAAGGGTACACAGGTTCTAAGCAGCAGATTCAAAATTACAACCTTTTGGGTGAAAACTCAGATCAACAGTCACTAAACTAAGCTTTGCTGATAGAACTGTAGTGAAACAGCAGAGAAAAAAGCATTTCTGTACCCAAAATTCCTGCTACTCAAAGGCAACTGTGTCTTAGTCGCCACTTCTCTCATATTTATATTCAAGCTTCTAACAATAACAGGTCTAGTTAATTTTTTAAATTTTCAACTGCAAATATTATTTAATGAACTGAATATGAACTCTTACTGGGAGGATTTACCTTTTACCATTTAACTAAATTTGTCAATTAATTACTCCATTTCCAATTCCCAACAATCTATGTATTTATATAACACATATCAGTATTGTTGTTTTTATGATTATAAATATTATTCATTTAAGCTGTAGAGCATCCTATGATTTTTTTTTTTTTACTCTTGTAAGTAACATTGCTTTGCTACTTTATTCTCTAATAGAAATGTCCATTTTCTCTGGATTTACTCAAGTATGTGAGGAGGGAACAGGTGCATTTTTCTCAGAGAGGCCTTCACTTCTCTGGATGGAAGCTAGATCTTCAGCTTTTTCTCAATTTTCTATAAAGCAGAAAGATTCCTTTTTGCTTCTCTCCTATATTGCAGGCCTATTTTAAAAATTTTCTTCAGAAGTTTGTGTTACAGCATAGAAGTAAAAGCCACCATATGCAATGATGGCAGCGTATGGCTTCAATTTGAGTCCTCACCTACATCAGAGACCCAAATGAAGCTCCTGGCTTTGGCCTAGCGCAGTTCCAGCCATTGTGGTTATTTGGGGAGTGAATGGCTGAAGAGCTATGTCTTCCTTTTTCTGAAACTGCTTTCAAATAAAAAATGACTTTTCTCCCCCTCCTCTGTGGCTTTTTTCCATTCTAGCCTCTTGTGTGGTTATGGCACAAAACAGCATCAAGTAACTTCCTGAGAAAAAGAAACACACAGTACATTCTAAACTGTACATCCAAGAACATATTTGCATGTGCCCATATTCTTGACAGGCTACCGAACTTAAAGTCAGAATTTTGATCTTGTAGCTTCTTCACAAATATAGTAATCTGGTTTTGTTTTGTTTTCCCTACATTTTAGTGTCTTTTTTCATTGACAGCTTTGATTTCATGTATCATTCATTCCCTGGCATACACATCTTATTTTTCCTTTTTCACTTATTTTCAAATCAGTATGTTGTTCAGTTCAGGAAAGTTTTCACATCATTTTCTTCAACAAATTGATTGCATTTAATCTCTTCCTATTTTTCTTTCCTTATTTTTCCAGCGGTATTCACCTGGATGTTAGCGAAGAACTTAGAGTAGACCAATTTCAATTTCTTTTGAAGTTTTTGTTCTTCACTGCTACAGTTTACTTGCTTTCCTCTGCAACTGGTCTTTCTTTGAAAGTCTACTATTTTTTTGTGGAAGTCTACTATTTTTTTTTAATTTTTATATTCATATGTAAAAGGCGGTTTTCTCCATAAAATTCCTCTGATTTTCAATGTTAGGAGGAAGGGAGCTAATTTCCCTGTTTTCTGACCATAAAGACTTCACCTAGGTATTTCCAAATCCATAGTTTCTAATTTAGTTCCATTTCCAAAGAAGGTAAATTTCTAACCTCCTGCTAGGAGCAGCTGCTAGGTTATTGGTGTGCTAAGGGAAACTGGTGTCTGCTTCTTAAAAAACTATCTTTCTGTTCCCAGCATCCCCCCAGATGCCATGTACTTTTCAAATGTTTTCCCGAGCCCTCAGCCTTTGTTCGGCAAGATGGACTAGCTGACTTCTAGTCCACACTGCCACTTCCTCTGCTTTGTTAAAACTTAGTTACCAACATTTTTTGACTTCTATAAATTTTTACTACTGTCTAATTTCTTTTGTTCTTTTCTTTCTGCTGGTTTCATTCCTTTATTAATGTTTTGGAAAAAGTTTCAGGAGCGGAAGGCAGACCACTTTCTCACTATAATTTTAACCTGAGTAAAATCTGGAATTGAAACATTTCTAAATAAAGAAGAAAATTCCTATTGAATTCTATTAATTTCACTGATGCTGCTATAATTCACTTACCGATTTTGTTTGTTAACAGCTGTGTCTGCACCATTTAGAACCAGCTCTTTCACTTCTGTTGCACCAAAGTTTTCAACTGTGATCTATTTAAATTTTTAAAAAAAGTCAATGTCAGACTCAAAGCTCATCAGACTATTTTAATAATCTATTATACTCTTCCTTTCTCACATAAAATATAAAACTAATAAATTTATAAGACTCTGCTACCAAATGAATTTGTAAATTCTGTCCAAAGCCACAAGCCCGGAATTTTCATCCTTTTTAGCAATCTGATATCCTATCATGACTAATTATGAATTACCAAATAAATTATTAGTTAAGAGGAAACTGCACAAAGCTTTAGAATACAGTAGTAAAGATTATTAGAAAGGATGCCCTTAGATGAGTAACAATCAAGTATGAAAATGCCTTCAGCTTAGAACTATACACTCTTTCCAAATGCTGTTGCTCTCCACCTTTTCTAATTATACATTAATTTGTTTTTAAAAGACAAGGGTTGTTTTACAACTTTACTTCTCTCACTAATTATTTATTTCTTACAAAAATATTGCCATTCCCTAAATGCATTTTTTTTTAATCTATCCTCTTTTATGAAAATCTGCTACCTGCAAAACGGATGACGGGAGCAGGAGAATAATAAGTCACACAGCACCGTTCTGGAATATATTTTCCAGCAGGGGAAAAACAGGGTATTTTTAAAATGCATACTAAGATAATGTTATAACAGGAGTAGATAAAATGTTTTTAGAGTACAGAGAAGAGAAAATTTAATTTCAACTAGATCAAGTATCAAGTACAAAAGATCTTAAAGAAAAAATGGAAAGCATCTAAAGGCACTGCAAGGTATCACTCTAAAAACCTGGAAGCAGGGCCTAAGAGTGAGCATATTCATCGAAGGACAGATAAGAGTAAATATCAAGTTCGAAACATATAACAAGTGGCTCTAAAAAGAGGGAGGTAAGGTAACAGAGAATACTGCAGATAAGCCAATACTTGGCATGAATGGAAGATAACAATGGAAGTTTGAAAGGATGTCAAAGTTTTAATGTCTGATGTCCATTCTAAAGCTCTTATTCTCCAAGCGATAAAGAACCACTGAAGATTTGAGGACAAAATAGGCACTAAAGAGTGCCTGAATTTATTTTAGCTTTTCCAATACACTAAAAATTTATAAACCTGGTGAAAGATAAACTAAAAATTAACTGCCTAAAACTTTTTCTCTGGGAGGGGTGGGTGTCAAAACAGTAAAATTCAGGGAAACTGATATGTATCTCATCTGAATAGCAATCCAAAGGGAAATTAAACCTTGATAGAAAAAAAAAATCAAGAAAACAAAATCCAAGGAAGATTTATCTTATTAAAAATAAAACAACAAAAACTATTGGGCTGGTGATGTGGTGAGGCATGTGAAGTCCCCTGCGAGTCTGGTGTTCCACATGCCCCAGCTGCTCCGCTCTGCCTGCTGCAGCTCCCTGTTCCCAGACTCGGAAAGCAGCCCAGCACACACATGGGACGTGTGAAGGAAGGTCCTAGCCCCTATTATTTAGCCTGGCCCAGGCCAGGCTGTTGTGGCTGAGTGAGTCACTGGATGCAAGATCTTTTTTTCTATAAATTAGATTTTCAAATAAATAAATCTCATAAAAATTACTGAAATGTTTTCTTTTAAAAATATGCCAAATTTTCTTATAATCTGTCAACTATTGAAGTAATCAAAAATGGGTGAACTCGGGCCCAGCTGCGTGGCCTAACGGCTAAAGTCCTCGCCTTAAACGCTCCGGGATCCGATATGGGCACTGGTTCTAATCCCAGCAGCTCCACTTCCCATCCAGCTCCCTGCTTGTGGCCTGGAAAGCAGTTGAGGACAGCCCAGAGAGCCTTGGGACTCTGCACCCGTGTGAGATACCCGGAAGAAGTTCCTGGCTCCTGGCTTCGGATCAGCGCAGCACCGGCCCTTGTACTCACTTGGGGAGTGAATCATCGGACAGAAGATCTTCCTCTCTGTCTCTCCTCCTCTCTGCATATCTGACTTTATAATAAGAATAAACAAATCTTAAAAAAAAAAAAAAGGATAAACCTTGAGGAAGCACATAATTTTTTTTTTGGCAAATTGTGTTTTGATAGAAAAATATTCTATCTTGTTAGTCTTGACAACAAAACCACCAAGAAGACTTCTGAAGATGAGAGCAACACATTTAAGTAAACATTAAAACAGAAGCTTTTATAATTTGCCCAAGGCCTGAAATCATTATATTCATATTGCTCTTATCTATTTTAATCCTTGCTCTCCTGCTCTTTACTACCTAGTCTATTTCTGCCAGGTCCTGAATTATCAGTAACTTGTCTGTGACCAAATCAATTATTCAAGAACCCTTTCATTAACTTCATAAAGTTCTATATATCTTTTCTAAGATTAACAATTTCATTTTACAAATATTACTGCAATTTATTTGCATTTGTGCCATGGTCTAATATCCAAAAATGAAATGAGTTAAGATGAAACGAACAAAGAGGAAGGTTAGTGTGAAACAGAAAGGAATGTACTCATGGGACCAATCCTTCAAATGCTGAGCTCATTAATCATGTTCTCATGGTAACAATCACTTTTTGACTCTATAAGCATTCCTGAAATCACAGGCTCAAGAATGAAAACTTGAAAAAAATCAGGATTTCTATTTTTTAGTATTTCTTGCATAGCAATAAAACAGCACATAGGCTTTCGTATCATAAAGCAAGTATAAACACTGACACTAACACGTAACAACTATTTTTCAGTTTTCTTCATCTGTAAAATAGGAATGATACTAATTTCATAGGATTGCCTAGGATTACCAGAAATAATGCACATACTGTGACCAGCACATAGTAAATGCTCAATAAATGTTAGCTAAAGGGTCAGGAATTCCATCCACCAAAATTTTAAAAAACCCATAAAGCACAGGTGTTAAATAAAAGAGATGATGGACAATCATGCTAACTGCTGTGTTCTTTCTTACCGTAAAGTTTAGACAAAATGTTTCCTCTATGTCATCTTCTGGATAATCCAGTAACTGCTGCATGCTTCTGTAAAATACAGGCACTTGAGAGTGAACTAGAACTGAATATTTTAGTAATGACTACTTCATAAGTATACTTTTTTATTTACCTCTTGATAAAATCCTTTCATTAATTTATATTTTGTGATTTGTTTCAGAACATTAATTGTACAATGGTAAGCTTACAAATGTAAAACAAAAAACCCCAAAAATTTAGACAAAGGAACAAATCAGCCCATGATCAACTGCTGTTCTGTTTGTACAATTTTACTCCATTTTTTGGAAAAAAAGAAAAAAAATCTACAGGGTTGGCGTTGTGGTGTAGCTCACTGAGCCACCACCTGCAAGGCCAATATGTTATGTGGGCACTGTTCTGACCACCGGCTCTGATTCCACTCCAGCTTCCTGCTAACCCAACTAAGAACACAGTGGAAGATGGTGCAAGCACTTGTGCCCATGCACCCACATGGGAGACCCAGAAGATCCAGGCTCCTGGGTTGAGACTGGTACAGCTTCAGCCTTTGAGGCCATCTGTAGAGTAAACCAGGACAGAAGCTTGCTCTCTGTAACTCTTACTTTAAAAGGAACAAATCTTCTGAAAACATTTTACATGTTCAAACCAGAATGTGATCAGTAGTCTAAATCATTTACCCACTCAGAAAGCTTTCTCTTCTCTCTCCTTTTTTTAGATTTATTTATTTTTATTAAAAAGGCAGATATACAGAGAGGAGGAGAGACAGAGAAGATCTTCCGTCCGATGATTTACTCCCCAAGTGAGTGCAACGGCCGATACTGTGCCAATCTGAAGCCGGGAACCAGGAACTTCTTTCCAGGTCTCCCATGTGGGTGCAGAGTCCCAAAGCTTTGGGCCATCCTTGACTGCTTTCCCAGGCCACAAGCAGGGAGCTGGATGGGAAGTGGAGTTGCCGGGATTAAACCGGTGTCCATATGGGATCCTGGCATGTTCAAGGCGAGACTTTAGCCACTAGGCCACACCACTGGGCCCAAAAGCTTTCTCAAATTGATTATATTTGCAGAGTATCGTTTAGCTAGTAAAATTTTAGCTTTGAAGGCTAATTTCATCTTTCAATAGAAAATTGTGATCTTATTAATAACATGATAGTTCTTCCTTTATTAGAAGAGTTTTTGTATGAAAAATAAACAGGAACAAAATATATTTAATTACAGAAGGAAAGTTTTCTGTACATTCCCCATATTTTTCTTCCCCAAATCTATCACCGATACTTTTGACAACTAACCTCCCAACATCAGGCATTAATTCTTTCAAATCATCCAGGGATGGCTTCTTTTTCAGCAGTTTCTTATATAAAGCCAAAGGAAAATGAAGGTCCACAATAGTAAAATTGTAAATAGCTAATCCACAAATAACACCAATCAAATGGAACAAATCACTGTCCTCAAATGTCTAAAAATAAAAGAAAATACACGTTAAGACTTTTCTTCAAGTTAAAATACTAACTATTGTCTGATGACAGAAACATGTTCACAAGGGAAAAAAATCTGAAAATACAAAACAAAAGCATTTTCACATTATGTAATACATTGGTGGAGTAATTACTGTAACTTTTGATCTCATAGATTGTATGATTCACAGTCAAAATGTGGAAAAGACATGAAAAAATGAATTCAGTAAGTAATAAAGTCATTCAAATAAAACTCAACTTCTGTGTATTCACATCAACTATAAGTTTAGGAAAAAAAAACTTAAATACTGTTCAAGGTTTCATGATTTTCTACCCATTCTTTCAAAAACATTTTCTGATGGACATACATCACAGCATGTTAATCATGTGATAAATGGTTAAACCAAGCATTTTACTGTAGCTAGTTAGTTACCAATACATGAAAACACCTTTTATTTTCTCCTTATTTTAAAAAAATACATGCTCATAGAAAATAAGTGTGTTGATTGGAAGAACACATTTTTGTTTTGGATGTGGGCTCTGTACCTATTTTAGTGCTTCTGAAGAAGATAATACGTATTTCATGCTTGTTGTGAGGAATAAATAGGATAATACACAGATAACAATATATACATAGCAGGCAGTATATATATAAATGTTTTCAGTGTATCCCTGAAACACAGGCTCAATAATTCCTAGATTAGTACAGTTTACAACTATCTGCAATCCAGGAAAATGTCTGTCCACATTATTATAGTACACTACACACACAAGCACACACTTCTGCTCTGAAGTTAAGAACGACAGCATGCTTTTGTATATACCTTGGACTATTAATGACACTGAAATCTGAAACATCTCTTCACATACCTGGCCACTGTTCTTTTGGGGGAAAAGTGTTTTTCTTACATTTTTGCAACTGAATTCCTCACATACTAGAGATGCTACTCTATTTGCATATATATCATAGTCTGATAGTTATATTTTTGGGATTTTTTTTTTAAACTTGGAAAATCTGAGTTAGAGAGAGAGGGAAAGACAGATCTTCCATCTGCTGGTTCACCCCCCAAATGACAATAACAGCCAGAGCTGGGATACAGGAACTTCTTCCAGCAATCCCACACGCATCCAGGTGCCCTGTTCCTGAGGGAGCAGCCAAGGAGGTGCAGAAGGTAGTACGGCAGCTGGGACACAAACTGGTGTTATTTATCTGGGATGCTGGTACTGGCAGGAGAAGGTTTAGCCTGTACACCAGACACTGTTACTTTTTATTTATATAATTCCTGTTATGCATACGTTTCAGTTTTCAATGGCCAAATTAGTGTTTTTCTTCTGTGATACACTGTGTTTGAGTATACAAAGTTATTAAATAGACTGAATCATGCATTAACATCTTTCTTTCTTGAAACCCTTTAAGTAAGTATAAAGGAAGGAAGCTGGTGCTGTGGCATGGTTAGGTGCCAGCACCCTATGTGGCTGCTGTTTTAAGTCCTGGCAGTTCTACTTCCAACCCAGCTCCTGGCTAATGTGTCTGAGAAAGCAGGAGCACATGGCCCAAATACTTGGGATCCTGCATCATTGGAGACCTGGAAGAAGGTCCAGACTTTGGTCTGGTCTGGCTGCTATGGTCTTTTGGAGAGTGAACCAGCAGATGAAGATTAGTCTCTTTCTCTCTCTGTGTAACTCTTTCAAATAAAAACTTTTCAATAGAATTCATTCATTTTGTTCATCTGCAATAGTGGTAAGCATTACTAAACGCTGGCTGTTTCCTAAAAAATAAAAAATCTCTGATCAGAATGTTATTTATTACTCACTGAACAAATCTGTCAGACTAACAAATATACAGAAGTACTTCAGACAGTTGGACATTTTACCTTATCTGAAAACCAGATGAGCCTGGAATCCTCATAATACCTGAACATGCCATACTTGGGGTCCAGCAGCTCTCTCATGATGAGCAGGAAAAATTCCTTACGTACTCCTCCCGCATCAACAGCATCTTCCCCAACAAATATAACCTAGGACAACACGAGGCAGAAGTGGAGGGACGGTGACGTGTACTGTGGCATGCTATTTACTACTAAGTGATAATCAGCAATTTATAAACATTTTAACTTTCAAACACACATTAAACATGTAGTATATAAGTAAAAGTAATAATTACAAAATATCTAATTACCTTGAGTGGCTTTTTGTAGTCTATATTCTTTGTTTTCCTAAGGACTTCCATTGCATCTCCTACAATGTTTTCTCTACGCACCACTAGAATTAGGCAGGGATTCACAGATTCAATCACTGGGAGAAAGAGAGAGGAGACATTCTGTCTGTGGGCCTGGTCAATAGCCATCTAGAAAATAAATTAAAGATTAAAATTTTACAAGCAATGCTACAAAGAAGCTACTGTACTGCATATTATAGATATAGTAATTCCTATAAGAATTCCTATATTACTGATGGCCACAAATCTAATACACCGTAGCCATCATGCAACTGTAATAAAGTGAGTAGCCTTTGATTTTGCTCTATATTAATGGATACCTCATAACATAAAGATAGGTTATCACATAACTACAATAATACTGAAAAATCTCAATACTAATATATTTTCATTTGGAAAGGCAGATCAGATTTATGAAGAGGAGAGATAAAGATCTTCCACTTGTTAGTTCATTCCTCAAGTGGCCACAAATAGCTGGAGCCAGGAATCAGGAGCTTCTTCTGGGTCTCCCACGTGGGTGCAGGAGACTGGAATGAAGCTTTTACAAGGCTTTGGACCATCCTTTATTACTTTCCCAGGCCACAAGCAAGGAGCCGGATAGGAAGTGGGGCAGCTGGGATTAGAACCGGCACCCATAAGGGATCCCCGTACATGCAAGATGAGGACTTTAGCCACTAGGCCACCACTCCAGGCCTCTATGCATAGCTGTTTTTAAAACACATTTCCATCAAGTTTTGCAAGTACTCTTGTACATGCCACAACATGCAAACAGTCTTCTGACTGCACCCCAAGGTGTTTTGCAAAAGACTGACCACAATGACACAAAATGTCCTCAAATACTAACGTCTGCAGGCAAATTTCAAATGCACAGTATTTTTAAAAATATCACAGTAACATTTTTTAAAAAATATCTCAGATTAGCACCATATAATATTTTACCTGCATCTGTAAGACTGCATCTGTTTGTAATAGAGTAGTTTTTGCTTGCGCATCAAATACAAATGGATACGTGCAGATTGTTACAGGGATATCTGCCAACTGGAAATGAAAAATAATCTTATTAGTATAACTTTGGTTTGTGATATATTTATTGTGGGTGGTGTCATTTTTTGTAAAATCAATCATACTCTTGCCTGATTCGATTATGTATAGATCAGGAATTAAAAATAAAACCTATTGCTTGGGCAAATTTCTATTCACTTAACAGGTATTTCTTGATTACTATTAGAGTGCCACAATTATTAGTCTAATAATCTGTTCACTAACATTTTAAAGAAACATCATTATTGTCTGCTAACCTTTAAGTTTAGGAGAGCTGATTTACTAGTACCATTATCAGGCATTAGACATAGTGCAGGCAGCTAGTTATACTAACAGGTAACGCAGGAGAGATTGGCCTCTAAGTATTTTAACAGTGCAATAAAATACAAATGCTCATTTGCCAGTCATACATTCTTGCAGTTGGAGAGCTTCCTATTATCAAGCCAACAAGCAGCTAATTTATACTAAATGTGAATTTGCATTTCTATATATTATCATGCATCATTTACTTTTTGCCCTTGCAGAAGTGATATATGGTATAAATATCCATTTTTCAAGTCTTAACCATGCTCTCCATAAATTCTTCTTTTCATGCTGAACATCCATTTTGTAGTCACTTGTTAAGTATAATTTTCTAACTGCCTTCTTTTCTATATATCTAAGTCCCTGTTAACTTTGGCCACCAAAACCAAAAACAGCAATCTTAACACCGCTCAATTACCTCAACTTAATAAAGCCAATCTTAAATTCTGTATTTGTCTCAATATCTAGCTACTGTTTACAGAAAATCACTTTACTTTTGTGAAACTCGGAAACACATAGGTATTACCGAAGTCCGCTTTGGCTTCACAACCCTTACATTTTCATAATCTTATGTGTCACTTTTGTGAATGATGAAGCAAACAGTACTAGACCCACAACATAAAGACAACTCAAAATGCTTCACTGTTTTTAGTGTTAAGAAAAACACACTAAGCAAAACCAACAGCAAACACTAACATTTGCTATTAAAAAAAAAGTAACTATAATGATTCCATGTGTTAAAAAGGTACTTTAGGTTTCCTGACAACTCAGCCAAGAGCTAGAACTAGCATTTGAGTGAGAAAATGCTCACCAGGCTCCAAGGGTTTATAACTTTCAACCATTTCTGGTGTCAGTTACCAGCTTAAAAAAGGTCACTTTACTTCTCTCCATATGCAAACTTTAAGACTTATAATATAGACATTTAACACATTTTAAAATAAGTTTACAGTTTTATGCTCTGAGGACATGTTACATTTTATACTAGAAGACCTAAGGCGTATATTCTATAAATATTATAATGCAAATATTGATGAAATACATCACTTAGGTATGATGCTAACTAATATGGGTTTCTACTTAAGAAAATTCTAAAATGATTCGAAGGATCATTTGTATGGACTCATTTTTTTTTTTTAAATAAAATGACAATGAAACATACATCTATGCACGTTTTAAAAACCACACTCAGGAGGAACTTTTGGCTCTCCCATCACACAGGAAACAATGATGTACCTTACTTTGAATGTAAGACTTCATTACACCAAACTTACCTCAGTTAATCCATGGTTGACATCCTAAGACAGCAGTGCAGAACGCAACAATGAGGAAAGAGCAATGTTAGTGTTCAAACTTAACTATTTCTATCCAAAGTAGCATTTCAAGCTTGCTACAGAATACTACATTGAGGCAGAAAACACATCTACAATAAAAGTACCCTCCTTTCTATACAGATCTTACATATTAATGCAAGGACTATTAAAATTAGCAAGGTTTTGAACATAACGAAAGTTAGACCCAATAACTTTAAAGCATTGCCTAAATCTAAGTTGGTTCTTGAAGATTTCTATGTCTCAGTTTCTCCAATCAGGAAATGGAAGAAACATTCTTCAGACTTGCTTAATGCTGATAAAAGTATTTAGGAAAGGCTAAAATCTTATATGGAAATAAAATGAAAAACAAGGTGCTTATTGTCACTGCTTGACCCAAATTAAACAGTGAAGAAATCATAAGGCATTCTATGTTAGGAAACACATGGCAACTAGTAAGTAGAAAAAAGGTAATAATGAAGAAAATAACAATGAAAATTACGATGTAAGCTTATCACTTCACTGAACAGAGACGTGACATTTTCTTGCAGAATGCTTCCACACACACGCTTAAAGTATAGCCTTAGGTAAAACACGCAATGGTTACTAAGTCTATGGGTTGTGCCTTGTATAATGAGGAATTAATCTTTTCTAAAGCCAGGTACTGTCCTTGGCTACTGAAAGCTGATTCGCAGGCCTTTGGAATGTCACAGCTGAGAGCAGTATTATTGCTTGCCTGGGATTTTCAATAACTGAACAATCTAACAAAGTGATTTAGAATGAGGACTTGAACCATGTGATATCAATTCTGCCTCAGCAAGAGTTGAGGAAAAACTGTTAGACACACAAGATGTGACTATGCCCAGATGTGGGGATTCCTTGGTGGGCAGTACTCTCTTAAGCACGGTCACATATGTACACCAAGGCTCCACAGGGAAAGGGTGACAGATGAACTCTTTTTGGTACCTTTCCTAAACTCCGCACTACTGCTGTGCTTCCTGATTTGAACCTGCATACTTTATCTACAACAAGTTGTAATCGTCAGTGCAATAATATCTGTGAGGCTTTGAGGCTTTGTAGCAAACAACAAAATCTCAGCAAAGTTTGGGGGAACCCTCAGAAAGTTGCAATTATGGGATCCACAGTAAGAGCAGGGGTTTTATCACAAAGTTCCTGCCACTGTTGCAGGAAATCCAGATTGTGATCCTGGCTTTGAGTCTTCGCCTGGCCTGGTTCCCTCTGTACTTGGGTAGTAAACCATTGGATTGAAATGTGGTCATTCTAACAGCCCAGCATGGTAGCCTAGAGGCTAAAGTCCTCACCTTGCACCCACTGGGATCCCATATGGGTGCCGGTTCTAATCCCAGCAGCCCCACTTCCCATATAACTCCCTGCCTGTGGCCTGGGAAAGCAGGCGAGAATGACCCAAACCCTTAGGAACCTGTACCCACGTGGGAGACCAGGAAGAACTGGCTCCTGGCTTCAGAATGGCTCAGCTCTGGCCAATGCAGCCACTTGGGGAGTGAACTAAAGGATGGAAGATCTCTGTATATCTGATTTTGCAATAGAAATAAATATTAAAAAAACTGCTCTCTTTGCTTCTCAAGAAAAAAATACTTCTCAATGCAGATTGTTCTAACCCTGCAGTTATCTAAACCTTCATACAGCTTTGGATATCATTGGCAGCTTTACAATATTAACAAGTTTTAGAGTTCTCACGAATTCATACTTAATAAAATCAGAAGTAAGCATAAGGAAAACATGACTCTGCAAACCCTCTCCCAGTAAAATTTCTGGTGGTAGTAGTCCCTTTACAAAAATTAGAGAAGTAAGTTATTACTGCACAAATGCTATCATTAGCAGGGATAACAAGAGAGAAGACTGTTTAGCAGAAAAGCCTTTTAGATTAAATACTGCTCCACTGGAAAGCAATTTAAAGGAATACCTGAAATCCTTTTGCAGCGTGTGTATATCTTAAAAACACTAACTTTCTATCTAAGGTAGTTTTATAGTTTACAGAAAACCTGAGAAACAGGATCGGAGATTTCCTAAAGCAAAGACGAACTCTTCCAGGAAAAAGAGAGATGCTGGGAGGAAGGCAGGAAAATGCAGGATTGGAGAAGTGAAGTTATTTGAAGCTGAGAAGGGAGAAAAGGGAGGGAAGTGAAGGGAAGATGTTGAGGCCTGTATGTGGAAGGCCTTGGACACATCTGGGGGTTACTCTCCCCAAAAACAGAATAAAGGGAGAGGAGCCATGAAATCACTATTGGGATCATCAGTCCTGTGCTAGGCTCTGAGATAAAGGGCAAAGACATAATAGCAGGGGTTTGGTGGAGCGTATGCATCCTTAATAGTCATAACTTCCCCCTTACTCCACAAGAGCCCTTTCCTGCACCTGCACCTGCAGGCTTGGTGGGATGCAGGAGCAAGGAGGTAACCAGAGTCAGACAGGTTGTCTTGATTCACTTGGCAAGAGAAGGAAGTTGTTGGCCTCAAGAAAGAGGGGCCAGAGGGAGAGGGGCTAGGCGAGTAGCCAGGGAGGCAACAGGGCAGATGAGAGGGAAAGGAAATGGCCTTGGAGACGGGCAAGAAATAGCAAATGCTCAGTTCCAAAATTCCCTCTGTGCTGTAAATGGGACTTCCCCTTCACCATTTTGTGGGTAGACTCAGTCAAGAATATATCCTATATAAATCCTATTATTCACTCTGCCAACTGCAAAGAGAGAGAGAGAGAGAGAGAGAGAGAGAGAGATGCAAGAAAGCACAAATAAACATCAGCAAGAATGCCAACGCAGCCAAGCTGAATTACTGCAATGCTCCTACAGTTTTCACATCTACCTATTATCTTCCTATGAGTATTTTGCCAGTAAACATATCACATTGCTACTTCGGCAGCTACATAGAACAGAGCAAGTTAATTCCCTCAAACACGTGGTGATTCATACACACAATACAGATGGTACCAAATTAACTAAAATCTAACTTATCAATGTATATATACAAATACATTATGAGACTAAATTCTGACCAGTTTCCCACAGTACCTTTAATAGTAACGATCTGTATCTGAAATGTCTCACATACGTATACTTAGTCCTTGAAAATACGCATTAGAACTAAAACATTTATCTTGAGTCTCATTGTAATTTAAACAGGACAAACCCACTATAGGCCTTTCTATGCTTTTTTCTATGAATTAGTTAACTTGCACTGAATACATACTGATGATAAAGAGCAATTAGAAGTATAGAAAAGAAAAATGCTGCTACTGTCACCACTAAAAGCACAGATGTTAGTAGTTGCCACTAAATTTCTTTTAAGAAAATTTGAGCAGTATTATAGGAGGGAAGAGGAAATGTACAACTGAGAACAGGACCTAAAAAGCAGGAAAAATACAATTGTAGAAAACAAAAGTGGGATTAGAAAGAAAATAAAAGAGGAGAGAGAAAACACATGTTCTTTTGGCAAGAGGTGGCCATACAGGGAGAAAATTATACAAAAGCTGAAAAAATTCAAATGAAAAAATAGTCCATATTTAAGATAAAAGTCCTATAGGGCGAAAATATCCCAGAAGACTATAAGTAACTAGCAGGCATAAGAGAATCAACCAACAACTTTACCAGATGTAAAAAAGAACTGGAGAGTAGAAAAGGATGAGCTGAAAAGTTAGAGGGCTCTGACCAGCATGGAATGTAACAGGCACCAGAGGTGTGGCCAGCATGTCAAATTGCCACCTGCAACACCAACATCCCTTATCAAAGCACTGGTTTGAATCCGTCAACTGTTTACTACTGTGCCTGGTTTAGGAATCAGAAGTATATACTTGACAGAACCTTATAATCCATAAATGGGCGAAAGAGGATAATGAAGAAGAAACACAATATACTATGACATAAACAAAATTCATTTCTTTTTAAAAAATGTATGTTTGCTTTTTTCTATACAAGTGTTTCCTCATGTATAGGGGATCATCTCCATCCTGAAAATACGTATTTAACGCAAGCAATGACACGAAATACATACAGAAAATATTTTATACTTCACACTGATCTTCAAATTTCATTTTCCACAAACTCTGACGTTTCCTTTTATGTATGTACATACACATATACACAACTATATACATACCCACACTCGTATCATTACTAAATTCCATTCATCCTCACAGCAGGTTCTTCAAACCCTTACTTAAAGTATAACATCATGTTCAACCCAGGATCAAGATCACTAGTACTAGTAAGAACCTTATCCTCCCATTCCCAGAGGTAAGTCAGAACAATCTAAAGCACGGGTTCTGGATTCTGACCTCTAGGATATAGTACTAAACCGACTTTACAAATTAAATAAAGCTTCCACTGCCACAACCATCTATTCAGTAACACATTCTGTATAAACAGAAAGAGAAAACAATGTGGTTGAGTATAGCAACAGGAGGTAATTCTCAATACAGCAACCATATTTTTGAGACCTGGGAAAAGGAGAGAGCATGAGAAAAGTCCACAGGTAGGCAGCCCTATTCTGTCTCTTGTGTCTCTCATGGAAACAGTGGCACAGAAACAACTTCCTATGTATTAGGAAGAGTTTGGGTGAAGCATTACCCGATTTATATACTTTCAACACTTTATTTACTTTTATTTTACTTTGAAATGAAAGGAGAGACAAAGACCTTCCATTTGCTGTCCCAAAATGAGGGGACAAGGGTCTAAGCACTTGGGCTACCCTCTGCTGCTTTCCCAGACCCATCAGAAATGAAATAGGTGGGTTTCAAACAAGTGTCCATATGAGATGCTGGCCCTCTAAGTCATAACATCATTCTCCAGGATCATTTTAAATTATGTTAAGAATTTGAAAGATTTAAACTATCCTAAAATAATGATAACTCATTCATAACCCCAGTTTTACCATGAAATCCCAAGGCCTACTATGATTCTGATGATAAAAAACTGGCAGTAAACAAGATCTCTGACACTGTTCAAGAGTTCACACTTCAACGCATGCTGTGCTGCTCAGTAAATGAATTCCAAGTGACATCTCAGGTCTGGGTGTCTACACACCTGGGTGAAAGTCCGTGCATTAACTCCTGCAGACCATGGGAAACAGGGTCATGTCTCAAATAACTGGATTCCTGTCACCCCAGTGGGAGACATGGACTGAGTCACCAGATCTAGGCACTGGCCTCATTCAGCCCTGGGTGTTGTGGGCATTTGGGGAGGAACAACTGGATAAGAACTTGCTCTCTCTGCCTCTAGTATGTCAAGAAATAAAACTTTATTATTTTTTAATAATACAGAAAGGAGGTGAGACAGAAAGGAAGATCTTCTGTTTGATGGTTCACTCTCAAGTGACCGCAATGGCCAGAGCTGAGCCATCTAAAGCCAGGAGCCAGGAACCTCCTCCAAGTCTCCCACATGGTACAGGGTCCCAAGGCCCTTGGGCTGTTCCTCGACTGCTTTCCCAGGCCACAAGCAGGGAGCTGGATGGGAAGTAGAGCTGCCAAGATTATAACTGGTGCCTATATGGGATCCCAGTGCGTTCAAGGCAAAGGCTTTAGCCACTAGGCTGGCTATCACACCGGATCCAAGAAATAAAGCTTTAAAACTCCGAAATGATTACAAATAGAAAAAAATGGCAAGAGACAAAATTATCAGCCATCTCAAAACATGGTAACTACAACCTTACAGCTCATACCAAAATAGACTACAATCATAGTTAACATTTTACAATGCTGAACTTCGTACTACCCTAAGTACCTCATATGGAGTACATCATTCTTCTCAACAATTTTGTAAGGCAGATATTCCTATCTTAATCTGCAGGAAAGGAAATGAAATCCTAGGAGAAATTATTTTCCTAAAAATATAATTTATAAAATGCTTGAGTGGGATTTAATTCAGGCACTCTCAATGTTACACTACTTCTACAACATATAATCCAATTGGTAAGCTGAGATTCCATCAAAACATAATAATCGTTTAGACCAAATTAACAATTTGATTCCTAAATCAGTACCATTATTTATCATAATGTTGTGGTTCTTTTAAAAGTTAAGCAACAGTGCTTTAGAACTAGTTTAATGTATGCATACACTTATTCATAAGTATAAAAATATGTAAGTGAATATTTGCCTTTTTAAAGAATTCTTTTTCTGTCTCACATGCACTAAAAAATTTTAAATTTTTGTTCTTTCAAAGGGATCTATGCATCATTTCCAGTTTCAAGAAACACTACTTAAAGACTGGGTTAAATATCAAGGCTCCTGTGCGGTCTCATGATAAATCAATCTTACTTTGTGAAGCACTGGTTTCCTCAATGCTTAATAAATTTCCCACATGCAAAGAATATAAAATTTGCATATGTTCAAAGGTAGCTGATGAGCCTCCAGCCAGTTCTTACTGAGGGAGGGTTAAAACCCTTTAATCAACCCTTAGAGTGGGTACTGTAGCAGAGTGGGTTAACTCACTGTTCAGGACACCCACATCCCCATTCAGACTATTGCTTCAAGTCCAAGTTATTCTGCATATGATCCAAATTATTGATAATACACCTGGGGGGCAGCAGAAGACTGCCCAACTATTGCGGTTCTGGCAGAAAACCCTATGGGAAACCCAGATCAAGTTTTTAATTTCAGGCTGGTCTAGACTCAGTTGTTGTAGACAGGAGGTACTTATCTAAAAGGCAGTGGCAGAGAGAACAAACAAATCTTAAAAACAAACCAAAAGGGCCCAGTGCAATAGCCTAGCAGTTAAAGTCCTTGCCTTGAATGCACCGGGATCCCATATGGGTGCCAGCTCTAATCCCAGCAGCTCCACTTTCCATCCAGCTCCCTGCTTGTGGCTTGGGAAAGCAGTCGAGGGACAGCCCAAGGGCCTTGGGACCCTGCATCCGCATGTGGGAGACATGGAGGAGTTTCCTGACTCCTGGCTTCAGATAGGCTCAGCTCCAGCCGTTGTGGTCACTTGGGAAGCGATTCATCAAACAGAAGATCTTCCTTTCTGTCTCACCTCCTTTCTGTATATCTACCTTAAAGAAACAAAACAAAACAAAACAAAGAAGGGCCCAGCATCATGGCACAGTCATTTAAGCCACAGTGTGCAATATCAGCACCCATTTAGATGCCAGCTCGTATCCTGGCTGCTCCGCTTATGATCCAGCTCCCTGCTTAGGTACTGGGAAAAGCAGCAGAAAATGGCCCTGTACTCATATCTGGGTCCTGGATGAAGCTCCTGGCTTAGGTCTGGCTCAGCCCTGGTTATTGTGGTCATCTGGGAAAGGAATCAGCTGATGGAAGATTCCCATTCTTCCCTTGTCTCACTCACTGTTTAGTTCTGTCAAATAACAAAACCAAAAACATCCACAAAAAACCTAACTATTCCTTGGTTCAACTACCACTCCACTTTTTTTGTTCTTCAGTGAAGAATTTCTGGGGTTTGGCATGATGGCTCAGTGGTTAAATCCTCACCTTGAACACACCAGGATCACATATGGATGCCAGTGTATGTCCCGGCTGTTTCACTTCCCTTCCAGCTCACTGCCAGTGGCCTGGGAAAGCAACAGGGGGTGGCCTAAGGCCTTGGGACTCTGTACCCACCCAGCTCCAGCTGTTGCAGCCACTTGGGAAGTGAACCAGCAGGTAAAAGATCTTTCTCTCCCTCTCTCCAAATCTGCCTTTCCAATAAAATCAAATAAATCTTTAGGAAAAAAATTTTAAGGAAAAGACTGTGATCTGTCTGTTTTACCACTATATCACCAATATCTAAATCAGTGCCTGCTCATTTCATAAGAGATTCCTAGTGCTTAATGAGTACATAAGTAAACCTATATGTGTAGACACTGACCCTGATTTAGCTTCCTGGCCTTCTCACTCCAGAGAACAGTTAATGAGTCTTTCTTAATCTAGACAACAAATACTAAGGGAAGGAAAAAATGTTTTAGAGATGTCCTGATTCTTGGAAAACACACTAGAAAATGAATAGTAAATAAGAATAATAAGCCTCATTTCTTATATCTAGCTGTTAATCCATTTCTGTATTAAAATCACATGGCATAATTCAAGTTTCATAAACAATGTATAGTAGGATGGACATGAAACATGAAATTCTCAGATTTAGCTCCCTGGGAAAAGGTGTATGCATCTGTGGAATTTTTTTTTAAATCTGAAATAAAACTGAATTTATCCAAGGAAGCATTAAACTAGAGCCAATGATCCAAGTGTTCTCTCCTGGTTTTGAAACATAGATCTCCCAACAATTCATGTATTCTGAAGAATTGCAGTATTATGGGCTCTATTCTTAATACTAGATGAACAAGAGGCAATCTCATGAATTGTAAGTAAAGCCTGAAAATTCACGTCATATTAGCATTTTCTTAAAAAAAAAAAAAAGCATAAACTATCTCGTTGGCTTGATGCTGGTTAAATGAGCGCCATGTTTGTAAATATCATACAATATGCAGCTACTTCTCTGCAATTTGTTTTTATTTCAAAGCGCCAAGCAAAAATCCTGAAAATCACCTTTGCTTCAAAACAAGTTATTGCTTTAGAACATTAAAACATAAATTAAAAATGAACTATACAGGAAACATACCATTCCATAGGCCTGCTGCTGAACCCAGTTGATATAATCATTCCTTATATCTATCAGTTCTTGTACTTCATGTATATAAAATTTGTCATATTGTATAATCTGCCCAGTTTTCTCATTTACCTAAAAAAAAAAAAAAAAAAAAAAACAGAAGCACAATTAATTTTAACTTAAACCACTACCTAGGACAGAGACTGAAATATTTTAAAAGAAAAGGGCTTTGGAGACTTCTTAATTTTCTCCTATAGAAAATAATTACTGAGTGCCTACTATATGCAAAATGTTGGTTAACCACTAGGAGAGACAAAAAGATTTGTAAGATGTGATATCTGCATTTAGTATCACAAAAACATTAGAAAAAAAGGACAGAAATGTCTTTATAACCACAATAAAACAGGAGGTATGTGCAATTAAAATGCGGTATGTACAAACTAGAAACCATAAGGACTTCAGGTTGGGGAGTGAACCTAACTAATAATAATTATAGCTAACACTTGTTAAGTGCTATTCTGTATTTGGCATCTGATTAGTATACAAGCAGTGATGTAGGTAAACTGAAAATTGAAGAAGGCGCAGGTTACTACCCCGGAGACTGATAATGACAAAGGTAATAGTAATTCTTCACATTAGAGAGCGCCACCTTACCTAAGTGATCAAAGTTATCATCACCAGTTGTAGTACAATGAAACACTATCCTCCTAGTAATAAATTACAGTCAGAAGTATACACATCATTTTTCAAGAAGAGGTTTAGCCTGAATTTAATCAAATATCTTGACTTCAACTCAATACACAGGAAATAAAATGTATAGAAAAACAAGTTGACATATGGAAACAGACAAACACTGATTATTGAACATTAAAAGACTGGGCAAGACTCTTCGAAAGACAAGGTACTAAGGACAGAAAAATTGGAGCTATTATTATTCCTAAATTAAGGAAGCAAGGAGGAACTACGGTGCTGCACACTCTTTCAAAAGCTTCAATCTTCTTGATACTATATATAATCACTCAAACTGTGTCCTACACTAAAAAAAAAGTAACTTTTACATACATTGCAGATCAATCTAAAGTAGGAAAGCCAAATGGACACAATTTTTTAAGAAGGAAACCACATGTGAGGTCCATCTTTTTTTCCTCATGGTGGTACTTCTAAATCAGAATGGGTGTAGAGCCTAGAACTCAGGCAGTAGTGTTCATACCAGACAGAGAAGTCACAGATTTGGACAGCCAACAACAGGGGGAGGAGGAGTCAAGAAGGTCATCCAGAGGATGAAGCTATCAAGGCTATGTGAGAAGTCTCCCTACAATTTCTAGGAATTTGTAAAGCATGAGTGCATGTAAGAAGTGCATAAAAAATAAACTTCAAAAACCCAACAAATCAACAAAGGACCTGAGAAGATATTGTTAGTTTTAAGATCAGCATTTTCATAGGAAAAACGACACATATCAATGACAGAAATATCAACTTCAAAATACCCGAAGGAGAAACTCACTACCAAAGAACACTTCACTAATTGCACATGGTATACACACTAAGACAGTCCATATTCTGTTCCTCATAATTTACAATTTAAATCAACTGCAATTTATTTAACAAATCAAAGTGTATAAAATATATTCTATCTACAATGGAATTTTAATGTAACAAAAATATCTGTAAAATCCTAGAACACTGCCAATTAAATACTTCTAAAACAAATTTTTCTTGAATCCATACAAGCTAAAGTCATGAAATAACTAACTAGCCTGAATGCTAAGAATGGACAGAATGTCAGAAAAACCCCATTCTGGTAAAGCAAAAGGAAAATACTAAGCTCAGACATGAAAAAATTCTAACACATTACTTGAGGCTGAGTGGAGGGTAGCTGGAGACTTAGATCCCCTGGAAGCCCTAGGCAACCGTAACACATTTAGACTCACTCTGCAGACCTCCATGCATTGCGTGCCCACACAGAGCAAAGCCAAGAAACATTGAGGAAAGGAAAGCAAATCCCATGCATGATTGCAGAACGCCTGCCCTGGAAGAAGAGGGGCAAGAATTGTTCCATATTCAAAATTCTCTATCATTAGGAATATACAGGCTGATGGAGGACAGGACTGTGGGGGAAGGTGCAAATAGAAACACTTGACAAAAGACAAAAAGAATATATCCAAAGCAGAGTTTTCAAGAATGGCTAAGGTTCAGGAACACATAATCTACCTAAGCCCAAGGCCACATTATAAAACATTTTTGGAGGGGCTGGCATTATGATGTAGCAAGTGAAGCCAGTGTCCAACACTGGCGTGAGTTTCACCTGCTCCACTCCAATGCAGTTCCTTGCTACTGTGCTTGTAAGTAAGCGGTATGTGGCCCCAAGTTCTCCGGCACCTGCAGCCACATAGGAGATCTGAAGAACTTCTGCCTGTTGGCTTTGGTTTGGTCCAGCCTTAGTCACTGTGGATATTTGGGAGTGAACTAGAATCTCTCTGTGTGCCTTTCAAACAAATACTTAAAAAAAAAATCTTCTGTTCCCTGCATCCCACTGATTTGCAAAAAACTGAGATAAGCAATATCAATTTATCACATGAGCATTCTAACTGGCATGTGAAACACTACAACAAATGCCAATCTCATGAATAAATTAAATGCTGCCAGAAAAAAAGACCAAAGATATATATATTTATAGATTACAGAATATAAGACTGAACAACTGCAACAAATCAAATTTTGAATTGAATTTAGCTTTCAAAAAGCATGACATTAAAAGTATTTTTGCTTTTATTAATGAAATTCGGACATTCCTGACTAGCTAGGATGCTGAAAAATCTGTTATTTCCTTAAGAGTAGTGATGGGATTGCTGTTATTTAGAAAAATGCCTGCTTACATCTTTAGAAAGCAAACCCATAAGTATTAATCTTTATATTTTACTTCAAAACACTTCATGAAAAAAGGAATACATACACATGTATAAGCAAATAAATGTATATATATATGGCATATTAACAATTGCTATATCTAGAATGAATGCATATTATACTTGTTTTCCAATGTTTCTGTATGTTTGAAGACTCTGAAAATAAAGACCATTTCTGTGGCAGGTTGGCTGGGCTTAGCTGCACTAGCAGTCAGTTGGGGTGAGATATAGGGCTGGGGTGAAACTGACCAGGCAGCTCTATCCTCTAGGATGTGCACTGGCTGGTGCAGGTGTCAGACCAAACCTGACCCCGCACTAGCTGACATACACCAGAGACAGGTCTGGGGTCATCCCAGGCAAGATTTCTTGGGGGACACCTCAACTACAGCACTGGATTCAACCTGGGAAGCAGGGCAAATCACAGAATATAGGATACTCTGGAGTGCATGGATCAGGACTGGGCCTCCTGAACTGCTAAGGCCTGTGCAGTGGACATGAGAGCCCGTTCATTTAGGCCAACACAGGATGGAAAGCAGAACAGCTTGGGCAATTCTCCTGGCTAAGCTCTGCAGCATGTTCCTGGGTCTGCGGTTGCACTAAGCCAGGCTCTGTCAACCAATAGACCTTGAAAAGATTTTCTTAACCCTGGAGCAACAAAAACAACAACATCTCAAAACTATCAAACCCACTGAAGTAACACCCTTTGAATATTCCTCCCCACATTGTGGTCTCGAAGGCATCATCAAATGCCTGTCCCACACCCCTGAGTGCTGATGTAGTCTGGCAGCAAGCAGCGGCCTTCCCTCTAGCCCCTGTGGATACAAGGGAAGAAAAAAATTGGAAACATTTGTCCCACCCACCTTCCTCCACACTTGACCCTCCCTACCCCAATCAGTGGCCCACAAAGGCTTGTATTACTCTCAATTGCATAAACTACATTAAAGAGAATATAACAGAAAATGCTTTTTAAAAGGCTTAAGGAACATTCTAGACAAACAGCATGAAATAAAAAAGACAAAACTTGTTCACTGGTGCTCTAGCTAAAACTGTTGGTTGAAGGAAAGAAAAAAGCATATGGAACAAAACTGGAACCAAGATGCAATTTAAAGCTAAGCCACATCCAATCCTGTCAGCCAATCTCTGCTAAGCCTTAGGATGACCAGAAGACAGTCTAGCAGAGATGTTTTCTTTCAGACCATTAAGTAGCAAAAGCTAATAGATGCAAAAATTACTTATGGTTTTAAAGCTAACAAGTGATAGTTATTTTTATGAAAATGTTTTTGTGTGTAGATGTAGACTGAATAGAAAGGCTAGTGGTGGGAAAATGAATCATGAAATAAGCACAAGTTTCAAGGCTACTGTTACCTAATAAGAGAATGCAGAGCTAATTGAATAAGAAAAATATCTCAAACCTATATAACATAAAATGCTGTAAACAGTGACACACACATACACACCATGAAAAGATGATCTTGAGGCAGAAATAGGAGTTGGGATGATTACCAATTTGGTTTTAACCTTTCTTACAGAAATGGTACAACTTCCTCTAGTAAGTGAGGAGAAAGGTTTAGGCTAGCCTCTGAGGAGACAGCTGAAGCTACAGTGATAAGTCAGGCAGAAAGTAAGTAATACAAAAAATGACAAGCACAAATGCTAGAGAAATGTACCTGGGAGAAGAACATAAACCATCAAAACAAAAAAGAACTAAACAAGCAAGCGAACAAAACTAGGTTAAGTTTCCTATGGAGAACAAAAAAGCTGCTTACATGTTTTTTTTATTATCTCACATATACACTATGTTATTTTTAAATAAAAATTTCCATAGTTTTCCTCCAAAGTATCCCTACAAGGAAAAAGAACAAATATACATTTATCACCACCATTTACTTTTGTTCCACCAGCATTAGAGAGACTGTCTAGCAAAATCGTGCTTTACCGAAATGCAGATAACCTTAAATAATAATTTTATGCTTGAATCAGGCCTAGCACGATGGCCTAGTGGCTAAATCTTCACCTTTTACATGCTAGGATTCCATAGGGCACTGGTTCAGGTCTGGACTGCTCTATTTTGCTTTCAGCTCCCTGCCTGTCACCATGCAAAGCAGTGGATGAGGGTCCAAACCCTTGGGACCTCGCACCCAAGAAGAAGCTCCTGGCTTCAGATCAGCTCAGCTCTGGCCACTGTGGAACTTGAGGAGTGGGCCAGCGTAGGGAAGATCTTTCTCTCTCTCCTCTCTAAATCTGCCTTCTTAATAAAAATGGAAAAAATCTTAAATTAATTTCATGTTCTATAGCAGTTATAATTTGACTCTAAGTAGAACTCATGCACATTTCAATAGCCTTATGAAATAGATACTATTACCATCATAAAGACTGAGTTTTAGCAAGATAAGCAAAATCTGAGAGCAGAGTCAAAAACCTAAAACAGCAATCTAATACAGCAGTTATTCTTAATTTATTTGACTAATTTTATTATCAAAATATTTATACTCACATAGAAAATTATCCTTTCTTTTTTAAAAAGATTTATTTTTATTGCAAAGTCAGATAAATAAAGAGGAGAGACAGAGGAAGATCATCTGTCTGATGATTCACTCCCCAAGTGACCACAACAGCCGATACTGCGCCAATCTGAAGCCAGGAGCAAGGAACCTCCTCCAGGTCTCCAACGCGGGTGCAGGGTCCCAAGGCTTTGGGCTGTCCTTGACTGCTTTCCCTGTCACAAGCAGGGAGCTGGATGGAGAGCAGGACTGCCGGGATTACAATCAGCACCCATATGGGATCCCAGTGGGGGCAAGGCAAGGACTTTAGCTGTTACACCACTGTACCAGGCCCTATCCTTTCATTTTCATGAATATTTCTGGAAAGCTTTATTTTGTAGTTTACTCCTGTGGGTACAAGTAATATAATTTTTTAAAAAATATTTTAATTTCTTTTCATTGGAAAGGAAGATTTACAGACAGCATGAGAGACAAAGATTTTCATCCACTGGTTCATTCCCCAACTAGCCCCAAAGGCTGAAGCTGAGCCAATCCGAAGCCAGGAGCTTCTGGGTCTTACACATGAGTGCAGGATCCCAAGGTTTTGGGCTGTCCTTGACTGCTTTCCCAGGCCACAAGTAGGGAGTTGGATGTGAAGCGGGGCTGCCGGGATTAGAACCTGCACCCATATGGGATCCTGGAGCATGCAAGGCGAGGACTTTAGCCACTAAGGTACGATGCAGGGCCTAAGTTTTATTGTTTTAAAAACACAGCTAACAACACTGTTTACACTTTCAAAGTTGACAGTTTCAAGCCCTCTACTTCTTAATTTCTACTTTTGAAAGCCAGTGTTAGAGATGTAAGAGACATGACAGAACCATTCTCTGGTTTCTAAATGGCCATAACCACAGGCCTGGGCCATATTTTGCTTTCCAAGGTATATTAGCAGGAAGCTAGATCAGAAATGGAACAGCCAGGACCCAAACTTAGCAGTCAGATAAAAAGTGCTAAATATCAGTGATACAGTAGTGGCTTAACCTGCGGTGCCACAATGGCCCCAATCTTTTTACTCATCAAAGCTTTTGAGAATTTAAACCTATCTCAACACTGTTTTAAATTAATTTACATCTATAGCAGAGGTTTTTATTTGGAAGAAACAAACCAGAGTGAAACTAGTATTACTAGTCTTAGACAAAGCAAAGGTAGCTAGGTTTATACATGCAGATCAAAATGTTTATTCTTGGAATCGCTGCTGCAGTAAATGCACCCTTTACAATGCTACCAATTTCATACAGGGACTTACAAGAGTCCCCACCGCTCCACTTCTAATCCAGCTCCCCATTAATAGTCTGGGAAAGATGGCTCAAGTTACTTGGGTCCCCAACTACCCACATAAGATCCGAAGAAGCTCTTGGCCACTGGCTTTGGGCTAGTAGAAAGACCTATCTTTCCTTCTAACTCCTGACATTTTTTGTTTGTTTGTATGTTTTTTGTTTGTTTTTTAAGATTTATTTCTTCTTATTGGAAAAGCAGATTTATAGAGAAGGAGAGACGTAAAGATCTTCCATCTGCTGGCTTACTCCTCAAGTGTCCACAGTGGCCATGGTTGAGTGCATCTGGAGCCAGGAGCTTCTTCCAGATCTCCCACACAGATGTTGGGTCCAAACGCTTTGCACCAGGCTCAATTACTTTCCCAGGCCACAAGTAAGGAGCTGGATAGGAAGTGGAGAAGCCAGGACATGAACTAGTGCCCATACAGGATCCTGGTGCGTACAAGGCCAGGATTAGTCACTGAATCATTGTGCCAGGTCCTAACTTTCGACTTTCAAATAAATACATCTTCATCCTACAGCAAGCAGTCAGCAAAAAGCCAACATAAACCATGTTACCTATTACTCCTACAAATAAACTTTTATTGGAAAACATACTTATCCATTAAAGACTGCCGACAGAAGAGGTGAAAGAAGCTCTAGCAGAAAATGCATGGCTACCAAAGCATAAAACAGTACCAGGCTCTTTACAGGAAAAGTTAAAGACCCTTGGCCTAAAGTCTTTAGCACTGTGCTGAAATCCTTTACCAAAATCTTTTCTACTGAAAATATATACAGGTGGGGCAAGTATCTGACCTAGAACGGAAAGTGACCAGTTGGAATGTTCATATCCCATACTGAATTGCCTAACTCCAACCTCTTGCTACTGTGGATATCAGAAGGCAGCCAGATTCCTGGCAACCAGAGTGGACACCTGATAGAACTCCCTGGATTTGGATTCTCTAGCTTCTTTGGGCTATTGGAGAGTGAATCAGCAAATGAAAACTATCCCTGCCTCGTGCTTTCTATCTCTATCAATACAGACTGATTTTTAATCACATTAATTATTCTAAACTTCAGTGAGTCATTTGCTTGCCAGTCTTCGTCAATGTTTTAAATTTTAAAAGGTAAATTGGTTTTCTTTCTCAAAAATAACCATTATTGGTAGCTGATAAATCTTATGGATATGATAGGTAACTTGCTGGATAAAAAGGTTAGCATGTTAGAATAAAAATTAACTATTCAGAAACCTTGTTTGCTTCAGGAAAAATTCTTCTAAAACCCTAAAATTTCAGGTGAAATGATGGTTCAAAGATAAGTCATCCAGGAGGATTTGAAAACTATACAGTATTAGTGAACACTAGTTTTAAAATAGAGAAATTAGGCACTGGACAGAAGATTGATCAAGAAGACTTACATACAAATTTATATTGAGTCAAGAGTTTGAAATATATGAAAATATTTCAACTAGGACATGATTATCTCCAGTCAGCCTTGCTCAATCTTTTGAGTTAGCACTGTATGCATTCCACAATGAAGCACTTCTTATGCTATATCATACTTACCTGTATATGCATGATCCCTCTGCATTTTAAGTTGAAGAGCAGAAATCACATCTTTTCCATATCACTGCATGCCCAATATCCACTATAATATTTAATATGATAACCATACAGTAGGCACTCAATAAATATTTATGTAAATTAAAAAGTATAAATCACATAGGAAGTTTAAAATTTACATATTCAGTATTCAATGGTACACAAAACAAATTGGACAATAACACTTATTTCATATTGTTATTACAGCTGTAATATTTTTATTTATAAGTTCATGGGTTTAAAAAATGAGTATATGTACAGATACATGTTTATTTGGTTTATTTAGGGATTCCTCAAAAATCCCTGAAAAAAAGCTTGGAAATCATTGACTTAGAAAACCAGCACAATGCATAGCTACTAGACAGACCAAATAAGGTTTATCATTTGGCATATATATTTCTCTATACAATCCGTGTAAAAATACAGAAACTACTAAATAACCCAATTACTTGCCAGTAAACTTAAACGTTTGGTAAACTATCCATTCCTGACAGTAGGTATCAAAGGTATTTTTCTTTTGAAGCCATTTGGAGCCCTGGAAATTATTTTAAATTAAAAAGTTTTCCAAAGGACATGACATAGGGGAGGAACAAATGTAACACATCCTGAAATTAATAGGCAACACAACATCCAGTTCTCTAGTTCCTATCCTGCTCCAGGGTTAAGTTGAGGACAAAACTGAAGTTTTCAGAAAGTAGAGTATCTTAGAAAAAACACAAGTTTCTGATAAGTAATTTGGGTTTCTCTAAAGAAGAAAATGAATCATCCCTGTCAATTAATACACACAGGTATGTATTTACAGAACAGAATGAAGCCAATTTTCTATAAAGTAAGAAACAGAAGAAAACTAACTGTCCTGAGAACTCCTGAAAAAAACGCTTAAGAAATCCATACCTACAGTATCCTGCTTTCAAGTATGTGACAACGTCAACCAATAACCGAGCACTGTGTACCCCCCCAAAATCAGTTCAAAAGTAGTTGCTTTCTTCTTAAGTGGTGGTGATGTTAATATGAAATTACTTTTGGCTTTTTAAAATATATAGTAACTTGTACATATTTTTAGGAAACATTGTGAGGCCCAACATTTTAATCCTACAGAAAAATCTTCATTTCTGTATGTGGTAAAGATTTAAAATCACACTGAGGCAAGGGTTGTGACATAGCAGGTAAAGCCACTGCAATACTGGCATTCCCTATGGGCACCAGTTTGAGTCCTTGCTGCTCTATTTTCAATCCAGCTCCCAGCTAATATGCCTGGGAAAGCAGCAGAAATGACTCTAGTGCTTGGGCCTCTGCTCTCATATGGCACATTCAGAAGCAACTGTTAGCTCCTGGCTTTGGCATAGTTCAGTTCCAGCTGTTGCAGTCATGTGCGGAGCAATCCAGCAGATGGAAGTTTTCTCATTCTCTTTCTCTGTAACTCTTTCAGATAAAACATATGAATCTTAAAAAATAAATAAATAAAATCACACTGACATGTAGCAGAACAGATAAGGTTATAACATGGTCTTTGATTCCTAATCCAGGGCTTATACTATTTGCAATCTAGAGTGTTGACTTTGAAGATCTACACATACAGGCCTTGCACAATGGCTCAATGGCTAAATCTTCACCTCACCTTGCATACACCAGTTCATGTCCCATCTGCTCCACTTCCCTTCTGGCTCACTGTGTGTGGCCTGGGAAAGCCGTAGAGGATGGCCCAAAGCCTTGGGACACTGCACCTGTGTGGGAGACCTGGCTTGTGGCTTCAGATCAGGTAAGCTCTGGCCATTTGGGAAATGAACCAAGAGATGGAAGATCTTTCTCTGTTACTCCTTCTCTCTGTAAATCTGATCTGTCTTTCCAATGTAAGTACTTCTTTAAAAAACCCAGGGTCACAACATAAAACCAAATCTTTCTAAGCACAGTATGTTACTGTTTCTGCTAATGTTTTCTACACTATAGAGCAGGGACTTTGGGCAGATTTTCATTAGTTTTCCAATTTTTCTATTTAGTGGTTTATGACCTTTGATGTTGAGATTTTTTTTGTTGTTATATAACAAGGGTCAAAATATTAAGTATACAGGGTTAACAAAGTCGAGTAACAAATATGTAAAGTACTCATATGGATTATGTACATACTTGATTTTAATCCTGACTATGATTAACAGGCAATAAATATTATTACTCTTTCTTCTTTAAGACATACTTAAGATTCTAGCATCTTGGGATGTCTAACAGAAACACGTGAGAAATTCTTACTGTTTCACATAGTAAAGTGTTAACTGATTCTGGAATCAGGCAAGGCCCGGGGGAGTTTCCTGCTGTTAGGCAAGGCCCAGTGGATTTCTCTCTTCACACATTCATGCCATCCACACCCACTGCACAGACCCCAGCACAAAGTCAATTAATTTCTTTGAAATTAAACAAATAAGCAAGAAAATGTGTCTGAAGAAGGAAGCCTATACTGTTCACTATTAAATAGAGATTGAAGTTTGGGAGGTAGGCAGGTAAGTTACTTCTCAAACTTTGTGTATAGCTACTAAGACAAAACTCAAGATTTCCTTTTGTTATCCATTCCTCTCTTTTTCATAGTATAAAAGACACAAATAAGGGGCCAGTGCTGTGGCATACTTAGCTAACTTTCCAAATGCAGTGCCAACATACCAAATAGGTAACAGTTCATGTTCCAACTGCTCCTCTTCCCGTCCAGTTCCCCATTTATGACCTGGGAAAATCAGTGAAAGATGGCTCACAAATGCTTGGGCTCCTGAACCCCCTTGGAAGACCTAGAGGAAGATCCCAGCTCCAGACTTCAGATCAGCCCAGCTCCAGCCATTGTGGCAATTTGGAAAGCAAGCCAGCAGATGTAAGACTTTTCTCTGTCTCTCCTTCTCTCTATAAATCTGCTTTTCAAATAAAAATAAATCTTAAAAAAAAGACAAGAAAAACCCATTTTTGAAGAGGCAATAAAGATAAGCAGACAATGATTACCACGAAATTGGGTCCAACAGTTATTTCCAATAATTACTTGGGAATGGGGCCTAGCTGAAGGAGGATGTTCAGTGAAATATAATGACGGATCCAAGAGTAAAGAAAAAAAAATCTAAATCTCTCGGATCCTAAGCAAATTATATAAAAAAGTAGACAAATATTCAATGACTAAGAATATTTTCTCAACAGCACAGACCTTGTTCTGGGGGAAAAGCAAGCATAAGAATGACTTGCTTTCCTAGGAAAGACATGGCTAAAAAGCTCTTTAAATAAGGAAAAGAGAAATGAGTTATTTTTTAGTAATCTTAGATATATTTGAAACAAAAAGAAAAAAGCTCAAGAAGTTAAACAATTGGGAAAAACTACACAGAAGCTTCACTAAAAGAGCAAAAAGGGGGTGAAGGGAATGGTCCATAAGGCTTCTTCTTTAAGAGAACAGAAAGATAATGAACTCCTTTCCCATATTGTTAACCTCAGCACTAGGCAAGAAGGGTATGAAAATGGGAAGATGCTGGTAAGGAAACAAACAAGACTAAATGCTCATGAGAGTTTTTCACCTGCTCTACTGATTGAAAATATATGCTTCTCCCTTAGGTCATGTCTCATCTAAACAGCAACTCAAAAATACCAAATGGCATAACATATATATACCTACCAACTGTCAGGGATGACTCAAATCCATCTTTAATCAAACAGCTGAGACTCTACATCTTCATATAACTTTGAGCTGCTACAAGTGTAAAGAGTACTATTTCTTACACTGGGAAGAAGGGCAGGAAAGAACAATAGGCAAATTAATGAATTATATCTGGCTTCAGTTTTTAGTCATGTCTTTCAAATGTAAAATTCTACCTTAATTGAGGGATTAGTACCCAACAGCAAAAGAACATGAGTTTAAATTTTGGAATCACAACTAGGTTCCAGTTTCTTTAATAAAACCACCTATAACCAAAAACAGACCAAAAAGAAAGAAAGAAAGAAAGAAAAAACAAAAGAACCCTTCAACTAATATATAGTGTTCTTCCCAAGAAAATGTAAAAAGAACTCAAATTCATTAGTATGCTATTGTTCTGCCCAATTACACACAAAGTATCTAAATCCCTATCAAAGTCAAACAGCGAAACTTTAATGGAAAGCATAGATAATTTTTTCAAACTTCTGCATTATGCTTTTATACCAATCTAAGACTGTAAAACATTAATATTAAAATGAACATTATCAATCTGTTAGTAGGAACAGGGAAACAGCAAAATAAAGAACTATTGGACATACCCTATGTAATATTTCTAAAACCTTTAATGCAGTATGAAGAAAACTGTTGAAAATTCTTCTTTCAGAAGGGGGAATGCCGATCTTGTAGAGTTTCAAAAGATGTACCACCACTTCCTTAAAAAGTTCTACTATCTTGAGGAATAGTGGAGGTTCAAGTACTGACCACCAGTTTTCTGTTATTAAAGGGTAAACATGCAATAAAATGAATTAAAAACTCACAATTAAAAAAAAAAGTACAAATCTTCTGAAAGAGAGAAGTCAACTCTTGTTTCTCCCCTGCTTTACTCTGTGTTCCTGGCTAATTCCCTCAGGTCCCAGCAATGCTTCTCCTGGCTTTAAGGTTCTTGTGTTGATTTTACCAAGTCTATGTATCTCAGCTTCACATTTTTAACCAACTTTCTAGAGCATTTTTAAAGCATGGAGTTAATTATAGCAAGCAAATTACAAAGATGAGGAGAGGGATGAAATCTAGACAATTAGAATGATTAACATGAGGAAAGTTTTAGGTCAAAGAACCAGAGTTGATAGAGATAGAACTATAAATTAGATGAGTGATAAAATCTCATCTACAAACAAACAAAAAAATCATAGGAAACTAGCAACTGAAGACAACACAAGGCAAAGGGTTGACATCAGGGGTGAAGAAAGATTTAAAACCCACATTTGATTTAAACACACATTTGTTACAGTTTTAATTGTTCCTTCTCCTTTACTTCTTTAATAACAAGATCGCTCTGAAGGCAATGAGGGAGAGAAATGTGAAAAACAATTTTTATTTTTCTTGATATGTTTCTACTGCTACATTTGATTAAAATTTTATATTTAACATACTAAACCTTCTACAACTCTAGCAACTAGAAGCCAATGACTAGAGAAAAAAAAATAAATAAAAGCATAAAACAAGTTTATTTTTCCCTAAGACAATATCAGGTATATAATGCAGTAAAATTTCAAATAGCAAACAAGAATTTGTGAGTAATTTAATTTAAATAGACAAAAATTTTAAAAGTATTAAATATTCTTACCAAGTACTTTCAGTGGTGCCTTTTCTAGGTTCACAAGAGCTGTACCAAAGGGAATTGCTATTGTTGTAAAATTGTTGGAATCACTCATCAGGGGACATTCTGGCAGAGTAAGATAAAACCTCAAGGCTTCAACATCAGGTAAGGAGCTAGTCAGTTTAGGAATAAGATTCTTTTCCAAACTAGCTGCCACCTATATTTTAACAAAAAGCAAAACCTACTTCATTTAAAATGAATGCACTTTCAAAAAAGAAAAAAAGGAAAGAAAACTTTGTATTATAGCAAATATTAAATGGTGGGGGAAAATGACAATGAATATATTTCAAACAAAGAAAATCAATGTCTAATGAGCATTCAAAAGTATTCAAAAAACCTTGTGTTTAGTCTTAATTTAAAATATCTTTATAGCCACATGTAGAATTTACCAACAATACTAAGTAAAATTCAGGGTCTACATTAAAAATCTTTAAACATTTATAAATTTTAAACAGCTGCACTGTAAATTCTTTACACAGCTAAATAATATAAACATAAAATGCTTTAAAACAAACCTGCTGAGATATCTGAGGATGATCAGGTTGTATAAGTTTGTGGAATAAAAGTCTAGCAGCATTCATATCAACCCCTGAAAATCTGACACCTGTTCTGTAGTGATCATCATTGCTAAAAAAATGGAACAAAAAAGAAAACAAGAACTTTAACATTATCTTACTTATTGAATATGTTAATAAAATAAAATGACAATTTTCAGGAGAGCCAAGAATTGCCACTTACCTAACAGCTAAAAAACTTCCATTGAGGCAACCAGAGGAAGAAAATGTTCCATCTATCTCACTAAAAACAACATTTAAAACAAAATCAGTGAGAAATATATTTAGCCTTTTAATAAAAATAAAATTAATACTTAATCTAACACTATTGAGGACTCTTATCAAACAGAATAAATCAATTATGCAAATTATTGAACTGATTAAGTAATACTAGATAAAGTCATTACTGTTTGTGGCAGACTTTCTTAAGTATCATTTTCAAGTTCTGATTCAAAGGAATATGACGTTAACTTTTTTATCAGTACAAACATTTATGTGTGGTATTGCCTATTGCCAGCAGCCCATGATGAATACCATAATGTGAGATGAAATCAGCCACAGGGGAAGAGGCTGCAAGGGAGCCACCGCAGTGTGCTGCAGGAGGCTGCTGCTGGCCTAACAGCATAGCAGCAGAAGGAATACATTCCAAAAGGATGATAAAAAAGGAAAATACAATAAACAATAGTAAATGATCATTACTAATTTATCAAGTATTACATACTGTAGATAATTTTACATGGGACACTTTCCAATGACAGTGGAATAGGTTTTACACCAGCATTAACACAAACATGTGAGAAATTTATTCGACTACTGCATCAGCTATGATATCACTAGAAGACAATAGGAAATATTTTTAGTTTCATTATATTCTTACAAGATCATTGTTGACCCAAATTTTGTTATGTAACTCATAAATACACTCTCTCACCCCGTATACTAACACCAGCAAAAAACAGCAGACAAAATCTTAAGAAGAATTAATCCATTAGCAGAACATTTAAAGAATAATTAACATTTTAATCTTTTAGAGAATATAGCAGCCATTATTATGAGGTCCAGGGGAATACAATTCAAACTCGAATCATTTTTTAACATATTTTTACTTCTATAAAAGTACTGCAACTTAACCCAAATTTAAATGAGATAATGTTAAGATGTCATTGTGGAAATAACCCACTTATATTTTCACATTTAACCATACACTGAAATAAATATTTCAATGAAAATACCTCAGTAAAGACTGCCCTTCCCAGAGTTAAGAGGTTGTGCTTTTAAGACAAGAATGTTTCCCTTACTTGGCTATCTCCACAGGAAACCTTCCAGAGGGGTAGCTCAGCCATTTCTGAATTAGAGCTTCATTCACTGTCCATATCTGCTTTGAAGGATCAGGACATCTGAAGTCATCTGGTGGCCCACAATTCTAAATTTTAAAATAAGAAAATCCGAGGAAAGAATATTATTTATAACTAAGAATCACTCCATACTGCTTTTTTTTTAAAGTAAATCTTCATTAAACATGTCAAACAAAACTTAACAAATACATCAGAAAATATTTTTTACAGATAAGGTACAAAATTCAGACTTATTGCTTTAGAACATATAATAAATATTAACGTGGATTTTTAAAACTCCCTAAAAGTATAAAGCATTTACATGGCTGCGTTATTACCTGGGGACTACAGTAATGTGAAAAGCTTTGATCTCCACCTGAGAAAATTCTTTTTACACAGAAATATTCTTCTGAATCTATAAAAATGAAATATAAAAATTAGAATCCATGTTTTATATTACATTGTTCAGAATAGCAGATGTGCTACTGGAGTATTATTATTTTAATTTAAAGAAAATTTACCTATTTGAAGGAGGAAAAACTGGGGAGGAAAACAGATTTCTACCAGTTGCTTCAGTGGCCAGGGCCAGGTCTGGCCAGACCAAAGGCAGGAACCTGGAACTCTATCCAACTCTCCCGCAAGGTTGGCAGCTTAGTTACTTCTGCTTTCCTCCCAGCATGTCAGCAGGGAGCTGGATGGATAGAACAGTAGCTGGGACTCATCTTGTGTTATTTGTGACCTTGGCTGCTACACAATCATAAATTATTTCCAAGAAAAAGACTGCAACTTAAATATTACCTACTATTATGCAAACTTTAAAAAAGTCTAAGTATTTGTCAATATGAATATGTAATATATCCAGCTTACAGCAGGCTAACAGTAAGAGCTCCAGAGCCTAAAACATTCACAAACAAGTTTTCTACAGATCACAAGACAACTCCATAGCCAAAACAAAACTAAAAAAAAAAAAAAACAAAAAACTTTTAAGAACAGATAAAGAAAATAAATCTAAGTTAAATAATACCTCATAACTCATTCAATATCTTTTTTTCCTAACATCTTTTATGCAGGTCTACATGACATTTTTTTCTTCAAAGATTTAACAGAATGTTATTTGTTCCTAAAATGTGATTCTTTATTTTATAAATAACTTTCTAGGATATGAATCATTAATCTACAATACATGGATGGTTTTCCAAGGGTTGTGAGTTTGATATCCAAAGTTAGCTTCCTGAACTTCCTCTTAATTGCAAATTCAAAAAGACTGAGCAAAGTAATTGTTTTTCTTACATAATTTCTGCAGGCCTCTGCTAACTGTACTTCCAGTTTCTTTTAACATTCTGTTTGGTCTTACATGCGTTTTGTAAAAAATTGGACCTAGACAGGCATCTACCACAGGCTATTTCAGTAAAATACGACATTGGGAAATGAGGTTATGGCATGGATATTGTTCCTCCATCTGAAAACATAATTTGTTGAGTTCTTCTGTGAAATGCTACCAAGCACTGATAGTGCTTAGAACTATGGGTTGAAAATGGCAATCTGCAGTGCTTCTTTACCTAAGAGTTGCAGCCTTAGTATCTATCACATACTTACCTTAAAACAGGAAGAGGATTAAACCTGGATCTCTTGAATTTGTTTACTATTTTCTTTGATACTAGAGGAGTTAATTTTTGCATGTTCCTTTGCAGCATCAATACTTTCTCTGAGGAATCTACCTTCTTTATCAAGTATCTTAATGTCTTATTTACCTACTAGATGCCCCAATTATGCACATTTCTATATAAACATATTAATTACTCAGGATATTAGTTTGTAATTGCTGAACATATTTTTTCAATTATTGCTTAATTTTGTCTCACAAAATATTTTTAATCAAATTTCGTTACGACTTTCATTGTACTGATCCTGGAAAGGCTTTCTCAATTCTGCAATCACATTATTATTTTAAGAACTTTTTATCCTTTAATCCAAATATATTTTATTTTACTGTACACTGAGAGAATACGGTATAAACTAAACTTTTCATTCTCTTGATTCTCATACATTGTATTCAGTGTATTATTACCCCATCTCTACAGACTAGCAATAATTTGTTTATACTTCTTCCACCAGGAACACCCACTATAAACAACTTTGAGACTATTTTTCAACTCCAAAAACATCCTCAAAGTTCAGCTCTCTCTTCAGGATTTCACATGCCCACCCACCTCAAGACTGTCCATCAAAATAAGCCACAGTCAGGCAGCTGGAAGAGAACTGGAGTATCCAGGACACCAACTCATGCCCACATGGGATCCCAGCATTTGCAAGGTAAGGAGTTAGCCAGTGAGCCATCATGCTAGGCCCCTTCTTACTCTTCTTTAAAAAACAAAGAACACTGTGAGGATTTTAAAATCAGTTACAAATTTTCTGAGTTTTGACTGCAGCACCGCTGAGGATATTCTCTACTTTTTACTGTCTCCAAGATATTAAAAAATCTTTAAATTGTACTTCTAATTCAGAAGTAATAGTCAGAGATATAATTAAATGTATGCTGTTGTTTTACAAGAGAGAGGAATGTTTTTCACATCTCTGAATCTACTTTTCAAATTTATGCAGGACCATGAGCTTTACAATACTGAACTTATAAAATCAAGAAATTAAAAAAACCCCAATTTATTGGAAGGTGAACAATGCTACTGAAAAACACCTCGAAATTAAATCATTTCAATCTCATGAAACCTGAAAACCACTATCAAGAAAAGTGTTTTGAGAACAGACATCATTAGACAATTTATTTACCTGTTTATATATGACTTTGAAGGAACCCAGAAAATGTGTTAAAATCTTAGTAAAGTTCATTCATTTTTAAGGAAATCCCTATTCCTTTCATTTGCTGATAACTCTCTATAAGGTAAAATATCATTCTATTATATTTTGTTCATCTGCTGGGAATCAAGTATTTTGTGTCTTCTGAGAATTATTTTCTATGCTTCAAGTTGACTCTATTGTCTTCTACCAGTTAAATTCTTTTTTACTTCAACTACTACTTACCTATTTACTTGTTTGTTTTCAACTGAAGGCTAAGGATGTAGTGTGGGGGGTGGCTGGTGCTATGTGTGACAGCGTGTTAGATAGATAGATAGATAGACAGACAGACAGACAGACAGATAGATCCTCAGCCTGCAACACTGGCTGAGGGCACAGTTCGTATCCTGGCTGCTCCACTTTCAATCCAGCTTGCTGCTGATGACCTGGGAAAAACAGCAGAAGACAGCCCAAGTACTTGGGCCCCTGTCACCTACACAGGAGATCCAGAAGAATTCCTAGACTCTTGGTTTTGGCCAGGCACAGCTCTAGCCATTCATTTGGGAAATGAACCAACAGATGGAAGATCTCACTCTGTCTCTCCTCTTTCAATCTGCCTTTCAAATAAATATTTTTAAAAAAATGTTGTCTTGAATTTCCTGCAACCACAGAAAGCATCATCACTTAAGAGTACTATTTTAACAAAAACCCTGTGTGTAGCAAAGCTTTAGTACGATAGAACTTACCAGTATCTAGTAGACGTTGTCCATTATAAGGGAGCCAATTTCCTTTTACAGTGAAAGGGCTTTTCCTATTGCTTGTTGAACCAGTTCCTAGCTGCCCATTACCACCAAGTCCAAAAGAGTAAATTCGTCCTGATGAAGGAACAAAAGCAGAAGTGTGCTGCCTAGAGTAAAATGATAGAAAAACCTCAGACTTGATATCTTTCCCAACAACTTGAACTAAGAAAAGCACAGTAAATATTAACTGAGGCATTGTCCCTTAAAAATAAATTAAGATAGTGGTAGTCCTAAAATTTATGTACAAGGTATTCATTAATATGCTCAGTCTTATATGCTTACCTTTGCTAAATATGAGACAACTGAAATCTCTCTCAGGTAAGCATCATAACATTTCATCCAGTGAACGTCTGAATTTTAAAAGACCCAAATCTATACTGAAATCCCTAATAACAGATTCAACATCAGAGTAGCATCTAACTATGTTACCTAAAAGAGGTTCATCTTTCTCATTTCTCTGTCAGGTTGTAGCCTACAGCCATGCTCCATTTGGGTACTACCCTAAAGTTTTAGGTGGGCATATAAACCACTACAAATGGGAAGATTGGAATATGAATTATGACAGAAACAATGTTTTCTCTCTTCTGGGAAAAATTCTAAGTGTACGCACTGTCCTGCAAATGCTATAATGAATATAGTGTGGGCCTAGAAGTTAAGATGCGCATCCCATATCGGAGTTTGAGGGCTCAATACCTTGGCTCCACCTCTACCTTCTTGCTAAAGCAGATGGTATTGATGGCTCAAGTACTTGCGTTCCTACCAAACATGAAAGATGAAACTATCAATGAGACTGAAACTATCAATGCAGGCACTGGAGGAGAGAATTAGGAAAATGGGAGATTTCTTCCTGTTAGCAAGGGAAAGACAGGATGGCAGTAAATTCAAGAAACTGCAGAATTAATGCTGAAGTAGACCCACCCAATCTACTCTCAGTGAATCTCTCATTTCTTTTGATATTTTACTGTTTAGGAATAGTTGAGAAATAAACGTAATTATCTACTTTAAGGCTTACATTCCTTAGTCTGAGACTGTATATGTTCAATCTCTTCCATTCATTCATATTCTCAAAGAGCAGAATTAGCTAACTGGCCAACCCACACAACACATCCTACCTTTTATCCACATTTATCTCTATGCCCTCATGAAGAAGTAATTTCCCTGGATTTTTCAAACAAATAATTTTCTTTATAGCATTATCACAATTTGTTTTACCTATCCTCTGAATTTTAAAATCCAACGACTGCTATATTCCACTTCTAGAACCTTTCAATCAGTCTGCTATCCTGTTACTTTATCTATATATTTTGATTTCAAATATCTGTACATTAGTCCAGGAATAATCTATTTCTTAAATTAAATGGTTCTCAAGGTAAATTTAAGCCCCAAGCTCTTCTTAGAGGAGCCTGATTACAGAGTCTCATGTAAATTTCAAAGGAGAAACCACAAAGAAAAGTCTCTTTTTGCCAGCATGAGAGTACTTCATGAGATCCTTTATTGGGAGGAGATGGTGTCTCAGGTCTCAATTCTACTTCTACCACATCTGCTTTGCCAATTCTAGTGCACTTTTTGTAAAAAGGCTGAAATTCTTTTTCTCTCTATACCTATAACCCATGTAAATAAAACTTTTACAGCTGTTCCTATCAAGATAAGGAATCTTCTTCTCCACATGTTAAATTTGGTCTCTAACCTACAGCTTGATTTGTCTCAGGTCTGAGGAAGCCTGCTGCACCACCAAGAAGATACACTGAGATAAACAGGTAGAAGTTGAGGCACAATCTGAAAGATACAAACTATTTCTGCTGAGTCTACCCCACACAGGTAGTCAGATCATCAGCTGGTCATTTGAGTTCAGTAAATAAGTCTTAAAAGGCACCAGAGGGCCCAGCACGATGGAGTAGTGGTTAAGGTCCTCGCCTTGCACGCCTGGGATCCCATAAGGGCACCGGGTCTATCCCGGCAGCCCCGCTTCCCATCCAGCTCCCTGCCTGTGTGGCCCGGGAAAGCAGTCGAGGACAGCCCAAAGCTTTGGGACCCTGCACCCATGTGGGAGACCCAGAAGAGGCTCCTGGCTCCTGATCGGCATAGCATTGGCCGTTGCGGCTCACTTGGGGAGTGAACCATCGGACGGAAGATCTTCCTCTCTGTCTCTCCTCTCTGTATATCCACCAATAAAAATAAAACAAATCTTTAAAAAAAAAAAGGCACCAGATTTTAGAGTGCGTTTTCTTTTAAAGCAATATAATCTTATTAATGTACGTCATACATAGTCGGGCAAATTCTTTAAGGGTGGCCCCAGAGTCGAGACCATCTGGGAAGTGAACCTAACAGAATGAAGAGCCCTTTCCAATCATTTCAAATAAATGATTAAATGAATAAATTAATTAATCTTAAGGGTAAGGGGGAGCCTTAAACCAGATATTCAGCAGGCTTCCACACAGAAGAAAATCTTTTAAGAGGGTGTTTCAGAATAAAGATTTAATCCACACTGAAGAATATCTGCTCTAGAAAATAACCTTACTCCATTATCAGCTTTTCCAGTATTCGCAAAAATTTCAACTGCTTTCATATCATTATCCACGTACTTACTACTTATTGCCACATTATGTAACAATGACTCATGACTCATGTACTTCACTATCAGCCATGAACATAACCAACCAGGCAGAAGGTAAGTAAGAAACCAAAAGATTTTAACAAAACTTTAAGCCAATAAGATCCAACTGATAAGCACAGGACATTCTACCAAACAAAATACATATGCTTTTCAAGTGCATATGTGAAATTTCCAGGATATCATGTTAACACAAATTCAATCTCAAAATCGAATAAATCAGCATGATAAAAATATCTCTGACCACAACAGGATGAAAAAAAATTAAAAGAAACACTGAAAAAAAATCAAGAAATCTGTGGAAATTAATACAATTAATATCTAAAAGAAATCACTGGTGCTGTAGCACAGATGATAAAGCTGCCACTCTAGCTGCTCACATGGTCACTGATACGAATCCCAGCTGTTCTACTTCCCATCCAGCTCCCTGTTATCATGCCTGGGAAAGCAGCTCTTGGGCCCCTGCATCCATGTGGGAGACCTGGAATAGGCTCGTGGCTTCTAGCCTGACAGGTCAGCTCTGGCCCTTACAGTCATATATATCTCTCTATACCCTCCTCTATACTCTCACTCTGACATAATTTCTTAAAAACTTAAAAACAAATCCCTAGACAAATCAGAAAATAGTATCTAAAGAGATGAATTTAAAAAATGTATAGAGAATCAAAATACTTGAGACACAGGAAAGAATAAGGGGGAAATTTACAACTATGATTATTACATTTTTTTCCTTGTCCTAAATTATTATCATTTTATGATACAGTTCCATAGGCCTTAGATTCCTCCTACCCGACTCCTCCAACATTGAGTTCTCCCACATCATTACAACAGAACAGTTCCACATAAGTAGCCATAAGTCCATCATTGTGAACATGGACAACAGCAGAGTGGAGCATCCCATTGTCAAGTCAGTTTCACTGAGAGTCCATCCTCAATCCAGAAGTTAGAAATGCACACTGCACTATATCTTCACATCTGGACATGGCAGTCTCCACTACACAGTCACTATAAATCCCCCCAAGTAAAAAGTCACAACAAAACCAACAGAAAGAAAAACAGAAATTTGCAATGCTATGAAGTTTAACAACATGCCACTGGATATTACAGTCTCCATTACACAGTTACTATACATCTCCTTAAATGAAAAGCCACAAAACAAAATCAACAGAAAGGGAAAAAATGAAATGTACACTACCATGAAGTTAAACAACATGCTACTGAATGACGAATGTGTTGCTAAAGAAATGAAAAAGAAAATCAAGAACCTTCTTGAAGAAAATGATGCTACTGTATCATCTATGAGTATTGAAGAATTTGAGGAGAAAAAAGTTGTTGAAGAAATGGAAATAAAAACATCAAAATCCATGAGATATAGTTTCCACTGATCTTTGTTGGTGAGATGTATCTCATGTAGGCAATAGATAGATGGCTTTGTTTTTTTAATTCAGTGTACTAATCAATGACGTTTGATTGATGAGTTTAAACAATTTACAATCAGGGTTAATATAGATTGGCAGTAATTTGGTCCCGTCATTTAGCAATGGGTTATTCATCGATTTAGTCTTCTGCTGTTATTTTACTGGGATGTTCCAGAGACACAAAGAAAGAATGCTAAGGGAGAAATTTACAACTATGATTGTTACATTTTAAAAAATTTCGTATTAAGAACTTTTACAGTTTAAAAAACTGAAATCTAGAAGAAAAATATATATACAGGCTAGACTAGAAACAGACAATACAAAATTAAATCATTGAAAGAGTTGGTTTACTAAAGAGGCCACAAAACTGATCAAAAAAACTAAACTGAGAAGACTAAAATAACCAAAATATTGAGATGAAAACATTACTAAAAATGCCACAGAAATAAGGATTAAACAACTAGTTAACAACTAGACATGAAATGAAAAAATAGATAGAAATGAAAAAATTCCTAGAAACCAACTAAACAACTATGAAGGAGCAGCAAATAAGGTGATCAAATTGATCATCCAAATCATAACCCTTCCCTACCACCAGCTGTATTTTACCAAAGAAAAATGGTGTGGCCACCCAGGACAACAGTGTAGCAGTTCCCCCAAAAACTACAAACAGAACTACCCTATGGTCAACCAAGGTCACTCTTGCATTGGAAAGCAGAATGATGATGGCTACCAGAGATTAGAGATCCGGGAGAACAGGAAATTACTTAATGGGTCTACAGATTCGATTAGGGAAGGTGAAAAGAATTTTGGTAATGAAAGTGATAACTTTTTCAGCAATATAAGGAGCTAATATCATGGACTGCGTATTTGAAATTGGGTAAGATAAATTTTGTGTAAATTATCACACACAAATTTCAAGTGGTGCTACAATAACTGATCATTTAACCAAAAAAATCTGATAAATTACTTCAAAGACAAAAAATTAACTTCAGATAGCTTACAGATCTTCTTGGAAAGGGCAAAACTATTTCTAAAAAGAATGGAAAAGATGTTTTCAGGTAGGAAAAAAATCGTTAAGAAGCAAAAACCATTAATCATGAATTAAAATATTAGTAAGTTTAGATTGAAAACTTGAATCAGAATGAAAAATGACAAAATAAAGAATGGGAAGACATCTACAAAACATGTCCAATAAACAACTATCAACCCTTTACTTGAAATGCTTAAAGAATCATATTCATGATATACAAAACCCACTATGAACAATTTCTTATACCCTGAAGAAACATAAACGGACAATAAGCATGTGAACAGGTACTTCAGTGATTCACGGAAATACAAATTAAAATCTTGAAGTTCCACTATATATCCAAGAGATCAGCAAAATACAAAAGCCTGAGAAGTGAATACAGCACCAGAAATTCTGATAGTAGCAATGAGACCACAAACTGGCATAATTATTCTGCAAAACAAAGTGATGTTAATTTGCAAAATCCAAGTTACATATTCTCTATCATAACTCCATTCTATGCAGATATGAAACTTTTGCACATTAATAAATGTCCAAGCAATATTATCAAAGAGTAAAAATGCCAAAATGTATATAAAAAGAACGAATATATATGAATATAAATGAATAAAACATAGTAAAAAGACCTAATGACAAAGCAACATTAACTACACATAAATCATACATGTTGTTAAGAGTCATTAAAAATTACCAAAAGTGTGATTCCAAGCATTTCAAGTTTCTGATTGGTAAAATTAACTATATTGTATAGGGACACATACAGGATACAAAACAGTGATCTTTATGCTTTAAATTTTTTACTTATCTATTTTATTTGAGGGATACAGAGAGACAGATAATTTTTTGGTCTGCTAATTCACTCTGCAAATGCCCACAACAGCCAAGGATGGGTCCCCGCAGAGGCTGGGAGTTTGGAACTCAATTCCGGTTTCCCATTCAACATATGCTGCCCATCTAGCTCTCCCTGTTTGTGGGAAAGCAATTGAGGACAGCCCAAAACCTTGGGACCCTGCACCCTCACGGGAGACCCAGAAGCAGCTCCTGAATCCTGGCTTTGGATCAGCTCAGCTCCAGTTGTTGCGGCCACTAGGGGAGTGAATCAATGGAAGGAAGATCTTTCTGTCCCTCCTCCTCTTTGTATAACTGACTTTCCAATAAAAATAAACAAATCTTAAAAAAAAAAAAAAGGTCTGCCTAATACAATTTCCCAAAGGTAAATTCAATTGCAAGGATTCCTATTTATTCCCCAAAATTAGGACTTAAGAGATCAGTATACCAATTAAACTTTCACTATTCATTCTGTTGCAATTTCAACTGCAATACACAATAAATGCAAAATTATAAATGTTTCAAAGAAGAAATTAAAATAGTCAATATGAAAGATATTTCTCCTGTTACTTTCTGACTCCTCAGCATCAATTTGCCCACAGGTGGTAAAATACCCCACTTCAGATTATTAGAACCCTAAAACAATTCATTAAACAATCCCCGTAAATTGGTATAGAGACCAAGATACTCTCACACAAAAATTAACTTACCTTCCACAAGCAATTTGAGTAACAATGCTTCCCATAAGTTCAAAAACTTTCCTTGGATTTATTTCATGACTAGTCGAATTATGACCCAACTGACCATATCCTCCAGCTCCAAAGGTAAACACTCCTCCTTCCTTAAAGAAAGAAAAAGAAAAAGAAAAGAAAATGCATTGTTAAAAAGCTTGAGAAAATCGACTGACCTACAGGGCCTGGAACAGTAGCCTAGCAGCGAAAGTCCTTGCCCTTGAATGAACTGGGATCCCATATAGGCACTTGTTCATGTCCTGTCTGCTTCACTTTCCATCCAGCTCCCTGCTTGTGGCCTGGAAAGCAGTCAAGGACGGCCCAAAGCCTTGGGACCCTGCACCCGCATGGGAGACCTGGAAGAGGATCTGGGCTCCTGACTTTGGACTGGCTCAGCTTCAGCCATCGTGGCCACTTGGGGAGTGAGCCAGCAGACAGATGTTTCTCTTTCTGTCTCTCCTTCTCTCTGTATATCTGCCTTTCCAATAAAATAAATAGATCTTAAAGAAAAGAAAAAGAAAATAACTAACCTACGGAAAAAATGTCAAAAATTAAATGAACTCAAATTTTTTTTTACTGTCTTCAAAATTTACCAGATAGATGACAGCAGGCTGTTTCCAACAGTTTTTCTTTTTAAAGATTTACTTATTTTTATTGTAAAATCAGATATACAGAGAGGAAGATTTTCCATCTGATGATTCACTCCCCAAGTAGCTGTGATGACTGGAGCAGAGCTTATCTGAAGCCAGCAGCCAGGAGCCTCTTTCAGCAAGGTCCCAAGATTCTGGACTGTCCTCAAATGGCCACAGGCAGGGAGCTGGATGGGATGCGGGTCCACCAGGATTAGCACCTGTGCCCATCCGGATCCGCTGCATATGAAGTAAGGACTTCAGCTGCTAAGCTACTGCACCAGGCCCACTTTCCAATAGTTCTTAAACAGAATCAGACCATAGGCTAAACATACTGACATGTATGTTAAGCATTTAATGGCATTTTCACCATAATGAATTCATCAGTAAAAACTTATTAATAAATTACTTCTATGCATTGCTTTTCACACAACACCTTGTTTCACAGGTGCTTCCCCTTTCCCTTTCCTGGGATATGTTTAAAACAAAGTAAAGTATTAGAGGACTAACGTAAACTTTGGAAAACACATCATTTTACTCACAAGTATCTTCAAAACACATACTGCTGACAAATGTATAAAAACACAATACTGTTTTCACATCCGCAAAAAAAATTAGTATTACCCTAATATTCATGTAATGCCTAAATTGTCCTGCTTACTATTTTACAGCATCTTAAAAAGTGGATGTCCTGTTGGAGATACTGAAACAACTAAGCAGGCCCAAGGAGGTATGACAATCTAATCCATTCTTGTTAAGCTTACTGTACTTTCCCTGAATCCATTATTTCATCAGGGAGTAAAAATTGTGATTTTCCAAATATAACCATTTCTTCTAACTGTTCCAGTTGGAAATCTTTTGTTAAGAACAACTAAACTCTGAAATATAACGCTCAACGTCCTGGTCTGGTAGCTTAGCGGCTGGGGTCCTCGCCTTGAATGTGCCAGGATCCTATTTGCGTGCCAGTTCTAATCCTGGCAACCATGCTTCCCATCCAGCTCCCTGCTTGTGGCCTGGGAAAGCATCGAGAATGGCCCAAGGCCTTGGGACCCTGCACCCACCTGGGAGACCCAGGAGAAGCTCCAGGATCCTGGCATCGGATTGGCTCAGCTCTGGCCATTGCAGCCACTTGGGGAGTGAATCAGTGGATGGAAGAACTTTCTCTGTCTCTCCTCCTTTCTGTTTATCTGACTTTGCAATAAATAAATAAACAAATCTTTAAAAAATATAGTAATGCTCAAATGAAAGATAACTATTTTTTTCCTATTTCTTCTGAAAAATGTTATTCTAACAACTTCCAAAGGTAAGCAATGTATTTTGTTTGAACTAATACCACAAGAATGGAAGATCAGTATGAACTCACAAAATTATTTCGTCCATTTTTGCAATTATTATTTTTTTTATATTCACTGAAAATGCCTTCAGATTTGTCTTGATTGACCCTAGTAATCTTTGCTTTTCTGTATTATTAAATACCTAAAGTTATCCTTACACTTCATTTTTGCCCCCAGACCATGAAGCCAAACTTTTCTCCAAGAACACTGCTTTGGTAAATACAAAAAAAAAAAAAAAAAAAAAAAAAAACCCATAACTATAAATAAATAAAAACAAGAATACTGCTTTGTTTTGATGGAGAAGTATACTAAACGAAACATGCTCATCACTTCGAGATTGCACATGGGGTATTACTAGGACTTTGCAGTGACTATAACAAATACCAACACACTATTTGGAAGGAGAAAAACAAAGTCATATTAATATCTCACTCAAATTACAGCATTTAAACTTAATCCCTACAGTTTTCCACTAACTGCTTTATCTTAAGCTACAAATACCATAGTTTCAAATGATATAACTGCTGATTGCTTAACCCTAATACATCTTTTGGGTTTGTTTTTAAACATTTATTTGTATTTGAAAGGCAAATTTACAAAGGGAAGGACATACACAAAGATCTTCCATCCACTGCTTCACTCCCTAAAAGGACCCACTGGCCAAGATTGGGACAATCTGAAGCCAGGAGCCCAGAACCTCTCCTGGATCTGCTATGTGGTTTTGGGTCTTCCTCTGTTGTCTTGCCCAACCTGGACTATGGGTGGCCATCTAGCCTAGTGGTTAAATCGTCGCCTTGCATGCGCTAGGATCCCATATAGGCACTGATTCATGTGCTTCACTTCTCATCCAGCTCCCTGCTTGTGGCCTGGGAAAGCAGTAGAGGTTGACCCAAAACCTTGGGACCCTGCACCAACATAGGAGACCCAGAAGAGGCTCCTGGCTTCAGATCAGCTCAGTTCCAGCTTTTTTGGTCACTTGGGGAGTAAACCAGCACAGAAGATCTTTAAAAAAATCTTTAAAAAAAAAAAATCTTTAAAAAAAAAAAAAGATACTATCGGGCCCAGCACAATGACCTAGCAGCTAAAGTCCTTGCCCTGAATGCGCCAGGATCCCTTATGGGCGCCAGTTCTGGTCCTGGTTGCTCCACTTTCCCATCCCGCTCCCTGTTTGTGGCCTGGGAAAGCAGCTGAGGACAGTCCAAAGCTTTGGGACCCTGCACCTACATTGGAGACCTGGAGGAGGTACCTGGCTCCTGGTTCCAGATCGGTGCAGCACCAGCTGTTGCATTCACTTGGGGAGTGTGAATCATCAGACGGAAGATCTTCCTCTCTCTGCCTCTCCTCCTCTCTATATCTGACTTTGCAATAAAAATAAATAAACCTTTAACCAAAAAAAAAAAAAAAAAAAAAAAAAAAGATACTATGTCCCAAACTGGAATGCCTAGAATTAAAAACCGATGAAGGCAAACCATAGTAAGCAGCACTGAAAAGTAAAGCAACTGGAGAACTGGATTAAGTTCTTGGCTCTAGCTGACCAAGTCCCTTTCCATGGGAGCTTTTTGGTGAATGAACCAACAGACTAGAGCCATCTCCTGGCCCAGTGGCTAAATCCTTGCCTTGTATCCACCAGGATCCCATATGGGTGCCGGTTGGTGTCCTTCATGCCTTGGCTGCTCCATTTCCCACCCAACTCCCTGCTTGTGGGTTGGGAAAACAGTTGAAGACGGTCCAAGGCCTTGGGACCCTGTACCCACAATGGATACCCATAAGAAGCTCCTGGTTTCAGATCGGCTCAACTTTGTTGTGGCCACGAGGGGAATGAACCAGCAAACGGAATATCTTTGTTTTTCCTTCTCTCCCTGTAAATCTGGCCTTCCAATAAAAACAATTAAAAAAAAAAAGCCATCTCCCCAACCCATGCCACCCCAGCCTATGCTATTATTCTGTTATGTGTCTCTTTGCCTCACATAATATTTTTTTAAAATTAAGATGAATGATTATTTGAAAGGCTAAATTTGAAGACTTGTTAAATTAGTTTACCACACAAAATTAGTTACCAGAATATTCTCTATTTTGTAACCTATCAATATAAATAAGACTTTAGTACCTACATTTAAAATTTGAAAGTATAATCAACAACGTATGGTAATAAAATCAGCAGGGACAGTAAGATTTCCTTATTAAAAAGGCAAAGACTATGAAATATTTAAAATTTACACAATTGGTAATATTTTATAAATGCCTTGAGTTCATTAAATTTCACAATGACTAACAACAAATCTTGTCAGACTAAAATTCAACAAGAGACGAAGTATAGAATTTTTAAATTATGTTTATAAACTCAAATTATGCAGAGCTTTACAATACAAATGAAATTAAGACAGAATGGTAAGCCTGACAAATCAAAGTAGATGATTTTATTAAAACTGTAGGAAGTATTTCATATGAAATTAAAAAACTGAACAGTGACTAGACTACACATTTCATTACATAAAAAGATGAAAATTCAGGTAAATTATTTTAAAAAATAAACAGTAATCTATAACTTTATCCCCCAAGTAATTTTTGTTTTGTTTTGTTTATTCCCCAAGTTATTTTTGAAACACCAAAAACTTAAAGCTTTAATATGAACATGAAAACATTCAGCAATTTAAAAATAACCACTATAAGTAATAAAGCTTTAGGAGTACAATACCTTGGTTAGTGCAGCAGTATGATCTTCTCCACAACAAATATAAACTATTTTCTGAGATCTTAATGACTTTAGTAAATTAGGAACATATCTATCTGTAAATTCCAAAAAGAAATATTAACCATGTTTTTAAATTAAAACTCTTGTAATATGTGTTTCCTTTACAACTTCCTAAGCTCAATAAACAGCAGTAATGAAATAATTTTCACTGTAACATAATTTTTTTTTTTACAAGCCTAACCTGGGTATCCAGGCCTACCTATCCACCAATTGCAATAAAAGTAAAACCAGTTTTTTTTTTAACACTTTATATACCAATCTGCACGAGACTTAGCAAATAATGAATTTCAAATCTGCTTAACTGCTTCAAATTTTCTTTATACTCACATCAAGCTTTCTCCTGACTTTGTGATTATTATGCTCACAGAATCCTACTTAATAGACTAAAAATTAATAGTTCCTATTTTTGTAGCAGGAATATATTCTAATATGCCACGGCTGCTTTTATATAAATTTTTTTTTTATTCTGAGAATTTCTGTCTGTTGCAATTATTGCAATTACTTCCAACTTTATAAAAAAATTTCTGTAGGTCAAATACCAGCATTTAACCTAACAGAGTTATGAAAAGTAAATTCCAAGATATCAACTGTTTCAAGCAGGCATAAATCTTTATTTAGATTCAAAATATATTTGCAAAACTCTAACATCACTCTTAAAACAACTGAAGATTAATTTAAGAAATAACATCATTTAAATATTTTAAAATAAAAAATTTGAAAGAACAATGCTTCAACTTGCTCCCCTAGAATAATTTCAGCTTTGTTTCACTGATGGTGGCCAATAATAAAACACTAGTTACCAAACCAAACTTTAAGTAATGTTTTCAGATTACTTTTTAATGAATACCCAACATCATTTCATTCAGATATATTTCCCAAATTTTATGAAAAAAGGAGTAATTTGTTTTCTCACAATTCTCTAAATTATTTTCAACAAATTAAAATTTTAAATTAACATTCCATTACCATCTCTCTACAAAAACAGATATGGGTATAACTTTGATACATAAGAAGCACTAATGCATCTAAAATGATCATCTTTCAAAACTATATTTAAACTGCAAATAATGACAACCTACCATTTTCATCGTTGAGACCCAATTGACCAAATTTGTTGCGTCCCCATCCAAAGATAGCTCCAGAAAGAGTCAGTACAAAACTATGGGCTCCTCCTGCAGCAACTTGCATGAAGGGAATTCCAAGCAAAGACTTAATCAGCTGTGGTGAAGTCTGCTTTTTACAGTCAATGCCTAAACCCAACTGGCCATATTTATTCTGTCCCCAACAGAAGACTTCACTTGCTGAAAAACAAAAACCACAGAACTTAGTATTTTTCTTACACAAAAAAAATGTATTTGAAGATCTATATTCTTGGAGATTCTTCCTTTAACTACATAAAAAAATACTCCATAGCAATTAAATTTATTTCTTAAATACAATAGCTAGAAAAACATTCTGTATTCCTACACTGGTGAACGAGTGACCCACATTGCTAGCATATAATCTCACCTCAATATATTCCTCAACAATGAACTCTTTTTTTGAAAGATTTTTTTTTCTTAATTGGAAAGGCAGATATACATAAAGAGGAGGAGAGACAGGAAAATCTTGCGTCCAATGGTTCACTCCCCAAGTGGCTGCAACGGCTGGGGCTGAGCCTATCTGAAGCCAGGAGCCAGGAGCTTCTTCTGGGTCTCCCAGGGGGTGCACAGTCCCAAAGCTTGGACTGTCTTCCCAGGTCACAGGCAGGGAGCTGGATGGGAAGCAGGGCCACCAAGATTAGAACCGGCACCCATATGGGATCCCGATGTGTTCAAGGCGAGGACTTTAACCGCTACATTATCGCACCAGGCCCAATGAACTCTTTAATAAACCTCATCTCACTTTTATCCTAAATTGTTCCCAAAAGGCACTCATCTAAGCTAAAGGCTTAAATTATTAACTATATACTAACTATACTGGAAATCTTATCACTGGTCAAGGCTTCTCTTGGCCAGTAAGCCTATTTAACTCAGTTTACCACACACCTATACATGGATATTTCAGAGGCAAGTCAAATTTATCATGACTCAAAACCTACCCTACCATATTTGGACCTCTTTTCAAATGTTCCTCACTATGGTAAATGATATTATACTAACAATTGATCCAATAGCACAAGACAAACTTAAGGAGTTGTCAATAATATCCCCCTCTGCTTACTTCACATAGATCCAACCAATCCACCAAGTTATATACCTCTCTTACAATTTTCTTTTCAAAAAAAAGGTATAGGGGGCCTGGCGGCGTGGCCTAGTGGCTTAAGTCCTCACCTTGAACGCGCTGGGATCCCATATGGGCGCCGGTTCTAATCCCGGCAGCTCCACTTCCCATCCACCTCCCTGCTTGTGGCCTGGGAAAGCAGTCAAGGACGGCCCAAAGCCTTGGGACCCTGCACCCGTGTGGGATACCTGGAGGAAGTTCCTGGATCCTGGCTTCGGATCAGCACAGCATCAGCCGTTGTGCTCACTTGGGGAGTGAATCATCGGACAGAAGATCTTCCTGTCTCTTCTCTCTGTATATCTGCCTTTCCAATAAATAAATAAATCTTCAAAAAAAAAAAAGGTATGGGGATCAGTTCTGTGGCATACCATGTTAAAACACCATCTGAGTGTTGGCACACTATGTGAATACTGTTTTGAGTTCAAACTGAAGCACTTCAATTCAACCTACTGCTAATATGCTCAAGAAAATAACAGAGGGCAGCCACATGGGAGACCTGGAAGAAGTTCCTGGCTCCTGGTGTTAATCTGGTCCAGCCACAGCCACTGTAGCTATTCGGGGAGTGAACAGGTGGACAGAAGGTATCTCTTCTTGCTCGTATTTCAAATACATCAAACTTTTAAAAATGTATGAAAAACAATTCATTCAGCACCACCTTACTGGTTTCTGTAATAGTCAATTCATTACTTTTGTTTCTCATTGCCACTCTTGTAATTTCAGACATTTACTCTTACTGTAAATCAACTAATATTAAGAGGATAATTTTTTAATTGAACTATAAAGTAATATATGCTTAAAAATAGTAAGCTTGTAGGCTTGCCACTGTGGCGCAGCATATTAGCCATATCTATGACACTAGTATCCCAATACAGAAGTGCTGATATGAGTCCTTCCTGCTAATGTGCCTGGGAGAATAGTCTATCATATAATTACATATTATTACATATGTTTTACTTCTATAATGGTTAGTAGTGAGCTACATATTATACCCTGTGGTATATCCAGCTCATAGTAAAACGCTCAAAGAAACATGAAATAACAAATACACTACCTACAGCATAAAGCTGAAGAAGGCTCAAGGCAAAAAAAAAAGGTAACTTATTGAAATTAGTAAAAATTAAGTTTAAATTTATGTTGAATCTAGCTATCAAAATATCAAAGCTGAAGGCAAATCAACCACCAAGAATACACAGTGATGACATGTTCTCCACTGCCTCAGAGGTCCAAATTCCTTAATATGACTTTCAGACTCTTCGTAATAGACTTCAGTCTTGTCTTTGAGCTCAACTGAAGTTTACCTCTTATATCCATGAAATATCTATGTAAAAGTACTTGCCAATATTCCAATATAACATTCCACTGTCTTAACACTAACTCTTACATCACTCACTTCTCCAAGCCTTAATAAATTCTAATCTTTCAATATGTCTATAAAATACCAGTACCTGCCTTATCTTATAATCTACCAATTACAACTCTCAAAACTTTAGACTTTGATCTTGATCCAAACAATATGTATTTTTAGAGCATATTAAAAGACACCTGCGCCACACTGGAATGCCTGTTTCTAACTCCAGCTTCTTGCCATTGCAGACCAGGGAAGCAATAATGATGACTTACGAAACTGGATTCCTGCCACCTGTATAGGAAACCTGCATTGTCTTTCTGGTTCTGATTCTAGCCTCACCCCAGTCACAGCTACTGGGGAGAGAGAGAGAGAGAGAGAGAGAGAGAAAGAGGGAGGGAGGGAGGGAGGGAGAGAGAGAGAGAGATTGATTCTCTTATTCTCTGTGCCTAACTACCTCTCAAATTAAAATTAACATTTATTTGGACATCTGCTTCTTCCAATGAACTATGTGGTCCCTAAAATTGCATCTTTAAAAAATTTTTTTATTTTAATCGGAAAGAGAGGAGGAAAGACAGAGAAGAGCTCTTCCATCCGTTGATTCACACCCCAAGTGGTTGCAACAGCCAGAGCTGAGCTGATCCAAAGCAAAGAACCAGAAGTCAGGAGCCTCTTCTGGGTCTCCTGTCCAGGTGTAGGGTCCCAAGGCTTTGGACCGTCCTCTACTGCTTTCTCAGGTCAAAAGCAGAGAGCTGGATGGAAAGCAGGGTCACTGGGACATGAATTAGTGCCCATATGAGAACTTTAGTGGCTAGGCTACCATGCCAGGCCCCTGAAATTGTTTCTGAAAATTTCTGTGATTCCCTTACAGTTCTAGCCCAGTGTTTTCCTCACAGTAGGCCTCACTTGGCACTTAACATATAAAATAGTTAACAGAACTGCTAAAAAAAAATCTTTTTATGGTAAAAACAAACACACACCTCCTTACAAACCTCTTTAAATTTTTAGCTGATCTGAGGAAATTAAATCAATACAAAGTGAATACAAAGCTAATTACGTCTCTAGCCACTTACTATTTTATACATAAAAAGTTGTAAAATTAAATGAGATTAACGAAGCAACCTTCATAACCTAGAAAGGAATACCTTATAATTGTTTAGGGAGAAACGAGATATAAAAAGCAAATGTATATAATAAACAAAATTTACACCATTCACAATGAAAAAAAAACCTAGGAAAAATCTAACACAAGATATGTCTCCTCATGAAACAAAATTCTAAAGAGAAAAATTAAAAGGAGACTTAAGCAAATGAAGTGCTATGTCATGTTCAATAATAAAAATATTCAGATAGGAAGTTTGACATAGCAGATAAGGTGCTGCTTGGGATACCACTTACCATTATCAGAATGTCTAAATTCAAACCCAGACTTTCTAATCCCACCTCCACCTTTCTGCTAATGTGTTCCTGGGAGAAGGGCAGGTCACATCTCAATTAGCTGGTTTCTATGACCCAATTCGAGAAACATGGATTGAATTCCTGGCTCATAGCTTCAGGAAAACTATGTTTTTGTTTTTAATCAAAAGTAGTGGTTAAAAGACTAAATACTGCATTTTTCTCAAAAATTAGACAATGCAATCCCAACCAAATTCCCAGCAGTTTATTTGATGTGGTACAGGGAAAAGAAGGAGAAGGAAAAGGAGTGGGGCAACCTTGGAAAAAAAATAAAGCTAGAGAATTTTCAGACCAATTAAAGGACCAAATACTAAAGCTTAAAGAAAGGAAAACAATGCTTACCTTTAGAAAGTGCTAGTGAATGATAATAACCACAAGCAACTTGTACTATCTGGATATCTGACAAACTTTTAATATTCCTAGAAATTAAGAAGAGAGCAGGGTAAGTCAATTTCATTTAAAAATGGATTTCAAATAGTGCTCACTTATACAATTTCTTGACCAACTACTACTTTCAAGTACCTTACTGATGTAGCAGGGAATGCTATTTTTTTTTTCCCACACAAGCCCAATTTTATTCTAAAATCAGCAAACAAGATTTAGATAAGGAAAAATTGAAGGTATGATGCAAGAACACCATGAAAATATTTAAAAGCAAAGTGAACTATCCTCACATTTATAGTTCTCAGAACTTATTCAAGACATTTTTAATAAATGAAAAAAAAGGTAAATTATCTTTAGCTTAGAGAATTAAACTTAATTGTAAAATAAATAATTTGTCTAAAATGGATGTTTTGCCTAGTTTAATACACATTTCATCATGTTCCTTAGGAATACATTGGGATCCCCGTTTTCCCAATGTACAAATCAGGCAATCTATCCTTTTAAGTTACTCTTCTGCTAATATCTGAGTGATACTCTTTTTAACTAGGCAAGCTATCACTCACATTTACGGTGATCACTAATGTGCTGTCATCTTGCATTCTGTCCAGATACTTATAATGTTTTCCTCTTACTTTTCTGCTTTCCATACTGCAATGCAATTCTAAAATTCCATTTTTAAAAATTACACAAATCAACTAACTTTATATAAGAATCCCAGCATTTTACAAACTTCCTTTCCACCTGGTCATTCTACTGTTTCCCCTGAATGTTTTCAAGAAGGGTCAGCATTGTGATGCAATAGGTTAAGTCACTGTGGTGCCAGCATTACATTCTAGAGTGCCAGCTACTCTACTGATCCAGCCTCCCGCTAATGTGCCTGGGAAAGCAGCACCTGGGTTCCAGCAATCCACAAAGAGACACAGCTGGAACTCTTTGCTCCTGGCTTCAACCAGGGCCCTACGTGCTGCAGTCATTTAAAGAGTGAACTAGCAGATGAAAGAGCTCTATCTTTTTTTAACAAAAAAGTTCAAGAAAAAAGGAGAGTCAGTGCTGTGACACAGTGTACTAAACTGCTGCCTGCAATGTTGGCCAGCCATCTCATGTAACTGATGGCTTCACACTCAGTTATTCCATTTGATTCAACTCCCTGCTAATGGATCCAGGGACCGCAGCAGAAGGTAGCCCAAGTACCTCAGCCCCTGGGAGCCACATGGGAGACTGGGATAGAGTTCCAAGCTCACAGCTTCAACCTGGCCCAGCCAAGATCACCGTGGCCATTTGGAGAGGGAACTAGCAGACAAAAGAGCTCTCTTTCTCCCTCTATCTTTCTTCCAAATAAAGTTAATCTTTGAGGGAGAAAAAGGAAGAAAAAAAAAAGGAAGGAGAGGGGAGGAAACAATGAGTTTCTTGTTTCCCTTTACCTGCTACTGCCACCTGACCTGATTTTGCCATATGAGATTCCGAAGCAAGTTCTGACCAGAGTGCCGATACCCATGATTTTCAGGAGGCAGCTTCAGCAAATCAAATTTTGAGCAGGAAAAACGAGAGTTACTCTAATTCCATATTGCTATATTTATATTTAATTTTATTTAGTGGATTTATGTTCTTAATTATAAAACCTGAGAGTTATACTGCTACAATTTAGCAAAATCCAACAAATTAGCAGGATCCAGTGTATCTGCAAATTTTCAGATGTAACAAAATGCCATTTTTCTACAATAGCAGACCCAAATATTGGCAATGCAAAAGTGGAAAAATACAGGGACATGTGCAGCCGTGAGGTTACTTAATATTTACTGCTGTTATTTATGCAGGCTAGACACATTATACATTGACTTGTTCACTTTACTCAAGTATCAAAGGAACAATTATTCAGGCATCAAGTCCAATTTAAAAGACCAACTATAACATTTCAAAGCTGTCCTCATAGCACCCTTTTTCCCCTCTGCCATACAGATCACTACTAACTAGTAGTGTACTTATGCGTTTTATCTTTGTCTTCTCTGCTAAACAGCTATTTTGTAGCTTACACCCATACCCATGGAAATTACCAGTGTCTATTTTAATACTTGGTAAACAGTATGAAATGTATAGAATTGTTAAAGGATAAAACTGTAAAGTCTTGAAGGCTTTAGTATTAAATTAACCCATTTGTCCCAAGAAAGTAAATACCAACAAGTGTTAGCAAGCACTAGTTTTATCCAGTAAAAGTAATCAAAATTTAAGAAACAAGGCATTGATTAATTTGCCACCAAGGCAGTAATTTTCTGGTTCCTAAATAAGCTAAACTTATCTAATAATTTCAGAAAAGCCTTTATACCAACTCTTTTTCAGCTTTGAAAAATTAAGGCTAACAACTAATCTAGTCTCACTCATTAATATTGTTTGGAGAGCAGTATTGTGGCATGGGGGGTAAAACTGCCACCTGTGATGACATGTGGGCACTGGTTAGTGTCCTAGTTGCTCCATTTTCAATTCAGCTTCCTACTTATGTCCTGAGGAAAAGTAGGGGTAGGTGAATAAAGTATTTGGGCTCCTGCCACCACGTGGGAGATCTAGAAGTTACTGGTTCCTGGCTTCGACATGGCCTAGATATCTTGACCATCTGGGGAGTGAACCAATGCATGGGTGATCTCTTTATCTTATTCTTTCAAATAAATAAATAAACCACATAGTTGGTTACTGCCACTTCCGTGACACCCAAACAGAATTCCTATCTGCCAGCTAGTGCTTATCCCAACCCCAGTTAATGGGGTCATTTGAGAATTGAACTAGCAGATGGGTGCACTCATAAATGCACACACTCTCAACCACTATAGTTGTCTCACATTTCCAGCTGCCTCTCAAATTTAAGAAAATTAAAACATAAAACAAGACAAAATTAAAAAACTCCTGGGGGCTGGCACTATGGCATAGCAGGTAAAGCCATGCCACCTATAGTACCAGCTGAGTCCTGGATTCATCACCTAGGAAAACAGGGGTAGAAGGCCCAAATGCTTACATCTCTGCATGCACAAAGGAGAATGGGATGAAGCTCCTGGCTTTTGGCTTTGGCCTAACCTAATCCTGGTCATCTCAGTCATTTGGAGACTGAGTCAGTAGATGGAAGATCTCTCTCTGTAATTCTGCCTTCCAAGTAAATCTTTTTAAAAATTTCTTAATTTCTAATCTAAAGTGTTAATTTTCAGATGCTACAAAATCAAGCATAAACTATGTTTAGAACTAAGTATCAAGAAAATCAATTTTATTTTTAACTAAGTTAACTCAATTCAGTCAACTCTAGCATAGAAATAGGTATACACCATAGGGATCATTATCATTACCATATTTTACTATGTATGTTCAAGAAGCAGAACTTTTAAAACATAAACCATAATTTAGTTGGAAAATTGTATGAAACATGTGCTTCCATGTACATTAAAAATTAAAATTTGGCTTAACTTTTATTGTATGTAAAAGTAAGGGCCTGTGGAAAGTACCTGGCCTAGATGCTGATTAGGACACCAGCATCCCCAATGCAAGTATGAATTCAAGGACCAGTGTGAGACTCCACTGCTAATATGCATCTTAGTGGCAGTATGTGATCCCTCAAACAGTTGGGTCTCTGTCACCCATGTGGAACACCTAGATTGATTACCTGTCTTCCAACTTCAATCTGGCCCACTGCCACAAGTTTGCATATTTCTCAGGAGTCAGTCAATGGATGGTAGCTCTGTCTTGTTTTACAAATACCTATGGATAATTTGTTATTCCTCTAGCACTTCAAAATCATCATGCAAATTGGAATGTACAGTGATGGAGTGTGGGTTCTACCATATTCAGATGTGAAGACACAATGCAACATGCATCCCTACTTCAAAATAAAAGATGGACTCCCAACATAAATGTTGGAAATAGACTGACATTGGTATGTACCAGCAATGTTGAGGCACACTTAAATAGCAGATTAATAGAACTGTAACTCCTTATGAAGGAATGGACTCTTGTGAGATATGGGGAAAATCGGTCAGGGGGGTGGAAAAAAGGGAGAATCCCAGACTACACAGAATTGTACCATATAAATCAAAATTTTAAATAAAAAATTTTTTTTGTTTAGTAAAAATTTTAAAACTAATAAGTTTCAGAATAACTTAAGATCAACAGCCCTTCCAATACTGTTTTTGTTGTGATCCATGCATTTTGATATTTTGGTTTTTACTTTCATTTTTTCAAAATAGTTTATTTTCTCTTATTAAATTCTTCATTGACTCATAGGTCACACAGTAGCACATTTTCTAAGAATGTTTTTCATTTTCTGTTTTATTTCTTCATTGACACATTGGTTATTTGGTAGCATGTTATCTAACTCCATGGTATTGTAAATTTTTTTTAACTTGATTCCTGTTGTTTTTCATTTATGGGAATATATAGTAACTCTATAATAGAGATTTTGTATCCAGATGTGAAGATATGCTGCAGTATGCATCTCTGCTTCCAAATTAAAGAAGGACTCCCAATAAGACAATTGGATGTATCCTGACAACAGGATGCTGGACTGTCTGCCATTGTCTGTACCAGCAATGTCAGGACACACTTGAATAGTAGACTGATGGTCTTATGACTGATTACGAAGGACTATACTACTGTAATAATATGGGGGAAATCAGTTGGAGGGAGGGAGTTTGGGGAGAGGGTAAGGGAAATCCCAGAGCCTTTGGAACTGTGTCACAAAATCAAAAATAAAATAGAAGCAAAGGGAAGGCAAGTTTATCTTTGTGCAAAAAAAATTATAATATGCATTTTCCATGAATTTTCAATCTCTCATATGCATACATCACAATTCAAAACAATCTATTCTGAAAAATATTTGAAGTTAGAATAGAAATGCCTTCATTCATAAGACACAATTAACAAAGATGTTTAGTACATACAAAAACAACAGAGATGTTTAAACCAAGTAATTCAAGTTGTTGTTTATGTTTCTATCCAGGTAGAACAAAATCACAAAAACAATTTGCTATGAGCATCCTTCAAATAAAATTTTCATGTACTAAAATCTTCCTGGGGTCAGTGCAATAGCACAACTGGCTAATCCTCCATCTGCAAGCACTGGCATTCCAAGAGTGTTGGTTCATATCCTAGTTGCTCCACTTTTGATCTAGCTCACTGCTAATGGCCTGGGAAAGCAGTGGGACCCTGCACCCACGTGAAAGACCCAGAAGATGCTCCTAGCTGTGCTTTGACTCAGCTATAGCTGATCAGTGAATGGAAGATCTTTCTGTCTCTCTTCCTCTCTGTAAATCTTTCTTTCCAATAAAAATTACTTATAAACTATCTTTCTTCCCACTGTTCTATGTATTACTAAATTCTTTATACCAGAAGTGAACAGCAACAAAACTTTTGTGACTTATGAGACTAATAAAAATAAATTCTAAAATTTGCCATGGAAGATTCTGAGAATACTGAATTAGAAGATCAAACATTTAAGTCCTTTGCTACCCTACAACACAATTATTTTTTTTAATCTTAAGTTAAAAATCCGGGCCCAGCGGCATGGCCTAGCGGCTAAAGTCCTTGCCTTGAACGCACCGATTCTAATCCTGGCAGCTCCACTTCCCATCCAGCTCCCTGCTTGTGGCCTGGGAAAGCTGTCAAGGACGGCCCAAGGCTTTGGGACCCCGCACCTGTGTGGGATACCCGGAAGAAGTTCCTAGATCCTGGCTTTGGATTGGCACAGCACCCGCTGTTGTGCTCACTTGGGGAATGAATCATTGGATGGAAGATCTTCCTCTCTGTATATCTGCCTTTCCAATAAATAAATAAATCTTTAAAAAGAAAAGTTAAAAATCCCATTTTTACAACAATTACTTATGGGAAAAAAAGCAGCAGAGTCAGTAACATGAATTCACTGCTTCTGAGAATGCTTTCTATTTCTAGTTAATTACCATCTGATAGCTACTAACTACACTCTCAAAGAAATAAAGATTGACTAAAGCAATTCAGTTTACTTATGGAAAATACTCTTCACTCAACAATACCATCACTAAGGGACATCAGAATCATACAGGAATTTTGAGTTGATTTTTCCTTTTCCCCTTTCCTTTCCCTGCCTTGCCTTGCCTTTCCTTTATAAAGGCAGAGAGAGTGACAAGAGAGAGATGGCAGAAGTAGAGAGGGAATGAAAGATTTTCCATCTATGGATTTACTCCCAAATAACCATAATGGATGGAGTTGAATCAGGCTGAGTCCAGGAGTAGAGAATTCCATCCAGGTTTCCCACACAGGTGGCAGGGGCATAAACATTTTCCAGGCCATTTGTGGGAGCTGGACCAGAAGTGGAGTAGCTGGGATTTGAACAGCCACCCCACACTGGGATGCCAGTTTCGCCAGTCACACAGAGAAACTTAACCTCGTGCCATGCCACAAAACCAATCGTTTTGTTTATTCTTAGTTACTTAAAAACAAATAGGAAATTTTTATTTTAGGGACTGTTGTGGAATGTGGTTATATGTTAAATCAGGAAAACACGAATATGATGCATTCTAGTCTTACGTATGGTTCATTAATAAAACAAGCATAAAATGTCAAACAGCTTCTATCGTTGCTTTTAATATCCAAGAGGTTACACATCATTTCTTTAAATAAAAAATATTTCCAATGTTAAAAACAAACTGCAGGGGTAGGACATGAATGGGTAACTAGCTTCTGATCCGGGCCTGCCCCAACACTAGCTATTGCAGCACTGATCCAGTGAACCAGATAGAAGGGTTTTTTTTCCCTCTCTCTGGCTCTGTCACTCAGCCTTTCAGATAAATAAACATTTATTCATAAAGAAAAAAAATACATTTTTGTTCCCTAGAGAAATCTTTTGTCCCTATCACTATTACTAGCAAGAAAAGAAGAGGTGGAAGGGGAACCAATGTTATGGCAGGTAAACCTGCCTCTTGCAGCGCCAGTGCTGACATCCCCTACACATGTCAGTAAGTTTAGTCTGCTGCATTTTCCATCCAGTTCCCTGTTATGCAGAAAACTGCCAAAGTGCCTGGGTCCCAGCAAACAAGAGGGAGAGGTGCCTGGCTTCTGATTAGTTCAGCTCTGTCCACTGAAGCCATTCGGGGACTAAATCAGCAAGCGGAAGATCCATCTCTCCTTCTTGAACTCTTGAACTTCTTGAAGAAGCCAGAATTATAAGACTATAAATGAGAACTATTTATGTGTCTAAAAAACCTGAATATTGAAATTTTTATATTTTCATTTGTTTTTAATATTAAGCAAATGTGTATGACAAGATTGACAAGGCATTATTTTTTAATTTTGAAGTAAATTCTTTGAGTTAATGGTTACATGAACTATGGTCTCTGCTGTAAACAAATCAAAAATGACTGAACTCCATTTACACTGTGTTGGACTTCTATAGTAATTGGAAATAATAAAGACTAAAGAAACAAGTTAAAGAAAATTATGCAATCAATGAGTATTTAAAAATATTTAGCTGCAGTATTCAATATAACAAATATTGGTTTATCATAACATATCCCCTTAAGAGAAAATTTATAATAAAATGTTTTCCCATTCCTTTCTTTACAAACGTAAGATCTATTAATTATGGATAAAATATTGAGCACATAAAAAAACAATGTAAATTGAAGACAAGATTCTACCTAGTGAACTTTTATAGGACTGAAAAGAAATAACCAGATGTCAATGTTTTCATGGTTACAGTAAGCAGAATAGTTTGCATTAACAAATTAAATTATTATTATCTGTTATAAAAGATTAAGGACCTTTTGTGGTCACCTTTGTTACCTTGGTACTCTGATACATTCCTCTGATCCTAGCAGGCCAAGTTGTCCATCAGAATCGAGCCCCCAAGCATACACCTGGCCCTTGTCATTTAGTGCTAACGTATGAGCTTCTCCACATGCAACAGCTACGATATTTTGGGCATCCAGGGCAACAACCTGCTCTACAGAAATCAAGATTAGAGATATTACATTCTAATTTTAAGCTTCCAAATCAAATAAAATACATTCAGTTATCACTTTTTACACACACAAAACAAAAACAAAAAAACACTGAAACACAAACTAAATATAACTAGATCAGTTACTGTTAAAATGTCTATCAAATATGTCCCATGTGATAAAATACAAATAAACACATTATTATAAGGGTAAAATTTAATGAAAATATTAAATAATCTACACACTTTGGGAAGAATTAATGATTCACAGAATGTTTTGTCATCATTAAAAATCACCAGCATTAAGAAATGAATCCAAGTGAAAAAGGAATCATTTAAATAACCTGGACTGCTTGATTTTCAACCAAGTCATACTTGACAATATCCACAGCCACAGAACAATCCTGATAGTAATGAGATCATCTTAATTGTCCATTTCTAAATGGAAAACAAACTCCTCATAAATTTTATAATAAAACATAAATCTACTGCCACAGAGCAATCCTAATAATGAAATCATCTTAATTGTCCATTTTAAAATGGAAAACAAACTCCTCATAGATCTTATGATAAAACACATATGCTAAATAAAAAGAACTGAAATACAGTATGACCGTAAATGATAGACCATAAAAAATTCCATTCTGGTTAAAATGTGCTCAGTTTTAAAACAAAAATTAAAATACTGTCCGTTTTTAAAAGGGTCAGTAGCCAGCCAATGACAAATCAGTAAGGCAAGAGAAGTTGTTTCCTTAATCACTTTAAGACGAGTTTAAAACATTTCAATAACACTACAAGTTTTATGCTGTCCTAGCAGCTAAAGTCCTTGCCTTGCACGTGCCAGGATCCCATATAGGATCCCATATAGGCACTGGTTCTAACCCTGGCAGCCCCGCTTTCCATCCAGCTCTCTGCTTGTGGCCTGGGAAAGCAGTAAAGGATGGCCCAAATCCTGGGGACCTTGCACCCACATGGGAGACCTGGAAGAGGCTCTTGGCTCCTGGCTTTGGATCAATACCACTCCAGCTGTTACAGCCACTTGGGGAGTGAATCAACAGTTGGAAGATCTTTCTGTCTCTCTTCCTTTCTGTATCAGACTTTCCAATAAAAGTAAAAAATAAAATGAACTCTTTAATAAGAAAGTTGTAAGTACTAGCTTTAATAAACTAAAACCTTACATTCCAAGTGACTGATTTATCAAGGTTTCTTCAGGGGCACATGGTAGCTCAATTAACAAATGTTGCTTTTCAATAATGAGACTGTGTCAAGGTGGTTTGAACTTTTATTGCAGATAAATTAAAAATATATTTGTATTATTATTTTGCATTTGGGAACAGATTAGCCCCAGGTAGGCTGTATAATCCTAATGATTCTTTTACTTACCTTAAAGTACTATGAGATAATACAGCTGGTAAATAGTATACTGAAATTCATTATATTTATCTCACTTTTTATACATGTTTTGTACATATTTTCATAAATTTTATTGTAGAATCATACAGAAATGAAAAACAAGACTGAACACAGTCTTCATGAAAATCAAGAAAAAAGATAAACTATTTACTTAAAACACCCCCATTAATCTCAATTACAAAGAAATAAAAGACCCCTCTCCTCAATCCCTCACAGAGGCTTCAGAAATCAAAGTCAAGAATAATTCTCAAAAGCAGCAGCAGCAAACAACAGGACTGACAGTAAGAATAAATGAGACTAGTTGGTTCACCAAGGGCAAATCAAAGCACTTAAATTAGAAAGCCATAATGGGGGTGGGTGTTTAGCCTGCTGGTCAACAAGCCCAAGTCTAACTCGAGCCTCTAACTTCCTTCCGGGCTATACACAAAAAGCAGCAGTAGTGGCTCAGTAAATGGTTTCCCACCATCAGCCACATGGTTGACTTGGATTTAGCTCCAGGCTTTGGTTTTCATTCTGGCCCCAGCTCAGTCCTAGCAGTTGCAGGGATTTGAGAAACGGATGGGAGCACTTCTCTCTTCTCGTCCCCTGGCTCCTCTGTCTCTCAAATAAATAAATCTTAAAATTAACTAATTAAATAGCAATGGTTATAAAGGCAAAGGCAATCATTTTTAGGTCAATCCCCAATATCATTACATACTTATTGTGCTCCAAACACTACGATGAATAAACATTCTGAACTCAAGAAGTTTATAGGTAATTGAAAAGTAAATGCAACAAATTCTAAAAACAAGTGTGATAAATGCAAGTATAAAAAAAGATACCAATAGAGCATGAAATACTTAGAAAGCCCTGAAAGACATTAAGAGAATTTTAGAAGATAGTGACCTAAGATACAGAAAGAGTAAGATTCTACATATTCATTTGGAAAAATTCAAATTATTTGATACAGCAAGACTAACTGAAAGCAAAATCAAAAGACTCCTAAGAAAAATGCAGAGAAGTGTTATATCTCACAGGGGTCACTTTAACTTATAAAGACTCCCAGGAAAAAAACAGGATCAGTAGTTCACAAGAAAATCACTTTAAAAACATGACAATTCAGTTACACAAAAAAGCTCTCAACCATTAAAAAAAAATGCTCAATAACATTGATAAAAAAAAATATAAGCAGCACTGAAAATCCATTAATACATTTATTTAGAAAATTCATCATCACAGCAAGGCCAGAGTTATGGCTCAAGAAGCTAATCCTCACCTGCTAACACTGGCATCCAATATGGGTGCCAGCCAGTTTGTGTCCCAGCTGTTCTACCTCTCATCTAGCTTCTTGCTTATGGCAGGGTAAGCAGCAAAGTATAGCCCAGTGCCTTGGGACCCTACAACCATGTGGGAGAAGCTCCTGGCTTCAGATCAGCTCAGCTCTGACCATTGCAGCCATTTAAGAAGTGAACCAGCGGATGAAGATCAGCTGTCTTTACAGCTTTAATAAATACATCTTTTTAAAAAATAATGAAAAACTAGGTACCTAAACTATGTACCTAATTTTACACTATTAAATATGGGTTCGCCTTCAACAAAAAGTTTATCAAGGGAATGAGAACACAAGCCACAGATCAGTAGAAAACAGACACAATCAATACAGATTGTTCAAAATACACACAAAAATCTTGAAACTCAACAATACTATAAACCATGCATAGGTTTCTTCAGGCAAAAGTTCCAGACATCTCACCTAGGAAAACACAAACAGCAAAGAGGCACATAAACAGACGTTCAGTGTCACATGATACTGAACATTAAAACAAGACACCACTAAATACCTATCAGAATGACCAAAATTCAAAACGCTCACACCATAAATGATAGTAAGGATGTGCCAACAGGAACTCTTCTTCACAGTGGTAGAAATCCAAACTGGGATAGTGACTGTGGCAGATGGCTTGGAATTTTCTTACAGCAAACATGCTATCATCACAGAATCCAATAATCATCCTTAACACTCAAAAAATTAAAATAATGCTCCACATAAAAACTTGCACAAGGCAGAGAGGCATTTGGCCTAGCAGTTAAGACTTCTGCATCCTACATTAGAAGTTTTATAACTGGCAAGTAATTACGTCCCTACCCCCTCCATGGGAGCACTGGATTGTATTTCCAGTTTTGACCCAGTCCAGCCTCTGCAGGCACCTGAGAAGTGAGCCAGCAAATAGGAGCTCCCTTTGACTCTCAAACATAATTTAAACAACACATACAAAAGGCTACAGAAGCCTCAATTATAATTGGGAAAACTTAAAAATACTCAAGAATATTCTTTAGGATGTGAATAAATTGTGGACTATCATCCAATGCTTAAAAAAAAAAAAGGTATCAAACCATGAGAAGACATGAAGAAAAACAATTTAAGTGAAAGAAATCAATCCGAAAAGTTTAAAATGTCATGATTATTACTTTCCAGAAAAGGTAAAAGTATGGGGGAGATGGTTAAAAAAAAAAATCACTGGTTGCCAGTGGTTGGAGACAAGAAGGATGAACAGTCCATAATACAGAAGTAAGCTTGCTTCTTTACATGACAGAATGGAGACAAAGGGACGAAGATCCACTGCTTCTCTCTCTAAATGGCTACTTGGGTCCTTACTATCCACAATGACCTAGAAGAAGCTCTTGACCCCTAGCTTCACCTTGTCTCAGCTTTGGTCTGTCCCTCTGTGTAACTGAGCTATAAATAAATAAATAAATAAATAAATAAATAAATAAATAAATAAATAAATAAATAAATCTCAAAAATTATCATCTTTGATCCATAAACTCTAGATTTTATTTTCCTTTTTATAGAATACAGATTAAAATGTCCAATCTAAATTATTCAGTTCTACACCATCTACATCCTTCTAATCACTTTTGTGTGCATTTCAGAATTTCTTCACTTACAATGGCCATCAAATGAATTTTGCTGCAAACATTATAAAAGAGTAAAGAGGGCACTCCACCTAATAATTACATGAAATCTTTCTCTGTCAATTTCTTTCTCATGACCATAATGGAAGAAAATGAAATATAATACATTCTTACCTGTGAGTAAGCTATAAAAGAATAACTTAGTGACTCCAGACTTCTTTTATGCCTTTTTAAAATATGACAGTATTTGCATACTGCATAAAGAACAAATCAATCAACTACCCCAGCCACATGTTGGCAGTGAAAAACTGGGCAAACGAGACTCTAAGATGGACTATGTCAATCAGCGGATTCTGCAGCGACTTCATTGTGCATGGAATGGTGAGATTGGCAGCAATTCATAACTGTTGAACTATCAAAACCGCTTGAGCAAGACCTTCAGAGTATGCCCCACATCAAGGACCTGGGATGGGTGGGAGACTGGGTGGGGCTTCTCCCTTTATCTCCCAGTTTACCCCCAGATACAGAAAAAAAAAAAAACAATGATGTAGAAACAATAGTCTTACCCACTTTCCTGTAGCCCTTGACCCTTTGTGCCCTAATCATCTACGTAAAGACTATTAAAAATAAAGGGAGAAAAAAGGAAAGCTAAAAAATAAATAAAAAGAAATGACAGTATTTGCATAATATATAAAGAAAATGAAAAGACCCTAAATATTGATGATTCTTCTCTTACTATTTAATCATATTCCTCCAAAGCCCATCATTTGTCCACTTGGTATTTCAGCTTTAAGTTTTATTTATGTTTATTGCAAAGACAAATCTACAGAGAGAAAGATCCTCTATCAGCTGGTTCACTCCCCAAATGGCCACAACGGCTTGAGCTACGCCATTTCAAGCTAGAGGCTTCTTTAAGGTTTCCCATGCAGGTGCAGAATCCCAGGCTATAGCCATCCATAACTGCTTTCCCAGGCCACAAGCAGGGAGCTGGATGGGAAGTGGAGCAACTGAGACATGAACTGACGCCTATATGGGATCTTGGTACATATAGGGCAAGGACTTAGTGACTGAGCCTTGATATCCGGTGCTCAGCTTTTTTCAGTCTTACGGTAACAGAGCTGATTCTCTTTATTTGTAATAGCTATGTACTAAAGTTACTATCAATATTGATCTAGCAAATACTGAATCACTGCCCCTGTGGAAAATTTTGGTCAGGTTCCTGCACGTCTCTGATCAAAATTATTCTGTCTCAGATCAATACAGTCTGTTTTTATGTGTGCTTTTGTCTAAAAACATTGTGCTTAATACACTGTTGGCTAATTAACACTAAGTTCATAGCCAACCACACTATGGCATATGCTTGACCAAGGCTTATTTAACCGTTGATCAATCTTCTCTGCAAGGCCCACATCACAACCTTCTAACTTAGTAACACCAGACAGCACTAAAGCATCATACTCAGGGGCCATTTTAAAAGGAGAAGTCAACAAAAACTGCAGAAATGTTAAATGTGACACTAAATACTGAGAATTCTCAAATATAAAATGTTCAAATAGTAAAATTGCATTTTTCAAGATACAGGTAAAATAAGATCACTAAGTCCATATTTTAGACTTACAGAACAGTCACATGGAGCCATAATAGTGTAAGCAAAATATAATGAGTTTTACTCAAAGAAAATGCATGAACTTCCTCCGTGTTTTTCTGAAAACATCTAAGAAAACTGAAAGTTACAAAATATCAGTTCTTACAAATAACTAGAACCCTTGCTTTGCAGAAGAATCTGTAAAACTGGGGATTGGATTTTGATAAAACAGAGATTTCTTATTCACTGATTCACTTCCCAAAAGCCAGTAACAGTGTGGGCAGGGCTAACCCATGTTGAGACTACCAGAATACTACTCCTTCCAGATCTCCCCAGGTGGCAATGACCGAAGTACCTGTGCCATCGCCTGGGGATTCCCAGGGTGCTCATTAACAGGAAGTCAGGACCAGAATCAGAGGTAGAACTAAAATACTGGCACTCAGAGAAGATACATGGTCTTAAGCAACAGCTTCCCCTCTGCACCACACCACTTTACCCTGTGAATCTACAACGTTAGATGGCACTATCAGTTCCTCTGATCTGGACAGAAGCAAACAAGCACCTAATGAAAACATTTCCAACACAATTAAATAACACTTCCCACACGCCCTGTTAAAATGTATTTCTTCCATAATGTATAAAAAACAATCCATCAACTTTAGAAAGACTTCAATTTAAACTGTCAATCATAATACAAGAAATCTTTAACATTTTGTCCAATTTATACAAAGATCTCCTTAAAATCCAAACAAGAATTTCAAAGCAAGTTGGATGTTCACCTAAATTTGATATGGGCCTGAAATTTAAGCTCAACTCTGTGGGACGATCTGGAATGACTCAGTAATTTTGTACAGAAACACTTCTTCCTGTATAACAATTCCAATATACAGAATTGTCTATTAACAGTCTTTTGCTAGAATTTAAACCTGACAATAAGATACAATCATCTTAAACACTTTGAGAACCTTGTAAACTAAAATGGAAAAAAATGTTGTCTTTGGGTATTCCTTTTTTTTTAACCCAAATCAATAGTAATACAATAACTGCAACTTACTCAAAATTATGAAACAGTTACTTGAAGGAAAATATCTTATCTACAGATCTCAAATCTTTTATATAGGGTACACTGCATTACTTCCAAATTTCATCTGAAACTAACCTCCTATGTGTCAGTACCTCAAATGTAACTTGATTTGGACACAATCAGTTAAATTTAAGTGAATCCAGAACAAGATGACCCCTACGCAAGTCTTTAAAAAAGGGGAAACTGAATCACAAGGGAAATGGCAAGTAAAAATGAAGACAGAGATGACGTGTGATACATCTGTACTCAATGAAAGCTCTAGATTTCCAGTAAAGTACCAGAAGCTAGATGAAGGCCAGAACAGAGCCCTCCCTCCGAGAACAGGTGGTAAGCCTTTTTCCTCTAAGAGGTAATGTAGGTTTTTGTAACATTTTCAGCCCATACAAAATTGTCAACTTAAAAATTAGCCTGCACAGTCCCTTCTGCGGCTGCCTTAGCAAAATAAGTTTGTAGCCACACTGAAACCCTGATCTTGGCCTACTAGGCTCCAGAGTTGTAGACAGTACACGGGGTCCTCAAAAGTTCATAGAAAGTATGTATTTTGTTTTTAAAATTTATTTATCTTGAAAGTCAGAGTTATAGAGAAAGAGAAGATACACAAAGATTTTTCTACCTGCTTGCTCATTTCCCAGATGGTCACAACTGTCAGCACTGGGTCAGGCCAAAGCTAGGAGCTTCATTAAGTTCTCCTATGTGGCTAGAAGGTAAATACTGGGGCCAACATCCCCTGCATAGAGATAGGATTCAAGCCAGTGCCCACATGGCACTGCAGGAGCCAGCTTTATCTACTACACCACATTGCCAGTCTCTTTCCTTTCCTTTTTAATATGGGACACATCACAAATTTGCATGCCATCCCTGAACAGGGACCATCTTAATCTCATCTGCATCATTCCAGTTTTAACTTATGTTCTACCAAAGCAAGCACCTTCTCCTTTCTTTAAATAAATAAATTAATATATATATATATATACATATATATATATATTTTAATTTTGAAAGCCAAAGTTACACAGAGAGGAAAGAGGAAAACAGACAAAATTTTTAAAACTATGCATACATTTCAAAAAATTTTGCATTAAAGTTAATACATATTAACTTATTATAATATGTCTGAAAAGGATGTGGTTTGAGGTATTAAAGACAAGACAAATTCAAAACAAATCCCTTTAAAAGCAGCATTAATTCTGCTAAAATTAAAGAACATCGAATTTATGGTGAAATCTGTATGGAAAGTGAAATCACCAATGCTCTAAAAAAGTTTATGGGAAGAGTCTGGCACGATGGTGCAGTGGTTAAGGTCCTCGCCTTGCACGCCCAGTATCCCATATGGGCACTGGTTCTAATCCCGGCAGCCCCGCTTCCCTTCCAGCTCCCTGCCTGTGGCCAGGGAAAGCAGTCGAGGATAGCCCAAAGCCTTGGGACCCTGCACCCACGTGGGAGACATGGAAGAGGCTCCTGGCTTTGGATCGGCAAAGCATCGGCTGTTGCACTCACTTGGGGAGTGAATCATCGGACGGAAGATCTTCCTCTCTGTCTCTCCTCTCTGTATATCTGCCTTTCCAATAAAAATAAAATAAATCTTTTATAAAGTTTATGGGAAAACAAAGCCCAAATAAATCAGAGTTTACAAATGGCTCATTTTACAAAGGGATGAGACAGTGATGAAGATATAACTCAAGGGGCAAATCACCCATGTCATTTTGCAATGAAAAACTAACCTTGGGGTCCTGCATTGTGGAATACCATGTTAAGCCCCTTCCTACAAGATCAGCAACCCATATGGATGATGATTCAAAGCCTGGAAGTTCAACTTCCAACCAAGCTCAGTGCTCTCAGGACAGCAGCAGAGAATGGCCTAAGTGCCTGGGGCTCCCTGCATCCATTGAGTAATTCCTAGCTCCTGCTTTTGGTGTGGCCCAGCTTGGCCAAACTTCAGCCATGTGGCCATTTGGGGAGTGAACCATCAGGTGGAAGACCTCTCTTTCCTTCTCCCTCTGTAAGTCTGCTTTTCAAAGAATTAAATCTTCTAAAAACTAAATTAATCTTGTCTGTCTACCCCCCAGCCCCACCAGTGAAAAAAGGATCAATGACTCAAGAAAAAAAAAAAAAAAACACGAACCAATACCATACCTCAACTGGTTCAGCTTATTTACTGATTAATTTCTTTGAAATAAAAAATGGCAAAGAAGTTTCTCTCCACCACTTGTTCATTCCCCAAATAACCTCAAAAGCCATGGGTTGGACAAGATCAAAACCAAGTGCCCAAATTCTACCCAGGTGTCCCACAGTAACCTAAATATTTAGGCAATCACCTGCTGCTTTCCCAAGTACATCAGCAGGCAGTGCAATCAGAACTGGAGTAGCCAGGATGTCTATGGCAAACAGCAGCTTAATGCACTGTGCCACAACATCAGCTAATAAGGGTATAGGTGTCCCAAACAGTGGCTTAACTGGCCATTTCATAACACTTGCCCCTATTCTAGTTATTTTAAATTATTTTCATTTTTAACCTTTATATTACTTAGCTTTTTAAGACACTGTATACATGTATTAACAAGCCATTTTAGGTTGTAAGCCATATTCAGTTTAAAATAATCTATTATAAGGTCTTTTACGTTAGCCATATAAGCACAAAGCAAAAAAATCAGTACAGGGGCCAGCACTCGCAGATTAAACTGCCATCCGCAGCACCAGTATCCCATAGAAGTACCACTACAACTTCCAGCTAATGCTCCAGGAAAAGTAGCAGAGGATGACCCAAATTAAAAGCCCCTGCATAGCTGTGGGAGACCTGGTAAAAAGCTCCAGGATCCAGCCTCAGCTATTGTAGCCATACAGAGAGTGAACCCAGTGGACAGAAGCTCACCATCTCACTCTAGCACCCCCTCCTTTCTCATCCTCCTCCTCTCTTCCTTTTTCCTTATAACTTTTTCAAATAAATCTTTTTTTAAAAATCTACAGCATAGTGGGTCTCAGGACGGGGTGTCTCATGCCGGGATCCCAGATGACAGCCACCATGTGAACGTGGTGAGCTGTCCCTGGGCAGCCAGTGCACCATTTGGTGCCAGGGTCTGCTTGATGGCCGCCCGGCCGGGAGCTCTAAGATTTTGGTTCTTTGAATCTCTGCTGTTGTTTTATGTGTGTTACCTGATATATATGTGCATGTTTATGAATGAGAATTGTTAAAATAATGTATAGATGCATAATTAGGCTCTTAGAGAGTCATGTCCATTATTGTTTTCTCAGGACCTACAAGATCTGTTCAGCTCAACAGTTTAACATGATTTCAAATGCACTTACTGCTAGGGTACAGTTTCAAGACTGGCCATGGGAACCCAAATCCACATAAGTTAAATGGAAAATATATGGGTATATGTATGTAAGTGTTTAATGATAACTCAGATCTCAGAGAATGTTAAAATGCTCCAACATGGGAAGCAGCTCCTACAGCAGACTCATAGACTGACAATTTTGAGTAGCACTCAGTGGCCTCAGAATCAGCCCAAAAGGCATTCTGGTCTGACAGGAGAGCCAGCAAAAGAACGAGCATATCAGGTGTGGAATGCCAGGACACTGCTGCTAAGAGTGTCCCTCCGTGAAGGACCTCAGTGGTCCACACCCCAGTGCAAAGAAGCAGCCATCAAGGACAGTTGTGCTCTTCCCTCAATGGAGGAGAGAACTTCCACTTTGTGTGTGGTCTTGTCTAATGGGGTTGTTGTGGATTCAAGAGGCTTCCACAGCCTAAACACCATTTGTCTGGAACCTCAGGTTATCACTGATGTCACACATAAGAGTGCTAATTTGTTAAATCCACTAGAGTCACTGTATACTCTGCCTTCCAATGCAGGATCTGTATATTCAGAGTCATAGTAAAATTAATAGTACATCTTGCTGTATTTTAGTATAAAGATTTATCATCTCAGTTTTGATTATGTTTGAATATTTAACTCTTTTGCCCTAAGAAGTCAGCTTGCATTTACCTGTCCTGTGATGGACTTATATCCTGATGCTGTATGCTAATCCTTTCATTCTTACTGTGCTTTCTGATTGATCTAGGTTAGCAATTTTATGTAGCTCAGAAGTTTCATGTGTTTCATTGAACTTATTGAGTATGTTCCAAAATTCGAGACTTAAAGAAGTTAATTTAGACAGATATAAATCTAGTCCATAGTCTTAAATTAATGTTCACTCTGACAAAAGTTGAAACCTAACAATTCTTTTACATTTAAGTTCTGATGTTCAAATATTCAAACTGCTAACTGAACTCACAACATGCTAGGCTGGGAAGAGTTATAACTATGTTATGTTTTGCTATTTAGACTTCAACACAGAGAAACTTTTCAAGTGCCAGGATGTACACCAAACACCTGATGACTTACTTCTGCCTTCTATCAGGAACCACAAGATGGACCCCCTACAGCTGCTGTTACCCATCGGCGCCCCCTCTCAGCAGGAAGTAGCTAAGAGCAAATGATGACGCCCTTTCTCCCTAAAAACAGTTGGGGTTCATTTCTGTTTGGAAATGTAGGAGTCAGATGGGGTGATAGGCAGTTAGGGTCTCTGGTTCCTGATAAAACTGTTTCGTATACATGTAACATCTTAGCACTATGAAATTCTGGAATGTTAGTATTTTCAACAATACTTGTACATTGTTAAGTATGTCTTCTTGAATCTCGCCAGCCAGCTGCTCCCCAATATACCATCATATATGTGTCACCCCAGTATAAGTTCACAATATTTCGGCCAGAGTGATAAAAATTAATCAATACCTCTGGGGACAATGGTCTAACGCCTTCCTAAATTTCACCAGTCAGTTAGCCACCAGTATAATTAAAGTAAATGAAACCCGAGTTCTACCCATGTCGGGGAAAGTTATTCTAAATGGCATTAAGCTGGCAGCTTGCATGTTCAAGAAATGCAGCGAGGTTATGGCCTTAAAAACCTTGATGGTTGCTGCAACGGCTCAGGCTCCCCAAGTGATAACCCCCCACATCATTCAGTGCGGCTCCAGTCTTCAAAGAGGCTCATCTAATATAATGAGGCATGGCCTTTCCCAGGTAAGTATTTAGCCAATGACTGGCATCTTTCTGATACCCCACCAACCTAAGACAGGGAGTCCTGGATGACTGGCAGGGCTGCCCAGAGACGGGTAAGAGTTGAGGGTCCCTCAGAATGAACCTAAGACAGGCAGTGCTTATCTTGCCTCAAGGAACCTTTTTCTTTTCGCCGCTTTCATTGATATATAGAAAAGAGGGGGAGATGTCAGGAGCTGTGTACTATAGCCACACTGAAGCCATTTTGAATATAGAACTATGGGCCAGTGGAAAACCCCCAGCTGGCCAGATGCTAATGCATCTGGCCCCGCCACCCTTGTAACAAATCAGAGTTGGAGTTGCAGGATCCCGGCAGGCCATTACAGCCATCCAGGAAGGAAAGTGGCAAATGAAGCTCTCTATCTCTTCATCAATTCTCCTTAAACCTGCCTTTCAAATAAACAAAATCTTTAAACAGACACACCCAAAAAACTGATACCAGTTCTGACACCCATGACCAACATCAGAGTTGTCTGAGTTCTACCCTCGACATCCAGCTCCACATTTCAGCTTTTCAATACCAATCACAGAACACAATGGCGACAATGCATGCAGTCGGGTTCCTGCAACTCACAGAGAAGCCCTGGATTTAATTTCTGTCCTCCAGCCTTGGCTGACTATTGGCATCTGGAGAGTGAGCCAGGTATATTTACTATGTAAATAAACTTAAAAAAATTTTAAGTCTGTATGAAGTGTAGAAGGAAAAGTCCCTAACATCATAAAGGTCATTCATCAAAGTTCACCAAAAATAGCATAAGCAGTAAGAACTGAAAGTGTTTTGACTAGCATCCAGGCCAAGGCACGGAAGTCCATTTTTACCACTTCTTTTCAGCATAGTACTACCAAAGCCAAGTAGGTAAGAAAAGGCAATAAGTCAAAATGAGTAAAATGAGTTACTTAAAAATGACATGATCCTGTATTTAGAAAATGCCAACGACTCCACCAAAAAATCAGAATTAGTAAATAAACCCAGTAAAGTTCCAGGATACAAACCAGCCTTTCTGCACATAAACAGTGTAATTAAAAACAAAATCAGCAAAAAAACCCCATTTATGATAACATCAAAAAAGTGCCCAGGAATAAACATGTAGTTTGAAAGAAAGAATAAAAAAAAAATCTTCGTTGATTCTCTTGTGCTCAAGTTACTAGAATCTAGAATATAATGTTATTATGAAGAGCAACAGGCAAAGACATGCAGATAATAACTGCAATACACTGGGGTCTGAAGCAGTATACTTAAATACGTATGCAAGGCATCATTTCAGTACTTTAATATGTTTATTTCTACCCACAGCATAAATTTCAAAACACTCCCCTACCAAACCTCACTAGTGGCTAAAAATACATCTCCTTTGTCTTTATGTCTGATCCAGTAAAAACTAACTTAAAATTGGTGGGTCAAACAAAATTTATAAGATATTGTGAAATCAAAAAGGTATTGTTGGGGCCCAGTGGCATGGCCTAGCGGCTGAAGTCTCACCTTGAACACACTGGGATCCCATATGGGCACTGGTTCTAATCCTGGCAGCTCCACTTCCCATCCAGCTCCCTGCTTGTGGCCTGGGAAAGCAGTCGAGGACGGCCCATGGCTTTGGGACCCTGCACCCACGTTGGAGACCTGGAGAAGGTTCCTGGCTCCTGGCTTTGGATCGGCGCAGCAATAACTGTTGTGCTTACTTGGGGAGTAAATCATCAGATGGAAGATCTTCCAGTCTGTCTCTCCTCCTCTCTGTATATCCGACTTTGTAATGAAAATAAAAATAAATCTTTAAACAAAAAATTATACTATCAGAAATTATCACACTCAGCATAAATATCTATTCAGTGAAAAAAACAGGAAACTAACTATCAACACTGGTCATCTATACATTTTCTTCCTTTTTTCTGTTTTAAATGACTGAATGCATAATTGAGGCATTTTATGACTATCAAAATGAGGATATTAATCACTTGTGATTAGTGAACAGCACCAACGAATAGCTTTATTTAAATAATATTTCGTATCTTGTAACATAGAAAATTATTACCAGGGCACAGAGCAATGGCTCGTTTGGCTAATCCTTCCCCTTTAAGCACCAGCATCCCATTTGGGCACCAGTTTGTACCCAGGTTGCTCCACTTCCCATCTAGCTCCCTGCTTGTGGTCTGGGAACGTAGTAGAGAATGGCCCAAAGCCGTGGGACCCTGCGCCTACACTGGAGACCCAGAGCAGCTCCCGGAACCTGGCTTCAGATCAGCTCAGCTCTGGCCACTGTGGCCACCTGGGGAGTGAAGCAGAGGATAGAAGATCTTCCTGTATCTCCTCTCTGTAAATCTGCCTTTTCAATAAAAATTAATCTTTTTAAAAAATTACAAAAGGTATCACTGGAGACAGAAAATCCCATTATTGGAAAGTAAAAATATTGTTTGATAGTTTTAAATCATCATAAATTATAAAAGGAGACTCCAACAAGTTCACAGAATATGAAAAAAAAAAGATTCTTTTGGGGCCAAGGAACAGTTAATTGCACTATACATTATTTATTAATATACTTATATACAACACTAAAAAGTACCATAACAGCATAAAAACAACTGTAAACGTAAAATTAGAGTAGAAAAGCATAATCAAATGAATTTTAAGTAATTATTTTAAGAATTAGGTATGTATGTAAGTACGCATAAATAGCATTGACCACTGCGTCCCTATTCCTCAAAATATCAGCACATAATTTATCTTTTATAATTATTACTCATTAAATGTTGGAACCAGTGCTGCTGCACAGCAGGTTAAGCCATCATTTTGCAGTGCTGGCATCCCATATGAGCAGCACTGACTGCAGTCCAGGCTGCTCTACTTCTGATCCAGCTCCTTTGGAATGTGTCTGGAAAAGAAGTGAAAAATAGTCCAGATCCTCAAGCCCCTGCAACCCAAACAGGAGACCCACGAGATCCTGGCTTCGGGCTTTGGCATGGCCCAGCTCCAGCCACTGAGGCCAGTTAGGGAGTGAACTAACAGATGGAACATCTTTGTCGTCTCTCTAACTCTGCCTTTCAAATAAGGAGGGGAAAAGTCTTCTTAAAATCAATAATCTAACTTTCATCATTCATATGCTTTCATAAGATATCTTTTCTTGCATCACAAATAATAAAAGCCCATATCTTGTTCCAATAGAGCACTACCTCTAAGCATCACACTCTAAAAAGATTTATTTTATTTATTGGAAAATCAGGTATACAGAGAGGAGAGAGGAAGATCATCCACCCCCTGGTTCACTTTCTAAGTGTCCCCAACAGCTGTAGCTGAGCCGATCTGACACTAGGAGCCAAGAGCTTCTTCTGGGTCTCCACATGGGTACAGGGTCCCAAGGCTTGGGCCATCCTCTATTGCCTTCCCGGGCCACAAACAGGGAGCTGGATGGGAAGTGAAGCAACCGGGACATGAAGGACACTAGCACCCATATGGGATCCCGGCGCATGCAAGGCGAGGATTTAGCCACCACGCCATCATGCCAGACCCGCATAATACTTCTTTTTCTCTTTTTGGCATTTTGACACAGAATTTGAATAAGAGCTTCAAGGTAATTAAAAAGACAAATTAGTTCTTACATGCCTAGCAAGGGACATAGAAGACTACACACTGGTTTGTCAAATGAATGATTGAGCTTCAGCTTTAATGAAAAAGTATGTATTATCTATATGGAGTCAAATATGTGAATGACAGCTTCCATGTAGGACAACATGACAGGCTAACATTAGGCAAATATGAAAAACAGCGTAATACCCACATAGACATAGGCAGGTCTAAATATAAATTCTAACATTAATATCTTTTTACACTAATATTCACCACATGCCAGATATTGTTCCTCTAACTTCATGGTGTTATCTCACTTAGGCCTTACAATTACATTAGGAGTTAGCAATAAATACTCTAATTTTAAATAAAAGAACACTTAAGGACACAGCTGAACCTTTGAGTCCAAGGCAATACATTCACCATTTAAGACAGCCAAAATCTGCATCTAAACACTGATTTCAGAAACAATCTTTTAAACATAAGTTACTCCAAAAACATCAAACAATGTCTGTTATTCATGTCTCTTTCCAATCTAGTTCTTACCCCTTCTCTTCCTACCTCTAAACCAAGAGCAATGAACAGCAAAGGTTGCATGTGTATTTTTAAGCTTTCAAAAACTCATCTGTAAGTAAACACAATTTTCCCTTTGTACTCAAAATATAGTTCTCTATACAACACAGCTCTTTTAATTTATAGAGCTATTCCCATATCAGTCCACAAAGAATTTTATTTTCAAAACTACAAAGTATAAAAAAAAACCTAAAAGTATTACACTGCTTGTATCAAAATTTATTTTCACACTTCCCAAAAGATGTCTTTTTAAGGTTGTTTTTAATGTTTTGGCATCAAAAAGTGTTGCAATGCATGTCATTTTGTATGTCAGACTATATGAGGTTTCTAGGATTAAGAAAAAGTGGATATATGTGTAATTCTGACATATGCTGGCAAATAACCTCCCTAGGGACTGATGAATTTACATCAATCCAAAATACTTACTTATTGAGACTCCCCTAGCAGTATTTTATTAACCTCAAGTGATAACATAATAGCATTTTCTCTAAACATGAAAGACACACTAAGAACCCTGTGCATTTCTCTTTTTATAAGCTGCCCATTTTGAAACTAGAATGCTAATCTTTACCTTACCAATTTCTAGCACGGCTTTATATTGGGAAGATAGGTAATTGTACTGTAATGAGTCATAGGTTTGCGTGTTTACCTTTGGTCACTGCTAGAAAACTTTTACTTGAATGCAGTTCATATTTTCTCCCAATCCAGTTCATATTTTTTATTTGAAAGGGTTAGTTACAGACAGAGAGGGAGAGACAGAGGTTCCATCTGTCAGTTCATTCCCCAAAAGGCCAAAATAGTCAGATTCAGCTGATCTGAAGCCAGAGGCCACAGCCTCTTCCAGGTCCATCACACGGGCAGGTCAATGGACCTGCCTATGAACGAAAAGGTAGAGCAGTAGACACAGACTCTGATGCACATGGAGAATATGGCAGCTCATTTGGTACCACAACAGAAGCAGAACAGAGCAAATTGGACAACTAACCGAGCAAACAAGGTCAGCAAAAGTCTGTGTAAATGGAGACTTGAGGTCAACTACATTAGTCAACAGACATTGGGAAGGGTGCCTCACCTCTGCATCAGCGAAATCAACAGCATTTCAGAACTTCTAAACAACTTAGTCAGAACCCTCAGAACATGCATTATATTGGAACTCTGGGTTGATACTGGGTGACAGTTCCCCATCCTTTGGTATTGGGACATTTGGGAGGGTGGTTGTGGCTTCCCCCTTTAATTCTTCCCTTCCCCCAGAGACGAAGAAATAGAGAATTTGAAATGGAAAAAAAAGGATTAGGGACAGTGCCTGGTACATAGTAGTTGGTTATTATAATTTCTGCTGTTTGTTGCAGTGTTGTACTATTAGCATTATAATAATGTACTTCAAATATTCAGTAAATTTTTATTGAATACAATATGCATATTTCTTCTTTCCATATACCACCATATCAACTCTACCGTTTCTCTTATTTCCAAGGTTTACTCAACCAACCAACAGACACATAAATAGGCCTATGTTTGGACAGAGCTAACATCTACCAGTCATCCCTTTTACTAATTTTAATTACTCTACTGAAGTCTAGTTCATGTGGCTCATTCCTGTTAGCTTAGTCACCAAATTTATAACTACAACTGAGTAATACCTGGATCACAAAGACTGTATGTGCTGATTGGTAAATACCTGGAATCAACTCTGAGAAATCATCTAAACTCTTCTGTACTCTCATCAAGCTAGTCTTAAGAAATCAAAAACATCTGATAACTTACTGGTAAAACAGCTAAACCTTCCTGTTTTCAGATGCTCCTAATTCTACTTATCACAGAAGTAACACCATTATGTCAGGAAGCACATTTCCTAGGAGCTCTTGCCTATACTACCAGCACATACCAAATTTACAGTTAAGAGTAAATTTAACTAGCGGTAGATCAAAACCAACTTGAATCTATGTAATTGTACCTTGTGTCTCAACAGCTTTGCTTCCAGTAAGATTTGGAAGTGATGAAATCCAACACAAAAACTAATAGTTTTGTGTCAGTTAAATAATAAACACATCTATTAGAACCTGTGTTCAAGTCCCAGCTCTGCTTTCAATTCCAGCTTCTTGCTAATACGACCCTGAAAAGCAGCAGTGATGGTTCTAATAGTTGGGTGCCTGTCACTCATGCTGGAGGCCTGTACTGAGTTCCTAGCTCTCACAGCTATCCTGCTCAGCCTCACCCATTGCAGAGACTTGAGCAGCAAACCAGCAGATGGCGGCTCACCCCTGTATGTCTCTCAAATAAAAGGAAACTCATACTCAGACAGTACCAGGCAAACGGATGTTTTCATTTTTATCTATATATGGAAACTCAAGTTTACAAAACAGAAGAGGCAGAGTAGGCAACCATTTAGATTATTTTATCACCAGGTACTTTACTTTCCCAAAAGTATAAAACTCTTACTAACGGATTACTAATTATTTGATAGGTTGAAGCCAGAGAGAAATTTTCAGTTGGGAGTGTTAGCCTACTTTTTAAAAAAGGTAATACACAACAGGAAAGTAAAAAATTCACACAAGACAGCACTGTGATGCAGTGAGATAAGACACAGCTTGTGACAAAAGTACCCCGTATCACAGTGCCACTTTACTCAGCTGTTCCTCAGATATTTCAGCTGACTACTACCATTACCTTGATAAGTAGCACACTTGCCTAATGACATTTCAGCTGCTTTATCTACAAAGCACTTTTCATTCTTTGAAATACTAGATATCCTTTCATTTCTCTTGTGCTATCTCCCTTACAGAAATTAACCTTACAATCTACATCATCCCAAATTTTGGCCATTTTTGCACAGCACTCCCATTCATGCATGCTGTAACACTTAGCACATAATATCCATTTCTACAGTATATGCACCAATTTTACCTTCCTTTCTAAATCTTGAAATGACATGAACACACTGTATGAAGTCTGCCAATTCAATAACATTTTAAAACTAATTTACAGTATCCTAAGTATATCAACTTTGTAAAACAAAACACATCTGTGCTACAATATTAAAAATAAATTACATTATCACTCCTTATAGATTTGCTAAAATTAAAGGTTTTTTCCTGAATAAATAAAAGAGAGGCAAATACAGACCAAACTGATGTAGGTGTATAGTAGATTTATGCAAATTTACCTTGTAGGTCCCTGGGGAGAGCAACCTAAAAAAAATGGGGGACAGTGCTCTCTTGGACAACTGACAAAGGTTACTTCCAGGTTTCCAGTTCCTATACACTTTATAGTTCAAACACAACTCAAGACTTAGGTTATGTCTAAGCAGGGAGTTCAAGGAAAGTTAACAAGGCACCTTGGACTAAAATGGGGAATAGATAAGGAGGACTGCCTGCCCTGGGTTAGCTGACAAGACAGAACACAGATGTTTGCCTTTTATCAACGAAAGCAAGAAAACACCTCCAAAGACACACGGGGGGCAGCATGTATGCCGGGTGAGGGGCCTTTGTCTCCTCTTCCTGGAGCCTTTTTCCAACAGGTTCCCAGCCTTACATCTGTGACTCCAGCTTATCGTGTTGGATGCGCTCTGAAAATAGCTTTACAACAAATGCCAAAAAACCTTAAGTTTTAGTATATCTAAATGACAAAAGTGTTAAAGTTATCACTTACACTGGTTTTACCCAAAGAGTACTTTAAAATGAGAATATATTTACTAAGTTATTAGTCAAATGATCATTGAAAAAAACAGCTGAGAAAAAGAACACACTTCCAGTTCTGTCATTTAGAAACATTCATAAACACAAGAACCCAAATGGACAACAGTATTTATGTATGATGGCATTACAGCTGATTTTGGCTTTTCCCCAGCTCACAAATTTTCTACAAAAGAAAATGGAACACTTTAATAACTAGAAAAATATGAAAAGCTAAAAATACTTCAGAAAAGCATGACACCTAGCAAAGAACAAAATGAAGCTAAAGATAGATGTTAATGAAGAATTAGGATATTAAATGATTACAGAATGTTTTGTATTCAAGAAAGACTAAAATTCTGCCATACTTTAAAAATGAAAACAGAAGAGTATGCCCAAATAAATAAAATATTAAGGCTTAAAAACAAGCCACCAAAATTCAAGCAATTTCCTTTTAACAAAAATCACTTCTATCAAAAAAATACTTTTGTGAGTTCACACAGCACTGATTTGCACATAACTACCACAATCCATTAAGAACTTTCAATAATTACTATCCTTTTAACTCCACCTGCACAGAAGATTCAGAGAAGCAAAAGGAGATAACTAATGGTTCATTAATACAATTTCTTCACTAATGTTACCCATTTTTCTAACCTAATACTATTCCAAATAAACCTTTCCGAAGTATGAGTCAATCTTCTCTATTAAAGTTGTCTTTGAGTTGTATCCCAAGCACTAGATATATTTCATAGTTTAGGAAAATAGAAGTAACTTTGATTTCTTCAAAGCAATTTTTTAAATGCATGCAGTTTGTGAGTAATGATTTTTAACAAGGATGCCACATTTATATTGCATGAAGAGGATATGAAACCCTAAGAATTCTAAGGAGATGACAGGAAGCCAACTACTACCTGCTGCCGTCCGCAACAACAAAACTCCTTATTAACTGCCCAAACCTTACAACTACAATACTATTTTCTTGAGGAAAGCATGCGGCTCACTTCCAATCATGTAAAAATACTAACATACCAAACACAACCAGAAAATCATTGCTTCCAAATCCTTTGGAGAAGCCTCAGTTGTTAGACCGCCCAAATTAAGCATCTACTGCTATCATTGTCTTCTCTGCGGATGAAGAGCTCTCTAGTATATTTCACACCAACGCATCCCAAACAGAGATGAATCTATCTACCAGACAGAACTGGCTAGAACTTAACAAATCCCGATAGCTGTCACTGAAATCAATCCTGCATAGCAATTTCTTATGGACCTTGGACAGTAGCATAGTATTTAAGACAAACATCTGTAATGTGACATCTACAGAGAAATGAGAAAAAACTGGGTGTTATCACAGCTAAGTTTTGGTTCACTTGTTTAAATACTCTTCATACCATTCAGGGTTATAATGAAGTACCAAAGTGGTACCACAAATGTGATTACCTCAGTAAAAACTGGTTCCAATATGCCATCAAATAGAATGGCAAGGAAGCAATCTGTGTGTTAGTATTCAACCTGCCTCCAAAGAAAATATTACTGTAAATAATTTTAAACATAAGCACATAAGGTAGGCGACTGGTAGACTTAAATTTTCAGGTTCAATTATAGCTCTTTACCAGTCACTTCTGTTTTGACAATTTACTTACCAACTTGTGCTGCCATTTCTCCGTAAATTTATCCCCTAAGATGAGGATAATTCTTGCAAATTGTGTCACAAGCATTTGGAAAGGAACCATGAGTTATTGTGTAATGCTCTTGAAATTCCTCAGATGTAGGGTCCTACACAAAGTAAAGTATCATTATACATCTCTCTAGGAGTAGTCATCTGTTTGTATTGATTTTCCCCCATCCTTGACACTGACTGTTGCACACTAACTGTTCTCTAAATATTCAAAGCAAGTCTCCAGGTCTTGACCTCAGTATTTACTTTTTTTCCAAGTCTTCTTATCATCCACATCTTTCTCCTCCTCGGATGGTATCATGAAAATCAGAAATTATCTTAATCTGCTTGAGTTCAGTAAGAAATGTGGGGTAGTTCAGTGTTTTTTTTTTCACTCGTAAGTGAATTTATATCATTTTTATAAATTTATTTTCCTACATTATTTTGCTAATCTCAACTACATTTTAAGGAGTGGTCCATTTACAGATTTATGTTGTACGCACAGGTCAGAAAATGAAAGCAAACAAGTAATTAATGCTATGGAAACCAAATGTTCTTATTGGACAAACCCAATGTAAGAAATTACCATTTGGGGATACAAGAAACACACAATCAACACCATCAACTTTTTATTGTTTATAAAATAAAATCAGTTTTTATTTTACTATCCAAAACTTTATCTATTGCTGAGTTTGCTACGTTAGTCTCTCATCCAAGAACTGTACACACTTGAATTTTTGGTTTGTCCTTGTTTCAACATTACATCCCGAAAATAATCTTAGATGACTCTTAAAACAGCTTTCCTTTGAGCTTATGCAGAAGAGAGGATAATAAAAACTGTCTATAATCTTAGTTACAAAATTGTAATGTTTTAATGGTTTTTGACATCCTCAGGTTACAATGAAATACCAATGGAAACTACTTTCCTCCTAAGCGAACAAATATTCTTTTATCTTCTGAATATGGCACGGAAAAAGCCTTGTACAATGAAGGAAAAGAACTACAGGATTCAGAGTTTCTAACATTTACTAGTCTCGCAACTCTGACTCTCAATGTCTGAACTCCAGTTTCTTCATCTGTAAAACAAGAACCATAACATCTGGCTTGGCTTCCACACTAGACCTTGATGAGGATTAAATGCCAAACTATTTGAAAGAATTTTGTGAACCATAAAGAGATATTGGAAATCCTTTAACAGAACTGTACAAGACATGATCATAACATAGTTCAGTACTCTAACATGAAACAAACGAAACTCCAGTTAGCACGATGGTCACCAAATTACATGTATGCAGTGAGTAAATTATCTTGTTAAGAACACTTTGAACATGTTACCTTAAACTCTTCAGAGGTGCATTTAGAACAAAATACAAACCAATTCATTTGAATGGTTTCAGTGTATTTAAGAGTAAATACATTTACTAGTTAGCTAAGAATTAAGAAATGTTAACACTAGCTTTCCAAAGTATTTTAGAAGTTCTAAAGAACACATGAAAGTCAAATACACATTCACCTTCTCTGGAAATAATTCACACAAGAGCTGAAGAGTGATAGCAAGAGGCATACACAAACAAGAAGTTAGATATGAACATGGACAGTCTGTACTCTTCGTATAAAAACCCAGTTGAACCTTTCCATGTGATTTTTAAAACATTCAGAAAGGAACACCTGGCTGCAAGTCCAATCTATTGAACTACATCGTCAGGCCAAATCAGAGTCCTAGCTACTCTGCTTCCCATCTAGCTTCCTGTTAATGTGTACCCACCCCCTGGGAGGCAGCAGAAGGCTCAGCTGCTCAGGAGAGCTGGATGGGGTTCTAGGCTCCTGGCTTTCATCTGGCCAAGCCCTGGCTATTGCAGACCTTTAAGAAGCAAATAAGTAGATGGAAGATCTATCTTCTGTCTTTCTGCCTTCCAAATAAAATGAATGTACACACACCTTTGAAAAGAGACACACCTTTGTGGCTCTATCAAATATTCAGTCAAAAAAATGAAAAACAGTTCATAAAAAGGCAATACTTCTTTTACATTAGATACAGAATATTTGCTTAGAGTCAATCCATGTGCAAGTAAAATCCTTAGCCTTCTCCTTTGTGATACGAGTTTATCTTTCCAATGGAGTGATCTATGTTTAGTACGTTATCCTAGAGATAGAACCATACTCAATTACCAAGACTTCAAAATCAATTAAGATCCAGACACTATCTTTTAATAAAACTCACAAAAATTGTTGGGGAAACAACATCTGAATAATTACTTATTTTAGATAATTTTAGTTAAAAATATTAAAATTTACCATTCAAATAGCTTCATCAAGATTGAGATTAAAAGACCAAGACTATGTGAGCAACTACCTCTTGCTGAACTTGTCCTATGTACCTACAGTCCTACATACTACCTATGCAACCTAGAGACACTTCAATGTACCACTGAACTGAGACTTCTAACAAAAGCTTTTCCTAGGATCAGAATCTCCCTACATAAACTAAGCAACTGTAACTTAAAACTTATTTTCTGGCTATTTATGTGCTCATCTACAGATTTAAACTCATTTTCCCCCAGAAATCTTACTTTTTTTCTGTCCCACAATGACATGTCACATCATTTAAATTCCCTAGTTTCAAAGTGCACAGTGCATCATCTTATATTTCAATTCTCTCCAATTACTGCAGTTATGTACATCTTAACTCCCAACCAAGTTGCTAAATTTCTGAAGGACAAAGTTCAATTTTTCTAGTTCACAGACCACTGCATACCTGAACGAGACAACCACGGAAAAGGAGATAAGAAAACCCACCTTCCCCATTTCATATTACCAAATAATGCTTCTACATATATCAACGATACAGATATAATAATGCAATCATCACAGTGTCAACATGACCACGAAAAAGCCATTTCTGGCTAGTTAAGTTTCCTCAGAATCTCAGCTACAAGAGTCAGAAGCTGCTCTAGGTATTTGCATGTTAACTTTAAATAGCATCCCGTGAAGCAAAAAACGGTAAAGGGCCCACCTGTCTCTAAAGCAAAGATACCAAGTAAATGCCCATTACAAAATGACCATGCATTTCTGCAACATGATTACCTCAATGCCTGAGATTATGGAAAATGTAAGAGTTCATAAAGTATTGTTAATGAAGTAGAGTACAAGAAATCTGCCATCTATCTTGAATTTTGTAATAGTCAAGCCTGCTATATCAAGTATCACTACCATTAATCCACAAAACTAAATCACAAAGTAAAGAAAAAAGAACAAAACCCTAACCAGAAAGATGATGAAAGCTGCATTTACCACTCCAAGTCAGAAAGAGGGCTGGACACGGAGGTAAGATGATATGAAAGATGATGCAGTTTAATGTCTGAATATTGTTTAACCATAATAATCTCTCAAAAGAAAACAATGGAAACCATTTAAATAATGAACTGATAAACTGCCATAGAAAATACTTAAGTGCTGTTATCGTCAAAACTAAAGAAAGCCAGTACACCTGCAGTCTCATGAGAATTTATCACCTTAGATACCTTCAGCTATCATAGCTGAAAATAAAATTCATGTAACAATAATTTTCAAAAATGTGGCAGTATTTCATCTTAAAATAAGAAACTAAGGAAAACAAAAGTTGAAACGCGATCAAATTTGCCCTAATTGTCATTTCACTATGATTAAAGTTTGCATGTAAGATTACCATAAAAAAAGAAGACACTTCACATCCACGAAGCATTGAATAGCCAGTGCCACTACTTAAAAGTGGATTACAGAAATAAACCATGCGAAATTATATATTTAGAAACTACGATGGGACAAATCTAAGAATTAACAATCATTTAAGCAATTAAGTAGAAAGATTTTTATATTAAGCTTTCTAATACACAGAAACATCATAGTAAATTATGCATTTAAAATATATCTAAGGCTGCTGGATTCATTTACCACATATTCTGTGCCTTTGTACCTAACAACTACATGCCCCAGCTGGTTTTGTTTTTTTTTTTTATGTCGTCAATACAATAAAGACTTCTACCAGAAGGAAAAAGTAACCATGAAATAAAGCACTTACGAGGAGATGTAAAGAACAAATTTGATTCCTAATTTGTTTTTAAAGCTTCATAAAGAACACAGGATTAGAACTAAAACTATGTGACATTTAAAATCTAAAATAATACAATCATTAGATATAGCAAGGAAAATATTTCTCCAACTTACCTGGCTTCTTTCTGGATTTTTCATGGCCCAGCTGCCCCAGATCATTACATCCACATGTGTATACTGTCCCGTCATCCAAAACAAACACGGTGTGTCTGAGTCCACATCCTACATCTCGAACCTTTTTATTTATAAAAAAGTCACTTTTTCGGGGCTCTAGTACAATTTCTTCATCAATTCCACCCAAACCTAGCTGTCCAAAGGATGCATTGCCCCAGCACAACATTCTTGCAATTATTTTGGTCTTCCAGTTTCAATGAAAAACTTCCTTTTGAAACACTGGAGAGTTGGAGGTACCTTAAGTCTGAAAAGACAGGAAAGAAATTAAAGTGACCTCAAAGTAAACACAATACATAGTTGCTTTTTCAAGCACTAGAATACAATAATCATTGTAACCACTCAACACTTTAACACGCTACATAAGTATCATTCATTTTCAAAAACATGATGCCAATGCTTAAAAAAATACTCCAAGTTCTTTGCAAAATTTAAAAACATTAGCTAGTTTTGACTTTTTGACATCAGGTGATCGACTAAATTAACGGAAATAATAAGTGCTTTGATTAAACTGACCAGATTTTTTGTTATTTCAATTTCAATGGGAGCTCCTTAGGAAGATCCCTTTCCACTGCCCCAAAATCAAAGAAAATGAAGAATTTAGCAAACAGCTGATATTCCATCCTGCAATCTCCCAAAAATCATAGTGCAATTAAACCTCCTAATACCCACCTCCACATCAACAGAACGCTGAAGTTCTTACCTGCAACAGAAATAAGAGCAATAATTGAACGTTTTGATTTCCCACAACTGAAATGACTTCCAATTATCCACACTAATAGGCTGCATACAGAGCAAAGCAGGATTTTCGTAAAAATTTGAATTCAAATTGAAAAAATTGAAAAAATTGAAAAAAATTGAAATCACTTCCAAAAGCAACCTCATTACAAATCTAATTTTAAAACTAAATCAATGAGCAAATACTATAGCAGGGAGGTGGGGTGAAATTTTGCTACTCAGATACAAAGATTCTCCTCCAAATTCAACATTCCTTATGAGTGGTAGCTGTGACTAAACATTTTCTCCTGGGCAATATATATTCCCTGAGACAATTATTCGAATACAGGAGAAGAGAATTGTAAATAACTTCAGCACTGCTGATTTTTCAAGAATCGGAATGGGGGCTGGGACACTGATAGTTTGGTGGCGAAATCCGTAGAACTTTCCAGTACATACGCTATTTCTCCGATTGTAAACGATCGAATAACATTTCAGCGAGTCCACTTTATCTACAGGAAACTACAGAGATTTTTAAACACATTCGCATTACTAAATTAACACCATTGCTGAAAGCCAGCTTTATTTCTGTTGTAATCACATTCCTTTTTCGAAACCTGCAGAAGTTTCCAAAACCCGATTTTCCTACGTTCCGACTAGCAAGTGGCCAAAGGTGTCTCATTTGCGACCCAACCATCCACACGTTTCATACTTCAGGGGCTTCGGAACCCGAAAGTTCCCGAGAGTTCTGCATTGTCTCCCTCCCCCCCCCCCATCCCGCCTCTACGCTCTCCCCAAGAGAGGACAGGAAAACATTATCTCCCCGTTTCAGCGTGCAAGACTCAACCAGCCTCCTCTTCAGCAAAGTCCCAAGGGGGTACCAGACAGCCGTCTTCTCGGCAGCAACAGGTAGGGAGGGAGAGGCAGCTTCGCCCCATCGCTCCCTTCAGCGAGCACCCAAGCCCCAGCTCACGCGGAGACACGGGCAGAGCACTGGTCCGCACACACCTCACCTCGCGGGCAGCCCAGCCAACCACCCACCGCACTGCGAGCTCGCGGCCGCCGCACAGGCCGGGCCGGCCGAGGCCGGGCACCCCGCGGCCGCCGCCCGAGGGGAGGCCCTTCACCCGGGGACCGGCCACATTCCAGGCGGTCCTCCGGCCCCCCGAGCGGCCTGCGTCAGGCCGGCCTCGGCCTCCCCGGCGCCGCCGGGCCCTCCCTTAACGCCGTCACACGCCCCCGAACCCCGACGGAGGGGCAACGACTCACCCCGCAGCCCCCTCGGGGCGATCGGGGGGCTGCGGGGAGGCGGGACGGGCTTGGGGAGGGGGCGGCCCCTCGTCAGGGAAGCGGGCGGCGCGGCGGCTGAGGCAGGTCTCTCGGGCTGCCGGGACCGTCCCCCCGGCACTGAGCCCCGTGGCGGCGGCGGCTCGCGAAGGGGCTGCTCTCGTCCCCTTCCCGGTTCCTCCTGGGAAACTTTACCGGGTTCCTGAGAGACAAGCAGCCGCCCGGCGCTGTCCAGTCCAGACAGCAGCAACAGCAGCAGCAGAAGCAGCAGCAGCAGCAGCCGCCCGCGACCCGGATGGAGCGGGAGGGGAAGGACTGGAGGAGAGCGCTGGGCGGAGAGCACGAGGGGAGGAGAGAGTTGGGGAGAAGAGAGGGAGGAGGGAGAGACGGGGAGGTGGCCAGGCGGGGGTGGGGCGGGGAGGGGCGGCCGGAAGTGAGCCGCGGAGCACGCGCGCGGGCGCACCGACTTCCCGGCCTGCGCGCCGGTGCGCCTGCGCGGGAATCCTCTCCGGGGCGTCCTCGAGCGGGCGCCTGCGCCGTGTGCTAAAGGGAGGGGCAACAGGCGGGCTGGAAAGGGGTGTCTTGGGGAGGCGTTATTAACGTGTTTAAGGTTCTGCCTTTTAATGAAGAGAATCTCTTTAGTGTGGGTCGGCTTTCTACTCGTAGCTTCGGTCTTTTTTTGCTTATTGTGCTTTTTCCCAAAAAGCTTGATTTTTCAGGTGCCAGTGAGCTATCACAGATAGGGGTAGAAAGGCGACCAACCGACGGCTTTTTGTAATGTTTAACTTCCACTGGAAGTCGAGTGTGCAGTAGATGTGGATAGCAGTGCTAAGAATTCCGCGCGTGAAGTGTCAGCCCTGGTGTTGGTAATACAGCTGATTCCCATCACCTTGCCCACACTCCGGGAAGATCAGCCTAAATTGCCAGAGCTTCCTTCAGGTGGAGAAAATTAACACGTTCAGAGTGCCTGCCTCGTAAAGATGAGGCCCAGATGCCACGGGCCGGTTTTTAAGATCATCTCTAAAAACAAACAAGGGAGCTTGAAGCTGAGTAATTTTGGAAGTATCTGTGATTTTAGAAGAAACTTTTAACAGGTTACTTCTTAGAGCCTAAAAGACATTCACAATAGCCGTGTTTCTTTCTCGCTGATTGCTCACTGAACAGAGACACGTGTTTCAGATTAGGAAGTATCTATGCTGTAGTGTATGCCTGTGTTAGGCCGTGAGCAAATGGCCACAGGTGAGGAAGCTTGAAACAAAAATTAGCTGTCTCAGAGACTGCCAGCTGGTGAAGTTCGCTGGCACAGTCTCTTGGGCACACCCTTTCCTCCCTGCGTTTTGCCAGCAGTTTTTGGCAGTCCTTGAAGAAGCATGCCTCTAATCTCTGCCTCCATCTCTACTGGGTTTTTTCCCCCTGTGTATTCATGTACACATTTCTCTTTTCATAAGGATATTCCAGTCCAGTATGACCTCATCTTAACCTGATTGCTTCTGCTAAGACTGTTTGCCAAGAGACCAGAGATGAAGGCGGCCCACAACAGAAACAAGTGTAAAATGAAAACATGACTTAGCAAAACAAGCATACTCCCAACCCTGGAAAATAGAAGAATGCCTAAAAAACCTTCTTAATCCTTATGTTGACAGCTTCATTCTACTGGGAAAACTGTTGCGTTTTCACTGTAAGGACATTCTGCCTCAAAAGAATATGTGCTTAAAAGGGGGGAGGAGGGTGATAGGGCTCAGGATATCCTAAAATAGGTACTTGACATTACCACAAATAAAAATGGAGTGGCTTAACAATAAAGTACAGTTTTTTATTACTCTTTTCAATATTCCAAATGAAGCTCCTAATTAGTAAATCTTGATTTCCAGGGACCCCAGGAGGTGGGAAGGGAGAAGCTCCGTGACTCTTACCTGGGAAATGCTGGGTGTCACTGCTGCCTATGCAACATCTGCAGGAACTACACACCTAGAAACAGGAATTTGAGACACCATCGTCAACTGCTTTATCTTATACTATAAGAAGGAAAGCATGGATTGGCGGACTAGCACTCTTTGTCACATGGTTGTGGCTCTACACAAATTTTTAAGATTTTTTTAAAGATTTATTTGATTGAAGAAGCAGATTTACAGAGAAGGAAAGGCAGAGAAAGATCTTCCAGATGCTGGTTGGTTCCCCAAATGACTGCAACCAATCACAGGCCAGGACCCAGAAAGAGGCTTGTTTGAGGTCTCCCATGCACGTTCAGGGTCCCAGGGCTTTGGGCCATCCTCCACTGCTTTCCCAGGCCACAAGCAGGGAGCTGGATGGGAAGTGGGGCCGCTGGGACATGAACCGGTGTGCCCTTAGGGATCCTGACATTTGGAGCAGATAAATTAGCCGATTGAGCCATTGTGCCAGACCCTATGTGGAATATTTTTAAAGATGGATCTGGCATGTAGGAAGTGGAATGGACATTTCTGAATGTTCTTTTTTACTCTGTAAATCATTGCAACTGTTGTGCAAGATCATAAAAAACAGCCTGTAGCTAATCGTTAGGGTTAAACAAACATAAAATCACAGGGCTACTGGAATAATTTACATGTGTTATATAAGAGTAGTGTAAGATAAAAGTGTGTTTTGCCTCTGGTGCTGGGCTATTTAGGTCCAGCAGCTGAGCCGTATAGCTCACCTGAGACCTCTGTCCTATCCCCCTGATCATAAAGATGTTTGCTAATAGTCCATGTTACAGAAAATACTCTCATAATGTCTGTAATTACATTATCTTATTACTGACTTAGGAAGATAAAATACACAATGCTTTATATGATGTAAGAGTTTTGTAAATGTTAACTTCTACTATTATTTGTATTATCTCCCATAACTACAGGTAATAAAAGAACATTTTGGAAAGCACTCCATGGTCACTAGAAATAAAATAATTCAGGACAAGAAATTTTTAAATTTTGATTTGAAAGACAGAGGCAGACAAAAAAAAGATTGATCTTGCATCTGCTAAACCAATCCCCCTAATTGGCTGCAATAGCCAGAATTGGACCACGCCGAAGCCAGGAGCAGGAGTCCAATCCAGGTCTCCTGTGTAGTTGACAAGGTTGCAAGTGAAACCATCAGCTGCTGCCTACCAGGGCAATGGGCAACTAGAAAGCCAGCAGAGTAGCCAAGACTCACCAGAACCTGATATGGGATGGGATGAAAGCATCTTAAGAAGTATCCCAGGGCCCGGCGCGGTGGCGCAAGTGGTTAAGTCCTCACCTTGCACGCCCCGGGATCCCATATGGGCGCCAGTTCTAATCCCGGCAGCCCTGCTTCCCTTCCAGCTCCCTGCAGAGGTCCCTAACGCAATAGTCTAGTGGCTAAAGTCCTCACCTTGCACATGCTGGGATCCCATATGGGTGCCAGTTTGTGTCCTAGCAGCTCCACTTCCCGTCCAGCTCCTGCTTGTGGCCTGGGAAAGCAGTCAAGGACAACCTAAGGCCTCGGGTCCCTATACCCATGTGGGAGACCTGGAGGAGACTCCTGGCTCCTGGCTTCATATTAGCTCAGTTCTGGCCATCACGGCTGCTTGGGGAGTGAATCATCGGACAAAAGATCTTCCTCTCTGTCTCTCCTCTTCTCTGTATATCTGACTTTCCAATAAGAAAATAAACATGTTTTTTTAAAAAAGTATTTATACAGAAGACCAATGTTGGATCCTCTATATCTTGAACAGTGTCCATTCAAAAGTATGTATTCATTAATTTGTTTCTGGCAGTTTTGTACATTATTACAAACTTCTTATAAATATATTTAGAAATATATTTCAAGAGTCAGAAATTTTCCACTTGAAAGTAGTTAATGGGGCATTGCATGTAACTATCTGTAATATATCACTTCCAGACTGTGGTGTAAGGAAAGAAAACATGCATTCAATAAATCCTTATTGGGCACCTACTATATGACATCTCTCAGTTCTAGCAGGATAGACAGATGAAAACAAGGAAGCATATAAAAAAATATGAACAATATTTTTGTATTGCTATTTCCAATAGCAAAAATCAAAAGCAACCTCAGTTCCAACTGTGGGGTGATAGATAAGCAAATTTTGTTATTTATCTAAGATAATATGTTTTGGAAAACTACACTGATGCAAAATGTACATGATTGACAATAATGTTTAAAACAATACAAAAATCATGTGTCTTGCTTGTTTCCATGTTAAAAACAGAAGAGATGGAAAGTAAATACACCAAAATATTAGAAATTTCTGTGAAGAGTGCTAGAGTTTGAAGCAATTTTTCTATATTCCAAATTTCTATATTTGATCTTAAAATATTGTATATGAGAGAAGCATTGCTTCTAAGAGTTTCAAAGTCTGAAGATACATAATTATCACATTAATCTAAATTACTGAATTTAAATCTTTCTTTTGCTTATAAGATATATGAGTATATTCAATTTGATATATATTTTAAGCAAAGAAGTAAATAAGTTTCTAGGTTGGTAAGCATTGCTTTGAGATGTCACATTTTAGGAATAGGTGTCTACAAATGCCAATTTGAGTTTGTGTTGCTCTCCAGTTTCCTTTTGATCTTGATATTTCAATTCCTAGAGCTGATGTAAAAAATCGCCACAAATTGAGTAGCTTAGCACAACAGTAATTTATTCTATTTTAGAGGCCAGAAATCCAAAATCAAGTTGTCCACAGATGTCACACTCCCTCCTAAGACTTTGGGAAGAATCCTTTCTTTGTTTTGGTTTTGGGTAGCTCCTGGCATTCCTTGGTTTGTGGCAATATAACTCCAGTTTCAACCTACATTTTCACACAGCCTCTTTCCAAATTACGCCTGTGTAATGCCTTTCTTTGTAAGGACACCATTCATTGGAATTAGGTCACTCAATCTAGATCCATAACTTAATTACATCTCTAGAGCCATAATTTGGTGTCATCTGCAGAGACATTTTTTTAAAATAAGGTCACTTCCTGTAGTTTTAGAAAGACAGGAAATTAGGGAGATCATTAGTCACCCTACTATAATCCTATATCAAGAAGCTGTAAGATTCCATTACCCTATTTTTCTGTAATTTCAGTGTTACTTGCACCCACTTTCTGGATTACCCTAAAAGAAAACTGGTGGACTCTGAGGTAATGTACACTATATTCTGATAACATTTGCAAAGAAAGTAAAAGACCAGCATTATTTTTTGAGCTTCTGCCTGTTGGTATTATTATCCTGGAATTCGGGATATTTGTTAAGTACATGTAGTTTTAGTAAGTCATTTTTTTGACATCGCAATTCTTCCCACCATAGACTACTTTTCCATTCATCCTTTTGCGGTCTCCTCTTTTTTTGCTTGCTTTCTTTTTCTTGAGTATTAAAGATTATGGACAAAGCTAAAGTAAATCTCCAGCCTCAAGGATTTCAGAGACATCTAATTCAACAAACCTAAGTGGAGCACTGACATGGGATTAAGAATTCTGTTACATTCTGGGAGATACAAAGATAAATACAGTAACATCTTCACTTCCATAAGGTGAGACAGAAAAACCAATAATTACCAGACTGTAAAGCACGTTCTAATAAGGATGTCTGGCAAATGTCATTTTTTTATTGTTGACTTTGAAAAGGCAGAATGGGACCCAGTGTGATAGCCTAGAGGCTAGGGTCCTCATTTTGAACACACAGGGATCCCATATGGGTTCCAGTACTAATCCCGACAGCTCCACTTCCCATCCACCTCCCTGCTTGTAGCCTGAGAAAGCAGTGGATGATACCCCAAAGCCTTGGGACCCTGCACCTACACTGGAGACCTGGAAGAGGCTCCTGGCTTCTGATTGGCTCAGCTTCAACTGTTGTGGTCACTTGGGGAGTGAATCAATGGAAGACAGATTCTCTCCTCTATCTCACCTCCTCTCTGTATATCTGACTTTCCAATAAAAATAAATACCTAAAAAAGAAGAGATAGAATGATACTTCCAAAACAATTTTTAACCACTGGTCCTAAAAATCATAGATTCTACCTTGAATAGATAACTGGAGAAGCCATCTATAGTCAAATGTACTCAGTCCTGGTTTCCAAGCTTAGGGCCTTTCACTCAATCAAGCAGTCACACTGCCTCACCTTCTTTGTTCTCCCAGTGAATCCCTCTGTCTTGGGAGTTCCTGTCTTAAGGGCTCCATGTCATCTCTTCCCTTTGATCTAGCATCATAGCTTCAGCCTGAAACATACACCACAAGGCCATCAAATCTTATACAGGATTCAGTCAGAAAATCTTTACTGAACACCTACCCTGTGCTGTTCTAGTATGGTAGAGATGGATACATACAAGTGCAAAGGCAGATAAAAAGCATTATAAAATAAGAAATACAAGGAGTTTGGATGAAGAATAATAGAATGAATCCTTGAAACAGAATGATTAGTGAAGGCCTCTGTTCTTTAGAAAAGAACACTCACTCCCTATGAAGAGGAATGAGAAAGCATTCTAGGTGACAGGAAGAAAATGAAGCCCTTTAGTGTAAGAAAGACAGGATATTTTCCAGAAACTGAAAGAAAATTAGCATTGATAGAGCTCAATGGCACAATATATGTTTGAAGATCCGCAGAGGGTGATCAGGTCGTCAGGGACTAGATTAAACAGGACCCATGAAGTTTAGTTTTATTCTTACTATGACCCAAGAGTTCAAGGCTGGGAGGAGAGCATAGTGAGATATCTAGATAGATATCTAGATAGGTAGATAGACAGATATAGATATATAGATAGAAAGATTATTCTTACTGCTGATTTGAATAGGCTCTCTGCATAGAAGATCATGAAAATAGAAAAAGATTATGTAGAAGACTTTTGCAAAAAACATTCAAATGGGAGTTGATAGTTCAGGAGACTCATGTAGTGGTGGTGGAGATGAAATGAAGAAAGTCAAATCAAAATACATTTTGGGTTAGGACTGGTGGTTTTTGTGATATCAGGACTGCTGGTAATTTTCTGACTTGAGCAACTGGGTAAATAATAATGACATTTAGGAAGATGAGGATACGATTGAGGGAAATGGAAAGAGGATAGGTTTTTGACTAACAAAAATCAAGTGTTCTGTTTTGACCTGAAGTTTGGAAAACAAGACCATGTTTGCCTTAGTTGGCTGGGAATTCCATAACCAAATACTTTAGAATATGTGGCTTAAATAACACCTCCTCACTGTGTATTCACATGGACTGTGTGTGTTCTCTGTGTTTCAGTCTCCTTTTCTCATAAAGACACTAGTCAAAGCCCACCCACAAACCCTTATTTTGCTTTAGTAACCTTTGTAAAGGGCCTGTCTCCAAATATAGTCAACTCTGTGGTCCTGGTGATTAGGACTTTAGGATTCAAACTGGGAATGGGGGAAAGCACAATTCACTCCATAACAATGTATTTCTATCTCCTGAACTGCATTAATAAAATGGCATTTCTTAGTTATCCTAGTGAGTACGGGCCAATTCCATGGCAGGAAAAATAACTCCCCTGCCACAAATCTTAAGAAAGTAAAGGGAATGTGACCCTTTTTAATTGGTACAAGCAAAACCACTTTATTAACATTTCTATTTTTAGAATATGCCACTTAATCTATAATATAAGTCATCATAACAATAGGTATGTATCATGGGAATCCTTCTTTTTTGTAAGGTTTTTTTTTTTAATTGGAAAGTCAGATATACAGAAAGAAGGAGAGACAAAGAAGAAGATCTTCACACCCCAAGCGGCCACAATGGCCAGAGCTGAGCTGATACAAAGCCAGGAGCCAGGAGCTTCCTCTAGGTCTCCCATGTAGGTATAGGGAACCCAAGGCTTTGTGCTGTCCTCAACTGCTTTCCCAGGCCACAAGCAGGGAGCTGGATGGGAAGTAGAGCAGCCAGAACACAAACTGGCACCCATATGGGATCCAAGCATGTTCAAGGTGAGGACTTTAGCCACCAGGCTACCAGGCCGGACCCCATAGGAATACTTCTAAACTTTCACCCTCACAATTATCCCAACCTTTTTTTCACTTTAAATTTATTTATTTATTTTGTTTTTTTCACTTCAAATTTATAATCTGCTTCATTTTTCTTCTCACTGTGCCAGTATGAAATGGTAGTAATCTTTATATCTCAAATACAAGGAATATTTTTCAATCTCTATTTTTAAGACTCTGTATTATTTCTTTGTGCTTGTTTTCCATCCGCTAGTTACAGAAACTCAACTGACAATGAAACAGGAATAACCCTGAGAATCACATGTAATGTGGCCCTTGACCAGTGTGTGGGGATGTGCTCATGCATTTGAAATCGCAGGGCTTTGCTTCAGCTACTTCTCTCTCGCTCACCTTCTCAAATTAGGTGTTTTCACTGTTGCTGTTTTTGTTATGGCAGTAAGGAGTAAAAAACTTTATTTATGAGCAAAGACTTAGCCTGATACATTAAGATGGGGATTCCATAAGTTCTAATTAACCATGAGAATCACTAAAATAGTACAATTAAAAGTATAGGATCTATATTTATCCAAAACTTTCAAATCTAAGTGTTTTCTTCCATACCAACCAGTTAAAACACAAGGGAAGGAAAGGTATCTCAAGGCTCCAGGTTTGTTGCTGTGGGTTAACCTCCCATGTGCAGCATCCCCTTTGTGCTCATTCTTGAGCCAACTGCTAAGAATTTCTGCCCGAGAGAGGAGCAGTGGATGGCCCAAGTCCTTGGCCCCCTGTCATTCACATGGGAGACCTGATTGGAAACTCCTGGCTTCACTTTCCACTGAAAACTTTGGGAGAGATTAACCATCAAATGGAACATTTCCCTCTCTCTCTTTCGTTCTTCCCCCCTCACTCATTCTGAGACTCTGCCTTTTATATAAACAAATTTTAAAAAGGCAGCTTAACCATTGGAGCTTAGTAATCACATTTGGATTCACACAAAAACCCACTTTTATTGCTACTGATTATGATGGCTTTACATATCAGAGGTAAGAAAGCTCTATTTTTACAAAAATACAAAATCTGGGAAGAATGTTCATGGTTATTGTTAAATGGCATGGCTCACAGCTCTCAGAATCAGCACTAAATCTATCACTATAGTTTTTTTTTTTTTGTCAAATCAATAATACTGCTTCTTGAAATAGAAATTAGCCAGATCATGATTATCTTAATCTATTAAAACTTGGGTTAATAACTTCTAGACAAATATAATGCAATTAGCCTTGCTAAACCTCTTATTTGATGATCACTTTGATAAGGGGAATTAATAACACATTCCAGATTCTTACATTAAAATGCTATGAAAGTGACACAGAGGACCAAAAAATAAGAACAAGCTTTTAAACTCAAGCCTCTGAATTTCCTTATGTTTGTAAAATCACTGTAGGTTCCTTTTTGCATTCAGAAGCTTCTGTGCATAATCATTTGCTAAATTTTCACATATATCTGCTGTCTATGCGCTATTTTTTTAAAGAAAGGTTGTCTTATTAGCTGACATCCAGAAATAAATAAAGCACTGACATTTTTATGGATGGGTTTTCATTAGAGTTTGAAAATTGTGTTCCTATAATCTCAGTGTAAGATCTGATAGCTTGGAAGAAACAATTGAGCAGTGACGTCTGGAAAGGACAGTGTGTTCCTACAGATAAATTATAGTTACCACCTCCACGTTGCCTAAATACAGAAATATTGGCCCAAGAAAAAATGTTACGCACTTTCAAGCTGCTATTTTACCTAAGATTAAAAGAAAAAAAAATTGGGGATAGAACTATATATATATACTATTATATACTAATTATATACTATTATATACTAATATATATATATATACTATCGTGTGTATATATATATACTATTTAGAAACGTGGAATCTTAGGAGGTGAGTTGAACAGTCATGTATTGTTCTATTATTCACTTTCAACAATTTCAACTTTTCAGACTTTAAAAGGGTAGCTACATTTCAAACAGCAGCTTTAAAAATTTTCCCACTTACAAGCTCTGATAGTGATGGCAATAAAACAAAAATCTAATGAAATGGTGAACATTAGAATCATTCTTAGTGATGAAACATCTTTTTAAAAAAATCTGCACAGAAAATTCACAGGTATACTGAATTAATCTTTGGTAATTGTGAAACATCTTATTCTGTTCTACCTGTTACCAAGAAGGAGACTGGTAAGATGATTTTATTTCATGTAAAATTCTTCAATTTAATTCGTTTTCTCTGCCTGAGGAACTGCCATCTTTACAAATTAAAGCTCTCGTGTTTATTGATAATAATTTAAATTCAATAAAGTGTAAAAATAATTAGAATTGACACCCCAGAAGGTACATACAGCTAACATTATATTGAATATCTTTGTGATATTTGTTCATACTCAAAGATATTGTTCACACATAAATTATAGCCAAAGTATCCTGGAGTTTTAAAACCTAGATTTACTCAATAAGCTCTTGAGGACTTCTTGCCTAATATTGGTGATCTTTCTCAAAGACAGATTTGATCATCTTAAAATCTTTATCACAGACGTTCAAAGGCCTTTAAACCAAGCCCTTGACCTCCCCGGCCATCTCAGCCCTGCAGCCTCCCCATGAAATACACTCACATTCTTGGGTTGCTCTTTCCACCTAGTGAAATTCCAGCTTCCCATACTCAACCTGGGCAGCACTTTTCTTTGTGAAGACTCGCCTAGTCTGTGACACAAGACCCTCTCCTGCATGGTGCCACCTTCTGCTATAAGCACACCACATTGTGACATGAATTGGCTTTTTTCTTTCTTATAGGACTTTAGCTCAAGGTCAAGAACATGACTCTCTTGACTCATAAGCCCTCACAATGGATGAATACAAATTGTTTTCTATTTTTTAGCAGCCCTAACTGGCAATATTTTTTATCTTTAACTAATAAAATCTGAAAATCATATTTAGATGATTATATCTTTCATAACAATGTCTCTAGAAAAAAAGACTATTAAGAAAGCCCTCAGTGGGAAAGACTGTGAGCACTTTTGTAACAAATATCCATTAAATGTTTGCTAGTTGCGTCATTTAGATTGTAATCTTTCCAGGAGAGGAACCTGTGATATCTGTACTTTATCACTTTGTGTGCCCAGGAGGCTACTAGGCTCAGAGAATAATCTCAATTCAGTTTTTACTGATTGATAGAATGAAAAGAATTAAAGCTTAAAATCGTATATTCCTTGAACTTTATCTATGAACTACATTGAATCTATTCTCTTTATTCTAACAAAAAAAAATCTCAACAGGAATTCCTAAGATCTCTATCTTTGAATGTCTCTGTCTGTGATTTGAAATCTCTGTGACCTCTTAGAATAAAGGAGCTCTATTGATTTTTATGTTTCAATGTCTTTACAGAGAACTCTGAACAGTGGAAGCTTCTTAAATCTGTTATGAAGATTTCATCAGTGAAATAGATGTATTCTTTGATCCTGAACTGGGGCAATCTTTTATCGAGAATAGGAATTTAGTAAATATTTGTGAGATAAACATGATGATTTGTAGTCTGGCTGCTGGCAAATACAACTGAAATCTGATGTGAAAAGTTTACCTTGTTCTCTTGGCTTCAGGTATAAATACAGATCAAATCAAGAAAAGTTCTAAGAGATTTTTTTTTCACTATGAAATATCATAAGCCGAAAGAGGGGCAGAGGGGGAGGAGATAGGAGAAAAGTTGGAAACAAACAAGTGTGGCTCATGGGAGAAAATAGCTCCTCCGAGGGGAGCCACATGCTCTGATACCCATGGCAGCCGCATGAGGAAGCGGCCTAAAATTAGCAGGATGGGCAAGCCCAGGAAGGGAAAGCCATCGCAGCCTTCCCTGCCCTCAGCAAGTGAGGTGAGGGGCTTGGAGTTCCAGCCGAATCCTTTGCCTTGGAAGGGCTACCACTGTCTATGCCAGGTAAGGTCCTCCTTCCAAATTCTCATCAGGAGGTAAAGCAAGAACTTTCCTAAGGGAACATGGAGAGGACTGACTGATTTAATATTGCTGCTTAAAGGGATGCCTCCAGGTGTTCATCTGAACCATTATCATCTTATTAAAGTGGGGCTTTCTGGGAGGCATAGGTGATTTTTTTTTCAGGTATTAAAGAAGAGAGGGTGTCCTAGCAATTTTCTAAGACTATTTGGGACAAGAAATGACAAAAGGGCACCAGCCAGTGATGTTATAAAGAAAGAGATGGGATATTGCAGAGCCAGAAAGGAAAGATTAGAGATAATCCGAATGGAATTCAGTAGGCAACAGGTGCATTTTTCATGGATGAAGTACAGAGCAGATGAGCTAATCAAGAAGAAAGAACAGAAACCTGGGGTGGGGGGAGGCCGACTTTTCTGTTCTGTTTCATAAAGAACTAGATCAATGATTGATTTAAAGATGCACATGAGTCATCCCCAGTTGGTGTACTGATTTCTCACTCTTTGCTGATTCTGTAAGTTCTTATCTCCTATATTGGATCTCATCTTTTTATTATCACTTTTGGAAGTTACAATTCTTCATTAGTTGTAAAATCTCTCAGTATTATTAAGAGTTGTTCATGGAGTGGATCAAGGGATTGTGCAATTGGATGGCAGAAATTTAGAACCTTTAAAGAACCATTTTACTGAGGTGCAGTTCACATGCCAAAAAAAGGCACTTATTTAGAACATAGCTTACTGGATTTTAGAATGTTCACAGAACTGTGTAACCATGGTTACAATCAATTTTAGGGCACTGTCACCACCTCCAAAACAAATCCAAATCCAATAGCGATCACTGTGCTTTCCCTCTAGCACCTTCCCACTCACAGCCCTAGGCAACCACTAATGTACCTTCTGTTTCTATAGATTGGCCTAGTCTAGATGCTTTTACAAATAGAATCATTCACTATGTGGATTGTTAGTGAGATTTAAATTTTTTTTTTAATTTATTTGAGATTCTGACAGAGCTTTTATTCCTTGGTTAATCCCCCAAATACCTGCAGGGGTGGGCTGTACCAGACAGAAGCTAGGAATCTTGAAAGTCATTCAGGTCTCTCATGAGGGTGGCAGAAACCCAGTCACTTGAACCATCATGACTTTCTCTGAGGATCTGTGACAACAGGCAGCTGGGACCAGGAATCAAGCCCAGGTACTTCCATGTGTGATGCAAGCATCTTAACTGCCTGATCCTTTGTTGTGAGGATTTTTTTAAAAGACTTATTTATTTATTGGAAAGGCAGATTTACAGAGACAAAGAGATACAGAAAGAAAGATCTTCCATCCACTGGTTCATTCTCCAAATGATTGCAACAGCTAGAGCAGAGCTGATCCAAAGCCCGGTGCCAGGAGCTTCTTGTGGGTCTCCCAGGCAGGTGCAGAGTTCTGCCATCCTGCATTGCTTTCCCAGGACACAAGCAGGGAGCTGGATGGGAAGTGGAGCAGCTGGGACACAAACTGGCACCAATATATGAGATCCCAGCAAGTACAAGGTGAGGATTTAACTGCTGAACTATTGTGTAGGGCCCATGATTTTTTTTTTTTAGGACAGCGTTTAAGTGTGTAGGAAGAGGGAAGAGAAACCTTTCCTATTGAAGTGTTAACTGTTTATTCATCCTAAAGGGAACTGTCATTTCCTGTAGTCTTTACTTTCTTCATTCCTCCCTCTCTCGTTCTCCCTATCCCTCCCTCTCTGACTCGACCTTATAAATAAATCAATCTCAAAAAAATTAGAATAGGCTCGCTCATATTACAAATGCTACTTTGAAAATGATGTTTAAATTTTATATATCATGATTTTCTTCTCATGTTACAAAATACAAATGTTGTTTCAAACATTTTGGTATTACAAATAGTTTTTCATGAACGTTACTAACAATACATTGGAATATTGGTTTTTCTTAAGAAACCTGAATTGATATACGTTATTCCTTGATATTGATTTTCTCTATTTCTTAGAGTGTAGTAGTGTCCTATGATGTTTCTATGTGTTTACTATAGTATCAAATTAGTAATGATGACTTATTATTTTATATATCACAAATAAAACTTCCCTTGTGATATGCAAATCATACATCTCTAAAATAATCCCTCTGGGTCTTATACTTTTGAATTTATGAAGAAAATACTTCCCCGCCCCCCGGCAAAAAGAGTGGTTGTAACTATGCAGAAATGTAAGGCATGAAGGGAAATGCTTGTGGACAACTCCTACCACAGTTTCTCATGCTACGAAAGACAGAATGGCAGCTGCCAGTGACTGAGCAAAAGTGTCCTGGGCACTGGCAGAATGGGGCTGCCTGTCTTTAATCACACTGCAGGCTGAGCTGCATTGCCTTCTTCTGCAGTACCAGCCACTTCACAACTGGACAAATACAGAATGTAGAGCCAACTTGAGGAGGGTCCTCAAGACAGAACTCTCCAGATCCGTACTTCAGAGACTATGATCAGGAGAAAGTTAGGAACCAGGAATTCAACCCAGACTGACGTTTGGGTAATAGGGACCCAAATTCTTGAACCATCGCTTCCTGCCATCTACATGAAAAGAAGTTGGAATGGGAGGCAGAGCCAGGGCTTGAATCCAGGACCTCTGATATGGGATATAGGTGTTGCAAGGAGCCTCTTGACTCCTAAAACTAAACACCCACCCAAAACTTTTGCAATGTGGAACTACAAGCAGTCAAATTTATAGTGAGAGAATGTAAAATGGTGGTTGACAGGAACTGAGAAAACGGGGGGAAGGAAATATTAATTATTATTGTATGGGTACAGAATTTCAGTTTTGAAAGAATGAAAAAGTTTTGGAGATGGATGACAATGATTGACAGTAGTGACTGATGGTTCTACCTCAATGTGAATGTGCTCAGTGCCACAAATTGTACACTTAAAAAGATGAAAATGATAGATTCTATGATATATATTATTTATATACATATGTATATGTATACATGTAGATAGACACAAATCAGTTAAAATTTTAAAAATAGATTATCTGGATTAGATTGCAAAATAGATTTTTTTGACTAGGATCCTTATTCACAAACTTAAAATAAAATAATTATGCTAAGATACCTCACTTTTTCGGTATGAACCTATTTCAGAGATGCTTAAAGAACAACATGTAATGAACATTGCCTATATCATATTAACCCATGATTATGGACACAATTCACCAAAGCTTAAAGATAAAAGAAACACTGTTCTATGCAAATAAATGCTCAGCTATTTCTTCCTAGTATTGAGTTGTGATGCCACTCTGTGTTAGCAGTTCTTTCTGTTTGTCGATTTCCTCACATATAAACTATGGATATTAAAGCAGATCGTCTAATAGGACTTTGACAAGAAACACAAATAAAATAAAAATCAAGAGAAAATCTTTCAAATATAGTGTTAACACTTGAAACTTTAAATAGTAGGGCTTCTAAAAAATCAGTTTTTTGTGTTTAACATCTTTCCCAGTTCATCATCAGCACTGGGAGATTTATTTGGCAGCTGTATATCTACTTTATTTCATTCTAGATGAGGTATTTAAAAGCAGTCAACATTGTACATTTCAGGATCGTGAAGAGTAGAACATCCTGGATTTCCTAGACTTCTCCGTAAATCACTTAAGCTTAGCAATATTTTTATTAGCCTATTTTGAATATCATATTTATGGTGATATCCTCTTTAAGATCAGATGAGAAATAAGATATTTACTTATCCCCACAATGAATATTTTCTTGTCACAAAGCGCATATCATACAGTGGATATACTGCGCTGATATTTGTCACCACTCTACATATTTGGCTCAAGAAGTCTTGTTTGATACCTGGGTTGTCAGATCAAATTATAATTTAAATCCTTTAGCTATGTTTAGCCCCTTGGCAATGGATGAGTTGAAAATTTAGAATTCAGAAGCAGATGGTGCAGAAGCCTGGTAACTAGATAGGAGGCATTTTTGCCTCTGTGTCATTGATTTGAAGCTGAAATTGGTTGATCATTATTGCTGTTCTACACAACATTATAAATTATTTGATTTGTATCCCTAATGGGGAACACCCTATGTTATGAAAACTCATCACTCGACACTAATTAACACGCTTGTTGTCAGCCTCAGGATGGGAGCCAAGGACTGAATCAGTCTGGAAACCTGAACTGATTGCTGGTCTGAGTCATCAGTGTAGGTGGCCATTCAGCCTTTGGCCTTTCCTTAAGTTTACAGGTCAGAGCAGCTGTGTAGAAGAGTTCTCTGTGTTCATGGAAGAGACTAGGAGATACGTATTTTACAGTGTTTTTAAATGATACCATTGGCAATATCAGAGGTTAACATTTATTGACCACTTGCTAGGGACCAGGCATCATTCTTTATTTTTACATTTATTTTATTTTAGTTTGCAATACAGAATTACATAGAGAAAGGAAAAAAAGAGATCTTTCATCTGCTGGTTAACTCCCTGGGTCAATGAAGTCAGAAGCCAGGAGCTTCCAACTCTCCCAAGTGAGTGCAGGGACCGAAGGCCTTGAGCCATCATCTCTGCTTTCCCAGACCAAAAGTACAGAGCTGGGTTGGAAATGGAGCAGCCAGGACATAAACTAGCTGTGAGATGTGGGCACTGCAGGCAGAAGCTTGCTAAGTCATGATGCCAGTCCTGGATCAGGCACTGTTTTTGAGAATGTTAAGCTAATCTTTGCACTATTCCTACAAGGTAGCTGTTAATAGTATATTTCCCTTTTACAGGAAGATTAGATACATTGCCTAAGATTTTTCCCATCCTGAAATAAACTTGCTCTCTCCCTAACTATAGAGTTTACTTGATTTTTTCCTTTAACTATTTTACAATATAGCTGACACTTTTAAAAAGTCTGCGTCCAAAACCAAGTAGGAGTATATCACTCTCCCAATTTTAAAACTGTAGGTTTTCCTGTATTTGTTTATATTATTGCTGATTTCCAAAAGAAGTGATGCATCCTTCTGAAATTTGATTCATGTCATTATTATGCTGCATTTTAGCTTCTTAAAGATCTTGATTTGACAGTGGCTTTTATACTCATCCAGGTCTTTTTATTATTTGAGACAAATATTACTTGAATTTAAAAACAATCTCTCAGGCCTGGTGTGATGGTTCAATTGCCTAATCTTTACCTCCTAGCACCGGGATCCCATACGAACACTGGTTTGTATCCCAGCTGCTCCACTTCCCATCCAGCTCCCTGCTGGTGGCCTGAGAAAGCAATGCAGGATGGCCCAAAGCCTTGGGACCCTGCACCTGCATGAGAAACCTGGAGGAAGCTCCTGAGGCCTGGTTTTCAGATTGGCTTAGCTTCACTGTTGCAGCCACTTGGGGAGTGAACCAGTGATAGAAATCCTTCTAGCTCTCTTTCCCTCTGTAAAATCTACCTTTCCAATAAAAATAAATAATTTTTAAAAAATCTCTGGCTGGTACAGTGGCATACACACTAATCCTCCACCTGTAGCACTGGCATTGCATATGGGCCCCAGTTCATGTCCCAATGTCTATACTAGTAAAAAGCTGGCAGTCAGTAACTGAAGACAGGGACTAAACTCAAAATACTCCTGTTAGTACTTATTAGGCAGCTGAGTTACTTCTTTTTGTGAGCAGTAATCAGATTTTTCCCCCTGCTCTTCATACAAAATTGGAAAGCTGATAAGTTTTCATAATAGCTAGATAAGAGGTTTTTTCATACAATGAGGCAGTGATGTCTAAAATAAAGTTCATATGGCAATGATTTGCTAAATAATTCTGTTTTGAGCACTTTAAGATTTATTATCTGCAATGACTAGTTTAGAGACATAAACTAATCAGTAACTACTTGTTAATGTTCCTTTTCCTTGCCTACTAAGCCCAGTTATTCACAGATGCTCAAAGTCCCACTTGACATGTATTTCTTACTTCAGTTTTGCTAATAGATAAAAATTTTGGATCTTTTCCAAAAATAGCGCTCATCAAACTAAATTAATTGTGTTAGTGGGAAGTCGGTTTTACTGTTATTTGACAATGAATGACATGTAGCATGTTCATTCTGCTGATTAACTTTTCCCTGCACAAGAAGCTATAATAAGGGCCAACTTCAAGGACAGTGGTATTGTTTTGTTGTTCCAGTTGCTGTTTTTAGGGGAGTATAAAAACCAGTATGTAATTGTAAATAATTTTTAAAAGATGAAAGGTTAACTAAAAAGATGCCTGCTTAAAATACAGTAACTACGTGATCTTTCATGCCTAATTTTATTATGTCTAGGAAATTTTGGATAGAGATGCCAAGAGAGAATTTCTTATCATTCACTGTAGGTCTAATTCCTTTAAATTGTTTCTCTGTCTGGCTAGAGACAATGAATCATATAGATTTCCAAGAATTTCAAAGAACTTGGGAACACGTCACTAAATCAACATAACCCCATTGTCAACACATGTTTCCGTCTTGCTACTCTGTACCTCTGGTGGTTTATTCCAATGAACTCCTAAGTGTTACCAGCAAGCACAGACGCCTCAGAAAGGAAATGTGTGATAAAAGAGGGGCTTGGGTTATGGCATCATGTAAACCTTGGGTGTGAATCATTGTTCTAAGTGGCTTTGTGGAAATTTCCTCTTTGATCTTCAATTTCCTCCCTTACATAAGAAGCTAATGATAGAGCAGACCTTAGACCATCTCCAAGTATATGTCCTGAGATTTTTATCAGATCTTTGAATTTGTAAAAACCACAGTTGCATGTAACTTTTTGTTCTATCCTCCATAAAATTGGAATAATGACATATAATTTCTGTATTACTATATTAAATTATACATTCAAATATGAGCAACAAAGCTTGGTTCATGTGAACTCCAGGCTAGAGTCAGGTAGGGTTACTCAAAGAGCTAAATAATTCCTTCTGGCTCACCTGCCTTTGAAAAAGTAAGTCAAGTCTGGACTCAGTCACAAATAATTGAAATTTTATTTGAAATTAGAGATCATTGCATGGGGTGTTTTCCACTTGAGAGGAAGAGGCACATGGAGAGAGACAGATGGCACTTTCCTTAGCTGCTTCGCCCCCTATGTGCCTGCAAGGACCAGTGCTAGGTTAGAGTCAACGCTGGGATCTAGAATCTCTGGACACGTCCCCTGCGGGTGGCCGGCACCCAAGTGCTTGAGCCATCACCTGCTACCTCCGAGGGTCTGCCTTGGTGAGGAGCTGGAATCAGGAACTTAAGCTGGGGCACACTCCCAGGCACTCCTCTGTGCATATGGATATCTCAAGCACAAAGCAAAATAGCCATGTCCATGTGTGTTTTAAATGTCCCCTTGATTTCTGAGCAAGAGTTGGGATCTCCAAAATCCAGACATCAGAATACAGAGAGCTGCTTCTTAGCTGCTTAGCTGTGTGAATTCAGATCATGGAATAGCAGCATCAAAGAGCAAGGAGGGAAAAAACCTGCTTATTGTGGAGTGCATAAAAGAAAGGACCTGGTATAGAAAGAAAGAAAGAAAGAAAGAAAGAAAGAAAGAAAGAAAGAAAGAAAGAAAGAGAAAGAAAGAAAGAAAGAAAGAAAGAAAGAAAGAAGAAAGAAAGAAAGAAAGAAAGAAAGAAAAGAAAGAAAGAAAGAAAGAAAGAAAGAAAGAAAGAAAGAAAGAAAGAAAGAAAGAAAGAAAGAAAGAAGAAAGAAAGAAAGAAAGAAAGAAAGAAAGAAAGAAAGAAAGAAAGAAAGAAAGAAAGAAAGAAAGAAAGAAAGAAAGAAAGAAAGAAAGAAAGAAAGAAAGAAAGAAAGAAAGAAAGAAAGAAAGAAAGAAAGAAAGAAAGAAAGAAAGAAAGAAAGAAAGAAAGAGAGAGAAAAAGAGAAAGAGAGGAATTCTAAGCATCCATTAACCCAAAATCGCTGCAATTTGTGACTGCTACACTGTGGGCATTCAATCATTTTTTAGCTTCCTTCCTCAATGTAATTTTTCATACTGACAAATCAGTAAAGTTACTGAGAGTTTAGGCCATTTGATCTTTCCTAGCACACAATAAGTGTTCGGTAAATACATGTTGAATTGAATGAATAATTTAGGATTACTTAACGACATACACATCATTTTAAAAAAATTCGTATGTATCATTGCTATGGCATGTCACACAGATGTTATTATGTGGGCTTCTTTGTGCCCAGGCTTACAATTGCAATTGTATGGCCTCTAACAAAAATTTTTAATGGCTCTAATTCTGAAGGAGTTGATCTAGTTGAGTTGACAAAGCATAAATAGCTAAGTGAAAAATTAGCCTAGTTCCACAATACAAAACATACTGCCAGCAGTTTAATTATAGAATTAGTGGAAGAAACAGTGAACAAAGCTATGAGAGAGAGGTAAGACAAAAATTATTTTGGTGGAACTTTTTGGTTAGAAATGCTAATGTGTGCAGAAGCATGGTGGGTGACACTAGAAAGACTGTCTATGTTTTGCAGTCTCAGGAGGGTCAGAGTGGTGATTATATCAAGACTTTTCTTGCTATACTGCTTTGAAATCTGCACATTGTGAGAGCAGTGGATTATTTACAAATAGATTTATACCCCTTACTCTGTTCAAACTGTGTTGAAATTTTTTTTAAAAGATCTTATTGTTTTCATGGAAAGTCAGATTTACAAAGAGAAGGAGAGAGAGAGAACAATCTTCCATCTGCTGGTTCATAGCCCAAGTGACCTCAACAGCTGGAGCTGAGCCAGAACCAGGAGCCAAGAGCTTCTTCTGGGTCTCCCACACTGCTGCAGGGTCCCAAGGCTTTGGGCCGTCCTTGACTGCTTTTCCGGGCCACAAGCAGGGAGCTGGATGGGAAGTGGGGCTGCAGGAACATGAATGCCCATATGGGATCCTGCTCATACAAGGTGAGGACTTTAGCCACTAGGCTACTGCACCAGGCCCAATGTGTTGAATTTTTGTTTTTAACTTTGTGACATTGTATGCTCACTTATTCCCACCGACATTTTGAATTACAGGCTACCATCGAGGCAGGAGATTAAAGGAAAGGAACCCTGAGATATTAACATGCATAATAACTACCTTTAACCAGAAGGCTTTGTTTAGACTAGGTTTTAAACTAATCCATTCTCCGTTTGGATTGAAGAGCAACTTGGAGATGAACAGAATGGACAAAAAAGCAAAACAGAAATATTTTGCAGCTCTTCCTAAAGTATGCTTTATTTATTTGCTAGGAAGTTTATATAATCAATAAAATAAATCAAATATATCCATAAGCAAATGAAAGTGTGAATATGGATAAGACATATAAAAACAATTGCCCTTCAGATTTTCCATGGTTTTAGTTAGCTCTTCCTTTGTATTCTTCTTCCTTTAAAAACAAGTCTAGCACATTTAGTATTTATTAATTTTGTAATAAATTATAAGTAATGAGATAACTTCTGGCCTGGGCATTTGACACAGCACTTTATATGCTATTTTTGGATGCTTGATTCCAATAACGGAGTGCCCGGTTCAAGTCCTAGCTTCTCCACTTCCATTCTTCCTTTTGCCAGTGCACACTCTGGGACACAGCAGAGGATAAGGTACTTGGGTCTCTGACACTTACGTGGGAGACCTGGCTTGAATTTTGGGGTCCTGGCTTTGGCCTACTCATCCCTGATTGAAGTAGGTGTTGGGGTGTATAATAGCAGATAGAAGATCTTTCTCTATCTCTCTGCCTTTCAAATAAAGTGGAAACAAATAATTTTTAAAAAATGGATGCTGCAGGGCCCAGCATGATAGTGTAGTGGTTAAGGTCCTCGCCTTGCACGCACCAGGATCCCATATGGGCGCCGGTTCTAATCAGGGCGGCCCTGCTTCCCATCCAGCTCCCTGCCTGTGGCCTGGGAAAGCAGTCGAGGATGGCCCAAAGCCTTGGGACCCTGCACACGTGTGGGAGACCTGGAGGAGCTCCTGGCTCCTGATTTCAGATTGGCTCAGCTCTAGCCGTTGCGCTCACTTGGGAAGTGAACCATTGGACGGAAGGTCTTCCTCTCTGTCTCTCCTCCTCTCTGTATATCTGAGTTTGTAATAAAAATAAATAAATCTTTTTAAAAAAGGATGCTGCATGGGATGCCTGTGTCTTCTATCAGAGAGTGTGGGTTTGAGTTCTGCTTCCATTTCCCATTCCAACTTCCTGCTACTGTTACTCTAGGATGCAGCATGGCCAAGTACTTGGAATCCTGCCACCTACATGGGAGACCCAGAGTTCTAGTTCCTGACTTTGGACTGTCCCAGCCACAACTGTTCCAGGCATTTGTGGAGCAAACCTCACTCTCTCAGAAATGTTCTCAGAAATGTTCATTAGCCCTTAACAGTCAACTTTGTTTATTGAGTCTTCTTTGTGAAAAAAAATCCCTAGAGTGGGTTGAATGTTCTCTTTCATTTCTTGTTTTGTTACACCAAAAAAAAAAAAAAAAAAAAAAGGAAAGCAATAGCTCTAACAATGCTTTTACCTATCAATATATGTGAAAATCATGATGAATTTCCTGCTCTGTGTGACTTCTGATTTTAGTGCTAACCTACATCATTATTCTTGAGGGCACAAAAGCCAATGGAAAGAAGGTAGGAATGAAGCTAAAAGACTACCAGCTGTGCAACTAACTGCATAACTTCAAAAAACTTCACAGTCCCTCCTCCACACTTCTTTTTTTAAAGATTTATTTATCTATTTATTTTAAAAAGCAGAGAGACAGAGAAAGATAATCTACCTGCTGGTTCATTCCCCCAAAAGTCCATGGTTGAGCCAGCCGAAGACAGGAGCCAAGAATTCCATATAGGTCTCCCATGTGGGCGGTAGGAACTTGGGTAGTTAGGGCAGCACCCGCTGCCTCCCAGATGTATCAGTAGGCAGTCAGAGCAGAAGCAGAGGCAAGACTATGCCAGACACACTCCAGTAGGAGATGTAGGAGACCCTAGCAATAGCTTAAACTACTGCACCACAATGTTTTAAACCTTAGTCTCCTCCTAGGAACATTCAGATGATCATGCTCCACAGGATTAACATGAAAATCAAATGAGAGTAACTGAGGCTACCTCTTGACCTGCAATATACTTGCAAGAAATGTTGCTTCTGTGTCCTTTCCCTCACATTGTTCATGTTGTGTGATTATTTGGGTCATGAGTAAGAACGCTGAACTTTGTTTTCAGCTTTCTGAAATGTCTGTGCAACCCAAAAATAGAATCTGAGTGGAATCACCCAGAGCCTGGCATACTGGCACACTCCATGCTAATGTTACAAAGAGAAAATATTCGAACAGTTATTTTCAAAATCTCTCAACTTGCAAAAAAAGTTTTAAAAAGCAAATAATGCCACAGAATTTAAACTTAGCTTCAGAAGAACAAAGTTCTCACATTGCTTCAGTACCATGGACATAATAACTAAAAACAAAACACAACAAAATAGGTTTGTCAAAGCATTGCACTGCCTGCTGATGCCCTGCTTTGTAGTGTTAATATCCAATGCTCCAATCCACACAATAATTCATATGTTCAGCTAAAATGTCAGATAAAATATATTTGAAAATAGATGTGTATTGCTTTCTGAACCTTCTGCTCTTCTTTGATTTGTCATCCAAAATAATTTGTGGGTTGTTTTTGGTCAGGAAAAGCATAAACATATAAAGTCCTACACAATGTGGTTAGAATACTTAGTGAAAGAAAGAGCAATCACAATATTCATTGTTATCTTCAAGTTGTGAGTAAATATTCTTAATGTTTAATTTCAATTCTAGCTCATTTACTTGTTATGTTACCCTGAACAATTTTTTAACCTCTTTATATGCCCAAGATACTCATCTATAAAACAAAAATTATATCAGTATATATTTCACTCATTATTGATTGGGTATATTCAATGAAGCACACCATACATAAACAACTTCCAATCTAGCTAATGAATGTTGCCTTTTTTGTACTAAGATGACATATTTATATGTGTGTTAAAGAAATCAGCACATGAATATGGCAAGAAGTAGAAATTAGCTTGCAGTGGTACAAACATGATACCAACTGCTCTGGATTCACCAGGAACTTAAAGTTAATCATAAGATGCTCTTTTTAGAAGTTCTTTTACAGATATTTTCTTGGAAATGAAAACTTCTTAAAAAGTACAAACTTTGATTATTGTATGTAACAAAAACATAAGAAAAAAGAGCCCTTTTGTGTTCTGACAGAAAACACTCAGCAAAGCTTGAATTAGACTAAAATTAGCAGGTCAAATGGGAATTATTACAAGAACTGATGATTTTTTTCATATATGCTTTAACAAATGCATTGAACATAGTTTTGTATCAAATATATTTTCACTTTAAATGCAATTTGTGGAAAATTTTTCTGTGTATTTTTATACTATTTTTTAGAATTTCTTCATTATCATGGTCATCCAGTCATGAGATGTAGTAAACCTTTTTCTTTAGTCATTATTCACTCATAGCATCCCTCCAGGCTAAGAGCACCATACAGACTAGGCTGTTAGAGTTGATCTGAAAGAGCAATCTGTTCTAAACGACCGTCCCTGGATCTGCAACGGAACCCTGTAAATACCCTTCATTGCTCTGGTGGGGCAGTGTCACATTTCCTTCATGCTACTTTTGTGGCTGACATAAATGAGGCAGTGAGATTTGGACATTAGATGATCCTGGTTGATTGATACAGGAATGGTGCTTCTCCGGAGACAGGTAATTACAAATTCACTTTGCAGGATGTGAAATATTGTACATTTTAAAAAGTTGAAAAACATATACATGTCTTTATTCTTCAGACTTTGTCTTATTTTTCTGCTTGATGCCGGTGAGAGAGACACTCATGTACATTTATGAACTTTAAGCAAAATTTATTGAAACTTTGTATATGTTTTAATATTAAAGCCTATAGCAATGTGAAAAAAAATAGTCAACACAAAAATTCTGTGTGAATTTACTAGCACAAAAATTCTCTCCTGGTTATCTTCCAAGTGAAGACTTGCTATGTGATAGATCTTCCAAATTTCTTGACATTCTTGTGGATCAACTCAATGTGAGTAAGTTGTTTTCTGTAGCTGAGTGACTGAATTAAGAAAACAGCTGAAGGCAAGCACAGGGTCATATTCAAGCACAATAAATACATGTGTTGAATAGGCCCCTCCACTGTATAGGAAAGATTTAAGATAGGAACTTTGTATTTGCTTTTCATTTATAAATTTTTTTAATTGCTCTGGGTATTAAAAAATTTTAGACTGTTTTTATACCAATAAACTCATAAAATATGAACTACTAGGTTTATGGCACAACGTTTATGCAATTATTATAAGTAAGGACTAACTTGCATGGAAACCAATTTTAAAAAACTAAGACCTAGAGTTTAATGAAGTTGGTGTATTGTAATCAAGGTGCTCACAGTCACTGAATATTATATATTTAAGTATTTATATTTAGTTTTTTTTAAGGAACTAAAAAAGTTTATACATTATGCTTGAAACTGTACAGTAGAATAAAGAGATAACTGTTGTTTTGTTCAGAATTTCTTCCACTTATTTGTCCTGTAACTTCTGTGATTATTTATTTAATAATTTTAAAATTTGGCTTTTGTTTATTTGAATGACATGGTTACAGACACACCCACACGGACAGAGAGAGCAAGTGAGCGGGGAGGTGGATCTTCCATTTGCTAGTTCACTCCCCAAATGGCCATAATAGTAGGGGCTAGGCAAGCATGAAGTCAGGAGCCTGGAGATCCATCCTGGTCTTCCAAATTTGTGAAAAGGGCCCAGGCATTTGGACCATCACCTGCTGCCTTCCCAACGCATTAACAGGGAGCTGGATGAGAAGTGAAGCAACAAAATGGAACCATTGTTTATAAGAGATGCTTGCATTGCAGGTGCCTGCATTGCTTAGCCTGTTTTGGCACAAGGCTGGCCCCCTTGTTTAGCATTCTTCACCTAAATTCCTATTTATACTGTCCAATCAACTCAATTCCAAATTTTAATACGAGTCTCTGACGGCCTCATTATTCTATATGTAAATGAGAGGTAGTATACCAGGTTTATCATGGCAGAAAAGTAAAAATACATCTTCTGGTTTACTTTCCAAATGGCTACCATATCTAGGGATGAGCCACGCTAAAAGGATCCCGAGCTTCTTCCAGGTCACACATGTGAGTACAGAAACCCAAGGACTGAAGCCATCTTCCTTTGGTTTCCCAGGCACATCAGCAGGGAACTGGACTAGAAGTGGAGCATCCAGGAATTGAACTTGTGCCCTCCAGTTTTGCAACAGGTAGTTTAAGCCACTATGTCATAATTCTAGCTTCCCTTGACCTGAATTAATATAAAGTGTTTCTCAGTTTTCTTTTTTCTAATGTTGCATTTATTTATTTCTTGAAAGGCAGTTTTGAGAGAGAGGGAGGAGGAGAGAGAAAGAGAAAGAGAGAGGCTGTTTTCCATTAACTGGTTCATCCCAAATGGCTGCAAAAGCAAGGGCTGGGCCAAACCAAGGCCAGGAATTAGGAACTCCATCTGGGTTTCCCATGTGGATGCCAGGGCCTAAACTCTTGGGCCATCTCTGCTGCTTTCCTAGTTACATCATCTGGGAGCTGCATAGGAAATAGAACAACCAGATGCTCTTCTGGGATAGCAGCATCTCAAGCAGCAGCTCAACTTGCTGCCCCGCAACATCGATAAAGTTTTTCATTTTGCTGCCTTTGTAAAAGCCCACAAAAAAAGGTATAGTAAAACTCTTGAAGCAATCACTATAAATAAATCTCGTATCTATTCAATGTATTACAAAGTTAAGATGAGTGGAGAAAATAAAGATCTCTCAATAAAGTTGGTCAGAAACTTTTGTGTGTTTTGGGTACTATTTTCTTTCTAGTACCTGACACATAGAAGCTGTTAAGTAAATATTTGTTGAATGAAACCCTGTAAAAAGGTATATGCTCCAATCAAGAAGGTTAGATTTAAAGCAGTGTATTTCATGACATCAAAATCTAAGAATGATTTTTAAAAACAACATAGGATTGGCACTATGGTATAGCACATTAAGCCTCCACTTAAAGTGTCAGCACCCCCGTGTGAGTGCTGGTTAGAATCCCGGCAGTTCCACTTCTAATCTATCTCCCTGCTAATGATGTAAGAAAGCAACAGAAGATGACCAAAGTTGCCCCGTAGTCATCTGGGAGACCCGAAAGAAGCTTTCAGCTTCAGTCATTGTGGCCTTTCAGAGCGTGAACCAGCAAACGGAGGACCTCTTGTTCTGTTTCTCCTTCTCTCTATAACTCTGCCTTTTCAATTAAAAAAAATCTTTTCAAAACATAAATAACCAATTCCTGGCATGTAAAGTCTAAGTTTTCAAAACCAAGACTTCCACCACAATTGCTGATGTTATAGCATCACTTAACCTGTATTAAGCCATGGGGCTAACTTTTCTTCAAAATACATATTTTGAAAATGTATTACATGTAATAAATTAATATCAAGGAAACTATGTCTTAATGAAATAGGTGCTTGAGCAAATGTTGGCATTTTTAATAACTTTTTTCTCTTACTGATTGACAATGCTTATGAAAGAAGACATCTGGCTTCAGCTTTTTCAAAATAATATACAAAAACGTTATCCCTAGGTACTAATACATCATACATCATATATATCATACAGTGCTTTGGACTTTTCAGTAGCAAATGGCTTTGCTTTTTTTCCGAAGAGATTTGTTCAGATTTATTTGTTTCTGGGTTTATTCTCAAGTGGATTTTTTTTTCTCTTCATTTTCTCTATCATCTCCAATTAGCCCTTTTTCAATCTTTTCTGTGTTTGCTTAGACTGTGGATAATCAACTCAAACAAGTCCTCTGTTTTCAAACATTAGACCTTAGCTTCATAATGGTTTTTCAATATGAGATTTCCTTAAGTGTCTTAGTAATTAAAATAATTTTTTTTCATTGATTAAAATTAAGAATCTTCAAATTAAGAATTCTGATACGTTTGCCAGATAATGCCATTTTCTTTGACAGGTGGAACGTGGTTTAATAATTCAGTACTAATTTCAAGCATAAATTGGCAATCAACAGGGGGCTGTAGCTGTAAGTGAAATTCTATAGGTAGGAAAACCGATGGACCACCCAGCCCCCATAGGTGCTATCCTGCTTTGGAATCCCTCTGCTCAGTTTTTCTCCTGTCCAATCAGGTGGAATGTTTCTCGGGCACATGGGTTATACAGCTCAAAATAACTTGGGACCTGCAAGCTGACAAATGCTCGGGCTCTGGTGGTGACAGGTTGTCCAGCTTCTTACAGCCATCTTCACTGAAACTAAGGTTAACTCCTCAATCTCTATGGACGGCTGCACTCTATTTCCAAGGGTGTGAAGAATTTTCCTTTTCTACGGTTCTTCGCCTGCAAGCTCTCTTTGGAATAATTATCATCGCTGTGGAGTGCCTGGCTTGAACATCCTCATCTGGGTCAGCTAAAAAAAGAAAGGTAATATCCAGATTTAAGTGTACAAGTGTACTTTGATAACAGGGCATTGACAATGAGAAAAGGGGTATTTCAGAGAGCTAATTCTGTTAGAGTGAAACCTAGGATAACTTTCTAGTTATGTATGATTGACACAAAATCAAGCAAAAAAATAAGAAAGCTTTCTGCATGTAAAGATTTTGGAGACAATTGATGAGACACAGACATCATAACCTATTTGAGTCTCAAAGAAAAATGTCCCAACAGAGGAAGTTGTGATACACTGTGTATATCATTGTGACTTTTCTACACACTGATTTCTTAAACTAATGTTGTTTATACAGAGAACATGTATGCAGTGCTTATTTCCATTTTACAATAAATCAAATCTAAAATAATATGACTCCATAGTTAAAGACTTTCATTTAAAAGTTTTTTTGTCATGTAAATGGATATGCTTGCTATATTTAGAGTTGGGAGATCTGCACTCTGGATTAATGTACGCAACAGCTGCAGAAAGTCTTGCTCAAGGCACACTGCTCTTTCTTTCTCCTTTCTCCTCTCTCTGTCTCTCTTTTACATTCTGTTTGTCTCTTTCTCTCCCTTTCCAGTTTCATCAAAAACACACTTGACAGCCAGTAGCAAATGTTTGGCTTGGTATATTGCACTATTAGCAGTAATTAGAAACACACCTCGAATTATATTTTTAAACTGTATAAGCAAAGAAAAAGAGAAGATGGATCACTGTTATTCTAGTCCCCAAAAGGGAACATTATAGTAATAGTGTTAAGAACTTTTCTTACTTTACTAAAATATTTTTATGTATTTTCAGATACTAGATCCATTTATGTTGAAAGAAATGAGACTATCTGGTTACTTCCCATTAGCAACAGTGAGATGAATTTTCACATTCTCAATTAAAAATTTGTCATAATTTACAACTTCTTCTTAATAACTCTTAAGGTCACAAAAGTCCCAGAGTTCTTTTGTAGGAAACAGATTGTCTACATGGAAGGGAATAGTAAACATTCTTAAAACAAAATATTAACTTACATTATCTCACACATGGTTTGACAACAAGCAAAATATCACAAATCAAAGCCATTCTAAGAAAACTGAAATACGGACCCTGTACTAACAGAAGTGGCAAGAGACAAAATTATAGGCATTGCAGAATCTTAAAATAATGGACTATGAAACAAATAGTTGGATACTATCCCAATTCTGGAAGCTTGTCTCTATCCCTACTTACAACATACTGCTAATGTGACTGGAACTCACAACAATGTGTTAAACGCAGCCTTTTATGTATATATTATTTATAGCATGGAGTCCATTACATGTTTCTACTACCATGTGCTTACAGTGGCACATTTTCAATGGAACAGATTCACAGTTGCAACTTAGGAGTAGAAGCAAGTGCATGAAATTTTATCCAAGCTGGTTTTGGAATTCATAGCAATAGTTTCTGTAACTTTAATTTGTAAGAGGTAAAATACCAGATAAATCCAATCCCCTTTTTGAAAGAGCTTTGATGAACTAACACTAGTGTCTAAAAAGATATCAGCTCAATTTTTCAACCATTAATCCCTATATATAAGAGGAATAATGGAGTCTGTTCACTAACCTGAACATAGAAGACCAAAGAGGACTGCTAGAACCAGAATAATTGTCTTCACTCTCATTGAGGTCTGACAGACATTGCTGTTCTTGCGGTGTTGTTGTCTCTAGCAATACAGAAAGAAAGTATATTCTTAACACCTTCTTTCCTGTCTCCGAGGAGGTAAGAAAGAAACGAGCACCACAGATAGACATTCTTAAATTTCTCTGGTGTTTGAGTGTTTTCAAAAGAATCAGAACAGTGTGCCTTCACTTAAAGAAAACAAGCCCTGGTTTGTTTAGAAATATATTTTCAACAGTTATGTCTCTTGTGGAAAGAAAAATTGAAGTGACTGTTTACCTGCAGTCACTAAAGAATTCTCTGAGCTCGCATAGAACAAGTCACCTTGACAAGTTCCATCCTGGCTGCCTGGAACATCCACCTCCCCTTGGAGTCAACGCACTCCACACTCCGGCAAGAGCCCGGCAGAGTTCTCCCACCAAGGTGAATGGGAACTAGGTCTTGAGATCCCAAGCTTATTTGGGACCCCTATTCCTCTCTCTATTTCTCTCTCAATCTAGCAAATGCGTTGTGACAATTTAAGTAGGGAAGTTCTCTTTTTTCAAATCCTTAATTGCCTAAAAAACATATGACACAAATACCAAGACGTTAAAGGATAGAAGTGAAAGTGTTCATTGTTTTCTTATTTAAAAAGTAAGAATTCTTTGTGTTATTGCAGATCGACATAGGTTTCTCATTTGGAATTCCTTATGTAAGAGCTCAGCTCTTGGCCAGTGGTGAGGTCGTGAGAGCAACATAAAATCCCCACCCCACACCTATCACTTCTGCAACTACCACCAAACCCCTTTTTTGGTCCTAGATTGCTCAAGTTTCCTTGCTTGCTTTCCTTCAGCCTTTCAGTGGGCTGCAGGACTTACTTTTATACTCTCTTTGTTGACTTTCAAGTTAAATAGTAACTTTGGGCTTCAACTTCAATATCCTTCACACTAGTGTTGCCTGACATGTTTATCCTCCTTTGTGTATAAAAACATGGCACAGTTTTTCTCCTATAATAAAAACTCTAAAGAAATATAGATCTGGGCCCGGCATGGTAGCCTAGTGGCTAAAGTCCTCGCCTTGCACGCACAGGGATCCCGTACGGGTGCCAGTTCTAATTCCAGCAGCCCCTCTTCCCATCCAGTTCCCTGCTTGTGGCCTAGAAAAGCAGTCAAGGATGGCCCAAAGCCGTGGGACCCTGCACACACGTGGGAGAACCAGAAGAGGCTCTGGGATCCTGGCTTCAGATCACTCAGCTCCAACTGTTAAGGCCACTTGGGGAGCGAATCATCGGATGGAAGATCTTCCTCTCTCTCTCTCTCCTCCTCTCTATGTATCTGACTTTGTAATAAAAATAAAGTAAAAAAAAAAAACATGCACAGTATGTTTTATGGTAGACAATGTCTTTCTCCCACTTGAATGAAATCTTTACTTTTTTCCAACTTTTCAGCTTTATCAATTTGTTTGAAACAACAATAAGAGAATGGCATCTAAACTTTGGCCTATTTTCTGAAAGTCTTTCCTTTCTTCAACTCTCTAAGGAATCTCTTTCATTAAACAGAATCCCACTCATTTTCCTGTGTCATCTCAGCTTTGCCTATTGTTGTGACACACTCTTCAAATTTATATCTATCTGTGTATTTCTGCCTGTAGTCTTTCCTCTTTCAAATGCAAAGGTCTTTCAGAGAGAGGATCTGACACTATTTTCATATTATTATTGACATAGCACTTCCGTATAGCTCAAATTCTTACTGTGGTAACACAGGGTGCACTACTTTGTTAAATTGTTAATGCATTCCCACCAAAATAGACTAGAAATACAACTGAGATGGAAATGGTGCCTGTAACAGTAAGCAGGTGGATTTTGCAACAGTGTATCCCATTTGCACCTGAAAAGGTGATCCATACCCAACTGTCCAGAACTGGTTCCTACCTACTGGGATTTGGTTCTTTGCCCAGCAAGAGCCTCTTCTAAAGAAAATATTTAGCTGTTTCTTTTCGGTGACATAAGACAAAACAAAGCAAAGCAAGCACATCAACACGGATGTTAAAGAGAAGGAGCAATGTCTACCATTTTTATGATTCCACTAACGAGCAAACTAAACATAGTAATTATCAGCAGAAAAGTGTCATCTTACATTTGCATAGTATTATACATTTTTAAAGTGCTTTCATCAACAAACCTTTGAAGTGAGTGGAGCAGTTCCAACTGCCCCCAGTTTAAGGTGAGATACTTGAATATTCTTATCTCTTCCCATTCTGATTGTCTTCACAAATAATTATTAAATAGTAAAGGCTATTTTTGTGTCGACCTAAAAACCAGATTTGGATTCTGTGTTTTTTTTAATGGATGTGCTTCCCATATGTGGAACAATGTTTAAAGACATGTGCATAAAAGATGGGTTTTCTTTCAACTTTATTAAGGCCTAGTTGACAAAAATTATATGCATTTATGATGTATGACTTAATGGTTTGGTATGTGTTTACAATGTATAATGATTAAGTCAAGCTAATGAACATATCCATCACCCTCATGAGGCTGGATTTTTGCTTTTTGTTTTTGTGGTGAGAACTTTTAAAATCTACTGGCTTTGTTTTTGTAAGATTCATTTATTTTTATTTGAGAGGCTAAATGAGAGACAGAAAAAGAGAAATCTCTCATCTATCGGTTTCTTCCCCAAAGACCAGTTCAAACCAGGCTAAGGCCAGGAGCTAGGACCCCAATTTGGGTCTCCGAAATGAGTGTCAGGGACTCAGGTACTTGAACATCACCTGCTGCCACCTGGACTAGAGTAAAACAGGGACTCAAGCCCAGGTACTGTGGTATGGAATGTGGGCAACCCAAGAGATGACTTAACCACCAGGCCAAATGCAGTCTCATCTCTTCCCTGTAAATGAGTCTACCAAGCACCCATTCAGTGGGCCATCAATGTTGGGATCACTTGACTTTGTCTTTTCTCTTATATCCCACTTTCAATTCACAGCAAATCATATTAGCTTTGCTTTCAAAAAGTGTCTCAAATCTGACCATTTCTCAGTCCCCCCACTGTTACCATTCCTGGGTCCAAGGCAGCATGCTGTAATCTCCTGCTTAGCGAATTGTAAGAGCCCCCAAAATGATCTGCTCACTGCCAAATTTACCCCCTTCAACTTGGTTCTTTGCATAGCAGCCACGATTGAACTTTTTCAAAATCATGCCACCTGCTTCTCAAAACCACAGAGTGGTCTTCCATTAACATGTTTAATACAACTTGAAGTTCTTTGCATGTTCTTGAGGCCTTACTTAGTCTGACCTGATACTTTTCTGACCTAATTTCCTTCCATCCTTCTTTTTCACTTGCTTCCTGGTACACAGGGCTCAACTCAAATGCACTATACACTGATCTCTTCACACCCTGACACGTCTGTCTGCAATATCCATCTTCCCCACAGCCCTCTCTCCCATTGTGGTTAACTTCACCACGTTAGGCACTTTGCTTAACCCTCCTCACAAAAGTAACACACTGCTCTTTCTGTTTGATCTTTCTGTTCCTTTGCCTTACTTATTTATTTTGTATAATGATATCTTCCTCCACTAGAATGTCAGCTTCATGAAGACAGACTTTTTTTTTCTGAACCCAGAGTTCCTAGTACATAATAGATGCCCAATAAATATTTTTTGGGTGAATGAATTAAAGAAAAACCAAGTTATCCATAATGACGCTTGAGATATTTTAGAGTATAAAATCTTTTGGTGGACTATATCAGCCAGTGGATTCTGGAGAGATTCATCATGCTCAAAATGGCAAGACTGGCAGCAATTCAGAGCTGTTGAACTATTAAAACCACTTGAACAGTGCCCTCAGAGCATGTCCCATGTCAGGGACCCTGGGATGAGTGAGAGGCTGAGTGGAGCTTCTCCTTTTATCTCTCCCTCACTCCAAATACAGAAAAAAAGAGAGAGAGAATAAAATATTTGAAACTTTTAAGAGATGGCTTTTAAATTAGTATTTATTAGAATAAAGTATTTAAAATAATATTTGAAAGTAATTGATTTTCATAATTCTTTAATATTTATTAAAATTATATATGTGTAATTTAATCTCAGAATTAAAAATCATTATTTGATAGATGAGGATAATTCTTATCCAAATCAACTAAGTTCCTTTTTCAAGACAACAGAGTGCTTTAGTATAAGAGCTGAGGTTCAAATCCAAGTTTTCTGATTATAATCAGATATTCTTTCCTACTTCTGCATTGGAAACAAAACAAAATTTTATTTGAAAGTCATCTTAAAATGATGACTGCCTTTACCAGTATAGCCTTTTTCTTCCTTTGCCTCTGTAAGTTTTCTTTGTCCTACTTTACTGTGAAATTTTAAAAATTAATAAAAATAAACAATAGATTCGGCAGGGAATTCTAGTAAGGAAAAGAATTCAACAAATATACGCTGATTAGCGTCTATGCTCTGTATGTATACAGAGATGATGGTGAACAAGACAAATTTAGAGAGGCAAAAAGGAAGCAGAGATATGAAAGAAAATGTGAAAAGCAAGCTTTGGGAGCACTATGGAGAGGTACCCAACCTAAGAAAGAGAGGAGATCCAGGGCAATGATATCCTAGTTTGGAACTGAGGACTTTGCAGAACTAGATGCAGATAACACGGTTGAGGGAGCAGGGACAGGGAGCAACCCTGCACACTGTCTACAAAAGGCTTGAAGTCAGCCCAGACTAGGAGTATCTCAATAGTATTTAAAATACCTTGAATGAATTACAAATAAAGAGTTTGGTGTCTCTTCAAAGTTTTTTCTTGGATCAAGACACCTCACTATTTTCTACCTCCACTTCTTGTCTAGAAAATGGAGACTGTGTTGTTTGGCCATAGTTGTTTTATGGGGATACTAGTTATCACTTACAGAATGCTCCCTAAGTACCAAGTGCATGTAACCATCACTTTAACCTGTGGGAGACAGCTACTGTTATTATCTCTCTTTTATAGGTGAGTAAACTGAAGCTGTCAGAGGTCAAGGTTTCTTGGGTTTATACAGCTAGCAAGTGTCCCAAGTAGGATTTGAATCAGTTCTATCCAACACCACGGTGTTAGTCATAAGCACTGCATTAAACATTAGACGTGGGTATTCAGACTAGTGGTTAAGAAGCCGTAAAGATGCCCATGGGGGCCATCTGAGGAGTGAACCAGGGAATGGAAGTTCTGTCTGTCTGTCTATCTCTGTTCTCTCGACCCCTAAATAAGCACATAACTCTTAAAAAATAATTACTGAGTTAAACAGACTATTTTTAAAATTATTTAAGAAACGTGTGTTCATTTTTCCCTAGAAATGAGTGTGATTTTTCTCGTTGTTTTGTTGATAGCATGCAGGACGACAGCACAGAAGCTTCTACTTCCATATCTCAGCTTCTAAGAGAGAGCTATTTAGCTGAAACCAGACATCGGGGAAACAACGAGAGAAGCCGAGCAGAGCCTTCCTCCAACCCTTTCCATTTTGCAAGTCCTTCTGGGGCTGCTGAAGGGGGCGGAGGCCAGGATGAGCTTCCAGATCTTTCAGCCTTTCTGAGCCAAGAAGAATTAGATGAAAGTGTGAACTTGGCAAGACTGGCCATCAATCATGACCCTTTGGAGCAAGCAGATGAAGCTCAATCTAGAAAACATCTTTCTTCGGACCAGCTGAAACCCTCACCTAAATCAAATTTTGAGCCTAACTTCTGCCAGGATAACCCTCGAAGTCCTACCAGTTCTAAGGAGAGCCCCCAGGAGGCTAAAAGGTCCCAGTACAGTTCTGAAGCCCAGTCTAAAAAGGTATTCTTAAATAAAGCAGCCGATTTCATTGAAGAGCTATCCTCTCTTTTCAAAGCCCACAGCTCCAAAAGGATCAGACCCCGTGCCTGCAAAAACCACAAGAGCAAGTTGGAATCTCAAAACAAAACGATGCAGGAAAACAGCTCTAGTTTCTCAGATCTGTCAGAAAGACGAGAAAGATCTTCTGTTCCCATCCCGATCCCTTCGGATACCAGGGATAACGAAGTCAACCACGCCCTTGAGCGGCAGGAAACCAAGAGGCGAGAAGCTGAGCAGGCTGCCAGTGAGGCGGCCGGTGGGGACACTACGCCAGGTTCTTCCCCTTCCTCTTTGTACTATGAAGAACCGCTGGGGCAACCTCCCCGGTTCACTCAAAAGCTACGGAGCAGAGAAGTTCCAGAAGGAACACGAGTACAGTTGGATTGCATAGTGGTAGGAATTCCACCACCTCAAGTCAGGTAAAAATGGCTCCTTCTTAATGTTCACTGATTGCTTTGTGTCAGCCATGGGATTCCTAAGTAGTTTCTTTTAAATATATGGCTTTAAACATTGTATACTACATATAAAAGTTATGTATATATGATAAATATAAAAAAGTCAACATCTAAGATAGCTCTGATAAAGATCATATCCAAAATGCAATTTAAATTTACTAGTAGCCAGGTCTTTAAAAAGCAAAATGAATATGTGAAGTTAAAGTTAATAACACTGCTAATTTCCCCAACATATTACAAAATATTATCATTGCAAAATACAATCAATGTAAGATTTATTAAGAAGATATTTTACTTCCTAGTCATCATATCAGGTTTACAAAATCCAATGTAAATTACATACTTTAGAACACATCTTAATTTGTTGCTAATTTTTTTCTAGGAAAAACTCACTCTTCATTTGCAATTCATAAAATTTATAGTTGAAAAAGTAGACTGAGATATTTGGAAGTTTTTCAATAACTGAATTGGGTATGATTTTAATTTAAAGGAATTAAAACAAATACAATCCAAATTCAATTCTTCAGTTACACTAGCCACATTTCAAGTGCCCTATGAATAGCCACAAGTGGCTAATGGCTAGAGTTCGTTGTGCGGCACAGTCTGTAGCTTTGCAAAAGAAAAGTATAAGATCTCTACTCAATGGATACCTGTAGTATTTTTAAAAATTTAATGAAAGCCAAATATTAGGATACAGACTGGTAAAATAAACATACAGTGGATTGTGGCTAAGGTCCATACAGGCTTATTTTACATGTATTAAAATCATGATAATCTTTTGATGTCTGCTTACTGGATGCTATTTTCTAAATGCCCAAGTATTTCCGTGATAGAATTGGTGAGTAGTAAGGATGTCTATCTTCTATGTGCGTGGCCTAGTCATTTTTTCTGTGAGGCAATTACAGTCTAAGGTTTAGGATTCCTTGCTTCTTAGGTGCTACCCAGGTTGGTTGGTTTGCTTGCTTGGTTTTGAAGGAGTTCTTCCACATTTATTATTTGCATGTCCCATAAGACCTGCAACCAGTTTTGGTCTTCTGGGTGCTCCTTGTGAGATACATTACTCTTTTTTTTTTAATCATTTATCATCATCATCATCATCATTTTATGATACAATTCCATAGGCCCTGGGATTTTCCTTATCCCTTCCCCGGTTCCCCCCTCCACCCGAGTTCCCCTATATCATTACTAAGGTATAGTTTTTCATACACAGTCATATGTCCATTATCGTGGGCATGGACAATGACACAGATACATTACTCTTGTAATGAATTCCTGGTCCTGTAGAAGTTACCTTGGCTCCCTAACCATCTAATTTCTACTAAAATATTACTCCATTACTATTTAGTGTTTATTCACTGTATATAAATGGGGTTGCATCTTTTTTCCTTATGTCTTGCTCATATTATAGGACAATATTAAATGTTAATAAGGGTATTTCTGCTTTTGCATACATGCAGATTCAGAGGACTGGGTCCAAAGCTATATCCATAGACTGAATTTTACTTTCTAAAGGAAAATAAAGCAGTGTCAAATATTTTTATGACAGTATATGCATTTTACTATCAGGTTATGCAATTGACCTCTTTGTGGGCTGCAGTTCTTCGTATCTAGAGGATCAAACACAGTATCTGGACCCTAGTCATTCAGAAATGTCAGGTGAATTAGTGAATAAAAACACAGGAAATCATGTAACTCAGCCTAGGTTTAACAAAAGAATGAGACCACTGACCTAACAAAAGATTGGAACTAAGGAATACAATACAGGTCTGTCCTTCTCCTCTAAACGTGCCTGATGATGCTCCCAGGGACTTTGGTCGGTAACACTAGCAGGATGGCATTACAGCACCATGCTAGGCATCCGGTCAGTCTACCTAAGCTTGTAAGCACACAAGTTACAACATACATACAACTTAGGTTCATATTTGTGCTGTCCACTCGTTTCTAGACATAGATTTATTCCAAAATAAACAAATAAATAAATAAACCACATCATTCAGGCCTCATCTTTCTCATTTCTCAACCATAACAATCCCAGATACAAGAACAAGTTCAACACACCACTGAGAAAAATCAACGAGGAACAAAGTACTCACCCCCTTCAACAAAAAAAATTTGAAAGTAGGAATTTGTAAGTCTGCCAACTAAAAAGTCAGAAAGCACAATGTCATATAGCAACATCCATTTTACCTGGGAAGAATTATTTTATTGATGGAATTCATGCCTGTTTCCCAATATTTTATATATATTCATATTTAATTTCATGGTTATAGCTGTATTTTAAAGAATTAGAATTTTCCAAGAGAATGAATTAGTTGTTATTATTTTTCTAAGCATGTTATTTATGTAACTCTAATCAGAAAGCAAGTATTTATTTATTTAGTTTACACTATGTGCTTGGTGTTATTGCTACTGCCGTGACAGAGACAATATGCCCTTGCTCTCAGGGAACTTGCAGTCCAAAAGAGAAATTGTCCTAGTTTTTATAGCAAAAACCATGAATAATATCAGGCTTCAGAAGAGGGATGGCAGACTAGGAAAGTCAAAATGGGCTGCAGAGGTGGGTAAGATTTTAGTTGACCTTGGAAGAATAAAATTTGCTCACTCATGCAACAAATACATATTCCGTTATTAAAGTGATCAATTATGAATGTAAAAGACATGAGAATGATTGGAGGTCCAGCTACAGTGTTTGGAGAGGGTAGCTCACAGTATAGTACAGAAGGCAGACAGGCACATAAACTACACAGCAAGGGCTATGGGCAAAAAGACAGAGAATGCAACAATAATTCAAGGGAAGATGTGAGTCACTCTGGCTGGAGTCAGAGATAAAGGAATTGTTAAAAAGAACAACGAGAAGATAGATGAGTGAAAGTGGAAGGAGAAAACAAGTGCCAAGACTGAGAGGCAAATATTTTCGGGAAACCACAAGTACTTGGCTATGTGAAGAACGTGGGATAACAGGTGAGGAAAGATTCAAGATAAGATTAAAGAGGTAGGCGAAGGAATGAGTTCTTTCCATGTAGATCAATTTAGCATGTTTAGATAAGGGCATAGATGCTGGAATTGTCATGATGTTTTTACACAGTGTGGAGGAGGCTGATTTAAATGGAAAGCAGAGTAGAGACAGATGACTTTGAAGAACCTTGAAAGCAAAGCACAGTAGCTGATTTATGGGGGGAGATTGATGGGACTATGAGGAGAATGAAGGATCATTTCCAACGGGCAAGCAGGCAGAAATGCAGGATCAAAGGTCAAAATGAGAGGGTGGAACAATGGGGAGCATCCGGGAGTATCAGGATACAGGGAAAAAGTCAAAACAATACCTCTGAAATTACAAAAGAACCACAAACACTGTAAACACTGGAAACCGTCTTCCAGATTTGGCGGCAGAACAGTTTTGTGGAGTTGTGTTTCCAAACTTCTTTTGGCAGTAACTCCTCCCTCCACCAAGGGTAACATAATCTGTTACCTCAATAAATATGACATAGACACGGTTTTCAGATAAAAATGGTGCTCTTGGGATTCAAAAGGGATGAGGCAACGGCAGATTGGAGCACTCGCTGCTTGCTCACCACTGAATCTCCTGTGACATCTCCCAGGACCCAAGAGTAGTGGTTTTGATCCAGTGGGATTCATTTTTAAAATGCACTGAAGCAATACAATATTAATATCTTTTGATTTGCTTAAGAAGAACAACACAATCAATAAGGGTAGCATCCTTTTTTTTTTTTTTTTGCCATTTTAGCAAGAGAATACAATGAGTATAGAATGGGAAGCTATGTACTCATTTCACTTATCTGCTCAAAACCCTAGTTTAGCAAACTGGAACAAAATCATTTTTATTCATATTTTGGTATTCTACGTAGAAGTTACTTCATCTGTGGTGGGTGGAATCTTATGTAACTGAAGATTGCACTTTTGTAAGCTTATTGATCATGGATACAGCTTCATTGGAGGAGTTATCTTTTAAAAAAATGAAATATAAGCATGCTTTACTCACAGATGAAAGAGTCTGCAGGAATTCACAGCAAATGGCCATGATCCCTTTTTGTGCTCTGATGCCAGATGCTTTTCCAGGAATGTACAGCTGGGTCATCAACCATTTGCTTGAACACAACCTTCTGAAGAAGCACAAATTCACCTTTCATAGATATGAGTGTCCGCCGGGGTTGTTAACTCTGTTGTTGCTACGTGTGCATGTTTTCTACATGTAGCATGCCTAGGAAACACAAAGAAAACAAAATGGTATAAACAAAGGAATAGTTTAAACAATACATGATAATTTCCCGCTACATTATTTAGGAACTTTCCTTCTACATTTTTGAAAAATCTAAATACTTTTATTCACTCGTATAAATTAAGTGCCTATTTAAATGCTATGTGCTATTGTAAGCACTAACCTTAAAGGGCAAATAAAACGAAGCCTCCACCTTCATAGAGTTTAGAGTCTAGTAAGAGAGGCAGTAGGGAGTAGGGAGAGAGAGAAACAAAACCTTATGAGTAGGCTAAGGACGGATTACCTGAAAAGTGGTGTTCAAAGTGAGAAATAAAGAATGATTAGAGAGATGAGCATGTGGGGAAAAGTGTTACAGACTGAAGGAACAGAAAAGTAGAAGCCCTTAGAACAACAAAGCTTCATTAAGTTGAAGGAATTGACATTACCAGATCACAAAGAGTAAGAAATGGTTTGACCTAAGTCCTGAGAGGGAGTGGAGCCAGATTCTGAGAGCCTCCTAGACAGACTCAAAGTGGGTTTTCTGATCAGCCTCCTCAGTGTCCCTTGGGACCCTAATGGAGAACCAACACACACACCACGTCTGAGACCAACTGAACCAGAATCTCCAGGGGTGAGGCCTGACCACCTGTTGCTTTAACAAACTACTGATAACTTGTTGAGGTAAAGCAGTGTGTTGCATCGTCTGTCTGCTTCGTGTATGTTTGAAAATTTACATACTGAAAAGGTTTTAAAAATGGTTTACATACACCAAAAAATTTATATAAGTGGAGTTGTAATGTCTGTCTACTTCTACCACTTAATTTGTTTTCCCTGAAGAGGATATCCAGGCTATTGCTTACAATCCTAATTCTTTCCTTTTCATCAGGATAAAGTATTTTAGCATGGGGACAGAGTATTGAATTATTGATATACATTTGGATTGTTTCCAATGTATGTCCTAATAAGAACAACATTATTATAAATGTCCTAATATTCCTGCTGTGCAAGCCTTTCCTGGTGTGTGTGTGTGTGTGTGTATGCCTGGACATGGAATTGCTGGTAAAGTGAGTGCAAATTCAGCTTCAAAACAACATCAACTGGCTTTCCAAAGCAATTATTTCGGTTTACCTATATAATTTTAATGGTCTATATCACTGTCAATATTGATATCAGTATGCTTTAATTTTTGCTAATCTGATGTGTTTGAGAAAAAGCGTTATCTCAGATGGCTTTAATTTTCTTTTCCAAAGTTACTAATGTTGGGAATTGTTTCCTATGTGTATTGACCACTGTACGTTCCTTTTCCAGAAGGACTTGTTTATATCTTTCATTAATTTTTCTATTGGAGTATTTGTTTTTGTGCTGTATACTATGAAATTATCCTCTTTCTCTTTTTATTTTCTCTATGAAAATCTTTTAACAATTGGATGTTCTTAATTTTAGCATCTAAGTTTTATTTTGGGGGGTAATTTTTATAGTTTATGTCTATTTTAAAAGAATTCCTGGGGCCAGAGCAATGTTTCAATTCGCTAATTCTCTGCCTGCAAGCACTGTCATCCCCTATGGGCACCAGTCCATGTCCTAGCTGCTACTTCTCATCCAGCTCCCTGTTTGTGGCCTGGGAAAGCAGTGGAGGATGGCCCAAAGCCTTGGGACCCTGCCCCCGGCATGGAAGACCCAGAAGAAGTTGCTGGTTTTAGATTGGCTCAGCTCCAGCCATTGTGGTTACTTGGAAAATGAACCAGCGGATGGGTGATCTGTCTCTCCTGTAAATCTGCTTTCTGATAAAAATAAATTTTTAAAAAGTTCTAACCTGAAAGTCATACAGATATCTTTTTTTTTTTAAAACATAAATGTATTTGAAAGGCAGAGTTACAGAGAGAGAGAGAGAGATCTTCCATCCACTGAATCTTCCATCCCCCCAAATGGCCACAATAGGTTGAGCCAGGTTTCTGCCAGGAGCTTCTTTCAGGGCTCCACGTGGGTAGTAAGGCCCAAGGGACTTGTGTCATCCTCTCCTTCTTTCCCCACGCCGTTAGCTGGATCAGAAGTAGAGCAACCAGGACTAGAATTGGTATTTATATATGGGAGACTGGCTCTGCAGGCACAGACTTAGTGTACTATGCCAATGTGCCAGATATATTATTATACATGTTTTCTAAAAGTTTTATAATCTTACCTTTCACATTCAGTTTTTAATCCACTTAGTGTTCATGTAGAGTGTAAAGAAGGAAATTCACTTCAGGGTTGGTTTTTTTGTTTTTTAGGGTTTTTGTTTGTCTTGTTTGATTGAATAGCTTCTTATTCTAGCACCAGTTTATGGGAAAAAAATGTATTTTTGTCACTGATCTGTAGTGTCAGCTCTATCATAAATCAGTTCCATAAATACACTATTCCCTTGGTCTTTTTCCATGGCTTATTTTTCTCATTACCTATTCATTCTGCCATAGTTCTTGATTTCCAACTTTTTCATCTTAAGGACTTTTAGGTCTTTTTGTTCTTGGTATTTATTTTTTAAGTTTTATCTATGTGTTTTAAAAGTAGAGGGAGAAAATGGCTGCCCTGGCCAGGGCTGGTCCAGGCTGAAGCCAGGAGCTAAAACTCTGTCCAGATCTCTCTCGTGTGTGGCAGAGGACCAAGCACTTGCACCATCCTCTGCTGCCTTCCCAGGAGCATTAGAGGGGAGTTGGATTGAAAGCAGAGCAGCTGGGGCTAGACCCTGTGCTTCAACATGGGATGCCAGTACTTCAAGCCGCAGCTCGGTTTACTGCATCACAGTACCAACAACTTTTCGTGGCCTTTTCCTCTATAATTAAAAAATTTAGAATCACCAAATTCCACAAAATTTTTTACAAAATCTGAAGAGATTTTTGGAATTTTATTGAATTTGTACACCAATGTAGGCAGAATTTTGCATATAGTGAGCTTTCATGTTCAGGAACAGGAAGTATTTCTGCTTTTCTTTAGCTGCTCTCAAATTTCTTTTAAAAATATTTTTTCCTTGGACTTAAAAATCTCCAGTTAGCTTTATTCATAGATACCTCATTTTTGATGCTATTATAAATGCTACCTTTTAAAAACATTTATGTGCTGTGTTACATATATGTAGATATAATTTGTATATATTGTAATATATACATATATCATACATATAAAATATAACTGAGTTTTATAACATTACTAAATTTATGGAACAATTCTGCTTTCAGAAATTTTCTCATTAAATAGCCACTAAATTCACAAACATTTATGTGTACATTTTTAAATCCAGTCCTTTATTTTGTATTTCATTTCCTTATTTTTCTGAGCTAAGTCCTCCAGTACAATGTTAAACAGAAGTGGACACTTTGGCCTTATTTTTTCTTAAAGGGAACACTTTCCATATTTCAATATTGTATAGAATTGCACTGTAACCTTCCCTGTTTAGTAAGATGAAGATTCTTTAAAATCATGAATGCATATTAAATTTTATCAAACCTCTTTTTACCAGGATTATTATTTTTTCCTTATTCTGTTAATATGATAAAGAATGATGGTTTTATAATATTAAAACATTCATGAATTTTTTAGATAAGTACAATTTGATCAGAATAAGTACCTTTGTACATGTTTCTGGTTTAGGTGTACTAATATTTCGTTAACAGCTTTTGCATTTTTGTTACAGTATGAAAATGACCTCAAATTTTTTTCTCATAGTTGTGTCAGAAGAAAATTGTTCCAAGCCCCAGAGTGATATTTAATCAGTACAACTGAAATAGTCCTGTAGGCTGCTTATGGTTTAAATCTTTCTGATTGCATGTGACATTCATTTTGAAATAATTTTGAGTCCCACTGTTTTCTAGACTATGTTGCAAAGGAATTCCAATACTTGGAATTTGGGTTGATAAGGAAAATTTCTCAAAAGAGATTGGGAAGGCACACTCTAAGTGATAGAAAGAAAGAAAGAAAGAAAGAATCACAAATGAGAGTTTCTTCCAGAAGAAATAAGTACTCAGCTACACTGAAATCTAATTAGATGTAAAGGAACATGAAACTGGATTCAGTTTAATAGTAGGGAGGCTGTCAATAATATGAATGAAGCCATTTGCCTGTGATGCTAGTGTTCTGACTTGAGTCCCAACTGCTACTCCACTTGTGATCCAGATCTCTGCTAATTCAACCAGGGAAAGCAGTGAAAGATGGCCCAAGGACATGGGTGGAAAACCTGAGGAGTTCTACATTCCTGGCTTCAGCCTGGTCCAACCCCAGCTATTGGAGGTGTTTGGAGAGTAAACCAGTATACGGAAGTCATCTCTGTGCATATCTGTCACTATTCATCTGTCTGTCTCTCCCCGCTTTTCAAGTAAATAAAACAAGTAAGGCTAACTAAAGCAAAATTTTGAATACACAATTAGGTACAGAGGCTTGGAATGGAGTCATACAGGAGAGGAAGCCAGAAGTTGTTTTGGTTTCACAGTAAATCCACCTCTAAGCTGATGAAGCCTGATTGACAAGAACAGTCAAAACTCAAATCACATCTCAGAGTATACTTTGGCCCAGAGCAAAACACAGGCCAGGGCGCAGGGGTGGTCAGGGTGATTAAGCCAGGACCTGCATTCAGAGATGCTCTGGCACAGGTCAGGGCTTCTGGCTTCCTCTGCTTGGGCTAAACAACAAACACAGCCTTTTATACAGCAGCCAGAGGAGCAACAAAAACATGCTGGAGAGGCAGGGCCGCATCTGCCACAGCTAGCAATAGCCAAGAGAACTGGGCAGCGCCTGGCTCACACTGTTCACCCTACCTGAAGTCATGGTGTGCCCCTCTCCAACAAACACCAGAAACAGCTTCCTGTATCAGAGCCAAGATCCTTAAAAAGCAAGGCATTTAAGCAGCGGAGGAAAGCCAACACTACCCAAGAGACTCCACACTGAACTAAAGGAATTTACTCTGAAAGATTTAGCATAGCAAACAGAAGGGGAACAAATAGTATGAAAAGATTCGTCACTGAATCAACAATAGCAAAACCAGTAATTCAACACTGCACATCCAGTAACAATTCATTTAACACTCAGTATGCATCATGAGCTATTCTGGATACTTGACAGGCATCAGTAAACAAAGTTTCCTGCCATGTTATAGTTTTAGATGAGTTGGAGAAAAGATAAGGATAAAAAAAATTAGGTAAGTAGTTGAGTAATAAGCACAAGATAAAGATTTCTAGAAGGGGAAATTAGTCACCCCTTGATCAAAGTAATTTAACCTTTTTTAAAATGTTCTTTGAGGAACTGTTGCACTTTCACATTAATTTACATTCTTCTGCTACATCTAAATTTGGCTCTGTAGGAGGAGGTGGTCTTGATGTTTTGGTGTTAGCCAATTGCTTGTTTATAACAGGTTTCTAATAGGTTTCAAAGGTTACTTGATAACTTTTTTAAAAGGTTACCAAGTAGTTGCCACGTAGAATTCAACACATTTTAGTAAGATTCTGAGTGTGTGTGTGTGTGCATGTGTGTGTGTGTGTGTGTGTGTGTGTGTGTGTGTGTGTGTGTGTGTGTGTACTCTCTCACTCACAACTCCCACTCTCCCATGAATGGAACAGAGTTTTTGGAGTTAAAAACTTCAGCTTGCTAACTTTGTAGCAATCAAACAGGAAATATAAAATACCAAAGTGTGGCACAAAATCCAACACAGCTGAGCCCTATTAGAAAACCTCAATCATGACCCTACTGTCCAGAAGGCTCCAGTGCAACCTATGCATGAATAATTGCTCTGCTACATGGAATGAACTGGAAATGTCAGTAAACACCTTTACTGCCTTTGGGCTGTGTGTCAGGATTTATGTGCTTCACATAAGACATTAGGCACTGTGAGATGGAACTGACAGAAGACAATGCAAGCACAGCTCCTACCTGACAGCCAGGCCTTCTTGAAACACGAACAAGAATGCTAATCTGAGTTCATTCGGCTAACATTCATCCCACAAACATCATCTTGAGCAGTGATGATATACCACATACTGTGCTATGTAAGAAATAAAGAGGGATTTATAAAACAAATGTGATCATTTCTGCCCTGGCGGCATTTATTGCTCAGTTAGGGAAAGGTGTGAAACAAGTAAACCTATGAATAAATATATAGTTATAAATGATGCATAGGTGCTGTTAAAGACAAGAATGGGACTTTAGGAGAGAGAATAATAGAAGGCGAGATAGGGACTTTGGAAGGGCAGGGGTGTAAGGTTAAAGGGACACACTGAGTAATCATTCTTTTTATGAGCATTATTCCTGGTGAGTCAGAACAACACATTCAAATTGCATTTAGAAGTTGCTAATGTGCTGAGACAATGAGTCATAATATTTATCTAAGCCATACTTCAGCTGAAATAGAAGCCTAAAAGCAGAATGGTGACATACAGCCGGAAAGCCCAGTTCAATGAGAATAAGGTGTCACTTTAGTACCTTCCTTCCCCAGGGTGCCAGGCAGATGAGCAGACCTGGCAGGCTAGTGTGGGAATCAAAGGTGGGACCTCCTTTATCCACCAGACCTGCCCGGCTTCCCCACATCACTGACTCATTTCTGCTGAACCATGAATCACATCTGGCTCCCACTGCCCTTCTGGAAGTGTCATGATGACTTGGCGTTCTCTAGGCTTCCAGCTGAGCATTTCTGTGAAAACATACCAGAATGTGAAGAAAAGCAATGTTTCCCTCCTTACCCACCCGTGTCTTCAGAGAAGCTGGATGTATCTACTGCCTTTTCAGAACCCCACCTGATCCGGTGCTATTTCTGAGTGGGTTATGTGTTAAAACAAGAGTGACAGTCACTGACAGCGTTTTGGGTCTACTTGAATCCACCCTGGCCATCCAAGAAAGGACAAAAACATTCCTCACACACAGTTCAGGCACTCCTCCTTCCTCTAGTCATCTAATGGCTCATAGATGTTTTCATCTATTTGTTTTGTCACATCAACAGAGTTTTCATTGCTTACAAAAGCCAAAAAAAAATTTTTTTAAAGATTTATTTATGGGGGCTGTGTTGAAGTGTAGCAGGTCACGCCAGAGCCTATGACTCCAGCATCCCATAGGAGTTCTGGTTTGGGGCCAATCTGCTGTGCTCCTGATTCCCTGCTTATAGCCTGGGAAAAGCAGCAGAAGATGGTCCAAGTGCTTGGACCCCACACTCACATGGGAGATCCAAAGGAAGCTCCTGGATCCTGGCTTTAGCTTGACCCAGTGCCAGTCACTGAGGCTATTTGGGGAGTGAGTCTGTGAATAAAAGGTCTCTCTCTCTTTTTCTCTTGCCCCATCTATCTCTTTGTAACTATTTCATGTCTTTTTTTTTTTTTAAGATTTATTTTAAAATCAGAGAGAGAGAGAGAGGGAAAGGAAAAAAGGAGAGACAGGGAGTGGAAAACAGCCAGGGTTTGCTCAGGCCGAAACCAGGAGCATAGAACTCCATTCGGGTCTCCCACATAGGTGTAAGGGGGCCAAGTACTTGCATCATCTTTCATCCTCTGTTGCCTTTCTTAGGTGTATCAGTAAGAACTTGGATAGGTTCTCAAACCAGCAACCGTGTAGGGATACTGTTGTGGCAAGCAGCCATTTAACCTACTGCACCAAAATGCCAGCCCCATAAATATTATTAAAGAATAAATTACTTAACAATTCTATTTTTTTTTTTTGCAGTTGTCAGCTTATTTCCCTCTAGATTTCAGAACAATATGACAGTGGTCCTCAAATGTTTTCATTTAAGACCGTTTTACATTTTAAAAATTACCAAGCCCCAATTGGAAGCAATTGTTTCACTCACTTTCCTCTATTTCTCAACTTGCCCTCCCTGATCGGTGGTCCATGTAAGCATGCATCCTTCTCCACTACGTAAACATCATCAAAAATAAAATAAATTTCTTTTTTAAAATTACTGAAACTATATCTATATGCAATATAAGAAACTATATTTATATGCATTATTATGATTTATCATGTTATAAGAAGTTAACACTGGGAATTGTTTTAAATAGTTATTCATTCTGAAAAGGCAATCATAAACGTCTTAACATGAATTATTTCATCAAGAGTAACTTTTTAAAAAAGCTTCATAAGAATAGTGGCAGTGTTTTACATTTTTGTGAATCTTTTTGGGGTTTAGTTTAGTAGACAATAGCTGGATTTTCATATTTGTTTCTGCATGTAGTTTGTTATGCTATGTCATTTAAGCTGAAGTAAATAAAACAAATCCACCTTCACAAATACATGCTTTCAGAAACAGCGGAGTGTTGTAACAGGCTTTCAGAGTGTTGTGGCTTTTGTAGCTTGACGCTACTCCAATTGTTTTAGAGGTTAGTAGCAATGTGAAATCTTAAACCATACCAATGAACTTGCACAGGCCTCTCTACTAAAGTTCACTGAATTTGTTTTGAATTTTGGAAGGATAAGTAAGTAAGCTTTGCCTGTCTCCCTGAGGCACTGACATCCCATACCAGAGCGCCCATTCAAGTCTCTACTGTTGTTTCCAGTCCAGCTGCTGCTAACGGACCTAGAGAACCAAGAGAAAGAGGCCCAAGTGTGTGGGTCCCTGCCACCCAGGTGTAGATCTGGATGGAATTCTAGCTTCCTCACTTCATCCTGGGCCAGTCCCAGCCCTACTGTTGCCATCGGCAGATGATGTGAACCAGCAGATGAATGACCTCTCTCTGTTTCTCCCTTTCTCTGTCACTCTGCTGTCAAATACATAGATAAATTTTTTTTTAAATGAGCAATACAGTTCTTCCAAAGCCAACCTATTTTACTATGTAATAGCAAATAATGTCTTTTATTAATATCACCAAATTTACTAAAAAATCTTTCATAATTAGGAAGCCCCAAACCCCCTGAGAGATAAATTTAAACATTTTTTTCTTATCAATTCAAATTCTTTCATTGAAAACAAATATTAGTTATTTTTACCTGAAATTATGAGCTTATTTTCTTCATTTTTAAGAAAACATTGAATAGTCACATCCAAATAACTGTAATTTTTCTATCAGTCACTGTTCTGTAGTAAAACATTATTTCATCCATTTAGCAGCTCATTTAACCTTCCACTCCAATGATCACACAAGTGCCCACCCAAACACAGCACCAAGGCTTTATGCCACTCCCATTTCACCACCCAGAATACTGAAAAAGACATGGACTCAAGGTAGAGATTTAGTCAAAGTCATGGTTTTTACTGCCTCATCAGGACATTTTCCAGTGAAACTGGATTTTTTTCTTTGTGTTGCTGCTTGAGCGAGAACACAATGGCCACTCATCCAGCTAGGGCACTGCTTTCATTCGTGTTGTGAAAGCCCCAGCAGTTTTGCCCACTGTGGCTTCTGCACCATTACTGTAAATGTCAACACGGTGAACAGGCAAATAAGCTTAGTATTAGGTGAATATAGTTTTGTCTCCACAGAAAGCAAACTCTGCTTTGAGAACCACGATAATATGCTTATGCTGCTACTGCTTGCTATGGCAAATGTTCACTATTGACTTCCTGTTCTGTGAGATGGGGGTTTAGCACCCATGCATTGAACCAGCAGCCTCACCGTTCTTTTCTTCATGACCTCCATAGAATCGTATCACATTACCATTTTAAAAACTACTTGATGTTTACCTTCTTGTTATTACAGAAATAGTATTCATCACCAAGCCTAGTAGGTAAAATAAGTATTTTCTTGTTCTACAGTCACCTTATCAATTTCAATGGGAGATTGGTTCCAGGATCCCCCATGGATATCAAACTCCACAGATGCTCATATTCCTTAAAATAAAATGCCATAGTACTTGCACATAATCTATAGCTATCTTCCATTATACTTTATTTTCTTTTCACTTCTAAAATTTGAGAGACAGAGATACAGAGAAAAAGAAAGAAACAGAGCATATGCTATCTTGTAGTTCCCTCTGCAGGTACTCCCAACAGCTGGGGCTGAGCTGAGGTCAAAGCCAGAAGTTGGAAACTCCAGCTAGTACTCCTATTTGGGTGGTAGCAACTCAAATAGCTTGGGCAATCATTGTTGCCTGCAAGTATCTGTCCTGGCAAGAAACCAGCAGTCAGGAACTGGAGACAGGGACTAAACTCAGGTACTCTTGTTAGTACCAACTAGTACTCAGGTACTAATAAGGGATGCAGGCAGCCTAACAGGCGTCTTAACGCTAGGCTAATGCCTGGTTCCTCCTATAAACTTTAAAGCATGTCCTGGTTATTTATAATTCTAAATACCATATAAATACTGCAGAAGTAATCATGCAGTACTGTTTGGGGAATCATAAAAAAGTGTGTACATGTTTAGTACAGATGCAATATGTTCTCCTGTATGTTTTAGATGTGCTTACCAGACCATGAGGACACAGACCCAGTTGATACAAAGGGCCAACTGTACAATTTGGCATCTTGGCCTAGAGTTGATCATTGCCACTTTAAAAAAATTTTTAGTTCTGTGATCCTATCACAAATTTGTCTCAATTCTCCAACAAATTTCTTAAAAGTCTAAATAATCTACTCCATAGAGTGAAATCTCAAGTGGTAAATCAGGGCTACTCTTTTTTTCCTGGAGAAGTCCTTTCTGAAGATCTCCTTCTCGTTCCAACATGCAGTAGCTGCTTACTCCACGAGCAATTCAGCTTTCATCCTGTGACATCTTCCAACTGCTCAGGGGAGGGGAGGTGACCTAGTGTAGAGATCCAGAAACCTCATTTCCGAAATTTATAACCAATTTCTCTGTTTTAAGCCTGTGCACCCTACCACGTTGCTAGCAATCTTGTGTCTCCAAATACCAAAACTTTTCACTAAAATCTCAACTCTTTTCTTTCTGTCTTGGTGGTTTTGTATCATTTAAAGATTCTTTTATATTCATTGTAGGTATATTTCAACAGCAGAGATAAGCACATGCCCTCAATATCCCAAGTTTAAAAGGACACCCAGTGTTGGGATTTGGAACTACACATTCTCTGACCACATAAGCTCCTTGGGGTTTTGGTGAGATTTACGCTTTAGGAAGTTTGTTAACCCGTTTCAGCAGCTTCATGTACTTCTATGGCTACAATGGAAATCAAAGGCAGCACAAAATTTGACGAACTAAATTAGTATTTGTAAAATACAAATTATCTTTTTCCCCATGCTTTGCTCTTTTAACAAGTCCATCAGACACGTTATTTTCTAAGTACTAACCATGGACCGGGGCACTGTAGTAGGTCATGAAGTTGTCAGAGTGGACAGGGTTTTTTCATGGACTATACCATGTGGTGAGGGGAGCAAACCACTACAAAGTCAACAAATGTGTAATTTCAGGTAGGATTAAGTATTGTGAAGACAATAACAGCACACAAGTATAACTAAGGGAAAAGGGTTATCTTAGGAAGGAGAGGAGGCCTCTCTAAGGATCCAACATTTGAGTTGACAATTCTCTTTGTAAACATCTGGGGAAGAGGTTTTCAAGAAGTACAATGCAATCCCAATGTGAAGAAAAGCTTAAGGTGTTCACAGAATAGAAAGAAGATCAAAGTAGATAGAACACAGGGAAGGGAAGAAGGCTGGGAGATGGAATCCAAAAATCAAGGTTGAAAAGGCACATTTGGATGCCATACATATGTAGAAAATTGCAGGATCAGCACTATAGCCTAATGAGGTAAGCTGCCACCTGCAATGCCAGTATCCCATGTGGACACTGGTTCAAGTCCCAGCTCCTGCATTTCCTGCTAATGTGCCTGGGAGAGCAGCAGCCAATTGCCCTGGTGCTTGGACTTCTGACTGTGTAGGACATGCAGAGGAAGCTCCTGGTTCCTTACATCACTTTGGTCCTGCTCTAACTGCTCCAGCCATTTGGGGAGTGAACCAGCAGATGGAAGATCCTTATCTTTCTTTGTCTCTCCCTCTCTAACTCTTCTAAATTAATAAAATAAGTCTTTGGAGAAAAAGAAAATTGTGTTAGATGTTGTGGACACTGTACAAGTTTATAAAAGGGACTCTCTGCCTCCAAAGAATGGACAATCTAGTGATACTGGTGAGATAAACTTTCAAAAGAGAGACTAATAGAAGACAATATATAATCAACTTGTACATGACATAGCACAGGGTTTTTTTCAAATGAAGCTGTTCTGTTGGGAAATAATTTGATGGTTGCTTTGTTTTTAAGATTTATTTATGTTACTTGAAAGTTGGAGTTAAAGAAAGAAAGAGAGAGAGAGAGAGATCTTCCATGCACTGGTTCACTTCCTCAGATGACTGCAACGATCAGAGCTAGGCCAGTCAAAAGCCAGGAGTCAAGAGCCTCTGCTCATTCTCCTGTGTGGTTGGAGTGGTCCACGTCCATGGGTCATCTTCCACTGCTTCTCTGGGCCATTACAGGGAGCTGGATCAGAAGCAAAGCAGCCAGGACTCAAGCTGTCACCCAGACGTGATGCTCACACTGTAGGCAGTGAATTAGTGTGATATTCCTCTGCACTGGCCCATGGATTTTCTTAAATGTCCTCCAGAAATTTGCTTCATAGTTGGTCGCACTAAAAAAACTGAGCAGTTAGGCCTGACAGCACAGTTAAGATTAGCCAACAGCAGGCCTCCTTGTTTTTTGACATTTGATATTTGTGATACCTTCCCAGTTAATTAGTTTTCATTATGTTGATTAATAATTGCTGTCTTCAAAATGAAACCATAAAGAGGTAGGCTGAGATATCTTACTCCTGCCTGCCCTTATCTATCAATTTTCTTTTTGCAAATGCAGACAGCATGAGTATATCTTACTTTCACCCGTTGTGTCTGTTTCCTAGCAAAGCTGTAACAAATTACCACAGACTGGTTGGCTTAAAACAACAGAAATCCATTGTCACACAGTTGTGGAAGCAAGAAGTCCGAAAGCCAGGTGTCTCCAGCGCCGTGTTCCCTCCGAGACCCTGAGTGGAAACTTTCTCATCCCTTTTGGCTTTACTACAGTTTACTGTATCAGTCTCCTAATGAGGAACATCTGAATTGTGTCCCATCTTTTGCTATTTCAATGAGCAGCCAATGATAAAGGCAGTATGTTTGTTATTTTGCATGTATGTAGGTGTGTCTGTATAACAGAGTCCCACAAGTGGGAGTGTTGGAGTTATGGTTTCTGTACTTGCTTTTTCATCCCTCTTCACTCAATTGCATCCTCCTCAATTATCATTATCATTATTGCTATTATTTGAAAGGTAGAACAAAGACAAAGAGAGGTATAAAGAGAGGGAAGAGGTTAGGGGAATTGTCCATCCACTGGTTCACTATTTAAATGCTTGAAACAACTGGAACTGGGCCAACCTAAAACCGGGAGCCAGAAATTGTATCTGTGTCCTCCACTTGAGTGGCAAGGATTTAAGAACTTGGGTTGGCCTCTACTCCCTTCCTGGTGTGTCAAGAGGAAGATGGAAGAGAAACAGATAGGGTTTGGTCCCAGGCCTTTCCCGAGTTGACTGTCAGTGCAGTTTGAATACTATCAACTATTACAATTTTTACAATCTGATAATAAAACAACAGATAATGTTCTAACTGGTTGAATTGTCATGGTTTCCTTTTTAGGAAGCATCTAGAGATACTTACTTTAAGCCTGCAGTTTTAGTTGTGACCAATGACTGTATTTCCTTCCTTGCAGGTGGTACTGCGAAGGCAAGGAGCTTGAAAACTCCCCAGATATCCACATTGTCCAGGCAGGAAATCTACACTCGTTGACCATTGCTGAAGCCTTTGAAGAGGACACAGGGCGCTATTCCTGCTTTGCTTCTAATATCTATGGGACGGATTCCACTTCTGCTGAGATTTATATAGAAGGTAAAATGAAATGCTCCATGACACTTACAAGGAACATGACCCTTACTAGTAAGACATCTAGTTATATTATGTCAATATCTGCCAGACCCTCACTCCCCTAGGCAGTGGGGTTAGAGAGCAGGAAATCAAACAGACAAAAATACCTAGATTCATGCACTGAGGAATTCACATTGTAGAAGAGACAGAAAAGAAACAGGATACAAGATAGTGCATAAAAACACTATGGAAGAAACAGTAAGGGAGAGACAAGGATAGAAAATGCATTCCTCCCACATGTGAATACATATGTGTGTGGTAGTGGTAACTTTAGGTAGAGTGATCAAGGAAGACCCCATGGACCAGACAGCATTTCAGTGAATCCTGGGATGTAGTAAGGGAGTGAGCCACGAGGGTATTCAAGGAAAAAGTTCTCTGGTCAAAAAGAGTGGTCAGATTCAGTCATCTTGAGCAGGGAGAATCCTTGTCTTAAGGCACAGACATGAACCAGTGTTTCCAGAATGGACCAAGCAAGGAAGATTACAACAGGAGATGAGGTGTGACGTTTGAGCAGGGTGTAGGTCGGACAGAGGCAGGTGAGTATACCAACTGAATTTTGGTTATGCTCAGAACCGACCAGAATGTCTTGGCTCCCTCGGGAAGAAAAGTTTTACAATGATCTAATCAGAACACAGATAACCAAGACATTCTCGTGGGTTCTGAGCACAGACATGACATAATCTGACTTCGCTTCTAGCAGCATCATTCTGGCTGCTGGTAAATGCACAGAGATGGCTGGGAGCTTGGGAAAGGAATCCGGTAGTACCACACTTACAAGATGGATTTTAGAGAAGAAATTAGCTTATGTTTATTTTCTATCTGTCTAAAATTTTGTCCATATTTTATTATCCTCTGAGTTTTTCTGGGAGTATTCTTTAGGACTGTTTTTCTTTTTTTAATTATTAATTATTTTTGATGATTTTTACAGAGTTGATTAGGGTAATTAGGGTCAAGGGCTAAAGGAAGGTGGGTGAGATCACCATTTCTACATTCTCTTTTTTTCCTTCCTGTGTCTGGGGGAAGAGGAGAGACAGGGAGAGAAGCCACACCCAGCCTCCCAAATGCCTCTGCACCCTGGGATGGAGGGCAGCCACCCGACACCACCTCAGCGTCCCCAATGTGGGGCATGCTGTGAGGGTCCTGCTCATGAGGTTTCAATAGTTCAGCAGTACCGAATTACTGCCGATCTCGCCACTCCAAGCATGATGAAAATTTTCCAGCATCCACTGGTTGACATAGTCCACCTTAGAGTCTCCATTTGCCCAATTATGCACTGCCAATACTTGGCTGGGGTAGTTGATTGATTTGTTCTGTCCTTTATCCTCTGCTGTAGTACCAAGTGTCCTTTACTCCAATGTACTGCCATATCCTCCATGTGCACCTGGATATACTGTTTACTGCTCTGTCCAAGCCACTGAGGAGGCCCAGCTCTGACACATGCACTCCACAGTCAGACCATGGAACATGCAATTTCCTCCATGATAGGGGTTTTGAGTCCAGCAATTCAATTGGGGGGATCCCCATAGAAACCTCATCTGAGGCCATCCCAGACCTGATTCTTTTGTGTGCTTGCCAATACAGGGTCTGGCTCAGTCCATCACCCCAATCAGCTATGCACATGCTGGTGATTTCAATTGCTGGGTCAGTTCTGTCTCCAGCCCTGTCTTTTACACAAACCAATGGGTGTTACACCCCAGCCCAATCCTACCCACCACATACTTGACCTTCATGTAAACTAGTGGGAGCTGCAGCCTAGTCAGAGCAACCCACAGTAACTCCCACCAGGCCTGCCCCTGCCCTGGTTCCCATGCTTGACAGTATGTGCAGCAGACTGGTCCAATCTGTCCCACATCCCATTTAGCTCTCATACATGTCAATGGGCACTGAAGATTACTTCAACACAACCAACCCCACTATCAAGCCCACACACATGCTGGCAGGCGCCACTCTCTACCAAGCCATGCCTTCCCCAGTCCTGGTTCTCATGCTCACCAGTCAGAGTGGCTACCCAAGAGGGAGGTGCCCACTGTTTCCCTACTGCGCCCACTCTCACTCATGGATCTTACGCTCTCCAGGTGGTTCTGCAGTTTAACTTGACAGAATTTGCCCCCCATGCCTGCATCTGCCAGCTGATGCTGCGGCAAAGCCCAACCAACCCACACTAACTCTGAGTTATGCATGCACCACTAGAAACAGTCAACCCAGCCAGACTTTCCCCTGATCTAGCCCACATGAAGACAATAGCTGTTGTAGCCCTGCCCAGCCTGATTTGCCCCCATCCAATTCACACTCTCTGGTGGGAGTGGTGATCCAGTAGGTGAGCCCTCCACATTCCCCCTACCGGATTCGCCCCGTCCCCGCTGGGTCTCACATGTGCTGGTTGGATGCTGTGGCCCAGTCTGGCATGGCCAAGCTCTCCTCAACATTTGCCGGTGGGTGCTGTAGCCTCGCTGGGCCCAGCCCACCCCCAATTGCAACTCATGCTAGTTGGGGCTACAGCTTAGCCCAGCCCAGCTGGCCAACAGTCCCAGCCCTCATGTGAGCTGATTTGTGTTGTGACCCAGTTTGGCCCGACCCATATTCCATTCTGGTGCTCAGATTTGCAAGCAGGTGATATGAACTGGCCCAGTCTGTGCCAAATGTATGCCAGTGGGTATTATTCCCTGGCCTGGTCCAGGCTGTTCCCTATCATGGTTCTTGCACTCATATGCAGGGACTGTGTCCCAAAAGAGGAATTGCCCAAGCTCCTCCATCCCAACCTCTCACAATACCAGATCTCACACACACCAGTGGGCCCATGGGCCAGCCCTACTTAGTCCACCTCCTATCCTAGCAGGAACAATGGCCTTTCCTGACTGGCATTCACCCATTCTGTTTTTTTACTCTTGGGTATTACAGCCCAGCCAAGTCTGGACCACATCCAGACACAGCTCACACATGGCTCGACAGGGACAGGGACCAAGCCTAACCTGTCCTATACCCACCCTGGTTCTTATGATCACCAGTGGATGCTGAAATGGAGCCCAGGCCAGCGCACCCCAGACCCAACCCACACTTATGCCGAGGGACACTGTAGCCATGCCCAGACTAGACATCAGCCCCCACTCTGACATTCACAATCACCAATGGGAACCACAACCCAGCCAGGTCATCCCCTTCATTCCCCAACCAGGCCTGTTCCCAGCCACAGATCTTGCGCCTGCCAGTGATTGCTCTGACCCAGTTTGGCATAGCCCCTCACCTGTCTTTGCCTTTGCCTTTTGATGATGTATCCTGGTCTGATCCAGCCTGCCCCAGTCCCAACTCTCACTGGTGGGTGCTGGAACCTGGCCCTGCTCAGTCTGCTCTGATCCCTGACTTATGCAAACTGGCAGATGTGACAGCCTAGCCCAGCATGACCTGAGCTCCAGTCTGTTTTCTGCACTTGCTAGTGAGCTAAAGTTTGCTTGGCTCTGCCTGGTCTTCCCTCTTGAAAAACCAACCCACACATTAGCCAACAGCTGGAGCTACCTTGCCCAGATTGCCCAATTCCAAGGCCTTGACCTCGTGTTCACTAATGGGAGCTATGAGCCACAAGGGGAGTTTCCCAAGTTCCTCCACTTGACACACTCCAAGCCCAAATCTCACGCATGCCAGTGAGTGCTAGGCCCTTGCCTGGCTTAGTTTGTTCCTCTATCTTGACCTAGTATGAGCTGGTGAATGTTATGGACTGGTTGGTTCCACACCCTGTAGTACAATGCACATATGGGTGCTACAGCCTGGACCTGGCCAGACTATTCTCGGTTCCTGTACTCATGAGTATTGGCAGTTCCATGGTCACACTTAGCTCAGCCCATCATTACCCCAACTCTTGAGCTAACCAGCGAGACTTGTATTTCTGCAGGATTTGGCCCACAAATCCCCCACAGAATCTACCCCCAAACCTGGTTCTCTCACATGTTGATTAGTGTCATGGCTCTGCCTAATGTGACACATCCCCTGTTCTAATAGTCAGATTCTGGAACCTATTCCTGCTAGACAGGCCCCTAGCCCTAGCTTTTACATGGACTAGCATGTGTTAGTCAGCAATGTTCCATGCTAACAAGCCCATCTCAGGATTCCCCATGGGCTGGGTGTATCAGTCTGACCCATACAGGTCTTATGGTCCCTCCCCTCCAAACCACCAGGTCTCAGTCCCCTCACTTACCTGCAAGTAAAGTGGCCCTATCATTGAGTGTCCCTCAGGATTCATTCCTCACCTACACATATTGTGGCCTTATCAATGGATGTCCCTAGGCAGTAATTCCAGAGCCCCAAGACCCCAGAGCTTGATACCAGGCAGCCAGCAGAAACTGGTTGTCACTATGGCTGTCCATAAGACCAGGATTCATCCACTGCTTGACAGTGGTGGACGGGGCACTAGGATCCCCAGCAGGAAGCCTGGCTCAATACGGCTTCTCCCAGCCACAGCCACATGGCTGGGAGATTCAGATACCCACTCCTCTGAGCAGACTTACCTGGACTCCCAGGATTGCTTTTCAGCTAAAATACCTTAGATTCACCTTGGGTTTTAGCCCTTACACACTATTATAAATGCGTAAGTGCTGATTTACCATCTAGCTTATAAAATCAGGATTATCTTATGCTTTTGTCTCCAATACCTTACATAATTCTAATTCCAATAAATGATAAGCATTTATGGACTAATCAAATGAGAAGAAATGTACCATATGTTTTTAGCCTCAAATTTTTGGAATGCAATACATACCTCCCAATTTAGCTCTATTATCTCTTCCTGGAATTCACTATCTTGAGAAGTAAATCCGGAATCAAGGCTCTGCTAACAGTACTGAGATTGGATGGCTGATTTTTTTTTTTCCTTTATGACAACAGGACTTCAAACACTCTCACTCCCAAGATGTGGTATGACTTAGTAGTACCAGGACAGGACGGAAGGGCAACCACCTACACCTACAATGTCTGGAATCCAATGTCATCCCTTCCTTTTATTCAATCTGTGTAGGTCAAGAGCAAGAGGACTTAGAAATACCAGAGAGGGTCTGCAAAGGCTGCTTGGCTAGTCCAAAGGCATTAGCAGGTGTTTTATTATAGCAAGAACATTGAGAAGTCAAGTTGGCTAATTTAAGCTCCACTGTGAACTAGCCCCATGACCTTGAGCAGTTTCATCGACTTCTTAGAGTTGATTTACTCATTTATAAAGCGTGAGTTTGTGAGTTTGTGTGGCAATCACTGAATTCACTTTTAAGTCTGTAACTCCACAGGTCTTCAAGTTATCATCTTGAAACATTCATGTCTTGTTTTTATATTTTCAGGAGTTTCTTCTTCTGACTCAGAAGGGGACCCTCACAAGGAAGAGATGAATCGGTAATTCTCATTTTCTTACAACCTCAGCATCCTCAAATTGTGAGAAAGCTATTAGTTGGTTGCTAAAAGTTGAAGATAGTAGTTTTAGGGTACTATCTCAAAAAAGTTAAAATTGAATCCATCTGGAAAAGATTCTGCTTGTTTAATTAAAGTCTTACCTAGCAGACTAATGTAAAGGTTTACAATCCTTAGAAATGAAGAATTTACTATGAGATATCATACTCATGGCTAGATGAAAAACAAATAATCCAGAGGTTTAGAAAATTGATACTTTCTGGCTAAATAAGAGTACTCCCAAGAACCTGGTGCTCCTAAATTTTGTATTAATGTACATAGGTAGTTATAATTTAGATTATTTGCTGTTACTTAATATAATATTATAATTTCATATGTATATAGATATAAATGAATAACCTGAGAAAGTCATAACCATTTGTGCTGAACACTGAGCAAGTTGTTTTCATCATTTTGTCATTTTTTGTAACCATTGACTAACAACTGCTCAGCCCAGGAACTGCTCTAAACCCACCACTTCATTGGAAAAATCAGACACTTCCTGCCTTTAAGAGGCTCACACTCTAGTAAAAAGAAATGCATAAATCCAGTACTGCAAGAAGCATAGGCCAGGCATGCAGAAAGTAAGAGTAATATAGAGTAACAAGTTCTGACCATTGATGTGTGGCACTTCGCACAAACAACTATTCATTGGGTGGGAGGAAGCTGGCTCTTCAAAGAGCAGTAGGTGACACCCCCAAAACAAGGGAGAAAGGGTCTTGCAGGCATCCCCGACTTCCCAGAAGGCGTGGGAGCTGAACATAGAGTAGCTGTTCCCTGTGTTCAACTGCCACAGCAGCAGGATCTGGGAGTAGCCGTCACTGTGTTTGCATGTTCTGGCCTCCCCTCCGGAGGGAAAGCTCATGAAGCACAGGCATAATGTCTGCTTCTTCCAAGTTCCTACATGTGGCTACTTTGGAGACAAGACTTGTTTTCAGCTCTTGTTCGGATGGGACAACCATCACCAGAGCAATGATTTCTCCTTTGCTCCCTGCTCTGTCCTTCTCCTGGCCTCAGTTCAGCTCTTTCTTCTTTCCTTTTAGAGCAAGCATCTCCTCAGAGGCCTTCCTATCCTCTCTAGACTGTTCCGCTCTTCTTATTTTCTGAGATCACTCTGATCCTATGACTTGGCTGACATAAAACATAAAAAAAAGATGTTTATGCCAAGGCAAAATCAAACATGAATCAGCCTTTTTTTTTTTTAATCTCAGCACAGCCTACGTACAAAACCTTGTTCAGTAGAGTATCCACCCAGCCTTCCTGTCCCCTTTACCATTCCCCACCTCAGGCAGTCTACACTGCTCACTACTTTCCACGGATTTGTGATTCATTTTCACCTTCATTCAAGCTGTCTGCTGTGCTAGGAACACCCTGTCTCCTTCTTTGCCTGTCAAACTCCTATTTATCCTTCAAAACATAGCCTAAATGTTCTCTCTATTGCACACTCTTCACTCAAAGCTCCCATAATGCATTACAAACCTGGTGGGGATGGATGATGATATATAAATGTAATTAAGCCAAAAAAAAACCCTCTAATTTATTTCCTTTAAATCTACTTATAGTTGTTATAATGTAGCTTCTGTTGTGCCTAATCAACTCAAATGAGCTGTGATTTAAACGAGACTTTTATTTCCTATTCATGTAAGAGTCTAGATTTGTTTTGTGAAACAGCTGTATATTCCACTAGGTTCCAATCTGTTGCCACTATCTGCATTACCTCATACTAAGATGTAGCCCTCAACTTCTTATTATGAGATGGGAAGAAATGAAGGATGTGCCAATGTCCCTTTTAATGCCCTCTGTCTTAACACTCATGGCTCACCCTCCCTTATATCCCAGGTCCAGAAGTAGTGATGTGGCCATACCCTGCTGCAAGGAAGGTTGGAGATTTGGCTTCCATCCGATGTAGCCATGTAATGAGAGCAGGGATCCCTGTCAAGGAAAACATGCTTTGCGAACCCTGATACGTTTGGCATCATGATGCAGTTCTGCCTTTGAGCCCCATCCTGTTTGGTTGGGGAGAAATACAGTGTGTCACGGAGTGGCCCCTCTACCCTTCACTATCGTGCAGAGACCCGGGAGGTATGGAGAGAACAGTGCAGGAGCAAGCTCCATTCTGAGCACCTGACGTGAATGATCTCATTTTGCCCTCCCAGAAACCCTACAGAGTAAAAATGAGTGATTTTCCATGTTAGAGACCAGAAGGTGAGACAGAGAGGGGTCAGCCACACCACATTCAGGGGAGCCCTCTGTCACTGGCCATCTACTAGGTGTATCAGATCTCAAATTCCCTTCAAGTCCAGTGCATGTTGCTTCCTTTCCTTCTTGAGTTCTGATCCTGTGAGCAAGGCTGGAGGCCCTGTCCCCAAACAAGTTGCCATCACCTCTGGGTTCGGCTCCTCCCTCATCCTGTTTTCTGGACACAGCCACAAACCTTTCTCCTCTCTGCACTGACACTAAAATAACCAGACCTTTTCTCAAACAGATGTTCCTGGTTCTGCCTGGTTCTCTTACCCTTCCTATGATCTCTTTAATTTCTGCCATCTTAAAGAATTTGCTGACTTCAGGCTGTTTCTACCTTTGGCTGGGCCAGAAATTCCACAAGTCAAGATTTGCAAGGCCCAGTTTCTTACTTAAAATGAGAAAGGGAAAGGAAACACGGTGCAACAGCAAACAACGCTTGAGAAATTATCTTGACTTCCGTCACAGCACTTGTCCCGGATCTCAGTGCGTTGTCAATATGTTTTAGTACCTGACTCCCCCACCTCACCCTGCCACCTGCTTCTCTCTCCTGTACATGGACAGCAACTAAACCAGGAAATGTAGAGCTCTCAGTAAATGTTTGGAGACTATCCTCAAAGACAGACTTTATTACCCCCAACTGTAAGCATGACAAAGTTGCTAGCTTTGCTGAATTTTCATATTCATTCTTAGTTCTGTTTTATAATCTTGATTTTAATCATTTCTCAGGTTCCAGAAGCCAAATGAGGTATCATCCCCTCCCACTACCTCTGCAGCCATTCCTCCAGCAGTGTCCCAAGCCCAGAATTTGGTAACTCAGTCCAATGTGTCAACCATCCAACAGGTATAAGAATCTAAATAAGGGGTTGGCGTTGGGATATAACACGTTAAGCCTCTATCTGCAATGTCACTATCTTGTACGGGCACTGGTTCAAGTCCCAGTTATTCTGCTTCCAATCCAGCTACCTGTTGATGTTCCAGGGAAAGCAGCAGAAGATGGTCCAAGTGCTTTGGTCCCACCCCCATGTGGGAGATCCAGAAGAGGTTCCAGGCTCCTGGCTTCAGCCTGGTACATCTCTGGCCATTGCAGCCTTTCAGAAACCACTTTTTTTAATTTTTAAACTTTTTTATTTATGGGAGGTAGAAAGAAACAGACAGTTAAACAGACATGTTCTGTTGTAAATTGCTGTTGATGTTGTGCTGGAGCTTCTAATTGATCGGGACGATATTCTGCCAGCTCTACCTTCAGACCAGAGAAGGTCTCCCCAAGAAACTGTTGAACTTATCTGGACAATAAGATGTTGGACTCTATGCTTGGTATATGATTGTAACAAAAGAATCTTGACTTAATTTGAACTGTAATACTGCAACTAGGTGGAGGAATCCACCAAGGGGGGAAGGGCATGGGGAGAGGATGGGAGAATCCCAGAGCCTATGAATCTGTGTCACATAATGCAACATAATTAACAATAATAATAATTTTTTAAAAAACAGACATCTTCCATCTACTAGTTTACTCCACATCAAGATCCAGGGCTGGGCTAGGCTGAAGCCAGGAGCCTAGAACAACAAGTCTCCCATGTGACTAGCAGAACCACTGCTTCTTACAGTGTGTATGAACAGAAAGCTGGAATTGGGAGTGGAGCTGGGACTTGTACCCAGGCACTCTGGGGATACAGGTTTCCCAAGTAGCAAACCTTAACCACTGTATTCAATGCCTGCTTGTGAATCCCAAATGTCATGAGCTGTGCTGTGACCATCAGCATGGTCATAGTTTCCCCTAATGCAATAACTTCTTCATGATAAGCTTTCTATACTGCCAGTGTGAGAGCGGCAATTCCCCTCACCTTATGATTCTCCAGCTTGGGGAAATTTCAAGCTCTTTAAAAATTATCTTTGATATCTCAGTTTTATAAAAAGTACTAATTTCATATGTAGTAAGCTCATAGACTGGCCCAGGACACTCTTTAACACAACATTCAATTGTGGAAAGCTGCAAAACATCCTAATTTCTGAGCTAGTACAAGCATGAAGTTATTTAGAGAATAGTGAAGGGTCTTACCCGCTAAGCTGATAACAATATCTGTCTACTTTGAAAACATTCACAGAGACTGGAAATATATTCAGGAAAAATCGTAGTCAGGATTCTGCCCCTCACCCTTGTGCCTGCTCCTCCTCTTGCCTCAAATTACTCCTATTAGCAATTTGTTGCAAGATAGTTCCAGAAATCCCCCATGCATTTAAAAGGATATACATGAATGCAAATATTTTAAGACATATAAAATTATGATTTAACTATGTTAATAACATGTTGTCATTATAATGTTAGTAATATCTACATTGAAATATACTGATTTTCAATTTTTTAAATTCAAAGTTATTTATCTAACCCATGTGGTCATACAGAGAAATCAAGTTTTATTTCTAATCTACTGGTTTTCAAACTGTGATCTTGGCAGCCCCAGAGGTTTTATGAGCCTCTTCAGCTCTATAAGTGAGAAGCTAGGGTAGGAAAGGGAGCATATTTTAGAACCACACTGACCTAGAAAGAAATTCAATTAGTACAGTCTAAAATTTGATGTCTCTGACACACTAGCTTAGTAAACATCTGTCTTTTGGTTTGAGATTAATTTCATTCCTAAAGTTCTGTAGATTTATTTTATCTTCTTACCCACCTAATAATTTGACTGGCAATGAATCTTGTTGGTTTCCTTTGAACAGTGTCAGAGCCCTACCAACTATTTGCAAGGACTGGATGGGAAACCTATCATCGCAGCTCCTGTGTTTACAAAGGTAATCAAAATATTACTTCTTTCTGCCAAGGCTTTCATTTTTATTTTAGATTTTTTTAATTTGAAATGTAGGGTTGGTGAGGGAAGGAGAGAGGGAGGAGAGAGGGAGATAGGAAGGTAGGGAAGGAAAGCCAGAAAGAGAGTTCCTATCTGATGGTTCCCTCCTCAAATGCCTGCAACAGCAAAGAGCTGAGTTGGACCAAAGCCATGCGATGGAAACACAATCCATGTCTCCCACATGGGTGTCAGGGACTCAACCACTCAAGCCATCACTTGCTCCCTTCCACTTGCATGCATTAGCAGGAAACTGGAATTGAGATTAGGATTAGAGCCGGGCCTCAAACCCTAGTGATCTAAAATGGGATGTTGCTGTCCCAAGGAGTGTTTTAGCCACTGGACCAAGCACCCCATCCCTTTCCATTATGGCTTTAAAGTTGCTACAGCACCCAATTGCAAGATCTGTGATTTAATCATTTTATTTTAGGATTTAGACATCAAATAGGGACAACTTAAGGTTTGGAGTTTGTTGTTGCTGTTAGTTTTGGTTTGGGGGAAGCGATGTGGTTACAATTCAAGTTCTAGGTTGCTGGTAACAGTTTTATGATGAGAGCTATGTCTTCCCCAGTCAGCACACTGATCCTGGTGGCCATTCCCATTGGCTAAACCCAGGAACCAAATTTGCAGGTCCAGTGCCAAGAATCTAACCACTTGCTTCACCCAAGGTTTCTTTGGACTTTCAGAAGACCCCGTTGCAGGAGCAGTTTCTGACACTCAAGGAAAGGGAGTAAAATATACCAGGAAAGGAACATAGAACCTCACCCCAAGACAAGGAGCTTTTGTTTTCCATTCGGTGGTATCAATTATTACAGGAGGATCAAATCCAGAATCTCAGAACCTGCCTATTAAGAACTGGAAAATTCAGTCAGGTACCTTAACTTGCAAATAAGAAAGCCAAGGGAGGCCAGAGAGAGTGAGCAATTTAGCCAAGGCCAGAGGGCTGGTGAGTGGCCGAATCAGAACTGGAAGTTCTCCCACTTTAATTCATTGTTCTTTCCCTTGTATTGTGTGCACTGTGCTTTGATGCTGTCCAAGACAGCAAGATTAAAGGTGAAACACTGACACTAGATTTCTTTGGTATTAAGAAGACAAAATAAGTAAAATCCATATTGGGTTTATAGTCTATTGTTTGTAGAAAAGGCTAATTTAGGGCCAAAGAGATTTTATTCTTTCAGAAATACACTTTGATGGTTTTCAGTCCTGATTCATTTTGTCCCTATCCTGAGACCCTGAGCTATAGATCCCACAGAGTCCCCTGTTGCACCTGTCAGAGGAAGGGAGAAAGGCTATGAGAAGACCAGGGTTTGCCCAGTGAGAGATGAAGATCACAAACCCCAGCACTTTCCGTACTTCAGCCTTGGGTAGAGATTTGTAGGATGCAGTAAGCTCTAGGCTCACAGCAATCCTCTGCTTGGGCATCTTTACCCCCATCTTGCACATTACAAAGCTGGGACTGCCTGACTCAGAGGCCTGTACTCTTCACCACTCTCACTAGGGTGCATGAGAGAGGCACCACTGTGTAGTGATTAACCCACATGGCTTAAATTCAGACCCTCTTACCACCATTTACTAGCCTTATGGCATGAGTTCATTAGAGCACTTCTCTGCCTCCTCTTTCCCATCGAAAAAATGTGGTCCATAAACTGTACCTACCCCATGATACTGTTGTAAGTTTCAACTGTGAGGCACTTAGAACAGGGCCTGGAAGTCGGGGGTACTTTCTATCTGCTTGCTGTTACATGAATGCTAAGTATTGCTTTGTCTATGATGGACTCACGGATTAGACTTTTTTTTCTCCAAGTCATGATGCTTTCATGGGCTTTTCCTGAAGGCTTGCCTTAGGTCATGAAATTCCTCTCTGGGCCCAGTCCTTGGGTCCCTTATAGCACATCTACTGTCTGCTGCCCTATTGTATCTTCTGGACTGAAGTACCATTCCTCCTTCCTAGTGTGGCACCTTGTGGGCAAAGGCCCTGAGCTCCTACACTAGGAACCAGGGATGAGGGATGGCAGCTAGGCCAATTAAGGACACCTTGCATCCCCACCCCCACGGTGCTGCAGCTTTCTAGTCCTTAGGGCCCTACCTCAGCCCTCATCCTCAGTGATTGTCCTCTCCCTGTTGCCCACTAGCCCTCTCCTTGGAGAATCCTGGAGCTGTCAAGGCTTTAGGAGCATCAAGACTTACTGCTTACTACAGATAGGACAGAGGCCCACAGAAGGCAAGGAAATTGCCCAAGACTCCTTAGTGAGAGAGAGAAAAGAGGAGAGAAGCTGGTCTAGTGGAAGGGCACTGAGCCAACACTACTACTATCTCTGGTTCCTTCTGTAAAATGGAAAGCAAATGGAGGAATCTCTCCACACATAGAATCTTCAATGAATCTAGATCCTATACATATTGCATTACTATAAAATAAAAGGAGTGTTTTGTCTACCATAAACGTTGAAGCTGAAAAAAAAATTGCTCCCTAAGGGTTCATTGCAAATGTCTGGAGATATTTTTAGTTGTGACAGCCACAACAGAGGGCTGTTTTCCCTGCATCCGGAGATGCTGTGAAACATCCTACAGTGTATAGAATGACAGCCCCCACAACAATGAATTGTCTAGCTCAAAATATCAGTGAAGAGGTGGACATGTGGCACAACATGTTCAACTATCATTTGGGACAACTGCCCACCCCCCATATCAGAGTGCCCAAGATTGAGTCCTGCCCTCTGCTTCCAGTCTAGTGTCCTGCTCACATGCACCCTGCTCAACAACAGCTGGTGATTCAGGTACTTGGCCCACATGGAAGACCTGGATTGAGTTCCAGGCTCCTGACTTCATCCTGGCCCAGACCCAGCTGTTGCAGCTCTCACTCTCATTCTCTGTCATCCTGCTATTTAAATAAATAAATAAATAAATTTAAATAAATAAAGATAAACTAAAATAAAGATTCTAATGGTATTTTTTTAAATGTCAATTGTACTGAAGCTCAGGAATCCTGGTGTCAATCAAAATGACCAAAACAGGTCTTCTCCAGTGAGCATGGAATTTTAAAGGACACCCAGATCAGGGGAGTTCTACCACATCAGTTCATCCAAGGTGGCGTTCCAGAACCCAGTGTGGAGTTCAGAGTGAGCCATGCCTATCCATCTCCCTTTGAGTTAGGCAAACCTTAGCTAAAAGAGGTTCATTTCCTGGAAACTGTATTTGGGGTGTCAGCTTGGCTGTTTACAAAGACTTGAAGCAGAGAAGCAACGTGCTGGGACTTGGTGGATACAAGACTTGAATGAGGAGTGGTGGGTGTGTGTAAAATAGTTGACAGAACTGCATATGTCTCTTAGCATCACTGCTAAGTCACTAGCCTTAAAACAGAGCTTATGGACAGAAATCAAGACATTGTCATTTGTCACACCTTGAAGACACTGATGACTCTTCAAGCTAATCCACTCAACAGTTTATAGCCAGACCCAACTGAAATCCCCGCCCATTTTCCTTTCTCAACACCACCTGTGCGGCGAGACAGGTGACACTTGAGAGAAGGCCTTATCTCCAGTCAGTTTTAAGTCTTCCCGAAGGCGCTGCTGCCTCTACAGGTTACCTATACACAGCATGAATCACACGGATAGCGCCAGGTCCTTCTCTCTCTCCTGGTCACCTGGGAAGTGATCTCTGAGCCCTAGACAGGAGTCCATAAAGGCAGTAACAGGTCCAAAGTTATTTTTGTCGAAGTCCAGTGGGACGTTAATACTTCCTCTTTACCTTTGATTCTCATGGGCTACTTTTGTGTGATGATTCCAAGTACCTCTTTTTTGTTTAAGATTTATTTTTTTTTTTACTGGAAAGTCAGATATACAGAGAGGAAGAGAGACAGTGAGGAAGATCTTCCACCCAATGATTGCTCCCCAAGTGGCCATAACGGCCAGCAATGACCTCCTTTTAATGACATGCTCTGACAGGTACATGTGTCTTTGATAAATAAAAATGAGCAAGTGAATTAACCATGAGCCTGTGTTAGGTTAAAAAAAATAACTCCAAAACATGCACTGCATGGTGGGAAAGCAGTCTTTAATCTACAGACCCAAGCCAGAGAGGTGTTCTCAGTCCTCAGAATGTATGCTTTTGCTTCCTTAAATGGTGTGAGGACTGTGCAAACCTGGGGTGCTAGGGTAGGTTAGAGCTCAGATTCCAGAGAGACTTATCAGCAACTGAGTGCTTGCGTTAGTTTCTGTCAGTGAGGGCAAGACTGAGGTCATAGTCACTGCCAATGTCATTAGCAAATTTCTGAGTCAGAGCTACTGTGATGGTTTCACGTGGCCATGAGCAGATCATTTGCATATATTTTCCAAGTTATTCCTGCTCTATTTACTTCTTTGGGCACTTTGGGCATTCCAGCCCCCTTGACTCACTTTCTAATGCTGCCCAACAAATCATTTCTTTGCCAACTATGGCAAGAAGCCTTTTTTTTAAAAAAAGCAATGAATAAAGGATAGTTTTGTTGAACTCCTTTTCCCTTTTTGGTGGTGCAAAGTGATTGCATCCTCTTTTTTAAAAAAGTGAAAAAGAATAGAAGAGTTGTCAGCCAAGAAGCGATAGAGCTGTGAGAGCTTACAGAATTCCACACAGGAATTCACTGCTCAGCTCGGAGGGGAGAGCCTTCTTATTTTAGCCCTGTTTGCTTATGGATGGAGAGATTCATTCTTGCCTCTCTAGGGAGTATCAAAAAGACTTCCACTCAGTTTATGGTGGAGCGGGACAGAACTCACACATCTTGAGTCTGAAGGGAGGTAGACGATCAAATTAGAATCTTACTCCCATCGCGGCTCCTGCTCCCACAGCAGCTGTCCTGGCCACCTCTCAAGGCTGCAGCAGCCCTGGCTCCAGCTGCTTCAGCAGTAATTTGAAGAGTGCAAGGGGGCAGGGGAAGTGAGAAGCTGGAGAGTGCTTCATTATATAATAGCAGTGTCAGGAAGCCCTGAAATAACTGAGCCAGTAGCCGGATCCAGATTTCTGGAGACTGCATGGGCCCCTCTCCCCAGCCTAGCATTTCCAGAGACTACTGTGGCACCAATGTTGCACAAAGGCCCTAATGGCAACAGCTTCTTATTAGCAGAAAAACCTGTTCTGATCCAACACCAGACTGAAGTGCCTTGCATGTGATGGGACTTCAAGAAGTTTGTGAGAAAACGGGAATAAAAGATAACTTTGGGTGCAACCAATTTTGAAAACTATGCATGTTTTTTTCCTCAGATGCATTTCCCATAGCCTTTTAGAAGACTCCTCGTATTAACTCGCAGTATTTCCCAGGCACAAACATATCAACTGGACTTAAACCAAATAATACAACAAAGTGAACCTTTGTCACTGAGTTTTAGCCAATAAGGGAGATGGTCTTTCTCAAGGCTGTCCCTGCTTTAAATCTGTGGGTGGGAAGCTGCCTTTTACAAAAGTCTGTCTTTTCAACTCTTATTTCTGGTGCACGACACAGTCCTTTTATTTCAGTAACTTTTATTTCAACTAAGAAGGAATTCTTGTTTTCATCACTTCAGAATAGGGAACATGCAACATGCAATGGCCATGGAGTAGATGCTGCTTGAGGCCCAGGGCGGTCAGGCCTCCCTACAAGGACTGCTATCACAGACAACTAGGCTGGTGATGAACACAGGCCAAAATTGCCCTTTGGACCCTGTCTACTCCAGGAGGTAGCAGACCTTTGGTTACAGTGACTTTCAACCAGATCTATAACCCCTAGTAAAAATTAACTTAATCTTTGCTCCTCGGGCTGTGCTTCCTTCACCTCACACGTCTTCAGCAAAGCAGAGAAGAGCAGGATGGAGCCTGTACATACCACGCCATGAGTGAGCGCCTAGGACAAGCTTCTGTGGTAGAGACAATCTCTACCACATCTTGGTGGTATGATTGCCTTGGAAACTGATGTATAGCCATGTGAGGTAACTTAACATCATGAGACTGCAAAAAAGCATGGCTTTTGGCAGATAAAACTGTCACGGTCCTCCTAGCCATGACTTTCCAGGTATATTACAGGTGACTGCTGGCTTCTCCTTTTCTGAGTATTGACGATGTGCCGTACTGGGATGAGCTTTCATCTCCCCTCAGTGGTACTAGTGGGCCCTTCCACACATTGTGGCATCTCGGGTATGCTGGTTGGACTCTCAGATGGAATCCAGCTCTTGGTTTTCTGTGTCAAAGATGTAACAACAGTGCATAGTGTATGTCTAAATCATGAACAACACAGCATGTCAAAGAGATCCTTCTGCAGGTAGGTTGGTGTAACTTTCCTACATTGAGAATTGGTTCATCTAAATAAACTGCAAACCAGGCTAGAAAAATAGAGGCAGACTCCTTTCTGCTTATGGCCACTTAATAAATGTGCTATATTTCATTTATTAATTCCTTCTAATATGCCTTTTGTTTTATTTTCTAATTTGCCTGCTTCAGGAAGAAATTAAAATTCCATAATATTACAATTGTAGGAAGATATTTGACCACATGAAAGCTTTCAATAGCCAGCAAAGCTGCTAACTGAGCACAGAATTGTCTCAGAGCCAGATGAAGGACATGCTTTTAGTTTACCAAGAGAACCAAGACTCACGGATGATTCCTACTTTCTATTCTCACTAAATGTTGTTTTGGGTGAACCAAGAATAACCAAATTTTGTATCAGATTTCTTATTCAGATACTACTACACGTTAATCCCATTCTGAATGATATAAACAAATTTGGAACTGCAAATGGAACAAAACATTGACATTAAACTACAGTGCCTCCTGGCCATCACAATATCAATTCACACAGACGTCTGGCAAAAGTGTGACAGCTAGTCACATGGTTCTCCTCCTTCCTTCCTTCCCTGGGATGCTAGAAATGCAGTAGGAGCATGCGTAAAACAGCATAAATTGTGCAGGTAAGGACAGCTAATAAATCACTAAGTTATTAGAAGCGAATGGCAAAGGTATGAAATGATAGGTTTTCCCCTTTTCTGAAGAAAGAGCCAGTATTTCCTAAATGCAGACCCCAAAGTTATAACCATAGAATATAGCAGCAATAGTTACTTACCAATTTGCAAAGTTTACTCACAACCTTCCCATGTCTAGAGTCTTTGGGCCAAAGTGAAAAATAAAAATAGGTTCACACACTTGCCAAAAGATAATTTCATAATCAGATGAAATCACACAGCACAAAGGGATGTGTGAAGCCAAGTACACAAATCATGATGAATGAGAAATGAGCTGCAAAATTAAAATGTACATTCTAGTCTCCTGTAGAATGTACTATAGAATATATATGACATTTGTGAATTGCTTGTTGTGGCTTTGTGAATCTCTTATTTTGGAAGTGTGAGAAGGCACTTCATGATTGCTTCACAAAATTACATGTTTTGGGCCGGGCACAGTGGCCGAGGACTAAAGTCTCACCTCGCACATGCCAGGATCCCACACGGGTGCTGGTTCTAACCCTGGCGGCCCCATTCCCCATCCAGCTTTCTGCTTGTGGCCTGGGAAAGCAGTCGAGGATGGCCCAGGGCCTTGGGACCCTGCACCCATGTGGGAGACCCAGAGGGGCTCTGGGCTCCTGGCTTTAGATTGGCTCAGCTCCAGCTGTTGCTGGAGTGCTTAGGGAGTGAATCAATGGAGAGAAGATCTTCTTTTCTGTCTCTCCTCCTCTCTGTATAACTGACTTTCCAATAAAAACAAAATAAGTCTTTTTTAAAAATTCCATGTTTTGCAATGACATAGGACTCCAACGTGTGACAACAATTTTTTTTTAAAGTGTCAGTGTTTAAATTCCTCAAAAAATCAGCAAGGCTATACTATAAAGATCCTATAAGAAAACAGCAAAAAATCAATTTTCATGACGAGTATCAACAACTAGTGGCAACACTAGGAAGACAAAATCACTTGCACCACAGAGCAGATCCATGCCATGTTCCTCCCTCGCCAAATGCACCTGACAGGGCAAATTCTTTAAGTTAGCGCTTATGTCTGGAAACTGAATTCTATTTGTGTACTTCAGAAACAGAGATTGTGTCCTGACAATTAGCAACTCCCAATGTTTGACCCGGTATTTATTTTTTAAAAAATTGCTTTAGCCCTGCCTCCGGCAAGGAAGAGAAAACAGTGAGACAGAAGCTGAGAGGAGCCCCAAACATAGACCCCACATTCATCCATAGCACCGAAGCTGCTGGAGACGCCAGACCTGGAGAAAATCCACATGACAGGAGAGGGCATATGTTTCTAAAACTCATCCCTGAGACTAGATTCCAAAAAGGTAGACATGTTTTGGTTTTAACATGAATTTTCTCATTGTAGATGTTACAAAATTTGTCAGCCTCTGAGGGTCAGCTGGTGGTGTTTGAATGCAGAGTGAAGGGAGCCCCATCCCCTAAAGTTGAGTGGTATCGAGAAGGGACCTTGATAGAAGATTCTCCAGATTTTAGGATTTTACAGAAAAGTAAGTTGGTGCTTTAAAATTACTTTTCTGATAGCCTATGTTTATGTGTGGATTGCTTATGTTCATCCTTGTAACTTACTAACAACAAGTTAAAATAAAGGCAAAAACTAAAATCAAAAGCCTTTGTAATCATGTTCCCCCCATATTATACCATCTTAATATTTTGGTATATATATATTTCCAAAAATTTCTCCACTTTTTTTTTAAATAAAAAGACTTAACTTTTTTGTCAATTGTTTTTTTTTACTCAAAATCTCATGAATAGTTTTCACAAAAACAAACTAATTTCTTTCAAAAAGTAATATTAATTCCATATTTAACAAACTCTTCTCTCACTGCATTTATGCCTTCACAAATTTTTACCATTACAGAATATACTTCAGTGCATGCCGACAGAGCCACTCATTGTAAATAGCTATTGTTATTACTGTAGAAGAAATTTCTAGCACTAGAATTGCTCCTATAAATTCATTTTGGGGGCTTTTAACACACATTGCCAAAATGTCACCCCAAAGGTCAAGCTAAATTTAGAATAACCACACAATCGATCAGCCAAATGGAGACTCTTCGGGGGAGTGAAATAGGGTGCTATTAATAATTACACAGGAATCCTGGCATAAACTAGCTCTGACCGGGCTGACCTGGGACATAGCGGCCTCGTTGATTCTACCCCCAGCAACACACGGGAAGGCGTTTTACTTCACACCTTCACCAGCAGTGGGTGTTAAACATTTTGTAAAATCTTCACTAAATCTAAAGGCCAAATACAGAAAGAACTTATTTTGATCTGCAGTTCACTAACGAATGTGGCTTTGCTTTTCTTTTCTTTTTTAATGTGGGTTTTCATATTTAGGTCTTTGCATTTATTTTTATTTTCTCCTGTGTTCTGGTTCTGTTTTGTTGCTGTTGTTCTTAGAAGAAGAATGATTTATGTATCCAACTGGCTGTTTCTTTCCTTGGCACATTCCAAGGGCTTTCTCCCTGATCCATTTCAATCACAAAATATATTGTAATTTTTTAAAAAGAAGAAATGTGTTTTTATTAACTATGAGGAACAATCTATTATAAAAAAAACTTGGCAAGGAACTTTAAGTTATTGGTAGAGTCAGTTTGGTAAGTTTAGAGTCCATTGTTTTGCCTTCTTTTGTATTTTGCGTATTTTTCAACTCTTCTATAATATGTATGACTTTCATTTTTATATGCTTAGTACCAAAATTATAAGTTATTATGTGCAGCATGTTGTAAAACGGCTGTACATAACATGCATTACTTCACATACTTTTATAATAATTTATGTCATTTTTGTTCATTCGTTTGTATCATAAAACAGTCTACTTGGACCAGTGTGAAATATGAATCAGCAGCAATAGAAGCAGCTGTAGCAGATATTGAATACAGTTTAACCTGTGCAAACTTCAAAAAATAATAATAGCTACAGAAGATGATAACCAAATGCAACAACTACTTATCAAACCCTCCAACAGTAGAACAGCTGTGCTTTGCACAGCAGTGGGCATTTTCAGAAAAGCCCAGGGATTTTAAGATAAAGCCACTATGCTTTTGAAAATAGTAGCATCCATCCTGAGACAATAGATGGTTAGAAACTTTACAGCAGGAAGTGTAGCTGACATTTTCTTAGAATATGAGAGCCTGAAGAGAAGAAGGAGCTCTCAAGTTTCACAAGCTGTTTTTAGGTAAAGCTGCACAAGTACCAATAACAGCAAGTCATTTTCTGAGTCCCAACTGACCCGGGAACTTTTCTTTGCCTAAGGACCATGTACCTCGAGTGGAAGCCAGGTGTGTGCCAAGGTACAGGCATATGTTTAGTTAGTGGCTCTCTTGTTGCCTTCCGTGGTCCCCTTGTCTTCCTCTTTAAGGTCATTTTACTTAGCAAAATTCTCCTGAAATGGGCAATAGACTATGAAATTCTATCAGAAGTTACTGATGGAATGTAGCCTCTTGGCAAAATAAATGTTTATAATCTTTTTTTTTTCCTTTTAGAACCTCGGTCCATGGCAGAGCCAGGTAAGGACTATTTATTAGTATATTATTTATTAGTATATTAGTATAGTATATTATTTAGTAAACATGATGAAACACTAAACTGATGCTGGTGTCAATAAAAGGTGAAAAAATGATGTGTAAGGTAAAAAAAGATCCAGTGGGTGATAACTAAAATTGTGGAAGAGTACAGGAGCAGGTGTAAATGTGAAATAGATCACTGAGCACCTGATATAAATGCAATTCTTGATCATCGTGAGATGTTTTTTAGGAATATTTTCCCTTTGTCCTGGCCCCTACGCAGGCTCCTCCTAAACTGGGCATTTTCAATTTCACAGCCTTCTGTCTCAGAACTTATTGATTTAGAAATGTGCATAAATTTGATAAAATGTCTTGTTTTAGTTGTAAGGGTACTAACAGAAAGAGACAGAAGTGACGGTAAACAACACCCTCACTGCTACACACACACACACACACACACACACACACACATACGCAATCACAAACCAAGGCACAAATATCTGAATGCCCTTTCTGCAATCACCCGATAAAGCCATATTGTTCTGTAGGTCAAAGATGTTGACATTTGCTGGTTTACAACATGTGACTTCTGTGTGGTTCAAGATTACTTGATTCTATTCACTTCTCAAACAAGATGATATACATCAATGTTTCCTTCTTTAAAAAAATCTGTAGCAGTGTATCAAGAGAGGATAAAACATTTTTTTTTCAGATAAGCCTTGATGCCTGGTTTAAGAGGAATTTTTAAAAAGAGTAGAGACTCTTATATTCTTTTGATCATTATTTGCCTTATACCCCAATGAGCATCAGTCTTTTCTGCTCTTGTATCTCAGGGTTCTCTTTTCTTATGAAGATCGTAAGTGCTTATGGAATAAAAATTAATAATATAATAATAAATATGTCTATAGAAAATATGTATTCATTATTTATCTACTGATTTATGACAGTACTTCAAAAAGCCCATGGAAAGTTGAATTCAAAGTTTATTTTCATTCAAAAAAAATATCTTGAAATCCTTGGATAACAAGTTGAAAAATTCATTTAAAATTCATACCAAGAAAAAACTACACATGGATTTCAAAAACTTTTTACACCAAAATAAACTACCTTTAATTTCATTTTATGCAAACTTTTTGAAGTACTCTTAATGCCAAAAGATCAATTGGAATTTCCATCTTCGGTGGTAGTACAGTGGATATTTCTTTAGACTTCTCAAGGTTGTGAAATTGTATCGTCTTTAAATACTGTAGCCTTTTCCTATGAAAGGCCTGGCAGAGAAGTTTTTCCAGCGAGCCTGAGAACATCATCCCAGTCAACTGCATAAAGTGTCAGCAAGAGTCTTTAATGAGAGAACGCTAATTTGAAAAGTCTGAGCCATATGAGTTTCTGCAAAGTCCTTCTGAAATGAGAAATACTACAAGCTACCTCTCTGCCTCCCAGGGGAGAGACGCAGGGCAAACGTAGCAGTCACAGTCAGGAGGGATAGAGTTTGCATCGTCTGTGGAGCAGACAGCGGCCAGCCCACTATCTAATGGTCTGGAAGATCCACAGATGTGTTTAAAGAAGTGAAATTTACAATGATAGAGAAAAATACTCTTGGATCCAAGGACCACGAACTATACTGGCCAAAGAATGTTTTTCCCATGATTAATTCTGAATTATAGTAGAATTATTATAAAATGGTACTGTGGAGGTTTTCTTACAGTCTCCAGGTGGTGTGCAAACACCTACAGCAATGCTTCATAGAATATGGCTCCTTACTACCTGTGTAAAAATTATTTGGCAGTTCCTGGTGAAATCCAGGTTCCTAGGCCTGCCTGCCTGCCTGCCTGCATGGCTGGAGTAAACTAGAATATGAAGCTGTGAAAGCAAAACAAAACAAAAAACAACATGTGGTTTTTACAACACTACACAGGAAGGATGACTTGGGATTTTTATTAAGTCATTCCTCTGACTACTGGATGGGAAGTCATCCCGGAAGAGGACATTGACTACGCAGGTTGCACAACCCTGTGAGGCCTTGAGATGAACAGGAAAGACCAAAAGTGATCTTACTTTTGGCATAGCTCATAGCTGGAGCAGATTTTTTTCCCTTGAAAATAATTTTTTTGACACAGCCATCCAGAGCGGGCTTTTTCACCAGCACTTATGCACAAAAAAAAAAAAAAAAATCCTAGAGTTACTCAAAAAGAAAAAGAAACCCTGCCCCAAACAAGCCCTGCCCTTCTCAGTTCCATGCTCTAAAATTCCATAGTTGTAGAGTTCTCCATTCCATCAGTGTAACACAAATACCCTCTGGAGACAGAGTCTCTTATTAAGGAGAGTGGAGTATGAGCGAATTATCAGATCTTTTTTGTAGAGCAGGTTGCTGTAAGACAAAAGTGTGCCTATTTGGGAAGGAGAAGAAAGAGGTGGGGGCATAGGTCAAGGACTAAGAAAAAGCAGAGAGGCTCAAGTTCAAACCTGACTTGTGTATCGCTTAGGATTCTCTGGGCAGTAAATAAAGAAGACCTAACTAAAAGTAGCCTAAACAAAGTGAAAATCTACTTTCTCATATAACAAGACTGCCTGAGAGGCGGGTGTCCTGAAATTGGTTCTATTACTCAGAGATCACCAGGCATCCAATCCCACCTTCAGAGTTCCCTTTGTTGTTAGTTCTACTCACAGACCAGAGATAGATGCCACAGTTCTGGGCCTCCCCTGTAGGTAACAACCTCTAGAGACAAAATAAAGATAATATTATCTTCTGTCTCTCAAAAGCAAAGGAAAGCCTTTCCAGAGAGACAATTCCCAGAACCGTGTATCATTTGTCACTGCTTAGCATGAATAGAGTTAGCGTGCCTGGATTAATCATGATTAATCATGAGGCTCAGAGGCCAGCTTGCCTCGAAGTACATGACCATTTCATGAAACCTGGACAAAGCCTGAGTTCTATCAAGTGAGGAAAAGGATAGAGTTATTAAGTAGGTGTGTTTGAAACTGGCTGCCATGGTCTCATCATCATTTTCTCTAGAAATAGTCTAGTGAATTCAATTCAGATACCTTAATAAAAGGAAACTACTATCATTTTAACTTGAAAGGCAGAAAGACAAGAGCGATCTTCCATCTGTGGGTTCACTCCCCAAATGCCCACAATAGCCAGGGCGGGCCAGGATAAGTGCAAGAGCCGGGAAGGCACTGTGGTTTCCCACCTTGGTGGCAGAATCTAAGTGCTTGAGCCAAGTGCTTGCTGCTCCCTAGGGTGTACTGTCAGGAAGCTGTATTGGAAGTGGAGCTAGAACTTGAACTCAGACACTGAGATAGGCAAGCATCCCACACATCCACTCCAACTCAACTGTCTTGAAGTACTGAGATGCCAAATTTCCCCTAATATAAGCATATTTTAATACCAGGATCTACTGAGTGATAACTAGAAGTTATGCTCTCTTTTATCCTTCCTCTTTATTAATAGTAATAGTATATCTAGCTATAATAATTTCAGTCTTCAGTCATCTGGTTCAATTTGAGAATTACCTCTGTAGTTATTCACAAGGGCTCATACTATTACAGAAATAATCCATACTAAAGTAACAATAATAATCAGTACTAAGGTAAGTAATCCTATCACATTTTTAAGGTAGACGTGTGTATCATTCTTCTTTCACCCAGAATCTCAAGTTACTCTATCAACCAACCATTAGTAAGTAAAAAACAAACAAACAAAAACAACACATTTATTCAATGTTCAGTTTTAAACTGGGACCTTTGTGCCTGGAGTGGTGACCCAGTGCCTAAAGTCCTCACCTTGCATGTGCCAGGATCCCATATTGGCACCAGTTCGTGTCCTGGTGGCTCCGCTTGCCATCCAGGTCCATGCTTGTGGTCTAGGAAAGCAGTCGAGGACGGCCCAAGGCCTTGGGACCCTGCACCTGCTTTGGAGACCTGGAAGAAGCTCTTGGCTTCCGATGGGCTCAGCTCTACCCATTGCGCTCACTTGGGGAGTGAATCAGCGGATAGAAGATCTTCCTCTCTGTCTCTCCTCTCTGTAAATCTGTCTTTCCAAATAAAATAAACAAATACTAAATACAATGTATATAAATGATAAATAATAAAATAAACTTTGAGGCCTTTGGGAGCCAGTGATGCACAATAAAGTCACCACTTGTAATACCACAATTCCATTTAAGAACACCAAATTCTGGCTGCTCTATCTTCCAATCCAGCTGCCTGAAAATATGCCTGGGAAAGGGGCAGAGGATAAGTTTAGTGCCTTGACCCCTGCTACCATATGGGAGATCCAGGTGGAATATCTGGCTCCTGGCTCCTTGCTTTGGCCTGGCCGAACCCTGGCCCTTGTGGACATTTGGAAGTGAACCAGTGGATGTGTGGAAAATCTCTCTCTCTCTGTGTCTCTCTCTTTCTGTCTCTCCATTTTTCCATCTCTCTGTGTCATTCTGATTTTCAAATAAACAAATATTAAAAACAAATAAATTGTGGCCTTTGTTTAATATTACTTCACTGCAATGGTTCCCATGGAAATAATAAGAAACCAGATTTTAAAAACTTTTGTTCATCCTTTTTCTTTGATTCCTAATTTATTTTTTGTGACTTTCTAAAATTATTAATTCTATTTTTGCCATCTGGACTGACAACATTAAAATAGAAGAATATGTGTGAGCTGCCTTTGTGATGTAGTGAGTAAGGCACTGCCTGTGTTGCCAGCATCCCATGCGGGTTCTGGTCTGCTGCCGTGCTAATGTGCCTCTGGCTTAGCCCTTGTGATTGTGGCCACTCTGGGTGTTAATAAAAATTGTTCCCTCCTCTCTCTCTCTCAAATAAATATATAAATAGATCTTTTTAAAAAATAGATCGTCTAAAAATCTGTCATATGTAGACTCTTATGAGTGCTGAGTCTTCATGCAGCTACTGTTTCTATATCCTTTATTTAGTCTGTAATCAGCCAATCCAGTCAATATTTGGTTTGGCCAATTGTTTCCAAAGGTAAGATAATCAGCTTCTTAAATGACTTTTGCAGAATCACTATCTGGTAATAATTCCATCATTTTTTAAAACTATTTCTTTACTTGACAGAAAGAGCTCCCATTCTCTGGTTCACTCCTCAGATGCTCACAATAGCCAGAACCAAACCCAGGAGCCAGGAGCTCAGCCCGGGGCGTCCATGTGGGTGGCAGGACCCCAACTCCTCGAGCCATCACTTGCTGCCTCCCAGAGTACACATTGTCAGGAAGCTGGAGTCAGGAGGTGAAGCTTAAATTCAATTTCACGATTAAGACAGTAACCATTGTGTTTTATTGGCTTCCAGAGGAGATTTGCACATTGGTCATTGCTGAGGTGTTCGCAGAAGACTCTGGATGCTTCACATGTACTGCAAGCAACAAATACGGCACAGTGTCCAGCATTGCACAGCTGGACGTGAGAGGTGAGGCCTCTTTATGTGCCCGGCAAGTTTGTACTATGACTCTGAGTGCGAATATGCATTGGTGTTACCATTCCCGACTGCTCTTCATGCACAAATAACTTGGCTCTACTGAAACTATTTCAATTATTAAGGGAAGTGCTCTTGAGCAATGTCCAACTCCCCATTTGTTTTTATACTCCCATTCCACCCCAGTTATCTGCTGTCATCTTTGTACAATAACCACTCTCTGCCCCGTGGCCTTGCTTTCAGTTACATGTACTCCAGAAATACTGATTTGAAAATTACAGAAATAATCAATACACATTTTAAATTGCAGTCTGTCTGAACAGCATAATGAAATCTTGTGAAGTTCTACTCCCTCCACCCCGCCTGGGACATGAATCATTCCCTTGTCCAGTGTGTCCATGCTGTATGTGCTACCCACTTGCTGGTCCCTGAGTAGCTGAGTTACCAGATGGACTGAAGCAAAATCTCAGTGCTTGCATTTAAGTAACCCTTATTTTACTTAGTAATGCCCCAAAGGGAAAGAGTGGTGATGCACAGGAGGCACCAAGGCATGAGATAGGGAAGGCCAGATGAACTCTGGCACTATGTGGCAACACTGCAGGGCTTATGGGGAACATCCTAGTATGCATGGGTTTGATACTATCCAGTTTTAGGTCTCCACCGGGGAGTCTTGGACAAAATCCCTTAGGACAAAGGGGAGTCTACTGTACTTTCTAAGATTGAAAAAAAAACTCCTTGGTCTTATATCAATTTCTAAGATTCCATCCAAAGGGATATTTAGATTTTTAGTTTTATTCCTGCATCTTCACTATTGTTTCATGACCTAGACTATGATCTATGTTTTGTAAGCATTTTCCCATTTGTGCATTCATTCTACTTGAATATCTTCCCTTCTGTATACATGCCCCAGCTCAGGGCTACAATACAATTGCAGTCATGGCTGAGGCTGACAGCGTGGGTCCTGTGATCATTCTTTCAGGAAATGAAGACCTTGGAAACAATGGGTCTCTTCACTCGGCTAACTCCACCACAAACTTGGCTGTTCTCGAGCAGCAGCCATCTCCTCCCAAGCCTGAGCCTCCTTCTGCAGAACAACACCCCAAGCCCAAACTAGAAGGGGTTCTAGTGAACCACAATGAGCCCAGGTCCAGTTCCAGGATCGGGCTCCGTGTGCACTTCAACCTGCCTGAAGATGACAAAGGAAGTGAAGCCTCCTCCTCGGAGAGCGGAGTGACGGCCACCCCCCAGACCAGGCCCAACTCTTTCCAGGAGAAGTTTAATGGCCAGGCGACAAAACTCCAGGAGCCTTCCTCACCCATCAAGGAGCCACCTCCAGTTCTGGCAAAGCCCAAACTGTAAGTAAAACATAGAATGGAAAAGCAAGAGGGTCTGCAAGCTTGTCTTGAGTGAAACTTTCCTGAAGGTGGTGGAGCACAGCAGGGAATTACCAAGTAATAAAGTACACATGAAAGCTACCATTATCATTGTTATTACTAATATTCTACCCCCAAGCATTGGTACAACTAAGCTAACCAAGAGAGGCACTGACGTGATATTTGAGGTTCCACATGCAATGACACTGTGTTCCTCCTGTAAAACTCTTTCTTTTTTTTTTTTTTTAAGATTTTTTTTTTTGAAAGTCAGATTTACAGAGAGGAGGACAGAGAGAAAGATCTTCCATCTGCTGGCTCAATTCCCAAGTGGCCGCAACGACCAGAGCTGAGCCGATCTGAAGCCAGCAGCCAGGAGCTTCTTTAGGGTCTCCCATTCGGGTGCAGGGTCTCAAGGCTTTGGGCTGCTCTCAACTGATTTCCCAGGTCACAAGCAGGGAGCTGGAAGGGGAAGTGGAGCAGCTAAATACTAACCGGCACTCATATGGGGTCCTGGTGAATGCAAGACAAGGGTTTAGCCACTAGGCTATTGCGCTGGGCCTGTAAAGCCCTTTCTTTCATCTAACATCTTTAAAGTCTATAACTTCATCCTTCTAGTTCCCATTTCTTATTTCAGCCTCAGCTTCAGTCATCATTGTAAGAAAGTTACTCAGTACTTTTGATGTCTTTGCCATTGCCAGATACAGTGCAGAAGCATAGCAGGTTTTGTATAAATATAATGGCATGAAAGAAGAGGTTACAATTTTCTGATTCAACCCAGGAGCCTGCTGTCATGACCCTCTAGAGAATTAATAGCTAAAGTCCTCGCCTTGCACGTAACGGGATCCTATATGGGCGCCGGTTCCAATCCCGGCAGCCCCGCTTCCCATCCAGCTCCCAGCTTGTGTCCTGGGAAAACAGTCAAGGACAGCCCAAAGCCTTGGGACTTTGCACTCACATGGGAGACCCGGAAGAGGCTCCAGGTTCCTGGCTTTGAATCAGCTTAGCTCTGACCATTGTGGCTGCTTGGGGAGTGAATCAACGGATGGAAGCTCTTCCTCTCTGTCTCTCCTCCTTTCTGTATAAATGACTTTCCAATCAAAAATAATAAAGCTTTTTAAAAATGAATTTTAAAACAATAATGCTTATAGCTACATCAGCCTTTTAAAGTCAGCATCAAGCACTATAGTATAGAACTCCAGTCCAGTGTGACTCAGTGCTAAGAGGTCCATTTGGAAGCCCCTCCTATCACTTAGGTTTGGACTCCTGTCACTACATACAGAATTCTGGATGTAAAATTCAATGTTATTAAACATGCCTCTCAGCAAATTACAACCAGAAATGTTTTAGTCCATACAAAGTTGCTGCAGGCACAGGAGAAAGCCTCCACTTCAAGTAAGAAATGGGAGTAGGGAGGGGTTAATGCAGGGACACAGGCAGACAAGCAGCCAGGCTCTGCAGGAGAGTGGCTGAGCTGGGAACATGGGCGCCTCACCTGCCTCTCAGGGATCACAGCCATCCCAGCCTTTGTCAGCTACAGTTGGCACAGCTGGCTCACCCTCTGCTTGTCTCAGCATCTCCATCTTTCCTCTTTCCCCATCTCCTCCATGCTTCTTTTTCTGGAAACTCATCAATTCCTATGGGCCCATCACAAACATGCACATCTACATCATGACCTATATCAAGGATCAACGTTAACTCGATTGTTGGCAGTTTGAGTGTGAATTTCAACAGGTCTAGACTGCTCTTTGCTCCTGGCATCAGATCCGCTCAGCTCCAGTCATTGCAGCCACTTGGGGAATGAACCAGTGCTCAGAGGATCTTCCTCTCAATCACTCCTTCTCTCTGTAAATCTGACTTTCCAATAAGAATAAATAAATTTTTTTAAAAAATCTATTTCTTGGAAAGAGAAACAAAGAGACACATGGAGATAAAAACACAGGAAGATCTCTCATCTACTGGCTCATTTCCCAAATGCAGACATCAGTGGGGGCAGAGGCCAGAGCTAGGATTCTGGAATACCATGCAGGCCTTCCAGGTGGATGCAGAAATCCAATTACTTAGGCCATCACTGCTACTTCCCAGGGTTTGCACAGCAGCAAACCAATGTCAGCCAGGGAATTCAAACCCAGGTACTACAAAGTAGGATGTGGTTGTCAACCACAAGGTTAAATACCTGCTCTCTTATTACTTTTATCCTCCCAAGTTTGGAACTGAAATATATTGATTCTAGGCATTTAGCTGACTGGCTAAGATGCAGATTAAGCAGATTATGAAGGTTACATCACTCCCTACAATGTCAACATCCCATATGGGCAACAGTTTGTGTTCTGGCTGCTCCACTTGCAATCCGGCTCTCTACTGATGTGCCTGGGAAAGAGGTGGTAGGGTTCCTCCAATTTGCCACTCACATGGACAACAGAGATAATGTACACCTTAAAACTGTCACAGAATGGGAGAATACCATTGCAAAGATTGTCAGTAAAGTCTAGATATTCTTTGGTTTTGAAGACTGGTTTACTTATTTGAAAGATGTGATTTCGGAGAAACAGGGAGAGACAGAGTTATTCCATTCCCCAAATGGTCGCAATGGCTGAGGCTTGGTCAGGCTGAAGTCAGGAGCCTGAAAGTCTACCCAGGTCTCCCGTGTGGGAAGCAGGGGCCCAAGCAGTTGGGCCGTCTTCTACTGCTTTCCCAGGTGCATCAGTAGGGAGCTGGATCAGAAACAGAGCAGCCAGCCACTCAAACCAGCACACCCACAGGCTGATGGCACTGGCCCCCAAAGTCTAGACAATTCTAACTCTGAAATTTTCAATTTGAGTATCAAGCTGTCTAAAGGTTCATCCTGGGTACAATCTAGAATAAAATGTGCAGGTATGAAAAATTACTTGTGTCCTCCATCAGTTATACCCCATTAGTTAAACTGAGAGCTTCCTGCAATTTATTTGGAAACCACTGGTCTAGAGTTTAAGAAGTAACCTCTTTGCAGCTGGTCCTCACCCCACATGTCCCATCCATGAAGAAAACAATAAATAAAAGTGAATAAGATGTCAAAAAAAGAGGAAAAAATCAGAATATCCTGGGAAAGCCTGTATTTGGGGACATGCATCTTTTGGAGCAGTGGTTCTTAGTCCTGACGCCTAGAACCATCGATTGGGTTAGAGGGACCAGCAGCACTGGCCTTACCTTGGGACTGTACAAAAATGCAAATTCTCAGGTCCACCCCATCCCCTGAATCAGGAACACTGGGGTGGAACCAGAAATCTCTGCTTGAAGCCACCCAACTGGCTGGCTAACATTTAAGAACGAATGACCTACATATTCAAAGATAATAATAATCAGACCTGGATGCCTTCCCAGGCCCATTCATTGTCAGGGCCATGGTACCCAACAGAGTGAGTTTTGTTTGTGTTTTTACGGTCTCCAGGTGATTCTAAACAGCTGCCAGGAACCACTGCGAAAGCCATACCTTATCTCCAAACATCGAGGTATCCTACTCAGGAGGGGGACGGCTGGCAGATGCGATAACACCCTGCTTTGTAGCAAGTGCCAGTTGATGGCCTGTGTGCGCATGAGTGCTGACTCTGATGCGAAATTGCTGCTGAAACTGCTTTTGGAAACACTGCCTCCCAAATTTACTGTTATCTGATATTTTATCACAAAACTTCAAAATCCTTGAGAAATTCTTTTCTAGAATATTTCATATGATCTTTATTTGTAAAATGCTTGAAACTGACTCCTGTGGTTCAGAAATAGACACAAGTAATAGTAACCATCTATCAATTGCTTACATCTTTTGGGTGATTTACTTTGTCAGTTCCCACAACGTGAAGAAGTGCTATTATTACCATTTTAATTATAAAGAGAATCAGGGTCAGATGAGTCTAGAAGCTACCTAAAGCCACACAGAGCCAGGATTAGGACCTGAGTGTGTGTGTGTGTCTGCAGAGCTCATAAGCTTAAATTAAGTTGTGACAAATGGAAAGATATTTTAAGGTAACTGGAGAGAGTTAATAAATCTACAGAAAAAAATTTGGGGTATAAACATGAGTTCCAAGATTCCACAGCAACAAGAAATGACCAGCCAAGTTTACAACAATTTATGACAGGTTGTTACTTTGAATTAAAGCTTATTTGAGATTTTAGAACTAGTGAACCTTGAAATTAGTCTTCTATCTTTACTAGGCGCTGATATACAGGTGCCCCCATATTATTTGTAAATAACTACTAGTTGCGGGATACATATGCATGCCCCACTTGATTTTTTTCAGTTGACATACAATCTCAGACACATTTGTATCTTCTGCAAGACCTAGCAAAAAAGCTTAATATCATCGAATAAAGGAATTGTCCTGATGTAATAAACACACTAAACCAACCAGTTGTTTTAAATCCCTTCTGAAAAACGATAGAATATAAGAAAATGTTGAAACAAAAAGGCATTTTCAAATGAATTCCTTCAGAGTCTTAGTCTAAATAATTTGATCCTTTATGTAACATTTTGTTTAAGGTTTGTGATCCTCTACAATCTAAATACAGTATACTTCCAAACACATACACATAAATCCAAATCCAAACATATTTCACTGAGCGGGAAGGGCTGGCATGCTATTTGAAGTCTTATTTAAGTGAGAAAACTGGACCTTGGCTGTTACTCAACAGGAAGTAAAGGCAAATAGGAACCAAAAGACTTCCTGCCCCGCTATCATTGTTTTCTTTCTTAGCACCACATCTTCAATTTCCGCAGTCAGAAATAACTGTTTCTGCAATGTCATCAGATTAAAATTTGCTTTGATAAAATAATACAGAGCATGCTGAAAACCACATGGCCTGCCTTCTAATAGTCAGAGGAGATATTATGGCAAAAACGAGATCCATCAAACATTAAGATTGTGTATTGCCATAGTATGTGGAAAAGTCAAGAGCAACAGAAACAATGTCAATTCTGTATATTTTTGTAAGGGTGGCCAAACAAAGATATTTCTATGTCTCTTAATTTGTAAATCTTTCATGTACAGAGAAATGAAAGAGTTTAAATTTATTTATATTGTTGTCTCTCAGCTTCAACACTCATTTTCTAAAAGGGATCATAAGAAAGTTACTGTGCCAAGTGCATAACACTTCTGAATCCTTAGTTTAACTCAAGAAAAGCTTTTTTGTGGATGAACAAAGGGTTGTCTGGTAGATTGCATTTGACAGCAGCAATGGGTCTTTCTTTTGTGAAGTTACGTTTTCCATAAATGACGTACCTAAAACATTAATGCAAGGAAAGAAAAAGGTGTTAAATTCCAAGAACTAAGAAAATCAAGACTTGGGAACCTTCCTGTTCAACTCTGTGATGACTGGTCTTGACACCCACAGTGTTCCAGACATACCATTAATTTCCAAAGAACAGATTCCCCAAAGATCAAGGTTTGGTAGCCATGATGGCTGCGTAGGTACATGATGACAGCATTTTTGTTTCAGCTTTTTTTTTTTAACTCTTGATGCTAGATGGTATTATTGTAGTTGCCGTGTTATAACTTACTTCCTCTGGGGAGTTCATTTCATAACAGTTTACTTTTTTAAAAAATATTTATTTATTTTCTTTGGAAAGTCAGATATGCAGAGAGGAAGAGAAACAGAAAGGAAGATCTTCTGTCCAATGATTCACGCCCCAAGTGACCGCAACGGCCAGAGCTGAGCCGATCTGAAAGCCAAGAGCCAGGAGCTTCTTCCAGGTCTCCCACATGGATGCAAGGTCCCAAGGCTCTGGATGTCCTCAATTGCTTTCCCAGGCCACAAGCAGGGAGCTTGGATGAGAAGTGGAGCTGCTGTGATTAGAACCGGCACCCATACATGGGATCCTGTTGCGTGCAAGACAAGGACGTTAGCCACTAAGCTACTACACTGGGCCCTCAGCTCTTTTTCTTAAAAAAAAAAAAAAAAGGTCATCTCGTGAAGAGAAATTAAGTAGAGTTAGGACTTTGGGAAAATTACATAATGCCTGCATGATTCAGGTTCCTGTAAGAAGAGACGTTGCTCCAACTTGATCTTTCTCCTTTGAGGCATAAGAGCAGCCTAAGACAATGTCTATAATCTGTGTGGCCATGTAACCTATCACTCAAATCAAGACTGCTTTTTAGAATGAGCACTATTACTAACTGTGCCTTTAAAAGAGAGAGATATAAACCAGGACTGTTCCAGAAGAAGCAGGACGTGGTCACCTTATCTTCAAACATTAAGGCACATCAGGGCCTGGCACTGTGGCATAGTAAACCAAGTCTCCATCTACGGTGCTCGCATCCAATCTGGTGCTGGTTCATGTCCCGGCTGCTCCATTTCCACACAAGCTTCCTGCTTATGGTTCAAGCTCTTGGGCCTCTGCACACATGTGGGAGACCCAGTAAGAGCTTCTGGCTCCTGGTTTCAGATCAGCCCAGCTCCAGCCACTACAACCATTTGGGAAGTGAATCAGTAGATAAAAGACCTCTTCTTTTCTGTCTTGCCTTTTTCTGTGTAACTCTGCCGTTAGGCTCTTTGTGCAGGTTTGCTCCAGGACAAGGCAAATTCTCTGGGGGAATTCAGCCGCTTCAGAGCCTGAGATGGCTGAGGAGCTCAGCTCCTTCCATCCCAAAGCTGGGATTCTGTCTACTGCTTGTCAGAACTTTGAGCACTGCCAACCAAGGAACACTGTCTCTAGTTCTTTTTTCTACTTTGGAAACATTCTGTGTTACACAACTCTGGGGTCACAACACAAATACAATGATTGTATTCTAACAACAGCCTTGGGACAAAAGATAACTCACAACTCACCAGGGATCAAGTAGCTAATTTCTGGCTATCCCATAGCTGCATGTTCTTCTTAAAAATTGTTTATGTGTTTATTTTTATTTTATTTCAAAGGCAGAGAAAAATAGAGGAGGGAGAGGCTGATCTTCCATCCACTGGTGCACTCCTCCAATGTCTGCAACAGTCAGGTCTGGACCAGGGTGAAGCCAGGAGCCAACAGGTCAACCTGGGTCCCACCACGTGGGTAGCAGGGTTTAAGTACCTTAGCCATCACCTGCTGCCTTCCTGTGTGCACATTAGCAGGAAGCTGGGTTGAAAGCCTGTTCAGGACTCACACCTGGACACCCTGATATGGGAAGCTGGCATCCCACACATCAGTTCACTTGCTGGACCCTGAGGCCCATTCTGTGTGTTTTTAATCCGAATCAAGTTGGAACAGCCTGTGCACATGGTTTCTGAAGGATGAACCCGGTGGTAACACTTTTTCTCATCTCTCCCCACTCTATCTCGTGTGCAGTGATTCCGTTCAGTTACAACAGCTTCACAACCAAGTCTTACTGGAACAGCAACAGTTGCAAAATTCGTCTCCCTCCTCCCCTAAGGAGTTTCCTTTCCACGGGAGCGTTTCGAACTCCTCTGCTCCCGCAGCAGTGACGATGTCCAGCAAGCCGGGGAAGGCTCCATCATCCCAGACCTTCAACTTGGCCCGGCCGAAGCATTTCTTCCCCTCCACAAGCTGCACCCCGGCTACCACCGCGGCTCCTTCCAGCTCACCCGTGCTCACCTTGAGCAGCACTCCACAAACCCTGCCGAGGACAGTGAGCAAAGAGAGCCTCCTAACCTCTCCGCCCTCCACGCAAGCCAAACCTCCAAGCGGGGTTTCCATCCAAACCGAGCCACCCGCTGCGGGTCCCACGGAACCGACGCACTCAGCGCTCACATTTTCCATCCCCAGTGGAAACCAGTTTCAGCCCCGCTGTGTGTCCCCAACTCCCGTCTCTCCCACTGGCCGGATTCAGAACCCGGTGGCTTTCCTCAGCTCGGTTCTGCCTTCTCTCCCTGCCACCCCACCCACCAATGCCATGGGGCTGCCTAAAAGCGCACCGTCCACGTAAGTGTTAAGAGGTGGCACTTGCACAGAACAGCTGGGTCCGGGAGGGGGGTCTCTATTAGAGGGTTCCTAGGCAACTGCCAGTTGTCACTTCAACCATCACGACCTCGGGGCCTTTGCCTGGTGAGCAGGGTGTATCATGGGTATATCGGGTATGGATTTATTTTGCAGGCCATCGCAAGGACTGATGAAGAAGACCACCAGGTCCTCTCAACCAGTGACTGACGATTACATTCGTGAAACTAAGAATGCAGTGATGCTCGACTTGGGGAAGAAAGTGAGTTTTGGTGACATCAGAACAAACCAGCAGGTAAGATCGTGGGATTCAGACTGCTTGTTGGAGTTTTTGATAAGCAATAGAACTTTGCTGAGCTCAATCTATAGATATTCAGGTCATTTGACCTCAGTGAGAGTGATGCTGCGGTTTAGCGGGAAGAGCACAGAATAAGAGTTCTGAAGAACCCACCCATTGTACAGCTGGATTATTCTAGAAGTTAACTTAGCTTTGTTGTTTACCAATTGACCCAGAATAGAATATATAATAGTTCTCCCTCACCTGCAGGATGCCTGAAATCTCAGATAGTGCCAAACAATTTTTCTTGTGCGCGCATACCTTTGATAAAACTCAATATGTAAATCAGACAAGGCAGAGGTTAATAATACTTAATAATAAAATCGAACAAATATGTTAAATAATTGACTTATGTGTAAACAATATAAGTATGATTATATGTAATAAGTTATTTTCACTGTTTATTTCTGGAATTTTCCATTTTAATATTTTCAGACCTCAGTTGACCAAGAGAAGTAGAATTGTAGAAAGTGGAATCCTAGATAAAGAAGGAAGTACTGTATTAAAGAAGGAGTGAGATTAGTCCAAAAGCCATTGTGTCTATACTTTGCTCAGTTTGGTCACATCACTAAGATAATCCAATATCTGACACTCAAGATGATCCTGACTTGAAAGAATCTTGAGGTTCTAAACTGTGCTTCATGTGACATCCTTCACTCTCATGGGCCCAGAGATCTGATCACCAGTCCCTCTGCGTCTCTATAATGCACTAAATCATGTGAACTAGTCATTAGGCAACAACACATGGCTCAACCTGTTGAACATCCTGGCTTTTTAGTGTTTGCCCTGAAGGAGAAAGAGGAAAGCCTGAAGTGCCCATCATAAAAACCAAAGACTATTTTCTTCAGTCTAACTTAGGCTCTCCCAACTGAGCTATTCCGGCCACAAAAGACTTATTTTCTTATTGGAGCCATTCACTTTAGTCTTTGAAAATCAAATGACTTTTAAGAATTTTATTTATTTGAGAGCTAGAGAGTCAGAAAGAGGGAGAAAGATCTTCTGACCACTGCTTCACTTCCCAAACATCCATAATGGGGCTAGGCCAGAACCAAGCCAGGAGCTTTGAACCAATCCAGATCCATACAGGTGGCAATGACCCAAGTACCTGAACTTCAACCACTTTTAGGCAGGGTGTGCGTTGACAGGAATCTAGAGCATAAGTGGAACCAGGATTCAAACCCAGGCTCTCCAATATGGGATATAGGTGTCTCAAGCAATTACTTAACCGCTGCACCAAACAACTGTCCCAAGTGATTTTTCTTTTAATGCAAGAATACATTTTACTAATCTGACTCTTGACCTCCTTTCTCTAGAAACTTTGCTATCCCTTTATTCTGCCTCCCTCATCCCTGCTTTTTTTCTTAATGCCACATGAAAACTGCCTGCAGTTCACAGATACTGCCCTCTATGACAGGAAAAAAAAAAAGGTAGCTGATTCTTGCTCTTTTGTTTGTTCCTCTAATCACCTTCTTCCCTAAGCTGTTCAGTCACTTCTTCTATTTAAATCTTAGCAGCTTTTCTTTCCTTTCATTGTGAATTCTTTATGACAACCTGCTTTTGTAAGCAAATAGCATGCCATCCATTCCTTTTCCAATAAGAATTCCACAGAGGCCTTGTGTTGCACCACATAAGGCCATGTGTTGCCCACCTTGGGCACTGCAGGACCCCAGGTGCTGGGACAGTGAAGTATCCTGTGGCCGCTCCCATGACCCCACTGAGGATGCCACAGCCCTGGATGCTTGAGGGCTGGGAGCAGGGGGTGCGTGCGATGTCTTGTTTATTGCTGCATCTCTATTATGCCTGACCCAGAATCCATGCTCAGTGAATGTTTGCTAAATTAACACACAACTATGAGATGTACATTAGCTTTAGGTAGAATAATGAAACTTTTAATCAAATAGAAAAATTTGGGTTTGTTGCACAGCTATGGAAAAGATAGCTTGTCCATAGAGAGTCTAATTATACTTAATTATAGAAACCAGCTGAAAAGACAGTAATCCATTTCAATCAGCTGCTAAAAAGAGCAAAAACTTAACAACACACTGAAATTCAACAAAACTCTAGCCTTAACTGAAAACCTATGTAGAAAGTAAATCTGTGTATCTTTTAGAAACTAACTATTCTTAAAGACTAAATTTGGGTTTTATGCGACATCTTCAAAGGGAGAACCTGTCTTTGTATCCCCTGTGCCCATCACAGTATTTACTACACAGTAGCTGCCTCCTAAGACGTCAGCAACAGGGACAAGGGGGCAACGAGGACTGGTTATTCCCACAAAAGGCAATAAGTAATTCTTAGATAAGTAGAAAAAGGAAATGCCCTGTATCCCTGTTCATCTTTTTGTCTACTAAATCTATCATTATATTGTGGCTCTCACGCAGTCCATGTGAAGGACAGGCTGTGCATATGTGTCACAGAAGTCAGATGCTTCAGGTTGTCAAAATATCAGCCTTAAGAAGATTATCTTCAAAGGGAAAAACAGAGCTATAATTTCAAGCGGCAAATTCTAATTTTGTTGAGCTCCTCAGTTTCTTTTACTGAGGAACTGAATGTCTCTGCAGTTTTTAAATCGAGACAGGATTGGTCATTTATCACTAGTCTGATTTCCATACAGGCCAGATTTATATATCAATTTTAGCATGACCCAAACACCCCACATTGGATTTCAGTCTCCCAGAGATGCTTCCAATCTGCTCTTCCTTCATCTCAGGAGAGGGTACCACTATGCATCCACTTGGCTAAGTGATAGATCAGTACCCTCACACTGCCCATGGTGACAACCAAGCTTTCAAAGTTTCCAACCTGTACTTCTGTAAAATAAGATATGAATGAATAGATATGAAGAGCAGATGTGGTGCATCTCCAGAAGACTGAAATGCAACGTGGGCTGTTTGGACCGTGCTAAACTTGAGATGTCCACAGGGTGCCCTAACAAAGAATAGATCACTAGCTGACTAACTCTGGGCTTCTAGAGAGGGACTAGGAGTGGAGACTTGGATTTGGAAATCTTTAACAAAGAAAATGACTGAAGCTGAGAGACTGAACCAAAGCTGAGCCAAAAAAGGAGACTGGGAGACTGATGCTAGAAAAGCAGGAAACCAGCATGGTGGTAGGCCCTGAAGACAACGGAAGGGAAAGGCAGTTGTCTGTGTTGATGCCAGAGAGGTTAAGTAACCTAAGGACCAATTAGGGATGACTCGAGTTGGCACATCTGGAGACACTGGCAGTAGCAGTCTCAGTGAAGCAATGTCAATGAAGCATAATTTGGTAGGTCAGCAAGAGAAAACGGTTCTGAAAATGGTCCTGTAACAACAGAAAATTATTTCAAATCTTTTGTGTGGTGGGGGCGGGAAGCAGGGAAAGCAACAAAAGATGCAGTGAAGACAGGTGTGGGGAGAATTAAGATTTATCCAAGATGGGTATTCCTCAAATGTACAGATAGGGATGTCCTATAGAAAGTTCAGAATGCTTTTGTCAAAATAACTCTGCAGACAGTACTACTTTTTGAAGTGAATACTAGTTGTCATCATGGAAATCATATTCCATCTTCTTTCCATTCTCTACAGAATTCTACTGATGCTCCAAGTTCATAGTGAGGGACCAAGGTTCACTGAAGCAATTTGACATTACCATAGATACACAGGCATTTCCTTACTGCTTCCTGGTCAGAAACTAGAGATGCAAACATGACTGGTCTTTGGGAATTCCATGATCTAAAACATCTGAATTTTTAAGTCATATCCTCAATTACGCCAATGAACACCCTATCCTTCATCCTAGAAACTGACATTGAAACATTGTCATTTTTATAGGAGTACAAAATTTCAAGCTTTGAGCAGAGGCTGATGAATGAAATAGAGTTTCGCTTGGAACGCACTCCTGTGGATGAATCAGATGATGAAATCCAACATGATGAGATCCCCACGGGCAAGTGTATTGCCCCTATCTTTGACAAAAGACTCAAGCACTTCCGAGTCACAGAAGGTTCGCCAGTCACATTCACCTGCAAAATTGTTGGAATACCTGTTCCAAAGGTAGGGGAAGATGACCTGCCAGTTTGCCAATCAATAGTCTAGAACTATAGACACTGCCTTCAAGAAAGCTTTCAGTGCTAGTGAAGTAGTCATATAAGGAATGAAAAACAATACCAAAAACCAATACTAATACTAAATTGAGACCATCAAGAATAGAGTCATTCACTAGTCAGACCAAATATAAATCAGGCTATGGGTCAATAAGAACTCTAATAGAGGTTTAAAAAAATTCTCAGCCATGGTATTGAATCATTGATTTTCTTAGCCAAAAGACTCACCAAATTGATATTTTTCTTGCTATTTAATATCTACTGGATAGCCACAGGGTGCCTGTTGTTGTACAGAGCAAACTATATTTGTATCATTACTGTTAGGTTGGTAAATGCCAAAAATGTCATATCGTTATCATTGGCTGCTGAAAATCTTATGAGTCACCAGATTTTTTGGCAGTTGACTGAGAAGAAGGATTAACACCCTGTGAGATTGTGGTAGGAAATCTCTGTACTCTACTTTCACCAACATTAGCATGGTGTTATCCTATGTGGTTAGGTAACCAATTAAAGTTAAGAAGAGCAGCTGCAACCGGTGCTTAATCTCCTGTCTTTGAGAGCTCTCCTTGACACACAGGGAACATAACTTGAAAAAATATACACGTTTATTTAAAGTTTTGCCAAATAAGAAGTTTAGCAGGGCCAACGTTGTAGCATAATGGGTAAAGTCATCACTCGCAATGCCAACATCCTTATGGGTGCTGGTTCACGTCCTGGCTGCTCCACTTCACTTACATATACATGTTATTTATTTTTATTGGAAAGTCAGATTTACAGAGAGAAGAGGAGAGAGAAAAATATCTTCTGTCTGCTGATTTACTTCCCACAACAGCAGGAGCTAAGCTGACTCAAAGCCAGGAGCCAGGAGCTTCTTCCAGATCTCTTGCTCAGGTGTGGGGTCTCAAGGTTTGGGCCATCTTCTATTGTTGTTCCAGGCCACAAGCAGGGAGCTGGATGGAAAGTGGATCAGCCAGACATGAACCGGCTCCTATATGGGATCCCAGGGAGCACAAGGCAAGGATTTAGCCACTGAACCATCACACCAGGCACAGCTGCTCCACTCGCAATTCAGCTCCCTGTTAGTGGCCTAGATAGGCAGAGGAAGATGAGCCAAGGACCTGAGGCTGTGTACTCATGTGCGAGACTCAGCAGAAACTTCTGGATCCTGGCTTTGACTTGGCTCCACCCTGGATGTTGTAATCATCTGGGGAGAGAACCCGTGAATAAAAGATCTCTGTCTCCAACTCCTTCTATAATCTGACTTTCAAATAAATAAATAAACCTTTGGAAAACTAAAAGGAATTTATTAAATGAACCCTAGCCTTATTCTACTATCCTAAATCAAGCAAGGTGCCAATACTTGCAATAGCAAGAGACTTGAGCTTGTGAATAAAATAATGGTTTAGGATCAGGAGTACTCCACGGTGCTGGTTTTGATTATTTGCTGCTGAAGACACATCGGGTCCTTAGAGTATCTTTTTAACTTAATCATGCAGTTCAATGAAAAATAGTCAAAAGTTCTGTCCTAATTCTCAGTTACACTAAGTTTTTTTTTTACTTAAATATCATATAGGTACAAGTGAAGGGGCATATTATTCACTTTGAATATGAAACTTTTTTCCAAGTGTCACTCATCATAGAGATGGCAATTGACCCTTACCTCACCCTCCTCCCTAGTTTCCTATGAAATAGTGCATATTCTCCTTGATGCTCTTCCATTTCAGGTATACTGGTTCAAAGATGGGAAGCAGATTTCTAAAAAGAATGAGCACTGCAAAATGAGGAGGGAAGGAGACGGGACATGTTCTCTGCACATTGAATCCACTACCAATGATGATGATGGCAACTATACCATCATGGCAGCCAACCCCCAGGTGAGACCCCAGGGATGACATGACATGCTGCACTCGGAGGAAGAAGCAGTTGAATCACTGGGCAGGGGGCCGTGAGAAAGGTGACTTGCTAAGGATTGCTGAGGAAGTAAAGGAGGAGCACTGAGTGTGTGTAACCCAGAACAGTGTCACACTGATGATAGATACTGATGAGTCCCTCACCACTTGACTTTGTCAAAGGACAGCAGTACTCCCCTCACTTTGTATATGCTTTCCAGACCTCCTGGGCCAAATCTTTTGTTTATCAACTGTCTTGCAGAGTCATCAAGCCAATCTATCAATCATTTCAGCAATAAATGATCTGCTTTTGTATTTTGGGGGGACAGGCAGATTACTTTATAAAGGTCTGTGAATTTCCCTGAAGTCTTCGCTTTTTAACTTTTTAAAATATATTTTTGTTAAAGTTGGAAGCTCAAATCTCTTTTCTTTTCCAAATGATATCAAGTCTTAAAATTCTCCTAAAAGTGGTAGGTGTTGTGGAGCAGTTGAGTGGGACACACACATCTCTGAGTCCTGGTTGCTCTGCTTCTGATCCCGGTAGGATCAGCAGATAACAGCTCCAAGTACTTGGATTCCTGCCACTGATGTGAGAGACCTGAATGGAGGTCGTGGCTCCTGGCTTTTGCCTGTTCCAGCCCTAGATTCTGTGGGAATTTGGGAGAGTGAATGAGTACGCAGAAGTTCTGTCTTTCCTGTCATTCTTTTAGAGTAAATACACTCAACTTTTAAATATATATTTATATATATAGCAGAGAAAAATATCTTCGATTATTATTCAAATAGGATTACAAAACTACTCTTTTTAGCTATCACCCACTGTTCCTATTGGAATATTAGTTTTGAAAAACCTCTGTTTGGCCTGGTGTGATAGCTCAATGGCTAACCTTCATTTTGTAGGTGCTAGAATCCCATATGGATACTGGTTCATGTCCCAGCTGTTCCACTTCATTTCCAGCTTCCTGCTTGTTGTCTGGGAAAGCGATTCACTGCATAGCCAAAAGCCTTGAGACCTTACATCCATGGGAGACCCAGAGAAAGCTCCTGGCTCCTGGCTGCAAATTGACTCCAGTCCAGCTGTTGTGGCCATTTAGGGAGTAATGCAGCATTCAATTGTTTTACACTGTGCTCTGTTCATGTCTCAGGTTGAAAAAAAAAATCATTAAAATAGTCTTAAAAATCTCTTCCCCCAGAATATTAGCAATGAAGTCATAAGAAATATTCAAAAGCTGTGTTGTTGTCATTCCTGCCTTCCAAGGAAAAACTCAAATAGTTAGGCAAAAGTTTCATGATGTTCTGCTCCAGAAAGTTTTACGTGGAGTAAAAAAATATGTGGGTTTCTTCTTATTTTACTCTTGTTTATTTTTCTTTTCTCAGGGGCGAATCAGCTGCTCCGGCCACTTGATGGTCCAGAGTTTGCCCCTTCGCAGCCGCCTAGCCCCAATGGGTCAGTCACACAGGTAAAGACAGGAAGATGTCCCTTCTCTGAGTACCTTCCTGAGCTCCTCCTCCCACAGTGAGCACCAAAGTACAGCTGGCTCTCCACAGCCCTGGGCCCCACAACCTGGGATTCAACCACAGAACAAAAACCTTCAAAAATATCTTTTCCCAGAAAAATCCAGGCAAGCAATTAACTTACACAAGACCCTGGGTCCACATGGTACAGTGATAAATAGGAAATGTATGCAATCTAGAGATGACTTAAAGTGTACTAGAAGATGCACATAGATTATATCCTTACCATCTTATAAAAAGGACTTAACAATCTAGGGATTTTGAGGTCCACTGGGAGGAGGGATGTGCCCAGAACCAACCTCCTCAAGAGCCAAGGACAACTGTATATTGTTATAATTCTCTATGCACAATATTCATTATATTCACACATACACAAAAACATGTTATACGAAAAAAAACCTTTTGCTGGATTTCAAGCATTTTGCACCAAAATAAGCTGAACGTTTAATTCCATTTTCCAGTGCCTTTGTACTCCACTGCCATTAGTCTCTTACTATGCTTATACATTCAACTTTATCATAGACGTGGAGGGATTGAAAGAAGAATGGCATAAGTAGGGTTCTGTGTGCTCTCAAGTTTCAGGTATCCCCTGGGCATCTTGGATTGTTTCCTAACCTAAACTGTACGTGTTAGATCCACAACCTGTTCCTTATAGGTGGGCCTCCCCCTGCAGCATTAGCATCACATGGGAGCCTGATGGAAATGCAGAATCCCAGGCCCCACCCCAGAGCTACTGAGCCCCACATCTGCATTTTTATTAAATTCCTAAGAGTGCTGGAGCTTGAATAGAACTGGCCTCTGCACACTTTACATGGTCGTTGTCCTTAGCACCTGTGCACATCCTAGGAAATGCAGATCCTTTAAATTACCATCTTTTTTCAAAACATAGAACCCTAATGATTATATGTGCATGAGTCGAATTTTTTGTTGCTGTATCCAGTTTAACATTTGGGTTTTTTTGGGGGGCGCGTTTGGTTGGTTTTTTTTTGTTTTGTTTTGTTTTTGCTCTGATCTTACTCACCTCTTGAAGAAAAGATCTTGGCTTCTCTCCCCCAAGTCTTCTGGTGCCACAGAGTCTTAGCAGCATTCCATGGTTGCTGACACAGATAAATTAAATGTGACTTACCAAAGGTACAAAAATAGCAACCCATGTTTCAGATACAGCATTTCACCACTGTTGCAACTACACCTACTTCTCCACATAACCCCTCCTCTTTCTCTCCTTCCTCCTTCCCCTCCCCTTCCCACACACACACAAAGAAAGAGCTGTTCTGTTGGTCAGTCTTATGTGGTTCAAGTTCATGACTACCTGTAATGATCTGCCATAATTCATAGACCAGGCTCAAAGCTATCACTCAAGGACACGGAAACTTGTAACTGTCTTGTTCTGAGTAATAAGCAGGATTTATCTTCTGTCATTTGAGGCTCAAATCGAATCCTGATTTGTTTATGTTGGTGACTTTTGAACCGGTCAAACCCACAGTGAGACGAGTTGAGCCACTCAACCCAAAATGACTTCAGAGAAAAAGACACTAAAGCCTGTTTATTTGATGACAGATCTCACAAGATCTTCGTATCATGTATGAGAAGCTTACCAGCCTGTTTTTTTTTTTTACAGCAGTTCCACATCATTATTTATTACATATGATTGTTTTTTCTTTATGGCCTAGCCATCCATTTCCCCTATTAAAAGCAGAAAATCTGTTCTTTAGGCTCTCTAGCCACACCTAAATACCTGTTGTCTTAAGTTTATAAATGGGTTTACATGTTTATTGCCTGAAAACGTTTGCTGTTACAGGGGAAGGTCCCGACTGCAAGAAAGAGACAAGGAGCCTCTGCAAGAACGCTTTTTCCGACCACATTTCCTGCAGGCTCCTGGAGACATGGTCGCTCACGAGGGGCGCCTCTGTCGGCTGGACTGTAAGGTAGACTGTGGCACACTTCCTCGGTTGCAGATCCACTCTTAATTCCTATTGGGATGTATATGTGTTTGCCGTGTGTGTGTGTGTGTGTGTGTGTGTGTGTGTGTGTGTGTGTGTGTGTGTGTGTGTGTGTTGCTCAGACTGGAGAAGGGAAAGAGACTAGTTTTCTCACAGCTCTTTTCAAAACGGTTATTTCGGGAAACTTTTGCATCTTTGTTTTTCTAAACATACGGCATTGGTATCGTATACAGTTAGCCCTGCGTTTTTAGACAACAACCAAAGAAGTGATATAATTCATGTGTTCTCCATATGGACACTCCAGGGAGTATCCCTATTACTAGGAAGCCTGTGGCATGATTGTCACATCCTTAAAGGGAGTGGCTGTGGAGGGCAGCCCCGGAAGGATGGCTACAAGGCAGCTGACCAGGGCAGAGGATCTTTTCTCATGTTAAGCAGCCTCTGTCACCTGTAGAATTCTCCTCCCAAGTTTTCAACCAGAAACTAGGCTTCTGTAGAGCCATGTACATGGCTCTCACTAGACAAGTTTGTCACCCCTTGTGCCCCAAAGATGCAGGATGCTGTGGAAGAGTTAGACGCTAACAGTGAGGGCTTGAAGCAGAGCATTCCAGCAGTCTCCTGCTGGCTGTGGTGCCTGCTCTCCGATGAGCTGCTTCATCAGTCTTCTTGTTGATTGTTATTTCCATCTCACTAAACCCTAAAAAATTACTTAGTCCAGCCCCAGGGATTCTGACTTCATAGCAGGGGCAATGGGATTTTGAAACACTCCCCTTGTGATTGTAACACGTAGCATGGTTTGGGAGCATGGGCTAATGTTTGTTTGACCTTTCTCTTATCTACTTTTTACTTATTAGGTGTGCAAGTGGCATGGCTCTGAAATTGACGCTGCTGCCTTTTATCTATAAACTCCTCAAATGTTTATGTATTCTGATTTAGAATATAACCCCATGCATTATTCATGACCTGAATTGGGGTCAAAACAGCCTGTCGTTTAAATGAACCTAACTTTTGGCTTAGGCTCCTCTTCTCCCCACCCCCCGTGGAAAGTGCTCCCATCCGCCCATGTTTTCTCTCCCTACATCTTTTGGTGCCAAACCCGGATGAAGAATTCAGCCACCAAATAAATCTGCCTGTCATGGGTCTGTCATTTGCCTCAGCTGTCGCCTTGTTTATTAGGTGAGCGGCTTACCGCCCCCGGAGCTGACGTGGCTGCTCAATGGGCAACCTGTGCTACCAGACGCCTCCCACAAGATGCTGGTCAGGGAGACGGGCGTCCACTCTCTGCTCATCGACCCGCTCACCCGACGCGATGCGGGCACCTACACGTGTGTTGCTACCAACAAAACCGGGCAAAATTCCTTTAGCTTGGAGCTCACTGTAGTAGGTAAGATTTTGAGGGCAGGCAGACAAGCATTCTACAACGCGGTCATCTAAAACTGTACCGTGGTCCTTGGTCCGGATGACACGTGTGATAAATGGTAGCCAGTCATCCCAGTTAGATTCTTGAGGAAGTGTCATTTTGTGGGGATTTAAAAAAATAGAGGATTCTGCAGGGGTGAGATTTTTTTCAGAATAAAGTTGGGGAATATTAAAGTCTTCTAAAAGACAAGCTTCTCCGCCACACTCCAAAAAAGGATCTCTTTTAGACAATACAGGATATTGTTGGCCAACATTTACTATTGAGCCATAAAAGACATGGCCGCCTTTCCAATGCAGCCGCAGCTCCTCACGGGCCGGGATGCACGGAGAACTCTGTGCATCTGGTAACTAACTGCACAGCGGGCCTTTTCCCAGGCGGTGAGCATTCCCACGCAGCAGGAGAAGCACCCCGAGGAGCAGGTGGGGTGGGCACAGTGTCGGAGCTGGGAGGGACTGGGGCAGGACGGGGCTTGAAGCTCCCAGCACCAAGGACTCAGACAAGCGTGGCCTTCTCCTCCTTCAGCCAAAGAGGTCAAGAAAGCGCCAGTGATTCTAGAGAAGCTGCAAAACTGCGGGGTTCCCGAAGGCCACCCGGTGCGACTGGAGTGCCGCGTGATCGGCATGCCTCCGCCCGTGTTCTACTGGAAGAAAGACAACGAGACCATCCCTTTCACCAGGGACAGGGTCAGGTATGGCGGCCACCAAGCTGGCACGACGCTGCCCTGGCCACCCAGTGAAGCCTAGTGCCTAGTGAATGAGCCTGCTTTCCCCAGCGTCTCTTTGCCTCTCATCTGTGTTTCTGCGCACCTCAAGAATGCATTCCTTTTGGTATCTCTGGTTTAAAAAAAAATTTTTTTACTGCAATTTTTAAAGACAATTTTGGGAGCCAGCACGGTGGCCACCTTCTGGGTGCCTGCCGGTGTCCTGACTGCTCCATTCCCAATCCTAGCTCCTTGCTGATGCGCCTGATAAAGTCAGTGGAGGGTGGCCTCAGTTCCCAGGCCCCGGTCTGCCCATGGGAGCTCCTGGCTCCTAGCGCGGGCCTGGCCCAGCCCTGGCCATTGTGGCTATCTGGAGGGGTTAAAACAGTAAATGGAAAATCAATCTTTATCTCTGCCTCTCCCACTTTCTGTAGCTCTGCCTTTGAAATGAGTAAGATTTTTTTTTAAAAAAAAAAAGGAAAAAAGGAATTTTTAAAATTTGAAACAAAGAGCTCCTGATCCATTCCCCAAATGTCTGCAACCATGGAATGGTGCCAGGATGAAGCTGGGAGCCAGGAATTGAGTCCAGGTTCCCCACATGATTGGCAGAAACCCAGTCCATTACGCTAACACCACTGCCCCCTGGGATCTGCATTAGAAGAAGGTGGACTCAAAAGCTGAACCAGGGGCCAATCCTAGGAACTCCAATAAGAGACCTGGGCGTCTCAACCAGCATCTTAATTTACCAGGCTAAATTACCACTCCTAAAACTGTATCTTACATTTTTATTTATTCGTTTAAAAGGTGGAAAGACCGAGATAAAGAGAGATCTGTCCTGTGCTAACTTACTCCCCAGACACCCTCACTGGCTGGGCCAGGATGAAACCAACAGCCAGGAATTCAGTCTGGGTCTTCCTCCTGGGTGGCAGGACCCAAGACTTGAGCTGTCACCTGCTGCCTCCTGGGGTGCTCTTGAACAGGAAGCAGGAGTCAGAGCAGAGCTGGGACTTAAACTCAGACAGTGAGATGCAACCGCACATGTCCCAAGCAGTGTCTAGCCTGTGTGTACAAATACCAATTCTAAAACATTCATTTTAAACTTAAAAAATACACAGAAGAAATGTGATAAAATACACGAAGGTCTTCATAAATTCCCTATCATCTGAGTACCAGGTAGCTCTTTGAAACAGAAAGCTAAAACAAAACATTAAAGCAGTTTTGCTCCTTTTCCATCTACCAGTAAATCATCATCATCACCATTATTCTTTAAATTCAAGAACACAGTTTCTTAAAATGGGTTACCTTGCTGGATTTTTCCCTCATCAACCTCATTTCCTTGTCATTTTGATTTTATACCACAAGAGGGCAAGCAAGCAGAGGCAATTTCTGTACCCAATTGTTCTGAGCAAGACTTCACAGTAAACCGCGTTTGTACCAGAGGATGTCACAGCCGTTAGCTTTTGCAGGATTTTGGCAATGAAGATTTTCCTCTGGGAAAATTTCAGTGAGTTAACCCTTCAGTCTAAATCAGCAGGCAGGTGTATTATGCCAGGTAAACCGTCCCTGCGTCCCTCTTAAGCCAAGGGGGTAAGATTTGAAATATGGTTTCACTGGGCAAAAGCATCAATCTCTAGGAAGCACATTTCATGTGCAGGCTGAGCTCCGGGGCTGGAGGGGCTCCTCAGCCTCTGGACTTAGGGAGCTGGCTCAGCCTAGCCACCACTCCCAGGGCAAGTGAATGGCAGGCTCAACGGAGGGAGCCCCAAACTCAGAGATCACTGCCGCTGCGCATCAAATCTTGTCCTTACCATTAGTGAAAATGCATGCCCATGGTGTTAACCACAGGAATAGGGCATTCTGATACTTTAAACTCATAGATGTTAGTTTTTCGAAACACATCTGGGAATACACGAATGATGGTATATTTATTTCTCACTCAGTGGATTTCACTGGGGTCACTGCCCCTCGCCAAGCTACCACAGTGCGCTCTCACACCTCTCTGACACCAGGCTCAAGCACTATGCAACTCGCCTCCTTACCACCCTATACATTAATAATCACAATTTTTTAAATGCAATGAAATGATCTGACAGGGGCTTAAAAGCAAGGGCAGGCATTTGGCCTGGTGTACAACCTGGACTCCATGGGCAGCCGAGGTTAAGAACAGAAGTTGGTGCGCAAGCAGCGAGAGCAGGCCCCTTCACCGCCTCACACTCTGCTGCGCACACTCCCCAGGCTGCACGAGGGCACCCCGTCCCTGCTCTCAGCCCGTCCAGCCCCAGGCCGCCCCAGAGCTTCCTAACAAAGTTCTCGCTCAAATGTCTAGCCTTGTTCTGGAGGAAGCCTCTCTGGAGGACAGTTGAGGACCCGCCATGGTGGAGCTGGAGCCCAGGGAACTGTCGCCCTCCTCTGGACGTTATGACTCACCACTGCTCTGCAGGGGTTCCTTCCCAACCTCACACCTGCCCTGTTATTAATCTTAAGCTGAGTTCCCCTTCCTTTGCTGTATGGGGAAGAGCTCTAGGGAGCTCCCTGAACCTTGAACATGACAAGGACACTTCTGCTCCCAGACTAAATGCATATTTGCCCTTTCTCTTTCTCCAGCATGCACCAGGACACAACAGGGTATGTCTGCCTCCTCATTCAGCCAGCCAAAAAGTCAGATGCTGGCTGGTACACGCTGTCAGCCAAGAATGAAGCCGGCATTGTGTCGTGCACTGCCAGGTTGGACATTTATGGTAAGTATCATGCCTTTAGCTGACAGGAAACTTGAAAATCCTTTTTAAAAGACATTTTTATAGTCTGTGTCTACAAATGATTTGGGTGGATTATGTTTCATCGCACAATAGATAAAATTTTTAAAGTCATCTTGTCTATGGCACCTGGGACCTAGGTACACATTTACATCTTGCTATGAGGTTGGTTTTCTTCTACGAATAGTAATTGTAGCCAGGCTAGAGCTTACTTGAAGTTAGATGTCTGACCAGCGGCACCTTCAGGCTGGGTCTTGGCCACACCGGGCCACCCACTGGTGGCCACCCACTCCCCACTGCTGTCATCACTCCACAAAGTGTTCCTGACATTATTCGTTTATTCATTCAACAAACATGTTTTCTTCTACTCCATCAGCCTTCCCTAATAATCCAGAACTGGCCTCATGATAATTGTTATCAAATCAAAGTTGTACAGAGACTGGTAACTAATAAACTGGTTCCCTTGGGTCCTCCCAGATCCATGAGATTACTGTAATTGCGGTTACCTTCAAATAAATGCAGAAGAATCCAAAGCCCAGAGAAAGTCAGCAAGCAAATCCGGGCCTCTGTAGCATCTCTTTGACCTTGAGTCTCATTTTCAAAAGAGTCTAAGAAATTAATCCTTCTATTCATGTATTTCTGTGCTTATTCTTCTCCCCCACACATTTTGAATTAACTGGCATTTGATCAGACTTTTCTTAATCCAGCAGAGTACTTCTTTGTGCTCTTCTTAAGAAAACAAGGACGAGGTTACATGAGTCTGTTTCATATTCAGACGGGGTGTGACATGATGAACCAGAATAACGAAGGTCGCATCTAGAGCCACTGCTGCTGGGAGCTGCATGCTAGATGTCTCCTTGTCTTACTTCCTCCTGGAGGGGCTGTTAGCTGCACCTTTTCCTAGGACTAGTGGTTGGAGGAAATATGTCCACTTTTCTGATTATTTTCCTAACTCTTGGACATGAAAATAAGTTCACCTGTCAGAAAGCTGGGAGCATCAAGGGAAAAAGAAAGCAGTGAGATGTGTCTCATCAAGACTGAATCTCACAGAGTCCTAATCCTCAACCATTTCGCAAGGCAGTCTGGGCTCAGCACCCTTCCTGGGGCCCAGTCTAATTCTACAGGATCAACAGTAGGAGGCGCTGTTTCCTCCACTGAGGTCAGGGGTGGGGAGGGAATGGACTTAGGCTAGAATTAGTTTCCTGTACACCACCAGACTTTCTGCCTATCTGGGTATTGGGGGCAATAGGCTCAGCTCTCTCTTCTCCAAAGGAAGGTTTCCAGTCAAAGCTATGCGGCGGGGGACTGGGGTGACAGGCTGTCCAGGGAGGGGCTTAACGCACCTGCCCTTTACTAAAATAGCCGGAGGTTTTGTCTTCAGTTGTGTAGCTTCCCAAATTGGATTTTCTCAGAGGCATCTGGAGTCTGAGAAACTGATAGAAGTTTATGAAATCAACAAAAGACTGATTTTAAAGAGCAGAATGCTAACTAGGGCACAGCCTTGTAGGGCCCAGAGCTCCAGGGGTTCCTCACCTAATGCAAACCCCTCCCCCAAATCCAAACCACAAGAGCACTTATTTCTGAGTTGGAGACAAGGGGGACACCATGCAAGAGTTTGGAAAAGTGTTCGCTGATCCAGCAAAGGGTCATGCCTAACCCCTGCCCTCCTGTGGGATAGTGTTAGGTGGACATCAAACTGACAAATCCCCCCTTGCCCTCTGCGCCTGAGGCACTTTGCAGTCTTCTTGTGGTGATGGCTCGGTCGGATATAGCCAAGCAGGGTGATGGGGGATGCGTAAGGGCTCTTCCCAGGGCTGACTCCATCTTCGGATTTCCACTCCCTTGGGTTTCTTGTCTCTCTTCTGAGGCACCCTCCCTGGAGCATGCTTCAGGTAAACCCCAAACGGGTCACCCACTTCTCCTTCCTGCAGGAATCCAAATCTGCTTACAGGACTCCACTCTCACTGAATTAGAATCACACGTTTTAGAATGAGGCGCGTACGAGATCAGCAGCCTACTTTCTTGGCAAGAAAAGCCTTACTGCTCTTTCACTCATAGCACAATTCAGAGCCATCTCTGTTAAGGTGCCTTGACCCTGACTCTTCCTGGAGGGTGGGATTGAGGACAGCACACATCTCTGATGTCCCTGCCAGCTTGTGTTCCTTTGATTATAACGTGCTGTTTGGTCCCTTTTCCAGCTCAGTGGCACCAGCAGATCCCACCACCCATGTCCATCCGGCCCAGTGGCAGTCGCTACGGCTCTCTCACCAGTAAAGGACTTGACATTTTTTCTGCCTTTTCCTCCCTGGAAAGCACAGTGGTGTATTCGTGCTCCTCTCGGAGTGTGGTGGAAAGTGATGAACTTTAAGACCATCCTGGGTGCCTGCTGGAAGGGGGAGAGCAGTGCAGGGAGACGGAGGAGGAGTCAGCAGCAGTATCCAAGCAACTGAATTTGAGTGAGTTCCCATCCTGCTGGACCTGTGGCAAGGAGCGTGCTGAATAAGCCAGCTGAGGGAGCCACCGGGGCTGTGCCATTTAAAGATTCCAGCAACAATGTGAGAAGACAAGGCAGACCAACTGAGGACAACGACCTGACACAGCATCACTGCCTGGGGAGAGCTAGCAGAGGCCCCACCTCTGGGTGTGTTGAGGATGCTTAGGTCCTCCTAGGAGTGACCTGTGGCCACAGGCCTGGCCTGAGAGGAGTTAGACAGTAGTGACCTAGAACTCACGAAACAATGCAAAGGAAATTGGGGGGCGGGAGGCCACCACCCCGCAGCCAGAGGTTTCATAGCAAATTCAGTAATCAGCTTCCATTTGGCATTAGGCAACAGTGCAACAGAACACCCAAATGTGGCGAAAGCCTGGGTATGTTGGCATCTGGGTGTGCTGAGTTATGAGGTAAGGTACCTGAAACACTATTGCAAAAATGCTATTGACACAGCCAGACCCCACTGGCCTGCTGGCTCCATGTTCTATCTGCTTTTTGTTCTGACTGCATATTCCTAAATGTCAGCACGAAAGGGTAGTTAATAAACCAATCAGAAGGAAATAGCCTGGAGATCACTTTAAAAACTGCCACTTTCAATTGCCCCTTGGAAAATTCAGGAATCATCATCATTCAGTCGTAGGCTGCACTCCACAGACCCCTCCCCCTCCTCAAATTAGGGGCAGAAGTGACAGGAGACAGTTGCCCAGGCCCCCCAGAGCTGCGGGTTTGAAAGGGATCTCTTTGAGATCTCCAGACCTGTTGCATTTCCTGCTGAGGAAGGGACTGCAAGGGGAACCTGCAACTTCTTTCTGATGTAACGAAACCTGCCTCTCAACCCAAGGGAACTTTAAGGTCAAAGCTAGCTCCTTAGCACCCAGAGGAATGCCTGGCACAAGATAAACCTTTGAGAACTTCTTGCTGAATGGAGGGCTCCTACATCAGGTGGAGGAGTCTCCCACACACCCAGTTCAGGAACCGCCCTGGGAACAGGTTCCACAGCACTTGGCTCCGTGTACATCAGGGACATGCATTGGAGGCGTCTGTACCAACTCCCTGTGCTCACTGTGCCAGGTGCCCTCAGCTGGCACCTTCCTCCAGTGACTTAGATAGAAATAGTCATTGTTTAGAAGGGCTTGAAACTTTCTTCGCTTCAAGGCAAGGATTTCCAGAATAAAAATAAATTCATTCACTCCGTCACGTGTGTGTGCTCTGTGCAATGCTTTGTATTGCTTTTTGGGGCAATACAAAGACGAGGAGGAGACAGGCCCGGCCTCGACAGCTCACAGTCTGGCAGATGAGTGCAATCCGGTGGCAGAGAACTCTACTCTGAAGGTAAAAGTCCATTCAGTAGCAAATGGAAATCTTCATGCTGTTGTTTTTTTTTTTTCCTGATTTCTGAAATCTTTTCAATCTTTGTTTCTTAAACAAAATGCTGTAGGCTATTTATCCTTATGAAATAAAATTTTCAGTTATTCAACAAATTATTAGATTTCCTTTTCTTTTTCATGTACTCCATAACCGTAGTAATGCTTAGGCCACTTTAGTGGGACAGGATGCATTATGTATGACATGCAGCCTGTGCCGTGTTCTGTTCCCATGCTCACACCTGCTGTGAGCTCTCCCGCAGCCAGAGCACCTTCTAACACGGATTGCGTCTGGGTTGCTGTCATCACAACCACTTCCGTAAGCCATGCAGTTCTCCCCAAAAAGGATATTCTCTTTTTCTCCTGCTATTTTATTTTTTACGTTTTTATTGTTATAATTATTTTTCATGATACTCTTTTGTAAGTATAAGGATTCTCTCCACCCTCACTCCTTCCTCTCTCCACATTCTCCCCTCCCACCATTTCGCCCCATATTATTACAATAATATAGTCCCTCATCAAGAGTCCCAAGTCCAATACGCTGTTATTTAAGTGTGCCATGACATTGGAGGTATAGACAATGGTGGAAAATCTAGTATCATATTGTCAAGGTTTATTTAACAGTTTCATTGAGAGTCTTTTATTTGGAAGTAGAAATATGTACTGAAATGTATTTTCACTTCCCAACATGTCAGTCTCCATTACGTAGTTCATCTATGAGAATATATGTATATACTTGTTTACCTACATATCTATTTGTTTTGTATTTTACATGAAGGTTGCCTTATACCAGAGATCATATGGTGCTTGTTCTTTATCTCCATGTCTCATTTTAGAGAATTAGGACAAAATACTATTCCTACCCACTAGGTGGTGCTGTCTTACCCAAATTGTCACACATCCAAAGATAATATGAACATTATGTGGATTGTGTTGAAGCAGGGCTTCTCAACCTCAGACTATAGACATTTTGGGCTGCATAATTCTTTGTTGTTGGAGGGGGTGCTTCCCTGGATATTGTGGGGTGTCCAGCGACATTCCTGGTCTACCTCTCAGATGCTGGTCATACCCCTAAACGCCCCCAGACACTTCTGTTCCCTGGGAAGCAGAATGCCCTCTTGCTGAGAAGCACTGCATGGACACATCAGTACCTGGCTTTAAAGATTCAGTCACAGTGGAGGACTTTTAAATAAGATGTGTTTGAGTCCATAATGGCTTCTGCATCTGTCCAAAATCAGATTCATTGCCTCCCCTTGTGCACCATTCTTCAACCGGGCATGATGGTTCCATCACATGCCTCATCATCTAAGTAAGAAACACACAAGCCATTTTTTTTTTTTTGCTTCCTCTATCCAGTCTAAGAGCCCTGTTCATTCTCACTGTCACTTATTGCTCTTACATCCAGGTTTTTCTTTCCACTCAAAGGATATGTGGGTTGCCCTCCAAATGTCCTCCTATAAATTGGTCATTGAAATTGGCTTATTTCCTTCTACATATACCATCTCATGCATGTAAGATTCCCAATGGAATCCAGAAAAGCCCACCTAATTCTTAACTGGATTAAAGTATCTATTATACTGGGTGGGATTAAGCTCCCAAGAAGACTAGAAACACTACTACCTCCTCTTCTCATTTCTGCGGTGTGTCAAAGCTAAGCAGTGTTGCATGCTGTATCTAGCTCCCATCTGCTTTTTCCTCTGCACGGCCATGTTCTAGAATCTGTCACTGTTGGCCCCATCTCAACCCTTCCCCGAGGCTGCCAGTGGGCTTCACACGCACAGTGACCTGACTCCAGCTCCATGCTCCTCGGCAGGGTGTTGGGAAGCATGCAGTCGGGTTAAACATCCTAAATGCCTGGGAGTCCATCAGCTTCACAGAGCTGCTGCCGCTCTCAGGTGCTGCCTTGTTTAAGCAATTGTTTTCTCCCTCCCGTCAACTGCTAATGGATAGAATTGCGCGGAGGAATCAGGATGTTGGGGGAGATACAGGAGATTACATGAGACACCCAGAATGATCTTTGGATGACAGCTGCTTCATTTCCTCCTCCCCCCACACACACTCCCAAAGTAGCTTCCAGGCAGGGGTCCTGCTGCGTCTGTTTGCACAGGGCTATTTATAAGTAGGTCATAAACTCAAAGCTGCCAGAGGAACCACAGCCTAGTCAAGGTCCCTTCAGGGTCCTGGGGTAACCTGGGTAAACAGTATTTCCATGAATGATTAAGCTGAAAAAAATCACCAGGCCTTACCTGGAAGAGGATCAGTTAATTTAATTAGATTTTGATAGAATGTGTGTTGACTTTTTTTTTATCACAAACAGCTTTTTCTTGTTTGAAAAGAATTAATAGTTCAGAGAGTTTAATTACCAAGACCTTGTTGGAAGAAAGCTAAGCAGCTTGTAAACTTTGACAATGCCATGGTCATCAGTATGCTTACAAAGTTGCTAATGTCATGTCTTTAGAAATCTGTGCGGTGCAAAAAATATTGCTTATTTGTTAAAAAAAAAAAGTTTGCTTTTTATGTTTGTCTAATTCTGTTAGCACACTTGGTAGAACAGGACCTTAAACAAGCTACCTTGGTTAATACATAAATGACAGCTACTTCAGACTCCAAGAGCAGTACCCTGGGAACGGGAGAGAGCGGGGGCACACCTGCCAGTCCTCTGAGGACCATGCGTAAGTGCTGAGGGTGAGCAGAAAAACAGCAACTGTGCTGGAAAGGCGCAGAAACAGACCTTGGCCACATATCCATGAGTAGAAAATGTTCCCCCAATAATAACAATTAAAACAGTTCAACATTACTCAAAGCTTAATTTTTAAGGCTGAAATAAAAGTGACTTCTTAAACTTTTTCCATTAAAATACAGGAAGGAATTCTAGCTTCTAGGTTTTGATAATGACTGATCAAATATTTTAATTAAAACAATTTTTTTTCCATTTTATGGGGCTGGCACAGTGGAATATCATTTTAAGATACAACCTGCAGTGGCTATCCGCTGTAGGCACCAGTTCAGGTTCTGACTGTCCCACTTCCAGTCCAGCTCCTCACCAGTGCACCTGGAAAAGCAGCAGCAGATGGCTCAAGCACTTGAGCCCACTGAGCCCACATGGGAGACTTGGGCATTCCTGGCTCATGGCTTTGACCTAGACTAGTGCAGCCACGTTAAGAGTGAACCAGCAAATGGAAGACCTCTCCTGCGCCTCCATCTGTGTGTGTGTAACTCTGTTTCAAAAAAATATTTAAAAAATTTTTCTCTTCATTTTATTTGAAGAGCAGAGAGAGGGAGAGAAAGAGCGGAAGATCTCCCATCCACTACCACTCTCCCCAGATGTTCTCAACAGCCAGAGCTGAGCCAGCTTCAAATCAGCATCCTGGAATTCAATCCTAGTCTCCCATGTGGGTGACAGGGATCCAAGCACTGAGCCATCACCTGCTGCCTCACACGGCACCCACTAGCAGGAAGCTAGAACCAAATCTGGAACTGGGAGACCTCAAGCATTCTGCTACATGTGGGCCGCTCCAGTGAAGTCTACACCACTGCACCAAATGCCCACCCAAGATTGTTTGGCACACAAAAGTACTTTTATAAATTCTCCTATTCAGATTATATTAATTAATCCATGAGTTATAACCTAAAATAGCTTTAGAGCAATAGAAAGATAGCTGACATTTGGTCCTCCTGAGACATCCAGCAAGATGTAGCAGTTACTGTCAGTTAAGACGTAGCAGTTAAGATGCCCACTTCTCCAAGAACCAGGGCTGGATGCCAGCTATAGCTCCCCACTCCAGCTTCCTGCCAGGGCTGACTGTGGTGGCAGCAGTGCCAGCTCAGGAAAAAGGCTCTGCCATTCACATGGGAGATCCAGACTGAGTCCCAAGCTCCCAGCTTCATCCTAGAAAAGCCCAGCCCTGGCAGCTATGGACCTTTGGGGAGTGAACAAACAAACAGAAACCCTGTCTGCCTGCCGGCCTGCCTTTAAAATTCATACTTAAAATAATGAATTAAGTAAAATATCTAGTAAATCAGCTAGACTGTTTATAAGATGTTCTTTTACTCTCTTAGATTAAAATTCATTCTTAAGCCTACAGGCTAAAGTCCTTGCCTCGCATGCATGAGGATCCCATATGGGCATCAGTTCTAATCCCAGCAGCCCCGCTTCCCAACCAGCTCCCTGCTTGTGGCCTGAGAAAGCAGTTGAGGATAGCCCAAAGCCTTGGAATCTTCCACTTGTGTGGGAGACCCAGAAGAAGCTTTGGGCTCCTGGCTTCAGATTGGCTCAGCTCCGACCATTGTGGCTGCCTGGGGAGCGAATCATCGGACAGAAGATCTTCCTCTCTTTCTCTCCTCCTCTCTGTATATCTAACTTTCCAATAAAAATAAAATAAATCTTTTAAAAACTCATTCTTAAATGCTTCATAACAAACTATATTTTAAATTATTTATTTATTTATTTGAAAGAGATGCAGAGAAAGAGACATCTTCCGTCTGCTAGCTCACTCCCCAAATGTTGCACAGCTGGCCAGGCCTAAGCCAGCAACCAGGAGCTTTATCCCAGTCTCCCACTAGAGAGTAGGGGCCTAAGTGCTTGGGCCATTTCTATTGCTCTCCCAGGCTAGTAGCAGAGAGCTGGGATGCAAATGGAGCAGCCTGGACTTGAACTGGTGCACATATGAGATGCTGGCATCACATATGGCAGCTTAACCCACTATGCTAGCCCCAAAACAAATATATTTCACAACGGGATTTAAAAATGGACAGGAACAAATATGACTTTTTAAAAAAAATCTCCCTAAGTTCAAGTTCTGAGTTCTAATTCAAGTCCCACAAGTAATGGCTCAAGTAGTTGAATTCATGCAACTGTCAAGGGAGAGCTGGATTAAGTACAACTCTTGGCTTCAGCGTGGCCCAGCCCTGGCTGTTAAGGACAAGGCTATGAGGAGAGTGAAGCAGTGTATGGGATGTATGTATCTGTTCCTCTACACATCTCTCTCTCTGTCTCTCTCTACCTCTCTTTTAAACGTATAAAAGTAAATTTAAAGATGGAGTAGGAGTTGGTTGAACAGTTGAATGGAAAATTTATGGAGATTTATTTGATTGTAGTACCAAGTGTTTTAATACCAATAATGAACATAAGTTGTCTTTGTGTTGGAGGGCAGCATGATAACAGAGTATAGTAAAAAGAATTGCTCAGGGCTGGCATTGTGGTATACCAAGTTCAGCCCCAACCTGCAAATCCAGCATCCCACATGTGCAGTGGTTTGAGTCCTAGTTGCTTCACTTTTGATTCAACTTAGGCCCTACTAATATCTGGGAAAGCAGTAGAGGATGGCCAAAGTCCTTGGACTCCTGCACTCACACGGGAGATCTGAAAGAAGCTCCTGGCTCCTGGCTCCTGGCTCCTGGCTTTGGACTGACGCAGCTCCAGCTAAGGGTGGTGCAAGTGCTTGGGATGCTGTTCCCATGTGGGAGACAGAATGGAGTTACAGGCTCCCAGTTTGGGCCTGGCTAGGAGCTAGCAAACCGGCAGCAGAAAGATCTCTCCCCATTACCATGCTAACTCTCTAACTCTGCTTTGCAAATAAATAAAAAGCAATTTTTAAAAAAGAAAGGAAAATAGTGAAGTGTTTAATATTCCAAACTCCAAAGTACTGGATGTGTCTTCAGTCTCAATGCAGAGGCGGATCTTACCATCTTCCACGACAGTAAGTGCCACATAAGACACCCCTCACATGGACTTCAGTGGTCACTACCAAAACATTGTTAAGTGCATATGTGTATATTGAATTACAGGTTTGTAAGGACAGCAAAGATCATGAAATAATCCAAATGTGAAAATTTGCATATAATTATATCTTTTTAGCACAATGTTGGCTAATGTGTATTTTTTTCAGTTTCATAAATACCTTACTCTCTTTCATGAATACTTTTAATTTTTGCAGTCCTCATCAGTTTCTTGATTTACCTTTCTGTCTTCATTATCACCACTGTCACTCCCCCATCAAAATAAAAATCTACGTAATAGGAGTAAGAGCTCTTATTTCTAGGAATCCTTGCATGAAATGTAAGGGAGATTCATCACAGTGTATAGCAAAATAAGCTGCTGCCTGTGGCACAAGCATCCCATATGGATGCTGGTTCATTTTCCAGCTGCTCAACTTCTGATTCAGCTCCTTGCTAATGATCTAGGAAAGCAGTGGACGACAGCCCAAAATTTTTAAACTCCTGCACTCACATGGGAGATCCAGAAGAAGCTCCTGGCTTCGGATTGGTGAATAAATTTTTCTGTCTCTCCTTCTCTCTCTGTAATTCTGCCTTTTAAATAAATGAAATAATCTTTAAAACAAATAATTCCAGATACATTCTCTAAGTTCTCTATAAGCTACTTCCTGTCACTGGTTTGCTAGCTGATTTGCAGTCTGATTATTCAAAACAAATTTATTTAATAGGTAGATGTTGAAGTCTAGGTTTGGGCTGAATATTTATTTCCCTAGATTCTTGCCTCTTCATTAAAAAACATTTTTAAGTACAGGCACCGACATGGCTTAAGGAAGTGGTAAGGTTTACACAGAGGATGAGGAATACAGATATGTGTGGGCCATGTTCAAGGAGAGTGAGCCAGGAAGCAAAAGGTAAGGGAGAGAGACGAATACCTTTGATTTTTGCAGTTCATCTGTAGGAAGCAAGAGAGCATGTGGGAGCGCCAAAGCCAAGAACCGAGTGTGTGAGAGAAGAGAGCCGGAGGGCAAGCGGATGAAGCACCCAACCAAGAGAGCAAACCCCTCCCAGCACAGGTTCTTAAGGGGGCTTGGTGATGTAACACCACACCACCACCCACACTCAGGTCCCAGGGTCCTCTGACATACAGGTGGGCAAAAAGGTGGGCGGCGGCTTTCAAACTCACGACCCTAAATTAACTGCCGCAGCCCATATCGACAAAGAGAGAGAGAGAGAGAAATCAATCTTCTATCCACTGGTTCATTTCTCAAATGGCCACAATAGCAAGGTTTGGGCCAGGCCAAAACAAGGAGCCAGGAGAAAGCTGTAGCTGAACCCATTAGGCCACAACACTGGCCCCTGCAGTCCTTCACTTTACCTAGAAAATAAGCAAAACACTCAGGCCTTTCCAGGATGGAGGGTAGGGATAGATAAATAAATAGGGCATGGTATTGTGGTGCAGTGGGTCAGGCCACTACCTGTGAAGCCAGCATCCCTACTCCTATGAGCTCCACTTGTTAATGCACATGGGAAGGCAGCAGATGGCCCAAGTCCTTAGACCCCTGCACCCATGTGGGGGCCCAGGAAGTTCCTGGCCAAGCACTAGCCATTGCAGCCTTGGGAGTGAACCAGCAGATGGAAGATCTCTCCCTCTGTGTTTCCTTCTGTAACTCTGCCCTTCAAAAAGAATAAAATAGGATCTGGCACAATGGCTCAATTGCTAATCCCCACTTTGAATGCACTGGGATCCCTATGGGCACCAGTTCGTGTCCTGGTTGCTCTACTTCCCTGCCAGCTCCCTGCTTGGGGCCTGGGAAAGCAGTGGAGGATGGCCCAGAGCCTTGGGATGCTGTACTCCTATGGGAGACCCAGAAGCAGCTTTGATCAGATCAGCTCCAGCCATTGCAGCCACTTGCGGAGTGAACCACAGATGAAAGATCTTTCTCTATGTAACTCCTTGTCTCTATAATTATGAGTTTCCAACACAAAATAAATAAATCTTTAAAAAATGATCACTTTAAAATTGCATAGAAAGCATTAACCTATTTTTCCAAGCAAACAGTTTGTTTTAAACACGTGCTTTTTCTTCTCCTCAGTACTTTGCTTTTCCTAGAATCGTGCTATACAGCTGTGATATTTCTTCTAAGACAATAAATGTAAAATAAATAAACCTGGAAAAAAAATCAAGTGAACTTAGGAAATGGTCTCTGTTCTTTACAGAGGCAGATTCCAAGGCCACCTCCTTCAGCTGAGGCCAAACAGCCCAGGAGCGCTGCGAGCCCTCAGCCTGCTCCTGGCGCCAGCGGGCACCGTGACTCAGCAGAGCCCAGGACATCTCCACTGGACTGGCCAAAAACCCTAAACCCTGATGAAGCAATGTCCCAGCGCCGCCTACTAGTGGCCTGAGGGAGAAATAAACCTGTTTCAGAATAACAGGTAGAAATGGACCCTTCTCATGAGTGTAACCTTTGTTCTCTGCTGCTGCTGCATTCTCAGATACACACGTGAATTTAACCCCGATGGTTCACATAAAGATTAACAACATGTGACGCTCGTGCGTGCACACACACACACACACACACACCCCTAAAGGGCAGCTACCTTCATTCCATCAAGATCAGACAGTGCCTCCTACAGCTCTTCCTTTCTCTCCTCTCTATCCACCAGAAAACACAGCCGGCCCCAGAAGGCTCACTTCCAAACCCGTGTGCTTCCTTAGCCAGACACTTAAATCCCTTTAGTTTCTGAAGCACTTTTGTGGTTATTGGTCTCCATGGAAAAGTCATTGGAGTAGACGTAAACCATTTATGCATAAATGACATAAACGGTATATTTTGCTTCTATCAGTAGAAAGCAATGAGTGGATTTTGGCTTTTAATTCTGTTGTTCAGATGCAATGTAGGACTGAGAGCCAGTCATGACTTGATCCCAGTGTCGGCATGACTGAGTCACTGCAGTAGGAATCACCGAGCGGAGCGAGCCTACCAACTGGTACCTTCTTAAAGACGTGTTGGAGCTCTGCGCAATCAGATAAAGCAAAGTAAGATTGAAGAATCCATATACAATTCAACCTAGGTGCTTCTAAAGACCACTTAGAAGAGTATGCTGGGCTGTTTTATTCACTCAATAAAATTTCATTCTAAACTAGTAGCTGCTCTTGTGTTGGCCCTTGGGTTCTGTTATGTGATGATGAGTCAAGTGCTAAAGGAAGTAAAGCAGAGGCCCAGGAAAACAGAGCCATCCTGCTTCCTGCCCTGGGAACAGGAGGCAAACCAGGCCACGCAGGGCTAGGACGCTGGCGAGGAAGCACCAGCTTTGTAAAAGCTTATGCCCCTTAGCATATGAGAGGACTTCAGAAGGCTCATGGGGAACTAGAATTAAAACATGAGTTTATTTTGGTGCAAAAATATTTTTTAGTCCATGCATTTTTTGGTAATATCCACCCCCCCACCACCAAATTTAAAGACCCTTTATATTCATGACCTAAAAAGAATATAGTCTTACTTGTTGAATCCTATTAACCAGCACCTAAATATAGCTTATCGGATCCCACTCCTAGCAGAAATGTTAGATCTGTATCATAAAGGTAACCTCATTAACTAGCAAAGTGTCTGTACTGGATATGTAGAAAGAGTCCAGCCCATGGGGCTGGCACTGTAATGCAACCTGCAGTTCCAACATCCCAAAAAGAATGCAGATTCCAGTCCTAGCAGCCTCCTTTCTGATCCAGCTCCCTGCTAATGCATTTGGGAAAGCAGCAACAGATGGCCCAACTGCTTAGGCCCCTGCACCCAAGTGGAGGCCAGAATGAAGCTCCAATCTCTTGGCTTCAACCTGGCCCAGCCCCGGCCATTATGGCCATTTGACTTGTGAACCAGTGGATGGTAAATTCTCTCCATCTAACCCTGCCTTTCAAATAAATAAATCCTCACAAACAAACAAACAAACAAAGATTAGAGTCTGATCATTTTAATTATTTGATTTCCCTAAATGCTGTTAAAATCACTGCCAAGAAAAAAAAGTATTTGTTCTGTGCAAGGCCCTGAACTAAATGACTTAGAAAAACAATGAGCAGCACAGTTCTCCTTCCCACTATGTTTACCGTCCACAGAGAGGACGTGAAACGCCATCGGAGACAGTGATGAATGACCCCAAGGTGGTTTTGAGACCTTAAAGCAGTGATTTTGTTCAACTGAAACTCTACAAATTTTCTGGTGTTATTCATGAAGTGTTGAGGTTTAATTATGTAGACCATGATGCCCAAATATGAGTAGGCCACATGTCTTGAATCCAGCCATTAGCTCCAGCACTCATGTCAGTGCGAACAGAGAGAGACCCAGCGCCCTGGGGTTCATCTGCTGGCTTGCAGGGCATCCTCTAAGAGCCTCTGGGATCGTGAGGTCCAACATTCCACCCTCTCACTCACAGGGAGGAAGCACAAGCTGAGCCCTGTGGTGCTGCTTCCCACGGGAAACAGGTGCCTCTGTCTCCCAGCAGCGCTCTGGGAGCGCATTTGTGAGTCTGTAAGTTTTAGTGGATGGGGTGGGGAAGCATCTTTCCCTCACTACAAAACCAATAACCCAATTTGAATAACAAGAATAACTAAGAAAATAGATTGTCACCAAATGTCTCCAAATAAATCGCAAGAAGGAAGCTGGGCCTAGCATTAGGTTTCAAAATCTACAATAAAAGGGGTTAGGGACTGGTACTGTTGACTAACAGGCTAAGCCTCCGTTGTGCCTACAGCACCAACTCAAGCTCCCAACAACTCCACTTCTAATTCAGCCCTCTGCTTGCAGCCTGGGAAAACTGTGGAGGATGACCCAAGTACTGGGACCCTTGGACCCACATGGGGGACCCAGAAGTTCCTGGCTCCCGGCTTTGAACAGGACTAACTCAGGTTGTCGTGGCCCTGTGGGAAGCGAACAAGCAGATGCAGGATCTTTATCGCTCCTTTCTGTAACTCAGCCTTTCCTACATAACAAAAATTTTTTTAATAAGAAAAAAGAAAAGCAGTTGAAACAGGACTGTGATTACAGTTGATCATACTTTTAAAAATAATAAAAAGATTTAGAGAATCATTTTTTTTAATGATTTGCGGCAAATTCCAGATGCACGCCTATGCCCGAGAGTGCTTCCCTTGCGGCTTTAGAGCTGGACATTCCCTGCAAAGGCTTACAGTGCTGGGCGTGCCTAAGGCCGTGGCGTATTCGCGTCATTGCTAAGCAAACAGAAATTGCTGAAACCAATGTCACACGTTTTACTTTTCTCTCTTTCGATTAGCCCTGAGGGTAGTGAAGTCCTTGATATCCAATTACATTGATGAAAAGGAAACCACTTTCCAAAGCATTTTTATTTGTTTTAGAAATACACATTCCTGAATATGTAGGTACATATATATGTACGTATGTATGTACACAGATGGGCATTACATATCCATTCCTATACATAAAGGCATTGCATAAGGTTTGTGGGCAATGGTACTGAAACGTTTATTTTGGTGCCAACATTTTTTTTTGCATATTTTTTCATAATATGCATTTCCAAGAACTTCTTGGAGACTCACGATCTGTAAGGATTTTAAAACATTTTGCACTAAAATGAACTCTCCCCTTAATTCCATTTTCATGAACTTTTTGAAGTACTCCTATGTTTCTTGTTACCTAAACGCTATCATTTCAACTTAATCTTTTAAAAATAATTGTGAAAAGAAAAACATGAAAATATACCTTCTTTCCAAATTATTTGTGTTTTCATCAACTTGTGTATGCTGACGAGACCACGAGCATTTGCCAACTATGGGATTAGAGTTAAACCTGTTTACATCTTTCCCAAGACAACACTCACCATCGGCACCGTCAGAAATCCAGCCGGGAACGTGTCAGAGAGAAGAGACTCAAGTGTTTATTGTATAAAATCTATCATCTAATGTGTACAGGTTTCAAAAATACAGAGCACTCATGCCTGTGTACTTATAACAGGAACAACAGTCGCTACCGCATGCATGCACACGCGAGGCACCGAGCACAAACGCATCCACACCGCAGCAACCAGACCCACTTCCCAATTTACAGTAGTTCGGGCCTCAGTGAACTGCAGCTGAGACTTTACTTTTTTTTTTTAATGATTGCTTTCAGTAGTCCAGGAAAGGGGGCGGGGGCGTTCTTTCCACAGCAATCAAAATCATTCACAAGATCCATGAATGAAATCTACCAAATACAAGGCGAGAGGAGCTGGAGCGGGGAGGGGGGGGGTGATGTGGGGACGATCACACACCATGGCGTCCGTAGGTGCGGATTAAAGTATCCTGACAGTTCACGGTGTTTACTTGAAAGATCCTGGGATTCTAAGCCGCCAGAAGTCCCCGCTGCGCCCTTAACTGGGCATCTGGAAGGGCTCGGGCTGGAAGCCGAAGAGCCGCTGGCCGTAGGGCTCGGCCTCGCCCGAGAACGTGAGGTAATGGTCGCGGCCCAAGTGCTCACAGTGCAGGTTGACCCAGTCCCGCTCGGAGCCCAAGCGCTCGGCCTCGGCCAGGATGCGCGTCAGAGCCATGATGTAGCTCAGCGCCATCTGCAGGGTCTCGTACTTGGACAGCTTCTTATCCTGGCCCCACTGGGGCACCACCCTGCGCAGGCGGTCGAAGGCCGTGTTGAGCCCCTGCATGCGGCGCCGCTCGCGCGCGTTGGCCGCCAGGCGCCTGCGCGCCGCGCTCTCCAGCCGCCCGGCGCACGTGCCCGCGCACTCGCCGCCGCCCGCGCACGGGGACGCGCCGCGCGCTCCCGCGGCCGGCCCGCCCGGCTGGCAGGACTTCATCCCGGCCCGAGGGCGAGCGGCCGGGCACCTGCGGGTGGGGCGGGGCCGAGGAGCGAATAAAGTCCTGAAGGGAACAACTCACGGGCCGCTCGGTCTTCAGGGGGGCGAGGGCGGGCGTGGGCCTCCTGTGCCAGCGGATCACGGGTGGACGTTTCTTCACTTTCCCTCGTTGTGGGGAAATGGAGATGCCTTCCCACATGAAGCTGGAAAGGAAGCCTTCTTGCAGCAGTCAGCTTGGTGTGGCTGGTGCGGGGAAGGCCCCTGACCTCCTCTGCAGGAAGGGGAAGATGTTCCCCCAGCTCAGAGAGGGTTGGGGTGCTTTTACCGCAGGAGCTGTCGGACAGTGCGGGATGGAGCTTGGAGGGAGGAGAATTTATAGCCGAGGCCAAGGGAGCCAACAGGTGGTGGCAGGTGGGCGGGCGTCCCTCGGCTTCCATCTCAGCACCTTCCTACCCTGGGAACTGCGGGGGGGAGGGGGCGACGCACAGCAAAATCCTGACATTACAGCCTTCATCTGTTGAAGTTTCTCCAAAGCTATGTCCAGCACTAACACACACCATCTGGAGTGGCCTGGCTGTCCCCGAAAGAATAACGAAGTGGGCGGGGATGGGGTGGGGTGAGGGGGCTCCGTCCATCTTTTCCAGGATCAGCAGGAGGCTTACAATTATGGGAAATCCTTTGTGAGAAGGACTTGGTGTGGGCATTAAATAATATATCAGAAGTTGATGAAGAGGTTTGAGAATTGTGACAATTTTTCATAATGCTTATCTAATATACTGGCATTTTAAATTTCAGCTATTTAGTCAATTGGGACAAATTTGCAAGTCCTTAATATTGTTGCAGACCTGCAATTTTATTATGTAAATAGTTTAGTAATATTTTTGTGGAATGCTTTATTCCAACATGTCAAAAGATAATGATAATGGATTGTATAATTTTGAAGAGTTAAGCAAGGTGATTCAATAGTTATATTTCATTTCTCCAGAAATAGTTTCATAAATGTTTGTGGAACAGATGCTGAGAGGATAGCCAATTATTTGATATTTAAATGTAGAACTAATCATATAAATATATGCAAATATCAAAGTAATTTGTAAGTTTTTTTAAAAACTAGTTGCTAGTGGAAGATTTCAGTTGTGTCAGCTGTCTTCAGGAATAATAAAGCACCATTTACACTATGGGTAATGAGGGTAACTTACTCAGAAGAACCATTCATTGTACTTTCTTATGCAAGTTTCTTTCTTGTTCATCAGCTGACCCCAGGGAGTAAAGCAAGCAGCTCCCCAGAGGCGCAGGCCCGAAGGCTTTCTGTAAGGATGCCTTGCGGAGCTGAAGCCAAGTTCTCCCTCCTTTGGGCACACGGACTTGCACAGGTGTACAATATTCTCCGGTAGTCTTGCGTAATTGTCAGCCGGCACTCCCGCCTGGGGAGTCCTTCCTATCTCCGTGACTCGCTTCCCCCACACTGCCTCAGACCTGCCCTTCTGCCCCTGCCACATTGTGACTGCCCTGTCTTCCCATAAATAGTTGATGAATCCCCAGCTGAAGCAACGACAATGAGATGAAGTTGAAGAACAGGAGGACAATAGGATGCAATTGAACATTAATGATCTCCAGCATGACAGATGTTGGACAGGGTCTTATGCAGTGAGCCACTCAGCTCTGTGACTCTTGAGTCCTAACAGTCTTGACCAGCGACAACAGTCCTGTGACAGGAAACGCTGTTTATGTGGCCATCAAAAAAAAACACTTTTTTTTTTTTTACATGGAATCTGCCCCCTTTTGTGCAGTTGTTTCTCATGTTCATTTAGCCCATTTTTTTCCCCTCAAAGAATTGCCTCCTTGCCACGCTGGGGAACATCTTTCTGCAAAATGGCCTGTGCTTGTTTTCTGGACAGTGCTATCCGAAGAGCTAGTGAGATGTGCACTTTTGCCTGCCACGTACCCAGGGTTGATGAGACTACAGCCTGTACACCAAGAACATGGCAAATGGAACTTGAAGGGGAAAAGGGAAAGCAGCTCTATTGCAGATATCCAAAATATATAATTGGTGCAAGGACAAGAGAAAACTTTCAATCCAGGGCTTAGTGAGCCCACAGGCAGACATTTCTTGGTGTACCCCTAAAAATATATTACTACAAAGATGCTTCTGGGCAGAGGGGTCCACTAGGAAGGGAAACATTTCTGCTATTTTCTGTTTAGAAAACCATGAAGCAAAATGGACATGTAACGTTTCTTTATTATAGACCTTCTCAGAAACTTCTCCTGGACCTTGAGGCCAGACCCTTTTCCCCTCTAAAGATTAACAGAGTTCTTTGGACACATTCTCACCCCTGTTCTGGTACCCTCCATTTACTTAATGGAGAAGACACCTGTGCCAGAGATCAAACACCAAGTTCAAAAGTAGTCAGCAATTTGATGCAAAAGAAAGCAGGATAGCAAATCTACATCCATTGACTGCGAACGCTTTTAAATTATGTGATATCTCAACACAACTTAAGATCCACCAGTGACTTCTCAAAGCCAGACAAATCACTAATCACACTGCGGTATAGAAGTAGAAGCTCAATAGACTGTTGTTTATTTTATAACCTATTTATATAGCACAGTACCCAAAATAGGTACTGAGTAACCCAAACAGAATGAATAGAACAATAAATACATCAGTGAACAGAATCAGCACATCCATGGTGAATAACAGCTAGCTGCATGTACATTTTGATTGCGAAATGTGTTCTCTTTTATCTAAAAAAAAAATGTATAGCCATTTGGTCTCAGAATATGCATAGCAAATTTTCGTAGTATTTCTATGTTGAGGGTATGAACCTCCCAGGTGAGTTAGCAATTACTGTTGCTAAATAAAACTTGTAGGGGGTCATTGATTTGGATTAGGCCTCTGTATTAGGTCCAACATAGCAACTTAAGATGGGGTCACTCATACTAAGTGAAACTAATGAACTTACAAGCAGGCTTGTGTTAACAAATGGCTGAGTTTCACTTTAGTTACAGCAGCTGAGCATTGGTCACTTGTAGGTGGCCAACTGATTCAAATAAGCCAAATGTTGTAACCAGCTGCTCTGTCTCCCTCACTGCACCCTCCACTAACAAATACTGCATGATCACGTTACTAGCCAGAGTTTGTTCAGCCTGTTCTAGTTCAAAGGGCTGTCTTATTATGGTTCGTGAATAAAAATCAATGAAGATATATTAAATTTGTAGCTGGTGTTGTGGCTAACCAGGCTAATCCTCCATTTTCAAGCATCAACATCCCATATGGGTGCCTCTACTTTCCAGCAGCTCTATTTCCCATCCAGCTCCCTGCTTGTGACCTGGGAAAGCAGTGGAGGGTGGCCCAAAGCCTTGGGATCTTGCACCCACATGGGAGGTCTGAAAGAGGTTCCTCGCTCCTGGCGTCAGATTGGCTTAGCTCTGACCACTGTAACCATTTGGGGTGTGAACCAGTAGATGGAAGATCATTTCCCTCTCTTTCCCTTTTACTATATGTAGATCTGCTTTTGAAAAAAAAAATAAATCTTTTTTTAAAAATTGCTGCCATTTTTAACTTTTGATATTATATGACCTGAAATCGAAATGGCAGGTAGAGATAGGGAATTGGGAGTGGGGGTGAGAGAGAAGTAACTTATATCTGTAGAAGCAGCAGGAAAATTGGAGAAATATTGTATTAGAGATGAAATATTGATGGCTGAAAACGATTATATAAAATCTGGAGTCTAGGTTTAGTGAACAGTCCTTTACTATCCAAAATCATATTTAATTTTTAAAATGGGTGGTGTCTAAAAAGCCGCAAAGTTAAATAGGAAGAAAAAAATACAGTGAAAAATGCTCATTTTAAAATTTATGGAGAAAATATGGGCAATGAGAATCGGAGCTTTTTTATGCAGAGGGAAACTGGGGACCGGAGGTATCTGCAAGACTGAGGGGTAAGCCAGGGGACATCAAGGAATTACACCCAGCACCTCCTTGATGCTTGATGTTTTCTTTTAAAGATTTACTTATTTATTGGAAAGTCAGATATACAGAGAGGAGGAGAGACAGAGAGGAAGATCTTCCGTCTATGATTCACTCCCCAAGTGACTGCAGCGGCCGGTGCTGCACCAATCTGAAGCCAGGAGCCAGGAACTTCTTCCGGGCATCTCACACAGGTGCAGGGTCCCAAAGCTTTGGGCCGTCCTCAACAGCTTTCCCAGGCCACAAGCAGGGAGCTGGATGGGAAGTGGAGCTGCCGGGATTAGAACCGGCGCTCATATGGGATCCCGGGGTGTTCAAGGAGAGGACTTTAGCCACTAGGCCATGCCTCTGGGCCCTGATGCTTGATTTTTGTTTAAAAGATTTACTTACTTTTTATTAGAAAGTCAGATAAACAGAGGAGGAGAGACAGGAAGATCTTCTGTCCAATGATTCACTCCCCAAGTGACCACAGTGGCTAGTACTGCACTGATCTGAAGCCAGGAACCAGGAACTTCCTCCAGGTCTCCCACAGGTGTGCAGGGTCGCAAGGCTTTGGGCCATCCTCGATTACTTTCCCAGGCCACAAGCAGGGAGCTGGACGGGAAGAGGAGCTGCCAGAATTAGAACCGGCACCCATATGGGATTCCGTGCATCCAAGGCGAGGACTTTATCCACTAAGCCACCATGCCGGGTCCTGATGTTTGATTTTTAAAGCCCAGAAATGGAAGCTGCTAAAAGAGTTCCCATAACTTCATAATACAGTAGCAAGTTAATAGAGGGAAATAACCCCAAAAGGATTTACAGGTACACATTTAGAGAGAGGAAGGGAGATGTCCCATCTTGCTCCTTTGCTCCAGCATTCTGAGACCCAGAGAAGGGGAAACCCCCATGAGGGCAGAAACTAAGAGGCGGCAGAGGACAACGGTGGGCCCTTGGGTCCTATCCCAAGTCCTACAATACTCAGTAGAAAGGCACAGGGCTTATCATAGGTACCCAGGGGCACATGCTGCCCTGAGCCAAACTCTGCCTTCATTCTCCTAGCTGGCAGAACTTAACACTCCTCAGCCTCAGGGCTTTCAAACAAAACAACCCTGTCTTCAGAGTCAGTTTTGAATGTTGGATTTGCTATCTCCAATCGTTTCTACTTCTCCATTCTACCTCCTGGGAAGAGTGACCCCAAGTGAGCTTGTACATGCATTGGCCTCTGAAAAGTAACTCTTGAAAATGAAGGCTGGTATCACCTGTTCTGGGTAGTTTTTCTTTGTTTTTGTTTATCAGTTCTGATGAAAATGAACTCAGTAGTTTCTACAACATTAAATGAATTTCTTGAATCAGTTTGGAACCTCTTATGTGAAAAGTCCTGTAAAACCATCATGTGAATGCCTGCTTTGTGACCTTGGGCAACTGACTTCACCCCTCTGTCTGTGCCTCTTACCTTGTCCAGCTGAGAGGGTTAACAATATACTTAATCTCTTAGAATGGAACTGAATTTAGTTTGGGTTTTTTTGTTTTGTTTTGTTTTGTTTTGTTGTGGAAAGGCAGTTTATAGAGAGGAGAGACAGAAAGATCTTCTATCTGCTGATTCACTCCCCAAGTGACTGCAATGGCCAGAGCTGAGCTGATTCGAAGCCATGAGCCAAGAGCTTCTTCTGGATCTCCCACATGGATGCAAGGACCCAAGGCTTTGGGCCATCCTCTTCTGTTTTTCAGGCCACAAGCAGGGAGCTAGATGGGAAAGGGGCAGCCAGAACATGAACTGGCACCCATAGGGGATCCCAGTTTTAGCAATGCAAGGATTTAGTCACTGAGCCATCACACTGGACCCAAATTATTCTTGTAAAGCAGATCTGTGCACCTGGCATACAATTAAATGCAATGTAGATGCTTATTAAAATAAGCAAATTGCGTGCTGCAACTTTCCAGGGACTACAATAACCACCCATGCCTTCCACTATTTTTTCCTTTGTCCTGCTCTTCAGCACTTATACACAGGATGTTCAAAGATGGAAAAGAAGGGAAAATTCAAAGGTGTTCATACCGCCTTTGATACAGGCAGAAGTTTAGGACATTGCCATGATGCCAGTCCCTATAAATCTTTTTATTTTAAAGAAAAAAAAACTTTTCTCGTAAACAGTATTGCTTCCACCTGTGCCAGGCAATATCATGGATAAGATATCCTTTAGCCTATTAGAATGCAGCCAGGACTTTAATCTGTGCTCTGTTGCAAGTGGCAGCTTAGCCCCCTGAACCACAATCAGCCACTACATCATCCTTTTTAATTTCTCTTGGACTGTGTTTGATAATGCATAAATTTACATACATTGTAGACACTTGTGTGCCCAAGGAGAAGGTCTGGGCTGGTGGCCTCACCTCTCTGGCGCTACCTCTCACCGCTGCCCTCTGAAAATGCTGCCACGCTCCCGCCATCAGCGAGGTCACCTCCAGCTTGGGCTTCTCCACTGGCCACTCCCTCAACCCCAGATGCCATCTCCCAGAGCCTGCCTGCCTGGCTCCCTCATGTCATTTGGCTCCTGTCTTGCCTAGTGTTTTCTTTCCTTAGTAGTCTGTTGAGAAACTCTGGGAATTCAGGGCCTTCCTCTGGACTGTTCCCAGCTATATTTCCAGCTTCCAGGATAGCACTTACTGAGTGCTGAGGGAAAGGAGACAGGGAGCAGGTGGAGGCCAAAGTAGTTCTCTTAATAACCTAACTCCTTTTCATCCTGCTAATTGCCTCTTCTGGGGAGAGGTATGTCCTCCAAAGGCCATGGCCACAGACCTGCTGCTTTTGTTTCTGGCCAGAAACGGTGGCATCCGCTGTTTTGCTGTGAGCAGGTGGCCGATTTCCCCCAAAGGGCGGTTCTCATGTTGCAGGGGTTCAGGCAGCACCTGAGTCAGCTCAGAGTAAAAGCCCAGGGGTTCCAGCAGCCCAAGCCAGTGCTGATGTCGGCTGTGTATTCCATGGGGAGGTGCCCAGTCTTCTGGTTATGATAGCTGGTGCTGCTCTTTTATTTTCTTGTGCAATTTCAGCAGCTAGGCTGAACAAGTTAGGCTAAATGTCCCTACAGTCCTGTCTTATGATTTTGTGGTTGTGTCCGCATCCTTCCTCACTGTTGTTTTTGACCTCCTCCCTGACCTGCACTGAGGAGTACAGCAGAGAGCAAAAGGAGACCATGCTGGCTGACCAATCAGACTCCTAAGCTATCTGTAAATGGAGTCCACAATCAGGAGCCATGGAGGGTCTGGGGTACAGCAGTTAAGACTCCACTGGAGACGACCTCCTTGCCTAGCAGACGCAGTGTCGGGACTCAAGTACCAGCTCTGCTCCTGACTCTAGCTTCCTGCTGCTGTGCATGCTGGGATGTGGCAAGTGATGGCTCAGTCCATCATTCCCTGCCATTTGCGTGGGAGAGCTGGAATCCTCAGCTCCTGGTTGGGCCTGGCCCAACCCTGGCTGTCACAGGCATTTCAGGGAATGAATAGTAGATGGAAGAGTTGTCTTTGTGTCTTTGTCTTGCTGCCTTTCAGATAAATAAAACTTTTTTAAAAATGGGAACTGTAAATTCTTTTCTATTTATTTACTTCATTTTAAAAACAAAACAAACAAAAAAAACATTATTGGGCCCGGTGCTGTGGCCTAGCAGCTAAAATCTTTGCTTTGCATGCACCGGGATCCCATATGGTCACCGGTTCTAATCCCGGCAGCCCCGCTTCCCATCCAGCTCCCTGCTTGTGGCCTGGGAAAGCTGTTGAGGACGGCCCAAAGCTTTGGGACCCTGCACCCGCGTGGGAGACCCGGAAGAGCTCCTGAATTCTGGCTTCGCAGTCACTTGGGGAGTGAATCATCGGATGGAAGATCTTCCTCTCATCTCTCCTCCTCTCTGTATATCTGACTTTGCAATAAAAATAAATAAATCTTAAAAAAATGTATTTATTGGGCCCGGCGCGGTGGCGCAAGTGGTTAAGGTCCTCGCCTTGCACGCCCGGGGTCCCATATGGGCGCTGGTTCTAATCCCGGCAGCCCCGCTTCCCTTCCAGCTCCCTGCCTGTGGCCTGGGAAAGCAGTCGAGGACGGCCCAAAGCTTTGGGACCCTGCACCCGCGTGGGAGACCCGGAAGAGGCTCCTGGCTTCGGATCAGCATAGTATCGGCCCATTGCGCTCACTTGGGGAGTGAATCATCGGACGGAAGATCTTCCTCTCTGTCTCTCCTCTCTGTATATCCACCTTTCCAATAAAAAAAATAATAAATCTTTAAAAAAAATGTATTTATTTATTTGCCATCCAGAGTTAGAGAGGGAAAGAACGAATCTTCCAATTGCTGGCTCACCCCCAAGTGACTGCAACGATCAGGGCAGAGCCAGGAAACTGGAACTCAATCCAGGCTTCCCACATGATCGGCAGGGACCCAAGGACTCAGACCATGTTCTGTTGATGCTCAGGAACACTAGCAGGTGACTGGGTTGGAAGCAGAACAGCAGGGATTTGAACTGACATTCATATAGGATTCATATAGGCAGCAGCTTATCCTGTGCAGCCACAGTGCTGCCTCCTGTTGCACTGTTTCAAACTGAATTTCATGTACTGAACAAATGTTTCTTAAACTTACTATGGGCCAGCTACTATTCCAAGCACTGGAAATATTGCCAGATACACTGTCTGCCTCCTTGTGAGTAGCTTAAACTGGTATTGTTGCTGCCTTTTTATGGATTTTTTTATTCTCTAAACATCTTTTTGGAAGGGAGAAGATTTTAGATACTAGACATTCTTGCTGAAGTTTTCAATAAACACCTATCGCCTGCATGATTAACTGAAGCTCTGATTCAGGCTGTCCTTCAGCTGAGAGAACCAGTCAGTGCTGTAACACATTGAATACCTGGTGCTAAATGCTCACCAGGTCTTAGCTTCTACCCTCACAAAACCCTCTAGGTAGGGATTATTATAATCTTCATTTTATGGCCAGGAAAACAAAGTTTGGTTAGACTGAGCTCAGCTCTCTTCACAGAGCTCATGCTCTCTGGTGCCCTAGCTCTGGTCTGGAAGAGCTTTGATGGCATAGACAGAGCCTGCCTAGAAATACTGTCAGCGGCTTCCACCACAGCCTGATTCCAGCACCTTGCAAATTGAAGGAGGTGGAGGGTGGGACAGTGGAAAGAAAGGCTGACTTAGAGAGATAAATGAAAGGTGCAAGTATCTTCAACAGGGGGCGCTCCATAAGAATGATATAACTCCTAATTCAGGAAACTTGCAGGTGCTTTTGATGGATCATGTGATGTTCATCCTAAACTAGTACAATGTCACCGATAGTAAGTGAGGACGCGTGTGCTGGGCAGCTGTCTGAGAGAAAACCAGTCAGTCTTGGGGACAGGCTACATTCTTCTGCCAGAGAATAGAGGTTGAACTGATTGAACTGACCTGATGAGAGACTGCCTTGAACTCTAATGCGAAGTTACCCAAACCCTGGTGGCATGCTCTGGAGCACCTCCCCAAGGAGGGAGTTGGGACAGACACTTTGATCTCCTGTTTAAGGATATTGCTCCAGCTTCTGAACTGTGACTGACAAATGGACCCGATCTCACACTAGGATCCTCGGAGGAAGCCTTCCTGGCCTGCATCAGTGCCCAGATGTGAGCTGGAAGGATGAATATTGTGGAAAAAGTGTTCCCAACAAAAATGGTAGGAAACACAGGCCTGCTCCACTGGGCACCTGCCCCAGCCAGGGCTCTCCTCCACGTCATCACTGAAGACAGCACTGCAGTTCACACAGGGCAGGGACATGCTTTGCTGCAAGCATTTGTGCAGCCCAGGAGAGACAGGGGCTTCCCTCAGAGACACTGACCCTCTGGCGTTTGAAGCATTAACACTCCAGCATCACTCTGAGTTCATCATGTTCCAGTGATGAGATCTGACTCAAACTGCAGATTAGCAGAAAATGTACTCAAGCACCATTGAAAAGCATGATTCTGTCTAATAGATAGATAGTGGCCATCTTGTCCATCTTGAGAGTGAGGCTCAAACATTGACCTTCGGCAAACAGCTTCTTTAACTTATAACTGTGATCCAAAGGCATCATACTTTATTGAAACAAGCAATCCTGGAAGGATGCTCTAAGCTCTGCCCTGCCCATTAGGATCTGCAATTTTGTGCAAATAACCAGAAAATTAAACCCACCCAGGGAGGGCCATTGATTTCCAATTGGCATAGCTCGCCAGATGCTATTTGGTCCGAGAACCGCCTTGACCTCTGCTAGTGACGCCACCTGCCCTTGGCTTTGCAGGGTGTGTTCTCAGCAGGGAAGGCCTTTCCGCTAATGCTTATTGCTTGAACTTGGGCTAAAGGCATGGTGGGTTCCCCATATGTTGCAGGGGAAAGGCCAGCCACACCCTTTTATCCAGCCTGGGCGCTTGAAACTACCCTCAAGAGATTACAGACGCTGCCATTCCCAACTAATTAAATAGGTGGCTTCCTGCTGCTTGAAGGGAATGAGGGCAGAAAAACAGGATGCCTGATTTAACTAGGACCTGGGGAAGTAGCTGCCCAGTGGACCCAGAAATCACTGATGCGTGCCTAAACCGTTTCTAATGGGTCAGAGTGGTTCTATGCCTGAGACCCCCAGCTTTGGTTATTCCCAGCCCTCTTCACTGTCACAGCCTGTCGACAGCAGTGTTTGTCACAGAAACTTCAGCATATTAGTAAATATAGTATTATTAGTTAATGAGCACATCTTACAATCATTTCAACCCTTGTATTTAAAAAGTGACTATAAAAGGTACTTTTTACAACCTGAAGAAAATTTTACTACACACACACACACACACACAAACACATGGAGAGAGAAACAAGCTTCTCGACTGAGAGCTAAGTGTTTGCCTAAGTTTCCAAGACTAAATGTAATGTAAGTTTAGGGAGAAACTAGAATCATGTTTTGAATGATGGAAGTGGAGAGACAGTGTGAGCCATTGTTTGATTCCATTTTGCTTTGGCTACAAATCACCAAGGAGGGAAGAAGATCGGAGCTGCAGAGAGCAAGACAGTTGTAATCGCGGGGAATTGGACTAAATTAAAATGATCCTAAGTCACAGCACAAATAGGCCCGTTTGCCACCAACTTTTGACATTCTAATTGGGGTAAATGGTTATGCAAATCTAGCCAGTCACTCTCAGGCCGAGCGCCTGTGATTGTTCTAGTGAGGACTGTTGGCATAATTAAAGCTCTCCTAAGAACTAATTGGGAATTGGAGGAGAGCCTCCAAAGATGCCCTAATTCGTGGGCCGCCTGGCACAGCTGTCCTTTTGTACTGTCTGCCACGGGGACGCCTCGTTTCTCCATCAAGGATAACCCAATGCGACACTGAGGGTCTCAAGAGAAGACAGTCCGGCTTCTGCTCCTACTAGGCATGCTCAGGTGAGGAAAGAATCCAAGCACAGCATCTGTGAAACAAACTGATCCTGAGACTCACTGTCGAAACTGCATGCTGACGCCACGGCTGGGGAGAACGAGTGAAGTGCTTGCTTTGTGCTTGTGTTTAAGATTTTTCCATAATAAAAGTCACACGGATATGGAAGAAAGAACTGGGGTTTAATTTTAATCCAGATCCTTGTCTTTTTCTTTTTGTTTTTTTAAAGACTTATTTTTTTGGCGGGGGCGGAAGATGTGTGATATCTCAGCTAGTAATACTCTACCTGCAAGTGCCAACATCCCATATGGGCACCACTTTGTTTGCTGACCACTCCACTTCCCAACCAGCAACCTGCTTGTGGCCTGGGAGAGCAGTCAAGGATGGCCCAAATTCTTGGGACCCAGCACCCACATGGGAGACCCAGAAGAAGCTCCTGGTTTGAATCAGCTCAGCTCCAACCATTGTGGCAACTTGGGTAATGAACCAGCAGCTGGAACGTCCTTTTTCCCTTTTTCTTATCTTTAAGGTTGTTTTTGTTGTTGTTGTTGTTGTTGTTGTTTTTTCGGAAAGTCAGATTTACAGAGTGAAGGGGAGACAGAGAGAAACATCTTGCATCCACCGGTTTATTCCCCAAGTGGCCACAATGGCTGGAGCCGAGCCAATCTGAAACCAGGAGCCAGGAGCCTCTTCAGGGTGTCCCATGCGGGTACAGGGTCCCAAGGCCTTGGGATGTCCTTGACTGCTTTCCCAGGCCACAAGCAGGAAGCTGGATGGAAGTGGGGCAGCTAGGACACAAACAGGTGCCCATATGGGATGCTGGCATGTGTAAGACAAGAACTTTAGCCACTAGGCTACCACAGCAGGTCTTGCCTTTCTAAAAGTATCTATCTAGATATCTATCTATCTATCTAGATATCTATCTATCTATCTACATACCTATCTACCTACCTACCTACCTATTTATTGGAAGGTCAGATATACAGAGAGGGAAGAGACTGAGAGGAACATCTTCCATCTGCTAACTCACTCCCCAAATGACCGCAACAGCTGGAGCCAAGCTGATCTAGAGCCGGGAGCCTTCTCTGGATCTCCCACGTGGGTGCAGGGTCCCACATCTTTGGGCCATCTTCCAGTGTTTTCCCAGGCCACAAGCAAGGAGCTAGGTAGGAAATGGGACAGCCAGGACACAAACAAGTGCCCATACAGGTTCAGCACTACCTCCTCTCAGTTTAGCTTCAGCATGAAAGAATAAAATGCTGGGTGAAAGAAGGAACATGAGAAAGAAATGGAACCACGTGTAAGACCGAAGAGTTTCCTGTGGGGAAGAAGAACAAGCAGCCCAGAAATCCACTCAGAGGGTGATGGAGAAGGGACTAGGAATTACTGCCATGCCGTAAGAAAGTGTATAATCCAATTTGTCTTAAAACAAAAACCCTCACGTCCCCAGATTTACAGAGAGACAAGGGCCACGATTCTCTCCTGGCCAATAAACTCCCACTGGCAGCCATAAGTAAAGGTACAATGAGACAAGTAGCTGAGTCTCCACCCTATAGGTAGGAGGGTTTTGGGTGTTTTTTGGCTGTGTTTTTTGTTTATTTGGAATATGGGGAGTCCTTAGCTATAGCTACCACAGCACAGAAAGGCTGAAAGCCTTAGAGATCCCCTCTCTTCCCTAGTGCAGAATGCTACTTTTTTTTTTTTTTTTATCTTTTAGAGGTATCCATTTCTGCAGTGACAGTAATTAATGAGCAGGTTAAAAAGCTTCCCCAGCCAAACTGTGCCCAGGATTTCCTAGCTTTGTTAGGAAAACTTGAAAAGAATCAGTGTGTGTTAATTAATTGGTCTTCAGGTAGTAACTAAATCAAAGGTGTCTTGGGTACCCTGGGAAACTGGAGTCTCCTCTTCCCTGAGAATCAATCAGCTCAAGATTGATGAAGGGCTGCTAAGGTCAGGATTACAAACACAAAACCATCTGCCACCTCTCTAGGGCTGGGGCCCGCAGTAGAGCAATTTTAGAAGAACAGGTGTTCATTTTTTAACTTACCTCTTTTCTTTTTATGCTGAAATCATGATTTTAAGCTAAAAAGGGCCTCCAGTTGCTTCGATGAAATTCACCAACTATGTGTACTGTAACTTAAAATAACCTGGCCCAAAGGCATTGTGATAACCTCAACTGGCTGTTACGCAAAGCCACGCACCTCACAACACTGACGCTGGCCACTCTGGCCTCCCCTGCGAGCATTAGGCAGCAATGGAGAATAGGGACTACGAGGCGCTGCCCTGGAAGGATTAAGCCAAGGATCTTGGCTTCACTCTCTGAGTAAGGCGGGACTGCAGAAAAGACCCACATGTTAGAGAGCTCAGGGCATCCTAGAGAGCTGACCTATAAATGTTTCTGGGTCCTTGGAAGTATCTTCTGGTTCAAGAAGCTAAGCGCATTTTCCAAAGTCTTTCATGATGACCTATAGCATATCCAAAACTTGGCAATGCTGGCTCAATGACAGGAGTTCTCTGCTTTAATGCCATGGAGTGGAGGAGAAGGTTCAGGATTTATGTCAAGATTTTATCTGTTACATGGAATGCATTTCCTGTTCCTGCTAACCAGTTAGGTCACTGCTTGACCACTTATTTTCCAGACTCTTGTGGTAGAGTGTGTTTTCCACAGATGGCTGCAACCATCCCAGTCTTTCTTCCCAGGTGGGCTGCAGTTCACAGACACTTCCCCATCAAGAGGTGATTTTGTGTTCCTGGCCCCTGGAGGCAGGGCAGATTTTGTAAAGACCTTGTCAATGGAATACAGTGGAAGTGAAATTCTGAGCCGTAAAGGCTGCCCCAGCTTTCACTTGGCTCTCTCAGGTCATGTGCCTTAGGGGCCAAGGGAACAAGGAGGAGCGCCACTACCCTAAACCTGCCATGCTGGAAACATACTATGGGGAGAGACTATGGTGCAAAGGATATCTGGGGAGCTCCACACATGTGTGCCAGGGAGACTTCAGACAGCCTCTGCCTTTGTGCACCCCCCGCCCAGCCAACACCAAGGGCACCCAAGGGAAGCATCTGTACTGGCAGCCAAAGCAAGCTATCTCGCTTTCTCTGGCTTACAACATGGCATCCAGCACAAAAGACTTCTGTGATCCCAGAACGTGTGGGCCTTTCTCCCCACCAGCAAGCAAGCTAGCAATTTCACAGTGGACATTAAGCTGTCCACTAAGGTGGGTCTATTTTTTACACTAGCCACCCCTCTGAAAAAAATTCTCATTACACAGGTTAAGGGACTGCCCTGCTCAGACACCAGCTGCAAGCTTCACGGGGCTTTAGTCATATTTCTGACTGCCCCTTGTGAGCTAGTACAGCTCACAGAATTCAGGGACACACATTCACGCATGTATCATAAAGAATAAAGCATACAAGCTGGTAAAGCTGTCACTTGAGATGCCAGCAACCCCTCTGGAATCCATTTTGTGGATGTTCCAGTTCCAAACCAGCTCCCTGCTAATAACCTTGGAAGGCACTGGGAAATGGCCTTAGTGCTTGGGCCTCTGCATGTAGGAGACCCTGATGAAGCTACTGGCTTCAGTCCAGCCTAGCCTAGTGGCAATTATCTTGTGAATGATCCAGTGGATGAAAGATTCTATTTCTCTCTCCCTCTCTCTTGTTTTCCTTTTCTGTAACTCTAACTTTCAAATAAATAAAATATTTTAAAAAAACAAAACAAAAAAATGATACAGAGATATAAGGGCAAGGAGAAGCCAAAAGCAGTTTCCACACCCTTCCTGGATAGACATCATTCTAGAAACCTTCATGTGAAGAAAATCCACTCCCCAAACCCTGTCCTCTTGGGTTATCATGCAGACTTCATTTCACAGATATGACCATTAATTGATTAGATCTATCTGTTCAGGCCCTTCAGCACATCCTCAGGCATCCTAGGCAAGTCTCCCTGGAGTGAGGAACACCTTGTAACCGGCTTTCTATGACCTGCCTTGGGGAGAAAATTATTAGCCAGGAACCATGCACAAAGAGCAAAATACACATATTACAATATCATGCCTTCCCTAACATGTAGTGTGAAAATTCCTGAACCACAGAATCTGTGAGCATAAGTGATTATTTTGTACCTCTACAAACTGGTGGAGGTGAGGGAGATATAATGCAGGATAATAACCATACCAACCCTATAAGGACACTCCTTTAAATGTGTTAAATTTATAGTTACATAGCCTGGTTTTGAATCCAGATATGACCATCTTATCAGCTGAGTAACCTTCAGCAAGATAATTCCTCTTCTGAACATCACTTTCCTAGTCTACAAAATACACATATAAAATTAGGATGAGGCAGGTGCGTTTTTGTGCAGCTTAAAGCTCCAAGGACAACCTGCATCCCATACTGCAGTGCTTGGTTCAAGTCCTGGTTCCTCCATTTCCCATCTAGCTTCCTGCTCTAGCTCCTGGGAAGGCAGCAGATCATGGTCCCAGTACTTGGATTCCTGCCACCCAATTGGAGACCCAAGTGGAGTTCATGGTTCCTGGCTCCAGTTGTTGCAGAAATTTGTGGAATAAACCAGCAGATGGAAGATTTTTTTTTCTCTCCCTCTGCGTTTCAAATGAATAAACTGATTTACAATAGTAAGAGTTCAACAGAGGTAAAGGGAAACCAGTAAATACAATGAGATAGAGGGCTCAGAAACAGCCCATCATATCAGCAAATAAGTCCTGGGAAAAGCAGGGGCTTTCCAAAACACAGCTGTGGGCCAATTAGCTATACATGTAGGAAAAAAAAATGAAATTATAGCCCTCCCCAAGCTGATCCAGGCTGCAGCACCCACTGGCACACATAGGAGCTGTGTCTGGGGGTGGGCCTGGTTGTAGTTCCTGATGGCCTCTTAGGAGTCAGCCTGATGAGTCCACATCACCTGTCCTCAACCTCAGGGAACACCACGTGGACATCTGGTCTGGCCTCAGAGCATTAGTCATGTGACAGCCATCCCCACTGCTAACTCTTTTAAAGAAAGACAACATACCATTGCATACAGAAGACAGGATATCTGGCCTCTCTGACTCAACAGAGGACCTTGAATGTCTCACCAAAAGATAAAGAGAAGATCAGGTTAAACATCACAGGCCAAATTCTCCACCGAGCATTCAAGGCTGTGGTCATACTGAAACAGACAGCCAGCCAGCAAGCTTGGGAAGTGGTATCTCACACCTGAAGCAGCAAAGCCAACAGCATCTCAGAAAAACCAAACCTGGCATATACAAGTCAAGGACTTAGCCACTAAGCCATCGTATCAGGCCCACCAATTCAAGTTTTGGCTCTTCCACTTCCAATCCAATTCCCTGTTAGTGACCAGGGAAAGCAACATGGATGGCCCAAGTCCTCAGGCCCCTGATCCACACAGGAGACCAGGAAGAAGTTCCTGGATCCTGACTTCAGACTGGCTCAGCTCTGGCTATTGTAACCATTTGGGGAGTAAACCAGCAGATGGAAGAGCTCTGTCTTTCCTTCTGTCTGTGTTACTCTGCCTTTTAAATACAAATAATTAAAAATTAATTTTAAAATATTAAAAAATTTAGACGTACATTTTTAACAAATTTGAAACAAGAGAGCAAGATACAAAATACAAGCAGGTTCACTTCATTTGTGCAACTTTCTTTGGTGTCATTATTCCCCAAAAAATACAATATCACTATTTACATACCAGAGATGCTATATTAGGAATTATAAGTAATCTGCAGATGGTTTAAAGTATGTGGAAGGATAAACATACATTCTATGCAAATACCATACATTTTATAGAAAGTATTTAAACATTCACAGATCTTGCTATCCATTGGTGGGAGGTGAAGATCCTGAAACCAATCGCCTGCAATTACCAAAGGATGCCCATATAGGAAAACTGATGCAATACTTAAGTATTAAGGATCATGGAAGCCAGATTTCTCACTGCTTATAAAGGGGTTACAAAAAAAAAGGGCAATACTGGATTAGAACTGAGAATATTCATTTGAACTCATGGTTTTTCAAAATACATAGACAGAAACCAATGTGGGGTAGATATTTAGTGTAGTCAGTTTACATCTAGCTTCCTGCCGATCAACAACCTGAAAGACTGCAGGTGATGGCTCAAGAGTTAGGTCCCTGCTGGCACCAAAATAAATATTAATGGTAAAATTACTGGTCCATTTTATAATATAGAGAACCATGAATCATGAGGCTGGTGTAGGATACAGTGGGTTAAGCTATCATCTGTCACCACTGCACTGCTATGTGAAAGCCTGCTCCAGGTCTGGCTGCTCCACTTCCCATCCAGCTCCCTGCCAACGTGCTAATGTGTCTGAATAAGCAGCAGCAGTTTTCCAAACACTTGGGTCCTGACCACCCACATGGGAGATCCAATGGAGTTCCTGGTTCCTGCCTGCAGCCTGGCCCAACCTTGGCTTTTGCTGCCGTTAGGGGAGTGAACCAGCACAAGATTTCTCATTCTGTGCCTTTCCATTCTCTCTCTATAATTCTGCCTTTCAAATACATAAAACAGGAAAACTTAAAGAAAGATAGAAAGAAACCATTTTCGTAGAAACAAATGAAAAACACTAAAAGTTTGATGAGGAACATAATACCAAATGGTTTCACAGTACTTCCTTATAAAACATTTCCTAGTAACAAAGGAAAAAATGAAGCCAGCCAGCACTATGAAGAAGAGTTCTCACAGATGTGAGGTCTCAAAGACCGACAGAACAGCAGTCTGCACAAGGACCTCTGCCCAGCAACTCTGGCCAACCCACACCGATGTCACCCTTCTGTTAAGCCTTGCAGCCAAAGATTGTTGTTTCCAAATAACTTAGGTGATTCTCATTGTGCCTTTAAAGTCTTCCCCTACCTCGACCTTCTGTAGCTGGCTCACACTTAAGCACAACACACATCGCCACTGCAAAGCTCTGCCTTCCTGAATTGTTACTCTCCAGAAAAACTCTCTCGCCCCTCTGTAGGCTGATGATAGGAAATACTAATGAAATCAGGGCTAATGTTGCTAGCAACTTAATTCCTAAGCAGTTCAGAAAGAAAGGCTTTTCTTCTCTACTACAAGCTTTTCTGTCAGTTTGCAATTATTTTAAAAGAAAAAGGGGGGGGCAGATATTGTGGCGCAAATTAAAGCACCACTTGGGACACCTACATCCCATAATAGTGTTCTGGTTTGAATCCCAGCTAATCTTCTGATTCAGCTTCCTGCTAATAGATTCTGGGAGGCAGCGAATGATGGCTCAAACACTTAAATCCCTGTCACTCATGTGGGAGACCTGGGTAGAGTTCCTGGCTCCACCTCTGGCCATTGCACGCATTTGAGAATAAGCCATGGAAGGCTCTGTTCATTCTCTGTCATTTTGCCTTTCAAGTGGATAAAATTAAGTGTAGTTTTAAAAGGGATAATACCAAAGAGAGGTAAAGATGACAAGTAGGAGCTCTACCTGCAGCACTGATATTCCATGTGGGCACCAGTTCAAGTCCTGGTTGCTCCACTTCCAATCCAGACCTCTGCTGGTGGCCTGGGAACAAAGCTGAGGATGACCCAAAACCCTGGGCCCCTCAACCCACCTGGGACCACCTTCTAGCTCCCTGATTAGGACCTTCCCAGCTCTGGTTCTGGAGGCCATTTGGAGAGTGAACAGGAAGAGGATTTCTTTGTCTCCTCATTTCCCTCACTATAATTGACTTTCAAACAAAAATAAATATCTCTAAAAAAAAAAAGATGACAAGCAAGTAATTTAGCTCAATCCCCAATCCCACTAATGAGAACAAAGTTGTTTTAAATTTTGCTGTGCTGCAAGAATCTAGAATTTGGATTAAAAAAAAAAAATGGAGATGGGACAGCACTGTGACATAGTAGGCTAAGCCTCTGCCTGCAGTGCTGGCATCCCATATGTGAGCCAGTTCAAGTCCTAGCTGCTCCACTTACTGACCAGCTCTCTGCTTACAGACTGGGAAAATAGCAGAGGATGTTTCAAGTCCTTGGACCTCCATACCCACATGGAACACACAGAGAAAATATCCTGGTTTTGAATAGGCTCAGCTCCAACCAGTACAGCCATCTGGGGAATCAGTAGATGGGAAATCTCTCTCCGACTCTCCTTCTCTCTGTAACTCTTCCAAATAAAAACTGAAAATCCATTAGAAAAATAGAGGAAACTGGGTATGGTTCACTGTGGTGAATATATATCTTACTGATATGTTACTGATTGGGAAAGCTGGGTGTGGGATATGTGGGAACTCTTTGTACCATACAATTTTTGTTTTATAGTTTACAAAATTCAATTTACTTAAATTTTAAAGCTGTTCTGAAATTAAAATTGATTTTAAAATTTTATTGTGGTAATATATACATAAAATACATTTCATATACTAAAAATACATAAAATCTAACATGTTGGTTTGAATTTTACTTTATGCACTTCATAAACACTTTCCCACTTACACATTTCATTTATATAATTCACGGGTGTTGAATTCATTCCCAGTGTTATGAAACTATTACCATTTCGAAACTTTTCATTTCCCCAAATAAAAACCCTATCATCACCAAATAATAAAAACGTATCCTTCTATTCCACTAGCTACTGCTAATCTCTAAATTACTATTATATTATCTTAAATATCCCAGATAAGTGGAATAATATTGGTCTTTTCTATGTAACTTATTTAACATATTTTCAAGGCTCATTCATATTGCATCACTTATATGAACATCATTTTTTTCATGGCTGAGTGATATTCCACAGTATGTACAGAATACACCCCTGTGGAAGCACATGATGGTCTCCACATTTTGACTACTGTGGCTAATGCTGCTCTAACATTGGCAACAAAGTGGCTGGTTCTCTCGTTCTTTGAGATTAACTACGAGTAGAATTACTGGGTGAAGATATCATTTATTTGAGCTTATATCAGAGGCAGACTGTCAGAGGAAAAGACAGAGTTCTTCCATCTGCTGGTTCCCTCCTCAAATGACCACAGTGGCTAGGGTCGGGTCAGGCAAGACCCAGGAACCTGGAACTTCATCTGGGTCACCAGTGTGAATAACAAGGACCCAAGTACTTGGGCCATCACAAGCTGCTTTCCCAGCACTGACAAAGAGCAGGACTGGGAAGTGGAGTCAACAGGACTCAAATCCTCTGAAGGCTTGGGAGTTGCTAGCACTGAGTCCTCACAAGAGGTGAGTGGAAAGATAAGCTGAAGGTACTAGAAAAACAAGACAGGACAAATGTTGCTAAGCAAGTGGTAATATAAAGGTTCAATTTATCCATCACTGAGTGGCCACTATCAGACTTCATCTCCGGTTAGTAAAAAACCTTAACACTTGAGCAAAATATGAAATACAACATGACCAAAATGAGGAGCTGTGTTCACAGATCAATAAGCACACAGAGTGAAGCCCACGCTCACCAGCTCTCTCCCAGAGGACAAATCCAGGCCAGCCTGTGGGACTACCGAGGACAGTGGGAGTGTGGCGTCTTACCAGTCAGAACAGTTGTCCGCAGAGTCAAAAGCTAAGAGGTTGTTTGTATTCAGAGGCACCTCAGGTGTTGGAGAGGCAAGACGAGAGCTAAAAACAGGAGCCCAAGAAAACTGCATGAGAATTCCTCTAAGGCCTTGGTCAGTACAGATGCCACATGAAAATTCTCTTTAGAGCCGAGCTTTCATTCCTTCCCATGTCCCAGACCCCAGGCAGTAAGTCCATTCACTGTGACTCCACCAAGCGAGGCCTTGGAGTCTCGCAATTTCTAACTCATCAGGTGTCCTCGATGGAGAGAATACGTGAACTTAAAGCTTCTCCTCGCCCCACCCCAGAATGCATGGTCTCTGATACAATGGTTTACACATGTGCACAACAGGAACTACCCTTCAACAGTACTTCCCTTCCACACAGCCTCACCAGAGCGCTTTTCTGATGCAGGGATCACCACCCCCTCCACCCAGGGATACATCAGAATATGGACAGGACGATTCATTAACACCTCCAAGTCCACTCCCTAACACTCCCTGCCTAAAACAAAGATCTCTTTGGTTCCCCTGAAAATGGGTACCTCTAATTCTTGCAGGTCTCAGCAGCCTAACTCATTCTGCATATGCTTGCATGTTTAATTAGCGATCCTTCTGTAAGTGTCTGCAATTAGCACTGTGATGATTAATAAAAGAACTCCTTTAAAGCTCCAAATAGCTAGCAGAACTGCACAATCAGGGATAATTAATTCATCATTAATAAATCATGGCTGGTCAACTACTCTGTTTCTTACAGCACGCTACTCAACAGCTCCCACCTGGGCTCAGCCAGGCCCTCTATGTTCAACAGAACAGGAAGTCAATATTTGAGCCTTTTCCTCCAAGACTGTGCTTTGCAGTAAGTAACCTGCAACTGTGAGGCAAAGAGCATTTCAGGGTGAGCAAGCTGCAAAGGCACTTGGCACTTGGCAGTGAAGATGACCATGGCCCAATCTGGAGCCTGAACACCTGCTAGCTGGCAAATTTGAGCACATACTAGGATCACCGGGAACTTGTTAAAGCCAGACCAGTGAGCCCCACCCCAAACCATGTGATTCACACCCAGCTCTGTGAATCTGTGTATCTGCCCTGCTGATGCAGGACCAACCTGCAAGACCACCATCCACATTAGCATTTCCTGGACCATCCTATGGGTGAGAGCAGTTTGAAAAACAGAAAAATAGCAATACCAATTCAATTTCTAATTTTAGAATTACTGACTTTTTTTCTCACCTGGCCTCACAGAACCTAATTATTTCTTCTTGTGGAGATTTTAAAAATCCTCACCAAACCACAAAATTCAACGTGCATTTATACTGAATCGCTGCTCATGTCCCAATCCCTCTACATCCTGTCTTTCTGCCTTCCCTGACCATCCCATTGCTATGGGTATCTGCGCCATTTGTAGGCCCCAGTCACAGACCAACCAGGCACCCATTACCTTCGCACAGGTGTGCCAGCTCTCCCCAGTCAGGGTGACTTTCCTGAGGACTCTCAGCTCCCTGTCGAATCCCCTTTGCAGCCCATTCCCCCAGCCTGCCCATGCCAGCCTCACACAGGCCTTCTTCCCACAACAGCACACAGCAAGTCTCACCTGGTAAAATTATCCAGCAGCACAGCTAACCCACAGGCCATGAATTCAGATCCCACCTGGGCACAGCACCTGCACATCACTGGAATGGCAGCAGGGGGCAAGATCAACACAGGAAAGAGCTTGGAGGAAAACAGAAAATCACTCTCAGATCAGAAAACAAGCAGGTCACACAAAGAAAAGGAAAAAATGTCAACCTCAAGAGGTGGTTCTCAGCAAGAGGATGGCTTATGCCTCTCTCATCCCTTTCCTCCCTCCCTACCAGGCAAGGGGACATTGGGCAGTGTCTGGCCACATAAAAGGAACTGAATGGTTTGACTCTAATCTGAGCCAAGCCAAAGGCAAGGCTGCAGGCCCTGAGAAAGCTTACTGTCAGCGCCCAGGGAGGTCCTACTGAGAGACTGAGCATAGCCAGGAGGATGAAGGCTGGGCTCTCAGGCATGCTCCACATGGTGGACTCATGCATCAACAGGTGCAGGATACACGTGTCCTGCAAAAGTAGAGTCAAGAGATGCAGAAGTCAATCAGGGAAACAGAACTTCAATGCGATATTTCAAAGTAGGCATTTCTAATTTAGGGGATTAGTTGTGCACCAATATTACCATGCCTTAAGCAGCTGAAAACAACACACATCATTTATTATTGAGGGTTTACTCATTTATTTGAAAGGCAGAGTTATGGCAGGGGTTGAGGGTGGGAGAAAAGCAGAGACATCTTCAGCCACTGGTCTACTCCCCAGATGGCCACACTGCCCAGGACTGGGTCAAGTTGAAGCAGGGCCAGGATCTTCCTCCAGATCTCCGTGGTGAGAAACCAAACACTTGAGTCATCCTATCCTGCCTTTCCCAAGTCGTAAGCCGGAAGTCGCATTGTAAGTGAAGCAGCAGGGACATTATCTTCATTGCAAATATGCACACAAATTCCTGGAGCATAGACTCAGTTAATTCATCTGCAAGCGTGGTCAAATGTCTGCATCTTCAGTTTTTAGCACAGAGGTCAAGCTGGCTGCCGTCCACGATGTCAGTCGGCTCAAGCCAGGGCCTGGCATTTCTTAAATGCACACCGAGCCTTCTCCCACCAGAGAGCAGCATCCCAGGGCACCGTGCCTAGACACTCAACGTGCCCTCAAGCACAATGGCGGCATCTCCCCTGATGTCCACACGACCACCCGCTTGCAGGGAGAGCTTCAGTTCTCCTCCTCGGCAGGAACACTGGAAGGCTACAAGAAGCAAGGCATGAGTCACTCGTGCAGAGCATTTTCACCCCAAGAGGCAACAGAACACGCAGAAAGGCCTCTTCCTGCAAACCCCAGAGTCCCCCCAGGGTGGCATCATGAACAGAGTTCCACAAACTGTCCCCAGGCCTGTCTGCCAACCACATTCCCCTGAAGACTGAAAACACACAGCCTCACTTGTTCTGCTCCTGGGCCACTGCCTCTGCTGCTTCCTGCCATGCCCTGTCCATCCCAGCCAGAGTCTGGAGGAAGCTAGGATGTGTGAGGAGACGGGCTAGATCAGCATTCTCCCACAGTGGGGGTGATCTTGGCCCCTTCTCAGCTCTGAACAGAACACAGAGGGTTTGCTCACTCACCACAAATCCAACCCACAGAAGAGCACAGCCTCAGCCTCCCTGGGGCACAGCGCTTAGAACAGTGAGACACCCTCCTGGCCAGGGAAGGAGCATACCACTGTGCTGCCTCCACACCAGGTCCCTGAGCCAGCCCTCCCGCTGACCTCTCTGTCCTTTAGGGTCAGACCCCGCTCTGACCATCAGGCGCAGTGCCTGCCTTCCTGTCCACAGCCTCCTTCCCACACCCCTCAACAGAATCCTGACCTCTGGGGAACTGACTCTGACCATAACTGCTTTGACTCAATATTGCGACAAGCAATACTGTGACAAGTGTGTATGTTTGGTCACTGTCCAGTCTCACTTACCACACTATGAATCATCTCTCTGGTCAGAGATATGCAGCAAGTTCACCTTACTCAATAAACATTCACTGGGGCACTTACTGTATTGAAAGTCTGTGTGTGGTGGGGAGGCAGAGGAGGAAGATCAAGAAGGGAGAAGGGATTTTACAACCTTTCATTTATAAGGGGACAACCCACATGTTTTATTACATTTTCAAGAGAACAGCACAGATGAGTGGGAACAAGTGCTCAAAATTAGGCAAATGAAAAAGAAATTGGAAAAGGGGTCACCCTACCCCGCATTTCTTTCTTGCCCAGTTCCTGGGACCAGTAGCTGCTCAGAACAGTGTGTGCTGATCCTGAAAAGCAAACACTTAAGGGAGACAGATTTCCAGAGAAAACATGGGCAAGTTGTTCATTAATTTGTAAGCATAATAGTCAATTATGCAGTGTGAATATAGTTAGTTAATCACCTAATTAGTCCAGCATTGTGGTGCAGCAATTAATACTGTGATGGAAATTCCGAGACACATATAGCCACAGGTTCGAACCCAGTACTCAGTTCTAACCCACATCCCTGCTAATGGCCTAGGAAAGCAGCAGAAGATGGCCCAAGTGCTTGGGCCCTTGCACTCACATGGGAACCAGGAAAAGTTATTGGCTCTTGGCTCTAACCTCACCCAGTTCTGTCCACTGCAACATGCTTTGGAATGACCTAGTGTATTGATCGCCCTCTCTCCTTCCTCTCTCCCTTCCTCCCTGTAATTCTTTCAAATAAATCAATGTGCTTTTTTTTATTTTGTTCTTCTATTTTGTCTTTTTGTTTGTGTTTTGGTTTTTTTTTTTAAGCAATGATCTTAAAAACACAAACATACACACACCTAGAGGCCATGCCAGGACAAGCCAGGCTGTAGCATCTGATGTCAAAGGCTATGCCAAGCTGGATCAGAGAAACTCCTGTCATGCACCAGATCTGTGGTTGGGAACAGGCCTGCTTGGGGAGCTATGGCGACATCTGCGTAGGTTGTGGTTCCCATTGGTGACTGTGAGAACTGGAATCGGGGCAGCAATCTGGACTGGACATGACTACAGTGTTGCTTGGCATGCATGTGTACTGAGTCTGGAGTGTGCCAGACTCGAGTAGATTGCAGTACCCATTGATGCTCCTGAGAGCCAGGATGGGAGTAGAATAGCACCAGATGTTGCAGCCGCTTGGGGAGTGAATCATGGGACAGAGGATCTTACTCTCTGGCTCTCCTCCTCTCTGTATATCCATATTTCCAATGGAAATAAAAATTTCTTTAAAAAAATCGCCTAATCATTATGTTGGCCAGGAAACAGAAATATGGAATGGTGAACAAACAAAAAGGAACACATAGAATCTATACATGATATCCTTCAATGTGCATGAAATATGTATGTCAGCTTATTATGACAGAATTACCCCAGAGTATTCAGGTTTTTTGTAAACGCTTATTTTTTTATTTATGTAAAAGGCAGAGTGAATAACGAGCAAGGGAGAGAGAGATGGGAATTTTCCATCTACTGGTTCATTCTCCAAATGGCCACAACAGTCAAGGCCAGGCACATCTAGAAGCCTGGAACAGGAACCAGGAACTCTACCCTGGCACCCATGTGGTGGCAGGGACCCCAGTACTTACACCATCGCCCACTGCCTTCCAGGAGCATCCACAGGAAGCTGGACTGGAACGGCAACAGCCAGGACTTGAACTGGTCTCTAGTATGAAATGCCAGCAATTCAAGCAATGCACTCTACACTGTGATGCTGACCCCCACAACGGCAGGCTTCTCTTGATTACCAGTTCATTGTCAGCCCTTCCTAAGGAAATCTAGACCTTCCCATCAATCTCTCTACATCTTTCTCCTTATCCCTATAGTGCATATGCAAGGAAAGGAGAACTCTGGAAAAAAGACCAATTTTCCACAAACACAACATGCTCAGGCTTTTGGTAACCAAAGAACCTTTTAGGCAGATGGTTTTTCATATGACTGTACCCTAGGTTTATATTAGACATTATACATTAACATGGAGACACAAAACATCACGTCATAGCTGAGAAACATCTTTGGGCGAGGAACTCCCCAAATGGCTGTGATAGCTGGGTCTGGACCTGGACCAGGCAGAAGTCAGGAGCCTAGAACTACATCCAAGTGTCCCAGATGAGTGGCCCAAGCACTCAAGCCTTCACCTGCTACTTCCCAAGCACATGAGCAGGAAGCTGGATGGGAAGCAGAGTACACAGGACTCCAACCAGCACTGGGAAAGGAGATGTGGGCATCCCAAGTGGAGGCATAACCTGTCCACCACAATGCCCTCCCACAGGGCCTGGCTTTAGCCCTGAACGTTCCCCATCTTTCTCCCACCTGCACCCTAAAAAACCCTCAATCCCAAGTAAACTGGGAGGGTAAATGATTTCCATCCAAAGATCTTCACACTGGACAAAAGCACAGATATGGAGAGAACACAGCACCCTGTGCCAATCTGGTCTCTGGGAGGCAGCTGTGCAAATCTGCTCAGAACTTCCCTTCCACAGGGAAGGGCTGCCCTGCACTGACTGGATGCTGTTGGGCATTTTCCTGAGTTTAGCAAAGTGCTTATTTGCTGAGCTTTGACTTCCACGTGCTTCTCCTCACACTGTAACTAGGTCAAGGTCCCCCACCAAATGACCCACACAGGACGCTCCAGGCCTCTCCCAGCCTCCTTCACCAAGCTCCCAGCCTTCCTTCTCAGCACGGTGGAAAGAACAATGTAGCACATCCCTGCCTTCCTTTGATTTCATGCCTCTGCACAGGGCTGCTGCAAGAGCTAGAAGTGTTGGTTCAGGCAGCCAGCCTGGCTGTTGTTATTGAAGAGTTAAGAACAACTGTTAGGCATTCACCATGTGCCAGGCACTGTGCTTGCCACTGAACATACCCTCTCTTTACAGAGCCACATGTTGTCAAGGAGGGCACTGAGTCATTACAAGTTAAGTCACATGGTCAAGATCAAGTGTTAAGATGCTAAGGACACAAACCCAGGCAGTCCTAACTTTGTTCTTCCCATGTGACTTCAACGAGGGCACAGGAGGAGCTGCAGAGAAACAAGGCAGCTCAAACTCAAGCCACTTGAAAGGGCACCTGGATGACACTTGAACAGATACTCCTCCTCTTCCATTGATGACACAAGTAAATAGTACCTGTTACAGGATCTTCAGCCAAACCAAACCACGGTGAAAAATATCTGGAGTAAAAGTCAAAAGCTGGGGTCTTCCCACCAGGCTCTCCTTTAAGGGTCAGAATGAGTCCTTTCACCTTCCCTGTGTTTTCAACTTGCGGCAGATTGCTGGTGTTCACTTTCAGGTTCTCCAGAAATGACCTTGCTCACAAACAGGGTAGGTTAGGACAAACATACATCACAGAACAGCCATGACATGGTCTATAAGAGAAGCCAGGCTACAGCCTGCCCCAACCGCTCAGCAGAAGGGGACACAGAACAAGTGGCAGTACCGTCCCCCTGAGGAATGAGACTCTATGACTGCAATCACAGCACAGCCAGGTCGAGTCAGAGCTACTAACCTGGGGGCTCAGCCCTCCCCAGTGATGACATGGTCTGGGTCCAGTTCACCTGTCATAACTGTCACTGAGTCGCACAAGTAGGTCTTGGAGATCTGGAGAATAGCGGACATCCTGAACCAGTGTGTCCCCGATGGCAGTCTGGAGAAAGAAGAAAGTGTTAAGGATCCGGTCTGGCACTGTAGACTGGCAGCCAGTCCTCTCCTTGCACACGCGAGGATCCTGTATGGGAGCTGGCTATATTGCTGGCAGCCCTGTTTCCCATCCAGCTTCCTGCCTATGGCCTGGGAATGCAATCAAGGACAGCCCAAAGCCTTGGGACACTGCTTCCGATTGAGAGACCTAGAAGAAACTCCTGGCTCCTGACTTTTGATCCGCTCATCTCTGGCCATGGTGGCAACTTGGGAAGTGAACCAGTAGACTAAACTTCTTTCTTTCTGTCTCTCCTCCTGTCTGTATCTGACTTTCAAATAAATATAAATAAATATTTTATAAGGTCGCAAAAGATCATGCCCTAGACTCACTGAAATGGAAAGTGGGGATGCTTCATGCAGCCTGCCACCCCAGCATCTGCAGTGGCCAGATCGGGGACCCACAGTGCTATTCAAGGATGGCCAGCATTCCTGCATCCAAAGGCTTTCAGAGCTTTATCATTGCAAGGGACAAGTACTGAGCTGAGGCTCCAAGACACTATTCTAGGTTCCTCCTATCATGATGAGTATCTTCCACTTTCTGAGCAATGTGCTTACGGCAGGTCATTTATAAAGTTAGCACACCTCACCATCTTGAGCCTGACTAGTGAAGTGGAAAACCAGAATCCAGCATGCTTGTTTACACTCGGCAAACTTAGATAAAGCAAACACTAAGGAGATTACAAATACTGTAGTTGAAAATTCATGGAGAAACACGCCTGTGGGAGCCACAACACACCATTCATGGGATGGCCTTTTCCTTTTCTTTTTCCTAATCCGGGAGCCTCCTCTCTGCACACCAAGCTTCTGGTCATCTGGGGCCACACGGGCCGTCCATGACCTCCTGGGACAAAAGTAGTTCCTAAATCACATGGGGAATGAACTGACAGAACGCAAGCATAGCATGTAGCACGTGAGACTGCTCAGAAGACTCTCAGCCATTAAGCTACTATTATTAATGCTATTATCGATGCCCGTGCCAGCCTCTATATTTCCTCTTCTCTGTGAGGTTGCCTGGTCTGCTCTGTCTAAGCACAGCTCTCCCACCTCAGAAACTGGGGACAGTGACATCCTCAGAGAGTCTGCACATGTCCTTTCCACTTGATACATGCATTTCATGGAAACGCCCCACTGGCAGAAATCCCCACCTCTCACCTGAACTGGCATGGCCACAGCCCAAGCCTGTAACGCTCTTCTAGCTACCAAAGCACAAAGGGAACACCTCTCGGTGGCCTGATGATGGGCGTCCTCCAGAGACCCAAATCCCCAGAAGAATCCCATCTTCCGACACCTCCTCAGGTCTTTTCCTCTCAGTCGGCCACACAGGAGGCCCCTTGTCACACTCTAACTTGGAGATCGACGCTGACAATTAGGAGCTGAGGAAAACTAGTCCACCCTGTGACTGCACAGATGGGACACTAAAACGCAAACCTGAAACCCAAGCACTGCGAGTCCCAGTTTCCATTGGCACATGTAAACTGGGAGAAGTCCAGGCTCAGGGAGCAAATCCTGAGCCTTTGGGCTCAAATAACAACCGACAAAATCACACAAGCTTGAGCTGCAGTCTTTTCACCAACCTTTATCAAGGCCTCTACTTCATGGGCGTCCTAGATGGGGAAAAGGAGACAAAATCATCTTCAAGTAAGCGGGCTGGTGGTTGTACAGAGCTGAGGGCAATGCTTGGCAAGAGCTGACCTGGGGGTGGGCTGAGTAAAGAGGAAAGTCCATGACGATCCCATCCTCTGCTCTAGTGGCCTTCAGTTCCCCACTCAGAGTGACAAAGGTGAGGGTGCTATTCACGTTGTCTGTCCAAAACAAGGAACAGCAAATGGGAAAATAAACTTCACTTTTCCTTTGCAGGTCTGTTTCCATTCTCTCCTCTGGCTCTAGGGTGGGGAAAACCGACCCAGGATCTAACTTGAAAACCAAGAAGAAAACTGACTGCACTTAGCATCCCATTGCAGGGTCCAAATTCCAGCTCCTCAAGGCTCTGGACTGTGCCCCATGCAGGCTCCTGACTTTCAAGCCTTGGCTTACTAATCTGTAAATGGAACAGTCACTGAACTGCCTGCACACAGCTGACATAATGTGTTCTCGTGCAGGTTTGAAATATCTACTAACAATAACTACAGGGTGCTACACTCCCCTTGGCGGAGATGCTAAGGGATGACAAACAAAACACCTAAGTGTCAACAGTCTTCCATGAAATCAACCAGGTCACCCCAAAGCCACCAAGCTCTGCTTGAAAACTGTACTTACAGAATGCACCCCAGATGCTGACAACTGTATCCTTTCATGCACTGACACAGAGTGTGCATAACGTCCTTAACAAAAACAAGACTACTGCCGAATTCTTTTGTCTCTTCAAAATCAGCATGTGTTGTACTAAGTTTCACTGGGCACAGAATTACATTTTGAAGGGCAATGCTTAATTTTTCATTTAAGTAGTAGAAGAGGTTACATTTCGTTTTAATGTTTAATTAGTAAAGAGATTCAATGTAATGTGTAGAAAAATTCTAAGCACAGAATGATTATCCCTGCCTCCATCACATACATCTCTTTCCTTTTTTCTGTAGTTTTTAGGATAACACATTTTACATTTAAATTATAATAAAAGCCTTAAGGCAATTCACTGAACAAGAAATTCAACAAATAAACACCAAGTAGACCTTAGTTTAGTGAGAACACAGACAATGACTTTCTTGATTACCAATCACTTTGGTTCATCAGACAGTGTACGTGAGAGCTTGAATACGGTATCTGCTAAGCCATGAGTTCGTCAAATAACATCAAATTACTTTTTTTGTGAAACAGCACAGCTGCAGAAGCCAGGGTGGCGTGGCCACACAGTGGAACCTCACTTGCCGGCGTGAACCACCTTAGTCCAAAGCGGGAACCTTTAAGGAAGGAAAAGGCAAAGAGAGATGAGATCATTCGGTGAGAAGCAGGCTGCAAGTGTTGGTGGCATGAGCATAAGCAACCGCCAGAGCAGGCTGAGGAAGTGTGAAGGAAGGCTAGGCAAGCATCCTGGGACTACCAGGAACTGGATCCAGAATGGACATCCAGGGCCACCAATGTTCACATTTCCCTCATTGTGTTGCTATAACAGAATGTGTCGCAGACTGGGGCATCTATGTAGAAAACAAATCCACTTCTCACAGCTCTGGAGGCTGGCAAGTCCATGATGAAGGGCCAACACCTGGAGAGAACTTCTTCCTGCATCATCCCTTGGCAGATGGCAGAAAGATTAGAGGGCACACTTGCCACAGTAAGTGTTCTGCAAGCCCCACCTGCCATATGACATTCAGGCACTCACCCAGTCACCTTTTACCTGGCCCCACCTCCCAACTGTGTAGCACTGGAGACTATATTCCCCACAGCGCAGAACCATGGGGAGCACATGAAACCATAGCTGGCTAGACTCCCTCCTGGATGAACTACAAAACAACAAACCAGACTCTCTCCACTTACCCTCTGCACACAAACATGAGTGAGCACCTCTCTTCCATATCGGTCCCCCCACCCAATAAATAACTTCTGGTGCCACACAAAAAGGTGAAAGAAATGCATATTTACTTTGTGTAAAGTTGTCAGTGGGTTGCAGTTTCTGGACAAAGGCTGTTTCAGAGAGGTTCATTTCCTTGGCAATGCTCTGATGTATATCTTCATCCAATTTCTAAATTAGAAAGAAATGGTTACTGAGACTCCAGAGACATGGATCAAACCTGCTTGGATGACAACTTCTACTCACTGAAAAAGTACTTCATTATTTTCAAAAACTATGTGGTTTAAGGGATTATTAAGGGACTGAAAGAACTACTATAAGACTGTTTCCAGTGGCCATTTTGGTAGCCCAGCACAATGATCCTCAACTTCCAGGACTGGCATCCATACGGACACCTGTTTATAACTCAGTCTCCCCACTTGTTTAAAATTTGTTACTTTAAATTTGAAATTTTATGGTATAATTTTGTAGAGTCTGGGATTCCCTCTCATTTCCCTCCCCCTGGCTGATTTCTCCTATATTGTCACAATAGTATAGTCCTTCATTTGGAGTTATAGTTCTATCAGCCTGTTATGTAAGTGTGCCCCAACATTGCTAGTACAGACAATGTCAGACAGTCCAGCATCCCATTGGCTAGATAATTTCAGTGGGATTCCATCTTTGATTTGGAAGTAAGGATGCATGTTGCACTGTGTCTTCACATCTGGATATGGTAGTCTCTATTACTCTATTGCTATACATTCCAATTTGCATGATGGTTTCCTTATATTAGAGAGAACATGGTATTTGTCTTTTGGGATTGACTTATTTCACTCAGCATAATGTTCTCTAGTTGGGCCCATCTAGTTGCAAATGGTAAAATTTCATTCTTTTCAATGGCTGAGTAATATTCCATGGATTATATGTACCACAGTTTCTTTAACCACTCCTCTTTGAATGGGCATCTGGATTATTTCCATATCTTTGCTATTGTAGATTGTGCTGCTATAAATATTAGAGTACAGATCCTTTTCTCATATGAAGTTTTCATTTCGTTTGGTTATATTCCTAGAAGTAGGATAGCTGGGTCACATGGCAGGTTTATTTGCAATTCTGTAAACACGCACCATAATGACCTATAGTGGTTGTACTAGCCTGCACTCCCACCAACAGGGCAGGAGGGTACCTTTTTCCCCACATCCACGCCAGCAGGTATTGTTAGAGTTCTGAATGTAGACCAGTCTAGTTGGTGTTAGGTGGTACCTCAGTGTGGTTTTTATTTATATCTCCAGTCACTTTAGCAATGGGTTGTTCTTTGATTGAGTTTTCTGTTAGCCTTTTAGTGGGATGCTCTCCACATTTGCGTTTGGTTTTGGCCGTTTCTATTCCTTCTCTTTCATGAGAACTCTTTGAGTATTATTTGTAGGCCAAGTTTAGAAGAGGTGAATTCCTAAGAGTTTTTTTAATTGTGGAAAATTTTCATTTTACTTTCAAAGACAAAGGAGAGCTTTGAAGGATATATTATTCTGGGCTGAAATTTTTCGCTTTTAGAGTCTGGAATATATCACTCCATTCTCTCTGGGCCTGTAGTGTTTCCTTTAAGAGGTCAGCTGTGAATTTGATCAGGGTTTCTCTCTATAGGTCACTTGATTTTTCACACAGGCACATTTAATGATTTTTTCGCTTATGTTCAACTGGAGAGAGCTTGATCATTATGTGGTATGGTGAAGTTCACTTCTGATTAACTCTGTTGGGAGTTCTGTGACCCTCTTGTATATTGTTTTCCAATTCTTTCTCCAGATTAGGGAAATTTTCATTTATTAATTCACTGAATACACTTTTAACCCCAGTTTCTCTTTCTGCACCTTCTGGGACTCCCATAATTCTTATGTTGAGGCTTTTAATTGTATATTTTAATTCTTGGATACTTTTTAGCTTGACCCAACTCGGCTTCGGGTTTTTTTGTTTGTTTGTTTCTCCCTGGTGACAGGAAATATCTTCTAATTCTGAGATTCTTTTTTTTTTTTTACTTTTTTTTTTAAAAAAGATTTATTTATTTTTATTGCAAAGTCAGATATACAGAGAGGAGGAGAGACAAAGAGAAAGATCTTCCATCCGATGATTCACTCCCCAAGTGACTGCAAAAGCCAGAGCTGAGCCAATCCGAAGCCAGGAGCCAGGAGGGTCTTCCAGGTCTCCCATGCAGGTGCAGGGTCCCCAGGCCATGGGCCATCCTCAACTGCTTTTCCAGGCCACAAGCAGCAAGCTGGATGGGAAGTGGGGCTGCCGGGATTAGAACCGGCATCCATATGGGATCCCAGCCGCTAGCTTACTGCATCAGGTCCTAATTCTGAGATTCTTTCTTTTGTTTCATTCACTCTATTTTTGAGACCCTCCACTGAACTTTTAATTTGCTCCTCTGTATTCTTAACTTCTGAAACATCAGCTTTCATTTGATTGATTTCCTGTGTGACATTTTCCTTAACATCTTTGAACTCCTGTAATATGTGATTCTCATTGTTGGTCATTGTTTATAATTAGTTTTCTGAATTCTGTGTCCCCCATTTTCTTGATATACTCCTCAGTTAACTCTAAGGCTTTTGCTCCTTTACCAGGGAGTCCGTGGCAACATTCGTTGTGCCTCTGTCTCTTAACTTTTGACATTGCAATCCTGTTTGGCAGATTCTTCTCCTTACTGCAGGTTTATAAGATGTATTACCTGTAGCTCTACAAGTCAATTTTCATGTTCAATCAGTGTCCCGGATTAGGAAGACGCCAACTGTCCAAAATAACCAGTTTGTTGGCGGTCCTGGACACACAAGACTGTGCCCAGTGGGGCAATGCCAGAGAACTGGGGCTGTTGACCTTCAGGTCAGGCAACCACACAGATCCTGCAGGATGCGAAACTGGTGCTGTCCTCACCGTGGGATCAACCCAGCATGACCAGCCAGAAACACACCCACTCCAGCGTTTGAACCTGTGCGGTGGGCTCTGTCCTGCTACCAGTCTGTCCCGCAGAGTCAGCCGTCTCTTTCCATTCATAGCTGTGCCAAACTATTCAGCAGGATTGGCCAGTCCCAGCCTGCCTTTGCCTCCTGAGCTCTGGGTGCGAACCAAAGCTCCCACCTGGCTGCTGCAAGAGTCGATCTACAACCACTGCTGGATCCCTTGTTGCTGCTGCAGTCTGGACTGCTGCTCATGGGAGGCTGGTGGGTTTTCTGTCGCCTGTAACACTGCTCTACCATCTGCTCTAACACTGCTCTTCCCTGTGTCCAGGGGGTCTCCAGGTACCCCCTGTTGATTGTGTGATCCCTATCTTTTTCTGTAATCAGCTCCCTGTGCTTCACCCTGTCTAGTGATTCTCTGTCATCGCAAACGTGTCTGTATCCTATGCCACCATCTTGATTCTCCAACACATTGTTGTAATTTCAATCATGGCATCCTCCCCAGCCCCTGGTCTGTCACCTCTTCCACATCCTCCTCCTTCTTCTCCTCCCTTCTCTCCACAATGGCTCCGGCTCTGCGCGGCAGTGGCCTCGCTGGCAGTGGCACCTCCAGAATGCACACACATACCCAGTCTCCACTTCTGATCCATGCCTCTGCTTATGGACTGGGAAAGCAACAGAGAATGGCTGAACTCCTTGACCCCGTGCCCATGTAGGAGACCAGGAAGAAACTCCTTGCTCCCTTCTTTGGACAAGCTCAGCTCTGGTTTTGGAGCTATTGGAAAATGAACCTGCAGGTGGAAGATTCTTTCTTAACTGTGTTTCAAGTAAAAATAAAAAATATTTCTTTTAAGAAAATATAATTTTTTGGGGCCTGGCACGATGGAGCAGTGGTTAAGGTCCTCACCTTGCACGCTTGGGATCCCATATGGGCGCCGGTTCTAATCACAGCAGCTCCACTTCCCATCCAGCTCCCTGCTTGTGGCCTGGGAAAGCAGTCGAGGATGGCCCAAAGCTTTGGGACCCTGCACCCGTGTGGGAGACCCAGAAGAGGCTCCTGATTTCAGATTGGCTCAGCTGCAGCTGTTGCAGCCGCCTGGGGAGTGAATCATCGGACGGAAGATCTTCCTCTCTGTCTCTCCTCAATGTATATCCTCCTTTCCAATAAAAATAATTAAAAAAATAAATCTTTAAAAATATATATATAATTTTTGCAAAATTAATGTTTCTTACATTCTATGAAGAAGGAAAATAGTTGTACAAAACTAGATCAGGCACAGAAGAAATGTCTGGCCTACCTTGCCCTTGCTGAGAACATGAGCTCTCTAAAAACACTCCACACAAAACCCCGATCTTCCTTGCTATGCTCCATACAAAGATGTCCTGCAGCCCCACAGTGGGCGGCTGGGTCCCTTTCCCTCCCTTGTCTTTGCCAGACTTCCTTTTGTGAAAGGGCTTTAGACAAAAGGATGCTCCTTCAGGAGCTCTCCTAATCACCCTGACCAAACATGGTGTCCTCTCCCTGGTGTTAGACCGCCAGATATGACTTCTCCACCCTCTCTGACTCCACACACACTGTGCTGTCTTGCTTTGTTCAGAGCTCGAACAACACCTGGGAGGTCTACCTCAACAACAGTAGTTCACTAAACACTCAAAAAGTAAATGCATTATGGGCCCGGCGCGGTGGTGCAAGTGGTTAAAGGTCCTCGCCTTGCACGCCCGGGATCCCATATGGGCGCCGGTTCTAATCCCGGCAGCCCCGCTTCCCTTCCAGCTCCCTGCCTGTGGCCTGGGAAAGCAGTCGAGGACGGCCCAAAGCTTTGGGACCCTGCACCCGCGTGGGAGACCCAGAAGAGGCTCCTGGCTTCGGACTGGCATAGCATCGGCCCGTTGCGCTCACTTGGGGAGTGAATCATCGGACAGAAGATCTTCCTCTCTGTCTCTCCTCTCTGTATATCCACCTTTCCAATGAAAAAATAATAAAAATAAATCTTTTTTTAAAAAAAAGTAAATGCATTATTTCCCTCATTCTCATGTCTATAACCTTCCATGTAGATATTTTTCTCCCCTTTTACAGATGAAGAAATGACTAAAGCCACCATATACCTGATAAATGATCAAGAATGTGGGCTTTGGAGCAGGTGTTTGCAAAGCAGATAGGTCAGCGTTTGAGCATCCTGAATCACATGTCACAGCACCAGCTTTAAGCCACAACAACCCACTTTATGATTCAGCTCTCTGCAAAAGCGAACCGTGGCAGGCAGCAGATGATGACTCAACCTGTCACCTATGGGACACCAATACTGAGTTCTGGGCTCTTGGCTTTGACCTGATCTGGCCCTGGCTATTATAGATATCTGGGGAGTAAATAAGCAGGTGGGATATTGCTTCCCCTCCCCCTTCTTTTTCCGTCTCTCTGTATATTTGTATTCCTGTTTCTCTGCCCTTTGAATAAAATAAAAGCAAATTTTTAAAAATGTTTAAATGCTGTGGGCTGTGAGAAGGGTACTTTGTGCAGCAACTGGATCAGTGTTCGGGACATCCACATCCTGCATTAGAGAGCCTGGCACAAGTCCCAGCTTCTCCTTTCTGACTAGCTGTGTGTATATGTATCCCAGGAGGCAACAGGGATGGATCAAGTACTTGTGTCCCTGTGACTCATGTAGAAGACCCAGATGGAGTTCCTAGCCTCTGGCACTGGCCTAGTCATGGCTGTTTTAGCATTTGGGATCAATCCAGCTAATGGGAGCTTTCTGGGTGGCAGGTTGTTGTCTCATTTTCTCTCTGTCTCTCTACATTTCAATAAACAAAATTAAGTAAATTAACATTTTTTTAAAATAGTGAAGCATGTTAGGAATTCAACTTGGACAGCCTTAGAAACAGAAGAAAAAGGATGCATTCATCCAGAATACTGGATTTGGGTTCCAATAATTTTTCACTTTCACATTATGAACTTCTTTTCAGATGGTACACATAGAAGCTATTAATTTTCTTGATTTAATTTGCATTTCTCCTTGGCAATCTGTGTGAATCAAAATTCCAACAACAAAAACAGAGTGATGTTTGCTTTTCTGTACTGCATTGGGACACTAAGCTTTCATCTTATTATCACAAGAGTGGAAAAATGAGTACAGTTTCAAAATACTCCCACCTAGTGGTGCTTTAGAAACTGCAGCCTACAGCCCAGTGAGCCGGAGCTCCCAGCCCCTGTCAGCTGAGTAGATCCTGCCCAAAGCCAGTGTGGGCAGTTCCAGGTCCGGACCAATGCTGCTGGAGTCTGTGGCAGTTCGCTCTCTCTCCTGTCACTGCAGAAGCCATGCTTGACCATCTGGCCCCAGTGGCAGCCGTTGCTCTGTCATACACATTAGCCCAGTTGTTGCTCCCTCACCACACACCAGTGCTGTGTACAGCTCCCTGGCCATCTTCACCTTGCCACAGGAGAGAGCCCAGTGGATGTAAATGTGAAATAAAAACCTGTGTGATGATGAGAAAAGGAAGGAAGGAAGAAAGGAAGAAAGAGAGAGAGAAAGAAAGAAAGAAAGAAGGAAGGAAGGAAGAAAGGAAGGAAAGAAAGAAAGAAAGAAAAGAAAGAAAGAAAGAAAGAAAGAAAGAAAGAAAGAAAGAAAGAAAGAAAGAAAGAAAGAAAGAAAGAAAAGAAAGAAAGAAAGAAAGAAAGAAAAGAAAAGAAAGAAAGAAAGAAAGAAAGAAGGAAGGAAGGAAGGAAAGAAAGAAAGAAAAGAAAGAAAGAAAGAAAGAAAGAAAGAAAGAAAGAAAGAAAGAAAGAAAGAAAGAAAGAAAGAAAGAAAGAAAGAAAGAAAGAAAAGAAAAGAAAGAAAGAAAGAGCGAGCTTGGGTCTCTGTAAACAGCTGAGGAGTAGATGGAAGATATCTCTGTGTCTGTTTCACTCTGCCTTTCAAGAAGCAAGTATTTTTTTTAAAAGATGTATTTATTTATTTTTACTGGAAATTCACATATACATAGAGGAGAAGAGACAGAGAGGAAGATCTTCCATCCATTGATTCACTTCCCAAGTGGCCGCAACAGCTGGAGCTGAGCCGATCCAAAGCCAGGAGACAGAAAGATACCAAAGTATTTAGGCCACAACGAGCTGCCTCCCATGCTGCCCGTTAAAGGAAGTTGGGTTAGCAGCTGAGCTAGGTCAACCCCAAGCATACTGATGTGGGATGCATCTCAAGTAGTGTTGCAATTACTGTGCCAAACTCACAGCCCAGACACACAGACACGCTAAGCCTGCTGCATACTGAGTGTATCTGAGCTAAGCCGGCTGCATACAGAGTATATGAGAATAAAAAGGACTAAGTTGGGGAATAAGGGAAATTCTTATGATCTGGTGAAAACTGGATATATAAGTCACTCAAAACTACTCTCAGAACTCTTCAAAACAATGGCACAGGGGCCACACCCAGGTCTCTGGACAAGCAGCTAATTCCACAATTCCTTAACAGAAAGTTATGGTTATCAGATGACTCCTAGAGAAAGCTCACCATTTGGGATCTGGTTAATTATTCTCTCACTAATCTTCCCAAGCTCTGGTGTTACTGGTCATGCCTATTAACTTTATTACCTTCTGCATTCTCTGGAGGGAAAGTGCCAGCTACAAGGTTACATAATGAAAGCCCAGGAAGGAGGATCTTGAGCACCATTTTCCGGCTCCACTGGACGAGGGAGAGCACTGGTGTCTTATAGACTCCCCCAGAGCATCCCCTGGCTTCAGAGTCTCCTGGAGGCACACCTCCCCAGCCCCACCGTGGACTGCACCTGGAGTCCATGATGAGCTCTGGAGCCTGGTGCTGCTGGGCTCCCACCCCTGCAGGCTCTGCAGTCCTTAGTCAGGGATGAGCCAGGGCACAGGGATCATCACACTCTTCAGTGATTTTCTCTTTATTTCTCTTGATTTCTCTCTCTATTTATTTTCTTTTAAGATTTATTTACTCTTGGGCTGATGCTGTGGTATAGTACACTAAGCTTCTGTCTGCAGCCCTGGAATCCCATATGGGCACTGGGTTCAGATCCCGTTTACTCCACTTCAATCCTGTGGCCAAGCAGATGGGAGATCTGTCATTGTTGTCCTGTCTGTAACTCTTTCAAAATAACAAAAGCTTTAAATTTTTTTAATGTTTACTAATTTTATTTATTTTATTTTTCTTTTATTTTTATTTGAAAAAGAGACAAAGAGAGTAAAAGAGATCTTCCATTCATGGTTAACTCCCCCAAGTTGCCACAATAACCAGAGTTCAACCTATGTGAAGAAAGAAACAAAAAGAAAGAGAAAAAGAAAAAGATAGTTCTCAATCTACTCAAGTATTAACTCCACTAAATAAAAGATCACCCTGCTTCCAAGTCCCTGGGGAGGAACCAACACAAAGCCTTGGAGGTCAAAGAATAATTAACTATCCTAATCTAAAAAAAAAAAATTTTTTAAGTGAAAATTTCCAGTAAGCTAAATGCTCTGTAGATCAGTACTGCAGTTAATTCCTTCCACCTCCTACTTAATTCCTTACAAAATACCTTATTTTATGGTTCTTGAAAATTATCTAAACACTAGGTAAACCTGAACAAATGTAGTATCAGCCAAGTCTGGTCGAATAATTTCATGCTCACTAAATGAAAACTTGATGGCTAGAAGGAAAGTCCAATGCCTTTTTTTTTTCCAAAGATTTACTTATTTTATTGAAAAATCAGAGGGATAGAAGAAACGACAAAGAGAAAGATCTTCCATTTGCTGGTTCACTCCCCAAATGGATGCAACAGCCAGAGCTGAGCCAATCCAAAGCCAGGAGCCTGGAGCTTCTTCTGGGTCTCCCATGTGGGTGCAGAGTCCCAAGGCTTTGGGACATCCTCGACTGCTTTCCCAGGGCACAAGCAGGGAGCTAGATGGGAAGTGGAGCAGCCAGGAAATGAACCAGCATCCATATGGGATGCTAGCTTGTAAGTGGAAAATTAGCGAATTGAGATATCACATCAGCCTCATTCCAGTACATTTTTAAAAACTATTTTTATATGTTTTTGTTTTGAATTATTTAATTATGTGGTACAAGTTCGTATAGACTAGGATTCTGCCCCCCAGACTCCCACTCCATGACAGATTTTCTCCATTTTAGCACAATGGTATCACAGTTCCATCAGTCTTTTATGAAAGTTTCTTTAATTAGCCCTAGTTACTCTATATTTTCAATCTTCATTTCTTTGGATTTAGTGCAAATATAAAAATTTGATCCTGCAACAGGGTCTAAATCAACCTGTCAGCACTAAAACCAAAAAGACATTAAACCAAAGATTCCTTTTCTTTTAAGAAATGCCTGCTTCTACAGGAATCTAGCATTTTAGGAATGGCACTTCAGCACCACAGACTTACATTTTCTAGGAGGCAAACAGCAGCAGGATTTCCACAAAACGCTTTCGCTGTGAATGTGTCTGCTATAAAAATAGGGAGCTTCATTTTCCTTGCAATGTGCATGTGAGATCTCCACAATGCGCTGGTAGCAGGCCTCACTTAACACTGAAAAAAAAAACCAGTTAATGTTTTACTCAGTGTACAGCAGCAGTTTACAGGTAAGTAAGGCAATAATTCTAGCACATCTCATTTCATTAAAAGTTTCATTTACTTATTTATTTAAAAGGAAGAATTAAAGAGAGAAAAGGAGAGAAACGAGACAAAGGTCTTCCACCTGCTGATTCACTCCACCAGATGGCCACAATAGCCAGGAATTGGTAAGGAAAAGGGCAGGAGGAGCCAGGAGCTGAATCCGGGACGCTCATTGTGGCAGAAGCCCAAGTACTTGGGCCATCTTCTACTGCTTTGCACAGGCCACTAGCAGGAAGCAGAAATGGAACAACCAGGACACAAACCATACCATGTGGGATGCCAGTTCACACACAGCAACTTAACTCACTATGATGTAAGCTGGCTCCTTAGCTCTCTTCTGTAAGTTTGATTTTAAGGATCAATTTGGTACATGAAGGTCATTATCTCCTGATAAACTATAAAACACAACAGAAGAAGGTAAAGTCATCTGTGGTACTCCCCTGGCCCACTACTTTCCCTGGCAGTCCACTGGTTTCTGTCTGAAAACACTGCAGACACTTCCTTCAGGTCTAATCTTGCTTCCATTTGCCACAGAAATGTCAGCAAATCATAAACCACTTTGTTAGAAGAGCTCAGTCCTTGCACCTGCCTGTGCGTGTGCCTGGAACCCTGATGCTTATTTGTCCTTCTGTGACAGTCTCAGCTTGTGTATGGTCTCCTGGGAGAACAGACAACAGAAAGGTGACTCCTGTTAGCCAGTAACTATCCACATGCAAGAACTACTTAGCTTAGCTTTACTGCAGGGTTATTGCCTCGAGATTGGGTTACTCATTAATAAACCCACCCTAATTCTTTGAAAATGTAAATATTTAGTAATAGAGTGCTGGCATTCAAAATGTACATGAACCCTATCTACTTTTCAATTGGCAAACACAAAACAAATATTAAAAAAATCACAAATAATCAAAATAAGTTTAAAATCAAAATTTGGAAGAAAATCACATCTAAATTAGTTTAGTCTTACTACACACACATACACACATATAGTGCTCAATTACCACAATTACTTTTTCCTTAAGATTTATTTATTTATTATGGAAATATGGAGACACAGAGAGAGAGAGAGAGACAGAGAGAGAGCTATCTTCCACCGGCTGGTCACACTTCCAATGTTGCAACAGCCAGGGCTGGGCCAGGCAGAGTCAGAAGCCAGAACTCATCCTAGTCTCCCACATGGCGCCAGAGCCCAACCATAGGCCTGTCTTCCACTATCTTCCCAAGCACACTGGCAGGGAGCTGGACCAGGAGTGGAGAAGCCAGGACTTAAACTCACACTCCAATCTAGGATGTCCATATAACAAATGGCAGCTTACCAGCTACACCACAACACCAGCTGCCTCCCCCCGACGTTTACATCTCTGAATACTACCTGGATGTCACACTATCTCCAAAACACCAGCTTTGTTAAAATATTTACAGGCCAATTTAAATTCCCCAATCTCATTAATGCTCAAACATCCACTGCTCTGGAAAATATCATGTTCTACTGAGAGTAAAGGTTCTTTTCATTCTGATTTATCATTTCATCCATTGTATTTTATAAAGATGTTTCATCGAAAATAAGATAGACAGTATGATCTGGGCCCAGCATGGTAGCCTAGCAGCTAGAGTACTTGCCTTGCATGTGCTGGGATCACATATGGGCACTGGTTCCAATCCTAGCTTCCCATCCAGCTCTCTGCTTTTGCCCTGGGAAAACAGTCAAGGACAGCCCAAAGCCTTGGGATCCTGCACCCCTGTGGAAGATCCAAAAGAGGCTCCAGTCTCCTGGCTTTGGATCGGCTCGTCTTGGGCCCTTGAGGCCCCTTGGTAAGTGAATCAATCGAAGGAAGATCTTCTATGTCTCCTCTCCTCTTTGTATATCTGACTTTCCAGCAGAGATAAAATATTCAAAAAAGAAATAGTATGATCTACACTGAAGAACAATAGCTGATACAAACCATCCCTAGGAGAATCCAGATTTGGGATGTACCAGATAGACAGCAACCAGCTAATCTAATTATCTTCCAGGATCAGTCATCCTGTGCAATGGGTTAGGCTGCCACTGGGAGGCCATAGCCCATACAGGAGCACCTGGGCTGGAGCTCCACCCCTGCTTCTGATCAAGTTTCTTGGCAGTGCTGGGATGCAGTGATTGAATGACACCTGATAGCTAGAATTCCTGCCATTCATGTGGGGGACCCAGACAGAGCTCCTGGCTCCTGGCTTCATTCTGGCCCTGCTCTGGCTATTGCTGGCATTTCAAGAGTGAACCAGAAGATGGAATCTTTCTATGTTTCCCTCTCTCTCTACTACCCTCTTTCAAACAAATAATACACCTTTTTCTTTTAATGTTCCAAGAATCAAAGCAAACTTTTAGCACTTTCCCCCTTCCTGTTTCATATAAAAGACAGGTGCATTACTGGTAATCGTGTCTGTGTAGATGGGCACAAGCTGTACAGACATGCATTGAGTGACAACAGGATGAAGGTGTTTGCCAACCAGCTACACGAATGCCCTCTGGATTCTCATGCCTCAGAAGGCTGCTGGTCACTGCCAGCCTAACTGGCACCATCTTCAGCCATAAAGGTTGAAGTATTATCCCAAAGTTGGCTGGTAGGGACATCAGCAGGTGACCGAGGGACTAAATAACTGCACTGTTACAGCAGCAGTTCCCCTGCCTCCCAGCTCCCTATTGGAAATAAATACAATATCACCTCTTCTGCGTTTCTTAGCCGAAAAACCTTCCTACAACTGCCTGAAGTATCTCCTGCCCACCCCACTCTGGAATCCCATGTCTAAACTGTCCTAATAAACTCCATGAATCTACAGGGAACTTCTTTCTTCCTTCTTCTGTCTCAGGAATCTTCATGCTGGGAGCAGCCCACCCTGCTGACAGACAGGCAGAAGCAGAGCAATGCAGGGGCAAAGATTCTACATACACCTGAAATGGTATTCACCCAAACTAGATTGCTGTCAATAAGGATGTTAACTTAATCCTCTAGACAACCACTTAGAGACACATAGCTTTAGATTAAAGACAAGGGAGTAAGAATGGCACATTAGAAAAAAAAATCTAGCTAGCTAAAAAGAAGCTTGTAGAGGGAAGTTAGAGGAATAACAAAGCCATAAGACATACAGAATGCAGGCATCCAAATGGCAGATCTACTTCCCTTTTGCTGGTGAGGCCAGAAGTTCATGAGACCCAGGAAAAGCGGTGCCAGTTCTGGCTGGATGTTGCCTGCAACAGAAAACCACCACTGTGAAGACCATGGGTGATGGTACCTCAGACAGTCCCTACAGCCATGCTTTGCTGGATGGGAACTCACCACTAACCCCAGGTAACAGCTGCCATGTGTAAGGAGAAAATCACCATGGGTTCAAAGATCTAGTCTGCTGCGAAAATATATAATTATAAATATCGCATGTCCACCGGGTACTCAAAAGATATTTGTGGACAACAGTGTGGTAAACAAGGATATCTACACAGATTCTTAAATGCAAGGTTCAAAAGGCCATGGTTAAGTTCAAACAGAAGTACCAGACTAGCAAGAACAAGTAGCTATTTCAAAAAGCTGAGATTCTAGGGCCCGGCAGCGTGGCCTAGCGGCTAAAGTCCTCACCTTGAATGCTCCGAGATCCCATATGGGTGCCAGTTCTAATCCAGGCTGCTCCACTTCCCATCCAGCTCCCTGCTTATGGCCCGGGAAAGCAGTCGAGGACGGCCCAAGGCCCAAGACTTTGGGACCCTGCACCCGTGTGGGATACCCGGAATAAGTTCCTGGATCCTTGCTTCAGATCGGCATAGCATCGGCCGTTGTGCTCACTTGGGGAGTGAATCATTGGATGGAAGATCTTCCTCTCTGTCTTCCCTCCTCTCTGTATATCTGATTTTCCAATAAATAAATAAATCTTAAAAAAAAAGCTGAGATTCTAGGCAAATATATATATACCTGCATATGTGTGTATATGTATATATGCATATATACATGTATGTTCATATATACACATGTATATATATGTACATACATATAAGTGTTTTTACCCCATCATTAAAACTTGGAAAAATCGGGGGCTGGTGCAATAACCTAACGGGATACATTCTCTGGGATTCCATGTGGGCACTGGTTCATGTCCCTGCTTCTCTATTTTTCTTCAAGCTCCCTGCTTGTGGCCTGGGAAAGCAGTAGAGGACAGCCCAAAGCCTTGGGACCCTGCAGCCATGTGGAAAACCTGGAAAAAGCTCCCAGCTCCTGGCTTCAGACTGACTCAGCTCTGGCCACTGCAGCCAGTTGGGGAATGAACCAGCAGACCCAAGATTCTTCTATCTGCTTTTCTCTGTAACTCTACCTTTCCAGGCCACCAGCAGGCAAAATAACACATGAGTCTTAAGCATCTTCTAATAACAGAAAATCTGACAGTACTAAACAAAAAATAAAGATTAAAAGGATGAGGAGGATGCATGGCAAAGGATTTTGAGAGCCAATCTCAAATAGTACCCAGTGTTTAAATCAGGGAAAATTTGTATAACAAATTAAGTATGACACTACTGGATTATAATCCAAAGTATAAAATTAATGTCGACATCCCAGGCTGACATAAACATTCGAGATTGTGTGCCCTTATCTCCCTGTGTGGATTATACTCACTGGCTTGGTTCCAAAGTGGAACAAAGAGAAAAATTAACCACAGAGTGAAGGAACTTGGTCAACACTATGTCAGCCAGGGGATCAAAGGTAATGTTTTCAGCAATAAGTCATAATAAAAAGTACTCTAGTCTGGAGACTGAGTGCTCGGCTTCGGCAGCACCATATACTAGACTGGAGACTGAAAGGGATATGGTTTGACTCTCCAGTTAAGACTGCGTGGGACGGTAGCCTAGTAGCTAAAATCTTCGCCTTGAACATGCTGGGATCCCATATGGGTGCCAGTTATAATCCCAGTAGCCCTGCTTCCCATCCAGCTCCCTGCTTGTGGCCTGGGAAAACAGTTGAGCATGGCCCAAAGCCTTGGGACCCTGCACCCACGGGACAGACCTGGAAGAGACTCCGGGTTCTTGGCTTCAGATTGCGGCCATTTGGGGAGTGAATCAATAGACGGAAGTTTTTCCTCTCTATATATCTGACTTTGCAAAAAAATAAATAAATATTTAAAAAATAAAAAAGACTGTTTGGGATACCCACAGCCACACTGCAGTACCTGGGTTCAAGTCTTGATTTGACTTCCAATGCATCTTCCTGCCAACACACATCCTGGGAGGAAGCTGGTGATGGCTCAAGTACTCAGGTCCCTGTCAATCAGCTGGCAGACCTGGCCTAGCCCTGGCCATTGCAGGAAGCCATCAGGAGAGTAAATCAGTATAGTTTTTTAAAACTAAGTAATGCACTTGATTTGGGATTATATATATGCTTTTGCTATAACAGGTATATGATTTTATACAAATGTTTGCATAACCAAATACCAAGTTATAGTATCAAGGTAGCTGGTCTGACCCCTAACTATACTACTTCTTACCCAGTTTCTGGTGATGTGCTCTGGGAGGCAGCAAACAGCAGCTGAAACACTAGAGCCCCTGCCACTCATGCGACCTTGATGGAGATCCTTTCTCCTGGCTTTGGCCTGTCCCAGCCAAGCTACGCCAGGCATTTCAAGGCAGAACAAGTAGATAGAAGGTCATATTCTCTCACTATGGTTTTCTAGAATATAAACTAAGTATACAATTAAAGGGATAATAGCAGAAAGAGGCTAATTATTTTGAAGATATATTGAGGAGTAATAACGCTGGGTAAAGATACATATTTAAAATATATAGTAATATATATTAAACAGAGTAGGAGCTGGCAAGGAGTATGCTACTAAACAGGAACCCAGGAAGGAAACTCCTCTCAGGTCAGTCCACAGGCCATGTTAGAAATCTGTTCAGGGCTACTCTTATTCCCTTCATTGTCGCAGACTCTAGGCAATGAATTCACTCACTGTGATTCCCACCCAGCAAGGCTTTGGGGTCTTAAAAATTCTCACTCAACAGGTGTCTCTTTGGAAAGAGTTGAGCGATGTTGATTTAAATCGGATTTTTTAAAGATTAATTTATTTTTATCTCAAAGTCAGATATATAGAGAGGAGGATAGACAGAGAGGAAGATCCTACATCAAATGCTTAATTCCCAAGGGGACCACAAAGGCCAGAGCTGAGCCAATCCAAAGCCAGGAGCCAGAAACTTCCTCCAGGTCTCCCATGCGGGTGCAGGATCCCATTGGGCCATCCTCCACTGCTTTCCAAGGCACAAGAAGGGAGCTAGATGGGAAGTAGCCTGCTGCAATTAAAACCAGCACCTAGATGGAATCCAGCACATTCAAGGTGAGGACTCTAGCCACCAGGTCATTTCACCAGGGAGAGTGATCTTAATGCTTCACCCCTCCTCACCCCAGAATGCATGGTCTCTGATACAATGGTTTACACATGTGCACAACAGGAACTACCCTTCAACAGTACTTCCCTTCCACACAGCCTCACCAGAGCGCTTTTCTGATGCAGGGATCACCACCCCCTCCACCCAGGGATACATCAGAATATGGACAGGACGATTCATTAACACCTCCAAGTCCACTCCCTAACACTCCCTGCCTAAAACAAAGATCTCTTTGGTTCCCCTGAAAATGGGTACCTCTAATTCTTGCAGGTCTCAGCAGCCTAACTCATTCTGCATATGCTTGCATGTTTAATTAGCGATCCTTCTGTAAGTGTCTGCAATTAGCACTGTGATGATTAATAAAAGAACTCCTTTAAAGCTCCAAATAGCTAGCAGAACTGCACAATCAGGGATAATTAATTCATCATTAATAAATCATGGCTGGTCAACTACTCTGTTTCTTACAGCACGCTACTCAACAGCTCCCACCTGGGCTCAGCCAGGCCCTCTATGTTCAACAGAACAGGAAGTCAATATTTGAGCCTTTTCCTCCAAGACTGTGCTTTGCAGTAAGTAACCTGCAACCGTGAGGCAAAGAGCATTTCAGGGTGAGCAAGCTGCAAAGGCACTTGGCACTTGGCAGTGAAGACGACCATGGCCCAATCTGGAGCCTGAACACCTGCTAGCTGGCAAATTTGAGCACATACTAGGATCACCGGGAACTTGTTAAAGCCAGACCAGTGAGCCCCATCCCAAACCGTGTGATTCACACCCAGCTCTGTGAATCTGTGTATCTGCCCTGCTGATGCAGGACCAACCTGCAAGACCACCATCCACATTACCATTTCCTGGACCATCCTATGGGTGAGAGCAGTTTGAAAAACAGAAAAATAGCAATACCAATTCAATTTCTAATTTTAGAATTACTGACTTTTTTCTCACCTGGCCTCACAGAACCTAATTATTTCTTCTTGTGCAGATTTTAAAAATCCTCACCAAACCACAAAATTCAACGTGCATTTATACTGGATCGCTGCTCATGTCCCAATCCCTCTACATCCTGTCTTTCTGCCTTCCCTGACCATCCCATTGCTATGGGTATCTGCGCCATTTGTAGGCCCCAGTCACAGACCAACCAGGCACCCATTACCTTCGCACAGGTGTGCCAGCTCTCCCCAGTCAGGGTGACTTTCCTGAGGACTCTCAGCTCCCTGTCGAATCCCCTTTGCAGCCCATTCCCCCAGCCTGCCCATGCCAGCCTCACACAGGCCTTCTTCCCACAACAGCACACAGCAAGTCCCACCTGGTAAAATTATCCAGCAGCACAGCTAACCCACAGGCCATGAATTCAGATCCCACCTGGGCACAGCACCTGCACATCACTGGAATGGCAGCAGGGGGCAAGATCAACACAGGAAAGAGCTTGGAGGAAAACAGAAAATCACTCTCAGATCAGAAAACAAGCAGGTCACACAAAGAAAAGGAAAAAATGTCAACCTCAAGAGGTGGTTCTCAGCAAGAGGATGGCTTATGCCTCTCACCCCTTTCCTCCCTCCCTACCAGGCAAGGGGACATTGGGCAGTGTCTGGCCACATAAAAGGAACTGAATGGTTTGACTCTAATCTGAGCCAAGCCGAAGGCAAGGCTGCAGGCCCTGGGAAAGCTTACTGCCAGCGCCCAGGGAGGTCCTACTGAGAGACTGAGCATAGCCAGGAGGATGAAGGCTGGGCTCTCAGGCATGCTCCACACGGTGGACTCATGCATCAACAGGTGCAGGATACACGTGTCCTGCAAAAGTAGAGTCAAGAGATGCAGAAGTCAATCAGGGAAACAGAACTTCAATGGGATATTTCAAAGTAGGCATTTCTAATTTAGGGGATTAGTTGTGCACCAATATTACCATGCCTTAAGCAGCTGAAAACAACACACATCATTTATTATTGAGGGTTTACTCATTTATTTGAAAGGCAGAGTTATGGCAGGGGTTGAGGGTGGGAGAAAAGCAGAGACATCTTCAGCCACTGGTCTACTCCCCAGATGGCCACACTGCCCAGGACTGGGTCAAGTTGAAGCAGGGCCAGGATCTTCCTCCAGATCTCCGTGGTAAGAAACCAAACACTTGAGTCATCCTAACCTGCCTTTCCCAAGTCGTAAGCAGGAAGTCGCATTGTAAGTGAGGCTTCAGGGACATTATCTTCATTGCAAATATGCACACAAATTCCTGGAGCATAGACTCAGTTAATTCATCTGCAAGCGTGGTCAAATGTCTGCATCTTCAGTTTTTAGCACAGAGGTCAAGCTGGCTGCCGTCCATGATGTCAGTCGGCTCAAGCCAGGGCCTGGCATTTCTTAAATGCACACTGAGCCTTCTCCCACCAGAGAGCAGCATCCCAGGGCACCGTGCCTAGACACTCAGCGTGCCCTCAAGCACAATGGCGGCATCTCCCCTGATGTCCACACGTCCACCCACTCGCAGGGAGAGCTTCAGTTCTCCTCCTCGGCAGGAACACTGGAAGGCTACAAGAAGCAAGGCATGAGTCACTCGTGCAGAGCATTTTCACCCCAAGAGGCAACAGAACACGCAGAAAGGCCTCTTCCTGCAAACCCCAGAGTCCCCCCAGGGTGGCATCATGAACAGAGTTCCACAAACTGTCCCCAGGCCTGTCTGCCAACCACATTCCCCTGAAGACTGAAAACACACAGCCTCACTTGTTCTGCTCCTGGGCCACTGCCTCTGCTGCTTCCTGCCATGCCCTGTCCATCCCAGCCAGAGTCTGGAGGAAGCTAGGATGTGTGAGGAGACGGGCTAGACCAGCATTCTCCCACAGTGGGGGTGATCTTGGCCCCTTCTCAGCTCTGAACAGAACACGGAGGATTTGCTCACTCACCACAAATCTAACCCACAGAAGAGCACAGCCTCAGCCTCCCTGGGGCACAGCGCTTAGAACAGTGAGACACCCTCCTGGCCAGGGAAGGAGCACACCACTGTGCTGCCTCCACACCAGGTCCCTGAGCCAGCCCTCCCGCTGACCTCTCTGTCCTTTAGGGTCAGACCCCGCTCTGACCATCAGGCGCAGTGCCTGCCTTCCTGTCCACAGCCTCCTTCCCACACCCCTCAACAGAATCCTGACCTCTGGGGAACTGACTCTGACCATAACTGCTTTGATTCAATACTGCAACAAGCAATACTGTGACAAGTGTGTATGTTTGGTCACTGTCCAGTCTCACTTACCACACTATGAATCATCTCTGGTCAGAGATATGCAGCAAGTTCACCTTACTCAATAAACACTCACTGGGGCACTTACTGTATTGAAAGTCTGTGTGTGGTGGGGAGGCAGAGGAGGAAGATCAAGAAGGGAGAAGGGATTTTACAACCTTTCATTTATAAGGGGACAACCCACATGTTTTATTACATTTTCAAGAGAACAGCACAGATGAGTGGGAACAAGTGCTCAAAATTAGGCAAATGAAAAAGAAATTGGAAAAGGGGTCACCCTACCCCGCATTTCTTTCTTGCCCAGTTCCTGGGACCAGTAGCTGCTCAGAACAGTGTGTGCTGATCCTGAAATAAGTGGACATTTAATGAGAGAGTTACAAAGACAAGAGACAGTTTTAATTTGTCAGCAATTACAGGCAATTATGTAGTGTGTGTGCACTTAAATCACCCACTCAGTCCAATCTGTGTTTCAGCAGTTACAACCATGACCTGAAGTCTAACAACCCCTTATGTTGCTCCACTTCTGACCCACATCCCTGCTAATGGCCTAGAAAAGCAGCAGAAGATGGCCCCAGCGCTTGGGCCCTTGCACTCACATGGGAGATCAGGAAAATTTCTATATTTCTTGGCTTCTTCCTGATCTGCCATAAGTAGCTGGGTAACGAACCAGCAAATAGAAGATAACCTCTCTCTTTCTCTTCCTTCCTCCATAGCTCCCTGTTACTCTTACTTTCATATTAATGAATAAATTAGAAAATATATATTCAGGCCAGAGCTGTGGCATAGCCATATAAGCCCCTGCTTTATCACCAGCATGCCAGATAGGCACTGGATTGTGTCCTGGCTACTCCACTTCCGAAGCAGCTCCCTGTCTGTGTTCTTGAACGGGGCAGAGGATGGCTCAAGTACTTGGGCCCCTGCACCCAGATAGGAGACAGAGAGGAATCTCCTGGCACCTGACTTGGGATCAGCTGGACTCCAACCATCACATACATTTGGAGAATGAAACGGTAGCTAAAAGCTCGCACTCTCTCTGTATTTCCTTCCCTGTAAAAATCTGCTTTTCAAATAATAAAAGATTCTCCAAAAATCACGAAGAAGGGTAGGGTGATATCTTAGTGGCTAAATCCTCCTCTTGCAATGCGATGGGATCCCATTGACGGCTGACAGGAGCTGGTTTATGTCCTAGCTTCTCCACTTCCAATCAAGCTCCCTGCTTGTGGCCTGGGAAAGCAGCAGAGGATGGCCCAAAGCGTTGGAACCTTGCACTCACATGAGGGAACTGAAACAAGGTCCTGGCTTTGTTTAGCTCAACTCTGGATGTTGTGGCCACTTGGAGATTGAACCAATGGATGGAAGATCTTCCTGTAAATCTGCTTCTTTCTAAAAATCTGCCTTTCCAATAAAAATGAATCAATCTTTTATAAAATCACCTAGGAACCAGCATAGTGGTGTGACAAGCTACCCTTAATCTACAGTGCTGGCATCCCATGTGGGCAGTGTTTTGTGTCTTGGCTGTTCCATGTCTGCTCTACTCCCTGTTAATGTGCCTAGAAAACCAATGGGCTCCTGCATCCACATGGGAGACTTCTAAGAAATGTCATGCTCTCAGTATCAGACTGGCTAAGTTTTGCTTTTACAACCATATGGAGAGTGCCCTAGAGGATGGAAGATCTCTCTATTACTTTTCTCTTTCTCTCTTCCGCCCTTCACCCTTTCCTCTGTGATTCAATCAAGTAAAATAAGTAAAATTTGGGACCACCACTATAGTGTAATGGTTAAGGTCCTCACCTTGCATGCAGTGAGGTCCCACTTGGTTACCAGTTATAATTCCAGTGGCCCTGCTTCCTGTCCAGCTCCCTCCTTCTAGCCTCAGAAAGCGGTTGAGGATGGCCAGGGCTTTGGGAACCTGTACCCACGTGGGAGACCCAGGGGAGCTCCTGGCTCGTGGCATTGGATTGGCTCAGCTCTGGCCATTACGGTCACTAGAGGAGTGAACATCAGACAGAAGACCTATTCTCTATCTCTGTTCCTATCTGTATATCTGCCATCCCAATAAAAATGAATAAATCTTTAAAAAAATAAAACTTTTGTTTACAAAAAATTCACCTAATCGTACACTGGTCAGGACACAGCAGAATGTGGAATTAGGAACAAGAAAGCTAAATTCTATCAACTATGTACAAAATGTGTCTAACTGCTTCTGAAGGGAGAATTAAACTGTAGTTATGTTTTCAGTGTTTTTTGCAAAAGATTTTTTTTATTTATGTAAAAGGCAGAGTGAATAACGAGCAAGGGAGAGAGAGATGGGGATTTTCCATCTACTGGTTCATTCTCCAAATGGCCACAACAGTCAAGGCCAGGCACATCTAGAAGCCTGGAACAGGAACCAGGAATTCTACTCTGGAACCCATGTGGTGGCAGGGACCCCAGTACTTACACCACCGCCCACTGCCTTCCAGGTACATCCACAGGAAGCTGGACTGGAACGGCAACAGCCAGGACTTGAACTGGTCTCTAGTATGAAATGTCAGCAATTCAAGCAATGCACTCTGCACTGTGATGCTGACCCCCACAACGGCAGGCTTCTCTTGATTACCAGCTCATTGTCAGCCCTTCCTAAGGAAATCTAGACCTTCCCATCAATCTCTCTACATCTTTCTCCTTATCCCTATAGTGCATATGCAAGGAAAGGAGAACTCTGGAAAAAAGACCAATTTTCCACAAACACAACACGCTCAGGCTTTTGGTAACCAAAGAACCTTTTAGGCAGATGGTTTTTCATATGACTGTACCCTAGGTTTATATTAGACATTATACAATAACATGGAGACACAAAACATCACGTCATAGCTGAGAAACATCTTTGGGCGAGGAACTCCCCAAATGGCTGTGACAGCTGGGTCTGGACCTGGACCAGGCAGAAGTCAGGAGCCTAGAACTACATCCAAGTGTCCCAGATGAGTGGGAGTGGCCCAAGCACTCAAGCCTTCACCTGCTACTTCCCAAGCACATGAGCAGGAAGCTGGATGGGAAGCAGAGTACACAGGACTCCAACCAGCACTGGGAAAGGAGATGTGGGCATCCCAAGTGGAGGCATAACCTGTCCACCACAATGCCCTCCCACAGGGCCTGGCTTTAGCCCTGAACGTTCCCCATCTTTCTCCCACCTGCACCCCAAAAAACCCTCAATCCCAAGTAAACTGGGAGGGTAAATGATTTCCATCCAAAGATCTTCACACTGGACAAAAGCACAGATATGGAGAGAACACAGCACCCTGTGCCAATCTGGTCTCTGGGAGGCAGCTGTGCTGTGCAAATCTGCTTAGAACTTCCCTTCCACAGGGAAGGGCTGCCCTGCACTGTCTGGATGCTGTTGGGCATTTTCCTGAGTTTAGCAAAGTGCTTATTTGTTGAGCTTTGACTTCCACGTGCTTCTCCTCACACTGTAACTAGGTCAAGGTCCCCCACCAAATGACCCACACAGGACGCTCCAGGCCTCTCCCAGCCTCCTTCACCAAGCTCCCAGCCTTCCTACTCAGCACGGTGGAAAGAACAATGTAGCACATCCCTGCCTTCCTTTGATTTCATGCCTCTGCACTGGGCTGCTGCAAGAGCTAGAAGTGTTGGTTCAGGCAGCCAGCCTGGCTGTTGTTATTGAAGAGTTAAGAACAACTGTTAGGCATTCACCATGTGCCAGGCACTGTGCTGGCCACTGAACATACCCTCTCTTTACAGAGCCACATGTTGTCAAGGAGGGCACTGAGTCATTACAAGTTAAGTCACATGGTCAAGATCAAGTGTTAAGATGCTAAGGACACCAACCCAGGCAGTCCTAACTTTGTTCTTCCCATGTGACTTCAACGAGGGCACAGGAGGAGCTGCAGAGAAACAAGGCAGCTCAAACTCAAGCCACTTGAAAGGGCACCTGGATGACACTTGAACAGATACTCCTCCTCTTCCATTGATGACACAAGTAAATAGTACCTGTTACAGGATCTTCAGCCAAACCAAACCACGGTGAAAAATATCTGGAGTAAAAGTCAAAAGCTGGGGTCTTCCCACCAGGCTCTCCTTTAAGGGTCAGAATGAGTCCTTTCACCTTCCCAGTGTTTTCAACTTGCGGCAGATTGCTGGTGTTCACTTTCAGGTTCTCCAGAAATGACCTTGCTCACAAACAGGGTGGGTTAGGACAAACATACATCACAGAACAGCCATGACATGGTCTATAAGAGAGGCCAGGCTGCAGCCTGCCCCAACCGCTCAGCAGAAGGGGACACAGTACAAGTGGCAGTACCATCCCCCTGAGGAATGAGACTCTATGACTGCAATCACAGCACAGCCAGGTCGAGTCAGAGCTACTAACCTGGGGGCTCAGCCCTCCCCAGTGATGACATGGTCTGGGTCCAGTTCACCTGTCATAACTGTCACTGAGTCGCACAAGCAGTTTTCGGGTGTCTGGAGAATAGCGGACATCCTGAACCAGTGTGTCCCCGATGGCAGTCTGAAAAAAGACATAAAATGTTAATGGTCATGTGTTTGTTGTCCTGAAGTGGGCATCAAGGATGCTCATACGCACTTCCTGTAGCCAGCTCCACTATCTTTAGTGACCAGGGTGCTAGCTCTGACTGGGGACTCAGTGTGAAGCTCAAGGATGGCCAGCTTTCCTTCATCCAAAGTCTTTCAGAACCTTCTTTGCTCTGCCTATGGAGCCACAGCAGGGGCACTGCCTCTGCGGCTTCTTATATGCCACAACGCACCCATTCCTGTGGGTATTTTGCCTGGAGCAGGTGCTCTAAAACCCTCTTATCCACTGTCTGCAGAACAGGTCACAAAGTCACTGTGAGGATTAATGAAGTGACCCAGTGGGAGGATGTGCAGCAGCACCAGGAGTGCTCCATACAAGGTCAGGTCTGCAAAGGACTGGCCTGCTCACTAGGGACTCATATTCTGTGACTCTACTCAGCCACACAAATGGCTTCAAATCAGGTGCCACACTGCAGTTTGGAGACCAATACCTTTTCCCAAGACACGGTATATCCTTTGCCTGTGGATGTACTTAATCCTGCTCTAACCCAACAGCATGAATATTTGGGCTTGGTTTGCAAAGCTGGTTGAGATGATGCAGGGAGAAATCTCCCCAAATCATCACTTGATATGCCACATGGCTACAAGAAGAGCTTATGTTACTGACAGTCAGTCTTGTGGCAGGCACTGAGTGACTTTTTTCTACACCCGCACAGCTGGGACTTACTCGGACTCTGGAGGACCTGTGCGCTCTGCTGTGATCAAGGACTCACAAACATCCCTACTGTGGGTCTATTCAGTCTCTCAAACCCTGTCCTGTTCTTCAAGTGTTCCTGTATTGATCTGAAAGTATTATTATTGACAGGGAACTTTACTGCCAGTCCTTGGAAGTCATACAAAATGACAACAGGCATATAAATTCCTTATCATTCCATCAGACAAGTGCTGACCTGAGGCTCCGAGTCGCTATTCTAGGTTCCTCCTATCATGAACAAGCTCACCATGATGAGTATCTTCCACTTTCTGAGCACTGTGCTTACGGCAGGTCATTTATAAAGTTAGCACATCTCACCACCTTGAGCCTGGGTAGTGGAGTGGAAAACCAGAATCCAGCATGCTTGTTTACACTCGGCAAACTTAGATAAAGCAAACACTAAGGAGATTACAAATACTGTAGTTGAAAATTCATGGAGAAACACGCCTGTGGGAGCCACAACACACCATTCATGGGATGGCCTTTTCCTTTTCTTTTTCCTAATCCGGGAGCCTCCTCTCTGCACACCAAGCTTCTGGTCATCTGGGGCCACACGGGCCATCCACGACCTCCTGGGACAAAAGTAGTTCCTAAATCACATGGGGAATGAACTGACAGAACGCAAGCATAGCATGTAGCACGTGGGACTGCTCAGAAGACTCTCAGCCATTAAGCTACTATTATTAATGCTATTATCGATGCCCATGCCAGCCTCTATATTTCCTCTTCTCTGTGAGGTTGCCTGGTCTGCTCTGTCTAAGCACAGCTCTCCCACCTCAGAAACTGGGGACAGTGACATCCTCAGAGAGTCTGCACATGTCCTTTCCACTTGATACATGCATTTCATGGAAACGCCCCACTGGCAGAAATCCCCACCTCTCACCTGAACTGGCATGGCCACAGCCCAGGCCTGTAACGCTCCTTCTAGCTACCAAAGCACAAAGGGAACACCTCTCGGTGGCCTGATGATGGGCATCCTCCAGAGACCCAAATCCCCAGAAGAATCCCAGCCCGTCTTCCGACACCTCCTCAGGTCTTTTCCTCTCAGTCGGCCACACAGGAGGCCCCTTGTCACACTCTAACTTGGAGATCAACGCTGACAATTAGGAGCTGAGGAAAACTAGTCCACCCTGTGACTGCACAGACGGGACACTAAAACGCAAACCTGAAACCCAAGCACTGCGAGTCCCAGCTTCCATTGGCACATGTAAACTGGGAGAAGTCCAGGCTCAGGGAGCAAATCCTGAGCCTTTGGGTTCAAATAACAACCGACAAAATCACACAAGCTTGAGCTGCAGTCTTTTCACCAACCTTTATCAAGGCCTCTACTTCATGGGCGTCCTAGATGGGGAAAAGGAGACAAAATCATCTTCAAGTAAGCGGGCTGGTGGTTGTACAGAGCTGAGGGCAATACTTGGCAAGAGCTGACCTGGGGGTGGGCCGGGTAAAGAGGAAAGTCCATGACGATCCCATCCTCTGCTCTAGTGGCCTTCAGTTCCCCACTCAGAGTGACAAAGGTGAGGGTGCTATTCACGTTGTCTGTCCAAAACAAGGAACAGCAAATGGGAAAATAAACTTCACTTTTCCTTTGCAGGTCTGTTTCCATTCTCTCCTCTGGCTCTAGGGTGGGGAAAACCGTCCCAGGATCTAACTTGAAAACCAAGAAGAAAACTGACTGCACTTAGCATCCCATTGCAGGTTCCAAATTCCAGCTCCTCAAGGCTCTGGACTGTGCCCCATGCAGGCTCCTGACCTTCAAGCCTTGGCTTACTAATCTGTAAATGGAACAGTCACTGAACTGCCTGCACACAGCTGACATAGTGTGTTCTCGTGCAGGTTTGAAATATCTACTAACAATAACTACAGGGTGCTACACTCCCCTTGGCGGAGATGCTAAGGGATGACAAACAAAACACCTAAGTGTCAACAGTCTTCCATGAAATCAACCAGGTCACCCCAAAGCCACCAAGCTCTGCTTGAAAACTGTACTTACAGAATGCACCCCAGATGCTGACAACTGTATCCTTTCATGCACTGACACAGAGTGTGCATAACGTCCTTAACAAAAACGAGACTACTGCCGAATTCTTTTGTCTCTTCAAAATCAGCATGTGTTGTACTAAGTTTCTCTGGGCACAGAATTACATTTTGAAGGGCAATGCTTAATTTTTCATTTAAGTAGTAGAAGAGGTTACATTTTGTTTTAATGATTCAATGTAATGTGTAGAAAAATTCTAAGCACAGAATGATTATCCCTGCCTCCATCACATACATCTCTTTCCTTTTTTCTGTAGTTTTTAGGATAACACATTTTACATTTAAATTATAATAAAAGCCTTAAGGCACTTCACTGAACAAGAAATTCAACAAATAAACACCAAGATGACCTTAGTTTAGTGAGAACACAATGACTTTCTTGATTACCAATCACTTTGGTTCATCAGACAGTGTACGTGAGAGCTTGAATACGGTATCTGCTAAGCCATGAGTTCGTCAAATAACATCAAATTACTTTTTTTGTGAAACAGCACAGCTGCAGAAGCCAGGGTGGCATGGCCACAGAGTGGAACCTCACTTGCCGGCGTGAACCACCTTAGTCCAAAGCGGGAACCTTTAAGGAAGGAAAAGGCAAAGAGAGATGAGATCATTCGGTGGGAAGCAGGCTGCAAGTGTTGGTGGCATGAGCATAAGCAACCGCCAGAGCAGGCTGAGGAAGTGTGAAGGAAGGCTAGGCAAGCATCCTGGGACTACCAGGAGCTGGATCCAGAATGGACATCCAGGGCCACCAACGTTCACATTTCCCTCATTGTGTTGCTATAACAGAATGTGTCGCAGGCTGGGGCATCTATGTAGAAAACAAATCCACTTCTCACAGCTCTGGAGGCTGGCAAGTCCATGGTGAAGGGCCAACACCTGGAGAGAACTTCTTCCTGCATCATCCCTTGGCAGATGGCAGAAAGATTAGAGGGCACACTTGCCACAGTAAGTGTTCTGCAAGCCCCACCTGCCATATGACATTCAGGCACTCACCCAGTCACCTTTTACCTGGCCCCACCTCCCAACTGTGTAGCACTGGAGACTATATTCCCCACAGCGCAGAACCATGGGGAACACATGAAACCATAGCTGGCTAGACTCCCTCCTGGATGAACTACAAAACAACAAACCAGACTCTCTCCACTTACCCTCTGCACACAAACATGAGTGAGCACCTCTCTTCCATATCGGTCCCCCCACCCAATAAATAACTTCTGGTGCCACACTTAAAGGTGAAAGAAATGCATATTTACTTTGTGTAAAGTTGTCGGTGGGTTGCAGTTTCTGGACAAAGGCTGTTTCAGAGAGGTTCATTTCCTTGGCAATGCTCTGATGTATATCTTCATCCAATTTCTAAATTAGAAAGAAATGGTTACTGAGACTCCAGAGACATGGATCAAACCTGCTTGGATGACAACTTCTACTCACTGAAAAAGTACTTCATTATTTTCAAAAACTATGTGGTTTAAGGGATTATTAAGGGACTGAAAGAACTACTATAAAGACTGTTTCCAGTGGCCATTTTGGTAGCCCAGCACAATGATCCTCAACTTCCAGGAACATGGGCTTTGAAGCTGGCACTTGCACAACAGATAGGTCAGTGTTTAAGCCATGTATCTGAGCTCCTGGTTTGAGTTCCAATCTCTTCCTGCCTATGAAGCTTCATGTTGACTCTGAATCATGGTGGCAGCAGATAAGGATTCAAGTGTATGCAACCTGTCACCTTTGGGAGAGCAATAATGAGTTCTGAACTCTTGGTTTTGATTGACCTGGCCCTGGATATTGTGGAAATCTCAGGAGTAAATCAGTACATGTATAATTGCTTCTTTTTTTCTCTCTGACTCTCTTTCTGCCTGCCCTTCTCTTGCTATCGCATTCAATCTTGCTCTCTATCAAATATACTAATTCCGTAATATTTGTGTAAAATGTATATATAGACAGATTTCAACATTGGTATAAAAATAAGAAAAAAGTGTTTTCCTTTTTTATTTTATTTTTTTTATTTTTTATTAATGTTTTCCTTTTGAGAATAAATATTGACTTTTGGGGCCTGGCACATTAGCCCAGTGACTGAGTCCTTGTGCTGCATTTGCTGGGATCTCATATGGGTGCTGGTTCGTATCCTGGCCATTCCAGTTCCCATCCAGCTCCCTGCTTGTGGCCTGGGAATGCAGCAGAGTATGACCTAAAGCTTTGGAACCCTGCAACTACATGGAATACACAGAAGAAGCTTTGGGTTCCTGGTTTCGGATCAGCTCAGCTTTGGCCACTGTAGCCAGTTGAAGAGTGATCCAATGGATGGAAAATCTTTCTCTGTCTCTCCTTCTCTCTGTAAATATGCCTTTCCAATAAAAATAAATAAATCTTATTTTTAAATGGCACTTTTGTATTTATTTTTATGGGAAATAAATTTTTACGGAGAGAAGGAAGGACAGTGAGAAAGATCTTCTATCTGATCACTCCTCAAATGTTTGCAGAGGCTGGAGATGGGCTGATTCGAAGCCAGGAATCAGGAGCTTGCTTGGGTCTCCCACACAAATGCAAGGTCACCAGCTTTGGCCATCCTCTACTGCTTTTCCAGGGTATATAAGAAAGACGGGAACTGGATGGGAAGTAGAGCAGCCAAGAGATGAACTGGCACCCGAATGGGATCCCAGGGCTTGCAAGGTGAGGATTTAGGCGTTGAGCCTGGCCCAAAAATTGAGTTTTTAAAATCACAAACTATTCACTAGTTAGATTTCAAAGTTTTAAGAAATCATAAGAAAAACCAGCACGATGGCTCAACTGGCTATTATCTGCATGCAAGCACTGGCATGCCAAATGGGCACTGGTTCTATTACTGGTTGCTCCATTTCTATCCAGCTCTCTGCTTACAACCTGAGAAAGTAATAGAGAATGGGCCAAAGCCTTGGGACAACGCACTTGCGTTAGTGACCTGGAAGAGGTTCCTCTCTTCGGATCAGCTCACCTCCTGGTACTGTGGCTGTTTGGGGAGTAAACCAGTGGATATAACATCTTTCTCTCTGTCTCTTATCTTTGTAAATCTGCCTTTCCAATAAAAATAAATCTTACAAAATGGAAAAAAAGAAATTCAGGCCTAATGTAATGACTCAATCAGCTCATCCTTCCCCTTAGCACCAGGATTCCATATGGGCATTGGTTGATGTCCTGGCTGCTTCACTTCCTATCCAGTTCTTTGTTTGCTGACCATGACCACTTATATGGTAGACTCAGAAAAAGCTCCTGGTTCCTGGCTTTGGATCAGCTCACTTCTGGTAGCTGTGGCCATTTGGGTAATGAACCAACAAGCAGATGGAAGATCTTTCTTTCTCTCCTTCTCTCTGTAAATCTGCCTTTCCAATAAAAAGATAAATCTTAAAAAGAATGAAATCCTAAGAAAAAATGCATTTTTTTATTCTTGAGTTCTTCAGTCAGAAGATAAGAATTAATCACAACATAATGAACTTTTGTCTGGTGGCTAAGATGCCTGATGGAATAACTGCATCTCGCAGCAGAGTATTGAAGTCCCAGTTCCACTCCTTATTCCAGCTTCCTGCTAATGCATGCTCTAGGAGGCAATGGCATACCACACTTGACCCTGCACTGGCTTGCACACATGGGAGTCGAGTCTGAGGTCAACCTAAGCAAGGTTTCCTGGGAGACTCCTCAACTAGACTGTGGATTCAAACCCCAGCCACAGGGAAAATCCCAATATTTGTAGTCTGACTTTATTTGCTGATGCCTGTGCAGCAGACAGCATGCCCAGATGTTCAGGCAGGACATGACAGCCAGCTCATCTAGACCAACAGGAGACGTTGACTGCCTTGTCAGAGGATAGAAAGTAGAACAAGTTGGACCAGTCTCTTGGCCTCTTAACTAATATTAAAAATAAGAAAATAGAAATTAAAATATACAATAATGATTTTTAAAATGTACTCATCCACAATACTGGATTTGGGCTCCAACATTTTTCCTTTCCACACTACAAACTTATTTTCAGATGCTGGAGTATCTTCAACTTTTTAAACAAACTATATCAAAAACATCGGAGTAAAGTTTTTAAATACTCCCACCTGGTGGCAGTTTAGCATCATGGCTGCCTAATGGTAACAGCCCTGCCTTTTCATTCTTGCTCCTTTCTCCAGCTAAAGACAGAAACTAGTAAAACAGAAGCACCTGGATGTAGAAAGTTCTAACATCATCTAGGAAGAATCAGCAGGTTCCTTTTGAGGCCCTTGGGCTTCCTGTAGAAAGCTATGTTTCAGACAAAGCAGCTGTCAGCCCAGGCCATCTCCAGTTGTTTGTAAGGACTGTAATAGGTGCCTCCACCATTCTCTCAGAGAATCCAAAGCTCATACTCACTTTGGGTATCCTGTCTGCCCTGTACCCAGTAGTGAGGCAGCTAATGCACTGATGAAGACATTGCTTGTGGCAGGGCACTGTAATGTAGTTACCTGCCATATGAGCAGTCCACATGGGCACTGGTTCTAGTTCCTGGCTGCACCACTTCCAATCCAGCTCCCTGCAATGCTCCTGGGAAAGCAGCAGATGAAGGCCCAAGTAGTTAGGCCCCTAATATCCACGTGGCAGATCCAGATGGAATTTCAGGCTCCTGGTTCTGGCTTGGCCCAGTCGTTGCTATGGCCACCTGGGGAGTGAACCAGTAGATAGAAGTTCTTGCTCTCTCCTTTCTCTCTCTGTGAATCTACCTACCAAATATATATACCTATCAAATATATAAATCTGTTTCAAAGCAAAAACAATTTTTTTTATCTTGGAGGGTCCCATTTAAAATCCAGAGCATCTTCTCCTCATAAAATACAATATTGTACCTGGTATTTTTAGGGCTTGAAGGCTCAGAGATGATTCATTAGGTTTTACAGGTTTACTGCCGTTAGCCTTGGAGGACCTCAACGGGTGGTATGATTGTTAATATGTGTATCTCTAACCTCCATCCAAATGCCTGGCTTGTGGTAGGAATCAGTCAATATTTTACAGTGTACTAATGGTAGGCTAACTGCCTACTGAATGACAGTCAGTGTTGTAAGTTCAGCACCAACTTGCTCCTGCAGTTCCCTGTGCTCACCAGTGTGCTCTCCACGTGGTTCAGGGGCACACCACTTCCAGTCACAAGTTTATACTTCTACTTTTACTGATTATGCATTAAGGAGAGAGCTAGGGTAACCTGCAGGAGAACACGATTCTCATAGCCAGAGAGGGCTCTAGAGCAGGCCCTTGCATAGCAGACAGGTCAGAACTGCAGCCACCTGCATCATGTGTGAGCCCCAACTACCTGCTACAGAGCTGGGACTTAAACCCAAGCGTTCTGATACGGAATACAAGCATCCCAAATGGTGTGCCATATATACTTGATCAAACTCCCATTCCAAACAGATCTTCTAAGTTTCCTGTTTAATGAGTATATGAGAATAAAAAGGACTAAGTTGGGGAATAAGGGAAATTCTTATGATCTGGTGAAAACTGGATATATAAGTCACTCAAAACCACTCTCAGAACTCTTCAAAACAATGGCACAGGGGCCACACCCAGGTCTCTGGACAAGCAGCTAATTCCACAATTCCTTAACAGAAAGTTATGGTTATCAGATGACTCCTAGAGAAAGCTCACCATTTGGGATCTGGTTAATTATTCTCTCACTAATCTTCCCAAGCTCTGGTGTTACTGGTCATGCCTATTAACTTTATTACCTTCTGCATTCTCTGGAGGGAAAGTGCCAGCTACAAGGTTACATAATGAAAGCCCAGGAAGGAGGATCTTGAGCACCATTTTCCGGCTCCACTGGACGAGGGAGAGCACTGGTGTCTTATAGACTCCCCCAGAGCATCCCCTGGCTTCAGAGTCTCCTGGAGGCACACCTCCCCAGCCCCACCGTGGACTGCACCTGGAGTCCATGATGAGCTCTGGAGCCTGGTGCTGCTGGGCTCCCACCCCTGCAGGCTCTGCAGTCCTTAGTCAGGGATGAGCCAGGGCACAGAGATCACTGAAGTTACTCAGATGATTTTTCTTTAAAAATTTATTCATTTTTATCTGGAAGGCAAATTTATGGAGAGACAGAGGGAGACCTTCCAGCTGCTGGTTCACTTCTCAAATGGCCACAAAAGCTGGAGTAGAGTAGATTAGAAGCCTGGAATCAGAAACTTCTTCCAGGTCTCCCATGTGAGCACGGCGGCCCAAGGAATTGGACCATACTCCACTACCTTCCCTGGCCAGAATCAGGGAGCTAGATCCGAAATGGAGCAACCAGGACTAGAACCAGTGTTTCTATGGGATAGCAGTACTGCACATGGAGGATTAGCTTGATGAACCACTGAGTTGGCCACCTCAAGTGAATTTTCACGTGCAAGCCAGTGAGATTCACTCTGCTCCAAAGTCCCCAATAAATACTTTACTGAGAATATGACTTACTTAAAATCACCAATTACTACTTTCTCCACAAGAAATTCTCAATCTACTGTAGTACTAACTGGTCTCAGTGGAAGAAAACCTTATCCCCTTTCCACTCCCAAGGGACAACACAAAGCCCCAAAGATCAAAGAATATTTAAATATCCTAATCAGAAAGTATATTCCAGGGGCCAGTACAGTGGCATAGTAGGCTAAACATCAGTCAGCTAACACCAGAAACCCATGCTGGAACAAGTTCAAATCAAAACTGCTCCACTTTCCAATCCAGTTCCTTGCTTGTGGCTGGGAAAGCTCTTGGCTCTCAGCTACAGATGAGCTCAACCCTGGCCATTGTGGCCATTTAGAGTGTGAACCAGCAGATGGAAGACCTCTTTCTCTCTCTCTTCTGTCTTGTTCTCTCTGTAAATCCTTTCAAATAAAAATGAAAAAGCAAATTCAAAATGCAATTTTCAGTAAGATAAAACCTCTGTTCTTGAGCACTGAAGATAATTCCTTCTATCTCTTTCTTAATTATTTACCAAAATGTCTCATTTCAGGCCCTTGAAAAGAATACCAAGTAGTATGAACTGTACACACTCATACATATCCAGGTAGATTCCTATGTTGAATGCATTCTCAGCCATGTTTGGTCATCTAACTTCATTCTCAAAATTTTGTGCTCACTCAATGAAAACGCGATGGCTAAAAGGAGAATCTAGTACCTTTTCTTTAATTGGCTCTAGTTCCTCTTTATATGGATATTCATTTCTCTGGACTTAAGCCAACATAAGAATTCTGATCCTGCAACAGGGTCTAAATTAACCTGTCAACACAGACACCCTTTAAAAAAAAAAATAAGCTTCAAATTTGTTGTTTTAAGAAATGCCTGCTTCTACAGGAATCTAGCATTTTAGGAACGGCACTTCAGCACCACAGACTTACATTTTCTAGGAGGCAAACAGCAGCAGGATTTCCACGAAACGCTTTCGCTGTGAATGCGTCTGCTATAAAAATAGGGAGCTTCATTTTCCTTGCAATGTGCATGTGAGATCTCCACAAAGCGCTGGTAGCAGGCCTCACTTAACACTGAAAAAAAAAAAAACCAGTTAATGTTTTACTCGGTGTACAGCAGCAGCTTACAGGTAAGTAGGGCAATAATTCTAGCACATCTCATTTCATTAAAAGTTTCATTTACTTATTTATTTAAAAGGAAGAATTAAAGAGAGAAAAGGAGAGAAACGAGACAAAGGTCTTCCACCTGCTGATTCACTCCACCAGATGGCCACAATAGCCAGGAATTGGTAAGGAAAAGGGCAGGAGGGGCCAGGAGCTGAATCCGGGTCTCTCATTGTGGCAGAAGCCCAAGTACTTGGGCCATCTTCTACTGCTTTGCACAGGCCACTAGCAGGAAGCAGAAATGGAACAACCAGGACACAAACCATACCATGTGGGATGCCAGTTCACACACAGCAACTTAACTCACTATGATGTAAGCTGGCTCCTTAGCTCTCTTCTGTAAGTTTGATTTTAAGGATCAATTTGGTACATGAAGGTCATTATCTCCTGACAAACTATAAAACACAACAGAAGAAGGTAAAGTCATCTGTGGTACTCCCCTGGCCCACTACTTTCCCTAGCAGTCCACTGGTTTCTGTCTGAAAACACTGCAGACACTTCCTTCAGGTCTAATCTTGCTTCCATTTGCCACAGAAATGTCAGCAAATCATAAACCACTTTGTTAGAAGAGCTCAGTCCTTGCACCTGCCTGTGCGTGTGCCTGGAACCCTGATGCTTATTTGTCCTTCTGTGACAGTCTCAGCTTGTGTATGGTCTCCTGGGAGAACAGACAACAGAAAGGTGACTCCTGTTAGCCAGTAACTATCCACATGCAAGAACTACTTAGCTTAGCTTTACTGCAGGGTTATTGCCTCGAGATTGGGTTACTCATTAATAAACCCACCCTAATTCTTTGAAAATGTAAATATTTAGTAATAGAGTGCTGGCATTCAAAATGTACATGAACCCTATCTACTTTTCAATTGGCAAACACAAAACAAATATTAAAAAAATCACAAATAATCAAAATAAGTTTAAAATCAAAATTTGGAAGAAAATCACATCTAAATTAGTTTAGTCTTACTACACACACATACACACATATAGTGCTCAATTACCACAATTACTTTTTCCTTAAGATTTATTTATTTATTATGGAAATATGGAGACACAGAGAGAGAGAGAGAGAGACACAGAGAGAGAGCTATCTTCCACCGGCTGGTCACACTTCCAATGTTGCAACAGCCAGGGCTGGGCCAGGCAGAGTCAGAAGCCAGAACTCATCCTAGTCTCCCACATGGCGCCAGAGCCCAACCATAGGCCTGTCTTCCACTATCTTCCCAAGCACACTGGCAGGGAGCTGGACCAGGAGTAGAGAAGCCAGGACTTAAACTCACACTCCAATCTAGGATGTCCATATAACAAATGGCAGCTTACCAGCTACACCACAACACCAGCTGCCTCCCCCCGACGTTTACATCTCTGAATACTACCTGGATGTCACACTATCTCCAAAACACCAGCTTTGTTAAAATATTTACAGGCCAATTTAAATTCCCCAATCTCATTAATGCTCAAACATCCACTGCTCTGGAAAATATCATGTTCTACTGAGAGTAAAGGTTCTTTTCATTCTGATTTATCATTTCATCCATTGTATTTTATAAAGATGTTTCATCGAAAATAAGATAGACAGTATGATCTGGGCCCAGCATGGTAGCCTAGCAGCTAGAGTACTTGCCTTGCATGTGCTGGGATCACATATGGGCACTGGTTCCAATCCTAGCTTCCCATCCAGCTCTCTGCTTTTGCCCTGGGAAAACAGTCAAGGACAGCCCAAAGCCTTGGGATCCTGCACCCCTGTGGAAGATCCAAAAGAGGCTCCAGTCTCCTGGCTTTGGATCGGCTCGTCTTGGGCCCTTGAGGCCCCTTGGTAAGTGAATCAATCGAAGGAAGATCTTCTATGTCTCCTCTCCTCTTTGTATATCTGACTTTCCAGCAGAGATAAAATATTCAAAAAAGAAATAGTATGATCTACACTGAAGAACAATAGCTGATACAAACCATCCCTAGGAGAATCCAGATTTGGGATGTACCAGATAGACAGCAACCAGCTAATCTAATTATCTTCCAGGATCAGTCATCCTGTGCAATGGGTTAGGCTGCCACTGGGAGGCCATAGCCCATACAGGAGCACCTGGGCTGGAGCTCCACCCCTGCTTCTGATCAAGTTTCTTGGCAGTGCTGGGATGCAGTGATTGAATGACACCTGATAGCTAGAATTCCTGCCATTCATGTGGGGGACCCAGACAGAGCTCCTGGCTCCTGGCTTCATTCTGGCCCTGCTCTGGCTATTGCTGGCATTTCAAGAGTGAACCAGAAGATGGAATCTTTCTATGTTTCCCTCTCTCTCTACTACCCTCTTTCAAACAAATAATACACCTTTTTCTTTTAATGTTCCAAGAATCAAAGCAAACTTTTAGCACTTTCCCCCTTCCTGTTTCATATAAAAGACAGGTGCATTACTGGTAATCGTGTCTGTGTAGATGGGCACAAGCTGTACAGACATGCATTGAGTGACAACAGGATGAAGGTGTTTGCCAACCAGCTACACGAATGCCCTCTGGATTCTCATGCCTCAGAAGGCTGCTGGTCACTGCCAGCCTAACTGGCACCATCTTCAGCTATAAAGGTTGAAGTGCTACCCTGCTGGGGTCCATGCAGTAGGTGTGGATGACACAAAGGTGTGAAGAGTACAGCTCTCCTGTTTTACAGGACCCAGGGAAGCTTCCATCTGTTTGGCCGGACCCATTGTATGTGTCTCTGACCACTTTGACACGATTTCACCCCCTTTTTGCACAGACACTCAAGAATTCTGTAATCCATTGAAGCATTGTTGTTTGCCCCTGTGAGATGGCTTTTGCAACCTACGTGAGCTTGAGAGTTACTGTTATTGATAATGTTGGTGAGTTGGCCTTTAACTGCACAAAGGAATACAATTAAGCCTATGCTGTTTCTGGGCAACTTATTGTGTGCCTACACACATTGCTCTGAAATCTGGCCCAGACATACAGCATGCCTTTTGGGAAATGGCTTGATAAGAATTTTACAAAGTAATGGAAGGATGGGAGTATGAGCGGAAACTGCTATGGCAAAAATATAGTTACAGTAACCTTAAAGGTTACCCTGTCCTTGCAATTCTTTAGAACACAGAAAATGTAGTTGTTTTAGCTGCTTTAATAATTTTTTAACTAGAGGAAATAGAGGGTGATTTTATTAACATCATAGATATGTGCTTTTGATTATTGTTTGATTGTTTATGAGGTTGTAGAGCCTGCCGCTGCAGGGGGGTTTAATGTTGGAAACTTTTTGTCTTTAATCTTTATGTTTTTTTCCCTTTTGATATATTTCTCCTATTAAGTGATAGATAAGTTGTGAAAATAAGATGTAGTAGGAACGTTTTACTGATTAGTAGGCAAGCATCTGTGCTTTGGCCTTGGAGTTCTGGCCATCACCTAACAGCTACTTCTAAAGAATGAATAATAGCTTGCTTTAAAGAAACTGATTATAGTAACTTACAGAATTATCTTTAAAAGCACCTGGTTGGGGCCCAGCAGTGTGGCCTAGTGGCTAAACTGCTCCCCATGAACGCGCCGGGATCCCATATGGGCACTGGTTCTAATCCTGGCAGTTCCATGCTTGTGGCCTGGGAAAGCAGTAGAGGATGGCCCAAAGCCTTGGGATCCTGCATCTCCATGGGAGACCCAGAAGACGACCTGTCTCCTGGTTTTGGATCAGCTCAACTCCAGCTATTGCAACCACTTGGAAAGTGAACCAGCAGAAAATCTTTCTCTCTCTTTTTTTGTAAATATGTCTTTCCAATTAAAAATCTTTAAAAAATTAAAAAATAAAATTATCCAATTCATTTCTACTAGACATAAATTTGATTCAAAGACAGATATGAAATGAAAGTGCAACTGGTGCAATTGCTCAGCTGGATAATGGCATATAGGTGCCAGCATCACATATGGGTGCCAGTTCATACTCCAGCTGTAGCACTTAAGATCCAACTCCCTGCTTATAGCCAAGGAAAGCAATGGAGGACGGCTCAAAATCTTGAGACACTATACCCATGTGGTGAACCCAGAGTAGGTTCCTGGCTCCTGCCTTTGTATCAGCTCAGCTGCAGGCCCTTCAGCCATTTGGAGGGTGAGCCAGAAGGTGGAAAATCTCTCCACCTCTCTCTTTGTAAATATGCCTTCCCCCCCACCAAAAAATAAATCTTTTTAAAATTACAAAATAAAATAATGAAAAAATGTGCTATGCACAATAAACAAAAGGGAATTGCAGTGCTTATCCCAGTAAGAGACGAAACACATATTCAGATAAAAGTTGTTGCTAGAAACAAAGAATCACATTTTATGATGAAAGGATTGAGCTATCAGAGATACTTGATGATTATAAACATATACACACTCAAAAACAGAGCCCACAGGACAAGGAGCAAAAACTAACAGAACTGAAAAAAGAAATACCAGTTCTATATTTCAATGCTTATGTTCCATAATAAGGAAAAACAACATGATAGAATATCAACATAGAAGCAGAAAACTTGAATAAACCAATTAGGTCTAAAAGACATCTATCAAACACTCATGAACAATTACAGACATTCTCTTCAAATGGATATGGGACACTTTCCAGGTCAGACCATTTGATAGCTCATACGACAAGTCTTGAAAAAATGACTGAAAACATACAATAGCTTTCCACCCACACTGGAATGAAATAATCATTATCAAAACAAATTATCATTATCAATAACAAAAGGCAAGTGAAATTTAGAAAATCCCTAAAAGCGGGAAGTGAAACAGCATTCCCCAATAAGGACAGGAACGGGGCCTTCCTGGAGAAGTGGCTGATTTCAGGAACCCGGAAGGGAAGATAACACATGAGCCTGGAGCATTTTCTAGTAACAGAAAAGCAGACAGTACTCAAATAAAGTAAAGATTAAAAGGATGGGGAGGATGCATGGCAAAGGATTTTGAGAGCCAATCTCAAATAGTACCTAGTGTTTAAATCAGGGAAAATTCGTATAACAAATTAAGTATGGCACTACTGGATTATAATCCAAAGTATAAAATTAATGTCGACATCCCAGGCTGACTGACATAAACATTACAGATTGTGTGCCCCTATCTCCCTGTGTGGATTATACTCACTGGCTTGGTTCCAAAGTGGAACAAAGAGAAAAATTAACCACAGAGTGAAGGAACTTGGTCAACACTATGTCAGCCAGGGGATCAAAGGTAATGTTTTCAGCAATAAGTCACAAGGATGTGACATCAGAGGAAGGCACTCTACCTCTGTGGGCTCCCTCCCAAGAGCCAGTAGCCTCCATTTAACCATGAGTAACTGGGGAAATCCCAGTTGAAGGATATTCTGCAAAATACTTAACCAGAGGATACTAAGAAGACATGATGGTCCTGGCATGTGGTATCCTGGATGGGGTCCTGAATCAGAACAAGGACTTCAATGGGCAATTCTAAACCCAAAATGAAGTTCAGAGTTTAGTAGCAATGGAGGTTCATTAGCTGTCACACATGCATCATAGATGGTATCACTGAGATAAACCATTACCAACTGAGCAAGTGCCTGAGTGGTATATAGCAACTCTGTACTATTTTCCAACTTTTCTGTAAATCTATAACTATTCTGAAATCTAAAACAAACATTTTTTAAAAGTGGCCTGGGACATGAGTTTTGATAGCAATTAAGGTTAAATCTTAGGTGCCCGACGGGATAGCATAGTGGTTAAAGTCCTCGCCTTGCAAGCTTGGGATTCCATATGGGCGCCGGTTCTAATCCCGACAGTCCTGCTTCCCATCCAGCTCCCTGCTTGTGGCCTGGGAAAGCAGTCAAGGACAGCTTAAAACCTTAATACCCTGCACCCGTGTGGGAGACCTAGAAGAAGTTCCTGGCTCCTGGCTTCAGATTGGCTCAGGTCCAGCCATTGTGCGCCCGCTTGGGGAATGAATCATGGAAAGGAAGAATTCCTCTCTGTCTCTCCTCCTCTTTGTTTTGATGTCCATATGGGCTGCTGGCAGGTATTGCAGACACCAGTTTAACTCACTACACCATAATGCAGGCATCAAATGAAACACTTCTGTACTGGCCATGGCATCATGGTGCAACAATTCAAGTCCAAATGCTGCACTTCCAATCCATCCTCCTGCTAATGTGTCTGTGAAATCAGAAGACAGCCCCAGTGCTTGGGCTGCTGACACTTATGTGGGAGACTCACAAGAAGCTCTTGGCTCCTGGCTTTGAATGGGCTCAACCCCAGCCATTGTGGCTATTTGGGGAGGGACCCAGCAGATGCAAGATCTCTGTTACTCCTCTTTCTAAATATGTCTTTCAAATAAAATTTAATATATTTTTTAAACGTCTAGGTAAATGGTTTATTATTCTATTATTTGTCTTGTATTTTTGAAATGAATGTTTATGATATTCCAAAACAGTTATCTTATTTAAATTACTCAAGTAGTTACATTCTGCAGTTGTCATAACTTAAGTAGTTAGTTTGTAACTATTTTCCCTCACCTTCAGAGTAATCCTTTGAAACAAAAAGAATGTTCAGTATTTTTAAAAATCAGGTGAAGAATACTAGATGTTTTGAGTTTCCATTTGTTAGTGTAATAATTAAAATTGGATGACACACTTTGCTTCCATATGCTTACAATGAACACCTAGATGACTTTGGGAAACGAAAAAATACCAGGAATATAAAGTGTGTGATGAAGGCTTAGCCTGAAAAAGTGTTGAATCATGACAAGGATCAGTAACGGGAGAGGAGCTACATTATGACAGCAATCCAAGAACAAGGATTTCACAGAGCTTAGTAAGGCGGACTAACGTTCAAAAGCCTTACCTGCCTTAGACACTGAGAAACTTTTGTTACATTCCATTATTCATTTGTTACATTTTTAGTTTATTTGCTTTTCATATCTTCAATATGAAGATATTTAAGCACTTTGCAGTACTTTTGGAGGGTATGTAGGCAACTAATTTAGTTAATTTTTAATAACTGTTTCCCCCCTAGAAGAATGTAATCTGTTTCTATCTGTCCTTCCTCCCTCTTTGAGGCTCCGCATGGAATTTTCCTTTCCTCTTCATCCTGAGAGTGTAATACATGCTCACATGTCCACGGTCTTGTTTCCTTCTGACGGATGTGATACTCCAATTTTCTTCTCCCCTCACACTTCTAACAAGATCCTCTCCAGGGCCCCCCTGATCTCTATGCTAATAGGACAGTACCAAATGACTGAAAGGAAGACTAAGAAGAAAGAAAAAAAAAAAAACAAAAAACCAAAAGCAGCTGGGACCCTTAGGTCTAGCCATCTCTATGGAAACAGTTCCACAGAGTTGAATTTGGAAAGAGTTCTCTGGGGATCACTGCAGCCTGAACCAGTCTTACCAAGCCTTGGAAACAATGTTTAACTTGCAAATCCAAACATAGTAGATGATAGACCTTTGGTTTTTTTTAAGAGTCAAGTAATAAACATAGAATGCCAATCGCAATTACATTTACCCCTGTATACTGTACTTTTTTAAATTTTGAAACTACCTACTTGCTGTAACAATAAAAAGGCAAAAGAAATGCAGGCACTAATTTCAAGTTCTTCCTCAGCATTCATGTTGGCAAGGCATGCCCAAAACAACAAAATCACAACTTAAAAAATAAAACATACAAGATTGGTTGTGAAAAATCATTCATATTACAATGAATTTTATGATTCTGTTTCACAACACAAAAAGTAACTACCCATATACATGGATTTTTTTAAAAAATGTGTACCATAATACAAATTATCTTTTAATTCCATTTTCCATGTTCTTTGGAAGCACCCTACTATATGGAAAGAATGCCAGATCCAATCGAGCTAGGAAATAAATGTAATTCTGGTGAGAAACAGAGAGAGCTATTACAGAATTCCATCTGCCAAATCAGGCTGAAAAATGGAAAGGATTCAGCAGTGACCTGACTCAAACCCAGCGAGGGAGGACCAAGGCAGCTTGGGTGCTTCCTTAGCAACACCGCAATTACTTTTATAAAGAGAGGAGGTGACAGGACAACCAAGTCTCCAGCCAATAACCCAGTAAGCATCAAGTGCCCCGAGATGGCAAACCTAGTTTGTCACAGGAAGTAATTAGGATTTTTCTAAAATGATGTCTGCTCACTTAATTCAGCAATAAACGACTTGCAGCCCCAGGAATGTTCATTGAAGATTTGGACCCATGGAGTAAAAACCATTCGGATTCTAATCCTCCCTGCGCCTCTCGGCTATGTGACCTTTGGCAATGGTTTTCACTTCTCTTGGACTCAGGCACTGCTACTGTAAAACGCAGATAATAATGGCTTGCTGGGCCGTAGAGAGCTACTGCAGTGGGTGGCTGGCTTTTGCTGGCATTTCGGGGGGCATGAACTGGAGAATGGAAGAGCTCTCTCTGCCTTTCAAATAAAAATGAAAGCAAAATTATAAATCTTTAAAGGGCTGGTGAATTACGTACATTGTTTTGCTCAAGCAAGCTCTGGACCAATATGAGCAATTCAATGATAGCATCATCAGACATTACCGAATTTCTTGTATTAAGCAGGTGTGAGGCTGATTTAAAACCACGAACCCCAGACCTTTCTCATGGGAAGAAAAAAAAATATGTATTTTCCTACACTGCTAGCACCCATCCTCACCCGACTCCCAAAGGACTTAGAAGTTATCTGCAAGCACCAAGCTCCAAATCTGGGCTGGCACCTGAAGCTGGGTTATCGTTCACATACGCAACCTTAACTCATGCTACACTAACACCCGACTGCAATCAACACCACCTTTCTCTCGCTTACGCCCCAAGGTGGTTCCTATCGCTTCTTCAACTCGCGCGGATCTCTTTCCTAAAATGGCCTTCCATCCTTCCCACAGAAATCTGGTTTGCATTTTTTTTAAGTTGAGAGAGAGAAAGGGGGCAGGACAAACCAAGACGTATCTTAAGGAACCAGGGTGGCCCGACCACGCAAAAAGTGCTTCTTAGGGAACGCTTACAAACGCAATTTCAAGCACGTTTCCGTGGCCGACTGAAAGACAATGCCAACAGGGAGGAGATGCCATGAAACGGCTGGCGGCGCAGGCAGGCGCCGAGGGCAGGAAATGGATGTGGGATCCGAGGCTGCCCCCGGCGAGGCGGAGGGCGGCTCGGGGCGAGGGCAAGAGGACGGATCCGTCCTGGAGCCCAAATCGGGGCCCGGAGGACACTCTTCTATCTTGGCAGCCCAGAGTCTTTTCTTTTTTTTTTCTTTTTTTTTTTGTTTTTCTTTTCTTACTTCATAATGCAAAACACGATGGCGGAGCAGGGCCCTGTCCGCCTCTGACGAACCCAAACACGTGGCGCCATTTCTCCACGCTCGGGACGCTGGGTGAGGGCGGGGCCTTGCAGGAATCCGCTCGCGGAGGGGCCTAACCTGGGATCACTTTTCCCATCCGCGGAAAAAAAAAAAAAAAAAAAGCCGTTACCTTCACAGTTCCCTAGCCGGGCTCCTAACCTCCCTCCACCCGCTCCCGGAGGGCGCGGAGCTTCTGACAGAAGAAGGGCGGAGTCGCCCGGGTCCCTAACGCAGGCCGCGCCCGGCCTCGCCCGGCCTCGCGCAGGCGCCGTGCGCGGAGCTGCACCCCGGCCCCCCCAGCCCGGCTCCGGCTCCCCGGCGGCGGCGCGCTCGCCCCACCCCTTCCTCCTCGCTCGCCCGCTCCCATCCCCCCCGCCAGTCGCGGCGCTGCGCAGCTCCCCGAGCGGTTGCCGCGGCCCGAGACGGTTGGACGGACGGTTGTCGGGAGCTCCGCTCGAGGCGCGCGGCTCAGCCCCAGCCACCTCCTCCGCACGATCGGACCCACACCCCCCGCCCCCCGGCAGCGCGGGCTCGGCGTCCCCTATCGCCCGACAGGGTATCTGAAGTAAAGAGGGGGTAGGTTGGGCCGGTGGTTTTGTTTCGAGAGCCGAGTCGGAGGGAGGAGAGGCCGGAGGGGGTGGGAGCGGAGGCCGGGCGGGGGAGGGGGAGTGTGGAGGTCGCCGCTCGGAGGCGGGCGGGGCTGCGCCTTCCCGGGCGATCTCCACACTGGAAGGAGGGCGGCCTGGCGGGGCGAGGACCTGGCTCAGGTGGCGTTGGGAGTGGACCACGCCGAGGCGCGAAGTGGACGGCGTCCGTCCAGCCCTTCTCCCTCTCTCTTCCTTGCTGGTTTGGCCTCTCCGCCATTTTGGGTACGGTGGCGCGGCCGCCTTGGCTTCCCGCCCTTCACCGTCATCTTCCTACTTCTGATGCCCCAGCTTCGACAAAACTGATTGAGCAGGCCTGGCCCGGGGGTGTGTGTGTGTGTTGGGGGAGGGAGGTCGGAGGGGGGTCCAGCTCCCTGCAAGGGGTGAGGGTGGGAGAGAAGCGAGCAGGGCCAGGTGGGTGGTGGAGGCTGGGGCGGGGGAGGGGCGGCTCCCGAAGGAAATGGCGCCCAAGGGCCCGGCCTCCCACCGCGGCCCGTGCTTCCTCCGCAGTCTCGGCAGGGCTACCTGGGCCGGCCGGCCTGCCCGAGGCTTGTGACGCAGATGGCCGAGCTGAGAGAGGCTGGAGCCGGGAGGGGGCCGGGAGGCCAATGGCGACGAAGGCGCTCGACCCCCAAATCCAGGACAAAGGCGGCTCCTTTGTCATCCCGCCGCCCGGTGGCGACGGTGTCTGAGCCCCGGCGGACTGGGGGCCCGGGCGGGGGCAGGGGCGCGCTCTCCCGAGCTCTCTGGTCTCTTAGGGCAGCTAGATAAACGAACCAGTCTCCGGGGGAGGAATAAAGGACGCTTAGCCAGCCGGCCCTTATAGTCCAGATTTGGAACTTCGAAAAAGAGTACGTACTCCTTTTCCCCAGAGGTTGTGTTTTTTTTTTTCCACGCTTGAACGTTGGTAACGATTTTGTGGGTGATTTTGCAAGCGGAGAAGTGGGTGACAACCGAGAAGGAATGTGAAATAGGCCCATTTTTGTTTTGAAGTAGGTCGTTTGGGCCCAGTGAACCGTGGTCGCTTTTTTGGGGCGGGGGTGGGTGGCTTAGCAATTATCTTATGGACTTTGGCACATAGAGGTTAGAATTTTTTTTACGTGGGAGATTTGCACAACCAGCGGATGGCAAAAAAAAAAAAAAGCCGTTATTTATACAAGGATTTAGTCGCTAACGATCAACAAATCTTGAAGGTTATTTTGTGTAATGCTTTCCCTTAACTGTTAAATAGGTGATAGAAGTAAAACAATATAGGAGTACAGTAATACCAATAAGGAAGTAAGCGTGTGCTGAACACAAAGGCAAATACAGGCTCAGTCACGTGGTTATACGGGGTGGGGTGAGGGGCTCCCTAGAACAGCAGAGAGCTGTCTTGGTAATTTTCCTGTAAGACAGTGCCAGAGGAAAGGGTCAGGCCCGGGAAGGAGAGAATAAGCGGTTTCAGTAACTCATACATCTGAACAGCCTGTTGTTGAAGATCTTTTGTGGCGTTTTGTCAAGGTTAAGTTTAACAAAATCTTACCTTGAAATGCCGGGATTAGTGGACTTGGGCAGACCAGCTCGGACTTTACAGCTTTCCCGATTGGATTAGACTACGCATACACACATCGCTACACCTATCTGTTTTTACTGTGTCTGTGTATCTTAGCCTGGAAACCTAATTGCCTTTTAAAGTAACAGTGTTACCTTTGATGTGGTGTTTTGTTGAGTAAGCAGGACTGAAATGCAGTAGGTAGTCTTGGTTCTGGTAAACTTATAATAATGATTTTAGAGGCCGGGCTCCTTCAAAGTATTGGAGGGATCTGGGTTTTTAATTTAACATTTAAAGGCAATCACACTAAAAAGTAAAATCTGTTTGAACTTGCGATTCCTATACCCAGTAGCAGGGTAACACCCTCTCTCCTCAAGAATTGGAAAATTAAAGCAATCTGTAACTTTTTGTATTGTGGACATTGATAGAAACGGAATCAATGCTAGGGGACAGGGTTCCATGTATGGATTTCAGGGTTTTTTTTTTTACATCAAAATAAATACATTTTCCATGAACTTTTTGAAGTATCCTGGTATTTAAAAGCATAGGAAGTTGACAAAAATGATGGTATTTTTAATTGGTGATAACACTTGGAATTCTTCAAGCCAAGAAAGATAGTTTAACAGTTTTATAAAGATATTAAAGTAACCCATTAAATATGTTTGAATTAGTTTGCTTGCTAAAATTTTCTTGTGAAGAGCTACCATTACAGCTTTCTTTTTTTGGTGCTGGAGTACAAATCTTAATGTTGAATTATAATCTTAAATTGAAAATAGCAAAAAAAGATGGAAAAGCACAATACTATGATCTGCCTACCATGAACTGATGAATTTGACTTTACAGAATTCTTGATTTTTTTCCCCTAGGGAACAAATATTTGATGTTAGATCCTTTTTACTTTTTCCCTTCTGTTCCCAAATCCTCTGTACAGGAAATGACTTGTTAGGTTGATGCTGTTTTTAGGGAGCGGAGGGGAGAACTTAACAACATAGTGGAGAGCTTCAAGCTTGAGAGCATTTTTCAAAACTGATAAGGACCTCTCTTTACAGGAAAAGTTTATATTTTAACAGTCCTTGTTCCCTTTTAAGACTCAGAATCGTGTGTTCTTCAAGGTTCATTTCATAATGTTTGTGGTGTAACATGGTTTTATCAAATTCAATAACTAACAAATGCTTACTGTGAGGCAGATGAAGTAGTAAAAGTAATTCTCCTGGTCCGGCGAGGTACAGGTACTTCCTGCTGTGACCCATTTGAGTAGGCTCAGCGATTAGGTCAACGGGAGGCAACACAGGGAGGATTCAACCCAGGCTTGTCTTCGGAAAGTTCATACCAGTTATTTGTGTGTCTAAGAAGAATGAACTATAATGCCAGTTACAAATTTGTGTTCCCATTTTGGCTCTCTTCATCTCTAGCACCTAGAATTTTTGCATTGATAAAGGTGTTGGAAGGGCCTCACGTTAGGGGTATTTCTCGTGTTAGGGGTATTTAAGCATTTTGGAGAATTTCTGAATGGCTTACATTAAACACATGAACTCTAGAAAAAGGAAATTATATACTTTGCAGATGATAACTTGATAGTTGGACTGAAAATTAGATCCTGTGACATTTAAGCATTCATGAATGCTGTTGCTATGAAATATGATCCTGAACCCTAAAGGAATCAAGTGAACAAACTGTTTTGTTTACAGGGGAGGAGGTGGTAAGGGAAAGGTTTGAAATATTCAGGTGAGTAGGATTCCTACAGCTGCATAGTGCCATTTGTAAGGTTCTGGTAAGTTCCTGCAGCTGAAGGACTTCTGCATTAGTCTCTTGGGATTTCAAAAAGAACAATGGTTGGTTGCCTGGTGGAAGGAAAGTGGGTGGGCAGTTTCATTTTGGGGGGTGGGTAGAGGGACTGTACCATTAGATACTTCTTGAATGTGAATGTTACCTTTTTCTTGAAATTTGTAAGTCTATTTGATTAAGAAGTTAAAGCAGTGAGTCAACTGATTATTTGCCATCTCCAGTGGCCTCTATAGATGATAGGTGGTTTCAAAAACACATTCATCCTGCATGGCCACTTAGTCTGAATTTTAAAAGCCAAAATAATAAACTCACTTAAAAACTGGCTTTTGGTGTTTTAGGTAGAGAAGGTAGAATTGTCCATGAGTAGACAGTAGTATCCTATGCAGCTTCTGAACAGTTTGCATTCTAAAGAATTCATACAAATATTCAGGTGAACAATGAAATCTGAAAGGTGTGACTAAGATGAGTATAACAGAAGTTGGTGTTACAACAATAAATAATGTGAATGTTATGGTGATGGAGTTATGTGAGTTCTTTGAAAAACAGGCAGCGCATAAGAAGGTTTTCAGGAATTTGTGCCTTTTGGTAGGAGGGGTCAGATCTCCCCGTCCTTTCCCAGCTGGCAAATAGAAGATGCTGTACCACTGTGTTGTGGCATTGTTGTTAGAGTCACTTAATCCTGCTACATTTCTTGTCTGAGCCTCTGAGCGGAGTCTCTTCAGTACTTCTGGCAAGATTAAGTTTTGATTGACTGCTTTATGTGCTTGTTTATTTTTATAGCATTTAAATCAAACGTATTGAGATGGATTGGGTTATGAAACATAATGGTCCAAATGACGCTAGTGATGGGACAGTACGACTTCGCGGACTACCATTTGGTTGCAGCAAAGAGGAAATAGTTCAGTTCTTTCAAGGTACCGCTAGTATTAGTCAAAGTTTAGTAGTATTTTGATTTTGTATTTGCATTATATATTTCTCAGTTTTTGTTTGTTAAATTCATTTGATTTTATAACTTTGAAGTTTGACTGTGATAATCTTTGATAATGAAAATGTCTTAAAATATGAAATGTGCTCCAGTTAAAATTCAATATAAAGTGTGTAAAGTATGTAAAAATCTGATTGTACAGTAAATTTCATTGAGAATAATTATGTGATTAAAAAAACCATGAATTAGCATGTGGAGCATAATTTTATTTGTAATTTAGGTGGGCTTTTAAATAATGTGTAATTTTTTTTAAAACACTGGTTGCAAAAATACTTTATACTATTTGGAAAAAGTTTATATTATGGGGTGATGGGAAACTAAGCTTTTTTTTGTTTTTGTTTTGTTTTGTTTAGACTTGTTTTAAATATTTGATTCAGATGGGAATGTTTCAGCCTTTAACACTGTTCCCCTTGATGGGGTTATTTGTCCTTGGGTTAAAGGGTTGGAAATCGTGCCAAATGGGATAACATTGACGATGGACTACCAGGGGAGAAGCACAGGGGAGGCCTTCGTGCAGTTTGCTTCAAAGGAGATAGCAGAAAATGCTCTGGGGAAACACAAGGAAAGAATAGGGCACAGGTGGGGATGGAGAGTTTGGGATGGTGTTAAATTTTTATTTTGGGGGTTGTGGGTCACTATTGCTTAAATGGGGGGGTAATGTAACAATAACATTTTTATGGGGTAGTTTAAAGCAATTGATAATTATCTAAATTTAACTTGGAAACTACAGATTTGGGTGGGGAATTAATGCTAATAGTTTGTTTAAATTAAAATTGTTTCCATTCAGTAGGATGTTGTTTGATACTTTTGTATAATCATGTTTTCTTTAAACACCTATTATACTAAAAGAAACAAATATTTACATTTTATGAATTGTTTTCAATGACTAATTTGTCTATCTAAAACTTAAATATTTAATTATTTAAGTTCATAGGTGTAAACATTGTTAACTTATGGTGTATTTAGGCATTGGGTTGTATATCTAGATGTAGAAAAACTGACTGTATTTTGCCCATATTTGAATTATTCTAATACATCCATGCTGAAACCTGTACCTTTAAAACATTTTTAAATAGGTATATTGAGATCTTCAGAAGTAGCAGGAGTGAAATCAAGGGATTTTATGATCCACCAAGAAGATTGCTGGGACAGCGACCAGGACCATATGATAGACCAATAGGAGGAAGAGGGGGTTATTATGGAGCTGGGCGTGGAAGTATGTATGACAGAATGCGACGAGGAGGTGATGGATATGATGGTGGTATGTGTATCTAATGAACACAGGTTCTGTTGTCATTTTCTTAATATTCCTGACACTTTGTCAAGAAATACAGAAATGGCAGTAATTTCAGCACCTACTGGGTTTTAAAACCTGTTCATGAAAATAGATTCCCATTGCAATTGTGGGACTTGATTGATGCACATATTGGCACCTAGAAAACGTGTACATTAATTGAAATGAAGATACTGACTTATTTGCATAAGGATGGAAATAATTTATGTGGCTAAATTTATTCTTAAGATGTTAAATATTCCATCAAGTGTTAAGTGCTTTTTCATATGTACTAAATAAGGGTTTTGGTTACAAACTTGTAATAAAAAAGAATTTAAACTGCTTACTTGTTTTTCAATGTTATAAAGTTGATTTCTTGACAGATATTTTTCCTTAAATTATACAGGCTATGGAGGTTTTGATGACTATGGTGGCTATAATAATTATGGCTATGGAAATGATGGCTTTGATGACAGAATGAGAGATGGACGAGGTAAACATTAAAGACATTTTTTGTTCTGAGATGAATCTTAATCCTTGCTTTAGCGTTGAATGGTAATATAGATGACATGAAAGTTGTATTTAGGATTTTAATTATAGCTTGTAAATATGAATACGTTTCTATGTGTATATATAGTATCTGATGGCAGTTTTAATTTTTCAGGTATGGGAGGACATGGCTATGGTGGAGCTGGTGATGCAAGCTCAGGTTTTCATGGTGGTCATTTTGTACATATGAGAGGATTGCCTTTCCGTGCAACTGAAAATGACATTGCTAATGTGAGTAATTTTACTGATTTTATAATCATCTTGTGTCTAAATTTTTTTTCTTAAAAGATTTATTCATTCACTTGAAAGACAGTTTGGGGGGAAGGGTGGAGAGACAGATCTACCCCTAGTTTGTTCAATCCCTAAGTGGCTGCAACAGTTGGGGCTCAAGCTGAAGCCAAAAGCCTGTAACTTGCCCTGGGTCTCCATATGGGTGGCAGGAATCCAAGCACTTTTAGCTGTCTGCTGCTGCTTTCCCAGCCACATCAGCGAGACGCTGGATCAGAACTGGCATCTCAGTAGCTGCTTAACACACTATACCACAAAATTGGCTTCCAGGGTCTAAATTTTGAGGTATTCTTATTGGCCCCATCTTCTTTACAGTTTAATCTCTAATGTCAAAAATCCTTTGAATATGTAAGTAGTTGACTTTTTTCTGTAGTTGATGTTTTGATGTATACTGTGTACTGACCCACACAAGATTCAAGCAGGCAAAAAGCTACATTCATAAAACCCAATGAAGTGCAGGAGAGGAGTTGATCAGAAAGATTATCACTGTCTGAGTTTGCCTTCTAGCTCTGGCTCCAACTTCTACTGGTGCGTTAGTACTCAGGTCCCTGCCACCTATATGGAACACCCAGGTTGCACATCAAACTCTATAGCCCAGTCCTGCCCTTGCTATTGCAGGCATGAAGACACTGAGAAAAAAACTGATGACCATAGCGAGTAGTAATAACTGGAATATTACTTCTGTTGTTTTGAAAGTTAATGTATAATGGTGGTTTTGTGAGTATTCTAGGCCAGAAGTAATTAAAAAACAGAAGAGTTAAAAATGGGAAAGTGTTGCTACTGCTGTCCTTGGTTTGTAACTTGGTTTGTTGCTTCACATTATTTGGATGGTCAGCAGTAGTCAACCCTTGGCCCAAGTCCAGTCGTACCCATATGTTGAATGGTTGCATTGGAGACCCAGCAGCCTACAAAGCTGAACATACTTTGCTGTTACTGCAGGTCTTTTGAGAAGTTGGCTGAATTTCCACATACTTTCTTTAAGGATAGATTAGGACTGGTTAAGTTGTGATAGAAGCTGAATAACCTGTCTTTGAGTTACTGAGGTAGAGTTCAAGTATCTGTTTTGAGTCACAGATACATACATTTTCTTCAGCCTTGAGTGGCTAAACAACAACTTTGAAATACCTTCAAGGAACTAAGCTTTAGTATCCCTCGTAGGGTATAGTCTTAACATCCCTAGAAATTGTGGTTGATTGAAGTAGCCTTCAACAGAGAGTGGTGGGTTTATTTTTATGAATCAGAGAAAATGTAGACATGTGGTAATTCACTTCCCAGAATCTGAATGGAAAAAGTAGTTAAGTGTTTTCTTTTTAGTTCTTTTCACCACTAAATCCAATAAGAGTTCATATTGATATCGGAGCTGATGGCAGAGCAACAGGAGAAGCAGATGTGGAGTTTGTGACCCATGAAGATGCAGTAGCTGCCATGTCTAAAGATAAGAATAATATGCGTAAGTGCTTTCCTGGGCATGCTATGTGGTTTGTGGGATGTGATCTTGTCAGTTTCTTGTTTGCTTAAATAAATGCAAAACGTCCGTGAAACTAGGGAATTCTTAGAAGTCACTGGGACTTTAAAACCATTTGACCTCTTAACTTGATCCCAAGTGGCTTCCTGGCAGCTTGTACTATGAATTATTGTTGATAAAACTGAACTTTTTGGAGCTTTTATTAATAGAGTTGATCTATTCTTTTATCCTATTACCCTTGATTTTTCTCTTAAAGAGCATCGATACATTGAACTCTTCTTGAATTCCACTCCTGGAGGCGGCTCTGGCATGGGAGGTTCTGGCATGGGAGGCTACGGCAGAGATGGAATGGGTATGTAAAGTTTTTAAAATGAGAAATCTTAGCTACATTACCAGACATTCTCTAAATTTTTTTGTTTTTCTTTTGTAAAGATAATCAGGGAGGATACGGATCTGTTGGAAGAATGGGAATGGGGAACAATTACAGTGGAGGCTATGGTACTCCTGATGGCTTAGGAGGTTATGGTGAGTATCTAATATGTTCTCTTGGATTGCAGATATTTGTAAAATAGTGTACATAGGTGCCTCCTGCTGAATGATTCTTAATGCTTGTATTCTTTAAGGCCGTGGTGGTGGAGGCAGTGGCGGCTACTATGGGCAAGGTGGCATGAGCGGAGGTGGATGGCGTGGGATGTACTGAAAATATCACCAACATACACAAGGAAAAATCCTAACAACAGCATCTGGTCTACTAGACTTTCTTACAAATTTCTTTTGTATTTTAAGAACTTTATAATGACTGAAGGAATGTGTTTTCAAAATATTATTTGGTAAAGCAACAGATTGTGATGGGAAAATCTGTTTTCTGTAGGTTTTATTTGTTGCATACTTTGACTTAAGAAATAAATTTTTATATTCAAACCACTGATGTTGATACTTTTTATATACTAGTTACTCCTAAGGATGTGCTGCCTTCATAAGATTTGGGTTGATGTATTTTACTATTAGCTATACAAGTAGTAAGTAGTATTAGTGTAATACTAAAGGATCATGGCTCACCCCTGCATAAACTGCAAGTCTTAATAAGCAGACATCTGGAATAGAGCTTAAAGAATAATTAGTGTAACTTTAATTTCTCCTGGACAACACTGTATATATAAAGCCTAAAGAGGAATTTAAGTGGCATCAAAAGTATAAAATCAGCTAAATTCTATATTCTTTTTCTCAAATGTCATTTATCAAACATAGCTCTGAAATGTTGATGGTCCCTTAGAGGTACCTGGGTTTCTGAACACTCAAAATTGTGTTACCTGAGGATGGGAAGATTGGAAGTTAGATACTAGCCCTACCTGTTGAGATAAAAATCCCCTCAGCACTTGACTGAATTACAAGAAATGCTTCTAAAACCTGATGATTGTTAATTCAAGTTGTTTTAGAAAGCTAAGATTGTTGAATTCCACAGAATTGTCAGATGTATTTTCAGTCTGCTGCCCAAATCTTTAAATAATTGTATAAATGACTACGTTAAGCAAATGTAAGGGAAGTCCATGTCATAAGTAAAAGAACCTTGCGGTTGGCTTTGCATCTGATACCTGCCCGTCTTAGTTTATTATGTAGCAAGGAAAAGGTGCTTTTTAATTTTAATCTCCTTGGTCAATATACCTTTTTTTCCCAAATTGGCTAATGGATCAAAATGAAATTGTCAATGTGAATATTCAGTTATTGAACTTGTTACTTGTTTTTGCTAGAAATGTTAATGTAATAAATGTCAATGTGGGAGATAATACGGTGTCCTGGAATGCTTTGTGTCAGTTACTGATCATCAGATAGTACAAAGTACTGTGTATTTTGTGTAACAGAAGATTGCATTAACACAAAGTGACTTCCTCAGATAGTTTCTGGGTTAGGAAAGCAGACAGGATAGCTTATTTGGAGCTTTTCATGACAAGTTTAGATTTCTTAGTGCCACCCCGTCCCACCCCAGGATATTCAAACATTAACATGAAATACCTTCCTTTTTTTCAATTCACATGAGCTTTTACTTTTCTAGTATTATCTTAAAATCTTAAGAAATTGGGCCCAGTGCAGTAGCCTAGCAACTAAAGTCCTCACCTTGCACGCACAGGGATCCTATATGGGCACCAGTTCTAATCTTGTGGCCCGCTTCCCATCCAGCTCCATTTGTGGCCTGGGAAAGCAGTCAAGGACAGCCCAAAGCCGTGGGACCCTGTACCCATGTGAGAGACCCAAAGGGAGCTTTGGATTGGTGCAGCTCAGCTCCGGCTGTTGCGGCTGCTTTGGGAGTGAATCAACGGATGGAAGATCTTCCTCTGTCATTCCTTTCTGTATGTCTAACTTTCCAATTAAAAAAAAAATTAAAATGAAGCTTGCCATTCTAAAATGAGTTAATTTTTTCAAATCTTTATTTAATACTTTATAAAATTCACATTTTGTTTTTAAAATACAGGTTAGAATTACAATTGCAATTCCTTGGCACCATGATAGCATTGTGGTAATACTGGCTAGGAGAGGAAATGGCATGTAAAATCTGTTTTGAAGTTAGTGTTTAAAATTTATAATCCAAGTTTCATTACAGAATAGTCCAAGATTAGTATATACGGTTTTAAAGTAATCTAAAACTAAAGTGACTTAGAAAAAGTGCCTTCAAAAAAATGCAAGATCAATGACAAGAATTTTCTGCGATGAAAAAGTCAACTAAAAATGTTTTTTCATCATTTAGAATGAAATTATTTAGAATTTAAACTAAAATTAGATAGTTTATTTATGCTGATCTTTTATGTAATCATAAAAGTACTCATTCACTGATACAAAAGTTCCTAAGAATACCTGTCTTTTGAGGCCATCCTGATAATACTGTTCAAGAAAGACCATCAAAATCTGTGTTCAATTTATTTGAAGTTACTATCTCAAAAACTGACTAGAAACTTACAGGTTCTAGAGAAAATAGAGTAAAATACTGAGTTCACACTTTGGCAGTTTAGAAAACAAAATTTTAGTGAAAGTAGTTCTCAGGAGAAGACCATCCTACTCTGGGGGAAAAGGCAGTAACTAAGTAACCATTAATGGAATGCTCCCAGGGAATAAATACATGCATGGAACATACAAGAATAGGAGCCTGAATGGATGCTTTGAAAATGATTATCCAGAGGTAACAGTTTTTATAGATCAACTTCGTATTAATGCTATAAGTAGTGTCATTGGGTTTGTGTTCATTCTATCAGCTTATATAGAATGCGTTTTATGGTAGAGCAGAACCCTCTTTCAAAACCCTGGCACAGAGGTGCTTGGCGGACATAATTAATTTTACTGTACACATACTGTGGCAGTGTTAGACCATTACAATAGAATGTTAATGAAGTTTCTCTAAAGGAAGTGTAATAGATTTTTGAATGAGTCAAGCTCTGATCACATCAAAGGAAAGTTCTTTCCCTCACTTTTAACACCTAAAGGAAAGAATCAGCAAGGAGCCTGTTGCCCCTGCTATTCCAGACACTGTTTTCTGGAAGAGGGTTTTCATCTTTGAAGTGTGAAATCTGCCACTTAAAAAATAGTGGTAATTTAGTGCAAAAGGCAGTTGTATGTGGGGAAGTCTGTATGTGGAAAGTAACTTCAGGTAAAAAGATAATGGTTTGTACACCTTGTTCTGGATTTCAAGGGGACAACTGAGAAAAGATTAGCTCAGTGTACCGGAAAGATACCACAAGCACAAGAATTTGTAGGGTAAGCTGAATGGCCTTCGCGAGTGCACAAGAGGCAAAGAAGGAAACAGTGCAAATGGAGCTGAGCTATACACCAAGATAACTGGAAAACGTGTTGGATTGAATATTAATACGTTAAGATTGATGCTTTTCCAGTTTCAAAACTGTGAAGCTTTAAAGTGCATTAGAGAATCGCAGGCACCGTCATATCAATGTGACAATCTAGGACAAAACAAGCCTTATTTTTGAAAAGGCCTTTTCAGAAGATAAGGCAAGGGTGTGTTATCTATTCTATCTGACCTTGCAAGGAGATAAGGGTTACATGATTACATTAATAATTTAGCCAATCTTGTTTAAAGCATGCTTTGTTGAAAATTCTGAGTAACAGAATTCAGGAAATCATCCTATTTATAATGGCCATGAGCTGAATAAGTAGCTCAACTACCCCAGTTAACTACCTGGCTGAAAGCTGCGTAAGAAAGGCTGTCTGGACAGCTTGTATACATGATCCTGTAGGTGGGTTTGGTCCTGGAGTGTCACTGCGGGTTAGATGAGCATCTCTGAATGAGCAGCGCATGACAGGAATCACAGACCCGCACTGGCTTTGGTGAAGAAGGCAAAGGCAGTTCGTTGTCAGAGCAGGCGTTACAAAAAATCTCCCCACAGTTTCTACAGTGGTGCTATTAAATGAAAAAGGAAGGACTATGATTAAAACAAAAACATTTTAGCACGATATTTTTGGACTGTGTCTACCTCCCTTACCTTTCTTTTTGAAAGTGAAAATTCTTTTTCACAGAGTTTACAGTGTGTCGCTTCTTTGTCTTTCAGCCAAACCAGTCCCTAAATAGGAGGGAAAGTATGAAAATTAATGTTCAAGTTGGTAACACTAAAACGACATGCAAAGATCCTTTTCTCTGAAGACATTTTAGAATAAAAAAAGAATCAACTAGTGAAATATCTAGATGAAATAGACTTCCATATTCTGAATTGGGGATTAGCAATGCAGGTTGAGCAAAAAAAGATTGCCAGAGCTTGCCCTGACTCCATTCCAACTCTGCTTCGAGTCCAGCTTCCTGCTAATAACAAGGAAAGGCAGAAAATGGCTCCAGAGCCTTGGCCCTTGCCACTTGGCGTGGAAGTCCAGGATACAGCTAGCGTCAGCCTGGCTCACATGGCTATTGCAGGCACTAGAGAAGTGAACTAGCAGTTAAAAAAATAATCTTGGGGCCTGGTGCGGTAGCCTAGTAACTAAAGTCCTTGCCTTGCACATACCAGAATCCAATATGGTTGGCGGTTCTAATCCTGGAAACCCGGTTTCCCATCCAGCTCCCTGCTTCTGGCCTGGGAAAGCAGTTGAGGATGGCCCAAAACCTTGGGACCCTGCACCTGTGTGGGATACCTGGAAGAGATTCCTGGATCCTGGCTTTGGATCGGCTCAGCATCGGCCGTTGCACTCACGTGGGGAGTGAATCATCGGACGGAAGATCTTCCTCTCTGTCTCTCCTCTCTGTATATCTGACTTTGTAATAAAAATAAATAAATCTTTAAAAAAAAAATCTTACTCGCTGAGCACCATGTAAAGGACTTGATGGATGTAGTTTGACTTTCTGTCCACACGGAGTGAAGCAGATTGGCAAGCATCATCTTAGGTTGTTAACTAACCTTTAACAAATTGGAGGTCAGCCTTCCAAATCTCTTTTTGACAATACAACATACATTACTCTCTTCTGAGGGGAAAAATGTGCCCGAGTGGGGACATATAAGGCCCATAAATCATTCAGTCTATCTGGCCTTGCAAAGACAACCATAGGTGGGACATAAAACACAATAAATCTATAGTGGGTTAATTTTTATAATTTTGTGTGACCTACAAATGATGTAAATTTCTCAATGGCCCTTGGCAGAACAAGGTTCCCCACCCTGTATAAGGTAGGGCTGATGTGTCCTCCATTAGATCTTAGCTCACTCACAGATGAGAAAACTTGGCATTTAGAGAGCTGACACTTATTCAAGGAAACAGCTATTTTTAAGCAAAACTAAGACTAAAAGGGATCAAATTACTGCTTTGCAAAATAAAATGGCTATATTCTTCCTCCCCAAAATGTTAACTGCTAAGCTTACATGTTCCAGAAAGGATTTCAGAGTAGTCTCTGCACCAAATCAATTGCTGTATGGGGAAAGTCCTGTAGATTCTAAATACTTAATAGCTCTTCAGTTACCAGTTTCTCTATAGTGGTGAGTCTACCATACTTCCAAAAAGCTTTTCAGGTGCCCTTCCATAAAGTGGGGGTCATTACCACTCTACAAGAAAGCTTTGGACATGAAACACTCAGCCAGAGTAACCCAAGAATTGGAATTTAGAACAGAGTGGTGATGGTAAAAGAACACTTTAGGAAACAATGAATATCTTCACAGATAAAATATAGCATGATATTCACTTTAGAAGGAAAATGAGCAAATAGTCTATTATGTATTAAAACTTAGGTAGCAGGGGTTGGCTCTGAGATACAGTGAATCAGACGTACCCTGTGATACCAGCCTCCCATAAGAATACCAGTTCCAGTCCCAGATGCTGCAGTTCCAGTTCCTTGCTAATGTGCCTGGGAAAGCAGCAAAACATGGCCCAGGTCCTTGGGTCCCTGACACCCATGTACAGCCTGCTCATGGTGGCCATTTGGGGAGTGAGCCAGGGGATGGAAGAGCTCTCTGTCCGTTACTCTGTCACGAATGTGTGTATCTAAAAGTCGGGGCTGGCACTGTGGTGCAGCACGTTATGCCACTACCTGCAATGCCAGCATCCATATTAGAGAACTGATTTGAGTCCTGGCTACTCTGCTTTTGATCCAGTTCTCTGTAGATACACTGAGAAAACAGCAGAAGATGGCCCTAATGCTTGGGTCCCTGTCACCCAACTAGGAGACCTAGTAGCAGAATTTTTTTAAATGTACAGAAGCTTGTATCTAATCTAATCAAGGACTGGCATTAACTTTGAGTTCACAGGCAATAAGAGGGCTAAGAAACAAGATTTCTAAGCAAGCAATTATTTAAAATCCAAAATGTGAAAAAAAAAGTTTATGAGAGCTGTCCCAGGATCTTCACGGAAGAAAAAAGTAAATAAATATAAACATGTAAATCCATATACCTATGTTATGAAAATGAGAAATATTTGCTAAAGACAGATGTAACTAATAGCAACAACGATTAACAGTTTAGAGTTCCTGTAGGGAGAGTGCGGTCAGGAAGCCCACGAGGGACTTCTGACAGTGCTCATGCCCCAGCGCAGGCTAAGCAGAGGATATGCAAGGCTTCTTTTAGGGTTGTTTTGTTTATCTGAAAGGCCGAATTACACAGAAGGATCACTAGATCACGATCCAAAAGATCACCACAGCTGGGGCTGGGCCAGCCCAAAGCCACAAACGCGTAACTCCATCTTGGTCTCAACAGGAGTACAGGGCCCAAGGTCTTGGGACATCTGCTAATTTTCCGGGAGTTGGGTAGGAACTGGGACTTGAACTGGCACATATATAGGATGCTGGTGTTGTTGGCAGTAGCTTAACATGCTGGCAACAACGCAGGTCTCTGTTCTATTTCAGTTTAACATTTATTTTAACATACAGCAGCAGAGAAAGGAAAAGAAATCCTCCATAAGCACGTTCTCTTCCCCAAGTACCTGAAATAGCCAGGGCTGAGCCAGGCGGGAGCCAGATGCCAGGAATTTATCCTGGTCTCACATAGGAGTGGCAGAGTTCTAAATACTTACACCATAATCTGCTGCCTTCCCAGGCACATTAGCAGAAAGCTGGATTGGACAGGGAGTAGCCAGGACTGGAACTGGTACTCCAGTATGGGATACCAGCATTGCAAAGATGTAGCTTAACCCACATCATATGTCAGCCCCTACAAGTGTTTTTAAGTTGTACTGCACGTGTACCCTTCTGTATACATAATACATTTGACAATGAAAAAGCTTCTGAAAGTTTAAATAATACTGGTTTGGGCAAACATGTCTACCCACCCAGAAGTCTCTGTTTTGTTTTGAATAAAATTTGGCTCCCTAAACTCTTACAAACATTTACACCTCAAAGTCTTATATTAACGGGTAAAGAATGAATGGCTGATAAAGTAACAGTGAAGGTATAACTCAGCCTTTTGTAGGATATCTGAAGGCAGAAGCTTTAGGGGGTGATCAGATTGGATTAGGTTGCTAGGGTACAGCTATATAATGAAGCCATGGTGGCATAAAGAACCACAGAGAGGGTACACAGGCAGTATGCTACCTGTGCTGGCTTCCTGGCTCATTTTAGTATCAGCATCCTGCCAACATCTGAGCCCACCAGATGCCTGAATTGTGGGGCTGCCCTATCCTGGACTGTTGATCTCCAAACCTCCCTTCATCTCAGGTGTCTCTGTTGTAGTAATGAGAAGCTGAAAAACACAGTGTGAGAGCAGAACATTCAGATGTGCAAATTCTTAAAATCTTTATCTACATTCGCCATTTTCCAAGAAACTGGTAAAACGATATTTTGCCTAAAACAGGAGAATAAACCAAAAAAACAAGTGAAGGGGTTCAGGTAACAGGAGTTTCCCATGTAAGGAAAAGATAATGGGAATTCCAAGAATAAAAGTAACAGGAAACATAAAAATAGGAGGGACCAGAGCAGATATGAGTAGAACAGAGAACTCCATGAAGAATAACTCCAAGAAAACAGCGAACTAGCCAATTACCTGACACACTTTACCAAGTGATCAATTTTAACTAAAAGTATTTTGTTGTTTTGAAGGTATGAGAATATTCAGATATTTGACCACAATGAAATAAAAATTTCAAAAGAAAAGGAGGCAGTTATTAACAGCATAAGAAATAAAAAGAGTTTCAAGTAACAAAATAGCAATTTGCAGTACCTGGCCCCAGCAAGAATCGGCATTCACATAGTCATAATAAGTGAATTACACACACACACACACAAATTTACTAAATTTTACTGGGAGAATAGGGAAGAAAAAGACCAAGAGAACAAAACTTGACAAGTTTAAATTTAATCAAGAGCAAATAAGCGGAGAAATGGCGTAAGACAAGGGGAGCAAAGAATAAAAGATTGCTACTGTAATTTGGAGAGTATAGCAGGTAAGTCCTTTGAATGCTATTTTCCAAAATACTTGCATGTGACAATGACTGAAAAGTGAAGGAGGGAAGCCAGGGCTGTGGTAATGCTGGTTAACCTGCCTCCAGCAACACCAGCATCCTGTATGAGCAAGTCCCAGGTGCTCCCCTTACCATGCACTTCCCTGTTAAAGCACCTGGGAGAGGATGGCCCCAGTGCTTGGGCCCCTGTTACCCATGTGAGAGAGCCCGCTGCTATTCCTGGACTCTGGGTCCAGCCCGGCCCAGACTCAACCACTGCAACAATTTGGGGAGAGTGAACCACTGAGTAGAAAAGCTCTTCCCTCTTCTGTCGCCAACTTGCCTTTCAATTAAATAAATGAAGCTTAAAAAGTAAGTTTGTCAAGCTATGGGGTAGGACACTATGTTCTCCAATGTTGTAAAAGGGATTCTTGCAAGACACGTTCCTCATACTGTATACTAGAAACTATACCAATCACTTTCAAACAGACTACCACACCTGATTTTCAGAGAAACTCCACGCAGGGTGGCACTTCCATCTCAGAAGACCTAACAAATTCAGTGAGGGGATGCGACTTCCTGAACTAACAGCCTGGCATATGAACTCGAGGCCTCTTCAGAGACAATGTATTTCATTCACTCTATCATGTCACACTTCATAGGGAATAAGAAAAAACTATTTCTATGGCATTTCTAACAGGAAGTTTATTAATAATATGACTCTCGAGGTACAAGAAAGAGAAGGGTTCCCATCACACAGATCTCCATTCCTTTGCTTCAATGATAACACATTTCTAGGGGACAGCACCATGGCTCAACTGCCTCCTCCACCTGCAAGTTCCAGCACCACATATGGGCACTGGTTCAGTCCCAGCTGCTCTACATGCAGCCCTGTTTATACCCTAGGAAGGCAGGGGAAGACGGCCCGAGTCCTTAGGACTCTGCACCCACACAGAGACCCAAAGAGCTCCTGGCTCCTGGCTTAGGACTGGCTCAGCTCTGTCCATCATCGCCACTTGGGGAGTGAACCAGCGGACAGCAGACCCTCCTCTCTGTCCTTCTCCCTGAAATCTGCCTTTCAAATAAAAATAGATGAATCTGTTAAAAAACACATATTTCTATAGGATCTTCCTGTTGGGGTCCATGCAGTGGATGTGGGGGACACGAAGGTGTGAAGAGAATTGTTCCATTGCAGGCAGGGCTGTAAGGAACTTCCCGCTGTTTGGCAGGCCAGGTGGATGTCTCTACAACCACCTGAATGCAGCTCCACCTTCCTTTGCATGGACACTGGACCACCCTGCAGAAGAACTCTAAGCCATTCAGGCATTGTTTGCTACCGTGGAGTTGGCTTTTTTACTCAATGTGAGCTTGAAGGTTAATGTCAATAATAACGTCTTGCAAAAGGGCCTTCTCTTATTCCTACTGTCTTGGCTGTCCCCATTGACCTTATGCTAATCAAGGAACCTATATTCAGGCATTCATTCATTCCTTCATCTTTAGGTTCTCGTTTTCTTTGTGATACAAGATTGAATTGTAGAATAAGAATTGTAGCAGGGAGTTCTATTGTTTTTCGGTAAGACACATGGCAGAATTATCCTTAGAAACACCCACTTGACCATGACGTAAAAAGGCTGAGCCAGAGTTTGACTGATTTTGTATAAATAAAGCGGACAGCTTTATTGCATCGTCCACAATGATCATGGAATCCTAGTGGTCCATCTCTCTCTACTCTCTTTGCGCCTCATCCACCCACATTCATGAGTTCTGAACTCAGCTGGACTCAAGCATCTTCCCATATATCCATATCTTTCTACTGAAAGGAAACATTTTATACTCACCTGTAATGCTTTGTTGGCTTCTTTTATGTCTTCTATTTTGAGTTTTGATCTAAAAAGATTACAAATACACCCAAATTTCAGCACACATTTTTAAACAAAACACCTTTTTAAACATTAGAAAGTATTAGTTTATGATCATAAAAAAATCATAAAATCATTTATGATCCTAATGATTTTTTATGGCCAGTGGGATATTTCATATCTTCCTGTATTTCCTAAATGTCTAAGCAAAAACGTATCTAATTTAAAATGTGCTTCTTTAAAGAAAGAAGTGTTGGCAGTTTCACGTGATCATGTCAAAATCAGGGACTAAAATTCACTGTAGATTTACTATGTGGTAAACACTCTGACAGACCCTGTGCTTGCATACCCTCAACCCCAAATCTTCACAGAAATCTAGTAAAAATGAACAGACAAAATGATATTAAATCACCTGTAGGAGCTCAAAGAAGTGGAAATTGAGGAAGTCAGGACTCACACTCTGCCCTGTGTGAACTCAGAATGCACATGCTAACCATTTACGCTCATTATTTCTCCAGCAAGTATACAGCAGGGGCTAAAGGAGAAAATGTTGTGGAAGACTTAACTGTGATACTTTCCTGCCTTCAGAAAATATATATGTGAAAGTGAATGCAGATTTTAACTGGCAATATTTAATTTGTTTTAGTAATACATTCAATTCTAAATTAAATCTTCACAAGTTTACCCCAGAGACCTGGCAAAATATTCAGTCAAGATATAAAGATGGAGCCAACCCAAAGCACAATTAGAAGGTTGAGAAAAATGAGCCATGAGGGCTCAGCTAGCTAATCTTCTACCTGAAGTACCAGCATCCCATATGGTCGCTGGTTCTCATCCCAGCAGCTCCACTTCCCATCCAGCTCCCTGCTTGTGGCCTGGGAAAGCAATTGAGGACGGCCCAAAGCCTTGGGACCCTTTAACCATGTGGAAGACCTGGAGTAGGAAGTTACTGGCTTCCAGATCAGCTCAGTTCCGGCCTTTCAGACTGCTTGGGGAGTGAATTATCGGGCAGAAGATTTTCCTCTCCGTCTCTCCTCCTCTCTGTATATCTGCCTTTCCAATAAAAATAAAACAAAATAAAAATATTAAAAAAAAAATTCAGCACCTGTTGTTTCGGTAAAACATACTAAGTGAACTCCTGGATTATTTGCCCTGGAAGAAATGAAATATGATTCTGTGCTCTCACCTGCTGGGAAACATTCACAGCTAAAATCCAGTAAAACTTTCAACAGAATCTCTCCAATCTAGTAATTCTTAAAGTTTTTTTGTGCTTTGTCTTTCATTCCTGTATCTAAACTTCTCTGCCTCACGGTTTGGTAACACACATGTTCTCTATCGGCATCAAGGGCACTCAGACAAAGGAAAGAAGTGCACGTACTCGCTGAGCTTGCTGCCAAGTTCTTGAAGAGCTTGCTCTTGCTCATGATAGACTTTTCTCAACTGCTGGTTTTCATCCTGGAGGTTGAGGAACTCCTTCAAAACAATAAATGACACACACAAAAAAGTAATTAAAAAACAAGAAGAAACTATACGTGTGTGTATGTGTGTGTGTGTGTGTGAGAAAGAGACTAATTAGCAGAATCTCTCAGCTTTTAATGAAAAATGAAATTATGTGTCCAAAGCTCTTTCCTAGCTGTTCCAACTATTGCCCACTCACTTCATCTCTTCATTTATCTATTTTTAAAATGACCTGCTGTCCTGTTTTTCTTGACATAAAAGTAAATTATGATTCATCTTTTGAAATAAGTTGACATGTGTTAAGACAAGTTTTACCACTATTTACTTTTTTAAGACCAGTCATTTGTTGGGTCTCATTTCTGAGATGAGATAAGGCCTCTTTCTCCTTCTGAAGATCTTCCTGCAAAGTCTGCCTCCACTCCTTCTCAATCTTCAGATCCGTTTCCAGCTGTACCCTTGAAGCACAAATAAACAAAAGTTCAAGTGTTTTTTTATCACACAAGGATTGTATATATATCTTAATAGCAATAACTTTCTAATTCCATTTTTTAAAAAAGAAGCTTTTTTACTGAGTTGAAAGCAGAATGAAAGAAACAGAGAGAGAAAAACAAAGAGAGGATCTTTCCTCTGTTGCTGGTTTACTTCCCAAATGACTAGGAACTCCATCTGCTTCTCCCGCTGGTGGCAGGGCCCAAACATTCAGGCCATCAGATGCTGCCTCCCAGGAGCCTCAGTAGGGAGCTCGATCAGAAGCAGAAGAGCCAGTGTTCAAACTGATGTGCCAACATGGGATGCTGTAGTCACAATTAGCAGCTGAATTTGCTGCACAACACCAGCTCTCACGTGTCTCATATTTCTTAACACAATTTCTTTCTTCAACAAAAAATTTGATATAAAAAGTGCAAAGACAGAGGAGACCTCCTTTAAGCTGGTTCACTCCCCAAATGCCCATAGAAGCTGGGGCTAGGCCAGGAGCTGGCAACCCCATTAGGGTATCCCAGAGGGGTGGCAGAAACCCAGTCCTCCAGCCATCATCTGCTGCCTCCTGGTGAGTGCATTAACAACTAGGAATAGGGCAGGATGCGATGCAGGCACTCTGGAATGGGAATGTTGCAAGTGGTGGATCTTAATCACTACACCAAAGCCTACCTATCCTATATATTTGTTAGTGAACAAGCTCAGCAAAAATTTTTTTAAAGATTTATTTATTTATTGGAAAGTCAGATATACAGAGAGGAGGAGAGACAGAGAGGAAGATCTTCCATCTGCTGATTCACTCCCCAAGTGGCCACAACGGTTAGAGCTCAGCCAATCCAAAGCCAGGAGCCAGGAGCTTCTTCTGTGTCTCTCACAAGGGTGCACATTCCCAAGGCTTTGGGCTGCCCTCAACAGCTTTCCCAGGCCACAGGCAGGGAGCTGGATGGGAAGCAGAGCAGCCAGGATACGAACCAGGGCCCATATGGAGTCCTGGAGCATGCAAAGTAAGAACTTTAGCCGCTAGGCTACTGCACCAGGCCCCTCTTTTTAAGATTTTTTTTTTTTTTTTTTTGGAAAGTCAGATATACAGAGAAAGGAGGAGAGACAGAGAGGAAGAACAATTTTTTTTAAAAGATTTATTTATTTTTATGTGAAAGGCAGACTTAGGAAAAAAAAAAAAAAGACAGAGGGAAACATCTTCCATCCACTGGTTCACGCTACAAGCTGAGCTAATCCAGAGCTAGGAGCCAGGAGCTTCTTCCTGGTCTCCCACATGAGTGCAGGATCCTAAGGCTTTGGGTCATCATTTATTGCTTTTCCAGGCCACAAGCAGAGAGCTGGATGGGATGTGGAGCAGCCAGAACAAAAAGACGTGTCTGTACGACTTCCTAGAGCATGCAAGGCAGAGATTTTAGCCACTGAGCCATTGCACCAGGACTCCAGCTCAACTTCTGATCGAACTCTTCGCTAATGCTCCTCGGAAAGCAGCAGAAGCTGACACAGGTATCTGGGACCCCATCACCCACTTGGGAGCCATGGGTGGAGTTTCAGATTCCTGGCTTCTTCCTCACCCAGTACTGGCTATCGTGGCCATCTGAAGAGTGAACCAGCAAACGAAACACCTCGTTCTCCCTCTCTGTAACTGTGCAACTACTCACAGAAATACAATCAACTTTAAAAAATTGTGAAATACAGGCTGGTGTGGTGCCACAATAGGCTAATCATCCATGTGTAAGCATCACCATCCTATATGGGTACCGGTTTGTGTCTCAGTTGCTCCACTTCTGATCTAGTGCCCCACTAACAGTCTGGGAAAGCAAAAGAAGGTGGTGAGTCCTTGGAATCCTGCACCCACGTGGGAGACCCAAAAGCAGCTCCTGGCTCAGCAGACTGGCTGAGTCAGCTGAAGCTGATTCCTGGGCCCAGTGCAGTGGCACAGCAAGTTAATTCTCTGCGTGCATGCCCTGTGGGTGCTGGTTTGTGTCCTGGCTGCTCTGTTTCTGATCCAGCTCTCTGACTGTGGCCTGGGAAAGCAGAAGAGTATAGTCTGAGTACTCAGGCTTTTGGACCCACATGGGAGACCTGGAAGAAGCTCCTGGCTTGGGGTAGCTCAGTTCTGGCTGTTTTGGCCATTTGGAGAGTAAACCAATGAATGCAAGACCTGTTTCTCTGTCTCTGCCTCTCTCTCTCTTCTTTATATAAATCTGCCTTTCAAATAAAAATAATAAATGCTAAAAAGAAAAGCTGATTACTGCAAAAATACACAGAAAAGGCTACATCTATATAATCGAGATATGAAAACTCAAACAATAAGGTGCAATTTTCTAGGCTAAAGGATTACTGTAAGTTAACCATAACATGTTGGTATAGGCCTGTGTTAATGGATGCGATACAGTGTCCATGATGTAGCAAATAAAAATGCAAGATACTAAGGGATGTGCAGCATGATATGTCTAACAAAAATACAAAAATAATTGCATATACCAAAAAAGCATTTTCAAGTTGGTTAGCTTTCATTTTTTCCCTACTTTTCATATTTTCTGAAGTTTTCACTCAGAGCATGTCATCTTTTCATAACTAATACAGTTAGTTCCATTTTAGGAGAAAAATGGAACTTCTCTTTGTCTGACAAGTCCCAGCTGCCCATTTATATGCGTACAGTTCCAAGCGTTCAGAACTGTCAGGGATTCCCCTCTCTCTGAACTGACAGTTCATGTTCTACCAACCCAGCACCAACTGAGGTGGGCTGGCTTTTAGCATCACTGCAGGCAAACCTCTCTCTGCAGCTGCGCTCAAGCTCTGCTCAGTACAGCAGGGCAGGCGGAGGTCCCTCAAGGGGCCTGGGAGCATGCACATTTGGGCGGGGATTAAAAAAATAATGGCATCACTGAAGCATATGTCACATCACTACAGAGTAAATACCAAATTTGTCCTTTCCAAGTTTTTGTCAAACATTAGAAAGGAGACTCAGTAAGAGAGTAAATATGATTTGGGGGCTGGCGCCATGGCTCAACAGACAAATCCTCTGCCCTGTGGTGCCAGCATCATAAATCCTCTGCCCTGTGGTTTGTGTCCTAGCTGCTCTGTTTTCCATCTGGTTCCTAGTTTATAGCCTGGAAAAACAGCGGTGGGTGGCCCAAGTCCTTGGGACCTACAAACTCCTAATTCCTGGCTTCAGATCAGCTCAGCTCTGGCTGATGTGGTCACTTGGGGAGTGAACCAGTGGACTGAAGAAGACCTTCCCCAGTCTCCCCTCTCTATAAATCTTTGAAATACGCACAAATAAATCTCAAGAGATAGAGAGAAATGCTGTCTCAAGACAACATTCTACTGAATAGTAATGTGTCTCGTCTTGCTTTTGCTGGGTTTCGTTTGACAGGGCACAGGTTCGGACACAACAGAGCTGGAGTACCCTCAACAAACTGGGTTTACATATTCCTAGGATGTTGCTTGACCAAGGTAGCCCTGGAAGCACTGGCTATCCTTTTCTGAAAGTGCTTCACATTAAGAGCAAATTCTTGATTGTGAGGTATTTTTGTTTTTTGGACGGTGGGCTTTAGTTTCTATTTTTGTTTGTATTTTAAGATTTATCTTAAATTTTTTTTTAATTGAAAAGGCGGCTTTAAGAGAGGAGATAGAGAGAGAAAAATCTCTCCACTGGTTCACTCCCCAAGAGACCACAACAGCCAGAGCTGAGCTGCTCTGAAGCCTTAGCCAGGAGCTTCTTCCATGGGTACAGGGTTCCAAGGCTTTGGGCCGTCCTCAACTGCTGTTCCAGGCCACAAGCAGGGATCTAGATGGGAAGTAGAGCAGCTGGGATGGGAACTGGCGCCCATTTGGGATCCCAAAGTACACATGGAGAGGATTCAGCCATTGAGTCTAGGCTATAGTTTCACAATATATAAATTTATAAATATATAAAAAAGTCTCCAAACAGGACAATATTCCCTGGAATAAAGACTTAATTCTCTATATCAATTCCTCAAAATATGATTTTTGTGTTAGATTTAAAAGACACTTAGAATTCTGGTTCTAAATGAGATGGAATAAACACATTACTCCTACCCTGTCAAATAACTGTAGCTCAAAACCCTGAATGGATATCTACTTCCAAATCAAAGATGAACTCCCAATTAAACGATTAAATATGTCTTGACAACAGGATTCTGGATTCTCTGCCACTGCCTATACCTACAATGTCAGGATACACTGAAACAGCAGAACGATGGTCTTATGACCGTTAATGAAGTACTATATATATATCATAATAATACAGTGGAAATCTGTGAGGGAAAGCAATGTGGGGAGGGCAAATCCCAGAGCCTATGGCACTGCATCATAAAACAAAACAAAAAACTGCCCTTCCCAGAAACATGTTCAAAATCCGACTTCCTAAGCTTTGTCTTAAAGGTAGATAGCATGGTACCCCGGTGGCTAGGGTCCTTGCCATGGATACGCTGGATGGGATCCCATATAGGTAACAGTTTGTGTCCCAGCTGCTCATCTTCCCTTCCAGCTCCCTGCTTCTGGCCTGGGAAAGCAGTGGAGGATGGCCCATGGCCTGGGAACCCTGCACCATTATTGGAGACCTGGAGGAAGCTCCTGACTCCTGACTTCAGACTCAGCTCAGTTCCGGCTATTGTGGCCACTTGGGGAGTGAGCCGGCAGATGGAAAAGCTTTCTGTTTCTCCTTTCTGTAAATCTGACTTTCCAATAAAAATAAATAAATCTTTTTTAAAAAGTAAATTGTTTTCAAAATAAAATGAATCAAATTTTTATATACTAGGGGAAAAAAAACCTGGGACATACACAACAGAAAGGTTAAGACAACTTCGCCTGGCGTGAGAAGGCAGGTGTTTAGGAAATCCCAGACCTGAGGAACAAGTGGTGACTCACTACAGTTTCTCTTCTCTGCTGTTGTTCAGCCTGGGTAACAGAGAAGCCCTCAACCCCTCAACACCAACGGGCACAGACAATGAAAGCTCCAAGCAAAGCCTACTCTTTCAGCAAAGGACTGGGATGGAGATGTCTCACGCATAACGGGCTTTTGACAACATCCAATTCAAACAAAACAGCAGAGGAAAAAAAAAAAAACCTATGGCCTCCCCACCAAATCCCATTGGCACAGGCTGAGGCGGGGCCCCAGAAGTTCACTGTTGCCTAGCAATAATAAGGTGTACCATGTATTCCCTGCTGTGGAGCTAGCATGTGCTGTACCAACCAGCAGCGATAAGGTGTCTCCATGTGCCAGTGGCACCTGGAACTCTCAGCCCCATGCTGCAGCAAGCAGGCATTCCCTATCTGCCCCACAGTGGCAGCGAAAGCCAAGAGGAACATCTAGGTGTGTAGATGGTAACACATCACACACTCCTGTCCAGTGTCAGCAGAAGTGCAGTGGAGAGTATGGCTGTCAAGCACCCTCTTCCGTTCCATCTGAGTTGACCCTAGGCTTGTACCCAGCTCAGTGCAACACATCACTGACCATGTTCCCCTACTAGCACGGCTTCATTAGAAGATGGACAAAACAGATTTAAATAACAGAGCAGAGTACATAAAACCCCAAATGTCCAGGATGCAACTGGAAAACATCATACCAAGACTAAGTAAAATCTCCACATGAGTGAAAAAAAAAAATACATCAAGAGATGTGTCACATAATTCCAAACAGTTAAGCTATCTGACAAGAAGGTATAAGTTAACATCATAAAAATGCTCCCTTAGCCAGTAAGTTCATGTGAAAGAACACAAGAGGAAGGTTGGCGTGAAGTCTCAGTGCCCAAATCCTCACGTTGCACGTGCCAGGATCCCATATGGGTGCTGGTTCGTGTCCTGGCTGCTCTACTTTCCATCCAGTTCCCTGCATACAGCCTGGGAAAGCAGTTGAGCATGGCCCAAAGCCTTCAGGCTCTGCACCCGCGTGGGAGGCCTGGCAGAAACTCCTGGCTTCAGACTGGCTCAGCTCTGGCCATGGCGGCCACTAGGGTAGTGAACCAGTGGAAGGAGGAACTTCTCTCGGTCTCTCCTCTCCATAAATCTGATCAGCCTTTCCAATAAAAATTTAAAAAAAAATCTGTCTCCCTTCCTTTCAAATGAAAAGAAACTTAAAAACAAAAAAGGGATAACATTTTTTAAAAAATATTATAAAGAGGAAAGGGTAAAAAGACTTAAATGGAAGTAGATGCTAAACTTTACCCAAAATGGTGTAACACTGATACAAGTAGACTGCAAAAATCTGTACTTACGTAATATAATGCTTAGAATAACCCCTAAAAAAGCTACAAAGAAACATACTGAAAAACACTACAGAAAAAAATTAGAAATCTGTATAATGTACACATGAAGTCTAAACAAGTTGGGCCCAGTGCAATAGCCTAGCAGCTAAAGTCTTCACCTTGCATGCACTGAGATCCCATACAGATCCCAATTCTAATCCTGGTGGCCCCGCTTCCCGTCCAGCTCCCTGCTTGTGGCCTGGGAAAGCAGTCAAGCATGGTCCAAGCCCTGGGACCCTGTACCCACATGCGAGACCTAAAGGAGGCTCCAGGATCCTGGCTCTTGATGGACTCAACTTTGGCTATTGCGGCCACTTGCGGGGAGTGAACCAGCAGATGGAAGATCTTTCTCTCTGTCTCTTTTCTCTGTAGATCTGCCTTTCCAATGAAAACAGATAACTTAAAAAAAAAAAAGTAAAAAGTGCACTGATTGTCGATTTCTCTGACGCTCTTTAACTCTTTCCAGTAAATAAATAGACGTGAAAAAGAAGGCGCATCAGCCCTCCAGGAACTCCCCTGGGCATGCATTCCTTAACCCTTTGTTTCATGTACATACAGATATATACACATGCATTTTAACTTTCTTTTTACAAACTGGATATTCTAGCAGTGTGCATCTGATGTAGCAGTTACAATGCTGCATGCGGCACCCACATCTCATATTGGAGTGCCTGGGATCAAGTCCGGCTCTCCCTCAGCTTCCTGCTACAGTGTGCGGGGGAGGAAGTGGGTGAGGACTCTAGTGTTCAGGCCCCTGTACTGAGTTCCCAGCTCCTCTGCCTTTGTGAGCATTTGGGTAGTGAACCAGTAGAGGAAAAATCTCTCCCTCTCCACCTTTCATACAAAAGGAAAATTAATTTTTTCAAAATTGGAAAACTGGTATCCTGTCTGCAGCATACCTTTTTTTTCAACTCAATGACATAATAGGTTTCTTATCTGAAATGCTTGCAATCAGAAGTGTTCAGATTTGGGATTTTTTTTTTCAGAATCTGGAATATTTACAAATACATAATGAGATATTTTGTGAATGGAACAAGAAATTCATTTATGTTTAGTACAAAACCTTATACCCACAGCATGAAAGTGAGTGTACACAATATGCCTAGTGTACCTGTGTTTTGACTGTCACCTATCTCATGATGTCATGTTAATATCACAAAGTCCTAAACTTCAGAATATTCTGGATTTTCAGTTTAGGGATGTTAGGTCTGTCCTGCTGACATCGTTCCCAACTGGAGACGGATACAGTTATACACAGCCATCATTAAGTGCTAATTATAATGTTCTCAAAAACACGTTATTACTTGATAACATAAGTTGATTGGAGTTACAAAAGCCTACAGTGCTCAGTATTGAGAGAAGAGCCATGATAATGTTAACAGCAGAAAGAACTCTCAGAACAGGAAAACCACAAGACAGTTGAAATTGGTCCACGAACAGTTAAAGGAACAAAAATGTGTAAGCACAACCATATTTTCTAGTTTTTTTCTTTTTTAAAATGAGCACTGCAATTAGATGAATGAAAATATTAATATTCTACCATTGCGTGCCTCCCCCTAACACACACACACACACACACACACACACACGGATTTGGGGGGGGAGAATTAGGCTAATTCAAGCACTTAGTTTCAGGAAATACTCACAGCTGTTTCTCCTTTTGGGAGATTTGTTTCTGCAGACTGTCGGATTTACTCAGACACTCTTGCAGGTATTTCTCATCTTCCTCTTCAGCTTCCATTTTCGCCTTCTCTGTTTGCTGCAATCTGGTGTAATTCAAATCAACTTTGGGTAAAACTGAGGCTAGAACTAGGGTGTAAAAGGGTGAAGAAGACAAATAAAAGAAAAATGGGGAAATAGAAACATTTCTAAATGAAAACAAAGTTTGGGGGGAAACTCACAAACTCAAACGTGAAAGAGCCACACAATGTCTAGAAACTGTTTAGTGATTTTTTTTTCCAACATAACACATATAATATGCCCAAAATACTATCTTCAAATTTGGTTTATTTCTCTTTTATAATTAACAATGGGAAAGTAATACAGCCTTTACCACTTAGGTAGAACATAATGAAATCAAATTTCAAAGTATGTTATGGCCTTTATACAAAACCATGAAAATCAAAGTCCTGATGTCTATGCTAGGTGGAGAAGCCACACTGTCGTGTTGTGCTGGGATGTGTCTGCCAGGAATCAAGTGTGCTACAAGGCCAAGAGCAAAGACCTGCAATTACTCTGATGATAGCCGAGTCCCTCCTACAGGATCTTTGTGCATTTACTAAACTAAGACAAAGCTGTGCGACAGCTGGGGGTGTGGACACAGGTGTTTTTATCAAAGTCAAAAATGAATGTAGCACTAGTTGGCGTCATTCCCTATAGAGTGCTCTTGTTCCTCCAACTGACTATTAAAAATCAACTAAAATGTAATTTTCGTTCTTCCTAATTTTATTTGTAAGCTATTGCTTCTCTCTGTGCCTAGTTGTACTTCCTGCCTCCTTAGGCCATCTAGGAGTTATTAACTTTCACATTTTTATAAGAAAATACCTCCAAAGATTCAAGGACATTATCTCCTTTTTGGGAATCACAAATTTCTGCTCAACAAAAAAAAAATAAATAAATAAGAAAAAACTGGCTACTTTCTTCCATACCAATAGGGCAATTCTCACACGTTTTAGGAACAGAAATGCTGTTTCTAAAAAGATGGAAGAGTAGCTTTTCAATTATCTCTCAGTTAAAATTTACATTTAAATGTCAGGGTGGTGGAGATGCTTTTCTCTGAAGTTAGAAGAACGCAGAATAAAGTCAGGGTGAGGTAGGCCTTGGAGTTGTGCTATCAGAGAGAGGGCAGAGAGGGACTGGCAGTGCCGCTAAAGCACAGGAGGGTGGCCGGTGTGGGCTATGCACAAAGCAGCAAGGGAGTCCTGAGGCCAGCAGTGGGCCAATGGGGAAAACAAAAATCCGTGCCAACACGTTGTGAAACTAAAAGTTAACTGCTTTTTAAACAATGTTTATGTTTTAATTCAAAAAAGTTGCTAGAAAGATAAAACTGCATTTGAAAATGCTGACCGCTTCTCCCACCCACAAGGGGCAGTACTCCAATCAGCCCTCGTGCACACGGTTGGAGGAGTGTATTTTTGGAAAACCAGGTGCACCCACTCTGCTGGACAACACCCAGCAGCCAACTGAGACAGCACAGGGCTCTTGATACTGTTTGACTTAATAGCATACATTTCTTTTTCAATTAAATATATTTTAAAACTGTTGATTCTCTTTTAGTCTGGTTAAATAAGTGGTTTTCAGAAAGAGATATCTTTGACCAGCTTGTACTGGTCCTGAGTGTCACTGTTGGCACATTTCACCAATGACATTGCAATTGTCCTAGTTTGAGTTAACAAGTCACTGTCACTTCATAATGGAATGGACAGAAATCAAAGACAGAAAAAGGTAATAAGGATGTCCAAAATGTAAAAATGGGGATAAAGAAAAACAGAAAAGAAAAAAAAAGAAGAAAGAGGATGTCAATAAAAGAATATTCATGTCCATAAAGCATTAATAGTTATGTTTTTCATAAGTAGATTCAAAGAAAGCAATGATAAGACATATGTTGACACCAACATGACAGGGCAATGGAAATACATTACATTTTCCAACAATAAAAGTGAAAAATGCTAATATAAACCAATTCAATTTAAACAAAATTGTATCTTGGGTTGGGTTGAGGGTCTGAGTTCAAAAAAAAAAAAAACTAAACTATCAATTTGGAATGCTTGACCTCAGATAAGGAGATGGTGAATGGCAGATATGACAATTAATGTGCATGGGAATCAATCAGGGATAATCCCATCATGGGTTTTGTTCATTTTTAGTTTTTTCAAGGTTTTTTGCTTGTGTATTTGTTTTATACAGTAGGTTGCACCACATAAAACTGCTGATCTTAGGCTTTTTCTAAAAAAAAAAAAAAGATGGCAACTTCCAATCAACAGGCAACTTGATTCCATGCAACAACCAAAACAAAAGGCAAACTCCTGCTGGGCTTCAACAGAAAACATGCTCTAATTTATATTTTCCCACCGGCTTCTGTGGCAGGTGTCAGAGCCAAACAAACAAAAAAAGAGGAAGAAGGGAGGAAAAAAGAAACTAAGATTGGAAGTGCTGTACCTCTGTTCCAGCTGCCTCATGGCTGCAGTGATTTTATTGGTTTTTTCTTCTAGTCGGGCAATTATTTCATTTTTTTCTTTCAATCCATCTTCAGAGCCCTATTTACAAAAGCATAAGAAAATAGTGGTGTTCATTTTAAAACTTATATTTTACTGGGAAGGGAAACGGAGGGAAAGGGAAAAACTTTATTTTACTTATTTTGAAAGGCATAGTTAGAAATGAGGAGACAGATACACTTTCAGACAATGGCTAGCACTAGGCCAGGCTGATGCCAGGAGCCAGGAGCTTCACCCTGGTCTCCCATGTGGGCAGAAGGGGCCGAAACACTTGGGCCATCGCTTGCTGCTTTTCCCAGGACATAAATGGGGAAATGGATGGGAAGTGGAGCACGTGGAACACAAACCAGTGGCAACATTACCTGCTTTGCAACAATGCTGCACACACATTATATTTTGAGAGACAGAATACTCCCATTCACCATTCAATCTCAAGTGCTCCCAGGGGCTGAGAGTGGACTAGAGCTAGAAGTCAGAAACCCAAACCGGGTCTCCCATGTGGGCAGCAGTAACCCAATTACTCACTGCCCTTACTGCTGCGTCCCAGGGTCTGTAACAGCAGGAAGCCAGGGTGGGACACAGGAACCTTTACCAGTGTCCTAATCATTTGGCTGAAGACCTGCTCAATTTTTTTTTAAAGATTTATTTTATTTTTATGGAAAGTCAGATATACAAAGGAGGAGAGACACAGAAGACCTTATGACTGCTGATTCACTCTCCAAGTGGCCACAACAGCCAGAGCTATGCTGATCCGAATACAGAAGCCTAAAAATTCTTTCCAGGTCCCATGTGGGTGCAGGATCCCAAAGCTTTCAGCCGTCCTTGACTGCTTTCCCAGGCCACAAGCAGGGAGCTGGATGGGAAGCTGGGTGGCCAGGATATGAACCAGTGCCCATATGGGATCCCAGCACATGTAAGGTGAAGACTTTAGCTGCTAGGTTACCGTGCTGGGCGCAGACCTACTCAATTTTAATTTTTTAAATGATTCATTTATTTGAAAAGGCAGAGTTAGAAAGGGAGAGACTAAGGGAGAGCTTGTAACTACTGGTTCACTACCCAAATGGCTGCAACGACTGGGGATGGACCAGGCCAAAGCCTGGAGCCGGGAGTTGCAGGGCCTCCGTGTGAGTGCAGCAGTTCAAGCACTTAGGTCATCTTCTGCTGACTTCCTAGGTGCATTAGTAAGGAGACGGACTGGAAATGGAGCAGCCAGGACTCGAACTGAAGCCCGTAAGGGATGTGGATGCTGCAATCAGTGGCTTAACCGTGTGCCACAGTGCCAGCCCCAAATTTTGATTTTTGAATCAGGATATTTTAAGTTTTTTATACCATTTTGCCATGAGATTATGACTTTGAAATGCGAAAAAATGACCATATTAAAAAATTATTTTATATAAAACAGTGCTACTAGTCTTCATTTAAAATGCAATAAGCAGAAAAAGTTGAATGTCTATAGAAGACAACAGAAAAAATTTTTATAAAATAAGCCATTTTCAAATTGAGTAAATTGTAAAGGTATTTTGGCAGCAAACCTATTTAACAGCAGCATCATTTTATTAGAAATTTCAGTTATGAGGGGCCCGGCGGCATGGCCTAGCAGCTAAAGTCCTCTCCTTGAACACCCCGGGATCCCATATGGCGCCGGTTCTAATCCTGGCAGCTCCACTTCCCATCCAGCTCCCTGCCTGTGGCCTGGGAAAGCAGTTGAAGACAGCCCAAGGCCTTGGGTCCCTGCACCTGTGTGGGATACCCAGAAGAGGCTCCTGGATCCTGGCTTCAGATTGGCACAGCACCGGCCGTTGCAGTCACTTGGGGAGTGAATCATCGGACAGAAGATCTTCCTCTCTGTCTCTCCTCCTCTCTGCACATCTGACGTTGTAATAAAAATGAATAAATCTTTAAAAAAAAAAAAAGAAATTTCAGTTGTGATAGTGAAACATTTCAACCAAAATTCAATGTTTCTCAAGAATACACTGTATGAAGAACGACCCAAAAGTGTCTTACTTGCTTACATTCAGATTTTTCATACAAGATTCAACCTTTGCACTGTTAACTCCTCAGAGTTAGGAAACAGATTAAAGCAAGGGATTCTTTTGCCTGCTCTTTGTTTTTTTGGTTTTTTTTTTAACTACTTCTGGGCCCAGGGCAAAAGCCTAGTGGCTAAAGTCCTCACCCTGCCTGTACCGGGATGCCATATGGGTGCCAGTTTGTATACCAGCTACTCCACTTCCTGTGAGGTCCCTGCTTGTAGTCTGGGAAAGCAGTCAAGGACAGCTTAAAGCCTTGGAATCCTGTACCCCTGTGGGAGACCCAGAAGAGGCTCCTGGCTCCTGGCTTCAGACTGGCTCAGCTCTGGCCATTGCTGCCACCTGAGGAGTGAACTGGTGGTTGGAAGAGCTTTCTCTCTGTCTCTCCTCCTCTCTGTAAATCTACTTTCCAATAAAATTAAATAATTCTTTTAAAAATTTTATTTTTGCTTGTATTTACTATTTGTAACTGAAACATTAAAGATGTACACGTGGGCCTGGCATGATAGCCTAGAGTATAAATTCTTCCTTGCATCTGCTGAGATCCCATATGGGTGCAGATTGTGTCCTGGCTGACCAGTTCCAAACAAGCTCCTTGCTTGTGACCTGGGAAAGCAAGGATGGCCCAAGGCCTTGGGACCCTGAACTCACTCAGGAGACCAGGAAGAGGCTCCTGGTTCCTGGCTTTAGATCAGCTTAGCTCTTTCCATTGCGGCCACTTGGGGAGTGAATCAACATAGAGAAGATCTCTTTCTCTGTCTCTCTTTCTCTCTGTAAATCTGGCTTTCCAATAAAAATTAAAAAGCAAATCTTAAAGAAAAATGTACACATGTGCAAGGTACCACGTGAGAGTTCCACATATCTATGCACTGTATTATATTTTGTAAACCTTCCATTTAGACAAATACACACTGGCTCTTATAACAGCATAGTTAAAATTGGTTCATCTCTTAAAAATAAAAGATTTTTCTCTTCTTACAAACACTTCACTTTCTAAAACATAAAAATAATTACAACAATGAGAACATGCCTTACCTGCAACTTTTGATACATCTCTATGTTAATTGCTTTAACTTCCTCGAGTTGCTGTCGAAGGCCTATCAAGGTATCCTGTTTCTCATGGATATCTTTCTCCAACAACTTCATAGCAAGTTCAATCTCATGTTTCATGTTTACTTGTACCGCTAGCTCGTTCTCCACATCCTGCAAATTCAACGACTCCTCAGATCACATGCCACTTTTCACGTTATCAAAATCAGACACATTCCAGTTGATGAGATTAATCAAGATTTCCCTTTCTTTACTCTTTTTAAGTTAACCAAAGAGAAGCAACCAGAATCAACAGAATATATTAAGTATTTTAAATGTGTGTGATTTTTTTGCTAAGATGAAAGCATTTTCTATATTGTTATCCATCTACTCAACTTTTTCATGAACTGAAGAATTTCTTAAAAGATTTAATTTTTTTTATCTGAAAGGCAGATGTACAGAGAGAAGGAGGGAGAGAGAGAAGGTCTTGCATCTGCTGGTTTACTTTCAAAATAACAACAGGTAGAGCTGAGGTGATCTGAACCCTGTGGCTAGGAAGCTTTTTCCAGGTCTGCCACACAGGTCCAGGATTCCTAGGACTTGTGTCATTTTCACTGTTTTCCCAGGCGATAAGCAGAGAGCTGGACTGGAAGTGGTGCAGCTGCAACATGAACTGGTACCCATATGGGATGCCGGTGCCACAGGGAGGAGGATTAGTCTGCTGCACCACCATACTAACAAACCTCATGAATTATTTTCCTTTAAACAAAAGGAAATTGATTAGCCTGTTTGGGCATAGTCCAGTTCTGGCTATTGAGGGCATCTAGGGAGTGAGTCACAGCTGGAGGCTCTATCCATCTATCTCTGCCTTTTAAATAAATCAAATAAAATTCATTAGTTTTTTTTTTTTAAAGAATTCTGGCAGAAGGACTGAAGATGCTTTCTAACGTTAAAGACAAACAGCAATGGGCACCCCTTCTTGACCTGGGTTTTTACGACCACAAGAATTCAGTCAGCTATACATTTGTACATTTCTATATTGCATTTTACCATTTTAAAAAGTTAACTTTTTAACAGAAATATGATTTTAAATATTTAATATTTTAATACATCCTTATAGTTCATTCCGTATTTTTATAATGCCAGTTCCAACCCATTCTGGTCATAACCATAGATTAGTTTTTTTTAAAGATTTATTTATTTTTATTACAAAGTCAGATATACAGAGAGGAAAGAGAGGCACAGAGGAAGATCTTCTGTCTGATGATTCACTCCCCAAGTGGCCGCAACAGTCGGTGCTGCGCTGATCCGAAGCCGGGAACCAAGAACCTCCTCTGGATCTTCCACACAGGTGCAGGGTCCCAAGGCTTTGGGCCGTCCTTGACTGCTTTCCCAGGCCACAAGCAGGGAGCTGAATGGGGAGTGGAGCTGCTGGGATTATAACCGGCACCCATATGGGATCCTGGCGTGTTCAAGACGAGGACTTTAGCTGCTAGGCCACGCTGCTGGGCCCCGATCACAACCATAGATTGTTATCCACAGTTTAAAAACACTGCTATGGGGACCAGCATTGTGGCTTAAGTAGGTAAAGCCACAACCTGTCAGTATTTCATATAAATTCTGATATATACTGGCTGCTCCACTTCTGATCCAGTGCACTGCCAGTGGTCAAGGGAGGCAGCCAAGCATGGCCCAAATGCTTGGGCCATGCAACCACATGCGAGACGTGGATGAAGCTCCTGGTCCTCGGGGGAGGAAGTCAGCAGATACAGGAATTCTCTTACTGTAATTCTGATGTTTGAAATAAAGAAACCTTTTGGCCCAACAGCATGGCCTAGCAGCTAAAGTCTTCGCCTTGAACACGCCAGGATCCCATATGGGCGCCAGTTCTAATCCCAGCAGCTCCATTTCCCATTCAGCTCCCTCCCTATGGCCTGGGAGAGCAGTCGAGGATGGCCCAAAGCCTTGGGACCCTGCACGCACATGGGAGACCTGGAGGAAGTTCCTGGTTCCCGGCTTCGGATCAGCACAGCACTGACCGTTGCAGTCACTTGGGGAGTGAATCATCGGACGGAAGATCTTCCTCTCTGTCTCTCCAGTCCTCTCTGTATATCTGACTTTGTAATAAAAATAAATAAATCTTAAAAAAAAAAAAAGAAATAAACAAACCTTAGTGAAACAATTAAAAAAATATGTTATAGAGGCAGGCACATTAAGCTGTTCCCTGTGATATTGGCATCCCAAATCAAATTGCCAGTTCACATCCTGACCACTTCACTTCCAATCTAGCTCCCTGTCAATGCATCTGCGAGCAGCAGCTAACAGTCCAAGCATCCTGGTCCTTTGCTATCCACAATGGAGATTCAGCTGGAATTCTGGGGTCCTGCCTTTGGACCCCAGTCCCTGCGGCTGAGACCATCTGGGCAGTGAACCAGCAGATGGAACATCTCTCTCTCCTTCCCTTTCTCCCTCTTGTCTCCCTCTGTGTCATATAAATAACTTTTTCAGAAAATGATATGGTGGTACTTAATTTGAGAGGCTTAAGGGCATGAGTTTGGCAGCTAACAGAGATATTCAATTGTGTGTGATTGGGAATAATTTGTTCCTAGGTTTTGCTATTTAACTCATGAAACCAACCTGCCGTAATTGAGATTCATCCCGCAGCTGTCTTCTGGCTTCATTGTACATTTCATCCAGCCCCTGCCGGGAATGCTTATACGTCTGAACTTCAGTTTCCACATCCACTTTTGTTACCTAGAAAAAAAGCAGAACATTTTTTTCCCATGATATCTATTTTACTTGTATTAAAAAGTGATTCACAGAAATGGATTGGCTACACAAATATATTTTGCTTCTTTTACAATTACATTAAGAACTGTCATATGGGGCCTGGCGGCGTGGCCTAGTGGCTAAAGTTCTTGCCTGGGAATGCACCAGGATCCCATATGAGCGCCGGTTCTAATCCCAGCAGCTTCACTTCCCATCCAGCTCCCTGCTTGTGGCCCAAGAAAGCAGTCGAGGATGGCCCAATGCTTTGGGACCCTGCACCTGCGTGGGAGACCCAGAAGAGGTTCCTGGATCCTGGCTTCGGATTGGCATGGCATCGGCCGTTGCGCTCAATTGGGGAGTGAATCATCGGACAGAAGATCTTCCTCTCTGTCTCTCCTCCTCTCTGTATACCTGACTTTGTAATAAAAATAAATAAATCATAAAAAAAGAAAGAACTGTCATATGGATAATCACTATATATGAAATATATTTGTAATGCATAAATAATAATAATACAGCCAATACTCATTTAACTTTTACTCAATTTAAGAAATGAAGCATTACCTCTCAAGTGTGCCATTTCTTTTTTTTTTTCCTAAAGATTTATTTTTCTTGAAAGGTGGATATACAGAGAGGAGAGACAGACAGGAAGATCTTCCGTCCAATGATTTACTCCCCAAGTGAGCGCAACGGCCGATACTATGCTGATCCAAAGCCAGGAGCCTCTTCCAGGTCTCCCACACGGGTGCAGGGTCCCAAAGCTTTGGGCTGTCCTCAACTGCTTTCCCGGGCCTCAGGCAGGGAGCTGGATGGGAAGCGGGCTGCTGGGATTAGAACCGGCGCCCATATGGGATCCTGGGCGTGCAAGGCGAGGACCTTAACCACTTGCGCCACCGTGCCGGGCCTTTCTTCCTTTTTTTTTAAACTTTTATTATTATTATCATTTTGTGAAACATTTCCATAAGCCCTGGGATTTTTCTTACCCCTTCCCAAAATTCCTTTCCCCCTTTTCTGAGTTCCTCTATATTATTAATATAGTATAGTTCTTCATAAACAGTCTTATGTCTATCATTGCAGGCATGGACAATGGCAGAGACTCCAGTATTCTATTGTCTAGATATAATTAACAGTTTATTGGTAGTCCATCTTTGATCTGGAAGTAGAGATGCATATCGCATTGCATCCTCACATATGGATATGATAGTCTCCATTACACAGCTACCATACCTTCCTTTAAATGAAAAGCCACAACACAAGATCAACAACAGGAAGAAAAACAGAAATTTACAAGGCCATGAAGTTCCCAAGCGGTTTTGATAGTTCAACAGTGCTGAATTGTTGTCGATCCCATCACTGGAATTGTGATGAGATCTCTCCAGAATCCACTGGCTGCTACGGTCCAACTTATAGTTTCCACCTGCCCTGATATTCACTGCCAATGCTTGGTTGGAGTAGTTGATCGATTTGTTCTGTCCTCCATCATCTACCATGGTACCAGGTGTCCCTCTGGAGGCTCCAATGTACTGCCATATCTTCCGTGTACATTTGGATATGCTGTCCCCTGCTCCATCTGAGCTATTTAGGAGGCCCAGCTCTGACACATGCACTCCACAGTCAGACCATGGAACCTGCAATTCTCTCCATGGTTGGAGTTCCAAATCCACCAGTTCAGTTGGCAGGGAATCAACAAACAAATCTCATCTGAGAACATTCCAGACCTGATTCTTGTGTATATTTGACAATACAGGGTCTGGCACAGTCTGGCACCCAAATCAGCCTAAGCACACACTAGTGGTTGGAATTGCTAGGTCAGTTCTGTTTCTAGTCCCTTGTTTTATGAAAACCAAAGGGTATTGTAGCCCAGCCCGATCCTGTTCACCACATACCCAGCCCTCACACAAACCAGTGGGAGCTATAGGCTAATCAGAGCGACCAGCAATAAGCCCCACCAGACCCGCCCCCTACCTTGGTTTCTGTGCTTGCCAGTATGTACAGTTGACTGGGCCCATCTTGTCCCTTATTCCATTTAGCTCTTGTACATGTCAATGGGCACTGAAGCCCAATTCATCCCAACCAGCCCGACTAGCCAGTCCACACTGGTATCAGCAGGTACCATCATCTGTCTACCTGACAAGAATTTGCCCCTCTTGCCTGCATCTGCCAGCTGATGCTGCAGCAAAGGCCAAACCACCCACACTCACTCTGGCTTATGTATGTACCAGGAAGTACAGTCAGCCCAGCCTTGCCTTCCCCTGAATATCAGATGCTATGGCCTGCTTGGCCTGGTCTGCCCCCATCCCAGCTCTCATGCTTACCAGTGGGAGTAGTGTCCCCACAGCACCCCCCACAGGGTCCATCCCCACCCCTGAGTATCACATGTGCTGGTTGGGTGTTGTGGTCCAGTCTGGCACAGCATACTCCACCTCAGCATTTGCTAGTGGGTGCTATAGCCTGGCTGGGCCTGGCCCACCCCCAATTCCAGCTCACACTGGTGAAGGTTACAACACAGCCAGCCCAGCCAGACCCCAGTCCTGGCCCTAATGTGGACTGGCTGGAATTATGTCCCGAACTGGCCCAATCCACACTCCATTCTGATGCTTGGATTCTCCAGCGGGTGATGTGAACGGATGCAGCCTGGCCCACTCCCAACCTATGCCAAATATATGGCTCTGGGTACCTTTCTCTGACCTGGTCTGGGCTGCTCCCCATCTTGGTTCTTGCATTCACCTGCAGGGAGTATGTCCCAACAGAGGATTTCCACAGCTCTTCCATCAGGATCTCTCCCAATGCCAGATCTCGCATACACCAGTGGGTCCATGGTCCACCCCTACTTACTCCACCTCCTGTCCGATCAGGAACAGTAGCTGTTCTTGACCAACCCTTACCCATTCGGTTCTTGTTCTTGGGTATTACATCCCAGCCAGGCCTGGTCCACACCCAGACACAGCTTACACATGGCTCAGCAGGGGCAGAGACCTAGCCTAGCCCGTCCTACGCCCTCCCTAGTTCTGACAAGCACCAGTGGGTGTTGGAGTCTAACCCAGTCTGGCACACCCCAGACCCAGCCCACACCCATGCCAAGGTACCTTTCAGCCATATCCAGACCAGACCACAGCCCTCACCCTGGGCCTCATGCTCACCAATGGGAATCACTCCCTGGCCAGGGTATCCCGTTAGCTCCCCAACCAGACCTGTTCCCAGACACAGATCTTGTGCATGCCAGTGGTTGCTCTGACCTAGCCTGGCATATCCCCTCATCCGTCTTAATCTTTGCCTTCAAATGCTACAGCCTGGCCTGGCCCAGCCAGCCCCAGACCCAACGCTCACTGGTGGGTGATGCAATCTGGCCCTGCTCAGTCTGCTCCCATCCCTGGATCATTTAAACTAGTAGGTGTGACACCCTGACCTGGTATAACCTGCATTCCAGCCTGGTTTCTGCATTTGCCACTGGGCTAAGGTCCTCCCCATTCCAAAACCAACCCACACACTTGCCAAAGGATGGGGCTACTTTGCCCAGCCTGTCTGACCCCTAGTATTGGACAATGTGTGTACCAGTAGGCACAACTACCCTGTAGGGGAGTTTCCCAGGTTCCCCCACTCAGTCTACTCCCAGACCTAGATCTTAACATGCACCAGCAGGTGCCAGGCTCTTGCCCAGCATAGCCTGTGCCTCCATATTGGCCTTTGTATGACCTGCTGGATTTTGCAGGCCACCCCGCCCCACACTGTTTTAAGATGCACATTCAAGTGTTGTAGCTTGTACCTGCCCAGCCTATTCTCAGCCCCAGTACCTGTGAGTGTTGCGGGTTCCATGTTCACACCCAGTTCAGCCCATCACCATCCCAACTCTTGAGCCAACCAATGGGACTTGTATTTCCACAGGGTTGGGCCACTTATCCCCTGTGGATTCTACCACCAGACCTGGTCCTCTCGTGCGCTGGTTAGTATCATGGCCCTGCCTAACATGACCCGTCCCCTGTTCCAACACTCAGTCAGGTACTGGGATCTAGCTCTGCTAGACAGGACCCCAGTCATAGCTTTCATGTGGGGTGGCATGTGCCAGTAAGCGACGCTCTGGGCTAAGCCCACCTGAGGACTCCCATGTGGGATGGTGAATCAGTCTGACCCATACAAATCTTCAAATATCTCAGCTCAAAACTACCAGTTCTCAGTCCCCTCGCTTACCTGCAAATATGGTAGCTTTGTCACTGAGTGTCCCTCATGATTCATTCCTCACCTACATGTACAGTGGCCTTATCCATGGATGTCTATAGGCAGTAATTGATAACACCAAAACCCCAGAGCTCACCAGTGGGCAGAGCTCAGCTCCAATTGGTATGCTGGCTGCCAACAAGCCCAGGACCCTCCCCCGACCCAGGAGTAGTAAATGAAGAGCTAGGGTCCCCAGTAGGCAGCCTGGCACGGCACAGACTCTCCCAACCACAGTCACATGGCCAGGAGAGTAAGGTACCCTCTATGCAGCTCAGACTACCTGGGCTCCACCCACCAAGATGGCCAAAGCATAATATTTTTTATTACGAATATAGTACAAAAATAACTATCTACGCAAAACATCCCTAAAACATATCATTTCTGATACAACAGAAAGCAATCTATACTTACCTCTAGATGCTGCTGTGTTTTCATTAAAATCAACTTATTTTCACTTCGTAGTTGATGATTCTCTTCTTGGAGTTTAATGATGTTATTCTTTGCAATTGCTAACTAAAAATTATGTAATGGGGCAAGAAAAAAAAAAGATTTGAGACAGCCTTATTTATACATGCTTTGCAGGCAATTGTTCACTACCATAAAAGAGAGAAAATAATTTAGCTACTAAATTTCCCACTTTTATTGAAAAAAGGCATTCCTTATTACCCCAAAATTACCAGTTAACAAATCATATTCTCAATTACTTTTGTACTGGTCCAATTATTTTCTTTTGTAGTTGAAGCATTATATGTTTATTTCTTATGCTTTTAATACATGTGTTTTGTCTGATTTACAGTATGCCCTGAACACAAAGTATCTGAGTAAGCCAACAAAGAATTATGTATTATACCACAACACCATAAAGACTTGTTTAAAAGATTAAAAAAAACAGGGCCTAGCGCCATGGGCTACCAGCTTAAGTCCTCGCCTTGAACACGCCAGGTTCCCATATGTGTGCCAGTTCTAATCCTGGCAACCCAGGTTCCCATCCAGCTCCCTGCTTATTGCCTGGGAATGCAGTTGAGGATGGCCAAGAGCCTTGGGACCCTGCACCTGCATGGGAGACCCAGAGGAAGCTCCTGGCTCCTGGCTTCAAATTGTCTCCGATCCAGCCATTGCAGTCACTTGGGGAGTGAATCAATGGATGGAAGATCTTCCTCTCTGTCTCCCTTCCTCTCTGTATATCTGACTTTGCAATAGAAATAAATAAATCTTAAAAAAAAAGAAAGAAAGAAAGAAAGAAAGAGTTAAAAAAATATATAGGGAAGTTTGTCTAAAGCATGTTTGGTTTCAATAAAACAACAGCCATCAAGGGCATCTGAGTCGTACATCCTAAGCACAGCCCAAGCATGGTTCTACTTAAAATGGACAAGGATCACAGACAGTAGGTCCATGGAAGACACATAGCCATTACTGGGCGACAATACCTCTTCAATCAGCTTCGTATTTGACTTTTCCAGTGAGTCAACTCTGGAATGAAGGCTGCTGACTGTGCTGCTGAAATTAACAGAGAAAAAAATTCATTCAAAATCAGTGCAACTGACAAGAGCGAGACAGCCTACGTTACTTCGCGCTCACGATGCTGATGAACATAAACTAATCCCTGGGTCTCACTTCTGAGTGCGGGGAATTCCACCAACCTGGTGACCTGCCACGGCTGGGAAAGCACTGAAGACTGTAGCAGGAGAATCAATATGTCAATGAATTTTCCTTTAGGTGCTGACCATTAATTTGTATGGTCTCCTTAGAGTTCTTGCTTCATTTAACTTAGATTTGAATACAGAAATTTCACACAAAGATTCCTAAATATTGTTAAAATTCTACTTTAAATCATTTTTGAAAGTTGAACTTCACACACTCACTTTATAATTACATAGCTTTAATCAAGCATATATCCAACGATGTGCAGTTCAAGATTGAGTCTATTTTCCCCTTCTATTTCCACACCTTGGAGATTGTTCAACTCGCCCATGATTTGAAAAATATGAATATGAGATACCCGATCACCTTTCTGTTAACACTCTCTCTTTTAAGCATATAGACAGAAACTATGTTATACCAAATGAACACACTTGTTTTTTGCATTGTTAAGTAGAACATGAATGGATACTATGCTGGAATTTACTAAACTGTACATCAAGGGGCACAGCCATTGTGGCACGTAGGTGAGCTGCTGCTGCGATGCCCACATCCCATACAGAGAGCAGATGTGGGTCCTTGCTATCCTGCCTTGCTATCTCTATGCTCAAAGTATGGCTGCTATGACTCACATGTGGCTACCAAGATTGTAAATCATGCCTAACATGACTTGGAATGTGATATAAATGTAAATGATTGAGATTTTGAAGTAATTGTCATAAAAAGGAATGTAAAATGTCAAAAATCAAATTTTTTTTACTATATTGACATAATACTCAGGGTATATTGGGTTATATAAAACATTATTGAAATGAATGTCTCCCATGAGAATGGCAGGGCCCCAGGTACTAGAGGCATCCCATGGCTGCTTCCCAGGGCAAGGGGTGCTGGTGTGGGAATCCAGGGCAGAGTAGGCACTCCAACAGGGGAGACGTGTGCCCCGAGTGTTGCCTTGACTGTGCCAAATGCCTGTCCTAAACTAGTCCGAAAATCTTGGACATTTTCTCAGCCAGGGCAGTCATTAATGGCTTCAAAGATCAGACAACGCAGAAACTACCACTACTGGTGACAAGGCCACAGTTACAGAGGAGACCCTTTGAAGTAAGAAAATGATTTAAAGATTTTATTTATCTGGGGCCCAGCAGCTTGGTCTAGCAGCTGAAGTGCTTGCCTTGAACACGCTGGGATCCCATATGGGCACCAGTTCTAATCCTGGCAGCCCCACTTTCCCATCCAGCTCTCTGCTTGTGGCCTGGGAAAGCAGTCAAGGAGGACCCAAAGCCTTGGGACCCTGTGCCCTCATGGGAGATCTGGAAGAAGCTTCTGGCTCCTGGCTTCAGGTTGGCTCAGCTCCTGCTGTTGTGACCACTTAGTGAGTAAGCAACAGATGGAAGATCTTCCTCTCTGTCTCTCCTCTTCTCTGTATATCTGACTTTGCAATAAAAATAAATGAATCTTAACAAAAAAATCTGAGTCACATCCTGCTGGAAATGAACTATCAGCAGTAAGTCTCTCTATTCTTAATTTTCAGGATCTAGACTCCCAATCACTTCTCAAAGATGCTTGGAAGAACAGACTGGGTCAAGCTGACCTTAAAGAAAAGTTTAAAAAAAACATAAACACAATAAGTATCCATGATACTTACTTTAGTTGTCTATTTAATTCTTCAACATAATTCTTTTGATCTAAAATGGCAGCAATTTGCACATTCCTATGGGGAGGGAAAAAGTAGCCAGTTATAAAGTTATCTATTAGTTGCAAAGAAACAAGTAAAAATTATGAAGCAGCACTTCCTTGTTTTTCAAACTAAATTCAAGAATCTTTGTAGGAACTTGGCAAGCAGTAAACTGTGCCAGCTCCAACTTTTATTGAATAAATCACTGGCTCATTTTAAATTTAACACAGTTACATTTTATTTTGAAGATTATTTTGAAAAGGTTACAAAGAGAGAGGGAGAGACAAATAAAGAGATGTTTCCATCTGCTGTTCATTCCCCAAATGGCTGCCGCAGTCGGTAGTGGGCCAGGTGAAATCTAGGAGCCGGGAGCCTTACGCTGATGTCTCGCCTGAGAACAGGGCTCGGACACAAGGCCATCACCCCCGTCAGAGGGAAGGCAGCCAAGACAAGAACTGGCACCTCCAAGGCTTTGCCTGCAATGCCACAGTGCTGCCCCTAATTCATGTACTTGAAAATAATTAAGCTCCAAACTAAATCAGCACTTAAAAGTCTTAAATAAGAAAATTCATCCCTTGTATCACAAAACATGATGACTAAACTACACTATTAAAATGACTCTAAATAAGATCTGATCAAAAGTCCTACTTTATCCTAAACACCCTTTCTTTTAAGTCATTTTTCTGAATTTACTTTAGAAAGGTTGTAAAAAAATAAATTAAGATTAAAATTAAAACTAAAACTGAAAGTAGGAAACAGAGGAGAAAAAAAAGAATGGGCTCAGTGCAGTAGCCTAGTAGCTAAAGTCATTGTCTTGCATGTACCATGAGGACGCCATATAAACACTGGTGTGTCCCGGCTGCTCCACTTCCCATTCAGCTCTCTGCTTGTGGCCTGGGAAAGCAGTCGAGGACGGCCCAAAGCCTTGGGACCCTGCATCTGCGTGGGAGACCTGGGGAGAAGCTCCTGGATTCTGGTTTTGGATCGGTTCAGCTCTGGCCATTGTGGCCACTTGAGGAGTGAACCAGCAGATGGAAGATCTTTCTCTCTGTTTCAATCTGACTTTCCAATAAAATAAATAAATCTAAAAAATATAACCAAAAGATTCATTTACCCGTTATGTAGTTTTTGTTTCCGTTTTTATTTTAAAAATACATTTTAAAATATTTTTTATATTCTCATAAAAAATACATGCAGAATAACTTATGAGAAAAAACGTACCAGGGATAGCACTGTGCCATAGCACATTAAGATACCACCTACAGTGTGAGTATTCCATATGAGCACTGGTTCAAGTTCTGATGCTCCACTTTGATTTAGCTCCATGTTAATGCACATGGGAAAGTAGCAGAGGCTGGCCTGATTCCTTGGCCCTTGCATCCTTGTGGGAGATCCGAAGAAGCTCCAGGCTCCCAGCTTTGGCCCTGCCCATCCCTGGTCATTGTGGCCAGTAGAGGAGTGAACCAGAAAATGGAAACTCTCTCTCCGTAACATTAACTTTCAAAAAAATAAACTTTATTTATTTATTTTTAATGTTCATGTAACAACTGTTTTTTTTTTTTTTAAGATTTTATTCTTTTTTATTTGAAAGACAGATATGCAGAGAGGAGGAAAGACACAGAGGAAGATCTTCCGTACGTTAATTCACTCCCCAAGTGAGTGCAACGGCTGGAACTGAGCAGATCCAAAGCCAGGAGCCAGAAGCTTCTTCCGGGTTTCCCACGTGGGTGTAGGGCCCCAAGAATTTAGGCCGTCCTTGACTGCTTTCCCAGGCCATAAGCAGGGAGCTGGATGCGAAGTGAAAGCTGCTGGAATTAGAACCCGTGCCCATACGGGATCCCGGTACGTTCGAGGCAAGGACTTTAGCTGCTAGACCACTGCGCCAGGCCCCCAAAAAATAAATTTTAAAAAGAAAAAAAAAATAAATACCTTTCTTTATTTCCAATATCGTCTTCATTCTTTAGGTACATGGAAAAATCAATCACTCCAACCTGAAGCAAACAAAGTTATTCTTATTTAAAAGGAAGAAGTAACACAGATTAAAGTACCTTAAACACATCAGTGAAATTTCATTCTTAGGTGGCCATTCGTGTTCCACAGCACTGTTGAGAACGGCATCTGAATCGAGCAGGAAACTGCAAACCAAAAGCCAAGGCTCCCAGCAGTCACTGTTCCCACTTACCTGTGAGTCTAAGTCCTCTCCCTTGACACACAGGTTAGCGTCTATCACGTTCAGGCCAACCAGCAGCCCGACAATTACTGCTCCTTCTTCCTCCATCATCAGTGCATGATACTCATAGAACTCACTGCCAAAACCCAAAGAAGAAAAAGCATCAGATTACAAAACTGACTTAGAAAAATTCCACAAAATTAGCAATTTACCATCCTAATCTAACTCTTACAAAAAATCCTGGTAGGACTTTTTAAAAATGTATATATTTATTTATTTTTATTGAAAAGGCAGATTTATAAAGAAGAGAGAGAGAAAAATGTTCCCAAGTGACCAAAACAGCCAGAGCTGAACCAATCTGAAGCCAGGAGCCAGGAGCTTCTTCCCGGTCTCCCCAACAAGTGCAGGTCCCAAGGCTTCTTCTGTCATTCCTTTCCCAGGTCATAAGCAGGGAGCTGGATAGGAAACAAGCACCTGGGACATGAATCAGCACCCATATTTGATCCTGGTACATGCAAGGCAAAGATTTAGCCACTGGGCCACTATGTTGGGCCCATATTTGAATTCTTAATAAATTTTCAATTCTAACATTCATTAAGACTATTAGGATAAAAACTAATATGGAATATAAAAATGAAACATTTCAAAGCTCATGTGCAAGTCAATGTATTTGATTGGCATATTATAAATGTTCTTAAAAGATGGATCACAGGTCCTGGCAATGTGGCTTAGTAGCTAAAGTCCTCGCCTTGAACGCGTCAAGATTCCATATGGGCGCCAGTTTTAATCCCAGCTGCTCCACTTCCCATCCAGCTCCCTGCTTGTGGCCTGGGAAAGCAGTTGAGGACGGCCCAAAGCTTTGGGACCCTGCAAGTGTGTGGGATGCTCGGAAGAAGTTCCTGGATCCTGGCTTTGGATCCCTATAGCATCAGCCGTTGTGCTCACCTGGGGAGTGAATCATCAGACGGAAGATCTTCCTGTCTGTCTCTCCTCCTCTCTGTATATCTGACTTTCCAATAAATAAATAAATCTTTAAAAAAAAAAAAGATAATTAAAAAAAAAAGATGGTTCACAGCCTAGCACGGTAACCTAGTGGCTGAAGTCCTTGCCTTGCATTCCTAAGGATCCCATATGGGCGCTGGTTCATTTCCCAGATGCTCCATTTCCATCCAGCTTCCTATTTCTGGCCTGGGAAAGCAGTCAAGGATGGTCTAAAGCCTTGGGAACCTACACCCACAGTTGAGACCCGGAAGAAGCTCTAGGCTCCTAACTTCAGATTGGCTCAGTTCCAGCCATTGCAGTCACTTGGGGAGTGAACCTGTGGACGGAAGCTCTTTCTTTCTATCTCTTCTCTGTCTTTTTAATAAAAATAAATAAATCTTGAAAAAAAGGCTCATTTAAAGACATTTATGAAACAATAAAAAATACAAAAAAATTAAAAATGTAAGAAAGAAAAAAAAGATAAAGATACTTATGAGTATCTATATTCTATGAAATGTCCAAAAAGACTCATAAAATAAGGTATATACTCAGCCATATAATTGTTTTTCTTTTTTTTTTTTTAATTTGATTTTATCTTTATTGGAAAGGCAGATATTCAGAGAGGAGGAGAGACAGAGAGGAAGATTTTCTGTCCTATGGTTCACTCCCCAGGCGGCCGCAACGGCTGGAGCTGAGCCAATCCGAAGCCAGGAGCCTCTTCCAGGTCTCCCACGCGGGTGCAGGGTCCCAAAGACTTGGGCCATCCTCGACTGCTTTCCCGGGCCATAGGCAGAGAGCTGGATGGGAAACGGCGCGGCCAGGATTAGAACTGGCACCCATATGGGATCCCAGGCGTGCAAGGTGAGGACCTTAACCACTGTGCCATTGCGCCGGACCCATATAATTGTTTTTCTAAAGATTTATTTTAATTTTTATTGTAAAGTCAGATATACAGAGAGGAGGACAGACAGAGAGGAAGATCTTCTACCTGATAATTCGCTCCCCAAGCAGCCACAATGGCCAGAGCTGAGCCAATCTGAAACCAGGAACCCGGAGCCTCCTGCAGGTCTCCCATGTGAGTGCAGGGTCCTAAGGCTTTGGGCTGTCCTCAGACAGCTGCTTTCCCAGACCATATAAAGGGAGCTGGATGGGAAGTGAAGAAGCTGGGATATGAACCAGTACCCATATGGAATCCCAGTGCATGCAATGCGACGACTTTAGTGGCTAGGCTCCTGTGCTGGGCGCAAAAAACTGTCTTTTGCAATGAAATGGGCACAACCAGAAACCTTATGCTTAGTGAAATAAGTCAGTCGCAAAAAGATAAATATTATGTTTTCTCTAATTGATGATAACTGATAAAACAGTTTAAAAAAACGTAATCTACAGGAAGATTAACAATTTGAGAACTGGTTACTGTTTACAGTTTTGTATACTCTTAGGAACACCAGGGGCTTGTTCCTACTTTCCAACTATTGAATTCTTTACCTAATGGAGTGTTAAGTTTGTGACTGAGAAGCAAACAAACAAAATGCCTTGCAAAAATTCAAAAAGAAAAAAAGAAGGAAGGCAGACAGAGGAAGGATGGGGAATTTGGAGGACAGGAGGAAGGTAGTCAGTGTGGGAAATACTACTGTGTTCCTAAATCTGCATTGTGAAACGTGAGCTTTGTTCACTTGAGATGTTTTCTCAGGTCATATGCGGGGAGCGGATCGCAAGTGGAGCAGCCGGGACACAAACAGGCGCCTAGACGGGATACTGATGCCTGATGCTTGCAGGCAGAGGATTAACCTGTTAGGAATTATTTATTATTATTCTCAAGAGGAATTTGCTTTTGTTGTTGTTTAGAAATATAAAAGTGAGTCCAGTGGGGTGCCATAGCAAACTAATCCTTTACCTATGGCACCAACATCCCTTAAGGGTGCTACTTTGAGTCCATCTGTCTTATTTCCAACCTAGCTCCCTGCTGGTAATCTAGGAAAGCAGTGGAGGGTGGCCGAAGGCCTTGGGTCCTGGCACCCATGTGAGATCCAGAAGTTCCCAGCCCCAAGCTTCGGGCCGGCCCAGCATGGCTGTTGCAGTCATTTGGGGAGTGAGCCAGTAGATAGGAGTTTCTCTCTCTGTCTCTCCTTCTCTCTCTGTATCTGAATTTGAAGCAAAAGAGAAAATATATATATTATATATGCACATATACATTTAAAACCGGAGACTTGTGAAAGAAATAGGACAGTCTAAGAATTAAGAATTCCAACTATTAATTATCATTTTAATTGACCTTCAGAACACTAGCAAGGACAGTCGCTAGAATTTAAGAAATGGGAAAACTAAGATGTAAAAACAGAGCCATAAGTAAAAACCAAAACAGGACCAAATTTTTCACATCATCAAAAAGGATGAATGCAGGGCAGCCACAGGTCTACTCATTCAAAGTATGTCCTAAACACATGGCTTTCTGTTTAAATTGGCTCCATCTGACACCGTGGCACAGCGGGTAAAGCTGCCACCTGTGGCACTGGCATCACACTGGGGCACTGGTTCCAGTCCCAGATGCTCCAATTCCTATCCTGCTCCCTGCTAACGTACTTGGAAAAGCAGTGGAAGATGGCCAGGGTGCTTGGGCCTCTGCTCCCACATGGGAGGTCAGATGAAGCTCTTGGCTCCTAGTTTTTGGTCAGCACAGCTTGGGTCACTGTGGCCATTTATGGAGTGAATGAACGGGCTGAAGACCTCTTCGTCCCCTCTAACCTGTCTCTCAAATAAATGAATACATCTTCAAAAAGAAAAATTGGGCCCACAGTACAATTGAAGACAAAATTTGAAAATTTAATATGTGAAAAGAAATTCAACTGCATATAACGTTTTAGCTCTAAAATCAAGTATAATTCAGAATGAAGTGAACTTAGGAATATATGCAGATTTCTCCTTATCGGCAAATTAGCTTACCATATTCTTACTTTAGTTTAGTTCCTGATCCATGTTATCCCCTACCATGTGTTCTTCTTTCTCATTTAACTCCTCTTTTAAACTACATGCCAATATTATTTTAATTTATATAGCCTTTTGTACTGCATCTTAAACATTTTTGAAAAACAGGATGGGGATGAAATAACAAATGAAAATAAGCCTGATTTACTGCTACTCACCTGAAGAGATCCCTCTGGATAATTAAGCAGCGCAGGTAGTCAGCCATCTTTTTCTGCATGAGGGCTAACCGCAGCCATGCTCTTGCACGACCCAGTGGGGTCCTAGAAACAAACAACTGCTCAGAACGACAGTTCTGGCCCAGAGAACACACACTGCATGCTCTGCTGCTGCTGGGCTCCACGTTCACAAAGACAGGTGTTCTCTTAGGGTTCTGTTTCCAATTTTATAATTTTAAAGTAATTTTTCAAGCATGTAAACAAATTCCTGGGAGGTGGTACAAATTTGTTATTTAAAGATTTCTTTAGGGGCCAGCATCGTTGTAGTGTAGCAAGTAAGCTGCCACTGGCTGTGACACCAACACTGGCACTCCACATGGCATCACTGTCCTGGGTGCTCCACTTCCGGTCCAGGTCCCTGCTAACAACCTGGACAAGGCAGTGGAGGATGGCCCAAGTACTTGTCCCTATATCCATGGGAGACCCGGATGAATCTCCTGCTGCCTCCCTGCTGTAGCCATTTGGGGTGTGTGTACCAGCAAATGGAATCCCTCCCTCTCTGTATCTGGATTTCAAATAAATAAACACATCTTTAAAAAAAAAAATGTTTGCCTTTTAATTTGAAATCCAGACTGACAGAGGTGGGAGAGGAAAAATGAGAGGGTGGAGAGACAAGAGAAATATCTTCCATCTATTGGTTCACCCTCAAACTGCAGTAAGAGTCAGGGCTGGGGCAGGTAGACAGGAAATCCAGCAGTCAGGATATCCACCAGGCCCCTAATGCAAATTTTTACAAAAATTATTTAGGGGCTGGCAATGTGGCACATGAATACACACACACAACGCATGCATGCACTCACACAGAGTTACAGGAACCCATGCTCTTTGGGCGTCTTCTGCTTCTCCCAGGCCATTAGCAGGGAGTTGAACTACTAATGGAACAGCCAGGATACAAAGCAGTGCCCATATAGGATGCTGGTATCACAAATGGTGCCTTAACCTGCTACTCCACTAGGCCAGCTCCCAAAAAGTGTCTCATTATAAACAGTATTTATCACTCACAGAAGTTCAACTTATATCTGAATACTGCAATAACAGCAAGAAAACACTATCTTATTCCCTATAAAATATAGAACTCTAAAGTGTAAAGCTATCTAAGAGAAAGCAAAATTACCTATCAGAAATTGCTAAGCATAAAATCAAGTCATTCACAAGAATGAAGATAATCTAATGGTAGCACTTACATTTTAACTACACCCAAATAAGCTGGCCTTAACACTTTATGCACGCAAAGCAATTTCAATATTCATGAGTTCTTAACTATAATACTCAAGTTTTTAGGACATTACACATATATTTGTTGGATAAAACAAACAGGAGATGTGATGGTCCCAATTTTTAGACACACAAAAATAACATGCCTGAGTTCCATGATCCATAAATGACTTATCTAAGAACTGCCATCCCCTGGGTCTGTGCCCTGAACCGAGCCCAGTTCAATCTTCAGCATGTGTTATTCCTACCCAAGGGGCCAACTGGCTCTGCACTTAAAAAACACAGGTGTTTAATTGTTACACTCTATCTAAAAGAGACATGTAATTGCCTGCAATACAGGGCAGAACTGAAGTGAGTGATAAAGTAGGAAATATTATGATAAGAGCCTTAAAAAAAAAAAGCAGTTACTTATTATTCAAGGGGTCAAGAGACACTTCATAAAGGAAATAGAACCGGAGCTGAACCATAACGAACACACAGAATTTTATCAACAGAAGAGAGGAGGGGGCATGCTACTGAGAGACGGGGAGCAAGAGTGACGCGTGAGCACAGCAGCTCTCCTGCCCAGGGTCAGAGGTACGCCGGCGCCCGGGGTCAGGGGTGCGCCGGCGCCCGGGGTCAGGGGTACGCCGGCGCCCGGGGTCAGGGGTACGCCGGCGCCCGGGGTCAGGGGTGCGCCGGCGCCCGGGGTCAGGGGTGCGCCGGCGCCCGGGGTCAGGGGTGCGCCGGCGCCCGGGGTCAGGGGTGCGCCGGCGCCCGGGGTCAGGGGTACGCAGGAACAGACTTGCTTACTTCAGGCCAGGTAGATCCCGAACACTGGCTCCTATTTCTTCGGCCTCTGGATATAGCTTCTCCACTAGCTCCAAAGGGCCCCAGATGGTTTTGTTATAACTCAAAAATGATTTTCTTACTGAAAAAAAAAGTATAGAAAATACAATGCACACAATGTCAGCCTATAAAACTGTAGTGACTTCTTAAATATCTAGTTTCAACATGTTTTGTCCAGCATCCAATTAGAGATATTTCCTTTCTTTTAATCCCTGTGCAGCCCCATCATGAGCCCGATACCTATCCTACCAGGGTTTTTTTTTTCTCCTACATCAGAAATACATCTGGAAGAAAACAAAAAGGAAAAAAAAAAAAAAGAAATATATCTGGATCCCTCCTTTTTTTTAAGATTTATTTTATTTTATTGGGAAGGCAGATACACAGAGAGGAGGAGAAACAGAGAGGAAGATCTTCCAGCCACTGATTCACTTCCCAAGTGGCCACCACAGCTAGAGCTAACCAATCTAAAGCCAGGGGCCAAGAGCCTCCTCCGAGTCTCCTACACGGGTGCAGGGTCCCAAGGCCTTGGGCTATCCTCTACTGCTCTCCCAGGCGACAAGCAGGAAGTTGGATGGGAACCAGCACCGCTGGAACACGAAACTGGTACCCATATGGGATCCTGGTGCATGCAAGGTAAGGACGTAAGCAACTAGGCTACCACATTAGGCCCTGGGCCCTAAATCTTAAAATTTTTACAAATACCTCTATAATTGTCCCAAAACATCAAAACCAGTTCAGAGTATGTATAATAAAAACAACAATCAAATATGGTTTCCATAAAATATTAACAGTAAGATGTTTTTTCCCCAAATAACCTACTCAGTATTTTTAAATTTCATATAACAGTAATTATGACCAAAAAAAAACCCAAATTCTACATTTTCAAGGCTATTTAAGGTGAAAAGGGTAAGGGCCAGCATTGAGGCATAATAGACTAAGCATCTGCCTGTGATGCCGGCATCCCATGTGAGCACTGATTTGTGCCCCAGCTATATCAGATCCAGCTTCCTGCTTGTGGACTGGGAAAGATGGCAGGGTGGAGGGCTCTGCGATCACTGTTTTTGCTCGGTCTGGAGGTACCTTTAAGCCCGTGTTTCAGGCAGTGTTCCATAACAACGAAGAACTGCTGCAGGGGCGGGTAGTCAGAATCCAGAGTGCGGCCGAAGCTCAGGGCAGATTCAATGAGGCCTTTGATGCTCAGCTTAGCCATGTTCAACAAGTTGGCTCTCTCCACAGCTGTGGGGTCTCTCGTAGCTGAAAACACAAGAAGGCAGTCCAACAGCATCGGCAAGGCAACGAGAAACAGCCTAACGCCCCCTTCCCCAGTGAAACCGACAGCGGCTTGCTTCTTCTGGAGGCTGTGGGACCTGAACAGTTTGAATAAAAACACACTCCTAGATAACTTTTCTTCATGATTCTCTCACACATATCGGAGAAAGACTACCCTGCCCGCAGCACCAAGGTTTCCAAGTGACGCTTGAGCCCTGCAAATTTGTACTGTCCTGTGTTTTCATTCCACAAAGACTGAAAAATAATTTTCTTTGGAGGTCACAGACAACAGGTCAAAGGGTCTCGTGTGAAAGCTGCATAGCAGGCACTATCTGAAGAATTTCAACTAACAGTAAAAAGCACTTACAATTCTAAGATTCTTATATCAACCCATCACAAACAAAATAGGTAAGATACACCAGGAAATCCAGAAAAATGGAAGTGACTCCATTTTCCAGTTTAATTGTCTTGCTTTGTCATTCTCACTGTTACTCTGCATAACATGATTTTTTTTTAAGACTTAACTATTTTTATTTGATAGTCTGAGGTGCAGAGAGGAAAGACAGAAAGATCTTAAATTCTCTGCATCACATCCTAAATGGCTGTAACAACTGCAGCTGAGCAGAGCTGCCCCCCTGGAAATTCTTCTGGGTCTCTCTCATGGATGCAGGGTCCCAAACTCTTGGGCCATCCTTTTCTGCTTTCCCAGGCCACAGGCAGGGAGCTGGATGCGAAGTGGAACAGCCAGGACTTGAACCAGAACTCATATGGGATGCCGGCACTTGAAGGTGGAGGATTAGCCTGTGGAGCCACAGCACTAGCTACCTGTATTACATGACTTCTAAAGTGCTCTGCTTTTCCACACAGTGTGCTACCACGTTAACAGAAGCACTTCAAGAAAAACCCTTATTTTTGATTACTATTGTCAGTTTATGAAAATACTTTCTTTCCAACAAATTTTATTCTCAGGTTACTTAGACATTCAGATGCTGCCTGGCAAGAATTACCAGATGACAGCAGAAAGCGATGACAAAACTGAGTGAGGGCAGGCACTGTGGTGTAGTGGAGTAAGCCACAGTTTTCATCCAGCTTCCTGCTAAAGCATGCTAGAACGCAGATTTTTCCCAAGTGCTTGAGTCTCTGCCACCCACATGGAAGACCCTGCAGGAGTTCTGGGCTCTCGGCTCTTGCAGGCATTTGGGGAATAAACAAGCAGATACAAGATCTTTCTCCAAGCAGAGGAAAACAAACACTAGAGAAGATTAAAAATAAAACCTGAGATGCAGAAAGCACCAAGTATAACATCGCATAATCTCTTGACAAATTCAAAGATCCAACTAGGCAAGGTTTCCATATCTCTCCCCTCTGCCCCTGCCACCGGACACAAACCCCAGAGTTTACAAGGATTTAGTACTCTAATTCTGAATTCAGTCGGGCGTGAAATCGGCCACAGAATCCTGGGCAGAGCGTGGCTGCACCTGTGAGGACCCAGCAGGCGGTGGGAAATGTCGCTACCCACTACGGTGCTATGGCTCCCCCTTTATTCTAGGGAGCGAAGCGACCTGATGTCTCATGATTCATGGCCATTGTCATTTTTCTGATCAGTGTCCATCAGCACAGCAAAGCGCCACGCGACCGCTATACAAAGGGCGGCTTTGCGGCTTGCTGGAAAGTAGCCGCAGCAGGGCACCCGCCGAGGGGCCACGCCCCAGCCGGGCCGCAGGTGCGCCCAGACGCCGCAAAGGACCAGGCAAGCCCAGGGCTGCAGCCCCCGGTCTTCTGCCCCTACCCCAAGGCCACCCAAAGGCCTGCAGCCTCCCCCACGACCCTACGGCAGGCTCACCCAGCGTCCTGCACGGCATCGCTCCCCCTCTGCCGCCCTCGGCGTCGGCAGCCCAGGCTGAGGCCTGAGCTGCGTCTTCCCTCCGCCACCCCCAAACCTGGAAAGTCATGGCTTGTCTTCGAGTGTTCTTCCACCCGGAGACGCCCAGGCCGGCCCACTCCCACGAAGCCGGCGGACCCCAAGTCCTCAGCCACTGGGCCCCAGGGTGGAGGCGGGGACGGGAAGGAAAACGAGGGGGGTGCGTTGCCATGGCGACCCTGGGAGCCCCCGAGTCCCGGGCTGCCCCCGCCCACCCCAGATTCGGGCCCCGACGAGGAGTTGGCGGCCTCAGTGCTCGGCTTCCCAGCTACCCCTTAGACCAGGCGCTCTGCAGCCCGGGACGTAGGGCCGGGGTTCCGTCCCTGGCCCGCTCCCCTTACCCATGGCAGCGTCGCGGTCGCGAGCAGGGCCTCCCCGGGCCTGGCCAGCAGCTCCCCGCAGGCGCTGGGCGGCCACCACCGCATCTGCAGGGGTCCCTGTGCGGCCCACAGCGCCCCCGGCGGCGGGAGGACATCGTGCGGCTGCGGAGGGCCGCGGCGCCCGGGTGGGGCTGGGGCCGGTGGAGGGTGCAGCAGGCGCGGGGTGGGACCTGCTCAGGCCGCCCGGAGAAGCCAGGAACGTGAGGCTCGCCTCTGTGTGAGGACCCGGAGCTGGAGCCTGGGTCCTGCAGACCATCAGTGGGTCGCCCAGGGCCTTTCGCCAGTCGCGGGGGCTGGACTTGCCAGGTAGCTGGAGTCACTGTAAACGCTGCCATCATCCAAGGTTTGTGGCGAGCTCGGCACAGCTGACCTCCTTCCTTGCCCCTTCACGAGCTCCCGGAGGACCCAAAAGGATTTAGAAACTGCAAAGCAGCTAACAGTGGCAGAAATGTGCCGAAACTGTGTAGACAGCCCCAGATCACGGTGGTTAAGTCCACCGGGAGCTGCAGGTTCCTGAGGGGCTACAGGTGAAACTAGTGTTTCCTGTCTCAGGCAGGCAGAAGTTTAAAAAAGCTTCAAGGTTAGGAGACACACCAGGCTGTTGTATCAGCTTGGGAATACCTGGTTACACCTGCAGCTGCGGAATGCTGGTGAGCTAGAAAATAGATCCATGTATTTCCTGTAGTTGTCCAGCCTCTCTCTGACCAGTATAAAATTGTTTATTTTTTAAAAACATCTTTGCGTTTTCGGGACTGGTGTAGTGGCTTAACTGGCTAATCCTCCACCTGCGAGAACCAGTATCCTATATGGAACCCAGTATGTGTCCCGGCTGCCCCACTTCCCATCCAGCTCCCTGCTGTGGCTTGGGAAAACAGCCTGGCCCAAAGCCTTGGGAACCTGCATCCACGTGGGAGGCATGGAAGAACCTCCTAGCCGTAGGATTCAGATCAGCTTAGCTCCATTGTGGCTATTTGGGGAGTTAGCCAAAGATCTTTCTCTGTCTCTTCTTCTTGCTCTAAAATCTGCCTTTCCAAATAAAATAAATCTTAAAAAAAAAAAAACAAAAAAACAAAAAAAACCCTCTGGGCTTTAAATCCCCTTCATTATGACATAATGAATAAAAATATGTAAAATGGGCTTGGATTGTGGTTTAGCAAATTAAGCTGCTGTGTGGGATGCTGATAGTCCATAGGAGGTGCCCTTTCAGCTCGTCTTCAACCTGCCTCAGCCCCAACCATTAGAGCCATCTGGGGAGTAAACCAGTGGTTGGAAAGGTTCTCTTCCCCGTTACTCTTTTTTAAAAAAAATTGAAAGAATACAAAAACTCAGAAAACATAACAAATGGGAAAAGAAATGCAGAGAATGGCAAAAAAGTATGGTTTAGGGAGCATAAAAGGCCTGGCAGTTAAAAATTGTTTGAGGGCCTGGTGCAATAGCCTAGTGGTGAACTCTTCACCTTGCTTGTGCCTGGATCCCACATGGATACTGGTTGCTTTCCCAGCTGCTCCACTTCCTAACCAGTTCCCTGCTTGTGGCCTGGGAACACAATGGAAAATGGCCTAGCGCCTTGGGACCCTGCACCAAAGTGTGGGTGACTGGGAAGAAGTTCCTGGCTCCTGGTTTTGGATCAGCTCAGCTCTTGGGGAGTGAACCAGCAGACAGAAGATCTTCCCTTGTCTCTCCTCTATGTAAATCTTGACTTTCCAATGAAAATAAATCTTAAAAACTGCTTGAAACACAGTAATACAGTGAAAGATCCTCCAACACGGGTGGCTAACTCCCCACAGCCAGGACCTGGGCTCAGCCCCTTGCTTTGGCTCTTGCCTCACTTCCTGCCTCAGACTCTGGAAATCAGCAGTGATGTTTCGAGTAGCTGGGTTCCTGCCATACACATGGTGACCTGGATTCCTCCCCAACTCCAGGCTTTGGTCCAACAGCTGAAAGCTCTTTCCATTTTTCTGCCGTTATCTTACTCTCCAAAAAAAAGTTTATATGGTTATAATACTATACAAGTCAGAATTAAAGAATATCTATTACAGCCATGGGCTCAAACCTATTAGTGGGCTGTGAAAGCAATTTTAATAGGTTGCAATCAGTTTTAATTTTTAAGACTTGTTTTTATTGGAAACGCAGATTTTTACAGAGAAAAGAGACACAAAGATTTCCAGTCACTGGCTTACTCCTCAAATAGCTGCAACATTCAGAATTGAGTCAATCCAAAGCCAGGAAGCAGAAGCCTCTTCTGAGTCTCCCACATAAGTGAAGGTCCCAAGACTTTGTAACCATCCTGTACTGCTCTCCCATGCCACAAGCAGGGAGGTGGATAGGAAGTGAAGCAGTCAGGACACATATGGACACAGTCGATGCTCATATGGGATGCCAGTGTTTGCAGGCTGAAGATAAGCCAACTGAACCATTGCACAATCTCCGCAGAAACTGATTTTTAATGGACTAGACTAGGGAATATCAGGATGTATCACATCTAGAAGATTTATAGAAGTGTTGCTTCAGGTACACACATGCACATACTGAGTCATGATGTAAGATACCTCCTATGGCAGTCATTTGGCCCAGCAGTTAAAAGGCAGGTTAGTATATCCATATCCCACATTAAAGTACCTGGATCCACCTCTTGAATCCAATTTCTTAGTATTGCAGATCTTGAAGGCAGGAGTGATGGCTCAAGTAGAAAGTCTCTCGGCATTAAAGAATTGGAATGGGTTCTTGCTCCCAGCTTTGGCCTGGCAGAGCCCCAACCATCACAGATGTTTGAAGAGAATGAACTAGCAGATTTGAAATCTTTTTCTCAAATGTTATACGTTGGGGTTTGGCATGTTACAACTTGCAGATCCTCCACCTCCATGTACTGACATCCCCTCTGGGCATCAGTTTATATCCTGCCACTCCAGTTCCCATCTAGCTCCCTGTTTATGGCTGGAAAAGCAGTAGAGGATGGCCCAAAGCCTTGGAATCCTGCATCTAAGGAGGAGACCCGGAAGAAGCTCTTGGCTCCTGATTGGTTCAGCTCTGGCCTTTGTGGCCAATTGGAGACTAACCCAGCAGATGGAAGATCTTTCTCTGTCTTGCGTTCTTTTAAAGCTGCCTTTCTAATGGAAATAAATGAATCATATATATACATATATATATTTCTTGGTGTAGGAATTGTGGCAGGGTAGGTGAACCTGCTGCTTGGGATCCCACATTCTATATTGGGAGATTTGGGATCATGTTTGTGATCCAGCTCCCTCCTCATGTGCCTGGCAGACAACAGATGATGGCCAAAGTACTCAGGTCCCCGTTACCCAAGTGGGAGACCCAGATGGAGTTCCTGGTTGTACCTTGTCCGGGCCTGGCTACTGTGGACATCTGGGAAGTGAATCAACAGATGGAAGATCTCTGTCACTCTTTCAAACAAAAAAATCTTAAGAAATGTCATTTCTTAATGTGAAATGAATTTCACTGTTCAAAATTTTCACAAAAATCATGTACTTCTCTGCAATTAGAATGAAAAAATGTTTTAAAGAAAGCAAAATCATGCCAAGCCTTTTAAGACCAGAGAGCTGTGAGAAAAACGGTGCCATTTACAGAAATAGAGATCACAAGAGTAAGGCATTGGATGAAAACAGAAATCTCTATTTTCTATGCAATGAACTAGAAGGCAGTTATATAACCACAGCCTGGAAGACAGGGTGGATACAGGCTTGGCAAAGAGCCACCCAGGTGAAGGCTGCAGCCAGTGACTCTCCAGGGACAAAGAAGGGGACCACACTGGACACAGAGCTCCAGGGAGCACTTGCCTTTGAGAGCACGATGAGAAAAGCAATTGAGTGGGAGCAGGGAAGGCTCAGGAGGCACAAAATGAAGTATGGAGGAAGCCACAGAACGGCTGTGTTGCATCCCCACCCTGGCTTCACCCATTCATGAGGAACACCTCCTCTAGGTGAATGGTGACACTGATCTGAGTGCACACAGTGGGATCCCCCAAAATGACAGTGGTTGGTGGCCACTGCGGTCCTTGGTCCTTAGCATGGATGATACACCTGCGCTGCACTGGGGCCCCTAGAGGGCCTGCTCTGGGTTTAACCTTCCACTCTGAGCGTCTGGCCACAGCAAGTAAATGCTAAATTCTCAGATGATGAAAAGGCTAGGATGCTGTGACTAAAGCATCCAAAATGACAGGAAGCTGCAGCTGCTCCCCCTGGTCTTCATGGGACTTTCAGGTCCTGTAAGGAAGCTGTTCCTGACTAAACCCAAAGAATCATGTTGCTCATCTCACTCCCAGGATCTGAGATCAGTTGAGCTTTCTCCCTGAATCACAGCACATGAGTGATATCTAACCAGTCCTTAAGCTCCATCACAGCAACTATGATCTGTTACCTCTACATGATCAAACCCATCCTGTGCCTCCCTCACAGCTCTCTTTATAGAGCCCATCAACGTGGCACAGCGGGTTAAGTGTCTGAAAAGGAATGCAGATTCCAATTGCAGCTGTTCCACTCCCCAGATGCTGATAATGTGCCTGGCAAGGCAGCAAAAATGGTCCAAGTGCTTAGGCCCTTGCCACTCACGTGGGAGAACTAGAGGGAGTCCCAGGCTCCTGGCTTCAGCCTGGCCAGCTCCAACTGTTGCAGCTATTTGGGGATGGAACCAACAGACAGATTCTCTGTCACTCTCAATAACTCTGCCTTTCAAATAAATAAATACACCTTAAAAAATAAATACCTTCTTATAGGATCAGCACTCTTCGGTTCAGCTATATAAGGCAGGACCAATACCTCACCTACCACAAATAAAAAGATGTCAAACAACCCTAAAAGTAATCATTATTAATTAGTAACAATGAATTGACTGGGTAAAATCAGTAGAAAAAATTTATTAACTAACAACTTAACTTTAAAAAAAAAAGAGGTAGAAGCAAGTATTTTAACACAACAACAACAAAAAAGCCCTCAAAGAGAGGGACTGCTTTCCCACCAGGAAATGGACACACTGAGGTAAACTCCCTTACCACACACAATGCATCACTTTGAAATAGCTGTTTTGTACCATCAGAACAATTGAGAAAGGTTCCAACTAGGGAATAAGTCAATGTGAAGGAGTGAAAACAGGGCTATGCCTTTTCAATTTATCAATTTAGAAAAGGATTCTGTTCAAAGACAATTATGAATTGTGTTCTTTCATATAAAAATCTACCCCCGGAATTCTGATGATTGAAAATAAAAAAGGAGGATAGCACAGGGAAATACAAAATGAACTGGAAGCAATCAATTCACAATTATAATTTAGAACACCAGGCTTAAGGCAAAAACTTATCTAATACCATAAAGCAAAGTCAGGGGGGAAAAAACTGGCAAAATAGCCTTTGGACCAAGGACCTCAAATAACAGAGGGGTCGCTTGTACAATTTCATAACAGATTGTGTTTAGATTGTAAAGACAAATCAACTTTATATCACCTTTCAAATAAAATTTCACAAACATTTGACAAAATTAGTGATAAAATTTTAAAGCTTATAAAGTTCAGATTCAAAGTAAATCCATCTTGAAAGGGGTTAAAATTTTAAATATTTCTTTAGATAATGTACAAATTCATTTATAGAACTGATGAATTCAGACTTTATATAGCCTGGGGTAAACCTATTCTACAAAAACACTGTTAAACAGGTTTGGCAGTAGGATTTCCAGGTTTAGTAAGATTCTTCCAGAAAAATAAATAAATAAGCTACTAAAACACTGAACACAGTGCATTTCCCTCATTTTGTACCCTTTGGGTACGTGTTATTTTCACAGTTTAACTAGGCCTTGCTTTCACCTCACACTCAGATTTCAAATACCAGGCCTAGCTAGTGTGACAATCCTTTCCTAAGAAAACAGTTCTTTATCCTCTTTGAATATCACCCAGGACGTAGCAAAGACTTTCATCCTCTCTTGATGGAAGGTCCATGATGTAAAAGAAATTAAGGAAGATACATTAAAACTCTTATGACATTATTATTTAACATTTTGTAATTTGGCTTGTATCAGAGCAAAAAAAGGGGGAGGGGTAAAGATCTTTATAGCATTCTACACATAAGTTAGGTACTTAAAATCATCTACCAAAAAATTAACCTGCTATATTATAAGGGACAATTTTTCACTTTTTAATACAATGGGTTTGTCCTAGATTTTTCAAAAAACTAAATTTGGGGTGGGGGGCCAGAATGGCTGTGCAAGCATCCCACCAGAGCTGGTCCCAGGACCAGGCATCCAGTGCCTCTTTTCCTCCCCTGTTTTATGAACATTCTTCTCTGTCCACTTCCTGCTTGAACTGTTGGCCTAACATTATCTGCAGTGAATTGTTTTCTATTTCCTTCGGACAGTCAGCTCTCTGAAACAGACCCATGGAAAACATACAGAGCTTTCATGCACACAAGCACATTTTAAATGCTCACTGTAGCAAAATCAAATGTGCTCATGACTAAAAGGATATGAGTTTTTCCGAGTTTAGATGACAAAGCAGCTTCTCCAAGGGAGGGTAGCGGTTGAGTGAAGGCACACAGCCCACCAGAATCAACTTGTGCTTGGCTCTGGTTATAGCAACGTTAAGACGGCGCCAGTCTTTCAAGAGCTCACCAAGCTGTAAGGGAATAACATTTTCAGTTATTTCAAACTTCTTATTATATTTTCTTTTGTCCTGAAAAAGAACATAATTGTCTTGAATTATTTTCCTACTTTGTTAAAAAAAAAAAATTGTTTTTATTATACTGGGAGATTTACAGAAAGAAGATGAGAGAAAGATCTTCCATCTACTGATTCACTCTCCAAGTAGTTGCAACAGCCAAAGTTGGGACGATCCGAAGCCAGGAAGGGCCCAAAGCTTTGGGCTGTCCTCGAGTGCTTTCCCAGGCCACAAACAGGGAGTTGGATGGGAAATGGAGCAGCCGGGACATGAACGGGTACCCACATTGGATCCCTGAGCTTGGACATGGAGGATTAACCAATTGAACCATCACGCTAGGCCCTATTTTCTTTCTTTCAGATACAAATTCCCAGAAAGATTCATAAACACATTGCAAATGCTAGGCAGTTGGAAACCCTTGTGCACAGTATTAATGTAATGCATTTTTATGTTGTGATACCCTATAGTCATGACTTTAAATCAATAATTACATATGCTAAAAATAAATGACTGATGTCATCTCCACTCACTGTAGCCCCAGCTGTAATAGTAGTAAAAAGCCGTAACACTGAAAGATTTAGGGAATGGTTGAGTATATTGTGACACATTTATCCAATGGACAACAGCACAACCGTCACAACAGAATGAAACTGGTTTCTGTGTACAAACCCACTTGGCAAGATGGCCAAGCCAATTAAGTGGAACCAGCAAAGCTCACAATCCTGTGTATATTATCTCGGTTACCAGAAATCCCAATATATGAATATATATAAGAACTGAGAAGGTGAGAGATACAAATGAAAAAACAAAGACCTAGAATTATTCAGACTTGAAAAGGAAGCAGGAAAAAATGATCAGCATCACTAATCATCAGAGAAATGCACACAGGAGTCACAATGAGAAATTCGCACACTCTAATTGTATGAGCTACCATCAAGACAGAAAGTGCTGGTGAGGAAAGGAGGAAGCCCTTGCACGGCACTGCTGGGAACACAGATTAGTACAGCCATCGAGAAAAAGAGGGTGCAGGTCCCTCAAGAGCTAGTACAACCACTGTGTGACCCAGGAAGCCCACTCCTGCGTATATTTCCAAGGGAAATAAAATTAATCTGTCCAAGAGACATTTTCACTCCTGTGTTTACTTTAGTACTATTCATAACAGCCAAGAAATGAAACAACCTAAGTGTCTGTCAACTGATAAATGGATAAAGAAAATGTGTCCAAGGCTGGCATTATAGCACAGCACATTAAGCCGCCACCTGCAACAATGACATCCCATATGATACCAGTTCAAGTCCCAGCTGCTTTACTTCCAATTCAGCCCCCTACTAATGTAACTGGGAAAGCAGTGGAAGATGACAAATCTTCCACTCGGGCTCCTGGACCCACATGGGGAGACTGTTTCCTCTCTTCACTCAGGAACAGACTTGGTTCTTCCAGCGTTCTGCAGAGTGAACCAGCATATGGGAGATCTCTACTACTCTGCCTCTCCCCATCTCTGTCACTCTTGCCTTTCAGAGAACATAAAATCTGAAAGCAAGCAAGCAAGCAAGGAAAGAGGGAGGGAAGAAAGAAGGAACAAAGGAGGAAGGGAGGGAAGGAAGAAAGGAAAGAAGGAAGGAAGTAAATGGCCTTTTATATAATACAATACTACGAAGCAGGAAAGCTGGTCATCTGTAGAAATCTGAATGGAACTAGAGGTCACCGTGTTAAGGGACATAAGCCAAGCACAGAAAACAAGTGCCACATAATCTCACTCATATGTAGAGTCTGAGAAGGTTATCTCACGGAAGTTGAGAGCATAACAGCCACCAGAGGCTGGGGAGAGCAGAGGGAGGCACTAAGATAAGATAGGAGTAAAAAGTTCTGGTGTTGCACAGTACAACAGAGTAACTGCGGACAATAACGTACTGCATATTTCTCTTTTAAAAAGCTAGCAGAAAGGTTTTTGAATGCTTTCACCATAAAGAAATGATAAATGTTTAAGACGATAGATATGTTTACTTTGGACACTATACAACGTACACATGTATTAAGGCATCAGATGGTATGCCATAAACATTTACAACTTCTATGTATCAACTGAAAATTCATTTTTTAAAAAAGAAATGTCACATGCTACAATATGGAAGTTGCTGGCTAAGTAAAACTAAGCCAGCCACACAAATAGTATACAATTCTACTACTATGAAGTACCTGAGTTGTCAAATCCAGAGACAAGAGAATGGTGGTTCTGGGGCAGAGGGAAGGAGGAAATGAGAGCTGGCTCTGTGTATAGAATCCCAGATTTGTAAAATGAAAAAGTCTTAGAGATCTCTGGATCAGCAATATAAATAAGCTGAACACTGGGATCATACACTTAAAAAGGATCGAGATGGTAGCTTTACTTTTTTAAACAACTTATAAAAAGAAAGAAATATCCCAATAAACTCACAGTTCCATCCTTATTACTTCTAACAAAAGACACAAGGACAATACTTTTGTCTCTTCCTTGGTATTTGTCTACTGTGTTTACTTCCACCATGCCAACTGAAGAATGTGCCAATAAATCACTGATGATCTTTAACTGCTGTCGGTACGGTGCAATGATACCAATATCAGAGGGATTACATCCGGCCTGAACAGAAAAGAACAAAATTTAAAGTAAAAAGTCCTGACTTTCAATTTTAGCATTACTAAATTTAATCAAATATTTATAGTATCATAAACATTAATATATGTTTTAACAGATGAAGCTATCTCAAGAAGTACACACAATTATTTAATTTGCTGAAAATCTATTGTCAATATCTATCCTCAGGTAGTGATTATCCTTTGATTGTTAGAGGATTCCAACAGTGTAAAAGCTTATATGCCACTACCATACAAAACTCACTCAGAATTAAAAAAAAAAATTCCACTCTCTGCTATCACTTAACATATTAAGTTTTCAATTACAAACCATAGTGCTTCAGAACAGTATAATTATAATTAGAATTATCTGATGTTACAAAGAGGTGTCCTAAATGGAAATCATATTAATGATTTATAAATTCTTAATTACCTTAATAAATGTTGATGTCAGGAAAACAACGAGTTTGGCTTCCGTTATATTGCTCACACCACATTTTTCAACTTGCTCTGGTGCTGGAACCTAGAAGAAAAATACACAGTTTGCTTGTAACACCAGGTCAAGAGTTAAGTGTACCGTGGAAGCAGGTGTTAGGGCAGGGTCAAGATGATGCTTACAATGCCAGCATCGAATATGAGACATCCTGCATTTGAGCTTCAGCCCCTCTGCTTCTACTCCAGCTTCCTACTAAGACACACTTTAACAGGTTCGACTGCTTGGTCCCTGCCACATACATGGCAGACTTGAGCTGAGTTCCAGGTTCTTGAGCTCAACCTGGTCACGTCTTGGTTGTGGCAAGAATTTTGGAGAGTTATCCATTAGATAGAAGGTATCTGTTTGCCTCTTTCACATGAAATTAAAGGTAACTAACTAAATTTAAAAAGGAGAGTACACAATGGACAGGTGGACATAGAGAATGTTTACCGAGATTAAAGACAGACACAGATATAGCTCCTGCTGCTGAATCACTAAACACAATTCAGGGCTATGCCAGGCAAAAAAACAATTCAGGGCTATGCCAGGCAAAAATCAGGAGCCTGGAATTCACTCAGGTTTCCCTTGCGAATGGCAGGGATCAAGTTCTAAGCCATCAGTTGCTGCCTCCCAAGGTATGTATGAACAGAAAGCCATAGTCAGGAACAGGAAACAGAAGTCACACCCAGGCAGTCTAATGTTGGACATGAAAGTATCTTCTGCAATTTAACCTTCTGAGTTATGATATACAAATTGATCGTATGATGTCATTATCTGGTATGGGAGTGCTGCTCGAGGTCCTAATTGCTCTCCTGCTGATTTAGCTCTTTACTGAAGCAACTGACAGAGCCGATGACCTGAGTGCTTGGGCCCTGGCCACCCAAAGGGGGAGCCTGGGTGGAGTTCCTTGCCCTGAGCTTTGGCCTGGTCCAGAGATGGCTTTTGCGGCTAATTGGAGAATCAACCGGTGGACGAGACATTTTTCCTTCTTCCTCTGTCACTCCCTCACTCTCTGTTACTCTATCATATATAAAGTTCAAGGTGGGGATGGCAAGGTGAAAAAGCATACTATAGCACTGGAATATCATATAGTGCTATCTATATCTCAACTGCTCCACTTCCTATCCAGCTCCCTGCTTATGGCCTGGGAAAGCAGCAAAAGCTGGCTCAAGTCCTTGGGACTCTGTACCCTTGTTGTAAGGAGTTATTCGAATAGCTCACCCTGGACCCATTTCCTCTTCCTCACAGCTCACTCCACCAACCAGGCATTTCACCAGAGAATCCCACCCCCAAACCCCCAGACCCATTCCCAACTCCGCCCACTTACCAATCATTCTTAAGTAATCACCTGGTACCTGTCCTCAAGCCCTCCCAATCCCAGCCCCCACACCTTGCAGGCTCACCTGAGCAACAAAAGGGCCCCCACGTGTGGCTCTATCTCTCTTCTCCTTCTGGCCTCCTTCCACCTCTTCCTCCCCCTTCCTCCTTGCCTCCACACCACCCCATCCCATTCCTGCCCCGCTGGAATAAATCTCCTAAGATACCTCGTTGCGTCTGGTGTTTTCAGCTCACAGTAAAGAACCAGGTTGCAGGAATTAGCTGTGTGTAATAATATCATAAAAACCAGCACTCTAACTTTTTCAAATAACTAACACTTGTGGAAGACCCAGAAGAAGCTCCTGGCTCTTGACTTTGATTGGTTCAACACTGGCTATTGCAGCCATCTGGGGACTAAACCAGCAGATCTTTCTGTAAGCCTGCCTTTGCGATTAAAAAAAAAAAATCTTTTTATTTACTAATTTTTATTGGAAAATCAGATTTACACAGGGAAAGAGAGACAAAAAGACCTTCCATCCGCTGGTTTACTCCCCAAGTAGCCGTTATCAGGGGTGCTGAGCCAATCTGAAACCAAGAGTCAGCAGCTTTTTCTGCGTCTCCCGCATGGGTGCAGCGTCACAAGCATGAAGCTAGAAGGAAAGTGGAGCAGCTGGGATATAAACCAGCGCCCATATGGGATCCCAGACGTGCAAGGTGAGGACTTTAGCCACTAAGCTGTAGAGCGGGGCCCAAAATAAATCTCTTTTTTTTAAATTTAGTTTATTTTTTAGTGGAAAGTCAGATACACAGAAAGGTGGAGAGACAGAAAGGAACACCTGTCCATCGATTCACTCCCCAAGTGGCTGCAATGGCTGGAGCTGCACCAATCAAAGTCAGGAGCCAAGAGCCTCTTCTTATGGGTCTCCCACATGGGGGCAGCATCCCAACAGTTTTGGATCGTCCTCAATTGCTTTCCCAGGCCACAAGCAGGGAGCTGGATGGGAAGCAGGGCCACTGGAATTAGAACCAGCGCATATATGGGATCCCGGCATGTACAGGGTGAGAATTTTAGCTGCTAGGCTACCACACCGGGCCCAATGCTAAACCTTTCAGAAATGACTCTGCTGGGGTCAGCATTCTAGTGTAGTGAGTGGGTTAAGCTGCTGCCTATGATGGCAGCATCCCATGAGTGCCGGTTGGAGAGCCAGCTGCTCTACTTCTGAAGCAGCTCTCTGTTACCAGTGTACCTGAGAAGACAGTACAAGATGGCCCTCCACCCACATAGGAGATCTGGAGTAGCATCGTCCGATGGAGAGTAAACAGTGGATGGAAGATCCCCATCTCCCTCTCCCTCACTCTTGTTCTTTCATTCTTCTTTTGAGTACATATTATATTTTTAAAAATCTCCTTGCTGAAGTATGAGAACGACCACCAATTCTGACTAAGTCAGAAAGCCCCAATAGAGCACACGGTATAGGAAATGAAGAAATTGAAATAGGACAAGAGAAAAAAATCAAAGTGTTTTTGTTTTTTACCTTGCTTGTATTAAGAAAACAAATAGGGATGTTTGGTTCAAATACTCCGAGCAGCCAAGGATTATCAGAATAATCAGCATAGAATTCCAGTTCCAGCTTCACATCTTTGAACTTGGGCAGGTTTATCATGGCATTGGCCACCTTGTCGGAGCCGCATTCCAGCTTTCCCTCATAGGTCAGCTTATTGCTCAAGGACATAATTTTACTAACAGAATGAACAAAAAAGTGATTTAAGTTTCAATAAATGACATTAACTAGAAAATTACAGTTAACCCCGAAACACATTTTACCTGTTCATTCTGTATTGTACAGTTAATTGCACAACAGCATTCTTATTCCTCTCCAGCCTCTTGAATAAGCTTTCACTCATGCCAAGCTCTCTGTCAAGAAACCAAATTAGCACTTATCAGTAAACAGAAAAGGATGATTTTAGCAGTACTTCACAAGAATTCGGGGGCCCATGCTGTGATACAATGGATTAAGTTACTGCCCACGATGCCGGCACCCTGTACAAAAGCAGTGGTTCAAATCCTGATCACCCTGTCTCCATCCAACTTCCTGCCAATCAGCAGATAGTAACACAAGTGTCTGGGCTCTAGCCAAACCACATGGCAAACCGGGATGGAGCCCCGTCCTCCTCCAGCTTCAACCTGGTCCAGTCCTGGCTATGAAGAGCATCTGGGGAAAAACTAGTGGATGGAAGATCTCTCTGTCACTTTCAAAATAAATCAACAATTTAAAAAAAAAAAAAAAAAAAAGAAGGCCTGGCATGATAGCCTAGTGGCTAAATACTCAGCTTGCATGCCCTGGATCCCATTTGGGCACCAGTTTGTGTCCCAGCTGCCCCGCTTCCCAACCAGCTCCCTGCTTGTGACCTGGGAAAATAGTCAAAGATGGCCCAAAGCCTTGGGAACCTGCACCTGCTGGGTATACCCGTAAGAAGCTCCTGGCTCGATTAGCTCAGCTCTGGCCATTGTGGCTACTTGGGGAGTGAACCAGCGGATAGAAGATCTTTCTGTATCTCCTTCTCTCTATAAATCTGATGTCTAATAATAAATAAATCTTAAAAAAGAAAGAAACAAAAGAAAAAGCAATCTACCTTGAGATTATAACTGACTTGTTTACCCACCTGGCTTCCCGGTTCAGCACAAGGGGCGGGAGCTGCTGATGATCCCCCACCAGCACAAATCTCCGGGAAAAGAAAAGCGGCCCCAGGCAAATGGGCTGGCTGATTTGAGAGGCTTCGTCCACTATACAGAAGTCAAAAATTTTACGGGAAAATATTGGATGGTTTATTCCCATACATGTTGTTGCAACTATAAGCTAAAAACAAAGCAAAAAATAGAACAGCTTTTTAAATACATAAGATGTGCAATATATCTATACCATTTTTGAAAATAAAAGATGAATGGTAATTCTCTAATATCAAGTTCTATAACATTGATATCATAAAAAAATTTACTGTTATTATTTTTTCTATGAATTGAAAGAAAAAATCAAGCCACTTTTTCAGAGATTATGACCAATGCTCATATCTGGATATCTTCCAAGAGCATCTGAAACATTCAGAAGGCAAAAGTTTAACAATTTTGTTTTATATTTGTTTTAGAAGTCAATTTGGAATACGCTTGTTTTCCTTCCCACATGTAGAATTACAGACCCTGGACATGTCACATAAAACATGATTCCAGAACATGGAAAGACAGGAGTTCAGGCCCAAGGGACAGTATAGTAATTCATTTTTGCCCAAATTTAGAAATGAAAAGCTGGCAACCCAGCAATGCCACCTGGTTCAGACCAATGCACCTTCAACAAAAGCCTGCTAACACAGAGAAAGGAAAAACCTAAAACCCAGAAAACTTTGCTACAGTACATTGGGTCTCAATTGGCTAATCCTCTCCCTTCAGGTGCCAGGATCTCATGTGGGCATCAGTTCCAGTTCTGGCTGAACTACTTCCAATCCAACTCCCTACTTCTGGCCTGGGAAGGCAGTGAAGGATGGTCCAAAGTCGTGGGATCTTGTACCCACACAGGTGACCCAGAAGAAGCTCTTGGCTCCTGACTTTAGATCAGCTCAGCTCCAGTTGTGGCCACTTGGTGAGTAAACCAGCAGATGGAAGATCTTTGTCTCTCATTTTCTCTTTAAATCTACCTTCCAATAAAAGTAAATTATTCTTAAAATCAAAACCAAAAAACCAGAAAATTTTCATCCAACAGTCACCCATTCTAACCCAACATCCAAAAATTTATTGAAATAGAACTACGTATCAAGAAACGCACTACAGTGTACAGATACATGTGTCTTTTGTCTTCTGACTACACTTAAGTTAAAAATAAAGATTACTAGTGTTCCAACGGCATGGTACTTTCACAATACACATTCACCAGGAGCTTTCTGAGGATTCCCTGGATTTATGGATCTCAAAGACTTTTTTCACCAGGGAGCAGGCATTTAGCCCAGTGTTTAGGACACCTGCACCCAAAATTGGAGTGACTGGGTTCAAGTCCCAGCTCTAGTGCCTGACTCTATTTTCCCTGCAGCACAGACCTTGGGAGACAGTAGTTTTGGCTCAAATGTTGTGTTCCTGGATGCTACCTCGACTCTGGGCCCAGTCCCAGCCACTGAAGACATTTCAAGAGTGAATCATCTGATGGAAATGTACTCCCTCTATTTACCTCCCAAATAATTAAACAAGAATCTGGTGAGTTTGTGTTTGATGCAACAGCTGTCATTGGGGTCACCCGCTTCCCACATAAGAGTATCCAGTTCAAGGTCTGGCTACTCCACTTTCCATCCCATTTGCTATCAGTGCATATGTAGGAAGGCAGATGATAATAAATATGCAGGTCTCTCACACTGATTAGGGAATCAGGATCGGGTCTGGGGCACCTGCTTCAGGCTGATCTATCCCTGGCAAGTGTGGGCATTTACAGGTAAAACAGTGCATTAAAAAATCTATGCCTCTTTGTTTTCCCAATAAAAATAAAAAATTTTAAAAAGAAAATGAGAGATAAAGCCATAAAACAAAATTAGGTCCTGTATCAAAACTTAAAAATATTTATCACAACATGTAGGTAATTCTATTGCTTCTGACTCAAATGCACTAAAGAATCCAAATCATCAGTAGTTTTCTAAGCTAGCTGAACTGAGAAGGGAGAAGCCCTGAATAGACTAAAATACCTGATTTCATCTTGGAAGGAAAACAGCAAGCTATAAACCAATAAATCAGTCCTGGGGAATACATTGATCTAGTCATATGCAAACATAACCAACGCGATTAAATTTGTCACAGTGTCATTTCTCCGCATTTAGTCACAGAAATTACAGGCAGCAAGTATTGGTGCACTTACTTGGCTACTGTAGAGTTCTTCCAGATGAGCTAAAGATTTGACAGACTTTGATCTGCACACTTCCTGCTCTGTGAATTTCCGGATATCTGGATGAACCTTCTGAATCTGACCCAAACGCAAAAATCCAATTTTGAACTTGGCTAACTTCAAGAGGATATTATCAACAGCAGAATGTGTATAGCTGGTCAACAAAACACTGAAACCACAGGCGTAGAGGATTCTTACCTAAAAATGGATAAGAAAAACGGCATTATTTTAAATTCCAGAAAAAATCTTATGATGCATAAGATTGTCAAATGGAACCAGAAAATTTACTAGAAAGCATGTGTAAGTAACTTTAAGATCTGATTTGAAAGGAAGAGAAAGGAAGAGAGATCTTCCATCCATTCTTTTGTTCATTACTCAAATGCCTACCATAATCAAAGTTAGGGTGAGCTGGTCAGGAGCCCAAAATGCCCTCTGAGTCTCCTACATGCTAGCAGGGGCCCAAGCACTTGAGCCATCGCCTGCTCTCTCTCAGGCGAATTAGCGAGAAGCTGAATTTGAATCTCCCAGCAGACAGGATTCAAATCAGGAACTGAGAAATGGGTCCAGCACGATAGCATAGTGGCTAAATCTTTGCCTTCATGAGCTGGGATCCCATATGGGCACCGATTTTTGTCCTAACTTCTCCACTTCACATCCCAACTTGTGGTCTGGCAGAGCAGTAAAGGACGGCCCAAAGCCTTAGGATCCTCCAATTACGTGGAAGACCTGCAATAAGTTCCTGGCTCCTGGCTTCAGATCAGCTCATTTCTGGCCATTGTGGCTACTTGTAGAGTAAACCAATGGATGGAAAATCTTCCTCTCTGCATCTCCTTCTCTCTGTATATCTGAATTTCCAATAAAAATACATAAATCTTAAAAAAAAGGAAGAAGAAATGAGATACAGTTAGAACAGTTGAATTCACTGTGCTCTACAATTATTGCCCCACCAAATAACTTTATTTATTTATTTCAAAGATTCATTCATTTTCACTGGAAAGTCAGATTTACAGAGAGAAAGAGACAGAAAAATCCTCCATTTACTGGTTCATTTCCTGAAGTCAGGAGCCAGGAGATTCTTCCAGGTCTCCCACATGGGTGCAGGGTCCCAAGGCCTTAGCAGTCTCCAACTGCTTTCCAGGCCTCAAGCAGGGAGCTGGATGGGAAGTGGAACTGCCAGGAATAGAATAGGCGCCCATATAGGATCCTGGCGTATGTAAGGTGAAGACTTTAGCCACTAGGCTACAGCGCCAGGTCCTATTTATTTATTTGAACAGCAGAGATGCAGAGAGAGAGAGAAATTTTCCATCTGCTGGTTCACTCTCAAATGGTTACAGCAGCTAGGGCATACCAAAAGCTAGGAGCCCAGAACTCCATGTGGGTAGCCAGGGCCTAAGTAATTGGCCATCTTCCAGTACATTCCCAGACACATTAGCAGTGAGCTCCATCAAACCAGCAGAAGACATAAATCAGTACTCAAATGGGATGCCAGCATTATAGGTATCAGCTTAACCCACTGAGCTATAATGCTCATTCCACCCAAGGAGCCACAATACTAAATCCACTAAGTAGGTTTTTTTTTTTAAAAGCAGAGTTACACAGAAAAAAGGACAGATGGAGAGAATCTTCCATTTGTGGGTTTACTCCCCAAATGACGACAATGGTTGAATGTGGATGGTTCTGAAGCCAGGAGTCAGGACCTTCTTCCAGGTCTCCATGTGAGTACAGGGCCGCAAACATTTGGGTTATCTTCTGCTATCTTCTTAGGCACATTAGTACAGCTGGATCAGAAGTGGAGCCAGTGGGCCTCATACAGAAGCTTCATTTGCTACATCACACTGCTAGTACCCCAACACAGTAACTTTTTTTTTTTTTTTAATTATTATTTTTTTTTTTATTGGAAAGGCGGATATACACAGAGGAGAGACAGAGAGGGAGATCCTCCGTCCGATGATTCACTCCCCAAGTGAGCGCAACGGCCGATCCGAAGCAAGGAGACTCTTCTGGGTCTCCCACGCGGGTACAGGGTCCCAAAGCTTTGGGCTGTCCTCGACTGCCTTCCCGGGCCACAGGCAGGGAGCTGGAAGGTAAGCAGGGCTGCCGGGATTAGAACCGGCGCCCATATGGGATCCCGGGTGTGCAAGGCGAGGACCTTAACCACTTGCGCCGGGCCCCAACACAGTAACTTTTTAAAAACACTATATCCGGGCCCGGCGCGGTGGCGCAAGTGGTTAAAGGTCCTCGCATTGCACGCCCGGGATCCCATATGGGCGCCGGTTCTAATCCCGGCAGCCCCGCTTCCCTTCCAGCTCCCTGCCTGTGGCCTGGGAAAGCAGTCGAGGACGGCCCAAAGCTTTGGGAACCTGCACCCGCGTGGGAGACCCGGAAGAGGCTCCTGGCTTCGGATCGGCATAGTATCGGCCCGTTGCGCTCACTTGGGGAGTGAATCATCGGACGGAAGATCTTCCTCTCTGTCTCTCCTCTCTGCATATCCACCTTTCCAATGAAAAAATAATAAAAATAAATCTAAAAAAAAAAAAAAAAAACACTATATCCAAGTGTTTGGCCTATGATTAAGATGTCATTGCGGGGGTCTGACGGCATGGACTAGCAGCTAAAGTCCTTGCCTTAACACGCCCGGGGATCCCATATGAGCGCCGGTTCTAATCCCAGCAGCTCCACTTCCCAACCAGCTTCCTGCCTGTGGCCTGGGAATGCAGTCGAGGATGGCCAAAAGCTTTGGGACCCTGCACCCGTGTGGGAGACCTGGAAGAAGCTCCTGGCTCCTTGCTTCGGATCAGCCATTGCGCTCACTTGGGGAGTGAATCATCAGACGGAAGATTTTTCTGTCTCTCCTCCTCTCTGTATATCTGACTTTCCAATTTAAAAAAAACTGGTAAGGAAAAAAAAAGATATCATTTGAGGCATCAGTGTGCAGGTTCAAGTCTAAACTCTGGTCTCCTTTATACTTCCTGCTAAAGCACACATGAGAGGCAACAGGTGACAGCTTGAGTGGCAGGGTCCCACCTCCACCCACATGGCAGAAGTGGACTGAGTTCTTGGGTCCAGGCTTCAGCCTGGTCCAGCCCTGACAGTTGTAAGCACTGTATGGGAGATTGTCTGTCTCTTCTCCTTAACTGAATAAAAGCAAGTAAATTTTTAAAAACATTATAAAGCCAAGTGTTTCAACCAAAATTAAACAGTAGTATTATATATCAATGCTATGTAAATAAAGCATTGCCAGTAGTAATAAAATTGAATACATATCAACTTTTAGTAGTGTCTGGAACATATCAATCAATAAATATTTCCTGAGACCAGCATATCATTAACACTTGACATGTTATTTGGTACACCTGCATCCTAAATCAAGGTGCCTGGACTTGGCTGTCACCTCTGCTTCTATCCCAGCTTGCCGTTAATGCACACACTGGACGGCAGCAGGTAATGGCTCAAGCACTTGGGTCCCTGACATCCACATGGGAGACTTTCTAGTTTCAGGTCTCTGACATTGGCCTGGCGCAGACACAGTTTTCATAGGTCTTCCAGATCTCCCACACGGGTGCAGGGTCCCAAAGCCTTGGGCCGTCCTCGACTGTTTTCCCAGGCCACAGGCAGGGAGCTGGATGGAAAGTGGAGCTGGCCGGGATTAAAACTGGCACCCATATGGGATCCCGGGCGTGTTCAAGGTGAGGAATTTAGCCGTTAGGTCATGGCGCCAGGCCCATACCTTTTTCTTTTTAAAAATCTATTCACTTTTATTTAAATGACAAATTTTCAAAGAGAGAGAAGGAAAGACAGAGAGAGAGGTCTTCTATCCACTAGTTCAAATGACCACAATGGCTGGAGGTGAGCTGATGTATGGCCAGGAACCAAAAGCTTCTTCTAGGTCTCCCATATGTGTGCAGTGACCCAAGGATTTGAGCTATCCTCCACTGCTTCCTCAGGCAGAGAACTAGCCTCTACCCGACCAAGCTGGGCCTCACATCTATTGTTGTTTTAATATGGTTAACAGGGTTGAGAGGAATGCAAGTCCATACGGATCTCTGATTAGGGGCTGGGAGGGTGAAGGCATAGAGGAAGATGGATGGGACAAATGTTCTATTTTCTTTTTTTACTGTGTCACAGGAGGCAGAAGACTAATAAAAGTTTTCAAAGTTAAAGTGAAATAAGTATTTTCACATTAAAATTCTGCCCTTCTGATATCAAATATCACATGCTTTGAACTGAGGTTCTTAGCGTCTAAAATTAAGGACGATAACCTTACCAAAGTACATATTGTAGTTGTCTTCCCAGTCCCGGGCATGCCCACGATGAGCGTGTAATCCTTGGAGAGGAGAACCTTCTTCATGGCTTGCCTCTGGGGCTTATTCAAACCTACATTTCACAAGAGGAGGGCAACATTTCAGTGAACTATGTAAATATAGCCGTTTTTAGCCAAGTTTGTTCTCGCCTTGAATGTGCCGGGATCCCATATGGGCGCCAGTTCTAATCCCAGCAGCTTCACTTCCTGTCCAGCTCCCAGCTTGTGGCCTGGGAAAGCAGTTGAGGACGGTCCAAAGCCTTGGGACCCTGCACCCCATGGGAGACCTGGAGGAAGTTCTTGGCTCCTGGCTTTGGATCAGTGTAGTACCTGCCGTTCCACTCACATGTGCAGTGAATCATCAGACAGAATATCTTTCTCTCTGTCTTTCCTCCTCTCTATATATCTGACTTTGCAATAAAAAAAAAAAGATACATAAACCTTTAAAAAAAATTGAAACAGGGGCCAGCATTGTGGTGCAGCACAGTAACCCGTTAACCTTTGCCTGTGACTCGGCACTCTATATGGAGTCCCAGATGTTCCACTTCCAATTGTGTTCCCTGCTGGTGTGCCTACAAAAGCAATGCTTGCAAAGCTGCACACAAAAATGGAGAACCAGAGGAAACTCCACACTCCCAACTTCAGCAGAGCCAGTTCTACACAATGTAGCCATTTGGGGAGTGAAACAAGGGATGTAAGATTCCCTCCCTCTGTCTATCCTAATACATAACTATGCCTCTCAAATAAGTAAAAAATACATGCTTGTCGCTGTACTGCAGCAATGGACTTGATGTACAGAGCCGATAATAACACGCGTGGACTCTGACTGATGGTCCAAAGCCCAAGTTTATTAGTGGCATCAGACTTTATACACTGAGAGTCCACATGGGGTAAAGGAGGAAATATTGAGCTTATCAACAAGACCCATCAACTGTTTCCATACTCTTGATTGGAACTACTTTTGTTTTGTATATTCACCAGGTGAATCATTCACATGATTCACCACCAGGTGTTCTCATTCACGTGCTGTCCACTCAACCATTCTTATACAAATGATCTCCCATCAGGTATACAAAAGGTAGCCATTTGGTTGTTTTCATGCAAATACTGACCAATGAACGGTAATCCTGTGCTTGCTGACCTTCTAGGGTCACAAAGTCCTCCTACACATGCTTTTTAAAAAATAAATCCAAATGGAATCCAGAAAATGTAACTGGGGGCCAGCATTATGGTATATCAGTTAAAGCTGCCAACTGCGATTCCAGTATTCGATATGGTCACTGGTTTGATACGTGGCTGATTCATTTCTGATCCAGCTCTCTGCTAACGCGCTTGGGAATGCAGTGAAAGATGGCCAGAATGCTCGGGTGCCTGCAGCTACGTGAGAGATTGGCAAAAAGCTTCAGACTCCTGGCTTTGTGCTGGCCCAGCCCTAGCTGTTACGACATTTGGAGATTATATCAGTAATAGACCTCCCTTTCTCCATGTATACTTATTTTATTTTATTTAAAGATTTATTTTTATTATTTTTTTATTGGAAAGGCAGATATACAGAGAGGAGAGACAGAGAGGAAGATCTTCCATCTGATGATTCACTCCCCAAGTGAGCGCAACAGCCGATGTTATGCCGATCCGAAGCCAGAAGCCTCTTCCAGGTCTCCCATAGGTGCAGGGTCCCAAAGCTTTGGGCCGTCCTCGACTGCCTTCCCGGGCCACAGGCAGGGAGCTGGAAGGGAAGTGGGGCTGCCGGGATTAGAACTGGCGCCCATATGGGATCCTGGGCGTGCAAGGCGAGGACCTTAATCACTGCACCACCGCGCCGGCCCCAATGTATACTTATTTTAAACAAATAATCTTAAAGTAGGAAAGGAGGCCTGACATAGTAGCCGGGTGACTAAAGCCCTCGCCTTGCACGTGCTGGGGTCCAATATGGGCACCAGTTCAGGCACAGATGTTCGACTCCCCATCCAGCTCCCTGCCTGTGGACTGGGAAAGCAGCTGAGAATGGTCCAAAGCCACGGGATCCTGCACTAGCATGGGAGACCTAAAGGAGGCTCCTGGCTCCTAGATTCAGGTTGACCTGGCTCTGGCCATTACAGACATTTCGGGTGTGGACGAGTGGACATAGGATCTTTCTCTGTCTCTCCTTCTCTCTGTATATCTGCCTTTCCAATAAAAATAAATAAATTTAAACCAAAAAAGGAAAGAAATTGTAACAATTGTAACTAGCGCAGAAATGCTGACTATAACCTACCTTTTAGAATGTGAGCAACCGTGTCCTTTGCATCAGGTGGAAGGACAGAACTGAGGTAGGATACAAACTGGGGTTCGTGAAAGTCTATGATTAGATCTCGAAGTTTTTTGCTAAAAAGATGAAACGATAAAACATACTTTTAGTAATATTCCTTAGAAGAAGGGGAAGCTATCAGACTCATTCATTGCTACAAACCTGGTAAAAGTGTTTTCCATCAATTTAGAAAGATTTCCCAGTGGGGTATCTATATCACAATTTTTTTCTTCCTGGTCTAATCTGAACAAAGTTGATTCTGGAAGTACAGACAAATTCCTAAAATGGCAAAAAAACAAATATATATTTTTCATTTCACATATTTTATATGAGAAACATATTACTAACAAAGATAAACTGGCTAGAATAGCTATTAAAATGGCTATCGGCCTCATTCCCACGTCAATCAAAGATGAGAAAAGATGGAAAACAGGGCCTGGAGTGATGGCTAGCAGCTAAAATCCTCGCCTGGAATACGCTGGGATCCCATATGGGCGCCAGTTCTAATCCTGGCAGCTCCACTTCCCATTCAGCTCCCTGCTTGGGCCCGGAGAGGCAGTCGAGTGTGGCCTAAGGCATTGGGACCCTGCACCTGTGTGGGAGACCTGGAAGAAGTTCCTTGCTCCTGGCTTTGGATCAGTTCAACACAGGCCACTGCGGTCACATGGGGAATGAATCATTGGATGGAAGGTCTTCCTGTCTCTCCTTCTTTCTGTATATCTGCCTTTCCAATAAAAATAAATAAATCTTTTTAAAAAAAATGTTAAGGAGCTGGAAATCCACATGGATGCTGGTTCACGTCCTGGATGCTCCTCTTCCCTTCCAGCTCCCTGCTTATGACCTGGGAAAGCAGTGGAGGATGACCCAAATTCTTGGAACTCCTCACCAATGTGGGAGATCCAGAATAATCTCCTGGCTTCTGGCTACAGATCAGCTAAGCTACAGTCATTTCAGTCCCCTGGGGGAATGAATAAGCAGAGGGAATATCTTCCTCCGTTTCTTCTTCCCTCTGTAAGTCTGCCTTTCCAATAAGAAGAAATAAATCTTTGAAAAAAAGAGAGAGAACAATAACTCTTTTTTTTTTCAAGATTTATTTTTTTTTGTAAAGTCAGATATACAGAGCGACAGAGAGGAAGATCCTCCATCTGTTGATTCACTCCCGCAACAGCAGGAGCTGTGCCAATCTGAAGCCAGGAGCCAGGATCCTTCCCTGGGAGACCACAGGTGCAGGGTCTCAAGGCATCGGGCTGTCCTCCACTGCATTTCCAGGGCATAAGCAGGGAGTTAGATGGTAAGCAGGGCCACCGGGATTAGAACTGGTACCCATATCGGATCCGGGCATGTACAAGCTGAGGAATTTAGCCAATAAACTACAGCTCCAGGCCCAAAAAAGAACTCTCAACTGACACAGGGGTCATCTACTATCTCTTCTGATGATCACATAGGCAGTTGTGAAAATTAGATAAGATCCTGGCTGGCGCTGTGGTGCTGTGTAAAACCACAGCATGCAATTCCAATATTCTACTCCCAGCTACTCTACTTTGATCCACCTCCATGAGAATGAGCCTGAAAAAGGAGTGGAAGACAGTCAAATGTTTGCAACCCGCCCTCGCAGGAGACCCAGAGCAAGTTCTTCACTTGGATCTGGCCCAGTCTTAGTGGGTACAGTCACCTGGTGGATGGAAGATCTCAATCCCTCTCTGTAACTCTGCCTTTGAAATAAATAAATAAACCTTAAAATAATGTTAAACAAAACATTAGGAAGTGACTTAGTGATTCCACTGCTAAATCAACCCAGAGGAGCATGCATATATTCACACTAATACATTTACATATGAGGGTTCACAGCAATAGTACCCCAACCAGCAAGAAGAGAAACAGCTCAAATATGCCAGGTACCTACGCAACCAAGTATCAGTCCTAAAAGAATAGGTGCTGATATATGCTGAGATGTATGTGAACAGCAGCAATACTTTGCTCAATTTAAGAAGTCAAAAAGGAAAGAAAAAAAAAAAAGCCATAGAGCTCAGGATTTTACTTCCACCATACATTCAAACTGGAGAAACCCAGAGAGAGAGAAAGCAGATTATTGGTTGCCAGGGCCTACAGGCAGGAGAGAGCTGAGTGGTGGAAAAAAGGCTTCCTTTTTGGGAGATGAAACTGTCACACAGTAATACGCTTTAAAGTTGGAAACTGTCAGCTTCATGTGTTTATTGGATTTTATTTCAGTGTTTCCAAAAAAGCAATAAAGTACTAGTAAAACCTACAGCATGAAGATGTGTTACAAAAATAATATGCTAAGTGAAAAACACTGATCATCAGAGACCATAAATTACACCACCTCACTGACATGAACTGCTCAACACAGGCCAATCTAGAGAGGCAGAAAGTGAATTTAGTGGTTGCCAAGACAACAGACAAGTTGAGAGAAAATGATCACTATTGGGTGGTCTAAGTTTGACTGTGGTGATGGTGGAAAATGTTGGCACAGACATAGAAAACCACTGAATTGTACGGTGTCGATTAAGTACTGATAAAGCTACTGGCAAAAGGAAAGTGACGTTTCATTACCTGTCTAACACACATGTTACTGTCGTCACGGTAATCTCCTTCACATATCCCCTAGACAAAGCAAACAGTGTTCTCTCTTCTCCACTTAGAATAATTCTGTCACCTGCCATCAGATTTGTGATAGGCATGGCACCATTTTTCCGTTGGAAATTGTGCAAATACTGTCCGTCGCAAACTCTGGTTACACACTGTCTTCTAATCAGGCTGCCAACGCAGCTGCCACTCTCCTCCCTAGGAAGGGAAGAGAGCATACAGTAAACACAGTGTTTGCATTTTCCCACAATTCACTTGTCTAATGGACCCCTGAAAACAAACACTAAAGTGAGGCTGCTTTTTCAACACTCGTCATCTACAGAAAGTGTCAGCCATGCTCAGTAAACATCACTCAAAAGCAGACTTGCAGCAAAGCCCTAGGGAGTGACAGGAGGCTCCCACAGGCCAGGGATGCCTGCCAGTGGACTTAAGAGCCTTTCATCATTGGTCAACAACCCTTCTCTGGCGTTGAAAACATACTGCAGGAGACCAACCATAAAAATCTGACCCTGAACTCAAAGAGAACACAATAATAACTTATTTCTTTAGTCTTCATTCAAGGATTTACAATTGTTAGTAACAAAATAATGTCAAGCAATCTGATTCCGCAGCTTCCATGAAATAAGAATTTAATGCCGACAACCTCTCAGGTACTTATAGCAAATGCTATTCAAAGTCATTCGTTGGTTTGTATATTTGACAAATCTACTATACTTATGAAGCCTGTCATAATTTGTTTTGGGGCCAGCATGGTGGCTCAACAGGCTAATCCTCCACCTGCCAGGGCAAGCATCCAATACGAGTGCTAGTTCATGGCCTGCCTGCTTCACTTCTGATCCAGCTCACCACTAATCAGTGGTCCTCATAGTTGTGCAACCTTGTCAAATAAGCAAAGAAAATCAAAAATGAATTACAGGAAAAAATGTAACGTTTACACTGAGATTTCCTGAGGCACATTTGACCTGCTGACACTACATTACTAACAATCAGGGTAGCATACATAGCATACGTAGGTGATGCCACACGTGGAGCAATTCCCGAACACCATGCAGAGTTGTACTGAACGCATGAAATCACCTATCTTAACCACGCTATAAAACTTGCATTTGTCATGAATTTTAAATGCCATCATACCAGCTAGCCTATGCTACTAAAATTTCACTGCACTTATTAAACAGTCCACTTACATTTCCGAAGCAGGCCTGAACCAAATATTTTGGTGACTCTTTCTGTTATCCTTCGACTGTGACTCCAGAGTTAACATCAGACACCACAGGCTGAAATACTCTAAGTGTGTAGGCTTCAGATGTTCCGTTTCTTCCTTTATTCTGGGTAGAATGGCAACTGGGACCACACTGTCATCCTCCTGTTGTTCAATGGCTCTAAATATGAAGTTACCAGTTAGAAGACATACATAAAAAATTTCAATTGCTGGCTATAAAATAAAATAAGGTATTTCTAAAATAAGCACACACACATGATGAAATACAATGCAAATTTTTTTACAGAAAACAATTTTGCTTATAATGTACATCACTGTTGTATAAAATTTGACGTTGCATGATTTTTCCTTCATTGACTTACCCCCCGAGAACAACTTTAATTGGACATATTCTAGCTTTCATTTGTACATGCAGCAAGTTAGGCCCATTTGCTACTAGTTCTGTGACATAAGGAAGGTAACATAAACACAAGGAGGATTTTTCAAGTTACAATTTTGCTTAATACTAATTGTAAAAATTTATCTAATGAGGGCCCAGCATCGCAGCTCAATTGACTAAGTCTCCCATAGCAAGCACTGGGAAACAAAATGGGCATTAGACCGAGTCCCACAGGTTCAACCTTCTTTTCTTAAAAATTTATTTTCATTGGAAAGTCAGATAAACAGAGAGGAAGAGACACAGAGAGGAACACCCTCTGTCCAACAAATTAACCCCCAAGTGACCGCAACGGCCCATGTGCAACTGATCTGAAGCCAGGAGCCATCCTCGACTGCTTTCCCAAGCCACAAGTAGGGAGCTGGATGGGAAGTAGGGCTGCCGGGAGTAGAACTGGTGCCCACACTGGATAATTGTGAGTGCAGGGCAAGGACTTTAGCTGTTAGGCCACTGTGTCGAGCTCTTGCTTTATTTATTTATTTATTTAAATGATTTTTACATAGTTAATTATGGTGATAAGGTTCAAGGACTACAGGAAGGTGGGTGAGACCATTATTTCTGCATTCTTTTTTTCCTTGCTGTATCTGGGGGAAGAGGGAGATAAGGAGAGAAGGCACACTCAGACTCCCAAAAGCGTCTGTACTCTGAGATGGAGAACAGTCACCAGACTCTACCCCAGAGTTCCCAGTTTGGGCCATGCTCCAAGGTCCTGCCCAAGAGGTTTAACAGTTCCACAGCTCTGAATTAAGGCTGAACTTGCCACTCCAAGCACAATGAAATCTCTCCAGAATCCACTAGTTGACACAGTCCACCTTAAAGTCTCCATTTACCCAGTTATTCACGTCCAACACTTGGCTTACACAGAAAATCAATTTGTTCTGTCTTCCATTATCTGTTGTGGTACCAGGTGTCCTCCATGTGCAACTGGATATGCTTTCCACTGCTCCTCTAAGCCACCGAAGAGGCCCAGCTCTGACACATGCACTCTACAGTCAGACCATGGAACCTGAAACTCCATGGTTGGGGACTGCCCTTGCACTAGTTAGTGTAGGCATTTGGGAAGTGAATCAGCAGATAAGAGATAAATATCTTCCAAATTCTTCCCAACTCCCAAAAGTTAAAAAAAAAAAAAAGAGGGAGCAGGGGGATTTTTACAAAATATGGATTAAATGACATCATAAAGGCCAAGATCAAAAGCTGAATCACAGCACGCCAATTCACGCTCAACTATGCTTTCAGAAATAATGCTCCTGGAAGCCAGTGTGTTTACCTGCTATAGAGAGCACAGATGCCTGCTTGTGAACAGTACTGGCAGGTTTTTTCTTCCTCTATTATTTCTGGTAAAGAAGCAAGCTGTGTTTTATCTTTTCCAGTAGCAGGTTTGCTGATACGGTGAAACAAAGAGTACGCCATCTGGTTTCTCAGCATTAACAATTCTATAAAAACAGAAGCAAGTGTCTTTTAAACAATCTCAGAAAGTGTGTCACGTATCTTTTTACACTATATAAGCAAAAGTTCAGATTTGAAGATTGTTTCAAAAAATTTGGGAACACATTTTTCCCCATTAGACAAGTTGAACAGCTTCTTTAAATAACTACACGCCATTAACTAGAATTATTTTGAAGTTGGTATGTTATTGTCTAGTGGTAAATACAAACATAACTATCTCTCTTAGACATTTCAAAAGAAAGTTCTGAGTCATGAAGACTTTTAAAAATAAATAACAATAAAGTCAACTTCTTTTTACAAAAATACCACAACTACAAATTAAAACCTGTAGTAGGCCTATCAAGTGCACTGAGCAGACAACTGAGTAAAAATATAAAGACAGCACTCACAGAGAAACAGAATTTAAAGGATATTCTTATTTTGACGTGAAAAACACTTTGAAATCCCGCATTATTTTTTTTTAAACACACGCATTTTTCCAATAATGTTCTAAAGATTTCATATGTGCAGGGATTTCAGAATGTTTCCACATCAAAAGGAATTTCTTTTCTCATCTTATTTTCCCTGCAAAGGTACCACCAAAAGATAAGATCGAGGAGGACAAACTAGAGAATTCAGCAAACAGCTGTACCTCTCTTGTCTAGGTGTTTGGCAGGCACAGGGTACATCTGCCCGGTTTTGAGGTACAGAAGCAGGCCAGCCTCAGGGTCGGCTCTTCTCTCCTGGCTGAGCAGTGTGTACAGAACCACCTGCAAGAGCAGTGAGCACGTTAGCAAACAAAGCCATACCAATCTACTTCCTCACACTGTCATGCAGTCAACACAAAATTCTACAATCAAAAGGAAAATGAACCTTTTTCACACTGAAAATAACATGAGCAAAACTGGAAAAGGTAACAACAAAACTGATGTCAAAAACTGGACTTCCACAAAACAAATAGTTTATGTTGTCTGGCTTAAAAAAAAAGGAAATACAGTGAATTATTCCTAGATATTGAATTAAGGAACGGAATTCATGAACTCATGTTTTATAATTTTGAAGTTAATGACCTTCAAAAACAATAAATAATAAATTAAAATAGTAATATGATCTTCCTCAAATACTTATTTATTTTTATCGGAAATACAGACTTACAGAGAGAAGGAAAGACAGAGAATAAGGTCTTCCATTCAGCAAAGCATAGCTAAAACAAGGGGCTGGCACTCAGCACAGCATGTAAGATGCTACCTACCATATCAGAGTGCCTGGCTCCACTTCCAACGCAGGCTTCCTGACAATGCATACCTGTAAGGTAGCAGGTGACGGAAGACCCAGGTGGAGATCCCGGCTATGTGGCTATTTGCAGAGCATGAACCACTAAATATAAGATCTCTCTCAGATACATTAAATTTAAATAAACAAATGGAATGACTTAAAGACTTCTCAGACCCTTTAACACGGTAATGCACATTTGTAAAACATTCACTTGGTTTCCCCAATTTACATGACTAAGAAATTCCTTTTTTAGAAGCATCTGTTTATTCTGGGAGTTTTGGCAGCATAAACTTGGCAACACTACATTATAAATTCAGGTCTTGGATACTTTGCTGAAGAAAATTTTCTATTGAGTGTGTATATGTTGGTAAACTAAGTGAAGTAAGCTGATGTATCTAAAATTGAAAAATATTACATGAAGCTGAATTTGACACCAATTAATGAGACAGACTACAGTCTAAAATATCTAAACATTCAAATAATTTTCTTAAAATGTATACCTGACTACGGTGTTCAATAGAATTTGATTCTTTGCCAGTCTTAAGTTCCAAAGGCATTATCTTATATTTTGATTTACAATCTCGATGTATTTTCACACCAACTGTAACATCTATTTTGCCCTTTAGTCCAAACCTAGGGGACCAAATGCTTTCTTCAATATCCAATGAATTGATTACTTCAATATGACACATTGAATTAGTGTTACTGCCATCACTTGGCCTGAAAAAAAACAAAACGAAAAAAGAAGCTTTAATTAGAAACAAGAAGCTTTAATTAGAACATTTTGCACATTACAAACTTGCTGCTCACAACTATCTCCTTCATACAGAAAACGTGGGGATCAAAAGTTTATAAACTTTTTATAGCAAAGACTCTCAAAGTGTGGCACCTTGCCAATAACATCAGCATCACCTGGCAACCATTTCTGAATTCACAGGTGCCACTCTACACCAAATCAAACAGAAGGTGTAAACACGAGGCCCAGCAAGCCGATTAACAAACACTCTAACAAATCTGCTGCATGAATAGGTTTGAGAGTCATTGTTTTGTGGGCCCTAACATAACTGAACCTTTATTAACCCATCCTTTTCAGTTTGTTTTTATGACAGTCTTGAAAAGTCGTTTTCCTTAAGCCAAGACAACTGCAGTGATGTGGAGAGCTGGAGGCACCACATCAACCTGAGTATTCTGACAATTATGACACAAATTAATACATAACAACACAATTAATGAATGTGTTGTGTCCTATTTAGAAAGGGATGTGTTCGCTCACGTAATACGCATTGAACTGTGTAAGAACACGCTGCTTGGGCCCACTGCCTATGAAACATGGGGCTTGGTCAGGCAACATTTCACACATCTGCACAGAGCAATCTTCACAGGACCTCACGGCCATGACTACAATTCCATTATGTTCTTTACTTAATCATGAAGAGAATTCACCTTGGCCACTATCAAGTTCTAATTGTTTTTTAATATTGTTATTAAATAACAACTGCTAATTGACTCAATATTAATAAGCTATGAAAGAGGTTCAGATGTAAAACTTAAATAGCCAAGAGCAAAGGGAGAAAAAAAGAATATTGTTTTTATTTATTTTTTAAAGATTTGCTTATTTATTTGAAAGGCAAAGAGAGATCACTCCGAGAACATCCACAACAGCCAAAGCTGGATCAGACCAAAACCAGGATTAAGCAGTCTCCTAGAGCTCTCCCAGGTGCGTGCAGGAGCCCAAAAATTTGGGCCATCTTGGCTGCTTTCCCAGGTGCAGTAGCAAGGAGCTGGATGGGAAGTAGAGGAGGTAAACCTGTACTGCGTAGCCACTGCAGGCAGTAGCTTTACTTGCTGCATCATGGTACCAATACTTGTGTTGCACAAGATATAAACAACTTAAAAATGAGGGGCAGGTTTGACAAGCAGTTTAAGCATTTACTTGGGACACTCACACCTGAAATCACCGCACCAATTCAAGTCCCATCTACTCTTCCTGATCCAGTTTCCTGCTAGTAGGAGGCAGCACATGATGGCTCAAGTAACTGAGTTCCTACTAATCAAGTGGGAAATTCAGATGTACTTTCTGGCTCCTGGATTCAGCCAACCCAACCCTGGCTGTTGAAGCTGCTTCAGCTTGCTGCTAAAGAGCCTGAGAGGCAACAGGTAATATTCCTGCCATCCTTGAAAGACTCAGATGGAGGTCCTGGCCTCTGGGGTTAGCCTGGCCTGGTCAAGCTGCTGTGGACATCTAGGGGAGATAATCAATCTTCCTCCCTCTAATTTTTCCTTTCACATATATGAAAACAACAACAAAAAAGCCTAAAAATTAAGCAAAAGGTTAAATGGCATTAACTTGCTCACATAGTATTTAAAGTACATGGTGCAGGACATATGATACCAACAGAAAAATATGCATGAAAATACAACTACAGATAATTTTTTAGAAATCTATGTTAAAAAAATCAAATGATTTTATCATAATTCAAATAAATACTTAATTCACCAGATTATTTTCTGCTATGAAAAGATACTCAAGATTGGAATGAAAAAAAATGAGATGGCACTGTGGCATAGCAAGTTTAGCTTGCACCTGGAATCTGATACAGAAGAAGCTCCCGGCTCATGGTTTGAGTCTATCCCAGCACTAGTCATTGTGGCCATTTGGGGAGTGAACTAGGATAGGTCAAACATCTCTTCTCTCTCTGTAACTGCTTTTTTTCCTTTTAAGATTTATTTATTTTTATTACAAAGTCACATATACAGAGAGGAGGAGAAACAGAGAGGAAGATCTTCCATCCAATGATTCACTCTCCAAGTGACCACAACGGCCGATGCTATGCCGATCCAAAGCTAGGAGCCAGGAACTTCTTCTAGGTCTCCCATGTGGGTGTAGAGTCCCAAAGCATTGGGCCGCCCTCAACTGCTTTCCCAGGCCACAAGCAGGGAGCTGGACATGAAATGGAGCAGCCGGGATTAGAACTGGTGCCCGTGAAGGCAAGGACGTTAGCCACTAGGCCATGCCGTCGGGCCCTGTAACTGCTTTTTAAATAAATTTAACAAAAATTTTAAAAGTTGAAAATAAATAAGAGAAGGACAAATGTTAATAGCTTGATTTTTAAAAAGCTTTGATTTGACATACAGAATAGGATTTTGGATGAAAAATGTGAATAATATATGAAGAAAATACATTTCTTACAGAGACAGCTGCATTTGAGGGAAGCCAGTATTCTGATGCATAAAATCTTCAGCCCATTTAGAAAATGAAGGAAGATATTCTTCCACCTCCTGTTTTACTTCATCTTGACTCAGATTTAAGCGGTACCTGCAAAAGTCAATATTACACATGGAAATAACACATATGAGAGGACAAATGTCAAATAAGCAATCCCGTGTCTAGTGACTAACTAGTGCAGAAACAAATCACAGCACAGTTACATGATGAGAATACTACTCGGCTTTTGAAGCAGGCATTTGGCTCAGTGGGTAAGATGCCACCTGGGGTCCAAAGTTGTAGTACAGCAGTTGAAGCCTCTCCTTTCAGTGCCATCATCCCATTTGAGAGCAAATGTAGGCTGCTCCACTTCTAGTCTAGCTCCCTGCTAATGCACTTAAGAAAGCAGAAGACGGTCCAAGTGCTTAAACCTCTGCTACCAAACTGAGAGACCTGAATGAAGTTCCAGGCTCTTGGCTTCAGCTGGCCCAGACCTGGTCTTTCTGGATATCTGGGGAATGAACCAGTGAATGGAAGGAAAGAGAGAAGGAAAGACAGAGAAACATCTTCTGTTGGCAGAACAGCTGGGTAATGTGTCAATTGGTAATGGAACAGGGTGGACTGAGCAAACCTTAGCCCACAAGCGAAACCAGGAGACCAGGAGGGAGCACAAGGTCATGCCGAGCTAGGCTCTTGCACCTACTGGTCTGCATGAGCCAGGAACGCTAAGCCACAGTGTCTAAGTCAGAGGTCAGGACAGGTGAGGGACTGAGCCAAGCTGAGTCAGAGCAACCACTGGTATGCGCGTGATCTATGGCTGGGAACAGGCCTGGTTGGAGAGCTAAGGGAACAACCCTAGCCGGGCTGAGGTTCCCACCAAGGGGCGTGTGGGATGGAATGGGGGCTGCGTTCTGGATGGGAAACAGTTGTAGTCTCCCTTGGCACAAGTGTGGACTGGGATTGGATGCACCAAGCCAGGCCAGACTCCAACACCCTCTGGTGTCCTGGACAACCAGGGTAGATGTGGGATGGACTAGGTCTCAACCCCTACTGAGCCATGTGTGAGCCGCATGTGAGAATGGATGAGCCATGGCTGGGCTGAAACATTCAACAGCAAGGACCAGTTTGGATTGAAGGCCAGACAAGAAAAGCCACTGTTCCTGCTATGACAGGAGGTGAACTGAGTAGGGCTGGATCATGGACCCCCTAGTATGCGCAAAACCTGGTATTGGGAGAGGTTCTGATTGAGGAGCCTGGGCAACTCCTCTGGCAGGACACAGACCCAGCAGGTAAGCGCAAGAAACATGATAGGAAACAGGCCAGAACAGGCCACGGAAAGTTACCCACTGGCATACATCTTGCATGGGTCGGGGGAAGACCAGGCTGAATCTGTTCACATCATCCACTGGCAAATCCAAGCACCAGAACAGTGTGGGTCGATCCAGGTTTGGTCACAAAAAAACTGTGCACAATACAGAATGCCGAGGTGAGGTTGCCTGTACCGGAAGGGACCGCAACACCCAACCAGCATACGTGAGAACCAAGAAGGGAGGGAGCAGAGCTGGCAGGGGAATAAGTTGCTGGACAGCTACTCCCACTGGAGAGCGTAAGCTGGGAATGGGGCAGACCAGATTAAGCAGGGCTAAATACCTGTGCGCCTCATGTGGACTAGATCAGGCAAAAGCCAGGCTGGGCTTATTCCTACTGGTGCAAACAAAATTAGAGTGGGTGAGGGTTGTTTGGGCTTAGCTACAGCATCAGCTGGCAGAGGCTGGCATTGGGATGGATCTAATTCTGTCAAGTCAAACCTCAGAACTACCTGGAGAGTCCACAATCCGGAAGTGGGAGAGGCCTGGGAGGGAAACAGTGGGCTCCTCCCTCTTGGGGTACCACTTCTACGGGAGGGCACAAAAACCAGGACAGCGGCTGGGGTGGAATGGGGTGTGGGACAGACTGGACTAGTCAGTTACACATACTGGCAAACCAGGGTAGTGGGTGAGCCTGGTGGGGGTTATTGTGGGTCGCTCCAACAAGGCTGTAGCTCCCACTTGTTTATGTGAGGGCCAAGCATGCCCTGGGCAGAACCTGGCTGGACTGCAACACCCATTGGTTCCAGTGGAAGTCGGGGCTGAAAACAGAATCAATCCAGCGATCACAACCACCAGCTGATCAGGGCGATGGACTGTGCCGGGCCCTGTACCTGCTAGTACATACAAGAATCTGGTCTGAGAACACCTCAAAGTTTCTTTGGAGATCTTCCCAATCAAAAAGACGGACTCGGGCCCGGCGCGATGGCACAGTTAAGGTCCTTGCCTTGCATGCCCGGGATCCCATATGGGCACCGGTTCTAATCCCGGCAGCCCCACTTCCCATCCAGCTCCCTGCTTGTGGCCTGGGAAAGCAGTCAAGGACAGCCCAAAGCTTTGGGACCCTGCACCCACGTGGGAGACCCGGAAGAGGCTCCTGGCTTCAGATTGGTTTAGCATCAGCCGTTGCGCTCACTTGGGGAGTGAATCATCGGACGGAAGATCTTCCTCTCTGTCTCTCCTCTTTGTATATCTGCCTTTCCAATAAAAATGAAATAAATCTTTAAAAAAAAAAAAAAAAAAAAGACGGACTCAGAACCCTAACCAAGAAAAGAGAGAAGACAGAACAGGTCAGTCAACCATCTCAGTTATATGTTGGCAGCAAAATACGGGGCAAACGGATACTCTATGATGGACTATGTCAATCAGTGGATTCTTCAAAGACCTTATCGTGCTTGGAGTGGCAAGACTGGCAGCGACTCATAACTTGTGAACTATCAAAACCACTTGAACAAGAACGTCGGCGCATACCCTACATGCGGGACCTGGGGAGGGTGGGAAATTGGGTGGGCCTTCTCCCTTAATACCCTCCTTTTAAGCATGAAGGAAACAATATGGAAATAATAGTCTTACCCACTTTCCTATAGCTCTTGAACCTTTTTACCCTAATTAAGCATGTAAAGATTGTAAAAAATATTAAAAAAAAAAGAAAGAAAGAAAAAACATCTTCTATTGACAGGTTTACTCCCCAGATGACCACAATGGCTAGGCCTAGGTCAGGCTAACGCCAGAAGCCAGGAGCCAGGGGCTTCTTCATGATTTCCCACAGGGGTAGCTCGGGCCCAGACAATTGGACTATCCTCTGCTTTTCCCAGGTGATTAGCAAGGAGCTGGATCAGAAGCAGAGCAGCTAGATACTCAAAGCAGTGCTCATATGTGATGCTGGCATCACAGGAAGCAGCTTAACTTGCCATACCACAATGCTGGCAATATAAATCTTTTCAGACATTAAAGGACAAAAACAAAAAAACACGCAGCTTGGTTTACCCACATCCCATATCAGAGTCTCAGTTCCTGACTGCAGGTTCCTACCATATGCACCCCAGCTGCCAACAAGTGCCAGCCAGAGAAGTTGGGTCCCTACCACCCACATGCCAAGATGTAGACTGGTTCGGCCCAGGTCAAGCTGTTGTAGGCATTTGCAGAGTGGACCAGAGTTCTGGTCTGCTTGTAGCCTACCCACGCCCTCCAACCCATGCATGGCCCTCAAAATGTAAATGATTTTTCTAGTTCTTGGAGAACTGCTGCATATCAACACTCACCTGCCCAGGATGGCTGCAGTTTATCGTTAAGCCTCCCTAAGCTTCCCAATCTTAGTAACTGCTCTGGGAAATCAGAAGCCTGTCACCTTGTGTGGGGATCAGCCTTGGCTGTGAATGTTAACTCCATGTGTTGACGGTTCATAGGACCTGTATCCTCATCTGCAAAGCAGAGAGAACAACCATCTCCCAGAGCCGGTTTTAAAAGAATTCATGGTACTCAGCTTATGGTAAGAATGTTTTCAAGTGAAGGGGACAGTAACAAGGAATCCTTATAGCAAACTAACATATGGCCCAGATATCTTCTTAGCAGTATTGCCCAGCTCCCTGTTAAACTGTCTGGGAAAGCAGCAGGAAATGGCCAGTATCCTTGGGCCCCACCACCCATATGAGAGCCCTGGCTCTGGCTGGTTTGGCTATTTGGGGAGTGAGTCAACGAATGGAAGATCTTTCTTTGCCTTTCTTCTCTATAATACTACCTTTCAAATAAAAATGTATCTTGAAAAAAAGCACAACTGGAGAACTTTTCCTAAATTACTTTCTTCAAGCATCCAGAACTTTTTTTTCCCCCAAAAAATTTCTATCCACTGGTTCACTCCCCTAAGTGTCCACCAACAGCGGGGGCCAGGCCAGGTTGAAGCCAGGAACTTGGAACTGTATCTAGGTCACCCACAAAGTCTACAAAAATAGGTCCTCTCATTTCTTTCCAAATCTTTTTTTTAAGTATTTACTTTCAGTTTTTTGAAGGACAGAAAGACAAACAGAAGAGATTTTTCAGCATTTGGTTTACTTCCCAACTGCCCAAACAAACAGCAATGGGTGAGGGTGACACAAAAATCTGCAATTCCATCTGAGTGAAAAGTAGCAGGGAGCCAGGTACTTGAGCCCCATCTGCTGTCTTCCACACCATGCACTAGCAGAGCAGCCAGAATGTGAACAACGCACGCCTATAAGGGACGTAGCCATCCCCAGTGGCAACTTGCCCACCTGTTCCTCACAACTTGAAATAACTTTTTTAGTCACCAAACTAGAAAAAGATGTATTCCGAAATTCATTCCATCTGACTTCGAAATCCACACCATTTTTATATTGCTTCGAGAACTGATGCAAAAACATGATCTTGCATATCTCTGAGAGCAGCTAAACAATCTGGTGCACATACAGATTTCCACATTTTTAGCCAGACTTCTTATCCTAAAATTTCAGAAATCTTCACAATGTTACAATGGGGTAGTAGAATCTAGGTTATAATAATACACACACAGTAGACCAATTCTAAAAACCATAAAGAAAACAGGAAAGAAATCATACTGTAAAATTGCTGTACATGCAGTTCTTCTCATAACTACTTACATTTCCTTCAGATGTCTTATTTCCTGAACAGTTTGAGAAGTAAGTTCTTGTAGCTTTTCCGGGGCAAAATTATCACTTATTGCTTTCTGAAATACTTCATGGAGAACTGTACCAGTGAGCATTTGGCGTGTTGTTGGATCTGAGCTCTAAGAAAACAAAGCCTTCATTATATTTCACAGCATATTAACAGATATGTGCATATTATTTACTAACTAATCTGTTAAACTATTACACCCATAGTAGCTTAGATTATAGGTGACTCCCACTTTCTTCCATTCAGAACTTTTTCTTCTTATTTACTTTTTCCTAAAGACACAGGGACAAAGATAGAGAGATCTTGCATCTGTTAGTTTATTACTCAAATATCTGAAATAACCAGAGATGGACCAATCTGAAGACAGAAGCCCAGCACTCCATCCAGGCCTCCCACCTGGGAAACAAGGACTCAAGTACATGAGTCTGTAATCTTCTGCCTTCTAGGATACACTGCAAAGGGCTGTTGCTGCAGCACGTGAGTAAAGCCACTGCCTACAGGGCCAGCATCTCAGAGAGCCAGTTCAAGTCCTGCTGTTCCACTCATGATCCAGTCTCCTGGCAAAGTAACAGATGACCCAAGTGTTTAGACCATGGCACTCACATGGGAGACCCGGAAGACCAAGGCACCTGGCTTCAGGACAGTACAGTGATGGCTGTTGTAGTAAACCAGCAGTTATTAGATTCTTTCTCTGTAACTCTGCCTTTCAGATAAATAAATAAATTTTGGGGGGGGTGGGGACACTAAGCCAACTGCAGAAATGGGAACAGAGCCAAAATTAGAATGCAGACACTCTCCCAAGGGATCTGAGTATCTCAAACAGGGTCTTAACAACCAACGTGAGTAATTATTTTATAAGTTGAACTATTTTACAAATGAAATTGACATTTAAAGTTGGTCATTTCTATCTTGAAACAAACAAAATAAGAAAAAGCTCAAAATATTTAAGTAGTCAACATTCACAAAGAATTCTTCTCTAATTTCACATTTTATCTACTCAAATAAAGGCATAGGGTCTGGCGTGGTAGACTAGCAGCCAAAGTCCTCGCCTTACATGCACCAGGATCCAATATGGATATCAATTCATGTCCCGGCAGCCTTGCTTCCCATCCTACTTGTGACCTGGAAAGCAGTGGAAGACAGCCCAAAGCCTTAACACCCTACATCCGTGTGGAAGACCCGGAGAAGATTTGTGGCTCCTGTCTCTGAATCAGCTTGGTTCCAGCTGTTACAGTCACTCAGGAAGTGAGTCAGTGGATAGAAAATCTTCCTCTGTCTCTCCTTCTCTATATCTGACTTTTCAATAAAAATAAATCTTAAAAAAAAAAGGAAAGGCAGGCATAAGCTAGTAGATAGTGTGACTCAATGACTGAAGTTGCCACTAGGGATGCCAATATGCCACATCAGGGTATAAGTTTGATTCCTGGCTAATCAATTTATGATCCAGCTTCCTGCTATTGTACCTGGGAAGCAAAAGATGATGATTCAGTGCTTGGAATCCTGCTATTTTAAGAGACACTCAGAGAGAATTCCAGAATCCTAGCTGCAGCCTAACAGCCCTCATTATTGTATCTGGGGGCTGAACCAACATATGAAGATACTTTCTCCCTACCTCCCTGCCATCTCTATCATTTTGCCATTCGGACAAATAAAATCTTTACGGAGAAGCATTGTAGCACAGTGTGTTAAGCTCCAGCCTCAACACCAGCATCCCACATGGGGATCTGTTGGAGTCCTATATATTGCACTTCGGATTTAGATCTAGAGAACCTAAGAAGCAGAAAGGTCCCAGTACTTGCGCCGCTGCACCACGCAGAAACGCAGATGGAGTTCTAGGTTCCAGGTTTCCACTTGGTCAAGCCCTGACCGACTGCTGTTACGGTGAACCAGGAGATGCAAGAGAGCTTAATCTATAACTCTGCCTATTAAACAAATGAAGTGGATCCTTAAAGAAAGAAAAAATAAAAGTAAAATGAACTAAATTCTTTATTTAAAAAAGTGTGTTATTCACCCTAAAAGTTTCACTGAGGATAGCTCTTCTCATACACCGAATACTGCTGGATATACTTGTTCCAGAAATCAGCATGTCCGGATAGAGGATCAAATATCCAGTATCTTCATCTATGATCCAAGTATCAGAAGTGCAGTCCCCCTCTAAATGAATGATGTCTCCTGGCTGTACCGGCACAGAACACCTGCAAACACAAGGAGGTAACAGGATAAACACACAGTTGCAGATCCTATGTTAAAATATAGTAAAGCTTGGGCCCGGCGGCATGGCCTAGCGACTAAAGTCCTCGCCTAGTATGTGCCCGGGATCCCATATGGGCACCGGTTCTAATCCCGGCTGCTCCACTTCCTATCAAACTCTCTGCTTGTGGCCTGGGAAAGCAGTCGAGGATGGCCCAAAGCTTTGCGACCCTGGACCCATGTGGGATACCCGGAAGAAGTTCCTGGCTCCTGGCTTCAGATTGGAACAGTACCGGCCGTTGCGCTCACTTGAGGAGTGAACCATCAGATGGAAGATCTTCCTGTCTGTCTTTCTTCCTCTCTGTACATCTGCCTTTGTAATAAAAATAAATAAATTAAAAAAAATATATATATATATATATGTATATACAAAAAATGATGGGATATTTTTAAAATTTAAAGAAATAAGAACTAGGCCCGGTGCGGTGGCCTAGTGGCTAAAGTCGTCCCCTTGAACACACCAGGATCCCATATGGGCGCCAGTCTCTCCACCTCTCTCTGTATATCTGACTTTGCAATGAAAATAAATAAATCTTTTGGGGCCCAGTGCAATAACATAGTGGTTAAGGTCCCCGACTTGCATGCCTGGGATCCCATATGGGCGCTGGTTCTAATCCCGGCGGTCCACTTCCCATCCAGCTCCCTGCTTGTGGCCTGGGAAAGCAGTCGAGGATGGCCCAAAGCCTTGGGGCCCTGCACCCGCATGGAAGACCCAAAAGAGGCTCCTGGCTTCGGATTGGCTCAGCTCTAGCCATTGCAGTCGCTTGGGGAGTGAAACATCGGACGGAAGATCTTCCTCTCTGTCTCTCCTTCTCTCAGTATATCTGACTTTCCAGTAAGTCAAAAACAAATAAATAAATAAATATTAAAAAAAAAAAGAAGAAGAAAGAAATACTGCTCAGTGCAGTAGCCTAGCACATGCCTGGATTCCATATGGGTTACAATTCTAATCCCGGCAGCCCCGTTTCCTATCCAGCTTCCTGCTTGTGGCATGGGAAAGCAGTTGAGGACAGCACAAAGTACTGGGATCCTACACCCACATGGGAGACGCAGAGGTGGCTCTGGACTCCTGGCTCCTGGCTTGGGATCAGCACAGCTCCGGCCTTTGCAACCAACTGGGGAGTGAATCAAAGGACAGAAGATCATCTCTCTCTCTCCCCTCCTCTCTGCATATCTGACTGCTATAATAAATCAATCTTTAAGACATTAAATCTATCCATTTTAATGGTTAAACTGTGGTAACATACAAACCATATGACAGGTTTCAAGATGATATCTTTGTGGGTAGCATGGTGTCATAACATGCTAATCCTGACTGTGGTACCAGTCACCCCTACTGACCCAGGTTCACCTTCCTGGCTGCTCCACTTCCAATGCAGCTCCCTGCTTTTGGCCTGAGAAAGCAGCAGAGTCTGGCCCAACACCTTGGGCTCCCATTCCCACAGGGGAGACCCAGAGGAGACTATTGGATTGTGGGGCTTTGGATTGGCCCAGCTGTGCCCACTGTGGCCATTTGGCAAGTAAACCGCCACACAAAAAAAAATTTTTTTCTCTCTCTCTAACTCTGCTTTTCCAATAAAAAGTAAATAAATCTTAATACCCTTAAGCGTCTGCCAGCTCTCTGCTCCAAGTGCCACACACATACCAGCCATCTCTCAAGATGCATTTTTCCTTGTGCTCCCGCGACTGGGAGGCAGTGATGATTAAATGCTTTTCCTGGCTGCCCTCTTCATTCTGTTCAACAGTGGCTGCTAACACCAGGTACCGGTTATCCACTCCTCGGCTCAAAACCGTTCTTGGGAAAGAAGCTTCCACCTTACTCTGAAGCCTGGGGAATACACAAGACAAAATATTAGCACAAACATGAAGGAAGAAGCCACTGTAAAGCCTTCTAGTCATCTAGGTATTTTTTCTTACAGAAAACTTACTACAAAGGATCTCCAACTAAACTGAGTAAAACCAAGACAGCAAAGATCTGTCCTGGTATGGTAGCCTAGAATCTAACATCGTTGCCTCACACACCCCAGGATCCCACATGGGCACTGGTTCTAATCCTGGTGGCCCCACTTCCCATCCAGCTCCCTACTTGTAGCCTGGAAAAGCAGCAGTCGAGGATGGCCCAAAGCCTTGGGACCCTGCATCTGCATGGGAGATCCAGAAGAAGCTCCAGGCTCTTGGCTTCAGATCAGTGTAGCTCTCGCTGTTGTGGCTGCTTGGGGAGTGAATTTTTGGATGGAAAATCTTCCTCTCTGTCTCTCTTCCTCTATCTTTCTAATAAAAATAAAATAAATCTTTTAAAAAAGAAAACATAGCAAAGATCTCCTCTCTTAAGGGGTTTCCACAGCCCACGCCATTTTGAAAACACGCTTAAGCTAAGGGTTTTCTGAATGTAATCTCTGTGAGTTCTAAGGTCTACCCACCACAAATCGGAGAAGATTAAGCAACAAATGTCCACCCCTGTTGTTAGCCCTTCCAAAGCACAAATGAAAGAAAGCAGATGTTTTGTATACTACACTCTCTGTGTTTTGAGAGTTAAGGATGCCACCACTGGTTTGCTGAAAATTCTGAAACACAGAATTACATTAGTATTTAAATTCTGAGCTTCGAAATCATCTAGTTCAACCTAGCACTGAATATTTCAATAAAATCGGGAAATTTTTCAATCAAATCTGGGGATCAAGTGGTCCCTGTTTTGGAGGGAAGACAAGCTTACTGTTCCCCAGTAGCTCATTCCTTTACAGAGCAGAGGTTTTCTTAACCAACCAGCGGGAAGGGGCTACAGAAAACATTCTCCTCCGCAAAACAACCCTTTTCCTATGAAGTCCCTTGGACTACAGCAAGTATTAATCAGGATGAGACCAAAGGAGAATCCGAAGTCACTGTCTCCGTCGCATTATGAAACCAAAACATGCTGCCCCTCGTGTTACCCTGCGAGTTCTCCTGCGTTCCCTGTGGGCCTCATTACTCATCTACCCCCTTCCCACTTCAGCCTTGAGCATCTAGGCAAAGTTTGGAGCCAAAACCCTACAGGCAAGCATACATCCGTAGACTGGCAGCTCCAAGCCGAGGGGCCTCACCCCGGCGCTGGTCTCCCAGCTAACTAAACATCCACAAGGTACTCTCACCGGGACCTTCCAGCAAGACGAGCCTCCCAAAATTTGTTTAAAAAAAAAAAAAAGGTGAAACCAAGGCAAAGCCTAAGCTGCTCGGCTTCTCAGGCCCTCAGGCTCCGGCCGAGTGCCGTAAACGAGGGACAAATCCCTCCCGGAGGTTCCTGAGGAGCCCAAGGCACCCCACCGGGGTCGGGGTGCTAACCGGAGGCCGGGGTACCCCACGGGGGCCTGGGGCCGGGGTGCTAACAGGGGGCCGGGGCACCCCACGGGGGCCTGGGGCCGGGGTGCTAACAGGGGGCCGGGGCACCCCACGGGGGCCGGGGTGCCCGCACATCAGCCTGGTTCTCTCGCTGCCGACTTTCAAATTTCCCGCTGGGTTCCCAACCCTCCCCGGGCTCCGGCTCACAGCTCCGGCAGCGGCACAGCCTCCTCCCCGAAAGTCTTCTCCATCAGCAGCTCCAGCTCGTCCGGCTCCTCCATCCCGGGCGCCTACACCCCGGCACCAAGCGAAGTCTGGAGTTAAAGGGGAGACATCACAAGAAGCCAGGACGCGGGAAAGCCGCGGGCGCCAGCGCCGCCCACGCGCATGCGCCGGCCCGCCGAGCCCCAGTGACGCGCGCGGGGGCGGGGCCACGAGCCCAGGTGACTCCGCGTGCAGCGCCTCACCTGCGCGCCCGCGTCCCTTCGCTCTCTTGGCCTGAGCCAGGACAACGGGGAGTGTTCATACCACACCCAGCCTAAAAACTCGTGCGCTCTGGACGCTCCAGACGGCTCCCAATGTGCGTTCTTGTCCACAGCGGTTGCAGTTCCAACTGCTCCAGTTCCCTGCTAATGGCCTGGAAAAGCAGCAGACGATGGCGCAGAGGAGTGCTTGGGCCCCTGTACCCGCATGGCAGACTTAGATGGAGCTCCTGGCGCCAGAGCTGTTATGGTCACTTGGGAAGTGAACCATGGATGGAAGGTTCTGTAACTCTGCCTTTCAGATGAATGTAACAACCTACAGGCCAAGCTTGTTAACTGAACTTGAGAGGGAGATGAGTAGTGAGGTAGGCAGCTAGTTCAGGGTTACCAGCTTGAAAGCCACTCCCCACCACCCACCTAGGTTTCCCTCCTGCCCACCTGTGATGCTCACCTGGAAAGTGAGAGGGGACAGTATTGCATTGTATACCCACTCCCCTCACCAGACCTTATAAAGATCCATGATAGGGAGGGGTCTCTCGGTCGTGTGCTTCCCCCACTCTGGCATTCTCTTGACCTCCCCAGTGCCTGCTTGCTTCCCAAGGACAAACTGAAGACAGGTATCCCCTGAGCATGGCTCCTATATGTCTGTATTCCTCACCCACTGTTCACAGCTTGGGTGGGACAGTAAAGATAGCAATGCTAAGATGCTTTGTATTTCTAATTTGTGCATTTTCCTTTCTTATCAAAGATTTACTTATTTTTATTGCAAAGTCAGATATACAGAGAGGAGGAGAGATAGAAAGGAAGATCTTCCATCCGCTGACTCACTCCCCAAGTAACCACAACGGCCAGTGTTGCACCGATCTGAAGCCAGGAGCCAAGAACTTCCTCCAAGTCTCCCATACAAGTGCAGGATCCCAAGGTTGCCCTCAACTGCTTTCCCAGGTCACAAGCAGGGAGTTGGACTGGAAGCAGGGCTGCCTGGATTAGAACCGGCACGCATATGGGATGCCAGCGCATCCAAGGCAAGGACTTTAACTGTTAGACCACCACACCGGGTCCGAATTTGTGTTTTTTCAAGAGTTCCAGGAGAAGCAAGGCCTAACAGTAACGAAATGCGGGCAAAGAAGCCAGGGAGAAGTGAATGTCTGCAGCTTTTTAAGTGTGCCCAGGTTGTTCGTTATATGTTTCTATGGATAACTTCCATTGCTGGGGAAGCTGGGACACAGGAGCTCGGCTTCACAGATGGACTTCAGGTTAATGACCATTTGGGGTTTTTTTTTTGGGGGGGGGCTTCGCTTGACTGGATTGCTATACAGATTTGTGATTTGTGATTTCGAATGGGCTCTGATATCACAAAGCTTGATTAATAAAGACTATTTAATAACCCTTAGACTTATCTGACATGATCTCACTTACATCCTGTAACAGATGTATGTGGCCCTGTGGCCCAGTGGGTTAAGCAGCTGCCTGGGAAACCCACGGCCCACATTGGAGAACCAGTTAACAGTTGTAGCTATTTCATTTCTGATCCAATTACTTGCTAAGGCACCTGGGAAGTAAATGATGATGGCTCTAGGACTTCAGTTGCTTACTCCTTACTTTAACCAGGCCCTGTACCAGCTATTTGACATTTGCAGAATGAACCAGGAAATGGGTGGTCTCTTTCTCTCCCTCTCTGTATCATTCTTTCTTTCAAATGCCAGTGTAATGTCACTGCAAATTACTCCCCGGCCTCTGGCACCAGCATTCATATAGGTACAGGTTCATGTCTGGGCTGTGCCACTTTTAATCATGCTCCCTGCTAATAGTTGGAAAAGCAACAGAGGATGACTCAAGGCCTTGGGCTGCTGCAACCATGTAAGAGATCCAGAAAAAGCTCCTGGCTCCCAACTTCAGATGGGCACAGCTAAGCTTGAAGTGGTCACTTGGGGAGTGAACTAACCAAGATCACTCCCCTCAATATATTTGACTTTCAAGTTAATTAAATAAATCTTCTTAATTGTAAATAAAATTAAGATGTTTTTTATTTTTATTGTAAAGTCAGATATACAGAGAAGAAGATCTTCCATAAGATGGATCACTTCCCAAATGGCTACAATGGCTGGAGCTGAGCCAATCTAAAGCCAGGATCCCAGAGCCTCTTCCAGGTCTCTCACACAGGTGCAGGGTCCCAAAGCCTTGGGCCGTCCTCAACTGCTTTCCCAGGCCACAAGCAGGGAGCTGGATGAGAAGCTGGGCAGCAGGGACTAGAACCAGCGCCAATATGAGATCCTGGCGTGTTCAAAGCAAGGACATTAGTCACTAAGCTATCACGCAGGGCCCAACTAAATAAATCTTTAAGAAAAAAAAATGGGGTCTGGGATAATAGCTTGTAGCTAAATCCTTGTCTTGGATCCACCAGGATAACATATGGGCACTGTTTTGTATTCTAGCTGCTCCACTTCACCTCCAGCTGCCTGATTGTGGCCTGGGAAAGCAGAAGAGGATGGTCTAAGACCCTGCACACACGGGAGACTCAGAAGAGCTCCTGGCTCATGGCTTCAGACTGCTCAGCTCGGGTCACTTGCGGAGTAAATCATCAGGTGGAAGATCTTCCTCTCTGTCTCTCCTCCTCTCTTTCTCTCTTCCTCTCTGTATACATCTGAATTTGCAATAAAAATAAATAATTCTTACATTAAAAAATAACCAGTATTAGACACTATGCAGACTGTAATGCTTGACTGCAAGTTTAGCTATAGGCGTCTCAAGGAAAATCCCCCGTAATGCTGACAGAATGCCTAGAACTATTAGTGCTAAATAAACAGATGTTTATTATCCTGGTGTAAACGAGCAAAATAACTATTACATATCTAGCACTTGACAGCTAAACCTCTCTACTTGCATATAGGCAAATATTGGGAACTAAAGCTAATAACATGTTCTTTCCCATTCTAAAATCTACCAAGGGCTGCACTCACGGAAAGACAGAAAAGAGGAGGAACAATGAAGATCAAAAATGAAATACATTTCTAATCTTTAGAATATCTGGAAAAATGCATGATGGTTATCAATAAGAAATAAATCAGACAAAACCACGGGCACCATTTTTAAATATTCTTCCATTCTAACTTATCTTGAGCATTTTTTGCTTCAGTAATATAAATAGTTAAAAGATACTTTGAAAACATAAAGTTTATTTTTAATATACTATGTATTTTGAACATAGAATTCAAATTTTTATTTAAAAATATTTGCAATTTCATTTTATTGATAATATAACAGATACTTATACTAAATTATCTTAAGGTTTAATAATAATAGTTACAATGTGACCCAGAAATTAAAATATGTAAAATAATTTCAGGAACACAGGTAATTTCCAACTGCTGATACAAGTATAAATCAGACAAAGATCGGGGGAGGGCTTGGCGAGGGGTTGGGGGAATCCCAGAGCCTATGAAACTGTCATAAAATGAAATAATAATAAAAAAATCATATAAAGATACACATTTAGTCTTAAAGATTGAAAATGAAATCAATTTCAACTTTTACTGAAGTATGACCACAAATCTTTTATGCAAAAAATTCTAAAAATTGATACAGAAATAATACTTTCAACTTAATTTTTCAAGGTCTTAAAAATCACATCAATTCTACAAATCACTATATTTAAAGATAAAACTTTAAATGTTCTGCACACATTTCTAGCATGCTTATAATAAAACATTACAATGCAGTAATGGAAATCTTACATTTGAATCCATTTTCTTAATACAAAGGATTGCCATTTAAATCATATTTTACATTCCCATTTAGGTTTCTATTACACTTAAATTATGTTACATGGAAGAACCAGTTGATATATCCTGACATAATATCTTAGAAACATTTTTTGATATTCACATGTACATTAGTGGATATTTCACAGTCCACTTAAATTAAATATTTACCACATATTCAAATCATCTAACAAAAACATATTTATTGTATTATTCTGCTTTCTAACCAGATCTATTCCGTATGAATTATTACTGCCTTAGGAAAATACATTAACTTTTTCCTCACAGAATAATATATTCAACTTTTAAAAACACTCACAAATCACACAAAGTACTTGGTAACAACATTTGAGCAAGACCTTATACTTCATTTTTTTTAGTTGCTACATGGCTACTTTTTAAATATAATACCTATCTTACTTAAAAAAAAAAAAAAGAAGGAAAAATGTCCTTTTTTCCAATGGAACAGAGAGAAGAATAATACTTCCATGCTGGCTATATTTTAAAATATTTAAAAAGTCAGTTCTCATTGTTCTTTTACATTATGACCAAGCTCACTCATTTCCATTATAATAAACAATGTTACAGTCTTCAGAAAAAAACATGATGACAATTAAAAGCTTGGAACAGCATGAAAAACCTGATGGAAACTCGTTGGAGTCCCCTGTGAAGCTAACTCTACTTCCAAATAAGACTTTTAAAATGTTCCAAATAGCCTAACTGATAGGCCAGCATCAGTTTAGGAATAGTTCCTCGGTCCTCTAAAATATAATGTTTGGCACTCAAAAGTATGGTAAGTGCTTTTGATTTGTCATGAAAAAAAGCTAAAATCAAGTACTAACATACCAGTGCCTCCTGTGAGGGGGTAAACATCCCCTTCAAATAATGTTCCCCTCATAATTAATGTCTTTATTTCACCTTCTGATAGTTTATTAAGGAAAAGAAACCACAGCTATTTTTAATTGAGGTGAAAAAACTGCTTCATAAGTTCATAAGTTGTAAAAGCCACTGCTTGGGAGGGAACACAGCGGATGTAATTAAGAGATAAACCACGATATAATCCTTTCCGAATTCCGTGGTGTCCGTAGACATACTTCATAGTCTCCCGCATGGTACTGAAAGACAATGGTTGGATAATGACATGTCTACGCCCATTCAAGAAGAAAAACTTTTAGGGGCTGGTGCTATGGTATAGCAGCTACATCCACCAGCTACAGTGCTCATATTCCATATGGGCATTGGTTAGGGACCTGGCTGTTCCATTTCTGATCCCTGCTAATATGCCTGGGAAAACAGTGCAAAATGGCCCAAGTGCTTGGGCACCCACACTCACATGGGAGACCCAGAAGATGCTACCAGCTCCTGGATTCAGAGTGATCCAGTTCTGGCTGCTCTGGCCATTAAGGATATGAACAGCAGATGGAAGATTTCTCTTTCTCCTTCTGCTGTCCATACTACCAACTCCATAATTCTGTCATTCAAATAAATAAAATACTTTTAAAAATTAGGATTCAAATCAAATTTTTATTTTTCATTTTTCTTGATTTATTCAAGAGGTAGAGAGGATGAAAAACAGAGAGTTACCATCTGCTGCTTCTTACTTGCTTCTTTTACCATTTTAAATAATATGGCTATCTGAAATTTTTTAAGTATACATGTACTTCACATGATACTTCTGTTTCACAGAATTGATTTAAACTTAATTTGTACAAAAAAAAATTTATTTGGGGCTTGTTCTATGGCTCGACAGCTAGTCCTCTACTTGCTAGTGCGAGCACCCCATACAAACACAGGTTCATGTCCTAGCAGCTCTGCTTTCCAGCCAATTCCCTGCCTGTGGCCTGGGAAAGCAATCTAGGATGGCCCAAGGCCTTGGGACCCTGCACCCACGTGGGAGACCCGGCAGAGGTTCCTGGCTCCTGGCTTCGGATCGGCTCGGCTCTGGCTATTGCAGCCACTTGGGGAGTGAACATGCAGATGGAAGATCCTCTCTGTACATTTGCCTTTCAAAAAAAAATCCCATATGGGCACCGGTTCAAGTCCTGGCTGCTTCACTTCTGATCTAGCTCCTCGCTAGTGTGCCTGGGAAAACAGCAGAAGAAGTCTGCACCCACACTGGAAACTCAAAACTTCCAGGCTTCTGGCTTTGGACAGACCCGCTCCAGCTATTGCAGCCATTTGGACAGTAGACCAGTAGATGAAAAATCTCTCTGTCTTTCCCTCTCACTCTGTAATTCTTTCAAATAAATAAAATAAATGTTTGAGAAAATTACTCTATTAAATATATTTTTTCATATGAGAATCCAAAGTTGAAACCTTAGAAATTTACCAAATTATACAACAAGAGATAAACAAAAGCATCAGACTGCTGGTGAGATCAAAGTCCTGTCTTCCTACTGACATGAAATATTATACATATACATATATTTTTTAAGATTCATTTATTTTTACTTGAAAGTCAGAGTTTCGGAGACAGAGGTCTTCCATCCACTGGTTCATTACTCAAATGGCCGGAGCTGAACCAGTGCAAACTGGGAACTAGAAATTTCTTTCAGCTCTCCCACTTGGGTACAGGGACCCAGAGTGCCAAGCCGCCCTTTGCTTGCTGCTTTCCCAGACTATCAACAGGGAGTTGGATCTGAAGTGGAGCAGCTGGGACTGGAACTGTGCCCATACAGGATGCTAGTAGTGCAGGTGAAGGATTAGTATGCTATGCCACCATATGGGCACCAACATTACATTTCTTAAACCTATGGAGAACTTACAGGCACTTTTCAAATTCTGGAAGAACAGTTCCCAGCTGCATTCGCCGACGAGTTACATCAAATGGATAGCTAAAACGAGAGGCATAAAGACATATATATATAATTTTTAGTGTTTTACTCAACAAGTACTAAATGCACAGCCTTCCATAAGCTAGAAAAGAATGTGTTCTACAACTGTCTAGTTAATTGGGGAGCCAGGATATATGTACTAGAATGAAACTGATGAACAATCTTAGGGTCTCCTTGCCTTGCTTATGTGGGGCCCTATAACCTAATTAGAGAATTTTTCTGTCCTATCAACACAGTACCAGCTTCTAGTCATTCCTCAACTGAAAATTAAATGCAGCTTTCTGAAGAAAACAAACTGGGTACCTACAACTCTAAAACAGGGTTTTTCAACAGCGGTACTACTGGGTAGTTAATTCTTTGCCCTAGGGGAGTGTCCTGTGCATTAGAGGAAATTTAATACAGCCCTAGCCTTGCTCACTACATGCCAATGGCATGCTCCCATTTGCAACAACCAAAAACGTCTCCCAACATTACCAAATGCCCACCGGAGGTAGTCAGCCACAGTTCAGAACTATTATTTGAAAAAGTATTTAGCGAGTCCCCTTGAAAACAGCAGAACAGGGCCCGGCGCGATGGCGCAGTGGTTAAGGTCCTTGCCTTGCACACCCGGAATCCCATAGGGGCGCTGGTTCTAATCCCAGTGGCCCTGCTTCCCATCCAGCTCCCTGCCTGTGGCCCGGGAAAGCAGTAGAGGACGGCCCAAGGCTTTGGGACTCCTGCACCCGTGTGGGAGACCCGGAAGAGGCTCCTGGCTTCGGATCGGCATAGCATTGGCCATTGCGCTCACTTGGGGAGTGAATCATTGGACGGAAGATCTTGCTCTCTGTCTCTCCTCTCTGTATATCCACCTTTCCAATAAAAATAAAATAAATCTTTAAAAAAAAAAAAGAAAGAAAACTGCAAAACAACACAAAAAGAACAACACAAAATTTTCCGTGAGAATTAAAATTAATCTCACAAGTAACTGCATTTCAAAGACAGAGAAAATGACAGCAATGCCTGAAATGTAAAGGGTATCTCTTAGCAGTAGGATTGTAGTTTAGATTAAAATCACTGATTCTGCTGCTATTGACTGCTTGTGTCAGATCCTGTGCTAGTTAAGTCCACTATCTCATTTCACCTTCACAACTTCATGAAGTAGGTGCTAGTATCCCAATGTCAATATCAAAAGCTTTCAAAAAACTGAGCCATAGAGAAATTCTCAATGTTACAAAACTGCTTCTCATCTTCCCATTTGACACTCTTCATGGTATCTAATATATGCAAAAGTGACAATGTCAAAACAGTAACTATATATGCTTATACACACTCCAAGTTACGATGAAATGATTGTGATTAAGAAGAAACTTGAATGAAGCACAACAACTTAAGAAGTAATGTTACTTATGGTTGAAGCTCTCTACGCACCTCAATAATATCTCCAGGAATTATTTTTTGCTGACTGAAGGGGGGGGGGAAGGGAGAAAAAAGCCTTATGGGGATAAAAAGACCAAAAACCTCCTAAAAAGACGTATGAAGGAGAGAATATAAGAAAGCAAGTGGACAAGGTCCAGACTGGCAAAGTAATGGTGGAGACGAAAGAAAATAGCATGGTAGACAATGTTTTAACAGATCTAGCAGGGCTTCTGGATGTGCACACTACAAAAATCGATTTTAAGTCACCAGGATTGATGGTTAGCAACATCAGAGAGAGAGCGTCCTTCAGTGGCATACATACTAACATCTAAACAACACAGGGAGGAGTAGCATGGTCACCGCACAAGCACAACACACCAAAAATAAACAAGTCACATTAAGAATAGAGGAGATAGGAGTGGAGGATTGTCACAAAGAAAAATACAAGAAGGTAATACTTGAAAAACGGCATCTGCACAGAGAGCAGAAGTCCAAGGAGCTTATCAGATATATATCATTATAAGTCAGTAATAGACTTAGACAGAGGTAGTTATCTATACCGAGGTGACCTCTAAAACCATCCAGCCAGATGAGCTGTCCCAGATATTTCTGGGATGAGCAGAGGATTAGTGTCTGGCTGAACCTTAACAAATCCATCCACAGGGACTGGAAGAGGAGACAGTGAGATATCGGAAAAGGGAGTTCGGTGAGGATGACTGCCAGGAGAAGGTTCTGTGAAAACAGCCCAGAATGAGGACAGCTGGGACATGGTGAAAGAACTAAGGGAGCCACTGGATTCAAAGCCAACAGTTACAGAATAAAATTTAAGAAAAGAAGTGGGCCACACAATACTTACAGGATCAAAGCTGGAAATGAATAGTGAATAGAGGCAACAAGACCAAGAATCAGAATAGCTGGAGGTTATATACCTCTGCAAGTAACACTTCCTTTTTTGTTTTTTAACAATTTATTTCTGTTGGAAAGAAACATTTATAGAGAGAAAGAGAGACAGAGAAGGAAGGATCTGTAACATTTCACAAGCAAGTAAGTCATACCCCTTTTTTGCTTGCTCTCAGTCTGATACAATACACCAAGTCTTTCTGAAGAAAACCCTTAAAATCTGATGAACATCCAGTTTATCCTCCGTTAATTCTTTGCCCATTGGGTACTTCTTTTCGGTTCTTTGTGACGTTACCACTTCCTTCTTGGCTTCCTGTTTTTTCAGGATACCCCTCTCAGTCACTATCTTCTTCCTGTTCCTGAATTACTCCTGCTTCTTATTATTCCGGCCACTTTTTATCTCACCCTGGTCACCTATCTTGTTCCAGGCAATTCTGTGAAGTCATCCCTCCTATTACAATCTAGGAGGGAACAGTGTTCCTTCAATATTGTCGGATCTCTAGCTCGGTCACAATGCTACTGTCATATAAGACAGCACCCTTGTTTGTCAAGGCAGCACCTTTGTTTTTCCTGATTCTCCTAACAGCTAGTACACTGTTGGGCACAAAGTAGGCCTTCCAGCTTTAATACAAGAAAAGCCAGGCCTCCTAATGCATGTACACACTAGGTAGGACAAGTTTGGGAAACTTTATTAAAGCAACTTCATTAAAAAAACAAATGGAAAGTAAAGTTTTTCTTTTAAATAAGCACAGATAATGGAATGGATTCAGACTGGGCCAATCTATATGTAATTATTTATTCTAAACTTCAAGTGCACATACATATGAAAAATGGATCAATACCATTGTTTCATTTGTGAGCAATTATTAGAAAAAATTAAACTTATTAACCAATGCTGAAACTCGGGATTGGGCCACTGTAATTTGAATTAAGTTGATGAAGGAACTTACGATATTGTCTGTGCTATTGCTCCAGCAACACCACCACAAAGTAAGTTTATGTGAGTTTTCAAAACTAAGACATTAGGATTGTCTGATGAAGGTCTGCCAAGAAGGGTAGGAGCATGGGAAAGCCCAATACTCTTTAAGGTACCAAAAGTAAAAAATGAAACACCTGAAAAACAAAATATAAATTCACCATAATGCTTAACAGAATATGAGCTGTGAAAGTCACCATTCTTACATAATAACCACTTAACTCAAGGGATCTAATTATATATTTTATGTTTTCTGTTGTGAGTCTGACTTAATGGCTATAAATAATATGACAAAATTATCACCTATAAAAAAAGAGCATAGTATTTTACACATTAATATGTAATTTAAGGCATGAAGGAGTTAGTAGGTAAATAGAAAGCTACTCAACAGTTCTCCAAGGTTTCACATGAATAAAAGTTAAATTCACGATTAGTAATTATAACTATAAATGACAATGATGGTAATGATGTTAGAAAACGGCAAATTCAGGAGTAAAAATAAAAGTATTATAATTCAGTGTCTAATTCGGCCTTCAAAGAACTACGATCAAAAGGAAAATGTTCAAACTGGCTCACAAACACATAGAATCAAATAAATATAGTACACAGTTGCTAATTGCTAAATAGAACCATTAAAGTCATTTATTAAGAAAATTAAAAGTTAAATTCAAGAATTCCTATCAACTAAGCATAACTCAAGATATCTTTGTATCTACTAAATTGAAAAAAAATATTGAGGGGCTAGCACTGTGACTCAGCATCACATATGGATGTTAGGGTTTTTGGGGGTTTTTTTTAAGATTCATTTATTTTTACTGGAAAGGCAGACATACAGAGAGGAGGAGAGACAGAGAGGAAAATCTTCCATCTGATGGTCCACTACCTAAGTGGCCGCAACGGATGTAGCTCAGCCAATTCAAAGCCAGGAGCCAGAAGCTTCTTCCAGGTCTCTCCCTTGGGTGCAGGATCCCAAGGCCTTGGGCCGTCCTCAACTGCTTTCCCAGGCCACCAGCAGGGAGCTGGATAGGAGCAGGGCCACTGGGATTAGAACCGGCACCCATATGGGATCCCAGTGGGTTCAAGGAGAGGACTTTAGCCACAGGAATATTAAGCCAGGCCCTGGATGTCAGTTTTAATTCCGGCTGCTCCTCTTCTGATCAAGTTCCCTACTAACGAATCTGGAAAAACAGAGGATGACTCAAGTCCTTGGATCATCACACCCACATAGGAGACCTGAAAGAAATTCCTGGCTCCTGGTTTTGGCTGGACCATGCCCTAACCATTGCTGTTGCAGCCATTTGGGAGTAAAACAGCATATGCAACCTTCCTCTACCCTTCTCTCTTTGTAATTCTGCGTTTTAGATAAGTGAATAGATCTTTTTTAGAAGACAAAAAAAGAAATAATATATTTGAAAAAATACTTGACATTGAAGAATAAGAAATAACAAATATGCAGACCAGTATAACACTTCAATATATAATTGTATGCTTCTCGCAAATTTCTTATAATTTTACATTTTAAGATAATATACTTTTTTTTAAAAAAGATTTTTAAGAAAAAAAATTTGGGCCCGGCGCGATGGCGCAGTGGTTAAGGTCCTCACCTTGCATGCCCAGGATCCCATATGGGCGCTGGTTCTAATCCCAGCAGCCCCGCTTCCCTTCCAGCTCCCTGCCTGTGGCACAGGAAAGCAGTCGAGGACAGCCCAAAGCTTTGGGACCCTGTACCCGCGTGGGAGACCCAGAAGAGGCTCCTGGCTTCGGATCGGCATAGCATTGGCCGTTGCGCTCACTTGGGGAGTGAATCATCGGATGGAAGATCTTCCTCTCTCTCTCCTCTCTGTATATCCTCCTTTCTAATAAAAATAAAACAAATCTTTAAAACAAATTTTTTTTTATTGGAAAGATACAGATAGGAAGACACAGAAAAGAAACAACTTCCATTGGCCAGTGCATTTCTCAAATGCCTGCAGCAGCAAGGCATAGCCAGACTGAAACCAGGAGCCAAGAACTCCAGTCAGGACTGCAATGTGTGTGGCAGGAGCCCAAAACACTGGATGCCCACTTGTTGCTTCCCATCGCATTATAAAAGACATGGATCGGAGCAGAGCAGCCAGGACTCTAACCAGTGGTGTGAAATGGGATGCCAGCATTGGAAACTGCTGCTGGATCACACTGAGCCACAAGGGATGCCCCTCCACAGATTTAGAATGTCTTCCTACTTCAATATTTACTCAATCAAATAATGTAATCTGTTTTTAAAAAAAAATTTTTTTTGCAATATAGTAAAGAGATTGACTGACTTTTTTCCATCCACTATTTCACTCCCCTAATGGCCTCAACAGGCGGGGCTAGGCCAGGTCAAAGCCAGGAACCAGAAACTCCATCCGGGTTTCCCATGTGAGTGGCAGGGAACCAAGCACTTGGCCTATTTCCTACTACTTTTCCAAGCACATTAGTAGGGAGCCAGGTTGGAAGTGCAGTAGCGAGGTCTTGAGCTCATAAGGAATGCTAGCATCACAGGCAGTGGCTTAACCTACTGCATCACAATATCAGTTCCCTTAATCTTTTCTTTTTGTTTTTAATTTTATACGTATATTTGTTTGAGAAACAGAGGAAGAATCCCCATCTGCTGGTTTGCTCCTCAAAAGCCCACAACAATTGGAGTTGCAAAAGGTCAAACCTGAAAGTCAAGAACAATCTTGGTCTCCTTCATGGTTGGCAGGGACATAATTACCTAAGCATTCATATCCCAAGGGTTCACTTTAGCCAGGTGGTAAAGCCAGGTAGAGGTAGGTACTGAACCCAGCAGTCCAGGACACAAAGCTGACATCTCAACAGATAGCTCAAATGCCCCGGGCTTACATACAGAAAAACAACAATCGGTTTGCTTTCATTTAAAAATTTTTTAAGGGCCCGGCAGCGTGGCCTAGTAGCTAAAGTCCTCGCCTTGAATGCCCCGTGATCCCATATGGGCAACAGTTCTAATCCTGGCAGCCCCACTTCCCATCCAGCTCCCTGCTTGTGGCCTGGGAAAGCAGTCAAGGATGACACAAAGCTTTGGGACCCTGCACCTGTGTGGGAGACCCGGAAGAAGTTCCTGGATCCTGGCTTTGGATCGGCATAGCATCGGCCATTGCGCTCACTTGAGGAGTGAATCACCGGACAGAAGATCTTCCTCTCTGTCTCTCCTTCTCTCTATATATCTGACTTTGTAATAAAAAAATAAATAAATCTTTAAAAAAAAAAAAAGGATACAGAACTACATGGCAACAGTTTTTAAAAACATTTATTTATTTTAATTTGAAAAAGTTACAGAGATAAAAGGAGAAAAAGAGACAGAACTTCCTCTCACTGGTTCACTCCTCAAATGGCCAAATTGGATAATGGTGAGCCAACCTAAAGCCAGAAGTCAGGAACCTCATGTTCTCACATATGGGTGCAGAGACCCAATCACTTGGGCTAACTTTTGTTGCTTTTCCAGGCCATTGGCAGGAAGCTAGATCATAAGTGTAGAAGCTGAGATCCAAACCAGAGCTACCTGGTATACTGCCAAAGGCAGAGGTTTAGCTTACTACACCACAGTGCTGGTCTCAATATCAAAATATTGTGAAAAAAAGAATCAAGTGGATGGCCGGCACCATAGCTTAACTTGCTAATCCTCCAGCTGCAAGTGCTCGCATCCCATATGGGCAGTGGCTCAAATCCTGGTTACTCCACTTCCGATCCAGCTCCTGTTTGTTGCCTGGGAAAGCATTGGAGGATAGCCCAAGTCCTTGGAGTGACCGCTGCACCTGTGTGGGAGACCCAGAGGAGGCTCCAGGCTCCCAGAGTCAGATCAGCTCAGCTCCAGCCTTTGTGGTTGTGGAGAGAACCAGCAGATGGAAGAAATTTTCTGTCTCTCCTCTCTGTAAATCTGCATTTTCAATAAAAATAAATTTAAAATCTCAAAAAAGAGAGAGAATTAAGTGAAATTAAAAAAAAAACTTAGGATGGAGGTAGATGAAATAACGAAGGAAGCAGATTAAACAAAAGTGGTCATTGTTGAAGTTATGTGAGAGAGATAGGACATACATGTTTGTACTTTTTAAAAGGTTTGATATTTTCAAAAGATACAGCAAAAATAAAAAAAAAAATTTCAACCCATGGGAGGTAGCTGAAGCAGTATGTAGAAAAAAGTGATGTAATTAGGGAGGACAAGAGACAGAAATTCAGGCGGTGCACACCCAACTGGAGAGCTCGACAAATTGACATGAAAGAAGGAAATAATGAAAAAGAAAAATCAACAAATAAGAAATCAACATAGGTTAGGAAAAAGAAAATTTGGTCCTTTGCAATAATCAGTAATAAAACAAAAATGAAAAATAGGACAAGAATATAAATAAACAAAATGTAAAAAATGAATAAGGAAAATTTATAAGTTCAAAACTAATGCAGAATGGCCAAGTATAAGTTGGTAAAAAGAGATATGAATTATTAAAAATGATTCGATGACAAACAGAGCCTGAATAAGAGGGCAACCATTCAAGAAATTAATATTTTAAAATCACCCCACAATAAAAATGCTGAGGAAATAATCTTAATCATCTAAAAAAAAATTTCTTCCTGAGAAAGGAAATGCATTTAAATTTGAGATATATACATGTAAAACTCCTAAAAACAAACTGAATGGAGCTGGGTAGTTAAAAAAATCATTATGTCATAGTCAGCTTGAGATGATTTCAAAGGAATTTGACATTAGAACATCTACTAATGTCATTTATAATATTAACAGATCAAAACAGAATATTTAGGGTCATTCAATAGGTATAGAAACTGCATCTGATACAATTTAACACCAACTCAAACAAAAATTCTTATAATTTCCTTGACCTAACAACATATGCTAAAAACTAAAATAGACATTATGTTAGAAACATTCCTCTGAATATCACACACAAATCAAAAGGTCCATTATCATTACTTCTATTCACTGTGACACTGTCTTTAGCAAGTAGAGTAAGATATAAATGCTAGGAAATAAGGATTGGGATGGAAGTCATAAAAGCATTGTTGTTTGCACAGGATGTGATTATCTTTATAGAAAACCCAAAGCACCAACAATAACAAGGTTGTTCACTATTAACATTAATAAGTAAAAAAATTAGAATACCATTACATACAAATTAACTCAGTCTAATTGTCTAAAAGATACACCAAAAAAACTTAAACGAATTCTATAAATGTATTTAACAAAAAACATTTAAGACTTGCTTGAAATTTCATTCAAAATACCAATAATTTTTAAAATAAATACCAGTAATTTTTTAAATGAACAAATTGGCCAGAAGGATTGGGCAATGCCAGGAGCTAGAAGCTAGAAGCTCGACCCCAACCCCCCCAACAACCTGTGCCACTGCCACTGTACCCTGGGTTCTGCAACATCAGGAAGAGAAAACCAGGAGCTGGAGAATCAAACCCAGCATCTGCAATGCAGCCTGTCCTAATCCGGCTGAACCACTAAGCCAAACATCTACACCATAAATCACTTCTCATACCAAATTTCATAAAAAAAAATCACAAATTTTTAATTCCTGTAATACCAATGGGTATTAAAAAATATAAAAATTGCAATCATTTTTATTCAGTTTTTAATATCCAGAAACTCTGCTCCTACATATATCCTCCAAAAATAAACTCTTGAACCAGTTTAATTACACAGCTGGAGGCATGAATGAGCAGTTGTACACAACATGGATAAATCCTGGAAATGCAATGCATCTGAGAAAAGAAAAGAAGCAGAACAATACTGAGAAATCAGGACAAACTAATATGTTATTGGGGTCAATTTCCATGGGCTTAATGGTAAGCAAAAGGAAAATCTCCAAAGCTCATATACCATATGATATCATTTATATAAACTCTTGATATGAAACTTTATACACAGAACTGAAAAGACACATCAATGGTTGCCAGGAGTTAGGAAAAAGCATAAGGAGGGTGTATCTATACAAGGCAACAAGATGGACTTATTTTGTCTTAACTATTTTCCCGTCACTACTCTAGCTGTGACTTTGTACTGCAGCGTGGTAAGACATCATTCCTGGGGAGACTGGGTAATGAGCACAACACTCTATATCACTTTTTTATGAAAATATGCATATTCACATTATTCTCATAAAGTTAAAAAACAGAAAAATACACAAGGTAACAGTGGAAATTAAGGAACTACAAAATCTTTATTTTTCTTATTTCTACTTTTCTATAACTTGTAAACTTTCCATTATAAAAGGTCTTCACTAATTATGATGAGGAGAACACGTTTCAATTCATATATCTAATTAATACATTTACAAAAACAGAATCCTTAGCATTCATCTTACCTAAGGGTATATAAACACAACACCACAACTAGCTCACATACGAAGAAAAATAGTAGAAGCACAATTTTTACTCCCTGTACATTAGATTATATTCACATCTACATTATTAAGTGACAACATATGGACCATAATTTTCAACATGTCTTAAGCAAAAGCATGTTTCAGACAGCTTCTTTTCGCGCAACCATTTCAGAAGAAAACTGGCGACACACCTGAAGTGCACGCTCTGTGAGGATTCTGCCCAGCTGGAAACATACCTGCATAGGGAGCCATTCCTAATATGGTAGGCATGAGACCTCTGTAAAATCCCAAGAAGCCACCTTCCTGTCAAGTGAAGGAGAATTAGACGTGAGATTAGCTCACACTACGCTCAATATGATAGACTTCAAAGAACAAATGCACACATGATGTTGAAATCAATATTCCAGAAACCCCCAAAACACAATGGTGTGTTTCGTAAATTATCAAGTAAGACAATAATCACTTAGAAAGGCCTCTAAACATTTTTGAACCACAAAAAGACATGTTTTAGATGAGGAAGGTAAATTTGAAATACCTTTGCATAAATTGTTTTGAAGGCATGAATAATTCCTGTATAGGTGTGCTCTCCTTTCACCTGGAATGCTAGGCGTACTCTGACCATGTCAAGAGGGTAAGTACAGATAACTGCGGTCATTCCTGAGAAGAAGGCAGAAAATTCAATGTAGAAAGCAGTCTGTTAGGGCCCTGCACTGTGGCGGTGCCGCTTAACGTGCCATCTGCATTGTGATCGCTCCATATCAAAGTTCTAGTTCAAGACCTGGCTGACATGCTTCTGATCCAGTTTCCTACTAATGCATCTGGGAAAGCAGAGGAAGACGACCCGAGAGCGTGGGTCCCTCCCATCTGTATGGGAAACCCAGATGCAGCTCCAGGCTTCTGGCTTCAGGATGGCACAGCTCTGGCTATTGAAGTCACTTGGGGAAGTAAATCAGCACACAGATGAGGTCTTTGTCTTTCTGTCTCTCCCTCTTGCTCGGTCACTTTGCCTTTCAAATTGACAAAAATGAATCTAAAAATCTTTTTGAAGAGGAAAAGAGATAAATTTTTACCAAGCAGAATTGTTAAAAGGACTATATGCTTTTTCTATAGTTATATATTTAGATTATTCCTTACTATCCATTGTAAAGTTTTCTCTATGAGTTGGGATATTGATTTCCTGTATAAGTATTACTAAGTATAGAACGAGAACAAATGTGTGATGTGATAATAACAATAAAAAAGAAAAATAAACAAATGAGTGGTATGCTATTTAATGTTACATGTATTATCTAAACCTACTTATTTTAATAGAGAACAATGTCAGAAATAAAATACACCTATTCCTCTTACCTGCCATAGATCCAGCCAATAACCGGTGCACATGACCAGAAACTCCCAGCTTTGTAGTAATTAACTGGAAACAGAAAACACTGAATTAAATGAGATATTTTTAAAATATTACCCATTCATTGCCTAATAATGATGACTTAATTTCAAAAGAATTACCAGACAAGGGGAAAAATACTTAATTAGCATAATATTCTGGGCAGTTATATCACATTTGATAGCCCTTCTTTTTTCAAGGATTTGTTTATTCACTTGAAAGGCAGAGTTTACACAGAGAGAAAAAGACAAACCTAGAAAAAGATCTTCTGCCCAATGTTTGACTACCCAGATGGGCATCACAGCCCAAGCCGGGCCAGACCAAAGTTGGGACGCAGTAACTTCTCCCAGGTCTTCCCCAAGCGTGCGGGGGCCCAAGCAGCTGGGCCACGCTCAGCTGCCTTCTCAGGCACAGGAGCAGGGAGATGGACCGGACAATCAGGAAGCTGGTACTGCAGGTGACCACCTCACCATCGACGCCACAAAATATACTTTCACAATAGGATTTCACAATTTTACTTCATAAAAAGCTCAAAGAAACAGTGTTTCTCTCTTAAAATCAAGGAGCCTTTTAGTATATTAAAAGGCAATTAAAATTTTATGGATTTATCTTTATATTATTTAAAGATATTTTGACTTTTCTGCCTAAGTATGAACATAAAGAATTTACTCATCAGAAACAACTACACTTAAAAACTTAAACTATCTCAAATCTTACTACTTAAAGAAGCCACTTTAACTAATGTATTCAAAATAACTTTAAAATTAAGAGCAGATGCCTGGGTAAGTCAGCACCACAAAAACCATAAAACAGAAAAGTTCACCCACCGTTTTATAATGCTCAAATGCCATGAACTGGATTGCGCCATAGGGAAAGATCCGAATCATCATGGCCCCATTTCCTTTATATAATCCCAGGTATCCTTCCTTTTTGGGAACAGCACACAATGCAGAAAATACTCCTATTTTAAGGATTTAAGAAAAGCAGTATTGAAATGCAAAAACTGTCTTCACAATCACCAGTAAAGTGTACTGTTGGGCCCAGCAACATGGACTAACAGCTAAAGTACTCGCCTTGTATATACCTGGATCCCATATGGGTGCTGGTTCTAATCCCAGCAGCACTGCTTCCCATCCAGCTCCCTGTTTGTGGCCTAGGAAAGCAGTGGAGGACAGCTGATCCTGCACCCATATGGGAGACCCGGAAGAGGCTCCCAACTCCTGGTTTTGGATTGGTTCAGCTCCAGCTGTTGCAGCCACTTGGGGAGTAAATCATCAGATGGAAAAGCTTCCTCTCATTGGATAGAAGATCGTCTTCTCCGTCTCTCCTCTCTGCATAATCTGACTTTCCAATAAAAATAAAAACTTTTTTTAAAAAGCTCACTGTCATGTACAATATAATTATGTTATAGGAATTGTATAAATAGCAAATGTTATAAAAATAGTTAAGCCTCTTAAAAGACAACATCCAAATTATATAAACACACCTCATATAAAAATATAAACCTTGAGGCGAGCATTATAATGCAGCCTTTTCTGCAGCAGCTTACAACATTGACATCCCATACTGGGGTGCCAGTTCAAATCCCAAGTGCTCAACTATGAGCTACCTCCCTACTAATGAGGTTTGGAAAGTAGCAGAAAATAGTGCAAGTACTTGGGTTCCCACGTGGGAGAACAGGATGGAATCCCTGCCTCCTGGTTTTGACCTGGTCTAACCTTGGCTGTTGCAGTCACTTTTGGAGTGAGCTAGGTAGGGGATAGAAGATCTCTTTTCTGGAGCTGGTGTGACGCTCCTTGTTTTAGGTAAGCTCAGCTTCGGCCATTGCAGCCATTTGGAAAGTGAACCAGCAGATAGGAGATCTTCCTGTCTAATAATAATACAAACAAATCTTTTTTTCTTTTCAGATTTATTTGTTTATTTTTATTGGAAAGGAAAATTTGCAGAGATTGAGAGACAGAGAGAGAGATCTTGCATTGCTGGCTCATTCTCCAAACGATCACAACGGCTGGAGCTGAGCAGATTGGAAGCCAGGAGCTAGCAGCTTCTTCCAGCTTTCCCATGTTGGTGCAGGGTTCCAAGGCTTTGGATCATCCTGTGCTGCTTTCCCACACTAAAACCAGGGAGCTAGATGGCAAGTAGGTCAGCCAGGATGTGAACTGATGCCCATATGACATGCTGGCACTTGAAGATGAAGAATTAAACAGTTACGGTACTGTGTCCACCCTCCAAAAATAAATAAATCTTTAAAAAAAAAAAAAGAAGAAAAGAAAAAGGTCTCTTTCTGGGAACAGTGTCATAGCATAGCAAGTTAATCTGCCACCTGTTAGGCCAGCATCCCATATTGGCACTGACTTGAGTCACTTCTCCACTGGCTTCTCTACTTGCGAATCAGCTCTCTGCTAACGCGCCTAGAAAACCAGCAGAAAACAGACCACCACTTTGGTGCCCTGCTACTTGGAACACTCAGAGGTGGACACAGGCACTGGCTTCAGCTCGGCCTAAGACCAGCAACTGCAGTCATTGGGGAGTGAATCAGCAGATGGAAGACCACTGTCTCTCTAACTCTGTGTCTCCCTCTCTTTACTCTATTCAAATTGAAATCAAACCTAAAAAAATAAAAATCCCAGTCCCAGTGCGGTAGCGTAGTGACTAAAGTCCTCACCTTGAACACGCCCGGGATCCCACATGGGTGCCAGTTCTAATCCTGGCAGCTCCACTTCCCCTCCAGCTACCTGCTTGTGGCCTGGGAAAGCAGTCGAGGACAGCCGAAAGCCTTGGGACCCTGCACCCGTGTGGGAAAACTGGAAGACGTTCCTGGCTCCTGGCTTCAGACTGGCATAGCATCGGCTGTTGCGCTCACTTGGGGAATGAATCATCGGACGGAAGATCTTTTTCACCGTCTCTCCTCCTCTCTGTATATCTGACTTTTCAATAAAAATTAATCTTTAAAAAAATTTTTTTTGAAATTTTTTTTATTAATTACATTGCATTATGTGACACAGTTTCATAGGCTCTGGGATTCCCCCAACCCCTCCCCGTACCCTCCCACCATGGTGGAGTCCTCCACCTTGTTACTGTATTACATTTCAAATTCAGTCAAGATTCTTTCATTACAAGTGTATACCAAGCATAGAGTTCAGCATCTTATTGTCCAGATAAATTCAACAGTTTCTCGGGGGAGAAAATTATATTTCTAATATTATTTACATATTGAGACGGATGCATATCCATGTGGGCTTCTGATGAGGGTGAGGGGGTTAGGAATGGAGGAAGGTAGGTGAGACATGCTTCAGTCTTTTTTTTTCTCCCGTGTCCACAGGGAAGGAGGAGGACAGAGTTGCTCCTTGTCCCCTGGGATGGGGGACAGTCCTCTGATGACATCTTAGAGGGCTGATGTGAGGAGAAGTGTTCTGAGGGTGTTGCTTGCTTGGTCTTAATAACCCTGAGACGTTATCAGTTTTTTCGCTTCAAAGTTGAGACAATCTTTCCAAGGTCTACTGGTTGACAAAGTCCACCTCAGTGCATCCCCAGGCCAAGCAGCATGCTGCAAAGCTTGGCAAGAGAACTATCCAATCTGTTCTGCTTTCTACCTTTTGACGAGGCAGTTGATGTCCCCTGCTGGACTAGGTGACCTGGCTGCCGTATCCCTTGTATACATCTAGACATGTTACCCATTACACAGGCACCAGCAACCGAGAAAAACCAGTCCTGATATATGCACTCCAAGCTTGGATCACACAGGCTGTGATTTTCCCTGTGGCCAGGTTCTAGTCCAGTAGTCCACCTGGGAAATCCCCAAGAAATCTCTCCTGGGGTGACCTCAGACTTGACTCTTGTGTGCACCAATCAGAGCAGGGTCAAGTGTGGTCTATCACCTATACCAGCCAACATACATACCAGTAGATGCAGCTGCCTGGTCAGTTCATCCCTAGCCCCAGATCTCACGCAAACCAACAGGTGCTACAACCCACCCAAGCCAGCTTGCTACAGACCCAGTCCTCATGCATACCAGCAGGTGCCACAGTCTACTCGGGGTAACCCCTAACTACCCCACCAGGCCTACCTCCAGGCCTAGTTTTTGCACATGCCAGTTTATGCAGCAGCATAGCCTGACTCAGTCGAAATCCTAGTTGATTCTCATGCAAACCCACTGGTGCCATGGCTTAGATCAGCCGATCCTGCTCCCAAACTCAGTCCTTACATATGCCAACAGGTGACACCACCCTATCCAGCATGGTCCACCCAGGCCCTGGTTTTTGTGTTTAACAGCAATAGGTACAGTGTACTCTGACTCCAGTCAAAGTGCTCATCTGGGCATCCACATCAGCTCATGTCTTACTTGGGAAACTACAAAGAGGGAGGCTTTTCAATATTACCAAGTCAGAGCTAAAGGATCTTTAGGATTTAGGGAGTAACTGTCTATTCTGTTCATTCAAGTGGCACTTATCATAGTTCAAAAAGAAAACCAACACTGAAACTGACTCTAACGTATAAATTCCCAGTAAAACAATGATTGTTATACCCATTCTCACAATAAATCTGATTGTAAACAACAAACAAAAAGCAGTTCTGCCCCAGCACTGGCCACTATAGCCACCTATGGTGTGATCCAGCAGAGGGAAGACCTGTGTAATTCTTAAAATAAAAAAATCTTCAAAAACAAATAAAAAATAAACAATCAAACTTTTAGGAATTCTTTTATACATATAAGAAAGGAAATATCTAGAACAAAATATCCAAAAAATATTTTAAAGTACTAAATTAAAAGCCATGCTCAACACTCCAAGTGGTATCTCAATAGTTCACTGCCGCACTCTAGGAATTCTCTTGGGTATTTTGGACGCCTTGGATACACTGTAGCATGTAGCACACAGTCCCACAGAGCGTGAAATCTAATGTGATTATAAGATCTACTGTTTACAAATTAGAATACAAAACCACACACATGACCATGCAGAGGTCGGAGGCAGAAACAATCCCGTGCAGACATTCCTATGTCAGGCCACTGTAAGACACCCTGTGCTGTTGTATTTAACCACTTTCGCCCTCAACACAGAGAACAGATAAGCATCGATTTCTTCCATGGCAAATTTTTATCATCTCTTAAATTCCAACGTCTGAGCCTTTCTGTTCACAAACATGGGAAGATACAGAACTCACTGGTGAATTCAGATACAGTTGTTTGTGTGTGTGTGTGCTGTCATTTTTAAATACAGCCGTCCTTTGTATTAAAAACATTGACAAGACCATGAAGAGACTATGTCAGCCAGTGGATTCTGAATAGATTCCATCATGCTTGGAAGAGCGAGATTGGCAGCAATTCAGAACTGTTGAACTATCAAAACTGCATGAGCAGGACCCTTGGAGCATGCCCCACATTGGGGACCTGGGATGGGTGGGAGGCTGGGTGGGGCTTCTCCCTTTGTTTCCCCTCTTACCCCAGATCTAGAAAAAAAAAATAATGTGGAAACAATGGTATTACCCACTTTCCTGTAGCCCTTGATCCTTTGTACTCTAATCAACTATGTAAGATTATTAAAAAAATAAAAACAAGCAAACAAAAAAACTGGCATGTTAGCCTAGTGGCTAAATCCTGATATTGCACGTTCCAGGATGCTATGTAGGTGCTGGTTCCTATCCCAGCTGCTCCACTTCCCTTCAAGCTCCCAGCTTGTGGCCTCTGGAAGCAGTAGAGGATAGCCCAAAGCCTTGGAACCCTGCACCTGCATGGAAAACTTAGAAGAGGCTCCTGGCTTCAGATCAGCTCAGATCTGGTCATTGCTGCCCCTTAGGGAGTGAACAAGCAGAAAGAAGATCTTTCTTTCTCTCTGTAAATCTGACTTTCCAATAAAAATAATTAAATCTTTTTTTTTAAAGAAAAAAGCAAAATAATATATACTGCAAGATTTTTGATGCATATTGCCAAACTTTTTTAAAAACTTGTAAAAAATTATTTTAAAAGCATGTGTAATTGTGCTGCTGTTTGGGACACCAATAGCATAGCTATCTAAGTGCAAGTGACAGAACTGATCATTCCATTTTTTTTTTTAATTGGAAAGTCAGACAGACAGGAGGAGAGACAGAGAGAAAGATCTTCCATCCGATGATTCACTCCCCAAGGTACTACAATAGCCAGTGCTGTGCCAGTCCGAAGCCAGGAGCTTCCTCCAGGTCTCTCAAGCAGGTGCAGGGTCCTAAGGCTTTGGGCCATCCTCAACTGCTCTCCCAGACCACAGGCAGGGAGCTCGATGACAAGTGGAACTGCCAGGATTAGAACCAGCACCCATATGGTATCCTGGTGCATGTAATATGAGGACTTTAGCTGCTATGCTACCACACTGGGCCTGGTTATTCCATTTCTAAGCCAGCTTCCTAGTAATGTAACCTAGCTGGCCTCAGATGATGACTCAGGTACTTGGCTCCCTGCCAACCAAACAGAAGTCTTGAATGGAGTTTGTAGCTCCAGGCTTGAGGCCAGACCTGGCCACTGTGGCCATTTCGGGAATGAAGTCAAAGACAGAAGATCTTTCCTCACTCACGGTCTCCTTGTCTCTCTAACCCCTTCTCTGGCACTCTGCTTCTCAAATAAATAAATCATCAAAAAGAAAAAAATAATACCAAAGCCAGTCATCCTGGCACCAACAAAGTAGGCTTTGAATGCAAAGATTACATCTGATGTGTTAATATAAATTCTAAACAGTCTTTTCTGAATTTCTGTGTCAGCTACAATTCTTCCCCAGGATGTGTTTTCTCTGAGGTTGTCAGTTATAAAGTCTTTGACCTACACAGCTGCTATCTTCATGATGGTTATCAATCCTTAAGGAGCAAGGGAAGACAGCTCCCACCAACGCTAAATTATTAGCGTGCCTATACCAATAATATTAATCCTCTATATTTTAATGCTTGTATGGAACAAGTAACAACAAACTGCATACTAATTATATCAGGTTCTGCTCATACTAAGATTTCTAAAAGGTTTAACTATTTAAAAGGAGTAATTATTTCAGTTTTACATTAATCAAACCTCATTTTTATCACTACCGGATTTAAAAGTCAGGTTAAGCAGTTATAGGTGTCTATAAAGTATGACTTCTTCATACCAACGAGTAAACCATAGTTACTCAATAATTCCAGGATTTTTGCTTGGAAAATATCCGAATCCTATAATAATATATATATCACAACTCCTGCAAATGACATCAGTTGTATGAATCAGAGAAACATCTTTTGCAAAATTTACCACAAAATGCCAACTCCCTTTCATGTCATCACTCCACTGTAATTCACAGCTGAAAATCAAACTGACAGCTGGACAATATTTCCAGTCATTTTTGCCTGTAATATCAAATAACTTACCTAAATGTTTGTAGTGGTGATTGTGAGCTTGCAATAAAACTTTCACTCTATCCAAAGGAGCAACTGTTGTTTTGGCACAGCATCCAGCAATACCTAAAAAAAAAAAAAAAAAAATTGTAAAAAGGTCAGGGAAAAATCGCATACAACTGTCCCAAACAGAAATCATTATTGCTCGATCAGTAAACTTTCTGATCTCTAATTTGGGCAAAATAGTAGGAATAGGGCAAGATAAGGGAGCCTAGTGGTGAAATCCCCTTCAGCATGGCCCAGCCCTGGCGACTGCAGGCATTTGGGAGTGAAACAACGCACGCAGGATGTCTCACTCTCTCTGCCTGTCCTTCACCAGGACTATACCATTCAAATGCATAAAAAATAAAGCTGAAAGGAAAAGTCCTCCTCGGCCTGGTGCAGCACCCTAGTGGCTAAAGTCCTCATCTTGCATCCACTGGGATACCACATAAGTGCCAATTCTAATCCCAGCAGCCCTGCTTCCTGTCCAGCTCCCTTTGTGGCCTGGGAAAGCAGTTGAAAATGGCGCAAAACCTTGGGACCCTGCACCTGTGTGGGAGACTTATAAGTAGCTCCTGGTTCCTGGCTTCAGGTCACCCCAGCTCCAGCTGTTACAGCCACTTGAGGAGTGAATCAGCAGATGGAAGATCTTCTTCCCTATCTCTCCTCCCCTCTATCTGACCTTTCAAAAAAAAAAAAACAAATAAATCTTAAAAAAAGAAAGGGAGAGACAGAGATCTTACATCACTCCTTGGTTCACTCCCCACTTGGCAACGACAGGGGCAAAGCCAGAAATTAGGAGCCAGGAGCTTCATTTCCACAAGGGCGGTCAGGACCAAAATACTTCGGTCATCTGCTGCTGCCTTTCCCAGGCTGTTAGCAGGGAGCTGGATCAGATGTAGAGCTGCTGGGACACAAACCAGCACCCATATGGAATGGCAGTCACAGGCAGTGGCTTTACCTGGTCTGTCCCAATGCCAGCCCTCACATCTTTATTTATTTATTTATTTATTTATTTTTATTGGAAAGTCAGATATACAGAGAGGAGGAGAAACAGGAAAATCTTCCACCTGATGATTCACTCCCCAAACTACTGCAACGGTTGGAGCTGAGCCAATGCAAAGCCAGGAGCCAGGAACATCCTCCAGGTCTCCCACACTGGTACAGGGTCCTGAGGCTTTGGGTCATCCTTGATTGCTTTCCCAGGCCACAAGCAGGAAGCTGGATGGGAAGTGGGGCTGCCAGGATTAGAACCAGCACCCATATGGGATCCCGGGCACACACTAGGCGAGGACGTTAACCACTATGCTTTCATGCCAGGCCCCCACATCTTAAGTTATATGCAAATGAAAACACAGTATTCACTGCTTGGTGTATGGATTCTATACAGCATTTTGCTTAGGAGTTTCCACACTGTTGTATGAGGCAGAATTTATTGGCTTCAGTACTGCACATTTCATTTTGTCCTATATTTTAGTTATATATTCCAGCACTGACAGATATATGAGCTACTTCTGATTATATGAACAGAAATATAGATTTGGTATTTACCTTAAAAGTCTATATTATATGCAAACGATCACCATATTAATAGACAACTATTCAGTTCTTCAAAGTGACCTTATCAGTTCATTCTATCACCACTGGTAGCTAAGTCCCAACTGGTGTCACTGTCACATATATTCCCAAGACACAAGTTCAGTCTCTAATCAACATCACAAAATCCAACTTGCCCAGAAATGAACCCCAATTTCTTCTTAACAACCCTAGGAAAAATACTCAAGTAGTAGCCTTCCCCACTTCAACCTTGTCTTCTGTTTTTTTTTTTTTTAAGATTTATTTATTTTTATTGGAAAGGTGGATATACAGAGAGGAGGAGCTATAGAGAGGAAGAGCTTCCGTTGGGTGGTTCATGCCCCAAGTGAGCCACAACGGCTGGAGCTGAGCCAATCCGATGCCAGGAGTCAGGAGCTCTTCCAGGTCTCCCACGTGGGTGCAGGGTCCCAAGGCTTTGGGCCGTCCTCGACTGCTTTCCCAGCTCAAAAGCAGGGAGCTGGATGGGAAGCAGGGCTGCCAGGATTAGAACCAGCAACCATATGGGATCCTGGGGCGTGCAAGGCAAGGATTTAATCACTATGCTATCATGCCGGGCCCAACCTTGTCTTCTCTTCCTCTCTGCAGCTCTAACCCTGCAGTCTCAAGGGTTCTAGTTACAGCCACATCCTCGCGAGTCTTCACTGACTCCAAGCACTGAGGCCGTCTTTCACTGCTTTCCCAGGCACATTAGCAGGCAGCTGGATGACAAGTGAAGTACCTGGGATTTGAACTGACATCTCGGGGATGCTGGTGTAACAAGCAGAGGCCTTACCAGTTGCATCATAACACTGGTCCCTACTGCTTCACTTCCGATCCAGCTTCCTGTTCAACGCACCTGCGAGGCATTGAAGCATGACCCAAGTACATCAGCCCCTGCTATTCAAGTGGGAAACTGAGATGGGCCCTAGGTCTTGGCCCAGCCCTAGCTGCTGCAGGCTTTGGAGGAGTGAACCAATGTTTCTCTGGCTTTCAGATAAATAAATAAAAATGCTTTAAAGATTTTATTTTTATTGGAAAGGTGGATTTACAGAGAAAAGGAGAGGAAACGAGAAAGACCTTCCATCTGCTGGTTCACTTCCCAAGTGGCCTCAATGACCAGAGTTGAGCCAATCTGCAGCCAGGAGGCAGGAGCTTCTTCTGGGTCTCACCTAGGTACAGGGTCCCAAGGCTGTGAGCCTTCTCTACTGCTTTCTCAGGCCACAAGCAGGGAGCTTGTGGAGCAGCCAGGACATGAATCAGCACCCATATGGGATCCCAGCACAGCATGGCAAGGATTTAGCCACTAGGCCATTGTGCTGGACCCAATAAATAAATCTTGAAAATAATAATGAAAGAATCTTTTCGTGTGGTATGCAAGTTCCATTCCTTCTTTCCTCCCCTTTCTCCTAATCTAAACCAGCTGCATCAGTGGTAGGCCCTGTTGCTGTACCGTGAACATCCCTTCTCCAGCTCTGCAGGTCTGGCTTTAGCTTCACACTCCACCTGAAACACTCGTCCTTAGACACCACCTGGCTAAATGCCTTCCTTTCTCAAGTGTTTGCACACCCCATTTCATCCTGCATGCACCCCCCTTCTCCACTTGCCTTGCTTCTCCTTTTTATATCCCTTCTTGTGCATTCCCCAATCCGATATAACTTACGTTTTCATTCTGTTTACTGTCTTTGTCTCCACATTTCCCCAAGCAATGTGAATGGGGGGGGGGCACCAAATATCTTTGTTTTGTTCTACAAGATATGTCAAGGATATGCAGGCACATAGAGGGCACCCCAACATTCTTGGCAGGAATGAAGGTCTCCTCTCAGAATAAACCAACTAAAGAATATTTATTTATTGGCATTTGAAAGGCAGAGGGAAAGAGGGACAGAGGGAAGGAAGAAAAAGGGAGAAAGAAAACTCCCATCCACCGGTTCATTTCCCAAATCAACAGTGAGGACTGGGCCAATCAAGGACAAGATCCTGGAACAACATCCTGGTATGAGTGTTACAGTCTCACGTTTCCGTAAGTCCTCTAGAGTAGTTTTTTAAACTCCCAGTGTCAACTGACAGCAACTCAAGACAAGCAAGTACGGGACAACAAAGACTGAAGCAGCAAGCACACAGTGGCACACAGTCCCCCAGCAGCTGACAGAGCTCAAGTCCCTGGCACCCAGGTGTGAGCGGCCTGTGCAGTTCCTGCTTCCTGCAGTTTACAGGCCAAGGTGGTGAGTGAATCAGCGGACAGGAGAGCTCAGTCTCTCTCCATGTTGCTCTGCTTTTCAAAACGAACAAATATCCCTAAGAAGACTGAAACGTTTCTTTATCTGAAGGCGGAACACATAGGGACCTCCGGGCGCCACGGTCACACCAAGTGAGTCTGGCAATGTAATACAATCATTGGGAACAGTTCTGGTTGTAGAACTTAACACATGTTTTCCACCGGTCTTTTAAAAACGCTGACCTTTAACAAAAGCTTTCCTTTAAGCAAACGGCAAAATCTACTACTCTCGGTGTTTAGAAAAGAAAGCGATGCCCGGCAGGTTGCATTAAAACCGCGGAGCTTTTCTAAGGATTTCCACTGCTATCCTTTCAGGACGGCTTTCTGGTTCAGTCCTGCTTCTCCCCCAGAGCCCGGGACCTGACAGCCAGGTGACGAGGAGCAGGACGAGGCAGGACAGCGGCTGCTTGCGAGCGCTCCGCCGCAGCCCGCGCCGGCGGCCAGGAGCTCGCCCAGGTCCAGCGGGCGGACACCCACCTCCAGCCAGGAAGGAGCGCAGCCAGTACAGGTCTCGGCGGGCGGTGGGCGCTCCGGCTCCGGCCGCCTGCGGCATCGCGGGAGCGGGGTCGGCCGCGGCCCGGGCCGCCGCCGCTGCCATCCGGAACAGGGCCGCGCAGGGAACTGCGGCGGCGGCCACCTCACGCACCACAGGCCGGGAGCATGACTGGAGCTGGCGGGGACGCAGAGCCGGAGTCCGCGCCACCGAGCGGCGCGGCGCGGGCTGATGGCGCACCGGAGGCGGGGCCTGGGAGCCGGGCCGGGGACGTCTCCGAGGCCTCTCCGGCTCCCTGCCACCTCCGCTTGGCAAACGCCTGGTGTGCCGGAGGAAGGAGCGCGGGATGGCCGGGGTGCCGGGGGAAGGAGGGCGGGGTGCCGGGGGAAGGAGGGCGGGATGGCCGGGGTGCCGGAGGAAGGAGGGCGGGATGGCCGGGGTGCCGGAGGAAGGAGGGCGGGATGGCCTGGGTGCCGGGGGAAGGAGGGCGGGATGGCCGGGGTGCCAGGGGAAGGAGGGCAGGATGGGGTGTCAGGCATCAAAATCGGCCGTCTCTGAAAGCTCTCCTTCGACCTTCGGAGTGACCGCTAACCAGCCTTTGACCATTTACACAAGCAGCTAAAGGTTCCACACTCCCTCCAGGAGTCTCTCACCTAACCAAGCTGTGGCTTCTCGAACCTCCCACCTAAACTTCCATTAAGCTTCTGCTCCGCACCAGTTCCTCCACTCTCCCCCCAAATCACCAGGCTCTAACACAGTTCTGCCCATTTCAGACCCACCTGGAAAAGTTTCTCCCTTCTACTGAATTCTCAAGTTCTACTGAGCTGTACTCTCCACCAACCCCAAGAATAACCCCACAGTCTTAAGAACATGCAATTTCGGGCCCAGTGCGGTAGCCTAATGGCTAAAATCCTCACCTTGCTCATGCCGGGATCCCATATGGGCATCTGTTCTAATTCCAGCTGCTCCACTTCCCTTCCTGTTCCCTGCTTGTGGCCTGGGAAAGCAGTCCAAAATAGCCCAAAGCCTTAGAACATTACACCAGTGTGGAATACCCAGAAGAAACTCCTCGCAAATGGAAGATATTTCTCTGCCTCTGCCTATCTCTGTAAATCTTTCCAATAAAAAAAATTAAAAAGAAAACGGAAAAAGATAACATGCAATTTCTTGTCTCTGGTCCCTGTGCCTTTGAGTTAGAGTCTTACCATCTTCTGGTTCATTCTCCAGATAGCAACAGCTAGGACTGGGCCAAGCTGAAGTTGGAAATTCAACCTGAGTCTTCTACAAAGGTGGCACTGACTTTAGTACTTGAGACATGACCTGCTGCCTACCAGGTTGTGCGCTGACAAGAAACTGGAATCAAGAGTGGGACTGGAAAAAAAAACTACAACAAAAAAGCAAAATGGAGCTGGGACTCACACGCAGACACTGCAATACTTGACCTGGAGGAAGAGAGTTAACAGAGAGAGAAAGGGAGACACAAAGACACACACAGAGAGTGTTCATGGCCACAATGTCCAGCACTGGGCAGCCTGATCTGCCCTGTGGATGCAGGGTCCCCTTAGTGGTTAGGTCTCCGCTGCTTTCCCAGACACATTAACAAAAAGTTGGACAACAAGTGGAGCTGCTGGGACTCAGCCAGCACCTAGAAAGAATGCCAGCATCATAGACGGTGGCTTTATGCCACAAGGCCTTCTCCTTAAGTACCATCTCTGCAGCTAGGTGACTAGGTGAAAAAGCAATACCCAGGCACCACTGGAGAGGCCTGCATGTGGTGCAGCAAGTCAAACTGCCCACGTGGGATGCCCCTTGGATTGCCAACTTCTGCTTCGGACTGCTTCCTAACAATGTGCCTAGGAAGGCAGTAGAAGCTGGTGCCAGTACTTGAGTCCCTGTGCCCAAGATGGAGTTTCTGACTGCTAGCTTCACGCCCAGACATAGCTGTTGCAGTCATTTGGAGAGTGAACCAGTAACCAGAAAAATCAATCTTTCTTCCTTTTTCACTCTGCCCTTCAAATAAATACATAAATCTTTTTAAAGTGTCTATTATATTTTTCCCCAGCACTTACTCCAACTTTCCCTATTGCTAACACGTTTTTCTTTGCACGTGCAAAGTTCAGCACACTGAATCCAGTCTCGCTGCTTGATGAATCATTAATGATTGTCCAGATTTCAAATGTATTTGCTCCCATGTTTTTACTTTCTAACAGAAACTACAGACCCACTTAACAATTGTTATTTGTATTGTACAAATCTAAGTAATTAAAAATTCCCTAAATCAGGGATGTGAATATAATTAATATCACTGATTTACACACTTCAAAATGGTTAAAATGGTACGTTTTGTTATGTAATTTTTAACACAAAAAATAGATCTCCCACCCAAAAAAACTTCCTAAGGTTTTTTTTTATTATATAATAACAAAAGAAAAATAAGTTCATGTTTCATATTATATAACCAACACAACTGCCCCAGTTCCTACTGCTATCAAGTATTTTCCCCTGTTCTTTAGGCTGTGCTGGAATAATTCTATTCTTCCATTTCTCCTCCCAGCAGCTAAACACGATTCAGATCAAAGATGGACAGTTGAAACACATTGTAGCTGTTCCTACTTCATCTAACCTGCAGATATTCTAGGGTCCTGAGCTCAGTGTATGCCTCTCTTCTCTACAATAATATTCTCACGAATCTCACTCAACTGCCTGCAACATTTTCAGCACCATCCACCTGCCGACTCTTCACGTCCAGTGGTCCCCGATTCAGATCCACAACACCTCCATCTGCGTATCAGACTGCTCATATTTATCACACCCAAACTAAATTCTTGAGCTTCTTTTTCAGACATGCTAATCCTGCAGCCTTCACGGTTTTCAGTAAATCGCAACGCCAGCTTCCTATAACCCCTTATAGGTTTCCTAATTAGTATCCCTGCTTTCTCTTGCCCCCTGCTGTCTATTCTCAACATAGCAGTCAAAGCAACTCAAAATTGGAAACAAACCTTATGATTCCTCTCAAAACACCTTCAGGGCTTCCCGTTTCACACACAAGAAGCTCCAGTTCTTAGGATGGTGTAATGACTTCCTCTTATGCACTCTGGCCTCAGCAAGGACTCAGTGCAGGTGTCCAGTAGGCCTGGCTACTCTAAGACTTGTCAAAACACTAAGAACCTGGGACAGGATTACAGCAAATCAGGTTAAGTTCCTGCTTGAGACATCTGCCTGGAATTTGAATGCTGACTCTGTTGTCCCTGCTTCCTTCTGACCAGCTTCCCAGAGTGCCTCTGGGAGACAGCAGGTTATGGTTCAAGTAATTGGTCTCCTTTCACCCAAATGGGAGAGCTGGATATAGTTCCTGCTTTGGTCTGGCTAACCTGGACATTTCAGGAGTAAATGAGTGGGTTCTCTCTCCTTCACTCTCTGCTTTTCAAATAAAAATAGATAAATAGGACCTGGCTCAGTAGCCTAATGGCTAAAGTCCTTGCATGCACCCAGGATTCTATATGAGCTTGGGTTCCTGCCCTGGCTTCTCCAGTTCCCATCCAGCTCTCTCCTTGTGACCTGGGAAAGCAGCCAAGGATGGCCCAGAGTCTTGGGACCCTGCACCCTCACTGCAGACACGGAAGAGACTCTTAGCCCTGGCTTCAGGTTTTTTCAGCTCCAGTGGTTGAGACCACTTGGAGAGTGAACCAGCAGACAAAAGATCTGCCCTTCCACTAAAATAAAAATTTAAATCTTAAATAAATAAATAAATCTTAAAACCAACAAGCAAACACCAAGCACACTTCCCCCCCGCCCCAGTCCTATGCATAGCTGTCCCATGCCTGTGTTGATTTGTTCGAGATAGTGTGTGTAACCCCTTACCCTATCCATTTTTCCAGGTTTTCCAGATTTATTTATTTATTGGAAAGTCAGATATACAGAGAGGAGGAGAGACAAAGAGGAAGATCTTCCGTCCCATGATTCACTCCGCAAGTGAGTATGATGGCCAATGCTATGGCAATCAGAAGCCAGGATCCAGGAACTTCTTCCGGGTATCCCACACAGGTGCAGGGTCCCAAAGCTTTGAGCCGTCCTCAACTGCTTTCCCAGGCCACAAGCAGGGAGCAGGATGGGAAGTGGAACTGCCCAGATTAGAACCGGCACCCATATGGGATCCCGGTGCGGTCAAGGTTAGGACTTTAGCCACTAGGCCACGCTGCCGGGCCCCATCTTCCCAGTCTTTACAAAAATGCCACCTTCTCTTTGGGCAGACCACTGAGCAGTAACATTAGAAAATTAGATCAAAGTTGTATCATGAACCATTTTCATCTTGGCTGTAACGAGTTTTGACTGAAGGCAGCAGATAATAAGAAAGTGGAGGGCCCAGCGCGGTGGCACAAGCGGTTAAGGTCCTCACCTTGCACGCCCGGGATCCCATATGGGCGCTGGTTCTAATCCCGGCAGCCCGCTTCCTTTCCAGCTCCCTGCCTGTGGCCCGGGAGAGCAGTCCAGGATGGCCCAAAGCTTTGAGACCCTGCACCCGTGTGGGAGAACCCGGAAGAGGCTCCTGGCTTCGAATCGGCATAGCATCAGCCGTTGCACTCACTTGGGGAGTGAATCATTGGATGGAAGATCTTCCTCTCTGTCTCTCCTCTCTGTATATCTGCCTTTCCAATAAAAAAATAATAAAAATAAATCTTAAAAAAAAAAGAAAGTCATATTATGGTTATGGTTTTTAGCTCAAATAATTAGACACTAAGGATTTCCTTGAGGCAAATGTAATTCCATCTATCTTTTTTTTTTTAACTTTTATCTGAAATGCAAAGACATAGAGAGAGACAGAGATCTTCTGCACACTAGCTCGTTTCACAGATGCCCGTAATGCCTAGGACTGGGCCAGACCAAGGCCAAGATCAAAGGCACCCAACCTGTGTGGGTGGCAGCGGTTTAGTACTTGAGCCATTGGCAGGAAACTGGTTGCAAGGCAATGCCATGACATGCACTAGACACTCCTAAGTGGGCTGTGGGCATCCCAAACAGAGAATCCATCCCTGCCCAAAATGCTTCCTCCAAGTCCTACTGTTGAAGTCTACTCTAGAAATAATATACAATAGTCTTAACAATGAAGTCAGATATCCATAGCTGTTATTCAGAGGCATGTGGGAAATGCTGGTAAACAGAGTTAACATTTTACCAGGAATTAAGGGATTTTAAGAAATTGAATCAGGGCCCAGCACAATAACGTAGTGGCCTGGGAAAGCAGTCGAGGATGACCCAAAGCCTTGGGAGACCCAGAAGAGCTCCTGGCTCCCGGCTTCAGATTGGCTCAGCTTCAGCCATTGCAGTCACTTGGGGAGAGAACCATCAGATGGAAGATCTTCCTCTCTGTATATCCTGCCTTTCCCATAAAAATAAACAAATCTTAAAAAAAAAAATGAATCGAATTTCTTTCTTCTTGGTTTGGTGTTCTAGCACTTTTTAAGAATGGAAATTGGGTTCCAACATGGGGTTGGGGCAAAAGGAGCCCCCCGCAGTGTGGCGGCTGTGGGGGGTGCCCAAGCCATGCAGGCACAACAATGCTGGGGACTCAGGCCAAGGTCACCACCGCCACACGGTGACCGAGGCCTAGGCTTTGCGCAGCCAGTGCACCTATTTGTCACCAGGCTCTGTCTGCTGGCCCTCCTTCTCCCCCCACCAGGCAAGCTCTGTGGTTTTAGGGTATGTGATTGCTGCCTAGGAACATCCATGGAAAAGGCCAGTGTGAGTGTAGGTGAGGGCTGGACTCTGGGTGATTCCTAGCAACGGGGTAATGGAACTTGCTGACAAACTTGGGGACTGAGGCCTGGTAGACTGGAGGGGAGAGTCCATAAGATCTATTTGGGCCAGACTGATTCACTAGCCTACATGGAAATCCTGAGATGGGTTGTTAGCATAGAGCATCACTGACTGACACACACCAGTTCACATGAAAGCTATGGCTAGGGTCCTATCTGACAGGGTTAGGTACCAGTACCTGATTGGTGGAACAGGGGACAGGTCACATTTGGCAGGCTCAAGACACTAACCAGCACACAAGAGAACCAGGTCCAGGGGTAGATTCTGTGGGGGAAGTGTGAGCCGAACCCTGTGGAAATACAAGTCCTGCTGGTTAGCTCATGAGTTGGGGTGGTGATGGGCAGAGCTAGGTGTGACCATAGAGCCTGCCATCACTTACGGGTAAGGAACCGACAACAGTCTGGGCAGGTCAAGGCAGCAGCTCCTGGATGTGCATCCTAAAACAAGATGTGGGATGGGCAGAGCTGCAACTGGAAGGGGGTGGACCGGGCAGAGCTGAGCAAACTTCAACTCATAAGGAAGAACTAAAATCAGGATGGAGCATAGGTCATGCCAAGCTAGGCTCTAATACTGACTGGTCTGCATGAGTTAGGTATACTAGGCCACAGCATTAAAGGCAAAGGCTGAGACAGGTGAGGGGCTAAGCCTATTGGGTCAGAGCAACCACGGGCATGCATGTAATCTAGGACTGGGAACAGGATCCATTGGGGAGCAGTAAGAGTACACCCTTGCTGGGTTGGGTTTCCCACTGGAGAGTGTGGGGGCTGGAGTGAGGGCTGTATTCTGGTCTGGATATGGCTGCAGTCTCCCTTGGCACAAGTGTGGACTAGGGCTGTCTACACCTAACTGGGCTAGACTCCAGCACCATCTGGTGCTCTGGAGAACCTGGGTAGATGTAGCACGAACCAGGCTAGGTCTCTACTGAACCATGTGTGAGCAGTGTCTGGGTATGAACGAGCCTTGGCTGGGCTGAAATATCCAACAGTGAGAACCAGAATGGGGGCCCAGTAGCATGGCCTAGCAGCTAAAAGTCCTCGCCTTGAACGCCCAAGGGTCCCATATGGGTGCCAGTTCTAATCCCGCCAGCTCCACTTGCCATCCAGCTCCCTGCTTGTGGCCTGGGAAAGCAGTCGAGGACTTCCCAAGGTTTTGGGACCCTGCACCTGTGCGGGAGACCCGGAAGAGGACCCGGAGAAGGTTCCTGGTTCCCGGCTTTGGATTGGTACAGCACCAGCTGTTGCCCTCACTTGAGGGGTGAATCATGGGACAGAGGACTTTCCTCTCTGTCTCTCCTCCTCCTCTCTGTATTTCTGACTTTGTAATGAAAATAAAATAAATCTTTACAAAAAAAAAGAGAGAGAATGGATTGAAAGCCAGCAAAGAAAGGCCACTGTTCCTACTAGGACAGGAGGTAGACTAAGTGGGGCTGGCCCATGGACACACCAGTATGCACAAGATCTGGCACTGGGCCAGGTTCTCATGGATGAGACTGGGAAACTCTTCTGTTGGGACACAGTCCCTGCAGGTGAGCACAAGAATCACAATAGGGAGAAACCCAGACCAGGTCAAACAAAGGTACCCACCGGCATACATTTGGCATAGTTCGGTGGCAGACCACGCTGAACCAGTTCACATCACCCACTGGCAAATCCGAGCACCAGAACAGAATGTGGATCAGGCCAGGTTTGGTCGCAGTACAAACCAGTGCACATTATGGAATGTCCAGGTGAGGTGAGCGGTACCAGATGTGGCCGCAGTGCCTAAACAGTACATGTGAGAACCAGGGAGCAAGGGGGCAAAGCCGGCAGGGGAAATGTGGGCTCGCCTGTTGGACAGCCACTCCCACTGGAGAGCATAAGTTGGAATGGGGGCAGACCAGACCAGGCAGGGCTACAACGCCTGTGGGCCTCATGTGAGCTAGATCAGGTAAAAGCCAATTTGGGCTGGCTGTCCCTGCTGGTGCAAGCATAAATTACAGTGGGTGAGGGTTGGTTGGGCTTTGCTGCAGCATCAGCTGGCAGAGGCTGGCACCAGGGGCTAAATCTGTCAAGAACCACCTGGAAAGTACATAATCAGGGAGTGGGAGCGGCCTAGTAGGGAGATAGTGGGCACCTCCCTCGTGGGTTACCACTCCCACTGGAGAGCACAAAAACCAGGACAGGGGCAGGGGTGACTAAACAGAAAGGCACCAGCCGGTATGGGTGTGGGCTGAATAGTAGGTTTGGTTGGGTTGAAGTAGGCTTCAATGCCTACTGACATGTATGAGAGCTAAATGGGATGTGGGACAGACTGAACAAGTCTGTGGTACATGCTGGCAAACATGGGAACCAGGGTAGAGGGCAGGCCTGGTGAGGGTGATAGGGAGTCACCCCAACTAGGCTACAGTTTCCACCGGTTTGCGGGAGGGCCGAATATGAGGTGGGCAGGATTGGGTTGGACTGCAAAACTGTTGGTTCGCGTGCAATACAGGGCTGGAAACAGAACTAACCCAGCCATTGTAACGACCAGCTTGTGCATAAGCTGATTGGGGTGACAGACTGTACCGGACCTTGTACTGGCAAGCACACACAAGAATCAGGTCTGGGATCACCTCAGACGAAATTTCTTTGGAGATCCCTCCAACTGAACTGCTGATCTCAGAACCCCAACCATGAAGAGACTATGTCAGCCAGTGGATTCTGAATAAATTTAACTGTGTTTGGAACAGCAAGATTCAGAACTGCTGAACTATTAAAACTGCTTGAGCAGGACCCTCAGAGCATGCCCCACATCAGGGAACTGGGATGGGTGGGAGGCTGGGTGGGGTTTCTCCCTTTGTTTCCCCCCTGAACCCAGGTACAGGGGGAAAAATTATGATATTAGTGTGGAAACAATGGTCTTACCCACTTTCCTGTAGCCCTTGACACTTCGTGCCCTAATCAACTATGTAAATATTATCAAAATAAAATAATTGCAAAAAACAATTTGTGAAAATCCATGAGGTATTCAGATTGCAATACAATCATTCTAAACAGGCTGCAGCCACAGGGTCACAGGCGGAAGGGGCCAGGCGCAGGGCTGCACTTCTTTTTTTTTTTTTTTTTTTTAAAGATTTATTTTTATTATTTTTTTATTGGAAAGGCAGATATACAGAGAGGAGAGACAGAGAGGAAGATCTTTCGTCCGATGATTCACTCCCCAAGTGAGCGCAATGGGCCGATATTATGCCGATCCGAAGCCAGGAGCCTCTTCCGGGTCTCCCACGTGGGTGCAGGGTCCCAAAGCCTTGGGCCATCCTGGACTGCTTTCCCAGGCCACAGGTAGGGAGCTGGAAGGGAAGTGGGGCTGCCAGGATAGAACCGGCGCCCATATGGGATCCCGGGCATGCAAGGTGAGGACCTTTAACCACTTGTGCCACCGCGCCGGGCCCAATACAATCATTCTGTATTTCAGAAACAACTCTGTGGACCCTGCTCAATAGCTTAGTAATAAAGTCCTTGCCTTGTATGCACCTGGATCCTATATGATCGCCAGTTCTAATCCTGGCTGGTCTGCTTCCCATCCAGCTCCCTGCCTGTGGCCTGGGAAAACAGTTGAAGATGGCCCAAAGCCTTGTGATGCTGCACTTGGTGTGGGAAACCCAGAAGAAGCTCTTGGATCCTGGCTTCAGATTAGCATTGCAGCCCTTTGGAGAGGGGGGTGATTAAGTGAATGGAAGATCTTCCTTGTCTCCTCTACCTCTTCCTCCTTTCTCTATATCTGACTTTGTATAAAAAATAAATAAATCTTAAAAAAAAAAAACCCTCAGTGTTCAGGAGTGAGGCACCTCTTTTCTGCCAAGGGCCATTTCAATACTTATAGCATCATTTACGGGTCATCTATATAAAAGTCCCCCTTTAAAGGAGCCTGCTGGGCCCAGTGTGGGGGCCTAGCTGCTAAAGTCCTCACCTTGTATCCCGGGATCTCATATGAGTGCTAGTTCTAATCCCAGCAACTCAACTTCCCATCCAGCTCCCTGCTTGTGGCCTGGGAAAGCAGTCGAGGACGACCCAAAGACTTGGGTTCCAGTACCCACGTGGGAGACCTGGAGGAAGTTCCTGGCTCCTAGCTTCCTGACTGGCACAGCACTAGCCATTGCAATCACTTGGAGAGTGAGCCATCGGATAGAGGATCTTCCTCTCTGTCTTTCCTCCTCTCTGCATACCTGACTTTGCAACAATAAATAAATAAATCTTAAGAAAAAAAAATTCCTTGAATTTTGAGTCCACTTGCTGTGCAGCTTTTTGCAGGGTCTGACCAAATATAATAAGGCCAGCAGACTGGGCGGTCCCCACCCGATTTAGAAAAGAGAATATGAATGTGTGAAGAAGGCATTCAATCAACAGTAACAATTATTAGTCATACAGTCCAGCAATAATACTGGATCATTGCACTTGGTACACCCTTCCAGAAGATAAAAGCTGCAGTGGTTTCTGTCACTCATTATTTGTTTGCTGGAATCTACATGCATAGTTTAAAACTCTAAGATCCTACTGCAAGATAATACATAAGAAAAATAGAAAGTCTTGGCATGGTTTAAGAAAATGTCTTAGAGGAATTGAGTTGTCATGTTATTATTTTTTAAGATTTATGTATTTTGGGCTGGGTGGCATGGCCTAGCGGCTAAAGTCCTCACCTTGAACGCACCGGGATCCCATATGGGTGCCGGTTCTATTCCCGACAGCTGCACTTCCCATCCAGCTCCCTGCTTGTGGCCTGGGAAAGCAGTCAAGGACCACCCAAAGCCTTGGGACCCTGCACCTGCACGGGAGACCCAGAAGAGGCTCCTGGCTTCGAATAGGCATAGCACCAGCCGTTGCGCTCACTTGGGGAGTGAATCATCGGATGGAAGATTTTCCTCTCTGTCTCTCCTCCTCTCTGTATATCTGCCTTTCCAATAAATAAATAAATCTAGAGGAGAGACAGAGAGAAAGATATTCTGTCCCATGGTTCACTTCCCAAGTGAGAGCAACAGCTGGAGCTGAGTCAATTTGAAGCCAGGAGCCACTTCCAGGTCTCCCACAGGGTGCAGGGTCCCAAGGCTTTGGGCGGTCCTGGACTGCTTTCCCAGGCCACAAGCAGGGAGCTGGATGGGAAGTGAAGGCACTGCGATTAGAACCTGAGTCCATATGGGATCCCAGGTGTGTTCAAGATGAGGACGGTAACCACTACTTTTTTGGGGGGGAGGGAGAAGGAAGTTGGGCCCCTGCACTCCATCGGAGACCAGGAAGACGTTCCTGAATTCACACTGGTCCAGCTCCAGTCCTTGTGGTCACTTGGGAGTAACTCAATGGATGAAAATTTTTTTCTGTTTTTTTTTTTTTTTTCCTCACTCAGTCAGCAGCTTTGCTTTTAAATAAACACAATGAGTCTTTTCTCTTTTTTTTTTTACAAATTGGTTTTTTTTTTTTTGAAGATTTATTTGCTTTTATTACAAGTCAGATACACAGAGAGAAGAGACAGAGAAGATCTTCCATCTGACGATTCACTCCCCAAGTGAGCAAAACAGCCAGTGCTGTGCCGCTCCGAAGCCAGGAACCAGGAACTTCTTCCAGGTCTTCCACATGGGTGCAGGGTCCCAAGGCTTTGGGCCGTCCTGGACTGCTTTCCCAGGCCACAAGCAGGGAGCTGGATGGGAAGCAGGGCTACTGGAATTAGAACCGGTGCCCATATGGGATCCTGGAGTGTTGAAGGCGAAGATTTTAGTAGCAAGGCCATGCCGCCAGGCCCATAATGAGTCTTTTTAGAAAACAAAAATGAAAGAAGGGCTCGGCAAGAGCATCTGGGCCCCTGGCTTTGAATCAGCGCAGCACCGGCCAGTGTGATCACTTGGGGAGGGAATCATCAGATGGAAGATCTTCCTCTCTGTCTGTCCCCCTCTCTCTATATCTGACTTTGCAATAAAAATAAATAAATCTCTTAAAAAATCAAAGAAATGGATTCATGACTGGATATTTTGATATGTGTTGGGGTCCATGCAGTGGATATGGGGGACATAAAGGTGTGAAGAGAATTGTTCCATTGCAGGCAGGGCTGTAAGGAACTTCCCGCTGTTTGGCAGGCTAGGTGGATGTCCTCTACAACCACCTGAAGCAGCTCCACTCCACCTCCTTTGCATGGACACTGGACCACTCAGAAGAACTCTAATCCATACACATTGTGTTGCTACCGTGGAGTTGGCTTTTTTACTCAATGTGAGCTTGAAGGTTAATGTCAATAATAACGTCTTGCAAAAGGGCCTTCTCTTATTCCTACTGTCTTGGCTGTCCCCACTGACCTTATGCTAATCAAGGAACCTATATTCAGGCATTCATTCATTCCTTCATCTTTAGGTTCTGGTTTTCTTTGTGATACAAGATTGAGTTGTAGAATAAGAATTGTAGCAGGAACTTCTATTGTTTTTAGGTAAAACAAATGGCAGAATTATCCTTAGAAACACCCACTTGTCCATTATGATCATGAAATTCTAGTGGTCTTTCTTTGCTTCATCCACGCACCCTTCACAAGTTCCGAACTTAGCTGGAACTGGACTCCGGCAGATATGGATCGTGGTCATCCTTAAAAAGATAACATTTTGTAAAAATTTACCATGCAGCCTTGCCTGTGACATTTACCTGAAACAAAAAATATAAGGACCCACTAGGATAAGGGACACGCAACCTGTTTAGTATAGGTTGGTACAAGGAACAATTATTATTATTTAACATTTACTTTTTTTTAATTGAAAAGGCAGATTTATAAAGAGAAGTAGAGGTAGAAATATCTTCCATATGCTGGCTCAATCCCAGATGGCTGCAATAGTTGGAGCTGAGCTGATCCAAAGCCAGGAGTTTCTTCCAGGTCTCCAGTGTGGGTGCAGTCTCAAGATTGTGGTCCCTTCCCCACTGCTTTCCCAGACCACTAACAGGGAGTTGGATGGGAAGTGGAGCAGGATCCCAATGCTTGCAAAGCGGAGGATTAGCCAATTAAGCTGCCATGCCTTGCCAACACACTTACTGCTTAAGGTGCTCTGAAACTGGATTTTTCAGGAAATCAGCCTTTGAGCAAACACATAGAATTGCGTATTTGTGTTCCTGGAGTTCTGATAGGAGCTTAGATAGAGATTACAATAAAATGGATAGACTCATAAAGTGACCATTCCGCACAAAGGCCTGAGACAGCTTCTGGGAATATAAAATAAACACAGCCCCTCCAGAGGTGTAATGTACAATTTTCTAAGTAATTGCAGTAGTGTGCATTTGAGAATTACAAAAAGAGATACGGGAATTGTGGAGAAGCAGCCTTCATAAAGCTATGGCATCACTATTCTGCCTGGGTAATTGTGCATGCCCTGTGTGCTGACTTTTCAAGGTGAAGGCTGGATTTACCAAGTCAGAATAAGGAGAATGTGAGATGATGGGACAGTGGAAGACAGCCAGTGGAGTTGGGGGATTCTGACAGAAAGAACATCCTAAGCAGCCCTGCATCTGTCCCAATCTTTCCAACTCCTCTGATCACAAAGGTTGTTCAAAATCACTTTAAATAAATTCTCAATTCACTACTGGTTTTTAAAATGTTTGCAATGCGGCCTATCATGTAGCTTAGTGATTAGACTCCTCACCTTGAGTGTGCTGGGATCCCATGTGGGCACCAGTTCTAGTCCCTGTGGCTCTAGTTCCCATCCAGCTTCCTGCTTGTGGCCTGGGAAGGCAGTTGAGGACAGCCCAAGGCCTTGGGACCCTGCACCTGCATGGGAGACCTGGAGGAGGCTATTGGCTCCTGCTTTCGGATAGGCACAGCTTCAGCCATTGCAGTCACTTGTATATGCAGTCACTTGTATATGCAGTCTCTGTATATCTGATTTTGCAATAAAAAAAAATAACAAATTAAAAAAAAAAACCCTCCTTGCCCCTCTAACTGTTTTACTGGGCAATTTAAACAATTGGCCAAGTGGTCACAAGGCATAGAGCTGAGCTGATCCAAAGCCAGAAGTCAGCAGCTTCTTCTGGGTCTCCCACATGCAGGTGCAGGGTCCCAAGGCTTTCGGCTATCTTTTACTGCTTTCCAGGCCACAAGCAAGGAGCCAGATGGGAAGTTGAACAGAAGGGACACAAACCAGCACCCATATGGGATCCTGGTGTATGCAAGGCAAGGATTTAGCCACTAGGCTATCACACTGAACCCTTGTTATGTAGTTCTTATTCCAGCAATGTGCCACTCTTTTCTTCCTTCCTTTCTAAAAGGTATTTCTTTATTTGAAAGTCAGAGTTGCAGGGAGTGAAGGGAAATCTTCCATCTGTTGATTTATTCCTCAAAATGCTGCAACAGCTAGGGCTGGGTCTGGCTGAAGCCAGGAACCAGGAATTTCCTGGTCACAAGAAGGAAACTGTTTCTCGGGCCACAAGCAGAGAGAGGAATGGAAAGTGGGGCTGCCGGGATTAGAACCGGTGTGCATATGGGATCCCAGCACACGCAAGGTAAGGACTAGCCACTAGGCTATTGTGCCGGGCCCAGGAGCAAGGAGTCTCAACCCAGCCACTATGTAATGAGATCAGGCATCTCAGACAGCAGCTGAGCTGTTATGCTACAAAACTCATCCCTCAAGTAGTTCCTAATACAGTTCTTTTATTTTTTTCTAAATTAACATACTCTTGTATATCTGAAAGACAAACCAACAGAATGAGACAGCAGAAAGAAAGAGATTGAGAGCGAGAGATAGAAATCTCCCATATAGTATATTTTACTCCTTCAAATGCTCAGAACTGCTAGTGCTGGGAGCCAGGAATACCATGTGGTCTCCAAATGCTCAATTACAGGAGCCATTATCTCCTGCCTAGCAGGAGGCCTGACCTGAAGGCAGAGGCGGGCAGTACTTGACTCCAGACCCAGGATTCAAGTGTTAGCTTAACCCACTGTGCTACACTATCAAAGCTATGGGGATTTTGTTTTTTTGGCAGCTGTTTATGATACTGTTTTCTTTTTTCACGTATTGATTGATTTATATTGGAAAGGCAAACTTACAGAAAGGAGAGACAGAGAAATCTTTCATCTGCTGGTCCACTGCCCAAGTGGCCACAACAGCTACAGCTGAGCTGATCTGAAACTAGGAGCCAGGAGCTTCTTTCTGGGTCTCCCATGTGGGTGCGGGGTCCCAAGGCTGTGGGTCATCCTCTAATGCTTTCCCAGGCCACAAGCAGGGTATTGGTTTTGTGCCCAGATTTTGAGATCCCCAGAAATCACCAGGAGTATGAAGTTGATCCAAGTAGGCAAGGATGGCTTATGCAAGATAAGCACATTGGAGCCTGGGTTCTTGGGGTGTGCCCCCCCAGCAGAACATTCTTAGGGTTTTTATTGGGGGCAGTGTATGATAGCTCGAAAAGGACAATTCACAATAGCCTGCAAAGTGAGGGGAAATACCACACATTCCCTACCTATCTGGGCTGCACAGCCCATGCCTCCAGCAACTAAGGTAAGCACCCATCTAATTACTTGGAGCCACCTGTGAGATAACCAGACTTAGGTGGACCTCGATTTGAAAGAATTGGGGCTCATCAGTGCTAAAGGTCACATAGGCCCTTTGGCCTGCAAGCTCAGTTTCTTAGTAGCAATGAGCTATGAACAAATGTTTGGATTTTGATACTGAGGTTCTTCACTGGATGGAAAGTGGAGCAGCTGGGGCACAAACCGGAACCCATATGGGACCCCAGTGTATAGCAAGGTGAGGATTTTAGTTATAGTGCCGGACCCAGCTAATAATAACATTAAAGATCTTGTTCTCATCATCATGAGTAAAGTTGATCTTTATGCTCTAAGGTAACTATGAAAATATAATTTTCACACTGCCTTCCAAAATCAATTTTGGCAATTAGAATTTTTCCCTGTCAAATTGGTCATAAAAGGACACATTGTGGCACAGCAGATACTACCAACTTGGGACATCAGTTTCCCTTATCAGAGTCCTTATAATACAGATTCCTGCTTAATCAAGCTGCCAGGCAGCAGATGTTGATCCAAGAGCTTGGATTCCTAGTACCTGGAAGGGACACCCACTCAGGGTTCCTGGCTCTGGCATTGTCCTGGCCGAGCCTTAGCTGTTACAAGCATACGGGGCATGCACTAGCAAGTGGTCCATTTATCTCTCTCTACAAGTCTCCTCTCTCTGGCACTTTGCCTTATAAATAAAATTTTTAAATAAAAATTTTAATGTTATAAACTTGACTTATATTGTCTTCTCCCTTTTCTGCAGACTTATCATTTGGCCTGTACCTCTAGTGTGCTGTGTGTATTCTGCATATTCCTGACGTTCTTGCAATTCTTTTTAAGACTAGAAAAAGGATTCAGGTGTGTCTGCGGGTGTGGTGTAGCATGAAATGTTATCTTTGACTGCAGCTGTAGTTCCAGAAACCCTAAAGCCCTAGGAACTTCCTGAGTGATAGGAATGTCTTTAGTTATTCAGAATGACTTTGGCTGGTCTGAGTTTATGTTAATGAGATGAATTAAGGTGGAGCCCGGAGCAGGTTTTCTGAAAGACCAGGTGATTAAGTGTTGCAATTGTTGCAATTTTCAGCCCCAGTTGTTGACTTTCAGGGAGGGGGAAGGGGCCTGGGCCCAAAGCTCTCTCTTTGCACACCCCAGGATCTCCTAAGGGCACTGTGTTCCATCCCCGGCTGCTCCACTTCCCTTCCAGCTCCCTGCTTGAAACCTAGGAAAGCTTTCGAGGATGGCCCAAAGCTTAGGATCACTGCATCCATGTGGGAGGCTCAAAAGAAGCTCCTGGCTTCAGAGCAAGCCACTTGGGAAGTAAACCAGTGGATGGAAGATCTTTGTCCCTCCTTGTCTCTATATAGCTGACTTTCCAATGAAAATAAATAAATCTTTAAAAAACAAAACACAACTGTGAACTCTTAGGTCTAAAAAACCATATTGCTCCAAGTTTCGAGATGCTGGTCAACAGTATCCTCTGGGATATACTGGCCAATGTAAGTAATGAGTTCCCTGAGCCAGCCCAGCAAATTATCAAGCCAATAGACACGGAGGTTTAGCAACTTCTCAGGTGATCTGCAACAGGGCTCACAACCTGGGACAGATAGTTGGTGTTTCAAGTGGGGGTGACCTTGTGGGACTGGGCCCTAAACCTATGAGATCTGAGGCTATCTCTGGGTTGATTGTTCTCAGAATTGCACTTATTGGCAGTGGTCCCCACCTTAGCCAATGTGTTCTAGGACCCTTAGTGTGTGTCTGAAAGCCCTATTCACCAAACCTGTAGGTACTGTGTGTTTGTACATAAATGCCCAAGATAAAAATTGAATTCATAAACTAGGCACCATAATAAAAGCCTGGCAATCACTAGAAATAAAGTAGAAGTTATTTATAACTTACAAATAATGTATTTCTTTTTTTAATTAAGATTTATTTATTCCTATTGAATAGGTGGATATACAGAGAGGAGTGAGCGCAACGGCTGGAGATGAGCCAATCCGAAGCCAGAAGCCAGAAGCTCTTCTGGGTCTCCCACATGGGTGCAGGGTCCCAAAGCTTTGGGCTGTCCTCAACTGCTTTCCCAGGCCACAAGCAGGGAGCTGGATGGGAAGTGAGGCCACTGGGATTAGAAATGGTGACCATATGGGATCCCACCTGGTGCGTGCAAGGTGAGGACTTTCACCACTACGCTATTGCACTGGACCCACAAGTAATGTATCTCTAAAATTTTGCATTTGATGTCTTTTTGGGCTGTCATCAACCACAGTTAGCTGAAGCTGTGGAAACTGCAGGTGCATGTGCTCAGATTCTCTGCAAGTACTAAGCTGTTTATACCAGATATGGAGCATCCTTCTGGGACCCTGGAACCAATTCCTCAAGCACTGAGGGTGACTGTGACATCAATGTGTATTCCCTGGAGAATAGCTTGGTGTGTGAGGTCAAACTGTCCTACATTCTGTCACAGTTGTGTCAGACCTGGCCACTAAGACCACTTGTCTTTTTTCTTTATTTTTGTATGGTAAGATTTATTGTTTAAAGTTAGAGTGACAGAGAGATTTGAAAGCCAAGTTAGTAGAAGAGATCTTCCACATATTAGCTCACTCTCCAAATGGTCACAACAGGCAGGGCTGAGCTTGGCCAAAACCAAGAACCAGGAAGTCCATCTGGGTGTCCCATGTTGGTGGCAGGAGGCCCAGGTCCTTAGGCCATCACTTGCCTCCAGACACATTCGCAGGGAGCCGGATCTGAAGTGGAACTCCCTCCAAATGGGCTGACTGCGCAAGCTTGTCTTAGCTCAAGATGCTGCAACACTGGCTCCCACCCATCCTTTATGATGGACATCTAGCTGGCTTCCCATTTCTCACAGTTATGAAATACAAAACTGTTAGAATGCCGGACATGAGTTGGCCTCAGGGCCTTTGCATTGGTTCTTTCCAGCTGCTCCCTTACCCGTTAGGATCTTCTCAAGAGTTCTTCCTTACTGGCGAAATATAAAATGACAACCCTGCTCAGCACCTTTTTCTTTCTCTGTTATTCTCTGCCCCCCCTTAATACTTCACCACCCAACAGACTATATATTCTGTTTATTAACTTGTTAGCTTTCTTCCCCCCGTCACCCTGAAATTTGGTGCAAGTTCTGCAGGAGTGACAGTGTTGTTTTGTTCATTCTTTCCCCACAAATGTCTGGCACACAGTAGGGACAAGGTGATCATTAGTGGAATAAAGAGAAGGAGTGTTACTATGTTCCGTCAGTATAAGCACAGGATTTATCACTGAAGCTCATTTTTAGGTGTTTCTTATTTATTTTGCATTGCACTGAAGGGAGAAAAGAGAATCTCCCATCTGCTGATTCATTCCCCAAATGTCCTCAATAGACAGTTTGCCAGGCGCTTGAGCCACTATCTGCTGCCCTTCAGGATATTACTAGCAGGAAGCTGGATGCGGAAGTAGAGTAGCCTGGCTTACTCCCATGCGCTGATATGGGATGCGAGTCTCTCAAGCTGTGGTCTAACTCACTGGGCCACATCTTCCTCACCCCCTCAATACTTTTTGAACAAAAGCCAGAGTATTGCTATCTTGAGACAGTCTTCCCCCTCCTTTTGTTAATGAAAATCAGCTTTGCAGCCAAACTCTCCCAGCATTCCTTTCTTTTCACCTAGATCCAAAAAGGTTTCTGATAAGGTCTTAATCATTAGGGTGGAGTGGACTTGTGGTTGCGACTGGTTAAGTGCCCACCTAGGATGCCCACACCCCTTGTCAAGGTATTAAGAGAGAGACCTGGTTATTCCACTTTCAACCCAATTTTCTGTTGGTGTACCTGTAGGTGGTCCAAGTGCTTGGGGCCTTGCCACTCAAGTAGGACACTAGAATGGGGCTCCTGGCTCTCAGCTTCAGCTTGGTCCAGCTGTTGTGAACATGTGGGAAGTGAACCAGCAAATAGAAGCGCTTTCGCTTTCTGTAACTGTGGCTTTCAAATAAGTAACTTGGATGTTTAAGGAAAAAAAAATTGGGAAAAAAGCAGTCAAGGATGGCAAAAAGCCTTGGGACTCTGCACCTGTGTGGGAGAATTGGAAGAGGCTCCTGGCTCCAGATTGGCTCAACTCTGGCCATTGCGGCAACTTGGGGAGTGAATCATTGGATGGAAGATCTTCCTCTCTGTCTCTCCTCCTCTCTGTATATCTGACTTTCCAATAAAAAGAAATCTTTTAAAGCAATGGGCTTTAGGAAGCATTGTGACTGGGCAGAGACAACCCAATATCTTCATTTTATTTAAAAGATAGAAAAATAAATCCAGAGAGCTTCCATTCACCGATTTGGCTTGAAGTCGCCAGGACTTTGTTATAACAAACAGAGTAGCCAGCATCTCAATCTGGGTCTCCCACGTGGAAGAGACCTGCTGCCTCTCAGGGTACAAGTGAGTGGCTGGGAGTCTGCAAGTAGCCAGGCGCTGGGACGTGCAACTTTATCACTGTACCCCATGCCCAACCTGAAGAGTCCACGTTAGCTGTCACTTTATCCCACCAAGATGCCTTGTCTGCTTGCAGCATTAAAAAGCACTGTAGCGTAGTCCTCTGTAGACTCCTCCTGCCAACTTGGAATCCTGTTGAGTAGGAGGCAAATTTCATTCTTTGCACAAGAATATGTTTGAATGAATCAGTCCACGAGAGGGCTGAAAACTTAGGCATCTTTTTGCAAAAGAACAATCTGGTTACATTTATAAAGTGTGCGTAGCAAAGAAGAAAACCAAAGTTCAGAAGGAGGATGGGACGGCATGAAGAGCAGGGAAAGGTTGACCCTTTTCCACGGAAGTTGGACCTAGAAGGGAGGAGTTCCACCAACAGCATGACCCCATTAACGCCCTGGATTCCCTTGGCTGAGGAATGCTGGAATTCTGATAGAAGCAGCCGTTCCACGCTTAGGGGTGGGTTTCAGATGCTCTTGTCAGTCTTCTTCCTGGCACAAGGCAACTGGTCCTTCTTCCTTATGCCAAAAACGTATCTGTTTCCTTCATTTCGTCATCTGTAAAGGGAATATGACCACCACCACCTCTCTGCCCCCCTCCACCACCCTGAGGTCCAGGGCCAACTAACTAACAAAAATGTTATGATGGCCTTTTCAGGCACCCAGTGGCGCGCCAAGAAACACAACCCTCATCTGGTTTCTCTCTTTGGTGTTGAGGGAGGTTTTCCATTGCTGGAGACCCAGATGTTACCCAATGGTGTCATCTCTGACCCAGCATCCACTCTAGCATCTATAAACAGTCCCTTCAGTGATCCTAAAAACTTTTCTTTACTCCAACCAGAATACTTAGGAAAAAAGATTCACGGCATCTCTCTACCTCTCCTATACTCCACTTTGACTTCCCAGAGCCAGAACTGCATATTGGGAGAAAGGAGGGTGAGGGGCAGGGAGGAGGGGTCGAGGGGGAGTCCAGCTCCAGTTTGGGAAAATCCAGCTCGTATTTTGCCTCTCGCTCAGTGGTGTAGGGTCCAGCGAAGGCTGAGCCCCAGCTTCACTCCCTGAGGTCTGTCCTGGGGAGACAGTGCTGCTCCGGGGGGCTGACCTGGAGGGGAATGCCGGTGCAGTCTGTTCCGGCGCGGCTTTGTGCGCACAGCCGTTAGCCCCTCTGCTCCCGGGTCTGCCCTCCAGGACGACCCCCATCCCCGGCTCTCCTCAGTCATGCTGCTCTCTACCTGCCCCTCGGCTGCGGACCTTTGGCGAGCAGCCACCCACCCTGGGGGTCCGGGCCATGACTGTGCCGGGAGCTGCTAGGTGTCCACCGTAGGCCCGTCTGCATCTCACCCCTCGCGCCCGCCAGGGCCAGAAGCTCCAAAGTTGTGGACACTAGAACGAGTTGCAAAGTTTCCCCGAGGGCCGGTGCGGGCTAGGAGCTGGAGGGAGTAACGCGTGCAGTCCTGTGATCCAGAGCCCGCCAGTTGGTGAGTCGGGGCAGAGGGCTAGGGGTGCGGGGCGCCTGCTCTTGGTCCCCGAGGCCAGAGGGGATGCCGGGGGGCCGCGTTCGACTGGGGCTGGAAGCGGCCGGGGCTGGGAGTCCGCTGTCTCCCCGGCCGCCGCAGAGGTGGGCCCGCGCCCCGCCGAGACCCTCGACCCCGAGCCGCTCGGGGCTCTTTTGTGGCGGGTGGTAAACAATACCCCCGGCCGGGGGACCTTGCTGCCGGCTCCGAGGCCCCGTGGCGGCGCGGGTTGGGAGAGCTGGGGGTCCCCAAAGCTAACTGCCGATTTCCCAGGCTTCGGGGGTCGGGGGCGCCGCGGGTGAGAGAGACAAGGATTAACGCAAGCTGCCGGAGGTTCCCCTTCTCCCTCAGTCCCGAGGAGCCCCCCGCTAGCTCCCTCCCTCCCGCCTCCCCGACTTCCAGAGACACCCGGGCGGGGGCGGGAGAGCCCCGGGAACGGAGTTCTCAGGAGCGAAAACTTCATCCGAGGCGGCGGTAGGAGAGTTTGGAACGGGTGGACCTGGAGTTGCGTGCGCCGCCAGAGAGGGGGAGTCAAGGGTGGAAGTCGTGTTCTGTCAAAGTGACTGGAGACGCAGTTTCCTGAGCTCTCGGGCTCTGCGCCCGCGCTGGCTCTTGCGGTCGCCCGGCGTCCCGCTCCGACTGGCCCGGGGCGGGAGGTGCCGGCAGCCGGGTGCACCGGGTCGGGCAGTGCCGCACGTGAGTGCCCTGCCGGCTTCCTGCACGCTGGGCAGGGTTCTCTCCGCGGACATCCCCATCCCTGCCCAACCTCAGCGCGGCGAAGGGCTGCGCGATCCCTGTTTCTTCAAGAAGTGGTGAGGGAGGAACTTGTCGAGGCCAGTCAGTCTTTCCACTGGACACTGGGAACCCAGGCAAAGGGCACTCCGGATGCACTCTTGAGCCTTAACAGAGGGTGAGAGAGCTCAAAGCCAGAAGCCCCCCATTCCTGTGCGCAAATCCACCAGGCATTCACGCTGCGATCACTTGGGTGCTTTACGCCCTCCTGCCTCGGTGCACGTTCCTGCACTAAATGGGCTGCCACATGTTTCGCGCTAATGAGCGCTAATGAAGACACGCTGGGAAGGCGACCCGGGACCTTGGTAATAGGAAACCGCGAGCCTCGGGTGGGCGCGGGGCTCGCCCCGGACGGTGGAGCGGAGGCTGAGCTCCAGGCCCTTCAATTTTAGGCTAAAGCAAAGCTTTGCCTCCTTAGGCCTCGGGATAGGTTTGCTTGGTCCAGAGACGCTAAGAGTCGCTGCTAGACTCTGTTCCAGCAGGAGTTGTTCAGAGCGCACGAGGAATTTACGACTTCTACAAGGGGAAGGAGGCTTGGGGGGGAGGGTGGTGGCGTAGGCACCGATCCGGAGCTGACCGAGGGGACCTTTGGAGATGTGTCCAAGAACCGAAGAGCCAGCTGGGCTGATGAGGGCGGGGAAGGGGACGGTGTCCTCATTTCACTGGCATTTGGTCACGCAGGTTAAAACCCAAGGCTCCTCCTCCACTAAGACTCTTGAGGTTGTCAACCTCTCCCGTCTGGGAAGTCAACTTATGGTTTCCATTAGAAGTCGGCATCAAGATTTTTGGGGAAAATGATGAAATGATGTTCGGTGTTTCCTTTTTTTTTTTTCCTTTGGACGGTTGCAGAACCCAGGCTTGTGACTCTGGGATTCCCACTTGCTGCTTTAATGAGTAAACTATTGCTCCCGGCGCTAGTCTTCCAGCACGCGGGACCAGAGGTTCGGATCTCTCCTGGGCCTTTGTCTTCTCCAATCTTTATCTGTTTGTACCTCCCCTCCCCCACTTGCTTCTCTGCGTGTCTTCGTTTCTCCGCTCACGTAGTAATTTCTCCTCCCGCCTTGGAACTTCTACTCTTGGTATTCATTTTGGGAGCCCAGCAGTCTTTTTTTTTTTTTTTTCCTTGTTTGATGGCTGCAGATTTGGCCCCCTTCTTCCGAGTCTTTGGCGCTTAAAAAAATTTTTTTTCCTGCTTCTTAAGTGTTTCCTTTTTCTTCCTCCCCAAGTGTGTTAACTTCCTTGGGGGGGGGGGCAGTCATCCATCTCCATTTTCACCTCTTCACTTTTCTTGGTCTTTTTTTTTTTTTCCCCACTTCATGCTCTCCACAGGGCAGCAAGGCTATTTTACATATGGAAGGAAGCTTTGGCTAAATCTGCTGGCATTCGAGTGAGTTCCTCTGAACAGCCTTTCCCTGGGTGTGGGCTCTCCCAACACTTCCTGTGTTAGCAAACCAGCTGGGAACAGCAAGCAGTCCTGCCTCTTCCTTGGTGCAAGCTGCGCCAGGTGTGCCTTTTAAAGAGAAATGTGTGAAGTCTTTGGCTTTTTCCTCAGTCTACTGCCAGAGGCTTTAAGTACTATGGAACTGACTGCTGGGACCAGAGAATCGGAATCTTGCAGCTAGCATTTTGTTGAGCCTCTAATGGTGCAGAGAATTGTAATACTGACTTGGAAGCTGGATGCCTACAATGGTTCTACCCTTTCCTATTCTGGGGATTATGGGAGACCTCAAGCCAAGAGGGATGTAGGTAGCAGAACCTTTTCCAACGGGATGCTGCCAGGGTTGTCTGTCATGGAGAACCCTTATGGTGTGGGGCGTCTGCTTTACACTTGCTGGACAGGATGATGGTTTTACCAGTTGTGAAGCAGACCCTTCTTAGGAAAGATTTTCATCAACAACGCAGTTAACGCAAAAACTCTGAGCCTGGGTATTGGCGGTAAATTTCGATGTATTGCGCAGACCTTACAGAGAACGGGATTAGCAATGCTGCTGCTCTTGCCACTCATTGCTCTGTCTGCACCCTTTCATTCTCTGCTTTTTTGTTCCTCCAACTCTGCCTTGACCTCTTAATCTCCTAGCCTATAATTTAAACATTCATATACTTGTCTATGTTGCAGGACATTTTAGGGTACCTATTGAGGATCCTGCAGCATCCTGCAGCCCTCTGATGAAAAGATCTGCGGCGGAGCTTGTTCTCGCCCCTTCTAAGACTGCAAGGAGTCACAGGATGGTGTCAATTAATTGCACATGGTTTCCCTTCCTGGGTCCACTGTGTATACCACGTAATGGTCATCAGTCTCATTATTTTGCTCAAACTGTTTTTAGTGGGTAGCCATTCCTAGAGCATGGAGTCTTGAAGATATTCCAGGTTATAATAAAACTGAGAAATAGTCGGATCCCAGCTTTCATCAGAAATGAAAAGCTGGAAGTACAACCAAGGAAGCATACAACAGGGATATTGAACTGAATGCTTTCCCTCACCTGGGTGGGAGGAGAGTAGTCATGTACCAAACACTGTTTTGTTAAACATTTTATAAGTGAAACACTCAAACTGGACGGTGGAGCATTTAAGAGTGTTTAAATTAAAAAGGAACATTACTTTCAGGAATCTTGGGTGGTAACTTCACCTTGAAAAGTGGTCTGATTTTTTTCCTGCAGACATTTCAAGGAAAGCTGGCCACCTATACTCTAGTTCAGGCCCTGAGATGCTGTAGTCCATCACAAAAGGTTACATTTCTTCAGTCAAGCCAGGGGTGATAAAATTAGAGTCTTTTTGGAGTTCTTATTTTCTCATTGTCCCAATTCTTTGGCTGGGTGGTACCCGGCAGTTTTTCCCTCCTGCCATTGGGCTGTTCAAGGGTCATTGACCTCTTTCAGGATCTCATAAAAAGGCTGTTAGCCCTTAAAGAGTCTTCCCCATTCCCTGTGGCTCATACCTCTCCCATTTCTCCTTCAGGCTCATTTTTAACTTTTATTTTTAAATTGATAAGGTTTTAATGGTAAGCATTTTCTTAATTACTAGTCTGAATTTCAATTTAAAAATATGAGAGGATGTAGGAGAGATCCATCGATTTATTTACTATTAGAAGTGTACCCAGTGACACCTGTGCTATACTGATAAATTGTAATTTTCCTAGCTGGTTGTAATGCTTAGGAGGGAGTGCTTCTAATGACTATTTTTTTTTTTTTAGCAATGTAATCTTGATAGAAGAGAAAAAGCACATTTATTCTGGTATTGTTAAATTTCTACAGATTGGAATGAGCTGCTTTTCCTAATAAAAAGGCATTCTTATAAAGACAATTGTTGATTTTCTGGAGATTAGAATGGGAATGACTTGTTTTCTAAAAAAGCAATAGTCCTTGGGGAAAATAACCTATAATTTTTCACAGCCAAGCAGTTACTAACTGTAAATCAAGACCTTTTTTTATATATACAAAAATGAGAGCAGTAAGCTTAGATGCCAAGAATTCAAGAGAAGTATTCTGTTTGTATTTAGTACAGATTCACCAAAATGGTTTTCATGTAGTTCATGTTTTCATGAATACATTTAAACATTCTTTTTTAAAATGTTAAATTTGTTTGAAAGGGAGACAGACAAGAAAGGCAGAAAGCCAGATGGGACTCCTTTCTGTCAGCTCTTCGGATGCCTGCAGTACCTGGGGCTGGGCTGGGTATCACCAAGCCAGGTGCTGGGAACTCAGTCTGGATCTCCCCCATTGGTGGCAGAAACCCGGTATTGAAACCAGCTCTGGTGCTTCCCAGGTCTGCATTAGCAGGACCCTGGAATCAGGAACTAGACCCAGAGCTGGGACTTGGGTGATGTGGGGTTCCAGGGTCTAACCTCTCTTAAATTCTGATAGGCACAGTGTCTGGAATCTAGGTGTGCTCTGAGGTCTGTCACTCCAGTGCATTGATACTTTCTGCTGTGTCATGTGAGAATAAAAGCAAAGCAGAGTCATCTGTTGGATATGGCTGACCATGAATTAAGACTGGTTCCACAATCATGCCAACTAGCTTTTGCTTGATTTTAGGAGGGGGTGGTCCTGTTCATGAAGCCTTTTGGGTACCTGTACGTGTTAAACCTTTAACCATACCTCATTTTATTCTCATAACCCAGTAAGGTCCATACAGTTAGGCTTCCAACTCTATTGCACACGAGGGAAGCTGAAGAGTAAGAGAAAGGAACTTGGCAGAATCGCAGTACTAGAAATGAGAACTGAAAGTTTCTAAAATCCATCTTGCCCGACCACCCACCTTCCCACAAGGATGACACCAGTACCATTAGACTATCTCTGTAGGAGCTCATTGAAACCTCAAAGCAACCTCATTTAAGATGGACTCGGTTAGGGCCTGGCGGCTAAAGTCCTCGCCTTGAACCTGCCAGGAGACCTTACATTGCGTTCCCAGGCACATTGGCAGGGAGCTGGATCGGAAGTAGAGCAGCTGAGACACAGACTGGTTCCTGTATGGGATGCCTGCTGGGGATGCAAGCAATATCTAAACACGCTATGCTGGAACGCCCGGCACTAGAAAGGATTTTCAGAACTTGTAGTCTTTACATTCAGTTGAGTTATACTGAATGGCTCTTCCCCATCCGTCAGCACTAATGCAGTTAGGATACTAGGAGCAGTCCTCTGTCCTTCTCTATTCCCCCAGATAAAATTGGAAGCAGTTGTCTTATTTTTTTATTTTCCCCCATTCCTCAGTGTACATAGGCATGTATCTTTCTTAACTGTGTAAAAACCGTCAAAAAGAAATGTATGTAAAAAATAGATTCATTTGGGTTAGAAACTAGAGGGACATCTTTTCTAAATGTGGGCAGTGCCCACCACAATCCCTTCTACCTTGTAGGCGCTCAACAGATATCTGTTGGAACATGAGTCTTATTTATAAACCAATCTGTGGTAGTTGCTCTGGAGTTTTTATGCCACCTTTGAGTGTGTTGTGACTTGTTATTAAATGTTTTGAGTCTTTAAAAGTAGAGTTTTGAGGATTATCAAAGCCTCTTGTTCTTCTGTCTTACCAGCTTACTGTCAAACAGACATTGTCCCCTTGGGCATGTGCTCAGGAAATAAATAATTTGTATAGCCCAATGTAATGGCTCAATGACTAAATCCTTCCCTTGCAAGTGCCAGGATCCCACATGGGTGCTGGTTCCTGTCCCGGTTGCTCCACTTCCCACCTAGCTCTCTCCTTGTGGCCTGGAAAAGCTCAAGTCTTTGGGACCCTACACCCATATGGGAGACCCAGAAGAAGCTCCTGGCTCCTGGCTTCAGATTGGCTTAGTTTTGGCTGTTATAGCCATTTATAGAGTGAACTAGTGGATGGAGTATCTTTCTTCTGTTTCTCCTTCTCTATGTAAATCTGATCTGCCTAAAACCAAAACAAAACAAACAGACTTCAGAAGACAAGAAGAGAGATAATTTATAAGGCATCCCGATGTGTAAAAGTTATCATTTTAGTTTTGGAACACAGAGGTGTGGTAGATAGTTCCCTTATTTGAGAAACTTCTAACATAACTTGTTGTTACCATATATAATTAAGGAAACTTCACAGAGCAGCCTGGGGTTAATGAATAGCTTAGTATTTTTTTGTCTATTGTATTTTTCCTTCACCATAAACATTCTCTAATTTGATTATTAGTGGTAGATGTTGTATTTCAGCTGGGAAATTGCCTGAGAAGAAGACTGACTTTCAACTTGTTTTATTATTTCAGGTATGACCTTAGTGTGACCGAACTTGACCATAAGTCCAGATTCTCCTCAAAGCAAGACTTTCCAAAGGACCAATGACTCTGTTTCCTGGGCGCTTTCATTTTTTCCTCCTCCATCACCATGTCTCGATCTCGCCATGCCAGGCCTTCCAGGCTAGTCAGGAAGGAAGATCTAAGCAAAAAGAAAAACAGCCAACTCAAGAAGACATCCAAGCCAGTCAACAAAAATGCAGCACTGGTCAAGACTCTGAGCCCTGGAAAATTAAAACAATTCATTCAGGAGAAAGATGTTAGGAAAAAAACTGAAACTAGACCGCCGCCAGTGCCAGCCAGAAGCCTTCTGACAAGAGCTGGAGCAGCCCGCATGAATTTGGATCGGACGGAGGTTCTGTTTCAGAACCCAGACTCTTTAACTTGCAATGGGTTTACCATGGCCCTCCGCAGCACGTCTCTCAACAGGCGACTTTCCCAAGCACCCATGGTGGTCTCCAAATCCAAGAAAGCTCCACCTTCTAAGAGTTTAGAAAAGCAGCCTGAATGTGATGAGAGGGTACTCGCTGACATGGTAGTACCACACCCAGCAAGTGATTCAGTCCCAATGCAAGACCTGCTCATCCCTCCTGATAGAGAGAATCTAGTGGGTCCACAAAATGCCTCTTTAGCTGAAGGCGAGAGCCAGGAGACAAGCCAGTCGTTTCAAATAGTTGAAAATTCCAAAGGAAATGTCCCCACTCACAGTGGTCCTGTAACAGAGTCCCTTTCTGGGCAGTTGGAAGGGACATGTGGTGGGGAGAGACTGTTTACTGAAGACACGTTGAATGATAGCAGCCATTCCCATGGAATGCCTGCACAGGACACTGTGTGTGCTCCTCTACTCCAAAGAACAGCTCCTGAAGTTACCTCTCCAAGAACCCCTAGCACTCAGTTAGAGGACTTGGGTTCCCGAGTAGAATCTCTGAAGCTCTCCGATTCTCACTCAGATCCCATCCAAAGTGAACATAATGCTTGCTCCACCTCCAGCTGTCCTAAGGCTGTACCTGAACTGGACCTGGGAAGCTGCTTGTCTCTCAGTGGCTCTGTCTACCCCACTGATCTAATAAAGCTGCTTTTGTCAGGTTCAGAGCAAGGAAGCCTTGGTGCTAAACAAGGTCATCAGGAGCCTTTCAAAGCCACCCAAGGCCAAAAGGAACCTCTTGATACCACTTCTGTTGTAGGACAGGCCTCTAATACTAACCCACATCCATTGGTATTTTCTGGTGCTAATGCAGTGCATGGTGGGGTCCTGGGTGAGACCCCAGATCCTCCAGGAATTCCCGGTGCTATTTCAGTGCAAGGAGAAGTCTTTGGTACTCCTCCAGGTCCACAAGAAACCCTTGGGGTGAGTGGAGATGTTGCCCTTGACCTGTCTTTCCCTCTTATGCCTGCAAACTTAAATGCTACCTACAGTGCTCCCCGCCAATGGCCTGAGCCCCCGAGCACAGTCTCCTATGGGCTGGGGGTCCAGGGTGCTGCACAGGTTTTACCTTTGGGTTCAGGGCCCACTCCTCCATCATCATCAAACTCAGAGTTCAGTTGTATACCTCCGGAAACGGCCATTCGTAATGCAGGACAGGAGAAACGGGCTCCCGCAAGCTTTGCACCAACTGAAGCCGGCGAGAGCAGAATCCACCACACTGCCCGGGATGTTGCCCAACCCTCCCAGGCCGATCCCCGCACACAGGATTGGGAGGTCTGCAAGGTCAGCCTCGGCCATGTTGTTAACCCCATTGGAGCATCAGTTCCCATGTCACTGGCCACTACTGTCCCTTCTTCCTTCACAACCTTGTTACCTACTTTGGAGAAGAAGAAACGAAAGCGCTGTGGGGTATGTGAGCCCTGCCAGCAGAAGACCAACTGTGGGGAATGTACTTACTGCAGGAACAGAAAGAACAGTCACCAGATCTGCAAGAAGAGGAAATGTGAGGAGCTGAAAAAGAAGCCGTCCGTGCTCGTGCCTGTGGAGGTAAGGGAACACCTCGGGAGCCGCGAGTCGCCGGGTGGCAGCTGGGTGGCAGCTGTGCCCTGCGCCGTGGGGATGCGTGTGGGGCGATTGCCACAGTAGTGCTTGGCATCCTTCTACGTTACTCTAAATTGTCTACAGGAATTTATGTTTGTGGCCGAAGTATGTCCTGTGGACTGGTTCCCAGAAAACTAGAGTGTACAGTTTTTCCATTATAGGATTTGATGTAGACGTAGGGAAACTGTATGAAAGGTGGTTTCGCAAAGACTTCCACTCTGTCTCATTTTGGCCGGTTGCTTGTCTTTCTTGGAAGTTACAGATTTAAAAAGCAAGAGCAGAACGAATTCATTAACTCTTGCAAGCCTAAAAAATCAGAGGAATTAAACTGCTTTGCTTTGGAAGGAGTTAGACTGTGCGCATCCTTAAACTTGCAACTTTTCCTGAGAGGGAAGAACAGTTTTGTTTCCATCTCAGCTTGTAGCAGGTCATTTCTACCTACTCCTTAGAACTTATGTCATTGGGATCAAATGAAAATAGAGTGTAAACTCCAATCATATAGAAACAGTAGTTCCTCTTTATGTTTATGAACCTTAGGTAGTGTAAGTCTCAATTGATTTTGGATTTAAAAAAAAAAGCTTATTTAGGGCCCGGTGCGATAACGTTGTGGTTAAAGTTCTTGCCTTGCATGTACCAGGATCCCCTATGGGCGCCGGTTCTAATCCCAGTGGCCCACTTTTCATCTAGCTCCCTTCCTGTGGCCTGGGAAAGCAGTTGAGGACAGCCCTTGGGACTCTGTACCCGCTCCTGGCTCCTGGCTTTGGATCAACGCAGCACTGACTGTTGCGGCCGCTTGGAGAGTGAGTGAGTCATCGGGTGAAAGATCTTCCTTTCTCTCTCTCCTCCTCTCTGTATATCCGCCTTTCCGATAATAATAAATAAATAAATCTTTTAAAAAGATTTATTTATTATTATCGGAAAGGCGGATTTTACAGAGAGTAGGAGCGAAAGAAAGATCTTTCATTCACTGGTTGACTCTTCAAATGACCACTACTGCCAGACCTGAACCCATTAGAAGCCAGGAGCCAGGAATCTCCTCTGGGTCACCCCCCACCAGGGTGCAGGGTCTCAAGGCTTTAGGCAATCCTCTACTGATGTTTCAGACTGTAAGCAGGGACCTGGAAGGGAAGTAGAGCAGCGAGAACACAAACTAGCGCCCATGTAGGATCCCAATACTTGCAAGAGGAAGATCGGCCACTTGAGCCATTGCACCAGGCATGGATTTATTTTATTTAAAGATTATTTATGTATTTGAAAGACAGAGTTACACAAGGAGAGAGATCTTCTACAATGATCACAACAGCTGGAGCCAATGGATCATTTTCTACTGCTTTCTCGGGCACATCAGCAGGGAGCTAGATGAGAAATGGAATAGCAGGGACTTGGAGCAGTGCCCGCCCAAAAGGGATGGTGTGCCACATGTGATGGCATTATCCACAGTGCTGGCTCCTAGGTTTAGGACTTAGAAGATTTCATGAATTATGACTGAAACCATCGCTTTTCAAAAATTATTTTTTTAAATTTATTTTTAATAGAAAGTCAAATTTACAGAAAGGAGAGACAGAGAAAGGTCTTCAAGTGCCCACTAAGTCCAGAAATGAGCTGATCTGAAGCCAAGGGCCCAGAACCAGGAGCTTCTTCTTATGAGACCTGAGCACTCCTGCTATTTTCTTGGCCACTGCTAATATTTGCTTTTATTTCTTATTGGTTCAGTATTCTTTCTCTGCAAGACTTTTTCCCCCAAATTATTTGAAAGATGGAGGTACAGAAAAACAGGGAGACCTTTTTTGTAAAATATTTATTTTTATTGCAAAGTCAGATATATGCAGAGAGGAGAGGCAGACAGAGAAGTATCTTCCATTCGATGATTCACTCCCCAAGGGACTGCAATGGCTGAACCTGCGCCAGTCCAAAGCCAGGAGCCAGGAGCTAGGAGCTCTTCCGAGTCTCCCACATGCAGATGCAAGGTGCGAAGGCTGTGGGCCACCTCGACTGCTTTCCCAGGCCATAAACAGGGAGTTGGATGGGAAACAAGGCTTCTGGAATTAGAACTGGTGCCCAAATGGGATCCCAGGGTGTGCAAGGTGAGACTTTAGCTGCTAGGCTACAACATTGGGCCCGGAACAGCAATGTAAAGAGACATTAAGAGATAGAAAGATGTTTCATTCACTAGTGCCCTTCCCAAGTGGTCACCCATCTGAAACCAAGAGCCAGGAGCTTCTTCTGGATCTCCCTTATGGGTGCAGAGGCCTAAGGACTTTGTGCCATCCCCTGCTGCTTTTACATGCTGTAAACCAGGGAAATGCTAGAGTAGTAAGAAGAATTATTTTTCAGAGCCCAGCACGGTAGCCTAGTGGCTAAAGTCCTTGTGTTGCATACCCAGGATCCTATAAGGGCACTGGTTTGTGTCCTGGCTGCTCCACTTCCCATTCAGATCCCTGCTTGACTAGGATGGCCCAAAGACTTGGGATCCTGCACCCATGTGGAAGACCTGGAGGAAGCTCCTGGCTCCTAGCTTTGGATCAGCTCAGCTCCAGCCATTGCGGTCACTTGGGGAATGAAACAACAGATGGAAGATCTTTCTCTCTGTGTATCTGGCTTTCCAATAAAGTAAATAAGCCTCTACAAGAATAAATAATTGGTTTTCATCTAAATTGGTCCATGATGACATTTTTTAATATTGCTTCATTATTCATTTCTTTTTTTTTTTTGAAAGATTTATTTATTTTTATTAGAAAGTCAGAGATCTACAGAGGAGGAGAGATAGAAGGATCCCTTGTCTGATGATTCACTCCCCAAGTGAACCACAATGACCAAAGCTGAGCCGATCTGAAGCCAGGAGTTTCTTCCAGGTCTCCCTCCTGGGTGCAGCAAGGCAGTGGGCCGTCCTTGGCTGTTTTTCCAGGCCACAGCAGGGAGCTAAATGGGAAGTGAAGCTGCTGGGATTAGAACTGGCACCCGTATGGGATCCTGGTGGGTCCAAGGTGAGGACTTTAGCTGGTAGGCCACAGTGCCAGGCCATCATTATTCATTTCTTGTTTCTAGATTTATTTATTTTATATTGAAAGCTACAACTAGAGAGAGAGAGAGAGAGATATCTTCCATCTACTGGTCCACTCCCCACATGACTACAATAGACAAAGTTGAGCTGATCTGAAGCCAGGAGCCAGCAACCTTCTCCAGATAGTGGCAGTAGTCCAGGGACCTGGGACATCCTCTGTTTCCCCAAGGACATTAACAGAGATACAGAGCAGAAATGGAGATGGGACTTGAACCAGTGACACTATGGGATGCTGGTGCCATAGGCAGAGGTAACTTGATATGACACCATGTGCGCAGTGTCTTAATCTGATGGGGCACAAACTGGTACCTTCTCAAACATTTTTTAAATAGTGTTTTTTGTGTGTTTATTTGTTTTTTTAGAATTTATTAAATTTTTTTGTTGTTGGAAAGCCATATTTACAGATAGGAGACACAGAGGGAGAAAGATCTTCCAACCACTAGTTCACTCTTGAAGTGGCAGACAGGGCTGGAGCTGAGCTGATCCTAAGCCAGGAGCCAGCAGCTTCTTCCAGAACTGCCATGCAGGAGCAGGATCCAAAGGCTGGGACCGTGGTGGACTGCTTTCCCAGGGAATTATGTGGGAAGTCAAGCAGCTGGATGCAAACCAGCATCCATACAAGATCCTCGTGCATGGGAGGCTAGGATTTATCCAGTAGGCTATCTACTTACCAATAATAATAATAATAATAATAATAATAATAATAATAATAATAATAAAAGAAACTAAGTTTAAAAAAAACATTTACTTAATTTTCTGGAAAGGCAGAATTTCAGAGAGGAGGAGTCACAGACTAAGAGCTTCCTTTGACTGGATCACTCCCTGAGTGCTGGCTGGGCGTTGACCTGAGCTGATTTGAAATAGGGGCCAGGAGTTTCTTTTTGGTCTCCCATGTGGGTGCAGGGTCCCAAGGCTTTGCACCATCCTCCATTGCTGTCCCAGGACACAAGCAGGGAGATGATATTAAGTGGAGCAGCTGAAACTCGACCTGTACCTGTATTGAATGCTGGTGCTTGCAGGTAGAGGTCTAGACAATTGTGCCATTGTGCCAAGTTCATTCTTTTCCAAAATTTTCTTTTTGCTTCTTGGTAGGTCTCTGCACCTATAGCATTTGCTTCTCTCCTAGGAAATACGACTTTTGTATTTTGTCAGTTTTCTTGGCATTTCCAATAGTTTAAATAAATAAAATCTTATAATTTGGCTTTTTTTTTTCATGAAAGTGACCTTTAATTTTTGGTTTATGTTTGTGGCAACTTTTCAAAAGTCACTATCGGTTATTTTGTCTCTGTATTTGAGTTTGTGTCCCCAAGTAACAATAGATTTGAGTAGCAAGTTTTTCTTGGTGGTAAAACCATCCTGTCGGGAGATACCTGATGTTAATTTTTTCTTCTCACTATTCATGATCTTCATTTTGGCCACTGGGCTAAGGTGGTGCCTTCTCTCTCTCTGCATTGCAGTGTTGGTAGGTGTTGATATTTCCCCCTTCTACCTCCTTTTTTTTTTTTTTTAATAAAATATTTATTTTTTTAAATTGCAAAGTCAGATATACAGAGAGGAAGATCTTCAGTCTGTTGTTACTCCCAAGTGGCCACAATGGCTGGAGCTGAGCTGATCCGAAGCCAGGAGCCAGGAGCCTTCCCCCATCTCCCACGTGGGCGGGCAGGGTCCCGAGGCTTTGGGCATCCTTGACTGCTTTCCCAGGCCACAAGCAGGGAGCTGGATTGGATGTGTGGCCCCTGGAATACGAATCAGCACTCATATGGGATCCCAGCACTGGCACGGTGAGGACTTTTTAGCTGCCAGGCTATTGCACAGAACCCTTGTAACCCAGATTGAGTCTTTGTGAATACCACACTCCCAAACTTTGATACCTTAGCAACTAAAGTCCTCACCTTGAATGTGCTGGAATCCCATATGGGCACAGGTTCTAATCCCGGCAGCCTGTGCTTGTGGCCTGGGAAAGCAGTCGAGGACGGTCCAAAGCTTTGGGACCCTGCACCTGTGTGGGAGACTGAAGAGAATCTGGGTTCCTGGCTTAGGATTGGCGCAGCACTGACTCTTGCTGTCACTTTGGGAGTGAAACATCGGATGGAAGATAATTCTCTGTCTCTCCTCCTGTCTGTATATATCTGAGTTTTGAATAAAAATAAATAAATCTTTAAAAAAATATTTAATTTGGAAAGGCAGATTTAGAGAGAGGAGAAAGAGAGAAGGATATTCCATGCTCTGGTTCATTTCCCAAGTAGTTTCAAAGGCCGATTCTGGCCTGGGATAGGAGCTTCTTCCTGGTCTCACATGTGTACAGGACCCAAGGCTTTGGGCCGTCTTCCACTGCCTTCCCAGTCCATGGAGCATGGAGCTGGATGGGAAGCAGAGCAGCTGGGATATAAATTGGTGCCCGTATGGGATGCTGACACTGGCAGGTGGAGGATTAACTAGTTGAGCCATCATGCTGCCCTCTCCTTGTGATTTTTTTAAAAAGACTTATGTGTTTTATATTGGGAAAATAGATCATACTTATTTATTGAGAGAAGAAGAGACAGAGAAAGATCTTCCTTCAACTGGTTCACTCCCCAAATGTGTACTATGGCAACGGCTAAGATGATCTGAAGCCAGGAGTTAGGAGCGTCCTCTGGGTCTCCCACATGGGTGCAGGGTCCCAAAGCTTTGGGCCGTCCTTGACTGCTTTCCCAGGCCACAGGCAGGGAGCTGGATGGGAATGAACCAGCACCCATCTGGGTACCTGGCACTTGCAAAGTGAGGATTTAGCTACTGAGGCATTGTGTTGGACCCCGCTGGGTGAATTTTCTTGATGGTTTCCAAATGGCAAGCTTATCTGTTACCTCCCCTTATCTGTTTTGTTAAAAAAATATTTTATTTATTTGCCTAAAAGGGAGATTGAAATGGCTGTAATGGCCAGGGCTAGTACATGCCTAAGCCATGGAGCCAAGAACTCCATTTGGGTCTCTTGCATGGTTGAGAGATACCTACACTTGATCTTCGCCAAAGGCTGAGTGGCGATAGCATGGGCCTGCATGCTTGTCCCATTTTCAAATCCTTTACTAGACACATTAGAAATTCACTAGTTCCAAAAAAAGATCAGCAGGGCAATCATTCACATTGTCCATCCATGTTTTGCGAGATATAGAGATGGAGAGAACTCCAATCCATGGTTGGATTCCCCAGGTACTCAGTGGCTGGTGCTGGGCTTGGAGCACAGCCGGGACCTGTGAACTCGGTGCAGGTCTCTCATGTGGCCGGCAGGAACTCGGTTCTTGGAGCCATCAGTAAGACTTCGTAGGGTCTCCATTAGCAGGAGACTGCATCCATGTGTTCCAATGCAGGATGTTATTTCTGGCATTGAAGTCCTTTGTCTTGCTTTCCAGATGTGTGTGTATATTCTGTACCTCTAAACGTTGGTTTTTACTATGCTCAATGAATTATAATCTTTACTACCACGATTTCATTTGATGATCGTACTGTTCTGGAAAGAACCATTAACCATTTTTAGAGGAGTTGTTTATTTTTTGGCCCACGTGTTCTAGGCTTACGTACTTTCTGTCCTGCCTTAGACATTAAGTCAGCTGTTTATCTAAGAACAGTTGGTTCGTTTTAGTGTAGAATTGAACTTGGGAAGACAAAATCTTTGTGATTCTTGCATGTTACTGCTGCTGTTTGAATTACTTTTCTCTCCTAATTTCCCCCTTTTTTCCTTAAAAAAGGCAATCTTTATTATTCCTAAACGTGGTTCGGAAGAGTGTGTGCAGTTGTTTTTGTACTAAACTCTGGGCACCTATATGAACCCATGTCATAGTACATGGAGAGGACAAGGAGAACGCTGGCTCTGTGATGGCAAGTTATCTGGGAAAGCAAGGAATAGTTTTGTATTTGTATCAGTGAGCTAATACCTACGTAGTTGACATAAAAATTAGAAAATGATCATTTATTTAGCTTTTCAAAGCTAGACTTCTTATTTTATTTATTTTTTTGAATAACAGTGTTTAGGAGAGAGAGAGAGAGACAATAGGAGAGAGATCTGCCATCTGCTCTTTACTCTCCAAATGGCTGCAATGGCCAGAGCTGGGCAAATGAGCAACCAGGCTTTCTTCCATCCTCTGCTGCTTTCCCAAGCCATACACAGTGGCAGAGGGCTTAGCCTATTATGCCATGGTGCTGGCCCCTCATTTAGCTTTTTCATAAAAATTTTGAAGTTCAAGTCCAAAATTGATCAGATCCATTTGTTGCCATCTGTGAACATATTAGATAGCCTTGCAGAAGAAGGATTGCAGAGAGGGCTGCATCCAATTCAGCCTTTCTTATCAAACTTGTGTTGAGAACTCCCCTCTGAGGAAAACCCCCTGAGATCTAATGATTCCCATCAGGCTCACCCTGAACACCATAAATAAAGTTGGTACCCTGACTTTGGACTTGAGGGTTTAAATCTTTGCCTGATGGGCTCTTGTCTTCAACTTTGCCCACCCCTGGCTATTACAGGCATTTAAGGTATAAATCAACAGATGGAAAATCTCTTTGTCTTTGCATTCAAATAAAATAAAAATAAACAGTTAAGAAATTTATGGGAGTGGGTGCTGGATTGGAAATAGCATGCTAAATCCCCTGTGCTGTTTGAGTTCCAACTGCTCCACTTCCAATCCAGCTTCCTGGTTATGTGCCTGAGAAAGCAGCTGAAGATGGCCCAACGGGGCCCTACACTCTTAACAGACTCAGATGAACCTGCTTGTTCCTGGCCTCAGCCTGGCCCAGTCCTGGCTGTTAAGACTGACAATTTTGGAAATAAACCAACGGAAGGAAGATACCTCTGTCTCTTCCATCCTCTGCTGCTTTTCTCAGGCCATTAGCATTGAGCTGGATTAGAATTGGAAGAACGGGGATGTAGACCAACACCTAGGATGTTGACGTCACAGGTAGCAGCTTTACTTTGTTAAGATGACAACATTAGCCTCTTTTTTTTTTTTTTAAGATTTTTAGAATTTTTATTGGAAAGCCAGACACAGAGGAATATCTTCCATCTGCTGATTCACTCCCCAATTGGCTGGAACAGCTGGAGCTGAGCCTATCTGAAGCCAGAAGCCAGGAGCTTCTTCTAGTTTTCCCACCTGAATGCAGGGTCCCAAGCCATTGGGCTATCCTCCACTGCTTTCCCAGGCCACAAGCAGCAGGGAGCTGGGTGGGAAGTGTGACATGAACTAGCGCCCATATGAGATCCAGTACATGCAAGGCAAGGTTTAGCCACTAGGCTACTGCTCCAGGCCAGCCTCTTTATTTTTTAAAGATTATTTTTTGTTGTGGTGGGGTTGTTTGTTTGTTTGTTTGTTTTGGTAGTTATTTATTTGATGGGTTTTGGATAGAGTGCAGAGAGAGTGACAGAGAATGAGATTTTATATTACTGCCCAAGTACTTGGAATGTTTGTCATTGGGGCAGATCAAGGTCAGAGGATAAGAACTCCATCCTCGTCTTGCATGTTTGTGTGTAGTTGGTCCATGCTTTGCTGCTTTCCAGAGCTCTGGATTAAAAGTGGAGCAGCTAGTTTTGGCGCGGTTGCCTAGCAGCCAAAGTATTTGCCTTACACACACCGGGGTCCCATATGGACATGTTGTAATCTTGCTGCCCCGCTTCCCATCCAGCTCCCTGCTTGTGGCCTGGGAAAGCAGTTGAGGACGGCCCAAAGTCTTGGGACCCTTCCCCCACGTGGGAGACCTGGAAAAGTCTCTTGGCTCCTGGGTTCAGATTGGCTCAGTTCTGGCTATTGAGGACACATAGGGAGTGAATGAATGAATGGAAGATCTTCCTCTCTGTGTATCTGACTTTCTAATAAAAAGAAAATAAATCTTTTTTTTTTTAAAGATTTATTTTTTGTTACAAAGTCAGATAGACAAAGAGGAGGAGAGACAGAGAGGAAGATCTTCCGTCCGATGATTCACACCCCAAGTGAGCACAATGGCCGGTGCTGCACCAATCCAAAGCCAGGATCCAGGAACTTCTTCCAGATCTCCCACACTGGTTCAGGCCCCATTGCTTGGGCATCCTTGACTGCTTTCCCAGGCCATAAGCAGGGAGCTGGATGGGAAGTGGAGCTGCCGGGATTAGAACTGGCACCCATTTGGGATCCTGGCAGGTTCAAGGCAAGGACTTTAGCCACTAGGCCACGCCGCCAGGCCCGAAAATAAACCTTAAAAAAAAAAAAAAGGAAAAGAAAAACGAAGGTGGGGTAGCTGGGGCCTGGCGTGGTAGCCTAGCAGCAAAAAAAATCTGTTTTGTGTGCCAGGGATCCCATAGAGTTGCTGGTTCTAATCTGGATGTCCCCCTTCCCATCTAGCTCTCTCTATATATGACTTTCTAATAATAATTAAAAAAAATAAGTCCAAAGGAAAAAAAAGTAGAGCAGCTAGGACTCTTTTGCCATGTTAATATTCTTTTCTAACTTTGCAATATTTATATGGACGAGTTCATTGTTTCTATACAAATTCTTTGTTGAATGTGGTTGCAAGACTGTTTTTCTATTCTCTGACTTATCTTTTCACTCATTTAATCAAGCCTTTTAGTGACCATAAATTCTGAACTTTATTCTACTATGATTCACTAGTAATCTGTCTTATGGTAGATTTTTGTGCCCTATTTAAGAAATGTTGTCAGGCAGTGTTGTGGAGTGCAATCTGTGATGCTTGCATCACATGGGCAGCTCTGCTTTGGGTCCAGTTTTCTGCTAATTCACCTGGGAAAGCAGCAGAAGATGGCCCAAGTGCTTGGGTCTCTGTGTTCATGTGGCAGATACGGACCAGCCCCAGCTGTTAGGGTACTGGGGAGAAAACCAGTGGATGGAAGATCTTCCTCTCCTTTGTGTGTCTCCTCCTCTCTGTAACTCTACCTTGCAAATAAAGAGTAATTCTTTAAGATTTTGTTTCAGTTCTAAAGTGATGAGGGTATTGTCTTCCGTCAAGGTTAGTTTATCTTCTCAGCATTCACAAATACAGAAGGGGCAGGTGTTCAGGCTACTGATTTAGCCCTTGGGTTGGGGTACTTTGTTTCTACTCCTAGTTCTGAGTTCTGACTCAGTTCAGCTGATGCTCTCCTGGGGTGCTCAGGAGGTGAAGCCACCCACGTGGCCGGCCTGGATGAAGTCCTGGGCTCTCAGTTTCTTATTGCCCCAGCTGTGGAAGCCTTTTGCAGTGAGTCTGTAGAGTTATCTGTCATCATCTGTGTCTGTCTGTCGTTTTTATTTAAAAAAAAAAAGTCTTTTAACTGCCAACTTTATTGTACAAATAATCATCTAGGAATTTGTTTTCGGCTGCAGTGCTTCTCCTGTGTATTGTAACATGGTATTGTGAGGCATATGCGTTGCTCTAGACCATGCTTTTGAGGGTGGAGTCTGGACTTGTGCGTCTCCAGCCTTCTGCACTGAGTTAAAAAATAATTGAAAGGCTAGACAAGCATTTTGTAAGTTGAGATGGTCTGTAAGTTGAATGTCTCTTGCATTGACTCTGGCAAATATTGACTCCCCACTCCTCAGAATGTTGAAATCCTGCATGTTTAATTTGGCTTAGATAGCAGTATCCTAGATTACATTATGAAGTGAGTTGTGTTTATTACCATGCTAGCACTACCAACGTAGGTTGTGCTTGGAAAGCTGAATGTGCAGCTGTGTCATGTGATACAAATAAAACTATTGTATGCTTGAGTCCTATGAGAAAATGGCCAGATTTCAGGTATGGCATTGCAGAATTGGTTGACAATTAGTTTTGTCTTTTTGGTGAAGTTGGACGAGGGTCTTAGCTTACATTAGCCACGGCTTTGCTTAGTGTATTCGTGCGGTGGGCTCTCATTTTGGCATATGTTGTAAAGGGCATATGGAATACAGTTTTGCTACAATTCCTTCCACTGAGGGCAGATGTTGTATGTCTTCAGTGCTTTTACAGAATCTCTGTGTGCTGGTGAGACTTCTGTGGCACACTTGAGCAGAGACTGGGTGGGAGCAAGGATACGGACCTTTGGTGTCTGTCCCACAGGCACCTGTAAACTCCAACTGCGTCAACAGAGTAATGTGGCTCTTGACTGATTCTGACATGGGGGCTGCTAATTTCTGGACTTCTGTCAGACCATACCTTGCCATGTTGTGTGTGTGTGCCATCAGCAGGATAAATACGTGTGAACCTGGCCAGCCAGTTCCTCTAGTCCAAGTTACACTGTTCTACAATGGTGAGCACCAGGAGATGGTGCATGTTTGTCTACAGAGCCCAAGTTCAGAGATTTCTAGTTTGTCAACCTTTTGTTTTTTTCATTCCTAAATACAAGTTAGATTTTTGTTGTTGTTGTTTGTTTTTATTGGAGAAAAGGAGAGACTGAAAGATTTTCCATCCGCTGGTTCAATCCCCAAGTGGCGGCAACAGCAGGTGCCAAGCTGATCCAATGCTAAGAACCAGGAGTATACTTAGGGTCTCCACATCTCTCTCCCTTACTTCCTTCCTCTTCCCTTTCAAATGAAACAATTTTTTAAAGCAATAGTATCACAGTATCACTTCTCCTTTTCAAGAAGTTCCAATCTTTGAGGAACAATGAGTGTGTCACAAGGAAAAATAGAAGGATATTATCTTTTTAACTATTGTACTAACAAATGAATCAATCTGAGCAATTCAAAAACTACATTAATAAAGAGACTCTAGACTGAAGTCTTTGGCATCCAGGATGTGTTGGCTAATTGCCCTCAGATCTTTAGACCTGCTGTGATGGCAACAAAAGAGATATCTTCCTTTTCTGATTATAGTCCCCTCCTACCAATTCTTTAACCAAAAGCTTGCCTGGAAGGTGGATGGAGTTTGGCCTTGGGGCTAGGCAGCTTGCTGATCACTCCCTAAATTCCTTTCCTAGCCACTAATAACCCTATAGGAAAACCAGAAGCCAGGAGTTTAGCACACCTGTATCTGCTCCTATCTTTAAGACAAGAAAAAAAAAAAAAAAAAAAGGAAAAAAAAAAGCTCTGTTCTTGCACAGAGAGAGTAATTCTTAGAAATGAGATGCTTAAATTACTTTGAGAGCCAATTGCCAATAAATGTTTGCCTAAGAGGTGGTTGAATTGGTCATCCTCTGCTGCTTTCCCTGGCCATAAGTAGGCAGTTGGATTGGAAGTGGGGCATGAACCAGCACCTGTATGGGATGTTGGCAGTGTAGGCAGAGGATTACTACTATCTGTTTCTTTTTTCCTTACTCTTTTTTTTTTGGTAGAGATTTATTCACTTATTTGAAAGTCAGAGGTGGAGAGACAGAATCTTCCATCTACTGATTCACTTCCCAGGTGGCCAGGCACTTCTCCAGATTTCCCACCTGAATTCAGGGCTTCAAGCACATTGGCAGGGAGCTGGATTGGATTTGGAGCACCTGGGTCTCCAACCAAATGTGTCAAAGGTGGTGGTTTTCCCACAATACCCCGACATGATTCTCGTACGTGTCATTTTCATGTACAAAAAATACTAGGCTCATTCATATCCTATATTCAAGTAGAAGGCTTAAGGAAAAGGTTTTCTGGAAGGTATAAAGAGAGTAAGTAAGTGATAAAAGCTGTCTGCTTGTGGGTTGTTCAAAATTACTGTCTTATGCATTTGTAAGTAAATTATATTTAGATGCCAAATTTGGGAAACTGAACATTCTTATAAGAGGGAAAGGGGAGCATAGAAACTCAAAATTAGGTAGTTTTCTAATTGTAAGTGCAATTTTTGAAGAAGAGTTCCAAAGACCTATCACACAACTGTAGGAGCTATTTGCATCTGAGGGTGGGAGGGCTTTTTATTTTTTCAGGAGTATAGTAGAAAACATGACTTTAAAATTTTGCTAGAATTTTACTGCATAATTTGAATGTTTCCATAAAGAGCTTGTGTTACTTTAAAAATAGTAAATACACTTAACCAAAATAATGTGATTTGCATTGTAAAACTTTAGCTATAGGACAAATATAACCATAATCTTAACATTTGCAGGCACCCACATTGGGTGTATTAGTGCATTTGTTGCCAGTATTTTTTCTGCATTTAGCAAACAACATAGTTCAAGTCAAATGAGGGTCTTATTTAATCAATATATCATCATAGTATCTTCTTGAGATTATAAGTTTTAAAAAACATTTTTTCCCCATTTTTGTATCTTATTTTTTTAAAGATAGTGGATGATGATGTTCCATGTGCTGGTTTCTTCCCTAAATGTCCAGCAGCAGCCAGGATTAAGCCAGAGTGAAAGGAGAGACCAGAACTCGGCTTGGTTCACCTCTGGAGTTGACAGGCATCCCACCACTGGAGTCCAGGAGTGGAGCTGGGACTTCCACCTAGGGAGTCCTGTAAGAGATGCAAACTTCCATTGCCTTTTGGCCTTTTGGCTAAGATCAGGTGTGAGAGGCAAACTTCTGACCATCTTTCCTAACCACTGCACAAAATGACCACATGAAGGATTACCTTTTCTGGGGAGGAAGGAGGGGGAGGGGCCTGCCAATTTAACAGCAGCCACATCCCATTGCCAGGGTCCCTCCTACCACGGGCCTCTCCCCTGTCCTCCTCCACAGTCTTCTGGGGTGAGGTCACTCCTGGACATAGTAGGCTTCCAGGGGACACCGCCAAGACAAACCGGGGTCAGTCGTCCTTCTTGAACTTGCGGTTGCTGTAGGGCGCCGAGTCAAGGATCAGCTGCTAGTCTGTGCCCACACCAGCCCCACGCGATCCACGACACCCCACATGCCGGCCCTGGGGATCCAGCTCTTGGCCAGCTGCACGTACAGTGGGCCCAGGAACTGGGTCAGCACCGTGGCCGTGTCTACACCCTCTGTGACACCCCGCTGGGAGGTTCAGCATGCACACGCTGTTGCCATTTTTAAGATATTTTAATTAAAAAAAATTTTTTTTAATTTAATTTGCTCACCTGATCGACCTGGCCTCCTGTCACGCCAGCTCGGCTGTCACCATTTGGTGCACCTGCCCATTCTTCTGACTGCCCTGATAAGTGCCTAGTTCTGCAGACACCTCTACTTTCAACACTAGCGGATTTTAGATTAGCAAGGGTTATAATTTTTAAACTACATATTCAAGATAAATGTAAGATTAAAACATACCACTGAATGATTTCTCTGCTAACACCCTGCATGATTCAAAAAATTTATCCAAACCTCAAAAAAAAAAGATTTTAATTGATTTGAAAGGCTGTAACTGGGAGAGTGAAGGGTCACCCTAATGGGATGTTGGTAATCTAGATTGCTACAAGGCCTAACATTCCTCCCTGAGATTTTTTTGATGCCTGCATAATAACCCTTTAGGGGAATTGCTTTCTGTTGCTTCACTTTCTTAAGTTTACCCTATGGCAATGAATTTTTTTCTGTATAAATCTTGGTTTGTGTTTAAGATTATTTTCCTGCCCTGGAGTTATTTAGTTTTATAGTCCAAGCTAGAGATGTAAAAACCTTGATATTTTGCTGCTGACTTAATACCTTAGGATTTCTAAATCTTTTCCTCTTTTAGAAGCTTAAAACTTTGGGGTACAGTATTCACTAAAAAAAAAAAAAAAAAAAAATCAAACCCATTTCTCTCCAAATGAGAAATTCTGTAATTTTTGTTAGATTCTTTTCATTAAACACCTGAAAGCTCTCGCAAAGATGGGCAGTAAGCCAGAATTTCAGAGACATCAACTAATGACTGCATACAAGCCAGATTAGATTAGGTGTATTTTAGCTACCGGGAAAATCAGATTTTTTTAAAAAGATTTATTTATTTTTATTGGGAAGGCAGATGTACAGAGAAAAGGAGAGGCAGAGAGGAAGATCTTCTGTCTGATGGCCGTGATGGCCGGAGCTGAGCCTCTTCCGGGTCTCCCACGCGGTGCAGGGTCCCAAGGCTTTGGGCCGTCCTCAACTGCTTTCCCAGGCCACAAGCAGGGAGCTGGATGGGAAGTGGAACATCCAGGCCAGGATGGAACCGGCGCCCATATGGGATCCCGGCGCGTTCAAGGCGAGAACTTTAGCCACTAGACCACGCTGCCAGGCCCAAATGAGTATTATTTTTATCAGTGCTTTAGTGCTGCTAAACTTTCCACGTGTTTGTTGTTTGTTGTAAATTCACCGAACACATTCATAATGTTTTCAGATCAAAAATGTGCAACTTCTACATCAAACTGTTTTTTGAAACCACTTCTTGCTTACTGACTTATTCAAAAAACAGAGAAGAAATAGAGATCTTTCCTTTGCTGGTTCCCTTTCCAAATGCTTGCAACAGCCAGGGCAGCACCAGGCAAAAACTAGGAGGCAGGAATTCACTCTGGGTTTCCTACATGAGTGGCTGGGACCCGGGTACTTGAGTTATCCTTGCTGATTTCCAGGCTGCGAACTAGCAAGAAGTTGGAACTGAAAGCAGATGTGATGCTTGAACCTGGGCAATCTGGTATGTTTCATGGACATCATGAAAAGTATCTCTGCAAATATCTGCAGCAACTCGGCCTGGGCCACACCGAGGCCAGGAACCAGGAATTTCATCTGGGTCTCCCATGGTAGAGCCAGCTTCTGCTGCTTTGCTGGGCCAAGTGGAACTGCCCGTACCCGTATGGGATGCCAGTGTTGAGGACAGCTGGGCTGCTTTATCTGGTTTGCTATGATACCAGTACCCCTCAATGGTATCTTTTTAACTGCTGAACCAAGCACCCACTGGAGAGGTTTTGAATCTGGACATGCTTCGGTGATCTGCAATTCCACTCCTTGCATAATATATTCAGCATACTGGTTGTATATGCATTGTAGTAGATTTCAGAGAAATGTAAGTTGCATGTCCCACTCTTCAAAGAATCTTGCTTGGAGTAGGTGCAGAAAAGATGCTGGGTTTTTTTTTAAAACATAGATTTACTTTTCTTGGAAAGGGAGATTTATAGAAAGAAAGATCTTCCATTTGCTTCTTCACTCCCCAAATGACTGCAGTGTCTGGACCTGAGCTGAACTGGAGTCAGGAGCCAGAAACCTCCCCTTAGTCTCCCACATGGATGTGGGTTCCCAAGGCTTTGGTTCATCCTGCACTGCTCACCTGGGCCACAGGCAGGGAACTGGATGAGAAGTGGAGCAGCTGGGACACACACTGGCATTCATATGGGATCCTGGTGCCTGTAAAGAGGGTTTAGCCGCTGAGCCACCACACAGGGCCTGATAATGTTCTTTTTTTAAGGCTGAAAGGAATGCAATGTATAACTGTTCTGATAGTTTAAAAAAATAGCAGTTGTTCTAAGAATTTAGATGTCTGCATGAGTTCTTCAGAGTGGGAATAGAGCTACCCTGACACTGGGTGTCCCACCTGGGACACAGCCATGCCACCAGGCTCCAGTGCTAGCACTGGACTTCCTCCATGGAAGGTGCCTCCGTGTGGGCATCATCCTGACATCCTGAAGTGATTTGCTTCTCTGTTATATTTCTTTCACCTGTTGGCCCTGGTGCCATGTGACACATGGTGTTTCGAGGGACGTGGCTGAAAGGCCTCCGAAGTAGCAGTCAGCAGCATCGCTCAATGTCTGTAGAGCGCTTTTCCCCACTAGAGGATTAAGATGCACTATGAATGAGTTGGTTTCACTGTTCCCATGTGATGCACAATTACAGTTGTGGTTTCCAGCGAGACAACCATGCCACAGTTATTTTCTTGTCCTTGTCTAATGAGAGGGTTTTGGTGTGTCTGCTGGGTTCTAGACATTTACACTCTGCAGCTAATTTTCATCTCATATTTCATGTGCAACAACAATTTGTGGTGAGTTTTCTGTTAAAGCCCCAAAGTAGGATCAAGGCGGGAGGAAGTGGGCGAACAAGACAGTGAAGGCTCATCCTAGCCATGGAATTTTGGATGGGACAGCTATAGGATAGATTTCAAAATAGTGTATGTATGTGTGTGTGTGAATTTCTCCTGCACTTGCAGGATTAAGTGGCAGAATTACAGGCAGAGATGTCAGATGTACAGCATGGAAATGAGACAGCTTTGTTTATACCCCTAACCCCCAGTTTTGACTGATCCTTGGGCACTGTGAGATGTTAAGAAAACTTTATTCTTTCAGGAATCAACAACCAGGGGACTATATCCTCATTCCTAATTAGATAGTTTCGATTACAATAATTACAATTTTAACTTCTTTTCCTCATAATCCAGGAAGGTAGCAAAGAAAGGACAAGGGAAGCAAGTTAGTGCTAGTTAAGGCACAGTGATTGGAGGGGAAAGGCTGTCTGGCCAGAGTGGAGATTTAGCACTTAGCTACCTCCTTGCGACACTGTTTCCCATTTTGAACAACTTGCTTCACATGTTGCCTCCTCAATTTCTGATCCAGCTTCATTCTGTGTAGTTGCAAGCAGTGCTTCCAGTACTTTGAGAGACCCGGATGAAGTTCCAGGCAGTGGACTGCTTCTGCCTGGCCTAACACAGCAACTGTGGGCATCGGGGAGTGAACTAGTGAGAGGAAGGGCTCTCTCTGTCCTCTCTTTTTGTGCCCCTCTCTCATCTCTGTCTCCTTTTCTCTGGAATGTATTTCACATATCAAAAAGCTTTAGTGTCCAGAGCAATGGCTCAGTAGTTTCCGGGATTCCATACGGGCAACAGTATCCCAGCTACTCCACTTCCAGTCCAGCTCCCTACTTGTGGCCTGGGAAAGCAGCAGAGAATGGTCCAAACCCCTGGATCTCTGTACCCAGAACAAACTCTTGATTTTGGATCAGCTTAGTCCCTGTCATTCCAGCCATTTGTAGTGAACTAGTGGATAAAATATTTTTACATCTGTCTGCTTTTTGCATAAATCCTACATTCCAATAAAAAATATTTATGAGGTTTTTTTTTCAGGCAGGGGAATTTATTTTTATTGTCAAGTCAGACAGAGAGGAGGAGAGACATAGAAAGGAAGATCTTGCTTCTGTTGATTCACTCCACAAGTAGCCGCAATGGCCAGAACTGCGCCGATCTGAAGCCAGGAGCGAGGAGCCTCTTTTGGGTCTTCCATGCAGGTGCAGGGTCCCAAGGCTTTGGGTCATCCTCAACTGCTTTCCACGAGCAGGAAGCTGGATGGGAAGTGGGGCTGCCAGGATTAGAACTGGCACCCGTATGGGATACTGTGGTGTGCAAGGCAAGGACTTTAGCTGCTAGGCTACCGCACGGGGCCCTAAAAGTTTTTTTAAATTTTTTGTTTTAATGTACAATTGAGTGTGGGTGTTTGGTACACTGGCCAAGATCTTGGCCTAGAGTAAAGCCTGGGTTTGAGTCCTGGTTTCACATCCATTTCCAGCTTCTTGCTCATGTGTACCTTTGGAGAAGCCAGATGATGGTACAAGTATAATTTATCAGTTACTTGGGGTTTTAAAAATTTAAAAGGAGGCTTATGTCACAGCATTTTTAGGGTAAATCTCCACCCACATCGCTCACGTCCCTTTTCGGTGCCACTTCTGATCCAGCCCTGCTCATGGCCAGGCAAAGCAGGGGAGGATGGCCCACGTGCTTGGGCTCTGCATCCACATGGGAGCCCTGGATCTCATTCCCTTTGAATAATGGTTTGGCAATTCACTGTCCAGGGAATTTGTCCACTTCCCCATGCCTTGAAGCAGTTATGTGTTTTGTCTGTCTTTTTTAATTGTCATCAAGAGGAGGGTGATTCCAAAGAATCAATTCCTTTAACACTGGAAGTGAAAGACTGATATTTATTTCTAAAGATTTATATTTTTGAAAGGCTATTAGAGAGGAGACAGAAGGGAGATAATTTCATCTGCTAATTCACTCCCAAAATGGGCTGGTCTGAGCCAGGAGCCAGGAGCTTCTTCTAGATCTCCTTCAGGGGTGTTGGGACCTAAAACATTTGGGCCATCTTCCTCTGCACTCACCGGTGCATCAGCAGGAAGCTCATTCAGAAGTAGAGCTGCCAGGACCTGAGCCAATGCCCATTTGGGACCCTGGAACTGCAGATGACAGCTTCAGCTGCATGGCTACAGTCCCAATCCTGGTAATTTTTTTTTTGAAGATTTATTTATTTTTATTGGAAAGATGGGATATGGATATACAGAGAAGAGGAGAGACAAAGAAGATCTTCCCTCTGGTGGTTCACTCTCAAGCAGCCGCAATGGCTGGAGCTGAGCCATTCCGAAGCCAGGAGCCAGGAGCTTCTTCCAGGTCTCACATGCAGGTGCAGGGTCCCAAAGCTTTGGGGCATTCTCAACTGCTTTCCCAGGCCACAAGCAGGCAGCTGGATGGGAAGAGGAACTGCCAGGATGGAACCAGCACCCTTTTGGATCTTGGTGCATTCAAGGCGAAGATTTAGCTACTAGGCTACTGTACCATGCCCTGATCTACTTTTCCAATAAAAATAGATAAATGTTTTTTAAAAAAAAAGAATGTGTATCTATGGAAACAACAGTACAATTGTTTGTTCAAAATTTCTATATAAAGGTAGACAATGTTTTCATTTAACTATGAAGAATTGAGGGAGGGTTGCTTAAGACTCTCGGATATTCATCACCTGTATTAGATGGGATAAGTTCAAGTCCTGGCTCACTTCGCCATGTAACTTCTTACTAAAGGGCACTCTGGAAGGGAATAGGTGATGGGTGAAGTTCTTGGATTCTAGTCTCCCATGGAGATGGCCCGATTGAGTCCCCGACTCCTGGCTTTGTCTTGTGTTAGCCTTGATTATTGGGGGCAGCAGCAGATGGAAGGTCTCTGTGTATCTTTTTTCACTCTCGCTCTATCAGCTTTCAAATTTAACTAAAAGAAGCAAATATGAATAATTTTTCTTGATAAATACACCTGATGAGTTGAAGGGAGCTGAGTTAATGTCATTTTAATTTGAACAGCAAGAAGTGATATGCTGTTTTATGAGTGTTTGAGTATCAGAAGAATGTAATAGGTTTTTGAAAAGCGTTTACTTTTAGGGATTATGAATGTCACGTGTTCAACAGAGACCTTTTTTGTGTGCGCGCGGGGCGGGGAGCAGTGTCTGTGTGGGTGATGTAATGCTCTGTGAGCAATGCTACGTGGAAGAGTGTTATTAATCCAGGTCCCTCCGGCATTAAGCAGTTTCTCAAACATGGTTGATGCCCCCTGTGCTATTTCTGGAATGAACAAGGGGAGGACCTAAACATCCAAAGCATCTGCATAGCACAAGGTTTCCAGCTGAGGGAGTCACTCCTTTAGGCAATCCTTGCTTCTCCGGAGATACGCTGAGATTCTAGCAAATGAGTTCAGAAACCAAACTTAAGACTCTGGGAATACCTGATTTTTTTAAAAAAAGATTTATTCATTTTTATATTGGAAAAGCAGATTTGCAGAGAAAAGGAGAGACAGAAAGATCTTAGGTCTGCATGTTCGTTCCAAGTGGTCACAATGGCCAGAGTTGAGCCAATCCAAAGCCAGGAGCCAGGAGCCTTCCCTGGGTTCCCCACACTCAGATGCAGAGTTCCAAGCCTTTAGGCCATCCTCTCCTGCCTTCCTAGGTCTCAGGCACGGAAATGGATGGGCAGTGGGGCAGCTGGGGCATGAAGCTGTACCAACATGGGATCTTGGCACTTGGAAGGGGATACTCTATTTATATATATATATATATATATATATTTAATTATTAATTACCCCATACCCTCCCCCCATGGTGGATTCCCCCACCTTGTTGCTGTATATACATTTCAAATTCAGTCAATATTCTTTCATTGCAAGTGTATACCAAGCATAGAGTCCACAGCAGGGGATGCTCTTTTTTAAAAAAAAAAAAAAGATTTATTTATTTTTCTTGGAAAGTCAGATTTTACAGAGTGAAGGAGAGACAAAGATCCTTCTTCCACTGGTTCACTCCCCAAGTGTTTGAAATGGCCATAGCTGAGCCAATCTGAATCCAGGAGCTTCTCTTAGTTCTCCCATGAGGCTGCAAGGGTCCCAACTGTTTGGGCCATTCTCTACCGCTTTCCCAGGTCACAGGCAGGGAGCTGTAAGGAAAGTGGAGCAGCTGGGACACAAACCAGTGCCCATGTGGCATCCTGGGTGTGCAAGGCGAGGACCTTAACCACTAGTGTAGTACGCTGGACCACAAGGCGGGATGATTTAGCAACTGAGCCATTGCACCGGGCCTGGAAATAACTGATATTATTGGAAGCAAACCATCTTTCATATCCTAGTTATCTCATTAGGAGACTTCATCATACTGGACTGAATTGTTTCCTAGTTTAGAAACACATGTTTCCAATTTAGGACAAAAGTGATCATCTGTCTTAAGTTCCCCCCAAATTAGTTGGCATTTGTGTTGTTCAGTCTACATGAAACCGATTGCTGTTTTTCCAAAGGAACAAAAATGGGAAGATGAAGCCAGGAGTTTCTTCTGGCTCTTCTGTGTTGCTGCAGGGTCCCAAGCACTTGGTTATCCTTGGCTGTTTTCACCCAGGCCGTCCACAGGGGCTGGATCACAGCGGAGCAGGTGGGACATAAACTGGTGTCCCAGTGCTGCAGGTTGAGGATTAACCTGCTGCTCCAGGACTCCAGCCCATGTTGAATTTCTATATGTGGGCGCACACACTGGCCTTATTAACTCCCTTGGTGGTTGATTTGTTGATATGCTAATTTCCCGTCCTTTCACAGTCATACTGGCAACTGTAGCTTTCAGCACAGTGTTTCCGGTGTCCTTGCCCTTCACCTGGAGCACACATTTTTTTTGGCCTTAATATTTCACCATACAGAAAAAAAGTCAAATAAATACAAGAAACTTTTTAAAAAGGGAAAAAAAGCAATAGTATCTTGCCACACATTATCTACCTAGATGTGAGCATTAGTGAAAATGCCACTTCCTCCGGAAACCTGCCTCCATGTCTTCCATAGTTTTCTGTCCACCTGGCTTTATGCTTAATCATTGAATTATTCAATCTCTCAAGAGGTATTGGAGGTAGCAAGAATCCTCTCCTTACCCTTCTATGCACAGCATCTAATCTGCATATTGGAGAAGGCCACAGTACATTCAGTTGTGTTCAAGAGGCTCTGGTTATTAAATGGGAAATGTCGGAATTATCATTTGGCTCAGTGGATAGGTTGTAACTTGATTCCACTTTCCAGCCACTCTGTTTCTGATCCAGCTTTTGGCTAAGGCTCCTTCTTGAAGGCAACAGCCAATGGTGGCTCTGGTGCATAGGTCTCTGCCACACACTTGAGAAACCTGGGTGACAAAGTTCTGGGCTCCTAACTAAATGCCATGTAGGAACGATGGGATTCAAGTTCTGGTTCTGCTCTGTGATTCAGCTTTCTTGCTAATGCAGATCCTGGGAAGCAATAGTTAGTCTTTGCTTCAATAATGGAATTCCTTCTGCTCAACTCCCAGCTTCCCTCTGACCCAGTGAGGGATGTCTCAGGTACTTTGGAGTGAACTTGCAAGTAGGAACAGAATGTCTTTCTGCCTAGTTCTCTTTCTGTCGTTCCCTCCATTCCTCCTGCTCCATGTCTCTCACATTTTTAAGAGTTTTTTTTTTTTTAATTTACTAATTAATTTAAAATGATATTCTCCAGTAATCTTTTTCATGTGTTTGCAGTTCATTTGAAGGGCAGAGGCAGAGATCTTCCATATTCAGCTTCACTCGCAAAATGTCCACAAGAACCAGGCTGGGCCAGGCTGAAGTTTAGGACCCCAAAACTCCTTTCTTGTCTACCAGTACTTAGACCATCATTTGCTACCTTCTCGGGGCATGAACTAAAAGATGCATGAGAACTCAGTTGGTACTTTCTTATGGGAGCAGCAAGCTTAGCTTATTCTTCCACAGTGCTGACTCCAACATGTTGTGTCCTCTGCCCTGGGTTATAGCAGTGTATACTTTTCATGAAATATTGAGGAATTGTCCTTCTGATGCAGTGGGGTTAAACTGTTGCTTGCTTGTGAAACTGGCATCCCATTTTAGGACACTGCTGCTGTTCTAAATCAACTCCATGCTAATGTACCTGGGAAGGCAGCAGAAAATGGCCTAAATTCTTTGGCTTCTGCCACCCACATTGAAGGTCAGGATGTGAAGTTCAGGACTCCTGGGTTTGACCTGGCCAAGTCCTGGCCATTGTGGCCAGTTCAGACATGAACGAGGAAATGAAAGATCTTTTTATTCTTTCTCTGTATCTGTCTCTTATGTGGGGGCAAGGACATAAGCGCTTGAGCCTTCCTCTGTTTTCCCAGTGAGCTGGATTGCAAGTGGAGCAGCCAGGACTTGAAACAGCAACTATATGAAATGCCAATCCTAGAAGCAGCTGCTTGAAATGCCACACCAGCTTCCTTGAGTAATTTTTTTAAATATTTGGAAAAAATTTTGAAAGGCAGGGTTACAGGGAGAAAGACAGACACACACATACACACGTCTTCCATGTTCTTGTTCACAGCCCGAATGGCTGCCCTAGTGGTTTACTGGGGCTGGGCCAAGCCAAAGCCAGGAGCCTAGAACTACACTGTAGGTGTAGGTGTAGGTGACAGGAACTCAAGCATTTGATTCCTCTTCTGCTGCTTTCCAGGCACATTAGCAGGGAGCTGGAACAGAAGTAGAGCAGGATGGATTTAGACCTGCACCTACTTGGGAGGCCAGCATTACCGACCGTGACTTAAACCTTTGGGCAACAATAATAGTTAAGTGATTGTAAAGTCAAGTATCAGTTCATTTAGTTTGCAAGGTCATAGTTTCTCATGAGGAAAAGCAGTTACATAGCAGGAAGTTTGAATAACCAGGACTGTGATGCCAGGTTTCTTAGTTCCTGATGTTACTTTCCATAGGATCTAATTGTATGTAGTTCAGACTGATTTCTAGTTTGTCTGCTAGTGATTTCTAACTATTCTCTCCATGCAAATTCACTGTCACCCAGGCTCTGAGCTGCGACTGTCAAATTGCTAAATTTAGAATTCAAGCATATGGTTACAACCAACAGAGGTTACCCTCTGATCTGTGTTCAAGCGAGAGTGGATCTTCATGTGTAACATCAGTTTGATGTTTGGAGTTAATGCTCAACCTCGTCATGTTCGTTAGCAATCATACCTCGCTGATATGAGCTCTTTAAGTGTACAATGCCATTTGTCTGAATGAGGAGTGCATATGGTGACAATACCTATCCACAGTGCTCTTAAAAATCTTCAATACCTGTAGCCCTCTGTCTGATTTTATTTCACTGATGCAAATATATGGTGCACTGGAGTCACAGATTGATTTAAATGTAAAATTACATTATATTATGTAGCCTCTAGTAGATGTTAAGCAAATCAACATGGAAAGAAATGTCAATACTTTTGAAAAATTAAATTTAAGTGTCAGGGGGGAGGGGCATAATCAAATTCAAATGCAAGGCTCTTTAAGATATCGACGGCTCTCCTGGGTGCATGGACGATAGGAATATAAAATGTGCAGCTGCTGTGGAAAAGAGGTTTCTCAGAAAGTTAAACATAGACTTATCATATGATCCGGTGATTCCCCTCCGAGGCACATGTACACTCCGGAGACCTGAAAGCAGTAACTGCAGCATGTTCTTAGTAGCATTCACCACAAGCAACAGGCAGAAGCACCCAGCCTGTCAACAGAAAAGTGGGTAAACAAATTTGTAGAAGGTGTGTACAAAGGGATTTGATTTGGCCAATAAAAGGAAAGTCTGACACATCTTATCGACACTGCTCATACACACTAAGTGTATCTTGCAAACACACTAGGTGAAGTCAACCAGGCACAAAAGAATAAATGTTGCGTGCTACCACTTACATGATGTACTTAGAGTGGTCAACGCTTAAGAGACAGAAAGCAGAAACTGGTCGCGGGGGAAGACAGTGAATGAAACATGACTGTCTTGATGACAACCGCATTTCAGAATAAGAGGAGGCGGATGTTCTGGAAATGTAGTGCTGATGGTTATACTACATGCCACATGCATGGAATTGAAAATTAGCTGCAATGGGCACTGCCTGGCAGGTAGCCTAGTGGCTAAAGTCCTCATCTTGGATGCACTGGTTCTAATCCCGGCAGCCTCACTTCCTATCCATCTCCCTGCTTATGGCCTGGGAAAGCAGTCCAGGATGGCCCAAAGCTTTGGCACCCTGTATCCGCATGGGAGACCCAGAAAAGGATCCTAGCTCCTGGCTTTGGATAGACAGCTCCGCCCAATTGTGGTCACTTGGGTAGTGAATCAGCAGATGGAAGATCTTCATATCTGTCTCTCCTCTTCTCTATATATCTGGCTTTGCAATACAAATAAAATAAAACGTAGAAAACAAGTAGTTTAAAAAAAAAGAAAACAAATAGCTGCATTGGTAAATTTTATAGTAGGCATGTTTTATCAGAATGAAAAAAAAAAAAAAACTCACCCAAAGAAAAAGGAGAACTGACAAAAAGCGCAAAAATTTGATCCCATTCATGTGTGCCTGGGTAAGCTCCTGCATTTGTACCTGTTGGGTGATGGTTGCATTCTGCACGGACAGCTTTCAGCCATGGCGTGGGCTGCGTGTGTTTGCAGTTGTGCTGCTGGATGTGGTTAAATCGGAATTCATTGGTTTTGCTACAAGTGTTTAAGGGAGAGTTGAAAACACCACACCCACCGGTTTTTTTTCCCCCCTTAATGTGAATTTATTCAACACAGAACAGGGGAGGGGGGCAGCGAGGGAGAGGTAGTTTAAAAGTGGGAAAATAAGGCTTGTTGGAGTTCCCATTTCAACAAGGAAAGCGTGCTTTCGTGGCAAACTGAAAGACTAGGACCCGAGGGTGATGAAAGGCAGGCCTTCCGGCTCTCACTCTGTTCCTAATTTCTGGTTGTGGGAATCTGTTCTGAATCCAAGTGCAAGTGGAAAACCCATCTTTGGCTGAGCAGCCAGGCAGCCTGCCGTGCCAATCCCCCAAATGTGTTGCTGAAATCTTGGCTCTGCAGGGCTGGAGCTGGGAATGTCTGTCTTCCCCGGGCGGGAGCAGCTGTCAAGGTGGCTGCCATGGGACTTTGGCCTCTGCCCTGGGTTTTTAACAGTGACCTTGAGAGCAGTCTGTTCCTGTAGCAGGTACTCGCTCCTCCTCCTCCTTCTCTCTCTTCGCTGAGATTACCATGCCAGGGGGCTAAAGAGCGGGAGGGTCCTCTGATCTCTAGGCTGGCAGGTGCCAGCCATGGTGCCAGTTCTCCCAGTGTCTGCTTCTCACCTGGCCTGGGAGCCGTCCAGGTGTGTTTCAGACCTGGTGCCTTGTTCCACCCCTTGCCTGGTCCCTGCGTTACTCCCCCTGGGTTGCGGTAGGTTGTTGCGCCAGGCAGTTGATTCTAGGTGGGGGACTTGCCAGGCAGCTCTATGAAAAAATGCTCCGGGGACAGCTGACAAATCTGGGGAGGGACAGGAACCAGAATGCCCCTTTTAGTCCCAAAGGCACAGGCTGCCTTCTAGTAGGACAGGGATTTCCTTGAGAACTGAAGGTCACTGGGAATGCCCAGAGCCATCAGGAGAAACGCAGCCTGTCCCAAGCACCCAGCCTGGCAAGTGCATTTTGCAAACTCCGACCGGTTCCTTCATCCTCCTCCTACTCTTTTTCCTTTTAAGTGGCTTGCTGGTTTTTTTTTTAATCCGTCTTTGTCATTGGACATTTATTGACAGAAATCAAATCGCTGTGTTGCTGAGCAAAACGCCTTCTGCAGAGAGAGAGAGAAAAAGAGAGAGAGAGAGAGAGGTGTGGTTCCCAGGAATGAGACAAGCAGCCCAACAGCTGAGCAGACACTGTCCTCACATAACCTCCCTGCCTTAAATATCGCCAATATTTAGCCTTGCCTTATAAAGTAAAAATGCACAATACCTTCCAGAGTGGCTGAGAGCCCAAGTGCCCCCCGGGGCTCCGTTATGTCTCCTGTAGGTTGGAGGCAGAGCAGCGCACCCCCTCCCCCTGCGCGGACCTGCCCTGGGAGTCGCCGGAGAGGTTACTAATCAGGGAGACTCCGCCATCGATCCGATGGCTGTGACCTGGGGATGGGTGTTCATTGTTTCTGCTGAAGCCTCCTGTGATTTCGGCGCGACCAGATCCTCTGCGGCGTACTCCATGTCGCAGCTTGTGGCTGCCTGTGTCCTGTGGTGAGAGCTGAGCCACACAGGAGATCCTTTGTCTAGGAAGGGCTAGGCTGAGAAGATCACTTTGGAGTTGCTAAGCTCTGCATTGCCATTGGCTGCACTCTTTGTGGGGCTGTTTTTGCAAAAGGCATGCCCAGCACGTCTACAGTGCTGGCAGGCCAGGGCTGCCTTTAAACACCATGATAATAATACCAAAAAGCAGTTTGCACGAGTGCTCCACTGTAGCCGCTTCCTCTGCAGAAGCAAGCAAGATGGCTACCTCGTGGGCTTCGCTGTGAAGAATGCAGAGGCTAATTAAGACAGACTTTAAGGGGAGAAAAGGGTATTTCCCGACTTCATCTTTATGCAAGGGATTTTTCAGTGACTTTGAAAGTGCATTTTACATAAGCTCCTTAGGTGCTGTTTGGCAAACATGTTGATAATTTTAAATGGTATAAGCAGTTTTACAGAGACATACTCAGAAATTTGGGGGGAGTGGGAACTAATATATATATATATTTTTTTTTTTTGGTTGAAATGAAGGCTCATTTTTGCAATTTGATTTTTTTTTTTTTTTTTTTTAGGTTATAAAGGAAAACAAGAGGCCCCAGAGGGAAAAGAAGCCCAAAGTTTTAAAGGTAATCAGCTGTTGATTAAATACTATTTATTTTTTTCCATTTCATATAATATTTTTTTGTCATTTGGGAGTGAATCTGAAGTATAGTGAATATGGATTCTTCCTGATTTTCAGTAGATAAATGAATTTTCACTCAACTCAAATGTTTTCTCTCCTGTGTGTTTTTTTGGGGGGGAGTGCTGCATAATGTACACAGTAGCATCCTTTATTTTCAACTCCATGCAAGCCTGCAAAAGGCAAAGTTTATTTGCAGAGTACTGTGACTAAAATTCATTTTTCCTTGCAGCATCTGCATTTGTTATGTTGCACCAGGGTGTAAACTTAAGCTCTTTGGGAGAATGGCACTGTTTGAAGTTGACAGCTCTGATCCCTTGTGATTTTAATAGACCTTTCATTAAATGGTATTTGAAAATGTGTGAGTTTATTTTTTTTAAACCGGAGAAAAAGGGTCCTTAGAGATTTTAGTTCAATTTAAAATGTGTAAGTCATTGAAATATTCCAGCCAAATTATGTAGGCTTAATCCCAAATTTTCATGGTACCAGCTTTTAATTTGGACATCAGGGATCTTAAGGAATATGCATGTTCATTTTTATTTTGCCTGGTGACAATTTAGCAGTAACCTAAATCAGTTATAAGCCAGCAATCCGTGTTATGAGCTTTGTACAGTATCTAGAAGGGTTAATTTAAAAGCATATGGCATCACTAAAAGTTCAATGTCAGCTTTAGCCCACAAATAGGTGATGGTATGTTTAAAGTTTCAAGTGGGAGATTGTTGTTATAAACATTAGCAACTTTAGGTAACCTTTTAATTCAAGGACAAACATTAAGCAATGAACTTAATATTCTATTAAATACATTGAACTGTAAATATTTTGATTTGATCATAGCTTTTCTTGGCAAAGAAAGTTTTGGCCATGAAAGAGGAACAACATGTTGAACTACAAATGTGGCAGAATTTTCTCGCATTTATTTCCCCCATTGTGTATCTTGAAAATGTTGACATGAAGACCCAAACCTTGCATGGCTTTCTCATTTGTCTGATCACCTTGAGCTTCTATTTCCTGTGTGCACCCAGCGTGTCTGTGTAGATGTTTCATCAACCAACAAGTATTTATTTACCACAAAGTTACCCATATGCTAGGCACTAGGAAGTGGATGAAATTGATTGGCACAAAATCTCAGTGAATTTGGACAAATGCAGTAATGATCAATTTGTTTTTAAATAATAAATATTTGGGAGGCAGAGGAAGACAGACCAAGCAACCATGCACTGGGTCATTCCCAATAGAAACTGGGAACTCGATGCAGGTCTCCTGTGTGGGTGGCAAGAGCCCAGTCAGTCACATCATTACCTTCTGCTTCCCAGGTCTGCACAGATAGGAAGCTGGAGTCAACAGCCAGAGTCTAGAATTGAATCAGGACACTTCTAGGTGGGATGTGGGTTTCCCTTTTTCGTTATTCAAAAGAGGGTTAGAGATTCCATTTATTGATTCACTCCATGTGTGGCTGCAGTGGCTGAAATTGGGTCAGTCCAAAGCCAGGAGTTTCTTCTGGGTCTCCCACATGGGTACAGGAGCGTAAGGCTTTGGACCATCCTCTGCTGCTTTCCCAGGCATGTTATTGGCAGGGAAAAAAAGAGAGCTGTGGGCTGACAGCATTTATAGCTAATGGCTTAACACATTAGGCCACAACACTGGCCCTTATGTGGGCTTCACAACCGCTAGAGTAGATTTATTATGCTTTTGTTTTTCTCCATACTGATTCGTCCTTCCCCTTTCCCAATGATAGGAGTGAATTTGCAATAGCCTTATCTAGATTTTCTGATCTCTCTCTTTAAATATAAATGTGTTTGTTTTATTTTTAAAGGTAAGTTATTTTTATTGGAAAACAAGATAACAGAGAGAAGGAGAGACAGAGAAAAGATCCTCCACCCACCAGTTCACTCCCCACGTGGCCAAGCTGGAGCCAAGCTGGAGCCAAGCTGATTCAAAGCCTAGAGCCAAGAATTTCCTCCAGCTTTCCCATGCGTTTGCAGGGTCCCAATGCTTTGGACCATCCTCTACTGCTTTCCCAGGCCACAAAGCAGGGAGCTGGATGGGAAATAGAGCAGCTGGCACACGAACCAGCGCCCATATAGGATCCCAGGTGTGGAACGCAATGATTTAGCCAGTAGGGCTCTCGCAGCAGGTCCCATATCCATTTTATTTACTTGAAAGGCAGAATTACAAAGATTTGATCTGCCAGTTTGCTCTTCAAATGACCACAATGCCCAGGGATGGACCAGGTCTCAGGGTGCCTGAGACTCTCTCAGGGTTTGCTACATGGATGACTTGGGTATCTTCCACTGCCTTCCAAGGGCATCACTAGAAAAATGCATCCAGAAGTAGAGCAATGAGGACTTGAAATGATGCTTGGATGTAGGAAGCCAACATCACAAGTGGTGGCTTAGCTTACTTACCACAGTATCGGCCACATAGTCTCTTTCTGTACTTGATGCATTGGTTTAACCACTTGCAGCATTTAAAAACAAGCTTTATTTATTTACTTAATTATATATGTATGTATTTGAAAGGCAGAGTTACAGAGATATAAAGACACATACATAGAAAGAAGTCTTCCATCCTCTGGTTTACTCCTCAGATGACTATGATAGCCAGCACTGGGCCAGGCTGTAGCCATGAGCCAGGAACTTCTCCCACCTCTCTCACACGGATAAGCTGTTACCCAGGCACTTGGGTCACCATCCACTGCTTTTTCCAGGCACATTAGCAGAGAGCTGCTTTGGAAGTAGAGTGTCTGCAACACGAATCATCAGGCATGGTGGCAGTAGCTTTACCCACTTTGCCGCCATGCCAGCCCCTACCTCAGGTGTATTTGTCTTGAATTCTTCTCATACGGAATAATTGTAGTCTTCCTGTTATAGACCCTCAGCATTTAGCTTTATCTTAACCTGGCAGTCGAATCCCTCTTCCATCTTATAAACAACATTTTGGGAGTGCTGTTTAAATCCTATGTTTGTTTTGCTAGTCTGTGGGAGTCAGTCACCTGGAATACATTTCAGAAGTAAATATGCCATATGTTGCTTTTGGAAATCATGGCAGTGTGGCAGTGAATTCTCTTTTGTTTTGATTCAAAACAATTTTTGCCTGTGGCTGGGTGAATTTAATCTGCCATCACAGGCAGCAATGAATGCTCGGTGACTATCCACTATAGATGCTGAAAGTTGCCCAATGGTAGCGATTGGGCTTGTAAGGAAAAATCTTTTTGTTTTCCTGGTGTTGGTGTTTAATACTATTAATACTATTTTTAGAATATGTTATACATAATATTCTTCCTGAAATATGTCCTCTCTGCTTCATCCTGATTAAATGTTTTTCTGTCCGTTTAAACGTGTCCTTACCCTATTCCACCATCTTGATTTCTTCATAATATTCTTCCAAAAAAAGGTTTAGTTCATTACTGCACAGTAGAAATATTGAACATTTTCCATAAACATAGAAGGCTACCTAGCCCAAAAGGAAATGAAGTGAAGGAAAGGGAATCTCTGATTAGGGAGGAGTATTGCAGAAGAATGCAGCTTGCAACTTGTCGGTGAGTTCCCACTGGATATTCTCCAGGAGGCTAACAGGTGACAATGTAAGTCTCTTTGTACTTAATGTTGACCAGAGGTTGAGTCTGCTTCCTTTGACTCTTGGCTTTTGTCTTTTCCAAGGTACTAGTATGTCTCTATCATCTACAAGGAAGTCATTGGATAGAACTTGATAAGGAAAAAAGGGAATAGAATTTGAGGCTTGTTCCATCTCAGTCTAAGCTGAAAACCTAATCTTGCAATGGGACCAGATTTGCCTGGTGTATCTCATATCTCTTCTCTTTAACAAATCTATTATACTTCAAAACTTAAAAATTAGAACTCTCAGATGCTTGGCTAGAGAGTCTTCCAATGGGTTGGCTGACAGTTTCCAGTTTCGCTAAGGAGAATGGGTATCAAATGATGGAGCTGGGGGTTGGTGGAGGAAGCCCAGCACCAGCTTCCCATCTGCTCTACTGCTGATTACTAGGGACAGCAGCTCGTGAACTCTGCACTTGTAATGTTCATGTGGCTTGCCCAAACACTCATTGCCCTTGGAAAACAAGTAGCACAGCCACTTGGGATGAAGCAGAATGTCATGCAAGGATGATGTTTAAAAGGTGTTGGAGAGTTAAGGATAAAACCAGACACGTCAAAGGACCCCATGCAAATAGGGGAACAGGAACCAGGCTGAGCCAAGGTGGGTGGGAACAGGGAGTAGGGACTTTAGCTGTTGTGGAGGTCACGGGAGTCTCTTGCAAGGGGTGTAAATGGAGCCTTGGTGTCTGGAAGAGGGTGTGTCAGGTGGCATGAGCTACAGTTATGAGGTTGGTCATACAGGCAAATCTGGGTGAAGAATCCATAAATTTCCTCTAGTCTTTTTGTATCTCACCAGGAAGCTTCACATTATGTCAAATTTAATGCTATGGGCATCCTCAAGATAGGGACACATGTAGCTTGCATACTCCTGTAGCCAGCAAAGGGTGTTTACTATATAATTGGTTATAAAATGTCATCAAAGTGGTGATTTAGTGTTTGGATAAACTGAGCAAACAAATATGAAGAAATGTCAGGGGATACAAAGCCAGGAAACTGTCTATGGAGCTTAATTTGAGGATTAAAAATGCTGGCCACTGTTCTCTGTTCCCCTCCCCTGAGCCCCGCCATCCCTCTCATGGTTCAGATAGAGGTTAATGAGTGCTGGGATGATTGGGGTGATGAAGGTCTCGAACCTGCATCTCCCCAGGAGAGGACAGAACATTTGCACACAGCTAAATTTGTCCATCCTGAAAACGGGGTTTAACCTGAGAAGCAAATCATGGCTTACTTGGCTTGCTGTATGATTAAGTACCATTACTTGGCACCTTCTGAACGCTTCCTAATGGTCCTTTCAGAACACTGTTTTTATTAGCATTCGGCACAGGTTTTTTTTTTTTTTTAAAGCACATACTGAATACTGGGACTACAAATTACAGATAAATAAATAATTCCCAATAGTGATAAAGTCTCCCAAGGATACCACAAGTGCTTCTGGGAAGCAGAGTGGGTGCTGAGGGAGCTGTGCTCAGTGTCATGAAAGCTGGTCCCTCCATGGGTGTGTTTGCAGGATGTATACTACTGCTGATTGGAAAGGACTAAATTAAACACAATTGAATTACCCTGTTTATTCATGAAGTCCATTCAGCTATAAGAAACGGAACATAACGGAGTTGCTAAAGATTTTTGTCTGTATGCTTAATCCATAATATCGTTTCAAGTAAATAAGTAACTGGTAAAAGTAATTGTTTTCTGGAGTCTGTTTGAAACTGCAACGTTCCATTACCTTTAGCAATATGTTGCAAATTTCAGAACTAAATTAAATAGTAAGCTTAAACTTTGTTCAGGGGGGAAAAATTCCGTTTCAGTGGTGTACTTCAGAATCCTAAGCAACTCATGCTGGATTTCTAGATGTGTAGAATAGGCTAGTGGAGGAAAGTTTTGGAATGAGTGGTGAAAATAAACACAAAGGGATACAAGTTAAAACACAACACACACACACACACACACACACACACACACGAAGAAGTTATTTTCAGAATACAGAAAGTTCCTATCAGTTTATTAATTTAGTTTGTTGACTCAACACATGGTCCTTATTTTGCTCATTATGTCATAAGCTGGCAACCACTATTGAAGACGTGTGCTCACGCATCAGTGTTTATTCACACGATCAAAGCAACACATGGGGCTTCTGGTTTGCATACCCGGAACGTGTAATACAGCATGCAGAGATGATCACACCGATTTCAGCGCTGGCTCCGCACCATGTCAGCTCGGGCACACTCACTGGAGCATGTATATTTCCAGTAACTCAACGAAGGTCCATTCTGTGATTTCTAGGAATGATCTCAAACACAGAATGAGTAAGAAAGCCAAGTGGGGTTGGATGGGCTTGAGGAAAATTTCATTCAGGCTACAAAGTCTGTTGAAATTTTCCTAGTCCACAAAAGAGCATATGCCGCATGTCTTGAATACATATGCTCAGACTGTGCTTGTCGTTGAGTAGTGCTGAATCCAAATTTCCGAGCTCTACATTCTTCTTCAGTAGATGTCCGTACACTGGCTAAAATGTGTTCCTGAGAGATTAAAATTAACCAAATCACTGCTGATTGTATTTGACTTGTATAAAGTAATACTGTTTCCCCGCCCCACCCCCCACCCTGGAATAATGCATTTCATGGTGGATTCTTTTTCAGTGTCCATATCATTTATTTTTACACTTTCAAAAATGTGATGGCCAGGTTTATTTACCATAATTGCCAAAGTAAGAGAAAATAGGCTTTTTTTTTTTTTAACTGATGCTGTTTCACAGTTCTACATGCTATAGTATTTGCCACTGAGGCAAATGCATATAAAAAGTTGTTGAAGGAAGAGACATGGCAGCTTTACAAACCATGTTTCAAATTGAGTTTTGTTACATGAATTTCATTGTTTTTAACAATGTATATTTTACATAAGTAAATTGTAATTGATTATTTCAAATACATAGATATACATTTATTAAAATTTATGCCTGTATGTACACATTAAGTCATAAAATTATGGCACAGGGGCCCAATGTAAAGGCTCAATTAGCAAATCCTTCCCTTGCAAGTGCTCAGATCCCACATGAGCACCAGTTCATGTCCTGCGTGCTGCACTTCTTACCTACCTCCTTGCTTACGATTGGGGAAAACGGCAGAGGATATCCCAAAGCCAGGGGACCCTGTTCTTAAGTGGGATAACTGGAAGAAGTTCATGACTCCCGACTTTGGTTCAGTTAGGCTCAGCTCTGGCTGTTGCGGCCATCTGGGGAGTGAACTAGTCGATGGGAGATATTTCTGTTTGTCTCTCCTCTGTGTAAATATGCTTTTCAAATTAAAATAAATCAATGTTTCAAAAAATAATTATGATACAGTTGAATGAACTGAGAACACAAAATGTTTCATAGAGCTTTTTTATATACTAACCTCTGTGTACTGATAGTATATCTGAAAATCTCATAATAATGTTATCAGTATTTATTCAAGTACATACTGTTATATAAAGATGTATTATTTATTTGAAAGGTGAAGTTACATAGAGGGACAGTGGAAGTGATAAAAGCGATTGTCCATTTGCTGTTTTACTACCCACATTTCTGCAATGACGACAACTGGGCTGCTGTGAAGCCAGGAGACAGAAGCTTCTCCTAGGTCTCCCACGTTGGTAGGGGTCCAAGCAGTTGGGCCATCCTTCAGTGCTTTCCCAGGCCATAGCTAGGGAGCTGGATCAGAAGTGGAGCTGCAAGAATCAAACAGATGCTTATATGGGATTCTGCCACACAGCAGGTGGAGGATTAAGCTGCTGGCCCACAATACTAACCCATGTGAGTGACAGATAACCAGGGATCTTCCAGCCATGCACCTCAGTCTGGGATGTGGAGTCCCAAGTGACAGTGTCTTAATCACTCTGTGAATGCCTGATCACTAGCTAAGATTTTACAAGTTGAACATATGAACTTACAGGCAGCAGCTCAGTACACTATGCCACAACGCTAGCTCTCAAAAAACAGATGTTAAACAACTAAAGGCATTTTACTTTTTTACTTAATTACTTTATTTTAGAACAACTTGTTCGTTGTTGTTCACTCAATAGCCTTGTATTCTGGATTTATTTTAGATGTAACTTCTTGAAGAAGTAGAACACATGTACCTGATTTGTTCTCAACATTTCTATTTTCCAATGTCAGACAGATATTTAATGCTTCTGATTGATTTTCATTTTAAACTTTTATTATGCCTCATTGTGGTATAAACATCAAACCAAAGGAAGGAACATGACCTTTAAGATTGCACAAACCTGGGTGTTAACCCTGCTTCTTGCCTTTATTGATTTGTGGTGGAGGGAAGTGAAATGATTTCTCCAAGAACTATTTTCATTATCGTTAGATTGAGAACAGGCACTAACCCAAACGATCATTCAGTAGGATGTACGATTTGTGACTTATTCATCCCAATAAATGGCAGTTGTTAATGATCTATTTATTTGTATTGCAAAGGCGGAGTCAGAGAAAGGTCTTTGATTTGCTGGGTCGCTTCCCAGACCACTGAAATCGGCAGCTTTAAACGCTGTCAATCTCTCGTGGAGGTGATAGGGTACCAAGCACTTGGGCCATCTGCTCTTTCCACTGGTACGTTAGCATGGATCAGAATAGGAAGAGTATAGGGAACTTGAATCTGCACTCATGGGAGTGTCTCAGGCAGTAACTGCACCAGCTGTGCCACGTACCATCAGCAGTGCTACCGTTATTGTTTATCCTTGATGGTTAGCTCTTTGAACACGGAACAGCAGTCACTTCTGCTTCCCATAGTCTCTCACAGGATGCCTGTCTCTACAACTTGGTGAATTTGTCAATTTGGTTAATTATTCAATTAAGGCTTTTCATGGTCCAGGGTTATTCAGTTAGGCCTGAACTATAGATGTTAATGTAATAACCGTCTTGAGTATATAGGAGAAACCATTTCCTCAGATCATCAAGCCAGTCTTAAGAGTCTCTTTAATAAATTGCTATGGAAATAAGGGTGCATTTCTTTAATTCATTTGTTTCTCTGTATTTTTCCTTAAAAAAAATCCCCCAAACTAAAGGCATATTCCAATACAAGGAATATCATCTTTTTGTGAATTTTTTTCTTGCAGACCATCTGACATTATATCTGTAAGTAATCTAGTAGTTATTCTTCCTCTTCTGAAGAAGAGTTTTCTTCTACCTAAACTCAGTGCCATTATCAGGCTGAGGACTTAGTGTCGGTCCATCTAACACCTGACACCTCACCATTTCCCTGGGCCCTTATCCTTGTCGGCTGCTTTCCTCCTCCTCCATACCAACACAGCGTCTTGGGTTTGGTTGGTGCTTTGTTTCGTTGCTATTAATCTGTTGTACCCACTCTTGCAAAATTTGTGATGCCTTTTTAAAGATTGTGGTGAAATCTGTTGATTGGAAGATACAGTGATCTAACAGACAGTGAACTTTGGATTTGTTTAGGCTGTTCAATGCATGGTTAGCTGTTGAAGCATTTGTTGGAAATTGTGCAGTGCCTCTTTGATCTAGATTTCCTAATTTGAGGATATCACTAGTTTGGTAAAAATATTCCAATATTGTCCTACAGCAGCCTGCACTGGGAATGGAAGTTGAAGGGATATCTTAATTATTGCCTCCCAGACATGGAATGAATTATACCTGTGCTACTACAGGGAAGTACAAAAACAAATATTGAATTGAAGTAAAATATCTGGAGAATCTTATAGAGTGTGAATTTTTAAGAATAAAAAATGGCAAAAAAAAAAAAAACCCACAAAAGAATAAGCACTAGGAAAGAAAAAATGTGGTTTATTTGCTGAAGATAATGGAAGATATTTTAAAATGTTAATTTTGTCACTCCCTCCATGAAATCATTTTACATCCTCCATCAATGGAAAGGGTAAACTAGCTGCCATGCGTGATAGAAAGTTACAGCAGCTATTGAAGCCAGCTGGACACAGTTTATTTAAAGCCTCTGATACTCAGGCAGTTTGCTGCAATAAGTTTGGAGCATCTGAATGCTATACCCAAGTCATTGTCACAATGATAAAATGAATGTGGCAGACAATACCATGGTCATGTATGACTGCAAACGCTAATTTCTGCTAAAGATTTCTTGAGGAAAATCAGAAAAAAGCCACTGTCAGTTTAGAAAATCCACTTTTATTTTGACATTTTAGTCAACAAATTCATTGCCAAGAAGAGCAGTCTGTTCAAATATGAAAGGGCCAAGCATTCTGCTGGCTTACATTTGTTTTGTTGTTGTCGTTGTTAGAATATCACAAACATTGTGAGCCAATGCACTGGCTCATGAGAGAGCTCTTCCACCTTCAAGTGCCAGTATCCAGTATGGGTACCAGTTTTAGTTCCGGCTGCTCCACTTCTGAGTTGGGTCCCTGCTCATGGTCAGGGAAAGGAGCAGAACACAACTCAAGCCCTTGGGCATCTGTATCCACACTGGAGAACAGGAGGAAGCTCCTGACTCCTTGCTTTGTATCAGCTTGGCTCTGACTGTTGTATCTATCTGGGGAGTGAACCAGCAGATGGAGGATATTTCTTTACGTTTCACTTTTTCTCTGTAAATCTGCCTTTAAAGTAAAGTATTATTAATAATAAATAGTTTAAAAAGCTATTTGAGAAGGAGAGAAAGAAATCTATCATCTACTGTTTCATCCCCAAATGGCTGTAACAGCTGAATCCGGACCATGTGAAGACGGAAGCCTGCATTGCCATCTACTCTCTTTCGTGAGTGACAGGGGACCAAGCACTTAATTCTCTCTTGCAACCTCCCAAGGTATATTACCAGGAAGCTGGATTGGAAGGCAAGCAGGCAGGATGCAAATGGATGGTACGATGTAGAATAAGAAATGGCAACACCATAGACAGTAGCTGAACCCCTTGCACCACAGTGACAACCCGAAGCAGGTATTTTTGCACAGCAGCACATTATACAAACTATTTGCACAATGATCAATATAAGGAAATCAACATTGTTGTTTCACAATGCTGTTAATATCCATTGTAGGGCCTGATGACTGATGTCCTTGCCTTACACACTGGATCCCATATGGGTGCTGGCTCTAAACCTGGCTGCTCCATTTCCCATCCAGCTCCCTGCTTGGTGACCTGTTAAGGCAATTGAGGAAGAGTCAAAACCTTTGCATCCTGCATGTGTGTGGGAGACCATGGAAAATGTTCTTGCTTTCTGGTGTCAGATCATCTTACCTTGGGATGTTGTGGACACTTAGGGAGTGAACCAGCAGATGGATCTTTCTCACTGTCTCTCCTCTTTGTATATCTGACTTAACAAGTAAATAAAGTTTTATGGGTCCGGCCTGGTAGCCTAAACTCTCCTTGCATGCATCGCGTTCCCATATGTGTGCCAGTTGTAATCCTGGAGGCCCCACTTCCCCCACCCAGCTCCCTGTTCATGGTCTGGAAAAGCAGTGGAGGACACCTTGGGACCCTACACACATGATTTCCGTTCAGCTCAGCTCTGGCCTTGTGACCTCTTGGAGAATAAATCAACAGATGCAAGATCTTCCTCTCTGCCTCTTTGTATAACTGCCTTACAAAAAATATAAATAAAATCTTTAAAAATATATATATAATCTTTAAAAAAAAACCATTTATTTTCTTCATTGGAAAGTCAGATATACAGAGAGGAAGAGCGACAGAGAGGAAGATCTTCCATCCAATGGTTCACTACCCAAGTGGCCATGACAGCGGGAGGTGAGATTATCTGCAGCCAGGATCCTGGAGGTTCTCCCAGGTCTCCCACATGGGTGCAGCATCACAAAGCTTTGGTCTGTCTTCAACTGCTTTCCCAGGCCACAAGCAGGGAGCTAGATGGGAAGCAGTGCCGCTGGGATTAGAACTAGCACCCATATGGCATCCCGATGCATTCAAGGTGAGGACTTTAACCACTATGCTATCTCACCGGGCCCAAGATTTATTTGTTTTTATTGCAAAGTCAGATATATAGATAGAGGAGTAGAGACAGGAATAGGTTCTATCTGATAATTCACTTCCCAAGTGAGCACAACGTCCGGTGCTGCGCCGATCCGAAGCCAGGAACTTCCTGCAGGTCTCCTATGCGGGTTCAGGGTCGCAAGGTCTTTGGACAGTCCTCCACTACTTTCCCAGGCCATAAGCAGGGGGCTGAATGGGAAGTGGAGCTGCTGGGATTATAACCAGCACCGATATGAGATCCTGGCACATTCAAGGCGAGGACTTTAGCTGCTAGGGCACCACACAAGGCCAAAAAAAATGTTTAAAAATTAGTTAATTAATTAACTCATTAAAAACCATTGTATAAATCAGTACTACTCAAGTTACCTTAATCATCTAGACAAGCTTTCTAAATCAAAGGAGAACTGTATTGTATTTATGTATGCTCACGTAAAGATTCTAGTTGCACATTTTAAAAATATTTATTTTATTTAATTTTTTTATATAAATCTTTTTTTAAAAAGATTTATTTATTTTTTTAATTACAAAGTCAGATATACAGAGAGGAGGAGAGACAGAGAAGAAGATCTTCCGACCGATGATTCAATCCCCACAGGACTGCAACGGCCGATGCTATGCCTATTCAAAGCCAGGATCCGGGAACTTCTTCCAGGTCTCCCACACGGGTGCAGGTTCCAAAGCTTTGGGCCATCCTTGACTGTCTTCCCAGGCCACACATATGGAATCTAGACATGTGCACAACTATAATTTTAGCTGCTAGGCTAGTGCGCCTGACCCTGTATATTTTTTATGTTGGTATGCAATTCATACATACATCGCAACTTGCTCCATTGATTTATATAGATTTAGTGGCTTTTTGTATATTCACAGTTACACATCTACTGCCATGACCCATTTCAGAATGCTAAAGTTACCCTCCTGACCATATTCTTCCCTGGAGCTGTCGCCACCTAATTCCTTCTTGCATCCTCACCTTGGTCAACTGCCAAAAGACTTTCTGGCTCTGTGGCTTTGCCTGTTCTGGAGGCTGGAGTGAAATCATGGCATGCGTGTTAGTTTGTGATATGTTTCTTTCACTTGGCATGACCTTTTCAATGTTTACATATGTTGTAACAAGTGATACAGTGTCTTCATCCTCCACTCCACCCCCAAATAGTGCTCTATTGTTGCTGTATGCCATGCTGTGGTTGTTGACCCTGAGTGGAAGGTTTTGTTTTTGCTCTGTCTCCGCCTTTCACGGGCAGGCTTTTGGATGGACATATGTTTCCATTTCTCTGGGGTCCACTCTTACAGTGTGGAATCACCAGGTCATGTGCTCATTCTATATTTAACTTTTCAGGGAACTGCCAGGCGTCTCCTAAGCAGCTGCATGAGTTTGTATTCCCACTAGCAATGTAGGAGTGACCCAATCCCTCTGCATCCTGGCCCACACTTGTTCGTGTCTGTCTTAGAAGTTGTTTTAGCCCTGCTTGGGAGTAGACAAATTTGCATCTCAGATGACTGATGATATTCCTTCTTATTGGCCAGTGAATATCTTCTTTTGAAAACATTCTATTTATTTTCCTTTTTTTTTTTTTAAGATTCATTCTGTTTTTATTTGAAAGTTGGATATAATGAAGAGAGACAGAGAGGAAGATCTTGCGTCCATTTATTCACTCCCCAAAGTTGCCACACAGGCCAGAGCTCTACCATTCTGAAGCCAGGAGCACAGAGCCTCTTCTCTCCCTTGCGGGTGCAGGGTCCCACAGCTGTGGGTCATCCTGGATTGTTTTCCCAGGTCACAAGCAGGGAGCTGAATGGGAAGTTGGGGCCACCAGAATTAGAACGAGTGCCCATATGGGATACCAGTGCATGCAAGATCAGGACTTTAGCCACTAGGCTAGCATGCTGGGCCCTTTGTTCATTTTCAAATTGAGCTATTGACTCTTTTTTTTGTTGTTGTTGTGTTCTGCTGGATATTGTGTATCCTACATACTTGTCTCTTACTAGATGTGTGACTTGAAAATATTTTGGCCTATTCTGTGGCTGACCTTTCTGTTACTCAAGTGTTCCCTGAAACGCAAGTATTTTAAATGTTATGTTTCTGTGCTTGCTAGTGCATCTATTACCCTAACGTCTTTCATTAAGTTACAATCTTAGAAGGCAGAATGTGAGCATCTAGTTCCTATCCTTCACAGATGAATATCTGTCTCCAAAAAATTTGTTGAAATAATATTCTTTCTGTATTGAATTGTCTTGACATTCAGCAAATGGTTGTTTTCCATGGATTTATTTATTTCAAAAAGTTACAGGGGCGGGGGTGGTGGAGACAAAGACATCTTCCATCTGCTCCTTTGCTTCCCAGATGGCTCCAATGGTTACGTCTGGGCCAGGCTGAAGCCAGAAGCCACAGGGCTTCATCTGGGTCTCCCACTTGGGGGACAGGGAACTCGTATTCTGCTGCTGTTTCCAGATCGTTGGCAGGCAGCTGCATTGGAAGTGAGAACCAGGACCCCCAAAAGGGGTTTTAGAGTTGCAGGTGCAGTTTTACCCACCAAACTAAAATGTCTGGCCCTCATCACACTATTTCATTTTATTTTTATAATATGTTTAAGATTTATTTTATTTTGGACCATTCTCTGCTGATTTTCCCAGGTACAAGCAGGGAGCTAGAAGCAAAGTCGAGCAGCTAGGACCTGGGCTTGTATGAGATGCTAGTGCCACATGCAGAGAATAAGCCCCGACAATGTTTCATCTTCAAAGATCTATTTTATTTATTTGAAAGGTACAGTGACAAAGAAGGAGGGAGAATTTTAATCAGCTGGTTCAGTGTCCAAATAGACATGAAGGCGAGGGGTGAGCTAGGCTGAAGCCGGGGCCCAGTAACTCCAACTGATTCTCCCATCTGAATGGCAATGGTCCAAGGACTTGGTCCAGGCATCGTGTTCAAGGACTGGTTTGGGTGTGGAATTCCTTAGCCATGTCCCAGGCAGCAGCTTAACCTGATACCCCAGTCTCTTATTAAAGTGAACCCTGACATTGTTGATACAGGCTATGTCAGTGCAGCATGCCATTGTCTACACATGTTCAACAGTTTCATTGGGAATCTATCTTTCATCTAAAAGTAGGGATGCACGTTGCATTAAATCCCCACATCTGTATATGATAGACCCCTGTACTTCATCAGTATATATTTGCATGGAATATAACTCAGGTATTAAGAAGAATGAAATTATGCTATTTACAATGGTGCGGTCCCAACTAGAAGCCATTATGCTCAGTGAAATGAGTAAATCAGAACAAATACCAAATGTTCTGTCTTATATAAAGAAACCAGCATGGAAAGTGTAACTTTAATAATCTGATTCATAATGTTTCTTGTTTGTTTGTTTGGCTGTATCCCATGTGTTTTGATTTTTTTTTTTTCAGTTTTATTTATTCCAAACAATTTCACTTTTTTTGTCGAATTCATTATTGGCTCATGGATTACACAGTGGCATCATTTTTCCCAAGAGACTTTTGTGTTTCCTTTTTGTCACTATGTGTTGGTTACTCAGTGGTGCTTTTGTTCATGGTGCTGTAATTTGTTGTCGTGGTGGTGGCTGTTCTAACTCATACCAGTTGTTGACCTTGTTTCATGGCTTCTCAGTTATGGAAATGATATAGATATCTAAATATAGATTTTTTTAATATACAAAATTACACTGACAGGAGTTGTGGGCAAAATAGAGATTTCATCTATGCCAACTGTTTAAAACAGCCAAGGTTGGGCCAGGACAAACTGACAGCCAGGAACCCACCTGGGTTTCAAGTGAAGATGGCAGGGACCCAGGGACCAGGCATTTTAGCATGGCTGTAGATCAGAAGCAGAGCAGGATTTTGGCACTGGGAAATAGAAGCACTCCAAACTACTGCTTGATATGCTATGCCACAACTACGAAAGAAGCTGAACGTGCCGCCCACTCGTTTCATTTGCCTTTAATGTTGTTTAAAACAAATAAAGAACATAAGGAATAGGAATCAATACTGACCACTAACATACACAGTTTATAGTTAGTCTGAAAAAGTTTCTAATTAAGGTGCATGACTCTATTTGGAAATAAAAGCTCTTAACTACTTTCAATAAACAGGAGAAAATTTAAATTCATGAAAAAAACTTTGGTAATTTTGCAAAAATAATGTATAAAAATACTCGAGGCAATTTTTAAAGGTCAACCTCTAATAATTTAGAAAGTGCACCTTATCAAAGGATATAATTGTTTTAGCCCTCTGAGTCTTGATTGTTGGAAGAATGGGGTCAAGCAGCCTAGGAAACATGAGTTACATTAGGGCAGCCCTGGCAGTCCATGAATGCTGTGTATTTGCGGAGAGTCAGGAAGCAATATACTGATGAGGTTTTGGGGACAGTGATGAAGGCACCAGCTGGATATCCTGGATACTGGCATCCCATTTGGAAGCATCTGGGTGTTGGCTCTGATTCCTGATGCCTGCTAATGTGCCCTCTGGAAAGCAGCAGGTGGTAGATGGTTCAGAACAGGTTTTATCTTTTTTTATCTTTGTTTTTAAAGATTTCTTTATTTTTATTGGAAAGTCAGATATACAGAGAGGAAGAGAGGCACTAAGAAAGATTTTCCATCTATTGGTTCACTCCCCAAGTGGCTGCAACAGCCAGAGCTGAGCCAATCCAAAGCCAGGGTTCCGGAGCTTCTTTCGGGTCTCCCATGTGGTTGCAGGATCTCACGGCTGTGGGCTGTCCTTAACTGCTTTCCTAGGACACAGGGTGGGAAGCAGGGCTGCCAGGATTAGAACTGGTGCCCACATGGGATCCCAGCATGTACAAGACAAGGACCTTAGGCATGGGTTACTGTGCCAGGCCCTTGGCTCAGAACTTGTCTCTTCCACCCACATGGCATGCCAGAGGGTTCCTACTGACTCCTTCCTAACTCTGCAGTGGTTGTAGCTGGCTTATACAGAGAGAACCAGTAAATGGAAAATCTCTCATGCTGATTGTCTGTCTCTTTGTGCATTTCAAAAAAATAGGAAAGGGGCCCTCCTCACCTTGAACACACTGGGATCCCATATGGGCATTGGTAATAATCCCGGAAACCCTGCTTCCCTTCCAGCTCCCTGCTTCTGGCCTGGGAAAGCAGTAGAGGACAGCCCAAAGCTTTGGGACCCTTTACCCGCATTGGAGACCTGGAGGAAGTTCCTGGCTCCTAGGTTCAGATTGGAGCAGCACCAGCCATTGTAGTCATTTGGGGAGTGAATGATCGGATGGAAGATCTCCTCTCTGTATATCTGACTTTGCAATAAAAATAAATCTTAAAAAAAATTTAGAAAAAGAAAGCTGTTGCCATGGGAAAGACTTATAAGGTTATTAAAATCTGATTAAAATTAAAAACATGGTATATTTCAGAGTGAGTCTTTAAACATGTGATAGTTATTCCCTAGCTGTCAAGTTCTAATAAATGAATCCTTGAGTGAGAAAAGTGCATTGGGAGAGGGACCTGCGCTGTAGGCCATGATAGATAGTGTTTATTTTTATTTGGATGATACTTTGAATTTACAAAATCCTTGGCAAAAATAATGCAAAGAGTTACATTTTATCTTTTATGTGACCACAGTCCCCAAATAGAAGGATTGACAAAGATCTTCCATCTGCTGGTTCACTCCCCAAGTGACCACAATGGCCACAACTGAGCTGATCCAAGGCAAGGAGCCAGGAGCGAAAAATTGGAGTCATCCTCTACTGCTTTCCCAGGTCACAAACAGGGAGCAGCTGAAATATGAACTGGTGCCTTATATGGGATCCCGGGAAATACAAGGTGAACATTTAGCCACTAAGCTACCAGGCTTGACCCAAAATTAAGCATCGTAAACTCTGAATATATACCTTGCCATGTTCCCCTCCAAGAACCTTTTTTGGTTAAATAGTCAATATAGTGTCACTCATTGCCTTTGGTTAACATATCTCTATTGTTTTCAAACTTGGATTCTTCCTCATTGTTTCTCGTTCAGGAAATTGCCACTGGTTAGTCATTTTGTGTAATGTCCCTCAGATTGCATTTGTCTGATCCTTTATCATGAAGGAATCTGTGAATCTGCATTGGAAAAGAATGTCTAACTAATGTGCCTTTCTGAAGGTCTCACTTGTGAGTTAACTTTGTTTTCTTTGCTCGAGTATCTGTTAATTTTCTTTGTAAGATTTCTTTTTCCTAGGTTAAGAAAGATATATTTTACAGAGACATACATGGGAACTATGCAAGTGGCCTGTTTTCTATCCGTTTTAAACACAAATCTGATTAATCATTCATCCACAGAATTTCAGTTGCTGTGTAGTAAGTGGTCGTTTTGTATTTTCACACCTTGGTACATTCGCGGGAAGCAAAATGGAAAACGGGGCAGCTTGAACTTAAGAGACTGAAGCCATTTCTGCATTTGTTAGGGAGATTTCTAGTAGAGCATTGTGATATATTATTTCTCGCACTTATTCATTCAACTACTGACTTCTTCAGTGTTGAGTGAACAATCAGTGCCTCTATTCGATGGGCTGTAATCCATTGTCAACAAGCCTTTGGAAGCAAGGATTCAGGAAGAATGAGCAAGGTTGATTTGCCCTGGCCTGCTCCAGGAGATAAAATGGGGTAATAGGGACACCTGGATAGCAATGGTTCCCTGGACTGTTGCAAATTGTTTTAATTTTGTTTGTTTGCTCATTTGGGTGCTTCAGTGCGAAAGTTGGACAATCACTTCTTGGTGGTAATTCAGAGCTCCCCCATCTTCTCTCCCTGCACATGGACTTCCTGTCCTTGAGGTTCTCTGCCCAACTTTGAGATCCTCTCAGTGGCTTAAGGCCCAAACAGATGGCCACTTCATAGCTTAATTAACTACTAAGCTTATCGTGAGGGTGTTTGCATCAGAGCTGGTTTAGCCTCTGATATGACTGTCACATGGTTAGTACATCCCTGTAGGCACCCAGACAGAGAGTGGGCTGCCCAGAACCTCTGTGTACCTGACCTAGCTCTGCCTCAACCTGAGGGATCTCATTTGTTTTATGTCACAGAGTTGAAGAGATTATTTCTCACACTTGCTTTGCTTTCTAGTACACAGCATATTGCTCTGTGATTTTTTTCTCCGCTGCCACCTCAGATCTTTTTCCAGCAGTTTTTCCTGTGAATTTAAACTATGATTTATTCCCTCTCTCTGCGCAGCTATTTTCCATAATTCTCAGCTGAAGTCAACCCATGTCTGCTTCCCCCACGGCTTCTGAAATAATGCCCACAACATGATGTCGTCATTTGATCCGGTGTGATTTCATGTTACTTTGGAATGTCCCTGGAAGTGTCTAGCCTGCAGTAGCTAGCCATTGTTCTCCAGGACTGGAACAACCCACTGTAGTTGCTGTGTTTTTCAGCTGATTGCGAGGTAGAAGTTCTTGGAATTTCTTGGATGCTGTCTTTACGGTGTTGCTCATTCTGGTCAGAGTCATTTCTGGACCATATTTAATCCAGCTTTTAGTTGCCTGTGATTCTGTTTTCCCAAGCTGTTGCCTTGAGTCTGTTTTGCAAGTAAAATACCAAGAGGCCTGGTAGGAATTGCTTCATGCTTAACTTCCAAATGTCTAACATCTGCTCTGGATCCGTCGTGCAGGGTTTTGTGCAGTCAGAAATCCTGTTAATTTCCAATGCTGTTCACTCACGGGTTAGTGGGCATCAAAGTCGTTGAAGAACACATCAGTAGGCTAATTGATCACATTCCAGTTAGGGACAGAATATCCGGTGTTATTTTTGTTTATTCTTTATTAAAAGTCTCACTTGAGCTGTGTTGGTCTTTGTACCATTCTCTAGTTGTATGGTTTTCTATTTGGTCTACTTTTTATTTTTTTTATTTATTTTTTTTAAAGATTTTATTTTATTTTTTTATTGGAAAGGCGGATATACAGAGAGGAGAGACAGAGAGAAAGATCTTCCGTCCGATGATTCACTCCCCAAGTGACCGCAACGGTAGATGCTATGCCGATCCGAAGCCAGGAGCCTCTTCCAGGTCTCCCACACGGGTGCAGGGTCCCAAAGCTTTGGGCCGTCCTCGACTGCTTTCCGGAGCCACAGGCAGGGAGCTGGATGGGAAGGGAAGCGGGGCTGCCGGGATTAGAATCGGCGCCTATATGGGAACCCCGGGCGTGCAAGGTGAGGACCTTAACCACTTGCGCCACCGCGCCGGGCCCTTGGTCTACTTTTTAAAACAGGATTTTATTTATGGGCCTGGTACAATGGCTCAGTGCCTACATCCTCACTTTGTACGTTCCAGGATCCAATATGGGCACTGGTTCATGTCCCAGCATCTACTTCCCATCCAGCTCCCTGGTTGTGACTTGGCAAAGCAGTCACGAATGGCACAAAACCTTGGGACCCTGTGTCCTTGTGGTAGACCCAGTAGAAGCTCTTGGATCCTGAGTTCAGATCAACTCAATCCAGCCATTGAAGCCACTGTGGGAGTAAACCAATGGATGGAATGTCTCTGCATCTTTTTCTCTCTGGTTTTCAAATTAAAATAAAATAAATCTTTTAAGGAACAAATCTTTTATTGGAAAGTCAGATATACAGAGAGCAGATGGGACATAGATGAAGATCTTTCTTCCATTGATTCACTCCCCAAGCAGCTGCAACTGCTGAAACTGCACCAATCCAAAACTAGGAGCCCAGAGCCTGCCAATGCAAGCAGCAAATAAATATATCTTTAGATTCCTATATATGTAACAGTATCCTAGGAATGTGTGGGATCAGTTGCCTCCTCCAGAGAGCACTGCCACCCACACATTTATATTTGCTTGTGTACCCATTACTGCATGAATATTTATAGACATTAGCTCATGGGCCCAGCATGGAGCCCTACCGGCTAAAGTCCTCACCTTGATCCAGCCTGGATCCTATATGGGCGCCACTTCCAATCCCAGCAGACTTGCTTCCCATCTGGTTCCTGGTTCCTGGCTCTTTGTTCAGATTGGCACAGCACCAGCTGTTGCAGTCTCTGGGGAGTGAATCGGACGGACGATCTTCAAGTGTCGCTCCACCTTTCGGTATATCTGACTTTGAATTAAAAATAAATAAATAACTAAATTTTTTTTTAAGATTTATTTTATTTATTTATTTTATTTATCCTCTTCCGGGTCTCCCACACGAGTACAGAGTCCCAAAGCTTTGGGCTGTCCTCAACTGCTTTCCCAGGCCAGTAGCAGAGAGCTGGATGGGAAGTGGAGCTGCCGGTATTAGAACCGGCGCCCATATGGGATCCTGGGGCGTTCAAGGCGAGGACTTTAGCTGCTAGTCCACGCTGCTGGGCCCACTAAATATTTTTTAAAAAGAAGTCATGATATTTAATTTCCTTGCAGCTTTTGAAATTAATCTATTTTGTACTCCAGGTTTGTGACAGGGTCGTATCTCCAACATGGTTTTCATGTTTCAAGAAATAAGGCGTAGTTGGTATTGTAGTACTGGTTCTTGTTCTGGTTGCAATGTTTTCCATTGCAGCTTCCTGCTGATAATGCCCACTAAGGCACTATACATCATTGCCCAAGTTCTTCGGGTTTCTGTGGTCTAGGTGGGAAACCTCTGATGGCGTTCTTGGGTCTTCGCTTTGGCTTCGCCCAGCCTTGGATGGTGTGGCTATTTGGAGATTGAGGCAGCAGTTGAAAATACTCATCTCTGCCTCTTCTTTTCTCTCAGTTACTCTGTTTTTTACTTAAAAAATAGAAAAAAAAAAAAAACCCAAAAACTGAAAGTGCATGCATGGGAAGTTTAAATGTGGTCTCTACCTTCTCAATTAAGCATGGAGAGGGAATTAAAAATAGTACATATTACAAAAAACCTGTCAGCAGTCAATATTTATTATTGCAGCAGTAAATATCTAAATGATATGACTCATTTTTAAAGATCTGAATTAGTAATATATTGTCCTCAAGAGACATTCCTAAATTAAAGGGAGTTTAGTGGCTAGGGTTGTGGTGTTGCATCAGTGTGGCTTCCTTGCAGTGCTGACATTCTCAAATTAAAAAACAAAAACAAAATTTTGTTTTGCTAGTCCTCACCTTACATGTACCTTGTCCCATATGGGCACCGGTTCTAATCCTGGCAGCCCTGCTTCACATCCAACTCCCTGCTTGTGGCCTGGGATGGCAGTCAAGGACAGCACATAGCCTTGGGACCCTGCATGGGAGACCTGGAAGAGGCTCCCAACTCCTGGTTTTGGATCAGATCATCTCTGGCCGTTGCGCTCACTTGGGGAGTGAATCATTGGACGGAAGATCTTTCTGTCTCTCCTCCTCTGTCTGACTTTCCAATAAAAATTTTAAAAAACCCTTTTGTTGGAAAACAAAATAGAAAAGCCTTTTTCTTAATCTTACAAAGGAGTTTGAAATGTCAAAAGTAGGACAGTGGTTATAAATACCCTACAGACTTGTAAACAAATGCGGAATGTTTATGTAGGAGTATGTTTCAAAAGATTAATTTGTTTATTTGAACTTCGAACCTTATAGTTAAAGAGAGGGAGGCATATAGGAATAATTAGTCTTCTCTGTCACTCCCCAAATGATAAAAACAGCCAAGCTTAGCCAGGAACCCGAGGATGCACCCAGGTCTCCCACCTGAGTAACAGGGCCCAAGCCCTTGGGACATCATCCACTGCTTTCTCAAATACACTAGGAGGGGTAGGAAGTTGAGCTGATGCCATAAGCCTTGGTGCAGGTCGAAGCTTAACTCACTATGTCACAATGTTAACAGCACTGCACGCCTAAGAAAAGATTTAAGTGGAAACTCATTAGAGATGAAGAGACAGAGAGATCTCTTTTATTTTTATTTACTTATTTTTAACAATGTATTACATACTTATTTTTATTGGAAAGTTGGAAGAGATGGCAAGAAATAAGTTTAATCCACTGGTTCATTTCCCAAATGGCCGCAGTGGCTGGAACTGTGCGAATCTGAAACCAGGAGCCAGAGCTTCTTCTGGGTCTCACATGCAGGTGCAGGGTCTCAAGGCTTTGACCATCTGGACTGCTTTCGCAGGCCACAACCAAGGAGCTGAAATGGAAGTGGAGCAGCCGGGATACAAACCAGCACCCATGGTGCATGCAAGTACAGAACTTTAGTCATTAGGCTACTGCTTAGGGCCCGTTTATTTTAAATTTTATTTATTTTTTATTTGATTTATACAGAGAGAGATCCTCCATCCACCAATTCACTCCCGAAATGGCTGCAATGCTAGAGATGAACCAATCTGAAGCAGAAGTCAGGAACTTCTTGGTATCACAGGAGGATGCATGGTCCCAAGGACTCATGCCATTGTCCACTGCCTTTTCAGATGATAATCCGGAGCTGGAAGGGAAGTGCAGCTGCCAGGACACTAACTGCCTCCCTCAAGGGAGCTGGAGCTTAAAGGTGGAGCATCATCTCATTTAGCCATGGCTCCATTCCCCAGAGAATTTATTCTTAGATTCATATACAATATGGGCAGTCCCAAGCAGAGAACTGAAAGGGAAGGAGAGCAGCGAGGTAAGAACTGGCACCCGTAAACATTCCCAGCACATGTAAGAGATGGACTTTATCCACTAGGCTACCCCACTGGGCCTATCCAATTTCTTAATTTTAAGTTTTAACTGGTAGCAATCTGAGAGAATAATACAGTCAGAACCATTGTACCCCTGACTTTAGTTCAACAATAATCTTCTTGTGTATGCATTTACATCCTGAAAGTGAAAGCTACTTTCCTTAAGTTTAGATTTCTTAACAAAATGGCCTTTCTTCATGACCATTTTTTTTCTGCAATACCCTACTCTAAGATTGAACCCAAATTCAAATATTCCTAGTGAGAGCCTGGCATAATGGCTCAATTGCAAAATCCTCATCTTGGAATCGCCAAGATCCTAGTTGGGCACCAGTTCATGCCCTGGCTTCTCCACTTTCCATCCAGCTCCCTGCTTGTTGCTTGGGAAAGGAGTAAAGACTAAAGCCTTGGGATCCTGCACCCATGAGAGAGACCTAGACAGAGTTCTTGGATTCTGATCCACCTGCTGGATCTTTCTCCCTTTATCTTCTTCTCTCTATAAATCTGTCTTTCCAATAAAAATAGACAAATGGTTTTTTAAAAACCCCTAGTTGTCCCCCAGAAGAAACAATTTGGTGACTGGGGGAAAAACTGATTGGTGGAAAAGCTGATTTTTGTGTATGCTGCTGTGTGGGGGATGACAGCTTTACCAAAAAGATAAGCATCACAATGGTTTGATAAGGGAATATCCAGCCTTATCTAGGTGAGCCTGGTTAAGAAATGGCTAATTCTTTTGTCACCTTTGTCTCTGAAATGGGTGATTTGGGGACTCTGGATAAGATTGAAGGATTGAATAGATGGAATTTTTGCCTGCAGCAAGGTGGCTAAAACAGTCTTAGATTTGAAAGGGTTATAGATTAGTAGATGGGATTAAAAACCCATCTGTTTGTTGACTGTAGGAGACCTGTTTCATCAACAAAGATCAGAGGAAACTGTATCTCATGGATTTCGATTTTTTTTGTTAGTTTCATCTCTTCAAAGCACTTTCTTCTGATTAAATTCTTCAATGACTGATAGATTATACCATAGCATCATTTTCTTCTAGAAGGTTCTTGATTTTTTTTCTTTAGCAAGGCACTAGCATTCAGTAGCATGGTATTTGACTTTATGGTGTCATTAATTTCTTTTTGTTCTGCCTGTTTTGTGGTTTTTCATTTAAGGGAATGTATAGTAACTGTGAAATGGAGAGTATCATTTCTAGCAGCATGGTATTTAACGTCATGGCATTGCAAATTTCCATTTTCCTTCCTGGTGTTGGTTTTGTATTGTGGCTTTTCATTTAAGGAGATATATAGTAACTGTGTAATGGAGATTATCATATCCAGATGTTTGGATACAATGTAGTATGCATCTCTACTTCCACACAAGGATGAACTTTCAATAGAATGCTGTACTCCATCATTGTCCATTCCCGCAATGATTGCCATATGACTGTGTAACAATTACACTATAGTAATGAGTCTACTCAGTGAGGGGAGGCAATTGGGGAGGGCTTAAGGGAAATCCCAGGGTCTATGGAACTGTGTCATAAAATTAAAAAAAAAAAGTCTGGTGGGACATTTTGCAAATTGCTGCGGAGAGATAGGACAGTGGCAGGAGGCTTCCTTTAAGATGTGACCTAGGCGAGAAGCTAGAGGATTTATTCACCAACCTGAAAGTTGTGGGGTTTTGCTGTAGGACTTCCTGGTTGAGCTCCTCTTTGACCTTTGGAAAGCCTGCTATGGAGGTAATTTAAAATCTGATGTTTTACAAGCCCCCTTAGGAGGTGTTGATATTTAGCCCATTGCAAAACCACCCTTGGGAAAGAGATTTGCATTTGAAATAAACAGCTTGAAACATCTGCAGTTTCATTAACAAATAAGAGATGATTTCCTTTCCAATTAACTAAAGCACTGGGGTCAGTGTTGTGGCACAACTGGTTAAGCTCCTGTCTCTATGTCCTGCTACTGTGCCTGAGGAGGCTACATGAAATGGTACAAATATTTGTACCCACTGAAGTTAGGAAAGCAGCTGCTGGCTCTTGATTGGGCCTGATGCAGCCCCTTGGGGAATGAACCAGCAGATGGAAGATCTCTCCCTTCATTTCCCGTAACTCTGGGTTTCAGATAACTGAATAAATCTTCTAAAAAGGAAGGAAGAAAGGGAACTGCATCATAAATCAGTTTGGAGGGACAGGATTCTCAGCCTAGGTACTCTGAAATGGGATCAGGTGTTCAGGCAGCGGTAAGGAGAGAGCTTTCCTTGCTGGTTCACTTCCCAATTGTCTGCTTCAATGGCTGGGCATGTGGGAAGCCAGGATTCAAGAGCTTCTTCTGGGTATTCCTCGAATGTACCGAGGCCAAAGCACTTGAGCCATTCTCAGCTTCTTTTCCAGGCAATAAGCAGGGAGCTGTATCACAAGTGGAACAGCCAGGAATTGCATTTGTGCCCATATGGGATACCTACACTGCAGGCAGACACTTCATTTGTCTACTACCATATCAGCAACTGTGGCTGAGAAAACAGTGGATATGGTCAAAGTGCTAGGGCCCCTGCATCCATGGAAGGAGTTCTTGGCTCTGAATTGACCCATCTTGACCTCCTGCTTTTTGTGTTCGATGTTCAAATCATTGCTTCCATGTATTGGCTTAAATCATGTTGAAAGAACCCATGCCTGTTAATTTCACTGTAAGAAAATACATCCTTCAAAAACTTTTAAAATAATATTTGTGACTCAGATTCTGTTTCAGTTGGACAGTGCCTTGTGAGAACAACAGGCAGGACTGGACGGGCTACATGCTTGAATCCACTCCAGTTCTGAAGGCAAAACCATAAGGGTTCTGAACACGTGTGTCCTGCCAACCATTAGACTGCAATCTCTGTGACAGCTGCAGTTTTTCTGTCCTCTTAGTCATGGCGAGACTATTGAGCTACTGTTAAATGTCTGTACTGAGGCATGCTTCAAAGCTGATCAATCTCCCAGGGTTAGGAAGAGTCTTAAATGTGAGAGCTTTCTGAGAAGGATTATCAGGTATTCATGTGCAATTGGATTTTAATTGTCTTTGTGATGGTAGGTTGTTCTTTAGGGATGGATGCTGCCTAGAAAGTGACCTTGGGTTGCTGTAGGGACCTTTAGCCAAAGCGGTGAGACAGAAAGAAGCACACTGCTTAGGATGCCCACATCCCCCCCATCAGACTACCTGCTTCAGGGGCCTGCGTTGTGAGATGCTTGACAAGGTGCTGCCTGCCATGCCACTTGACATTCAGCTCTTTGCTAATGTTCCTGGAAAAGCAGCCTAAGGTGACTTAAGTCACTGGGCCTCTGTCAGTCTCCTAGGAGATCTGGTTCCTAGCTGTTGGCTTTCACCTAGCTCAGCCACAGTGGTTGCAACCACTTGGAGATTGAACAAGAATATGGGCACCGGTTCTAATCCCGGCAGCTCCACTTCCCATCCAGCTCCCTGCTTGTGGCCTGGAAAAGCCGTCGAGGACGGCCCAAAGCCTTGGGACCCTGCACCCGTGTGGGAGACCCGGAAGAAGTTCCTGGATCCTGGCTCCGGATCGGCATAACACTGGCAGTTGCACTCACTTGGGGAGTGAATCATTGGATGGAAGATCTTTATCTCTGTCTCTCCTCCTCTCTGTATATGTGACTTTCTAATAAAAATATATAGTGAAGAAGTAGAATCTCTGCCAATGACAGGGTTAACTTCCCATACTAGACCGGGCCTTGGGCTACTGTGTGTATTTTGAAAGGGAGTGGCTGGATCAGAACTGTCCCATCCACTGTGTTTAACCATTCCAGCAAAAGTCTAGTTGTAGTGGAATGAGGAGTAAGTGTGCAGTTGGTAACAGTTGACAATTCTAGGAAGACAAGTTGTAACAATATGCACTGCAAGGTCCTGTGTTCTTAAGAATGAAAAGGTGTGAGTGTTCAGAGCCTGTGAGGAAGGAGCCAGGAGGGGAAGAGTAATAGACTTCAACATTGGCTGCAGGACTCACTATAATTTTTCTGTTTGGAATGTGTAAACACCTGTGCACAACAGTAACAACCTTGAGTGGCAAACGCTCAGTTCTTAGAAAGCTGAGATACAGGCCCTGAGCGGGAGCCTAGCACCTAAAGTACTTGCTGTAAGCGGGCTAGGATCCAATATGGATGCCAATTCTAATCCCGTTGGCTCCACAACCGATCCAGCTCCCTGCTTGTGGCCTGAGAAAGCAATCAAGGGTGGCCCAAAGTCTTAGAGTTCTTAAGAGTTCCACCAATGTATAGAAATAGCTAATCTTCACAAGAAATCTGTCCTGTTTTAGTATCATTCTCATTCTGTACAGTCTTCAGGAAGGCCGTAAAAAGGGACCCAGAATATGTCCTCAGGCCACAGTGTTGCCAAGCTGGGAGCTGGGCCAGTGTTTGTCTAATTCCAGCTAAACCTCTATTCCTGAAAATACAGGAATAGTTAAAATCTTGAAAAGCTAAGAATAAGTAACTGAACAAAAAGATTAGTTCTTGACTAAAACATGGCTCAGGGTTTGTCCTTAAAAATGGAAATAAGACTAAGGCAGTGGGTTTCGCTTTAGGATCACTTGGTTTGGGATTCCAGGCACCCACCTGAATTCAGAATTCCAGAACTGTGCCATGGGAGCTTAGGGGAGCCATAGGCTTAAGAGAGAATTTTTCATGGAAATTCTCCTTAAGGGGGTGCTAAGAGGCACAAGAAGTCTGGCATTTAAGGAATGGTTGAATTTGGCAATTGAGAATTATTTACAAGCCTGAGGGTAGAAGTTGAAGTCATTTGAATAAGAAACAAGTCAGTTGGGCTATAGCTTGAGGCCGATTTGCAATCTTGGGAGGTCTCTGTGGTTTCTTTTAACCTGGCCTTGAGTTGTGCTGACTGAACCCCAAAAGGGAGTGAATGGAGGATTAGGACACCTGGGATCAGTTGAATTTCTTTCTGCCCAGGAATGGCTTCTTTATGTTTGAATCAACCCTTAATTTTCACTTTTGTTTAAAATTTTGCTCGACCCCTCCTTCTATTAATGGCCTGCTCCACCCTCCCTCCCTTCACCCCACCCTGGTATATAAATCCTGAGTTGAAAAGCCAGGTCACCATTTGAGGCAGGAAGATGGCAAAGCGGACTTATCCCTTTGGAGAAACTTCAGACACTTCTGAGGACTCCGCCATGGGCATCCTGAAGCCCAGGTGCCTGGCAAAGAGGCCTCGCAGCATGGAGGTAAGAGCAGGGCAGAAGGCCTTCCTCCACACTTGATTTTGGCTTTTTCTACTGTGTGAATTCTTCATATGGTTGTTTTTTGGGTTTTGATGGGTAGATAGAAATGTAGGGAAGGCTCAAAGATTTCTTTTAAAAACGAGTTCAGCAATATTGCATTTTCTAAAAAAGGGGGAAAGATTGTTGTCACTAGCCAATTATAATTTAGGAAAATAACAGGGAGAAGAGAAAGGCCTTCCATCTGTAACAGCTGGATGCTAGGTATATGGGCACTTGGACCAGCTACCACTGCTTTCCTAGGTGCTTTGTAGGGAGCCAGAGTGCAATCTCGCTTGGAAGAAGAGCCCACAACACAATGGGCCCAAAAAATGAGGGTACAAGTTAGCTTAGATTTCTTCAGGTTTTTAGTAGAATGTTAGATACACAGAGAGGAGAGAGAGAGAGAGAGAGAGAGAGAGAGAGAGAGAGAGAGAGAGGAAGATAGTCTATTGAATGGTTCGCTAACCAAATTGCTCCCAACATCTTGAGTTTTGTCTATCGGAACCCAGGGTGCAGGGTCCTAAGGTTCTCTGCCATCCTCTGCCGGTTCCCCATTGGGCCTTCCTCAACTGCTTTCCCAGGTCACAAGCAGGGAGCTGGATGGGAAGTGGAGCAGCCTGGACAGTACACAACCGGGATTAGAACTAGTGCCCATATGAGATCCTGGTGCGTTCAAGGGAAGGACCTTAGCCGCGAGGCCACACCGACGAGCCCAAGGAGAGTTTTTAAAAGTACAAATGCAAACTGCTGGGTCTGGCAGTGTGGCCTACCGGCTAAAGTCCTTGCCATGAATATGCCAGGATACCATATGGGTGTCGGATCCCTTCAGCTCCACTTCCCATTCAGCTCCCTGCTTGTGGCCCTGGAAAGCAGGAAAGCATTCAAGGACGGCCCATGCATTGGGACCCGGAGCCCATGAGGGAGCCCTGGAGGAAGGCACTTAGCTTTGGATTGGTGCTTTGCAGCCTCTTGGGGAGTGAATCATCAGACAGGAGATCTGTCTCTTCTGCTCTATATATCTGATTTTGTAATAAAAATAAATAAATCTTTAAAAAATAAACGAAAACCCACAGCCCAGAAGGTCGTTTTAACGAGACAAAAGCCTTCCTGATTTTGTAGCTTACCAAACAATGGAAAGAAGTTAGCAGTCACACCCTTTTATTTTATCTTGGGTAAGCTATATAGGATTACTTCTAATGGCTTTGTCCTTGCCCTCTTGTTAATTGTTATCTATTTTTCTGCTCACTGGAATTTCAGTTCAATGGTAGCACTTGTTTGGGTCTTTGTCTTCAGCTGGAGGAGTCCATCTTTATTGTCTTTAATCTTGATCACTTGCTTAAGTTTTCTGCATGAAAATTCTTTTTTGTGAGACTAAATGCCTTCCTGTATTCCCCTGGAATTCCCAGCTGTAGGGGCTTTATCTGGGCCTCCCAAGGGGTACCTCTTCCCACAGCCTTGGGTTAGATCAGCAGGGAACTTGGGTAGTGGAGGAGCCAGCACTCCAGCCAGTGTCCATTTGGGAGGCTGGTGTTGTAGCTTTACTTGTTAACTGCTTGGCCCTCATTTTTTCAAGGAATTTATTTTAATGATCAAAGAAATGTTTCTCTCTGCTGTATAGTAAGTGTTGGTATGTCGCATTGTAAAATAATGTATTGACTTCATTTGTTCTCCAGGGAAGTAAAATTTAGTTCTCGGCAAAGATTGTGCAAAATATTAGGTGGTAAAATTGTGTACCTTACATAAACACATGTGGCATATGGGTGACTAAAACAAGGAGCGGAAAATTGGGGAAATATATATACATTAAAGGTCATGTGCTATTTGTGGTAAATCAAATGAAAGTTTACAACTACCAATCCAGTTGTGGCTAAGAATAAAGTATAGGAAAACTGAAAGGCTTCCTGTTTCTAGGTCATCTTGAAAACTTTTTTGTCGATTGAAAACGTATTTCTTTGGATGTTGTGAGTGTGGTAAGAAGATAATCAGATTCTGTTCAAATGACGTAGCCATTTCACAATAAAATGTCACATTGCTTAGTGCTGGTTGTGTGAAATTAGCAAGATGAAAGAAATGTGAGGAGATGGAGGAAAGGATTCATATTTAAACTAAGGAGTTCCATGTTGCTTTTGGTTCAGGATGGGTGGGTGGCTAGAGCAACTTATATTATCACAGGTGCCTGGGGGAAAATCACTTGACATGATTTTGAACCCTTTGGGGCCAGAATATGCCCAGTGGAGGACGGTGGAGGAAGGAGAACTCGAACTCGCAGCAGTACACAGGTGGCCCAAGTTCAGAGCAGAAGCAAGCCCTGTTACAATAAATAGTCATTACATACTTAACTGTGATTCAGTATCTATTTAGATAGAATACATTTTTTATACTTAAGGTGCATGTTTCAAAATGCAGCAGCATATCGGAGCAGCACAACAGGTGTTGTGAAATTATTTCCCTTTTTTTTTCTTGCTGAAAATTCGTGAAGGTAAAACTAACAGTCAGTTTCATTGGGAATGTTCCTATTTTAAAAGTCAAATAAGCAGGACCATTGAGTAACACCCCAAGTGGCCTCAATGGGTGAAGCTGAGCCAATCTGAAGCCAACAGCAAGGAGCTTATTTCCCATGTTGGTGCTCAGAACCAAAGTTTTGGGGCGCCTTTCCTGCTTTCACAGGCCACAAGCAGGGAGCTGGATGAGAAGCAGGGCTGTGAGGATTAGAACTAATGCCAATAAGAGACCCCATGCGTTCAAAGTGAAGACCCGTGCCATGTGCTGGAATTTTTTTTTTCCTGAATTGTGCACATCTTTTGCCAAGTTCAGTATAGTTACATGAATAAGGTGAAATTTACCATTGTGGTTGTATTTGCGTCACAAATGATGGGCCAGTACTGTAAAATTTCTTTCCTTCCTATTCTGGATGGTGTCAGCATTGCACCCAATGCATTGTGTACAGTAAGACAAGAGTTTCTTATTTTAATGTAATGTGAAAGGAAACCTTATGGCCAAAATGGTGGCATTATTCATGAAGTCATCTGCAATGCCTGCAACTAAAGTGGCTGCCACTTAGTTTTGGTTACCCTGCTACTAATCCAACTCCCTGCCTGAGAAAAGCACAGGTTCACTGCTGTGCTTGTCCCCCACTTACCACTTAGGCGATTCAGGTGAAGCTCCTAGTTCCTGGGTTCCATCTAATACTGCCCTGGCTTTTTTTGTCAGCCGTTAAAGGTGTAAGCAATTTGGTTTCAAAGAAGCAGATAGAGATTTTTTAATATAAATTACAGTGAAGTAACACCAAAAAGCTATATTTCAGGCTTGGTGTTTATTAGTTCCATTAAATAATCCTCCCCCTCTTATTTTTAAAAAATTTTTTACTTTTATTGGAAACGCAGATATACAGAGACAAGGATATACAGCAAGAAAGATCTTCAGTGCGCTGATTCATTCCATAACAGACCACAACAGCTGGACATGAGCTTGTCCAGAGCCAGGAGCCAGTAGCTTCAAAGCTTGGGGCCATCCTTAACTGCTCTCCCAGACAAGAATCAGGGAGCTAGATGAGAAGCAGGGTGACCAGATTTATAACTGGCATGCATATGGGCAAGGCAAGGACATGAGTCCCTAGGTTACAGCTCCAGCCCTAATCCTACCCTTGTGCCAAGATGCGATGTGGGTGGCAGTTTGTGCATCTCCAGCTTCATTATTTTTGTTCAGTTGTTGAAAATGCAGAGTGGTAGCCAGAGTAATCTTGCGTTTGCTTAACACATTTCCTTTTTTGGGGGGGGTAGTAATTTTGTTAATCTTTATGTAGTAGATTAGGGCACAAAGGATCTAGCTCATTTTCCTAATGTTGACAACAGCCCAGGGGCAACTAACCTGTAGATAACAGTATAGCTACATGAATGTTATTAGGGATAATATTACCTGGGCCATCATGTGATAGATTCCCTGGTATATTTACTGGACACGGAATATGAAGGAAAACGAATTTCATTTATTTTTTTAATTCTAAATTTTCAATGTATCCTAATGTGCCAGTTGACACCTGTATAATAATGTATAATAATTGAAGCAAGGCTCACTGCTTTTTTTTTTCCTGGAGTAACTGCTGTGAATATTTTTAGGCAGTTCCTACAAGCTTTACTTGTAGTCTGCACACATGCTTATGTGTCAAAGAAAAAGAAATAACAACACATCTGTAATGTCTCTGCATCTCTCATACTTAAGACTGCGACTTAAGACTAATGGCTGCATGCCACTGCACCATGTGAATATGTCAGTTTGTTTATTTCATTTATTTATTAGGTTTTAAAAATACTTTATTTTTATTTTATTGGCAGTTATTTTCCTAAATGGCTGCAATGGCCAGAACTGTTGTGGTCTGAAACCAGGAGTTTTTTCCAGGTCTACCACATTAGGCCATCTTCCACTGTTTTCCCAGGCACATTAACTGGTGCATTTTATTAAGGGTTTTGTTTGTTTCCTTTTGAAGTTACACATTATTTAGCCCTTTGATTTTCCAACTAGGTATGTTGTCTTCTCATCCGTGTCTTACTATTCTATTAAGGGTGGTTCCAGTCCTTGTTAGATTTTGGGCGGCCTATTTATGGTACCCATAGCTACCCTTTTATGTGTGTTGGGAATATTTTCCTTGATATCAATGCAAATACCTCCACTGCTGCAACTCCTGTGAAAACAATGGTGTAATAATGATTTCAAAAACCGGTGAGAAGGTACTAGAGAGTGAGACTTAATGACAATGTTTCCTTTTTAGTCTGAGTTTCAGTAATTGCAATGGTGACACTCTTTTGCATATCCACAGTTAGTGAAGTGCACAGTCACTCAATTCTTTAAAAATGTCCTGTTCAGTAAAACAGCTTTGAGAAATCAAGAAACTCCAATTGTTAATGTGAATGTAGAAAATTGCAGTTGGGTTTATTCTGGTAACATTTAAAGAAAATTTGTTGGCCTATCGACCAGTCCAAAGATCCATGCACCACAACCCAAGGCTTTCTTTCATCCTAACCATCATGTGTGCATGTTCATCAAATGATAACACTAGCTAGCTTATGCTATTACTGTAGTATGATTATAGAATAGCAAAATGCAAAAGTTAACTCCATTGTACATCCACATTTAGCAACATTTTTTTGAAAATTGCTTGAGTTATGCATATATAAGATGTGTACATTTATGTAAACATTTTACTTCAGTACATTTTGCATGAAAGTGTTGGCTATTATCCATTGAATGATACCTTGTGGCCACATTGGCCACAGCTCCGCAATCTGAAGCCAGGGTTTTCTTTCAGGTCTTCCATTTGCGTGTAGGGTCCCAAAGCTTTGACCATCGTAGACTGCTTTCCCAGGACACCAGTAAGCAGCTGAATGGGAATTGCAGTAGCCATGATACAAACCAGCACCCAAATCGGATCCCCATGTGCAACAGAAGTACTTTAGCCACTGGGCTGTCATGCCAAACCTGCAAATTAATATTTCAAAACTTTACTGTGCAAGGCAGTAATAGTCCTTATCATTTGTCGTCTCAATCCAACCCGTTTTGCTGGCTTCTGTAAAATCTGACTGTTCATGTAAATACAACAATAATATCATTTTAGCTTTGTTTTCAGAAGTCACATTTGGTTACTCTCAATGTTTCCATGGTTCATAATCACATATTTGAGCGGATGGCAAGTCATTTCTGTGCTTGTTTTACAGGCAGATTCTGTCAATGGCCCTCAGTCAGAATCCATGGAATACGGCAGTTGTGGTCATGGGGAAGAAAAAAGATTGACATTGAATCCTCCAAATCTCATTGAAAATGTAACTGACAATGTAGAAAGCATGACAGGTATTGAAGTGCAGAGGTGGCCACAAAGCAAGAGATCTCGCTTAAATGATCGTGTTAATGGCAACCTTGTTGGTCTGACAAATGCTGAAAAATCAAAAAGCTCTGAAGATGAGAAGAAACCAACCGTACCTCCAAAATCATTTGCACAAACCTTAAAAAATGGCATTAAAAATGTACAGTACCTACCTACTGAAACAAACCCATCCTTTAAAAAATTCAATATTGAAAATTTGGGCAAGGCATTTGAAAATAGTTCTTATAAATTCCTGAAAGATTCCACAAATCATAATGCTATGAACTCCATTGCTTTTGGTGCAAGTTGTGATCATGTCAAGGGGAAAAGTAATATCTTTGTCTTCCAGACCCCTGGCTCAACCCACTTGTCACTTTCAGATTCTGCAAACTTGAATAGTCTACATAATGAAAGTGATCAACCCGAAAATCCTGAGAATCCATCAAATCAAGAATTCAAAGATGGCTCTCCAGTTCAACCATGCTATTTATCTCTCATAAAAGATAGGATGTTAACATTGGAGCAAGTGGTAGCCATAGAGGCTCTGACTCAGCTTTCTGAAGCACCATCAGAGGATTCCTCCCCATCCAAGTCAGAGCAGGATGAAGAAGCAGATCAGAGAACAAGTACTTTGCTAAACAGATGTAAGGCTATTCTCTACCCTGTAACTAAAGACCTCCAAGACCCAAACTTTCAAGGAGGAGCTCAGAGCTTCCCTGTTTGTGAACTTTTGGAGAAGCAAAGCTCACGCAACGTGATAGTGTTCAATGGCCAAAATACACTTTCCAAGTCACACAACAGCTCATCACCTCACCAGACTACTACAAAGTTATCTGAACATGCGAAAATCACAAACCCAGTATCTGGATTTAATAACAAATCAATTACATCTAAAATCAACACCAGTAAAAGCATTACTCGCGATGAAATTACTCCGGTTGATTATTCCAAAAATTTGCTTCAGTTGCCAGTGGGAGTTAACAACTTGAGCGGTTATAACCAGTTCCCAGAAGGCAGAAAAAATCTTAGTTCAAAGGATGATCCATCCTGTCAGGATGTATCCTATAGTGAAATTGAGGAAGATGTTGCAACAGAATTAGCCCAACTTGCAGGAAAAATTAAATGTAACCATATAAATCCTGAGGACAGAAAAGCCACAATCCTTGATGCTAATAATATCCAGCAGAAATGTACTCGGAAGAGCCCAACACAGAATTCTGTTTCAGCTGCACAGAATAATCATGGCTCTTCACTAACAAAGCAAAAGAATGCAACCCAGAAAAAGCCGAAGTCCACCTTATCCAGAGACCGACGGAAAAAGAAACTCATGGTTGTGAACAACCAAGCAAATTATGAAAGGATGCTGGAACTGTCCTACAAGTACAGCATCTTGCATGCCCTTTGGCTATCGTCCAAGCTTCAAGGATTTGGGCAGTTTGGTCCACGTCATTTTCATATTCGATTTGACCAAATTTCTGATATGTTTGAATTTCTGAAGCCACTGATTTTATCCAGTTCCATACAACACGAGAAATCATTTTTTCCATTCACCCAGATGAAATATCCCCAGTTGACACAGGAAGAAATGAAGATTGAACCATTGGCTTCTCCCTACATTATTCCCATCAAAACAGAATCCAATGGGCAGGAGTCAATAGAGGGAACCTCCAATTCTTGGGAACTGTCAGCAATGAATGTCAATCATAAAGCTCATCTTGTTTCTCAGGCCTACTGTCCAGGTGACCTGCCTGGCATTGTTGGAGAGAGAACATCACAGAACCCAGAGAATATTCTCCGTAATGTGAATGTAGTGAATTCAGGTAGATTCACAGTGGTTACTCCCAAAAGAGAAGAGAAAGGCTGCGCAGCTGGTGTCACAGCATCAGAAAGTAACCAGGCAAAGTTTAATGAGTATACCATGCAGTACATGAACAAACGTGCAAAAAGGCTGATGGCTTCCACGAAAGATGCAGAAATCATCCCGTCCTGTAACTGTCTGGGTAAGTTGTAGATCTCTTCTATTCACCTACAAATAATGTTTTCAGTCATGACAGACTCAAATTCTAATGCATTTTTTCTATGATATTTTTGCCCCATCCCTATTCCAGCTAAGATAGACTAAGTAATTTTATACTCATTTTTCTGTTGCACTGTTATTGATTCTGCTCAGAAAAATGGAAAATTCAGCTCAAAATTTGGACATAAAAAGGAAAACATTCTGAAGTGCAAAATATGCTGATTTCTCTCCAGGCAAAATGCTCTCAAGATGTGTATTGCACATAGTTACAGTTTCTATTGCCATTATATTTAATTAGTTTCAACCCACAAGCTTTTCACTGAGATAGAATATGCATATCAAGAAAGTAAAACCTGTACAGGCCAAAATAACCACAAGAAGTCCCTACCTGAATTACATCTTGATCAAGAGCAGTAGTTGATTTGCGTCTTTATCAGTGTTCAATGCTTGAATGTTTCTGACAGGCCCAGAATTTATAAACCTTGAAAAATTTCTGTTGTGAAGTATTCGACCAATAAGTATTATTTTTTTCCGATTAAAGTGCAAAACTACAAGTAGGTTTGTGCTACCGGTTGCATCAAAGAAGTGTTTCTAATGAATGTATTTTTAGCTTTTGCTTTAGCGAATAAGTTGTATCAGTTTGTGAAATTAAGCACATGATCAAATTTTGCACAAATATGAAAATAAAGATCTGTTGATTCTAAGTGTAAAGCAAAGTGCTAATGCAATGTGCTATATATCTCTTTGCATTCCATGAAAACAAGCTTAGTTGTTTAAACTATGGCACCATCTCCCAAAGACTCTAGAAGAAATAGTTAAACGAGTCTTAGAAGATCTGGTATGTCATCTGTATTTTCTTTTTTAACTAGCATAGGAAGAAATAGCATAGCAGGGAGCTGGATGGGAAGTTGAGCTGCTGGGGTTAGAACCGGCACCCATATGGGATCCCAGCACGTTCAAGGCGAGGACCTTAGCCGCTAGGCCTCTTTGCCGGGCCCACAGATGCATCTTAAGACATGAATACTGGAGGAAGAAAGAAAGGAACATTAACAAGTTAAATTCCAGCCCCATTGTCCATAATTGCCAAAACCTTTGTCAAGATTTATGCTTTTCTGAAATGAAAACCAAGAAGTGAAACTAGCTCCTCCTTGCCCCTATGTAATGCTGTAAAGCTTTGGGTCTAATAATCTTATTCCTTCCACAGATCGAAGTACACAAAAAGACAAAGGCCCATATTATACACACCTTGGGGCAGGACCCAGTGTTGCTGCTATCAGGGAAATCATGGAGAATAGGTGAGGACATATGCTTCCCAGTTAAAATTTTTTATTGTGGATCTGACTCAATGCAAAGGAATGATCTCTGGAAACGAACAGGAGGTGAATGAAACATGTTGAGGGGTATGAATTGAATGTTGTTGAGGGCCTAGGTAAAGCATGTTCAGGTGTCGTGCCTAACTCAACTTCTATGGACCACTTCTTTACCAGGCATGCAGTAAAGTCTCATGGTCAGTTCAGGAATATTGATTTTATATCCTGGGAGAAATAGTTCACACTGCCACCATCCACTCCACAGAACCCTTCCATATCTCTTAAGAGCCACCCCTTTTAAGAATAAATAAACAGAACTAGATAACAAATAAAGCATCTGACAGAGAAATGCAAATTTCTTTTAAAAGAAATGGATTATCTGTTTTAAAGTTTTTATGTCTGTATAAGAACAGATGACAATTCCCTTCATTATCCCCACTGTGTTTTGTACTTAGGTATGGCAAAAAGGGAAATGCAATAAGGATAGAACGGGTAGTATACACAGGAAAAGAAGGGAAAAGCTCTCAAGGCTGTCCTGTGGCTAAGACAGTAAGTGTTTTGTATTTATACTTTTCCCCCCAAAATTTCTGCGGAAGCTGTGTCTTCTCTTGTGTCTTGGTTATGATTGCCTGTCCTACACATTTGGGATGTTTAAATGTGCCATTTTTATGTTCAGCGATAAAAGGATATAGATCCCTATTGCTATTGAATACTTTCTTCCTCTCTCGACAGTTGTCAATGCCAAAAATGCCCATGCATAATTTTAGAAGTATTTCAATGCCCTTTTCCTTGCATAGGATCAGCCAAATATTACTGAATTAATGAGCACATATAAGATGTGATGCTTGCAGGAGGATTCCCAGTCAAGACATTACAGTGGACCCTGTATTTACAACTGTAAAACGTAGAATCATTTGAGAACAGTGATATTTCTAGAAATGATCATTATATTGAATGATAACAACTCATCTTTTAAAATTTATTCTATTTTTATTGTAATGTCAGAGATACAGTCAGATATACAGAGAAAAGTAGAAAGAAAGATCCCCAGGTAGCCACTACACTGATCTGAAGCCAGGAGCTTCTTCCAGGTTTGCCTTACAGATGCCTTGGACTGTCCTTGACTTCCTTCCCAGGCCACCACCAGGCTTTTGACCATCCTCAGCTGTTTTTACATGGCCAAAAGCAGGATGGGAAGTGGGGCTGCTGGGATTAGAACCTGCAACCAAATGTATCCCAGCTGATGCAAGAAGACTGTAGCCTCTAGGATATTGTTCCAAGGCTGATTGTTCTTTTTTTTCTTTTCTTTTTTTTTTTTTTTTTAAGATTTTAATTGCGTATTGGTTTTTAGAGAAGGGGAAAGATCTTCCATCTAAGCAAACATCACTAAACAAATGGCTCCAACAGTTAGATATCGGGCAATTTGAACCCAGGATCCAGGAGCTTTTTCTAGGTCTCACACTGACTGGGTAGCAGGGTCCCAAGGCTTTGAGCCATTGTTTTCTGTTTTCACAGATCAGAAGTGCATGAATTTGGATGGGAATTGGAGCAGCTTAGACATGAGTTGGCACTCATTGGATCTTGGGCCTTACAGAGATAAGATTGTTCAATTAACCCAATACCTGGATTTTAACTGTTTCCAGTTCCAAGTCTAGTTTTCATCCTTACAGTTAATTTTTTCTATAATAACTTCTGTTAATGAAACTTCATTTTTTTTCAAGTTTTTTTTTTAATCTCATTGATAGGGCCTGGAGCCACGTCTACCATATACTCAACATTCAGTAAATTTATGTTTTGTGAATTATATTATGGAGCTTAATTAAGACTATTTAGCAAACTAAATTTTTAAATTTGATTCTGCACTGTGAAATAAGTTTTGTAGTTTTCAAACTATATTCTAAGAAAATGGTTCACATGAACAAGTGCTGCCAACCCCAGATTGAAGTTTAGATAGTGCCATTGTGTCCTATCTGGCAGGGGCACAACTATGGAGACAATTCAAGTTAAGTTATTCATTTAATTTGCAGTACTTATAGATTCTATATGTCCATGTATAAACAGCGGTTTGGTTAAAGTGATAGTATATTATTCAGTGTAGTTTTTAAGAAGGTTTATTTTTTATCTATGTGACAGTTTTGGTATTCTGCCAAGCACCTGCGTCTTCCATGGAGGTGGCAGGGGTGTTGGGCCATGGCCTTCCAGGATGCCCAAGTAGGAAGCTGTAACAGAAGCAGGCCTGGATTGAAGCAGAGTCTTCCACTTGTTGTGGAATGTGGGCAGTGGTCTGGATCTGAGGTCTCCCAGTACCTCCTGACACTTGCCTCCTTTTCTTGAAGAGTCTTTTTGGATGTCACACAGAAACAGTGTTGAGGGCAAATTCTTCCTGGATAGCACAGCTGTGTGCGCCCTTTTCACACTGTTTTGCCTCTGCTCTCAACATGGATTCTCTGGACATAGTTCCTTGCCAAGTGCCCATTAACACTCCCACATAGTAATTTGCCTTCAGCAGACACTTTATCTCTGCTCTCCCATGAGATCTTCCTCACTGGTTTAGGAGGAGGATGAGGTAGTTTCTTGGTGGAACAGGCCCTGCTAACTCATGCTCTCTAAGTGCCTCTGGAGTGAGGACAGGCACAGGACAAGGAATTCATAACCACAGACTGAGCAGTACACATTGCAACCCCAATTCCCAGACTCCAACTGAGAGATTCTATATTAAAGTTGAATAAATGTACCAATGGATAAATACCAGTAAAAAATTACTCTCATCTGCTGTACCTACTGATTTGGAAATGGTTATAAATCACTCTGAAAATCCTCTGAAATCCTCTTGCTTGGATTTTTTTTTTTTTTTTCTTGCCTTCATACATTCTTGGAAGTCTTTCATTTTTCAGGCTTACTCCAAGTTTGTTTGTATGGTTGTCTTCAGAGGCTATGGATGCACTCCACTCTTTCCTGTCAATCGAATGCTGTGGGCTGTTAAAGGTGTTAGCTTGTGTAGTAGGCTGGCCTTTTTTGTCCCCTCTGATTTTTGTGTAATGTGAATGGCATGTTTTCAAGTTCCTGGGATGGGCCTTAGGCAAACAGTAAGAAGTTTGTTTGGTCTGTGATATTCAGCTGATATAACCTTCACAAACACTAACTTTTTTGTAAAACATTTCTTCACATGACCTTATGCATCTTTTGTAAAGATTTATTTTTGGAGAGTCAGAATTACGGAAAGAGAGCCACAGAGAAATGCTCCCTGATAGGTCCTATAAATACTTTCAGTGGTAAGTGGCAGGGATCAGCCAGGCTTCATTCTATAAAAATGGTCCCGTGCAGTAGTCTAGTGGCTTCAATAAGTATACTCACTTTGCATCCCAGAAAAACTCCCTGGGTCCTGGTTTCACATGTGCTCAGCATTTTTTTTTTAACCCATTCATACTAGAAGTATTTGGTTGTGCCTCCTATATGCTGAGTTCTTTCCTCAGGAATCAACTCTGCAGTCTTAAAGCAAACACAAAATGGTTGCTAGCATTTTTTAACTGCTATGGAAAAATGAAGCAGCTTGCATAATATGTCCTGAGCCAGACAGAACAAACCAATTTCTGTTGCATGTGTTTTAAATGAAGGTAAAGCTTTTATTAACTGTGGTTTACATACAAAAGACTTCAAACATTTTAAGTTTTTATACATGAACGAGGTTGGGTCCATGGCATCCTGTATTCATGGCATTGTAGCACCGTGCCTATTATCCACTTCCAGCTATAACACTGTCTTATTTTTCATGAATCCAGCCTATTTAAACTTCATTCAATAAACAGGATTTCCAGGATATGTTTGCTTGCCATTGCATTGCCTGATCCACGTCATATGTTATTATTCATTCTGTCATTACCAAGGACTTGTCACCTATTATGGATAGCTAAAGTTTATTTATTCCACTTTGGAGGATACTTTATTTTTCCTTTTGGTACAAGTGGCTCCTGCAGGAAGCTGTATCAGAAGTGCAGAAGCTTCCAGGCACGATTGGTTAGTGGCTAAAGTCCCTTATGGGCGCAGATTGTAATCACAGCAGCTCCATTTCCCATCCAACTTGCTGTTTGTGGCTTGGGAATTCTTCCTCCAGGATTCATGACTTAAGATGGAGCTGCCGGGCCCGGCAGTGGCCTAGCAGCTAAGATCCTCACCTTGGAACTGCCAGGATCCCACAAGGGATCTTGCAGATCTGAAAGTCTAAATGAATGAAACATGATCTCTTTTGTATGTAATTACGATTCTACATTTTGAGAATACAGTCCATTCTTTAGTTTCATGCTGTATTTCACTTTAAAATCAGAGTTGCCGAGAGAAGGGGTTCCACTACAGGAGAGCTTCAGAAGTGGAGCAGCTGGTTCTCTTGTGGTAACTGTATGGTTTCCAGCCCACTTGTGCATGAACATGGTTCTTAAACCTTGCCAAATAACCAACATCATGTTTATATTTTCTACTTATATTATTTGAACGACAGATCTGCCACCTTATTCCCCAAGTGACGTAAACAGAGCAGAAACATGAACCAATTGTGAGCCTGTCACTTTGGTGCAGGTCCCAAGGACTTATTCCATCCTCAGCTACTTTCCCAGCAAAGTGAAGTAAAGTCACTTTCCTCTGCCTCTTCAGCATCATTAGCACTCTTTCTGCCTGTTTCTATTTCCTTCACCGTTAACAAAGACTTGTGCTTTGATCTAAAGGGATAAGGTGCAGGCATTCCATGTGTGTACAAATTCGGGTTGCTGCTGCTCTACCTCTGATCCAGATTCCTGATGATATGCCTTCTCAAGGAGTGAATGCATGTGTTGGGTTCCTGCACTCATGGTGGAAGTGGAGAAAAAGTTCTGGCTTTGGCTTAGGTTCAGCTATTGTTGGCAATTGTTAGGCAGTAGTTGAACATCTTCATGAGTTAAGGATGTTGTTTTTGCAAATATAAATGTGTTCTGATTTTGCAGGTTTTGAGAAGAAGCAGCAAGGAGGAGAAAGTCCTTTGCTTGGTCCGGGAGCGTCCCGGCCACCACTGCGAAACAGCGGTGATAGTGGTGCTCATCATGATCTGGGAGGGCATTCCCCTCGCCAAGGCTGACAGAATGTACTCGGAGATTACTGCAGACCTGAGGGGGTATAACGGCCATCCCACAGACCGGAGATGCACTCTCAATGAAAAGTAATCACAGCTCGTTGATACTGCTTCAGTGTTCACATGTTGCCTGTTAATGCTGCTTTTCCTTGGTGCTTTTCTGGAAAATGGTGTCCATTTTAGAATATGATCCTTGAGAATGTCATTTCATTCATTGCTGTGATGGCTGTCTATATGTGCATGACAAAGTCTACCCTGGGGCTTCAGTGTAACTCCACATCTATGCATTTATAAAGGGATTTATAAAGAGAGGGAAGTATATCTGCTCGCTCACTTCCAAATAGAGCTAAAACATTCAGAGGTTGACCAGGTCAGAACTGCATGTGAGTGTTTCCCATATGTGTTTTATTAGCAGGGATCTGGATTGTAAGTGGAACAGCCTGGGGTAGAACCATAGTTTATCCCCTTTATTTGGATTTACTGTAGTTATAGGAGAATTCTTTACATTGAATAATGCATTCCATAATTGTGAATCATTCATTTCCTAGCTTCTCAAATTTTAACAACCTGAAATGTTCTATCTGATTTCCATTTACCATCTTACAGTCGTACCTGTACCTGTCAAGGAATTGACCCAGACACTTGTGGAGCTTCATTCTCTTTTGGGTGCTCCTGGAGTATGTATTTCAATGGTTGCAAATTTGGGAGAAGCCCAAGCCCCAGACGATTTAGAATTGAACCAAACTCACCCATGCACGTAAGTGTTATATTTGAGTGACATGCTAAGTGAATACATATATGCTTTCCTTTCAACTTTTTGGACACTAAAAGTAAATAATATAACTTGGTATTTAAATAGTAAATGTGTCTATAAATAAAAAATGTTAATAACATAGGCAAATTCTTCAATTACCATCCCCCAGTTTCATTTGTTTCTGGGTCTCCTACTCTAGAAGGAATCTTGTAAAGAGAAACTAAAATTTGATTCTAACCCAAAGTAGAAAAAAATCTATTTTCCTAAATTCCAAAAACTCAGAAAGTTTACTACCCACAGAACTACTATGACAGAATTACTAGAGGACATAAACGAAGAAGACGACGTGTAAAAAAGAAACCAATCTGTGCGGAACACATGGCTATGGTGAGCGAAGAAAAGTCTAATTTGCTCTTAAATTTAAATAAGTCGAGTCCTAAGTTTTTAAATTAAATTAAATTTGGTGGTGTAGGCAGTGGGAAGATTCTATTTTAAAGGGTTGTAGAAAAAAACATTAGTAATGTTTGCAAAGATAAAACACAAAATAAGACAATATATAAACTCATTATAAACAATAACCCTTTGGAATTATAATAAGAATTATTTTATCATTTCCATTTCTTTAAAATTTGTACATAGTTTGATAAAGGAAACTATTACTCTTCATGACAGCCGTTCCTACTTTAAAAGCCTGCAGAAAGTTAAGTATGAGTAGTTAGAAGTCAATCTTGTTCAAAATCAATATTTTTTATACCTCTGGGTTGGACAGTAGAAAATGGGACCTTTTAAAAAAGTTCCTATTAAGATTAAATCAACTTTTCATATTCTAACAATTTTAATAGAACATTGCATAAAAAACTATAAAGATAATATCCTTAAATGATAAAAAAAATCATTCACATGTATTTTTTCAGAAAATGTAGGTGTGAATAAATTTTAAATAGTGATAATTATTTCGTTGCATACTTTTATAATAACACTGTGATGTGATCTGTGCTTGTGGTTGTTGTTCATTGTCTAGCACTTATATAGGAAGAAGTGTTGCTTTTCCCAGTTACTGTACAAGCCCAGTATTGCTGAAGCTGAGCAAGGCAGGGAAAGCTATGTACAGCCTTGGAAGCACTGATATCAGAGAGATTTTTTTGGTGGAAATTACATGGCACAGGATATTGCGTTACAATCCTAAAGGAAGATCTAGTGGGTTGTCATGTCAGTAAGAATTTGAATCCGGAAATAAAGTTTCCAGAGGCAAACTAGTGTTCTATAAATCGCCCAAGTTCAACAATTATCCAACCTCTTAATTTTCACTCCCACCTTCATGGTGGCTCTTACTCGTTTCTTTTGGCTTACTGAAGTGTCACAATTAATAGATTGACTCTCTAATTTTAATGCAGTCAAAAAGAATAAATAACTATTAGTTTGTAACTAGTCTTGTTTATCACTGGCATTTATTTTAACATTTGGGTCTCCTATGCGTGGTGCAGGGTACCAAGACTTTTGGCCATCCCAACCGCTCCTTTAAAAAAAAGATTTATTAATTATTGGAAAGGCAGATATACTAAGAACAGAAACAGAAAGGAAGATTTTTTGTCCAATGACTTACTCCCCCATGCGGCCACAATAGCTGGAGCTGAGCCAATTCAAACCGCCGCCATATAGCATTTAGGCCAGTAGAAATGCTAGGCTGTCACACTGGGTCCAGGATAGGCCATTTCACATGGTATAATTTTCAATCGAAAGTGTATTAGAGCACAATTCTTGTAGAAACAATGTGCTTTCCCATGTGCTTGGGCAAGTATGAACTATGTATCAAGCTCCAGTCAGCAATGTTGTATTCTCCAATTTAGTACTAATGTACATGTCATTCAATACAACTGATACGGATTGTCTTTTGCTATAGGAAAAGAACCTGGAAGATAATTTACAGGAACTGGCTACAGATTTGGCTCCACTTTATAAACAATTTGCTCCCGAAGCTTACCAAAATCAGGTATGGTTTTAAATATTCTACAGTGCTTTCCAATGTGGTTGCATACTATGCATGTATATTCATATTGGAATATTCTGTGTCTCAGCACTGCTTCCAATTTCAGCTTCCTGGAATTGAGAGATGATGCTGAGATTAATCAGTTATAGCTTCTCAGCAGATGTGAAATCTCATTTTCAAACAGAAAAAAAAAAAAAAAAACCAGTAAAGATACCAGGAAGTAACAAGTGGCATGATATAGAACTTGAAGTTCTTAATTGGGTTACCGGAATGCTTTTACAAAACAGTATGTTCTATTAAATTTTGATATCTCGTGGGATACCTGATTAGAAAATTGCTTTCTGCCACAGCTCAAAAAGTGCATATTTGATCCACACAATTTTAATATTCAGGGTTTCTGTCATCCTCAGGAGCACAGGCAGCCTGCAGATGGTAACTCCGTGAGCTCTCAGTACAAATCCCAAGTATTGCTGAACTGTACTTTTCCCACAATACTTTGTAGCCTGAGACAATTGGGAAATTTGTAGGTGCTATTAAATTGACTGATGTGTCCTGCTGTTTGCCAAAGATGCTTCTTTTTGGATGATGGCTTTGTGTCTCACACATTGCTTTTACAGGTGGAAAATGAGCACATTGCCCGAGAATGCCGTCTTGGGAACAAGGAAGGCCGTCCTTTCTCTGGGGTTACTGCTTGCCTAGACTTCTGTGCCCACGCGCACAGGGACATTCACAACATGAGCAATGGAAGTACAGTGGTATGTCTAGAGTGAACTCTGGTGGGAAATATGGCATCCAAATGCACGTTTGTCTGTGCTGTTAGACATATCTTCCTCAAGCATATGTGCCATATGGACAAATTTCACAGACGGACACATCCTTTAGAAAAGTGTAGTTACTCAGTCTTCACTGAATATAGGTGAATGGTTATAAGCTCTCCAATTCATGGCAAATTGAGACATATTTCCCTCCTATGCCACTTCTACTCCAATATTACAGATTATGGATTATGTACTCTCGAGGTGCTTCTGCAGTTTACCTTGACAGAGTGAGCTTCCAGTGCCAGCCTCTGCCAGGTGATACTGCAGCAAAACCCAACCAGACCTCACGCAGTATAATTTATGCTGCATGATTAGGAACTATCGGCCCAGGCTCATCCATGACCGGACACTGCTTAGTCCATCCTATATCTACCCTGGTCCTCCAGAGCATCAGGTGGTGCTGGAGCCTAGCCCTTCCTTGTATGTTCTGTCCCAGGAAACTGCAGCCATGTCCAGACCAGTGGAGCAACCACTCCAGCCCTCACACTCACCAATAGGAACCCCAACCCAGTAATCTGGAATTAGATTTAGTAGTTAAGCTGTCTCTTGGAATGCTTGTATGCAATGAAGAAATGTCTAAGTACAAAAATTTAGAAAAATATAAATGTATAATATTCACAAGTAGAGTATTATAAGCTTGAAGCCATTTTGTATTATGAATAAAATTCAATTGTAATTTTTTTAACTTGGGCACAACACTGGTGGTTGTGGCTAATCTTATCAAGCAGAATTACTGCTTTCTTTCCAATTGGAAATTTTTCAAAATAGGGAGTTAAGGGCAGAATGTGACATGTGCAAGACTTCATGCTGCCATTTCATTTTCTCTTGCACCAGGTTTGTACTTTAACACGAGAAGATAACCGCTCTCCGGATGACATTCCTGAGGACGAGCAGTTGCACGTCCTGCCCCTATATAAACTCGCCGATGTAGATGAGTTTGGCTCCAAGGAAGGGATGGAGGAAAAGATCAAGTCTGGGGCCATCCAGATCCTCCAGCCCTCCCGCAAACGGAAGACCCGCTTCACTCAGCCCGTTCCTCGATGCGGGAAGAAGAGAGTTGCAATGATGTCTGAGGTCCTGGAACGCAAGGTTAGGGCTGTTGAGAAGAAGCCTGTTTCTCGAGGCAAGCAGAAAAATAAAGTCACAACAGTCCCCAACGGTAAGGTGTCCTGCAGCCCTAATGTGATAAGCGCAAAAAGGAATATTCCCCATCTGCTGTTCCACGCCTCAATCGTGGCCGCAAGCAGAGTGTGGGCAGGTTAAATTCACGGGTGATTGAATAAATTATGGCCTGTAAAACAAGAAGATTTATCCCATCAGGAATTGGGCAAGATCACAACCACACCCGAACAGGATTGGACGGGTAAGTGGGGCAGGAGTTGGATCAGAAGCTCTGGCTTTGACAAGTTTAAGACTCTTGTTAGAAAATTCTCCAAGGTTTATGTCAGACAGGCAATCGCATAAAAGTCAAGGTTTGAGACATTTTGACAGGAAATGGAGTTAGGAAGTCAACAGCGTCAGTGTTTGCAGACGGGACAAAGACATTAAGTTGTAGTCTGTCAGAGAAGAAGTGAGGCAGCCAGTAATTTATCCAAGGCTGATACCTGAGGGTTATATGTGGGCAGCTTCAGAAGAGTGGAAGATGAGGGAATGGAAGAGATTGGGCAGAGCTTCTGGTGAAATAGACATGAAGAGGACCTCAATAATGCAGTGAAAGCTACAAAGTGCAAGCATACAAGAATCCTCATTGTTGATTCATAGACATCCTCAGCCAGGAACTAATCCTTAGATTAATTCTGAGCAGACATCATATATTATGTGTGATTCATCCGTGCTCCTTCCTTGAAGATAAGGAGTCTTTATGATCTTTACATTATGCCAAAAGGCAAATCTTAACAATACTACAAGCTTCACTTGACTCCCTTTTCTTCTTTTTTAGATTTAGAAATTTTCATTCCTATTTGCTTGGCCCCAGGCTGTGAAGCTAATTTAGGAGCCAGGAGCTTCTGTGGGTAGCCGGGAGTCAATATTGGAGTCATTACCACTGATTCCCGGGGCTTGCGTGGGCAGGCAGCCTTAATTGGGAGCTACAACTGGGTGTGGAAAGCTGACTAGCCAGTGGCTGCACAGCTATGCCAAATACACCCTCCTGTCCTAGCTTTTTTTTTTTTTTTTTTTGTTCTTTACATTTGCTTTTGTTACAATTTGTAGCTTTAAAAAGTTATCTCGTTTAGTGCATTCTTTTTTATTTTTTTTTCAATTCCTTTTATTCATTATAAATGAAATTATTACTGTAGATTTTATTGGTTATTGTCTTTTGGTTTCACAACACATTCTGTACATTTGGTGACCCTGCTTTTTGCTTTAAAACAGGCTGTGTCATACTAGGTGTGCTTTAGATCATAACTGTCTGTGTGGACTGGCATCATGGCATGGCATCCACTTCCTGCAACAATGGCATCCCATATGCATCCCGGTTCAATTCCTGGCTACTCTGCTTCCGTTACCCTCTGAATGCACCAGTGAAAACAGCACGAGCTAGCCTGAAGTCATGAGACTGTCTGTCACCTATGTAGGAATCCAGGGTGGACTTTTAGGATCCTGTCCTAGAGCCAGCAGCTAGAAGATCTGTTTATCTTTAATTCTACATTATCTTTCACATAGTAGGAAGAAATGACCACCATGTAGGTTTTCTTAATGAGTTGCAGAGACTCAAGCCTTAGTCATTACATGGCATCCCTGCGGTAGTACCTGTTTGTGATGAAGCAATGCCGCATCTCCTGAGGAGTTGATGTAATGGCTGGGTTATCCTACAGGATGTCTTCACACTGTAGGGTCCTTTCACTTTATGATTTTAAGTGGGATTCATTTAAAACTGTTTTTATATCTTGTTAGGGTCATTTTTTCCTCAATGAAGTTTATTGGAAATATCAGAAGTGTTTCTTCCCAGAAGTATGTACATTCTGAAGTACTGTGATGAGGATTTTTTCTTTGCCTCTTTTAATGAAGATGCACATAAATTTTTTCTTCCTGTAGTAAAAAATAGCATTTGAAATTTATTTTCTCAAATCTTTTGTGCTTTTGCTTAGGTTATAAAGGCTACCTGTACTTATTTGAAATGCAGAAATATCTTCTTGTTCACTCAGCCAGCACAATGGGACATGAGCTTCTTCCGCTGCTAAACCTCTGTACCAAATGTCTGCTGCCCCGATTCTTATTTCTGCCATGACAACTAGTTCCAGTCTGACCTTATATAATCCTGTCCCATATCTAAAATCGGCAATTTCTCCTGGGCACCTCACTCTTCTGGGCCAATTTTAATACTCAAAATGACAGGGTGTTCCTTAGTTTGCTTCATGTTTGTATTTTTAATAGAAGAGGAATATTTTTTTTTCTGCAAGAAAAGATATCACCATGCAGAATTGTTGAAGTGACCCCATAGGAAGCTTATCATGCCATCTTGTTAGCAACTTGATTTTTCCTCAATTTATTGTTTTATTTCCTAAAGATTTATTTTTATTACTTTTATTGGAAAGGTGGATATACAGAGAAGAGGAGAGACAGAGAGGAAGATCTTCCGTCCGATGATTCACTCCCCAAGTGAGCCGCAACGGCTGATGCTGTACCAATCTGAAGCCAGGAGCCTCTTCCGGGTCTCCCACGTGGGTGCAGGTTCCCAAAGCTCTGGGCCGTCCTCTACTGCTTTCCCGGGCCACAGGCAAGGAGCTGGAAGGGAAGCGGAGCTGCTAGCATAGAACCGGCGTCCATATGGGATCCTGGGCGTGCAAGGCGAGGACCCTAACCACTGCGCCACCGTGCTGGTCCCTGCATTTATTGTTATGACGCACATCTGGATCCTTGCTGTTTGATAAGAAAAGTCATGTACTATCCACATTCTCAGATGCAGCAAGCGGGATTTTCTCTTTAGTCTTTGCATATATATTCATAACCATACACATAGAATTTGATATCTGTGTCTTTAAAAATTCTGTTTGTGAAAGTAGCCGAACAGGGAGTGATGTTTTGTCTTCTGGCTTATTCCCCGATGTCGTGTCAGGCCCCAGGGCATTATAAGGGTACTGGATCACAAGTGGAGCCAGTGCTATTACAGGGTGCTAATGCCACAGGTAGGACCTCGTAGTACCACGAGATGAGCCCCTTCAATGTTAAAAAATAATCTTATATTTTATCATAAGCAAATCTCTTAGAGTTCACACCCCTACGGAGTCCAGGCTAAGCTAGAAACGGATAACAGAACCAACTCCTTCAGGTGTCACCTGCGGCTTTTTATGTTGCACAGTAAGAAGAAGCTTGAAGCGACAGTTGTTCCAGGACATGGATCTTTTATTTGTATAGGAAAGTCAGATTTCCAGAAAGATCTTCCTAAATGGCCAGAGACGAATTGATGTGCCATAAGGAGCCATTCTGGTGATTCTTCTGTGTCTCCCATATGGCTGTATTCTTCCAAGGCCTTCCTAGCCAGCTATTTCCCTAGCAAGATTCCAAGTGGAGCTAACAGTTATCTGAGATGCTGGTACTTACAGGTGTTTTGCCCCAGTGTCTGCCCCTTTTTTTTGTATCACTTCCTTTTCCCTTGTAATTGACATTACCTGACAATTGCCCTGAGACACAAAGCCTTCAGCATTTTCACTTTTTCCAAAAATGAAATATTGCAATGCTTAGCATCTATTTGTACCACTATGTATCAACGGCACAGCTTCTGATGTATACTTTCATTTACTTACATCCTAACCTTTTAGAATCTTATATTTGCTATGTTGAGTAATGAGCTTTGAAACTTTGACTCAGTTTTTGCATTTGTGTTTGCTTTTGGAATTAAGAGTTGTGTATGACACATAATTGATGAAAAGATATTCAAGGCATTGAAACAAATTTGTTAGTGTATGTTTGTGTCATTGTAATTGCACACAGTTAATTTCCTCATTATACTTGTCTTTCAATACAAGAACTAGCAAAGATTTTATTTATATTCACATTTGGTATCCTCTTTCTGTTTATGAAGTAAATTTTCAGATGATGGCAACTGATGTAAAAGATTTAATTTCTCGTCTAAAATTAAGAAAAGATTAAAAATGTGGCAATTCAATCCATTTCAGGGAAAGTGGCAAACCCATCTCCACTGTATGCCTCGTCCTCAAATACAACCTTTTCTGGAACTGCAGAAAGAAATAGCTTTCCCTTGGGCACAATGCCTTCTGGAAGACCCTATGGTGCTGATGCAGTTACTGGTGATTGCCCACAACCTGACGAAGGACCTTCATCTCCCATGGCGCAGTCCTCGATTCACCCCGATCCTCTCACCGCTACTCCTGAGCAGTCCCCAATGTTAACCTCTGCTCTTGGGGAGGAATGTGAAGAGCTTTCAGAAGCTGATGAGACTCTACCGGACGACCAATTATCTGATGACCCACAGTCGGCTGCCGAGGATCAGTCTGCCAACACTGAAGAGTATTGGTCAGACAACGAGTACATCTTCTTAGACCCCACCATTGGTGGGGTGGCCATAGCACCCACACATGGCTCCATTCTAATTGAGTGTGCCCGGCGAGAGCTTCATGCTACAACTGCTGTTATCCTTCCCAACCGGAACGTGCCCGTACGCCTCTCCCTCGTATTCTACCAGCACAAAAACTTGAATAGGCCGCAACATGGTTATGAACATAACAAGAGTAAGTTTGAGGCTAAAGAAGCAAATAAAAAACCTAAGGCGCCAGAAAGGACAGACAAGGCAGCTAATGAAGTTGCTGTTTTGTCCCCCGAGGTAAATGCATTAAAAGATATTCCTTCTCATAAAGCATTAACATTAACCCATGATAATGTTATAACGGTATCCACTTATGCTCTCACACACGTTGCGGGGCCCTATAACCATTGGGCTTAAAAGATTTGTTTCCCATTTTTATTGTATTTTTTCAAGGTGCTGTAAAAGAAAGTCATGTTATTGTCGACTATATATTCATCTCGCCCACTTCAAGTTTGAAAGTATTGGGTGAGTACTTAGCTGTGACTATCAACTAACTGGTAAAGGTGCACATTGTAAACAAAACTAAGAAGAAAAAAAAAAGAATTACAGTTTTAAACACATACAGAAGTGTTTGGGCTAGGTGTTAATTTTGACAGACTCACTCAGTTTGGTGCTTTAAAAAGTCTGTTTACTATGAAACCAGAGTCATTTTTAGAGGATTTTACCAGGCTCTTGTGCTATGATGTAAAATCAAGACACAGTGTTAACTGTACACAGCTCCCTGGTGCTTTTCCACATTAACACAGTTGAAAATAAGCTGAGTGATAATTTCATGGTGCCATTGTTCAAACATCTTCCAATCATTGCTAGAAAAGCAGCATATTACTTTGAAATAAACCAATGAAATACTTTTTGTCTTAAAATGTTTCTCTTCTATCAAATAATTCATTATTGTTAGTAATGGTTGGAGGCTGTTCATAATTGTATATATTTTAAAAAGCACTTTCTATTTTTTAAAGTAACTTGAAATAGTATAGTATGAGAATCTATTGTTTGCATATTTGCATATAAGAGGTATCATTCTTGCTGTATAGAGTTCCATCTTGTTAACTGCAGTTTGTATTCTAATCATGTATGTGGTTTATGTTCTATTTGATGTGTCCTTTCACATCTACATACCTGCTACGTGTATAAATTTGTTAGGTAATGCAAAGATATTATAAGATTGTAATTGGAATACATATCATCAGTACTGACTGTCTTTAGAATTAAGAGTGATGTCTTCTGATACTGAGCAACCATGGCCTCAATTTACTTTGAAGCTTAACTGTTCAGTACAATCCATGAGACATGATTGCAAAAGAAGTTGGGAGGAAATTACATTTACAAGACTCAAATGCTTCTTTTCCAGAGCCCTACCCCTCCCAGAAGGCCTTATTCTTGTCATTTAGAATTAAAAAGATTTTCCTATTGATACCTTGGGAATGTAAAGTCCTTATTGATGCCTCCTGTCCCAGAGAAATCATGGGAATGGAAGTACCAACATGGCTTAGTGCATTAAGAGGTAAATCACTGTTTAATCCTAGCATGTTAATTTGAGGAAGTGAAAATTCACCTTCTCTGGCCTATGCCCTCGGTATCAGGAATTAGGCTTTCCGTTTACTTTATTCTTCCCATTACCTTATCCAATGGATTCTAATAGCAAAATGAACATTTAAACAAAGGATTCCCCTCAAGTTAGTATCTGAATAAGAGGAACCTTAAATGAAATACTTGATCCCTTTCCTCAGCAGAGGTGCTATCACATATAAAGTGTCAGATTCCTTGGGAGTATAGAAAACCTAATGGTGCTTCTCCCTTGGAAATGCCATAGGATGTCTAATTCATAATTTTGGTGCAAAAACAGTTCCAGTAAGCTATCTAATGAAAAACTTGCCCTAACTTATTTAAAAAGTATATATGGTGCAAAGTATCACTTTAAAGCTTTTGGCTAATTCAAGCAAAGGAATATGAAGGGATTGTATATAAGGACTTATCCATTGATCAACCATTGATACCTGCTTCTACAACATGTAAAATAAGGTGATTGTTTTGTTTTAGTATTTTGTGTGCCTTAGAGTTTTGTTTTCAAATGTGTATATTTTTTTGAGCCTGAGGTTTCTTACCGCATATAAATATTTAAAATAAGTGATTGTTTATTGCTTCAGCTGCTCCAATAAGATAATTCCTGGGATTAGACTATCAGGAATAGACCCAAGTGTAGATTTTAGGCTTTAGCTCCCACTTGAAATTATTTCCTCACTAGATTTAATGAATTGGCTACGTCCATTCTTTCAGGATCCATTTCATTGAGTTTGAATTAGCACACAGTGAGAAGATTTAATTCTTTGCCAACATTTTTCTTCAAGCTTTCAATTGGTTTCTATATCTGATTGTTTGTTTATGGGACTTTTGAAGCTTGCTGCGAAAACCTGAATATATTCAAACTAATTAATGTCTTGCAGACTTGCAGGCTGCTAATAAAATAATTCCTTGCCGTCATTGAGTCCTTTAAAATATTATTTGCTGCACACTCTATTTTTAGTGGCTCCAGGGCCATTATAGCTCCATTGACATCTTGTTTCATTCACAAAATGGCAAATATAACATTACAAATCTGAGATGTGTAGTCATTGGAAAATGAGGCTATGTGCAACTGTAGATAAATTTTTGCCATATAACTACATATTTTCAATTTCTTTAGCAGTTAGCATCCTCATTTAGTTATTTTGATTCACCTGAATAACAAGCAAATAGGACATATCCTTAGCACATGAATAAGTGCATACTGTGTATGCATTAGCTGCTTCCTAGTGGTATCGCAGCAGTAAAATCCCACATAGCCGCTTTTTGCAATGGCATGTATAATATCTCCAAACTGTTCACCAACAATATCATGTTAAAACAATCTGGAAGCCAAATTATGACATTGTTGCATGACAAGTTCCAGTAATGGGCATAGTATTTCCTTTTAATGTGTCAAATCAGTAGCTGTATGCAAGTTTGAGTAATACAAAGTTACCTTCAATTTTACACCATTAGTGCATGGAAATTCGTTATTTGTCCAAATCTAATATCATTGTGCATTTTGATCTTTGTGGATGTGGTAATACCCTCAGCACTGGTGTGACACAGTGGAAGTGCGTGGCTATTGTGTTTAGCAGAGTTGTATAAAAACATTTTGAGAGGACCCAGTGAGGTACAGCAAAGTTCCTAGCAAGACTGGATTAAGATGGCTAGCAGAAATGCATGTGGTGTGTCACGGAAATGTTACCTATGGAGGTGTCTTACTGCATCCTAGGAAAAGTAAACTACTTTTTTTTCACTATTTAAATAAGCAAGTATCAAATAGATGGAGTCTATGCCTTTTATTCACCTTGGAACTGGTGTTAGACATATACTAGATATTAGAAAAGATAGAATGATTGAGATAAATGTGATTGATATCTTACTGTTTGTATTATGTGCATACTACCTAGCTAAAATTGTACAGTCCTTTCATGTCCAGTTGTCCTCACAATTATGGTCTTGGCATTAATTTATTTTAAGCACATAGCCCTTCTACCCACAGTTAACATTTCTGTAAGCTGCAGTGGTCAGGACTGACCAAAGCCAGCTATCCAGAACTACATCCAGATCGCCAATGTGGCTGGTTGAATTGTGTTGGAATACTATTTAATTCTGCATAACATTAAGTATGCCCATCAATGTACTGGATTTTTGACATCAGCCCCTGTGGAACTGCATATAGAACCTTCTGATGTCATTAGTACCTGAATTTCTGCAGGTCAGATTATGGTCTGCACGGATCATTCTACTAAAAGCTTTTGAAAAGGTTCCATTCAATGCTCTTCAATTAGATAAATTTGTGTATTTTCTTCGAATATAGTGAGAGTCATTGTCACATTTCTGCTCAGCTATATAAAACACGGACTGAGTTATTTATTTTTGAGGTGATAGAGCATCCACATACTAAACCTCTTCCCAGTTCCTGGATGATGTGTTAATCTGTGCCTTCTGGGCACTCAGTTAAAACTTGTTGTCTGTTCATACCATGTGTTTTACTGCTTTGAGTAATCCAAAGGTATACCTTAGGTTGCCACTCCTCTTGTAATCCTTTTCATAGTGCGCAAGATTTACTATCACTGGCTTTAAAATTCCAACAATTTTGTTGGCTGTACTCCATTCACACCCTTACTATAATATTTGCAATCCTGGGTTGTGAACTTTCTGCTAGTTTTCTCAACTGCAGATGTCTGTTATGTTAAAGCAATGGTTCCTTCATGGTAACAATGCTATCATGTAGAATGTGTTACTGAATTTTACCCATTTATGTGTGAGATTTTAGAAATCCTTGGTTTCTAAACTAAAAAATTTCCCATAACTTGATTAGGTTTGATATTGTAATCTTTGAGGAAGATTCTCACTGAATGTACTGACTTGTAAAGCGTCCTTAGTGACTATCTGTGCAAGACACCATATTAGTTATAAGTTAGCTGGCCAGTGAGTGTAAATAAGTAATCAGGTTTGATCTATACTAGTTTTTTCATTGCATGTTTTTCTTACCTCCCAATCCAATCCAATTTTGAGGATGGATAATTAAAACCTGTTTTGTAATGTATAGATAAAAAAAAAACTTTTTTGTTGTTTGCAATATTGGAATTGTTTTGTAATCTGGGTGAGATTAAATTTAAAATGAATTGAAGGTTAACTTAAATATGTTGCAAAAGTATACCTAACCCCATGGAAGCACTTTTGGACACAAAATAAAGGGCAGAAACATGGAAATTTATGCTCCCGTCATCATGCTAAAAGGTGAAAACAAATATTTTTCATATTCTTTTCATTCCACATCTTTCATGCTATGAATGTTCTAAGCTGTCAATCGGCTACAATGTGCAGCTTTGAAGGTAGCCAAATTTGCTCTCCTCAAGTTAAAAAACTCGTGGATGCAAAAATAACCAATAGCTGGCTTCCAGTCAACTAAATGTGTTACTACATAAAAATTTTATCAAACCCATTTGAAGCAGAATGAGCCTTATCATTCACGAAATATGCTTCTGAAGTATTTTCCTTTCATGAATTTATTTTTTTCATAGTATACAACGTTTCCCCTTATTCCTAGTACTGTTATCTTAGGGCTTTGATTCATGAAATTTTTTTCATTTTCTTCCTTGAAAACCTCTTTTTATAATGACTATCCCTATATAATTTTTAAGTACGATTCAGGAAGACTAAAATCGACTCATTACATTCAAGGTTTAAAGTTCAGTGAAATATGGATGTACTGAAGGAACTTGCTAGATAGGCATTTTTTTCCCCAACCCTTCATGGAAAACCTGACATCTCCAGGACATAGTCTCTCACTGATTTGCAATTTGTTTCTTGATACTCTTTATTTCTTGCTAGGGTAAGTCTAAATCAAACATTGAATATACCTTTTCTCTAGAAAAGAGGTAGGTATTTTGGCTATTCCATCAATATATTCTCTGTCATTGAAAGAAAAAAAAAATCTCAGGCCAAACTGTCTTGATTTTTAAATGAAGCCCTACTTTTGGTAACTGCCTCTCCTCACCGTTGGCTATCTGTACTGTGGCTGATGACAATAGGACTTTACAAAAACAATAATTATTTTTATTGCAATGTATTGATTTTTCTTTATCTTTTATGAGATGACATTGTGATGGGTGCTTTAAGAGAAATATTTTTCCAGAAATGATTTTATAGTAACAACTGAAGGAAGGTTTTGCATTGTGAAGTGTGAATATTTGTGTAAACATGGAGTCATGAAGTGTTCCCGGAACAGAAATTTACAAACTGTTTGGCAGAAAGAGTAACATTGAATTTCATTTTGTACATTTTCTCATGCTATCTCATGAGCTGCTAAGTCAATTCATGTGTATATCCTTACCTTTGTTTAAAGGAGAAAGTTTTATTGGTGGGAGTAAGGTTCCTCATCATGGTAAAATCTAGGTGTACAGAATTCCCAATATTCCTTTCTGTGGTTGAGTTGTCTCTCCTTAGGATGTATTTACTATTTATGATTTACCTCTTTTTTTGCCATCCTACTGTATTAAATATAACCAACAGTGAAATAAGTTAGTACAGAAATGCCTGTAAAACTCAGCAAACGTCCATTTTTGTTCTTAACAACTGGAGAAAGCAGTATAAGAAAAAGCACTTCACCATGTAGAAGAGAGAGAGAGAAAGCGCCATGATGAGGTCAAGCCATGATCCCCATGCAATCATCGGCAGCAAGGGAACACTCAATAGCAGTACTTGAAGATTTGTGAGTTGGAATTGCATGTTACTTGAAAGATCTAATTAAGCTAAATTTTGGTGCACAGCAGTTGTACATGATTTCATGTTTATATAGTAAAAATGCATTGAAATGTACTAATGTTGAAACATACATGTAAAGATAGTTGTGGAGATTGTCTTATATTTTCCTTGTGTGTCTCATTTGTTTAGAGCATAAAGTTTTGTTAATTGTTCTAACTGATTAAGGCTAAATGAATACTGTAATTGAAAATATATTTTAAATCTTTGTCATGAGTTTTTAAAAAAATTATTGCAAATTGTATCATTCCTGATTACACAGACTTTGTGGGTGGATATAAATAAATTTTATACTTCTATTTTGCACCTGGTAGTCTAATTCTTCTTTCCTCTATGAAATGGTACCTTAAAATGTAGGTGTTAGATGGAACAAGTTAAACCTCCACTTGTGATACCCCCCATGCCATAATGAAGTCCTTGCTAATATAACTGAGAAACAGTAGTACTTGAGTTACAGCCTGGCACCTGGATTTGATTTCACCTAAGCTATGCTATTGCAAACATGGGGTAAACCAGCTGATGGGACATCTTTATGCAAACAAATTTACACTGCAATAAAATTTTCATAATTTGTCCACAAAGGGCTGAGATTACCAAGTTTATGAAAAGCATTAAACAGGGCCCAGCACGATGTTCCTAGTGGCCAAAGTACTTTACTTGAACGCACCAGGATCCCATATGGGCACCAGATCTAGTCCCAGAGTCCCCACTTCCCATCCTGCTCTCTGCTTGTGGCCTGGGAAAGCAGTCAAGGATGGCCCAAAGCCTTGGGACCCTGCACCCATGTGGAGACCCAGAAAGAAGTTCCTGGCTCCTGGTTTTGGATCAGAGCGGCACTGGCTGTTGCAGCTTCTGTGGAGTGAACCAGAGGATGGAAGATCATTTTCTGATAATCTGACATTGGAATAAAAGAAAAAATACATTTTGTTTATTTCTAATGGAAAGTCAGTTACAGAGATAGGCGAGACAGGAAGTGAAAGAAAGAGCAACAGATCCTCAAATTATCTCGTGTGGATAATTTGATCAATCTGGATGTGGATCAATCTGATGCCAGGATCTGGGAGCTTCTTGTTTCCATTCATTGCAGGACCCCAATCCCTTCTGCCATCTTCTGCTTTCCCAGACGTGAAGCAGGGGCTGGATGGGAAGTGGAGGAGCTGGAACAGAAACCAGTGCCCACAGTGGATCTGGTGAGGATTTAGCTACCAAGCATCATGCCAGGCCTGAGCTTGTAGTTAATTCTGGGTCATGGATTCTTGGATCCATGGACTTGAGGCATTTTCTGCTGATTTCCCAGTTCTGGAGCACTGACCTGGATCAGCGTTGCAGCTGGATATTGTAAGTTACAAATTTAAAAGCTCAGTGTTGAGCAGTTTTGAATGGTGAGTCCATGGTCACTTCCCTTAGTGCCCATATGGGGTGTTGTTGCTGCATGCAGAGGGTTAGTGTAAGATGTCACCACTCCAGCCTCTAGTTGGCGTTTTCTGTTCACTTACTAATGAAGCAATTGTCTATTATGTGAGCATATTCTAAGCAGTAGGTAATTTACAACCCAAAAAGGGTTTCACCATGACTTTTCATGCTGCCACCGTGATCTTTGATCTCCAACCCCTAGAATGAGAGATTAGTTTCTGTTTGCTTTATTTTTATTTATCTTGTTTACTTGAATGTCAGAATCAGACATGGAATGATAGAGATGGATCTTCCACTGGTTTACTCGCCAAATGGCCACAAAGGCTGAAGTTGGACTGGTCCAAAGCCAGAAGCCAGGAGATTTTCTTGGACCTCCCAGGTGGGTATAAGGTCCCAAGCACTTGGTCCAACTTCCATTGCTTTTCCAGGCATTTTAGCAAAAGTGGGTGCCCATATGGCAGCTTCATTTACTATGCCACAGCATCAGTCCCAAGTTTCTGTTTAATTAGAAACAAACTCTTCTGTGTGACTTTGATTATGGCAAAAATCCAAAACTCCAAGGATTTATGCAGATCAAATCTTGTAAGAAAAACAACAAAAACTCCGAGGAGTGGAGCAGTCAACATAATTCAGGATATTGTAAACTTACAAATTTAAAAGCTGGGTGTTCAGCAGTTTTGTATGGTCACTTCCCTTAGAACCCTTGATGTCAGAGTTCAGCTAAAGCTGGGCAGATCTTAAACTGAAATAATCCAAACATTAAACATTACTGCTGTCTTAGGGAATTTCCAGATAACCGATTCTTCTGAAGTTGATAAGCATTGGAAGGGATGTTTACCAGGACAGACAAGGCTGACAGAGTCCCAGGAATCCTGAAATGCCCTCCTAACCCCCCTCTCAACCCCACACCCACCCAGGCTGAGGAAGTAAAACGGAGAGCAGGTGAAAAGGATTGGTTAAAAAATAATAAATACATAGATGATAAAGTAAATTGGTTGCAAACTAACAATTTAGAGGTAGGAAAAGAAGGTGAGGGCACGTGAGTGACAGCAGGGTTTCACTCAATGGCATGGATGGTTCTACGCTAACCATCACCAGCAGCAGAGAGGAGACCCCACCAGTATGGACCACTGGTTATAACCAGCAACTTCCCTGTGGTGCTACACATGGAAATTCTTGCAGCTTTTAATAAGAACACTTTCATTACATGGAAGAAGCTTAGCAGGTGTGGCTATACTTGTGGCCCAGCCAGATAAGCAGCAGCTGTGACATCCACATCCCATGTTTAAGTGCTGATTGAAGGCCTAGCTGCTATGCTGCCCCAGCTGAGGCGCCCTGGCAGGCAGTGCTAGATGGTACTTAGGCTCCTGCTGTCCACATGGGCGACCCAGATGGAGCTTTGGACTTTTGGCATTGTCATGGCCCAGCTCTGGCCACTGACGTCTTTTGAGAAGTGAACCAGTGAATGAAGGAAGTATTTTTCTCTCTTCCCCCTTTCTTTTGTCTTCTGCCCCTTTGACGTTTCACTTCAAATAATTTGCCAATTACATATCTCCACATCCTTTTTAAAAACTCTCACATGTATTCTTTTACTTTGAAAATATTTTATTATTTTAATGGGAGGCAGATTGGATTTAGAGAGAAAGAAAGATCCTTTATCCATTGGTTTATTCCTCAAGTAGCCACAATGGCCAGAGCTAAAGCTAATTCAGAAACCAAGAGGCAGGAGCTTCTGGGTATCTCCAGTAGGTGCATCGTCCCAAGGCTTTGAGATATCCCTGGCTGCTTTCCCAGGCCACGAACAGAGAGCTGGATGGGAAGCTGGGCAGCTGAGACACAAACTGGTGCTCTTATGACATCTGGGCGCATAGCAAGGTGAGGATTAACCATTCAGTCACCGTGCAGCACACGTTAAAATATTTTAAATAGTGAGTTGTAGCTGAGTGCATTGACATTATTCTAAAAGTTGTTGGGGGATGTGAACGAAACCTGTCTACGCCGCCAAGTCAAAGAACTAAAAGGAATGGGGGAAAAAAAAAATAAGACAAAATCACAAAATGGCGGCCAGCCTGGAGGGAGTCACGTGGCCGCCATCTCTTTCCTTGCCAACCTTCAAGGAAGTCTTTCCCTCTCTCTCTCCAAGCGCGGACACGCTCCCCGCTCGTTGTTCAGGGAAGCCAAGGTAAACCTTTCCCGACGCAACCCAGTCCCGCCAGCCGAGGACCTGGGGAGGCCTTCGGAATGCGGCCGGGAGCGCGCACGCCGTGCGTCTCCCCGTCAGCGTCGGCCCTGCGGGAGCGGTGGAGGAGGGGAGCGCGTAGAGGAAGCGAGGGAGGCTTGCGCATGCGCCCGGGGCTGATGGGTTTGAAATGGCTCCGGTGTTAGCCGGGAACCGACGCAGGTGAAGGTCTGGTCCGCGCAGTTGCAGCTGTAGGCGGCCTGGCCGGGGATCTCGCTTCCCGTCGGATCCACGGAAGGGCTGGGAAGCGACCGTCTCGGTGGCACGGCTTCTGCAGGCCCGCGACGGTGGGGCTCCCGCGGGACTGGGGCGGGAGGGACGCGGTTCCTTTTGTGCGGGTCGGAGCAGGCCCCGCGCGGCGCCCCTCCCCCAGCCCCGCGCTCTTCCCCGCCGCCCTCGGCCCGAGCGGCGGCGGTCGGTCGCGGGCTCGGGATAAGCTGTGGGTGTTGAGTCCCAGACTCGGGCCTGGGGCTTGGCGAGGCGGCCCTCGATGGCTGGGCTTTTTATTGGGGGGGGGAGGGGAAAGCTAAGGAGGTTGGGGAGCCGGTGGCTTTTTACGACCCGTACGTGGTTATGGCGGTGGGGGCTCCCAGTAACCCCCAGTTGGCGCTTCCCCATGGGGTGGAGAGGTAGACTGCGCCCTCGGCGGCCTGCGGCCCTTCGCGAAGATAGATGGCGGGGCTCAGGCCGCTGCCTTCTCGCCGGAGGAGCGGGGATGCTCAGACCGAAACCTTGGCCTTCTCCGGCCGGACTTCAAGGGGGAGGGGTCCCCGCAGTGGTTCTTCATGGGGCATCCGTTATTCCAACTGTCTTTCCCTTCGCACGGAACGGAAACGAAGACCCCCCCTCCCCTTTCCCTTTTCTCCTGGAGAAAATAAAGCCATGTTCGGTTTCGTGATATCCTTCGATACCTTTTTTGTTTTTTGGGTTTTTTTTTTTTTTTTTTTTTTTTGCGTTCTCTTCCCTATCACCTATTAATATTACTGAATTCATCGCTGCGCTTACCTTATCCCCCCGCTCCCCAACGCATTGCCAGGGGAAACACGCAGGGTGTAATTATAATATAAAGCTGTGAACTTTGAGCAGTCGGTTAGAGACTGCGGATGGTCCTCGCTGTGTGGCAGTCTGTAATCACAGAAGTCTGCCCCGATTAGTGGTTTTTAAAAAACAAACAGGGTGCGTTGGGTCATCTCGTTGATGGGAAATGTTCCTGCATTTCAGACACTCCTTCTCCCACCCCCCACCTTTCTACTTGCTGTTGTTTCTGCTTAGGAAGACACTCCCAAAAGACAAAACATTTCTTTCTGTGACATTTGCAGTTGGGTTGAACTTTAAAATGTGGATCCTCTCTTACTAGGTCGCTGCTGTAGAAGACCAGCCGAGGGCTTTTCTTCCGTTGCATCATGGCTCAGTTTGGAGGACAGAAGAATCCGCCCTGGGCTACTCAGTTTACAGCCACTGCAGTATCTCAGCCAGGTCAGCCTCCTGACTCGGTGTTCCAGAAAGGTGGAATGAGGGTAGTAGCCACCGCACAGGCTTGCAAGGGTTGTTACCTTTGATTTATGCAGAGCTTTTAAAATTTCACAGGGAACTACAAAAAAATTTGTTGTACACAGTGGCTTCAGGGTTTTGTGTGTCTATGTGTGTGTTTTAAGATTTATTTATTTTTATTTTTATTGGAAAGTCAGATTTACAGACAAGAAGATGTTCTGTCCATTAATTCACTTCCCAAATGACCCTAATGGTTAGTGCTGTGCTGAACCGAAGCCAGGAGTCAGAAACTTCCTTTTCCAGTCTCCCACGCAGGTGCAGGGTCCCAGAGCTTTGGGCCAGCTGTGACTACTGCCCCTGGCCACAAGCAGGGAGCTGGATGGGAAGCAGGGCCGCTGGGATTAGAACTAGCGCCCATATAGTATCCTGGTGAGTGCAAGGGAAGGACTTTAGCTATTAGGCTTCTGTGCCAGGCCTAGCTTCAGGGTTTTAAACACCTTCATTTAATGAGCTTTATTTAATGTGGTGTTAGGTTTTGCAGGCATCTACTTTGTTTACTTAGTAAAGTGTATGAATTGACAAAGGAAGTTTAAAAGTCAACGTATTCCTTTACTTATTCAAAAGTAAGTTTATTTGAAATCTATGCTGCTTGAGAAACTCAAAAAAAGAATTCTGGTATCAGATAAAGGTAAAAGATAAACAGTTGAGGAGGCAATAAGCGAATATGTATGTTTTCCAAATTCAGTAATTTCTCAAAGTCAATGAAAAATGTTGAAACTTTTAATACGTTTCTTCTTGATTTTCTTTGGAAGATTTTTTTAATGATTTCTTTGGAAGGCAGAGTGACAGGGATGGAGCAAGAAAGATCTGAAGTTTTTCATCTTTGTAAAGATTTATTTATTTGAAAAGCAGATGACAGTGCTTCCATCTGTATGTTCACTCCCAGCTGGCCTTAGCAGCCTGAGCACTTGGGCCATCTTTTGCTGCTTTCCCAGATTGATTAGCAGGAAGCTGTATCTGAAGTTGAGTAGCTGGGACTTGAATCTGTGCCCTTTTGGGGTACTGATGTCACTCACAGCAGGTTTACCCACATAGCCACGGCACCAACCTAGGATTTGCTGGCACGCTCCCCACGTGTCCTCATTGACTGGTACTGGTCTAGACTGAAGCCAGGAGCCTGGAACCAAATTGCGCCTCCCACATGGGTAGCAGAGACCCAAGTATTTGAGTCATCACCATCTTCCTCCCGTGCTTATTAGCAGGGAACTGAATTGGAAGTGCCAGGACTTGGCACTCAGATGGGTTGCTTTTGTTCTGGGTTTGAGGGTAGGGGAAGTTACTGAATTTGCACAATGTACTCCTCCCCTCATTTATTTTTTTAGTTACAACTTGATTTACATCTTTGTATTCTTTATTTTTAGATTCATTTATTTTTATTGCAAAGTCAGATATAAAAACAGAAGGAGAGACAGAGAGAAAGATCTTACATCCACTAGTTCACTCCCCAAGTGGCCACGATAGTCAGAGAGCTAAGCCGATCCAAAGCCAGTAGTCAGGAACTTCTTCCTGGTCTCATAAGGGTTCAGGGTCCCAAGGCTTTGGGTCATCCTTCACTGCTTTCCCAGGCCTCGGAACTGGAGCGGAAGTGGTGTTGCTAGGATTAGAACTAGCGCCCACATGTGATCCTGGTGCTTGCAAGGGAAGGACTTTAACCATAGGCTACCCTTGCTTTGCATTCTTAAATATGATAAATCTTCAGTGTCTGAGAGTTTCAGTTGGGCTTCTAAAATATGGTACAGTCTGTACAGCTTATTCTGTTACTTTCAATCTATTTTGGTTTAGGCTGTATCTTTTACTAGTTCCTTGTTGCCTTGTACTTTTGGAGGTCAATTGCTGAACCACTGTGTCTTCTCACTTGAGTGTTCTAAAATGTGACAGAAATGATTATGTAGGTGACCTTTATCCATAACGGAATGAATACCATAGGGTTTTTGGTTTAATTAATTTGCTTTGGGAGATTAACAAGTAGTAGTTACTTTTGCAGGCAGTTGCAAACACTGTGAATGGCTTCTCGGCTTTTTGGCTAACATCAAGTGTAATGAAAACACTGAAATATTACATTTAGTTTAATGCTAATTAAATTTTATATCAAAATGTGGGAAGACTGAAAGCAACCAAGTTTTGATTCAGTAGGTTTAGGAATTTTACAACTACTGTGGGTCCAGAAACAAATAATGTATTCTTGGACTTTGATACAAACTAAACATGGTTTGGCTGGCTTTTACTACAATTGGTTTTAGAGTCACATCTGTAATATACCAATAAAATGGCTATTGCCCTAGAAATTGTTATGCCTAACTTTTAACATTTGTATTATAATAATTCTATGAATAGTAGTCCTTATTTTTAAGACTGAAGAATGAAGATACCAAGGTTTATGAGCTTGTCACAAAACGAAGGTAGTAGTGAATATAGTGAATACATGACTTCCTTTTCTGTATTTGCCAGTAGAGATTCCAGATATGAAGATTTTTTTTTTAAGATTTATTTATATTTGAAAGTCAAATATACAGAAAGGAGAGACAGAGAGGAAGAAGTTCTGTATGCTTATCCACTCCCTAAGTAATGGCCACAGTGGCCAGTGCTGTGTCGATCTGAAGCCAGGGTCTCCAACGTGGTGCTTTGGGCCATCCTCACTGTTTTCCCGGGCCACAAACAGGGAGTCGGATTGGAAGTGGGGCAGCCGGAATTAAAACTGGTACCCATATGGGATCCTGGCGCGTGCAAGGCAAGCACTATAGCCATTAGGCTTTCAGACTGGGTCCATGAAAATTCTTCAAACAGCATTTGTTTGTGCTGTATTAAGATTTTTCAAAACAATTTTGCTAACACATCATCTTATTCAGTAACCAGTTTTGTTTTTACTTTTATTGGAAACGCCATTAGCAGGGCTTTGGATTAGGGTTTCAACTGCCTTCATCTAACTAGTGACTGGATTGGATGTGTTTTAGGCACTGGCTTTTTCTGCTATGTCACAATGCCAGCTCCACTAATCATTCTAATAAAATGATTATCAATTTGAAGCAAATTTCTATCAATTTTTTTTCAGTGATGCAGCAAGTATGTGCTAATTACATGTAATCCAATAGAAAATAGTGGTTTTTTTTCCTGTTGAAAGCTTCAAATATGATTTTCAAAGATTTATTTATTTTTATTGCAAAGTCAGATTTACAGAGAGGAGGAGAGACAGAGAGGATGATCTTCCTTTTGATGGTTCACTCCCCAAGCGGCTGCAGTGGCTGGGGCTGAACTGATCTGAAGCCAGGAGCCACGAGATTCTTCCTGGTGTCCCACATGGGTGCAGGGTCCTAAGGCTTTGGGCTACCCTCGGCTGATTTCCCAGGCCACAAGCAGGGAGTTGGATGGGAAGCGGGGCTGCCGGGATTAGAGCCAGCGACCATATGGGATCCTGGGCGTGCAAGGCAAGGACTTTAACCTCTGTGCTATTGCACTGGGCCCTTCAAATATAATTTAAGAACCAAAATTGAGCAAAGTTCATTAGCTTAGATATTAGTTTTACTTCAACAGAAACACTGTCATTGTTGTGGTTTAGCAGGTAAAGGTGTTGTCTGTGAGAAAAACACAAGCAATGAGGGAATTGTCTTATAAAGATGCAAGTCATTATACCTATGGCTATATATTCTGAACAGCTCAGGCACTACAAAAAATTTTAGGACCATCATTATGGCAAAGAAGGTTAAAGCAGTAACTTAAAACACCAGCATTCCATCGGGATGCCATCAAGTTCTGGCTGATTCACTTCCAATCAAGCTCCCTTGTTAATGTTCCTGGGAAAGCAGAAGATAGCCCCGGGGCACCTGCAACCACCTGAAAAATGAGAATGAATTTTTTGTCTCCTATCTTCCCAGCATTGCATTCATCTCTGGGGTGAACCACTGGTTGGAGGTTCTCTTTTCCTCTCACCTTTGTAACTTTGAAATCAGTAAAACAAATCTTTCTCCTTCCCTGTCTGTAAAATCTGCCTAGCGAATAAAAATAAATAAATCTTGGGCCCAGCACAGCAGCTTGGTGGCAAAAATCCTTGCCTTGCCTCCACTGGAATCCCATATGGAGCATCAGTTCATGTCCCATGCTCCACTTCCCCTGCAAAAATCCGAGAAAAGTCACAATAACACAAATGGTCTGCTCAGGCAAGGATAGAGCCGGGACACTCGCTATCCTGTAAGGGGCCATGTTAATGCTCACCCCAACAGAAACAACAGTCAGTCCTATTGGCTCCCAACAGACAGAAGTAAATACTCAGGCAGAACAAATACGGATTTTCTTAGGCTTACATAAATACTCAGGACCCGTGTCACAGCACATCTGGCTAAGCTGTGGCCTGCAATACCATCACATCAGAGTACAGGAAACTGAGAAATACAGGATTAAAACCGGCACACATATGGAATCCTGGTGCATTCAAGGCGAGGATTTTAACCACCAAGCCATGTACCGGGCCCAAATGGCTTACTTATTAAAAAATATTTATTCGAAATCAGAGTTATGGGCCCAGGATGACTGCTCAATAGCTAAGCCTTCACCTGCAAGTGCCAGTATAGTACCCCATATTGGCACATTTGGCCCAGATGCTCCACTTTCAATCTAGCTCCCTCCTTGCGGCCTGGAAAAGCAGTGCAGGATGGCGTAAGTCCTGTGGCAGATTCAGAAGAATCTCCTGGTTTCAGACTGGCTCAACTCCAGCCATTGTGACCATTTGGAGTGTCCTTCTCTCTACAAATATCCTGAGACTAATTCATGAGGCTGTATGGGAATTTCAAAGAACAAAACTTTGCTTGTAATGGGAATAAAGGTAATTGATATAGAGGCAGTCATCCCTTAGTATTCTCTGGAATTGGTCCCAGAAGTGTCTACCCAGAAAGTGTCTAACCCAGAAAGTTCCACATTAAAAAAAGTCTGCTATTTGCATGTAACCTCTGTGTATTGGCCTTTAGATTTTGTAACTTCTCTGCATATTTGTAAAGATTGTGTAGATGGAGCTGGCACCGTCATACAGTAGGCTAAGCCGCCACTCCCCGGGCCGGCATCCCTCAGGCATGCTAGTTCATGTCCCAGTTATTCTGCTTGCAATCCAGCTCACTGCTTAGGCTCTGAGATAACAACCTGGGCCCCAAACTTAGGTGGGAGACCGGTGGAAGAAGTTCCTCGCGCCTGTGTTTTGATTGGCTCAACGTGGTCATTGCAGCCATTTGGGGAGTGAATGAGTAGATGGAACAGCTCTGTCTCTTCCCCTCTCTATGTAACTCTGCCTTCCAAATAAAAATAACAAGTATGCTGTAATGCTGGCACCTCTCATTGTTGTCTTAGTTTTTTAATTATTTATTTTTATGAAAGGCAGTTTTTATAGCTAGAAGGCGAGACAGAGAGGTCTTCCAACTGTTGGTTCACTCCCAAAATGATTGCAATGGCCACAACTGAGCTAATCCAAAGCTGGGATTCACATGGATGTAGGGGCTCAGGGAGGTGAGCCATCCTCTGTTTCCCCAGGTCATTAGTAGGGAACTCTATTGGGAACTGGAGCAGCCAAAAATCAAATGTGCACCCTTATGTGGTTCCAGTGATAGCAAGTGGAGGATTCGTTTGTTACACCAGTGCACTGGCCCCTGTCATTTACCTTTTTCGTTAGCTTTTAAAATATATATATATTTTTTTTTTCTTGAAAGGCAGAGTGAAAGAAATATGGAGCGCCTGGCGGCATGGCCTAGTGGCTAAAATCCTTGCCTTGAACATGCCAGGTTCCATATGGGTGACAGTTCTAATTCTAGCAGCTCTGTTTCCCATCCCGCTCCCTGCTTGTGGCCTAGGAAAGCAGTCGAGGACGGCCCAAAGCTTTGGGACCCTGCATCCACTCGGGAGAGCCGGAAGAGATTTCTGGTTCCTGACTTCGGATCAGTGCAGCACTGGCTGGCTGCGGTCACTTGGGGAGTGGATTATCGGACAGAAAATCTTCCTCTCTGTATATCTGACTTTAATAAAAATAAATAAATCTTTAAAAAAAAAAAAAACAAGAAATATGGAGAGAAAGACGAGTTCTTCTATGTGCCCCCTCATTGCCTCAATGGCTACTGCGGCCCAAGCAGAGCCAGGCTGAAGCTAGGAAGCCAGCACTCCATCCAGATCTTACATGTGGGTGGAAGGGCCTAAGTGCTTGAGTCATTTTGGGCTATTTACCTAAGCCTGTTAGCAGAGAGATGGATCAGAAGTGGAGCAGCCAGTGCTCAAAACGACTGTAGTACTGGGTACCCCTGTATTGCAGGCAGCAGCTTAATTTTCTGTACTTGTGTTTTGCTTTCTAAAAACTCTTCTTGAGAGTTCTCTGGCTTCTTGGTTGTATGAGTTTCCTTGGTTTTATTCAGAAGTTATTTATGTTTACTAGAGCACGAACTGTTGCTGTCTGGGGAACATGAATCAGTTAAATTTAGAAGCATTGTTGAAGTTGTTTTAGTTTTCCAGTAAATGATCACACACTGCAGTGTACAGCTAAACAATCATAGAAAATTCCTGGAAGGAATCCAAGTAATCCTTTCTAATCTTGTTTTAGCGGCTCTGGGTGTGCAGCAGCCATCTCTTCTTGGAGCATCTCCTACCATTTATACACAGCAAACCGCACTGGCAGCAGCAGGCCTTACCACCCAAACTCCAGCCAACTACCAGTTAACGCAGACAGCAGCATTGCAGCAACAGGCGGCCGCCGCAGCAGCTGCACTGCAGCAGGTGTGTATTTACTGACCTTGGATAAGTGACGGAGAACTGCAAGGTCTGAGTAGCCAGGTTTGGTGTGTAAGAATGATAAGTTGTTACTATGTTGACCAGTTTTTTTCTAGTCAAAAAAAAGTAGGACAACACATGGGTAAGTGTTGTATGATTGAAATCCTGATGATTGTTCTGTAATTATGTTAGCAGAATTCAATTTTTACCAGTTTCAGAGTGTTGAGTAATTATCAGGTTTAAATTTTAGATGAAGTTTGGTTGTTCCAGGAAATTTGTTAGTTTAATTCTGGCTGTGTATGTTTGTGTGTATGTAAATCATCTTTAGAGAATGAATAAAGCTAATATCCCTATTTTTCTTTGAAAAACATCTTTTTTAATCTTTCAGCAATATTCACAACCTCAGCAGGCCTTGTATAGTGTGCAACAACAGGTTAGTTTATATTTTCTATGTTAACTGACTTGTCAGATAACCATGTGTTGCAGAATTCATTTGATGGAGTTTTATTCCTACGAGCTGTCAGTGTGATTTGAATTCTTTGGATGGGACTCGGGGACAGGAGGTGGGAAGAAAATGATCTCTTCAGGTAGATATGCCAAAATACTCAGCTAGCAGCTAGTCTTTGCTTCTAGGAAGGTATGCAGAGGCTCCTAGAAATAAGGACCCTGTTCCCAGGAACCTTGGATCTGCTTTGCTGAACTAGAACACATGTGGAATGACTTTCTTTCCCTGCTTGAGGTGTTATCCTTACACATGCTGTTGGCTTTTTGTTGTTATTTTTGAAGATTTATTTATTTTTATCTGAAAGGTACATTTGCAGACAGAAGGCAATACAGAGAGACTCTTTCATTCACTGCTTCACTCTTCAGATGGTCGCAATGAGTACAACTGGGTGATCTGAAGCCAGGAGCTTCTTCTGGATCTCCCATATTGGTGCTAATCCCATGGCTTTGTGCCATTCTCCACTGCTTTCGCAGGCACATTAGCAGGGAGCTGGATTGAAACCATGGTGCCAGGATATTCACTCCCTATCTTCATTTTTTTCATAGTGTAATTATATGGAAACCTAATACACAAAATATTAAAATAGAGCTGTTAACAATGGGAGGAATGTTTTTCTTTTAATCTTTATGTTTGAAAGGCAGATTCCTGTGCTTGCAAGGGAAGAATCAAGCAATGAACCTGTTACAGTGTATTAAGTTTAATTTAGGGCCTGTTGTAATGCCTCAGTGGCTAAATCTTTGCCTTGTGCTCTCTGGAATACCATATGGTGGAAGTTTGTGTGCTGGCTGCTCCATTTCCCGTGCAGCTCCCTGCTTGTGGCCTGGGTTGCCCAAAGCCTTAGGTCCCTGCACCTGTGTGGGAAACCCAGCTCCTGGCTTCAGATCAGTTCAGCACTGGCTGTTGCAGCCCCTTGGGGAGTGAATCAGCAGTCAAGGATATTTCTCTGTCCTTCTCTCTGTGAATCTTTCCAATAAAAATATAAAGATTTCTAAAATGTGGTAGGAGAACCATATACCTAACAACTTCTGTGACTTTTTCACATTTTCTTTAAGTAACTTTAATGGAATTTTCCCTTTTTTTTTTTTTCTTTTTCACTCTAATTTCAGTTACAACAACCCCAGCAGACTCTTCTAACACAGGTTGGTGTGGTGTGCTTCCTTTTGGAATACCTGCATGAGGAGTAGACACAGTTTATTCCTGTGCTAGTTCAATGGTTTCAGTGCTAAATAGAGGTGCATGTGTCAGCTGTTTTTTTCTTTGATGACTTTTGATTATGGGTCCAGCTGAGATAAATTTCAAATACATACAAGGTTTTTAAACTGATTTTTTCCTTTTTATTTTTTGTAGCTTAGATTTTGAACATTTTTACATCTCATTCTTTAATTCAACTTTATATGTTGAATACCAGCTTAGTTTTTCAGAATATTAAAACATTTTGAGCTTTTTGTAATCTTTACATAGTTGATTAGAGTACAAAAAGCCAAGGGTTACAAGAAAGTGAGTAAGACCACTATTTCCACATTTTTTGTGTGTATGTAGCAGATGATTTTTTTTATAACCCTTTAAAAGTAATAAGCAAATTTTTAGTTTATTACCAGTACAAAATTGGTTTTGCACTGGATTTGGCTCTTGTACCATGGATTTCTGACCCTTGGTATGTATATGGTGTAAGATTCTACGCATGTGTCAAAAAGGAACTGGGAATTTTCTTTTTTAAAAATTTATTTATTTTTATTGAAAAGGCAGATTTACAGAGAGAAGGAATGAGACACAGAAAGATCTTCCATTTATTGATTTATTCCCCCAGGTGGCCACAATTGCTGGAGGTGAGCTAGTCCAAAGCCAGAATCCAGAAGCTTTTTATGGGTCTCTCACATGGGTACAGGACCCAAGGCTTTAGGCTGTCCTCAACTGCTTTCCCAGGCCACAAGCAGGGAGCTGGATGGGAAGTGGAGCAGCCAAGACTAGAACTGGCATCTGTATGGGATTCTGGTGTGTGTAAGGCAAGAACTTTAACCACTAGCCTAGTGTGCTGGGCCATGAAGTGGGAATTCTTTATGTGTCTGTGGAATGGTAGCTGAGAAATGTAAAATAAAAGCAAAGGTATTGGCGTAGTGTGTATTACAGGCTGTCGTTTATTTAGGAGGGAAGCAGAGGGTTTCCAAGTTGATCCATATGTATTTGTGAAAATAAAATGTTACCAGGAGACTCTAATAATAGCTTGTGCTGCTGATTGCTTTCCTGGAAAGGAAACTTGGGTGGCTGAGGTATGGAGAAGCTGGCAGAGCTTCTCCCTGTGTAAGGTTTCTATGTTCTTAGTCTTAAATTTGCTACTTATCTTATAAGAAAATATATTTCAATTTAAAGTCAACCTTAGTTTAGTTTTGTTTTTTTCCTTAGGATTTATTTATTTCATATGAAAGGCAGAGTTAGAGAGAAAGGAAGGGAGAACTTCCCATGTACTGGTTCACTCCCCAAATGGCCTCAATGGCTAGAGCCAGGTCAATATGAAGCCAGGATTCAGGAGCTTCTTTTGGGTTTCCATGTGAGTGCAGCACCATCCTGTGCTTTTTTCCCAAGCCATTAACAGGCAGATAGATTGGAAATGAAACTTGGACCGGGGCTTGAACCGGCACCAACAAGGCTGCTGTTATTATAAGCATGGGCTTAGCCTGCTGTGTCAGAGTACAGGCCCCAAATTTTATTGAAGAGCTAAAATCCACCAATCCTTCATTTCCTGGTAGAGAATTTACCAGATTTAAAAAAAAAAAAAAAACACAACTTTTAAAAAATTTTTCCTTACAAAAGCATTTCATAGAACCTGGCATTGTGGTCTAGTGGCTCAAGGCTTTGCCTTGAACGCACTAGTATGCTAGTTCTAATCCCGGCAGCCCTGCTTCCCATCCAGCTCCTTGCTTGGGGCCTGGGAAAGCCATCAAAGACAACCCAAAGCCTAGGTACCCTGTACCCACGTGAGAGATCCAGAAGAGTTCCTGGCTCCTGGCTTCAAATTGGCACAGCACCGGCCATTGTGATCTCTCGGCGAGTGAATTTTCAGAAGGAATATCATCTTCTCTGTGTCTCCTCCTCTATGTATATCTGACTTTGCAATAAAAATAAATAAATCTTAAAAACAAAACAAAAGCATTTTATTATAATGGACTGTGAAGAATCAGTATATATGGTAGTAAAAATTCATGGGAAAATAGTTTTATTATCAAATTTTACTTAAGATTTTCCTGAGTTTTTGTTATAAAGTGGATTTTGAATTTCTAAAGAGTAAAATAGGGAGGGTGTTTGATTTGCTTTTTAAGATTTATTTATTTTTTTATTGGCGAGGAAGAATTTATAAAGAGGAGTGACAAAGATCTTTTTATCAGTTCCTTCACTTCCTATTGGCCGTAGTGGCCAGAGTCAAGCTGATCTGAAGCCAGGAGGCAATAGATTTTTCTGGGTCTCCCAGTGGGTACAGGATCTCAAGACTTTGGACCATGCTCCAGCACTTTCCCAGGCCACAAGCAGGGAGCTGGAAAGTAAAGTATCTGGGATATGAACCCACACCTGTTTGGGTTCCCACTGCAAGCAAAGCAAGGATTTTGGCCACTTAGCCATTGTGCCAGGCCATTAGGCAGTGTTTTAAAAACTCGATGTACCATGTACCTTTTTTGTTGGAGAAACCTGTAAAGTTACTCATCTAAGTGATCTTTAGTTTCAAATCATTTTTTAATTTGATGTTTATTTTGTCTTACAGCCAGCTGTTGCATTACCTACAAGCCTTAGCCTGTCTTCTCCCCAGCCTGCAGCCCAGATAACTGTGTCCTATCCAACACCAAGGTCCAGTCAGCAACAGACCCAGCCGCAGAAGCAGCGTGTTTTCACAGGGGTGGTTACAAAGCTGCATGACACATTTGGATTTGTGGATGAAGATGTATTCTTTCAGCTTAGGTAAGCATGAAGTGTTGTGATCTGGCTTCTCTAATGTCACATAAAGCAACTGTTTATCACTTTGAGTATGATTTTCTGATTTAATTCTTCAGCTTGTATTCTCTTTTTGCCTCAGTCTTTTTAATTTAAAGTACGATTAAAGATATTTTGGTTATTTAACACATTATTTTCTATTTTGAATTCTTCAGAAATATGTACAGACTATATGAAATTTCTGATAACCTGGATAGATGTGGACTGAAATTTTGTGTTGAAACAATTGTAAGAGTTTATAAATCTAGACCACTTTAAATATCAAATGACATTGTAGGCCAAAATGTTTTTAACTGAAAATAACTTCATAGACTAATACACAGTATTTGGGTAACTTTATGATTATTGGTCAAAGTATGAATTTTCTGAGGTATTTCAAATTACAGTTGAGCTGGCTTAGAAGCTGGCTTAGAAATACAATAATTTGTATTTACAAATTATTATGAAATTTTTGTGAGTAGGCTTATTGTTTTCCTTCTTTTCCATTTTTCTGTTTCCATCTCTGTGTCTCCTCTGTGAATCTGCCTTTCCAATAAAAATAAATCTTTCAAAAAAACATTTTAAAGGTTTTCCATAGTTTATTTTGTAAATTGTTTACATCTAAATAGTAAGTATGTAAATTTTCTTTGTCAGAATATTTTTCAATAGTGTTTATATCCTTTTCTTGCAGTGCTGTTAAAGGAAAAACCCCACAAGTGGGTGATAGAGTATTAGTTGAAGCTACTTACAATCCTAATATGCCTTTCAAATGGAATGCACAAAGAATTCAAACATTACCCAATCAGGTACATGAAATACTGAGGTAGATGTCATAGAAGCTTGAAGACTATGTCATCTTACTGTCAGTTTCTGTTTTGAAACATTTTTATTTCTTTTTCTAAGAATCAATCTCAAACCCAACCTTTACTGAAGACTCCTCCTGCTGTGCTCCAACCAATTGCCCCGCCGACAACATTTGGTGTTCAGGCCCAGGCCCAGCCCCAGTCACTGCTGCAGGCACAGATTTCGGCTGCTTCCATTACACCACTGTTGCAGACTCAGCCGCAGCCTTTATTACAGCAACCACAACAAAAAGGTATTATATGCAGTCATCTTTGCTTTTTATTTGGCGGAACTACACATTTTAGTGGTTTGAAACTAGTAAGTGTAGGCTTTAAAACAAATGCTTGAAGAGTGCATATCTGCCACAGTGAGTAAGATACTGCTTTAGGCCACTGCTGTCCCATATCCGATTTCCTGGTTTCCTGTTTTGATCCTGCTTCCAGTTCTAACTTCCTCTCAGTATGTACCCTGGGAGGTAGCCAGTGATGACTGAAGTGCTCAAGTCCCAGCCTTCCATGTCGTGAACCTGGACTGAGTTTCTGGCTCACGACGTTGGCTTGGCTGTGGTAGGCATTTGAGTAAGTGTGTGTGTGTGTGTGTGTGTGTGTGTGTGTGTGCATACTGCCCTTTCTTCCTCCATTGTGTCTCTCCCTTTCAAATAAAGTGAAAATAATTATTACAAGATTTATGTATTTAGGGCCCGGTGCCATGGCTTATGGCTAGTGGCTAGTGCTTTCCCAGGTCACAAGCAGGGAGCTGGATGGGAGCTGGAGCTGCTGGGATTAGAACTGGTGCCTATATGGGATCCCGGCACATGCAAGGCGAGGACTTTAGCTACTAGGCCACGCTGCCAGACCCAAAAAATGCCTTTCTTGATGTAGCGAAATGTTAGATCTGTTAATTGTCTGTGCTGTTGGTGTCTGTTGGAAAGAATGTTTTTGTCCCTAATTCTTATAAATATACCAGCCATATTTTCAGTATATGTATACGTATAAAATATTACTTTACTCATTGAAATATGGTACTTGAAATGTGTAAATTAAGTTTTAAAATTTTCATTGCATTTTGAATATTTGATGAACATTTATTTTAAAATGTTTAATATAAATGTAGGAATCATAATTCGCTATTTGCTTTGAAGATTTTATTTATTTGAAAGGCAGAGTGACAGAGAAATAGATGAGACAGAGAGCCATCTTCCGGATCACTCTCTAAGTGGCGGCATTAAGGCCCTGACAGGAACCTGGACTTCTCTCTGGGCCACCTATATGGTGGCAGGGGTTGAAGCCCATACGCTCTTTCTTCTGCTTTTCCAAGCATATTAGCAGAGAGCTGTTTCAGAAACAGAGCAGTCAGGTCTGAATACAGTGTTCATATGGGAATGCCCCAGTACTGTCTGTCTAAATGGCCTTATGAAGCCGTTAGTATGTCATTTCTATGTATCTCAAATGACATTTCTCTTATAGAAAGAGCATTAATGTATAGGAAAAGAGAGTTCTTTCATTCACTTATTTACTCTCCAAATGGCCATAAGAACCAGGTCTAGGCAGGGCTGAAGCCAGGAACCTGAAACTTTGTGCAGTTCTCCCACATGCATGCCAGAGACCCAGTCTTTGGGCCATGATCTTTTGTCTTTCCAGGCACATTGGTAGGAAGCTGTGTTACAGATGGAATAGCTGAATCTCAAACCAGTGTTTGTATACAGGATTCAATGTCCCAAGCAGCACAACTTGCTGTGCCATAGTGCCAACCATCCTTTCCATGTTCTTCCCTCCCTTTCCTTTCTTCATTTTTCTCCTTTTCTCTGTTTTCTGTTTTATTTGAAAGGCACAGGGAAACACAAATATATCCTCTCTTTGCTGATATCCTCCTTAGATACCAGCTGTAGCCATCCGGAGCTGGACAAGACCCAATCCAAGAGTCCACAACTCGACCCACACACTTCAATCATCTCTTGCTGCCTCCCAGGATCTCCTGGGGGGTATAGTTGCCCTCCCAAGTCATCAGATGGGAGCCAGCACTTATATGGATGCTGACACTGCCATTGGCAGCTCTATACACAGTACCACAACACTGGTCTTTTTTCTACCTAACTTTTAAATACTTAATTTATCTGTGAATAATAAATTTGAATTGTGCAAAAGTAGGTGGACTACTGTTCTGTCTGGATGTAAATATATACAATTATTTCAAAAGAAAATGTAAGGTTTTCAGCACTAGGGAGAATTCATTAAGACAATCCCTAGTTTTCAAAAAGCTGTGAGTTTTTCTTGCCTTCACTCAAAATGTGTTTTAGTGAGGTCAGAGTAATGACATGACAGATTAATCTTCCACCCTGTGGCTCCAGCATCTCATACGGGCACCAGTTTGTGAATAACTACTTTGCTTATGATCCAGCCAAAGGATATATATTTATTTTTTAAGATTTGTTTGTTTTTATTGGAAAGTCAGATATACATAGAGGAGAGACAGGGGGGAAGATTTTCAGTCCACTGGTTTACTTCTCAAGTTGCTGCAATGGCCGGAGCGGAGTCAGTCTAAAGCCAGGAGCCTGCAGTCTCTCCTGGGTCTCCTTCGTGGTTGCAAGGTCCCAAGGCTGGATGGGAAATGTGGCCCCCGGGATTAGAACCAATGCCCATATGGGTTCCTGGTGTGTGCAAGGCAAGGACTCATGCCACTAAGCTGAAGAATATATTTTAATAACTCCCATTCCCTTGGCTATGTTCAAGTGATAGTTAATGCTTATGAAGTTTGGTGAACACAGTGATCTTTTTTCTGTCTTTTAAAGCTGGGTTACTGCAGCCTCCCGTCCGTATAGTTTCACAGCCACAACCAGCACGAAGGTTAGATCCACCTTCCAGATTTTCAGGAAGGAATGACAGAGGGGATCAAGTGCCCAGCAGGAAAGATGATCGTAGGTATGTTTTAACAATTACACTATGTCTTGTGGTGACAAAACTTGTGTATCAATGTTGATGTCTGGTGACTATGTATTTTTAATTTTTTGAGGTGGTAAATTTGATGTTGTGTCTATTTTAGCACAAATTTTTAAAAAACACTGTAGAATCTTAACATTTCTTTTCAGTTTTATTTAGTTAAATTTTCTGTAATTCCTGAAATATTAGTAATTTTAGAAAATTTTGCCTTTAAGTCGTGAGAGGGAGAGAGAAAGACGGAGATCCAGAGAAAGATCCCCTCAGAGGAAACGCTCCCGGGAGCGGTCTCCTCGGAGAGAGAGAGAGCGCTCGCCCCGGAGAGTCCGACGTGTTGTCCCGCGTTACACAGTTCAGTTTTCAAAATTCTCTCTAGATTGGTAAGTTCTTTCTCTTCCGTTTTATTGAACCACTGATCTCATAAATGGTTTGTAGAGTGTGTTCATACAGCATTCCCCCGCTTGTCACAGCATTCCTTGGGAGGGTGCTGTGTTTTTGTGCACTCATTAAATTGGAAATTATTGAAACAGGAAGCCCCTGGAGGAAATTTCTCTGTGACTCACTTGTGTTTTAAAGTTAGAATCCTGGAAGATCCAGACTTATTGATAGCTTTATGTTCATACATGGTACATTGTATATCATGAAGCAGTAATGCAACAGTGAACTGATGCAGGTTTAATATGGACCTGTTATGGGTACTCACAAGCCTATAGGATGTACACACAGATGTTTGTATGTATATATGTATATATTTATACATAAATGCATTATTCCTGTCTTCAGTCATTGGAATCAAATCAAGGGGGTAGATTACCAAGAGTTTCTTGTGTTTGACTTCATTTATCTGAAGCACATACTCCCCCCCCCCCCCCCCCCCCCCGCGTCACAATTAATCATCTTGGAGGTACAATGATTGAGGTGGCATCTAGATAGAAGATTACCATATGGAAAAGAAAAATTGATAATAAGATCATTAATCATTGTTCAAGGCTATTAGCATAAGAATAACTATTGAGTTCTAGATCTAGTAAACTATATATTTAAGTTACCGTATATTTAAGTAACAATTTTCTTAAGGTCAAGAAAATCTTGCTTGTTGACTTTCGTTGGTTATTGCTTGTTTTTGCACCAGCAGCTGCATTTTTAGTTTTGAAATCTTTGCTTCTGTTTATACTTTAAGTCTGTGTATTTCAGAGAAATTCATTGGAGCTGAAATCACTTCTTTAGCCCCAAATACACTAAACACAGAGGCTCTAGTTTGTTGGTTTTTAAGATGCATGCTTAGGGTGAGATCTTTTGTCTGCTAATTTATTAGGCAGAGTTAGAGAAGGAGAGATCTTCCATTGCTGGACTACCCCATTGGCCTAAGCGGCTGGGGTTGGGCCAGGCCAGGGCCAAGCCAACTCCTGGAGTTGGGAATTCCCCCAGGCCCTCCTTTGTGGACCTAACCCCTCAAGTCATTTTTTGACTTTTCCCAGGCCATCAGTAGGGAGCTGGATCTTTAGTACAGCAATCTGGATGGGAACCAGCACTCAAAGGGAATTTTCTAGCCCGTTCTGGCTTAACTTGCTACACCAACACCACCACCCCCAAAGCTTGGATTTTATTTAGCTCATTTGTTTTCTGTTGTAGGGAAAGTTAGTGAATATGAGATGAAATTGAACAGGCTGAAATTTCTTTCAGGCTAGAAATTCACAGTTGTACTTTATCACTTTGAAGTAAATTCTCAGAACAGAAATGAACCATTGTAAATAAAAATGATTTTCAAGTTTTAAATAGCTCCTCCTCTGTACTTGTGGAAATGAAAACTTTTTAAAGCTAAACAATTCTGAGATACTGCTGAAGAAATGATTTATTCTTGTTTTTCCTTTTCTTTATGGATTACTCGTTTTGTAATATGCTACTTGACATACTTGATACATGCACACAACAACTACGGCTGGGCAAAGAGAACTTAGGATGCTATCTGTATTCCCCACTTTGGATAGCAGGGACATAGGTATTTGAGCCATTACCTACTGCCGTGCCTTGTGTATTGGTGATGTAGAGTCAGGACTCAGCCCCGGCACTGTCCCATGGGGAGCAGCTGTCTCAGCTACTGTGCAAGCATGTGCCGCTGCTCAGATTGTTTTGCTAACAAAACAGATTTCACACACTTTCCTCAGGTTTACAGCAGACATTAGTCTCTTTAGGTACAAATGTATCAGCAACTATAGAGGATAAGTTTATCACTATTTTTAGCTTTCAAAGATATCTTTTCATACAGATTAGTTCATATTTGATACTTATCAGTTGTCTTTTAAAAAGGCAATGGTTATCTTCATTTTACAAAATATTGGTGTTTTCCACTTTAATTCATTATATTTTTAACATACATTTCTTGGCCTTTTACCAGATTGATTTTACCTTTGAGTTCTGCTTTAAAAAACTCTGCTTCTTAGGAAAAGGAAAATCGTCCTTTAAAAAATCAGTTACCAGATTAAAAGGCAAGACACTTTTTCCCTCTTTACATAAGCATCAGGTACGGATCTTAACCATTGACATCGAGGGTATAGAGGTGTGGATTATCCAAAAACATTGGTAGTTTGCTTCCATCTGAATTTTTGTACTTAATTTCGAATATGAATGTTTGTAGGATCTTTATATATAATAAAAGGTTAAATTTCTTCATACTCTGTATAAGCCTAATGGAGAAACATTTAAATACTAATTTGTTTACTCATTCTTGTCCTTTCCTTGTGTGTATTCTATATGAACTGTTATTTTTTCAAATATTATTCAGTTCCAAGAGAAGTGGAACTGCTTTTACTCAGATCTTCTCTGGAGCTGGGGTTGAAGTTATTTCAGAGGGTCTTCTCTAATGAATTATAAGCTACACACACAAAAAGTAAAGAGATAAAGATAACATGTCGATACTAGCCATTTACTCAAAGCTGTGAGTATACAAATTTAAAGCTAAAACTTTCATTTCTCCCTGCCAATCTATAGCTTGTTGATTGTCTCTATCCCTGTTAAACCTGCTTTTACTGTGTTGTATATTTAGTTTCAGAATTGAGTGGATGTTAGCATAACTTGCAGAATTAAGGCTGTTTATTCACTACTTACGTCTGTTTTTCAGTCCCAGTTGTGACATGATGGAATTAAGGCGCCGTTATCAGAATTTATATATACCTAGTGACTTTTTTGATGCTCAGTTTACATGGGTGGATGCGTTTCCTTTGTCAAGACCATTTCAGCTGGGAAATTACTGCAATTTTTATGTAATGCACAGAGAAGTAGAATCCTTAGAGAAAAATATGGCGATTCTTGATCCACCTGATGCTGATCACTTATACAGTGCAAAGGTTTGTATTTCACACAGTGATTTGTAGCATCAATCTCTTAGTTGCTCATAATAATTGCATATGTGGAGTTAATTGATAGAGAATGATTTGATTATAAGGTAGAAGACCTGAATACATGTTTCCTTCTTGTTTTTTGATCATTTAAATGATTTCATGTCCATTTGCCTAATCTCTTAACACTATAAAACCGTGGTTACTTTTTAAAAATTTGAAATGTAATAAAAATGTGAAGATAAAGCTGATGCTATTGAGCTTTTAAAATTATTTAATGACATCTCAGAGCCCCTGATAAAATGTAATGTCGGGTAAATGCACTGTATAGTTTTAGGTGAAATTTAGTTTATTGTTTGTCATCAATTGTTTGTTCTGGTTTAAAATAATGCTTGATCAAAAATCTTTTGAGAAATTATTTCCATTTTTATAAAGTATTTTAGATATCTAATACTTAAGGATAATTAGTAGTACTTTTTATTTTTTTACATTACTTTAGCCTTTTGACAGGATTGAATTATTTGACTATAATAGGTTATGCTGATGGCTAGCCCTAGCATGGAAGATTTGTATCATAAGTCATGTGCTCTTGCTGAAGATCCCCAAGAGCTCCGGGATGGATTTCAGCACCCTGCTAGGCTTGTGAAGGTAAAATGAAACATTTTTTTAAACTTCAGATTATGTTTGCTTTATTTAGTTCTAACTATATAAAGTTAAAAACAGTTTTTAAATCTTGTTGATTACGCTTGTTAAGGTGTTCCAGATTTAATAATTCAGATGTTTTTCTCATTGTTGATTATGGTTTTCTCTTTACTTGTATGTCGTATTGATGTTTTATATCTAGCATGATAAATCTTAGTGGTAATGGGATTAAGAGGGTCTGTGGCTGCTGTTAAAATGTGAATTATAGCTTGTTTCTTTAAAACAACTCTATCTGAAGAAGTGTTTTAGAAGGATGAGTTATGATGTGTAAATCCTATTCCATTGCTGAAATGCAGTGTGGAACACGATGAACTGAACTCTTCCTTGACTGACAGATTCCAGAGGTAGTAAAAATGATATTGGAAAGGTTTGTACCTTTCCTTTTCAAGTATTTATTTGTAATTTGATGGGTTGCATTATACATATAAATGATTATTTGCTTTGAATTAGTTTTTAGTGGGCATGAAAGGCAAGGATGAAGCCATGGCTATTGGAGGCCACTGGTCTCCCTCATTGGATGGACCAGACCCAGAAAAAGACCCCTCTGTGTTGATTAAGACTGCTATTCGTTGTTGTAAGGCTCTCACAGGCATTGATCTAAGTGTGTGCACACAGTGGTAAGTACCAATTTATTTCTTGTTTAGAAATGTTTTTCCAATAGTTGATGTAGATGTGCTTGTCTATCAGAGCCCCCACCTTCAAAAACCCAGCATGTTAGTACCTCTGACCATGCAGGTGACCTCCAGAGGGAAATGCCCATTAGTAGCAGAGATTTATTTGGTGCCAAAAATGTTTTGAGGGAAAAATGTTGAGAACTAATCAAAATAAACCAGAAATTTAAATGTTTTACGCTGTACTTTGGAAGTTGGATGTATGTTGAAATACTTTTCATTTCATGCATAGCTGGAGAAGATCGTCAAGAGAGAACTTCATTTCATTATAATTCTTTTGTTATAAAATGATATAGTTGCTGATTATTTTTGTTCAGCCATATTTTCTCTTGAGGGTTGTTTGTCCTGTGTATTTTAGTCTATCTTTTGACTTACTGGAGAACATTCTTTTTTAGCCCATGAGATTTGAACAGCTATCCAGCTTCTTCAGGTATTCCCTAAAGTATGGGTAGCTCTGGACTCAAACTTGAAAAATGTCTTGGGGGAATATATTCTTCTTTTAACTATTAAGATATTGTACAAATGTACCAAAAGAGGAACTATGGCTTTTATAATTTTTTTTTCTTTAGACCAACCTCAAGTTCTTGCAGCAAAAGTTTCTTTACTTGATGTGCTACAAGTGAACTAGGGTCTTTAAAATGTATTTTAGAATTTTTTTTCCAACATGCTTCTTCCCTTGCAACAGGTACCGTTTTGCAGAGATTCGCTACCATCGCCCTGAGGAGACCCACAAGGGGCGTACAGTTCCAGCTCATGTGGAGACAGTGGTTTTATTTTTCCCGGATGTTTGGCATTGCCTTCCCACCCGCTCAGAGTGGGAAACCCTCTCCCGAGGATACAAGCAGCAGCTGGTCGAGAAGCTTCAGGGTGAACGCAAGGAGGCTGATGGAGAACAGGCACTGAACGCTAATCCCTTTTTCTATTTCCGCTTCTCACAGGCACAGGAACACAGGCACAAATGCACACCACACACTACATAACACACACACATGGAGGAACACAGCTGGTAACAGCGACTGGTAATCCAGCTTTCAGCAGTGTAGTTATAGTTTATTTTCTCTTTAAAAATCCTGTCCATTACGCTAACTTTGAAGAGTGCTCAGACCTCAAAGGAAAATAGTTGTGCTTAAATTGCACAGAATTTGGCTTTTATCATAGGTCTAGTTGCTGGAATCTGGGACCAGTTGTTGAGCAAGACTCAGTATTAAGCCATTTTAAACATTTTGCCATTTTCTAAAATTTAAAAAATTTTCTCTTTCACGGTCATCAGTTCTAGTCATGGATATTTGAAATTGGACAACCACAAGTCTGAGAGATTTGAAATTTCAGGCTATGTGGCAACGTCTTTGGTACATTTCAAAGGTCTGCCTAAATCAGTCTTTGGGTGGCTTCAAAATTGGGGCAAGATCACACACTGTGTGGTTAGTGCAGACCGGCAGTGTTTGTGCATCCCTGATATCCTTTGTGTTGTAATTTATCACCCTTTTGTGTTTCACAGATCTGGCTTTGATTGGCTGATGAGTGTCTTTGTGATCAGTTAAAAGTGGTAGAATGTATGTATGTGAACTTGCCTAAATGATAACTTTAGGAGAAGACAATCTGAAACATTTGTGACCTTGCACAGATCAGCAACAGACTTTTAAAAAATAAATTACTTTTATTTTAAAGTTTCAGGATAATAACTATGTTCTTAACTTTGTATGTTAGGATGAAGAGGAGAAAGATGATGGTGAGGCTAAGGAAATTTCCACTCCAACCCACTGGTCTAAACTTGATCCAAAGACAATGAAGGTAACTTCAGAAGTGATGATTTCTTTTCTTTCCTAAGATTTATTTATTTTTATTGAAAAGGCAGATTTATAGAAATACATCCTACACCCATGTGGGAGACCCAGAAGTGGTGCCAGGCTCCTGGCTTCAGATTAGCTCAGCTCTGGCCGTTGTGGCCACTTGGGGATTAAATCAGCAGACAGAAGATCTTCCTCTCTGTCTCTCTGACTTTCCAATAAAAATAAATATAAAAGAAAGAAATAGAGAAAGAGAAAGATTTTTTTTTTTAATTTGCAAGAGTGATGAAGGAGAAATTTTTCATTGGGTTATACTCCCAAATGCCCTTTTCCGTTTTTTTTGTTTGTTTGTTTGTTTTTAAAGATTTATTTTTATTATTTTTTTATTGGAAAGGCGGATATACAGAGAGGAGAGAGAGAGAGGAAGATCTTCCGTCCGATGATTCACTCCCCAAGTGAGCGCAACGGGCCGATCCTATGCCGATCCGAAGCCAGGAGCCTCTTCTGGGTCTCCCACGCGGGTGCAGGGTTCCAAAGCTTTGGGCCGTCCTCGACTGCCTTTCCGGGCCACAGGCAGGGAGCTGGAAGGGAAGTGGGGCTGCCGGGATTAGAACCGGCGCCCATATGGGATCCCAGGCGTGCAAGGCCAGGACCTTTAACCACTTGCGCCACTGCTCCGGGCCCCCTTTTCCGTTTTTATTTATTGTTTTAAAAAAATGTTTTTTTTTTTTTTAATCTATAGGGTGATGTTAAATAGAAATAAGGAGAGATAGGGAGGTGTTCTGTCTGCTGGCTCATTCCCCAGATGACTTCAACAACAAAGGCTGGGCCACGCTGAAACCCAGAGCTTCTTCCTGTCTTCCTGGGTGCAGAGGCCCAAACACCCGAGTCTTTCTGTGCTGCTTTCCTAGGTGCGTTAGTAGAGAGCCAGATGGGAAGTAGAGCATGTGGGACTTGAACCAACACCAATATGAGATGCCTTGCTTTAGGAGGTGGTTTAACTACTGTGCCATAACCCTGGCCCCAGTTTGTTTATTTATTTGAAAGGCAAAGTGTCATTAAGGAGAGAAAGATCTTCTAGCTGGCTTATAGGAAAAACCAGGAGACTACTGTCCTCTTCTCCCAGTTGGTGCCAGGATCACCAAGTACTTGGCACACCATCTGCAGCTTTCATACTAGCAAGAAACTGAGACAGAAGTGTAGCAGCTGAGATTTAAGCCGTACTTCTGAGAAGGGATGCCAGTATCACAACCTACTGTGCCAAAAGGTTGGCCCAATACACTGATCTTTGAATTTGGAATCTTCATATTTCTGAAGGAAAGCACTAGTATAAACAAATTGATAATTGCTTTTCCCCAAGAATTTAGGATATTTACTTAGAGTCTATGAACAGAAATCAGAATTTATGAACAGAAATCAGAATTACTAGATTCGAATGCTTTTTGTTTTTTTTTTTGTTTTTTTTTTTTAAGGTTTATAGGGCCCACCACAATAGCCTGTTGGCTAAATTCTCACTTTGCTTCCTCTGGGATTCATTTGGGCACTGGTTTGTGTCTTGGCCGCTCCACTTCCTTTCCAGTTTTCTGCTTGTCTTGGGAAAACAGTAGAAGATGGTCCAAGGCCGTGGGACCCTGAGCAGCTGTGTGGGAGACTTGGACTGGCTTTGGATTGACTCACCTCAAACCTTTGCAGACACTCAAGGAATGAACCAGCAGATGAAAGATCTTTCTCTGTACATCTGCCTTTCCAATAAAAGTTTTAAAAAATGTTTTTGTTTATTTGAAAGAGAGGGACATAGGCAGATATTCCATCTGCTGATTGAGTTTTCTGAGTGCCTTAACTGCTAGAACTAGGGATTGCTGAAGCCAGTAGCTTCGTTCAGGTCTCCCATGTGAGTGGCAGGGTCCCAAGTACTTGGGCTATCTTTTGCTGTTTCTCCCAGGCCATTAATAGTGAGCTGGATTAGAAGTGGGGAAGCTGAAATACAAACCAGGACCCCACCTATGGAGTGCGGCACCGTAATAATGGCCCCTAAAACATCTTAAACTATATTACTATATTACAACTATATTAAACTATATTGCAAGCTGGCATTTGGCTCAGTAATTAAGTTCCAGTATGGGATGCCAGTGTCCTGGGTTAGAGTATTTCCTAGCCTGCTTCTGCTGATGCATACCATTGGAGGCAGCAGATGGTGGATGAAGGTCTTGAGTCCCATTACCCCAGCTGAAGCACCCCAGGTGAGGTTCTTTGTTTTGACTTGATGCAGCCCTGTTTGTTTGAACTTTTTGGGCAACTGGCACATGTAAGGTCTCTCTGTTTTCTTATGTGTGTGTGTTTGCCTTTCAGACTAAAAAAAAGTTAAATGCCTTCAAATTGCTTTCTGAATTTTATTATGTTATTTTGTATTTTCATAAGCATTTTGTGTCCATTACAAGTGTCCCTGTCATCAGTTTTTTTTCCAGACTGAGACTGAAGGTGTCTGGTGTTGTGTCACCGTAGTTTAACCTGGCACCTGCAATTCTGGAGTCCCAGATGGACACTGGTTCAAGACCTGACTGCTTATCTCAAATCCAATTCTCTGCATATGTGCTTGGGAAGATAGCAGAAGATAGCCCAAGTGCTTGGGCCTCCACCCAAGTGGGAGACTCAGAAGTTCTGAACTCCTAGTGTTGACCTGGCCCATCTTGGCTGGCTGATAATGGTCACAGAGTGAATCAGTGGATGAAACATTTTTTTCCTGTAATTTTGCCCTTCAAATAAATAAAAAAATTCTAAAAGATAAGAAAAAGATACATTTTTTTTCAGTAATCTCACATTATGTTTTTAATGTTCTGTATGTTTAGGTAAATGATCTCCGAAAAGAACTAGAAAGTCGAACTCTTAGTTCCAAAGGATTAAAATCCCAATTAATAGCCCGGTTAACCAAGCAGCTCAAAGTAGAAGAACAGAAGGAAGAACAGAAGGAATTGGAAAAATCTGAAAAGGAGGAGGAAGAGGAGGATGATAGGAAATCTGAAGATGATAAAGAGGTAAATACCAAGTCATTTAAAAATGGGGGTGTTTATAATGGTGTTTTGGAGCCCTTGCATTGTTTAACTTAAGGGTTTATTTGTGTATCTGTATGCCTTTATTGAAATATAATTTACATGCTGTAAATCCTTTTTAGCAGCAGTTCAAGTTCTGACGATTTACATAATTATCTAACAGCCATTACAAGATATGAAATGGTTTTGTAGAAGCGTCTCAAGAGATTTGGGTCTTATCCCAGAGTTTTGCTGCTTCTAAATTATTGTATTTCATATGAGTCTTATTCCTTAAGACTCAGTTATTTTATGCTTCAGTTTTGTGTCTAGTAGGTTATTGTCATAATATATAAACCTGTCTAGTTCCTGAATTTGAGGTATAGGGATATCTTCGCTGTGTTTTAGTACCAGTGTTAGAATTAAGTGTATTAACATGTATATTCAAATATGTACATTGTACAACATATTTTCATTATTTCCAAGATAGTTTCATTATTTAAAGGTATTTTCAAGGTTTTCCTGCCAGAAGTGTGTATCTTAGATCTGATTTAGAGAAAGCAATTAGATAAGTATGGACTATGAAACGTATAAAGTAGCCTACCTGCTTTTTTAAAATGGCAATTAATGGGAGACAAAATGATTCAGGGCCATAGAGTAAAGGAGGTTAGCGAGATAACCAAGTATACCAAATGAAACTTGACTAGAGGAAGAAGGTACATTTGGAAAGTTCGATTATGGATTTAGATGTGATGTTAGATAATAGAGTAGTCTGCATCCACTGACAGACCTTGAACACTTTGCCATTGTTCCCTTGGTTTGCACTAGGATGCAAAAGAAAAATCCCTGCGCTTTCTGTCTGTCTTTGTGGCAGTCCAGATTGAATTGGGGAATACATTTGAAAATAAATTAAAATAAAATAAAAAATAGTTTTTTCAGATATAAAGGGATAAAAAGATAATATAGAAGTCAGTGTTCGATTTTTTTGGATATGGCAATGGCTCTGCGGTACATGGAATTACCTTGTTCTTTGCAATGTGTATAGCTTCATGATTTCTTATTTGACACAACAGGTGTACGTATTTATTTTGGTGGTAAAATTTGTTTCAAGCTTGGCCACTGGGAACTCCAGTTAATGTGGAGAGTGAACATTTGCTCTGTTAGTTAAAAATCTCAGGATCCTCATCCCATAGCCTAGTGCCACAGTTCAGTTCTCAGGTCCGGCTCCTGAATTAGCTGCTCGGGCCATCGGAGGCAGCAGTGAGGGCCCTGTGGAAGTTGTGCTGGAATGCTTCTTCAGTACTCCCTGCTTCAGCCGTTCAGCCGTTCTTGGGGGAGTGAAACAGTGAATGGAGGTTATCTGTACCTGTTGTGTGTATTTCTCTTTTCCTCTCAAATAAAAAATAAATATAAAGTTACGTGCCTCATGGGTGCAGAGTCCCGAGCGCTTTAGTGCTGGCACTGGAATACAGTCTTCCCAAATGGTCTCTTAGTGTGCTGTGCCGCCATGTCTATGCTGTCAACAGTTATTTTAAATAACTATTAAAATAGTTAAAGCTTTTAAATCATTAAAATATAAGCCATTTAAGCTAAAATGTTTTTGTATATTCTGTTTTTCCCATTTTTATGTCATGCTGTAAGTATATTGACCTAGAGTGTGGTTAATACCTGTTGTATTCAATCATTTAATTTTTATTCTGTAATTATATGTAAAATTTTGTTAGTGTCTTTCTAATTATTTTATCATTGTTAACATCTGTAGTAAATTCCAACAGAAAGAGCTCATGAAAGCCACAGTTAAATTCATCAGTGTTGACAGCAATTTGTGGCCTTTGTACTTGAAAGTCAGTTTTGCTCACTACAAATCTTTGGCTTTTTTTTTTCCTGAAAATATATTTATTTTTATTGGAAAGTGAGATATACATAGAGGAGGAGAGACAGAGAGGAAGATCTTCTGTCTAATGGTTCCCTCCTCAAGTGACCACAATAGTCGGTGCTGTACTGATCTGAAGCCAGGAACCAGAAACTTCTTCTGGGTCTCCCACGTGTGTGCAGGGTCCCAAAGCTTTGGGGCATCCCCGACTGCTTTCCCAGGCCACAAGCAGGGAGCTGGAAGGGAAGCAGGGCTGCCAGGATTAGAATTGGCACCCATATGGGATCCTGGCACACATTCAGGGTGAGGACTTTTAGCCACCAGTCCACGCCGCCAGGCCCTTTTTAAAAATTTTTTTATTGTAAGATTTATTTATTTTTATTACAAAGTCAAATTTATATATAGAGGAGAGACAGAGGAAGGTCTTCCGTCTAATGATTCACTCCCCGAGTAACTGCAATGGCCGGAGCTGTGCCGATCTGAAGCTAGGAGCCAGGAGCATCTTCTAGGTCTCCCAAGTGGGTGCAGGGTCCCGTGGCTTTGGGCCTTCTTGGACTGCTCTCCCAGGCCACAAACAGGAAGCTGGAAAGGAAATGGAGCAGCAGGCTATGAAGTGGCACCACATAGGATCCTGTTGCATGCCAGGCAAGGGCTTTAGCCTCTAGGCTACCATGTTGGGTCCTTCCTCTGCTGCTTTCAAAAGCACATTAGCAGGCAGCTGGATTAGAAGTAAAGAAGCCAGGACTTGAACCAGTGCTTAAAGTGGGCTGCCGTCACTACAAATGGCAGCTTAATCCACCATGTCAGTACATTGTCCCTCTCATGAATATCCAGGAGCTTTTGGCTTTGATGCCTTTGTTGCTTTGTCTTTTTTTTTTTTAAACATTTAATTATTTGAAAGGTAGTGTTCCTTAAAGGCAAAGGTGCTAATGAGAGAGGGCTGTTCCATCTACTGGTTCACTTCCCAAATAGCCACAACAGCCAAGGCTGAGCCAGGGTGAAATGAGGATACCCCACATGATACAGGGGCCCAGGAACCTGGGCCAGCCCTCCCAGGCACAGTGACAGCTGAATTGGAAGTGGAGCAGCTGGGACTGTAACCTGTACCCATATAGGTGCTGTATTGCACGTGACAGCTTAAGCTACTGTACCATAATGCTTTCCCCTTGCTTTGTTTTTATTGTGCTGGCTTATTAGAAATCAAAAATTATGCAGTCATCACTTTTTTAAAAATCCTTCTTTTACTTGATCTACAGGGAGTTTCATTTTTCTTCTTTACAAGTCAAGTTTCTTATGCTCAGAAATCCTAAAGAGTTAAAAGTCATAAAATTTCACTACTATTAATGATTTTGAACTTTTTTTTCAATTCTAATGGCGCATACAAAGCTTGAAGAAGCTTGGGAATCTTGGGTAACATACAAAGAAAAATGTGTTTTATATACAAAACATGTATTTTTTATAAACACAGAAACACATTGATTTAACTGTCTTAAAATTTCAATTATTTAGGAAGAAGAAAGAAAGCGTCAAGAGGAAATGGAACGCCAGCGTCGGGAAAGAAGATATATTCTGCCTGATGAACCAGCCATAATTGTACATCCAAACTGGGCTGCGAAAAGTGGGAAGTTTGATTGTAGCATCATGTCTTTGAGTGTACTTTTGGATTACAGATTAGAGGATAATAAAGAACATTCATTTGAGGTAATGTTTTTATTAGAAACCACCTTGGGTCCACACATTTTCATTGTTTTTGTTTTTGTATTTCTTCTGAATTCATGGAAGAAAAAGCAACAATTTTTTGCCAAACCGTTTTAATTAAAAAAATTTTTTTTGGTCTATTACATTACCGTGATAATCTTTGGCATTCCCTGTAAATTGATTGTTGGGATCTAAGTTCCTAATCTGGTTCTAGTTTAGTTGTTCCTGTGACTGTTTCCTAAGTAGTGGGCTGTTCATTTATCACAGCGTCAGTAGGTGATGTATAGCTGTCTGCATTTATTTTTTTAATTATTTATTTGAAAGGCAGAGTTGAAGAGAACAGATGTTCCCCAATGTGGGATGCCATTGCTTCTGAGGCTTAACTGGCTGTGCCACAGCACTGGCCCCATGATTATTATTTTTATTTTAGCTAGGATGCCTTTTAACTTTTGATCATTGAGTTGTAAGAGAAAATGCTGATATCTGTCTTTTCATTGTGAATCTACTTGTACCATTGTTTCAAGATTTTATTACTTTTCAGAAGGCATAGCTACAGAGGGGAAAAAGGAAAGATCAATCTTCCATCTGCTAGCTTACACTCCAGCTAGCCACAAGGACTGGAGACTATGCCAGGCTGAAACCAGTACATTCTAGATCTCCTCCATGGATGTAGGGGCCCCAGGCACATTAGCAGAGAGCTAATTTGCAGCCAGAGGTGCCAGGACTCCAAACTGTCACCCATGTGTAATGTTACCAGTGTAGAAGGTTGGATATTAGTAGTAGTCGTAGTATTAGTATTGGAAAGATAGATTTACAGAGAGGAGTCAGAAAAATCTTCCATCCACTGGTTCATTCTCCAGATGGCCACAATGGCTGGAGCTAAGCCAATCCAAAGCCAAAAGATTTTTCTGAATCCCATGCAGGTGCAAGGCCCCAAGGCTCTGAGCCATCCAGGGAGCCTGGTGGGAAGTGGAGCAGCTGGGACACAAGAATTCATATGGGATCACGATGCTTGGAGGTCGAGGATTAACCATTTGAGCCAATGTGCCAGCCCCCAATTGCTTCATTCCGTGAATAAAATTAGGTGTCCAAAAATATTGAGTAGTTTTTGTAGTTACTGTCCTGTACAAAATCATACCTGTACAAGGGATGGCTCCGTGGTATAGTAGTTTAAGTTTCTGTCTGTGGTGCCAGTATTACATATGGGCACTGTTTTGGGTCCTGGCAGCAGAGCTGGGCCTCAGTCCTTGTGTCCTGCATTCATGCAAGAGCCCCAGAAACAGCTTTCCCAACTCTGGCTTTGAACTGGCCTGCCTCTATTTGCTGTGGCCATCTGAGGCATGAACCAGCAGATGGGAAATGTTTCTCTGTCTCTCCTTTCTCTGTGCAACTCTGCCTCTCAAGTAAAAATAAATAACAAGCTCATCTAAAAAACACACATACAGCTTGATAGAATTCAGTTACTTACGGACTTAGCCCACTTTTTAATTTTTTTTAAAGGCTTAATCTTTTTTGGAAAGGCAGATTTACCGAGAGAAAGAGCAACAGGGACAGAGATCAGGTTCACTCCCCAAATGGTCACAGTGGCCGAGCTGAGCTCGGAGCCTCCTCTGGGTCTCCCACAGGGAAGCAGGATCCCAAGCATTTGAGCCAATCTTCTCTGCTTTTCCAAGGCATCAGCTGGGACTGTAACCAGTGCCCATATGGGTTGCTGGCATTGCAAGGTGGAGGGTCAGCCCATAATTGTTGGTTGTAATGGGTTTTTATTTGTTAAATTGTTTCATTGATCCAATATTTCCATTGGAATTGGTGTCTTCTACAGGTTTCATTGTTTGCAGAACTTTTCAATGAAATGCTTCAAAGAGATTTTGGTGTTAGAATATATAAATCATTACTGTCTCTTCCTGAGAAAGAGGACAAAAAAGAGAAGGATAAGAAAAGCAAAAAAGAGGATCGAAAAGAAAAAAGAGAAGAAAGAGATGATGAGACTGATGAGCCAAAAGCAAAGCAGAGGAGATCAGACGATAAAGAGAAAAAGGAAGATAGAGACGAAAGGAAGGTCTGTTGTGATTTCCATGATTTGACACCCTGGTGTAGGATTGAGTTGCAGTTTTCAATGATTATTGTTATTATAAGAATTTCTTAGGTTGAAGTTGTTTTAAGACAGATTAATATACCTCATGTTTTCTAGTGTTAGTCATTTAATGTTTGTTAAATACCTTGCTTAATTTTAAGGCATTTTAAATTACAGAAGGAAGATAAAAGGAAAGATGATTCCAAGGATGACGATGAAACTGAAGAGGACAATAATCAGGATGAATATGACCCGATGGAAGCAGAGGATGCTGAGGACGAGGAGGATGGTACGGTTCTCATTTACTGCATGTGCTTTGGTCATCACTGGAATCTATGGCATTTGTTTTTGGAGTAAAAAGTAAAACTGTACTGAAAATATTTTAAGCAGAAACATTTTCATTACCAATGTAAGTTTTAAGACAATCTAACACCACATTGTATGTCTCATGTGTAATTAATACTCAAGAATAGTTATTAAATATGCTACTCGGCCTGCATGTGTTAGAAACAGTCCCTGGTGTTCCCTAGAGCGTGTTCTTTTTTTCTTAAGTTTTATTTCCTGATTTATTGCAGAGGCAGAGTTACAGAGGGAAGGGCAGGGCAAAGCAGGGAGAGAGGCCTTCTGTTCTCTGTTTCCTGGGCTGGCCTGGAAACCATGTGGCCTGGGCTGGCCAAGCCAAAACCATGAGAGTCTTTGTGAGTCTCCCACATGGTGCATGGGCCTAGGTGGGCAGTCCTCAACTGAGACTCAAACCAGCACTCATAATGGGATGCTGGCACTGTGGTTGGCAGCTGAATGTGCTCTGCCAGTGCTGGTCCCTGGAACAGATTCTTTATAAAATTAATTTGGGTATTGTTAAATTGAAAGGTAGGACAACAGGGATTTTCTATATACTGGTTCACTCTAGAAATGGCTGCAACAAATGGGGCTAGATTTAGTTCAGATAAAAGCAAAGACCAGAAACTCAGTCCAGATCTCCTGGTGGCAGGAACCCCGAGTGTCTGAGCTGTCACTCCTGCTTCACTGGGTGCACATGAGAATGCTGCAGTTGGGGGCTGGAACTCATTCCCCCACATGAGGCTGAGCCCTGGTTATGGGCATTTGAAGAGTAAATTACAAGATGGGAGATTTCTCTTTCTGCCTCAAATAGAAACAAAAAGTTGTTTTTAAATTGATACTAAATTAAAAGAATTGCTAAGAAGCTCTTTAATAATACTTTTGTATGATTCATGAAAGAATGATGTTAGTTTGTTAAGGTTGCTGTCACAAGTTCTAGGGACTAAATGACATACAAATTTGTCATCTCACACCTTTGGAGGGTAAGGGCTGTAAAGTCAGCAGCATTGTTCCTTCTAACTCCACAAAGGATTTGTGGTAGGCCTATCTTAGCTTATAGCCAGCCAACTGCTCTACCTTAAACTGTGTGCAAATCCACCTGTTTATATAGTCCAAGGAATTGGGTTTGTAGTTTCATGGTCTCCATTTGACCTGCTTAACCTCGGTATACACCCTTCTTTGTAAATAAAGTCACATTCTAAGGTAGGGTTAGGACTTAAAGGTAATAATTTCAGGGAACCCAGTCTAACCCGTAGCATTGCTGTGGTTGGACTGGTGGCTGAGATCTTAGAGAATAGGTAGTGAGATAACATGAAAGGAAGCTTGCTTTTCTGCCAGCTACTTCCTGTGTCCTTCAAGAAATAACAAGATAGTTTGTGATGTGTGTAATATGGTTAATATTGTGATCTGTGTAAATCTCAAGTATTTTTAATGTTTGGATTTTGTTAACCAGTTATTAGATTAGAAATAGTGTGTTATAATTCAGATACAAATTTATCTTAAAATACATTTTTTCACTGTTTTTTACTTTTAGCTTTTAGAAATAAACGTTTTCTAATGTGTGATATAATTTCATGTATGTAAACCACACTTGGAAAAATGGCTTTCAAATATTTATGAAATTAATTTCAAACGACCTTTTTTTTTTTAAGATTTATTAATGATCCTGGTGTGCTAGCCTAGTGGCTAAAGTCCTTGCCTTGCATGCATAAAATAAAATGCATGCATAAAAATAAATTTTAAAATAAAAACAACAAAAGGTTTATTTTTTATTGGAAGGTCAGATATAGAGAGGAGAGACAGAAAGATCTTCCGTCCAATGATTCACGACGACTATAACAACTGGATCTGAGCTGATCCGAAGCCAGGAGCCCAGTGCTTCTTCCGGGTCTCCCACATGGGTGCAGGGTCCCAAGGCATTGGGCCGTCCTTAACTGCTTTCCCAGGCCACAAGAAGGGAGCTGGATGGGAAGCTGGGCTGCCGGAATTAGAACCAGCGCCCATATTGGATCCTGGCATGTGTAAGACAAGGATTTCACCCACTAGGCTACCACTCTAGGTTCATTCAAACTACTTTCACTCTTAAAATATTCTTTGACGTTTTGTTACCTCTGCAGTTGTTGAAAATATTAATAATTGCCTTGCCACTGTTAACATTTATGTTGTAGATCGGGATGAGGAAGAGATGAACAAACGAGATGACAAAAGAGACATCAACAGATACTGCAAAGAGAAGCCTTCCAAAGACAAGGTATTTATTGACTTACTACTACTTTGTTGTTTAACTGAAAGGCAGATTTACAAAGAGAATTTAAAGAAAAATGTGCCATCTGCTGGGGTGGGAGGAGGCTTCTCCCCAAGTGGCCATAATCATTGGAACTGAGCTGATCGAAGCCAGGAGCTTCTCTCTGGGTCTCCCACATGGGTGCAGGTTCCTATGGCTCTGGGCTGTCCTTGACTGCTTTCCCAGGTCACAAGCAGGGAGCTGGATGGGAAGTAGAGCAGCCATGACATGAACTGACGCCCATATGGAGTCCTGACACATACAAGACAGGATTTAGCCACTGAGCCATCACATGGGCCCCTACTGCTGCATATTTTAAGATTGATTTATTTGAAAGGCAGAATTAGAGTAGGAGAGAGGGATCTTTGCCCCTTCACTGTCCAAGTGACCACAGTGGCTCGGCCAGGCTGAAGTAGGAGCCTGGAACTCTATTCATGTCTCCCACTTCGGTCATGTACAGGCACTTGGGCCATTCTCTGCTGCTTTGCTACATGCACTAGGAAGCTGGATTGGAGGTGAATAGCAATTAGGACCCTAACTGGTGCTAATGGGATGCCAGCATTGCGGGCAGTGCTTTATCGCACTTTGGTGTGAATACTCTGAATACTACATTGTCTATAATGTGAATATTTTCATGTTATATATGACATTCATATTATATATGGAATAGTAGTGCACAACACAGTCATGAAATTAGTCCTTAAATGTTCATGTGTTACCACTAAACAAAATCCAGTTAGCTGGTAAGCGGGCATTTGACTCTGGTTAAGGTATCTGTTTGAGCGCATGGCCAGATTCTGGCTGTGCTGCAGATTCTAGCAGCAGGTGATGACTGGACCACTTGGGTCCCTGCTGCCCATGTGAGAGGCCCCCGCTGCTGGTGCTGGGCACATCGAGGGAGTGAACTGCTGGATGGAACATTTCTGTCTCTGCCTCAAATACAATTTATTTTTAAATTTGTTCATGATACAGTTTCTTAGGTTCAGGAATTTCCCTTCAACCTTGAAAGATATTTTTATTTTGTTGCTGTATCAGATATAATCAGTATGTGTGACTGCTATTGTAAAAATGGACACACTCCCCAATAGCTCAGTTTTCAAGAGGAAAACATTGTATATTCTATGTCTTTGTTTTCTTTAGGAAAAAGAAAAGACTCAGATGGTTACAGTTAACAGGGATCTGTTGATGGCATTTGTCTATTTTGATCAAAGCCACTGTGGTTACCTTCTGGAAAAGGATTTGGAAGAAATACTTTATACTCTTGGACTGCATCTTTCTCGGGCTCAGGTAATGCACCGTGCAAATATTTTAAATGGAAGCGTTTTTAGCAACTTTACAAAAAGACATACTTTGGATAGAATAGATTTTATATTGTATGTTGGTGCTTATCTTTAATCTCTGCTGACTGACATATGGAACATAATACTAATTGTATGATTGGTACCTTTTTTTGTTAAGTATGTTAAGGTCTTACTATGAAAATAAAAATCTATTTCATTTTGTTTTTACAGCCGCCTATTATTTCATTATACATACCATGATGAAACTGATAGTTCCTGTTGCTTTCCTTTTTGGAGCTATAATAAACAGGCTGCATGTGTCAGTATTTCCTAATGTGTGTTAGCATTTCTGTCACTTTTCAAATGATAGCTTACATTATTACTATTGATCACACTTTCAGAAGCATAACTGCATTGATTGAGTGGGAATGAATACTTGAAAAAACTCTTTCTGTGAATGTTATTAACATATTAAAAATCGAACCACTCTTTCAGAAAAATCAGAAATCTTTGTTTACTGAATCCCAGGTCAAGAAGCTTCTGAATAAAGTAGTGCTCCGTGAGTCCTGCTTTTACCGGAAGTTAACAGATACCTCAAAAGATGAAGAGAACCACGAGGAGTCGGTGTCCCTGCAGGAAGACATGCTAGGTATGCTGGAGTAGAATTAGGTTTGGCTTTTCTATAAATAAAGAAGGAAAATAACATAACATGGTATTTTACATTATAGGAAACAGGTTGTTACTTCCAACACCAACAGTAAAACAAGAATCAAAGGATTCAGAAGAAAATGTTGGCCTCATTGTATATAATGGTGCAATGGTAGATGTGGGAAGCCTTTTGCAGAAGTTGGAAAAGAGTGAAAAAGTCAGAGCTGAAGTAGAACAGAAGCTACAGTTACTAGAAGAAAAAACAGGTGAGGGGTGGCTCTGGACATTGCAGTACTTTCCCCAGCGTTTTAGCAGACTGAATGTGTATACATATGTATACTTAATACATGATTTCAGAAATTTGAAATTCAACTTTTTTTTAAAAGAATTTCAGTTTAATTAAAACAAACAGCATCCTGCTGTTGAGGGTGCATTCTGTGAGATGCACAGGTCTGTCATGGCTTTCGGCAGCTTAGCCCACGTGACCAAGGCTGCACCTTGCTGCTCTGGCAGGAGGCAACTGCCCCGCTCAGAATAGGCAGCAGGTCTGTAGGTGGGGCACAGCCACAGCCCAGACAGGCTGAGGGAAGCTCTGAGCCCGTTTTCTCATGACCGTTTTAAACAGTTGCCATATACAGCCCACACAGGTATATACTTTGATATAACCTTACATTTAGAATAGACACAAAATCTGACTTGACTTTTGACTTTACTTCACTTCTGTTTTAGTTAGAAATTGCTTTGCTTTATAAAATATTAGCTACTCATGTATATTCTCAGATTCATTTGTTGTTGTCTTGCTCCCTAATTCTAGTTAGATTAAACTTTCTTTGATCCAAATAATCTAAAAATGATACCTGAGTTCGGATGTAATGCCTGTTAAGTGAACATGTTTTAGAAATAATAAAATTAACATTTATAACCAGTTTTTATAGTTTTATCTACTACTTGGCCTCATAACTATATTGCTTTTAATCTGTTAAATTAGAAATTATAGGAGGCAAAATGGTGATTTTTAAATTTTTTTTTTTCAACAGATGAAGATGAAAAAAACATACTCAATTTGGAGAATTCCAACAAAAGCCTCTCAGTTGAACTCAGAGAAGTTAAAAAGGACCTTAGTCAGTTACAGGAAAACTTAAAGATTTCAGAAAACATGAATTTGCAATTTGAAAATCAGCTGAATAAGACAATCAGAAATTTATCAACAGTAATGGATGAAATTCACACTGTCCTGAAAAAGGTTAGAAATTTTAACATTGTCATGATTCATTTTAGTATTTAAGTCTTTCTAGAGTTTTTAATATATTTTAATGTTACTAAGCTGTTAATGGTTTTCTAGAAGCATATAATAGTATAACATCCATTATAAGATATAAAATTGATTCTCAAAAGATTGTATTTTCCTAAAATTTAGTGAGATCTTTTTTATACACAAATTTCTTAAGATTTATTCATTCATTTATTTGGAAGGCATAGTTAGATGGAGAGAGAAAAAGTTCTTCCATCTACTGTTTAATTTCCCTAGTAGCCAGGGTTGGTCCAGGCTGAAACCCAACCAACCCTAGACTGAATGTTTTAGGTCTTCTGTGGGAGTGGCAGGGCGCCAGGCACTTGGACTCTCCATCTTCTGCTTCTTTCCCAGGTAGATGAGCTGGTTTGGAAGTAGATATCCAGGAATTGAACCAGCGCCCATATAAGATGTTGATGTCTCAGGCAGTGGCTTAAACCCATTGCACAATACCAGCCCCTATATATACAGGCTCCTAAAAGAAAATGAAATGAAGGGGAGGGTAACTCGGAGATCTTTCATCAGTGTTTACTCTGCAGATGGTTTTAACAGCCACAGCTGGGCCATACCAAAACCAGAAGGCTTGAACTCAATGCAGGTCTCCCAGGGGAGTGGCAGGCCCAGGTCCTTGGACCATCCTCTACTGCTTTCTCAGGCACATTGGCATAGAGCTGAATTAGAAGCAGAGCAGGAGCTAGCATGTTGGTTCAACAGGCAGCACCAGTATCCTATATGGACATGAGTTCGTGTCCTGGCTGCTCCACTTCACATCCAGCTCCCTGCTTAGGCCCTGGGAAAGCAGAGGATGGACGGCCCAAAGCCTTGAGACCCTGCACCCACGTGGGAGACCTGGAGGAAGCTCTTGGCTTTGGATCAGCTCAGTTCTGCCATTGCAGCCATTTGGGGAGTAGACCAGCAGACAGAAGATCTTTCTGTCTTTCCCTCTCTCTGTAAGTACGCTTTTTGAATAAAAAAATAAGACATCTTAAAAAAAAAAAAAAGCAGCTAGGACTCTCAAACTCATTTTAAATGTTAGCACTGCAGTTGGCAGCTTAGCTTGCTGTGCCACTATGTTGGCTGCAAAACCATTTGATTTTTTTCAGAATTGTTATGGAATGGAGCAAAGCATCTTTAGCATCAAGATATTTAAAATAAGTCTGGGGCCAACATGGTAGCATAAGCTAATCTCCTGCATTCAATATGGGCACAGGTTCAGTCCATCTTCCCAGTAATTCTCCTCTCATGGCCTGATTAAGCAGCAGAGGACAAAACAAGTCCTTGGGGCCCTGCACCCTCTGCTGGCCATTTTGGGAATGAGCCAGTGGATAGGCGCTCTGTGCAAGTTTGACTTTCCCAAGTAAAATAAATTACATCTTTAAAAAAAAAAAAGATTTTAAAATTGTCAATATTCTTAGCACTAGAAAAAAATAACAAGCTAACAGAAACATTAGGAACAACCCCAGAGCAACAATTAAAATAATCTAATCTAATTTTTTTTATAGGACAATGTGAAGAATGAAGATAAAGATCAGAAATCCAAGGAAAATGGTGCAAATGTATGATAAAATTTGTGTAGTGATGAGGAATGGTGTTAAATAATGTAATATATAAAAATCATGATACAAGAATGTTTGAAGGTGATGCATGTTTGATTTTAGTAGTATAAATATCTGTTAGATGAAATGTATAAAGTTTATCAGTGTAAGTCCCTGCTTTTGAAAATTGCTTGTAATTCCTAGCATTCAAATTATTAAACACTCCTTGAGTGAAATAATTTTGCATTGCAAAATGGTTTAGGATGAACTTTGTTATAGTTTTAACCTCAATAAAGTTCATCAATATAACTGACAGTATTTACTCAGCTAATGTTGTTTAATCAAAATGCCTAGAAAAGTTTGTAGTATTGGGCTTTTAATTGTTAGTCTATCTTTTAAAATTTAAGCATAAACCTAAAATAGCATGCTACTTAAGTTTTGCAAGAATTTTGAACCAGTAGTATTTTATTTTTCACTGAAAGATGTCTTTAGTTACTCAAATTCAGTAGAAATTCAGTTCATCCAGAAAAGTGTATCAGAAACTTTAAAAAAAAAAGTATTACTGTATCTATTAGGCTTTATATAAAAGTCCTATTATTAATACTACTGTTTGAGTTACATGTTTTGCTTTCCCAGAATAGCTTCTATATTACTTCTGAGTTTGTTTTTAGTTTTTTAAAGAAATGCAGTGTATGTCCAATGTACAGTTCAGTACCAAGCCACTAGATGTCAGTATGATGCCTTAAGTTAAAAGTCTTTAATTAAAAATAATTTTTTATTAGTCTGTGTACTTCCTTCAAAGTTTTAGTAGATACTTAATGATCAGCCATTGAGTCAAAAATAGGAAAAGAATTGTATTTTAAAATAGTAGTTCGAGTACCACGAAGAAATGTGGCAATGTCTAGAAGTACTTGCAGGCCTCACAGTTGGCTGGGAGCTCCTGGCCAGAGCTGCTGCTGAGCATCATGGAACCACACAGCTCCTCATGTCAGTAGTGCCCAAGTTAACAGAGTTCTAAAAGAATAGAGTGTTAAATAACCCTGCCTGGCATGTTATGGTATCATAAAGAGATGCTAGTTAGTTTTATTTTGTCTGCTTCATTTTGGTAGACTAACACCTAGGTGTTCCAAATTAGGTGTGAGAATATAAAGTGCTGTATTAATGTGACTTAAGAGGAATTCACATGGCTTTTTGAAGTTGCTGTTTCTGATCTTAAGGCTATTTGAATGTATCCAAAGCCAGATACTGATTATCTGTTTACAGTATAAACATTTCTACATCTTGGAAGCAGGTGCTGTGCCCATCACTGCCTGGGAAAGTCACATCCCATGTTCATGTCCCGCTTTGCCTTTTAAATTCCAACTTTTCGGACCCGGTGCAGTGGCGCAAGTGGTTAAGGTCCTCACCTAGCACACCCCGGGATCCCATATGGGTGCTGGTTCTAATCCCTGCAGCCCCGCTTCCCTTCCAGCTCCCTGCCTGTGGCCTGGGAAAGCAGTCGAGGACGGCCCAAAGCCTTGGGACCCTGGGTGTGGGATACCTGAAAGAAGTTCCTGGATCCTGGCTTCAGATCGGCATAGCATCGGCCGTTGCACTCACTTGGGGAGTGAATCATCGGACGGAAGATCTTCCTCTCTGTCTCTCCTCTCTGTATATCCGCCTTTCCAATAAAAACATAGTAAAAATAAATCTTTAGGAAAAAAAAAAGAAAAAATATTCCAACTTTTCTCCTCCCCCAATCCCCCCATTGGAAGGCAGATAACAGAGAGGAGGAGAGACAGGCAGATCTTCCTTCTGGTGGTTTACTCCACAAGCGGCCCTAAAGGCTGGAGCTGAGCTGCACCAATCTGAAGCTCTCTTTGAGTCTCCCACACAGGTGCGGGGTCCCAAGGCTTTGGGCTGTACTCGACTGCTTTTCTCAGGCCACAAGCAGGAGCTGCGTGGGAAGCGGGGCTGCCAGGACACAAACCAGCACCCCTATGGGATCCCACACGAGGACTTTAGTCACTAGGCTACTGTGCCAGACCCCAATTTTTTTTTTAATGATTGATTTATTTTTATTGCAAAGTCAGATATACAGATAGGAAGATCTTCCATCCGATGATTCACTCCCCAAGTGCTGTGCCAATCCGAAGCCAGGAACCAAGCTCTGACACACCACTGAACATGAAATTTTCTCCATGGTTGGAGTTCTGAGTCCAGCAATTCAGTTGGGGAGATCCCCATAGAAACCTCATCTGAGGCCATCCCAGACCTTTTGTGTGCTTGCCAATACAGGGCCTGGCACAGTCTGTCGCCTCAAGCAGCTTATGCACGTGTTGGTGGTTGCAATTGCTGGGTCAGTTCTGCCTCCAGCCCTGTCTTTTACACAAGCCAATGGGTGTTGCAGCCCAACCCGATCCTGCCCACCACACACTTGACCTTTACATACACTAGTGGGAGCTACAGCCTAGTCAGTGCGACCCGCAGTAAACCCCACCAGGCTCCCCACTTGCTCTGGTTCTCATGCTTGCCAGTATATACAGCAGACTGGTCCTGTCTGTCCTACATCCCATTCAGCTCTCACACATGCCAATGGGCATCGAAGCTTAGTTCAACCCAACCAGCCCCACTATCTAGCCCACACATGTGCTGACGGGTGCCACTCTGTCTAGCCATGCCTGCCCCATTTCTGGCTCTCATGCTCACCAGTCAAAAGTGGCAACCCAGGAGGGAGGTGCCTGTATTTCCCTACTGGGCCCACTCCACTCCTAGATCTTGCACTCTCCAGGTGGTTCTGCAGTTTAACTTCACAGAGTTTGCTCCCCCCCTCATGCTGGTATCTGCCAGCTGATGCTGAGACAAAGCCCAACCAACCCACACCCACTCTGACTTAACGCTTGTACCAGTAGGATAGTCAACCCAGTCTGACTTTCCTCTGATCCAGCTCACATGAGGCCAATAGGTGTAGCCCTGCTCAGTCTGGTCTGCCATCATCCCAACTCACTCTCTAGCAGGAGTGGTGGTCCATCAGGGAAGCCCTCCACAGCCCCCATTACCAGGTTCATTCCCTCTCCCCTGGGTCTCACGTATGCTGGTTGGGTGCTGCAGTCCAGAGTCTGGCCTGGCCCACCTCACCCATTTGCCAGTAGATGTTGTAGTCTGGCTAGGCCTGCCTCAACCCAACTCCAACTCACGCTGATGGGGGCTACAGCCTAGCCCAGCCCAGCCAGTCCCCAGTCCTGGCCCTCATGTCAACTGGCTTGTGTTGTGACTCAATCCAGCCTGAATCACACTCCATTCTGGTGCTCAGGTCTGCCCTGACTTGCGCCAAATGTATGCCAGTGGGTACCGTTCCCCAGCCTGTCCTGGGCCGCTTCCCAGCATGGTACTAGCGCTCACTTGCAGGGACTGTATCCTGACAGAGGAGTTCCCCAAGCTCCTCCATCAGAATCTCCCAAATCCAGCTGTGGGTCCATGGGCCATCCCTACTTAGTCTACCTCTTGTCCTGGCAGAAACAGTGGGCTTTCCTGACTGGCCTTCACCCACTCCAGTTTTTACTGTTTGGTGTTACAGCCCAGACAAGCCTGGTCCACACCCAGACACAACTCACACATGGCTCAGCAGGGGCAGAGACCTAGCCTAGCCTGTCCTACACCTACCATGGTCCTCTCAAGACCCAGTGGGTGCTAGAGTCTAGACCAATCCAGCACACCCCAGACCCAGCCCACACTTCTGCCAAGAGACACTGCTGCCATGCCCAGACTACCAGACTAAACAACACCCCCACTCTGGCCTTCACACTCACCAGTGGGAACCACAACCCAGCCATGGCATCCCCTTTGCTCCCCAACCAGGCCTGTTCTCAGCCATAGATCTAGTGTCAGTGGTTGTTCTGACTCAGCTTGGCATATTCCCTCCCCTGACTTGGGCTTTGCCTTTGGATGATGTAGCCTGGTCTGATCCGGCCTGCCCCAGTCCCAACTCTCACTAGCAGGTGCTGGAAACTGGCCCTGCTCAATCTGCTCCCATCCCTGGCTCATACGAACTGGTAGGTAGCCTAGCCCGACATGACCTGCGCTCCAGCCTGGTTTCTGTACTTGCCAGTAAGCTAATGTTTGCTTGGCTCTACCTGATCCACCCCCTTCTAAAACCAACCCACACATCAGCCAACAGTGGGAGCTACTTTGCCCAGCCTGTCTGACTCCCAGGCCTGGACCACATGCTCACTCACTAGGGGAGTTTCCCCACTCAGCCCACTCCCAGTCCCAGATCTCACGCATGCCAACACATGCTTGGCCCTTGCCCAGCATAGACTACTCCATCTTGTCCTAGTATGAGCTGGTGAATGTGGTGGCCTGGCCCTCTCAACATCCAATTTTAGGATGCACATGCAGGTGCTGCAGCCTGGACCTGCCCAGACTATTCTCGGTCTCTGTACTTGTGTTGGCAGGTTCCATGGTCACATCTAGCTCAGCTCATCACCACCCCAACTCTTGAGCTAACCAGTGGGATTTGCCTTTACATAGGGTTTGGCCCACAAATCCCCCACAGAATCTACCCCCCGGACCTGGTTCTCTCCTATGCTGGTTGACCCGTCTCCTCTTCCAACATTCAGTCAGGTACTAGGATCTAGTGCTGCTAGACAGGTCCCCAGCCCTAGCTTTCGCATGGACTGGTGTATGGTGGTCAGCAATGTTCCATGCTAACAAGCCCAACTATGGATTCCCTTGTGAGCTGGTGCATGAGTCTGATCCATACAGATCACTCTCTCCTTCAGACCACCAGGTCTCAGACCCCTTATTTAGCTGCAAGTACAGTGGCCTTGTCGTTGAGTGTTCATCAGCATTCATCCACCTGCATGTACTGTGGCCTTATCCATGGATATCCCTATGCAGTAATTCCAAACCCCAAGATCCCAGAGCTTGCTGCTAGGCAACCAGCAGGCGAAGCCCAGCTCTGTTGTTGCTCTGGCCGCCCACAAGCCCAGGATTCGCCCACTGCTTAGCAGTGGTGGACGGGGAGCTAGGATCCCCAGCAGGAAGCCTCACCTGGCATGGGTGCTCACAGCCACATGGCTGAGAGATTCAGATAGCCACACCTCTGAGCAGACACCTGAGGGTGGGATTTTACCTACCACCCATTGACACAGCAAATGGTTTTGCTTTAGCTAGAAATTACTTTGGTCTCATTAAGAATGTCTGACAGCTGATACATCTTTTAATCCTAGAGGGGCAGCTACTGAACTCATTATGAGTTTTGCCCTTAAAGTCATATAAAACACAGTGATAATACCCATGGGTGCTTAAGCGCCAGAAAACTGGGTATGCAAGCTCCCCAGCTTAACCATGACAGTGTTTGGTCCTAGGAAGAGTCAACCAAGAAAGTTCCTTGAATATTTGTCCACTATAATTCACTGACTTGCATTATAAACACCCTTGCAACCCAGGAAACAGACTGCATCCCATGGAGTAGTCATTGAAGCTCATCCATAAGACCCAAACAGAGACCTCGGGCCTGGCATGATGGCTCAGTGGCTAAGTCCTTGCCTAGCAAGTGCCAGGAATCCATATGCACTAGTCCATGTCCTGGCTGCTCCACTTCCCTTCCAGCTCCCTGCTGTGGCCTGGGAAAGCAGTTGAGGATGGCCCAAAGCCTTGGGACCCTGCACGTGTGTGGGAAACCTGGAAAAAGCTCCTGGCTCCTGGCTTTGGATTGGTTCAGCTCTGGCTATTGGGGCCACTTATGGAGTCATTCAGCAGATGGAAGATCCTTCTCTGTCTCTCCTCTATGTAAATCTGCCTTTCCAATAAAAATAAATCTTTTTCAAAAAGACCTTGTACAGAGCCTGGTAGCGTGGCCTAGTGGCTAAAGTCTTCACCCTGAACGTGCCAGGATCCCATATGGGCACCGGTTCTAATCCTGGCAGTCCCACTTCCCATCCAGCTTCCTGCCTGTGGCCTGGGAAAGCAGTTGAGGATGGCCCAAAGCTTTGGGACCCTGCACCTGTGTGGGAGACCTGGAGGAGGTTCCTGGCTCCTGCCTTCGGATCGGCGCAGCACCAGTCGTTGTGCTCACTTGGAGAGTGAATCATCAGATGGAAGATCTCCCTATCTGTCTCTCCTCCTCTCTGTACATCTGCCTTTCCAATAAAAATAAATAAATCATTAAAAAAAAGACCTTGTACACACACTCGGGCAAAGGCAGATCTGGGGATTTTCGCTTCAGAGCACCTGATGACGGTGATCTCTCACCTTGCCCTGAGGGCGGGCAGCCACGGCCACAGTGACCACTCCTTTAGGCTGGCCCTCTGAGGCCTCCACTTCATCCAGAACTGCCACACAGCCGCCTGGAGTCCCTGAGGTGCCACAGGTAAGAAACCACTGGGGAAGATGGAATGACACTCATCCTCAAAAGTCAGCTTTACGGAACTCTGAGGTGAACATTATTTGGATAGAAACCTGAAACAAGATTTCTTGAAACCAGGCATAGGAAGATACCAGTTGTTCTTGATCAGAAAGAGAACCTGCAGATACCAAGGGAAACCACAAAGGGGCGCACTCTCCTCACGTAGATGCTCAGGTATGGGAAGTGTTAAGTGAGACATTGCAATACAATCAAAAATATCTGACTACGCCTCCACTTGTAGGGCCAGCATCCTGTGAGGCCACCAGATTGATTCCCGGCTGCTCTATTTCCAACTCAGCTCCCTGATAGTGGCCTGGGAAAGCAGCAGAGAATACCCCAAGGCCATGGATCCCTGCACCCATGTGGGAGATCCTGAGGAAGTTCCTGGCTCCTGGCTCTGGGTCAGCTTAGCTGTGGCTATTGTGACCATTTGGACAGTGTAGTAGCAGGTGTAAGACCTTTCCTTGTCTGTTCTCTCTCTGTAAATAAGGCTTTCAAGAAAAAGAAAAAGTTGCCTCATGTCGTCTTGAAAAGTTTTACCTGCTACCCCACAGTGTCAGCCCCTAAACTTTAAACAAACAAAAAATCTTAGCTTGTTGAGCTGAATAGGGGAAAAAAAAAAAAGAATTGAGATGAGAGGGAGAGAGGTAAACAGTAGGCGACAGTGCTTTGTTTTCACAATCAGAGATGGAGACACCGGCAAGCCGGCCGCATCAGACTCTGGGCAGGTGTCAGAGTGGCCAGAGAGCTTCTCTTAGCAACAGGTGGGTAGTAAGCGAGGCTTCTCAGCTCCAGGTTCTGCATCCGCATCCGCAGGGTAGGCACCCGCCTGAGATCCCTGGGAGGCCAAGACAGAAAAGCCTGGGCTTGTCTCCTGGGGCCAGAGATTAGTTGCTGTCACCAGAGGGACCTTCTTAAAGGCCTGGCTTTAGGGCTAGCATTGTGACACAGCTAGCTAAGCCACTGTGATGCCACATCCCATAGAGAGCATCAGTTTGTGCCCCAGCAGCTGTATTTCCAATCCTACTATTTGGAACACAATGTGGTCCAAGTGTCTGGGCCCCTGCTTCTGTGTGGAGGATTCAGAGTAAGGCGCTTGCCTCTAGCTTGGCCCAACTCCAGCTGGTGCAGTCATCTGGGGAGTGAACCAGCAGATGAAGATCTCTGTCTCTCCCTTCCTCTTTGTAGCTCTTTCAAAATGAATAAATAAGTAAGTAAATAAATAAATAAATATCCTTTTTTAAATAAAGGGAATATGGTGGTGGGGGGGGACCAAAGCTGTCAAATAATAGGTTAAGCCTGCAGCTGTGGTGCCAGCATGCTATATGCACACTGGTCCAGTCCTAGCTGTTTCATTTCCTATCCAGCTCCCTGCTTATGACTTGGGAGAACAATGGAGAATGGCTCAAGTCCTTGGGATCCTGAACACAGGCAGGAGACTTGGAAGAAACTTTTGGCTTCTGGCTTCAGATCAACTCAGCTCTGGACATTGTGGTCATTTAGGGAGTAAACCAGTGGATAAAACATATTGCTATTTGCCTTCCTTTTTCTTTCTTTCTTTTTAAATTTTTGTTGTTGTTACGAAGTCAGATATACAGAGAGGAGGAGAGACAGAGAGGAAGATCTTACATCGGATGGTTCACTCCCCAAGTGACAACAATGGCTGGTGCTGTGCCAGTCCGAAGCCAGGAGCCAGGAACTTCCTCCAGGTCTCCCACACAGGTGAAGGATCCCAAGGCTTTGGGCTGTCCTCAATTGCTTTCCCAGGCCACAAGCAGGGAGCTGGATGGGAAGTAGAGCTGCTGGGATTAGAACCAACACCCATATGGGATCCCGGCGCGTTCAAGGCATGGACTTTAGCCACTAGGGCACTGCACCAGGCCCCTTGCCTTCCTTTTTCTTTTTTACTCCATTTTTTAAAGACTTATTTTTAGGGCCTGGTGCAATAGTATAGTAGTTATAGTCCTCGCTTAGAACGTGCCGGGATCCCATATGGACGCCAGTTCTAATCCCAATGGCCCCGCTTCCCATCCAGCTCCCTGCTTGTGGCCTGGGAAAGTAGTTGAGGACAGCGCAAGACTTTGGGACCTTGCACCCACATGGGAGACCCAAAGAAGGCTCCTGGCTTCGGATTGGTTCAGCTCCAGCCATTGCATCCACTTGGGATGTGAACCATCGGACGGAAGATCTTCCTCTCTGTCTCTCCTTTTGTATATCTGCCTTTCCAATAAAAAGGCAAATCTACAGAGGGAAGAAGAGACAAAGATTTCCTATCTACTGGTTTACTCCTGAAATGGCTGCAACAGCTGAAGTTGAGCTGATCCAAAGCCAGGAGTCAGAAGCTTCTTCTGGGTCCCCCGCATGGATGCAGGGTCTCAAGGCCCTGTGGCATCCTCGATTGCTTTCCTAAGCTACATGCAGGGAGCCGAATGGGAAGTAGAGTGGATGGGATATGTACCGGTGCCCATATCAGATCCCAGCATGTGCAAGGTGAGGATGTAGCCATTGAGTTATTGTGCTGGACCCAAGCTGACTTGTTTTAAGGTATGCTCCTGGTTGCACAGACCCTGGAAGTCTGCAGACAGAGGTCACCTCGGGAAACCTAGGGCAGGAGGGGAAAGCTAGTGTCCCCAAGCTCCCTGCTTTCTTGAGCGTTTGTCATTGCTACAAGCATCACTTCTGCTGCTTTGTTAAATTTTAAAGATTTACTTATTTCTATTGGAAACTCATATTTACAGAGAGAAGCAGAGACAGATCTTCCATCTGCTGGTTCACTCCCCATGTAGCCACCATGGCTGGAGCTGAGCCAACCCAAAGCCAACAGCCTCTTCTGACTTTGCCATGTGGGTGCAGGGTCCTAAGGCTTTGGGCTGTCCTCGACTGCTTTCCCGGGCCACAGGAGAGAGCTGGATGGGAAGTGGAGCAGTCAGGACACAAACACACAGAGCACGCAAGGTGAGGACTTCAGCCTCTAGGCTACTGCAGCAGGCACGCACTTCTGCTTCTAACTCCAGGCCAGTTAGCCAAAGTGGCACTTTCAGAGTCTCTGTGGCCCAGGGCCACGCTAGGAGACGTGCAGCTTTGGTGTGGAAGCAGGGCCCCAGCTCAGGCGCAGCACACGAGCCTGTCCAGAGGCCCCCTCTCTGGTGCCCTTATCTGCGGTCTCTGATTAACTCCAACTGGGAGAGGGCCCACTTCATTTTCTTTCTAAGTGGTTATTTTAAGATGCTGTTTTTTTATGAGGCATTTAAACTTAAAAACAAGTATTTTGGAGTCTAGGTTTAGCTCTCTCAACTACCTTTTAAATACCTGGCCCCTGGCATTGTTGTACCTTGTCCTGGGCAAAGGCGGGCCTCTGTACCCCGGCATTAGAACCTGCGTGCCCCATATCCCACATTAAAGTATGTCTTAGGGTTGCTGTGTTTTTCCTGTTTATCGCACTCGTGCAGTTTCATTATTAACATGGATGGGCCATGTACTCAGGACCCTGCATCCACATCAGCCACCCCGAAGAGTCTCCTGCCTCCAGGCCTCAGATCAGCTCAGCTCAGGCTGTTATGAAGGAAGTGAACTTGGAAGATTTTTCTCTCTGTGTCTCCTTCTCTGTGTAAATCTGCCTTTCCAATAAAAAATAAATAAATCTTTAAATAAAATGAAGGCCCGGCGTGATAGGGTAGTGGGTAAAGCCCTTGCCTTGCCCACACCGGGATCCCATATGGGTGCTGGTTCTAAACTTGGCAGTCCCGCTTCCCATCCAGCTCCCTGCTGGTGGCCTGGGAAAGCAGTTGAGGATGGCCCAAAGCCTTGGGTTCCTGCACCTGCATGGAAGACCCAGAAGAACTTCTGGCTTCGAATTGGTTCAGCTCCAGCCGTTGCAATCACTTGGATAGTGAACCATCGGACAGAAGATCTTCCTCTCTGTCTCTCCTCCTCTCTGTATATCTACCTTTCCAATAAAAATATATAAATCTTTAAAAAAAAATCTTTAAATAAAATGAAATAAAACAAAAACCCACACTTTACAGGAAGCTGTGGAGTGGGGGTTGTTAAATTACACATCTCAGAATTTAAATGCAACAAATCTGCATGCTGTTGTTAACAGTGATGTGCAATTCTTAGTTGCCAGATGAAAAGCGAACAGGAGCTGCTTTGGGGTTAACTTGCTGTGACAGATTGCCCTTTGAAAAGGTCAGACAGGAGTCTGGAAAGTCAATTCCTAGCTGCACCCGCCAGTCTTTTCTATTAAACACTGTGTTTTCAAATGCAGCCCCCGGGTAATTTGCAGCCTTTCAGATCTTCCTCCTGCAGAGGGAGGGCAGAGTCTACTTCTAACTCATAAATAATTAATATTTAACATTCAGTCATTTTCTTTTTTAGATACATAGACCTGCTGTAGGCCAGCCCCAGACCACACAAAGACCACTTGCTCTTTCTGGCTAGAGCGTAAATATTTGATTACAGGAAAGCCGACTCTGAAGCATTCAAGGGAAAGCACTCTAGACAGAGGCCACCCTGAGGCCATTTCCCACCTGGAATTACTGCTTCCAGGGCTTTCCCAGCTTCACAAAGCAGGGGACTCTTCACCTGCTGCTGGAAAGGTTTCCAGGAGATGCACATTGAACCACTGAGCTGCTGATGCTAGAAGAGGTCTAGTTAATCAAGCATTAGGAATGGAATCAGAAATGAAGAGGGCAGTGAAGTTCCTGCTTTCTGAAGCTGAGCCTTAATGTCACCACCGCTAATGCCTGTCTGCTCGGAGCCTGTGCCAGGTCTGACATGCAAACCAATGCTTGTTTCTTGGCAGCTCACCTTTACCTGCTTGGACGGGACAAAGATTTTAGAGAAATTCTGTTTCAGTGTGGCTCCACTGCCCCATGGGCAGTTACTGTGTTCATGGTTCTATACCCAAAGTGATACCCAGAGAACACCAGAGCTGTGTCCCCTGCACAGGCACCTACAGCGGGAGTGGTGGAGTGCTGGGGTAAGCCGCTGCCTGAGCATGCCTCTCTCCCCTATCACGGTGCCTGGTGCAAGTCCCTGTTACTCTGCCTCCAACCCAGTTTCGCAAAGCACATGAGAGCGGAAATACAATGGCCCAAGTGTCCCCGAGTGTCTGCCACCCAAGTGGGAGACCTGACTTGGGCTCTAGACTCGCAGCGGCAGCCTGGCACAGCCTGTGGCAGGCATTTGCAGGGTGAACCAGCTGATGGGAACTCATGAAAGGAGACAGAAAAAGTGAAAGAGCAGAGAGTGCAAGGCAGCCCCCCAAAAGGACAAACATTTCTTAGTCCTGCTGGGAAACCGGCCTGAGCTGGAAAGCATGTGTGACAATAAAACAGACATAAGGAGCAGCACTGGGGAAGGGGAAGGCAGCTGTTGTGAGCTGAGCAGTTCCAGCCTCCAAATGAGTTCCAGACTTTTAGAAGTTTGGAGACTTTACTCACCAGGCAGCAGACTGTGCTGCACCACGGCAAGTGGAAGAGGGGAGCGGCCCCGATGGGCTGCTGTTAGAGGTTTATAAGCTCACACTGGCAGGAAAAACTACCCAATTTATGGACAACAACCCCAGCCAAAGGATGACAGCAAATATTTGGGCGAATAGAGACTGTAAGATCAACTGTGTCGGCCAGTGGACATTGGAAGGGATTCCTCAGCCACAGATCGGCAAGATGGACAGCATTTCAGAACTATCGCACCCACCTGGGCAGAACCTCTGGGGTGTGTGCCACACTGTGACTCTGGGTTGACATCGGGATGCCATTCCTCAGGCCTGGGAACTGGGATGGCTGGGAGGCTGGGTATGGCCTCTCCCTTTATCTCTCCCCTTCCCCTAGAAGGGGGAAGAAGAAAATAAAAAGTTTGGAAAAACGATCACTCCCACTTTTCCCCAACCCTAGATCCTTCCCACCCTGCTCAACTATGTAAACATCATCTAAAATAACAATAAAAGAGTTGAAAAAAAAGGGCCTGGGACGGTGGCCTAGAGGCTGAAGTCCTTGCCTTACACATGCTGGGATCCCATATGGGCTCTGGTTCTAATCCCGGCAGCCCCACTTCCTGTCCAGCTCTCTGCCTGTGACCCGGAAAAGCAGTCGAGGACGGCCCAAAGCTTTGGGACCCTGCACCCGCGTGGGAGACCTGGAAGAAGCCCCAGGCTCCTGGCTTTGAATCAGTTCAGCTCCGTCTGTCACGGTTACTTGCGGAGTGACTCATTGGATGGAAGATCTTCCTCTCTGTATATCTGACTTTGCAATAAAAATAAATAAATAATCTTAAAAAGAAAAAAACAATTAATTAACTTTGGTGTAGGCACAAAAGACTATCCAATGGAATAGGCTAGCACTGGTGCAACGTGGCAAAGGACGAACTGTCAGGAACTCTTGTCTTCTCAAGCTTGGGTCCTCTTCCCTCCCAAGGTAACTCTTAGAGTTTTTTTTTTTTTAAAGATTTATTTTATTTCTATTGGAAAGCCAGATGTACAGAGAGGAGGAGAGACAGAGAGGAAGATCTCTGTCTTTTAATAAAAGAGGAACTGGGCCCGGCGCGGTGGCGCAAGGGGCTAAGTCCTCGCCTAGCACGCCCGGGATCCCATATGGGCGCCGGTTCTAATCCCGGAAGCCCCGCTTCCCTTCCAGCTCCCTGCCTGTGGCCTGGGAAAGCAGTCGAGGACGGCCCAAAGCTTTGGGACCCTGCACCCGCGCGGGAGACCCGGAAGAGGCTCCTGGCTTCGGATCGGCATAGTATCGGCCCGTTGCGCTCACTTGGGGAGTGAATCATCGGACGGAAGATCTTCCTCTCTGTCTCTCCTCTCTGTATATCCGCCTTTCCAATGAAAAAATAATAAAAAAATAAATCTTTAAATAAAAGAGGAACTGAATAAACATAAGGTAGATGGGATTTAGTCAGTGTTGACAGGAACGACCTGTCATGCTAAAATGGATTTTATTCCAATTTTTAAAAGAACATATATATATATAAACAACCCAATCTCCAGCTCCATTTAAAAAAAAAAAAAAAAAAGGCAGGGGGATTGGGGCTGTGCCCTTAGCAATAGCCTAGTGTCTAAAGTCAGGATCCCATGTGAGCACTGGTTTGTATCCTGGCAGCCCTGCTTCCCATCCAGCTCCCTGCCTGTGGCCTGGGAAAGCAGTTGAGGATGGCCCAAAGCCTTGGGACCCTGCATCTGTGTGGGAGACCTGGAAGAAGCTCCTGGCTCCTGGCTTCAGATCAGCACAGCTCTGGTCGTTGCAGCCACTTAGGGAGTGAACTAGTGGACCAAAGATCTTTTGGTCTCTCCTCCTCTCTGTAAATCTGACTTGTAAAAAAAACTTCAAATAAAAAAAAAGCTGATTCAAGTCAGCTAAGAGATAAAACTATACTACCGATAGCAAAATTCTACTATCACACCCTTTAATATAAGTAACAGCAGAGTTGCAGCTCTAAGCCACAGCACCAGTGTACTCCCGTGCATGCTGCTCCTGGCAGGGATCTACACAGGTACCATTCTGCTCTGCCCTGCCCACTGTCCTCTGTGCCAAGGGCAGGTCAGCTTTGGTAATGTCAGTTGTCTTGAGCAGATATTTTTTCTCTCAATGACACAGTTCCATACATTGTTTTTCAGGCTACGGCAGAGACGTTTGTGCCAGGAAGTTTTGGCTAACAACATATTACAACCTGACTCTCCAGGGTCACGTGACACTAAGATGTAGCGACAAGATGGATATGAGGAACAATATTGACTAAAACCTCTGATCATCTTCATCTTCTCACATTTATCCTTTCCCTAATCCCACTCTTATCCCAAGTCCCCCTCCCCTCGGGCACCCGTTATGGTGACGAGACACGGTTTTTCCTCCCACTTTGCAGGTCAACACAGGCCGAGGCAATGAACCAGGCCTCGGGACACTTATCTGTGTTGGATAAGCGGTCACAGATGCTTAGAGGAGTGACATGGTGTGGCCACACTGAGCAACATCTGATCAAAAAGTCCTTCCCGGCTCATGACCGAGCGACTGTTTTTCCTGGTTCTTGTGGTAGAAACCAAATCAAAACAAGATGCCATAGACTCTCCTCATAATGGAAGGGAATTCCATGAAGAACTCTCTTTGCAAGCCTGCACCATCTTAGGACACCCGGTTTGTGACAGATGTGCTGTGGGCATGCTGCAAGGCTATGTCAAACCAGTAGGAATACACATGCTGCCGCTGCAGCAATAAACTGCACTGTTGTGGATCCTGCTGTATCCTCGGGGCCTGATACAGTGTCTTACTCTGCTTCCTGTGGCCACCCTGGAATGCCACGGGCTGGGCAAGTGGTAAACAGAAGCTTGTTTTACAGCTCCGGGGGCTGCCTGCTTAGGCCGAGGGGCCACAGCCTCTCTTAACGGGTTCCACCTTTTAACAGCAAGAATTAAATTCCAACCTGAGTTTTGGGAAAGCCATTGAGATCACAGCACATGGGTGTTCCTGTCACCCTGTTCTTGGGCATCTGCAACTGACTCCAGCCCTTGGGTGCACAGAGGGCTTTGCTGGTTTTCCCCTTTGCCTTTCCAAGATTTGAGCTTTAGCTTTCACCGACAGGCACAATGCCAACCACAAGTGAAAGCAGATGAAGGAATGACAGCTACTGTGTATATAAAACACTCAAGGTTAAGTGAAAGCTGAAGACATGCCCTTCCTCATCCCAGTTCCCCCATGCCCTACCAGTGCCACCACCCAGGAGCCCTGAAACCCACACCCTGACCCCCATGAGCCTGTCCGGTGTTTGTGGCAGCAGAAACCAGGTGCTGACAGGTCAACTTCTGTGTCTCGCTTCCACCCAGCATGATGGTTATTTTTTTTTTAATATTTATTTATTTGAAAGGCAGAGTGACAGAGGCAGATCTATCCTCTGGTTCATTCCTAAATGACTGGGACAGCCAGGGCTAGGCCAGGCTGAGGTCAGGAGCCAGGAATTCCATCCAGGTCTCCCACAAGGGTGGCAGGGGCCCAAGCGCTCGTCCATCGGTTGTTGCTTTCCCGTGTGCATTAGCAGGGAGCTGTATCAAAATCAGACCTGGCAGGACTCCAGCTGGCACTCTGAGAGCAGATGCCAGCATCCTGAGCACTGACTGAATCCACTGTGCCCCTTCAGCCCCCAGCACGACAAAGGCAAGCTGCACCTGTACTGCAGCACGCATCAGCACCACAGCCCTGAATACTGCTCCGCTTTGTCCAGCTATGCATTAGCTCAGGGACTTTGGGTTGTTCCTAGTTTGTGGTTATTATGACTCATTCAAAGGCAGAGGGAGGGAGAGAGAGATCTTCCCCCGTGCTGCTTCACTCTTCCAAAAGGCTGCAACAACAAAAAAGATCTTCCATCCACTGGCTCACTCCCCAAGTGGTCGCAATAGCCAGGAGCCAACCCAAAGCCAGGCGCCAGGAGCTTCTTCCAGGTGTCCCACATAGATGCAGGGTCCCAGGGCTTTGGGCCACCCCTTACTGTTTTTCCAGGCCACAAGCAGGGAGCTGGATGGGAAGCACGGCTGCCAGGATTAGAACCGGCGCTCATACGGTACCTAGTGCATGCAAAGGTGAGCAGTTAGCCACTAGGCTATCACATCAAGCCCATATCTGCTTTTCTAATAAATAATTTGTTAAGAAAAAAAGAGAAAGAGCAAAAAAAGAGAGAAGGACACGGAGAGAGGGAAAGGGAGAAATATGAATGAAGGAGAGAATACCTGCTGGTTTACTCCCCAAATGCCCATAGTATGGGGACTAGGCCAGACAGAAGCCAGGAGGCAGAATGCAATCCAGGTCTCCCACATAGCCTCACGGGGTGTTAGCAGAAAATGGAAACGCAGACTGAAGCGGGATACTTAAGATTTATTTATTTTAGGGAGAGAATGAGAGACAGGAGAAAGATCTTCCATCCACTAGTTTACTACCCAAATGAATGGAATGACAAAAAAAAAAAAAAAAAAAAGAATGGAATGGCCAAAACTGAGCTTATCCAAAGACAGGAGCCTCTTCCGGGTCCCCCACACAAATGCAGGGTCCCAAGGCTTTAGGTCATTCTCGACTGCTTTCCCAGGCCACAAGCAGGGAGCTGGATGGAAATGGAGCAGCTGGGACATGTATCGGTGCCCATATGGGATCCCGGCACTTACAAGGAGAGAATTTAGCCACTAAGCCCTGCGCTGGGCCCTGAAATGGGATACTAAACCCAGGCACTCTGGTGCCGAATGTGGCTGCCGACCAGGAGCTTAACTGCCAGGCCAAATGCTTGCCTGTTTTTGGCTCAGAATTTTTTCTTTCTGAAAAAAATTTTTTTTGTCTTTTTTTTCTTTTATCAAATATGTGCATTTTATTTTTGAGAGACAGAAAGACATACAGAGTAAGTGGGCAACAGTGAGCAAGCACTCCCATCTGCTGATTAGTTTCCAAATGTAAACAATAGTTTTGAACAGACAGTGATGACCTGGAAGCTGGCACTCCTCTTGAGTGGCAGGGACCCAGCTCCTTGAACCTCGTGCCGCCTGCTGGTCTGCATGAACAGGGAGCTGGAGTCAGCTGTTGAACTGGGTATCACATCCCAGTACTCAAATCGGGATGAGAGGTGCTCAGCAGTGTCTTAATTGATGAGCTAAATAAATAGCTATCAAGCATGTTATTGGTTGCTAATGGAAGCATTTTTAGCTGTATTTAAAATCCTGATAATTAAGGACTTCATTGCCTGATTTATTGGAAAGGTAGAATGACAGAAGGAAAGAAAGAGTATAGTAGAGTGTGTGAGCTTGGGGGAGGCAGGTGGACCGACCATCCTCACTGGTCCACTCCCCAGATGCCAGCAACATGCAGGCTGGGTCAGGACGAAGCCAGGAGCATGCGGGTAGCAAAACCCAGGCACTCTTCCTGAGCCCAGCCTAATTGTTCTAAAATATTGTATGTAGTATGATTCTAATTTTGGACAGTAATTTTGTTCTATGTATATATTTACCTAGAAAAATGCTTGCCTCATTCAAGATAATTGTTTCTGGGTGGCAGAATCTCAAAGTAGGTTTTTTTTTTCCTTCAGGCATATTGGTTGAATTATTGAAAGACATCATTATTCAAAAACAATCATTGTCCAAAACAACAGGAGCAATTTTTTAAAAAGCTGGGTGGGTGAGAGGCGCGATGTGAGGCATTCATCTGTGGAGAGAGGCCTCTGATCTACAAAGCTCAGAGAATGGTTGCTTTAAGATCATTTTCTTTCCTTTAACCACAAATGCAATTTACCACTCATCACTGCTTAGAGAGCAACAGTCCATTCATTTAGAAAAAAAAATATTTTTTAAAAGATTCTATTTTTATGGGAAGGCAGATATACAGAGAAAAAGTGAGAGAGAAAAATCTTCTGTCCACCGATTCATTCTCTAAGTAGCCACAATTACTAAAGCTGAGTCGATCGGAAGCCAGGAGCCAGGAGCTTCTTTCGGGTCCCCCATGTGGGGGACATTTTCCATCCAGCTCCCTGCTTATGGCCTGGGAAAGCAGTGGAGGGTGGTTCAAGTGTTTGGGACCCTACATCCATGTGGGACACCTGAAAGAAACTTTGGATTGGCTCAGTTCTCTCTATAACTCTGCTTTTCAAATAAATCTTTTTAAAAATATTCCAATATATATACAAATATGTACAGTAAGTTTGTAGGCACAGCATAAAATCAGATTGCCACGGGCTAGTCTCATGACACAGCCTGTTAAATTTGCCCTCTGCAATGCTTGCATCTCCTAACAGAGCCCTGGTTCAAGTCCTGGCTGCTCTACTTCAGCTCCAACTCTCTGATAATGCTCCTAGAAAGGCAGCAGCAGGTGGCCTGAGTGCTTGGGTCCCCTGCCACCCACATGGAAGTGCTGGATGGAGTTTCAGGCTCCTGGTTCCAGACTGGTGCAGCCCTGGCCATTTGTGACCATTTGTTCACTTGCAAAAGATTGGTCCTGAGAGCTCACTGCAGTCCCTGGTCCCCTAAAGGACTCAGAACTCCCCAGTGAAGAGCTTGCTGGTCAGTGCTCTTGAATTCCAGCAAGGCCGATGGCTGCACATGGCTCCAATAAAGTTTCACCATAAGCATGTGTGGGAAATCTGCGGGTCAACTTACAGAGGGTTATTAAGTTTGCAGGGTCCTGTTTACTCCTGTGGTGTTAGCTCCTGGCAAATGGGGGCCCAGGATGGGGAGGGGTTCTTGGTACCTTTTTCCCAAGAAGTCTGGTGGCTGCAGCAATTGCTAACACGCCAGCAAGGCTTGTTTGGAATCGACCGCAGGTCAACCTTGTGACCCCTGAGTTGTTTGTGTGAAGTGAGGTGGTGACCTCAGCCCTGCCTTAAGGAAACACCTTTCATGTCAGAACTGGCACTAATTGGTGTCTCTGTTGACAGGCCTAGCTGGGACTCATGATGGAATGGGCAGTGGCAACAAAAACTCCTCCTAGCCCAGCAAGCTGCCCGAGGACACAGGGCAACCACCAGCTAGCTCTGCCTCTTGCAGCAAATATGGGAAGCAGCTGGGCTGCACCTAATGCTTTCCATGTGTGTCGGGGGCAGTCCCTGCCTGCGTTGGCCAGAGACATGCAAGCTTTTTTCTTTAAAGGGCCAGAGAGGAAATAAAATATTTGGGACCTGGTGGATCCCAGAGTTCCTCTTGCAAACACTCAGCCCTGCTCAGGGGAGCAGCCATGCAGAAGCAAAAACAAAAGCAAAAACGAGTAAGTGTGCTTTGCATGTTAAGGAAACGTTATTGATAAACCCTGAAACTTGGATTTCACATAACATTTTTACATGTCAGGAAGTATTAATCCCTGCCCCAACAACTATTTAAACAGCCACTCTTGGCTTTCAGATCATATAAAAACAGGTAGTGATACAGAGTCCAGCCACAGTATTAGAGATGCCTCATCACTCCTCCTGACCCAACCAATACCTAACAGTGGGATTCTTTTTTTAAGATTCATTTACTTTTAATGGAAAGGCAGATCAGAATTACGGAGAGAAGGAGAATCAAAGAAAGATTTTCCATCCACTGATTCACTCCCCAATGGCCACAACAGCTGGAGCTGAGCTGATTCAAAGCCTGGAGCTAGGACCTTGTTCTGGGTCTTCCACGTAGGTTTGGGCCATCTTCCACTGCTTTCCCAGCCCACAGGCATTGCACTGGATGGGAAGTGGAACAGCCAGAAGCCAATCCAGGAGTTTCATCTGGGTTCCCCACATGGGTGCTAGAGGCACAACTTCTCGGGCCATGTTCTGCTACTTCCCCGGGCTTATTAGCAGGATGCTGGATGGGAGGTAGAGTATCTGGGACTCAGACTGGGATGTCAGCGTTGCAAGCAGCTGCTTCACATGCTATACAACACTAGCCCCACTTGCTTAGCTTTTATGGGCCCCAGGTTCTGCACCAAATGTGCTTTGACAGAATTGGGGCAGGGGACAGGAATAGAGAAAATGAAGTTTCTTTTGGTTACAATAGTAGACCCATAATGGAATTAGTAAATCTAAGTTGCCCCAGTGTTGTGTACGTACATGTGCAATGAAAATGCATTTACTTAATGGGGGAAAATATTCTCAGTGGGAACCGCCGTCCCAGGAGAAGCAACATGACAAGTGGCAGCTAACCTCTGCAGATGAGTAGCTCTATTTGAAAGCGAGGATCATTTATTTATGTTTAAGTGGTTTTTTTATTTCTCTATTTTGGAGGATTTGATGATGAGCTCAATAGAATACCCAATGAACTAAATATGTCGGTGCAAACAAGGACTGAACTGGCTTGATCTAACCAATCCCACTTCTACCTTTTCCCATTCTGAGAAGACCTGTGGGGTAGGAAGAGAAGGCAGGGAGACTTTCTAGAAGAAGTTTAGGAGAACAAAAGGGGTTCTGGGTTGCTGATTAGAAGCGCTGAAAGGGGTCGGTGCTATGGCATCCAGGGCAGAACCATGAGCTATGGCATCATTACCCTACACAGGAGGGGCTTCTAGTCCTGGCTGCTCCACTTTCCACTCAGCTCCCTGGTAATGCACATGGAAAAGCAAATGGAGGATGACCCAAGTATTCAGGTTCCTGCATCCACATGGGAGACCTGATGATGCTCCTGGGTTGGCATTACTTTTGCCGCTCATCTTACAGCTATGGTGGCCTAGACAGACTGTCAATGGCTAAAGTCGGCAGCTAGGAGGGAGCTTTTACTTCAACCTTTATTTTATCGGTGACACAGAATGCCTCCATCTGCTGGTTTTTTACCCTAGAGCCAGGGGGAGCCAGGAACATGGTCCAGGTATCTTCAGCCACATGAGCCATCACGCCCTACCTCCCAGAGTGCATGCCAGCAGGAAGCTGGAATTGGGAGCTAAATATTGAACCCTGATATTGTGTCTCCTGTCAGGTGGGGACATCCCAAACAGTGTCTTAGCTGCTGTACTACACATCCATCAAGAAGTGATTTCTTAAAAAAAAAAAAAGTGGTATTCAGTGTCCTTCCCTGACAAAGCCTCAGAGGAAAATCCCACCAGGCCTGTCCATCGAGGCTTGCCTTTGGGCCTCTGTCCAGCATGAACATGAACTCCGAGTCAGGCATTGGGCACTTGGGATGGTCGCAGCCTCGTGCAGAGTGCCCAGGCTCAAGTCCTGAGACCTGCCACCACTCTCCATCCCATGGCCCTGCTAATGTGCACCCTGGAAGCAGTAGGTGATGACCCAAATCCTTGGGGCCCTGCCACTCTCCTGGGGTACTTGGACTGAGTTATAGCCTTCCAGGTTGTAGCCTGGTCCTATCCCAGCTGTTGCAAGTATTTGAGGAAGGAACCCGCAGATGGGAAATCTTTCTTTCTCTACTTTCCAAATAAAATTACAATAAGAAAGAGGTTTTGTTTGTTTACTGTGGTGCAGTGGATTATGCAGCCACTTGGGATGCCCCCATTCCACACTGGGGTGCTGGGTGGAGTTCCAGCTCCTCTGCTTCTGCATCTGCATCTGGGAAGCAGCAGGTAACAGCCCTCGGCTTCTGGTTCATGCTACCCACACAGGAGACTCAGATGAAGCTCCTGGATCTTGACTTCAGCCTGACCCAGCTCTGGCTGTTGCAGCCATTTGGGGAGTGAACCAAAGAATAAAAAACTCCGTATTTTCCTTTCTCTGTCACTCTGCCTTTTAAATTAAAAAAAAAAATTTTTTTTCTTTGTCATGCCTCCTGTTACCTCCTCTCTGCCCATTGAGTGAAACCCAGCTGCTTTGCGTACCCTTCACCCATCCATCTTTGGAAGGCAGAGGTCTCCAGGTTTGATTCCTGGTAGGAGAAAAAAGGTGCCACAGGAGGGTACAGTCACAGTGAACAGAATCCAAGGAGGATACTTTTTTCAAAATCAGGGACCTGAGTGCCATGGCCTGATAGTTTCTGAGTTAACAGACATGACCATCAGGCTGTGAGCTTTGGTGTGAATCAGCCTGGAAACAGGTAAGTGGAACTCTGAGCATAACAATTGTGTTGTAAATAGAATCGCAGACACCCTTGGCCCTAAAGACCTTATAGGGAAGGCCTGTTCCCACAGGCTTCAAAGACCAAGTGAGTCAGCCCGCGAATGCTCCTGGCTGTGACCACACCAGCCTGCCCAGGGACCCACACTGCTGCCCTACATCAAGTACTCATGAAGCTGGATGCGCCTCAGGCTGCAGGACTCTGGGTGCTGGGCACTGGGCAACATGCTGGGGCCCAGGGCATGAATGAGGTCAGAACTGGCCCCACAGGAGTCTCAGGTTGCTGGACGAGATGGCTCCCTAAAGATAAGAGTGTTCAACACACAAGTCTAACAAAAGAGTTAACAATGTGTTTCAGAGCACATGAAGTCTTCCAGGATGTGTCACAGACTTCCTGGGTTTTGTAAGGATACCACCTGGTGGAAAATGGAAGAGGCCTTCCAGGACAAAAAAAAAAAAAAAAGTATGAGTTGATCTGAGAGTTAAAGCACTGCCTGCAGTGTTAACATCCCATATGGGCACTGGCTGGAGTCCCAACTGTTTCATTTCCAATCTAGTGCCCTGGTAATATGCCTGGGAGGGCAGTGAAACATGGCCCCGGAGCTTAGGGCTCTGCCATCCACATGGGAAACTGCATGAGGCTGCTAGCTTTGGCCTGACCCAGGCCTGGCCATTGCGGCCATTTGGGGAGTGAACCAGTCAAAGATTCTCTCTGCCTCTCTAACTGCACCTTTCAAATAAATAAGTAAAAAAAGAACGAAAGAAAGAGAAAAGGGAAGGGAAGGATGAACGTGAGCAAAGATGGCGGAAGCATTTGCTCTTTGAAGGTGCAGTGTTGTGCGGCTGGCAATGGATTTAAGAGGTGGGGAAGGAGCAACTGAAGCCAAGGTGAAGCCTGGCTGGGGTCTGAAGAACGGGACCGCTTTGCTTGGGGCTCCAGGCAGGTAAAGCAGCCGGACCGAATCAGCACAGAAACCCTTCAGGTCGCATGCTACAAACTAAAGACAACATGACTCAGGGGCTCCATGGCTCAGCACTGACCACAAGCAGTGGGTTTAGCATACTGTCCTCATCATCCTAATTTCTTCCTATTTTATCTAAAAGCAAAGGATATTATTTTGCATTAGAATAGAAAGTTCTGTCTGTATATATTTGACGATCGGGCATTATGGCACAGTAGGCGAAACCACTCTTTGGGACACCCGCATACCACATCAGACAGTGCACGGTTTGAGTCCCAGCCCTTATACTTCTAACTCAGCTTCCTGTTATACTTAGCCTGGGCCAGAGCAGGTGATGCCTCGGGGACAGCAGGTGATGGCTCAAATACTTAGGACCTTGCCATCCATGCCATGAGTGAAGATCCTGGATTTGGCCTGGTGCGATTTTTTTTTCTTTTAAGATTCTCTTATTTTTATTGGAAAGGCAGACATACAGAGAGAAGGAGAGACAGAGAGAAAGATCTTCCATTCACTTGATCACTCCCCAAGTGGCTGCAATGACCAGAGCTGAGCTGATCCAAAGCCAGGAGCCAGGAAATGCCTCAAGGTCTCCCACATGGGTGCAGAGTCTCAAGACTTTGAGCCATCCTCTGCTGCTTTCCCAGGCCACAAGCAGGGAGCTGGATGGGATGTGGAGCAGCCAGATACAAACCAGTGCCCCTATGGGATCCTGGCGCATGCAAGGCAAGGATTATTACTAAGCTACCATGCTGGACCCAAAAATAAATAAATCTTAAAAAGCAAACAAATAAACAACTAAAGAAGAACTTCACATAGCTGAATAAAAGTTTTCTATACTAAAGACAGCTCTGCCTTCCAGTTTCAGGCATAGAAGCTCTGTAGTCTCTGCTGCCTCAGCCCCTGCTCTCACGAGTCTGTTTCTGCATGTGTACCTTCATTTCCCATTCTGGGAAGCAGCCACCACATTCAGGAACACTGTTCCCACCAGGCCACAGGCGCGCTGCGTCAGGAGGATGGGCTCCGGGCCACATGCCCTGGTGGGTTATATCGGTGACAGGATACTGTGATTGCGGCTTCACCATCTAGCCGCTCTGTCCTAATCTTGCTTAGCTTCTCTCTCAGGGAAACTGAGGCTCAATAACGCGACTCCTGGTAGAGGATTAATTCTGCAGATCCAACTAGATCACAGGTGTACAACATTCAGTACCATTCTAGGCATGAGACAAGCTGGGCGTCCATGGATACCATCAAGGAAGACACTGCACCAGACACCAGAGATGGATGCAGAGATCAAAGTCACAGTCCTTCAGCCTAGGAGTCGGGGGTGGGATACAGAAAGGGCACCGCTGGCCCAGCAAGGCGAGTGCCAGAACAGGAGGAGGGGGCGTGGTTTATCCCCCGTGGAATTATTTATCAGGCCCAGGTGCTTCAGGACACTTGACCTGTGTACTGCTTCCTTCCACCCCTCCCTTCCTCCCACAATCAGATTCAGATATGGGACAGCTGTCTCAGCTTAAATACACGCTTGAATTGAAAATCAAGTCAGATTTATTTGCCACGGGGAAACTGGACTTCATGGTTGTCTAACTCCATTTTTTTCGACCTGTATAACTGTGAAACACTTTAGTCCAACTAGCTGCAATCCTTCTGTCAAAATGAAAAACAAACATTCAGAGACAATGAAAAAGTTGTGCATTTGGCACAGTGGTTAAGACGATGCTTGGGGGCCAGTGCGATGGTTCAGTGGCTTACACATGCTGGGATCCGTGTGGGCACCGGTTTGGGTCCTGGCTGCTCCACTTTCCTTCCAGCTCCCTGCTTATACCTGGGAAGGCAGTAGAGGATGGTCCAAAGCCTTGGGACTCCGCACCTACAGGAGAAACCCAGAAGAAGCTCCTGGCTCCTGGCTTTAGATTGGCTTAGCTCCGGCCATAGAGGCCATTTGGAGTGAATCAGCAGATGGAAGATCTTTCTCTGTTTCGTCAAATAGCTATCAAAACAGATGGGTAGACTGATATCAAAGATGATGCTCGGGATACCTGCATCCCATATTAGGGTGACTGGGTTCCCTTCCAGCTGGGCTTCAGATTTCAACTCCCAGCTAGTGAGTGCCCTGTGAGGCACCAGGTGATGGCTGTCCTGCTGGGCTTCTCCCACCTGGCTGCCACTCCTGGCTGCAACCTACTATAGCCTCAGCCAGCACTGGCATTTTACAACTGAGCCAAAGGTGGAAAAGCTGCCTCTGCCTTTCAAGATAGCTTTACTACATGCAGGCTGGGTATCTCTTATCTGAAGTGCCTGGCACCAGGTGTTTTGCAATGAGAATTTATTTGCACCTTGGGAATATGTGCATACACATAATGAGTTCTTAGAGACAGGAACCAAGTCTAATTACAGAACTCAGTGGTTTCACACACAGCTTACACACACAGCCTGAGGTAATTCCACCCAGTATTTTTCAGCACACCTCCATTTCAATGTAACCATAAGGAGTTATCTTGGAGATGGTAACCATGTCTAAACAGAATGCATTTGTTTCATAAGCAAGCTTCTACACACAGCCTGGAGGTAATTTCAAGCTGTTTTTAGCGCATCTGCATTTAAAACATAGCTCACCAAAGGGAGACACGTGTGGGATTTTCTGCTTCAAGGCGTCGCGTCAGAGCTCAAGAAGTCACAAATCTTCGAGCATCGTGGATTTCAGGATAAGGATGCCCAACCTGCAGTGGGTAACGCAGAGCTGTGACATCAACGCTCCAGGCACGGGCAGTTCAACAAGTGTCCCCTGTGACCACAGACTGCGCGCCGTGCTGGGAGCGGGGTATTCAATTACTAATTACTTAGAGTTGTTAACAACCAGCAGCTGGGGAGAGGCAAGCTGGAAAGACGCTCCCTCCCCCCATCTACCTAGGACCTCCGAGGGTTCCCTTCCTAAGAGTTTTAGCACTAAGCACAATGCCTTTCCTCTTTTTCCTCGCGGGACCGTCCCCCAGGGGTCCCCCGTGGTTTTGGCCTCTCCCTGAGCCTCTGAGTTGTCCTTCCTCATTCAGGAGGCGAGACGAGAAATGACTAGTGATATCCCAGGCTCCCAGGTTGGGAGGTGTATGCCTTTTGGAAATCTCCAGAGCTCCCCGGGTCCGAGGCCCACGGATCCCACCTCTGCGCGTCCGCCCACGGAGCGGCACCCCTTCAACACTTGCCTCTCTTCCCCACTCAGGAGTCTGCGCGTTTCTGGGAGGGACGTCCGAGAGGCCGGGGTCAAAGGGACCGCCTCGCTTCCCCCCTCCCAGGACCATGAGGGACTGGGACAGTTCTCGGAGACCCAGAGAAGGGAAATGCGTGGCTTCAACCGACGAGAACAGAGATTTACACCTGCGTCTCCCGCCTCCCGGTCCGAGGGACGCCTGCAGCCCGTCCCTGGTGGACTCTTCTCATTGACAGCGACCCGAGTCCTGCCCACTCGAGCTCTCCACAAAGAGTGCGGGGCTCCAGAACCGGGAAGTGCAGGGAGGCGCGAGCGGCAGGGGGCGGAGAGGGGAGCTCCGGCTCCCGGGCTCCGCGGGCCCGAGCAGCGCCGCCCCACCCCGACCCCGCCCCCTGCCGCCCGGTTCCCTGGGCAGCCGGTCCGCGCGCAGTCCATCGGTCCTCCCGCCTGGCGTGCGGCACCCGAGCGCTCGGCTGCGGGCTGCCCGCCGCAGCATGGCCCGCCGGGTGCAGCTGGCTCCGGGCTCGCTGGCGCTGGTGCTGTGCCGGCTCGAAGCGCAGGAGGCGACGGGGGACACGGAGGAGGCCAGCGGACGCGCGATTTTCCGCGCCTTCCGCCGCGCCAACGCGCGCTGCTTCTGGAACGCGCGCCTGGCGCGCGCCGCATCACGACTGGCCTTCCAGGGCTGGCTGCGGCGCGGGGTGCTGCTGGTGCACGCGCCCCCAGCCTACTTGCAGGTGTTGCGCGATGCCTGGCGACTCCGGGCATTGCGCCCGCCGCGCGGCTTCTGCATCAGCGCGGTGGGTGAGTGCGGGCAGGGGGCGGGAATGGTGAGGCACCTCTCCCGGGGAGGACGGGCGGGGAGTGGGTGGCCCGGCCGGGCGACTGCTTTCACGGCCTGGAGGCATCCCCTTCTCCTGGGGTTCTGACGCTCCAATCCCTCCAAGGTGCATCCGACCGGGGCCTAGGGAGCACACGGGCTGCTGCTGGACCGAACTTTCTTCTTAGGAAAGTGATGTGTGAGGACAGAGCTGGGGGGGGGGGGGCGGGGGGGGAAGGCGGCTGCCTGGCCCCCATGGGGGTTGTTTAGGAAGAATATGCCAAGTGGGTTGGCCACAATCTTCCGAATCCGGTTTTGGTTTTGGTGGTTTTAAGTTGCAGTTTGTAGTTCTCCGGTCCTGGTGTACTGGTTAGGGTGATGGTCTTGGGTCAAGGACTACCAGCTTTGGGATCATTCGCTGCTTGGGAAAGAGAAAGGGGTACTGCAGACACACTCCATCCCATTACCTGAATAGACAGAGTTCTGCCTGAGCTGCCGCACTAGCGAGAGGTCTGCGGCCGAGCCCCTAAGCTCTGGGCGCCATGTCGGCAGCTGCAGGTAGCAGCCTGGCTCTGCCTGCGGCAGGGGAGGTGGGAGAACTTGTTAGCAAATCACCTCCGAGTTTTGATTCCTACCAAACCAAACCCCGAGACCATCATTGGTCCTCCTCTTCCACCTGAGATGCAAGCGGAAAATGTTTTAGTCCCCAGGGGTAAGGGCACAGGGCAGGGGAGGCAACTGACGGGGTTGCACAAGTTGTCACCGCCTTCATCTCCTGGGGGTGGGGTGGGCCAAGTCTGTCTCAGTCCCGATTGTTTTTTTTTTTCCCCCTAAGGAAAACCACAATATGCACATTTCATCTCCTTTTACAAGCGGGAGCCAGCCGTGGGAAGAAAATAGGTTTCTGAGCCTGGGAGCCTGGAGCCAAGTTGCGTCCACCAAGCCAGAAGGCTCCCGGTGGCAGGGGCTTTCAGACAGGCTGGATGAAAACCTCTTTTCAGTTCTGTGGCTGGGGGATTTTTCTGGTTTGAATTAGTGGTTACCTTCTTCACTTCTCCCACTCCCTGGCTGAGTTACTGCAGAGGGGGAGTGGGATGCCTGGGGTACCGGGGAGTGAGTCTAGACCTGGGGGTGAAATAAGAGAGGGCCTGTGCTGAGTTGAGTGGCAGGCGCCTGAATTCCGGTGTAGGAACCCGAGGTGGGGTGCCCGGTGGGTTACACTTCCTTCCCAGGGTCAAGGCCAACACCCCAAAACAAAGGCCAGACTAAAAAGAGAAAAGTGTAGCAGCATCATCTCACCAAAGTTTTATGTGGCATGGAGTCGGCGGCCATTCAGAAACAACCCCCCTCTTTTTTTAAAAAAAGATTTATTTATTTGTATTGGTAAAGCAGATATACAGAGAGGAGGAGAGACAGGAAGATATTCCATCCAATGATTCATTTCCCAGGTGGCTACAATGGCTGGAACTGAGCTGATCCGAAGCCAGGAACCCAGAGCTTCTTCTGGGTCTCCCGTGTTGGTGCAGGGTCCCAAGGCTTTGGACCGTCCTCAACTGCTTTCCCAGGCCACAAGTAGGCAGCTGGATGGGAAGCGAGGCTGCACCCATGTGGGATCCTGGCGCATTCAAGGAGAGGACTTTAGCCACTAGGCTACTGTGCGGGGGGGGGGGGGGGGCGCCCAGAAACAACCCTTTGAGAACAGCTAGGACAGTCATATGGAAATAGGACTGGGTTTGAGTTAATGTGTTAGCGTGGGGCCTTTGGTGAGGCTTGTCTGTGTGGCCTCCCTTCCTCCTGAATATCGGACAGGACCGTTTGGGAGTGAGGGGCTTATCAGACTGGAAAGGCCCAATAATTGCTTTATGGCCAACTGTTACATGAAAAAGCAATATTTCTAGATTTTGTGACTGTCTTTGGTGGGGGGAGGGGAGATGGATTCTGGTTTCTATACTCTGCCTTGGGAAAAGAGCTGGAGAGCTAACGGGGGTGGGGGGAAGGGCAGGGACTGCTTCTGAGCTTTCCTTGCCCAGGCCTTCTTTTCTAAGCACTCAACTTGCCACCAAAGTGCCACACTGGCCGGTGGGGGTGGAGCCGGGGGCTGTGGCTTTCCCAGCTCAGGTGTTGATGTGCATCTGAGATGGTCGTTAGCCTTGGCAATGTGGACCAAAGCGAAGAACCTAGGTGTTTTCTGCCTTTTGTGATTCTGCCTTAGTGACTTGGCTGGGGCCTGTGTGAACTCCAGGCAGGACACCTGGCAGATCACGTAGGCAGACCACTCCTCAGGAAGGAGGTACCTGGTGTTTGATAAGAGTCATAGCCCAATAGCTCATCGATTTGTACTTTTTGAAGTTGTTTGTTTCAAATCCACCAGTAGAAGCCTGCTAAATCATGACTGTATGATTAATAGCCTGAAATGTGTAAGAACTGGGGGGCTTGGGCTCTCGCTTTCTCTTGGATCCCTGCGGATGCTACAGCCCCTCGCTGCGGCTGGGCTGGGGGAGGTGGCTGGGAGACCTAGGCTAACCTGAATAAACCACCTTTATGCCTTAGCACCGACTTCAGACTTGATGATTACCTGGGGATTTCAAAATCGGGCACAACGAAAGCACGCGTGAGGACACTTTGAAGAGCAGACTGGGGAAGGTTGCAGGTGATGCCCAACTGGGCAGGGGGAGTGGTCTTGCTTTTCATAGAGGGCTGCTAACTGCTGGTCCAGCCTGGAGTCAGATCCGTGAGAGGCCTTCTTTGGTGTGCTCTAAGGTCCCAGCGGAGTGTAGGAGCAGAAGTTGCTTTTCTGCACAGGGTCCCAAGGTGCAGCCGGCTTGTTCCTGCTTTTCTGACTGCAGCAGCTTGGATTCCAGAAGCCACAGGAGCTCCCCGGAGGGCTGCTGTGGACTGGCAGGTGCTCCTCCCGTTAGCATGGCTGCCTCTTGGGAAAGAGCAAGATGCTAGAGAAATCATTGCCATCTCTTTGCTGTTAATTTTTTCCTTATTTTTTTTTTAAGATTTTATTTTTATTCTAAAGGCAGATATACAGAGAGGAGAGACAGAGAGGAAGATCTGTCTGATGGTTTGCACCCCAAGAGGCCGCTATGGCTGGAGCTGAGCCAATCCAAAGCCAGGAGCTTCTTTTGGGTCTCCCACGCAGGTTCAGGGTCCCAAAGCTTTGGGTCATCCTTGACTGCTTTCCCAGGCCACAAGCAGGGAGCTGGATGGGAAGCAGGGCTGCCAGGATTAGAACTGGTGCCCATATGGGATCCCAGTGCATGCAAAGTGAAGAATTTAGCCGCTACACTATCGTGCCCGGCCCTCCTTTTTAATTTGAGTGAGAATGCATGATCCTGTCCACTGGGATGGGATTAGGGCCAGAGGAACTCATGTCCACAAGGGCCAGAGGAACTCTCTGTTCAGCTGTCCCACATGTTACTTGAGCGGATGCGCCTGTCACCCAGGGTCTACAGGAGCAGGAAGCTGGAGCCAGCGACATGTCTCCAACACTCCAGCATGAGATGGGAGCATCCTAAAGGCCAGGAGAAAGGAATGCCCCCTGCCTTCACTCAGTTGTTTTTCAAAGGCTCCGCAGCGGCTACATGAAAGCAATTGGAGACACTGGTCAGTTCCTACAGCAAATACAGAGAGGGGAGGAGGGAGAGCCAGCATTTTGGGAACCCTGCTGTGTTCCACCTAGTGTGTAGGGCTTTTGACCTCAGGAGGGTGTGCCTTACCCCTGGCCCACGAATGAGCTCTCAGTGCCAACCTGAGGACTTGACCTTAAGGTCTGCAAGGGCTACTTTCTCCAGATTTTATACTTTTTCATATATATTTCATTCATAAAAGCCACTCCCTGAGTGGCTAGGAGCTTCAGCCAGCACCTGTATGGGATACTGGTGTAGCGGGCTGCCGTTTAACCTGTTACACCACAGTACTGACCCAAATTTTATGCCTTTTTTTGCCCTTTGGCTTTCTCTCCCTTGGCTTTTATCTGGTGGAAAAAATAGTTTTCAAGCGGTGTGTCTTTTTTTTTTGCTAAAAAGAGAAAGACTGCATCTTTAGCTGTAGATGACAGACCAGCCCTAACTTTTCTTTTGTGCTCCAGTCAAAAGTCCTGTTTTGTTCCTGGGTCCTGCACTTTTTGTGTCCATCCCTTCCCCTCCCTCCACTTCCAGCTAATGAAATTAACAAATGAAAGGGTGAACTGGGGAGCCAGAGGATCTGGCTGCTGACTCAGCTGGGTCTCTCTGTCCGGAGGGTGTGCAAGTGAGGCTGACACCTGTATTTGTTTGGGAAACTCTAGGGAAAGGTTAATGGGGCAGGCCACTTGAGCAAATAAGCTTGGCCCCTTCTGGCATTTATAGTTGGGGCCTCCGTACCGTTCACTCCCAAGAGGGTCTTTTATTTTTTTCTCACTGGAGAAAGAAAAAAAAAGCTGCCACAGCTTAGGTTCCTTTTAAATATTTGCCTAACAAGTTTATTCAGCAGCTATGGGCCAAGGACCATCTTCTGCTGATTTCCTGGGTGCATAAGCAGAGAGCTGGATGGGAAGCAGAGCAGGTGGGACTCAAAGTGTCACTCTGGTATGGGATATTAGGGATCTCAGGCAGGGGCTTAAGGTGCTATACCACAGTGCTGGCCCCCATTCTCTATTTTTTTTAACCATAGTTCAGTTTTGCCTGTTCAAGAACTTCACAAAGTAAAATCATTTACACTTTTTAGTGTGAGAATTTTTTCTTCCTGCTTATGGTCCCTGAGGGCCATCCCTTTTGTATTACTAGCTTATTGTTTCTATTGCTAGTTAATACTGCTTTGTGTGAATCTATTTTAGTTTACCCAGCTTGCCTTAGGTAACACCTAGGAAGTTTCTTGTTTATGGCTTTTATGAATGAAATGTAAACCTTTATGTGCAAGATTTTTTTTAAAATATTTTTTATTTGAAAGACAGAGTTACAGAGATAAGGAAAGAAAGAGAGAGAACGATCTTCCAGACGCTGATTCACTCCACAGTTGGTGGCCGACAACTGGAGTTGGACCGGGCCAAAACCAGGAGCCAGCAGCTCCACCAGGTCTCACATACAGATGCAGGATTCCAAGTACTTGAGCTATTTTTCTTTCTGTTTAAGATTTGTTGGGACTGGCACAGTGGCCTAGCAGCTAAAGTCCTCGCCTTGAAAGTGATAGGATCCCATATGGGTGCAGGTTCTAATCCTGGCATCCCCGCTTCCCATCCAGCTGCCTGCTTGTGGCCTGGGACAGCAGTCGAGGACAGCCCAAAGCTTTGGGACCCTGCACCCTCATGGGAGACCTGAAAGAGGCTCCTGGCTCCTGGCTTTGGATCAGTGCAGCACCAGCTGATGGGGTCACTTGGGGAGGACAGAAGATCTTCCTCTCTGTATCTCCTCCTCTCTGTATATCTGACTTTGGGATAAAAATAAAATAAATCTTTTATTGGAAAGCCAGATATACAGAGAAAAGGAGAGACAGAAAGATCTCCCGTTCACTGGTTCACTCCAGAAATGGCTGTCAACAGCCAGAGTTGAACTGATCCAAACCCAGGAGCAAGAAACTTCTTGTAGGTCTCCCGTGGAGGTGCAGTATCTCAAGGCTTTGCCCATCCTCTTTTCCCGCTTTCCCAGGCCACAAGCAGGGAACTAAATGGGAAGTAGAGTAGCTGGGATATGAACTGGTGCCCATATTGGATCCTGGCAAATGCAAAGTGAGGATTTAGCCATTAGGCTATTACACCGGGTCCAACATGAGCCCTGTTTCACTGCTTTCCCAGGACACAAATGGAAAGCTGGATTGGAAGTGCAACAGCTGGGAGATGTGCTGGTGCACATATGGGATGGTGGTGTTGCAAACAGAAGCTTAGCCTACTACTGCATGGCACTGGCCCCATTATGCAAGGTTTTTAAAAATTGTTTTTGGGTCTACATTGAGTAGAGGAATTACTGACTCACAGAGTAGGTTATATTTATTTTTATGGAGCAGTCCTCCACAATGGTTGTATCATTTACACTCACACCAACAAAATGAAGCAGTTCTGGTTTCTCCACATCTTTGCCAGACTTTAATTTTAGCTCTATTGGTAGTATGTAGTCATGAGGCTTTAATTTGCACCGTTCTGATAACTGATGACCTTGAACATTCTCCTGTACTTATCAGCTTAATGCATATGTGCTAAATCTTTTGCTCTTTTTTTTTTAGATTTATTTTTATTATTTTTTTATTGGAAAGGCGGATATACAGAGAGGAGAGACAGAGAGGAAGATCTTCCGTCCGATGATTCACTCCCCAAGTAAGCGCAATGGGCCGATACTATGCCAATCCGAAGCCAGGAGCCTCTTCCGGGTCTCCCACGCGGGTGCAGGTTCCCAAAGCTTTGGGCCGTCCTCGACTGCTTTCCCGGGCCACAGGCAGGGAGCTGGAAGGAAAGTGGGCTGCCGGGATTAGAACCGGCACCCATATGGGATCCCGGGCGTGCAAGGCGAGGACCTTTAACCACTTGCGCCACCGCGCCGGGCCCGCTCTTTTTTTTTTTTTAAGATTTATTTTTTATTGGAAAGGCAGATATACAGAAAGGAGGACAGACAGAGAAGAAGATCTTCCGTCCGATGGTTCATTCCCCAAGCAGCTGCAACGGCTGGAGCTAGGCCAATTTGAAGCCAGGAGCCTGGAACTTCTTCCAGGTCTCCCACACTGGTGCAGGGTCCCAAGGCTTTGGGCCATCCTTGACTCTTTCCCAGGCCACAAGCAGAGAACTGGATGGGAGCCGGGCCATCAGGATTAGAACCGGTGCCCGTATGGGATCCTGGCGCGTGCAGGGCTAGGACTTTAACCACTATGCTATCACGCCAGGCCCGCTCTTTTATTCTTAAAATGTATTCATTCATTCATTTTTTTTTAATTGAAAGTTAGATATACAGAGAGGAGGAGAGACAGAGAGGAAGATCTTCCGTCTGATGATTCACTCCCTAAGTGACCGCAATGGCTGGTGCTATGCCAATCCGAGTCAGAAGCCAGGAACTTCTTCCGGGTCTCACATGAGGGTGCACTTTAGGGAAGCTGCTTGTGCCCTGTGCGTGGAGGCAGGACACCCAGATGTGCACAAGTGACGGTTTTATCTTTTGCAGCAGCACCCGTCCCCCCCCCTTCACTTTCTGTTTTTAACCACTCCGGATTCTGCCCTTAGAGTCTTTAAACCAGTAAACTTGTGGGTTCCTATCAAACTTTTAGGCTTCCTCTCTGTCTCTCCTCTTCTCTGTATATCTGACTTTCCAATAAATAAATAGATCTTTAAAAAAAAAGTTATCTTAAAAAGGAAGAGGTGGGCCCAGTGCAGTAACCTAGTTGCTAAAGTCCCTGTTTTGCATACACCAGGATCCCCTATCAGTGCCAGTTTGTATCCCTGCTGCTCTACTTCGCTTCCAGCTCCCTGCTTGTGGCCTGGGAAGAAAGTCAAAGCAGCGCAAAATCTTGGGACCCTGCACCTGTGTGGAAGATGCGGAAGAAGCTCCTGGCTCTTGGCTTTGGATCAGCTCAGCTCCAGCCATTGCAGCCACTTGGGGAGTGAACCAGCAGACAGAAGATCTTTCTCTTTCTCCTTCTCTCTGTAAACCTGATTTTCCAATAAAAATAAATCTTCAAAAAGGGATGGTGGGAGACAAGAGAGGAAAGAATGAGAAAGATTGATCTTCCATCTGCTGGTTCACTCTGCAAACAGCTGCAGCAGACAGAATTGGGACAGTCTGAAGCCAAAAGCCAGGAACACCATGTTAGGTCTCCCACCTGGGTGGCAAGAGTTCTCTTAGGGGCATCATTTGCCAGCTTCCCAAGCACATTTATTTAGGATATGGATTGCAATCAGCATGGCCAGGACTCAAACTGGGACTCCAGTATGGGATGTGGGTTTCAAGCACTGGCCCAACCTGCTGTGTCACAATTTCTGGCCCTAAAGTTATGACACTCTTGGTGGGAAATGTGTAGGTTAATATTTGACTAATCGGGGGCTATGATCCAGCTTAGTAGATACATCATGCCATGATTCCTCCCCTCCGCCAGAGCTGGGTGCCGTCCTTTCAGTGGGCCAGCTCTCACACAGGCTGTTCCCCTGCTGGGAAGCTGTGTGGGGTCCTGGCTCCCCAGTGCATGCTGTGAGCAGTCTCTGGTAACTGGGCCCCACTTACCTGTCTGCTGCTCCTCCAGGGGCAAGGTCCCTGCACTAGGCCAGGCACATACAAACTGAACTGAATCTTCATTGGCCATCAGATGACAGGGGGTGAACACGGGGCGGGGTGTCTTCACGCTCATTCTGAGCTGAGGCCTGGGTGCCTCTGTTGTCCCTGCATCTGGCTGCCATGATCCTCGAGAGGGAAGGGCTCAGAGAGCCTTCCTAGCCCATTCCAGTCCATGAGGATTGCCCACTGCTGTGCCAGTGCTCAGGAAGCTTGTCTGCTGGACCTGTTTAGGACCTTTCATTATGTTAGTATTAACCATTTCAGGAGATGAAGCCTTTTCTTCCAAGTTAGATGGTAAGCCCCCAGGGTCTGGGCTCATAGGGGTAGGGTTTTGTGGTTGCCACCAGTAAAATAGGCTGATTCTGTTGATGAAACTGAACCAAAGGGACATAGTTCACTTCTGGACCAAGTAGCTTAGAAGTAGGTCTGCTGGGCCTGGTGCAATGACTCAATGACTAAATCCTCGCCAGGCAAGTGCTGGGATCCATGTGGGCACTGGTTCATATCCCAGTGGTTCATATCCACTTCCCATGCAGCTCCCTGTTTGTGGCATGGGAAAGCCACAAGCCTTGGAACCCTGCACCCACATGGGAGATCCAAAAGAAGCTCCAGGCTCCTGGCTTCGGATTGGCTTAGCTCTGGCTGCTGTAGCTATTTGGGGAGAGAACAAGCGAATAGAAGATCTTTCCAATAAAAACAAGTCTTAAAAAAATAAGAGGAAGTAGGTATACCATCTATGTTCTCTTCCTGTCCACCAGCAGGGAGGGCTGTAAGGCCTTTGTGAGCACAGAGCCTGCATCAAAATGATCCCATTGCAGATTGCCTGCCTGGCAGTGGTGTTTCCTCACGGCAGTTCTGTGGGGTCTCCCGACATGTGCCAGAGAGGTCCATCTCTACAGCACCTGCCACCCCACACGTGCCCCCCTGGGCCTGGGATGCCAGCATCACTGCCTAGCTAACCCCAGCTCTCACTTGCACTGGGCGCCGTCTCAGGCACAAGTCAGGGCACCTGAGTTGCCCCTATGCCTGCTCTTTCTGTGGGCCATTTAATTGGACATGTCAGCTTTTCTGCCCCTTTCCTGCCTCGTCTGAAAAACACATTGTTTCCTTTGCAAAGAGATCACATCATATTACGTATTTGGTGTGTACTCATGGTTTAATTAGATTAAGCATGACTGTGGTCAAACAGACAACATAAACCTGGCAATCCAACTGTAAGTCTACAGTGTCACCACCATCCATGTCCATGACTTTTTCATCTTGCCACACAAACTCTACCCATTAACCAATAACCTTCTACTCCTCCTTTCCTCTACCCTCTGCCTCCCATAGCCACCATTCTGTTTGTCTCTGGATTTGTTCCACGTGTTGCTTGCGAGTGACTCACTTATTTCACTTAGTACAGTGTCTTCAGGATTTGTCTTGTGTTGAACCTTGTCAGGTGTAGAACTTCTTATACCAGAATTGGTTTCCTGACTTCCTTTTGAAGGCTGAGTTATACTCTGCTGTCAGTAAGCCATTCTGTTGGTCCGTCCATCCATCAGTAGACATGTGGGTGTCTTCCATTATTGGTCTGTTGTAAATAACACCATTGTGGCTGTACTCATTGATATCTCTTTGAGTCCCAACTTTCAGTTCTTTTGGGTATATTTCCATCTGTAGAGTTGTAGCATCATTTGGTAATTGTAATTTTTGAGGGAATGCCATACTGGTTTTTTTGTGGAGGCTGCACCTTTTTACATTCCCAACAACAGTATGCATAAGGGGTTCTATTTCTCCACATCCTCACCAATATTTTTCTTTTTATATCGTTTATTTCATTTGAAAGGCAGAGAAAAAAAAAGAGCTCCCATGTGTTGGTTCACTGCCCAAATACTTGCAAGAGCTGGGGTTTGGCCAGGCCCAAAGCATGAGCCCATGCAGTGGGTCATTACCTGCTGCCTTCCTGAGTGGGCAGGAGCAGGAGGCTGGCAACAGAAGTGGGGCTGAGGCTCAGCATCCACAGTGTGGGCATCCCAAAGTGGTGTCTCAGCTTCTTATCAAATATTCAACCATTTTTTCCCTTAATTTAAATATTTGAGAGGTGGTGGGAATGAGAATGGTTCATTCCCCAGATGCCCGTAATGGCTGAGGGCTGGGCTAAAGCTGGGAACAGGGAGCTCAATCCAGGTCTCTCACATGAATGCCAGGAATCCAGCCACCTGCTTCCCAGGGTCTGCAGTAGCAGGAAGCTGGAGTCAGGCGCCAGAGCTGTATGTCAAACCCAGAGATGCTGATGTGAGACATGGGTGTCGTTAACTACTCTGCCAGAGCCTGCTCTGAACACTTCTTAACAGTAACCATTCCTATGAGTATGGAGTACTGGTTTTTCTTTTAAAAACTATTCCAAACCATCCTTGAGATTTGGACACTTCCATGTTTACCTTTTCTGCTGGCTGGGGGTGTGTGACCAGCAAAGCTCTGCGATCACTTGTGGGCTGTTCTGTTTTTTGGTTTGTTTATAACACACTGCTCCTCTTCTGTATCACTGTAATATACAGGGAGTCTTTTTTTTTTTTTTTTAAAATCCTTGTGAGCCTCATGTGCCTGACTACAGAAGAACATCAGTGCAAAATTATTTCCAATTACAAGTGGCAAAACTGACTTGGGAAGCACTTAAAAATTATCAAGTTTCCAGATCATCCAGGATCTCCTCTGGCAGTCAGTGCAAATCTCTGTTCTGCCACTTATTAGCTGTGTGACCTTGAGCTAGTGATGTAGCCCTTCTCAGCTTCCTTGTCATCAGTGGGGACAGGTGAGCTCAGAATAGCTGCCTTGCAGGTTGTTTTGTAGACAAGATACCCACCAACGCTGCTCCTGGGCCTGGGACAGAGCACTGTCAGGGGAGATAGCTAACCCATGGCACAAGGGTAGAGGAAGGCAGGTCTCTGAATTCCTCTCCAGACAGCCTGTCTCCACAGGAGCCAGTTTAATACTGCTGGCTTGGCATGTCTCTTTCATTCTCATTTCCATATTATATCCTGGCCATTTGATGCCCACACCTTAGCCCAGATGCCACAGGTTTTGTTTAATTCCAGAATAGGAGCCTGCACTGGGATCCCATTGCCTGAGTTTGGAACTCAACCCTGCTGCGCAGCTCCTGGGATTCACCTTTCTACAGACATGTGATTCTTTGGCTGCCAATGGCTTCTTGCTCACTATGGCTCCATCATCTGGCTGGGGCTTCCCAACTACTGAAATGGCACTGGCTGCAGCTGGCTCACCCCACCCCACCTGTTGCCTGTGTCAGGAACAATGAGCAAAAGATCACACTGAAGTTGCTACTAAGATGTTTTTCACAAACTGGGAAGTTAACCCTCCACTTAGTACCTGAACACACATCCTGATGCTTGCTGACCATTCTCCCTTTGCAAACAGCTAAAGTGACAGTCAGAAACTTGTCAGTTCAATGCTGGTCCTCCCTTGCTCACACAATCATCTGTTAGATATGTATTAGGTGCCCAGTCCAGGGCTGGATCAGTTGATTGAGAGGATCAGAAGGTTCCTCCCTGACCCTGAACAACTCCATAGCCTTAGGGTCAGGTGGGTGAGGAGGTGATCCACAGTCAGAGGCAATTATAGAAGGACAACTGATCAGGAGTCTGATCGGTATGTCTGAAGTGTGGGTGTTTTCAGGGAGGGCTCCCTGGAAGAAGTGATGCCTATACCAAGATAGAAAGAACGAGTTGATGTTAGCTTAGTGAGAAACATGTTTCAAGTAGAGACACAGAACATGTGTCCTATGTGTATAATATGTACATAAAATTGCAAGCTCCAGAGTACACCAGAACAGGGGGCAGTGGTAGTTGGGCCATGGCACATGAGGCCTGCAGAGTGGCTGGCTGGACTGCAGGGTGTGGATCTGAACCACAGGCCACTGAAGAGTAAGCCTCAAGCAGTAAAGGTGTGTGTATGTGATTATGTTTATAGCCCTATTTGTGTGGTGCTCCTAGCAGACACTTGCTAGCCACATGGGTGTGTTATCTCCCATTGAAATCATCTCCTGCTCTTGCCTGCAGCACTGTAGGAATCATAGGTCAGTGTTGGCTAGGTTGGCGGATCTGCCAGATGCATAAGGCTGCCATCTGTAGAAAGAGCCACGCAGGGCTTTCTCTGTTGTCACAACTCGAGTTGACAGCCATCCAGTCCTTGGCTTGTCTTATTCAGTCCTTGGCTGCCTCATTCATCAAAGAGCAAGCAGAAGTACCTCTTTGGTACTTCCCAGAGCTGGCATCAGGCTCAGACAGGAAACTGATTGCGATGGTACCTCGAAAAGTACATCGTGAACAGTAAACACTACGAAGTCTTCCTCTTTGTTTTCAGTTTTTTTCATTGAATTTTAAAAAAGATTTATTATCAGAAAGACAGGAGTCACCAAACTTTTTCTGTAAAAGAACAGATGGCAAAAATGTGGTCGTTAGTCTTCATTTAGAGGCCACACTTTGTGCAATTTGACCTTCACAGTCATGGGAAATACAGCTTTGTAACGCAAGGATTCTCCAGCACCCCCATCTCTTTGATCCCCAGGAAAAGAGGGCCCAGCCACTTTTCCTTGCTTTGCTACAACAGCAGGAGGTAGCTGCCCTCTTCTACAAAGCTGAGAGGCAAGCTGCCTGCTTTGGGAGACCTTGCCAACCACATTTCCTAAGAAGCTTCTTGTACCTTTTGCTAAGAGCCAAGTTGTCCTGTCCCACCTCAGTGGATGAATCTGGATTGCCCCGAACTCAGAACTCCTTAGCAAACCTCAGGCTGCTTTTCAAACATGGCACATCGCAAACTCCCAGAAGTGTGCTTTGGTCTGGAAACTGCCGCTGTTCACACTCTCTTGATTGGCCCTTCTCTTAGCCATCTGGGCACCAGGGCTTGTTCTGTCTCTCACACCTGTAGCCTAACAATGGCCCCAGGCCTGCATTTTGATAGTGAGAGCCCACCACTTTTCTCCCCATTCCCAGCTCCCTGTAGTTACGAGACATCCATGCCATGTTCAAGTGGCAAAAAAAAAAAAAAAAAAAGAGCAATTCAGGAGACTTTGAGACTCCCTGAAAGTCTTCACAGCTTTTCTTGGCCAGGCAGCACCCTCCTTTGCCAACACTTGGGACTAGCTTGTGACATATAAAACATGCCCAGCTCCAGCTCAACCCAATGTTGAGATTACAGGCATGTGGAAAAACAACACAAAGCAGCCTTTTAACTGCTCTTACTCCCATTTAGCACAAATTCCTAATAGTTCTATCAAGTGATTATAGGATGAATGTACCAGTTGCTGGGAAAAGCTGCTTTTTTCCTGCAGGCAGATGCAGAGGTGAGGCCAAATGTAGACTGCAGGGTTACATTTTAGAACCCCAAAGTGGGTAGGGGGTGCGGAGAAGAAGGCTCCAGACTCCTCCCCTGTTGCCCCCCAGAGGTTTCATTCTCCCTAGGCCTGCATCTCCATCCATTCAATGCTGTGTGTCTCCTCCCCATGCAGGTCTTGAGTGCCCGAACTCCACTGGGCTGTGTCAGCGTTTGAGGTTCTCCCCAGTTTTTCTCATATCCAGAAATGGAACAGTGCTGTAACCTCCCGAGGTAGTAACATCAGCTGAGATAGAAGTGGAACAAAGGATCAAAGGGAAAACAGAGTTTTCCTCAAAAGCAAATCCCAGGCACCTTTGCAGTGTGCAGCAGATGACCCTGCCCGTCTCATAGACTTGCCCTGGCTGTGACCATGTAACAGGAAAGTGCAACAGGAAATTCCTGCTGCCAAAGCTCATCCTGAGCAACTCCTGGGTTCCTCTCCCTTCCACCTGGGGGAGAGGAAAAACCCAGAGGTGGCACGTGGGCTGTTGTTTTTCCAGCCTCTGGCCTAAGAACCCGGCTAACTAACCAGCTCCCTAGTTTCTTCTATAGGTTTTGTGCTGCAACAATTGTCTCAGCGCTCTGCCAGAAAAGCCACGTGACCAGCAGGGCCCATCTTCCTTGCCGCCTTATAATATTCGACTCTGCTGGTTTTATTCTGAATGCACAATGTGAGGTGTTCTGGATTCAAGGTAGATGAATTATTTACACCACAAAATAGAGCAGCATTGTGTAAATTCATTGTCTTCACTGCCCAGGCCATGCTTGCCCTAAGTGCTGGCCCTGGGGGCTCCATGATGAAAACCAGATGGAAAAACCTTTCAGCTTGGGTGGTCGGACACTCTGGAGGTGAGGTCTGGGGAGAAATGATTTTTTTTTTTTTTTTTTTTTTTTTTTTGCTGATATGCAGGAAAAAGCGACAGCTGCTTCTGCGTGATTCCTTGGAGACTGAATAGTCAAGACCCTGGACTTTTTCCTTGTAGCTTTTAGGAATATAAATACATCTCTCCAGATCCACTCTGGGGCTCCAGGATCTTGGGCTTCATGTTTCCTTGAAAGGCAAACATACTCTCAGAATGCAGTAAGTCTTCTGAGCCCTGCGTGGTACCGTTGTAGGTGAGGTGGCTCAGTTGGCCAGAGTTCATCCTAAAAGACCTTCAAAAGCAAAGATCCTGAACCTCCTCTTGCCTCCTGCTGTGTGGGTTTTGGACACGGGGCCTAAGCTGGACTCAGCAGGTTGCTGCTGGGAGATGGGAGATGGCTCAGATGGCCTGGTGCCCTGGGACTTGGGGAGGGCAGGCACCAAGGTGGCTGGGAGTCTGAAGAGTGGGAAAGTGAACTGACTTTGAGACAAATTCTGGCAGCTTGGGAACAGGAGTTCAGCTTGGTATGCCCTTCGGGGAAGGAATGGTTTCATGAATAAAAGGGGAACATTCGTCTTAGGGACACATAAGGGGAAGATAAATTAAGTGTGTCTATAAGAGGGGTCAGATATTTTCTAGGCTGAAACCCAAGAGAAAAGAAAAGAGAGAGTAGAGTGTGCAAGGCTGAAGGGAAGGAGTTGTGCAGGTGGGCCTCAGGCAATGGGTTGGATGCACCGAGAAAAACCTCCCTGACGACCATGAGTCAAGGTGCAGCAATGGACAACGTCAAGTGGGGTGGGAGGCTGAGCGCTGGGAGAGCAAAGCTGGGAGCTCCCATGTCTCTCAGAGCCTCCGGCCTCCTCTAGTGTTTCTCAGGGCACATGGCTTTGGATTCCTAAGACGGTGACTTGGAAACTATGCCAGAGTGCTACTGAGCTGAGTCCTACCTACCCAGATATTACAGGAAACTTGAGAAGAGAATTGCCAGTCCTATGCTTGGACCCTTTATGCCTTTGTTTCCAGCAGCCTAGAAGTTGTTCTTGGAAAAAGCTCCATTTTTTGAGGCTTGTTTCACTAGGATGGCTTTTATCTTTTTAAAGCTAATATTTTAAAAGAAGTCAGAAAGTCTGTAATCAACTTGAAAGCAGCTAGAGCAGAGAAGACAGTGTAGGGGACGTGAACAAGACCATTGGTGCAGAAACTCAAGATGCTTTACAAAGAAGGCGAGGCAGCTCCAGGGAGCACCTGTGGTGGGCATTAATAGACCCTTATCTCGACTCTGGAGCAAATTCTCTTCCTTGTTCTGTGTGCCTTCAGCCCTACTCCATCGGTATGGAAGAAGCAGGCAGATTGCAACGTCTCTCATGCTTTCTGTGGCGCTTACATGGGGGCCTCTGGTCTGCAGGCCAAAGGCAGCCTTAGGTGTGGTTATCTCCTGGTGTCTGCTGGGGCCTCCTCCCCAGGCCCTGTCCAAACAGAGGCCTGGCCTTCTTGGAGCCATCCACTTTCGTGTAAATCCACACCAGCTAGGCCGGACCACCCACTGCTGAAACATTAAGCAGCATTGCTCATCACCTGTTCCTTGTGAGGCTGAGACGGTCCTGTATTGGCGTTAATGGTGCTGCTTATTGTCTCTGATTCCCAACACTTCCTTTTCTGAGAGGCTGGCAGGTGCCCACCTGGTCTGTGATCAGCTCTCCCAGTTCTTACTCTCAGCATACAGTGCGGAGATGCTGTCCCACCTGGGAGATCTCCCCTAGTTCTTAAACACTGGCCATACTAGTGCGAGCTTCTGCATCTCATCTCAAGGCTTGTGCACCAGAGGTGTCGCCCAATCTGCGTGTGGAGCAGCAAGAGAGCCCTGGCCTCTTTTCTGTCAGTGACCCATCTCTGTGACAGCACTCTTTGTGACAGCATTAAGGTGCTGCAGGAAAGCAACTAGTGGAGCACACATCCTGAAGCTTTAGGCAGGTTCTGGGCGAGACAGCCGTGTGGCTTCACCGTGGACACCCTGAGTTAGCGTTGACCTTGACCACCAGCTATTTCCACCACAGCTGTGTCACAACGCAGAGTAGAAAGACTTGTAAAAATGGCTTGAAAGAACTGAGACACATAAGCCACAGATTTGCCTCACCTGACACAGGAAGTCTGAAGCAAGTCCAGCCTGCTCAGAGATGGTCAGAAACGGGCTCTTTCTGCTTTGCCTTCCCCAGTGGATGGCCTTTGGACAGCCTGTTTGTCACCCTCATGGTCACTTGAGGATCACTTGCATGGTCACTTCAAGATCCCAGTAGGAAAAAAAGACTCAAGGAGCAAAAGGTTAAAGATACTGAAAAAAGGTCTTCTGAAAAGCAAAAAAAACCCAACTACACTCCTCTGGCAGGCCTGCTGCTAGCGAAGTGCACCTGGCAAATGGAGTGTGCCCTCCTCCACCCTGGAAGAAGATACGGAAGCAGTGACTGGGAACCTGGGGCAGTGGGCCAGCCGACACTCTGCCACCAGCAATCACTATAAAGAATAAGACAAACCACAATGACATACCTCTCAGAAACTGAGCAGGACTAACAGTAAAATGTACCCCTTGATGAGTGGGTGATCATCAGGACAGATGTCTGTGCACATAAGCTACAGAGACTGAGAAAAGTCTGGAGCGGACACAAAATCCCATATGTCTAACCAGCGCCCTGTGAGAACAACTCCATGTACTAAGACATGCTAAGAACAACATCAAACAAAGAGTGATCAGATTTGACAGCCCTAACTTAGGGAACAAAAATGTTACAGATCTCATATCAGAGGAAGGAATATCAAATTTTGTTCCAGGTATTTTCAGTGTTTTCCTGCTGTGTCGTTTAGGCAGGATACTATTCATATTGAACAACTGGGGTTGCCGTTAAATACTCAAAGACAGCACACAGTCAGCAAAGTGCAAGATTGGAACCCAGGTCTACCTCACCAATTTCAGGGCCCTCTTTTCAGGCCCCACTCTGTCCTTGGTACCCTAGAGGTTGCACAGGGACAAGTCTGCCTCCTCCTCGAGTCCTGCCTAGGTCCTACCTAGCAGAATGTCTGAGCAGAGCATTCATTCAAGTGGGGAGCCCCAATCAGACTGAGTACCATGTGGGGTGGACTTCATGCTTGCATTATGATAGCCTCTGACCACTGTTCTTCCAGTAAAGCTGAAACCCTTTAAGGGCCAGATCTGTGTCCTGTTTGCTGTTGCATTCCTGGTACCTGGCAGGTAGTAGATACTCAGTAAATTCTGTGCTGCAAAAGCAATGATGGACCGTGCTGTGATGTCAGCACGCTGTGAGAGGTTAGTGCCGAGTTGAAGGAGACATTCCTCACATGCTTCCTCTGTGGCATCATGTGAGCGAGGAGAGCATCCTTCCAGCAGGTGAGCTTGGAGCATTGTTGCTGGTAGAGCCACTTCAGCATGAGCTTGACTGCAATCATCTTGAAGGATCTTGAAACAAGGAGGTGCATGGTAGAGGGCTGGAGGAGCAGGCAGTGTGGATGAGGCCACACTGAGTAGTAGCAAGGTGCATACTACTCAGGGGAAGCCCCTTTGCGTGGCGGGAAGTCACGGCTGAAGGCTAACAGTAATTAGCACTGAGAAAAGCAAAATATGATTGGGAAACATTACATCAAGTTGGTTTATCAAAGGAGTTCTCAGCACCTTAAGCTGCGCCTTGGGACTCCTTTTCTTACAGCATTGATTCATGGGATGCGTCATATTTTGAGAAATGCTGCCCTGAGCCCTACGTATATAGTGAGAGAATGGAGATCAGAGATGAGAGATGGCTTCCTTGGGGGCCACAGAACAAGATATGAATCGGAACCTTGACGCACTGCACCTCCCCCCCAGTCAGGTAGCTCAGCGCCCCCACACGGTGGCCTGTTTCATGTGATGACTAGGTGACAATGTGAAAGAAAATATTGTAGGGGAACTTATCTACTTAGTACAGGATTCTCTTCCTCAGTTTTGTACAGTGGTATTTTATAGTCCTCGCGATGGCTGGTGGAAGTGAGAGCTGCCAGTCCCTGCTGCTGCCAGCAGTGGCCCCAGAATCTTAGAAGATGACAGTAGCTGTCACTTCCAGTTTGCTTGAGGGCCATAAAAATGTGGCTGGCTATTTTGAGGGAAATATTGGTACCAGGACAGTTTACAGCCTGTGCCTTTTCCAGTCCCTCACCTATGGCACCTCACCCGGAATGGACTGAATGGTCTCCCCAGAGAAACCATACCCTGATGTTCGCTTACATGGCAAAAGGGACTTTGCAGATGTAATTAGATTATAGACTTTAAATCGGGATGGGGCCAGGAAGGGGGTCTGCTGTGAATTGTTAAATTGTTTAAGGGACCACGATGCCATTACTATCTCCAGTAGCATTTCTCAACATTTGGCCTTGGGACCCTTTTTCTTGTAGAACATTTCACGTTGAGTCCTCAAAAACAGAGCCAGGAGCAGGAGGGCAAGTCAAGCAGAATCCAAGTGTGAGAGGGATTCCGCTTGTCTTTTGAATGGGCTGTGGAACAGAAATGCAGTCCCATTGAAATGCCGAGGGAGGTGCTTCTGTCTGCCTACCTGCCTGGAATCAGGACCTCCATCCTCAGGCCCTATGACCGTAAGGAACTGAATTCTGCCAGAAACCTGAATGAGCATGAAAAGGAGACTCCCCTTGGAATCTCTGGGTAAGAGCTCAGGCTGGCAACACTGACTTCTGTCCTGATGGGGCACGGCGGGCAGAGGAAGCAGCTAAGCCCCCGCCCCCACCCCAGACTGCTGACCCATAGGACTACATGCCATTTTAAACCACTAGGCTTGCGGTCATTGATGTCGATAGCCACAGAAAACCAGCACACTTAGCTGATGTCCTTGATACACGCATTGTAGAAGCTTGAATGGGGAGGAAGGGTCGGGAAAGGGCAACACAGAGCCTGAAGAGCTTTGGGGCTGAGTGTGAGTCAGTTTTAATGTTAAAACCAATTGTTTTGAGGATGCTCCCCTTGTTTTCTCCCAGCTGACCCCTCCCTGTATCGGTATCCGGAGTGAAGGTGGTCGCCATGGGGGAAGGGTGTCCTAGAGGCACAGAGGGCGCCTTGTGCAAGGCCATCCCTCTTCCATGGCAACCAAGGTGTGGAGTCTGTGACTCACTGACAGTCTGTCCTCATAGATGCGTCGTCACTTGAAGAGGTGGCTGTCGGCCACCAGAACTATCTGGATGACAAGTGCAGGTGTCAGCCATTGAGGACACCTGCTGTGGAGCCCCGTGGCCTCCTGAGCCGAGCCTTTGGCTTTCAGCAGAGAGCCTTTGCCAGAAGGAAACCGCTGGTACTGGAGTCCAACGTCAACACTGTCGAGCCAGAGAAAGAAGTTGAGCTTCCATAGTGGATAATCCAAAGACCCTGGCATCCCAGCCCTGGCACCATTTGTTATCAGTTGTGCAAGAAAGCCTCTGCCTTCTCTCGCTTGGCTAAAATAAAAGAGAGACCTAAGGAAGGTTTTGGCTTTGCTGGGCCCAAATCCTTTCTTTCTTTCTTTTCTTTTTTTTTTGTTTCCATCTTGTTTGATTTTTCTGAACCCATTTGAAGTTGTAACACAATTGATCTAATTATTAGAGACTGCTGAGGTTTTCCACAGAGCATAGCCTTATCTCTGATGAAGAGAACCTTGTCACCCAATGCTTCCACGTTTAAAAGTTCAGGATGCATTTTAAAGTTCAAAAATTTTGGTGGAAATTCTGTACTGGATAAAAGAGCAGTTAAAATCAGGAAAGCTTCTTGGATTACGTAGAACAAAACATCCTTTTATTGGGGGGTTTATACTTGAGTGTATCTGCAGGCTGTTTTATTTGTGGTCTGTTGTCATCTCTAATGCAGGTAAAAGATACCTTTCCCACAGTGGTTCAATACAGGCGCCCAAAGAGGACAGTCTCAGGTTCCATGAATCCAGGTAATTAGCCGCGTTAGAGCAGCTCGGTTAAACCATTTGAAGGTCAGTAATGCATGAATTTCTGGCAGACTGCCTAGCAGAGTCTGTAAACACGTTTGCGTAGGGATGAAATTTTTTTTCGAGTAGGTTTTATATTTTAAAACACAGTGTTAAGAGTTACTTTTGTCTAGAATTTAATTCTGTGAAAAATTAGACATCTGATACAAAAAGTACTCAGATATGAGTACTTTACACCATCTTTGCTATTGTGCACACTTGGTGTCTCTGTGGCCCTTCAAATTAAACTCAAGCACCCCAAATTAAAATGTCAGGATGTCAGTGCCAGGATTAGATCATCTTGGAATTTATTTAGATGCCTTAAAAACAGAAGAGTGGTCTGGTATTGTTAGGTAGTGGGTTAAGCTGCTGTTTGAGTTTCCCAGGTCAAGTGTTGCCGCTTCAAGTCCCAGCACTTTTACTGATCTAGCTTCTTACTGATGGCTCTGTGGGGAGCAGTGAGTGATGACCCAAGTCCTCAGGCCCTTGCCACAATGTGGGAACCCCGGATGGAGTGTCTGGCTCCTGCCTTTGCGCGGTCTTGCCATGGCTGTTGGGGGCGTATTTGGGGAGTGATCCTCTCTTACTTGTTCTTGCACTGTTACTTTGCTTTTCAAGTAGATAAAAAAAAAATCCATCAAATAGAACCATAATGTTTCCCTTAAAGGTACAGTTTTTATGTGACACTTTGGCCTTACCCCTGAAATTTGACTAGAGCTGTTGACATGTCACCACAAGCACATTTCAATTTTGACAAAGATTCTTTTACTTCAAGAATATTCTTTTTGGGCCCGGCGCGATGGCGCAGTGGTTAAGGTCCTCGCCTTGCACACCCCGGGATCCCATGTGGGCGCCGGTTCTAATCCTGGCAGCCCCGCTTCCCATCCAGCTCCCTGCCTGTTGCCCGGGAGAGCAGTCGAGGCCGGCCCAGAGCTTTGGGACCCTGCACCCGCGTGGGAGACCTGGAAGAGGCTCCTGGCTTCTGATCGGCATAGCATCGGCCGTTGCGCTCACTTGGGGAGTGAATCATCGGACAGAAGATCTTTCTCTCTGTCTCTCCTCCTCTCTGTATATCCGCCTTTCCAATAAAAATAATTCTTAAAAAAAGAATATTCTTTTATTATTATTATTGATTTTTATTGTTGTTTCATTATTTATTTATATTAGAAAATACAAATAAATGTGTCTGGCTGTGTTTCCTCTAGAATGGTTGTGCTAACAAACCTCAACTTAAACCAACAATCCCTTGTAGTCATGTCATGAATATGCCGTCTGAATCTGGGTCATGCTGCCTACTGGAAACCTCCACTCAGGATCCTGGGCCTCATCATGCTTCTTCCTGTGACTTATGCTACCCACACCCACCAACCTTGGACAAGTGACCTCACTGGACAGACCAGAATGCTTACTTACTTTTTAAAGATTGATTTCTATTGGGCAGATCAGATTTATGGAGAGAAGGAGAGACAGGGAAAGATCTCCTGTCCACTGGTTCACTCCTAAGTGGCCTCAACAGCTAGAGCTAAACCAATCCCAAGCCAGGAGCCAGGAGCTTCCTCTGGGCCTCCCCTGTGGGTGCAGGATCCCAAGGCCTCCCACATAAGTACAGGGTCCCGAGACTTTGGACCGTTCTCTAGGGAGCTGGATGAGAACTGGAACAGTCGGGATACAAACTGGTGCGCAAGTGGGATCCTGGTGCTTTTTAAGGTGAGGATTTAGCCAACTGGATTGTGCCTGGCCCTAACTCTCCCACTTTTGAGAATGTCATGTTTGGTTTGTCTTAGTTGACTAACATGTCCCATGGGTGGGTTGTAACCGGCAGATTTCACGCGTCTATTGGCTGAACACTCCCTGGTACCAGTCGTGTTGGGGTGGATTTGCCTGATTTGTTCCGGTGAAAGGGCAATGTTGAGGTGTCATGGGGTACCTTGTGATAGTTACCACTGGGGTTTGCATCTTCACACCACATGAATTGGTGAGGGAATGACTTTTTGAGCCACTTCTAGAATATTCTTCGAGAGCCTTCCCACTGAGACTTCGTACTGTGTCCTCACATAAAGAAACCATCTCTTCTTTTCCCTCAGAACTGACACTGTCACTTTGGTGACTGGCTTGGATTGGCTAGGGTTGTCATTGAGCTGTTGTCCAACCGCAGGAGCAAGTTCCACTTTTCCAGGAGTCTATTCATCTTGGCCAGGGGTTTTCGAAGCCAGGGCACAGGGACAACTTATCCCACTGCAGGCTGAGTGACGTCATGTTCAGATGGGATCATCAGATACTAGGGCCTGCTCTGGATTTCACTGAATAAGGTCAGCTTTTGATAAGGGCTCCAATCATTGTGCTGTTTGGATACCCACAACCTACATACATTTAAATTGCCTTGTGTGGGTTTTCATTTTCCCCTTCAAAAACTCTTTAAAGGATACCTGAGTTCAATTCCTGGCTCCAAGTCCTTATTCCAGCTTCCTACAGTGCAGACCCTAGGAGGCAGCAGGCCACCCATGTGGGAGGAGTCTAGATTGAGCGCCTGGCTCCTGGCTTCTGCCTGGCATAGCCCTGGCTGTTGTGGTCATTTGGGGATTGAACTGGAAAGCAGAAAGAAAGATATCTCTGCTTTTCAAATAAAAATCTATCACGCTTTGTTTTTTATCATAATTTTGATATTAAATATTTTTAGACCAGCTAAATCCCTTTGGCATACAACTAAAGGAATCAAAATACATCAGGCAAATATAGAAAAAAAATACACCAGGTACAGACAGCTTCAACTACATGATTCTTTTGAGAAGCTAGTTTTTGAGTCTAAACAGTTTTTCTATTCTGAAACATCCAACAGTACAAAACTGTATAAACAGGGAACTGTTGTTGTAGCTTGAATATGATTCCCGCAATGGTCATGAATGTTCCCTGTGAGTTCACTCTGCTTTTCTGAACAAACCCAAAGGTCTCCATGATTTATGCACCTGAAGGCCATCTCCTAGCAACAGCCTAGGAGAAAAGCATTAGGAAGCTTTCTCCAGGCAATTAGTCTTCCTGGTTGGTAGTTCATTTGTTTACTTCTGGGAAATACACAGCCCCACACCATGGTAGGAATTACGAGTATATTTTCCAAGAGTTTTTAGATTTGGGTAGTAGTGTTAGGTTTCAAAAGTTGTCTGGAGGCTTAAAAACAATGTTAAGGGGAAAACTACTGTTTCACAGAAACTTTTGCTTGTTAACTATAAATAGCACTTTTTGAAAAGTCTGTTTTAAGATTTTTATTTCAGATGACTTCTAGATTTATGAGATGTTCTCAAGACACACAGAAATATCCCTGCTTCTCCAATCTCAGCCCCGCGAAAAATGGATATTTGAAAGCAAGCATAAGGACTGAATGGGCTGTTTCTGTTCTAGCCCAGAAGTCCTAGTGCAAGAGCGCTATGTGCCTGGTTCTGCCACAGAATGGGCTACCAGGGCAGGTGGGCACTTCAGGGGCACCAGGCAACACTGTGGCTTTCTAGACTCTCATTTCTTTCAAACTATCAAAGTTCAGAGAGACCTAAGTTTAGGGAAATTGTGGGATGAGTGAGCTTTTAGTGGGGACTGTGCGGCAGGACAAAGAAGCCTTGTTACTTTTGTTTCTGCTTTTCCCCTTATTCTCTAGCTCCTTGCATTTCAAGGGGGAGAGACACCCCCCTTTTTGTTGTTGTTCCTTTAGTCCACGTGCAGTGAGGGACTAGGTCATCTCTTCAAGATCATGTTTTTGAGAAGTAGGGAACAGATGAAAGGTTTAAAGTCATTTGTTTTAAGCATATAAGGTTATTCTCCAGAAAAAAAAGTGCCTTAATCTGACATCTTGTCTGGTTGAGAAGGAAAGTGAAGAAGATGCAAAGGGAAACAGAAAGATGCAAAGCAAACACATTTGGGAAAGAAGGCCTAGGGCTCCTGGCCTGCGGTGAGCTTTGAGGAGCATTTTGAGTTGGAAATCAATTCATGTTCACTTGCTCATCTCCCTAGTTCTTATCTTTTCACATTGGAACTCGTTGTCCCTGCAAAAGGCAAGGCTTAAATCACCTAGCAGGTAGAAGTCAGATGGCTTTAACTGGATCCCTGCTACCCCATGGGAGACCTGGACTAAGTATCCAGCTTCCAGCTTTGCCCTGGCCTAGCCCTGAGCCACTAAAGGTATGTGGAGGAATCAACCAGCAGAGTGGATAGATGGGAGCTTGCTGTCTGTTTCAAATAATAAAATTTTTAGAAAAGGTCTTGAAAAAAGACTGATAGCATTTTTCCTTAGCTTAAAAAAAAAAAAAAAAAGACTTACTCAGTTACTTGAAAGCTGGATTTAGAGAGGGGAGAGACAGATTTTCCACTGGTTCACTCCCCAAACGGCTGTAACTATTGAAGCTGGGCTGGTCTGAAACAAGCAGCCAAGAGCTTCTTTTGGCTTCTTCCACAGCAGTGCAGGGGCTTTTACTTGGACCACCTTTCTCTGCTTTCCCAGGTACATTGGCAGGGAACTGGATTGGAAGTGGAGCAACTGTGATTTCAACTGGTGTTCACATGGAATGCCAGCATTGCAGGCAATGGCATTATGTGCTGGCTTGCTTTTTTTCTTTTAAATTTTATATCATTTTATGACATAGTTTCATAGGCTCTGAAATTCCCCAGCCCCTCCCCAAACCTTCCCCCCATATTGAATTCCTCCATATTGATACAGTAGTGCAGTTCATAACCAGTCATGATTCCTTCATTACAAGCATGGACCATGCGGAGAGTCCAGCCCTTTCTTAATCTTTGGATTCTTTCAACCTTCTGACACTTTTGATTCTCCTCTGTTACTGCACTTTTTTTTTTAAGTTGTATCCTTTTTGCTTTTTATTATTATTATTATTATTATTATTATTATTATTATTATTATTGGAAAAGAGGATATACAGAGAGGAGAGACAGAGAGGAAGATCTTCCGTCCGATGATTCACTCCCTAAGTGACTGCAACGGCCGGGGCTGTGCCAATCCAAAGCCAGGAGCCAGGAACCTCCTCCGGGTCTCCCATGTGGGTGCAGGGTCCCAAGGCTTTGGCCCATCCTCAACTGCTTTCCCAGGCCACAAGCAGGGAACTGGATGGGAAGTGGAGCTGCCGGGGTTAGAACTGGAACCCATATGGGATCCCAGCGTGTTCAAGGTGAGGACTTTAGCTGCTAGGCCACGCCGTTGAGCTCACCTTTTCTTTTTTGTGGGTTATTTATCCTGTCTCTTAAAAATAGTCTTGGTGTGAGCTTTTGGTACGACAAAGAAGCTGCTACCTGGAATACCTGCCTCCAATATGGAGTGTCTGGGATTGAGTGTGGGTTCTGTTCTGCTTGCCAACTTCCTGATAAAGTGCACCCCAGGAAGCAGCAGGTGTTGGCTCACCTACATTGGCGCCCTGGCATTCGTATGGGAGACCTAGACTAGACTCTGGGCTTCTGACTTTGAGATTGGCCCAGGTCTGGCTGTTGCTGGCATTTGGGGATGAACTAATGGATGGGAGCTTTGTCTCTTGGCTTTTCAAATAAATGAAATAATTGGGACAGGCATTTGTGAAACAGTTTATGTGGAATGCCCACATTCCAAACTGGAGTTTGATTCCCACCCCCAATTTACTTATAGTCTCTCGCATGTTCCTTGGCCTCTCTATTCCTTTCCTTAGCTTCAGGTCTCATGTTCATAAGTTGATTCCCAAATCTCTTTCCTGAGTCCTAGTCTTTCAATTTCAGTTGAGTAAATGTTTTCCAACAGATGCTTGGGAAAATCTCAAACTGCCTGATTGTCATGGCAGATTCAGAACATTTATGATGTTGCTAGGAAGAAAGGCAATATGACTCAGCTTACATTTCTAGCTTTATGATTCACTTTGATCCTGTAGAGGTGTTGAACATGATCCAACAAGAATCACTAAACTGATGCTTTTCCATGCCTTATGCTTTTCTTCTTACATGGTTTTGCCCCATGTCTCCATGCTAACTGGGAAACCTTTCTGCTTTTTCCGATCTTCAGATCTTTCAAATCTCCCCGACCAAGAAAGTATGCATTTGTAGTAACAACACCTGATGAAGGATTAGACAGTCTACTTTTGTCATCTCGATTTTTAGACAATGCTTGAACTTCATATAGCTTTCTGTATTTTAAATTTTCTGCATTTTAAATAATAGTAATCTCATCTCTACTTTTCTATAAGAGAAAAAGAGTACTTTGAAAGCTGTGCACTGCTTTTATAAGCATTGTCTGACCCGAGTTCTGGTTAGCAGTGGTGCCTTTCTTGATGAAATCCTGTCTTGCTGGTAGTGACAGGTACTATAACAATTCTAAAAGAAGACCATAAGGCAAAACTTTTCCTTGCATAGTTTCTATCATTGTGTATATAATCGTGTTAACAGATTCTGAAGGAAGACTGATAACAGCTAACTTTGGTTCACTAATCCCACACAGTTGATGCTGTGTCCGTTTTATCACTTGTTCCCTCTTCGGATCTGCCATTTAGGTGATGTCTTTCCAGTGGAAATGGCCCCAATAGCACAGTCTCAGTTTGTGCCTTTGGCTGAAGTCCTTTGCTGTGCTGTGTCTGATATGAATGCAGCTCAGACTGTGGTCACCCAGGAATCACTTTTGGAGCATCTGATGAAAAATTACCCAGGTGGAGTAATTGGCGTTTTTCTATTTGCAGTTTATTGTATGTTTTGGTTTCCGTTTATATAAAAAGCAAACATGTAAATTATGTGATATATTTTAAACAATTTTCTACCTTAGACTCTCTAGAAAAAGGCTTACATTAATAAATTCAATAACAGTATTTCTTTTGCTTTCCAGATGGACTTTTTCTAAAATTACATGCTTATAGCAATAAAAAACCAGACTCTGCTGAAAGGAATAAAAAACACAAAAACATTCATATCCCTCTTCCATTTTTCTGCTTTTTTTTAATCCCAGAAAAGGCAACTGCTATTCATATTTTCTTGTTTGCTTTCATGAATCATGCTTGAATGTCATTTTGATAATATAAATTGGATTGTTCCTTTGTACTTTTTTGAAGCTTAAAACCCTTATCTTTGCAATCATTCCATACCAGCATATTTTAATCTCATTTTATAAAATAGCTGCATGACAACCTAATACATGATTAAGGATTTTAAAATATTTTTATTGCACAGCCAGGTGTATATATAGAGGAGGAGAGACAGAAATATTTTCTGTCTGATGATTCACTCCCCAAGTGACCACAATGGCCGATGCTGCGCCGATCCAAAGCCAGGAGCCAGGAACCTCCTCCGGGTCTCCCACGCAGGAGCAGGGTCCCAAGGCTTTGGCCCATCCTCAACTGCTTTCCCAGGCCACAAGCAGGGAACTGGATGGGAAGTGGAACTGCCGGGATTAGAACTGGTGCCCATATGGGAACCCCGGCACTTTCAAGGCGAGGACTTTAGCCGCTAGCCCAAGGATATTTTTGATTCCTTTAGTTCTACTTAAGTTTGTATTATCTCATGTTTTTCATTATTAGTATACTTATAGAAAAATCGAGAAAATATACAAAGTAACTGCTCATAATGTTTCAATTTTTTTCCATACCAACATTTTAAATGTTATTTTTCTCATTTTGAGCCCTGCTATTTGGAAAGTGAAATTTCTTTTAACATTGTTTATCTTTGGCTTTGACAAATGACCTCATCTAGATGGTGAATAGTCTTTCTTCATCCAAGCACAGACTGGTTTCCATCTTAAAATTCTTACAAACATTGAGTCCACTGGACTGGTTTTCAAAGGCTTTCTGTGTTTGCCCACTAAGAAGTTTAAATATTTAATGGGTTTATATTTGAGTGAATTCTGACCTTTTTTGTTATTTAATCATTAATCTATCATGTGTCTTTCTGTGGGCCAAGTTATATTCCTTTTATTTAATTAAATTATGGCTATGGTTTATGCTTTTGATCTTTTAATTATATATATTAACTGTGCTAAATCAGGTCCGAGTTTATCAAGAGCTCGTGTTGTTTCTGACTTACTGATTTCACTCAAACTTCTTCTGACTTAGAATCTATCGGTGTCCAATGCTTCCTTGTTTAGGCATCACCATCCCATCCCAAGACATTCTCTATACCACTCTGGGAGCTCTGATAAAAGACAGGAAGATTTATCACACAGGGGAAGGCTACTTCATCGTGACTCCTCACACTTATTTTGTCACAACTACAACCACACAAGAAAACCGGGGAGTCTCCCTATCTGGTGGCAGTCGCCCAGGTCCAACTTCCCTGACTTATCTGGTGAGCGTGGAGGGCTGCACAGGTGCAACCAATGAGAATGCTGCCCTTGCTTTCCATTGCCAGTCATGCCAGTGTTTCCCTGATGTGTGCACTCGGGATGTTGAAGAACCACCACCTGCTACGGAAGTGACTAGAAAATGCCAGAAAGATTTCGGGCAATCCAAACCATTAGTGCAGAATCAAGCAGTTTCAGTGTCTGAGGAAAATGATGTCTGTGACAGCACCAAACCTTTACTGTACTCAAAAGACAAAGAAAAAGGCAAGAAGTTTGGTTTTAGTCTTTGGTGGCGCAGCATATCCAGAAGGGAGAAGCCCAAAGCAGAGTACAGCAGTTTCTCTGCCCAGTTTCCACCTGAAGAATGGCCTGTCCGAGATGAAGATGACTTGGACAATATCCCTCGAGATGTTGAACATGAGATCATCAAGAGAATTAACCCTGTTTTGACTGTTGACAACTTAAACAAACATACTGTCCTAATGCAAAAATACGAAGAACAGAAAAAAATTAACAGCCAGGGCACTTGCACTGATGTGCTGACAGCCAGGCAGAAATATCCTTCGAGAGACAGAGTTAGGCCAAGGCAGGGTCGGCCTGCAAAGCCCCACAGGCGGAGCCATTCACACAGGGACAGACACAAAGTAAGGAGTCAGGGCAATGAACTCAGGCCAGCTCACAGAGCCGAGCAGCACCCTGAGCTCCCTGCTCCACAGCCCACTCCCAGAACCAAAAGCCCAAACGAAACAGAAGAACGGACGCAACTAGGTGAGAATTCAACAGTGCCAGGCTCCCATCCGATTTACAAAAAGCGAATCAGTAACCCTTTTCAGGGGTTGTCTCTCCGAGGGAGTCCAGTAACCAAAGGACATAGCATTCACAAGACCAGCGACATGAAACTCCGACAGATTGGTCCAAGGGAAAGAAGGGAAAGACCTCTCCAAAGGTCACAGTCTTGGGACTCCTTGGGACTCTTTGATGGTGAAGCCAAACAGCTGTGCGCTGGGCACACTGATGAAAAATTATGGGGAGAATCCATTCATGTGAATAACTCTGCTGTCAAGCCCATCAGGGATGGGTACAGAAACATCCTCTTAAATTACTCTCAGTCTCATCTTTTACGAAGAAACGGTAGTACATGCTGTTCCTTTAGGGAAAGCAGGTCAAAATATAATGCGTATGGGGAAGAAAATGACCTGATCCCAGATGCATTCAACAGTCATGCTTGCTTTGACAAGTCAGGGGAAACCAAAGACACACAGCATATCCCACCCTCACCAAATCTCTCCTCTTTGGGCCAAACACGCACTGCTTCCAGATTGGTGGATCAAACGATACACCAGTTTCAAAATCTTGGCCTTTTGGATTACCCAGTTGTTGCAAACCACTTGCAAGAACCTGAGCAAGACAGGGACTCTGAAGAACCAACTAGGATAGCATTTGTCCAGGATGCAGAGACTGGGAGTCTGGAACACAGAGGGCTTCCCGACGATGCTCAGGCCTTGTCTCAGGATGAGGTGGAGGGGGAGGATGGGGCCTGCAGTTCATTGTATCTAGAGGATGATGACTTTTCTGAGAATGATGACTTCTGTCAAATGCTGCCTGGCTGCATGCAGTACCCCTTATCAGGCAGAGGCAAGTGCAATTATTTAGAAAAGCAAAAAGTGACGGAGAGGTCTCTGAGTGAGCATAACAGCAATACAGACAGGTTTGTGCCTCAGATGAATGCAAAACATGAGGATTGTAAACCCACCGGGTTGCTCACAAACCCAGGCGAAAGCCAAAAACCTGATCTGTCTGCAGAAACCCATGGGTTAAATTCAGGGACTCCGTTTGGTTTTAACTGTGAAGAGGAACCTGGTGTGGCTAACTGTTCACAGGCCCCGGCACCTGCTGATGGAATTGTGTTTGGTTACTGCAATGCCAGGAAAGCCACTGCTGAAGCTGAAAGCCTTGGAGACCTTGACAGTATCGGAGAAGTGAACACAGCCAGCTGGAGCTGGAGTGCACAGACTCAGGAAACGAGAAATCGTTTCAAACAGAAGGTTGAGCTTTTCAATGGATCGCACATGCCAGTGCTGGCTCCGGATGTGCAACATGAACACAGTCACCTGGAAGGAACAGAAACTCGCAGTGTGGCGGGAGACAGTGGAATAGATTCTCCACGGTAAGTGCTTACAAGTGTTTGAGGAGCCACTGACACATAGGCAGTGTTCAAATCTAAGGTACATTGGGTTATGTGGTGGGGAACTCTTGCATATACGGACATATGCAATTCTGTCAACCTTTATGAATAACTTAAATATAAAGTCACAAAGTATTCTTTCATAATAGTGGAGTTCGTTTTCAATGTGAAATACAGTTTACTAATAACACCAAGTATTTCGAAAGATAAGAACTGCTATAAACCAAGCATTTTCTGAACTAAGGGATGTAACTTTTCATGTTCACTTATAAATGGACCTGAACAGTTTACTGTAACTTGTTTCTAAAAATTTATTTATAAAAGTAGTAAGTTCTTTATGGGGAAACAACAAAAAATTTAAAAGTTCTTAAAGTATTTTAAACATCTATAATAATATTACCATCTAGATTTTCTAGAATTATATTTGGTATATTTATAACACTCTAGACTGAACATATAATTTTATCTACTGGACACATACTGAGTTGCTATTTTTTTTAAAAGATTTATTTATTTTTATTACAAAGTCGGATATACAAAGAGGAGGAGAGAGAGAGAGGAAAATCCTCCTTCCAATGATTCACTCCCCAAGTGAGTGCAACAGCCCGAAGCCAGGAACCAGGAACCTCTTCCGGGTCTCCCACAAAGGTACAGGGTCCTAAGGCTCTGGGCCATCCTCAACCGCTGTCCCAGGCCACAAGCAGGGAGCTGGATGGGAAGTGGAGTTGCTGGGATTAGAACCAGTGCCCATATGGGATCCTGGTACGTTCAAGAAGAGGATTTTAGCCGCTAGGCCAAGCCACCGGGCCCCAGCTATTTTTTTTCTTTAGAAGATTTATTTTTATTGCAGAGTCAGATATACAGAGAGGGTCCTAAGGGCTTGGACTAGCCTCCCAAGGCATTGCTTTCCCAGGGCATAAACAGGGAGCTGGAACAAAAGTGCAGCAGCCAGTACTTGAACTGGTACCTGTATGAGATGCTAGCAGTATACATGGAGACTTAGCCTGTTATGCCACTGTGTCAACACATATATAGAGAGTAGACACAGAAATATCTTCCATCTACTGCTTCCCTCCTCAAAGGCCTCAATGGCTGAAGCTGAGCTGATCTGAAGCCAGGAGCCAGGAGCTTTTTCTGGGTTTTCACGTGGGTGCAGGATCCTAAGACTTTGGGCTACCCTGCACTGCTTTTTCAGGTTATAAGCAGTGAGCTGATGGGAAGTGAAGTAGCCTGGACATGAACCAGTACTCATATGGGATCCCAGCACTTGCGGGGGGAAGGATTAGCCAACCGAGTCATTTTACCAGGCTGTAAAAATATATTTTTAACAACAAATCAAATATTGCTCTCTTTTTTTCACTCAACATATAGAAATCCTGCAATCAAAATATATGTCTAGCTTTCTCTTTTTAATGGCTACTCATGATTTTTTGGCCCCCTATTATTTATATAATTGCTTTCCCTTTTTTGACAGATTATTTCCAGTTTTGTTATTAATCTGTAGTAAATTGTCTTATATATAAATATGGGCATTTCCAATTTAAGCTAAATTCGTAGGAGTAAACTTTTTTTAAAAAAAAAAACCATTCCTTTCTTGTTGGACAACAAGTTATTTTCTACTTGAACCAGTAATTTGATTTATATTAAATCATTAAGTCAAAGCATGTTTTCTCCAGAAGTCAAGAGTGGTGGTGTAAAACCAAGCCACAGATTTGTTTTGCTTTCGGGCAAAACCAAACCAAACAGTAGATTAGGGAAATTATTCCTTTACATGTAATTTTGAGAGTTTTAATTTGTAAAGTCTTCAGAAGAAAGGGAAGGGAAAATAACATTTGCATAGCAATACTGCTACAGTTATAAGGATACAAGTGAACAAGCAAGTGTTATTATCCACAAAAACCTCACACTACAGCAAAGAGGGCAACAGTGCCAAGGCGAACTAAGAAAAATGGAAGCTCTCCCGAAGTGTACAAGAGCTGTGGAGTTAGGAGTGATAGGTTATGTGGGGGAAAATTGGAGGATACATTTTTTGATCTGTGCCAATGTAATAAGTAGACCGATGGTGAGTAGCCACTGTGGGAAAAGGGGGGACATAAAGAGCCCGTGTCAGCAGACACGCCATCTTCCAGAAGCAAGGCAGATGTGTTCGATAAGGGCCTATTCTTGCTTAACTTGCAGCTGCCAGGAAAAAGAACTGTCAATAGAAGAAAACGTAGCAGTTGGCTTTTCCCTTCCGTGTAACTTCTCGTAAAAGTCATAACTTACACAGGAACATATGAGCCACTTTAGATGCATAAAAAGGTTTTTCAGGGAAGTGTTAACTATTTCCAACTAGAGTATCTTTGCTGTTGGATCTGAGAACAGGTCTTGTCCTGAATATATGGGCTAATTTTTGACAGCAGATAATTAGGGTGCTTTTGTGAAGCCTTTATGATCTGAGCATCTTAGATGTTTAAAGGGGAGCTTACTGCATTAAGTGTACCTTAGTCATGAGTTGTTTCAGAGTAACAAATGAATGTATAGTGCCTTGATTAGAAATCCAGGTTCTTTTTGAAGGTAATAATTCTGTTATTTTTAATATCTTTAGGACACAGAGCCTGGCATCTAATTCGGTCGTTTTGGATGGATTGAAAAGAAGGCAGAATTTTCTACAGGAAGGCACGAACAGCAGTCAGACACCGACATCCAGTTCCTTGCTACAGCTAACTCCTGTCATAAATGTTTAATCTTCTTTTGAAACTGTTACGTTTCGTAAAAATGTAAAACATTACTAATCTTTCAGCTGAGTGTGTAAGAACCCTCTAAGGTTAAGCTTATGGACTATTAACCTCATTACGTATTTTGTTCTAATTAAGGGATTTTTCCCTTTTGATAGTTTAGATAATTTGAAAGCTTATTTTTACTAGGAATATATTGGGAACTATAGGTTATTTACAATAAAAATATTGAATTATTGGTTCTCTTCCTATAATTGAATTTTCTGATATTCATTAGTTTATACATAGGATACTATTTTACTACCTAATAGTAAATTTCTTTACATAAGCTAATTCTTTTTTAAAGGAACCATCTCTTGCTATGTTCTCCTTGGAAGATTATGAATGTTCTTGAAATAGATTTATTTTTATTGGAAAGGCAGATTGACAGAAAGATCTTCCATCCACTGATTCACTCCCTAAATGGCTGATTGAACTGAGCTGACCTGAAACCAGGAGCCAGGAGCTCCAAGTCTCCAGTGTGGATTCAGGGTCCCAAGGCCTTGGGTCATCCTCTACTGCTTTCCAAGGCCACAAGTGGGGAGCTGGATGGGAAGTGGAGCAGCCGGAATGCAAACCAGTGCCATATGGGATCCTGGCACTTGTAGGGTGGGAGATTAGCCATTGGCTGCAGCCACTGCTACAGGCCCTACATACACTTATTATGAAGATCTCACCAGATTTCATCACACATTTCAGAAAAATGCAGGTCTTAAGAGTTGCACAGGTACTGTCTAACTATGTAGGCTTTTGTTATAGGAAGTGATTCATATAAATTTATATGAATGTATATGTTGGCTACTTTACAGCAGGCATTCTTTCCATCTAAACATTGCTGCTTGCAATCTTCCCTTTGACCAGCTTGAATATGAACAGATGGCTCCAAATGTGACTGGCAATGTCCGAAATGCCACAAGTAGTGGCCATCTGCTTCTCTGTGTTCCCCCCGCATTTCATGCTCTGTCCATAGCTTTCCAGTGAGTCAGAGGCTGGGGATGGAAGGGAAATAGAATGGTCCCACTGGCCTCTGAATCAAATGGAAAGCAACTAACACATTCATTTATGTAGACATTCATCTCCATTTGATCCTTTTCCTCTTGTGATGAGACCTTGCTAAGCTCAGCCAGAGTTTTTTCCTGTCAGATCTTTTTAGACAAAGTGGTGAGATGGTTAATTCTCTTGGGTTTGGGAACATGGAGCAAGCAAAGCTGTTAGATGAAGATCAGGTAGATGAAGACACTGACTTGTGGTCAAAGCCTAGATCTCAAGGATGGTGGAATGACTGAAGTGTCTCCAGTTCTAGTGAGTGAAGGCCAGTGTGAAGCTTAGCACCAGGCCCTGTGGCGTGCAGACAAGCAGAGGTCAGATTCACTGCTTTGTTCAGTGGGCCCTGGCCACCCTACCACTGTGTCCTAAGATCAGCTATGGGTCACAAGAACATCTGAAGCATGCTCAAAAAGGAAGCTGCCTGGCACAGCGGAGATTCATGAGCGAGGTAGAGGTATCACCTCCAGCGAATGAAAGTTAGGAAAAGAAAGATCTCTTTTTAGTATTGAAGAACTTCCTATTAGATTCAATTACCTTGCTTGCTTCAGCAGCACGTATACTAAAATTGGAGTGATACAGACTGAGCTACCCAAAGATGAAAAATAATGTTCTCATTACTTAGCACACTCATGGAGAAGTTTACAGATCCCTTTACTGTTACAGATCATTTCTGGTATATACCAACAGGGTGGCTGCACTTGGTATTTTTCAAGGATCCTTCCAACTCCTCAGCCTCAAGCTTATAATAGTCAATGAAGATCTTGTATAATATTTAGCTCATGTAGGATTCCTGAAGGTTGCTTCCCACTCTCCTTTTCTGTACTTGTCCCTGTCAATCCTTGGCAAAAGGAGCACCAAGAGACATGTTTCAATTTTTATTTTGGACTAGGTGAAGTTTTGCAATTTATAGTCCTTTGTGGTTCTCATAACATCTAGGTGCCAGTGAAAACCATCTGATTTTGGCACTGAATGCAGTGTGATACTAACTGGATATGTTAAATGGAGCCTGTTATTAAACTAATGAATAATAACTTCCTTCTTCCTACAAAACTCATAATCACAGATACTAAAAATGGGAATGTTTGCTAGTAAACTATTGTTTTGAGAACTGATTCTCTAAAATAGGTAATCTGCATGTTTTTTCCCCATAGTAACTTTAATGGAAATTTGAGCTTTTGGTTTCTCCATTGCCACCTGTTCTCAATCGGGTAACTTGAGACAGCTTGATGATCAATAGCTTTGGAATCAGTCACATTTGAACCCAAACTCCTCTCCTTGTTAGGTGTTTGATGGGGCAATTCACCACACTTCTCTGATTTAGTTTATCATCTGAACAATGGGGATAACGGGCTGGTGCTGTGGTATAGTAAGTTAATCCTCTACCTCAAGTGCTATCATCCTGTATGGACACTGATTTGTGCTCTGGCGCCTCCACTTCTGACCCAACTCTCTGCTTATGGCCTGGGAAAGCAGCAGAAGATGGTTTGGGTCCTTGGGACCCTGTATCCACATAAAAGACCAGAAGAAGCTTCTGGCTCCTGGCTTTGGCTTGGCTCAGCTTTGGCCATTGTGAGCACTTGAGGAGTGAATGAGAGGATAAAAAACTTCTGTCTCTCCTCTCTGTAATTACAGCCTGCCTTTCTAAATATTAAAAATTAATATTTTCTAAATATTATAAAGCAATTTCTAAAAATAAGGATAGTAAGTATCTAAGATTATAGAATCATTCAGAGAAGTGGTAGGTAATCCAAACTACATAAAGTATGAAGTACCTAATATTATAAATACATATATTTTAAAAAATATATAGCCATGGGCCAGGGCAGCAGCCCAGTGGCTAGTCCTTGCCTTGCACACACTGGGATCCAATATGGCACCAGTTTATGTCCCAGCATCCCTGCTTCCCATCTAGCTCCCTGCTTCTGGCCTGGGAAAGCAGCTGAGGATGGCCCAAAGCTGTGGGACCATGCACCTGCGTGGGAGACCCAGAAGCAGCTCCTGGCTCCTGGCTTCTGATTGGCACAGTTCCAGCCATTGCAGCCATTTGAGGGATTGAATCAACGGATGGAAATTTTTCCTCTGTTTCTCCTCCTCTTTATATCTGATTTTCCAATAAAAATAAACCTTTTAAAAATTTAGTCACAAAAGTTGTCTAGATATATGCAGGCTCCTCTAAAAGTCCCCTATCTTTGCCAGGTTGTCTGGAATTTAACCATTAAAGATTTTAGTCCATTTCAAAAAATATCATCCATCAAAATCCAGGTATGTCTAAGAGGGTAGTATGGATTTGGTTATCAATTAATATCTAATTCCATAAACAGTAAGAAAACAAAGTATTATTGTAGACCTACAACACCACGCATTCTCTCATCAGTAGAGTCCTCAGTAACTGAGCTCTCTGCAAGCTACTTTCAGTACTTCAAAAATTCTCAGGGAAACTATCATTTCCTTTGCCCAAGTCTTCATTGCCTAAAGCATCAGGTTGATTTGCCAGTAGTTGGAATGATGCAGCTCAGTAATGCAGCACTATCCCGTGCTGGTAGAATACTATGCTATTCATCTATGCTACTATGTTCATCTATGCTATATTGATTAGAATGATCATCAATCAATCATTATGAAGTGCAGTCTAGCAGCTAAAATGTCAGGTCCATAAGGAAAAATAATGGCAATCATGAGGAAAAGCAATGGAAAGAACCTCAGAGGAGTGAAGTATTGGAACTACTGCCTTTTGAGAACCTCTTAAGGCTATTGTAGAATGCGGAAGACAAGAGATTGCCTAAGGAACGAAAAAAAAAAAAAAAAGAAACGAGAACAGGCAGACCGAAGACAAGCTCATTGCCACCGTGTTGGCTTCTTAGAGGTATTTTACCCTTCTGAAACCTTAAGCAATCTCCCCTCTAGAGAAGGCATCTCCAAACATTTCTGGGGAATGGTGCCCTCTCCTGGGAGAACTGATGTTAACAACCCTCTCCCTGGTGGTGGTGGATTCCTCCTCCTCTGTTCCTTATGTAATTGACTAAAGGGAGAGGGACAACTCCCACCCCAGGTTCAACATTTAAAAAGCCATTCCCAAGGATTTGAATTGGAAACTCCATAAGTATGTTTGTGTCCAAAGAGCTCCTCTGCATTCAAAACCTCAACTCAATGGGAAATCCCTCTGTACCTCATGTTTTAAGATTTATTGAAAGAGTTGGAGGGACGCACACATACACAGACATCTTCAACCCACTGTTTCACGCCATAGATGGCCTCCATAATCAAGGTTGGGGCAGACTGAAGCCAGGAGTTTCATCTGTATTTCACACATGGGCCATCTTCTAGTGCTTTCCCAGGTCCATCAACAGGGAGCTGAATTGGAAGGGGAATAGCCACTAATTCTTCTAGTTGCTTGAGGTAATATGATGTACATTGAAAAACACAGGTAGTATGGGGCTCAAACTTTCTTTTTCAGTGAAAAGTCAGTCCTTGTTCAAGTTGACTCACGTGTCAGTTTACACCTTGTCCTTCCTACAGTTGTCCACAGTCAGGTTCTGTGAGGTTAGGGCATAGAAAGCCAAGAGACTGCAGGGCTTAAGTCATTGTGTAAAATGCTAGTGAACAGATTAGTCACCCAACAGGGATGAGTGTGTGTGGTCTTTCCCTTTCCAGATGTGTTTTAGGATCTCTGATACATAAGTGAATTTCAAAACTTATTTTTGCATTCTTTTTTTTTCTTTATTTTTGACAATCTTTACATAGTTAATTAGGGCAAAAAGATTCAAGGGCTACAGGAAAGTGGGTCAGACTATTATTTCCACATTGGTTTTTTTTTTCATGTATCTGGGGGAAAGGGAGATTTTAAGGGAGAAGCCCCACCTAGTCTCCCATCCATTCCAGGTCCCTGAGGTGGGGCATGCTCTGAGGGTCTTGCTCAAGTGGTTTTGATAATTCAACAGTTATGAATTGTTGCCAATCTCCATTCCAAGCACGATGAGGTCGCTGAAGAATCCACTGATTGACATAGTCTCCATTTGCCCAGTTTTTCACTGCCAACATATGGCTGGGGTAGTTGATTGACTTGTTCTGTCCTTCCTTGCATTCTAAAGTAGCTAAAACTTCACCTCTGATCTTTGGCCACAAGATACATGTGACCTTTTTTATCCCAATTTTACATACTGACTTTCCACCCATGTCTATTTTTTCTGCACACATCCTCAAAATCTGTTGTAGGGCTAGACTCAACCTGGCAGCAGGGGTAGTGGGGTGCAAGAGTGGGACTGAAGGATGTAGAAAAGCCCAGATCTACACATGAGTAACCATTCTCATAATCTAGGGGAAGACGCGCAGGTTTCTGTCAGCAGGAGCTGAACACTGCTGGTGTCCGCAGTACTCAATCCATAAAGTGACTTCTACAACTTGCCCTTTTTGAATATAAGCCAATCTCTAAATCATGCCCTGAAGCAATCAGAGGCTTAACGGATTTGGTCCTAGTTCCTCGATCAACTGTCAAAATCAACCACGTGTAGCCAGTTACAACTTTTTTTGGATTTGATGCTCATCTTAGGAGTGTGTGTTCTAGTCATTGTCAAGTAGGCTCCAGGGTGCCCCTGTGCCTTCGTTTAACTTGGGTCTTTTCATTCTCTGGCGTCGAGCATTGGGTTGAAGACAGAAAAAGGCTCTGAAATTACAGCTGTCCTCGGTGATGTAAGAAAGGGAGGCTGGAGAAGCTGCCCTTTTGTAACGTCAAAGCCTTCCGTTGGTTACTCAGGGGCAGTCAATCCCTATCGGTTAAACCCCCTGCTTATTCTTCACAAATACAAGATCTGTTCAAGATGTTCAGATTTTCTAGCTGGCAGAGACTGCTAGGAGTCTTAGGTTTTGTTTCCCCCCTTACCCTGCTCATTCTGTTTCACGGTACCCTCCCCGGCCCCTCGCCCCAAACTCCAGGCTTTCAAGTTCGCGTGGCAGAAAAGCCTGCTCCTCTTGGATGCAGGCGGCACACTGGCCAGTCTTGACTTTGCGTGACCTCAAACGAGTAAAATCCTTTCTTGGGTGGAGTGTTTCCTCCGGCCCCACGGGGCGCGTGAGAACGAAAAATCAATCCCCAAACCAACTTCATAACTAAGATCTAACCCATTTCAGCCCCAGCCTTCACCTCAAGCCCGACCAGCCCTCTCCCAACTGGCCGCCGGCCGTTAACGTCTCCCCGCCCCGCGCGGGGCGCGCACCAGCAGCTTCCGGCGGCCACGGGCACGCGCCCCTGTGCGTGACGCCCCCCGCCCGCCTCGGCGCCTCGTCGCGAGGGCCAGAACGCTCCGCCGTCACTGAGGGGGCAGCCCCAGCGGCGAACCCCGAAAGACGGCGGGGGGAGGTGCCGAGCGGGGCGCCCCACTGTGGGCAAAACGCTCTGAGAAACAGAATCCTATATGCTAAGCAGCGCGTGCGTCCTTCCTGGCGATTGGCTAGGAGTTACTCTCGAAGCCAATCACTTCGGAACGAGGGTGGGACCGTTGACATCCTTTCATCCTCATTGGCTGGGAGGCTGGGGCGCCAGGAAAAGGTGTCTGCCCAGAGTATCCGCGATTACTTTCCCCGCCGAGCGGTGCGTGTCCCGGAAGTGACGCAGGGCCCTGGCCAGGCCGGTCGCCCTGCCTCCGTTTCCTTTCACGCCGTGGCTGCCCGGAGGGTTGCTTGTGTGGCCGCCGTGCCCGGAGGCTGGCGGAGGCGCGGCGGCCAGTAATGCCTGGGAAACTCCTCTGGGGGGACATTATGGAGCTGGAAGCACCTTTGGAGGAGCCCGAGAGCCAGAGGAAGGAGAGGCAAAAGGTGCGCTGAGGATGGGGCCGCGCCTCCGGTGTGCGCGGCTTGGGCGGGGAGGGGAGGTGTCCCTGGTGATGGCATGTCACCGGCGAGCCGGAGCATCCGAGGGCCTCGCCGTCCCCTCCGCGGTCTCTTCCCCGCCCTCAGCAGCTGGAGAAGCACGGCCTTGGGCTGTAGCTGGCCTCCCCTGGCCCTTCAGCCCGTCCTCTTGGCGCCCGAAGCTTTCCCAAGAGCTGGGCAGACACGCTCCCATCGTCGAGGAATCTGTTTCTTCTTCTCCCATAAGCGAGGAGGCCTGGTTGTTTGGTTCTCATTGGCTGTCCTGGAAGATGATTAAGAAAAATGATATATGTATTTTAAAAAATTATCGGGGAAATGGGTTGCCTCCCTGTCACCCCATCTTGTGTATGCAACAATCTTAGGGACAGCGATCCCAAGTTTATAGAGTTGGATAAACTAATGTCGTGTCCAAACCCGGGGTTGTCAGGGTTTGTCTGTGATGGAGATCCTGTGGAGATCTGTGCTTTCATTCAGTCCACAGGTATGTATTCTAACCTGCCTTGCACGCCTCGCTGAGTACAGAGAACTTTAGCTAAGGATAAGAAATGGGCCTTCCCTCTAGGTGCCTGTGTAGAGTTGTAGAAACTTACCTCACTTTAAGTCCTGCGACAGAATCACAGGTGCCAAAAAATGTACAGGTAAAATTTTGACAGTAGACATCTGATCTGCAGAAATGAGAACAGGTAGCAATATTTGAAGCGTGACGTTTGGCGAAAGCATCAGATTTGTTCAGTATAATGGGTAGAGAGTCGAACCTTCCTGCCCAGCCATCTTGCTAGGGTAAGCTTACAAACAACCTGTTTCCTTTATTGTGGAATACACAAAACCTGACACTTGCCATTTTTAAGTGTGTAATTCTGTGGTGTTTATTCACATTGTTTTGCAGCCATTACCAAGATCTGTCTACAGAACCTTTTCATTTTCCCAAGCTAAAACCCTGCCCATTACACGCTGACTGGTTTTCCTGGTCCTGACATACACTGTTGTGTTTTCACTACAAGAGTTAGGTACTAGGGTGTAAATGGAATCCCCAAGTAGTTGTTTTGAGCTCCTCTTCTTTGAACTTTTAGATTCAAATCTTGGATCTGTCCAGGCCTAGTTTATGCCTCTTCTAACCACCTCAGTGGGAAGTAAGCTTCTTCCCCTTTGAAGTCTGTTCCCATGCTGTATTGATCATGTAGATGGCATTTATTTTGTGTTTCCTGTAAAGTTATTTTCCTCTTGTATATGTCTTTCACAAGTATTTCCCAGATTTTCCAGGAAAATGACTATGTCTGTTTATCCTTGCATTTTCATATATTCATATAATTTGGTGGTTTTTGTATTGTAAATTCTTTGTAAATACTTGTTGAAAGATCTTTATGCAAGATAGAGATTTGGAAATGCAGTATCAACTAATAGATCTAGCTTTAGGCTAGAGATACGTTCTGAGACGAAGTAAGATGAAGATGCTGTGGAGCTGAGCATACAGGTTCTCAGAACTGGACTGTAGGTGAGGAAGGACATGTTGAAAGTATAAACAGTGGGGGTCAGGGTGGTGGCTTAGCCGGCTAATTCTCCACCTGCAGCACCTGCAGCATTTCATGTGGGCACTGGTTCAAATCCTGGCTGTTCTATTTCCAATCCAGCCCTCTGCCTTTGGCCTGGGGAGGCTGGCTTCAGATCTGCTCAGCCCTGGTCATTTTGATCAGTTAGGGAGTGAACCAGTAGATGGAAGACCTATCTCCTTTCTCTGTAAATAAGCCTCTCCAATAAAAAAGAATAAGTTATTAAAGAAGGAAGTGTAAATGGCGTGAGAGTGTGTATGGAGAACAGACTTAAGGACTATCCATAGGGTGAGGTGGAAGGGCCAGTGAGGAGGTGACAGATACGAGGTTAAGGACAGAGTGTGTTGGAAAGCGAGAGAGCTGCAAATGTCAGCCTGTGGGTCTGATAGGGATTAATGTATTTCATCATCTTGCGGTGTTGCTGGGCGTGGCCTTAGAAGTTGGCCTTGCTACCTCCCCTCCCTGAAGTGCAGAGCCCAGGAGCAATTCAAACCCCAGACTGGCTCTACAAATAACCTTGTTTTTCTAGAGGATCCATTGGTTTGGTGAGCTGTGGACTAGGCAGTTAACTAAAGATCAGATGATGTAATAATTACCTCCAAAGCATTTTCACATAGGTCATGTTGTCCAGTTTTCACAGCAGGTTCTATTCTGTAGCTGAGGATGTTGTATGCTAATGTATCTTAACAATTCTGAGTCATGGTGAGAATTTTGGTGATGATAGTTTCACAGCCAGTAATGGCTGATATCTAATTTATTTTGAACATCTGACCAGCTCATTCTGAGGAAGTGCTACATTTCAACACTACAGCTTGTGCTTTACAATTATTAACAGCAGCGGCCATTGGGTTGGCCATTGGGGCAGCCGTGGTGCCGCAGGTTGAGCTGTACCTTGGGACCCCTGCATCCCGTGCTGGAATGGCTGAGATCCAGACTCACCTCTCCTGGGGCTATACCTTGCTGCTAGGGCAGCTTGGAGCGAGCAGATGAGGTCCCAGGCATTTGAATTCCTGACACCCAGGTGGGAGACTTGGATGGAATTCCTGGCTTGTAATTTCTGTCTAGCTCAGTCCCAGCTGTTGGAAGTTACATGGGGAGTGAACCCGTGGATGTCTATCGTGCAGCCTTTCAAATAAATGAATATACCATAAACAAAAACCAGCAGAAAACATTGACTGCCACTTTGGCATTTTAAAATCAAAGTTGCAGAATTTTGATTTTTAAAATGTATTTGTAAAGTAGGATTAGAGAGAGAGAGAGAGGAACAGTAATAAAGAGATCTTCCATTTAATGGTTCACTCGGCAGTGGCCACAGTGGCTGGAGCTGGGCCAGGCCATAGCCAGCAGCTTCTGGATCCCTCATGTGGGTACGGGGACACAAGGTCCTGTGCCAGGGAGCTGGATCAGAAGTGAAACAGTTGGGGATTTGAACCAGCGCCTAAATGGAATCTGCTACTGCAGGTAGCGGCTTAACCTGCTACCTCATGACATCAGCCTCCAATTTTTAAAACAAAACATAAATTCTATTCACTAATTAAAAATAGTTAAGAAATTTTCAGGATGAATGTCCTTTGATGGAAGTAGAACAGTAAGGATTTTTAAAGATTTATTTATTTTTATTAGAAAGTCGGATACATAGAGGGAAGAGAGACAGGAAGATCTTGCATCCACCGATTCACTCCCCAAGTTACTGCAATGGTTGGAGCTGTGCCAGTCCGAAGCCAGGAGTCAGGAGCTTCTTTTGGGTCTCCTATGTGAGTACAGGGTCCCAAGACTTTGGGCCATCCTCAGCTGCTTTCCCAGGCCACAAGCAGGGAGCTGGATGGGAAGTGGGGCCACTAGGATTTGAACAGGCACCCATATGGGATCCTGGCATGTGCAAGGCAAGGACTTTAGCTGCTAGGCTACTGCGTCTGGCCCAATAGTTAGATTTTATATGAATTCTATAATTTTGTTTTTCTGTTAACCATACAAGTGCAGAAGACCTGATATGAAAAATAGCGTAGGCTTTCAAGTCAGAACTAGATTTAATTTCTGGCATTTCTATCTGCAGGAAGTCCCTCATGTGGATCTTTGGTAAGTTACTCACCCTCTGAGAACTTCATTGAAAAAGTAATACAGGTTCACTCTCCCTATACCAACTTTTTGAGCTAGATGTGTTTTGCCATTCAGAACTGTGGGAATTTGTTTCCCCCTCTTCCCTTTGGGATTTTTTTTTAAAAGATTTATTTATTTTTATTGAAAAGTCAGATATACAGAGAGGAGGAGAGACAGAGAGGAAAATCTTCCATCTGATGATTCATTCCCCAAATGACCACAATGGCCGGTGCTACACCGATCCAAAGCCAGGAGCCAGGAACTACCTCCGGGTCTCCCACACGGGTGTAGGGTCCCAAGGCTTTAGGCTGTCCTCAACTGCTTTCCCAGGCCACAAGCAGGGAGCTGGAAGGGAAGTGGAGCTGCCGGGATTAGAACCGGTGTCCATTTGGGATCCCAGCGTGTTCAAGGCAAGGACTTTAGCTGTTAGGCCACTGCATTGGGCCTTCCCTTTGGGAACTTTAAGAAGGGTAATATTTCAACAGGATTTGGGGCCCACCACTTCTTATCAAACACTTTATTAATTTTTTTTATTTTTATTTTTTAAAGATTTATTTATTTTTACTGGAAAGTCAGATTTACAGAAAGAAGAAACAAAGATCTTCCAACTGCTGTTTTGCTCCCCAAGTGGCTGCAACAGCTGGAGCTGAGTGAATCTGAAGCTAGGATCCAGGAGTTTTTCCCAGTTCTTCCATGGAGGTGTAGGGTCCCATGATTTTGGGCTGTCCTTGACTGCTTTGCCAGGGAACAAGCAGGGCACTATCTGAGAAGTGGAGCAGCCAGGACATGAACTGGTGCCCGTATGAGAACCCAGTGTGTGCGAGGCAAGGACTTTAGCCACTAGGCTATCACACCAGGCCCTGTTACAAAGTTTTAAACAAACTGAATGAAAATACATTACACAGTGCGGGGGTAGATACCCAATAAATGCTATTTTTCAGTCTCTTGAGGTATTAGAAGTTTTTTGCTTGTTTTTAATTTATAATATTGAGATTCTCATTTTTTTTTCTGAGAAAGACCTGTTTTTTTCTCAAATCCTATGCGGGGATTAAAGTTGAGGGTTGATCTGGAGAATGTGAGAATTGAGATAACAAAAATGCTAAGAGGTCAAGTTTAGAACTTGGCATTAGTTACCAGGTTGGATTTCTTCTTGGTAGGTTTTCAGAAAAACTGTAGGTTGAGCATAAGTGGCTAGAGAGTTTTCTGGAGTCCTTAAAGGAGACCCATGATCTTCTGTCCCTGCTTGTTTGTCCACAGAGTAACAGAAGGAAGTCAAGGCACCATTATGACTCAGATGACAAATCAGAAACAAGGGAAAACGGTGTTGCAGATGACTTAGATGGTCCCAAATCCAAAAAAGCTAAAACGAGAGAGAAGCTAAATGGAGACACTGAAGAAAGATTTGACAGACTTTCAGATGAATTCTCTACATCTCGGAGGTCAAGGAGGAAACATCTGCCAAATGGAAGTATTGAGTATGAAAACAGATCAAAACGTGTATCTTCCTTGGACAGTTCTCACAAATCGAGTGATAATAAACAAGAGGAGGTAAGTATACTTTTTATTTTGCATTTGACATTTCCTTCAAACATAGACTGATTTGAAATTTTTTTACACTAATTAACATTGATTCTATAGTATTCCTGCTTAGTCTCATTTGAATTAGAGCTTATTTGGCTGAAGTCTGAGCCTTTTTTTTTTACTTTTTATCCTTTTCCTTTTTCATTATTTTTGCTTTTTCCTTGGGATTAGTGTGGGGGAGTTGCCAAATGTAACCCTTTCTTGTACATTTTGGAACCTGAACAGTTTCTTTCAATATGTTATTGATGATCATCAACTTGTATTTCTTATGGTTGTTTCAGTTCCTACCAGTACTTATGAATTGACTTCTGACTTCTTGCGACAAGGTACAGAAGGCCTCTTGATTTGGTGTATTTTGCCTTCTGCTTTTTCTGTTTCTATAGCCGCACTTACAAATGATCTTTTTGCTCTTACCGTGACTCAGTGTTGAGAGTGTATTACTGTTTGAAATTTTATTTATTTATTTATTTGAGAGATAGAAAGAGAAATAGATAGGAGGTCTCATCTGCTGGTTCACTCCCCAAATGCCTGAAGAGTGGTTGGAGATAGGCTGTGGCGGAAGTGAAGAGCTGAGGACCCAGTTCACGTCTCCTGCCAAGGGTAGCAGGAGTGCATCCCTCTGAGCCATCACCTGCTCCCTCCTAGGGCCTGCGTTAACAGAAGTCTGCTGTTAGGTATCCGAGCTGGGACTTGAGCCCAGTTGTTCCAGTAGGAGATGCAGACATCTTAACTGGCATGTTAACTGCTAGGCCGGGTACCCACCCCAAGACTGACTCACTCACTCACCTTTCTTTCCTTCCTTTCTCTTTCTCCTGCTCTCTTTCTTTTTCTTTTTTCTCTCTTCCTTCCTTTTTTTTTTTAAAGATTAATTTATTTGTATCGGAAAGGCAGACTTAGAGGAGAGACAGAAAGATCGTCCACCCACTGGTTCACTCCCTAAGTGGCCGCAGCAGCCAGGGCCAAACCTGTCCAAAGCCAGGAGTTTCTTCCGGGTCTCCCACATTCGGTCAGGGAGTTGGATGGGAAGAGGAGTAGCCCAACATGAACTGGTGCTCATAAGTGGTCCCGGCGCATGCAAGGCGAGGATTTAGCCACTGAGTCATCATGCCAGGGACACTTTTCTTTCTTTTTAATTAATTTTATTTGAAAGGCAGAGTTGCAGAAAGAGAGAGGGAGAGAGAAATCTTCCATCTGCAAGTTCACTCCTCAGATGGCTGCAACAGCTGGTGCTGGACCAGTCCAAAGTCAGGAACCAGAAGCTTTTTACAGGTCTCCCACATAGGTGTCAGTATCCAAGCATTTGGCCCATTCTCCACTGCTTTCCCAGCTGCCTTAGCAGGTAGCTGGAGCAGAAGTGGAGCAGCCAGGACTCAAATCAGCACCCATATGGGTTGCTGAAGCTGTAGCAGCATCTTTACTTGCTGTGCCAATACACTAACCCCCAAGATACTTTCCTGTAGAAATTATTTCAAAAGCTGGCAGGATTTATATATTTATCTAGGTGTTATAAATGTCATTAAATTATTGAAGTCAGGACTGGTATGGTAGCCTGCTGGCTAAAGTCCTCATCTTGCACACACTGGGATCCCATATGGGTGCAGATTCTAATCCCGGCTGCCCTGCTTCCCATCCAGCTCCCTGCTTGTGGCCTGGGAAAACAGCAGAGGGTGGTGGCTCAAAGCCTTAGGAGCCTGCACCTGCTTGGGAAGCCCCAAAGAAGCTCCTGGCTCCTTGCTTCATGTCAACTCGGATCTGGCCTTTGTGGCCAAATGGGGAGTGAACCAGCGATGGAAGACCTTTCTCTCTGTCTCTCCTTCTTTCTGAAAATCTCCCTTTCTAATAAATATAAATAAATATTTAGGAAGATCTATTTACTGATTTATTATAAGAGTTATACAGAGAGAGGGAGAGAGAGCTTTCATATGTGGGTTCACTCTTTAGATGCTCCAGCAGACCCAAACCAGGAGCTTAAAGTACCTGTCTCCCATGGGTGGTAGGAACTTACGTAGTTTAGGCTATCATCAGCTGCTTTGTAGGTGCATTAACACAAAGCTGGACTGAAAGTGGAGTAGTGGGGCTCTAATCGACATTCAGATATGTGATCTGGGAATCCCAACTGGCAGCTTAACCTACTGTACCATAATGCCCACCCAAATTATAACAATTTTTAAAAAATTGATTTGAAAGGCTGGTTTACTCCCTAAATGCCTGCAACGTTTAGGACTGCACCAGGCCAAAATTGATGAGCCTGGAACTCTATGTTGTTTTCCCATGTGGTTGGCACTACTGGAGCCGTCACCTGTTGGGTTCCCAGTTGCAAACTACTAGGGAGCTGGCTTAAGGAGTGAAGCTGGAACCTGAACCCCAGCATCCCGGAAAATGTGAGCATTCCAAGCTGTGTCTTAACCACTAAGGGAAATGTCTACCTCATGCTATTAATTCTTGGTAACTAATAGTGCTTTTCATTCTGCGTGACAGTTGCTGTATATATAAATACATAGAAGTTTAGTATTTAGTCAGAAAAACTTTGGGGCAAGCTATTGAACCCCTGCCTTACAAGATAATGTTTTATCATTTGTGAGTTTTCTGTATGTCAGGAGGGACATAGATTAGTTTAGCTACATCAGGTCCCACAAATCCGTATTGCTCGGAGTGGAGACAAATGTACATGCTGTTTCTTGCTTCGTTGGAATTTTTCCTTCTAAAATATTCAGTATTATAATAGCATTAACAGTTTGTTATTTTGTATGGATTATGTTAGAGTCCTAGAATTATACTCCCAGGAATTTATCCTAAGAGGATGATCATGAGGTATGCATGTCATGAATGAGTATTCTTTTTTTAAGATTTATTTTATTTTTATTGGAAAGATAGATATACAGAGAGGAAAAACAGAGAGAAAGATCTTCCATCCATTGGTTCACTGCCCAAGTGGCCGCAATGGCCAGAGCTGAGCTGATCCAAAGCCAGGAGCCAGGAGCTTCTTCTGGATCTCCCACATGGGTGCAGAGTCCCAAGGCTTTGGGCCATCCTTAACTGATTTCCTAGGCCACAAACAGGGAACTGGATGGGAAGTGGAGCAGCTGGGACACGAACAGACACTCATAATTGGATGCTGGCATGTGCAAGGCAAGGACTTTAGTCACTAGGCTATTGCACCAGGTTCATAAATAAGCATTTTAAATCACAATAATATTGTTGACAATAGCAAAAAGTCTTACAGTGGATAGTTGATTTGATATACCATTTCAGGAAATGACCTAGGTTTAATAAAATATGCTGTCTTAGGGGCTGGCCTTGTGGTGCAAAGGATTGTATCCCACTTACATCCTGTACCAGAGTGCTGATTTGACTCCTTGCTACTCCGCTTCGAATCCAGCTCCCTACTGATGTTCCTGTGAAGGCAGTAGGTGATAGCTGGGTCTCCATCAGAGACTCAGATGTGGGGCTTGGCCCAGTCTTGTGTGCTGGAGATGTGGGGAAGTGAACCAGCAAATAGAAAATCTATTGTGCGTGCACACACACAAAGAGTCTCTCTTTCTGTCTTTTCCTCTGTCACACTCTCTTTCAAATAAACATATTTTTAAAATCCAATATGATATTTGTAGTTACCAACTGAAATTGATTAATTTGTAAGTTTGTTAATGATTAATGAGTAAATGTTAAATGTAAGTTGTGTTATTTAGAATTTTGGTTTCATTTGACAGACCCTAACGCGTGAACAGAAAGAAGGAGCCTTCTCTAATTTCTCAATCTCTGAAGAGACTATAAAGCTTCTGAAAGGTACTGTGAAATTTAGTAGCTATGTAGTTGAAAAATCAGCTGCATTTTATGAAAGTCTTATCCCTTTTCTGAACAAAAATAGAATATGAAATAATAGAGAAATAGCTCTTCCGTAATGGTGGTTACTTGGGTGCCATCCTCTTCAGTATTTAGACCTACTTTTGGCATTAAAATTATGTATTTGCCCAATTTCAGACCAATTTTTCTTTTTTCTTTTTTTTCCTTATTTATTTATTCATTTATTGTTTTTATTTTCATTAGACCAATTATTCAATAATTTCTTTATGGGTAGAAACAAGTATAAATGTCACCAGGTGGTATGTCCTTGGACAGACATTGAGAAATCAGGATTGTCATTTTCGAGTGAATGTACCATGTTGCTAACGTTAATCTGAAAGTAGTATTTTAACAATCTTATTTTACAGGTCGAGGGGTAACATACTTATTTCCTATTCAAGTTAAGACCTTTGGCCCTGTGTATGAAGGAAAGGATCTGATTGCTCAAGCACGGACAGGAACAGGGAAGACATTCTCTTTTGCCATCCCCTTGATTGAAAGGCTCCAAAGAAATCAAGAAACAGTTAAAAAAAGCCGCTCACCAAAGGTAACCATTTTAAGGGAGCAGAAGTTCTAAATACCCGCTTGGAAAGGGGACGAAAAAGTACACTAATGTTAAGTTCAAGTAGCGCCAAAACAAAGAAGTTAGCTTTGGGTAGTGGGCTTTTCACCTAATGGTTAAGGTGCCCATATCCCACGTTGGCCCACCTAGCTTTGATTCCTAGCTTCTGACTCTAGCATCTTGCTAATACAGATACAAGGAGACAGCAGTGACAGCTCAAGGAATTGGGTGGTTGTTCCCCACATGGGAGTCTTGGATTGTCTTCCAGCTTCTGGCTTTGCCCTGGCCCAGCACCAGCTTTTGCAGAGTGAGCTAGCTGATGGGAGTGTTCCCTCTCTGTTTCTCTCTAACTCTGTCTCTCTGTCTTTCTCTCTCTCCCTCTCTGTCTCTCTTTTTCCAAACTCTCTGGCCTTTTGAATAATTAAAAAAGAAAAGTTAGGGGCCATGAGAGGTAGCTTAGCAGCTAGACTCTGTGCCTTGAATGCACTGGGATCCCATATGGGCACCAGTTCTAATCCCAGGAACCCTGCTTTCCATCCAGCTCCCTGCTTATGGCCTGGGAAAGCAGTTGAGGGTGGCTCATGGCCTTGGGACCCTGCACCGGCATAGGTGACCTGGAAGAGGCTCTTGGCTCCTGGCTTTGGATTGGCGCAGCTCTGGCCATTGCGGCTGCTTGTGGAGTGAATTATCAGATGGAAGATCTTCCTCTCTGTGTATCTGACTTTTTAATTAAAAAAATAAATCTTAAAAAAAAATTAGTTTTGTGGTATATTGTAAAAATTTGAGTCCTACAGCAAAAAAAAAAAATTGTTTTAAGGTTTATTTATTTTTATTGGAAAGGCAGATTTATATATATAGAGAAAGATCTTCTATTCTCTGTTTCACTCCCCAAGTGGGTACAAGGACTGAAGCCAGGAGCCAGGAACTTCTTCCAGGTCTTCCAAATGGGTGCATGGTTCCAAGGCTTTGGACTATCTTTTGCTACTTTTCCAGGCCACAGACGAAGCTGGATAGGCAGTAGAGCAGCTGGCTCACGAACCGGTGCCAATATGGCATCCCAGTGCTTGCAAGGAGATTGGCCAATTGAGTCATCATGCCAACCCCAATTGGTTGGTTTTCTTTTTTTTTTAAAGATTTATTTATTTTTATTACAAGTCAGATATACAGAGATGAGGAGAAATAGAGAGGAAGATCTTCCGTCTGATGATTCCCCAAGTGACCGTAACGGCTGTTGTGCCGATCTGGAGCCAGGAGCCAGGAACCTCCTCCAGGTCTCCCACGTGTGTGTAGGATCCCAAAACATTGGGCCTTCCTCAAATGCTTTCCCAGGCCACAAGCAGGGAGCTGGATGGGAAGTGGGACTGCCGGGATTAGAACAGGTGCCCATGTGGGATCCCAGCTTGTTCAAGGCGAGGACTTTAGCTGCTAGGCCACGCAGCCGGGCCCTAGGGTTGGTTTTCTTTTTTTTAAAGATTTATTTTTATTATTTTTCTTATTGGAAAGGCGGATATACAGAGAGGAGAGACAGAGAGGAAGATCTTCCATCCGATGATTCACTCCCCAAGTGAGCGCAACGGGTCGATACTATGCCGATCCAAAGCCAGGAGCCTTTTCCGGGTCTCCCACGCGGGTGCAGGTTCCCAAAGCTTTGGGCCGTCCTCGACTGCCTTCCCAGGCCACAGGCAGGGAGCTGGAAGGGAAGCGGGGCTGCTGGGATTAGAACCGGCGCCCATATGGGATCCCGGGCGTGCAAGGCTAGGACCTTTAACCACTTGCGCCACCGCGCTGGGCCCTAGGGTTGGTTTTCACATGAATAAATTCCAAGCAGTCAAAGTGATATAATTATTGCATATGACCGTAATATGTATGAAACTTTAGACATCTTGGATGATTGTAGTTTGAAGCCTGAATATCTTATTTTAAGAATATTTATAGTAGTGACTTAATGACCCTTTTTTTTAGTACCACTCTTTGCTTTTAGTGATGCTTTGGAAAAAACATTTTTTTAAAGATGAGTTTTGTTTGTTTGTTTGAAAGGAAACGAAGGGGAGGAGGAGAGAGACAGAGAATCATCTGCCGAATCATTCCCTGATGGCAGCAAATTCAAGGGCTAGCCTTGGCTGAAGCCAGGAGCCTGGGGCTTCTTTCAGGTCTCCCATGTGAGTGTAGAGGCCCACGCCTCTGCTTTCTCAGGCACGTTAGCAGAGAGCTGGATCAGAAGTGTTGCAGCCGAGAATTAAACCAACACTCATATGAGATTTAGTATCACAGTCCTACAATGCTGGCCCCTGACTTAGAAAAATACCTTCATTTGAAGGAGACACAGAGAGAGGGGGCTCCAGTCTGCTGATTTACTCCACACAGCAGCTCAAGTTGGGTCAGGACTAAAGCTGAAAGTCAGGAAGTCAGTGTTAGTCTCTAGCTGGTGGTAGGAGACCAGCTGCATGAGCTATCACCAGTGTTCCCTAGGTTCCACAGTGGTGGGAAACGAGTCAGGAATTGGAGCTGGGACTCAAATTCAAGCACTCTGACAGACAACATAGGCATCTTTTTTGGGGGTGATGTTTATATTAGTTGATCAGGGTCAAGGATCAGAGGAAAGTGGGCAAGACCATTTTTGACACATTTTCTTTTTCTTCTTCCTGTACCTGGGGGAGGGGAGGATACAAGGGGAGAGGCCACGTCCAGCCTCCGCAGTACACGATGTCAACCCAGGGTCCCCGTTGGGGAGCATGTCCTGAGGAGTCTGCTCAAGTGGCTCAAGTGATTTTGATAGTTCTGAGTGCTGTTGATATTGCCACTCCAGGGTTGAGAAAATCCTTCCAAGGTCAATTGGCTGACATAGTCCACCTCGGTGTCTCCATTCACCCAGAGCTTTGCTGTCAAGTTTCACTGGGGTAGTGAACAATTTGTTCTGCTCTCCTTCCTCTGCAAACCTATGGGTGCTGCGGCCCAGCCCAACCCTACCCACCACACGCATGGCCCTCACGTACACCATTGGGAGCTGAAGCCCATTAGAGCGCCCCACCCCCAACACTCACTGGACTGGCTCCCAGCTGGTTCCTGAGCAACACAGGCATCTTATCTGCTAAGCTAACCTCCTATTCCCCTCAATAGTGAGTGTTCTTTTTATTTTTTTATTTATTTGATGATTCAATAAATATACAATGACATTTGTTACTGGTTGACTTTTTAGGAAAAGTGTTATAAAAATGAGATCGACAGTTTTTGTGTTACTGAGGTAAAGGAGATCTTAATTTATAAGTAGTAAAATCAACTATGAGAGGGATGGCATAGTTTTATGAGAGGTTAAACCTCTGCTTATGAAGCTGGCTTTAGTCCCAGCTACTGTTCTCCTTTTAATCCAGCGTTCTGCTAGTACACTTAGGGGAGGCAGCAGATGATGGCCTCTATAGTTGGCCCTTTGCCATGCACGTAGGAAGTCAGGATGGAGTTTATGGCTCGTGGCTTCAGCCTGGCAAAACTCTGGCTGTTGGAGTCATTTGAAAGTGAACCAGCAGATGGATGATGCCTCTATGTTGCTCTCCAAATGAAATCAATCAATGTAAAAATCAACTAGTAGAATGCAGCAGTAAAATTTTGGCCTGATATTTGACCTTTAGGGGACATGTATGAGATTTAAGGCTTTGTTTTGTTTTGTTAAAGTGTTATTTATTTGAAAGGCAGAGCTACAGAAAGACTTAGACAGAGAAAGAGATCTTGCATCTGCTGTTCACTTCCCAAATGGCCACTACAGCTGGAGCTGGGCCAACTTGAAGCCAGGAGCCAAAAACTTGCCCCAGATCTCTCACATAGGTGTAGGCCCTGGGCACTTTGTCCCAGGCACATCAGCAGGGAGCTGGATCAGAAGTGGAGCAGCCAGGATTCAAACTGGCACCACAGATGGTGGCTTTATCCACCTGCATGACACTGACCTCAAGATTCCTAAAAATTATCCAAAAAAAAGTGGTTTGTCCTTTGAAATACCTCTAAATAAATGCTATCATAGAATCAGAACAACTTAATATGTGTAAATGTAGTCAAGTCATAATGGTCTTACATCACCTATTCTAAATGAGTTTGGCTGTGTTGCTGTACACAGTAAATGTTCTGTTTCTTGGCTGTAATAGGAAAGATGCAAGTTCGAGAAGTAGGACATAATCCCAATACTGCCTTAAAAAGCTTTAACGTTAAAAATGTTACTAGAAATTCCAGCACTAAAAACTGTTTAACCTTTTTAAAGTCTTTAAAGTTTTTAAAAAAAAATTTTTTTGTCTGTTTGAACGGAAGAGTGACAGAGACAGATCAGTCCTGTGGTTCACTTGGCAAAGTGACTACAACAGCCTGAGCCGGGGCCAGCTGAATCCAGGAGCCGGGAACTCCATCTGCATCTCCCACTCAGCATCAGGAACTCCAGTGGTTGAGCTGCGGTCTCCTGCTGTCAGATGCTTTAGCAAGGAGCTGGATTTGAAGTGGAATAGATGGGACTTGAGGTAGCACTCTGCTAGGGGTTTCAGGTATCCCAAGAGTAGCCCAAACCACTGCACCACAATGCCAGCCCTATTCTTTTAACTTACCTAACACATAGGTTCCTCAGCAATAAAATTGGTATCATAATGCCACCTGATGATGTTTGTGTGAGAATCAAGTTAGATAATTCATGTAAAACAAAGTACCCAGCACATGGTGATTATTTGTTCATTTAACTGATATTTTTGAGTATGCTCTGTGTTGAAAACACAAGGAATAGTTACTCATCTTCCATTTATCCTTGCCTTCATGGAATTTACATTTTAGCATACAAGGAAAAATAATTTACGTGAACATCGAGGAGAAACCAGGGGCAGGGAGATAGGGAATGAGGCTTGGAACCCTCCCTGAGGAAGTGGCTGTTGAAGAAATCTGAAGGACATAAGAGAGTTTAAGTGGTGGTTTTCGTTATTGCTAATTGTGCTGTTTTAAAATATTTAACATTATGTTGATATCTCTAGGTTCTTTTTTCCCCTATTTATTTATTTACTTATTTATTTGAAAGGCAGGGTTATAGCTCATCCTCTGGCTCGTTACCCAAAAGCCCACAATACCTGTAGCTGGGTCAGGTGAAAATAGGAGCTTGGAACTCAATCCAGATCTCCTTTGTGGGTGGCAGGGACCGAGGACTTGAGCCCCCACCTGCTATCTTCCGGCATGCACATAAACAGGAAGCTAGACCAGAAGTAGAGTAGCTGAAACTTGAACCAGTCACTGATACAGAATGTGCATGTCCTAAGTGGTTTCTTAACCTTTGTGCCACACTTACACCCTAGAGATGGCTAGTTTTAAATGACACTTAAAAAAAGAAAGTTTTCTTGGGCCTTGCATTAAGGCACGGGTGGCTAAGCTGCTCTCTGCTGCACCAGCATCCCATATAGTACTGGTTCAAGTCCCTGTTGCTCCGTTTCAAATCCAGCTCCCTGCTGATGGGCCTGGGAAAGCAGAGGAAGATGGCATGAACACTTGGGTCCTTGCCACCCGTGTTGGAGACTTGGGGGAAGCTCTTGGCTCCTGACTTCATTCTGCCAGTCCTGACCATTGCAGTCATTTTGGGAGTGGTCCAGGGGATGAAACAGCTGTGACTATGCCTTTCAAATGAATGAATTTTTTTTCCTAAGTTTTTTCATTCATCAGTCTTTAGAAAAGTGTCTTTCTGTTTTTTTAAACCTCTTGCTCAGGTACTTGTTTTGGCTCCAACAAGGGAACTGGCCAACCAAGTAGCCAAAGACTTCAAAGATATAACTAGGAAACTCAGTGTGGCCTGTTTTTATGGTGGAACATCATATCAAAGTCAGAGTGAGTAAACTTACATCAGAGTGGTACAGGGATGTGTTTGCTACTTTAATCTAAAGTCAAAATGTGAAAGTGTATTTGCTTTGTACTTATGGCTGGCATTTTATTTCTTCTGCAGTTAATCATATTCGAAATGGTATTGACATCTTGGTTGGGACACCTGGTCGAATCAAAGACCATCTGCAGAGCGGCCGGTTGGATCTCTCTAAGCTACGCCATGTTGTGCTTGATGAAGTGGATCAAATGTTAGATTTAGGTTTTGCTGAACAAGTTGAAGATATTATCCATGAGTCCTACAAAACTGGTATATCCTAATTCAAAATAAGTGCGTTAGCAGTTCATTTTCAAGTAGCTATTGGATTTTTTCTTTCATAATTTTTAATATATTATCTCCTGGGATTCTAACAACCCTGAAGTTATTTAGTCTCTGAAAAATGAAGCATAACATGCTTTAGCTGATTTCTTAGCTCCCAGTGCTTTCTTCCACGTTTTATTTTTTATATACTCAGTAGATTTACTAACTCGTTCTGTAGATTTCTTTATTCATTATTCCTTCTTAAATTCTCACCTTCCTTCAGGGTTCAGTTTTTTTCATATTGTGTCCATTTTTGAAAGTTGAGAGTTTAATGATTGCAATGAAGTCTGTATGTTAAAAATTTATCCTAAGGTTTGAATTTTTCATGATTTCTTTGAAGCTTGGGGAGACTTTTAAGAGGTGACTACATCATGGAATATTAAGAAAACTTTTGCATTCTTTTTGTTTAAGATTCTGAAGACAATCCTCAGACTTTACTTTTTTCTGCAACTTGCCCACAGTGGGTGTACAAAGTTGCAAAAAAATACATGAAATCCAGATATGAGCAGGTTGACCTTGTTGGAAAAATGACTCAAAAGGCTGCAACTACGGTGGAAGTAAGTAGCTTCATAAAAAAATAGATTTTAGCTTTTAGTTGGTATTTACTTTTCAAATTTGTTGAAGCTATAGTTAAATTTTGAATCCCTTTCAGTCTGGTCTTTTCTGCTTCTCGTCAGTGAGTGTGGATTGAGGAGCCAAGCAGAATAAATAGGGGGAAAAAGCAAGTGGATAGGCAAGTCCTAACCAGAAACATGAAAGCAGCCTTCAAAACAGACTTATAGGATGTAGAATGTGGCAAAGAAGGGATTTGTATTAACTAAAAATAGATAATGCTGATCTAATTTTTTTAAAGTTTAGGCAATAAGCTTAGATCCCTTCCCCCCATAGTCTGAAATAGTTAAAAAAATCAAATCATAACATAATTTAAAGAGGATATAAAATAGATACTTTAAAAAAAATTATTTTCATTGGAAAGGCAGATTCACAGAGAGAAAGACATAGAAAAGAGTGAAAGATTTTCCATCCACTGGTTCACTCCCCAAGTGGCCGCAATGGCCAGAGCTGAGTGGATCTGAAACCAAGAGCCAGGAGCTTCTTTTGGATCTCCCACGTGGATTCAGGGTCCCAAGGCCTTTGTGCCACACCTCCACCCTAGAGATAGCTAGTTTTAAATGTCACTTAAAAAAGTTTTCTGGGGACTGGCGTAAGCAAGGAGCTAGCTAGAAGGAAAGTGGAGCATCTAACAGTTCAAGAGCCAGCTGCTTCACTTCTGATCCATCTCCTGACTTACAGCCTGGAAAGCAGATGAGGATGGCTTAAATCCTCGGGCCCTGCAGCCAGGTGTGAGATCCAGAAGTTTCTGGCTCCTGGCTTTGGATCTGCTCAGCTCTGGCTGTTACAGTCATTTGGAGAGTGGACCATTAGGTGGAAGACCTCTCTCTGTCTTTCTGCTTTCTATAAATCTGTCATTCTAATAACAAATAAATATCTTTAAGGGATAGAAGGTCGGGGCTGATGCCATGGCATAGTAGGTTAGGCCTCCACCTGCATTGGTGTCATTCCATTTGGATGGTAGTTCCAAGGCCCAGCTGCTTTCCTTCTGATCCAGCTCTCTGCTAATGTGTCTGGGAAAGCCATGGAGAATGACCTGTCCTTGCACCACTGTACCCATGTGGGAGACCTGAGTAAAGCTCCTGGCTCCAGCCATTTAGGGAGTAAACCAGGAGATCTCTGTCTCACCTTTCTCTTCAAATAAAAATTAATAAATCTTTTTTAAAGGTATGCATTAAAAATATATATGCTTTATGACTTATTTTCCTGATATAATTTATATTCTTTTTTTTTCTAGATTTATTTCTTATTTTTATTAGAAAGACAGATCAGATTTGTAGAGAAAAGGAGAAACAGGAAGAAAGATCTTTTGCCTGTTGGTTCACTCCCCAAGTGACTGCAATGGCCAGAGCTAAGCTGATCCAGAGCTAGGAGCCAGGAGCCTGTTCCAGGTCTCCCACGTGGGTGCAGGGGCTTTGGGTCATCCTCAACTGCTTTCTCAGGCCACAAGCAGGGAGCTGAATGGGAAGCAGGCATGCCAGGATTAGAACTGGCACCCATATGGATCCTGGCACATTCAAGGCAAGGGTAAGCCCTTGAGCCATCGTGCCAGGCCCACAGTTTACATTCTTATTGTAAAACTTTCACCAGCACAAAATAGATAAAGGTTTCTTTGGCCATTCTGTGCCAACAATGCTCTCTTAAGTTATTATTTGATGTTTATTCCTCCAAAGTATTTCTGAACATTTACTTAAATACCTAAAGAATTCATTTATCATCTATTTATATGTTTCTTAAAATAGTTTAACTCTATTTCCTACCTACAGTTTAGTTTTTATGCCACAGAGCCAGCCCCAAGAGTTTTATTTATTTATTTATTTGAAAGGCAGAATAGACAGAGAAGAGAGAGACCATCTGTTGGCTCACCACCCAAATGGTCACACAGGCCAGAGCTGGGCTGATGTGAAGCAGGAGCCAGGAGCTTCTCCAGATCTCACGCAGATGCAGGGACCCAAGCACTTGTGTCATCTTCCACTGCTTTCCCAGGTGTATTAAAGGAAGCAGAGCAGTTGGAACTTAAACTTGGACCCATATAGGATGGTGGCGCCACATCCTGCTAAGCCATAGCACTGGTCCTGGAGCATTTTCACATGTAGACAGGAGATTAGTGTAAGGGATGTGATGAACACATTACCAGCTCTCACAGTGCTTGTTTCCGTGTATCCATACATTTGTCACCTCTTCTTCAGAGGCAGTGTTAGTCACTGTTCATCCTCAGGTAATTGCATATATTGGTGAAAGGATCAGTAAGATTTTAAAAAAATGTTTCTTTATGGGCCTGGTGCAATGGCTCAGTGGCTGAATACTCACTCGCCTTGCAAGCATTGGGATTCATGTGGTCACTGGTTCATGTGCCAGCTGCTCTACTTTCTATCCAGTTCCCTGCTTGTGGCCAGGAGAGCAGTAGAGGATGGCCCAAGGGCCTGGGGCCCTGCACCCACAGGGGAGATGCAGAAGAGCCTCTTGGCTCCTGGCTTTGTATTGGTTCAGCTCTGGTTGTTGAAGCCACTTGGGGAATGAACCAACAGATGGAAGATCTTTCTCTCTATCTCTCTTTCTGTAAACTTAATCTGCCTTTTCAATACAAGCAAATTAATCTTTAAAATATTTATTTAAAATGCAGAGAGAAAGTGTAATCTCCCATCTGCTGATTTACTCCCCAAATGCCTTCACTGATTTGGAGCCAGAATATTACCTTGTGTCCCCTTTCTTGTGGCCTGTGTTGATTGGAGGTGGCAGTCAGAAGCTGGAGCTAGGAATAGAACTCAGGCCTTTTTTGTTGTCGTTGTTGTTGCTGTTGTTGAAAAAGCTCATTTGTCTTAAAAGTTTCCCACAGTCTCAGTTTTGCTAATTTGCATTCTTGTGGCATTATTTAATATGTTTTGTCATTTTCCTATGAATTGATGGTTATTACATTGTGAGACTTGATCAGATTCAGGTTTTTTTGTTTTTTGATATAAGGAAAAGATAAGACCTTGTTATAAGTGGGATAAGCAATTTTTAGCTTTCGTTGTGTTTTTCTCTACTTCTCAAATATTTTGTAATCAGTACATGTTCTGTTAAAAACAGTTGGGTTAAAATGCACAGATATGAAATGTATATGTACGTTTTATAATTTTCCCCAACATTTTGTGATGAAATTTTTTTTCAGAAAAGATTTATTTAATCTATTTGGTTTTTTAAAAATGTGTTTGAAAGAGTGACAGAGACAGAAATCTTCAGCCACTGGTTCGCTCCCCAAAAGGATGCAACAGCTAGGGCTGGGCCAGGCTGAAGCCCAGATCCAGGAACTTCTTCTGGGTGTCCTTTGTGGGTAGGAGAAGCCATAAGATTTGGGCCATCTTCCACTGCTTTCCCAGGCACATCAAGTAGGGAGCTGGGATGAAAGTGGAGTAACTGGAATTCAAACCAGCACTCATACAGGATGCTGGAGTCTTGTAGCAGCTTAAGCTGCTGCACGATGCTAGTCCTTGTGAAACTTTCCAAACACACGACTTGACTGAAAGAATTTTATGTTCAGCAGCCTTGCCAATCATATAGACTCTATTGTTAATGTTTCAGTGTTTCCTTTATCACATATATAGCTTTCCTTACATCCATATTAATTTTTTATTTTCAGTTGCACAAGTAAAGTATAATCTCTCATAAATGTTTACCATACATGTCTTTAATCAGTGCACAGTATTCAAAATTTTTAAAGTTGAGGTAGAATTTATGTAAGCTAACTATTTTAAAGTTTATAACGCAGTGTCATCTGGTACATTGATGATCTATAGCCATCACTTCTATTTAGTTCAAACCATTCCCATCACTTTGAAAGGAACCTTGCCCTTTAACTATCAAGCAGTTTCTTCTCAACATCTTTTTCTTAGCTGTTGCAACCATCATGTTGCTTCTGTCTGTGGATGCATTTGTTCTGGATATTCATATTAATCTGGTTATATCATTTGAAACTTTTTGTTTATGGTTTTTTTTTAAACTAAAATATTTATTGCTAGTTATTGAACTTTTTTTTTGATTTATTTGTTTTTATTGGAAAGGCAGATATACAGAGAGGAGGAGAGACAGAGAGGAAGATCTTCCGTCCGATGATTCACTCCCCAAGTGAGTGCAACAGCTGATGCTATGCTGATCTGAAGCCAGGATCCAGGAACTTCTTCCAGGTCTCCCACACGGGTGCAGGGTCCCAAGGCTTTGGGCAGTCCTCGACTGCTTTCCCAGGCCACAAGCAGGGAGCTGGATGGGAAGTGGAGCTGCCGGGATTAGAACCAGTGCCCATATGGAATCCCGGCACATTCAAGGCGAGGACTTTAGCCGCTAGGCCACGACGCCGGGCCCTAGTTATTGAACTTCTTAGGATCAACTGGATGTGGCAGTTCCTGGGGTTTAGGCATTGTTCCTTGATGGAATCCATGCCTGAATCTGTGCTGCACGATTTTCAGGTGCCTCGTAAGGCCAGTCACTTTGGTATTGTGTGTTTTAACCTTGGCACTCCAGTTACCCTTCCTCTTGTGCTTGGTGGCAGGGTAGTCGCACTGGCACAGGTGGACTTCTGAAGGTGGTAGACCTTGGAGCCACAGCGTCTTGTTGCAACTTCTCCTGAACGATGACATTCCTTCATCATCTTTCCTGTATAGCAGAGACCAGAAAGTGCTTCTGGTTTCTTGCACTTCCTCAGTAACGTTTTTGAGGTTCATATGATATTTAAAAATTAAATATAGTTTGTGCAACAACATGCAGAATCTTAATAAGTGTTCATTTGCTTGATTTTACTATATTCATACCTGTAAGTCAAATACTAATCAAGATACTGACTGTTTGAATTATCCTAACAAAGTTCCTTCATGCCCTTTTCTGTCAGATTTCACCCTGTCCTCCCGAGATAGCCACCGATGTAATTTCTTCCACTATAGAGTTTTGCTCATTCTGGAACTTCTTAAAAGTGAATTTTGCTATATGTACATTATAAGACTTAATGTACTCAGTGATTTTTAAGTTCATCCACATTGTTTTGTGTTACAGCAGTTACTTTCTCTTAGATACTAAATAGTGTTCTGTTGTTTGAATATTCTATCATCTAATTGTCGTTTTACCAATTGATGAACATTTGTGTATTATTTTTAAATGAGATTGAGGAGTCTGTTTTATTCCCTGAGAAGGTCATGTTTTGGTCAGAAAGAGAAAACATTCAGAAGAAATCTTTTTCAATAGTTTTAACACATTTTTTATATTTTCTTCTTTCAAAGCATTTGGCCATCCAATGCCATTGGTCTCAGAGGCCGGCAGTAATTGGGGATGTCCTTCAAGTGTACAGTGGGTCTGAAGGGAGAGCTATTATTTTTTGTGAGACCAAAAAGAACGTAACTGAAATGGCCATGAATCCGCACATTAAACAGGTAAGTCTCTTCTCATGTTTGCTCTCCTGAGAGTTTGAGGATGAAATCACGGAACAGAAATCATACTGTCTTTGTGGGTCAGACTTAGCATTCTCAGAATTGAGTCTAGCCCAGAAAGACGTGCTGCTAGCCTCTCAGCCTCTTAGGATAGGAAATTTCCTAAAACAGATTTTATTATATATGTTTGAGCTTTTCAACATGGTATCAAACTTCTATCAGTTTTCATCACAAGCTTTCAAAAGGCTTTGAAAATGTGATCTGAAAAATGTAAAGGTTGAAACAAAATGAAATTCTGTGGGTAAAAGTATGGAATAATCTAGAGTTGTGTTATGAAACTAATTGCCAAAAAATTTATTTAATAGAATGGATTGTATTAAATCCATATCTTTTTTCTTTTTAAAAACTCTTTGTAGTAGAAAATTGTAAACATATAAAAGTTAACAGAATAGAGAATGTAATGTGCTTATATGCATTTATCGTCATTTCAATAATTAAAATGTACTTCAAAAAGTTCGTGGAAAATGCCATTGAAAGATGCTCGGGGTAACTGGTGTACAGTTAAGAGACTGCTTGGAACACTTGTTCTCTGAACAGGAGTGACTTTCAGCTTGAATCTCGGCTCTGTTTCTGATTCTACCTTCTTGCTGATACACATCTGGAGGCAACCAGTAATGGCGCAAGTTCCTGGGCCGCCTCATCCTCTGGGGAGACTCAGGTGGAGTGCCGGGCTCCTGGCTTCAGCCTGGCCTAGTGCTGGCTGTGGTGGGTGTTTGAGGAGTGAATCAGCAGTTGAAGAGCTCAGTTTGTCTTAGCTCTTTCAGATGATTAAAGTTCTAAAAAAAAATTTCTTTTTAAAAAGGGTGAGATTATTTTAGTGCAAATTTTGAAAAAATTACCCAAACTTTTTTTCATAATCCATGTTTCTTTTTATTTTTTATTTATTTAAAAGGCAGAGAGAGAGAGAAAGAGATAGAGGGAAATTTTCTGACCTTTGGTTCACTCCATAAAGGCCTACAACAGCCAGTGCTGTTCCAGGTTGAGGAATTAGTATAAAAAAATCAGATACCAGCCTAATTTTCTTTCTTAAAAATAATCTTATTTTTAAATGTCAGTAGCTTTTAGGCCTAGCACAATGATGACTCAATGGCTAAATCCTTACCTTGCAAAGGATCCCATATAGGCATTGGTTCATGCCCTGGCTGCTTCTCTTCCCATCCAGCTCCCTGCTTGTGGCCTGGGAAAGCAGTCGAGGACGGCCCAAAGCCTTGGGACCCTGCACTCACGTGGGAAACCCGGAAGAAGCTCCTGGCTCCTGGCTTTGGATCAGTGCAGCTCTGATGTTTATGGTGACTTAGGGAGTGAACCAGCAGATGAAAGATCTTTCTCGCTATATCTCCTTCTCTATATAAATCTGCCTTTCCAAGAAAAATAAATAATAAATTTAAAAAACCAGTACTTCTACTGGAATATAATTTGGTAATGGCCTTTTTTAGTTTAAGATTTATTTATATTTATTTGAAACAAATATTTTACTTAGAAGGAAAGGTAGAGAAAGCCTTCATCTGCAGATTCACTCCCCTGGCTGGAGTTTCTGACCCAGTCCTGGCTGTTGCAGGCACTTGTGGAGTGAAGCAATAGCTGGAATATTTATTGCTCCTTCCTGTTTTTTGTTACTTTGCCTTTCAAATAATAAGTCCTTGAAAAAATTTTAGAAGTGAAAATTAAAGCAGCATTGGCGCATCATTTTTTGCCTACTAGAGTCACCATCTAGGAGGGGGTAAAGAAGATGAAATAAACCAAGTCCTGAATGTAATTGGTACACTCTTCTTAATAATACAGTTATGAAAATATCAAAAAGTCCATAGCTTTAAAAAGTATTTTGGGGGTGTGGGGTCTGGTACGATAGTCTAGTGGCTAAAGTCCTCACCTTGCATGCTCAAGGATCCCATATGGGTTCCAGTTCGTGTCCCGGCTGCTCCACTTCCCTTCCAGCTCCCTGCTTGTGGTTTGGTAAAGCAGTTGAGGACAGCCTAAAGCCTTGGGACCCTGCACGTGTGTGGGAAACCTGAAAAAAATTCCTGGTTTTGTATCAGCTCAGCTCAGCTCCGGCACTTGGGGAGTGAATCAGCGAATGGAGGTTCTTTCTGTCTCTCTTTGAAATTTGACTTTGCAATAAAAATAAATATATTTTTTAAAAAGGTGTTTGAGAAAAAGTGAGTTATTCCATCCATGACTCACTCCTCCACATACCTGCAATGGCTGAGACTGGACCAGAGCCTGGAGCCAGAAATACATTCCAGATCTCCCACATGGGTGGCAGGAATCCAGTTACTTCCCAGAGTCCTTGGTGGGGGGTTGGAGTCGGGAGCTGGAGCTGGGAACCCAAGTTGGGCAGTCTGATGGCGGACATATGCAATTTACCTGCTAGACTAAATACGTACTCATCATTTCTAACTTAGAAATTTAACTTCCAGATAGATACCCTGATGAAATATGCCAAGACATCTAGTGTTGTTAAGTATGAAATTGTTGATTGTAGCATGGTTTCAGGAGGCAAACATTTGAAGATAACCCCAATGCCTTTAAGTAGGATATTGCTAAAAATCGTGATAGTGTAACCATATGAAGAAACTATTTAGTTTTTAACAGTTGCGTTCTATTAGAAACGATGGCAGATTCTACTTAATTTATAAATTAGATATCAAAAGTGAGCCTAAATAGTGTAATTCCTTATACATAAATTATAGCATATGCTAATTTGTGAGTAATGTGAGAGTGTACATATTTAAGGCAAAATAATTGAGATAAATGTACCAGACTGTGCATGAACTGGTTCTGAGAGGCTGGTATTAGAGAAACAGCTACATTTTATTGTTAAATTTTTTGTATTTGGTTTTTTAGAAGATAATAAATATGCCTTGTTATCAGGAAGTAAATTAAAAAACAATGTACAGACATACCCACTAGATAGTGTTAGTGTATTATCGTTTGCAAGAATGAACTATATACACTTGATTTCTCCCCTCTTTTCAAACAGAATGCCCAGTGTTTACATGGGGACATTGCACAGTCACAGAGAGAGATCACTCTAAAAGGCTTCAGAGAAGGTAGTTTTAAAGTTCTGGTGGCAACTAATGTTGCTGCCCGTGGTCTGGACATTCCTGAGGTTGACCTGGTAATTCAGAGTTCTCCTCCACAGGTAGGAAATGGGATTGTATTTGGTGAAAAATGGTTAACTTTAAAAATTGTTGCTTCTTTCATAGATTGTTGCTGGGGATGTGAAAAATGTCATTTTTTTTCTTGTTCCAAGGCTCTTTTTTCTTAGTGTAGTGTTAAACTGGTCAGAATAAGATGGCTTTTCACATGATTAACTTCATGCTGAAACAGCAACAAAGTCTTACCAGGGAGTTAGAAATTACCCTGGTGTGCTGTGAATAAAAACCTTGAAAAGTACAAGTAACAGGATTGAAATAAAAATTTTATTATTAACAGATTTTGAACAAACATTATCTCTTATTTTTAGGATGTTGAATCCTATATCCATCGCTCTGGACGTACAGGAAGAGCTGGCCGGACAGGAATTTGTATATGTTTTTATCAACCTAGAGAAAGAAGTCAGCTAAGATATGTGGAACAAAAAGCAGTAAGTAGAGTTAAATTATTTCAGTCTTATTATAGATGGTGTCTTAGAAGAGAGCTCATTTTCAGTTCTCACAAGCTTTTCTCAGTGTAAGCTGCATTTGGATGTGAAGCATGTGGAGAGCTAAATTTGTATCAGTTGCAAGACTTTTTTTTTTTAGAACTTTAATACATTTTTTTTTTTAATTAGGATAGAACTTCTCATTTTTTCCTTGTATTCCTCTTGATACTAAAATTAGAAGTGTGCTGTGACTTTAGTAATTCACAGTCGAGCATCGGAGAATGGATGGCTGTGACACTGTTTTGGCGTAATAGTTACGACTGTGTTACATAATGGTACAGTAGCCAATGTGTGTAAGAAACTACGCATTTTCTGTGGTCTAGATTTTTGCAGTTCACATTTTTCAATATTTTTTGCTTTTTAAAAATATGCTACTTTATAAATTGAACTGTGGTAATGAGAAAAAAAATTGAAAATTTTAAACACTTTTTTTTTTAGAGTTAGCTTTGTTTTGAAAGTGAAATTTCATGATTTTAATTAAGGGAATATTGAAAAAAAAATTTCCCTTATTGGAGTTTGTAATTGATAGTTTATTAGAAAAAGAAGATATTTTGTAATCTGCTAGGACTTGGAAATTGTTAAATCCAAGAAATGAAAGTTCAACCAATTATATTAATTTAGGAATTAATTGTGAAGACTTCCATTTTTCTTTAATATAATTCTTTCATTTTCAGGGAATTACTTTTAAACGTGTAGGTGTTCCTTCTACAATGGATTTAGTTAAGTCTAAAAGCATGGATGCCATCAGGTATGCTTTCTGAACTTGCTGAATAATACTTTCTTTGTGTTAGGCTGTTCATCTTTAAGCTCTTCTAGTTCAAGTATCAGAGAATTTTAATCACCAGTTTTACCAGCGACATTTAGTTATATTAAAATATGAAAACATTACTCTTTCTTTTCTCATTCATTCTCTTGTTTTTCCTGTTTTTGTTGTGTCTTGACCAAGACAATTTGTTATTTTTAAACCACAGGTCTCTGGCTTCCGTTTCTTATGCTGCTGTTGATTTTTTCCGACCATCAGCTCAGAGACTGATAGAAGAGAAAGGGGCAGTGGATGCTTTGGCTGCAGCATTAGCCCACATCTCTGGTGCATCAAGCTTTGAACCACGATCTTTGATCACTTCTGATACGGTAGAGTCCTATGAAAGAATTGTATGTGGTTGAGAAAAGATTAAAATGGAATTATTACAGATATTGTATAGTGATTTGCTGAGTGTTGAACTCAGTCCCTTCCATAAAACACTGTTTGCTGTATTAGAAATTGGCTTTCGTTTTTCTCCAGCCCACCAGTAAATGCTTTATTTAAAAAAAAAAAAGCTATTATTTAAAAGGCTCAGCAATAGAAAGGAAGAGACAGAGACACAGAACTCTACAGTGCTCTAGTTCCCTCTCCAAATGGCTGACAGCAGCTTGGAGGCTGCGCAAAGCCAGAAGCCAGGCACTCCATCTGGGTCCCCGACCTGGGTGGCTGGAGCCCAACCGCCTGGGTCAGTTCCAGATGTATTAGCAGGAAGCTGGATTAGAAGTGGATTAGCAGGAAATCTAAGCAGGAACTTCCACATGGGAAGCAGGCATTGTAAGTGGTGTCTTAGTCCATGCAGCACAACATGCACTCCCAGTAAATGTTTGACAGCCACCTGCTCCAAATCTTCAAGCCTATAGAAAAATTGAAATAAGGCAGTGAATAAACATACGTCATCCATCCTAACAACTGGTCATATTCTACATTTGCTTTGTATCTCCAGATTTAATTTTTTCCCCTAAACCATTTGAAGATAGGTTGAAACATTGCAGTATGACCTTTAAATATTTCAGTCAGTACTCATCTCCAAGAATAGGTGTATTCTCCACAATTACAACCATGTAATCTCATCTTTGAAAATTGATTTATGGTTCTATATCATTTAATATCTAGTCCATATTTATATTTGCCTCGTTATTCCAAAAATGTCTATCTGGAAAAAAAAAAAGGACATGTTTTCTTTGCCTAATATTGTGCTAAATGAATCTAAAATAACAGCACCTGTTCTTCATTTTGTAACTCAATATGGAGTCATGCCAAGTGAAAAATGGACTATGTAGCTAATACAGTTGTAGGCAAAGAAAGAACTGCCTGTTTACCTGAAGGGGCTTGTGTTTCTGTGTGTGCATATGTGTGACCAGGCCCGCTAGAGGGTTGGTATCAGATGTGAAAACATACCACCCCACATGTTTGTAAGTAATTCAATGTAGTAATTACTTGCATACAAGCAAGGAGGCACCCATCAACAAAAGGACCCCTGATGTCTGTGTAATGAATGAAAACTAGACTGGTCCTGGGGACCACCATCAAGTAAGAGACCACTTGCAAGTTTTTCAATAGTGAATGGACAGACCGGGAACCTGGGGTAGCCCATTTGTGTGGCAGGAAGGAGGAAGCAAAAGGGGCAGGGCAGCTTTACTGACATGGAAGTTACTTGATGTAGCACAGATGTGTTCAGTTTAGCCAGATGTCATTGCACTGAGGGTGATTTAATTATACTCTCTCTATACATACACTACCCTACCTCCCTGCCCCTCCCTGCCCCTGCCTCCCCTACCCACACACACATTTCTCTTTTGTAAAAATCAGGCCCCAGGTAAGGCTGTATTTGATGATCATGTCTGTTTGGGTTCATGCAGTTCAAAGCTATTTTCTTGTGTGTTTATTTTTTATGATGCTGACTTTTTAAAAATTTTTATTCTTTTAATTGGAAGGTCAGAATTACAGACAGAAGGGGAGATAGGAAGATCTGTGTGCTGGTTCACTCCCTAAGTGGCCACAATGGCTGGGACTGAGCCAATATGAAGCCAGAAGGTTCCTTTAGATCTCCCACACGGGCATGGGGTCCCAAATGATCACTCCCCAAGCAGCTGCAACTGCCGGAGCTGAGCCAGGAACTTCCTCTTGGTCTCTCACGTAGGTGCAGGATCCCAAGGCTTTGGGCCGTCTTCAACTGCATTCCCAGGCCACAAGCAGGGAACTGGAAGGGAAGTGGAGCAGCCAGGATATGAACTAGTGCCAATATGGGATCCTGGATGTACAGGAGAGGATTTAGCTACTAGGCTACTGCTCTGGGCCCAAGATTGACTTTTTTTTAAATTATATAGATAATTTTGGTAATTTTTACATGATTGATTAGGGTATGAAGGTTCAAGGGCTTGAGGAAAGTGGGTAAGACCATTGTTTTCGTATTATCTTTCCTTACTCTATCTGGGGCAAAGGGGAGATAAGGGGAAAAGCCATACCCAGCCTCCCAACCATGCCAGTGTCCCCGATATGGGGCATGCTCCAAGGGTCTTGCTCAAGTGGTTTTAATAGTTCAGCAGTTCTGTATTGCTGCCAGTCTTACACTGTAATCACGATGAAATCTCTCCAGACTCCACTGGCTGACATAGTCCACCTTAGAGTCTCTATTTGCCTGGGTATTCACTGCCAACCCCCTGGCTGGGATAATTGATCAATTTGTTTAGGGCTAAGAAGTATGGAAGAGATAATTCCTGTTACCTTTATCAAGTAAAGTAATCTTCTGGCAGTGATCTGTTTCTTTTTACTTTTCAAATAAATAATAATAATAATAATAATAATAATACACATGATCTAGCTTACTTTTAACTTCTGTTACTGTTAATTTCTGATTTATTTTTCTATATGATACTTATTATTATCGGACATTCTGTGTAGTTGCTAATCTGTTTACTGTCCTCAAACCTACACCCTGTGAGTATGGACTATATTAAATCTTTGTTAGATAAATATGACCCTATATTTTCTTCATATTGATCCTTTTGTTGTCCAGTGACATTTCACAGAATAAGTAAAAAAAAAATTTTTTTTTGAATGGTAGACAGAAAAATCTCTATAGTGTGCTGGCTCACCTTCCAAATGCCACCAACAGCTGCAGCTGTGCCAAGCCAAAGCTGGGCTCCAGGAACTCAGCCTCAGTCTCCTCATGAGCCACTCGGTGCGCCATCATGTGCTGCCTCTCAGGGTACACGGTCGCAGGAAGCTGCAATCAGGAGGAAGGCAGGAACTTGAACCCAGGCATTCTAGCCTGGGATGTGAGCATGGCAAGCAGTATCTTAAATACAGTGTTCAATATCTGCCCCCAGAATATATCTGCTTGTGTAAATAGTGCTTCAAAAAGTTAGAGGTCTCTTAACCTCTTATAATTTGTTTCATTCCAAGGTTACTTTAATTCTTTGAGCATTTTCTTTTGTTGTTTGTTTTTAAATTTATTGATTTTTATTGCAAAATCAGATATACAGAGAGGAGGTGAGACAGAGAGGATGATCTTCCATCCGACTCCCCAAGTAGCAGCCAGTATAGCTGGAGCTGAGCCAACCCGAACCCAGGAGCCCAGTGCCTCTTCTGAGTCTCCCAAGCAGGTGGAGGGTCCTGAAGTTTTGAGCCATCCTCGATTGCTTTCCTAGGCCACAAGTAGGGAGCTGGATGGGAAGCAGGGTGGCTGGGATTAGAACCGGCGATGGGATCCCAGTGCATTCAAGTGAGGACTTCAGCCACTAGGCCACTGGGCCGGGCCCTGAGCATTTTCTTAATTCTCTGCTACTTGTTTTGTTTCTCCAGTGTGCCAGTTTGTCTTAAGTATAATGGTTAGAATTAAATGTAGTCTTTAAAGTAACGGCTAAAATAGTGGTATTTTAAATCTCTAAACATCAGTCTTTTAAGTATAATTTCAAAGAAATTTTTTTTAGCGGCTGTTTTATAGCATTGGCTCAGTAGGACAGTGGCTATAGCCCTTCATCACTTATTTTTTTCCCAACATAAATGTGACTTTTCTTCCTTAGGGGTTTGTGACCATGACTCTGGAGAGCCCTGAAGAGATACAAGGTGTCAACTGTGCTTGGAAGGAACTTAATAGAAAGCTGAGTAGTAATGCCGTGGCTCAAGTTTCCAGAATGTGCCTTCTAAAAGGAAATATGGTAGGCTTCTCTAGACAATTAAAAATCTTTGGGGACAATTTTGTCTCCCCTTCCCGCTTTTTAAAAAGCCTAATAGGATGGGATGACCAATAGTTTTATCTCTGTTAGTTTGCTTACAGTTATAAATATGGGCTGTTAAATTAAAAAATCTGTGCCTTAGAGCCTGAAGTCGTCCTACTTGGTTTCACTAATACACTCAGGCTATGTTGTCTGAGCTCTGCTTTTATATGTGTAATATGTGTATTGTACGCACTCTCCAGGACTAAGTAACTAATGATTGCAAGAGTGAAGTGGTTCTGTAATTTAAAGAGCACATGCTACTGTTTAAGTGGCTGCTATTGACTGTTAATGAGGGTAATGATATGAATTTAAATAAAAGGGGTTTAATGCCTTTGTAGAAGTTAATGCTCCATAATCTTAGTAACTGATTTCATCTGGTGGTTTGGGGAGATGTTGTATTTTATTTCACTTAATTTACTACATAAAATTCATTCTAGAGTAGAATTTATTAGCTAGCTTGTTGATATTGGTAGTACTTTATCAAAGCTTAATATTACTTACCATGCAAAAAGATTTGAAGCAAGTATTAGACAAATATACGTATTCAGAGAAAAGTAGAGGAGAGAAAAGATTACATTATCTACAGACCAAACCAGTAACTGTGCTTGGATATTATCTAGTCTCCAGTTCCATTGGCAACTGAAACCAAAGAGTGACATCAGTCTTATTTAATAAACATTGCAGCTCCACAGGGGAGAAATTTAAACGAATGTGTCATAAGGATTGTTTTATAAGGGAAATTACAGTGTCTACAAAATTTCTAAAGAATAAATTGTTATTAATTATAGTCAGTTATTAGATACTGTCTTGCTATTTTCCAGATTTAGAAAAATAAATGAAACAACCACTCTGTCAGGCTTTGATCCGTTTTGATCCTTTGAAATCATGGGAGAAATCCAATCATTTTATTAAAACTAATTTATCTGCAAATATTCGTTTGTTAGTAAAAAATTATGCATGTAAATAAAGATGTTTTTATTTTCCTCTTAGGGTGTTTGCTTTGATGTTCCTACAACTGAGTCAGAAAGATTACAGGTATTTTAAAATTTGTGTTTTTAAACTTCGTTTCTCTAAAAAGGGGGGTTTCTTAATATAGATGCCTAATTTACCTTCTAGTTAGAATTTGCTTGTTATAGTTTACTCATAAAATGACAGAATTTTCCTAAGATTGATTTATTTCAATGAGTTAGAGGGAGATAAAGAGAGAGGAGCGGGTATTCCATCTGCTAGTTCACTTCCCATGTGGCTTTATCAGCCACAGCTAACCCCGGCAGTAGCCAGGAGTCAGGATCTTCATTAGATTGTCCCATGTACTTGCCAAGGGCCCAAACACTTGGGCCATCTTCTGCTTTTCTCAGGCCATTAGCAGGAAGCTAGACTGGAAGTGGTGCAGCGCGCACACCATCTGGCACTGCATATGGAATTCCAGTGTTGCATGCAGTGGTTTTACCTACCATGTCACAGTACTGACCACAAAATGATAGAATTTTGCCATGAACCCTCATGTGCCCATCACTGTTGTTCAGCAGTTTACAATTCATGGTCAGTTTTGTTTCATCTCTTGCTTCCATCTGGTTTCCCACTTTTCTGTATTATTCTTAAACAAATCCTAGCATTCTATCATTTGAATCACAAATATTTTCCATACTTAAGGAGCTTAAGAAAAGCCATGTCATAATACCGTAATTTGCGAAAATCATAACTCCTTAATATCATCTAATTTTATGTTTACATTTTCAATATTATCTCCTGAATATCTTTTAATAAAAGATCCATAAGGTCCATAAATTGTAATATTTTTTTAATGGAAAGTTAGATATACAGAGAGGAGGAGAGACAGAGAGAAAGATCTTCCATCTGATGATTCACTCCCCAAGTGAGCGCAACGGCCGATGCTATGCCGATCTGAAGCCAGGATCCAGGAACCTCTTCCAGGTCTCCCACGCAGGTGCAGGGTCCCAAGGCTTTGGGCTGTCCTTGACAGCTTTCTCAGGCCACAAGCAGGGAGCTGGATGGGAATTGGAGCTATTGGGACAAGAACCGTCGACCATATGGGATCCTGGTGCATTCCAGCGGAGGACTTTAGCCACTAGGCCACGCCGCCGGGCCCCATAAATTGTAATTTGATGTTTCTTAAGTCTCTTAATCCATAGGTTCTCTTTCCTTTCTCTTCCTTAAAAAAAAAAAATTGGGATTAGCATTGTGGTGTAGCGTTTAGCATAATGCTTAGGATTCCTGCATCTAATATCAGTGCACCTGGGTGAGTCCTGGCTCTGCTTCTGAGTCCAGATCCCTGCTAATCTATACCCTGGAAGTAGCAGGTGATGGCATAAGTGGTTGAGTCCAGGTCACCTTCACTAGGGGTCTGAATTCAGTTCTCAGGTCTTGGCTTCCACCTCGCCCAGTGTCAGCTGTTGCAGATATTTGGAAAGTGAGCCACTGGTGAGAGATCTCTGTCAGTCTTTTTCAATAAATTAGAAAAAAAAAAAAAGAAGGGGCCCGGTGCGGAGGCGCAGTGGTTAATGTCCTCGCCTTGCACGCCCAGGATCCCATATGGGCGCCGGTTCTAATCCCGGCAGCCCTGTTTCCCTTCCAGCTCCCTGCTTGTGGCCTGGGAAAGCAGCCGAGGACAGCCCAAAGCCTTGGGACCCTGCACCCACGTGGGAGACCTGGAAGAAGTTCCTGGATCCTGGCTTTGGATCGGCATAGCATCGGCCGTTGTGCTCACTTGGGGAGTGAATCATCGGACAGAAGATCTTTCTCTCTGTCTCTCTGTGCACTTCTGACATTTTGGTCACTAATGGTGTGTGTGGATGTTTATCTTTTCCCATCCTTATAAACAAGGTATCTGAATTCAGATTTCCTTGACAACTCACAATCGTAATGAATAGCAGTTAATGCAAGAAGATGTAAATGATTCTTTTATGAGCTACTGATTTGTGTCCTGAGTATTTACCAAATTGTGTTTATTGGTTACGTTATTTAGTGCTTGTAACCTCCATGGTCAGTCAGCTCTGTACTTCTTGGTATTATCTATAATTGTGCTGCTTACTAATGGTCTGTGTGCTGGGAAACCAGATAGTGCTCTCTTGTAGAATGTGTAAACTGGATGAATTTAGAATGTTGAAATGTACCTGGGAGTCTCTACTGGGACTAAAAGTTGGTGAATGAGCTACGAATATGTTTTTGTTTTATTTATTTCTTGGCTTCCATTTTTGTTCCAGACACTTTGGATTCAGTGGGATGGCTTTCTTAGGTGCTAGGTAGCGGCCATGAAAGGATCATCTCCTTTACTCCTTGCTTGCTGATACAGTCTATTTTGCCTTCATGTTCATCCTGTGAATTCTCCCAACAGGCAGAGTGGCATAATTCAGACTGGACACTCTCAGTACCAGCCAAATTACCTGAAATTGAAGAATATTATGATGGAAATACATCTTCTAATTCGAGACAGAGGAGTGGCTGGTCAGGAGGTCGGTCAGGCCGGTCAGGCCGGGCAGGTGGTCGATCTGGCCGGTCAGGACGACAGAGTCGACAGGGAAGTCGGTCAGGGAATCGACAAGATGGTAGAAGACGAAGTGGGAACCGAAATCGATCAAGAAGCGGGGGACACACACGGAATTTTGACTGAGTGTTTGATAATCTATCCATGTGAGCTTATCTATTTTCTGCCTAATCATGTATATTATCCATGAAAAATTAGATCATCACAGTTGAAGTATGTGTCTGCTATTTACAAAGAAGTTGGTCGTATTTTTTTAAAAAGTATTTCACAAGAATGGTTGTAAACAAATCTACTTATCCAGTTATACCTTTGAATAAAAAACTCCTTTTATTGTCTCTTTTTACTATGCATTAAGAATTTTCTAAATGTAATCTTTTAAAATTTCCTAAAACATGGCAGTTCGATTAATTTTACTAAGGTTGCTTCAATTTTGCAAAATGTGTTGTATTTATATTCAGATCATGCCTTCCATTGATCATATGGTAGGAAATATGAAATCTTGGTCTGCATTTATTAAAGGGTGGCAAAGTGGTGCTGTGGTTAATTAGGTATAGCATTTTATTTTAAGATTCATTTAGTTTTACATGAGAGAGATGGGGAGAGAGAAAGAGAGATCCTCTATCCACAGGTTCACTCTCCAAATGGCCACATCAGCCAGGGCTGGCCCAGTGTGAAGCTGAGAGCCTGGAGCTTCTTCCAGGTCTTTTATATGGGTGGCAGGGGCCCTAACTTGGGCCATCATCCATTACTTTCCAGTGCCATTAGCAAGAAGTTAGGTCAGAAGTAAGAAAGCAGAACTTGAACTGGTGCTCATGTAGGATGCCAGTGCTGCAGGCTGAAGATTAGCTTGCTATGTCGCTGTGTTGCCCCCTTTATGTTTCTTTAAGATTTGTTTTTATTAGTCAATCACACAATTTACCAAGCTCCACTATTCATTGGCTTTGAATACTGGCCTGATCTTCCTCTTCTGTCCTGACTTGTCTTCATTTAGGAGATGTCACTTTCCATGAAATACACTCATATAAAACCTAGCTATGCAGTTCCTTGACCACCTTAACTGAAATAACGATTGTCACCAATAAGCCTAGTGCTGTACCCCACATTTTCACATCTTCTGCTACATTGCAGCATTCTTGCAATCTCCAATTTAGAAAGCTCTAACAGGCCTTCAGCCCCTTGCCCCCTTAGATATTCTGTCTCCACCTTAATCCATAGATAGTCTCGATTAGTCCAATCATATTTTGCCAATATTCTAAGTATCTTTACCTTGGCATCCTTTCCTCTCACTCAGGGCAGAACCTGAACCCTGGGTCAGTCACCTGTCTCCCATTTTTATTTCTGCAACAGACTGGTAAATGCTGCTGTAAGAAATCACTTGGTGGCTGTTGCCAGCAGAAGTTCAATCTCTAACCTTTTATCTGAATAGGTGGAAATTCACCTGCAAAGCAATCATAATTTCCTCCTAGAAAATGATAACCCTTCCTCCCATATAAAGCTATAATCTTACGTGCTTATTCCCATCCCTCTGGGTCCCAAAGCGATTTTGCTCAGTGATGTCGTCCTTGTGAAACATCACAGTGTCTTCCCACTTGATTATGAGCATCTGTTCATCATGATTAAGCACATCCTGCTGCCCGTGCCCTCCCCATCACACACGGCAATCCTCACAATCTTCTGTTCTTTCACCTACCTCCACTTCTAGCTTATTTCAATTGATGGCCAGATTTCTGAAAAAGATGTTCATGTTTGTAGTCTCTACCTCTTTATCTCCTTTCTGCTGCATCCTCTGCTAAATGGCTGCTTTTCTTAGTACTCTAGTAATAGGAATCCTCCTTGTGTCAAAACTTACCTTTATGCCAGACCTAATGGTCATTTCAGATTCATCTCTTGGTTCCTCTAAACCTCATAGTTCTTGGCTTCCTGCCCCCTTCTCATCCCTTCTCAGTGAGTCCCTCTTTCTTCTTCCCTATTCTGAGTAGGACACTGACTCCAACTACATAACATGGGATGTTGAGGAAATGAACATCTTGGTAAGAAAGCTCAAAGGATTTATTTTAGGAAGAGTCAGAATTCAGTTAATCTGTGGATGGGGAAAGCTTTTCGATGCCACTTGGAAGGAGGAGAAAGATCTGATCAGCTGTGACTGGGGGAAGAACTTGGCTAACTCATCTGAGTATTCTGGCTCTAGATTTATACGCAAGGTGAAACAGGAACTCCATTCCTACTAAGTTGAAGTGTGGGTACTCGTACTCTTGGCCTATGTAGTGTTCAGGCAGGGGTTCAGAATCTAGTAAAAGATGGACACAGAAACCTAGGTACACAGCATGCCTAGCTGCAATGATTTGCAAGCTCTGGGCAAGAACACCAAGCTCATAAACGGGTGCAGGGATTCAAGAGCGCTTTTAATTTTCAAATCCATTTGAAATGCAGGACGAGAGTAACCAAGAGAGCACTTTGAAATACTGGTTTACTTTCCAAATGCCCACAGCAGCCAAGGCTGGGACAGGCCAAAGCCAGGAGCAAGGAGCTTCACCAAGTCTCCCATGTGAATGCAAGGGCTCAAGTATTTTTGCCATCCTCCGCTGCTTTCCCAGACAACTTAGCAGGAGTTATATTGGAAGTGGAGCATCTGGGACTGGACTCAAGTGGGATGCTGGCACCTTCTGTGGGCAGTGGCTTTACTCTTACACTACAGCACCAGCTAGCCAATGTGTTTCATTCCTTTCAATTCAGGCCTGGTAGAACAGACATCTAAGCAGAACTTCACATTTACTATCACATATATACTTTAAAGTTAATTTTTTTTTTTAAAGATCTAAGGAACACCTTATCTTTTTTATTATTATTATTTTAATTGGAAAGGTGGATATACAGAGAGGAGAGACAGAGAGGAAGATCTTCCGTCAGATGATTCACTTCCCAAGTGAGCGCAACGGCCGATGCTATGCCGATCTGAAGCCAGGAGCCTCTTCCGGGTCTCCCACGCGGGTGCAGGGTCCCAAAGCTTTGGGCCATCCTCAACTGCTTTCCTGGGCCACAGGCAGGGAGCTGGAAGGGAAACAGGGCTGCCGGGATTAGAACCGGCGCCCATATGGGATCCTGGACTTTAACCACTTGCGCCACCGCGCCGGGCCCTTTAAGTTAATTCTATTTGCTAATAAATTTTATGCTTACAACTAAGCTTAGTGTAATAATTTGATCACCTTTGAGCCAAAGGTCCTTCTGTGTCCTTGGAATTTTGGTTTGTGCTTTTTTTGTGTAGATGTATGTTTGCGGGGATAGTACAGGGACTGGCTCAGTGGCTCAATTGTCTTAACCTCCTCTTACAAGCGCTGGCATCCCACATGGGTACCGGTTCATGTCCTGGCTGTTCCACTTCCCATTCAGCTCCTGGCTTGTGACCTGGGAAAGCAGTGGAGGGTGCCCCAGGGTCTTGGGACCTTGCACTAGCATGGGAGTCCCAGAGGAAGCTCCTGGATCCTAGTTTTGGATCCAGCTAAACTCTAGGCATTACGGACATTTGGGAAGTGAACCAGTAGATGAAAGATCTCTCTTTGTCCCTGCTTTTCTTTGTAGAATTGCCTTTTCAATAAAAATAAATTTTTAAAAAACAACGAACATACTTCATAAGCCCTGACAGCAGTTTACCATAGAGCAGTGTTGTAGAATATTCTCTCTCACCTCTGTTTAATAAGCCTGTCTCTGTCTTGCGTGTAGCAGCATCACACAGGTGTGTGGTTTATCGAGCAGAGGCTTGGACTAAGCCTTCCCTTGGTACTGGAATTCTAGATGTTAGCACTTTGTTTGTCCATAGGTTCATTGCATCTATACTTCTGTTCCTCTTGCACCTAACCCCAGGATGACTGAAGCATTTTGCTGCCTGCACATACAGACACAATGTATTTCAAGAGCTTTTCCTCCATCATTGCCATGTTGATGTTTAATAAATACTGAGTTATAGATTACTTAGTATGTGTCAGACAAAAGCCTAAAATTTTAAAGACATAAAGATGGATATATCAAGTTTCCTGGCTCAAGTATATCACAATGTAAGTAGTAATTTACCTAAATGGCTAAAAAAAAAAAAAAAAGATTGAGATTATGAAACATCAAATAGTTTATCTGAAGCTAAAACTTATCATTAAGACTCAGATGAGAACCTAGCGTGATGGCTCAGTGGTTAAATCCTCACCTTGCATGCCCCAACATCCCATTTGGGCACTGGTTCGTGTCCAGGCTGCTCCACTTCCCATCCAGCTCCCTGCTTGTGGTCTGGGAAAGCAGTTGAGGTCGGCCTAAAGCCTTGGGACCCTGCACCAGCGTGGGAGTCCCAGAAGAGGCTCCTGGCTCCTGGTTCCTGGCTTTGGATAAGGCTCAGCTCCGATTGTTGTGACCACTCGGGGAGTGAACCAGTAGTTGGAAAATCTTTCTGTTTCTCCTCTCTGTATATCTGCCTTCCAAATAAATGAATAAATTTTAAAAACTCAGAAATGTGCAGTGAAAACTAATCTAAGAAATAAAATTGTTCCAGCATTTTCCTCTGTCCTAGAATGCAATATTTTGAATTGACTCTCCCAGTGGAGACATAGCTGTGAGCTTTAATAACTGTCATTTGTTGTGCTCAGTATGCCAGACACTGCCACACTCTTCATACACTGTTTAGTTTTCTGTTTATTTTGTTCATGACAAAAGCAGGTCTTCATATATAGCGGTATAAACCACTTTGTAAAATAGCATGATGAACTGTCTCCCACTGTGTTGGACCACCAGTTCTTTAGGAAAAGCTTAACATCGTCATTGATCATCCAATAGATCACTTTCCCCTCATCTTCCAAAAGTCACGCAGTGTCCAAATTATGCATGAGCAAGAACTGCTTTTATCGTCCATCGGGGTCTACACGGCCCCTCCTGTGGGTTCTAAAATAGGTCCTTCAGAGCCTTTACAGGACTGAAACCTACCGATCTCACACCAAGCACCTTGCAGACGGGGCTTGGTGCGGTCTGCGTGCTGTTTTCCACACTTGAAGTGGTGAATGCCCCAGATGCTGAAGGCACACATAAACCACTGAATCCTGGTGCTGACCCAGGCTCCTGGGTTTGGCGTCGTTTATTACTTTTCACGAGATGAAGAACGCAAATCCCTCGTGATTGTGGTAAAAGAACCCTGCAAATTCCAGCACCTTAATACAAAGCACTTAAGCGTCTGACAATCCACAATCAGGTTGTCTCCAGCGAGAATCTGGCCGGTGTCTGAGTGGGAATACGGTGCTACATGAAGTCCCTGCCGCCGTGTAGCGGTCATGTTACTAATTCCAGCCACTTGCAGTCTGGAATCCGCCATCTGCACCTGCTGCTGCCGGACGCTTCCCTCCGCTGCCGGAAATGCGCCGCCGGAAGTGACGCGCTGGGTGGGGCGAGGGGGAAGTGCGTTCTCTTCCTCTCCACGCGGTTGAGGACAGCGGACGGCTTGCCGGACTCCGACTGCGTTATGCCGGGCAGACTCCGCAGTGACGGTGGGGCCGAATCAGACGTGACCATGGCTAAGACGGAGAAGACGCGGAAGCAGGTTGAGAAGGTGCTGCTGAGGGCCCCGGGCGCTGAGAGCGGAGGAAGGGTGCGAGCGCGTGGCGCGCGCCGGGCTTTGGGACTCCGCGGGCTCGCTGCCGGGGATGCCGGGGCCGGGCGGGCTGGGACAGGGGCTGCCGGGGCCGGGCGGGCTGGGACAGGGGCTGCCGGGGCAAGGGCTGGCGGGCTGGCCGGGTGAGGCATGGGCCCCCTGGCTTCCACCTGTTAGGCCTCCCCGAGGTCCCAGCGGTGCCGGGCGGGAGGCCGGGTGGGAGCTGGACAGGGGTCGTCCCACGTGGCCCCGGGGACCCCAGCGCAGGCCTGGGCCTTCCTATTGAGATCCGATGTGACTGTGAGTCCGGGTCCAGGTGGGGACCGAAGCGTGGGCGGTGTCTGCTGTGACTTTTTTTTTTTAAACCTTAGTGCGGGAAGTACAGCTTGCTTTCAGATAAGCATCCCTTAGCACAGGAAATTATTTCAATCTAAGTTTACTGGCCACATCTTCCAAGGAAATACACACATATGGAATGGTGTTAACTGAATATTGCATATATATGTATCCTGTGTGTCTGTGTAAACCGTGTGTTACTGTTTTCTCTGCGATTTAACTTCCTTGTCTCTGTTTTGAGTTAAAGTTATGGAGGGCAAAGAGTCCCTGCATTTCTGAGTTTTCCTTTCCATGCTGTTTCTAAGTTGTTTGGAGAATTTTTTTGTTGCTAATATTTAGTCTCAGACTGATGTGATTTGCTTAATTTGTGCTGTTTCTAAGTTTTTGATGCAGAGCTCTTAGAGCAGCTTTGTTGTGAAATTGCGCTTCCACCCACGGGTGGGGAGATCCTGGCTCAGGCATCAGTGTGTTCCGTTGTAAGACAGTCCTGTCCAAAGCTTCTACTTGTAATTTTTCAGATAGGAAACTCGATCTTCATTTCTGAAACCAAAGACTGAAAGACCGGAAGTCAAGGGGGAGACGTTTCTCAGATTATCCCCCGGTGGGCCGTTTGGTACTGGGGTTTCCCTAAAGTGTGGTTAGGGTCCACGGGCCTAGAGAGTGCCTCGGGTGGTTGCACTGCCTGTGACGTGAGAAGGTGGACAGGAACAGAAATTTGAGAGAAGAGCCGCAGTCACCTGGTTTGGTGTGGAGACCATACCCTTCCCCTGTGCTTGTACGTTTATTTTACTGTGCTGTGTGTCTTTAATGGGATGATGGGTTGTGATTTTTGTTTCGGTGTGTCTGTGTAAGTTCATAGATGGACAAAGCACTGACACTACTTGCCTATACAGGAATTTTAGCTGTGGGGGGCAGGGGGATCTGCAACACCCTCCATCACCTTTATTGCTCTTCTGGAATTAAATTGGGACTGTAATTGATCGCTTTTTTAAAAAATTATTTTATGATACAATTCCATGGACTCTGGGATTTCCCATCCTTCATCACTTCTTACAGTATCTAGCTTGCAGCCTGTTGGGGTATCCTGTGAGCCACTCTGGCACTGTTAGGAATATCTGGTTTTATAAGGACCATCAGAAGTTTATGGAAAATGCATGTTACAAAAAAAGATTACCTAGATCTCAAACACTTTTCACACAAAGCTGAAGTTTTTTCCATGAACTTTTTGAAGAGCTGTCTTGTTCACCTCAGATATAACTAACACAGGATGCTAAAAAAGCACGCTGTTTCAGTTTTGCCTATTATCACAGGTAAAATGAAACTGTTGAAATGCCCTCATCATGTTTTTTTTTAATAATTGCAAGTGATCCTGAAATAATGCAGAGTTGATGAGTTCTAAATTTCTATCTGCTTTGTTCAATGTTTGTATTTTTATTATCTTTTTAGAAAGATAAAAAACAGAAGCCAAAATCTAGTAAAACTGAAGAATTGGCAGAGGAAAATGAAGAAATAATTACTCCTAAAACTAAAAAAGTTAAAAAGGAAGCAGAACCATCCGAAGTTGAAATGAATTCTCCAAAGTCCAAAAAGAAAAAAAAGCAAGAGGAACCATCGGAAGATGAGGTTATTCCTTCTAAAGTAAAAAGTAGTAAGAAAAAGGAAAATCTTGAGAAAACAATTATTTCTCCTAAAACCAAAAAAGTACTAAAAGATGAGGAGCCCTCAGAAGAAACGGGCTCTCCTAAGCCCAAGAAGATGAAGAAAGAAAAAGAAGTGAATGGGGACATTGGAGAGGCGAGCACCAAGGTCAAGAATGGGCTGCCCCGTGCTGAGGCCGATTCTAACGCCAGTGAGGAGAGTAGCAGTGAGCCAGAGAAGGTAAAGTTACTCTGTGGGAGGTGGGCTTGTTCACTGTCACTCTTGCTAAGTGAATAGTAGCCATCCATTAGTATTTTCTAGTGGAGCAACTGAGATGTCAGTGCCTCATGTTGGTAGGTCCCATGACAAGCAAGGAGAGACTTCATTTTACAGAATACATGGTGTCAGAATGCCTGCTACACAAATGGGCTCAACTGGAAATAGATGTGGTCAGTCATTGGAAATCAGAATTCAGCAGCACTGGCATGCCACTCACGTCCCTGATTGTGTCCCAGATGTCCACTTTGATCCAGCTTGCCTCTTATGGCCTTGGAAAGCAACAGCAGATGGGGCCCCTACACCCACGTGGGAGACCTGGAAGAAGTTCTCTGACTCCCAGCTTCAGAGTGGTCCAGCTCTGGCTGTTAGGACCATTTGGAGAGTGATCCAGTCAATGGAAGATATCTCTGGAACTCTGACTTTCAAATAAAATAAACAAATCTTGTTTTTAAAAATGTGGTCTAGGAAATTTAGAAAATGTTGCAATTTACAGAAAAGAAAGCTCTCTAGAATTTGAGCATTTATTCATTAAATAAAAGCTAAATGCTTTCAAGTACAGAGGTGTATAACTTTTAAATCAGAATCAGAGAGAAATTTTTTTCCATCCTTTGGTCCACTCTGCAGTTGGCTACAGCAACCGGGTCTGGGGCAGCCGAAAGCCTACATGGGAGACTAGGACCTATGCACTTGGGCCATCTTCCACTGCTTTCTCATACCATTAATAGGGAGCTGGATTGGAAGTGGAGCAGCATGGACACAGACCAGTGTCAATATGGGATCTTTGTAATTTTTTTTTATTATTATTGGAAAGTCAGATTTTCAGAGAAGGAGGTATAGAGAAAAAGATCTTGCGTCCGCTGGTTTGCTCCCCAACTACCCACAACAGCCAGAACTGAGCGGATCTGGAATCAGGATCTTCTTCGTGTCACCAATGTAGGTGCAGGGTTCCAAGACTTTGGGCCATCCTTAAATGCTTTCTTAGGCCACAAGTAGGGAGCTGGATGGGAAGTGGGGCCACCAGGACATGAACCAGCACTATCCTCACACATAGAAGGAAGACTAGCCACTAGGCTACTGTGCTGGGCCCAAGATGTTATTTATTTATTTTAAAATAGTTATTAGACAGTTAAGGAGAGGCGAAGACAGAAGCAGAAAGATCTTATATCCACCATTTCTTTCTCCAAATGGTTTCAAAGGCCAGAATTGAGCTGATCCAAAGCAAGGGGCATCTTCTGGGTGTCCCACGTTGGTGAGGTGCCCGAGGACTTGAGCCATCCTCTGCTGCTCTCCCAGGCTGCAAGCAGGCAGCTGGATCAGATGTGGAGTAGCTGGGACATGACGTCATGTGCATATGGATGCTGGGACCATAGGTAGAGGCTTAGTCTATATCATGGCACAGACACCCAGCTCCCTGCCTGGGAAAGTACTGGAGGATGGCCTGTGTCTTTAGGGCCCTGCACACCTGTGTGGGAGACCTGGAGGAAGTTCTTCGCTCCTGGCCTTGATTGGCTCAGCTCTCCATTGTGACCAGGGAGTGAATCAACAGATGGAAGACATTCTCTGTGCAAATAATTTTTTTTTTTCCAAATAAAGATAATTTAAGTAGTCATCTCTGCGTTACTCTTGGACAGATACGTTACTCATTTTGCGTGTGTGTGTATATTCCTTTCCTTGCTAGGAAGTGCCTGTGGAGCAGAAGGAAGGTGCCTTCTCTAATTTTCCAATTTCTGAAGAGACTGTTAAACTTCTCAAAGGTAATGTTCTTCAGAGGGCTCTGTATTCTGTAAGGTTAGAATCTGTTATTAGGAAGCACTCCACTGTTGCTCTTGAGGATCTGGACTTTGTTGTTTGAGAGATGGGTACACACACTGGGATCCATCCACTGTGTCACAGCCCAAATGCCTCCATGGCACTGCAGCTAGGGCTCAGCCTGGGAGCCTGGAGTTCAGTCCTGATCCCTGTAACCGCCCACATCCTGGCTGCTGCCTCCCACGGCCTGCACTTGCAGGAAGCTGGAGTGCCCAGGAGCCAGGCTGGGATGTGAACATCTTAACAGTGAAGCTAAATGCCTGCATCAGGGTGTATTCCTATACCTAGCATAGTGTGTGCAGTCACATAGTGAATGTACCTGTGGAAGAATGCTCCCAAAATTTTGTGGGGGTGGGGGATTGGGAGTGAAAGGATTTTTAAAAGAGGGTTTTTTGGTGTGAAAGGATATTGAAAACCAAGGAGTCTCTTTTTTTTTTTTTTTTCCACAATGTGCATTTCCATGAATCCTTTAAGATTTGTTTGAAAAACAGATTTATACAGAAAAGTGGAGGAAACAGCCCCTGTGGTTTATTTTCCAATGGCTACAGTGGTCAGGCTTGAGCAAGGAGCCTCATCCAGGTCTCGCATTTGGGTGTAGGGCCCCAGTTGTGGTCCATCTTTTGCTGCTTTTCCAGGCATATTTAGCAATGAGCTAGATTGGAAGTGGAGCATCTAGGAGTCTAACCAGTGCTCAAATGAAATGCCAGTATTGGCAATGGAGACATAACTTACATCACAACACTTGGCCCTACTTGAACCTTTTTTAAAAGTTATTTTTATTTATTTGAAAAGCTGAGTTATGGAGACAGAGTTTTTATCTAATGGTTTACTCTCCCAGTTGACTGCAAAGATTGGGGCTGAGGCCAGGGCAAAGCCAAGAGCTTCAGGTCTCCTACATGGTAGAAAGGAACTAAATATTTAGTCCATCCTCCACTGCTTTCCCAGGCACATAGCACGAAGCTGGATCAGAAGTGGAGCAGCCAGGAGGAACACGAACCAGCATTGCAGGCTGTGCCTTAACTCATTATTTTAGGATGCCAGTCCCGAGCAAATATTTTATTATCAGAATATATTTGAACTTGACTTTGCAGATGATTACCAAAATTTAGAATTCCTTTACTCTGTAGGAACTAACACTATGTGTGTGCTTCAATCCTTTGATGTATATCTTTGTATTTTATCTTATTTTTAAAAGATTTATTTATTTTTGATTTAAATTTTTTTTAAGATGTTTTCTTGAAAAGGCAGATTTATAGAGAAAAGGAGACAGAAAGATCTTCCATCCCCTGGTTCACTCCCCAAGTGGCAGAAATGGCCAGAGCTGAACCATCTGAAGCCAGGAGTTTCTTCCTGGTCTCCCAGATGGTGCAGGATCTCAAGGCTTTGGATTGCTCTCCACGGCTTTCCCAGGTTACAAATAGGGAACTGCATGCAAAGTGGAGCACCTGAGGTGTGGATTGGTTCCTGAATGGGATCTTGGTGCATGTAAGGTGAGGGTTTATCCACTAGTCTATAATGCTGGGCCTTGGAAAGAAAGATTTTAACATAAAGAAGGAAAGAGGGGAGAAAGAAAGGTCTTCCTCTGGTTCATACTCCACCTGGCCACAGTGGTCGGAGCTGAGCCAGCCTGACACCAAGAGCTTCTGGGTCTGCCATGTAGGTGCAGAGTCCCAAGGACTTAGGTCTGCTGCACTGCACTCCCAGGCCACAAGCAGGGAGCTCAATGGGAAGTGGAGCTGCGGGGACACAAACTGGCACCCATATGGGATGCTGGCATTTGCAGGCTGAGGATTAGCCAACTAAGCCATTGTGCCAGCTCCGTTTATATATCTTAGGTACTGTGACATCAGGTAACAAGGTTGATTTGTTCACAGCTCGTGGAGTGATGTTCCTGTTTCCTATACAAGCAAAAACATTTCACCATGTCTACAGTGGGAAGGACTTGATTGCACAGGCACGGACAGGAACTGGAAAGACATTCTCCTTTGCTATCCCTTTGGTTGAAAAACTTCAGGGAGAACTGCAAGACCGGAAGAGGGGTCGTTCGCCTCAGGTGAGTGTTTCCAACACAGATTTCAGGGGCTGCAGTCAGCACAGAAGAGAACATCTAGCCATTGTTCACATGCCTTATTGTTAAAAATTGGGTTTTCCTCCCTTATCCATGTATTTGCAGTGGCTCTTTATCAGAAGGTAAGAGATCATTCTTGAAAGACAGTTGGCAACAAGCCCTGTAGACTTGGCCATGATGTAATCTCTCCTGTGCTGCCTTTAAACTGTAGGTGTACCTGCGATTCACAGAGTTAATTAAGTGGCTTTGACTATTTTTTCTGGAGAGAATCAATTTCAGTAGAGATCAGGAATGGGAGGGGAGGCATTTGGTTGAGCAGGCCGAGCCTCCCTATCAAGATAGTGCTGTTGGGCTTGTTTTTAGAGAACTGGTGTTCTATGGGCTTTAATTGTTTTTTTTTTAAAGATTTATTTATTTTTATTACAAAGTCAGATAGAGAGGAAGATCTGCCGTCCGATGATTCACTCCCCAAGTGAGCACAATGGCCGATGCTATGCTGATCAGGAGCCAGGAGCCTCTTCCGGGTCTCCCACACAGGTGCAGGGTCCCAGTACTATGGGCCACCTGGATTGCTTTCCCAGGCCATATGCAGGGAGCTGGATGGAAAGTGGGGCTGCCAGGATTAGAACCGGTGCCTATATGGGATCCTGGCATGTTCAAGGCAAGAACTTTAGCCATTATGCCATGCCGCTGGGCCCCATGGCTTTAATTTTGCTATAATCACTGATGATGCTCTTGTTGTTGCCTAGGCTCTGGGTGCTTACCCTGGTCTTTCTGCCTTATTAAAACTTCATCCACTCCTTGGCTGTTTCCATTTCCTCTCAATTAATTCGTTAATCACTCTGTAGCATCTAGACTGGTGCTTGACACATAGAGGGCAGCAAGTGTCTCCTGGATGTGTGTGTGAGGTGGTTGTTCTTTGATCGTAGTTGTTTAGTGGACGTGTAGTGCTTTCTGCTATGTGTCCTGAATAAGCTCAAAACTACCCCAGGGTGCACACTTGGAGATTGACTGTTTTGTAGAAATTGGACTACAGTTTTGGAGCCCATGTGTAGATCTGATTCTGCCTCTTCTTGAGTTATGTTTTCGGTCGGGTTATTTATCCTCTAATGCCTACCTCAAAGGTTGTGAGAATTAAATCCGAATAGTGCATGCGAGGATTTGTGAGAATGTGACACAGTAGAACAGGTGCTGGGTAATGGTCTGTCATCAGTATTGGCTCCTTGTTGAGCTTGCTCTTTTGCTTGAATGCTGTTCTTGAAGGAATAGCGGCTCCCTGAAACTGGTCCCAGTGTGTGCAGGCTGCTCAATGTGTCTGGGTACCTGGAGATTAGTGTAATCCCAAGTTTATCTCCTGAGTTTAATGATCAAGAACTGGGTCGTATTTGTCATCCTTCTTTTCTACTCAGGCTATTAGCAATATACATAATAGGCATTGTGCAAATATCCACAAGAGTAAGATGTGTTGAGCTTTCTGATAGATTAGAAAGTACTTAGGAAACCAATACAGTATAATACTTTGGACTTAATTAATTCTAATTGTTAATTTTTCCTTTATAGGTATTGGTTCTTGCCCCTACCAGAGAGTTGGCAAATCAAGTGAGCCGAGATTTCAGTGACATCACAAAAAAACTGGCAGTGGCCTGTTTTTATGGCGGAACTCCTTATGGAAATCAAAGTAAGTAAAATCAAAAGCAAGGGGGAGGATCACGGCTGTGGTGCTGATTGGATTCCTTTTTGACCTTGGCTTTTGTCTACCTGGTCTAGTCATTGATGCTGCCCTTAATCTTTTGCCCTTGTTCAAAGGTGGTCGAGAAACCTCATTCTGTGGAAAAATCCTATATATGGTTTTTGGGACTTTGATGTTTTCTATCAGTATTTAACTAAATTGCATTTTATTGAATTATAAAGGCAAAAATCTAGTAGGTCTCTGAGAGCTAGGTCAGAATTGCAGGTTACTACTATTTTTCAGTCTCTCAGGACACTGGGTCTCTGCCCCTTGAGTAGGGTTACTTTTCCTGGGGTCTGAGGAGGGCCTAATATTGCTCTCTCTGCTTCATTATTTCATTAGTTCCCAGTTGACCACTTTGAAGCTCCACTATGTAGAGTAACAAGGCATTGAAGTTACTGAGGCAGTTAGTATTGACACATAAAACTTGGGATTCCTTTTCAGCTTTAATGGAATAAGCCTAAGCTGAGGCATCAGAGAGGCCTAGAGTTTACAGAGTAATTTCTTACTTCACTTGTAACTTCTTACTTCTTTATTTCTTTGTTAGGTAAGAAGTACCTTGAGGGTTCTCCAGCTTTATTATTTACTGTGATGTAGTTGATTGTACAGAACTTTTAAAACCCCACTAAATTTTATCATTGATGTTCTTTGTAGTTGAACGCATACGGAATGGAATTGATATCCTGGTTGGGACACCAGGTCGTATCAAAGACCATCTGGAGAGTGGCAAACTAGATCTCTCCAAACTTAAGCATGTTGTTCTCGATGAAGTTGACCAGATGTTGGATATGGGTTTTGCTGACCAAGTGGAAGATATTTTAAAAGTTGCCTACAAGAAAGGTAAAGCCTAAATTCAAGAAACTGATAAAAAGAGGCCAAAGGAATGATTAAGAAATCATCTAAAATTAAAAAAAAAAAGTGAAGGTTACATTTTACAGATCACTGCAGTAGGGAAACAGGGCAAAGTAAAAGAAGAGTAATACATCCATTGTAAATATGCAAATTTAGCATAAACTTACTGTTATTTTTATAATTTTTACACTCGTACTTAACGCAGATACCTTTTCTCATACCTCATCAATACCTGGAATTGATCAGATTAGATTTTCAAAAGTGTAATTAAGTTCATGCTTCATGTGTAAATTGGCAAATCATTATTCATTAATGGTTCTGCTTGCTTGCATTGCCATTATACTGTGCAACTTTGATTCCAAACAAAAAATGGTAGCTTACCCCATGAATAAGTGAGCTGTAGTGTCAAATTTATAATAAGGAGTATACAGGTGAGTTCGGGCGCAGGCTGGTGTGTGAGAGCTGATTTGCCAGGCATTCTGCGCTGATTGGTTGCTGGGTTTTCCGAATTGGTCTTGTCCACTTGGTTATTTATTATATTGGACTGATTTCCTTGGTAGTTCATTAAGGCCAGTGGTCAGAAAGGGGGGAGAAAGTCTTAAAATATTCTGACCATTTCCAGGCTTCTCTGCATAAATGATTTCAGTAGGGTTCCTGTGTCCATTGGAAAATTTGTATCTGTCTTCTGTGGGAAGCTTGCTAATCAGTGTTGGTGAGCCCTGAAAGAACTGGATAAGGTGGAATTCTGAGTAGGTTTGTTTGGATTGTTCATGCTAATTTTTTTTTCCTCCAAAGATTCTGAAGACAATCCCCAAACATTGCTTTTTTCTGCAACTTGCCCTCATTGGGTATTTAATGTTGCTAAGAAATACATGAAATCTACATATGAACAGGTGGACCTGATTGGTAAAAAGACTCAGAAAACAGCAATAACTGTGGAGGTAAATTATTCATTTAGTTGCCGGATTAGTGTGAAATTGTATATCATTTGTTTCCTGTCTGGGAGTTAGGATTGGCAAATACAAACTTTTTCCATTTGAAGGGCCAAGTAAAGATATGTTTCTACTCAAGTTCTATATGGTATGTGCTCTTTCTAAATTTTATCTGGTAGCCTGATTGCAGAATCACTCAGAACATAAGTCTGTTTGCATAATATGTACAAATTAAGATTAGAATGTGGACACTACAGGGCAGCAGGGAAATGTCACACTTTGTCTTGAAGCTATCCTCACCCTAGGGTCCGGTACCTAGATGAATTTATTTCACCCAAGGAACAGACCTGGACTGGTTGAACTTAAGTTGATGAAAGAACAAAGCACTCAGAAGCTTTCTCTTGCCCGTTACAAGAAGTAAAATTTCTTTTCCTGTATTTTCTTAAGTGAGAAAATAGATAATGAAGCCAGAGGAGGGGAGAGGTGCAAGGAGACAGGCCGTGTCACTTTCTTACTCCATGGTTTATTTAGTGATCCCTAAGCAGCCGTGGCCGCAGTCTGTTCACTGCCAAGACCATTTATGTGAAGTGGATAACTACAGGTTCTAGCAAGGCTCTACATGGATGTGTCTTTCTTCCTCTCCTCACAGCATCTAGCTATTAAGTGCCACTGGACTCAGAGGGCAGCAGTTATTGGCGATGTGATCCGTGTGTATAGTGGACATCAGGGACGCACTATCATCTTCTGTGAGACCAAGAAAGAAGCCCAGGAGCTGTCACAGAGTACGTCTATTAAACAGGTTGGTTGTTCCTCTTGTTTGCAAAGCTAGGGGCAGCAGCAAATCTTCACCTTGGCCACTGGTCTGTTTTTCATTCATTCAGTGGCCTTAATTTAGGTAAGAAATAAGATGTTCCTTTTAACTAAGCATCAGAAAATACTTCTTAGGGGTGTTTGGCATTGATTCAGCTGCCACTAGGGATATCTGCATGCCATATCCACGAGTCTGGGTTCCGTTCCAGCTGTTCTACTCTAGTTCTGCTTGTTGTTAATGAAGGGAAACAACAGCTGGCTCAGGAACTCGGGGGTCCCCAGCACCCACATAGGAAGCTGTTTTGAGTGCTGGGCTCCTGCTTATGTCTGACTCAGTCTTGGTTGTTCAAACATTTGGGTTTGAACCATTGAATAAAAGATCTTTGTCATTCCTCTCTGCCTTTCCAGTAACTTAAAAAAAAAAATTAAGGTTTTTGCTTATTTTTATTGGAAAGTCAAATATGCAGAGAGGAGAGAAAGATCTTCCATCTGCTGATTCACTCCCCAAGTGGCTCCAATGGCCGGTGCTGTGCCTTTCTGAAACTAGGAGCTTCTTCTGGGCCTCTCACATGAGGGTGCAGGGTCCCAAGGCTTTGGGCCGTCCTCAACTGCTTTCCCAGGCCACAGGCAGAGAGCTGAATGGAAAGTGGAGCTGCTGGGATTTGAACCAACATTCCTGTAGGATCCCAGCTCATGCAAGGTGAGGACTTTAGCTGCTAGCCCACCACATTGGGCCCTTAAAAACGTTTTTTAAAAGAAAGAGTATATGTACGTGTAAGAGCTTGCCCCATTTTACAGATGAGGAATGTGTGGCTTGAAATTAGCTCTCAGCCCTGTTTGCCGGTATCCTCAGTCCTGATGATTGTGGTTGATTGGATACAGCTGACTTCATGACAGGGTTTATAAATAATTTGGAGAGTTGTCCATTTAAGACACATGTTTTCCCCTGATAAATACTTTCAGCAAAGCTAGCACTAAAATGTATCTTTTATAGATCTAACTGATGAGGTTTTGATGCACCTGGAGTTCTTATGCATTTATTTTTTTTTTTGGACAGGATGCCCAGTCATTACATGGTGACATTCCACAGAAGCAAAGGGAAATCACTCTGAAAGGTTTTAGAAATGGTGCTTTTGGCGTTTTGGTGGCAACAAATGTTGCTGCACGTGGGTTGGACATCCCTGAGGTTGATTTGGTTATACAGAGCTGTCCGCCAAAGGTATGTGTTGTATATTGGAACTCATAATAAACACAAAGGTGTATTAGATAGTTTCATGTAATCAGTAATGGTAACGTTTTGATTTCTGGGATGCCAGGAGTCATTCACAAAGACTTCATTATTAGAATAGGATTTTTAATTATTATTAGAAAAAGGACTTTTTTTTTTTATTAGAAAGTCAGATACAGAGAGGAGGAGGGGAGAGAGAAAGATCTTTCGTCTGATGATTTACTTCCCAAGTTGCTGCAGTGGCCAGAGCTGAGCCTATCCAAAGCCAGGAGCCTCCCAGAGAGCAAAAAAAGAAAAAATAAATAAAGCCTTCTCCAGACAAGCACCAATTGAGACTGTTTGTATTTGCCTTCAGGAGAGACCACTGTTGTGGAATTTCTGAGAATTGTAATAATCTTGAGATTGTAGAGCTAAGGGACTTTGTCCCCTGTGCCAAAGTTTAGCACGCACTAGCTTGGTGTCATTCAGTGTCCTCTGCGTAGGCTCCGCAGGGTTATGTCTCTTATTCAGTGTCACTGGTACTTCCTTTCCATAGGACGTGGAGTCCTACATTCATCGTTCTGGGCGGACGGGCAGAGCTGGAAGAACAGGTGTTTGCATCTGCTTTTATCAGCACAAGGAAGAATATCAGCTAGTACAAGTGGAGCAGAAAGCGGTAAAATTTATTAAAGCTGGTGTTTTGTTATTTTATTCCATTGTTACTTAAATTTTATTTCTAGCATGTGGCTGTGACTGAGAAATGTTGGGCACATGTTTTGTATGTTGTCCTGTAATGGGCTTATTTTGAAGTATCTTTGCATTTGAAAACCATAGATTGATTTTCAGGTGTTTGAAAGGCAACCGTAATACAGTAAACATTAGGCAAACTAGAAACATTTATACCAGATTAAGGAGTAGAGGAATTGCTTGCAAGCTGTAAGGATTGTGGTATGTTAAAAGGAAAAAAGTAGGATAAGGAGACTTATTTAATAGAAAAATGCTGTTTTTCATAGCTGTTTTTCTCTACCTCCTGCACCTTGAGTAGATTATTCTTGGATAGAATATGGTTAGGGAGTGAGAGCTTGGTCGGAGAGAAACCAGCAGACACTGCCTGGTGATGGTGCTATTCATTCACTTCATCAGTGGTGACCACGTGCCTTAGGGGGGGAGGTGGGTATTAACCAGGCTGAAGCCCACGTCTCCTTCCTGTCAGTTAAAGCCAATTGCCTTTTAAATAAAAAGAAGACTTGCTATGCTGTATTTGACACATGAACCTTTTTTGAGGTAATAAATACATTTGGTAAACCTGAGAAACTTGAATTGCTTATCTTGATTCCATTCATAGCCACTGAGTCACGTTTTTTGTGGTTTTTTTATTTTTGTTTTTGTTTTTTGTAGGGAATTAAATTCAAACGAATTGGTGTTCCTTCAGCAACAGAAATCATAAAAGCTTCGAGCAAAGATGCCATCAGGTATATCCCTGTCATTGCAATGACTTCAGTCATGTCCTGTACGTCTTCCACTCATCCTACCCAGCCCTGTTCACACAAGAAAACAATTAATGCCTTGATCTGTGTTGGGCATGCTAAGTCTGATAACTGATTAAATTGTGTGTTGCGTTCCAGATATTAATGCAGCCCCCAGCCTAGTACATTGGGTTGGTTGTTTTTTTGATAGTCCATAACTCATAGTAAGATTGGATTATCTAAACAGAAGAAGAATCTGTTCCCTTCCCTAACAAATGTGATTCAACTACAGGCTTTTGGACTCCGTGCCTCCCACTGCCATCAGCCACTTCAAGCAGTCTGCTGAGAAGCTGATTGAGGAGAAGGGAGCCGTGGAAGCCCTGGCAGCGGCGCTGGCCCAGATCTCGGGTGCCACATCCGTAGACCAGCGCTCCCTGATCAACTCAGAAGTGGTGAGGCTCCTGTCAGCGTGGACATTGTCATTAGGGGTGTCAAAGGCTCCTGTTTAAACTTGTTTTTATTTTTTCAAGAAGACGGGAAGAAATTCACTGTATTCTGTGGTTGCTGTGTTTAAATGTGTTACATAAGCAAATTCAGAGTCAGAATAGATTAGTGATTGCCCGTGTCTGAGTGGAAGAAGGAGTGGCAGTGACTACTAGCGGATATCACATTTCATTATGGGGTGATGAAATGTGGAAATTAATTTATGGTATGTGAATTACATCTTTGTTTTTTAGTCCTTAAAACCTCAAACATACATACCTGTAATAGCACAGCTAGCCAGCATATTTGAAAACTTTAGAAAGTGTTTCCTTTAATTCACTTTTAATTTTGCTCCTTTTCTTTCACAAGGGTTTTGTGACCATGATTTTGCAGTGTTCAATTGAAATGCCAAACATTAGTTATGCTTGGAGAGAACTTAAAGAACAGCTGGGCGAGGATATTGATTCCAAAATAAAGGGAATGGTCTTTCTCAAAGGAAAGCTGGTAAGATGGGCCTCTGTGGTTTGGTTTGGTAGCTTATGTGGGAAGGAAAGCTGCAGGGTGGTTTCTGCATTTCCTGGGAAGATGCTGTCACTTGTCACTCTGTGGTCTTCCCTGGGCAGTTGCATCCATGACTCTGAACTGCCCCCGAGTCACTGATGAGTGCCATGTCTGTGTCTCCAGCCTGACCCATTCTGTGTACAACACTGCTCTTGAAGATCCCACTGCTGTTAAGTAACTTATTCAGAATCGTGAATGTAAAATTTTGCCTCTTCTGTAAATTCTGCTATATTCTGGGAAGGGAATGTGAGAGTGAAAGGGCAGATAGTCTTGAGTGTAATGAAGTTAAGTTCTGTCTTTGTGGGATCCCTGTAAGATCTTGGGTCACTAGGGGTCATCAGACTGCTTTGGGGAGTCCCAGGCACGCAGAGCCCGTGAGGTTCACCTTCAGCACATCTGACAGTGCTATTTGCTTCTTTCAGGACGTCCACTCCCAGCTGCAGGCCGGAGCCACTAGGTAGAGGCTTTGTCCCTTCGTGAGGCCTTTTATGCCTTGGCTTAACCATAAATCTCCCTGTCAGGTTTCCCTCGGTCTTGCCTGACTGAGGGGAATCATAAGTTTATTCAGTTAAATTTTACTTTGCTGTCTTTGCTTGAACACAAAGACCTACTCAAGGACAAAACCTTGTTATTTATGTATTTACCCCAGTGAATGCTTGCCATTATACTCTGAAACTTTGAATGAAGACTTCTAGGAAATGTAACAGCAAAATCCATTACATAATGACACCTTTGTTATCAGTGATAAATTGTTGGATGGAAGGGGGTGGTCCTTCTAAAATATTGCAATTAAAGACAGCAGGCCAGAGGATTGGCTGTGTCCGTTAGAGTAGTTTAATTGCATCTGTGGCTGATTTCCTTGATTGAAGAGGTGGTCTTTATTGTTATAAAGCAAATATTCTATCTCATAGAGGTATATATCCCAGTATGCGTTTTAAGATTTATTCTTATTGGAAGTTTTGGTTTGCACAGAGATGGGGAGACAGAGAGAAAGATCTTCTGTCCGCTGGTTCACTTCCTAGTGGCTGCAGTGGTTGTAGCTGAGCCGATCCGAAGCCAGGAGCTTCTTCTGGGTCTCCCACGCAGGTGCAGGGTCCCAAGGCTTCGGGCCTTCCTCTGCAGCTTTCCTAGGCCATAGCAGGGAACGGGATGGGAAGTGGAGCATCTGGAACATAAACTGGTGCCCATATGGGATCCTGGCAGTTGCAAGGCAAGGATTTTGCCACTAGGCTACCACACATGGCCCAGTGAAACTGTTAAATACATCTTGACAATAGAATTCTACAAAATGGACTTTAGACCATTATCTATAAAATGGACTTTATACTATTCTCTAGACCTGCATTGTCAGGATACACTTAAGTGCAATAGACTTCTTACTGCTGTTGAGGAACTAAACTGTAGTTACAATATAGGGGAAAACGGGGAAAGGGAGATCCCTGAGCATAAGGAACTGTATCATGAAAGATCATTTATTCAAAAAATAATAATAATTAAAAATACTGAAAAAGATGCTGGGGGGTTGCAGGGCTGAGACCTGCCTTTTGGGAGGCCCACATCAGCTGTCCCAGTGCCTAGGTTGGTTCCCGTCACTGCTTTCAGTTCCAGCAGCAAGGGAGGGTTCCAGTACGTGGCTCCTGGCATTGGCCTGGCCCTGAAGTATCGCCGACTGTGCTTTGTGTTTGATTGGCTTCCATTTGCTTTGATTTCTAGGGTGTTTGCTTTGATGTGCCTACTGCCGCCGTCGCAGAGATACAGGTACTGTTTCTCCTGGGTCAGCACAACTCAGTGGCAGCAGAATGGGAAGCAGCAGCTTTTATCCGTTTAGTCAAAGACAGTCTATTTGGCACTTCTCTCTTAAAATCTTCCTGATGAGCCTGCTTGTTTTCTTTTAACCGAGTTGTGAACATTGACTCCCCTCCCCCCCCCCCCAGTTATTTGTTACACATGTTTTCTTAGACATTTTCCATTTCTTTGTTCAGTACTATTGTGAGAAACTTAAAAGTGGCAGCAAGAGCACTGTTTTTCTCATGCTTATCTAATCAAGTTCAGTAAAAAAAAATCAAAGCAGGTAAAAAACAGAAACTTCTCTCCACAGGAGAAATGGCACGACTCCCGGCGCTGGCAGCTGTCTGTGGCCACAGAGCAGCCCGAGCTGGAAGGGCCCCGTGAAGGGTTTGGCGGCTTCAGGGGCCAGCGGGATGGAGGCAGAGGCTCCAGGGGCCAGCGGGATGGAAGCAGAGGCTTCAGGGGCCAGCGAGGAGGCAACAGGAACTTTCAAGGGGGACAGCGACGCTCAGGAGGTGGCAACAACAGGACCCAGAACAAAGGCCAGAAGAGGAGTTTCAGTAAAGCATTTGGCCGTTGATTGTAGTGGGTGAACAGAAGTGTTCAACATTGTGGAACTGGACATTTTTCATACGAAGTCAAAAGCACATTGTGTGCTCTTTCGACCACTTGCCTAGTTCCCATCTCTACGGAGACAAGTTTCATGTGAATTTCTCATCCACTCATTGTCATTTGTAATGTTACTGCTACTTCTGTCAAGTTTTAAAGGGATATATGAATTCATTGCATTTTTATTTGAAATATTCAAAGATCTACCCATGTTTTATGAGTTGCTCTGTCTTCATTCTTAATGTAAATACGTAAGGGATGCAACAGTCTGTAGAACAGTGAAGGCTGATTCTGTCATTGGCGTTCCTCAGTCGCCTGCCAGCCAGTACTCCTGTGGTCCTACAGCAAGCGTCTTCTGAGAATTGATGCTGAGCAGGGTTTTGGAATGAGATTTTAGAATTGGATTTGGAGAACACAGTCCATTGTGTAGAGGTTACCTGTGGTTGTATGTATTTTGATATGCTTGTAGCTTGTCATTATGTGCTTCCTGCTTCAGTGAACTTTGCAGATATTATAAAATTTAATCAAAAGCCAGTGTCTAGGTTGCAAATACATAGGATGGTTCCACAGCTTTCTTTGTATGTAAGGAGGCTGGGTAGATGGTGTTCATGCATACTGCTCTTCTTCCTATTGGAAGATTAACATTATTTTACAAGAAATTGAAAAAGAGGAGACACAGATTTGCATGGCTGAAGAGTATGTTAAAGAAAAAAAGGTCTGGCTTCTACATGTAGTAAGAAAACAGACCCCAAACTGGAGAGCCAAGAGAAGGGCAAGTGCAGATAGGTATTAAAGCATCCTGTCTGTGGGGAAAGCTAGTGGGCTGCTTGTATTTTAGAGCTTTATTTTAGCTGGCGCACTGGCTCGGGAGAAAGATGCAGTGTTTTTCTCTCGGTGACCTAGTTCTGTCGGGCTGCATCTGAGCTCTGGTAATCATTAGAGTGCTTTGGAGAAGCTGGAGGACTCAGCCCCTGTACTCTCAGATCTCTACCATGCATCCTGTAGAGGTGATTAAGCGTGCTCTCAGCAAGTGAATATTCTAGGCCCCGGTTTCTCCTCTTTCTTCATCACTTTAGGACAAGGGACCCTGATAGCTAGCGCAGCGCTTGTCCTGAGGTGACATTCTGACTGTTCGTGCTGTTTTCTCTGAAATTCTCTTGGCTTTAATTCCTTGATCACTTGACACTTACTCCTCATGGTATCCCACGAAGCCTTGGGGGGGAATTAGAGAGAGGTCTTTGGCCCTCATGTTCTACGTGGGATAAAATTTAGTAGATAATTCTGGTTTGCCCATATATAATAATAGCACATTTATATATATATATATATATATATAAATAGCACATTTCATAATTTGGGTAGGAATAGGCCCCCACATCAAGCAGATCAAAAAGATTGTACCTTTTAGGAAGACACAGCTAAAACCTTGTTTTGCATTGTGGATTAGCCACAAGAAGAGTAATTGGGCATAAATCAGTAATAGGGAAGAGGAATAGCAATTCTGCTTCATGTAACTTAAAACATTTGGAACAAGCAAACTTTTTTTCCTGATCCAGAATTTAAGCTGTATTTATACATGTGTGATGCAATTATTTGGTTGGGATAAGCTGATGAGATAGCTTGGGAAATGTTAGCATTTTTACTGTTTTCTATAGAAAAAAATATTTTTCAATTTATGTATCAGCAGTTCAATTGGCTTAAATTATAGCCCATTTTTAAGTTGGAGCTACCAGTGCAGCAATTTCTCTAGAGTTGTACATAAAATGTTTTTACTGTAAAATGAACTAATGTTTAAAATATTACTTTATGCTCTAATAAAGATTGGTACTTTACATTGGTTTTTTTTTTTTAAGATTTAAATATTTTTTAAATAATAGGAATTAAAATCTAAAAGTTACCACACGTCATTTTGGACAACAAATTTCTTCTGTGTGTGTTTATAATATAAAAATGCAGTAATCAGTTTATTTGGGGGGAATTGCTTTTTTCCTTCAACATGTACACCTTTCTGCAGGTCCAGGGCCGCAGCAGCATTGTTGATGGCCAAAGGTTGCTTTCTACATGAATGCAGCTATATACTTACCCAGCTCTCCCTGGGTATGTCAGTTGAATTTTTCACTGTTACAAAAACAATTCTTAGGTTAATATCCTTGTGTAAATCCTTGCATACTTGTTTGATTTTAGGGTAATTTTTTCAGGGAATGTCTCCAAGTGTAGAATTGCAGAGTTTGCCCTGGTGCGAATCAACACCATTTTAAAACCCCATGACTGAATTTAAAATAGCTGTGTATTTTAAATGTACCCCCCCATGGTGTACTGAACTTTCTAGCTCTTACTTCCTGAATAGCACAGCATAACAGCTATTTAATGTGGCATTTACGTGTTGTAGGTACCAAAAATGATTTGAAGGAAGGTGTGGGAATATCATATACAGCAACAACCCAATTTATTCAGGGATAGTTAATGATATGCAGAAAGTGGGACACTGAGTCTGATTGTTCTAGATAATACCATTTATACCCAAGCTAATGTTAACAAGCATATCTGAGATTCAAATTTTGGTGTGTCTGGGGACTTCCATCAATGCTTTTTAATATACATGCATCTTAATATATATGTCATGTCCTGACAACCTCTATTTGTCTACCACTGAGTGCTTTTTATGTTCATAACTTCTGTCTCTCCCCCCCAGATACAGGAAGGAAAAAAGATGGTTGTACCCACTTTCCTCTAGCCCTTGACCCTTCACACACTAATCAAATATGTAAGAAATATAAAATTTGTACAATAATTAAAAGGTTGAGGGCCCAGCACCATGGCCTAGTGGCTAAAGTCCTCACCATGAACGCGTTGGGATCCCATATGGGTGCCGGTTCTAATCCCGGCAGCCCCACTTCCCATCCAGCTCTCCCTGCTTGTAGCCTGGGAAAGCAGTGGAGGACAGCCCAAAAGTCTTGGGACCCTGCACTCATGTGGGAGACCTGCAGGAAGCTTCTGGCGCCAGATCAGCACAGCACTAGGCATTGTGGTCACTTAGGAAGTGAATCAGTGGATGGAAGATCTTCTGTCCCTCCTCTTTGTATGTCGACTTTATAGTAAGTCTTAAAAACAAACATGAATAGGGGCCTGGTGGCGTGGCCTACAGCTAAAGTCCTCGCCTGGCGCCTTAAACGCACCGGGATCCCGTATGGGCACCAGTTCTAATCCAGGCAGCTCCACTCCAATCCAGCTCCCACCTGTGGCCTGGGAAAGCAGTCGAGGATGGCCCAGAGCATTGGGACCCTGCACCCACGTGGGAGACCCGGAAGAAGTTCCTGGCTCCTGGCTTTGGATCGGCATAACATCAGCCATTGCGCTCACTTGAGGAGTGAACCATCGGACGGAAGATCTTCCTCTCTGTCTCTGCTCCTCTCTATATCTGACTTTCCAATAAATAAATAAATCAAAAATATACATAAATAAATAAAAAGTTGATATAGTAAATTGTCCCAGGTCGAAAGGAAAGGAACTCTCTTAATCAGCAGTGGGGGCCCATTCCCTAATGTCAAAACGTTGGTGCCTCCCCAGTTTATGTCTGTGAAGACAGTTGCTTCTAGACAACATTCTGAAACGCTTCGTTGAGATGAGCTGAGGGCCCGGAGGGATAGCGTAGCCAGTGGCTAAAGTCCTGGCCTTGCCCCCACCAGGTTCCCATACTGATGCTGGTTCTAATCCCAGCAGCTCCACTTCCCATCCAGCTCCCTGCTTGTGGCCTGGGAAAGCAGTCGAAGGTGACCCAAAGCCTTGGTACCCTGCACCCTCATGGGAGACCTGCAGGAAGCTCCTGGCTCCTGGCTTCAGATCAGCTCAGCTCCAGCTGTTGCGGTGTCTTGGGGAGTGAACGAGCAGGTGGAAGATCTTCCTCTCTGTATACCTGCCTTTCTAATTAAAATAAACCTTTTTTTAAAAAATAAAGTGAGCCGAGATTAAACACTTTATTGTACCTCGTGCATACACATACACCGTCACAGGGCGAACCGACTCCGGGACGCCCATAGTGACAGCTCCATCGCCGTGACGGCGGTTGCCATGGAGACATCTTCGCCTTCCCATTGGTCATCGTCGAGCACATTGGGACCTGTCGAGGGCCGTAAGTTAAGTGTCGCAAAGCCAGGAGGAAAGCGGGAGTCCCGGATCGCAAACCCTGAGGAGATCTGGTCTGTGGGGCCGCGATGGCGAGCGTACCGTGGCCCGAGATCCATGAGAAATTCCAGGCGGCCCTGGCCCTGTCGCGAGTGGAGTTGCATAAAAACCCGGAGAAGGAACCGTACAAGTCCAAGTACAGCGCCAGAGCGCTGCTGGAGGAGGTGAAGGCGCTGCTGGGCCCGGCGCCCGAGGACGAGGAGGAGCGGCTGCAGGCGGACGAGGGCTCGGGCGCCGGGGACCACGCCCTGGGGCCGCCGGCCGAGGCGGTGGAGGCCGAGGGGCCCGGCGCCCAGCGCGCCGTGAGGCTGGCGCTCATCGAGTTCCACCTCGGCGTGAACCACATCGACACCGAGGAGCTGTCGGCGGGCGAGGAGCATCTGGTGAAATGCCTGCGGCTGCTGCGCAGGTACCGGCTGTCGCACGGCTGCGTCTCCCTCTACATCCAGGCGCAGGTGAGGGAGGCGAGGAGGGGTGCAGAGCGGCCCGGTCCCGGCCTTGCACGGGGCCGGCCTTGGGGCCCCCCAGCTCCTGTGCACCCCCAGCTCCTGTGCACCCCCAGCTCCTGCGCACCCCCAGCTCCCCCTCCCGCGGCTGCCTCCCCTCACCGTGGGCTGCACACTGGTTGCCGGTGCTTCTCCCCTAATCCAGATACTATTCCATCTGTGAAGATAAAATCTAAACTAAATCTTAACAATGAGAGCGACCCTGAAAACATTCTTAATTCAAAACAAAATGCCTAAAACTTCAGTTTCCCTGGCTACACGGGTCTATCCCCTTCGGAAATTCTTGCCCATTCAAAGCCTTCTCCACTATCACCTCGCTTTAGGACTTTTGGGGATCATTTTGGTTCCAGCAGATCTCTTTGCCTAAGTCTCACAGTCTGAATTGGGATCGAAGCTCTTGAAAATCAAGATTTTATGAATGGTACCAAGAATTTTGTTTAAGCTCACAGTGGGAAATCCATTCCCTAATGTGGGTGACTCAGGAAATATTTACCCAGATTGATTCTATGTTAAGTAGCCTCAAAGACAAACTTCAACATTAAGGAGTTAAATAATAGGTCATATTCTTTTGTCGTGGTCCAGTAGTTTGAAACCCATAAATGATGAGAGAATACATCTTTTAAAGGTTTATTCTTATTGGAAAATCAGATATTCAGATAGGAAAGATAGAGAGGAAGATCTTATGTCAACAGCCAGAGCTGAGCCAATTCAAAGCCAGGAGCCTGCTCCAGGTATCCCACGTGGGCACAGGTTCTCAAGGCTTTGGGCCGTCCAGCTTTCCCAGGCCACAAGCAGAGAGCTGGACAGGAAGCAGGGCCACCAGAATTAGAACCAATAACCATATGGGATTCCGGCGTGTGCAAGGGAGGACTTTAGCCACTAGGCCACTGCGCCAGGCTCAAGAATGCATCTTTTTAAAACTGTAGGCCCAGTGGGTGGCACACAGTATGCGCATTCTAAGTATCTGCTGAATGAGTGAAGGGACTGTTGAGGTGCATGATGTGTTAAAGCTAAACTGCAGTTGTCTGAAATTCTCTTTAACTATATAACCTCAGACCAATACCTTGAAAATGGTTTCAGGAGTGGCTGTGGCCCTGCAAATTTTGCAACAGTTTGTGGTGCCTGGGTCCCATACCGAAGCATGGGGGCTGCAAAGGAGCGCTTCCAGACCCACCCCCCATCCAGCTCCCTGTTGTGGCACACCCTGGTTGGTTGTAGGTAATGGGCACCTGGGTCCTTGCCATCCATATGGGGAACCACAGGTGTTCCTGGCTTCAGTTCAGCCTGGCTGAACAGCGCAGGCTGTTACAGCCCTTCAAGGGACTGAAGCAGGGAATGAATGGAAGATCTCTTTCTCTGGCACTCTGCCTTTCAAATAAAAAAATCTTTTTCTAAAACCCATTTAAAAAAAAGTGGATAAATTCTTAACATAAGTTCTTGTGGAAATGAGAGTGACCATAAAAACATTCTTGATTCAAAACAAAATGCCCAATCTCAGTGTATTATCATTAATAGTCCTATATAGATTGATATATTTTATGAGGCCAGAAGCCCAGAGAACTGTTTCTGTGGAATGACTAAATCACTTTTTATTTTAAAGATTTATTTATTTTTATTGCAAAGTCAGAAATACAGAGAGGAGGAGAGCCCATGGAGATGGCTCGAGTAACTGGGTCCTGCCACCCATGGGGGAGGCCTGGATTGCGTTCCCAGCCTCTGGCTGTCTCAGTCCCAGCTGTTGCAGCTCTGTGGAGCTATCATATAAAATGTTAGGTCAACTTAACCTCAGCTGTTGTAGAAGCAGAAGGAAGATGGTGAATAAAATCTAAAGGAAACAGTCAATACTAAATTGACCGTTCATGGAGTGTATTTATAAAACTATAATTTTAAGAACTCTGGGGCCACTGTTGTGATACCACATTTTAAGCTGCTACTTGGTACAACAGTATCATGTATTGGAGTGCTGGTTTAAGTCCTGGATGCTCCACTTCCAATTTACCTTCTTGCTAATGCACCTGAGAATACAGTGTAAGATGGCCTGAGTTCATGGGCCTCTACCACCTATGTGGGAGAGTTGGATGCGGCATTGGGCTCCTGGCGTCAGCCTAGCCTGACCCCAGCTATTGCAACCACTAGGGAGTAAATGAGTGGATGGGAGAGCTCTTTGTCTTTGTGACTTTGTCTTTCAAACAGATAAATACTTTTAAAAAAATTAAAGGTTTGAAAGATTTATTTATTTGAAAGTCAGAGTTACACGGAAAGAGGAGAGAGAGATCCTACAGGTAACCTTAGCAACCAGAGCTGGGCCAGGCTCTGGTATCGTCAGAATTTTCAAACCAAGAGTCTGGAACTTCTTAGAGGTCTCCTGCACAGGTGGCAGGGGCCCAAGCATTGGGGTCATCTTCTGCTTTCCCAGGCCTTCAGCAGGGAGCTGGACTGAATATGGAACAGCCAAAGAAGGCACAAGCATGTTCCAACAAATACAAATAAGTCTTAAAAAACAAAAACAAAAAACCCAACTTACTTTAAATAAATTTTTCTTGAAAAGAACTCTGGGGCCCAGTGCGATAGCTCAGTGGCTAAACCCTCACTTTGCAAGTTCTGGGCTCCTATATGGGTGCCAGTTCGTTTCTCAGCTGCCCCACTTCTGATCCAGCTCCCTGCTGATGGGCTGGGAAAGTGGTAGAGGATGGCCCAAAGCCTTTGGATCCTGCACCTGCATGGAAAACCCAGAAGCTCCTGGTTGCTGGCTTCGGATCGGCTCAGCTCTGGCTATTGTAGCCACTTGGAGGGTGGATGGATATTTCTCTCTATATCTCCTTCTCTTGTAAATCTAATCTTCATTCACAATAAAAATAAACAAATCTTTAAGAAAGAGAAAGAGAAGGAACTCTGGAAAATACAAGTATGTCTTGTATTTTGGAATGGTAAACATAAGGAATCATAATAGCTGGTGGCAAAGGGCACGTAGTATCGTCAGAATCTTCAAGCATTATAATTTGAATTATTGCCCTATTCTGGAACCTGCAGGCTCACCCTTGTTTGTTTCTGGCTACCTTTGTCTCTTGTCTCCGGAATCTTGGCATAGTTGAGCTGATTTCTCTGGCTCCAGGTTACTCAGCACAGTGTTGCCCTGCTGGGACTGTAATCTCACTTGAAGGCATCCCTGGGGTGGATTCTGTCCCAGTTCACTCACTAGGTCGTTGTCAGGGTTCAGTTCCTCTCAGGCTTCTTCTTCTTTTTAAGATTTATTTCTTTTTATTGGAAAGCAGATTTGCAAAGAGGGAGCGACAGAGAGATGGTTTCCCATCTGCTGATTCACTCCCCAAACGGCCACAATGGCCAGAGCTGAGCCGATCTGAAGCTGAGAGCCAGAGCTTCTTCCAGGTTTCCCAGGCCACAAGCAGAGAACTGGATCGGAAGTAGGACAGCTGGAACATGAACCAGCTCCCAAATGTGATGCCTGCGCTGTCAGGTGGAGGATTACTGTGTTGAGTCACTGCATCCACTCCTTTCACAGGCTTTTTAAAAAGTTTTCAGGATCCATGTGGTGCACAGTGGGTTAAACTGATGCTTAAGACACTGGCATCTCATATCACTGTGCTGGCTGGAGTCCCAGCTGCTCTGATTCTGTATGTTTTTTGTTTTCTTCAAAATTTATTTATTTGAAAGGAAGAATTACAGAGAGGGAAGGGAGAGAGAGAGATGTTGAGAGGCATCTACTATTTACTGATTCCCCAGACATCACAGCAGCTGAAGCTGGGCTGCGCTGAAGCCAGCTGCTTTATCCGGGTCTCCCTCATGAGTGCAGCGGCCCGGACACTTGGCCCATCTTCTGCGACTTTCCCAGGCACCTTCGCACAGAGGTGGATTGCAAGCAGACCAGCCAGAACATGAACTGCTGCTTACATGGGATGCCAGCATCCCAGGCAGCAGCTTAACTTGCTATACCACAAGGCCATATTTGTAACCTAATCTTGTAAGAGGCTTTCCCTCCCTTCTGCCATGTTCTGTTCTTTAGAAGCAAGTCACTAAATCCCAATCATACTTGGGGGGTAGGGATTCCAGAAGGACAAGGATAGCAGGAAGCAGGAATTGGTGAGGGCTCATCTCAAAATGTTAATAAAACTCCATTGTATTTTATCAATATACTCTCTATTTTATCGATAATATTGGCTTTGAAGCTATGAAAGTCACTTCAGCTGGAAGACTTACATCATTGTTTCCTCTTTATTTTCCAGAATAACTTGGGTATCCTGTGGTCTGAAAGAGAAGAAATTGAAACTGCACAAGCTTATCTAGAATCATCTGAAGCACTGTATAACCAATATATGAAAGAGGTATGTGACATGGCAGATACATCTTCAGTTTTGATTGAAACTAGACAAAAACTAATCATAAGGAATCCCAGTTCATCATATTGGTATAACTACTCGGTGTACTCCAAAATTTCTCTGTAGAGCTATATGGAAAGTCTGCAATTTCTCATATATTAAAGACTTTGAGTGTTTAAACTTCTAAAAATTAATTTATTGTGAAGATTTATTTTATTTACCTTAAAGACAGGGTGATAGAGAAGAAGAGACAGAGAGGAAGAAATCCTTGATTTGCTGGTTCACTCTCCAGTACTAAAACGCAGGCTGGGCCAGACTGAAGCCTCGAGGCAGAAACTCTATCCCAGTCTCCCCCGCGAGCGTGCCCAGGTCCTGAGTAAGTGAGCTGTCTTCTGCTGCCTTTTCAGGAGCTGGGCTGAAAGCAGAGTAGCCAGGACACAAACCTGCACTCTGTGTAGGATGCCAGCATTGTAAGTGGCACCTGTTGTACCACAAAGCTAGTTGCAAATAATTTGTTGTTGTTGTTATGTTTTTGGTTATAATTTAGAATTGCAGTGCTTAGAGGAAAGCAAACAAGAACTACTTGAGCAAAATGTCTGAGCTCCTAGAAGCAGTGCATGCCTGAGAATGCCCAGGGAGGAGCGCTTGTAAAAACCCAGCCGGCTAGCTCCCAGGCTCCGGTCTAACAGTTCTGTGGTCTGGCCGGAGATGTGCATTTGAAACAAGGTTCTGGATGATACTTACACTGATGGTCTGAGTACCGAATCTTTACTTCTTTAGAGCAGTGGTTTTCAATGATTTTTATTTTGTAAGCCTGTGGAACCCTTCTGAAATTCTGCAAAAATTGAACAACTTGGCCAAGGAGTTCAATAGGGTTCAAGGTCACATCTAGATTCCTTCCTTTCCACCAGAATTGCTACAACTGCAGGGAGCCTACATTGAAAACTCTCCCTTTCGGAGTCACAGTGCTGCCAAGCTGCCAATTTTTATGTGAAAGAAACATTATCAGGCACAGGATTTTGCTATGCATTACTTCTGATCATAGCTATCTGCTTTTAAAAATGCTTTGGTATTTAGGCGGATGTTTAGCCCAGTGGGAAGGATGCCCTTTTTGTTTGTTTGTTTTTACTTTATTATTGTTATCATCTTATGATATAGTTCCATAGGCCCTGGGATTTCCTTATCTCCTCCCCAAGTCTCCTCTGCCCCGCCGCCCACTGAATTCCCCTATATTATTACTAGAATATAGTTCTTCATAAACAGTCATGTGCCCATCTTTGCGGGCACGGACAATGGTGAAGAGTTCAGCATCCTATTGTAAAGATATAGTTAACAATTTCATTGGGAGTTCGTTTTTTATTTGGAAGTAGAGCTGCACACTGCATTGTATCCTCACATCTGGATATGATAGTCTCCATTACATAGTTACTGAACATCCTGTTAAATAAAAAGCCACAACACACAATCAGCAACAAGAAGAAAAGTAGAAATTTATAATGCCATGAAGTTAAATAACATGCTACTGGATATGATAGTTTCCATTATACAGTTACTGTACATCCCCTTAAATGAAAAGACATGAAACAGAACCAAAAATAGGAAGAAAAGAAGAAATTAAAAACACCATGAAGTTAAATAACATGCTACTAAATGATTAATGTATCACTGAAGAAATGAAAATCAAAAACCTTCCCGAAGAAAATGATGCTGATGAGGAAGTGTTTTGAAGAGATTAAACTAAATTAAAAAAAAACACCAAAATCCATGAGATATAGTTTCCACTGATCTTTGTTGGTGAGATGTCTTCTGTAAGCAACAAGTAGATGGTTTTTGTTTTTTAATCCAATCTATTAATCTATGATGTTTCATTGATGAGTTTAAGCCATTTATATTCAGGGTTAGTATGAATGGGTGGTAATTTGATCCTGTCATTTTAGCAGTGGGCTGTTCTTGGAGGAGCCACATGACCTGGCCATGGGCACCCGTCAAAAAAAAACTAACCTTCAGGATGTGGTGGTCCTGGAATCCCACTGAGCTTCCCTAACCCACCAGGCAGCCAGTGTGCTCAGCTGTACATACCTCCAGGCAGGGGTCCTGAAGGCCTGCCACCGACCGCTACTTTCTGCTGCCTCATTCACTAGGTGCACATAGTCTAAAATACAAGTAAGAGTACTTTTGCACGGCTATGCAGTTAGAGAACTCGTACCTGTACCAAAAGGGAAAGCAGCACATGAAGGCATTGAGCTGTAAGAGAAGTGTCAGTAGACGTTTATCGTTTTCACCATGTTCCAGGCATTGCAAACTGCTAAGTAGTAATGTGAATAAAATCTGGTGCTACCCATAACAAGCTGCCTCGCTTTAAGGATAAAGATCATCAGGCATGTTAGTGACACCCACGAAAGATTTCAGAAAGTGCATTTGAAATACTTGTTTTACAGGCCCTTAACATCTTGTCTCCCTCCTCCCTTCCCTAAGTTGAGAATCTTTAAGCTCATATCCCTTCTACCATGACATTTTTTAGTTTTACCCTTAAAGTGCTGAGATGGGCAGAGCACTGAAAAGATAAAGATGGTGACGTGCATTTAGGGTCATAGTCTTGTAACTCAATTTGTTCATTTACAAGGTAAAGATGCGGGTACAGGTGTATGCAGCTGAGCACACTAGCTCCCTGGGGGAGGGAAGCTCAGCCGGCCTCCGGGACCACCCCATCCTGGAGGGTAGGTATTTTGACTCACACCAGTGCCTGTAGCTGGGCCACGTGGCTGCCCTGGGGGGGGCCCTGTGGCCACCCAGCGGCACACCCTCAAGGTTAGAGGGTCTTGATTTACAGGGGGAATGATGAGATCACACAGGTGATAGTGAGAGATGACCTGTGGTTTTTATACCCGGGTTAGGAATTACAGCTGAGGGACTTCCATAGAGAAGTCCACAACACATGTATGTAAATAGGGGACTGACACTAAATTGGTTTGGAGGAGAGAACAAGAGTGAGACAAGGGGTCTGATAGGATATGTGGGGGCAGTGTAGGCTCACCCCTGTGGAACTGCAGTCTCTGCTGGCTCGCCCCGGAATGGCGGATGGAGTTAGTCCTTGCTGAGGGGCTAAGGGGGCACCCCAGCTGGGTAGGGGCTCCCACTGGTGAGAATGGCTACAGACTACGCCAGCACAGGAGGGCACTGGGACTGTGGAGCAACAGACTGGGCTTGACTCCAGCCCCCTTGGGTACTCGTGAGAGCCCTTGGAATATGTCCACTTTGAGTCTCTGGGTTGATATGTGGTAGTGGTTCCTCATCCTTGGGTACCGGGGCGTATGGAAAGTCATGAGTAGTTTCCCCCTTTATCTCTCCTCTTCCCCCAGGAACAATAAGAAGGAATAGCAAATTTGGAAGCAATGAATTCACTCAGTTTTTCCTAAATCTCAAGCGTTCCCACCCTGATCAACCATGTAATTATTATTAAAAAATAAAAATAAAAGGAGAAGGTAAAGATGCCAAATGCCTATAGTATTTCACTTGCATATACCACCGAGGGACAGGTGTTGGGTGCAATGTTTATGTCACTGGGAGACCCACATCCCATTTCGGTCTCCTGGATCTGGTCCTAGCCATTCTACTCGTATTCCAGTTTCCTGCTAGCGCACACCCTGGAGAGCAGCTGCTGCTGGCTCGTGTAGTTAGATTCATACCACCCACATGGGACACCCATCTCAATGTGGGGTCCTAGTGTATGCGCGGCCCAGCCCTGGCTATTGTGGACATCTGGGAAGAAAAGCAATAGATGGAAAATATACCTCTCTGTCACTAGTGCCCTTCTAAAATTTAAAAATAAATAGCCAAGGCAGGAAAGAGTGGAAGCATTAGTTTCCATTTCCTTGTATTGAAAGAGGGAAGCCTATGTAATACTTTATTTCCTTGAGAAAAAATAGTAGAATAAATACTGAAAAACAAAACAGGAAAGCAACAAATACTCATTTAAATTTTGATTTCGGGCCTGGCGTGGGGGCCTAGCGGCTAAAGTCCTCACCTTGAATGCACCGGGATCCCATATGGGCACCGGTTCTACTCCTGACAGCCCTGCTTCCCATCCAGCTCCCTGCTTGTGGCCTGGGAAACAATACTTCTTGAAAAATAAGAGGAAATTGCTTTCTGGGTGACATGAAAGTAAGTGGAGTAGAAAATGAGGTGTGTTCTGGGGTATTGAAGATTTCTCTGCACACCCCTCCTAAAACTGTTCTGCACCTCAACTGTTGACATATATGCGTGGTTTTTTTTTAAGATTTATTTTTATTATTTTTCTTATTGGAAAGGCAGATATACAGAGAGGAGAGACAGAGAGGAAGATCTTCCGTCCGATGATTCACTCCCCAAGTGAGCCGCAACGGCCAATGCTATGCCGATCTGAAGCCAGGAGCCTCTTCCAGGTCTCCCACGCGGGTGCAGGGTCCTAAAGCTTTGGGCCGTCCTCGACTGCCTTCCCGGGCCACAAGGCAGGGAGCTGGAAGGGAAGTGGGGCTGCCGGGACACGAACCGCCGCCCATATGGGATCCCGGGCGTGCAAGGCGAGGACCTTAACCACTTGTGCCACCGCGCCGGGCCCGACATATATGCATTTTTAAAGTTACAAGCTAGTTTGGACTATCCTAAAATCTGCCAAGTTCAGTAAAAATTATGCTTCAATAGAATAAACGGCTAAATACAAAAATGAAAATAGACACAAGACAGCTGAATAGTATCCTATAGCCATTTTAAGGTGGATAGAAAGTGGTTGTATATAAACTAAAAATGAAATGTCAATGAAGTAGCCACAGGATGTGGTTAAGAACTTGCATTTTCTAACACATCAGTCACTCAATATCATGTCAATGAAATCCATAATGTTGTAAACTGTTGTAGATGTTATGTCATGGCTTTTAATAGATCAGAACGATATTCTGCCAGCTCTGCTTTTAGACCAGAGATGGTCTACCCAAGAAACTGTTGAGTTGATCTGAACAATAAGATGCTGGACTCTATGCATGGTACATGCTTACAATGTAAGAAGCATGACTGGATTTGAACTGTAATTGCAACAAGTTGGAGTAATCCACCATGGGGGGAGGGCACAGGGAGGGGTTGGGGGAACCTCAGAGCCTATGAAACAATGTCATGAAATGCAATTAAAAAAAAAAAAGAAAATGAGGTGTGTCAGGCTTTCAAACGTTGATTGCTTCAGTTCCTCCAGAAGAGGGCGCTGGACACTTACAGTTTAATATCTGCAGGAACTTGTGATTCGTTGTAGATTGGGAGTCCTCCCCTTGATCCTACTGAGCACTTTCTTCCTGAAGAAGAGAAGCTCACTGAACAGGAGCGATCCAAAAGGTGAGCAGAGCACTCCACCCTCATGGGTATTTCCACAAAATGCAAGGAAGGTGATGAAAAAGCACACAGTGTTTCAAGGCATATGTGAAGGTTCCAGAATGTGATTCTGCAACGAGTGTAGCTCCCATTTGCCACCTACGAGTTATGTGATTTTGCTCTGTGGCTTGGTGTCCTTTTCTGGCAGATAGCTGCAGTAACCACACCCATCTCAAAGGGTTGGCGGGAAGACCAAGAGGAGTATATATGATTTACTTATAAAGTATGAGTTATCACACAGCTGTCGATGTTCTTCCCTTCACAGGTTTGAGAAGGTTTATACTCATAACCTGTATTACCTGGCTCAAGTCTACCAGCACATGGAAATGTTTGAGAAGGCCGCACACTATTGCCACAGCACATTGAAACGGCAGCTTGAGTACAATGCCTACCATCCCATGGAGTGGGCTATTAATGCCGCCACCTTATCGCAATTTTACATCAATAAGGTAGGCTTGTCCAGCTGGTTGTCCAACAGGGAACCGCTAGCGAGAGAAACAGAACCAGTAGAACCTTGCAAAGATCATCTTTTAGCACCAGGTAGCTTTAATGATATCAAATGAGTCAGGAAGATACAGCTCAATTGGCCAGAAAACTTACATTTTTTTTTTTTTTGTTTCACGAATCCTTTTGAGTTCTAAAATATGAAGTTTTATTATTGTCTCACATGTTGCTAGCCAGTAAAGCTAGATGTTACCTAAGACCAGTTTTTAAAAAGAGGCATGCTGTTTTAGTTCATCTAGGGAGCTGTTACCTTAAACTGCAGATTGTATCTTGTTGTAGATAGAGCTTTATCTTTGTGTGATGATAATCTGGGAGCGATGAGATTTGTCTAAGGAAGTTGACTGTTAAATGTGGGTTCTGATAAAAGCATGTGATGCATCAGTTACTTTTCAGAATTAACTCCTCCCTACTAATTTTTCAATGCTGGAAATGTCTGCTGAATTCTAAAGTTCTACATTTTTCTGAGACACTTTTTCTGGATGAATTTTAGCATCTCACTTGTTTTTCAGAATTAGCTCAAGTCATTTTGTCATACTCTTAATTGACCCATTTATTTCTTTAGTCCTGAAGAGTTTCCAATTTGACAGTGCTTTTAAGCCCCCATAATCCTTAATAAACTGCCTTAGCTGTGGAAATTATTTCTAATTCTCAAGCCTCTTTGCAATTTGGCAGTTCTATTGATCAGAGTCCCCGCTTTCATCTCTCTGCTTTACCAGCTGCCTGCTCCATAGGCCCTTACTCCCCTGAGCTTTTTTTGTTGGTGTTGGTTCTGTAAATACACCCTATGTTTAAAGTATTGTGCCACAGAATTTCATTCAGAAAAACTGTTAGGAGAAAAAGAGCTGTGGCGACTGCAGCATTGCTTCTAAGACTTTGATCCCAGATCCAGTGTGTAAGTAATGATACTGCATGGCAGCGCATTCAGCTGATCTCCTCAGTCATTTCATTGTGGTCATCATGCTGAAGCGTTTCCAGTGCCTCTGCTTGTGGCGCCTCTTATGGCTGCAGATGCCCCTTGTTTTGTGCAGCAAACAGAGGGATTTGAACAATGCTAGAAAATACAGTTGTCATTTGTATCATTATCATCTTCATTTGATTCTGGTAATGAGGCGTTAGTGCTTGGTGACCCCTACCTGGCAGGTGCTAAAGTCCCCCAATACCAGCCACCTGGAAGGCAGGAGACACCCACCTTTCTAGCAGTGGTATTCACCAGGAATCCATGTGCACCAAATCCAAGGAATAATGATGGTTAAGGAGGTATAGGAACAGTGCAAGTTTATGTAAACAAACTTCTGACTTTCTGGGATTAACACCAACGTTCTAATACCTGCATGTTCTAGATGTTAGCTATGGCGCCCAGCTATTGCTGGGATGGCTTTTGAATTCACCATAACGAAGCAAAAACATTTGGTGCCGAGATTGTAGTCATGGCCAGCTGTGTAAAGACTTCTAGTTACAACGATATGAAGTGGGCATTCCGCTGACCAAAGGTGCCTTCCCACTTTCAGGTGGAGTTTCACTGTATTTCTGCTGGGCAGTTCTGGGACTTACACCACAAGCCAAAGTGTTGCTGTTCACAAGGGGGTCTTCTTTAAGTGTCTGAGATACTTAGTGTGCCTCTATTGGAATGGGTGAAGTTTTGAAGTGTCGTTGATAGAATAATTCCACTGAGTTCATCTTTAGAAATCTTTTCGCTTTAAACCTGGTGAGAACCCTGCTAGTAACTAAATTCCTCCCAAAGATTTTTAGAAAACGGGAATCTTTTCGTATCAGAGTGAGGGTAACCCTCTGTGCCTTTGACCGGTAGGATCCCTAACTGGATAAAATGAAGACTTGCGTCCTCCGGGAGAGTGCAGATGGGCTAAGAAGTTACCGTGGGCTGCTTCATTTGAACCTTAAAGACTTTGAGATGGTTTGAGTCTTAGGTAAACTTATTGTTAACCTAAGGAGTTAACACCTTTCAGTTAACAGTCATCTGCCAACCAGTTTACAATGCTACTAAGTGTTTGGGGCACTGTTACTTTAATCTTTGAGGTAGCCTTCTAACCAGATCATACGGTGTGGCTTACATACCTTGGTGTTGAGCAACGATGCGGGGCCTCCTTCGTGGATTTAGGCTTTTCCTGTGTTGAAGATTTCGGCATGCACCAATCGCATGTAAGGCTGCGAGATAGTCATCTTCACTCTGGTTTATTTTCCCAACAGCTGTGCTTCATGGAAGCCAGGCACTGTTTATCAGCCGCAAATGTCATTTTCGGTCAAATTGGAAAGATCTCAACCACGGAAGACAGTACGTTACCGTGTGCGTGATTTATGAGAGAGTTCTAAGAGCTTTCCTTGGGGGATGGGTGATTGGCAGACGGTTAGAGACTCGGCACGTGTCACTTTGGAGGGCCTGGGCTTGACAGCTGGCTCTGCTCTAGGTTCCAGATTCCTGCTAATGTGCACCCTTGGAGGCAGCCAATGCTGGCTCTAGGTCTGGGTTTCTGCCACTCAAGTGGATGACCCAGGTTGAAATCCTAGCTCCTGGCTCCTACCCAGCTAGGGCCCTTTGGGAGCAGAACCAGCAGATGGATATTCTGTTTCTATCTGCTCCTCAAATATAATTTTTTTAAAAGAATTTTCTTTTTTTAAGATTTATTTTATTTCTATCAGAAAGTCAGATATACAGAGATAAGGAGAGACAGAAAGGAAGATCTTCCATCCGATGGTTCACTTCCCAGGCAGCTGCAACAGCCAGAGCTGAGCCGATCCGAAGCCAGCAATCAGGAGCCTCTTCCAGATCTCCCACTCAGGTACAGGGTCCCAAGGCTTTGGGCCGTCCTCAACTGCTTTCCCAAGCCACAAGCAGGGAGCTGGATGGGAAAATGGAACCCCCAGGGTTAGAATTAAAAACCTTTTATCTATGTAGAGAGAAGGAGAAATAGGAATAAACATGTATCTTCCTCTAGATCCCCCTCTCCTTCTCTTCTTGTGAATCTGCCTTTCTAATAAATCTTTTTTAAGAAAATAAAAATAGAGCCCAGCGTGATAGCATAGTGGTTAAAGTCCTCGGTTTGCACGCACCGGGATTCCACATGGGCGCTGGTTCTAATCCCGGCAGCCCCACTTCTCATCCAGCTCCCTGCTTGTGGGCTGGGAAAGCAGTCGAGAATGGCTCAAATCTTTGGGACCTGCACCCGTGTGGGATACCTGGAAGAGCTCCTGGCTCCTGGCTCCGGATCAGCACAACAACAGCCGTTGCAGCCGTTTGGGGAGTGAACCGTAGGACAGATGATCTTCCTCTCTGTCTCTCCTCCTCTCTGTATATCCACCTTTCCAATAAAAATAAATAAAAAGAAAAAAAACAAAAATAATGAACTCTCAGTATTAGAAGAATGGTTAAATTGTGGAGTACCTGTTTAGTAATGCTGTACTTGAAAATGAAGCTGGCAGTGGATGCTGTGGTGTGGTGCGTTAGGCTGTAGCTCAGCATGCCCACATCCCATGTTGAGTCCTCCCTCCACTACTAAGCTAGCAGCCTGCTCGTGTGCGTTGTGGGAGGCGGTAGACAGTGGCTGAAGCGACTGGATCCTTTCCAACCATGTAGAAGACCCATGTCAAGCTCCTGGCTTCATCCTGGCCCAGTCCTGACTGCTGTGGGCGTTTAGGGTGGGGATTGCCTTTCCAGTCATAGTGAAAATAAGTAAGCACAAAACTGAAAATGATTTTAAAGAAAGAATGCAGGACACAATGAAAATTACACTTGTCCCATTCATTTTGACTGTCTCTGTTTGTGATTTTAGCTCCTGAGGCTGAAGGAGATGTGCCAGAACTCTATCATCAAAGAAAGGGGGAAATAGCAAGATGCTGGATCAAGTACTGTTTGACTCTCATGCAGAATGCCCAGCTCTCCATGCAGGTGAGGCAGTCAAAGGATGTCTTTTTCTTTCTTAGATGAGCCAGATTTACACGACAGCGTACAGCGGGACTTGTGTTCATTGATCTCTCTGTATGATTGTTAGGAAAGGTGTGGAGAATGTTCTCATAAAATTTATCTCTTGCCTTCCTCATCTCTCTGCCTTTTAAAAACCATACTCGTCCTTCAAAGCTTATGTTAAATAGCATCTTTGAAAACTTTCCGTTGTCATCCAGGTACAATGACTCCATGATTAAATATTCAACGTGCAGGCACTGGGATCCCATAAGAGCGCCAATTCATGTCCCGCCTGCTCCACTTCCCATCCAGCTCTCTGCTTCTGGCCTGGGAGGGCAGTAGAGGATGTCCCAAAACCTGGGGACCCTGCACCTACATGAGAGACCCGGAGGAGGCTCCTGGTTCCTGGCTTTAGATTGACTCAGCTCCAGCCAGTGTGGCCATTTGGGAAGTGAACTAGTAGATGGAAGATCTTTCTGTCTCTCCTTCTTGAAACTCCATAGAACTTTTCTGCCCCATCCTAAGCCATTGAAATTGTGTGTGTGTGTGTGTGTGTTACCCCTATTTGCATTCTTATTCTTTTATTATCTTATACTGTAAGCAGCTTAAGGGCAGAAGTTAATTCTCACCAATGTTTATATACTTTGCAGCATTATGTTACCTGAATTTGATAAAATGTAAAAGGATAGACTTTTTTGTTTTAAATATTTATTTATTTGAAAGTCAGAATTAGAGAAAAGGAAAGACAGAAAGATGTTCCATCCCGATTCCCTCCCCAGGTGGGTGGACTGTCAGCAATGGATTAGGTCGGAATCACACACATCTTCCGCCTGTGATTTGCTCTCCAGTGGGCTGCCATGGCCAGGCTAGAAAAATAATATACAGGAGGTTTAGGTATTTTTTAATTTAAATACTTTTTTAGCTTTTTTTTTTTTTTAATTTTTAAGAAAGGAAGGAGTTTTAGGAAGTATTTAAGATACTATATCTGCTAGATCATGCTGGGAAGTAAGAATTTTCTTTTAAGTTTGCTCTTGGACTTGACAGCAACAGGTACATAGGCTATTTAACCGTAATTTATGTTTTCCTTTCAGGACAACATAGGAGAACTTGATGTTGATAAACAGTGTGAGCTAAGAGCTTTAAGGAAGAAAGAACTAGATGAGGAAGAAAGCATTCGGAAAAAAGCCGTGCAGTTTGGAACCGGTGAGCTGTGCGATGCCATCTCTGCCATGGAAGAGAAAGTGAGCTATCTTAAGCCTTTAGATTTTGAAGAAGCCAGAGAACTTTTCTTACTGGGCCAGCAGTATGTCTTTGAGGCAAAAGAATTCTTTCAGATCGATGGTTACGTTACCGACCACATTGAGGTTGTCCAAGACCACAGTGCTCTGTTTAAGGTGCTTGCGTTCTTTGAAACTGACCTGGAGAGACGGTGCAAGATGCATAAACGGAGAATAGCCATGTTAGAGCCCCTAATTGTTGACCTGAATCCACAGTATTATCTGTTGGTCAACAGACAGATTCAGTTTGAAATTGCACACGCTTACTATGATATGATGGATTTGAAGGTTGCCATTGCCGACAAGCTAAGGGACCCTGACTCACACATTGTAAAGAAAATCAATAATTTGAATAAGTCCGCACTGAAGTACTACCAGCTCTTCTTAGACTCCCTAAGAGACCCAAATAAAGTTTTCCCTGAGCACATAGGGGAAGATGTTCTCCGCCCTGCCATGTTAGCAAAGTTCCGAGTTGCCCGACTCTATGGCAAAATCATCACTGCAGATCCCAAGAAAGAGCTGGAAAATTTGGCAACATCATTAGAACACTACAAATTCATCGTTGATTACTGTGAAAAGCACCCCGAGGCTGCCCAGGAAATAGAAGTTGAGCTAGAACTTAGTAAAGAAATGGTTAATCTTCTCCCAACCAAAATGGAGCGATTCAGAAGCAAGATGACCCCAACTTAGCTCTCACATGTACACAGGAAATGTGCGGTATAGAGAATTCTTTCCCTGGTCAGACAGGCGCAGTTCCTTGTGGTCCTTACCTCTAGAGGCAGAAGAGTGACCTTTGAACTTGAGATGCAGCTCCATTAACGATCCACTAGGACCTTCATCAACATGAAGTTAGTAATTTATACCTAATTATGTAAATTGCCTTGTTAAGATTGGCATGTGGTTTATATTTTAGATTGCTGCTTTCCTACTTAGATACAAACATTTCCGCCCCCACTTACTAACTGTAGGTTCTTTGTTGACCTGGTACTCGCTAGATTCCTTACAGGGGAACCTACTGCCTAGTGGATGAGCCTGTTACTCTATTAAAGTTGAAAAATTAACTTCCTGTAATTATTCTTTCTAAAATAGTTTCTTTCCTAAATGCCAAGAGAAACTTATCCTTTTTGAAAATAGTAAAAATTAAGGTATGTTGTTTTAAAGTGGTGTAAAATGGTTTGTCCCAATTATTAAAAAAAAGGGGGGGAGCTTTTGGGAAATAAAATAAATTGGATGTTTCGCTAATAAAAACTTCTATTTCTCCTTTGTGTCCTTGAAAGAGCTGATTTTATTTGTTAGCACTTCAAAAGTATTAGCTTTTTGAAACCAGAGAATATTTCTTCAGCATTGCGTAGCTAGAAAACATTAAAATGATGTTCATAAAATATCATAAAATTACTAGCCTGTTATTATGTGCCAGAAAGCCTTAGTGGCAGCTGTTTCTCATCAGAGAATCTTTGTGTATGTGTAAGCCTTTCTACCCTGTTGCAAAAGGATATGTATGTGGTGGTTAGGCATTGTTGATATGTGTTTTCCATTTTAAGCAATGCACAATTAAAATGGAGTCCTCTTCCTGCAGATAGAACCCACTGTAAAATTCAGTATAGAGAATCGTTTGGCTGCCTATTCATTTGTTTCTGCAAGTTTAGTACTATATCAGCTATAAGATTCTTGTGTGCATAAATGTGTGAGTAAGATAATTACCTTGACCTTTCTTTGATGTACTTTTTTTTAAGGTTTTCCTAAGGAGTCTTTATTAACCCAGCTTGGTGATAATAGAGCATACTAGAAATAGCAAATCACAAGTTCATATGGCAATCCAACCAAACATAATCCGAAGGGGAACAAATGGTCATTATCCTTAAGTCCATTCATTAAGCTGAAGACCTATGTCCCAGCTTCCCCAACAATATAAGTTATCCTAAGAGACAAGCAACAGATAACCTGGACACGCTTACAGAGCTGCAGACGTTCACCTTTCCCTGGCTGCTCTGCCCACATTCCACTACTGCTAGGCCTCACCTCTCCTGGAACTCCTGACAGCACACAAACCAGAAACAACATTAGTATACCCATTGCTTCATCTAAGCAGTGCACAGGGACCATGCTCAGGGCATTACCTGTCCTGGGGCAGCCAAGAGTCAAGGTGCAAGAGCAACGGAGGCACCCGGGCAGAGAGAGAGAGATGTACATTTGAAAACAGTGGTCACCAATGTGTGATGCGCTCGATATGTGACTCACATTTATTACTGAGGTGTACTGTTTGTCAGGCACGGTTCTTACTTTTCTAAGCCCAGAGGATATAGTGACGAGCAAGATACACACGGCCCTGCTCCAAAGAGCAAATAAGCAAGATAATTTAGGGTCATAGTACTATTAAGAAGGAAAGGAAAGTGACATAGGTAACATTTATGGGAAGGGTGCTGTTCTAGTTGTGTTCATTTGCACGGGACTTTGGGAAAATGAGAAGTGACCAGTGATGAAGAAAAAACAGCAAAGTGACCCTTTGGTGGGGCAGACCAGGCCAGGCAGGGCTATAACACCTGTTGGCCTCTGTGTAACCTGGATCAGAGACAAGCCAGGCTGGGTGGACAGTACCTACTAGTACATGCATAAGCCAGAGGGGGTGAGGGTTGGTTGGGCTTTGCCACAGCATCAGCTGGCAGATGCTGGCATGGGGGGAAAAACTGTTGAGCTAAACTGCAGTACCACCTGGAGAGTCAGGATCCAGGAGTGGGAGTGGGCCCATTAGGGAAACTGGGCTACAACTGTGGTGAGCATGAGAACCAGGACTGGGGCAGGCATGGCTAGATACAGAGTGGTACTCACTGGCACATGTGTGGGCTGGATAGGGGGGCTAGTTGGTTTGAACGAGGCTTCAATGCTCATTGGCATGTGTGAGAGCTGAATGGGATGTGGGACAGACAGGACCAGTCTGCTGTACATACTGGCAAGCACAGAGGCAGGCCTAGTGGGAGTTATTGTAGGTCACTCCAACTAGGCTACGATTCCCACTGATTTGGGCAGTGGGCAGGATTGGACTGGATTGCCACACCCATTAGTTTGCCTAGAAGACAGGGCTGGAGACAACTGACTCAGCATTTGCAACTAACAGTATGCATGTAGGCCGATTTGGGCGACGGCCTGTACGGGACCCTGTATTGGCATGCACATGCAAGAATCGGGTCTGGGATGATCTCGGATGAAGTTTCTTTGGGAATCCCCCCAGCTGATCTGCTAGATTCAACCATGGAGAAGAATGCAGGTTCCATGGTCTGACCGTGGAGTGCATGTGTCAGAGCTGGGCCTCCTCAGTGGCTCAGACGGAGCAGTGGACAGCTTATCCAAATGCACATGGTGGATATGGCAGTACGTTGGAGACTGCAGAGGACACCTGGTACCATAATAGAGGATGGGACAGAACAAATCGATCAACTACCCCAGCCAAGAGTTGGTAATGAATAGCTGAGCAAACAGCGTCTCTAAGGTGAACCGTGTCAGCCAGTGGAGTCTGGAGAGATTTCATCATGATTGGAGTGGCAAGACTGGCAGCAATACAGAACTGTTGAACTCGCAAAACCACTTGAGCAGGACCCTCGGAGCCTGCCCCACATTAGGGGCCCTGGGATGGTTGGGAAGCTGGGTGTGACTTCTCTCCTTATCTCTCTCCTTAACCCCAGATACAGTAAGGAAAAAAAGAGATTGTCTCACCCACTTTCCTCTAGTCCTTGACCCTTTTCACCCTATTAGAATGTGTAAAAATGATCAAAATAAAATGTATACAATTAAAAATAAGTTCAGGGAAGGAACCAGTAGTGTGATGACACAGGAGAAGCTGCCCTCGATGCCAGCATCCCATGTCAGCACTCGTTAGAGTCCTGGCTGCTCCACTTCCTTTTTTTTTTTTTAAGATTTATTTATTTCCATTACAAAGTCAGATATACAGAGAGGAGGAGATATAGAGAGGAAGATCTTCCGTCAGATGTCAGATGATTCACTCCCCAAGTGACTGCAACGGCCGGTGCTGTGCCGATCCGAAGCCAGGAGCCAGGAACTTCCCCCAGATCTCCCAAGTGGGTGCAGGATCCCAAAGCATTGGGCCGTCCTCGACTGCTTTTCTGGGCCACAAACAGGGAGCTGGATGGGAAGTGGAGCTGCCGGGATTAGAACAGGTGCCCATGTGGGATCCCAGCACATTCAAGGCGAGGACTCTAGCTGCTAGGCCACACCGCTGGGCCCTGCTCCACTTCCTATCCAGCTCCCTGCTGGTGGGCTGGGAAAGCAGCAGAAGATATCCCAAGTCCTTGGACCACCCCCTGCATCTAGTTCCTGTCTCCTGGATTTGGCCTGTCCCACCTCCATCAACTGCTGCCACCTGGGAAGCAAACCAGCAGATGGAAGACACCTTTCTAACTGTAACTCAACCTTTCAAATGAATAAATATAAATATATAAATATATATAAAGGTTGGGCCCAACATGGTAGCCTAGTGGCTAAAGTCCTCACCTTGTATGTGTCAGGATCCAATATGGGTGCCAGTTCTCATCCCAGAGGCCCCACTTCCCATCAAGCTCCTTACTTATGGCCTGGGAAAACAGTCGAGGATGGCCTAAGACCTAGGGACCCTGCACCAGCGTGAGAGACCAGAAGAGGTTCTTGGCTCCTAGCTTCATATCTGTGCAACTTCAGCCCTTGCAGCTGCTTGGGGAATGAATCAGCAAATGAAAGATCTTCCTCTCTATCTTTCCTCCTCTCTGCATATCTGGACTTTCTAATTTTAAAAAGTTAACAGAAAATTGATATTAAAAAACTATGCAGAGATTTGGGCCCAGCACAATAGCATAGTGGTTAAAGTCCTCGCCTTACACATGCTGGATCCCATATGGTCGCCGGTTCTAATCCTGGCGGCCCTGCTTCCCATCCAGCTCCCTGCTTGTGGCCTGGGAAGGCAATCGAGGACGGCCCAAAGCCTTGGGACCCTGCACCCACGTGGGAGACCTGGAAGAGCTCCTGGCTCCTGGCTTCAGATTGGCTCAGCTCCGGCCATTGCAGTCACTTGGGGAGTGAACCATCAGACAGAAGATCTTCCTCTCTGTCTCTCCTCCTCTGTATATCCACCTTTCAATAAAAATAAATAAATCTTAAAAAAAAAAAAAACTGTGTAGAGATTTCAAAAATTTTTGCATCCTAATCAATATATAGATGAACTCCATTTTCTTTTTATCTTTTTTATTTATTTTTATTTCTATTGGACAGTCAGATATACAGAGAAGAGAAGAGAAGAGAAGAGAAGAGAAGAGAAGAGAAGAGAAGAGAAGAGGAGAGAAAAAGATCTCCTATTCACTGGTTCACTCTCCAGAGAGCTGCAAATGACAGGAGCTGAGCTTTAGCTGCTAGGCTACGCCGCTGGGCCCTGACTAGGTCGGCTCACCTCAAGCCGTGGTGGCCACTTGGGAAGTGAACCAGTGGACAGAAGAAGATCTTTCTCTTTGCCTGTTCTTCTCTCTGTAAGTCTGACTTTCTAATAAAAATAAGTAAATCTTAAAGAACAGGGAGAAGAAATTGAGTCCTTCTATCATTTAGTACATGTTGGTTTGGGTTGAGTTCGGAGTCACGGTGATGTCATGATTTGAGGTTTTTGGACTTCCTGGTAATACTGGAATGTTTCGTGCTGTGTCACCTCCTTGAAGTATGTAAAGCTGGTGTTTCATTATTGGTTTCATCCCTGTTACTGTGGCGATGCTGATGGGAAGGACGGGCTGGCTTGCTCCCTCCCGGTTAGCTGGTTCAGTAGTCGGTGCTAAGCTTGCAAAATCTGCTCTGAAGTGTATATATCCGCAACGCTTAGCGGCATTAGCTGCATGATAGAATTTGGGCCAAAGCCAGTGACCCATAGCAGCCACAGGCTCAGTTCAAGTAACCTTTTGTTCTTCTTTTCCTCACCTCTAAAAGCAACATCGGGGTGAAGACTGCATAATGGAGCTAATGACAAATGTCTGCTGGATCCCACTGTCCTTTGCAGGTTCCTTCTCGTGTGGGTGACTAACAGGCAGATAACACCATCCACGCATTCCTTCACTGATTCACTGGGAACTGTTGAATGCTTGTTACCAGGAGACCTCATAGCCCTCCATCCTGAGTAAGCCGTCTGAGAAAAATGTTGAAATTTGTATGTGAACATGAAGAGCTTCCTGATTCCATACGCTGTCCTCTGGGGAAAAGCCTAGTCTGGGACTTTTCACCGCCATCCCCCTGCCTTACGGTTCTTACTCTGGTATCTCTAGGAGGCTGCTCTGTGATGGAGAGAATTTTCCCACTCAGTTCCTGGGGATGGTTCTTGTACCTGCCCCTGTTTGCTGCGCTTGTCTGGGTGGTCTCTGTCTTGCCTGCCAGATCATGGGGTCTGAGCCCATGCTGCTGGTTCTTCCTGAATCCTGCGAGAGGGCAGGGCTTCATAGAGATATGGTTCATTTATTTATTTTTTGTTCTTATTTATTTATTTATTTATTTATTGTTATTTATTTTTATTTTCTAAGCTATATGTCTTTTAAATGTGTTTATTTATTTGAAAGGCATGGAGACAGAGAGGGAGATAAAGGGAGATCTTCCACTGTTGGTTTACTCTGCAAACGGCCACGATGGGTAGGGGCTGGAAATCGGCTAGCTCAGCCATCAGCTCGGCCTTGCAGGGTCTGTGTGAGCAGGAAGCTGCAGCTGGGAGCCAGAGCCAGGAACAAAACCCCTGTGAAACCAGGCATCTTAGCGGCCGGGCTGAAGGCAGATGCGAACAATAGTATTTTAAAATTTTTAAATGCATAGAGATACATTTATATTGTAAGAGGGCTTTAGGGGCCTCTTGCATTTCAGAGAATTGTCTCTTAAAAAAATTAACTACAGCCCATGATATTCATTTCTATTTTTAAATTATTTTTTTTTTATCCTTGTGGCTATTACACTTTGATGAGAAAGAGCTGTGTGCTGATGGGACATCCAGAGAGCCCAGCCGTCATAAAACCTCACCCATCGGTGAGCCCTGGGACCCAGCCAGACCCCACAGCTAGCAGCCTCTTTCGCAGAAGGTCGTGACCCAGAATTCGGTTTTTATCTACAGGAAGCAGCTAGAAGGCATTGTACGTGCTCTGTGTGTCGGTGGGATTTTAAAAATGTAGTTCAGGACAGCAAAGCTGCAAGCAACCTGGATGATAATGACTTGTTAAATCTGAGAAGCCACACACCTGGTCTGTGTCCCCTCTGACTCCTCCCATTGCTCAGCACCCCCTCCACCATCCCGATCTCAATCACTTTGCCTTTCACCTTACTGCTCGAAGTCAGATATTGTTATCAACGAATAATCAGCCTGCATTATCCCCTGTGACCTCCTGCGCACAACCTTTACCCTTTGCATTTGTGTCCCAAAAGCCACGGCTTAGACCCTAAGAACATGGTGCAGTCACGTAGGCAATGTTAACAATGGAAACAGTTCCCTTACCACGTGCACCGGCTGATTGTGTAAATCTGCCAGATGGGCATAAGCCCTGCTTCTGAGTAGTTAATCTTTTATTCTGTGCATGAAGCCCATAAAATATAATTACCTTCCATTTGTAACTAAGGGGCCCAGCGCGGTAACCTAATGGCTAAAGTCTTTGCTTTTATATCCACCGGGATCCCATATGGGCACCAGTTCTAATCCCAGCAGCTCCATTTCCCATCCAGCTCCCTGCTGGTGGCCTGGGAAAGCAGTTGAGGACAGGCCAAAGCCTTGGGACCCTGTGCCTGCATTGGAGACCTGGAAGAAGCTCCTGGCTTTAGATTGGCTCAGATCTGGCTGTTGCAGCAAGCTGGGGAATGAACCAGCTAATGAAAGATCTTCCTCTCTGTCTCTCCTCCTCTCTGTACATCTGCCTTTCCGATAAAAATAAATATTTTTTAAAAATTACATTCCATTTGTAACTAAGAAGTGTTTCCCAAGTTTGTCTGAAAAGTAAAGTTTCATTCTTTGAGGCTGTGTTAGCATGCCCTAAACTGTTAGACAATTCCATGGGTCTGCTTTGTACCATTTTAATGAAAAAGCGACACCTACCTTTTGATATATCTTAGACAGGACACGTAGGCCAAGTACAGAGGGGATGTTTGGAATGATCTAACTGGAAATGCAGTCATGTATTATAAGGGAAAGTCGCTTCGAGATCCCTTATGGCCCCCAGAAAACCAAGCAGTCAGCCTCTGGAAGCTGATTAGACACAAGGGGCCTGGGCATCCGCCTTGGGACGGCACCAAGCTGCCACAGGCAGAGAAGAAAAACAGGGTTCAACATGATCTGAATGTTCAACCACCAGGCTGCTGCTCACACAGGCGCCCTGGTCCTCCAGGACTGTGCAGGAGTTTGCTAATGCAACTGCTAGTTAACGATTCCTGAGTAATTGGGACAGTTAGCCTTAAGATCATGCTTTCAGCAATAGACTATATTAACATCAGCTGTAAGGTATCACGCTTCCTAAAACAAGTCCCAGCAATGTCTACATCAGACATTTATTGTTAAAATGTGGACTCCCAGGCTGTAACCCAGATCTGATCAGAAGCTCTGGGGCTGGGGACTAGGAATCTGTTTTAGCACAACTCCAGGGGATTCCTGGGTACAGCAAAGCACACCTGTACTTGGCAGTTCAGAGAAGGAAGCTGGAGCTGGAGTGGATTGCCTCATGAGCAGAAAGTTCTTCTATGCCTTTGGTCCTCAAGGGGAACCTAGCCTGTGGACGAGAGACAGAATGAACATTCCCCGGGGGCTTTAGGTAACCTAGACGCACAATTCCCGGAGCTCCTTGTACTTGGAGGAGAATTCTGCTGGGGGCCGACCAGCTGGCGGCTGAAGTTAGTTGCCACAACACTGGGTCTCAGAGTCCAAGGAGACATGTAGGTGAAATAGAAACACTCCCTAGTGAACTCTGAAGAATATTCTAGAATGTCTCAAGGGAGATAAGGAAAGGGAAGAGATGGTTTGACGAGGAGCACAGACTGGGTGAGCAGCAATGCTTGGGAGATTTGAATGTAAATCCCCAAAAAGTTGTTCCAGTGGTGTGATGAACAATTTCCTCTGGGGCGTATAACCAGGACCATCTCTCAGATCCAGCAAATAACTCTGGGATACCTCCAGGAAGGGCTACATTCCTGAGAAGTCTGGCTAAGATGAAAATTGTGGAAAGAGATTCATTCTCCTACAGTAGACAGAACACCTTTGGCTGCTGTCAGGATGGCTACCTCTGGTGGGCTGTGGCTCCCAATTTGAAAGATGGTTTAGCTGCCACTGACACACGGGGACTCCAGACGCCCGAATCCCCTTCATGCTGCACTGCCAGAGTCCCAGGTGGACTGAGCCGACTCCAACAGCATGTCAGACCTGTGCCGAGTGCTCTCACGTATCGCTTGTCTGACTACCACGCCCCCGCAACCCCTTTACCAAGCAGGGATCTTTGTCAAGGTCACATCCAAAGCTAGTAAGTGTCTGTGGTGGTTAATTTTGCAATGTTCAGCTTGGTTAGGCTATGAGGTCCAATTGTTTAAACACTGCACTGGGGGCTGAGGCTCGCTTCAGAGTGATGGTTAAGATACTGTTGGGATGATTGCTTCCCACCTCACAGTGCCTGGGTTCGATCCTTGGCCCCCAGTCCTTGCTGCAGCACTCTGCTAAAACCAACCCTGGGGGATGAGGACAGCTCTGGTTTCTGCCATTCACAGGGGAAACCTGGATTGAGTTCCGGGCTCCTGATCGTTGTGGCCAGTGGAGGAGTGAACAGAAGTAGTGTCTGTCTGTCTCTCTCAAATTAATTTTTAAAAAATTTTAAATGGCTGTCCTCTATGTTGGTATAAAGGTATATGGGAGGAGAGAGTGACATTTAAGTCCGTAGACTTTGAGGAAATTAGACAACCCTCCAGAACATGGGTGAGCCTCCCCCATGTTGAAGCCTCCCCCAGGTAAGGCTTTCTGAGACCAGACTCAAGTCTCGAAAGGAGGAAGGAGGAAGGGATTCTCTCTCTAGATTACCTTTCAACTCAAGACTGCGATAACCCAGTCCTGCTGGAATCTCTACCTCCTGACCTGGCCCCTGCAGATATTGGAATTCCAAGTCCCCACAGTCCTGAGTCAACTCCTTAAAATAATTCTGTCTGTCTGTCTGTCTGTCTCTCTCTCTCTCGCTCGCTCACTTACTTGCTCTCATACAATATTCTGTGTGCAGAGAATTGAGTGGTGCAGGACCTCAGAAGGGCTCTGGCTCTGCACTCTGTGTTCCGTGTGCTGGCAGGGCTTGTGTCGGGCTGAAAGGCTAACCCAGGACTGGGCCAAGCAGAACACTAGCAATGAGAGAGAAGTGCAAAGAAGCAGAGCTGAGACCCTGACGCGGGACACAGGCCTCCCAAGGGACCCCTCAGCCGCTGCGCCAAATGTCCCCTCTCCCCCACTGCTTTGTGATCATTTTTAAAGTCTTTATCTGAAAGAGAGGGCGGTGGTGAAGGGTATCTTCCACCAGCTAGTTTGCTCTCCAAATTCTCACAGTGGCCAGGGCTGGATCAGGCTGAAGCCAGGAATCAGGAACTCCACTGGGGTCTCCCACATGAGTGGCAGGGACCCAGGCAGTTGAGCCATTGTCTGCTGCCTTCGAGGATGTGTATTAACTGGAAGCTGGATTGGAAGCAGAGCAGCTGGGATTTGCGCTCAGCACTCTGATGTGGGATGGCAGCTGGACCACCGTGCTCCGGCGCAGCTGTGGGATCTTAAACTCAGTCTCACGACTGAACCCCTTTCAGCTTCCCTTTGCCTGCCCATAATACTAATTTGGGGAAAAGAAAAGATCAATGGGCCAGTTGGGGGACTGGGTGAATGATACACACCAAGGTCCTTTGCCTAACTGCTGAGAACATGTTAATTTCTATAGTGGTTTTTAAAAATATATTTTTGTTTATTATTGGAAAGGTAGATTTACAGAAAGAAGGAGAATCAGACAGGAAGATCTTCCATCCCATGATTCACTTCCCAGGTGACCACAATGGCTGGAGCTGTGCCAATCTGAAACCAGGAGCCAGGAGCTTCTTCCAGGCCTTCCATGCGTGGGTACAGGGTTCCAAGGCTTTGGGCCATCCTCCACTGTGTTCCCAGCCCACAGCAGAGAGCTGGAGCAATTGGGACATGAACCGGCACCCTTATGATACCCCAGCATTTGCAGAGGAAAGGGAAGGATTAGCCAATTGAACCAATGATGAACTTAGCATTATCATTGATCTCCTCACTTAGTATTCTTAAAAAAGAAAAGATTTATCTACTTATTTGAAAGGCAGTGTTACACACAGAGAGGGAGGGGTATATAGAGAGATCTCCCATGCACTGTTTCACTCCCCAAATGGCCACAAGAACCAGGGCCGGGCCAGGCATAGCAGGAAACCACGAACTGCTTTAGTTGCAGAGACCAGGGACCTGGACCATCTTCCACTACTTTCTCAAGCATATTAGCAGGGAGCTGGATCAGAGTGGAACAGCACTTGAACTGGTGCTCATATGGAATGCTGGCACCACAATGAGAGGCTTTACTCACTGTGGTGCCACAGCACCAACCCCTATTTACTGTTCTTGATGACTCAGTGGCATGGATCATTTTCCCCTTTCTCTAAACCTTCCTCCTTGTTTTAAAGAGAACACATTTCAGCGGATGAAAGGGGAAAGTAGAGGAAAAATGAAGACTTGAATGCAAAATGGAACAAGCCAAGAATCTGATTTAGAAATGATCTCTGAGCTTCCTTGTTCCTGAGGAGAAAAAAGAAACTGGATTGGTTAGGTAAGCCAGCACTGTCATCCACGATATCCAACTGACAGCTTAGGGGAAACACTCAGGGACAGGATTTTTTTTCCCCCTTCCCATGTTGCTGCCTCCTGGGCTTTGGTGACCCATTCTGCTGGTGGGAAGGTGGTTGGTGAGAAAGAGTTTCTGAACGAGTCAGTGGTCCTGATCCTTGGGAGGCGCACCTGTCGCGTCTCTGGGGACTCGATGGAGAAGATCTAGCTTCTGGCCCAGAGAAGGAAAGGTGTAACATGTGCTTCAGAAACCAAGAGCGTCACACATGGGAAACAAACAAGATGTGTCACGCTGTGGTTTGCAGCAACGCCTGTTTCCTGTCTTTTGCAATTTCAGGCTCAGTGGGCCTTGACATAGGCATGAAGTGTGCAGGTTCTGAGGGTTTTTTTTTTCTTTGCATTTTTGCTCCCACTTCTTGGATAGCTTATCCACAGCAGTCAGTGATGCCTGGCTGAAGACTGCTGTGTGCCAGGACCTGCCTGGGCACCCATGCCTCCGGCCTGTAAGGACAAGGCCTGGGCTAGGAGGAGGCGCAGCTTTCTCAGGGCTCTAGGAATTCAGAGGAGGCCACCTGCAAACATAGAGGGGACTTGAAGGATTAGGTGGGTGGAGGAAGAGGCCCTGGGGAGCTGGCGCCACGGTATAGGAGCTCATGCCTCTGCTGAAGTGCCAGCATCCCATGTGGGTGCTGCTTCAAGTCCCTGCTACCCCACTTCTTATCTAGCTCTCTGCTAATGTGCCTGGGAAAGCAGCAGAGGATGGCCCAAATATCACCCACATGGGAGATCTCAAAGAAGTTCGGGCCTCCTGGATTCCAATCATTTGGCCTTTTGAGGAACGAACCAACAGAGAGAAGTCTGTGTGTGTGTGTATGTGTGTGTGTGTGTGTGTGTGTGTGTGTGTGTATTTAATTCTCCCACTTCAAGTGCTGGGATCCCATATGGGCACCAGCTCATGTCCCAGCTGCTCCACTTCCTATACAGCTTCCTGCTTATGTTTTGGGAAAGCAGTGGAGGATGGCTCAAAGCCTTGGGACCCTGCAGCCTCATGGAAAAACTGAAAGAAGCTCCTGGCTTCAGATCAGCTTGGCTTCAGCTGTTGTGGCTACTAGAGGAGTGAACAAGCTGATGGAAAATCTTTCTTTTTCTCCTTTCTTCTGCAATTCTGCCTTCCCAATAAAAATAAAATAAATCTTTAAGATAAATCCATAAATAAATCTTAATTTGTTTCAGGAATATTCTTTATCCTCCCATTGGAAATAGCTAGTTATCTTGCTTTTTTCACCTTTTTTTAAAAGATTTATTTATTTTTATTACAAAGTCAGATATACAGAGAGGAGGAGAGACAGAGAGGAAGATCTTCCATCCGATGATTCACTCCCCAAGTGAACACAATGGCTGGTGCTGCACCAATCCGAAGCCAGAAACCAGGAACCTCTTGCAGGTCTCCCACGTGGGTGCAGGGTCCCAAGGCTTTGGGCCATCCTCGACTGCTTTCCCAGGCCACAAGGAGGGAGCTGGATGGAAAGTAGAGCTGCCGGGGTTAGAACCGGTGCCCATATGGGATCCCACCTGGTACGTTCAAGGCAAGGACTTTAGTCGCTAGGCCACACCGCTGGACCCAATAGCTAGTTATCTTTATTTTGGCTTCTTGTGCCCAAATATGCTGGTGTGTGAAACACTCAGTTGCTTTTCAAATCATGGGAACACACTTCTGTGCCATGAGGGGAGACCAGGCAGAAGGGTGGGGACATGTGCAGGGGCATGTGAGCCCAGGAACTGCCATCAGAGAGCACCCAGCACAGGGATCTCCTGTCTGTGTACAATCCAATCTCACATTCTCTCCATTCAGTAGAAGACAAAATGTGCCCCAGGACACGGAGCCAAAACATGGAAGGAGTCCAGCTTCAAAATTCAGGTACCTGGGCTGAAATGATGCTAGAGTGGGGTAAACTGTCACATGCAATGCCACAATCCCACATTAGGGAGTTGGTTAGAGTTCTGGCTGCTCCATTTTTGGCCCAGCTCCCTCTTCATGTGCCTGAATGACGGAAGAAAATGTCCCAAGTACGTAGGCCCCTGCCACCCATGTGGTTTACCCCGATAGAATTTCTGGCTCCTGGCTTTGGCCTGGCCCAGCCATGGTGTTTGCTGGCAGTTAGGGAGTGAACCAGTGAATGGAAAATCTCTCTTTGTCTCTCTCATCCTTGATCCTTTTTTTTTTTTTTCAGAAAAAAAAAGATAAAGAAATAAATATTTAAAATCCACTGACCACAGAGCTCATCTCTCAGCCGCACCACTTCCTTTGGGAAAAAACCAAAAATGCACCCAGAAGCCAACACAGATGAAGTCATCAGGAGAACTGGGGTCTTCCCCACGAATTTGGTGACTAGATTGTTTTAGGGCCTTCGCTGTGAACAACCTGGCCTGTCGTGCTGCCGCTCTGCCCAGGGAGAGGATGTAAGACTTTCACTGGCAGTCTCTCGCCGAGTGGCAGCTGGAGGCTCAGCTGAAGTGTAGCTTCTTGCTGAGTAAGATGGGCAAGAACCCCAAAGGGGAAGTTGTGTCTTTCTGTGGAAACTTCTGTGAGAACTGAGTTGAATGCAGAGGATGTCAGCCTTATAAGTGCAAGAAGCTGTGGAAACTGCGACTTGCTCATTTCAGTTCCCAGCCTTGCCTCTGCCCCATGCAGATGTCTGTCCAGGAATCTCAGCTGTCCCCTGGGGATAGATTGGGGCAGAAGGGGGAGCTGACGATCTTGAGAAATGGCTTCCAGTGCAAGCCCTGTGATGATGCAAGTGCAGTCTCAGAGAAACAGCCTTGACCTTCTCGGATCTCAGCCTCCTGTACTGCCCAGAAAGAAGCCTTGGTCGTCAGCCCTACAGGCCTGTACCCTCTGCTCGGGACTCCCAACATCATGGAGGACTCAGACCACACTGAGGAGTTAGCACAACCATCAAAACTTTTCTTGGGTAGACACACACGCACTCAAATGTTGACCAACGATTTCAGGGAAATCAGAGGACTTCCCTAGGCTCGTTCATGCTCGCCGTAAGCACTGCCGCCCCATCCGGAGGCCTCTGTGGCAGTGTGTCAACCAGTGTGGCCACCTGCAGCCCTGGAGTGCTTCCGCAGCAGATGGCCTACTTTGAGATTTGCAGGAAGTACATGGTCTACATGATTTTGAAGATGAAGTATAATAGAAAAACATAAAAACATCTTCATAGTTTTCATATTGACTGTATTAAAGGAAGCATGGGTATTTGGGGTTAAATAAAATACATGATTTCCTGGTTTTTTTTTGTTTGTTTTTTTTTTTACTTTTTAAAACTATGTGGAGGGTCCAACATGGTGGCCTAGTGGCTAAAGTCCTCGCCTTGAACACGCCAGGATCCCATATGGGTGTCGGTTCTAATCCCGGCAGCCCTGCTTCCCATTTAGCTTCCTGCTATGACTGGGGAAAACAGTCCAGGATGGCCCAAAGCCTTGGGACCCTGCACCCGTGTGGGTGACCTGGAAGTAGCTCTGAGCTCCTGGCTTCAGATCAATGCAGCTCTGGCCATTGCAGCCAATTGGGGAGTGAATCATTAGAAAATGATTCTTTGTTTGTCTCTCCTTCTCTCTGTATATCTCACTTTGCAATAAAAATAAAATAAATCTTTTTTTTAAAAAAGTATGTGAAGGTGGGAGTTTGGCTTAGTAGATAAGACCCTGGTTAAGATGCTCACATCCCATATTGCATTCTGGATTTGCTTCCCATTTCTACTTCCAATTCCAGTTTCCTGACGGTGCAGACCCTTGGAGGCAGAGGCGATGGCTCAGGTCACTGGGTTCTTTCACATGGGAGACTCAAGATGGGTTCCCAGTGCCAGGCTTTAGCAGCCCTCACTATGGCAGGTACACGGAGAGTCAGCAGATGGGAATTCTCACTCCAAGACTTACTTATTTGAAAGGCAGAATAACAGAGGGAGAAAGAGAGACCTGTCTCCGGTTGCCATTTTACTCTCCAAATGCCTGCAACAGCTGGGACGGGGCGAGCCTGAAATCAAGGACCTGGAGCTCAGAACCTCATCCAGGCCTCCCTCAGGGATGACAGGGACTCACGCACTTGAGCCATCATCTGCTGCCTTCCATGCATTGCTGGATCAGAAGCCCAGAGTAGCCAGTACTCCAATCAAACACTCCGTGAAAGCACAGGGCATCCCAAGCAGCAGTTTTAACACACTGCACCACAACACCCTTTGTCTGTCAGTCTTTCTGTGGCCAGAGCATGTGAAAGGCAGCAGGGACTGCTACATGCTGGCCAAACAGTGCTGCTCTGTGATGGCGCCTGCTGATGGGGACACACAGCTTCTTCCCGCAGTCAGATGGACTTTCCCACAAGTCTGTCCAAGAGTGCAGAACGAAGCTGTGTTTCGTGTTTTTTCCAGCTAGACTGAAGCCTCCTTGAGGGAAGGAGTTAAATTTAGTACTCTGGCTCCCCCAGCCAACAAAGTGCTTCTTTTGGGGCCACCTGGGAGACCAGACCCCCACATAACATTGGTAGTCTGCATTCCAAGGACAGTCTGCATTCCAAGTACCATGAGCTCATGGATTCACTTCAGCAGACATGTGCTCTCTCATGGTGCTGGGAGCTGAGAGAGTTGGAAACCAAGTTTTATGGCAGGGCCAAGCTCCCTCAGAAGTTCTAGGCCCCACCCTCTCTCTAGCACCTGCTGGTCACTGGCTATGCTGGGCATCTCTTGGCTCATGGATGTATTGCCCCCATCCCTGCCCCCACAACCATGCAGTTCCTTTTCTCTCATATTCGCTTCTTATAAGAATACAACTGGATTAAGGATGCATAGTAATTTCATATTACTTCTTTTTAGCTTGATTATAGTGCAGAGAACCTATTTCCAAATCAGGTTGCCTTCTGAGAGCCCAGTAAACTTGAACTTTGTCGGAGACATCATCCAATTCAGTACAAATGTTTTTCCTTAGATCCATTTGTCGGCAGTTACAAAGAGATAGAGAGATCTTTCATCTACTGATTCTATCCCTAAATGGCTTGACAGGAACCTGGAACCCCATCCTGGTATCCTATGTGGTTGGCAGAAGTCTCAGTACTTGAGTCATATTCCACTTTAACAGGGAGCTGAATCAAAAGCTGAGCAGCCAGGACTTGAATTGGCACTCTAGTTTGGGGTGTGGCATTGTAGGCATCAGTTTGATTTGCTGTGCCACAACACCAGCCCCCCACCCCAACTCACCATAGTTGTTGAGTAATTTTATGGGACAGATATTTCCAGACTCTGGTTAGTATGTAAATAATTTCTCAAGCAACCTCTAAGGCAAAGAAGTGGCAGAACAGAGTGTGTGGTGTGTGCCAGGCATAGATCTAGACTTCAGGGACCCAGTGATGAACAGGATGCAGTGTTTGCCCTGGTGGGTGCTCGTATATCAGTGATAGAGACAGACAACATGGAAGTGTGTGTTGGTGTCTGATGGGACATTAAGTAGAATCATAGAGGAACAGGGTAGATGATGTGACGGGCTGTTTTTGATAGATCACTCCAAGGTGACAGCGGGGAATAGAACTGAGTTGCACACGTATTGGACTATAAAGATAAGAACAACTGTGAAGCCCCACGGAAGAGCCCAGATGATGTCATCACCAGGATGGAGGCTTGACAAGGCCTGGGCTGGCTGTTGGGCATCCAGTCCCCAGCCCGACCTGCTGGATTGGGTGCCATGGCTGAAGTGGAGCAGTCCAGAATTTTGGCTTAAGGGTTCCACTTCCTCTGGTCTCACTTCCTCCACTGTTTGGCTCAGTTGGAACCTGGTCATCTCTGGCTCTCGCTGGTGGACCTCATGCCATTGCTGCTACCTTTTCCGGACAATAAGAGCCCAGCTGAGCCTTTCCTTGTTGCTGGCACTTGAAGCTCAGGGTCTTACAACCCATTCCCCCATTTCTCCCTGGTTTCTTTTCGGGAAGTGCCTAATTCTTTTTATCCTGCAGGGTTTGGGGTTAGTTTAGAATTTCCTCCGGAAAGAGGCAGGTAACCTCCAGATTCTGCCCCTGGTGACAGGGTGGTGGGGGTTCCCCACCCAGCCCTCTCCTTTTCCTCCTCATGACTTCACTCAGATTAGCTGCTTAGATGAGCTCTACTCCAACCACTTCATTTAAGGAGGTTGTGCCCACGAGTGGGAATTGTCGGGTAGTGGTGGTTAAGCCACTGCTTGAGATGCAGGCATCTTGTATCAGAGTGCTAATTCAAGTCCCTGCTTCTCCGCTGGTGAACATCTTGGAGAGCAATGGATGACGGCCCCAGTACTTGAGTTCCTGCCACTCACACGGGAGACTGGATGGGATTCCTGACTTCCAACTTGCCAAGCCCTGGCTATTGCCACCAAGTAGGTAATGAACCCACAGATGAAACAGATCTCTCTGCTCTTTCTCCTTTCCTTCTCCACATCTCCCCTCCTTTCATTCTATCTCTCAAATAAAATACCTGCAAAGAGTTTGCATTCCAGTTGGGGTGGGTTGAGCAGGGCTACCCCTTGAACAATTGCAGAAGGTGCCATTTTGCACTTCACAATGTAAGTGGTGTCCATGGGGTTGTACCTGATTAGATATGTGGAGAGAAGCAATGGGTGGACCACAGTGTGGGCTCACAAAAAAAAAAAAAGGGAGCACAAAGTGCAGATTGACAGTTTGAGAGGAATCCAAGCCAAGAAAGGGCTTGCCAGCTCAGGCGAGGGGGAGTACGGGTGGAGGAGGCCTCCATGCCCAGCAAAGACCTGGCCACAGGGCACCCAACAAGTGAGGCCCGCAGGAAGGGCAGTGATGCCCTGGCTCCAGTCCTCGGAGTAGAGCTGAGGCTTATACCAGTGCTCAGCCACCAGCGCCCGGGGCCCACACTCTCCCTCCAGTCCCTCTAGCTGTGGGCTCTGCACTGGGCTGCACAGCAGCCCCCAGGGGGCTTCTTAAAACATCATATGATGAGGCCTGACCCAAATGGGCAGGAATGGGCCCAGGTGTCCCTTTGCCAGGTACTAAAAGGTGAGCCAGGTGTGAAAACCACACTCTAGGTTTTTGGGACCATCAAACTCAATAATTTCTGCCCCTGTAGCTCCTCAGATAGAATTTGAGAGTCCATGAAGTCTGGAATAAATGCCACCGTAATCTTTACTGACCTCCAATTGAAATGCAGCCCTGGGCCCGACACGATAGTGTAATTGTTAAGGTCCTTGCCTTGAACGTCCAGGATCCCATATGGGTGCCGGTTCTAATCCCAGCAGCTTCACTTCCCATCTAACTCCCTGCTTGTGGCCTGGGAAGGCAGTCGAGGACAGCCCAAAGCCTTGGGACTCTGTGTCCGCCTGGGAAACCCGGAAGAAGCTCCCTGTTCCTGATTTAGGATTGGCTCAGCTCTGGCCATTGTAGTCACTTAGGAAATGAATCAGCAGATGAAAGATCTTTCTGTCTCTTCTCTGTATAAATCTGCATTTCCAATAAAAATAAGTCTTTTTTAAAAAAAGATCAAAGATGCACTTCTGTCACATTTTTAAAACTATTATGATTGCTGGTATTCAGTGTCGTTTTTCAGTTGGATTCCTATTTGTCTTCCATGTGTTTTAATTTTTGTTTGTTTATTTGGAAGGCAGAGAGACAGAGAGAACAAGAGATAGATCTACTATTTACTGATTTCTCCCCAAATGCCTGCACCAACCAGGGCTGGACGAGGATGAAGTTAGGAGCTGAGAACTCCATCCAAGTCTCCCACATGAGTGGAGAGAACACAGAACTATCACCTGCTGCCCCCTGCAGTGTACACTGGCCGGAGCTGGAATCGGAAGCTGAGCTGAGACTTCAGTGTGGGGCGTGGGCACCCCAAGTGGCTTCTTATAGCACCAAACCCCTATCCCTGCGTGTTTCGAATAGTGTTCTGAGAAGGGGCTCCATAGGCCTTCCCATATGACTGTGGGGTCCCTGATCAAAGGTGAGTACTTCAGAAACTAGGAAACCTTGGGGTTGGCATGTGGCTCAGCCTGTCAAGTCAGCACCCGCAGTGCTGACACCCCACATCAGAGCACTGATTTGAATTCTGGCTGCTCTGCTGCTGCTGCTGAACTTGCTCCTGTTAATGTCTCTGGAAAAGCGGCAGAAAATGGCCCAAGTGCCCATGTGGGAGACACCGAACACGTTCCTTGGTCCTTGCTCTGACCTGGCCCAGTCCTGGTCTTTACAGCCATTTAGGGAGTTCAGAGCCAGCAGATGGAAGATCTCTCTGTGCATAACTCTTATCTTTTAAATAAATAAAAAATAAAAACAATCTAAGAGAAAGAAAGAAAGCAAGCTTCTGAAGTGTCTTGTGGCCCCCAGAAGAGATCAAGTGACATGGTAACCCCCTTTGTTGCTCATGTGATCTTCCACCTACTAGTTCACTCCTCAAATGTCAGAATGGCTGGGGCTGGACCAGGCTGCAGCTGGCAGCCTGGGAATGGGAGCCAGGAGCTTCATCCCAGTCTCCCCCGTGTGTAGCAGTGGTGAAGTACTTGGGCCATCTTGCTGCCTTCCCCGCAGCACTAGCAAGGTGCTGGATCAGAAGTGAGACAGTTCCGTCAGGCCACAACGCTGGCCTCTCTGTTCCCTGTTTCTTGGCAGAAGTGCTTCAGGGCCTTTCCTGCTGTAGCCCTGGAAACGGATCTTCTGGGATTTTCCTTTCTGCCACTGGGGAGGTGGCAGCCAAGCAGAAAATAAGGTGAGCCAGGTGGTCCTTCCCTGAGCCACTGTCACCGGTGCCCGTCCGTCTTTGCTCCCTGCTGCTTTACCATTCTGCTAGCCTGTATGTTTAGGGTGTGGGCCAGAGGAAGGAGACTGGAGACCATTCACTCCTCCTGGGTCCTTCAAAGCCCGCCTTTCCAGTCAGCACAGCCAGCCCCAAGACCCAAGTCTGACTGACACCATCCTTGTCCTCAGGGAGCTCCCAGTCTGCTGAGCTGAAGTTTCAGTCAGAGTAGATACTTTGGAGCCCCTGTATTTTGGTCTTTAACGTTAAAATCCCATTCCTCGGCCTGAGGAGAAAGCGCTGGGTCAGAGAGCAGCAGAGTCCCAGCCGCGTGTTCACTGCAGCCCTCACCTACGCCTGCCCCCTCTGCAGACATCCACACTGTGCGCACGCGCCCCGGTGATCAGTCGGGGACGGGTGGCAGCATCACCATGACCTCTCGACCTTGTAGGCCAAAAGACGCCTTCTTAAAGCAGAGGGAAGACAGTGGGGGTGGCAGATGTCTGAGCCGCTGTGCATAGAAGATGCTGAGGTAACAGTTTGTCTGGAGTCCCTGTCAAACAACAGACAGGAAGTGGCCGCCCACAGCGCCCAAGGCTGGCCCGCAGAGCCTTCACACACGACCGTTTCCCCCTCAACCCCTGGCCAAAGCCGAGGACCCAGCTCCTGGGAGAATGTACCTGTGGTGTGGAGGTTCCCCCGCTGGGCTTTCTGTGTGGAAGAGGAAGGCACAAACAGAGCAGTGGAGCAACTTCCCCACCATGGATGAGACAGCCAGGAGCTGGGTCTCAGACCACTAAGTCGTATTTCCTCCTCTCCTCCTCTTCCCAGGAGAGAAGGAAGTGCATAGGGTTTGGAGGTGGCCCCACTTCCGGTTCTACCCCAACTGGCAGGATCTATTTGCTAGAAATGAAGACAGCTTATTATTATTTTTTAAAAAGATTTTTTTTTTGTTTTACTATTAGAAAAACAGATATACAGAGAGAAGGAGATACAGAGAGAAAGATCCTCTATCCTTTGATTTACTCCCCAAGTGGCTGCAACAGCCAGAGATGAACCGATCTACAGCCAGGAGCCAGGAGCTTCTTCTGGGTCTCCCACATGGGTGCAGGGTCCCAAGATCTTGCACCATCTGCTACTGTTTTCCAGGCCACAGACAGGGACCTGGGTGAGAAGTGGAGTAGCTGGGATATTACGTGGTATTGTTAGAGTGTGGGTAAAATGCTATTGTTGGGCAGTGTGAGGTTCCTTTGTGTAGAGAAAACTGCTACTTTGCTAGGCCAGGAGGCGCCTGGAGCTTGGGAGGATTCCGCTTTAGTGATAAATCTGTTCTTTACTGTCATGTAACTTTGTGAATCCAAGTGCACGGGGACAAGGGCACAATTCTTCTCCAGTCCCAGAAACAGGAGGAAGATAAAGGTGTGAGAATGGGATGAGGCATACAGATAATGGATATGGGAACAGAACAGGCTGCCTGTGCCTGAAGGCCATAAACATGAACATGCCTAAGGTTGTTACTTTTGATGTATTTCCCAGCCCCAAAGGGCCTATATAAGCTTCTGTCTTGGGCTGTTTGGGGTCCGACTGCTCTGCTTGGCTGGCCTGTGTGCCCCAAGTGCGGTCTGGCCCCAGCATGCTGGCGCAATAAACTCTGTTTGCTGTTTGCATTACCAGTGAGACTCTTTGTCGTTCTCTGGGGGTTGACTAGCTCATACCCTGATGTCCGGGGGCTTTAGCCCGGACTCTAACAGTATCTATATGGGATCCCAGTGGATGCAGGGTGAGGATTTAGCCACTATGCTACCACACTGAGATCTCCAGTCCTGTTCAGTCCTCAGCTCACCCCGATGCCTACCCTGCCACCTCCTCTTCCTGGGGAAGTTAGGGTCTGCTAGCTTTTTCTTTTCCTGAGCCTTCCTCCTATTGCACTGGACCCCAACTTTTTTTTTTAATTTCATAATCATATTTAACAATTTTGGGGACATGCTGATTAGTGAAAAGTTTATTCTCCTAACTGTCCTTCCTCCCATCCTTAAGAGACCACCCCTTTGGGGTCAGGGTTATAACCCAGGGTGTTAACACCTCTTCTGCAAAGCTAGCACCATATACAAGCACTGACTGGTTTGAGTTTTGGCTGCTCCACTTCTCATCCATGTCCTGCCAATGCACCTGGGAGAGCAGCAAAAGATGCCCCAAAATGCTTGGACCTCTGCACCCACATGGGATACACGAGTGGAGTTCCAGGCTCCTGAGTGCAGCCTGTCTCTGTCCTGGTTGTGGCAGCCATTTGGGGAGTAAGCCAGCAGATGGAAAATCTCTCTCGCCTCTTCTCTCTCTTCTTTCCTTGCTCCCTCCCCTCTCCTTCTCTTTCTCTCTGTCTTTCAAATAAAAAACAAATAAAGGAGGAAAACCTTCAGATTTTAATTTCTAAGTTGCCTTTGAAAGGCAAATGTGTTCTAATTGCTCGCACACTTTTTTTGAAAATTAATCATGGTGCACGCACTGGTGATGTGCAGTGCATTCACAGAGCACCGGAGAGGGAGGGGCTTTCTCATCGCTCTGTCATAACAGGTCGTGTGCTATGGCTGACCCAGGACACTTGTTTAGAGGAGAGGTCCCCTTAGAAGTTAGGATGGCTGTTTGCTGATGACAAGGCATGGCAGCCCTGGAATTGCCCAACATCGTCCTCAACACCTTTCACCTTCGTTTACTGGCTATGATGACATGGAGACTTTCTGTTCCTGTTCCTGTTTAGCGACAGTGGCAACAAAACAAGCGCTGGTGGGCTTAGGAGAAGGAAAATGCCCAAATAACAAATTCTGTTCCTTGACCCAGTGGATATGATAGTCATCAGAGGACATCTCCTGCAAGCCCGTCTTCCTCTTGGAACCTTGTGGACTTCCTGAGCTCTGCTGGGCCTGCTGCCTGGGCAGGGCTGTGGTGCCTGGCCAGTACTCCCATTGACAACACAGGCAACCTGAGCTCAGTCCCTGCCACGCACACGCAGGCAGCTTCCGTGGGCTACGGTGGCCCCCTCCTGTCACAGGTGATGAGGAGGGTCAGAGTCTCAGGAGCCTAAGTGACCATGGGCGGTAGAGTGGGAGCCTTGCCTCAGCCCCATCAGGCCCCAGCTCTCTCTCAGCTGCACCACACTCTGCTCCCTTACGACCTTGCATCCCACATCAGAGCGTTTGTTCAACTCCCGGCTGTTTCACTTCCTGTGCAGCTCGTTGCTAATGCAATTGGGAAAGTCCAAGTCCTTGGAACCCTGTCTCTCACATGGCAAACCTTCTGCTTCTACCTGGTCTACTCCTGGTATTTCAAAGATCTCTGTCAAGCTCTCTCTCTCTCCCAGCTTTTCGCAGAGGTTGCTGACAGAATGGGTGAAAGCTAATATGATCTCAGCCTCTGAGCATTCCTCGGATTATAGGGCTGGCTCTGGGTTTTGCCACTGCCTCCCAGCCTTCCGGAGGGCCTCCTTGTACCTTATCCAGATGACCTCTGTCCTTGGGAAGGCCGATTGTGGTGAGGGCTGGGATCAGCATTCTTTGCTTTTATCTCTCCCAAGAACAATGCCTCGTGCCTTCTCGTGTTCTCCGTCTGGAGTTTCTAGGGCCACACACACACTTTCTTGAGGACACTCTCTCTGAGAAGCTGGCATCACTAACGGCTGAGACATGCAAAGGTCCCAGGGAGCATCTGGCTGAGACCAGGAGAAGATGTGTCCACAAGAGCTGGTGGCAGACCCAGCTGGAAGCCATCAGACTGAGAGGTCTAATTTTGAAGTCTCACACAAACCCCGAAATTATGTGAATAATCTTATGGTTACATTTTTCTTAAGTTTTTAGGTTTATTCTAAAGGAATTCTGTGATGTCCCTATGCTTTAAGAACACTTTGAAGGGAGGTCAGCCTTGTGGCATTGTAAGTGTATCCCATGGGTGCTAACTTGAGCCCCAGCTGCTCTACTTCGCATTTAGCTCCCTGCTAGTAGTGGATGGCCCAAGCACTTAGGTCCTTGCACACACAGCGAGACCCAAATGGAGTTCCTGGCTCCCAGCTTCAGCTTGGTTCAGCCTTGGATTGTGAATCATTGGATGAAAGATTCTGTCTCTCTCCCTTTCTATGACTCTTTCAAAATAAACAAATTTAAAAAAAAAAAAAAAGGAATTCTTGGAGGGGACATAGGTTCTTCTGAGACAACTGCACAAATGCAGTTACCACTAGCCTAGAGAGGCCTGGGGACCTCTGCCCCTGTCCCTTCTCCCCCACCCCCTCCTAATGATCCACTGACGTGTTCTATCTGGATGGGACAGGTTTTGAGAAACAACCTAAGCACCCTTTGGTGGTTCAGTTTGTCAGCTGACCTGCTGTAGGCCTATTGTATGTAAAAGACTTTCCCGTCTTTTCCAGGTGTCAAGAAACCCAGCCTCTTCTCCAGACAGGAGCAGAGCCGGCTAGCACAGCTCAGAGAGGGACCAGCGCAGGTGCTGGAGAAAGGTGAGTGGTTACACATTTGAGCTTTCTAGCATTTCTGAGCGTGAGCTAGTGATTCTGCTTGGGGCGAGGGGTGTTGCTATGGGAGACAATGAACCACTGATATATTAAAGAAATAAGTCAGCAGGCTGATCTTTTGTGTTTTAGACCGCAATCACTTTTATGCTCAAGTATATAGATAAAGGGTATAGGGAAACAATCGGGATAGGCCCCCAGGCTGGGCTGGCTGAGAGGATAGGGGTGCATGGACCTGGCACTGTTGATTCTTTACTCTGGGAAGCTGGGTGATCTGTTCCCTTTCCCAGTCACCCCCCCCTGTCCTTAAGGGGGCTTGGCTGTGACTTTCATTAGCATTCTTCCTGCATGGCCCAATGGTGGCTGTCAGGAAAGGTGCCAGACTCCGGAGGCCTGGAAGGGGGTCTTGCATTGGTTACTTACAAGTTAAAAGGCAATGACTTTTGCAAACACTGACTCTCCCCTTGCCTGACTATAGCCTGGGACAAGATGTTCCATTTGAGGAGCACCAGTTTCCCGAATCCACACTGCCCTCTTCCCCGTTGCCCCTTAGGAACATGGAGTGGAGTTGGGGCATAAATGGAGTGAGGGACACTGCTTAATTTTCTGCCTTACCCCACCCGACCCCCGGGGAAAGGGATACCTTTGCTTGCTCCTAGAGTCACTTGTGTACATTCCCTTTACGATGCGGCCCCCTGTGGGGTCCCAGAAGGGTGAAACTCTTCACCACTTACTCAGAAAAGCCTCCATGCTGCGTGTCCAGGAGCCTCAGCTGTACATCCTGCACCGTTTGCTTCTCCTCTTTCCCATGTGTCCATCACTCTTCTGAGAATGCTTTACTGACTCCTTGTAAGCAAAGTAATTTGTGTGGCTTCCCCTTTGCTTACTGCACCAGGTCCTTGGTGTGACCTCTCTCTCTCTCTCTCTCTCTCTCTCTCTCTCTCTCTCTCTCACACACACACACACACACACACACATACACACACACACACACCAGCATTGAGAATGTACCTTAGGGGTCCAGGGTGAGCTGAAGCCAAGCAGGAAGTACTCTGCTCCTCCTGCCTAGATTCCCCACGTGCAGCTGCCTCCTCCAATGGGTTAAGTGAGAGAGGCTCAGGCAGACACAGACCTTCCTTCTCCTAGTCAGAGCTGGGGGAGGGACTGCTGTGGGCTGAGTCTGTACCACGTGCTCTCCTTTTCACAAAGAAATTTGGAAGTCTCCAGATTATCCCATTTGCAGCCTGGTTTGACAATTGGAAACCAGAGTAAGAGGGCTCTGGCCACTCAATGGACATCAGCGACAGAGCTGTGACACAGTTGCCAAGAGACCCAGTCCCAACTCCAGTCTTGCCTTGGGGCAGCAGGCAGCCCTGGCTTGGCATAGCCCTCCAAGGGGAGCTCAGCTTATGGCCCACATAGGCCCAAATTTTGACTTACTGACATCACGGTCACCAGGGAGCTCATAAAAAGACAAAGGGCACTAAGGCACAGTACAGGAGGGCTTATGCCTATCCTGGAATCTTGTCAGTTTTGTCTCCAGTGTTCCGCAAGTGATCCCAGTGTACAGTCAGATCTGGGCTGGCCTGCCCCAGGGTCACTGTTAGAATCCTAAGTGTTGGCTATATGCTGAGGCTCTGGCTGCATGTGCTTGACCTGTGGCCCGAGTTTTTGCGTTTTTGGGGGAGGTCCCAGGTGATGACAGTGATGCTGGTCTGGTTCCCACCAGACCCAGTGTGGAGCCACAGTGTTTGGCTGGACTGAAAAGTGGGCTCACCTGGGAGCCCCTGCAGCCCTCACTGCAAAAGCAGAATCTCAGGGCTGGGACTGACAGGAGGGATCCCCCCTGCACCCTGCATTACATTATGCAAATATTCAAAATACAGCAATATGGAAAGAATTCTGCAGCAAACAGATGTGCATCCAGTACGTACATTCCACTGTGGACATTTGATTGCCTTAGCTTTGTCATGCTCCATCTGTCCAGCCATTCCCCTGACATCAGAATTTCTGAAAGCTCCCAGTTCCTCAATATTTAACCAAGTCTGAGAACCAGGAGTCAGAGGTTTGTGACTCCTCTTCTGTAACTCTTTCTAACTATAATCTGGGGTTCTCTGCCAAAATCCTCCTCTTCCCTCAGAGATTTATTAAGGAACAAGGCATGCATTTATCCAGCACCTATTGAGTAGTAAGCATTGATTCACCCCCACTGAATACACTGGGGACTCCCTTCCCTTGAGCTATCCAAGCAGGAGATTTTATCTTCTGGAATGTTCCAGAAGAGATTCAGGCCAAGAAATCATGTCCCTAATTTGTTGCCCTCCATGGAGTGAGATGTGGATAGGAGAAAGCTATGGAGGGAGGCCCACCGGGCAATCACCCCCATGCTGGATGCAGGGGAGTTTGGTCAGCAGAGGTGGCCTCCTAGAGTTCATCCTGCACTAAAGGGGCTTCCCCCTGGACAGCCAGTGAGGTCCCAGGAGTGGCCATTTAGAAAGCAGCCTCAAGGCCATGTTTGCCCCAAGGTCCTTTGTGTTTTCAGCCAGAGTCCCATACACAGGGACTTTTTGTATGATTCACTGTGCATCTTCCCATTTTACTCAAGCATTAGCTGGACTTGCTTGAGTTCTCAGTGCTTGGTGAGATGGTAAGTGCCTTGAGGACTCTGGCTGGCTCACGGCCTCACAGCGGGCTCACACAGGCCCTGGGCAAAAGAGAGGTGCTACTGGGGTGCTTCTGAGTCACCAACTCTGCACTGCTTTCCAGAACGCCAACAAACAAAGCAGTAATGGGGAGATAGCTGCAATTCTGGCATATGAGCCAGGATGAATTAGCAGGTAGCCTTCTGAAGACACTATGTGGGTGAGGGCTGATGTTGCGACCGGAAAATAGTTGTTACAAACGGGAAGGCAAGGGAAATGGAAATGCTGTGTCAATACAGTGAGATCAAGGGCAGTGACTGTTGCGCCATTGCTGCAGTGTGAAGCCCAACCCCCGCGGCCGTGCTCCATGAGGGACGTGCCAGGGTGTGGTAACTCAGGCCCTCTGCGTGTACTATCTAGAGGAGCTCCATGAGGACTGGCTTCTTGCACTGCTCATGCGGTCCCACACCTAGTAGGGCTACAACCTAGCACCCAATAGGCACTAGATAAATCCATACTCAACCAGTGGCAGAGACGGGTGCTGTTTCACTTGTGTGTCTATACCCTTAAGCCTTTCCACATGTAGATAAAGTAACATGAGGAAAAGAAATCCTTGGCTAGACATGGGCCCCCGCCGTGGGATCAGAGTCCAATGGCAAGTTGGGACAAAGCCTGTTCCCACATCCCCCTGCCCAGAGAGGGGTGACCGCCACAATGCTGTCCCCTTGGGTCCTCCCACAGGTCAGCCTCCTCTTGATCCCTGTGTGGGTATTGGTGGGTCAGGGCAGAAGGACATTTGCCACTATCTCTCCCTTTTCGGGGTCCTGAAAATGCCATCTTCCCAGGGGCTTTATGTCAGGATGTGGCAGAGTTCAGCTAGACGGGGTGGGGGCAGCTGGTAGGAGCTGGGGGTTTGGCGAGGCATCATCTCCCTGATAAAGGCCTTGCCTGCAGACATGTCCACTCCCTGAGTCACCACTGAGTCTGAAATACCCTCCTGATGTCACAGCTTGGGAGCAGGGCATGGCAGATCCCACCCAGGTGCAGATGCGGAAAGGGAGCCTCACTCAGCCAAAACGAATCTCAGAATGATTCAGCCCTGGGGAAAATCCAGCCGGGGAGCTTTGGGTCTGGGAGCCCTTGCCTGGGAGGCCCCAAGCAGCCCTGGCTTCTGCACTGTGCCTGCCCAGACTCCTGCTCTGAGCTCCCAGGAATAATGGAGTTCAGCAGGGAAGTGTTGGCTGCTGCTTGCTTTTAAGGGCCCTGAGTCCTGCTGTTCCCATTCAGTCCTCCCCACAGCTTTGGGAGGGCAACACATCCCTGCGTTCCAGCATCAGATTCACCACCTCCCATGGCCAAGGTCATGCTGCTAAGCCCAACAGCACTATAACTATATGCCAAGCCCCTCCTGGGGCCTCCTGTCTAAACTCTTTCAATCTCTCTCTCTCTTTTTAATGATTTACTTATTTTTATTGGAAAGGCAGATTTACAGAGAAGAGAGACACAGAGAGAAAGATCTTCCATCCACTGGCTTATTTCCCAAGTGACTGCAATAGCCAGAGCTGAGCCAATCTGAAGCCAGGATCCAGGAGCTTCTTCCAGGTCTTCTATGAGCATACAGGGTTCCAAGACTTTGGGCCATCCTCAAATGCTTTGCCAAGCCACAAACAGGGAGCTGGATGGGAAGTGGAGCAGCCAGGACATGAACGGGTGCTCATTTGGCAGCCCATTGCTTGCAAAGTGAGGATTTAACCATTGAGCCATCATGCCAGGCCCTCACCTCAACCTCCTAAGTCCTTAGAAGATGTTGCCTTTTTCATGTGTTGACAGGTGCGCAAGCTGGAGCACTGGAAGGTATTCAGTGGGCAGACGGCTGAGCTGGGTGCTGACAACGGTGGCTTGGCCCTGCCCTGCTCTCCACCACTGTACTGTTATAAAGTCAGCACTGACAGCACTGTGTCTGGGTCACATGGGTGGACTGAGAGTCTGCCACATACACATACAGTTGCTCTGGGGGATCAGACAGGCTCTGTCCTTGGAAGGCTTATGTGCTCAGGTCATGGAGGTGGGCCAGAGCTGGGAGAATGCTGGAATGTCCAGCGGACCGAGAGTCCAGGCAGGGAGTAGCCATACCCGCCCTCTCTCAGCCTGGGAAGGGCAGTCCATGATGAGCCTGACCTCCCACACACGGCCCCTCCTCGGAGGTGCTGACTACCCTCCTTGGGGAACTGAATCTGCTGTCAGATGACACCAAGGCCTGCTTATCTCTGGACATGGACCTGTGTGTGATCTGTGTCAGACACCCATTGTGGGGGACTCTCCCTATCTCTGCTACACACACACACACACATCTCAGAACAGACCAAAGACCCAATCAGAGATGCTCCTCCCTGAGAGACATGGAGGCAGTGCTCATAGGCCTTTAGCGGGAATTTGTGCTGGGAGCTGTTATGTTTGTGGCTCTGCCTTTGGGCAGCTGTAGGCACAGATGTGTTCTGATGGTGCTTTCCCAGGCTTACTCTGGCTGCTGGAGGATGGCAAGAGTGACGGGCTATGGACTCTCCCCTGTGGTTTTCCTGGATGTTCCCTCTGGTGCCCAGCTTTTGCTGGTCAAATGCCATCAGCAACTTCCTCCTCAGAACAGCAATGGGGAGAAGGAAATGCACAACATAGAGGACAAGTGCTCAGAGCCACTTACAGAGGGGCGACCAGAGCTAGATGGACCTAGGCCCTGTCCTGCCACCGCTCCCCTTCACCAACCAGCCTGGGGTCTCCATTCTCACCTGTGAGTGGGGTCAGGAGGCCAACCTGGCAGAGCTGTGTGAGCATGGGTGAGCTCTCACACCCACACCCTGTGTGGCACGCATAGACCCTCCTCACCTTCTGCAACAAGGTGAAGAAACTGGGTTTAAGGTTTCTCAGGAATGGTTGATTGTTACTGTTGATTTTCTACTCAGCTTCCCCGCTGGTCACCTTCCCTCAACCATACCATCCTTCAGCCCCCAGGGCTCGGGTGTCTCCTTGCGGCTTCTACTGAAGCTTGGGGCTACCTTCGGGGTCCAGCTCTTCGCTTCTGGAAAATGATGTTTACCTTCTGACCAACCTGACCACACCCTCATGGTCACAGTGCCCACATGGAGGGCTGAGTGTGCACTGGCAGTGTTCACACGTATCGGGTGATGGCTCTCCGAAGGGGTGCACTTGCTCTATCCCCACAGTTTCCTGTGAAATTAGTGCAATTATCAGTCCCATTTGAAAGATGGCAAAACAGAGGCACGACGAGGCTAAAACACAGAAGTGGCAGGTTTGAGCTTAGCAGGTTGGCTCTCAGCCCAGGCTCCTGACCCCATCATCTGACCAGGTAGTGTTTAGAATCCACAAGAATTTGGGAAAATGTGATCTTTGTCCTACAAGCATCAACACTTCAATTTTTTTTTTCATCCGAAGAGGTTTTGTTCTGAGGTTGAAAATTCCACATTTCCCCTGGTTATACTCCGCTGGTGTTTGATTTCCTCCTAAATAAGGCATGCTTTCTGAATCTCACCAGGGCTCTCTTGTGCTCAAAAACAGGCCTGTTTTTCTCCGTCACCTGTGGAGATGGAGTGAGGACAGATCAGCTGCAAATCAGCTGCAAATCTCTCCAAGCCCGTCCTCCCCTGAGCCAAGCACAGCCTGGCCTCTTCCCCCGTGGAGCTGGCTTCCTGTCCCAGTCCCAAGGAGAGCCTCTTGCAGGCTGGCTCCTTCTCAGGCTGCACCCTGCGCATCCAGGCTCTTGCTTGGGGAGCACACAGTTGCATTCCCAGACAAAGCAAGGCAGACGGAGAGACTTGGGGTGCTCCGTCCCTGATGAGAATTTAGTCAGTCTATTTTGCTGTTTTTGTGTTTTAGCACATTTAGAAATTAATGGAAGTAAAAGCAAGTTGGAAGGAAAAAGTTATCCCTACCTAATTCCTCCTCCTTAAATTGTATATATATTTGAAAGGCAGACTAAGAGAGACAAAAATCATCCATCTGCAGGTTTACTTCCCTAATAGTCACAGAGCTAGAAACTGAATCAGGCCTAAGCCAGGAGCCAGGAACTCTTGAGTATCCATGTGGGTGGCAGGGACTCAAATCATTGCTCCTTCACCTGCCATCTCCCGGAGTGTGCATCAGCAGGAAACTGGAATTGGATACAGAGAGGCGACTCGAACCCAGAGGCATCCTGATATGGGGATGCAGGTGTCTCCAAGCAGCATCTTAATCCCGTGCTGAATGCCCACCCCTCCTTGGATTGACATAGATTATTGTTTACTCTGAATCGAGGGCCTACGTGCAGGGAGCAGAGCAGGAACACCACCTTTGATCCCTGCCCTGAGTCGCTTACAATCTAAGCCTGTAAATTTCAAGGGCATCTTTGAACCATTTCCATTTCCACCTGTTTTTTTCTGAGCATGTCCTGTGGCCAGGGTCTCTGTAGGCACCCACAGACACATCAGCGAGCAATGCATTTCTGTGCTGGGGAAACTGTGACTCAAGGCTGTGTACACAAGGGAAGGAAGGGAGCTGTGGCACAGGACACGGTGTTTGGGGGCAAGCTGCAGTATTATGTGGGGCGTCAGGGTTGACCTTGTACAAAGTGAGGCTGGAGCCAAGACTGCAAGTACAGATTTAGCCCAGCGAGTATCTGGGAATTGAAGATTGCAGGCAGGGAATAGCTAGAGCCCAAAAGAAACAAAATCCAACACAAACATCAGGAAGGGACCACCCAAAAGATAAAGAGCTTGAATGAGGCCACAGGAAGGGAAGCGGAGGGCTTGCATGCCACTGCTAAATGCATTGTGGCTGCCTGGTGGCAGGGGTGATGTACCCAGCCCTAGCACCAAGCTCTGCCCAAGCAAGGCTCTTTCACATTGAACACATGGCCTTGAGCAAGCCCAGTGCACCCTGGCTTCAGAGACCTGGCCTGTGAAGGCAGTTGGTCTGTGTCCAGGTACCTGCCAGCTGGCTGGCTCATGGCCCCTGCGTGCAATTTGTAATAATCCTGATAATCAAATACTAACACTAGCAATATCTTGGCAGTTTCAGCATCTTTACTAGGTGAAAAAATTAAGTACTGGTATTATCGAGTCTCTTAAAAATTAAAATCAGAGCCCAGTGGCTAAATTTTTGCCTTGCAAATACTAAGATCCCATATAAATCCCAGCTGTTCTGCTTCCCATCCAGCTTTTTGCTTGTGGCCTGGGAAAGCAGTAGAGGGTGGTCCAAAGCCTTGGGACCCTGCAGCCACATGGGAGGCCCAGAAGAAGCTCCTGGCTCCTGGCTTCAGATCGGCTCAGGTCCGGCTGTTGCAGCCACATGGGGATTGAACCAGCAGATGAAAGATCTTTCTCTCTCTGTCTCTCCTTCTCTCTGTAAATTTGCCTTTCCAATAAATAAATAAATAAAATAAATCTTAAATTAAAAAAAAAACACTAAAATCAAAACCATCTGATCTTGGTGGTTTGGGTAGAGGAAAAGAAAGGTGAGATCAGGGCATTTGGCAGGGTGACAAAGTGAGGTAGGAAAAGGCACAGGTTTCCCTCACACCCCTCTATGCGGGGCCTATATTCCAAGCAGGCCCCACAGTTGTTCCCTGAGAACAGTGCCTGAACGGATATGCAGGGTATCTGGGGTAAGCAGCTGGCCATCAGTTCGGAAGGTTTGGAAAATGTTATGCAACCGTCAAGAAATGGTGAAAAAACGATCTTTGGTAAATGAAGAAAACAGCAAAACCTGGCAGAAGGTCCAACTTTGGCCAGAAGCACAAACTTGCTGTCCATTGACTGGCTTAAAGGAATGACACGAGAGCATCATATTGGCTACACTTGACTTTGCCCAACTCCGGGTCAGCAGCCTTCATCTCTGGGAAGCATCTTCCCTGCCCATGACGGACAGGGTTTCTCTATTTTTATTGGAAAAGCGGATATGCAAAGGAGGAGAGACAGAGAGAAAGATCTTCCATCCGATGGTTCACTCCCCAAGCAGTCATAACGGCTAGAACTGAGCCAAGTCCAAAGCCAGGAGCCAGGAGCTCTTTCTGGGTCCCCAGGCGGGTGCAAGGTCCCAAGGCTTTGGGCCGTCCTCGACTGCTTTCTCAGGCCACAAAGCAGGGAGCTGGATGGGAAGCGGGCTGCCAGGATTAGAACCAGTGACATATGGTATCCCAGCGTGCAAGGCGAGGACTTTAACCACTACACTATCGCGCCAGGCCCAAGTACATATATTTTTAAAAGTAGAAAAACGAGTGGGTGCTTGGTGTGGCTAAGATGCCATTAGAGAGGGCCTGGGTTCAAATCCTGGCACTGGTTTTTCTTCTAGTTTCTGGCTAATGTACTTCCAGGCGGCAACAGGTGGTTGGGACCCTGTTATGCACAGGGAACACCCAGATTGAGTTCCTGGCCCTGGCTTTGGACCTGTCCCAGTCCTGGCTGCTGTGGACATTTGGAGAGTGAACCAGTAGATGTGAAATCTTTATGTCTCTGTCTTTTCAAGTGGAATGAATTTTAATTTAAGTAATGTATTCTATTTTAAATTTTATTCTAATTTTAACTTAAATAATTTATTCTAACCCAGTATATCATTTCAGGATATAATTAATCTAAAAATTATTAACATGTTTTACATTCTATCACACAGAAATCGGTATATGTTTTATAAACACAGCATATCTCAACTTGGACAATCAAGATTTTTAAAAAAACATTTTATTTATTTCATTGGAAAGGCAGATATAAAGAGAGAAAGATCTTCAGTCTGCTGGATTCACTCCCCAAGTAGCCACAACGTCCAGAGTTGAGCCGATCCAAAGCCAGAAGCTTCTTCCATCTCTCCCACATGGGTGCAGGGTCCCAAAGCTTTGGATCAGGTCACAAGCAGGGAGCTAGATAAGGAAATGGAGCAGTCAGGACACAAACTGGGACCCATATGGGATCCTGGTGCATATAAGGCAAGGACTTTAGCCACTAGGATACCACACCAGATCCATCAATCCACATTTCAAGGGCTTAATAGTCGCCTTGGCTACAAATGTCACAATGCAGTGCTAAGTGGCAGGGAGCTTGGGTTGGCTCGTCAGACTGGACCTGGCTCTCCCTGTCACATCACGATAACTGGGGAGGCCTCTGACATGAAGAGTCTCAGATCACACAGAGAAAAGAAGATCCCAACACCAACCCTGTCATTCCAGAGTGGTTGTGAGCCGAGATATATTGAGCAAGCTCAGACCTGCTCCTAATGGTCCTCTCCTTCCTCCCCACTGGTCTCCTCCTCCACCTTCCTTGGGGAGTCAGTCCTAAGCTGATTCTAGTCTTTCAGTGATTCCCATCTCTATTGAAAGTGTTGGAGCAACAAGTTCAAGGGTTGTATTATACTGGATAGTGAGGCTAGTTATCAACAAGAGACACACATTCTTTGACTTACAATGGAGAGTAACATAAGTAGAAGATGCATTGAATCCAACCAACCTTGATATCCTGACTTAGCAACTAGTGTACTATAAGACCTACTACAAGCATACTATCATGAGGGATTATTCGACCATATGTTGCCTGGGGAAAGAGCATAATCCAAATATGATCCACTGAATGTATGTCACCTTTCCACCATTGTAAAATCAAAAATTTGTAAGTGGAATTATTAGTATGGGGACTTTTGTACTTTATTCTTTAAAAAAAAAAGATTTATTTGAAAGAGTAACAGAGAGGGAGAGACAGAGAAGAAAGAGATCTACCATCCACTGGTTCACTTCCCAAATGACCGCAACAGCCAGAGCTGGGCCAGGCTGAAGCCAAGAGCCGGGAACCCCAGCTGGATCTCCCGTGTGGGTGTCAGAGACCCAAGCACTTGGACCATCTGCTGCCTTCCCACGAGGGTTGGCAGGGACTCTGACTGGCACTTTTTGACTATAGGTGAGCATCCTGAGCAGTGACTTAACCTCTTGAGTCACAATGCCTGCTTCATTTTGTATTGTACTTATTTAAGAGTACATTGATTCAATTTATTTTAAAGACAGACTACCAGACCCAAGTCAAGAACCAGGAAGTCTCCCATGGGAGTCAGGGACCCAGTCACTTGAGTCATCCCCTTCCAGGGAGGGAAGTCATCCCCTTCCAGGATGTGCACTGGCAGGAAGTTGGACTTAGAAATGAACCCAGAATTTGGGGCCAGTGCTGTGGTATAGCAAGCTAAGCCTCTGACTGCATTGCTGGCATTCACTGTGGACATATGGACAGTGAATGTCAGCATTGCTTAGCTGGTTAGTGTGGCAGATGAACTGGGAGCTAGGAATTCTATTTTTTTTTTATTTTTTAGTTTTTTTTAGTTTTAATGCGTTTTATTTTTAGAAAGCCTACATGACAACATTTTATCTTAAAAACAATGCCTCCACTCCAAGTAAATCAGTCAAAACAAATGAAGAACTCGAGATAACATCAGCCCTGTTTCTTGTAAATCTGATCTTGTGTGCAAGACCAGCAGCTGTCAGTTACGGTGACCTGAGCACCGGTAGATCAAAGTCATTGCTATAAAGCAAAGGAAGATTATGCTGATATTTCCCTCCATGCACCCACCACTTCCAGGTTACAAAGCCCAGCACTTCTGGTTGTGGTGTGCCTTGGTCTGCTTCTATGTAGCCTCATGATCAGGACAATGAGGCTGAAGGAAGTTTGTAAAGAGAGCTGTTGGTTATCAGGGTAGCGGGAAAAGAGCAAATGTTACGAACACTAAAAATGTTTTTGAAAAAAAGCATCATGACCCAGAAGGAGGAAATCAAGTATGCAAATGAGAGGAACCCCCAAAATATATCCTTCTCCAGTTCAAGCTCTGGTAACCCAGACAGATTTCAGAAAACTTCCTGACGCAATTGCAGAAACTATTGTTTGGGTGCCAGGGTTTAAAATTGGGGGTTAGGATGAAAAGAGACCAGAGACGAAGCTGGATGTTTCTGAAAGCTGGAACTAACATCCCATAGCATGGAGCCCACTGCCTTGGCGAGTTTGGGGGCTGGCCACTGAGCTCTGAAGAGACCCAAGGGTTGCAGGACCCATTTGCAGGTGGTCTCTGAGAGTTCACAGCAGAGGGCTCGATGTGTTCCTGTGTTCTCATACAATTGACTCGGGACCCCTGTCCTTGTTCTCTGCAGGAAATGGTAAAGGAATCAGCAGGAAGCCTAAAACAAGGGAAGGGAAACCCCGCCCTCCTGTCAAAGGAGAAGCAAGGGTGAGAGCGAGTGCAGGGAAGTGTCTGCACCCGCTGTGGGACAGGCGGGTTGGAAGGGGAGTGGCTGAGTCTTGAGAAGACCCAGGGAAAACTGCCTGTGAACCACTGCTGGATTGTTGGGGGACTGTCCTTCAGGACCTGAGGCCCCCCGAAACTGCTATGGGGAACAGAGGTCTGTGTGTTCCCACACAAAACCAACCTGCTCCTAAAAGGACGCCCCTCTCGCTCTGGCTCCTGACTTCTGGCTTCTCCAAGGCCAAAGATCCAGCTGAAAAGTTCTACCCGGGGCAAAGATGAAAGTAGAACTGGGCCACAGCTGTAGGAAGCACGCAGGGTGTCCCAGGGCCAGGCAACAGGTGAGTTCCATCTGGCTTTGTGTAACCCCCAATCCTTGTTAGATTCCTGAGGTAGAGGAGAGCCGGTCATCCCATGAGGGAAACTGAGTCCCCAAAGAGGAAGGTGTTTGAGACCTGAGCACCTGCTCCTGTGAATGAGGACTAACTCACTTCTCAAGCAGGGCTCGATGACTTGTGTTACTCTTGGATGAAAAAGAAAAGCAAGAACAGCTTCTACTGAGAGGTGCTCAGAGAGGGAGAGGCAGGACCTAGCCCCCTTCTCTCTCTCTCCCGGAGTGCCAGAGGGAGAATGGGGGAGTGGGCTCGTGCTGTGAGCCATCTGCACTTTAGATTGTCACCTGAAGAAAATAAAAACAACCTATCCTGAATGCTGATGCTACTGTTTTAATGGGGAAAAAAATACTCTAACAGACAAGTAGCAGACAACAAAACTGGAGAAAAAGTGGGTCTGGGGAGAGTCCAGGACAGTTTCATAATGGGTATTTTGTGGCCTTTCTTTCTGGGTTTTGATGTAGATCTCTTTCTATTTGTTCAGGAAATTGTGACGTGCATTCTGGGCAGGGTTTGAGGTTTTGGAACCTTTTCTAAAAGGGACAGCCAGCACCCCGCTCCATTTCCTAATTGTGTGGTTGGCGTGAGCTGCTCACCATGCAGAAGCTCCTCACCTGCAGGATACTTGTCCTGGCCCTCGCCCTGGTCCTCCTGTTGGACTCCTCAGCACAAGGTAAGAGGCAGGAATCGGGGTCCCTGGGAGTGTTCTTTGTTCACACAAATGACTACTGTTTTTTCAGTGCACAGAATGTATAGAAAATGAGTAGAAGACAGGCAAAGGAGGATGCTGGGGATGAAGGGAAGGCTGAACTCCTTAGTGTTTGATGCCAGTGCTGAGCAGGTGCAGTCTTAGAATGGACTCTCCCAGTGATCACAGCATGCGGTGCTATGTTGGCGTTAACTCTTCTAAACGTAACAACCCAGGAAATGGCCCATGTGTCTACTGCCCAGAGATGACCCCTGCGACATCTGGGAGCTCTCCCCTCCACTCTCCCCCACACCCAATACCCAGCCCTAGGGTCTACCTCAGTCCCAAGTCTTAGTACACAATCATGGTGTCATTTCAGCACTGGAAGAAACTACTCTTCAAAACCAACAGAAGTCTGACTTTGTGTTTTCTTTTAAAACTGGGTTATTCCTGAAAATTCAGTGATAGGTGTAAGTAACACAGAGACTATCAGAGCTGAAAGAAAGACCAAAAGTGTGTCTGTGCTATTACTCAGAGAAGCATCATGCTTGGCATTGTCTTTGGGGTTTCTCTGACCTGCGAGGCAGTTTGCTCAGTCTGAAGCATTCGGTGGCGAAGAGGACAAAGATGATGAGCTTATAGTAAGGACAAATGCGCTGTCTTCTTTGGTAAATACAGAATCAGGTCTCAGTAAGGTCATGGCCTGATAAACAGATGGCAGCCTGCATGGCAGAAAACGTGAGGCTCCCCCAAGTGCAAAGGGAAATGTTGAGTCACAGTGACACACTTGTTGCATATACTTCTTCGAAGTGACTCCAGCCATCATGTTCTTACTTCCGGGGGAAATGAAAGCTGAAAGATGATCTCAGAGATGTTCCATATACATTGGAAAGGTGTAAAATTATTTTCTCCTCGTGAAGCTAAAATTAGAAGAAAAACATTGCAGAAAAACAGCAAATGGTGTTGGTGTAACTTTTGCATGAATTAGTTTATATTTGAAGTATAAAAGGTCATTGATGGTAGGGAACAAAGCTGGCTTTACCTGGACCATTCATGGCATATCTCCAACGAGAAGCACTACTTCCCTAATAATCAGGTGTTCCAGCAAGCTCAAGAGCAGTCACGTGGGGTGGGCGTTGGGCTCGGTGTGTGGTTACATGCTACATCCTATGTTGGAGTGGTTGGGTTCAAGTTCCTACTCTTCTTGCCATCCAGCTGCCTGCTAATGCCAGCCCTGGTAGGCAGCAGGTAATGGCTCAAATACTTGGAGCCCTGCCACCCGTTGCGAGGCCTGGATTTAGTTGCAGGATGCTAGTTCTATCCTGGCCTGGTCCTGGCTGTTTCAGGCACTTGGAGAATAAACAGTGGATGAAGATATCAGTGTTTGTCTCTACTTCTCTGTACCAGATAAGATGAAAATAATAAGCAAGACTTATTTTTTTTTTTAAAGCAGCAGTGAGGTTTTTTGTTGGTAGCACAGACTTGAGTAACCAGTTGGTACTGGGTGTGCCCTCAGTGAGAGCTCTGTGACTTTCTGTGTTTGAAATTCCCTTAAAAAGTCACGTGAAAATTCAAAAGATGAAAACCAGAATGAAAACAAAACTTTCCTAATATAGTACCTAATATAGTATGTAGTCACTAAAATAAATAAATAAATAAATAAACCTGAAGTAAGACCATAATGACTAGCATTTATGTCATCATCTGGGAGATGTAACTGTTCGTTGGAAAAAGAAACCAAAAAAGATACAAAGAATGGACTGAAAAGCTAGGGTATTTCCAAAGAAGGGTCCTTGCGAGGGGCATCAGGGTTGGGCTCACATCTACACAGAAAGGGACATAAAGGCCTGTGGGTAAGGGACAGCAGTGAGCCCTGCCACCACCCCATCAGACTGCTGTGCAATGCCTTGTGGCACTGGATGACGCGTTCCTTTAAAAATCCTTGTGTATTTTTGTGATGACATATTTTAAAATTTATACCATTATCGAAGGCTTGATGGCTTTACCCAGTGAAGAGCTCAACAAATAAGAAGTGAAAAGACCATCATACAGCAGGAAAATAGGCAGGGATTGCCAATGAAAACATGTTCAAATTCACCCCTAAAAAGCTGATCTTAAGATAGATACAACATCGGGCCTGGCAGATGGCTCAATTGGTTGAATCCTCTCCTTGCAAGTGCAAGGAACCCATATGGATGCTGGTTCGTGTCCCGGCTGCTCCACTTCCCATCCAGCCTTCCTGCTCATGGCCTGGGAAATCAGTAGAGGATGGCCCACGGCCTGGGGACCATCCTTCCACATCGGCGACCTGGGAGAAGTTCATGGCTCCTGGTTTCTGGCTTCAGATCAGCTGTTGCAGCCATTTGAGGGGTAAACCAGAGGATGAAAGATCTTTCTCTCTGTCTCTCCTCTCTGTGGATCTGTCTTTCCAATAAAATAAAACTTTTTTTTAAAGTTACAAAATTGAATATTATGGTAATATGTTTCCTTATTTATACATATACAAGTTGTCTCAGGTCTAATATAAATTTCCTTATTTATTTATTTAAACACTTATTTATTCATTTATTGGAAAGTCAGATTTTCAGAGAGGAGAGACAGAGAGAAAGATTTTCCGTCGGCTGGTTCACTCCCCAAGTGGCCACAACAACCAGAGCTGAGCCCATCCAAAGCCAGGAGCCAGGAGCCAGGAGCCAGGAGCCAGGAGCCTCTTCCACGTCTCCCACATGGGTGCAGGGTCCCAAGGTTTTGGTCTGTCCTCAGTTGCTTTCCCAGGCCACAAGCAGGGAGCTGGATGGGAAGTGGAGCTGCCGGGATTAGAACCAGAGCCCATATGGGATCCTGGTGCATGCAAGGCACCAGACTACCGCGCCGGGCCCTAGTATGTTTCCTAACAATTTTTTTTTTTTTTTTGCAAATAGTTAATAACGTTGTTCTTTCTTCTTTGATAATGTTTAGAAGTAGATGTGTTTATTTCACCTGTTGGTTTGATCAAGTGTAAGAAGTTTGATTGGCTTTTGGACATTTTCTAAACCATCTCAGGATGCTATACTGGTTTGCTTGGACTGCAACACCAAGTGCCACGGTCTGGGTTAACCCACAGATATGTTCTCCAACAGTTCTAGGGACCAGAGCCCAATTTCAAGGTGTTGGCAGTATCGGTTTCCTTCCGAGTCTTCTCCCCTTAGCTTACCGGTGGTGCTTCTTCCCCCTGTCGTCCTCACGTGTGTTCTTGCACACATCCATATCCTAACACCCTCTCGTTAGGTCTGCACTTACCGGATTAGGGATACCCTGATATGTTTACACATCTACCATGACCTTGTTTCCAAATACTGTCACAGTGTGAGGCACTGTGGGTTAGGAATTCAACATATGGATTTGGAGGGGAGGGTGATGGTGGAGGGTTGTGAGTCAGCGCATCACACACTCGATCTTATTTTTGCTATGACTCCAACCCAGCTGAAGACAGGCTGCAAAACTGTATATGCAAAGCACAAAGAGCTAGAAATGTGGATGTGAAGGAGACACTAGTGTGCACATACAGCTCACCCAGCTCACAATGCACTCGCCGGGTTGTCGATGGGGCCTGCAAATCCTACGTTCTTACTCTCTTGTTCCAAGTTGCAAACACAGAGAAAATGGGAAACCTATGCACCGGAGTGGCCCGGGGGCCAGAACCAGTCTGTGTGTGAGTCCCCACCTTCCTGTCTCCTCAGTCACCCCGGTGGTAATGGCTCCACACGCGTGTGCTGCTCTTTGTGCAGCGCCTTCACCTCCAGTCTCTGGCAATGACCGCCACCTCCGGCAATGACCGCCACTCTCCCTGCGTGGGGGAGTTAGCGCCACTTTGCAGAGGAGCCAAGTGGAGCCGACATGCATCATCTCATTAGCTCTCTACGTCAGTCTCTTGCCACATCAACAGCAACAATAAAAAATTGTGCCTGTTGCCCAGGGCCCAATTAAAATTAATCAAATGGAAGAACTGTCCAGCCAACGTCAAGGTCCAAATTAACTCTGCCACAACTCAAGGGTTAGAAGTTTCTTTTTTGTTCAAGACCAAAAGCCTTCCAGGCTTTCTCTGTAAAGTTTACTACTGAGGGAAAGGAGAAATTGAAAGTAAACTTGGAACTTTTTATAGCCTGTCAAACTGTGCCAGGCTGGGGGAAGCGTATCCATTTTGTGGAACTGATAGGCCAGTAGGAAGTAGCCCAGGCTCAGATAATGAGACTGGTGCAGGGCGACCATTTGGAATGCGTCAAAATGTCTTTGTTCCCTCTCTGGGCAGTTTCTGCTTACGTTTTTTTTTTTTTTTTTTTTTCCTGACATGCTTGTGATAAGTTTCCAAGAAGAATAGGAAATTAGCAAACCATGACTATATTGAGGAAGAACTGGGAGCATAATATAAAAATATACAGAGACTCTTGTATTTTTACTGTGATAACATTTACTCATAGAAAGGACCGCTCACACAGTGACTATGTGTGTATAAGAGGGTACTTCAAAAAGTTTACAGAAAAAAAAAGTTAAAGATTTATTTTTATCTGAAAAACAGATTTACAGAGAGAAGTACAGACAGAGAGGAAAAGATCTTCCATCCGCTGATTCACTCTCCAAATGGCTACAATGGCTGCAGCTGAGCAGATCCAAAGCCAGGAGCTAGGAACCTCTTCTGGGTCTCCCATGTAGCGTCCCAAGGACTTGGGTGGTCCTCCACTGCCTTCCCAGGCCACAAGCAGGGAGGGGGATGGGAAGTGGAGCAGTCGGGACCTGAACCGGCACCCATATGGGATCCTGGCGTATGCGAAGATTCCAGCCACTAGGCTACTGTGTCAGGCCCGAGGAAAGGGATTACAAATAAAAATCCTTTTATGGACTGGACTTGTAGCTCAGCAAGGCAAGCTACCTCCCCCGCAACACTGTTGTCCTATGGTTGGAGTCCTGGCTGCTCCACTTCTGATCCAGCTCCCTGCTCACATACCGGGGAAGGAGGCAGAACACTGCTCAAATACTTGGGTCCCTGTGCCCCTGTGGGAGACTCAGAAGAAGCTCCTGGCTTCATCCTGGCCCAGCCCTGGCTATTGCAGGCCAGTGAGTGGAAGATCGCTAGCTCTCCCTTACTCTCTATAAATCAATGCTTCACTACAAAACCAACCCCCAGATCCTGGGGAGCCTTTCAAGAAGGGAACATTTCTCTTTTTTTAAGTGTTTCCTTTTTTTAAATGTATGTAAAAACGAGTGATAGAGAATCTCCCATCCACTGGTTTACTCCTCAAACAGCCACATTGGCTGGGATTAGGGTAAAACCAGGAGGCAGGAATTCCATGCGGGTCTCCCACATGAAGACAGGCATTCAAGCACTTGAGGCATCATCTGTGGCTCTCGGGATGCACAGCAGGGATCTGGATTGCAAGCAGAAGAATCAGCACCCAAACTGATACTCTGCCATGGGATGCAGATGGGCCAAATGGTGGCTCGACCTACACCACAGTATTGGCACCTCACCCATTTAAAGTGCACAATCCATTGGTTTTTTTGTTTTTAATTGGAAAGGCAGCTTTACAGAGAGGAGGAGGACAGAGCGGAAGATCTTCCATCTATTGATTCACTCCCCCCAAGTGGCCGAAACAGCTGGAGCTGAGCCAATCAGAAGCCAGGAGCCCAGAGCCTCCTCCAGGTCTCGGGTTCAGGATCCCAAGATTTTGGGCTGTCCTTGACTGCCTTCCCAGGCCACAAGCATGGAGCTGGATGGGAAGCAGGGCCACCAGGGTACAAACCAGTGCCCTTATGAGATCCCAGCACGTGCAAGGCAGGGACTTTAGCCACTAGGCTACCATGGCAGGCCCAGTTTTTAGTATATTTGCAGAGTTGTGCAACCATAACCGTAGTTGCTTGCAGAACATCTTTATTACTCCCAAAATAAGACACCCTTGATAAAATTTAGAACCCTTCTTTATAAAATTAGGGGACATTTTGTATTTTAGAACTATTTCTTACTAATTTACCATACTTGTGGTTGTTATGCCAGTGAAAAGATTAGGTCTTTCACCTGAATTTGCTCAGCTTGATAGCCACAGGTAGCAGGGACTATGCTCACTCACTCATTCCAAGACAGTAGTCACGAGCTGCCTGTGGCTACTGAGCACTTGAATACAGCGAGTACAAATGAAGTGTGCTATACGTGCAAATTATATGCAATTTAGAAGAGTTAGCATGAAAAAAGATGCAAAATATCTCACTAATAACTTTCATTATTGTATGTTAAAATAACCATCGCTTCAATCTATTAAGTTTCTTAATTGCACCTGTTTCTATTTACTTTTTAATGTATGGACACTTTGGGGGGAATCCCAGAGCCTATGAAATTGTGTCACATAATGTGATGTAATTAATTTTATATATATATATATATATATATACCAAAAAAATATGGCTACTAAAACTTGGAAAAACTTGGAGACTTGTTTGTCTCGTTCGCTCTGATATAATTGACATAGAGTGTGAAAACATCGCCCTCTGCTGGTGGAGGTGTTGAATTGTTTTTAACTCTTGCCTTCAAAACAAACAAAAAAACAAGTTTTTAAGCAGCATTAGATGTCAAACCAATGACGCTGTGGAAACAAATCGCGGCATGGGACCAATACAGGATTTCCTATATAACCTGGAAGGATCTGACTTGGAGCGTTAGCTAGAGAATCTAAATTCAAAAGCAGTGACGAGAGCCCTGGATGTTGCAGCATCCTTGTCTCTCTGTAAATAGAGGAGACTTGTTCTTGTGAAACCTGAGCTTCAAGGACACTGTGGCCCTAAGACCCAACTACCGTGTCCCTGTGAGATCTTGAGAACTTCTCAGCACACTCCTTAGCCCTTCTGAACCCGATTCAACTCATGTCCATCAAGAGAGGCCAGCTCCGGGGTGCAAAATGGGCTGGGATCCTGGGTCTTCTCTTGTACACCTGGGTGGCCTCCATCATATTCCTTGTGTAAGGTGGAGAGGAAGGTACAACGCTATTAGTATCATGCTTGCCGAGTGCCTGGCACTATGCCAAAGTCTGCACATGCTTTTTCTTGTCTGAGCTTTGTGACCAGTTTCTGATGCTGTTGGTATCTTCATTTCACAGTAAAAGTTCAGAGAAGTTGCAGGCAGACTATAAAGCTCGGAGTTAGTTTTAAACTTTCTGCTTATTTTAAAGGAGTGGGCGGGGGGGGGGGTGTCGAGGGGGGGGGAGAGTGTACGGGAAAGGCTGCAAGGCTGGCACTAGGGGGTGCTGTGCTGCGTATATATGAACGGGCACTCCTTGCCTTCTATGCACTCTGGCATCTATTTGCTTAAAAACTTCAAGGGATAGGCGGTGTGGTAGGAAGCTGTGGGCAGAAGAGAGAGTTCCTAACCGTGTGGGCTCCTTGCTTGGCCAGGTTATCCTATGCGGAGAGCCAGGTACCAATGGGTGCGCTGCAGTCCCGACAGTAATTCTGCCAACTGCATTGAAGAAAAGGGACCTGTGTTCAACCTGCTTCCTGGGGATTCCAACAGGATCCTTCCTCCCAGGACTGACCCTTTCTTGTAAGTAGATTTTTCTCTGATTTGAAAGGGATTTTGTTTCACACCTCTGTCGCCATCACCTCGGCAGAGATGAGAGGAATGTCCCACGTGTTCTCCTCCAAGCTCCTCTTTGGAGTTTGCGTTCCTGTGCAGTGCATGGACAATCTGTGCTGTGGCCGCCGGCCTGTAAGATGCGCAGGTGTGCTGAAGATATTCTGCACAATTACTTTTAGGCTGTGGATATTAGGCATTAAGGGAACATAAATGAATTTTGTATTGAGCCTTGAGTCCCCTCCCAAAATATTCCACTACATATGTAATGGTGCAAAAGAGTAGAAAAGAAAAAAACAAAAACAAAAAAAAACAAAAAACCACTGCTGGTCCCCAGGTTTCAAATAATGGATACTCACATTATATCAGAACTTTTGCAGCGATTTTACATTAGGCAAAAAGAAAAAAAATGACTGTGGTTCCTTTTCCTTTGTCTTTCATATTTCAGCAGAATCAAATCCCAGAACCTGAATGACGCCTTCCCTCTTTCTGACGACCTTTCTGGCTCTGGCTTTGACTCCGGCTCCGGCTTAGGAAGCGGCTCTGGAAGCAGCCTCCCCTCGGAAATGGAAAGGGAATACCAGCCGCTGCTGGAAGATGATGTTTTCTACTATGACATCAAGGCCCTCAAGCAGAATCTTCCCTCAGAGGATCAGGAAATGGGTCACGCTGGACCAGAAGATGAATTTATTATATGAAAGACAGGGTTCTCCACCTTGACACCAGGCAATGCAGTCCATACATTCTGTGTACTGTGGTTAAAGATTACATCAACAAGTTGTATAGAAATTTTAAGACATTTGCAAAAGAAACTTCAGTTGTATCACCTTTGTCCCTAATGAATTCTTAAAGGATTAGGCTTGTTCTCATCTACCCTATTTTTTCAGAAAATCGCCGTGTTTGTGGGGGATGAATGTCATATTCAACTTATATTATTATGAAATTGGCTAGATTCCCATGTCTATAAAACTGCTTTAAATAAAAAAAATTATATACTGTCTTCAAAAAGTTCTGTTTGAAAGGAAATTGATCAATAATATCTTATACCTAACTCTTTAGGAACTTGTGATTGTGAATTATAGATATGCCCTTTTTCTCATGCAAAAACAAACAAACAAAAGCCAAGATGAAACAGCGAGTTTCTAGAGTGGCTATTTGACCTGCTTTAGTGTGAAGTGTGTTACCATCCTGTCACTGCTTGCGGGTTGGCAGAGCTTAGCAGGTGTCACTTGCATATAATCCTGAGTACCATTAAAGCTAGGAACCCGAGACCCAAACTGGAGTATGGTTGTGCTCCCAGCACCACACGCTGCTTTGCTCCCTGGGCATGTGTGTATCTTCCAGTGTTATTCTGTTAAAGCAGAAGTAAAACCAAAGGGTTAAGCTGTCGGGGGCCTCTTGTTCTAAATACAAAAGATACTTTTACATATTTGTTTTTTTTTTTTTATCACATGTGTCTCTTGAAGTCTTAAAAAACATAGAAATGTATTATTATTTGTTTCTCCATGTTTCTTGAACTATGTAAATTTGGTTTGCCCTGTCAGGGGGAGCATGAGGTGGTCAGTACTACATGAATTGGAATTCGACCCAGATCTGATTCGCAGTGGTCATTTTCCCAGTCTGCGAGTGTGCAGTTAGATGGTCAGATGTGGTAGTGAGCACAACTGCCATGGTGGCTTTGTGATTTGGGTAACAGAAGCTATTGTAATGGGGAAAACCTGCTGGAAACTTCTGAAGTGACTCCGCTCTTGTCTAGCAATACATCAGAAACGCTTCCTCTTCCGGGGAATGTAAGAGGGTAGGAGTGCCCTTAAGAACCTAAAGAGTTGAGGGACGCATTTCATTCACCAGTCAGGCCTTGCAGCAACCAGGGGAGTATCACGCGCTCAGAGGAGAAGCTCTCCTGCAGCCCCTGTTCCAGTCGCAGCACTTCTGTCACTGTGGAGCAAGCGGCTCTGGGCTGGGCACTCGCTCATTAGACAAATGCCTTCTTTTCTATCCCTATCAAAAAAGAGGGAAATGGCTTACAGTCTTTTGGATAAAAACAACTTTATCCATTTACTATTTATTCTCAGGGCAATCTGTACTCTTCTACCATCTGTTCCTACATAGTTTGAAGAGCCTGGGCTGGTTGGTCAGCTCGGGGAACATCCAAGTAGTGCACTGTGCCAATGGGACCACGGATGGGTCACTGGTCACTCCCTGAGCCCCTCACATCTATGGTTATCCAATCACCAACTGACAGGGTAGGAATAGATTCAACCTTGGGTCACACATGGATTAGCCTGACACAGGGGAGTAAACTGAAACTGGATGGGAGGCAGTTGTATATAGGGCCAGTCGAAGTTGCCTGGGTCCAGAGCTAGGAGAGGAAGGCCTCCCAACGTGCAGGGTTCTGGCCATCTCTCCTGGCGAAGAGAAGCAGCCTCTAGTTGGAATACATACAGTTTCATGGGCAGTGGTTAGTGAGGATCCAAAATTGGAAAGATTGGGAAATTGGGAACTAGGAAATCCAGTTTCTGTGCCCCAAGAAGGCACAGAGGGTAATACTCTTTTCTTAAAGATTTGTTTGTTTCTTTGTTTTTATTGGAAAGGCAGATAAACAGAGAGAAGAGACAGAAAGATCTTCTGTCCACTGGTTCACTCCCCAAGTGGCCGCAATGGCCAGAGCTGAGCTGATCCAAAGCCATGAGCCAGGAGCTTCTTTCCTGGTCTCCCATGTGGGTACAGGGTCCCAAGGCCTTGGGCCATCCTCTACTGCTTTCCCAGGCCACAAGCAGGGAGTTGGATGGGAAGTGGAATGGCCGGGATACAAACCAGCGCCCACATGGGATACTGGCCCATGCAAGGTGAGGCCTTACCCATTAGGCTATTGCGCAGAGCCTGGGTGATATACCCTTTGTATCAAACTTTATTGCCTATCAGAAAGCATTCATTGTAGAAGAGGCACTGCACAACCAAGTAGACATAATGACTTAGGTAGGTGTGAGCTTCTGTCATGGGCTACCTTACTGATACAATGTGCCACAAAGGAGTGGCCTGGACAGAGGCTGGGCATGGGCTCCCACTGATCATTAAGCTACTGATGGCCCTGACTATCCACCATGACAGTAACAGAGCGCCTTGTTGAGTAGCATCCTGGGACAAGTTGACATGTAGACTACAATAGGTCCCAGAGATTTGTTCTAATAGGAATAGATATATGTTCAAGATATTGTTCTTAACCTGTGGCAACAATTCAAATATAATAATATGTATAAAATATTGGGAACAATGTCACTGAGACATCAATAAACACAGACCATTATCATGATTTGTATGATACATTAGCAATACTTGCCACAGGATTGGGGTGAAGATTAAAGGAGGTAATGTAAAGGACCTGGTTAGTGTGTGTCTGGCATATACGTTATAATCACGAAAATGTGTTAACAGTTGTTTCATATGATTAAAGAGTCCAATGATGTGCTACGTGCAGGGGATTCAGAAGGAAACAAAGACACACCAGCTGTCCATTGTCTTTGAACTCAGTCCACTAGGAACTGAATGAGGCAGAGTTGGATGTGCTAGTCTTTCCTGGCACAAAGTAAGGCCAAAGTAACATTTTCAGCCACATGGGGCAAGCGGTATACAACCCATGCAGAGACTTTCTCATTCTCTTTCACTCTGGGTTCTCTCTGCCAAGAACTCATCTGCATTGTTGCAGGGTTTTGTGGGGAAGTGGGAGAGAGGGCTGGGAACTCCTTCCAGTTTTCCCTTTGGCGATCTCTGATTTATAATCACATTTCTTATACAGTATTACGGAGTCAACAAAACCCACCGAGGACCAAGCTACCAGGAATCAACCATTAACACAATTCACATAAATTGTGATGCAAAAACAAGTAACTCGGATACATTTCACATTATACATGTTTTTTTTTTTTTTAAACCAAGAATCATCCTAGGAAAAAATGGCTAAGGTAACAAAGAGAAATGAATGATCGATTTTGCTGAAGCTTTTTGTCTTTATTCCCTAAGTATGTTGCCCATTTTATGACTTGAGTCCCTGTTTAAAATATGTATACAATGTATTGTACAGAATGTCGTCTTCCTAGTTTTGTACTAAACTGGGGAGTCTTGGCCTCGGCCTTCCTGACCTGAGGAACAGGATGTTTATTGTTGAGGCCTGACCTGAGTATTGCAAGACGTTTAGCAGCATTTCCTGTTTCTACCCACTGAATGCTCTGAGCTCCCTCTGCCTGCACTTTGACTTGATGGTCAAAAATGTCTCTAGCTAACTGACAAATGTCCAAGGGAGAGAGACATCCCCGCTTGAGGACCACTGCCCTGCACCGATGATCATTTCTTGAACTAAAATGTCCTGGCTACTGCACTTTTGGTCCTGCTCTCTGCCTATGGCCTGGGAAAGCAGTAGAGGAAGATCTTCCACACAATTGTTCACTCCCCAAGTGACTGCAATGGCTGGAGCTGAGGTGATCTGAAGCCAGGAGCCAGGAACTCTTCTGGGTTTCCCACATGGGTGCAGGGTGCCAAAGCTTTGGGCCCTCCTCAACTGCTTTCCCAGGCCACAGGCAGGGAGCTGGATGGGAAGTGGGACAGCTGGGATTAGAACCGGCATCCATATGGGATCCCGGCATGTGCAAGGTGAGGACTTTAACCACTACGCTATCGTGCTGGGCTTGGGAATTTTGTTTTTTCCTTACTCTAGCTTTCTTTAGAAATTCCCCTGAGAGCTAATTTTTTTTCTCCTCCTTCACTTTTGTCTTCTTTTCATTTTTTTCATTTTTATTTTTTTTATTACATTGCATTATGTGACACAGTTTTATAGGCACCAGGATTCCCCCCACCTCTCCAAGCCCTCCCCCCATGGTGGATTCCTCTACCTTGTTGCATTGCCACAGTTCAAGTTCAGTTGAGATTCTTTCATTGCAAGCATATACTTCTGTCTTTTTAAATAAACCACTTCTTTACACGCCCTTGCTCGTGTGTTCATGCCCCTGCTCTTCCTGGACTGGAGATTTGGAGAGGAAGGAGCGTTAAGAGCCAGCACTCCACTGTGGATCTACCTTGCATTTCTCTTACAGTCAGCTCGAGTGCTGAATTTTTTTCCTATGCTTATCTGTGATCAACTTTGAAGAAACAGGTTTGAGGTTTGCCAACTGTTGCCTTGGGTTATCTTATTTTTTTTTTTTTTACTGTTGGTTAATTAAGGAGTCTTTATATATGAATTTTAATCCCTTATAAAGTTTGCAAACACTTTATCCTATTCCGTATGCTGCCTTTTCATGGTTGTGCTCTTCGGCACACAGGCTTAAAGCCTTGGTATAATTCAATTGATCTATTTTTGGTTGTGTGATGACAGTTAGATGGGCTCACAGGTAATTAACCGCCCCGGTTAGCACGCAGTGAACACCACCGAGGGCCTGAGCAGCATTGCGAGAACTTTCCGGAAGCGTCTTCCCGTCACAGTGGCTCTTGACGGCCTGAGAAGCAACCAACGTTAGACCTTCAAGATTTCTTTCTAGTGGTCTTCTCAGAAACGAGAGAGCTAACCAGTCGTCCAATCCCACAAACTTGGGTTTAGTTCGAGAAGGTGCAAGAATGCCTCCTTTCTAGATGGAGGACCCATCTCTCTCGCTAGAAAGATGAAGCAGTAAAGGTGTCGGAAACCCCGCCATTAACAGCGCTGCCCAACCAAACCCTTTTTCCCTCCCTCCCAGCCGCTCAAAACTTCCACAAACAGGAACTCGGAGCGGCCACGAAGCCCGCCCGCCAACCGCTATCACGTGACAGGAGAATCCGGAGAACCTACGCGTATCCACGCCCTCCTACCTGACGTCACTGGCCGCGACTCCGCCCAGCCCGGGAAAGGCGGAGCGTGAGGCCCCGCCCCCAAGCGGCCTCTCCGTGGAGGGCGGGGCCAGAGGCCGGTAGAGGGCCGGGCGCTGGGGGAGGGGAGCGGAGGAAGGGAGTGGTCACGTGCGGCGGGCCGCCTGGGGTCACGTGACCGGGCGCTGGGGTGGAGGGATCCGGGGCCGGGAGTTCTGCGGGGGGACGAGGGTTGAAGCGGAGGGGACGCGGCGGCGGCGGCGGCGGCGGCGGTGGTGCTGACAATGGTGAGTGCGCGACGGTGGCGCGCGGTCGGCGCCCAACGGCGGGGCGGGCGCCGCAGGAGCAGTGGGCGGGCGAGCAGGGCGGGGAGCGCCCGGTTAGGCCTGTCCGGCCAGCCCCGGGTTGTGGGGCAGAGCGGGCGGCGCCGCCTCTTCCCGGCTCTCGGAGAGGCCCGAGCACCTGCAGGCGGCGGCGCGCTGTCCTGGCCATGTCGGAGCCTCTGCCCGCCTTCCTCGACCGGCTCTGGGGGCCCTGGCTGGGGACCCGGAGCCCGCCCGAGCGGGGGTTCGCCGCCGCCTCCCCCGCCAAGGTAGCCGGCCCCTCCACTACCTGCCCGGCTTCCCGGGAGGGCGCCGGTTCGGGACTCCGCGGGGGAAGTTGGTCACTCTTCGGTGTGTCACGAGCTCGACTAACTCCTGGACGTGGTGACTGACATGCTGCGATTCCACGTCCCGGGTTGAGGTTTAGTGTTGACACTTGTGGAGTGGGAGAAAAGGGAAAGGACGTTTCGGGGTGCGGGCTGTAACCCCGGAGGGAGCAGGTTAGAGCCCCGGGGCCAGGCCAGGGTCTGGTTTCCTTCCCTAAGCAGTTCTTTTGGCTTAACGCGCTGGATGGTGTGGGCATGACTGGCGGTAGCTGGCGAGGGAGGAAAACCCGAGTATTCTAAGCACAGCCCAAGCTTAGGCAGGTGGTTCTCAGCACGGTGTGTGTCCTGTGTATAGGTGGGCTTCTCTTGGCTCGCGTGGTCGTCTCCAGGCGCTGGCGAGTGGCATTTAGCGTGCATGCTCTGTACCTTCTCCCCACTTAACCAAAGCTCACCAGTTAAACTGCTTGATACTTGGGGCTAAGAAACCGAACCAGGTTTCTGAAGAAAGTTAGTTTGAATAAATCACTTTGAAAGTCAGACATCGCCTTTCTTTCTAGACACTTTCATTCTGTGAGCTTCTCCGCGCCGTCCCCCCCCCCCCAACAAATTATTAGTTACCTGTGCCCAGTGCCCTGAGCGATAGTGAAACGGCCCTGTCTTCCTTTGCAGTCGACAGTCTGGGAGAGGAGCACGTATTTGCTACTTGCCCAGCGTGGAAGCTGTCGTTGTGATAGCACTAAAAAGAAAGTACTGAATCAGGGAAACCTTTAGTGGAATTTGAAAACTTGAGGCCTCCCAAAATTTTTTTTTTTTGCTTTTATTTGTAATTATTTTACTGAGAATTCTGACTTTTCTTCAAGAGCAATTTATTCCCAAGTTATTCTTCAAGCACAAATGAAGCTGTAAAGCTATAAAACTTTGAAGTAGTCACAAATGTGCTCTAGGTATGAAATTTGCTGTTTCATTGTGGGGAGGGAGTAAAGGGAGAAGTAACTTGTGAACTTGAGTTGGATTCATTGGACTGAGTGAAATTTTTTTTTACATCCATTAGTGAAAAAGGAAGAACTTGTTTGAGTTTTTATATATGTATATAATTTTACCAGATGATAATTCTCAACATGGAGTTCACAGATGGTGTGAAAAAACTTAAGGGGACCTAAAGCCAGTGTTGATGAGGTCTTTGCCAAGATTAGGAAACTGTAAGAAGCATTTATTGTGTTTTAATAGCAGACGTGTACTGTGGTCTGGTCATTTAAAAGCTACCTAGGAGTTTTAGTCTGTGTAGTAATTGTCTAGTGTTGTTCCTGAAAGTCTCATTCTGAATGTTCACTTGAGGATACCTTTTCCAGAACAGTTGATGAGTGTCCTTACACATGAGCAATCTCAGGACTGCCTTTGGTTTTTTAGAAGTCTCTGTTAATCAGTTTCCTTATAGTTTCTGCTATCCTCATCATTCTCTTACTTTTCACAAACATTTTTATTGTTTTCAAATGTAGAGTTGGCAGTGGGCACACACACCCTTCTGCTGGGGCTTGTTCCCCAATGGCCTCAAAAACTGCGGCTTGGTCAGGTGGAAGTCTGGGGCTTCATCCCAGTCTGTCATGAGGGTACAGGGGCCCAAGTGTTTAGAACATCTTCAGCTGCTCTTCTAGACACATGAGCAGGGAGCTAGATTGGAAGTGGAGCAGCTGGGACTTGAACCAGTGGCCAAATGGAATGCTGGCCTTGTCAGGTGGCTCAACTTGCTATACTATGAGGTCAGCCCCTGTTTTACTTCTTTAACAAAGCAAAAGTATGTTATTTCATTGTGAATAGTTAAAAATAAAGAAGAATTGAACTTTATGGTTTTTAACTGGAAATGACAAGTTACACATTTTGAAAGCAAGGCTGAGAGAATCCTTTTCATTTTAGGAAAACAAATGTTAGCTTTTTTCCTCTTTTTAATTTAAAAAATGTTAAGACTTCTAGTTTTCTGTAGGCCTTTTTTTGTTATCTAAGACCAGTTTGTCTTTGATGTACTGGATGTTAGCCCCATGCCAAATTCTCATTGCCTACTTAACTTATTAAAGTGTTGTTTTTATTAATACATTATTCTTTAAAAGAAAAAAGATTTAAGTATTTTTATTTGAAAGGCAGATCTTACAGAGAATACAGACAGAGAAGTTTTTCCATCCACTGGTTCAGTCCCCAAATGACTGCATTGGCCAGAGTTGAGCTAAGCTGAGCTGAGCTGAATGGAGTCTGGGAGGCAGGAGCTTCTTCTGGGTCTCCCATGTGGGTACAGGGTCCCAAGAACCCAGGCCATCCTCTGCTGCTTTTCTAGGCCGTAGCAGAGAGCTGCATGGGAAGTGGAGCAGCATGAACTGGGACCATTTGGGATGCTGGCATCATAGGCAGTGACATTACATGTAAAGTGTTCTTCCCATATTTGTTTAAAAGACAGAATTACGGAGAGGGAGGGTGAGCCAGAAAGGAGCTCTTCCATTTGCTGATTGGTTTCATAAATGCCAGGTTAAAGCAGGGAGTGTGAAGCTCTGTCTGGGTCTCCAGTGTGGGTAGCAGTAGCCCAGGTACTGTGTCGTCATCTGCTGCCTCTGAGGTGCAGTAGAATGCAACTGGGTTACAAGTGCAGAGTAGTCAGGCTAACTAGACACTCTGATATTGGGTGTAGGCAACCCAGGCAGTGCTTAACAAGCTGTGCCACAGTATGTACTCCTGATTATTTGGTGTTTTAATGTATGTTTTCAAATTCCAAGTGCATTAAGATTATTTATGTGGAAAAAAGTTACTGTAATAGTTCCCCTTATCCGCAAGACAGGTTTTACCACTTCTTTTTTGAAAGGCAGCAGGAGAGAGTTCTTGTGTCTAGGTTCACAGCCCAAATGATGCAATAGCTGGGGCAGAGCCAGGCTGCAGGCAGTAGCCAGGGACTCAGGCCAGGAATCCCAGACTACAGGGAGGGAGCAAGTGTTTGAGCCATCACCTGCTGCCTCCCCGAGTCCACACTGGTGGGTATCTGGGATATGGAGTAGGACTGGACCAGGACCTGAATCCAGGCCCGACAACAAGGCCTGCTGGCATCTGAAGCCTACTTAACCGCCATGCCACAAAGACACACTCCCCTTTTTGCCAGTTTTCAAGACTCATTTTTAAGTAGTTACAGGAATGTGAGAATGACAACATTAATTTTAATTTTCCTGTCTCCATAATTCAGATGTGCTAATGAACTCTTTTTTTAACTGCCTTCTCTACCAGTTAGTCTTAACTTAGCTGTTTTTGCTTCCTGCTCTAAAGTAGATACTGCTTGGAGTGGTTGTCTTCCACCTTCAGTAATTGCTTTTCCAACAGCCGACCCTCCCTTGCTGACTTGTGATTTACACAGCTAATCATCAGCAAATATCGGCTGATTATATTAAGGTTTATGAACTGTTACACATCTGTTACTGTCCTGCAGCGAACAACTTGGTGCACAGAGCTGATAATAACACGCGTGGACTACTGACTGATGATCAATAGCCCAAGTTTATTAACAGCACCAGACCTTTAAAGGAAGGTTGTCATGTAGGCATCCAGGGAGGAGGGGCTTGAGCTATTTACATGTCAACAGCTGGGTCCCCAAAACACAGCTAGTTCCCCTAGCAGGTTCTTTATCTAAACCTGTGAATGAGGATTGATCCTGTTATCTCCTTATCAGTTGTTCCTAGTGCCTTCAACTGGCTATGTCTCCCACAATAGCAAAGATTTTGAATGTCCTTCTACACACATCCTCATATCTGTAACACTTAGGGAAAATATATTTCAGAATTTAGTCAGACCGAATTTAAAATTTCAGTGGGTGGGCCTGAGTTGATGTCCTAGTGGCTAAATCCTTCCTTTGAATGTGCCAGGATCCCATATGGGTGCTGGTTCGTGTCCTGGTTGCTCCACTTCCCACCCAGCTCCCTGCTTGTGGCCTGGGAAAGCAGTTGAGGATGGCCCAAAGCCTTGGGACCCTGCCTCCGTGTGGGAGACCTGGAAGAAGCTCCTGGCTCCTAGGTTCAGATCAGCTCAGCTCTGGCTGCTGGGGAGTGAGCCAGAGGGGTGGAGAGCTTTGTCTCCTTGTCTCTTCTCTGTATGTATATCTGCCTTTTTAATAAAAAAATATATTTTTTAAGTTCAATGAGTTAAGAGTAGTTTTACTTGGGATTGACACCGTAATGCAGTATGCTAAGCCTCTGCCTGCAGTGCTGGTATTCTGTATGAGTACTGGTTCAAGTCCTGGCTACTCCACTTTTGATTATCTCCCTGCTAATGTGCCTGGGAAATCAGGGGAGGATGGACCAAGTCCTTGGGACTCTGGACCCACATGGAAATCCCAGAAGAAGCTCCTGGCATTGGGCAGGCCCAGCTCCAGCCTTTGTAGCCATTTAGGGAGTGAGCCAGCAGATGGAAGATCTCTTTCTTTTGCTGTCTGTCAAACTATCTTTCAAATAAAAATAAATAAATCTTTAAAAAATTTTGCCTGGCTCTAGGACAAGGAATAGTACCAAATCCGATAAATTGAGGTTGATGTGACTAGAGATGGGTAGGAATGGATAGATGTAGGCAGTGTTAGAAATACATTATGTGTGTGTGCTTAAACAGTTACTGCTTTTAAAATATCACTTTTTTTTTTAAAAAAGGCTTATTTTATTGGAAAGATTTATAGAGGAGATAAAGAGAAAAATCTTTTTTTTTTTTTTGAAGATTTCTTTATTTTTATTGCAAAGTCAGAGGAAGATCTTCCGTCCGAGGATTCACTCCCCAAGTGAGCGCAATGGCCAGTGCTGAGCTGATTTGCATCCAGGAGCCCAGATCCTCTCCTGGTCTCCTATGTGGGTGCAGGGTCCGTCCTTGACTGCTTTCCTAGGCCACAAGCAGGGAGCTGGATGGGAAGTGGGGCTGCTGGGATAGGAACCGGTGCCCATATGTGATCCTGGCACATGCAAGGGGTGGATTTAGACACTATGTTATTGCATCGGGCCCTAAACAGATGTTAAGTAAACATTATGTACAGAGAAGTGCACAAATAAGTGGTTAATTTCATAATGTGCCTACCTGGACACCCACCACATAGATCAAAACAAAACAAATACAGAAATAAAACCCAAACAACATGGCTAGTATCCCTGAAGCTCTTTGTGCTGTGCGCATGGATGTATGTCTCATCTCTTTCAAAAATCAACATTTTCTATATGAAGTTAGTCTGTGCATCTCCTGAATTCGATTGCTGTTCAATATTCCATTAACATACACTAGCAGTTATGTGTCTGTTTTCTTTTTGAGTGATGATTAGACTGCTGTTTGGGGCTGACATGAACATTCTTAGTTTGTCACCTGATTCATACTTGTAAGAGTTTCTGTGCATAGTGTATACCTAGGGGTAGAGTTGTTGAATTATAGGTTCAATGTACATTTTCAGGTTTACCTGATAGTTACCAAGTATTTACTTAATTAGTTCCAGTTTATACACTCACAGGTCCACTGTTATGTTTATGACGGATCACTCTGAGTATTGGGTATAGTGGAGTGACACAGGATGGGAATGTCAGACAATGTGACAGGATGCTATTCTTGTGCAAATTTTTAAAAAGACTAGAGGAGTAGCTTTGGTAGCAGAAATAATCATAACCACATCCATTGTCAGGATTGCTAATGGATTCTGTATAACTGCCAAGTGTATTTTGGCATTGATAAGCAATCGGTTTTTGACCTTTCTATTTCTGTTCTATTGAGGATTTGCCGAACAAGGCTTACACATTTTTTTTTAATAAACAGAAAAATCATTTGTCTCCTTTAGAGCCAGTTTTACTCCAAAGACTTACATAATGTAACGATCCTGTTCAGATATAATATAGCAGTGAATTTTGTAAATAATACTTTATAAAAATTCATTTTAATTTTTGTGATATGAATTATGTAATAAGTTATACTTATTACTTATTACACTTATAAGTATTGCTTTGTAATACTCAGAAGTGTGACTAACTAAAGGTAATTTTTCACACCTAAATATTAAGAATTAGCTTCCTGGATTTCTTACACGTAGTAGTATTTGATTTTTTTTTTTATGATGGTTACCTATGAAAATTGAAACTATAGCATAGTTAAATTTGAAAATCTTTTTTGTGTCAGAAAATGTAACAGAAGGTTCACATTGTGGTGTAGTTGATTAAGCATCCAGTTACAGCACTGACATCCCATCTGGATGCCAATACCAGTCTCAGCTGTTCTGCTTCTAACCCAGCTCCTTGCTAATGTATTTGGGAATGCAGTGGAAGATGGTCCAAGTGCTTGTGTCACTGTACCTGGGAGACCAGGATGGAGATGCTGGCTCCTGAGTTCAGCCTGGGCTAGCCCTGGCTGTTGTGGCCATTTTGGAGAGGAAATCAGTCGATGAAAGAAACCTCTCTCCCTCCCTTCCTTCCCGCCTCCCTCCCTTTCCCTTTGCCTTTGAAATAAATAAATCTTTAGAGAAAAAAACAACATGAAACTTATCCTTAACAAATTTTTGTTAACTGTATATACATCATTACACTCAGTTCAACTTGGCTAAGTCATTTGTTTGTGAAATCACAGATTTGAAGTCTAATTTTAAATCATAGATAATTCAACCTGAATTATAAAATATGTGCTGACTAAATGTGATAATGAATACCATTCTCATTTTGTTTCAGAGTTTTCTTGGAGGTTTTTTTGGCCCCATTTGTGAGATCGATGTTGTCCTTAATGATGGGGAAACCAGGAAGATGGCAGAAATGAAAACTGAAGATGGCAAAGTAGAAAAACACTATCTCTTCTATGATGGAGAATCTGTCTCAGGAAAGGTAAAATTTTTGCTGGGAAAAATTACCCAATTGTGGGATATTAGAATTACAAAAATTTGAATGATTTTTTTTTTATTAGAGATGCTTTTTTCTTTTGAAGGTCAGCTAAAATCCTTGGTTCATTAGAACGTGCAGCAAAGTTTCTCACTCTGGGTTTCAGGGCAGTCTTCTTCAGGTAGAGCATTCTGTTTGTGACTGGCATTAGACAGTTCCTCTCCAATGGGAATGTGACCTACCAACAATTTGTTCTCCTTTAGCAGGAGCTGAGTTTTAGCAACAGAAGTAATTCTCTGGTATAGCCTTTTGAAGGACTCTGTTGTTTTGTTTTGTTTTTTAATCTTCTTTCTCTGTACTACTACCTTTGTGTCTACTTCTCATTTCTTGGTGTCTTGTAGGGGACCAGTGTACTGCACTTCGGGATGTAACTTTGCATGATCAGATATATTTTGGATACATTCTATTAAGTTTTACGTTGTTCCCCTTTATATATGTTTATACTTGTACCTTAGGGAATAGGATCAATACTCATTAATTTATGATATTGGGTAATGGCATTATCATAGACAAATGAAGCCACAAAACATTTGAAATAACTTTTTTTTTTAAGATTTTATTTTATTTTTATTACAAAGTCAGATATACAGAGAGGAGCAGAGATAGAGAGGAAGAGCTTCTGTCCGATGATTCACTCCCCAAGTGAGCGCAATGGCCGATGCTATGCCGATCCAAAGCCAGGAGCCAGGAACTTCTTCCGGGTCTCCCACGTGGGTGCAGAGTCCCAAGACATTGGGCCATCCTTGACTGCTTTCGCAGGCTACAAGCAGGGAGCTGGATGGGAAGTAGAGCTGCCGGGATTAGAACTGGCGCCCATATGGGATCCTGGTGTGTTTAAGGTGAGGACTTTAGCTGCTAGGCCACGCCACCGGGCCCTGAAATAACTTTAAAAAAAATTTATTTGTAAGAATTACAAAGAGGGAGAGAAAGAAATTTTCCATCTATTAGTTCACTCCCCAAATGGCTGCATCACCAGTGATGGGCTGGTCAGGAGCCAGATATTTCATCTGGGTCTCCAGTGTGAGTGCAGCGGCCCAAACACTTGCACAATGTTCTGCTGCTTTCCCAGGTGCACTGGCAGGGAGGTGGATTGGAAGTGGAACAAGCAGAATTTGGAGTAGCTCTCACATGGGATGCTAACACTGCAGGCTGTGGCTGTACACATTACTCCACAGCACTGACCCCTGAAATAACTTTTAAAATATAAATTTTGGGGGTTTCTCGTTTCTGCTAACAAGTAAGATGTACACTTGGTAAACAGGTTGGGTGTTTCTGTCTACTGTCTTGACACTAATTAATATTTACATAATTTAGTATATTAAACATACCCTTTCCCTGTTGTTAGATATTTAAGTACTTTCACTTTTATTTTTAATTTTATTGAGAAGCAGAGAAACTAGGAGACAGTCCCAGAGTTTCCATGTTCTGGCTCACTCCCCAGATGTGTGCAGTGGCTGGAGTGGAGCTAGACTGGAGCTGGGGTGAAGGAAGCTGCAGCTGCAGCCAGGAATGCAGTTCAGGAAGCTGGCCACTTGGACCATCATCGCTGCCTTCCAGAGTGTCCACTTGCAGGAAGCTAGAATCAAATGGACTTAGAGAATCAACTCCAGGCACTCTAGAGCATCTTAATGACTAGGTTAATTTAAGCTTGCTCTATTAGATCCTGTGTTTTGGGTGACTTTTTAAAAAAAGATATTTATTTGTATTTGAAAGGCATGGATGCTGGTACCGCATTTTAGAGGATTAATCTGTTGAGCTATGGTACTGGCCTCAGTATATCTTTTTTTTCCCAAAAATTTATTTATTTTTATTGGAAAGTCAGATATACAGAGAGGAGAAGAGACAAAGAAGAAGATCTCCCATTTTTTGATTAACTCCCCACATGGCCGCAATAGCTGGAGCTGTGAACCTAGAGCCAGGAACCTGGAGTCTCCTCTGGGTCTCCCACATGGGAGCAGGGTCCCAAGGATTTGGGCCATCTTTGACTGCTTTCTTAGGCTACAAGCAGGGAGCTGGATGGGAAGCAGGGCCACCAGGATTAGAACTGGTGCCCATTTGGGATCCCAATGCATTCAAGGCGAGGACTTTAGCTGCTAGGCTATTGTTCTAGGCCCTGGCCCCAGTATATATCTGTGTCTTTAGTAAAACAAACCTTTATGTATGTATTTCTCTCCAGATTTCTGTAGGATGAGATCATTACCTTTAGATTTCTGAAAGTGATTTGTTGGGCTGAAAAATATAAACATTTGAAGAATCCTAGTATATATTAACCTGGAAATTGCATCTTCATATAAGTGCATGTCTACCTATAATGCCTTATTTCACCTAAGACAACGTTCGATACAATAACTTTGTACTCTTGGCTCTTTTATTGGCAAAGTTGATCTTATTTTAATTTGCATTTTTGGATTATGTAATAGATTGAATTTAGGCAAAATTTAGGCTTATTAGTCATTTTTACTGCATTGTCTATTCTGGTCTTTACCCAGATTTACCCATTTGAGTCTTAGTTTCTTCTCAGAGGTGGGATTTTTGGTTTTCAACTTTTCTCTCATAGAATTCTTCTTCTTTTTTTTTTTTAAGATTTTTTTTTTAAAGTTTTATTTTATTTTTATTGGAAAGTCAGATATACAGAGAGGAGAGACAGAGAGGAAGATCTTCGGTCCGATGATTCACTCCCCAAGTGAGCGAAACGGCCAATGCTATGCTGATCCAAAGCCAGGAGCCTGGGAAAGCAGTTGAGGACAGCCCAAATCCTTGGGACCCTGCCCACGCGTGGGAGACCCGGAAGATGTTCCTGGCTCCTGGCTTTGGATCGGCATAGCATTGGCCGTTGCGCTCACTTGGGGAGTGAATCATCGGAAGGAAGATCTTCCTCTCTATCTCTCCTCCTCTCTGTAACTCTGACTTTCCAATAAATAAATCTTAAAAAAAAAAAAAGTTAAGTGGTCTTAATACAGAGGGAGTTGCAGCCATGGTTGGCTCACAACAAGGGTTGATTGCATTTGTAATGAAAGCACAGAATCATCTCTGTCATGATCCATGTGACTCAGTTACGTGCCGTCGCATCATCCACCAGGCAAGCCTGCAGCTAGTTGCCGTGGCTCTGCCATGTGCTGTCAGCAGTAGTGCTGTGTGTGAATGTTGTCGAAAGTCGAGGACTGAAGAGCTGCCAACTGAAGGAGTGACTCCATGATCCTGACCCTGAGTGCAGAGATCTTCCTTATTACCAAGTGCCATTGCTGAGGGGAGGGAACTCGCTTATGAAGTTCGTGGAGCTCAAGGGAAGACTGTCAGGAGACTCAGTGATACCAGGTGGCTGTATGACCTGGCTGGCATTCACTGTTGACGTGACCAAGTACTCTCAGAGCTAAACTTCACACTGCCAAGTTCTGCTCAGCTTGCTTCTTTCAAACCTAAAATCATTTGAAGTTAAATGAAGGCTGTGGAAAGTGCAATTCCAAAAGAGTGACAGACCTCTGACACTTGAATATTCTGGCGAATGTGTCAAACTAGTTGAGGTGTTTAATGAAATAGTCAGGGATGTGAAAAGTAAACAAATGCAATTGAGCATTCTTGCTACACTCTGTGGTGTGGAACCAGCTGATAGGCCAGATAGCCTATGGAAGGAAATCGTTGAGCTGCAAAGCCCTGGTGAATCTGAAAGGCAGATCCAATGACCACTGCTGCCTGAGCTCCGGAAATGTTGTATCAGCAGTGACGAATTTCCCACTTGGACAAGTGCACACTGAAGTAGGTGAGCAGTTCTCTTCACACTTAACACAAAGAGGCAACTGAGTTCCAGATCTGTGCAAACCTGGAAAAGAAATTATGGGTGATAGCATCTTCCATACCAGCTACAATCATGTATCTCACCAAAGAGAAGCAGTTCCAGTCATCATGGGAACGGTGAGGTCATTACATGTTTGACTAAATAAGGCAGGTGAATATTCAAGTTGATAATTTTGTGTGGCCTGCAAATGGTTTTACAAATACCCGAACAGCCGTTGGCACGACAAAGGTTCCCTGTTCATGCCCTGTTATATGGTTTGACTTTCCTTTATCTTTGATTTTTCCATCCAATGGTAACAATGGTGTCTTGAAGCCCCACACTCTTACTTTTTAAAAATATTTATTTATTTTTATTGAATTAGCAGATTTTTACAGTGAGAGAAGGAGAGACAGAAAGAGAAAGAGACTCTCCATTTGCTGGTTCACACTTGAAATAGTCACAATGGCTGGAGCTGGGCAGGTTTGAAGCTGGGAGCCAGGAGCTTCTTCCAAGTCTCCCACATGGGTGCAGAGGTCCAAGGATTTGGGCCATGTTTTGCTTTTTTTCCAAGTACCTTATCAGGGAGCTGGATTGTAAGTAGAGCAGCTGGGACTCAAACTAGTGCCCATGATGGGATGTTGGTGCTATAGATCAAGGCTTAACTTACCATGTCAGCAGCACCGGTCCACAAAATAAAGTGATATTTTAAAAAATATTATTTACTTTTTATTTGAAAGGCAGATTTACGGGGGGACAGGTTTTTCCATCTACTGTTCGCTCCCCAAATAGCTGCAACAGCTGAAGTTGAGCTGATCTGAAGCCAGGAGCTTCTTTCGGGTCTGCCAGGGTGTAGGAGCTCAAGAACTTGAGCCATCCTCCACTGCTTTCCCAGTTCAGAAACAGAGAGCTGGATCAAAAACGGAGCACCTGGTATTAGAACTGGTACCTGGGATTAAAAATGGTATTAGAACTGAACGATTTTGAAAGTCTTGCTCATTGTGTTTAATTAAATGTTGAAGTATAGTTGTTTTGTTAAAATTGGGAGTATTTTGGCTATTCTTTTATTTTTTAAGAAAAGATAGTCACTGTTCCAGTTACTTAAGTAGGATATTTTTTTAAAGGCAAAATATGAGAATGTTGGAGCCTGGCACAGTAGCCTAGTGGCTAAAGTCCTAGCCTTGCATGAGCCGGGATCCCATATGGGCACTGGTTCATGTCCTGGTGGTCCCACTTCCCATCCAGCTCCCTGCTTGTGGCCTGGGAAAAGCAGCTGAGGAGGGCCAAAGTCTTGGGACCCTGCGTCTGCATGGGAGACCTGGAAATGGCTCTGGCTTTGGATTGGCTCAGCTTTGGCCATTATAGTCACTTGGGGATTGAATCAGCAGATGGAAGATCTTCCTGTCTCTGTCTCTCCTCTTTGTATGTCTGACTTTCCAATAAAAATTTTAAAATCTTAAAAAAAATGATAATGTTAATATTGAAACTTTATTTGTAGTGGTAAACTTCTTTTAAGTTTAGATCTTGGCTTGCCATTTAGATTTATGATGAAATGCAGAAAGTGAAAAAAAAAATGCAGAAAGTAGCTTGCTTAAACATGAGGACATGGCCTCCCTTTTAATGTATGCAGTTTCCAGGTGACAGATTTCAGATTGAGTTGTTTTTTTTTCCTACATTGTTTTTCCATGAGAAAACAGTACTTCTCAAAGTTGTTAGGTGTTTCTCAAAAAACTTTCATTCTATAAATAGGTGTTAACAGTGAATAAAGGAATTACTAGGTCTTTTTAAGGCAAACAGTAATTCATAGTGCTATTTTACATACCAGTATGTATGGTTCTCTAAGTAGTGTTTTTTTTGTTTTGTTTTTTCTTTTCTTTTCTTTCTTTCTTTCTTTCTTTCTTTTTTCTTTCTTTCTTTTTTTTTTTTTTTGTCTTTCGGAAAGAACTAGATTGGTCTGTGATAAGTGAAATTGAAATCTGTAGACCTTTGTGATCCTAGCACAAAGCAGACTGTGTCTGTTCCCTGTTACAGAAAAAAACCAAAGGCATATGTGTAGCTTAAGATGGCAGGAGTTTATGTTTTAGTTCTTCAAGCCAGGATTGTTTTGCAGAGTCTACATTCAACAGAATGAGTGGAGGGCTGGCATTGTGGTCCAGTGGGCTGAGCTACCACATGTTAGGATACTAGTGTTTGTCCCAGCTGCTCTGCTTCCCATCCAGCTTCCTGGTGACAAAACAGCAGCAGTTGGCCCAGCCTGTGTGAGCGACTCAGGCGGAGTGACTGGCTTCAGACCTCTGTCCTAGCCTCAACTGTCAGGACCACTGGGGAGTGAACCAATGGATAGAATCTCTCTTTTTCTCCCTGTGTCTCTGTAACTCTCCCTTTCAAGTAAGTGAAGATCAATCAAGAAAACGAACATGGGTATGGAATTATGTTCTTCTGGCAGTAGTCAGAAACTGATCTTGGATAATCCTGACATTAGCAATAATGTTTACTACCTGGTGCCTCACTTGATGTACATGACCTATAAATGGTGTATAATTCATTGATGATTTATCTTAAACACAATGTAGAATTTTATTCCTTAAATAAATGCTGAAAATGGCATTATTTAAGACATCAGGAGAATATTATTTGGCATTATACTTGTGTACAATTTGACCATGCTTCCTTCACGTAACATATCACATACATCTTCTACATCATTAAAAATTGTTTGACAGTATGTTCCATCATGATTACCACAATTTATTTACTACTTTTTTGAGATATAAATTTAGAAGGCAAGTAACTAATTCATATTATTCACAACATATGAAAGCTATATGTAAAATAGTACATATTTTAATTTATATAGTTTTCATATAATAATTGTGTCTGTGTTTTTCTTGGTGTTTGATTTTCTATTATCTTTTGATAAGCAATATTTGGAAGGAAAGTTTTTGAGATTCACATTGCCAATATTTGTTGTAGTAAAGATGAAACCTGAAAGTATGCTGTAAAAAAAATAAAGCATCCCTTTCTCTCGCACTTTCCCAGATACAGGAAGAAAAAAAGGAGATTGGAAACAGTTGTCTCATCCACTTTCCCCCATTCTTCGGCCCTCATCCTAATCAGTCGTCCACATGGGCATGCATCCTTCCTAACTATGTAAACATCAGAAATAAAATCTACTATAAAAAACAAATTAAGAAATAAATCTGTGCTAGTTGATCATTAGATGTTTGGAATTTTATTTATTTATGTACTCTAAAATTATTTTTCCAAATGAAAAAACATAAATTTAAGGTTTCCATTGAACCGATACATGAATTTATGAATTTTGAAATTATGTATTTAAAGCATGTGAGATTAATAATACTCAAAACTTAAATCTTTAGACATTCTGTTTTTAGGATGAGCAGCATATTCAGGGAAATAACCATTCCTCTTAAAGTTAGGAATTACAGCAATACTATTGTGGTTATTAAAAACTAAAAGTGATTATTTAGGTCAGTTCTTGGAGGTAGTGATTATTTCCCATAGAAGTACTGTAGTTTATCAAAGAATTGGTTAATCATTTGATGAGAAAATACACACGGATAGTTTTTCCTTTCTTTCAGTTGTTCTGTAGTTTTTCCAGCTATGAAGTTCCTTTGCAGTAGAGCAGATGCTTTAAGTTTGTATATGTAAGTAACGTACTTACTAGTGATTGTGTATGAATGAAGGACACCTCTCTGGTGCTGTAAGGGCACCCTGATGTTAGTATGTGGTGATGTCTCATGTTTCATAAGTGAGTACCTGACGAATACACGTGTAGACAAAGATTTCTCTATTACATTCATCTGCAAGGACTCTGCTACTAGGCCCACAGAAAGGACTGTTAACATCTCATAATTTCATGTTTTGGCAGGTAAACCTAGCCTTTAAGCAACCGGGAAAGAGGCTAGAGCACCAAGGAATTAGAATTGAATTTGTAGGTCAAATTGGTGAGTTTTAAAATAGTATTTTTTTTCTTTGATAACTGAGTTGAAGGGTGAATGTGACAAATAATTGAGTCAAATCTTGGCTTTGTGAAAAGAAGGAAAGAATTGATGTTGCATAGTAGAAGAGAATTTTAGGGAAAAAAAAAGTAAATGTTTCTTTTATTTCTACTAAATGTTTGCCTCATTCTGCATTTATTTGTTATTGGGCTTTATTACTAACAATGAAAACAGTTATGTAAACCATCAGCTTTGAAAAATAATTCCAGTAAATTAGCTGACTCACTGAAATTTCCTCCTGCCTACATTTTTCATCAGCCTTACTCACCTTCATCTTTCATTTCCTAATTACCCATGCCGCTTGTTTTTCCGACTTAGTATATGCCTGTAGCCAGGGTCACCTGTCAGTAGAATGTTCCATCTGAAGAGGAAACGTGTAATTTCTTTGTAGATCACCTTGTGTACATTTCTCCCATACATTTTTTAACAGGAAGTTAAAACTTCACATGTCTTTACGTACTGTAGAGTCAACAAAGAGAAAGTGTCTCTAGAATACTGTTCACATAGCTAGGTTTCAGATTTAACTTTCCAAATTTTAAAGTACCAAAATTGGAATGGGTGGATATTTGTTTCCTATCTATTCAAGGTGAGATATAATAGTTGAAAAAATTAAAACAAAAAAAATAATTGAGAGGGTAATTTATAGCAACTAACTGATAGTTTTACTTTTTTACGTGTTTTAGTTTTATTAAGGTATTTGCCTGACTAAAACAACGAAACACTAATTCTTGCTTTGGAAAAAGTTGAAATAATTGCTTGTATTGTGTCAGTCTCATTTTGGGAAAGTTTTAACTACATCAAAACAGTGGAATAATTTCCAGTAGAAATTTTTTTCCTGGATTCTGATTCTTGAGTGTATGTATGCCTAAGATTAACATAATAAATGAGGGCGGTAACATTTGGCTCATAGCTCTTTTAGAGACAAATCCATCTGGCTCTTTCAGTAAGAACTATTTACTTTGGAGGTAGAAGTTTGGGTTTATTGAAATGTTAGTAAACATAATTTGTCTTTATGCTTTTTTGAATTTCTTAGAACTTTTCAATGACAAGAGTAATACGCACGAGTTTGTAAATCTAGTGAAAGAACTAGCCTTACCTGGAGAACTGACTCAGAGCAGAAGTTATGATTTTGAATTTATGCAAGTCGAAAAGCCATATGAATCCTACATCGGTGCCAATGTTCGCCTGAGGTATGAATGTTAGGAACTGTAAGCAGAAGCAAAACTAAGGAACAACAGCTACTGTTGGTGTTCTTATTGGAATTTCTGATTCTGAATTAGAAAATAGAAGATTTCAAAAAAACCTGTCCCATATCTTTTTGTCTCGCTAGTGTTCCACAGAGATGCCAAGAGTTTTCTGAGATTAGACGGAGAAAACTCCAAATGAGAAGTGTCAGTCACATACTTCTCTTTGTGAATTGTCCTTTAGCTACTTGTTTTGTGCTGACTTGCCCTTCGAATCCATTTAGTTTTGCAGTGAAACTCACTTGGTAAATGGTCAGTAGGTGAGCTGGAGTCCCTAAAAGGCTGTCTGGCTTGTTCAGATTTCCTAAGTAGTTAATGGCAAAAATGGAGTTGGAACCTAGTTTTCTAAATCCCCAATCCAGTTATTTTTCTCTTGGCCAGTGTTTGTGCAGGGAGCCCCAAGTTGCATCTGAGACCACAATTAATTAAGATACTAACCTGAAAGCATCAGGCATCACCTCTGGGATGCTGCTTTCTGTGTTGAACTTGACAACTCAAATCCCAGATGACAGCACCTTACCTAGTTAGAGATTGAAAAAAAAAGAAAGGAAAAAAAAGTCTGGAGAGATCTCAAGGTTCACAAACTAATGTGGGAGTACCTGTTGTTTTAAAATTGTACTTGCGCTTTTTTTTCATGTTGGGTGGCATTTAAGAAAATTGGGAAGCCCTCATAAGGTGTATGTAAAGTAATTTCATTCCAGTAAGGAGAAACCTTTTGTTGTAATGAATGTTTGCTTATTTAATGCATAAATTTATCATAGGCGATTCACCCCATCCTCTCCATTAATTTTGTAGGTATTTTCTTAAGGTGACAATAGTAAGAAGACTGACAGACTTGGTAAAAGAGTATGATCTTATCGTTCACCAGCTTGCCACCTATCCTGATGTTAACAACTCTATTAAGATGGAAGTGGGTATTGAAGATTGTCTACATATAGAATTTGAATATAATAAATCAAAGTAAGTATCTTCACAGAAATGTCCAAAGATATATTGCCAATAAGCTTTTCAGGTCTTTGTGAAAGGATCAAAGTAGGAATAGAATAACAGCAGTAATCTGGTAAGACCAACTGCTTCTGATTAGTAAGACATATTAGGAGCTTGGTCTGGTCATCCAAGGGCAGCTCTCTTCCTTACAGATCTCTGGCTGCTGCTTCTAGAGACTTTCACCATCTCAGAATGTACCCAGTCCTAATGAGTCCGTAAGAATTTATCGTACATGGAAAAAAGTGCTTTTGACTCATTTCACCACCAATCCATGTTACATTTTTATAGAATGGACTTATACTTCATTCATTTTTTTTTTTTTAATTATTTTTACCTACAGAGTGAGAGAGGGAGAGAGAACTGTATCTTCCATCCACTGGTTCACTCCCCAAATGGCTGCAATGGCCAGAGCTGGGCCAGTCTGAAGCTGGGAGCTAGGAGCTTCTTTCAAGCCTCCCATATGGTTGGCAGGGAACCAACTAACCATTGCTGCTACCTCCCAGATATACGTTGGCCGGATGCTGTTCTCAGGAGCTGAGGCTGGCTCGAACACGAGCACTGCAATGGGGAGGCAGGTGTCCCAAGGGGATCTTAACTGCTGTGCCAGAGGGTGCCCTTGAAATCGCTCTAAATTTATAGTTTTCACCTGTTATAAGTAAAATTTACTAAATACATGAATTGTTTTATTCCCCTCCTACACATTCTTCTAGTATATGATTTTTATTAGTTGTTAATATCATTGAAAATGTTATACCCTGCTTTTAGATTCTTACATTGTTGATAAAAATGATCAGGTAGTTTAGGACCTAAAAAACTTCGGTGAAGCCTCCCATCAGTCTGACACACTGTGTTAACCAACTCTTGGGATATTACTTTAAGGCCAGGAAGTCTTCTGAATATGCTAAGGATTCCCAGGTTTATGACCACATTGTTTTAAGGTACCAGGGAGCACTCTCATTGTTAGAAATTGAAACAGCAAACTCAGTTTGGATAGTCAGCCCCTGGTAATACTTTTTGATGGCTAGATGATTTTTTTAAAAAGATCTATTTTATTTTTATTGGAAAGTCAGATATACAGAGAGAAGGAAAGATGGAGGGGAAGATCTTCCATCCTGTGATTTCACTCCCCAAGTGACCACAGTGGCCGGTACTGTGCCGATCTGAAGTCAGGAGCCAGGAACCTCTTCTGGGTCTTCCATGCAGGTGCAGGGTCCCAAGGCTTTGGGCCGTGCTGTTTTCCCAGACTACAAGCATCCCTACTGGATGGGAAGTGGGGCCCCCAGGATTAGAACCAGCACCTGTATGGGATCCCAGCATGTGCAACAAGAGGACTTTAGCCGCTAAGCTACCATGCTGGACCCTAGATGATTTATTTTTGCTGCATGGTTCTGGCATATAAATTAATAATGACAGTGAACTTTCATGTGGAGATTTTAATGTTGAAAAATATGTTCATACAGTGGAAATATTGCAAGCATAAAAATCTTCATTTCTAATCAATTAGGTGCTTAGATTCTCTGAAAACTAATTCAACCTTTACATAGGAGCAGTGATTAATCAAATAAATTATTCCATCAGAGATGTACTCATGGTCAGGTAAAAACTTGAATCTTTTTATACTGGAGTAATGAAAATGGGTTTGAAAAAAGAGTAAATGCTATGCGTAGGATTTACTGTTCTTAGTTGATATTCTGAAGGTACTTATTGAGGCCTTTCAGGCACTAGTTCATCATTTTCTTTGTTCTTAAAACTTACATTTAGTTAATGAAATGTATTTTTTTCCCTAAAGGTATCATTTAAAGGATGTCATTGTTGGGAAAATCTACTTCTTATTAGTAAGAATAAAAATACAACATATGGAGTTACAACTAATTAAAAAAGAGATTACAGGAATTGGTAAGTTAGAATATTAAAATTCCTTTTATTGAAACTTTAGAAATTTTGAAATATTTAAACTTAAAATACATTTGACATCCACACTGAATACTACCTTTGCTAGTTAGCATTGCTGCAGTAAGTTACTTAGTGCTTTTTGAAAAAATTAACTTTTGAGGAGGTGACGACTTTACATCATTTAAAAAAATAGAAGACTGTGGTGCAAAGTGTCCCTTTTCTGTGCCCAGAGACCTCACGGGTAATGTGCTTATAAATTGTAAACTCCTTTTAGATATTTTAAGCATATACAAGAAAGTACCTATGTAACATACCCTTTCTTTTTATTAAATGTTGACATAAAATACGTACTTTGCTTTTTCACTTAATGAGTTTTCTTAGAGATCTTTCCATTATTGCATTTCATCTTTTATAGTATTTTATGCTATTAAAATACCAGAATTGAATCAATCCACTGCTGGTGGACATATATAAATCTTTTCTCAGTGTTTTGCTGTTACAAACGAACGTTTATTTAGTAACATCATGGTAAGTATGTGCTCATATGTAGAAGATGAAATCTTAGAAGTGGAGTGAAGTCAAGGGTATATTTATAATTTTGAAGCACACTGGATTATGGCTACTTGGCATTGCTACCTGCAACAATTACAGGACGATGCCAAAAAAAGGCACTAGTGTATTGTTACAAACACATCTTGAGGAAAACTTTTAGCTGATGTCATGGAAGGGAACAAAGATAATCTGTTGCAGTTTTTGGTAAAAAAGATTTATTTTTTTGAAAGAGTTGCCGAGAGAGGTTTCTTCCATCTACAGTTCACTCTCCAGATGGCTGCATTGACCAGAGCTGGGCCAGACTGAAGCCAGGAACTAGGAGCTTCTCCCAGGTCTGTCACGTGGTGCAGGCTCCCAAGTACGTAGGCCAAGTTCCAGTGCTTCTCAAGCACATTAGCAGAGACCTGGATCGGAAAAGCAGCAGCAAGCACCCATGCGGGTGCCCACAGGGGATGCTGGTGCTGCAGGCGGACCCCCTCATAGTTCGTAGTTTTTATAATGGATTCATTTTCTCAATCTCATTGAGCTGTAACTGGCATATAAAAATAGTTCATGGCTCCTGGCTTCGGCCTGCCATTAGAGAATGAAGCTGGGATGACATGGGAGATCTTTGTCTCTCATTTTCTCTCTGCAACTCTTTAAAAAAATCATTTTCAAAAAATAATGTAACTAGAAAATAGTAAGGAGGTATAAGGCTAGAAATAATATTCTGGAAGTATTTAAGTTGATAGCCTATCCTTTATTTCTCTAGGACCCAGTACCACAACAGAAACCGAAACAGTCGCCAAATACGAAATCATGGATGGTGCACCAGTAAAAGGTAACACTGTTCAGGTACTCCCTTTGTATGGTGCAAACAGAGTGATTGTGTGGCAGTTTGATTTGTGAATATTCGTGTGAAAGTACTGGTGAATTCTTCAAACTAATTTTGTAAAGGTGATTTTTAAGACTGTGTAGCTGCTAAGATGACCATGCAAGCACCTCTGGGTTAATTTTCCTTCCATTTAAATCTAGAGTTTAGGAGAGACAGTTCTGTGTATCTCTGCTCTAGTTCTGAGTTTGTACCTTTTTTATTATCTTCTGTTATTTGAACTCTGCAATTCATTTTTCTCATGCTGACTGGGCCATGTAGCTGAGCATTAATTCCTGTGGGATTTGGAGTCTTGATAGCCTCCAGAAAACAAGCAATTCTAGATAATCTCCAGTGTCTGAGATTGTGGAGCCAGGACTCATCATTTTGTTTATGTTTTGAGATTTTCATACTCGTGTCAGTCATTACTTAGAGTGGTCAGCATCTGTTGTGAACCGGTTGCAGGTGAGGCACTGTGAGGTGTCTTGATGCTAAAAGACACCCACTGCTCTTCCCAGTCAGGTGGGTGAATCTTTTATTTGCAGGGAAAACAGGTGCAGAGAGGATAAGCACCTTGCCAGCAGTGATACAGTTAATCATTTCCAAGTGGGAGCAGTGGATCCACATAGATGTATTGTTTTTTAAGACTTACTTATTTTTATTAGTAAGTCAGATATGCAGAGAAGAGCAGAGAGAGAGGAAGATCTTCCATCTGCTGGTTTATTCCCCAAGTGACTGCAGCAGCTAGAACTGAGCCATTCTGAAACCAGGAATCTGGAGCTTGTTCTGGGTCTTCCATGTGGGTGCAGGCTTTGTGCTGTCCTCTGCTGCTTTCCCAAGCCATAAGCAGGGAGCTAGATGAGAAGCAGAGTGGCCAGAACATGAACCGGGGTCATATGGGAGCTTGGCAAAGCAAGAACTTTAGCCACTAGGTTACCACGCTGGACCCTGTTATGTAGAGTTTTAAATCTTTCAGCAAATAGATGTGCATGAGAAAAGTATTGAATAACACATATTCAGGAAAGAATATGCAAACAATTACTTTTCACAGGGAAACAGAAACTGAGAATCTGTGCCACAGTCCTTTTGGAAAGGAATGTTGGACATGATAAACTTCATGAAAATAGAAAACAGTTCAATATGCAACACTTGCCTGCTGTCACTTTAATAACATTTTCACATATTTTAATCCTTACAGTCTTTATAGATTTCCTCTAAGATATATGTTACTGGTATTTCCCATGTTAGAAGAAAAATTTAGAACAGAATGGTTCACTGATTTGGCCAAGGTTCCACGGCCAGTTAGGGTAGCTGAGATCTGAATGCAGGTCTTCTAGCTCTAGAGCAGTGGCTCGCATGCAGCGGCATTTGCTCCCCAAGGGACAGGGAGCACTGTTTGGAGGTACTTCTGGCTGTCACACTTGGGGGAGGCTCCTGGCATCTAGTGAGTGAGGCTGGAGATGCAGCTGAGCACCCTGTAATGCATGGGCCCTTCCCACACTGTAAGGAATTAGCTGCCTATTTTGTCACAATGTGCAGCCTAGAAACCTGGCCTGTGCACCCCTGCATCTGAGCAGTATCTGCCCGATAAAGATTACATCTAGTGGTTACGTGACTGTAGGTCACCATCTTTTTTTTTTTTTCATTTTTTATTATATTTTTGACAATCTTTAGTTAGGGTAAAAGGTTCAAGGGCTATAAGAAAGTGGGTAAGACTATTATTTCCATATTGTTTCCTTCATGTATCTGAGGTAAAGGGGGATATTGAGGGAGAAACTCCACCCAGTTTCCCACCCACCCCAGGTCCTAGATGTGGGGCATGCTCTGAGATACTTGCTCAAGTGGTTTCGATAGTTCAACCAGTTATGAATTGCTGCCAATCTCGCCATGGTCACCATCTTTTAGAATTAAATAGAAATTGTTTTTCTTTCAGGTGAATCAATTCCAATAAGGCTATTTTTAGCAGGGTATGACCCAACTCCTACAATGAGAGATGTGAACAAGAAGTTTTCAGTAAGGTACTTCCTGAACCTTGTGCTTGTTGATGAGGAAGACAGAAGGTACTTCAAGCAGCAGGTATGTTGCCAACCATGATGCAGTTTCCTAAGCACACCTGGAAAGCACTCATTTATCTTAAGTTTTGTTGTGATCAACAAGTAGGAATTTCTAAGTGAGGTGTACAGAGTGGTGAGAATGGAGTCATGCTGTGACAGAGCCCTCGCTGGTCATTCTGCAAGACTCTAAGCTTTGTGTTTTAGTGAAACAATACCTTCTGTTGTGAGTGAGTCTCTGGAAAGATCTGTTTGTGTGCTAAGCTCCTATACAGCATGTGGTCCTTAGTTATTCCTGGGTGGTACCTTGAGTATCTTTTTTATCATCATATAGTAGCTCTCTGTTACCATTTTTTAAAAAAGATTTATTTATTTTAATTGGAAAGACAGATATACAGAGAGAAGGAGAGACAGAGAGGAAGATCTTTCATCCGATGGTTCATTCCCCAAGCGGCAGCAAAGGCCAATCTGAAGCCAGGAGCCAGGAGCTCTTCTGGGTCTCCCATGCGGGTACTGAGTCCCAAGGCTTTGGGCCGTCCTTGACTGCTTTCCCAGGCCACAAAGCAGGGAGCTGGATGGGAAGCAGGGCCGCTGGGATTAGATTAGAACTGGCGCCCATATGGGATCTTGGCACGTGCAAGGCGAGGACTTGAACCATTACGCTATCTCATTGAGCCCCAAAGCTGATTTTAGAAACTAAAGCAAGACTAGCAAGGTCTAGATTGAATTGGCAGCCTATGGTAAGAGCAGGAAAGGCAGAAGGGGCAGTGCAAGATTAGAATTGGGAGAAAGTGGGTCTGTGAAAAACAGGAAGGATTCTTAGAACTTTTTTTATGTTTAAAATTGAAGCATCCATCGGTCGATATATGGTGACAATTTAAGGCATAACCAAGAACATGAAGTTGTTGCTACCTTGCTTTTATTTTTTTCTAGGAAATTATTTTATGGAGAAAAGCACCTGAAAAACTGAGGAAACAGAGAACAAATTTTCACCAGCGGTTTGAGTCTCCAGACTCACAGGCATCTGCAGAGCAGCCAGAAATGTGAACTGAATGGGGAAAAGAAGGAAAAACTGTCAGCGCTGAGTTCAGCGGGATCAAGATGGTTGCAGCGTGTAGGGAGGAAAGGCCACAACTCCACATAGAATAGTCTTCCTTTATCTTACAGTGCTGCATTTATTTTACAGTGTAACTAAATATTCTTCATGTATATACATTTTAAAAAGTGCTTTCTTTGAAACACTGGAAATTTCTGAAGCTGCCTTGTTTTTAAACTGCACACTTTGATTTAATGATAAGCACTCAGATTTGCATCAGTATAAACATTAAAGACTGTCCCGTGAGCAGGCTAGTATTTGTAACTTGCTTTCTTTCTGCAGAATATTGATTAGAAATATTTCTCTTCTACATTTCCATGCTAGTGATTACCTCTTATTCTCTACATGCAAAAAAATTGAATATTTTGTGTTGAAATGAAGTTTTGAAACCCAGGTGACCCCTTCCATCCTGCAGAGGCTTGGCCGTGGCATCTCCGTGTCTCTGAGCCCTTTTGTTTGCCCAGATGTGTTGAGGAAAGGCATGCACCTGGAGCGTTCCCTGTAGCTGCTCTGGGCCTACGGCCACACTCCCCGAGTTGCATCCACCCGCGAGTTCCCCATGGCATGAGGGTTACATTTTCCCCCCTGCATTACGGGGCACATTGTGGTGCCAGGCTGAGGAATCCTGACTGCTGCCTTCCCGCAGGGCAGCCGCCTTGGCCCTTCTTCAGTCTGCCAACACTCTGACAGATGTGTCTCTTTTTAACTGTTTAATTTAAGGACTCTTTACCACACATATGCAGATACTTTTTTTCTGACTTCACAGATTTCTTGTCTTCAGTTTTCAGAGGGGAAGGTTTGGGATGGAGGGCTCAGGAGGACCTGTAAAACCTACTTACTCAGATCTTGACAACTTTATTAAACTGCAACTCTGGTAGTTCAGACTCAACAACTTCCCACGGTCTTAGTTTCTAACACTAAGTTCAAGTCATTCGTTCAGTGTCTTTAAACAAAGGAGGTTGCAGCCAGTGGTTCACATGCCTGGGTCTGGTCCCAAGTACACTAACTGTGTAGGAACCACACTGCAGCCTTCTCTGGGGAAGCTACTTTCACTTATGACTTATTGGTTTTTGTACCAATATTTTTTAATACACTTCAGTGCAAGTTGTCAGTTAACCTTACTTTATGAGTAAGATAAGTAACCCAAATTACAATCCTTAAACCTGTTTAACTACTATGGCACTTTGATAAATTGGTCAGTAACCAATGTTTCTCCTGGCACAGGCTCCAGGTGCCACATGCTGGAGGGTCTACATGTGGCATCCGTGGATGGTAATGTTTTCCTTCCTGTAAGTGCCTGTTCAGAGTTTCAGACTTTAAAAATGCCAAATATTTTCATGGTCATTTGCATGTAGTAATCTAGAAAATGTTCAAAGAAATTTTGACAACCAATTGTATTTATCCAACCTCAAATTGTGCAACCATGATGTATAATAAAAGAATTGAAACATAAACTGAACTTTGTTTGATTAAAATAACTATTCTCATATCTCTTATTGTTACATGTATTGTGGAAGATGGAATTGCTCAATGGGTTAGAAAGCTATAATTGTATTAAATTTTTACAAATATTAGTACTAATTCTTTTTTTAAATTTCAAATTTTATCATACAATTCTGTGTAGTCTGGGATTCCCTTCCTCCTAACTCCCCCCATCCCCACGACTGATTTTTCCCATATTGTCACAACAGTACATTCCTCCAAGTTTCTCACACGGGCGCAGGGTCCCAAGGCTTTGGGCCGTCCTCAGCTGCTTTCCCAGTCCACAGGCAGAGAGCTGGAAGGGAAGTGGAGCAGCCAGGACACAAACCAGCACCTATATAGGATCCCAGGACGTTCAAGGTGAGGACTTTTGCTACAAGGCTACTACGCTGGGCCCCATTTTTATGTTTCTAATCATACATAAGCAGATAGGAAAAGATGTACCTTGAATATAATACATTAAAAAAAAAAACTTACGGTCTTCTACAAGGATAATTCTTACCATGTCACTCCCTTATCAAATCTTTGTTATTTCCAGGATAAAGGACAGCTTCTAACAATGAAAAACACATCTTCAACTGGTTAGCCCACTCCTGAAACTCTGCCCACCTCCCGCCTGCATGCCAGGTGGCTCACTAAAGCTTCTAGAAAAACAGTCTTGACTGTTGGTACCTCGGCAGACACTGTAGAGGTCCCGTAATGTGTAAGGGGCACCTCATTCTGAAATGAAGACAGTGGCAGATGTGAGGAAGAGGCGGCTGGGAGATACACAGGGATAGGAAGTTCAGGATGAGCCGGGACGCCATGAAAGTGAATGGAATATGGGAATTCCATTTCATTCCAACTGAAATTGATTCAGTCTCTTAAAAAGATTATTTGTACTTGAAAAAGAGGACAGATTGATCTTTCATCTGCTGGTTCACTCCCCAAATGACTGTAACAGAGTTGAGCTGACCCAAATCTGAGAGCCAGAGGCTTCCTCCACGTCTCCCATGTGAGTGCAGGGGCCCAAGCGCTGGGGCCTTCTTCCACTGCCTCCCAGGCCATGGACAGAGAGGTGGATCAGAACTGGGCATCTCAACACTCGGTGTGCGTTGCATTTTCTATTTGACCCCTTATTAAACTGAACAATCGTTTATTTTCACCATGTCACAGTCTGCAATTATTCACTGATGCTAATCCAGTGTGGTTTGTTTTCTGTGTTGTTCGTTCTTACCCATCCTAGGCACTTTCTAAAGTAATTTCTCAAAATTTGCTGCTGTGCTGCTGCAAGTAAAGCTGCTGCCTGCACTGCTTGCATCCCACCCAAGTTCAGGTTTGAATCCCGACTGTTCCACTTCCTCTCCAGCTCCCTACTAAGGATGAACCCAATCCTTGGGGCCCCTGGCACCCGGTGACAGACAGGAAAGACACTCCTGGCTTCAGACTGACTCTGCTCTGACAGTTTTCATAATGAACCAGCAGATGGAAGATCCCAAAATTTTCTACCTGAATCTTTAAAGCACTTAATCACTTTTTATAAACAAGGCTCACCTTAGCTGATATGTAAATACTTTCTCTACTTTTGCCACCGTTAAGCCTCTGTCAGAAATCTTACAGCAATCAAATTACTCCTTTCTTTAATTAGCCCATTAGAGTAACACTGGCATTACTCAACGTGGATTTCTGTTATCACGAACAGTGGGTCAGAAGCAGTGTAAAGGGTCGCTTGAAAAAGTATGTTGTAAACGAAAGGCATGTAACAATACTCGACATACAAGTATCACACACACGACAGGAACCAGTTGCAAACCAGTTTAGAGTTTAGCTATGTTGCAACTTCGCCCGTGGGGACACAGTATCCAGCTAATGTGAGAGAAACCAAGCCTGGGCCGCTGCACTATTCTTGCCGAGTGCCGTTACTCAGCAAGGATGCACAGAAACCGCTCACAGAAAAGGTACGTCAAAGGTTCCACACGGCTCCCCCAACTCTGAGGAGCTGCGGCTTGTTCCTGCATTAGGAAGGAAACGGGAGCACCGCACTCCCCAATGCTTCCCGGCGATTCCCAGTGCTCCCCGATGCCCCCCAGCGTGCCCCAGTGAGCCCCAGTCTCTCCCAGGGCTCCCCAGCGTTCCCCAGCGTTCCCCAGCGCAGGGTCCGCCACGCCGCCAAGAAGCACAGCCCACGTGCTTCCAGGATGGGGTAGCTGCCGTCACGTGACACCGCATGTGCTCACGCACGCAGGCCCCCGTACGCCGCCCGCAAAGACGCCTGATGACTTTCCCTTCCGCAAGAAACGTGATCCCAACCACCGATGCAATTAAGATGAGCATTTCTATGTTTTCTTTTCCTGGACGGTTGCTCTCGTGCTGTAAGAGCAATCTCACCTCATTCCCTCCCCGTTCTTGATCAGGCATTTCCCTGGCCAGCTCTCCCGGCTCGCTCTGGGTCCTCCGGCTTGCCGGCGCCGGTGGTGAGCGTCACTGTCCGCCGTTGCGTCCCCGGGCTTGTCCCGGCTCCGACGGGGCCCGCGGCCTCGATGTCGTTTCCCCGCTGTGCTCTGTGGTGGGCTCGGCTCGCGGCGGGGCGCCCGGCTGGGCAGCGGGCCGCCGGCTGCTCGGCCCTTCGCGTCCCTGGGGCCCTGGCGCGCGTTCCCGCCTCGGCCGCCGCCTCCTCCAGTGCCTCCGGGGGCTCCAAAGCCCCGAACACGTCCTTGTTCGTGCCCCTGACGGTGAAGCCCCAGGGCCCCAGCGCCGACGGCGACGTCGGGGCCGAGCTCACGCGGCCCCTGGACAAGAGTGAGCGCGGGTGGAGCTCGCGGGGTGGGGACGTCCTGAGGGAGCCTGTCTCCGCACCTCTGGCCTCTGCCCTTTGCGTCCCTTCTCTGCGCGGGCTTGAGAACCTTTAGATGGACGACCAGCCTCGTCCTCCTCGTCCCCCACCCCTTTCTGGCCCCCTAGAAGGGGCGAGGGGAACCGCTGTCGGGACCCGAACCAAGCACTGTCAGGCTGCTGCTGTCGGGGAAAGGGACAAAGATTGCTGAGAGCAGCCCGACCCACAGGATGTTGCAGGGTAGACTCTGACGAAGGTGTCTTCGTCAAAGGGTGGTGGCGGGGCACCCGGGAGCAGGACAGAGCTTGGCATTGGGGGCTTGGGTGATACGTTTGTGCCTCCCTCCATTGCCCTTGGTTCTCGTCACTGACAGCGCTGTGTATCTTTGTGACGTGAGCAGTATGAGGGAGTGTTTCCTGAGTAATTAAAACTCTGGAAGGCCGAGGGGGATGCGTGGGCCTGCGTGGCTCAAGCCCTTTTCAGGGCTTGTCTGCTGCAGTTCACTCCAGGGGGTCGTGTCGGTGCCTCCTGAGGTGTGCCCGCGATTGGTCCAGAGGTTGCATTTCCAGCGTTGACAGTAAGTAAGCTGCAGTGTTCTTCTGCAGCCTCTTGGTTAAGCTGTCAGATTTCCAAGTAGAGAGGTGGGACAGCAGGGTGGCACCTCTCAGTCTGCTCACCTGCGTCCTACCTTGAAAGTCGGCTTGCCGCTGTCTCATGCTGTACACTCTCCAGGCTGTCTCCATCTTTCAGCTTTTGATGTAAAGTTCCTCAGTCCTCCCAGGTCTTCCCCTCCCATGCAGGCATCTCGCTTGGGTTTCTTGCACAGATCTTTCTTTCGCAGGCCCCAGTGACTTGTCTTCCCCTGCACCTGCTCTTGCAGCTTTGCAGGCAAGTCAGAACCTGCAAGGCCTCAGTCCTCTCTGCTCCCACCTGGACGAGTCTGTCACTTTGGTCTCAGACATCCACTCCTTCACTACCTTCCTCGCTTGTAACCTACGGTCGTCACAGACAGCTTCTGAGATCCGACTGCTGTTGAGGGGGATGGCTCCTAGGACACTGAGTCTCCATTTCCATGCCGTGTCTAGATAGATGGTCTTTTAAAAGGATCTGATCATGTCACTCTCCTGTTTGTTTTTTACGTATATATAAAGATAATGTATTTGAGAGGCAGAGTGACCAGGAAGGATAGGCAGAGAGAGAGAGATGTTTTCCGTTTGCTGGTCCACTTCTCAAATGCCTGGGAGAGTGGGGTCGGCCAGAGCATGGTTCTGATTGTCACGTGGAGAGCAGGAGCACGCCAGCATGTGTTGCCTCCAAAGTAGCTTAGCAGGAAGCTGAATCAGAAGCACAGAGAAGCTGGGACTCGAGCCAGGGTGCAGGTTTCCAAGTGGTAGCTCACCCCACTTTGCCACAGTACCAGCCCCTAAAAGTGTTTACTGTTTTTCCATTCTTGGATTCAAAGGGCCCCCGGGCCTGGAGGTGGCTGTGAGACCTCGGCCCTTGCTTCTACTCTAGCTGACTCTTCTTCCTTATTCTTTTTGAAGACTCTCAAAAGGAGAGAGATCTTCCAATCTACTGGTGCATTCCCTAAATGGCTGCAGTGTCTGGGCTGAATCCAGGAGCCAGCAGCTCCTGTCCCATGTGGGTGCAGGGATCCAAGCACTTGGGCCACCCTGTGCTGCTTTCCAAGGTGCATTAGCAGGAACTGGATTGGGATTCAAACTGCTGCTCATATAGGATGCCGGCATGGCAAGCAGTAGTATAGCACATTGTGCCACAACACCAGTCCCAAGGTAGCCATTCTCAACTGCCCTTATCTGCCACTGACTGGTTATGCCATCAACGTCAAAAACAAATGCAGTGTGTTCTTAATAAACTCGTCATCTTCAGGTGAAAGGCCATCCTGACCCTTTAGTCCTTTGTGTAAAGCCTGATGCGGTCTCAGCTGTTGGAATAATTTTTCTGGGTGTGGGTTAGCTGCACGCTGGTGGACGTACAAAGGGCCATGAGTGAGTGACGCAGAGTGTCTGCCTCAGATTAATGGACGCGGGTGCTGCCTGTGAGCCCATCATGGCCTTGCTTCGTTCCTGGCCGTGTAGCAGGAATAGTGTACTATCTGACTTCTGTCACTCTTGGACATGCCATTGCACTTTCCACAAAGAGGAATCCACAAACCTTCAGGTCTTGGCAGCTTCTCCAGACTCTGGCCTTCAATGTTGGCTTTTGGTGTCTTTCTTTCAGATGAAGTAAAGAAGATCTTAGACAAGTTTTATAAGAGAAAAGAAATTCAGAAACTGGCCGCTGACTATGGGCTGGATGGTAAGGCCAACAGCATGTTAGAGAGATGCCGTGTGACTCCTGGGAATCCTTTGTCAGTGTTGGGTGGTGCTGGGGCACTGGGCTGGATGCAGAGGGGCTGTGTGTCCCAGCTCCCTCCACGCTGTGCTGGGATTTCAGGTGTGGTGCAGCTCCTCGACAGCCAGCTGTACACCCTCCTGCCCCAGACATATTGGTGTGGTGTGTGTGGACTTCTGAAAATGACAGCTAAGGCCAAGACTAAGCGTCTTGTGTTTGGGTTTTGCGTTTCCACAGCTCGGCTCTTCCACCAAGCTTTCATAAGCTTCAGGAACTATATCATGCAGTCTCATTCCCTGGATGTGGACATTCACATTGTTTTGAATGACATCACCTTCAGCGCAGGTAAGTGTTTGAACCTACTTTCTATCCTTCTGGTGTATTTGTCCAGCAGAGTATATTTGTTTTAGAGCAGATCTTGGTAATACCTTCTGGAGTAAATCAGTGCTTTGAGAGGAGGCCTTCCAGGTCTCTGGGTTGCTCATATGTCAGCTCGCTCAGCTGGTTTTCCTGGCAGAGTCTTAGACTGGAGGGAAACTGAGGCCCAGCACTGACCTGCTCTGCTGTCCAGCCAAGTTGAAACTGACCTCCGGGAGCTGAGCTTGCTCACCTGTCAGTGATTCCATCTGTTTCTGCCACTGACTTCCTGCTCCTGTATGTTTGGGCAAAGGAAGAAAACAAGGAAGCCCATCCTTGTTTCTCTCTGTGAACGGGTTGGTTTGGGCTAGAATATTTGCATGTAGTTGACTCTGAGGCAGAGCCTGGGTACACGGCAGTGGCGGGGCATTGGGTCCCCTCAGCCGCTGTGTTGCGAGATCTTGCTGAGGTATCAATTCACTTCTGTGTGTTCTTGCTATAGTCTGTGGAATCTAAAATGCTTATGCCTCTCTTTTTGTAAACACACGCTTTCTTCTCTAATGTATGTTTCCAGGTTTGGGTTTTTTTGTTTGTTTGTTTTTAAGCATTATTTATTTTTATTGGAAAAGCAGGTTTACAGAGGACAGTGGCAGAAAGAGAGATCATCCATCCGTTGATTCACTCCCCAAATGGCTGCAGTAGCAGAGTTGAGCCAATCCGAAGAAGGGGGTCAGGAGCCTCACCTGGGTCTCCCGCAAGGGTGCGGGGGCTGAGCACTTGGGCCATGCTCCACTGTACTCCAGGCCATGAGCCGAGAGCTGGATTGGCAGTAGAGTAGCTGGGACTTGAACTGGCACTCATATGGAATGTCAGCCCTTGCAGCCACAGGATGAGCCAGTTGAGCCATTGCTCTGAGCCCCTATTTCTAGTTTATTTAAATGTATTTATTTATCTGTCTATATTTAATTTGAGAGAGAGTGCATGAATAAATGAGTTCCTGTCTGTGGTGGACAGGGCTGGGCTGGAAAGCTGGAGTCAGGAACCAGAGCTGGTGGAGTGCAAACGTTTTTACCACTGAGAACGATGCCCGCTCCTGGGCTCTTTATTTTTAACTGAGCTTCTCCCAGTGGTAATCTTGGCTTGCATTGGAGGAGGTGTTTGGCAGGCAGGCTTTTGTTTTCCTTGGGTAATACTTGGAGAGAAGTGGGACAGAGCCAGGCTCTCGAGAAAGGACAGGGTCTCCTGCTGCAGGAGTGTGTGGGAGGGTCCCGCCTCACTGACTTGGCTCACTGAGAGGGAGAGAGGTCAGCAGGTTCAGTGATGGGCAGCCTGCAGATCACATGTATTAATATGGAGTTTTGCCTTCCAGCTCATGTGGATGACTTATTCCCGTTTTTCTTGAGACATGCCAAACAAATCTTTCCTGTGCTGGAATGTAAGGATGACCTACGTAAAATCAGTGACCTAAGAATACCACCTAACTGGTTAGTTTCTTCACTTGCAAATTTGCAATCTTGAGTTTCTAATCTTGAGAGATTGGTAATCACTATATTTATATATTTTTTTATTGTATGCTGAATGACAAATTATAATGAGTATGGATTGTTATTCCCTAAAGCATCAGGCAGTGATTTATGTCAAGCTGTCTTCTGGGTCAGGCTTGCTTTGGGGTTTTCCTGTGTAAGAAATGAAAGCAGCCTTGCTGTGGGTGTTGTGAGGCCTTCCTGGAGTCTCGGCTTGTTGTGGAGTGTTGGATTTTCTTCCCGAGGCTGCAGCTGCAGTGTCTAGCGCTCAGAGACCTCTTTCTTCCAAGGCTCCTGTAAACCATACTCATCTGGGTCCTGTGGATTCTCACCCTGCACAGATCAGCCTGATACTGGGCGGCCGAGGACCACAGGGAGTCTGCATGCAGGCTGCGGGCACTCTCCCTTCCTCCTTCCTGCCTTCTTATACTCTGCCCTGCAGGTCAGGTTCAGCCGCTTCAGCAGCTCTAATCTTGACCTCTGCTGCTCTGCCGGCCTGTTTCTAACTGCACTACAGCTGGGCTGCAGCTGCGCAGTTTAACACCTGCTTCTTTCAGGGCTCTGGTCCTGCACTGCCTGCTTTCCCAGCCCCATGCGGTCACTGCAACCGTTTTACTCACTTCTGTATTTGTTTATGGCGCTGGGGCAAGCGCCATAGCAGCTATTCCATCAGGCTGGAAGCACAGGACTCGAAGGCCTGGGAATATTTGCTTTTAGAGTTAGACCACCAGGTCTGGGAAATGAGGTGAACTGTAACAGGTCTTCAGAAAGCTTGTGGAAAATATATTATTAAAAAACCTGCACGTGAGTTTGAAGATTTTTTGCCACAAAATGAAATTTTGATTATTTATTTCCATGAATTCTTTGAAGTATCCTTGTGTCTGTGGAATTGAGAGCAGCTTGAACTGTTTTTAATAACTTCTAGAGAGATTCATACAATGGGGAAATTATCTAAGACACTGATTTGTGTTTGGGTCTTTCTCTCCTCGCATAAGTAAATGCCATTCTTGGAAATAATTCAATAAGTGTTTGAAACTCACTACCTGGTTTTTCAAAGACTCTTTTAAAAAAATTTATTTTTAATTGAAGGGCAGAGTTACAGAGAAAAGCAGAGACATAAAGAGAGATCTTTCATCTGCTGGTTCACTCTCCAAGTGACTACTACAACAGCTGGAGCTGGGCCAGTCTGAAGCCAGAAGCTGCTTCTGGGTCACCCTCGTGGGTACAGTGGCCCAAGGACTTGAGCCATCCTCCTTTGCCTTCCCAAGCTATTAGCATGGAACTGGATGGGAAGCAAAGCAGCTGGGACTCAAACTGCCACCCACATGGGACGCTGGCACCTCAGGCAGAGACCTAACCACCACCTGTGCCTCTTAGAGAGTATCTTGTGAATGTGAAGAGCATGTTTCATTTGTGATTTTTTTAATTGATAGCTTTACCAGAGTGAATTTTTAGGTTGCTGAGATTAAGCTGTTTACCTTTTTATTTGTCTTCTAGGTACCCAGAAGCCAGAGCCATCCGTCGGAAGATAGTATTCCATTCGGGCCCCACCAACAGTGGGAAGACGTACCATGCCATCCAGAGATACCTGTCAGCAAAATCTGGAGTGTATTGTGGCCCTTTAAAATTATTGGCACACGAGATCTTTGAAAAGAGTAATGCTGCTGTCAGTGAGCTGCCAAATCTTTGCTTGATTTTCTTGCTAATTTTCTCAAAATAGAGTGAAGTTCATGACAGGGGGAAAGATGTAATAATTTACTTTTAACAAACTTGCTATATTCGTTGTGTCCAAGAAGTCATTAGTTGTAAGCTGTACCATTATTTTACCTGCAATTGAGAGAACAGGAGAAGCTGCCTCCTGGACTCTGACATGCCATCACTTCTACAGTGCCCCTCTATAGTACACGTGTTTACCAACGAGTGAAAGAAGTATGGCATTGTGGAACATCTCTTCTTCAAAGAAATGCAGAGAATAACACGTGTGTGACCTTGAATCCTAGCATTTTGTTGTATTTGCTTACTTTACTTTTTGAGTTGGAAAACAAAAAAAAAAGCCCTCCCTCAATTCCTGCTTTGTCTTCTCAGAGTTAGTCACTGTTTAGATTATCTACTTTGAGCTTAGATCTCTGATGCCAGCAGCTAGAGCTGACGATAAGGACTAGAGCCACTTTTTCAGAGCTGAGATGACTAAGGCCTGTGGCCTGTGGCTTCATTTTACTGAATTGCTGCAAGTTGGCTCCTGATTGTAGTATGCCTTTATAATACATTGGCCAGTTTTTTTGTTTTTTTTTTGTTTCTAAAAGTTTGAGTGGTTCGCATATGTAATGTGTTTCCTCAGAACAAAGGTTTTTTTTTTTTTTAATTTTATTATCACAGGATGTTCCTGGGAAACAGAATGCTTAATTTGATAGCATATTATTATGTAGTTCACAGTCCGTATTCAAATCTTGTCAGTTGTTCAGTGATACCCCGGTTCCTCCAGGTTTCCATTTGAGATCTCACTGTATTTAGTTGTCGTGTCTGTAGTTCCCATTCACCTGGGACACTTCCTCAGTCTTCCTTTGTCTCCCATAAACTTCGTGTTTTGGAAGACTGAGGGCCAGTTGTGTGGTGTACCCTGGCTCCATGTGGCTGCGGGGGGTGTTTTTCTTATGTTTGGATTCAGGCCATTGGATGGCCAGCTGGCTCAGTTTGCCTGAACTTTCTAGGATTTAGCAGCAGAAGTTGTCATGAGAAATCCCTTAGTCCTGGGAAACCTGGTCTTTACCAAGTAACTTGTTTATAGGTAGTTCAAGCTCATGTTAATAAGCTCAAATACTAGAGAAGTGTGCAGAGTTAAAAAAGTTAATATTACCCGGAGATATCCATGATTTGAAATATTCCTTCCGAGATCAGACGAGATCGGGCGCATTCAGGGTGGTATGGCCGTAGACTGAAATATTCCTAAGATTACCTGGGTGATATAAAAGTTTGGTTCATTTTGTTTTTCAAGAAAAAGAAAAAAATGCTGGGAATGTTTTGCTTTAGCTATTAAGTAAACACATGGCCAGTGGAGAGAATACTCTTTCAAACGCCCCAGACTAAGTTTTGCTATGATTTGCAAGATAGAAATAATTGTGAATTTTGTTTTGTTATTGCAGGGTGTGCCATGTGACTTGGTGACGGGCGAAGAGCGGGTGACGGTTGGGCAGGATGGGAAGCAGGCTGCCCATGTGTCTTGTACTGTTGAGATGTGCAGCGTCTCCACTCCTTGTATGTACCTGCTTTAGACAGCTGTGGCTTGGTATTTTTTGTTTATAAATGTGATAAAAATTATGAAATAAGATTTTATTAGGAGATATATTAAAATCTAAAAAGAATAACAAAGCATGTGCTCAGTGCTGCCAGCCAATAAATGTTAAATATCTGTCGTGTTTGTTTCTGAATATCCTTTTCATTTTTCTCATCAAGAGCTAAAATATCAGTAAGTATGATTGATCTTTACTTTGTACCACCCTCGTGACTCCCCTGTTGTGAAGTAAAGGCTTTCAAGTATTTGGTGTGATATCAGATATCTTTCTGTTGATTTGTATCACTGATATTTGTTACCTGTCAATTTAGTAGATGATTGATTTTTTGAAATCTGTGGTTATCATTATGCTGTTCTTCAGCTTATTTACTCCACACATATTTTTTTTAAAGATTTATTTATTTTATATTACAAAGCCAGATATACAGAGAGGAGGAGAGACAGAGAGGAAGATCTTCCATCCGATGTTTCACTCCCCAAGTGATCGCAATGGCCAGTGCTGCATCAATCCAAAGCCCGGAGCCAGGAACTTCCTTCAGGTCTCCCATGTGGGTGCAGGGTTCCAAGGCTTTGGGCCCTTCTCGACTGCTTTCCCAGGCCACAAGCAGGGAGCTGGATGGGAAGTGGAGCTACCAGGACAAGAACCAGTGCCCATATGGGATCCCGGCGTGTTCAGGGCGAGGACTTTAGTTGCTAGGCCACACCACTGGACCCTACTCCACACATTTTAAAATATATTGTTGAAATATCTATGTCTGTATATCTGGAATGTATTCAGTCCGAGTTATAATATTTAATGTTATGGCTAAAATTATCCCCTTTTCTGTTGAAGGATATTTAGGTTACTTAAAATTTTTCCCTTTTAATATCTAGTTTGGCAGTGACCTTCTATTTAAGTAGTATAGAAAACATTATGAATGAAAAGCAACTATTTGTGATAAGCAATCATATTTTTTTGAAAATATAAAAATATAAGTAAATGAAGACGAGAAAATGAGCATCTATCATCTCCCAACCTGTCCAAAACTAGCATTATTCTATCTGTTTATGCAAGCATTTATGTGTATAGTCTGTATGTGAAATAAATAGAAATTATGCGGTATTTGTCCATTTGAATAAATGGGTGGTTTTTAATAAATCAGTGTAGTATAAAGGTAATGCATTGTTTAAAGTCAAAAGTAGCGTACATGTTTGTAACTTGAGCATCCTTTCTGCTCCCTCTCTTGTGCTGTTTGTTTATATCCAGATGTGTCTGCAGCTTGTAATCTTATGATTTTCTAAAAGTTGTTTTGAATATAAGAAATATAAAATAAATGTTCTTTATTCCTTGGTATTCTAAGAAGGAAAATATATGTGACCCAAAGAGAACAAAATAACATGATCAAATGCATTTTGGCATTTAAAAATAAGGTGTGAAGCATTGATTTTGCCATAGTGATGGGCCAAAGCCTCCTTGGGAAGCACAGCAGGGGCTCAAGGATTGTACCTTTGCAGTGCATTTTCTGCTCCTGATGCAGAGGTGTTTTATTAGTAAGTGAGGAGTGTTTTCTGATTGTGCCTGGGAACATAGATTCTTGTTTTCTTCTTTGACTGTTTTCCGAAGATTGCAGAGATGAGGACGAATGGACCTGCTCTGTTTGGGAGGCAGTGCAGCAGAGCGGACCTTGGCACAGATGGCCCGGGCTTGAATCTCATTTCATTTGTAGAACTACCAGGTGGCCTTAGGCCAGTAATTTCTGTGGACCTCGGTTTATTATCTTAAAATGGAAATAATACTTAGCTCCATTGTGAGAATAACAAGATATAGTTTTAAAATGTTTAGAGTTAAAAAAAATTAGAATAAGCCTGCCATTAAATAGTGATAATAGTTGTGGTGGTAGTTAACAACTTGTACTTTGGTGTTGTGATCTGTTTATAAAATGATTCAAGTAGATTGTGTTGCTCATGATAACTCTCTTCATTTTAAGATGAAGTGGCAGTAATTGATGAAATTCAGATGATTAGAGACACAGCCAGGGGATGGGCCTGGACCAGAGCACTTCTAGGTGAGTCTTAATGCTATGAAACCTGGTTTTTGGGACGCCTGCACTGAAATATATCTGTTTGTGCCAAATACAATTGGTCCATTCCAGTCTCTTTTGGTACAAATCAACCAAAATAGCTAAGTGAGTTTTAATTTTTCAAAATATTAATAATGGGAAATCTTTTCCAGCTATATAATAAGTACAGTATAATTAAAGTTAAAATTTACAGATCTTTATTTATACCATCATAATTAGTATTTGGATATGCTTCATGCTTGTCTGCTTTCTGGTACAACTGGTGTTTTTTTTTCCTTTTTTTTAAGATTTATTTTATTTTTATTGGAATGTCAGATATACAGAGAGGAGATATAGACAGGAAGATCTTCCATCCATTGGTTCACTCCCTAAATGGCCACAGCGGCTGGAGCTGAGCCAATCCCAAGCTAGGAGCCCACAGCCTCTTCCTGGTCTCCCACGCGGGTGCAAGGTCCCAAGGCTTTGGGCCATTCACTGGGTTTCCCAGGCCACAAGCAGGGAGCTGGATGGGAATTGGGGCTGCTGGGATTAGAACCAGCATTTGTATGTGATCCTGGCGTGTTTGAGGCGAGTACTTTATCTGCTAGGCTACTGTGGTAGGCCTGACAACTGGTGCTTTTTAAACAGTAAATTTTGCATCTTGTATTTGTTCAGTTCTGATAGTGGTATTGAGGTTTATATCAAAATCATTGTTTGTGAACACAATTTGGTAGTTATAAAAGTAAATGGGTTTTTTGCTGTATAATCTAAATACTTTTTAAAAAATCCCAATTTTGCATTTGCAGGGCTTTGTGCTGAAGAAGTCCATCTGTGTGGAGAATCTGCTGCCATCGACCTGGTCACTGAGCTTATGTACACAACTGGGGAGGAGGTGGAGGTACTGGCTTAGGTGGCGGGCAAGTCTGACAGCCCAGGGTCAAGGAGCAGAGGGAATGACAGAATCAGAGCTTCAGGGCAGGGATAGCGTCATTCCCGTCATTTCCCTGTAGCTGGCTCACGCTCTGTAGTTCTCATGGAGCTGCTGTCACACCTGGAGTTTTTCAGCAGTACCAGAGAGCCCCTCTCCTTGTGGCTCTTTGGGGTTTGACCTAGCAGAGGTAGATGGTTTTCAGATATTGAGCTTTTGGGGCCTTTGACATATACCCAATTGTCAGGCAAGTGTAACTGGTTTCCCTTAAATTCTGTTATTATTTTTATGTATCAGTTTCCTATTAACATGATAAGATAAGGAAAACAATTTTTTAAAAGATTGGAGGTATTTGGGTTTTTTGTTTGTTTGCTTTTAGTTAATTAATTTGAAAGGCGGAGAGGTAAAGAGTGGTTTTCCACCTGCTGGTTCACTGCCTTGATGTCCATAACAGCCAGGAGTCCAGAACTCAGTTGGGGTTCCCTGTGTGTGGCAGGTCCGAGTGCTGGAGCATCACTGCTGCCCTCCGGCAGGTCATGAGTAGTATGTTGGAATCAGGAGTCAGATTCTGATACAGAATATGGATGCTCACATTAATATTTAACAGAATTAGAATGCTAAGAACATGGTGACATTCTCTTCCTCTCATCTTTTTCTTCCTCTCTCTTATTTTTTTAACTTGTGAGGTAAAATACTGTAAGATTTAACTCATGTTTCTCATGGCCATCCTCCAAGAAACACTTGTAATTGCCCCAGTGTTTTGGTCTTGTGCTCAGCTTACTGGTGAGATACTGGGATAAAGTGGAAGAACCTGGATTCCAGTCTGGACTTTGATGTTTTAGTTTTCCTTTGGCTGCATGTCACAGAAGGCTAGAACTGAAAAAGGCCTCAGGCCTAGTCTACCAGTGGGTTCCACTTTATTCTTTAATAAAGTGGAAATAACACTTTATAATCCCTTTTGAACACATTTCATTGCCATGAAAATAAAATACACATGAAAGTGCCTTTAAAATGTATGAAATGCTGTGGTATTTTATTAATTTAGACATGCCGGTGACTACTGATGGCAATGCTTAAAATATCCAGTGTTTCTCTTTGTTTTCCTTTGAAAGTGCTGGTACCAGGGCTGGTGTTGTGTTGCAGTGGGTTAAGCTATCATTGTTGATGCAAGTATCCCTATTGGAGTGCCAGTTTGAGTTCCATCTGCTCCAGTTCCAGTCCAGCTCCCTGCTGATGCGCATGGCAAGGCAATGGATGATGACCCATGTGTTTGTGTCCCTGCCACGTAAGTGGGAAATCCTGCTGGAGCTCTGGGCTCCTAACTTCAGCCTCATGTAGCTCTGGCTAATCGTAACCATGTGGGGAGTGAACCAGTGGATTGAGGATTTCTCTCTGTCGTTCTGCTTTTCAATTAAATAAAATAGATTTTTCTTTTAAAGATTTGCTTATTTTTATTGGAAAGTCAGATATGCACAGAGGAGGAGAAAGAGACAGATCTTCTTTCTGCTAGTTTATTCCCCAAGTGGCCACCACTGTTAGAGCTGAGCCAATCCAAAGCCAGGAGGCAGGAGCTGCTTCTGAGTCTCCCACATGAGTGTAGGAACCCAAGGCTTTGGGCCATTCTCTTCTGTGTTCCCAGGCCACAAGTAGGAAGTTGGATGGGAAGTGGAGCAGCTGAGACATGAACCAGCACAATATGGGATGCTGGTGGTTACAAGGAAAGGATTTAGTCACTAGGTTATTGTGCTGGGCTCAAAATAGATCTTTTTAAAAAAGAAAGAAAATATTGGTGTATTGGTACAGTTTCTAGCTACTTTTTTTTTTTTAAATTTTAGAGAAACACGATCAATTTTAGTAGAGTGATCAGAAGGTGGGTGGGAGCCAGAGAGAGATCTTTCATCCACTGATTTGTTCCATAATGAACAAAGACCTGGCTCGGCCAGACTGAAACAAGAAACCTGAACTCCATCCAGGTCTTCTGTATTGTTGGTGGGTTCGAAGTACTTGGGCTGTCATCCGCTGCTTTCCCATGCACATAAGTGAGGAGCTGGGTTGGAAGTGGAGTAGCTGGAACTCTAACCAACACACCAGTGAGGGCTGCTGGCATCATGAGCAGTAGCTTAACCCACTGCTCACTGCCAGCCTCTGTTCTTGACTATTTCTGATTGCTGTGTAAGCTTTTCATTTAGCTAATAGAAGTTGAGTTGGCTGCGTTATCTCACTGTTTATGTCTGTATTGTAGGTCCATAACTATGAGCGACTGACCCCCATTTCTGTGTTGGATCATGCACTGGGATCTTTGGATAACCTTCGGCCTGGAGACTGCATTGTCTGTTTTAGCAAGAATGATATTTATTCTGTCAGTCGGCAGATTGAAATTCGGGGCTTAGAATCAGCTGTTATATATGGCAGCCTCCCACCTGGTAAGTATTGGTTCTCATAGTCACATGACAAAGTAAAGCTAAGCTGCTTGAGTTTATACAAATATTTCTGTAGTTCATCTTGGCAGGAATACAAGTATTTTAATCACTTACTGTCTTGTTACTAGACTATGTTTTCAATGTTAAATTGATGATTTTCCCATAGAAATGTAATTATTTATGGACTTGGTAAGATCCTACTAGTTGCTGCCCAGAAATCTGCTCATTTTCTTCAGAAGGGCAGAGGACCATGTTGCCAGAGAGAGTGTGTGCTAAAGGAGGGGAAATAAAGTTTCAGTGGCTCTTTGTGGACATAAAGAAATAAAGTGGAAAAAGTATGGTCTTATCTGTAAGCCTGGAGGGAGTGGGAGGTAAAGGTTTCCAAACTATGCAGCATTATGTGCTGAAAGATCGGGAGCGGTGTTTTAACCTGAACTCTTCCTCTTTAGGGACCAAACTTGCTCAAGCAAAAAAGTTTAATGATCCCAATGATCCATGCAAAATCCTGGTTGCTACAGATGCAATTGGCATGGGACTTAACTTGTAAGTAATTTGTTTTTAGTAAGCAGGAGTATTCAATGAATTACAAGTCAAGTTTTGTCTTTTTTTTTTCCTGCTTGTCATTAATGACCAAACACTTTAAGAGAATGTGTGCTATAGTGCAGATTGAGATTTGTCTTGCTTAAACCTGTTGAGGAATGAGAAAGGAAGCTTTGTAGAGCGCCACACTTGTGAATGCTGCCCCTCACTCCTGCTCACCTTCCTACTACCACACTGTGTTTTCAGTTGCTCAGTTAGCAGGTGAGTGTCCGGCATGCACGCAAGGCTCGCTAGGTGAAAGCCTCATCCATTGCAGGTGATGAAGGCTGCTATGCCTTATGAATCACAGAACTGTTAAATGCTGTTAATAGCAGCCAACTTTTTTAGAAGGTAAAACTTTTTACAAACAGGGTATTTATTTATTTAGCAAGGGGAGACATACTTTGCCTTGGTGGTTCACTCCCAAAATGGCGTACCAGTGAGAGCTACCCCAAGCTGCAAGTAGGAGCCAGGAAAGCCATTCAGGCTTCCCTGCATGTGGGTAACAGGAACCCAAGTCATCTTTTGCCACTCAGGTGCGTTAGTAGGAAGCTGGATTGTAAGCATAAAGCAGCTGTGACTTATCAGGGATTCCATTATAGCACACAAATATCCCGAGTGACATCTTGACCTATTGTGCCACAGTGCCTGCCCCATCAACTAGTTTTTTAAAACTGTAAAAACACTGTTTTACATCGAGGAATCTGGAAAAAAGTCCTTTTCTATAGATTTGTTGAAGTATAATTTATATATTAAACCATCTATTGTTAATACATATTTTGGTGATTTTAAATATACAATATACAGCTTTTAAAAGTAATAAGGAAAAGAAACAGAACTACCATTCAACTTCTTTATTTTTAAAATAACAGGCAAGATTATAAGTAGAATCAGTGTTTTTGTGATAACTCAAGTAATAGAGGGGTCTGGGATCATGTTTATTTGTATTTCAGGAGCATAAGGAGAATTATTTTTTACTCCCTCCTAAAGCCCAGTATCAATGAAAAGGGCGAGAAAGAAATTGAGCCAATCACAACTTCTCAAGCCCTGCAGATTGCCGGCAGAGCTGGTCGATTCAGCTCTCGATTTAAAGAAGGCGAGGTTACGACAATGAATCGGGAAGACCTCAGTCTACTAAAGGAAATTTTGAACAGGCCTGTGGAGCCTATAAAGGTAAGATACAACATGCGAAGTACTATATCTTGGTGGGTAACCATCACCCAGACTCCTGCTCCAGACACCTAGAGTCAAAAATACGCAAAAGTGGGGCTGCTGGAGTGGTATAGTAGGCTAAGCCACAGCCTGTGGCACTGGCATCCTGTGTGGGTACTGATTTAAGTTCCAGCTGCTCCACTTCCCATCTAGCTCCCTACTAATGACCTAGAAAAACAATAGAGGATGACCTAAGTCCTTGGGATCCTGGACCCATGTGGGAGACCCAGAATTTCCTAGCTTCTGGCTTTGGATCAGCTCAGCTTTGGTTTTTGCTATTCGGAGAGTTAACTGGCGGGTGGAATATTCTCGGTCTCTCCTCTGTGTAATGTTGCCTTTCAAATAAAAGTTAAAAAAAAAAAAAGCAGGGGGAGGCAGATTAAAAAACTTGTGCATTGAGGACCACATTTTTAAAAGCCCTGCCTTATTGTTGTGGAGAGGTACAAAGACCGCTAAATCAGGGAGTGGGGTGCAAATGGAAGATTGCCCCTGAGAAAGTTTAGCTAACCCAATTTTTCTTTAGTCATTCCTATAGTTAGCACCTGGAGCTGTGTCAGTGAACATTATCAGAAGCTTGAATTTAGGAAAAAGTCAGAAGTGTATGAACATCCACAACTTAGCCACATTTTCCGTTTGTTATAATTGAACATGATGCTCAGTGGGGACCATAGTGTGGATCTTGATTTTTGACCATTTCCTTCCTCTCAGGTAGTGCAGTCCTCTGTTGACATACACATGGGGAAAACAGCCAGCACTCTGCAATGTGATGTGTATGGTTAGCAGGTTAGGTGGATTCAGTAGGTGTGGGTTCAGTGCATTTTCAACTTAGGATAAGTTTTTAAGACATAATCCCCACTGTGAGATCAAGAGCATCTGAATGTATTTATTTTATTTTATTTTTTTATATGATGGCATCATTTTTCCCAAGAGACTTTTGTGTTCCCTTTGTCACCCATGTGTTGGTTACTCAGCGGTGCATTTTTTCATGGTACTGTAATTTGTTGTTGTTGTTGTTGTTCTTAGTCATACCAGTTGTTGACCTTGTTTCAGGGCTTTCCACTTATAGAAATGTATAGTGATAGAGTCCTGGGGCCTATCAAATACAGATATGGGGGTATAATGGAACATGCATCCCTGCTTCCAGATGAAAGATGGATTCCCAGTGAAACTGTTGGACATGTGCAGACAATTGGATGCTGGACTGTCTGACATTGTCTGTACCAACAGTGTTGGGGTACACTTAAATAAGAGACTGATAGAGTTAAGATTTCTGGTGAAGGACTACACTATTGTAACAAAATGGGAATAATCTGATGGGGGTGGGAGTTTGTGGGGTAATTCCAGCCTATATGAAATTGTACCACATAATTCAAAATTCAAAATAAAAATATGTTAAAACTGAAAAAAAAATCTATGTATTTTAAACAAACTAACTTATTTTAAAGGCCATGACTGGGGCTTGTGGTGCAGAGAGAGAGATCTCTTCACTGGTTCTCTTTCCATAGTACCAAAGGCTGGGGCTGGGTCAAGCTTAAGCCAGGAACTTGGACCTACATCCAAGCACCTGGGCCTTCTGCTGGTTTCTTTCACGGGAGCATAGCACAGACCTGGATAGGAAGTGGAGCAGCCAGGACTTGAGCTGGCACATGTGTTGGATGATAGTTTGTGGTTTAAAGTTACCGGAAAATTCATTTGCATGGCTTGTCTCATTGGTTAGTGATACTTGGTGAAGCAGAATCAGTAGGATTAAATGCAAGGAGGAGGTTGTGGTTGCAGTCCCTTCTTTGGGGGGTGGCTGCACTCCCAGGGGCTCCCCGTGCTGGTGGCAGTGGTATAGCCTGCTCTGTGTCCTCTTCGCCTCAGTGCTCACACTCTTCCTCCCTCCTTCACACTCCATTTCTTACCTCCTTTCCTCTTCCTCTTATCCATTCACTTTCTTCTTGCATCATTTCTTAGATTTATCTGTAGGCATTTCTTAACACTATAGTTGAAGAGCTAACTGGTGTCCTGTTTAAGCATTTTCTTATAGATTTGTGTCACTTTTATCACCCTGGTTAAAGCAGCTGGTTCCTTGTTCATTTTTATCCAACACGTAGAATTGAGACATGGAAAATTGTTTAATCCTGAAAAGTATTTTAGTGCACCATCCAGTCATCCTAGGTTTCAAAATTGTCCCTATAATCTCAGCCAAACAGTACTCAATGAGCATTATCTGTCATTTTTAAAAGCTAAATTGGCTTATCTTTTCTAGTTATAACATGGTAAGTGGGATTTTTTTTCTCTAAGTTCTGGATACTTGATGAGAGTTTAGGCTATATGTGGGACTTGGTCTTGAAACAACTTAAGGAAACTAGTTCTTGGAAGTAAAACCAAGCTTATGAGTGGTTTCTCCTTTGCTTTCACTTGAAGGCAGCTGGTCTTCATCCAACCGCGGAGCAGATTGAGATGTTTGCCTACCATCTTCCTGACACGACGCTTTCTAATCTCATTGTAAGTGAATGTGCACAGTCCCATTTGCAGCAGTGTTGGTCTGTCTGGTGGTAACCACATAACCTCTGGAGTGTTGAGTGTGCAGCCCACTGTTCAGCAAATTTACCTTCTAAATGTATACTTTTTCTCAAAATCTTGGACTTCTGTCCTGAGAAATTTTATTTCTGAGTATCTCAGGTTGGGAAGGAAGCAGGGGATATGTGTTAGCTTCAGGAGGCAATGCATGGAACAGACCATTCTAGAAATTTCTTGTGCCATGTAGACTGTCTTATAGACTTTTAAGTACTTTATTCCTGCCCAGCTAGGAAGTTTAGTAATTTCAAGTATCTTTTTTTCTCCCAGGATATTTTTGTTGACTTTTCACAAGTTGATGGGCAATATTTTGTGTGCAATATGGATGATTTTAAGTTTTCTGCAGAGTTAATCCAGCATATTCCATTAAGCCTGCGCGTAAGGTATGTCTTCTGCACAGCCCCCATCAACAAGAAGCAGCCTTTTGTCTGTTCATCTCTGTTACAGGTAAGCCTTTATCTTTGTGATGGCTTCAGTAGTTTCAGGATGATGCATTTTCCTCTATAATTCCTTGTCATACAAAATGAAACAGTTGGGAATATACTATATATGAATATATAAATAAATATATATAGACTCTAAATATATAAATAAAACATTATGTTTTTTAGTTAATTTATTTTTAAGGTTTTGTTTTTTTTTTAATTGGAAAGGCAGATTTACAGAAAGGAAAGAGAAAAAGATCTTCCTTCTGCTGGTTCACTCCAAGTGGCTGCAGTGGCCAGAGCTGTGCCAATCTGAAGCCAAGTGCCAGTAGCTTCCTCCAGGTCTCCCCATGCAGGTGCAGGATCCCAAATTTTGGACCATCCTCTGCTGCTTTCCTAGGCCACAAGTAAGGAGCTCAGTGGGAAGTGGAGCAGCCAGGATATGAACCAGTAGCCATATGGGATCCTGGCACATGCGAGGTGAGGATTTAGCCACTGGGCCATTGCACCAGGCCCCCCCAAAAAATTACTCTTAATAAATTTTGGGAGGCACTTTACATCTGCACTTATGGTAACCTTTATGAAGTGGTTAAAACAAAAATAGTTAACGTTTTTCAAGGAAGGGGCTTGGGCTGATGATACACTTTTCCTTTTGTAAGTTAAGGTATAGATACTATAATTTGGAAGAGGGGGGAATTTAGGACCTACCAGTGACAACAGTATTCAGTTCTCTCAGCTGTCAGTCCCTAAGCTCAGGGTTGCTGTCTGGTACGATTATGGTGCCTGTCAGCCCCTTTTGTTTTAACCTGCTTGTGTGGAGATGGCAGATCTCTGACTTGGAATGAGTACAGATTCCGATGGGGGCAGAAAGGGCAGTGCAGCCTGAGCCTCACCCCCGGCTACTGTCCTCTCAGCTCTTTGGGGGTTTGCACACCCACTACCTGCATTCAGTATGTTCTCCCTAACCCAGCAAATGCAAGCCCACCTCCTCTTCCAGCCTCCTCCTGACTCACTGAGCTTTGTGTCAGTTTAGCCTTAGTCTACATGCAAATCTGCATTATCATCAAATTGGTTTCTTAATATATTTTTAAAATTATTGTTAGATAAATGATGCATAAATACTTGTTCTTTGAAAAACATATTAGAATTATAGGCAGCACAATGGCTCACCTAGCTGATCCTCTGCCTACATGTGTTGGTATGCCATATGGGCACTAGTTTGTGTCCTGGCTGCCCTATGTCCCATCAAGCTCCCTGCTTGTGGCCTGGGAAAGCAGTAAAGGACGACCCAAAGCCTTGGGATTCTGCACCCATGTGGGAGACCTGGAAGAAGCTACTGGCTCCAGCCATTGTGACCATTTGGAGAGTGAACCATTGGACAGAAGAGCTTTGTCTCTGTCTCTCCTTCTCTCTGTCAATCTTGAGTGTTAACTAGATTAACTTTGGTTATTCCCCCAGCCCTCATTCTTTAGTAGCTGCTGTTAGCAGTCTGTGTCTGTGTGGGCTCTTCTTAATATGGCTGCTTGCATGGTGAAATTGTGGTGGTACTATGTGAGCATATTTTTTCAAAAGTGTTTTGTAATGGATTCTTCCTCAATTGGCCATTTTTGTTAATCCCTCACAGTTTGTTTTAGAGACCTTACATGTCCAAGTATTTACGTAGAATATCTGTTTCTTAGAGCTAGCTTTCGTAAAGTTGAAGGTGATGCAGGAGTTTCAGGAGTATTTATTTATCTGAAAGTCAAAATTGCAGAGAGAGGGAGAGATCATCTATCCATTCACTGGTTCACATTCCAGATGGCTACAAGAGCCAGAGCCACACCAGGCTGAATCCAGAGGCCAAGAGCGTTGTCTGGGTTTTCCATGTAGGTGCAAATGCCAAACACTTGGGCCACCCTCCACTGTATTCCTAGGCACATCAACAGGGAACTGGATCAGATGTGTGGCAGCTAGAACTTCAGTTGATACTCATGGGCAGTGGCATTGCAAGCTATGGCTTAACCCACCATGCCACAACACCAGTCTAGGGACAGAACAGCTTTAAGGTATTATAAATTGATCCCATGGGGCCTGTTCCCATAGTATTGGCCAAATTTATACCATCCTTTAGACACCTATACTAATGAAGCCAACTCTTATTGAGGGCTACAGGATGTTTAGAACAGTTTGGGGGGTGGTTTCCTTTTTCCTTTTTTTTTAATTCTTTTTTTTTTTTTTAAAGATTTATTTATTTGCATTACAAAGTCAGATATACAGACAGAAGGAGAGACAGGAAAGTCTTCCATCCGATGATTCATTCCCCAAGTGACCGCAATGGCCACTGCTGTGCCGATCTGAAGCCAGGAGCCAGGAACCTCCTCCAGGTCTCCCACGTGGGTGCAGGGTCCCAAGGCTTTGGTCTGTCCTCAGCTGCTTTCCCAGGCCACAAGCAGGGAGCTGGATGGGAAGTGGAGCTGCCGGGATTAGAACCGGTGCCCATATGGGATCCTGGCGTGTTCAAGGTGAGGACTTTAGCCGCTAAGCCACCGTGCCAGGTCTGGTTTTCTTTTTTTTTGACCTGTCACATTGCTGAACTATAAACAAGTCCCACTAATGACACACTGATGTCCCCCTGTGGTTTTGCAGCTGCTCCTCAGAGCTGCTTTCAGACCTTCTGTTGGGTGCTGACCTTGCAATGAATGGGTATCTTCACCTGCCCTCTCTGGGCAGCTCCTCATGTAGCCCTTCTGTGTATTTGGCTTCTACTAATTGAGAGCAAAGATGCTACGTAAAACAGAACTTGAGAACTCGTGCTTGGCATTTCCTGCTTAGCAACCTAGCATGGCCACACTTCTATCCTCACTGGCTATTCTTGACATTGACTCAACAGCACACAGATTGAGTTGAATAAAATATTAGCATTCCTTACCCACAGTTGATCTGAAATTGTCCTTACTCTATATTAATCTTGCTTAGATTAAATTTTGAGAGGTAATTTTCTGTAAGAAGAAATTAAACTACCTGAAATTTGTTCGGTTTTTATTTATTTCTTCTAAGGTCGAGAGAGAAGGAGAAACTGTTTGTTGCATCGGAATTTAGCAGGGGTATAAACTCTGTTCCTTCTTTTCTTTGTGTATGTAATCCCACACAGCTGGTGGAAGACTGAGTCAACATCACCCAACCTAACCTCACAGTTTCTTCAGAAACAGGTGTTTGGTGCAGTGGTGCAGATGCTGCTTGGGGGACTTGCATCTCTCCTGGGAGGCAGCGGTGGTGGCTCATGCAGTTGGATTCCTGCCACCCACGTAGCAAACATGGATTGAGTTCTGGGATCAGGGCTTTGGCTGGGCTCAGCTCCAGCTGTTGTGGGCGTTTGGGAAGTGACCCAGTGAATGGGAGGGAGATTCTGTTCAGTCTTCCTCTGCCACTCTCTGTGTTTCTCACTCTTTGTTTTTATGCCTTTCAAATAAAATGCAAATAACAATTTTAAAGTTTCTTTAAAGAAAGGTTATTAACTGGTAGGGAAAAAGCAAGCTCCCTTCCAATGGTATGGGTCTGTTTTATGATGATATAGAAGTGTGAGTCTTAAAGCATCATGTATTCAAAATAGAGTTAGCACACTTCAGCTCTGAAAAGTTAGTCCTTGTACAGCTTCTGATGCATATATCATTGCAATGCTCTGAGAAAAGAAACTCATCATTTATGTATATTTTTTAAGGTTGTTTTTTAAAATTTAAACACAGAGTTAACACATAGAGAAAGAGAGACAGAGAAAGGGAGTTCTTCCATCTACTGGTTTAATGCCCTAGTGGTTGCAGTGGCTGAGCCAATCCAAAACCAGGAGCTAAGAGCTTCTTCTGAGTCTCCCACCTTGGTGCAGGAGCCCAGGCACTTGAACCATTCTCTGCTCCTGCTCCTTTTTCAGGTCGAAAGTAGAGAATGAGGTTGTAAGTGAAACAACCCGGACATGAACTGGCACCAGTATGGAATGCCAAGGCTGTAGGTGGAGGCCTAGCCTACTACACCATGGTACTGGCCCATCGGTTATATTTTTTAAGCAAGAATGTCTGTATAAAATTGTCTCCTCCCCCCCCCCCGCAGATTGCTTATTTGAAAGGTGGAGTTGCAGAGAGTTTTCCATCCACTGGTTCACTCTCCAAATGATTGCAATAGCTTAGGCTGGGCCAGGCCAAAGCCAGGAGCCCAGAGCTTGCTCTGGGTCTCCCACATGGATGCAGGGCCCAGGTACTTGGGTCGCTCTCTACTATTTGTCTATGCACATTAACAAGGAGCTAGATTGGATGTAGAGCAACCAGGACTCAAACCAAGTGCCCAGATGGGATGCCAGTGCTGCACCAGGAGGCTTGGCTTACTATGCAGTGACGCTGACTCCTTTGTTTTCTTTCTAATCGTATACTGAAGGAAAATCTAATTGTTTTACAAAACAAGCTTTTTTTCCCTTCTGCTTCTTCTCAGTTTGCCAGGCAGTATAGCAGGAATGAGCCCCTGACCTTTGCGTGGTTACGGCGATACATCAAATGGCCTCTACTTCCACCTAAGAATATTAAAGAACTCATGGATCTTGAAGCAATCCACGATGTCTTGGATCTTTACCTGTGGCTAAGGTACCAAATGGAAAGGTCTAAGGTTGTTTTTTTTTTTTTTTTTTTTTTGATTAGGCACCTTTTTGCAAGGGTTTTTGTGATGTGTTTATTCTCCATAAAGGCAGATGAGCCTGGTATATACATACTCTTGCAGAAATGACTTAGGGAGTTCTTGAGATGCTGGTTAGGGTGAGAGGCCTTAGTATTTAGATGGGTCTTGGGACCAAAGGTGTTAGTATCATCTGTAAGCTCACAGGAAGCACAGAGTCTTGGGCCAATACAGGCATATTCAAAATCTGCATCTTAGTGGACCCCTTTTCACTTGCGCAGTCACCTTTGAGGAGCATGTTCTAGAGCTGCACTTCTCAGAGGAGGGGCATGTCCCACTGAGAGACATCGGGGTCGTTCGACACACATACACACACATGCCAGCCCACCCTCTTAGTGACATATTCAAGTGTGTTGAGGTGGAAACGAAGTGAGTAGAGGCACTGGGTGGAGTTTGTAAAATAAAAAAAAAATTGTAATCGTCAAGAAGTGAGTTATGTCACTGAAATGGGTCTGGTGACTGAAGAGAGCTGGTGCCATGATGTATTCTATTTCTCCTCAGCTACCGATTCATGGACATGTTTCCTGATGCCAGCCTTATCCGCGACCTCCAGAAAGAACTCGATGGAATTATCCAAGAAGGGGTGCACAACATCACCAAGCTGATTAAAATTTCTGAGACACAAAAACTGTTGAATTTGGAGAGCTTGTCCCCAGGGAGCCAGTCACGTTTGTCAGGAACCTTGAAGGGCCAAGCTCGAAGGACGCGTGGCACAAGAGTTGTAGGGAATAAAGCTGCTGAGCCACCCAACCCTGATGTTGGAGGGCTGCCCTTGACCTCCAGGCTGGTGCAGCAAGGGCTTCTCACTGCAGACATGCTGAGGCAACTGGAGAAGGAATGGCTGATGCGACAAACTGAGGCTGGCAAAGAGAAAGCAGAGTCTGGGACTTATGTAAAAGGGACACGAAGAAAGAAGAAAGAAACTGATTCTGATTAGTTTTGTGTTTTTTTTTAAATTTACAAATAAAATGTACTTTAAATCTTTTTTCCTTCATATACATTTATTGCCAGCAGCAATGTTGAGTCTTTCTTATAGGGGAGTTTTCTGGTACAGAGTGATTAACTCTCAGAAGCGACGAAACCACTTTTTGTTTGAAAAACTAGGATGTCTTAGAGATTTTATTTAAATCTTTTCATAGTCGCCATTTGTCATACAGTACTAAGTGTACCCTAAACAAACTGTGCATAGGAATAAATGAGCTTGGTGAGCTATTTCCTTTGTCATTGCTGAGGATGTCATAGCTAGAATTCTTTGAAAGACATTGCTGCCTATCAGACCCACGTCCAGAGTGCTAGAGATTTGGTGTAGCAAGACACATCCCTGCCCTCAGGGAACCCGTATTCTAGTAGGGGACACAGAAGCAAGACGGCAAATACTGGCAGCTCCAGGAAGGCAGAGGTTGATGTCTGTCTAGTTCATTACCACATCCACAGCGCGTGGAATGTGGTAGCACAGTCATTGTGAAGAGAATGGATGTCATTTTGGAGAGAGATATTGGAACAAAGTAGAGTAAGGGAGAAGAATGATGTGTGGTTGCAGTGGGCTGTTAGGGGCAGGTGGCAGTTCTGACCCTGCCTTCTCTGGACTGTGGGCATCTGAAGAAAATGGACAGCGATGCATTCAGGAGCTTAAACATGATGATACATTGATTAGCACAGGATCTGGCACGTGGGTGTTGTGCGGTATGGAACTGGAAGGGGCTCTTCTGTGCTGTGAATTAAACTCTAAGGTCATTCTGTGAATTAGACAAATTGCTTCAATGCCTGAAGGTTTGAGGCTGATTTTGAAGTTGGCTTAAACCTTATATTTGGTTCAGATTGGGACATAGAACAGCAGGTGTACCAAGGTGGTCATTGCTGTTTTTTTCTTGTGTAGTTTGGAGTTAGGATGCTTCACTGAACTGAGATGACAGTCTTCATTTTAACTTCTGCCTTCGTGGAAATAGAGATTGAAGGAGTGATACTATTTCTTCTTTGCTGGTGGATAGGTAATAGTACCTGAAAGAGCATATTTCTTGGTATTTTATATGTGGGAAACTGCAACTTCTAGAATATCCTTTCCCTTGACGTTACCTTAGCAGACAGGTGGTCACTTTTGTCTAGATAGTCTCAAGAAATACACATGAACTGGACTGGATAGTATGTTTGGTCCTGTTGTATTCAAGCAATGAAATATGCTACTTTGGTTATTAATTATCTCATTTTCCCTAATTTGGGATCTGAAGTTGTGAGTCAGAGCTGAGCCACTTAGACAAGACACTGGGAAATGGGTCACTTCACAAAGCTTCAGATAAAGAGCTGGGGGTGGGGACTGCCATGAAGGGAGGGTTGCCTGGGCATTTGGCTCAAGAATGTTTGTGCACAATGATAAATAGTTTGCCCTTTGACCTTTCCCTTTACAGGGACAAAAGAGCACCATGTGGGAAGCAAACAAGTATAGTTGACAGTCGATGTGGCCCTGGCTGGTGCCCTTCCATCTGCTTAAAGTAGGACTAGGAGAACAGCCTGGTCTTTCCTGCAGCAATCTCAGCAGATTGCTTTGCTTTCTTTGCGAGCTTCTGTTAAGTTGCAGGTGCATGTGTTGTAGTGGTCATACCCTTATCTTTTCTGAAATAGCTCTGCTTTTTTCTTCCCTTGCAGTTTTATAGCTGAAAGCTCTTCTGTGCTGGCTACTCATTTGGCTGAACATCAACCTGGGGTGTGGACTGAAGTCTGGATGCTGGTCTGCTTCCTCACTACAGACCAGGGTAATTAAAAGTGTGGTTAATACGTAACTGGCTGGGAATAAAAACAGTGACTTGCAGCACTTTGTACATTACATCCATGGAAGAGTGTAAATCTTTAAAATGGAAGTGGGCCTTTGGAAATTACTTCCTGGGTCGGGGTCACAAATACGCAAAATTATTATCACAGATCATCGAAATTTCATAGGGCTCAGAACTGAGAGTCTGAAGATGATGCTGTTGTTTTATGCATGTGCTACTCCAAACCTGTTAGGATAGGTAAGCACGTGAGTCCTGCTAAGATTTCCCTCATTTTTCAAAGGTTTAAAATACACCTGCAATAAATATTTAAACTAGAAGTTAGGTTACCTCAATCCTCTGATGGGTATTGTGGCACAGCAGGTTAAGCAAACTGGTGTGAGGATCCCTTTCATTGTTACTGAAGTGCCTGGGATCAGGTCTCACCTCTGCAGTCCAGCTTCCTGATAATGTGCCTGGAAGGCAGCAGATAATGGTTCAGGTGCTTGGGTTCCTGTCACCTACATGGGAGACCTCATGGTTTGGGCCTGGCGTAACCCTGACTGTTGAACTAATGAGTGAAAGAACTCTGTCTCACTGCCTTTCAAAAACAAAAAAGATGCCTGCATCCCACGTGGGAATGCCTGGATTCAGTTCTTACCTGTGGCTTCTGCTTACGGCTTCCTGCCAGTGTAGACCCTGAGAGGCCTCATGGATGTCTCAAATCCACATGGAATTTGGGGCCCCTGGTTTTAGTGTTGCCCGGTCCTAATTGTTAGAGGCTTTTGCGGAGTAAGCCAGGAGATGAAAACTGTTTCTCTGCCCCTCAAAACATAACAAAACATACCCTCCCCCCAAAAAAAGTGAGAAAAACAATACACACATATGCACCCTAGAAGGATATCATGTATATACATGTTTCTGAGTTATCCGTGTTCTATCATTTAAGACAGTGGAGAGGGGCTGGAGTTGTGGCATAGTGGGTTAAGCCTGTGCTGCCAGTATCTCGTGGGTACAGGTTCCTGTCCCACCCCCACCCCCTTTCCAGTCTAATTCCCTGCTAATGCGTTTGGGGAAACAGCAGAAGATGACTCAAATCCCTGGTCTTTTGCAGCCTAAGTAGGGGATCTGGAAAGAGCTCCTGGTTCCTGGCTTTGACCTGTCCCAGCCTTAGTCATCGCAGCTATTTGGGGACTGAACCAGAGAGCCAGATTCTGTTTGCCACTCGTTTTTTTCTCTAGCTGCCTTAAAAAAAAAAAAGCAAAAGTAGAGAATTTGTACATAGATGATAAGCAGTAGTCTTTATGGACAAAACAAGGGTAAGGAAAAAAAGTTTTCGAAATAGGTGTAAGTTTCAAAGAATGAACTTAGACATTACTGTTACACCAGATGCCTTTATGTTTTGTTATTATTGACCAAAGTTGACAGAGTTTCTCAGGTTTTTGCTGATGTCCTTTATCTGTTCCAGGTTGCTGTCCAGGACACCACATTACATTGAGTTGTCCTGCTTCCTTAGGCTCCTCTGGCTGTGAGTTTCTCAGCTTTCCCTGCTTTTGGTGACCTTGAACACGAGTCATAATCTGTAGACTTCCTCACAATTGGGACTTGTGCAGTCTTTTTCCTGTTATTAGATATTTATTTATGTATTAAGATGTATTGATTTGGGCCCAGTGTAGTAGCCTAGTGGCTAAAGTCTTTGCCTTGCATACTCTGGGATCCCATATGAGTGATGGTTCATATCCTGGCAGCTCTACTTCCCATCCTGCTCCCTGCTTGTGGCTTGGGAAAGCAGAAGAGGATGGTCCAAAACCTTGGGACACTGCACCCATCTGGAAGAAACTCCAGGCTCCTGGCTTTGAATTGGCTCAGCTCCAGCTGATGCGGCCACTTGTGAAGTGAACCAGCAGATGGAAGATCTTTCCTCTCTGTTGCTCCTCTCTGTACATCTGACTTTCCAATAAAAATAAACAAATGTATTTTCTAAAAGATTTTTTTTTTTTATTACAAAGTCAGAATTACAGGGAGAGAGAAGGAGACAGAGAGAACTATCGTCCATCTTCTGGTTCACTCTAATTGAGCCATTGTAGCTCAACATCTTAAGCCACCACTTGGAATGTCCTCATCCCATGAGTGTCAGTTCAAGACCTGCCTGCTCTACTTCCAGTCTATCTTGCTACTAATATACTTGGGAAGGCAGTGGACAGAGGCTCACATAGTTATTGAGTCCCTTCAAACTACATGAAAGACTCAAATGGTCTTTTTTTTTTTAAAAAAAGATTTATTTATTTTTATTGCAAAGTCAGATGCACAGAGAAGAGAGATAGAGAGGAAGATCTTCCATCTGCTGGTTCACTCCCCAAGTGGCTGCAGTGGTCGGAGCTGAAGCCAGGAGTCAGGAGCTTCTTCCTGGTTTTCCACATGGATACAGGGTCCCAATGCTTTGGGCCATCCTTAACTGCTTTCCCAGGCCACAAGTAGGGAGCTGGATGGGAAGTGGGGCAGCCAGAACACAAACTGGCGCCCATAAGGGATCCCAGGCAAACAAGGCAAGGACTTTAGCCACTAGGCTACAGCACCAAGCCCAGAAATAAATCTTTTAAGGAAAAATATCACACCACAACACCCTCCCCTTTGGGGAGGAAAAACACAGAGATAAAATGCAATTCTGTCACATCATACGAAGAGTGGGTACTGTTAGTGTAACTTACCGCTGTCAACATTGATGACCTGCCCAAAGTGGTTTAACCAGTTTCTCCTGTGTGGACTCTTTGGAAGGAAGCCACAGCATGAGCTGTGTTCCACCTCTGTGAGCCTGGAGAATCCCTGTGGGTGACTGGGGATGTGTATGGGAGAGTTTTATTTCTCCACCTTATTTAGTTATTTGTGCATGTCAGTGTGTGTAATGGAAAAATGTAACTTATGCTTTGGCTTGTATTCCAATAGTCTCTTACTGAAATTATTCAGGCTTCAGTTACTAGAAGCCTTTCCTTTGGTTCCTATGTCCCTGTTGTTTTGATATTTTGATTTTCTTTTTTCAAAGATTTGTTTATCATCTATTTATTTGAAAGAGTTTCAGAGAGAGGAAGAGAACAAGATCTGCCATTTGTTTTGGGGGTGGGGGTTGCAAAGTTTGATTTATTTGTTTTTGTTTGTTGGTTTGTTTGGAAAGGCAGTTTTACAGAGAGAAGGAGATACAGAGATAACTTCTGTCTGCTGGTTCACTCTGCAAGTGGCTGTTGTGGCCGGAGCTGAGCTGATTCAAAGCCAGGAGCCAGGAGTTTCTTCTGGGTCACCCTCTTGGGTACAGGATCCCAGTCAGGGAGCTGGTGGGAAGTGCAGCATCCAGGACACAAACTGGTGCCCATACAGGATCCTGGTGCATGCAAGGTGAGGATTTAGCCACTGAGCCGTTGTGTCAGCTCCCAATTTTATTTTTAAAAATATTTTATTTATTTCTATTTATTTATTTGAAAGACAGAGTTACAGAAGAAGAGAGAGCGAGATCTTCCATCTACTTGTTTACTCCCCCAAATGGCTGCAATGGCAAAGCCAAACCAAACTGAGGCTGGGAACAGGAGCTTCTGGGTCTCCCCTTGTGGGTGAACAATCCCAAGCAGTTGGGCCATTTTCTACTGCTTTGCCTGGTGCTTTAGCAGGGAACTGGATATGAAGTGAAGCAGCCAAAACTTAAGGCAGAACCCATTTAGGATGCGGTGCTGGCAGACAGTGGCTCTATGTACTATGCCACATTGCTGACCCTAGTAATTTGGTTTTTAGATCACTTGCTTTCCTAGGGGTAAAGAAAAAGCCACCCTCACTGTCTGAGGATTTGTTGGGGTTAACTGACAGTACATAGGAGAGAAGGTAAACATTTACCTAATGTGCTTGATTGAGTAACAGTCACAGTAGTATGGTTACCCAGTAACCAGGGGTATCCAGATGCTTATAAATTCTCCAGAGGCAGATAGGGTATGTGCTCATTTTGAGAGACAGTCAGTAGTAGTGAATGCCTGGGCTCAATGCTTAAACCATAGTTTGTGGATGATTATCTATAGGAATTGAGTGGATCTAGGAAATGGGTAGTAACTTTTAACAGTTTGTGTGTGTATGTCTTTTAATTGTCTGCAGGTACAAGTTTATTTCATGCAAACTCAGGGAGGAGACACAAGGTGGTAGTTTTGGTGGTGAGCACTCCATCCTTTTGACAGACGCGGGGATGTTCAAATAGTCTCTTCCTCTCTCTGCTGCTCTCCAAGGACCTTTCACTCAAGGTCATCAGCAGACCTGGGTGCCATCTTTTGTTAAAATTCCATGGGCTCCTTTATTTTGAGGCACTGCGAGATGCTCTAGAATAATTTTGAATGAATTTGATTCCTTCAGAAGTTGTTTTTTCCCTGGAGTTGTGAGCCCTGAGTGTACTTGTTGCTACTGGGCATTGTTGCTTCTTGTGCTTCTCAGTACACAGAGCCAGGAGTTCATGTGTGTGTGCACACTTGTGCACTTGCCTGCATAAATTTCCATGTCTGAGAGTGCTTGTGCAAACAAACGTAAATATCTCTCCATTTATTAAGCTAAATGTGAGTTATTCTTATGTCTAGGTCTAATCCAGTGACATGAATCATTCTGACCTTGTCTGAAATCAACCATGAGAAATCCATCCCTGTCCACCATCCCGGTTCTAATACATATGTGTAGATGGCTTCAGAATGGTTAAGTCATGTGCTTAGAGGAAGCTTATTTTTTATGTTATTATTTTATGATGCATTTTCATAGGCTCTGGAGTTTCCTTTCCCCTTCCCCAAGTCTCCTCTCTCCCCCACCCCCACTACTGATTTCCCCCCTCATATTACAATGGGTAGTCTTTCCTAAATAGTCATAAGTCCATCATTTCTGTTATTGAAGTGTTTCCCGACATTGTAGGTATGGATCGTGTCAGAGAGTCCTGCATTCTACTGTCAGGATACATTCAATGGTTTGAGTGAGAGTCCATCTTTGGTCTGCATGCAGAGAGGCATACTGCACTATTTCTCCAGTTAGACCTGTCAGTCTCCACTGCACTTCCAATATACATCTCTTTAAACACAGTACAGAAAACAGCCCGCAACAGGGAGAAAAACAGAAACTTTACATCGACACAAAGTTAAACAACATGCTACAAAATAACAAGTTGTTGCTAAAGTGACGAAAAAGAAAATCAAAAACTTTCTTGTAGAAATTGAAGTTACTGCATAACCCATGTGGTTAGAGGCAGCTTGATCAGAGTACTGCATATAGTTACTGCCTTTGATTGTCCTTACCACTGCTCTCCTTTCCAAAGTTACTTAGAGCTGCACCTTTTCACTCCTTGTCCTTCCGGGAGGCTGTTTTACACATCCGTGATATGATCAGATTATTTGATCACTGTCTGTTCCAAGTTCACAAGCACTGAAATTCAGTGTGTGCCATGCGATTCTGTTGGCTTTGGTAAGTGTGTTGTGTAGCTACCATACCATTTCAGTATCGGGTAGAACAGTTGCACCGCCTTGAAAATGCCCCTGTGCCTCAGTTGCCCTTCTCGGAACCACTGGGTTTTTGTTGTTGTTGTTGTTGTTCCTCTCCTCTGCTGTTTTTCCTCTTCCATATCTGGAAGTTTTAAATTTTCTTCTGAAGCCATTTGTGTCTTACAGAATAACAGTGGGCCGGGGCTGAGCTTGTGTTTTTATTAGTTCCTGAGGAGGTACATTCTGCAGGGCTTCCTGGACAACGACTCAGGGCTGAGTAGGTGTGTCAGCAGTGTTCAGTGCAGATGTAGTCCAGAAGACCAGAGTGGCTTGGGAGGTGCTGAAAGGAGAGAGCACATGTTCGGGACTTGTGGTTTGGTGTGGTAGCTTTAGGTCATACGTGTGTGGTTTCTGCTTTGTGAATATGGCTGGTGTTTCTCATGATGCCCCCAGACACTTCCACACAGTTGTTTTCAGTCAGAGCTACGTGTCCTTCATTTCCAGGAATGGTTTTATTGAGTTGTTCTCACTCCCTGCCTTCTTTCCCCACTGGCTTCTTATTATTTTTTTTAATTTGATGATGTTTACGTAGTTGATTAGGGTGGGAAGGGCTAAGGGCTAGGAGAAAGGGGTGAGACCACTGTTTTCACATTTTCTTTTTTCTTCTTACTATAGCTGGGGGAAGAGAGGATATAAGGGCACATCTAGCTTCCCAGCTGCTTTAATACCCAGGAATGGAGAACGGCTGCTTGATGTCCTCCCAGGGTCCTCATATGGAGCATGCTCTAAGGGATCTGCTTAAGTGGTTTCGATAGTTCTGAAATGCTGTTGATCTCAGATCCAAGATCCATTGGTTGACATGGTCTACGTTAGAGTCTCAATTCACCGAAATGTTTGCTATTACTGCTTGGTTGGAGTAGTTGTATAATTTGTTCTGCCCTCCTTTGTCACAGCACCAGATGTTCTCTGCAGGCCCCAGTGGACTGCCATATCCTCCATATGCATCTGGGCATGCCATGCACTGCTCCATCTTAGCCACTGAGGAGGTCCAGTTCTAACACAGGGACTCCATGGTCAGACCACAGATCCTGTAATTCTTCCTGTGGTTGGAGTTCTGAGTCCAGTGGTTCAGCTGGGGGAACTGCAGCTCAGCCCTATTCTGTCCACCATACATTCAGCCTAGCTGGAGCAACCCCAATAGCCCTAACTAGGCCAGCCCCCAGCCCTGGTTCCTGTGCTTGCCAGTATATGCAGCAGACTGATCCAGTCTGTCCCACATCCCATTCAGTTCTCGTATACATCAGTGAGTGTTGAAGCAGCCCTAGCTCAATCCAACCAACCCCACTATCCAGGCCACATTCATGCTGGTGGGAGTTTCGCCAGGCCTGCCCCCAGCCCTGGTTCCCATTGGCTTCTTGAGTTTGGTTGTATTTTTGTGGTCAGAAAGCAGACTTTTTTTTTTGCTTGAGAACATGTGTCATATGCTCTGGAATGGTCTAAGGATAGCAGCTCCTGTGTGAAGCCCTTCAACACACAGGAGTAGTCAGAAGAGATAACTATTGTGGATGTTCTTATTCTCTTGGGAGGACACAGACTTGGTTCACTTGTGGCCTTCCTGAGTCTCTGAAAGCTGACATGGAGCAGCATTTGGCTTCCATGAGTGTGAAATTAAAAGATGTAAACAAACAAGCAATTGGCCAGACCAGGGTCGGTATCTAGGAGCTCAACCCTAAGTCTCCTTTATCTGTGGCAGAAACCCAAGTTCTTGGGCCATGACCGCTGCCTTCTGATGTCTGCAATAGCAGGACATTGGTGTGAGGAGCCAGATCTGAGTGTTGGACCCAGGTACTCCAGTATGGCACACAGGAGTCCTAACTGGCATCTTGCCCCACTAATGCTCAACCCAACGTGCAAATTTTGTTGTGCTTCTCATTCCACACACAGTGCTTAAAAGAAAGCCTAGTGAAAGGCATCATGTGCAGTTAGGTAGAGTTCTGTAGGAATAGATGTGAGCAGATAAGAACAGATGTGTTCACAGAGTTTCCCTTCTTATGTGGAAGCTCAGGGCCAAATGGGCAATGCACTTTAAAATGTCACTCGTCAGTGTCAGTGCACAAATGTTTTTTTTTTAAGATTTATTTTTTTATTTTTTGTCACAAAGTCAGATATACAGAGAGGAGGAGAGACAGAGAGGAAGATCTTGCATCCGATGATTCACTCCCCAAGTGACCACAATGGCTGGTGCTGCACCGATCCAAAACCAGGAGCCAGGAACCTCTTCCAGGTCTCCCATGCGGGTGCAGGATCCCAAGGCTTTGGGCTGTCCTCAACTGCTTTCCCAGACCACAATCAGGTAGCTGGATGGGAAGTGGAGCTGCCAGGATTAGAACCGGCGACCATATGGGGTCCCAGCACATTCAAGGTGAGGACTTTAGCTGCTGGGCCACACTGCCGGGCGCACAAGTGGGTATTCTTAAGCAAAATCCAGATGCTACTAAGACTTTGACTCAGATATGTAGAACTTCCAGAAAGCTGAAGAATTCCAAGAGTTGGATTGGAATAAATAAGTAAGGAATGGGAAAGTAATTATTTTTGTTTTGGTTGTAGTGCTGGGACTGAGCTAGATGACTCCAAATGCACATGATCCTTATAATCAGTGAACTCTTGTTTTAGTCAGACTCTGACCTGGAATGTAGGTGCCAGTGTACTGAGATGAAAAAATGCATTGATGTCACAGGCTAAAATTCTCTGGTGTCATTTTTCTGTGGAAGTGTCCAAAGGCTGTTCTGGTCTGACTCACACCAGCTGCCATAAGATTGCAATATCCTCTGCTAATGTCCTTGTGTCCTTTTATCCACTGGACATTGTAATCTTATTTCTGGGTTGAATGTATCAGTGGGAGCTGGTACCATGCTGCACCGCTGTGGTCTTACATCACACAGGAGAATTAAGGCAAGGAATAGAATGTTATCACGTGTGGGTAGGGATCTGCCCTGGAATGCTGTCCTTGGTCAGTGCATGAGAGAGTGTAGAAAGCCTGTTTCAGAACACTTCCAGTTCCAACTAGGGAACTGAAGGTTGACTCTTTTTTTTTTTCTTTATTATTATTTTTTTTATTGGAAAGGCAGATATACAGAGAGGAGAGACAGAGAGGAAGATCTTCCATCCCATGATTCACTCCCCAAGTGAGCCGCAACGGCAGATGCTATGCTGGTCCGAAGCCAGGAGCCTCTTCCGGGTATCCCACACAGGTGCAGGGTCCCAAAGCCTTGGGCCATCCTCGACTGCTTTCCCAGGCCACAAGTCAGGGAGCTGGATGGGAAGCGGGGCTGCCGGGATTAGAACCGGTGTCCATGTGGGATCCTGGGCGTGCAAGGCGAGGACCTTAACCACGCGCCACAGCGCCGGGCCCTGAAGGTTGACTCTTAAAGTCATTAAGGGGCAAGAGAATTGAAAATGGTGGGGGGTTCTCAATTGGGGAGATGATTTTGTGTCTGACTAAAGTGTGTGGAGTAGTTTCCATTAAGAAGCCCCTGCACTGCTGTTCAAGCTGGGCTGAAATGATGCATGCTCATTAGGCATGAGCAAGCAGCATGAACTGACTTCTAAAGAGACATTTCTGGAAGGTCCTTGATAGGGTAAGTATTCCATAATGGTTTTGACTAATGGGATTGTGTAATAGACAGATGAATGGAGGATGCTAAGGTGACCAGGATAGTATTTTGTCTAGGAGTCTATTTTATTGAAAAGTAGGTACCTGGCAAGCTTCTATTGCCATCTGGTCAGTTGCTCAGTTTAGGGAACATTTGATTAGTATTTGGAATCTTCAGTTACATTTCCCCTCATTAGGAAGACCCTACCAAAGTGATATCTCTGAATTTAGCTTTCTAAGTAGTTGGAGTTCTTAAAAATAACCCAACAGGTATCATGTGGAGAAAGAAGAATTTGAGAGCAATATTATGTGTTGTTAAGAGCTGGGCCTTGGATTCAAACTCCTATGATTGACTCTTATCTGCCATTCAGAAGCTTTGTGGTTTTAAATGGACACTAAACATTTCTGGCTTCAGTTTTCTCTCTATAAACTGGGAGTAGTACATGACCTATCTGTAAGCTGTTATTAACCTTGTTGTTCCTGAAGCTATTGGCATTTAGCCATGGTGGAGGACAGAATGTTGCTGCACATTGATTCTTTCTGGCCCCTTCTCACATCATGCCTGATGAGTGAGATGAGTGAGTGAACCAGACATCTCATTGGCAGGAGACCATATCCCACCTGTAGCTTACACTTCTCTCTCTCAGCAGCTTGCCATTGAACCCTGGTGATATCACTTCCTTCTTTCTCATGCATAGTTTTCTTCCTTTGGATCATTTCCTGTGAAGGAAAGGTTGTACATTGTTGAGTAGGTAATCCTTCACCGATTATTTCTCCTTGGAATATCTGTTTCTGCTTGGGAGATCTGATCTGCCACTGATAGAGCAGTGTGGACTCCAAGATGAAGACAGAGCCTCATTGGGCAGAGACTCGTGGAGTTGTCCCTGGCTGGAGGAGGAAAGGATCCATGAGCAAAGCCTGTATCTGAAAATGCGCAGAGCTGCTCAGCGGTGGAAAGTCAACTTTGTTCAGTGCCCAACTTCTCGGATGTTCCTCGGCCAAGTGGGCCTGGTGGAACACCAGCTTGAGAACTGATTGGCAGCAAGATTTTGTGGCACACAGTTCTGTTAACAGGCAAATAATCCATCAGTCCCATGCCTCCCCCTCCTCCAGCACTCAGCTACTATCAGAGCCTCTATTAGCGATCAAGTGTGTGTGGGAGGGAGGGACCAGAGAGGGGCGAGGTTTAATCATTGAACCAAGCAGGCTACAACTATTTAGTCTGTAGCACGCAGCTCCCCAGGAAGTCTGCCAGGCTGGCCTGCAAGTGTGTAGTTCACAGCGACCCGGGAGCACGCTCTACACGGAAACCTCTGCCTGTCTCAGCTGAAGCCAGCATTGGGGAAGATGTTTGCGGTACATTTGATGGCGTTTTACTTCACCAAGCTGAAGGAGGATCAGATCAAGAAGGTAAGGACTTGGGGCTGAGAGGTGCACAGGTCATTCCTCACTGACCCCCTGCCTCTCGCAAGAAGGATTTCATTGAGCTTACTGGGAAAGATATTGAAAGCCTTGGGTTAAAAAAAAAAAAAAAAACCACAAACCTGCAAAAGGGGAAAGGGAGGAAAAGCACCCACATCCCTGGGCCTTGGATGGCTGTCGCAATCCCTGAATTTAGCTGGGAGCTTCCTGGTGAGAATCAGATGCAAAAGGCAACGCAGAGAAACTATCTAAAGACCTTGAAGAGGATTGTATTTGACATAAGGGTTGTCTAGGGAGGTAGCCATAAAGGAGAGGAGAGTACTTTTGATTTATTTATAATAAATTATTATATATTTTATTTGGAAGAGAGAGAGACATACAGAGAGAAATAGACAGAGATCTCTCATCTGCTGGTTCACTCCACAAAAGCCAGGAGCCAGAAGCACAGTCCAGGTCATCCAACGTACTGGAGTTATCACTTGCTGCCTCTCAGGGTACGCATTAGTAGGGAACTGGCATCAGAGGGAGCCAAGACTGGAACCCAGACTCTGATTCGGGATGTGAGCATCCCAAAGGGCATCTTAACTGCTTGCCAAACACCTGCCTCCGGAGGGTCATTTTTAAAGAAATTTTAAAAACTTTTGAAGGAGATATGATTATTGTTTGAAAGTATATACAGGGCCCAGCACCATGGCCTAGCAGCTAAAGTCCTCGCCTTGAACGCCCCGGGACCCCATATGGGTGCCGGTTCTAATCCCGGCAGCTCCATTTCCCATCCAGCTCCCTGCTTGTGACCTGGGAAAGCAGTGGAGGACGGCCCAAAGCCTTGGGACCCTGCACCCACATGGGAGACCTGGAAGAGGTTCCTGGTTCCTGGCTTGGGATCGGCGCAGCATCAGCCGTTGCGCTCACTTGGGGAGTGAATCATGGGATGGAAGATCTTCCTTTCTATCTTTCCTTCTCTCTGTATATCTGACTTTGTAATAAAAATAAATAAATCTTTAAGAAAGAAAGAACTTGCATTAAAAAAAAAAAGTAAGTATATACGTATGGACAACAAGAGAGGTATGAGTTTTAATGTATGGAGGTTGAATTCTGTATTACCCATGCTGTTTGTGAAGGGAATGCTATTAATGATGTGAGCTCGCCTGGAAGAGCGAAAGGTCATCTGGATTCTCTAGACAGTGTGAGTGAGCCTAACTTTTCTGTCTGGCCATGTTTGACATCTCCCAGTTTACAGATCTCTAAAGTCCTCTTAGGTGTAGACTGAGCTAGGGTTCCCCCGGTACTTAAGGTGGGACGAAGTTTAAATCTGAATTGGATGCCTCCCCTTCCCTTGTTCTTCCCATTGTGCCACAATGCTTCCTACTTTCTTCCATGAGAAGGAGGAAAACATGGAGCCTCACAGCCCTCCTGTGCTTGGTAGGATAAGCTCTCAGTAAATTCCATTCATTAGAGCTGGGGCTAAGGATTACAGCAAATCTGAAAATATTACAAACCAGGATGGGCACTGTGGTGTAGTGGATTAAGCAGCAGGTTGAGACACATCCCATATCAGTGTGCTGGTTCAGTTCCAGGCTATAATGCTTCTACCAGCTTCCTGCTAAGGTACCTTGAAAGATAAAAGATGAAGACCTAAGAATTTGAGTTCTTGCCACCCATGTGGGAGATCTATGTGGAGTTCCTGGCTTTGGCATAGCCCTACTCTGACTGTTGGGGCCATTGTGGAATGAACCTGCTGACAGAAGATCAATCTCTTTCCACCCCCCACCCCTTCTCCTTTTCAACTAGATGCCACTAAGAGTCAGATTTAACCTGTCCGATTTTTCACTTACAGTTCAATCCATGTAGGAAGTTAAAGGAATTCTCTGAGGCTCTGTCTAAGCTTCCCTGTGCTGTTGTTTCCTGCTTAGGAGAGAAGCAACCTACAGGGCATCTCTCCCGCCCCCAGGGAGGAGTCTGGAGCCCTGAGACCTTTGCTTTCCCAAGCTGTGGCGGTTAACCTTTTGTTCTACCCTGAGGTGAGGCAGGATTTGTTTGCTCACCAACACAAGTACAGGCTGGGCTCGGGGCCCCTCCTCTGATGTGAAGCAGCCTTTGTCTATGCCTAAACCTGACCTTCCTTCTCCCGTTGGCTGCCCTAAGCTGGTGACCTGGTGATGTGGGGTAGTGGTGGCAGGGCTGAGTCACGGTTACACAGGACACAGCTCCCCGTGGTGCTGACATACCTGGTCAGAAGGTATTGCGTGTTCTGCTCTGTCGTCAGCTAGCCATATACCGTCCTTGTTTCTGTATTCCCTGCCTCTGAATTGTGTCAAGGCCTTGTGCCATACTTGCCTGGGAGGGCTCCTGTTCTGACTGTGACACAAGTTTTGTTTTTTAATCTCCTCACACCCATATTAAACAGAAAGAAAAAATGAGAAATCATTATGGCAGCTTCTTTTCCAATTCAAAATATTGACACTGTTTGCTCTGTTGAAGACCCTGGCAGGGTCTGGTCACTGACCTGAGATTGTTCATCTGTAAGAGCAGGATGGGGAGGCAGGCTTCCAAAGTGTATTTTTTACAATCTAGGAAGTCAACATTATGAAAAAGTAGAAATGCTTCCTTTCATCACATACCCTGTCATGTTTGCTGTGCAAAAGCATCTAGTATCTTATCTCTATGTCTTTTTAAAAAATGTATCTATTTTATTCATTTGAAAGGTAGAGTCACAGACACAAAAAGAATGAGAGGTCTTCTATCTGCTGGTTTGCTCCCCAAATGGCCACAATGACTGGAGCTCCAAAACTGGGAACCTCTATGAACCTCCCATTGGGTGCAGAAGCCCAAACACTTGGAACCTCTTCCATTGCCTTCCTGAGCCATTATCAGAGAGCTGGATCAGAAATGAAGCTTCTGGGACTCGAACCAGTGCCCATATGGGATGCTGGTGCTGCAGGTGGAGACTTACCCTGATGTACCACAACATCTTCCACCCCATGTAATTTTTAAAATATAAATTTATTTTATTTTTGATGATGTTTATATAGTTGAAAAGGATGTATACTCTTGCAGACCACTGATTAAGAGGGTTGAGGTATGGGGTAAGTAGATGAGACAATTGCTTAACTTTTTTTTCTTTCTCTATCTGGGGGAATAAGGGAGAGGAGAGGGGGCTTCTCCCAGCAGCCTGACCACATCAGTACCCGTACCCTCTGTACTTTCTTGCAGTTACCTTGATGTGTGCTAGACACACAGCTCCAACTCTTGCTTGCCTGTTACTGCTATGTTGCTTACAGATTTTTTTCTCCTTTGTTTTCATTATTTTCATTGTATTGTCTACCTAATAGTTCATCAAATGAATGTGCTGTTATTTATTCAAACTTTTCCTTCTTACCTGACTTTGGGATGCTTTTAAAACAGTCAACAATTTGAATATTGTAATGGTAGACATTGCAGTGTATTTGTTGTTTTCCATATTTGGAGTTATTTCTGAGAGCAGGTTTCCAGAAATGAAATCACTGGGTCAAGAAGTGTAAACTTCTTATGATTGTTGGATCATGGTCTGAGACCTTTGGACTCCATAGCTGTAAGTCCCCTTTCAGCTCCTGCATCTGTAATTGAGCAGGCAGAGCTTGACTTTTTGACTTTACTCCTCTGAGTCAAATAAGCCACGTGTTAGTGCTCTGGATGCTGTCGGCTGCTGTGGTACATGAGTCTTTTCAAATAGAGACTGGGTCTTCTGTGACAGGAGCCCCTTCTTTAATCTCAACATATCTTTCAGTCAGTCTTTCCTTCCAGCTACTTTACAAGGTATGTGGGAGATACAAAGAATAAACCAGAAACTGTGCTGAAGTTGTCCTACTATCTGAATGTAACGCCAAAGACCTTATTGCATTCAGCTGCAGCTGCAGACCATCCCAGCAGTCCTTAGCCATCACTGGCACAGACAGGCAGGCATAAGGTATATGGCTGGGGAAGCTCTTTGTCCTCTGGGACTGAGCAGTAGGCTCAGGGACACTGTATTAGGGGCTTTGGGTAGATGAAAGATGAAGGGCAATTCCCATATAGGGCATTCCTGTCTTCCCCAGCCCCAGTCTTGGGGGTCACGTCTCATCCACTTCTCACCATTGTGTGTGCTGTGCCAACCAATTAGTCATGATGAGACAGGCTGAGCAGCAACCCCCTAATGAAGCCTGACCTGGTTACATCCTCGTCTTCCCCCACAGCCTAAAGCACAATTATCTTTTGTTGTTAGTGGCTCTCTGGTGGCATTCTGGCTATGAGGCCTTCTCATTGTTGGCTCTTGACTGAGCTGGCTCTTTCTGGCCTCTTGAATCCTGGCTGATGGCTGGGCACCCATTCTCAGACAGAGGTAAAGTGAGCCCTGTAGTTTTCATGTCATCAGCTCAGTTTAACCAAAATGGAAATTTAAAGCACTGGCTCATAGAGATTATAGTTAGAAATGGGATTTAGCTTTGAGCTTCTCAGCAGCCAGTAAACAAAAGGAAATGGTTTGGATTTACCTATTCTCATCACTGGAGAAAAAAATGCTTCCATGTTTAGGAACCAAGGATTTGAGCTGTAGCCAGTCTACTATGGCAGAGAAGTGAGGAGATGTTTAGGGCCTGGAACTACAAGTCGCAAAACCAGCATCCTTCTTTGTTTGGGCCCCTCCATTGCCCCATCAGAAAAATGGGGGAACCACTTGTTCCTTGGAGCTTGCCATTTGAGGAATAAGTCCACACTTTCACAGATCACCATTCCATTTTGATCTCTCAGCTCCACACTTTGTCCCCAGCTTGTTGGGGTCAGCTAAGGAGCCTTTGGGAGTGGGTGCTGTAATCCTGCCTCAGAGGCAGGAATACTGCTTTGTGGTGGGTGTGGGAGCTTATAGCCTCAGCTGGAGGGCAAGTTCCCCAGCAGCTGACCCTGGCCACCTGGGTGTCTGTTCCAGGTGGACAGATTCCTGTATCACATGCGGCTTTCTGATGAGACCCTGTTGGATATTATGGCACGCTTCCGGGTTGAGATGGAGAAGGGCCTGGCAAAGGACACCAACCCCACTGCCTCAGTGAAGATGCTTCCCACCTTTGTCAGGGCCATTCCGGATGGCTCAGGTGAGTGGGGCTGATAACTGGTAGGGAACCCAATCCCATCTTCTCTTGGCTGATGTGCTTCACACTCTGGCTTTTCCAGGCCACTTTGTCAGTCCTCCAGAATACTTTGTGTTCCAAAGCCCAAGGCACCTTACTCTCCCTGTTCATCGTGGTCTCACCTTCCCTCATTGAGCACTAGCTTGAAATCTCAAACCCAACTCAGATAGTGGCCATCATGGGCCAGAAGTTCTATCAAGGTCCATGTCATCCTGCTGTGGATGTAGTCTCCTCCTGGACCAATGGTCCCATGAGGCCAGGTCTTATTCCCTGCGAAGTTTCCAGCACCTGGCATGGTGCCTGATGCATATGAGGCCCTGACTTGTTTGTTTAAGGAGCCATAAGTGGTGTCCGCTCCCTGGTGTCTAGATCCTAGACCATCCATAGTAAATAATGGAGGACAAATTAAGGCCATTGAAGCAGCATTAAAGGATAACTCCGGATGCCTGGCTCATAGCCCAGTGCCATCACTCCTCAGTTACTTTAGGTAAGTGTTTAACCTCAATTTCTGTAAGTTGGGAGAGTTGAACTGCATATTCATTTCCTAGGGCAACTATAGCATGTTACCACAATGGTAGTGACTAGAAACCACACTGATTTATTCTCTGACAATTCTGGAAGGTACAAGTCTGAAACAGGTATCTGGACTGCAGTCAAGATGTGGGCAGAGCTGCTTACTTTCTTGAAGCTCCAGAGGAGATTCTGTTTACTTGACTTTTCCGCTTCTAGGGGCTACCTTGCTTCCTCAGTCCATGCTTCTTACTGTTTTCAAATCTCTCTGACCCTGATGCTGCACCTCTTTCTTCATACCTAAAGATCCTGTGATTGCAGTAGGACCTCTTGGATAAGCCAGGATACTCTTCCAACATTGAGGCTGGCTGATAAGCAGTATTTTATTCCAGCTGCAGCCGTACTCCCCCATTGCACAGGCCCTAATGTTTTCACAATATCTGGGGATTAGCACTTGGATATCTTTGACTGAGGATGTTAACTCTGCCTTCCACTGCCTAGAGCTCTGTAGACGAAATTTATGAGGTCCCATCCCACTCTTCTATCCTCAGTCTCTGGACAAAGCCCTGAGAAGGAGAAGTGATATTTACTGAAAGCTACTGTTGTCCCTTGGTGTTGGAGACTTACTGTGTCTCTCGGTCTCTATGGAGTCCCTGGACGAAGCTGGCACCAGAACAGGTGACAGAAAGAACCTCCCTCAACATCAGGGTCCCAATGCTCAAATCAGTGACTGAAGTTTGCGAAGCTCTCAGGGGACCTTCGATTAGATGGCCTGGGGCAATGCAGTGGTCAGGGGAACTTGGCCTTGCTAATTCGAAGGTATCTGGGATGCCTGATAGGAGAGGCCTTGCTCCCTTGTGGGTAGGTAGGTGCTTGGGGCAGGCCACAATCCCCAGCGTGGAGGAACAGAAGCAGCTCTGCTTTGAAGGCATAGCCATGGCATACTGCTTGATGACAGTGCCCAGGATACACTGGTCTTTATAGGTCATCTAGTGCCATTTCGAGGAAACATGTGAGTCATGGGGTGTGTAGGGTGGGTGGGGAACATCAGGACTAAGTCCTCCTGGCTTCCGGAGCCAAGGCCGCTCCTCTGGATACAGACAAGTGCGTTCTAGACCCAGGGGAAGTGGCCTTGGATAAACTGGAAAGCTGTTTGGAGGAGGTACATTTCTGGCCCTACAGCCAGGTAGGTTTAGCAGTGAAACTGGCCAAGGTATTTTTTTTTTTTTAATTAACGTACTTGAGAGTCTGTCAATTATCAATCATCTATCTGCTTGCTGGGGGAGTTCCCCAGAGGTCTGCAATGCTAAGGCTGATGCCAGGAGGTAGGTATCAATGCAGGTCTCACTGATGGGGAGAAGGACTACAGTGACTGACATTCCCTCCTGGGGTGTGTATTGGCAGGAAGCTGGAATCAGGAGCACTGGCTGGCACTTGTAGCCAGGTACTTGGATGTGGGACATAGATGACTTCACTGCTGGGCAGAACACCGGCTCCCAGCTGCTCAGGTTTTGGAAACCCCATTCTGCCCTGGAGATTCCTCCTTCCTCCACTGTCATCAGCTGAGTCTCAGCTGTGATTCTGTGTAGTGAGATCCCTTGGCCTAGAGTCCCTGAGCCAGGTTCCCTTGGTGACCTCTAGGACCACTGTACTCCTGTGCTCATCAGTGAGAGGAGGTGGCCAGCATGCTCCACCAATTTATAGGCTGTGGTAGAACGGACAGAAAATTTCTCCCCTGAAATTGGAGACTTTAAATCTATTGAAATGAATTCTCCAGAGACAGAATCATAGGAGAAAGAGCCTGCACATTTAGTAACATGCACACATGTGTGTGAACCATGTAACAGATGGAACTTGGGGCAAGCACTTATCTGGTGACTAGGATGCTGGTTAAAATACCTGCATTCCGGGGCCCAGTGGCATGGCCTAGCAGCTGAAGTCCTCGCCTTGAACGCGCCAGGATCCCATGTGGGCACATGTTCTAATCCTGGCAGCTCCGCTTCCCATCCAGCTCCCTGCTTGTGGACTGGGAAAGAAGTCAAGGACAAACCAAAGCCTTGGGTTGACAGACCAAAGCACCCACATGGGAGACCCAGAAGAAGCTCCAGGCTCCTGGCTCTGGAACGGCTCAACTCCGGCTATTGTGGTCACTTGGGGAGTGAATCATCCGACGGAAGATCTTCCTCTCTGTCTCTCCTCCTCTCTATATGTCTGATTTTGTGATAAAAAGTAAAATTAATCTTGGGCCCAGCGTGGTGGCCTTGTGGCTAGAGTCCTCACCTTGAACGCCCCAGGATCCCATATAGGCGCCGGTTCTAGTCCCGGCAGCTTCACTTCCCATCCAGCTCCCTGCCTGTGGCCTAGGAAAGCAGTCAAGAACAGCCCAAAGCTTTGGGACCCTGCACCCATACAGGAGACCTGGAAGAGGTTCCTGGCTCCTGGTTTTGGATGGGCGCAGCACTGGCCGTTGCGGTCACTTGGGGAGTGAATCATCGGACGGAAGATCTTCCTCTCTTTCCTCCTCTTTGTATATCTGACTTTACAATAAAAATAAATAAATCTTTAAATAAATAAATAATAAAGTAAATCTATTTTTTAATAAAGATTGATTTATTTTTATTTGGCATCCCGGCTTGTTCAAGGACCCCCAAGCTGCCAAGCCACCACACCAGGCCCAATAAAGTAAATCTTAATAAATAAATAAAATACCTTCATTCCAAGTCAGAATGCCTGCGTTTGGTTCCCGATTCCAGCTTCCTGCTATTGCAGACCCTGGGAGATGGTGCTGACCGCTCAAGTGACTGAGTTTCTGTAATGCATGTGGGGGACTGGGATTACTGTGTGCCCTACTGCTCACACAGAGCTTGCCATTGAGTAGACTCACAATGATTGGTAACTTTTACACTTTTTAATAGAAAATGGGGAATTCCTCGCTCTGGATCTTGGAGGCTCCAAGTTTCGTGTCTTGAAGGTGCAAGTGTCTGCAGAGGGGAAGCGAAATGTCCAAATGGAGAGTCAGTTCTACCCCACGCCCAATGAGATCACCCGTGGGAATGGCTCAGAGGTACCCTGTGGGTGGCAGGGCAAGCCCTGGCCACTCTCAGCTGACCCTACCTGAGCCCTGTGTCCTGTGCCTTCTTCTGTCTGCAGCTGTTTGAGTACGTAGCTGACTGTCTGGCAGATTTCATGAAGACTAAAGACTTGATGCATAAGAAGTTGCCCCTTGGCTTCACCTTTTCTTTTCCCTGCAGGCAGACTAAGCTGGAAGAGGTAAGCCCCAGCCAGGGAGGGTGGAATGGGCAGGATTGGAGGTATGAAGTAGGTGGAAATGGGCTTGCCAGGAGTCAGGCTGGGCACAGGGCAACTGCAGGAGTTTGCTATTTGATTGTCTTCTTTTGTTAAAGTGAAGTGGCAGTGCAAAGCAGCTTGGTAACACAGTGACTTTGATTTTGCACTCAGCATGAGCACAGCGTGAGGAAGTGGCGTGGTTTTTCTCAAACCTTGGTGAACATCCTCAGAAGTGACTTAACCCTGGTGCCAGATGTCCTCTGTGCTTTTGTACCCTTGTTCCCAATTTCACAGGTAGCTTTGGAGAGCAGGTGCTGGGTTGTAATTCTCTCACCCTGTCCCCCATTTAGAGCTGTCACTAGCAGAGTGTGTTACACTTATAGGGGATCCATGGTTGTCTCATGATTGAAAGGTTCAATCGATCATTTATTTGGTTCCCTGAGTGAAGGTTTGCCATCAGCCGTGTAGAGGACAGGCTGAGGTTTACTTTTGAGTTCTTTTATAAGGACCAGATTGGGAACCCAGTGGGTTTGGAATGTTTTGATGAGACTGAGGGCAGTTTTGCTGTGGGCAGGAGAGTGAGCAGGGGAACCGAGGAGCAGGCCTTGAAACTGGAATCTCTGGTACAGGCGCCAGTTGTATACCTCTCATCTCAGTTCAGAGATGACCCCAGCAAGAAGAAAATACTCAAGCTCTATGGAAGTTAATTTGATGTTGAGAGTCAGGTTTAAGTGTTTTAGGGGTGTGTATCAGGGAAAGTATATGGCATGTCTATCAGGATTTTGGCATTTATCCTTGCCCACTGCCCACCAGCATCTTTCAGTTGTAATAGTGGCAACACCGTGCCTTGGATGTTGCCAGTGTGCCGCGTAGCTGTACTCTTTTTTTGTGCATTATCTCATTAAAGTCCTCAACCAGCTGGAGGAGATAGATAGGAATATCTCATTTTTCTAACATTAATTTTTATTTAATTTAGCTCACTTATTTGAGAAACATAATGACAGAGACAGACAGTTCTCACCCACTGCTTCACTTCACTGTTTCCAAGAGTTAGGGCCAGGTTTGACGGAAGTCAGGAGCCCAGAACTCAATCTAGATTTTGCATAGGAGTGACAGGAACCCAGTTACCTGAGCTGTGACTCTTGCTCTTAAGGTTCTCATTAGCAGAAAGCTGAGTCAGGAGCTGTAGCCAGATATCAATTCCAGGCACTCTGATATGAGCTGTAGATATTTTAACCAGCATTGTAATCATTGCTCAATGCCTGCCCTTGTCACCATTTTATATTTGAGAAAAATTGTAGTTCAAGGGGTGGGAGACTTCCCAAGGCCACACAGCCAAGGGTGCCTTGACCCAGACTCAAAAATTCTTTAACTACACTTTGCTTAAAATGTGAGCCGGTGGTTAAGATACTGCTTGGGATACCTGTACTCATATTGGAGTGCCTGGGTGTGATTCTTGGCTCTGTTTCTGATTTCAGTTTCATGCTAGTGCACACCTTGGGAAACAACAGGTGATGGTTCAGGTACTTCATCCCTGACTCCTACATGGGAGACTACATGGAATTCTGGGCTCTGACGTTTGATCTGACCCAACCCCATTGTTTGAAGCATTTGGGAGATCTTTCTACCTGTCTGTTTAAAAAAAATTTTTTCTAATTGTTTTTTAATATCAGCAGATTCCTGAAAATCCTTTGACCCATTTTGTGTTCTATTGTGATAAGGATTTTTCATAACCTCTAATCTAAGGAAAGGAACTAGATTATACTGAAGAGAGAAAGGCTTCCTCTCATCAAACTCTTGTTGAAGTATTTGTACTTCCTAAAATTTCTTGCTAAGTGGAAAAGCTACATCTAGGGGAAAACTCCTTTCTAGCTGTAACTGAATGTGACAGTTCACTCTCCCTCTTGTTCAGTAATGGAGTCTGCTGAGGCAAACTGATGGTTGTAGATCAGCAGGAGAGAGGCACAGCAATCATACACACTGGGAAACGGAAAGGAGGGCTCCATGGTTGAGTCTAAAACACCCTCTTCACAGGGAGAAAGACATGGGGCAGTATGGAAGATACGTTAGGGAAGATGTACAGGTCCAAGGCTGGGATAATAATTAGCTACTGTCAGGAGTGGAGCTGAGTCGAAATCCAGGCACTCTGATATGGGACGTGAGTAACTTAACAGGTGCCTTAGCTGTTAGTCCAAACACCTGCTCCTACTTTTACATTTTTGAAGTAGAGGGACAGAGAAGTCTTTGTGTGTTTTCTAAGGATAAAGCATAATGTTTTTCGAGGCAAAAAAAAAAAAAATAGAGTATAGAAATAGAAAATTTCAGAGAAGAAACTGGAAACCACCTCTGCCCACAACGTGGAAGGATACTACTGGCATTGTGGGATTTTCCTTCTAGCCATTTCTGCAACAAATGCTGGTGTTGTGCCCTCTATTTACAACTGGTTTCCCCCAACTTGACATCATATGACAAGCGTTAGTGCTTTCCTTTTCCATTTTCTCACCCCGAGTCCCAGCATTGTTTCTGGGTGAAGCCACTGTGTTACAGCTGTTTCTGGTCTGTGTCACCATAGCCTGGGAAGGTGACAGTTGGGAAGGCTGCCACATTGCAGTGGCATTGCACAAGGAGAATGCCTGTTGGCATCAGAGAGCATGCATTGCCACCAAGCAGTGTCCTTCACTCCCTGAGACCCAGAGCTGGGTCCCTCCTCGCCCATTGTGGGGGAGTGCATAAGGGGTACTTGAGCAGTTTGTGAACTTGGGCTCAGCTGCTCTTGACTGAACAGACTTGAGCAATCCTGTTAACCTCCTGGAGCCTTTCCTGTCTGGAAAATTTCATAACTATTTGCTATTTCAGTCATGAAACTGGGTGAACATGATTTTTTAAGCAATTGACTGATAATACAACTTGAGAACTATTTCTCCAAGTTGAAATTAAGTTCTGGAGGGAACTCATGTTCATTGTTCTGTGGACCTGCAAGACACATGTGGGCCCAGCAGCGTGGCCTAGCAGCTAAAGTCCTCGCCTTGAACGTTCCAGGATCCCATATGGGCACCGGTTCTAATCCCGGCAGCTCCACTTCTTATCCAGCTCCCTGCTTGTGGCCTGGGAAAGCAGTCGAGGACGGCCCAAAGCTTTGGGACCTTGCATCCGTGTGGGATACCTGGAAGAAGTTCCTGGCTCCTGGCCTCGGAGGGGCGCAGCACCGACCATTGTGTTCACTTGGGGAGTGAATCATTGGACAGAAGATCTTCCTTTCTATCTTTCCTTCTCTTTGTATATCTGACTTTGTAATAATAATTAAAAAGACACATGTTCTGTACATGTAATATGCAGTTACCATGCCCTGGTATTTTCTTCAGATTGTTCCTGGTTGGGAAGGAATTGTTCATGTCACAAATGAGTAAACACGCCATCATGTCTCATGGGCTAACTTTTCAGCAGTTGCTCTTTGTGCCACCATAACGTTTCAGACAGCTCAGTTGAGAGTTACAGAGGTGTGTACATGTTTGGAAACGACCTCTGAAGCAGTCCCAAAAGAATTGGGAAGCACTGTAGAGAATGGAGTTGGAAATGCTCCGTGAGAGAAGACATCCATGCCTGTGTGCTATGTCACGTGGCCTGGGCCTGCTGTGTTCCCACAGGGCGTGCTGCTTTCATGGACCAAGAAGTTCAAGGCACGTGGTGTTCAGGACACGGATGTCGTGAGCCGCTTGACCCAAGCCGTGAAGAAGCACAAGGTGAAGGTTCCCTCTCCCAGTCCTAGGCTCTTGCTCTAGCTGTGGCTGCCAGGAAGAAGAATCCTGGAGGAAGGGATGGGAGGGAGCCTCCTGCTGGAGTCCAGATGTGGCCATTTGTGTAAGCCCACGGGTGAGCCTGTTGTGGCTGCACACCCTTCCTTTCTCCGAGGCTGCCTTAACCCTCCCCCATCTCTGGAGAATGTGGAGAGCTGCAAGCTGTGTGTAAACCTTCCCACCTCCCTGAAGCTTCAGAGATCATGTTTCCTAATCTGACTCCATTCTACTCTGTTTCACTCCCCCCAAAATCTCTATGGAATGTATCTTATGATAATTGAAGTAACTACAAAAGCAAGACCTTGGTGAGCTGAAAAAAAATACAAAAAGAAGCCCAAATTGCTTATTATGTTAAGAGCAAGAGAACATTTTTTTTCGTAGCTTTTTTCTCTTTAAAGCTGATCATGTTCGTCTATAGCCTGTGCTTTTCTCCTACTGTTTTCATTTTACTCAAAAGTATTCCTCTAAACCTTTGGGAACCCTGTTGCAGTGACTCAGGTTGATGTGGCAGAAAGCATGGCCAGGCCATGGCTGAGGCTGCACCTGCTGGCCTCACTGTCCTGGTGGGTGGGTCCTCCCAGGGTAACTGTGACTGCAGTGATTTCTGAGCGTCTCTCCTGAGGGCCGCACAACCCCTGGGATGCTTGATCACATTTTCATTGCCCAGAGACCCTCAACACAAAGCAGGAGGAGCACGGGGTACCTCGTTTAGCTCCCTCCAGGGCTCTCTCCTGCCTGTTTCTCTTGGAGAAGCCCAGGAGGCAATGTCCCTGCCAGCCACTTTCCTGGTACTCACTGCCTCTGTAGAGAGAGATTCCCCACTCCCTGCCACATGCTGACCCCTCTGGGACTTTGTGTCCAACAGGACATGGACGTGGACATCCTGGCCTTGGTCAATGACACTGTGGGGACCATGATGACTTGTGCCTATGATGATCCCTACTGTGAGGTTGGAGTTATCATTGGTGAGTCAGCAGGGCTTTTGGGGGTGGAGGAAGGGGCTGATCTCGGACTTTGTTCCAGCCAAATCTATAGGGAGGACACAGGCCCCATGTCCTGGGGAGGAGCAGCACAAGGAGATGGACAGTTAAATAGGTTGGGCATCCCTCACATGAAATTCTGAACTTTAAAATGCCTGAACTCCAAAACTTTTATTTAATTATTATTTTTATTATTATCATCATCATCCTTGAGCGGCAAAGATAGAGAGATCTTTCATCTACTAGTTCATTCCTTGAATGCCTGCAGAATCCTATAATGCTGATAGGGGCAAGTTCACATTTCAGCTGCTTCATATCTGATCCAGCTCCCTGCTAATGGTCCGCGAAAGCAGCAGAGGATGGCCCAAGGCCTTAGGATTCTGCCATCCATGTGGGAGACAGGAAGAAGTTTTCTGGCTCCTGGCTTAAGCCATGGCTGTTATGACCACTTGGAAAGTGAACTAGGAAATAACAGATCTCTGCCTCTGTCTCTTCTCTCTCTCTCTGTAACTCTGACATATAAATAAATTAAATTTCTTTTAAAAGAACAACACAGCACATGGGGGTATGGTTGAAGGTGAGTAGATGAGGTGGTGGTGCCCTCCTGGGGATATCAAAGCAGGGACCTCAGAGGAAGGGAGTCCCTCCCAGAGGAAAGGAGAAACCTGTGGTGTCTGGGATGGGATGAGATTGGGTGCCCACTGGAAAATTGCACAGGGCCTTGGGACACGGTCACTGAGAGGCCAGTGACTGGTACCCCAAGAAGAGCCAGGAAGACATTGGAGGACCTGGGCTAGGGATGGATGCATGGATGTGTGTTACAGTGCTTGTTTTTACTCTGTTTTGTTTTGAGCCATGTGCATGCATGTTTACACACACACATACACACAAGCACACAAAACGCAGCAGAGACTAAAACAGAGATGGAACTCCCATCTACTGGATCATTCTCCAGATGCCCAGACTAGAGCTGAAGCCAGGACCTGGGAAGTCAGTCCAGATTTCCCACACGGGGACAGAGACCCAGTTTCCTGAGCCACATCACTGCTGTGTCCTGTGGTCTGCCTTGGCAGGAAGCTAGAGTCAGGAGCCAGTACTGGGTACTAAACCCAAGTACTCCAGTGTGGGGTGTGAGTGTTGTAACCCCCAAGCTGGATGCCTGCTCCTCTGCATCTTTTGAAGGCTCATTTTGACTGTGGTATGGGGCTGGTATTGGGAACACAAGTGAAACATGGTGGTCATCAGTGGTTAGGCATTGAGTGGGGTGGGTGTGCTTGGGACCTGGAGCAGGCAGGGGCTAGCTTGTGGATGGTCTCAGGCCTGACTGGATGGGACAGTCTGCAGGGTCCAAGAGGGTCGGTGGGGCACACACACACACAAAACACAAATGGATCTGATCTGCAGGCTGTTTTTTGACATCCTTCCCCTCTCCTCCCCTTCTTTACTATAGTTGGGGGCGGTTTTCTGAGTTGCACACTCTTCCTTTTCAGCAGCACCTTCCTGAGCCTGCCTTCTCCAAAGGGACCCTGATGTTCCTTCTTGTCCCCTGGAGGAGCCGCTTCCTCAGAGTGGGACAGTCACCCAAGGCTCCTTGCTGCTTTCCCCTGCATGTATCTTTGCCTCTAGCAGCTGCAGTTTGGGCACCAGACATAAACAAGGCCCATTCTTTTCTGAGAAAAGCCTTTTCCACATGTCAGAGTCTTGTTACTGTCACCACAATCCAATTTTAGAACATTTCTGTCCCAAAGAACCTGTGCCCATTTGCAGCTGTGCCTCAGCACATAGCATGGGAGACATTTTCTTGGAGTGCTTTTGAGTTGCAATGTTGGCTTGTTGCTGTATGGATGACAGCTCATCACTGTCTAGGATAAGGGGGAACTTTTGCTGGTAACACTGATGGCAGGCTGTGAGGGAAGGATATTTTTAGTCTTCAGTAGAGAAGACTCTTAATAGCTTCAGGAAGGTATTGAAGCAGTTACTGTGGATGGGAGGAAAAAAGTATTTATGTTTACAGGGTCAGTTCATCTCACCTGCTCCTGTCAGTGTACCAGCGACTCCTGCATCACTGACTCCATTCACAACAGCTGGCCCTCAGTGCCCTGATGGATGCTTTATCCACTCGTCCTCTCCAGCCAGGCCAGATCTGAGAACTGTTATTTTGCTAGGAACTATTTGGATGTGTGCACCATAACTTGCAGGCCACAAACAACGGCTTAAAACTCAACCTACTACAGACTTGCTGAATGTCAAGTCCTGCCTGCCATTGCCTTGGCAGAACCACACCAAGTGGTCTCATGCACCTTGTGCAGCCATGAGCCAGATATTCCCCTCCACCCAAATGCTAAGGCCTCCCAGAGGTGACTGCTAGACCTGTGAGTAGAGTGGAAGCTCCTATGGCCCTCGTAGGAGAAAGCCAGACTGCTGAGGTCTTACTGTGTCCCTGCCTGACCAGAAGCCTTTCTCTCCTATGTGTTCTGTCTGATCCCTTGTCTAGGTACTGGCACCAACGCCTGCTACATGGAGGACATGAGCAACATCGACCTGGTGGAGGGCGACGAGGGGAGGATGTGCATCAACACAGAGTGGGGGGCCTTTGGGGACGACGGGGTGCTCGAGGACATCCGCACCGAGTTTGATAGAGAGCTGGACCTTGGCTCACTGAACCCAGGGAAGCAACTGTGAGTGTCATCTTGCTAGATTCTGGGAATGGCACTGGGTTGTCCCCACTCTCTCCATACCCTTGGTGTCTGGGAGGGTCTTGTGATGAACCATCCGTCACTGTGTGTTTATAAGGCAAAACTTTATTCCAGTTTCATAGAACAGGTGAGGAAATCAAAGCCAAGGAAATGGACTGATGAGGTTGTATTGGCCTGGAACCTTGGTTTCTTTTCATTCAGTACATCCAAAGTAGGTGTAAGGTACTAGAGACAAGGGTGTGAATCCAAGGATGTGAGTACCCTGTTTGCTGCCAATCCCTGCCCTACCCTCATCCCGTCTTCACCGGCACTGTAATTATCCAGGTGCTATCTATCCAGCCTTAAGAAAAAATCTATTTATTTATTTAGAAGGTAGAGCTAAAGAGGCAGAGATGGAGATAGAGATAGTCTATCACTGGTTCACTCCCCAGATGACTGCAGTGACTAGAGTTGGGCCAGTCTGAAACTAGGAGCCAGGAGCTTCCTCCGTATCTCTCATAGGTGCAGGGACCCAAGCACTTGGGCCATCTGCCACTGCTTTCTCAGGCATATCAGCAGGGAACTGGATTGTAAATGGATCATCTAGGGACTTGAATCCATGCCCTTTCGGTATGCCAACAGTATGGAAGACAGTTTTACCAGCTACCCCACAGTGCTGACCCCTGTGTGTCCAGCTTTTACCTACATGCTGAGCTCCCTGGAGGCAAGCCATGAGTTCAATTTTTTTTTTCCTTTCCATTCCCCACACGGTATCTAACACATTATTACAGGATCAGTATTTGTTGAATGAAAAAATGTTTTCTTAAAGATTTATTTTTATTGAAAGGCAGATTTTACAGAGAAGATATAGAGAAAGTTTTCTACCTGCTGGTTCCCCAAATGACCACAACAACCAGAACTGAGCTGATTTGAAGCTAAGAGCCAGGACCCTTCTTCAGGTTTCCCACTTGGGTGTAGGGTCCCAAAGACTTGAGCCTTCCTCCACTGCCTTCCCAGGCCACAGGTGGACAGCTGAATTGAAAGTGCAGCAGCTGGGACATGAACCAGTGCCCATGTGACAAGCTGGTGCTACAGGATAGAGAATGAACATGCTATGCCACTATGCTAATCCTGAAAAAAGGTATTTTTTGAAAAATTTAGAATAATCTCAGATTTCTAGAAAATTTGTAAAAATAGTACAAAATCTCCCACATTTTCTCTTCACTCAAGTTTCTCAAATGGCAATTTTTTCTCTTGACTGATTCCTGTATCCTTTGACACGTTCCCCTTGCTGTTGGACTAGATGTTGGTAAGGATGTAAGCATCACCTTTCCTGAACCATTCGAGAGTGGCAGGTGTAACATCTCTGCACCCTTAAATACCTCAGGACACATCATGTGAAAACAAGAGCATGCTCTTATATAACCACACCACAGTCATTAAGAGGAGGAAATCAATGCTGCATTCTAAGATCTGAGTTACAGACTTCATCCATAATTCACCAGCTGCCCCACTAACGTCTTTTATGAAACAAGAACAAAAGCAAGTGTCCCGCTCTGGGCTCAGGTCCAGGGTCACGGGGTGCATTTCACCACTGCGCCTCTTCAGCCGCCTGCAGTCTGGAGCATTTCCTTGGCACCTCTTTGTTTTCCATGACCTCCAAGCGTGCAGGCCACTGGGTTTACAGAATGCCTCTCAGTTTGGATCAGTCGCCAGTTTCCTCGTGATTAGATTCAGGTTCTGTACTTTGGCGCAGCAGCGTCGTGCATGTGGTGTGTGTCTGCTGCTGTGTTACTAACGGTGACTCCTGTCCCACAGGCAAGGACATCTTCAGCAGGTTTCTCCACCTTGGGTCCTGCCTGTTCCTTTGGTCTTGAGCTGGCGCCCGTTACAGGGATGTTGAGACCTTGTTGGTACTGCGTGCCTGGGGGAGCCTCTGCTCCTTTCAGCACCATTGATGAGTTTCTGAACCTGTCACTCCTCCATGTTTCTTGGTTGTTATTCTGCTATGCAAGAAACCACTCCTATGGTGTGGGTTCTTTATAAGTAAGTTCTAATTTCTTCTTGTTTTTTCTTAAATATTTACTTACTTTTATTTGAAAGGCAGATTTGTAGAAGGGGCAGACACACAGAAAGATTTTCTACCCACTGGTTTACTCCCCAAGTGGCCGTAATGGTCAAATTGGAGCTGATCTAAACCTGGAAGCCCCTATGGGTCTCCTGTATGGGTGCAGGGTCCCAAGGCTTTGGGCCATCAGCTGCCTTCCCAGGACAACGCAGAGATCTGGTTGGGAAGTGGAGCAACAGGAACATGAACCAGTGCCCATATAGGGTGCTGACACCACAGGGTGCAAGGGTTGGCCTGTTGAGTCACGGCACCAACCCCTCTTGTTTTGATTAACAAATCTTTTCAGTTCTGATCAAAGGAAGCCTTTCCAACCAGCTTCTGTGTCTTTTTGACATGTCCCCATTGCCTTTTAATTTTGGGCACAGTAAAATGTGTCACCCTCATCTCACATTTGCTTGGTCCCAGTTCTGGAATCATGCATGTTGCAGAGACACTCTAGTAAATAAATATTTTAGGTCCCTCCCAGCAGCAATGTAGAAGCCAGGACTGTCCACCCAAACAGCACCTTCCTGCTTTGGCCGTACTTGCTTCCAGCACATGCTGATTTTCCTGGTGATCTGAGCAGTCATGTTCCAAGGACATGGTGCCTACACTTGTAATATTTCACTTCAAAAAAGTCCCATTCCCCTAAATCCAATCTGAATTTATTTGATCACTTCTGCTTTTTTTTTTTTTTAATGTTTTAAGATGTTTATGGTGGACTATATTAGGTTAATTGTAAAATAGATTTTCCTTGATTTTCTGTCTTATTGTATTTAGTGAAAGGGAAGTATATTCAGGGGTGGACAGTGTGATAAAGCAGGTTAAATCACCACTTGAGATGTTCATGTCCCCTGTCAGAGTGCTGACTTGAGTCCTGGCTGCTCTGCTTCTGATTCAGCTTCCTGCATCTTAGGTGGCAGCTCAAGTATGTGGGTCCCTGTCACCCATGTGGGAGACCTAGATGGAGTCAGTTTCTGGCTCCTGGCTTTCATCTAACCCATCTCTTGGCTGTTGTCAGCATTTAGACATTGAACCAGTATTTAGATCTCTCTCTTTCTTTGTCACTCTGCATTTCAAGTAGATAAAAGAAAAGTAAGCAAAAGAAAAATTGCAGGGCTGGGCACAATAGCTCAATTGGCTAATTTCCCCTTGCAAATTCTGGGATCCCATATGGGTGCTGTTTCATGTCCCAGCTGCTCCACTTCCCATCCAGCTCCCTGTTTGTGGTCAAGGAAAACAGTAGAGCATGACCAAAAGCCTTGGGACTCTACACCCAGATGAGAGACCCGGAAGAAGCTCCTGGTTTTGGATCAGCTCAGCTCTTGCCATTGTGGTCATTTGGAGAATTGGCCAGTGGATGGGAGATCTTTCTCTCTCTCCTCTCTGTAAATCTGCCTTTCCAATAAAAACAAATAAATCTTTTAAAAGGAAAGAAAATATGTGCCTGGGCTGGCTGGCGTATAGACTCAGAGTAAAGGTGTTGACACCCTTGAGGAGTATTCTGTAGAATTTCTCCGATACTGTCCATGCTCATCTCACAGATACAGTGCGTTTGTCACTTGGATAGAAGCATGGTGTAGGATTGGAAGCATCTGAGTCAGAAGTTGGATCTGCCATGCTGTGGCTTGGGTGATCTGGGGAAAGTTCTTGAAATCTGTGATGTTGAGGTCACCTGTGCTGTGAGGACGGCACCTCCATAGCCAGGGATGATTTGAGATCAAGATTCATGGAAAACAGGTTTTTGTGAGCAGGAAGGAACCTTAACTCTTCTCTGGCTTAGACCTCTCCTTTATAAGCGAAAGGGTGCAGCTCAGACAGAGGAGTGGGCCTGCAAGGGCAGTGGGCTCCAGCAAGCTGGAATTGGGCTCAGGCCTCCCCATCAGCGCTCCTGACCATGCCTGCGGCTCCTGCTCTTTGGGCGGTGATGCTGCACCATCAAGGGTATTCCTCCCACTGATTGATCTGTCTGCTGAATCATAGGTTTGAAAAGATGATCAGTGGCCTGTACCTGGGGGAGCTCGTCAGGCTCATCCTGCTGAAGATGGCGAAGGCCGGCCTCCTGTTCGGTGGTCAGAAGTCCTCTGCTCTCCACACCAAGGGCAAGATTGAAACACAGCATGTGGCTGCCATGGAGAGGTGAGCCACTGGCCACATCCTTCTGACCTTGACTCTGTGGCGTTCTGGGGGTAGGCTCAGGGTGGTGAGACAGCAGTGGGAGGTTGTCCCCCTTCAGTAAAAGAATTTCAGAGCTGGTCATGGCTGCAGATGGACCAACAGTTTCTGCTGGGACCCAGGCAACACATTGCTGTTGGTTCTGTCAGCCAGGAATTCTGCTTCTGAGATAGCTACCTTCCTGCTCCCTGAAGTGGTGAGTTAGAACATTGTTAGGGTCACAGGCCGCTTGCTGGATGCTTCATCTCCCAGCTGCAAGCTTATGCATGATGTTACTTACAATATCAGAGTATCCTTGGGTCCCTTTGAACCCATTAATGGAACTCTAGTTACAGACTTCCTGCTATCGTAAGTCTTCTCCATCAGGGATCATGGGGGATAGCTTTGGCCAGGGATCCCTGGAAGGAGAAACTGGAATGGTGAGCTGGCTGGCCCCAGTTATCAGGGTTCCATTCCTTAGTTTCAAAGCCCTGCTATTGCACTAAGCTTTATAATTAGTTTAGAGTCTGTGTCTGATCCAGTCTGGGTAAGGATGGAGCTTCTCTGAAAGGCCATGTATTGTCCAGTGTGGTTACACTTATGGGTTCTGTAATCTAACTGCCTGAGTTAAATCTTGGCTCTGGCACTTACTTGCTGGGTGACTGTGGTCCAATTACTCAACCTCTCTGTGGCTCGCATTCCTCGTGTCTGCCAAGGGCACTGCTGGCACTCCCCACAGGGTTTTTGTGAGAATTCACAGACAAGGGCCTGGTACGTAGTGAGTGCTCTGTGAGTAGTGGCTGCTGTTACTGGTGCTGATGTTGTTCCTGGCTTGTTGTGCTACAGCCTGTGGATTGTTCACAAACCTGAGAACTGGGAGAGCTGGGGTGCCCACAGAAGGGAGAAGTGTGGCCCTTTCACCCGTCTGACCTCTCCCCTGGCAGGTATAAGGAAGGCCTGGCGAACACCAGAGAGATCCTGGTGGATCTAGGTCTGGAGCCCTCTGAGGCTGACTGCATTGCTGTCCAACACGTCTGCACCATTGTTTCCTTCCGCTCGGCCAACCTCTGTGCGGCCGCCCTGGCAGCCATCCTGACACGGCTCCGGGAGAACAAGAGGCTGATGCGGCTGCGCACGACAGTGGGCATGGATGGCACGCTCTACAAGATCCACCCTCAGTGAGTGCCACCTGCTAGCCCACACTTCCACTGACGGCCTGCCCTGCAGTGGTAGCTCAGCATTCCCTTTGCCCTGTGCTGTTTCTCTAAGCAGCTGGGGTCACCCATCAACTGTTGATTCTGAGTCTGCAAGGGAGTAGGTGAATGCAAAGCCCGCATTCCCGTGACTGGGGGCCCATCTTTACAGGACTGTTCTGCTAAAGCTGACTGTCTAATGAGGAAGGCCATTGTGTCCAACCCTCCCTCCATCTCTCCATGTGTCCACTCATCTGTTCATCCACATGCATGTTCCTTGTGTCTGTCCATCCCTCTGCCATCCAACCACCCCTCCATCTATTCACATGTTCTCCAATCTGCCTTTTGTTTTCTGTATCCATCGCCTATCCTTCCATCCATTCATGTGTCCATCTCTCCCTCCTCCATCTACCCATTTATCCATTCACATGTCCCTTCCTCCCTCCCTCCGTCCATCATTCCATCCACACGTCCATAGGTCTGTCTATAGAATCCACCTGCCTGTCTGCATCTCCATCCATCCTTGTGTGCATCTGTCTATGCATTTATCCATCACTTACTGTTTGCCTACTATGTGATAAGACTAGAAAACAAAGCACACCTAACTGTAGATGGAAAATAGGGATGGCAGGTTGCCAATTCACATGAAAGCTCTTGGTAAGGAAAAGGAGACTTAGAGGAAGGAAGGTAGAAGCTCCACACCCATGGGTGCAGCTGGCAGAGAAAACCTTCCTTTTGTGACAGAGGTGATGATCAGCCCTTGTGTGGCACACAGGCCTGTGCTCCTGGCTGAGGTGTCAGTGGGTGAATTAGCCACTTCCCAGAGCATCCAGGGCACCCCATATACTGCCCCCATCCTAGTTACCCCTGACCTCTATCCAGCACATAAATGGTTGTGTTTTTCTACCCCAGCAGGACCCACTACTACACCAAAGCAGCATCTGTTCCTGTTGGGTGGGCTAGGCCTTCCTATTGGTGAAACATGCTACCTTTGTCCCACCTTCAGGTACCCTAAACGCCTGCACAAGGTGGTGAGGAAACTGGTTCCTAACTGTGATGTCCGCTTCCTCCTGTCGGAGAGTGGCAGCACCAAGGGGGCTGCCATGGTGACTGCCGTGGCCTCCCGCGTTCAGGCCCAGCGCAAGCAGATTGATGAGGTGCTGGCTCTGTTCCAGCTGACCCATGAGCAGCTCAGGAGTGTGAAGGACAGGATGCGGGCTGAACTAGAGTTCGGGCTGAAGAAGAAGACACACCCACTCGCCACGGTCAAGATGCTGCCCACCTACGTCTGTGGGATGCCTGATGGCACAGGTGGGCCAGGCACAGCCCAGAGCTCGGTTAGGTGTTTACTTTTCAGAGCTGTGGAATTCAATCTGATGAGGGAGGAGGAGCATGGTGGAAGATTAGCTCTCGTCCTGAGCCTGTTTGCCTTGATTAGCCCACTGGGTTTGCAGTGAGAAACCATCTAAATCAGGTTACATGTGTATGTGTATGTGTGTGTCAGATTCTGTACCTGAGAGTGCAAACTGAAGATACAGGCTCTGTCCCAGGAGCTCTACCCTGTACCCCACCCCTGGAAGGCCATCCATCTGTAGAGTTTGCAGCTGTTGGAGCATAGGACCTAACCCCTCTTGCTCAAGATAAAAGCTGTGCCACAGGACCCCGAGGTCTCTGAACTCCCATCTGGTGCTCCTCTCACAGGACCCCACTGGGGGTGGTGCCTGGGCCAGTGTGCACAAAAAGCAGCCTGGTCTTAGACAAACCAAGGGCCAGTCCAAGCACAGTGACTCCCCAAAACCCCCCAGCAAGATGGGAGCTGGGCCTGCTTGTTTTTGGCACTTTCCCTTCATATTGCCCTGGCACAAGTCCCTGGCTAAGCCCCCTGCTTTTCACACAGAGAAAGGGAAGTTCCTCGCCCTGGATCTGGGGGGCACCAACTTCCGGGTCCTTCTGGTGAAGATCAGAAGTGGACGGAAGTCGGTGCGGATGTACAACAAGATCTTCGCCATCCCCCTGGAGATTATGCAGGGTACCGGCGAGGAGGTAGGTGCCAGGTGGTGGCTCTGTGTTCACTGCGCCAGCATGCCAGCCCCTCTGCCTGTACCCACCCAGGATTAACACCGCTCTCTCCCTGCAGCTGTTTGACCACATTGTGCAGTGCATTGCTGATTTCCTGGAGTACATGGGCCTCAAGGGGGCTCGGCTGCCTTTGGGCTTCACGTTCTCATTCCCCTGCAGGCAGACAAGCATTGACAAGGTGAGCAGCTGTGCTGGCCCCGGCCGCCGCCTCTACCACAGGTGGGGAACTGCCTGGACACTGGGCGCTTGGTCCAGGGGGTCTCACAGTAGGGCCATTGGGGTAGCCTATTCAGCCACTTCAAGGTCTTATTTGTTAGGGGTTGAAGATTTACTAGTGTTTCAACTAATCTACACATTGTCCCCATAGGTGTTTATTTTCCTTTACTGTGTTCTAAATTGGGGTAAAATATGAGAGTTCCTCCACAAGTTCCTGGAAAATATGTTGTAAAAAGCTGTGTGGATCTCAAAATTGTTTGCACCAAAATAAGCTTATTTTTTCTCTCCACTCCTCCATGAACTGTTTGAAATATTCTCATATACACAACATTAAACGTAGCTCGGTGACTGTTTTTACCCTGCTGACCATCCATCTCAGCTTCTTCATCTCCCTTGCCCGAAGCTCTGTGTCTGCTCACACTCATGCCTCCCTTTCCTGTCTCCACACTGGGAAGCTGTCTGTAGCTGTGAGTGTGTGTAATTACCGCGTGTGCCTTGTGCAAGTGGACTCTGGCAGCATTTGTCCTTTTATATTTGATTTGTTTTCTCTCAACTTGATGCCAGAATCTCCTTCCTTTTGAAGGATAATTATATCCCATTATGTATTTGCCCGCTGTTTTCTGTCACTGTTTTGTGTAGAGAGGCAGAGACAGTGAGGAACTGGTTCAGGTTGCTGCACTGTAGATGACAGTGGAGGGTTCCAATCCGTAACACGTCCTGTGGAACCTGCACTCTTTTTTTTTTTTTTTAAGATTTAAAAATTTTTATTGCAAAGTCAGATATACAGAGAGGAGAGTCAGAGAGGAAGATCTTTCATCCGATGATTCACTCCCCAAGTGAGCTGCAACGGCCGGTGCTGTGCCGATCTGAAGGCGGGAACCAGGAACTTCTTCCAGGTCTCCTGTATGGGTGCAGGGTCCCAAAGCTTTGGGCCATCCTCGACTGCTTTCCCAGGCCACAAGCAGGGAGCTGGATGGGAAGTAGAGCTGCCGGGATTAGAACTGGTGCCCATATGGGATCCTGGTGCATTCAAGGCGAGGACTTTAGCTGCTAGGCCACGCTGCCGGGCCCATGGAACCTGCAGTCTTGCACTCTGCTCTCTCAGCAGCCAGGACTCGGAGCCTGGGAGGCGCAGTGCCCCCACACATACAGAATCTCAAAACTCAGTGCTTGGGCCCAGCGCGGTGGCGCAAGTGGTTAAGGTCCTCGCCTTGCACGCCCGGGATCCCATATGGGCGCCGGTTCTAATCCCGGCAGCCCCGCTTCCCTTCCAGCTCCCTGCCTGTGGCCTGGGAAAGCAGTCGAGGACGGCCCAAAGCTTTGGGAACCTGCACCCGCGTGGGAGACCCGGAAGAGGCTCCTGGCTTCGGATCGGCATAGTATCGGCCCGTTGCGCTCACTTGGGGAGTGAATCATCGGACGGAAGATCTTCCTCTCTGTCTCTCCTCTCTGTATATCCGCCTTTCCAATGAAAAAAAAATAATAATAAAAATAAATCTTAAAAAAAAAAAAAAAAACTCAGTGCTTATTATGTGCATTGCATTCTGTTTCCTATTTCATTTCCCTTAAGGAGAGGTGGAATTAGGGCATGCAAGTGTTATCTGCTGGATAAATAAGAAGTCAGAGATGAAAGGCATGTGCTTCAGCAGGCCTGCCTTCCTCTGGCTTGATCCTTGAGGAACTCTGAAGAGGGCTTCTTAAAAGACTGTCATCTGTTGCTGTGTCTGGATTGCTCAACATTAGTCATGCCAAGAGATGGACTTCTCCAGCATGTGCCCCGGAAGGAATGAACAGGAATGCTCATGGCAGCACCACTTGCTATAGACAGGATAGAAAGAGTAGAAGCTTCTTGCAGGGCGTGGTCACTTAGTAGACTGGGGTGGAGACGTCGTATGGAATTAATGCTTTTATTTCACAAGCACACCTACTCAGAGTGTTCTGAGTGCTTCGTGAACCTGACATGACCTAACCTGACTAGGAGAGAGCCGGATTCAGCAGTTCAGAGCATGGGCTGTCGGGCCAGATGGCCTGGGCACCTCGCCTTCTCCACAGGCTATGTGACCTTGGAACAGTCAGTTTTCCTCTCTGCACATTGGTTTCCTTATTTCAAAAAATTGGATTAAAAGCAATGCTATTTCATAGGTTTCTTGTGGATTTTTAAAATTCTGTATATAGCAATGAGGTATATTTTTCAGATTTATTTGAACTGACCTAGAAAGGTCTGGAAGATGCATTATTGAATAAAGAGAACAAATTGCAATATGAATTCACTTATTTCAAAACACATAAGGGAGGAGAGGAAAAGGTCTGGAAAGATTCGTTTCAGATGGCTAGAACAGAGACTTCATACTTAGCAGTCATGTTTTAACTTTTTTTAAAGTATCATGTATTCATGAATCACAAATGCCATTGGAAATTAATCTGCTGCAGGAGAGGGGAGTTGCTGTAGGTAGCTGTCCACGGTTCTGAATGGCCGGTAGGTATCAAGGCACAGCCGTGCCTCTGACTAGGCCACTGGACCTCTGGGCTTCTGTGTCCCAACAGTGTTGAGTCAAGTGAGAACTTTAATTATGAAAATACAGTTAAAGGGGAGAGCAGAGCAGTGGCTAGCTTGGAGCAAAGGTGCTTAAGGCTGTAGAGAAGGAATGGAGGTTTGAAAATAGGTGTTTATATCCTGGGGGCAGGGTTAGGTGCAGTGGTTAAGATGCTGCTTGGGAACACCTGCATCTCGTGTCACAGTGGCTGAGTCACATCCCAGCACTGCTGCTTATTCCAGCTCCCTGCTGATGTGCATCCTCAAGGACTGCACTCAGCCGAGTGTGTGTGTGTGTGTGTGTTTAAGATTTATTTTCTATGTACTTTTTTATTGGAAAGGCAGATATACAGAGAAAAGGAAAGACAGACTGAAACATTTTCCATCTGCTAGTTCACTTCCTAAGTGCCCACAGTGGCCAGAGCTGAAACCAGGAGCTTCTTCTGGGTCTCCCATGCTGGTGCATGGTCCCAAGGCTTTGGTCATCCTGTGCTGCTTTTCCTGGCTACAAGCAGGAAGTTGGATAGGAGATGGAATAGCTAGGCCATCAACTAGTGTCCATATGGAATGCCAGTCCTTGCAATGGGGGAATTTAGCCACTAAGCCATCGTACCAAGCCTGAGTGTTGTATTTTTTTAAAAAATTTATTTTTATTATTTTTTTTTATTGGAAAGGCAGATATACAGAGAGGAGAGACAGAGAGGAAGTTCTTCCGTCTGATGATTCACTCCCCAAGTGAGCGCAACGGCCAATGCTATGCTGATCCGAAGCCAGGAGCCTCTTCCGGGTCTCCCACGCGGGTGCAGGGTCCCAAAGCTTTGGGCCGTCCTTGACTGCTTTCCCGGGCCACAGGCAGGGAGCTGGAAGGGAAGCGGGGCTGCCAGGATAGAACCGGCGCCCATATGGGATCCCGGGCGTGCAAGGCGAGGACCTTAACCACTTGCGCCACCGCGCTGGGCCCCTGAGTGTTGTATTTTGTGTCACCTTTGTGCCTGTGTCAGCACTGCAGAGTGGCACCTTGTCCAGAGCTCCTGCACATAGCTGGCCAGCAGCTCTAGTGTCAGTGTCTGCTAGGTGTTGTGCAGGGGTCTTCACAACCACTGAACGAGTGTATTTTCCCCTCCTTTCTTTCAGGGGACACTAATAGGATGGACCAAAGGCTTTAAGGCCACCGACTGCGAAGGGGAGGATGTGGTGGACTTGCTCAGGGAAGCCATCAAGAGGAGAAATGTAGGCTGTGGTATTGAGGCTCCTGTATAATCTGCCCCCTTCCCCTCAATTCTCTGACCCTGGCCTCTGCCTTCCTTGGGCTGATCTGTTCTCCTTCCCCCCTGGATCCTGTTTGGCCTGCACGTGCTACTCACAGGAGAGCTGCTTCCTTTGCAGGAGTTTGACTTGGACATAGTTGCAGTGGTCAACGACACTGTGGGAACCATGATGACCTGTGCTTATGAAGATCCCAATTGTGAGATTGGCCTGATTGCAGGTAAGTGATCAGACGTAGCCCATTGGCCTGTTCCCACCTGTTTTTCCCTGATTTCAAGGAGTGTGGTGTGAGTGTGTGTGTGTGTGTGCGTGCTTCCATTATGCAAAGACTCTGTTCAAGGCAGAGATGACATTAAGACTGCTATCACAAGTCTTCTAATTTGTAACTTGATATCTTTCCATGAAGAGTTCAAGACCAAGGGCATCTTTTTTGTTTGCTTGTTTAAGTATTTATTTTTGTTTGAAAGGCAGAGTTACAGAGAGAAGGAAAGACAGAAAGAGATCTTTCCTCTGCTGGCTCACCCTCCAAATGGCTGCAACAGTCAGAGCTGGGCCATTCTGAAGCCAGAAGCATCTTCCAGGTCTTTCACATGGATGCAGGGGCTCAAGCACTTGGGCCATTCTCTGTTGCCTTTCCAGGTTATTAACAGGAAGCTGGATCTGAATGAGAGCAGCTAGGACTCAAACCTATACCTGCATGGGATGTCTGCACTGCAGTCAGAGGCTCAACTTACTGCACCATGACGCCAACACTCTCTCCCCTCCCATAAACAAAGGCATCTTTGCCAGTGAAGGAGAGGCTATAGAAAGGAGTTACAAGTCAGTGCCTTGGAATGAAGCTAGACTGCAGTTAGATAGTGTTGGTCTGGGCCTGAGGGAGCTGGCTGTGGGCTCTGACCCCAATGTTTGTCTCTTCTGCTCTCTGAGCTTTGGGACTCTTAGGGCTCACAGGAAGGGAAGGAGTTGGAAAGAAACATACAAGAATGAGGTGACCTGTGGGAGAAACCCAGGAGTATCTAAGTGCATGGTGGATTCCAAGGAAATGACTCTCTTACAAGTTAAGAAAGAGGCATGGTTAGAACAGGCAAAGGTGAAAGGCAGAGAGGTGGATCCAGACCGTTGTCTGGAGTGTGAGCAGTTCCTGGGTGTGACCAGTAGGTGGAGCAAGGTGGGAGTGTGCGCAGAGCTGTCCCCAGTGGCTGGTGAAGCTTCCCCTCTATTACCCACCTTGTGCTGGACAGGCTGCTTACTCTGTCTGGAGTTTTCTCATCTGTAGAAGGGGTTGAGCTAGATCTAATGGGTAACCAGGGAGGCCGTGGGGTTGAATATGAGTGTTCTCCCGACTACTGGGTTGGGAATAGTTCTGATACGAGGTCATAAGCAAGAGAGAAGAGGGTGACACTCACTGCAGTAGCCTTTCCCAAGGCTAGGTGATGGTCCCTTCCAGCTCTGACCTCTGGGAAGCTTTGCATGCTTATAGCTCGATGACAATGATGGCAGGAGAGGAGAGAGAGGAAGAGGCATGGACCATGCAATGAATAGTTAGCATGGGGAAGAATCCTAGAAATATCCCTCCACTTTCTTCCTTTGTGACGAACTTATACAGGCAGGTGTGATTTCCCTTTTAACAGGTGAGAAACAGCCTTTGAAAGCTGTGGTTCTCGCCCAAGGTCAGCCGGCACCACGTCCCATGCTGTCTCAACATCGAACCTACTTTACCCCTGCAGTCCACTGCCCCCTCTAGGACCTGGGGGTGTCTCTGATGACCGAAGTCCCTCCCTGCTCCCTTCTAGGAACAGGCAGCAACATGTGCTACATGGAGGAGATGCGGAACATTGAGCTGGTGGACGGGGATGAGGGGAAGATGTGCATCAACACAGAATGGGGAGGGTTTGGCGATAACGGCTGCATGGACGACATCAGGACCCAGTATGACAAGGAGGTGGATGAGGGCTCCTTGAATCCTGGCAAGCAGAGGTGAGGAAGGCAGGTGTGGGCAGATGTGTACCTTTAATGCAGGTTATACCTTTATCTAATCTATGGGGGCGTGCATTTCCATACCATAGACACTGGCTTTGGACTGGTTGCAAATCTCCATCAGGTGCCATTCGAGTCTCTTAATGGTGTACAAGCAGAGGTGTAATGGATGGATTTGCTATAGGCAGAAGGAAAGAGGCCATTTTTCTATTTACCCCATGGCACTATATAGCCAGTAGTGGCTCTGGAAGTGGGACAGAGGCTGTCAGAATGTCTGCTCAGGGCCGGTGCTGCAGCAGGGACATGGTGATTGAGCGAGCCCTCTTGGGGTGGCCTGCCTCAGGTCCAGTTAAGAACAGCATCCTCAGTCTTTGAAAAGCTGGCTGCTGGGATTGTTGACTTTTGTTCTGGTGACTGGAAGTGAATCCCAGGGACGGACAGGAGTACTGGTTGCCAACTCTGTTATCATGTGTTACCATGGGGCATGACCACTTGTGAGGTATGTTTCAATCCACTAATCACCCCCAAATCCTGAAAGTAACACATAGAAAAAGCGTATTTTTACTTGTACTGTGCTGCTTCTTCGCAATTAGGAGAGCTCAGGGCAGGTAGAGATCTGTGTGCCAGGCATAGGCTCTTCTATCCCAACAGGGGCTGGCAGACTTTTTCCATAAAGGACAAGACAGAACATGTTTTACATTTTATAGGCCAGATGGGCTTTGTCACAATGAAGGTCTGCATCTTAATGTATAAGATAAGGGGACAAAAAAAAAAATCAGAGGAAATGGAGATTTCTTGTGGTGGGTGATATCCAAAGGGGAATGTTGAGCAGTCAGATCATGAAATACCTGGGCCATGGACGCCCAGGGAACTGGTGGAATGAGAATGGTGTTTGGGAAGAGCTTTGGCAGAGCTAAGCCAGGCCCTGATAGTTCCCCAGCTTCCTGTGGCATTAGTCCTTGTGGCTGGAAAGAAGTTGAGTTAAGTACAGTAAGACCAGTAAAACCCTCCAAAAAGAAGGAACTTTCTATTCAAAATTCAAAATAAATGTTTAAAAAAAAGGGACTTTCTCTATAAATTCTGTGTCAGGGCATCTGAGCATAGCACATCTCCTTTAGGGGCAGGTTCCTTTTGCCTTAGCTTTCTGTGGGCACTTCCATTTTTGGACCCAGAGTTTGAGAGGCAGATTCGGTACAGACACATTCCTGTTTCTGTTGGCCTCTGCATGTGGTGCTGGTCTGGCTCTGCAGCACCCTCACCAGGGACAATGGGACCAGTGCTCACATACTGCTCTCCAGGGCCTCCTCTGTGCCTGGTCAGGTCCACAGCCCCTTTCCTGCTTGCCCTCTTGGAGTGCAGAGCCTGACCAAAGTGGAAGGGACTTATTTGGAGCACCCCTGAGGCGTGCAGAGGTTTAAATGTCTTAGGGAACAGCATCTGTAGTTTCTTCAAATACAAAGCCAAGGAGAAACTCCAGCAGGACAGATTGGTAATACAAAGCCAAGGAGAGCAGGCTTTTGGGGCCGAGAAAGGGATTAACTTCTCCTTTGTGCCAACTCTGCCCCAGATGTCTGCCTCCTAATAGCTTTGTGGGGTGCTGGTTTACTCTGCATTTTGTAGATGATGGCTCATGGGGCATGCTCACACTAGGCAGCTAGTTTGTGGCAGACCAAGGACCTGGGTTAATGTGACCCCAGAGCCAGCTTTCTCCCCCTGGTATGGTCTTTTGTCTAATGTTTCCTTGGGCAGCCAGGCAGCTGAAGATGCCCAGGGCATGTCTCCCTGACACAGACCCAAAGTCCTTCCAGAAACCACTGGCTGACGCTGGGTTTCCTGTCCTCAGCAGCTGAATGCTTCTCCCCTCAACAGGTATGAGAAGATGACGAGTGGGATGTACCTGGGCGAGATTGTGCGGCAGATGCTGATCGCCCTCACCAAGCAGGGCCTCCTCTTCCGAGGGCAGATCTCAGAGCGGCTCCGCACCAGGGGCATCTTCGAGACCAAGTTCCTGTCCCAGATCGAAAGGTGACATGTAATGGGTCTACCCATGTGCTCAGAGATATTCTGTGGGACTTGTTATCCTCATGCCAGGCTGGGCATATTTGAGACTTAATATAAAAGCAGAGAGGCCCCAGCTGAGGGAGGGCTTGCCCCTGGGGTGGCTGCCCGTGTCTAGCTGCAGCCATCTGCTGGCACTTGGAGCATGCAGTGGCATCTTCCCACAGGATCCTACAGGGTTACATAAGAATTAGGGGAAGCCTGAAGTGTTATCTTCTTTTCTTTCAAAAAAAAAAAAAAAAAAAAGATGAACCCAGGACATGAAAGCAAAGCCTGAAAGGCTTCCAAACTCCTGCCCTGTCAAAAGAAGCCATTTCCATTTTTGCTTATTATGTTCCCTTTTAAATACTTAAGTGTGTGTAGACATTTTTTTTTGCAATCATATTCATGGAATAACTGTGTGTATTACTCAGTTTTTTCATGAAAACATTCATTTAAATTTTGATTGCTTTAATTTGTTAAAGGATTTATTTATTTTTATTGTAAAGTCAGATTTACAGAGGGAAGGAGAAACAGAGAGAAAGATCTTCCATCTGCTGGTTCACTCCCCAAGTGGTTGTAACAGCTGGAGCTGAGCCGATCCATAGCCAGGAGCCAGGAGCGTCTTTCAGGTCTCCCATGTGGATGAGGGGTTCCAAGGCCTTGGGCCAGTCCATGAGCAGGGAGCAGGATGGGGAGTAGAGCAGCTGGGACGTGAACCGGCGCCCATATGGGATTCTGGTTGCATGCAAAGGTAAGATTTAGCCACTAGACTACTGCAGCACCAGGCCAAATATTTTCATTTTTATAGTGGAAAGCTGTAAACAAATGCTAAAGGAAAGGAATAGTTACATGAACTCAATGCTTCTGTCATTTGCTTCAGCAGTAATCAACTTAAAATCAGATGGGTTATCCACAAGGTGCCTCTAAAAGTTTATGTAGGAAATTGAACTAAAAGATGAGTTTTAGTTTGTGTAGATATTTTTTTAATCTACACATCAATTTTTTATAACACACACTTCGCATAAACTTTTTTATTATGCTGTAACATTGTATCCCAATTTCATTAAGCATTCCCATGTAAATTCATGTTGAAGTTCTATAAAAATTCTGTTTTCTGGCTACATTACCAGTAACCTGCTGAATCCTCTAAATGTCTATACTGTTGTTCTCATTCTTTCCCACAGTATCACCTTTGATAAGGCAGGGTTGTGATTGCACCTTGTTGGACATGGGACCCCAAGCTCTGAGGATGCACCATACATTATCGTTGGGGGCCTAGGAGAGGATCACTGTCTAGCCTGGGGCCACCTACCCCGTGATGGGCACTCCTTCAGGGTTTCCACTCTTGTCAGATTGTTGTTCTCTGAGGAACAGATATATGTTATGTATCCTTTATTTACCTGCTCATTGAATATACCCAGTCCTGGGCTGGTTTTCAGATGGCATATAGTCTAGTTGGGTGAGAAAGCAGAGAATCAGAAAAAGTTAGGTGAAACGAGAGTCGACTCCCAACTAAATGAAAGAGTGAAAGAGAGGTGGGCTGGTCCCTGGGAGCAGGCTGGGACCAGCCCACCTCTCTTTCACTCTTTCATTTAGTTGTTTTGGAAGCCCTGCTTGCCACTGTCCAAGAGGTAAGTTTAACACTCTCATCCTCAGAATCCTCTAATGGATCCTGGTGTGTGTGTTGCCACATCTCAAGGAGCCGCTGGTGAGGTGATGGGTGTTAATGCACTCACACTTGGGTTTGTGAAGATGATGGAACTTCCTGGGTGATCTCAGGCCTCCTTCTGCTGTGCAGCTGTTGTTCAGGCCTTCTCCTGCCCACTGTGAAAGACTTTAGGGCTGCGGAAGCCGTGGGTTATACTGAGCGGTTCTCAGGGCCCAGGACGCAGGCTCTGACACCCCACTGTGCTTGCCTGCAGTGACCGCCTGGCCCTCCTTCAGGTGCGGAGGATCCTGCAGCAGCTGGGCCTGGACAGCACATGTGAGGACAGCATCATAGTCAAGGAGGTGTGTGGAGTTGTGTCCCGTCGTGCAGCCCAGCTCTGTGGTGCTGGCATGGCTGCTGTCGTGGAGAAAAGGCGGGAAGACCAGGGGCTGGAACACCTGCGGATCACCGTGGGTGTAGACGGCACCCTGTACAAGCTGCACCCACAGTGAGTGTCCTGAGGGGCCTGGTGGAGGCAGGGTGGGGCCCTTGGCTGCCCAGTGGGAAGATATGTTCTGCCCTTTTGTGGAACTGGAGTGCTGCATGGCGAAGTCACCCTTGAATGTAACAGACAAGGGGTGAGCCCCGGTGCCTTGGCCTCCTGGTTGCAAGGGTGGGAGCATTAGCTGGCCCCTCTAGAGCCTGTTCCGCATTTGTATAAGGGCAGTAGTAATGTGCCTACCCTGATGGCTAAGTGATAGGGATTTGATTTAATGAATTCTTATATGTCACGGTCTCAAGATAATGTGCTGGTGTTATTAGCATACATTTCCCACATCTCACAAGGGCGTATTGAGAATTGAGTGTTGTGCATGGTGTAGCATGCTCATCAACTATTAGCTGCTTGTAGGTTTCTATTTTATATTGAATTCCTTTATAAAGGAAAACATAACTTTTTAAAACAGATCATTAAAAAAGACAGTAAGGGAAGGGGGAGAGAGAGAGAGAAAGGTTTTATCAGCTGATTCATGTTCCAGGCCAAGCTAAAACCAGGAGCCAAGACTTCCATCTGGGCTTCCCTTGTGGGTAGCAGGTGAATTCCTCTAGCTGTCATCTTCTACGTCCCAGGCACATGAACAGCAGAACAGCCAGGGCACCAAAATTGGCACTCCAATAAAGTGTACAGGTTTCCAAGTCAGGGCTTAACTTACTGCACCACAAGGCTGTCGGCTAAAGAGTTAGATTTTTAAAAAATTACTTATTTGAGAGGCAGAAAAAGAAAGCAAAATTACTCACTCCTCAAATACCCACAACACTATGCCAAGACCAAGCATGTTAACAGGAAACTGGAATGAGTGGAGCTGCGACTGACCCGAACACTCTGAACCTGAATGTGGGTTTCCCATGCAGTTTCTTCACCACAAGATCAAATGCCTGCCTGCCTGTCTACCTGCCTGCCTGCTCTGGAAAAAACTTGAGAAAAGGAAGGATTTTAGAAAAAGGCAGACCTCATGCGGATTCTAGCTGTGCCAATTTTGGCAAGTTTCTGAACACTTGAGCAACAGTTTCTTTATTCGGTACAGAGTAATCACTGTTGTCACAGTATTATTCACTACACATTGTCCCTCTGTGTGTGACACCCATGAGCCATCCATCCCACATTGATAGTGGCCAGCAAAGGGAGAGAGTGTCAGAGCAGTGTAAGAAGCAGCTGGCAGCCTTGAGAAGGACAGCAGGAGTAAACGAGACCAATCTCTGTTAGGCTGCTAAAGCCCATCTTTCTTCCCTGTAGCTTTTCTCGGATACTGCAGGAGACTGTGCAGGAGCTAGCCCCGCGCTGCGAGGTGACTTTCATGCTGTCAGAAGATGGCAGTGGAAAGGGAGCAGCTCTCATCACCGCTGTGGCCAAGAGACTGCAGCTGCCACGGAGAGAGAACTAGGAGCCCCAGGCACTGTGCATCCCAACAGGCCTTTCATCTGGGAAGAGTCGCTCCAGGACCAGCAGGCAGACTCCTGGCTGACCTCACCCTGTGGATGGCTGAGAGAGCCCCAGGTTCTTGGGCATTCCTCATGTCATCTTGTTACTGGATTTACAAAGGCATTAAATGACACCTCTGTCATGTGGACTGGGGCCAGAGATGGACCAATTCATAAAATCAAATGGTCTGGCTCAAGCAGGCCCCTGTCAGCCGACTATAGGCCTGAGTTGTTAGTTGTGTGTGGCCTTGGGTTTTGTGGCTGCTGAACACCAAAGCATGTACAGAAGCTGGCCGAGGGGTCTTGCTGGCTGAGCTCTGCCTTTTGTGATGATGAGGCCCTCAACTTGTGGTTAAACATTGAGAGGGATTTGTGTCAGGATTTGAGGGGATCCAGTGTAAATATGCATAACTTGCCTTAACTTGCCACATCGATGTCCAAGTGAAGGGAGAACAAAGCTTGTCACGTGTCCGGCCCCAGGAGGCAGCAGGGCTGGTGGCTGAGGGACCCTACAGGAGTCTGGTTATGCTTCCAGAAATCCTTTGGCACCCTGTGGGCTTTTCTCCTCCATGGGGGTGTCTGGGGACAGGGCACTTCTCCAGGCATCTGTTTTCCATTTTACCTGGGGCTCTTGTTGATAGTTGTTTAAAGGACTGCTAGATACATGAAATCCAGTGAACCAATAAAAATACTTGATTTCCCAAGAAGCTTGGCTTGAGGTGTTGGTATTTCTCCTGGGAGGCCTGTTGGTAATCCCATGCTCTGTTGGTGGATGGGATGAGAATCAATGGAGTTGCAGAAGTTGAAGGATCTTGTTAGTCCCAGCTGCCTACCAACAGGGAAAACAACGTATGGAACATCTGCTACAGTTTCCTTAACAGAGCATCCCGATTTAACTTGAACAAATACTTCCTGTGACTGAATACTTACCATGTGACCCTGTAATTCTAGCCCACTTTTGTACAGTTGAGGGTGATTGGAAGGCATTTGTTTATCTATCTGTCTGTTCATCTATTTTGAAAGGCAAAGGCAGATGTGCAGTGGACAGCATGTCCAGATACCTGTGGGGGACATGATGGCAGACTCCTCTAGGCCAGAAGGGGATGGGCATCAGCTATCTCATCAGAGGATAGAAAGCAGAGCAGATTGGACAGTTCTGACCAAGCTTTGCAGCATGTTCCTTTGGCTGCACTAAGGTGGACTTTGTCAACCAATAGCCCCAGGAAGGATTTTCTCAACCCTGCAGCAACAAAACCGACGATGTCTCGGGGCTAGAGACACTACTCAAGTGACACCCTAGGAACACTCTTCCTAACATCAGGGGTTTTTTGGAGGTCATCAAATGACTGTCTCCCATCCTCGGCTTCTAATGTTAGAAAGAAGCAGCCTTCTCTCTCTCCTCCCCTTGCGAACACAGGAGAAAAGAAAAAGACTAAAACGTGTGTCCCACCCACCTATCTCCATACCTGACCCTCCCCATCCTTATCAAAGGCCCACATGAGCATGCATTCCTCTTAACTATGGGAACAACATTAAAAAAGAAATTTAGAAATTTACAGAAAGGCTGATGAATAGAGGGTTCTTCCATCTGTGGGTTCATTCCTCAAATGCTAGGGCTGGTCCAGGCTGTAGCCGGGAACTGGGAACTTGGTCCAAGTCTCCAGTGTGGGTGGCAGGGACCTAACTACTTGGCCTATCCCCTGCTACCCTGCTGAGTGCGCATGAGCAGGCAGTTAAAACTGGGAGAGGAGTTGGGATTGGAGCACTAACACTGATACGGGATCTAGCTTCCCTGGCAGCATTTTTTTTTTTAAAAAAAACAGATCAGATTTACATAGAGAAGGAGAAACAGAAAATCTACTATCCACTGGTTCACTCCCCCAAATGGCCATAATGGCTGAACCTGAGCTGATCCAAAGCCAGGAGCCAGGAGCTTCTGAGTCTCCCATGCAGGTTCAGGATACCAAATTTTTGAGCCATCCTCCACTGCTTTCCCAGGCCATAAGCAGGGGCTGGATGGGAAGTGGAGCAGCTGAAATACCAACCGGTGTTCATAGAAGATATCAGCGCTTGCCAGGTGAGCATTTAGTCATTGTGCTGGGTCTGCTGACAACATAACTAACCTTGTAGCCTCGAAGCTGTTCTCCTCCACCTGGGAACTTGGTCCCTCCCACTCACCCTGGAGCTGTGTGGAGTTGGCCTGTCCCAACCCCTTCTGCAGTAACAGCCTGTGCTGTTCTTCTTCCTCCCACCCTGCCTTGACCTGAACTGCCTGTGCCTGCTTCTCTTGTCACTCCTTTAGGCACAAAGTGGGAAGCCCGCACTGTGTCATCCTGACTGCATTTTATTATGGAGGGAGCCATGAGCAAGTGATAAAATTCTTGGAGAAAATTTCAGAAAAAGTGAAGCCCCAAATGGAAAGAACAACCTTCAAGATACTCCGGGGTGATTCTGATTGATACGTTGCTCCTGAGCCACCGAGGGCTGTTGGCTGTCTCTTCCAGAGGTGCTGAAGCAGATGGACAGAGTGGAGGAGCCCAAGGCCCAAACAGTGAGGAGGAAGGTGCGCTGGGACTGGGGACAGATGAGGGAGCCGAGGGTCCCGGAAAATAGCTTTCCATGTGTTCAGTGAACATGTGTGCCAACAATGCTCTGACTGTCTCCTAGCTTACCAAAAGTAATTGCTTTGCATTTTGAAATTTCTGCTATCTGGAGTCATGTTGGTGGACTTTCTATGTTTACCTTCTTGTATTTGGAGATTGTATTTCCTCTTTGGGGAGAGGCTCTGTTGTATCTGATTCTGTGTTAGTCAACCTGGCTGTCCTGGCTCTGTCCCCAGGCCTGCCTTCCTTGTGAGACACCTTCAGCATCCAGGCCTATTCTCTACTGGTTCTCCTGGGGCATTTCTTTTTAAAAGATTTATTCTATTTGAAAGGCAGTGTTATAGAGAGGAAAGAGAGAGAGAAGGAATCTTCCATCTGCTGATTCAGTCCCCAAATGACTACAACAGCCAACGCTGGGCCAACCTGAAGCCAGGAGCCAAGGGCTTCCTTCAGGTCGCCCATGTGGGTTCAGGGTCCCAAGGCAGTGAGCAGCTGGGACACAAATTGATGCCCATGTGGGATGCTGGCACCATGGGTGGAGGCTCAGCCTACTATGCCATGGTGCTGGCCCTGTAGGGGCATCTCTTTAAAAATTATATCTATATCTATATCTATCTATCTATCTATCTATCTATCTATCTATCTATCTATCTATGTATTATGTGTGTGTGTGTGTGTACACATCTGAGATAGAAATAGGAGAGAGAGAAAGTAAGTGAATGAGCACTATCTGACATCTATTGGTTTGTAACAGTTGTGGCTGGGCCAAGCTGAAGCCAGGAGCCAGGAACTCTATCTGTCTTCCAGTGGGTTGCTAGAACTTAAGTCCTGGCACCATGATCTATTGCTTCCTGGGTGTGTTAGCAGGGAGCTGTATGTGAAGTGGAGCAGCCAGGACTTGAACCAGGACTCTGATATGGGATGTTGTCATCTCAAGGGGAAGCTTCACCTATTGTGCCACAGTGCCTTACTGAGTGGATGAGCAGGTCTACAGAGAGATTCAGGTTACTGGGCCACCCTTTCTCCCATGACCTGGTCTCTCAGTACATGCTTGGCAGGTTAGAGCAGGTCACCCAAACTGCTTCTCTCGCAACTCCGCTCTCTCAGATGAAAAAACAGGCCCAAGGTATCCAGGCAACCTTGTACATTCCAACTAATTGACAGCATCATAGAATCCTTGCACCAGAACTCCAGAATTGGTAGGTGTCTTGTCTTTGCATTAGGCCGGCCCCAGAAACACCTGGGGCAATGGATGCTCCACTTCTCCTGCAAGTTTACTAGGCAAGACCAGCAACCGTACAACAAGGTAAACCATGCTTCAGTTGTGCTTGTGAGAACCCTGGGGTCTTTTCCTCTCAGAAAAACATCTTCAGCTGCATTTCCTGTTTTCTTGCCCCATCACTCCTTTTTCCCAGTGATCCTCAGGTCTGAAAGGGTAGATGGCTACAGAGTCAGATTTAGATTTTCCTCATACCTCTGCAGAACCGGTGCCCTCATCCCTTCTTATATTTGTCAGAGAGCTTGTTTCCTCTGCTTGCTGTGGGCTTGGATGAGTGCTCCACAGGGACAAGAACATGGGTCTCCTTATTCTTATTTGACCCCAGATCCAATCCCAGTGGCTAGCACTGAGTCACCACTGGAAAGTTCTGTAAATGAATACCCGAATGAATAAATGCTCAAACAGGCACCTCCGCTTTCCTTTGGATTTCTCCGTTTTCCTGCCTCACTCAGTGGGACTCATACACAGCAGAGGCACCAAGTCTTGCTCTGGGCACCAAAAACCTAGAGAAATTTGAGACTCCTTTCCTGTCCTATAAGAACTCACAGATTATCAAGGAAAGAATGCCAGATACATATCTGCAACTTACTGTGGTGAGCAGGAGCATGAGGGAGGCACAGCTCCTGACCATGCCCTGTCTGCTTTACATCAAGAACCAGGTGTGTGTGCAGACCATACTGAAACATACGGGTTCTATTTCAGAATAATGTTTGTAAGTGCATAAGATACATAGGTTTACAAAGGAAACCAGTAGTATTGAATTATGGCTACTGAAAAATTAAAGTAGTGATAGGATATTGCCAATGCTCACCTTAGCAGAAATCTTTTTTAAGATTCATTTTGTTTTTATTGGAAAAGTAGATTTATGGGTCTGGTACAATGGCCTAGTGGCTTAAGTCCTTGCCTTGAATGCACCAGGATCCCATATGGGTGCATGTTCTAATTCTGGCAGCTCCACTTCCCATCCAGTTCCCTGCTTGTGGCTTGAGAAAGCAGTCGAAGACCGCTCAAAGCCTTGGGAACCTACACCTGCATGGGGGACCTGGAGGAGGTTCCTGGCTCCTGGCTTCAGATCAGCGCAGCACCAGCCGTTGTGGTCACTTGGGGAGTGAATCATTGAACGGAAGGTCTTCCTGTTGTCTCTCCTCCTCTCTGTATATCTGACTTTGTAATAAAAATAAGTAATTTTTTTTAAAAAAGTAGATTTACAGAGAAAAGGAGAGACAGAGAGAAAAATATTCCATGTGCTGGTCCCCTCCCCAAATTGCTTTGGGCCATTCTCCTCTGCTTTCCCATGCCTCAAGCAGGGAGCTGGGTGGGAAGTGGAGAAGCTGGGACATAAACTGGCATCCTCATGGGATGCTGGTGATTGCAGGTGGAGGATTAGCTCAGCCATCACATTGGCCCCAAGCAGGAATCTAGTTTTAGAATTTTGAGGTTCTGATGAACATAAACAGCATTTAGAGACATTTGCAAAGACAACACAGAAAAGTATTTGTGTTTTTATATGGGAGGAGACCAAAGTCAGAAGTGCTAGTAACACTGCTGTGGATTGTCTGCCACGTAATCCACCATTGAAGGAATCAGTACATTTCAGAAAGAAGCTACCAGTTTTTTCCCCAGTGAAGTTAATGTGGGTCTCTTGTGCTTAGGTTAATGTTAACCTGCCTCAAATGTCCTAATGGGGCTGGTGCTTTAGCAGGATGGTGTGTGAGATGGAGACAGCCAATGTGGTTTAAACTCAGAAGCATGGGTTCAGCTTTGGGTGTGCTGTCTGCACTTCCTGGGCTTCTACTTGCCTCGTGAGGGAAAGAGTGAAAAGCAAGCAACATCCTTAGCAGGTAGTGTGAGAACAGTTCAAGCCTGTTCTGTGGGCTTGTGGAGACGCTGTGTACCTCTTGAGTGTTTTCATGTGCTTGCTGCTGTTGTTAAGGGAGTCAGTCTTACCACTGCTGGGTGGGTGAACTTGAACATCAACACTAAGGTGGCTTCGAACCTGTTGGCAGACATGTGGATGAATGACAAGCAGCAGCTGGAAGGCACAGGCCTTTTTGTCAGCTGCTTCCCACCACCTGTGTGTACCCCCTTCTGTTTTCACAGCTCAAAGCTCCCGGTGAGCCACAGAGGCAGGAGGGGACTTGGGAAGTCATTGATGACAAAGGGCCCTGAGAGCTCATGCTGGAGAGAATCAGGGGGTGGGCAGTCAGGTAAGAGTTGGTGGAGAGAATCAGGGGGGTGGGCAGTCAGGTAAGAGTTGGGTGCCCCATGCAGGTACAGCCAGAGAGGATGTGGGCTGAGGGGAAAGGGAAAACACTGCAGACCTTCCAGAACTTTGTTTCTAATGAAGCAGAGGTAATAGACAACACTGGTGGCATCTGGAAAATCTTTCTCTGTCTCTCCTTTCTATAAATCTGGCTTTCCAGTAAAAATAAATCTTAAAAAAAAAATCTTCCATCCTTTGGTTTACTCCCCATTGGCTGCAACGGCCAGAGCTAAGTTGATCTGCAGCCAGGAGCATCCTCTGGATCTCCCACATGGGCGCAGGGTCCCAAGGCTTTGGACCATCCTTCTCTGCTTTATCAGACCACAACAAGCAGGGAGCTGGATGGGAAGTGGGATAGCCGGGATTTGAACTGGCACCCTTATTAAATCCTGGAGCAAGGCAAGGTTTTAGCCACTAGGCTATCATGCCAGTTCTGCCCCACCCCTTTTTTTTAAAATCCCATCTCACATCTCTTTTGGGTTTGTATGTGTGAACTTGAAGAGTGGTTACTAAAAGTTATATAAACTGAATAATAAAGGAAAAAAAAAACAGACCCAAAAGAGATGTGCAAGGGTCCAAAGACTTAGCTATGTGTTGTCTCCTGGGATGAGTTAGCAGGGATCTGGCTCAGAAGCAGAGCAGTTAGAACCCAATGTGGCACTGTGATATGGAGTGCTGGCATCCTAAGCAGTGGCTTAGCTTGCTGTGCCACAACATTGGCCCTTCAACTGGATATATACTCTGTCAACTCCAATGTGTCGTTAAGCCTAGCCAGTGAATTCTTAATTTAAATTACTACATTTCCAATTGCAGAATATCCATTTCTTTCTAGAGATCCCACTATTGTATTGGCCTCACTCATCTTTTCAACAGTTTGCCTATTTCTGTTTTCTCTAACACATAGCTGTGTTGTAATGGTAATTTTGAATCCTTCACCTGCCAGTTCTGTAAGACTGTTTCTGTTGCCTGTTTTTCTCCTGCTCACAAGTTCCACTTTTTTTTCTTGGATTTATTTTTTGCATATTATGTATAAATAACCATAAAGTCTGGGGTAGATTTTATTTTCCACCAGCAAGAGGAACACTTTCTTGTCTGACCATGACAGGCACGGGCCAGTCACCATCGTCCAGACTAAAGCTGAGCCGACTTTGCTCAGTTGGTTTCAGGTACTTCAGCGTTGAAGTCACTGTGGTTTATCGCAGACCCTTCCTTCTGCAGCGTCTCTCTACCCAGCATGATAGTATTGAAAGAAATCTTTGTATTTTCAGCCTATCCTGTGCCTCCTCTACCTCCAAGCACTTAGAAAAAAAAAATCCCGCATGGCAGCACTATCAGGTGGGGAAGGCTGGCTGTGCACCTGAGGCTTCTCCGGACGGTGGAAGCCAGCCGGCTTGTCTGTGAGAGCTGGTTGCTTTCTCACTCGCTCGCTCTCCCTCTCAGAGCAGGCCTGCCTCTCTGGCAGGGGCAGCCTCTGTTGACCATGCTCAGACTCCACAAGTACCCAGAAAGGAGAGCCATCACTGATCTCCAGCCAGCTCGGCAGAGATCCAGTGGGTTTACTTCCAGTGTGTTTCCTTGCATCCGTAGCTTTCCAGTGTCTCTAAAAAGAAATAGGACTTTCTGAAGAATATCCTTTTTTTTCCTTTTCATTGCTGCAAGGGATACAAGTGTTTGCTACTGCCTTCTTATAGTTTAACCACTATTCTTTATTTATGATTTATTTTTTATTACAAAGTCAGATATAGAGAGAGGAGGAAAGACAGATAGGAAGATCTCCCAACCGATGATTCACTCCCCAAGTGACCGCAACGGTTGGTGCTGTGCCGATCCGGAACCAGGAGCCAGGAACCTCTTCCAGGTCGCCCTTGCGGGTGCAGGGTTCCAAGGCTTTGGGCCATCCTCGACTGCTTTCCTAGGCCACAAGCAGGGAGCTGGATGGGAAGTGGGGCTGCCGGAATCAGAACTGGCGCCTGTATGGGATCCTGGTGCATTCAAGGCGAGGGCTTTAGCCACTAGGCCATTGTGCTGGGCCCTAATTTTCTGTTTTTCTTTCCTTACTGCTTCCTGTAGAATGTTTCTCAACCCTGTCTTTCAATTCAGTAGTTCTTTCTGTAGCTGTATATATTCTGATCAGCACATGTTCATCTATTATGTCTTTGGTATTCTGTTTTGTGATGAAGTCCAATTTTTAATGGCTTGTGTTTTTTGTGGCCTAGTTAAAACAAAAACCTTTGTGTACGTTTCTGTTATCTTTTTTCATACATAATGGTTGTAGTTTTTAATGATTTCATGTTGTCATCTTTTCCCTTATCTGATTACGTGATGATCCTTAGTTTACATTCTTGGTCTGCCTCTTCTAGTATTTCTGCCTCAGATAATGTGTATCACCCTCTTTATGACATTCCTTTTAGGTGTCTTTGTTTCTCCTGTCTTGTTCATTGTCTCTGTGCTATGGCTGGGATATGGTTTGGTCTCCAGTAGGGGCACATGTGTCAGAAATGAGGTCTCCCAACTTGACAGTGCAGTATAGTGGGAGATTACTGGAGACACTGCCCACGGATGGGATTGAATAGTTCCCAGAAGTTCCTAGAAGATTGAGTTACAAGGGTAAGTCTGGTCCTCCCGGGTCTCTGGTTTCCTGTCTTGTATTGTGCCTGTTTCCCGCACGCATATGCTTCCACTATGACAATGATGCAGAGCAACCTCCAAAACTGGCTGGAGGAGTTGCTGTGGAAACCCCAAAGTAAGTTCCATATATGGAATGCCCAGTGTGCAGAAAGCCAGTTATTGGCGCTGGGATGGTGGCAGAAAGGAGTGGCCCCAGGACTTGAACCCAGGTACTCTGATACGGTATGCAGACATCCTTAGTGGTGTCTTAACCTCTCTCCCAAATGTCCCACCCCCTCATGAAGATTTTGAAGACATTTCATCATTATGGATAACATTATGATTTATATCATCATTTATATTTTTATAATTCCTGGTAAACCTAAATAAAAATACTATTTACCAGATACTCGTGCTGAGAAAAGCTGTAAGTGTGGAGGAATAGAGGTTGAAATTGAGTACAAAAATAAACCCAACGGTGGGATTAGGGTTGAGGGGCAAAAGAGATAGACTGCTGAGTTACTGACATCACAGACCAAATCCAGCCAGCGTCCATTTCCTCTGACACTAATGCCCATGCCAAGTGCCTGCTGAAACAAGGTAACTACCTGGCTGGCTTCTCGTTGATATGTGTATGTTTATCTGTGTCTTGTCTTAGAAGTTTTTCCAGGATCCACTCTCCAATCTCCTTTCCCTCCTGTGCCCGTCAAGCAGAGATGGCAGCGCTGACTGGGTCAAACTGAAATCCCAACGTTCTTCTCCCAGTGCAGCAGAGCGATATAGTCATATTCTATGCATGATTCTAGTCTGTCTCAATTTTTGAATCCTTTGGTGAGGTCAGGGAAGGCTTCCGGGGTGAGAGCAAGGGCGGCTGCCCCAGGATTGAAACTTGGATCTCAACTGTTGGACAGTGTCTGGAGTGTCTGCACAAAAGAGAATTAAATTGTAGATCAGCTGCAAGGTTATTGTGATAGCCCTGGTGCTCTGCTGCCTCCAGGGGCGGGAACCCTGTGGGAGCGCATAGCTGGCATTTTTTTTGCTTGAAATTAGGAAATCTTTTGCTTCCTCTGTGAATTCAATGGACTGCTGTGCTAGGATGGAGTCCTTTTTGTGTGGTGAAAATGAAACAAGAGATTTGGCTCGTCATTTCGAGGTGGTGGGCAGATGAGCGCTCTCTCCAGTGTCGGGCATGGAGCCAGTGCAAGAGCATGTGGTCACATTTTTGTCCAACATCATCAAGAGCACAGAGAAGCTGTGATCCCGGCCTCGGAGGAGTGAGCTTTGATTGTTGTGTGGCCCTCCGGAGACCTTCCAGAGACCGTTGCCTAGTAAGTTTTACTTTGAGCCTTTGTTTGGGGTTGATGCTGTGTCATCACTCAAGAGCTAACGTCACTCCCAGCTGATGGTGGCCCTGGGAACCTTCCCAGTGCCGTGGCGGGTGGGGGTAGGGGAGACACTGATTGGTAGTGGATGGTCAGGCTGAAAGGCAGTTATCTGTGTTGTATTCCTTCCTGGCCGCCAGTTTAGTTCTTCTCAAAGTAGACTAGTCATCTGTCCATCCTCTTCCTCATGGTGCCAGGGATATTGGGATAGGGTGCAAATACAAGTTCAAAACAGAATTTATGCTATTCTTTTGTGCTCAGCTATATTTTGGTTTATCTGAGTTGGAGCGTCTGTTGGCATACTCTTCTGAGTGGAATGGTTGGCTTTGACTTTTCTATTTAGAGAAGAAATTAGGCAGTGTCCATTTGCTGGTAGGCATGGGAGGATGGACTGGAACTGGATGGAGCTTGTGAGAATATGCAGAATGGCTGAATGAATGAACATACAACTGGCTGAATATGATGAGGAGCCTCAGAATGGAATAGGGAATTTATCCCTCTAGAAGCTAAGTAGATCCAGGGCTGGGCAGTAGTTACTATCCATGAAAAACAGTGATAATTTAAATGCAAGGAGTACTGAGGAGTCCTCAAAAAGTTTGTGAGAAATACCTACTATAAAAAAAAGCTTGGGGCCTGGCACGGTGGCCTAGCAATTGAAGTCCTTGCCTTGAACGCCCCGGGACCCCATGTGCTCGCTGGTTCTTCTGCTCGCCGGCAGCTCCACTTCCCATCCAGCTCCCTGCTTGTGACCTGGGAAAGCAGTCAAGGACGGCCCAAAGCCTTGGGACCCGGCACCCACATGGGAGACTTGAAGGAGGTTCCTGGCTCCTGGTTCCGGATCGGCACAGCACCAGCCGTTGAGGTCACTTGGGAGTGAATCATCAGACGGAGGATCTTCCTCACTGTCTCTCTTCCTCTCTGTACATCTGATTTTGCAATACAAAAAAAGCTTGAACACATATTTCATTTGGTTTTTCTTGCGCCAAAATAACATTATCTTTTAAATTTACTTTCCATGAACTATTTGAGGTACTCTCCTATCTGGTTCCTAAATTTCTTCCTAACCCCAATTAAGTCATGAGTGTAGGACTTAAGAAAAGCCACATGGGAGAGGTGACCATGACCTCAAGAACCCCGGAGGCTGGGCCAGACTTGGGAATGGGGTCCTAGGGACCTGACTTTATCATTTTCCAGAATATGGGCCAGTCTGCAAAGCCAAGCCTCATGTTAGCTGGCTCGGCTGGAGGCAGCGTGTAACTCAAAGCTTCCATCACCTTTGCCCCTGTTTACTAGAAACCTTGTAAGTGTAGGATCCTTTCTTAGGCTGGAGTTAGTGGCTGATGGTGTGTTCACAAACAACCACAGATGAGCATGATTTTCATTCTTGTCAGTTTTGACCAAGAATGATCAGGTTTGCCTTTAAGAATCCAGAGAACTAAGCTTACTTCAAGAGAGTCAGAGGGAAGCAGATTTTGTCTTGAGCATCACCAGCCATAGATGGCAAGGCTGCTGTAAGAGTGACACATCATTCATCCAGGTCTTGGGTGGATACCTTGGTCTGAAGGTTAGAATTGATGGAATTAAGCATGGGCCTTTGAAAGGTGATTAGGTGTGAGGACAGAGCCTTGTGAAAGAGATTAGTCCCCTCACATAAGAGGCCTCAGGAGGAGTCAGGGTGTGGTGTGCTGGTTTGAGCTGCTGCCATGATGCTGTCAACCTAGAGTGGAGCTCTGGTTCAAATCCTGACTGTTCCACTTCCTACATAACTCCTGGTGATGCACCTGGGAACACAGTGGGGATGGCTCAAGTACCTGGATGCTTGCCACTCATATGCAAACCTTGAATGGAGTTCTTGGTTCTTGTCTTTGACCTGGTCCAGCCATTTGGGAGTGAGCCAGTAGTTGAGTCTCCCTCTACTTCTCCCTCCTTTTGTCCTTCCTCCTCTCCCTCCCCTATCCTCCTCTCTCCCTTCTTTTGGTCACTCTGCCTTTCAGATAAAATAAATAAGTCTTGAGATTGCGTTGTGGCGTAGCATCACAACATGTTAAGCTGTTGCCCATGACACTGGCATCCCATAAGGATGCTACCTTGAGTCTTGGCCGCTCCACTTCTGGTGCAATTCCCTGCTAATGTGCCTAGAAGAATTGGAGGGATGGCCCAAGTACTTAGGCCCCAGTAATCTACATGGGAGACCTAGAAGCCCCTGGCTGCTGGCTTCAACCTGGCACTGCAGTCTACTAGGGAACAGGTGGTATGGTTGAGTGGGAAACATTGGCAGCCACCCCTAGGTCTTCACTAAAGATGGTGAAGGGACAGGAGGTTTTGTCTTTGAAGGAAGCAAAGGAGGAAGAAGAAAGGAAGTAGCCTGAGACATTTGTTACAACCCCAGCACGAGCCAGAGGTCAGCCTTCTTGATTTTGTCCACTAACCTGGGCAGGTTTTAAGACCTAAGTGCTTTCATTAGTGCTGAGCTGTGGGTGCTTTGCCCATAAAATAGTTAAGGCTTGTGGCTAAAGAGCCCCAAGTTTAAAACCCAGCCCTGCTGCTGCAGCTCCATTTGCACACGGATTAACTCGTCCATGCTTCAGTCTCTCCATCCATGACATTATTTCTCCTTCTTTGTATTATTGGGAAGCTTCTAGCCGTCCACATGCATCAAATCCTCAGCCCCATGCCTGGTACACATGAGTGCTCAGTGCACAACGCCACCATTGTCATCACCTCTCATCATTGTTGTCTTCCCCGCCATTGCCACTATTCCTGTCCTTCTCACTCCAGGTTCTTTTGGGAGCTCAGTGGCAATAAAGCATTTCAAAGCTAAAAGTGCCATGGCACTTGCCCCCGAGGCCCTCATCCCTCCTCCTTCCCAAGAACCTGAGCACAGGCTGTCCCCCTTTCGGCCCCCTGGTGCCTCTTGATTTTATGACAAACCCATCTTCTCTCTCCTTCTGTTCTCAGGACCTCAACTAACCAGCTATAAAACTTTCCCAGAGCATTGTTCCCAAGGAGGAAGAGAGCTACAGCTCCCACCCATACCTGCTCTGTGCCAAGAATCTGCATTTGGGCTGCAAGGAAAGCTTATGTTCTCTTGGGAAAAATGAAAGTGAGCCCAAGTAAAGAACCAGCCAAGCTGTTGTACATCCTCCCAAGGCAAGTGGGCAGGCAGCCTGGGTGTGCACGCCCCAGTCACACAGCCATCAGGCCCTGTCTGGCCTTTTGTATTAAGTGGCTTGCTGTCCTCCTCAAAATGGATAAGGAAATACACAAACCTTAGGATCTCAAAAGGAGAACCCTGGAGGTGAAACTCATTTATGTTACTGAGGAGGGCCAGGGAAGAACAAACACTGTCCCAGAGTCACCGAGCATAACTGGAAGGGACAAAATATAATTGAATTGTGGATTTGTTGGTTGTAAAATCAGTATCCCTAAATTCAGGTTAAGTACCCCAAGCAATGAGACATCTAATTTGAAATCATGGTTGTTAGGGCACCTGGACTAGAATGCTTTAGAAGGGAAGTGTTTGGTTTACTCAGATGCTCTAGATCCCAAGGGAGTGGGAGGCTCCCAGTTCTGAAAGAGCTGGGCCAGTCTGAAAGGAATCCATGGGCTTCCCAGGCCATGGAATGAGGGGACAAGGTGGCTCCCACAGAAAGGCAGCACTAACTATAGACTGTCCCCTGTGCAGGGCCATGGAAAATGCCACCGACATCTCCATGATCTCTAACCAAGTCTTCAAGAGAACTCCACTCTGCACAACCTTTACACTGAGTGCTCTAGGACTGCTTTGGGCTCCTCCCCGGCTCCCAGCCCCCGGAGTAGCAGCAGTGGTACTAGGGAGGAGAAAGGGAGTAGCAGCAGCTCTTCCTATTGAGCCTGGGAGCCTGTCAGAACTCAGGCGGATCCCCTAGAGGGCGCATCTGTGACTCAGGGCAGTGCTTGAACCAGACTTCAAAGTTGCACTGGTTCAGAAAAGGAGGCCAGAGTGGCTGTGGGAACTGTCACCTTTGTCAGGCCGCATAGCATAAGTTGGAAAATTTCTTTTTTCTTTTCTTTTTTTTTTTTTTAATAAAAACAAAGTTAAACCCTAAATGACAAGCTCTATATTTTATTTTATTTTTAGATTCATTTTATTTGAAGAGCACAGCTACAGAAAGATGGAGGGAGAGACGCACAGAGATCTTCCATCTGCCTGTTCACCCCCCAAACAGTTACAACAGACAGGCCAGGCCAAAGCCAGGGACATCTGAGTCTGCCATGTGGATGCAGAGACCCACTTGCTCATCTTCTGCTTTCCCAGGAGCATTAGCAGGAAGCTGCATCAGAAGTGGAACAGCTAGGACTTGAATCAGCACTCATATAGCATGCTGGCATTGCAGGTGGCAGCTTAACCTGATGTGCTACAGCACAGACCCTGAAAATCTGTATTTTATATTCAGTTGTTTTCTGCTTTGGACTATGTCAGATGTATGGATTTTGTTAGCACAGCTTGAGGTAGCCCAGGTCACCTGTCAGTTCCCCTGCAGAAGGAGCTAATGCAGAAAGCAGATGCAAATCAGAAGCCATACACTTCCTGTCATGTCCCTGCAGACCTGTCTGTTCAGGCACGTTCAGCCAAAGTGTTTTCACAGGCACTTTACCTAACAGGTGTGTTTTAATGCATAGGCATGGATGATTCCACTTGGATAAGATGTTCAGGACAGGCAAATCCATGGATATAGAAAGGAGCATCATGGTTGCAGTAGCTGGGAGAGGTAGAAAGGAATAAGTGTTCATGGCTGTGGGTTCCTTTGTGGGGGATGACAGGTGTGTTGGAATGAGTGCTGATGGTGACACAGTCCTGTGAATATTCCACAACCGCTGAATGTTGCACTTTAAAGGGTGAATCTGGGACCCCCAGATTAAGTCTACACCTGCAATTCTGTTATCCCATTTTGAAGTCCTGGCTGCCCCGCTTCCCATCTAGCCCCTTCTCATGTGCCTGGGGAAAGTAGTGGAAGGTGAGCCAAGTATCTGGGCTCCTGCATGCACATGGAGACCGGAGTTCCTGGCTCTGGGCTTCTGCCTGGCCTAGCCTTGGTGGTCACAGACTGAGGAAGTGAACCAGTAGATACATGGTCTCTCTGTGTCTTTCCCCCTCTCTCTGCCTCACTCTGCCTTTCAGATAAATCTTAAAAAAAAAAAAAAAGGTGAATATTTTGGGATATGAGTTATATCTCAGTTTTTAGAGTTATAGAAGTTTAGTTACATATATAATAAGTTTAGCAATGTATATAATATATATAATATCTTATGTACAAAAAATAACCTAGGGGTTATGGGGTAAGATTAAAAAGTCATAAATATAAGTTCTAATATTTTCTTCCCTTATCTCAACAAATTATTTTGTGTTTCCCCAAGGAAGTGGTCATTTAAACACCTTTGAATGGGCCACATCCCCAGTTAGAAGTCAAGTGAATGTTTGGCCCTAGCGGTTAAGCCAAAGCTTGAATGCCCGTGGCTTGTGTTAGAGTACCTAGTTGGAGTCCTGGCTTCATTCCTGATTCCTGCTCCTGCTACTGTTGTGTCCTTGGCGGCATTGCCACTTTGTAGTAGGGCTAGTAGTTAGATCACTTTTTCCACGTAGGAAACCTGGATTGAGTTCCCAGCTCCTTTGACCAGTCCCAGCTCTGTTTGTTATGGGTATGTGTGTGTGGAAGATGGAGCTCTGTCCGTCTTCCTCTACTTCCCAAATTAATGAAGAGAAACCAAATTTAAATAACTAAAAACCAAATTTAAAAACTATTATTTAAAAACAAACTAAAACTTGGTTGGTGTTGTGTTGCAGTGGGTCAATGCCATAGCTTGCAATACCTTGCATCCTGTATTGGGGTGCTTGTTTTTGAGTCTTGGTTACTCTACTTCTGATTCAATTCTATGATAGCGCTCCTGGGAAAACAACAGGAGATGGTCCGAATGCTTGGTCCTCTGCCCCCACATGGGAAACCCTGATGGAGTTTGGGAATCTTGGTTTAACCCTGGTTCAACCCCAGTCGTTGAAACCATCTGGGGAATGAACCAGCAGAAGGAAAATCTCACTGTTTCCCTTTCTCTCCCTGTCATTTGGCTTTTCAAATAAATTAATTAATTAAAGAATCTAGGAGTCTGGTGTTGTGACATGGTATATTAAGATGTTACCTATGATACTAGTATCCTGTGTGGGCATCCCAGTTACTTTACAACTGGCCCAGCTCCCTGGTATTGCACCTGAGAAAGCAATGGAAGATGGCCCAAATGCTTGAGCTCCTGCCATCATGGGGGAGACCCAGAGGAAGCTTATGGTTCAGAGTGGCCCATCCTTGACTCTTCTGGAAATTGGGAAGTGAACCAACAGATGGAAGATTTTCCTCTGTATGGGTAACTCCACTTTTCAATAAGTAAACCTTTTTTTTTTTAAAAAAAAGATGGAACTTAAGTGAGCAGCTCTTTGTTTGTTTATTTGTTTGAAAGACAGATTTTACAGAGAAGGAGAAAGAGAGAGAAATCTTTCATCTGCTGCTTCACTCCCCAAATGGCTGTAACAGCCAGAGCTGAACTGATCTGAACGGGGGGGCAACTTCCTCCATGTCTTCCACACGGGTGCAGGGGCCCAAGGACTTGAGCCATTCTCTGCTGCTTTCCCAGGCTGTAAGCAGAGAGTTGGATTGGAAGTAGAGCAGCTGGGACATGAAGCAGAGCCCGTATAGTATGCTGGTGCTTCAGGGTAGAGGATTAGTGTGCCTTCATGCCAGCCCCAGCCCTTTTTGTTTTGACAATTGTTTTGAATTTCAGTAAAACCGACAATGAATCATTCAACACTAGTAACAGTTAATTTATATTGAATAGTCAGTGCCAAGCATTTTATTCTGAGGATTCTGTTTATGTAATAATATTTTCCAAGCCTGTGGGCCTTGACTACTTTGTTAATATCTATTTTACAGTTGAGAAAACTGAGCTTCAGATAGTTGAAGTAGCTTTTCCATAGTCAAAGCTATTACGTAGACCAGAGCTTTAAACCAAGCAGGTTGGCATTGGCACCGTCTGATTTCAACACCTACTGTGTGCCAAGAAGTATAAACACACAAAATTCATATGATAGAACTGTCTGAGTCTCTCCTCTCACATAATACCCTGGGGAGAGCAGATTAAATATGAATGTTAAAGCAGATCTTGCTTGATTTAGCAAACCAGTAACAAAAATTCCCACAACATTTGTGTGTGCCTTTGGGTTGGGCTGGGCTGGGGAGGGTCTGAGGTGTGAGCAGTGACAAGTGTTTTTGCTATGGCTCTGGCAGAGTTCCCCTCTGCCTGAGCCTCAGGGGTTGACAGGGCACCCAGCATTAGCCAGGACTGTAATCACCAACTCTTGGCTCACTCCCCTTAGAGCTGGGAGGGCCTTGCCTGGAAGTAACACACTGGGATCTGCAGCACAAATGGACTTGCCTAAGGGCAAAGCACTGCACCGGTCAGCTGTGCAGGACCCCTCAGTGACAGCCAAGTTTCTACTTAGGATATCTGATCTGTGTTAAACAAGCATGATTACCTCCTTCACTCAGCATAACCTCCTCCAAATTTGCCCATGCCATTGCCAACAGCAGGGAGTCCTTGTTATTAAGGCTGGATAGTACTTCATTAAAAAAATAGATGTACATATTTTCTGTATCCATTCACCGTTCACCTACTTTATATATATAAATGTTTATATATTATTTATTTATTATCATATAATAATAAATTACTATTAATATTATATTGTTATATAAAATACATTATATAATATATTATATATTGTTATATATTATTTATATATATACAAATGTTTATAGGTGTTTATGTAGCACTCTCATAGCTAGAAAACTAGGTTTTAGTCCCTTAAAACTTCCCATTTACGTTTGTCTGGTATGGAAAGCAGTGAAATGGTGACGGAGAGCACACTTGTGAAAAAAATTTGTACCTTTGAAGATTTGGAGTCTTGACTCATTCCCATTTCTACTGGATTCCTTCCCAAAGCAGGTACCCTCTTTAGATCTGGCTGGCCACAAGGGTGTTAGCTCCCAAACAAGGCTCTAGGGAGTTTTCTTCTAGAACAGTGTCCTGCCAGAAGCCTCTGGACTCACCCTGTTCCTGGCTTGGCTTTCCCAGTTGGTGAGGACAGAGGCAAGACTGCCAGACCCTGACCCACTACCTTTGAACTTGACTTCTCTCCAGGCATTGGAACCTCTGCTGCTGAGGACAGCGGTGAACGGGACAGGACTCTGACAGCACAGACACCTTCACCACCATGGGGCAGAACTGCCAGCGAGGACAGGTAAGCTGGCTCTGGCCCTTGTTGGCTGCTGCTTTCCCCAGGAGGGAGGGGTTCACAGAGCACTGCCTGATCAGCACCGTCTCTTGGGGCTGCAACAGTGAGTGAAATGCCCCCCTTTCTCTGCTCACAGCTCATAGCCTCCCTACCCCACAAGGCTTTGTGAAAGTTGAGTTCCATCCTGTGTCCAACACCCAGGTTCTCGTGCAGAGTCTAAGGTGCCTACGTGGTTTACAATGGGGCTGGGGATCAGTAAGCACATAAATCTGAAGAATCAATTCATACATTAATCTGAGGATGCCCTTTGTCCAGTAGACCCCCATGGCTGTTTGCTTCTATCTGCTGGCACCTCACAAGCATGTTGGAAGTCTTCCTGGCTCTGGGAAAAGAGGTGAATTTCCAAGCCAGAAACTTGTTTGGGGTGTTGTTGCCACCTCTCATGGCCCACACCATCCCCTGCCTGTGCCTTCCTAACTTTGCCAGCCCCAGGCAGACTGCCACTCAGGGTTTAAAGCAGGCTAGACCAGCCTTGGAGAGGTAGCACAAAGTAGTCAGTGTCACAGGCACCATGTGGCAATCTGCAGGTTTGGGCGCTGGAGTTCAATGTTGATTGTGGATCTGAGGTTAGCAGGTAAGGATCCAGAGAGGATCATGGACTCCAAGGTATCAAATGCAAGGCAGAAATCCAGGAGTTGGAAATTGGTTTGATTTCTCAAGTACATTTCTCACTTAAAAAGAAAAGATGTATTTGAAATGGTTGCAACAACTCGGGTTGGTTCAGGCTACAGCCAGGAGCCAAGGACTTCATCCAGGTTTCACATGTGGGTGGCAGGGAACAAGTACTTGGGTCTTTTTCTGCTGCTTTTCCAGGTGCATTAGCAGGGAGTGGGACAGAAAACAAAACAACTGGTACTTCAGCTTGCACTCTATAATGGGATGTCAGTATTGCAAGGGGTGGCTTAACTCACTGCACCGCAATGCCAGCTCCAAGTTCAGTTCTTACTGTTCTGTTCTATGTCAGTCAATAATGTTTGCTATAGATTCTGCCATTTAATAAGTGGTTGAGGCAGATGTGTGGCACATCAGGTTGAGCTGCCACCTGTGACAACCAGATCCCATATCAGAGTGCTCATTGGAGTCATGGCTGCTGTGTCTTCCCAGTTTTCTGCTAATGCATCCTGGGAAGGCAGTTGAGGCTCAAGTGCTTGGGTCCCTGCCACCCCACATGCAAGACTCAGATGAAGCTCCAGCTTCTGCCTGAACCAGTCCCAGCTGTTGCAGGCATATGGAGAATGAACTAGCCAGAGGAAGATACCACTCCCTCTTCTATCACTCTGCATTTCAAACAAACATAGTTTTAGCAAAAGAAAAAGGAAACCATAGAAATCATGGTCCTAGGGAAGTAAAAGAAAGGGTGGGGAGACCTCTAGGCAACCCATTTACCCAGCAGCATCTAGGCAAGTTCTCCACATGCCCAAGACTCAAACCATCTAGATCTTCACCTGTACCCCACAGACATGAGCTTCCCATGCAAGGGCTCTGTGGCAACCTTGTAGATGTCCCAGGCTTATGTGAGAATTTGGAGAAAGACTGCAGGCAAAGGTGCTGTCTGCTGCTGGCTGGCAGCCATTAGGCAGACCATGAGAGAGACCCTGAGCAGAACTTAAAGTAAAAGTAGGAAATCAGCATAGCACAGCCTTTCTCAGGCTGGACCAACTCAACATCTATCCATCCTTAGGAATATGTGGTTGGAGGGCCCCCATTTTCTGTGTCTTAAATTATACACTTCTGGGTCCAGCATGATGGCTCAGTGGCAAAATCCTTGCCTTGTATGTGCCGGAATCCCAGCTGGGTGTTGGTTTATATTCTGGCTGCTCCATTTTCCATCTAGCTCCATGTTTGTGGCCTGGGAAAGCAGTAGAAGATGGCCCAAGACTCTGGGATCCTGCACCTGTGTGGGGGACCCAGAAGAAACTCCTGGCTTCAGATCAACTCAGCTCCAGCCATTGTGGCCACTTTGGGAGTGAACCAGTAATGGAAGATCTTTCTCTTTGTCTCTCCTCTCTGTGAATTCTTTCCAGTAAAAATAAATCTTTAAAAAAATTATATATATCCAAGTATGTGAGGGAGAGAGACATATAGACATTTAAAGACAGAGACAAAGCAGAGACAGACATGCCCCAGCTGCTGTGTTACTCCTCACGCGGCCACAGAAGTGTTGGCTGGACTGAGCTAGACTGGGCTGGAGTGGACTGGACTGGGCTGGAACCAAAGCTGGGAGCTAGAACTCAACCCAGGTCTCCCATGAGATTTTGGTGGTTGGGGGTCACTCCTGCTTCTGCCTCCTAGGTTCTACATTGGCAGGAAGCTGGAGTCAGAAGCCAAAGCTGGCTGTTGAACACAGGTCTTCCTATGTGGGACACGGGCATCTTAACTGGCATTTTTAACTGCGAGGCCAAATGTTCCACCTCTCAGGCCATCTTGGTTGTATTTTTTCTCCCCTGGTTTCGCTTTGATTTCACACAGAACTGCAAGGGTAAGTGGAGACTGGCAGAATCCTGTGAGATCTCCAAGTTGGCAGCACAGTCCTTTGAGGCCTCTAGTCAGGACTGATGCATGTACCTGTCCTTGGACCACATCTGTTCTGGCATGGGGTTTCCCAGGAAGGCTGTCTCTAGCAGGTCCCGGGTTGAAACCAGGACTGCTTCATCCTGCCAGTTGGAATGAAAGTGCACAGCCAGGCTCTGATCATCTGACTGATCTCCCTTCTTGCTGGCTGTGATGCAGGCCTGCTGGCCACATGAGTGTCCCCAACATTCATTACTGGAGGTCTGATTTCAGTCTGCCTGGGAGCATTGTAACTCATCTCTCCAGTCCCTTCATGGCAGCTTAACTAGACTGTGGGTCTCCAGCAGAGACTCATTCATGGCAAGGACCCTAGGAGCAGCAAAAGGGAGCGGGCCCCCCAAAATGCATGCAATCCATTGCAATTATCCTACTGACCAAACCAAGCCACATGGCCATCCCCAGAGCCACAGTGGGTAGACTCTACAAGAGCATGAACTAGAAGCAGTTACTGTGGCTATTCCTGGCAAACACTTTATTGTGCCCTCCAGCTATGATCTTGAAAAATTTCATGTGGGCTTTTGTCTGGATCAGCTGCAGCTTCACCAATCCATCAGAGAAGGGGAGTTATACAAGAGCAGGATGGCAGATCCTTCCCAGACTCTACCAAGTGCTAGCTGTCCCTCCATGGCCCTGTTCCCTTCAGAATCACCTAGAGAGCTCTGCATCCTGCAGTTTTGAGACAGTGGGAGATAGTCTTGAGGCTTGGTGGGGCTGGTGGTTGAGCAGGAATTAGAACCCCGTGGTCTGTGGGACAGCCCCTCTCTGGGCCTCTCCAGCAGGTCAGCGGGAGCCGTACTTTTACTGGTGATGACACATCTGCCTTCCCAAATGGACTGTGAGTTTCCTGTGGCAGAGCCTCTGTTTTATAGTGTTAGTCCTCCAGAGCCTAGCACAAGGTGGGCACCTTTAGAAGCACCCAGGAAGTATTCATGTATCTGCATTTGTAAATTGCATATTTCTGAGCTCTGGTGAACTTCATGCAGAAAATTGTTCATTTCTGTTAGAATTTGCTTAGACCTTTCAAGGTTGTTTGAGCACCTTACTTAGGAGCATTAGTATGTTGTGATTGCAAGTTGCCTTAAGAAGCTTTTTTTTAAAGATTTATTTATTTTTATTACAAAGTCAGATATACAGAGAAGAGGAGAGACAGTGAGGAAGATCTTCCATCTGATGATTCACTCCCCAAGTGAGCACAATGGCCGGTACTGTGCCGATTCAGAGCCAGGAGCCAGGAGCCAGGAGCCAGGGACTTCCTCCAGGTCTCCCACGTGGGTGCAGGGTCCTAAGGCTTTGGGCCGTCCTTGACTGCTTTCCCAGGCCACAAGCAGGGAGCTGGATGGGAAGTGAAGCTGCCAGGATAGAACCAGTGCCGATATGGGATCCCTGCGCGTTCAAGGTGAGGACTTTAGCCACTAGGCCACGCCACCGGGCCCAGAAGCTTTTGTAATACTTCATCTTATTCTGCCTCTCTTTCAGGCCACAGAACCTCAAGTGGCAATGCAGCCACCACTCACTGAAAGCAAGGTAAGAAACGTTCTTCTCATTTCCTCTGTAACATTGACTGTGAAATGTAGATATTGCATTGACAATTTCTTTGGGGCATTCTGATCATAGTTTGAAGCTAGTCATACAGCTCTACTGTGGATTGCCTGGAGGGGCAGCAGGGACCTCTCACCTACTCTCTTCTGGGCCAAGCATACCTCTCCAGGGCCTCTGTTACAAGGCTCTCCTTCTTAGCTGTTTATTGGAAGCAAAATGCTAAGCATCAGAGTCACACACAGGGCCCATGTGTGCCAAAACTGCATGGTATACAGACAATGGGAGAGGCCTGGCAGAGGATACGGGAGGATCTCTCCTGCCTGTCTCACATGTGTAACATCAGGCTGGCCAGGAAATTGGCCTCTGGCCCCTCTGCACTTCAACACAGAAATATTTCACAGCATTCCTACTGACAATCCCATGTGGCCCCAAGTCAAAGTTTCCTGGGTTGTTCGCAATGCCTCCCCTGCCCAGGTACTTTGTGCCTTTAAAACTTTGTGCCTTTGTGATCCAGTGGGGCTCAGTTATGTGAGGGTAGTAAAGACCTTAAGAATCTGCTTCTTGGGAGAAGGGCTGGTGCCTTTGTTTCCCTCTACCTGGGCCTATTACCTGGTCCCAGGTGAGACCCAAGGCTGTGTGTGGATTCATCACCGCCTCTGCCCTGATCCTTACTCCACCTGTTAAGTAGCAACTTTATTGTTCTTGCAAAAATGAACAAGAGGACGTTCTCAGTCTCAAAGGAGTTAGGGCTGAGAAATGAAGCTCAGCATGAAAATAAAAAGTTGCAACACTGAATGGCAAGATAGAAGGTCAGTGAGATGTGGCAAGACTTGCAATCATGATGCAAATGAATGTGCCAGCTCAGAAGGGATGTACTAAGCTGAGACAGCAGCAAGTGCAGGATTGTGGATGGAGAAGCTGGAGGAGGCTGATGAAGTGGACTAAGGTTGGTTGCCCAGGTAAGGGACTCTGGTATTCTTGTTGAGCCGTCACATGATGAGATTGGTTTTGGTCTTCAGTAGCCAAAAAAAAAATGTTATTTTTTTTTAAGGTTTATTTATTTTTATTACAAACTCAGATATACAGAGAGGAGGAAAGACAGACAGGAAGATCTTCTGTCCAATGATTCACTCCCCAAGTGACTACAACAGCTGGTGCTGTGTCTATCTGAAGCCAGGAGCCAGGAGCTCTTCCAGGTCTCCCACGTGGGTGCAGGAACCCAAAGCTTTGGGCCGTCCTCAACTGCTTTCCCGGGCCACAAGCAGGGAGCTGGATGGGAAGTGGGGCCGCCAGGATTAGAGCCAGTGACCATATGGGATCCCGGGGCGTTCAAGGCGAGGACTTTAGCTGCTAGGCCACCATACCGGCCCTCTACTTGCGATTGATTAATCTGTCGATGGGAAACCTGCAGGTAGCAATGGCTCACTGTATACTTGCAGAGATTTGTGCCCAACACATTCTCACCAGCAGGATTTCCTGGACAGTTAGTTCCAGAAGCTGGATTGAGGGGAGAGCTGATATACTGGGAAGGGCCTTGTCTTGGTTTCTTGAAGTTGCCATACCATCACAACCTGCCAGCTTAAGCAACGGAAAACATTTTTAAATGTATTGATTTATATCTTATTTGAGAGGTGAACAGAAAAAAAATCTCCCATCTGCTGATTAGACTACAAATATCCATAACAGCTGGGGGCTGGATCAAGGCAAGGCTGGGAACCAGGAACTGAGTCCAGGTCTCTTATGGGTGGCATACTCAACAGCTTGAGCTATTGCTGCTCTATCCCAGGGTACAGTATTAGTAGGAAGCTGTATCCCAAGCAGCATCTTACCTGCTATTCTAAACACCCAACCCCAGCCACAGACACTTGTCAGGGGAAGCTGGTTCTGCAGCTACCTCCAGACTGGGGCGCCGATGAGGATAAAGCAGAAATAGACATTGTGAGATGAAGCCAGACTAGCTCTAGCCTGCTTTGATTTCTCTGCCTTGCCCTATGTGTGTATAACCAGTGATTTGTTTACTGTCACCTACAGATTGTGGGCAAGGATTCTGCCTCTGCTACTTTTTAAAGATTTATTTATTTATTTGAAAATTGGAATTACAGGGGAGAGACAGAAATCTTCCATTTGTTGATTCCCTCCCAACTTGGCCGCAACACACAGAGGGGGATCGCATCAAAGCCAGGAGCCAGGAGTTTCCTTTGGGTCTCCTATATGGGTACAGTGGTCCAAGTCTGAACCACTTTCCTCTGCTTTCCCAGGCCATTAGCAGGGAGCTGGATTGGAAAGTGAAGCAACCAGTACTTGAACCAGTACCCACATGGGATGCCACCACGCCACAAGGCGAAGCCTAGTTGTCATTGCTTCTTGGTGAGAAGCAAATGTGGGACACATGAAATGCTTTACAAATATTGGTCGAGGGGATACATGACCAGAGGGGCACTTGAGAAGATTCAGCTTGGGAGAAACATTGAATTCTGAGTGCTGGGCATGTCTAGGGTTTTGGAAGAGCTTTGGGGAGAGGTGGAAGCTGAGGCTCAGCAAGGGCTTGTTGAAACAGACTATGGGTGTTTGTGAGCTGTTCCTCAGGAGGTGGCTCTTCTGTGAAGCCAGGCTGAAAACCAGGAATCAGCAAGGTCAACATTCCCTCCTGGGGTACCTACTCAGGACATGCAGGTCTCCAGCTCTCACCTCTCCACCAGGTCAAGATTCCAAAATACCCCAGGGCTGGAATTTCTTTTCTGGCTCTCTGGTCATCTTTGAGACCTTGGTAAACTTTACAAGCACCATACCTGCATTGATTGGTTCAGAGCAGATAATGATATTTGCTCTTCTAACCTCACTAGACTGTTACCTGGAGAAATGAGGCAGTTAATAAGAAGGCACTTTATAAACTGTCAATGTTGTACAAACACAGTTGCTGTTCCTGCTGCTCCCAGGGGTGGGGGTACAGTTTCCATCTGCTGGGCAACATTTCTGCAGTGCTCCTGTTGCTGCTGCTGTGGGTCAGGTGGGAAACTATACCTGCTGACACAGGATGCAGCCCACACTCTCCTACAGGCAGGTGTGTGATTTTCTTAAGTCATTCTATATTCATTTTATTAAAAAGGCTTGCTGGTTCAGTCCCTCAAATGCCTTCCAACAGCTAGGACTGGGTCAGGTTGAAGCCAGGAGCCAAGAACTCAATCTGGGTCTCCTTAAGTGGGTGGCAGGAGCCCAAGTCACGGAGCCATTGACTGCTGCCTCCTAGGGTATGTGTGAGCAAGAATCCAGGCACTGACACTGGAAAAAGGTCCCAAGTGGTGTCTTAACCAGAGCACCAAGCACCTATCTCAGACAGGTATATTTCAAGGCCTGGCGGCCTGTTAGATCACCTTACCCTAACCCAGATGGGAGAACCATAATAACTGAGCCAAGTTCAGGGTACCTGAGGGAGAGGTCAGGGCCAGCTGGAGGGGTAGGGAACTAAAGACCCTTTGGGTTGAGGTTCTCCTGGGAGTCCAAGGAGTAGGCACCAAAGCTGGGGGTAGAACAGTTAAGTGACAGTAAAAAGAGGGGGGGACAGAACAGAACTGAAAGTAGAGGGGACACTTGCAGGGCAGCATGAGCTCTGGCCTCAGGGAGCTGTCTGATTGGGGCAGATAAGCCCAGCCCCTTAGGAGACAGAAAGCCCTATCACGCAGGCGGTTGTGACCTAGCGTCACTTATCTGAGGCCCCGGCTGCACTGGGTGGCAGGGTGGTATGGACAAGGCTCTGGCTTGGCATCAGAACTGGGTCTGAGTCCCGGCTCCAAACGCACCCAAGCCGACACTGGGCAAGATGGCCCACTGGCTGCAGCTCAGGCTCCTGGTCTGTCACCAAGAGCCTTGGTCCAGATCCGGATGGACTCTGAGCACAGTGCATGCCCAGTCTGTGCTGGGGCTGTGGCCTGGGAGCCTGAGGTGAGTAGCTGTGGACAGATGAGGCTCTGTGAAGAAGGTAGGTGAGCTGGGTCTTGGCAGAGAAGGGACACTTGGTCATGGCACGCAAAGAAACAGGAGCAGGGCACTAGAGGAACAGCCTTGATGCTGGAAGGTTGGGGAGAGGGCAAGATTGGGGGAAATGGCTTTGCTGTGGCCCCTGGTACAGGAGAGATAATGGTAAAGATGGAATCCGATGACAGAAGAACTGGGACAGCAGGCAGTGGACCAGGAAGGATGGGACAAGGCAGGGATTTGGGGACAAGCCCACAATGTGATTAGGTGGCTTTTTAGCAGGGTTAATGTGGTCTGGAGCTCCAAATGAGAGGTGGTATGGTGGGGAGCCAGGAGCCAGTGAGAACAGACCAGAAGATTCCTGTGATATTTCTATCCTGGGAGCTGAGGGATGGGTCAGGCCTAGAGCTGGTTCTCAGTAAACACAGACAGGCTTGGGGGCCTGCTTGTACTCACTAGGTGGGAAGCAGCGAGTCACCTTCAAAGGCAGCTGTGCTCTTAAAGGCAGATATCCTGCTGGCTACTAGATGTCTCAGGGTAACCAGGTCAGAGAAGGGTTATAGCTTGGGTGTGTATGTGGGGGGTTACGTGCTCTTGACTACTGCACTGGTCTGTGCAACTTGCAGAGAGCCAGGCCTGAGCTCGGTGTGGGGGATGGAGCCATCGGCAAAGCCAGAGCCTTCCTCCAAGAGGAACGTTGGCAGCACCACATTCGAAGCAATCAAATCAGTCGGTGCTCGAGAGCCAGCTTGCTCTCATTCTGACCATGAAGGGGCTGTGTTTGATGTGTGCCAGAAAATAAAAATTCTCGCTGTTTCTGGCAGCAGCTGCTGCTGCTTATCCGAGGGGCAGGTCCAGTTTCTGTGGGGCCAGAAGCTTAAATAATGTTGTGGCGGAAGAGATGAAGTCTTTTTTAGAAAGGAACTCAAACATAAACATGAAGATATAAAACTGCTAGGCCTACCCAAGGCCTAAGAGGAGGGGATGCAGGGGCGAGGCCTCATCCACTTCCCAGCGTTATTCCAGGAGTCTATTCCCTAAGTGGCCATCAGAGGCAGGGGTTTAGCTATACCGTGCCATGGCAGCAGGGGATAAGGGCTGGGCACTGTTAACTCTGTCTTACGGGCTGTTTCTCTGCATTGGTCCTGGACAGGGGTGGGGGCTGTGCCCTGGCTCTGGCTTCAAGAGCACCAACCAGACTCCCCAGGTGGTAAGGGTAGCTGCCAGGACTTTGGAGGTTCTTGAGGGCTCTGTCCTGGACCCAAGTCTCTCTCATCTCCCTTTCCAATCAACCCACACATTTGCTAGGCTTGGCTAGGGTACCATGGGAACCCTCTTCCCTTGGGACGAGTGGACTCATCTCAGATTACCAAATGGTTCTGCTTGGTTCCATAGCCATTGGAGAAGTTGGTAGTCCCCAGGGGTGGGCAGGCAATAGGTAGTTGCACAGAGCCCAGCTCTCATTCTGTATCTCCCATTTGCTGGCTGCACAGGGTCCAGCAGGACTGAGGCCTCCCTAGGGCTTGGTTTCCTCAGCTGTTCAGTCAGCCTGGACGGCATCCAGCACACACAAGGCCATTATCAGTCCTAGGAGCAGACACCTCCTCTCCACCCCCTTGAACCGGTTTTGGCTTTTGGTGAAGGGGAGAACTCCCTGCCACCCCACCTAATTTTCTCTAATGAAGTGAAAAAGAAGGCAGCCCTAGACTCCTGCAGGGCCCCCAAACCAGAGAGAAGCCAGGAGGATGGAGACTGGCTTAGAGGCCTGTGCCCAGGTCCTGCGCTGCAGGCATACGCCTTCGGGGCAGCTGGTGGCTCAGGGGTGGGCGCGCCGGGTAGAGGCTGTCCAATCTGCTAGCTACAGTTTGGGTCGAGCGGCCCTGGACTATGGCTAGGCCCATGAGGACCCTGACGGATCGCCACGCTCAGAGTGAGGGACCAGGGTCCCGCAAGAGCCAACTGGAGCAGACACCCAAGTGCGAGGTCGCCCCTGGCGCGCCCGCTTCCGCCCGCTTTCCACGCCCATTTCTGCGAGTCCCCTCCCCGCGCCTCCGCGTCCATGGGCATCCCCTGGCCGAGGCTCCCTTTTCCATGGAAGGAGCTTGCTCCCAGCCTCCGAGCCGGGTGGCGCCTCCCACTCGTGCTCCGCACCACCACTTGCGCCCAGGCACGGCGCCTCCACGCGTGACGGTACGCGCCGCTCCCCTACGTGGGGGACGTGCCGGGTGATGCGGGCGTCGGGGGGGTGGCCTCGGCGCGTCGCCCGCCCCCTTTCCGGTGAGAGAGGGCGCGGCCGCCCCCTCCCTCCTCGGCCAGGACGCCGCGCCCGGCGCTGCAGAGGCGCGCGGCAGCCAATGGGCGCTGAGGAGGGGCCGACGGGTGGCTGTCACCCTGCGGGGCACGGGAGCGCGCGAGCCGCCGCCGCCGCCGCCGCGCCCGGGCCCAGGGGGCGGAGCCGCGGGCCGAGGGGAGGAGGCGGAGCGGCTGCGCCGCCGCAAGAGGACCACTGCTCGCCCGGCCACCCGCCTGCCGACCCGCGCGCCCGGCCGCCAGCATGATCGCCGCGCAGCTCCTGGCGTACTACTTCACCGAGCTCAAGGATGACCAGGTCAAGAAGGTGAGTCCCCGGCCACCGCGCACGCTCCTCGTCAGCCGGGGCCGGTTTCTGCCCGGCGAGGGGGCTTCCTTCGCGCTGTTCTTCTCTCCGGCATTGTGTATGCGAGTTGGCGCGGGCGGCGGGGCGGAGACCCCTGGGCTGGGCTGTTGCTGGCCGCAGTGTCCTTGAGACAGGCCGAGGGATGTCCGATGGGCACCCCGGGCACGCGGGGCTGGCTGCGAGGGGGCAGCCTTTGGTACCGGGCCTGTGTGCAGGATCGGATCTCCCGAGGGTGATAACCGGGATGCCGAGGAGGTGAGGCGGCCGCGGGCAGTCGTGCTGGCTGCAGGCCAGGCGCTCGGTGTTTGGGGTTCCCAGCGGGAAACGCTGGGCTTGCCCAACAGTTGCAGCTGCTCTTTAGGCTGAGGACCAAGCGACCTGCCTGGTTTTCCGGAATGGAGAGGGCTGCGTAGGCCACCGGAAACTTTGCTCAGAGGCCTTGGGTCTTGGAGTCGCACGTCTCAGTGGAATTTTTTATTCCTTTTGAGATGTAATTTCCAGCCAGCCCGGGAGCTCTCAGTAGGAGACCCTGGGCGCAGGCTGCGGACCGAGGCCTTGGCATGTGTGCTTGTTCGCTTGTGGCCTGTGTGTTCCGGCTCAGGGATGCAAATGCGGCTCTGTTCTAAGGGAGTGACTACCTTTGCTTGAGGTCTGCCCTGTGGCCGAGATCTGAAAGGTGTTAACATTCCCTCCCTCCTAGCCTTGTTTGCAAGGCACAGCCCAAGCTGCAGGGAGTGGGTTTTATCAGCTCCTGGTGTGGCTAAGGCTCCAGACCCACCCACCTGGGTGTGAGTGACTTCCCAATCTACCAGGGATGGACCTGCCAAGTCAGCCTGACTTTTAAGTTCATACAGGGAGTGCTTCCTACAGGTGAGAGGGAGGAGTGGCAGGCCTTGATTTGCTGCCCTGCAAGTCACATGGTGTCCCCAATCCTCTGGTCTACCCAAGACCACCCTTTCATCTGAGCAAGCAGGAAGCAGGCCTTCTGAGAGCCGCAGCTCATCCTCAAGGTCACCCTGCCAATGAGAGGTGGAGCCAGGGTGGGGTCTCCCCCCTCCCTCTGCTAGGACGCTTGACTTCCTCCTGAAAGTCAGCTGGAGAGAGACAGGCAGGCCCCTGGGGATCCTGCTTCTGAGGCTGATTCTGTGCTGTGGGTGGGGATTGTGCCATGACATGCCAGGGGACTCAACACCTTCTGCCAGCCGGCATGCTGGTCTCCCTTCTGGCTGCTGACCTGGAGCCGTGTGTGCCAACACGCTTCATCACAGCCCCAACGTCCTTCCCATGGGAGGAGGCAGGCCAGTTCTCTAGCCATGGCCGAAGCAGACTATACAGGGGGAAGCCTGCTCTTCCTCCTGAGCCTGCAGTGTCCACACCCTGAACCACTGCCTGCAGGGCTGCTGGCCCAGGGTGTTGTGGCCTCCGGGGGCTGAGTTGGCTGAGGCTGGCCCTGCCCCTACCCTGGGTGGGATGTCTGACTCATCAGCTGGTGGCCTGTGTCTGGGGTCAGTTCAGAGCTCCCCACCATTGCAGTACCCTGGCTTGGTAGTGCCCATGTTCCCCTTACCTGCTCCCCAGCAGGTGGCTAAGGATGTGACTTATAATTCACATGTCCGTCCTGAGGTTATAACTCTGGGGCTGCTTCTCTTCTGGCCCCAGAACCTTGCTGGTGGAGGGTTTTGAGGCCAGAGCTTCCTCCAGATAATATTAGCCGAGGAGAATGTCACGTAGGTTTTGGCATGCCACTCAGGTACTGCCAGGACCTGCAAGATATGATGTGTGGTATGGTCCCCAGGAGTCTTTGCTGTTCCCCACTGATGAGCGTACAGGTATGGGGGAGTCACACCCCGCTACCCCAGGCCACGTGGCTTGCTAGACACCAGCCCTTTCTCCAACACTCGCATGGTGTATGGGAAAAGAGTGGGTAGGAACACTGGACTCTAAGCCCAGGGCTTCCCATGAGGTTGGGTCCTGCCCACCGCCCCCAGGTGTGGGTGGCCATGATGATTCAGCCTTTGGGGTCCTGGAGACAGACCTGGTAACCTGGAGGTGGCAGGAGGGAAAGTGGGTGTTGCAGCGGAGTCTTCCAGTTATTGAGGACACAGACAAGCACGGGTCTCTTGGCTGCCTGTGTGGTGTGGCAGCCGGGCAGCCTCCTGCAGTCGGTTCTGGGCTGAGGTAGTGCAGGTGTCCCACTCCCCATGTAGAGCTCTGTTTTCCAGACTTCACACACAGCTTTAGCAGCTGCAGTGAAGAAGTGTCCTGGCATGGGGCTGAGCCACGCCTCAAACACAAGCTTCCCTTCCACTCTTCAGGGCTTTGTGCAGGAGAGGCAGGCACGGGCTTGTGTGTTCTTTTGACCAGTACCATTCATCAGAAGCCCAGATGCTTGCTAGCTTGGCAACTGGAGGCACATCTTGCCACCTCTCAGCAACTTTCGTGGCCTGGCCTCTTGCCAGCTCCCTCTGCTTGGGTTGGTTGGTAGGAGCCTGGAATAGGGCAAGGGTAAAGCAGATGCTTGCTTCTCAAAAGACTTGCTTTTCTCCAGGTTTTTCCATAACCTTACATAGTCCTTGCAAGTTAGGGGAGCAAGCAGGTGTGATTTGGGTAATGTCCAAACCCAGGCATCCTTGAGCTTGGCCTATAAGGTTTGGGAATCCAGGGCATGCAGGTATTCTAGCTGCCCAAGCAAGTATTGGGGTGAGAGCAATGAAAGTTGCAAAATAATGCAGACCTCTTGCTCTAGGGGTTGCACTGCCAGTCTGGGAGAGCTCAGGCAGCCAGGGAGAGCCTTATTGCTTAGTGAGTCTGCATTTTGTATTCTCTGTCCCCACCTCCGTGCCTGCTCCTGGGGTTTCTGCCCACGACAACCCCCGCTGCTTCAGCTGCATGGATAATTTGGGAATGTCGTGAGGGGATGCACTGAGCATACTGGGTGGCCATGCTGTGCTTTCACATCTGGCCACGCTGCACGCTACTCCCACGCTCCTGCTGTTCTCTGGAGAAGCCACAGGCACAGCCACAGGCTCTTTCCCTAAAAGACTGATTTGGCGTGACTGGGTCCGTCTCTGGTTGTGTCTGCATGCAGGGAGTCCTGACCTAGAATTAGCATTGAGCATGCCTGAGCAGCTCCAGGGAAATCTGGCTACACAGACCCCTGTGTTCAGTTGTCCTTGGTTATGGCCAGACTGCTGGCATCTCCTCATTGATTGATGGACTTCTGGAATGAAACCTTGCCCCAGGAATCCAGTTGTTTCTGTAGAAATTCTTGGGTGTATTCTGTATGAAGTATTGGGCAGGGCTGACAACTGTCAGTCATGTGGATGTGGTCCCTGGGCTCAAGGGGTATAGGTGACTATATATTACAGGCGCCATGCAATGTGGGCAGTTCATTGAGACCTGCCCGTGTGTCCTGGGGAATCACTCACTCTGGAACAGCTCAAACCAGGCTCCTGAAGTTATTCCAGGAGGGGATGCAAGTAGGCAGCCCTGTTTGAGCTAGCAAGTCAGGTGCCTACCACCTTCCAGACCAGTAAACGGAACTGTGGGATCTGACGAAACCACTTCCTGTGCAGAGCTGTTTGCCTGGGACCTGATCCTTAAAATGAGTGTACACTTTTCTGATGGATAGGTTTTTGCTTCTGGAAATAACATTTATTGTTCATAAGCAGTATAAGTGGCAATATTATGCTTTGCAAGGTGGAATTAAATGGGCAAATCACTCAGATGTGATTTTACTTTTTGTTTTAGTGATCTGTTGTGTCTGCACATGCTCCCAACACTGGGTGGGTGTCCTAGCAGACATCAGTTTGTAATGTGATGTCTGTAATTGATAAACTATCACAAGTGTCACATGCACACAAATGTGTTAACATACGTGTAAATGCATAGAGGCAGTCATTGGCGTTTTCAGAGACTTCCTCAAGGGTGTCAGGACAGGAAGCAGTATTTCTGATCTTCCGGAAGCTCCCTCCCCTCCAGAGAGAGACAGAGGTTTTAATCCCCATTTAGAAACCTCCAACAAAGGCTCCTCTGGAAGAGATAAGCAGTTTTTCCCAGGTCACAGGAAAGTCAGGAATGGCTCCAGATGACTCTGCCTGCTTCCTCTGCATCTCTTTTCCCTTTGGGAGGGGAAAAACAACCCATCTTAAACTTGGGTTTACCATGGAATTTTAAAATTCCCTACACAAATCAGCAAATAGAAGAGTTAATTTTTGTACTGTGGACATGAATGAGACTGAGCTGAGCATGACACATATCCATGTAGCCACTTTTTGGCTTGAGAAGTTACAGGCACAATTGTAATTGTTACACACACCGTGGAGCGTCAGCTAGTCCCACCTCCCATCCATCCCATTTGCTGCTTTCTCCCCAAGAGGTGACCTTTATTCTGAATGTCACTGCCTTGCAAGTTTGTATATATCTATTTCCTTATGTGTGTCATCTAGAAACAGAGTTTTACTGTTTGTGGTTTGGAAAAGTGTCCTGCTTGCATTCATGCAATATATGTTACTTTGTATGGTTTTGAATTTATATAAGGTAATGCTGTATTATGCATTCTGCTGTAACTTGCTTTTTTTTTTAAGCTGAACATGTTTTGAATATTTTTTGGCATTGGGGGGGTGGGAATCCATGTAGCTATTTCGTTGAAACTGTTTTATTTCTGTTCTCTCATTTGTAAATACTCTACAGCTGATTTTACCCTCTTGATGAACATTTGCGTTTTAAGTGACCGCTACAGCTTCTCTCTGGAACATAGTCCTTTAGCAAGCCTGCCCTGGCCGTAAGCTGCATGCCTTGGGCTGGAACAAGCAGGTGGAGGAGTTGTGCATATTTCCATTTACATGGCTGTACTTCAGCATCATGCCCCTCACTCACACTCCTGTCAGGAGCAGCCCTTGGTGTTTGGTCAAACCTTTGCAGGTTCCACTCCCATCACTTTGGTGGAGCTTAGTTTAAAATTAGTGCACTTCCTAACTTACCTAGCTTATCAAACGACTCTTGTTGCTGTCCATAGGCAGTGAAGTGGATGAGTGATGGGACAGCCGTGAGCTTTTTATTCTGCTGATTGCTTCAGGGTAAGGGGAGGTCCATGAAGTGCTGGGGATGGGGGTAGGTGTAGAGGAAGGCTTGGGTTGACTGGCTGTGGCTCTGGTGCTGGGGGTGATGCGCCCTTGTGCTTCCCACTCCGGCACTCCCCCTTCCTTGGTGGCTGCACTGGGTAGGGTTTTATCAGTTCCCTAAATGAGCCTGGCCCTTCCAGAGATCACTGCAGGCAGCAGCCTCTTCCGTAAAAGGAGAAGGTGGCTGCCTCCTGCAGTTGGTAAGACAGAAACCTGAGGTCTGCAGCCCAGCTCTGCAAATGGGAGCTGAGCAGGAAATGGGCTTGCCTGCTAGGGTCACAGAATCCATGCTGAGACCTTCAGGGTGCCTTCCTGGGGCATTCAGCCTTTTAAAGTGCTCAGCCTTGCGTCTCTTTGAATTGTGATTAGTGACAATATTGATCGGAAGCCCCACCCTGTAATGCCACCAATTGCACCTGCCTGGGAATGTGCTGTAGGCTGGCTTCCTTCATGCCCCACCTCTCTGGAGGTGGGTCCTACCGCCATCTCCCATGCCGCTCAATAGGAAATGGTGGAGTCTGCGTCCAGAACCATATCAACGTTTGACTCAGCCCGTGCTGAATAGCTGTAAGTCCCATAGCAGTAAACTCACTATTTTAAAGTGCACAGTTCAAGTTAAGAGTTTTCTAATCCAGTTCACAAGGCTTTGCCCTGCCCTCATGACTATCAAATTCCAGAATGTTTCCTTCACCCTCCTAAAATAAATCCTCTCCCAGTAGGAGCCATTCCCCATCTTTCCCTCCATCCAGCTCCTGGCAACCACTAATCTTACCTTTGTAGGATTTACCTCTTCTGGGCATTTTCTGTTAATCTATAAATGCCATGTAGCATAAAGTTCTCAGGGTCTGTCTGTGCTATAGTGTGTCTGTACTTTTTTTTTTAAACAAAGCAATTCAGTCAAGTTGGATGGACTTTAGGGTCTGTTTTTTTTTTTTTAAGATTTATTTAATTTTTATTGGAAAGTCAGATTTATAGAGAGAGGGAGAGACAAAGATCTTCTGTCCGGTTCACTCCCCAAGTAACTGCAACAGCCAGAGTTGCACTGATCTGAAGCCAGGAACTTCTCTTGGGTCTCCCAGGCGGGTGCAGGGTCCCAAGGCTTCCAGGCCACAAGCAGGGAGCTGGATGAGAGGTGGAACATCCAGGGCATGAATCAGTACCCATACGGGATCCTGGTGGTTGCAAGGCAAGGATTTAGCCATGAGGCTATTGTGCCAGGTCCAGTTGATTGCTTTTTATGGCTGAATGATAAAACTTAGTTATTTAAAACAGTTTGAGTTCTAGTTCATATATTACAATATTATTACGCACAGCTGAAAGTATCTTAGGAGGTTTATTCCAGTGGGGCAGGAACGGGGCGGGGGGGGGGGGGGAGGGGGGGGGAGGGGGTGAATGTGGTGATCAACGGAAAAGGGGAAGGGAGGCCAGAAGAGACAGAGCCGCACCTGGGGGCCTTTTTTTCTGCAAGGTGTGGGGGGCAGGGTTGGGAGGGATTGAGGGCAGGCCCCAGGGGATTGGTGCCTGCAGGTGAATGCCTAGGGATGACTGGTGAGTAGGCAGGGTTGGGGCTGGAAGATTGGGGGTGGGATTCTCCGGTGGAATGCCAGGTTACATCTGATTGGTGGATGGCTAGACTGGCGCGAATTTAATGAGGAAGAGGAAATGGCGCCAGGTCCAGGGTGGGATATTTTGTGTAACTCCTTACAAAACCCCCATCATTTCTTTGTGCCAGGCTGTTTTTACCTATTGATTCTTAGGGATAATGCTGTCGTATCTTCTGGGTATCACTCCAGGAAGCCATCCTCTCAGACGTCACAGGGGTGAAGTGACTGGCAGGGGACCCCTCACAGCTCTTGAGTAATGGGGACCGGAAACTCCCACCTCGTTCTTTTCCACCATCCCACAATGACTGGTTTGCTAATGTGGGTGGGGAAGCAGGTTTGAACGGGGAGGCTTGTGTGTGTGTGTGTGTGTGTGTCTGTCTGTCTGTGGGGGGAATGATGGGGCTGGCAGAGCAAACTTGAGGATCCCCCTGTCTCTGGCCCCTGGGTCCTCAGTGACTTATTCCTGCCCCACACGAGCGCTCTGCCTGCTGCTTGCCCATCCACTGAGGTCACAAGTAGTCATGTTGTGCCCAGATTGAGAGCCCCAAAAATCACCTGGAGTCTGAAATCAATCCAAGTGCACAAGGAGGGTTTATTTAAGTTTGGCATGTCCGAGCTTGGGTTCTTGGTTGAGAGTAGGCAGCTGGCAGACTGACCGGCTGGCTGGCCAGCCGGGGGCCAACACCCTTTGCTAGAGTGTGGCCCTGAACAGCACATTTGCAAAGTCTTTATAGGGCAGTCCATAATAGCTTGAAAATGGGCAATTCACAATAGCCTGCAAGGTGAGGGGAAATACCACACATTCCCTACCTATCTCGGCTGGACAGCCCATGAGCAACTAATGTAAGCACCCACTTAATTACTTGGAGCCACCCATGAAATAACCAGACTTGGGTGGGCCTTGATTCATGAGAATTGGGGCTCATCAGTGCTGAAGGTCACATAGGCCGTTTGGCCTGCAAGCTCACACAGTTTCTTAGTAGCCATGAGCCATGAACAAATGGTTGGGATTTTGATACTGAAGTTCCTCAGTCAGTGTGTTGGAGGAGTCCCTTCTGCCTGTGAAGGAAGTTGGTCATTTGCAGTGACATGACTGGGGCCTTGTCCTTGTTTTCAAATTTCTCCCCAGTCCCGCAGCCCCCATCTTAGAGAGGGCTGCCTGCCAGTAGAGGGCAGGGCTCATTATAATGCTCGCTTCATCCTGTCTGGTCATGCTTTGAGCTGCCATTGATTTCATCTATTGATTGACATGTGGGGTCTGCCTTCCCTCTTGTGATTCAGCCATACATCTTTCCCCTGATGTCTCTGGGTGTTTAGCAGAGACCCCATCTTACTGGTACAGACTTCCCCACAAGATCCTGGATATTTTGCTACATGCTTATAGGGTGGTTGGGTCCTTCCAGAAGGTGAGTTGGTAGGAATCTCTTCTTCCTGCCTCTTACTGAGGCCCTGGGGAGGGTGGGGGAGAATGGAGGCAGTCTTATAGGGGGAAGGGGCGGCAGAAAGCAGGGGAGCCAGGATGGGGACAGGCCTCCCTGACACCTCTGTCTTATGTTTACAATAACTGGAGCTGTCATCTGGGGCTTCAGAACCAAAGTACTGATGCTTGTCCTTCCCCCCAGATGTCCCTTGGCATTTAAGGAAGCAGCAGATGTGACACCTGTCCCACCTGCAGAAAAGTGTGTGTTCAAACATCAAGACACAGAGTTTGAAGGACGAAGCCTGCCAGGTTCCCGCAGGTCACTGCTCTTCCACCCACATTGTCATGGCCTGTTTCTCCAAGTCTTCACTTGCTGTGAAGACTTGTCTTGAAGAACTTCTTACATCCTTGTGTTTTTCTTGCGTGAGTCTGGTGCTCGTTTTGGAGCTCCAACTGTGAACCCAAGGTGTGCAGGAAAGGGCTTCTCCTGGCAGCATGTTCTGTCATGCAGTGTCCTCTCAGTGGATACTGTGTGCCCGGAGCAGCAACCTTCAGCCCCACATGGCTGTTGTGTGCTCCAAAGGGGACAGATCTGATTTCAGAAATGCTAAGTGTGAAATCCACACAGGTATTCCCAACCTTGAAGTATGGAGAGAAAGCAAGGGTTCATTTATAATTGTTTAGTGTTAATTGTGTGTTAAAGTGCTGTTTGGATATATGGCATTAAGTAAAATACTAAAGTAAAGTTCATGTGTTTTTTTCTTTTAATGTGGTGACTAGAAAATTTATTTTTTAAAGGGTTATTTATCTGAAAGGCAGACTTAGGGAAGAGAAAGATCTTCCATCCACTGGTTGATTGCCCGGATGGTGGCATTGGCTGGCGTAGGCCAAAACTTAGAGCCCTATCTGGGTCTCCACGTTTTTGAGGCAGGGATCCCAGCACTCGGTCCATCTTCTGCTTCTTTTCCAGGCATGTTAACTTGGAGCTGGTTCAGAAGCAAGTAAGTTTGGACCTGAACCCATGCCCAAACTAGATGTTGGTGTGGCAGGCAGAGGTTTAACTTGCCGCACCACAATGTTGGTTCCTGGAAAACTGAAAGACTGTGTGGCTTGCACTGTATACTCTTTGTGTGGAGTTTGGACCAGCCACCTGCATTAAAAGCAGTGGCTGCCTGTGGATCCTCAGGCCCCAGTTTCCTTACCTGCAAGGCAGGGAGGCTGGAGTCTCTTAGAGGCCCTGCAGCTTGCACAGTAATGTTGAGGGGTCGTCCAGCTCTCTTGGCCTCAATTTACTTATCTGTCAGATGCGGTAAGCCATTCCAGATTGGCTGTCTTCTGGATAAGAGGTAGCAGAGCTGTGAGCCTGGCCTTTGCTGTGAACTGTGGGACCCCCATGTCCATATGGCCTGGACTCCGGTGCCTTTGATAGTTGAGGGCAAGGGGTCAGTTTTCAGTCTTACTGCCTGTGCTGACAGGTACAGGCACATGGAGGAGTGCTCAAGATCACAGAGGGAGGTTGGGTTGTCACAGGGAAGGCAGCCCTGTCTGCTAGCACTCCAGGGCCCCTCCTCCCTCCTCTGGTCTGCAGGGATCCAGACTTCAGGAGCTGTGAGACTGGATGCTTGTCTGTCCCAGATCCTGGGCAGGGAGAAGGCAGAGAATCAGCCCGTTGTTCCTGTCCCGCCACATTCCAGGGCTGCTCTGTTCCCCTTGAGGGACCTGGAACCTCCTGTACTCTTAGCAAGTTAAGGGTTGGGCCAAACTTACCAGCCAGAAAGCTCCTGTTTGTAGGTACCAGGGTCACCAGGAGGACCCTGAGTGTGACTTCAGAGCCTCACACTAGTCTCCCAATAAGAGGGATCTTGGAGTGGGGGAAGGGAAGGGACTGAGTTTGGAGTTCCAGTTGTAGCTGCTCTGATGGCTGGGTGGTTAACTGCAGAACCCCATGGTTCTTTGTTGTAAGATAGTGTGGATGAAGTGTCCTCACAAGTTGTGCAGAGTTGGCTTGGGCTGCATCTGTGTTCTCCATCATAGAAGCTGAGCCTCCTCCTCAAGAGTGGGAATCTCACTCAGAGCAGGTATTTGGTAACACCTGCCACTAGTTCTGGCTCTGTTAATCCACACTCTGGGAGGCAGCAGTGATGACTCAAGTCCTTGTGACCAGCTCTGGCTGTTGTGGTCATTTGGAGAGTGAATCAGTGGATGGGAAATCTCTGTCTGTTTTCAAAGTCAATAGATGAGCAATCAGGATCTCCCTCCTGATTGGTGTGAGTTCTTGGATGTGTAAATAAGCCAGCTGGTAGTCCATGTTCGTGGAAACAGCCAAGATTCACAAACACAGACATCATGACAAGCAAGCCACTGGGACAGTAGGAAAGAAGCTGGCATGGGGGAATCTCCCCATCATGGTGTTTGTGCATTCCCAGGGACATGGCTCTCTGCTTTGAAGATATTCGCAGGCATGGGGTTTATTTTCTGAATGCATTAGGAGGCTCCCATAGGAAAGTGAGGGAAGAAGGAATAACTGCCTGGGACTCGGCCACAATTCAGAAGGAGAGAGAAAGAGGCTGGGGAGAAGGGCTGGGCTATTCGGGGAAGAGTTCTGCCTTGGCCTTATCTGAGCCAGCAACCCTCTAAGACCTCCCACCAGTGGCCTCACACCCTGCCCAGCCCAGCCCAGGAGCACACAGAGGGCCCTGGAAGACATGGCCCCTGCCCCACTGGCACTCATGAGCTAGCTGGAGGCCTGCACCATGTGCGTGTCCCTACAACCTCAAGGAGAGATACCTCCCACGCTGTGTCCCTTGGATCTGCAGTGGACACTTGGGGCCAAGGGGATGCTGAGGAGAGGCACAGACCGTGTGGGTGGGGCGGATCATGGCAGGTGCACCGGACAAGGTGAGTTGGGAAGAGGGGGTGGAGGATAGAGTCCAGCGAGTGGTTTCTCTGGCACAGATCTGGGGCTTCTGGCTGGCAGTTGAATGGGGTGGGAGGCATCCTGAGGGGACCTCCCTAGGTCAGAGGTCTTGCTTATACCCTCTATGCTCCTCCCTGTTCAGAGTTGGGCTGCTAAGTGCGCAGGAGAAACTTGTTTCCCCTGCTGGCACCCAGCAGTGAGGGTGCCTGGCAGCTGAAAGAAACCACATGCAGAAAGGGGAGTCCGGAGGCCCTCGCTGGTGCAGGCCGTCTGGAGTATCTGGCTGAACCAGGCCTTTAGCTGGCTGCGGCTTTTGAACTTCCTTCCTAAGACTAGGTGAGAGAGGAAAAGAACAGGCAGGCAGCTTGTCACGGGCCTGGTTCCGGAAGTAGGGAGCAAGGCTTCCCACGTGTCTCCCTGGCACTACATGCTCTCAGCAGGCCTGGCGGTGGGGGTTGGGACACGCAGCTTTCACACTAATGTCTCCCGTACTCTTGGCTCCTACATGGGCACGCTGGGCTGAGAGGAAGGAACACAGGGTTTGAAGAGCGTGGTGCCTGCCCCACCAGATCCCCACTGGATAGTGGGTCACTGTGGCCCATGCAGGAACCTCCCAGCCTTGGGACCTTGGAAGTAATGCTATCCGCCCTACTTCTGTAGACTACCCCGGGCAGCAAAGGGAATTCTTCACCTAGCACAGTTCCAGGATCAGGCTCATTTGATGGATGGCAAGGCTAAGGCACCATGAGGCCAGCAGAGCCTGAGTCAAAGGTGGGTGTCTCTGGGGCTCTTTCTGTGTTTCCCGTGGAAGCAGGTGGGGTCCTGAGGGAATCTTGGGTGAGGTTTCCAGTGCTTATCTGAGGGGCATTTGCCAGAGGAACTTAAGAAAGTGGAGGAAGGTTTCAAACCAGAAAGTATTTATGTTGTAATTCACTTAAAATTGTTAATTTTGTTTGTTTTAAAAGAGATAGAGATGGTGGGGGGGAGTATCTTCCAATCTGAAGCCAGGAGCCTGGAGCTTCTTACAGGTCTCCCACATGAGAGCAGGGTCCCAAGCACTTGGGCCATCTTCTGCTGCTTTCCCAGGCACATTAGCAGGAACCTGGATCAGTAGTAGAGAAGCCAGGACTCAAACTGGTGCTCATATGGGATGCCGATGCCATAGATAGAGGCTTATTAACCTATGCCATAGCACTGGCTCATGTAATTTTTTAAAAAGAGCAAAATTAAGAAACTGTATGTATGTGTGTGTGTGTGTGTGTGTGTGTGTGTGTGTGTGTGTGTTTAGGTATAAAAAAAAAGCCCTAGCACATAAAGCTATGATAATAGGAATTTGTTTAAGGAGATTGGGGAAGGAACACTTAATTTTTTTTTAAAGACTTTAATATATATGTATTTGACAATCTTTACATAGTTAATTGGGGCTAGGGTCAAGGGCTACAGGAAAGTGGGTAAGACTATTGTTTCCACATTATTGCTTTTTTTCTGCTCTGTGTCTGGGGTAAGAGGGGAGATAAAGGGAGAAGCCCCGCCCAGCCTCCCACCCTTCCCAGGTCCTCAATGTGGGGCATGCTCCAAGGGTCTTGCTCAAGTGGTTTGGATAGTTCAACAGTTATGAGTTGCTGCCAATCTCGCCATTTCAAGCATGATGAAATCGCTGCAGAATCCACTGGTTGACATAGTCCATCTTAGAGTTCCCTTTGCCCAGATTTTCACTGCCAACATATGGCTGGGGTGGTTGATCGATTTGTTCTGTCCTCTGTTGTGGTGCCAGGTATCCTCTGCAGGTTCTAATAGACTACCATATCCTCCATGTGCACCTGGATATGCTGACCACTGCTCCGTCTGAGCCACTGAGGAGGCTCGGCTCTGGCGTTTGCACTCCATGGCAGACCATGGGACCTGCAGTTCTTTTCATGATTGGAGTTCTGAGTCTTGTTCGATTGGGGAGATCCCTAAAGAAACTAAGGTGATCCCAGACCTGATTCTTGTGTGTGCTTGCCAGTACAGGCCCGGCACAGTCCATCACCTTAATCTGCTGGTGGCTGCAATTGTTGCTGCGTCAGTTCTGTTTCCAGCCCTGTCTTCCACATGAACTAATGGGTGTTGCAGTCCAGCCTGATTCTGCCCACCTAACACTCAGCCCTCACAGAAACCAGTGGGAGCTGCAGCCTAGTTGGAGCGACCCACAATAACCCCTACCAGGCCCGCCCCCTGCCCTGCTTCCTGTGCTTGCCTGTATGTAGCGCAGACTTATCCAGCCTGTCCCATATCCCATTCAGCTCTTCTACATGTCAATGGGCATTGAAGCCTGGTTCAGTCCAGCAGGGCCCACTAACCAGTCCACGTACATACTGGTGGGCGCCATTCTGTCCAGCCAGATTTGCCCTAGTCCGGATTTTCATGCTCTCCAGTGAGAGTGATAACCCAAGAGGGAGGTACCCACTATTTCCCTCCTGGGCCCACTCACAGACCGTGCACTTTCTAGGTGGTTCTGCAGTTTAACTTGACAGAATTAGCCCACATCTGCCAGCTGATGCTGTGGCAAAGCTCAACTAACTCTTACCCATTCAGATTTATGCTTGTACCAGTAGACAGTCAACCAGCTCACATGAGGCCCACAGATGTTGTAGCCCTGCCCAGTCTGATCTGCCCCCATCCTAACTCATACTTTCCTGTGGGTGAGGGGGGAACACTTACTTTTTACTTTAATGTGTTTGTACATTACTTGAATTTTTTTGGTGGTAAGTATATATTGCTGTTGTTAATAAAATAGTTCTGCATCTTGAAGGGGTTTTGCTAGAATCTTTGGTTTGCCAACTTTCTTGGCACCCTGCTGCCTACTTTTAGTTTTCTACAGACTGGGTCGGTATCATTTGCAGTAGATGCTGTTTTAGGCATTTAGGTGAAAAGAGTAGGAGGCTGGTGGTTATGCCACTAGGCAGGGTGACAGGGAGGAGGTGACACGGAATGCTTTGTTGCTAGGAACCTCCCCATGGTCTTCTCATGGCACTACTGCCTCCATCTTAGCAAGTGAGGGAAGCATAACTTGGGCTGAGTGGCTTATACCAAGTTACGCAGGTAGTGAAAAGGCGTATTTTTGCCCTGAGCCTGGCCCTGGTTGTCCACAATCCCACGCTCTCCGCGCTCTCCCCACTGTGTCTAAGGAGAGGCCCTGAATGATGGGTTTAGGAAGCCTGGCTCTGAGGCTCAGCTGCCACTTACAGATCCTGTGATCCCATGTGAGTCATGGCTTTGTGCTTTCCGCTCTTACTAAAGTGCAGGTAATGAGATATTTCCTGCTTGCTGTACTGGCTTGTGGTGGGCAGGAAGGGTGAGAAAGTGGGGGCACTAACTCAGCAAAGCACCTATGTTGTGCTCAGGATGCAGCATCTGTGGGCTCCTGCTGTCTTTCCGGGAGGTGCCATTGGGATCACACAAGGCAGGTCATCTTGAAACTCGTGGACAGTGCATATTGGGGAAAAGCTATGCATGGATTATCAAATGTTTTTGCACCCAAACTGACCTTTTCATTTCACCTCCATGAGCTTTTGGAAAAGCTCCCATAAGCAACAGGGCTGTGTGTGGCCAGCACAGGCATGCACACGTGGAAGCGCTGACCGCTGCCGAGGACACTCACAAACACATGGGGACCCAGCCTCCCCTTGGCCTTTCTAGGAGAGAACCCAGGGTCTGAGGCCATGGCCCTGCCCTACAGCTGGTGTCCCTGGGCTTTTGCCACCAGCTCTCTGTCTGTCCAGGCAGCGTCTCATTCTGCGAAGTTCGTTTTGGAGTCCTGGGTGCAGCAGCTTCCATCTCACTTACTTTTTTCCCCTATCCATGCCTCACGAGGGAGTAGACCAGAGAGGAAGTGATGGTTTCCATGGCTGAGCTCCTTCTGCGGAGTTACCTATGGTTCCAACACCTCCTACTGTGGTTGGCTCGCTCACCTGGGCATGTCTAGACTTGAAATTTCGCACTCCTGGGAGCAGGACGTGGACCTGGGGTCGGGTGCAGACATGTTTGGGTTTAGCCTGGTGCCAGGCTATTGGGTTCCCTCCTGGGTAGATAGCTCTGGGCCAGGCTTTGCTCGCTTTGTGCTTAGGGATCTGCCTCCTCTGGGGTCCAGCTTTGGGAGCTGCTGTCAGCTCCAGGGCACTCTTGGTCCCCAGAAGGACAAGTATCTGGACAAAATTTGGGAAGAGTGTCTGTCCCGGGCAGCCAGCCTGGTCCTACTGCACAGGAAGGGCTATCTCCCTTCAGGAGGTGATGGAAGTGGTTCAGGTCCTGGATGTGGGGGAGGGAGTCTCATGAGTGTCATGCAGGAGTTGGCAGAGCACAGTCTGCCATGGGGCATCTGGTGGCTGGCCCTGGCTTCCTCCCAGTCTGCCCGAATCATCTGTGCTTATGTCAGGGCTCCGCTTAGAGCAGCAGAGGGTCCCGGAGTTCCAGATGTTCTGTAGGTGGAGGTTTGGGGTAGAAGCTGCCCAGAGGAGGTGTGGTACTGGGCCCTGCCCATCATCTAGTGTGGGCCTGGGTTAGGGGGCTGGAGGGATTATGGGCACCAGTATGTATCCAGCATGGCAATGGCTTGCAGACAACCTCCTGAGTAAGGAACAGGCTGTTGGAGATGAAGGAGGGGGATGGGGGGAGGCAGAGAGAGAGTGTGTGTGTGTGTAGGGGCCTGGGAGGGAGAGAAAGAGGAAGAGATCTAGAAAAGTCCCAGGACAAAATAGGCCTTGGGGGATCCCAACTGCAAAGACTGGCCAGTCTTTCTTGCTAGTTTCCTGCGAAGTGTGAAGATGCAGGAGTGCCTCCTTCATGCCCTCTCCCCACCACCTCCTGCTTTCAGTCTGCCCTTCCCATGAGGCCAGGGGTGGCCTAGGTGGGTGCCAGCAGGGCTGGTCTGACCAAGGGGAAAGGCTCAGTGCTCAGCCAGCTGCTAGGTGCCCAGGGAATGTCCTACAGGTGTCTCGGCGTGCTTTCCTCCATCAGTTCCAGCTGCTTACAGGGCCACACAGTCTGTGGGATAGGTGTCACCTGGTCCAGCATGGGCTGAGCATCCATGCTGGATCAGCTGACCTTCCTGGCCTGCCAAGGATCTGCTAAGGGAAGAGGGGGCGTCCCTCCCTTGTTCCCATTCACATGTAGCCCTAGCTCTGCCCCAGTTGTACCCTAATGCTGACCTTAGTTTCCTTGGCCCTTCCATTGAAGGTTTCAACCCCACTGTGACTCATAAATCCAAACAAGAGAAGTCCTCCCCACATAGAAACTTGGTGGCAGAAAGTGGGGCAGATGTTTTCCATTACCCCAGTTTGCCTTTGCATTTGAATTTCATGACTCTGGGATGTCCTGAAATAATCAAACTTCTCTGATCAGTGTCTGCATGCTGCACTGCCCTCAACTTGGCCGAGACCTTCTTTTCTAGAAGCTTCTCTGTGCAGGTGGAAAACCTCACGACTTTACTGCCTGCCCTTTGCACTGTAGGGGAGCCAGCTTTCCCCTGGAGATGGGAGTGATGCTGTGGAGGAGCCTTTGACCCCCCCAGGTACAAGCTTTCATGTCCCTTGCTGTGTGGGGCCTTGGTTTCTGCGTCTGTATAATGGGGGGTCAAGAAACCCGCCTTCCCAACCCCAGCAGCTGAAATGACGGGCTGCATGTGGAAGCACTTGATAATGCCACAAACCACCGTATAATTAGAAAGTCTGACCCCAGCCTCTGGCTTTATCGGAATTCCTCCTTTGTGCCAGGCGGTTGGGTGGGTTCTAGAGGTCTGGCCAATGTATTTCCTGTCCCAAGGGGAAGTGCAGGTTGACACTCACAGTGCCACTGGTGGAAGGGAGGGTGATTGTCAGACATGTCTGGGCTGGACACTGTGGTGGCAGCACAACTCCGGAGGCAGTGGTTGTCTTGCTGGCCCTTTGCTCTCACCTCCTGCAGGCAGTTGGTTTTTCAGAAGCACCATCTTGCCATCCATCTCTGGCCAAAGCCATTTCAGTTTTCGCTTGTGTGGCTGCTTAGGCCCAGCATGGGATGCAGCTCACGACCATCCTTGTAGTCATCTCGCCTCTGCTTGATGTGTTTTGCATTGTTTTCTGCTCATTGCACAGACTACCCTCCCTTGCTTTGACTTCTCGCAAGCTCCAGTTTGTTCCTGGACACACTCTTAACCTTGTTTCTGTGACTGCTGCGCCGCTGCCCCTCCACCATACTGAGGGCTGCTGGTCCTCTGTGGCCAGCTCCAGGAGTGAAACACAGCATATTTTCCTCCCAGCATTGTGATGCTGGCAGCTTCTATTCCAGCACATGGTGGTTTCTGGCCTGTCTTTGTCTGAAGAGAGAGAGAAAAAGGTGGTGGCATAGCAATTGAAATCAGGGCCAGGGATCAGCTGGCTACAAGGGACCAGCAGGGCCTTGGTGGGGAGCACCAGGCGTGGAGACCAGTGTGAAGGGGCTGCCAGGACAAGGGGTGCAGAGGGACTTTGTGTCCTTGAGTTGAGACATTCAGCCACCTTGAAAAGAGAGCACGAGTTACTGTTCAGAAGTGAATCAGCATCCAGGGTTTTCCAGTTTCACTGGGTCATAAATCTGCCTCTCCATGTGCTGGGAGCTGGCTGCATGCAGAGCTGCACGTCGAGCACCCAGGAGGTCAAGCCAGGCACCGGGAGATCCAGGTGAATTGAATGCAGACACGGCCTACCAGCTCCCTCAGCCTGATGGGCTTGGTCATTGTCTGAAGGAGGTAACATTTGATCATAACTGTGAAGGGGAGATTTGGATGGCCAGGGAGAGAAGGGAGGCCGTTTCAGGTTGGGGTGACAGCAGTGGGAGAGGCAGGGTGGCAGGCAGAGGTAGCTGCATCCTTATTGGGGTAGGCAAGGGAACAGGGCTACGAGTTGATCAAGTTTGCACTTTAGTTAATGCAACTGGGGTAGAGAGGGTGGGTTTGCGGAGAGACTGAAACTGGAAAACCATTGCAGTGGTTGAAGCACTTCGTGGTCAGGCATGTGGCTCTGGGCTTTTCAAGCTGCAGAGTGGTAGAAAGAAGGCCCAGTGAGAGGAAAGGACTTAACAATGCATATGGAAGGCCAGTGCTTGAGGACAGGTGTCTACCCCTGTGCCAGGCAAAGCACACACGCAGCAGACGCTTCCAGAGGAAATAATTGGGAAGGTACTGTGAAGAGCAGTTTTGTGACAGCCAGTGGCGATGCAGCAGGCCCAAGGTTGGAAGCCTAGAAGTTTCAGGAACATGGGGCATCCAGAAGAGAAGCAAGTTGGGTTGGCTTGGGTGTGGTTCTGTTTGGAGTCCCTGGTACACACAGATCCTGTACATGGGTGTGGGAGTCCAGGGGCCATTTCCAACAGTCTCAAGGGTGGCATTGAGGTCTCTGTTCTGAGCCAGACCTCCATCCTCTGAAGGGCTCTGGGCTTGTGACTACCGTTTGTACCTTCCTGTAAGTTGTGCCCATGGAAGTTTACCAGCCGCACCAGCTCATGAACAGGTGATGCTTGTGGAGTGCTTGCAGTGTTCCCAGCTCAGCTGCAGCTCGTCTGACCTTACGAACTCCTGTGAATGGGCCCAATTATCGGCTTAATTTTGCACTAAAATCCACAGGGACTGGGATTTGAACCTAGGTGTCGGCCCTGGAGTCCTCATTTTTTTATATATTTATTTATTTTAGAGATTTATTTGTTTTTTTATTTGAAGGGCAGAGTTACAAAGAGAGGAGCGACACAGTGATCTTTCATCCACTGGTTCACTCTCCCTAAATGGCTCTAATGGCCAGAGCTGGTCTGCAGCCAGGAGGCTCTTCAGGGTCTCCCATGTGTGTGTAGGGGCTCAAGGACTTGGGCCAAGCTCTGCTTGTTTCCTAGGTGCATCAACAGGGAGCTGGATCCAAAGTGGAGCAGACCAGACTTTAAGTAGCACCAATTGGGGATGTTGGTTCTGCACGCAGCACTTTGCCTACAGCACTGACCCCTCCATGTAATCTTTTCAGGCTGGGAAGGACAATGAAGATGTGCAGTGCCTTTGGATGGTGAGGAGCCCTGGGGCTTCCAGCATTTTCCGAGTCTGCTATAGGCAACATGGCTGCTGGAAGTCCCGTGACCTCTCGTGTGTTCTTTGCCAGTGTCTGCTCCAGTGCCCGCAGGAATTGGCCTGTCTTGATCAGGCAGGAACCTCTCTCCTCCCCAGTCTAGCTAGAGCTGCCGTGATCTGCCTGTGCCTCTACCTCACTCTCCTTGCTTCTTGCCCTTTTCCCCAGATTGACAAGTACCTCTATGCCATGCGACTCTCCGACGAGACCTTGATAGATATCATGGCTCGCTTCAAGAAGGAGATGAAGAATGGCCTCTCTCGGGATTCTAATCCAACAGCCACAGTCAAGATGTTGCCAACATTTGTGAGGTCCATTCCTGATGGTTCTGGTGAGTCTCTCACCCAGAGATGGGGAACTGAGGGCTGAGTGCTCTGGGCAGCCCTTCCAGCTTTCTTCTGTTCTTTACTCACTCACTCACTCATTTGCTGCTTCACTTAGTGTTCTATCCATCTGGTCTCCCATCTACTCATCCATTCTCCCATGCACTCATCCGACCACTGTCCGTCTGCAGGGCATCTGGCAGGTGCCATGCGCTTATGTTGTTGGACCAGGTCGATAACCTGGTTGCTCATCTGTGTAGTGCCGGGTTGGTGGTATCACACCTGCTGTGTGGGTTGTTGAGTGTGAACTGCTCCAGAACAATGAAGAGGTCACTTCAAGCAAGTCTGCTTTAGTGTACCAATGTCTACCTATCTTTCCATACCTAAATAAGTCATCATCCTTGGTGGCCAAGTAGGCCTTAGGCTCACGTTTCTGTTTGAACAGATTTCATTGATACTGAACAGAGAGACGGGGGAGGCAGGATTAAAAAAAAGTCCTCTCAGTCTGATTGCTCCCTGAGATTTGGAGGCATGTCTGTGCCTCTTCCCCCACCCCAGGAGTGGCATCAGTCCCTGGCCTGGGCAGAGGGGCAGTGGGAGCCCAGCCAGCCCCAGCTGCTGGGTTGCAGAGGTGGGTGTGGTACCCGCTGCTGCTCCACACAGACTCGATGGGAGCTCCTCTGAGAGCTATGTTCCAGGCTGTGGCTGGGCTTCCTTGGAAGGCATAGCTTTTGGGAGAATGTTGTTTCTCCTGGGGTGACAAGTGCGTACCTCATGAGTAAGAGCCTTGCATGCACCTGTTGTCCCTTCCCTGCCCTGGAGGAACCGGGGAAAACAGTCATTGATATCTCATTAAAGTACCTTGAAAGCAGCCTGCACAGCCAGTGCCAGGCAGAGCTGCCGCAGCTCTAGTGGCCACTTATGAACCTTGGTCCAGGGACAGCCTGCGGGGCAGGTAGCCTCCACGGGGAAAGCTCTCCTGGTCCTGCTGCCATCTCCCGAGCCCTGGGTGCCACTCGGACATGGACAGTGAGTGTGCTCTGATGGTTCTTTGTTGACAAGGCGCCTGTACCTTGCCTCTTTGGCTTCTCTTGAGGGCTAGTTACCTAGCTTGAAAGAAATTGTTTTTTAAAGATTTTTTTTCATTTTTATTAGAAAGTCAGCTATATAGACAGGAAGAGAGGAATATCCTCCATCTAATAATTCACTCTCCAAGTGGCTACAGTGGCCAGAGCTGCACCAATCCAAAGCCAGGAGCTTCCTCTGGGTTTCCCACTTGGGTGTAGGGTCCCAAGGCTTTGGGTCTTCCTCCACTGCTTTTCCCAAGTCAATAAGCAGGGAGCTGGATTGAATACAGGGCCACTGGGATTAGAATCTATATGGGATCCCGGTGCATGCAAGGTGAGGACTTCAGCTGCTAGGCTACTAGGCCGGGCCCTGGCTTGAGCTTTTAAAGAACTCCTGAAAAGAGTGCCAGCCACCAGAGGGCACAGAGTAGTTCTGTGCCCGCTCCCAGCCATGGGATGGGGAATGGGAGGGTAATGGATGTGGGTGTGGGCAGTCCCTGGGAGTCTTCCTGGCTTGGGTCACTCTGACCCCCATGTGCCTGGTTTCCAGGCAGCCACACAACTAATGGGATTGAAAGTCTCCTGTTGTGAGCCAGGGCAACCGGCCACTGTAGCCCATTCCTTAGGACAAGGTTGGGGACTCAGGTTCACTCTCCGTGCCCCAACAGCAGATACCAAAGGCCTGAACAGTCCTGCAGGAGAGAAGCCGCTTGCCCTGGTTGTTCTCAGCACAACCATCTTGTCCCTGGCCTCGGTTACTGTCCTGCACCTGTTCTAAGGCACTCGTCTTGCTTGTGATGAGAACTTTGAAATCAGCGCTGTGCAGCTTGGGGAGAGCCGTTGTGAAGTATCTATGTCTTTTTTCTGTTCTTGTTGCTCTTTCTCTGAGGACAGGGGGTCTCCACTGTGCTAAAAGGTGTGGACCTCGTACAGACAAGCCTGTGGGGTTGCAGCCTGGGCACCTGCCTGCTCTGAGCCTCACCTTTGATGTGGGGCGTAGGGCAGGTGTTGAGGGGTCTTCAGAGGCACCATCTGGTGCTGAGAGCTTAGGGCACAGGGGAGAGGGAAGTGACCTCGTACAGGGGCCCACCCTCCCTGTGCAGAGAGCCTGGCTGTTCCTGTACTCTGCACCTCATTTCCCCAACCCGGTACCTCTCCCATGGGTCAGCGTCCCAGGGCTGTCGTATCAGAGGGCCACCAGTCAGGTGGATCTAACAGAAACATGTTGTCACACAGTTCTAGAGGCTGGAAGTCTGAGACCAACGGTTCTCCAGGATCATGCCTCCTCTGAGACTCTGGGTGGAGTCTCTCTCTGGCTTCTGGCTGGGGCCACCTGTTGTCCTGGCTGTGCCTCACCTGCAGCCGCATCACGTGGCCTTCTCTCTCTTCACATAGGACTTGGGCTAGAGGCTGCTATAATGGCTTCCCTTTTTTTAAGATTTATTTGAAAGAGTGACTCAGAGATCATCTATCCCCTAGTTCATCCCCCCAGAGCCAGGGATAGGTCAGACTGAAGCCTGAGGCCAGAAACCCCACCGAGGTCTCCTACATTGGATGGCTGGGACTTGTGTACTTGGGCCATCCTACCCCACCTCCCCAGGTGCATTAGCGAGAAGCTGGATCAGAAACATCTGGGACTTGAATCAGCACTGTTGCAGGCAGCCGTGTAACTTGATTTACCACAAGAATAGCATCCAGCCCATTCCTAACGTTTGTGGGTGGGTCCATTTCATGAGCCCTAAGTCCCCCACTGTGCTTGGAACGGCCCCTATGGCCACACAGATTTTGACCCTGATGCCAAGTCTGATCTACTTAACTTCTGATGTGGTCTGTGCCCCTCACCTGCCCTTACTGGGCACCTTGGCCATCCAGGACTGAAGAGCACTCTGGGCATCACCAGGATATGAGTTTCCCTAGGAGGAAGTCCCTGGTGTGACTCTACAATGTTAATCACCGCTTTGCTACATGGTAATTAGTCAGCCTCAAAGTTAGCAGTAATCCCAAAGCACAGGAGCAGGACTGGAGCCACCCTGAAGGGAGCTGCTGGGAGACACACCCCCGCCTGCTGGGTGCTGACGGGCTTGCCAAGGTGGGGGGAGAAGCAGGGGCCTTGCCTCTCCTGTTGGCCTTGGCCCTGGACTGGACACCAGCTTGAGAACCCTCTTGTTTTTCCAGAAACGATTTTGAAAGCATTTGGTACAGACATCTGATGACACATCAGCCTTAACTTTCCTCCCTCTGGACATGAATTACGAGGTTTTTCTTTTTCCCTATTCTAGAGTAGTTCCTACATTAGATTTCTAAAATACTTATTTGAAAGGGAAAGTGACACAAAGGGAGAGACAGACAGAAAGATGAATCTCGCGTCCCCAAATGGCTGCAATGGCTGAGGTTTGAGCCAGATTGAAGCCTGGAGGCTGGCACTATATCCAGGTCTCCCATGTGGGTGGCAGGGACCCAAGTACTCAGGCCATCTTCCCTTGCTTTCTCAGGTGCATTAGCAGGAGCTTGATCGGAAATGGAGCAGCCAGGACTGTGACCTGGCACTCTGGTATGGGATGCTGGCATCACAGGTAGCAGCTTAGCTCACTGTACCTATCCACCCCACCAGCAGCCTCAGTACATTAATTTTTAAGCAAAACCCTGAAATGGCTTTAAGCTGTTATGAATGCTTTTGAGGTGGAGAAGGTGTAAATAATAGATGAAAAGAGGAGAGGATTACAGCCTTCTGACAAGCTAGACAAGCCCCTCCTCGGGCCTCCTGGTCCCTGGGGAGGGCCGCACCTCTGGGTACAGCTCCTTGGAAGACCTTGCTGGCCTGGAGACTTGTTTATGAGACCTCTCCCTACTCCTCTTCCTAAGGATGTTGGAGATACTGGTGGAGCTGGGTAGTCAGTGAGGGCAAATAAAGTGGGACATTTCCTTGTTTATGCCTCACAGGTTTTAGCATGGAATTGGCTAGAAGTGCACCATGATCTTGTAGAGCAGAGTTGGGGCGGGGCAGTCACAGCTACTCCTGAACCCTGAACGTACACAGTTCTGCTTGCCAGCCAAGGGAAGATGGGTACCTCCCTTCTCTTCCTGAGGCATTTGAGCAGCTCCCAGCCTTCTTATTGGGAGGGATTGCTGAGTTGCCTTGTAAATTTTCTGCATGTATGAGCTCTTCAGAATGTCTTATGCTGTAGCTGGGGCTTTAAAAAAATTAATTATTGGAACCAACATGGTGGCATAACAGGCTGATCTTCTGTCTGTCGATGCTAGCATTTCTTGTGGGCTCCAGTTCAGGCCTGGCTTCTCCACTTCCATTCTAGCACTCTACTATGACCGGTGAAAGCAACAGAGGATGTCAAGTCCTTGGACCCTCATACCTGTGTAAGAGACCAAGAGCAAGCTCCTGGCTCCCAGCTTTGGATCAGCTCAACTCTAGCTGTTGTGGCCATTTGGGGAGTGAACCAGTGGATGGAAGATTCTGTCTGTAAAATCTGCCTTTCAAATAAAAATAAAGAAATTTTTTTTTTATTTGAAAGAGAAAAACAGAGAAAGAGCTCTCTCCCGTCTGCTGGATCATTCCCTAAATGTCCCCTGTTGATGCTGAGCCAGGTCAAAACCAGTGAAACTAGAACTCCATCTGGGTTTTCCCTGTGGGTGCCAGCGACTTAGTTACTGGAGTCATCACCTAGTGCCTCTCCAGGAAGCTGGAGTGGAGAGCAGAGTGTGGACTTCTACCAGGCACTGCTATGGGGTGTGGACACCCGTTGTGCTAAACACCCATGTCCTAGCGGGGTTTTTGGTGAAGGCATAGATGTGTCAGTGAGTGGCCGGCTGGCAAACAGGAGGCAGCACCCGCATAGCTCCTGAGCAGTAAAGGTAGGCACTTGGTGGAGACTGGGGTTTTGTTTACTCTGTCCTGGGCAGGCCGCCACTTGAGAGAGACATCTGTCCAGTGTTTGTTCTCCACTAATTGCCAGTGCTAATAGGCTATGTTAGAGAGTGAAGAGTAGCCAGGGGCCCTTCAGATATTAGTGTAATGAGCTTTCGCTGGGTGAGCCGCTCTCCTGGCCCCTGTGGAAATGGGAAATAGATGAGGAAGTGGCAGGTGGAGGCCTCAGGAGCAGGAAGGTGGTTTCGGATCAGAGTTGAAAAGGAAGTAGGAGAGCAACCCAGTGTTGCAGAACTGAAGTTAACAAGTACATAAAGCAAAACCCTGTGTCCCTGGCTGGATCCCGCCTCTGCTGCTCTGGGAACTCCTTCCCACTTGCTCATCTGTGAAGTGGACCTGATAGTCCCATAAGGCTGTCATCGAGGTGCTTCCTTTGAAAGTCCTTTGGAAACCATAAGTCGCTGTCATTATTGTAATTTCCCAGCTGACTTTGCTGCGCTTTTAGGGAGAAGTGTTTGCTCACCAGTGCATCTGGAGGACCCTGCCTGTCACAGCTATCTGTGTCAGCATAGCTCCCCTGAAGGAAGCAGCACAATGTTTGTGAATGCACAGGCATCTCGGCAATGTTAGATGTGAGGGTGATGGAACAAATGGGGACACCAAGCCCAACTGTGTCCCCCAACCGTCCAAGACAGTCAGAATGTGGGTCCCATGCAGGATGCAGTGACCCTGCAGCTCTAAATCTGAGATAGAAGGGGCAGTAGACCCCCTTGGTTCAGGAGAGCAAGTAGGTATTTGGGGGCCACATTCCTGAGTAAAGAATATTGAACTTGGGAGCCTTGAGGTAGCTGAGAAAAATCCGAGTCAAGTCAGTTTAAGCAAAAGAGAAAATTCTAGGCTCTGAGAACTGAAGGTTCAGTTGTCAGTTGGTTCCTGTGTCCAGGGAGTCATCTGTCTGTCAGCCCAGCTGTCCTTCGTGCTGGCTTTGTGTGTGGGCCCCCCTTTCGTTTAATGGTGGTGCAGACACTGCAGCCCCAGGCAGTTCCAGGCTGGAGCAGACTCTGCTCCCCACAGAACCAGCGCCTGCATTGGAAGAGGGTTGTGACTGACAGACAGGAGTCAGGTGTGCTTCCTGAGCACGCCTCAGTATCTGAGATAGGTATCCCTGGTTGCCCCTGAGTCAGGTGCTTGAATCACAGGTTGGTCTCTGCGGAGCCTCGAGCAAAGGCGTCAGCCATACCACCAGCCTCTTGGACAGAACATGGGAAGATCATTGCCTAATGAGATATCAGACATCCCCTGGTATTGCCTAAGGTCTTGTTGCCCTAGAGAAGTCATCTTGGACATGCCTGGCAGAGGAGAGAAGCCAAAGGACTGTGTGTTGTCCAAGGCAGTTTTTGATTTATTATTATTATTATTTTATTTTGATGATCTTTACATTGTTGATGAGGGTTCAAGGGTGAAGAGCTACTGGAAAGTTGGTAAGACCATTGCTTCCACATTCTCTTTTTTTCCTTCCTGTATCATTCAGCCTCCCAGCCATCCCAGGGATCCCAGTGTGGGGCATGCTTCGAAGGCACTGCTCAAGTGCTTCCGATAATTCAGCAGTTCCAAATTGCAGCCAATCTCACCATACCAAGCACAATTAGATTTTTCTAGAATCCACGGGCTGACGTAGTTCACCTTAGAGTCTCCGTTTGCCCAGCTATTTACACTGCCAACACTTGGCTGAGGTAGTTGATCCATTTGTTCTGTCCTCTGTTGTGGTACAAGGTATCCTCTGCAAGCTCCAATGTACTGCCATATCCTCCATGTGCACCTGGATATGCTGACCACTGCTCCGTCTGAGCCACTGAGAAGGTCCAGCTCTGACACATGCACTCCATGGTCAGACCATGGAACCTGCAGTTCTCTTCATAGATGGGGTTCTGAGTCCAGTGATTGAGTTGGGGGGATCCCCAAAGAAACTTCATCTGAGGTGATCCCAAAACTGATTCTTGTGTGTACTTGCCAGTACAGGACCCGGCACAGTCCATCGCCCCAATCAGCTTATGCACATGATGGGTACCATTGCTGGGTCAGTTCTGCCTCCAGCCCTGTCTTCTACACAAACAAATGGGTATTGCAGTCCAGCCCAATCCTGCCCACTACATACTCCCACCACATACTCGGCCCTCATGCAATCCAATGGAAGCTGCAGCCTAGTTGGAGCAACCCGCAGTAACCCTCTCCAGGGCTGCCCCCTGCCCTGGTCCCATACCTACCAGTATGTACAGCAGACTGGTCTAGTTTATCCCACATCCTATTTAGCTCTCATACATATCAATGGGCATTGAAGCCTAGTTCAACCCAACTAGCCCCACTACCTAGCCCAGACACATGCCGGTGGATGCCACTCTGTCTAGCCATGTCTGCCCCAGTCCTGGTTCTCATGCTCACCAGTCATAGTTATAGCCCAAGAGGGCTGTGCCCATTGTTTCCCTAATGGGCCCATTCCACTCTCCAGGTGGTTCTGCAGGTTGACTTGACAGAATAGCTCCCAGTGCCAGCATCTGCCAGCTGATGCTGCAGCAAAGCCCAACCAACCCACACCCAATCTGGATTATGCATGTACCAGTAGGAACAGTCTGACCAGCCAGGCTTGTCTGTTATCGAGGTTACGTGCAGGCCAACAGTTGTAGTAGCACTGTCTGATCTGGTCTGCCCCCATCCCAACTCAAGCTTTCCAGTGAGAGCAGTGACCCAGCAGGGAAGCCCCATGCAACCTCCCTACTGACTTTGTCCTTTCCCCTCTGGGTCTCACGTGTGCTGGTTGTGCGTTGCAGCCCAGTCTGGCATGACTGACCTCAACTTGGCATTTGCCAGTGGGTGCTGTAGCCTGGCCTTGCCCAACGCAGTCCCCATTCTAGCTCATGCTGGTGGGGCTGTAGTCTAGCCCAGCCCAGCCTGTACCCAGTCCCAGCCCTCATGTGTTGTGACTGAACCTGGTCTGACCCTCATTCCATTCTGGTGCTCAGGTTCACCAGCGGGTGATGTGAACCGAGCTAGGCTGTCACATCTACAGGTTTGCATGAGCCAGGGATGGGAGCAGACTGAGCAGGGACTGGGGCCAGGGCAAGTCAGGCCAGGCTGCAGCGTACGAAGGTAAAGGTCACGACAGGTGAAGGATTATGCCAAGCTGGGTTAGAGCAACCACTGAAACATGTAAGATCTATGGCTGGGAACAAGCCTGCTTGGGATACCCTGGGGACACCCTGGCTGGATTGTGGTTCCCACTGGTGAGAGCAGGGGCCATAGTGGGAGATGCATTCTGGTCTGGATATGGATGCAGGTTTTTTTTTTTTTTTTTTTTTTATTTCTATTGGAAACTCAGATATACAGCATTCCAAAACTATAACAAAGGTGTGTCAGGAGCTCATGGTGTCTGTGGACTCACATGCAGAGATCTGTCAACTTTATGTGAGAACACTTTTTTTGTTATTTCAACAAAAAGCCTTAATTTTTTTTTTTTTTTTAAATCAGGGTATCCAAAACAATCTTGGGGGAAAAAAAACTTTCCAGTTTCAAAATTGACTGCCAAGCAGCAGGATTTGGGATGCTGTGGTACGGGTCTAAGGATGGATGCAGGTCAGCTGAAACAGACGGAGTGCTCAGAGAGGGGTGACTCCATTGGTGGGTCAGTTCATGGTGGCAGAGAGCAGCATAGAGGTTGCCGGGAACAAAGAGGAAAGCAGAGGGAAGTGGCCGTTACTGCTCCATGCTTTCCGTCTGGGCTGATGAAAGCCTTCTGGCAATGAACAGCGGTATCCATTGCACAATCTCTTGAGTACTCTCTGTGCCCCTCAAGGAAGCACCCAAATGTGGTTTCTGTGGCAAGTTGTATGGAATGTGTGTCTACCACCACCACCAAAAACAGAGGAATGGAAGTTCGGGTGAGCAGGAATTAGTCTCATAGTCAGAGTACAGGAACTGAGTCCCAAGTGTGCAGTGGGATCTGGCTGTGGGATTTCCTCTTGAGTTTAAATGCTAGATTATTTGTACTAATGGACAGCAGTGCTGTTTTTGAAACAGGGCATGGAGCTTAAGCAAGATGGCCTAGGTGGGGTCTGGTGCTTCATGTCATATTTCCACTGCCCTGTGGTAGGGGGTGAAAGACTGAATTGCCTAGGAACACCTATGGTGCAAAATCACTTGGTCAGACTCTGTGAGAGCAATTACAGATGGGACTGGAAGTCCAGTGGGTCTATGGCAGTGAAGGGGATGAGTGTGTAGGGCCCACAACTGAGATTTTTTTATGGTGGATAAGTTTCCCAACCTTGGTGTGGGGGCACCAAGAAGGACTGGGGTTTCTGTCACCCACTCTGACTGGACCATGCATTTGCGTGGCTTTGTTTTTTGGCTAACCGTTTTGGAGCAGGTGGGATGGGGCTTTCTGCTGACCTTGGAGTCTGATGCGATACCTGTTTTCTCCCTGGACAGAAAAGGGGGATTTCATCGCACTGGATCTTGGTGGATCTTCCTTTCGGATCCTGCGAGTGCAAGTAAATCACGAGAAAAAACAGAACGTCCACATGGAGTCTGAGGCCTATGAAACTCCTGAAAACATCGTGCACGGCAGTGGGAGCCAGGTGGGTTCTGGGGTGCCTCTGGCCATCAGACTTCTCTGACTGAGCCCCTGGAGGAGATACTGGGAGGAGTCTGCAGCCGGTCTGTCTGGACAAGGGCTTTTGGATGGGCAAGCGTGGTGGCTCCTGAGGAGGGCTGGGCAGTACTTGGAGAGGTGCCCAAATGCTTGCTCTTGCGACAAATGGGGAGAAAACATCTGTAGGTACTGGAACTTTCTCAGGGTGGCAGGAGTGAGGAGAGGCCCTGGCTTTGCCAGCTCTGAGCCTCCTTCCCTGCAGCCCCAGGACTGCTTCTGCAGCAGTTTGAATGTAGCCCTTGTAGGAAATGTTCCTCCTCCAGGTTTGGGCTCCATGCCCCACAGGGTGTCGCTGAGGCTTCACGGAGCCAGCATTCAAGTTCCTAGACCCCAGGTGGCCAGGGAGGGCCCCTTCACCCACTCCTGTCTGGCTGGCTCCCAGGAAACCCCTTGGGGTTCTATATTCTTTGGGTCCCCTGAGCCCAGCCTCTCCTCTGGACCTTTCTACTCTCCCACCCTGTCCCCGTGTCCTGAATGAGGGCCTTGGTCCAGGATGCCGACTCAGGGTGTGCCAAATGTTTGCTCTAGGGAGAGTGTTAGCACGGCAAGTTGATGACTAAGGCTTCCCGAGAACCCAGTGGTTCTGGGGTGGACTTTGAGGTGAGACCCAGGAACCCCTCCCCTGGCCTCAGTGCACATGGGTGGGACCAGAAACAGGCTGCCAAGCCTTTCTTTATCCAGGGACTAATCCTGGCCTATGACCTGCTTCCTGGAGTTTAGGTGAGCACCAAAGGAGACACTGTCCCTGGAGTAGGTGGGGTGACTTGATGGGCAGCTACTGAAGTGTACATGTGTCACTCAGGGGCCAGGTCTACCTGTGGGTTCCCCAAGAGCCTTACATCTCTGGATTGTCAAGACCGGCCACTTCATCCCATGTGTGCATATGACGACCAGAGGACAGGTTTCCTAGCTATGGCCAGTTGGCAGCTGCATTGGCTCCGTTTTGCAGGTGGCTAGCGGCTTGGCATTCTGCTTGTACATTTGGAAGCTTGCCCTGGCCCAGCACTGTGTCCCTGTGGTTCCAAGTGACCCGATCCTGGTACCTTCAACCACTGGGACTCTTGGCATGTGCTCTGTGGGCTGACCCTTTAGGAGCCGGTGGCAGGGGCAGGGCAGGTCTGCAGTTGCACATTCAATGCATTTACTTCCACAAGAACTTCCTTTTCACCACTGCTGCCCTTCCTAACTACCCTCTTCATCACTCCCAGCCTCTGCCCTCTCCTTCTCTTCTCAATCTCAGGAAACGTCCCCCCACCCCCATTTTTTTTTTTTTTTCTGTTGTCTCTTTGTCTCTGTTTCTTCCTTTGCCTCCTTTGAGGGATATAATAATGACAATGGTAATGTAGGGTTACTGTGCAAACGTAGTACTTGCTTGAACTTACCTAAGCACTTTATGTGTATTACCTCATTGGGTCATCACAGTAGCTCTGGGGGGTGGATAGGTGTTGCTGCTACTCTTATTTTTACAGATGGGGAAATTGAGGCTCATGTTTCGTAATGAGCCACATGGTAGAATTAGGACATGAATGTAGGCAGTCTAGATCCAGTTGCTGTAGTTTCAGCAGCTTGGAACTTGGGGCCTGAGCTTTGCCTTGTTTGTTTGATGGTGTGGTGGGCAAGAAGAGTTGAGCAGGGAGGGGAAGAGAGCAGGTAGTTGGAAAAGAGGGATGAAGCGGGGGTTCCCTTGCAGGAGTTTGCTGCTGGGCTAGAAGTACATGTTGGTGGTCCCTTCTCCTGAGCCCTTTCCCTGGCCCAGACAGTGCCCCCACTTCCCTACAGAACCTTCTAAGGTTGGACTCACAGATTGAGCAGTAGCCACTTCTGGGGACAGCTGCCCTAGAGGGGATTCCCATCTTCTGTCATGTATGGGAATTTTCAAGAAGATGGTTCTCCCCTCCCCGTCCAATTTGAAAGGCAGCATTAAAAAGAATCAGATATGTTCCACCCACTGATTCTCTTCCCAAATGACTGGAATGGCCAGGAGCTTCTTCAGAGTCTCCCACATGGGTAGTGGGCTCCGTGGGCTTGGGCCATCTTCCACTACTTTGCCAGGGTCATTAGCAGGGAACTGGATGGGGAGTGGTGTCTGGGACAGGATTTGGGATGCCAGCGCCATAGGCAGTGACTTAATCCACTCCCCACAGTGCCAGTCCTTCGGGTAGATTTGGTAGATTTTTTTTAACCTCTTTATTTTGGATATTAAAGTTACAGGTTTGAAGAAAAGCAGAAACAATCCCTGCATATGCCTTTCATGCAGTTGTTAATTCTTTCCTTTATCCTCATCCTCTTACTTCAAATACATATGCACAGGTACATGTACATGTGCACACATGCATGTCTGCACACATACACATGTGCTCAAAACTGTCCCAGCGTCTCAGTGCAGTTCAGCTTAGGTACAAATGCAGCACTTAGAAAATACCGGTTATTTAATTTGGGGAATTTCAAAACCTAAATGCTGAATGAGCTGCTGGAACACTAGTTCATGTTTCTTTTTAGACACTTGAGTTTTGAATGGTGAGAGTCATGGCTATCTCTTGCTTGTTGACCTAAGACAGAGGTTAACCCAAGGATGGCTTCCTGCCTCTGACCAGAGGTGTCCCCAGCAGTTCCCCTCCCTTCTCAGCAGAGTGCTGTGCCTGTGGGAGGCAACCGCAGGTCCTGTCTGTGCAGATCCGGTCCTGCAGCCTGGGTTCCCCTGGGCACCAGTGCCAGCCTGCCCTTCTTCCTTCTGCCCCAGCTGGTGCTGGGGAGACTGGAGCCTCTGTGCAGATAGTGTGGATATGAGGGTAGACTTAGCGAAGGGCTTATATCAGTCGCCGATATGGGTCATGAGAAGCTTAGCTGAGCCTCAGGGAGGGAGCGGGGTGAGGCTCCACAGGCGGGGGGGTGCCCGCTATAGTGGGGACCTGAGGAATGGGCACCTAGGGCTACAGCCCCCAGTCTCAGATGCTCTCACTGGGTTTTACTTCATGCAAGCACAGAAGCTGACATTAGAGCTGGATCACTGGCATCTGGGGATGGTTGGAAATGGCAGCAAGGACCCTTGACCCCTGTCAGGCACGTGGCCTGTAGGAGCAGACTGGGCAGCCTCATGAGACTGTGGTTTGCTTCTTCTGGTCTGTCCTTCTGGGCACCAGGAAGCTCTATGTTTGTGTCCATCCTTTGTGTGGGGAAGGTGGCGTGAGGTAGAGGGTGGCAGGAGAGTGGCATGACTGCCCAAAGAGCCCATGGATGCCCAGGCTGTACTCACAGAAGTAAAGGCAAGTGAGGCTTTTCTACTAACCTCTCCTCTGGTTGGAAACCAAATGGGATCTTCTGGTCTGAGTGGGCAGGTGAGCCGAGCCAATAGGAAGGTGGGAAGGCAGTGGGGAGTGGGAGCAAGGGGGAGCCTGAGTGCCAGAGCCTTGCATGTGGTGACATGGGTGCTGGTAAGGCATGGTGGGGGCAGGGGACAGCTTGTGAGGATCTAATGAGTGCTGCCCTTCAGATGTATCCCCTGTGTTGGGTTACACTTCATACGGGAGTAAAGTCACCGTCTGACCACCTGTGAAGTCGCTTCCTCTGGCACTCACAGAGGAGCTCTCTGCCAGTTTTCTGTGACTTTCAAGTCTTCTTGGTACCCAGTGACTAATCCTGGATCCCCCCCACCCCCTGAACAGTTTCTCTCCGACATCCACACACAATTCCGGGACCTCATTCCCTGCCCCCCCCCCCCCCCCCCCCCGTGCTTGGGAGGGAAGCAGAAACCTGCCCCACCTGACCGCCCTTCCACACCTGCTCTAGCTTTTTGATCACGTCGCCGAGTGCCTAGGAGACTTCATGGAGAAAAGGAACATCAAGGACAAGAAGCTGCCCGTGGGCTTCACCTTCTCCTTCCCTTGCCGACAATCCAAAATAGACGAGGTAAGAGCGCCCAGGAGCCTGGGCCCTGCAGACACGAAGGGACTGGTTTCCACCAGCCCCCAGCCCCGCTTCCTCCCTGGGTGCCCAGTGGTGTTGTGTTGCAAACATGGGCAGGAAATCAACATGTGGTGCTGATGCAATGCTTGCTTTATCAACTGCTTTCATTATGGACATGCATTTAGAGTAAAGTCCTGGCATTTGTGGCTACCAGATCAGCAGAGCCATCTTATTGACCCTAAACAAGGGAAGCAAAAGAAAGTAGGTCACACACGTCCCAGGCAGAGATAGATCTGGAACACCTCCTTGCCCGTGAGAGCTGGGGGTTGGTTGAGAACAGACTCCAGTGGGCGGTGCCTCACTTGATCTGCCTTGGTCATTTAGCAGCCATTTCCTGAGTGCTAACCTTGGGCCAGGCACGAGGCCAGGCCCTAGGAGACAATAGCTAGGGGAGGCCGAGCCTACCCACCCACTGGAAGATGAAACCTTCCAGGAATGAAGGTGTAGCAGGGAGGGGTGGGGAAGAGCCTGCAGGGTGGAGCCCTGGTGCTCAGGATGGTCTGTGGTAGGTGTCCCACCTACCTGCTTTGCTTCTCATCTGGGCCAGGCTGCCTTGTGAGGCAGTCAGTGGACCACACACTCCCAGCCTGCCATCCAGGGCACCTGTGCATGCTCCTCGAGGCTGGCTTGGCCCTTGGAAACTGTCTAGGTATACGGCAGCAGCCTAGATCTGCAAGGCAGGCCTGGAGAGTGGAGGGAACGGCTCATGAGGCAATGGACCCAGCAGTGTTGGAAGATGCTGGCCATGCCTCCTGGCTTCTGGCACCACACTCATCCCACAGAGTCCAGGGGCTGTGCCTGACTCAGCCACAATGCTGCTCAGCAAGGAACCCCTCCCCAAGACCTGGCCATGGCAGCCTCCAGTCTGCACAGCTATCATAGCAAGCGAGGGTAGGGCCTGAGTGGAAGGGGCCCCATTCCTGTGTCATCCAGGAGGTCCACAAGGCCCAGACAGCCATGTTCCCAGCTCCACCATGTTCATTGGTGGCTAATAGCATTGCTCTGCATTCCCACCAATAGGAAATCCAAAATGGAGTCATCCTGTATGATTTGTGCAGTCAGTCCTCACAGACGAGTTACCCAGGAGGCACAAGTCCCAGTTATCAGCATCATCCCAAGGTGTCCAAGGCCTGGTCTTGGCAGTTCAGCAGCCAAAAATTTTCCTGGCCTGCTGCTTCTCTTTCTACTGTGGCCCTGGATCCTCTCCCGGGGGCTGTGGAAACCTAGGTCTGGTGGGAATTTATCTTGTTCTTCCCCTTTAAAAAATTATTTTCAGCTATTTGGGAGTCAGGGGAGGGGGACAGAGATCTTCCCTCATTCCCCCAGATGATCACTACAGCTGATGCTGGGCCAGGCTGAAGGCAGGAGCTTTGAGCTTAGTCCAGATCTTTCATATGGGTGCCAGGGACCCAAAGACTCTAACCATCACTGCTGCCTTCAAGTTGCACATCAGGAACAAGCTGGAATCTGAAGCAGAATTAGCTCAAACCCAGGCACTTAGATACAGGGACGCAGTTGTCCTTAATCACTGCACCAAATGCTCACCCATCCTGCTCTGTCTTTAAATGGGGTGTGGCTGCACAGCTGATGCCATGTCCCTGTGGCATGCTCTGCCTGTTGGTAGCTGCTTTATGCTGCTGCAAGCTGCATGTTGGGAGTGGCTTCTTCCCCTTGTGGTAGACCCCAGAGAAACCATGTGAGAGTGCATGGGAGGTGGACCAGAGCCAGGCTCCATCACCCAGGAGACCTGGAGAAAGCTTCCCGGCCCAACGGCCTCTGCCTTGTCTGCATCCTGGAGCTGCCCTTCAAGGACTAGTATACCCTAGCTTCATCCTACCCTCCGTCTGTCCTTTGCAGGCCGTCCTGATCACCTGGACGAAGCGATTTAAAGCGAGTGGCGTGGAAGGGGCAGATGTAGTCAAGCTGCTGAACAAAGCCATCAAGAAGCGAGGGGTATGTCCTCTTGGATCCTCCATGTCCTGGCTGTGTGTATGTGGGCTAGTGGGGAAGGAAGTCTGTGTCCCAAGATACAGCTGGATCCTGTGTGGGAGCTGGGGGTAGACAGGGTGGGGAGTATTGCTGGAGTCTGTGGACTCCGGCAGATCAGGGCTAGTCAGAGCTGTCACAGTGCTGCCCATGGGGCAGGCAAGGGATCACTGCCTCCTGGCAGACTTTCCGGGCTCAGCAGGAAGCAGGGGTCCCTGGCTGTGTGGTGTGCTCACTGTCAGGGCACTGGCACCACCCACAAGTTCAGGGTTGGCATGGAAACACGAGGGCTCCTACCAGGTTCTTGTAAGCAGGAGAGTAGTTCAGAACACCCCATTCTGCCTCCCCAGGACTATGATGCCAACATCGTTGCCGTGGTTAACGACACGGTGGGGACCATGATGACATGTGGCTATGATGACCAGCAGTGTGAAGTCGGCCTGATCATTGGTAATGGCCACCCTTTTGCTTCTGGGCAGCACTGAGCACCTCTGTCTCAGCTGGGTCATGGCTTCTCTCCATGTCATCTCTCCCAGGCACTGGCACCAACGCCTGCTACATGGAGGAGCTGAGGCACATTGACCTGGTGGAGGGCGACGAGGGAAGGATGTGCATCAACACCGAGTGGGGGGCGTTTGGGGATGACGGCTCCCTGGAAGACATCCGCACTGAGTTTGACAGGGAGATCGATCGGGGCTCCCTCAACCCAGGAAAGCAGCTGTGAGTAGAAGACATGGGGGACTCTCTGGAAGACATGGGTGGATGCCCAAAGCCAGGTGGCCACAACCAGGAAAGGCCATCATGCTACATGGCTTATCACCCCTTGATGGGGAGAGAGGCATGGCTATGACATCAGCTGCTTTAAAAGCCCACTCATACCACTTTGCTGTGTTTTTGTTTTTAATTTAATCCCATTTTAATTGAGTTGCTGTACATGGCTTTGAGGTTTCAGCACACTACTATGGATTGTGTGCACTGTAGGGTGGGAGGGCTGTGGCTAGGCTGAGGCAGGGATGCTGAGCCAGTGGGGAGAATGTCCATCCACTGAGTGCATACTTGCCAGGTGCTTTGTGGCACTAGGCCCCCAACATTCAAAGCCGCCCATTCCCCAACTCTGTGCTTACTGTCTAGAGGGAAACTGAGTTGTGCAGACCTCAGGGAGCACAGAGCACAGAGAGCCCTCCCATGCCTTGATAGAGGATGTCTTGCTTAAGGGTCAGTTGTCCCTGAGAGCTCCTGAATACTGAGGTCAAAGTGACGTTATTCAGGCTAGAGATGTTGCTGCTTTGAGCTATGTCCTCTGCCACGCCTGCATGCTGCCTGCCCTCATGGCCACCGAGCCTCCCACCAGCCTTAAGCCAGGATTGGTTGTCTGCTGCTGGTTTACAGAGAGGTGGCTGGTGACCTTGTGCCCTCTATGTTCTGATACTAGAGAGAATTTTCAGTGATGTAGTCACACCAAAAATCTTCATCTCCCAAGCTGCAGAGTTGCCCTAATCAATCAGGTGGCGTGATCAAAGCCCAGCTAGCCACCCAGGGGTGGTGGTGATGGTGAATTTATTTATTGATTGATTGATTTGAAAGGCTGAGTTAGAGAAAGAGAGATTTCAATCGCTAATTTATTCCCCAAATGGCCATGACAGCTGGGGCTGCGCCAGGCTGAAGCCAGGAGCCTGGAACTCCATCCAGGTTTCCCAACATGGGTGCAGGGTTCCAAACACTTAAGCTGTCCTCCACTGCTTTCCTAGATACATTGGAAAGGAGGGTCGATCTGAAGTGGAGCAGCCAGGACTCGAACTGGAGCTCACATGGCATGTGGTATCACAGTTGATGGTTTCACCCCATGTACCCCAACGCTGAATTTCTAAGTGCATGGATTCCCAAGTTCTCAGATCCCCAAGTGGAGCATTTGCTGCTCGGGTTGGACTAGGGGTCCAGCTTAGGGTCACAAGGTCCCGGGCCCAAAGCTCCAATGGCTGAAAATGTTTTGTATTGTTTCTCTTTGGTCCACTGACCTGGCCCCTGATCCTAAGATATTTTCTATGCTTATTTGTGTTTTTTTGGGAGCTGTGGTGTGCTTGGTTTCCCCACACTTGCACACACCTGCAGGCACCACTCTGCATCTCCCAAACCCTTACGTCTCCTGCAGTCCCAAGCAGGTGTGGCCCCAGCGCTTGCAGTTTGTAGCTGCTGTTTGTTGCCCTACCTCATCAGAGGTCTGCCTTCTGAGCAGCTATGGTTCAGATGTCTCTAAAGTGCTGCCCCACACCTCCAGGCTGACCTAGGAACTGGGCGTCTGTGGGTGGATGGATGGTTGAAGGATGAATGGCTGGGAGGTGGGTGGATAAGCAGGAGGATAAATCCAAGAGGGAGAAAGAAGCCTGCCTGCTCCTCATGAGTCAGCCTTCCTAAAAGACAATTCCAGAGAGAGGTGACAGATTCCTTTGCTGCCTCACGTGTTTCTGGGAATAGCTGTTGACCTTGGGAGTGTTCTGTCCAGGCAAAGTTCTGCTCCTTTCTCAGTCTCCTTGCTGGATCTCTGGGTCTGTGCTGAGTGTCTTCTGAGGATTGCGGGTTCTTTGGAGCTGTGTGGGCCACTGGCTGACAGGGAGTGGGTGCTCCCACCTCTTTGTTGAGGTTTGACCTCCCGGGGGCTTGCTGTTTTCTGCCTTGTTTGAAAGCATGAGGCTTTCAGAGTAAACAAAGTTTGAAAACTTGGTTGGGTTCGATTTATGCCAAGGCTGTTGGTGCCCATGTGGGCTCTAGACTGCACCTGTTCCTTTCATTCGTTTCAATTGAACCTGGCACTTAGTAGTGTCTGCTGTGCATGTCACAGATTGAGAAGGATAGTGTCACAGTGGCACAACAGCTCTACCTCACCTGGGGTGAGCATCCAGGACCCCATCCTAACCCCAGAGCTGGGTGGTCTCTCTGAGAGGGATCAAACTTCTGCCTTTCTCTGCTCTGCCCTTAGGTCCCAGGCCTTTGGTGTCCCTGTTAAATCCCTCTCTCCTGTAGTGGATTTGGGTTCCCTTTCCTTTCTTTTTCGCTTCTCTTGTCCCTTTGCTCTCCATATCGTGTCTGGAACCTCAAATCTCATTTTCCTGTGGCTTCTTAACTTGCCCTTCACAGTGTAAGGTAATCGTTCTGTGGCCATGGCCGTGGCTGTGCTTGTGGCTATGGCCATGGTGGTCCTTGGGCCGGCTCCTGTGTGCTTTCTCTGCCTCCTTTCTTCCTGTCCCTTTGCCCATGCCACAGACTTTTTAGAGGGCTCTAATGTCCATCTCCTGGCTCTAGGTCTCTTCCTGCCAGCTGGAGCAACCCCAGTTGCCAAGGGGGTGGGGGTCTCCTTATTGGCATGTAAGGTCTTGCTCATGACCACCAACCTTGCCTCAGCCCTGCTGGGCGACCAGGAGGCAGCACAGACACAGCAGCATGGCCTGGCCCGTACTGGTGGGGAGCATAGCTCATCAGATTTCTGTGGCAAAGATGGGAACTCCAGAGCCTGCTTGAGCAGAGAGGGTTAGTGTGGGGGAAGGGCGGTGCTGGTTGCAGCCACAGCTGCTCAACTAGAGACTGCTAGAGGGCAGACTTTTGCCCTTCAGCCTCATTCTTCTGGAAAGTGCATGCATAAAAGATCACCATCTAGGGAAGACCATTCTGGGTGTTGCTAGAAGGCAGGATGAGAAGCGATGTTTGGAAACACTTAGAGGCTGTTGTCAGCTGCTCCCTATTGGCTCTCAGCAGAGAGACACACTGGCCCAGAGAGGAAGTCAGCTGAGGTGGAGAAGTGGAGGCAGGCTTAGGAGTAGGGCAAGGTGACTACCAGTTTGGCTGGGCTACCTGACACCGAGGGACTCCACTTCTGAACCGGCAGAGCCACACGGCAGTTAGAACACAGCCTCTGGGGTTCTGTGCAGTTGGGTTCAGCATGGGGAACTTGTTAGCTTTGTACACCAGCAAGTTACAGTGCCTTTATGTTTCTCAGTTTTCCAATCCGTGAAATGGGGAGAATACAGGTGCTTTCCTCATGGGGGGGTGTAAAAGGAATAAAATAAGGGCCCTGGACAGTTGATAGCAGTCAGACTCGACACAGGAGGGGACACTGTCCTTGTCCCCATTTACCCAGGCAAGGAGGCCGAGGCCCCCGGGCTGTGCCTGAGCCGTCTGGGCATGTGCAGCTCCTGCTGGCTCAGAGATGCCAGGCTGTTGCGTGGGCGCTCAGCAGCACCCAGGCAGCCAGGACTCCCTCCCAGGGATCCTCGGCGTGGCCACAGCCAACATGGTCCTGTCCAGTCCTGCCAGCAGTTAACACAATGAAGACTGTGTTTCCAGCAAGGCTCTGCGCCATGCTCTGGGGCAGGGCGGGACATTCAGGCCCCAACTGCACCCCTTGCCTCCCGGGCCTGCCGACCAGAACAGCTTGTTTGGCTGGTCACTGCCGGCTCCCTCGGGGAGCCTGTTTCCTTCTAGGGCTGGCTCTGGCTCAGATATGGCCGCAAACGTTGGCCTCTGACTTAGCCTTCACGTGCACGTGTATGAGTATCACCTGCAGTCTTGGGCTGCATGTGGTCTCCTTTCTTCCAGCAGCATTGGACTCAGAAAAGTAGCTGCTGCAGCCAAAGAGCCACCCATCATACCACACTCCCTGGCCCCAGGGAGAGCCAGTTCACTTTCATTGGCCTGTGCCTGAACATGGCCAGGTTGGTGGAATGAGCTTATTGGCTTTGAGTTTAGGATAAGGTCAATTGTGTCTTGGGCCTGGCACCTGATCATAGTAAGGCTAAACCTCCGGCTGTGGTGCCAGCATCCCATATGAGCACCAGTTCATGTCCTGGCTACTCCGTTTCTGTCCCAGCTCCCTGCTTATGGCCTGGGAAAACAGCAGAGGATGGGTCAAGTACTTGGGCTCCTGTACTCATGTAGGAGACCCAGAAGAAGCTCCTGGCTCATGGCTTTGGCTCATTTCAGCTCTGACCATTAAAGCCATGTGGGGAATGAACCAACAGTTAGAGGACCTCTCTGTCTCTTCTCTCTGTAACTCTACCTTTCAAGTAGAAATTATTTTCTAAAGTGTGCCTTGTAGTTTTGTAAGAGCTTATCCTCCTATAAGCCTTCCCATGTGCTATGTCCCATGTAGACCATGAGGTTGCTCCTGCCCTGTGGCGTTCCCTGGGCTACCTCTCGCTGGAGTTGGCTTTCCCTCTCCGATGTAGTCACCCACGAGCTGGGCTTGCCCGCCAGCATGTGCCTCCTGTGCTGCAGATTTGTTCTGGCATTGGTGCCCAGGAAGGACTGACAGTGCCCATGTGTCTTCCTCCCGCAGGTTTGAGAAGATGGTCAGTGGCATGTACATGGGGGAACTGGTCCGGCTGATCCTAGTCAAGATGGCCAAGGAGGGCCTCCTGTTTGAAGGGCGAATAACCCCAGAGCTGCTCACCCGGGGCAAGTTTAACACCAGCGATGTGTCGGCCATTGAGAAGTAGGTCCTACACCCCCAGTCCTGGTCCTGAGCGTGGTGGGGAGCTGGAGGAGGGCTGTGGGCTGCTCAGTACTACCAGTGGCACTTGAGCTATTCCCCTGGGCTCTTTGAGAGTTCGTTACTGCATGGTCCAGGTAGCAGCAGGTACTTCATGGGTGACCTGTCTGCTCAGCAGAACAGCCCTCTCTCCCAACATCTCTCTGTTGGCTGCTGGGCATAGCAGGGACTGGGAGGCTCTAGAGTCACGGGCAGTCAGGAACAGCCTCCCATTTCTCTTGGCCTATTTCGGGTGGCCTCTTGGTCACCAAGAAAATGAATCCCTAGAACCAGCTCCAGAATGCATGTGAATTGTAGTGAAGCCCTCTCCCCAAACACATCATGCCAACGCAGATGTCAGTGACATCCGCTCTGCCATCCACGATCCACAGCTCAGCACTGTGGTGGACTCTGAGCCTGTGTTGAAAGGAGGCCCGCATTGTGGGATGTGGGCATCTCACCAGGTAGATATAAGCTCCCTTGCATGCTCATTTCATTTTTCCATACATTTTCAAGTACCCCTGTAAGCATGTGTTATATTTTTATAAAGATGTCATTTACACTCATACTACACTATTAAATACTTGACTCAACCAACAAAAGGTCCAAAAGTCACATAAGCAGAAAACTAGAATTTGAAGTACATCACAAAAGGAAGGACTCCCAGACTCCACGACAGCTAGATTCCCAGAGTCTTGTGAACCTGTTTCTGGGGTGCAGCAACTGCATCCTCCCCCCTCATTCTCCTGTTCGTAACATGTCATAGCCCAGCCTGATGTTTTCCCACAACTATCTACTCTGCTTGGGCACTTGAATATCAGTTAATTCACTTACCTGAAAAGCTGAGACAGAGCTCTCCAATTGTTTGGTGCATGTTACAATGCCCCAAAGATCCAGAGCTGGGCAGATCACTCAGTCCGTGGGCAGCAGGGAGCCAGTCCTTGAGCCATCACCCTGGGCGAGCACTAGCAGCAGGCAGAGCTGGGACTCCAGGATCAGATGTGGGCCTCTGAAGTGATGTCCTAACCCCTATGCCAGACACCTGCTGCGTGACTGACAATCTAATCCACATCCTACAGGCACCTGCCAAGGTTCCTGGCTTCTACCTGGCTGGGAACTCTGGGCCTGGCATGCTTCACGTTGCTTGCTGTGGTCCTTAACACCTGTGTGCCGTCCTCTCCCCTTACAGGAACAAGGAAGGCATCCACAATGCCAGGGAGATCCTGACCCGCCTGGGCGTGGAGCCATCCGATGACGACTGTATCTCCGTACAGCACGTGTGCACCATCGTCTCCTTTCGCTCAGCCAACCTGGTGGCTGCCACACTTGGTGCCATCTTGAGCCGCTTGCGTGATAACAAGGGCACGCCCAGGCTGCGCACCACGGTCGGCGTTGATGGCTCTCTTTACAAGACACATCCACAGTGAGTCAGCCATTGGCTGTCATTGGCATGTGATGCCCATTGAGGCCTGGGGCCTCCTCCTCCTGGTCAACTTCTGTACCTGTTTGGGTACGAATGTCCTTAGCCTATTGTTGCTGGTGTTGCTCTGTGCCCCATCATCTCTCCTCATTCTGCCACAGCTGCCTCAGGGACAGGGCAGAGTGTGTGTGGTTCCTTATCATAGTGTGGATCCCACCAGCAGCAGCACTTGTGTTCTTGGTGTGGAAGCACCTGTTATAATCGCCTAAGTACTCAGATGCCACTTTTTAAAATTTACTTCCCTACTAAAGTTGTATTTATTTTGAGAACAAAGAAACAGAGAAATCAAAATTTCCCACTCACTGGTTCCTTCCCCCAGAGCCCTCCATGGCTGGGACTGGACCAGGTCCAAACTCAGAGACAGGAGTACAGTCCTGATGAATGGCATGTCCCACATGGGTGCCAGCAACTCAGATGAGCCATCATCACTGTTCTCCAGTGGTCTGCATTAGCCAGAGAGTGAAATCAGGAGCTGGCACTTGGTGTTAAACCCGGGACCTGGGATATGGGGGGCCTTAATGAGCAGGCTGCATGTTATTTTTAAGTGAGCAGCTTGTTGACCGTTGGCACCTTTCAAGCCAGAGGCAAGGTATGGATTCCAAGGCTGCCCCTTGATGTGGAAGCTACATCCACGGTCTGCAGGCTGATCTCAGCTTCCACAGACTGCGTGGGCAGGAAACCTGTGGCTCAAACCTGTGGGTCAGCTGTGCGTTGTGTCCATTTCCCCGGTGACTACCTGGGACCTGATTGGTTTGTGCAGGACATCGATGTTTCCCTGTGTGCATAGAATGTGCATGTGCATCAGCATCCAGGTGCTATATCTTCAAGCTAGTTTCTGTGACTTTGACATTGAACATGTCCTGGCTCAGGCTCAGACGGTTCTAAGGGACAGAGGTGGAGCCGCTTGGGTGATTTATGCACTAAGTTCATAGTTTTACCACCTTTTCAAAAATTAGTAAAAATTGTTGATAATAAAACCAGCCATTTTTTTCTTTACTTTTATGATTTATTGATTAATTTTTTTTTTTAACAAGAAAGCCTAACAATTACATATTGAAAAGCTTTTTGGCCTGGCACAATAGCCTAGTGTCTAAATCCTCACCTTGCAACCTCTAGGATCCCATATGGACTCTGGGTCGTGTCCTAGCTCCTTCACTTTCCATCCAGCTCCCTGCTTGTGGCCTGGGAAAGCAGTTGAGAATGGCCCAAAGCCTTGGGACCCTGCATCCGTGCGGGAGACCTGGAAGAGCTCCTGGCTTCGGATTGGCTCAGCCTTGGCCTTTGTGGTCACTTGGGGAGTGAACCAGCAGACGAAAGATCTTTCTGTCTCTCCCTCCCTCTGCTTATCTGTCTTTCTAATGAAAATAAATAAATCTTTAATTTTTTTTCAAATTGTTGTTAAAAACACATAACATGTCATGCAAACCATTTTTATCAGTTAAGTTTTATTTGAAGGACAGAGTGATTGTGAAAGAGGAGAGAAAGATTGTCCATTTGCTGGTTAATCCTCCAAAAGCCCATGATGGCCAGAGCTAAAGCTGAAGCCAAGAGTCAGGAACTCCGTTAGGGTCTCACCTGGGCGGCAGGAAGCCATCATCTTGGGCCATCTGCTGTCCTCCCAGGTGTTAGCAGGAAGCTGGATCAGAAGCAGAGGTGGAACATGAACCCTAGTGCCACGATGTGAGGTGTTGGCATCCCTGGAGGTGGCTTAGCCCTCTGTGTCACAGCGCCTGTCCTCCTGCGCCACTTTAGAGTGTGCAGTTCAGAAGATGCACTAGCTCCTTGTTACATGGAATACAAAGTCGTTTAGGGCTGCAAGTTTTTTTGTGTCTGATGCTGACATAACAGAATCCTTCCTCCTTACGTGTGTGTGTGGCCGGCCATGTCTCATGTTTCCTCATCTCGGTTGCTATCTCTTCTGCAGCCCATGTGCGTTAAAATCCAAGGCAAGTATAGGTGGTAGCCTCCGAATGTAGAGAAGAGGGAACTCCATGAGCCCCACTCCCTCCCCAGATAGCGTTCCAGCTCCCATGACGGGTCTCCCTCCCTCTCCCCAGGTATTCCCGGCGTTTCCACAAGACCCTGAGGCGCCTGGTGCCCGACTCGGATGTGCGCTTCCTGCTGTCGGAGAGTGGCAGTGGCAAGGGCGCTGCCATGGTGACGGCTGTGGCCTACCGCCTGGCTGAGCAGCACCGGCAGATCGAGGAGACCCTGGCCAACTTCCGCCTCACCAAGGAGATGCTCCTGGAGGTAAAGAAGAGGATGAGGGCCGAGATGGAAGCGGGGCTAAGCAAGAAGACACATGAAAAAGCCGTGGTCAAGATGCTGCCCTCCTTCGTCCGCAGCACCCCTGATGGCACTGGTGAGCTGGCGACCCCCTTCAGCCTTCACTTCCTGATTTGTCCACTGACTTGTTGCATGCATGGTTGGGGGTCATTAGCATTTCTGTTGCTAGTTGCATTAGCCTCCTGCCTTGGCACTGCCTCAAGCCTCGGCTCTGACCGCTGTAGAGGGTGCAAGTGAGGCTGAGCAGATGCTTGGTAAAGCATCACTCCCAAATGTGGCAAACCTATAGGGGCCCCCTGCGCCCTGGTGGGGGGCCTGCAGTGGGGATGGGATGGTGGGGAAAGGTGGGGGGAAAGTATCCATTCCCCAGGGATGAACTTGCTGGCCCTCTCTAGAGCTAGGTCCTGTGAGGAGTCAAAAGAGCTGCTTGGTGGAGCCTGGGAGCAAGGCATGTTTGTGACGCAAGTGTGCCATTCCAGCTGTGTGGCCTGAAACCACCATCATTTGGCACTAATGCTTGGACAGCTGGGACAGTACTGCTCATTGGGGCTGGGCTCTGCTGCTCGGCTGGACTCGCTCTGCCTCTACAATCGGCTGGGAGGCCAATCTCAGGCTGCTGGGGTTTAGGGTACCTGGCTAGGTGCCTCTCTCTCCAGGGGGTTACCTGGCTGCACACAAGGGAGAGGGAAGATTCAGGCCTCCAGGAGGCCAAGACTGGAGGCTGACTCAGATTTGCCTCTGAAGCCACTCAAACCAAGCCAGATTCCCAGGAGGAGCAGCCTGCCTCCTTTGGTTACAGTGCCAAAGAAGCCGGGAGGGCCGCTTCTGCAGGTACTTAATTGTGTTGGCATAAATCACTTTGACTCCGGGCACCACAGTTAGGTTCTTTAGGAAGCCCAGCAGAGTTGGTTTCTGGTGGCAGGTGGTTCAAGCCTTGGCCTTTGGCCCTTCCACATGGCCCAGTCCTCCAGTAAGCCTGTGCCATGCAGGAGGGAAGGATTCTAGCCGCTCACCCTGAGTTACCTTGAGGGTTCCCTGCTGGGAAGGCTGTCATCTTGGAGTCCCTGGCTGCCTCAAGTCTGCGCTCCACTGTTGGTGACATTCTTTCCTTTGCTTGCTCCAGAGCACGGGGACTTCCTGGCCCTGGATCTTGGAGGAACGAATTTCCGCGTGCTACTGGTAAAAATCAGGAGTGGGAAGAAACGCACGGTGGAGATGCACAACAAGATATATGCCATTCCCATCGAGATCATGCAGGGCACAGGCGAGGAGGTGAGACTACCCTGCCTGGCTCCGCTGTGTAGCCCACACCTACCAGTGGCATAGGGGGTCCTGGGATATCCCAGACCTTCCCTGTGATTCCCCACAGCTGGGCGCTGTGGTCAGCTCAACCATGCCTGGCCTGTCAGGCTGCAGGAACTGGGCAGTCCTGGAAAGGGGAGCTGCTGTGTGTGTGTGTGTACGCGTGCACAAAATTGAATGCTGCAAGGGTAAAGGCGGAGACAGCATGGGTGTCCCTCTTGCCTCCTGAAGCTCTTTGACCACATCGTCTCCTGCATCTCCGACTTCCTGGACTACATGGGCATCAAAGGACCCCGGATGCCACTGGGCTTTACATTCTCATTCCCCTGCAAGCAGACAAGCCTGGATGCGGTGAGTGTGGGGCAGGGCCAGCTCCTCTGAGGGCCACTGCCAGCCTTGGAGTCATCCCTGTGTGTGGGACTGACTGCTCACATGCCAGGGGACTGGCCAAGGCTCCACTCATACCCCGGACATCTGTTGAACCCCCTCCACTCCTCTGCTGGCATGCCCTGATCCTCTGCTTATGATCTTAATTACAACTTGTCCCATGATTGCTGGTGGCCGCTGGGGAATGTCCCATCGAAGGTCAGCTGGGCACTGAGCTCTGGGTACAGAAGCAGGGATCACAGTTTTGGCTCTTAGGGAGCCCCCATGTGTTTACCCCCACTGGCCAAGGCTGTGTATTGGACTTGGGGGTATTGTAGGCACAGGGAACCCATTGTGCAGTCACCCAGGCAAGACTGGACATGGCCCAACCTGCTGAAGAGCTGCAGGTAGCACTGCGTATCACAGGAGGCCCTGGAGTTGGTGTCCAAGGCCATGGTTGAGGGGAGAAAGCCAGGTGAGGCCTCCTGCCTGGCTCAGAGCCGCTTTTCTTTTTAACATCTTTGGGCATCAGCAGTTGCATCTGTCTCCATTTGGAGTTTTTGTTTTATTTTTTGTCAAAATATTTTTCAAAGATTTTTTTTTTATTTGAAAGGCAAAGGTACAGAGAAAGATCTTTTGACTTAATCCCCAAAATGTCCCCAATGACCAGAGCTGGGCAGGTCCAAAGCTAGGACATGGGAGCTTCCTCCTGGTCTCCCACCTGAGAGAGCCTGTGCTGAGCCATCCTCTGCTGCCAGGATATGAACTGGCACCCATGTGGGATGTTGGTGCCATAGACGGATTCTTAGCTTGCTATGCCACTGTGCCAGCCTATCTGGCAGGGTTTTTTGAAAGGTCTGGTGACTTTTTAAGAAGCAGTTTATTTATGCCCTCACCTTGTTTCTGCCATAGGGAGGACACCCCACATTCCCACCCTTCCTCCCCATAGTGTATGCTGTCATGACAGTGAAACTTTGCTTTAGGGGACCTTTGGCGACATCAGTGGGCTGAGAATCAAGAGATCTGGGATTTTGTCCAGTTAGTTGCCAGTTGATGAAAGCCATGGGTGCCCTGGGTTTCCCCTTTGAGGATTGGAGGGGCAGAGGTGGCTAGCTGGAGTGCTGTGAGGACAGGAGTGGAGGGGAGGGGCGGCCTGCTGCACTGTCCAGGATATAGTGGTTTATGTTGCAGAGTCTGGATCCCTGTCTGTTTCCTGGTCCTGGGCAGGGACTCATGTGGGTCACATGGTGCCTCCCCTGCCCCATCTGGGTTTCAGGGCATCTTGATCACCTGGACCAAAGGCTTCAAGGCTACAGACTGCGTGGGGCACGATGTGGCCACCCTGCTGCGGGAAGCCATCAAAAGGAGAGAGGTAACGGTTGTGGTGCAAAGTGCGGTGGGTTGTACAAAATCCATACCATGCAGGAATGGTGACCAGACGGTAAAGGCTCCTTGTTGCCTGACTGCCAGGGGCCAGGCCGGGGTAAGCAGCCAGGTTGATCTTTAGCAACATATGACTCAATGCACATCTAGCAAGAAAAGGCATCCCAGATAGCGGCCATGGCCTGCCCCCACTGGCAAGACCTTGGCATCCTGCTATCCAGTGCAGCAGCACACAGGTGTCCCACACTGCTGCCCCAAGGCTGCAGCAAGCCCAGGCAGGCCATCAAGGAATGGCCCCTGCCTTTTGACCGTGGCCCACCCTAGGGATTCCTAATGGCCGGGCAGCAGAGTGGACTGGCAGTTATTCAAGCCAGGCAGAGCTGACCCTTCCCTATAGCCATGCCCCCTTCTCTTCAAAGGAGTTTGATCTGGACGTGGTGGCCATGGTCAACGACACAGTGGGCACCATGATGACCTGTGCCTATGAGGAGCCCACTTGCGAGATCGGACTTATCGTCGGTGAGTGTTTTAGGAGGTCTCCCTGCTTGAGGAAGGGAGGCCCGGGGCTTTCTGGTGAGACAGTGTCCCTGGCAGTCCTGTTGCCACCCCAGAGTTCAGTGCTGGTGAATCCTGTGGTTCTCCGAGGGTCCCTCCCCTATCATCCCACTCCTGTCCACTGGCTGATCCAACACTGAAGAGTTGAGCTGTCCAGGTAGGAGACCTCATGGACTCACCCTGCTGGGGTGGACACAGGCCCATCAGGGCAGCAGCTCCGCTGGGCCAGTGTGGCCGGCTAAGCATCTGAGGCTCCAATGGCATCAGCTCCATTCTTCTCCTGAGGGAGTGTCTGACATGTCCCTGGGTGATGTTTGGGATCTGCAGCTGCTGCAGTGGGTTCTGCAGGTTGCTTGCTTCTGTTCCACTGGCAAGGGTCTGGAACATGCAATCCATGATGCACAACACCAGGGGTGGTCCTGGTTCAGGGTGCTAGGGAATCACCTGGCCTGGCTGCCGTCTGCAGAGTCTTCCTGCACAGGGAGGTACTGCCTCGGCTGCCGGGGCCATTGGCTGAGTGGGAGGGGCCTCTCGCCCTCCCCCCAAGTGCTGGATGCCCTTCTCTTTTGTTGTGAAGCCACTTTGGCTTCTGCAGAAATTCAGAGAGGGAGCAACCCGGGAGGGAAAGATTGTCCAGGGCGGCTCTGGGCTCTGTCTGCTCCTGCACCAGGCCGCTCCCTCCCTGCTGCTCATGGCCAGGCTTGGGACAGTGACACAGCACATTCCCCCAGCAGCCAAGGCCTCACCTTTCTGCCTCCAGGGCCAGGCATGCCCAACAGGGAACAGCCTTAGAGGATGGCCTTGGCACCAGACTCCAGCCACATTCAGAGCAGTCATTTTCTTCCCTTCATCTTTTGATTTCTTCGCTGGGTTCCTCCCAAACCCGCATTTCAGGGTCCTGGCCCTTCTGGTTTCCAGTTTGGATCTAAGAGCTATGGATACCAAGAAGAGGAGAGCTGCAGGGACATTCTTAAGCATTTGTGAATTCTGCTTGTTTCTGCCTAGCAGTTAAAACTGCAGTGAATGCTTCACTCCCATTTCTTCTGTGTGCATGTGTGTGTGTGTGTTTGTATATTTGAAAGGCTGAGTTACGGAGAGCATGGCAGGGTGTCTAAACAGAAAGGCTGGCACAAGGCTCGTTGGATTCACTTCCACGAGGACTGAGCCTGGAACAGAGGAGCATTTCCTTATGTATGTGTTTAGCTTGTTTGTCTCCCTAGCATGGCTACAAACATACATTTAATTGGATATTCTGATGCTATGTGATGGTTATGGACAAAAGGTTGCATCAGCATGCATAGTTCTGGTAATGTTTAACTGGTTTCCCTTAATAGACCTAATATTTCTTTCCCATACATAGTGAGCTGCACAGTGACTGGCACTGGGTACCATCATCCCGTGGTAGCATTTCATCCTGGGAGAGACTACTATCATGAGAAAGAGAGAGAGAGAGAGAGATTTTCTGTCCTCTGGTTCACTCCTCAAATGGCCACAACAGCCAGGGATAGGCCAAGCTAAATCCAGGAGCCTGAAACTCCATCCGGGTCTCCCATGTGGATACAGGGGCCAAGCAACTGGGCCTTTCCCATGTCATTAGCAGGAAGGAGGCTGTATTGAAAGGGAGCATCAGGATTGGAATTGGGGCTCATGGGATGCCAGCATTCCAGCAGTGGCCTAACCCCTTGCCACACAGCTCCAGCCTCTCTGTTTCTTAGCTCCTTATGGACTGGAACAGCATACAGACTGTGATCCTGCCCCAGCCCTCAAGGAAGTACAGTTTTGGCAATAGGCTTTAGTGAGTTTAGGACCAGAACCTAGAGGCTCCAAAGCCTGTGGAAGCCACACTGCAGACCATGTGCACACCCAGGGGAACGAGCCTCTTCCCTCGGGCAGTGGTCAGCACTCATGGAGTTCTGAGCCAGAAAGAGGGGGAGAGATCATCTCATCTTGAGAATGGCCCCTGGGGTCGCCAAGGACATTGCCCTTCCCTCAGCTCGCTGCAGCTGCGTTCCAGGCCACACATGGACAGCAGGATTGTTGAATGGGCGGAGAGCACAGCCACTGTGATGGCTATCGAGGTGGACAACACCCTGGTGTAACGTATCATGTGCGTAGGCATTCATGTGTTCCTGAAATGCACCAGGAGTAGGTGTCACTGACGTGTGAACATCAGACAGCCGTGTCCCTAGGAGATAGGGCCTGTGGCACCACAGTGGTGTTGGGCCACTGGACTGTATGCAGGGTATTTCATGGTGGTGATAGGGAGGTGGGTGGTGGGTATAGTAGTTAAGGGTTTTGTAGTCACATCAAGTCCCAGCTCCTCCTCCCCGTCCTGCTTCCTGCTAATGTGTAGCCCAGAGGTAATGTAATGATGGCTTACACAGTTTGGAGAAGCCCAGATTTAGTTGCTGGCTCCTGACTCAGGTAGGGACCTGTTTGGGGAGTAAATCAGCAAATGTTTGTCTTTCCAAAAAAAATTTGGTGGAAAATAGATTTCATAGCTATGTTAATTTTGGTACAAAAAATTCTTCGAAGATCCAGGGGTTGGCATGGTGGCCCAGTAAGACTACTTCCTGTGATGTCAGCGTCCAACAGTGTCAGTTGGAGTCTCGGCTTCTCAGGGCGGTCGTGTGTTAGCATAAATATGGCCCTGCCTGGGTAAGCGTGAGGCTCACTGTGAGATGAGTCCAGCAGACACTGTTTGGGTGGCTGACCTCACATTCCCTGTTTACATTTCACAGTTTTCCTTGGAAACCTTAGGAAAGCAGAGCTGTGGCTTCATTCATCTCAAAAGCATGCCCCTTGTCCGTGGGCTCAGACCCTGGGGCAGTCCTTCCCCACCCCCACCCCTGCCTGGTGTTGGGGTACTCACCACCCTCACTGTGTGTCCCAGGGACGGGCTGCAATGCCTGCTACATGGAAGAAATGCGGAACGTCGAGATGCTGGAAGGGAACGATGGGCTGATGTGCATCAACATGGAGTGGGGCGCCTTTGGTGACAACGGCTGCCTGGACGACATCAGAACCAACTATGATCGACTGGTGGACGAATATTCCTTAAATGCCGGCAAGCAGAGGTATTTCAGACACAAGAAGGGCCGTGAAAGCAGGTGGTCATATCTGACCTCTTTGCTGAGGCAGACAGTGCAAGCAGGGGCGGGGTCTGGCAGAGGTTTGGATACTGGCCCCTGTGATTGGCTGCTTCTCTTGGCTTCTGGTCTGCGGACAGCAGAGGGCTGACAAGGATAGTAATATGATGATGGAGATCCGGGCGGTTCTGCTGATGAGGGAGATGGAGGAGGCCCTGTCCTTGCCGGTTGCCCCGTCTGCCTCTGCACAAGGCAGGGCAGCCGTGAGTGGGCTGCCCGAGGGCTGGCAGTGGCATGGTGCCTTGCCCTGGATGCCCAGCCCGCGTCCTGTTGCAGGTACGAGAAGATGATCAGCGGCATGTACCTGGGGGAGATTGTCCGCAACATCCTCATCGACTTCACCAAGAAGGGCTTCCTCTTCCGGGGGCAGATCTCCGAGCCACTCAAGACACGGGGCATCTTTGAGACCAAGTTCCTCTCTCAGATCGAGAGGTGAGCGCAGGGGCTCGCCCCAAGGGTGGAACCAGCTGGGTTGTGATGGGGTTGGCCCTGGGGGCGAGGGGCTCTCCTTTGCTGAATCCTTTTATTGGGGGTCCCCTGGCTTTTATGCGGCTTTCCTGCTGGGTGGACATAGTTCTTGTGGGATAGGAAGGATACAGTGCAGGTGCTTGGCTGCCTTCCTTTGTCTCATGCCATGAGCATTTCACTCCTACCTTAGCCATGAGGAGGAGAAAAAGGGATCTGAGAAAGCGAGAGCATTTGTGCCGATGGCACCTGGGTCTTAGAAGGCTTGTGGTGGCTCTGCACAGTCACCTACCAGATCCTGCAGGTGCTTCTGCCCAGGCAAGGCTGCTGTCAGTTGCATAGCTCTATGGCATTGAGCGCTTGCTTGCCTTTTTAAAAAAAATTTCTTTATTTTAAAGGCAGGGTTAGAGAGCAAGAGATGGAGGGGAGCGAGAGAAATCTTCCAGCCTCTGATTTACTCCCCAAATGGTTAAGAATGGCCATGGTTGGGCCAGGTCAGGATCCCAAGTCTAGGTTTCTCACATGGGTGATAGAGCCCCAAGCCTAATAGTAAGGAAAGTCGTCATAAAGGGAAAATTGTTCTGTATGTAGCTTCTGGAAATGTTTAAAACAATTACTAGTTAAAGTGCAAACAATAAAGTGAAGAAACAGTTGCATCCTTTACAATAACGCAGAGCAAGTGGGGTGGGTGACAACTTTGGCAGATCTGGTCTTGAAGCCTGCCTGCCCAGCTGGCCATGTTTTCAGCTACTCAACTCCAGCCTCAGTATTATCATCTTTTAGATGGAACTAATCAGGGTTGGTGCTGTGGTGTAGTAGGTTAAGCTTCTACTTGGGGTATCGGTGTCCCATATGGGCACCTTGCTCTTCATCTCTGACTCAGCTGCTTGCTAATGGCTTAGGACAGCAGCAGAAGATGGCCCAAGTCCTTGGGCCCCTGCACACACATGGTGTTGGGGGAGACCTGGAAGAAGCTCCAGGTTCCTGACTTCAGACTAGTCTAGCTCCAGCCATTGTGGCCACTTAGGGAACAAAGCAGCAGATGGAAGATCTCTTTCTCTCTCCTATTCTCTCTGAAAATCTGCCTTTCAAGTAAAAATAAATCTTTTAAAAAAAAATGGAAATAATCCTTATCTTTAAATCCCACGAGGAAGAAAAGCCAGTCTGGGGCCATGCAGCCTGTGCAAGGTGAGGGAAGGGGGCCATCAGCCCTGATGGAGAATGCAGAGGGAGCTGTGATGTATGACCTTCCTGTGACGCCGCTGTTTCCCCACGTGCTCCCTCCCGCCAGGGATGGGATGGCCAGGTCCTCTACAGCAGGGAGCAAGCAGGGCCAGTCTTCCGAGTGGTGCTGGCAGTATGTATCCAAAGCCCTGTGACTCGGAAGCGCATCTCCAGGAAATAATCCAAACTGCATACAAAGATTAATAAATATGAAACTGCATCAGTGTTTATCTTGTGTGAAGGAGAGACAGCAATCTTCTCCCTGCTGGTTTATGGCCTCCCTCCCCAAAGCCTATGCAGCTGGGGCTGAGCTTGGCTGAGACTGTGAACCTGGTGCTCCCTCTGGGTCTCCCCGGTAGGTGTGATCACCCTCTGCCTTCCAGTATGCACAGCAGCAGGGAGCAGGACTCAGAAGCTGAGCTGGGACTTGAACCCAGGGGCTCCAAAATTCAATGCTGACTCCTAGCGGCATCCTTACCACTCTGCCAGATGCCCCTCCTCAGGTGGTGATTTCATAATAGCAGGCACTTGGAAAGGAGTGAGATGACCACAGACTGCCTGACGCCATGATGCTACAGGCCTGGAATGGGATGCTAGCTCCTCCATTTCTAGTCCTACACACCAAACAGCTTGTCAGGCATCACACAGGTGCACACAATAGGGAGAAAAAAGGAAAGCACGTGCATGCAAAACATGGTTCCCTGTCACATGTTGTAAGCATGGCATCCCTGTAAGCTGAGAAAGGCAGATGGGGTTGAAATCTAATGAACGGAGCATTTGCCGAGGCATTGGAATGGTGGACAGGTTTCATTTCCCAACTTTTCAGCTTTCGAGATTTGCCAAAATTCAGCATGAAATTGTTAAAAATGGAGTTTATCTATTTTTTTCTGAAATGTATTTGTTTGCTAGGCAGAGTTACAGAGAGAGAGTGAGTGCTAATCTTTCTACTGTTTAAATCCCCACATAGCTATGGCGGGGTCAGGCTAAAGCCAGGAGCCTAAAAGTCTATCCAAGGCTTCCATGTGGGTGGCAGGGGCCCAATCCCTTGGGCCATCTTCCACTGAATTAGCAGGGAACTGGATTGCAAGTGGAGCATCCAGGACTCAAACCTGCACTCCTACGAGATGCTGGCATCAAAGGCAGTGATTTAACCCACTGTGTCACAAGGGTTGTTTAAAAGGGCAAAAGAAGCCACAACCCTGTAGGTGGTGAAGTGCAGTGATCTGGGGCAGTCCGGCTTCACCCAGCCTCTGTCTTTTGTCCGTTGCAGTGACCGGCTCGCGCTGCTCCAGGTGCGGGCCATCCTCCAGCAGCTGGGTCTGAACAGCACCTGTGACGACAGCATCCTTGTCAAGACCGTGTGTGGGGTGGTGTCCCGGAGGGCTGCGCAGCTGTGCGGCGCAGGCATGGCTGCCGTGGTGGACAAGATCCGTGAAAACAGGGGGCTGGACCGCCTCAACGTGACTGTGGGCGTGGATGGCACACTCTACAAGCTTCATCCACAGTGAGTGGGGCCTCCCCTGGGATAGGCGAGCTCAAGGGGAATGGAATGACTGGGGATGACAGGGGTGACGGCAGACAGGCACACCTGCAGCCCGTGAGTCAGAGACCCGGGAACTGGGCCGGGGCAATGATCAGCGTGACGGGGACCCTAGGGAGGGGACAGGTACAAGATGTGGTTTTTGTTGGCCAGGTCAAACCAGCCATAGCATGACCCTCTCCCCTTGGTGGGGGGTGGGGGGTGGGGCGTGGAAGAGGAGGTCAGAGTCGAAGTGGCCAGCCACAGCCCAGCCAGCCAGGTGCGCTGGGGAAGTAAGAGACGGGCACCTGTGATCTTATTCACCTGCTCTGGAGACTTGAAGGGCAGGAGCAGTGTTGACCCTGGCTTTGAGGATGGGGCATAGCCTCCTTTAGTTTAAATGTCTGATTCCCATGCCAGAGAGAGGTGTGGGACCCTGTCTGCAGGCTGCTCATCACATGTCCTGTGACTAGCGTGACCCTGGTACCTGGTGTCTAAACTGGGATGCTGTAGCCAGCAAGAAGAGTGTTCCAAGTAACTACCCTGGACCTTCCTGGATAAACTGGGCTCCTGTGCAGCCCCCCAGGCCCCATCTCCTCTCTGTGGGACCCTGGCTTGGGATGAAGCAGTGAGTCTTGCTCCACCCTTACCTGTCTCTCCACCTGCAGAGCTGTCCTCATGGTGGCATGAGCTGGGCTCTGCAGCTGTGTAGCCCCAGGCTCTATACTGAGGCTGCCACATAGAATCTATGCTCAGTTGCTTCAACCCTGCCAGGTCCCTCCTTTGTGGATGAAAAATGGTGCACTGAACGCGTGGCATCCTTGGCAGGTGCTCAACCCTAGACAGCCATTCCTCCTGAGAGCCTCATTGCCCTCCAGCGTCCTGAGCTTGGCCCTGCTTCCTATTTTGGCACACCGTGCCAGGAGCCAGGATCACCCTCAGAGGGGCACCCTCCCTGCACTGGGGTTCCTAAGCTACAGCTGCGGGTGGGGAATGTTTGATCCCACAGAGCTTTGGTGCTGCTTGTTGGAATTCAGGTTCCTGGAGGTGAGGGTTTGTCTGTCACAGTTGCCCTCAGCCTCCATAGCCATGTGTGGGATGCACCTGTGCCTCCTTGCTCCCAGCGGGGGCTAGGTCATTAAACCCACTCTGCTTCCAGCCACTGCACTAGCTAGCCCTTGTGTCTGCAAGGAAGGCTCTGGTCTTTCTCCCCATCTCCACCTTCTGTTATGTGCTTGTTGTGTCTCTTAGCTTCTCCCGAATCATGCACCAGACCGTGAAGGAACTGTCGCCAAAGTGTAACGTGTCCTTCCTCCTTTCGGAAGATGGCAGCGGCAAAGGGGCGGCGCTCATCACGGCCGTAGGCGTGCGACTCCGGGGAGAGCTGGGCAGCTAAGAGCCAAGGGTGGAGGAATTCCCCCGGCCCACTGCCCTTCCAGCATTTCTCTCTGCCAAGCAACGACCCCTGTTCCTCCCAGTGTGCGGTGCTGGGACACGCTGGCGTCAGAGCCTGCCACCGCCCCGCCGCCAGCACTGCTGCAGCAGGGAGAAAGACACCACCCAACTAACGGTGTATAACCTAGGGTACAGTGTAGAGTGTGTACTGCTGGTAATCTCTCCCCTGGATTCCTCCTCAACTGCCCTGCCACTCTGCATGATTTGATTTCAACCTGGTCGTCCGTTCCCCACATGTGATGTGTAGTGGCATCCATTTCGACTGTATGCATTTACCCACCTGATTATTTATTGGCTCGAGATGAAAAATCACAGCACCTTGCCTCCGAAGCTCGCCGTTGGAGTCCTCTCCCCTCCCCACGCCGTGTGACATGTCTATTATCACCAGCAGACACTGCCGGGCTTCCACCTTCCGGGACATGCGGCCTGGAGTGTGGACATGGCGTTAGCCGCCCCTCCTCCATCCCGTCAGGATGCAGCAACGCCCCTAGATCGTGTGTCTGTGTACCCCCAATCCTAGCCACGTCGTTGGCAGTTTTGGCGTTGTTTGTCTTGCAGGGGGAAGGTGGACCGTCCTGGGGGAGATTGTCTTGTCTGTGTTTGGGTCAAAGGAACCAGTCAGCCCTCCATGCTGTCATTGGAATCTCCCATCGCTTCTGTGAGCCATGTTGTATGATCTAGTAAACTTTGTACCGATTCAAAGACCCGTGTCACACTTCATCCCTGGGGAGTATGCAGAGCACCCAGCCAGGTCCCCAAACCACACCTTGGGGTTTCTGCAGGAATCCAGATAAAAGGTTGTGGTCATCAGCCCCTGGTCTGCCCCTTGGGTCAGCATAGGGACTTGGGGACCATCTGCTTCTGTGCAGTGTCACAGAAGGAGTCTCTTGTCATAATGACTGGCACCTGCCCTGCCAGTTTTTCCTCTAGGCCCAGGTCCTGCTGCCCCCACAAGAAGGCAGTGGTGGAAAGCCATGCCCTCCAGCCTGGCTCATGGGACCTGCTGGGGTTTAGTGAGATGCCAGGGTAGTGCTGCTATGTGCCCCCTGCCGTCCCTTTCCATCTCTCTCGGTGCCAGCCTCCCAGAAGGAGATAAGGCCCTGCCTGCCTGCCTGAGATGGAGTCCTAAAGCAGCCCAGCATGGCAGGCTTGCTGCTCTGTCTCCCTGGCCTCCACCTGAATTGGACCCTACCCATCAATTGGACAGATTTGGCCCTTACCAAACCCTTTTCGTCCCATAGACACCATGCTGCATTTTCCCGCCAGCTCCTCAGTAGGTATCATACCCATGTGCCCCCCAGACACGCCAGACCCAGCTCTCAGAGGCTTCCCATAGACTAACTATGTGCCCACTTGGTTTAGTGAGGTCAGCCACTTTATTTGGGGTCCTGGCAGTGCCACTACCTGGCACAGTGATCTTTGTGAGGACTATGATAAGGTGAAGAAGTTTGGTGTGTGTTTTCAGGGTCATACAGTTCTCTTTGAGGAGCCCAGGGTCGGGGACAATGAGACAGCTAGCAGGGAAGCATGCGCCCCTGCCTGGGGAGGACTCGGCCAGGCCTGGAGCTTCCTGGTGGAGACACGTTTGACAGTGTCTGCCTGTCAGCCTCTCGCTGTGGAAGTGAGGGTGGGAGCCATGTGGCTGGCTGGCAGGTGGCCTGTGTGCAATGACTGGCAAGAAGCTGTAAGAACTGGGCCGTGGTTCAGTGAGCACCAAGCTTGTGTGTGGCCTGCTGGTCCCCTCATATCACATTCAGCGGCTCAGCCTCCTGGTGAGAACAGGTGAGGGTTCAAGCGTCTTGGCAGGCTCTCCGCCTCCATCTTCCAGGGGCTGTGCTACATTCCCAAACTCTGAGCTCTCAGCCGATGGGCTTGGCAGGTGGCCAGCCGCCTCATGGTGTCTTTAGTCTGATGAGAGGTCAGTGTCGTGGTCTCACACTGCCCACAGACATCCTTTACTCAGCATGTCCAAAGTTTACAAATGTCTGGGAGCCAGATCTCGATTTGGAGTTTGACTTTTCCTGGGAAGCTCGGGGACCCTGGCAACCGTGGGCCGCTGTGAGCACTGACAGCTTTACCCAGGCAGGTCAGCTGCCATCAGGTCCTCGGAAAGCTTGTCCACATCGCTGCAGTCTGCACCTCCTCTGCCACCAGAAGTCAGCACATTCAGGGTTCTTCATTCTTCATTTAATTTAGCATTTTATCCGATCTTATTACTGTTTGCTCCAGGAAGGCACTTGAGCTTGTGATTCCTGGAGCAGGTGAAGGCACGTTCTACCTGGAGCGCTCCAACCCCCATGGCTCCCTTGAGGTGCCACCCTGCCATGGGGAGACTCTCGCTCCATGCTGTTTTCTGTGGATGTGGCAGACATGGTCTAGACTGTCTGGTCTGTCCGCTTGGCTGGCTGCTTCTTCAAGGATGCTAAGCCTCCCGCCTCGCAGCCAGGCACAAGGCTTCAGAATTCACAGGCAGCCGTGTCCTGGGCACCTCCAGCCTGCCCGTTGGCAACCTCGGAGGGGACCACCTCCCCAGCCAGGAACAGAGTCTCTTTGGTGTGACACCTGTTGACCCGCATGGAGAGGGACGGTGTGTGTGTCAGCTCCAGTCTATCTTCCTCAGCTGGTGTGACCCAAGGGCAGCAGCGGAAAGCCAGGCGGAATCCTGAGCGAAACCTGGAGTGGGGGGGTGGAGCAAAGGATTGGAGTGTGGGAGCTGTGTGTGTGTCGGGGAAGCCCTACCCTAGAGGAAAACCCTACTCTGGTGCTCAGCGGCTCCTGACGTGGGATTGGAAGCCGCCAGTCTGGCCGATGGGTGACTGCAGATTTGGGCCATTTCATTACACAAGAAAATGAACACAGTTGAATGATGGAGGCACAGCAGTCCTCCAGCTTCTCTAAAGGAGTACCTGGAGGCTGCTCACAAAACCTGGGGCTTGGGCCCAGTGGGCACAGTAGGTGTGCTCTCCCAAGGGGCTCACTCCCTACATGTGGTGCTACCAAGCCCTGCTTAATGAATGGCTCCCCATGGCAGCCCTGATGTCCCCACATAAGCCGGAGGAGGAGGCACAACGAGAGAAAGGATCAGGTTGGCAGAAGAGATGCCAGCTGCCTGGGGCAGAGCAGACAGGAAGGAGTCCCTATGTCAAATGGGAGAGCCGGTGTGCATCTGCCCAGAGGCTGTGCACTTCCGTGACCCTGCACAACCACCTGCCCTGGGTTGTTGCCTTATGCTGCTACAAGACTCCCAACTGGGGCCCTATGCCTCACATCCACAGCTGACATGCCCCCACCCTAGCTCTCAGTCACCCCTGCCACCCTCAGCCAGTGTGTTTCAGCTCCCCAATGGGTCAAGAACCTGTTGGCTCTCACATGCCACCTCCCTGCCATCACTCTAGCTGGCTTTACTATAGCCAGGGCCCGACCACAGCCAGCTAAAGCCACCCATCTCCTGCCTGGGTGACTGGTAACTTGTCCATGCATTGCTTGTCTCCAGGATCTAGTTACCATGCAGCTCAGGCCTGGTTCTGCTGAGCTGTGGGCACAGCCCGTCCTGTCTGGGAGTGCCTGCTCCCAGTCTTGGCTACCTTGTGCTGGTCACCCAGCTCCCTGCTATTGCACCTGGGAGGCAGGGATCCCTGCCGCCCACGTGGGAGACCTGAGTGGCGTTCCTGACTCCCATCTCTCTCAGATACGGTCACTCTGCCTTTTAAATGAATTTTTTTTTTAATGTCAGGAGAGAAGCCAGCCCCTCCCCAAGTTTCCCTCCAGTGCCTCTTGGTCCTCCCTTGTCCTACAGGTGGGTCCTGGAGAGAGCAGGGACAGGCAGACCAGGAGGGCTCTGGCCTGGACGAGGCTTTGGGGAGCAGGTGGAACTGAAGCCAGGCCCTGACCAAAGGGTGGGTTGTGCTGAGGGCCCACTAGGAGGATGGAATTGCTGCCTGGGGTGGGAGGAGGGTAGGCAATGCAGGGAGCCCTTCCCATGGATGAGGCAGGGGCGAGGCACACAGGTGGGCTCACCTGTGGTTGAGGCAGCAGTAGATAATGGGGTTGTACATGGTGGAGCTCATGGCCAGCCAGAAGAGGGCCAGGTAGACCTGCTGGATGAACTTATGGCAATAGATGTCCTCCTGGAAGTGGCCCAGCAGGAAGTAGAGGTGGTAGGGCAGCCAGCAGATAGCGAAGGTCACCACCACCAGCACCATGGTCTTCACAAACTGGTACAAGAGCTCAAGTTACTCCTCTGCCCCAGGACCCTGAGCCCCAGCCCTCCCAGGGCAGCTATGGGATGCCCCTCATGCCAGTGTGGGCAACCCTACATCGCTGGGCAGCCCCAGCCCCCCTGCAGTATTGGTGGTCCACCCTTCAAAGCCCCCACCTCCAGCCCTAACCCAGGGCTGTCCCCTGTCCTCATTCCCGGAAGCCCATCCAGCCCAACAGGTCCTGGAGGGTAGATGAGCATTGTCCTGTTCCTAATCCCAACCTCTGGGGAGCCCCTGAGCCAGCCACAGGGTTCCCAGGCTGCTTTCCCACTATCGCCCCCACGTCTTTGGGTGAGCAGGGGAGGCTCCCCAGGCTGGCCCTGCCCCAGGAGCTCACCTTCTTCTTGGCCCGCAGGTGGCGCAGGTTGGCGCCGTGCGCCTCATGCCTGGGCACCGCGCGCTTCCAGAGTGTGAGACCGATGATGCTGTAGGCGACAAACATCACCACCAATGGCAGGAAGTAGATGAGGGCGATCACCGTGAGGTGGTACCTGTGGGGAGAAAGCCAAGGGCCTGGGCAGTGAGCTGCCAGCCACCAGGTTCCTACAGCCTGGGACCGCAATTGCCCCTGCTGGTCCGCACCACGGACAGAGGCTTTGGCGTGATGCAGAGAAAGGCTAGGGTTCGTTTCCTCTGTCACTAAAGGGCCCCCAGCGTTAGCCCGGCTTCCGTCCAGGTGACACATGCTACCAAACAAGGAGATAAACAGGAATGAGAAAAAGTGAATTGAGCACTGCGTTGGCTTAGAAGTAAAGACACTATTAAATACCAAAAGGGGAAGCCATGTGACTTATCCCACTCGTGTCACAATGTGCCATTTGGGCTGTTCCTTCTGGAGTCCTGTATGTAGGTATGCCATGGATGTGCACATGTGCATGCATGAAGCTTCTGTGTAGAGTGGCTGGCATCAATAGGACCCCTTCCTGTATGTACCCCGGCAGCAAAGAGTAGGACACTGGGCTTTGCCATGTTGCACACACTACTGTGCCACCTGCTTCCTGCCTGCATGCACTTGGGGGCACCACAGTGTCAGCAAGACCCTGGCAAGTGTCCCTCATACCCCTGCTTGGTCCTTGGGTGCACACGGGGCTGGGCTGAGAGCATGCCTGGGGGCTGTGGCTGTTTCTGGCTCTGGGCTCTGAGGACTGATCAGCTGAGACCTGGGGAGCAGCCAGCCAAGGGCCCTGCTTGCTGTGGGCCTCTTCCTGGCGTTTTGAGCCCCGCTTGCTCACTTTGGCAAGTGCGCCAGTTGCACAGGCCCTGGGGGCTCCTGGATGCCCTGGTCTTCATGTGCGATCTAGATGGAGAGTCCTGACAAGGAGCAGGTGAGAGAGGGCGGGGGAGCCAGCCCAGTGTCTGAGCTAGGGACAGCTAGAGGACCAGGTCACCTGCCCCAGAGTCCAGAGACAGAACTGAGGCCCAAAAAGGTACAGGAACCTGTGTGACAGTCAGAGCTCTGCAGACTCGATGGGAACCTGGACAGCACCTTATTCGGAAGCACAGGACTCTGATGCAACATGTGATTTTTGGGCTACGCAGTGCTCGCCCTAAGTCTCAGTCTTCCCATCTATAAAATGGGAAAGTCACCTCTCCATCCTGGCTAAGAACAGCCCTGCTCCACCCCCTCATTCTTGGCCCAGTCTGAGCTTTGGGGTGCATCAGGATGTAACCTGGGGATCACAGAGCAAGGGGTCTGTGTCAGACACTCCCCTACCCAAGAGGATAAGATGTCCTCAGCCAGGCCAGGCATTCCCCAGTCCTCTCCAAGTCTAAGGAGCACCACTGTGTGGCTCTGCCTGCCCAGCCCTGCCCTGTTGTTCCTGGCCCTGCCCTGCTGTTCCTGGCCTACTGCAGGGCCCCAGGCACCGTGCACAGGGAGCCAGACCTGGCAGTTCAGGTACCTAGTGGTTCCCCTCTCTCAGGGAAGGAAGCCCACGCATTAAGGCAGAGGAACACTGCACCCTAGTGGTCAGTCCCAAAATACCACCCGCCCCGGGACCAGCAAGAAGGTGCTGCCATGGGCCCCAGCCTCAGTGAGAGTAGGGGATGAGATGGAGGTCCAACCCTAGGCTCCTTGGCAGACTGCCAAGTATGGAATGGCTTCTCTTGCCTGACGTTCAGGACGGATGGAGACCAGGAGGGGAGGGGTGGTGGAGGGAGTGGAGGCAGGGGCTGAGTAAAGGCTGGGTTGTCATGGTTACCTGGAGGCCCTGGTGCACATCCCTACACTTGCAAGCAGCTGGGACTCTGTTGCCCTGAAATTGGCCACCTCCAGGTTTAGTTTTCTTGTCCCTGTTTAAACTACCACACAGCCCCATGGAAGTAATGGAATGGCCAGGAGACTGGGCTTGGAAACACGACAGCCTGGGTTCGAATCCCCCTTTACTACTTACTCATGGTGCACACTCATGGCACATGAGTTAGTTTTCCAGTGCTCCTATTGTGCAGAGAATGGAATGGTTAATATGTGCAGCCACCTGGGAGCAGGGCGAGCACAGGTGGGATGATGTGACAGCCACGTGCACTTGCAAGAAGCTGCACTTTGCCCTGAGGTCTTTCTCTTGGGCCAGGGAGATACAGCCCCATCTGTGTCACCTATACTGGCTTCCAGGTATGGTGAGGGAGACCCCAGACACTCTGCACACCTGCTATGGCCACATGGAGTGGGAGGAGTACACGCACGCTTAGCTGAGGATCATTCCCAGTGACGATGCTCACCCATTGGCCCAAGTGCATGCCTGCACACACATGCACATGCATGAATACGAGTACACACACACAGCACCCCCCATGCCAGGCCTTACAGGAGGAGCATCTTGCCTCCACTGTCTTCAGGCCAGGCTACCACACACTTGGTAGCACCCTGGTCCATAGTGATGGTGGAGTAGAAGCACTGGGGGAAGGCGAGGGCCAGGGCCACCAGCCAGATGCCAGCGATGACTGCCTTGGTGCCAGGCGCTGAGAGGCGGGGCTGGAAGGGGTGCACGATGGCCATGTACCTGTGAGCAAAGGTCAGTGTGAGTAGTGGGCTGCCTTCCATCAAAGAGGCTCTCATTCCCTCTTCTCCCCCAGAGCCCAGACTCAGAGGGGAACATTCCCGCAGAAGGCCACTGGAGGGCACTGGCCACACTGGCTGTCCAGCTTAGCGCAGGCCAGAGTACCCAGCATTAAGTCTGAAGCTCAGCCCTCTGTCCGGGTGCCCCAGGCCCAGCCCACTTCTGTTCAGGAACATCAGCAGAGCTGGAAGCCTGCAGGAGGAAGCCCGGATCAGTGCAGCTCACCGATGCAGGAAATGCTGTCCACACATGCATTGTCCCGTTTAGTAGTCGCTAACCACACATGGCCAATAAGCATGAGAAACGTGGTTAGTATGACCAAGGAGCCACGTTGCATGTTTCAATGAATATGTGAAGGCAGCCCCCTGCCCCCAACTTCAGGCTGTCAGGAGCAGCAGCCTCTGGGAGAACTGCTGCCTGGCATCCTTGTGCCCATGGGCTGTCTGGTATTGGGACAAGGCACTCCCCTCTGCCCCCAGGCTTCCCCAGCCCTACAAAGTCCTGGGGCTGGGTGGGACTAAGGAAGATGAGTGGGAGGGTAGCTCCCTTCCTGTGCAAGCTCACACATCCTCTGGCCTCTGCCCAGAGCCCGTGGTTCCTCCTGGTCCCACCCCTCACTGTGGATGGATCAGGAGTGAGCGCCTCAGGGATCTTGGGTACCAATACAGGTGCCAATACAGGTGAAGCAGCTGACCCCAGGTCAGCTGGGGGCATAAACTCCCTGGTTGGGCCATGGACATGCTGCTGGGCAAGGGGCAGGTCCTGCACCCTGGGATTCACACCCTGGGCCCCCAGGGCCCAGCAAATTACCTGAACCCCTCCAGTATCCTTGCCTGTCCCCAGGGGAACAGGCTGCTCAAGCTGGGAGGGCTGCTGTGAGAAGGAATGGAGCACTTGGGCTGCACTTGGGGGACCCTGGGAGCTCTAGATTGGACAGTGTGGTCATTTCTAGTTCTTCATTGCCTTTCAATGCAGTGCATAGCTAGTGCCATGGCATAGTAGGATAAACCTCTGTCTGAAGTGTTAGAATCCCATATAGGTGCCAGTTCAAATCCCAGCTGTTCCACTTCTGATCCAACTCCCTGCTAGTGGCCTGGGAAAGCAGCAGAGATGGGGTCAATTTCCTTGGTCTCCTGAACCCATGTAGAAAATCCAGAAAAAACCCCTGGCTTTGGATTGGCTCAGCTCTGGCCATTGTAGCTATTTAGGGAGTGAGTGACCCATTGGATGAAAGATCTCTCTCTCTGTTTCTGCTTCTCTCTGTGCAATTCTGCTCTGCTTTTCAAATAATAAAAATAAATGAAGTTTTATTTAAAAATTCACTGCTGAGGGCTTTGGTCCTGGGTAATGCCCGGGACAAGGCCAGCATGAGAGGATGTGGACCCCTCCCTGACACCTTCTGGGCACCGACTGGCTGAAGCTCTGTGGCCAGTGAGCATTCCTGCCCTGCTTCTCCTTGCTGCCACGGGGAATGTTCTCCCTGGAGCTGAACATTTCTCCCACTCCTGCCCCACCTCCCCAACCAGGCCTGCCTGGACAGCCTGTGCAATACTCAGGCTACGTCTCCCCCTGGCCCATGCCCCCAGCCCATTGGGTGCCCCCAATCCTCTAGAGTGTCTCATATTCAGGGACCTTATGCCTGTGCTGGCTGCTTCAACTCACAAGGTTTTGCCCCCAGCGGCCAATCAGCAGAGCTAGCTCGCTTGTGGTGTGAGTGAAGGTGTAAAGAAATGAATGTGTGAGTGTCTGGTGTCATCAGCCACCCCGCTCTCTTGCCTGGCTGGGTATCCAGCAGACCCCTCCTGCATAGTGGCCTGTGGCCTCGCCTGGGCCCTAGCCCCACACCTCCCACCCACGCCCTGACAGTGGGAGCCCTGGGAGGCCCAGGGATTGGAGCTGATTGTCCTGGGTTGGGTGTGCCCAATGCCTGGAGCTGCTTCGAATGTACACCGAGGACACCCAAACGCCGGCTGGGGGCCGGCCAAGCAAACCACAGTGGGATGTGCAGACATGCGGCAGTGTTAGGATGTGGGCTGTCAGACAGGGAGGGAGCAGGGGTGCTGAATGTCCCTGACTGAAGGGGTGGCTTCAAGGCCACCGGCTCACCCCTGCCTCAGTTTCCTTGGCTAAAAAATTACAAGGGTGTAGGAAACCTCTGTTCTGGGCAGGGTCGTTTGGATCTTTACAACATTGTGTGCGGACCACATTAAGTGGCACACTCAGAAATAAGCCTGGTTCTATTGAATTTGGAATTCTGCCTGCAGCTGCCTGTATAAACAAAACTGGACTCAATGATGTTGTGGGCCTTTGATTGGCCGGGATGCTCCCACCCTGGGGATGAAGGAGGCTTTAAAGATTTCTTTTTTTAGGTGCCATGAGCAGGAGAAAATGTTTCCTGAGTGCAATCCTTGGGGAAGTTTCCAAAGCAATGTGCTGAGCAGCTGGGTGGAGGGCTGCCGGAGCCCATGGGGTGGGGACCCCAGGGAGGACCTGACAGGGAGGTGATGCCCAGGGAAGGGGTTCTCAGGCGCCTCGCTGCCCACCATCACTGCCAGTGCCTTTTTCCTGCAGCTCCAGTGGCTGTCTGAATCATGTTGCCCCAGACTCAAAGTCTCCTATACCCAAACCAGGCCCTGCAGGTCCCCAGCAGCCCTCGGGGACTCGGGGTGGGCTCCCTGCTGACTCCTGCACCTGCTGGCCCAGGGCTCCTGGCCAGGAGGCCACAGGTGGCAGCCACTAGTGAAAACAACAGGTCCTATTAGAATTCCGTGATCAGACAGGCTCAGTGTGGGCTCACGCAACCTCACTGAGATGCAGAGATAAGAGGACAGCCCCGCCAGCAGTGTCCTTCCTGGGTCTAACCTTGAGCTAACTTGCTCCCATCCTCTAGATACAGTATTTGGAATTGTGGCTGGATCTGGAAGGCAAATTGTGGGGTTTCCTCCAACCCACTGTGCCCACAGACAAGCTGCTGCCCCACCTCAGTGTGTACCCCAGCAGAATGGGGTGTCTCTCCCCACCCCAGCTGCCCCACCCAGCTGCACCGGCCACATTCTTGCCTGTCGGCTGCGATGGCCGTCATGGAATAGATGCTGACAAACATGGCCGTGATGGGGAAGAGGTTCTGGAAGTAGCAGAAGGCGCGGCCGAAGTACCAGATGTTGTGGCTGGCGTAGACAAAGTTGAAGGCAGCGTTAAAGGTGGCCATACAGAGGTCAGCCAATGCCAGATTCACGATGAAGTAGTTGGTAACTGTGCGCATCCTCCGGTGAGCCAAGATGATCCAGATGACCGTGGCGTTGCCCACCACGGCCACCAACACCAGGGCTAGGTAGGCTGTGGCCCACAGGCCCAGCTGCCAGCCAGGCATGGAGAAGGCCGTGATTCCCGTGGCATTGCTGTCAACATCAGATGAGACGTTGGCTTCAGTCACAATGTCACAAGCACCCATGGCAGCTCCTCAGTGGGGGACGAAGGGCCGCAGCTCCTGGATTGGCGGTCCTCCTTGGTGTGTAGGTACACGGGATGGGAGTGAGGACAGGAGGAGATGCAAAGCAGCAAGGTGCAGCTAGGGAATCTGAGGGCCCCTTGTCTTCCGGCCCAGACAGATGGGTTAGGCAGAGAACAGCACCTGGCACACAGCCATGGTCGGCCCCTGCTCTCCCCTCCCAGCAAGGCTTCTAGCGTGCCCCATGCAAAAGTGGGACTCAGACCGTGCACTGAGAGCAGAGCGCATCCCCCAAAGTCATCAGCTCACTCCCTTTGCTGAAGAGACGAAAGGCTGGTGCTCACGGAGGGCTGGGTGGAGCGCAGCCAGCGCTGGTGCTCATGGAGGGCTGGGTGGAGCGCAGCCAGCATGGAACCCCGGAGCATTCCCTAATGCTGTTCAGGAGACACCACGGCAGGTCAGAGGGGCAGATGGTGGGAGGCTAGATCCCACAGGTCACCCGCATAGGATTCAGGGTGCAGGCTGGGTTGGGAGGCCCAGGCATGCCCACGACTCTGCCAACTGCTAGCCCTGGCTGCCGTTCTCCACCCCCTAGTAGGGGTGCTGCCTGCTGCTGAGGTGGGGCTTCGGCGCCCGCCCCTTGTCCCACCCCCTGCTTGCACGGCTGGGCCTTGTCTGCTGGAAGATTTAGTACCAGCCGCGAGGCGGGGAGAGGCCCTGGGTAGATCAGATCGGCTGCAGCCCAGAGCGGAGTGGGGGTGGGGGGCTGGCACAGAGGGCACAGCCCTGGCTGCGTGTTTACATTCAGCCTGGCACAGGAGCTGCAGCTAGCGGGTGACTGTGAGTGAGCACTCAACGCTGGGTTGAGTCTGAGCTGGGCTTGGTGACTCTGGGAATTTCTGAAAAGCAAATCTTAGTGAGAGATTCAGAACTCGCCAGGGGTGTCAGGGTGTTTATGAGGTGGTGGGGTGGTCAGCTTGCCACTGGGAGAGCCCCTGTATGCTGAGAGCCTACTGGTCAGGGGTGCTGGGTGCCTGCCCCGCTTCCACCTGCTGTGGGCTGACCTCTGGGGTCCCACCCATCTCTACCCTTTGGTTCCCTGACCGACATGCAGATGGCCTTCCAGCTTTTTTGCTTTCATTAGTGAAGTTTCAGGGTAATTCCATAGTCCTAAAGCCTAAGGCAGAGAGAAAGCTGGCTGTCCTGGGTGAGGTCACTGGGGCTGATGGGGTAGGGTGGGGACGGTGAGAGGACCAACTGCCCCATTCGCAAATCAGAGAACTTGCCGTCTGTGTGTGAGGTTTAGATGAGATCACACTGCTCAACACAGGAGCTGTGCACGGAAGGCATGACCTGGACTTGTGACCCCAAAGGAGCCCTCCTCTCCTTCAAGATGCTCAGGGCTCCACGGGAAGGAGAAGAGGGGACCCGCTGTGTTTCTAACCAGGTCCCCTGTGGTGCTGCTACCCTCATGGGTGATTCAGGGGTCTCCCCTTGAGAGCCACCGTGAACCTCAGGAGCTGGAGTTTCAAGCCCAGAGAGGGCTCCTCTGGGGTTGCCCTGAGCTGTCTGCTGGGGCCGCTGACCATGTATGCTGGACTTCAAGTGGCACTGAGAATATTCTGAGTGACACTCATGCGCCTGTGTAGCATGGTCAATGAGGGTGGGGTCAGCCCCAGGCCCAGAGTACACCTTGCTAGGTGCAGGGGGGTGGCCTATGCCACAAATCCCAGCACGGTGGCCTCGCGGCTTCCATGGCTCTGCCCGGCACAGGCTAGGTGTCTCATGGCTGATCCTCTTGCCCAGCCTCCTCCTTCCTGCTTCCCCACGGTGGGTCATTTCCCTCCCACAGGGCCCGCTGGCTGAGCTGGGAAAAACATTCTAGGTGTGGAGTAGAACAATGATTATGCTTCCCAGGGAACTTCAAAAATATGGAAAAAGAATCCAGAGATGTTTGTTTGCATGCCAAAAAAACAAAAAAAAACCTCTTACACCTGTGCACCACATTTCCTAAATACATTTTCTACCAGTTTCAGAGATCCCTCATACAACTGCAAAATAATTTTGTATCCAAATAAACTTATTTTGAATCCCCTTTTTCATGAACTTTTTGAAGTCCTTTCGTAAAACTAACTTGAAAAGTCATGAAGCTAAACTATTTGCCAGAAGCAAGCGTGTGTCCTACATTTTTCTGAGAGTGAATTTCTGGATAAGATCACCAACAGCCATCATGGAAACTGTTCTGTGGTGTCCTGCTTTGCAGCTCTGTCAGGCCAGTGACTTTGTCTTTGGCAGGAGGTGTTTCCTGGGATGCTATGCCACGGGTTTATAAAGGATTATAAAGACCTGAGGCTGGCCAGCTCCGCACAGAACCAGCTGGAGACCTGGCCAGGCAACATGGCACAAGCCTGCTCGCTCCCTGCAGTGGGCCATGGTGCCCAGTGTGGCCTCTGGCCCTGGCTGAAGGGCCTCTGCCCATGGTCTGTCTGCATGGTGGCAGCATGGTCCACACTGGGGCGCCTTCCTGGCTTGTTCTCATGCAGCTGAGTGTGCCTGGAGGACAAAGTGTGGGGAAACAAGAACGACAGCTCGGCTCAGCCCCCCGCACACTGCTGTCCTTGCCTCCCACGGTCCGGTGCTGCAGCCAGAATCTGCGGGGCTCCGGGCCCAGACACAGTGCAGGGCTGGGATGCCTGAATGTCACCAGTCACAGGAGCCCAGAATAGTACAACGTCCCCACTCCCCCTCTGTCCCATCACCTCCACTGTGTACGTAAGGGGGATTACATGGGGCAGCTATTAAATCTGAGCTTTTATTTCACCCTTAAATCATATGCCTGTGGCTTTCCAACTATGTGCTCTGTACTTCGCAGCTCCCCAGGAAGCAGAGGCCACCCAGGACACGGCAGGGACGCTGGGTGGTGCCGCCTGCCTGGAGCCACTCTGGAGTCAGCAGCTGGATGGTGGTCTTGGAGGAGGCCAGTCTTGGTTCAAGGACAACAAATAACTTGCCTTCTTTTGAGCTCTTGTTGACACATGGTTAAGTGTCAGACTGGCAGGAAACAGGGATGAAGGTTGCCTATGTTCCAACCTGGGGCCCCCTGGAAAAGTATATACTGCTGCTGAGACCAGTGTGCAGGCTGATGGCAGAGGGGCCACCGGGAATGACGGCTGCGCAGGAAGCAGGAGTTTGAGGAGCAAGGAGCTGAGATCAGAACAAGCTCCTCAGCAGCCTAGGACAGCCCTTCCGAGGAAGAGAGTGGGCAGAAGTGACCAGATCTTTTCTCGGCCACAGCCATCGCTGGATGCCAGCTATCCCAAGGAGGGCTGTGTCTGTTGGCAAGGCAGATTTTTGTAGCCAGGCATCTGGGGAGTGGCAGCTGAGGGCTCTCCAGGGACAGCATGGAGGACAGTGTGTGAAAGTACCTATTTCAAGGACCTCCTACTAACTTGGGTGACTGACCTCTAGGCCAGAGGCCTGATGGCCAGGGCTGAGTCAGCGGACAGCACTGGGGGCAACTTGGTCACCTTGAGTAGTGTCAAGTGCTGACTGAACTCACCTGGGTTGGGTCAAATGAAGACAGCAGGGACAATGGGGTGAGCTTTTCACACAGCTCAGTAAGTCCAGTTCCAAAGGCCACAGATCGTCCGGGGATTGCAAGGCTCCTGCACATGATGGATGCCACTGGCAGGTGGCAGCTGCTTCTTTTTTGGCTTTTCCTCTAAACTTTCTTGAGGAAGAGCAGGTTTGTGACTTTTGAAGTTTTCCCAGTTTGAATTTTAGATATTTTGTTGACCCACAAACATCTAAGACTGAGAGCCCTGATCAGGCGTCTGGGTTAGAAAACTATGGGACAGGAGCCTCCTACAGGGGCTGGCTCAGGTCCCACCGCCAGCAGTGGAGGTGCCAAGGCTGGAGGTCTTGTTTTGTTGTAGTGACCTCCCATCTCTGGACAAACATTAAAATCATAGCCTGGCTCTTCCCTCCTGTGTCTCACCAGGGGCTCCTCTGAGCCCACACATTGTCTTCTTGTCTCTGGTGTCTAGGAGAGTGGCCAGCTGGTTGGTGATGCTCTGTGGATTTACCTGAATGAAAGTGATGAATGAGTGGTTGGTACCGTGGCATTAACACTTTAAGCCTTCATTGTGACACCATGTGGATACTGAGTCAAGTCCCAGCTGCTCCACTTCCCATCCAGTTCCCTGTTTGTGACCTGGGAAAGCAGAAGAGGATACCTAAAGTCCATGGGACCCTGCAATGATGTGGGGAGACCCAGAAAAAGCTCCTGGCTCCCAGCTTTGGACCAGCCTAGCTCTGGAAGTTGCAGCCATTTGAGGAGTGACCCAGTGGATGGAAGATCTCTCTCTCTTTCTTCTTCCCTCTCTCTTTGTAACATTGCCTTTGGGAAAAAAAAGGTAAATAAATAAAATCTTAAAATTATAAATGAAATTGGGACCTTGGGGCTTGAGTGAAGGGAGCTCCCAGCAGCGTGGGGGCTGCTGGGAGTACCTGAGCCAAGTCAGACTCAATGCTTGGGGCCCTAGTCCCAGCCACCACTGCCAAAGAGTGAGAGCGTCCAGGGCTTGCTTAGGCTTGAGAGTTTTCTCCCTTCACAGTGAGCACACTGTGAAGGGATCTCTTGGGTGCTCGGGTTGGTGCCTGGCTCAGCCCAATGCTGCCATCTTGGGCTTGCAGGTGGCCAGAGCACCAACTGGCACCAGGCTCTGCCTGCTGGCCACCTGGCAGTGAGTTCTGGGATCTTGGGGATGTAGAATTACTGACTCAAAACATTCATTGATAAGGCCACTGTGTGTGTAGGTGAGGAATGAATCTTGAGCAACCCCCAACTACAGGGCCATTGTACTTGCAGATGAGCAAGGGGACTGAGACCTGGTATTTGAAGGGGAAACACCTGAATGAAGATCTGTATGGGTCAGACTGATACACCAGCCCACACTGGAGTCCTGAGTAGTGTTTGTTAGCATGGAACATTGCTGACCATCACATGCCAGTCCATGCAAAAGCTAGAGCTGGGGACCTGTCTAGCAGTGCTAGATCCCAGTACCTGACTGAATGTTGGAACAGGGAATGGGTCACATTAGGCAGGCCCATGACACTAACCAGGTCTGGGGGTAGATTCTGTGTGGGATATGTAGGCTCAGTCCTGTGGAAAGGAAAGTCCTGCTGGTTACCTCAACAGTTGGGGTCAGGATGGGCTGAGCTAGGTTTGACCATGGAACTCAGTGGGTACAGGACCGAGAATAGTCTAGGCAGATCCAGGCTGCAACCCCCACATGTGCATCCTAAAACAAGGTGTGAGGTGGCCCAGGCCATAATACGCATCATCTTATACAAGGCCAAGATGGAGGGGCAAGCTATGCTGGACAAGGCCCTAACACCCACTGGCATGCATGAGACCTGGGTCTGGGAGTGGGCCAAGTAGAGGAACATGGGAAAATCTCATATTGTGTTATAGCTCCTACTGGTAAGCACGTGGTCCAGGCATGTTGGGTAATCTGGGTAAGGTAGCTCCAACTGTTGGCCAATGTGTGGCTTGCTTTTGGAAAGGGGTGGACCGGGCAGGGCCGAGCAAAAATTAGCTCATGGCAAGTGCAGAAACCAGACTAGAGCACAGGTCATGCCAGGCTAGGCTGTCACACCTACTGGTTTGCATGGGACCAGGGATCGGGGCAGACTGAACGGGGCCAGCTTCCAGCACCAGCCAGTGAGAGCTGCGACTGGGAGCAGGCCGGGTCAGGCCAGGCTATAGCATACAAAGGCAGAGGCCAACACAGTTGAGGTGCTATGCCAAGCTGGGTCAGAATAAGATCTGGCTGGGAATAGGCTAGGTTGTAGTTCCTACTAGTGACTGCAGCGGTCAGAGTGAGGGCTGGCTGTCTGGTCTGGATATGGCTGCAGTGTCCCTCGGCATAAGTGTGGACTGGGTCTGGGGTGTGCTAGACTGGGCTAGATTCTAGCACCCACTGATACTCTTGAGAACTAGGGTAGGTATAGGACAAGCTAGGCTAGGTCTTTGCCCCTGCTGAGCCATGTGTGATCTGTGTTTGGGTGTGGGTCAGGCTTGGCTGGGCTGTAACACATAACAATAAAAACCAGAATGGGTTGAAGGTCAGTCAGGAAAATCCACTGCTCCTGCTAGGACAGGAGGTGGACTAAGTAGGGTTGGCCCATGGACCCACCGATGGCACTAGATCTGGCATTGAGAGAGGTTCTGATGGAGGAGCTTGGGGAACTCCTCTGTAGGGATATAGTCTCTGCAGGTAAGCACAAGAACCACAACAGGGAGCAGCCCAGACCAGGCCAGGGAACGGTACCCACCAGCATACATTTGGTGTAGGTCGGGGTGAACCAGGCTGGGCCAGTTCACATCACCTACTGGTGAATCCAAGTACCAGAACAGAGTGTGGGTCAGGCCAGGTTCAGGCGCAACAACGCCAGTTCACCTGAGGACCAGGAGTGGGGGCCTGCTGGGCTGGGCTAGGTTACATGCCTCAGCAGCATGAGCTGGAATTGGGGGTAGGTCAGGTTGGGCCAGGCTACAGTACCCACTGGCAAATGCTGAGATGAGGCAGCAGACAGGACCGCAGCACCCAACCAGCACACGTGAGACCTGGGGGAGAGTGGGTGAACCCGCTAGGGGGGCTGCAGGGAGCTTCCCTGCTGGGCCACTGTTCCCACTGGTGAGCCTGAGAGCTGGGATTGGGGGCTGCCACAACTGTTGGCCTGCACGTAAGCTGGATCAGGGACAAGCCAGGCTGGTCAGACTGTTCCTACTGGTACATGCATAATCCAGATTGGGTGTGGGTTGGTTGGGCTTTGCTGCAGCATCAGCTGGCAGATGCTGGCACTGGGAGCTATTCTGTCAAGTCAACCTGCAGAACCACCTGGAGAGTGCATGACCTGGGAGTGGAATTGGCCCATTAGGGAAACAATGGGCACCGCCTTCTTGGGCTATAACTATGACTGGTGAGCATGAGAACCAGGACTGGGGCAGACATGGCTAGACAGAGTGGCATCCACCGGCATGTGTCTGGGCTGGGTAGTGGGGCTAGTTGGGTTGAACTAGGCTTCAATGCCCATTGATATGTATGAGAGCTAAACAGTATGTGGGATAAACTAGACCAGTCTGCTGTATATACTGGTAGGTACGGGACCAGGGCAGGGGGCGGCCCTGGAGAGGGTTACTGCGGGTTGCTCCAACTAGGCTGCAGCTTCCATTGGATTGCATGAGGGCCGAGTATGTGGTGGGAGTATGTAGTGGGCAGGATTGGGCTGGACTGCAACACCCATTTGTTTGTGTAGAAGACAGGGCTGGAGGCAGAACTGACCCAGCAATGGCACCTATCATGTGCATAAGCTGATTGGGGCGATGGACTGTGCCGGGCCCTGTACTGGCAAGTACACACCAGAATCAGTTTTGGGATCACCTCAGATGAAGTTTCTTTGGGGATCCCCCCAACTCAATCACTGGACTCAGAACCCCATCTATGAAGAGAACTGCAGGTTCCATGGTCTGACCGTGGAGCGCATGTGTCAGAGCTGGACCTTCTCAGTGGCTCAGACGGAGCAGTGGTCAGCATATCCAGGTGCACATGGAGGATATGGCAGTACATTGGAGCTTGCAGAGGATACCTTGTACCACAACAGAGGACAGAACAAATGGATCAACTACCTCAGCCAAGTGTTGGCAGTGTAAATAGCTGGGCAAACGGAGACTCTAAGGTGAAGTACGTCAGCCAGTGGATTCTAGAAAAATCTAATTGTGCTTGGTATGGTGAGATTGGCTGCAATTTGGAACTGCTGAATTATCGGAAGCACTTGAGCAGTGCCTTCGAAGCATGCCCCACACCCCACACTGGGGTCCCTGGGAAGGCTGGGAGGCTGGATGGGGCTTCTCCCTTTCTTTATTCCCCACCCCCTTCTCCCAGACACAGGAAGGAAAAAAAGAGAATGTGGAAGCAATGGTCTTACCAACTTTCTAGTAGCTCTTCACCCTTGAGGCCTCATCAACAATGTAAAGATCATCAAAATAAAATAATAATAATAATAAATCAAAAACTGCCTTGGACAACACACAGTCCTTGGCTTCTCTCCTCTGCCAGGCATGTCCAAGAGGGCTCAGTATGGTGGGCCGTTGGCCATGCCCTCATCAGTGACAGCATCACTGTTCACCCAGGCCACCCCTTAGGAGACCAGCTCTGGGCCTCTCTGCCTGGGCATTGCTGGCCTAGCATTGGGGACTTCAGTTGGGATGGGGAGTGGTGGCTTTGCCAGGAGCCCAGCCGGCGCTGACGGGTCCCGTAAACAGTGTGAGCAGCAGGCAGGCAGCAGCGGCCCAAGAGCTGAGTGTTTACATCTGCCGCCACGCTGGTGCGCCTGGAGCTTGAGGCTGTCAACACAAAATGTGTTTATCTCCCCCGCACGGGGCTCCAGCTCTATCTGCCCATCTATGGCTGGCAGAGGAGGAAGTGGGCAGGGCCTACTTAGCAGCCATCACCTTACCTCCCCTTTCCTCAGACCTCCGCCCAGTCCGCCCCACCCACCGCGTGCATTGCAGGGGATCGATCTAGCAGTCCCTCCCCCGACAGCCAGCCTTAGTGTCCCAGACTAACCTAGAGCTGGCATATATGGCAACAAGCACTGTGCCCTATGTGCAAGTGCCCAGGCCCTAGCCCTGTGCCGTAGCAGGCCTCTGGCAGAGCAGGCACCCTGTAATGGAGCTCAGAGCGAGCTGCCAGGGCCAGACATCCCTGATGCTTCCACATCCCAGATCCAGCCCTGTGAAGAGAACGCAGCATACTCAATGCCAAATGGGTGGCACCATGGAGTGTCAGGCATGACTGGGAGGGCTGTGATAGGCAGGAGGGGGCTGACAGAGTGGCTCCTGGAAGCAGGGCCAGGATCCTGAGAAAGGTGGGAACAGCCCAGCTGGAGCCCAGGGATCCTGCAGGAAAGCTAGGGGACACACCCCTCCTCTCCCAGCCTTGGGGGCTCCAAGAAGGGTACATTCCCCACTCCTTCCCAGATCAGCTCCGTCTTGACTCCAAGACCTCAGCTAATGGAACTAGCCGGGCAACCTGCCTCACCCCCACCTCACCTACCCTCACCCTGGGGCTAACACAGTGCCCAGGCCTCTGGGGTGAATGGGGCCTTTGTCCTCACCGCCCCCCTACTCCCCAGGCAGGGGACACTAGAGGTGCCTCCTGTCCATATTTCTGCAAGGAACCAGAGGTGGTGGGACGGAGGTTGCTTCCCCAGACCCTCTCCTTCCCTTGTGTGGCCATTGCCCCCCAAACCCCTGTTCTCCCAGCCATTGCAAGGTGCTCTCTCCTCCCTTGCCTCCTGGGAAATCCTGTTCGGGTTCCCCCTCCAGCCCCCTCCAGGCCGCCCCCCACCCTCTGCTCTTTGATGCATCTTTGATGAGGTCCAGCACATTGGCAATCAAAATCCATTCTGCCTTCCTCAACACACGGAGCTCTTTCATCTTTGGACTTTCCTAGGATGTGAAAAACATTTACATTCCACCCTTCCAGCCTAGGCATGAAAGGCAGGAAGCAACGAGAGCTGTTTCCTGTGAAAGCCATCAAAAACCCCAAGGGGGGATGGGGAGGTAGGATGAAAGCCAGTGGGGAGAGCCTTGCATGCCCTTGCGAACCCCTTAAATGTCCTCTCTCCAGAAGGATGGACCAGCTAGGGGACCCGCCCAATGACTTTCTTGATCTTCCTGACCACCCCCCAACCCTGCAGGAGGCCCCCCTAAGGACATTTGCAGAATGTTTTTTCCACTCACCTCTTCCCAGGAAAGCAGAGCCTGGCTGTGTTAGAAGTGGTAGCTCAGCTCTTGGCTTCCCTGCTTGTGGCCTGGGAAAGCCTTGGGATCCTGTTCCAGGAAAAAGCTCCTGGTCCCTGGCTTCAGATTGGCTCAGTTCTGGCCTTTGTGGCCATCTGGGGAGTTAAGTAACAGACGGAAGATCTTCCTGTCTCTCATCCTCTCTGTGTGTTTGACTTTCCAATAATAAATAAATAAATAAATAAATAAATCTTAAAAAAAAAGGATAGCTGATTGCACGATCACTTTGGGTTACTCAAGTTTAAGTTCCTAAGACACGGAGGATTTAGAAGATGACCTGACTAGCGGAAAACAGGACTGAATTCATGTGTTCCACACCTTCAGCTCACCTGGGACTCTAGTGTATTAGTTCCTGTCAGACCTCATTGTCTAACATCTACCCTAACCCAGTCCAGGTCACAATTAGCATTACATTCTCCGTAGCATCCTTCTTACTGGTGTTGGTATTACCTTAGTCTTCTTCTTCCTCCATGGTTGCTATGGTGATCTTTAACAGATGCCGGTCTGGGGTGAGTGTTTGGTACAGAGAGTAAGATGTGGAGTGCTTGGGTTTGGGTCCTGGCTCAGCTTTTGATACAGCTTCCTGCCACTACACCCTGGGAGACAGCAGGCAATGGCTGCAGTACCCTGGCCCCTGCTAGCCACGAGGATGGAGTTCCTGCCTTCTGGCTGTGGCCTGAGCCAGTGCTGGCTGTGGGCATCTGATGAGCAAACTAGTGGAGAAAGGGCTCCCTCTGTCTCATCTGTCTTTCTCTGTGCATTCCTTTTCCAGTACTAGAAAATAGATATACTTAATTTTTTCTTTTAAGGAAGCCAAACCAAGCCAACTTCTCCTTAGTCAAGACGTTGGGGGTCTCAGTCTAAGGGCCCATCTGACAGCACTCGGTGCCAGGTAGTCAGCACCGTCAGACGGAAGATCTTTTTTCTGCTTCCTTCTCTCTGTAGAATTGCATTTCCAATTAAAATAAATCTTTAAAAAAGACTTCTTAAAAACTTTATTAGAAAGATTTGCAGAGAGGAGACAGAGAGATCTTCCATCTGTTGGTTTACTCCCAAATGGTTACAAAGGCCAGAACTGAGCTGATCCAAAGCTAGGAGCCAGGAGCTTCTTCTGGAGCTCCCAGGTAGATGCAGGGTCCCAAGGCATTGGTCCATCCTTGATTACTTTCCCAGGCCACAGGCAGGGAACTGGATGGGAAGTGGAGTAGCCAGGACATGAACCAGTACCCATATGGGATCCTGGCACTTACAGGAGGAGATTTAGCCAGTTGAGCCACAGGGAAGGCCTCAATATGGTCATTTTCTATCTCTTGAGAATTCCCGAATTGGTGCTTTCCCTGTCCTCTGCTTCTCCTGGACTCCACCCAGGAACCCGCCTGGCTCCACACGCTCAGGGACTGTCCCCACTGTGATCCTGGCAGTCGTTGGTGTTCACTCAGAGCCAACCAGGTGCCAGACAGCTGAATGAATGACCTAGGTTCTCTGACCTCACCTTTCCTGACCTGTCAAATGGGGCTGCTGGCATCATTCTGAGAGTTAGGTCGGTTCATCTGTGCAGAGTGCTCAGGGTAATATCTGGTCCTTGGGGCTCAGTAAGCAACCTCTGCTGTTAGCTTATTGTAGGCCCATTTTACAGGTAGTATTCTATGCATAAGCTTATTTGACCTGACTCCAGAGCCCACACCCACTGTTTCCCAACCTCTGACGTACTTATGCCCAAATTCCTCCTGAACCTCCTGAGAGTGGAATGTCTGACCATTGACGTAACCCACTGATTCATTCATTCCTCTCAGGCCCACACAGGCCTCCTCCTCCTCCAGGAAGACTGCCAGGATGCTCTCTCAGCTCCCCTACCCCAGAACTTGGCAGGTCCTTCTGGAGAACACAGACCTTGTCTATTTTGTGGGGGACAGAGGGCGTCAGTCTGGACTGAACTTATGATCATCACAAAGACACAAGAAACACTTGAGCCCAATAAGGACATGGAAGCTCATAAGCAGGAGTCCTTGGAAGCCAGGCAGCGGCGTCTCAGCAGAGCTGTCTGTGGTGGCATCATGCCCTACTGCCCTGTGTCTCCCTGTCTGGAACCTACTGTCTCTGCCTATGGCTGGTGAGCATCATATAGCAACAGCCCCTCATCCAGAGGACACCTCAGTCCCCCCAGGGCCCAGGATGGGCTCACCTGGGAGAACTGGCCTGTGCATTAAGGAAACAGCATGCCTCATTTCAGCCCTGATCCTCTCCCTTCATCCCTCCCACTGCTCAGGTGCACAGTTGGTAGTGTGGATGTCTGTAATGCATAGATGGTGACACTAGATGGCGGTGTCACTGCTTTAATCCTTGTGGTTTTTCAGCTAGTGATGGTGGCAGCCAAGAATCCTGTTGATGGAGTCCTGCTGCATTGTACTGCAAACCTGCTGCCTCTAACAAGCAGGTTCTCCCATGCAGGCCACATCCTCCTCTCTCTGAACACTTCCATCCAGTTACCCAAGCCAGAAACCTGAACTTGCCACCTGCCCCCCCGCCCCTCTGTCCATACCATGGCCTTCCTCTGTCCTTCCGCTGCCCCAAACCTTAATCTATCCTTTGGCCTGCGTCCTCATGGCTTGTTCTCCCCACTCCTCCCTCTCTGATAACACAGAGTCTTCATCATCCTGAATATTCTGACTCTCGTCCCAGGGTTGTTCATCCCTTGACAAATGTTGGAAGCATTTAGAGATGCATTTTCTCTTCAAATGTGGGCTTGGACACACCTGTTTTAAATTCTCTCAAATCCATTCTGTGCTGTTTGCTACTGGGGTTCCCAAGCTGGGGCTGACTCCTGCCTACAAGCCAAAGACTTCAAAGGTAGATGGTTCAAGGAAAATCAAAGAACAGTTTTTAACCAGGAAGTGAAGGTTGCCGAGGGCAGGTGAACTGGGTGAGTGTACGCGTGACTGTGGCAGGGGCTGGGGAGCTGGTGCCTGGCGAGCCGCTGGCCTGTTCTGCAGTGGCTGTACCTGGCCCATTCTGCAGAAGGACAAACCCAGACTTCAAGGACAAACGAACCAGCCATGGTCCTGCTTCTGATAAGTAGCAGAGAGCAAATTGCCATGCAGCCCTACCCACCGTCCTCGTCTTCTCCCCTGCCACTTTCCCCTTCTGCCATAAAATTTTTATTTATTATTTATGAAAGGAATGATTATATAGTTTAAGAAGACAAATAATACCGTAATAGCAATAAAAATACTTCCCGATTCTCCATTCTTTTCCCCAGAAGCAACCAATTTCACTTCTTGCAATCACTTTTCCAGGATTTACATCCATCTGTCTTAATACAATAACAATAGTCTTTCTTAATTTGTTAACTTATGTTATCTTGCTTTTTTTAGAGTTGGAAAGATATTTTTGGTTGCTCTTTTTTATTTTTAAATTTCTTGTTAAAAGTATTTCTTTTAGGGGGGCCAGTGCCATGACATGGTCAGCTTCTGCCTATGGCACAGGTATCCCATAGGGGCACCAGTTCAAGTACCAGTTGCTCTTGGAGAGCAGTTGATGGTGGTCCAAGGCCTTGAAGCTCTGCACCCATGTGGGAGATGCAGAGGAAGCCCCTTGGCCCCCGGTTTTGGTTCAGCTAGCTCTGGCCATTGCAGCCATTTGGGGAGTGAACCAATGGTAGATTTCTCTCTCACTCTTTCTCTGTAACCCTGACTTTTAAGTAAAATAAATAAATCTTAATTTTTTTGTAAATATTTATTTCTTTGAAAGACAGAACTACACAGAAAAAGAAAGATCTTCCTTGTGCTGGTTCATTCCCAAAATAGCCACAATGATTAGGCATGTGCCAGGGTGCAACCAGGAGCCATGAGCATTTTCCTGGTCTCCCACGGGAGTGCAGTGGCCCAGGCAATGAGGCATCATCCACTGCCTTCACAGGTGCATTATCAGGGAACCGGACCAGAAGTGGAACAGCTGGGAGTTTAACCAGTGTCCATATGGGATGCTGGCATTGTAGGCGATGCTGTAACTTGATGAATCACAGTACTAGCCCCAATTCCTTAAACTGCATGAAGTCTTGCATGTTCAACGTCCTGTCTTACACAAGTTATTCAGACCATTATATTTGCCTTGAGTTATCGTATCCCTGTAACTCGCAGATTTCAGTTGTAATCTTTATATCTTCATGTTCTAGAAAATCTGTTACTTTAACTGTACTTTTCTCACCGACTGAGAATGTTTTGCAATTTTCTAATCTGTGAGGGAATTTTATGGTCAAGTTGTTTCTTGTTGATTCCTAATTTTATTGGCTCTGATCAGCTTATCTTGTTTGTGAACTCTCTGCTTTTCAGAATTTGTTAGCTTCCACTCTGGCCAAGCACATGACCAATTTTGGTAAACTTTCCACAGACATATTAAAAGGTTGTATATTCTATACTTGTGATGTTAACATTTCTAAAGTATTTGCTAAACTGGGTCTTTTAATTTTATTACTCACTTCTCTATGATTATTGTTTGCTTATTTGATCTCTCAACTTTTAAAATAAGTTTATCAAAATGTCCAACTATGTATTTTTTTTTAAATTAAGCTTGTATTTTATCATTGGAATTCTTACCCTATGTGCCAGCTGCTAGACTATTTGATACATGAAGATTCGTAACTTTTTCATAGGTTTATATATATATACTTTGTCCTGTTTTATGCTTTTGGTCTTGTATATCACATTGATATTAATACTGCAATTCTGATTTCTTTTTACTTGCATTTGCCTGGTGTTTCTTTGCAGTTATCTGTTCTCAACTTCTTATATTTTTGTTATTTTCACATCAACAACATGCAACTAGACTTTTTAAAGATTCATTTATTTTTATTAAAAAGGCAGATATAGAGAGGAGATACTGAAAGATCCTTTATCCACTGATTCACTCCCCAAGTGACTGCAAAGGCCGGAGCTAAGTCGATACAAAGCCAGGAACCAGGAGCCTTCTTTCGGATCTCCCATGCAGGTGCAGGGTCCCATGCTTTTGGGCCATCCTCGACTGCTTTCCCAGGCCACAAGCAGGGAGCTGGATGGGAAGTGGGTCCACCGGGAAATGAACCGGCATCCATATGGGATCCTGGCATGCTCAAGACAGGGACCCTAGCGGTGAGACTACTGCGCCGGGCCCAACTCTACCTTTCAAATTAAAAGTAAGTCTTGTGGTTGCCTGTCCCTCAGATGTAGTTCAGCAGAATGAGGCCCTGGGCTGCTCTTGCCCTTGGAGATGCAGGGCCCCTCCTGGCTGTGTCACTGGCAGCAGCAGGTGGTAGCAGGAGGTGATTCCTCATAGGCTGGGTCTCAGACGGCCCAGCATTCACCAGAGCTGTGTTTATGAAGGTTTTACTTCCTGTGCAGATATTTTCTGTCTAAATAGGTGTTATAATCCAGGTGTGACTTATCTGTTTGCAAGCACCGGCCTTAGGGCTCTCTTGGAGGTATTCTGACAGCTGTTAGGGGTTTCTGGTTCTTAAAAAAAAAATCATCTATGTCTCTATCATCTATCTATCTGCTATCTATTTGAAAGGCAGAGTTAGAGAGGGTGGGCAGAGGGAGAGCTATTCCATCTGTTGTTTCACTCCCCAAATCACCACCATGCAGGGACTGGGCCAGGCTGAAGTAGGGAGCCAGAAACAGCATCTGGAACTCCCTTATGGGTGCAGGTGTCCAAGCATTGGAGCCATCTTCCTCTGCTTTTCCAATGTATTAGTAGGGAGCTGGATCAGAAGTGACACAGCCAGGACTCCCAACACCACTCATATGGGATGCTGGTACTGCAGGTGGCAGCTTAATGTACAGTGACTTAACCTGTTATGCCACAATACCAGGCCTTGTGAGTGGTTTCAACAGTGGATGGTGAGTGGCTTTGAACCCAAGGGATCCTACAAATGATCAGAAAAGGAACAAAATAGGTGCTTTTGTTCTCTGCAACTTTCTACTCAGTTGCTTGTGTGGACCGTGGGCTGTGGAACCTTGTAGCACATTCCTGGGTTATGTTGAAAATCGGTGAGCAGGGCTAAATTACAGGGCATGTCTGACTTCCTAAGAGAGTGAAATGGAAGCCTGAGTTAGTTATTGCAAGGATTTCTGACTCCCTCCCTCCCTCACTCCCTTCCTCCTCCAGCTGGCTTTGATCAACAGGCACACTAGGGCACTTGTGATGTGCCAGAGCGACCAACAGGACTGACTGCTGCAAGGAGGCTCTACTGCAGCTTGCGGATTAGTGGTGTTGGAGGGGAGGCCTAGGAGAGGAAGATCAACCCCTGGCTCCGGATGGTGATAATGACATGATGATGATGTTGGAGAAGATAATGGGGAGGGAAAGAGGATGGAAGGGAGAGGGAGAGAAGTTTCCATCTACACTGCTGGGAGCAGAGCCCGTTTTGTTACTGTAGGGCTTTGTGTTGTTTCTGAGCTGGGTGGAGAAGGACTGGGATTTGCAAGAAAGTACACACTGCCCTGAGCTGAGGAAGAGAAAAGGCTCCGTGGAGAGTACACAAATGGGGAAGGAACCCGAGTGTCGGGCAGGTCCCCGAGGGGACTGACAAAGTGCTTGCAGAGGTACCGGCCTGGTTTTTGGTGGGAGCCTAGTGAGAACTGTGTAGTCTGGAACGAGGCCCAGGGGACCACAGGCTGGAACCTGCGTGTTCCCTGTGCTCGGCACCCCGTCAGGCACCCAGAGCTTGTGGTACGATCTGAAAGAAGGTGATTGGACAGCTCCTTGGATGTGCAAACTCCATCCAGACAAGCCTAGGAGCTGGCATGCCCCACTGTACGCAGTGACAAGCGTGGTCCAATGTGTGTGTGCTACGGGCCCACAGTGGCTGCAGCCCCCACCCCTGGCATGTGCTGTGGCCTGCTCCCTTCCCTGGCCTAGACCAGCAGACCCATGAGTGCTTCCTGAGGGCAGAGCTGCCACCCTTTCTCCTGCCCACCTCCCCAGGTAGCTCTAGGAGCAATCCAGACCCCACTTTCTTGTTCCCCACTCTCGGCACTTGCAGTGGCTTGCTCCCCCTGAATCCATGTAGTGGCCACTTGTCCTCACATTCGTGTTCCTGGTGAGACCATGCGAGGTCATTAGGACTGAATGCATCATGAGAGTGGGAGCCATGGGCTGACCTTGGAGGTTGTGTAAGGAGAAAGAGAGAGACCTGAGCTGGCAGTTTGCTCTGTGTCATCATGTGCCAGCCTCTGCAATGTTGGGAGGCAACGTAAGGCTGTCACCAGGGTCCTACACCACAACACACTCCTGGACTTCAAACTTCTATTCCCCCAGCCTCAAGTACTTTGTGACAGCAACAGACGACAGACTAAGACAACACACGCTAGTTCCCATAGGACTTAGCTCCCCTCCCTGCCCCCCCTGCACCCTGAGCTTGCTGGAATTAGCTGTTGAGTGACAGGTGGAGCATCCCAGCCAGCCAGCCACTCACCGTGTGAGTCACTGGGCCTGGCCTCACCCCCCAGCAGCCCATGCTCCCTGGCAGCTGTCCCAGATAGCCAGGCTGAACCCTAGGAGTCTACTGACCCTTCCTGGGGACAGTGCTGAGACACGGTCCCTGTCCAAACTCTGGGAGTGCCTGGAACCCGCTCAGTCAGGAGGGCCCTGTCCCACAGCACAGGGGGCGCTTTCTCCGCCTGGAAGCAACCCCTGCATTTCCCGTGCAACACTTTGCTGCCCTGGGAAACGTGCAAAGGATGAGCATGGGAAACTGACAGAACTAAAAATGGCTGTTCCGCATGTTGACCTGTGTGTAACCTCATTGGTCTTCAGGAAAGGAATATGAGAGAATGCTTTTGCTTTTAAAGCATTTTATTGTGGGTCTGTTGTGATGGTTTATGGCTAAATCCTCTGCCTGCAAGTGCCAGCATCCCATATAGATGCCAGTTCATGTCCTGTTTGTTCCACTTCCCAACCCAGGCTTGTGACCTAGGAAAGCAGTAGAGGACAGCCCAAAGCCTTGGGACCCTGCACCGTGTGGAGACCCGGAAGAAGCTCCTAGCTCTTGGCTTTTGATCAGCTCAGCTCCCGCTGTTGCAGTCACTTGGGAGAATGAATCAGCGAATGGATATTTCTCTCTGTCTCGTCTTCTTTCTATAGAGCTGCCTTTTCAATAAAAACAAATAAATCTAAAAAAAAATTATTGTGCAAGAGAGCACCAATGCCTACCACACTCGTGTCTGGCCTGAGCAGGGGCCATCTGGCAGCATCTCCATCAGTTCATGCCAGGTGAGACTGTGTGCCTGAGTCCCAAGGTCTCCCTGACTCCTGCACTCGCCACCATCTCAGTCTGGGTTCTCTGACTCCTTTGGTGATGGTGAAGTAGCCCAACCTCTTCTTTTCCTATTTGTTTTCAAAATTAAAAATAATAATAATAATAAAGATTTATTTGCCTGGAAGGCAAAGGGAGAGAGACAGAGGGAGAGATGCAGAGATCTTCCATCTGGGCCACTCCTAAGATGGCCACATGATCAGGACTGGGGCAGACTGATTCCAGGATCCTGGGACTCCATCCTGGGTGGCAGGGATGCAAACACTTGAGTCATCTTCTGTTGCTTTCCCACGTACAATAGCAGGGATCTGGATCAGAAGCGGAGTAGTTGAAGTCAGGGTCGTGGTACACCGGGTTAAGCCATCACCTGTGACATTGGCATCCCATATGTGTATACCAGTTTATCCTGCTCCACTTCCAATCCAGACTCCTGCTAGTGTGCTTGGTTAAGTAGCAGAAGATGGCCCAAGTGCTTGGGTCCTTGCCACCCATGTGGCAGACCAGGCTGAAGCTTCTGGCTTTTGGTCTGGCCCAGCCTCTGCTTATGTGGCCATTCATGGAGAGAAACAGCAGATGGAAGGTCTCTGTCCCTCTGCCTTTCAAATAAAGAAATAAATCTTTCAGGAAAAAAATTTAACAAGTGGAGCAGTTGGGGCTAGAACTGATATCTGTGGGATGCTGGTATCACAAGTCAACCTGCTGCACTACAGCCCCAGCGCCTGGGTAGTCTACTTTGTAGTCGAGTGTGCTGATACCTGGCCAGCCTATCTCCCAGCACTGTACCCGGTGGCTCCAAAATATAAGGAGGGGGACAGGCACCCTGTGCTGGCAGCCCTGACCCCAGAGGACAGACGCCTGGGGAGGGGACTGCCAGCACAGGGCCCATGCTTGGGCTGTGAGGAAAGCACGTGGTTCTGATGGGCTCTGAGGTCTGATTTGCCCCCGGGCCCAGTACACTCAGAGCCCACATGTGGGGCTGGGCAGGGGAGTGTCTACTGGCATAAGCCAGGCTAACTATTCTTTGTGATTTGGTCCAGTCTGCCCAGAAGGAGGCAGGAATCTCCTGGGGCCTTGACAATCCAGACCAGAGTGTTCTGGGCTGTGAGCTGTGGGGAGGGCAGTGTAGCAGCCCGAGGCAGGAATGGGTGCTGAGGACGGATGGAGAAGCCTTTGGGTCAGTCAGCCCTCTGTAGACCTAGCACCATGGGCAGAGGTACAATGAGGAGATGAGGTGGAGGGGCAAGGGTTTTTCAAAGCAGCTCTTTAGGGATTCCCATAACGGCCATGCTTGCCCCTGGGGACACTATTGGCTTTTCATTGGCAGTTTCTGCGCTGAGTCCCCTCGGCCCCCATGTCACTTGGGTGTTCTCACAGACAACTCTGGTCACAGGGCAATCATGAAGTTGTGTAATTTTGCAAAGTTAAGCACAAAATCTAACCAGTGTTCTCAGTGATTTTCCGCTTACATAAGGCAAACACAACTTGGATGTGGTTCATTTGCTCTCTGAATGAATTAGAAACCAGTTCCTCCAGCAGTATTTCCCCAAGCAGCTTCCGAGGGCCACCGTTTCCTGGGGATGCTGACCGCTGGAGCCCCGAGGACATGGGGCTGTGTCTTCTACCAGGAGCACGAGGGGCATCAGCAGGGGCATCAGCAGCACAAAGTTGGGTTTTAACTGCACCATCAGTGAACTTGGGTGAAGGCTGCTTGTGCCTGTGAGAAAAGGTAGCTGTCTTCTGCCCTCTTGGAGAGTCCCAGCATGCCATCTTCCCAGAAGAAGTCCTAGGTCATTTTTCACCCTCCTGTAAAACTCTTAAAATCTCAGGGATGTTGCTATTTTGTAGTGACCTACAGTGGGTCCAGGTAAAGTTTGAAGACTAAGCAGTATTTGAGCATATTGTTCAAATTTGCTGTTTTTTTAAAATAGCCATATAGATTTTTTTTTTTTTTTAGACTGGGGCCAAAGGCGGGAACACAATTGAGGTCTTCCTTCAGCTGCTGTCTCCCAGGGTCTCTGTTAGCAGGAAATTCGAGTAAGGACCTGAGAGTTATGAACCCAACACAGTGATATGGGACATATGTGTGTCAACTGCTAGACCAAATGCCCATCCCCGCATGCTTTAGTCATTTCACTGAGCTGCAAGAGAGGTAAAAAGCACATTGCTTTCTGGGTCAGGGAACATTTAAATTCCTGATACAGGAAATTACTGATACTGAATCTGATACAGGAAGATTAATTTCTTTCTCTGAACTTGAGCTTCCTCATTGTCCAGGGGAGCTTAACAACCAGAAACCCCGTGGTTTGTGAGAAGCAAGAGGTGATGATGTGAAAGCCCAGTTTCCAATGCCTGATGCTGAACTGGGATGCTGGCCGAGAACAAGGGCAGGTCCTTGCGAGCTGAAATGGATGCAGGGCAAGAATGGCCCAAACTCTGAGCCAGGACAAGGCAAAAAAAAAAAAAAAAGGCTTCAAGGACATCAAGTTCCTTCTCAAAAATTAGTATGCAGACTCCAACGTGTAGTACTGCAGGGAGGAACTGGAGGAAGAGGGAGAAGGGCATGGGCATTTGAGTTCATGGTCATGTTCTTTGTAGGATCTAAGATCCTATCTGTTAGCTTTGCTGTAAAAGGAAGCACCCTGGAATGGAGTACCATGAAAATAGCAGCCACGTATTAGTTGATGATTCAGTGGCCAGGTTCTGCTGGCCTCCCCTGGAGCCACCTGTGAGGATAAGCTGAGGGGGCTGGGTTTAGGGCTGGATGGACAGTAGTGGTTCTGTTCCCAGGTCTGGCAGCTGGGGCGTGGCTCTATTGTATGTGATCTCCCCACAGCCCATTGTTCCTGGTCCAGGCACCAAAGCACAGGCTGCGGGCCTCTGCATTCCTGAACTTTCAAACTCTAGCTGCCTCACCTGGACCCCACCAGTCTAGGGGTGGAAGCAACTGTAAAGGCTAACAGATGCAAAGGAGAAGCTACGTTGATGGGACAAGCTGCAAAGACTTCATGGCTAGTTAAAGTCTGTGTGGATGGGTCCAGCGCGGTAGCCTAGTGGCTGAGGTCCTTGCCTTGCATGTGCCAGAATGCTATATGGGTGCTCTTTTGTGTCCTGGCTGCTCCACTTCCCATCCAGCTCCCTGCTTGTAGCCTGGGAAAGCAGTAGAGCACGGCCCAAAGCCTTGGGAGCCTACACCCATGTGGGAGATCTGGAAGAAGCTCCTGGCTCCCGGCTTCGGATTGGCTCAGCTCTAGCTGTATCTCCTTCTCTCTGTAAATCTGACTTTGCATTCCAAATAAATAAATAAATCTGCCTAGTTGGTGAAGTGGGAAGAATTCCATGTACGAGCTCTTGGAATGTCTCAGGCATCACCCTTCCCTCTGTTCTCGGTCCTTGCTGCCTCCCGTTCTTGCCCTTCTTACCACCATCCATGCCCATGAGGCTTTCCTAGTTGAGGCTCCATTGATGGAGCTCTTATCAAGGCCACCAGTGGCCCAAACCTTGCAAAGCTAATGGCTGATTCTCTCTTCTGTCCACTTGTCTTCTCGGGACTCAGTGGAAACTCAGTGTATGAAGGGCCAAAGTTCTCATGGACCTGCACCTGTCCCTACATTTCTTTCAGCTTCTCCAGGCATCTCTGCCACTGGCCTGGCCTTGTTTTCCTGCGGCTCCCTGGCTGCACCTTCTTAGTTCTTCCTTTTGGTGCTGGAGGGGCCAGGCTCTGACGATCCCTCGCCCCCTGCGGCACCCTCTTAGGCACAGACCTGAGGTGAACCGACCAGTGCCTCTCCAACCCAGACTTCCTCTCTGAGTTCCTGAGGCAACCCTGCCTGGGTTTCAAAAAGACATCTTAAAAAATAAAATGGCCGCAGTAGTCGAATGGATTTTTTTAAAGGTGTTTATTTTACTTAAAAGGCAGAGTTACAAAGAGAGAGGGAGAGGCAAAGATCTTCCATCCACTGGGTCATTCCCAAATGGCTGCAACAGACAAGGCTGGGCCAGGGCTAAACGAGGAGCCAGGAGCCCCGTTCCTAGTAGTGGCCACATGAGTGGTAGACGCCTGAGTACTTGGTAGCAAGTAGGATCAGAAGCAGAGCAGCCAGGACTCAAACCAGCACTCTGGGGTGGGAGGTTTATATGGCAAGAGGCTGCAGAGCAAGGTCGGCCCCTGTAGTTGATTTTTAACCCAACCCACCCAGCCCCTTCATTATCTTCCTCATCTTCATCAATGACAGCACCATCTAGCTCATGCTTCAAGGTGACAAGACATGGGAACATCCTTGATTTTCTCTCTTCTTACCACTGCACTTGCAAATCCATCCATAAACCTATTGGCTCTATCTCTAACCTATGTCTCCAACCCAGCCACATGCCTCAATGCTATCTCCCTCACCTACACTTGAAGCATCTTGCATTGGGACTGCCACCAAAGGGTATCTAAGCCCTGCCTTGCTGTCGTCTGTCTGCCCTGCAAGACACGCAAGACAGAGCCACATGCCTTTGCAGCTCAGAGCCTCGCTGTGGCCCTCACTGGAATGACAGAGAAATCCAGACCATCTGCTGAAGCTTCAGAGCATCTCATGTCTCTGCCTGATATCCTTCTGCACTCCCTGTGAGCCACAAGGCTCCTCCCGGGCTGCTCTTGTCTCATGGCCTTTACACCTGCTGTTTCAGGTGGAAGGTCTTGTTGTAGTCCTGCAGCGTGTATCCAGATGGAAGCTGTCTGTGCCCTGTGTGTGTGCTGTCCTGGGTGGCGTAGCCCCCTAATCTTCCACTCCCCGCCATGTCCAACCTGCTGTGGGGTTGAGTGGCAACTGAGGGTCAGTTGGAAATGTTCCCATGGCAACATACCTACTGCCCCTGTTGCCTTGTCTTGTGTGAAGCTGCCTCCGCTAAGCCTGGGCAGGACTTGGCTCATGAAAGCTCAGTCTATACCTGCCGGCCAGTCTACTGACTGTGAGGATGACAGCGAAGATCACCAGAGTTGGAAAGAAACAGGGCAACCCAGATGGGGAAACAGAGGCACAAAGAATCAGCTGTGGGCCTCCATGATAGTCTAGTGGGTACATCCTCACCTTGAATGTGCCAGAATCCTATATGGGCACTGGTTCATGTCCCAGATGCTCCAGCTCTCTGCTTGTGGCCTGGGAAAACCTTGGAATCCTGTACCCACATGGAAGACCTGGAGGCAATTCCTGTATCCTGGCTTCGGATCAGCTTAGCTCTGGCCTTTGCAGCCACTAGGGAATTAAATCAGCAGACAAAAGATATTTCTCTCTGTCTCTCTTCTCTATATATCTGCATTTCTAATAAAAATAAATAAATCTTTAAGAAGAGAGAGGGGGCCCAGCATAGTAGCCTAGCGGCTAAAGCCAAGCGGCTCACCTTGAATGCACCAGGATCCCATATGGGTGCTGGTTCTAATTCCGGCAGTCCCACTTCCCATCCAGCTCCCTGCTTGTGGCCTGGGAAAGCAGTCAAGGACGGCCCAAAGTCTTGGGATTCTGCACCTGCGTGGGAGACCCGAAAGAGGCTCCTGGCTTAGGATCAGCACAACTCTGCCCTTTGAGGTCACTTGGGGAGTGATTCAATGGATGGAAGATCTTCCTCTCTGTTTTTTCTCCTTTCTGCATATCTGACTTTGCAATAAAAATAAATAAATCTTTAAAAGAGACAGAGAGAGAGAGAGAGAGACAACGTCACCTGCCCAGCCGCAGGGACACCTACTTATCCAAGCCAAGTTGGCCATGCCCATCCTGGGTCCTTTTTCATAACCCACAGCAGCCACTAAAGGCAAGGAGTAGATATTTTCACTGCCAACTTATCGTGTGATCAGATCTTAGAACAAATTCTGCTGCCCATGCACATTTCATAAAGGAAACATTTATTAGTGAGTAACTACAAACCGGTTCCTACATCCTTGTCTCTGCCAAATTTAGCCAGGGCCCAGCTCTCTTTAGCAGCTCGGCCATCTTGCAGGACATATCTGCTCGAGGAGCAGCATCTGGTTACAGAGATGGCTGCAACTGCGAACTCCTGCAGCCTTGAACCCACCGCATCTTTCCGGGTGAGAGCCAGCAACTTTGAATATGGAAAGAGTAGCATCAAAACCATTTCAGAGCCCAGCACAGTGGCCTAGTGGCTCTGGTTCTTGCCTTGCATGCACAGGTTCTATTCCATATGGGCACCGGTGCTAATCCCAGCAGCCCTGCTTCCCATCCAGCTTCCTGCTTGTGGCCTGGGAAAGAAGTCGAGGACGGCCCAAAGTCTTGGGACCCAGCACCTGAGTGGGAAACCTGAAGGAGGCTCCTGGCTTTGGATTGGTTCAGCTCCAGATGCTGCAGTTACTTGGGGGAATAAATCAATGGATGGAAGATCTTCCCCTCTGTCTTTCCTCTTCTCTGTATATCTGACTTTGCAATAAAAATAAGATAAATCTTTTTTTAAAAAAACATTTTAACCAAACTCTATATATCTTTTCACCAAAGGAGAGCTCAATAGTCATATCTGTGATGCTTATTTAAAAAATAAAACATTTATTTTATTGGCAAGGCAGATTTATAGAGAGAAGGAGAGGTAGAGAAAGATCTTCCATCTGCAGGCTCACTCTCCAAGTGGCCACAATAGATGGGGCTGAGCCAATCTGAAGCCAGGAGCTTCTTCAGGGTCTCCCAACGAGTACAGGGTCCCAAGGCTTTGGGCCATGCTCAACTGCTTTCCCAGGCCACAAGCAGGGAGCTAGAACGTGTGGCTCTTATCAACAAGCCCCACCCACCTGGCCAGCCAATTTTTCAGCATTTACTGGCACTCAGGAAGGACAACTGAGCAAGCGAGATCTGACAGCCTCACTCTCCCCCACTGCTTTCACATCAGTGATGGAGGCCAGTGGGGACTACAACCTGAAAAATCACCTGAGGAGCTGTTTAATCACCCTGACTGTGGGTCCCTGTTGGAAGAGAGTCTGCGTTGCTCAGGTTGGGGTCGGGAAACCTGAAGATGTTTACAGTTCATAGGAGCTGGGGTCACATGCACCCCTGTAGGTGACAATGTAACAGTCCTGGCCATAGGTCATGGCAAAGCCTGGGTTCACGGCAAGGCCTGCTGACCCCCACAGCCTGGAGCTCTTGGCAAGAGCGGGGAGAAGTGGAACATAGGTCTGCAGCTCCGACGTCCTGGGGTCTGCAGTCGTAGCTCTGAGAGGCGCTGGAGCTTGGGACTGGGGTTCAAGGTCATGGGTGGGAGGATAAGGGCATCAGTCAGCTCCCCACCCCAAAGAGCTCCCCACAGGAGCCACAGGAAGGCCAGGAGCGGCCCTCGGAAGGTGGAGCAGGACAAGGTGCTGAGCTGGCTCTTGGAGGACTAGGGTGAGCAGCCAGCTCCTAGGGAGCGAGTACAAGACCAGCCCTGTGGACCTGGTACTGGCAGACGCCCCCAACAGGAGCAACAAGTGGACTGTTGTCCTAAGAGGACAGGAAGGCCAACTTAGAGCACCACCTAGCTGGCTCCTTGACCCCTGGTTCCTTGTTCAAAGGGAACATGATCCAGTCTCTTTGGGACTACGCCCCTAGCTGGGGAACCCAGGGCAGGGCACTTGAACAGGGGTGCTATTCCTGAAGTCACCACCAGGGACCCCACCCAGCACTGCTGGAGCTCTTCAACTCCCAGCCATGCATTTCATTACCTCATGCCAGAAATACAGATGGCCAGGTTCACGAGTACCAGGAGGAGCAAGACCGGGGAGCCAGGAAACAAGGCGAGAAATAGCACGGGAGGCAGACTCACAGCCTCCTATGACCTCGGTGTCTGTGGGAGGGGCACCGGCTGGGTGTGTGCCAGGGGTGTGTGCTTATCTCACCTGGCTGCAGGACAGCGCTAGGGGTGGCTTCCAGGAAGCCCCTGGGGGCGGGGAGGAATAGCAGCTGGTCCCCAAAGAAGGGGATTTCCGAGATCCCTTGGGGCAAAGGCCTGGAGCTGACCTGGCTGCATGGGGGCGCTCTGCCTCCCCACTCCACACCACTTCTCAGGCTGGGTGACTCCGCTTCCTTGGTGCACCTACTTCAGACATGTTCTTGTGCACTTTCAACACCTGAACGTTGCACTCCGCCCGCTTTCCCACAGCCTGCCGACGACAGTGGCTGGGTCTCTGGGTTCCCCGACTGGACTCGCGGGCCGTCTTTCCAGCTCACCTCTCGGCCCTGTTCTCCACGCGCCCCGGCAATTCTCTGGCTACACCAGAGCTCTTCTGTAAAGCCCTCGCCCCTTCCCCTCCCTCTCGCGTCCCTGGCCACAGCCCCGCCCCGGCCCGCCTCCTCCCAGAGGCTGGGCCATTGGCTCGCTCCCATTGGCCGCCGGCTGCCGGACAAGGGCAGTGATTGCCGAGCTGCGGTGTCAGTCCCGGAGACAGAGCGCCCGGGCCGGGCGGGCAGCCGGGCAGCCGCAGGTGGGGCCTCAGGCGGTGGCAGAGGGACCGAGCCAGAGCTGGGGAGCCCCGGAGCCCCACGCGGGGAGCGCCAAGGATGCCCCGCGGGGACTCGGAACAGGTGCGCTACTGTGCGCGTATCTCCTACCTCTGGCTCAAGTTCTCGCTCATCATCTACTCCACGGTGTTCTGGGTGAGTGACTGGCAGGGCCCAGAGATGGGGGAGGGAGGTGCGTGGAGGTCCCCACCGCTCGACCGCCTCCCCTCCTCGGAGTTTTGGTCCAGACCGTGCCTCTTCATGGAAGGCGCTGGGAACCCTCTCTGGCGCGCCTCGCCCTGCTCTCCCTGACAAATGGGGAAGTCTGACCGCTGAACTCAGCTGCCCCAGAGGGAATGTTTGGGCCCTCGTGCGACACGTGCGACACGTGGCTTACCTGTGTGCTCCTGATGCGCCTATCGGGTCATCTGCTCAGGATGCCAGACATCAGCGGGCTGGCTCAGTAGGCAGAATGGGCACTGGCCGCAACTGCATACCTGCGCTACGGACATTTCTCGCCTCACCGGAAGCTTTGTGGGGGTACCAGGTCTAGTCGACGCCTTTTACATTGCTTCTTCTGTGCCTCTTGGTTTCCTCTTCCTGGGAAAACTCACCGGGCTTTTGCTGTGAAGCCCTACGCAGAATGGCTCAGTTGCTTGGGGCTCCCCTTCCCTTGGCTCTGCCAGGGGGTAGGGTAGCAGTGGTTGACCACTCACCCCCACTTCAAATCTTGGGCTTCCAACTCTGGGGCCGAGTGACCTTGGGGAAGTCCCTTCATCTGTGGATGCAAACCACCATGATTTCCAACTTTGAGGACACCTGTGGAAACTAAAGGCCCTAGGCCACGTGCAGTGCTGAGCCAACACCATTCAGGAGCCGGGAGAGAGTGAGAGCCAGGATTCTCAGTGTGGGCAGGAAGTGTGGACACTCATGGTGTGATCTGGGTTTCTATCAGGCTGGGATGGGCCATCACATAGACACAGGGACATCCTTCTACAGGCTAGCTCCTTCTGCCAGTCTAGAATGGTTCTCTGTCCAGCTTGCCACATGGGGTCCTGGCTCAGGGAAACTGGCCACATCCACTACCACCCAACTCTCTGGTTCAGCTCTGCTAGCTAACGGGAGCTGCTGAACTTGCCATCAGCCTGGCTTTCCTGGTGGGCATGACCTTGTCTGGTGGTCTAGAAGTACAGATTCTAGACCTGCCCCACTGGGCTTCAAGTGCTGACCGACAGGTCGCCTGGGCCCAGCTTCTGGGCCAAATTTGGCTCTGGTTAAAGTGGGAGAGAAGTGAGCACAGTGGCTGTGAGTCTAAGCCGTCATCGACAGACACTCCTGGGAGCTCAAGGTCCTGCTTGGGGCTTGGAGTGGGGTGATCTGAGCTCTAGTCCCATGGTTCCCAGTCACCATTGCATCAGAAACCAGTGAAGAGTTTAAAAACACGACACTTCAGATTCCTGTGCCCTGGCACAGTGGTTTATTTCAATTTACTGGAGCTCCCCACTCCTGCGTATTGAAATCACATGGCAGATTATGGTTGTCTCCTTACACACTCTGGTGTTCTCCGTTGGCCCTTGCTTGGCCTTGCGAGCTCTCCTTGCTGTGGGTCAGAACGGAAAGGAGGGGCGGGAGCCATGGCATGGTAGTAGATGAAGCCTCTGCTTGCAGTGCAGGCATCTATCTCATACGTGCCCATTCAAAGCAGTTGCCAGCTGCTTCACCTATGATCCAGCTCCTGCTAATGTACCTGGGAAAGCCATAGAAGATGTCCCAAGTGCTTCAGCTCCTGCAGCCACATGGGAGACCAGGAAGAAGCTCCTGGCTCCTGGACTTGGATCCGCCCACTCCAACTGTTGCAGCATTTAGGGAGTGAAACAGTGAATGGAAAATCTGTGTTTGTCTCCTCATTCTGTAATTCCACCTTTCAAATAAAAATAAACAAACCTTAAAAAAAAAAGCATGAAAGGAAAGGCAGAGGTGTTGGTGGATGGGAGGGTAGGAAGGTGAGAAGGTGAAGGTTACATTGCTGGTATGTAAACCCTCCCTCAGCTTCCTCGCACTTTTGTTTCCTCATTTGTGAAAAGGGGAAGTGATCTCCTGCTCTGTCCCTCACTGGATTGTCTTGGGGACCAGTGACATGCGAAAAAGTCGCTGTCCTGTCCACTACCTCACTTTTCCTGGGCAGGGCAGGACTCCTTTTCGGCCAACTGAGGTTGCCTTTCAAATCCTTGCCTCCCATAGCTGGAAGTATTTCACTTAAAAGTCCTCCCAGCCCTGCCAAACATGCAGCACCTGCCAACGCTGCCCAAGCTGGCCTGAGGGTGAGGCTCAGTGTGAGTAATTTGTCCTGGACAGAGTCTGCTGCTAATTGGAAACCATTTACAGAAAAACCCAATAGTTCCGGTGCCCGGGCCGGTGCCATCTCTCTGGAGGAGGGAGGAAGACAATGGTTGCACTTCCCAGGGTGTAAGACTCATGGGTTGGTCTGAAGGGGGCTGCTGTGAGTTTTCCTGTAGCCATGCGCATTCTGTAAGTTTTTTGCTTTAAAAGTTATCCTGAACAGGAAACATATGGGCATGGCAAAAAAGCCAGAGGAGAACATGGTGACTTATGACACATCTGCCCTTGCCTTCATCCATCTGGAGCTGGGGTGATGGGGACCCCTGTCATTTCTTCCTTGCGGTTCTTTTCTAAAATATTAATGAGTTAACTGATTTGAAAAATCGGAATTACACAGAGAGAAGGAAGGAGAGAGAGACAGATTTTCTATCCCCTGGTTCACTTTCCAAATGGCCACAATGGCCAGGGCTGGATAAGGCAGAAGCCATGAGCTTCTTCCAGGTCTCCCACATGGGTGCAGAGGCCCAAGTATTCGCATCATCTTCTACTGCTTTCCAAGGTGCACTCTCGAGGAGCTGGATCAGAAGTACAGCAGCCAGCTCTTGAGCTGGCGCCCGTATGAGATGCTGGTGTTGGAGGTGGTATTTAAATCTGATACACCACAATGCCAGCCCCTCTTGAGGTTCTTACTTAGGTTATCCAAGGTAAAGAATGTCCAGGCACAACATACGTCTCTCTATATAGGTGCCATGCACAGCGTTGAGTCTGGCCCCTAGCCCCTCACTTTTTCCTTTACATCTAAATCCCAGTGCAGTTTGTAGAGCTGAGGAGAGTTGCCTCGCTTGGTTTCATAACTGCAGAGGCTTTGCGGTGGGCCCCTACAGAAGTCTCTGTGACAGGTCCCCAGCTGGGAGCCTCTGAGGATGTTTCTAATTGCTTGTGGTTGTGACCTGCTGCAGCAGGCATCTTAGAAGGCACATAGGTGTGCATAGGTGTGTGAATCTGCAGGATAATTCCCAGAGTAGAGCTGCTGGCTTGAGAGGTGTGTGAGTGTGCAACACACATGGAAACATGCTGAATGTGAGTGTCCCCAGGCACACATGCTTGGATCATGGGTCTCTGGCTCAGCCAGCAGAGTGCATGGTGGGAACTACAGCCCCTTTTACCCTACTGAAGGTACTACCCCTTCCCTACATGTAATTGCATTGGAGCTTCCACCAGTGGAGAGTAGCTTTGCTAGGTTTTGCCTGTACTTTTTTTTGTTGCTTTGCATATACGTTTAGAATTCCAATGTTAAAATTACCTACTTAGATAGTATAGCCATGATAATATTGTTTACATATTTCTTTTAAAAAATTGCTTTATTTGAAAGGCAGTGAAACAGGGGGTTAGAGATAGACAGGAAGAGATCTGTTCACTGGTTCACTCTCCAGATGCCTTGGATACCTGGGCCAAACTGAGTGAAACCGAGAGCTTGGAACTCAATCTGGGCCTTCCATCTGAGAGGCACCCAAGTGCTTGGGCCATCACCTGCTGCCTCCCAGGGTGTGCATGAATGGCAAGTGAAGCAGAACTGAGCTGGAATTTCAACCAGGCACTGGAAAAATGGGACAGAGACCTTTCAAGTGGCTTCTTAACTGTGGTGCCAAATGCCTGCCCACTGTATGTCTTTATTTAAAGTGACTGTTTACATTTGTTTTGTAAAGGAGGCATTCTGTCACTACCGCCATTGGGGAGCCAACACCCCTCATTGTAGCTAGCAGGTAGCAGTTAAAGTAAATATAGCCCAGAGTCCTAATTTCCTGGTGAGCGGTGTGGGTGCCGCGGGCTAGGACAAAGGCACCCAACCCTGTTCCAATGGCAGGTTGGTGAGTGCCCAGCACCTTTGGGAGCAAACTAGCACCAAAACCAAGGTCTGCTCCTTGGTGGGTCAGAGGGCCCAGAAGGGAATTGAATGAGGAAAAAGTCCTCCTTTGTGGGCATTTAAGTGTGACTTTGACCACAGTGATAGGGAGCCCTCTTGTTTTCTGAGGAGGGGGGACGCAGAATCCTGAGAGAATGTTATTCTCAGGTCCCAATCCTGTGCTCCTGTTTGCATCCCACAAGAAAGAAGCCCAGGCAGAGGGATACAGAGCCTGTTTGCACCCTGACACTGGTGCCCTCAGCCTGTTGGGGACACACCGCTAATTTTAGCACTGCCCGGGGTATCCTGGAGCTCTGGTTACATGCCTCTTTCCTTGCTGGGCTGCAGGCTTCTGGAGGACAGGTTAGTTCAGTCGTGAATGCCAGGACTGGGGCTGGGCATCCAGGAAGTGTGCCAGGGCGACGGACCTCACCTGTACATACGAGGTGGGGCTCCAGCCCTTGCTAAAGCCGAGCTGAGAGTGTAGTCAGCAGTGGTCAGGTCGCTGGGCTCATCACGGAGACTCTGGTTCTTAGGAAAGCACTAGGCCTGTGGTCTTGATAAGAGGGTAAGAGTCTTGGGGCTGGTCAGGTTTACTAATCTAGAGAAGCAGCCCGTAGGGGTGGAGGGCCAGGAGGGAGCGGGGGGAGTGGGTAGTGTTGGAATAGTGTGTGCCAGAGGCAGTGTGACTCTCTTGCCTTCTCCAAGGTTGCACCTGCTTAACAGAGCTTGGCCTGGGATTCTTTATAGTTCCCTATAGTTTAAAAGAGTAGACTATGTGCCCAACTGTCTCGGTTTGAATCCCAGCTCTGGTGCTTATGAGTTAAGAGAAGTGGGCACAAACTTCCATGTGCCTGAGTTTCCTTGATAGGAATGCCGAGAAGGTGAAATGGCTTGGCAATTAGGGATTGTAGGGCCTGTGCTCAGCACGTGGCTATCACTCCATCAACTCCTGACAGGTTAGCCATCCTGTTCCCACCCTCCTCTCTGCTCCAGGTGTGTGAAGCCACAGACGGGGAATGGGAAGGGCCCTTAAAAACAACTCCTGTGTACCCGTTGTATGGGGCCTGGGGAGTAAGCAGTTGCCTGCGGGTGACATACTGAGGCTGCAACTCTGCTGTCTAACTCTGGCACCAAAACCTCCACTGGGTGTCTGCGACCTTCTGGCCTCTGCAGAATTCCCTCCATGGTGCTGGAGGAAGGAAGGGAACCAGGCCCCACTGCCCCCTCACCTAGCAAGCGAAGGCCTGGATGAAATCAAACAGAACAGCAAGTGGATTCAGTTGTCATCAGGAGACTCTTAGAAAAAGAACCTTACTGTCTTATTGTGAAAATAATATGTTCTCCTGGCTACACAGGAGGCTAGCAATTCTGGCCCAGGCAGGGAAGGCGATAAAAGGCATCTTTGGTTCTCCCACAGTGCACGTCCACCCACCTGCGCTTCTGCTCCAGCATGTCTCTGGGAGGTTTATGTGTCCTCTCTTTTTCTGACTGTGTTCCATCCATCAGCCAGGAAGTGGTGCAGCTGCGTCGATGACATCACAGCCTTGGGGGCTCCCCTCATCCCCTCAACCCAGCCACGGTGGCCCTAGAGTCCTGAGGATCAAGAGTGTGGCCCTGCTTGACAGGTGGGCTGACTCAGCCCTGGCGAGGACTCCCTGGTATAGACGTCCAGCGAGGGAGGCGTTGCTGTCGGCTGCAGGCCTGGACCTTGGGCCTGGCTTGCTTGGTTCCTGGAGCAGGAGTAACCACCTGCCCTACTGCCCGCCTCCCCACCTCTTCTCTCAGGTGACTCACATTGCCACCCTGGGGTGGGGCTCCCAGCAAGGCAGATAAGCGGCTGATAACATTTGTGTACCAGGTGGCTCCACTCACTCCACTCACAGAAGGAAGACTTCTCCTGGGTAAACTGGGACAAAGGAGGTTGGAGGGGGGAAAAAAGCCTTTTCCCAGAGAGAACTTCAGAATAAGACTAGGTTTGAGCAGAATTTTTTTTAAGGATTTATTTTTTTAATTGGAAAGTCAGATTTATAGAGAGGAGAGACAGAGAGAGAGATCTTCCATCTGCTGGTTTATTCCCCCAAGTAGCTGCAGTGGCCGAGGCTGAGTTGATCCAAAGCCAGGAGCCAGGAGTTTCTTCCAGGTCTCCCACACGGTGCAGGGTCCCAAGACTTTGGGCAGTCCTCGACTGCTTTCCCAGGTCACAAGCAGGAAGCTAGTAGGGAAGTGGAGCATCTGGGATTAGAACCGGCGCCCATATAGGATCCTGGTGTGTTCAAGGTGAGGACTTTAACCACTAGGCTACTGCAACGGGCCATTGAGTGGAATTTTTAAAGAGTTTCTTTCTTTCTTCTTCTTTTTTTTAAATATGAGAAACAGAACAACAGAGACCCCCTCTGGTTCATTCCTAAGTGGCTGCAGTGGCCAGGGCTGGGCTAGAAAGAAGCCAGGAGCCTGAAGCTTCACCTGGGTCTCCACGTGGATACAGGGGCCTGAGTACTTGTGTCATTTTCTGCTGCTTTCCCAGGAGCATTAGCAGAGAGCTGGATCTTGGAAGTGGAACATCTGGGACTTGATTCAGCACTCACATGGGATTCCCTCGCTGCAGGCAGTGTCTTAACCTTTGCACCCCAACGCTGTCTCTAAACAGCCCTCTTGTGGGAAGGCAGGAGAGCCCAGCCCTGAGCAGGCCTGCTCCTTGGTGTGGGGATGTTGGTGTGTTCTTCAGTTAGCCAAGGGTTTTCGTGCCTGCTGGAGGCCAGGCCCTGTGACAGATGTGGGAGACAACAGCATGGGCTTAGCAGTAAATGGACATCGATGGCTAAGGAGGAAATTCAGGAGTAAAGTGGGACGGGGTGAAAGCGTAAGGAAGCCCAGGTCGTGGGTGGAGAGGTGAGCAAGGGTCTTGCTGGACCAAGTGACCTGGGGGACTCCAGCATCTGGTGGCATGGCCATCTGGACACCTGTGGCAGGAGCTGGCTCCTGCGGCTGCCCAGGAGGTCCTGAGGGCTGCATGGTGTGCTTTGGGAGGTGAGCTGCGCAGAGCGCCAGGCTGGCTGCCGGGTGCCCTTGGAGGGAGGAGGAGGCTCTCCTAGGAGCCTTGGCATGCTCAGAGTGGGGACAAGGATGTGCCAGAGCCTCAGGAGTCCTGTTGCAAGGGTCGTTTTCCCTGGTAGATGTTCTGTCTGTCTCAAGCTGGTGGTGGTGGCTGTGCCCTTAGCCTGGCAGCCCTGACCCTGCAGAGCTGTGCGTGGCCTTCTCCAGGCACTGGGACCCACCTCTGCCTTTGTCTCTGGGGAGGCTGTGGGTTACACAGTAGGTCTGTGGGTCTGGGCAGGCTGTCTGGGGAGCATGCTGACTGGGGAAAACAGGGCAGGGGACATTTTGGGGAGTCCAGGGGCAGGGTACGGCGGAGTCAGGGGTGGTAGGCTGTACAATGCTTTTGATTAGCTCCAAGCTCCAGGTTCTGCCTGCGGTGTCATCATCCCCACATAGAGGCCAGTGTCCCAGAGAGGTGGGGCAGCAGAGGCCACATGAGCCTGACCTTGGCACGGAGGATAGGGTCCTGTAGCCTTGCAGGTTGGGAAATGCCCTCAGATCGAGGTAAGGCTTATGATGGTTGTCAACGGGTAAAAAAACGGGTTGTGGAAGCAGGGACAAGATGCTGTGAGTTCTCTTTGTCCTTGATTTCCTTGCCCGTTGTGGAACCGCTTAGCAGAGGGCCTTGGGGGAGCACTGCCCCCACGCCATCCTCTGTAGCCCTTTGGCCCTCAGAGCAGCCCTGTGTGCTGACAGGGACAGGAGCTCTTGTTCCATTCTACAGAAGGGGAGACTGAGGCCTGAGAAGGAAGTGACTAGCCTGAGTTGTACTGTTGGCACCCGTCCCTGTGGGAGTATTTCTGATTTTTTCCCTTTCTCAGGGGGAGGGACTTTGCCTCTGGCCTGCTGGGAGGGGCGTATCTGCCCGTAGTGGAAGGAAAACAGCCTTGGCCCAGTCTGTGCTTGTTTTTCCTGCTGGCAGCCCTCCCCAACTTCCTGCCCAGAAATGCAGGGAGCCACCAACTCCCAGGTGGCTGGAAGTCCCTTCCTGGATGCCTCTCCCGCCTGGGGCCTTGACCGAGTCCCACGGCCTTCATGTCCTGTTTCCTGTGTCTGGCCATGCTGGATGCAGGGTGTTGGGGGGTTGGAGTGGTCTGTGTGCTCTCACTGCACTGGGTGCAGGGCTGGGTACAGTGAGGTCAGGCCCTGCTTCCCCGGCTGTGTGTCAGGACAGCTCTGCCTCATTGCAGTGGGCAGGGCCCTCGCTTCCAAAGCTGATGAGGAATTTTGAGATGGGGTCATTTCCAAGGTTGATCAGACAAGACCTTCTTGGCCAGGGGGATCTGCTCCATGGCTGGAGGCCTCCTGCCCTGGGGGAACTTCAAGGACACATGAATGCACACTGCACCTCGGAGCTGCTGGCTCAGGGACCCAAGCCCCGTGTCGCTGCTCTGTCTCCCCAGGTGCCTTGGCGTTGAAACCACAGCTTGAAGCAGCTTCTGTGGAGGAAGGGAGTCCTGATGAGGCCGGCTGGCTTCTTTAGCCCACCTTGTCTGCCACTGAATCATGCAGGATGTCTGGGGACCTTTCCTGACCTCCATGACTGTCTGCCTAGCCCCTGGCCTGGGAGAGTTAGCGCGCCCGGTCAGGAGAGGCCCTGGGAGGCAGGTTGGGGGACAGGAGGTGTGTGGAGGCTGCCAGCCTGGCCAGGTGGGAGACGCAGGAAGCTGGCTGGGCTGCCTCTGCGGGAGGAGGGGTTCCGTGAGGTCTAGGATTGTCCTTTGCTTCCGGTTATGTTTCTGCGCTCTGAAGGCAACCTTCTTCTGAAGTTTGTGACTTGAAGAAGTTTCTGTCAGAGCCAACTTGAGCTCAGGGATTTGCACGCTGGGTCAGGGAAGGGAAGGAGCCTGTGACAGTTCACGTGGTCTGTCAATTGCATCTCGAATTAGAGAACTCGTGGTACCTGGGCATCATGTTAGGAGCTGGCTGTCATGTTACAGTGTCAGCCACCTGACCTCAGAGAGTCGGTCAGAGAGAAACAGACTGTCTGTCCCCACTTTCCAGGGGGACAGAGAGCAGACAGCTGAGGCCACGGGGATGACCAAGTGGCAGTGGCGGAGCACTGAGGACTAGACTTCCCACCCTGGGCTCTGAAGAACGTGGCAGGGTGACTGCAACAGGAGGGTCCTGTGACTGTGACAAAGTCCATGAACTACAGGACCTTGAGCTGTCCCCCCTGAGGCCAAGGAGCGGCGTGTCTGTAAGAGGAAGGTGGGGTGGGGGACGCTGGGGAAGGGATGGAAGACTGAACCACTCAGAGGGGGAGGCAGACAGCCTGCAGAGCCTGAGAAGGCTGGCCTGAGTGTACTGGGCGCCCTCCCTGAGCCCCCAGGGGCCTGCGGCCTTGCTGGCTCCCTCACATCTCCTTTCTGGCCTCCAGGGTGGTTAGAGAATCCATCACACAGCCCTGGGAGCTGAATACAAACCCCTTCTGCTTGGCCAGCCTGCCTTACTGGGAGATTGGGCAGGGGGCCCGCTGACGGAGCAGGGGCCTGAGCACTCTGTCTTTCTGTGGACAGCACTGAAAGCTAGAACAGGGAGCACTGGGCAGGGAATAGTCCTGCCAGAAGGGAGTGAAACCCTATCCCTCCTCATTCCCACCCCTCCCCCGATTCTCCCAGAGGCATCGCCTACCAGGAACATGGGACAGAAAGAGGGCAAAGGTTAATCCTCCACCTGCAAGTGCAAGCATCCTATATGAGCACTAGTTCGTGTCCCAGCTGCTCTACTTCCTACCCAGCTCCCTGCTTGTGGCCCAAGAAAGCAGCAGAGGAATGACCCAAAGCTTCGGGATCCTGCACTCGTGTGGGAGACCCAGAAGAGGCTCCTACCTCCTGGCTAGAGATTAGCTCAGCTTCTGGCCGTTGTGGCCATTTGGGGAGGGAACCAGCAGATGGAAGATCTTTGTCTTGTCTTTCTGTAAAATCTACCTTTCCAATAAAAATAAAAGAGAGAGAAAGAGGGAGGGCAAAGCAGCAGAATGCATGTTAGCCTTCAGGGAGGACCTTGGCTGCACAGTTAAATAGAAACTCCTGGTTAAGATGCCTGCAGCCCAGCTTGGCGAGTCTGGCTCCACCTCCAGTTCTAGCTCCCTGCTAATGCACACTCAGGGAGGCAGCAGGAGATGGCCCCTACCTCTCACACAGGACACCTGGATGGAGTTCCTGGCTCCAGGCTGTGGCCTGGCTGCTGCCAGCATCTGAGGAGTGAACCAGCGGATGGAAGATTTCTCTGTGTCTCTGTCTTACCATCTTTCACATGGAAAACACATCAATCTTAAAGTGAATGGAGCTGTCTGTACACAGGCCCTATGGAAGGTGTGGGGCCCCTTCTCTTCAGAAGGGCATGTGCCACACAGGGCCTGGACTTCAAAGTCAGGATGGACTGGAGGGACTGTGTGGGGAAGGTCCAAGAGGAGGGAACAGAGCCCAGGTCATGCAGCAGGTGTCCCTGGCCCTCCAAGTCTCCAGGTGAACTGTGGGCACCACTCAGGAGACTTCTCATAGAAAAGAGAAGAATGTTCTTTGGCAGGCTCAAGCCCAGGCATCAGGATGCTTTTGGTCTCTTGGCATGGTTCTGCCTCAGCCTCTGGCCTGGCTGTGTGGAGGCCAGACCCCTCTGCTTGTCTGACCTAGTGCTGGGCTGCGGGACACAGATACGGCAGCTCTGGTCCTGGCTCTGTTCTGTTGGCATGAGCCGATTCCTAGCAGGTGATCACACAGCTGCAGACAGCTGTGAGCATCAGGGGAGTGGCCTGACCAGTGGCTCCCAGGGGGTTCCACTGGGTCATCTGAGTCAGAGCTGAGCTCCAAGCTCCCACAATGTGGGCAGTTGCCTCCTGATCCTTGCTACACCTACTGGGGATGGACTCACATCCCCAGTATAAATCCTTTAAGAGCCAGAGTTGTTCAAGGGCCCAAAGACCCTGAGGTGGTCTGGGACCTGCTCGTCTTCTCTTTCTGTCTTTCTCTTCCTCTGTGGTCGCCTCCAGTGCTGACCTCACTTGGAATTAAACTTGATTCTTAGGACAGGTGCTTAGCCTGTGCAGAAGACATAATCAAGATGCCCATGACCCACATCAGCGCCTCCGGGCTGGATGCTGGCTCATGCAGGCCCTGGGAGGGAGCAATGGTGCCTCAAGTAAAGTGAGTTCAAGCCACCCCACATGGGAGGCCTGATGGAGCGCCCTGGCTCTGTGTGCATTTGAGGGAATGGGCCAGGAGGTGGGAACTCTCTGTTCATCTGCCTCTCTAACACGTTTTCAAAAGTTTTGACAGGGCCCGGCCTAGTGGCCTAGTGGCTAAAGTCCTCGCCTTGAATGCCCCGGGATCCCATATGGACGCCAGTTCTAATCCCGGCAGCTCCACTTCCCTACCAGCTCCCTGCTTGTACCCTGGGAAAGCAGTTGAGGACAGCCCAAAGCTTTGGGACCCTGCACCCGTGTGGGAGACCCGGAAGAAGTTCCTGGATCCTGGCTTCAAATCAGCATAGCATTAACCATTGCACTCACTTGGGGAGTGAATCATCTGATGGAAGATCTTTCTTTCTGTCTCTCCTCCTCTCTGTATATCTGACCTTCCAATAAATAAATAAATCTTTAAAAAAAAAAAGTTATGACAAACATGCTTGCCTCTTCAGTCTGGCCATACTTCTCTCCCTTGTGTTGCTCCCTGGCTATGTTTTCTTTCTTTCTTTTCTTTTCTTTTCTTTCTTTCTTTCTTTCTTTCTTTCTTTCTTTCTTTCTTTCTTTCTTTCTTTCTTTCTTTCTTTCTTTCTTTCTTTCTTTCTTTCTTTCTTTCAAGATTCACTTCTTTTTATTGCAAAGATCAATTTGCAGAAAGAAGGAGAAACAGGAAGATCTTTTATCCACTGGTTCACCCCCCAAATGGTCACCATGGTCGGAGCTGAGCTGAGCTGATCCAAAGCCAGGAGTCAAGAGCCTCTTCAGGCCTCCCACATGAATGCAGGACCCAAGGCTTTGGGCCAGCTTCCGTTGCTTTGCCAGGCCATGAATAGGGAGCTGGATGGGAAGTAGAGCAGCCGGCACATGAACTGGTGGTCATATGAGCTACTGGCACTTGCAGGTATAGGATTAGCCATTGAGTCATCACGCTGGGCCTAGGCTGGGCTTTCATGTCCTCTTGTACCAGTGGGGCTCCTTCCCAATGGTATTGTGCAAGATCCTGCTGCAGCCCTGTGCCCTGGCTCTGCTGTAGCCTGGACTGCATTTGGGAAAGCGGCTTGGAGACTGCAGGTCTCTCGCTATGGGTGCTGGAGGTGGAGATGTTCACATCCTTTGTCTCTGGGGTTGAGAGAAGTGACTCTTTGGGGGAGTGGCCTGTCCACTGCATGGGTCATTCAGTCACTCAGTAAACACTTGCTTGGTGTCTGGGATACCCCACATCTCCTCAAAGCTGTGGCTGAACAATGGCACTAGAGCAAGGGCAGCTACTGGGATGGGGGCCAAGGGCTCCCCAGGGGTTGGGCCGCCTGTTACCTTGTGTGGGACAGGAAGGGAAGTGGACCTCACGGGCTGTTGTGTTCCTGGGGCCACAGGGAGAGAGAGATGGAGCCAGCACCCCCTGTCCCTCTGAAGCTTTTTTTTTTTTCCTCTCAATTTGGAAAGTACATGCCAGGGTGTAGGAACTCTCATCCCTAATGAAGGAGGGTAGCCGGTGTATGGCAAAGCCCAGGCCTTGGAGCTGGGAGACCTGGTCACAGCTGCTGACCGAAGGGTGCCTTTGGGGAGTGATACCCTGGGCTTCCGGGTTCCATCTGCAAGGTAAGGGGAGGTAAGCTGCTCTGGCAGCCATTTGTTTGTTCCTGGACTATGTCAGGTGGCCTGTCGGTGAGTTGGTGGGGACCCTTACAAGTTTAGTATCTGTAGTGAGTATCTCATGAAATAGAGAAATATCGCATCTGTTGTGGTGGCACATTTTTGATCAGGTCATGTCAGGATTGTGTTTATTTTAGTAAGAAAAATTGGTTTGTTTGAAGAATAATAATGAGAGTAATCAGCTGGCATGGCCTGGGTGAATATGTGAGGAGAGAAGCCGGAGCTTGGGAGACACTGGAAGTTCTCAGCTGCTCCTTTTTGCTTCTTTCGGGAACTTGGGTAGTGTGCTCCGTTCCAAGCATGTCACAGGCTGCGTACTGCTGACTTGCAGAGAAGCAGCAGGGCGCAGGAGGTCAGGCTGGGGTGAAGAAGCACCTGTCCCACTTGGTTCCTGACTCCCTCATTCCTGCTAATGTAGACCCTGGGAGACAGCAGTGGCTCAGGGAGTTGGCTTCCTGCCACCAACATGGCAGACCTGGCTTGAGTTCCTGGCTCCTGGCTTCAGCTGGGTCCGCTCCCAGCATCTGTGGGTCCCGGGGACAGAACATGCAAATGGGAGTTCTCTGTCTCTCTCTCTCCCTCTCTGCTTGTCAAATAAGCAAAATGGTTTTGTTTGTTGTTGTTTGTTTTTTAAAGAGGTAGGGCAGGGGTTGGCAGTATGCAGTATGACAGCGGTTGTGCCATAACAGGTGCCATTTGAGAGACCATCATGGCCATTTTATAGTGGAGAGGAGGTGGGACCCAGAGGGTGCATGAGTGCCTACCACTGGCATGTGCCATTCCTTGCTCCCACCAGCTCAGTCACCCCTGCTTTCTGCCTCCCAGCCCTTGTCAGCCGATTCTGCCATGGCCCTCTTGTCCCTCTTTCTGCAGGCAGAGGAGGAGGTAATTTAGGGTGACTTAAGTGCCCTCTCCCTGTCTCTGCCCCATGCATAATGGGTGCCTCTTCCAAAGCCCTGCCAGCCCGCTTTCTGGGAGCTCATAGAGATGCATAATAGGCAGGTTCCGGAAGAGCCTATATTTAGCTCAGTTGAGCAGTTCACGAAACATCTGGTTTGGGCATTAATTCCAGGCTAGGGGAGGCCGCCTGGCTCCAGCCTGTGGTGAGTGGCCTGGAGATTGCCCTCAGGCGGCTGGTCTGGCCTGCGGCATCAGGCCCCAGATGGCCTCTTGGGAAGCAGGGCACTTAGATCTTGCTTGCTTTCTGGACCTTTTCTTTTATTATTATTTTTAATAATGATTACTTGGTTGATCAGGGTGGGAAGGATCGAGGTTTAGGGAAAATTGGGTGAACTCATTGCTTCCAAATTTGCTGTATCTTCTTCTTGTTCCTGGGGGGAAAGCAAGAAACAAAGGGGAAAACCACTCATGACTTTCCACACGTCCCAGTACCCAGGGCTGAGGAGCCACCACCTCATATCAACCCAGAGTCTCAATGTGTACATATTCCTAGGATTCTGTCCAAGTGGCTTGGATCGTTCTGAAATGCTGCCGATTTCTCCATCCGAGGATGATGTCATCCTCCCAATGTCCATTGGCTCCATTCACCGAGATTTTTTGCTGTCATCGTTTGTTTGGGGTAGTTGTCAGTTAGTTCTGTTCTTCTGCTACAGCACCAAGTGAGCTGCCATATTCTCCTTTTACAACAGGGCCTGTGTTCACTGTTCCACCTTTTTTATTATGTAGGGCATGTTCTTGCAGGCGAGTCCAAGTGGCTGGCCCAGGTGTTCCAAGCATTACCAGATACCCCATCCTTGGGGCTCACGAACTTGACATCCACCTAGTAGGCTGGCCCCAAGACCTGGGACAGGAGATCCACCGCCCCCGGGGCTCATAAACCTGCACCCACCTCGCAGCTAGGTCCCAGGTCCCAGGCCAGGCGACCTGAGCCCTGCTGAATCCCCCACCCCTGGGCCTCATGAACCTGGCACCCACCTAGTAAGAGGGCCTTGGGCCTGGGCCTGGATCTTTTCTTGTTAAAGGATTTTCACATATATAGAAAGGGTGAACGAAAGCCACTGTGGGCACCCATGAGTCCATTTTCTGGGATCAACAAACATTTAGTGTTATAGAGTAAGGTGTAGGTATCATGACAATTTGCCTCAATATGTGTCCTAAAAAGAAAAAAAATGTCAGGTATATAATTGCCATTTTCATGCCTAAGAAAAAGTCCAGTACACACTAAGCCTTATTCTAGTGTCCCTAAAATGTCCTTGTTAGTATATATTTAAAAAAAAAAAATTAGGACCCATGGACCCAGGGCTATAGCTCAACGAGCTAATCCTCCACCTCTAAGCACCAGGATCCCATGTGGCTGCTGGTTCATGTCCTGGCTGCTCCATTTCCCATCCAGCTCCCTGTTTATGACCTGGGAAAGCAGTGGAGGATGGCCCAAAGCCTTGAGACACTGCACACATGTGGGAGACCTGGAGGAAACTCCTGGATGCTTGGTTTTGGATTGGCTTAACTTTAGCTGTTACAGCCATTTGTGGAGTGAATCAGCAAATGGAAGATTTTCCTGTCTCTCCTCTTTAAATTTGCCTTTCCAACAAAAATAAATAAATAAATAAAATTAAAAATCAGACTCCTGCATCACAACCCAGCTCATACCCTGCAATGGATGTCTCTCTCTCTCTTTTTTTAATTGCAGGGTTAAAGAGGGAAAGATTGATTGGTCTTCCTTGCACTGGTTTACCTGCCAAATGGCCACAATGGCTAGGGTCGGGCCAGGCTGAAGCCAGGAACTTGGAACTGCATCTAGATCTCCCAGTCAGTGACGGCGGCCCAAGTTCTTTCCCAGGCACGTTAGTGGGGAGCTGGAGTGGAAGTGGAGCAGTCAGGACTGGAACCAAGCACTAGGATATGGGCTGCAAGTGTCCCAAGTGGCAGCTTAACCCCCTCACACTGTGGCAAAGGAGTGTTTGAAAGCTAAGCTGAGCTTTGACCAGTGACGTCTCTGCCCAGGTTATTTCGTTGATTTTCTCATTCAAAGCTTGGTGTGTACCAAGTTTGCCTGCTTCTTGCCGCCACCTTCACGTGCCTGCCATCTTCTGCAGGCCACCGCTACCCTCTGAACCATTACAGCAGACTCCTGGCTGGCCTCCCGGACACCCCTTCCCCCTGCTGCAGCCTTGGTCCCTCTTCTGCTCTAGGTCTCAGGTGCCCCTTTCCTTGGCCACAGCAACAGCACTTGTACCTGTCACATGCTGCATGTTTTCCTGTTTCTCCCCAGCTCAAACTTGAGCTCCTACCAACCGCTCAAGTTCTGGGCTCTGGTTTGTGGCTGGAACTGTACCCTAATTCTCCAAACAGCGGCCCTCAGAGTGGGCCCAGGAACATGCAGGGTCTCCTTTCAAGGTAATCTTGGGATGTCGCTTTGCCTCTGCCATCTCCATTCCTTCTGGAGAGCCTGATGGCACTTGTTGGGGACCTGTGACTGTGACCTGTGACTGTGCGGTGGCTGTTGGCAGAGGCAGAGGCAAGTCTGAGACCCCAGCTATGCCCAACCAGCCAGCCAGCCACATGGGCAGAGCTTATGCTACTCTGGGATTATGCTCAGAGACATTTGTGTGTTACAAACAGGTGATGCCCTGTTAGTTAACATTTTCTATTTCTCAATGATTGTTAGTATGTATTTACAGTTTGTCCCCATTTTGATTTGTGGTGAAAAATCAATGAGTTTCATCCTTGTAGATGGAGGTTCCCGTGTCCTCAGAGAGATCTGAGAGCAGGTAGCAGCTCTGAGATTAAGTAGGTCCCAGCGGGCCAGTGGCCAAAAACCATGCCACATGCTGAGCAGGCTCATGGTGAAAATGTACTTCTGGGCTTAACCTGTGATCCAGCTTTGCTGTCATCTGGCTTCTGTGAGCCTCTTTGGCTGCCCCAGCCTGCTGTCCTGCTGCCCCCCGCCCCCATGGTGCCTGCACACACCTCTGGGACCCCCTACTCACTTGAGTATCTCAGGAATTCCTGCATGTCTGTTAACTAGATTCAGTGCAAATGTTACCTTCTCCAGTCAGTCCATCTATTAACTGAGTCTTCCTAACCGTTGCATTACGGGGTGTGCCCGTGTGTCTCTCACCATGCCGAGCCCTTTGAGGGCAGGACCTGTTCAGTCATATACAGCTCCTGGTTCACACTGAGTGCTGAGTGTGTGTGTGATCACTCAGCGAATGCTGCCTCGGGATTTGGCACAGGGACTTGCCCACTCTTGGGAATACCCCAGGATTACAGTGGCATCGCTCTGGCATCTAAGCTGGGACTAGGAATGTCAGTGGCACAGCATGTTGATGTGGCTCCTGAGGAAGGAGGGAGGTGTGTGTGCACCTGCTGAAGGCCAGCAGCTTCTGCCCACAGCTCAGTCCAGGGTCACTGTGTTCCATGATGCTGTTGTGGTGGGGCTTGGGCCCTGAGTCTTCCCACCCAGCTGCTGCAGGGAGAGCAAGGCTGGGAGCTGAGCCACCAGGCTTCCTTCCTGTGAGTTCAGGGGCTTCCCAGCTCATGCACTTACTACGTGCCTGTGAGCCTGTCAAGGTCAAGGCCGATGTGTGTGTGTGTGTGTGTGTGACTCCACACAGCCTGTGTACAGTGGGGGTAGCAAAGGCCTACAGTTTTCTGTTGCAGAGTTTAGTTAGTCCTGTAAATGCTGGCACTTCTGAGGGCTTTTCATGGCTGGTTTCTAGGCGTCCTAAAGTGGAGGGAGATGCCAGAAAGGGTTCCTGAGGACGAGGACAGTCATTTGGCTTTGTTAGTTCCAGAAAGCGGCAGTGGGAGACAGTGCTGGCAGTGCAGGCCTCAGTCAAGGCCAGGACAAGGGGGGCATCTCTGTCTCCACTCCATGTTCCCCCATGCAGATCAGGGGTCACAACAGGGACAGCCAGGGAGCAGAGGCTGGGCCTGCTCGGGCTGATATATCCAAGCCTCTCTCTGGAATGCCCATCCCAGGAGACATCTCCAGGGAGCCAGGCACCCATAGGATCCTAGGAACCAAATCATGTTTGTAGCATAGCAACACCAGGCATTAACACCAGGAGTTGCCAGTAAGCCCTGCCGTGGCCAAAGCTGCATGGTGACAGCCTTCAGTTTACCTGCTTCCAGCTCAACTAAATGTCCCCTGAGAAATAGCCACATGGGCTGCCTGGCCACTGCACCTGCTGGTGGGGCATCCTTGGTCTCTTCCCTCCCCCTGACATCTGCACCCCCACCTTTGGTGTCATTTCTCCTCTGAGTTTCCCAGAGGTGTTGGGGCAGGTGAGATCATAGGGAACCCCCCTTCCCACTCCCTGAAACAGCCCCACCCCTACTTTAGAGCCCCCAGTAATGCCTCCTGCCAGGTCTCTGGTCAGTACAAGGACAGGACTTACCTGCACACTTCCCAACAGGAAGTTGTGTCACAGGACTGACCCCCCAGAGCATCTTGTGAGTCTACAGCTTCTTTTCTGGGGCCTGAGTGAAGGAGTACCCCCTGCTGGAGGCCTGGAGCCATGACCAAAGTGCCCAGGGCTGCAGAGGAAGCATTCTGGCCTGTGGAAGAAGAGAGAGGGCTGGGGCTGCATTGCAGTTCTGCAGGTAATACCTCTACCTATGATGCTAGCATTTGTTTCAGAGCGCTGGTTCAAGTCCCAGCTGCTCAGCTTCTGATCCAGCTTCCTGCTGGATGTGTTTGGGAAAACAGTGAAGGATGGCCCCAAGGGCTTGCCTTCTTGTTATCCTCGTGGGAGACCTGGAGGGAATTCTTGGTTCCTGGCTTTGGCTCAGCACCAGCCCCAGTCCCAGCTGTTGTGGCCATTTGGGTAGTGAACCAGCAGATGGAAGGTGTTTCTCTCTCTAACTCAACCTTTCAAATATGCAAGTAAAACTTAAAAAGAAAAATAGGGGAGTGTGTCTGGATGATGATCATAGCAGGAAGTCCCCCCAAGAGCTCTGTGTCCCCAGCTCCCCATCTCTGCCCTCACAGTGGGAGCCCCAGCTTGGCACCAGGACCTGTCTGTAGAGTTGGGGGATCCCTGTCCTCCCTGGCAGGGGCAGGCGTCTGGGGTGTATGGAAGAGCATTGGCTTCTGTTCTCATCACCCTCTGCGGAGACCATCAGTAGACTTCACTGCCCAGCTGCAGGTGGCCTCTGACCTTCCGGGGTCAGACACCGAAGGTGGTGTGCATGGGGAATGGAGAGAGAGAGAGAGAGAGAACTTAAACCCTGGAGAGGCGGGGGAAGGGAAGCCAGGGAGAGGGGCCTGGGTGGAAGTGAATGTGCTTTGCGCTCTCCCTGGGCTGTTTCCATGGTTTCCAAATTCAGCATGAGTCACTCTTCTCCTGAGCCCTGGAGAGTACCCCAGAGCTCCTTCTTTGGGCTTAGAAGCAGCTGCAGCAAGGTCATCGCTCATGCTCACGCCCGCTGTCAAGATGCTGGGCTGGGGGCTGTGCTTACATGGGGTCTGGGGGTGGAGGCCAGACTGTGCATCCTGCAGGGCCCAGATCAACCACTGTACTTTCCTGGTTCCACATGAGGAAGTCCTGCTTTGCCTCTCATTTCAGAATGGTTTGGTCATTTACTTATGGACCCTCCCCATCTGCCTGCTCCTGGGTCTGGTTAGCTTGGCCCGGGTGCTTCATCATGCCTAGGAGGCTGCTGTGGATTAGAAATGTCACTTTGTGCCCTCATGGAACAGCTGGACCTGCACATGCCTCCCAGCCTCGCTCCACACAGCCTGGAATATACCATGTGAAAGTGGGAATCTTCCACATTGCAGGAGGAACCACCGGACAGGAGGGCGGCGCTCACTCTGCTTCCCAGGGAGCTTTTTCTCCCAAGGCGGGGTCCTTCTCCAAGGGCTCAGTGAGAATCATGTGAAACTGCCCTGGGCGTTCTGGAGGGCAGCACAGCTGGACCACCTGCGTTTGCTGTGTCCTGCTTTCCTTGGGGACCAAGGCTGGGGACACCACCTTGAGTCAGCCCAGGACCCCCGGCTGCGTGCCCCATGTTCTACCTGTGAAATAGCACAGCCTGCTGACCAGCAAGGACTGCGCTGAACTCACCTTAGTCTACAACTTCTACTCACAGCCAGAGAATGACAATGTTCAGCTGCAGACCAGGTGTGAGGTGGCTGTGCCACACGGCACCCCCGTGAGAGCTAGGTCTGGGGTCAGGGTCTTGCCTGTCCATCTGGCCTGCCCCTGAGACTGCCTGGCAGGCCTTGGTGAGGACCAGGAGAGAACTGGTATATCTTTGCAAAGTGCTTTGGTGCCAGCCGGCAAGCAGAGCTACTGATAGAACATTCTGTGATGACAGAAAGGCCCAGGGAGGTCCACAGCTCTTGGACATTGGCTCAGCTTCCTGGAGAAATGAATTTATAGTCTTTGAATCATCTTTACTGGATTCAGACCTTCATTATTATTTTTCTCTATGTCATCTTAGCTCATTTACATTTGAGTGCATATGGCTAGTGGCCTTTGTGATGAACATGGCCACTTCCCAGCTTTGTGAGTAGGAGTGCAAATTAAGGAAGGGAGTTCAAGGCAGTCCATGGTAGGATGCTGGCTCAGCACTTCTGCTGTGTCCAGGGCACAACCAATAAGAAGGGTGGTGTTGTGGGCCTGGTGCAGAAGCCTAGTGGTTAAAGTCCTTACTTTGCATGTGCCAGGATCCCATATGGGTGCCAGTTTATATTCTGGCTACCCCACCTCCCATCCAGCTCCCTGCTTGTGGCCTGGGAAAGCAGTAGTAAAGGATGACTCAACGCCTTGAAACCCTGCATGGTGTATGAGAGACCCGGAAGAAGCTCCTGGATCCTTGGGGAGTAAACCAGCAGATGGAGGATCTTTCTCTTTTTTTCTTTCTCTTTGTAAATCTGACTTTCCAATAAAAATAAATAAATCTTTAAAAAAAAATGTCAGTGTTGTAAGCAGTGGATTAGCCCACTGCACCACAATACAGGCTCCCATCCCAATGTTCTGACAGCTCCTTCCTCCCTTGTACTCTTGTACTCTTCCCTTGTACTCACTCTGGGGAGTGAACCAACACATGCAAGATCGCTGTCCCCCCACTGTAACCCTGCCATTGCTCTCCGTGTATGCTGAATTACCTAACTGAAAGGAAATCCCAGGCAGAATCCCAGACTGCATTTGAAATAGGAATCAATTTCAAGGAAAATAAACCCCACTAACCTTGATTCCCTAAAAGAGAAATGTTAATAAATACATTTTATTTATTATCACATTTAAATCTTCCATGTGCAGGTTCATTCTCCAAATGCTTGCAATAACTGGGTGTGGGCCAAGCACCAGCTATTGCAACCCTAACCCTGACCCCAACCCTATCCCTATCCTGGGACCTAGGGTTCAGTCTAGGTCTCCCATGTGGGTGGCAGGGATCCAAGTATTTGAGCCATCACTGACAGCTGCCTTCCAGGATGTACGTTAGCAGGAATCTGGGAGTGGAAGCATAGCCGGAACTTGAGCCTGGGCATTCCGACGTGGTATACAGGTGTCTTAGGCCTCATCCCTACCGCTGTCTGCGTGCTCAGCGCCCTCCGCAACCCTCCACAGTGGGCATGACATCTTGCTATAGACCAGGAGCTGTCTTTGTGCTAGGGACCCCCTTGATTGTTGGGGGGAACATGGGGACCCCTTTCCCTAGAATAAAATACCGAAATACATAAGGTAAATACTGAAATACATATGTATACATACATATACAGGACTTCAAAAGGAAACAAGATTATGATAATAGTCTACGACCGAGGGTGTGACGTAGCAGCGTTATGCTTCTTCACCAGTGCACCAAGTCTCAAGGCTTCGCTGTGGGTCAGACGCTGTTGTCGTCCCCAAGTGTGAAGGACAGAGCTAACGCTAATGTGATTTCTACCTGCGACAGAGTCACAGGTGCTGGAGACACCCCGTGGTTGGAGGCCCACACTCAAAATGGAAGGGACATTTCAGTGAGGGGCTAACGGAAGTGAAGCTGCCAGTTTTTCTCTAGCCATAATTCAAGGATCTCCTGACGTTCACCAGCAGGACCGTTGTGTCTGGCCTGTCTTCTGTCCTCCGCCAGTCCTGCCCCCTCTGTGACCCTGTGGTGCCTGATACAGAGCCTGGAACATGACGTGGACCTGATGTACCTTGCAGGTCTCCTGGAAATGATAACAAAACTTCCCTGAAGCACAGAGAGGCCTCAGCTGAGGGGGAGCAGGTCTGGGCCAAGGGTGCAGGGCTCCGAGGAGACCTCCAGGCTCAGCCCCCCACTAGGCACTGGGTCTTTCTGCTATCCACACAAACTGCAGCCTGGCCTTGGGCTACTGGCAGCGTGCTCTTGCCTTCTTCCGCCTCCCTTGGGCATGGCCGTAGGCCCCCCAGCCCCAGCCTGGGATTGCAGCTGTTCTGGTTGACAAATGGGCCGCTGGCTTCCTGTACTGGGGCTGGAGCAGCGGGGCAGGCAAAGGAAGGGCTATAATTAGCAGGAGTGGCCGGGGTTGCAGGCTGGCACTGACAGATCATCTTATACTCAGATGGGTAAACTGACGTCATCGGAGATGTAAGTGCTGTTTGGAAATTATGAACTTCTTGGAGAGCTTTTTGCCGGCCTCTCCCCCTAGCTCCGTGCCCCTGGGGACACTTGGGCAAGGAGCACAGATGGCCCTGTGCTGGGTGGGGGACCCCCCCCATCCAGGCTGTTGGCAGGTCTGGGGCTGCAGCATCTTCAGCTGCAGCAAAACCGGGGCCACAGTGGCGGTGGCGTGGGGAGGCCCAGGCTTACATTGTCATGGGAGTCTTTCCCATGGTTTTTGCAGTCTGGAAATGTCACAGGCTAATGGGAATGCTTTTTAACGGGGGAGTTAGATCAGAGCAGGGGAAGTTATGTGTCCTGCCAGGAAGGCTGGCTGAGTGTTCCCGGGGCTCACTGAAAGTCAAAGAAAGTCAAAGAAGCTACTGGCTGCCTTTCTGGAGCGGACTGGGGTCAGCTGCAGTCAGAACTGGGGCCAGGGACAGCCAAGTGTGGGAGGATGCCTTCCAACACAGTGACTGCAACCCCAAGCGCAGCTGTGTGCAGAATGGAGGGTCTGGGTCCGCCTGGGGGCAGGGAGCATGGTGCCAGCTTGTCAGCCCCGTGACCCCATCTTTCCAGAGAAATTTTTTTTTTTTTTTGCAACAGGAACTAGAACTGTTCAAATTGCATAGAATCAAGCCTGTAAATACTAACCAGTAGTGGTGGCTTCAGTATTGAGGTGAGAATTCATCTTTTCCTTAGGGTGGAAGATAAAGGAAGATAGGCTTGGCCAAGCTGTCCCTGAACCTGGGCTCCTGCTTGATAACAGTCCTCAGCTGCAGGGCAGGAACCCAGGGCTCTGGGTTCTGGGTTCAGGTCATGGGTCAATGAATGGTTCCTTACAGGTGGCAATTAAAAAGGCAGGATGGGGAGGGGATTTGGCTTTTAAAAGGCTCCTTGAGGTGGCACTGTGGTGTAGCAGGTTGGCTGTCACTTGCAATGCCAGCATCCCATGTGGGTGCTAGTTTTTGTCTTAGCTGCTTCACTTCCCGTTCAGCTCCTTGTTAATGTGCTTAGGAACCACAGCAGAAGATGGACTAAGTGCCTGGGCCCTTGCCACCCACATGGCAGACCCCGCTGAGGCTCCTGGCTCCTGGCTCCTGGCTTGACTCAGCCTTGGTCTTCCCAGCCCCTAGGGGAATGAAGCATCGGAAGGAAGATCTCTATCTCTCCTCTGTCTGTAACTTTGCCTTTCAAATAAATAAATACATCTTGAAAGAAAAATGTCTCCTCAGCTGTTGTTCTCCTTGCTGGGGGCTAAGCTGGCCTTGAATGATGATCTCAGCGGCTTCTGGGCTTGGGAGCATGAGAGAGCTGGATGGTTTCTGCTTAATCTTTATCAAGGGTGGGTTTTTCCTGTGGGCACTGTTTTCCTGTAGAGGGATGGATGTGTGTACATGTGTGTTCCTGCATTATACAACTTAAAATTTACCTAAGTGGGTGATTTTCATGACATCACTGCACCCTGGTTTCCCTGCTGTGACCAGGTTGTCAGTAAGTGGCTGGTGAAGAAGTCCATTCATGCCTTCAGCCCCCAGCTGATGGGTGCGGGAAAAACATCTCTTCTAGACTTGGGGGCGGTGGGTCTCAGGGAGCTGGACCCAAGATGCTGTGTTGTGGCAGTCTGTTTGCCAGGGTGGGACTTCGGGCCTCCCTGTCCCTCGTCCAAGCTTGGGGCAACTCAAGCACTTCACTTTATTCAGGACGGTCTTGGCGCTGTCGCCGGAAGGCGCCCTGGGCTCGTGTGGGGATGTGATATGATGATCTGGGAGGAGGCTGGTGTAGGCCTGGGCATGGCTGGAGGGGTGGTTTGGGTCGAGTTCAGGATGCCTACGCTGGGGCAGGTGCTATGTGTGGTGTGTGCCCCACCAGCATCCTGTCTGTATTGTCCCTCACTTCCTTTGCCTGGACCTTGGCTGCCAGCGTCACAGCTTCCGGTTTCTCTCACAGGTTTCGGGTCTCTGCCTTCCGGAGTAAGTCTGGATCCTTGGACAGGCTGGAGCCTGGGTAGCCAGCTTCTGACTCAGATGCAGGGGCTCCACGGGAAAGCCCAGCTCTCAGTCATCCAGCGGATGCAGTATCTAATGCTTGATTGCACTTCCGCTACATCAGGACGGTCAAGGGGTGTCCACGATGGCAGAAAGTCCCTCTTCTCCTACCCCAGCATGGGCTTGGGCATATTAAATCTGATGAAACACCAAGGCAGGAAATAAAACAGAGAAAGGGGAATCAGGGTTTTCCACCTGTAAACAAGGTGATCTCCCAGTTGCTTCCAGGAGCAGGTAGCACTGGGCAAAGGCAGGAAGAAGTAGCAAGTGTGGAAGTCAGGAGAACATCCAGCTGTGGGAGTGGTCTGTGCAAAGGTCCTGGGGTAGGCATGCTTGGCCTGTAGGATGATAATAAAGAAGCTAGCTTTTCCTGACTGGGGACTTGCAGTGTGTTCTGGTAGCAGGGTTCACAGAGTGCTACTTAAAAATCCCCTTGAAATTCCTTCTGCACCAGTCATTGGCGTTCCTTGTGGTCAGCCAGAAGGTAAATTCCGTGTTGATGACGTAGCCTGAGAGGTCCCCACACCCCCACTTCCCTAGCCGTTCCAGGCTTTCCTCTGGGTGCCATGCCTGCTCAGCATGTATTCTACAGCCCCGTGCCATCAGCTTCACCGCCTCTCTGCCTTTGTTTTAGTGCTACAGCCTTGCAGAAAGCAGAGGAGAGAGTACCACAGAATGGACATCTTCATGCCCATTGTTCAGATGGGAACACAGACCTGCTGAGTCTGAGGCCCAGCGTTAGCCAGGGGCAGAGCTGAGACCTCCAACTGGCACTGTGTCCTCCCAGAAGAAGATGACTTGCTGGGACTGCCGTCATGTGAAATCCCACAGACAGAGTGGCATAAAGAGCAGATGCTCCTCATAGTTCTGGAGTTTGGATGTTCAAGCGCAGGGTCAGTTCCTGCCTCTCTCCGTGCATGTGGCCGACTCCTCTGAGCATCTTCACCTGGCTTTTATTCTGGGAGTGTCTGTGTTGTGACATCTTAAGGCACCCCAATGGCTGCCTTGTAGTTTCATCACTTTTAAGGCCCAGTCCTTGCTCGGGTTCTAGGGGCTGGGATGGCAGCAGGAATTGAAGGGATGCCACCCCCCAAACTCTGTGATCACTAAAGGGAACTGTCCAGCCACAGGCATAAGCTCCCCTCCCCCGGAACTCATGGCCAGAAGATCTGCTGGCCAAGTGTGCCTACTCTCTCACTCCCTGTTTCCTTGCCACAACAGCTGATCGGGGGTCTGGTTCTGTCCGTGGGCATCTATGCAGAGGTAGAACGGCAGAAATACAAGACGCTGGAGAGTGCCTTCCTGGCTCCAGCCATCATTCTCATCCTGTTGGGGGTTGTCATGTTCATCGTGTCCTTCATTGGTGTCCTGGCCTCCCTACGAGACAACCTGTACCTCCTCCAGGCGGTAAGTCAGCCCCTCCTGCCTGCCCCTGATTGGAGTCCCCAGGAAGCCAGGGAACCCAGTCATGGGCCCTTGGACAGCTTGGGTCCTGGAATCCCTTCCTCACTTGTGCCAGCATCCACAGAGCGCTTTCTAGAGCACTTAGCCCAGGAGTGCCGGACCACCTGCTCTGGGCACACATGCTGATCTGACTCCTGTTTTTTGACCTACACCCTGTTCATTGGGGCCCTCCCCTTGGATGGAGAAACCACATGCAAATGAGAGTGAGCAGAACCTGAAGGGAGTGGTGGCAGCAAGTCATCAGTCCCTGTGGCCTGGAATGGTTCATTCAACATCCCACCCAGCTGTCAGAGCAGACACACATGCTGAGTCTTCACAGCTCTTGATCCCATAAGGTCTGTCCTGGTAACTCCAACGAGGCCCCTGGGGTGCTGGTGGCCATCCTAGTATCAGGAAATAGTGACCTCCGGCTGTGGCTGGTGGGGGTGGGGTCCCCAAAGCTGGGGCCACATTGTGGGCAGGCTTCTTCACTCTGTGTGCATACTGTCTTCCAGTTCATGTACATCCTCGGGATCTGCCTTATAATGGAGCTCATTGGTGGTGTGATGGCCCTGATCTTCCGGAACCAGGTGGGTCTGGGGACCGAGTCACGGGCCATGGGAGATGGTGCTGTTGCAAGAGGGCAAGGAGAGTGCTGGCCCCACGAGCCAGAGCCACACATGGCCACGGGGGAGGGCATGGGGGCAGTCACCCGGGGATGATCTTGTGGGTCCTTGCAGGTCGAGCTTTAGGAGTGTGGGACTTTTTCTGCAGGCAGTTGGCCAGAGCCTCTAGGGAGTTTTTGGTCGGATGTGCCAGCATCCAGCTGTTTCGCTCTGGCTGCTGAGTGGCAAGTGGACAGGAGGCACATGTGTTTGGGAGGGGGGTATGCTGGCAGACTCTGCTGCTCTGGATGTGGGAGTGAGGGTGGGAAGGACACTTGTGTCCCAGCCAAGGCAGGGTTTGCCTTGTCAGGACGCTTAGAGCTGGGAAGGTTTCCATCTCCTTCCCTGCAGGCGAGGGGACCTGGGCCAAGGCTCTTGGTCTCTCCCATCCTCCAGGGTCACAGCACCTGGCTCACGGTGTTTGGGTTGCAAACTGGGGGAAAGCATGAGTAGGATGGCCCCAGTATGGGGTTGGCCTGTGGCAGACAGTCACCAGCTTCCAGTTCCCAAGGCCCCAAGAGAAGCCAGCCCGTACCCTGTCTTCTCCCATAGCATTCTCTTGACTTCATCGTGCTTCAGTGTAAGCAGAGGGCATGACCCACAGGGCATGTTTTCAGAGTTTAGGCCTGGCTGTCTCCAGGCCTGCCTCTACCCCAGACAGGGTGGCTCCCAGTGCCCCTGGGCAGTCACCTTTGGGATGGGCATCAGGGCCACAGCCAGATGATCTCTTGTGTCCGAAGTTGAGCCCAAAGCTGCTGTGGTGGTCCCCATGCTGAGCTGAGCAGAGCCCAGCCCTTACACAGCCCACCTACAACCCTGACCAATCCTCTACGCATCTGGCTGGCCTTCCAGTCCAGGGCAGGATAGATAGAGGCTGTACCTGCTCTGCCTGGGCCCTCTATGGCCGGCCTCTCTACTTTCCTACAACCCAGGGGTTCTTCCTGTTTCATGAGACCCGGGAAAGGGCCAATGTCTGTCACATCAGGAGAGTCACTGAGGGACACGGAGGTTAAGAGTCCTCCAAGAACACACAAGGCAGAGACGGCCCTGGGAGGCAACCCCAGCCAGTCGTGCTACCTGCTCCTGCCCTCTGCCCTGAGTGGGCAGGTACTGGCCAGGGGCTCAGTTTCAGCAGCATGGTGGAGGAGGGAAACATGTTTGTTATATTTGCCAGGGAGAAAGATTTCCTGTGCTGCCAGCCAGGACTCCCAGCCAGCTCTGAGCTTTGTAGGGGTCACGGGTGAGGGTTTGCCTGGCTGGAGCCCAGGTCCAGGCCATGGTCAGCAGCGTCCCTGGCCCCAGGAAACAATTGCGTCCTAAGTGCACTGCGGCTCTGGTCTCAGGGATCATTGTGCAGAGGCTAGCTGCTCAGTCACTGGCCATTGCCCTGGGGGTCACTCAGGGCCATGACATCATCCCCTTCTCTCAAGGGAGGGAGCTCAACCGAGACAAAGGCATCCGCTGATGAGGTCTCCAAGAGTCCCTCTGAACACGTGGCTCAGAGTGCTGGAGAGCCTGGGGCAAGGGTGAGAGCCTCCACTTAGCCCCAGTCCAGTGGATGCCACAGCCCATGGCATGTGTTCCGTCTTCTTGGATGGTGTCCCGTTGGGGGAAGGTGCCAGCGTGCAGCCCAGGAAGGGCCCTCATGGTCAAGGACTCTAAACTGTTTGGAAGCTTAGGGTGGGGCATAATTTAATGAACTTAAAACCAGGATACAAAACTATAAATTATTTATTTCATTTGCAAAGCAGCAAGATAGACAGATCACCTACTTGTTTGCTCCTCCACTACCTCCTGGTGCCAGGGCTGGGCCAGGCGAAGCCGGAAGTCAGATACTCCACCCAGGTCTCCCATGTGGGTGGCAGGGGCCCACGTCGTTGAGCCATCACCTGCTGCCTCCGAGGGTATGCGTTCTTAGGAAACTGGAATGGAAGTGCAGCCAGAACTTGAACCCAGGCACCCTGATATAGGGTGTTAGTGCTCCAAGTGGTTCGTATTTACCATGTCAAACACTACCCCAGATACAGAGTCACAAATGCAGATCTTCACAGTGAGAAAAAGATTTGGAAAGATGGGAAAAAATCAACACTGACACTGTCACAACTTACTTCCCCTGAAGGGTAGGACCTGGGTGATACTTATTTTCTCCTTTACATCATTCCTCTAACTCCCCAAATTCCTTCTTGCTTAATAGTCAAAGGGAAAATAATTCATAAAGAAAAACAAGCATCCCTTCCAATGTGATGTCATTGCATGTCAGAGCATAGACCGGGAGCTGCTTCTGTGGATGGTGATAAGAAGGGACTGTGTAAGGTGGAAAAAAGAGGGGAAGAAAGCTGGCATTGTGGCATAGAAAGTAAAGCTCTCGCCTGTTTAAGTTCTGGCCGCCTCATTTCCAATTCAGTTGCCTACTAATGTGCTTGGGAAGGCAGCACAAGATGGCCTAAGTACTTGGGCCCTGCAACCATCTGGGGAGTGAACCAGCCTGCAACGCCCTCACCCCCCCGCCCCGCCCAATCCAGGAAGACGCAGGCGCAGACAGCTTCTTCACAGCCTCCATCCTTCCCTCCTTCGGGCTCCCACGGCTCTCTTTGATCCTGCTTGCCAGGACTGGGGCAGATGTCAGTGTCGCGGGCAATGAGGACAAGACCCCAACTTCTAGAGGGACTGGGCAAAGCCCAGAGATGACATTTTGAAGGAAGACAGCCCTGGGTCAGCTGACTACTTCGACCCCAAGCTCTGGGAACCTGGCAGGCATTGAGTGCAGCCGGCTGGCTTTGGGGCTGGGAAACTAATGTAAAAGTTTCTGGTTGCATTCAGGACCCCAGGACGCCGCCATCCCCAGGGGACCAATGCCCTGGGCCATCAGCTGGTCCCTCCACTCCTTCTCTGATCTGTGGTCCCTGTGGAATCCCCATTCATTCAAAATGCAGGGGATGTGGGGGGGTGGTGGTGGTTTGACATAGTGGCCTCAGCTATTTTTAGAATTGGATGTCACAGAAAAACCAGAAAGGCTAGCTCTTCCAGCAGGTGGGTGGGCTCATACAGCACACTCAGACTGTATGTCCATCCATCTGTGGTTTTGATGCTTGCTTGCTTCCTTCCGGCCTGACATTCTTTATACGCACCCAGTGAAAGGTGCTTCTCTCTCCGCCTCACTGGAGCTGCCCCTGCTGGTGTGACCTGGGTCTAACCTGACACTCTGAGTGGCACAGGGTGTGTTTGGCTCCTGGGAGTGGCAGAGGGCGCCAGGGTCTTTTCTCTTCCTTGCTGCCTTCTCATTGTGAATGTGTTCCTAGTGGCTCTGGGTCTCTCTGGATGTTACTGGCGCTTTGTACAGCTATGCAAGCATTACAGTGGGCAGCCTGTACCACCTGTAGCTGCTTCTCCACGGCTGTCCCAGTACAGGAAGAATTCAGTGTCCTGCTATCTCCCCAGCTCTCTCTCTCTCCCTCTCTCTCTCTCTCTCTCTCTCTCTCACACACACACACACACACACACACATACACACACTCTTACCAAACCCAGCAGGTCCCAGTGAACTTCCTGATGGGAACTAGGGCTGCCCTGGGCTGTTCATCCCCCTGCCTTGCTAAGAGGTGGATGGAAGGCCTGGTTTTCACAAAAGTGTTTTCTCAGGTTGGTGCCCTTGGAAAGTGCCCAGGGCCAGGGCTACTTTGAGGATAGAAGCCAGCGCTGTCACCCTAGCAAGGGCAGAACTCCTCAGGCCATCAGTATCCTTTCTGCCACCCTTTCTCTCCCTTCTCTGGACCTTCTGCCCACCTCTATCCCACCCTGTTACCAGCTCCAGGGGATTCCCCAGAGCAGAGGGTCCCAATGGTTGGCTGGAGGGGACTGGGTGGCTAGGAGGGATGTGGTAGCTTGGAAGAAGCTGCCCGCCCTGCCCATACCCGCAGGCATGGCCTAAGCCACACCCCTGCCGCTGGTATCACCCCTGCTCCAAGCCCTACCAAGGGTCCTTGCTGTTAGCTGTGAGCTAACAGCCTGCCCCACCCTGGGGAGCAGATGGACTCCACCCTGGTGTCTTGTTTCCTAGCCCCTTGCTGGGGCCAGCTGGCCTGGCCCATCTTCCAGCAGAGCGGGCACCCGGGGTTGGTGATGCAAGGGCCTCTGGGGAGGGCAGACTGCCTCTCCTCGCAGCATCTCAACAGACCTGGGAGGGGGCGCAGACTGGTGCATTCAAAGACTGTCCAGAGCCTGAATCTGCTTTCTGATACTCGACAAGGGTTTGCTGGCTCCATTCCCTAGGCTTTGTGCACCGTGTGTCCCCAGGGGTCAGCAACCTCTACGTTCCTCTTGTCCTGATAGAGCAAGACGGTTCCCACCTAATCCCTCAGCTCTTGTCTTGGCACCTTACGGTGGGATGGATGGTGGGATGGATGGGCACTCTGCTGCCAGCAGCTCTGCTGTGGTGTGCGAGGGGTCCAGCATGGTGGCCCCAGGGTTTCTGACCTTGATGGCAGCCACTCACCCTCAAAGCTGGACACTGCCATGGAGAGACTTCCAAGCAGGAAACTGAGGCCATGAGAGGGCATGAGCTGGGAGGGGGCCAGAAGCCTAAGACCACCCTCACCATCTCTTCCCTCCTGCCAAGACACCTCCCTCAGGAATTGCTGGCTCCTGTCTGCATAGAATGCCGCTTTGTCCCCAGCCCCTGCTGATGCCCAGGCGTGGGGCTCTGAAAGCAGCCATTGTCACCGTGAGCCTGGAGCCAGCCTCCCCCACCCAGTCCTGCTGTGGGGCCTTTTGTGTTCCCAGATTTTGGCACAATGGCGGGCTGTTGATCCAGAAAGTCCGGCCTGACTGGCAGAGGGCGACCTGCCAGTGCCCTTCCCGGCCAGGACTGTCTCTGGCCTGTGGGCCCCCACACTGCAGCAAGAGACAGGTCAGGAAACCCCAGTTCCCACCATCCTGGCGAGGATCCTGGGATGCCTGCTTCACCTTCCTCATCTGGAAAGCAAGAGATTGGATGATGGAAGAGTACACAGTGGGACCCAGTGCAGGCCTGATGCTGGGCTGTGGGACCAGGACAGCCTCGTCCCAGCTCAGCCGTGGTAGCCACTTCAGAGCTGGGAGCTGAACCCTCCCACGCAGAGCCTGGGTCATGGAAGTCTGAAGGAATCAGTGTAAATGGTCCCTGCTGGGACAGAGCAGAGAGACTTGAGCTGATGGCCCAGGGCCAGGTGGTGTGTGGTTGGAGAGGTCATGGGTGAACAGGCAGGGCACAGCGGCAGTAAGCAGAGGCACTGGGGCCTGGGGCCCATGGCGTTTGGTGCCAGTCTGGACTTCTGGGAGGGCTGAGTTGGGCGCTACAAGTGCATGGCCCTTTCCTTGCTAACTCTGCCCCTCCACAGACCATTGACTTTCTGAATGACAACATCCGCAGAGGAATTGAGAATTACTATGACGATTTGGACTTCAAAAACATCATGGACTTTGTCCAGAAACAGGTGAGCTGGGAGTTCCGGGTCAGGGATGTGCCTCCCATGCCTGCTGCCCCCCACACAGCAACTGGACCCTGCTCAAGACAGGGCTTTGAGGGCTTGGACCCCTCCTCCATCCCCAGAGTGGGTGGCAGGCTGGCTGGGTGTGTTTGAGCTGGCCCACCGGGGCCGGGGGTCTGGAACCCTTTACATCCGTGCCTGGCCCCACATGTCTGCTCTAGTTGCCCCCCTCTCGCGTTGCAGCACGGTAGCTCCAGGCCTCCTGATTGGGTCCCAGACAGGCCCTTTCCACCGGCCAAGGAGCCTCCTTCCTAGAGATGCGAATCTGATCTTGCTTGACCCAAACCTCTGTCATCACAGCAGGTGCAGGCTCTGGGAGGGCCTATCCGCCCAGGGCTGTGCCTGCCAGCTCTGGCTTGGGCGAGCCGACTCCTGCTCCAATGGAGTGAACTGTTTGTTTTGGAACTATTCTGTGGGCTGGCTTGGAATTTGATTTTTTCCCCCCAGGGTGCAGGAGGAGGTAACGGGCTCATTGGATACCTGCTTGGTGCCAGGCCTGTGCTGAGTTCTTCATACACAGCTCCTTACTGTGGGCTCAGCTTAGCCGTGCCAAGCTGCCATCACTTTTCCTGCTTGATCGGGGCAGCTCTGAGGCCCAGAGAAGTCGATCTGCTGCCTGAGATTACATGGCTGGGAATGGCGCTGGGGTCTGGCCACAAAGCCTTTTGAATTGATCCTGGAAGTTGATGACTCCAGAGCACCACAGGGACTTGGGAAGGGTCTGTTGCTTTCTTTTTTATATTTTTTTTTAATTTTAATTTTATGGTACAATTCCATAGGGTTTGTTATCCCCCCCACACACACACACACAAATTCACACCCTCGACTGATTTTTCCCATGCTATTATAATAGTGTAGTCCTTCATAAACAGTCATAAGTCCATCAGTCTGTTATTTAAGTGTGCCCCGACATTGCTGGTACAGACAATGTCAGACAGTGCAGCATCCCATTGTCCAGACATGTCCAACAGTTTCATTAGGAGTCCATCTTTGATTTGGAAGTAGGGATGGGTACCGCATTGTATCTTCACATCTGGATATGATAATCTCTATTATACCATCACTATACATTCCCTTAAACGAGAAACCATGAAACAAAGTCAACAACAAGTATGGAGTTAAAAAATTTACAGCACCATGGAGTCAAAAAGCATGCCTCTGAATAACCAGTGCACGGATGAAGAACACACAAAAGCCTCTTGGGTACCCCTGATCATGGCCCTCCCCCGCCCCCCGTTAGGCTGTCACAGTGGCTTCCGGCCACTCCTAGTGACTTACTTTGGTGCAGAAAGCTTTGCAAGGTCCAGCCTGTGCTGCCCTCTGCTGCCCTCCCAGCAGCACACCCTCCACTATGGTTCGCTCATTTCTGGTCAAATGGACGTCCACACCTCTGCTGAAACACACGCTCCGTTCTATGCAGGCAGGGCCTCTGCACCTGCCAGCTAATTCTTCCTGCTGCCCATCTCTCTCCTGAGATGCCCTCTCCTCAGACAGTAGCCCTGTCCTCCCAACCCCAAATTGCCCTTGCCCACTCCTTCCCCCTGCTTCCCCAGGTCTGGGGCACACAGTGGAGATGTCCACTCTCTGTCCCCTCCACATGAGTAGTGTGTGCCACCTGGTCTCTGGAGTGCTCAGCCAAATGCCTGGCACATAGCAACACTGCAGTGCAGTCACTCACTGCCTCCCCAGGCCCTGGCAGTGGTGCAGAGGAGGACATGAATGTGCCCGTGTCCTCTTGACCATGGGGAGTATGGCTCCTGGAGCCGGGCTAGGAGAAGGCCAGCGTACAGAAGGTCCATGCAGAGACACTGGAGTCTGGGACACAAAAGCCTGGCACCTGCACAGAGATGCAAACACAAAGGCTGGTGTAGGTGTCTGTGGGAAACTGTCCTTCCAGGATGCACTGGTCCCCTCAACGTGTGCACAGAGCTTGCACACCTCTCAGGGTGTGGGGTGTTCACACCTCCTGGCCGCAGCTGTCACCTGATAGGCCAAGGCGTCTCACAGCGCAGAGGGCATCCCCTGTCTCCTGGCAAGAGGCCCCCAGGTCCGGCCTCTGATGGAGGCTTCTTTCCTGCTTCCTTTCTCAGTTCAAGTGCTGTGGTGGTGAGGACTACCGAGACTGGAGCCAAAACCAGTACCATGACTGCAGCGCCCCGGGGCCCCTGGCCTGCGGGGTGCCCTACACCTGCTGCTTCCGGAACACGGTAGTGAGGCCCCATGGGGATGGGCAGGTGGGGTCCACTCTGATGGTCAAACAGCACTGTGGGTGGTAGATAAATGGGGCTGGGGTGGCCAGAGCTCAAGGGTCCTATGAAGGGAGATGCTGGGCCTGTTAGCATCTGCTGAGCTCCTGTCATAGGCCTGCTGTGGGTCCTTTGGCTGTGCAAACTCATTCCATCCAAACAACAGCCACACATCCATTTTACAGAAGAGGAAACTGAATCCCAGAAAGGTTCTGTGAATCTGACCCGGGTTGTCTGGACTGGGTGGGAGTGTCCTGCCCTGGGGTGCCATAACGGTAGAAGGGAGGGGGGCTTTGAGATGGCAGGAGGCTCCATCGTTTTGCCGGGAGCAGAGCTGGTTGCACATAGAGTGTTTCCTGTGGGCCTCAGGTCCTGGTTGTGGTCACCACAGGGCACTTGGAGCAGGATCTGTGAGGTCCATGCCAGCTCAGTCACCTCCGCAGTCATGCGGGTTGCTCCCTGTGCAGTCACCGTTTATGCACGGGTGACTGTCAGCGGGTATGCCTGACAGCCACGTCCGGGAGCTGTTTGGTTTCTGCCCTGGAACTAGGCAGAGAGCTGGGCCATTACTCACACCCTGAGCAGTCATGGAAAGTTTCTCCTCTGACATCTCCACCGATCCGTGCCCACTGCAGTGCAGCTGTGGTGGGAGCCTCGCCCGGGCGTCAGGCCACCCGCGCCCTAAAAAGGCTGGCCTGGAGGGAACTGCTTCTGCACATTTTGGCTGCCATTTTAGGGTAGAAGTCTGGGCAAGCGGGGTGCCGGGGAGGAGTCCAGGGTTCTCAGAGAGACCTGGTGGAGGCAGGGAGGGGGAACTTGAACTTGGCCACCCTGGACGCTGGCACCTGCATGTGTGTCCCTGCTGAAATGTGGAAACGCAGCTTGCATTCATTCACTTGTTAGTTCATTCAACAGACACTGCTTAAGGACCTACTATGTGCCAGGTGCTGGAGGTAAAACAAGCACAAAGGGAAGTCTCTGCCCGTGGAGGGGAAACTGACAGATACACGGAAGAGCTCAGGGAAGATGGTGGGTGGCATGACAGCACGGAGGAGGCAAGGTCACCAGAAGATGGATTCCCAGGGAAACCTGGAGGGAGCAGGGCAGGTGTCTGGAGAAGGGGATTCTTGGCCGATGGACCAGTGAGTGCAAAGGCCCTGGGGTATGTGAAAAGCAGGTCAGAGCCTAGTGTGACTAGAGGAGGAAGGGGAGGCTGGCAGGAAGAACCATAGTGTGCCCTTAAATGACAGGAGCTGTGTCACTTCAAGTGGCAATGGATCTGACTTGGGTTTGACTGGGGTCCCTTGGCTGCTGTGGCAGGGGCAGCGGAGGTGGACATGGGGAGTCAGGTTAGGACTGTTTAGGGTGCAGAGGCTTGGACACCAGCTCCTGCGGAAGGGCGGGGCTGTAGGCAGAGGTGTGCAGGGCCAAGCCAGCCCGGAGCAGCTCACTCGCCTGCAGACTCCACCGAGTCTATAGGGCCTAGCCCAGGGCAGCATGCGGGAGCGCCAGCTGGATGTTGTTCACCATTCCAGCCCCTGGAAAGCAAGGGAGGGCTTCAGCTGTCCTGCCAAGAGGGAGCGTTGGGCCTTGAATGGCCTCCAGATTGTTCTAGATGTCAGGGTTGGGTAAACAGTGAAGTCAGTGCCCTGGATCTAGAGCTCTGCCCCAGGTGCCCTCAGGCTCCAGCCGCTTCCACAGGAGCTGGTCTGAGAGCACCTCCTGCCAGGTCCTGGTGACCAGGCAGCATGGCAGAGTCGGCTGGCCGGACAGTGACCTGTGGCTCCTGAGCACACTCTTGTGATCCATGTGTCTCCCTGTGTGGAGGGGAGGGTGATGTTCATGGATCATCAAGTTCAGGAGACTCAGCCACGCATGCATCATGTACACAGGCCTCTGAACATGTTTCCTGAGGACCTCTGCGTGCCCAGCCTTCACAAGACTGGTACAAAGCCCCCAAAAGACAGAGCAGAAATTGGACCCAGAGGGGCAATGTCAGCGGCCATGCTGGCCACTCCACTATTCCCCTCTTGTTGCCCTGAGTCCCCTAAAGAGTAGCATTCATTCAACACGGGGGTATTGGAGGATGGGGGCAGGGCTGCAGGGGGCCCAGCTGGCCCCAGGCTCTGGCTGTCTTATGGGGCCACTTGAAGAGAAGACCCTGCAAGGCATGGGAGGTGACAGGTAGTGCCACTGCCCCTGATGGGGTTCAGGGCCTGGGCCCAGTTTTTCCTGGGTCTGAATGAGCAAGGCCAGGAGTCCAGAGAGGGACTGTCCTCTCAGGAGGCAATGTCCTGCAGTGCCCTGGGCCGGAGGGGCCAGAGGCTGTGGGGGAGGGAAGCACTTCCAGGAGCCCTGGCCTTGTCCACAGGTAACCACAGGTGGTAGGAGCCAGTGAGCAGGGGCAGCCCTGGCCTGAGCTCTGAGACAGTGCAAACCGCTTCAGCAGGGCAAGGGGGTCCGGAGCTAGAGTGCCCGGGCTGCTGCTGGGGCAGTCCTGCCATTGGCATTTCTTGGAGCAAAGAGTGGTTAAGGTGCAGACTCAAGCCAGTCTGCCTGGATTGCTTCCACTCTATCCATGCTGCACAGGGCAGCTGTCTGTGCTTCTGTCCCTTCTCTGTGAAATGGGTAGATCAGTTGACTCTTTCTGAGGAAGCCTCATGTAAATGCAATCCACATCTCTTCCAGACAGATGTCGTCAATACCATGTGTGGCTACAAAACTATCGACAAGGAGGTAATGCCCGAAATGCTTTTTCCTGGAAACGTTGCTCTCCTGTCCCACCCACAGGGGGATTGGAGGGCTTGCTGGATGTGGTGCTCCTGGCTGCTGGAGATTCTCCACAGTCCTGGCTCTGAAGTGGAGCTAGAGTCCCAGTGTTTTCTAATCCCACCCAGACACAGAAGGGCTTGGGGGCCCAGAATCTGCTCCCCGCTGCCGCAGGCTGGGAAAGGCCGTATGCTAGGCTGTGCCTAGCCCCTCCCAAGGGTCTGTCCCCATGAGGCCACTGCAGCTCCTGCCAGCGCTCTCAGCAGGCTGTGTGCCCAGCCCTGCTCAGCACCTGTCTTGTTTCTGCCCTCAGTTTGCGGATTGCTCCCATGATGCCCTCTGTTAGAGACCCAGGAGTCCTTGGAGGGCGGCAAGGCTCCTCCGTGGGTCTGCTTCATGGACACGCCAGACCTGGTGCAGACAAGCACCTAGGGTGCTGGGGAGGGAGCTAAAAATAATGCTGACCCTTACTGTGTTAGAGCGGTAGAGTTTGCACAGTGGAGTCCCCAGACCAACAAAAGTGGTGTCACCGAAGGTGTTAGCACAGGACTGGGCCCGGGGACCCAGGCTGAGATTCCCACTATAGACCTATGACAGTTCTCAGCCTATTTGAGCCTGTGGTGACTTCATCTACGACCATCCGTGGGCAACATCTTCACTATGATCCCCCAGTGCCATCTGTAGATGGGGCACCTGCCGTAGGCTCTCTGCACACACTAGTGTAAGTCAGACAGAAGGGACGTCCCGGGGACCAGCTTAGAGCTGCCTAAGGCATATGGATGCTGTGACTCCACAGGCCACGTTAGATGTCACAGGAGATAGCGGAGTCCATGCCTAGACAGGATGCATTCGCAAGCTGGTGCGGCCATGGCACCACCAATGTGGGGACCGCCACACCAGGCACAGTGCTGTCGCCACCCAGGTGCTCTTTAAAAACCAATAAGCCATTGCCAACCAGTCTGAGACAAAGCAAGTCCGAATTGACTATCCCTGCTCAGAAATGCCTGGGGCTAAAGCGTTTTGGATTTTGAGTTTTCTAGATGTTGGGACATTTGCACCTGCAGGATGAGCTCTTTGGGGAATGAGGTCCAAGTGCAAATGTGAAATTCGCTCACATTTCCTAGCCACCGGATGTGCGTCACCTGGAGGCGTTTTGTACACAGTTTTAAGTCATTCTGTGTATGCAGCCAAGTTGCATAGTGTAGAATTTTTTCCCCTGCTGTGTCACGGTGGTATGGGTGGGTTTTTCATCTGCATCGGTGCCCAGGTGCCCATCTGAGAGGCAGGAAGTCAGGACTGCCCTGAGCCCTTCGGTCCCACCAACCCCTCCAATGTAGCAAATGTGGGTTCGGCTGCTGCCGTGGCATCTCCGATACTGCCCATCAAGGCATATGGGAAGTGGAGGTCCAGAACCATCCAGGGCTAGGCTGGGCCTTAGGTGAGTGGCTGCGTGGGCACCTGGGTTTCGGCCAGGTGGGTGCCCACCACTGACCGGCTCTCCCCGCACAGCGCTTCACTGTGCAGGACGTCATCTACGTGAGGGGCTGCACCAACGCCGTGCTCATCTGGTTCATGGACAACTACAGCATCATGGCCGGCCTCCTGCTGGGCATCCTGCTCCCCCAGGTGGGCTGGCTCTGGGTGCAGGGAGTGGCGGTGTGGTGATCACAGGGCAAATGCGGAGAAGGCCCAGATGGGCGGAGGGGAGGAGGCCAGTGTGGGATGTGATACTCCTCCGAGTTCTGTCTGTGAGGCGGGCACTGTTAGCATGCCCACTTTACAAGGGAAGAAGCCAAGGCTTAGCAATATTAAAGTGACTCAGTCCTCTAGGGAGCATGTGACAAACACAGCAAGAATCCCAGCATAGAAGGGTGCAGCATGGAGGTGGGGTGGAGGGGGGAGCTCTAGCATTTCCGGGAGTCAGTGGTCAGTGTGGGGTGCTGAGGCTGCTTGGGTTTCTGGGGCTGGGGCCTGGTCAGCCGGCTCTCACCAGCCCAACCCTTCTGTGCAGTTCCTGGGGGTGCTGCTGACGCTGCTCTACATCACCCGCGTGGAGGACATCATCACGGAGTACTCGGTCACCGACGGACTCCTGGGCCCCGGAGCCAAGGCCAACATGGACACAGCCGGCACGGGGTGCTGCCTGTGCTACCCTAGTTAGAGGCCAGGCCCAGGACAACGGCTTCAGCGGGCCAGGCTGAAGAACACCTGCAAGTCCACACAGGGGGAGTGGCTGAGTAGGACCTGGGCCTCGCTGCCCACACGTGGTGTGGATCGAAGTCGAGGCTGTGCACCTGTGTGGGGGCTCCCGAGGCCGCTGCCTCCCCTGGGGTGGAGCCTGAGGCCCTCCCAGGAGGGGAGTGGCCCTCTCCCCACTGCCACCGTCGGGTCTCTGAGCCCTGCTGAGATCCCGGCTGGGCGATGAGGCGGAGAGGGGCCCCCTTCTCCAAGGGCTGAGCTCAGGGTCCATTTCATTCCTGGCAGTGCCTTGACTGTGGTATTTATGCCTCCTTCAGGCAGCTTTTGTAGTGATTTGTAAGCAAGGGGAGAGGGAGCTGTGTGCCCTGTGGGGCAGGAGGGGCCGTCCCCTTTGCTCCCCCCACCAACCCTGGTGCCTTGAGCCCCTCGCAAGGGCTGCAGCTTCGCTCACCCTTATTTTTCTACATGATTTTTGTAACATTTGTATTTTGTACGGTTAACAGGAGTTTCTGACTAATCAAAGCTGAATGCTCCTCCTCCATGACTCCCATTCCAACTCAGTTCATTAATCAAACAATAAAGATAGGAATTTTTTATTTACCTCTCGTCTGTGCTGTTTTGATGGTGAGGGAAATAACTTCAAAAGCCCTTTGTTGGTGCAAGAATTGAGGAAAGACCACACGGGCGAGGCCAAGAAGCAGCTCAGAGCAGAAGGTAGGGATGACAGCCCCGTTTCACTGACTGGGCGACTGAGACCAAGTGACTTAGGGCACGAGGCTCTACCTCTCGGGGCGGGGTGCGACAGGTGGGGACCAAGGCGAGCTGCCCAGAGCAACTGGCTCCCAGCTCCCATCTAAGCAGCTTCTCCTGCCGAGGGTCTAGTGCCAAGCATAGCTTGGTGCTGGCTGCCCCCTGCTGGAGATGGCGGGACATGCCTGGATCCCCATTCCTATGTTCAAGATTTTCTGGGGCCCGGCGCGGTGGCGCAGTGGTTAAGGTCCTCGCCTTGCACGCCCGGGATCCCATATGGACGTCGGCTCTAATCACGGCAGCCCCACTTCCCTTCCAGCTCCCTGCCTGTGGCCCGGGAAAGCAGTCGAGGACAGCCCAAAGCTTTGGGACCCTGCACCCGCGTGGGAGGCCCGGAAGAGGCTCCTGGCTTCGGATTGGCATAGCATTGGCGCGTTGCGCTCACTTGGGGAGTGAATCATTGGACGGAAGATCTCCCTCTCTGTCTCTCTCTGTATATCTGCCTTTCCAATAAAAAGAATAATAAAAATAAATCTTTTTTAAAAAAAAAAAGATTTTCTGTAAGGATCTTAGTATCCAGGACAATAAAAACAGCCAGAATCTCAGACCTGGAGGACCAACCTCAGGATTGGGAGTGCCCACGAGATCCTCCCATTAGGAGTCAGAAGCTCACCATGCGGACCCTGTAAACCTAGCAGCTGCTGTGAGAAGGGGCAGAGGAGGGGCTGGCATCGTGGCTCGGCAGGTTAAGCCACTTTGGGGAACACTGACTGACATCCTGTACTGAAGCTGTAGGTCGGCTCAGCTCCCCACTCTGCTGTCTGCACCACACTCTCCCAGACCCCTTCAACATTTCTTCTGCATTTTGTCCACCACCTGTCTTAACTTGGACTCTCCTGAAAGCTGACGCAGAGACAAATGCTCCGTGGACGTGGTATATTTGGAAAATGATCCCAGGGTGCAGGCGTGAGGCATGGGGGGCGGGGAGGTGTGCTGTGGAACAAGGAAGGAGACACTGCGTTCCCTGCAGCAGCCGCTCTAATGGCCTCTCGTGCCCCAAGAGCACCCTGCGGAGGCTGGGGAAAGAGGGGGCTCCGACCTGGACCCCCGAGGATGAGGACGGGGGAATTTTTCTCCAACTTTTCTCTGAGTCAAGTGGTTGCATTCAGGGCCAGTGTGCTGGTGCAGCAGGTGCTTGGGGTACCAGCATCCCATCTCAGAGTGCTGGTTCAAGCCCCAGCTAGCTCTCCCAGTCCAGCTTCCTGTTAATGCCCCTGAGAGGTACAATGGTCCCTTATCACCACATTGCAGCACAGGTGCCTGGCCTCCCGCATGCAGAAGGGGTGCAACTCAGGTTCGGACACAGGACTGTCTACCTGGCCCTTGCTCCCCAATGTTATACCAATGTGGCATTTGGGGTCCAATCAACCTTCCTGGTCTCATCTGAAGACCTTTGCTTCAGATGGCAGGTCCCTGGACTGACCCCATTCATTCTTGGGTCACAAGGCTTTCCTCCTCATCTCACAGGAGACCGATGTACTAACTCTCCACATTCTTCATCCCGTTCTGTGTGCAATAACTTACTTAAAGACCATCTATTTCTCAGAGAAGGAAAGCAAAGGCCAGACTACTTTGGTTATTATGGAGCCTACTTCCTCCCAAGCCCTTTCCTTGCCTACCACTCCCTTGGGGCATGGCAAGTGCCATTGGTGCTGGCACAGCAGATGAGCCCTGGGAAGTCTTTTTTTCCCAGCAAGAAATGAGCAGAGCTAACAAAGCCACTAGGTGGCGCTGCCTGCCTGCTGTTCAGAGCCAGCACTGCACCCTCTGCAGCCGCCAGAGCCTGGGCAGGAGTGTCTGCCAAAATAGTGGACCACAAGGTGAGGGATCCTAAAATACTGTACGTGCTGATAAATAGTCGACGTGATTGGTTCTGCAGGTGAGGACAGTCGACCTGCTCTGGCCACACAGTCAGTGCCTGCCTCTGTGTGGGGGGAGTGTGCCCAGGGCCACCTGCACACCCAGGACTTCCTCCTTCTACACGCTAAACCGCACCTCAGGTGTAAACCCTTCCCAGCCCCAGCCAGTACAGCCTCAGCCCTGGGTGTCATGTGACCACCAGAGAGTGACCTTGGCCTTCAGACAGCCACAGACAGCAGGGCCCGGCTGGAGGCTGGGGAGGATGGCTGGGACTAAGGTCCCGAGATGAGAGAGTGCAGGCACCCAAGCAGGTTCTTCACCTGCAAAAGGGGGAACACCCCTGCCTGGCTGGGTCTCAATAATGAGAGATGGTGCCTGGGAAGTCCCCGGCCTGCTCTTGCACTGATTTGTCTCTGGGTCATCAGTTCCCTGCACTGGCTGCTCTGGACTCTGTGGTCTCCTGGTCCTGGGAGCTGAGATGTGGAGGATGGTACACGGCAGGTGCTCTGTAGACAGATGCCGGCAGGGGACCAAAGTGGCCTGGAAGGAACACCTTGTGCCTGTGAGACCGGGGTCCCTGGGCTGCTGCAGGCTCTTCCCCCAGAGGTCAGCCAATCAACCACTTGTCCCTTTGGCGCCCTTCATTTCTTCTTCCCCAGGGGCAGCATACTTTCCAGGTGTGATGGCATGGCTCAGGGGGTGGCCACGTCAGGTGTAGGAATGCCCTTTAGGGCCTGGCGTGATGTTCTAGAGGCTAAATCCTTGCCTTCCATCTGCAGGGCTCCCATATGGGTGCCAGCTCTTATCACTAGCTGCTCCACTTGCCTTCTAGTTCCCTGCCTGGGAAAGCAGTCGAGGACGGCCCAAAGCTTTGGGATCCTGCACCCGCGTATGAGACCCAGAAGAAGTTCCTTGATTCTGGCTTTGAATCAGCTTGGCTGCAACCATTGTGGCTACTTGGGGAGTGAATCAGCAGATAAAAGAGCTTCCTCTCTGTATCTCCTTTTGTCTGTAAATCTGCCTTTCCAATTAAAAAAAAATCTCATTTTTTATACATTTTTATTTTAAATTTTTGAATTATGTGGTACAATTTCATATAGACTGTGATCCCCCCCAAACTCCCACCCCCGACAGATTTTCTCCATTTTGCTACAGTGGCATAGTCCTTCATAAGGAATCATAATTCCATCAATCTCTTATTTAAGTGTACCCTGACATTGCTGGTATAGACAATGTCAGACAGTCCAGCATCCCATTGTCTACACATGTCCAACAGTTTCCTTGGGAATCCATCCTTCACCTGGAAGTAGGGGTGCATGTTGCATTGTACCCCCACATCTGGATATGGTAGACCCCAGTACTCCATCACTATACATTTCCATAACTGAGAAGCATGAAACAAGGTCAACAACTGATGTGAGTTAGAACAGTCACAACAACAACAACATCCACAACAAATTACAGCACCATGAAAAAACGCACCACTGACAAAAAGGAAACACAAAAGTCTCTTGGGAGAAATGATGCTACCATGTAATTCAGGAGTCAGTGATGAATTCGACAAGAGACAAGAAATTATCTGGAATAAATAAAACTGAAATTAAAAAGCAACATAACACATGGGATGCAGGGAAAAAATAGTATGGGTCAGATTAAGATCTCTTAAAAACATTTTTTTTAATGCTACCTGCCACCCTGCTAGAAAGGCTGTGCCGCCTTCACCTCCTTGCTCCTGTGTGCACCTCCAGCCACTGAAGCAAACCTGTGTGGCTTCTCTTCTCCCCAGATCCAGCAAACCCCCAAACCCCGTGAGTAGGAAGGCACACCTGCACCCAGCTGGAACGCCAAGCCTGGGCGTGAGGCGCTCTCCCAGCGGCACCCACAGCTCAGGTGCTGTGAGTGGGGCCAGCAGTGGCTCAGCCACCTCGTGGGCTTCACAGCCGCCTCCTGAAGTAGCCTTGGTTTTTGCTGGGAAACCTCGGGTGTCATGCTGTCGGAGGCTACATCACCAGACTCTGCTGGAAGCCAACTCCAACCAGGAGAGCCCAGCCAGGGCAGGAGACAGATCTCATCTTAAAAAAAAAAAATCTAGAAGCGAACTACGAAGAAGCAAGCAATTCCTGTTACCGGATGGTTAAACTTCAGCTTTAGGGGTGCCCAGGGCTTTGATGGGTTGTGGGGAGCCAGGAGCTGGTCACAGCATGGCCACAGCAGTTGGAAACTAAGATTTCTCCCGGCCGAACCCAGGGCAGGGACTGGGGCGACCCGACCCCTCCCCGCGGCTCCTCGCACAGGATGAGGGCCAGGGCCCCCCAGTGTCAGGGCGTCCGGACGGAGGGGACACCTACTTCGGCACCTTGCAGGGGGAAGGGTGGTGGTGCTGGGACTCCCACAAGCTCCAGCAGCAGCGATGGGCCGGGGAGGTGGGCGGGGTAGGCGGGCCGCTCAGCCTTCGTAGGCTCCGGTTCCCCTTCGGACTTGGGAGAAAGCGCGCAGACCCCCTCCGGGAGGAAATTAGCATTGGCTTTCTCCCCGACGGCCGCGGCAAATCGGCCTCAAAAGCCGGTGGTGCTGGAGGCCACACATCGCGCCCCTTTAGGGCTCCCTGTTCCCCTCCCCTCCCCCAGCCTAGGGAGCTCTCCTGCCAGAGGCTTTGCAGTGAGGTGGGGTGGGGAGGCGGGTTCATACCCTCTCCAAACCAGTGATCTGGAAGAAAGACCCGGCTCGGAAACTTCCCCCAAGGCTGAGGCAGGGGGAGGAAGACTGTGGCTCGCCCTAGGTCACAGACCTCTCCCAGTGCAGGCATCACCTCGGGCAGCCCTTCCCCCGTTCCACCTGCCACAGAGAACTGGGAAGGAGCCGTTCTCCTTAGGAGCCGGGTAGAGGTGCTGTGATTGACAAAACCGGGGAGCACGCAGGACAGACTGTGCGCAACCACGCCTGGACCCCCGTCCCTGGGTTCTATCCGTTGTACCGAAGGCCTTGCAGCTGCTGATCAGGCTGCACGTCAGGTGACCATTCCCGAGTCCCCACCGCAGCCCAGAAACATGTGCTCACTCCTGATGCTTTTTTTTCTAGACTTATGGTTCCATCCAAAGGGAGGCCCATGACTGGGGCTGACTTACATCCTGCTCGAAACAGCCAGAAACACACAAAATATGGGGAACAGTGAGTTTCAGACAACGGAGAGCCGGCAGCGCAGCGAGAACGGAAATGCACTAAGCGAGCGGCTAGGATGTTCAGGGCTAAGCAACCAAGAAGAGAGATCTCTGCAGAGGGAATTGGAGAAATAGGCACAAAGCCCGCCCAGTGTGCATACGGCACACCTGTATGTGGCAGGAGACGCTCCATAAGGCAGTCAATCTGTGCTAATAGCCGGGTGGACAGAGCTGAAGCACGAGTCGTCTGAGGAGATAGACCAGTTAAGGAAAAGCAGAGGCTCCTACTTCAGCAGCGCGGCCACGCGGGCTGTGGAGCAAGGCAGCCCCATCAAGACAATGCTGACATTTTAACAGCCTGCACAATCCCTCTTGAAAACAACCAAATCTAGCACTCCACAATGTACACAATTACATTGCCTAGCAGCTAATCAAGAACCGTCAGGAACGTAAAAAAGAAAGGAAAATGTTAGCCATGACTAGCAGAAAAACACCGGAAGTCATCCGGAAATGTCAACAAAATGATGGAGTTTATACTCAAGGACATTAAGATTACTCTGACAAAATCTACTTACACCCAGGGGTTTAGAGGAAAACAGAAGCACACTGAGGAATGAAATGAAAGCCAAAATAACCCCCCAGGTGGATCACAAAGAAGAAGAAAAACACAATATTTGAAATGAAAATTTCATGAGCTAGAATGAGCAACTAATCCTTATCAGAAACAAACAAACAAAAACCCTGTGGACTTGAAGCCATGATCTCAGAAATGATCTGAAACGAAGCGTGGAGAGAAAAGGGACTGAGACAGGAAAGTGGCTCAGTTATTTCTGGGGTGATACAGGTTCAAGTCCCGCCTCAGGTTCCTGCTAACACACACCCTGGGGGGCAGCAGATGATGGCTCAAGTCTCCAAGCACCCTCCAAGGCAGGGTGCTTGGAGACCTGCCTGTGGCTCCTGGACCCTGGCTGTTCTTGTCCCAACCCCGCTGTTGCAGGCACTTGGGGAGATGGAAAGACTTCCCAGCAGATACAAGATTTCCTTCCCTCTCTCCTTCTCCCTCTTCTTCCATCATCCTGCCTTTCTAACTAGCAAATAATATTTACTGAGGTGCTTGCCTTGAGAGCATCGAGATCCCATATGGCCGCTGGTTCAAATCCTGGCAGCCCCGCTTCCCATCCAGCTCCCTGCTTGTGGCCTGGGAAAGCAGTCAAGGACAGCCCAAAGCCTTGGGACCCTGCACCCGCGTGGGAGACCTGGAGGAAGCTCCTGGCTGCTGGCTTCGGGTTGGCTCAGCACCGACCATTGCAGTCACTTTGGAGTGAATCGTTGGACGGAGGATCTTGCTCTCTGTTTCTCCTCCTCTCTGTATATCTGACTTTGCAATAGAAATAAATAAATCTTAAAAAGAAAGAAAGAAAGAAAGCTGTAGAGAGGAGGAAGGAAAGACCCAGAGAGATCTTCCATCTGAAAGTTCAATTCCCAGAGAGCTACAATGGTCAGAATTGAGCCAATCCGAAGCCAGGAGCCAGGAGCTTCTTCTGGGTCTCACACATAGGTGTCAGGGTGTAAGGACTTGAACTATCTTCCGCTGCTTTTCCAAGCCACAGGCAGACAGCTGGATTGGAAGCAGAGAAGCAGCTTACAAACCAGTGCCTTCTTGGATGTCAGCACTGCAGGCAGAGGATTAACCTGACAACCCACTGACCCAAAGATAAAGACTTCATTCAGCTAAAGGTGACAAAAAAAAATTGTTATGTTTGTTACCAATGACTCTGTAAAGTTACAAGAAATTCTTTAGGAGAAGAAAAGCCATATCACATAGAAACTTGGATCTGCATAAAGGAATGAAGAACATGAGAAACGGTAAAGATCTTGGTAAACATAAAATCCATTAACTGCTATTTGGTGGGATAAAACAAAAAAAAAATCATTTTAAATAAGCATATAAGAGAGAGCAAGGTAGTTGGAGGCCCTAACAGTCATGCATCATTCCACAATGGGACATGCCCTGAGGTGCGGGTGTAATGCAGTGTACTGGCACAAAGCCACTGATGTCACTATCAGGCCGTACCTCCTGGACATGGCTGTGTGTGCTGCACTCATGCATACCTGACAAGGCATTAGGCTTGTTTACATCTGGGCCCCTGAAACAGGTGAGTTATGTATTGCACCATGACATTAGGACATCATGACATCACTAGGGAACGGAAATTTTCAGCTCCCCTATCATCGGAAGGGACCACTGTCATATTTGTGGTGCATCACGGACTGAAGCATGGTTACAGCTGTGTGATGTTGACAACAGCATGAAGGACGGGAGGGGAGAAGGGAGGTGTAGCATTGGAAAGCTCTTGGCCCTACGCAAGAAGTGGCAGGACACACATGATTTGAGGGTGGGTGTGACGTTGGGAAAGCATATGGCAAGTCCCAGCAACAGTAAGTTAAGTCAGTGGTGGGGATCAAATAATCTTGGGGTCCCCTTTAGGGTGCGGGGGCCTTGATTAGGCCATCATGCCTGGCTTCTTTCTTGCTCTTTCTGCTGCAGGGGCTACGGGGAAGATTGCCTCACTGGAGAGACTCAGGGACAAGCTTCCTTCTCTGTCCTTGTGTGGAGCAGAGGCTGGTGATGGGGCAGCAGGGCGGTGACCAGTGGGGGACACATGCTGGGTTTCCACGTTAGGGAGCCCCTGCCCACTGCCAGGAGCCGTGCCCTTCAACACAGCTGCAGTGGAAAGTGTGAGAATTTGGTCTCTGCCTCTGTCTACTTGATTGGTTCAGTCATCAGTATTTGTGGAGTTGCTGCCTCCTCCACACACTCCAGCAGGTGACCACTCCTTTGGTCGACTCCCAGGTAGAAATAAGACACTAGGCCCTTCACCCAGGTTGCCCTCTGTGGGTAACCGTGGGGGCTTGAGCTGGGGGTCCTGGAACAGGGAGGCAGCAGTGGTGGGACAACATGTGAAGCAGGACTCACAGGTGCTCCGAGCATGCTCTGAACAGAGCTGGGCTTCTGGGCTTTCAGGGCACTTGTGGGGGGCCTCAGGTGAGCCCACAGGGGGAGAGGGTGGCAGCTGAGCCATCTACAGCATCTACTCGCTGACTTCTCAGCCAGGCAGGTGATGGGGAAGCCAGGCAAGGTGTGGGAGACCCGGATACCTGGCCCGGCAGGGCTCTCAACTCACCCTGATCATAACCAAGTTATTCTCTCGGACTCCTTGTCCTGCTGCCTCCAGGACATTCTGGGCTTAGTTTTCTCATCTGAAGCAAAGGAATTGTGCTAGAATATATCTAATTGTCATTCGTTCTAGCCTTCAGAACTTCGGTATCTAGACCAGAGAGACAATCTCATGACTTTGTTCAGACTTACTTTCTTTGGCCTAAATTGTGTTTGATTATTGGCCACTATTAGTTGGTAACATGAAAAAGATTTCACAAAAGAATCTGAATTTCCAACCAGTCCAGATGTAAGTAGCAGCTGAGCCCTCTGGGAGTACCTGGCCTCTCCAGGCACCCAGGACCCCTGTGTGTGCAGGAGACCTGTCACACATGTGTGTCATCTGCTCACCCCGCAGCCTCTGCACTGGGGTCTCTGCACAGACTGGCCAGCCGCTGCCATAGGAATTCAGGTTCCCAGCTCACAGGCAGTATAAGTTTAGGTCTGTTTGGGGGCCAGCCAGGTTGTCCCCACCTGGGACAGGAGAGAGAAGGGGCGGTATTTCAGAGATGATTGAGTTTCCACTAGGGTAAGCTAGACTTGGGGCAAGGGGAGAGGCACAGAAGCACGTGGGCTCAGTGCACACCTGGTTTTGTGCAGGAAACAGAGAATCAGCTCTCTGTCCTGTCCCTGGCTCTTCTCTCACCCACCCTAGCTGGCAACTGAGCTGAGAGGGCAGAGCCAGATCCCTTCCTGGATATATACCTCCTCCCAGTCCAGATGCTGAGCCATTACCAGAGACTCAAGGTCAAGTGCCAGGTGGCTGTCCCATGCAGAGGAGACCAGAGGTGGCTGAAGGCCTGGGGAGCCTCCCTGGTGCTCTGTCATCTGGCAGAGGGGTGAGGCTGTATCCCCAGACACCACTGCCGTAATGCAGGAGTGTCACCATGGGAAGGTGTCGGTTGCTTCCACTACTTTCTAAAAATATTTATTGATTCATATGTCCATTTGGAAGGCAGAGAGAAGGAGGGCGACACAGAGATCTTCTCTCTGCTGTTTCACTCCCTAAATGGCTGCCACGATGGTTAGGAGTGGGTCAGGTGGAAGCCAGAAGCCTGGAGCCCTCCCCACGTTCCCCATGTGGACAGCATGGGCCCTAGTACTTGGATTACGTTCAGATGCATTTCCAGGCACAGCAGCAAGGATCTGGATCAGAAGTGGAGCAGCTGAGGAACTCCAAAGGAACTAAGGTGGTGCCGAATACGGGGCATCAGTGCCACCATGCCCGTCCTGGCTGCCTCCTTTTTCCTCCTCCCTTGAGGTGGGTGCCTGCTGGTGGTTCTTGGCCCATACAGTCACATCCATTTCCAAGGCCAGCAGAAAAGGACACTGCCTCTGGGAAGTCTTCCCTGACTTCATCTCCCTTAGAAATTCTTCTCCTCCTTCACCCTGACTTTTAGGCAGCACCCAGAGAACTTCTTGCAAGTTCACGGAGTTTCGTACCTGATTAAGCAGCTTCTCTCCCTAGTTGGAAGGAGGGCAGTGAAAACCTAGAGGATGGGATTTATTGCTGGATGGACTTCCAACTCCGACTCCCTCCAGGCAGTCCACAGCGGATGACGACAGGTTCCAATAAGCACGAGTTCAGCCCGGGAGCCAGAGATGTCTAAAGCTTGAGAGGTAAATACACTCTGACCTAACGTTTCCACTTTAAGGAGCATTTTTTGAAAAAATAATGAAAAGACAAATTATTGGCCCCTGTATCCAAGGCTTTTGGATTTATGAATTCAACTAACTATAGATCAGAAAATACTTGGGGAAAAAAGTTGTGTCTATATTGAACATAGACTTTTTTTTTTTTCCTGTTTTTCTCCTAAACCTTACAGTATAGGGTCTGGCCTTGTGGTTCTGCAAATTAGGTTGTCTACTTTTGATGCCAGCATCCTATATAAGTGTGTGTGCAAATTTCAGTAGCTCTACTTCCAATCCTGCTCTCTGCTGATGTGCCCAAGTGCTTGTGCCCTGCTATCCACATGGGAGAGCTGCATGGAGTTTCTAGCTCTTGGAGAGCTGGATGGAGCCTCAACCATGGCCACCACTTTGGGGCATGAACCAGGGGACAGCAGATCTCCCTCTCTCTAACTTTACCTTTTAAATAAGTAAATAAATATTTTTTTAAAATACAGTCTAGCAAATATTTACATACAATTTACCTAATATTGGGTGTTTTAGATATCCAGAGGTAATTTAAAGTATGTAGGATGGGCATTTAGCCTAACAGTTCAGAAACCTGTACCTCATATCGGGGTCTCTGGGTTCGGTACCCTGCCCTGCATGTGGGCTCCCCATGGGAGATTGAATGAGGTCAAGCGAGGCCAGGTGAAGTCAGGTGAGACCAGGGACACATAGGCAGCAGCTGGGGTGTCACAGGTTCCTGCCCACCTCCATCCAGATGCCACCCCAGACTGGATAACAGCAGGTCCGAGTTGGGCACTTAATCTCCACCAGGGACCTTGTCAAGCCAGGTGATTGTCCCACCCGGCCTGCACCTGCTCCATTAATCTTGGCCGTCCCAACCAGGCCAACAGAGCCCCCTCTGTCTGTTGACCTAACAGGAGGGTGGGAGGGCCCCAGGCAGGGCTCCTGCTCTGTACCTGCCGTTGCCCAGCAGCTGGAGCCAGAGCCCTCGTGGGGGGCCCATTTGTCAGTGTTGATGGATGAGGTGTGCAGAACAACTGCTCTCCACACACCACCGACGGCCTCCCTGGTCCAGGCTGCTTCCACAAGAAGCAGATGTGCTCCGAGCCCAGGAGGTTCTGTGTCTCTTCCCCTACGACAAGTCCAGCTTTCCCTTGTGGGAAACGCATTGGTCTCCTGGGCAGCCTGGCCAACAAAAGGTGCCTGGTCCTTTCTGCAGGTGCCTGTGACCACCTTCCCCCCAGCCCCTCTTGCCACAGCACACATCTGTACCACCACCTGTTTCTCATTAAAAACAGATAATTTGAAAGGAAAGGAAACTGACAGACAGGCAGACATCTGGCTCAGTGGTCAAGATGCCACTGGGCACATCAGACTCTGCTTCCAGTTTCAGCTTTCTGCTGCCATGCACTGTGGGAGGCAGTGGTGGCAGTTCAAGAACGTGGGGCCCTGCGGGAGACTTGCACTGACTTCTAGCCCTGGCCCCAGGAGTGTCTGGGGAGTAACCCAGTGCATCCAAAGAGCTCTCTGTGTATCTCTGCCTCTTTGCCTTTCAAATAGATGACAAGTAGATAAATAAAAACACGCTTGAAAACAGGAAGATGTGGTGACAGCCCCGTCCACAAAGCACACACCACAGGTCAGCAAAGGCTCGGCAGATGTCAGCTGAAGCCAGGAGCTGAGAATTTAACCCAGTCTCCCATACAGTCTGCGGGAGTCTGAGCACCTGAGCCAGCTGCCTCTGCCTCCCAGGGTCTGAGTTAGCAGGAAGCTGGATTGGAGCCAGAGCATCACCCAGGCATGCTGATGCGGCCCTTCACCAGAGCATAGTTAGACTAGATATCCATCTCCCAAGTGCTATTAAAACAAAAGTGCTACTGTATTCATTATTTCAAGTGCATCAATGGTAACATTTGCTAATAACCAAAAAATACTATAAGGGCCTTGCACGGTGGCACATCGGGTGGTGGCACAGGTGACGCCTTGTGGTGCCAGCATCCCACATAGATGCTGGTTCATGTCCCAGCTGTTCCATTTCTCATCCCGCTCTCTGCTTGTGACCTGGGAAGGAAGTGGAGGATGACCCAGGTCTTTGGGCCCCTACACCCACATGGGACAACAGGAAGAAGCTTCTGGCTCCTGGCTTTGGATCAGCTCAGCTCTGCCTGTTGTGACCATTTGGAGAGTGAACCAGCAGAAGGAAGATCTTTTCTCTATCTTTCTTTCTTTTTATGTAAAATCTTCCTTTCAAATAAAATGTAAATTTTTCAAAAAATGAAAATGATATATAAGCTCAGTGCAAAATATGACAAGATTTAGTATGAAAGAAAATCCTGCAATCAGAATGTCTAGTTAACAAATATCTTCCAAGATTTTTCCCCAGCATAAATCTGCAGTCTGAACAGCTTTATACTATTTCTCTAGAAGACTGTTTATCATTTCTTAATCTAGGATTTCTGTATATTTTTTAGCATGGTACCTCACAAGTTGCCTTGCCTATTATCTCACCTAAAATCCAATTTGGTTTTCCCAAAGCATTAGTTTATTTTTGAACTTTTTCTAAAAAAAGATTTATTTATTTTTATTGGAAAGTCAAGATATACAGAGAGGAGGAGAGACAGAGAGGAAGATCTTCCGTCCGATGATTCACTCCCCAAGCAGCCACAACGGCTGGAGCTGAGCCAATCTGAAGCCAGGAGCCAGAAACCTCCTCCAGGTCTCCCACATGGGTGCAGAGTCCCAAAGCTCTGGGCCGTCCTAGACTGCTTTCCCAGGCCACAAGCAGGGAGCTGGATGGGAAGCGGGGCTGCCAGGATTTGAACCGGCGCCCGTATGGGATCCCGGGTGTGCAAGGCAAGGACCTTAACCACTACACTATTGCGCCGGGCCCTATTTTTGAACTTTTTAATTTATTTAAATTTTACTTGAAAGGCAGAGAAACATAAACAGAGATCTCCATCTGCTGGTTCACTCCCCAGATGGCCGTAACAGCCACTGCTGGGCCAGGCTGGAGCCAGGGCCAGAATGCCATATGGGTTTCCCATGTGCATGGCAGGTGCCCAAGTCCTTTAACTACCATCATCTCAGAGTGTACATCATCAGGAAACAGATGAAACTATTGGAAATTCAGGACAATAACCATGACAATAATAACATATGAATAAAAGAATAGCCAACATTCACTGAGGTTGAAGCCTCTTCCTTTTGTATTTTACGCACTGTATGGGGCATACATACTGTACACTGTATCATAGGCGACCCTCAACATCCGTGAATTTACCCAGTTGCCAATCAGAAACACTTGAAAAAAATTGCATGCATCCTGAACAGAAACAGACTTGTCATTACTCCCTAAATAGAATTTAGCAACTACTTACACAGAGCTTATGTCATATAAGGTAGCGTAAGTCATCCAGGGATGACTTAGAGCATCCAGGAGGATGGATGCAGTTGACATGCTAATATTACCCCACTTGTAGAAGGGACTTGACCAGCCAGGGGCGTTGGTGTCTGTCCTGCAGCCAGTCCTCCACAGATAACACAAGACGACACTGCCGCTAGAAAACTCTATATTGTGAATCCTGCATTTCATCTCTGTAACTCTGCTGTGAGGAAGGTGCCAGGATAATCCCTGTTTCACATGTAGAGGTTGTCTAAGGTCAGAGCTGTTAGTGTGCAAAGATGTCCTTTGTATTACTTTTTAAAGATTTGTTTATTTTGGGGTCTGGCATGATAGCTCAACTGGTTAATCCTCTATCTCCAAGCACCAGAATCCCAAGTGGGCAACAGCTCCCGTCCCAGCTGCTCCACTTCCCATTCAGATCCCTGCTTGTGGTCTGGGAAAGCAGTGGAGGGCAGCACAAAACCTTGGGAACCTGCATTCGGAAGAAACTCATGGCTCCTGGTTATGGATTGGCACAGCTCGTCATTTTGGCCATTTAGGAAGTGAACCAGCCAATGGATGGAAGGTCTTTTTCTCTATCTTTCCTTTTCTCTGTAAATCTGCATTTCCAATAAAAAGAAATAAATCTTAAGAAAATTTAAAGAAAAAAATTTGTTTATTTAAAGTTATAGTGACAGGGAGAAACACAAACAAATCTTCCACCTTCTGGCTCACTCCCCAAATGACCACAATAAATAAAGCTGAACTGATCTGAAGGCAGGAGCCAGGAGCTCCCTCAGGGTCTCCCACGAGGATTCAGGACCCCAAGGCTTTCTGCCATCCTCCACTGCTTTCTCAGGCCATAAGCATGAAGCTGGATAGGAAGCAGGACAGCCAGGACACAAACTGCTGCCTCTATGGGCTGCTGGTGCTGCAGGTGGAGAAAGCCCTCTGCACCCAGGGAGCTTGACTCTAATCTGCTAAGGAAAGAAGTAGTTTCCTGCCTCTGTGGACAGTTCTGCAGAAAAGAGTCTCGAGCTGCAGCCTGGAAAATGGGTCTCTGGTTGCAGCATTTGGGCTTTGTTGGAATGAGAGAAGGAAGAGAGGCTCCAGGCGGGACTCTAGAAGGATGGAGAGTAACTGAGAGAGGCGAAAGCAGAGGTAGAGTCCAGGACAGGGTGTGGCTCAGAGGCCCTGCCTGGGGGATGCGTTAGAGGTGCCATCACACAGCGAGTCAGGTCCAGGCAAAAGCAGCTTCTGTCCCAACAGCTGCTTCTAGAAGCTTGGGATTCTCGGACTGAGCGGCTCTGTGTGCCCCTGAGTCTCTCACTCCCATCTCAGGTTGCTGTACGCAGGTGTCCCTGACCAGCCCCACCCTGGTCCTGGGATGCTTTGAGGAGTCCTGGTCTCTCTGTCCTGGCCCGGAGGAGGGGGGGAATGTCCCTGTGCTTTTCTGCATTGCTTCTTCTTTTCAGAATGGATAGTGTCTGGCTGCAAAAGGCTACTCTTTTTTTTTTTTAAATATACCTTTAAATTTTTTTTACTTTTTAAAATTTTTTGAAAATTTTTACATAGTTGATTGGGGTGCGAAGGGTCAAGGGCTAGAGGAAAGTTGGTGAGACCATTGTTTTCACTTATCACATTCTCTTTCTTTCTTGCTGTGTCTTGGGGGAGAAACTACATCCAGCCTCCCAACCATCCCAATGTGGGGCATGCTCCCAGGGTCCTGCTCAAGTGGTTTTGATAGTTCAACAGTTCTGTACTGCTGCCAAGCTCGCCACTCCACTCAGGATGAAATCTTTCCAGAATCCACTGGCTGACATAGTCTACCTTAGAATCTCCACTTGCTCAGGTATTGATTGCCAACACTTGTCCAGGGTAGTTGATTGATTTGTTCTGTCCTCTGTCATGGTACCAGGTATTCTCTGCAGGTTCCCATGTACTGCCATATCCTCCACGTGCACCTGTATATGCTGACCACTGCTCCGTCTGAGTCACTGAGGAGGTCCAGTTCTGACTCATGCACTCCACAGTCAGACCATGGAGCCTGCAATTCTCTTCATGGATGGAGTTCTGAGTCCAGATGGGGGATTCCCAAAGAAACCTCATCTGAGATGATCCCAAAACTAATTATTGTGTGTGTATGCCAATACAGGGCCTGACACAGTCCATTGCTCAAATAAGCATGCATGCACACTGTTAGTTGCAACTGCTGGGTCAGTTTTGTCTCCAACCCTGTATTCTATGCAAACTAAAGGTTGTTGGTCAGCAGGTTTTCAGTCCAGCCTGATCCTGCCCACCACTCACTTGGCCCTCATGGAAACCAGTGAGAGCTGTAGCCTAGTTGGAGCGACCTGCAATAACTCCCACGAGGCCCGCCCCCCAGCCCTGGTTTCTGTGCTTGCCAGCATGAACAACAGACTAGTCCAATCTGTTCCACATCCCATTCAGCTCTCGTACATGTCAACGGGCATTGAAGCCTAGTTCAACTCAACCAGCCCCACAATCTAGTCCACATTGGGCCAGTGGGAGGCCACCTTTTTCTTACCTCTCTTCCCCTCCTCTGGGCCTGGCAACAAAGAGATGGCTGAGAAGAAGAGGCCCATAGAGTGAGGGGCAACCTAGCCCCCTCATCCCTCCAGTTTGTATTATTAAAAAAAAAAAAAACTTGCATGGCCATTGAACAAGTGGCACATGCTGACATTCAAGGCACACAGCAATGAGCTGGGCAGGCAGGAGCCTGTGCTTTGAAGCTATGGTTCTGGGCCTCAACAGCCAGAAGTTGCAATGGGCAGAGGAGCAGCCATCAACTCCATGTGGGCAGTCCAGCCTGAGAAGTTGCCAAGCTGGGCGGTGGACACTGCCCTGCTGCCCCCTCTGCTGTGACCTTGGCCAGTAAGTTTTCATAGCCATGGAGTCAAAGCTGAGAACTCAATGGTCCCCAAGGCCACTTCTGGCCTGACGGGGTGATTTTGTTCCTGGATCCTTGGGGGGTGGGTCTCCCTGGCTGTTGCTGGCTTTTGATTATCACTTAATGAAAGCACTGAGTGAAGACAGGCTGGGGAGTGGGGTGGTGGGCGGAGAAGCAGGCCTGGGGATGGTTAAGAAACTTCCAGACTGGTTTGCAGCTCTTTTTGTATATGAGGAGGGACTGGGAAGTGCTGGGGGCGGGCAGAGGAGAAGGACAGGGATGGAGTGAGGAGGGGGAGAGGAGGGTGCGTGGAGAAGACAGAAGAATGAAATAAAGGCGAATCCAACAAAAGGAAGTGAAAAGTGAGTGACAGGTTGGAGGCTGCAGGCCCTAGGCAGGCCAGGCTTTTAGGGCAAAGAATGCAGACAAAGAAGCTGGGTTTTCATGCTTGGTGGCTGTGAATGGATGAGCATCTTTTAAAACCCTATCAGGAACTCTTTGGATTGTCATTAGATCTGGGGAGGGGAAGGAAGAAGGCTGCCCAATTTGGCCCCCTGAGTGTGAAAAGGCCTAGACATCCTGTTGGCTGGCTAGCTGGCTGTCAGAACCCCTCAAAACTTCCTGTAAATTATTTGTCATTTTAAGTGTCCTTAAATTCAGTGGTGAGCTCCCTCTGCTCTTACTGGGTGACTGCATGGAGCCAGGAGGAGGAGGGAGGCTGGGGTGAGTCCCACAGCTGTGTGCTCCCTGCAAGGTTGCCCCACCTCCTGGATTTGCCTGGGACAAGGGACTGCTTCCCAAACCAAGATGGTTAGTACCATCCTGCAGGGTCCCCCTGGTGGAGAAGGAAGATGGTGGAGTGGGTCACTCAAGCTGGTCTTGGAACCTTGGTCCTGGTTGTTGGATGGCAGCTGGAATCCAGGATGGGAAAAAGAGACTTTTGCATGTAAATGGTTATCAGATTTTATTACAGAAAGGATGAGTTCATTTCATCAGGTGTGAACATGGACTTGTGGTTTTTCTAGATGTCCTTGTCATGTAGAAATAGACATTGAAACATTTACCGTGGGATGGTAAACATTTAGAATGTTCTACACACACACACAGGGCTGGGTGGCGACTTGTGACAAGGTACCTGCCGGCATTCCAGGAGATTGTACCAAGAGTCCTGGACACTGAAACACCAGGAGCTGACTTCCGGCCAGGTAGATGGTCATTGCTGCTTGGTGCCATGGTCATGAGAACTGGCCATGACCTACGATGTGCTCTGCACAGGTGCTCACTCTCGCTGTGTGCAATGTCACTTCATCCTGATGGAGATTGATAGAGATTTAAAGACATCAAGTCTAGGGCTGACTGTCACACAGAGCACTGGGAAGAGGTCGACCTTGAATGTGAAATTAGCCTCACCACTGCTACATTTTGTTACACAATCTACTCCGAACAAAACAGACCCAGGGAAAGGATTCACCGTTGAGATTGTGTGAAGTCTGGGATTCTGTTTAAAATAACCATGGAGGAAGTGGTAGAGATGTGCACAAAACAGAATTGGATCTGAGTTGGTGATTTTTTTTTTCTTTTAAGATTTTATTCAAAAGGCAGAGTTACAAATTATAGAGAGGCAGAGAGCTCAATCCAGTTTCACTCCCCTCATGGCCACAATAACCAGGTTAAAGCCAGGAGCCAGGAGCTTCCTCTGTGTCTCCCACATAGTTGTGGGGGCTCAAGAACTTGGATCATCCTCTGCTGTTTTTCCAGGCACGTTAGCAAAGAGCTGGATTGGGAGTAGAGCATCCAGGACTTGAACTGCTGCCCATATGGGATGCTGGTGCGCAAGTAGGGGCTGGTAAAACCTACACCATGGTCCAGTCCCTGAGTTGGTGAATCTTGAGTCTGAGTAATGGATTTACAAGAATGCTTTATACTCTTCTCTCCGTTTTGCGATTTTCCGTCACAGGTTTAACCATTAGGAAGTTCTACGCCAGCTCTACTATCACTAGGCAAGCTTGAACAGGTGTCTGAGCCTGTGGATACTTCACTTTCCCCAGCAAGCCTTGTCCCCAAATGTCCCCATCTCATTTGCAGAAATGTAATGGTTTTTCAGCTAGACTGGGAAAATCAAGGTTGTGTCAGCATTTATATCTGCCCCCACACAGGTCTCCCTATCTCGAAGGACAGGCACAGTCCTCTTTTAACTGGAGAGTGTTGTTTTGCCTCCCACTCTCAAGATACCTGTGTGTTGGGATACCTGGAGTGAAAAATACAAGTGGATGCCTCTGTGTGTGTGTATGTGTGCATGTGTGTGCATGAACACGCATGTGCAGGTCCCTGCTAGCTCCACCTGTGTGGGTCTCGTTTCCCATGTCACCACCTGTTCATTCCTCATTTAAAAGGGGCCTTGAGGCCCCAGGCAGAAGGGTGGTGCCCAGGCCCTGGGGGGAGGCCAATGAGGCTCTGGGCCTCCTGAACATTGGGGATGATAAATGGGGTCCGAGTCTTTCAGGCTTCATTATAGAGTCGCCATGGGTTTGCCCAAACCATGGCAACCGATTCAAGCAATGATTAACCTAATAAAGCAGAGGCAAAGGGGAAAAAGATGCATTCAAGACCCTAAGTCAGGCTCTGGTTCTCCAGGGGCAGTAAATTTCCCTTCAGTGGGTACGGTGTCCAGGCCCCAGACGTCTTAAATCTCTGTTGCCTGAGTGGGGGCTGGGAAGCCTGTGAAAGCAGCAAATGTATATCAGAGATCAGCTGGGGTGGGCGAGGAGCAGGGTGGGGGGTCTCAAACGGGCTGACAACAGGCTCCTTCCTGTACTCTTTATGGAAGCCAATCCAGCATGGGGCCAGGACCCCCCCTGTGCCATCCGTGGGCTTTCTTTTTTGAACCCTGGTATGCATGGCCCAGAGGAGGCAGGTATGTGGGGGTGGGTGGGTGGGTGAACCCTTTTGGGGTTGTGGAAAGCAGGTGGCAATGATTTTAGTTACTTCCAGTGATGTGGGAAGCACTTCCATCCCCTTTCCACCTGACCCACACCATGATCCCTGACTCCTGCCATGCATCTCCTTGCATAATTCCCACTCCTTGCCTGAGATCTGGATTTAGTAATACTTTTTTATTAAAAAGCACCAATCATGTGTGATGTCATTTTTGAGTTTAGATTACAAAAAGACTGTGTCTTGGGGCTGGCATCGTAGTGTAGTTGAGTAAAACTGCCGCATGCAACCCCAGTACCATATCTCCAGCTGCTGTTTCCCATCTGGGTCCCTACTAATGCACCTGTAATGACAGCAGAGGATGGCCCACATGTTTGGGCCCTTGTGACTCTTGTGGGAGACCCAGAGGGAGTGTCTGGCTCCTGGTTATAGCCTGGTCTTCCTGGCTATTGTGATGATGTGGGGAGTGAACCAAGAGAAGGCAGATCAGTACGTTTTTGTCTCTCCATCTCTGTAGCCCTGCCTTTCAAATTAATAAATCAACAAACCCATTTCCTCTGTCCTGAGTGCTCCCACCTCTTGCTGGCTTGCATGTGGGGAGCCAGTTGCTCTGTTGTGGGTTGCTCTGTAGACATGCTGACATGGCAAAGTACTAAGAAAAGCCTCTGACCAAAAGCCAGAGGGGCTGTGACCTTCACTCCAATAATGAGGCAGGCACACCTGCCCATCACCCCAGGGATGAGCTTGGAAGTGGCTCCTCCTCCCGCCAAGCCAACAGTTGGGACTGTACTACTGCCAGACACCTGGGCTGCAACCTCTTGAGACCCCTAGAGGCAGAGATGCCCAGCTAAGCCACACTAGATTCCTGGCCCACAGAAGACCCAATTGATAGAACAATCTTGTTTCCAGTAGCTCATCTGTTAGGCAGTAACAGACAACAGAGGCAGGATAGCTGGCGATGACCCTCAGCTTTTCACCACAATGAGCAGGTGTGGCTGCTTAGATCACCTCTTGCTGCACTGGCTGATGTGGCAAAGTCTTTTCTGGCCCCTGCTTTCTTTGCCAGTCAACTGTTGGAACTGCACTAGTGAGTTCTGCCTCAAAATACTGGCCAGCCCATGTATCGGTCATCTCATTTGAATCCTGATGGAACCCTGTGAGTTAGCTTTCTGCATTTTCATGGCTGGACAAACAGGCTTGGAGAGGCCAAGCAATGTGCTCAAGTTCCTAGAGTTAAAAAGCACTGGAGCTGAAAGAGATACCCAGCCCCGTGTCCCCTCCATCAACTCACGTGGCTGTCTCAGGAGGCATCAGCCTCCTAGAACTATTAATGGTGTCATGGTAATCTCAGAAGCAGTAGCGCTAGAATAGCTTGGTCACCCCTCTCATATGCTGTAAATCCTACCGGTGACCATGAGAACCAGAGCTGGGGTGGGCCTGGCTGGACAGGCCATGATACCTGCCAGCATGAGTGTGGGCTGGATAGGGGGTTGGTTGGATTGAGCTAGGCTTCACACTCATAGATGTGTATGACAGCTGCATGTGCAGCAACCAGGGCTGGTGGTGGACCTGGTGGGAATTATTGGAGGTCACTCTGACTAAGCTTAGGTTCCACTGGTGTGCATGAGAGCAAGTGTGTGGTGGGTAGGGTTAGTCTGAGCCACAGCATCCATTGGTTTGCTATGAGATAAGGCTGGAGACAGAACTGACCAGGTGGCTGCAATCACCAGTGTGTATATAGGCTGATGTAGGTGGCGGGGTGAGTGACACCCCACACTGGCTGGCACAGGAGTCAGGTCTGGAGTCACCTCTGGTGAGGTTTCTTTGGGGACCTCCAGAACTGGATCACTAGACTCAGAATTCCAACCATGGTGGTCTGACAGGGAGTGCATATGTCAGAACTGGGTCTCCTCAGCTGCTGAGCCCTATGCAGTGAACGCATGCCCAGTTGCTCATGGAGGACATGACAACCATGGAGAACAGGACACATTGGACAGGCCTTTTGGTCAAGCTTTGGCAGTGGGCGAGTGGAGACTCTAAGGTGGACTATGTCAGTCAATGGACCTTGGAGCAAAAAAATCAACAGCATCTCAGAACTATCAAAACCACTTGAGCAGTACCCTCAGAGCATACTCCACCCTGGGGATCCTGGGATGACATCAGGTGGCCTTCCCCCATTCCTGGATACTGATGCAGTAGGGCTGCTGGGAGGGGCCCTCTCCATTTCTTTCCCCACTTCCCCCAGATACAGGAAGAAAAAACAAGATTGGAGAGAGTTATTTCATTCACTTTCCCCTATTCTTCAACTCTCTACCCTATGGGCAAGCACCTCTCTCAACTATGTAGACATCATCAAAAAATAAAATGAATATAGTATTTTAAAAAAGAGAGAAAGTGAGAAGTGACACTGAAGTAATTGTTCTTTTTCTTTAAAAACATTTATTTTACCTGAAAGTCAGAGTCGGAGAGAGACAGAGAGAGAGAGAGAGAGAAACAAAGAGAGATCTTCCATCCACTGAATCACCTCCCCCAAATGGCTGCAGTGGTCATAGGTGGACCTGTGTGAAGCCGGGAGCTTCCCATGGGTCTCCCACAAGGATGCAGAAGGGACTCAGGCCATCCCCAGTTGCCTTTCCAGGCTGTTAGCAGGGAGCAAAATCAGAAGTGGAGTAGCCAGAACTCAAAACTGGTGCCTATGTGGGTTGCCAGGGCCACAGAAGGATTAGCTTGCTGGCCCCTCAAGTGACTGTTATTAACTGCCCTGCTCACTTGTGTACTTTCTGGAGGACTTTTTTTTCTTTTTAAAGATTTATTTTTATTGTTTTTTTTTTTTATTGGAAAGGCGGATATACAGAGAGGAGACAGAGAGGAAGATCTTCCATCCGATGATTCACTCCCCAAGTGAGCGCAACGCGCCGATGCTATGCCGATCCGAAGCCAGGAGCCTCCTCCGGGTCTCCCACGCGGGTGCAGGGTCCCAAAGCCTTGGGCCGTCCTCGACTGCTTCCCCGGGTCACAGGCAGGGAGCTGGAAGGGAAGCAGGGCCGCCGGGATAGAACCGGCGCCCATATGGGATCCCGGGCGTGCAAGGCGAGGACCTTAACCACTTGCGCCACCGCGCACGGCCCCTGTAGGACTTTTGCTTTGGGTTTTGGAGTAAAGCTTCATTGACATTCAAAGAATGAATGAAGGCAAAAATAATTTCATATATGGTCAGAAATTTCCAGCTTGGTCGCCCAGTTCCATCTTCGCGATTTACATAAGCACAGACAAGTGGCAGAGAGAGTCGGTGGCAGGTGGTGTGCATTCAGAGTTCCAGGCTGCCAGTCTGGGGTTCAGCAATCCGCGCTATCATTTCAGCACCATGGCCAGGGGCACCGCGGCGGGCTTTAGGGACCGTTGAGAAATTACCCGTCCTATCCTTGCAGGCAGGCATGGCTCACCAATCCCAGAAGCTCTGGTGCTAGACAGGAGCTGGAATCCCACCAGAGCCCTACCGGCTGAGGCTTTGCAAGACCCAGAGGGCAGCGCCCACGGTTACAGAGTGAGGTGCCACCCCGTGCTTTGCCGCACTCGGTGCCTGCCAACCTAGGCTCCTCGTGTAAAGGGCTGCAAATCGCCAGCTTAGAGCCACACCCTTCGTCCTAGGTCTCTGTAGTAACTACCCCAGGGACAGAAGGCCTTGCACCAGCCACTTCCTTCCGGGACTCTGTATCCAGCAATGCGACCACCAAGCCCTGTCTCCCTCACTGACTGCAGGAGAGTAAGAAGTTTAAAGTTCCGGAGGTGGGGCACAATTGAGACTACCGTCACGGATGAAAAGCTGTCAATCCAATGTATCCAGCTCTTACAGGCATATTCTCTCCTCCCAAGTGCCCCTCTTCCACACAAGCCCTTATCTCAGAGCTTGGGGGCTTTTCCTGGCTTCCCACTGGAGGAGGGGCCTCTAACTCGGCTCATTGCATTGTGCCACCCGTCCAAAAATACACTGTCAGGGTATTAAAACTCCCTCCAGCTTCTTTGGTAAATTAGCCAGGGCTCAGAGACTTGTCCAAGGTCACACGGCCCCAGCAGTCTATGAGGGAGAGGAGGGGCAGGGTGCACTCGCCCTGGGAGCCCTGGGACCGCCTGCCTTTGTGCCAGCCCAGTGGCCTGCCTCCCAGACATTAGCATTCCAAAGGCCGCTGGGACGCTTTGTCTTCCCTTCGAGGCCTACTGGGGGCTGGGGTGGGATGGGGGCAGGGCACCATAAATCTACCTGCTTGTGTGTTGTGAGGGGGCTGGGATGGGGGTGGGGCCGAGGGGCTGTGGGACTCAAGTTGTGTTTTTCTGGGAGTTGGGCTGGGGCTCAGACAAAGGCTCCGGATTGGGGAAGAGGCATCCAACCTGAGGAACTTTTCTGCCCCAATTTACAGCTCTGTCTGGGTTTCAGGGAGCCAGGGTACAGACGGAGACAGCGTCAGAGTGGTCCTGGGTGGAAGGCAAAGGAAGGACTGTCCAACCAAGATCTGAAGCTACCTGGCTGGTTTTAAGTGCTCAATACTAAATGCTGCGGGAGATGGTAGGGGAAGGTATTGGATTGGTGATAAGCAGTCTTGTTGGATAGGCTCTGGACAGAAATAGTTCTGATTCCTTCTCATGGAAGGGCTGTCTTTGGAAAAAGGCAAGGCTGGGGCACCCAGCTTAGCTCCGTTGGTGAGGTCACCCAGAGCACTGGACCCTAAACTCAAGCTAAACTTGTAGCTGCTCCTGACAGTCCCAGGGTCAAATCCTAGCTCAACCCAGGGTAACATCCCAGCAGCTGAATCGCTTCCAGTGTCCATGTGTGTTTTAATTTACGGGGTGGAGGACCAGCCTGTGTGTGCTGGGTGACTAATGACTGAATGATGAGCACCCTGGAAAGCAAGAGAGGGCCTCAGCTGCTTAGGTTGCCACGGCCAGGAGTGTGGCACCCGCACTCCGGGGGCATCCCAACCACATGAATGCCACTTTCCACAGCCCTGCTGAGGATGAAGGACCTCCCTGCTTGAGAGATTTCTCCCTAAGCCTTTGGTCCAGCACCACCAGTGTGAACCTCTGGCAACTCAACCCCAGGTAACAACCCCCTGCTGACTTGTGCAAACCTCCACCTCGTGCTGGTATTGTTTTGGCCTTGAATCATTTTGTCTATACCTTGGAGGGCAGTGATCATCCTGCTCCTAACCTCTGCCTATGCCCTCCCCACAACCACTACCAAGTAGCAGGTGCCGGTGTGGTCTGTACAGCCAGAGCTGCTGACACCTGCCCCCAGGCGGTGCTTCAGATGGAACGTTGGCTGTTGCATAGATCACCAATAACCCATTAATCTCCTTCTCTTAGATTAAAGTCCTGAAACAAAACAACACCTTTGTTCGTTCTTTGTTTGCTGTGACCTCATTCCTGTCCCCTCCTTTTTGGAACCTAGGGCTAGAGGAAACAGTGAGATGGTCTAGGAGAAAGAGATGCCAGAAATGCTAAGCTCTGAGATGCTGCCTGCGTCGTGATCTGACGCCTGGGAAGGTACTCAAGTTGAGTTGCCTTGGAGAGATCCCCAGCCAACCCAAGGAGCCCTTTCAGGCTCGACCATCAGGTAAGATGCACTCTCCTGGCATTCATTTTTCTTTTCCAAAGAGTCCAGGGAACTCCACAGATTCCTTGATGCCCTAGGGAGTCCCAAAAGCCCTGGAAGAGGGGACGCGGGTTTCAGTGGCCAGCAAGTTCATGACTGGAGATTTTGAACTCTCAATTAAATTTCAGCCCAGCCTGCCAGGTGTCACAGGTTCCAGCTGGAGCCCACACCTTCTCCGCTCCGAGCTGTTCAGTTCCATGAATGGAGATGCTACTGCCACAGTGCCTGGTGCATAATTGGCGCTAAGTGGGATGTGCCAGACCTTGAAGTGCCTCAAAATTTTCCAGGGACACCCCAACCCAACTGCAGCTTGTCTGAGAACTCTGCGACTATGTTGTTACTCTCACCTTCCCAAATACAGAGGTAGATCCAAATCTTGGTCTGTGGCAAAGGGGACAGCGTCCCAGTGAGTCCAGTGAGAGCCTGTCTTCTAAACCGAGGTTTGAAATAAGACAAGTCACAAAGAAAAGAAGGGGGTCTATGGTCAACCATACCACCTCAAACGTGCCCGAGCTCATCTGATCTTGGAAGCTAAGCAGGGTCTGGCCTGGTTAGTACTTACAGGGGAGAAAGAAAAGGGGGCTGGATCAATGACTTCTTAAGAGACTGTGCTGGCTTCCAGCCCAGCACCCACAGCAAGGGCCCCTTGAAATACCACTCTGGCTGCCACCCACACTCCCCACCCCACCCCATAACCAAGTCACTCTGCTGAGACTTCCTGGGTGGGGCTCCACTTTATTGTTATCATTGATGCAAAATCTCATTCACCAGTCCCCAAATACTCTTATGTATGAAATATAAACTTTTTTTCTGCTGTAAAATCTCATTAATAAATACAAATGTGTAAAATGGAAGGAGGGCTATATAACTTACCATACCAAAATTCATTTCAGAAGGCATCATATCATTTACAAACCGATTTCTTTTTAAGGGAGGCGCGGCCCTGCGTGCATTTGCGTCCAACTCACGTGTACTGCGCGGGACGCCAGGAAGCTGGGGAGACATCCTGGCCACCAACTGGAGCCTTTCCAGTTCACACAGGTCTCCAGCACCCCAGAAGGCAACGTGTCACAAAGTGCAGGAGGAGAAGGCCGGGATCGCCTTCGCAGATTAAGGCAAGGTGGAATGGCCGGAGACACTGGACTGGAAGGGTTAGGGGAGGTGAGTGGCGTCTTTGGAGCAGACAGAGCAAAAGGAGCAAGCTTGAAGAGATCAAGAGGGGTGGTTAGAGAGTCTTGAGGAAAGGTAGGGCGATCGAAGCCCACGGGCGCCTCGGTGCTCAGCGTTACCTTACTATGCTACTCTGAACGAGATTCTGCGTGGCTGCTGGGAGAAGGGCCTGAGCCACACACGAGCCTGCAGTGCCCACCTTGCGCCCGGCCACAGGGGTTTGCGTGGCGCAGAGGGCCGAACGCCAGTCTGGTTGAACCCAGCCTGTCGCCCTGCTTGCGCCTGGGCCAGTCAGGGACGAAGTCAGTGAGAGACTGGAGTGTGCTTGCCTGCCCGTCACTGCCCACCCACTATCGCTCTGTCTTCTCCCCCAGCTGCTACTACCTGCCCACTGACTGGCCACCTCACAAAAAGTCCGAGAAAGCCAAAGCGCCCGAGCACAGGCCTGTGGGGGAGGTGGGCATCAGAAGCAGCCCTGTGCGTTCCTCGGGTGAGGCAGCGGGGCTCAGGCTGCCAGCCTGGGAGATTGGAGAGTAGAGGGAACCCCAATCCCCGGAGGAACCATCGTCCAGGCTGCCCAGCTCCGCAGAGGGAGGCGCCGGCGGCTCTGGCCCGTACAAGCTGTGATCAGCTATGCGCAGCGCCTGCGTCAGCGCCCAGATGTAGTTGTGCGCAAAGCGCAGCGTCTCGATCTTGGTAAGCTTCGCGTCGTCGGGAAAAGTGGGGAGCACGCCCCGCAGCGCGTCCAACGCAGAGTTGAGGTTGTGCATGCGATTGCGCTCGCGGTCGTTGGCTTTCTTGCGGCGACTCCGCCGCTGCTTGCTCAGCGCCAGTTCGTTCTTGGGCCGGCTGCGACCTCCGCGCCGGGAGCGGAGCTTCCTCTCCGCCCCTCGGCAGCCGCCTTCTTCTGCTTCCACGAGGTCCCGGAGCATTCGAGTGGGGCTAAGCGGGGCGGATGCAACGCAGGCCACTTGGTGGTCCGAGGTTCCGGGGAGTGATGGCTCGGTCTCGTGGGTCGCTTGGATGGTGGGCACACCCGTGGGTTGAGGCGCCATCCTGCGACAGGATAAGAGATAAAGGGATAAGCCTGGGGCCGCCCGCCCCGGTTGGTCCCCGATTCAGAGACGTGGTAGGGAAGAACTGAAAAAGAACCATCCCCTTTCCATCACAGGGCCCCCTTTACTTTAGTCTTCCCTTTGGCGCCCCCCGAGGATTACCTAGTGCTGCGGGCTCAGGAGATTGGAGAGCACTGAGCTGCCGGGAGTGGAGCGGCCAAGTTCAGTCAGCTGCAGGCACCCCCGCCTGGGAATCGCTCCGCCAGAAAGCAAGGAAGAGCAAAGGGGAACCTGGGCGTCTGTCGCTCTCCTGTGGCTGACCGAGGTCGCGTCGCTTGCCCGAGCTGCAAGTCGTGTGCCCCTTGGCACGCTTTATCTGTTTGGCAGGGGCCCGGAGCGTGCCTGCCCGACTGCTGCCCGCGCCGCCGGCCAATCAGCGCCCGGACCAGGGCCCGCGCCACGCGAGCCCGCTCCTCCCTCCTGCGGGGCACAGCTGGATTCCGGACAAAGGGCCGGCCGGGGTCGGGGGAGGGGAGCGCCGCTCTGTTTGCTCTCTCCTCCCGGGCTCTGTCCCAGTAACTCTCGGTTCCTCAAAGAGCCTCGCCCAGACCGCTTTGCTCCTATCCTGGCCTTCGCTGGCACTCATTCAGATCTTCTTTTGGTAGCACGAAGGAGCTTTGGGAGACCTGCGAGAAAAGCCAGTTCCCTCAGTGCCAGGGGCAACTGAGGCGGGGAGGGCAAGCTGACTCGCCCCAGAACGCTCAGCTAGACGGTGCCGGGACCCACGGAAGCAGGGCAGGCGGACTGGCAGAGACAAGACGCAGGGCATCCAAGAGTCACCTTACTCTTCTGCCCAGCGGTTTGATCAGGAAACATGTGTGAGATTGGGCTTCACCATCCAGCGAGGGAAATCTTATGCCACTTCCATCCAGAAACCTCCTGTGGGTGGGGACTGCCTCCCCTTGCCCTGCCCAAGGTGGGTGGCTGGACGTGGTGGGGGGAATGCTTTGCCACTCCCACTCCTATTGTTCAGCCATTGGCCGGAATTGGGGGTGTGTGTGAATTGTCCAAAGGGGGCCAGGAGTTCACAGCCAGCCCAGGGTGTTCTGGTGCTGGGAGAAGCAAATCAACCTTGTCTTCCCTTAATCCCCCTGTCCAATTATAGGTGGTCAAGTGTGCCCTTCACCTGTCCTGGCCCTTCCAGAGCAGGTTACTCCCCAAGGCTCTTGGCTTGTGTGTCTGATACATGCTGCAAGAAGGAGACAGGACCTGGGAGACTAGGGATTGTTGGGTAAGGAGACAGGATAGGTCAGTGGGTATACCCTGTTGATAACCTCTTGCCTCTCAGGCTGCTTGGTGAGCAAAACTCTCTCCAGAACAGGAGGTGTGAAGTTTGCATGGGAACCAGTGACGGGTCTGAAGGTTGGGGGCAGAGGTTTGGCAGCTCTTGTAGATCTCAACTGGTGGGCTGGGAACAGAGGCTACTATCCTTGGTGCTAGGAAAGAAAACCTGGGGTCAGGGCCAGCCAAGAGACCAGGAGGGACTTTGGGGCTGAACCTTGCTGTGGCTCCTCCCTTTGGTCAGGACTTGCTACAAACTTATTTGTGAGAATGGAAACTGGAGGCCCCCTTTACAGATGAAAAGGTCAAGGCCTGGGAGAAGAGACTCCCTCCAAGTCACCCAGCTAATTCCATCAGAATCACACAAAATTCGGATTCTGACTCCTAGTTCTACACCTGCTCCCTTGCACAGGCTGCTTCTTCTTGATTTGGGGAGGGAATGTTTTCTCAAGGCATCAGAGACCTCAAATGAGGAAGCCCTGAATGGGTGAAGAATAACAAGATTGGATAGGAAAAGAAATAACAACCTCCTTGGCTCAGACAAGGGGAGCTGGCTGCACTCCTACCATCACTTTTCTATAGGAATTAGAGCATTAGAAACTAAAAACGGGGAGAGGAACCCAAAGCATGTTCCTAGGACCCTTAGTCCTAGGCAGGCTACCTTTGGGGAAACCCTCACCCTGAGGAACCCCAGTGCCCATGTGAGTCCCTGGAGAGATGAAATACCAACCACAGCTGAGAACCTGGTGGACCTGCCAGGATGTGGACTCATTGTGCCTCGTGGGAACTGATCAGAGCAACAGGGTGAACTTCCTGAGTCAGGGAAAGATTCTGGGGATGCTGGAGGACAGTGCTGATTGGCAGAGAATTCTTGGACCTGCTGGGGATTCTAAGCAAGCCTCCTCAACATTTCCCGGGGCTTTTGGCCCTCCAGGGCTTTCACTTGGTCTTGCGCAAAAAAGCAGGGGAGAGGAGCGCACGGCTGCGGTGAGGGCTGCAGCCTTTGCGCAGACGCAAGGACTTTCGCCGCTCCGGTTCAGGCCGGGACGCAAGAGCAGAGGTCCAGAAGTCCCAGGAATTAGAAGTTGAGAATCCATGCCCTCCCACTCCGCTGCTCGGAACGTAGACCCCTCTCCAAAGTTAATCACCGAGGTTTAGGCGGCGGAGGCGCAGGCGGTGACCACTCGGTGCGCCCTGGTTGTGTCTGTTAAACCGCTGCTCCAGCCCGAAACGGAGTCTGTTTCCGAAGCTCCCGGTCATCCACTACTGCCTCTAAGGCCTCCTGGACCCCGCCGCCCCTCGACCCCTTTAGAGCTAGGCTTGTCTGGAGACTGAAAGGGTCCGAGAGAGAGAGAGAGAGAGAGAGAGAGAGAGAGAGAGAGAGAGAGAGGCGACAGCCCGGCGCCTGGAGACCGCGGTCGGATTGGAAAAGGAGGGCAGCGACGTCGTCTACCGCTTTGCCCTCGGCGGGGGGAACCTTAGCACGGCCTGGGGGCTCTTTGAGAACGGAACAGGGAGGGAGGGGGGTCACGTGAAGCTGAATAGCTAGTGGCTTGCCGGAGAAGGGGGCTTCTTTCTCTCGCCTTCGTTTCAGCACTGAAAGAGGAGAAGATAAAAATCTGGCGAGCGAGCTGCCCGGGCCGAGACTGGCCACTTCAAACAGCCCTTCAAACAAAAGGAGACGGCGAAAAGAAAGCCCCACCTGTCTCCAGTGTTTGCTAAAATAATAATAAATAGATTTCGTTTAATAAATAATTACAAGAGATTGTAAAGTGGAGTGCTTTGGAAAACATCTCTGGCGGGAGTCTGCGCAGCCAGCCGTCACCTGCTCCCAAGGCGAACAACTTTATTGTTAAGCCACCCCCCCAACTAGTTCTCCTCTGATAAACTCTCCCTCCTTTTCACAATGACTGTTTACTCATAGTTAGCACAATATTACCTTTGCAGTGATAAACCCGGAGGGGGGGAGACCTGGCCCCTGGGCACACCTGTCTCAGAAGCTGACATGCGGATTTGGCACCAACAAGGCCTCCCCCAGGGCCCTGCCCCCGTGTACATTGGCCCAATTGCCACTCATTTATAACAGGTTGGCTGCAAGGCCTATCTCGGTCCTATTTGTCTTCTTTTATTGAAAGCATATGGTCTCCAGGGGCTTACCAGTCCCATATTTCATCTGCCAGGAGCTGGGGCGCTTCCGCAGCCTGGTGCTGCCTGGCGCACAACTCCCCATCCAACGGCTGCTTTGCCAGCCGAAAGGTGGTGGGATTTGGGTGGGGAGCATAGCCGCGGGGCTCTTCACCGGCTTTGGGACAGAAGCCATCCCCTCAGGGAGCTCCCCCTCCCGGAAATCAGAATGGGTGGCTGGTTCCTTTTCTTGGATAGGCGTGAGGGCGCCATATGCCGCCCCCCAGGGCGCAAGAGGGAGCTCCGGCCTGGGGAGTCCTCGAACAAAGGGTGGAGAGGGCCGGGGCGCTCGGGAGCTCTGGAGGTCTTTATTTCTAGATGTCCCTCCCTGCCCAGGGCCGCTTCACCCCACCCCCCGGCGTCTGTAGCTAGCGCGCAGCGCCTGGAAACAAAGTCTAGGCATTATCTGCGCCTCCGGCCCAAGGCTGTGAATGAGTGAAAAGGTGCAGTGCGCACGAGACACCTGTTGAAGCGGCGCCTCTTCTCAGGCTTCTCTGCGTTCTGCACCGGGTCAGGCGCTTCCCGGGGAGTGGGGGTGGGAGGAGGGAGAGCTACTGTGATTTGTGGCGACATATGTTGATCAGATCCGTGTGTACTCTTCACAGGGACACACGCACCCTCGCTCCCATACACACCCCGCGAGAAGCAGCAGCTGCTCTCCTCACCTTCTCCCAACATAATACCTGGGCCGGGCGCTTTGGCCTTGCCTTTTGAGACTCCAGCTTCCCCCACTCACTCCCTCGCCCTTTCGTCCCCCACCCACCCCCCTCATCTTGGCAACGTTGATGTAAGATTTTTATTGTCAGATTTAACAGATGCATGTCCGTTCCCAGCTCCCGTCCGCCCCCCCCCCCCACTCCCACAGGCACCATCAGAAAATGCGCCAATGACACAGATGCGGAGCGCGAGATGCCCATATGGTCGCCCTCTGCGCCCTCTTGGACTAAGGTTGCAAACAAGCTGTGTGATTTGCCCTCACAAAGTAAGAAATAGAGGAAGTCGGTAGGAGCGGGGAGGCCTCCTCTAGGCACCTCCGACTAAGTGCTCTCCATTTGGCACTGAGGCGTAGTGCACCGCGCCGGCAGCCAGGAGGGCGCAGGCGTGCAGAAGCAGAGCGCATATCTCCGGGTGGCTGGGGAAAGGGTCTCTGTGTCGCGCCCGAGCCAAGAGGGGCGCAAAGTCTGGAGGTACCGCTGAGAGAAGATGCCTAGCTCTTGCGGGGATGCCCAGGGGTTGGGATCCTCCTGAGACACCACCAGGGGCCAGCCAGTACTCGGGACACTTTGGCACACTTCTGCCTACTTGTTTCCTTGGCGGGCAGGAAGCAATGTCCAGAGCAGGACTTCACTGATAAAGACCACAAGAAGGCTTGAGCTCCATGTGCGTGTCTGTGGTGCTGTGCACTGCCCTGTGCCTGTGGCCTGGCTATTCCACAATCCCTGTGCCACTGCCAGCACGTTGTTTCTTCTCCCATCTACTGGAGAAAGGTGTGCGTGTGTATGGCGGAGGGTGAGGATCCCGAGTACTTCTCTTTCAAGATTGCAAAAATTGAAAGTCTTGGACACCATTGGGCCTTTGTGAGTGACCCCTGGAATGATTTCTTGCCCTGCAGTGCCCTCTCACTATTCCCCTGGATCTGAGTTTCTGACCAGGGAAGCTTCTGTTAGCAACTGGATAGTGGGGACCTTAGGGAAGGAAGCACAGGTGGTCTGTGGATTTGAAAGCTATCCTCTGCCCCTCCACTTTCCAGCACCCATACTCTTTGAGACTCAGTGCCAAGTTGTTCACGCCTGGTGGGAGCTATCAGCCTTTTCCTGGGCTGGGCTGGAGCAGGGAAGCTGGGAGGTGGGTGTGAGGCTCCTGAACCCCTTCCCTCCTCCAGGGGAACATGCTCCCCCACCCCTTTGAGCCTGGATCAGCTTCTCTCACTCCCAAAGGTGCACAGCAGCCTCTGTCCACCTCATGCCTGGTCTTAATGTCCTGTTTGGGCTTATTGTACTGAATGTGCTGTGTGTACTTCTGAAATCCATTGGCCCAGGGCAGTCCCCTGTGTGATGCTAGGTCAGGCCTTCCGAGGGCACAGGAGCTCTCTACCTGACCCCTTCGGACTCCTACCCCAAAGCCTCCTGCCCGCCCCACTCCATCCCCCTGGGGATTCTGTTTAGGCTATAACAGTAAGAACCAAAATGTCTCAGAATTGTTGAGTTTGGCACTTATTTTGTTTATTTATATATTTTAATTGTGAGGCAGAAATAACAGAAAGAGATCTTTTACCTGTTGCTTCACTCCCCAAATGTCTGCAACAGTCAGAGCTGGGCCAGATTGAAGTTGGGAACCAGGAATTCAAAGTCCAGGTCTCCCAGTGCCTGACAGAGGCCTGAGCACCTGTTGCCTCCAAGGTACATGTCAGCAGGAAACTGGAATTGAGAGTGGATATCTCAAGTAAGTTTTAACCACTATCCCAAAGGCCTGCCTGTCCACTTCACTTAAGAGTACAATGGGCCACTTGCTTATCCCCTATTCAGATGTCAGACCTGGAAGGCAGGAGGGGATAGGAATGTTAAATAGGATGGCTCAAGAATTCTAGATGAACCTAGTGGAAAAGCAACAGAATGAGCTGCAAGGGACTGTAGCTTTCCCACTCAGTACTCAATAGAAGTGGCGTTTACCAGGAATTTTGAAGTAGGTGGGCCACCCTCTCACACCCTCAGTTAACCTGTGGGAGTCAGCATGGGATTTAAAAAATTCTCCTTTTGGGTCTGGTGCTGTGGCGTAGAAGGTTTAAGCTGCCATCTCCGAAGCCAGCATCTCATATGGGAACCAGTTGGAGACCTGGCTTTTCTGCTGCCTTCTTACTTATTGTAAGTCTATTTAATTTTTATTGGAAAGGCAGAGTTGAGAGAGATCTTCCATCCACTGGTTCACTCCCCAAATGGCTGCAATGGCCAGAGTTGGGTGGTTGAAGCAGGGTCCCAAGACTTGGATTGTATTTTGTTGCTTTTGCAGGCCATTAGCAGGGAGTACTTGGGACTCTAGCAAGTGCCCATATGGGATGCTGGCATAGCAGGCACCTGTTCAACCTGTTATGTCACAGTGTAGGTCCCGACTTCATAACTGTTGAATTTCTGTTACGTGGCTCACACTTCTAGGAATTCTTACGTCTTGCTAATTCATTATTCTCTTTGATCTTTTGAAGTGACCCCCTTTGTCTCTTGTCTGCAGAGCTTTATCTCAAAGCCTATCTTGTCTCATAACTTTCCACCTATACGTGCTTTTTCACTTAAATTGTCTCATTTGTGGGTAGCATATGGTAGAGCTTTGCTTTTTTATCTAGTCTCTTCTCTTTCAAATGGATTGTGTAATATGTTCACCTCTACTGGAATTATTGATATGTTTACACATTTGCTGTTTTTTTTTTAATTTGTTCTTTCAACTTTTGTACCTCTTAATCCTATTCTGCATTATTTTGGGCTAATAAAATATTTTAGTATGTCATTTTATTTCCTCTATTGGCTGATTAATTCTATACCTTTTCACTATTTCTATTCTTTCCATTCAACAATATACACTCTTACCATTTCCTTTCATTTCCTGTGCTGTGTTTGTGAATATATTTCACTTCTAGGAGTGAATGTTTGACCCAGAAACTAAGATGCCAGCTGCGATGCCCACATTTCTTACCAGTGCTGCCTGCATCTGAGTCCTGGCTACAGACCCTGGCTCCAGTGTCTTGCCAGCTTAGACTCTGTCTGGCAGCAAGTCTTGGTTCAAGGAGCTGTGCCCTGACACCCATACAGGAGACCTGAATGGAACATGCTCCTGTCTGTGGCCTGGGACTCCGCCCTGTTCCTGTGAACCAGCAGATGGAAGCTCTATCTCTCTGTCTTGAATAAATGCACTTGGCACAGCAGTGGATACACAGCTTTGAATGCTTGGAGTCCATGCCTGGTTCAAGTCCTGGTTCTGCTCTGGATTCCAGCTTCCTGCTAGTGTGCACCTTTAGGAGGTCGGAAGGTGACTGTCCTGTCACCCACATGGGAAACCTGGACGGAGTATACAAATTTTACTTCTAACATGTTTTGCAACCTACCTTACATGATTACCATTTTGCTTCCGGGTATAGTACCGTTATTAGACCCATTTACCATTTTTGGTGGACTCTTCCTGTAGTGCTGAGTTCTCATCTGGTATCATTTCTCCTCAGTCAAGAACCACCTTTAACATTGCTTATTACCCAGGTTCATGACCACAGATTTCATTTATCTCATAACAGTTTATGTGACGCTCAACTGGAAGGATGTCTTTGGTAGATTTTTGGTAGATTCTATTGGACCCTTTTTAATACCTTAATGTCATTCAATCATCTTCTAGGAACCATTGTTTCTGATTAAACTCACATGACATTTACCTCATTGATTGTTTATACGTAGCATGTCTGTCAGCAGGTGGCTTTTATTTTCATCAGTGTGTGATGTATCTAAGTGTGTGTTTCCTTGTATATGCTACTTGGAGTTTGCTCAGCTTCTGGGACCTGCAAGTCATTTTTCTTTATCACATTTTGAGATGACTTTAGTTGCTATTTTGGGGAGTATTTTCTGCCTTAATTTCACTCTTCTTCTGGAGTTACTTACCCATATTATACCGTTTGTTATTTTTTTCATAAGTATCCAGGATTTTGTTTAATTTTCTTTATTTTTTCAGATTGCTTAATTATTCTCTGTTTTATTATTGTTGTTGTCACCTTGAATCTGTTGGTAAGCCCATCTAGCAAAATTTCATTTACATTATTGCGATTTTTAGTCCCAGAATTTCCACTTGATTCTTTTTTTAAAAAAATTAAATTTGATTTAATTTGTTTATTTGATTAACGGCGAGGGGTGGCCTCAAATGCCTGCAACAGCCAGAGCTGGATCAGATGCAATACTCAGAGCTTAGGAATGCAATCCAAGTCTGCCATGTAGGTGATAGGAATCCAATAGCTGAGCCATTCCTGCTGCCAAAGCATCTGGATACTAAGGAAGCTGGAATGAGGAGCTGGGAATTGAATTCAGGTACTGTAATTTGGGATGCTATCATTGTAGGCAGCAGCTTGACCTGCTGTGCCATGATACTGGCCTCCACATACATCTGATCATCACGTTTATGAATGCTCCTCTGGTTTGTGACAATTTTTCAAACTTCCTTTGTACTTGACGCTTACATCATTTTGAAAAGTATTATTCAGATAGTTTGCAAAATTTCCCTCATTACATTTTGTTTTGTGTCTTTCTAAGGATCTTCCTAAGGTTCTAGGATGTTAGGAGGGAGACCACACAGGTGAAGTGCATTCTTTTTTTTTTTTTAAAGATTTATTTTTATTATTTTTTCATTGGAAAGGCGGATATACAGAGAGAGGAGAGACAGAGAGAAAGATCTTCTGTCCGATGATTCACTCCCCAAGTGAGCGCAACGGGCCGATACTATGCCGATCCGAAGCCAGGAGCCTCTTCTGGGTCTCCCACGCGGATGCAGGTTCCCAAAGCTTTGGGCCGTCCTCGACTGCTTTCCCAGGCCACAGGCAGGGAGCTGGAAGGGAAGCGGGGCTGCCGGGATTAGAACCGGCGCCCATATGGGATCCCGGGCGTGCTAGGCGAGGACCTTTAACCACTTGCGCCACCGCGCCGGGCCCGTGAAGTGCATTCTTAACACATCACATCAACAGTACATGATGCGGGCCTGACATGGTAGCCTAGTGGCTAAAGTCCTCACCTTGCATACCCTGGGATCCCATATTAGCACCAGTTTGTGTCTCGGCTGCCCTACTTCCTTCCCATCCAGCTCCCTGCTTGTAGCTTGGGAAAGCAGTGGATGATGGCCCAAAACCTTTTTTTTTTTGTTGTTATTGTTGAGTACTTTTTTGTTATTGTTGAGTATATTTTTGACAATCTTTACATAGTTAATTAGGGTTAAAAGGTTCAAAGGCTACAGGAAACTGGGTAAGACTATTATTTCCATATTGTTTCCTTCATGTATCTGAGGTAGAGGGGGAGATATTAAGGGAGAAGCCCCACCCAGTCTCCCACCCATCTCAGGTCCCAGATTCTTGCTCAAGTGGTTTGATAGTTTACTAGTTATGAATTACTGCCATTCTCGCCACTGCAAGCACAATAAGGTCGTTGAAGAATCCACTGTTTGACATAGTCCATCATAGAGTCTCCGTTTGCCCAGTTTTTCACTGCCAACATATAGCTGAGGTGGTTGATTGAGTTTTTCTGTCTTCTGTCTTTTCATGGTTAGGGTTCTAAGTCCGGTAGTTCGATTGGGGAAATCCCCAAAGAAATTTTGTCTGAGGTGTTCCCAGACCAGATTCTTGTATGTACTAGCAAGTACAGGGCCCAGCACAGTCCATTGCCCCGAGCAGCTAGTGGTTGCAATTGCTGGGTTGGTTCTGTTTTCAGCCCCGACTTCCACTGGAACCAATGGGTATTGCAGTCCAGCCTGGTTCTGCCCAGTACATACTTGGCCCTCACATAAACCAGTGGGAGCTGCAGACTAGTCAAGTGACAATAACCCCCACCAGGCCCGCCCCCTACCCTGGTTTGCCAGTATGTGTAGCAGATTAGTCCAGTCTGTCCCACATCCCATTTGGCTCTCATATATGTCAATGGGTATTAAAGCTTAGTTCCATCTAACCAGCTCAACTATCCAGTATCATGATTTATTGAATAACAGTTAACACACAAAAAATGGGTAGTCATAAGCAGTTGCTGTGATCTCAGTTCAAAGGAATAGTAGCACCATTCCCCTTCTAGCAGTTCTCTTGGTCATGAACCTATCATGTAGTTCTTGTCAATTACATTAAGAGGAAGGTCTGCTAAGGAAATTCTTTTTTTGTAAGATTTATTTTTATTATTTTTTTATTGGAAAGGCGGATATACAGAGAGGAGAGACAGAGAGGAAGATCTTCTGTTCGATGATTCACTCCCCAAGTGAGCGCAATGGCCGATACTAAGCCAGGAGCCTCTTCCGGGTCTCCTGCGTAGGTGCAGGGTCCCAAAGCTTTGGGCCGTCCTCAACTGCTTTCCCAGGCCACAGGCAGGGAGCTGGAAGGGAAGCGGGGCTGCCGGGATAGAACCGGTGCCCCTATGGGATCCTGGCACATTCAAGGCGAGGACCTTAACCACTTGCGCCACCGCGCCGGGCCCTACTAAGGAAATTCTTATGAAAATTTGCTCTCTTTCATAAAAATACCCCAAGAAGAGATCATTCCTTGTTCTTTTGTTGGTTGTAGTTCCTGAAAGTTAGCAATGAGTACTCCAGTAGCCATCCTGCAACCATAGCCTGAAACAGAAACCGCCCTATAAGGAGTGCAGAGTGGAAATATCGAAAGAGTATAAACCCTGGAGGAAAACGCAGGAGTCAGAACCCCACAGCATCCTTGCCTTGAAGATCTCACGTTGTCCTTCTTGTTGAAACTATTTGCTATCAGGCTGTCCGATTTGGAAACTTCTCTCCTGGCTGACAGGCTCTCCCTAAACCCTGGACATCCCAGTGTCCCCCATCACATCAATAACCAGGAAATCAGAGCTTGAATAAAGAAAATAATACTAACTGGCACCAATACAAAGGAGAGACCAATGTTAGAATGATCCAATAACAATTTTAAATAACTATCATAGAAATTAATCAGCCAGAAATTGTAGATTCTCTTAAAATAAGTGAAAAAAATAGAAAAACCTCAGCAAAGAAGTAGAAGAAACAAATGGAAACTCTAGAACTAAAGGATTAAAACAAAAGAAATAAACACTAGATGGGGTTCAGGGTTGGGATGGTGACAGTGCAATACAATTTACCAATGACAGTGAATGGCAGGGATGAAACAGAGTGAGAAAGAATGGGAAAGGAGGGAAGAAAAGAATTTAAGGAAATTGTGAGACAATTGTAAGATTCAATATTTGTGTCATTGGAATCTCAGAGGAAAAGGAAAATGGAGTGGGGTTAAAAAAAATCTACAGAAGTCATAGCTTTAAAATTCACTAAATTTAGTGGAAGACAAACCCATAGATTCTGAAACTAGGATAACCCCAAATAGAGTAAATCCAAAGAAACCAACTCCAACAGGCCCAGTGTGGTAGCCTAGTGGCTAAACTCCTCGCCTTGCATGTGCTGGGATCCCATATGAGTGCCAGTTCATATTCCAGTTACTCCACTTCCATCCAGCTCCCTGCGTGTGGCCTGGGAAAGCAATCGAGGTCAGCTCAAATCCTTGGGACCCTGTACCCAAGTGGAGACCTGCCTCCTGCTTTCTGCCTCCTGGCTTTGGATCAGCTCAGCTCCGGCCAATGTGGTCACTTGTGGAGTGAACCAGGAGACGGCCAATCTTTTTCTGTGTCTCTCCTTCTCTCTGTAAATCTGACTTTTTAATAAAAAAAAAATAATAAGTAAATCTTTAAAAAAAGAAAGAAATCTATACTAACATGTGTCACAAACTTCTAAAAACTAAAGAAAAAAGCAGGAAAATAAAAACCCTCAACTCAGAAAGGACACATTAGCCTATAAGAGAACAACACTTCTAATCAAGGCAAACTTATTTTTTTTAGAATTATTTTAAAGATATGAGAAAGAGATAAGGGGAAGAAAAAAAGAACAAAATAGAGTTCTCTGCTGGTTCATTTCTAAATACTTGTAACAGCTGGGGCTGGACAGCCAGAGCAGGAAGTTCAGTCCGGATCTCCCACATGAGTGCGGGGACCCAGTCACTGGCACCATCACTTACTGTCTCCCAAGGTGTGTGTTAGCTGATGTCTGAACTTGGGAATGGAATGAGGCTGGAGCCCAGTTGAACTTGGGAATGGAACTGTGGCTTGGAACGTGGATCTCCTAAGCAGGGTCTTACCATGGCAGCAAACATCTGCCCTTATTTGAAACAAGGAGACTAGAAAACAGTGGCAAAACACGTTTCAAGTCTCCAAGAAAAAGTGCACATATAATATATCTGTCCACTGACATTAACATTAGGTTGAAGGACAAAGGGAAACAAAAAGAATCTGTTAGAGAGGAATAAATGTTGAGGCATTAGGAAAGAAAAAAAATGGAAAAAGTGGGATTATGGACACATAAACTGTCTTCATGAATTTACAAATAATACAGAATGATTGAGACAAAGTTTATATACTATTTGATACTTAAGACAAGTATATTTAAAAGTGGGGAAGCTAGGTAAATCTATATGGAAGATTTCCACCTATCATTTGAAGTGGAAAAATACTGTTCCCAATACGCTGTTTTAAGTCACATGCTGTAATTCCAGAAAAATCTTCAGAACACTTTACAAGAATGTTATAAATAAATAAAGATGGAATCTATAACAATGTTCAAGCAATCTGCAGGAAAGCAAGAAAAAAAAAAGAGAGAGGAAATAAGAAACGTAAAACAAAATTTAAAAATAATGAACTACATTTGTACCTCAAAACCCAGCATATCAATAATTATCTTGAGTGTAAGCAACTTCAAAATATCAAATAAAGCAGAGTTTAGTACACCAGAAATTACTAGTGATGCTTTTACTAGATGGTAAAAGCATCACCAGGAAGATACAATGATCCTAGGTGTGGACCAACAATAAAGACACAAAAGCATGAACTAAAAACTAACAGATTTTAAATAAGGAGTTTAAAAACCCTATTTATATTTAGAAATTTCACTCCTGCACTCCGGGTAGAAGATGTCATGAAAAGCCAGGCAGCAGGAGCAGCACGCTCTTTGGCCCAGGGGACACAAGAGGAAAGTAGAAACTCGCCACTCTCTCTCTGCCCGACTCTATCCCTGAATGTGAATGTGTGTCTGATTTCCTCTCCTTTTAAGTAAATTTTATTTAAAAAAAAGATCTGAACACCATAGTTCAATAGGAAAATACCTAAACACTTGTAATTGGCAACATACTTCTAAATAATCCACAGGTTAAAGGGGAAGTCACAAAGGAAACACAATGCATAGAACTGAATGAAAATGAAATATTATAAATCAAAATATATGACATGTTTCTAAAAAATGCTAAGGAAACTATAGCACCAAATATTTGCATTAGAAAAAAATGAGTTGTCATTTAAAAAATTTTTTTTGATTTGAAAGGCAGATTTACATAAAAGAGACAAAGCTCTTCCATCTGCTGACTCACTCCCTAATAATCCCAACAGTAGTTGGAGCTGAGCTGATCCAAAGCCAGGAGCCAAGAGCTTCTTCCAAGTTTCCCACGAGGGTGCATGATTCCAAAGACCTGGACCATCTTCTGCTGTTTTCCCAGCCCATAAACAGGGAGCTGGATCGGAAATGGAGCATCCAGGTCAGAAAACAGCATCCATATGGAATGCCTGTACTGCACGACAGAGGGTTAACCCACTGAGCCACCACTGCAGCCCCAGAAGGGTGGTCGTAACTCAACAGTCTACATTACTACTTCAATAAGCTAGAAAAATAAGATCAAAATAAACCCAAAGGAAGAATAAAGGAAATAGCAAAGAAAAAAGCAGAATACAATAAAATTGAGAAAAACAGAGTCAATCAGTGAAACAAAAAGTTGGTTCTTTGAAAAGAAGTTGTTACAGAATGATGAAGATCTAAATAAAAGGAGGATCATACCAAATGCATGCATTAGGGGATTCAACATTGCAAAGAAACCAACTTGATCCAAATTCACACGCAGGTTTGATGTAATTTCTATTAAACCCTAAAAGATTTTTTTTTTTGTAGCTGCAGATAAGATTTTTTCTAAAATTTATATGGAAATGCAAGGAAATTAGAAAGCAAAAAAAAAAAAAAACCTTAGAAAAATATGTTGTGAAGGCTATTTGATTTTAACGTAGGCTGTACAGCTGCAGTAATGAAGCTTGTGTGTGTTGCTGGAGGGACAGACACCCAGATCTGTGGGATATAATAGGTAAGCCAAGAATAATACACACAGCCACACCTGATTTCTGATAAAAGAACAAAAACAGATCAAAGAGGAATGAGCGTTTCCACCAAATTGTGTCGGAACAAGTAGATGTTTATAGGGGGAAAATAGAAGAAAAAACCTGGCTTGCGAATTGTACAGAAATTAACTCAAGATGGAGTCTACACTTAATCATTAAACTAATAGAAAAATAATGATGATTCTTTAGAAACTAGGGGTAGAAAGAGATTTTACTCCTGATGCCAAAAAACATGACTTGCAATAGAAAAAAAAATGGATAAATCGGGTTTCACTAAAAAAAATTTTTTTAAAAACCCTCCTCTTTGAAAGATTCTGGTAAAAAGATAAAGTGCATATAATCAACAAAGGATTAGTATCTAAATATATGTCAAACTCTGAAACGTATGTGGTAAAAATCCCACAGCAACAAACAACCTAGTTAATGAAGATTTATCTTCACATAAAAAGCTGTTTTCAAATCCTTACAGTAGCTTTGTTCCTTATAACCAAAAACTGAATGGTATCCAGTTGTCCTTTAGTGGGTAAAATGGTGACACAAACTGTGGTATGTCTAGATAAAGAAATACTACTCAGTGATGGAAAGCAATGAACTTGCCACAGTCACAGCAATCTGTACGCATCTTCAGAGAGCTACATGGAAGGGGGAAAAAAGCCAGTTCCAAAAGGTTGCATACCATATGACCATACAGTGTTCTTGAAATGACAAAAATTACAGAAGGTGAAAAAATTAGCCTTTGACAAAGATCAAGCTGGAGCTGTGGATGTAAAAAGGCAACATAAGGAATTCCTGTGGTGATGAAAGTGGTGTGCATGTTGATTGTATCAAAGCTGTAACTTGGGCCCTGGCGCAATAGCCTGGCAGGTAAAGTCCTTGCCTTGCACATGCCAGGATCCTATATGGGCACCGGTTTGTGTCCTGGTGGCCCCACTTCCCATCCAGCTCCCTGCTTTGTAGCCTGGAAGAGCAGTCAAGGATGGCCCAAAGCCTTGGGACCCTGCAACCGCATGGGAGACCCGGAAGAGTCTCATGGCTCCTGGTTTTGGATCAGCTCAGCTCCAGTCGTTGCAGCCACTTAGGGAGTGAATCATTGGACGGAGGATTTTCCTCTCTGTCTCTCCTCCTCTCTGTATATCTGACTGTCCAATAAAAATAAATCTTTTTAAAGAAAAGAACATCCTCAGCTCTATTGGAAGCTCTCTTTGAGATTTAACATTATACAGTTTTATTTGCTGTTTGAGAGGGAGGGAAGAAGGAAGGGAGAAGAAACACACACAAAGGGGGACTCCCATGCCCTTGTTTGCTTCCCAGACATGTACAATGCCTGAAGCCAGGAGCCAGGAGCTCAGTCCAGGTCTCTCTCCCACATGACAGAGAACCAAACCTTGAGCCATCACCCGCTGCCTCCCATGGCGTGTGTTGGCGGCAGTTGTCGTCAGAAGTGAAGCGAGCTGTTTCAGGCACCCTGGGAGGACATCGGGTGGCCATTTCCCATCCCAGGGTACTGATGTGGTTAGGATGCTGGGTGTGTCTTCTCCCCTTATAGTTCCCCTTCTCCCAGATACAGGAAGAAGAAAAAAAGTGGAAATTATGGTTTCATCCACTTTCCCCTATTCCTTGACCCTTCCCACTCTAATCAGTGGTCAACATGGGCATCCATCCTTCTCACCTATGTAAACATCAGAAATAAAATAAACTAAAAAGGTATGGAGCAGGGACTGGAACCCAGGCACTCTCATATGGAAAGCAGGGATCTCAAGCAGCAGCTCAATCGTTAAGCTAAATGGATTGTAGTTAATTTCTTTGACTTTATATTTGTATGTCTTTTCTCCCATACAAAAACCTTGACTATTAACTCTAACACCAATTATTTACTTTATTACATTATAAGCAGGATGATTTCAGATGAACGATGCTAATACAGTTACTGAAATGCAGCTAACTAAATGAAATTTAGGATATCTGTGAAGTAGGATTCCTTATGACCTATCTCTGTGATGAAACCTCAAGCTTCTGATGTAGTTAAGTGCCTATTCTTTTTGTTTGTCTTTTAAGTTATTTATTGGGTCAGACACCAACTTCCCCCATGGTAGTGTTTGTTCCAGCCCTAGCTGCTCCGCTGCTGAGCTGGTTCCCTGCTACTGCCCCTGGGAAAGCAGCAGTCACCCAGGCCCATGCTATGGTCCTCTCAGTCTCCCGAGTGGGCTCAGTGCTAAGGGACGCCGGGCTCCAGGGGTGGGGACCATCTCACTGGTGACAAGGAGGGGCTGCTAAGAACAGTAAATTTGCTGTAGGTGTTTTTCATGGCTAAAGTCACAGGGCATAGGAGTGTGCCTCTCCACTTTACAGATCCAGGAACTTGGCGTCCCTGACCCCGCTGCAAGGTGCAGAGCTCCCGTGGGAATGTGTGGTGTCTGACATTGAGCTCAGCCTTCAGCCCTGATCTTGGGTGGCTCATGCTTGCCCTGGTGGGTCCTAGTGACTGTCCCTTCTCCTAGATAGCCTCTTCTGGGAAATTGAGGGCCTGGAAGGTCCCTGCCTGCCAAGCGTAGAGATGCCCCGCCCTACAGGCACTGCCCACACTGGGCCTGCTGCAGTGGCTGTGGGGACTGGATGCACCCGGCATTCCCACATGGCTTCGGGTGGTCTTCTGCACCCCTCCCCCTCCCTTGCAATCCCCAACCTCAGCCAGGCCCGGAACATATGCTCCATCCTGAAAGGAACAATGGGGCCTCCAGGCCTAATTAAGACCCCATAAAAAAACCCTTGGCAGAGCTGGCTGCATTCTCCTCTTTGGCTCCTTTCCTGTGCACCCTACCCCCACACTTGTGTCTGCTCTCCTTGAGGATGGAAGGGGGGAGGGATGAGGGCACCCAAGCCTCCCTGACTGCCCCACCGCTACCTGCTCCTTTTTCCTTGCCATCTTGCCTCTTTCCACCCTGGGCCTTTTGGCTCCAGTCTCTTTGGAGCTGCCTACCCCATGCTGGGGCTGTTTGCCTGAGTTAGAGCACAGCCTGGCCCATGTGCCCGGGAGATTGTGTAAGAAGCAACTGCAGGTTCTGAGAGGTCAGTGTCTGCATCCCCTGGCCTGAAGCCCTCGATTGATGAAGGCTCCTTGGAGGAGCCCCACGCAGCACCAGTTCTCAGAGCATCTACATGTTGATGCAGGAAATTTTCCTTATGGAATTCCTCGACTGTTGACTGCACGTTAAGAATCCTTCATCCACTTATGAGATACTGTCATTACCTCTGTTTTACAGATGATCAAAGTCTGGAGAAATTAAACCAATTGCACAAGGCTATGCAGTTGGCAGGTGGCAGATTCAGAGAATTCACATCCAGGTTGACCGGCCGTAGAGGCCAGTCCCTCCCAGGCTGCCTCGGATGAATCAATAAATCCATTTATGTGCCACCACTAGATAAACCATTCTTTTCTTTAGCTCGGTCCCTCCCTAGTCTTCATGCAACTTAACATTATTTTTTTTTTGAAGACTTACTTGGTTTTATTTGAAAGCCAGAGTTACAGAGAGGAGGAGAGATGGAGACAGAGATTTTCCATCCACTGGCTCACTCTCCAAATGGCCACAATGTCTGCAGCCGGGCCAGTCCAAAGCCAGGAGCTTGGAGCTTCTTCTGGGTCTCCCAAATCGGTGTAGGGACCCAAGCACTTGGGCTGTCTTCCACTAGCTTTCCTGGGTCATAAGCAAGGAGTTGGATCTGAAGTGGAGCAGCTGGATTGGATGTGAAGTAGCTGGGATTCAAACCAGGGTCCATATGGAATGCAAACACCACAGACAGAAGCTTAACTTGCTATGCCATAGTGCTGTCCCTGCTATGGTCCATGAAACCATTAATAGGGTCAAGAGATTAAATGTTGCTTTGAGTGCCAGGTCAATACTGGGCACAACCTTACTGTGTCACCGAGTGCTAACTGCTGAATTTCAGAGAATAATTTATTTGCTTTCATATATACACATAATTTGTGCTCTGAATCTTATTGTGCCCTTCATTTTTAAAAAATATTTATTTATTTTTATTTGAAAGGCAGATTTACAAAGACAAGGAGAGACAGAAAGAGGGGACTTTCATCTGAGTAAATGCAACAGACTTTCTTTTTACCCTTGAATTTTATAACATATTTTTTAAAAGATTTATTTTATTTATTTTATTTTATTTTTTTATTGGAAAGGCAGGTATACAAACAGGAGAGACAGAGAGGAAGATCTTCCATCCACCGATTCACTCTCCAAGTGACTGCAATGGTCGGTGCTGAGCCAATCCGAAGCCAGGAAACAGGAACATCTTTTGGGTCTTCCACGTGGGTGCAGGGTCCCAAGGCTTTCAGCCATCCTTGACTGCTTTCCCAGGCCACAAGTAGGGACTGGATGGGAAGTGGGACCACTGGGATTAGAATCAGTGTTCATATAGGATCCTGGTGCGTGCAAGGTGAGAATTTTAGCCACTAGGCTACTGAGCGGGGCCCTATAACTTAGATTTGTCAGTTACAGCGAAAGTTACAACACTGTCTGATGTGGCTCTAAATACATGTAGAGGAAACACTGAAGACAATTATGCTATAAAGGGAGAGTTAAGGAATGCAAAGAGAAAGAGATTCTTTACCCAAAATTCTAGAATGGTGATGCTAGTAGACTGGGATAAGTCATGCTCATTTAATGTAATTCCTGGCATGACCACTAAATAAACTATACAAAGAGATACACTTTAGAATGCTGTAGATAAATCAAAATAAGAGTATAGAGAATGTTCAAGAAAACCACAAAACTACAAGAAGGCAAGGAAAATAAAATAAATGAACACTAGAGAAAAGAAGCAGTAACAAAACTAAGTTGGCAAGCTTCGGTCCTAACAGATCAATCATTATGTCAAATGTAATAGTCTAAAAAAGACAGGTTGCCAGAGTGGATTAAGAAACGGGACAGAAGTATGTGCTGTGTATGAGAAATTCTCTTCTAATCTAACCGTGTAGGCAAGTGGAAAGGCTAGTGACGGAAGAAGAATGCCATGCAAACATCAATGAGAGGAAAACAGCGTAAGTCAGCTTTAGAACAAGAAGTACCCAAGACAGAGAGATGTTACACACAACGCCGCAGGCCGCCAGATGGGCAGCTTGACCCCGAATGTGTGTGCACCACATAACGGCACTCCGAAATATGGGAATAAAGCTGATGGACTGAAAGGAGAAATAGACAAGCCTGCCATTAGAGGCTTCAGTCTGCTTTCCATGACTGACAGAGCCAGACAGGAAATGGGCTCAACAACACCCACGAGCTAATGCTTCATGATTGACATGCAGCACATCCCACCCTGCAGTAGCAGAACATATCTTCTTTTTAGTCATGTATGATGGAGGATTCTGGGCCAAGACCCAAAGGCGTGAAAAAGTATGACCTTTTCACGGACTGTGTTCTCTGACCACAGGGGAATTAACCTGGAAGTCAGTAACAGAAAAATCTGCTAAGATTTTTGAGACAAAATACCTTTTTACATATTCCAGGAGTCCAAGTGAAAATGGTGAAGGAAATGTGAAAACGTACCGCACTAAATGAAAATGAAAATACATGTCAAAACTTGTGGGCTATTGCTCAACCGGTGCCAAAAAGAAAATTTATAACTGTGTTTATATATCAAAGAAGAAAAATCTTCAATCGATCATCTTCGCTCCTACCTCAAGGACTTAGAAAGGGAGAAGCAAAATAAATCCAAGGCAAGAAAGAAGGAAACAAGGATAGCAGTGCAGAAATCAATGATTTTGAAAATTGGTGAAATGAGAGCTCAACGAGGGACTGGGCATGGCATTTGTGATTCAGGAGCTCCAAGTGACGATGATTCAACTGGTGCTTTCTTGGCTTTATGACGGAGCAAAAGCAATCCTTGAACTCTAGGAGTTAAACCATCCCCACACATCCTTTCTGGTTTTCACTTTCAGTCTGACAGTCAATAAACTAAATGAGTTATTCAGCACTTTATGTTCGGACGGGATTTGTGTGTGATGACTTTGTCTAACTGTAGATTCACTTTATGTGCTCTATGTATGTTGAAGGCAGGCTGGGCTATTGGCAGGTTAAGTATCTCAAATGCATTTTCAACTTACAACATTTTCCTTTTTTTAAGTTTCATTTCTTTGACTTGAAAATCAGAGTTAGAGAGTGAGAGACACAGAGAAAGAGATTTTTCCATCTGCTGGTTCATTGCCCAAATGGTCGCAATGGCCAGAGCTGGGCTGATCCAGAGCTGGGAGCCTAGAGCTTCTTCCCAGTCTCCTACGTTGGTGCAGGATCTCAAGGCTTTGAGCCATCTTCCACTGCTTTTCCAGGCTATTCATAAGAAGCTGGATCAGAAGTGGGGTAGCCAGGACTCAAACTGGAGCCCGTACTGTGCCACAGGTGGAGGACTGGCATGCTATGCCACTATACCAGCCCTCAACTCTTCTGATAGGTTTATGAAGAAATCACCTCATTATAAGTTGAAGAGCATCTGTACTTTATAAGTCACAGGCATTGATTTAAAAGAAGTCACTAGCCTTCCATTTCACCTATGCTCTTCTTTCCATGGGCAGCATGGCAGCATGGGGACTGTGTGGCCAAGGTTGACCTTGCCTATAAAGGTCGCATCCTGGGCTGTGTGAGCAGTGATGGAGGAGGAATGCCTGCTCCTGCTTGGTCTGGGGAGGCCCACTTGACTTGGTCAGCCCATTCATCCCCTTGTTTGGCTGTCCACTCAATGCCCTTCTCTGGCAGCCCATCCTCTAGTCAAGTGGACACATCCAGGGTGGGGTTTATGTCCTGGAGACTTACCTAGGTGCCAGCAAGTCCCGGGTCCCACAGTCTGCAGGCTGTGCAAGGTGTTCTCTTAGGCTTCTGTTCTCTCTCAGGGCCCTGCATCACCTGTCCAGCACTGCTGCCCTCCGTTGAACCACCTCTTGGACCTGTGTACTTTGACCCTTTCTCTCCCAGCAACTTTCCCACTGCTTCCTGGTCGTTCCTGGGCCACAGGAATTCCTTCACTGCATTTGAGCCAAGCAGCTCCACTCTATGAGGCCATATTCACTGTCAGGACCTGGCAGCCATGCGCTGTCCCAGATCTTGTGCCCCTACCTTTGAGCTCCAGCAAGTTCAGAGGGTGCTGAAGCCCAGCCAATGAGCGAGGTCGTGTTGGACTGCAGGGAACCATGGCAGGTTTGTGAGGGATCCGCCCTCGGGCCTTTACTCTGCAGTGGGAGGGAAAGAGGAGAAAGGAAGGAGAAAGATCTAGGGGGCTGCGAGGGAACAAAGGCAGGCACAGGGATGTGCTGGAGGGTTTTATACCCCTTCCAACACGGAAGCTGGCATAGCCTCTGCTTAAGCCTCAACTAGCTAAGGAATGTCAGTCTAGGCTCATCATTGGCTGGCTGGAGCCCTGCTAGTCCCATGATGTGTCTGGCTCCTGTGGCCCTTTCGGGTCACTGAGGTGGGAGTGACAGTGTGGGGTCTGCAATAAGCCCAGTCCCCCTCCTGCAGCCGGCAGCCATCACTGAGTCTCACGGCAGGGGACTCTTGAGAGAGAGGGAGAAGAAGAAAAAGTGACCCAGACTGTTGACCATTTCTAAGTTCACACTCTTTCCACTCTTTCCCAGGGGGCTGATTTGGGTTTCTCTTACTTCCTCCTCAGGCTGGAATGGGTCCCTGTGGAATCAGATGCAACCAGAAGCACTCCTGGCCTATATCTCCCTGGGGTTCCTGCAACCCACACAGGCCTCTCCTTCTCTGGGGATGCTGGGTCTTGCACCTCACCTGCAAGGGTCCTGCTCATAGCGGATGGTGTAACCCAGGACCATCTGGTGAGTGATGGGTTTGTCAGACACCTCCACACCCAGGATGAATCGCAGAGCAGCAAAGTTCTCGTTCATGGGGAGGGACCCTGGCTGGCTTGGGGCTCTAATAGATATTCCATAACCATGTGCCCACCCTCTGCTGATGGATGATTCTAGTTAAAGCTCACGACCACCTGTCCTGCTCAGGGTATCTGCCTCCCATCTCCACAACAGCCCTGTGCAGCTGTGCTCACACGGGATAAGCCGCAGAGAACAGGAGAATCGAGCTGAGCGGTCCGATCCCCCAACCTGAGGCAGCGCCCTTGGCTCTTCTTCCTTCCCGCCGGCCCCGGGTCCCGGCGGCTGCAGTTCCCGCGGAGGCCTGCAGAGGGCGCTGCGATCGCCGCCCGGCCGCGCCCCTGCGGCGCGCGCTTCCTGTGAGGTCAGGTGGGAGGAAGCGGCCCGGGCGCCGTCGCCAAGTGGACGCCGCAGGCCCCGCAGGTGGGTGTCCGCGCGTGGGGGCCGCGGGGCCGGGGCTGCGACGCGGGGCGGCTGCAGGCGGCGCGGCCTGTGGCGCCGAGGGCCGGGGCGGCTCGCCCTGGGGGCTGTCAGGTGCCCCCGAGGCCCGGGCACACCGGGCGGGGAGGATGACAATGTAGAACGAACGTGGAGAACGCCGCCCGAGGGCGCGGGCTGGGCGCCCCTTGTGCTGCGCGAAAAGCGAGGCCCACCCCGCGGGCAGGAGTGGCCTTTGCCGGCAGCGGCCGTGGCAGGGGCTCCGGCTCCTGGGCAACCGTTGGGGCGCGGGGAATGGAGACTTTCCCATTGCGTGCTTTGGGAATGCATTGGGCGGAACGGGGGAGGGGTGAGGGAGGGAGGTCTGCACTGTGTCGGGTAAGCTGGACAGGTGTTACCTGAGAGGGGAGGGCCACGTGAGGGGCGTGCTCTCTGCGCCCAGGTCGGCCCTTCTCCGGGGCTGGGTGGCCGCGGTGGGTCTAAAGTCGCCCCGGGAGGCGGGGGTCTCTGGGGTGCGTGGTGGGGAGCGGTGAGGGCCCAGCCCTTAGCCTCGCCCCGGGAACAGCATGCCAGATCTGGTTTAAGAGCAGAAGGGCAGTTGAGATGGTGGTGCTGGGGGCTGCTGCGCTGTTTGTGTGTCGGGCCCTTGCCTGGTACTCCCCAGGTCTTCCCAGCTGGTGCCTGCTCCCTCAGATCTTCTTCCAGGACTCCCTGCTGTGGTTTTCCTTGGAGGACTCAGTATCTGAGATTTTTGTCTGGCAACATTTGTTCCTCCTTTTTACTGATCAGACGGAGCACCTGGGAGAGCTGACCCACGTGAACTTGGCAGCAGAAGCAAACATCCCTCCCTTGCTGGTGGACAGCTTCTTGCTTACTGGCTTGTTGAGGTCAGGACATACGTTCCCAAGCCTAGGTGTGATCCTGGTCCCAGATCAGTAGGAAAGTGGGGGTTAGAGGGGCAGGTGGGGTGGGGGCAGGGAGTTCTAGGCCACTTGGCTTCTCTTAGGCTGCTTCTCCCAGCTTTGGGCTTGCATTGCAGGTGCTACCCTACCAGGGCTCGCAGCCGCTGCCAGGATGGTGCGGATCTTGGCCAATGGGGAGATTGTGCAGGACGATGACCCCCGGGTGAGGACCACTGCTCCTGCAGCGGCAGCGAGAGGCAGCGGTGGTTCCCGACAGGTAGGAGCCCGCCCTGCCTGGTCTGCCCTGTGCTTGACCCTTCTGTGCTCCCACAAGTCTCTCTTGATGACCATTCTCTAGCTCAAAGCCTCTTAGCTGAGCTGGAGACACAGAGGGAGAGATCTTCCATCTGCTAGTTCACTCCCCAAGTGGCTGCAATGGTTGAAGCTGAGCCTATCCAAAGCCAGGATCCAGGAGCTTCTTCCAGGTCTTCCACATGGGAGCAGGGTCCCAGAGTCTTGAGACATCCTGCACTGATTTCCCAGGCCATAAGCAGGGAGCTGGATGGGAAATGTAGTGGTTGGGACACAAACCAGTGCCCATATGGGATGCTGGCACCACAGGACTGAGGATTAGCCTGCTGTGCCACTGCACCAGCCCCAGAACTCTGTCTTTTTTAACCTGGCTTGCAAACCTTGCTGGAGCAAGCCTCCTCGTTTTAATCTGTTGGATGGGGAAGAGGCTGGAGAGTCAGTGGAGATGTGCCCCATGGTCCCAGCTACCTCCATCACTGCTCTCATCTCTGGGTGCCTTCCCCTGCAGTGTAGGTGAAGGAAGCTGCACCAGTAGATTCTGTGCTCTGAGACTGTGCAACCTGGTTGTTAGGATTCTCAAGAGCAGCATCTGGGGGTTGTTGGGAAGGAGGCTGTGGTAGGGGGAGGGCGTGGCTCTCACACGCCTCATCCACAGGAAGTTTTCTCAGGATCCATTCATCTCTCTCTTCACCTTCCAGGGCTTTCTCCATAGGGGCCACGGGGCCGCTCCAGGAGGCCCTGGTCCCCGCCAGCAGCAGCAGCAGGCAGGTGCCAGGCTGGGAGCTGCGCTGTCCCCCTTCCACGACCTCAACCGGCAGCTGGTGCACATGGGCTTCCCACAGTGGCATCTGGGCAACCACGCTGTGGAACCTGTGACCTCCATCCTGCTCCTCTTTTTGCTCATGATGCTCGGCGTCCGGGGCCTGCTGCTCGTGGGCCTGGTCTACCTGGTGTCCCACCTGAGTCAGCGGTGACCCCCGGGTCTGGCAGGGCAGCATGCCAAGCAGGACTTTCTGGACCTTGGTGTGGGAGCAGGTTCCCTGGGGGAAGGGGTCTGAGGAGCCTTGGTGGTGTGAAGTAGCAGGGCTTGGGGGTTGTGTTTCCTGGTGATGTTCAGTATGAGGCAGAGAGAGTGTGTGATCCGGCTGTCCCATTCCTGTCCTGGTCTGCTTAAGATGTATTTGGGTGGTGCAGGGCATGGAATCGGAGTGAGAAAAAGACTCTCCAGGTTTCTTGTCATCCTTTTATGCCCAGGAGAGTCTTGTCCAGGTGCTGGCATGTTCTGAGGCCCCTGGCATTCCCGCTGGCCTCCCATACCCGGGGAGCAAGACATGGGCGTGTCAGATTCCTGACCATGCCAGCGCTCTGTTTGGTTCAGTGACATGTTTTTCTGCGCATCTTTTATTGCTGAGGGGGGGGGAGGGGGACTGGTCTTGTACTTCCTGTGATATTTTCAATAAATGGATTGATGTAAAGATGAGTCCACATGCAGAGACCCACCACTGACCATGCAGTTGCTTGCGGAGCTGGACGACGTGCTGGGGGTGCCTCGGGTATCTGCCTGGGTTTGGGGAGCAAGAGAGCAGTGGTCATTTGACCCTGAAGATGGCTTTGAGATGGTCCTGGTAGGGGCTTGGATGAACTTCTCAGCTCACCCTGAGGTGCTGCGTTTGAAGGAGAGCCAGGTGGAGAGGGGGCCTCTGGGAGGGACAGCTGGGGTGGATGCTGGGCTGGGAAAAGTAGGGTGCAGGTTGGGGCAACGGCAGCCCTGGTCGCTGCTCGCTGGCTTTTGACAGTTGAAGCAGTGCCTGTTGATAAGGTGCCTTGCTCTGCAGGAGAGAACAACTGAGCTGTGGTTCCTGGGTCTGCATGGGACCTCTATAGGAGGAGTCCTGGGTGCTGGCTGCCCACTCCGGACCCAGGACTCGGGTGCTAAGGGAAGCTGGCCTGACACCAAGTTCTCCCCCACCTCCTAGGTCCCACAGGGGTTGGCTGGCTAGGCAGGAAGGCATGTGTTGCTGGTGCCAGGCCTGCAGCAGGATGGCTGAGTGGGCTGGGCATGGACCCCGTGTCCTTTTCATGGGTCCTGCTACCCCACCCCTGGGCTGGTCTTTCTGGCCCACCCCCCACCCCCGGCTGGGTCCCGTGTCCACTGCTGCTGGTGGCCTTGGTGGCCTTCATCCCAGACATTCCTGCATTCCTGGAGAAGGCACTGGGACAGGGCGTCCTTCTTGAAGAATGTTCTCTGTGTGTACTTCTTGGCAGCAGTTGGGACCTGTGCTCCCTTTATGATGAGCACGGAAAGGAGAGGGAGCTGGGTGCGGGTAGGGGGGTGCGTCTGGGTAAGCGGAGGGAGGTACCCAGCCCTGGCTGCTGTCCTGGCTGTCTGCCATGATTCTCCTTCCCTGGCCTATCTGCTACACACTCCTGAGTCCCTAGGCTCCCGCAGCCCTGGCCAGACGTGGTGAGACTCCTGGCACTCAGCACCCCAGTCCCTTCTGCCCATGGCATGTCTCTCTGGGCTGGGTTTTCTCTTTCATTTTCTCTTCTCAGCTTTGTGGGACACTGAGGACACAGGGCTGCAGGTCTGAGCCCACACACTCAAAGCTGCCTGGTTTAGCTTCTTCCATTTAGCTGGCGCTTTCGGGAGAATGAGGGTGTAGGTGAGGCGTGGAGGGACTGGCCTGGTGGGGAGGGGGCTGGGCTGCAGTGGACAGCATCAGATGAGGTGACATCTCCTGTTCTGCTAGCTGACAGAGCTCCAGACACAATAGAATGGACTGGGGGTCTAAGTTGGGCTCCGGGCTATTTGCTCCAGCCTGGGGTCCTTGAGACCAGGCAGGGGCAGCCCTCCCAGCACTGTGCAGCCTGTGTGGCTGACAGGCTCCTGCCTGGGTGCTCTCCACGGGGCTGTCACCTGTACTGATCAAGCCGGGGCAATGTCCCTACTGCCTTGGTGGCATCTCAGCTGGGAGCTCTCTGAGGAGTGGGTTCCTCCTGCTGTGTTCCCCGCCCCCCCCCCCCCAGGCCTTCCTCCATGCTATTCCCCTCATCCACCCCTGTCACATTTCCAGGAAATGCCTCCTTCCCCAGGGCCCAGCCCAGAACCTGTATCTGCATGTCAGGGGGCATTTAATTGTGTCACAGCTGTCTAACAGAGCTGCTTCTCTTTCAGCTCAGGCCCAACCTCTTCCTGCCCCCAGGAAGAGACACAGAGCTGGCTCTGCCAACCTCCAGGCCTGGGCCACCCCCGAAGCCCTTCCCTCTCCAGCCTCTGCCCCCAGAGGGAGACCTCAAGCCTGGGATCAAGCCCAGCAGTGGTTCTTGCCAGCTCTCTGTCCCTCACCCTGGGGTTCGTTTCCCTCCTGGGGGCCTCTGGCTCTGAGTCTGAAGGGGCAGCCCCAGGCTGCTGGCCAGGCCACTCCCTGCTCAGATGCCTGACCTTGAAGGCAGGGAGCAAGGGCGTGCCCAGGGCTGACTGGCAGCCTGTGCATAAGCCCTGCTTTGCTTGGTGGGATTGGATAGTTCTCTCAGCTTCTAGAGTCACAGTCCCCTCACTGTTGAGAAAGGCAGGGGCACCCCAGGGGCCTGCCACCCGGGGCCCTTCTGAGTCACCCAAAGCAGAGCATTCAGGAGAGGAGGGGTCAGTCTTCAGACTCCCTCGGACCACAGCTTCTGTCTCTTTCTGAGTGATCACTCTGGTCCAGGCCCCTGGAGAGCCCCCACTCGCCCCGGCCAATTCACCCCTGGCTATGCCATGCCATAATCACCTAGAAACCCCTAGAAACCTGTCGCAGGTGCACACAGCCAGGCTCCCCTCCCTAGCTTCTGTCACATCTGCTCTATGAGGTGGAGGGCTTCAAGGCCGCTGGCCGCTGGCTGCTGTCCCCAGATCCAGGCCTGGCCTGCGGGGCTGAGTGCCTGACATTTTCATTAGAAAGTCACAAGTGGAGCAGTGCGCTCCAAAGGAAGGGGAGGAGGAGGAGATGGTGCAGGAGGCAGCTGGAGAGGAAGTGGCTGGAGCACTTCAGTGTGTGACCAAGGTGTGACCCTAGGGGTGAGGCAGAGCTGAATCATTTGGCTTCTGCCACTCAGAGCTTGGAAGGAACACATCGGTCCCATGCCTGCACACCCAGGTCCCCACTGCACCTGCCAGGCTGGGAGGACCCAGTACACAGGTGTGTGGGAAGTACCTATCAGTCTGCATGGTGGGTCAGCATTCCAGTGTTACCTCTGACTGCATCCACCACGATAAAAGGACGCTGCTGCAGTGCAGCCAGCCACTGTGTTGTCCAGGGCTCTGAGCCTGCCCAACTTTGTTCAAATGTTTGCCGGTTGGGACTCCCTGGCTAGGGAGGGTGCCGTGGACTGGCCAGCAGCTGAGCTGCTGCCTCGGTAAATTCAGAGGACTGCAGAGAGACCCAGGGGACGGTCCCCACTGTGCTGCAGTGGGGCCTTTGGGAGTTGTTCACAGACATCTTGTGTGACACCCCAAGGCAGTCATACCTTGCCAGGAACAAAGACCCCACGATGGGACACATGTGGGACCCTGAACAAACTGTGAGGACCCATGGCTGCAAGGGCCGGCGACACACAAGCACATGCAGAGATGCCTTCCTCTCTCCTGTCAGAGCCTGTCCTGCGCAGTGTGTTAAATCCAGAGCTGAGTTGATGAACATGTGCAAACACAAGTACGCTCCTTTCTTCTTACACTTCATGCAAGTGAGTACAGGTTAGGCCCATTTTCTGCCCTGCCTTTTTCTCCTTGGTCATCTATCCCAAACACAAACCACCTGAACATGCAGAGTCCTTCAGTGCCTGGCCTCGGAGTACAGGGCCTCTGTCAGCTGCAGCAGGGTCAGCCCTGGGGACCAAAGGGCCGCAGCTCCAGGGCCTGGTGGTTCTGCCACTCAGGCCACCGAGTTCTCAGGAATGGGATGTGCCCTACAACTCCAGAGCCTGAGGGGAGGCTGATTCCACAATGCTAGTCCTGGCCCCCAGATCCCAGATCCGTCCTGCAAACAAATGCCCAGAACTGGCTGGGGGAGAGAGGAGCTTGAGGTCATGACCTCACTGATGCTTGCAACCCCCCTTTGTAACCTGCCAGCCAGGGGCGTGGGTTCTAACCTTACCTGAAAGATGCCCTGGATTGCCCTGCACTTGGAGAAAATGATAGCTGGGGAGTGGGGTGGGGATGGCTGGGAGGGAACTCTCATTCCTCTGAGGTTCTGAAATGTAAAGATCCCTGGCCCCAACAGGGTCCTGTTCACAGTGGGTGCCTAGTGGGCTTTGCTGCCACCTGAACCCCTTACTCTGCCACTTGAGTTTTTGTTGTCCATCGGAAAGGCAGATCAGATTTATGGAGAGACAGAAAGATCTTCCATCTTCCGGTTCACTCCCCAAATGGCCGCAATGACTAGAGCTGATCTGAGGGCAGGAGCTTCTGGATCTCCCATGTGGGTGCAGATTCCCAGGGCTTTGAGCTGTCCCCTGCTGCTTTCCCAAGCCATAAGGCAGCTGGATGTACCACCTGATTTCAAGAATATCTGGACAGAGGAGGTGAAGGAAGGCCATGAGCAATGACTGAGCACCAAACCTTTCGCTTAGAACTGGCTGATGAGCTCCCAGTCACCAGTCACAGCCCCCTTCCTCCTCCCCTCACCCTCTCCCACCCTGGCCGTGTTGATGTGGAGCAGAAGGCTGTGAAAATTGTCCCATGGCGCCACCTCGTGGACTTTCAGAGCAAGCCCGCGACGTCCTTCCAAGGGCAAGTGAGTGTTCACCTTGACCATGGGGCTGGGGATGCCTTTTCTGTGTTAGCGAGGCCCCTGGCATTTCCAACACAATCCCTTATTTACTGTGGTCTCAGATGGGTTCAGCCCCAGACCCAGAGCGTCTGTCAGCCTCCCTCATTCTGCCTTCCTACAGAGAAACACCAACACTTCTCCCCACTCACGTATCGCCACGGATTAGTGCACTGTGGCTGAGGCAGTAAGGCAGCTGACAGGTGGCACAGTCACAGATGGAGGGCCTGGGGCCACGTGCAAATTGTGGATTTGGGAGCTCTGGGATGGGCAAAGGGTCACAGGGACCCTCTAGCTCCCGCCGCCGCCAAGCTGTGCAGCCTTTCTCCTGAGCCCCAGCTTCCCCTCTCTAAATTGGGGTTGTATATACCCTGTTTGGGGTTGGTGCACAGACAGAAATGAGGTATATATTCTTCGGGTATTGCCCTTGCATTTGTTTTTGTGTGCAATGTAACACATTGCTTGACATGTAGCAGTCTACAGCAACAGAGTGCAGCTAACCAGGTTCTGGCTAGTTGCACCATTAGTGGGGGCCTGGCTTCCCTGCTGGGGACTGACCAGAGAGGGGGCCTTCTCCACTGGGTCTGTTCCTTCTCTTGCAGCCAGAGCACATACTGCAGTTGGGGTTCCTCAAAGCCAGCACTGGGGAGAGACTGAGAAAGACCACAGGCAAGCCTGAGTCCCATGCCAAGGTCACAGAACCAAGGGAGTAGCATCCTGTCCCCTTTGCCACCTGCATCGGATGAGTCAGAGGTAGCACCACTCAGGCAAGAGATCCCAGAAGAGTAGAAGCCCCAAGAGCCACCTGAGGCCCCACCATCGCTGCACCTGATGTGTCGACTCACTGCAAAGTTGTTCTAGCTTCTAGGCTGCTGAAAACGGCCTTGGAAGGAGGCTCCTGTCTGACACCTGACTGGTCAGCTGGAATCTTGTCCTTCTAGTCGCTGCTGCCTTGCTTCCAGTAGCCACCAGCAGGTGGCGCTAGGCACCCACCCGCTAACAGGGAAGGACCAACCCGTGTTCAGGAAGGGAGGAGGGTGAGTTGGGCTGGCTTTCAAGGACTCCACTTCTCTGACGCCCTTGTGCTTGGACAAACTAGAGCAGGGGGAGGGACTGCAGTTACTTCAGTTCCAGTCCCATCAGACAAGTGTGCAGTCCAGGAATGGGCACCTTAGGGTAGGTTCTGCAGTGCCCAATTTGTGTACGTAAAAATCAACAGCAAGGGGGAGTGGGAAGTGGAGGTGCTCCAGCTGCCTGGGACGCAGCCTGGGCTCGGGCCAGGAGCACAGCGCCTCACCTGACACACCGTGCACTTTTTCTTGGCACCTGCCCCTTTCTTCCTCCTCAGCTCTCCCTCCCCACTTTTCTCCTCACTTCTCACCCCCACCCCAGGAACTCTGCAGATGTACCCTCATCCCCACGACCACATCTGCCAAGGCAGACAGGGACCAATACCAGTGGGTTTCTGGGATGTGGTTTCCATGGTGACGGCGCATCTCCCACTCCCCCAGGCCTGGGCAGGTTGCTGTGGAGACGCTTACCTCTGAGGGGGTGATTTGTGGCCCTGTTTGTCTTCTTTAGTCCCGTGCCCTTTCTCTTCAGGAACTCCACCAGCCCAGTGTCTTTCCCCATCTTCTGACTAGCCTAGAGACCTTCACCACAAGGCTCCCCAACCTGGGCCATGAGGGGCCCGGGAGGGATACTGTTCACCCAGGCAAAGCAGGGCAAAGCTGGCCAAGCTTCTGTGCTCTGTCCATGAGGCCTTTGCTGTGGTGGGCAGTGTGGGCAGGGAAGCCCTGGGAAAGAGGCCTGTAAGGTATGTGGGAGGGGAGTCCAGTCATCGAGGACAGCAGGAGCCTCTGGGCTAAGCCACGCTGTAGCCCCAGGCCCAAAGTGGACCCCCTCTCTACTTGTGATGGAAAAGCACACTGAGTCTGTTACAGCCCTGCCGACCCCATGCCCAAGCCATTACAGTCATTAATTAGGCCTGTAAATTCAAAAGTCCTTTCCCTCCATTTACCCTAGTAGATCAGTCAGGGGCTGGGGAGTGTGTGCTGTGAGACAAGCAAAAGAAGGGACCTTGTGGGATCCCAGAGAGCACAGAGGAAGTGATGACACCCCCCCCCCAGGCTGGGAGGGGGAAGGGCAGCGTGCTTATCTCCCCTCCTGGTCTGCCCAGCACTAGGACTGCGGAAACAGACCTGGCAGAGAAAGCCTGGCTGATCCTGGGCTCTGGGTCCTCCCCTAAGGGCTGGTGACCTGGGGCCCAGGGCAACTCCAGGTGAGCAGGGCCAAGGCCTCTGTAGTGTCTTCTGGCAGAGCGGTACAGGGTGGCATGCCTGTCCTTCCTACTCCTGCCCTTCCCCACTCCAGCACCCAGCCCTGAGCCCTCTCCTGCAGACATGCTGCCAGCCCTCCCACATCCTGCAGGCAGGACAGCTAGCACAGCTCAGCCTGAGGCCATTAGAGGTTGTTGAGGAGGTTTAGGCATTGGCCAGAATTTGTCATCGTAAGTACCCCTTCCTCTTCCCTCTCTCTTCCCTCTCTCTTCCCTCCCTTCCTTCTCTCTCTCCCTTCCTTCTTCTCTGTTTCCTTTCCTCTTTCATTTCTTTGATCATTCTGTTCTCCCACCCTGTGTCATCTAAGAATTGCTTCCGCGATGCAGTGTGCTAGGTGTGTGCCGATGGATGTCTGTCCTGTTTCTCCACCTGGCTGATTCATGACCTCTCCCCACCCAGAACTTGCCTTCCAATGGAGTTTTCAGAAGTGCCACTCTCATTGATGGATTTGGTCCATTCTCACAGTCCTACTACATGTGGCTGCAGTGGTAGCATCCGTAGACCTCTCCCGTGCTGCTTCCTCTTGGCTGTATCTAAACCGTGCACCAGTGGTTGGTCCATCCTGAGCACAGGGCCACCTCAGCGGAGATGAGGAGAGCAAGGAGGCTGCAGATAGCCCTTTGGGGCCTTGGACTCTGTCCCTTAGGTGATGGAATGTGGACTCCCAAAGGCACCTGTGGCTTCCTCTCCCAGCTGCTACCCACCAGGCTCTGGTGGGTCCAAGCCTTGGGCATGCACAGTGCACACAACACATAGGATCCCTGGCTGCTGCAGAATGAGAATGTCTGAGGGTACAGATACTGAGCAGCCAACACAAAACCATTCTAGGCCCGCAAACAGTAGGGTTCTCCAAGAGGGAGCATGCTTCAGGCTGGGAGTCAGGATCAGGTGACTCATAGCCTGTGACAGATGGAACACAAGTCTACCAGATGAAGTGAGCAGTGTGGGGAGCTAGCAACACCGAGGGGGTCCCTTGCTGTGCGTGCACACGGTGCAGGTGAGGTAAGGGGGAGTGGTTGAGGTGCTGGGCAGTACCTGAGCTGCCAGCAGTTAAGGTCTCTTCCCTCCATTTTGCATGGCATTTGGCGAGGCTGGGCAGGGTGTCTCTGGGACCTGGCTCGGGCTGCTGAGGTTGGAAGAATCTGTGATCAGGAAGACGAAAGTACGCAGCACCAGCACTTCCATGTGTGGTCACAGTCAAGGTGGTCATAGGTGGGGATGGCTCCTGAGTGCATCCTTCCTGCCTGGTTCCACCTGGTGCCAGGCAAGCAGGTGCAGAGTCTGGGGTTGGCTTGTGTGGGCCCTGGTGCAGGTGGGAGTGAGGCAGGTCCCGAGTGCGGTGGTTGGGAGCAAGACAGGCAGGAGGTGGGGGGTATGAGGGGGCAGAAGCTGTATGGGGGATGCTGTTTGGGACTTGCTGATGTGGGACCTGGGCTGGCCCCTGCTCCGGGGTCAGTAGGCCTGGCCCCACCCTGCATTCTGCACTGGCCAGAGCTGAGCAGGCACTGAGTGGGTGTCCGCAGTAGGCATAGGGCATGTGTCAGAAGACATCCCGCTGCAGAGACTTCTGGCTTCTCCTGGGTGCCACCACTTCCACCCACATTGGGAAGGTAGGGTTGGAAGGTAGATAAAGCTGCTGCTGGGTTAGGCCCAAGACAGCCATGGCCTCACAATGTGGGGTGCAGCCTGCACACAGGGCATGGTGGGATGCACGGCATCAGCACCTCCCCATTCCTCCATGGCTGCCCTAGGCCACAGGGTCCTGAATGATCCCACAGAAGGTGTAGTCTCCTCTGACAATGGCCAGTGCATGCACACATGGTCTGCCCATAGGAGCACATGCTCAGTGCACTGGCTGCCATGGGCAGGAGAGACTTGCGCTCTTAGTTTTATATCCGATGCAGAATAGACTCAAGAAGGAATAAAGGTCCACCAAGGAGGGTGGAGGAGGGCCACAGCTGTACCAGATGGGCTTCTGTGCCTGCGTTGTGTGTGGTGAGTGAGAGTGCGTCCATGTGTCTGTGTCATACGTGTGTTAGTGTGGCATGTGTGTACATGTGTGTCTGTGTAGTGTGCGTATGTGTCTGGGTGCCGTGTCATGTGTGTGAGTATGTGAGTACATGGCCTTGTGCATGTACATGTGTTACGTGTACACGTGCAGGCTATATGAATGCCTGTGTTGTGAGGGCATGTACATGTTACACATGTGCATGTTCTATATGAGTGTGTGCCTGTGTTGTGTGCCTGTGTGTGTATGCTTTCATGTGCCCACGTTGTGTGAGTGTGCGTCTGTGTTATATGAATGTGTGTGTGTGCATTCACGTGCCCACGTTGTGTGAGTGTGTGTGCCTGTGTGTGCCTTCACGTGCCCACGTTGTGTGAGTGTGTGCCTGTGTGTGTGTGCTTTCACGTGCCCACGTTGTGTGAGTGTGTGCCTGTGTGTGTGTGTGTGCTTTCACGTGCCCACGTTGTGTGAGTGTGTGTGCCTATTATATGAATGTGTGTATGCCTGTGTTATGTGAATGTGCCCACGTTGTTTGAGTGTATGTTCTGACCCAGTTTCTGCTAGTAATGAGTGGCCTTTGCTTTACACAGCTGCTTTACGCAAGTATGGTCTCATTGCACACTGCAGATCCCTTGGACATGTGACTGACCGCGGCCTTGCTACATAATGGGGAGTGGGGCATGCTGGAGCTGGTTCTGACCCCTCCCATCCTCCTGGACCCTAGGCTGGCCTGGGCCTGGCTGGGCTGGTGGAGCCAGTGGGGCGGAGCTGCGGATGTCCTGTGGTGGTGGGAACCTCAGGGATTAGACGCCATAACAAAGGGTCCGGTGTAGCTGGCCAGCCTGCCTGGCCCTCCAGAGCAGGGGGTGGTGACCCCATGCTCCCTGGGGTCTGCTTTGGGGCTGGAGGCACTTTGATCCCTGCCTGGGGGTTTGTTTTTAGCACCAGAGTGAAGGCTGGGATGTGCTGGCCTTCCTGTGGCTGCCCAGCGTCCCGGAGTGTGGGTGCCCTGTCCCCCGGCCACTTTGAGGATGTGGCCCAGCTCCACCCACTGCTGCCCAGAGCCGGAAGCCCAGGCACTGGGCCACCTAGAAACCCACTTCCTGAAGCCTTTTCTTTCCCGGAGCCTTTGGGGAAATTAGCAGGCTTCGTTTCCCAAATTAAGAAATCACGCCAGGAAAAGAACCCACACATGTATTTTAAACTCACAGGAAGTTGTTATGACTTCTTTGGGCAGAAAGACGCCTGTTCCGGGAGGGTTTGTCTGGGTTTTTGTGCTGGAACAGACTAGCTCAGTACTTGTTACATCCCGGGGCCCAGGCAACATCCTGCATGCTGCGAGACAACATGGCAGTCAATTGGTGGAGCTGTGCTCCCAGCAAGTTCATGGTCTCATGTGGCCGACAATAGCTCCCAGGGCACAGGTGAGGCAGGAAACTGTCCTGGGAAGCATGTTCTCTAGAATACGCTAGAACATTCTTTTGCAGAATCCTCCAACTGAAGCACTTGATCAGCACACACGCGCTGAGCTGTGAAAGTCTCCTGGGTCCTCAGCAGGAAGTTGAGACACACAGGGACCTCCTGGATCCTCCTGGAGATGTTCACACGTTTAAGGGGGTGTCGATGGGGTCACATGCTGCTGGACTGGGGTGGGGGACCAGGGATTTGTCTGCCCTGATTGTCCTATGAGAGCCATCACTGTCCCCGCTGCTCACTGTCCCCACTGCCCACCCTCACTCAGGTGGGGCCCAGGCCTGGGTCTTAGAGCCTTCCTTCCTTCTGCCCACAGGAACTGATTCAGGGCAGGCTGGTCTCTGACCTCAAGCTGGATGAGTGCAGAGGACATCCCAGGTACTTTCTGGGGGTGCTGGGATGATAGATGTGGGGTCACCTCAGGGTGTCCTCCCAGCTGGGAGAAGTGTGGTATGAGTGTGCTGACTTTCCAGGAAGCACAGCGCCTGTGGCAGGGGCCGCGCTCTGCTCCAGATGATCGACCCAAGAGCAAGATGGATCTCCAAGGAAGGCTTCCTTCAGGGCTGACTCAGGAGCTTACCTGCTGATGGGCAAACATTGGCCCAGGTTTACAGGGACCTGCTCAGGGTCCCTGGGTACACAGTTGTGAGGCTGGGGAAGAAGTCCAGCACCTCACAGGCCCTGCCCTTCACCCACCAGGCCAGGCTAAGAAATCTCAACTGGGCTTCTCAGCCTCAGCGCGTGTGAATGTGGTCCAGCGTCTCTACATCGGGACACATCGGCACTCTGCTCCAAGGGACCAGGGTCTGCTTTTCCCTCACCGGCCATGACAGTGAGAAAATGCAGGAACCCGGATCCTGGTGACCACTGCCCAGGAGAAAGGAGGACATGGGAAAAGGAAAGCACCAGAAAGCAGAGGAACTTAGCCCACAACTTGGTGTTCTGGCCCTGAGCAGGTGCAGTTCTGGGATTAAGCTCGAAGTCACAGCCGTGCAGTCACCAAGGAGAGTCACTTACACCTCCACAGCTGGGAGGAGGAGTGGCTCCAGGAGCCTCACCTCCCAGCTACCCTGGGACCTGCGGCTACGGCTCTGTGTGCCAGGCCGCTCCCAGCTTGGGCTCCCTGGTATTCAGATGGAACCAAGGGTGAGAACACACAGCTGTAGGGGATGGGGACTCCATGTTGCCCCCTGGGCTGTGGATGGGAAGACTAGAGAAAAGCTTCCACCACTGCCAGGAGGAGGTGTCTCCACAGTCCATTGTGGTAGAGTGGAACAGTGAATCTCTGGGCCAACTCTGCCCACTTGCATACCCTATTCTCATCGCAGTAACCCCTGGAGGCTTCCCACCCACCTGCCAAATGGAATGAGGGCTTTGTAATGCAACTTTTTTTTAAGATGTGTTTATTCATTTGAAACAGTTTCACAGAGAGAGGGAGAGATAGAGCAAGCTTCCACCTGCTAGTTCACTCCCTAGATGGATGTGAAGGCCAGGGCTGGGCCACACCAAAGCCAGGGGCCAGGAGCATCTTCAAGGTCTCCCATGTCAGTGGAAGGAATCCAAGCACTTGGCTCATCTCCTGATGCTCTTCCCCAGGTGCATCAGCAGGGAGCTGGATTGTAAATGGAGCAGCTGGGACATGAATCTGCACGGGCTGCCGGCATCGCAAGTGGCAGCTTTACTATGCCACAATGCCAACCCCAATAACAAGAGTATTTGAAGACTAAAAATGTGAGAGTAGGAGTGAGAAAGAGAGAGAGAAACGGACAGAGAGATTGAGAAGCAGAAAGAGACTAGGACCTGGCATGCAGTGCTGCTTCCCCTCACACACAGCAATGGTGGTGTTCCTGCCCCCAGCTCTGGTGCGGGCCAGCAGGCCTGTTCACAGGCCTCGGGGCTGACACTGGCCGTGCCTTCCTGGGCCAGGATCTGGGTCAGTAGGCATGTGCTGAACTTGCCCTTAGGGATACCCTGGGTGCTGAGAGTTATCTGGGGTGCCCCTGCCACCCAACCTCCAGGGTGGCCTTATCGCTCTCTGCTCCCCGCCCCAATGTCTGTATCTCAGCCCCATGGACTGGCCCCCAACTGACCCCTGCCCCTGGGCCCCCTGACTCAGGCACCATGAGGAAGAATAGCAAACAGCATGGATCCCAGGAGGCACAGGGCCAGTGGCTGACCTTGCAGTGTTTGCTTGTCTAAAGCTGAAAAATACACAATTTCAATTTTCATCACGGACACAATTGTGGGGCTGGAACTTCCAGGCGGCCCCTGGCTTGGCTGCCTCCTCATCTCAGCTGTCTCTCAGGAGGGAAAGAAGCAAAACACAATTGGCTGAGGAAACAATGGGCCAGGTTCGCATTTGCCACAGGCCTCTTACATCCTAGCACTCACCTTCCTGTCCTCTGTCTGGGCTCCCAGTCGCCCCGGGCCGCCCCCACCTCCCTGTCTCCAGACGTCTACACCCAAGGTCCTTGCTGACGGACAACTGGACGAGCTGCTTCCAGGATGGGGACAAACCCTTCCCTTCCTGGCCTCCACGGGTCCCCTGAGCATCCTCATACTCTTCTGAGTCACAGATGGAAAAGCCAACATCACCAGGTGCCGCTGGTGGGCGACTCTGGGTGAGGGGCTGGGGGAAGGAAAACCCGCCGTCTGCCTGTCTTGGGAAGCCCAGCTCCCCAAGGCCACCCCCGGGCCCTTGTCTTGTTGAGCCTCTCGGTAAGCACTGCAGGCAGGTCCATTGTACAGAATGAGACTTAGCCGAGTTGGTCAGCGTAACTGCAGTGTGAGGAGGCTGTCTCTTTGTTCTTGGGCTGGGACAAGTCGGCTACCGTGGAGTTTGGTTGCTGGGTGGGCAATGCAGACGAGGGCTGCTGGGGTCTCTCTCAGCTGTGTGATCTGAAAAGTGTGATGCGCAGACACCAGGGAGTGGCACACGCTGGGTGTCTGCCTGAGGGCATCTAACTAGCAGCCGTACTTAGAGGAGCTACTACCACAGGCGTGTGGGGCAACCGGCTAGACAAGAGCAACATGGGGAGGACAGGGCGAGGGCAGGTGACTCAGCTGCTTCCTCAGGATGCCTTCTTTTCTTCTCCCCCTGCTGCACCTGCTTGCACCTACCTTGTGCTTATTCCAGGCTCAGCTTCTGCTACACCTATCTTCCTCCACCTGATCTGAAGCATTGGGATTTCCTGCTGGAAGGCTGAATCCCTCTGTGGACAATGTGAAAAGTCCCAAAACTTTTCCTCCAGGTGCTCTCTACCCCGCACACACCCAGGGACTGTTTCAGTGGGTGTTCCTGGAGCAATCACGTCAGGCTTAGCCAGCCTGTGGGTTCTGGAGGGCCTGGAGAGTGGCACACAGGACACCCTAGCTTCAGGCTACACTTGGCACGCTAGCTCTCTTTACCTGTCCAATGAGGGCTTCACTGAAGCTCTTATGGGATCCTCTGCTCACAGGTCACCTTGCCTGATGGTTTCCAGCAAGGGGCTCCAGCAAGGACATGAGTTTGGGGTGGGATGGTGGCTGCAGGCAAGGTTGCCAGTGGGAACAAGTGATGGGAGACTGTATTGGGGAGGGAGGTGAGTGGCAGTGATGGGATGATCAGCTGGAGGTGGGATCTTCCAGAGGACCCACTGAGGCAGACATATGTCTGCAGGGATGGATGGGATCTCTTGGCCTTCATGTCACCTGAAGGGCAGAAGTGGATCCAACATCCAGCTTCCATCCTGTTCCCATGCCCTGTGCCCCACAGTGGCCCAGACCAGAAGGAACAACAACAACAACAAAAAAAAAACCATGCTGATGTACAAGGGCTCCTAAAGGAAGAGAAGAAGGAGGCTGGTGGCTCGAGTCACTTCGTCTGGCAAAGTCATCCAAAAGGGAGAGAGGAGGGGAAAGAGCCTGCTGGGACCCCAGCCTGCCTGTCTTGTGCAGCATACCAGCTCCCAGGGCCTCCGCTGGGACCAGAGCACAAGGAGGGTCTCCAAGAAGAGGCCATTGTCAGTGCAAACAAATGAAAACCAGGAGACTCCCCCAACCCTGCAGCTCCCGGGGGCTGAAAAATAAATTTCAAAAGTGGCTCAGCTGAACGTGCCCTGGGCGTCCTCCAACCACAAACACCAGACAAATAATCCGAGGCACTCAGCATGCAGACAGCTGAGCCAGCTCTGCCCTCCCCAGTTCCTCGTAATTTCCAGGAGCCGGCAGCTGCCGACCATCTTGACTGATAGCACCTGGTCCACCAGGACCCTTGTTCCTATCTGCTGGGGCAGACCCCCAGGCTCTCTCCCATTGCTCCTCACTCCCCCAAGCTGGGTCCAATTGTAGCGCCTTGTATTTATGGTGCTTGGAGCTCCCGGGGACTTTGCAGACTTAATCTAATGGGGAAGGGTGGGTTGCGCAGAGCAGGATCCTCCTTCCAGCAGGGGCGGATGCTGGGCAGGAGGGAGTGAGAGATGCAGAAAGCCTGCACCACGGGGTCACAAGAGCCACACAATGCGGTATGGAGAGGAGCTGTCAGGCTCATTGGGTGCCCCTTGGTGCCCTACCCTGCCTTGCCTTAGGAGCTCAGAAGCAGTGGCATGGAACTGGTCAGAAGATGAAGGCCACCCAGGACCTCAGGGTGGACAGGGCTTGGATAGAAGCCTAGTTCTGGAGTCTGTTGTTTGGTGGGCTACGCTTTGCAGACACCAACTCACCTTTTTCCCAATGCTGTTCTGCTCTGAGAGCTGGGGCTGGAAGCTGACCCTCTTGCTAGCCATTGGAACCATTGACCTTTCAGCCTCCATGAGGGGTGTGCAGTCTTGTCTAAGCCCGACCACCACTGGTCTTGAGCCGGCTTGTAGCTTGTGTCAGGTGCCCCCCCCCCATGTGTGCTCATGATACTGTGGTGTGCTGGTGATGGGTGAGGGGTCCCAGAGGGGCTGTAATTTACTGGAGGGCAATTGAGGGTGGGTGACAGAGTTACAACTCAACTGAGCTATTCCCAATGGCCGGAAGGAAACCAGAGTGTTAGACATGGCTACATGGAGAAGGACCCCAGGGGGATGGTTTAGCTTCTTAGTGGGCTGCTGGTTGCAGAGCGAGTGCCTGGCAGAGAGCAGAGCAGGGGCAGACAGTTGGTCCAGGGCAGAGCTGTCCACACAATGGGACAGAAGGGAGGTCAGGTGGCAGCATCAGAGTGAATGAGGGAAAGTGAACTGCAGCCCGAGGGAGGACAGGTCCCAGGGCTATCGGGGCAGGTCTTATAGGAAAAGCCCAGGTGGAGCTGCAGGCCAGCAGGGGTGTCCTTGTGCTCCTGTGGCCAGCTGTCCTCTCTCCTGCTTCCCGCTGCTCCCTTCTTCCTGCTCCATACTCTGGCCTGGTGTGAGTCCCTGCCCACATGGCATGGTGTACAAGAGGTGTTAAGGGTGAGATCTTCAAGGGTGCTCAGTGACGCAGCGTTTTGGGCGCACTTGCTGGGTCAGAGAAGATGTCATTTCACTCAGAACTTCACCAGTTGTACCACAGAAGGTTCCGGCGCAACCAGGCTGGTCTGGGGCTTCCTTTTCTGTATCAACGAGCCAGAACCATTCAAGGAGCTGCTCTCCACAGAGAGCTGACCAAGGTCTGAGGCACATCACCAGCAACTCCACCACCCCTCCTTCCATCACCACCTACGAGGTTGCTCACATAGCTAGAAAACGTTGACTGCGATTTCACAGTGACGCTCCCATGGAGAGAATCCATTTCAAGAGCTCCTGCCCCTGAGCAGCTGCTTAAAACTTTCTGACTCAGAAATGGAACTCAACTGGGTCTTGAAGAATGGGTGGAATTGCTGAGAGAGCAGCGGGACACAGGGCCTCCCACTACTGACCAGTCCAAGGTAGGCCAGGGACCTGGGGACCAGCTGGAGACCCACACAGGAGCTGACCACACAATGCTCATGCCCACTCTGATCTGTAAGGTTCACCCTGACACTTGGCGGGGTCTGGAATTGAGAAACAGCTGCCTATCTTCCTGCTCTGTGCTTTGTAACATAGTCACCTATGGGGCCCGGTGCAGTGGCCTAGTGGCTAAAGTCCACACCTTGAACACACCGGGATCCCATATGGTCTCCAGTTCTAATCCTGGTAGCCCTACTTCCCATCCAGCTCTGTGTTAATGGTTTGGGAAGAGCAACTGAGGATGGCCCAAGTGCATGGTTCCCTCCTGCTTACACAGGAGACCCAGAAGTTCCTGACTTCTGCCTGGCCCAGTGTTGCTACTTAGCCACCTGGGGGAGTAGACAAGGAGATAGAAGATCTCTCTCTTCCTCTCTCTGTAACTCTGACTTTCAAATAAGTACATAAACATATACATATTTAAATAAAGGCTGTAGAGAAAGGAGAAAGACAGACAGGAGGTTAAGCCACAGAAAAAAGAAAAAAAAACAAAGCATAAACAAAGTAGAGAAAGAGAGAAGGGAGAGAATGAGGCCCAAGGAGGCGCCCCACCGCTAGGCGGGAGTTGCTAGCCTGGATTTCAAGCCACTGCGCCCATGATCGCTCGGGAGCACCGTCACCCAGGCTATGGAGTCCTGCCTGAGCCAGGTGCACCATGTGGGATTCCTGAGACCCAGCAGGGAGCCACCGGCAGCAGTGGCACCCTCATCACCCTCCCTCCTTCCTGGGGATGTGTCTGTGCATTGAGCCGACTCCAGCTCAGAGACACTGCAGGTCAGACAGCCTGGAAGCTGAGCAGCAAGCCTTGCTTCTCTGAGGGAGGCACCTCTGGGCTGCTGTGGTCTCCTGGCTCAAGGAGGGTGTAGACAAGGGGCAGCAGGACCCTGATGCATTCACATGTCTTCCTGAAGACACACAGAGACTTAGGACCTCCGACTTCTGGCCTGGGGCTCTCCTGGGGCCTCAGATGAATTGGACAGCTGGGGATTGACTTTGACCTTCCTGACCACTGCATCTATCTGTACAGTCTCAATGCAGGCAGGGCAGGAGGGAAAGCCTGCAGGCCCCAGAGCAGGAAGAGTCGCCCAGCCTTCCTGTGTAGATAGGTTTTGGATTCTATGCCCCCTACTCTGGGATTCCAGATTTCCTTCCCTCAGCGCAATAGCCTGGCCTGAGCTAGGGTCTCCCAGGTTTACAGCCAGGCAGCTGCTGCACAATCTGACAGCTCTGTGCTCATTTAGGGAAGACGGGCAGACCCAGAAAACCCCTGATATGGGTTCTAATGTGACTCAGCTCCATGGAGGCACCCAGTTGACACCTGAGGCTGGCCTTCTCTGCAGGTGGGAGAAGCCGGGAGGGCAGGTGCAGGCCCCAGGGGCCGCCATGGAGACCAGCTGCACTGACTGTGAGGTAGGCTGGGTGACACAGAACCTCATAAGAGTTTGCTCACCCGGTTGTTGTGAGGCCCAGATGACATTATAAATCACCATGGCCAATATTTGTTTTATTGATCATTGGCCTTGAACCAGGCAGGAAGTGCCTGTCAGACTAAACATCTGTTCCCGAAGACAAATGGTGTTGGTGCCCATGGGCTGAGTACCAACAAGCTGTGGCCCCAAGAACCCCAGATGGCCTGCATGGAGAGCACGGCTGAGGCCGACAGAGTCAGAAGAAGCCAGGCAGACCCGACCCCTGGGTCCTGCTCCTGTTGCCTAGCCACTGCCCACATGGCACTGGGAAGGGGAGGGTGGCACAGGGATCAGGGTACCAGGCAGGTCAAGCATCAGGCTTTTGTTGTTGTTGTTGTTTAAGATTTATTTTATTTTTATTGTAAAGTCAGATATACAGAGAGGAGGAGAGACAGAGAGGAAGATCTTCTGCCTGATGATTCACTCCACAAGTGACTGCAATGGCCGGTGCTGATCCAAAGCTAGGAGCCAGGAACTTCCTCCAGGTCTCCCACATGGGTGCAGAGTCCCAAGGCTTTGGGCTGTCCTTGACTGCTTTCCCAGGCCCCAAGCAGGGAGCTGGATGGGAAGTGGGGCTTCCAGGATTAGAACCGGGGGTCGTATAAGATCCCGGTGTGTTCAAGCTGTGGACTTTAGCCACTAGGCCACTGCACCGGGCCCAAGCATCATGTCTGCTACTTCTTAGACCGTGGCCTTTCTGTCCTGAAGCCTTGGTTTTTCTATCTATAAAGTGGGCATTACACTGGAGTCATGTTCTGTGACGTGACACATCCTGTGCCACAGCAAATTTTGAAAACCCTGGGTATTTTCTACCCTGGGTATTTCCTTCCTGTGCCACCTCACCCCTGCCTGCTGCTAGCACAGACCATGGGAAGGACCTTGGTCTCACGTGAGGTCTGCGTCTGGCAACAGTGGAGACCCCTTCTCTTCTTCTCCCCAGCCTAGAGATGTCCCACGAGCAAACCCATAGGGCAGCCCTGCCGTGACCCACTGGACCCCTGTATAGGCTGCCTTGTCACAACTGGCAGTGACACCCCCAACCACCAGCACTCAGAGGGCCTCCTGGGGAACAGAGCCAAGACCAGGCCATCTCAGGTTACAATGTCCCCCACGCCAGCACCACAGGGTGCCGTGTTTGATTTGAACTTGTGGATGGAGACTTGTGCATGCTGCAAACCCACAAAGAGGGATTAGCACAAGGCCTGGTGTAGCACAGATTGGGGTGCTGTGGGGTCAGGCTGGATGGGGTTGGATGTGGGGTTCCTGTCACCCTTCCTGGCTGAGGACACTTGTAGAAAGTGGCTGTCCCCTGGGGTGGGGGTGGGCCTGTTGAGTGCCCACGTGGTAGTTCTGAACCCATCAGATTTTTAACGTCTCTGCCATACCCCCAGAACTAGGAGGAAGAAGACCGTACTAGGTTAAATTTTTGTTATAGGAACTTTTAAATTGGGAAATACAAGTCACAGTCTCCAAAGGAGCAAACACACTTAAGAGAATTTAAGGAGGGCCCGGAACAATGGCTAAATCCTTTCTATTTGGACCCTGGATTTATGTCCTGACTGCTCTACCTCCCATTTACCTCCCTGCTTGTGACCCAAAAAAGCAGTGATGGACGGCCCAAATTCTTGGGACCATGCACCCATGTGGGAGACCCAGAAGACGTTCTTGGCTCTGGGCTCAGCTGAGGCTATTGTGGTCACTCAGGGAGTGAACCAACGAATGGAAGATTTTTCTCTCTGTAGCTTTTCTCTATAAATATGCCTTTCCAATGAAAATAGATTATTATTTTTTTTAGAAAAAGAGAATTTGAGGAGATCTAATCATCAAGTATATCTGTAGAAGGTAGCCAGGGTGCAGGGGGCACTGTGACAGAGGGCACAAGAACTTGGACATGGTCACCGCCCCAGGCTTGCTGGCAAGAGGAGAGAGGCACAACCAACAGTCGGTGTGGCCAAGAGGAGGTCTGTTATGAGGGACCTGCTGGGTCAAGGCTGACTGGTCCCCACAGCTGTCTGTGAGACAGAGACCCGGGAGCGAGTGGCCTTGAGTCCACCCAGCCTGGAGGGCAGCCTGTGCCTGTCCATCCTAGTCCAAGGCCAGCTGAAACTGGCAGACAAAATGCAAAACGTGTGTGTGTTGGGGAGAGGGGGAGTGTGGATTTCTTTTATTTTTTTTGTTCCTTTCAGGCCCCACTCACCCTGGCGGAGGAGATCTACTTTACCAATCCAAATGCTAATTTCATCCTGCGTAGCTTCAGGGACACAAGCCAGCATTTAATCTGGGCACCATGCGGTGGCCCATTCAGTGTCCTAGCTGCTGCTTCATTATTCCCTGTGTGCACTATGTGCCTTCTTGGATAGTCACAGGTTGTACTTCAAATCCAGGAGTGTGTAGGGAGCTGGCATGGTGGTGTTTAGGCTAATCCTCTGCCATCCCATATGGGTGACATCCCATTGGGTGCAGTTTGAATCCTGGCTGCTTACCTTCCTATCCAGCTCCCTGTTAATACACCTGGGAAAGCAATGGGGATGGTTTAAGTATACCATGTGGGTACAGATAGCCCAGATCTGGTCATTGCAGCTGTTTTGGGAGTGAGCCAGTAGATGAAAGATGGTCTCTTTCTGTAACTTTAAAACATATGTGTGTGTATTTATTTATTTATGTGTGTATATTAAATATATATATTTAATCCAGAACTGTGAATTTAGGGGCCTTTTCTCCCATCACAAATCCCTTTGCAGCCCACCAGCACCTGTCCCCAGAGATGAGGAGAAAGAAAATAGTAACCATAATTCTCACACTGAACAATCATAAAGGATTGAACAAGGAGGCCCTTCGTACAGATGGTCTCACTTTATTCTCAAGAAAACCACTCACTGGAGGTGATATCCTACTCTACCATTTTTTAGATGTGTAAATTGATGTTTAAAGAAGTTTTCAAGGACAGCAGGGAAGTGACCTTGAACTCAAGTTGTCAGGTTGCAAATCCACCTCAACCTCAAGAGCTGTCTCTGCTCTTTGGTATTCTTTTGCCATTTCCTACTCTGCCCTTCCCCAGTTGGCATCTAGACTAGGTCTGGACACACAGAAGGTTCCTTCTGAATGCACAAGGTGCCCACTGACTAGCCCATGACCCCTGGGGAGGTACAGGATAATGTTTGTGGCCAGACCTGATCTGTAGAAGTCAAGCATGTCACCCTTCTCTAACAGCCTGGTGTTGTCAGTGTCTCCCCTGGCCAGGGGGCGCTGGCTGCGCTTCCAGGCATCTTAGCACACTGCTTCTGATGGATACCTAGCACAGAAACATACATAGCAAACCATACAAAAGTCAGAGCAATTGGGGCCCTAGCCAGTCCAGGGTTAGGAAGTATCACAGATCCTTAAACAATTGCCTTGTTATTGCAGAAGCACACACCAGAAATCTGCTCCTTTCTGGGCAGCAGCTGATGGAAAAAAGAGAAATACTTTCCATGTATTTATTACGTGAAACGTAACATACGGAGGATGTGCACGGTGATGTGTAACTAAACATGGAACAAGCCCGACCTGATGCAGTGCCAGAAAACTGTGGCCGGATAATGAAAGCGCTCCGAGTGCATGCCTTTATTTCCCAATCCATCCCCGCACTGTGAGGCCCCGGGAACTGTGGAATGGAGGCCAGGCCTGGGACACACAGAGCTGGGAGTTCATTTGTGGGCTTGCCTGGCGGGGCATCATCTCTTATTAGTTTCTGTGTCTTTTCTGAGGCCAAGAATTGTTCATCTAGGGACGCTGGCTGTGAAGGAGGTGTAGAAAGAAAAGCTGGGATTGAAGGGGCCCTTCCTGGCCTAGATTTGCTTTATTTATTTGAAAGATAGTTATAAAGAAGGGCAGAGAGATGGAGAGAGAATGAATGACTCTCCCATGCACTGACTTATTCCCCAAATGCTCAAATTAGCCAAAGCTGACCTGGTTCAAAGCTGGAAGCCAGGAGCTTCTTTAAAGGCCTCCCATGTGGGTGAAGGGCCCAAGGCCTTGGGTCATTGGTCACTGCTTTCCCAGGCACATAAGCAGGGAGCTGGATAATAAGTGTAGCAGCTGGGACTTGAACATGGGATGCCAGTACTGCAGGCAGAGGATTAGCATACAATACTACGACACCCCGCCTCAATTTTTCTTTTTCTTTTTCTCTTTTCTTTCTCTCTTTCTCTCTTTCCTTCCTTCCTTCCTTCCTTCTTTTTTCTTTCTTTCTTTCTTTCTTTCTTTCTTTCTTTCTTTCTTTCTTTCTTTCTTTCTTTCTTTCTTTCTTTCTTTCTTTCTTTCTTTCTTTCTTTCTTCTTTCTTTCCTTTCCTGCCTTCCTTCCTTTCCAGATTTAAACATTTTTATTTGAAACACAGATTGACAGTGAAGGAGAAGCTTTTCATGCAGAGTTGTGATTGCCATCAGATACGTGCATGCAAGAACCTGTTCCTTCACATCTCCCTGAATTGTTTGTGTAGATTTTTTTCTTAGGTTTTGTCACAAGCACTTCCATTTAGATTCTGAAAAATTTCTGCCCATCTAACTGACCACTCATCTCTTCAGATGAGAAACGTCAGAGCAGATGTGTGCCTCAGCATCTCTGGATGCCCACTGTACCTACACCTGCCATGAGCAGGTGCCGTTGCCACCTTTGCCCTTGCAGACTACTGCTTGAATTTCTGCTGTCCTAACTTCCCTGAGCTGCCACGTGTTCCTCCTCAACACCTTCCTGTCCTCTGCTACTGCCCTGGTTTGCTCTCTCACTGCCCAAATCATTGCCACTTCCTCAGTATGGGCTCAGCTCCCGAACGTTCTCCATGTCTCCCTCCCTCTCTCTCGCCCTCCTTACATGCCTCTCTGGGCTTCTCAGGGTCTCCAGCACCAGGTTCCCAGAGGATGCCTTCCCTGCCAGTGGCCAGGCCCTGGAAAGGCCCGGGAGAGGAGCTGAGGGCCACTTCCTGCCCCACTTCTCACTCTGGGCCATCTTTCCTGAAGCTCCTGCTGGGGGTCCCCCAGGTCCCGACCCAGTCCAGGGGTATGATTTCCTGCCCTCTCCATGCCCTGATTTCCAGGGGGGCCTTCTCAGCCATCTTGGATCACCCCCACAGCTGCCCATGTGATGGGTTCCCTGGCCCATCGGTCAGGGTGGTGGCTGTTGAGCCTGATGTACAGGCTGCTCCCACACACACGGTTCCCAGGGCACGTCCCAACTGTGCCTCTCCCGTGCCCAGGTCCCTGCTCCTCAGGGTCTTCAGGTAGACATAGCTTCTGTGACTTTGCTCAGATGTCCTCTTCTCTCATCTCTTTCCACTGTCACCTACTGGGCAGGACAGGCTGCTGTTGCTGAACACAATCCCCCCTCCTTCCTCCTCCCCAGCTTTGCAGCTCCAAATACAACCTGTCCTTCCAGTCACAACTGAAACTTCACTTCTTCCACTAAGTCCCTCCCCGAACCCCAAACCCTGTCCGAACCATCCCAACTGTCCTGGTTTCCCCTACAGGTGTGAGGTCAATTATGCATAAATCCAATCTTTCCTTCTGGATTGACAGCTAGATTGGCCCTCTATCATGTGTGCATGAGGACAGCTTGATACCAACAAAGCCTAGTACCACTGCTTTGTAGCCATGAACTTGGCTCCGTAAGTGTCATCTGTGAGATAGGAGCAGGGGAACAGACTGTTGGAGGGCTCCTGGAGCTGGCAGGAAGCAAGCACAAGAGAGGGGCATTGTCACTTCCCAGCTCCTCTTCCTGTCTGTCCAAGTAGCACCTGAGTAATCTGTTCTATGAGTGGCCCAAGCAACTGGACAGCCGGGTCTGGGAGTCAAGGCTTCCTCATCCAGGAATGTGACCTTTCCAAAGTGAAGATCATCCTTGGGAACGAAGCCTGGCCCCATTCTGGAAGCAATAGGCAATGAATGCTCAGGTTATAACCCAGGGCAGGGCAGGGCTGCAACTCAAGTTTCCTTCTTATGTGGGCTCTCTTCTATACTCTACTCTGTTTCCAAGCCCCGAGAGAGGGCGACCCTGAGAGAGAGAGAGAGAGAGAGAGAGAGAGAGACAGTTAGAGAGAGAGTTAGAGAGAGAGAGAGAGAGAGACCTGTCAGAGAATGTGCCCTTCAAGGGGCCCAGGGTGGGATGCTAGGCACTAGTGTTTATGAACCCCAGGTTCTAGGGTTGGGCGGTCTAGAAACAGAGCAGTAGTGTTGGTCTGGTGACATGTGCACGACAACTGGTCTTTTTATTTAAAAAGATGTATTTATTTTTATTGGAAAAGCAGACCAGATTTATGGAGAGGATGAGCAAAAGCGACAAGTATCTTCCATCCGCTGGTTCACTCCCCAAATGTCTACCATGGTCAGAGCTGAGCTGTTCTGAAGCCAGGAGCCAGGAGCCTGCTCTAGGTCTACTACGTGGGTGCAGGATCCCAAGGCTTTGGACAATCCTCTACTGCTTTCCCAGGTTAAAGCAGGGAGCTGGATAGGAAGTGGAACAGCAGGGACGCAAAACTGAGTCCATATGGGATCCTGGCACTTGCAAAGTGAGTATTTAGCTGTTGAGCCAACATGCCAGGCCCAGTGGCTGGCATTAATCCTCTATGCCACCATATCAAGTGTAACTCCAGAGCCCCTTGATGCCCTCTCACCAAACTTTAATTGTAGGTATTTCTTCCCCCTGGGGTGGAGGGATTTACTGGGAGTAGAGGTGCACAGAGTGAAGAGGGGAGTCCCTTGATTTACAGGTGCTGGTGGCTCTTGGTGTGCACCCCAGACCCTTGTGGCCAGGCTCAGGGGTACCCTGGGAAAGATATCTCCCACTCTGCCCCTCTGCATCCATCTTTGTACAATACCAAAGAGTTTGCTGTATGTCAAGTTCGCGTGGACCTGGGAGAGACTCATGGGGGAGGAGCAGAACAAAAGGGTCCAAGAATGGGGTATGGGAGTGATTTCCACCTTGAACCTTGACTGCCTGGAAAGCCCCACGCATGTGTGGATGCTTGCTAAGGCGGTGCAGATATGATCCATACGCATGCTCTGGCCCTGGCACTGCCAGAGCGAATCTATTTCATCCCCTAGGAAAGGGGAGGAAAGGGGGTGACAGCACTGGCCCGGCAGGACCCAGCCGGAGGCACACCAGGACATAAGACACTCAGTACTCCCACCACATCTCCCGCTGAAGATCTCACCTGAGACCTAGAAGAAACAGTTGATGCTCATCCATTTTCCCAATGGCCCACTTCCTCTTCTAGCCTGGAGAACCCCAGCCCAGCCAGAGTTGCCCCTGGAGCAGCCAAGGTCAGGGCAGGACCTTGCTTCCCCACTGTCTTGGTCCTTGGCATGTAGCCTGTGGTCTGGCAAACTGTAGTCCCGTGGACTTGTAGATGCTTTACAGATCTGATTCCTGTCAAGATGCCGGTGAAGAAACCCAAGAGGCTCACGTGGGACAATCAGCATGGATGTGAGTGCATTGATAAAGGTCCCATGGCTCTCATGTGAAAGCGTGGTGGCTTTGGAAATCCCTGCAGCTCACTTGGTGTCAGGGCAGAGCTAGAGGCAGTAGTAGCCCTTGCTGCTCAGAGTTCTTCCTAGAATAGAAAGCTATAGCATCAAAAAATGCATGCCCCACAAGATGCGACCCAGAGAGCCCAATGAAAATGGGCCAATGCCTGCCCATATGGGCTACAGGCAGGGCCCTTGGTCACTGCATCAACCCAGGGCCAACCCAGGAGGCAGAATGGCAGAGTAGCTGAGGGCAAGGTCCTGCCATACTAGCATGTCCCAGTCAGCTTTCCCCGTCACCAACCCTTGAACCTCTAGGCCCTGGCTTGGAGAAACTGCTCAGTAGTTGGAGCTCTTGCTAATGACCTGAGACCTCTCTCCCCCAACCACCACAGGGCAGTAGTGGATTTGTGCCCACCTTGCAAGTGAAGACTGAAGTGAGCTTGGCAGCGTGGCCTAGCAGCTGAAGTCCTCGCCTTGAATGTGCCAGGATCCCATATGGGTGCTGGTTCTAATTCCAGCAGCTCCACTTCCCATCCAGCTCCCTGCTTGTGGCCTGGGAAAGCAGTCGAGGACAGCCCAAAGCCTGGGGACCCTGCACCCATGTGGAAGACCTAGAAGAAGTTCTTGGCTCCTGGCTTTGGATCGGCATAGTACTGGCCATTGCGCTCACTTGGGGAGTGAATCAAAGGATGGAATGTCTCTCTATCTCTCCTCCTCTCTATATATCTGACTTTCCAGTAAAAATAAAATAAATCTTAAAAAAAAAAAAAAGACTGAAACTCAGGAAGTTCCTGGTCTTGTCCCAGGGTCATACCCCTGTGACCTGCATGGCTGGGTCCTGGGCCTGGGCCTGTGGGCCCCTGAGCCATCACTTTCTCAGTCCTGTGTGTGGCTCCCTGAACAGAAGCTGACTCAGAGCAAACAGACTCAAGGGCATCACTTTCTAGAGCTCCGCAAGCCGGGGCAATGCTGAAACAAGGAGAAAGAGGCAGAGAGAATGCCTGGCCAAAGGGACAATAAAGACGCATGTGCCAGGATGCTAGAAGGTTCCAGAAGGGGGATTCAAGTGTGCCTCTTGCTCCATCCAATATTCAAGTGAGCTAGGTTGGCTCTGGGTACCAATTGGTTGTGAGATAAGGGCCAATGGGTTCAGCCTTGAGCTGAGGCCAGCCTTACCATGCTCCTCATGCGGCTTCCTCTTATTTAGCTTGGCTCTGAGCACACCCTTCATTTGGCCAACTCGAGAGTACTGTGGCAGCCTTGACAAGTTTGGCTTTTTGAAGATCACCATCAGTAATGTCAGTTACAACTTTTCCGGTCAATTCTGTCAGTATTCCAGTCAGGTAAGCAGAAAATTCCAGAAAGTCAGGCTGCATCACTTGTATTGAAATCCTGTGAACACGCCTGCAAAATCCATCAGAAACTCGGCCCATTCATCTCGCGGTCCTGGGAGTCTAGACACAAGTTCAGGCTTCACGCGGACTACAGAGGTTAGTGGGAAAGCTCGTGAGGTCTGGCCAAACTCCAGTGAGGTCAGTCCAAAATCTGGATCCGTCCAGGGCTCAGTGTGGTGGAGCGGATGTCTGCAGTCAAGTATTTAGTCAGAGCTGTCCCACCGGCAAGCTGCCCCATCAGCGTGGAAGAGGCCCAGCCTGCGAACGAGAGAAGGTGAGGGCTGGCTGTAGGCACAAGTCCGGGAGCCATCGTGGAAACAAAATGGTGCCATCTGGGACCTTCCAGACCTTCTACTTCAGGAGCCCCACCCAGGACATGAAAGGCTGACCACAATCGAAGTTAGAAACCACTCGGCTGACCCCTGTGGCTGCAGCTTAACCCTGAGCCGTGCTAAGTCGGTCCTCCTGTCTAGGCACTGGGCAGCCAGCCAGCAAGTCCGCATGGAAAGGCCGGTGGCTGGTGTGCACACATAGCACATGCCTGTCCCCGCACGGCCTGCCTATCTGTTCTCCCACGCTCCTTTCCTTCTCTGGCCCGCACTGTGCAGGCAAAGCCAAGAGCTGGCTGGCCGGGGCCCCAGTGCGTGGAGGTGTAGCTGGGCTCTGACCCAGCTCCTCAAACAGGTTCCATATGGGCCTCCCGGCTGCCCCTCCGGCTGCTTCCCCACCTTGACTGTTTCTGACATTAAAACCTTCTCCTGGCTGTCAGCAGACAGCCACAGGGCAGGGCCGAGCCATGTGGAATAGTCATCAAAGAGCTAGCAGGAGAGGGCAGGTTTCCTGGGCGGTGGGTTGGATGCATCGGCAGGGGTGGGAGCAGGTGGGCCGAGCAAGGGCAAAGACCCCCCATCTGGTCCCTCAGCCCAGCCACAACCTCTGGAGAAGTCTCCGAATGGCTGGCCTTGGACCCAGGACCCCACAACTCCAGTTGGGGCTCCCTGATTCTCCTCTAGGACCACATTCCTTCTGTAGCTGAGAGAGCTGTGTTGAAAGCAAAGGAGGGTACAGCTGAGATGGGTGGGGACCTGGAGGGAGCTGAGACACTAATCTGCATTTGTCACCCCCAGTGTCGCATGAACCCTGAGCAGTTGGCAGGGACAGAAATGCTGTCTGGTACTGTGCAGGGCCCAGCGCTCACCTAGCTGGGAGAAAGTCCTGAGATCTGGGGTAATAGGGTGTGCTTGGGTGAGGACATTCCCGGATCCTGGGACTGTGGCAATTGACCCCCTGGGACTGAGATAGTGGAGTGATTTCATTGCCAGCCCGGCAGCCCTGGCAGTTCCGGCTGAACCTTGGTCTTGAGTGAGAGCCTGTTCCCACTCTGGCTTGATCTTCCCTGGAAGGGCTTCAATTGCCTGTGAAACCTGAGAACATGTGTATGCACACACACACACACACACACACACACACACATACACACACACGGCCTTCTGTCTGTGTGTCCTTTTGGGGTACCTGATACTTCTAAAAGCCCAAGGACTTCTCATACACCGACCCACCTGCCCAGCTGCCCCGCCCCACAGAGCCAAAGCCTGGAGCCCAAATATGTGGTATCCACCCAGAGGCACAGCTGATCTGCCGCTGAGCCCATGCTGAGCCACATTCCAGGCCTTCTTAACTTTCATCCCTCTTCTGCCTTGTGGCAGCCCTGTGTCCAGGAGCTGGTCTCAGCATCTGGGGCTCTGGGCACTTGGAAGCTCCCATTGGAGCAGTCTGCCCATTCACCCTCCTGTTGCCCAGCCAGTCACTCTGTTGGCCCAACCCTGGGAGCCCATCCTCCTTGCTTGGAAGATCAAAGTCGGCCCCGCGGCTGTGCTGGGTGATGACATGTGGCTGCGGCAGGTGGGGATTTAACATCTCAGCACTCAGAGTGCTTCAGCGATCTTCACTCCAACGGGCTCATAGAGAGGAAGGGGTGCTGAGGTCTGCCAAGCTGAGACCGGAACCCAGAATGAGCTGTGTGAAGAGGGAGGTCCCTGGGGGTTGATGTTGGGCAGCCATGGAGGCTGCCAAATGCCTGAGCCTCGGCTGCTTCTCTGAACCCACAGAAGGGTGCCAGGGAGACCCACAGTGGGTGACAGGACACAGCCTAGAGCTTAGAAGAAGCAGGATTGGTGCAGCATTTGGGAACACTGCTGTGGGGACAAGATCCCTGGGAGAGGAGTCCTAGCACCTCCCCCAACCTTCTTGCCTGCCTTCTCCTTTGCTGTAACCTTCTTTCTAGCTGTGATAGTCACTGCTATGCAAAGGAGGAAATGTGAGCTTATTTTGTTTCTCCTTTGGGGGTGGATTTTGGATATCTGGGTAGGATCAATCCTATGACCCAGCTTCCTTGCATGTGCATGTGGCAGGGAGGTCACATGTATGAGCTCACATCTTAGCATTCACCCTGACCAGCTGGTCTCCCTTATAAAGTGTCAGAAAGCTTTTTCTCACAGCTCCTATGAGGACAACACAGGTATGGTCCTTGCCGGCATCTCCGATCCCATGTTCTGGCTCCATCTTCCTGCAGCCGGGCACCTGCCAAGTGTTTCCTGCAAGTTGTCTTCCTGGGGTCGAGTGCATCTTTTTCACCCTGGTCCAAATCAGCCAAGACTCTGATTGGTTGCTTCCCAGGCCCCACCTTCTTCTGCTGTGTTGGCCATGCCCCAGGGGGATGCACATGTTTGAGGAGCTCTTTCCTAGGGCTGTATTCCCTACTCCCTATTCCATCCTTTGAGCTGTTCCTGGGAAGGAGGCCAGGCAAGACTTGAATGGGACCTCCATGCCAGATCCTGGAGGCAACCAGAGGTGCCAGGGCTCAGCAGAAATGTGAGAGTGAAGTCCAACAAACAGGCCCTGGCCACAGAGGAGGCAGCCGGCCAGAAGAGTTCTAGGAGGAGACCTCAGAGGGAAGGGCCCGCAGTGAAGTTTTGCATTTAACATGAGTGATTTCTTGAACCCAGGGTGGGGTCAGACTAGAGGAACAGGTCCAGCACTGGCCCTTTGCAGGCCTGAGAGACAGGGAGAGGGGAGAGTGAGCATCAGTTTGGCCAGAAGCAAAGTCCTTGCCTTGCATACCCCAGGATCCCATATGGCACCAGTTCCCAACCAGGTCCCTGCTTGTGGCCTGGGAAAGCAGTCTAGGACAGCCCCAAACCTTGGGACCCTGTACCCACGTGGGAGACCCGGAAGAAGCTCCTGGCTTTGGATCAGCTCAGCTCTAGCTATCGCAGCCACTTGAGGAGTAAACCAGTGGATATAAGATCTTTAGCTCTGTCTCTCTTTCACTCTGTAAATGTGCCTTTCCAATAAAAATAAATAAATCTTTGAAAAAGAGTGAGAAAGCTGAGCAGGAAGTTGCCACGGCAGTGTGGGTTACAGGACTTGCACAACAAGGCTGCAGCCTGAGTGTGGTGCTGGCTTCACCGACAGCACTGTCATTCCCACCTTCAGCCCCATGCACACTTGCACTTTGCAGATGAGGACCCCAAGCCACCGCAGCCACATGCCCATGGTGTGGCAGGAATCAGAGGCATACCTGTGTCAGCATGACTTCAAGCCATACTCCTGGCTAATCCTCTTTACCCATGCCACCTTGGGAGTCAGGAGGTACATTTAAAAATCTTCATCTCCATGTTGGGGTTGAGCAATGTCTCCCAGATGAGAGCAGGGATCCAAATAGTTGAACCATCTTCCACTGTTTTCCGAAGTGCATTAATAAGGACTAGAACTAGATTTGAAGTGGAGAAGCCATGGCTTGAACTGGCACTCACATGGCAACTGGTGTTCATATGGGAACTGGCGCTCGTATGGGATGCTGGCATCTGATGCTTCAGAATGCTGATCCTGTGGCTGACGATGCCTCGAGGAGTGCACTGAGCACTGACTGATTTGAACAGTTGCCTTGGTTCAAGGAAGAATTAACTGGCATCAGCCTAAGGAACCAAAAAAAAAAAATCCATCAAACAGCAGTGTGTTTACCTGCACGGCTTTGCACAGTTTAAAACAACACCCACCAGAAGGTGCTGGGTGCTGCTGCTGTGCGTGGTGTGCTAGCCCCTTGTGGACGTGGGCAGCGTGGATGCGCACAGATTAGCAAGGACCCTGGTGCTTCAGTGCCCAGTTGGGGAAGCAGAGCTTTAAGACTGTTAACCATGGTTGTCTTCAGGAAGTGGAACTTGGATCATTTTCACTTTTGCTTTCTACTTGTTCCATCTTTCTTGTAAAATTTTTGTATGTAGTTTCTTTTTATTTGAAAGAAAAATAAAGGGAAAGACATCACTGAAACAAAAAAGATTTATGCTTCTAAAATCCCCAATGTCTCAGGAGAGTTGGCTGGGGTGATGTATGCATAGAGCCGGCAGTGTAGGCCTGGGGCAGCCAGGGTTCCCTTCCCCACCACACCCCCAGCCCTCCCGCTATGGCTGCCTGCAACCTGTTGAAGCTCTCTTGGGAACTTCGCACCCTTGTGCCTTGGAAGGAAGGCCATTTGCCATTTTGTTGGCTGGCTGGCATCACTGTAGGTACGGAAGGGAAAAATGTGTGCTAAGAAACTGACAGGTGTTGTCAGGAAGACGTCCCCTCTGGGGAGAGGCGAGTGACCCCTGGTTTGTTTCTGTACTCCTTAGGCCACAGTAATTGTGAGGACTCTCAAACATAGCATTCGTCTTATCAGTGCTGTCCATATCTGTCTCTCAGCTAGAGAAATCAGACCGCCTGGTGATGTGTGGACAGAGATAGATGGGGCCGAGAGTTCAAGTGTGAGGCTGTGCAGCTGTGCACCTGTTTCTTGGAGGCAACTGAGCCCTGCCTTCCTTGGCAGAACTTTCAAGGGTTGCCTCCTGCACTAGTCAAGTTTTACACGGGGATGTGGCAGCCCTGAATACTCCTAGGAGTTGTTCAAATCCAGTCTAGCACTTGGACTAAGCAGCTGTTACTGGACTCCAGGGTCAAGGCACAGAGAAAGAGAAGCAAGGATATAGATTCCTATCTCAGCACCCAGCATTGCCTTTGGTTCTGCTTCTTTTCCAGTCTGGGGAAGGTTCTACCCCAGTCCTGTTGTCTCTGGAAAGGTATTCATGTTCCACCTGGGGGAAGCAGGAGACAGGGCCAGGGAGCCTTTGGGTGGGAAGTTGACAAGTGTGGATTGTAACCCTAACTTGGGAAACGAAATCATCATTCACCACTAAGGACTTTATGACAAACATCTCCTTTTGTTAACTGGGTTTCCCATGTAGCATTGTAGGTGGAAATTTGCTGAGAAAGAAATTTACTTTAAACAAATAGAATTGCAAGGTCATGGTTAAGAGCCAGGCCCCTGGCGCCAGAGCCCCTGGTCTGTAACCTTGGTTTTGTTTCTTCATTTTTTTTTTACAAGATTTATTTATTTGAAAGAGTCACAGAGAAAAAGAAGGACACACACACACCCCTCCACCCACTGGTTTATTCCCCAAGTGCCTGCCATGACCAGGGCTGTGCCAGGCTATAGTCAGGACCAGGAGCTTCTTTTGGGTCTCCCATGTGCTTCTCCAGGCAATGAGCAGGAAGCTGGCTGGAAATGAAGCAGCCTGAACACAGTTGAGCCTGCCTTGCTGTGGGGTACTAGGTGAGTTACCTAACCTCTTTTTGTTCTGGCTTCATCATCTGTAAAGTGGGGCCCCCTGGTTCCTTAGACCACAGACTCCTGAGGGTAGGAAAGCAGCAGGGTGAGTCTCATTGTAAGCCCAGGCACGCTTGTTCTCAAACTTTTTTGTCCCCAGACACCTTGAAAACTGAACGCCTCAAAGTGGCTTCCTTTAGAACATGGTACACTTACCCTTATTACAACTTTAGAATTTTAATTGATTTTAAATTAAGATTATTTAAAAACAATGAAGTCATTGCATGTTAACATAAATTGCACATTTTATGAAAAAAATCTACATTTTTCAAAACACAAGAATTCAGTGGGAGGAGAGGCATTGTTTTGCATTTTGGCAAAATCTTGCTTATGTCAGGCCTAATGGGATGCAGCTGGCATCTCCTACTTGCTTCTACAGTCAGATTGTACTCATGGGTTGTTTTCATTGAAATCAATGCAGAGCGTCTGGCCTCCCAAAGATACTGGGTTGGCAAAGAGAAGAACTTCAGCACCCCGTGGAATGATCTCAGGGTCCTCCGGGGACTTCAGCTCATGCTCTGAGAATCTTCGCCTTTCAGCAGCGTTGGAGTAGGGCAGGCCAGCTTTCCCCACCCTTGTATGACAGTCAGATCCTCTGAAAGCTTCCAAAGGGACATGGCATGGCAAGGGTCAGAGACTGACGTCGTGCAGGTGCCAGAGTGAGGACTCACCATCTGCTTCCTGCTATGGTGCCTTTCTGGCCTTACAGGACAAGACTGTGGAAAGGCAGCCACCACATGAGCTCCTTTTGTGAAGGATTATTTTGTTTGTTTACTTATTTATTTCTTCATTTGTGTTTATTTGAAAGGCAAGGAAAAAGAGAGAGAAAAATTTTCATCTGCTGGCTCACTCCCCAGATGGCCTCAGCAGCCATGACTGGACCAGGTCAAGCTAAAGCCAAGAATCAGAAAATCCACCAAACTCTCCCACATGTGGCAGGGACAAAGCACTGAAAACTCACCATTTTACTGACTTGAAAATATTTTTTTCTGAGCATTGTTCATGAAAGACAGTTGGCTGCATGTAAAATCCCAGATCAATAGTTATGTTCCCTTCAGCATTTTGAAAGCATTTTCTTTCTCTTGGCTTCTGCTGTGGCTAAGAGTCAACTAGCAATCCAATTGCAATTCTCTTCATAGGTGAGTGGTCTTCTCTGTGTGCATGTTTTGTTTAAGATTTATTTTTATTGGAAAGTCAGAGAGGAGGAGAGACAGAGAGGGAGATCTTCTGTCCTATGATTCACTCCCCAAGTGACTGCAATGGCTGGTGCTGAGCCGATCCGAAGCCAGGAGCCAGGGGCTTCTTCCAGGTATCCCACACAAGTGCAGGGTCCTGAGGCTTTGGACAATCCTCTACTCCTTTCCCAGGCCATAAGAAGGGAGCTGGATGGGAAATGGAGGAGCCAGGATATGAACTGGCACCCTTATAGGATGCTGGTATCTGCAAGGTGAGGACTTAACCATTGAGCCATTGTGCCAGCCCGCACCTCTCCCGCCATCCTCCTCTTGTAGGACTCTACCCACAACCTCATGCAAACTTCAACATTCCCTTTTCTCTCTAAATGCAATCACATTAAGGATGAGGATATATTTTGGGGTACAGATCACAATGTAAATCAAAAGGAGAATTTTAGTACATGATGCAATTAAGATTGCATTCCTACTGAGAAGATAACAGACTTTAGATTAATACATAGCACAAGTCACTGCATTTAAAACATATTACACAGCCATCAAGGAGTTTTTATTTGGAAAAACCTATACAATATGAAAATTTAAAAACAAAGGATTCCATGACACTTGGAAGCAGGTACAGAACAACCGCCACAGGGCAAAGGAAGAGTCGCTTTGTTGGTATCATTAAGATCTCAGTACATGCTGCTCTCTGAGACAGGGAAGCAAACGCAGGAAGTTTGTTTCCCTGCCTCAGACTGGGAGCAGGTGGACAATACTGCAGTGCAGCCACGTTTGCCTGGACAGGAACTCCAGGCAGTGGACAGTGGATAGGAACTCCAGGCAGTGGACAGTGGACAGAAACTCCAGCCAGACCTCCACACTTATGCTGCCTTTCTAAAAGTCCACACGTGTAAGGGAAAATGGAATGAAAAGATCAGCTTGTTTTGCTGCAGGACATGTTGAAATCCACACATGAAGGGATGTGCACTTCCTTGGTGAAATTTATCTCAAAGGATTTCTGGGTACTATTGTGAGTAGCATTTTCCAGCTGTTGTGAGCATAGAAACACAACTGATGCTTGCATTTCAACCTTGCTCCCTTGCTAATCACCCCAGGAACTTCTTTATAGTTGTCTTGAATTTCCAGCATATAGATCTGCCTTCCTTACAAATAAAGTTAAACATCGTTCTCCATCCGGCTACTTTCAGGCCTTCTTAAGTGGTTGGAGAGGCTGGAAATCAAGATGGGAGATATCCTCTTCAATGAAAACTGCTAAAATGATCGAGCAGCTGCATGAAAACAAATAAGCAAGAAACAAAACCAGACACTCTCCCCGCCTCGCCTGGTCAGCTCCCCCCGTGTGGGCTTTGGAAATCTCTCTGGGCACAGCTCTCTGGCAATTTGCTCTTCCCCCAGTGAGGTTCCGAGGGATGCTGCACAGTTTCAAATGGAGCCCGAGGTGCAACAGGATGCCACACCTTTCTCTGCAGTACTCCTCTACATAATTTCCATCCCTCAACTCAGCATGGCTGTCCTGCATTCCAGAAGTAGCTTCATTGATTTCTCTGCCCCACCCCTATTCTGCGTTTCCCATTATCCTGTGTCTGAGAACTGCCGCTCCAAGCATTTTCCCCCAGTTCTGTAGTTGACGACAGAAAGCTCGGAACTCATTATCTCCTCGTAGTCCCGCAGTGAAACCCTAGTCGTTTGTGACACTTTTCTATTCCTTACTTGTTTGTTGTATTTCTTCTTGTTTTCCTTTAACTATTTCAAACATGCTTATTTCATTGACTGACTGACAATCTCCCGACATTTGAAGCACCTAACGCTGGCCTGACTCCCACTCCATTTTTGGTCATGAGCGCATATTTGACTAACCCTCATTTCTGGGCACCCCAGGACCCTCCACAGGTGCACAATCCCCCCACCCCCTGAGACCTGGCATCTTGTCTGATTGAGACTCAGAGAAATGCTTCCAAATTGGGACCCCCATGTATTCCCTCCAATCGAAGTCCCAGACTTCTTAGACACCTGTCTTTTGGCACCTCTGATGCTTCAGTGTTGCCAATAAACTTTATTTGCCCTCAGTTAAATGCTCTTTTTGGGTTTGGGTTCCTGGTGGATTTTTTTTTTCTTCCTCTGAATATTTTCTTAGCATCCTGCAAAATCACAAGAAGGCTTCAGATCAGGCACTGTAACTCTCCCTGGGACTAGTTCTTTAGTAAACAGGCTTTTGTCCAGTCTGACATGCTGTATTGCTGGCATCAAAACTCCAGGGCATCCCCTGCCAACACCCACCCTTTCTCTAGCACCCACTGCTTTGGTCTGGGTGCCTGACTCATTCTTCTGTGTCCCCACCTCCAGGCTGCTCTCAGCCCCTGGCAAGAGCAAGAGAAATCCATTCCCTGCTTGGAGCAATGCATTTGACAAAACCTATGCAACATACTGATGCCCTTAGAACGGTCCTGCCTCGCCTGCCAGCCCTCCCTGCACGGCAAGGCTTTGTCCCACCATCTCAGGACCACTCTTGGAGCATCACTGGGGGTTGAAAGCTCCCTGCTGCCTTTCCCACATGACTTGGCCTCCATGGGCCCCTAAGCTGCTGGCATTGTGGGGGGAGGAAGGAAGGGGTGGGGTGGGCATCCCTGGGTTGGGACACCCTGGGAGGTTCAAGTCTTGTGAGGACAAGGGTCAGCAGGTGCAGCCTGTGCCAGAACATCCCTAGCAACACACGCTCCCAGCCCCTGCCACAATCCTTGCCTGTGAAAAGAGCAAAACAAAGTTGAGGAGAGCAAACGTGAGTTGGAGGCTGTGGGAGTCCTCGTGGGGGCAGATGACAGGGCTCGGCGGTCCGGGTGTTTGGTCAGGCAGGCCGCCAGCCCGCACCCTGTCTCCCGGGGCCCTCAGTGTCTGGGGCAGTAAATCACCTACAGGATGCCCTCTCTGAGGGGAGACAGGGCTGGGGGGCCTCCCAGGGCTGGGCAGAGAGAGGGCTGCCTACACAAAGACCCTCTGCTCCTTCCACCTGCAAACCAGCAGCCTCTGCAGCTGAAAAGGATTTGGGGTCAGAGCTGGGCTGGGGGTGCTGGGAACAGGCAGGGAGAGGCTGGGAGGGCTGCTCTGTCAGAAGCCTCTGTCTCCAGGGCCTATGCTCTCTGGAGACCAGCACTTCACCCCCGCCCTCCCCACCGCACACCTATCAGTCACCCTGGGGTCCTGCTCAGACCCTCGCACTGTTGCTGGGGCAGTCTAGAGTGTGGCCTGGTATTCTGCATTCCCATCAGGCTCCCAGATGTATGGGCAGAGATTTGGCCAGGCCACAAAGGAGGCTGGGGAGCTATGCCAAGCATCATTTGGAGCTCTTCAAGGTGAGCCCGGCCCTTCAGCACCCGGAATCAGAGTTTCGGGGTTCGTGCTGGCGGCCTCTCTGTGTGTGCTTCCTTATGTTCTCCTCCCCGCAGATGGTTCACAGTACCAGCTACTCAGCTAGACTAGGGAAGACTAGCCCCACTCACACACAGGTGTCGGGACCCTCGCACTCGTGCAATGGGAGGCATGGCTGGAAGGAGGCGCTTTGTGTTCTGTCCGGCAGCACAAGGAATAACCATGGCTCACATGGTGTTGTGCGATTCTTTTTTAAAGATTTATTTTATTTTTATTGGAAAGGCACATTTACAGAGAAGAGAGAAAGAAAGCTCTTTCATCTGCTGGTTCACTCCTCAAGTGGCCACAATAGCCTCAGCTGAGTTGATCCGAAGCCAGGAGCCAGGAGCTTTTTACTGGTTCTCCACATGGATGCAGAGGCACAGAGCTTTGGGCCATCCTCCCCTGATTTCCTAGGCCATAAATAGGGGAGCTGGATGGGAAGTGGAGCAGCTGGGACACAAACCAGCACTGATATGGGATGTTGGTGCCTGGAGGTAGAGGACTAGCCAGTTGATCCATCGCACTAGCTCCTGGCTGTGCAGTTCTTGCTGCAGCACTTCAGTGGCTCTGGCCCCTGTGCCCTGCGCTGACTGCCAAAACTCCCCTTTTGCTCTGTGTGTACGGCCCTGAATTCACACAGGGCTTGGCATTTCTGCTCTGCTGGGAAATTTTCCCTCTCTCATCTGAGTGAGCGACGCAGCTGGGGGCCCTGCCCCATTGCTCCCCACTGACCCCAGGCCTGGCTGCCAATGCTGGGCACGAAGTGCTAACGCCCAGCCTGGAGCACAGCCCCCTCCCACCCCTGCCGCCCTGCATCTGGTTTCCATCTTCCTCCACCACAGCCCAGCTGAGCAGAGCTTCGATCCTGGTAACTTGCAAAATCGTGTCCACAGGCCGGGTCCAGCCTCCGCAGTCTCCTGCAGAGGTCTCTGTCCATCCCCACGCCCCCGCCCCCATGGCCTTTGGAGGGCATGCAGGGTCCAGAGCAGAAGTAAGGTTGGAGGAGTGTTGGTTGCTGGGAGAAGAAGGGAAGTGGACAAGCTTGGGGACACCTTAGAAGAATGGAAGATGTCCTGACCGCAGGGAACATTCCCACGTCATCCCTTGGGCTGTGAGTCCTGCACCAGAGGCAACAGGAAGTGGGGCACCCACCCACCTCACAGAGGGAGGGCTGTCCAGGCCTCTCAGGAGCAGAGAAGGTGGCCCCATGCGGAAGGAACATAGGGACTGGCAAAGTCAGATTCTCTGAGGGAACTTCAATAAGTTCCTAGAGAAATGGAGTTACAAGATAGGAATATTTTAGTGCCAAGAAGCTGGAAAACCATGCCTGGCTGCTTTGTCATGTGCATTTTCTATGACCCCTTTGAAGACCTTTTGTACTTTAAGAGATGACAGTCAGAAAGACAACAGCCTTGTCACACTCTCTGGCTGGACGACCCCTCTCCCAAAAGTCCTCCCATCACGGGGGCCCCAGCTCTGCGCCAGTCAGGGATGCTGGCACTGGGGTCTCACAAGGCTGGGCTGAGTCCTGGTCCTATGCTTGCCCCAAGTGGGTCATGGGAACTTTTATAGACAGATTCTCCTTCTGAAAAGTCAACAAAATTGAACTGGACAAGCAATGGCCCATAGCAGGCACATAGAAGGCAGCTAAGAAATTATCTTAGTATCTGTTATCACCCATCCCTTCACTCATGCATTCAGCCATCCACCCACTGAAAAATTCATCCATTCCTTCAACCATCCACCCACTGAACAGTCCTTCCTTCTTCCTTCCTTCTACCCATCCATCAATCCACTGTTCAATCTATTTCTCCAATCAATCCATTTAAATCTATATGATCTCAGTGTTCACATGGCCTGGCAGGTCTCCACCCAGCGGCCTTGTTCACTGGACTGCTCCTGGACCCTCCCTCAGAAGTCCTATTCCAACCAGCCTGGTGGGACCCAGGAGTCTGCACGTGGAGTGAGCATTCTGGTGGTTGGCACTCGGGCCCCGGTCAGGAAACACCAGCCCAGGGCTTCTCCCATGTCACCAAGGGGGAAACTGAGGCAGAGAATGTGACTCATTCAGCTGTGTAATTTAATGATCCTAGCAGGTCTAGAGCCCTAGTTGGGGTCTCTTTCTCTCTCTCTTTCCCCTGATTGCCTCCATGGGTGGGAGTGAGTGTGACCACGAGGCCCTGGGCTCGGGGGAGAGGAGGAGATGCTGGCAGCCCTCAGGCTGTCTCCACCGTCCTCATCTGCTCTCTGCCCCGACTCCCACATTGAGCCTGTCGGACCCAGGGATTTATTTTGCTGGGCCCGCTTTCAGCCTTTATCTCTCGCATTAATTTATGTCCCTGTCTTTTCTCCCCGGCCGGCTGCTCCACCGTTCTGATGACTTTGCCACAGCCACATCAATCTCCAGCCCTGAGTAGCTGTGCCCTCCAGCCGGGCCTCCAGAGACAGGCGGCAGCTGTCTGGGTGCGTGGATGGCCTGGTCAGCGTTCTCTGTGGAGATGACCATTGTGAGAGCCCCTGGGGGCATGCTGGGTCACATGGCTCGTGTGAAGTGACCTTTCAGGACGGAGCACCAGGAAGGGTGACAGCACTTGCTGGTGGCTGCCAGGGTGACCTGAGGCGCCTGCAGCAGCCCCCAAACTCCAGTGCTATGCTCCGTCAAACAAGGGTAGAGGCCCCAGGATGGCCAGGTATGCATGTGGCAAGTGCATCTCAAGCTGTTTCACAAAGGAACCAATGTCCATGAAAAGAACAGGAGCCAGTTTCAAGATTAAAGTTGGCCAGGTTCTTGGCCGAGCAGAGGATCCTGGGTTGAAGGGTGGCCCTGGAAGCCAGGTGCAGGTTCTGTCCCTGCTGCTGCGGGGATGACTAGGCTTGGGAAAGAGCCATGCAGACAGGAGTCAGGGCACAGGGGGAGCCTCTCCTGGACTTAGGCCAGCTCCAGGGACAAGGAGGAGGCAGAAGGGGACCCACGAGGATGGGTGGGGAACAGTGGGGAGGGGCCAGGCCCAAGACTGAAATGCTTTAGCTCTAAACCCGGGTGCTCCTGGAGCTTCCTGATGAAGAAAGATTATGCCCCTGGGAGCAGGCTGGCCAGCTCCTCCACCGGGGGCCTCCCACCCTGGGAAAAAGCAGTTTGTGGGGGGGAACCCTAAGGAGTTGAAACAATATCATGGACCATTTCTTTGCCACAGGACTTGTGGGGGCCTTGGGGCACACAGAGGGTTCAGGGCAGATGTGTGACCAGGGAGCACCTTTGGGACTATGTCTCGTCAGGCATGCCTGGCCCTGGAGGATCCTTGAAAAGCCAACCAGGAGTAGCAGTTCACACACAGAACCAGCCTGACCACAGCACCTGTGACAAGGCCTCACGGGGGTGCTGCCGGGAGCTCCCAGTCCAGTTCCCCCTCTCTCCAGTGAGATAGGTTTCCAGGAGTAAGTATGAAAAACTGCAGGCCACAGGATTCAAGAAGGAGGCACAGCAGGGAGCTGGATCTCCTTGTGGAGAGCAAAATGGGGGTGGGAGTGGTAGGGAATCTCACTGCAGCATGCAGGGAACAGTGAGTGGGGCTGTACGCATGGGACACATGGGACATCAGAGAACCCACTGACACCACTCACTGCAGGGCGCACACAGACCTGCAGGGGAGCATTTCTGCCCGGAGCATCTGCACAGGCCTCCTTCCCCTGGCACCCAGGAAATAGGCCACTGTGCAGAGTGGGAAGGCGCAGGGCGCCCTCTGCTGGGATGTGTGGGTCATTTCTCCCCAGGGAGGATTTGGAGGATGCGGATGAGAAGGAATGGGAGGGTCACTTCTTCTAAACTCCTAGTAACAGGCGAATTGGGCAGGGCAGGCAGGGCAAGGCTGGGAAGCTGTTCTGTATCTGTTCTCTGGGACTGACTTCAGGTTTCACAGAGCTAAGATCCAGGACAGGGGAGGGACCACAGGTTCACAGAGCATTGCCCAAGGGTCTCCTCCTGTCTCCCAGCTCCTGCCCCATTACCACCATCAGCCCGCCCTGGGGTGGCTCCGAGAGAGCAGGGCTGAAGCCTGGTTTTGGCTCTGGGCCCCTGAGATGGGGCTCTGCTGCTCTGACTGCCCATAGCTCTTGGTCTGGTTTAAACGCCAGAGCTCACTGCCATGTGGGTGGCAGGAATCTGACCACCCGAACCACCACCTCCCAGGGTGCTCAGAAGCAGGAGACAGAAATCAGGAGAGTGGTTGAAGGACACAAACTAAGATTACTCAAACCTGGGACATTGGTGCCCCAATCAGCATCCCAATACTGCAGCAAACACCTGCGTTGCCCCCAGATTTTGTTTTCTGAAACTATTGCTAATATATAAAGAAACAAGTAATTTTTGTGTATTGGTCTTGAATGCTACCAGTTCCTGGCTCACTCCTGGGAGTTCATTTAAGGGATTCACGGAATTTTCAGTGTGGCCTAACCTATTACCTGCCGATAAAGACAACTTGGCATCTTCTGCCCCCATCTGGATGTTTTGCTGTTCTCTTTTTTGTCTTGCTGCTCCAGCTTTAACCCCAGCGCCACAGCAGACAGGTCAGGTGAGAGGGGGCATCCTGGTCACAGAGAAGGGGCAGGTGAGGAGAGCTGAGCATCTCGCAGTGGGAGCGAGCGGGGCTCTTTTAGCATCTGCTGAAGCCCTTGACATTTGCCAGGGGCCCTGAGCTCCTCCCTCTGCTCCTGGGTGCAAGTGTCTGGAGGAGGTGGCTGCATCTGGGACTCCAGTTCTCTGCGCTGCCTGGAGGCAGAAAACACGGGAGAAACACAGCTTGGCACCTGTGCTCAAAGCACCACGGTCTCCCCTGCCCCAATCTCCTCTGTCTGCTCTCCTGGACTAGCGGGGGCCCTGCTGCCCACACTTCCTCACCGTCCCCCCCACCTTCCTCCACCCCCCCCCCCGGCAGAAACCTGAATGGAAGGAGAGATGAAAGAGAAGGGCTCTTTCTCCAGCTCAGGTTTCCGGGATGCAGCCTCCCCATTCAAAAATAACCCAGAGGGAGAGCAGGCCCCGGCCCGAGCTGGGCGGAGCAGTGAGCACAGCTTGGCTTCCAGGCTGTATTTTTAGGAGTGATATTCAGGCTTGGCCTGGGGACAAGGGGCTGGGAAATGCAAGGCATTTCCTCTTCCTGTCAACGGAGACGCAGAGTGTGTGTGAGTGTGTGCACCAGGCAGGCCTCTGCCACCTTCCCGCTTAGCACCTCCAAAGGAGCAAGCAAAATCCACTTCCTCCATGGCGGGACCACCACCCCCCAGCACGTGCTAGGGCCAACATCCAGAGGAACCCTCCCTGCTCACCCACGAGCTGGCATCCTTGTCACAAGGCTGGACAACTCTGACACCCTTTTTAGACATTCAGAGGTGACACAGTGCCCCCTCCACGCACACTAGTTACCAGCTGTGTGCTGTGAGTGAGTTCCTTTAACTACTGCATGCTTCAGTTACCCAGAGGACTGGCAATGGCCCGTGCTTCAGAGGACACTGGGAGGCCCTAGAGTTCACAGATGTAAAATGATCAGACCCTCAGGCAGCCCACCGTGGGTGGTAGGAGTCCCAGTAAGGGCTGGTAGAGATGCAACAATGACCATGGCCCAGCAGCCTTGAGCTTGGGCTGGGTGGAGGTGGAGTCCCCTGATCCCCGGGGCAGGGGCAGGGGGCTGCCTTTGAGATTTGCAGCTCTGGATCAGTGCCCTGTCCCCCCATCTGCCTCATCGAGCTAGAGGTCTCTCTCACCCACTTTGAAGGCAAAAATACGTAACGGGAGATGCCGCCATCCAGAAGCTGTGGGCAGAGCGGGGGACTCGCAGGGCAGGGGTAGGGGAGTTGCTTCGCTTCCTCTCCTGGGAGGTCGTTTCTCATCATAGGACTTGGAGCTCCTTCTTCAAGGCAGAACCCGTGGTATCATTCAACCTTTGGAAGGAAGGAAATTCCAAACAGCGTTGTGCCGTGACCTTGAGCACATCACACCGAAGCAAAGTAACCAGCCCCCGGAAGACCAGTGCAGTGCGTCCATCAGAATCATGGAGACAGAGACCCGCCCGGGCTCCGGGCATTGGGGAGGGGATCAACGAGTGCTGGGTCAATGGTAGGACAGTTACAGCAGGGCACCGGGGTGACACACGCAAAACATTGTAAAATCGTGAGCTTCCTGCCCGATCATGGCTAAGCACGTACCAACCCTTGCCATGTGTATGCCTCCACCGTAATGGGGAGCAGTTACAATAGATAGTGAACATCTCAGTCTGTTCTGGTCCTTTCTTCTGTAATGCTAAATTCTATTCCCCATCCCTACCCTACCCCTGTTCCTATGTCTTCCTGTCTCCCACATGGCTGTCAGGACTGGCACCTTGGTCACATACAGCTGTTCTTCAAAAAACCCCAGCACTCAAGGCACCCACTGGAGTTGGGGAGTACACAGCTCACCTGCACACTCCAGTGCATGTCTGAGCTCCATGTGCCGGAGGGATCCTCTGAGCCCCAGCACCAGAACCCACGCAAAGGAGGCGGAACAAAGTACAGCATCAAGTAGGAGTAACAAACATAGCCTCCTCACCTGATCTTGACCTATTTCTTTTTTAAAAAAAAATTATTTATTTTATGGGAAAGGCAGATTTACAGAGAGGGGAAACAGAAAGATTGTTCGTCCACTGATTCACTCCCCAAGGGTAGGATTAGCCTGTTGAACCATCATGCCGGGCTCTTTGCCCTGTCTTTGTCACTCTATAAGTTAGGAAGACTGCTCTGTGATTGGTGTCTGTGGTATGAGACCCCACAAGCCATTGTTGATGTCCTGGCCTCTCTTCTCACACATGTTGATAGAACATTGCATTTGTGGCATTCTGGGGACGACTGCACAGAGCTGGTCTGACGGCCCTAGGAGATCAAGAAGAAACGGGAAATCAACAAGAATGGCCCTATTCAAGAATGCCAGGTGGAAACAGGCAGAGAGCTGTACAACCCCACCTCCCACACTCCCCCAGCCCCCGACCAGGTAGGGTGCTTCAGTCTGCGATGAGAGAAACCATCCCTAAGAAGGAGTAGCGTTGGGAGGTCACCCAAGTGACAAGTAGGATGTGGCCAAGCGGCCATGGGGACAGGGTTCTCCCCGGGCTGCTCCACAGAGCCTGGGCATGGAAGTATTGGAGCCAGCCCCTGCTTTTGGCGGCTCTTGACCACTGCTTGCTTTGTCTCTATGCAGTCTCTTAGCCCCACCACACTGTGAGCAGAGCAAGTCCCCAGCAGCCGGCATTTGCAGGTGGATGCTTGCACGCCGCCATTCGGAGGGCCACTGCCTCTGTCCCGTTTCTCCTGCTGCCAGGTACAGGCAGAGAGATAGGACAGACACAGTGTGTGTTCTGAGTGGATATTCAGGTGAGCCTCCCTGTGAAACCATAGGCCATGTGGATACACAGGAGAGGAGGATGCCTAGGTAGGGGCAAAGAGAACCTGGGACCACCAGGCCCGGCTAGAGAAGAGCAGAGCCGCTAGTTGAGGTTCAACTCCCATCAGCCCGGCCCTGGCTGGCTGACTGTAGGGAAAGCACTTGACTTCCTTGTGACTCAGTTGCTTGTTAATAAAGGAAGTCCTGACATCTGCTCTGGAGATGCAAAAAGAGCCAAGGAGATTATAGGCCCAGTGCTCGGCCAGGGTGAGGGGTGACAGGCAAAGAGCAGCATTCATGCCCATCTCGGTTGCCAGAGGACTGGCTACCCACGGGCTAGCTTTCTCCCTTTGTTGGGAACTCGATTCACTCACAAGAGGCTTGATTTGGAGGAGGCTGAGTGACATCGGGATCATGGGCCTGTGTGAACAGATGTTCTCCATGTGTGAAACACTGCGGGCAGAGAGGGGACGTGTGTGGGGCCACATTCCCAGGCTGTGCAGATCCATGTTTTAAGCTTGAACTAGTGGGTATCTACATTTGCAGCTACAGTGAAGAGAGTTCTAAACTGCCTTCAAAGCCTTCATCCATTCCCCCCCATGCCACCTATCCATCTACCCACCCACACATCTGTCTGTCCATCCATCCACCCACCCACCCATCCATCCATCCATCCATCCACTGATCCACCCACCCACCTACGCACCCATCTTCCTGTCCATCCATCTATCCATTCATACAATAAATATTATTTCACACTGGTTTTGTTAGCGGTTGTGATAGTTCTCAATGGTGAATGCTCTAACAGGCATTCTCCCACAGATAGAGCTTGTGGCAAAACTTTTGTGGGAATCCCATGCCTCCAACCCAACCCTCAGCTTCCAGAAAGCTCCTAAATGTTTGTAAAAGTTGCATTTGTTTTCAGCTAGGTATGCTAAAAGACAGGCAGTTGCTGCTGGTGGCTACATCTCTCACTCCTTGGGAAGACTGTATTGTATTTGAGCATGGAACAACCTGAAAACAGAGCTGAGAGGTGAAAGGAGGAAGATGCCACCTGATGTCTTTGAGCACCTGGATCTAACTGTACCTGAAGGCATCCCATCTGCCCCCTGCACTTCCCAAGTACAAAGCACCTTCCAGGCTTATGCAGCAGAACTGCAGTTCTCCATCTCCGTACCCAGGATCCGACAGGAAATGGTGGCCCCCAAGTCCCCATCCTGTAAAAGAGGGCCTAGCCAGGTATCAGAACTAATCGCGTTGAGTCCTCACCACGCTCTAAAATGGGTCATCCAGGGTGGGAGTGAGCCCCAGGCTGAGGCATGACAAGAATCCGTGCAGTCATGAAGCACAGGACTCCTAAGCTGGGCCTGTACAAGGTGGCAACCCCCAGCCTAAGGGCCAGATCCAGCCCAACTCCAGCCTTTGTGTACCCTGGGAGCCAATAACGTTGGCAACAACCTTTGGGGACCAAAAAAACCCAAAAGACAAAGGACTATTTTGTATCATGTGAAAATTCTCAGTTTCAAATTTCAACCTTCACAAGTAGTGTTTTATTAGAACTCTGCCACTTGTGTCCCTTCACATATTGTCTGTTGCTGACTGTCACACAGAGCTGAGTGCTTGCCAAAGGGAAACCTGACATCTTTCCAACTTGCCCCGCGTCATCGAGAAGGCTGGCCGACTCCTGCCGTGCCCTCAACTTCCTGGCTCCGCTTTCCTTGGCTGCCCGCCCCAGCTGTGCGTCGTGTCCTTTGCTGCTTCTACCAGCCCTGGTCCTTAAAGAAGCAGGGTCTTCGTGTAATCAAGGAGGGTGTGAAAAGCAATTAGCCTGAGGCCTGGCAGCTCCTCAGTGCTCAGTACTCCCAAGGGAGCTCACTTCATGGGCTGGTCATGAAGCCCTCACACACATATCCAGGGCAGTTCCATATCTGGTCACCGTCGCCCTGTTGGCATGACCTTGGGCTCGCTGTTCTGTCTCTCTGGCTTCAGGTGCTTCCTGTAAAATGGAAGGAACAGGGGCCTTGTGACGACAGTGCTTTAAGATGGCTTGGTGTGCAATAAATGCCCTATGAGAGCCCAACTGTTGGTGTTGAACTTCATTTCTAAGGGGGTGGATCTTGGGATGCGCCTATGACTGGGTGTGGCCAGGGACAGGGGGCTGGCCTCCTGCCTCTGAGCCCGGTCAGACTGGACTCTGTGACACCTCAGCAGATGTCTCCTTCAAGGCAGGAGATCCTGGGTGTGCACGTGTGTGCACGTGTGTGCATGTATGTAACCAGATGATACACCCAATTGGGGGAAATAAAAAAACAGAGTCAGCCTCAGGTGAAACCAGGAGGATCATAGATCCTCTGCCCTGGCTTCCTCCCTGTAGGGCCAGAGCTGGCCACATCCTCTGTTTCACTTGCTTTGCCCATCCCTGTACTGGCAGCCATTCTGCTTGTGGGCCAGGGGTCAGACCCTGGAGCAGGCCTAGTAGCCTATGGTGCAGGAGGAAGGCTGCAGGGGAAGAGGGGACTTCCAGGCTAGCCCCGCTACTCCTGAGAGTGGCACGAGTACAAACAGAACTGGAGGGTCCTGGCTCTTCTGCCCAGGCTTATGGCCCCCCAGAAGTCTGCAAGTGTTGGGGGAGGGAGATCTCAGGAAGCCTGAGGACACCTTGGTCTCTGTGTCCACTCTGTCCCCTCCCCAGGCACTCAACTGCTATGTGTTTCCAGCCAGAGCCCAGTCCTGCATCCCTACTCCACTGCAGTGGGAACAGGTGTCCCCTCTCGCTAGGGGCAGGGCAGCTGGACAAGACAGGGCAGGAGGGCCTTCCTGGGCCAGTAAAGTGCCCGTTTCTCCTCAGCCACACCAGAGAGGTGGCATCGGGGAGCAGTGGGGCAGCAAGAACCCAGCCTGAGGAGTGGACATGTGGCACTGGTGACACACATGCACACACATGCTCTCTCACACAGACACACATGCACACACGCACATGCATATACATGGCACAAATGGCACACATGTTCTCACACTTGGTATTGATGACATGCATGTTCATGCAAGGCAATGATGACATGCGCACTCAGGCACACACCCAGAGCCCCGGGGAGCACACACATTTCTTGAACATCCTCATCCTGCTGGCCCCATGTGTGTTCCCTGGGTCTACAGTCATCCATCCTTCCTGGGCTTGTTTGACAGCAGCCCTGAGGAGTGACTGTGAGCATCAGAGGATACCCCACAAAGATCAGCAGGTTCCCCTGTGTACCATGACTCCCTTACCCGCAGGCACACCCTGGGAGCCCAGAGTCCAAGGCTGACCTTGAGAATTGGAATCTCAGCAGTGAGGAGGCAGTGCTGGGGTCTGCCAGCCTTTCTGGGGGAGGAGAGGATGGGGGACAGACACCCAGTCGCCCCGCTGTTCAGTCACAGGAAGTTAAGCCAAAGGAGGCAGAGACACCCAGCAACTGCATGCCCAAGCCAGGACTAGGACCAGGGTTCCCTCCAAGCCCCAAACTGCAGGTCTGCAGAATTCCCCACATCCTTTACTATCCTCACCAGCCCTGAGAGTTTTCACTTCTGCCTGCCTCCTGGCAAGGGGGCCAGCTGGCTGTCACATGCTGCAGGTCCTGGGGGGAGGGTAAAGACCAGGATGACGCTCTCATCCATCCCCCTCTCTCATGTGGAGGGCCCCTGATCGGAGGCCTGAGCTCGGCTCCCTGCAGCCACAGATGTTCCACACAGCACGCTGAGTCCCCCACCCCACTCCCGGGAGGCCGGAAAGGGGAGTCCTCAGGCCGCCCAAACATCTGGGCTTTACACAGCTAGCCAAGCTGAGCCATGCAGATGTGTGCAAACAGCTCTGCGCTCGCTGGGTGTCGGCGGAGAGCAGACATCTGGAGGGAGAGAGGCTCTCATGCTGGAGGGGGCACAGATGGGTTCTGTCCCATGATTTAAGATGCAGTTGGCACCACTCTGGGAGCGAGGAGGGACAGGGACCTGGCGGCCAGAACACAGACCCGGTGTTAGCAGCCCAGGCTCACGCAGGGGCTGTCTGGGCACGTTCCACATCCATAAGCAACCCCCACAGTGGCCTCTGGGGACCGGTCCCAGTACCCTCTTCTTGCCCTCAACATCATTCACAGGAAGAGGAATTTTTCAGAGGGAGCAATGGGCTCCTGGGAGGCTCAGGGAGCCAGCAGTGTTTGGCCCTGGAGAGTGGGGCTGCAGCAGGAAGTTGAGCCAGCCCCTCCTCCCAGCTCTCCCAGGGCTTCTGAGAGCAGATATTGCTTCCCAAAGGAAAAGTGAGCTTGTGCCGCTATGGAGACCTGCTGTGGCCAGCAGGGCTATTTATTTTTCTGTCCCTAAGCCTTTAAGTCATCTGTTTACACAGGGAGGAAAAGAAGTTGGGCTCTATGTCCCAGCTTGGGCCCTCTCTCCTACAGCTTGGGGCCTTGTAGACTAAGTCAGGAGCCCAGGAGCCAATTGGGGTGGTGTGTGCCTGGGGCCTGAACTCACAGAGCCACTGGGGGATTGGGCTCTGGTTGGGTTACTGGGCTGGGCAAGCTGGACCACACTGGAACTATGATGGAACTTTGCCGCTTTCTGTGCTTCTTCCCTGCTGTTTGGAGTGCATCTGGGTTCTGAGAACTCAGCACGATGCTGCCTGCCAGCTCACCCTGCCTCCTCGCTCCCCGGGAGCCGGAGTTTGTGTCCCCTCCTAAGAGGTTATGATAGGAAGCATGCACGCGTGTGGCAAGGGGACCAGACAAGGGAGCTAGGGGAACTCCATTCTGCTTCTGCAGGCTGCTGTGCCTCGTTCATGCCGTACATGGAGCATTCCAGGCAGGAGCCTTGGGGTGGGCAGGGGCTTGGCCAGTGGGGGAAGAAGCAACTCAAGACTGTGGCTGAGATGCAGCTACATCCAGGGCCCTGCCACTCGCGGGTCACTTCTGAAACACGCTGGTCTCCACCAGGATACCGTTGAGAAAAATCTCTGTTGCCTGAGACAGAGACTGAGACAGCCCCTGGGGTTGAGAGATGGCATTTCTCCGTACACCTGGGAATCCCCTGTGCCATGTGCCCTGGGGTTTCTTAGCAGGTAGGGGATGAGATAAGCAATGGCTCCCTGTGTGTCCCCACCCGCCTCAGCAAGATAGGCTGTTGAGCTAGCACTGAGCTTGGGCTCTGTCAGACCGATCTCCCCTCGCCCAGGCAGGAGCCAGCAGTCACCCTGTCCCTGCAGAGGCCTCCCATGTTCCTGTCCACTCCGGGCCCCTAGCTGGGAGGTGAAAGAGCTAGACCCTGGGGAGCTCTCTAACACTCCCACTGCTTTGGTTCACCTGCTGGGAGAAAGGAAAGCTCTCCCCGCACTTTGGAGATTATGGCTGCCTCAGCCGAAGAAGATGGCAACCAGTATATGCCTCACCTCTCCTGGATCCTGCTGCTAGACCATAGACCCTAGAACAGCCGCAGACCCCAGCAGGGTCAGGACTGGGGTTCTCGATGCTGCTGGGCAGCAGCAGGGCTGCCCGTCTGCTGGCAGGAAGGAGCTAGGATCTCCTGGATGCTCTGCCCTGGCTTCAGGAACACCAGCTGTCTCTCCCAGTGCCAGCTCCAGTCTGCCTTATGCAGGTCTCAATGCTCCCAACCGGAGAAGTGCTGTAGGGTGGGCCTATGGCTGGGGGTGAGGGCACAGAGCTGCCCTGCACCCTGTTGGCCATTGATCCTCCTCCTGGGCCCTCTGAGAAACAGGAGGGGAGAGAAGACAGTCCCTGAGATGCTGCAGAGCAGGAGAGGGGGCCATCACAGCCTCTGATCAGCACCTCCTGTGGGGAACTGCACTGTTACGGTCTCTGGGCCTTGGGCTTGCAGGGCTCAGGCTGATTCCAATTCACTGGGTGATCTTGAGGTGATCATATCATCTCTGAACCCACAGGCCTTCCTGGGAACACTGCAGGAAAACCTGGTTTTTTCTCTTCTTCCAGCCCCTACTCAAAAAGGAGAGAGAAAAGCAATTCTTTGTTACTTTAGGTGCTATGGCTGATGTAAGAGAGACAGACACATCCTAAGCCTGCTGGTCTACCTTTAAAGCCAAATGCAGAGGGACATGGCAGGTACTGACCAGGGGGTGAATGTATGTGGCACACACATGCATACACACATGTCTATGCATATATACAACCACACACACGAGTGTATGTGCATACTCACAAGCACATGTATGCACACACCTGAGTGCATGCATACCACTACAAATGTGCAAATCACACGTGTCCATGCACACATGTCACCACACACACATACAACATGCACATGCAGAGATATGTGGGCCCTCATTCAGGCTGCTTTTACAGTCCCTCCTCTGGTGTTGACAGTTTAGTCAGACTTTTTGATACTTGAGACTCAAGAAGAGACCCCAGGCCCCAAAGTCTTCCTGTGAAGCCACCAATTTGAGTGACCCTGTAGCCACATAGATGGCTGAGTGTGTGGTAACAGCAGAGACAGAAGCTGTGGTTTTGTGGCTCCAGGGGTCAGCTTGTTTTCGAGGCCTGGTTGCACCATTCTGGCTGCTATTCGTATCTTCTTCCAGCCCACCATTCCCAAGGCAGGGAGCCCATCTATGATAACTTCAGACACCAGGCAGGTGTGGAGGAGGGTCTCTCACCTAGGATCCCACAGTCAGTCTTGGGGAGTGGCTGCTGCTTTGGCTCCCCTCCCCTAACTCAGCTTCCTCTGGAGGCCTAGCTTCTGTCCCGTGTCTGAGATCAAACTAGGGGCACAGAAGGGGCAAAGCAAAAGTGGTGGGAACCAAGAGCAGGAATGCAGGGTGAACCACTGGGCTCTGGCCAGAGTAAGTGTGCACCTGACAGTTTCTGGGGCGGGGGGGGAGGGGTGGCCAGGGCAGCAGCTGTATGGCCTGAAACCTGACCTCAGCCCTTGACCCGGTCCCGGCAAGCTGGCATGTCCTGGGCTTCCTCTCTGGCATCCAGCCCTTTCCCTGGCAGGACAGCTGGTGCCCAGGCCTCTGCCTAGGAGGGAGCCTGCCATGAGGCCACTTGAGCAGCCCTCATTGGCCTATAGTGGCTTGCAGTTCCCTTACATATCCTCTGGGAGCTTGGGGGCTAGGACCTGGCAGAACAACCCTCCCTCCCAAAGCAAGAACCCCTTCCTGCTAAGCCCCTTTCATCCTATTCCCTTCTCCCTCCTCACCAACACCTTGATTTGGGGTGGACACTGGGAATGAGGAGCAGTACTGTTCCTAAGGCTGAGGAGCCCCAGTAACCTCCTCTCAGCCTGGACTGCCCAAACTAACAACCAAACCTTCCATGCCTTAAGTGCCTACAGTGGCAGGACCCAGCTCTTGCTGGGTGTAGGACCTCCCTCTAAGGAAAAGTTCAGGTACAGGTGGCAACTGGGTCATAGGTCATGGTCAGCAGGTCTGTCCTGCTAACAGTGGGCCCTAGCAGTGATAGCCAAGTCGCCCATTTCTACTGTCACACCTGGAACCACACTCCACTCTGAGACTGTGTTAACTTACTCTCCCCATTTCAGGGCTCAGAGATGCTAAGGGCCTTGCCTGGGGTCACACAGCTGGGCCTTTGCATGCCAGTAAGCTGGTTCTAGTAAGTAGTTAATGGTTTTGCTTATAGGCCCTAAGCACGTTTACAGAGTATTACAGATGCTTATGGGGTTCATTCCCAGATGATACTGTGTGCCAACCCCAACTCTTCCATAAAAGGTGGATATGAACAACTCTTTCTAGGCCTACCTAGAAAGAGTAGGCCTAGAGGCAGCAGAGGCTCCTTCCACTGCCGCATCACTTCCCCACCCTGAGCCCTGCCCCCGCTTGGCTGGGAATCTGGCATCTGCTGGCAGACAGCCTGCCTGGGTTCTGCAGGGGTCAGAAGTGCACCCTCCCTGAAGAACGCCTCCTGCTGTGGCCTGCCCCTCCCCCTTGTCCTCCCCAAACAGCTGAGCCTGTGCAATGTGAGAGCAGAGGGTCGTGGCCAGAAGTTTTCAGAAAGCATCCAGAGGTCACTCTAGGTTGGCTGGCATCACCTGGGCCCTGACCCTGTACAGCTCTGAAGAGCCACAGTGGCCCTGGCACCCTGCTCAGGACGATGGAGGCTGATTGTCTGGGAGTCAGGGGAGGGCCTGTGACGGCCCACAGTGGAAGGATGCAGCATTTGACTGGACAGCCACCTCAGAGAAGATGGAGTAGCCAGCTAAGCTTGCCTTTCTGGGGCCCCAGCTCACTCCAGCATCCCTCCTTCCATCCCTACTAACCCAAACAGCCAGCCGCCTGCCTTTCCCTCCCATCCCCTACCATGCACTGAGAAAATTCCCAGCCCAGGCAATGCCTAGCACAGCCCCCGCCCTGGCCAAAGCTCACGCTGCTAACCCTACTCCCCTCAGACCACAGACTTCCACAAGCCAATGACCCCCACCCTCCTGGGACACCTGAGTAGGGAATTCACTTCTCGTCTCCAGCGCTCCTCACATCCACTTCCCAGCTGACCAGCCAATTGGTCCTTGGCTGGTCAACTCCCATCCCTACCCATCACCTCCCCATCCAAACTCAGCCTCTTCCTGCTCACCTGTTCTGTCAGGTGGCTGATTTCCCTAAGACTCCAGCTCTCCATGTCCCCCCACTGCCTAGGTCTGGGCCACTGGGTCCAGAGCCAACTCCACACAGGCTCTGACTAAGGCAGACTGTTCAGCTCTTTCAGGGCTGTCCCAGTGCAGGGGCTTCCACACTGGAACACAGGTGCTTTCCACTCAGGGCGGGAAGAAAATTTGCATCTGGGCTGCTTGGGAAAAATGGGTAGTGCCCATTCACTGCCTCCTGCCACAAGACTCCTCAGAAAAAAAAAACTGGGTTCTGACACAGGTAGCTGGGCCATAGGGTTCCCAGCAAGCGGACACAGCTCAGGAGGTCTTGGACTATGGACTGCATTTCCGGCCATGTACGGTTACATGTGGGCAGGGCAGCAAGGCTTGGGTCCCTCTTCTGCTTCCAGGACTCGGGTGAGCCTTGTGCCCTGCACTGTGGACATCCTGGCTTCTAGGCCGAGAGCGTCCTCCCTCCTGGTCCATGGATCCCTGCTCTGGGGATGAGCAGGGGGATCAGGCAGGGAGGCCTCTCCAAGGATCTCCCCACTGAGGTTGCTCAGGCTAGCACTCTTGCCTCGTCCCAGCTCTTTAACCGTGTCCCATCCATAGCCTGCTCTGGGCTGTCTGAGCATATGCTGCTAAGGAAGGATCCCCGGGATGGAGGCTGACAGGACGGTCTGGGTGGGTACCTGGCTAGGAAGCAGGCTTAGACCCACCTCCCTTCAGGTGTCCTACTGCAAGTTAGGGGGCCTGGACCATCACCTGCTTTTGGCTCAGGTGCCCAAATGTGACAATGAGGCCACAAAGGCACTGTAGCAGTAGCCCGCTATGGGCTCTTTCTCCCTTCATGTATGTATTTAAGATGGCCAGGTTTTCCTGAGCAAATGTGGACACCTGGAGGTCAGAGTTTAGTCTTAATCTGCTGTTTGCTGCTGGTTTGGTTCCTTGTCATGCAATCTCTCTTCTCCATTTCCTCCACTCACTCCTTCACTCAGCAAAACTTTTGGGGGGCCCCGTCTCACTCCCTACTGACATGAAGAGTCTGCTAAATCCTTAGCCAATCCAAAGTGTGCGACTCACCAAGGCTGAACCACGACTAACAGAGCCACCCCTGGAGGGCACCCTCCAGGTACATGGGAGGTACAGAGGAGTCAGGCTCGGGGCCTGGGACCTGTGGCCCAGCTGGCTGTTGCTCAAATCCCAGGGAAAGATCATGGGTCCTAAAAGTTAGTTTGCGTGGGCACCTCTTGCTTCATGGCAATGGGATTGGTCCATGTGTGCCAGCACAGAGTGTGTGTGTGTGTGTGTGTGTGTGTAATGCAAATGTACTGGTCTCCCCAGCAGCATGGGCAGGAGGTGGCTTTCCCCTTTTCAGAGAGAAGCAGCAGCCCTGCACCCCCATTACTCACCCTAATTCACCCATGTCCCCCCACCCCTACACACATACCCTGAAGCCCTTACAAGGGATCCCTTTAGCAATGCAGCAAGAACATAGATGACTTGTGTTTGAGGCCTGGCTCTACCATTTGCTGTTCCCATGGCCTTGTGCAAATTGAGTTTTCCAACAACAAAATGGGAGTCACAGGGTAGTCTGGGACCAGAGGAGCTGAGTCAAGTACAGTGTACAGCTCGGGGCCTGGTCCAGCTCTTCCTGCCTCCCATTATACTAAACAATGGGGCCTTCCCCACAGTCAGATGGGCAGGGGGAGGGCAGGAGGAAGTACCCATTTCCCAAAAATATTGACTTCAACCTTGAACCCAAGCAGCTGGTTGGAGCTGGTGGCCTCTTTCTGGAATTGTTTATGTAGTTCTCCCTGTAAACAGAAAGGATGGGAAATAAACGCAAAAATATTTTTAAAATAAATGAATGAAGAAGGAGTCATTTGTGGGTGGCACGGACAGGGCCTGGAGCAGGCAATCAGGCGCTTTCCTGGGAATTCAAGGTTGGAGGCGAGTGGAGGTGAAGGCCTGACCCCAAGCCCTCTTGCAGGTACTGTCCCCATCCCATGCTTGACCCAGCTACTGCTTCTCCCATCTTCCCAGAGAGACCTGCACCTTGCAGCCCCAGCACCTGGCCATTTCCTGTGAAAACAGCCAGGGGGCCCTGTCAGCTTGCAGCAAGCTCTGCTCACACCAACCTGCCTATGCACCAGGGAGTGAGGCATGGAACATAGGGCCTGGGTCCCTAATGCCTTCCAAAACCTCTTCAAGCATTCACTGCCTTGGAGTTCCCTTCCATTTCCCCAAGGCGTGATGTGAGCCCCTGGACAAGCAAGAATTGCATCAGGAAATACTATCAGTACAGAGCTGGGGGATGGAACAGCCCTGCCTCTGTACTGCTGGGAAGGCTTCTTTTCAAGATTCCTGACCTTTCCTGTTTAGGGTTGTTTGGGCCACAACTTGGCCTAGATGTGCCCTGAAATGTTCATGGGGAATCGGTCTCCCCAGGTGTTCCAGGGCTGTCTCTCTCTCACACCCTCCCTGACTTGCTCTCCATGCCCTGGATACAGAGCCCAGGATCTGGAGAGGCTGTGCCAAAGCCTCTGGTCTCTCCTGGGTCTAGAACAAGGTCCGTGTGCATTGCCGGTATACCTCAGCCTGAAAGGGGTGACCTTGTCTCCCAACCAGAGTTTCCCACAGGTGATGGTTAGGAGAGCTGGACTCACCCACTTCATGTCCTTCTGCTCTGAGTCTCAGCATTTTCATGGTTCTTTCTTTCATGTACCATGTGCAACCTCTATCTACTTTGTATCAGGGGCTGACCCAAGTGTTGTAGGATACATTAGAGAATGACTCAACCTCTGTCCTTGCTGGGGAGGGGGAAAGGGCACGATGGTTCAAGATGACCACTCTGCTGTTTCTGTGTTATTCCTTCTCACACCCCCACCCACTGCAGACATCACCAATCAAACCCAACACCTTTCAACACAAAGTCCAGAATGTCTTTAAACCCAGCGCTCCAGCACTTTCAATCAACTTCTACCATTCCTTGCTGTGCCTTCCTCACAGAGTCACCCAAAAATCAAACTAAGACAGCAGCTGGGGGAGAGCAACATGTTCCATAGTCAAGTCTAAGTGCAGAATCTGCTTTCAAGCTGTGTGAGCATGCAGAGCTGCTGAAGGGGGCAGGAGAGGGCTCCTTCCCTCCAGCACCCAAGGATTATACCCAAGAGCCAGGAGCCGTCACGTCCAGGGCCCACATCTGCCCCTCCGTGTCTGACACGTGGCCCAGCCACCGGGGCCTGTACCGTGAGCAGTAGTTGGAGACATGAATACCCCTTCTCACCTCTGCCCATCTGGACAGTCTGTTACAGAGCAGGAGACCCTTTCTATAGTAAGTCAGCCAGGGCTTGGGGCTCCCGGGAGCACCGACAGCCAACTCGTCAACAGGCAGATCTGAGCTCATGGTGCAGACCTGCAGCCCAGCACCTCTCCGGAGTCTCATCCAAGGTACTTCCTTTCTTTCCTAGCCAGAGCCCTCTCAGGGTCAAGTTGGGCTTTAGCAGGTGGGGTGTGCCTGTTTGGCGCCTTCTCCCTCCCTGCTCGCCAGCAGGAGGATGGGGGATGCAGGCTGACAGTGGAAACCTCTGGGGTGTCTGGGACCTGTGGCTGCTCCCAGAATGTGACAACACCTGTGCATTAGCACAAAAAGACAGGCTGCTGGCCAGCAGCCTCTGGCCCAGCATCAGCCTGCTCATCCTGTCCTGCAGGCAGACAGGTGAGGATCAAGGAGGTGACTTCCCCCCAAGGGAGGTGGATGCTGGGCTAGGTGGGGTGGGGGGGCGGATGGTTAATGTTTAGGAACTGGAATCTCACAGGGAGGCTAGAGGATTCCCAAAGCACTTTCCACCCTGCAGTTGACAGACAGGAATCACATAAGGCCCAGGAAGAAAGGCCATGCCATGGTTACTGCTGCCCTGCCTGTGGGCAAGCTGGCACGGAGGCGCTGGGCTGCTCACCCTGGGTCACACAGCTCCTAGGACGGGCAGTTAATTCATCATTTTTGCCTCCTTCAGAAAAGCCTGGAGATGTCAGTGGTCTCAAGTCCATGCAAGGCAGCCCTGTAAGAGCCTCAAGGCCTTCTGGGCAAAGGGCCCAGTCCTGGAAATCAAGCTGTCTGTACCCAAAGCTTGTGACCTTGAGCACAGAACTTCAACTTGAGATTCATTTCCCTCGTTGGAAAACCCCGGCCATCTAAACCACTTCATGAGGGTTTCAGAGAATTAGGTAGTCTCTTCTCGTTCTGCATCCAAACATGTGTTGTGAGATTTTTGCATGCTACTGGAGTCTAGAGATGCTGATGAAGGAGAACCTGTCTGTGCAGGTAGGTTATTGGAAATCATGGTATTGGAGGACAAATAGATGTTTGGCAGGAGGGCACAATGGAAGGATATTGGGGAAGAAAGAGCAGCCAAGAAAAGACTCAGAGGAATGAAGTCCTGGCCTGCTGGGACTGGGGAGGCATGGTCTGAGTGTTACCGCAGGCACGAGACTAGGTGAGTTGGCAAGTTGGAGTCAGGGGTCTTGTGATCAGCCAGATGCAGCAGAATTTGGGGCTCATGGGAATATTTCCCTCTGGGGTTGAGATGCAAGTCCAAGGCAGCTGTGGACACCCCAATAGCCAGGAGGGGAAGGAAGCAGAGGAAAAATCAAGAAGCAGAGCCTGAACCAAGAGCAAAACCAGTAGCAGATGTGCAGGCACGTTCAGAATGGAAGCCCAGAAGTCCAGCTATGTCAACCAAACCAGACACAGACACTCAATACTCTGGGCCAACAAAGAGGTTCGGAGCCAGGAGTGCTGGGGCCTCAGTCCCAAGCTAGTCAGGGAGAACTGCATGCAGGGTCAAGGAGGGCTTAATGGGTGGTACTGGAAGAAGAAGAGGGATGCTCCAAGCACTGGCCCTGCCTGGGGCTTTTGTCTGCCATGTGCAGGCTATGGAGGTCACTGGGCTATCCGGTGGCAGGGTTGGATGCATGGGAACAAGCTGAGCAGAGGAACCTGTGAGAGCACTGCTGAGAAAGGTTTGGAGACCACCTTCCCCAGTGCTGGGAAGACAGTGGCTTTGGTGGGACCTGGGACTGTGCAGGGCCCCAGAGAGACCTCCCTGCCCACTCCCCAAGGGGATGACCTAGGGACAAGCAATGTGAACATTAAGAGCAAGGTTCCTGGCCCCAGTGCGGTAGCCTAGCAGCTAAAATCCTTGCCTTGAACATATTGGGATCTCATATGGATGCCTGCTCCTAAATGCATGGGGAGTAGGCAGGGAGCACTGTCATGGCGCTGCACTGGAACCCCAGCAACACACAATAGAACAACTAGAACACACAGGACAGAGGAGGGGGGAGTGGCACACGGAGAGGGAAACCATCAATGCCACAATGAAAGAGCAGGTGAGCTCCCTGAGCAGGCATTGTCCCCTGGGAGGAATAGAAGTGACTGATGGGAACACACGGACAGCTTCCTTGGCAGTTGGCGGAGGAAATTTTTTTTATCCTTTTATTCTTTTTTATTATTTTATTGGAAAGGCATATTTACAGAGAAAAGGAGAGACAGAAAGATCTTGAATCTACTAGTCCACTCCCCAAGTGGCTGCAGTGGCCGGAGCTGAGCTGATCCAAAGCCAGGAGCCAGGAACTTCTTTAGGATCTCCCACATGGTGCAGGGTCTCAAGGACTTGGGCCATCCTCGACTGCTTTCCCAGGCCACAAGGAGGGAGTTAGAAAGGAAGTGAAGCAGCTGGGACATGAATTAGCACCCATATGGGATCCTGATGCATGGAGGATTTGGCCATGAGGCTACTGTGTTGGGCCCGTTGGAGAACCTTGAACGCAGTCACAGTTTTCATCAGGTTAGGGATCTTCCTGAGCCCACAAACTTTATTCTGAGCAAAGAAAAGTACAGGAGAGTGTGGGGCTGCGGGGCCAGTGCCCAGCCACTGTCTGCAGCAATTCAACTGTGCTCTGCTACACCGGACATTGTGTGTGGTCTGAGATCCAACAGTTATGTGCCTAGGAACCCACTCCAGCTACTCACCATGAAGAAGCACTGGTTCCTGTGTTGGACTGCCATTGCAGATTGAAGGTTAAACGGAAACAGAAAGCAGTGTGCATGTTCCCCATAGGGAAGAGCTAACCGAAATACAACCTATGCTGCCATGGGGTGCGGGGTGCAGCGTGCACGCACATCAGCAGATGATCCTCTGTCCTTACAGAGGGAGTTCCAAAACCCAATGTGCAGTAGGAAAAAGCAAGGCACATCCGCAGGACCATCTCGAGGCCAGGATCCTCGGCATTGTAAGTAACCAGACACCCAATAGTCACGGGATGGGGATTGTCCAGCCCATGGCCCATATAAGGTCCTCAAACCATCTGGTCTGGTCCTGTCAAGGCGACTGCAGGCAGGACTCAACGCTCAATAAATCCATAGCAGCTAATTTGTAAGTTAATCTCTGTGCATGGCCTGTGAGTGATGTTAGAAATCTCCAAATGGCCTTTGGCAGAAAAATACAGGTCTGGCCCCTGGTCAAGAAGCCCAGAAGTGGCAAGTGCGGGAGTTGGGTCAGCACCTCAGCAGTGCGCCAGAGCCCTTCTCTCCACCTCTCCCTTTAGCCTGTTGCCTTGTGGTTCTCAGCTCCAAACATTACATTTGTGTTCAACTCAGGCAGAAGGGGAGAAGAGCAAAGGTCTCTCTTCAACATGCTCTGGCGTTTCCTTTGTAAGAGAAGATCGCCCCTGCCTCTCAGTACCAAGGGTCCCTCCGTCAACCAGTACCGCTCTGTTTCAGCAGGGCAATGGCTTTGGTCATCGCCAGCAACCCTGACTCATTCTCTAGGGTTCGTAGGAGGAACCGGCTCTGCCTGCTGCTTGCACAGCATTTTCTGGTAGCAGGAAGGAAAGGGACTGTCCCGCAGTGTATGTGTGCTTGATGAGGAGACACTGTTAAGTTTATTTGTTTGAAAGGCAGAGTCACAGAGTGAAAAAGTCAGAGAGAGAGAGAGGAAAGGAGAGAGACTTCACCCACTGGGTTCACTCCTTTAGTGCTTACAACTTACAACAGCAGGGACTGGGCCAGGTTGAAGCTTAGAGTTGGCAACTCCATTCAGATCTCCAAGGGGATGGCAGAGATCCGAGTCCTTGGGCCACTGCTCTCAGGATCTGCATTAGCAGGAATCTGGAGTCACGAGCCAGGGCCTGATTGAACCTGGTACTCCAATGTAACATGGGGACATCTCAACTACCTGCTCCAATTCTTCCCTTTTGAAAAAGGAAACTTCATGTTTTACTTGCATACCTTAAAAAGTCAGTTTTACAAAATCCTATCAGTGACCACGTCAGGATCTTCAAATTTGCCTTAATTCAAGAGTCCAGCACTACAGAAGCAAAGACCAGATTTCCCAAAAAGTCCAAGTAGAGGAAAGGTAGCACTGTGGTGGAGCAAGTTAAACCTCTACCTGTGATGCCAATATCTCATGTGGGTACTGGTTCAAGTCTTGGCTGCTCTAGTACTCATCCAACTTCCTGCAAATGGCCCGGAGAGCAAAAGAAAATGACCTGTGCACTTGAGCCCTTGAAGCCACATGGGAGACTCAGAAGAAGCTCCTGGCTTCAGCCTGGTTCAGCCTGGTTCAGCCATGATCACTATGGCCATTTGGGAAGGGAATTAACAGATGGAGGACTTTCTCTCTTTGCTTCTGCCTCTCCCTCTCTGTAGCTCTGCTTTTTAAACAAATAAAATGAATCTTAAAAAAAGAAAAAGAGTGGAAAAGTTCAAATGGGGAGGCAGGAGGCAGGAAATGGCCCACGGGACTGTTGGCTCCAGTAGAACAGGTTGGGGGCCAGCAGGCAGGCCTTTCATCAGGGCTGTCTTTGACAGACAGGAGGTCAACCTGCAAATTCTCAGAGCGTCCCTCTGGAGTCGGCCCTTATTCACCAATCACAAGCTGATGAAAACACCTGTCAAATACTGACAAACCAGCTACAAGGAGTCCTGGGGTGCAGGGGAGGGCCAGGATCTGGGGGGGTGCTGGTTTCGCAGACACAGCACAGCCATGACAGAGCTGGAGGCACTTGTCAGGGGCCAGAGCTCAGCACAGCCTGTGCTCATGACCAGGTGCCAGCATGCTCTTGCCCCTGTCTCCTCCTTATATGTGAAGAAGTGGAGGGAGGGGAATTATTCAAGTTCACACAGGCATCTGCCTGGGCTGGACTGGCTCTCCTAGCATGGCCCTGTCAGGACCCAGGGACCTAATCTCTAGTCCCATTGCTTCACCACCTTGCTCCCTCACCTCAAATGCTCTGGTCTCCATTTCCCTCTCTGTACAATATGCGACCATCTCCCCCTCCTCAGGCTTCCAGCACATCTTTCTGCTAGGATCCCGCGAAGCTGGCTTTGGTGCAGAAGCTCATTGCGTTGTACATCACTGTTTTGACCCTCTAGCCAGCATCCCTCCTCTGCCCTGTCCCTCTGGGTTTACAGCAACCAGTGTTCTATTCCTGTACTGCCCTCTCCATCCATCAGGCATTTCACTAGTCCAGTCTGGTCAGCATGTTCTTGTCCCTGTGTCCAACATAGGTTCAGAGAGGAACCCGTGAGATTCTTCGGACCCACCCAACTGCATGCTGGGGGCCCACTGCCCGCTCTGGAGCCAGGCTTGCTAAGATGCTAGCTGGGAGTCACAGAAAACTGGCACAGTGGAACCAGCACTCTGAAGCTGAGTCTCCCCATCCCCCTCCGGGATCACCCAGCCTCCCCAGCCTCTGAAAGTTCTTGTGACTTACCCACGGGCAGCCGGGAGTCCTACCAGATTCGGCAGCCAGAACATATCAAGTGTCAACAAAAAGGAGTGCACCCCACCCTTGCTTGGGCTCCCTGCAGTCTCTGTTGCTTTGCCCACAGCCTCTGCCCTCTTGCTCGGACCCTCTTGCAGGACCTCTTGCTCGGTCCCTCTTACACGCTCTGTACTTGTTTGCCCAGGAAGGCCAGCTTCACTGCACCGACAGTCCTCATGCACAGACTGGAAGGCAAGAGGGCTGTTGACTGGTCATTGTTGGTTTGGACATGGACAACACCCCCAACCCCAGTTTGGCCCCCTTCTGTCATGGCCACTCCCGTCCCACTTTGGGGAAGCCTGCCAGGCCTGCAGTTCACTTTGACTTCTGCAGCCTTGCAAAGTCTGTACCTGCTTTCAAAATTCTTCATACTCCCCAGGCTGCTCAAATCTGTTCTCTGCACGCCCCTTCCCATCTCTCCTCCTCCCTTCCCTCTGTTTCCTTTCTTCCCTCCTTAGGGGTGTTGGTCTGCTGTCTCTTGCTTCTTGCCTGATCACATCTCAGCAGCCCCTGCTCTGGCTTTTGGAGACTTGTTGATGCCTCCCGTGTGGCATCCCTTCACCCTGCGAGTAGGGAGGGCCTCACACCCCTCTCCACCTGCTGGGACTGTCTGGTTACAGGATCAGGGGTGGCAGGGGGAAGGTCCTGGTAAAGTGCCAAGAGAGGCCAGCCCTTCCAAGCTGCCCAGAGATGGACATGTGTCTATGTACACACTATCTGTGATTCACAGAAGCCAGAGATGTGGTCAGACGTAGGGCTGCCAGGTACCCTTCAGAGGCACACCTGGCTACTTTTGAGCCACAATTAAACATCAAATTATATGTCAGTGTCCACACCAAGAATCTTACATTTTATGGTTTACCTGAAATTTACTGAGTGTGCCATTGTTGTTTTTGCTTTGACCAAGTCTGCCAATTTTTATCACAGGGCTAATGATGGGAAGATCATAGGGGATGGCAGGAGAGCTACACGGCCAAAAGCCCTAAGAACAGGCACCTGTGGCGTTTCTCTCCCTGGAGGACTTTAAGAAGCCGACAGAGACGATCAGTCTGCGAAACAGCTTGTTTTCTATTTAGGGACAGGTGAACTTCTGGAACCCACCCAGTCATAACCAATGTCTGCAGCCCTCCCAGGAGCCTGGGTGTTGGGTACCTGGCTATATTTATTTATTTATTGTTGTTTCTTAAATAATTGTTTTATTTTGAAATAATTATTATATGGTTGATCAAGATGGGAAGAATCAAAATTTAAGGAAAATCATATGAACTCATTGTTTCCAAATTTGCTATTTCTTCTTGTTGTTTCTGGGGAAAGGGGAAAGAAAAATGGGGAAGCCACACACAACTTTCCAAATGTCCCAGTACCTAGGGATGAGGAACTGCCATCTGCTATCAACCCAGGATCCCGGTGTGTGCATGTTCCAAGGGTTCTGCCCAAGTGGTTCAGATAGTTCTGAAATGCTGTTGATTTCACCAATCCAATGATGATGCAGCCCTCCCAATGTTCATTAGCTCACATAGTCAACCTTAAGTCTCCATTAACCAAGATTTTTTGCTGTCATCATTTGGGGTAGGTTGTCCAATTTGTTCTGTTCTTCTGCTATTGTACCAAATGAGCTGCCATATTCTCCATTTGCATCAGGGTCTGTGTCCACTGCTCTGCCTTTTTCACTGAGGAGGACATGTTCCAGTAGGTGAGCCCAGGACCCTGGCCAGGTGTCCCAAGCATCACCAGATCTCCCACCCCTGGGGCTCTCGAACCCAGTACTCCCCCTGTATAGGCAGGCACATGGAGCCCACTGGATTCCCCACTCCCAGGGGTCATCAACCTAGCACCCACTGTGTGAGTAGGCGAAGAGACCTGGGCTAGGCAACCTGTGCCCTGCCAGATTCCCCACCCCTGGAGTTCTGAACCCAGCAACCTGGCAACCCCCTCGTAGGTGGGCCCAAGGACCTGAGCCAAGTGCCACCTGATCCCCTGCCCCCAGGGCTCACTAACCTGGCACCCACCTCGCAAGCAGACACAGGGACCCAGGCTAGGTGACCCAAGTCTCACTGGATTCCCTGCCCCCGGGGGTCATGAACCCGGCACCTGCCACATAGGCTGGCCAAGAGACCTGACCTAGGTGACCTGAGTGTCACACTTGGCTGTATTTAAAGTCCCAAGAACTTTGTGCTCCTCCCAGATCACTTTTCTCCCAAGGGTTAAGCTCCAAATTCCACGGTTCCGTGGTCGTCAGTTACAAGTCTAGAAAACAGCTGGAGAAAGCCTGGGTTTTGCTGCAGTTGGCTGTTGCCTACAATGCCGGCATCCCATTTGGGGGCACTGGTTCAAGTCCAGTTCTACTTCTGAACCAGCTCCAAGTCTGTTGTGGTCCTGAGGAGCAACGAAAGGCCTGGGGCAGACATGGGGCAGAGGGAAGCTACTGCACATTCAAAATTAACTTCTGCACAGCAAATCTGGAGTTTTCATGGGCTTTCATTGTTCAATAAGAAATGAATTCCTCCAGAGGGAAAATTTGACTCTAAAGCATATATATAAAGGGAAAATACTTTCCAGCATAATAATGTTAATATACAAAATAAGTTGCCAAGCATATACACAAAGCGATTACCAGAGGGCTTTTGTGTTTGGCTCAAAGTTTCAAGACCAGCGACAGCTTAACCAAGCAGTACACTAGGCTCATGAAAATCTTTCCCCAACTTTTTACAGCAGCAGACACCACTGCATGTCATGGCTGCACAGGTTGCATTCCAGGGCACACTGGTTGGTGGCTGCTGACCAAGCAGGGGTGATCCCAGTTCCTCTGCAGTGTCAGGCAGAGGAGGACTCCCAATCACAGAGCAGACATAGCTCACAGTGCAAACCCCAGGCCAACACCATTCCTGTAGTGCATGGTCATGGGAAGAAACAGGGAGATGGCCCATGGAATATTCTAGAAGGGAAATCTTTAGGTGTTGTGGTAAGAACCAGTCTCTAGACAAGTATTAAAACTAAAATACTTGTCTGCCATGATTCTGTCTTTGGAGGATGCACCTACAGGCAGGAAGTGGCAGCCCATTGGGAGAGACGTTCACAACACTTGGCAGACCCTGCTTCAGGATGAAAAGGGAGCCAACACCCCCACCCCAGCACACTATAACATAGGGAGAGGCACATGACACAACTGGTCTGGAACAGAAGGGAGCGGGAGAAGCAAGGGAGAGAAGGCAGGCAGCCTTGGCCATGGTTTCGGGTATTTGCAAGTTTGGACCACATTGTGTTTCTCCACGGGGCTCTCTCACTCCACCCTACCTGGCTGTCACCCTCAATTTCCCTCATCTTCTCCACCAGACTGAGGCGGTGGTGTATCCTGGGCTGGCTGTCCCCTTGGCTCAGGCCCATGCTGTTGGGGGGAGGGAGGCAGGCGTGGGAGGTGGTAGGTGCTCCGAGTGGGTTTGTGGCACATCAGGATGGAAATTGTTTTTCCTGGTTTGGAATGCTGGCCTCCTGCAGGGGCTGCTGAGGAGTTCCCGGACACGCACACTGCGTGCATGCGTGCAAATGGTGCTGGGTCTCGCTTCACAGCTGGGGGAGGCTCAGGGGCCCTTGGGAGAATGTTTAGGTTTTGTTTCTTCCCGTGAAAAGGACCCACGAGCAGATGACAGCCCCCAGGAAGAGGCAGTCAGAAGAATCTGGGTTTACAAACCCGCAACAGGGCACAGAGGTGACCGACAAGTGGGAGGGAGGGGGTGTGGGGGAGGTGCTGGAAGAGCTGGAAACTTCTGAAGAAAGGAAGGAGTCTGTGATTGCGAACAGGAGAAGGAGGAGAAAGGGCTGCGGAGAGAGCAGGAGAGAATCAAGGGAGGAAGTGGTGGGGGCCCGACACCAAGGTTCAGGAGAGAGGCAGGGCTCAGGAGGAAACGTGCAGGTGGCTCGAGTTCAGTAAGAAGCAAAGTCTCCAAGCAAACCGAGGCCAGAGTCCCAGAGCACCCCACGCCCAACCATGTGGCTCCTCCAGTCCTTGCCACCTGCTCCTTCCTTCCATCCCTTCTTCCTCTCCTCAGACGCTTATTAAACATCCAGTGCCTGCACTTGGCAAGCTCCTCGGCTGGTGGGAAGTGCCCCTCTTGTACAAAACCTGCCTATCACACAGAACAGTACACCTGCATACGTCAGACCTGTTCATCAGCGAGCTTTGCAGGGTCCCCGCAGAGAGCAAAGGGGCTACACAGTCATCCTGTGGCCCAGGTGAGTTGGCCTGGACTCTCTGACCTACCTGAGGAATTGAGGAGTGGTCTTCTTATCCATTCCAAGGCTCCCACGGCAGGCACCAGGGCCTTTTGTCCCTGACTCCCCGGGACTCCCCACACAACTTAGCCATGCTCACTGCAGCATTTGTGCTCTGGATCTTCCCACATCCTGCAGGATACCTCCAGTTCTTTCTGGTTCCCTGGAAACCAGTTTGCAAAAGCCATGCCCCTGAGTACAGGTGGTAGGTGGAAGCCTCCCTCCTGACCACTACCACTTTGGTCAACACGCACATCACTGACTTCATCTTGTACTTTGCTTCTTACTTCTTAATGACTTTGTCCCACAAAGTCCAATGAAGCAGATAAGTCAAAACCATCACTCCCACCTACAGGTGGGGAAAGCAGAAGCTCGGAGAGGTTCAAAGACTTGCCAACAGTCACATACAGAGTGTCAGAAAGTCAGGGCGTCAATTTGCATCTTTAGGCTCCAAGTGTAGGGCCCTTTTGACACGTGATCATTTAATTGGATTCTGGTACAGCAGAGCAGTGGGCAAGTATGATGCTTTTCCTAAATGATACAAAAATTATTGGGTATCGGAGGTTTGAGTCTCAGCTGCTCCATTTTCCAGCCAGCTCCCTGTCAATGAACGTGTCTGAGAAAGCAAGAGAAGATGACTCTTGTGCTTGGGCCCTGTCACCCACGTGGGAGACCCCAATGAAGCTCTCGGCTCCTGGCTTCAGCTGTTGCAGCTGTCTGTGGAGTGAACCAGAGGATGGAAGATCTCTATCTCTCTTTCCCTCAGTCTATATAGTTCTGACTTCCAAATAAAGAAATCTTTAAAAGCAAATAAATAACTGAATAAAACAAAGAAGTAAATCACAAACCAGGAAACCCATTTCATTTGAGGGAAATCTAGCTCCCATGATGATCAGTAGGGAGTGGATATACCTTTAAGTGGAAGACTCTAGAAGGCTTCTAAACCACATTTGGATGGTGCCTGGGTCCTCTTGGGTCATTGGCAGGCTCTTCCTTACTGACAAGTTCAAGGGTTCACAATGATTTCTGATAAAGCTTTTTTTTTTCCAAGATGAGAATCATTTCTAGGAGAGTAGAGGACTTCGATCAAATCACCAATAATGGGCCACCTTGGGAACAGGTGAGACAGTAATGTAAGGGGGCACTCAACCGTGAGCTGAGTCACGTCAACGGCGTCTTGGGATCGTCTTGGCTGCTGCCTCAGATTCCTTCCTCCAGACCTGGATCCTGGGAACACAGTTTCCTGTCTGGCTGAATCTGCAATGATTGCATTCTCAGCACCCAATTACCCGCCCACATACAGAGACTGTGCCCTGTACCGAGAGAGGAGTCAAGTCATGTGAGAGCTTGGCAATCCGAAGGGGGATGGCAAGGGAGAGCAAAGCCCCCTGCAGGTTTCTCTAGGTCTAGCCAGACCTGCCAAAGCCCGTCGTGGGAGCGTGCCACAGCAGTGCCTCCAAGTAGACAGGTTTGGGAATCTTCCTGTTTAAATCAGTGCTACAAACACACCTGACAGGTCAGCAGTCAAGGGCCTGGGCATCAGCTCACTCCAGACCAAGATCCTGGGAGAGTGTCAATGTGCAGTCTTCCCACAGAGGGCAAAGACTGACCAAAGGCCCAGCCATTCCTCCCTCAGGCTAAAGCGTGGCAAGTTGGAGCCTTCTTTCCTGCCTCTCATAGTTATCCTGAGTGAAAATTGGAATGAAACCAGAGCCCATTCCCTACCTGACTGCTCCTGCACTAGGCTGGCAACTTGGGCTTTCTGTGACCAACTCCTGGAATGCTTTCTAATGGTTTTCATTTTATCTATCCATCTACCCACCAATCATCTATCCATGTGTTTTTCCCCTTCTTTTGCAAAAAAAAAAATACATTTTAGGATATTCACACTTAAATTACATGGGGCATGGGCCAGCACAATGGCTTAACTGGCTTAATCCTCTGCCTGCAAATGCTGCAATCCTATATGGGTGCCAGTTCCCAGCCTATATGGGTCCCATATGCTCCACTTCCCATCCAGCTCTTTCTTTGTGGCTGGGAAAGCAGTAAAAGATGGCACAAAGCCTTGGGACCCTGTACCCATGTGGGAGGCCTAAAAGAATCTCCTGGCTTCAGATTGGCTCAGCTGTGGCCATTGTGGCTATTTGGGGAGTGAACCAATGGGGATAAAAGATCTTTCTCTATCTCACCTTCACTCTATAAATCTGTCTTTCTAAGAAATATAAATAAATCTTTCAAAAAATTAAATCCAAATGCAGAAGTGTTTGGATAGTTTATTTCCTCAAGGACTGTTCTCCAGACAACGTGGAACTCAGTTGACATGTGACACACACCCTGTTTCCCCAGGTGCTCTACTGCTTAGAAGCCTGCAGTGGCTCCTGCATGGCCTGAAGTAGAGTATGGATGCCTCCAAACACATTCACATCCTCAGAACGTGGGCTCTGCTGCTTTCACTGCCCACTCACCTCTACAGGTTGGAGCACAACTGCTTCATCACTAGCTCAGCACCTTGCCCTGGCTCCCCAGTGGCCCACAAGGATGCCTATCCATCCATCTCAAATGCAGATGGTGCAAGGAGGGGGAAGGAGTCAGCCTGGCAAGTGAAAAGGAAGTAATATCCAAGTTTTCCTTATGTTAAGGTGGGCTTCCTTCCTTTTAGACTTTTCTCTGCGTCTATACAATTGCATGTATTTTTGCACCAGGTGTATTTGCTTGCCTGCTGGTCCTTGGTAGGAGGGAACCAATCCTACACAATGGGGAGACCTCGACTCCCAAAGAAAGACTCAAGATGGAAGACTCAGGCTGGCAGGTAAGAGGAACTCTGGCCCTTGTCCTGCTGTGTCGCTCAGATCTTCAGCTGATCTCACAGAGACTCATGTGCAGGGTAAGGGGCTGCCCAGCTGATTTTCAGAGTCATTTCCAGCTTTTGCTGCTATGTACAGAGAGCTTACTGCTCATTGGCCACCTATCATGTACCTGCCAATGACAGATGCCATTCCTATTCCCACTTTGGGACAGGACTTTGGGTCCAGTGTGACTCAAAGTTCACACAGCTGGGCACAGCAGTCAGGACTGGAGCTCAGGACTGTGTGACCCAAGCCTGTTCATTTGGCCCCTGTGCCATCTGCCGTGTCTGCCAGAGTCTTCCTGCAAGGACAGACCCCAGGGGGCAGCATGTAGGTTATACACAGGCCAATAAGAACCTAGAACCAGGTCAACTCAAAGCAAGAGACATTGGCCTTCAAGAGTCAGCTGCACTTAACTTCGAGAGCTCCATCCAGGAGCCAGGGATGGCCACTGGTGCCCAGCAGAGGGCAGGCATTGGCACAGGCTCCACTGCCCTCTGGGGCAAGAATGGTGCCTTTTAATCTGCATCCTAGGGGAGTGCAGGTTTGGCTGAACCTAACTGCCCAGCCCCCCAGGAGTGCAAAGCACAGCTCTCTTGGGATTCAAAGGCTCATGGATAGGGGTCTTTCTTTCCAGTGGGAGGTGGGGGGGGGCGTAGTTTCCAGAAGATTACAGGTCAGGATCCAGCTGTGCTGCCTGTGCTGAAAACGCACCTCTCCCGCAAGGCCACCATCCCCCCACACCAAGTGGCCCATGACCTCGCCCTGCTCCCACATACTCGACTGCCTACATACATCCATCCCTGCTACAGACCCCACTGCCCTGGTTATCCACAGCTTGTGGCTGGCCTCAGACCCAGCCACTTGACCAGCAGGCAGAAAGCAAGTCATAGCTGCCGGCATATCCGCAGCAGTCCTGGCAAGCCCAGGCGGTCATTTCTGTCCTCTTCTTCCTCCTCCTCCTCCTCTTTCACCGGCTCCCCTTTCTGCCTGCAATTGAACCCAGATGCCAGGAAATATCTTGGTTGTATGGCCCAAGTGAAAACACATGGGCAGGGTGAAAACTCTTCTCTGTTACAGCTTCATTACTATCTTCCCTGGAATGGGAAGAGGGAGAGCTCAGAGCCCAGGGCCTCATGCTACGCTGCAGGAATACAACTCAGAGTGGCCAGGGACTATGGGCACACACCCCTGCCGGGACAGCTGGGCAAAGGGCAGAAGGTTCTCCATGCCCCACACCTCCAAGCCCCGCTTCCGAAGACACTTGGGATCTCAGAGCCCAGTCCTGGTCCTGACCTTGACCCTGCCGGCTGTGTGACTTGAGGCAAATCACCATGTCTCTGAGCATTCATTTCGCTATGAAGTGGTGACAGGAATGCCTTCTCTTTCAGACTTGCCACAGTTCGGCAGCTTGTGGGAGTGGAAAAATAATCTTTGAGTAGAAGGGATTTACAAAGCAAACCCACAATCCCCAATCCACAATTCCCAAACCCCAGAAGCTCAGAGAAGCAAAGCTTTTCATAACTCACTTGACACCAAAAAGCTGACCCAGACTGACATGAGACTCTGGCTTGCATTGACAGAGCCTTTCTACAGTGAATATTCATATTGTGTTGCAAAACCAGTGCCACGTCTGATTCTGGGGTAGTGAGGGGCTGTTCCCAAGCTTACTGGGGATGGCTGCATTCCTATACACACCTCAAGTCCAGAATACTCTAAATTCTGTAACATGCCCCAGGGGTTTTTACATGAGGAGCTGTGACCCTGTTCTTGGAAGAGAAAGGGGGTGGTGCACTGGGGAAATAATTGTGCTGGATTTGGAGCCTTTGTAAAAAGCCTCCTTGCCAGTCACTGCCACCAGCTTAGGCGATGCAATGACCCAGGCATGACTGCTCAGCACCACTCTGTAAGAGCTCCCCCATGCCCAGCACCGTGACAATGCTGCCCCACCACATCCCCAAGGGGTACTTCTGAGACCTTCTCATCTACCCCATGAGGGAATGTAGCCCAAACCCACTAAAAGGGCTTTTGTCCCTCCATGCCCAGGGGTTCTGCAAAGAATGCTCCCAAGTCCAGACCCACGTGGCCGGTGGGCATGACTGCCATAGCTGCTGTGGAGTCCACCTCCTTCTCCCTCTGTGGGATTCCAGCCCCCCCCCCCAACCCCTTCCACTATTCCCGGAACCTGTCACTGTTAGCTGAGATCCTGGTCGCCTCATCCTGCCAGTAGATGTCCCAAGTAATGTCACAAATGTGTGTAAGCCTGTTAGGAATCCTGGGGAGCAACAGGTGGGTGTTCATAAGGGGGCACTGCAGGCAGTGGCTGTCGGAGGGCTGGGGCTGACCACTTGACCAGTAGTCCACAGCAGCCTGGGCAAGCCTCCTGCCCATGGCAGATGGGTCTCTAACTGAGAGCCTTCTGAACCTGGCCCGTCTGGTGCCTTTTGGTTCAACAAGTGAGCAGTAAACCCATTTTCCTGAGAACGCAGAGAGGGAAACATCTCCTTCCCCTCCACCCTCCCAGGGGGAACTCCTGTTTACAGCACAGGGTGTGCCATTGTGGCCCATTTTCTGGGCGGTTATTTATACCTATTTATCCTTTGGATTTGCTTTGGGCGTTTTGTATATACACACCTCACATAGCGTTCTGCGACTTGCTTTCTCCTGTTCACCATATGGTTTGGACAGCATCCATGTCAGATCATATACATACGTCTGCCTCATTCAGTTTCACCACCATCTCAGCCACCCTTTGGAAGCACAGAGCTTATTCCACTACCCCCCTCCCCGCAGACAAGCATAGATCCTCGGCTGGGAACAGCTGTGGGTGTGGAATGCCCTGCCCAGGCACGGCCGCCACGCACGTGTGTGTGTGTATGTGTACGTGTGTGTCCCGTGCATCTGACGCAAACATGCATGTGTGTGTTCCAAGTACCCGGGGGTGATCACGTTCTGGAAGGGGAACAGCTGCCTTGCAGAGGCAACATGCTTTATTTTGGCGCAGTGGCCCTCTCCAAGGCTGCTTGCATGTGCTTGGAGTCAGGCGGGGTTTCTTGGGGCTGGGGCTGTGGGCTTCCCAGCAGGTGGCTCTGTGGCAGGAATGTGTGTGTGGGTCCTTGGTAGTGGTCAGTACTGAAATTAAAAACAGGAGGTGTGGGCTTGAATCTGCCTCTACCCTCTCGCCCCAGGAGTGGTGTGATCACCACCAAAGGCAGTGTCTCTAAATCTTTTCATCCAGGAAGTAGGAACAGCTGTGACAGCACCAGGGACAGAAGTGTTCTGAGATTAGAAAGGTACACACCCTCTTCAGTGTATGTCCTTGCCTTTAGCAAATGCAGATGAAATGGCATTTTCACTGGGATTACCCATGTGGTGATTGGGAAGGTGATGGTGTTGAGGTGATGGTGGTGGTGCTGAATGCAGTATCCCATTCCCAGAAGCACAGCCCTCTGTGAGCTACTTGGTGACTCTCACAGCACCTGCTGTGTGTAGAGGTCAGGGTACCCAGGAGGCAGGACCAGCGATTTTGGCTTCCTGGCTGGAAGGGTAGACAGGACACAACCAGATAAACACAGGTAAACAGAGAGAGGTGGGAGCCGAACAAACAACAGCCGTGCCAGAGGCACCTCCCTAAGAGAGAAGCATCCCAGCCAAGTCACCAGGTGGGGACACGGGCAGTGGGGTAGACGCACAGGATGTGGGGGTTGACAGCGGGACAGGAAGTGGCAGGAGAGAGTGAAGCTAGACAGATAACCCAGGCCAGGAAGGCCCAGAAGAGGAGGGGAGTGTGCAGAGAGAGAACCAGACAGTGGCTGAGCTCCTGGCAGCCCCGTACAAGATAAGGAGGTACCCCAGCCAGCCTGGCCAGCCAGTTCTCAGCTCAGGCCCCTGCCCTGCCACTTGCCAGCTACTGACCTTGGGGACATTCTCGTCTTTCAGGGCCCCGGTTTGAGCATCTGTAAAATGGGGCATGTGGGGGTGTCAGACTAGAATGTTCTGTAGAGAACATTCTCCTTTAACTAGAGCCTTCTAGGAATTCTTGCACTTGGGATCATCTGCTGCAGGCTCTCTCATCTTGAACTTAACTCACTGTGGCCATCACCCTAATCCCTCTGTAGTACTGGCCACGCACAGTTTATAAACCTTCCCATCTGTTCCCTCATCCAGTTCTGCCCCTACAGCCCTGACTGCGGGAGCTTGGATGTGAATCTCACTTTACTGGAGAGGGGCCCGGGGCTTCCTGGAGGCAGCCTGGTGTCCCAGGACTGAGTCAGCCACTCCCCTGAGCTGAACTGCAAGTGGCAGGGGAGTACCCCATACCCTACCCACTAGGTCACACCCTCTGGGGCGGCTGGCCCATGTGGTGTTGTCCAGTCCGCACAGTGACTTGCAGGGACAGGAGTGGCTGTGGTGCCCAGTGTGCAGAGGAGCTGAGTCTCCAAGAGGCTGAGTTACTGCCCAGTTACCCAGTCAGTGGGCAGCACATCTGGGCCTCCCAGGAGCTGGGCAGCATCTCCTGCCACCCTCCTTTGCTCCTAGCTGGAGAAGGAGCGCACACCCTCACTGACCCCGAGAGCTCCACTCAACACGATTTCATTGCTATCCATCTCCCAAGCCCAGCTCCCTTGCTACCACCTCCAGGGGGCCTTGACCACTCCTGTCCTGCCAGGCATCCATCCTTCCTTGTTTTCCTTGAAGTCACTTAGACCATGACCCTTTCCATCTGGGGCACCCAGTGCTATCCATCACAGCATACCTGGGAGGAAGGAGCTGCTTCTCTGTGGCTCAAGACTTGTCTTTCTAGTGTGTCTGTCCTTTTGTAAGCAAATACACTTCAATGTTGTGGGAAAATAAATTTGTTTATTACAGTGAAAACTCTGGGAACCAGTGCTGTGGTGCAGTGCGTCAAGCTGCCATTTATAATGCCACTATCCTATATCAGAGCACCAAGTGGAATCCTGACTGCTCTGCTTTTGATCCAGCTCCCTGTTAATGCTCCTGGGAAGGGGAAGATGATCCAAGATCATGGGCCCCTGAGACCCTTGATCTCAGGGAGACTCAGATGGAGTCCCTGGCTCCTGGCTTCTGCCTGGTGGCTGTGGCCTACCCTATCCTACCCCATTCCTCTCTCTGTTGATAGGCCTTTCCAATCAATCCATCTTTAAAAGAAGGAAAGCAGTGGGGAGCCTCAGGCCAGAGGTTTACTTTCATGTGTCCACACAGGTAAAGCAGGGCTGGTGTTTGTCCCAGGACTGTCGTCTGAGTGCAGACTCCCCTGGAAGCAGGTTTTGGGAAGAGTGACCCTTGTCCTTCTACAATCCTAACACTCTAACACAAAATATGTGGGGTTTCCCCAGACCAACCAGCTCTCTAGTGTCTAACTCCAGTCTGATGGTAACCCTGGTGAGCCAAGGCTAGCACAGAGCCTGCTGGCTCAGGGTGTGGTACTGTAAGACCACCTCACTCTCAGATACACTGCAGGCAGGGGATCTCTAGCTTACCCACACTCCTGGCCCCCTTGGCTGCCAACCCCAGGTCGTTATCCCTTCCTTCTTAAAACTGCTCTCGGGTCATTGCTCACAGAAAGTGTTTTGCAAAGTGCCTTTCAGGATCAGGCTATTGCAAAAGATCCCATGAAAGTCAGAGATGAAGGGCCCCAGGGGTCCCCAGGGCGAATTCTGGAGGAATCCAGTGCACAGGAGCTCTCCATTAGCTAGCTTCCCAAGAGGCAGCCCCCTTCCCAGAGCTGTCTCAGGGCCCCACCTCATCAGAAAAAAAAGGCAATTTCTATCACTTAGGAAATTCCAAGGGATTTAGGAGTTCTGTATCAGGAAATGGCATCAAAGGTGCCAAAAGGTGCACAAAAGGTGCTTACAGCACCCTATCACTAAAGGACTTAGCAACACTCAGGACTCCGACTGGGGAGCCGAAACAAAGAGTTAACACCCACTTCTTGTTGCAGCACCACGCTCCAGCATGTCTCTTCCTTCCCCTCCCTGGGCTGTTTGTCTGCCACAGGTAGAGGGTGCCTTCTAGGGACTGAGGGCACCCAGTGCCACAGGCTGGTCATATGAGCAGGGCAGGCTGCTGTGGCCACACAGAATCCTTGGGCAAAGAGACAAGTGATGGAGTCATTGGCAGCGCACCAACAGCATCAGCTGCAGCCACTGTGTGGATCAGGCTCATGGTGATAGAGCAGTGAACAAGGCAGAACCGGGAGGCACAAACAAGCAGCCCATCGCTCACTGGAGGAGACAGGTGTTCACAAACTAGAGCCCAACTGTGTGATAACAGAAGTCACCCTAAGCAAGCTGAAGGACAAGTTCATGGCTGAATCTGAGGGTCAGAGTTGAAATCCTATGACTGCTACTGGCAGTTTGGTGTTCTCTTGTGTAAAAGGAATTATGAAAGGAACAGCATCTTGGGATTGTTTTGAGCTCATTGAATTTAATGCACATAAAATTCTCAGCCTAAGGCTTGGCACAGCATGCATGTGCACACATCAGCTGTTTTTTAAAAAAAATAATAAATTGTGTTTTTGATAATGTTTAGATAGCTAAGAAGAATGCATGCCCATGTGGAACACTGCTTAGGGTGGGGAGGGTCAAGGGATAGGGGAAAGTGAATGAGACTACTGTTTCCAATCTCCTTTTGTCTTCCTGCATCTGAGGGAAGGGTACAGAGAGAGAGGGCCGCTCCTAGCAGGCCAACCGCTTCAGTACTGAGGGATGGGAGAAGGATACCGATGCACATCAGCTGTTAACAATGATCATCACTGTTCATGGCATTAGCACTGCAAAGGGGGCGTTGACCAGGGGGCTTCCCTGCTGGCTCCATGTGGGGCTGCATTGCTGCAGGGGAAATTGAGGCCGCCAAAGTCAGAGTAGGAGATAGGTTCCAGCAAGGACCCTGGGCACATGGGGATGGCACCTTTGGCTCCTTTTCCTGCTGTCCTTCCATCCACTTTAGGAGTGAGCTGTTTGCTTGCAAGGGGACCAGGGAGTGAGAGCTGAAGTAGGGGTTCCTGGGACTCAGGGGACTGAGGACAATGATCCCAGCAAGGAGCCTGGGACTGTACTGAGTCCTGACTCTGGTCACTTGCCCAAGGGCACACAGCAGCTCTTGGAGGGTAGTACTCAGCTGTTAAAGTAGGGGTATCCACAGACAGGAGTCCAGCCCTTCACAGGGGCCCAGGGCCAAGTAGGCCCTGCCTGCCAGCTTGCAGGAAGGGACAGAGCTGAGTCCTGAGGCCCTCTGCTACAGAAAGGGGCTGCCTGCCTTGCCCCTCCCTGCTCCCCTATCTGCTGTGGCCCTGTGGCTGTAGTCATCAATGGTCCTTGGTGGTCAGGCCTGCTGCCGGCAGGCAGCTCACACAGCTGCTGTGCACAGCAGCCAGACTCCCCCGGCGGCTCCCTGGAGCTACAAGAATGTTCCAGCACAGCTTGGAGTCATTAGACACTCACTGCTCACAGCCCGTGGTGAAAGCTAGGTCCCAGACCCCCGGCGCCTTCTACCGCCCACCCTTCTCCCATGCCCAAAGTAGCTGGGAAGCCACTGGCCGCTACCCCACCACCAGGAGGGCAGAAACGCACTCAGCCCCCTCCTCCACCTCCCATCCCCACCCTGCCACCCCATCACATTCAGCCTTCAGCCTGGTTTCTCACTACATCCCATGGAGGCTGTTCCTGCTACTCAGTTGAAACGAGCCAGGGCAGCCCCCGGAAGGCAATGAAAGCAAAGCTGGGTTCTGGCATGGAGGATACAGTGCGACTTTGGGCAGGTTACATAACCTCTCTGGGCATTGGCCCAGCTTGCACCTCAGTAGGAACTCCTGGTCCCTGTCCGACCATGCAGATGAAGAAAGCGTGCCTGAAAAATGCTGCCATGGGAAAAGAGGTTGTGGCAAGGACTGGGTCAGGCCCTGGTTAGATCAGAGAACCCCAAAGCCCAGAACCAAATGTGTACACAGGAGCACATCAGTGGGTGAAGGGTGGGGCCACTACATTTTGAAGGTGAAGAAACTGAGTCCAGTAACAGGACAACTGGGCCAGAAGCTGGCCTTTGCAGTCTTTCCTTGCTGCTGGCTGCTAAACAAGGAGAGAACAGATTTGAAGAACATTATGGTGCCAGGTACCTGCCTTGGGTCCTGCCAGGAGTCAGGCCCACTCATCCCAGGGATGCTGAGTCAACAGAGCAGGAAACAGGGACAGGGTCAGAGCACAGGTGGGGGTCTGTGTTTCTCCCCAGACACTTTCAGAGCAAAGCTGTGCTTCATTGACCTCATCTTTCAGCATGTGGAGAGACAGAGCTCCTCGCTGTGTCCCAAGGGCACCCTTATTGTCTGGCCTTGGAGTGGTTAGGCCATGGGCGCCTGTTGTGGGAGGGCATGCTTCAGGGCTTGCACAGGGGACGGATGGTGCAGAGCAGGGAAGGAAGGGCTCTGGTGACCACCAGGGGACAACATTTCCAGCGGAAGAAATGCTCAGATGAAGGAAGGAAAATGGGCCAAAGGCATTGAATGCCGGTTTAGGTTTGGGTTCTGGGGTGTACTCACACATGACCCTGAATGGCTGACCGGACGTTCTTTAGCCTCAATTCTCCATTCCACAGTCCCATGGCCAGAAGTGGGAGTATTTGCGAGATGCTCCAGGCAGGGTTGCTGCGGGGCCTCTGCACTAAGGAGTATGGTTGTGGCCTAGGAAGGAACCTGGGGCTTTCTCCAAGCCCCCAGCTCCTGGGCTCAGAGCTGGCTCTGGGTGAGCCAGACAGGCTTGGGCAGACACCCCACATTCTTTAGCGAACAATGGCATTCTCACAGCCAAAGGCAGCCAGAGGCAGGCCATGGGGCTGACAGCGCCAGGGAGGCCCCTTGGCTCTGATGGCCCCACAGCCCAGCAGCCTCTGCCCACACCGGCACAACAAATCTTCTCTCACCAGGGTCATCAACAACTTGAAAATGCATGGATGAATGAATGCATGGGATCCAAGGCCCAGGGAGGGTACATGCTTGGAATTCTTGGAGCAGCCCAATACCTTGACCATCAGACTGGCCCTGGGCCCTTCTGGGCTCAAGGTAGCCAAACATTTGTCCACGTGTTGTCTCATTTGATCTCAGAGCTCTTGGGCATGGCATGGGAGCCAGTGTCCTGTCCCTGCTGTCAGGAGGCATTCTCTACCTCATGGTGGTGACACTGAGGCTGTCCTGTCCCTGGCCTCCAGCCAGGCCCACCAAGACATAGTTGGTCTCCATGGCCTCTTCCCTCAACACTCCTGGCCTAGAAAACCATGGAAGTTTCTTGGTGCAAAAATAGTCAGTCTGCTGGGTTAGGAGACAGGTTGTAGAGCTACCCAGCTTCTCCATGCTGCCCCATCAAGTTCCCTTGCTCCCCACATTTCACGGGATTTCACAAGGTTCTTGGAAAAAACACAGGATAAACTTATTCTGGTGCAGAATACGCATTTTCCCACCAACTCCTTGGAAACTCCACACAATACGTCCAGACCTTCAGACCCCATGGTTGATACATTAAGGGGCCAGGTGCACAAGGGGTCTGTGGCCTCAAAGGAGAAGAAGGGAGTGCAGGAAGGGAGGCATTCTTCGCCTCCTTGCCTGTATCTGATCTCTACTGTTACCCAGAAACACTTCGTCTTAGGGAGCATTTGCTTCCTGTTTCCTGTGGTTCAGAAACTGGGAAAGAACACAGGTTCCGAGCCTGATGAAGACCCATCAGGGCCTGAATTGTTTGTTCCACCTCCCCAGCATGCAGCAGAGGCAGAGATGGGGCTCAGGAAGCCAGCTTGCAGCTTACCCTAAGCCTGCCATTGTCATTGACGCTGCCCCTGCCACCCTGCAGGTTAGGGCCATGCTGTGGCCATTGGTTTCTGCCCTTGAGGGCTTTCCAGTCTGAAAGCAGGACCTGGGGAGGATTTACCAGCAGGCAGGGCTGCCATCCAAATTCTGAAGACCAGGAAAAACCGTGGTAGCCAGAGGTGGGGGTGGATGGTTCCCTGGCAGGAGAAAGCAGCCCCTGGAAAGAGGGAGATTCATCCATAGCAAACAGTGGTGGGCCATCCAGAGAAGTGATTCTGTAATGGTAGAATTTCAGTAACTTTGGTCATGGGAGAAGGACCTCTCAGACCCCAACCATCGTGTCCACAGTCATGGTCATCCCACTCACAGATGGCCCAAGCCAGTGTCCCAGCAGCCCTGGAGAGCCATGTTGTGCTTTTTGCACATTTTCTTTTCCTAAGCTGTGATGGCTTACTTCTGGAAACATAATAGCCCTTCCGAGAGAAGTGCTATGGAAACCTCGCCACAAATACTCTCCCTGCCCTGCATGCACTAATTAAAGGAGAGGGCGGGTGGGAAAACGATTTAAGCAAACACAGCTCTGAGTGCTTGAGCTCATCCTTCCACTGCAGAGAACTTACCACTCAGCTTCCCCAGGTCTGCTCTGCGAAACCTGTGCTAAGGGCACCACGTGGGGATGCATGCCATCATCAGGTATCTACTGAGCAGCCACTTACGGGCAGGGGACTAGGGGACCAGGCCAGGTTGGCCCCAGCACCTGCCCTTGAAGAGTTTGCTGTGGAGGAAGGGCAAGGTCACAGTCATGGACATAGAGAGGCAGCCAGAGTGAAAGGACTACATCTGATGTCTCCCCAGAATTCACAAAAGGTGACTGTTCACGGTCAGGGGTTGAATCCATCAGCAAACACTTCCAAAGGAAAGAAGGTGTGTAGGGGACTCAAACTGCTGGAGAAATACTAGATGCTCATGGAGGGTGGTGTTAGCAGGGGGAACCTTGTGCAGTGGGCTTAGCATGCCCAAAGGAGAGAAACAGAGCAAAGAGTGAGCACAGATCAGTGTTGTCAAAGTGAAATGTAAAGATAAGCAGTGGGGGGCAGAGAGGACAGTGAGGCCGGAGCGGGGAGCAGAAGCCAGACCCTGGAGACCTGGGGGCCTGGGGAACGATTTGGACATCATCACACAGACAACAAAAGACACATGTGTGATGCAAGCTGAGGGCCGGCTGACAGTGGATGAGGAGTGAGAGGTTAGGCAGCTGCCCTAGGGTATGGAGAGGGTCGGATGGAGGGGAGGGGATGTATTTGATAAACACCCAAGGGGCTGACAGATCTGAAAAGAAGGAGAATTCCAGAATACTAACCAGATTTTGAGCTTGGGCCGCAAGGTGGGTGCGGTTCAGAAGTGACCAAGGTTCAGAATTCTGAGGGTAGACAGGTTGGAGGGGAGGAAGACAGAATTTGAGGATTAGCCCTCCAGTAGCACTGCCCAGCAGGCAGCAGGTAGCAGAGCTTGCCCTCATGGAGGAAGGCAGTGGCTGGCTGGGACTACAACCCGGGAAGCATGAGCCTTGGAAGCCGCATAGCAGGTGGGACAGCCTCTGTGGTCATCGGCATACTTCAGGCTGTCAGGAACAGAGCACATTTCAAAGTGGCTCAAACCATAAGGGAATTTGTTTTCGGCCATTGTTGGAGCTGGTTTCATCATCTCAATGCGTTATCAAGGACCTGGATCTTCTGTTTCCCTGTTGATACCCTAACCCAAGCCCTGCACACCGGAGACAGACAAAAATGCCCGCAGACAAACAGCGCCGAGGTAGAGGTCAGAAAACAAGTCGTTAATAGCAATGCTGCTTGCTTTGGCTGTGTTCCACAAAACACAAGAAACACATAGATTTAGAAGAGAGTTGGCTGGTTGACAAGCAATAATGAATGGGAATTGAATACTCATCAATTGGTACTTGTGTGGAGTGGGGAGGCAACTGTTTCTTTGAAAAGAAAAAAAAGATTTATTTATTTATTTTTTAATTGGAAAGGTAGATTTACAAAGAGGAGGAGAGACAGAGAAGATTTTGTCTGCTGGTTTACTCCCCAAGTGGCCAAAATGGCTGGAGCTGAGCTGATCTGAAATCAGAAGCTTCTGGGTCTCCCACATAGGTGCAGGGCCCCAAAGCCCCAGGCCATCCTCAACTGCTCTTTCCCAGGCCACAAGCAGGGAACTAAATGGGAAGTGAAGTAGCTGGGGCAAAAACTGGTGCCCATATGAGATCCCAGCATGTGCAAGGTGAGGATTTAGCTACTAGGCTACTGCGCAGGGCCCCTGAGGCAACTGTTTCTTCTAAGAGAAAGAACTGAGAAAGGCTGATTAACGTGTGTACTTCTGCTCTGGACTGCGATGAGATAGAGAAGCAGCCCCTAGACAAGTAGAAAACTAGAAAAAGACATGAAGCAGCTGTCTTCCAACATGTGTCACCGGCTGAATGAGACAGTATTCTCTGAGAAAAGAAAACAAATAAAGTGAACTAACTAAAATGAAATGATCACCCTGATTTTCTGCCTTTTTGCATACCAAGGCTCCTCGAGTGGGGAAGCAGGCAGAGCACAGAAGTCTCGTTGTTTTGACGTGCCTGAGATCAGAGAGCTGATACAGCTGGAGTTTTCAAGCAGATTGTTGGAGAGCTAGGAGCTGTGCAGAGAAAGGTCTTCAGCATCTGCGTTAAAGTTGTCCTGAGCCTTTGGCTAGGCACGAGATCTTTGACTGCATCTTGGATGCGAGGTGCGTGTAGGGTGAGATTCCTTAAGGTTGGACAAAGAGCAAGGACTGGAGAAAGACCACTTGCGGGGAGTTGTACGTTGAACAACATTCTGAGCTCAAGCAGATTTGGGTAACCAGAGTTAAGAGCTGCCAGTGAATACAGTGTTTCCTGGAGATGTTAGACAAGCCACCTGTTGGGAGCAGAGATGTATTTGCAAGCCCTGGAAGGGAGACCACTCTAGACCATCCCAACAAAATGTGGAGTGAAAGCAATCAAGCTTATTCCCAAGTAGATTTCAAGAACAAATCTTCACACTCTTTAATGAAAAGATAGCAAAGTCCAGTACTCACTAACTCAATAATCACAATGTCTACCTTTCAATCAATAATTACTAGATAAGAGGAACAAATAAATTCTACTTATACCCGAGAGAAAAATCAGCCAAAGACAAGTATTATCTGTCGCCTCTGTGACAGACAGAGCAGGCTGACAAAAACATTGAAATGACTATTGTAAACAGACCCAAATATTTAAAGAAAAACATGAGTGTAATGAGGGAAGAAACAGAATATACAAAAAAGGAACCTTCTAGAACTGAAAAACATGACATGTTAAATGATGACTTTATTGGATAAGCTAAATAGTAAATTAGTCATGGCAGGAAAAAAAAATCAATAAATTTGACAGACACTCTGGCGCATAGAGGAAAAAAAAACAAATCTAAGAAAAACATTAACATACCTTCAGTGACTTTTTTGGACAAGTGGTCTAACATGCATGTGATTAGAGTCCCAGGAAAAGTGTGGGTAGAGATGTTTTCCTAATTTGGTGAAAAATACGATACCGTAGATTTAAAATAGCTCAATAAATTTTTCAACTGGCATAAACACAAGGAAAAACACACCAAGGCACATATTATAATCAAATTGCAGAAAACCGACCAGGAAGCAAAAATCTTTCAATGCAACCAGAGAAAAATCTTAGCCTCGAATTAACTGTAGGACTGTCACTCTCATTGTTGAAATTTTTGAATGAATTCACTAAAAGGTGAATCTTTTCGATTGGGTATACCAATTCAGGGTCTAGAGATTTGAAGGAATGCTCTCACACCAGAGTCTGGTAGATTCAATTTCTCTGTGATTGAGTACCCCAAAACCTAGTGCCCTGAAGGGAATAGGGGACAAAGAGGGACATTTTAAAAATGCTAAATGCGTGTCTAAAGTAGAAACCATGAATGTGGCTGTTTAACATATGCAGTTGTACAAAATCAAACAGGTGAGAAGCCTGCTGTGCTTTTAAGTGAGTTATACTGCCAAGAAAAATATTGTAAGCCTACTCTTACAAGGTCTTTGTTCAAGGTTTTACAAGGTTCTGTAGACTGAAATCAGGTTGAGAAAACTGCTCAGTTCCAAAGAAGACATATTCAGCAGTGCTCATTTTTGAGGGGGCCAAAAAGAAAAGAAGGATGTGCACCTTGCACCTTGCTGGGTGCGGCAGCTCCAAACCTAAGGCTTTGTGTGATGGCAGATAGAAGTTGAAATGTAGGGCTCTGGCTCAACAGCTTAGTCCTCCACCTTCAAATGCCAGCATCCCATATGGGTGCTGGTTCATGTCCTGGCTGCTCCATTTCTGATCCAGCGACCTGGTTATGTCCTGGGAAAGCAGTTGAGTGAAGTCGTTGGGAACCTAAATACATGTGGGCGATCTGGAGAAAGTTCCTGGCTCCTGGCTTTGGATCAGCTAATCTCCAGCCATTGTGGTCTTTGGGGAATGAACCAGCTGATGGGAGATCTTTCTTCTGTTTCTCCTTCTCTCTGTATCTGCCTTTAAAATTTAAAAATGATAAATCTTTAAAATAATAATAATAATAAATTGAAAGGCAAAGGGGGACTCTCCTGGCCTTGGCCTGGTGCAGCCCTAGCTGTTGCAGGCACTTGGGAAGTGAAACAGCAGATAGAAGATTGATCTCATTCTCTCTTTCTGTTTCTCCCTTTATCTCTACAACTCTGTCTTTTGAAGCCTTTCTGATATCAGGCTACTTCAGGCTGTTTTGGCCATATTGGCTATTGTGCCCATGTTCTAGCTGCAAGGGAGTCTGGTTAAAGTAGTCATCTGATCTTTTCAGCCTCAATATAGGAGCTAATTTTTTTTTTCCAAAAATGGAGAAATAAGGAAGGGGCTTCAGATGGCTGTGGGATAGGGAACTACAGTGTTTTCTCCAGCCCTAAGGAGGATAAATGAAGGGACCCCATGCAGAAACCAGAAGATCCCCAACATTTTGTGGTGCGTTATGCATAGGGCCAAGAAGAGGAAGTTGTACTAGATCCAGAGTAGCAAACTGCTCCCAAACAGCATCCACTTCCTCACCTCTTCTGAGAGTCTGGAATCCATGGATGGCTGAGCTGGATGATTGCAACTCAGGGTCCCACTGTTGGGCAGGGTGACAGTCACCTCCCCAGCAGGAGCAACCACTTCTAAGCAGGTTCTCTCACAAGGCTTCTAGGTGAGTGCTGCCTTCCAAACTGGCTCTGGCTGGCAGACTCCTTGCCTTGCTGAGTAGAGATCTGGCTGGCTGCAGACAGATCCTCAGGGTACAGCAGCGGCTCCTCTCAGAACAGGTGCTCCATGAGACAGAATAAGGAAGAGATCAAGAAGGGAACTGCACTACTTTGTGTAATCTCATCTTGCTTCAGCCACAATCTGTTGTTCACACTGCCTAATTCTGGCATAACCTGGGAAGCTACTAGACCAGACAAAGGGAGATGGGAATCTCTGGGGACTCTTTTTTTTTTCCTAAAAATAGATTTATTTTTATATTGGAAAGGCAGATTCACAGAAAGAAGGAAAAAGAGAGAAAGATCTTCCACCTGCTAGTTTACTCTCCAAATGACCACAATAGCACAACAGAGTTGATCCGAAACCAGAGGCAGGAGCTTCCTCTGGGTCTCCCACACAGGTGCAGGGTCGTAAGGCTTTGGACCATCCTCCACTGGAATGCCAGTGCTTGCAGGCAGAGAATTCGTCAATTGAGTCATCACGCAGGTGGGGTCACTCCTAGAGACTGACTACCTTGGGTTTCTAGAAGAAGATGACAAGTGGTGGGAGCTTAAGTTTGAAGCATCTTGGATCTCAGAGGCCAACAAAGAAAGTTCCAAAAGCAGTGTTCAGTACCTGCAATCAGCAGCTAAAGACTGAGAAATGCTCATTGGTTAGTCAACCCGAGTCACTGACAGCAATGAGAAGCCATTTGCTCCATCCCATTTGCTCGAGATTGGGATGGATACAGAGCTGGGAGAGAGCAGCAGGTGTGGACTGCTTTTCTGAGGGGATGGGATGAAAAAGGAGGAGGAAGGTTTGCACAGATGCTAGAGGACGGTAAGGACCGAACAGCCAGGGGACTGGGCAAGGGAAGAATGAGTGATGAGGAAGCCTTTTGGAGGAGACAGGAGAACAGGAGATCAAGGATACAGATGGGCTACTTGGCTCCCAACAGAGACACTTCACACTTTAGGGCTGGGAAGAGGCAGGATGAGTTTGTCAGGGCAAGATCTTCCTGCGAATACACCTGGGAATTGGGAACTCCTACCTGATGGCCTCAATTTTCTCCCAGAGAAGGGAGGCAAGGTCACCGTGAGCAGAGCGAGGCCCACGCGGTGAGTTAGCACGATGATTGCTCACATATGCAGGCAGGCTTGGGAGCGGCCTGTTCTCAGGAGACAGGCCGCCCTTCCCTATGAGCTCACACACACTGCAAACCTCTCAGCTCACTCATTTTTCATAGCTGCGGATGTCTGTAGACAGCACCTGTCTGAACTGCCATTAGATAGAGGTAAGAGGAGTGGAAAGGAATAAAGTGAAAGATTCTGGAAGTCAGTGGACGTGAAGAACAGAGAACATGTTGGTAGGGAGGGACCCTCCAAGTCTCTCCGGGTATTCCCTGCAAGGGTCTGCCTCACCATCCAGCTTTACCCCCATCCTGCTTCAGCCCCCTGATGGAGAGCTTGCTATCCCCAGCAGGTCTTTTTCTACTCATATCCTTAAGCCACCCTTTCAGCAGTGATGAATCTGACTCCCTGTGCCCTCAGAACCTACAGGATTCCCCCGAGCAAGTCTTCCCGCTGCCCCCATCCTCCTCCCTCACATGCAGGGTTCTCTCCCTCCTCTGCCTCTGAATTCCCTGCCAGGCAGCTGTGCTCCTCAAGACTCAGCCAAAGCAAGGAGCAGGAGAGTGCCATGGGCAGGAGAGTGCCATGGCATAGCAAGTTAGACCACTGCCTGCGATGCTGGCTTCTCATATGGATACCAGTTCAAACCTTGGCTGTCCTACTTCTAATTCAGCTTTCTGCTGATGCATTTGGGAAAGCAGAAGAGGATGGCCCAAGTGCCATGTGCGAGATTCAGATGAAACTCCTGGCTTCTGACTTCTGGATTCAGCTGGCCCATCCCAGCCATTGTAACCATTTACGGAATGAGCCAGTGGAAGATTCTCTCTCTCTCTCTCTCTCTCTCTCTCTCTCTCTCTCTCTCTCTCTCTCATCCCACCTCTCTGGGCAAAATCTGCCTTTATCCCCAGGTCCTCATCACCCCCGTAGCATCACCTCTTTTGAAAATGGGCTCATTCTGTTCCCTTGCCAAACCCCATATGCTCAAACCCCAGGCCCCTACAGTGTGGAAATGGTAACAGTCACTGCTTGTGATCTGGTGTAATCCAGCGTGGCCAATTTGTAACGGATCACATTTGTAGTTGTGCTGTCTGCCAGGGGGTACTCATGTGGGGGCTGGCTCTGAAACCACTGTGATGCTGCGAGACATACAATTCTTGGCTTGGCTGGAAGCTTGTCAGATTGGCTCAAAGAAAGCAGGATCCTGGCCAAAAAAATCCCAGGATTTAACAAAGGATAAAGGCTGTAATGTGGCTGCAGGATGTTTCCATAACCCACTCTGAGACTTACAGGCTGAAAGCAAGCCTCACATCCATCTGCAAGGCTGTTGGAAAACTTGCCCAGGCCATGGTCATTGGGATAGGCAACAGCATCCGTGGACACATGGACACTTTGGCTGGTATCTGCCTAACAAGCCTGCCCCAGGTGCCATGCTTGTCAAAATGTGAATTTTTAAGACAAAATCCCAGCAGCAAAAGGCTGAATGCAGGATGTTTTCTTATTGGTATTTAAAAGTTTATTATTTCTTTGAAAGGTAGTTACAGGGAGGGAAGGGAGAAGTAGAAACACACACACACACACACAGAGATCTTCCATCTGCTGGTTCATGCCCCACATGGCTCCAACATTCAGAACTGTACCAGGTCTAAGCCAGGAGCGTGGAGCTCCACTGAGGTCTCTCATGTGGGTGCAGGGGTCTGAGCATTTGGGACATCTTCCACTACCTTCCTAGGTAAACTAACAGGAACCCAGATCAAAAGTGGAGCAACCAGGACTCAGGGTATATGGTTCACCATCACAGCAGGCAGAAGCGTAACTTACTGTGCCAGAATGCCAGCCCCGCCTTTTCTCTGGCCTTACTTCTCTTGGCCCAGAAAGGCTTCCTCCCTCTGCCCAGAGTTAACACTGAAGTAGGCCCCTTGTGAATCCAGCTACATCTGCCTTCTTTGACCACACACCCTCCCCTTCCATTCTCAAAGCACAGGGACATCAACCACAACTCCCACTGTCTGAATGCCTTGTGGCCTCATCCACATCACCGTTGGTCTTTCTCATGTCCTCCCCTGCCCAGCACTGAGCTGCCTGGGCAGCCAGGGAGGCACCTGATTGACACTCATGTTCTCAGAGGACATAGCCAGGCCTGGCTGGCAAGGATGTTCACATAGACATCTACTGTGCTGGACTCAAGGGAAGCCAAATGGAGGGACAGGGAACATGCCATTTCTCAGGTCATGGGATTCCATTAACATAGAATTCCATGAGAAAATGGTCTATTTAGCACGCCCAACTAGGCTTTCCCAGGCCAGACAGGCAGGGTACAGGGTGTGAGGAATGGGAAATACATGGTGAAGTCTTTCCAACCGTTGTCGCCTTTGGAGGGAGGCCTGGAGTGGGGCTGTGAAGCACTGGCCTGCATAATCTCTCTGGAGCCAGCTTCCAGGCTTGGTTTCCCAGGGACACACCCATGTGGCAGCCCCCTGCCATGTGTCTACAGGAGGTAACCTTGCCTGCCTGCCCTTCTAACCTCCTCTGAGCACCTCTGTCCCCAGTGTTTTGTGGGTGAGATGACTCTGATCTGCTGCAAACAACTGCTCTTCCTTCTTATTATCAGGGCACAGTTCCAAGGCCCTGGGCAGAGGCACTTGGCAGGGAGATGGATTCCTGCCCCAGGCAGATCAGAAGCTTCCGGCCCAGGCAATGGGGGAGTAGGAGCAAGTCAAACACACATTCTTCCAATGACAACTTTTGGGGTTTCCAGTGATCAACAACTCAGCTCACCCAGCTTGAGCAATAAGAGTGTCCATGGAGATGGCCCTGGCTTTAGGTACCCCTTGATCCTAGGCTTTGGAGTCGCCGAAGGAGCCCAATTCCCATTTGTCTTCATCTCCAGGCTCTAAGTCATGGGCAGAGGGATGTCAGCAGCTCCAGAGTCCAGATAGATTCAAATCCAACAGAAAAGACTAGGGAGCCCTAAGAACAGGAAACAAACTCCCAGGCCCAGCTTGGATCACGGTCTATCCCAGAAAGTTACTAGAGTCTAGAAGGGTGAATATGCTGATGGACTGGTTTGAGGTTACAGGGTCTCATTGGGCCCACCTGGCTCACCTGTTTCAATTCCAATCCCAAAAACAGAGAACGGGAAAGCTAGTACTGGTCCGATGAGCTGTAACAAAAATGATACCTGCCACACAGCCAAAGAGAGAGCCAGCCCATAATACTCACAAACCTGCTCTGCAGGCAAGCCATTGGGGACCCTAAGAGCTTCCATATCTAGACATTAGTTTCAAAGAAGTACAACCCTGCCCTAGTTTTTCCGAATGGACTTTATTTAACTGTGTTTTTAGTGACAACGTATAGAGTCCCAAGCACCAGGAGCTCGCTGGGGATGTCCCTAGACCCATAAGTTCTGTTTCCTCTTCTAGAATTAGTGACTCAGGGCCCTTGCCTCAATCCACCGCATGGGTGATTCCAGCTAGCACCAGGGGGTAAGCCCCTCCTCCTGCCCACCAGGATTGGTCTAGGGGTGAGCATGTGACTAAAGAACTTTGTCAGCAATGTAGGAATAAGGAGGTCTGTAGTGCTGGGAGCTATGGGCATTCATCTTGGGACTGGGTGGGCAAGAAAGATTGAAGGTGAATTTGCTGCAGTAGAAGGGAGGGGAGGAGAGAAGCGAAGACGGACAACTGTACCATTGGTGGCACAGCCGAATCAGAGCAGCAACCAGACCAGACATCTCCCCATTGCAAGTCAGTATCTTCACTTCCACCAGTTTGGGTCAGGCTTTCTATTACTTGCAACCCAAACATTCCAGCTGAACACGTTTGAATCGGAACACGTTTGAGTTGCTTCCAAGTCTGTACGTGAATTCTACTGGAAGCAACAAAGGCCCACCAGGCCACCAAGGAGATGCACAGCAATGCCCCACTTCTCCCTTGCTCCACCAGCAGCTCCCAGCACTCACACGTGCTGTGGGGGTGAGCAGTTGGGATACCGGGGGTGTCTTCCTTTGCTCCATGTGGGAATGGCCACACCATGTGTCCTGACAGATGAAAGGGAAAGAGCGCCTGGGAGGGGTTGCAGGTGTGCGAGAGGCTGAGTGTTCCTGCTGAAGAGGAACATGGGAGATCTGGCAAGCAGCTCTTTGAAAGCCCTGTGGCCTGGCCAGAGGACTGGCACCCTCAGCTGGGCAACTGCATGCCCTGTAGATGAAGTGTCTGGATTCCCATAGGGTTGCAGGAAGGGAGGAGCTTAGCTACCACCAGTAAAATGCCTGATGTGTGGATTCCCCCGGTCTCAGAGGTCACACAGTGATGGCAAGGTGTCTAAAGGGCACAGCCCGAGAGCGCAGACAAGGCCTGGGCTTCTTTCACTGAGGCTGCTTCTGCTCTGTCTACTTCCTACAGGACTGACTTTAGGGTGCTGAATGCACCACCCTGATTCCCTCTGGGACAGGGCTCAACTCTCTTGGCTCATGCTTGGCCAAAGGGACAGCCCTTGCCTGGGGTGGGCTACATCCTAGGGCTCCTGCTGTGGGTGGCAGTAAAAGGCTGCCCCCTTGCCTGTATCCTGGGTACCCCTGAAAGGCCCTCAGCTCCCCATGGGGTCAGCTGCAAGCTCTCTTGTCACAACACTGCAGTTGCACTTCAACCTGGTCCTGATCAAAGCCCCGTAGGACACCCCCTGTCAGTCTCAATCTCCCCAAGAACCCCAGCCATGCCAGCAGACAAGGTCGGGGATGTCTACGTGGCAAACTACTAAGAATCTGATGCAATTTCTTCTTCTGGGCAGATGGGATTTATGATCAGTTGGCAAACACGGATGAGAAGCACAGATGTCTTAGTTGTGGTTTGTTTAAAGTTAAAAGGGTGTTGTGCTGCCTCGGGGTGATGTCACCACCTGCAATGCTGATGTCCCAGTCCCAGTGCTGCATTTCCTGTCCGGGTCCACACTTACGTGCCCAGGAAGGCAACAAAAGATGACTTAAATGCTTGGGTCCTGCCACCCATATGGAAAATCAGGGTAGAGTTCCTGTCTCCTGGCTTCAGCTTGGTCCAGCCTCAGCTGTTGTGGTAATTTGGAGAGTGAACCAGTGGGTGAACAATCTCTCTCTCTCTTTCAGTGTGTCACTCTTCCTTTCAAATAAATACATACATCTTTAAAATAAATGAATTTAATTAAAGAAGCAATATATGTTGGTTATAGGAAAACTAGGAGATTTCCCCAATGACCAAATCAATTGATCCACTGAAGACTGAATGTCCTCAGTGATACCCAGGGATGGTTCTGTGTGCAATCTGAACTTGGATCAAGCCTTTCTTATGTCCCAGGTCCTTCATATTCCCAAGCAGGCCACAAGGGAGGCTTCCTAGGTCATTTAGCTGGAGACACACAGGAAACTCAGAGCAGAGCTGTGGGGTCAGGCAGAGAGTGACGGAGTGAGAGGAGGCAGGGAAAGGCCCTGTCTGCTGAGCCCAGATTCAGAGCTGTCCTGCATCCATCCCAGACCAACAAGTGGATGTCAGTTTCTGAACATCTTTGTTGAGCAGGAGATGGAGGAATGTGGAAGAATGTTCCCGGGCCAGGAATCTGAAGCTTTCTGTCTAGCCCTGGCTAATGGTTTACTTGCTGGTTGGGCTTAGACCTTGCACCTTCGGGTGGAGCCAATCAGGGTTCTGTGCTCCTCACAACCTAACTCTGGATCCTTGAACGGGGTCAGCAAGTACGGTGGCTCTGGCTGCCTGCAGGGGGCACTAGTGAGAAGGAAGGAAAGTGGGAGTTGGGTTGCCCACCAATACCCAAACTCTTAAAACTTGCAGGGGAGTTGCAGAGGGGCCCCTGGGGCTGCAGGAACCATGGCAGGGTGGGAACCGGGGCTGGACATGGAGTGTCTGTGCAAACGGCTCCATTTATCTTTCATAGCTCTCTTTGGACAAAGGAGATGACAGGAGAATGTTTTCTTTCTGTTTTTTTGGAACAAAAACTTTCCATAGTGGAAATGGCACGAGTTTATTTTTTTTTTAAATCCAGCCACAGAGACACGTAACTTCTGGGGGAGGAAGACGGCCGAACCTGCCCCTCGGTGCTTGCCTGTAAGGTCCCCTCTTTCCAAGGGAGCAAAAATCTTGCCTATGGGGGAGCAGGAGAATGACAGAGAGGAGACCTGAGGTCAGAGGAATCGGGGCACCACTGCAGTCATAGCAGTTGGCATTCGCTGAGTGCCCAGCCCTGGGCGCATCCATGTGGAATACTCCTGGACAACCTGGGGCACAGGTGTGCTGAGCTGCACCTTCCACATGGGATGCTGTACTCTCAGAGAAGTAGGCTCTTGCCCAAGGTGGTAAAGCGAGAATCACACCTGGATTTAGCTGAGCCTAAGACCATACATGCAGTCTAACCTTGTGGCAGAAACCTGTAGCCACGTGTTCACAGCTGCAGATCTTCTGCTTGGGAGAAGGGACTGAACCCCAAGGGAGAGCCAACACCCCAACACCCTAGCTGTTTTGAATCAGATTGGAGCTAAGCCAATGTGAAGCCAGGAGTCAGAAGCTTCTTCCAGGTCTCCCACGTGGGTACAGGATTCCAAGGCTTTGGGCCGTCCTCGACTGCTTCCCAGACCACAAGCAGGGAGCTGGATGGGAAGTGAAGCAGCTGGGACATGAATTGGGACCCATATGAGATCCCAGCACATGCAAGGCATGGAGTTAACCATTAGGCTATTGTGCTAGGCCCCTAGCGCTCTTTTAATCCTATCCTCCCACTCGCCAATAAGGCAGTCCCTACCCCACTGCAGTGGGCCACAGGCAACTGCTGCTCTGGGTCAGTGAGAATCCTAAATAAGTGACAGAAACTCCAGTCAAATGACTTAAGGGGATAAAAAAGAAGCAAACAGAAGAGGTGGTGATGGGGGGTGGTTCCTCTACTCACAATGGAAAAGTTAAGGCAAACCCCAGGAATGCCTAGAACCTCCAACATCCAAATACCACCGGAAGGCTGGCTTTCTCTCCATTCCTTATCTCAGCTTCTCTCCACTGCCCATTCTGTTTGCAAACACACCCCGTCCATGTGAGCTTTGTGAGTTTATATCCCTAGCAAACAAGCAAAAGAATTTTCATCTCCCAAGTTCTGAGACTGAAAGATCCCTAAAAAGCCACAAGAATGGCTTGGCTTAGTCACCTTTAGGCCAGTCAGAAAGCTTGGAAAGGGAATTCTGTGATTGACCCAAGCCTCCTTGGTCTTGTGCCTGAGAAAAACACAGCAACTGCGGAAAACTTGGCACCCTGGTTGGTGCCCACATTTACCCCATCCACCACCACCTTCATCGTCACCATCACCACTATCGCCATTGTCCTAACTCCTTAAGAACTATAATGTGCCCAGACCTGAACTTCACCTTTAAAAGTGCAACACATTTGAGATGATGGAGTCTCCAGCCCTACATATAGGAATGTCTCTAACCAAGCTGATGCATTCAAAGAAATAGACATTGAGTCTTTGACCATAGGGCAGGAGCAACAAGGGAAGCTTGGGGACAGCATCTGGCCCCTCTGCGGTGCTGGTCCTAAGCCCTGGGCTGTCCCTGCACCTGCAAAAACCTCAGAAGCTGGGTTCTGAGCAGCCAGGCCATGTGGCCAGCAGCCCCTGGGGCACAGTGAGAGCCGCTCCCCCACACTCACAAAGCGCCGCTCTGGACCCTGCCAGAGCCCCCACCACATCTGCCCCTCCTCCACTGGGCGCGGGGGCTTGTGCTTGGCGCCGTGCCTTCTGCTCCATCTCAGAGCAAACATCTGTTTCCAGATGTTATCCCAGAGCCTCGTAAAGTCAAAGAAAGGTCCGAGTTATTACGTCCTCGGCAGACCAGCCTGTCCCGGTGGCAGCGGCTCCTATTAGGAACTGATCGCTCAAGGGAAGCAAGACCCCTCGTTTCCTGATGGGGAGGGCTGTGCAGGAAAGACAAACAGGGCAACCCCCATTTCAGAAGAGACCTTCACACAGCAACTGCCTCTAGGAAAAAGAGAAAAGGAGGGACAGAGGAAAGCCTTTACAACAAAGTTTAAAGGAACCACTGCTTCCCGTGGCTCCCAGGGAAGGAACTTGGGGGAGACAGACCCTCCTCCAGGATTTGCTGGCCACTGACCATGGTCCAGATGCTGGACTGAGCTTGAACCTTGGGGCTATGCAGTGCAGCAGGACTGAAGTCTGGCTATGCTCCTTGCACTTGGCTGACCATGGGTCACACTCTGACCTCTCAGGTGTCACTGAGCAGACTAGTCTTAGAAGATTTAAGAAATTCCTTCTAGGCTGGCCTGGGGGTCATGGGAAGGGGTTTGCCACCCTCCCAGCTCCTGAGTTGCATGACTGAGTTCCCTGGACAAGACACAAGGGCTAGGAGGGGATAGGAGAGGAACAGGGACCCCGCTGCTGGGAAAGAGGGATCTGCTTTGGTGACTCCTGGGGCTCTTCGTTACCCTGTCTGTCATCAGCCCAGACCATCTGCCTTGCAACCACAACTGGGGGCCTCACTGACAGCCCTACTTGCCTGTCAGTCCTGGGCTGCTTCCCGGAGCACAGGCTGGGGGAGCCCTCCGTCCAGCCCCGAGCCCTGCCCGCACCGCCTGACAGCTCTGGGAGGGAGAGTGGGGTCTGCATCTCTCACGATCCTCAGCTGCGTGCTCTTCCTCCAACATGCTGCAGGTGGGGCCTTGAGGCTGCATTTGCTCCCAGTCTGGTGGATGGCAGGCGGCAGTGAGAGCACCGCCATCCTGTGTTTTTGGTTTTTGCCTCTACCATTCCCCTGAGCAGGATGACTATACCGCTGCCTCTGCCTCAGGTAGGAGGCTGGGTCCAGAAAGGTCAAGATGTTTTTTTCCTGAAAGGCACAAGGTTTACAGATGTTAAAGCCAGGACTCAAGTTTCTGAGCACATTGTTGCCACTCCATCGGAGTCAGTAAAACCGTTTCATCTCAAGTGCTAATCTCAATAGATTGATAATAGCTTCCTGCCTCAAGAAGCCTGATGGGTGGTGTGCAGAGGGTAATGTTCTGTAGTTGGTTAATGATGTCTGTCGGGCTGTCAACGTGTGAGTACTGGTGTCCGTGGTAGCCACAGCCAGACAGCCACCTGAGAGGGGAGGAGTGACAAGGGACACAGTGCCAGGACTATTGAGGTCAGGTAGTCACACGATGCACCCCCTGGCAAGAGTGGACACACATGCCTGGAACTTCTTCCCTGTTTCCCCAGCTTCTCTCTTCTGTCTACATGCTGCCATGCTCCAAGTCCCAGCTTAGAACCCAGCTCTTCCGGGAAGCCTTCCTGAACCTTCATCCCAACTCCAAGTCTCCTCCCACTCCTTATTTCAAGGTCCCAAGGCACCTGGTGCCCTGTGGTCTCTCCTGCATGGTGCCTACTGAAAGCTCAGTCATAGGAATGGATGGGTTGGCAGATGAGAACGGCCAGGCAGTGGCCTTCCTTTCCGCTGCAGGAGCTTGGGGTGTGACAGGAGGTGAGCATCCATTTGTCTTTGCTGTCCATGCTAGGTCTCCACAGCGTTAATGGCAGCAATGATGGTGCCATGTCCTCAGCCCCGAGTGGGCCCTAGGCTTGCATCATAGCATTCAACTCTCATAATAAGTAGGAGGAAAGAACTGTTCTCCTTGTGGTCCAGAAGGAAGCACAGATGCAGAGCAGCCATCCAGGTGGTGAACAGCAGAGCCAGCACTGGGAATGACCAGAGCAGCCTTGTGGGGAACAGAGCAGGAGTCCTGGGAATATTCCATCTGACCTCAGACAAGGCCAGTCCAGAGACATCTGCGGAGTCACCCCTGAGGCCAGAGGGAAGGGAGCTGTGAGTGGCTTCCAGCAGCTCCTAGAAGAAGCCGGTAAGACACAGCTGGCCATGAAAGAGTCCATGTTGACATATGACAAGGCCTTTGCTAACCACCCCACTTTCAGGTCTGTAGACAGGTCCACAGGCCCACCCTGCCCGGCTGCCATGCCTCATGGGGGGTCCCCAGTGAATCCCATGTGTCCCGGTGTTCACGACTGTGGTAAAGTTCCCTGTTACATTGACTCTGAACTTGGTCATATGACTTATTCTGGCCAGCGGGCTGTTAGAAGGTGTCACACAGCCAAGGCACAGCAAGCAGTCTGGGAACTCTCCTGTGGTAGTTAGTCCCATGCTGTAAAGCGGCTGAGGATAGGTCATAGGATGTTGCAAGCCATCTAGGAGACTCCTGGAAGGAGGGAGGGCCATCTTGGCTGTTCTAGCTCCAGATACTGCCCCTTCCCAACAAGAGTGGGCTCAGCTATAATCCTCAGAGCTGGAGGGCCCCTTCACTGAGTCCTATCGATTCTCAGAAGTATGAGAAATGGTCATTCTCAAGTCACTGTAGTTCAGAAGAGTTTATTCTGCAGCTATGGGTAACTGAGATGGCATCACACATCATCCCTAGGCATGACTGGGGTCCTGACCTTCCTGTAGCACATATATGTTTTTGCATGTACAGCCAGACCAAGGCAGGTGATTCACACACAGACAGGTTAGAACCTGTATCTCTCTGCTGCCTTCTGGTACTTGTTTGCATCTCTCTCTCTCTCTCTCTGTCTCTCTCTCTCTCACACACACACACACACACACACACACACACACACACACACACACACACTGGCAGTGGCTTGGAGCCAGCCCAGAGCTTGTCTGTTTCCCATAGCATTTGCACTCCCTCACCCGTGCCTGTGCGTATACACATGCACAGAAATGTGCACAGTCTTCTGGGTCTCAAAACACCAGAGCAGACCAGACGAACACAGTGAGATTCTAAACAGACAGCAGTTCGGGGTCGCACACACAGAGGCACAGTCACTGAGACAGCCTGAAACCTAAGTGTTCCAACCCTGCCAAGCCCCTCAGCCTCCTGAAAGGGGTCCCTCGGGCATCTTCAGCAGCAGAGCCTCTGCACTTGGCTTCACTCTTAGTTCAATTAGAGAGTTTGTTTTGGCCTCAGTTAATAAGGCTCCTAGGGCCTCTGCAGCAGCCTGGCCTGCCCCTGCACATCTGAGACACCTACCCCTTCACCCAGCCCCCTGTCCACCAGGGTCATGGCCAGGACACTAATCCACGTGGCTGCATGGGAAGCAAGTAGGCACTCAGGAAAGGTGTGTACAAATAGGAAATCTGCAGCACCCACTCCATGGCCCCCGAAGGCCCTCCCCAGTCGCAATGCATGCTACCATGTCCCCCTCCCAGGGACAAGCACTGATTTTCCAGCCTGTGAAAGGCACGGAGAGGGCCTGCCTGTTTGCTGCCCTAAGGATGCTCAGGGTTGGCCACCACTGCTGCTTCTGGGGCCCTATGTGCATGCAGTATAGACCGAGAGCTCCTGGCAGCAGCCCCTCTCCCTTGGGACAAAGTCCAAGGGCCCTGCCGCACCCTGCCACGCCCGGCCCCTGTCTAGTGCTCAGCCTCTCCTTGCATTCCACACTCCAGCTGCTGATGGCCTCTGTCTGCGCTTTCTCACCTCTAGCTGCTACACACACGGGACTCTAGGTGTCAGCACGGCCTCCTGCACACACTCCCCTGCTAACTCCACTCTCCTGCTGATTGTGGGCCCCCAGCCTGGGGGAGGGGCTCCTTTGCCACCCCCCCCCCCAGCACTCACTGTCTCCTGTCTCACAGTGCGTCCCAGGTTGTTCCCAACACCAGCACCAAGCCCGGCTCCAGGCTCCAGGCTCCAGGCTCCAGGCGTGATGGTTGAGTAAGTGAACTCCAGAGCTTGGAAGGCCTTGATCCCCGGTCCTCTGCTTTTCTCTTTCCCCTCCCTGGCCCTCTCATCGCTTGCTGTGATTTAACAGAGCGAAGGGTCAGTAACACGGTGAGGAGAAAGCCAGAGCTGGAGTCTACGAGCCTTTGACCTTGGCTTACTCATCCACCCACCGTCCCTTCCTCAGGTTTCTACACTGTGCTTCCTGGGAAGGGACAGACACGGCCTGGGCTGCAGAGGACAGCCCCAGAGCAGCAGCGCTCCCAAGGCCTGCCTGGCACCTGGCTGGCGGCCCCTCCATCTTGCTGCTGGCCACATGCAGGAAAACAGCAGAAAGGGAATTGCATGGCCGGGGACAGAGAGAGATCAGGCCTGGAGAAGCCGAGCACATGAGCGTGGCAGGTCTGTGCCTCCTCAGATTAGGTTTGCCAGCTGTGGCGGCTCCATGGGAGAGCCTATGCCTGTCTACAGAGTTAAGTTGGGGGCAGGCCCAGGGTCAGAGTGATCACAAAAGACAAAGAGATGTGAAAGAAAGAAAGGAGGCAGAACCTTAGAGGGTCAGGTCCACTGGGTCTGTGAGAAGAAGGCAGGGTTGGGGGAGTCAGTGAGCATCCAGGCCAGGCAATGAATGAATGGCAGGAAGAGGCAGGGAGCCCAGTGGGAAGTGGAAATGGGGCTCAGGCATCCAGACACTTCCAGCGGGCAGCAGGAGCCATGCAGGGGTTTGTGGGAGCAGTGGGGGCAGAGATGGAAACCCAGAGCTAGCAGGGGCCCTGTGGTCGCTCCGTCGTGGATATGCCCAGACAAAGTCTCTTTAGACAGCTTTCCTAGTCAGTCACTCCAGCTGTGCCTCGGTAGCTTGAGAGTGACCTCCTGCCCATCAGTGGCATGGGGGCAGATGAAAGAAACCACCTGGTTGGGTCACTCACAGGCCCCAGGGTTGGGTATGGGGCTAGCACCACCAGCCACACAGACTGAGAGAAAGCGTCCCTCCCCCAAAAGAAAACCCATTCGTACACACCAGGAGAAGGGGACTAGGCCCAGAGTGGATGGAACAATAGATGTGCCCGCCCCTGTGTCCTCAGGACACTGACATGGCTTGGGATGCAGAGGACCTGTGCTGCCAGGTCAAGAGCCTGGGCAGAGCAGCCGGCAGGGCAACTGCCACTGTTCCAAGATCTGGCCAGCCATCCTTTCTTTAAGACAGCCTCTGACATTGTGGTGCAATGGGTTAAGCTGCCTCCTGCAAAATGGCATCGCACGGGAGCACCAGCTCGATTTGATTCCTGGTTTTTCTACTTCTGACCCAGCTACCTGCTGATGACCTGGGAAAGCAACAGAGAATGATTCAAGTGCTTGGGCTCCTGCAGCCACGTGGCCACCTTGATAGAGTTCCAAGCTTCTGGCTCTGGCCCAGGCTGTTGCGGCCATTTGGAATATGAACCAGCGGATGGAGGCTCTCCCTCTGTTTCTCTCCCTCTCTGAAGTTCTGGCTTTCAAATAAATAAAAATAAAAGTTTGAGCCAATTGCCTCACAAGAGTAACCTGGGAGGGCACTTGTTATCTTGAAGGACCAGGCCCAGGGCAAAGGGTGTCAGGCAATGCAGGAAGGGAGGCAGGTATCTAGGGAGTGGAGTACCTACCTACTAGGTGCTGAGTACTGCGCCACGGGCTCCACATCCGCCGCCGTCAAGGCGTCCTCACGGACAGGTAGGAGTTTCTACAAGAAAACAGAGGCTTAGGGAGGTCCTAAGTAATATTAGCCCACGGCGGTCTGGCACTTTTCTCCCCTTTCTCTTTTTTCAAGACTGCTCCAATTCCCAAGTTGGTAGATTTGACCACCTTCCTGCTCCTGAGGTACCTTCAAGTTCTGAAAAGATAAAGTTTAAAAAAAAAAAATAAGCATGGAAGCAAACGAAGTTCCCAATTCCACACCTGCATTCATTCAGACCGGCTTGGGAAGAAGTCGGTCAAACTCACCCAGCCCCTTTCTGTCCCCGCGCAGAAACTCTCCGGCTCCCCCTGGTGGTCCTCCACACTCCCTCCGGGATGGCCTGGAGAGACCGAGGCGCGCACACTCCTGGCTCCCAGCCGCTTCCAAGCCACCTCTTTCTATCCCGTCCGGGTCGGCATTCTGAGAGCCTGACACAAGCACGGTTCGCGCAATTATAAGATGCAGGCCCTGGTACCATGCAACGGAACCCCAAGACCCCGGCCGCCTCCACCTTCGTTTCCCATTTCAAAGGCCGAGAGTTGTGACTTGCTGCCTTGCCCCGCGTTCCCTGGAGGGAGCCTCCCTCCGAACACTCATTCGCAGGAATGCCAAGAATTGAAAGGAGATAAAGCCCGCTGGGACACATTTGTTGCTAAAAGGGCGAAGGGGTGACCCCCACGAAGCGCCCTGGAAGATGCACGACTTGCGGTGGGGCGGGGGTTGGGGGCAGGCGTGGGCACGGGCCGTTCCGCTCACCTTCCAAGGCTGGGCCGAGCACCGCACGCCGGGAAGGCAGCGGTCGGAGCCCGAAGGCGCCGAGGCACAACCGCTCTGCTGTTTTCCTTCGAGCCGTAGTCAGGGCTTGGTCCTGGAAGCTGTGCTGCTCCCCTCTCCTTCCCCCACCCCCCATAGCCGACCTCTACCCCGAGACATGCGGGGGTTGGCAAAATGAGCCCCGCGGTGGGCGCCTACGAAACCGCGGCACCCAGTTGGGGTGTCGCCCCGAGTGGGGCGCGCAGGGGAGACCCGGCCAAGAGGGCTGAAAGGTTGGGCCGGTGGAGAAGGGGCGGGGGGCGCGGCAGTAGCCGAGGGGGAGTTCTTGGAGCTGCGTCCAGAAGCCCTGACGGTGGCTCAATCCGGGGCCTGGAGGGTCGCGAAGGCTTCGCCTACCTCGTGGGGAGGCGCAGTGGCGCGGTGCCTGGTCCCGGGGATTCGGGAGGAAGGCAGCGGGGGACCCCCGAGTGAAGCAAAGCGCGGCCTGGGAGCAAAGCGCGGCCCCCAGCACCTTCGCACGCCGACCCCCTCCCTCTCCTCCCCGGTGTATAAATACCCCCGCTCCCACCCCGGTGTCACTTCAAAGAGGACCAGGGAGCGCGGGAGAGGGGCTCCGGGGACCGGCGGGCGCGCCACGCCCCCCGTCCCGCGCGAGTTTGCATAAATAAACAAATCCGGGCCGCGGGGCGGGGGAGGAGGGAGGGCCGGCGGGGGGAGATTAGTTTGGGAAGTAGCGCGGATTGCTCATCCGATCCGCGCGGCCGCCGCCGCTGTGTCAGGTTACAGAGGCGCCGGAATCGGCCCCTGCGCTCCTCGGCAGCGCCGCGGCCCGCTCTGCCCATGGGGCCCTCCATGTGCGCCCTGGCGCCGGGGGACTGAGAGCCGCCGGCCCGAAGACGCGGGACGACCGACGGCCCGGCCATCCTCCCTCAGAGCGGAGAGCCGAGTCCCCCTCAGCGTCTCTGGACTCGGGACATTCTTTGAAGTCACCTTTTTCCCCTCAGTCTGGTGAAAACTCGGTTCCCGCGGGTCGCGTCTCCCGGCTCTCCGCGTCCTGGTGCGGAGTTTTGCGTCTCTCAGTCGGGAGCTGAGGAGAGGGACGTTTGCCGCGACCGCGCGCCCTTCCCTCCTGCCCCGCTGTGTGGATTGCGTCTTTCGGCGACAGGTCTCGCCTTTATTTATTCTATTTATTTATTTATTGGTTCTTGTGACGCCCGGCGATGGTAGCGGAGAACGCCCGCAAAGCAGCGGCCACCGGAGTCCGCGGCCCAGGGGAACTGAGTGCGCCCGGGACGGTGGCGCTGACGGCGGCGCGGAGCGAGCGCTGCGCGCGGCTGCCGAGCCCGGGGTCTTGCGGGCTGCTGGCTCTGGCCTTGTGCTCGCTGGCTCTCAGCCTGCTCGCCCACTTTCGGACGACCGAGCTGCAGGCCCGGGTGCTGCGCCTGGAAGCGGAGCGCGGGGAGCAGCAAATGGAGACGGCTATTTTGGGACGAGTTAACCAACTGCTGGACGAGGTCTGTACTCTTTGTTGCTGGCTTTTATCCCTCCCCGCGGCGCCCCCTCGCGCAACCTCCAAGCCCTCCACCAGCCCGTGCCCACGCCCACGGGAGCTCACTCTCCACGCCATCCAGCGCGCCCAGGGCACGCTCACTTCACCTGAGGGGACGTGGGGGCACACGGCATGGGCCGATGCCTTCCTTTGCCAGCCACTGGGACGAACCAGCCGACTGAGCTACGTTCCGCGCTTCCCGTCCCCGGAGGCACCCCAAGCGTCCAGCGCGGGGAGCGCCCCGGGCGCGCAGGGCAGGTGGAGGAAGGCAAAACACGCGAGACGGCGCGGGGAGGCGGGCGAGCACTGCTTCCCTCTCGCTCGCTTGCTCACAGGACCCTGTCACAGCAAAGTGAGAGCTGCCTGGCGCCCACGCAGTGGGAAGCTTTGGCCCACCAGGCCTAGCTTGCTGAGCAAGGTGAACCAATCTCTTGGCTTGGTGGGATTGTTGCCCCCCGAACTTGTTTCGTCGCTGTGGGAAGAGGGAGTGAGTTGCAGGAGGGGTCTGCAGGCCCGGAAGGAACCGTCTTTTGCAGAGGGTGGCCTCCGGATCCGTGCCTTATGAGGCCAGGCTCCGAGTGTGTTCCTCCTGGCCCTCCTGGCCCTCCTGGCACTGGGCATACATAGACTGCATTTTCTTGTCCCCTTGCCAGATGCCCTATCTTGGGGCCCAGGATGGTCTCCATGCTCTGTGCCTGTGTTTTTTCTGGGAAGTGGGCAGTGAGCTTTTTCCCTGTCCCCCCAGAGTTCCTAAGTAGATTAACTGCTGTTGGTACATCTCTTAGCCGTGAGAGTGCAAGCGGAGAGGGTCCTCTGACCAGGGTGAAGACGTCCCCTTGTGCTGCCCAGGGCTGGTGAGATCGGTGATCTAGTGCATGGGGCAGCACAGAAAGTCCAGAGTCTGGAAGAAGGGGAGGACAGGCTGGCAGGGACCCTGCCCCTCAGGAAGGAGAGGCTGGAGTGGCTGCTATGGGCAGTCTCCTTGGGGAGGCGATATCTTATCTGTTGGTGGGGTGTGTGTGTGTGGTGTGGACCGTTGAAGAGTAAGGTGGTAGAGTCCAGCGGTGTTGGCTTTTTGAGTCCCCTCTTCTGCTTAGGAGCTGAGCAACCTGGGACCAACTCTGAGCCTGCATGTAGCAGAAGTCCACATTCAGCTCTGGCTGTGGGGGGCGCTGTGGTTATCTTGATAGGATGCAGAAAGTAGGATATACAGGTTCTCTACAACCTGGCTCCTCTCAGGTGCTCTGCCAGGCCAAGGCTGGTACCTGCCAGAACCGTTCTCCAGGAGGTCGGGGGGGGGGGGTGTTGCGGTCACCGGGCCAGAGCAGAGAAGGCAGTCTTAGGGCACGTTCCTGGTGCTGGGGGTACACCTACAGCTGCTGCTGGCAGGTGGTTCCCACACCTTGCCTGGCCCCAGGGAGTCCAGAGTGCTTCTCAGGCTGCCCACAGTAACCTGGAGCTGGGGCTGGGCTGGGCTGGGCTGGACTGGGAATCAGCTCAGCAGTGGAGCAGAAGAGCAACCTTGGCCAGCCAAGCTGAGCATGCAGGAGGGACTGACTGCACTGTGGAGGGGGTGTCAGAACAGTGACTGCTCATGGGTCAGGCACCTGGCCCTGAGGGTGTAGCCCACTCCCTCTCTGCCCCCCTTACACTTCTCCAGGCCCTGTCTGCAGCTGGCTCCTTTGCTTTCTCTCTTAAGGCTTAGCTGCCTCAGGGTGCAGGCTCCTGGAGCCTTGGGTTTTGCTGTTCCAGCTGACATGCTAATCCCTCTACTGCAAACTGTAGCTTCATGTTTATGCTACTGATTCCCAGAATTCCCACCTATCAGAGCTGAGAGACACCTAAGGCTCAACTGAAGGGACACCCATTTCACAGAGGGGGAAGCTGAGATCCATGTGACCTCCTGTCCCTTTCTTTGGGACTAGAACTGAACTTCTTGTACAGTGACCTCGCCACTGGGTCCTGCTGCCTCCCTGAACCAATATGTAGAACATATTCAGAAAGGTTTGCTAGGAGCCAGCATTGTCAGAGACCCCTTCTGTCCTAGACTTTATGGCATGAAGGACTTGAGAGGAAACACGCAGTGGCCGTGTTATGCGGACAGTGCTACAGTCGAGGGAGAGATGGAGTCTGGGATCCAGAGTGCATGCCATGCAACCCTAGAGTGGTAGCAATTGAGGCCAGCCTCCTGGGAGAGGATACAAAGGGTGAACAATTGTCGTCCAGACTACAGAGGAGTGAGGACTGTTTATGGAGGTTGGAAGCTAGAGGGAAGGAGATTGTCTTAGGGGACCTGCATCAGAGTAATTGGAGGTGTCACTAAAGGAGTTTGAGGAGGCAGTCCCTGGCATGAGGCCTGAAGCAAGTACAGAAATGAGGTCAAAACGAGGAGGCTGGCACAGGCCAGAGAGGACCATGACCTGGAGCAGGGGTTGAAACGGGAACAGAGAGGGGAAGGCTGTGGCTGTGGGACCCCAGATCAGCAGGAAATGGTTGGAGTGGGAGTGAGGCACTGTGTTGGGTAGGGAGGCTGGGCCCCCCTGGTCCTGGGGCTCCGGGGGGGAGGGGCTCTCCAGGCTTGCACCATCCGTGCAGCAAGTGGTGGTCCCAGTATCTCCATGCAGATGTGATACTATATAAATCTAGGCTGTTTGGTCACTGCAGCCACATTCCAAGTCCTCAGCAGACACCTCAGTAAGTGGCTGCTATCCTGGGCAGGGCAGACAGGAGACCTACACATTGTCCCAAGAAGCTCCCAGCGTCATTCTCCCTGCAACATTGGGGCTTGCAACCAGAAGGGGCTGGCTGCACAGTGGAGAGGGTGTCAGAACAGTGAGGGTTCACGGGTGTTTGAGAGCTCAGAGTGCTGACAATAGGCACCTGGTCCTGGGGTGTAGCCCCTTCCCTCTTGGTCCTCACAGCTTTTCTAGGCTTTTGCTTTCCAAGGTCAGAGTCAAGGGCGAAGGAGAGCAATGGGCGAGTCAGAGGTGGGGGAGGCAGTGGCTTTATTCTGAGACCATCTGTAAGCTACTGTGTAGAGGGAGGCACCCGGTGAGCTCAGGCCTTTCACCGCCTGTGCCTCCCCGCACACTTCTGCCCCTCCTCTAGAAAACCCAGACCTGCCTGGGATTGCACTGAAAGGTGCCTCACTGGAGGTCACATTTGGGACCCAAGGGGTACCCACAGCAGGCTCCTAGAAACTGGGGCTCCTAGGCCATGGGGCAGGAGGACTGAGCCACTTCCTGAAAGGCCTAACGAAGGAGGGCCTGAGAAAGACAACCCAGGTAGGCACAACCTATGCAGTGGCCTGGGGGCAGCAATCCCGAAGCACTAGTACTAGGCAGGGGCCAGAAAATGAGTATGCCAAGGAGAGCCCAGAACCAGGGACTGGGTAGGGTGGGGCAGAGCAGGGAGGAGCCCTCTGGTGGCTCTGATGGCTTGTGGGGAGCCAGGAGTGGTGCAAGCAGGCCCCAGAACCCAGGAATCCACCCCACCCTCGGCAGTACTCCATCCTGGGTTGGGGCCTTCGCTGAGCCCTCTGGCTGCCTGGGATTTGACCCCCGGCAGTACTCCATCCTGGGTTGGGGCCTTCGCTGAGCCCTCTGGCTGCCTGGGATTTGATTGGATTGCTGGGAAGAAAGCAGCCAGAATGTCCCAAATGGAGGCAGTCAGCTGACACCTAGACTTGGGCAACGGGCTTGCAGCACTGAGAGAAGAGGCAGTGGGATGTCAAAGAGGCCTGTTTGTTGCCTGGAGCCAGGAAGGAGAGCAGGGCCTGGAGTCCACTTCAGCTGGTGCTGGCAGCCTCCCCCAGCTAACAGTAAGAAATGCAAGTAAGAAATGTGGAGACTGTGGAGCGTCTGGGGTGCAAGCCAGAGGCCAGGGCTGTGCACATTTTGGCATGGCTTCTTTATTCCCTGCAGCTTCTGTAAGGCCTGCACATGCCCACTGCTCCATTTCACAGATGGGAAGACCTGAATTGCTGTCTGTCCCCACCCCATCACCCAACCCACTATGATCATTTCTGCTGGGTATGGAGGGATCTCATGGAAGGCAAGGTGGTTGAAGCTTCCAGGCTAAAAGATCAAGGAGTCCCAGGGCAAAAGGCCCTTTGTCGCTAAAGATATCAGTTGTCATAAGATTTCTCATACACATACATATATATATACAGCATATCCGGGATGGGGGTTGTTTAGGGGAGAGAGCAAAGCAGCAGATAGAATTGCTATTGGGAGCTCCAAGGACAGGAATGCTATTAGCGCTCTTCCCAACTCTATGCCTCCTTTGACACAGTGAGTGAAGTTCAGTCCCCCTCACCCCCACAGCTGCCCTGCTACGCAAGCTGGTATCATAGGAGCCAGGGCTCAGACCCTGCCCTCAGCAGTCATGTCTCCGCACGCTCTCCCTGCTAGATGACTTACTGGGCAAGGTGTGGCCAAGTGCTGTGGTCCCTATGGCCGTGCCCACAGCAGACATCACTAATCAATTGCAGCACACTTAGTTCACGGAAATCCTCGGGAATCCTTTTCGATATGTTGCTCTTGCTAGTGAAAGTTGACTTCCAAGAGAAAGAACCAGCTCGGTGACTCTGAGTTTTGTTTTATTTTTTTCCTTTCCTCTCATTTTAAAATACAGAGAAACACTCATGTTGGAGAGAGTCAGAGGCAGTTGTTACAACTTTACAACTTCTGTAAAAGCCTTCAAACTAGCAGGTGGTTCCCACCCTTATGGAAGCCTCATCCAGCAGCTAAATCCTTCAGGAAGGGTGGGAAAAGTGATCAAACCTGTTCCTGCCCCAACCCCTGTGGCCCACTTTGTCCACTCCCAGGAGGACGCCCTCTCCCCTTATTTGTAATCATGCTAGCCTGGCTGGAAAGGCTTCTCCAGCCACCCTCATGCCCCAGGGCTCTCGCCCCACTCATACTTCCTACAGCGCTCTTGCTGGCTGTGCCAGACGCTTGGCTCACATAAGGAAAGCAGACAGAGCTGCTGCTGCTGCCTCCCCTCATCCCAGACTGGTACCAGCACAGGGGCCAGCGCTGTTGACCACACAGCACATCTTTCCCGTGGGGCCTATGAGCCTCAGAATCCTTCTCAGCACAGCGTTCCAGGTGGCTCCTCCCAGCCCGGCAGCCAACGCACCAAGTAAAACCTGCTGCCCAAACCACAGCTCAGCCCACGTACCTTGCCAAGTGTCCCTCCTCACTTGCCTTTCTTTTAAAATCATTTATTTGTTTATTAGAGAGGCAATAAGAGAGAGACAGGAAGAGAGAGAGAGGGAGAAAATCCTCCCCTCTTCTAGTTCACTCCCCAGGTGCCCAGAGGGTCTAAACTTGGTTTCAGTAAACCTCAACCCAGGAGTCAGGACTTCAACCCAAGTCTCCCGCATGCTTGGCAGGAATCCCGTCATTGAGGCATCTCTTCTGTCTTTCAGGGTCTGTGTTAGCCAGAAGATGAGTCAGGGGCAGGAGCTGGGAGCTGCATCACGTGCTCCAGTGTGGTCTGCAGGTGTTGTCACCACTGAGCCAGATGCACACCCCTCTTCGCTGCATCTCAGTATCTTTGTGTTTGACCTTACCCAGCCCAAGGGCAGACAGAGGGGCTCCTTAGTCTCTGGGACCTTTGCTGAGCGTCACTCAGGACTTGGCATATCCTGGGCAGCCCCCACTAATCAGTGGTTGATTTGCACTTCCCCTGCTGAGCACCAGAGAAAGGTCTCAGCCTGCTGTGCCGTCCCTCCACCCCCAGCTCCACACCTTGCTCACTCCAACTCCAGAGACAGCTGCAGGCTTGTACCCTTGGGTGGGGGGCACACAGTGGGAGAGGATTATTGCCTCTCCTGCCTAGAAGAGCATGTGTAGTTCAGTGTGATGCCTTTCCACTTGGACAGAGCCACTGGGGTCCAGGGTCTCCATCCCATGCCTCACCCCCTGGGCAAGAACTTCCTCTTCATCTTCCCAGGTGCCTGGGGGGGAGTGCGAGGTAGTGATGGGGGCAAGCTCACAGTTTTGGGGGCCCAAGGACCTGTGTGCAGCCTGGTGCTGGTGAGATAAATGCATATGACACTGTCCTTGCAGGATTGGGGTAGCTTCACCAGAAGCCCTAGCAGAGCCAAGACAGGGGCCCGTGTCTTTACTAGCAGCTGTGTTTATTGAGTACTTACTGTGTGCCAGGCGTCACTTGGAGAGGTTTACATCTGTGGATGCCCCGCATCCTTGCTCTAATGCTATGATATGGCTACTACCTCCTTCTCTCAGATAAGATAAGAAACTTTCCCATGACCACCCAGCTAGTGAGTCACAGAGCCAGGCTTTAAACCCAAGCTGAGTGGCCCTGCAGCTGGCAGTCGGGTCCCCTGCCACTCTGGCGTGTGCCCAGGACCCCTCTCACTCTGCCACTGCCTGCCCAGGCAGCCAGGGCTGGGGAAACCTGACTCATTCAGGTTGGCTCCCATGGAGGGACTGGGTATGAGCTGCTGTCTTCATTGTAAAAAGGATTCTGAAGCATCTGCTGTGCCTGGCCTTGCTGCCGAGGTCCTGCAGAGATGCCTGCGTCCAACCTTGGCCTCCTGGGATGGAGAGGCTTGAGCTGCTCTCGGGCTCCTGACTGGCTGGCTTCCCAGAAGCTGAGCACAATCTGGGGCTCACCTATAGACACAGAGAGGTCCTCTGGGCCAAATCTTTGAGCCACAGTTTCAGTTGTATCCATTGACCCAGCCCTTGCTTTGCTTCTCTCCTGCCTGCTTCTGTTTTACTGCGGAATCTCACTGTCTGTCCACCTGTATCAGCCACCTGGCTGTCCCCGTTTGCAGCAGGCTGGGGTTTTGAGTCAGTGAACTTGTTACTTTCTCCTCCTCCTCACCTCAACTGTGCGTCCCCCGAAGCTGGGGTGGGCTGCTGGCTGCATGAACATCATCTAGGAGCTTCCAGAACTCACCTGGCTGACCTCCTCCCCTGTACCTGAGTGTGCATCCCCTGGGGTGGGGTCTAGCAGGTGTTCACAAAGCCCTAGGGGCAATTGTGCTGGCAGCCTCAAACACAGAGCTCTGTGCACAGCCCCATGGCCGAAACAGCCTGTGGCACCGGCTCTCAGCAATGCTGGAGGGACCGAGGTTTGCAGTTTGGAGGAAGGGGTCAACAGAAGAGTCAGCAATGGAGGCTGCCTCCAGGGGCTGTGGCGGAGACACTGGGACCTGACATACCTGTGAGGGCACCACACAGGCCTCCGTTTCTGCTGTAATTCTGGTAGCCCATGAGTGGCCTTTGGGGAAGGGGACACAGCAGTGGGTCTGGGTTCAAGGTATCAGAGAGGGCTCTTCCAGGAGTAGCCACATTACTCTTCTCTGTAGTGGCCCATATGTTTCCTGGGACAGGAGAAGGCTTAGTCCTGCCACCCCTCTCAGCTCTCCCTTCTCGGTACCAGAGCTCTGTACAGAAGGCCTTGGTGAATCACATGCTGTGCCAGGAATCACAGCAGCCTTGGTCCTCAGGCGTACACCCCTTCAGTGACAGGGAGCTCATTATCATGTGTAGCTGACTGTTCCATGCTTGCCCAGCTGGGGCTACAAATGACCAAGGCATGTATTCTCTCTAGCTCATCAGAGCCCTGCTACCCTACAGCACCAGCATGGCTGGGAACTGAGCAGAAAGTCCTGCCTCCTCTACCCTAATTCAGTGGTGAAGGCCTTGCCTCCACCATGCCAACCCCAGACTCCCCAGCCGAGACCTTCTCAGCCTCCTACATACCTGTCCTGTCCTCACTGTCCCTGCCTGCCCCTCCCTGGCCAAGCCTAACCTCCTGACTCACCTGCTGCCATCCACGCTGCTTGGCACCCCAGGCAGGCAGCTCATGATTGCAGTTCTTCTGTCACTCCCCCTCATGCGTGGGCCAGAGACCAGATTTTTTTTCAATGTGGTCCAGTGAGTCCCCAGGGCATGGCCTTTGGGCCTCCTCTAGGCTCCATGTTCAGAGTCCCTAATGCATGGAGGGACATTGCCTTGGTACTGTGGGAACATAGACTCTGGAGCCAAGGGGCAGGCTTAAGTCCTGCCGTGGGAGCTGGGGACTACACAAGCTCTGTGTGCCTGGGGTTTACCTCTGTACAGTGAGGTCCTGGGATAGAGCAGCTCTTCCTCACCAGAGTTGCTTGTTGGACTCAAAATATTGAAGTGTACAGTACTTTGAGCAAAGCCCAGCAGCCTGGGAACAGGTGCTCCAATCTCCTTGAAAGCACAGACTCTTGCCACAGGTGACACCTGCCACAGGTGTAAAGCTGAGGGCCCTGGACCCTGGGTGCAAATCCTGTCTCTGCCCATCCTGGTGCTGTGCTGTCTTGCAGGTGGCTTCCCCTCCCCTGTTCAGGGTTTGCTGTGGGTGCTGAATAGGTCACTCTGCCAGCCACTCACTTGCCTCTCATGGAGCACAGCATTGTATGAATGGTCAGTCATGCCACAGACCTGGACACTACCCCCCTCCTGGCTACCTGCTGTCCTGAGGGCAGCTCAGCTGTGACTCCCAGATGCCATGGCTAGCTCTCTGAAAACAGTGGCTACTTCATGCAGATGTATGTGGTACACAGGCACCCGCACTCTGCTCCCCCTGCATATGATGGGTACCCAAAACTTCATCTGTGGACAGGAAGAGAGAGGAGGGAGGCTATTCCTGATCCTCCCTCTCCATGCATCAGGTGTATAAGTAACCCCGGCCACTGGCACCCCTAAGGACCTAGATCCTACGGCAGCCTGGTGCCCGCCCACGGAGTCATTTCTGCAGCCTAGCTCTGCCCCCGCCTCCCTGTGACAGCAGCAGGGTGTGGGGTCGGCTGGAAGGAAGGACTTCCTCCTGAGGACTTCCTCCTCCATTTGTACAGGGTGGGCACATGCCTTAGTTTCTGAATTAAGACTGTCTGAATTGCACAGCCCCAGGGCTGTGTCTGTCTGTGGCTCTGTGATGCGAGAGGCAGAGGCAGCCCAGGACGTCCGCTGGAGCCTTGGGCCATGGGAGTGTGTGATCGGTTGCCAAGGCTGTGCACTCGGAAAGCTGTGGAAGAAGACAAAACCAAGTGCCCCCGGTCCCTAGCGCAAGACCTGGAAGCAGAGCGGATGAGTCCAGTTTTGGCGGTCTGGGCATCTTCACTTGCTGGTTTCTTCTGCTTTGAGACCACTCTGCTGAGCTGCTGAGCCTGTCCCTGTGACTAACCCTCCCCTGGGGCTGGCCTGCCCTGCCGTTCATGGAGTCAGCACTGGGCAGCCTCTCGTGGAAATGCCCTCCAGGCCCATCTCCATCTGTCTGGCTGGCTTCTTCCAGAAATCCAGCCTGAGCCTCTCTCCTCCTGGGACTGCAGGGATGTCAGACTGGAGAGGCAGACTCATTGTCGCTCATTTCTAGCTTTGGCTTGGAGACACCAGAAACTGTCTGCCTGGCCTCAAATTGCAAGCACAGTCTGACAGGGCAGCCAGCCGAGGGGTGGGGAGAGAGGCAGCCATGCTACAAGATGCCAAAAGAGCTGTGGCAGACAAATCAGGCACCTGCTGCAAGCCAGGCGCTGCGGTCAGGACGCTGGCACAGGTGCTGGAGCAGTGCCTGTTGTGGTTAGGTCAATGGGTACCTTCTCTTCTTTGTACTTCCCGGTACTCAGGTTCAGAAGGCAGGGCTGCAGGCAGGAGCCTCCTTACCCTCCCTTGGTTGATGGGGGAAGATCTGAGTGTCCTACAAGGGGAAAAGGAGCTTGGCATGTGTGGAAGACTTGACCTATGAGGCCAGGACGGCATTCCTGTAGCAAGTGGGAGGAGGCAAGGCTGACTTCAGCTTCAGAGCCAAGTGGCCTTCACTTGGAGTGGCAGGTGCTTGGCGTTGCTCACATCTGGTCCCCGATGTCTGTTTTCTCATCTCGCTTTCCCCTTCTAGCTTTCCTGTGCTGCTCAGTGGTACACTGCAGTTCACGAATGAAAAGCTGACATTCAGAGGGTTGTGACTTTGGTTAGTGAGAGAGCTGGGACTGGACTCCATGACCCTGACACTGCCCAGTGTACGTCAAGCTCATGTCAACTCTGCCAGTCCTACTTGTGGTTATCCTCCAAGACAGGTGGTTACTGGTGGAAGTCCCATACTAATACCCAAATGGCGAGTTGTGAAAGGCTCCGTGTGGGTAGCTGTCACTCTGGGCGCCCTGTCCTGCTTCCTAAACCCCACCCCTCATTGGTCGGGGCTTCCTGCTTTCCAGCGCATGTGCTGCTGTGATGTCATGTTCGGTGTCGACCCGACCCCATCACTAGGCAGGCAATAGGAAGTGTGGGTGAGAGCTGCCTCGTGCACATTCAGAGTTTCCTTCCTCCTCTCTCTCTGGTTTGCATCTCCTGCCCTCATTCCACCTCGATTCCCTCATCTGACAGAACCAGGGCCCTTTAAGAGCCCTGAGACTGAGGCCCAGGGAGGGAGTGGCCCCTAAACCCAGGCTGGCTGCGGCTGCATTCTCTGGGGGGAGTGAGTGGCTGCCTGGTGTCTTCCCTTTGATACTGATACAGGCATTTTAATAGCTGGACCCAGCAGGCGGCTGGTGTTTCAGTGCTGGCCATGCAGGGCATTCCAGGGGGCCCTGGCTGCCAGTGGGGATGCAGCAGAAAGTGCCTCTGTCCCAGGGTGGCTGGCGGTCCACTCCAAAACCTTAGAGACTTTGCCACCCATTCCCTACCCTCCACGCCTCGGCCTGGGGATTTCTCACCAGGGGACTTAAACTCAGGTGCCTAAGGGAGCCAGGCTGCTGGTCTCAGTCAGTGAACTGGCCACAGCGACATTGGCTCTCTGAAAAGGGAAACCACCACACACCTCCACCTGAGGGTCCTGTGGCCCAGAATGGCCAGACCCTGCTTTGTACAGGAGTGACCAGGAAGAAGCAATGGGACAGCTCTTTATCTGTAAACAACCGACATCACTGCATGCCAGGCCTGGGGCATGAGTGGGTTGGGAAAGCAAAGGACTCACAGTGTCCATGTGCTGGGACGATTCCCATGCTGGTGGAGAAGGGAGGCAACACAAAAGTCAGAACGTACACATATATATGTACACACACATACACACACACACACACACACACACACTCCAAAGGAAGAACTGAAAAAGGGAGGAAGTAGGAAATACCTTGGCAGGGGAGAGAGTGTGACAACAGGTAAAGATGGCATCCCCAAGAATGTGTGAAGTGGGAGACCAGAAAGTGCAAAGGCCCTGTGGCAGGAGAAAGCCTACCAGGTGTGGGATATCAAGCAGCCAGCACAAACTCTGTGGCTGCTGGGTTAATCCTGGACTGTGTGGGCAAGGGCAGGAGCAGCAGGCCCACGAGGTTGTTATAGTCACTGGGTGGGGGGATGGAGGTTGTCTCGATGGTGGTGGTGGTAGGCTCAGCTCCTGGGTGTTCCTGCAGGGAAAGAGCAGGAATGGGGAGTGGGGTGAGTGCAGGAGGCTCCAGAGATGGGTGGCAGTGGCAGGGTGTGGGTGCTATTACCTGCGGTGGCACAGTGAGATGAATATGAGTCTTCCGTCACAGCACCCAACTCAGGGCCAGGGCACAGGGAGGGCTCGGTGGACATCAGCACACTCTGGACCTGGCGGAATCTTCCCGATGCTTTCTCCCCACCACACATCAAACATGACACCTGCTTCTACAACACCTCCCTGTGGCCCATCCTGCATGGCAATGTCACACGACAAAGAGGGAGCGAATGCTGGAGAATGGCCTGAAGTTGGCTGGCTACTCGCCACCATTGCAGCAAGGCAGCAAGGCAGTACCCTGACTGTGATGGGTCATTGCCAAGTGATTTGCACATGCTGCGAGTTCAAAGCCCCCCAGTCCTACAGGAGGGATTGGAAATGTGAATTTGTGTGTGAAACTACCTGCTTCAAAATGCTGGCAACTAATTCAATAATAATAACAACAATAACAACAGCTGCAGTAGCACAAATGAAGTACACCCTGAAGCCAGCCACCTGCTTCCAAGGGAGGCCTAGCATTGGAGCGTGTGGGCTCCAGTTTCAGGACTGCTCCTCACCTGGCCCAGAACCCTGGCTGGGTCACAGGCCACCCATCAGATGAACACATCCACAGTGCAACATCCCATTGGCTCTGGTGCTGGTCTGGCCCATTTTGCCACTGGCATCTGGGGAGAGCCCTCCTGTAAGGCATGTAGCCCATGGCCCTTTATGCAGGTGTTGGGCCTGTAGGTTCCTGCCTTGTATGTCCCTTTCGTAGGTGATTGACCCTTTCCAATGCTTTCAGGGTCGGGGTGTCCTCTTGGGTGTCTCTTACTCTTTGGCGTCCTCTGATGGGCTCAGGGGTTTGCAGTTGGTGAAGTTTGGTGGAAGGGAGCCTTCCCAGCCTCCCTGCTCCCCACCTGCACCCAGCTTGCCTGTGCTGGCTTTGGGTGGAACACCAGGAAAACAAAGGGCACTGTCCCTGCCTCAGGACTCATCAGAAGCCCAGAGTAAGATGGGGACAATTAGCAGAGAGCTGAGGAAGGCATGTAATTGTGAGCCTGAGTGTGGGGGTACAGGAAGGCTCCAGCCGGCTGACAGGGCCCCCCTGGCCTGGGGTTAGTTTCTTTTCAGAGCACTTGGAGGACATCAGACACACAAGATTTCCAGGATGGGCCTGCTGCTCTGCTTCTGATTAGTTAGACGCCTGGTGGTCAGCCTTTGATCCAGACGCGGTCCACCTGCTAGCTCTGCATCCCCGCCCCATTTTGTGGACCCTTCCCCTCTTGCCTCCCCACCAGCCATTAGAAATTTTCCAGGGCCGCATGTTTTATGAGTTCCCAGTGATACCTCTCCTCTGTTTCCTTATACAGAAATGGAAGCTGCATTCGAGGAGGCGCCGGGAGGCCCCAAAGATGTCTCCAGGATGTAACTGCCCACCAGGTAAGCAGCCCTGCCAATACGTGAGGTCAGTGCTCCCAAGATGGGCACCCACAAAGGGCCTTGCTGTCTGCATGACTAGAACCACTGCTTGTCATTCAAATATGACCATCCAGCCACTCATCCACCCAAGAATTTATCTACTTATACATCCATCTGTGCATTATGCATTTTTTTCATCCACCTACCTATTGTTCATTCACTCATTCATTCATAAATTCTCCTCTGGGCCTGATTCTTTGAGCCAGGTTGTGAGGAAGTCAGTTAAGGAAATGAGGCACAATCCTGTCTGGAAACCGCAATGTGCTGTGCAAAGTAGAAGGAGCCTCTCAAGGCAGGGACCAAGTTCATCCCTTCGCTTTTGGGTCTCAAAGCAAAAACACAAAAATGTCAGCTTCCCGAATGAATGAATGAACAATGGCCTTGGAATCTTCCAATCTTGTCTGTCCTGGTCAGGTGGTGTAGGGCCGATGCATGTTCCATGTCAGCTCACTCCCATGGAAGCAAGACCCAAACTAAAGATGGCAAGAGGATATGATATAATACAGCTAACCCATCTGATCTCAACTTGTGTTTTGCATTTGTCGATTACTCGCCTGTTGAGGATGTCAGCTCTAGAGTTCCTTCACTATGTCTGCTTACCTTACTGTGTAGTCCTAGGCACCTGCTGTGGGCTGGACAACCGTCCCAGGCGTTGGGTTCAGGTGCATTGTTAGCACCAAGGAGAGGTGAGGGTTCATGTGTGATTGTCTCCAGATTCCAACCATGAGAAAGAAAAATGAGTGAGTTTCATTGTCCCATTGAGTAACCAAAATCAGCTGTGCTCCTTTGCAGGTGGGGACGGAGGATCCTAGAAAGGACTGGGGAGTGAAATAACACATTTAAGCACTCACAGAGAGTTTGCCTTGCTCAGCACCTCTGCCAGCCCGCAAATGGCTTCCTCCAAACTGCCTTCGGTGGGTGGCATAACAGGCCATTCTGATAGGTCCTTCTCTGGCCAGAGGAGCTGTGGGACCCCACTGACCCTCACCCCAGTTCCACAGGCCAGGAAAGAGAGACCAACAGCTGTTCAGCATATGGGGAATGGAGGGTGAGGGGATGACATTCACAGTGGAGTGAGTGTCCTGGACTGGGGGCTGCCTTGGAGCGATGAGAGCTTGAGGGATTCTGCTGGCCCCAATGCAGGGGAGGCTCATGGGGTTAATTAAAGGGCATCCAGAAGCCCTGGAATGCTCTTTCCTCCTGGAGACCCTGGGATCTGGGAACACTTCAGGAAAGGAATGCCAAGGTTAATTAGATGAGCTGGGAGTGCATGGACACTTCCAGGTTTCCCCGGCAGCCCACATTTCCAGGGAGTGTCTGGTGTCCCTGCTACACCCGACTTAGGCTGGATGTGTCTAATGTGGGAGATCAGGTAGCCTGGAACACGCGGGTTAGGATGTCACCTCTACTGCTTCTTGGCTCTGCGACCATCAAGTGCTGTTGGGCCTCATCATGACTTCGTTGTCTCCTCCAAAAGATGAGCATCACAGGCACCTGGGGGAGACTGAGTGAGGTGACCCTGGATAGGGGCTCACTTAGTCCCTGGTCCCATTCCTCTCACACTATTGTAATTTCCTGCATGGCCTCACACACCTGGAATTGCATGGGCGTCCTTGCCCAGTGTGGGTCCCCATGTCCATATTTATGGCCATGCTGAGGCTTGCCCATAGCCCTCCCCTGCCCAACTAGGGAGACATGGCAGCTGTTACACAGCCTTCAGGTTCCCTACTGGTCACCAGGTAGATGCCAGTGGGTCTTGAATTTGTGCTGTGAGCATCTAGGATGTCTGGGAGCTGAAGGAATGGGAAAGGAGGAGTGGCACAAGGGAGGAGGGATGAACTTTCCTTTCCCCCTGGATCCTGAGAGTCCACATGAGAACAGGGATCTCTGATGGCTAGAAGAGGGGGGCATGAGAGCAGGGATACCCTGGGGCGTGGGAGCAGGGATACCATGGGGAGAGGGTAGGCCTGGGGAGAAGCTGACCTTCTGTGGGGAGGGGGCCACCATCAAGACCAGGCTGTCCAGCATGGGAAGATGGGTATTCCTGGGTGTGGAGAATTTCTCAGGGGGCCAAGTGGGGAGTGTCACGAGGATTTAAGAGAAGGCTTTAGCGCTCACTTTGGCAGCACATATACTAACAGAAGGCTTCAAGCTGAGGCAAAAGTAGAGTGGGACTCAGGTACAGGTTCCCAGGGCAAAGTATGTTACCTCCTGCAGATCCTCCTTCTTGCACCATTTCCTGGCATACCACCTGTCCCTATCACACCACTACTGCCCCTAATGGGCAACCCTAAGCACCAGGCCCAGTTGGGGACTGGAGACATGCAGTTTTGACTTTCTCAAATGTTTACACATCTTCCAACAAGGACTAAAAGCACCACTCTCAGGCTTGCGCCTGAGCCATGCATCTGATTGTTGCCTTGGGGACTGAGTTACAAACCACTTCACAAAGTGCTTCCCAGCTCCTGGTGCTTGCGGGGGCGCCTGTATGGTTGTGAAGTGCTGGGTTCTCATACACAGTATGACTCACTCTCCTATCTGTCCTGTATGTAACAGACTCCCAATGAATGTGCAACAAATTATCATTACTAGTCCCTCCCAGGGCCTGGGTTCTTTCTCCTGTTCTGCATCTGCCATCTGATTAGTTTCAGACGCCTTCCTCTCCCCTCCCCTCGCTGGCCTGATGCTGGGATCACTGCTGTAAGCACACTCTTGCTGTCTGGGGAGCCCACCAAGCCTGTGCCTGCTCCTAGCTTGCCGGTGTGTTTATGGTGAGGCCGGGGACAGTAGAGGAGGGACCCACAAGGCTGTGATGAGGTGTGTCCTTCCTTGGGGCAGCACCCAGAGGGCTTGAGACACAAATTTGTGGACAGAAAACCTGCCTCCATCCCTTGTCCCTTTCTACTCTGACCTCATCAGCATCCTCCTGGCTACTCCTGGTCCCAAAATAACCATCAATGGCTGAGAACTGCAGAATCCTGCTGCTAGACAGCCGGTATTCATTGTAGAGAAAAGCAGTAAGGAGCAAGGGGCTTGCAGGCCTGGGATGGGAGGCTGAAGGTTAAGCCTCTGTTAGGAGGGTTCAGGGTGACCTCAAGTTCAGAGCATGGGTGTGGGCTGTTTGCAAATCCTGTGTCCCCAGGGAACCTAAATCCATACCGTGGGACTTCCTGGGACACTTGAGGCGAAGACAAAGCTCGGGAAACACTCCTATTCTTTCTTGCCCCTGCTCTTCTAAGTGAGTGAGGTGCAGGACAATATAGGGTCCAGCCAGGAAGGAAGTAGCTTCTTGAGGCCCACTGTGCTGGGGCTGGGTGGGACTGCCCTATCTCTAGCCCTGGGTGGAGCTGGCAGTGTGCAGGACAGGGTAACATGCTGCACACTGGGTAAGCCAAGGCCAGCTGAATTGCTGCAACAGGTCACTTGCCCTTGCCCAGCCTTGTCTGTGAGGGCCAGCAGAAGCTGGAGTTCTACCATGGCCACCGGGTGAAGAGGCATGGAACCACCAGAATGCTTGGGTCAGTTCTGCTCATTAGCATCACAAGTGATGCTGGTGGAGAGCAAGAGTTGAGAAAAGAGAAGCCCTTAGCCAGGCTGGTGGCTGGGATCACTGCCATCCTTTCACTCCAAACATGTTGGTGAATGATATGTGTGAAGAGCTGGGTACCCCGAAAAGAGCCTGGAACTCCAGAGAAGGTAGTGCTGGCCTTGATCATAGGAGCAAGGGAGCAGGTGTAAGAGCATATGTTACTTCCATAACCGAGGACACAGGCACAGGGATTTACACACTGGTAGAGGCATGAGTCTCTCTTCCTTGGCCGGACAGAGGATAGAGGTCAGTGCTGGGGTAGCTCTGTCAACTTAAACTGTGCTTTCCACCTCTGAGCCTCTGGTAGCTGCTTGCGTTTATGCCCTCCCCTTGCCAGCACCAAGGGGAAGAGGACTAGGGGGCCGGGGGGAAGAGGGTGGAAAGAAACATCAAGGTTGCGAGGGAGTTCTGGCTGTGTCTGTCCAACAGGAAGCCAGTGTGTTCATCCTTAGAGTGAGTGAGTGGTCATGACTGCCTGGGAGGGCTGTGCGGAGCTGGCTTCTGAAGCTGTAACCATCATCATCATTTAACAATGTCCACTGTGAGTGCGGGAGTGGTGGGCAGCAGCACCTTGTCCCTGGCTGTGTCATCCTTCCAGGGGCCAGGGAAAGCACAGGGAGCAGAGGTGTGGTCTGATCTGATTTGTATTTTAGAACAACTCACCATGATACAGAGAATGGCTGGGAGGGGAGAGCGGCCCTTCTCAGCAATGAAAGTCTGCGCTCCCATGGACATAGCTCCATTTTCCCTTGAGCAGCTGTGGATGTCTGGGCTGGCCAGCCTTTCCATCCCTGGTTACTTTCTGCAGGTGGTGAGGGCTGGGGCCATGCCTCTGCAGCCTTGCCTTGGGCCAGCCTTGCCCCATATTCCCTGGCACCAGATTTTGCCCTGAACATCTTCAAGATATGTACACGAGCAGGGCCTGTGGCCAGTGCTTATGTCCCAGAGTGGGTTGAGATGTCATTGTGTTGTCCCCAACGATCAGCACAGAGGGCATCCCAGGCATGCCATAACTCCCAACTTTTTCTCTGTGGCCTTGCTGATTTTTGTTAACCCAGAAAAGCCAGATTGCAAACAAACAGGCCGCTTGGTGCCATTAATGGAGAGAGGAGGAAGGATGGAGGCACACAGGATGACTTAGGGAGAACAGGTGGCATGGAAGTGCCTGACCTTGGTCATAGAGCAAAGAAGCCGATGCAAGGGTGTGTGTTAGATCATGGGTCCTACTATGACCATAACCAAAGACTCCCAGACACAGGGAAGTGCACACAAGTCATCCACGAGTTCCTTCTGAGTTGTCCCTGGCTGTTCTAGCAAGCAGGTCCCCCCCAGGGCCAGCGTCACAAGAGAGTCTTCTGCTTGCTGGATTATGTTTGTCCCTGGAATTCCAACTGCACTAGGGGTGGGGTTGTGCTTCCAGTACTGTCAGCCTCATCTGTGACTCCCCTATCACCTCCTTTGTGGTATGGTTCCAGGATACTCAGGTTCAATCCCATCACTTGCAGTAGCAGAACCAATGCCTTCTTCCCTGGTGCTCTGCAGGCCCTTCCTCCTGCAACTAGGCCCTCTCTGCTCAAACACCATCCATGGCTTCCCAGCCCTCATACATCCCTCTAGCCCAAGGAATAAGTCCATTTCTGGTCTGTCCTAACCTCAAGCCAATCTCTCACTGTCCTTGCTTCCTTTCGGTACAACTGTCCATTCGACCATCAGGCCTGGCAGTGTCCCCACTGCATACTGGGCTCCTGCTGTTCTCTTTCTGCCTGATGGGTGAGCTTGAGCCCATGCCCAACCTCAGCCCTGAGGTTTTTCCTACCCTTCTTTTCCTGCCTTGGGGACAAACTTCACTGCCTGCAAAACTGACCTCTCCATCTGGTCATGCCGCAGGCATACAATTGGCCACCTTACCAAGCACCTCAGCCAGGTCCTGGGGGTCAATATGAATACCACCTTCACCCTCCTGGGCCATCAACCCCAAGTTCCAGTAACCCCTGTCAGGCCCCTCCATGACTCCTCCATCAACCTCATCCAGGCTGCCTCTTCTCACTGTGTGCACCACAGTGACTGCTTGCTGGTTTTCTGCAGTCCCTTCTTCATACAGGAGCCAGAAGCATATTTTAAAAACAAACTTGCAACTGTAGTATTACATAAATGCATAGCCCTAGTTCATGTCCTTGGATAAAAGCCCTGATCCCTAGGGTAGCCTAATGCTTTCCACCAGCTCCCTGGTCTCTGACCTCCCTGCGTCCTGTAGTCTCTGTGGCCCCACTGGGCTGATGGGCCCACAGTATCAATGTCACAGTGCTGTGGGTACAGGGAACACCAGCCTTACAAAGGCAGGGGTGCTGTGCATGGTACCAGAAAGCCCATCAGTGAGGTTTGAACGGGCATTGCAAACACAGGCACTGCTTTGGCCCTGCAGCCCTGTGTCAGGCAGCCTGCTTGCTTGAGAAGAAAAGCTGATCCCAAGCAAGGGTCAGGTGACTGGGTGGAAAGAGTAAAGCAACCTGTGGCTGCCACAAGCCCATGTGCTGCCCTGCTGAGTCCCTCCATGCCACCTGCCCCTGCAAGCAGCTTTTGCAAGGCCTGGCTTTACATTTTTAGAAATGCCTGGAGCAAACTCCAAAGTTAATTTCTTCCCCATTTCCTCCCCAAAGCATTTCCAGATCCCCAGCCTCCCTCTCGGACAAGGCTGATAATGTGTTTCTCCTAGATCTGTCCTGATAACGCCCGCCCAGGGTGGTCACTGAGATTTGCAGGGGAATTTTGAAAAGCAAAACAGAACAGGGAAAAGGGTAGGTTCCAGAAAAGGCCAGGCGAGCTCTGGGCTGGGAGTCAATCACAGTCTTGGGGGCGGGGAGCTCTGAGCAGATTACTTTCCCTCCAGGGTCCTCTGCTTGTATGGAAATGAATGACTTTGGAAAACAGTTTGACAGTATCTGGTGCAATGACACCTGCCAAAGTAATTCTGAGACCCTCCTGGGCCCTTATGCCCCTGTTTGTGCTGCTTGTGTTAAGGATAAAGGGAAAGACAAGGACGCCCAGCTGTTTGCCAGCAGGAACAGGGAGCAGTGCATTGTGTACAACCTCCATCAATGAAATACCAGACATAGCAAGCACAGCAACTGGACCGCCGATCTGTGGGGGGAGCGCAACCTGTGGAGGAGCAAAAAGCAGTGACAGAATGTTTACAGTAATATATTTATGTAAAATGAAGAAAATGGAATATATGTGACATCTTCATAGAAATATACATTAGGCAAAAGCAGTGCATGAGCTTAAAAAATTTGCACACCAAAATCACCTTAAGATTGTTTAATTTACTTGCTTATTTGAGAGGCAGAGAGAAAAGAGACTGAGGGAGAGTGCGCCTGCCGTCTGCTGGTTTACTCCTTAAATGTGTGCTATGGGGCTGATCTGGGGCTGAAGCCAGATGCCAGGAATTGAATCCGGGTGTCCCATGTGGGAGACAGGAATCTGGTGACCTGGGTCCTCACTGCTGCCTCGCAGGCTTGCATTAGCAGGAAAGCTGGAGTCTGGAGCCAGAGCAGGACTTTTTGCATCAAAGCCAAGCACTCCAACGGGGGACGGCAAACACCCACTCTAACATTTATCTTCTTGATTTCATTTTCCCATGAACTTATTGAGGGACCTCATAGGCATAAACAGTGAGCAAGAGGATGATAAACAACATCAAGCTCACCAGGAGAGGCAGACTGGGGTCCTTGGAGGAGGGGTGGTGTTAGCTGTCTGGACAACTATGAAGCTGCATGCTGTGTATGCCAGGTCTAGTGTATTTTTTTTTTAACTGTAATTTATAAGAAGAGAGACAAAGCTATTCTCAGGGTCGTGCTTCAGCAGTCCTTCGGCCTGATGGTGGGAGAACAGCAGACAGACTTACAGAGCTTCAAGGTCTATAACTTTTCTGAATGTCAACTTTGGCCACTGTCAAGCGATGACACTAGTACCAGGGAAGCCAGTTGTGCATTACCTTATTCGAAGGTGTGCACAGGTTGGGAGAAATGATGCTGGTGATGGTCTAGGTGGAAGAGGACCTGGATGAAAGAGTCATGAGCAAAGGTTAGGCCATTGCCTGGTTGTGTCCAGCCACAGGAGGCCTTGAGAGGCAGGGCCACTTTTGCCACTGACTGCAATGGAAGAAACAGGACTTGGGCATGATGTCTGCCTCTCTCTCTCTCTCTCTCTCTCTCTCTCTCTCTCTTTGTATGTGTATGTGTGTGTGTGTTCTGTGGGGGACCAGGATATTCCAACACAATGAAAAATTCTAGAGATGTCTCTCTACTTGACATTGCACTAAGTTCTGTAAGAGATAGAGCCAGTGCAATATTTGCCTTCTTCTCAGGATGGGATGGCAGCAATGGAGTCTTTAACCTAAACCTCATCTCTTCGTGTCTAGCTCTCCACCTTGGAAAAGCTATTTTGGGGGTGCTATGTCAATAGTTCTTGATCACTCATGGAATCCTTTACACAGGACTGGTGGTAAGAGGATGGCAGCCATGTCTACCCCACTGTGTTTGCTTGGTAGGAAGGCTGAGTGTTGCCCATGGGCCAGGGCAGGGGAAGGGTCTGTTATACCTGCAAGTGCCAGTTGTCCCCTGAAGCTCATCCAAGGGTCAAGGGCCTGGGGACCTCTGTGTATGAGCAAAAACTCACTCTCTCTCTCTGGCTTCTTCCAGCCCTGTGATGGGGTTGGGGCAACTGCAGTGTGGGACTTGTCTCAGAAGCTTTTTCCAGTGAAAGATACTGCCGCTTTGCTATCAGCTGAGCTTCCTGCCTCAGAAAGGCGAGCAGGAGGAAGGGTCCCCCTCCCCTGATAATTCCCTGTGTTTATTCCCCATGCCTACCTACTAGAGCCTTTTTTTCTAACCCTCCTTCTGGAAGAAACCTCCAGGAACCCCTCCTCCACCATGGTACCACAACTAACCAGCATAGGCTGGCTCTCTAGTAAATGCCATTGTTTAAAAACTTCAGGAAAAAAGTAGCATCTGAAGCAAGTTCTGAAAGGCAAGTCAGTTTTAGGGCTTTAGAAAGTGGCTTAAGGCGTTTTTTTCTAAAGATTTATTTTTATTGGAAAGTCAGATATAGACAGAGAGGAAGATCACTCCCCAAGCGGCTGCAACAATCCCCAAGCGGCTGGCCAATCTGAAGCCAGGAGCCCAGAGCCTCTTCCAGGTCTCCCACATGGATGCAGGGTCCCAAAGTCCTAGGCTGTCCTTGACTGCTTTCCCTCAATTGCTTTCTCAGGCCACAATTAGGGAGCTGGATGGGAAGCTGGAGGGGAATCAGAGCCCATATGGGATCCTGGCACATGCAAGGTGAGGACTTTAGCCACTAGGCTATGGCACCAGGCCTGGCTTAAGGCATTTTAAAATAAGGTGGGCCCCGTGGGATGGCCCAGTGGCTAAATCCTGACTTTGCATCTGCCACTTTCCATCTAACTCCCTGCTTGTGGCCTGGGAAGGCAGTAGGGGATAGCCCAAAGCCTTGGGACCCTGCACCTGCGTGGGAGACCTGGAGGAGGATCCTGGGTCCTGACTGTAGGTCAGCTCAGCTCTGGCCATTGTGGCTACTCGGGGAGTAAACAAGCAGACAGAAGATCTTTCTCTCTGTATCTCCTTCTCTCTGTATATCTGCCTTTCCAATAATAATAATAATAGTCAAATACTTTAAAACAAACAAGTTAACAAATGAGCCACCCAAAGGACTGTGGGGTTTTTTTTCTCCTCCCTCCAGGGAAAGGAGAGTAATCTGGAATGACTGCAGCAGGCACGCAGGAAGGATGAAAGAGACTAGGCTGGACTGAACAGTGGAGCTGGGAAGGGAGTGAGTCCCCACCCTTTATGGCTTGGTTTCTCAGATGGCCTTGTGCAGAGTGTATGAGAGAAGGGGTGAGTCTACAGTGAGCCCGCTAAGAGAAGATGTGAGTAGGGAGTTAGGGGAGACAAGACAGACACTGCAGAGGGACAAGTAACAAGTGCTGTCCACCTGGATGGCTAAGGGAGGCGTAGGACATCTGTGAGCCCGTGGACCAGGCTGCCAAGGGGAGCCGTAGTATATGTTTAACTAAGAAATGGCCTTGTCCTTCATGCCCTCAATACAGTATTGCTGTGACCAGATCCTGCACTGCTGTGATGGGATACTGGGGCTATCCCCATTTTGCAGGGGAAGAATTGAGGCTCAGGGACAGAGCCACGACTTAAACCCAATCATCAGAGGCCAGGTGGTAACACTGAGGCCCAGAGAGGGTATGGGGAGTGGCCAAGACCACAGAGCCAACATGCGTGGGGAGGTGCAAGAATTCTAATTCCAGAAATCCATTCTGAGAAAATCAGGGTGGCATCAGAATGCATGAACACTGTTCCTCCCTCTAGTTGTCTTGTCCTGTCTTTCACTCACTGGACAATTCCTGAGTAAAAGAGGCAGAACTCATGGGCCAGATTAAGGGATATGCAGTCACACAGCAACTGCTGCCAGGCCACAAGGTTCCAACAGGTGTTGCTGGGTGTCCAACTTGGCCTGCGGTCCTGGGTCTCCATCCTCCAAGATCTTAGTCCCTGTGAGGTTAGTAATAAACAAGGCAGGAATGTGGGCCAAGAATAAAATGTTTAAAAAAAAAAAGAATAAAATGTTGAGTCAGACATATGGTACAGCTTAAGCTTGTGTGATGCCCACATCCCATATGAGTGCCAGTTCGAGTCCTGGCTGTCCCACTTCCCATTCAGTTCCCATTCAGTTCCCTGCTTGCGAATGTGTGTGGCAAAACAGAGGAAGATTTCCCAGTCATCCGTGTGGGAGATCAGGATGGAGTTCCAGGCTCTTGGCTTCTGTGAACAGATCAATGGAAGATCTTTCTGTGTGTGTGTGTGTGTGTGTGTGTGTGTGTGTGTGTGTGTGTGTTTCTCTTTCAAACAAATTAATTTAAAAAAACAAAAACAAAAACAAGAGTTGGCAGAGACACTGGGCCCTAAGGCATCAGAGACCAAATCTAAGAGTGAGAAGGCACCCCACAACTCCACCGCCACAGTGGTTCAGTAGATGCTTCTCCTGAAGCAGGGAGCTGGGTCTGCTTGGCGTGTGTGTGTGTGTGTGTGTGTGTGTGTGTGTGTGTGTGTGTGTGTGTTGGGGGGTGCACAGGTTGGGATGGGGTGGAACAGGGAGGGAAGGGAGGTTGAGAGCTCAGTGCCCACAAACCCTGCACGCTCATTCCTTCTGGCCCATTCACATTCAGCCTGCTATTTCCTCCCAACCCCTGCAGGCTATGTTCTCTGTGTGGGAGTTGTGCCAGGCAGGAGTGGTGGAAAAGTCTCCAGGAGGTAGCTGTGGCTAAGAGTCTGAATTGGGCAAGGTTGGGGCCTACGATAAGTTCACTCCTCTGATACTGCTGCAGACCCTGGGGAGCCTGGAGCCAGGAATAAGGGTAGGGGTTAAGCAGGGCCTCGTGTGTGCTTTAGAACCAGAGGAGGAAATGTGCTAAATGGGTCTGGATGAAGCGATAAACAGATGTGCAGCAGGCAGTTGGTGTCAGGGGATGCCAGCTCCAAGCATAGCTATGTGAGCTGTCACAGGATGGCTGAGTGCACCATGACAAGCCAGCCGGGAGTGGGGGTGGAGCAGATACAGGGTGATTCCCAGGCTTCCCGGGAGCAGATGGGCTGTATGCTGCGCAGCCCTGTGCATGTGGATACACAGAGGCCTCCAGCTTCACCTCCAGGTTCCAGGGCTCTCTGGACCCTGCCTGTCTTCTTCATTCACCTTCAGCCTGAGAACTTGGATATGAGTCTTTCCTCTTGCCTGGCACTGTGGCAGCACCAAGCCTTTGTCCATGTCAGGCAGGCTGTATCCTTCTCTGATGTCCAGAGGCCTTGGTAGGTGGTCCTGCCTAAAGACTGGGGACAAACAGGACATCTGAGATTTGTTGCCTTGCACGTGTGCTGACAGTGCCAAGTCTATGGCATCACACCCTCTCTGCCCTACTCTAGCTTTAATCTGTTATTTCTAAGTCCAGAGCTCCTTTGCTGTGTATGTGTGTCAGTCTGGATAGCTGAGCATCCTTTCTGGTTAATCGAGGTTGCACACATCTCTGACATTCAACAGCCCCCTGCATCTGCTAGACTGTGGATTCTGTACCTGTGGACTCTCTCAAACTCAGATGGAAACTATTCAAAGATAAAATCACATCTGCACTGAACATGTACAGGCTTGTTTTCCTTTTTGCCTTCACAAAAGAGTATGGTAAGAGTTGTTAACACATCATTTCCATGTTGCCGCTATCAGTAATCCAGCAATGGCTTGACGTAGGCAGGATGCCCACCTAGATGACATGCAAGTGCTGTTATTCCATCATGGGACTTGGGACTGTTGGACTCAGAAGATCACAGGTGTCCCAGAGGTAAACAAGTTCTCCCTCATTTGTTGCAGACACTTTGTGCTTCCTGTCCGCACTCTCTCCCCTTTTGTGTCTTCTTTACCAACTATGATCAAGAGAGAAGAGAACCTGATTTTAGAAAATCTGTTGAACTCTAGAAGAATCCAATTCCCGGTCCTGACATTTGCCATACAGGCACCTGCCAGTTGTACTCCAACTTGGCCCAAGAAGGAACAGGAAGGGGTTCTTTCTCACGTTTTGCATGAGACGTTTCTTTCTCACGTTTTGCAGGAGGGTGAGGGGACCTTTGAATTGTGATATTAGCCTGTGGCTCCTTCCAGCTGCCTTTGCAGGAGAGTCTGTCCCTCAGGTTCTACAAGGCCCCACAGAACACTCCCACCTCCTCACAGCTAAAGAACCCAGACTGCTGACCCCAAACAGATGTCTCAGAGCCTATCAGGGAAAATGGGGTAACAGCAAACCCCTGCATTGCAGGACATCTTGCCTGAAACCCGCACAGGTTTCTAGTCTGTTGAGAGCAGAGCCTATGCATTTGAAACAGAGAAAGTGGGGTGCTTGGGTGCCCAGGGAATGTACACCAGTGACCCCCACTTCTAGCATCTCTGGAGGCTCCTGGGGCTCTTCCAGCACAAAACCAGATCCACTGACCTCATCCAACACTCTACGTTCATACCTGGGGGCAATGAGTCCTGAGAGGGACCAAGGAACTTCCCAATCACTAGGCAGTTGGGGGCAGAGCAATGTGTCCTTCTGGCTGGACTCTTTCCCCGAGAGAGTCTCCAAGTCTCCAGGTAGGAGTCCAATGGCAACTGAGGCATGGTGTGTGTGTTGGTGGGGGTGGGAGGGGCAGGCTGCAGAGTGGGGCAGGGGCCAGGCTCAGCCACCACCACAAGCTCCCGTGTCTCCTGAGGTCAAGGGCACCAGCCAAGCTGGGTGTCTGGTTCCGGAGTCATCTGTGCATTAGACAACCCCGCTTCCTGACAGGCGACACCTCTGCTGCTCATGGAAACAGCCAGAGACGTAGCCTCCCTGCCTGGCTGCCATGTCCCTACAGCCCATGGGTCCCACACAGCTTCTGGGGGAGATGTCAGTCTCCTGTCTGGGGGCTTCTTCCCTACTGGGCTTGCTCCTTCTCACTCTTCTCCAACCCCTATGCCCATCCCCCTTATAGGGTGGACTCCTGGGGCAGCAGGATCGTGTTTCTGTAGAAGGACAAATTCCGTAACTGTGCCAAAAACAATCTGCATTCATTCATTCAACTCTCAGAGAATGGAGATGATTTTACCAAAGGGAGCTTGGGTCCAGGCCGATGTCTGCAAGTGGTCAGCATGTCATGGGGCTGGTGTGACTTAGAGCGCTTGCTCAGCTTCCGCTCCCTTGAGATGTGATGTCTCACTTTCTCCATCACGGACAAACATGCCCACATCTCACAGGCCCTCTCTCTACCCATGGGACCAGCTGCCCAGGAGACAGGAAAGGAACCCTGCAGATTGTCCACCCCTGGACAGCACCTTGAGCAGTGCAGGATCTGTCTCTGCTACCAGGGCACCTGGGCAGCCCCTTCTTCCTATTGCAGTGGCTGCAGCTTGCTGTCTTCTTTACACACTCAGGCCAGAACTAGACAAGCCTAGAGAAGGTTCAGTGGGAACCTGCACTTGACTAACAGACTCTCCTGTTTAGCGCAGGCCAGGGCCTCCCAGCCATTCATGGGAACCCAGACTAGTGAGTGGCAACATTGTTTGCTGGTTGTGAGTTCTGGAGACTGGTGGTGACTTAAGATGGATGAACCTCAGCCTTTTTCTCTGTATGGGTAGTGATGACATCTACCTCCTTGCCCTCTCTCAGGGACTTACAGAGATGCACAGCTCTCAGCTGAAAGGCTCCGGATCAGTGCCTAGGAGCTGCTGGTACCCTGAGCTCCTGAACCCCATCCCATGCCCTTGGGATCGTCCCCATTGTCCCTTCTGCAGAGCCTCTGACATCCACTGCCCTGGAGTCCCGCCTTGAGAGCAGGCTATTCAGATTGATGCTCCCCTCTGCTGCCCTGCCCTCATCCGTAAAGCAAGGCTCTCAGGGCAGCTGAAAAGGGCCAGTGAGTTCCCGTGGGTGAAGTGTCTTTGAAAGCCCTAAAGTGGATTGCAATTTAGTGCAAATGTGCCAGTTGTTATTTGCATGTTTACACGATGACGGACAAGTGACCCTGCCTTTTCAAAGCCCCACCCTTGATTGGGTCTCCCAGCAGTGTCCACAGGAAATAGTTCACCAATTAGATCCTGCAGTGTGTGCATGCCAGCAGTAGCACGTGGAGAATGTGATGGTCACAGAAGCCGCCCAGGACAGGTGACTCCATTCATTCAACAAGTATTTACTGGCAGACTCCAGAGATAGGGAGACAAGGGTCAATGTGATGGGCAGGACTCATACCCTTGGGGGCTTCCTGCCTGCTGGGACAGACATGCAGGATAAGCCTGTTATTAAAGAAATAGGGAAATATCCCTTGATTGTTAAGAAAAAAATCAATCAAGAAGACTTAAAAAAAAATCACTCGAGGCTTTATTGAGGTGTGATTGACAAATAAAACTGGTGCAAATGTAAAAGGAGCAACTTGATCAAGGTTGTATTTTTGACAAGGCTGGGGGTGGGCAGAGGTGTCTGTCTGACAGGGTCAAGGGTCAGCCTCTGTGAGAAACTGACCACAGGAGCCAGCCACACACGGGGTTACCCACAAATCTAACCGACTGACCATGGAGAGCCCAGTTACAGTGCCTATAAAATAAGTCAGATACATCAGAGACCCAGGAATGGAGTAGGGGAACATTCAAAGGTCTTGGGGTAGGAGGGAACTTCCTGGGCTTAAAGAAGAGGATGAAGAATCACTTTAAAAAGAGCAGACCAGAGAGGGAGGGAAGAGAGCCAGCTCAGGAATGCTGTACGGACCCAGGGCATGGAAAACATGGGCAGATGTCCTGGGGTTACAATTTAGGAGGGACCATGGGTGGGACTAAAAGGTGAGAAAATGCACTCCCTGGTCTGGGTGGGGTGCAGAAGGGACAAGATAGGGAGGAGAGGCTGGTGGCACTGACAGAGCCTGATGACACAGGGTTTCCTAGCTCCCAGGCCCCCACTGCAACGTCTGCTTGCAGGACTCTCTCACGCATGGCTTCCATGGGGCAGGGACAGAGCAGAAGAGACGGGTTGTTCGTGCCATGGTGGTTGGGGGATTGCTGAAGCGAGAGGCTGCCAGAGTGCCAAGCTGTCCTAAGCTCCCCCTCCCCCGGGGCACATGTCCTTGTTCACTGACTTCCCACCAACCAGGGACATGGCGCGCCTTTGAAACCCGAGTGAGCGAGGAGAGTTCAGGACACAGCTTGTACCTCCTGCTCACAGCGTCAGCCCACCTCCAGAGTCCCTAAGGGATCTGGGGTGGGGAGAAAGGACAGAATGAAGGATGGCCCAGGTCGCCCCTGATAGAGAAAGGCAGAGTGGAGGGGGTGCTGTGTGAGCTGCAAGCTGACCTCAGGGAGCGGAAGTGCCCCGGGGGTGGGCGTCCTGTCCTAGTCTGACCCAACCGCCCTGCTCCAAGCTCCAGGCTCTCCAGGTTCCCTGGGGCCGGCGCTGACTTGGACACCAAACTTTATCCCATTCCCTCCTCTCCTTTCACTCTCAGGATAGTCTTGTCGCCCCTCTGTCTGAAACCCACAGTGGCGCCAGCACCACTTGTGCGGCCCTGGCTGGCTCCAGCAACAGCACAGAGGTGCCAGAGCTCCCAGAGCCAGGCTTCCCACCCCCGCCCCAGGTCTAGGGCTGTACCCCTGCCCTGACCCCCAGCAGGAAGGCCCCTTCCTTCCCAGCCTTTGCCTGTGAACTCTCCCTCACCCTCCAGACGTGGCCCCATCTGTGACCTGCTCAGTGGTCCCTCCTGGTTCCCCTGCCCCTCCCCACTTCCCGGATGTGGCCTCAGGTACTGTTCCCAGAAGCTTCCTTAGAGCCGCTCCCCAGCTTGGCACATCTTTCTCCCCTGCAGTCAGCTGGCTGTGTCTCTTGGGCACCTGGTACAGTGTAGACAACACACGCAATGGTTTCACTCAGTCACATGGTGTCGCTTCTTCTATTCGTGCATTTAACAACCAGCCCTGAGGACCACACTCTGAGCTGGGTCTTTGCCGTATATGGAGCTTGCAAGTGAGTGAGGCAAGCATCCTCCATGGGCTGCACCCACCATGTGAAATTACCATGATGACAACACTATTGCAAGGGGATGCAGGGTTTCATGAGAAGTGACATGAGATCCAGGAAGGCTTTCCCAGAAGAAGAGATCCTTGAGCAGGGATCTAGCAAGGGGAGCAGGAACTCATTAGGTAAAAGAGAGAGAAAGAGGTAGAGCCTTGCAGGCAGAGGCAGCAGTGCAGGAGCCTAGGGCAGGAAGGAGCTGGGGTAAGAATGAAGGAAAGGAGGGACAAACAGTGTGGCCCCAGCAAGGAACTAGGAAGCAGAGATTGGTGCAGAAGGAGGCTCCAAAGGACTGAAGGAGTTGAATGGACAAGGTGAGATTGTGATCCATGTCCTAAGAGCAATAGGGAGCCACTGCATAGTGTTGAGCACAGCGGAAACCTGGTCAGACTGGTGATGTGGAGGTCCAGCCTTGTGGAGAGCAAGAACCCAGGCATCCTGGCCCCCAGTGCCTCTAAGATGTCTGTTCTGTGGCTCTGCACAGCGTGCTCACCCTGAGTTCTGATGTGCCTGTGTTCATCCCAGCACTGAAAGGTCCCCAGCCCCAGCTCACATACACTGTCCTGGACACCTGGCGCAGACATGGTCTGTGAAACCCTCGTGTCCTCTTGTACCCTTGTCTGCAGCAGCCAGGACAGGCCCACCACAGCACCCACTGGACAAGAGCCATCTCAACTTAGGGTTTGTTCTTTTGGGGAGCAGGAAACCCTGCTCCCCGCCAAGCCTACTGGGTCCTTTACATGAGGTAGGTACCAGTACAGGCTCAGGCTATGGCATTTGTACCAGGACCTGGGAAGTGGTGCCAAGACCCAGCTAGGTGCGATCTTCCCAAGTGCTGGAATCACAAGAACACTGCAAGAATAAGCTGCCCATGTTCTCCACCTGCCGAGCCCAGAAGCAAGGCCTCCTGTAAGCAAACTGTGGCTCCTAGGGTTCAGTTATGTCCTCCAGGGCCCCCAGGAGGAAACGGGGGCTCTGGGCAGGGATGGTATCTCAGCCCCCATTCTGCTGCTGAGGGCTCAATGGTGTAGTATATAGGGGAGGCCACCAGCCCAGGCTGTAGCTGCCAGGACCACGTTGGTCTCCAAGCCTCTGTCAATCTAGCAGTGAGAAAAGGCGAGGAAGTCCAAGAGAGTTCAAAAAACCCTAAGTTCAAGTGCTTTGTCACCCAGCAACGGCAGACTCTGGGACAAGTTGCTTAATCTCTTGGGTCTTTTAAAATCTGCTCTCCAGTGTCCATTATGATGATTAGTTCTTTATACTTAAATTAATTGCAAAGCTTCTCAATCACATCAGCCACATTTCAGGGGCATCTTTGGCTGGGGAACGCGTCCATCTTACCAACTGTCCTTTTGGGCAGCTTGCCTCTATCAAATGGGAAGAATAAGATGTGCTGTATGCCCGATGGGAGAATTCAGTGAGATAACGAAGCCGAGCCAGCCGGCATGTACATACCCAGCTGACAGCCTGCCAGGGCAATGGTGGTGATGGGACTGGTAATGTCCATTGGCCTCCATGGATGTTCTCTGTGTGTGTGTCCTACTGTCTGTTAGAGCAGTCCGGTCTCTGTAGGACTCAGTTTCCCCACATGTGGCATGGCCCCATGCTGCTGCTTTTGCTGACTTTAGGGCCTGACACAGAGTTAGAGCTTTTGGTGGCTGCTCTGTTGTGCCCTGCCAGCCCCAACCTCTCGTGGCAACATGTTTCCGTAGATCTCCTTTCTTCTAGAAATGGGTCTTCTGCTCCCAGATTCCATCCCTGCCACCCTTGCCCATCCTTCCCTCTTGGCCCACCTTGCTGCTTCCTTGTCTCCATCCCAACTTAGCTGCCGGGGTTCCTGGAGTCCCCTTTGCTTCCTGCACCCTTTGCCTGGTAATTAGATTGTCTGCAATGCCTCCCACCTTCCTGCAGCCCAGAGTATCTCCAATTTCAGGTTATGACGTCACTCTAAGAGTCATGACCTGCAATGTTTTCAGTGAAATGAGGTGCAAAGTACATTGCCTGGGATGAGAGACCTGATGTTCCTTGGATCTTTCTGTTTCTGTGGGCATGTTCTAGTTTGTGATCCTCCTTCTTTTTCTCTCTTTCTATCAAGAAGCAGAGAGGGAAAAACAAGAGGGAGAGATCCTACGTGTGCTGATTCACACCAGTGCTGGGCCAGGCTGGTCAGGAACTCCCTCTGTGTCTCCCACATGAGTGCTAAGAATCCATATACTTGAGGTGTCATCTGCTGCCTCCTTAGGTCTCATCAGCAAGGAGCAGGAATTAAAAGCAGAGCTGAGACTTGAACCCAGGCACTCCAATGTGGGATGCGCAGCATTCTAGCTGCTATACTAGACACCTCATCTGTGAAAAACCATGGATGCTGGGTCAGTCAAAAGCTTGACAGCCACAGGCTTGGCCTTTACCACCTCTGGCTACTTTTCACTAAATCTGGAACAACGAGACCCATTGTGGCTACTTGCTTCCCTACCCTGGCCCTCACTCTTCAGTCCACCAACTGCTGTTCTGTCTCATGGACCCAAGACGGCCCCTCCTCAGCCCTTGCCACCACCAGCAGCATCCTTCAGCAAGACCCTTGCTACTGCCCCCTGACCAGTGCCCAGTTTTCATGCTGTTTGTTTTTTCTGCCCAACTTGCACTTTGCAAACCCCACCTCCCCTGCTGAAGACATTCAGCTTATGCGGGTGTGTCCCAGAGCTCTCATGGCCTTCTCAGCGGAACATTTTCCATGCCCATCCCACCTCTTCTCCCCAACCCCAAAGCCTGCTCCACCTCCTGCCTCCTGTACCAAACCTACACCCTTTCTGCTGTCCCCTGCGTCTGGGTCTTTCTCTGAATCAGTGCTGTCACTTGGTTCTGCTTAGAAACACAGGTGTGCAGGCCCCAGGTCAGACCTGCAAAGAGGCTGCCTGGAAGCCTGCATTAAGATCAAGATAATCCTTGCCCCGTGAGTTTGGAAAGCCTATCTCAGTATATAATACACTTCAAAAAACTGGTGGAAAATGGACTGAAAAGATGTTTATTCTGTTGCAGAAGAAGTGTGAAATCTTTGCATGTTTTTGTGTAATACTTGCCACTGGCTTTGGGAAGACCCCTCGTGTGTGGTTCAGTTGAGTGTATTTCTCCATTCTCATGTCTCTTTCCTACTAGGCAGGGACTCTCCCTAGGATCTGGCAGCTGGCGCAGGAGGGCATAGTGCCTTGCTCTCTGCTTCCCGTGGGGCCCAGGCCAAGGCCTGGCCCGAGGTCTGTGTCCAGACAGTTCTGAATGAAGCATTCCTGGCGTGAATGGTTCCCGTGCCCTCCCTCCTTCCAGCCCACTCCGGAAATAACCTTTTAGGAAGGCGTTTGCCAGTGGTTTGTGATCCCTGGGAGGCCGTGCCCAGGAGCCTAGAGGCAAAGCAGCCCTGCCTTTGGTGACAAAGAGCTGCTCTGTGTGTGTGTGTGTGTGTGTGTGTGTGTGTGTGTGTGTGTGTATGTGTGTGTATGTGTGTGGGGGGGGAGAGGACAGGGAGCCGGGGTGGGAAGGGGTCTGGTTCTGGAGGGGGAAGGGTCAGTGTCCTAGTTCCTCATCAACAGGAAGGGCCTCCTTCCTCCAGGGTCACTTTTCAGTTCAGCTGCTTGGACAGAACCTGAGCTGGGGTTAGGGCTATGGGGGAGGGGCGGTGACAGACGGCTGGCTGGGCTGATGGGGAGACCAGCGCCAGGACAGACACCGCCCAGCAGGCCTGCCCGATTCCCTCACAGCCCCCCTGGGCCTGTAATGGCCAGTCCAGGGGAACCGGCCTCCTGGGAGGCCCTCGGCAGCCCCTTTCCTCCTCTCTTCCCCTCCCCCAGCCCCTTCCTCCTCTCTGCTCTCTTCAACCTCAGAGGACATTCAATCCTCTCTTTGATGGACAGCCAAGAAAAGACTTCTTCCGCATCCTCAATTTGTTAGCACCCGTTAATCGCTAATCGTCTTAACCTTCCTCCCTCCTGGGCTCCCAAATGGTGCCTCCTTAAGACACAGAGGACTTTCTAAATCACAGTGGGGAGCCCCAGGAGGAGCTAGATTCCCACAAGGGAGGGCAGAAAGTCAACCTAAGTCAACCTCCCCCGCCCCAACCACTCTCAGGCATCCAGCCTTTACCGGCTGCAAACCTTGGGATGGGGATGGCAGCTGGATGAGGAGAGCACCCTCCAGATGCTACCAGGAAACTGATAGGTGCCCAATCCCAGGTGGGAGATCAGCAAGCTAGATGAACGCCCCCCCCCTTTTCACTTAACCCCTTCAAGAAACTCCAACAGGTAGGGAATCCATTGACCAGAAGTGAAAACCGAGGCTCAGAGAAGTGTAATCTCATGGTTGTGCCCCAAGTGTCAGCTGGGCCCGGAACCCCCTACCCAAGCTGTTGCTGAGGGCCACTGTACACGTTCTGTCTCCCCAGCACACAACCTCACTGCTCACACATGCACACACTTGGGTGGTGGTGACTTATTGCAGGTGTTCACTGAGGTTGCCCTGTGTACCTCCAGGACAGGAGCCTGCACATAGTAGGACTTCAGCATGTGAATGTCCCTTCCTCTCACAGGCCCCTTCATTTCTGGCTCCCATTCTCTCTCTTCCCTCTTCCCTTCTGCTCTGTCTCCTTCCCGCTCTGCTTACAATGCAGGTGAGAAGAGCCAGGCCAGCTGAGAATGTGCTGTGTGGCCTGCAGACCTTGTCCTGGCCCCAGGCCCCCCCAATAAATAATAGGGTGTGTATATAAGTCTCCAGCTCTGCAGCTTCTCAGCTCTGGAGGACAGGCACTTGCTGGCCAAGGGATTAGGAACCCTGGAAGGAAGGGATGGGGGCCTCCTGCCAAGGCAGCGGGGGCGGGACTCTCTCCTCTTCTCTCTCCTTCCCATCTGTGACCCATAAACCCACGGCAGGCCCTGCAAACGCAGCCAAAAACTCTACAGCAAGTTCATTAGGTGATGGCCATCGAGGTCCTCAGCGGGGGTGGGACGGGCCCACTTGTCCCTGTCCCTGCAGAGAGCTGGATCCTGGCCCAAAGGACCCGGGATACCTTCTGAGACCCAGTGTACTCGGAACACAGGCAGGAAACTCAGCCCTTGGCGCCCTGGCCCCACCCTGCACACTCTCTGGCTTCCTAGGTTCCTGTCTGGGCACAGTCACCAGTCCTCTAAGTCACAGTGATGGGGCAACCACAAGGACCAGCTGAGACAGAGAGACTTGAGGGGAAAGCGATGGCCCCAAAAGTGTCCCAATGTGGTACAGGCCAGGCTTCTGTCAGTGTGTGAGCAAGCTATAGCAAATTGAAATCCCCTGTGACCAACATCCTGAACCTATGGGATGGCATGCAACTTCCATACAGTAAGCCTGTGAGCTGTCCCCTGTTGTAAATCTGGAGGCCCAGAGACAAGGAGAGAGGCTTGTGTGGGGTTGGGACTTGAGGCCAGTTCAGGTTCATTTGTCTTCAAAGCTCATTTGTATGGATGTCTCTATGCCACTCAAACTGCTCCCAGGGAGAGGGTAGCCGGGGGTCTGGGCCTCTCCCCTGCTGTGGGCCCACCTGTCTTCCTCACCCAGATTTCTGTGGAGTCTTGCCAGGGGTGAACTGACAAAGATGGTTCACTGAACCAGGAAGGGGTTCCCTTGCCTCAGGAAAGCAGAATAAAACGTCCTGACTGACAGAGAGAGACAGCGGGGGACACGTGAGGATCCCTCCAGCATCCCTCACAGTATCCCACGGCTCCTCCCTATGGGCCATGTACTATGTAAAGCGGGTATTTGCACAGCCAAGGGCTGCCTCGCAGCTGCCTTTGCTCCAAGCTATTGTCTTCATGAGGTTTCCCATGTGCTGCCTTAGCACACAGACGCAAATGGTGCTGACCCCCTCTTGTGCCTGACTATAGCTCGCACACACACTGCCGTTCTCTTCAACCTAGAGAAGTGTGAAAGATTCTGTGCTTGAAAGCCCTAGGATGCCTAAAGCTTCTTAAGGAACCCTCAGGGTGAAAAGTCATGTCCAGGCCTCATCTGTCCTGTCCTGTCCAAACGATGGAGCTGGAGGCTGGTGTAGCCCCTCTCACACCCAGCCTGGTACTAGTGCCAGGGGGCCTTGATTGGCCTTTGCACCATCACCGATGCCCTGGTAACCTCTTTGCCCTGTCTTGGTGGTATGATTGAAAGGACCCTCCCAGTGGCAGGATCCTGTCTTGTTTATCTCTTATGCAGATAAACAGAGCCTTTCCATATTGGCCCTAGTTCCCTGCCCAGTTCTGCAGGCCCCTCTGAGCTGCCTGGCACAGGGGCCATAGCGTATGCCAAGCACGGAGGCCACCTGTTCAGGGGTCCCATGCCGAGGGCAGTGGGGATGGTGTCTTTTTGGCAGGCTGCCTCAGCCTGCCCAGGGCAGATGGCAGCCACTGTGATCCCCCCACAACTCCTCTGTGGGTGCTTTCTCCTGTTTGCTGGAGTCACAGTGTCCCTGGCCTCCTTCCAGGCCTCCTTGCCCAGCAGGGGCTACCTGGGTGCTTTCAGGTTCCTGGAATTGTCCCAGCTCCCGGGTGAGGTCAGAGGTCAGGAGAGTAGGCTGAGGTGGCAGGGCTTGCTGAATGACTGATTAGTCACTGTCATTAGTCATTAAGGGCTGTTAGCACATCATGCAGAACCTGGTAAGTCTTTACCAGGACAGACAGTTGTTGGAAGCTGGAGCTGACTCCTGCTGGGTGAGGTGGAGTGGAAGGAGGGGCTCTTGACTCACAGCCCAGGCAGAAGAGAACTGACATTCTTGATGCTTATAGTGCATCTGACCTGCACGCAGGAACCCCAGGAGGCTGAGGGAACTAAGACCGATCAGTGCTGTTTGGTGCAGGACAGCATGATACTGGAGCCCACAGGTGCTGTGCACCATTCCTACTTGCAGTATCCAGTTGCTGCAGGACACTGGGCTAGATCAGGGCCTTGGCCTGGGACACGGCTGTCACCCACCAGGAAATGCACCTTCTCCCTCCTAGGGGCACGACCCACAGATGGAAGCTTCCCAGCTGCCAACTGTGCTATTTGGATAAAGCTGCCTTCTTGCCGGTGAGGGAGGGCAGTTTTTGTCCATCTGCCCAGGATGGGGTTTACTTAGAGCAGCCATTACGGTTGACTGCTGTGTTCCCAACTCCTGTCCCATCCCTTCAGGTGGGGCTTCTTGTATGGAACAGCTGCTCTGGGAAGCTAACCTGGAAGTGGACCCCAGCTACCGAGCTGTTGAAAGGGAGAGGGTGTTTGTCTGCTTCTTGTTACCAGAACAGAAATGCCCCAGGAACTAGATTTATAAAGAGAAAAAGCTTGTTTAGGCAACAGCCTAGGAGGTTCAAGTCCAGTGTCAGGTCCCCTTAGCTGGGCATCGAGGAGGACAATGGCAGCACATGCAGAAGGCTTACCCAGCAAGCCAAGTTAGAGTGGCTGGGCCCAAGCTTAGGTGGTCACAGCCTCTGTCTTGTGAGTGAGGCCCTCCCCTCTGATGGCACCCCCATCAGCCTGGTCAGGACTCTCACTCAGGCCCCACCCCTAGTTCCATCAGTACATTCTCTCCATGCTCTTAGCAACACTAACACACAAGAGTAGGGATTGGCTGGGGAACCAGATGATGTCCACAGCACAGTGAAGGAAAGAGGAAGGAAAGAAGGAAGAGGAGGAGAGGGAGGCACTGAGCCGTGATGCAGTCTCCATGATGGCCTCAGCCCAGCCAAGTGGCTCCACAGCTAAGCCAGGTGGACCCGAGTTGGGCAAGGAGACCAGGCCACAGAGGGGCCCTTTGGACAAGGTGGCACCTGTGGGAGACACCCCCGCTGGATTTCTGCCTGCCTAGCCTATGTGGGAGGCCATAGACGTCCCCAGTGGAACCCTGACAATGGTTTCAGCTAACCAAGACCTCAGCTTGGCCTGTTCTCTGGCCATGCAATGAGAGCAGTGGGCTTCACCCCAGTATGTCTGCTCTGTGTTTGGATGAGCTGTGCTAAGATTTCCTTGATAAGCAACTCTTAGGAAATCTAACATGACCCACAGCCTCTTTGCCAGCCCCATGTGGTGAATATGACCTGAGGTACAACTTGTAGCCTGTGTGCAGAATGTGACCTTTGACTTGGTTGGAGGGTCCAGACAGACATGCCTTCTAGCCAGTTATAGTGTCATTGAGTGGGAGGACTGTCAGAGAATGCCCTTCTGCCCCTTTCCTAGTCTATGTAAGTTGTGCTTGTTTTATAATAATTGGACATGCTCTATCAGACTGTCCCCAGTGGTTCTTGTGGTTGGAGAATACCGTCACCCACTCCCTTGGTGGTCTCTGGAACGTGCTGGCAGAAACCCCCCCAAGTCCCCAACGAGAAGCGATGGTCCTCTCAGAGTCTAGGAAACAAGTCCTTCACCTGCTGATGGGGAATGTGACATGGAGTCCCCAGAAGATCCTGCACATGAGATGGTGAAGGGCCTTAGACCCAGGGCTTCAGCCTCACCTCCTGCAAGGGGAGCTGGGCATCCCTCAACAGAAAGCTTTGTCCCTGGGGAAACTTCTGTGGGACTCCTGGGTACGTTTCAGAATGTGTAGGTTTGGGGAAATAAGGAGGACCCTGTGGCTCTGACTTTTAAAGAGTTCTCAAGCTCAGAGAAGTGGGAGACTGACAGGAAGCTTGGGCACCCCAAAGGTTTCCCAGTGCACTTGGGGAAAAACGCCAGGCTCCCGGTGCTGACCTCTTGGAGCCAGGTCTGGCCCCAGCCTGTCTCACCTGTGTCATCTTACGGCAGGTTCCAGGGCAGGGCTGCTGAACAGAGTGTTGCCTGGTGATGAAACAGGTACATGTCTGCGTGTCTGCACTGTCCATCACTGGCGCTTGTGTGGAATGACTCGATCTGAGTCCCAAGCTCATGCAAGTGAACCCCTGACACTGGATATACTCTGGGAACAGTCTCCTTTTCATGATTTAAGCTTTGCTCTATCCCATCCACCTTCTTAGAAAGGGTTTGCCCAGTCACTTGAGTTGAAGCGTTTTCTCAATTCCCAGCCCCCTCCACTGAAGGGTTGTATTGTAACAATTTCACATCAGTTATCAGGCCTGGGATTTTCTTACTTATTTCTATGTATTGTCTGGCAGCCACAGCTGGAAATACTAATAATGTAGAACCTGACATCTACCCGACACTTACTGCGTGTCAGGTACCCCTTTATATACCTTCAGTTCCCACTACAACCCTAGGGGATAACATGCCCAGAGGAGGCTAACATGCCCAGGCCACCTGCCTCCATCTTCCTTGGCCTCCATCATTATCCCAGCACCAGCTTTGAGCAGTCAGGTACCTAGAGAGGGATAGTGAGTAGCCATTGACACTTGGGTTAGCTAAGACTCAGCTAGGGCCAGAGAGAGGCTGGGCTGGGCTGGGCTGGAGGGCCCCTACCTACTCCCGCACCCCTCTTACCCCCCACTCCTCCACTTCCCCCATCCCTGCACGTGGAGTCCAAGTTGCAAGGTAAGCTGGGAGACTAGGAGCTGGCTGATATTTGCGCCACAAACACCCCATCCCAGGAGTCCCAGCAGGAGAGAGGAGCAGTTTGGCTAGGTTTACACTTCCTCTGGGCAGTGGGTGATGCTAGGGTTCAAAAAGAAGACTTTACCCAGCAGTGGCAGGGACTGAGGGGTGTCTGGGGCTGGGCCTGCAGAGGCCGCCCAGCTTGTGTTTATTGTGCTTTCCCAGTGCCTCAGGCAGAAAGAGACCAGAGCTCAGAGACCACCCAGTCTTCTCTTCTTGCTCACGCTGCTTGCCTGCCCTCCCTGCTAGAACCCTCGCCTGGGGTTGTCCAGCTGCAGGGGCCTGGGGACCCTGTGTGGCCAGCAGTAGGGAGAGACTGCTGCTGTGAGCCACCATCCCCCACCTGCAAATCAGCATCTGATAACACAGCCTGGTCTCCCTGGGATGCCCCGCATCCCCACCAGCATCTTCTCTTGATTAAGAAGCCAGGCCAGGGCTCCTGGCGAGGAAAAGGACATTCCAGGAGGAGGGGATAGTCTTCACCACCAGCCCCCTCTGGCTGCTGCTCTGCTCATTTCCTGGGGACTCTGCAACCCTGACCCCCATCCCTCACCTGGCACACCCAGGCCTCCTAGGTGTGAAAGGACCTGGGACTAGGAGCCTGAATCACATTCCCACTGGCAGCCAGGCTACTTTTCTGCAGATCCAGCAGCTTCTGAATAGGCCTGCCCTCCATCCTGCTCTGTGTTCCCGAAACATACCAGCCTCCTAAGCTTGCCCTGTGTTCAAGAGAGCATGGTGCTTCGGAAACCGGGCTCTGGGACTCCCAGGGTTCGCATGCAAGGAGGCCGGAACATGTGCAAAATGTCACAGTGATGTTCATGCCAAGATTCGATACTGACGGGTGTGATGCAGCTCACATGGCATCCAGGGTACCTAGGCTTAACGCCCAGCCCCATTCTCCATCCCAGCTCCCTGCATGTTCTGGGAGGCAGCACATGATGGCTCAAGTACCTGGGTCCCTGCTCCCCACCTGGGAGACTTGGATTGGATTCCCTGCTCCCAGCTTTGACCCAGCTAGGTCCTGTTGTGGTGGGCATTTGGGGGAGTGAACCAGATAACAAGAACTCCTCTCTGGTTCTGTGCCTCTCACATAAAAAACAAATATATTTAAATTTCATTTAAAGAAGATTTTCTTTTTTTTAAAGAGTTATTTATTTTTCTTGTAAAGGCAGATTTACAGAGAAAAGGAGAGAGAGAAAAAGATCTTCCATCCATGGTTCACTCCCCAAGTTGCCACAATAGCCAGGGCTAAGCTGATCTGAAGCTAGGAGCTTCTTCTGGGTCTCCCAAGCAGATGCAGGTTCCTAAGGCTTTGGGCCATCCTTGACTGCTTTTTTAGGCCACAGCAGGGAGCTTGAAGGGAAGTAGAGAGGCTAGGATATAAGTCAGCACCCATGTGGGCTCCCAGGCATGTAAGGCAAGGATTTAGCCACTAGGCTATCGCTCCTAACCCTGAAAAAGATTTTCATATTAAATCAGTAGTCCCATTTCCTTGGCCTAAGAAAATGATGTATCAGGGACAGGTGCTTGGCACAAGCAGTTCAGAGGTTGCTTGGGGCGCTCATGTCCCATGTTAGAGTGCCTGGGTTTGAGTGTTTGGGTCTTTTCCAAGCCCAGCTCCTACTGATGCAGACAGCAATTTGATGGTTTGAATACTTGAGTCCCTGCCACCCATGTGGGAGACCCGGCCTGAGTTCCCAACTCCTGGCTTTAGGCTGCCCCAGCTCCGGCTGTTGGAGGCTTTTAGGAAGTAAACCAGTGAATGGAACAGCTCTCTGTGTCTCTCCCTTTGAACTACAATGGAAATAGACAACTTTAAGAAAATAATTTCTTGGGCCCAGCATAATAGCCTAGTGGCTAAAATCCTTGCCTTGCACATGCTGTTATCCAATATGGGTGCCGGTTCTAATCCTGGCTGCTCCACGTCCCATCCAACTCACGAGGACGGCCCAATGCCTTGGGACCCTACATCCACATGTGAGACCTGGAAGAAGCTCTGGGCTCCTGGCTTTGGGTCACCTTAGCTACGGCTGCTGCAACCACTTGGAGAGTGAGCCAGCGGACCGAAGGTTTTTCTCTCTGTATATCTGCCTTTAAATAAAACTAAAATACATCTTTTAAAAAGAGAAAAAGAAAATAATTTATCAAAGGAAAATGCACTAAAATAATTAGTGCAGCTTTGAATATAAAAATCAGAACCTTTGGAATCTGTCACCATCAAGTAAGTGAATCGTGGAATCCTGTTGTGTCTGTCAGAAAGCCTGGAGTGCAAGGCTGCCGCATGTCTGCCTTGTCACAGGGAGCAGATGACCCTGTTTCACACACTGGATCCTGCTGTGCACAGAGGCACACGTGTGGACCCAAGACAGGGTACAGGCAGGATAATAGGAACAGCCATGTGTGTGGGGGCTGGGGAATTAGGGACAATACTCTTCTTTCACAAATCACCCTTTAATGTTTTTAAAGAGGCCTTTTAACAATAAATACATGTCAGAGGAACAAATCAAAAACATGTCTTAAAGGGCAAAACCAAATGTAAGATACAAAGAGCTCAGATGGCTCCGTGCCCTGGCTCCCCCATCACCCAGCACACACACGAGGCCACCCAGCCAGTCACACAGCCCTGGCCCCAGTGCCTGGCCTGTGCAGTCAGCTGTGTGAATTAGCAGAACCTGACTTCATGCTAATTAGCATGCCCTTTATGCCTCTTCTCTTACTGCTTAAGGCCCTCGTGGTTTAGTAGAGCGGTGTCTACCTCTTCTTGCTCCTGGGGCCTGGTGAGAATACCTATGTCCTCAACCATGGATACTTTAAATACTGGCCAAGGACAGCAAGCCAATCTGCTCATGGGAACCAGCCTTTGTAGGTCACTCTGGCTACCATAGGACAAGAAACATCATTGCAGTAGATTATGTCTACCACAGGCCTGGCTATAGGAAGTAGTGCTTTGTGCCCTATGCTACGTGTCCAAGATATTTACTATTGCAAATTAGTCCAGTTTTTGACATATAGAGGATAGAATTGGGGGGTGGTCCATGAACCTAAGGGAGAATCCCTGTTTCATTATTTGTTAGCTGTTTGACTTTGGACCCGTTCAGCCTGGATGTTTTCACTGCAAGTGAGAGTGTCTACAGGTAAATTACAAAGGTGAAAAACCAGGAAGTGTCCGGTGTGTGGCTGGCATGCAGCAGCAGCAGCCGTTAACCATGGTGGAGTTGTTAGGCTGGCCACTTGGGACTCTAGGGGGCTGAGGGATGCTGCTCAGCTGAGCACCATGGCTGGAGGCCCTGGGGTGGGGGCAGGGAGTGGGGGGCTACAGCCCACCAGGCTGTGTACTTCTTGATGAGTCCTAAGACCTACAGTTACATACCCATGGCCTGTGGGCAAATGACCCCAATGCCTGGGGATTATTAACTGAGAGACAGATAAAACGTGATGCTTCCCTTGACATGGTTTAAAAAGTTGAAACCCACCATATTATAGGCAGATGTTACTATTTATTAGTTACTAACCACAGCCTACACTTTTAACTGCATTTAATTTAAAGTAGGATTTGTATTTATTTTTTTAAACAGACATCCAGGGCAGCTGGGTACCTCCCTAACTATTAATGATTCCCTGTCTGGACACGATTCTGCTGCCCCTCCAATTCTAGGGGATACCCAGCTTTCTAAGGCACCTGACATCCTGGTGGGCATCTCTGCAGCTCTGAGTGCTTCTTGCCCAATGGGAAGGCCAGGTGAGGGGATGCAGGTGCACCTGAAGGTGGTATGATTAGACAGCTCCACTCTAGGTCAAAGCTGATTCCTAAATGCTGTGAAAGCATCTTTCCTCCACAGGTCTTTGGTTCAGGTGATAGCCAAATGGACCCCTCATCCTGTTCCCCCATCGATTCACTCCTGCATTCAGCAAGGGTTGCCGAGCATGCCTCATGGGCCAGAAGTCCCTGGCTATGTGGTTAGGACACTCAGAGTCTGGAGGGTCCCTCGAGATTGTGCCTTTTGAAGCTGTAGTTTGAGCACCAAATGCAGCTTTTCATAGATTGTCTTGCTTTACAGAGTGATTTTGTTTGCTTATTTGAGAAGCAGAGGGACAGAGACACATAGACAGAGAGAGCAAGCTCCCAGATGCTGATTGACTCCCCTAAATACTTTCCATAGCCAAGGCTGGTCCTGGGCCAAAGCCAGGAGCTGGGAGCTCAAGTTAGGTGTCCCATGTGAAAGTTAGCATGAAGCTCTAGTGTGCCTGATGCAATCTTGGTTGGAGAACTTTTGTGCATTTGGGGTGTGTAAAAGGGAGTGTGACTTGTATAATTGCTGACTTCCTGGGAAGGGCCTGCAGGGAGAGATCAGGAAGGGGAGAGGAAGTTACTTCCCTTGGGAAGATGTGGCCAGGTCATGTAGGAGGATCTTACTGCTTCTGAGATTTAGTCAAGGGTGACAAGTTCAAGTTCAGAGACCTGAATCCAGATCCTTGTCAAAATGGACATGAGGGATTCCAGCAAGCTAGCAGGATCTGATGTGTGAACCCACCATGATTCATTTACACCTGGATATAATAGGGGTGAAGTGATAGAGACCCTCCCCCACCTTCCTCAGATTGGAGGCCAGGCTGTGCCAGGAAACCGTTGAGAACAATGCCTGCCCTTGGGCTGAATCTGCAGAACTGGCTTACAATCTCTAGCAGCGAGATCTAACCCCCACCCCCACCCCCCATGATTTCCCATTTCCCATATCAGTTCTGACCCCAACCCCAGGAGGGGCTGGGACCCAAGGAAGTGAGAAATGGCACCATTTGTCGTACGGTACGGCCGGCCGTGCATCCTGAGCCCAGACTGTGGGCTCAGGGTCTCGGGCTCATCCGAGAGGCCATGCAGCCATGTGGTTCATGCAGCCTGCTGGAGTCAGCCTGCCCCTTACCTGCTGTGCCTCAGTTTCCCTATGTGTAAAATAAGGTTCTTAAGGGTTAAATTGAGTCACATCTGCGAAGCATTAAGAATGTTGTCTGGTACCCCAGAAGAGTCCCCCAAGTTCTAGGCTTCCTCCGCTTAAGACAGAAGGTGCATGAGCTAAGACTGACTGTTATTACTTCTGATATTACAGCCACAGTGATGTCACAGCTATCACATGTCGAGTCTCACTCCACGCCACAAGGGCTCTAAATACTTTGCTTCAGTGCTCGTTTCGGCAGCACATGTACTAAATACTTTGCTTCAGTCCTCTTCTTTACTCCTCTAAACCCATCAAAGTGGAGGTTTCTGATTACACAGGACTGTGGAACTCAGAGAGGTGAAGCAGCTCGCTCAGTCACACAGCAAGGAGCCAGCAAAGCTGGAATCTACAGCCATTTGGCTCCAAAGACCATGCTCTCGTGCTTGATTCTGGATGGGACCCCAATTGCTCAAGTTCAAAGTGAGGGAAGAACAACAAGACCATGAGACTGTGTGTGCACGTGCTGGCCCCATCACTCCTTGCATGGGCCAAGCCCTCAGGGAGCCAGCACTCTGTCCTCAGGGGGGGATTCCAGGAGCCAGCTCAAGGAAGGAGCTGAGAGGGGTCTCGGGTTAGGCCACCCCATCCTCAGAGGGACTTGAAAGGCGCAGCTGCAGATGTCCCTTCTCAGCAGCTTGCCATCTTCCCTCCGCCCACCCAGGGCTGATCACCCTTCACTTGCTTTCACAGCTGAAGCAATAAAGGCAGACACTTCAGAGTGTCGATGATTGCAAATGCTGGCTGTGTGGCCTTGGCCAGATGACTTAGCTTCTCTGTACTGCACCCACCCCCTCACAAAATGGGGCAGTGACAGTGCCCGGCCTGCCTGTGAGGGTGGTGGGGGACTACAGCCACACCTGGCTTCCTCTGTGTGCCTCAGTGTCTTCATCTGTTGCATGTGGTTAGCAGGACTGCTGTGAAGCGTGGGAGGGGCTTAGGTGCTCTGGGAACTTGGGGAGGCACTGGTGACAGCTCATGCGCAGACCATGATGGCATGGAACCAGCCAACAGGAGCTGTTAATCACTGTGACTGGAAATTCACAAGCCCATCCATTTCCACCCCCTCACCCCTAGCGACACCTGTGTTATTGCAACAAGATTCACAAAGCCTGCCATCTCTCCCAGGCCTCTAGGGAGGGAAGAGTGATGTGTCCAGAACTGGCTTGCTCCAGCGTGTGACCCATTGCTCTCTGCTCCTGCAGTGACCTCACAGGGCCTTGAGATGACGTCTGAGCTCCCAGTTCAGCACCTGTACAGGAACAGCGGGTACAGTGGTGGGATCCAGGAGCAGGAAAAAGCCCTGGGTCAGAGTGAGTGCCTGAGGCTTGTCCTCCCGTGGGGACCTGTGTGACACGCTCATGGCAGGAAGCAAGCCCTGGCTCGGGACCCAAGGCTGGAGCTGGCACAAGAGGGATCTTGTTAAGACCCCTTACTGCTTATAGATCCATTGCTGGCTGCTGGCAAAGGTCCACAGGCAGGACAGCTGCTCAGGGGAATGAAGCCGGAGGAGGAGGCTGCAATTTGCCAAAAATTTTCTGGAAGGTTCAGAACCGTACTTTCTCTCTGTAGCTGCTGACTCTCATTGCTGTATTCCAGCATAGTTTTGTGGCTCAGACAAGCAAAGGTAAAAAAGTATCTGTGGGATGGGCCCAGTCCAGCCATACTGCACCCCTGGCAGGAGCCTGCATGAGAGTGGGGTCTAATGTGGGGTGGCTAGAGAGAGGTCACCGTCACTCCAGGGTCAACAAACTCTGCTGTCATCTGGACAGAAGACAGAGTGAGGGGCCTGGAACTGAGGGTAAGCAGTGTGGGGACCAGAGTAGGAGTAGGGTGTTCCCTGGCTTAGTCTGAGAAGCCTGGATGGAGCAGTAGGTGGGGTGCCCAGCAGGTGAGCCAGGCTCTAGGGAACAGTTGCAACAGCTTCATGTGCCCAAAGATAGGGTGAGAGAGAACTCAGGTGGGGTAGCTCCTGAGCTGGAGAGGAAGCCCGCAGGTGCGGTGTCTCTGACTTCCACAGTGCCCCATACAACCCCCCCCCCCCGCCGCCACCACCAAACTGGCTTCAGCAGGTGTTTCTGATGGTGCAGTGCCACCCTTACCATACAGGTCCAACCTAATACCTCCTGTGGATGCCTGAAATCTTGTGCACTTCTGCACCTGTTCTTTGTTTTCTTCTCACCACCCCATGCCCCATACACACATACCTACGCAGCAATAAGCAGTAATAAAGTAATAGTTCTACCAAGACACTGGAATAAATGGCCAACATCACTAGTCTGATATTTTGGGTCCATTGTTAAGTAAAATGAAAGTTACTGGAACACACGCATGTGATGTTGGGGTAGGGGACCTAGCATCCAAGATAGCTCCCAGGTGAATGATGGGTGGGCAGTGTGAAGAACGCAAATACCTGGACAGAGGTCTCTGACAGGGAGGACCAAAAACCCACACAACTCAGCAGTGCTTAATGCAAAACTGATGTACTCTTCTGGAATTTTCCACCTAGTGTTTTCAAACCTTGTTTGCCTGCAGGCAACTGGAGCTGCAGAAATTGGAACCAGGGACAAGGGAGCATGCAGGGGCCGCAGTTCCTGCATCCAGAGGCTCAGCTGTTCTTTCCCTCCCAAGGCTGCACTCAGCTTGGCTCTCAGGTCCCCACCTTCTGCTGACGGCTGAGGAAAACATCCTTGCGGTGTGATCCTTAGCCTTCATGCTTACTGGGAGCCAGAATGGGACCCTCTGCCCTTGCTCTGCATTTTCCCAGGATTACTGCTAGATGGGGTTAAGGGGGACACAGGTTCTTGTGGTCAGTCGTGATTCATCCTGCCAGGGTCTGGGCATTGACTTCCTTGCCATGGGCAGAGCCCTGCAGCCAGGTCCCTCATACTGACTTCCTCCTCCTCTCCACCCACAGCCATTTCCAACAGCTTTTGGGCTACTCTTCCTGGGTTGAAGGCAATGCCCTTGGCTTGCTCCAACCAACCCTCCCTAGGGCCATCTTCCTAAGGGTCCCTGGCTCCAGCCTTTCACCTTCTCTCCATCCTCCTCCAGCCATGTCTGGGATTCTGCTGCTAAATGGGCAGAGGCTGGATAAAAATCAAGGTCCATTGGAAAGGGAAAGGGGAGAATGGCTGTTGAGGGGAACCTGCCACAGGGCACCCCATGAATTTCCCCCAGCCCATAGCCACAGTCAGGAGACAAATGGGATAGAGGTCAAGGCCAGCAAGGGGAAAGCCTCTAGACTGCAGGGAGGATTTGCTCAGGAGCCCCTGGAACTGGACAGGGGTGTCCCATCTAAATGGAAGTCCACCTTTTGTGAGGCCTGCCAGGGACTGCAGGTGTGGTATGGGCACAAGCATGGCCAGGGAGGTAATGCAGGCCATCTGGGAGTGGGGGATGGGTTTCTGGGCCCAGAACTTGAACCAAGCTAAGGGGATCTTTCTGCCTGTGCCCCTTCTTTGCTCACACCCCTCTTTCCACCCCTGCCAGTCTCTGTGCAGGTTTTACAGCTGTCAAGGCCTCCATCTGCTATAACATGTGTCTGGGGGAGTCCAGAGCACCAAGTCTGCCCCACTCCGTCTCTGTCAGCACCACTCCCATCACCCTAGACTCAGCCGTGCCTGATTAAATCAGAGCAGGGCCCTTGTGCTTCCCAACCTCCTTCCTCAGTGTCTCACCACCCCCTTTACCCGCCCCCCGCCGATGGCTCTAGTTCCATGATGACTAAGAGGTTCCCTCTCAAGGGCCAGTTCCTGCTGACAGATGGGGATTGTGTTGGAAGGACTTGTGGAACCTTGCCTGCTCTCAGTGAGGAAGAAAAGTCACTGTGATTGATTAGCCATGTCTGCCGTGAGTGTAGGAGTAGGAAGTATGGAGATGTGTGTCCTCTGTCGACCTGGGTTGGAAAGGCTTTTCTGTGCCTGTGGCATAGTGATAGCACACTGGTCCAAATCTGAGCTTTGTAGTCTCGGACAGTTTCTGGGGTGGGCACACTGCCACCACACCCACGCAAAGGCACAGAACACCAAGATGGGAAGAGAAGTGAGCGCTTGGCTTTCACAAGGTTGTGTGTCTGTCAGCTCTGACGATCCTGTAGCCTCTAAGGAATGTGAACCCTCCTGCAGCACAGTGAAGCTCTGCCTGTGGTGGGCTCTTATGGGAGGAGTACCCTGAACTAGGATTCAGCATCATTTGCCAGCCAGTGATGAGCCATAGACAGACAGTTCCCTTCTCTGAGCCTCAGTTTCCTCATACATAAAATGGGAGTTGGTTTGTAGGAGGAAGTGCTTTGTCAGACATGCATCCAGGGCCTCAGTTGCAGATTTCTGGATCATTCCCAGAAATTCACCCTTCTGTGGTTGGAGTTTTGCTGTGGGGCTGGAAGACAGAGTTTGGCTTGTTGTCTCTGATGTCGATCTCAAGAGATTGCCCTGAAGTTTGCTAAGCACCGGCTGTTGCACCTGCTCCTATCGGCCTTGAAGCTCTTCCTCTTTCCCTTCTTTACCCTCTTCGAGGCTGAACTTGACCCTTTGTTTCTCCCACATTTGCTTCCCCAGCCAACTGTGCTCCTGTGGGGGTATCCACTTGGGTGCATGGGAGCTCTGTGACCTTGAACACAACCCTTAAGCTCTCTAGGCCTTGACTTTTTGGAGATAAGCCAAGGCTACCTCACTAGGGTGGTTGGACAACATGCATAAAACACATGCTGCATGCAAGAATGGACAAGGTCTCGTGCGGAGGTAGGGCAGGCCTAACTACCAAGGAGCCAGATCCTAAAAGTTAGCAAAGCACAGGTTGGGAGAGAGCAGAGCCTTGTCCGCATAGCCTGAGCAGGGTGTGATCTATGGGCACTGCAAGGTAGTGTCCTATTGGGGCAGGGCATCTTGTTGTCAGCACCACTGACAACCGGGGCCGACTTGGGTGCACTGTCTGGAAGCAGCATCTGTGGTCTGTTCCCACAGGAGGCCAGTAGCAACACCCCAGTTGTGGAGATCAAAAACATCTCCAGGCCTGTTCACCACGCCCTGGAAGGAGGTGAAGTTACCTCCAGTTAGAACCCTGTTCCAGCAGGCAAAGCGGGACAGGTCTTGGTAATCACTCTAAGGGTCCAAGAAAAGCAGGCATACAGAGCAACTGCTCTGAAACAGATGGATGAGCCAGGCACGAGGCTGATCCAAGCGGCAGGTGGTCAGCTGTGGGCAGCCTGGCAGCAAACCCCCAGCTAGGACCCCAGCTGCCAGAACTCTGCCATCACATGGGGGCAGGACGTGGAGTTGGGAGCACCTGTGACCCTTCCTGCCCCTGCCCAGGACCAGGACTGGACCCAGAGGCCCGGAGGTGGGCTGAGCCTGTGGGGATGGGGCTGCCCGCCCCTTGGGACTTTCATGACCTCCAGCCTGGAGAACAAAGGCCTCAAAGTTCAAATCCAGGCTCTACCATAGGGAAATTAAATCTAAAAACTAAACTAATTAAAAAAAATTAGCCAAGTACTACTACTTAAGGTAGGCAGACCCACTTGGGTATATTGCTTCACCTTTAAGCCTCAGGTTCAGCATCCATGACATGGAAATGACAACCCTAGCTACCTCACCCAGTCCTTGTAAGGAGCAAGTACAGTGCTATGATCGCCACACTTGGCCTTGTGCCTCCCTCAGCTCAGAAGATGCTGTGGGAGGAAGGAAGGACCCCTCCCATGGCAGATTTCTCTCCCTGCAGCCCTCCTCTGTGTCGGCTCTCTTCTCTGGATACTTTCCAGCTTTCTCACGTAGGAGACCGTGGACTTCTCAGCAGGAGGAAATCAGTGATTCGTCTCCCTGTCACCAAAGCTTCGCAGTGGGACTGGCAGGTGCTTGCAAAATGAGCTTTTCCTTCCTCCGAGGGCAGTGGCCTGTCTCATTCATCTTTCCACAACCATTACAGCCCAGCCCAGGGACCAACACTCAGCAGGCATTGGTCAAATGGTGTTAGAATGAGTGAAAGGCCATCCAGAAGGTTATGCCAGGATTCTTTGTCAAGCTCCTTCCTGTCCATGTCCATTTAAAGGGAACAAGGCTACCTTGCTTGGAGGATGTAGGCCAGGTTCCTGGAGAGGAGCAATAAGAAACTGGTGAGGTCGGGAGGAAGATCTGGGGCAGAAAGTCCTCTCATGGGGCTATAGCTAAGGCCTCTCACTTGGGAGCCCCCAGCAGGCTTCCAAGGAGGACAGTCATCTCAGCTCTCTCCATTGCAAGGAATAGGTCCCCCTCCCTGCCCCCTACCAGGACCCATTAGCAGGTGCATAAGAAGTGAGGTGTTTTGGTTCCTGATAAAGTCGATGTGTCAGATGGCAGCAGAGCCAGCTATATAAGAGAAGGTGTGGCTTGTTAGCAAGACCCTGGGCAGGAAAGCAAGATTGGGTTCTGGTCCCACTCCTGATGCTGCACAGAAGGGTACAGGAGCTCCACCAATCCTTAGCCAAGTGGCGTTAGGATGCCATTCACCCTTTCTGTGCCTGCATCTCCTCCTCTGTAAAGTGGGGTGACAGCTTCCTCTGCAAGGGCAAAAGCTTAGTGAGGACCACAGAGGTGTGTGTACCAGCGGCAGCAGTGGTACAAAAACCCTTGACACCCTCGGGAGAGTTACTGCCACTAGGGCTGGACCCCACCACCTGCTTTGCTGGCACCAGCTGAGGTCCAAGTGCCCTGTCAGCATCAACCTCCTCATTCCCGTCAGTGTAACCTATGCAGCTGAGCCTACAAGGCATGGACAAGGCCGCACCCGAGCTGCAGCGTGTGTCCTCACAGATGCCCCAAAGCCTGGCCTCACTCCCAGGGCATCTGCATTCCATGTGGCAGCCCCGCCAATCCTCACCATGGCCTGCACATGGTCACCCGCCTGCTTCTTGTGTTGCCGCCTCTTCTCCGGGCCAGTAGGCACAACCTCTTCTGGCAGGCTAAACTCGGGATATTTTCAGATTCTGGGTGACATTTCCTTCTCCCTAGGCTTGCTCGGGCCTAGATGTCTTCCTCCTTTTGCCACGCTCCTGCTCTGGAGCCTGGAACCTGCCTGGGTTAGGCTGTCCCAGCCATTCTACCTTTCTGGACTTTCAGTCTGTTTGTTTTTAACTTGAGACATTCTGTTCCCTTTCACATGATGACTTGACAGCAGCCAGCGTGACGGAGGCCACTTCCTCCTGGATGGGGCCAGGACAGAGAAACAGGCAGATGCTCGAGGGGAGGAGGAAGCTGTGTGGGAGATGCCAGCAGCGGCCAGGGAGACACAGGCGGTCATTATTGGCCACACATAAAAGAAGCAGTGGCTGAGATACTGCGGCCAGGTCACCAGGGGCCGGGCAGGCGCCCCCAGCCCAGCTGGGAGCCCCAGGGCGGTGGGGCTGCAAGGCTCATGTTCCACACACAGAGATGCCTTCTAGTCTCTCGTCTCCAGGCGCTTCTCTGCCCGCCCTCCCTTGCTCCCTCTTCGGAACACTTGGATTTGCAATGCTTGGCTCTTGCCAGTAATGAGATAGGACTGCTACTGAGGCCTGTGGGAGGTGGGAGGACGATTGTGGGCAGCAGACCCGAGGGATAGAGGGCCTGACTCAAAGCCCAGCAGAAACCAGGGCAGTGTGATAGACATCGGGCAGGGAAACCGGCAAGCGGCCTCCATCCCTCCCGCTCTCCTGGCCTCGGCTCCTTCTGCCTGAAATTGGAGGGGGAAGGGAGATGGGAGAGAGTGGTGCCAGGAGCCACAAACCATCCTCCTATCTTTGGCCCTTGCTCAATACACCCCCATGTCCATGTTGTGCACAGCAACCTTGAACATGAGAGCCCCTGTTCTGTGTTGGGCAGGGGGTAGGGAGAACTGAGGTCTGGGAACCTAGGCTTGGTCTCCAGCAGGTTCTGGATTTCTCATCCTGTCACGAAAATATGGAGATTAAATAGAGGGGGAAGAGATTATGCTGGGGAAAGTGGGCCAGGAAAATCCAAACTTTGAGGACCAGATGGAAATCCCTCTGTTATGGAATTCTTGGACGCCACTTCTAAGGCGGCCTCTCTCTGCCACGCCCCTTGCAGGGACACTGACTCTAGCTTTCTCCCTCTCTTTCAGGACCTCCTGTAAGTACTCAGGATGCAGTCAGCCTCGTGCATCTGAGAGGCCTGTGTCTCCTGCTGGTAACCGGTGGGGTACTGACAGCTGGGCCCCACACTGCAAGGGGGCCCCTGTGGGTACTTGGACAGCGGGTGTGTGTTGCGGGGAGAGTGTTGGTTCCTCCAGGATGATCACTCCATTGTCCAGCACTCCAAGCCCTCTGCACTTCCAGGGTGAAGCAGGCCCCAGATTTCATCCTGAAGGGCTATTTTACCAACCCCTTTCCCTCACCTTCATAGAAGTATCTGGAACCAGAGACTCTCCAAGCATGAAACAGGAATGGTCTGAGGTCTCCTGTCCTCGGCTCCACTCCTTGAAAGTTAGCCTTTCCAATCAGAAAGTAGGTCAGGTGGCAGCAGCTCCAGGGGCAGACGGGCAGTGTGCTGTCCACACCCCTGTGTGGGTGGGGTAACGGGGTGGCTCTGTTCTTGTCAAGTCGCCCCGGCAGGTGCTGCCATGGAGGGAAGGGCAGCATCAGCCAGTTAGACTGGGGGACAGCATGCCAGTCCCAGGTTGCAGGTCATTCTCCCCTGGCCTGGCTCCTGACATGGGGTGGTTATCAAAGAACCCGAGAGGAGCCGTCTCCCCATGTCCTCAGGGATCCAAGAATTGAGCCTGTGCTCCTGCAGTCAGTATTTGATAGGCTTGCTGAAGCCCCAGGGGCACCCAGGAGTGGAGCTGGAAAGGCACAGCTCTGCATCAGATCTTCCCCTAGGCATTGGCCCTTCTTTAGTGAGGCCCCACCCCACCCAGCCTTGCTGTGAAGGAATCCAGTAGCCCATATCCCTGTAAGAGCCCAACGAGGCCCTGGAACCCAAGCTGAGGAGCCCACAGGGTCCCCCAGCTGAGTAGTCCGGTGTAGGGCAGACAGATCAGAATATGTTCAGGATGTTAGAGCTCAGTGCCTGGCATCATTCCTCTAAAATAGAGCACCCCGAGCAACTAGGAAAGCCACCTGCTGGGCACAGAAAAGGACTGCCGACCTGTCCCACACGGCGGTTGAGGGGTGCTTCTCCATCCAGGACTCTGGATTCTAGTGCAACACAGAGATCCTCTTGAGAGCTCTATGGGCCTGACCCAGGGACTGTCCCTGGCCAGGATGGGAACTGCCTGTCGCTTGTGCAGCCTGCAGTAAAGGGGCAAGTGAGGAGAGGGATGTGTCCCACAGTCTCTGCCCACCTGGTCACCAGGTGAGTCATGGGGTACCCCCACTGGGAGGCTGACGCTGAAAGTAGCCCTGGATCTTGGCCCGGTGCTGGCTGAAACCCAAGGCAGAAGAAGGGAACAGGAAGCCGGCCAAGGTGCGGGTCACCTCCTCAGCCCTGTCCCCTTTGTTTCCTGTGGCCAGCATCCAGGGCCAGCCAGAGTCCCATGCACTGCCCCCTGCATGTAGCTGGGGCTTGGCTCTGTTAGCCAGTGTGAGGGGAGGCAACCATGAGGGAGGCACTGACACTGTAGCAGGACCCCATTTATGTGGTACCACAGCTGTGGCCAGCACTATCCTGCTCCTGATACCCAGAGCCAACATTGCTAATCCATGAGCACATTGTCCACAGAATCCAGTGATCACTGTCAAGTCATGAGAGCTGATGCTTAAGTGGACTTCTAGGGGCCTTCTCAGGCTTAGTTAATGGAGAATTTCTTAATCCTGGGAGTTATGAGACCAGAAAAGATCACCCAGGCAAGAAGGAAGATCTCTTAGTCTGTTTTCCTGGAGCAATACAGGGCAACATTTGATGCCAGCTGCCAAGCCCTGCTGAATATGATGCCTGAGAAGATACTGGCTACCACTTGGTAGGTGTCAGGCCAAGCGACTATAAGCCCTGGAGCCAGACGGCTTGCCACCGTCACTTCCAGCTGGGTGACCTTGGCAAGTTACTTAGGGTCTATGTACCTCGGTTTCCTCATCTGTATGAGGACAGTGGTAGGCTGTGCCCCAGCTGGTGCTGAGAGGGATACAAACACGCTTTCCCTGGTACGTGCTTGTCAGAATGGCTGGAGGTGTGTGGCAAGGACAGAAGGAGCTAAGGGCCCATGTGTTCCTGCTTGCAGTCAGCCTTGAAACTCTGCTCCTGGCCCATTCCCTTCCCAGGAGTTGGGAGGGCAGTCACCGACCTGCATCTGGGCCAATGCTGAGACCTAGGAAGCCAGGCTGAGAGTCATGAACAAAAGAACCAGAGCTGAGCACAGAAGCTTTGCTTTCAGGAGGCTTGTGAAAAAGCAGGAGGCTGCACCACCACGGACTTTCACACCATCCACTGGCCAAGGGGCCCCAAGCTGAGCACTCCTCCAAGCACCAGGAGAATACACATGGAACACACAGCATAATCTCTGCCTGGGAAGCTCGCACCATGGTGCTATGAGGGCAGAGGCAAGCAGAGCGACAGGACAGGGACACACTCAGGATCAGAGATGTCCTGGTTGCTTCAGTAGCCCTGCAGGGGGAAGAGCCTGCAGCAGATACCCCTCCATCCACATCTGCCTCTGTTTGGGGGCTGCAGGTTTGGCTGGAGAGGAGCTGTGTAGGACCTCGGGTCACTGAAGGGAGAGGCCAAGGCCGATTCCATAGCTGTCCCCTGCCATCCTCTTCTCTTCTGAAATCTTTGCATTTACTGAGTATTTGCTAACCTAATCCTAGAGCCTAAGTCATGATTGTTCTCCATGTTCAAGATGAGGAAACAGAGGCTCACTCAAGGTCACCTCAGAAATAAGTGGCAGAGCTGAGAGTCAGGCACAGAAGCTGGCATTGTGGTGCAACAGGTTGAAGTATAGCCTACAGCGCCAGCCTTCTAGGGGTGAGATGGTGAAGACGGAGCCCTAATTTCCCCCATCCTCCTCCCCGCCCCTCAGCCCTTTCTTAGGCCGAGGTCAGCATGGCATGAGACAGACAGAAAGACAGAGAGGGTACACTGGTGAGACTACAGCCTTGGTGAAGCTGGAGTCAGGAGCGGGGCATCCCCAGCCTCCATCCCTGTACCTTCCACAATGCATGGCCTGGAGGAGGACTCTGCTAAGTGGCTTTCTTTAATGTTGGAACTGAAAGGAGGCTTAGTAGGGAAGACCTCCCTCCCCTGCCCTGTTTTATTCATGAACTTCTAGAGGTTCGTGGAGCCCAGGCTCCCCCTCTTCTCATCCCCGCAGCTGGCCCGGGCAGTGTTGTTGATCAGATTGGTGTGCCAACAACCCTGATCTGTCACCCTTTCTTTCAGGGTCCCACTGGCAGGCCTGGACTTCCGGTAAGTCACTTGTGTTTTTTCTCACCTTTGCATCTCTCTCAGATGCTCTTCCTGAGAGGGTGGTGGAACATCTGTTGTGAGACTCCCCCAAACATGTTCCCTGAGTCTCTAGTAGGTAGCCCAGGGCGCAGGTCACTCTCTGAGACCTGGGCAGTCTCGAGACTGCAGCTGTAGATGCTGGGGCCCTGGGCACGGGGCTTGCAGCACACAGACCCTACCAGTGCTGGCAGGGAACAGCGACTTAGCGGGGCTGGCCGCCCACTGGCCCACTGAAGACCACTGTCTCTTGTGTCCCAGTAAAAGAGGAAACTCAAAGCCTTTGTTTTTCCCTGTGACCACTTCTGAATTCCAGAGAAAGTCCCTTGGAGGGCTATGGGACAAAAGTAGAAGTCATACAAATAACACCATTGGTTGTTAAAATCTTAATAGGTGCCAAGCATCAGGCAGACCATTCTTCATACATTTGATTTGCTCAATATCTCAGTATAACAGGTGCGATATCCATTTTGTAGATGAGAAAACTGAGATTTGGGCAACAGACCTTGTCTGACAGATTTGGCTCTAAACCTGTGGGCCCCATCCTCCTGTTTCTTGAAGTCTGTGCTTGATTTAAAGAAATACCTGTAAAGCCTTCTGTGTCACCTAACCAGAGGCAGAGACAAGAGTCCTGGCTGAGGGTTCTGCGGGTGCCTGGATGGAGAGTGATTCAGGCAAGATGCCACAGCCAGACAGGGGCAGAGGTGGGCATGGAGAAGGACTCGGGGCTGGCACCTGTATGTTGAGTGTAGAATGTTCTATGCCTTCCTCGTACTCAGTGACACCCTTTGAAGTGTGAATTATCCCATAGCCTTTCAACAGCTCCAACAGCTTCTAGAATTCACACAAGCGTGTCTGTCTTAATGATATACATGTGGAAGAAGGCTCAGCCTTGGAAAAGGGAGGCCTCCCAGCCAGAATGAAGCCTTGGGCGAACCAGGTCCCATGAAATCCAAGGAGGGGAGAAGCCAGATGACCGAGGTGGACGTGGGCAGCCTGTGCGTACTTTCTTACGACATCCACCTGTAAAAAGCATCCCGGGAAAGTCACAGAGCAGGGGCCGCTGCACATATTTTCCAGTCTCTGGCCATTCTGGGCCTGCCCCTCACCCGAGCATTTTATGGCCAGGACTGCAAAGAACATTAGTTTTTCAACAGGAATGAGAAAGTAACAGAAACACACATCCTGCAATATCATTCACAAGCCCAAACATGGGGATGTCACAGCTGACAATGCGCACAGCCTGATGCTCACAGCAGGGTCCATAGGTCACTGACCAGCTGAAGGGACCTGGAGTGACTTCCCAAAAGCTCTGGGCAGACTGGCCATCAGACATGCCAGTGTAACACACACACAGTGACCGTGCAAGGCCCAGCACTGGTAGATGCTGTCTACTAGACGCTTACAGAGGTGTGAGCCTCTCGGAGGTGTCATCTTGCAGTCCCCGCACTCTGCCCACCCATGGCAGTTCCACAAGGCAGAGGCTTCCACTCAGGAGGCAACAGGAGTACAGTGGGAGATTAGAACCTTCGGCTCAAAGATGCCACTGATAGATGCACCTCAAAGCCAGTTGCTGCTTCCCAGTGTGCCCCATGCACCCCTGGGGATGCTGGTTGTTGCTGGAGGCATCCTGCCTCAGAGGGATCAGCACGTGTAGAGTCACCCCTAGAGACGCCCACACATTTCTCACTGCAGAGCCCAGCTCTCCACCTGGTGGGCCAGACAAACTCTATTCCGCTCTCAGCACCCTCTTACTTTCCGTCCTCGTAGGCGGCCCCACCCCAGATTTTTATGATGTCTGCATGCAAGTGATTGCAAAAAAATGTTTTCTATCGAAAGAGAGAGGAACAAAACTTAATAAGCAGATGTCCAGCGTGTGAAGATGTAATGCTGGCTGCTGAACAAAGCTTCCCTCCAAGCTCTGTAGCCCATGACACAGCCGGATCCACATGGCATGCGGTTCTTTCTGCCAACTAAAGGAGGACTGGCGGGGGGGGCGGGGAAGGTCCTTGGATCTCTGTCCCAGCTCTGGCGGGGATAGGCCTAGACAGTGATCCAGCCTCCCATCTGTCACATGGGGGCCACCACTCACTCTGTTCCACGCCTTGAGGTGAAGATGAGACAGACACACCCTGGCCATAGCTACCAGAGACCTGTCAGGGGGCAGGATCTTTGAAGCCCTCAGACTCTAAGGGCAGATAGCCTTAGGGATGGCCATTACTGGACGGTCCCTACAGCAACAGAGAAAACTCATCCATGGGACATGTGGACATCACCCAGAAGTTGCCCCAACTGCCCACACAGCGTTGGCTGGCTGTTCCCACACTAGGTTCATGGCCAGCCCCCATGACCCACTGGCCTTGCTCTGGCCACTTCTGACTGTTTCTGCCTCCTTCATCAGGGGGAGAAAGGTGCTCTTGGGATGCCTGGACGTGTGGTGAGTTGGCCTGTTTGTACTTGCTCGTGTGGCCACTGCTTGCTTCTCCACGCCAGCCTATTCTGCACACCATGGCCAGGTGCTGCCTACCACAGCCCTGAACAGGAAGTCCAGGCCAGGCTCAGCCTATTCATCTGCCCAAGCCCCAGGCTACCTCGGATGAAGAAGAGACAGGGAAACAGTTTGAGCCCAGTCCTTTTAACCTCGCCATTCAGTTTCATAGTATTCATCCAACTCTGCAGTTCCAGCTACCTGTGGGCAACCTTGCCCAATCATAAACCTACATAGATAGTCGTTTTGAGAGAGAGTTGAAATTCCCATCACGTTCATTACAATGTATTAGAATTGCTCTGTTTTGTTATTAGTCATGGCTGATAACGTTGTACTGGGTCTAATGTAACTTCAGCATAGGTGTGTATGTGCAAGGAGAACTCAGCATGTGCAGATTTGGTATCAACAGGTGCAGGCATCCCCTTCAGGTCTTGGAACACAGCCCCACACAGATAAGCAACTTCTGTACTTTCCAGAGAGTACCATAAACAGAAAAATCTAGGTGCATTGCATCAAAGCTGTTTTCCATCAGCTACTGGGTGGTAGGTAGAGTAGGGTCTGAGCCCTGACATTATGATGACTCTTACACTGTCCCAGGGTGGGCAACCCAGCCTCTCCCTCACTGGAGCTAGTGGACAGGTGCACTAAAAGATGGTAAGGACAGGCGTGATCCTCCCTGGGCCTCTTGAGCTTTCTAGGGAAGCTGACCACTAAGCCTGTGTTAGCTGCAAGGTGGAGTTAGAGAAGGTAGGCTGGGACTGCTTGGAGAGTGATTTCCAAGAGCTTCAGAAACTTGTGAGGTGCTGGCACTCAGCGCTTCCTGGTGGCTTTGGGATGATGATGGTCTGTGCAGGACTGGAAGGCAGCAGCCCAAGGCCCTGAATGCCATAACCAATCTCACCACCACCCAGCCTGGTCTCAGGCATGGCCAGGCCTGCACCCTTCATCTTACTTGCATCATCCCAGCAGCCATCATTTTCCTGATCTCCCTCAACTGCTTGACCATCCCATGTCATTCCTGGCTTTGCCTCCAAATCTCCCCTCTTGCGCTGGCATTGACCTTGGGCCCAGGTGTGGCAGGTGTAGTAACCTTAAGTGAATTTACCGGCCTAGTGTGTTGAGAGGTTGATAAAAGGCATCAAAGGAGTGCTAACACTTGCGCGTGCTAACTGCATGCTGGGTTTCACACTAAGATCCTCACACACTGCATGAAGGAAGCACAGCTCCTATCCTGTTTTTACAAGGAGAAACCCAAGACTCAGAGGAAAAACATCTTCACCAAGGTCCCCAAGCGAGCCCAGGCCCTGGGAACAACACAGCTCTAAGGAGGATCTGATCTTAGGTTGAGGCCCTCAAGGCATCAGGGCACAGGTTCCAGGTCATGGCCTGTATGTCAAACAGCAGAGCCACCCCAGGACACCCTCTCACTCTTCCCCAGACAAGAGCACTAGGGCAAGCTGCTGGAACCTGTCACTGCTTCCTTTCATTAACCCAAGCAATGACCAGGACCCAAATGGGATGCAGTAGTCAGCCAACCTTTCTTGGGGGTGGGAGGGACTGAGTGCAAGTCTGAGTCACCTATACTCCCCATCAATACCCCGCTCCACCAAGGTCCTGTTTTATGGATGGGAGATTAAGGCTGCATTCATAGGCTGGATGTACCCAAGCCAACAGTTGCACCCCAGAGTCCCAGCTGCTCCTCAGTTGCTGTCAGGAAGCTCCCTGAGGGCAGCTGCTGGGCTGGGGCGGGGGTGTCTGTAAAATGTGCCCCCTTCCCACCTGCCTTCTTGAGCCCTTGCCCATCTCCCCCCAAGAAGTTCCCTCTCACGCACGGAGGGTGGCTCAGACACAGGAGGTGGCCCTTTCTAACAAGGCTATCTCCCAGTCACTTGCAGCTGCAATTTTCCATGTGGCAATGGGTCCATTTGGCTACCCAGTAGGGGCCCTGGTCTGAGCCCCTGAGTGTGAAATGCTTGGGTCATTTCCATGCTTCACCAGAAGGGGTACCACTGGCCTTGACAGGGCAGGGATTTGCTGGGGCTAGGAAGGGGTACTGGGTGACTGCCTAACAGCCTTTGAGTGGCTTCCATCCTTGCATGTGATGTACCTTGCTTTCTGTCCACTCACAGCCCCAGCCGCTCCCTCCAACTCAGGGCCAGCCTTAACGGCTCCAGGTTTATGGGGCTCGGTGCCCAGTTCTGTCCCACTCTCCCCAGCCACGCTTTTCCCTGCAAGTAGACTAGGCCAGCAAGGCCTTGGCTCCTTAGACAGGCAGGCCTGCACTAGATAGGGTATCTCTCTCACATGCTGCCCGCTAGAGCTGACCCTAGGCAGAAGGCTGCAGCCTTCTATGCAGTGAACTCAATGAGCTCATTGGACCTGAGATCTGCCGTGTCAGCACCTGTTGTGTTTCCTGGTTCACAGGGATCCCTCTCGCTTGGTTCCCCCCAGTCACGACCTGTGCTGTCGGCAGGGATTGCTGTGCTGGTGCCTCACTCTCACTCTTCTCCTGTTTTCTCCCCCCACCCCCTGCCTCTCTTGCTGCACCCTGTGTTGCACTGGGCTACCGCAGGGAGTCAAGGGCCAGCCAGGCGAGAAGGTGAGTGCATTTTTGCCTTCCTGCTCTTCTCCTCATCCCCTGGTGTCCAGCTTGGTCTTTCCATACTGGAGTCACACCATTTCTGCATTCTGGGTGGCCGCCCCACCCTGCCCCACCTGCCGGCTCTCACTTGGCTGTTTATTTGTTTGTTTGTTTGTTTGTTTTTTCCCACTCCTCCCCTGCTTCCACCTCCATTCTCTTCCTCCTCCCTGCCACACAGGGCGCCCCTGGGGATGCCGGAATGTCCATCATTGGCCCCCGAGGTCCCCCGGTAAGTTGATGTTGCTCTGCTTGAGGGCCAGGTGGGTTGTTGAAGTTGGGAGTGGGTGAGGAGATGAGGAAGGAGGAGGCCCAGCTAGGCCTCTGGGTGTGGTGGTCACCACATGTGCTGTGGTCAGCATGGCCGGCCTCAGGGCTGGCTGCTGATGTTGCAGGCAGTGGTCTACTAAATATACCTCCAGTTATGGCCTGAGTGTGAGTATGTGTGGGGGAGGTGACTCTGAAGGGCTTAGGCTGGAGCCAGGAAATAGGCAGGCCAGCCAGTGCCTATGCCTCTCCAGCATGCAGCTGCAGCCTGCCTGGAGCAAGCATTAGGCAGAAGCCCAGAATCCCAGGTTCACAGACCTGGGAAGGACTTGCCCAATGTCCTGCACATACCTGCTGCAGCAGAGTTAGAACCCAGGAGCCCTGGCATCCCAGCATCCACCACAGCAGCAGGCTGTGAGCTCCTTACTTGGCTGTGCACACTCCCCACCAGTGGCCCACAGTAAGGGCTGAGACACAAGGCTAGCCTCTCAGAGACTGAGCAGATGGATGAAGCCAGCGGCCAGTGTCTGAGCTGATAGACCCAGCCCAGGGAAGCAGAAGTCTCTGCTTCCCTTATTCTAAGGAGAAGAGCCAGAGACCAGATGTTACATTGCATCTCCAGGAAGGGGGTGTGCAAGTGCTGAGAGCCCAGAGGTGGAGCCAGTGCATTGAGCTCAGGCTCAGGGGAAGGAAGGCAAGGGCAGCAAGACATGCTGGCTGGGTCGAGGGGATGCAGCTCACACTGAGCACTTATTCCATGGAAAGTGCATCCTGACATTTTTCAGATGGACTAATTCATTTAACCCTTTCCCAGGAAGCAGAACACAGAAAGGTTGAGTGACTTGCCCAAAAATCATACCAGAGTGGTCACTCAGGCCTGGATAGAGGGTTCCAGAGGTTGTTATCTGAGCCCACAACTGTGATGAGCCGGCCAGGCTGTGGTGACGCAACCAGGTGTGTGCCTAGGTCCTCCTTGCTGCTGCCTCCTGTGTGCTGGTGAAGATCAAGACCCCAAGCCTTGTGGTTCATGAGCAGTAAGAGCAGGCCATAGAAAGACAATACAGGCCCTGGGGCCTTGTAGGAAGAACAGGCAGCAACAAGGAAACGGGCCCCACCCCTAGACTGCTCTCTCTCCTTCTGCCTCCTGGTTTAGCACTGGACGCTCCATGTGTGCGCCGCAGTTCAACCAATCACAGTAGCAGACACCCTCAAGGTCCCACGAGGGCAGGACAGAGGTCAGCATCTGCTCCATTCGACCTGGGACCCAGTGTGCACAAAGAGCTGCTACCTTGGGTCTGACTGCAGGATTAGCAACATCCTCTGACTTCCACAGCAGGATGACTCCCTAGCTAGCTCTGCTAGTCCTCCTGGGACAGATGGGAGCTGTGGGCCCATTTCACAGAGAAAGAAACTTCTTGTTTTGTTTGTGGCTTCTCTGCTCAGAAATGCTAGAGCTGGGACCTGGCCAGACTGGCCACATTCCAAAAGCCTGCATTGTTTTTAAAAAGATTTGTCTTAATTATTTGAAAATCAACATGTTAGTAAGACAGAAAGAGGGACAGGGGAAGCTCTGGCTTCTCATTTACTCCCCCGATGTCCACAACAGCTGAGGTTTGTTTTGGTCACAGCCAGGAGCTCCATTTGAGTCTTCCACATGAGCTGCAAGAGCCCGAATAGTTGGGCCATCCTCTGCTGCTTTCCAAGGTACATAGCAGGGAGCAGCCAGGACTCGAACTGGTACCCTTATGGGATGCCACCATAACAGGTGACAGCTTAGCTCACTGCACCCCAGCTCCCAAAGCCTGTCTCCCATCCTGGTCTTTGACTTCAGCAAATATAATAGTTCTTTTTTCGGGTGTCTACTTGAATGCTGGGGGAAATATTAGGGCACCAGGAGCCCAACCCCCTTCAACTCTGGCCTGTGTGAGTGACCATCGCCAGATAGGTCAGGCCATCCCCACTGAGTTCTCACCAAACAGTGGGAGTGATCCCACATCTCCCTCCAGAAGCCCCCTGAGTCAGTGAGAACAGGGACCAGGGAAGGGCATAGCGGAGAAGACAAAGGGTCTGATGTCATTAAGGGCCAGGGTTTAAGCAAGCTTGCCCAGTAGGAACTGAGGGTACTAGAGCCTGTGGCCAGTAGGGGTCCAGAAGAAATACTGCAAATCAGAACCAGCTTTGCTGCTCTTGGGCTACCTGCCTCAGGAACCATCAACGGACCAGGCAGAGTACAGCATCCGGGCACCCTGGGGAGGGCAGCTCACAGCACAGTGAAACACGAAACAGCATGCTGGACCCTCCCGCTGCAGGCCAGGTTAGGGAATATCCCCCAACTCAAAGGGGACAGCTTCTCGTGTGTGTGTCAGAGTTGCAGGCTCCATCACAGTAAGCCAGCTCACAATGGCAGGACATACCTGCAGAGGGCTTCCAGCAGGCTGCCAGTACATCCCAGTGTTAGACCACAGATACCTGGCTACAGCCACCCGCTGCCTTCGGGGCCTGGGATCTACTGAGAGATGAGCAGGCATCTCAGCCATTAACAGAGACACAGACAGTAACTTCTGGAAACTGTGGGGGCCCCAGACATAGGGTTGGGGGCAGGCAGCGAAGACTTTCTGGAGGAAGGAGTAATCAAACTGCAAGGACATGCAGATTGTGTCCTGTTAAGAGGCCCCTCCTGATGACTGAGGAATGGGGAAGCCCTTTCCGGGAACAAAAAAAGGCCAGAATGACAAATGGCAAGATGTGCAGTGAGCAAGGGTCCTGGGCATGAAGTGAGGGACCTGTGTGGGGTACAGCTGTCGGTGTACTGCGGGAGGGCCAGAGTGTGAAGTGTATGGGAGCCGCTCTGACTGCTCATGGAGTGGCCTGAGCAGAACCTGCCCCTCCGTGTCCTGGACCTAGAGGTGCAGCTGTAGTGTGTACATGACTGCAAGGACCAGGGAGGAAGTCCGTACCTCTGGAGCCTTGTAGGTCAGGGCTGTGGTGGGGCAAGGCCCGGGCAGGTGCACCACACACCCACTTTCAGGAAGGGAAACTTCCTGATAGGCTCTTGCATCCAGAACTTCCTGTTGTTCTACAGTACTTTACCCTGAACTAAGGAAGATAGAGAGGAGCAAGCCAAAGTTGGGGCTCACTTAGAAAGTGGGGAGCACCTTACTCTCTTTCTCTCTTGGCTTTGTATGGAGATTATTTCAGAGGTGAATCAAAAGCTTATTTCCTCTGTTTTTATATAGAAGGATGTAATGTTAGTCCACAGATTAATTTGGGTCAGTTAGAAGTTTCTTCCTGGTCTCCCACATGGATGTAGGAGCCCAAGAACTTGGCTCTCTTCCTCTGCTGTTTTCTAGGGAGCCAGATTGCAAGTGGAGAAGCTGGGACTCCACCTGATGCCTATGTAGGATGCTGATAATGACTCCTATTTCATCTATCAAAGTTTTTTAAAACATTTTTTTATTTATTTGAGAGAGTAAGAGCTCAGTTTGGGTCTCATGTGAGTGGCAAGTATGCAATGAATTGAACCATCACTATTGCCTGCTGCGGTCTGCACTGACAAGCAGCTGGAGCCAGAAACTCCAACATGGGATGCAGGGATCTTAATCTGCATCTTAGCCACTAGGCCAACTGCCGGCCCTGGGTATCTATAAATTTACTCCTCATTCTGGTGAAATTTTTATAAGGTTTGGAGTCCAGTAAAACGTTAAGCTGTGTTTGAAAGAAAATGAGCTGGTGAGACAGTCAGGAAATAAGGATGACAGAATGAAGGGACCAGTTGTTCTACTATATATCAAAATGCAGTAGGAAGCAGTGCCATTAGAACAAGCAAATGAATACAGCAGAATGGGGTGAGTAGTGTGTGCGCACACATGTGAGTGTGCAGAAATAAAGCCAGATGCACAGGGTGGGGGGTGGTCCATGAAGAAAGCTTCATTTCACAATAGAAAGAGTGATGGATTGCTCCGGAAACCATGCTTGGGCAATAGCAAGCCATTAGGAAAAAAATTAAAAACAAAAACAAAATAGAACACAATCTCACTCTATCAGAATAAATTCCAAATGAATAAAGTGCTTAGATGCAAAACACGAAAATAGTAAAGCACGAACAAAGCACGGAAGGAATGTGTTCAGATTCTGAACTGATGAAGACCTTTTTGAAGCATCAAGCCCCAAAGCCAGAACACGTCGCTAAGTTTGCCTGCATAGGTATAAACCTTCCAAATGACAGAGCTCAGCACAAAATCTAAGATAAACGCCTGACTAGAAAGTATTTGCAACATTTATGACCAGCAAAGTCCTTCTTATCCTTTTTTGCTCAAATTAGTAGAGAAAAGACAAATCACCTAGCATCCCCTATTAGCCAAGTTCAAACAAGGAGTTCACAAACAGGTCAGAGTGGCAGTTAACGCTGGGGGGATGGCAGGGAGAGGAGGAGCCAGAACTCAGCCTGTTTCCAATGGAGCTCTAAGTCTTCCCCAGACATCCCCCTCCCCTGTGCTCCTGCCCCACTCCAGGAAGCAGAGGGCTGGTTTATGACAACATTTTTCCCCAAGATCCCCAAGGAAAGAAAAAAAAAGTCTGGTTAGCCCTGGATCTGGCTCTGGGCTGCAGAGATGTGGCCAGCTCCTGGGAAGGCTCTGTAATTAACAAACTGTGTGATTATCCCCACCGCGCCAACAGTATCCGGAGTGCCACTTGAAGATGTTCCTTCTCCTGCTTGACCTCTGCTTCGGGCCCTGAGCGCAGTTTACAGAAAGCTTGCCTGGGAGGCAGGGTTTCCGGGTTTTCTCTTCTGGGCTATTCTTAGCCTCACTGCTGATCCTTGGAAGGGAGACGCCAGGGGCCGGTCTCAGAAGAGAGCAACTTCTCCCTGCTGCCCATTTGGATGCTGGCCATTAGCCTGCTCCCTCCCATCGCAGGGTCCCTATCCCACCCAGTCAGAATGGTCAACATTGTGCTGTGAGCAGAGGCCGTCAGGCACTCATGGCTAGCCATGTGTGTGGACCTGGGCAGCTTGGAGATGTTGCAGGGCCACCATCAGTGGATCTAGAGGCATGCATCTGACCCTGGGATTACCTCCCTGAACGACAACAGTCTCAGCACTCATGGGGTTCCACAGCAGCCTTGCTGCATTCTGAGGCTCCTCTGTGCAGTCCAAGGCAACATACAGCCAGGGGTGGCAGCTGCCTCAACAGTTCTGCTGTCCGAGCAGGTCATTGCCATTGCAGAATTGCCACTTGGGGAAGGTTAGACAACCTGCTTAGGGTTGTACAGCCATTGTTGGTAGAGGCAAGACTAAAACTCAAGCAAGGGAGATGTCATGCTGAGTGCTGGATATGTGTATCAGGGAGAGGCAGGTAAGCCATGGGCTTGAGCAGAGTGGGTGGGCAAGGCGGCAGGAAAGGAAAGTGACATGGTCAGTGGGGACGAGACTGAGTTGGAGTGATGTGGGTCTCTAAAAGAGTCCTTGTCGGCTCATGAGAAGAGGGAACAACCTAACTTGTATTTCTCCTGTTACCCTTAATCTCCTGCTCAGCCATCCACAGCCTTGTACTCTGTGTAACACCTGAGCAAGGACACTGCTTCCGTCTCTCCTGAGTGTCCCCTGTACATGACACTCTGTACTTCTGGGGAAGTGGGCAGGCATTGCTCTGCATCTCCCACCAACACTGGGGAATCCAGAGGTGAGCCAGCTTCTGGGAGAAAGCTGCTGGTCAAAGGGAGAGAGGAGTCATCTTACCCCTTCTAGCCTGTGAATATACATTCTAAAGGTCAAGCTCAACTAGCTGCTGATATCCTAGCCACGCTTAGGTAAGTGGCTGGGAGCGATGACCATGCATGAAGTGGACTTGGAGGGTCTCAAGGCACTGTTTCCCCGCTGTCGCCAGCATCCCATCAGTCTGTTTATAAGCAGTCTCAGCGTGTCCTTAGCAGTAAGGAGCTCCCAGGGGCTGCCTGCTGGCCCCTCCTTTCGCTGCCCACACCGCTCCTGAAGGACATGTCCTGTGCTGTTCCAATCCCCATCCATCTCCTTCCACCTCTCCCATCTGGCTCATGAGGTGAGTGGCCCCCTGGGGCAAGCAGGCATGAGTGCAAGGATGGGGCCAAAGTGATCCAGAGGACCAGCGATCAGCTCCAGCTCACTTCTTGTTCATGCTCACAGCTCTCCCCTTCTCTTCAGGGTCAACCAGGCTCCCGAGGTTTTCCTGGATTTCCGGTGAGTGGAAAAGGCTGAAGGTAGCTGTGTCCCAGGCCATCTCTGGGCTTGGTTATCTGAAATCCCAGCCCCCATTCACCCTCCCTTCTGTAGCCACTCAAAGAGGAGCTCAGAGCCCCCAACTCATGGCACAGAGCACAGGGCAACACTCAAGTAAAGGACCAGCCAGATAGCATCAGCAAGGAAGGCTACAAAACAGATGTCTCCTGGTGTGGACCATGCCCTCAGAGCTCTCACTGGGCTCTGAGCAGAGACCCCACCACCAGGGAGGCAAGGGTGCCCTCTGGGTGTCTTTTGACCCTTGCACACTGGACATAAGAAAAGTTCTAGAAGGCAAGGCACAGGCTGTCCTTTCCTTCAGGCCTTGGTGCTAGCCACTGCTGATATGGTGCTGCTCCCCAGCACCACCCATGTATATGTGTGCATGGTGGGGGGGTGTTCTATTATTCTTGTCCCTATTTGAGGATGGGAAGTTGGGGTTCAGACTGAGCATGGTCACATAAACCTGAGCTTTTCACACTTGTCCCTGGTCACCAGGAGCCCGGGGCCCTCGGTTTTGACACCTGCTCTTTCTGCTTTCAGGGTCCCATTGGACTGGATGGTAGACCGGTAAGTGGCCGAATCCAGGATTGGTAACCCTCTGCTTCAGTTAAGGTCACTATCTCTGGGTCTCTTGATCATTCTGCAAGACCCCCACCTCTCCAAGGCCCCTCCTGCATCTCCTGACCTCTTCTGAGTTGAGGTCTCCCTTCCTATTTAAGGCTGCACACCTATGCCCGTCACGGTGGGGCTGCTTCTCTGGCACAGTGCCTCTGGGGTCATTTGAAAGCTTTGGAGTCGGTTCCCTAACCCAAATGTTCGTGGCAAGGAGGCCCCCTCTTCACTTCCAGAAGAAGTGAGGAGGGAAGATGCCTCCCAATCCCTCAAGGACGCCTATACACACACACATAGGCCAGCAGCTCATGGAGGTCATGTCCTCTTAGCTGGCAGGACCAAGCAGTTTTGTGTGTGTGGACATGTGTGAGGTTGCAACCCTCCTCCTTCACTCTTTGAAGGGCAGACCCCTGTCATAGGTATTCAAGGCCAGTGAACCTGTGTGAGTTGGCAGGGCCTGGGATGGCAGAGAGAGATGGAGGAGCGAGCAAGCAAGTGACTACAGGGGAAGGGAAAGCAGCTGGCTCACACCTGAATCAGGTGGGGGTAGGGCTGGGTGAGACTTCTAGAAGGGACCTGACACATGTGCTTCTCCTTGCAGGGCCAACCTGGACCGAAAGGCGAGATGGTGTGACTCCAGCTTCCTGGGGGATGGGGAAAGGGGTGATGTGGGAGAGGGGTGATGCTAGCCTGGCATCCCTGCCTGATGAAGGGACAGGGTGGGGGTAAGCCTGTCTGTCACGGACATATCACACAAAAAGAGAGGCAAGCAGGGGCTTCTCCACCTGAAATAGGAAGAGAGAGAGTCAGAGTAGCCCACGGCACTTGCAGGGCACTCAGTGATGAGCACGTCACTCTCAACTGTGACTTTTTTTTTTAAGCGATTGATCAGATGATTGGTTGATATTGATTTATTTGAAAGGTAGAGTGACACACAGAGAGAAAGAGAAACAACCAGGACTGGGCCAGGCCAAATCCAGGAGCCTGGACTCCATCCACACTGGTAGATGGGGCCAAATACTTGGGCCATCCTCTGTTGTTTCCCCAGGGGCATCAGATCCCAGCGAGCTGGATCCCAGGGAACAGTTAGGATTTAAACCAGTGCCCATATGGGAAGCTGGTGGCACAGGCTTGGCTTGCTGCACTGCAACACCGGCCTCAGCCCCATGAACTTGACAAAACATCATTCAAGGAAAACCTGAGATCCCTGTGTTGCCCCAAGGAGCCCAGAATATGGCTGAGGTTGTTCACTTGCTGCTTCCCCTCTTGCCCAAAGTTTCCCCAGGGCTCTCTGGGTCTGCAACACTGGCTCAGTTCCCCCACCCACCTGGACACTGAGAGCCCTCTAGCTGGGTGGGTCGGGGGTGCCTTCCACTGAAGCTGAGTGTAGAAAGCAGACAATGTTCTGCAGGCTGGCAGTACCCAGGGCCACCTGGCACTCAAGTGCAACCTTCCACGTAACTGGCCCATGAGAACATAGTGCTGGAAAAATGTTTCTTGTACCTGCTGCCTGTGGCACCCACTGACTGGTGAAGCAGCGGAAGCCTACAGTATAAGACCAGGTTGCCCTAACCATGTGGGAAGCAGGAAGTCCTGGCTGTGGCTCCCATCACAGGTCCCAGCCAGGCCCATGGCCCTGATGTGTGTGTCTTTTCTCCCCAAGGGCCTGACAGGTCCCCGAGGACAGCAGGTTGGTATCTCTTGTTCATATCTCCCATGGAGGATCTTGGGCGGGGCTGTGGCATTTTCCCGGCTTTGAACTTGAACTCTCTCCTTTGCCTTGCAGGGACCTCAAGGACAAAAAGGAGAAAAGGTCAGCATGGGGCAGTTTTTCCAGAATCTTCCTTCAAGGCAGCTGCCCCCACTCCCTGGGGGACACAGGGACAGAGTAGCCCTTTTTAAGTTTGTTTCTGTTCCCAGACCCTCAAATGCCATCCTCTGGAAAAGCAATAGAGGGGAGCTGTTGTGGTAGCATTCTTTTGGGGGATGAAACAGGACCCCCTCCAGTTTCTTCTTTGGTCCTTCCCATCAGCCACCCCCATGGTGAACCCCTGAGATCTTGAGGTGTCTGCTAAGAAAGCACTCACAGGCCCCTTGCTGGCCTCTGAGGACACAGTCCAGGACCAGAGTTGGGCTGATGGAGAATGAAATGCACAGCAAGTCTTCAGGTCCTGGGGACGTCCCTGAGGGACAGACATTCCCCCTCAAATGCCTCACTTGTCCTTCTCTTCTTTCTCCTCCCAGGGTCAATGTGGAGAGTACCCACACCGGGTAAGTGGACTGCTGCTCCGGCCCCTCTCAGAGGCATTGCTGCCTAGGGAGCCTCCACCCGCTGGGGTCCCCAGCACAGAGGTGATGTGCAGTGTGGGTGGCTGGCACAGCTCCGTGTGTGTGTGTGTGTGTGTGTGTGTGTGTGTGTACAGAGCAGACCGTGTGGGCACTGACTCTGTGTGTCTGGGACCCATGCCCCATTCCCTGCTCTGCTGTGTGACTGGTGTCAGGTTGTGTGTCTCCTTCCCAATCCATCCAGAATGTGTGTGTTTGTCCAGCCACTTGCCCTGGCCAAGTATAAGGACTTTGGGGCTAGTCAATGTTTCGGTGGACCCAAACTTTGGTACAGGGCTAGCCCCTGGAGCAACATCACCAGGCACACCTGGTGAAGAAAAAAGGACACTGTTCCCAGTGGGGTGGGGACCCTCGGGCTGAGATGGATCCTCCACCAGTCCTCTCCCAGTTCCATCCTTCTCCCGGTTCTACCCCAAAACACAGAACCCAGAAGACCATGCGGCCTGTTGGGAATCCTTGCTATGAGCACAAAGCAGGGCAAAAGACATGTTCTGAGTTCCCAAGGCAGAACCCTCCTCCCTGTCGGATCAGCCTCAGGCAGTGGGTGTACAGACTAGTGTTCCCAGGTGTCTGTCCCTCCACTCTGGGGCCCCATGTGACTCCCTGGGCCACTCACCTATGTCTGGAATGTCCTCATGGGCTTAGGAACTGGAGACTGACATAAACCAGGCTGAGGGTTCTGCTGGCTGTGGGAGGATTCTGCTAGCAGGGTATGCCCTCTGCCCCAGCCACTAAGCAGGCAGGCAGTCAGGCCAGCTCCTAGGCCAGGAGGAAGCCCTAAGGGGGCTGGCACATGAGAGAGGGGGGAAGTGGACCAAGCAGACATAGCTGGCCTGCGGGTGGCATGCACACCTGGAATGCAGGGCCCTGGTGTTCCGGCCAGCTGGATCCTGATACAATAATAGAAGGTCAGCTGTGCCTGTTTGAAACAATGAACTCACAGGGCTGTTACGTTATCCCAAAAAAAGGCAGCAGCCCCCTGCGTGAAAGACAACACAACTGCAGGCATGAGGGTGGCATGTTATCTGTTCCCAGGGATGCTTGCCAGTGGGAGGGGACTGGTTCTCTCCTCCTTAGCCCAACAGAAGAAAAGGGATGAGGACAGTAACAGAAAGATTCAGAAGCTCCCTGGCCACAGGCTACAGTTAGACCTGTGTTAGGACTGGGGTGAAAGTGGGTATGGGCATCAGCTGACAGGCAGAACAAGTTTATCTAGAAGAAGGTAGGGCTGCAGGGGCTCCTGGAGGCCCGTTGGTTTCCTGAGGGATCTGCAGGCTTGGTGGGGGAGGCAGGTGCCCACCTCTCTCCTTGGCCCCAGCTTCCCTAGGGAGGAAATGGGGGAGCAGGTAAAACAGAGACCCTGGGACAGAGAGCAGGGGAGCAGGTATCCATGGGCCTCCCCACTCACATTCCTCCTGTTCCCCTGTGTCTGCCCCTTTCATCCCCCCCGCCCCCTCCCCAAACTAGGAGTACCTAAGCAGCACGATGGCAGCTCTTCGCTCCAACCAGATAATTACCCTGAAGGTTTGTGGGTTCTGGAATGGACCCCTCACTCTAAGAGGCTTCCTGCACACGGAGCCCAACATTGCACGTCCCCAGGCCCCAGCAGTGGGTGGATATGCTGGGAGGGGGTTGTGAGTGGTAACTGGGAGTGACAGCTGTCCACCAAGGCAGCAGGAAGGCCGGAGTTGGGCTCCCAAGTTCTAGCTGCATGTATATGCAGATTAGGCAGCTCCTGGCTCTCAGCATTCACTCAGGGTTGGTGTGAGTTCCAGCACTTTCCAAACCAAGCATCTCCTTTCCTGTGAGTTCTAGCCTTTTCTGAGAGTCACAGGCCCATGCAGCTTTCACAGTCGGAGTGACTGGAAGCAGCCAAGCAACTTCAGAAAGTAAGCTTCCATTAGATGTGACTGCGAGTTCCTCTCGCCCCTCCACAACTAGTTAAATGTTCTAAAGACATCTCTGTCTGGTCTCCAAGCCCTCCTCCAGCCACAGGGTGAGATCTTTGTAGCTCTTAGCATGTGCCCACACTTAGCCACACCCTCAGCCTTGGTGTTGCCCTTGGTCATCCTCCTTGGGGTTGCTGACACTAGACTTTTTCATGCAACCAAAAAATCAAAAAAAAAAAAAAAAACCCAAAGTGGTCACATCGGGCCAGCCAGTCAGCCATGAAGTACCAATTTAGCTGCTTCTGAGGGCTTGCTGGCCAGAGCCTCTGTCCCCCCGGTGGGGGTGGGTGAGGGGCTGGCTGTGCAATGTTGGGCCATGTGTCAGGTGGCCTCTGTGGCCTGGATGAACCAGCTGAGGAGGACCACTCTCCAGGCCCAGAGGCCTGCTGATCTCCACCCTTGGTTCCAAGCTGGAGGCCGAGGCAGGGCGTGAACCGGGAGCTCCTTCTATGGGATGGACCAAGGGCAAGATCAGCCCTGCATCCTTGGCCATGAATGTGCTCCATTCACGCCCTCCCTCCTGTTTTTCTGTTTCATGCTGACTTCTCTTCTCTCCTCTTCTGCTGCTGTCCTTCCTGGCGACTTGGCATCTATGGGGACACCTGCGATCTTTGCCTTCTGACTTCCCCCCACTTATCCTGCTCAGCTGCTGCCTCTCCTCAATTCAGTGCGACTGGCTCCACCCCCAGTCATAAAAAGGCGAACCTTCCAGGTAGAGCACCCTTTCCTGTTTGCCGGAATTGTGCCCAGCTGCTCCAAGGGGCCCAGCAAATTTCCGCGCCCCACCACATAGATCACCTACGGCGAAGGCAGTTCAATGAAATGAGCCAGAAATGGGCCCCTGAACGCCTTGCCTTGGGGAAGTCAGAACACAGGGCGAGGGCTGCCCACAAGAAGTACACCTGCTACGCCATTACTCCTAACAGCCACCATCACTGCCCCTGTGTGCCAGACACCACATTATTATGTGGTTGACAGGCTGAATGTATTGAACATTCCCAACATTCCATGCATTGGATATGATCATCCTATTTCATCACTGGGGGAATCAAGGCTCAGAGAGATTGCCCAGGCTCACACAACCAATGTGTTATGGAACACTCATTTGTGTCCAGGTCTTTGGCCCATCCCTAGCTGTGTGCCTCAGCCTTCAGCTTTCTGAACTAGAAAACGAGGATGGTAGTGTGGTGTGTGTATAGTTCTTGGAATAGTTCCAGGCCCAGGGTAAGTACTTGATTACTGTTTGCCATCATTTTTACTATTACCCATAGATGGGAGACCAGGAAACAGAGATTCAGAGAAATGAGTAGCCCAAGGTCACACACTGACAGCTGGAGGCAGAATTTGAGCTGGCAACCCGGTCATCAGACCCCACCGTCAGCTCTCTTGGTGGGGCCTGCATCCTTGACACTTAGAAATGCTGATTGTCTGGCTTCTGTCCTTTGCCACCTGAAGGCAAAGGGCCAGGGAATATGTTCTACAACCAATAGGCGTCCCCAGGATGAGCAGCTGCTTCCTGCCTTCCAAAGCTGGGCTGGGACCAGGTCACAAGGCTCAGCCCTGCTCTTCAAAAGACAGCAGCCTGATTCTGGCCAGGTGGTCCACTCTGCCCCAGCCCCGACCACCAGTACTCACTCCCCTTCCCCACAAAGCACTGGCGTCACCTCAGGGCTCTGAGCTGCTCTCTGAAAGCAGGGCTCAGGGTGCAGGCCCCTGATGGGATAAGGCTGGCCAATGACTCCAATTAGCAGCAAAAATACAGAGGCCCATGAGGTGCTTGGGCTGCCTGTCACACTATAGTGGCCCAACCCTCGAGAGTCTCAGTGGGCACCGAGTGCCCATTCCCCAGCAAAGCTGCTCAAGGGGCTGCTGGCCCCACTGTCACCCACCCCTGCCTGAGCCCTATCCCATGCTGGGAGCAGCGAGCCCCTCTCAGAGTGGCTGTTCTTCTGGACTACCCCACAGCACTGTGTGACCTTGGCTATACTGACTGCAGCCTGCTGAGCCCTCCCTGAACTCCAAGTCTTGCTGTGGGCATGCTACAAGAGTTGTCCTCTAGGATTCCCCACCCCAGCCACCCACCATTGTCCCTGCTCTGAGGAGAAAATAGGAGCAGAGAGCCCTGTTCCATTGAGCCCACACTGCAAGTTCCTGCTAGAAGTGGTTCAGCCAGAGCTTTCTGTGCTGTAAGGCCCCTGTTCTGGCTGCTGCAGACCCTACCTGGAGAATGTAGTTTCTATACTGGCAGCTGTCAGGCAGCAAAAAATGGTTCATCCATTTCCTATCAATGAACCGATATTGATTTTATAGGCTCTACAAGACACATGAACACTGGGTTATAGATGAGTTGAAAGAGGAAGTTTTCTATGACTTATGATGTGCTTAGCAGGTGGTCATTTCCAAGGTGCAGCAAGCTGGTCAGGAAGCCCGGGGTAGCTGGCGGAATATAGTCTCCAGCTCTGAGTTTGCATCCCGGCTCCACACTGAATTCCCTGTGTGACCTGTGTCCAGGAGCTCAACTTCTCTGAACCCCATTTTTCTCTTTTGTAAAATAGGACTTGGGTTGTCAGTATTCTAGAATGTCGTGGCCAAAAGTACATCAGGAAGGCAGAGCTGCCACCAAAGCGACTTCTGCACCTGCCTCCTCTGTCAAGGACTCCCTGAGCCCTAAGGTGGCCCAAGTCTGCCACTGAGGAGTTGCAGCTGAGAGGAGGTCCAGGCAGGTGTGGCTGAAACCCCACTTCTCTCCTTCCCAGGGTGTACACTCGTGTGGCAGTCGCTGTATTTCCCACACAGTGCCCAGCAAGGGGGAAGCAGAAGACCTTGGGCGGGAGCCTGTGTCCTCTGTAGTATCCAGGCCGGGGCCAAGTGCTTACAGCCTGTTCTCTCTTAGAGCCCATGGGCTCTCCCTCACAAGAGCTGAGCCCACATTGTCCCTCATGGCATGGGTCAGACCATAATCACGGCTCTCTTTTCACCCTGCAAGAGGACACAGTGGCATCCTTGTCCCCCTTGGGCATCAGGCACTGGGCATGGGGAGGCTGAGCTCAGGGAGCTGGTACGGACAAGAGCTTTCTATGCTGTCAACTCTTACAGACCTGGCAGCATCACTGTTCTACCTACCCAGCCTAGGGCTTGTAGCCAGCTACTCTACCTTAGGGAAAGATGAAGGCTATGTGTAAGGAAGGAATGAAGTCTGGAGATCGAGGCCTCCGAGGGGACTCAAGCACTCCCCTTGACCCAGGACTGTGGGCCCAGCATTGCCCAGGCCCCCAGCGCTGCATCAGAAACCACCTATCCAAATTTTTCACATGACCTCTCTTGCTCAGGGTGCAGAGTAGGCCACACCAAAGTTATAGCCTCTGACCTCAGGATCATGTGGAAACAGCAAAGGGCTAGGCCAGGACATTAGCAGGCTTGGCTCCCATCCAGTGACAGAGAGGCTGGCATGTGGGGACTGGTCACACAGCGAGAGGGCGATAGACATAGGCCCAGGCCACGGACCCCTAGGACTGAACGTTGGCCATCAGGGCAGGTTAGGAGCAGGCCTGTGGTCAGACCAGGAGGCACCCCTCCCCTGGGCACCGGCTGCTGTCTACACAGCAGGTCCTCTCTGCCTCTTGGGACCCTGGTGTATTGGCCACCTTCTCACCACCACCACCACCAGCCTCTGCATGTAGTCACCGCACTTCACAGCATCACTACCATCACACTCCCACCTCACCCCCATCCTGTCCCCACCATCACCGCTGCCTTCCCAGCAGAGCCCACCACAAAGCCATCATTGGGTGCATGGCGCTGGGCTGGGGACTAGTACACAGCTGCAGGGCCTTCTTCTAACTCTTGTTTCCATAAACCTCAGGGGGAGCAGGGCCAGGCTGGCATCCAGGGCCCACCAGGGCCTCCAGGACCCCCTGGACCAAGTGGACCTCTTGGACATCCAGGCTTGCCAGGGCCCATAGGGCCACCTGTAAGTATCTCCTTCCTCTCCCCTGCAAGATTTGTCACAGGATTTGTTCTGGAAGCTTCCAAGCCTTAAATAATCAATGGGAACCTGGGCCTCCACCCAATGGCAGAAATGCCTTGGCAAAGTCACTGGAGGCACACAGGCCCATCCCTGGGACACTGGCTGGTAGTCCTGAAAACACACCTAGCAGGGCCGTAGGTTAAGTCTTTGCCTTCCAGAAAGGGAACACGTGTGGGCTACAACCTTGGCCAGCCTCAGCAGTGAGCAGTTTGGGGTGCAAAGCCCTACGGCTACCTTCCACGGCCACCCCTGGTTCCTGGCCCCTGGCCCCAGGGCCTAGGAAAGCCCACACTGTAGGCAATAGGTTCTGAAGGAGCAAAACCTGAACACATGTGGTTTCCAGGGCCTGTGCAGGGTCACATGGCTGGACCACCCTTTTGAGCTGGGTGCTCAGGGCCCTGCATGGGCCTGCCAAGTCCTCTGGCCTTATGCATCACTGGGGGTTCAGCTGGGACAGATTCCTGGGGGAGGACTCCTGGAGCCCAGGACCCCTTGACAGATCTCCGCCATCTCACCCACAATCACATGCATGAGCGTTCATCACACCCGGACACCTGGGCAGCCCTAGCTGCCAACTGTGGGCCTCCACATAAGGGTCCCTGGGGGCTAGCAGCAGCTTTGGCTGCCCATGTCGTCCAGCTTGGCTGGCAAGGCTGGCCCTGATGGTATGAAGGCCTGTGTTGCTGGGAGCCAGCTCTCCTGCTCAGCTTTGCTCCCAGAGCATATTTTAGATATTTCTTTTCTCCAGGAACCCAGAGAGGGTGGTTGGTCTTGCTTCCATCAGTTTGGGGATGGGCACATAGAAAACCTGAGAGGTTATGAAAACTGAACCAAACCAAGCCACAAAACCCCAAGCAGGCAAAACTCCTACTGTGCTGAAAACCTCCCACCCAACACCGTGGGCTCTCGTTCCATGACACCAGGCCGAATGGCTTGCTTTGTGAGGTTGTTTATGGCTGGGCACAGCATGCATTTTAATCCAACTGAGCATGCCGGGCACAGGCGGTGTGGTGGTCAGCCACCAGCGTATGCTATTCCAGATCCACACCCAAGACCACGGTGGAGCCAGCCTTCCCCAGCCTCTCTCTAACAGCCCCCTCAGCCCACAGTACTTCCCCACTGCCAGCTGCTGTGGTCACAGCACCCTGGGCAGCAGCAGAGCCAAGGGCTCAATCAAGGCTGGGCTGGGTCAGGTTGGCTTTCCAGGGAGGAGCCCCAATTAGGAGGCAGGAGGGTGGGTATCTGGACTAAGCACACTACCAATTTAGCCTGATGCCACTGGCCTACTTTCCAGTGGGCAAGCACTGTGGATGCTTATGGCGCCCACATGGCTGCACCGAGGGCCCCATGCCTGCTGTCCCTGGGTGCCCTCTGCAGGTTTCACATGCCCTTCTGAGTCCCTCCAGAGCCACTTGCCAGCATGCCCATTTGTTCTCTCACAACATGAAGTTGATGGCTAAATGAAACAAAAATAATTTCATTTGGGTGCAAAAAGCAATTAAAAATCCATGCATAAAAAAAATTCATGGATGATTTTTTTTCGTAGTATTCCTCTTCCTGGATGTTTCAAAGACCCTCCTCTGCCCCTTCCCAATGCCCTTGCCCCACAGTTATCAGGGGCTGCTCATGGCTAACCCCAGCCATCTCCATTCACCTTCTCCTTGCTTCCACAGGGCTTACCAGGGCCTCCAGGACCGAAGGTAAGTGCCTTCCTGGGGTGCCCACAGGAGAGATGGGGGCATCATAGGAGGCTCCTGGGGAAGAGGCTGAGAGCTATCTCCACAGAAAAGTGACCGCGTTTGGCTCACTTCCCAAACACTACCCCCACACCCAGGAGCCACTTTGTTTCCAGCAAGAATTGTCCCTCTGGTGTACCCTGGGCCAACCTGGAGAATGCCATGGCTGATGTCAAAAGCAGCCCTCCCACCAAGCAAAGTAGAGTCCTGCTGGAAACTGAGGTCACGGCCACGATATCTCAGTACCCATGTGTTCCGTCTCGTACCCGAAACACTCCTAAATGACCTTCAGGGTTGTCTAGTCTCTCGGGGAACCTTGCCCACTAGTCCATGGTATAGACCAGACTCTTACAAGCTGGGACACCAGAGCTCTGGGGGTAGAAGCTGGGAGCTCTGGGGAATGGAGCTGCCCAGGCCACAAGGAAGCTGGGAGCTCTGGGGAATGGAGTTGCCCAGGCCATATAGAGCCATTGTAGAACAAAAGCTGACCCTTTGGTCTCCTGGGCCCCTCTCACATGGAGCCTTTCTGCCAGCCCTGCACCCAGCCAAGCCTGTTCTGGGGAGCAGAACCAGGGCATGCTGGCCTCAGAGGCTGCTGGAAGAGCTGGGAGATTTGGAGCTATTAGAAGGAAGAGAGGGTGTGGAGGATACAGAGAACCACAGCCTGGCATTGGGAAAACACTTAAACCACCTCCTCTCTGTTCTCCAGGGAGACCCAGGGATCCAGGGCTACCACGGCCGGAAGGTAAGAAGGAGGGGGAGGGCCCCCTCCACCCATCCACCCAGCATGCACGGGGTCAGGACTTAATCTTACGCACTGCACATCTACACACATCCACTGAGTGAGAATCTTGAGATGTTTGTGGGGTTGATCAATCAGGGACTTTGTGTCTGTCTCCACTCAGTGGGGAGGAAGAGCTGAGGGACAGGGCCTTGTGTTGGTGACCTCAGACCCAGGAGCTCTCTGCTGCCAGCCAGGGCGACCATGTCCACACTGAAGTGGGCCACGTTGTCTTGTGTTCCTGAAATCCTGATGAACAGGAGCTGGCTCCCTGGGGTCTAGCCTCTGCAGGGTTCTGGACTGAGCTTGGTGTGGGTGGTCATGAGGGGGCCCAGCCCTGCTCATGGCAGCCCCCAAGGCAGATGAACTGAAGCATTGCTGTACAGGTACCCAGAGCCATGACGCTGTGAGCATGGCCACCATGGCCATGACGGTGCTTTATGGGTAACCCAGTAATATCCTTGGCTTTCACCAGCTCTCACGCACTGAGATGCTGGTGTTGGGTCAGGATGTGGGGCTGACAGCCCACAGCTGCCTCCATTAGCACCCTGTCTCCCAGAGTTGATGGCCTCCTGCTGCAGCGCGGGGCTGTATGCCCATTAGCCAAGCCAGCAGATCTTTCAATCTGGCAGTAGGTGCCTGGGGGTCACAGCCACTGCTGTTGTACCATGATGGGCTTCTGGCTTGCAAGTCGGAGCTGGGGGCCGCCTATTATTCTGGGACAGAGAGGTGGCACTGCGGGCTAGGGTCTCATGTTGGTAGGGTCCAGGATATGAGCAGATCCATCCCAGACACACACCCCCTGGTGCTGCTGGATTTGCCAGGAGACCCATCCTGGTCATGCTGATGGAGCTGCCCCTGACCTTGGGAACGTAGCACACTCCAGCTGGGAAGAGAGACCACGACTAGAGGCAGAGCAAGTGCTGATGGGTAACCCAGCAGGGAGAGCAGTTGTGGTTCAGAGGCCAAGGAAACCGAGTCATTGCTGCTTTGGTCAGAGCTGCTTCTCCATTAGACAAAAGACAGGGCTAAGCCCCTCCCAGCTCATGGAAGCCGTAACTTCCCCCACAGGACAGCCTCCTGCCGGCCAGATTTCATCACCCTCTTTATACAGATGAGGAACTCTGAGAGGCCCACACTTTGCTCCAGGCTGCACGGTTGGTAGACCACCAGGCTGGAACTAGAGCCAGGTCCCATAAGTCTAGGCCCAGGCACTAAAATAGCCTCTCCCGCTGTGGCCTCTCTGGGATGTGGAGTACTAGTCCCCCAAACTCCCTGCCTTTGCCTATTGGTCCTCTCCCTCTCTCTTTCTTGCCCTCTCAACTCCCTTCTTGTAGTAAGGCACAAGGGGGAGGTGCTAAGCTAGAGGGTGGCTTGGGCACATGTGCAGGGAAGATGGATCTGCCCCCAACCCCAGAGAGGAGGAAGTGTCAGTAAGCGTAGAGCTCTCAAAACCAGCAGGCAGGTGGGATAGCAGATGTGGCCTCCAGCTGAGCCCTGCTTGCTCCACCCTAGCTGTGCATACTCAGGGCTAGCCAGGGCTTTCAGTGTGATGAAATGACTTCTTCACAGGGTCATGAAGGGTGCTAACCACCAGTTCCTTCCATCACGGCTGCCTCCCCACCCCACAGCCATGGCAGCAGAGCTGGCCAGACTTTGTCTGCCAGCTGCTGGAGATCACGGCCTACAGAGGGCTGGGGAGAGGGGCAGATGGCGAGAACTGCTGTGTACCCATGTGGTACCTGTCGGATGCACATGTATGATCCAGCGCACTGTAAGTACGCCACAAGACACAAAGTGTGTTTGAAACATTACAGCCCTGGCTCTCTTTCAAAAGGGTTGACAAGTGTTGTCAGGCTGTCCGTTGCTTGCAAAGCTGGTGAGAGCTTATCTCTAAGTTCATGGGTGTTGGGAGGCTTGTCCCGCAGTGGGAGTGCACTTGCCAGTGGCCATGGAGATCTGGGCGTTAAGCCTGGGGTCTGCATGTGGGGGACTGTGGCACGTGCTCCCCTCCAGCAGGTGGCTTTCAGCCTGGAAGAGGAGCTAGGGGAGCATCTCATGCTGTGTCTTCGTGCTGCAGACACTGGGACCTAATGTTTTACAACTTCTGTCAGCCTTGAGGCACCCCCAGGGACAGAATCGCTCCCCGTCCTTACAGTTCGGACCTGGTAGTGGGCAGACCCGCTCCTATAGAACCATCACGTACACTTGTGGCCCTACCTTGCTGGGCCTCTTCCCGTGCCAAGCTGTGGCCCACACTCCTTGCATGCTTCGTGAGGTTGAATCCTGCTCGTAGGGCTGTGAGCAGCTTGGAGTCTTATCCCCAGTTTATAGATCAGCAGACTGAAGCCCACAGAGTCCACATCCCTCAGCCAGCATGGTTCTGTCTAACTGCCACACCTGGCTTGGAATAATCTGCATCTCCCAGGGCTTTCAAGGTCCCGTGATGCCAGAAGGGAGAGACAGAAGTTGGAGTTTTCCTTCTTGGGAGGACAAGAATTCAGCACTCTCTGGGCACCCCGGGCTCCCTGTGAGTGGAGAAAGGGGAGGTTGTGGCAGGGCACACGGTGCTGGGGACTCTGTTTTAACTGAGCAGCTAAAGACGTGGAGCACTTTGCCCGCTGGCACTGGTGCCACCAATGCCTCTTGGGGGAGCTGAGACAGACATAGGGCCCCCAGTAGAGCTGGACAGCTTTGCCGGTAGCTCCCAACACAGTGGAGCATCCACTGTCCCATCTGCCCCCAGAACCCTGAGTTATCCAGCCCCAGGGGCCCCTCACATGGGGCAGGGGCTAACCACTACAGGGACATCCAGACCACTTAAATTAAACCAGATCAGAAAATGAAGACGGCGGCCCCACCCTGTGCTCTCTGGGCCCTGTTTCTTTTGCGCTCCCAAACCCACAGATTAATTAGAGTTGACTTTTTTCTTTGGGAGCTAGCTACAAAATCAACCAATCTCCAATTGAGATGACAAGCCAGCCGCCCTTCCCAAGCCCTGGCCTTCGGTGGGGCTCCCGACCCCGGTCATCCCTCTGCTTGCTTCCTGCTGGCCCTAATTACCGGAGCTCTGGGATTTCCGTGCTTCCGGGCCTCCCCAGGCTGGAGCCCGCCAGGGGCAGGCAAGCAGGAACCCAGCTGCCCTTTTCCGGGAAGAGAGGCCTGGGAACTCTGTGGGGTGGGGAGCACCACTTCAGCTTTCTCGCCTGGTTGCTGCAGCCCTGCACAGCACAGGGCTATCTGTGGTCCAGGTTGGAGCCGTGTGCTGGTCCCTGACTCCACACCCCCATTCCCACGCAGGGCTCCCCCATCCCACCCCCTACATAGAACAAAGCATCTGTGTGCAGAGCTGCCAGGGGTTAGGCCCTCCCCAGACAGACCACGGTTGGCTGCAGAGGGAGCCCCAGCCCTTCATCTCCCTGGCTGGACCCTGGAATGGCTAGTGAGCTGACCTTGAAGCCCTCACCTCCTCTCTGATTGCATTTTCTTACCAAGCACCTGCCCAGTTTGTTCACCTGTCAGTCTCCAACTAGGAGGCCCCTCCCACAGGATGGGAGCACTGCCGGCTTGTGCTCTGGAAGCGCCATCCATCCATCCATCCATCCATGCATGCATCCATCCATCATGCCTACCTCTCCAAGCCCCCATAAATTGGGCAGGAATAGAGGAGCTATTGATGGTGTGGTGAGCCTAGGTACAGGGGCCCTGCTGGGGGCTGAGGGGCAGACATAGAGTCAGGCTGGGACAGGCAACCCTGCCTCGTCCCCCTTGTAGCAAACTCCCACCTGTGCTGTTTTAGCAATCTGCATCTGCAGTGTGTCTTGGCGCAATGGTTAAAAAGCCAGCATCCCCAACCCTCCCCAAATCACTGCCTGGCCCAGATCTGCAGACTGACAGCCCCTGAAGGGGCCTCGGGGATGCTCTCTAGACAGGAGAACGCAGAGGGGAAAAGAAAGGAGTGTATTTGCATGGAGGTATTGCACCCCCCACCAGGTGTGTCCCTGGGGCAGCTCTGGGCACAGACGCATCACCTCCAGCTCTGTCACCCTCCCCCTGCCAATGCAAATGTGTTCAGCCCACCACGTCTGGAGCCCTTGGCGATGACCCTGGACCTCTCCCACCTCCCCCACCGCAGCCCAGGAATGGATGCCTGTTCGTTTGGGAGAAGCTCAGAGGTCAGGCGGGGCAAGCCCAGGAGAAGAGCCCAGAGGAGTGAGACTAATGAGAGTGGAGTGAGCTGCAGGGTGGGGCAGCCGGGCTGCCCTGCTTCCTGTCCCCACCACTGGGATCCAGGGGGCCTGGGTCATGGTGGAATTAAGCAACTTGACCCAGAAGGGAGGGGGGCAAGGCAGAGGTCAGCCACCGGAACAAGGAGGCAGCCTCCCTCCCTGGTTCCCAGGGGCCCATCCCCTCTGTCCCCCGGGGGGGTGAGGGACATGGCCTGCCTCTGTCTTTGCCTTCCCCAAGTCAGTTCCAATTAGCCTGCAGACGGTGGCTCCCTGGGGTTGTGGTTGGCAGTCTCAGGAGGCTTGGAGACAGAAACTTCTCTCAGCCACAGGATGCTTCTCTTGTTGGGAAGGAGGAGAGCAGGCACCCCACAGAGCTGTTCTCTGGAGCTGTCCCCCTGTGCATCCTTGGCCTCCCTCCCAGAAAGACCTGAGAAGCAGCTATCTGATCTGCCGGCACTCCACCGCTAAGTAGCCGGCCTGGAGAGGGAAAGCGGCTTGTCTGTGATGCCACAGCCCAGCTCTACTTCTGTAGAAGTGGGAAGGGGAAAATAGGGTCATGATGGGATGTGAAGAAAAGGCAGAAGAAAGGGATGAACAGTCAGAGATTTCAAAGCTGCGCCCCCCCACCACCACCACCCAACTCCTTTTGGAAGGGCCTCCATCTGCTTGGGCAGGTTGTCCTGTCCTCTGGGAACCGTGATGCCCTGTGTCATGGTGAGCGGACTTCAGGTAAGGTCCTGCGGCGCCCTCTGCTGGCCGCAAGTAGACCTTGCCTGCAGGCGCTACATCCAGTGCTGACGCTGAGTGCTGTTGACTGAACCCCCCCTTGTACATTGATCACATCTCCAACACACACACCCCTGCGGGTCCCAGACCCCAGTGTCTCTTTTCAAGACCTCACCCCTCTCCTGGGCTGGAGTGGAAAGGTTAACTATCAAGTGGGGGCAGCATGGGGGAGGGTGGAGCAAACCGCAGCCCAGAGACCCGAGGGTATAGATGGAAAGAAAGGGCACAGCCAAGCCCCACCCCCTGCGCCCCCTGGGAAGAGTTAGACCTGGGCACATGGGCAGAAGAGGCAGGGAAGAGCAAGTGATGTCCTAGCAAGCCTGCTGGAGTAAAAAGGGGATGCGGGCAGGTGTGCAGTGAATGCATGGCCACACTGTTGCCAGCCTGCCCCACGGTGCCAACTTCCCGGCCCAGCCCAGCTACAGAGTGGCAGCAGCCTCACTAGACTCGGAGCCACGAACAGACCTCCAGCTCTCCTTTCGCATCCCTGGTGACCCTCCCTGCCCTGGGACCAGCACCCCAAGCCGTCCTGCAGGTTCACCCAGCAAAGGGGACTGGCCTCCTAGGACAGGATCCTCAGAGATCCTCAGGCTGCCAGCCAAGCTGTTCCCGAGGGCCACAGGCTACAGTCTGTGCCTCTCCTCACCCTCTCTCTTGTTTCCTCCTCCAGGGAGAACGGGGCATGCCGGGAATGCCAGGCAAACATGGAGCCAAGGTACCTCTCTCGCCACCCATGCCCTAGGCAGAGCCACTGGGCCCCTCCCTCAGCACCCACCTCGCTGCATGGACCTTGTCCTTTCTGTACCCTGCTGGGGGGTAGGAAGTGACCCTCTTCCATTGCTCCCCACCTGCCCTTCCATGCCCTTCTATGCCAGGGGCCCCCTGAGAGGTGGGTCTCCCATCAGTGTCTTAATGCAGCCCCCTGAGCCTGTGGTCCTGAGTACTGGGAGAAAGGACTCTTCCCAGATGACCTAGGCCTGGAATTTGCTAAGTAGCACTTTGGAAGTGAATTGACCTTCAAGGAAGTGGCCTTGAGCTGCTATGAAAGAAGGGGTTACTCCCAGGCTTCCTCATAAGGAGACCCTTCTGCCAGGGATATCCACTCGCCCCATCTAGCAGTCCCGAGTCCCCATTGGGCCTGAGCAAGTGGGCAGGCAGCCAAGGGAGGGGAGCAGGGCCAGCCGAGAGTCCCCAGGGGTTGGGCAGCAGATGGTATGTCCTTCACTCTGCCCACCAGGAGGCCACCCACCCCTGCCCTGCTGCCTCTGACTGCACGAAGCCTTCATGTCTTTCTCTCCCTCTCTGCCAGGGAGCTCCGGGGATCGCCGTGGCTGGGATGAAGGTCAGTGGAATGCTTTAAGGCCCCCGGTCAGGGCAGGGGCTGCAGCGGTGCGATGCGGTAACTGCCGCCCCCAGGAGCAGCAGCTGCCTCTTGGAACATCTTTTACATAGTGGCATTGTTGCCCACACACAGCCTGAAGTAGGAGCTGCTGGACCAGCAGTTTCCTATCCCAGCCCAGGGCTCGCCAGGCGGCCTGTCTGCAAGGACCCAGCTCTCTCCTTTTCACTTTGGAATCCAGCCGCTCTGAGTTTCCAAACAACCGTGGCAGTCCTTGTCTGAATTCACTGGAAGGCAGATGGGGTGGGGTCACACACATGGAAGAACCAGAACTCAACCTTCCCCTCCCGTGTCATGCTCACACCTGCTGTAGCCCTCACCTGGGAGAGGGAAGGCAGCCCGGCCCAATGCTTCACCCCCACACATACATGTGATGCTCTCTCTCTCTCTGTCCACACAGGGTGAGCCAGGCAGCCCAGGAGCCAAGGTACTGTTGCAAAGGGAATGTTCTGGCCTGTGTGCAGCAATGCTTGGTGGGGGCAGGGATGGAGGAGGAAGCTGCTGTTTTGCACTCAGTCCCCCTGAGTCTGTTCTGGAGTCTGGTGCCTGGCTGAGCAGCTGAGAGCCAGCTTGCCTGGAGCTCACCACGAACACCACCTCCTCCCCTGGCCTGCATACCTGGGTTGCAACAAGCAGCGGCTGCTGTTTCCTGTCCCCATGGGTCCCTGTCCCCATGGGTCTCTCTCCCCACCTCACCAATCCCCATCAAGGACATTAGAAATGGAAACTGGTTGGAGGCATCTGGAAAATATGGGGTTGAAAAATAGGACCAAGTCTCTTTGCTGCCACCTCTCAGAGCTCTTAACAGGCCCTGCACAATGGAGCGGCACTCAAGAAGGAGATGCCCTGCGCAGCTTCTGTGGTCCAGGCTCGTTCTTGACCTGGGTGGAGTGTGTTCTCGGAGGACAAGTACTCCAGAAACACCATCAGGCAGTCACTGCCATCGCCCCCACCCCATCTTCTCATTGGTGACTGTCTTCTTCCCTCAAAGGCAGACCCAGGAGCCACAGGGAAGCCGGGGCCCCCAGGTTTGCTGGGAACAAGAGGGCAGAGGGTAGGACGCCACGTACTAAGCACGCATCCCTCATCCTGGTCTCCCTGCATCGTAGCTGTTGGGTGGCCTGCCAGCTAGTGTGGATGCGTGTGTGTGTGTGTGTGTCCCAGAAAGAGTATGGTGTGGGATGGCCTAGCAAGGCTTCAGGAGCAAAGCTTTCCCAGAGGCCACTGCTGACAGCATAGAGCCCTGCAGGAGGAAGCTGCCTTCTCGACACTTACTCCTCCTGGGTCTCTGGAGGGCAAGGCAGGTGTCCTTGCTCTTGACACCAAGCCTAGATGTGGGAGATGCTCAGCCAAGGCACAGCCCAGGAGCAGCCAGGCAACAGCAGGACAGCGGGGTCTCTTCAGGCCTCACTGTGCTCCCCACCAGGACCACCCCCTTTCATCTCCCACGGCCGGTCCTCTGCCTGTTTTACCACCTGCTCTCCCCAAGGGCAGGAGGCAAGGAAATGACATGCAGAGACCTGGCATGGTATCTTCTGGCTGTAGCTGGCAAGTACATTATCATCTGCTCAAGCAGGGACTCAGGATTCCCAGCTCACTAGTGACATGGAAGAGCCTGGCTCCTGGGTGCTGGGGCATCTGGGCTGTCTTGCCGACCTAATACTAACCCTGCTGATGGGATGCCTGCTTACTACAGCCTGAACTTGGTCCCCGCCAGGTGCATTTGTTGAAGCTGTGTCCCCAGGGTCCCTGGACAGTCCTGCACCTCTTACCTAGTGTGTGTGGGGGGCATGTTCTGAGAAACACCTCACCTGGCCATTTCTTGTACAAACATTGGGTGTGAACATTAGGTGACAAATCTACAGGACATATATGAGCCACACCACATGGCCCTTCAGGGCATGGACTGCAAGCCTGAAGCATTTGCCTGTGACCTCGCCAGATGCCGTTGGGCCCAGGTGCCGTGTGCTACATGTAGTTGTGTAGGCTGCACTTTGAAACGGCCAACAGTGCAGTGGGTTTGTTCAGCTTCCTTTAATCTGCAGTGGCTGCCAGAAAGGCGCCCAGTGTAAGCACTGCCATATGCCTGGGGGCTGCTGTGCTGTGGGATAGAACTTTTGGGGGTAATTATGGCTATACCAGGTCTCGGTGGCAGGCTGGCTCCCAGGGTGCCCAGATGGATGGCTTCCTACGGAGGGAACCAAGGTGGCTTTCTCTGTGTGGGCCACTTCCTTTTCGGATGCCCCTGTGAGAGAACCTGACCCAGCACCCAGCACCATGATCGCAGACTCCAAGTCCACCTCAGCCACCTAGGCTACCAGGCCATATTGATGTGTGACATAATTGCAAAGGTTTCGGACTATGATGCAGGCTCCCTTGGGCTGGGTGGCACCAGCTCCAGGTTAGAAGTACAAAAGCAAGGCATCGAACCTCAGGGCTGGTGCCTCCTGAGGGCTGTGGGACACAGTCCCTGCCCCCTGCCTGGGGCGCTTGTGCTTGGCTTATAGAAGCAGCATCCGGGTGTCCCCAGCACAACAAATCAGGACCCCCCCCACCAGAACCACCGTATTTGCAAAGAAGCCCCATCCTAAGGTACTGGCAGTGAGAACGCTGGCATTTCCATCTGGCTGGGGTGGGGAAGACACAGTTCAAGGCAGCAGGAGGCAGACAGCTCGCAGTCCTCCTCCTGGTATGTTGCGCATGGTGCAGGTGCAACCCAGGAAGAGCTTCCCACATCGCCCCCGGGGCACCAGGAGGGACTGAACGCTGCTACCCAGTGTTGCCCTTCTGCCTGGGGCCAGTAAGAGCAGTGGTGCAGGGGACCCCTAGCAGGAAAGGGTTTCAATGGGGACCCAGGGAGAGGCAGGAATGAGGAAGGCCATGGTCCCAGGTCAATGAGCATCCCAAGAAAGCATTGCTTACCCTACCCTTTCTGTTTATTCCTCAGGGTGAGAAGGGGGCTGCAGGCTCCCCTGGGCTCCCTGGTCAGAAGGTAGGTATGGAAGAACTGTTTGTGGGGAGGGCGTACCGTCTGTGTCCTTCCTCCCATAGTGGGGCAGGGGCTGTGACAGCCAGATGCTACTTGGGAGCTGGGGCAGGGTCACAGGATAAGTCTTGATTGACTAAAAAAAGAGGAGGGAAAAAGCCTGCATTCAAAGAACTTGGCAGTAAGTGGTTGGAGCTCCTTATACCAGCCCTGAAAGTGGGCCCTACGATCCCCCGGCCTGCAGGCGCAGTAGTTGCCCTGTCTGCGATTTTGCTTTCCACGGTTTCAGTTATCCGTCATCAGCTGCAGTTCAGAAATACTACTGAGCGCATGAGGAATTGATACATTAGAGACTGTGTTTGGCTCTAGTTAAAGAACCTTGTTGCATTCTGCTTTATTCTTGTTGTTGCTACTCATCTCTCACTGTACCGCCCTCATAGTTGAGCTTTGTCAGGTGTATAGGTGTTGGGGAGCACAGACTGTACTCTGACAGAGTGTGGTGCTACCAACATCCGCTGGTAACCGTCCACGTGGTAACATCCCATTGAAACATTCCCTGTGGGTAAGGGGACAGGGTTACGTTGCTTTTTTTTTTCTTAGTTTAAGATGTACCTATTTGTTTGAAAGAGTTGCAAACAGAAGAGAGATTTCCCATCCCTTTATTCATTCCACAAATGACTACAATGACCACAGCTGTGCCAGGTCAAAGTCAGGAGCCAGGAACTCTGCCTGGGTTGCTCACTTGAGCACTGAGCTCTGAACACCTGGGCCAACCTCCACTGCTTTCCCAGGCTCGTTAGCCAAGAGCTGGATTGGAAGTTGAGCAGGTGGTGCCTTACGCCTATGTGCCACAATATCAACCCCTGTATTATATATTTTTAAAAGCCTTGAAGTCGATTAGGTTTGGGGCGAGCTGCATAGCACAGGCTGCCAGGAAGCTCTTGCACCCCAACCTGCCTAAACACAGCGCACTGTTCAGGAAGGGGACACAGAGCTTCATGGGACCACACTTTTGAACATGTGTTTCCAGTAGGCCCAGCCCTGTGAGCAGTGTTCTGTGGAACACACATTAAAAAGCACAGCTATAAGCCCAGATCCCCCCTCAGCTCCTCCCTGTCTTCTGCCACTGCAAGGTCCCGCCAGGCTGAGTTCTGAAGACCTCTGGTCCCAGCCACCCTGGGGTCTGGAGAGCCCTCTGCATCCCCAAGCTTAGTGGAGACTGTGGTTTAACTGTCCCTTCTGTCCACAGGGAGAGAAAGGCGATGCCGGCAACTCTATTGGAGGAGGCAGGGGGGAGCCCGGCCCTCCAGGGCTCCCAGGACCCCCGGGGCCCAAGGTGAGTCTTGCTGGGGTCGGGGTGTCCAGGGAGATACTTTCCTGAGGTCTCTGTCCTCAGGAGATCTGTGTCCCGAGCTCCCGCCTCCTGCAGCCTCCCCCTGATTCAGGGATGTGAGTTCTTGCAGGAGCTCCTGCTTCCAGGAAGGGTGCCTTCCCCAAGCACCTGGACAGCCCCGGGGACTCAGGTGGAGATGCTGCAATAGCCTCGTGTTGGCTAAGGAGGATGTAGGTCTAAGCACTGGCCCCAACTGGAGCTGGCAGGCCGGGAGGACCATTGCAGAGAAGGGGCAGCTCCAAAGGGGACCATCTCACATTCCTTTCACTGGCCAGAAACTGCCATGGGGAGACTTCAGTTTCCAAAGCAGCTACCTTCCATGTTGCCCAGTGTGCTTCAGTAGCACATCCTCTGCTTCCCTCCCCCAATGGCCACAACAGCTGGAGCTGGGCTAAGCCAGAGCCGGGAGCCTGTGACTCCATGCAGGTCTCCCAGTGGGCTGTAGGATTCCAAGTATTGGGGCATTCTCTATTGCCTTCCCAGGTGCATTAGCAGGGAGTGGATTGAATGCAGAGCAGGTGGACACCAGATGGCACCTCTGATATAGGATGCCAGCATTATAAGCAGTGGTTTAAATCTGCTGCACCATGACACGGGTACCCCATGAATGAGTTGGTTTGAGGCAGTACACTCCTCCGTTCCCCTACATAGGTTACAGGGAAGCTCCTCGCAGCCTGTCTGTCCACAACCAAGCAGGGGTACATGAGCATGAGAGGAATGAGAGGAAGCCAGATGAAGTAGCAGAAGGGCCTCAGGCTACCCCCATATGACTGGAGCTCCCCAGCCTGAGCTTCAGCCTTGTCAAGGCAGCCCTGCCACCCAGGCTCACCCCTACAGGGCATCTGACTTATCTTGGTCACTACCATGCTGCATCCTGAGATAACAGAGCAATCTTGAAGGCTGTGTTCCCCAGCAGAGATCCACTAAGCAGGCACTGGCCTTTCTGCTTCCCCCCATCACTCAGGCAGGGACTAAGGCTGTCTCTTCTCAAGGACTGCAAGTTCCCAAATGACCTGCTCCCCACCTTCAACAAGTCATGCTGGTGACAGTGCACAGTATAGGTGGGGCTGCAGCTACAGTGGCCATGTGTGCTAACCAAGGATAGAGGAGAGGCTGGCAGGACCATGTTTACTCCAGAGGATGGCACAAAACTCAGGGGGAAGGGAAGTAGTAAGGAAGGCTTCCAGAGGAGGTGAGACCCAGGCTGGCGTAGGGTTGGGGTGAGTCAGATTTGTGGGATAGTTGGGAGCTAGTAGATGCCAGCTGGGAGAGAAGGAAAGACATCCAGACTACGAGTGGTGAGACCAGCTTGTCCCAGCTGCCCTGCATGCCCTTATCTCATCTCTGTTCTCTTGCCCAGGGAGAAGCAGGTGTCATTGGCCAGGCCGGCCCCCCAGGACTGCCAGGAGAAAAGGTAAGGGTTCCCACAACTAAGAGTTGCAGAAAGCCAAGTCAGCTGAAAGCCACGCCCCTGCTCAGAGAACCTGTGTGGGCCATCCCTAGGGCTGTGGACATGAGCACTGGCCTCCAGCTCTCCTGGCTGGGTTGGGCTTTAGAAAGCCACCCCATGCGAGAGCAGGTGTGCACAGCCTGGCCCAGGGATGGGATATTTGGAGTGACCCAGAGCCCTGGCTCCTGGCAGTTTCCCAAGCCTCTGGTCCAGGTGGGAGTCTCACTTCTCTCCAGCCATGAGTGGCTACTGTGTCCCTCACAGGCACACCATGATGTGAGTGCCTTGTGGGGAGAGGTGGGGGAATTGAGAGGGCAGTTTAGCTGGAGGTAGCAGCAGCTTCACGTTCCATGGTCTGCTAACTGCAGGGCCACCAGTGAACCCAAACTTTTGTTTTTCCTTAATTCTTACTTTCTTTTTTAAAGGATCTTCAATTGGTCACATTACCCCAGAAACATTGGAACTGTAGTTGGTTTGCCTCAGTTTCATCTGTTCCCTGTCCCCTCCACCCCCACCATCGTATTTGCACCAGGAACAAATACCCCTCTTCTGGAGGATTGGGTATCGCCACACCAGTGTCCTCCTGAAACCATACCTGCCCCCCACCCACATTTAGTTAGAGTCTTTTACAAAAGGGTGAACTCCAAAAGAACTTGAAGATCCCCATGACAGTTATCGACCAGCCAGGCCCTGGGCAAAATGCTAGGGTTCCTGATAACCTGAACAGAATGCACATAAAGAAAGCAAGGGTGGAGGCCCCCAGGCCCAAGCAAGTAGCTGACTTGGGACTAGGGAGAGATGGCCAGAGGACAGAGGGTGGCAATTAATCCAGGGCAAAGAGAACAACATGCAGGGGAGATGGCAGGCAGCTCAGAGGACCCCAGGCCAGGGAAACATGGCAGGTGACAGGCATGGCTTCCTGGAGAGGTGGTATCTGCTCCTCCGTGACAAGAGATCAATGGGCTGTTGGCCGAGCCCAGATGAGACTCCCACTCTGACTCCATAGACCTAACATGTGACACAGCTGGAGACATCAGGTGCCCTGTCCCCAGGTCTGTCAGCCCAGCTCACTCCGATTGTGCCCTGCAACCCAGCCCAGGGCAGATGGGGAGCAAGGCCCACATCTGTCTTACCCAGAGCCACAGCATGGTTTAGCTCCTGAGGTCTGGAGGGCAATGGGTAAGGCCCCAAGTTGGGGGCTGCCATGGCAACTGTGCTGTGCAGACTCAACCGGTCTACACTGCTCCATGGGAGGTGTCTCCATTCTGCAATACCTCATTGCATCTCCTGAGTGGACGGGCTCCCAGCCAGGGACCCCTTTCAGCTGCTCAGGATGCCCTGTATGCAGGCAGGTGCAGCCAGTGGGAGCTGCAGACTCCACGGGAGAGGGAGTAAGCAGCTCTCAGGCCCCTTACCCAGCTCTGGGGTGAGCACTGGTTTGCCTTGCAGGGTTCCAAGGGAGAGCCAGGGAAAGGCGAGATGGTGGATTACAATGGCAACATCAGTGAGGCACTCCAGGTAAGGGGGGATCCCCCAGAGGTGAGAGGCCTGCGGAGAGGGTGCTGCTGGCCCTCAGCTTTTCAGTGCAGCTGATGGCCAGGAGAGGGCCCACCCTTGATGTCACTCCTCCAGTCTCTTGCTGCTCAGCCTCCAGGCTAGTGAGCCCTGTCACTGGGTGTCCAGGAAGCCTAGATTCCTGTCCTCGCCCAGCTTGCCAGCAATCCCGGCTCTGGAAGCCACCTGGCATCCTGCAGGGTGCCAACCCATGCAGGGCTCACAAGCCTTACTTATGCCAATCACAAACCCACTCACCCCTCTTTGGCATCAGTGGAATCCTTTCTCAAGCTCACGAGCTCCCCACCTTTTAGGCCAGGTTTCTCCACCTGGGCAGTGGTGAGTGTGGAAGGTGGATAGGCTGGGCTGTGCAGCATGAGGCACTAGCTGAGTAGTTCTGTGCTTCCAGATGGGAATGAATGCCCTCTGGAGGACAAAATCGCTCTTGGTACATTTATAACCCCACTCCCTAGGTGTAAGATTCCTGTCCCAAAGCCAGCAGTCATCCCAAAAAAACATCCTGTATGTGGCTACGCTGAGTCTTTTTAGACCTTGACATTGGCTTGTGGGAGAAGAGGGAAGACCAGGAAGGGGGGATCCAGCAGAGTAGGCGGTGCAGGGTGGGCGGGCAGCTGAGCCAGTGCTGGGTGATCTCTGGGCAGGAGAAGCAGGAAGTGAGGCTCTCCCACCTCATGCTGCTTGGAGGGCTCTGTCCCACCAAGGGGAACTTGGTTGACTGAGTTGACTGAGTGCTGTTGCTTTTTCAGGAGATCCGCACACTGGCCTTGATGGTAAGTCCTCCCCTCTTCCTCGCTTTCCCAGGGGCTCGGGGCTGGCAGCCAAGGAGGGCAGCATGGAGGCAAGAACTAACATCCCAGGGCTGGCAAATTCAGAACCAGTCACCCCACTGTATGTCACACCCCAGTCCCAGATGGATCATCCATAAGCTTTGCTGGGGGACACTCATATGTATCATTGGAAATAAAACATGCCTGGAGACATTCTCCTCTTAAAATCGACTGAGGTCCAATGCTATGTGCCCATTTCAGGCGAGTGTGGACACAGGTACGCCCACCCTGGTCACTCCAGAGAGTCCCTGTGGGCTCCTCAGCAGTCAGGGCTGCAGCCACCCACAGTCTTGGCCACCGCTGTGGTGCCTCTTGTCACTGCATGTGGACTGTGCCCTCTGCAGAGTCTCGTGGGATGGACTGATGCCCCATGGAGCTTCTCTGGCTCCCACTGCTATGTCTGAGATGCAGCTGTGTCCCTTCCTTGAAGTGTCAGAGTTCTGTCCCCAGGTCCCTGCCACATGAACACACTGCACCTTCTCCCACGGACAGACACCTGCGTGGTTTGCGAGATGCATTTCTATTTCACCTCCTGGGGGTCCCCAAAACTTCTACAGGTATCCTTGAGTGAGGATGAAGAGCAAGAAGCTGCTGGCCACAGCTGTCAGGCTTCTCTTGGCTTTACCCCCAAACACATTTGCCACTTACTTGCTGACACATTGGGGTCCCCATGACATTTTCTTTGTAATTGCAAGTTCCTAGCCCTGAAGGCATGTATGATGTAGCTGACCCTCTAGGCCAGCCCCACCATCAGCCCTCTTTATAGGACCACCCTGCTCAGCCATAGGGTTCTCTCAGGTACCTTTGCTCTTTCTCTCCCCAGGGTCCTCCTGGTCTTCCTGGGCAGATCGGTCCACCCGGAGCTCCAGGGACCCCAGGCCAGAAGGTGAGGCCAGACTCATCCTGGAACACAACCCCACTCACCCACCTGAACCCTACCCTGCCCTGTCATCCACCCAGCCCTCGCATCCCACTGTGCTCCCACCACAGCCTCCATCCTGGCTACCCCCTGCCTTCACCCTCTGCTATGGTGGGTCTAGGCCAAGAAGCGTGGCATTTGAGCCCATACCTCTGCAGTTCTGTGCTCTGTCCTCTGCTCGGGATGTCAGGATACCCCTTTCCCTGCAAGTCACCTTACCTGGAAAGTCCAACCTTTCCAGGCCTTTGTCAGCATTTCAAGCCCAACTCAAAGGCCGCCTCCTCCTAGAAGCTGCCCCTGATCTATCACCGCTGTTTCCTCCCTGCAGCAGCACCTTCAGCATTTCCCCCAAGCCTCCCCCAATGCCTATCCTGACCTAAGAAGAGATTGGGTGGGGATGCAGGCGAGGGTGCTGTCCATGGTGTCTGGATTCAAGCTGACAAGGAGCCTGGACTGTTCAGGGCCTTCTGAAGCAGCAGGTGGGCCAGGGATGGACGGGACCTGGATGCAATTCCTAGTTCCCCAGGGTCAATGATCCCAGGAGCCTTGGCTACATGCCCCTGTCACTGGCCCACAATGAAAATGGTGCAGGCGAGTACAGCTAAGCACAGGGGCCCCCTGGCCCACGGGCAGTGCTGTGTCTGCCCTGAGTGAGACTTGCCTATATTTGTTCTGGCTACAGGGGGAGATTGGACTACCAGGCCCTCCAGGACATGATGGAGAGAAGGTGAGAACAGACCCTTCCAGACAGTTCTGTTCATTGGTCCTCAGCTAGGACTGGGCAGTTGGGGTAGGGGTGGGCAGGAAGGCTGTGGAACAGGCCCCGCTGTGAGTCCCATGGCACAAGAAGGGGAGGAGTGAGAGAGGGACCCACACTTCCAAGACCCACAGAGCCCCATCCCACAGGCTAAAGGAGAAACAGGTAGGTCAGGCTGGGAAGGGCTCCCCACCCCAACTGCCTGGGTCCCCCAGTTTTTTCCATTCTCCTTCCTTCTCCTCTCCCTCATCTGTGTGTCTGAAAAATACTGTTGCTGTCTTCCCAAGGGACCTCGTGGCAAGCCAGGAGACATGGGCCCCCCTGGTCCTCAAGGCCCCCCTGGAAAGGATGGACCTTCAGGAACGAAAGGAGACACTGGCCCTCCAGGGAACCCAGGAGAGAAGGGAGAGAAAGGGGCACCAGGCCCAGCAGGCTCACCGGTGAGTGCCACAGCTCCTGGCCCTTGTGCATGGCCCACACATGTAATGCCAGCTCTGCACAACCCCAATGGCTGCCCAGAGCCATCTGCCAGGATTAGGAGTAGGGGCCCTGCTTGGTACCTGCCCACCAGGCTACCCTGGGAAGGCCAGAATCTACTCAGGAGATCTAAGTCCTCGCTGTGACCTGGGAAAAGTCACTGACTGGGCTTAGTAGAACCTTCATTTGCTCATCTTTGAAATGGGACAGTAACCCTTGGATACCTCTGGAGAGCATACAGGAGCCTCGCCCTTGGAAATGGTGCATGTGTGAGAGAGGGGGCCTCAGCCCATCCCACAGGACAACCTACTTGTCTCAGGAGCCTCCTCTGGGCTCCTCGGGCCTCCACCTGTGCCCTGGACTTGGAATAAGGAAGCCGTAGGCGCATGCACAGTGGACACAGATGCTCAACAGGATAGCTTTGAGCTTGACTAACAGAGAACTTTGCCAATCTGCAGGGTCTAGACGGCCCAACTGGGGAGAAAGGAGAACCAGGTGACCAGGGCAGGCCTGGAGCGACAGGATTGCCTGGCCCCATCGGGCTCCCGGGAGTTACAGTAAGGCGAGAGGGCTGGGCGGTAGGGGCACACGCGTGGGAGTGTTCTGCTCTGGGGTCACCAGCCTGGGGGTGCCTGGTGCTGCAGGGGGGCTGCACCTGTTCCCCCTCCGCCAAGGAGCAGCTCACAGCCCTGTGGCCTCTGTCCTCCGGCACCAGCCTGGTTCAAAGGTGCTGAGGTCAGATTCAGTGGCAAGAGATAAAGAGGCGAGCCAGTACAGATGTGACCCCCCCCCCCCCAGACCATGGCTATCTTACCTAGCAGAGACAGCAAGCAGGCAGTTCCCAGCTTTCCCACGCATCCATTCAGTGGAGGGGTGGAGCAGCTCCAGTGGGGTGGGATGCTCCCACATGCAGCCTGGGGAATTCCTGGCCAGCCGTGCCCCGCTGGCCTCCTCTCCCCATGGAGACCATGGCCTCTGGAACCACATCTACTTCCTATTGCTGTGTAACAAGTCCCCGGCATCCTGACAGACTCAAAGGCCCTTTTACACACGCGTCTCCTAGCCCGGGGCCCAAGCATGCCCTCCCAGGCTTCTCTGCAGAGCCTGAGGAGGCAGTGATGCAAGTGCAGATGCCCATGTTCTCACCTGCACCTGGCGTCCCCTTCCAAGCTCCCTGGCTCTTGGCATTACTCAGTTCCTTGCCAGGTAGGACTGAATTCCCCCAGCTCCAAGGGGCCACCTTCAATTCCCTGCCACACAGTACTCTCCATGGTGAGCAGATCCGATTTGAGCAGCCAAGGCCAGGACCAATAGAGGGTCCCTGCAGAGTCTAGTACTGATAAGGTAGACCCAAGGTGTGTAACATTGGAACAACTCTCATCTTGTGATAGATGTTCTTTGTACAGTGGTACTGGTCATCTGTAGCATGCTCAAGGGAGTGACATCCCATCACCTTTGCACATGCCCTGCACTGTGGCTTGAAACCAAGTCCCAGAGGCACCACAGGAGGGTCCACACCAGGCACCAGCCTGACCTGTGGGCTGGAGGGCAGCGAGCCTTTCTAGCACCTGCCTCGGTCTGCTGTCCAACAGGCACTCACCTCCCCGGGGTTGCTCTCTGCTGACAACCTAGAGACAGTCACCTTCCAACCCAGTTTGTCACAGATGTGAAGTGTGTTTGTACCCAAACTCTCCAGGTACTGGCAGTCACAGTGTGGTGTTTTGTGCCCACAGGGAGAGAAAGGACAAGCTGGGGAGAAGGGTGACCCAGGAGCAGAGGTAGGTAGCTCTTCCTGTGGGGCCTTGTCGGACATCAGTCACTGCAGAATGCCCAGAGTTCCTGTGCCTTGGGGTGGGACTGGCACCTGCCAGCCCCAGGCGAGTTCAGGAATCCGAGCATCTGCTGGGCACTGCCATGGGTGGGAACTGAACCCTGGGCATATTTCCAGGTTTCCTACCTACCTGTATCTTTACTAGCTTCTCAGAGCCCTTGCCGTGTGTCTGGACTGTCCCTCTGGGCCCCCAGCTTCCCAGGGAATGAGCAGCAGAGTGGCAACTACTCAGAGAACCAAGTGAGAATGGGCCACCTACTCAGGGTCTGAATCCCTTTGTCATGTGGCTTCACAAGGAGGCTTTCCAGATAGCACCACTTGGAAAAGTGTATCTCTAGAAGGAAGAAGACGATGGCAGAAGGAGAGGGGACTGGAAGGGAAGGTCACCAGGGTGTTGGTGACAGGGCCTGGGCAACTACAATCCTGTCTCCCAGCTAAGGAAGAGACCCCCCACGCCCCTGGCTTCTGACACCCTTGATGTCACCCTGTCTGGTTTAGTGAACAGCCCTGATACAGGATATGTATATTGCTTTTTTAAAACTGGAGACTCTCTTACAAAAATTAGTCTAAATTAGCCTAAAACATTAGATGTCTCCCAGAGCAGACATCTGGTTCCATGTTGATTCACTGAGACATCTACATCCCATATCGATGCCTGTCTGAGAGCTCCAGCTCCACTTCCCATCCAGCTTCCTGCTGAAGTGCACCTTGGGAGGCACCAGCAGTGGCTTAAGTCCTTGGGCCCCACCACCCATGTGGGACCCCCAGATCAAATCCTAGGCTCCTGGCTTTGGCTTGGCCCAGCCCTGCTGTTGCATTCAGTGGGGGACTGAACCAGCAGGTTGCACATCTCTATCTATCTACCTTTCAAATACAAAACTATATATAGTTTTTAATGTTTCTCCTGGTGTCAGTGTTATGGTACAGCATATTAAACCAACCCCTGCAATGTTGGCAATCCATATGAGAATATGGGTTAGGGTCCTGGCTACTCCATTTCCAATCCAGCTCCCTCTTAATGAGTTTGGGAAAGCAGCAGAACACAGCCCAGGCCCTTGGGCCCCTGCCAGACACATGGAAGACTAGAACCAGGTTCCAGGGTGCTGGCTCTGGCTTTGGTTTGGCCCAGTCCTAGTTGTTGCTGCCGCCATTTGGAGAGTGAATTAGCAGGTGGAAGGTCTCTGTCTTTCTCTCTCTCTCTTTCTCAGTCTCTCTCCGCAAACTCCTATAACTCTGCCTTTCAAATACATTAAATAACTCTTTGGAAGCAAATGTTCCTCTGTAAGTATTCACCATAGAAGCTGGAGGAAGCCTACATTTGTAACAAGAAGGAAAGGGTGGAATGTCTGGTGGTGCTAACACGAGCAGTGATAATAGTCACCATGCCTGAGCACCCTCCATGTGCCACGTGCTACTGTCAGCCTTGGCTGTATAGCAGTTTATTTCCATTCCATCCAATGAATAGCATGTCAGCTTTAAAAGGAGGCTTTTGGAGAACATGAAGCCAGATTTTTCTTTGTGAACTTGTATGTGTGTGTGTATAAAATCCAAGTCTGCATAACTTCAGCCCTACTATATGCATCCTAAAAAAGGGAAAGGAAATAGAACAACAGATATATGTTAGCAGTGTTTTTCAGCTAGGTTAACCCAGAGTTGTGTTGTTTTTCTCTCTTGCAGTTCTCTCTAATTTATAAAATATTTAATGATCCTGAATTACTTTTACACTTGTGTGGTTCTAGGACTGTGAGTGTATGCACAGCCACAGGCTAATCCACATATTATTCACCTGTCATCCAGTGGCCTGGATGCTTAGGACAGTAGAGTCTGCGGAGATCACATCCTCCACAGAGAGGCCAGAGCAGACACAGCTGAAAGCCCTCAGTTCCAAAAAGCACCAGAGGCTGCCTGCCTCCCAGTGCCCTGCGAGAGCTGCCCTCCTTGGCCCATGGTGCAGGCCCTCCTAGCTACAGGAAGCTGGGCGGGAAGGGCCCAGCTCAAAAAGCAGCAGAGTGACAACCGCAGACATGGGTGTCCATATTCAGTAGACTGACTGCATTAGGCACTGACTGCCATGCCCTTCTCTGTCTCTTCCACTGCTACCTGCCCTCGAAGGAAATGGAGGCTGGTAGGTGTCCCAAGTTTCCAACCTGACTTGGGCCTTTCAGCTGAGAAAATGTCTTATCCTCCTCCGACCTGGCAGTTCCTCTACTGCATTGTGGCCATGTTAGGAGGGAGGTCCACCTAGAGTCTAACAGGGCTCCCTTTTGACTTTTAGGTTCCTGGGCCGCCAGGGCCAGAGGGTCCCCCAGGAGCTCCGGTAAGTTGGGAGAGTTTGCCAGCGTTTCTGATTCCTGGGATTGGGTCCCCCAGCAACCACTGGACCCCGCCCCCACCTTAGGCAGTGATCACCTTGCTGTTCCTGTGCCCTTCCCTCTCAGGGGAAGTGCACTGTCACATGACACCAAGGTGCCCCTTGCCCTGGAGATGGTTGACCGCCTGGCAGCCCTGGCTTCCTTTGTCCCTAAGCTCTGTCCTATGTGGACTTAACCCTTTGCTGCCAGGCCTCTGCTGCTCCCCTTCCTCCTGCCTGCACCTAGCCAACAGAAGCCCAGGGTGAAAATGGAAAATGGCCCTTTCAACATGGTATCTGCTAGGGTTATACGAATAGAACCATGAGCCTCCCTTTTGCAAGGCACCTAAAGGAACCTACCCCACCCCCCAAAAAAAAGAAACAAAGCACCCAAACCCACAGATACTGGTCCTTCCTCTGCTTAGTTCACAGTCCCCATGACACAGGGTGGCCCCTGGTATCACTGCTAGAAGTAGCAGGAGCAACTCTAATTATAACCAGCACTTGAACATTCCCTTATCACCTCAAATCACTGCACAGCCCAGGCACTAGCTCCGTGATGCTCAGCCTGTGGGCAAGAGCGTTAGCTGAAAATGCAGTTCTAATGCATCTGCTTTGTTCTGACTCCAATTGCAGGGACTCCAAGGTGTTCCTGGGCCAAAGGTAAGAGGACATTACACAACAGGTGCCACATGAGGGAGAGGGAGGGGGGCTGCATCTGTGACAGCAGGAAAGAGGGACAATGCTTCAGGGGCCCAGATGGTGTCACGTGAGTTCTAGTTGTAGGGGCAGTGAAGCCAGGAAGGAACCCCACAGGCCCTTGAACAGCCAGCATGGATACCTAGCTTGTTTTGGATTTAGAATTTCCCCACTCATCAGCCCCACAACATGGCAGTGGAGAAGTGCCTTTGCCACCTTCTTGTCCCAGGTCCCTCACTAGTTCTGAAGTGTCCAGGAAAGGTGGACAAGAACTTAACTCTGCCCAGGGCCAAGCCCACTGCACCCTGGCCAGACTCTCCTTGTCTCCCACATGCATTTTAAATGGGTTGAGCTGGAGACTGCTGGTGTGACTGTGTTCTGGCCTCCTGTCCCAACATCCTTCAGGAGTCAGGATGCTCCTCCTGACTCCCTGGTGAACCGTGGGGTTCTGTGGGTGACAACGGTTCTTAACGTCTGCCAGCAGATGCCTGCACAGCGGCAGGGCTCCTGCTTTGTAAACCCCAGGAACTGCCCTGTGGGTTTATCCTCACTCCACCTGTCGTGTTGCCCCTTTGTGGACCTTAAAGTTGCCGCAGGGACACAGAGGATGCTTATCAACAGAGTGACCACATAAGAACTAAGGGATTCTCGGCACCTCTAGCCCGGCCATGCCAAGCCAGCCACCTCCACCCCTCCCTCTGACCTTACACAGCAGCAAGGCCCCTGGACCTCCAGAAGGCTGGAGGGAGTCATCTGGGACACACCCTCCTCTGATCTCCTGGCTCCATTTCCTCCAGGGGGAAGCAGGACTGGACGGAGCAAAAGGCGAGAAGGGCGTCCAGGGCGAGAAAGGAGATCGAGGGCCCCTGGGACTGCCTGTGAGTATAACACAGCTGGCAAGATGCCTGGCGCAGAGGCGCTGGTGGCCCTAGGGTACTGGGTGGGCACTGGAGAGGGCTCTGAAACGACTTGCGGCTCTGATTCCCCAACCTGGGCAGGCCTATAAGCCCTGCTGCTCTCCTACCCTGATCCTGGTTTTGGAGGAATGGGAAGTGACCTAAGGCAGGAACCACTCACAATGGGAGTGGCTCAGCCCAAATGTGCCAGATTTCAGGGCTCAACAAGTCTGCTGCCCAGGTCAGGCATGGAGGCTGGGGAACCGTGGGTCTTGAACATTCTCCACCCACTCCTGTTTTCTTGGAAGTGTTCCCAGAGAACCCCCAGTCTTTCTTTCTTCAGCATGGGCTACAGCAGAGAAACACACCAAGAAGTTAGACTCTGTGACCCGCACAGGCTGAGGCCGCTCCTGGCCTAGAGATCTTAGGTCTCAGCGCCCCTCCCCCTGGTGAGCAGCAGCTGCATTTCCAGAGGTGGCAAGGCCCTTGACTTTGGCTTCCACTCTCTCACTACTGCTGAGCCAGGGGCTTCTGATTTGTTCCCAAGTTGTCATGGTCCAGAAAGCCCTAGAAAAGGAAGGGTTAGCCAGGCTGGGCCAGGGTCTGTCTTCCACCTGGCCAAGAGCTCCTTCCAGCCACCCAGCTCAAGGCCGACCCCTGCTCTGCATAGACATACAGAGCCAGGGGACAATAGGAGACCCAACTACCCTGGCCAGGCAGATGCTGATTCAGGCCTGTAATCCCAGAAACCAGACAGCTAAGGGTAGAGTTTTGCCCTCACCCTATGCCTCGTTAGAGCACAGAATGCAGGAATAGTTAACTTGTAAAGCTGGTTCACTCAACAGACTACATAACACTGATGACTTGAGCAGGCATTGTTCCGTGTCTTGGGCTGTATCCAGAAGGACCCGGTACTGTTCACTGTTCTGTTCAAGAGTCTTCCTAGCCCTACCTAACCCCTCAAGTACCTCCTGTAAGGCACTCCCCATCATCCTAGTGATCCCTGGAGGATTCATTCATGAGCTGCGTGCAAAAGGTACAAGCAAGTAAGGCCAGCAGAGGATGTTCAGGGATAGACAGTGTCCCCAGCTTGTGTGTCAGTGGGGGCAGGGTGCAGAGAAATGGTTTTTTCCTACTTAAGGAAACAGAACAAGTAGATGACAGCTCCTGGGAACTTCAGAGGCCCATAGGAAATGGTAGGAACTAGGGTGACTCAGGGAACCAGGTGTTCCTTTTGCAAGGAGCAGCTCCTTCTCAGCTCTGCTGGTTCTTGCCTTGGAACAATGGAAATCTCCCCATTTTCTAGCATGAGAGCAAAAACAGTTTGCCATATGGTCAATCACATACACTGGATCAGAGGCTCAGACATGGCCCAAGGGCCTCCAGCCCATGCCCTCCACTCCGGGACTCCCAGTGGTGACACTGCACAGACAACGTGTGTTTGGGCATTGAGTTGAAGTTCCCTTGCATGCTCTATTCCACGTGGTACAGCCCTGCTTTCCCATCCCACTGAGCCTATCTGCCCATCTGCCCTACAGATGTGGTTCTCCGTATCGGGTGCACCCTGGGATCCAAACGTATGAGAAGCTCAAGGGACGGGAAAGTGGAAAAGATGCGCTTATTCTAGCACAATAGGTTTTGGAAATCTACATACAGTTCCCTCATTGTACACATTCAGTTTGGACTTCTTGTAGACTCCCTTGGGTTGTTAGTTGGTCCCTGCTCTTGGAGACCGTCAGTTGAAGCAGGCCAGGCTGGGGCTTAAGCATCTCGATCCTTTCCTAACATCCATCCCAGGAGACACTAGTGCGCAGCCAGCGTTGGGAATCACAGGCCACTCACCTGGTGAGCAGAGCTCAGCCTCAGCATTGCGGAGTCCAAGAGCTGAGAAACAGGCCCTGTAGAACCATTCAGGCGACGCCCTCTCTCCAGAAGAAAGCAGTCCCCTCTTCAGCGCATCCCCTCAATCCCCCACTCCCTGGCCTCTGTTGGAAGCAGCTCTCAAGAGCTCCATCCTTACTGGCTCAAGCCTCTGCTGCTGCTTTCCACCTCCTTGCTAAGTTGACATCTTCAGTAAATTCTCCCCTAGCTTTCCCATAGGCACAGCTTTGTAAGCCAGGATTGCAGCTGGAGTCCATTCCCAGCAAGTGTGCCTCACACAACCAGAAGTAAGGATGCTGAGGAGCAAAAGGCTTACCCATCTGCTTGTGGGGGAGGAGAAGGGAGGTGGCCTTAGGACCCATGTCCCCACAGACTGACCCTAAAGCCTTTGTCCCTGAAGGGGCCTTATGGGCAGCTCAGGGAGGAGCTGAGCCATTGATGAGCTCTGCACACCTGTGTATGTGGAGTAGCAGGCATCCTTGACTCAGGACGTTCTACCTGCTGGTGTGAGCGTAGCCAGCCCCCACCTAGGTTGCACAAGCTGATGGTAGAAGGCAGGGCTGAGTCCCTCAGGGGTTGCGAGCATGGCCTTGTCTCAACAGGGTATGCAGACAAACAAGGGAGCTCACCCTCACCTGGGGCCCCACCCTCACCTGGATCCCCTCCACATAACACCCACCCACCCCACCCCTGTCTCAGGATCTGGTCCCCGACTCCTCTCCAGGAGTTCCTTTGTGAGTTCCTCTCCCAGAGGAGTCACCAAAGCCCCTTGGGGGCAGAAGGGGGCTTATCAAGGAAGACAAAGCCCAGCAGGGTGCGAGGGGCGTGGAGGGTCAGAGTGGCCACCTGCTCAGGTCCCCACGCCACCCACCCAGCGGCCCGCCGCTGCCTGTGGTGTCTCCGTGTTCTTGTTGGTGTGCCTGTCCTCCGAGCTTGTCCCTCCCGTGGTGTTTGATGGCCGGTGTTTGTGTCTGTCCGGAGTCACTGCTTTACTCACCTCTTCCCTCCTGTTCTTCCCTTTCTCCACATCCCATACCTCCCTCCCCCTTCTTTTGGCCACACTGTGCCCTTCGTCCAGGGAGCATCAGGTTTGGACGGCAGGCCTGGGCCACCGGTGAGTGTCACATCTCCATCATCCCCTGCCCCATACCCTGCCTGTGGTCCCTCTTGTCTTCCCGCTATGGCCTCCTTTTCCCTCTAAGTCTGGCCTTGTCCCCACCCCCAAACCTCAGAAGGGTCCTATGCTATGTTCTGGATCCACAGCACGTAGCATACTACGGTGGGGGTGAGGAGGGATGCTGAGACCTGCTAGGGGTGGGAGGGGAAGGGGCCTGAGGCAGCTCTGTCAGGCCCTGAGAGCTCAGCTTGGCCAATCAGGCCACAGTGTGACCCCAACAAGCACAACAGTGTCAGTACATCATGCAGGATCGTGTCCATGCTGTGAGCTCTGTCCATCTGCTGTGACCCATGAGGCTTTCTACACAGAGTGGGCTGCACAGAGTGGGGACAGCACTGCAGGTTGAGGGCAGGCATAGCATGGAACAGCAGGGTGAGCCTCAGCACAGCATCCCATGGGCACATTACAGCCACACCCAACCAGGGCTGTGTCCCAGAATGAGTGAGCACATAGGGTGCTTTTTTCCCCCATTCCTTCTGATTGTAGAAAACAGACAAGACACCACCTGCTCCTGACTCAGCATTCGGCTCCTCTGCCGGTGACAGGCAACAGCAACCTGGGGAACACACCCTCCCTGCCACTTCCTAGGCCCTTTCCTAGGACCCTCTTGCTTCTCTACCCTGCTGCATGGGATTGCCAGAGCCACAGAGCTGCTGGCTGCAGCCTGTGACCAGTGCTGTAGCAGGGGTCATCCATCCAGAGTTGGGAGGCCGGACTTTCCTGATCAGCAGCATCGCCCCTCACACCCACAGACAAAAAGTGCCCAAGGCCAGCCCACAAGGCAAGATGCTCATGATCTGGCTGTCATGACACTCAAGGGCAATAGGACATGCAGACAGGGTGGAAGGGTATGTTGTCATCTAACTCCAGAAAACCTTCCCAGGAGGGTGCTGGGGCAGGAGAGCAGCTCACCAGTGATTCCAGGGAAAGCTTGAAGTCATTAGGAATCAGAGAAGGACCAGGAGTGAGCCCCAACAGGGCCTTGTCCTACTGAATGCCCTCAAGAAGAGGAGGAGGCAGCACCTGCTCTAGGTGACCTTTTTGTAGAGCTCCTCCTTCCTTGGGTTACTGCGGTTAACATCACAGACTTTTGCACATCAAGAATTTTTCAGGCATTTTGTGACTTTGAGCCTTCAGCAGTGCCTACCCATACCTCTCTTGGTCCTCTCACCTGGCCCACCTGGCCCATCTGGCCTAGGATCTGGGTCAGGGCTGGGCTGAGCTAAGTCTGTCTTGGACACAGAAGAGCAGTGCACGTCCATGTGTTCTGTTCACTTGGACTTGAGATTTGATTTTTCTCATAAAATCCAGAACCTATCTTTAAAGGAAGATGTTTGGGGAGACCAGTTATGCACTGCCAATGTTATAACCTTCCACTGGGCACTTCTTGGGCGTCAGGTGCATTACCAGATGCTGGCATGCATCCAGACCTATAATCCTGGCAGTGGACTAGGTGGTAGGTGCACACGCTCCCAACCTGAGTTCGCAGAGGGAAAAGTTGACACTCAAACCAGCTGAGGAACCTCCCCACGGCAAGGCCAAGACCATCCTCGAACATGGGGGTTTGGCCTTTCTCCCCACCTCGGTGCTGCTCTCAGTAATGCTCACAGCTTCCCTCTCCCCTTGTGGCTGCAAAGGGGCACAGTCACATCTTCTTGCCTTTGGTTTCCATGGCAAGTAAACGAGCACTTTGCCACCTGTCAGCGCTGTACATGGAGCTCCACAGCCCAAATCCACACCCCATGTTGTGCTCAGAGTGATTGGAGACTCTGAAACAAATACTGGGTCCAGTCAGGCTGCTCACGGGAAGCTGGGAAGATGTGGGCTGACGTTGCCACAGCAAACCCTGCTCTGTCTCCAAGCAACGCAGCTCTGATGACTGCAGCCCTTGGCCCCTGCCCCCCAGCCCTGCATAGGAGAGCTCCCCACACACCCCACCACCAGGCCAGCATGGTGCAACACCTGAGGCCTGATAACTCACTTCTAGCCAGCAGTGGAGACCTAAGGTTCTCAGCTGGCTGCAGTCTGAGTCCAGGGATGGGCATGGGTCTGCAGTGGGGTGGGTGGTGGCTGAAGAACCTCTTGTGTCTGCCTCTGTGTGTATGTCCCCATTGCTCTCTCTGTGGCATGAAGACCTTCCCGCTGCATGTAAGCTGCGACAGCAAAGGGAGTACCGGCCCCGCCTCCCCCTCCCAGGTGCTTCTGGGAGGGGACAAAATCACGGTTCTGGCATTTTCAGCCTTGGCGAGCTTGGCTATAGTGCAAAAGGGTTTCTCTCCCCCACGGATCCAGCTCTGGATCTCCCCACCTACGACTCGCCAACCCTGAAAACTAGGCCTGGCTCTTTACTCCTGTGCAGGTGTTGGGTGGGGCTTCCGGGGGGGCCCTTCTGCCAGGACCCTCATCCCTGCTCTCTTTCACCTCCTCCAGGGCACTCCAGGACCAGTTGGAGTTCCAGGCCCGGCGGGACCAAAGGGCGAGAGGGTGAGCACCCAGTGAGATTGGAGGGGCAGGCCAGCCTCTCCTGCAGCCCGAGCACCCCAGACCCAATAGAGTCCCTGCTTCAACTTCAGGAGGCTTGGCCCAACCCCTCTCTTCCACTCCACTCCTCCCCTGGATGTTCTCACTGCAGCCTAAAGCAGCTACAAGCCCAGCACATGCTTGTGGAGTGGCTGGGAGTGAACAGAGACACCGGGAGGCAGAGAGCTCCCTGCACCTGGGCCCCTGCCCCTTGGTCTCCCTCATGTGCCATCTAGCACAGCCCCGGGTGCTATTGACACCACACACACCTCAACTCTGTAACATCTTGGAGCTTCTGCACAGAACAGGATGCCAGGGATGTTTAGGAAATCCCTGGAGGGGCACCCAGAGGTCCAGAGACCAGGCATGTTGGGTTCACTTCCAGTCACTTCCTGGCCCTTGAGGCCCTGACACCTCCACAGTGAAGTGGACAAGTACAAGGGTGAGAGTGGAAGGATGAGGCAAGGGGCCAGGAGAGTTTTCCATATTAGGTCCTCCTGGATTGGCTCAAGGCACCTCAGGCACAGGCCCTGCATGGGCATCCATGGAACTCTGCCTGCACAAGCAGCCTCCCCTGTAGCCCTGTGTCCCGGGAGGCTCAGGAGAGGCAAGGGTGGGGAAATGAGAGCTCCTCCCTGCTTTCCCTGGCCTTACCATATCCCCCTCTGTGCCAGCACCCCAGCATGCTGCCTGGGGGACAGGCTCTTCAGGAGAGAGGCTCCTGGGCTCCCAAGGTCCCATGCTTTCCCAGCAACATAGCAAATGGTGATGAACGTGGCTGTGCCAAGGAGGACCCATGGTTTCCTTCTCTTGTTTCAGGGCAGCAAAGGAGACCCCGGGATGACAGGACCAATGGGAGCAGCGGGGCTTCCTGTGAGTCTCATGGGATGGGAAGTTTCTCTCCGTCCACCCCCAGGGTCCCCTACAAATGTGGTCAAGACAGAGCCTTCAGCCTCTGCTGTCTGCAGCGGGACCTCGAGGAGGCTCAAAGTCAACTGCAGACACCCTTGATGCAGGGAGCAGAAAAGTGGGATTTGGCTTGGCACCTGCAACCCCTTTTCCCACTGATTCACTTCTAAGGTTGAACACCTGCATGAGAGAGCCTGTGCTATATTCCTGGCCCATCTGCAGGCTGTTTGCATAGTGGTTCATGGGCACATCTTGTGGCTTTAGAATGGAGAGCAACTGGCACCTTGAAGAAGCTCCAGGGTACTGCCGAGTCAAGCACCTGGCAGGAACAGCTATGGGAACACCCCTCTACCATGCACATCCCGTGTTACCCAACCAGGTTCATAGAACTCAGCATGGTCACCCTCTGCACGATCTCTCCATCAGGGTCATGGGCTGCCGAGCCAGAAGCTCAGGGCTGTGCTCTGGGCTTGGCCCAGACCACACCATCTTCCTCAAGTCAAATTCTTTGAGTATTCTGTTGCCTTGTCCTCATTCTGTAAAATGGGGGTGATGCCCCATGTGTCCAGGAACTCAGGCATCAGGAAGGAGCTTGCTGGGCTTGTGTCACCATCTCCTGCTCTCTCACGAACGTGTGTTCCTGTCTGTGATTCACCGCAGGGCTTACATGGACCACCAGGGGACAAGGGAAGCCGGGTGAGTGTACACCCTCACCACGCTGGGCTACGGTTACTAACATTTTCCTAAAGGGATGGAATGACCAACAGGGGCTTCCTGCTGCAGCATGAGCATGTGATGCTCCCTGAAAAATCCTCTGCAATGAAGCAGCCTTTCCAGCAAGGGCTTAGTGTGTGGCAGGCAGAGAGTCTGGGACGCAAGCCTCTGTGGAATTCTTTTTCCACATGATCAGGGGACACCAAATTCCATGGTGGCTATTAGATTAGCATCACCATCCACCCAAGAGAGCCTCTTTTCCGGCTCTGTGTGGCCCTGTTAGCAGGCCCCTACGTGTCCACTTGGAGATGTCATGGCCTCCTCCTGGCCTTCTAAACCTTGGTTTTTCCAGGCATTCCAGGATACCGGGGAGAGAGAAAATAAATTCTAGTTCTGAGTACAAGCAGACAGTTGTTGTAAGCAGCCAAGCCTCTAAAAAAGTATTGCAGCTGCTATTTGTCTTGGAAAGAGTCAGCAGGGCTATGAGATGCATTGTGCCTGCACAGACCCCTCACTCTCTCCCTTTGGTTTCTGCACCTTCCCCAAGACCAGGATCCCAGATGTCCATGGCCCCCATGGCCAAGAGACTATGAGATATATGCCTTGGTCTTGGGGTAATTTCCCTGCATCAGACCGTGAGGGGGCCTTTGGTTTCCCTCTTGGCTGCTTCCTTGCTGGTTCTCAGGGTGTGAGGCAGGCTCCAGGAAGCCCTTCTGGTGGCTGTTGAAGCTCAAGGAGCTGAAACAAGAAGAAAGGGGAGGAACACACACACGCTGAATGCCCATGGAGAGTCAGGGGGCAGAGTGTATGGCTTCTAGTCTGAACCAGACACCATACTCCCAGAGAGAAAGTACCAGAACCCGTATGTATGCCTCTGGCACCAGTTAATGGCATCCTTTTCAATTGATAACATATGGATCCAACATTTCTGTATCCTCAAATACTCTTTGTTGGCAGGTAGTCAAAAGCAATACTGCTTTCCCTACAAATTCTGCCAGCAAGGGGGCAAGCAAAGCCACCCTTACCAGGGTGTCTATGAAAAGAGCAGGTCTGGAGACCACTGGAGCAAACGCTACCTCCAGACACATGGCCGGCCCTGCCCAGCAGTTCCAGTCCTTAGAGCTGCAGCAGAGCTCTGAGAACATGGTCATCCCACCTCTGCATCGTTGCACTAACCTGGGTTCCCACCGACTCCTCAACTGTTCTAGCTTCCTTGATTGTCTTCCATCAGTATTCTCTGAACCTATCTCTCTGAAGGCTTTTTCAGTTGGCTGCAGACACCAGGTCCTTTGCAGACTACCAAATCATTCCTTCAACTGTTGCTGGTGGTAGCATCGCTGTAGAGGTAGCAAAGTGCTCTCGTCACAGCTGGAAGGACAGGCCAGGGGCCAGTGGCTCTGATTCTCAAGGAGTCGTGGTTGCCACCTGAGCCAGGCCTGCCAGCCCTCAATAGGAACATTCTCTCACTTCCCCTGCCCAGTGTCTGGGCATACATTCCCCAACTCGTTAGAGAAGTTAGGAACAGGAAGAGACTTCAGAAAATCCGTGGGAAATGGGATTAAAAGATCCACTTATTTTGATGCAAAAACAATATTACGGCTATGTAGATTTTTTTTTAATTGGAAAATCAGTTATACAGACCAGTTGAGTTGCCAGCTCATGGCTTTAGCCTGAGTTGTTGAAGGCATATGGAAGACTGACTCAGTGGATGGGTACTCCAGCTCATTTGTTCTCTCTCTCTGTCTTTCAAGCAAATAAAATAATTTTTCAAACATTAAATTAAAAAATATACCTTTTGTGGGGTTTGAGACAGTTAAAAAAAAAAGATTTCTTTCTTTGAAAATCAGACAGACAGAACTCTTCCATCCACTAGGTTCACTTCCTGGATGACTGCAACAGCCAGTGCTGGGCCAGACTGCAGCCAGGAGCCAGCAGCTTCATCCGGGTCTTCCACATGGGTGGCAGGGTCCCAATCACATGGGCCATCTTCTGCTTCTTTTCTCATTAGCAGGAAGCTGGATTAGAAATGGAGCAGCTGGGATTCAAACTGGCAGCTTTTTCTGCTATGCCACAAGCCTGCCCCTGGTTTTATTTATTTCTGTTATCTGCAAAATCATTTACATGGTACAGTGCCCTATTTCTACACATACCCATAGTGTGAACCAATCAAACAAGCCTTTCCATTTCCTTACCTTCTCTGTGTCTGGAGCCTACCAGCTGCTTTCCCAGTTCCATGAACTTTGTGAAGTTGCTTCACTTGTCACTTAGTATGCATCGAGTTCAGAAAACCACAGGGTTGCATAAACCCACCTTCCAGTGCTCCATGAAGATCCCAGAGCAGGACTCCGAGTGCAGGGTCCCCCTGTTCCCTCGTGCTGGGCACTGGACTCTCAGGATGCTCTGTGTCCCAGGAGTCCCTTAGCCCCCCTTCTCACTCAGACTTCCTTGTCCCACCAACTGAGCAGAACTTCTGGAGGGCATCTGAGGCTTCATAACGAATCCTCCAAAGCAAAGAGTAACCCAAGCACTACTGACACTGGCTCTGCTGTGCACAGTTTTCAGTTTTTTAGGATCCAAAGTTTAGACATCGGATCCAAGTCAAATACTGAAAGCGTTAAGACAACATCTGGAGTCTTATTGTCCCCCAAGAAGAGGAAGCCCAGCTCCTTGTGGGTTCTGGAGGGTGTCCCTGGGAGAGCAGCTCCCAGACTCTGCCTTCATCCTGCTGCAAGACCCCTTTGGGAATTTATTCTAACTCACCATGAGACAAAACTCAGCCTAAAAAACAGTGCTAACCTATGGGCAAGCAGAGAGTGGTCGGGAGCTTCTTTGCTGTTCCTTGACTTCATCAAGGTGGACCAAGGTGCAGAACCCAAACCAAGGGGTGCACTAAGGCGACCTCAGCAGTGCAAAGAACACTCTGCTCTGCCCTCTCACCCCACAGTAGTCCTGTGAATTTGGCCCAGGAACCACATACAGGATTTAGAAAATCAAAGGATAAAAATGGGATGGATCTAGCATTGTGACCATAGGGAAGAGAAGAAGGGGTCCCCTGGAGCTGCCGGCAACTGAAAAGGCCTGAGCATGCCATGAGGCCACCTGCCTGGAGAGGGCTTGGGTGTGCACGTGTGTGCATGTGTGTACACCTTTGTGTGTGTGGTTGTGTGCATCTGCATGTGTGTACCTAGCTTGCTCCCTTGGGTTTACCCTGTCTCTTTGCCCCCTCCCATCACCACTTCTGGCTTCCTTTCCTTCCTCCTTCCACTTTTCTGCCCACTGGATGTGCCCACCCACTGTAATAACCCTATATACCTCACCCATTTCTTTCTCCTAGGCAAACTTACATTTCCTCTAAAATCAATTTTATGAACATATTCATATTTTAGAGACCTCTGCCCTTGCCTTTGCTTGTTTCAGTCCCTCTCACCTGTTCTGTGCCTTCTCTGTAAGACCTCTTTCCTGTCACTCCCTGAGCATGGAAAGTAGTAGAGACATAGGTGCAGCCACCACTCCAATGCCTTCGAGGGGCACCTGACCAGGGTAACTGTTTGTGCCCCTCTGGCACAATGGCCATGCTGAGATACTCATGGTAGGAATCTAACACATCTAACCTCCTGCCACTCATGGGCAAATAGGAAACTCTGCTCACCACCCCGAGCACAAAGGGCCACACTTCTCCATTCAAAGATCTGGTGGTTTTGCCAGTCCAACCTCGTGAACTGCTCATGGGTGGATATGTCTTGAAGTCAGCGGGTTTCGGGGACAAAGGTTTCATCAACAGACCCTCCACAGAGAAGGAAGCTGGGCCCCGACACTCTGTTTATCACAGCCCTACTCCAGGCTCAGTATTAGTAACCCCCTGTCCCCAATGTCTCCAGAGCTCATTCCCCACCAGCAGCCCTACAGCTCCTGCTCCTGGTCTCCCTTTGCACCCCTGGCCCACCTTAGCCAAATTCTCAGGTGTTTAGGGACAGAGTTCCTGATTCCCACTCCTAATTCTCAAATGAAAAGAATCTGTTCTTCTCTCTTTGATTTTCTTTTTCTGTCTCTAAACCTTAACATGTGAATGATCCTAAAGTTTTGATGTTGTTGTTTTTGTTGTTTTCTTGGACTAAACCATTATTTACAGGGGGAACGGGGGAAGAAAGGCTCTAGAGGGCCTAAAGGGGATAAGGGAGACCAAGGAGCGCCTGGACTGGATGCCCCCTGTCCACTGGTATGTCTCGTTTAACACTGTTCTGGTTTACCCATGAGGCTCGCAATGGAACAAAAAAGGCAAATAAACTGAAGACGAGAACCAAATGGCTACCCTGATGCTACCAAAATCTATCTGCTCCTTTGAAACTCGGCCTGCTGTGGGGTGGGCCTTCAGCCACAGCTGCAAGTCATTCTGCTGCGGCCTTTCCCTTTGAATCCCTTTCCTTTGAAGATGCAGAACAATTGATGTGTGGCAGAGAGGAAACCGCGAGGAATGGCAGTTCTGGAGAAGGCCCCAGCTCTCAGCTCAGGGCTGGTGTGGAAAGCCAGGGCAGTGCTTGGGAGCCATGCATTGGCTTTCTTTGTTTTGCAGCTTCAGCAGTTCAAGTTCCCTGAATCCTTACCTGGGCAGGATGCAGGAGATCGTGTCAGCATTTCTGGAGGGCCAGAAGCGGGACTTGCACATGCAGCCTCTCCCTCCTTCTCCCCCAGCATACATCGCCCCCACCCCCAGGGTCGATGGCAGCAACAGCATCGTGCTGGGCTTCTCTCGTGCCTCTGTGTCCTAACTGCAGGTTCTGAACATGGCACTGCAGTTGGAGCTGCTGTATGTTCACTCCAAGTGAGGCTGTAACAGGGCAGGGGCAGCCAGCAGTGTGTGCTCCAAAGCCAGACTCTCCCAATTACAGACAGCCCAAAGGCTGAATTTGAGAGGGGATGGGCCCGCTGGGACTGAGCCCTTATCTATAGGTACCACAAGGATCCTGCATCCTGGCCAGGGTAGGGCCTCTCCACTGCACGGCATGGTCGGAGCTGGCCCAGTGTAGACCTGAATAATCACCCTGGTTGATTTTGTGAACAGGGTCACCGAGGTTTTAAAGGAGAGAAAGGGGAACCAGGGTTACCAGGGCTGGACGGACTGGATGCCCCGTGCCCATTGGTATGGCATTGCCCTTTCTTGCCTGCATGGCCAGGGTGGACTTCCCCAATGTGTGTGGTTTGTACCTGCCTGCCTCCACGCTCCTCCTACTCCATCCATCGGGGCCCACTTCCTGCTCCTTCACTCAGGAGACCCCAAGGGTCACCTCGGCCCGGCCACAAGCTTTCTTGCATGCAGTCTGTTGGGATGTTTTTTTGGCCTCCTCCTCCTCCTCCTGCCACTGCTTCTAAACACAACACCTCCATGTCCACCCCCCTTGCCACACTGAAGCTCATTTGGACTGCCATGGAAACGGCCACCCAGACAACACTGCTGTCCAAGATCAAAGTGGCAGGCAAATTCTCAAAACAGGCCAGAGACCAGGGACTTTCTTTCCTTCATGCATTGCAGTTAGTTCAAGTGCCTGGCTGCACACAAGGCACTTTTGAATGAGATGCCTGACTGAGCTCACCCTTTCTCCCAGGAACTTCACAGGGACATAGGGGCAAGCTGTAGACATAGGGTGAACTGAGAAGTTCTAGAACCCCTCCACAGGAGGGGCCACTTTGCCTTTTCTCCCAGGCAGGGTTCTGAACCACGGCCCTGGTGGCACCATTAGAACCGGAGGGTGCTTCAGGATCAGGTGGTTGGGACCTGAAGGGCTTGTCCTTTGCCTAAATTCCAGAAGGCAAATGTTACAGTGTCTACCCCCGGCCATGCAAATGGCTCACCCTTTGCAGAATAAGAGAGCAATGTCACCATTGCTCAGGAATTGTTTAGGAATGCCCAGGGGCCCTCAGAAAGTTCGTGGAGATGCATATGAAAACAACTAGGCCTGGGTTCCTTTGGCTTTTATTTCCACTTTTCATGACCTTTGGGGAGCATTGTCTAGTTCAACAGGAGGTGGCGCAGGAGCCTTGCCCCCAGCCTGCACCAGGGCTGACAGCTGCGGCTTGCTCCCACCTGGCCTAGCACCCACTACAGGCAGGGATGGGCCTAGCCTGCAGCCCATAGTTCTTTGAGCCTTCTTGCACAAGAGCTGAAGGTGACAGGTGCTTCAGACAAGGCAAATGGTTCAAGAAGTACCCTGCAGCTCTGGCGTTCAGAGCCTGTTTTCATAGCAGTGATAGATTCTCTCCCAGCAGAAAACAGAGGTGACCATGGGGCCCCTTGAAGAGCATCAGGGACTTATTGGGACGCACATTTGTAGAAGACAGCAAGCACAGGGTCAGCATTAGAGTAGCCCCTGCTCCTGACCACCCCCACACACTCCTGCCTGTTGACCTGAAGCACAGGTTCCCCCCCCCCCCCGCCCACTGATCAGCAGCCTGGCTTCCCTAGGCCACAAGCCCCTCCCTTCCCTGAGCATGCTCCCGTGTGCCTGCAGCAGCCTTGGCCACCCTGCTCCTCACCATCTCTGCTCCCCTGCTTCCCACCATCACCCACCTCCTCTCCTCTCTCCCCGACCCATGCCAATGGGAATGTGGCTGAAGTTCCTGTCCTCCCGCAGCTGTGTGACATGTGTTGCAATACAGTGGGATGGGAGGGGAAAGGGTTGGAGGTTACCAGGAATCTCAGCACTGTACCGCCTCTGCCCTTGCAGTTGCCCACCATCCCTAGGAAACAAGGATGCTCATCTGTTGACCCCTTTACATGATGACTTCGTCTGTCCACAGGTCACCTGTCTATTAACCATGCCGGAGAAGTGGCCACTTGTTTCCTTTCTTGTTCCCCTGTCTACGTCCCACCTGTTGTTAATCTGGACTTTGGGAGCAAGGGAAGCCATAGATGGTGACTTTTAGCCTCAGGCAACTAGGGCCTTCTACTTGGAGGGCCAGCACCTGCCAGGAGATGAGCAGATCGTGCACTTGGCTTGGGAGAGGTGGAGTGAAGTTGTTCCAGGACCAGAAAACTCCCATCTGCTCTCCACTGAGCATTCGCTATAGCCAGAATCCCTGTGCCCGGCTGCCTCTTCGCCCTGGAGCCTGGAAGTCTCCAATCTGGGCTGCCTCCCTAGTAGATGTGACTCAAGAACCCAATCTTTGCCATTGGTCCTGCCTTACAGAGGCTCTCAAGTGCCCAGCGACTGGCCCGTGAACATACAACACTGCAGAGTTCAGCCTTGTCACATCACAGAGCAGGAGGGCCTCTGCTGCCCACCCCCAGCCCCCCTTGGTCCTGCTGTTGGCGGCACGTGACCTTGACCAATGGGAATATGGCCCTGTTTGTTCCCCACCCTCTTCTGAGCTTATGACATGTAGCAAAGAAGTAGTCAACAGGAAGGCCACATCCTGATCAGTGGCCAACACATGTACAGCCCTTGTTAACCCCATCCTGCCCATGTCGCATTGGAGACCCATCCTCCTGCTATGTCTGAGCCTCTGCCTTCCCTCCCCCACCACAGGGCGAAGACGGCCTACCTGTCCAGGGCTGCTGGAACAAGGTAAGGTTTCCCAGAAGTTGGTCATACCCTGAGTGCCTAGGTGTCCCTGGGGCTCTATTCCCACTGGCACAGCTCGCCTGTCTGGGCACCCTCTCAAAGGTGATAGCAGGGCAGAGAGTGGGCATGCATTCAGCATCCCAAGTACAGCATCCTTGTACTTCCACTTCCTGAGCTCCCAGACTTCCCATCAATAGGGAGTTTTGAGTTTTGCCTTGGTCCCAGCCAGCATTACAGTCATCAAACGCCATAGGCCTGGGCCCACAGATTACCCCATTCAGCCACAGCTTCCAACAGCATGGGGCTCCCAACCCAAAGACCATGGACTGGCTAGCCTGAAAGCCCACCCTGGTCAACAGCAAAGGTAGCAACTGCACATGGCCCCATGCAGGCATCACCTCCCTCCGCTTTGCCCACTGCTCCAAATCTTTTTGTCTGCCTCTACTATCACCACTGGCTCATCCTGTTAAAAGAAATGCAGGTCCCAACCTGTTGAAGCATCTGTGCTCAGCTCACCTGACTCCATGCCAGGAGCTGCAGAGCCACTTACCCCTGCCATGTTCCCCAGCACTTCCATACTCAACATCATGTCAATTCACTGGCCTGGGCAAAAGGAACGGGACCACCAAGAGCCCAGGTCCTAGGTGGACTTTCTGCTTGCCTGGGTACCTGCAGGACCCCTAACCCAAGTATGTAATCACTCAACTTTCAAGGGAGAAGCAGCCCCCACTCTCTTGTTGGGGCCCCACGACCTGGTTAAACCCACAGTAGCCTATCAAAGAGGTATTGAGTAAGATCCCCTCCAGTGCCCTATGCCTTAAAACAAAAAACATCCTTTGCAAAGTTGTTGCCAAAGGTTGGCAGATAGAAATGGCTGTGCTTAGTGGAAGAATAGCCACTATCAGGAGCCACAGTGACTTGGAGAAGTAACTATGAAGCCTGCTGATCCACATCTTAAATTCCTTCTGGAGTAACATAGTCATTAAACAGGTGGCCAGGACAGAGGAAGGTGGGTCCCTGGAGCTAAGACTTGGTTTCCCAACCCTCAGGAAGCTTTCCCTCCAGAGGGCTGCTGGGGCTCCCAGTTCTGCTCCCCAAAGGCCCCATCCCTCCAAGCCAGGACAAGCTGTGCCTCATTCTACACGAGGAAAATGAAATAGAGTACAGGCCCACGGAGACTAACTGCGTGCTGTTGTGTTTTTGCTCTTGTTTTGCAGTGACGCCTCTAACCTTGGATTGGCCTATGTGTGTGTTTGTACATAGAATATTTATTTTTATACAGTTTTCACTTTCTGAAAATGCCGGACATATGATGCATCTTACAGATTAAAAAAAAATAATCTGCATATTTTGTACAGAAAATCTCACCTCTTTTGTTTACAAGATGTTTTGTACACGTCTAATCCACATTCTGTTTGTGAGGACAGTTGGAATGTTCGCATGACATCTGTGCACATTCAGCATTGATGCTTTATCAGTTACTGTGCTTCAGTGCCAAGGGGCAGGGCGGGGGCTGCCAACACTCAGGGGCTGGCTCGTACATGTGTGCAAATTCACACCAGTGTGGCAGCAATCTATGAAATTTGCCAGACTGGGTATTTCCAAGAATATTTCAAGCTCTTGTGGATTTTTCATTATTAAAAAAAAAGATGAAACACAACAATTCATGGCCCTGATTAATCACTCCATTAAATACATCCTGGGCAAGCAGGGAGTCCCAGAAACTGGAGTTCTTGGAAGTTTGGAGAAATGTTGAAAAGTGTCAGTGGCCAGCTGATGGAGGGAGGGGGCCCTGGCAACACCCAAGTTCATGGCAGTGCTGTTGAGCATTTAAGGCTCCCTTGTACTGTGGTCCTCTGGGGTGACTAAGGGGCCAAATGCTACAGTTGATGGCTTGAGGGGGTCTTTTATTTTTGACTTTGTATTTTTCTTCTTTGGCCCATAGTGGTGAGGTCCAGCTACTGCCCATTGTGGCTGTTCACTTGATGCAAATTTGCCAGCCCCCTGCCTTATATGTCATTCAGAGAAGAACACTCATAAACTTGGGCCAGGGTGGGTCCAATCAAATATCAAATTTATCACTTAATAAAAATTGGGGTAATATTGCTTTCCATTCACTGCTGAGTGAAAGTGCTAGAGAAACTGGCTTTTTTAAATTATTAAGATTTATTTATTTGCTTGAAAGGCAGAGTTGCAAAGAGACAGAGAGAGAGGGAGATATAAAGATGTTCCATCCACTGGTTCATTCCTCAAATGGCCACAACAACCAGGAACCTGTATGAGTGGTAGGGATCCAAGTACTTAGGCCATCTCCTACTGCTTTCCCAGGAGGATTAGCTGGATTGGAGCTCTTGTGGGCTAAAGGAAAAGCTGACCACTTGCTCGCATGCCCACATGTATCCATCGCAGCCCCACCTGCCAGGCCAGGACTGGCTTCCCTTTCCTGCATCCCTGACTTCACCTAGCAGAATGTGAGGCAGGGCAGGCTGGGAAGAGAAGGGGCGCTGTCCACCAAACCCAGAGACTTGCTTCTAGTTTTTTCCTTTCCTGGAACTGAGCAGTCTGTCCTCGGGCCACTCCCTGCATGTGTCCGTTTCCCAAAGCATCCAGTGGACTTGGGGAACATCCCAGCCTCCCGGAGCCATCTGGTCGCATGGACAGCCAGGTTCCTGGGAAGCCTGGGCAGCTGGGCTGGGTCATGCATGGAGTCGGTTCTGCAGCTTTGGGGGCAGCATGCGTGTGCTCTGTAACCCTGAATAACAAAACTCAAGTGAGGTGAGTTGTCAGCTTTCCTGGGGACCAGAGTGGCTGAAGAGGAGATTGAATCTCATTGGTCTCTTACCGGGGATCTTGACCAAGTTCATTTAAAAGGGAGATAATCAAAAGATGAGCTGTTTTAGCACTAAAAAAAACATGTGGGATCCATGCAGTTTTTTCATGAACCTTTGGAAGACTCATCCACTTACTACCTTGGCCACCTGACATCCTGGGCAGTAGTCCCCAAATCACCCACAATGTTCAGGAACTCTGGCTAGAGTGGGAAGATTTCCCATATTCTTTCCCATTAGCCTCCCTGCCCCCACACCCTCCCCCAGCCCTGGATTTTGACAAGTCAAGCACCTTGCGACTCAACCTGGACCACCTCGAGAAGGACAGGCTCCTGGTGAGTGGTTCCGAGGAGCTCTGCCCAGAGGGTGAGCAGAGAAGGAAACTGAGGCAGGGCCAGCCCTGCATCTCCCCCAAGGAGCTGAATGTCCTAGGGCCCGTCCCCTGAAAGCAGCTGCTCCTCACAGAGCTCCCTCTTAGCTGCCTGGGTGAGACTCTTCCCACAAAGCCACCCTCTGGGTCCCAGAAAGGTTTCGTCCCTGAGAAACAGCCAAGGGGAGGCCAAGCTGGGTGAGGGACCAGAGGCCTTTCCTCCTCCCCAGGGCCCCTCACTGACCCTTCCGTGCGCCCCCTGCTTCCTTGCTCCACATACTTTCCCCTGCAGGGCCCTGTCCCCCATCCATCTTTCTCCTGTGTTACCAGACCTTGCATTCAAGGTCTAGCTCAAAGCCCACAGCCTGGCCCCAAAAGTACTCCTGGGCCCCTGGCCTTTCTGTCCCTGGACTCTCAGCATTTATTTGTTCCATGGTTAGGGCTCATCTCTGTCCTACTGAGTTATTAACTAGCTTCAAGAAGCACCTACTATGTGCAGGCACTGTGCTCCCAGGGGAGCACAAGGGACAGTAAGACCCAGCCCTGCCCTCCTGCGCTAACAAGGACACCCACACTGAATGCCTCATGAGGATGCCCAGGCCTGGGCATCATCCAGGGTGCTGTGGGAGGATGCAGTGGTGGCCAGCAGGGCCAAAATGAACACAAGACTAAATCGGGTTGGGGGTTGGGGACAAAAGCGTCCACAGGGAGAGGAGCTGGCACAGCAGATGGGCCAGCCTCTGCCTCAGTTCTCAGGCCTTTCCCTGAAAAAACCTTCCAGGTAGCACAAGTCTGGGCCATGTCACCTCTTGGATCAGGGGAGTATGAGCAGGATTGTATGGAAGCAAAAAGGGGTAGAGAAGGAGAGTCCCAACTCAGGGGTCCCAGGGGAGATCTAGCCAGGTAATTGCTGGCACCTGCTGATCAGAGATGCACCCATCATGTGCCAATTACCTCCCTGGCTCCTTCTCACATGCCACCTTCTCCCTGCCTCCTAAGGGCCAGAGTCCTTGGCTAGTGGCCAAGAAGTGAAACCAGCCAGTCCAGCGCCTGAGGGAAGCCACCTGTCTTGAACAAAGAAGATGGAGAAACAGCGCTCCCTGGACAGAGAGCCATCGACTGGGCCCCACCTAGGAGCCTGACTTCAGTGTGTGGCACCGGGGCGCATGAGGGTCTCTGCCCACTCCAGCGGGGAGAGCCCAGCCTAAGGCTTCAGCCTCACCCACTTGCATTCCTCCAGCTCTCAGTGTCCCTGCCACCCCACAGCCAGGCTCCCTGCTGTTGCTGCTATCACAAGGACCCTGGATTCTAGGAGAATCATGGTTCTTGATGCTGCCTCTTGCAGAAGGCGCTGCCAGCATCATCCTGCTCTGAGTTTCAAGGCCAGCTAAGAGGCACACTCAGCCCCTTCCTGCCTGAGTGTGTTTATGTCCTTTGGCACTGTCACCATCAGTCCTTCTATTTCTTGGGTGCTTTGTGAGCTGATGCAGGCATCATGCTGGAGAAGCAGAGCAGAACTGAAAGAATAACAGGGTGGGACATGAGAGAAGCCATGCTTGACCAAGTGCTCCGGCTGGCCGCCTGAGCTGGCCCTGGGTGCTGAGAGCCTTGCATGTCCGGGACGGTGTCTGTGAGCCTGTCCTGAGCCAACAGAACTAGAAAGAGGCAGCAATCAGCAGTTTTGGGAGGGGCTGCAAAAATCCCCCTTCCTGCAGCCGAAGAGCCAGAGAGTCAGGGCCTGGAAGCAGCCATGTCATTTTTCCTGTGTCCAGCCAGATTCCTGCAACCCTTCAGCCACTCTGCCGCATGCTGCTCCACCGGTGGGGCAACTGCCTTCACGTGTCCACTCCAGGACATTTTGTACTGTTGAAAATCATGCTGTGACAACAGGCATCACCCTGGCAAATGAGGGGTGGGTCCCACATCAACAGTAGCCTGACACCCAAGTCGGTCCCCAGCCCTCACAGGTTGGACTATCATGCTAGAACAGCAACCACGGCCTGTGGGGCAGGTGCACACAGCGCAGAGGATGCAGGGACACCTCTGGTGGGGCCATAAGAGTACAGGCCCATGCCTCCGCAGGGAGGCCAGGCAAAAGGATAAAAGCACAGAGAACGCCAGGGAGTATCCGAGAAAGACCTTTTTGGATGAACTGACTACTGGAGGGACTTTTCCCCAACCTCTAGCTCCAGGTGTAGAGGTTGACCCACCTGGGAGAGCCAGGACTTTAGCCCTTGTCTGACTTGACATACAGAACATCTTTTCTCAGCCCTGGAAGGCTCAAGAAAGTACACAAGGGCAGGTGAGCTTACACTCCTGTTCCTGGTGCCAGCGGCATAGAGCCCACCCAAGTGCCAACCTGACCTCTCTTTCCCGAGAAAGGGGCACAGCAGCCTCTTGCCCTCAGTAGCAATGGGTAGACAGGGCTACTGATCAATGACCTGAGTCTGTCTCAACTCCTGTTGGTTGAGGTCAAGGGGATTGAATTTCACATATGAAACTGGACAAAGTGGCCACCATCATAGCTAATGCAAGCCAGATATAAGCCAAACTTGATGTTGGGCTCAGTGGGGCCGGAGAGATTTCTCAAAGCCAAGGTTAACAGTCATGGCATTAGGGCAAGTGAGACATGACAAGCACCCCTGTGAAAAATGACCTACAAGACTGAGGACCTGGGCAACTCGCAGGCTCCCAGCCGTCTGTGCAACCAAATGTTCTCCGTTCTCCGCTGGCAGCACACGCTGCTCTGAACCACACCCACTGCACAGCCACCTTTGACGACAGGAAACGGCCAGCGTGAGGGCTCGCTGTAGGAGACTTCGTGAAATCACCCACTCAGAGACATTTTTCTTGCACTCCACTCATTCCAAGGACAATGCGCTTTATCTCGCAAACTTTGCCAAAATAACATCCTTGCAACTTCCCCAGCCGGTAAGGAGGTGCTTCAAGCTGGGAGTAAGAAGACTGCTCACCTCACCTACCCTGAGCATGACTTGCTGACAGGAGGGGTGACCTTGGTAAGGAGCCCCCATGTACTTAGCTTCCTCCTTCCTCCTCTGTGACATGGGGCGGGTGCTGCCTGCCTCCTAGGTAATGCCAGGATGCACATGCAATGCAGCCAAGCATGTTCGGTGTCGCTGCCCAGGAAAAACAAACATTGCTGCTGGTAGGCAGCTCCCCATGAGCTGAAATTGCTTGCAGAATGATTCGATGAAGCTTCCAGTCCACGAGGCTCAAAGCAAGCCCTCTTCGGTCAATAGGCATGATGGGTACCAAATAATGGAGATGTGCAAGTGGTGCCACCCACAGTGGGACATAAGCTGAACCTGCAAGTTGCTTTTTTCAAGGGAAATTCCATCAATGTGCATGGGGGAGTTTTTCTTTTACCCAAAAGAGAAAACTCAGCAAGATTTTTTTTTTTCTTATATTCAATTCCAATAACCCATTTTCCTGGTTAAATGAGGCATGTTTTTCATTTGTACCAGCTTAGGTGGTCTCATGGGTGCTGATCTTGCCTCTTTCTCTCCCACCAGCCTCCCCCTTCCTCCTTCACCCACCTGAGCTCTCAGGCCCATCCAGCAGACAGCCCACTTGGTCACTTTGACATTTGAAGTTGAAAACCATTACCTCAGTAGAAAACACTCTATTTCGCTGTGTCATGCAGTAGACTTCAATCCAGTTGAGGGTTTTGCATATTTTCTTAAAAGTCAATTGTAGCCCGCTTGTCAGAACTGCTTAATGACTAGTTCTAGAGTTTAGGCAGGAGGGATGAAAAGGATTCCCAGCGTGATCCCTATGTGAAGCAGACATTAATCTGTGATTTCTTTTTCTTTTGCAATGATTTTTGATCAGGACCTGTCCATACTGCAGGCAGTGAGTCTATATAGCAGAAAAAAACATGAACTCACATAGGATTTGTTAAGGGTTTCAGTTTCTCTGTAGTTTCTGTGTTGGGGTGGGGCTGAGATGTCTTCCCTTCAGGACTTGTAAACTTTTAAAGAGTTATCCCTGCCCCTACCCCATCCAGGTTCTCCTTTGGTTCCGAGTTTCATATGAGACATTCTGATGCCAGGCCTCTCTGGATGTAACAGACAGCACCCTTACACACACATAAACACATACACACCCAGGCTCCCATCCACAGCCATGGCTGGTCTAGCCTCACCCTGGCCAGATCGCTTGGCCCTCCTGGTGTGTTTCTCTAAAGAGAGTGAGTTGTTAACACTCAGCCCCTCTCCTGGAGTTCCACTTTTACACCCACTGGGAACCCCGCTGGCTCCTCCTCCTGTCAGGCAGGCTGTGGTGAGTGACAGAGCTGGGCTGGGTGTGCTGCTTTAAATTTTCACCTGAAGATTCCCAGAGCTCCCGAGCAGTCTGGGACACCAGTGGCAGAGGACTCCAGCAAGACTGTCCTCTTGACCTTGATGTTCCCTCTCTCTGCCTCCCTACCCCATTCCCTCTTGGGAGCCTCTGAAAAACTGATTTCCCCCTTCCTTCTCTTCCATCCGCCCTTGTTCTGTCTCCTTTATTTCCCCATTCTCTTCTCACCCCAGAGTACATGGCTCCCTCCTGTATCCCTGTTCGCACCTCCTCTTCTTGCCTGCATCTCGTTGCATCTCATCCCTGTTCTGTTATCTACGCACCCCTTTCCCCAAGAGCCCCAGCCACTTCCTCCAGCCCTGGCCCCTGAGTGTTCCTAGCACTTAACTCTGCCCAAGGACACCCCCCCCCAAAAAAGTCACAATGTGTCACCTCCTGTGACCGCTGCTCCCCTCATGGGTGTCTAGTGTAAATGGATTCTTTGGCAGCTCTTACTGCACTCCCTCATAAGAGGGAAAGCACACACTTTTATTTTTAAGTCTGATGAAACAGTGTTATGAGGTCCGCCTGGTGATAAAATGCTTTATTCTCTCCATCTTCTGGCTTCATGGTCATGAGCAAAGTCTCCAGGGTTTCCTGCTGATTTGAAGCTGAAAAGTCATGGCAAACCTTTTCCTATGGGCTTGTGGCCCATCACATCTCAAAAAGAGAAGGCAGCAGACTGTTGGGCCAAGGGCTGAGGCCTCTCCATCTTCCAGACACAGTTGGGGATGGGGTAGGTGCTGCACTGCATGATTATGCCATTTGGAAATTTTCCCATTGACTTCATTGAGGCAATACTCCAACCTAATGAGCATTTTACTGTTTTCACATTGGTATCTGTTTCTTCCAGTGTTGAGAGGTTTTCTGCCTAGAGCCTGAGTTGAGCCTCTTTTCAAAGCAGCCAGGATGGAAAATGGCAGTGACCAGCGCTTCCCTCCTCCCTTGGGAATCCTTTTGGCTTCCCTTTGGTGCATGGTTGTGAAGTCCCAGAGACACTCAGAGAAACAGAAAACAGTGAAACTTCTCCCTTAGAAACCACCTTTCTGGTTGATGGCTTAGCCAGAAACAACCAAGCCAGTGTCTTGGCTATCCTGGAACCCTGGGAAAGACCCTTGGTTCCCCATGAGTGATCAGGAGGCTGACTACACCTCAGTGTGCTTGCTCTAGAAGGTCACGTGTGAACAAAATGCTGTCAATGAAGACCATGTTGAGCATCTGCATTTTAGGTGATGATGGAAGGCTCACGCAGGCCGCAGTGATGGGCCTGGAAATAGGATAGTAAGTGAGTCCTCACCCGGGGAGGCTAGAGGCAGGACAGAGCACAGGCCTGCCATAGCAACTGGCCAAGAAACAAACTGTCACCCGCACAGCAGCTCAGAGGGGTTCGCTGGCTCTGTGGTACCTCACAGCCTCCTGTTGAAGCAGTAATGTAATCAAAGACCAAGGATGTCCTCCCTGAAGGGGGTACTCTACAGGAAGTCTGGCTTCTACAGGTGGTTTCTAAACTAGCTGCTGCTCTGGGGGGTAGTCCCTGCCCATGCACTGAGGCCTTTATCAGGCCTTGGTGAGGTCCTGTGATGCTGGTCACAGCTTCTGGCCTGTCTACATCAGGCTGCTGGTTCTGGAAGGAAGCAGTCTTGTGAGCCTGGGAATGGCTTTTCCCCACCCCCCAACCCACAACACCTGTCATCTCATAGGCCAATCATACGAGCACAAAGTCATCCCACAGTTTCAAATAGAGGCTCAAGAGAACTTAAAGACCCCTTAAGTTGGAGGGTTTTTGTTATAAGAAAGATGACAGGTCCCCAGACCAGGAAAATGTACTCCTGCCAATATTTCTGTTCTGCCCAACTCGACACCTCGACACCCACAGCAGTCCAGGCTGGTATGGCCAGCCTGCTCACTGAAGCAATTGAGCTTCATTCATTGGCTACCTTGACTCTTTCCTTGAAACTTTTTCTTCTTTCTTGGTGCATTTAATGTACAATATTTAAATATACAGCATTTTATTTCTGTGACAAGCTGGAGATGATTTTACAGTCTTCAGATAATCTCAGAATCTCAGAAACATTCTCATCTTCACAGCACATTTATACATATTGTAATGTGGCCAGCTCCGTACATGTAAAGACCTGTGGCATACCTTGGTGTTTCAAGTTCTGTCTTTTTTCGTGATTATCACTAGGACTCTATTATCGTCCTTAGTTCTGAACGTTTCTTCCGGATCACTCTACTGTTTTCATCACCTTGGATGTTTTTGCAAGTTTGTTCCTTTGCATAATTTAACAGAAGAAAGTGCTTTGCTTAAGCAGTAAGTTCTTTGATAAGTAGATTATGATCTGGAAAATGTAGTCCTTTTAAGTGCCACCTACATGGTTTTCTTCTCATTATCGGTGCTAATTCAAAGCGTGTCTGTCCCTAGATGATTCTGTCCTTTCCGTATCTGACTTTAATTTTGAACTGCCAGTGACTCAGTCTCCCTCTGCCTGGTTAGAGCAAATCAGCAATAGGTGTCTCCCTTGATGGGAGCCTTATTTCTTCATTTCAACCCTTTCAGACTACACTAGATGGCAAGAAAATGTTCCAAGTCACTAGGCCTTGCCTAAGGACCTACTGACCAGACAACCCCCCAAATAGGTCATTGTGTGTTTGGGGAGTAGGGGACAGACAACGGTTAAACTGTAACCTCATCTGTTGGAAACTTCTTGCTTGCTGCTTCCCCACCTCTAGGTAGACGTCGGTGTGCAGCTTCACCCTAGAAATCTAAGGCTACTGGGTGACACAGGCTCTGATTGCCAACAAGGCGCATGTACACATGTGGGCTGGGAGACTTCCCTCCCTTCCTGGTCCAGGCAACTCCTTGCTTGGCAGTGAGGTGCTGAGGAAGGTACCCACAAGGGGTCACAGAAGACTCAGGTTTCCAGTCCTAGTTCTGCCATGGCTATACTAGGCCACAGACTTCCTGAGCCTGGGTTCTACAAGATGTAGTACAACTCAAAGATTCTTGAATGGCTTGACAGAGCCAATAAGTCTGTTTCTTTTCAGTTATTTTTGCTATAACCCAGATGTAGAGGAGTTCAGCAGAAGAGGACAGCCAGTCTTTTAAGTAGGAAGCCCCAGGGGGGCCAATGGCTGGAATCCCAATGATGTCACAGCTACCCCCAAGATCAAAGGTGGACAACCCAAGGGAGGAATGTGGGAAGATCACTCCCAGTCAAGCCACATAAAGGCTCTTTTGAGTAACTGGCTAAATTAGTGAAAGTGTTCACCAGCAGTTAGCCTGATACATTTCAACTTACAAAGAAAAAAAAAATCAAAAGCCAAAAAATTTCTTGCTGTAATTGTGGCCCTTGCTGTCTGTGTTATCCCAGGATTTTATACACTATTTTGTACTTACTCTCTATGGTGTAAATACTTCCCAATGTAAAATATGTAAATATGAATTATATATTTTATTTCTCTCTTTTCTAAAATGGAAGTGGATCCAAGGAATAAATCACAGCTCATCTACCTATTGTTTCTTCTTTCTTCCATTTTTTTAAAAGAAATTATATACTTTTACTTTAATGTCCTTCTGAAGGGCAAGAGCTTCGTGATTAAAGAGAGGGTTCATTCCTGACTAATGGGAATAAGATGGGTCTGCACAGAGAGGAAGTGAGGTCGGAGGGGATATCCACCCCGACTCGTCCATGAGCAGGTGCTGGACCATGCCTGAGCCACAGAACCTCCGGGGACTTCATCTCAAAGTGGAAACAGCTGCCACTGCTGTTGCACACCTCCAGAAGGCAACTGACACCAGACATTCAAAAGCCACAAGTTGTACTCAAGTGCGCCTAGGGACCAAGACCTAACTGCCACTGCGTCCTGGGGCTGGGAGGTGAGCGTCTGTACGTGTTGCAATCCCCCTCAGTCATTGACAGGCTCACCATCTCACTAGGCTGTCAGAAAAGCAGCCAATGAGCTGTGCAGTCTGGGGGTCTGCAGTGTGGGACAGATCCTGACAGTAGAGGCTCACATCTCCTTTCCTAGCCAGCAGGAGAGAGCCCAGAATCAGGAGATGTGGCTTCCAGGTCCGGTCTGCACAGCAGAAGCCCTTCCTGCTCTGAAAGGATAGCCCAGGGTGAGCAGATCCACTGTTGCAGATTCCTTGCCCACTGTCAGCCCTAAACCACTCATAGACCCTTAAAGCAAAAATAGCAAAAACACACAGGTGCTTTAGCTACACAGTCATGTGGTTTCCTACTAATGAACCCAACAATTCAAAAAAACGGCATTAAAAAAAAAACTCCACTGTGTTTTGTTTAAAATGACTGATGTTTGAAAGTTTCAGTTAAAAAAATCTCCAGAGAACGAAACCAAGCAACCAAGTCTTGGAAAGATGGTTGGGGAAAGAACTGCTGAACCTTTCCGCACATCGTCAGGCTTACAGAAGGGCTTTGTTCAAGAAAAAGGTAAAATCTTACAGGCAGGCAAATATAACATGAACACATGTGAAAGATTTCCTTTGACTCATAATGAGGGAACCAGACAGATGTTTTTAACCACTCCAGAAGAAAATTCCAGAAAGCACAAATTCATACAAAGTAAAGGAATGCTGAGCTGAATCACAAATGCAAACAAAGTCAGTTACCACTCTGGGAGGTGAAATTCTTCCATTGATCAGTTACCTACAAGTTACAAAGGCCCCCCAAACAGCTCAAAGACAAGGAATGGGACTAGGAACCTGAGAACCCTGGAGGAAACCCGGCCAAGGGATGGGGCAGTTTTCCATCCAAACACAAAACACATTTTTTTTTTTTGCTGTCTTAAAGCAATGCTCTGCTTAGTTTAGTCCACAGACCTGTGCCACACACAGAGAAATCACAGCCATTTTAACTTCACACACAGGAGGGATACCTGTGCCATCAGAAAAACCACTGGGCAGACCCTGGCAGAGCTCCGTGTCCACCCACCCACCATCTGACCTCTATTTTGCCTCTCTCTGTTCTCTGCTCTCACCCTTCTCCCCACCCCCACTTCACTGGGGGCTAAGGATTCTTGACATAAATAACTGACTCTGCGGAGCTGATCAGAAGCAGATGTAGGGAAGACGGTTGATCCCGGAGCTCACAGCACTCATCGCTGGGCGAGCAATAAATCCCCAGGTTGGGATGGCTGGACTCATTTCCTTGGAATGAAAGATTCCTGCCCTCACAACCCTGCACATTTGTGGCTGTTCACTGAGTAGAACCTCTTTGCTACTGGCCCCCTGATTCAACGTGCTGACAGTTACGATGTTCTCAGAATAATGATGTGCAGTCTCTCTTGGGTGACCTCACCCAACCCCATCCAGAGGTACTTGATGCCTGTCATCCCCCTGGTCCCATCCATGGGGCTGGCAGAATCACAGCATCTTAGTCCTGTCGACTTCTCCCCCTTTTTGCAGTATTAATGTAATTAATGTGGCCATTGTATTCCTGCGATTGCTGAGTGGTTTCCTTAACATTGCTGGATCGTTTCGAGTTTCAATCATAAATCAGATCATTAATTCAAGATGTGGTTGTAGCACTCACAAGTTACAAGGCCTCTACTTCTTCATAGACCTAAAGACACTGAACTCTGAATCTCTTATAGCACCATGGTCTGGGGTCACAGCTGCATATGGGATGTGACTGTACTTGTTATTAACAGCTGTAAATGTGGTTGAAAGAGAGCACTGTACAGTCTCTCGGAAGTGAAATTTTAGAATGCCAAAATGTAGGGTAGATTGGGTTGGATAGCTCCAACCACTTGTAAATCTCCTAGTTCGTGACTCCCTTGAGGAAGCAGTTAAATTCTGAGATGAGCTACTAACGGGCATGATCTGGGTTTCTATGCTTCAGCAGGTGCTGAGGAGTGTAGGGGGACCCAGAAGTGGGTACTGTATCTTCCTGGCTCTTGAAGAGGAAGGTGTCTCATGCCTTGTTAAACACATTTCTCCTCCCTCCCTTGGCCTCCTGATTCTCACTGGCAACGTTGAATGTGCAAGGTAGTGTCATAGAAGGGACATTCAACAACAACACTGGCCCTACACTACAGAAAAAACGTGACAAAAACCAAGGAACTGTCCATGATGAAGAAAGAGAAGAACATGAAGAGCCATGAAAATTAGGCGGATCCTGAACCAAAAACTAACCCCAAAAGTGCTAAAACATTCATTACAACACAATTGGCAACACTGGAATCTGGTCTGAGGTTATGTGACTGAATGTTCTTGTTCTTAGAAAATATACACAAAAGCTCTCAAAGCACAAGGCAAGATTCTACAGTTCAATTGCAAACAATTCAAGCAAAAGGAGAAAAAAAATAACAAAACAAATGTGGATAGATCCAGGCGGAGGTTAGGCAAGAGTCCTTTTGACTATTGCAATTCTTTCTCATTTAAAACTATTTCAAAAGATACTTCAAACAGAAGACAATGTAGAAATGATTTCAACAAAACAAAATACTTTTGAGCTTAAATTCTATATCCAATCATACCATTATTCAAGTATTAAAACAAAATAAAGATGTATCCAAATTGCAGTTAAACCATAAGTTCTCAGTTAAATTAATACTCGAAAATGCAATCCAGCAAAAAGAAAGATGTAAAAGATGAATGACTATGGTTTGTATAGAAATTAGTAAGATGCATAGTTAAGCCTAAATAATTGCTATTGGTGTTTTACCAAGAGACTCTAGAACAAACAAAAATGAATGGCAGCAAGGATAGCGATTGAGAGCTTGAAATGAGAAAACTAAAGTCACACACATTGCCCTTTAATCTGTAGACCAATTAACCGTGGACACGTGGAAGACATTCTGTGTGCTAAAAACTCAAGAAAGTTTCAGGGTTACCTCAAGTGAGCATGATAAAGTTCTCAATATTCTTTTCTTCCTTAAAAATCAAAGATGGTCAGAATCTACTTTGCACAATTCTGGAAATTAATGAAAGGCATAGAACAATCCAGAAAGCATCTATTCAGGATGCTGAAACTTGATAATAACAGAGAGCTTGCCCTACAATTATTCCCATGCCCTTTCTCAGCTCAGCGGTAGCCTTGACAATGTGAACACCTGTGGCCTGGGAGTGCTGTTCACAGGGTGTGTCTTTCTTTCACTTAATTCAGAGCGAGCCCAGTGCACATAGCCTCTTCTCCTGGGGAATTTATCAGAAACATTCAGCAGTGGCTGTTTCACACTGGGGCTGCTGGGAGTGGGGATGGGGCTTGGGGTGAGGCCAATAGGTGGAACAAACAATAGTCTAACCAAGAAGTTTAATCTGAGGGATGAGCTATCCATGAAGACTCTTTTTTAAAGTCCCAACATTTTCCTCCTAGTTAAGAAGGTCACATATACTCACAGGGCTTAGGTGTTTCAGAAAAACACCTAAGGAGGCCATGGGCTGTTGCCTCTGACTGACCTCATCGCCCTGTACAAGCCATAAGTGAAAGATAAGGCAGGGACAGGCATCTGACATAGTGGGCAAGGCACCACTTAGAATGCCCACCTTCAGTATCAGACTACAGGTGTTTGAGTCCAGCTTCTCCTAGTGTGCCCCCTGGAGGCAACAGTGATGACTCAAGTGATTGGGCTCCCATTACACACATTTGAGACCTATACTGAGATCCTGGCTCCAGACTTCATCCTTGCCCAGACTGGGACGTTGTGGACATCTGGGGGGTGAACCAGATTTCTGTGTAACCACTAGCTGATGTCCAAGTTCACTGACCAAAGATTTCAGGGACCACATACAAAGAAAACAAACTTTACAGAATTATCCCTGAAAAGTCACTAAGAGCAACAACAGTCACATAACACACGGCAACAAAAAATTCTGGAGGTGAGGGGAGTAGGATCTGATTTGCAAAGGTTACATCTATGATCGCTGTTCTAAAACCTTCAGCTAACAACAAGAGAAAAGGGGGGAGACTCAAGTAACTAAAACCAGAGTCACAAAGGTTACAGAAAAAGAAGAGTTATAAAGTCATACTATCAGGTTAAGCTAGCACCTGTGATGCTGGTATCCCACTTGAACAACAGTTTGAGTCCTAGATGCTCCACCTCCAATTGAATGCCCTGCCTAGGAAAGCAACAGAAGATGGCCCAAGTGTTTGGGCCCCTGCCATCCTTCTTTGAAGGATACACACAGATATAAAGGCAGCAATTCTTTGAATAGGTGCTGACTTTTCATCATAAACAACAAAGACCAGAAACAACAAAATTCTTTTTTTTAAGATCTTATTTATTTTTATTGGAAAGACAGATTTATAGAGAGAAAGAGCTTCCATATGTTAGTTCACTCGCCAAGTGGCCACAATGACTAGAGCTGAGCTAACCTGAAGCCAGGAGCCAGGAGGTTCTTCCAGATCTCCCACATGGGTGCAGGGTCCCAAGGCCTTGGGTTGTTCTCTAGTGCTTTCCCAGGCCACAAGCAAGGAGATGGATGGGAAGTGGAGCAGCTAGGATACAAACTGGCATCCATATAGGATCATGGCATGTGCAAGGTGAGGATTTATCCATTGAGCCGTCATGCTGGGCCCACAATTCTTTAAAATGTTAGCAAAAAAAAAAAAAGTATCAAGAATTCTGTATTTATCATGCCAAGAATGAAAGTGGCAATGAGCATTTTCAAATAAAAGGAAATCCCTACAGAATCACATAAGAAATGCCCAGGGAAGGAAGTAATTTCAAGTGAAAATTAAGATCTCAATAAAGAGTTATGAGTATTGCAAATAACAAATATTTGGTTAAATATAAAACAATACTTCCCTCTTATTTTCTCCAGATACTGTATAAGGCAAAATTTAAAACACAGTATCCAGAACATATGTTGATGCAATACTATGTCAACTGTACAGTATAAGGGGTGAGAAGGTATTATTGGATCTTTTCAGCTGCCAGATTTCTAGAAATTACATAAAGCAGGCCATCTCAGATTGGACCACATCACCTATGGGCACACACAAGGTGCAGGGCTGGAAGTGAGCCTGATAAGGAAACTAAAGAAATTCCCCTACTAGGCTGTAGTTACTGCTGGTGATAGTGAGGGCTGGGGTGGATAGGGATGAACAAGATCCAAGCATGTGTGTGGACTGGATCCAGAGGCATGCCAAACTAGGCTAGGCCCCAGCACTCGCTGGCACCCATGAGAGCCACAGTGAGTGCAGGATGGGCTGGATAGGTCACAGCACCCGATGATTCACATGAGAGCTAGACCAAGGAGTGGAGGGGGCAGGACTGGGCTGTAGCACCAGCTAGTGAAAACTAGAAAGAGTGTAAATCAGTCAGGCAGGGCCATAGCACCTGCTAGTGCATTCAAGATCCAACCACAACTGGGAGCTGGGAAGGGTAACTTGGGGAATTCACTTGTTAGGATGCAGCTCCTGCTGGTGAGCATAACAATTGAGGCTAAGAGCAGCCCAGGCCAGGCTGGACCACAGTATCCATTGGCATACATTGGCAGTCCACAGCACCAGCTGGCAGGGGCAAGAGCCAGGCTAGGTTGGGTCACAAAACCCACCAGTTGAGGACTAAAACTGGGGCTGGTTGGGCTGGACTAGGTTGCAGCACCCACCAGAATGAGCTGGGACTGAGGGTAAGGCCACATGGAGCCCGTCTGCAGCACCCACTGACAAATGCAGGGCAAGATGAACCATGCCAGATTGGGCTGCAGCACCCACTTGCACATACAAAACCCTGGGCTAGGGCAAGCCTGGTAGGGGGAACTTCTAAGACTCTCCTGCTAGACAACTGCTCCCACTGGTGAGTGGTGGGGTAGACTGGGCTAGGCAGAGTTACAACACAATCTGCCTATATATGTGGATTCAAATCCTAGCTACTCCACTTTTGCTTCCTACTAATACACCTGGGATGACAACAGATGGTTATCAAATACTCAGGTCACTCACATGGGAAGCCTGCAAGGAATTCTTGGCTCCAGGCTTCAGCCTGGCCCAGCCCTGGCTATTGGGGGCATTAGAGAGCTAACCAGTGAATAGAATCCCCCTCTCTCTCTTCTCTTTTTATCTCTCTGTCTGCCTGTCATTCTGCCTTCTAAATAAGCTTGCAAATAATTTTTTACAGAACCTCACCCTCTGAGGGCATTTCATTTTGCTGCGCAGTCTTGGACAACATACCATGAAGATGGAATTTCTAATATGATTAACCGAGAATCCCCAAGCATCCATGAGTTCATTCCACTAGCTAGTTTCAATGCACCTATTTTTCTTCCAATACCATGCAGTCTTTGGGGAAATTGCAGGAGACAGCAATAGTAGAAGACAAGTCCGTGCCTTTGGAGAAGCTCAGCTTCCAACTGGGAGGGAAAGCTGCACAACCACACACAGCACCATCAGCCACAGGAGCCCAGTCAAGCAGAACAATCCAAAGAGGTCTGAAGTCAGGAAAAGGGATACTTGGTGCTGTGGTGGAAAGCTCTCTATTTTAGTGCACACTCTTGGAGTTAATCTGTCTCTAGCCCTGACACTGCTTGCGAGAGATTTTACAACTCTTTGAGTTGTAGATAATTGATATTAACACAACGTGATTCTTGTACGAGCATGGAAATGAATTCTGTCTGGTGAGGTTTCCATTGGCATCCCTCTTTCCTCACACAAGAAGCCAGTTTTTCCTGCACTTTCACCATCATTTCTTATTCCTATAAATATGACCTATAATTGTGTCCGTTTGGATTATGCTTTCAATTGCTCATAATGTCTTAACACTTTCCTCATGAAAAAGAAGTCAACCAAAAGCTTCAACACATTCATGCAAAAACATTTATTCTCAAGTTAAAGGTAACGGGGGAGGGGCGGAGGGGGAAGCTCTGTAACAGTTCTAACAACAGAGTCATCTTTGAAATGGGTGTAGAAAATATTCATCACAACATGAGAAAACAACAGAACCTAACTGAACAACTAGCAAATGGTTTGAATAAACAAGTCATAAAAGAAAAAGCATAAATAGCCAATGCATTTGAAATGATTAATGCATTATTTCAGCATAGGAAGTAAGCTGCTATAAGAGAGAGACCCCAGAAGGCCCAAGTTGCAGTGTAATGGATTAATCCATCACCAATAGCAACATCTCAAATGGTGGCTCAAGTTCTAACTGTTCCACTTATAATCCAGCTCCCTACTAATATGTGTGAAAAAGTAGCAGAAGATGGCCCAAATCCTTAGGTCCCTGTATCTGCGTGGGAGACCTGGATGACCCTCCTGGCTTGTAGCTTTGCCCTGGCCCAACTCCAGGCACTGCAACCATCTGGGAAGATGGAAGATCTCTCTCTCTTCTCTTGCTCCCTCTTTCCTTTCCTCCCTCTCTCATTTCCTCTCTGTAGCTCTGACTTTCAAATAAATAAAAATACATTTTTAAAGAAAGAAAAAGAAAAAACAATAAGTCTAAATGTCTGCCAACAAGAAAACATTCAACAAATTCAACAAATCAAACAAATTCTGCTCTGTCCCGTTCTGTTTAAATAGCTCCACAAGAGAGTAAAATTAAGAACTACCATGAAAATGAGCTTTACGATACAGGCTAACCCAAAAAAGCAAAATGCAAAATCTAGATAAATGTCAGTCAGCTTTTCATTCATTTCATGAAACTCCTACAGCGGACAGCTGACCAAGAGGACCTGTCAACTACGGTCCTACTCCCAACAGCCTGAGGCCGACCAGGAAAAAGGCCCCTAGGGGACTGCCAAGTGTAAGTGGCAGACAGGATCCTAGGGCAAGGCAGGACACCAGGAGGCGAGGCTGGGCCCATACTCAGGCTGTTCTAACACTGATTTCACCAGGACTGGGTTCAGCCCTGATGACCATAAGACCCACCTCCTTGATGCCATTGCCGGCTTGAGTCTCCACACTCCCAGTTCCAATAACTTAAGCCTTTGGTTTTAAAGCTCTTCATCAGTTCAGGAGCCATACCACACTCAGCTACAGCAACATAAAATGGTCCTACTTGTTGAAAGACAAAAAAAAAAAAATGACATCTCTCTCCTTATTTGTACATAATCACATAGAATTTGACGGTATTTAAGCCTTTGTTGGTGACAGCGGTTTACCTCACAAGGACAGAATATGCTGGAATGAGGAAGAAGTTCATTGTTCCCTGTCCACTTAACAATTGCTTTCATTTTTTCAGGAAAAATGGATTTGTGTATTTTTCAGTATTTTTACAAGCAAAAAGACAGAGGAAAAAAAAGAAACCAAACTGGAAGGGCTTGGGAAGGCTGACTGAAGGAAGTGCTAACACAAAATCCCCCAAATGGAGCCTGGCACAATACCCTAGTGGCTTAATTCTCACCTTGCAACCTCTACTAGTCTCCCATATGGGTGCTGGTTCATGTCCCAACTGCTCCACTTCCCTTCCAGCTCCTGCTTGTGGTCTAGGAAAGCAATAGAGGATGAGCCAAAGCCTGGGAGCCTGTACCCTCATGGGAGATCCAGAAGAAGCTCCTGGCTCCTGGCTTTGACCAGTTCAGTTCTGGTCATTGTAGCCACTTGGGGACTGGACCAACAGATGGAAGATCTTTCTGTCTCTCTTTCTCTCTGTAAATCTGACTTTCCAATAGAAATAAATAAATCTTTTTTTAAAAAATTAGAGCCAGCATGCGGTAGTATTCTAAGTCTCCACCTATGACAGTGGGCTATATGGCGCTGGTTTATGCCCTGGCCACTCCACTTTCAAACCGTCTCCCTGATTATGGACTGAGAAAGCAGCAGAGGATACACCCATGTGGGAGACCCAGAAGAAGCTTCTGGCTCCCAGATTCAGCTCAGCTCAGCTCAGCTCCTAGCTGTTACAGCCATTTGGAGAATGAACCAATGGATGGAAGATCTGTGTGTGTGTGTGTGTGTGTGTGTGTGTGTGTGTGTGTGTGTACACATCTCTGTAACTATGCCTTTCAAATAAAAATAAAATATATCTTTTAAACATACACACAAAGTGGAATGATATAATACTGTAGTGGTATCAAAGGTGGAATTAGACTTAACTTTTTCTTTTTTTTTTTCTCCAAATTTTCTGTAACATAATTTTTAAAGATTTAATTATTTTTATTTGAAAGGCAGAGTTACATAAAGAAGGAGAGGGAAAGAGAGAGAGATCTTCTATCAGTTGCTTTACTCCCTAAATGGCCACAACAACTAGAGTAGAGCTAATCTGAAGCCAGGAGCCCAGAGCTTCTGGGTCTTCCATGAGTATAATTTTTTTTAACTTAACAATTTATTTTTTGAGATAACATATTTTTAATTTACATTATAGTGGCTGGCTTAAGGGTTCTATAACACCACTTGTTTGTTTTTAGGGGGAAAACAGCTGCTGGGAAACCCTGGGAAGCCTGTACTTCCCTATATTACACCCTGAGACGGGACCCAGCCTGCTGAGTAGAAAGCACTCGCGCCTCCTGCAAGTAAAAGCAGGAGGACATTACTATTGCATTGTCGGATGGCATCTACCACACAGTTAAGTAAATTTTCTGTTTTGTTTTTTGCAGTATCATCAAATCATAAAAGAGTAAGATGATGATGAAGCTCAGTGAAAGACCTTGTAGCCACTGGGGAAAATGTTTTCTAGGGCTTTATAAAAGCAGGAGGGACAAGCCCTTGAGGCAATGATCAAAACATTTCTTGGCATCTTCCCATTCCTTAGTGGAGTGACTGGGTTCGAGTCCCAGCTCTGCTCTCAAGTCCAGCTTCCTGTTCATGCGCACCCTGGGAGGCCACAGATGACGGCTCATAGTTGCTACTTACACTGCGTGACCTGGCCTGGATTTTCCAGGCTGATCCTCGGACTGATCCAGCTTCGTCTGTTACAGTCTTTGGAAGTGTGAACTATTGGATGGGAACTTTCTCTTTGCCTGCCTCCCTATGTGTGGGTGTGTGGCTGACTATCAAAAAAAAAAAAATGAAGTAAGTAAATAAGTAAGTAAATCTTTTTAAAACAGGAAACATAACAAAGGGAGACATTCACAAATTAACTCAAAGAAAATATAACTCATAAATGTTGCAGAGCAAACTATTTTTTGTCAAAGGTTTTAACCAATATTTCTTGTAAGATTGTTCTGAGAATAGATAAAAATCAAAGCAGTAGAGAAGGAAACAGAAAATAAACAGAAAACAATTGCTTTGGAATATAGAAGGTTTGTCTGTCGCAATAAAGATAGGAAAATGCTGATCAATGGCTTCAGGAATTGTACAAGAGAAATATCTTCCACCTTGTGCTGTCTGCATGTGATAGCATCCCTCTCTTATTGGAACTGTGAACGTGGGAAGGCGTTTTCTTGCATTCCAACTTGGAAGCACCAGATCTGAGAAGACTTCTAATCCCCTTCCAGTCACATAGTCAGATTAGCTGGGTAATTGTCTCCCCAGGGAAAGCCAGACGAATATTTCCATTTCTGAGGGAAACTGGAAGACGTAATACAGTCCATTCTTAAAGAACAAGTCGGTGTGGCTTTTAGTCATTTAACACATCAATATGACAGGCAAACGATACTACAGATGACTCCAGAAGATGGAGAGAAAGGGTTGACATAACAGAAACCACAAGGATTTGGAATACAGACCATCTATTTCACAAGAAAATCTGTCTGGATTCATACAGTGCTTAGAGTTGGAACCAAGCAGATACCACAGGGTACCCATGGAGCGACTCCCAGGCGCATGTTGGCTGCCCAGGAGAGCGAATGTGATCCATTGCAGGCAGCACCGCTCACTGCCGCCACTTTGCTGAGCAGTCATCTCACTCAGCACTCCAGGATGTCCGAAAGAAGAAAAATGACTTCTTTTTTCCCATAAATATACTTGTTGGAAACTCCTAAAATGCCTAGGCACCTTTCATTTTTTAAAGATTTATTTGTTTATTTGAACAGCAGAATGACACGGGATAGTGTTGGGAGTCAATGTCTTCTGTCTGCTGGCTCACTTCCCACATGGCCTCAATGGTGAGGGCTGGGACAGGCCCAGATCAGGAGCCTGGGACTCCCTTGGGGTCTCCCACATGACTAGAAAGAACCCAAACGCCCCAGTCACCATCCCCTGCCTCCCAAGAACATTACCAGAGAGCTGGATTGGAAGCAGAGCAGCCAGGACTGGGATTGGCACTATGACTTGGCATGTGGGTTTCTCAAATGGCAGCTTAACTCGCTGCACTATAGACATTTTTCTCAAGAACTGTAGGTTCCAGCAACAATTTTCAGATTCTACAACCTCTGTTAAACTTCTCAGCCAAGTACCAAACAATACCATTTGCAATTTACAGTCTTTTAAGCAGATTGCAAATCATGTGACTGCTTCTAATTCCAAACCATCCTAAATTTTACTAACAAAATGTTCAAACACTGAAATGTGTTGCAAACATTTATGCATATAACATCTACTGCATCTCCCTAATTTAAAAACTATCAAAATAAACTCCGAAATGTTGCCCAGTCTAGTTTTTTTTTTCCTAATAAGCACTCTTCGCTTAAACTCATAGTTTCAATGTCTTAATAGTATTAGCCAGTTCTCTCCATTTCCTTACTACTCATTTAAAAGCATCAATACTAGTTGTACACATGAACATTATCATGATAACACTTACCTTTCTTTATTCCATGCCTTCTCCTTACTTTCCAATGCAGCAAAAGAAACCATGGCAGGTTTTGATAGCTCAGTGCCTGACCATTCTCCTCTAATACCAACCCATGTCTCGTGGACCACAGGTAGACCCGAGGCATGGCAGAGAGAATGTAACGCAAGGATCATGCCCCAAGATAATCAAAAGCTGAGCAAAGCTTTGCGTTTAAGGCATAGGGAAGGCACTGGCAAGGACATAGAAAAGCAAGCAGACTCCCGTGAGGTTGCTGGGAAAAGTTTCGAATTCCACAACATTCTTACAGGTTACCTGGCCTTCACAGTACAAGTGCATTTGACACGACACTCCCACTTATGGGACTGTACTTGACAAACAACTCAAAGAATCTTCCTATAAGCACATATGGATAAGAATGCTGATTGCAGTGTCATTTGTATCGGCAAAAATAAGAAATGTGTTAATTAATACACTACAGTGACATTGAAACACACTATCCAGCTTCTAAAAATAATTAACTTACCTTGAGAAACAGTTCTAAAGCAAGAGAAAATTAAAAAATCCCCAGACCCAAAAAGGAGAAAGAGAAGCGAATAACAGGGGTCAGGTGGAAGAAAACTCATGACAGCTTCGTGGATGTGAGACTTCCAGCCCAGTGGGGCAGGTGCTAGGCACAGTAGGAATGATGCTTGTTAGTGTCTCCACCCCACACAGGAGTGCCTGAGCTCAAGTGCTGGCTCCAGCTCCTGACTCCAGCTGCCTGCCAGTGCCCATCCTAGGAGACATGGGTGAGAGCTCAGGTACTTGGGTCCCTTCTATCCACATTGCAGATCCAGATGGAGTTCCAGGTTACTAATTTCAAGGTGGCCCTGACTATTGAGATTATTTGGGGAGTGAACCAGCAGATGGGAGACCTTGGCCTCTCCTGTCCCTCTTTCTGTCTTACTGCCTTATATATATGCAAATAAACTTTTTTTTTTTAAGTGTAAGAGTTTGAGCCTGGAGCCTACAGAGAGGCTCAACAGAGTAATTCTTCACCTGCAAGTGCCAACATCACATATGAGTGCTAGTTCATGTCGCAGCTGCTTTGCTTCTGATCCAGATCCTTATGTATGGCTTGGGAAATCATCAGTCATTGGGACTCTGCATCCACGTGGGATCCCCAAAAGAAGTTCCTGGCTCCTGGCTTTGGATTGGCTCAGCTCCATCTGTTGTGCCTATTTGGGGAATGAACCAGTAGATGGAAGATTTTTTTTCCCTGTCTCTCCTTCTCTCTGTAAAATCTGCCTTTCAAATAAAAATAAATATTTAAAAGTCAAAGAAGACCTTGAGCCTGGGATTTTAATATCCATTAAAGGAAAGAACCAAGGTCTAAATCTCATGAGGCATGAAGCCAAAATTAAAATCCCTTGAGAATTTTGTCTTATAAAAAAAAAAAAGAGTGCAGGGTACAGCAAAGAAATCTGTTCTGCACTTGGTTCTCCATGTGGAAGTTTACTGTGGCATGTCAGGTCACACCTCCACATGCAACATTGTCATCCCACGCCAGGGTGACAGTTCTGAGCCCTGGCCAATCTATTTATCATCTCACTTCTTGCTAATGTACTTGGGAAGGCAGTGGAAAATGGCCCGAGGACTTGAACCCCTGTTTCCTACTTGGTAGATGTAGATACAGTTCTTGGCTCCTGGCAGCAGCCCAGCCCAGTCCTGGCTGGAGCGACTAACTGGAGAGTAAACCAGCAGATGGCACGACTCACTCTCTCTCCTTCTGTCCCGGTTACTCTGTCTTTTAAATAAAGAAAGAAAACAAAATGAAAAGCTATCTGGCAATAAGTAGCATTAAATACATGTACCACAGCAACCCTATGATCTATTACACAACTTTTAAAAATAATCAGCTGACTCAGAGACAATTTGGAAGCAAGTCGGAAAATACCGGCAATTACAAAGGACAGCATACCTGCATATTTGTTCTTTCTTCTCTGAGTAAATTGTATAAAACAATGCACGTATAATTGCACCATCAGGCCTATAACATGTAGAAATGTAATATATCTGACAACACTACAAAGGAGATAGATGGAACCAAAGCTGTACTGAAAGAAATGACATCACTGGGACTAAGATCCAAAACTGTTAGGAACTCAAACAACTTAATAACAAGAAAACAAATAATTCAAATTTAAAATGAGCGGAGAGCCTGAAAAGACATTTCCTAGAAAGAAAACATACGAACAGCAAGCAGGTACATGAAAAAAAAAATTCTCAGGATCGCTAGTCATTAGTGACACAGATGAGTTATAACCTCACATGTTAAATGGCTTTCATCAAAATGATGAAAGAAAACAAGTGTTGACAGGGACGCAAAGGGAAGGAATTTTTGTACTTTGTTAGTGGGGATGTTCATCAGGAAAGCTGTTATGGAAAATGGTTTGGGGATTCCTCAGAAATCTAGAAACAGAACTACGATCGGATCCAGCAAGCCTGCCTCCAGGCATACGCTCAAAGGAAATGAAATCAGTATGTGGAAGTGCCTCCTGCACTTCCACCTTCAGTGCCATGCCATATTGCTCTCAGTAGCCAAGACGGGACATCAGCTTAAGTGACCACCAGCAGATGAACAAAGGAAACATGTCTCCCTACCCAGTGGAATTCTACTCAGCCTGAAAAGAAGGGAGCAAATCCTGTCATTTGCAGCAACATAGGTGAACCTCAGGGATGTTACGCTGAAATAAGCCAGGCACAGCAAGACGCACGCTGCATGACCTCATGTAGATGAGGAACACACAGAAGTCACTCCCATAAAAGGAGAGACAAGAGTGATGGTGACCAGAGGCTGAAATTGGGAGCGAGACGAAGGAGGGACCCTGGCGGACAGGCACACAGTGGCAGACAGATGGGGCAGTGCACAGCAGGGGGGCCTACGGCCAGCAATCACACCATGCAGATCTCAAGATAGCTGTCGATTTCAAATACCTAGCCATCAAAAAAAAAAAAAAAAAACAAGTAAGCCAGGTGATGTTAAGCAGCTTGAGTTAATCACTGCACTTTTATATATATGGACTATGTATCATAATAACACAGTAAACTCCATAAATGTACACTGTTACGATTTATCAATATAAAAAAAAACAATAACAAAAATGCTATACAATTATACCAAAACAGGTAAACAGCACTACCTATTTTTTAGACAATGGCATTAGATTACTTGAATTCATAATATTATGGGATGCAGCCAGTGATAGCCAGCACCCACTGACAGTGGGCAAATGAAATTTGGCTGTGTCCCCTATCCTCTGTCCTAAAAGTGGGTCCTAACAGCAATGGAATGATAATTCCATCCTCAACCCCTCCTCCCCCCCACATTCTAATTTAGGCAGGATACTGGATGCAGATAAGTAGCTACGAGCCCAGTTCCTGTTCCTGCCCATCCCAACGAGCACTAACCAACTCCTTAGCCCACAGCACTCAAGTATTCGCTCCTGTCCACCTGTGACTCACCTATCAACTGAGGGGATAGTATTGTATTGTTGTGTGACCACTCCCCTCACAAGACCCTTTAAAAGGCCCATGAAGCGGGGGCTCTCACTCTCTTTCTGGACAGGTGTTTCCATTACTCTGGTACCTCCACACTTGGCTGACCCAGGACAGGTAATCCCCTGAGCATGGTCCCTGCGTACTGCTTAGATGGGACAATGGGTATAGTAATGCTGTTTCTGGTTCGTGTGCTGTCAGGAGTTCCAGGAGAGGTGAGGCTTAGCAGTAGTGGAATGTGGGCAGAGAAGCCAGGGAAAGGTGAATGTCTGCAGCTCTGTAAGTGTGTCCAGGTTATCTGTTGCATGTCTCTTAGGATAACCTACATTGTTATGGAAGCTGAGACATAGGTCTTCAGCTTAATGAATGGACTTAAGGATAATGACCATTTGTTTCTTTTAGGATTATGTTTTGTTGGATTATGAACTTGTGATTTGTTATTGTGCTCTATTATCAGCAAGCTTGGTTAATAAAGACTCCTTAAGAAACCTTAGACATGTCTAGTGTGATCTCGCTTGCACCCTGCAACAACAACAAAAAATAAAAATGATACATAAGATAAAATAAACCTAATTTTATAAATACATACCTTTCTCATTACTTTTTTAAAAAGCATTTATTATTGGAAAGTCAGATTTACAGAAAGAAGGAGAGACAGAAAGATCTTTCCTCCACTGGTTCACTCCCCAAATGACCACAATGGCTGAAGCTGAGCCAGAAGTTTCTTGTGAGTCTCTTCTGCCAACCCCACTGCTTTCCCAGGCCATAAACAGGGAAATGGAGCAGCTGGGACATAAACTAGAGCCCATATGGGATGTCAACACTTGTAGGGGAAGGATTAGACAATTCAGCCATCACACACCAGCCCCTGTTCTCTTTACTTTCTGAAAGATTTATCTGACAGGCAGAGGGAGAGAGAAACCTTCTATCCATTGGTGTACTCCCCAGATGGAGCAACAGGGCTAGGCCAAACCCAAATCCAGGAGCAGGGGTGCCCGTGGCCTACCTACCTCAGCCATCAACGACTGCCTTCCCAGGTGCCTTGGTTGGGAACTGGATCATAAATAAAGCAGCAGAGATTTGCACTGGCACTCAGACATAGCACACCAGCATCTAACAGTGACTTAACCAGCTCCCCAACATCAGCCCTCTCAACTCCTCTAATGACATCAATTATCACTTTTTTCAACAGCCAAACAAAAGCATTTGATACAATCCAAAACTCTTTTGTAATTAAAAAATACATGACACCTTAATTTGTACAACTCTAACTAAATATCACGGACTGGATCACTTATAAAGAACAGAAACCTACTTCTGACGGCTCTGAAGGCTGAAAAGTTTCAGACCAAGGTCCCAGAAGGTTGGGTGGATGGCACTGCCAAGGCGTCCTCATGTGGCAAAAAGATGGAAAGAACACCAAGATACAAGTGTGACCTCACATGGCAGAAGGAGAAGACCTGAAGGGTGAAGAGGTCTGAGCGAGTTCCCCCAGTCCTTTAATAAGGTAGGCAACCACTGATTTGGGCCGAGCCCTCCTGAACTAATCACAAACCCAAGGTCCCACCTCTGAATAACACCATCATGGATGCAGTTTCAATACATATTGGGAGGAGGCACATTAAAACCAGAATGTGATGTGTATACAGATGTAGATATACACATATAACTCAAACCAACCATCATATATATACAAACACACACATATATCTTACAAACTCTAACATATATGTGTGAGTATGCAAATATATATAACTCCAACCTACCATACATACACACATGCAAAAAATAACACATATATAGTATATATAAAACATATATGTGTGTATGCATATATATATAAACTCTAACTAGTCATAGCATGTCGGTGTTTTTTTCCAACATTGTACAGGAAGGCCACACACTGTAGGATTCAATTTAAAAAACTATCGTGGCAGGCAAACCAGCAAGACAGAAGACCGATGGGTAGTTGCCAGGATTTGGGGGTGGAACATGAAGAGATGACCTCTAACAGGTATGAGGATGATAGAAATACTTGAGAATTAAGCAGTGATACTTGAACAAATGTACAGAGATATTGTAAACCACTGGATTACATACCTTTTGATACATAAAATTACAAATTTTACTGTAAGAATTTTATTTCTTTTTTGTTTTAGAAGAAATTTCTGGACCCTATGAGATGATTTTTTTAAGGTTCATGGGCAAATTCAATTTTTAAAAAAAATCAGTTTGGATGCAAAACATTTTGAAATTCATGTTTGTTTTTGTCTGGGGTGGTTGTTGGGTTTTTTTTTGTTTGTTTTGTTTGTTTGCTTGTTTTGGTAACACATTTTCCATGCTGTTTGAAAAGACCATAATTCTGTTCAGCTCTATCCTAAAGTCACTAAGACTCTCAGAACCAAGACGGGCTACCCTACACCATTTGAAACATAACAGTTTTCCTTGGAAGGGAAAGAGCCCATCTTACAGGGCAACAGAGAGTAAGACAAGACAAGGTCCACAGATAACCAGGGGAAACTAGCGAAGCCACCCGGCCACAGCAAGTGCAGCTCCAGAATTCTCAACTCTCCACAAAGCAACAGAAGAGGGCGCTCTCACAAGTTAGCAAAAGCTACCCTACATCATCCCTCCTCCCATAAGGCTTAGCAAAGCCAGAGACAAGTAACAGAGAAGCAAACACATCCAAATCCAGAACATTTAAGAAAAAGGAAAGCAAGGAGTACAATAATAGTAATAATAGACAATGAATGAAAATATCTCAGCAAAATAAGCTTCAAGATTGGCCTGAATTGTAATCTTCGATTTTGAAATGAGCTAAGTGGCATTTTTCTGTGATACAAGAACTTGTGACCACCTAAGAAATCGAACAACTCAGAGACAAGTGGCAGGCAGCTCACCACTAAAGCCAGGTAGTACCAAGCTTTTGGATAATTATTAAGCTGAGTCTGCAAGAAATGCCACTGGCGTTTTCCTTGTTGTTCTTTTCTTCATTCCTACTGCAGACCCAGATGGTTGTGGCAGAGGCACCTGCACAAAGCACCTGGTGTGAGACCCACTCATCTTCATGGGCAGCTGGGTCAGGGACCAAGGCACATGTGAGTGCAAGGTGGAGTCTGGGCACCCTCCAGTAGAAAACATTGAGTTTTAAAGCCACAGGCAAATGGCTGGGGTGAACCTGGGTATGCTGGGCTTTTTCTAGTGGTTTGACTTTTAAAAATTTATTTATGAATTGAGACAATGTACTCCTGTGCTGTTTTGCTCCCCGAACACCCACAATGGTCACGAACAGAAACCAGGAGCTCTATCCAGGTCCCCTAGGTAGGTGGGAGGTGCCTACATACTTGAATTATGACCTGCTTGCTCCTAGAGTCTCTGTTAGGAGGAAGCTGTGGTCAGGATCTAGGGCTGGGACCTGAGCCCAGGCACTGTGAGGCGGGGACAGACCTGTGACCCACTAGGCCAAGTGCTACTCCCTGTCATTCTTCAATAGGAGACCAAGGGAAAGCATCCCATGTGCTGTCATTCCAGGACAAGAAAGGGGAATTTCCAGTTTCTTGGAGGCTGTTTAGTGTCCCTAGCCATCCATCTACCTGGATCTGCGACTCAAGCAGCACTCAGTCAGCAGGGCCAGGACACAGCTACCCTCAGGGTCATGGAGGGTGTGTGGCAGGTGTTTGGAAGTTCTGTGCCACATGTAACATGTCTTAGAAGCAGCTACAGTGACTTTCTTTGGTCGCCATAGTAATTTAAGAAGTAGGGGACAACCTCCTCCCCTCTGGGTGAAACCTGGGAAGGGACAGTTTCACTGAAAGATGTTCCAGTGCTCAGCTGTAACTTTCAGCAACCCCTCCCCCCTCAGACTTGTTTGACCATTTTCTCTCTTTTCCTTCATCTCCTGAGTCTCTTCTTCAGACTCTTCTCAAAGAGATGCCCTCCCACCAGGCCCCAGGAGTTCCCTAGTACACACCTGCCTCTTGTCACTGACCCACTTTGCCTCTCCATCCTCCACTCGTGCCCAGGCTGACCCTGTGAAGGTTCTCCACAGCACCCGGCCCCCCTCACTGAGCTGCCCACAGGTGGGTCTGTGTCTGAGAGAACCACAGACATTCCTCTCTGCCTGCACCCAGCCCCACTCACAATTAGCTCTGGTGCACAATATTATTAAAAAAATATTTTTTTTCCTATTTGAAAATTCAATAGGACAATCCTGGATGCTGCTACAAACTCCAGATGCGCCCTCAGTGAACCTGCCATCAGAATGACAAGAGTCCAGAAAAAATAAGAACAGAAATGCAAAGAAAGAAGAGAGAAATATGACAGAATCCAGTGACTAATTAAAAACAGAGGTCAGTATTATAGCACAAGTTAATCCACCGCCTGTGATGCTGTCATCCCATGTCGGGGCATTGATTTGAGTCCCAGATGCTCCACTTCAGATCTACCTACCTGCTAATGTGCCTTGGATATCAGTGGAAGATGGCCCAAGTGCTTGGGAGACCTGGATGAAGTTCCAGTCTCCTGGCTTCAGCCTCAACCAGTCTTGAAGCTGGAGTGCAGAGAAGAAAAGAATGGAATAATTATACACAACCACTCTTCAAAAATTATACACCAGTTCTCCTCACATGTCTGGCTTTCTGACATTTCAGGCAAAGCCACCATCTGCATTGTCACCATCCCATGTAGGTTTGGGTTCCGGCTGCTCCACTTCTGATCCAGCTCCCTGCTAATGTACCTGGGAAAGCAGTGGAAGATGATTGAAAAGCTTGGGTCCCTGCCTCTCACATGGGAGACCCAGATGAAATTCCTGGCTTGAAGCTTTAACCTCACCCATCTGGCTCAGCTAGGGAGTGAACCAGCTAAGAGATGGAAGATCTGTGTTTCTCTCTGTCTCTGTCTCTCTCCCTTTATAACTCTGCTTTTCAAATAAATTTTAAAAATAAAGAAAAACTATGCAAACAAAACAGAGTAGAGTGAAATATTTAAAGCAATGGCATAAAAAGCCAATATCTTGCATTCTATGTAATTATGTTTCAAAGTGAAGATGAAATACTTTCTCGGACATGAACTGAGAGAACCCGTTGCCTTTACATCTCCTATGCCAGTAATGTTAAAAGAAGTTCTTCAGAAAAAAAGGAAAATTCTGTAAGTGAGAAGCCCACATCTTTATAAAAAAAGGAAGAGCCCTAGAGAATGGATAAAGAAAGATCATTTTTTCTATCTGTTATTGACCTAACAGCTAACAGTTTGCTCAATATAATAATAGTAACAATGTATTCTGTAATTATAGATTATGTATAAGTGAACTGACTCACAGCAATGCGACAAGGGAAGGAGAAAAAAGGAACGCCCAACAATGAAATAGCCCCTATGGTATCTATGAAGGGGGGCAGGTTTATTTTGAAGTGCACTTGGATTATTTGTAAATAAACACTGCAAACTGCATGGCAATGACTTTAAGTTTTTTAAAGAAGTATATGAAGTGAATTGGTGAATGGAAGATTCTCTCTGTATTTATAAATCTTTCAAAAAATAAATAAATCTTGTCAGTGCATTAAGCAACCTATTGAATGGAAGAAAATATTTACCAGTCATTTATTGGATAAGGGTTAACACTCAATCTGTAAATAATTCATTGATTTTTTAATGAAAAGACTACTGTATTTTTTTTAAAAAAAAAAAAAGATTTATTTTATCTATTTGAAAGTTAGAGCTACAGAGAGAGAATAGAAGAGAAATCTTCCAGCTGCTGATTCACTCCTCAAATGGCTTTAATGGCATGGGCTGGACCAGGCCAGGAGATCTACCCAGGTCTCCCATGTGAGAGCAGTGGCTTACTTTGACCATCCTCCCCATTGTTCCCCAGGCACATCAGCAGGGAGCTAGATTAGAAGTGGAGAAACCATTGCTTCTCAGCCTTTTGGCTAAGATCAAGTGCAGAAGTGGAGAAACCAGGACTTGAACTAGTGCCCATATGAGTTACTTGCTATTCTACAATGCCAGTACCATCTGTACACAACTTCTTCAATATAGCAACAACAAAATTTAAACTACCAAATGACTTGAAAGGACATTTCTCAAAATAAATATGCAAATATTGAGCAAACATATGAAAAATATTCAACATTGGGACCAGCATGATGGCTCAAGTGGCTAACCCTCCACCTGCAAGTGCAGACATCCCATATGGGCAGCAGTTAGTGTCCTGGCTGCTCCAAATCCTGTCAGTTCTCTGCTCATGGCCTGGGAAAGCAGTGGAAGATGACCCAAAGCCTTGGGACCCTGCACCTGTGTGAGACACCCAGAAGAAGCTCCTGGCTCCTGGCTATGAATTGGCTAGGCACAGGCCATTGTGGCCTTTGGGGCAGTGAACCAGCAGGTGGAAGATCTTTCCCTCTACTGCTCCTTCTCTCTGTAAATCTGCCTTTCCAATAAAAAATAAATAAATTCTTAATAGAAGAAAAAGAAAAATATTCAACCATCAATAACCATTAGAAACACAAATCGAAACCACAATGAGGTGTCACCTCACACCCATTAGTACAGCTGTGAGCAAAAAATTAGCAAGCATTGATGGAATGCGGAGAAACAGGAGTCCTGGTGCATGGCTGCTGAGAATGGCAACTGAGACAGCTGCACCGGGAAACAAGAGAGTAGTGCTGCAAAAACTAAAAATACACATAACCTCTTGACTAAGATAAAATATAAAAATTAAGAGTACAAATGCCACATGATTTGGCTGTCCTCCTGCTAGGAATGTCCCCAAAACAACCTGAAAGCAAGACTTTGAATAGGTATTTGCACACCCAAATTCATAACAGCATTAGTCACAATGGCCAAGATGTGGAGGCAATCAAGTGTCCCATCAGCTGATGAATGAATAGAGAATGAACTGTATACTTAAGAGCAGGGGAAGATGACAACTGGTGCTGCGCCGATCCAAAGCCAGGAGCCAGGAACTTTCCTCCAGGTCTCCCACGCAGGTGCAGGGTCCCAAGGCTTTGGGCCGTCCTCGACTGCTCTCCCAGGCCACAAGCAGGGAACTGAATGAGAAGTGGAGCTGCCAGGATTAAAACTGGCATCCATATGGGTTCCCGGCGTGTTCAAGGCAAGGACTTTAGCCGCTAGGCCACTGTGCCGGGCCCAGTAATGCCTTTAAAAAAAAATTATTTTTATTTATAGATAAAGAGAGGAGAGACAGAGAGATCTTCTACCCATTGGTTCACTCCTCAAATGGCTGCTATAGCCAGATCTGGGCCAATTTGTGGCCATGTGGGGAGTAAACCAGTGGATGGAAGATTTTTCTCTCTCACTGACTCACTCCCTCCCTCCTCTTCTCCCTCTCTCTGCAACTCTGCATTATGAACTAATAAAATAAATCTTTTTAAAAAGCTATATAATGTGGACAAGTTTTACTGGGCAAGACTGAATCCTAGTGCCCATAGATGTACCCCTTGTGACACGATGGTTATACAAGTCGAAATGAGGACTTCTGATCAAGATGGAGTCACAGGAGCCAGGCTTATCTTCCTCCCTGAAACAGCTAAAGTTCTAACGCCAAATGCATGAAAAGAGCCCCTATTTTTCAGACAGGGCATGTCTGACTCAAAGAGCATCACCATGAGGGGCCCGGCGCGGTGGCGCAAGTGGCTAAGTCCTCGCCTAGCACGCCCGGGATCCCATATGGGCGCCGGTTCTAATCCCGGCAGCCCCGCTTCCCTTCCAGCTCCCTGCCTGTGGCCTGGGAAAGCAGTCGAGGACGGCCCAAAAGCTTTGGGACCCTGCACCCGCGTGGGAGACCCGGAAGAGGCTCCTGGCTTCGGACCGGCATAGCATCGGGCCGTTGCGCTCACTTGGGGAGTGAATCATCGGACGGAAGATCTTCCTCTCTGTCTCTCCTCTCTGTATATCCGCCTTTCCGATAAAAAATAATAAAAAATAAATCTTTAAAAAAAAAAAGAGCATCACCATGAGAGACTGGTACCAAGGGCAAAGAGCTCCCAAACTGCCCCAGTGGGTGGCCCAGAGAGAATCTCCAGGTGCAGACACTGAGAGCTGAGGAATCAGAACTGGCAACTCAAGGTGGCAGGTGGCCCAGGTCCACAGAGCAGAGCACTAGAAGCGGGTTCCGGGGGGAGCTCCCGGGCCCCACAGAGGCGCCCTGCAGGACTGAGCAGCACATATATGTAGTCTCACCACACTTTGAGAAGGAGCCACTCCAAGGAACAGGTGCATCCTTTAGGGAGCCCACCTAGAACCAGGAAAAGTCCACAGTTTCACCCCCACTGTAAAAATCCTCTTGATTCATGAGGCATTCAATTGAGGCAAAATTCTGGCCTAGCACAAAACCTGTTCTAGTTCCACAGGTTCACACCGCCCTCTCCTCCAAATAGCCACAACAGCCAAGTCGAATCTAAGAGACAGGCGCTTCTTCTGGATCTCCCAAGTGGGTATAGGGGAAAAAAAAAAAACAAAAAAAAAAAAAACAAACCCTGGGTCATCTCCACTGCTTTCCCGCATCAGCAAGGAGCTGGATCAGAAACGGAGCAGCTAAGAGTAGAACCAATGCCCACATGGGATGCTGACACTGTAGGTGATGGCTTAACCCACTGCACCACAATGCCAGTTCCCCCAGTAAACATTTTTAAATGCCTATAACGACTCTATTATTCATTTTTGTAATTAGAAAAATTAAGTGAAAACCATATCTTTTTAGCTAAACAATTACTTACCCACAAATTGTACAGTTGTCCCTTGGGTATCAAATTGACACCTTTGGTCTCACTTCACTCTCTTTGCCAGTTTGCTTTTTTTTTCCATCCACACTGCTTCTTCTAATCTGAGCGTGCTAACAGCCAGAACACAGCAAATAGTGGACCTTCCAAAACATCACAGGACAGAAACAAAGGAAGGCAAAATTACATTTTAAAGAATTCGTTTTTCTACTCAATCGTGATATTTGGCTGAGAGATAAGAAATAAGGAAGCTATTCCCCGGCCAGCGTTGGCCAGCGGCTTCCTTTGGGAGACACTGGTGTGATTCATCGGATCTTTGGATTAGTTGACAAGCAAGATCAGATGCTGCATTTACAAATGCTCTAGAAAGATCACTGTGTTTTTAACATTCTAGGCAGAAGTACAGAGTGCTTCTAAATTTCATCTGACAGAAGCCTTATGCCTGCATTTGCAGTTCCCAAAACACAAGAGCATCTTAAATGAAGACTGCCACAAACCCTTAACGTCACCAGAAGCCTGCACCCCAAGGGATGGCAAATCAGCGGGAGAAAAACATCAGGCTTGACTTGAAATTGGAAGCGCTGATAAAGACAGCGCCTGCTGCAAAATTAATTGTTTCACGGAACAAGCAAGAAGGGGGACAGTACACCTTGAACATCTGTTGTTTGTGAAGAACTAGGGTTGGACCGAAGAAGATCAGTTACATAGAATATTATTCCCCAGGATACACCTCACACGTGCTAAAGATCAGCATGGGGATTGCAGTGCACTTCAAAGCAGAAGGGAGAGAAGAAAAAAAGGAATGCATAGTTTAATTCCTGATTTTAAAAAAAATCAACTTACCAAGGTGAAAAGCAGTGTGTTAGGTGGCATGGAAATCTGATCCTCTCAGCATAACAAGGTTCGCTTCAGAACCAAGCTCAAAAGTTGCGTTATTTTTTGCCTTCCTTTGGAGAAACACAAAAGCATTGCAAAAAATATTTAAAAGAAAATGGAATTTAACTTAAGAAGACAGTGATACAAAAAAAAAAAAAAAAAAAAAAAACTTTGACATCCATGCATTGTTTTCTTCACAGTCCATGGTTTTTCATGAACTTCTTGAAGACTCCCTTGTATGCAGGGATTTCAGAACTGGAGGCACCACTTCACAGAGGCTGAAAGTAGAACAGTGGTTAGCAGAGGAGGGCAGGGAGGGATGGGACAGGCCCGTCACTGGGCATGTTACTTAGGAAAAATCAATTCTGCTATTGCATTGTACAGGAGGGAGGTTACACTTAATAATACAATGCATATTTCAAAATAGCTAGATTTTTCCATGTTCTCACCACCCCAAAAAAAAGTGATAAATGCTTGAAGTTATAGATACGTTAATTAATGGAGTCATTACATAATATGTAGATTTATAAAAAATCACACTATGCCCTATAACTACATACGTAAAGCTAGGACTTCGTCAAGAAAGAGAATTTTTAAAAGAGGCCGAAATCACGGTGCAACAGACTGAGCTACCACTGGCAATGCTGGCATCCCATGCTGGAGTACTACTCCAAATCCCACTAGCTCCACTTCCGATCCAGCTCCCTGCTAATGCACCTGGGAAAGCAGTGGAGGGCCTGTCACCCACATGGGAGACCCAGACAGAATTCCAGGTTCCTGGCATCAACCAAATGTGGTGGATAAACCAATGAAGGGACAATCTCCCCCCCAACCTCCTGCCTGCCTTTTAAATAAATGTGTTTTTTTAAATAAATAAAAAGAAAAAAATTTTTAATCGGACAAAAGTTTTTGTTTTGTTTTTTCAGATTTATTGTTGGGCTGGGTGTAAGAACAGGAACTTCCGCCCCACCAGTCGTACATAGTTTCAGCTGGTGGGAGGGAGCACAGTCTAGCCTCCCAACCCAGGAATTTCACCCCAACAGCTGCTCAAATGTGGCTGACGCCATCTTGTGTCGGGCAGCCAGGAAGTCCAAGGGCACCGAGCAAAGCCATCTGTCTGCCTGGCAATGATCTCTGGAGATTTAGGGGTGTAGAACTCTTATGGGCCTTGTGGTTGACACAGGTAGGGCATGTAGGAACTCAAGAGTTCATGTCCAGGTAATCAATGACTTCTGAAGGACTTCCATGGACATTGCCACTGTTCCAGCATGTAAGCAAGGGTGCTGAGACTGAGTTGTTTGGAGTGGGGAATGGGGGGAGACTTTTAGGGGTCAGACCGAAGTACCAGTTCACCTAGGAGGCCTGAGCTGGAACAGTTAGCATCAACCATCACCAAATATCACTCACAGGCACATAACAAGACTGGGTGGGGGCCCAGCAGTGAGAGTTGTAGCATTAAATGGGTAATGTGTGGCTAGGCCATGACACTGAACAGCACATGAGTGAATCAGAACTGGAGGCAGAATTGTGGGAGCATATGGGTTCTCCCTTCTGTGAAATAACGTTCTTCATTGGCATGTACGAGAGCTGTGGCTGAGAACAGGCCTGGTTGGGATAATAAGGAGATGCCCTAGCTGGGTTGGGGTTCCCACTGGTGAGCATGAGAGCCAGAATGGAGATAATAGTCTAGGCTGGACACGGTTGCAGTTTCCCTCAGCATGGTTGTGGACTGGGTCTGGGGTGCTCCAAAATGGGCTAGATTCCAGCACCCACTGCTATGCATGAGACCCAATATGGGTGTAAACTAGCTGGGCTGGGTCTTGGCTCCCGTTGAACCATGTGAAAGCTCTGTCTAGGTGTGGATCAGGTATTGACTGGGCTGTATCACCCAATGATGAAAACTGGAATGGTTGTGGGCTGGTTGGGCAAGGCCACTGTTCCTGGCAGGACAAGAGGTAGGCAAAGTCTACCTGCACCAAAGACCCACAGTGTGTGCAACATCTGCCAGTGGGAAGAGAGCTGATAGAGGAGCTTAGGAAACTTCTTTGTCAGAACACAGTCCTTGCAGATGAGCACAAAAACCAAGGCAAGGAGCAGCCCAGACCAGGCCAGGTTACAATACCCAATGGCATACATGTGTGTCAGGTCTAGGAGCAGGCCAGGCTGGGCTAGTTCATAACATCTACTGGCAGATCTGAGAAACAGGACAGGATGTAGGAGGGGCTAGGTCGGGCCGCAACACCAGCCAGCTCACATCAGGGCCAGGACTGGGAACAGGCTGAGCCTAGCAGGGCTTCAGAACCCACAAGCATGAGCTGGAACTGGGGGAAGGCTGGACCAAGCTAGGCTGCAATACCCACTGGTGGATGCCAAGGTGAGGCAAGCCATAACAATCAGGGGAAGAGGGTGCTAAGTCCATGAGTCCCAGGGGTATCAGGTCCAACAGGGCCCGGGTTGCCTGGCCTTGGGTATTTGATCCACCCGCGAGATGGGTGCCAGGTCCATGAGCCTCAGAGGCAGGGAGTCTGGCAGAGCACAGGTCATCTTTCTCAGGTCCTTGATGCACCTGCACAGTGGGTGCCAGGTCATTGAGCCCCGAGGGACAGAGGTCTGACAGGGCCCTGGTTGCCTGGTTCAGGTCGTTGGCCCACCTGAGTGGTGGGGGCTCGGTCCATGAGCCCTGGGGTTGGAGGTCCAGTAGGGCCCAGATCACCTGACCTGGGTCTTCGGCCTGTCTGCACCGTGGGTGCTGGGCCCGGGTCGCCTGGCTAGGGTCATTGACCCACCTGTAAGAACTGGTCCTCTTCAGTAGAAAAGACAGAGTAATGAACAACTGGCACACATCTACATGGAGGCTATGGCAGCCTCTTGAGCCCTACAGGGGACACCTGAAACATCCTGGAGGAAGAACGACAGGACAACTTGGGAAACTACCACAGCCAAATGATGACAGCAAATGTCTGGGAGAAAGGAGACTCTGAGGTCGACTATGTCAGCCAATAGACGTTGAAAGGGTTCCCTCACCCTTGAATCAGCAAGATTGACATTTCAGAACTATCACAACCACTTGGGCAGAACCCTTGGAGTACATACCACATTGGGACCCTGGCTTGATATCAAGTGGCCATTCTCCATCCCTGGGTACTGGAGTGGTTGGGAGGTTGGGTATGGCTTCTCCCCTTATTCCCCCGTCCCCACCCCTGAAACAAGAAAAAGAAACAGAAAGTTTGGAAACAATGATCACCCCCACTTTTCCCTAAATCTCAATCCATCCCACTCTGATCAACTATACCAACATCATCTAAAATTAAAAATAAATTTTAAAAAAAGTTTTACTTTATTTGGACCCAACATAATGACTTAATAGCTAAATTCTCACCTCACTAAGCCGGAATCCCATATGGGCACCAGTTCCATGTCCAGCTGCTCCATTTCCCATCCAGCTCCCTGTTTGTGGCCTGGGAAAACAATAGAGGAAAGCAGAGTCCCAAAGTCATAAGACCCTACACCCACATGGGAGACCCAGAATAACCTCCTGGCTCTTGGCTTCAGATCAGCTCAGCTCCGACTGTTGCAGCTGTTTGGGGAATGGACCAGAAGATAGAAGATCTTTCTCTGTTTCTCCTTCTCTCCATAAATCTGATCTGCCTTTCCAATAAAAATAAATAAATATTTTTTAAAAAAGAAAAAAACAAAGACTTTTAATTTTTATTAGAAAGGCAGATTTGCAGCGAGAAGGAGAGATGAGAAAATCCATCTGCTGTTCATTCCCCAAATGGCCGCAAGTCAGTTGAGCCATTGCATCAAACCCACCAAACTCTCTTCATTTCATTTTTCACAAACATTTTGAAGTATCTCCATATAAGAACCTTTTAAATAGTTCCAAAAGAGGCATTCATAACTATGAACTCAGTTGATATATTAATATACATGACCATTTTACAGATGCGTAAGAGCAAGCTAAATGTGAGTTAGATACACCTTCCGCCTGCAAAATAGAAGTATAAAAACATGAGAACTACTCTGCAGAGTTGCCTCATAAAAAAATCATTTGGAAAAATCTGATAGGTGAGCATTTGTTTCTTTGGGTTATGCGCCATAACGTCCCCAACACAATTTTCATTACAGATGACTGTGTGAGTTACCCAAATAAACACATACATCACTGAACTGCCTTAGAGTAGCGTGTGCAGCCCTGGGAGCCTGCTGCAAGATGCAGAATGTAGAACAGGAATCCTCTCCTACACACCAGCAACAACCTACCACAGCCTAGCTTCCCCAAAGACACCGTCACAGCATGGGGTCCTGGAGACTGCAGTAGTCCCTTGGGGGCAGAGCAGGCAGACTGACGCTCAGTGCTGGCTGCACCTGCACCACCAACTTCCAAACCCAGGGAGCAGCCGCCAGCACAGCCACTTTGCAGAAACTGTCCCTTTACAGATTCTTAAAGATCTTCCTAGTAACAACCCCTCTGGCTCTAGGTAAGTTTCTGCTTACTTACTTGTCACCTATTTGAGGAGCACTTGATGTCATCGCTACAAAGAACAAGTTGAAGGGCACCTGTGTCTAATGAGCTAGAAAGGAACAGCTAGGCTGAGAGGCAGCACGGTGTCCCAGAAAGGGAATGGGGCCTCCCGTGAAGTTGAACTGGAAGCAAAGGCTTCAGTGACCTTGTGCAAACAAGATAACTGATCAACAAAAAACAGTGGGACAGCCGTGGGATCTGTAACCGCACCACAAAAATCTTGGATCCACTCAAGAGGCTCCCTTGGAGAGTGTTGTTTTCAGCTGGTGGGTTTCTATGGCTAAACACATTGGAACAAGTGATTTACCAACAATGAAAAATTTCTGCTCCCAGTTCTGAAACGCCTACCATCAAGGTGCTGGCGGATTCAGTGCCTGGTGAGGTCCCACCCCAGGGGGCATCACCTTGCTACTGCATCCCCAGGTGGCTAAATGGAGGACAAGTTCCCTCCAGCGTCTTTACCAGGGCACCGAGCACCTCCTAGGAGCCCCATTGCTTGCTGCTATTGCACTGAGAGGGTTACACTTCAGTGTATGAGTCTAGCGGAAAACCAACATACAGAACATAGTATCTTTAAATGAAAACAAACAAATGTATGTAAAGAAATTGAATCTTATCAGTGTCTCCTATAAAACACAACTACAACGGCTGATGCAGTGGCTCTCAACAGGCTGATCCTATTAGCACTGGCATCCCATACGGCTGCCAGTTCATGTCCCAACTGCTCTACTTCCCATCCAGCTTCCTGCTTATGGCCTAGGAAAACAGTAAAGGGCCCAAAGCTGTGAGATCCTGCACCTGTGTGGGAGATCCAGAAGGAAGTCCTGATTCCTGGGTTCAGATCAGCTCAGCTCCAGCCATTGTAGCCATTTGGGGGAGTGCACCAGCTGATGGAAGATCTTTCTCTCTCCTTTCTGTAAATCTGATCTGCCTTTCCAATAAAAAGATTAAGAAGCTAAAAATAAGTACATATTTTTTAAATGTAATAAGTTGCCCTGTACTTCATTAGGGAAGAAAAGAGATACTGCTGTGGGCAGAAAAAAAGAGATTGTATGGATGAGAGGAGCCAGCGGACATCTGCTCCGGCAGGTCAGGATCGACTGGGCTCTGCCCCCGGAGTCTCCCACCAAGCCCTCAGCTGTGCCAGAGTGGCTATCAGAAGGTTCTCCCAAACACATGGCCCTCCAACCACCCGCCCACTCTCCATTCATAAAAATCTCAAAGATCCCACTACTGATGACGCGTACCAACGCCTCCCCCATGGACCAAGGCTCCTACTTCAGAGCCTCAACCTGCCACTCCCATAAAAATTCCTCCCTAGGAAGCTCTAGGACCCAAGGACCACCCCTCGGCCAGGATCCTGTCCACACCTCCACCTGGCCCACCTCCAACCCCTGATTCTAATCATCTTTCTGCCATTTCCACCTATTGGAATGCCCTGCAGCTTTTCACAGCCAGCTCAAGTGCTATCTCTTTCTTTAATTAACATTGTCAAAGCCATGGGAGGAGGAAGAAGGAAGGATGGGAGCCACAGAGATTGGCTGCCACTTCCTGCCTTGGGGACATCCCTGGCATCCTCCAACCACAAGCCAGGCAGAGCAAAAGCAGTGATAACTCAACCTGGGGAATGAGGACAGAGGCTGGGTGGCCCCCTGCCTGCCCAGACTGTTACGGAAGGGACCACACCCTGGGCAGGATGCCCAACTGCATGACCCTCCACCACTTGCACAGTTTTAAATTGTGCCATTGCATGATTTCAAACAGCAAGTTTCAAGTTAAAGGTAAGTTCATCTCAACTGCTTATTTGTTTATTTTTTAAGAGTTAACTTTTTAAATTTTAATTGTACAATTCCATAGGGTCTGGGATTTCCCTTAACCACCCCCCACCAAATTCCCACCCCCGACTGCTTTACCCCATATTATTACAATAGTATAGTCCTTCATAAGGAGCCATAATTCCATCAGTTTGTTATTTAAATGTGCCCCGACATTGCTGGTACAGACAATGTCAGACAGTCCAGCATCCCATTATCTAGATATGTCCAACAGCTTCATTGGGAGTCCATCTTTGATTTGAAAGTAGGGATGCATAGTGCCAGCTGCCTGTTTTAATCATAAAGGTTTTATTTAAAAATAAGATAAAGTGTTTTATCTGCTTTGACTCAGCCTACACAGAGATGTAAATCCTTGTTTTACACAAGTTATATAACCTTTGTAAGTCTCACTTTCCCCAGTTGTAAAATGGGCTCAATAGCAAAATAATCAGAAAGGATTCCTATTAGGAGTCTACTGGCTCATTTGTATGAAATGGTTTGTGTAATATCCAATGCACAGTCAGTAGGCAGCCAGGATTTACAATTATTATTAGCAAGAATTAATTAATTAACTAATTAACATCATCACCATGACCCTGACACATGGAAGATGTTTAATAGCAGTTCTCGATATTGTGATACCTATGACTATATACAAAGCAACGTCACTTTAAAGCAGGATATTTAAAGATATAATGACACAAGCAGGACTCAGCTTCCTGTTCCAACTCTTCAAGATAGAGCTGTCAGGACTCGGAAAGAGCTACATTGCTTGCCAGGGTTACTAAGTGGAGTAGACAGGACTATATCTCAGCGGCCAATCTCTAAGCTCATCATTCCTTTTGTGAATCAAGCAAATTACAACCATGAAACAACTGAATATTAATTTATTCAAAACTGTGTTAAAAATATATTAAAAAAATGAGAGGAAAAGAAAAGAGAGGGACTGTAAAAAAACCTAAATTCTGGGCCCTGTGTGCTGGCTCAATGGCTAAATCTTTACCTTGCAAGCACTGGGATTCTATATAGGTGCGAGTTCATGTCCCAGCTGCTCCACTTACATCCTGGGAAAGCAGTAAAGGTTAGCCCAAAGCCTTGGGACTCTGCATTCACACGGGAGATCCGGAAGAAGCTCCTGGCTCCAGGGTTTGGATTGGCTCAGTTCCAGCCATTGCAACCACTTGGAGTGAACTAGCAGGGAGATCTTTCTCTGTGTCTCTCCTCTGTAAATTTTATCTATCTTTCCAATAAAAATAAATAAATCTTAAAAAAAAAAAGCTAAATTCATGGCTGGCTATGGTGTCATAATGGGTTAAGCCGTGTCTCATGATGCTGGTATTCCTAATGAGTGCAGGTTTGAGTCCCAGCTGCTCTACTTCTGATCCAACTACCTGCTAATGTTCATGGTAAACAATAGAATATGGCCCAAGTCCTTGAGCTCCTATACCCACAAGTGAGACCCAGAAAAAGCTCCTGGCTTTGACGTGGCCTAGTTCTAGGCCACTTGCGGGCGAACCAGTTGTCAGAAGACCCCTGTCTCTCTCTGTAATTCTCCTTTTAAATCATTTTTAGAAAAGAAAATCCTCATTCTGTAGTAAGAAGGAATTTCTAAACTGGTACATCAGGGAACATTCTTTTCTTTTGTATTTTCATTTTTTCTTTTCACCTTTTCTTTTGTATTTTCTTTGCTTTCTAGATAAACATCAGAATTGCTAAGAATTTAGATATTGTAGAGATTTTCCAGTGGATACAAGCCCCATCCCAGAAGTTATTTTTAATCCCGGAAAGAAAAAAAAGCCTTTCAGGATTATTTGCTACTTTAACCATTAGCCTTTAAAGTAAGGCAGGGGAGAAGGAAAGGAAGCCAGAGAGTATGGCACAGGCTTTGAGCAGCGTGCTGAAGCACGGATGGCCAAACAGTGACCGCCTAGGGGGCAACCCTGGCCCACCACCTGTTTCCGTGCAGTTCATCAACTAAGACTAGCTTTCACTTCTTTCGTTGTTAGAAGAGATGTCAAACAAAGAATAATGTGTTGTGCCATACAAACATGAAACAAATTCAAATATTCTCTCTTAAATTGAATATATAAAAGTCGGCTTCCAGACCAACATCAGTAGAAGAATATTTGCAGTCAGTTTGATGACCTGAAGCTGACTCTAGGGAAGAGGGTGCCATCCCCAGTATCAGGGCACCACCCTTCTCAGCAGTAGATCTGTATTACAAAGCGCGACACTCCATGCTGGCATTTAAATGTTCATTTAAAATCTTTGGGGGGACTGTCTCTTCTCCCTTGTGATTTAAGTGCCTGCGTGACTGTGTCTCTTGACACCCCAAGCCTGGATGTGTACTGTCTGGCCCTTCCAGCTGAAGCTACTTAGGGCACAGAGCAAGGGAGCAGGCCAGAGCCCAGGGCAGCCAAGAAGACAGAGGCGTGGCTACCTCTTGTGCTAGATATCCCTTTGAGCACCTGCTGAAAATGGGAGCTGGATCTCGCTGGCAGAAGTGGACACAGACACGTCCTAAAAGTTCCAGAAGTTCAGGATCTGTTGAGACTCGCCCCCGCCCCCCCCCACACTCACACACATACACACACAGGAACTTTCAGGGACTTTCATGGCACCAAGAATGTCCAGGAGAGAGAGGGAGGATGCAAGGCAGACAGGAGAGAGGAAAAAAAAGGAAGGAGAGAAAGAAAAAAGAAAAACCAGAACAAAGGAAGGGAGGAAGAACAAAGGTGTGAACAAGCCTTCTTGGGTGTGAAGTCACTCCTCCCTCACTGACGTGACTTTGGATATGACAGTCAGCAACCACACTACATCACTGATGAACAAACAGTAGGTGTCTCAGGCACAGCACAATGACTCTGGTGTGTGCCTAAAACTTGCCAAGAAAGTAGATCCCAAACAGAAACTTGTAACTTTGACAGAATGCACATGATAACTAACTTGGATCTGGAAATCACTTCACAGTCTACACACCTTATCAGAGCATTATGCTGTACACCTTAAGTCTACACAATTTTATGTGTTGATTATACCCCTGATACAGCTAAGGCAGGATAGGCCCAACAGTGGGTTAAGCTCCCACTTGTAATGCCACGTCCTAAGCCAGAGCGCTGATTCTAGCCCTGGCCGCTCCACTTCCAATCCAGCTCCCTGCTAATGCTCATGGGAGAGCAGCAAAAGATGCTCAAGTGCTTGGGCTCCTGCCACCCATGCGGGAGACCAGGATGGAGTCTCTGAGTCCTGACTTCGGCCTGGTCCAGGCCTAGCTGTTGCAGGCGTTTGAGGCATGAATCACACATGGAAGCTCTCTCTCTTTTAACCTTCCTTTTCCTCCTTGTCACTCTACCTTCAAATAAAGAACTAAATGTTTTTAAATTTTTGAAAATAAAGCCAGCAGATATAATCTAGAAAAAAAAAAAAAACAACTTTCTGTGTGGGCAGCCAGAGGAGGTGGAGATGGGCTGGCATTTCCCATTCTCTTTCTTCCAGCCCAGAGCCCTCCTTGCTTGTAGTATTAACAGGAAGATCTCATTTTCAGTGAAGGACACCAATGGTGTTGGGGGATCAAATAGCTGGGGTCATTCAGAAATGATCTGTCCTATTGCCCTCCAGAGAATAACCAAGGGCAAAATCAACCCCAAGATCCCGGCCCTGCCCAATCAGAGCGGTGAGCGATGACATGGTCATGCTCAATAAATGCTTTTATGTGGATTTTTTCCCCCAGCAAGAACATGTTTCTCAACAGCAATCGTAATAGATGCAACTGAGCTCCGTTTCTTGGCTTGGAGGTAATGAGAAATTAATTACCATACTTTACAAGTAATAGTTTCTACTCACAGCACTCCCTTTGAAGTAAATATATCATAAACAGTTACTATTATACCAATGGCTGGCGGATCGGGTAGCCTGCCGTCCATAAATCCTTTTTCAACAGACATGTTATTTCTTCCGGGGAACAAACAGATTTGTTTTAGATCAGAGAGTCAACTGACAGATGGCCTTTGTGAAAACACACCATTTGTATAAATAAATTGGAGTTTAACTACGATACTCTGCATTGGCGCATTTGGAAAAATCCGTGCCCCCAGTCTCGCAAGTAGACCTGCAGTGCTCGGAACAATTTCATCGAGGTATGAGGTCACAAGCCAGAGATGTGCCAGCACAGATGCCAAATCCCAATGCTTGCTGCCACTTGCCATCACGGGTGTCATGGCAGCTCTGCCTGCAGGTGACGGATGATCTCCTAGAGAGCTGTGTCGCAGAGCAGAGCAAGACACCAACTGGCACACTCCCTGAGGCTCCGGGTTCTGTTGCCATTCAGCTCAGTGGCACCATGTGCCTGATTTTCCTAAACACAGCTTGGTGTAATGGGAGTTGACAGTGTATTTGACTTAGACATCTGAAATATTGTATTTTTCTGTATAACATAGTTTATCAGTTAAATGTTAAACACTTGGTAGATTCGTTTAAATCTAAGTAGACCAGGCCCGGCGCAATAGGCTAGCAACTAAAGTCCTTGCCTTGAATGTGCCAGGATCCCATATGGGCACTGGTTCTAATCCCAGCAACCCCACTTTCCATCCAGCTCCCTGCTTGTCGCCTGGGAAAGCAGTCGAGGGTGGCCCAAAGCCTTGGGAACCTGCACCCGTGTGGAAGATCCAGAAGAGGCTCCTGACTCCTGGCTTTGGATCAGCTCAGCTCCAGTTGCTGTGACCGCTTGGGGAGTGAACCATCAGACGGAAGAGCTTCCTCTCTAACTCTCCTGTTCTCTGTATATCTGTCTTTCCAATAAAAATAAATAATTCTTTTAAAAAATCGAAGTGGACCTCAACTCGGAGCCTCCTGCAGTGTCAGTTATGCCCCCTCTTTTTTCTTCTAAGATTACTTATTTTCACTGGAAAGGCAGATTTGCAGAGACACACAGAGAGATCTTTGTTCTGCCGGTTCACTCACCAAATGACCACAACAGCCAGAGCTGAGTCAATGTGAATTCAGGAGCCTGGAGCTTCTTCCAGGTCTTGCACACAGGTTCTGGGTCCCAAGGCCGTCCTCGACTGCTTTCCCAGGCTACAAGCAGGAAGCTGGATGGAAAGCAGGACAGCTGCACACAAACTGGCACCCAAATGGGATGCCTGTGCTTAGAGGTGGAGTACTAGCCAGTTGGGCCAACATACCCGCCCCATGGCTCCTGTTATAACCACATACCTATGACATACACATCAAATATTCATTAACTCACATCTGGGTGTACCAGGATTCTGAGCGCTTGTGAAAATGTGTTATTTAAAAAAAACACTCTGTATGAGTGAAAATTTCTTCTGCATCAAAACAAACATCGTTTAATTTTATTTTTCCACATGCACAGATACACACTCACTTGGGCAAATTCCTGACCCTGGAACCGAAGGGTTCCATGTTCAGCAGAGACTCTCAGAAAGTATTTTGTTGGTAGGACTGCCTGTCTGTCTTTGCAGGACACTGTTCTCTGCAAATGAATCAGATCCTAAAGCCACCCATTCTAACCAAGGAAATAAGCATTAGCACTAATTACGCTTGGTGTTCAAAATACACCACTACCAGGCCCGGCGGCGTGGCCTTGCAGCTAAAGTCATCGCCTTGAAAGCGCCAGGATCCCACATGGACGCTGGTTCTAATCCTGGCGGCTCCGCTTCCTATCCACAGCCACAGAGAGCTGGATGTAAAGTGGAGAAGCTGGGACACAAACCGGTGATCAATATGGGATCCTGGTGCTTTCAAGGTGAGGATTTAGCCATCGTGCCGGGCGTTGGTTTCTGGATGGAGTTAATGCAGGATCAAGAGTTGCCAAAGTACAGCCCAAGCAGAGCTGAAACCCGCACTTTCCATCTGTTTCTAAGACACTCCCAGGGAATCTCAGGTTACTTCAAAGGAGTTAAGAAATTCTCAACTGTAATGAATCCAAATACACAAACCTTACTCACATACGTTAACAAATACAAGGGCACTTCAAAAAGTCTATGGGAAAACTCATTTAAAAACTAAGTTTATTCTGAAGCAAAGGGTTTTGAAATCCAAGCACATGGAGAAGTTCTTTCATATGCATTTCAAAAGTTTCTTGCACCAAAATCAACTTATCTTTTAATTCCATTTCTCCACAACTTTTTCAAGTGCTCTTGTACTTGCACACAGTCCTTCTGGAAGACACAAACCAGGGAACTAACTGAATAACTGTACCCCAAGATTCTGTCATGCACTGAATTAGAACTCATCATGGAAAATACAGGTTCCTCCGACAAACATCATCAGCACTTTGGATTAAAAAGAGCTTTAAAAAAAAAAAGTGTGAGAGAGCAAAATGGATACAGCAGCTTTTAAAATAGATTGTCTCAGCCAGGCACAATGGCTCAATGGCTAAATCCTTACCTTGCAAGTGCCAGGATCCCATAAGGGTGCTGGGTTATATCCTAGCTGCTCCACTTCCCATCCAGCTCCCTGCTTGTGGCCTGGGGTAGCAGCAGAGGACGGCCCAGCCTTGGGACCTGCACCATGTGGGATACCTAGAGGAAGCTCCTGGCTTCAGACTAGCTTATGCCTGTTGTGTTCCTTTGAGGAGTGAAACAGCAGAAGGAAGATCTCTCCCTCTGTTTCTCCTTCTCTGTGTAAATCTGATCCTGCATTTCCAATAAAAATAATAAATCTTAAAACAGAGAAGAAGGAAAAGTCTAAAAATGCTTGATAAATAAATAAATATAAATAAAACAGTTCATCAGTGAATTACTAAAAGATCTAACAGGACCGGAACACAGTGGCACGTCTAATTCATTTGATTTTTTTTTTAACCAATTCAACATGTTATCTCTAATAGAGAAGCAATTCATTCTGCATCTCCAACGAAATTTTACTCCACCTCCTTGTTGCTAATGGAGTCAACTCACAAATCGATACATGTATTCATAGTATTAGGCACATTTACAGGTCAAAGGTTAAGAACCTGTTTTCAGCTCAATGGTAATCAAACAAGGCTGTCTGCTGATTCTCTGGGATATGGATTCGGAGGGGCCCGAGGGGCTTTCCATCACATGATTCAGTGTAAACTTCTTTGTTTAAAGAGCTTGCACTGTCCTGTGACAGATTCAGACAGTGGGCAAGCACACGAACCTCTTACCATCTAACCCTTTAATTGTGAATAAACTTCTCCTCCACTCTCTGCCTCAGCTTTCCCCATCTGTGAAAACAAGAAAACATTGCTCACCGCATAGTAGTGGGAGGATTGGACGTACTGTAAAGAGTGAAGCTTAGCACAGTGCCGACAGGAGGCACTCAGTAAGAGTGGGGTCTCGGAATCATTTGCTGGTCAGCTTCTCAGGGTTGCCTGAACTAGAGGCCATGACAGAACCCAACATCACCGAGGCACTGGATCCCATCCTTACATTAAATATTTGGGGATGGGTTTCAGGTTCAGTATTCACAATACATGTTTTAATTAGGTCTACAGACCAAGTTGTGCGTTGGTGTCCTATACATCCTGGAGAGTGTGCAGTCATTGGAAACCACAAGAGATGGCGGGCGGTGGGGCGGGGAGTTTTGTAAGTCCTGGCACTAACTGCCTGTGTGCGCCTGGCTGAAACCTGACCAAGTACCAGACTGCCTCCTGTAACACCACGGGGGTGGGACACTAAATGGCTCTGACCCATCAAATCACAGAACCAGAGTATTATAAATCTGATGTCTCCCTTAATTCTCTGAGTTGCCGTTGTATTGTCTACACAGGGTCCCTGACTTCTAATTTACAATTTTTCAACTTTGTGCTGTTGGCAACATCCCAAATCACTCTTCATATTTTAAACTCTGAATTTCAACCTTTTCCTAGGTTAGCAATCTCCTGCCCGATAACCCAGTCATCTTGAGGAGAAATCACATCCAGTTAGCAGGAAGTCGTGACGCTGAGCTGTGACACTCCATGGGTTAGATGGACCGCACACACCTGCAACCTGCGATCTTTCCAACTGAGCATGGGGTTCCCAGGTTGTGACCTTGTCAAAAGTCAAGCAGCATCTGCATTTGAAGAAACCAACCAGGACAAAATAGCAAAATACTAACTAGGAAATTTCAGACCTGCCTTTCTCATGATAGCTACCACATGATAAGATTGTGAGATGGAACAAGTTACATAAAACTCATGTAAAATGAGTTTTCATTTTCACTGGACAGGGAGAATAAGCACCTAGCATAAACTGATGAATGATTTCAACGATGTTTCAGTCAGCCACACTGACTGGGAGTCAGAGTAGGAATATTTTGCAAGCATTCCAGCCACGCTTGGGGAACTCTGTTGAATGCTGACCCCAGAAAGCTATAGATGAGGAAAGACCAGTACTACCTCCAAAGATGGGGAAGACACTGCTGAGATGGCCAAAAGGATTCCTTAAATTCTTTCAACAGATGCCTGGGCAAAAGAGGACTTTCCGACGGGTGTTCTGACCTGGGAACTATCCTCCCAGAGGGAGAGTACACAGAGAAAGCAAATGGGCTTCAGGAGATGGTTAAAGATGACTCCGCAATCAGATTGTTGAGATCAGCGGAGTTGCCAAAGTCCCAGTGAATTTAAACAGCAAGAGGTGTACTCCTACCTTTAGGAAACACAAGAGGTTACAGTGAAGTAGGAAAGATTGCCGGTTTCTCAGGGATCTTATCTAAATGGCATATGTCTAATTCACTTGTCTAAAATGCACATGGAGAAGCCAGCATTGTGATGTGGCAGGGAAGGCCACCACAGCTGCCATGCCTGCATCCCAGACAGGCTTGGGTTCATGTGCTGGCTGCTGCTGGATTTCCCATCCAGTTCCCTTCTTCTAGCCTGGGAAAGCAGCAGAAGATGGTCTAAGCATTTAGGCCCTTGCACTCATGTGGCAAACTCAGATGAAGCCCCAAAGTACTGGTTTTCACCAGGTCACAACTCGGGGAGTAAACCAGCAGATCAATCACTCTCTCTCTTTCTATAAATCTGCCTTTCAAATAAATAATATCTTAAAATAATAAATATACATGAGAGCAGACATTCACCCCAGTGACTACTGCCCTACATCAGAACCTCTCATTTAAATCCCAGCTCCAGCTCCCTGCTAATGCAGCCCTGGTGATGGCTCACCCAGGAGCCCTGGATAGAGTTCCCAGCTCCTGGCTTCTGCCTGGCCAGGCATCTAGGAGTAAACCAGCAGACAAGAGCTCTCACTGCGTCCCTTGTCTCTGTCACTCTGTCTCTCAAATAAACAAAACGGACCGTGTTCTAAAGTTCGAATGCTACCTACCTACTCCTGCTCTCCGCAGCCATAGCTGCCTAGCACAGACCCAGAGGGGTCCCCACTCAGGCCCAACAGAGGCTTTCAGTCACTCCCCCACCAAGGCCCCACCCCAACCTAAACAGTTACAAGCCCACAACCAGAAGCTCAGGGTCACCAAGTGCTGGGGGCTTTCAGAGATGGTGGTTGTGACCAAGGCAGCAGAATTCCGCTTCCAGGGGCTCCTCTTTCAAGGAGAAATCAAAGGAATATGGACAGCCCACGAGCGGCTCCCACTCCTCAGACACAAAGGAGAGTGGATGGGCTCCAGGAGCAAGAAGCAGTCCTTAATCCCCTGCCGCTTGCACCACGCCACCCCATAAAGATGTGTTTTCTAGAAACTAATAAGACCCAGTCCTTAAAACAATAGCCTCGTCAGAACCCTTCTAGCCATGGGATATGACAAATTTACACACTATAAAGCAACCCAATTAAAAATTACGCCCGTGCCCTTGGTGTTAACTACCAAAACATCCATCTGCTACTCCAAATATTACACCACTGCAGATTCTGAATTATTTAGGTACTCGTTTCTAGAAAGGGGCCAGACGCGCATAGAAATTCTCCGCCTGGCCACCGTGGCTGCCCCAGGCCAGTCTTCTCGGAGGTGGACACAGATGTTTCTGGACGTGTTATTTCAGGGACAAGAGACCCTCGAGGGTGGCATTTCCACGTCCACCACGCACGCACGCCGCCTGCTCCCACCAAAGGTGAATCCAGCGAACAGGACGCGCCGGATGGTGACCACTAGGACGCCTCTGTCGCCAAATCCGGGGACAGCCTGATGCTAGCGAGCAGCCCGCGGTGCCTCCAGCCCAGCCACCGCAGTTCCTCGGCAAAACGTACGCTGGTTCCTAGAGGACAATAGCTCATCAAACCCCACCGAGAGCCCCGGGCCCGTCGCGGCGCCTGGGCTGGCGGGGGATGAGGCTGAGCGACTCCTCCTAGAGGTGGTTATGTGGAGAAGGAGCAATCCCTTCTCCCTCCTCCTCCTCCCCCCCGCTACTATCCGCGGCCCAGAGAACTGCCGTTGCCGCCATTGACACGCACAGATAAAACCCAAAGAAAGGCAAAGAGTCCTGCCCGGCACCGGCGCCGCGCGGGCCGAACCTGCGCCCGGGGAGGGGCGCGCAGAGGGCAGCGGGCGCGCGGAGCAGGCGGCGCAGCACCAGGTGAGCCCGCCATGGCCATGGCATTATTGTTTCGGGGGCTCCGGGTCTGGAAACAAAACGCGCCGCCCGGGCAGTGCAGGGGCCCGAGAGGGCCACCCCTACCTCTCGCCCCTGCCGCTGCAGGCGCACCCCCGCCCCGGGTACCCAGTCACCCCCTGCAAAAAAAAATAATACATCCAGCTGCCCAACTTGGTTCCTCGGGAAATAAAGGGGGGGAGGGCAATGCTAAAGAAGCGGTCAGATTCCTGAGGCCGGCCAGGGGGCCGAGGGCGACTTGGGCTACAAGGGAGGGCGAGAAGAGGGATGCAGGGTCTGGCGGTGGGCCCCGGGCGCGGCTGGACCTGGAGGGAGCCTCGAGAGGCTTGGGGATGTGGAGTTTGGGGCGCAGAAGAAGGAGGTGGGAGGCGCCCAGCCGCCAGGAGGCCTGGGAGTAGGACCGGGTCTGCGCCAGGGCCAACGGAGCCCAGAGACGGCCGACCTGGAGCCTCCGAAGGTGCCCGGGCTGGGTGCCTGGTGTTCCGAGCTGACAATGGAACGGGCGCCGAGCCGCCTGGCGGAGGGAAAGGACCGGGGTCCGCGGGGCGGGCGGCGCCGGCGAAGGTCAGGCCGGGGACGCCCGGAGGCGGAGGCGAGGTCCGGGGATTGCTGCGCAGCCACGGATGTAACGGGCCGGCTGGCGGGCGGGCGTGCACCCGGAGCTGGCGCGGAGGAGGGCGCGGGGCTGGGCACTCCCCTCCGGTTCCCTTTCCGGGGCGCCCGGTGCCGACGCGCGCTGCGCTTTCACCGGGAAATGGCGGCCCCTTCACGGCTCCTCCTGGGCAATCCCGGGTTCCCTCTTTGCGCGGGAAAAAAAAAAAATAATATTAGATAAAAAGGAAATAAAAGTGAGAGTAGCCTCGGCGTGGGAAAGGGCAGCGCCGGGCGCCCTAGAGGGTGTAAACGCGCGCAGGGACCAACCCTGAGTCCCCGGGCTCCCAGCCAGCCTGCTATCCCGGCTCACCCTGGTTCAGCCTCGCCAGACTCCCTCATCGCGCCCGGGGCTGTCTTTTCCCACCTCTCCTCGTGGGGGCGCTCTCAGCTCCTGCCCTCTTTGTTCGCCACAACAATGGCCGAAGGACCTCTGGTGCCCTGTAGGCCAGGTGAGCCCCCTCTCCCGCAGGCCACTGACTGCTGTTGGCAAGAAATGGACCCCTGTGGCTCTTCATTAGGTCTCTTGCCTAGCAGCGGGTTTTGGCACGCAGAGCAGGTGCCTGCGTGCATGAGGGGCACAGTGGACCTGTCTCCCTCACCTTCCACAAGCCCAGCTCCCCTGCTAGAACAACCTGGGTGCGGCTCAGAGGAATTATCCCTTTCCCCCTAGACCAACCTGGAGATCCTGGAGGACAGGTAGGAAGAGTCAATCTGGCTTGCTTTTCTTCTGTTTACCTTGAGATGTCCCCTCCCAGCGCAGCACAGTTAGCTCTGATATGACCCAATGGGTGTGAGGGAAAGAGCACCTTAGAGCAAGAATGCCTGCTAGTTTAGGATGCTTCACCACAGACGTGACTTGGCGTGTTCATACTGAGCTGCAAGTTCTCCAGGCTTTCAGAAAAAGTGGAAGGAAATGTCCAGGGCTCACAGCGCTGGTAGAATGTGACCTATTTTCAGAATTACTTTAGTCATGTCAGTAAATACAGGCCCCCACCTATGGAAACACTTCTCTCACATCCCAGTATCCACATCTTCCCTGTCCTATCTGCAAACTTGTGTGTAATTTTCTTGCCTTGACACTCTCTCCTGTGCCCACTCATTGCCTGGCTTTAGCCCTTGCTGATGGTTTCTCCTCCTTAGGAAGTCTGGACCCCGAATGCCCATGCAGATTCTGACCCCCACCCCTCCCGGCCCCTGTCCGGCCTCTGTCTGATTCTCACGGTCATGAGCTGTCTTTGCTCTGCCATCTCCCAGTGGGTGGGACACCCTGCTAGCTCTTGTCTGAGACAGCCAGTCTGTTTTCACTGCCTCCTGCCAGCAAAGCAGGAGGCAAATGCTGTCTTCGGCAACTTTGAGCAACAAAGTTCTCTGAAACTTGTTCAGGAGGTGGTATTTGGAGAGCATGCGCAGAAATTCAACCAGCTTGCTGCGTGATCTTTATTCTGGAGAAGTGACTTTGACATTAGACACCGTCTTGGCTACTGCTTTTGCATGGTGTGCATCATACAAACACAAGCAAAGAACGTCTGGTTGGAGAGCACCTCATGAGTGTGTATTGAATACCGGTTCTTAAACACCTTGAGATGAGGGGAGAAATGCAAATCTGACCCGGTCTCATAATCTCACAACCCCAAGCCCAGTACATAAATTCTGTCTGCGGGTAAAACAGGTAGAAAGGGATATTGACAAGCCAGTGGAAAAGCAGATGCTTTTGTATGCTGCCATTGGGTGTGAACATTGAACACAGGAGGGGGGTTGCCCTGTCAAATGAACAGTGCACATTTATGGGGTCCCATGTCCCAGTGTATGTCCAAAGGAGATAGGTGCATGCTTCTTGAGCCTGTGTAAGGGAATCTTAGGCAGAATTGGTAGTTCTGAAATCAAGACCAACCTGACAGCCATCAGTAAGGAGTGGCTGGATATTAGGCAGTGATTGAAAAGAATGAAGCAACTCTATATATACCAAGAGGGAAAGATAACCAAGATATACTATTCATTTTTTAAAAAATATTTATTTACTTTTATTGGAAAGGCAGATTATAGAGAGGAGGGACAGAGAAAAAGATCTTGCATCCGCTGGTTCACTCCCCAGGTAGCCACAATGGCAGGAGCTGAGCCGATCTGAAGGCAGGATCCAGGAGCCTCTTCTGGGTCTCTCACAGGGGTGCCAAGTGTCCCAAGGCTTTGGCCCATCCTCTACTGCTCTCCCAGACCACAAGCAGGGAGCTGGACAAGAAGTCGAGCAACTGAGACATTAACTGGTGCCCTTATGAGGTGCCAGTGCTGCAAGGCAAAGAATTAGCCAGTTGAGCTATTGTGCTGGCCCAATTGTAGAACCATGCACAATGTAATATACTGCTAATAAAACAACAGGGTTCTAAATGCATGTATCGATGGGCAGGCAATAAGTAAAGAATCATCTAAAGATAACTGAGAATGTGTAATGTGAGTCACAAATACACTCTCCAGACATCCTAGACAATGAGACAGGAATCTCAGAAGGCTCAAGAGGACCAGGAAGTTGGGATGCTTGAGGTAGAGTGTGAACTTAGCCAGCAACTGGTTTCAACTTCATAATGGAAACTAACCTGTCAGGTGAGCATCCTGGCCCACCCTGCTGTGGTCTAGGTTGAAGAACGAACTCAAAACCCTTGACAACTTCTTACATCAGCAGGATTCTGCAAATATCTCTAGATAGTTAGGAGAAAGAAAAACAGTGAACTAGTAAAGAAGAAAATGAGTTGTCAGAATTGTGTTGGAAAGTGGCATTTTGGAAAAGCAATGTAGGGAAGACTTGAGGACCGCTTCCTTTTGGGTACACACGGGATGTATTCATGGCAGCAGTTAGGCTGCAGGGAAAGATGTGTCTAGGAAGGCAGTGCATTATCTACAATGGCCGTGTTTTCAAACTGGGCTGCAGTGGGTTCACCGCTCTGTGGGAGACCTGCAGGCCACATCCGAGAGGCTGTTTGAAGCCCTGGCTGCTCCTCTTCTGATCCTGCTTCCTGCTCATGTGCCCAGGAGGCAGCAGACGATGGCCCCAGTGCCTGGGTCCTGACACCCTCTTGAGAGACCCCAGATGGAGTTGGGAAGTTCCAGGCTCCTGCTTTCAGCCTGTCAGCCCTGACTTGCAAGCACTTGGGAATTAACCAGCAGATAAAGATGCCCCTCTCTCTACCTTTCAAATTAAGCAAGCATGTTGAAAAGCCATATTTTATTAGCCTTTAAATAAATTAAGAGTGAGTAGTTACTGAATAATTCTGATCACTCGAGTCCCATTCATTTTTTGGATTATGGCTTTATGATATTGTAATTTCCACCCTGTGATGATTGTGAATTTTCAGCCAGACGAAACTGCAGAATATATGAGGTTAAACCAGGAGGGGGTCCCAGGCACCCAGCCGAGGGATAAGCCAAAGTGTCCCCTGTCATGAAGGTTCCTGGTGGATTCGGTGGCTGTCAGAGTGTGCATGAAGTTAAAATTCCCCGACCGTCTCTTTGCAGCAGTTCCTAAGGTCTGGAGGAGAGATAGGCAGAGGCCGCAGAGTTCTCAGCCTTCATTTTCATACGCACAACTTTGAGTGCTGTGGTCTTGCAAGAATTGAGTTTGAAATGGATGGATGGATGGAAGGAAAGACAGAAATCTGCTCAGGAAAATATTGAGTTGCATTCTGCCAAAGCCATTCTCCATGCTGGCTGCTTTGTAGAGCAAGTCCTGACAGTTAAATGTCTCTGCCATCCAGACCCAGAAGTGAACAGTTTTCATGTTATTAATTCATCTAATGTTGACACAGCCTGGAGGTAGGTACCCCTAGTATCCGCATCTCACATACAAGAAGTTTGGAACATGCCCAATCACCACACACAGGGCTCCAGCCCAGGCAGCCCAACTGCTCACACCTCTGCTCCCAGACTAGCAGACCATATTCCTAAAGACGCCTTATTTAAAAAAAAAAAAAAAAGGTTTTTTTAAATTGTTAAGTCAGATATATAGAAAGGAGGAGAGGCAGAGAGGAAGATCTTCCATCTGCTGATTTACTCCCCTAGCGGCCACAATGGCCAGAGCCAAGCAGACTCCAAGCCAGGAACCCAAAGCCTCTTCCAGGTCTCCCACGGGGGTACAAGGTCCCCCACGGGGGTACAAGGTCCCAAGGCTTTGGGCCGTCCTCGATTGTCTTCCCAGGCCATAAGCAGGGACCTGGATGGGAAACAGGGCCGCCGGGATTAGAACCAGCGTCCATACGGGATCCCAGTGCATTCAAGGCAAGGACTTTAGCCACTAGGCTATTGCACGGGGCCCAAGACTTCTTATTTGTGTCACTGTTTTATCCATCTATAATAAATGTGTGATAAAGAGTATCAGATTGATTCCCATAACACCATGCTTTCAACTGTCTTGTCACAAAATATTAAATAAGATGAATCTGGTGGTTTCTCTGAAGGCCTGACTGCTCATTTATCCATCTCACCATCCATCATAGTTTGCCCAATTTATTTGACTGGCATTGCCAATTTGAACTTGGAATGGAGTAAGTAATTCAAGTCAGTATTCCCATGCTTTGACAGAACAGTGTCTGGAAGAACATACCGTGTACCAGCCGGGCACCGACTCCCACTGATTCGGTGAACTCTAAAGAGTCGGCTGCAGACACCGTATTCTTTAACCCCAAATTACAACACACGCTCTGCCCAAGGACTTGGGGGGTTGCCTGTGGGTATGAGAGGCAGTCCTAATGACACAGTTCAGATGTCTAAAATTGGGATGTTTCCTTGACAACAGGACAAAATTGTAAGATAAAAATCAAGAGTCCTGGAACACAGGCCCTGTGTTTACTGGGCTGGTCCTACCAAGGGTGTGCATACACAGTGATGCAACTTGGCCTTCACCGCTCACTGAAACCATTAAAATTAAATGGTAGTGGTGGGCTTCAGAGAGGCCAGTTCCAGCAGTGGATACAGCATACAACATGTACTATAAGGTCGTGATCATCTGTAGGGCTCTCCATCAGCATGGCAAGCTTCCACACCCATCAGCCTTGCACAATTGCAATGCAGTGAACATAGATTCTCATGTCGCCCCGCCTCCCACAATGCCACACAAACTGCCTTTGAGTCTCGGCTGTCTTATAGTCTCCCACAGAGACCCTTGTCTCCAGGCAGAGAGAAGGCAGGCCTAGCAACCAGGGAAGCAGATTTCTCAGGTGCAGTTCTCTTTTCTACTAGTATCGGTGTATGTTGACATAGTAACTGAGCCAGGATGGTGACCATAGGGGATGATCTAGGAAGGAGCCCCGGATGTGCTGCTCTCTGCCTGGCTCTCACTCGTCTCTGATGCTGAATGGCAGAGGTCGGGAAGGAATCTTGAGTAGAACATCTCCTGGAATGACAATGTCCTGGCAATCTGGGCAGGACCTGACACCAGCTGGCAGGTGGTTCTCATGTGCAACTTTCCAGAGCCCAGTATTCCTCAATGTGCCGGGCAGGAAAGGGGAACACTCCAAGCACTCATGTCTCCAGGACCCTCTGCACTCCAAGCAAGACAGCGCCCCTCCATCTGTTGTGTAGCCTAGAGCACTTGTAAATCTGTGTTCAAACAACAAGCGGATTCTGAAAAGTCTACAGGTTTGCCTAAGGGCCACAGGTGGTCCAGGTAGCACTGGAAGGGGTGTCCCCTCAGTCCTCTCCCCCTCCTGCTTCTGAACTGAGGCTCACAGGGTTGCACCCACAGAAGGAATGGTACCCTTTCTCAGTGGTGGCCCAGTGGAGGACCCAGCGGTTACAGAAACTCACGCATGCCTAACCAGAGAGCCACACTTACTTCCAACAAAACTGGAACAAAAGCCCCCAGTTCTCATTCCCCACAGCACCGCAGTCACTGCCTGAGGACTGACAGTCAGAAAAATAGGCAGGGGGACTCAGCCGGGGAAGGGACAGAGGCAGTCCACAAAACAGCTAGCCCATCTGGCTACTCTGACAAACAGGGGTGTCCATGGAATCCCTAGTGAGTCAGGAGACATCACAGGCCATGGCCCTCCTGCTTGGCTCACACGGACCCAGGTCCCTGATGAAAAGGGCTCTTTGCCCACTGTTCCTATGTGTGAGCTCTCAGGAGTGGAAAGACACAACGAGTCCCACCAGCCCCAGGAGGGGTTTTGTCCTCTATGAATAAGTAGATTCCGGAAGGTCAGTAAGTTCGTGCTCCAGCTGACTTTGCTCTGGGATGCATTACTAATTCAAGTCCAAAGAAAACTGCAAGTGTTGTTAGTCCTTTTTCATTGAGCTATGACCAAAAGGGAACGAACATACTTACATAAAAAGCTATATAAGGCTAATCTGAACAAACTTTATATATAAAATATGTCTGTTCCTTAAAAAACAAAACAAAACAAAACAAAAAAAACTTTGTAACTGTACAGTTAGTGTGACAGAGTTAAGCTGCATCCAAGATCAGAGTGTCTGGGATAAAATCCCTGTTCAGCCTCCTGCTTATGCGCACCCTGGCAGGCAGCAGGTGAGGGCTCAAGGACACAGGTCCCTGCCACTCGCACAGGAGACCCAGATGGAGCTCTGTGCGTGTGGCTTTGACCTGGCCCACCCCACCTCCTTAGGAGTTTTATCTTTCTCTCCCTGCTTCTCAGTAATTCTGGCTTCCTTAAACTCGGGGCGGTGGGGAAAGCCCATATCCCAAAGACCATAAAACGTGTAACATATGTGCAGCATTGTGCATGGCAACAGGTACCCCAAGTCCAAAGCCATCTCCACCCACACCGGTTCTCCCCAGCACCACTGGGATGCCTGAATGGCCAGCTGCACACGCCCTGCCTCTGAACTAAGCAGAATGTGATGGCAGTTGAGCCCCCACTCCCCCCTGACATGACTTGAAACACTGTTTAAAAAGGGAATGATTTGTTATCCAATAGTATAATTTAAATAAATTGGATTAATGCTTGGTTCTAACATTCATGGTTGGTTAATTTGGTTAATTTGATCTGCGTGTCATGTTGATGAAATTGCATTTGATAGAGCTTTTTACATTATAAATTGTTAATGTGCTTTAACATATATGACGATAAAATTATTGACTATTCTCCCTCACTTTAAGGTGGCCTTGAAAGAAAATGGTTTGGAAACTATTACTTGTGCAATAATGATTTGCCCTTGGAGTTCACAAATGGAAGTGTAATAGAGCAAGTGATTTAGCTAGTATTACTGAAAATGGTCTTTACAGCCACAAAATAATGCTAACAAACTATTATTATTTTAATACAGTACTTAGGGTAACACACCAAAATATATGAGAATTCTATTACATGTGAGAGTGTCTTAGAGAGTAGTTTAAAATATACTTCTACAAATGGTTCATGTCTTTATATTGAATTCCCTTGTGCCCCACCTCGTTTTATTTCATCTCATTTGATTCTCCCAAAGGATCAGTTTAAGCTGACAAAGGGAATATGCCTTCCTGCAATGTCTACTCCACTTTTCATATTTACAACATAAACAATTCTGAAGCACAATACCGCAGACGAGGGAAATATCACATGGGTGAAATCTGAACACATTGAATAAATTCCAGCAATTTCAACACAATACAGGAGTGCATTAGAGGATGAATCTCATGTTCATGAACATTTCAGAAAACTAGAAAAATACACTTCCAGCATTAAAGAGCTGTAAGACCTCTTTTTTCTTGGTGCAACAATCACATCTATTTGAAAGCTGTTGGGTTTCTACACTTCTGAAGGGAATGATCTCCATGCTTGTACCAACTTGGTGAACCCTTGCCTGGGAGACACTGGCCTGTGGTGGTTGTCCCCCGCCCTGAAATGACAGGCTGTACGGCTTGTCAGTGCCTCTCTGCAGATGCTTGCTTGACTGCGGAAGACACAGTCATTTCCAACAGGATTGCAGCTCTCTGAATGGCTCAGGCTGTCAGTGTATCCTGGCCCATGTGAGTTTACAAAAAAATGATAATGCCTAGAAACTGCTTGAGAAAAACCACAGACAGAATGATTCATCTTCATCAGCTCTTTACCCGTGACAAGGAATTTGTTTAAAAGAAAAGAAAATATTGATCTCAAGAGACCAGATATGTTTGTTTTTGATGAAGGCACTTGGTGGGTACAAAAAAATTTCTGTGTCTCCCCAAAACCAGTTCATTCAATTAGAACAAATGCTTAGAATTTTTCCCTCTTTCCTCTCTCCCTTCTGAGGTTATAGTAGAATTTTAAATATTATTTAAGGAAATCACATATGCTAAAGTTGTGCAAATACAGGCATAAAAATTGCATTCAAATTATAGTTTCTGATACAAAATTTTATACCCTTCAATTACCTCAAGATCAGTTCATTTCCAATGACTTACCTGGTGATGAAAGCGATTAATTTTTAACATGACATTATTACTCAATTATGAAATAGTCGAGCAATTTCTGCTTATCAGTATATTCATTTTTAGGTTCATCTACAAGTGAGGCTGTTAAGAGGTTGAATTGAAATAACACTTCCAGTTTCTAGTTCAAAATGATGGACTGAGCGCACACGTGCTTCCTTTCAACTGGCAGATACATCTAGCTGCCTGTGACAATCAGTGTTGTCCTTTATTCTCAAATATGGATGCGTAGCCCAAGAGCACCAGGCATTTAAGCAAAGCCAACATGAAAGAGGAAGATGAAATCAATAATTATAACAGCTGCCTGCAGAAAATAGTTTAAGGAGCAAAGATAACTTTAACACAGTCTAATTAGTTTCAGAAAGATTTGAAGACAGGGTGCATTCAAAAAATAGGATGTTATGGAAAAGGAACAATCAGGACAAGAAGGAGCTCTTAGGGATTGAAAATATGAAATCTAAAATTAGACATTGAAGGAATCTTTAAAAATAGGGAGAAAAAAGAAGAGAGAGAAAGAGAGGCTTGGAGCTGACTCCATAATGTAGTAAGCTAAGCTTTCACCTGGTACCAGTATCCTGCAATGGTGTCAGGTCAAGTCCTGGCTGCTTGACTTCCAGTCCAGCTCCCTGCACAAGACCTGGGAAGACAGTGAAGGGTAACTCAAGTCTTTAGACCCTGTGCCCATGTGGGAGGCCCAGAAACAGCCTCTGACTACCAACCAGCCCTTCTGTGACCATTGCAGCCATTTGGGGAGTGAACTAACAGATGGAAGACCTCTCTGTCTTTCCTTTTCTCTCTGTGTAACTCTGACTTTCAAATAAAACATAAAAATAAATCTTAAAAAAGAAGAAAAAATAAAAAACAAAAGACTTGGAGGAGGAATCTAAGAGATCAACAAACACCTGTTTTACAAACATCACCTAGGGGCAAGTGAAGGGAAGAGTGGGAAAAAATAAGTGCATATGTAATAGGAAAACTTCCCTACATTAAGAAGACCTGAGTCTTCAAATTGAACCTGTTTATAGTCAAATGTCAGGCAGGATGAAGAGGGGAGGGGAGGACCAATGAATTCAAAGTGTTATAGCAAAATCATTTTGATGCTAAAAATTATACACCCCGACGAATGATAATCCAGAATCAATCAAGACGGTTCTGTTGGGAGCAGCATTGTGATGTGAAGGATTCAGCTGCTGCCTGCAACACCTCCATCCCATGTGCTGAGGCCCGCATGCCCATGGAAGAGACACGGATGAAGCTCTCGAATCCTACTACAGCCTGGCCTGGCCCTACAGGGGAGCTCTGGGCCATTTGAGGAATTAAACCAGCAGATGAAAGAGCTCTATCTCCCCCTTTCTCTGTAACTCTACCATTCTTTCTGTCTGTCTTTCTCTTTTGATTTATTTATTTTTATTGGAAAGGCAGATTTACAGACAAGAGAGACAGAGAATAATATATTCCATCTGCTGATTCACTCCCCACAGGGTCACAATAGCCAGAGCTAAGCCAATCCAAAGCCAGGAACTTCTTCAGGGCTCCCACACAGGTGCAGGGCCCCAAGGCTTTGGACCATCCTCTAATGCTTTCCCAGGCCACAGGGAGCCAAATGGGGAGTGGAGCAGCTGGGACACAAACTGGTGCCCATATAGCATCCCGTTGCTGGCAAGGGGATGATTAGCCAATTGAGCCTTCACACTGGGCCCTATAACTCTACCTTTCAAAAGACAATTTCATTTTTTGTTATGTGCCTGAAGAGTTATGGGATGTGGATATGACTAAACTAAGCGTAAACCAAGAAACGACCATGAGATTGAGCAGGAGCAGGAGGCAGGTTGCAGGATGACTCTGGGAAGAACCACTCCTGCCCAGACTGTAGCTGGAGGTCAGGGGGTTCAGGAACGGTGTCCCCTGGGAGATCGCAACCCCCATGGAGAACAGCAGAACAGAGGCTGAGTGATTTGGAAGATTTAGTAAAGGTTCATTTTAGTTTGTTCAACAAGAACAACAACCACCAAAAAAAAGTGCAGTTGCTCCTCATTTATCTGAATTCCATATCTGCTCATTTTCCTACTGGCTACAATTCATTTGTAACCCCCAAATCAATATCCGGGGACTTTGGGTGGTCCCTCAAAGGCATGCACAGAGCATCAAACCACATGCGTTGCCTCACGTGCACAGTTCAAACACACAGTGAACTAGGCATGCTCTCCCTGCTTGCTTCAGCCCTCCCCCTACGCTCTTTACAATCGTTGCCATGCTGTATGTTTTGTTATGTCTTTGTTGGCGCTTGCTGTTTAAAGTGGCTCACCAACACCATGAGGTGCTGCCTGATGCTCTCACATGCAAGGATGAGGGACAACATATGGAGAAAGCACAGGTGTTGGATAAATGCCCTTCAGGCATGCGTATGGTCCTGCTGGCCGTGAGTTTGGTGTTAGGTGGACCAACCATGTATACCCAGTAAGATATCTTGCAACAGAAACATCCTCAGGACACGACTGTGTACTGATCAGGTGATGAATCAGGTGATCACAGAGGCTGTGTCCCTGTATGTGCTCATTCTGCGTTCTGGCTGCTTCGCAGACCCCAGCAACCACATACAACAAGAACCAATCATGGATTGGCACTGCAGGCCCGGTCCCGCTCAGGCAGCCCGCTTGGGCCCAACCCCTCTCAGACACCATTGGGCCCAACCCCTCTCAGACACCATTGGGTGCAGCCCAGAGGCATGCTCATGGGGACCACGGAGTGCTGGCTTACAGGGGGCTTGGAGGATGACATCGGCGGGGGCATGCAAGGACCTGGGTGCTCACGTGCATACAGGCAGAACAAGCCTGGGGATTTCCTCACATTCTCAAAATATTCCTGAAGACAAAAAGTTCTAATGATGGAGCAAAACGTAAAGTGCTATGAGCTGAGACAATTAAAAGTATGGGTGGTAAAAGCAGGGGTGCGAAGCCAGGGGCAAAGGATTGGGGTGAAATCTACACACTCATTTTCATCCTATGTGATGGTGCCATGAATGATGTTGCCCAAATTGGAGGAGGCAGGAATAAAGACTATCATGTTATTTAAAGTTTCTGAGGCAATCGGAGGGAGGAATAAAAGTGAAGCTTTAACTGTCACCAGTGAGAAAAGGAAGGAGCAGCGAAGTTCTCTTCCTCCCGTCCTTCTAGACAGGCAAGACGGAACAAGACCTCCTCACCTAAAAGGAACAAGGGTCTTGCGGAGGTTCATACCCGGGGGTCTGGAGCAGTCAGGCTCAGCACGTGAGCTCGCCTCTGGAAATGGCCCTGGGGGTGGAAGGAGGGGCATAGGAGATGACCACCTTCACTTGACCCCTTCCTTGACTCTGTGCAAGTACTTAACAGTATAATCATCTCAGATGTTTAAAAGAATCTCAACTCTTCTTTTCCTGGCTTCAAGGAGACCTTGAGCAGGATATAGTCTGTGTTTGCACTTACAGAGGCGTGTTCTGATGTACATCCCCAAACCTGGTCAGTTCACAGTCCCTGTTTGTTTCAGTCATGTGTCCTACGTGTCGTAAGGCCAGAAGAGATGTTCATTGGGTCCTGTTTACTAAAGGTCCGAGCAACTTCATAAGTATGAACTTCATATGTATTTAGTTTGCAGTTTGAAAAACGAATACACGTGAACTGAAAGCAAACAGAATATTTGCATGCCACTCAAGTTATCACACTGAGTTACAGGTAAGATGTGCACACCTGCTGGGACTCAGACACTCCCATTCTCTGTTCCATGTTGATTCGCACCCACTGTTTGCTTTTAATCGCAGCACCTCCCAAAAACCCAGCTTTGCAAAGATGCAGCCTCATCAAGCGGAATGTAGTGAAATCGTTTGGAACCATGAGCCAGCATAGGCTGGGAGTTGGGGTCCAGTAGAAGTCCGGGGACCCCGTATTTGTTGTGAAAGCTTAAACACTTAAAAAGTGGCTGTGCCCCAGGATGCCTTGGTGCCCAGTTTGGGAACCATGACTCTCACATCTCTTTCAAACTTAATTTTGAATTATTATGACCATTATGGTGTGTTTATTTTCCAATACAACACTACTGGAAAATATTTGAGGTCAAGGGCCATGGCTATTCCATAACATGTAAAGTGGCTTCTTGTTCGATAATACCCCATAAAGCTGTCTTTCATTGAGTACATGGTGCCATTGACTGTAAGATGTATACCAATTTCCAGAGATAGTAAAAATTTTTTTTTAAGTGCATCGTAAAACCAGTGAAATACAGTAGTTATTTGGATAGGGTGGTGTGAGTTTATCACCCATGTCTGAGTCACTGCTGTAATTTAATATTTACCCTGTGTTATCTATAAAATCTAACTCGTCAGTGTCTTTATGGGCTTGAAGCCTGATCCTAAGAATAAATCCTAAAACAACAGAGACACAATACACCCTCCTCCGCAGCACGCCTGCCACTGCTGTGCGGCCTGCCCTTGAACTAGCAGCTCTGATTCTCTCTGCCTAGAACTTTCTCCTGTGATGCAGATCTGGGCTTGTTCTAGTTCTCTAAGGGTAGCCTGGAGAAGGAATGAGTGTGAGGGTGCTAAGTGCATCTTCCAGCCATACTTCAAACTTGCAAACAGACATCAGCCCCGCCCCGATCAAACAGGTTAACACGCATACACATTTCAGCATTCAGGGGATGGAAATGTATTTGCTTGTGGAGAGGTTTCTTTTCTCAGAATGTGGATAAGAAACCGGCAAGCTTTTAACCCCTGCCTTCCCAAGACTCCACACTGGCACAGGAAGCTAGAGGCTACAGCGTTCATCTAACGCTAGGTGGAGCCAGCACAGGCTTGGGGCGGGGAGAGAGGGGGCTGCTCTTGGAAAGTAGGGTCTTCTGTCGCGCGTGGGTCCGACAGACAGCGCTTCCCTCCCTCTGTGGATACTGTGGGCAGGACAGTATCTTCTGGGGATTACTGGCTGTGATCTGACTCTTGAGGAAGTCAAGTGTCCGGCTGCTTCCAGCCAGTGTGCTGCCTGAAGCGATGGTCCCCAGACACACAGCGTGCTCGCCAGGCCCACTCAAACACACTCCTAGGTTAGTTGTCTTCCCCTGGAGCAGCATCCCTGAGCCCTGGCCAAAGCTCTAACCTGGAGGGGAGTCTGGAAGCCACAGAAGGTCTTGCCATAAAGTCCTTGGGTGATCCCTATACCTGTTTGCCATTTGCATAAAAGTGTGTCTCTACCCGGTCCCCCCTTGGCACAATGCCCTCATGATGTTCTAGGCACCAGTACCCCTCATGTTATTTGCTTTTCTTCCGTTACTCACCCAAATTTCCTATTTTTAGGACAATTTGTGACTCCCTGTGGCTTGTATATTGGAGAAGATCCCAAGCGGCTTTATCCTGACCCCCAGTCGTACCCTGTTTTGGTTGAAGGCAGGTGTGTGTGCCTGCATGTGCTGTGGGTGTGCACCTGGGTATGGGAGGGATGTTCCCACCCCCATGACATTTGTTCTTTGTGCGTCCTTCTCTGGTGGGAGAAGGGTAAGGAGACACTATGACCTTATCCACCCACCACACACCATATCCATCAGCCATGTCCACCTAGTCGTGGGCTTTTCATGCAGTTTCCTTGACAACCAGACTTCTAATCCCCCTCCACCTACCCATCACTGGAAAAAAAAAAAAAGCACATAATTGGCTTAGTGGAGTCACTAATACATCCTTGTGGACCTGCCTAGGCTCTTGACTCTCTAGAACTGATTTTTTAAAGAGACTAAGCTTCTTTTGCAAACCCATTTGGAAGTACATTTCAGGAAAATTAGTGTGATTAAGACCCCAAGGACCTTGAGAATCAATTAGCCACCTTCCCTGCTTTGCAGATGAGGCCTAGGCCAGAGTACGTGATGTGCAACAGGCGGAGCTTGTATAACATGCTACACAGCAGTGGGGCTGCACCCCGGCCTTCTACTCCAGTCCTGGGTGCCGTTTGCTCTGCCAAGGACCACCTCCGTTTTTGAAGAGCAGCACCCCACCAGCAAACATGCAGTGCAGGGACAGGGCCATTCAACATCACAGTGAGTGTCCCCTGTCCCCAGGGGCAGTAGAGACCAACAGCAGACACTCCACACTGGGATGCCTTAGAAAACCTGGGAAATGGAACTAAGACATTTAGAGCATGGCACGATGGCTTAATAGCAAACTCCTCACCTTGCAAGTTCCAACATCCCATGAGGGTGCCAGTTTGTGCCCCAGCTGTTCCACTTCCCTTCCAGCTGCCTGTGTATAGCCTGGGAAAATGGTGGAAGATGGCCCAAGGCCTTGGGACCCTGCACCCACGTGGGAGGCCTGGAAGAAGCTTCTGGCTCCTGGCTTCGGGTCGGCTTAGCTCCAGCTATTATGGCCATTTGAGGAGTGAAACAGTGAATGGAAGATCAATATTTAACAATAGTAATTATCTTTAACTGACAAAGGTTTAAAAAAATAAATCTTTAAAAAGAGAGACAAGTTTAATTTGGGGCAAAACATTTTTTTCAATCTATGCATAGATTTTTTTATATATACTATGAAAAAGACTAGATTTCAACGGTCTCCTTGCACCAACATAAACTTATCTCATAATAGCATTTTTCGCAATTTTTGAAGTCTTTCTATACTTACTGATGGATTAACTCCGAGTAAAGTTACTTGCTTACTACAAGGCGATGTGTCTGGGTGTGAAGTTAAGACAGGGAACAGCCTCAGAAGGCAGAAGCAGAAATGTGGAAATTTAAACACAGTGATGTTATTCTATGCCACCACCAAAAAGGTAACATTCTATCTTTTGTGTCATTTTTTAAAGAGAAATCAAAGTATATGAAGAACTATACTGTTGTAATAAAAGGGGAAATCATTGTGGGGGGGGGTAACAGCCTATGGAACCGTATCATAAAATAACAATAAAATGAAAGAGAGAGAGAGAGATCAAGGTACAGAGACAAGACAGAGAGACGGAGAGAGCACGCCCATCTCCTTGTCACTTCCCAAATACCCACACTGGCCAGGGACCACAGCTGGGAGCCAGGAACACACTCAGGGCTTCCCCATGAGGGGACAGGAAGAATCACTTAAAGATAACTGCTGTCTCTCCCAGCATCAGCCTTAACAGCAAGCTGCTCAGGAACTGGATCCCGAGGTCAAATCCAGGTGCTTCGGTGTGGGAGCTTAGCCGCACCCCCACTCCTGGTTGTACTTGACCTTGATCGATATCCAAGCAGAGATGTAGTGCATCTGAGTCTTTAAAAGCCATGTATGGGCAGGATGTAACAGAACGTCCCACAGTGGCCTCCTTCACCTTGGAGACAGGAATGGTGGGAATGGAGTCTGTGGCTAACTTCATGGTGTTACATCCCTCATCACTCTGGAGCTGTCAGACCCATTAGGAAATGGGGTTCTCACCCTGATGAAGTCAATCTCAGTTTTGTGTCTGTTTCCTGGTAGGCATGCATTTTATGAGTAAGCTCGTCCCTCGTGTTTCTCTTCACATTCTCCATCTTGTCATTACCCATTTCTCTCTTGAGCAACAGCTTCTTTGACCCATCCTCATGGAGTCGAACTGGCTTGCAGTGGAAGGGATGCTTGATGGTGGTTTGCCGGTGCCCCTGGAAGATGCCCAGCTCCCTGTGGTGGCTATCATGTGTGTCACCTCAATACCCTGTGTCCAAGGTGCTTGCCTGCCACCCTGCCTCAACTCTGCTTTTCTTCCTTTTCAGCACTGTGTTCTTACCAGGAGGGCCGCGTGTCAGCAAGCTGAGAGAGAAAGTGAGGCACGATGTCGGGCCGGAGTGGAAAGAAGAAAATGTCCAAGCTGTCCCGTTCAGCCAGGGCGGGAGTCATTTTCCCCGTCGGGAGGCTGATGCGCTACCTGAAGAAAGGGACTTTCAAGTACCGGATTAGCGTGGGAGCACCCGTCTATATGGCCGCCGTCATCGAGTACCTGGCAGGTAAGGCAGCCCCACATGGGCCAGCCCAGCCTGCTGTGGGGATGGTGGCTGTCATCTGGCCTGTGCGGCCAAGACCAAGAGGAGGGCCCAGGAAGGACCTGTGGTCCACTAGCAGATGCATCTCACTATTGGGGGTGAGGGCGTTATATTCATTCTGTAAAGGGGTTCCAACCCCAGCTTACTCCTGGTGTGTGCCTACTGTTCCACAACACCAGTATGCTGCCCTCACTCGCTCTGACCAGCTACTGTGGGCACACAGGTATTTCCATATTTGTCTTTTTTAACTGAAAGAGAAGAGTTTTCCTTTTCCTTTTGTTTTGCATTTGTTTACTTGAGAAGCAGAGAGAAAAGAGAACTCCTACTTGTTGATTCACTCCCCTGGTGTCCACACCAGCCAAGAGCAGGCTGAGCTGAAGCTGGGAGCCAGGAACTCCATCCTGGTCTCCCACATGGGGGCAGAGACTCAGTTACTTGACCCTCATCTACTGCCTCCCAGCACACACTTCAACCGGCAGCGGGAGTCGGGAGCAGGGACTGGGACTTGAACCCAGGGACTCTGATGTGGGAGCAGGTGTCTTACCCACTAGGTTAAACTTGCCTGTCCCCATTTACATATTCAAGTGACTTTCTATCTAGCTTTTTGTTATTCTCTTGTAGTTAAACAGAATCTAGACTTGATGATGTCAGGGATACTTTTCCTGACATGTATATAATAATCTCCCTGATCCAAGCGGCACACTTCCCAGGCTCCTCTGCCCTCCTGCCTGTCTCAGGAGTCATCTCCTGGGCAGATGTTTCGCTCAGCAGTCAGGTTGCCGCTTGGTATGGCACATCCCATACCTGAGTGCCTGTCAGGTCCCAGTTCGGCTGCTTCTGAACCAACTTCCTGTTAACATTGACTATGGGAGGCAGCAGGTGATGGCTCGGGCACATGGATCCCTGCCATCTACATGGGGAACCTGGATGAAGTGCCCAGCTCCTGGCTTTAGCCTGGACCAGCATCAGCTGCTACAGGCATTTTGGGAGTAAGCCAGCAGATCTGTTCTTAAATAAGGTGATAATAAATGACATCTTGCAAGAGCCATCTTCCCCATCTCTATACACTCGTGATTCCAGTCCCTCTCGGTCCTCCTGCACCCTACTTAACATGCCTGTGATGGGTTGATGTGAACTGTAAGAAGGCGAGATGGACAACATGGCCAGTCACCATCCTCCCCCAGGTTGGTTCCAGCATGTAGCAGATCCGGGTCACCTGAAAGAGGTGGAGTCTGTCGTGGGAGCCCCAGGCCTACCCTCCATGTCGTCTCCTTTGCCCCGCTCAGTATGGAGTGGAGAGCCCTGGCTTTCATGTCCAGCATCATCAGCATTTAACTGCTGTGTTTCTTCGGTCTCTTTGAGCTTCAGGCAATTTCAGAGATGGCTCCTTCAGCTTAATAAAGAGAGCCAAAGTCTGGAAAACACAGGGTACATAGCAGTCATTTGTTCTCACCTTCCACTAAGTTGATAAACTCATTCAGGACAAAGTATAAGTGACTAATTCCCATAAGGTAGTATATTTTCAGCTGCATTTGCATTTTAATGAGATAAAGAATTTTAATCCAGAGATAGCCAGCCCCCCCACCCCAAGTGGATTAAGTGTAATGGGTGCTTCTTGTTTGGGTGGCTTTCGAAGAAGATATGTATAGGGATTTGCAGTGTGGAGCCTTCTGCCACACTCCACATGTCATTCTCATTCATGAGATCAATCTTGACAGGTGCCTGCTTTGGAACAGACCTTGAATTTGCAACAGGTAACAGGCAGACTCAGCTGTGCTCCGCAAAGTTGCCCTTGTGAAGCTGAGACTTCCAGGACCTCTGGAGGTGCTGTAGACGTCTGCGGACTTGCCTGGAAGTCTCAATCACTTGGCAAGTAACAATCTTCCTTTGCGATGTGCAGGGAATCCTATGTGTGCAGCAGCGTGAATCCAACTTCCCATTGATTGCCAACGTCAGGATGCTTTAGACCCCGGGATTAATAAAATCACGGAGGAATGAAGCAAACTTTTTTGTTAAGTTTATTTGAAGGATGAGGAAATCACATAAACACTTTCAGGGATGCAGTGGGCAGAAAGGGGAAGTGTGGGAGAGATGTTTCCACTTTCATCTTGTACCCATGGAGAGAGAGAGAGGACACCCCTCCCCACTAAGGCAAACTTTTGTAATTCATGAGAATGTCCCTTGCCACAGTGCCATTTGAGATCACTATTGATAATTAACACTATTTCAGGCTTTAAATGGTGGTGTCCGTGTACCAAGGATGTCGAAACTAAACATTCAGGACACAGGAAGTATGTGCTGTAGATTTTCTGCTGTGTTATTAGCAAGTTTTTATCTTAAAAGAAGGAGGAGGAGGAGGAGAAGAAGAAGAAGAAGAGGAAGATTTACTTATTTAAAAGGCAGAACTACAAAGAAATACAGAGACAGAAATTTTTCATCCACTGACTCAATGGCCAAATACCCACAAGGGCCAGTACTGAGGCAAACCGAAGCCAGGAGCCAGGAGCTTCTTCAAAGTCCCACATGTTAGTGCAGGAGCCCAAGAACTTAGGCCATCCTCTGGTGATTTCCCAGGTCCATTAGCAGGGAGTTGGATTGAAAATGGAGCAGCCAGCACTCGAACTGGCACCCGTTATGCCCAGCATAGTAAGCTAAGCTTCTACCTGTGGCACCAGCATCCACATGGACACCAGTTCATAACCCAGCCACTCCACTTCTTAAACAGCTCCCTGATTATAACCTAGGAATGCAGTAGAGAATGGCCCACGTTCCACGCACATGGGAGACCCCGAAAAAAACCCTGGCTTAGGACCAGCTAAACTGTGGCTGTTGTAGCCATTTGGTAAGTGACTCTTTGTGACTCTGTAGATCTCTGTTTCCATTAAAAATAAATAAGTCTTTTAAAAATAAAAGATTTGCTTATTTTTATCTGAAAGGCAGATCTTGGGACTCCCACGTGGATGCAAGGGCCCAAGGACGTGAGCATTCTTTCATTGCCTTCCCAGGCACATCAGCAGGGACCTGAATGGGAAGCAGAGCAGCCGAGACTCAAACTGGTGCCCACGTGAGTTCCTGGCACCACAGGTAGAGGTTTAACTGACTATACTACAGCGCTGGTACTAATGACTATCATTTGTAAGACAGAAAAAGGAGGGGCAACAACCAGAATGTAGCCAAACACATGACCTATTAAGATATCAACTTCAAGTCCCCTGTCCCCTTGTCCCATCTTGTGTGTTCAGAGCTCTCAAATAGCAGTGTCCCAGTTTTTGATTCAGAAAACATGAGCATGTAGAAACGAATTGTTGGTGAACACAATAGTTGTTGCTTAATCATCTGAGAAGACATGAGAATGAATCTGCAGTGATTTAGCACTTTTCATTATGGAAATGCCGTATAAATATTTAACTCTAATGTTTATTTTATTCTAATTTTTCGTTAATCACATTTGCTTAGTTAATATGGCATACTTATGCCAAGTTTTTATTATTGCCATCGATTTCGTGAATGATGGCAATTTCATGGGCTATTTTATTTGAAATGAGGTTGATTGTAAAGACTCCTACAGAGTTGCCTGTTTATTTTAGTATTTATGCATTGTACTGGCAGATCCCAACACATCCACACACACACACACACTCACACACACTCATACTGCCCCCACCCCCATTATCAGGGAAGCAACACAGAGGAGCAGATTTCCAAGGGAAAGGAATTTTTCTTTAAGGGCTCATTCATACTTTGAAGGCACATAAATTTAATCTAGCAGAACATCCTTCCAAAGTAGAGAGAGCAGGAAAAATAACAAAATGAGACAGAGGAGGAAACGGAAACATGTGTCCAGAGTCTAAACCAATTTTACAGGCTTTTGTGACTTGGACCCAATATGTTGACAGCCTGTGAAACTGCTATAGAGAACATTCATTTTCACCGACGTTTTCATGTTTGCTCATCCAAGCCAGGGCTGTGCTTGTGTCCTGAAGGGCATTTGGGAGCCCCCTGGTCTTGTGGGCATGTTCTTGCTTGGGATATGAGGAACCCGGGGCATCCAGAGGACGATCCAGGGATAGTCTGCAGGAGATTCCAGTGGAATCCCAGTGAGAGCTTTTACCCACATCTCTATTCTCTCCACAGCTGGCCTTGCTCTCTGTAGACTGAACAAGGCAGGGCCTGGGCTAAGATTCTGTATGGTCAGGATTTACTTCTGCTAATGTTGGTTTAAACAAGAGAGCTTACTGCACTCTCATATGAAAAGTCAGACCAGATTGGTAGTGGAATTCAGTTCCCTCCCTCTTACTGCTCTCTTCCACAGCTTCTTCTTGGTCAAAGATGGCTGCCCAAATGCCAGCTTGTTGGGTCCTCCATCCACCAACAGAAAGGGAAGAAGACACAACCCTTCATGGATAATTCTCCCCACACAACTGCCTGCCTTCTATTGGCCAGAATGGAGTCACATGACCACACTTATTAACAAAGGATTATTAACAAGGGACTGTGGGGAATATGGCCTCTGTTCCTGTGGCTGTGGGTTCAGTCAAAAGTGTCAAACCCATCTATTAAGGAAGAGAGAGTATGGACAGCAGGGACAAGAAGACTTTGCTCTAGTATCCCATATCAAATCTGACAACTTTCCAGATCCAAGGGTTAAACTTGTGCATGAATAAATGAGGTCAAACTCAAAGACCACATCTAACGAGCTCCGATTCCACTCTGTGGTTCCCCGCTAACGCTCCCTTGTTGTTTCAGCGGAGATCTTGGAGCTGGCCGGGAACGCAGCAAGGGACAACAAGAAGGCCAGGATAGCACCGAGACACATCCTACTGGCCGTGGCCAATGATGAGGAGCTCAACCAGGTACGGCTGGAGGCTCGAGCTGGCCACGGGATGGGCTTGCCAAGCACAGCACTGCAGGTGGACACGGTTGTCCACCAACCATCCCAGCAATGGTCATGTTCACACCAAGACATTCAGGCTGGACCTGAGCAAAATGCGCACTGCGTCTGCTGTTCAGTTTCAGGCTCTGCCTGTAGGTTCCGTGCACCCTGTAGTCTCCCTCCTTACTCTCACCCATCCCAAACAGTAGTGAAAAAGCTGCTATTGCCAATCTTGCCAATCCATTATAAACCAATGTCAAAAACTGTGTTGGAAATTAATTACTAAAAAAAGAAATCCAATGACATATAAGCTACAAACCCTAAATTTTGTTATCAAATTCAATAGCTATTCAATAACTATTTTCTTTCTAAGTTGCTGTTCTTGTTTTAATTATTCTTTTTTTTTTTTTTAATTTGAAAGCAAGACAAAGATTTTCCATTCACTGGTTCCCTCCACAAATGTCTGCAACACTCAGGGCTGGACTAGCCCTAAGCCAGGATCCAGGATTCCAGTGTGTGTCTCCCCCATGGGAGGCAGGGACCCAGGCACCTGCAGCCTCCCAGGATGTGCAGGAAGCAGGAAGCAATTGGCTGTAGATGTTTCTAGACTTTTACTCACCAGTTCTAAACTCCTGTGTTCACAAACAGGTAACTGACAAAAAACTGACATTTGTGGACAAATGTCATTCTTAGAATGGTGCTGCTCCAAGGCTTGCACGATATACTCATTCAGTCCTACATGGCGATCATTTACAACTAAACATGCACGGACTGGGGTGTGTATGGTTAAGAGTGGGGATTCCTGCCTCACTCTGCTCAGGCCCTGACCTGTGAGCCTGATTCTGTCCAGCTGAGGCCCCCTCCCTATGAAGTTATTCGGACTCTGTTGCGTCTGGAATGCCAGAGCTCTAGGCAACATCCCCAGTTCAACTTGTGTCACAGTTTTATTTTGCTTTGTTTTGTTTTGCTTTCTTTATGAGATTGTGGGGTGCTTCAATTCCTACAAAGAAGCACTCTACAGGCCAAAGCAGGAAGCTAGCTAAATGGCTTGTTTCATCGACAGACCTGCAACAATTCCAGAAGTGGGAGCTGGCTACTCCTCCGCCTTGCTGTGCTGGTGTCCTGTATGGGTGTCTGCTCTAGTCTCGGCTGCTCCACTTCGTCTCCAACTCCCTGCTTATGACCTGGAAAAGCGGTGGAGGATAGCCCAAATCCTTGGGCCCCTGTAACCTTGTGGGAGACTCAGAGGAGACTCCTGGTTTCAATCAGATCAGCTCAGCTTTGGTTGTTGTGGCCATTTGGGGAGTGAACCAGCGGATAGATCGCTCTCTCTCTCTCTCTATCTGTAAATCTGCCCTTCCAATAAATATAAATAAACCTTTTAAAAAAAATTTCCAGAAGCAACACACTCTGAGTTTACTCTATTCTCTCTTCAGCTGCTGAAGGGGGTAACCATTGCCAGTGGAGGGGTCCTGCCCAGAATTCACCCCGAACTGCTGGCCAAAAAGCGAGGGACCAAAGGCAAGTCGGAAACCATCCTCTCCCCACCCCCAGAGAAAAGAGGAAGGAAGGCCTCGTCTGGCAAGAAGGGCGGCAAGAAATCCAAGGCCGCCAAACCACGCACGTCCAAAAAGGTGAGTTTCAGCTGCACACCCACGCCACGCACCCACTGCTGTGCTCCGATGCTTTGCATTCACCACAAAAAATAATTCATGTTACTAACACCGCAGCCCAGGGACTGGCGTTGGGAGGCGAGGTGTGGGGACAGGGATTAAGCCCTAAGAACAGATCCCTCAGAAGCAGGAATAGAGCCAGACCTTCTGCCTCCTGGGGAGCACACTGCTTAGGGGCGCCAGCAAAACTCTGCCAGCACCTGCCTAGGTCTCAGGATGTCCCAGACAGACTTACATCTCTGACACTTTGTCACAGTAGCTGGAACCCACAGAGGAAGAGCAAAGCTTAGCCAGGTGACGATATGGAGAGAGCCAGTGTCATCCCTGCAAGACGCAAGGCCGTGCAGCTTGGGGCAGGGCAGGGAGGGCGGGAGTGTACGTAACAGAGGCAGGGCCTTTGAGATTAGAGCCCAAAGTGCCACTCAACGTCTGAGATTTCCAAACCCAAAGGGTTCACCAGACAAGAGTCTAGAACCCTGCTTCTTGGTTCTCTGGGGAGCTCCATGTTACGTATTTGACAAGCCCTGGTCTCCCTGGTCCGTGTTTAGCTAGAGGACTTCCCGGTGCCTGGGACACTTGCAATGCAGAGAACCACCTGTGGAGTGATACGTTCATCAAGCACCAGTAGTCACACATGGCCATGGGCATTTGAATGAAAAGTCAATGCAGTTACCCATTGAGAAGTCACATTTCAAGGCTTCAGGAGCAGCCAACAGCACAGACAGAATTGCCCTGACTGCACAGACAGCTGCTGTACACACTGTGACATTTTCATTCCCCAGACCTGTGTGGTAACATGAAACATCACGTGAGAGTTCACTCCACTCCCCTGTGCCTCAGGGAAAACCCAGAGGAGATGAGGGAAGAGCATTGCCCTGTCCATAACCTCGCTTTCTCTGCTACTTGTCAGCATAAGCTGCAGGCACCGGGAAGGGCGGGAAGCACGCACCTGCGTCCAGGGCTGTGTGGGTCCGTTTTCTGCTGATCTGTGAGGATAGCTGAGCCTGTGTTTTCTGCAAAGATCAGGTCTGGAGGCTGGGAGGGTCTGCATCAGAGGTCCCCTGGGGTGAGGCCTTCTTGCTGTGTCGGGTGACATGGGCACCGAGTGGCAAGGGAGTATAAACAGAAGTCAGGGCGGGTAGGGGCAACAGCAAGCCCCCTTTTAGAGCAAAGCCATGCCCATGCTCATGGCTTCCCTGGGCTGTCACCTCTTAAAGGTCCTGCCACAGTGGCAGTGATATTTTAGCATAAATTTCCGAGGGAACATTCAACCATTGCAACTCGTGTGCCCCTTTACCAGCCCTCATTTTTAGCAGTAACCTTTTGTTTCCCTCGTGCTGCTGTGCTTTGCTTCCCTGTATCAGGGGACAGTGGGACATAGAGGCAGGCGCTGTGGCCCGGCGCTGAGGTACTGTTTGGGACAGCCACATCTTGTATCTGAGCACTTGAGGTTGCATGCCTGCACTGCTTCTAACCCAGCTCCCTGCTACTGCTCATCCTCGGAGGTAGGAGATGATGGCTCAAATGCTTGGATCCCGGCTACCAATGGAGCAGACCCAGACGGAGTTCCAGGCTTATGGTCTACTCCAGTTACTATGGAAGATTCTCTCTTTCTGTCTTGCATGCTCTCGCTGTCACTCTCACTATACAGATCAAAGAGAAACAGCCAAACAGAATACCTATCTGCCACCTTTCCTGTTTAGGCTCATGACAGCCACACCTGTAAGAGCTAAGCCACGTTGCTTCTTTCTGATGGTTTCTCTTTTGTTCTCCTGATTTCTACCAACAGTCCAAACCAAAGGACAGTGATAAAGAAGGAACTTCAAATTCCACGTCAGAGGATGGGCCCGGGGATGGGTTCACCATCTTGTCCTCTAAGAGCCTCGTCCTGGGACAGAAGGTAATGCGGCGACCGTGATATGCCACAGTGCGACATGGTTATGTAGTTATCGCCTATTGTTTACAAGCAGTTATATCGCCTTCGTCCCTCATCCCTTGCTCCCCTAAGAGGACTTTCATTCTATTCTTGGTTTATGCATTTGTCAGCTGAGGATCTGGGGCAGTGTCTATACTGAAGGGTGAACAAGCAGTAGGCTGGTATTATTCACTGCCCTTGATCAGCCAAAGGGAAGCAGAGGGACTCTTGCTGGTCAGCAGCTGGGATGACATGACTGGCTTTTCTGGGAATTTGTCATGCCTCAGTTATTGCTGTATCTACCCAAAGGGGGAAAAGAATCCATCTCTAACCCTCTCAAACAACCTCTCTGAGAGCCCCATCTTACTGGAACATAATTTATCTGAGAAATAAGCCAAGAATATATGTTTCTGGATATCCCTGCTGTCAGCAATGATCTACTTGCCAGTAACTCAGTCTTCCCACCCTCCCCGGCTGCAGAAAGAAAACTCGGAGGGGTCATACATTTGAACAGTCCTCAGGAACACAACAGCAGCCCAGCCAGACATGCCAAAAATTCATCCCCACAGTGTAAAGACTACAGCTACCCAGGCAACTGGGGCTGTGAGGGCCACACAGCACTAGTCAGTTACTCACCTCTCTGGGTACCGCTATGCCACCCTAACAATGGAGTCGACCTCCATTCAAGCAAAGGGGGGAAGAGCATTTCTCAAGAACAGAGCCTTGGGGAGTTGCTGATGAAAGCAAGTGGGGAGACAAAGGTGGTGCGTGCTCCCCATGGCCCCCTCACGGTCCTGGAATAAGTAGCATTCTCTTACTCCAGGGGTCAGAAGTTCCTGCTTACTTTGGGGGGGGGGGTGGTGACTGAGAATGCCTTACTTCCACTTCATGATGAACATTGGCATTTCCCAAGCTAGTCCTTGCAAGCAAGGTGATCGGCTTCTGAGTGCTGCCCTGCCAGCTAGAGCTCTGGGCCACTGTGGGGTCTCTGCAGGGAACTGAGCAGCTCACATGCAGCAAACCCCAGGCTCATCTCTAGAGATACCTCTTCCAGGAAGAGGATGAGCCCACCCACTCAGAACTCAGGAGAGCCTAGAGAAAAAATTCAGGGGCTGGCAGTGTTGAGACCAGTGCCCTGGTCAACTCAGAGGAAGCGAGTCAGACACCCAGATGTCAATGGAGCTTTGTCTTCTTGCGTCCTCCATCTTTCCTTCCCAATACAGCTGTCCCTGACCCAGAGCGACATCAGCCATATCGGTTCCATGAGAGTGGAGGGCATCGTCCACCCTACCACAGCCGAAATCGACCTCAAGGAAGAGATAGGTAAGGGCCGGGCTCTGCTGGGGGTCCAGGAAAGAGCCCGGCCTTAGGGTGTGTCCCTGGGAGGTTGGTCATTGCCATCTGGGTCTCCTGTGAAACTCCCCTGCCACCAGCCACTGGAGAACACCACTAGAGATAGACTTGCTTTTTAAAATCTGGCACATGTTTTCCGACAGCTTTGTTGACGCATTATATAAAAGCATCTCGTTAGTGCGCAGTCTGACGGATTGTTCTCTAAGGGAACCCCCCGGGCCTGGGTCAAGAGGCAAACCCTTGCTTGCACCCAGGACAGAGCGTCAACTTGCTCCCCTCCAAGGGTACTGTGCCCCGTCTCAGTACCCTTGAAGAACCAGTACTGGCAGGTTCTTTTGTGTTTGAATGAAATCTTCAGCATGGGCTCCCCTCTCCATATCTGTGAAACCCTCTGTGGTGCTGGAGGTGGTTGTGTCGATTCGTTTTCTTTGCTGTGGAGTGTGAGGCTGTGTGAATGGACTCGTTTATTGATCTATTCTGTCACTGATGGTCTTTGAGTAGCTTCCAGTTTGATCTGCCATGAGTAGTGCTGCTGTATTTAAATATATTTTTTTAAAGATTTACTTTTAATTTTTAAAAAAGATTTATTTATTTTTTATTGCAAAGTCAGAAACACAGAGGGGAGGAGAGACAGAGAGGAAGATCTTCCGTCCAGTGATTCACTGGCCAAGTGATCACAACAGCCGGTGCTGTGCCCACCCGAAGCCAGGAGCTCCTCCAGGTCTCCCACGCAGGTGCAGGGTCCCAAGGCTTTGGGCTGTCCTAGACTGCTTTCCCAGTCCACAAGGAGGGAGCTGGATGGGAAGTGGGGCTGCTGGGATTAGAACCGGCGTCCATATGGGATCCCAGCACATTCAAGGCGAGGACTTTAGCCGCTAGGCCACCGTGCTATATATATGTTTTGGTTGAAACTTCACATATATTTTAATATCAAGGATATTATTAGAAAGAAAATGCTGGGCAGCCTGATTAAGATGCCCATATTCCACATCATATTACCTGGGTTTGATTTTTAATCTGCTATTGCAGACCCTGGAGGCAGCAGTGACAAGTAAGTTGGGTCCCTGCCACACCCGACTGGGAGACCTGGATTGGACTGTAGCTTTTGGCCTTACACAGCCCCAGTCCTAGCCATTGCAGGCATTGGATAGTGAAGCAGCGGGTGGGAACTCTTGCTTTCTGTCTCTCATTCTCTCTCAAACACATCGATAATCTTAAAAGGATATGTACATAGAGAAAAATCAGGTTGTCTCTGAGGTTATGCACATGGAGCTGCTCCTACCAGTGCTTCACCACCTGTCGCAGGAGCCATGGGAGGAGCTGTCAGGAGCATTGCCAATGACTGCATTCTGAATGGTTTAACTCCCAAGACCAAAGTGCCTGATCTGTCCACTGGGAGCAAAAACAGAAGTTGGCGCCAGGTTCAGGGCTTGCGTTAGTAAGAAGCAGTGATCTGAAGCAGGTGCTCAGTCTTCCATTGCACCGGAGCCCCAGGCTGTGGAGTTCCGGGTTCCCTGCTGGCATTTAGCCTAGATGAAAACCAGGATGGCCCTCAGGGACACGAGTTACAGAAACACCGAATCTTCTCCCTTCATCTTGGCGGAGAAGGGCTCCCCCTAATGGTCTTCACCTCCCTCTGCCTAGGAGTCCTCACTTAAAGTTGCTCTGCTCTTGCTTCATGCATTTATACAGTATTTGCATTTTATCAGAAAGAAAAGCAATAACCATATTCCTTTTACTTATAAAACCTGCGCCAGTTGGAAGAATAGGAGGAGCCTTGGGATTGGACCAACACTCCAGTTCATATCCCAACTGTGGAGTCAGCCCAGCACCTGGGGGGTCTTGGGAAAGAAAGATGCTGAGAGGCCACCAGACAGTTCAGAGAGCGGGTGCAGGTACACCCGGGTCTGTGTCCTGTCCTCCTCCCTAGCTGTGTGGCCCTGGGCACTTCTCTCCCCTGTGCCTCTCTCAGGGGCACAATGCCCAGCACCCAGCACATGCGAGGCTCGTCACTCTTCACCTGAGACTGTATGCTGGCTCATGACAGCATCAGTACAGTAGCTGAGGACTGCTGCTGTATTGGTAGCAGTCCTGTCTGTCCATCACGACTCTGTTCTCCATCTCTGAGAGTCAAACGAGTCATCCCACGCAGCCAAGGTCCTGGTTGCTCCTCTGCAAACGTGTTGTTACAGAAAAGCCCACACAGAATGTCATGAATCTCATGCACCCTGATGCAGCAGGATCCGTGCCTGGGTGATCTCACTTGCTTCTGTTCTCACCTCCTCCATAGGCATCACCTCATCTCACCTGGGGATGCTGCAGAATGAGCCCTAGGAGATAACAGTTATTTTTAAAGATTATATTTTTAGTTATGACTTGAAAGGTGGACTTACAATGAGAGAGAGGTCCTCCATCCTCTGGTTAACTCTGGCTGCTGGTGACGGCAGGGGCCCAGGCGGGGCTAGGCCAAAGCCAGCAGTGAGGAACTTCTTCCGGGTCTCCCATGGGGATGAAAGCCCAAGGACTTGGACCATCTTTTGCTACTTTCTTAGGCACGTTAGCAGGGAGTTGGAGTGGAAGTGTAGCTTACAGAGCTCGAACTAATGCCTATGTGGAATGCCAACACTTAATGGAGGCTTAATTTTGGCTATGCCATCACACTAGCCCCAGTAATGATTTTTTTTTAAGAGTTATTTATTTTTATTGGAAAGGCAGATTTACAGAGAGGAGGAGAGACAGAGAGGAAGATCTTCCATCCAGTGGTTTACTCCCTAAGTGGCCGCAACGGCTGGAGCTGAGCTAATCCAAAGCCAGGAGCCAGGAGCTCTTCTGGGTCTCCCACAAAGGTGCAGGGTTCCAAGGTTTTGGGCCATCCTCAACTGCTTTCCCAGGCCACAAGCAGGGAGCTGGATGGGAAGCGGGACTGCTGGGATTAGAACCGGTGGCCATATGGGATCCTGGCACATTCAAGGCGAGGACTTTAGGTGCTACACTATTGTGCCAGGCCCTGAGTAATGATTATTTTTAAACCCATAACCATAATCCCATTATCATATCTAAAAAAATTAATAGCAACAAATATCCAGCATTAAATTCCAGCTCCATAAATGTCAATTCATTTTTTTTAACTTTACTTATTTATTTGAAAGGGAAAGTAATAGAAAAAGAGAGAGGGACCCAGCACAGTAGCAGAGTGACAAAAGTCCTTGCCTTTCATCTGCCAGGAACCTACATGGGCACTGGTTCATGTACCGGCAGCCCTGCTTTCCATCTAACTCCCTGCCTGTTGCCTGAAAACAGACATCCCAAAGTCTTGGGACCCCGCACCCATGTGGGAGACCCAGAAGAAGCTCTTGGCTCCTGGCTTTGGATTGGCTCGACTCCAGCCGTTGCGGCCACACAGGGAGTAAATCAGCATATGGAAGCTCTTCCTCTCCATTTATCTGACTTTCCAATAAAAATAAATAAATCTTAAAAAGAAAAAGAAAAGAGAGAGCTCTTCCATTATTTGCTCTCCAAATGGCCACAACAGCCAGGGATGGGCCAGACTAGAGCCAGGAGTCTGGTAACCCAGCAGGGTTAGCAGCGGCTCAAGTACTTGAGCTATCACCCACTGCCTTTCCAGAAGCATTAGCAGGAAGGTGGAATGGAAGTGGAGCAGCCAGGACAGGATCTGGCACACCCATCTGGAATGTCAGCAACATAGACATCAGCTTTACTCGCTGTGCCACAATGCCAGCTCCAATAAACAAATATGCATTTAAATAAGTAAATATATACACAGGAGGATGCTGGGCAGAGGCCCAGAGCCCTGTGCCACAGGGGACTCCTGGCAAGGCAGCCAGTTTCTAAGGATGCCCAGGCCATCCCATCTCTGCCTGCTAATACTATGTCAAGCAGTAGAATAGCATTGGAATTACAGTCCCAATAGTTTGCTATGCATGGTTCTCCTTTGCAGGTAAAGCCTTGGAAAAGGCTGGGGGAAAAGAGTTCTTGGAAACAGTAAAGGAGCTTCGCAAATCCCAGGGCCCTCTGGAAGTGGCTGAAGGTGAGTATGGAGCTAGGCAGCAGTCCCACCTTCTCTCTCTCCAGGGTCACCAGCCCTGCATGACTTCCTTATCCCCCAGGAGCTAACACGTAGTAGACCTCTTGGGTCCAGCCAAGCCCCAGCACAGGGCCACGACTTAAGGCAATAATCTGCAGCATTTCTCTCTCCCTGCATCCCAGCTGCCGTGAGCCAGTCCAGTGGACTCGCAGCCAAGTTTGTCATCCACTGTCACATCCCGCAGTGGGGCTCCGACAAGTGTGAAGAACAGCTAGAAGAGACCATCAAAAACTGCCTGTCAGCCGCCGAGGACAAAAAGCTCAAGTCCGTGGCATTCCCACCTTTCCCCAGTGGCAGGTAAGACTCCTGTCTCCCCGCAGCCTTCTCCTGGGGAGCATCACCCGACCCAGACTCATTCACTCACATCCAAGCCAGAGGTCCTGACCAAGCACTGCCCGCGCAGCTGCATGCTTAGAACAGGGGATGGGACAGGAAAACTCGTTTCCATCCTTCACCACACGTGGAGAAACAGGCTCACCAGTTCAAGGGGCGCAGGTCTCCCATGACCACCTGGATATTAAAGCTCTGGGGAGAAAGGTAGCCTGGATAGTGGGGAGTGGGAGGCAGCAGAGAGAAAGGCAGCCCCCGAGCTCAAATCGTACAGGTCCACCTGCGGCTACGTCTAGGACACATGACTGCAAGACACCACGTCCCAGAACACTGCTGCTCCACCTATGGTCTAGCGACCAGCAGAGGTAGCAAGCAATCTCACTTGCGGAAAGCACAGACTCTCACATAAAGAGAACATGCTCCACCCTTCACCTGCTCACCTGCCCCCATCTCAGGGACCACCACAGCCTAAGTGAAAAGCTCTCCCTGAGGGCTGGCTTAAAAGGGGTCAGGGGAAGGCAAGACTGCAGATGAGTGGGGAGAACCCGCTCTCCTGTGCAGTGTGCCCTCCGGCTCCATGTTCCCAGGCTGGCAACTTCCTGCTTTCATTCATCAGGAGAGGCCCCTCTGTAACTCAGGTAGGTTCCGGAAAGCCTTCACAGGGCCTCACTTCCTGCTGTGAGGAACCTCAGCCAGCACTGCCAGGTATCTGCCACCCCAGCACACATGGCATGAGAAGATCTACCCTGAGGGTCTCAAGGGACCCCAGTGGCCATGTCCCCCAGGCTACTGCCATGACTTAGCACTATCAATAGCTCACTGGCACTGAGACCCTGAGCCAATTCACCCCAGCCCAGCCTAAGCCTACTCAGAGCCATAGCTGCCCATGCAAGCAGAAGAGAACTCCGAGGTGTTTGCAAGAGGGACTATGCAGGCAAGCTTCTTATTCTTGAAGAAATGGCCTGGTTAGCACACACCACCTTATGAGGCAGCCCATGGGCCTCTGCTTACTGGGGAGGGGAGCTAGCAGAGGTGGCGGGAAGAGGGAGCAGGCCCACATATTATAAAGCCCTGCTCAACTCCAGCCAGGTAATACTGACTCAAATACTAACATACCTCAAAAAGTTTCTGGGAAAAAAAAATCTGATAAAAAGAAATATGTTTGGGTACATTAAAAAAATGCTGAGACCTATTCATAATTTGTTCATCACCTGTGAGCTGTTTGAAAATCTCGATTCCAGAATACTGCCTATCTTGGCCACAGTCATTCCATTTCTCCAGCTCAGTGTTGCACCCCAGGGTGGGACCAGCATCCCCCACTTGCCCAAGCCCTGCCCACGGTGGCCCCACTCCCCAACCCTGTGCAGGGAAAACAGGACCAAAAGGAAGCAAGCCGAGAGAAGGGACTAAAATGACATTAACCTTGCTTTTCTGCTTTGGCACAGAAACTGCTTCCCCAAACAGACGGCAGCCCAGGTGACCCTGAAGGCCATCTCGGCTCACTTCGATGACTCGGGCGCTTCCTCGCTCAAGAACGTGTACTTCCTGCTGTTTGACAGCGAGAGCATCGGCATCTACGTGCAGGAGATGGCTAAGCTTGATGCCAAGTAGCCGGGTGGCTGCCAGAGCTGGGCAGTACCAGGAGGCCTGAGGGTGCCAGAGCAGGGGGTTATTTTTTAAAAGGGAGAGGGGAAGGGTGCCGGAAGTGGGGAGGGCAGCTGGAAGGACAGCCAGCAAGCCACATTTTCTATTCTCAGTCCCTAGCTAAGCAGCTCTCCACATGGGCTAGGATCCCTATGTTTTCTTCCTGTTGTTTTAGAACTTTTTAAGAAAAAAAAAATCTCATTTTAGATTTCTAGCATTGACTTTTACACACACTCACATGAAAATGCATCGAGATTCTTGGATCTCCTGCTCCTTCTTGGTTCAAGGGATGAGGGCGTGAAGGTGACCAGGCTGGGAAAGGCTCCTGGCTGGTATCCACCCCCCCACACACCTCCCCATCCACCCGCCACCCTCTGTAACTACTCCCAGAAGGTTTTGCTTCAGGCTTTTTTGGGGGAGGGTTTTGTTTTGTTTTGTTTTGTTTTTTAAAGAAAAAAGAAAAGCAAAGAAAAAAAAAATAAAAGATCCAGTGTCTTTCTTACAACCAATTCTTTTATTGCAACCATTTCCCTCAATGCAGACAACTGTGTTCCTGCAGGTGGATCCTTCCAGAAAGTTCTAAGTGAATACAGCAAGGCCTGTTTCTGTGGGGCTGCAGTGGCACAACTTGCATCTCCCAGGCCACGGCCCTGCATCTGGGAAGGTCAAGGCCGGCAGTGACCATGGGAGATAGACATGGGGTTTGCTCTGGCCTGACGGCCAAATGGAGCAAACCCTGAGCCACAACCCAAGCAAAGGAACAGACTGAGACAACTCCACCCTCTCTCCAAGGCGTGTAGATTCATGCCAGCATCAGAAGTGAGTAGGGAAAGGCAGGGCCAGGAGCCAGGAACCTAATCCATTCAGTAAACTCACCCAACACTCTACAGTTCATCCACATAGATGGGGTGCAAGACAGCCCCTCTGTCTCTCAGAGCAACCCCCACCCCTCCCCACCATGTACAGTTGCCACCTCAGCGTCACTGAAGATGACTCTGAGCCACCTGACCCTGGGACTGGCCAAAAAACTGGTGTCTGTTGGAGTTTTGTCACCCAAGAGGGTAGTGAGAGGCCCCTACTGAACATCCCCAGCTCCCTGAAGGTGAAGCAGGTGAGCTCCCGACCAAAGGCGCCCAACCCCTGCTTGCTGCACCTCCACCTGTTGCTTTGTCTGAACCCACTCTTGGCTAGGTCGGGTTGACCAGAATTCTAACTCTTTCTTATGGCACACTGTCAGGATATGAAAATGCAAATATAGGAGGGTTTGTAGAGATGACAGTTTATAGGGACCAGCCACAAGGCAGGCAGGTTAGATTTGAGTCTCCTAGTCATAGCCAGGCTTCCCAGTCCATCCCCCCAGCACCCATGTCATGGGAGAGGGCTGCGATGTGGGCCAGCCCTGCCTCCCCTCCCACAGCTGTCTCATGCTGCAGGCTCTCCTGCCTGTCTTTACAGACAGGAGGCCAGCCCCCTAGTAGCCTAGCTCTTAGCTCAGCTTTGAGCATCCTGCAGGACCTGCACACACATGTGTGCACACACATCCCAGAGGACTCACCACAGGTCATTGTGCCTTCCCCAGGACCACTCACCCAACACAAAAAAGCCGAGGGCCCAGTACTGCTGCAAGCAGACCTTGGAGACCCAGACAGGATCCAGGCAGAATCTCAGCTTTTTAATCACGCACTCTCTCATTTTTGCTTTGACATAGCAGTGCTTCCGATCAGTACATCACTGGCCGGTCTTAACTCCAGGGCCCTTGGCCAGCCACCCTCAGTTAGATGGTCTTTTTACCCAGCTCCTCCGTCAGGGTGGGGACTGCTTCATGGTTTTCCAACTGGTGGACACGAACAGGTCCCGGCTCTTGGCGAGCCGGACCATGAGCCGACCCACATAGAAGCCACTGATCTGGCCCACGCCGTCATTTCTTCCCATGGACAGGAGGAACGTCAGCGCCCCTGTGGAACAGACGCAAGCATGCACATGAACACACACACACACACACACACACTCCTCTTGGGACCCCCTGCATCCCATATCAAAGTCCCTGGGACAGAATCCGCGTCCACTTCTGAGCCAAGGTCCTGCTGCTACACACCCGGGAGGCGACAGGTAAACAGCTCAAATACTTGGGCCCCTGCCCCCCACAGCCACACCCCAGGGGAAACACATTTGGAATATCAGGCTTTGGCCTGGCCCAGCCCCAGCTGTTGTGAACATCTGGGGAACAAAACAGGTAGGTGGAGCAAAGCAGCCCATCTCTCTCCCTCTCTTTCAAATCAAATGAAAATAAATGAGAGGTTTAAAAACATAACTGCAAGGCACAGGAAGTGCCCTCCTTACCTGGCTTGTAGGTCTTGAGGGGTCTCTGCTTGATGGAGTTGACAATGTTGGCCACGGCGACATTGGCGTGGAGGCCGGCATGGTAGGCCATCTTGGGCTCCTTCACGTCGGCACAGTCGCCGATGGCATAGACATTGCTGCAGCCCTCCACCTGCAGGTGCTCATTCACTCTCAGGGCGCCGTTGCTGGCCAGTCTGTTCTCTGCCGGGCCACACCACACAGGACACCAGGCTCAACACCACAGAAGCCAGTTGGGACCCGCCTTGGGGGCAGTCAAGTTACCCCCAAAACCAGCCAGAAACCAGCCCCAGGGTTAGTCAAATCACCTTCCAGAGGCACACGCTCAAGAGGCAACCCTCTGAGCTAGCAGGTGGCACAGAGGTTAAGATGCCACTTATGGGGTGGGCACTGTGGCACAGCAGGTTAAGCCGTAGCTTTGGGATGCCTGCATCCCATACATATCAGGGGACTGGCTTGAATACCGCTCCTCTGCTTTGATTTCAGCCTCCCACTTATGTACTCTCTACCTGGAGAAGTGGGCCAGGCCACCTGCTTACCCAAGGCACTGTGGTAGGCAGAGCTGTTGATCTTGATGCCGTTGCAGAGAATGACCAGGTTGGTAGCTACCTCCGTGCCCTTGTCCGTCTGCACCTTGATGTACTCCCGGTACTCGTTGAGCGGCAGCTCCTCCAGGTTGCTCACACGCTCCCCTGTGGAGGGATTCCATGACAAGAAGGTCAACAGAGGGCGGGAACTTCATCAACGCTGGAGCCCATGCCACACCTAGACTGCTATGGTCCAACAAGGCCATTACTCCACCCTATCTTCCCACAGTGGCTCCCACAGTCCACTCTGCTGCACCAGGAATCATCTATCTGACTTCCAGCTCCTGGTACCCCACGGGAGGAGAGTGTGGTTGAGCTTCCAGAAGTTCTGAACAAAGCTGTTCAAGGCAGCTCTCAGAGGATCAGGAACCTTGTGTCCCCCCCGACACACGCACACCCCCAGAACAAGGCCCTAAGTGCCCCCAGAGAGGCAAAGGCAGAGGAAGGCTCTGTGGCCCAGCGGGACACCCACATCTAAGTTCTGCTTCAGAGTCCCAGCTGCTCCACTCCCCATCCATCTTTCTGCTCACAGGAGGTAATGGAGGAGGGCTCAAACCCCTGGGTCCCCACCACCCACACGGGAGACCCAGGTTCAATTCTGGGCTCTTGGCTTCAGTCTGGCCACAGTCCTGGCTGGTATAGGAATTTAGAAAGTAAACCAGCAGGTGGATGATCTTTCTCTCTCTCTGCCATGCAAATAAAATGAGGCAAAATTTTAACATGTACACACCAGCCAGGACATTGCTCAAGACCCTTTGGGGTGTCTGGGGTCCCCACGCTGAGACAGAGCAGGACCTGGCTAGCCAGAGGCAGGTTCCTGGCTCAGCCTCGTCTCTGGCCAGGTAGGTAGGGGCAGGTGGGCTTCACATACCCAGCAGCAGCTGCACGCCCTTCCGCAGGAGGATCTCCTTCACTTCCTGCCGCACACAGGGCAGGAGCTCCTTGTCAGCCAGGGGTACTTGGGAGTGGATGAGAGTGACCTGGTGACAAACACAGCCCCTGAGCCGCATAAACACAGTGACCCAGCCAGCAGCTCACACGCATGCGTGTTAACACAGCCTCCCCCAAGCCGAGCCACCAGCTCACACACAAGAAAACACAGCCCCTGAGCCACTCGCTCACACACCATAAAAAGCCCCTGAGCCGGCAGTTCACGCATGCGCCTGCCTCTGCCCAGAGGCCCTGGAGAAATCATACATCCAATGCCAGAATGAAAAGGTGGTGAACTGGGCTTGAGCACACACCTCTGAGCCTCAGGCTCCTTCTGTAATACCCTATAGCCCCTGTGCCCAGAAACCACCCCTCACTTGGGGTTATTTCCAAGCACCCTTTGGCAGCTATAATTATCCTCCAGCACATAAGCCAACCCCAACTCTAAGGATCTAAAATTAGCACTCCTGGGCATGTCTAGCTACTTCTGGGTCAGCCCCAGGAGTCAGCCAGCAGTGTGCTTGGCGCCTAGGCTTTGAAATTACATGGCCTGAGTTAAATTCTTGGCCATTCAAATATCTCTCCAAGACTCACAGACATGGGCACAGGAGCCCCACCCCCAGGGACTCATGATGATGACCAAGAAACTGCACAAAGCAATGATTCAGCACCCTTAGTCCTTTGTAAAGGGTAGGTGCTAGTTCCTACCATTTGGACAAACATACAGGTATTGGGGCGTAGTGAGACACTGGCATCCTGTATGGATACCAGTTTGAGTTCAGGCTGCTTCACTTCCCATCCAGGTCCCTACTTACATACCTGGGAAAGCAAAGAAGGCCTAATGCCTTGGGCCCTGCCTTCCATTTAGGAGATCTGGATGGGGCTCCAGGCTCCTGGATTCGGCCTGGCCCAGCCCTGGCTGCTGTGAGCATTTGGGAAGTGAACCTGCATGTGGAAGATCTGACTCTGTCTCTGCCTCTCTTTCTGTCCCTCTTTCAAATAAATAAACCTTTTTTAAAGATTCATTTTTTATGAAAAGATTTATTTTTTATTATTTTTACTGGAAAGGCAGATTTACAGAGAGGAGAAGAGACAAAGAGGAATATCTTCCATCCAATGATTCACTCCCCAAGTGACCACAACGGCTGGAGCCAAGCCAATCCGAAGCCAGGAGCCAGGAATTCCTCCAGGTCCCACGTGGGTGCAGGGTCCCAAGGTTTTGGGCCATCCTCAACTGCTTTCCCAGGCCACAAGCAGGGAGCTGGATGGGAAGTGGGGCTGCTGGGATTAGAACCAGCGACCATATAGGATCCTGGCACATGCAAGGAGAGGACTTCAACCATTACGCTCTCACGCCGGGCCCCATTTTTAATCTTTATTGAAAAGTCAGATATACAGACAGGAAGAGAGACAGAGAGGAAGATCTTCCGTCCAATGGTTCACTCCCCAAGCGGCCACAACAGCCGGGGCTGAACCCATCCAAAGCCAGGAGCCAGGAGCCTCTTCCAGATCTCTCACATGGGTGCAGGGTCCCAAGGCTTTGGGACATCCTCAACTGCTTTCCCAGGCCACAAGCAGGGAGCTGAATAGGAAGCAGGGTCACCAGGATTAGGATCGGTGCCCATATGGGATCCCAGTGCACGTGAGGCAAGGATTTTAGTCACTAGGCTATCATGCTGGGCTCTCAAATAAATAAATCTTGAAAACAATACATTAAAGAAGCCAGCCATGGTCAGTGAATTGTTTTCCTAGGTTCCACAACTACTTCTGGAAAGTTATGAAACCCAAAGTTTCTTCCAGCTTACAACCAAGGCATATGGAAGCTGTAGATGATCGGGGGACCTGCAATTTGTACCTGGAGTCTGAAGAGCAGGCAGTCTGATGGGCCTGAGCCTTTCCTCACCTGCAGGGTCTCTGCTAGCTCCAGCTAACATAGAAGAGGACTAAACAGCAGGGGAAACCCCACACAGCTCAATACAGACATGCTGAGGCTAAGAGAAAACCACTGGCTTTTCCCTATGTCAGCCTCATAAATCAAAACAAATATACTCTGCTATCAATCACTCATTGTAATTTCTAGCAATTTGTCAGGGAACAACTGTATCATTCAATTAGCCTGCATTGATTTTCCTTTCAAAACCAACCTGGTTTTCCCAGGAGAAGGGAAGAACCCTCCACAGGCTCCGTGAAGTTTTCACAAGCTGATCTGGCATCAGCCACGACTGCGTGGAGCACCTGTGGTTTCCACTGCCTCTTGGTCCCAGCCAAGCCCCTACAGACAGTAGGCCAGGGTTTTCTTGACAGTGTGCTAGACAGAAGCTCCTCTCTCTCATTTGGGAGAAAGGGACAAGGTAGGCTGAAGTCACTGTCCCATGAGCATTCATTCCCCAGCATGAACAGTCAGGCTGCTCCTCCTCCACGGGTGTGGACCACCACTTGGTGCAAGCTGGGCCATCAAGTTTGTATCACAAAGGACTCAAGCTGGGTATCTTGTGGTCTCCCCTGAGCTGGGTGCTCCTGGTTGGCTGGACAAAGGGCAGGACTCCGCTTGAATGAGGACACACCCAGGGCAGCTCAGGAAGCTCAAATATGTGAACCCTGGTTCCCGAGCTATGCTTCCTCCCTCCCCTGCCCTAGTGCACTTTGGCACCAGATAGGAGGTAGACACTCCTGGTTTATAGGAGAGAAGCTCCTGCCTCCTGGGCCTGTGCAAATTCTTGCTGTTCCTTAAAGAAGGCCCAGTTGACTGCCCCACCTCTTTGTCCGGATACTCTGTCTTAATCTCTGCTGCCATCTCTACTCCAGCGGAGCCTCCTCCCACCACCACGATGAACTGTGAGCGTTGGACCTGGGAAAAGAGAAAATACAGACTTGTCTGCCCTTGACCTTGGCTTCGGCCTGGCGTTTTCCAAGGTAAGACCCCCAGTGCACCTCCTTCTGCCCACTCACAGGATTGCCATGAAGGTTGACTGAGATCAGGAGCCCTGACTGTACCATAACATACAAACTCCAGGCATAGAGGAGGACACGTGAGCAAGAAAAGCCCAAGAGAGCTGTGCTGGGGATAGACCAAGTGGGCCAGGAGCAGGCCAGAGGTGCTCCCGTCCAGGCCTGTCTCGAGATGTGTCCTCTTAGCTCTGGTTGTCAGCAGCTCTCCCTGCTGCAGTCCCAGCTGTCCCTTCCCCACCAGGGTTACTCACTGGAATGTATGTCCCCCAAACCCACTACTGCCCCATACCTGGTCACAGCAGCTCACCTGCCTCACCATGTCCTCGTAGGCCTGGATGGCAGCTTGCTGGCAGGAAACCTCATTAAACTTGCCCGGAAAGGGTCCAGTGCTGCCCGTGGCCAGGATGAGATGTGAGAAGGGCAGAGCCTGTGAACAAGAAAATAAAAGTGGGGGCTGGGATAGGACTTCACTTCCACATCCATCACTTGGCCCCCGCCTGCCAAGAGGCACCCTGGAACAAAATCACCAAGCCAGTTAAAGGCAAGAGATGGTGCCAGAACCCAGAAGACACCTAAGGAAGCAGACTGCACCTCCTGCCTTGAGGAGAAGGTACTAGGCCCAGGAGGGTCAAGAGGAACAGGAAATTCTTGGGGTTGGGGATCAACAGGACTGGATCTTCCACTGTAGAGTAAGGGGTCAATTTCCTGGGTGTGGTTAAAGGATCCATTCTCCTGCCTTCTGGCAAAGACAGAAAAGCACATCTTATCTATAGCCTCCATGTATCAAGGGACATACACACACAGCTGTTCAGGCCTACACCCCCATACCCCAGTTGAAGCCCCAGGAAGGTCTCATGGGGCTTTACAGGATGCTGGTGCATGCAGCAGGACATGGGACACTCAGCAACCATCCAATCGGGAGACTCCCTGACCCCAGAATGAAATCAGGGAGGACTGACAGAATCTAAGCCATCTGCTCACTGAGGGTGGGGACCACGTCTCCCTTCTCCTCTCCCACTCGGATTCCTGAGCCGGGAGCAACTCAACTCCATGTGGGGGCTGATGGAACTCAAGTCCCAGTAGGTAAGTGCCAGGCACCTGCAGGGCAAGACATACCTGTGACCCAGAGACTCCCCAACCCAGGGGAGGTGGAACCATGTGCCCAGCCTTGGTACAGTGAAGAACATCCCATAAGCTGACCAGGCATGGGTCTCATCAGCCAGGATCTCTGGGCTGAATAGCCTGTGCTCACAGCCTGGCTGAGGGTCTCAGTAGCTGGGGTATTGGGGGATTCCTAGACAAGCCCCTCTGCAAATGAGGTCAGATCCATGTGTAGGTTCACTATGGCGTTGGCACACAGCACAGATGGCAGAAATATCTGCCCCTGGATTCTTGCTGCTCCATGGTCAAGCCTTTGTCTCTGAAGAATATGGAGGCTTGTGGGTCACAGGCAGCTTCCCCTTGAGCTCTGTGGGTCCACCCGGGTTCTGCAGACTCACCTCGCCGCCCTGCAGCAGCACTGTCTGATTCTTCAGGTCTATCCCGACCACCCGGCCCTGCCGGAAGTTGTCCTTGAAGGTCACCGAGTAGGAAATGAATGTCTTTTTGGCAAATCCTGGAGAACAGACACAGAAGAGGGTACTGCGTGGAGCTGAGCCTCTGCTGAGCTGCACTCCAACACAGGAGCTCTCAGCCACACAGACGGACCAGCAGGATGCCCGATTACCCACTGAAATGCCAATCTGAGCTTCAGGACCTCCAAGAAGCCAGACTCTTACTTCTGGGGCCTCATTACAGTAGCTTAAGAAAAGATACCTCAGGCCCAGTATAGTAGCCTAGTGGCTAAAGTCCTCACCTTGTATGTGCCAGGATCCCATATGGATACCAGTTCTAAACCCGGCTGCCCCACTTTTCTTCCTGCTCCCTGCCTGTGGTTTGGGAAAGCAGCAGAGGACAACCCAAAGCCTTGGGACCATGCACCTGCATGGGAGACCCAGAAGAAGCTCTTGGCTCCTGGCTTCGGATTGGCCCAGCTCTGGCCATTGTAGCCGCTTGGGGAGTAAAACAGTGGTCAGAAGACCTTTATATATCTCCTTCTCTCTGTATATCTGCCTTTCAAAAAAGAAAAGAAAAGAAAAATGGATGGAAGATACTGCTCTTTTTCTCTCTTTCTGCCTCCCTTCCTCTCTCTCTCCTTTCCTCTCACCCTCTAACTTTGCCTTAAAAAAAAAAAAGAAAGAATAGATTCCTTGGCGCTGGCACAATGGCTTAACGGGCTAATCCTCCACTTGTGTCAGCACTTTATATGGATGCCAGTTCATGTCTTGGCTGCTCCACTTCCCATCCAGCTCCCTGCTTGTGGCCTGGAAAGGCAATAGAGGATTGCCCAAAGCCTTGGGACCCTGCACCCACATGGGAGAACAGAGGAATCTCCTATCTTCAGATCAGCTCAGCTCTAGGTGTTGCAGCAATTTGGGGAGTGAAACAGTGGACACAAGATTTTTCCCTGTCTCTCTTTCTCTCTGTAAATCTGCCTTTTCAATAAAAATAATATTAAAAAAAAAAGAGAGAGAGACCTTGGGACTGGCACTACAGTGCAGCACATTAAGCCACCACTTATGACACCAGTACCCCATACCCAAGCACCTGTTCAAGTCCCAGCTGCTCCTCTTCCAGTCTAGCTCTGTGATAATGCTCCTGGGAAACCAGCAAAATATGGCCCACGTGTTTTGTGGCCCACCACCCAGGAGGGAGACAAAGTTGGGAGTTCCAAGTTCCTGGTTGAAGGGGGATCTGGCTTAGCCCCAGCTGTTGAGACCAAGTAGGGATTGAACCAGTATACAGATCTGTCTCTCCTTCCAAATAAATCAATCAACCTTAAAAAAATAAATAAAAGTGGCTGGCCTAGAGATTCTCAGCATATGCCTAGTGATAGCAAGGGAAACGGAGATGATACATGGGGAGGTGATAGCCTGGGAGGGTGGGTGGACAACACTTTACCACTTTCCACAGAGGCACGCAGGGCTCCCACATTGTGATGGAAGGAGTCCTTCATGTCCACCAGCAGGAAGGGCACGTTCAGCGCTTGCAGCTGGCTGGCGGCCGCGATGCCACCAAAGCCCCCACCCACGATCACCACGTGCAGGGCACCAGCATCCACCGAGACCTGGGACCCCATCTTGAACCGTCACTGCTGGCCTGGGAGAGAGCAGATCAGAGTCAGGCCAAGCAGGCCTCAGACATTCCCTGTTGACTCTCCTGGATGAGGCAATGTTGTCACTCAGCAGATCCAAAATGGCAAAATCAATTTCAGTGGAAAGAAAGGGCATCCTACTACCACCCCGCCAAGTTGATCTGATTCCTTACAGAGATAGACCCTAACGGCCCAGTTTCCTTCTTCTGGGGCAGCCAAGTTGATCAAGTCCTTCCAGAGATAGTCATCTATAATTGTCACTACTACAAATGTTAAAGAGAATGCTTCTGGGATATAAAATGGCTCCAATTGGCTAATTCTCCACCTCCAAGCACCAGGATCCCATAGGGACACCAGTTCATGTCCCAGCTGTTCCACTTCCAATTCAACTCTTTGCTTGTGGCTTGAGAAGGTAACGGAGGATGGCCCCAGCTGGCCCCAGCTGTTGAGACCAAGTAGGGATTGAACCAGTATACAGATCTATCTCTCCTTCCAAATAAATTAATCAACCTTAAAAAAATAAACAAAAGTGGCTGGCCTAGAGATTCTCAGCATATGCCTAGTGATGGTAACAGAAATGGAGATGATGCCCAGGGAGGTGATAGCCTTGGGATTCTGCACCCACATGGAAGACCTGAAGGAAGCTCCTGGTTCCAGGCTACAGATCAGCTCAGCTCTAAGGGAGCCCAAGTTGATCTGATTCCTTTCAGAAATTGTGTAAGCATCCATAATCGTCACTATTGCAGATGTTAAAGAGAATGTTTCTGGATGTGGTGCGATGGCTCAACTGGCTGATTCTCCTGCTCCAACCGCCTGGATCCCACATGGGCACTGGTTCATGCCCCAGCAGCTCTACTTCCCACCCAGCTCCCTGCTTGTGGCCTGGGAAAGCAGTCAAGGATGGCCCAAAGCCTTGGGACCTTGCACCCGTGTTGGAGACCCAGAAGCAGCTCCTGGCTCCTGGCTTCGGATGGGCTCATCTCCAGCCATTGTGGCCATTTGGGGAGTGGACCAGATGAAAGATCTTTCTGTCTTTCCTTCTCTCTGTAAATCTGTCTTGCCAATAAAAATAAATAAATCTTTTTTTAAAAGAACTCATCTGCACTTTCCTTTGACTCAATATATTTCAGATGGGGCAGGTAGCAGATGTTAACTCACCCCTTGGGGCATCCACGCCTCATAACCAAGGACCTGGCTCAAGTCCTGGCTACTCTGTGTCTGATCCAGCTTCAGTCCAACATGACCCTGGCAAAGGTTCAAGCCCTAGGGTCTTTACCTCCCATGCAGGAGACCTGAATGAGTTCTGGGCCCCCTAACTTCAGTCTGTCCCCATCTCAGCTCTTGCAAGCATTTGGAGAATGAACCAACAGGTGGATGCAAGACCTCCTTCCCTTCCTCTCCCTTTCCAAAGTAAAATGAAAAAATGTCTTATATAGTTCATCAAAGATGTTTTAGGAGAAGTAGTACACACTCAACAATAATACCCTGAGCTCCTGGTCTCTGACCCACACTATGCTGTGACTCCTGGAGTCAGACAGGTAGATATGGACCCTGCCTTTACAAAGGTCAAGTGGCATGGGAATCAGGCAGGTAAACACAAAGGAAGGCTAGGTATACCCTGGGGGAACTTTCAGTAAAGGGCACCTTCAACAGGGCAGAAAAACAACCACTCAAGTACTACACTGGCCAACGCTGTGATTGGATTCTACTGGGTTGCCAGCTCACCAACATGAACCCCAGGACGTAGGTCAGTCAGCAGGCTAAGAAAAGAGGACATAGCCATGACCTGAATGTGTCTCCTCAAAAGGCAACATTAGGGCCAGCGGCATGATGCAGCCGGTTAAGCTGCTGCTTGGGATACAAGCATCCCATAGTGGAGTAAGTGAAGGCTATTCCACTTCCCATCCAGCTCCCAGATAATGAGCCTGAAAAGGCAGCAGAAAACCGTACTGCTGCTATACACATGGAAGACCAGCATGGAGTTCTGGCTCCCAGCTTCAGCCTGGCCCAAACCTGGCAGTTGCTGCTAGTTGGGGATGAAAGAGCTCTCTTTCCCTCTCTGTTACTCTGTCTTTCAAATAAATATGTCTTACAAAAGAAAAAGAAGACATAAGCCTCCCACCCCCACCCCCGATCGAACCGCAATGTCAGGAGGGTGGGGCCTGACAGGAGTGTGCGTCTGGAAAGGGTCAATGGAAAGAGCTCATTTGTCACTTGTTCGCTCTGGCTCTCTATGCCTCCTGCCATAGCACAGGCAGCAGGACAGCCTTGCCAGGTGCCAGCCCCATCATCTCACCTCCAGAAGCAGCAGTAGCCACACTGCATTCCAGTTCCCTCTGAATTACCCAGTTTCTCACAGCAGCACACAACAAGTGGTGACAAAGGTATTGCCCATAGAGTGGGGCAGTCACTCCCCTACAGCATTCCTGGCACAAGACAACTGTGGCAAGGCCAGGGCAAAATGAGCCAGGTATGAGCCAGGATCTTCCTGGCCAGGGGAGCACTCATCTAAAGAGAAGAGAGGAGGAGGGTTAGAATCAAGATGGCAGAATAGGGTAAGGACACAATTAAATGGACAGAGAAACATTTAATCAGGATGAAGCAGAGAGGACACATTCCAGGAAATAGGAGAGGACAGAACAACAGCAGAGGTGTACCTGGAGACTGACAGACACAGGAAAGCAGGGGACACAATGGTATGGTGTTGCAATGGCTGATACTCCAGCAGCATTCAGCTAACGGTGATCTGAACTCCACCAACAGCCAGAACTCTACCAGCAACTAGTTGGGAATGCACTTTCACTGGGAGCTTGAGAGGTGAACCCAGACAAAGAACTGTCCATCCTGCTGGCCCATTTGATTTGACCAGGAGCAGAGATAGAGCAGCAGATCCCAGATGGGTAGTGCAAGAACAGGGTGGATTTCATAGCCCAGTCAGCCCCTGGAGCCAAACTGGGTGCCATTTTGCATAAGGAGGCAAAGGCAAGGGAAAGGACTGAGCATAAACTGAGCTGGGAGTGAACTCATTTCAGACTCAGTGTACTGCAGCAATGTGGCATTCTATAGGTTCCACCCGGGGCAGGTCTGGGTAGCCCTCAGACCTGATGACCAGCAGATCAAGAACTCAAGTAGTGGTATGTTAGGTATTTTGTACACTGTGGCAAAAGTTTTAGGACTGCAGGGGACAACAGTGAACTGCGCATGTGCTGAGCTCGCAAGAACTCACTGAGTTCAGTGGATTGCACTGGACCCACAAGAAAATAATACCAACTGTGGCAATTGTATGGGTCAAAACAGGTCCGTGTGGCACCTAGACCTAACATCCAACAGGTTCTGGCAAGATCAGCGCCACCAACAACCTAGCTATATGGGACACCTGGTGTCTTCCTAATCCTGGGACCTGCTCTAACTGGAAGTGGGAGAAAGGTTGCAGAGACAACGATGAAGCCTCAGCACGGTATCACAGGAGGTGGAAATTGGTTAGCCAGGAGGTGGGACTACAGAGTTCTTTGTGGAAATCTAACACAAGAACCCAGAACTGGAACTTGCTGGAAGGAGTGGCACAATTGGCTGCAAGCAAAAAGTTGTGTACCAATTCCAATAAGTAAAATCAAACTACAGACCTGTGGGTGACACAGCTTAGAAACCTGCCCCAAGGAGAAGACTGCTAACCAGAAGTACAATGACCAAGAGCAAAAGAAGAGACAAAGGCACAATGAATATTACTGAAAATTTCCCTGCAAAGGAGCAAAACCCTATGCCAACCTCAGAGTTAACTGAGGAAGACATCAAGAAAATGGGGGACACAGAATTCAGAAAACTCATTTTAAGACTTCTGATCAACAATGAGGAGCACATACAAAAGTTCAAAGAATTTAAAGAATATTTTACACAAGCAATAGCAGCAATAAAGCAAATCAAAGCTGATATATCAGAAATTAAGAACACAGTAGAGCTAATTAGAAGTACAGTGGAGAGTCTCCAAAATAGAATGAAGCAAGCAGAAGAAAGAATCTCAGAATTGGAAGGTATTTCCTGTCATCAGGGGGAAGCAAACAAAAAGCTGGAAGCAGAGCTGGATCAGGCCAAAAAAAGTATTCAAGAATTGAAAGACACTATTAAGAGGCCTAACATAAGAGTTATGCGAGTCCCAGAAGGTACAGAAAGAGAAACTGGCTTTACAAATATATTTAATGAAATAATAAAGGAAAATTTCCCAAATTTTAGAGAAAGAATTAGGAAACAAGATCCAGGAGGGGCACAGAACTCCCAACAGGCCTGATCAAAAGTGATCTTCACCAAGACACATGATCATCAAGCTCTCTTCAATTGAACATAAAGAGAGGGGGAGGGTTGAGTCCGGATGGCTCACACAGAACAAAGAAAACAAACCTTGGTTAAGTTTCTCAGGGCCCAAAAGTGGAGCATCCTTGGCCAGGAAGCCAAGAGTTGAGGCAATCTGAGGCAGGGTCAATACTGGGCTGGGTCAGGAGGAGAGGAAAGAGGAAGAGGAAAGTATCCAAGTTTCCCAAGTTCTGCCTGCCAGCCTGGGAGGATGGCAGACCACGGTCCTCATGTGTCTACCCCCATCATGGAAGGCAAGCCTGGGGCTGCAGTCAGGGGTCTTCGGTCCAGCCTAGTTGGACCTCAGGGAGGGTCCCATCTGGTGGGAGAACCCCTCTACCTTCTACCCAAAGAACTATCTAGACTGTGGCTGAGATTGAGAGCAGTGGAGGGCATGCCACCTCCCACTGGCTGTTACTGGCCCCGAGGGGAAGCAGAAAGAAACTAGGCTGCCAGCGAGGTGCCAAAGAAAGGAGCAGAGAACATAGCACATGGGCCCCCAGCCACAGAGGGGTCCAGCGGAAATTGAAAGGTTAGGTGGGTTCCTGGGTCAGCCCTGATGGCCACACAGCAAGCTGCTCAACAACCTGCCTGATGGGAAGCATTCCCAGCTGTTTGTGAGCCTCTGGCCAGCTCTGCAGGCAGTGGGAAGGCCACGAGCCACAGCTCAGTCTACATGGATCTCAGTCCTTTCCCTCTCTGGCCTCAAGTTACCCCCTGGCATGGGGGCCTCCAAGGCCTGGCCAACTCTGATCCCTTGTCACTGTAGATACAGGCTTCCCACTCCAAGACAGGGGAAGAGCCCTGGACCTTTTCTCCCTTACCTCTTAGCAAGGCAGTCTCTGGTTAGAACTCTAGGCACCAGCCTCCCTGGTATGCAAGTGCCCATGCCCACTGGGGCAGAAAGGCAGGGAGGGCAGCTCTGGTGCAGGGGGTTGGAGGGTCTTGGAATTGCTTCTCATTGTCCAGAAGGTCCTGAAGGCACTGAGCCGTGGACATTCCTCTCATTTCTCCGCAGAGCGCAAGGAGCCCTTGCAGGGCTGGGATCCAGGACAAGTCCCTCAGGAGGCAGTGCCACTTGCCCTGCTCCCTCACAGCTGACTCCCTGCACGCTCTCAGGCTGGACCCTGCCAGCTGGGTCAGAGGGAGACTGTGGAACCAGGAGGCTGGGTGTGGGGACCAGGAGTACCGGAGACCAGGAGCCAGGAAAGGGGTGGGGTATGGTCCACCCTACCCCCACACCCCCCACTCTGTGCTGAGCCTGGCCCTTGGCGCTAGCTACCTGCAAGGGATGAAGTCATATTTCTAACACTCAGGAACCCAGGAAGTCCTGCTCTCAGCTGACTGAGCACAGGCCTTGAGGGGTGCTACACAACTGGTAGGGCATAGGGATCAACTGTGGGTATCTTCACAGCCCTCTGTCCAGGCAAGTTCAGGGAAGCCTGGAAAAGAAAGCCAGCCAGAGACGCAGGCTCAGGTGGGAAGAGTTCAGGGCACACCGAGTGGAAAGGTGGGGCAGGTGAACACACAAAGCTTGCCCCAGGCTCTTCCAAGAAGAGCCCCATGGACAGCCTGCCAGGCAGTGAGCTGGCGCAAGTTGCTGAGCCCTTACTCCTCAGTCTGCCAGACCCTTCCACCTGCTTTCGCCAAGGGCAGACCACTGCCTCATCTAACTTCCAGTTCCCCAGGTAAATTGCTTCTCAGCAGCTCCTGGTGACAGCCCACTCTGTGGCCCCAGGGCAGAGCCAGGAAAGGACTGGCAGGGGCTCTTCTGCAATCCGCCTTCTCTCTCCTCCACTGACCTCTGACACCCTTTCATGGGGAACAGAGAGACCAGGCGCACGCCAGCCGCAGCCACCCCTTGCCTAACACTCTTACACACACCAACTGGCCTTGGCTCAGCCACTACTGTCAGTTCTTGCCCAGCTCCCAAGGACGGCCAGGGTCCCCACCTCTGCTCAGCCAGGAGCTGCCTTCCCAGAGCCTTGGTCACAGGCCTGCATTTCCCTCCACACAGCTGCTGGGGACTCTGGACCAACATGAGGATATGTTTAAACATAGTGGAAGTGCTGGGAACACAAGAGACTCCAATCTATCCAAGGAAACCGCCCAAAGACTCCAGCACAAACCTGGACCCACCCACACACCCGAGTTACATGGAGCCACTCGCACTTAAAGGGCAACTGGTGTCTCCACAGGAAAAGCCTGTCTGTGAAAAAGACAGCAGGACAAACAGACCAGGCACCACGGCCTGTGTACAGCAGCAGTCCCTGCAAGCCCATCTACATCTTCCCAGCTAAAAGCTGTACGGTTCCCTCATTCTGAAAGGTACCTTGCCCAGGGTCCAGCCCTGGCACACCTGCTATATGCTCTGATGCAGAGTGCTCATGGATGATACTTCCATTTTATTCCTTGAGCTTCTTTCTAAAGTGTTTGAATTCTTCTTCTTCCTTTTTTTTTTTTTTTTAAGCAAAAAACAAGTATGTGCCATTTTGACAGAGAGAATATGGCTTTAAAAAATGAGACAGGTTAGCCAGGCACAAGCATGTGCTGGGATACCAGATGGGCACAGGTTCATATTCTGACTGCTTTAATTCCCATCCAGCTCCCTGCTTGTGGCCTGGGAAAGCAGTAGAGAACAGTCCAAGGCCTTGGGACCCTGCACCCACATGGGAGACCTGGAAGAAGCTCCTTGCTCTTGGCTTCAGATTAGCTCATCTTCAGCTGTTGCGGCCACTTGGGAAGTGAACCAATGAACTTGATCTCTCTGTAGATCTGAATTTCCAATAAAAATAATCAAATCTTTAAAAAAAAAAAAAAAGCGGGGGGACATGCCTCTCAAAACGTAATTTTCATAAGATCCATCCTTTCAAGTAAGTTTGGCAGCTTTTTGTCTGCTCACTAGCTTGGATGTTCATTATCACAATGACCTGATTCCAGGGTATTTTTATACCCCCCAGAAGGTTCCCCAACAAGTGCTAGTCCACACTGAACAAGTGTTCAGCCCCCAGCAAGTGCTAGTCCACGTCCCAGCTTGGATTTACCTATTTTAGAGTGTATGTGAGGGGAACCTTACAGTACACGGTTCTTGCTGTCTGGCTCCTCTTACCTGGCATGCTTTCAAGGCCCATCTCAGCTGAAGCGTGTACCTGTATGTCTCTCCTTTTCATGGCTGAGTAACAAATAGTCTACTGTATGAATACACAGAGCTTCACAAATCTTATAGGACAATGCATGTTACCAAATTTTAAAAATATATACTATGAATGAGTTTCCAAACATTTTGCACACATTTTTTTGTTGATCCATTCATCAACTGGGGGATTCAGGTTGCTTCCACTTTCTGGCTAACATGAGTGACGCCTCCTGGGCACCTGTATCCATCCCAGAGTCTGCGTGCACCTGCACCTGACTGTGCACCTGTCAGGCTGCAGAGTCACTCTGGGATGAACTACTTGAGGAACTGCCAGCCTCACCCCCTGAACCCACACCAAAACCCAGGGAGGAAGCACACAGCGCTGCGGCCTAGATGCACGGGTGTCAGCTTTCAAGATGGCCCATGGGAACAGATTCCTGAGTACCTCCACCTTGGCCCCATCCCAGCACACACACTTGCTCTGTCAATCGTACTCTGACAAGGACACCCAGCCCCATGGCAGGAGGGTGGCAGGAGGATCTTGAGGAACCAAAGGCGCTCAGGAATATACTGGAAAATGAGGAAGTCACAGAGCTTTGAGCCAGCACTGTGGGGAGGTTGCACGCAGCAGTCAGAGCTGCAAAGCCACTTGGGCCGGGATGGAAGCAGCCATGTAGCTGTACATGGCGACCTCAGAGATCGCCTATGCATGTGCATGTGGCTTTCCAAGTCCTGGCCCAGCTTCAACACTGTCCTATGCACAGCTTTTGCTTCCGAGAGAGACACAGGGGACTAGAGCAGACCTTGAAACCCAGCCAACACCCCTAGTCTCCTGCGGCCTCTGTCCTTGGACATGGGGCAGGGGCAGATGCACATATTAAAAATAACCCCAAAAAGACCAGCTGCTGAAAACCATTCAAGGTCAAAGGGGCAGGGGGGCAGGTGGGAAGGGGGCATTCCTTTCATGCCCCAGGAGCATGCTCTGGGCAAATAGGCATTCATCTGCGTGCTAAACACCTCACACCAAAACCTCACCCTGCTTGGATAAAGACATTCTGTGGTCTGCTTAGCATGCCCACAGCAGAGACCCAACCAGCCCCGGAGCACCTGGGTCCTGCCCTGACAGGCGCTCAGAATCTTCCTGAAGCATGGGTGCTCCTTGGAGAACTCTCTAGGTGCTAGGACCCAAAATCCTGGGGGCTCCACAGCCTGACACGCACAATCAGAACCTGACACCTGCCTTCTGGCACAGGTGCAGAGCAAGGAAAGAGCAGGGCCTTCTCAAGTGCAGTCTGATCTCCTTCAGGATCAGCAGCTCCCAACAGACCATTCCTCTCCCTAAATCCCCAGGGTCTGAGAGGCCTCACCTTAAATCCCCAGGGTCTGAGAGAAAGGCTGGGGCACAGGGAAGGTGCTGCCAACTGAGGCCACTCCAGCCAACCCAGGCATCTCATCAGAGTTAGCCCACTACTGCGGGTCTTCATCTGGGGGAACCCAGTGCACTCCCTCGGAAAGTGCTGTCTCCCCCTGCCCTCGGACACCAGCCCAGGGCAGTGGGCAGCCCCCAGCCAGCCCCGGACCCCAGATACGCACGCCTGAGTTCTCCTGCTCCCCCCCTCCCTTCGCGGCCGCCCATTCCCTCCTGAGTGCCTCAGGCAGGCTCGGCAGGGACTTCAGAGGGGACGCGGGGAGTGGAGTGTCTCCCCTGACCGCTCCCCGATCTTCTCGCCGTCAACTTCCCGGAGATGTTTAGAGAAATTCTGAGCGACGGTACCCAGGCCCCAAAGTCACAACCGCAGGTGCCCACCTCTCCTCGGCGCCCCGACCCCGCCCGCCGCCGCGCGGCCTCACCAGCCCGTGCGCGCTCCGCACCCTCGGCGCTCCGCTCCGCCAGCCCCTTCCGGAGCGGGCCGGCCCCATCCCTGCTGGACGGGGCGTGACTCAGCTCCCAGGGCGACACCCCGGAGGGCTCTGGATTAGGGCAGGGGTGTGGAAGAGGGACTGCGCCCCACCCAGCTGCCAGCCCTGGGCCCTTTCCCTGCGGACTCGCCGGACGCACCTTGGACGCGCGCGCGAACTGCTTTGAACTCGGAAACAATTGCCCGCTCTGAAGCCATCGCGCCAGCTTCCCAGACCCGGCGGATCCGCGGGTAGACGGCTCTGCAGCTGCCCCCGGGGACGGGGAAAGGGGCCTGAGGCGCGTGTCATGGCTCGGAGCCCCAGACGCACCTACAGAACAATCCAGCACTGTGCTAAGCTCCAGGGGCGGAGAGGGTGGAGGCGGAAGAAAAACAGGAAAACGAAACAAGACCTGGCTTCTAGGAAAACACAGTCAACTCAGAGCAAAACAAACCGCTAACCAACAGTGCCCTCAGTTACCTCAGGAAGATGAGAAGCTAGCACCAGCTGGGAGGCAGCTTGGCACCTGCTGGGAGGAGAAGCTGGGTGGGGGTCAGTGTGCTCTCTAGATGTGTCTGACTCGGTCCCACGGGGCGGATTGCCTTCTGCACGCAAACTCAAGCTAATCCAGATCATGGACTGGATGCAAAAGAATTACAGCCCCGAGAGGGCATCACAAATACTGTATATGGCATCCTGCTCCGTGGCTGCTTCCTTGCTTCTGGACCCATTCTTTTCGGAATACTGCTCTTCACTTTCCAAGTTAATTTTTTAAAATCCAATACCGCTGATATACAGAATAATGTGACAAATCTCATCACAAAGACACTAATGGCTGGAGTCACAGCAGGTTGAGAGGGAAGTTGATGACCTCCCATGAGCACCCCAGTCTCAGCCCTGGTCACAGCCAGGTTTTTTGGGACCTCTGCCCTGCCACCTAATCCAGATGTGGAGGCTGAAAGAAGGATTGCAGTCGGGGAGGGGGTCTCTGCTGGTTAAGCCCCTAGGCAGAGAGAAAGCAGGGCTTTAGTGAGGGTGTAGGGAGCCTATGGGCCTGCCTGGCCTTGGCCCAGAAAGCCAGCAGGAACCACTGGCTGGATCTGAAGTCCACCCTCTCCACAACCCACAATGGGCCTTGAAATTGTCCTGGGCTTTGCTGACCTTCAAATAGCACAAGTGTGTGTGTATGTTCAAAAGATAGAGCACCACAGAGAGGCAGGGGTCAGGGGAAGAGATCTTCCAGCCCCTGGTTCACTCTCCAAATGGCTGAGTCAGGTCAAAATCAGAAGCCTAGAATTCCATCTCTATCTTCCATATGGGTGGCAGGGACCCAAATACTTAGGCCATCTTTCACTGCTTTCCCACACAAATTAGCAGGGAGTTGGATGGGAAGCAAGCTAGCCAGGACTGGAACAGGTGCTCTGGGATATAGGATGCCAATCTCACAGGTGGAAGCTTGACTTGCTACACCAGGACACCAGCCCCACAAATGGCTTTAACCTCCTTGTTCCCTCCTAGAACCCCAAGGGGAAAATTTTACCATCTTGCCTCTTGCAAGCATGAAAACTGAGGTTCCCTTAGGCAAAGGAAGCTCTGCCAAGTGCTTTGTCAAGTGGAAAAGTTTCTACAGTAGAGAGGTTGGGAAACTGGGTAAGTGCCTGGGGGGGCATGCAACAGGGAGGTAGAGAAACACTGGCGGGCCCTTGGGAAGACTTCAGGTAGGTGTAGGAGCAGAGGCCATCAGGAGGGAGGAGGTGGCTCTGCAATGGGGCCTGGCATCCAATGCCTCTGGGCAGTCAGCAGAGCCCTGGGTCCAGGAGAGCAGAGTTTCATGAGACAACTCCTCACCACCACCACCAGTACCCCCTCCCAGGCCGCTCCATCACACACAACTCCTCCCTTCTGTCCAGCAGTGCCCAGAGCTCTGGAACCCCCTCAGGGCTCACCACCTACCAGAGCTTTTTTGTCTTTTTTTTTTTTTTTAAAGATTTATTTTTATTATTTTTTATTGGAAAGGCGGATATACAGAGAGGAGATACAGAGAGGAAGATCTTCCATCCGATGATTCACTCCCCAAGTGAGCCGCAACGGGTCGATACTATGCCGATCCGAAGCCAGGAGCCTCTTCCGGGTCTCCCACGCGGGCGCAGGGTCCCAAAGCTTTGGGCCGTCCTCAACTGCTTTCCCAGGCCACAGGCAGGGAGCTGGAAGGGAAGCGGGGCTGCCGGGATTAGAACCAGCGCCCATATGGGATCCCGGGCGTGCAAGGCGAGGACTTAACCACTTGCGCCACCGCGCCGGGCCCCTCTTTTGTCTTTATATTTCCAAGTGCCAGGGGGGAATTGGGAAGCCTGGGGGTCTAGAGGCTCAAACAGTTCCACTGCATTCCAGAGAACCAGCAGGTGTGGTATCTAAGGTCACAGACTCCAAGAGGAGAAAGAGTCACTGCTGTCAGCCATCAAGTACTGAGCTAGCCTGGTATCAGCAGGTGGCTTTACTGCTGCACCTCCAGGGACTGGAGTCAGCCCAGAATCCTAGAGAAACTGAAACAGGGAGCAAAAGAGCAAGACATGTGCTCATGTCCTACAGGGAGTTGCAGCTGAGCGTGTGGGCCTGAGGGCCAGGGCACAGGTCCCTATGTCCCCTCCTCTCCCCAGGCATGTGGCTTGGGACAGTACTGCAGCTATAGAACTGTATTTTAGCAAGGGCAAGTCCTGACAGTACCAGTTCCAGGCAGTGAGCCTGTTCAAGAGGCTGCTCCCTTCTAGAGCTCTGCCTTGCTGAACATATGCCTTCCAAGTTCTCTTTCGGAGGCAACTGGGAAGGGGGATGACTGCTCAGAAGCTGCAGATAGGAGGTTCTTCTAAGCCAGGCCTAGAGGTGGTTCAAGGTCCCCAGCTCTCATTCCGTGGGCTGAGCCTCAAGGGCACACCAAGAAAATGAAACCTAGCATACAATCACACCCTGGACAAGGAGTTGTCCTCAGGGACAGGCTGACTTGGATCTGCCTTGGCCACCCAGCTATCAGGTCTCCTGGTTTCCATCCTGTACCCTCTGCCTCTGCTTTGCCCATGCCTCTGGCCCTCTACTGTAACTGCTCCCTCAGCTTTGACCAAGGCAGCCAGCTGCACTGGCAGGCCAGACTTCAGTATGGATCCTTAGCTGGCCTACATGGGGCCATCCTGCCCGTGGCTCCTTGGAAGTGAGGAGGCAGCAAGGCACAAGAAGACAAGTGGCCCAGTTGGCTCTCGGTTCTCCTGGTCATTCAGGAAATCAGACAAGGGATCACCTGACCAGGAAAGCCAGAGACAAAGAGTTTATGCAGAAAAGGGCCAGAAGGTGCTGGGTGGCCCAAAGCAAGCTACAGCTCTAAGGAGGGAAAGGCCAGCCAAGAAAGCAACTAGGGATGCAGAGTCATCACCAACACCTAGCATCTCATGGTGCTTCCTGCCACTTGTCCAGGAGGGTCTGAATATTAAGCCCACCGTTTTTAGGTCAAGCGTGGGAGCCTATGCTCCTGCTAACCCTAACATAGCCTGGAAACAAGGCCAGCCTGACAGAGCCAGACCACTGGGTACCAGAGGCAGTGCTCTCCTGTGATGCAGGGATGCGGCTAAAAAGCATCAGGGTGGGACCAAGTGCTTGCCAGAGGAATGCAAGTGTAACAGGTGTTCATGCTTCCTTTTCTCCTTCTGCCAGAGGAATGCACAAAAGGGAGGTGGAGGCGGAGACCTCACCCCAGCTTGGCTGCCCCAATTCAAATTTCTCAAAAGGAAAAAAAAAAAAAAAGCAATTCTATAGATGCATTGAATTCCTCCAACAGAATGTGTTTATTCTAAAGTCCCAACCAAGCATTCCACCCCTAGATCCCTGAGACCCAAGCTGTGGGCTTAGGAGGTGAAGGCACTGTGACAGACGGCCCAGGGCTCTGGCAGAGCAAGGGATGCTGGTCTCCGCCCTCCATGTCTCTGGTCTTCAGTGCAGAGCCTCTCTGCTGAGGTGTCTTGTGGAAGCCCGAGCCCTCGGTCTGCCCTACCTCGGAATGAGAAGCAGACGGGAACCCAGCTTCCCCGGGAAGCAGCTGTGCCAGGTGACTGGTGGCTTTCGGTGGCACAGACACAACACCAGGGCACTGCCTGCCTTGGTGGTCAGCACGTGCCTCGCAGGCCCAGGGCTTTTGTGCAGTTGGACAGGGCTCCCCTTCTGGGAACAGAGAGGTGGGGAATCAAGAAGGGAGTCCCAGTGCCTGGAAGGAATGGGCCCTTTCCCAGGTAAGGCCCTGGATCCTGAGGCTGCTGTTGCCCCAACCTCACTTCCTATGGCACAAAACGCTTTTCTCCTCAGTGGTGGGGGTGGCATGGTGACACGGCCTCAGAGTTTGCTCCGTGGGACCTCATCCAGGGGTCGCTGCAGCCTCCACACCACCCGGATTGGCTCAGTGGCATGGTCCAGCTCCTGGAAGCCGCCCAGGTCACCAGTCTCACTGTACCGCCGCAGGGCTGGCTGCAGCAGTGTGATGGGAATGCTGAAGTTGAGGTGGGGGTAGGTGGCCCCTGTGGTGTTGTCTCGGGTGTTGCTGGCGATGATACCTGTTAAGGATCAGGGAGCAGGTGGTGAGCTAGGGCCCCAGGCAGATGGAGAAAGGGAAGAAGGGCACCTCCTGGGACCTCCCAGAGCCTCAGCTCCCCTGGATGAGACACGGCTGCCTGCTGCGTACACCTGCCCCTTCCTCACTGCACTCTCTCCTTGGTGTGGGTTTCACTCATTGTGTTACCTTCCTCACCCACCAGCGGCATGAGGGGCAGGATCGGGTTTGTGCGAGCCTTCTCCCACGTACCCAGGACAGTGTCTGACACGGCAAAGTCTGTGTCGCCTGCTTAGCATATACAGCTGAAAGACCTTACAGAAGCCCTATTGGAACAGTACAGAGCTCTGTACCTCCTTTGCCTCATGTCAATAGCCTTAATCACCATAAGACTATCAGCCACATCAAGAATTTAAGCTCTGGACCAGCACGGGGGCTCCGCCTTGCAGTGGCCAGCATCCCATGAGTGCTAGTTCTAGTCCTGGCTGCTCCAGTTCTGATCCAGTTCCCTGCTCAGGGTTTGGAAAAGCAGCAAATGATGACCCAAGGCCTTTGGGACACTGCACCCATGTGGGAGACCCAGAGGAGGCTCTGGGATCCTGGTTTTGGATCAGCTCAGCTCTTGCCATTAAGGCCATTTGGAGAACAAACCAGTGAATGGAAGATCTGTCTGTCCTTGTTTCTGTAAATCTACTTTTCAAACAAAAATAAATCTTTAAAAAAGAAAAAGGAAAAAAAAAGTAACCTCTTGGGGCTGGTACAGTAGTATAACAGGCTAATCCTCTGCTTGCAGCTTTGACATCCTATATGGATATTGGTTCGTACCTCAGCTGCTCTACTTCCTGATCCAGCTCACTGCTTATGGCCTAGGAAAGAAAGCAGCAGAGGAAGGCTCAGGTCCTTGAGACCCTGCACCCACGTGGGCAACCTAGAAGAAACTTCTGGCTTCAGACAAGCTCAGTTCCAGCCACTGTGGTCATTTGGGGGGTGAACCAGAAGATGGAAGATTTGTTTCTCTTCCCTCCATAAAACCTGCCTTTCAAATAAAATATACAACTTTCTGAAGTCGCTGTATATTAGAAAATTAGTCAGCAAGTGTCCCCTGGCTGGCCCCTGACCTCCTGTCTTCACTCCTTCAGTGACTACCTGTCCAGTCTCTGTAGGCTTTTGAGTTCATAGCCCTTGACTCATCCCAGCTCACAGTGAATCTGAGGTCTGGGACGTGGGCTAATGAAGCCCAGAGCCTGAGGCCCAGTGTACACAACCCCCCACACACAGAGGTCCTTCTAGGGTGGGACAGGGAGAGGGTCGAGGAGTTAGTTTACCCAGGAGCTCCCCCGAGTGCTGGGAGAAGAGAGGCCCCCCACTGGAGCCGGCGTGCACAGCACACGTGGTCTGCAACATCACAGGCGTACCGTCCACCTGCACCACGGCTGACAGGATGCCCGAGGTCACCGAGGGCCCGCAAGCCTGGCCAAACACACCGTAGGCCACCACACTCACAGCCTCACCTGCCAGGAGGGAAAAGGAGGGGAAGGCTGGGGACTCCCTTGTCCTGCTCCCAAGTCTACCCTCTCTGCCCTCCTACTCTCTACTCAGGAACTCCCAACATCAGAGCGCCTCCACCAGGGCACGCTCCGCCAGCTCACCCAGACAGCACTGCATCTGGTCAACTGCTTCCCTCAAAGGTTGTCCCTACCTACACCAGGCTGTCACTTCTGTGTGACACAGGGCTCCTGTGGAATTAATATCCATCCTCTGCTAGGAATAATGGCGACCTTGATGAGGGTGGTGACAGGGCACTGTCTTTTTCCAGGTGCTCTGCCACTGCTGGACAGGGCTTAGGGTTGTATGCTTAACAGGCAGCACCTCAACCGGCCCTCACCGCCCCGCATCAGCCCCATCTTGCAGGAGTGGAAATGGAGGCAGGGCAGAGGAGATCTCAATGCCAATCAGAGCATCTGTATCCTCCTTCGCCATGTCACCCTGGCCCCACAAAACAGGATGTCTCGTGCTGACATGGCTGCATCGGAGCCACTAAAGCCACAAAAGGGCCGTACACCCCTCTGATCACCTAACGTGTCCACCCCCCACCCCAAGCCCAGCTCCTTGACAACCACATACTATTTTGGGCCCTAGGGGGGAAAAAAAAGGGAAAACCTTTCTCTTTTCCCCTCAATATCCTGTTACCTGCCACAGTATTCCAGCTGTCCCCAGCACCCTGGGCATGCTGGCACAAGCAGAGAGGTCCCCATCAAGTATGCCAGCCAATGCCACCCTGATGTATCAGTTGAGCAGCAGCAGGGAAGGGAGCTGGCCTCTGGCCTGCCATTGATCAGGGTGAGGTCAACCCCAGGCTGGGCCCTCTGTTGTTACCTTCATTGAAGTGCTTGGTGAGTACGGGAATGGCAACACCATCCAGGGCCTCCTCCAGGCTTACCACAGCCACATCATAGGGAGACGTCTCCTGGGTGGCAAACACCACACGTCCCCAGACGGTCACACTCCTGGGGGTGAGGGAAATAAAGAACAGGCTAGTTCTCTGAGCTTCTGGCTCTGGGGAGTGAAGGCAAGGAGAGGGACCACATCATGGGTGTGGTGTCGTAAAGGCTGAGTGTCAGGCCCAGAAACCACCAGCAAGGGCACTCTGAGCAGGACATGCAATGCTTCCTGGGATGGGAGGAGGGTCACAGATGCCTACCAATGTGCCCTGTGTCTTGCCACAAGAATGGACCCTGGTCAGCTAGGGGTTAATGCTTCCAGGATCCTATACATAAGTTACGGGGCTTACTTACTTTCAAGTAAGCCCACTTAGATTAAATGACTTGCCCAAAATGACACAGGGGTGTCCCACTACACACTGCCAGGGTACCTCCCAGCAAACCTGGTGGTTTCCCTGGGAGCAGAGGAGGAGGAAGAGCAGTGAGAAATGGAGGGGGTCAGACCTAAAAAAAAAAATCATCCATCTTCCCAACACTTTATATCTGCTCCATTGGCCAAGAACAGGACTTTCAATGCCAAGGCCAGGCCGGGTTCCACCATACTGAGTCAACCTTGGTGATTCATCAGAGGGACCCAAACAGGCCCTGAGCTGTGAGGCTGGGGATTGCCACACACCAAGATGCTGTTCTGCTGTGGGTTGGCTTGAATTAAGGACAGAACAAGAACCAGAGAAATGAGCCAAGTAAAACAAAGCTGCCATCCCATCTGGCAGGGTGCTATGCCCTGCAGCCAGGAGACAATGACTGTCGCAGCCCAGCTGCCCACCTGTCAGCCCAGGACTGCCTGAATGCAGCCCACCCTGCATTCTAGGGCTGGGGAATCTTTCTCCTGTCAAAACAGCCTTTGGCCAGCCATACATGACCATCAATTTAACAATCGGCCTGCTGTACATGTGCTCAAATGTCAGCTGTGGCTGCCCTGCCAGGGAATAAAAGTGTGCCTTATACACCTGAGGGCTGTCTGGCCCTATCTCCAGAGGAAGCTGTGCTGTGTCATTTCCATACAGAAAGGAGATCTGGCCAAAGAGGGATGCCAAGTGCCACAGGCCCAGCCTGACAATGACAAGGGTGGCACTCTGGACCCCCAGACTTCCCAGCACTTCCAGGGGTGTGTGCAGGGGGTATGTGTTTCTGTTCTAAGGACTAGTGAGGTGCAGGGCTAGGAGGTAGAGAAGGTGCCCTGAAGAAACCCTATGGGGGCTCACTGAAGCCAGGCCTGGCCACTGGGAGTGTGGCATCTTGCCCACGCTCCCTTCAGGTCATGCCAGATACCCCTCACTTCCCAAAGCTGGGGGCCCCCTACATGACTCAAAGCACAAGCTCTGGACCCCAGACTTGAGACCTGATGTGGGGTGGAGCACAGGGCAGCTTTGCAGGGGCCTTACTTGGTGGTGTCACAGCGCACCAGGACCCTGGACTCCTCCCGGGGGGCCACGTGTCGGCAGGTCAGCACAAGGTGGGGTGCCACGGCCACTCCGGAGCCCCACACGGCACCGCACTCCACCAGCACGGCGGCGGCTGCCCACGGTGGTCCCGGGCTTTGCAAGGGCAATACTCGAGGCGTGCCCAGCTCAGGTGGCAGGACAGCGGCCAGGGCAGCGTCTGCGGGGCGCAGGTGGCCAAGCGCAGTTCGTGCAGCCTGGATGAGAGGGGCAGCAGCGCAGAGCAGCGTGAGGCCCACCCATTCGCGGGCCTTCCAGCACAGCGGCGCTGCCACCAGCGCCACAAGGGTCCCCGCGGGCCCTGCTGCGAACACGCCGCCACCCTCGCTGCCCGGGAGGCAGCGTGCATCGGTGAGTAGCAGTGGACCAGCTGCATTGCTAAGCACACCGCGGCTCAACGTGTTGAGGAAGATGTCTGGGCAGAAGGCCCCGAACGGGGAGCCGCAGGCCAGCAGCGGCGCGCCTTTGGGCATCGTCCCCAGGGACGCCACGGCCATGGCAGGCCCGCGCTCCTCCACCACCTCCAGGCTGGGCTGCACGCGCAGCAACGCAAACCAGCCCAGCGCTCGCAGCTGATCCTCCTCGTCGTCTTCTGACGCCTCGTAGTCCGGCGCTACGCTCGCGAAGCGCCACTGCTCTGCCTCCTCGTCTCCGAAGAGGCGCTTGAAGTGGGCCCGAAAGTCTGGGCAGCTCAAGAGCAGCAGCAGCTCGGCGCGGCGCGGGGTCTGCATGGACCGTCCGTGGAGCCGAGCTGGCAGGCCGGGCTCCAGGCCGGCGCACTGGGGCGTGCACAGCCCCGGGCGGCCCTCGTCGAAGCGGCCGTTGGAACCCACAGCAGCCGTTGGCGCCCACTGCACTTGCAGGCGCAGATCTTCGCCACAACTGTCGCCGGGCAGGAAGACGGCTTCGGCAGCGGCCAGGGTCTCACTGCCAGCCCGAAGGAAAGGGAGGAAGATGCCCCCGTGGCACAGCACCAGGCCCGGGTTGCGGCTCAGTATCACCCCGCTGCAACTCCACGACCCCGCCTCCGGCTGCTCGGCCCGGGAGGCGCTCACCACGCATCCTGCCTGCTCGGCAGCCCTCATGGCGAGCCTCCACTGCCGCCCCATGGCCTCCGGGCCTGACACCTGCAGCTTCCCCGAGAACTAAGAAGCTAGTGAGCCAGCGAGGACTCCGACCCCGCCGGCTGGAGACCGCGCTGCGGGAACCCACGCCTCTGCAAGCGACAGGCGCACTGAGTCGGGTCTTCCTCGTCCAGCCGGATTGGCTGAACCCCAGCCGACCCGAGCCGATTGGCCGCCCTTGCGACCGACCCATTGGCTGCGGGTGCGATCCCGCCTTTCCCCGCCCTCCTGGGTTCGTCCAATCTGTGCGTCCAAGAGGGAGCAGCTGTCCTGCAGGAAGAACCCCGGGAGAATGAGGCGAGTGGCGTCACAGCGAGATGGGACGGAGGAGGGCGGGGTCCTCCAGGCCCGGTGTCGCCTATTTGTCCGGCTGGAGAAAGGAAGAGAAAAAATGAGCGCTGACGTGGCTCGACCTGCCCAGGTCCTGACAAAGTCCTGTCAGGCTGGACCCAGGCCCCGGCGACCTTCTGCCTTTGACCCGGGGGCCCAGCTCAGTATTCAGAAATGTTAAACCCTACAGCAATCCACTAGGGGGCATGGAAGTCACTAGGCCCTTTTGCTGCCAAGGCTCCAACAAGCTGAATTTCATGGAAACGATTTGCTGTTGTCAATTAAACGGCCCTTTGAACAGGCGATGCTGGACAGTGTCTCAAGTCAACCCTGTAGCGGGCAGTGTGCACTTTCCATGATGTTCATAACCACCTCTCAGCATGGATCTAGGTTGTTCTATAGCAGGCCGGAATGTTAACAGGACCAGTTATATGGGCCCTGTGTCCCTACTCTGCAGTCGTAGCACACCAAAGCTAAAGGCACAGTGATGGCTGTGCTCCAGTAAAGCCTTACACTTTAACCTGTTCCACGAGTCACAATATCTCCCCCTGCTTTTTTCTTTTTTAAGATTTATTTTTACTGCAAAAGCAGATATACAGAGAGGAGATACAGAAACATCTTCTGTCCACTGGTTCACTTCCCAGGTGGCTCAAGCTCAGCTGATCTGAAGCCAGGAACTTTTTCTGGGTCTCCTAAGTGGATGCAGAGTCCCAAGGTTTTGGACCATCCTCTACTGCTTTCCCAGGCCACAAGCAAGGAGCAGCCGTGATACAAACTGACACCTATATGGGACCCCAGGTGTGCAAGGTGAGGTTTTAGTCACTACACATTGGACCCTCCTTTTCAATACTGTAAAACACTTCCCTATATCACGTGCCATACAGACACAGGCACCAGAGGCAGATGAAGCCTACAAGCCACAGTTTGAATCGGTAATCTAAGAAACATCCAATGTGCCTACTTTTCCAAATCTTGGAGTACAGAGACATGAACATGGATGTTTAAGGGCCCTTGTAATGCCACTCCCCACCCCCACCAAACCTCAAGCAGTTACCATCAGCTAGACAGTTAGTGAAAGACGACTTCCATTCTGTCGATTCAACTAGCACTGCCTGGTACACCCCTGGCAGAAAGCTGGAGCATGAGCCCAGTGCTCCTCGTGCCATCAGCCTGAAAAAGAAATGGCTCTGGAAAGACAGGAGGCAGGACTGTCAAGCATCTTCCAGGAACAGGCACTGTTGTCCTCCAGTTCTGTAACCCAGACAACGGACTCATCTTCACTACCCCAACTTCCCAGGAACCCACCCTGCCCTTCTGGAGTCCCATGATCCTCCCTCCCTTAAGGGTACTTAAGCCTTCAGCATGAACTGTTAGGTTTTCCTTCCTGGGCTAATGGCAGGCCACAGCACACAGAAGTCACCTTCACAGCCAGCAACAGTCAAGCTGAGACCCCCAAGTACCTGCTGACACACTTCAAACAAAACAAACACCTCCACCCGCAGGGTCCACAACATTATGTGAGAACAACACGGAAGCCAGAACAACCTCCAGCAATTTCACACTTGGTTGAGAGACCCAACTGCACTTGGGTTCCCATGCTGTGGGTCTCAGTGCATGGGTTCTGGAGTCCCTATGGGTTTTCTGATAGCAGAGCTTCCTACAAGCAGATTCCTTCCCCTAGCTCACCAAACGTGGCAGACACTGATCCTCTCCGGCTTTCCATACAACCCAGGTGCCCTGGACTTGGGCTCAGTGCTTGCAAGCACACTAACACAAGAGGGCCTCAACCCCTGCTGACCCAGAGCTCCCACAGAGAGCCACCGGCATGCTGTCCCACAGTGAGCCCCAGAGCACGCTTCCAGCCCTGCATTCAGGACCGTAGGTGGCCCAGCTTTGGTTTGGTTCTGGTAGCAAATCTCAGTATCTGACACACCCACCCTGAATGTCTCTTCCTATGTAGAGGGAAGACTCTGGCTGGGCCCGGCAGCGTAGCCTAAATGGCTAAATTCTTGCCTTGCATGTGCTGGGATCCCATATGGGTGCCAGTTCATATCTCAGCTGTTCCATTTCCCATCCAGCTCCCTGCCTGGAGCCTGGGAAAGCAGTACAAGACGGCCTAAAGCCTAGGGACCCTGCACCCATGTGGGAGACCTGGAAGAAGCTCCAGGATCCTGGTTTCAGACCAGCTCAGCTCTGGCCATTGCGTCCACTTGGGGAGTAAGCCAGCAGATGGAAGATATTTCTGTCTCTGCCTCTCTCTGCAAATCTGATTTTCCAATTAACATTAAAAAAAAAAAGACTGCCTCTCCCTCCCCACACTGATGACATGGTGAGTTCAGACTCAGCAGACCAACAGAGATGAAAAGAAAAATAAAACAGCAAGTTGGTTGTAACTTTTTATTAAAATGTTAAGGATACAGATTGACTTTCTTTTGTAAATGACTGTTTTACTTTCCCTGAAATAGGACATATATGCACTCTGACAAAACAGAATCAAAGTCTCAATCCTGGGAATACAAGGTTCTGAAACTGACTTAAGCTATCATTACATGAACGCTGCTGTGTGGGCAAAAAAGAGATGGAACCTACTGCACTTGGCTTTCTCCGCTGGGGCAGTGAACCACTTTCACAAAGAGATGACCTTTGTGGAACCCATGGCTTCCTAGCTTGCTACAAAGTGACAAGGGGAAAAAGAAGGGGAAACAGAAAGAAAACTAACACTGAGGCAGTCATACTTCCTGGGTTTTGAGAAGTGCAGGGAACCTTTGTCTAAAGGAAATAAAAAGTCTACTAGTTAACTACCTAATGCTTTCAACCTTTAGCTACATTTGTTCACTTAAGGCTTTAGCCCTCTGCCAAACCAACAGTGTGTCAATCCATCAATGGAAAACATGCACTCTGAAACTAGGCCTTGCCCAGGTCTGCCCTGGGCACCTGCTGCTGACAGCAGACCTCCCTGCAGGTCAGGACTGAAGATGAAGGCTGAGAAATCCAACTACAGGATGATGCTGTCCCATCGCAGCAATCAGCTATCTGCATTTTCCCACCCCTCAAACCAGAAGGAACCTGTGGAATTTAGTTCAGACCTCTGCAAATAAACATCATCACTGCAAAAATTATCTCAGCCTTCTGAGGATAATAAATGCAAAGTCAAATGAATAAAGGAAAAAATGAATGCAGAGTTCCTTCCCTTGTGGGGCCACCTGCTGCCCCTCCCTTCCATGGCAGGGAAGGAACACAGGCTGAGATCAGGAAAACCCTACTGCACACTGAGAAAATGGGATGCACACCCACAGCCTGCAGCCTGCTCGGGGACACCCACACTGCTGCCTGCAAGGAGCGGCCCGCAGACGGCCTGTGTTAGTGTTTCCCACCACTGATTTCTGAAAGTGAGAAAAGCAGTTTCAATCCAAATAAAAAATCTGGAAAAGCTAGACACTGACCTTTCAACACACACACACAGTGAGAGGAGGGAGGGAGGGAGGGAGGGAGGGAGGGAGGGAGGGAGGGAGACACAGAATGATAATAATGATCGGAAGAGAGACAGAGAGAATGATGATAATGATCGGTAAGAAGCCATGTAAGCAAAATAGCTCATGAATAGCCCAATGAAGGGACAAAATTCTGCAAGAGAAAATTTTAAAGCCTACTGAATAGATCCTTCCTGTATTCAAACAAGTACTATAACAGCAGATTGTTAACTCTTCACACTCACAGAATTAAGTTCTCTCAAGCTGTTAACTTTGTCCTCCTGCTCAGAAAAATTTCCCCCAGAATCTGTGCAAATGGAGTTGAGACAACCCTGCAGTACATGACTACTTTATAACTGAAAATGAACAAGGTGCTATAGGAAGAAATAAAATTTCATGGCAGTATAAAATCAAAGACTGACTAAAATTTGTAATCTTTTGAGTAAAAACAATAGCAACAAACCACTCCTTGTAAACTACTCCTTCCCTATGAAAAACACGCACACACTGAGCCATGAGGGAAGACCCTAGTCCCCACAGTGGAAAGCTGCTGCAACTGTGAGGCCAGGGTTCGGCCCTCCCCTGCTTTCCACACACAAGGCAATGCCTCCTGCTGCAAGGTGGTTAGAGAGACGGAGCTCAGGAGCGCTCTCAGTAGGAGTAAGGCCGCACAGCTGGGCTCGGGCCTCTTAACTGTACTGGTTCGTAATTTTATGAAATATCTAAATGCCATTCACTAGTTAAAAAAAAAAATAGAATAGAAAACTCTGGACCACGAAAATTGTGAACTCAAATAGTTAGGAGGGAGACCAATTCCAGTAACAACACTTTCTTTAAAAAATAGAATCGCTTTCTTTTGAAATGAACCGCAGTGGTGAGACGTGTTTTTCTTTTCAGGTGCCCCGATGATGGCACGCAGCTGTACTCCCCAGCATACTGACCTGTACCAGCACGTGGGGGCAGCACTACCTCCCAATAGTGTGCAGAAGAGCACATGTCACCACTGGGCGAAGGGATAGCTGACAGAGATTCTTGGTTTCTCGCGCCAGCCATGGTTGGAGAGCTTTCCTTGCTCTATTAGAAAAGTTCATGAGGAAGCTGTGAATAGGATCAGTCCAGAGAAGTCAAACTTTTATTTTCACTGTCCACACATCAGTCAATATACTGGGAGAGCCAGCGGAAACCCTCGCCGTAGCCTTGCCTCTTGAGCACACTGCACATGAACACTTCCATGGGGCGGGCGTTGAGCTCCTTGAGGGTCACGTTCCCCTAAAGGAGGTAAACAAGAAAAGCCTATTAGTATCTCCACAGCAGAAAAGTCTGGAAAGGCGATCCTTGCCATCATCCTTCCCCATTCCTGAAAAGCAAACCTAAGTAGGTACATAAGAACATTGTCCAGCCCACATGAAGACCTCCCAGGGGTTCCTGCTTGCAGGGTGTCTATTCCCAGCCTCTGGCTGACACTCACTCTCAGGAATATGTGCTCCAAACATACACCATTTAACTGGAAGGTCAGAACTTTGCTGGACGAAGGTCTGGGATTGTTAGGACATGCTCATTAACACACATCTAAAAAGGCAGTGAACAGGCTGCATCAAGGGAATTAAGAATCCACATGTCACACATTCATATATAAGAGAGGAAATTAAATAAACTGAGGAAAGCGTTTCTAGAAAACTTTAGTTAACCAGGAAGAGGCAACAAGTTTGGAAACTATATCACAGAAAAGGAAGATTCTGTTAAATATGCTAAAACCTCAGACTGAAAAGCTGAAAGAATTCCTGCTGAACTGTATCTGGCCTGGACTTTGTGCACAGGCCAGCTCTCTGAATCAAACTGGAAGGCTCTAGTTCCAGTTCCGGTTTCATTGCTGGCTTGTAGCACAGAACTGCTTCTCAACTGCAAAACGGGGTAACAGTCTCACTTCTTCAATAACGAGCAGTGAGGATAATAAAATGGCTTGACTTCAGCACTTCTAAAGTGATATAAACAATTACTCTTCGGGCCCAGCGGTGTTGCCTAGCGGCTAAAGTCCTCACCTTGAACACTCCGGGAACCCATGTGGGCACCGGTTCTAATCCCGGCAGCCCCACTTCCCATCCAGCTCCCTGCTTGTAGCCTGGGAAAGCAGTCGAAGACAGCCCAAAGCTTTGGGACCCTGCACACGTGTGGGATACCCAGAAGAAGTTCCTGGATCCTGGCTTCGGATCAGCATAGCATCGGCTGTTGCACTCACTTGGGGAGTGAATCATCGGATGGAAGATCTTCCTCTCTGTCTCTCCTCCTCTCTGTATATCTGACTTTGTAATAAAATAAATAAATCTTAAAAAAAAAAAAAAGCAATTACTCTTCTTCATAACTCAAAATCTCCAGTATCAAAAAAACAAATAATTTTTTGGGGGGTGGGGAGGACTAAGAATGATTCCTTCAAAAGAAATTTCTCAGAATTTGCAAGAGAATCAGAAAATCCTCAAAAGAGTAATTTTGTCTTTTCTACCAACTCCCTAAATACTGAGGTAATCACATATTGGAAAACAAAACAAATTAAGAGTATGCCCCTGCCTTCAGCAAGCTCATAGAAATATCCAAAACAAAATAAATCCAAACTAAGCCTATTGAAACTTCTCAAAAAAGAAATCAAAATGGCAAAAGAGGAGCCCACCTTGTGGTACAGTGGATTAAGCTGCTGTCTGCGATGCTGGCACCCTATTATCAGTGTTGACTCAAGTCCCAGCTGCTCTGCTTGCAATCCAGCTCCCTGTTAATGTGCCTGAGATGCTGGTGGTAGATGGCCCAGTGAGATGGCCTGGGATGGAGCTCCTGGCCCCCGGCTCCTGCTTGGCCCAGCTTAGGTTGCTACAGCCATCTGAGGAGTAAATCAATGAATGGAAAACAGCCACTCCCTACTCTCCCTCTTTCCCTTTCTCTGGTTCTAAAACTGCCTTTGAAATGAACAAATGCTTAAACAATAAATAAAAAAACAATGGCAAACCAGTGACACTTTAGAAGCTATGTACAGCACTTAGTCTCCTCAAATTTCTCTCTTACCTTCCCAGTGGTCTGTCCATAAAGCCCAAATATCTCACGGAGCTTTTCTTCACTGATTGCATCCGATCTGTCAATTTTGTTACCCAAGATAAGGATTGGCACATTGGATATTGTTTCATCAGTCATTAAAGCCTAAAGACAAGATAAAATAAAAGTGAGAAACCTGTAAAAGTCCATCGATATTGAAAATCGATTTGTACAGACCTTATACAGCATCAAATGTAAAAACATAACTATACCCATAATTCACCTTGATATTCTAGAACACACTTTTCACATTAGGTCAAAAGCCTCTTAACTGCTTCGCAACAATCCCAATTCCAGCCTACTTTGGAAGCAACAGGGGGCTTTACCCACCAGCAGCAGACCATGGACAGAAGGTCCTAAAAGACTGAGCGCTCTGGCTTAGAGCCTCCAAAGTGATTACAGGAACACTCTAAGATCTACTGTTGCCCAGTGCATGCAAAGAGAAATCCACAATGAAGGATAAAACACATCCCTGCAGTCAAGAAACCAATAAACCCTCATTCTTATGTTCATGTTCACAAAGTTAAGATTACAGTGGATGACTGGTCACAAAGAGTGGAGAAAAGTTCAGAGAAACACAATGGCAACTAGGGTTTGAGGAAAGTCTTAACAAAGCTACACAATCTAAATAAGGATCTAAAAGAAAAGCAGGATTTGGATAGGAGGAAAGGAGGAAGAACATAACATAAAATTCAATCAGATAAGAATTCAGCAAGTCACACAGCGCACTACAGGCTGGAGTGAAGCAATGATACACAGACAAGAAGCTCCTGAGCAAATGGGATAGGGAGGGACAGCCGCCATCACGGTCCCCATTGAGAAGTTAACACAAATCCAAAAGCTGGTGGGTAAAGCCCCCTTGCAATACAATGAACTCACACATGGACCTGGCCTAAGGCACCAGCACCGAATGAACATCCAGAGATGTAAAGGCTGTGACACAGATCCCACGTCTGGGCCACAATAGGATGCTATGACTATCCTGAAGTCCAGAAAACGCTGCAGAAAAATAAGCAGCTGTCTTGCATTAAGCACTGACTAAAAAAAACCTACTATGTACCCAGTGCTTTTGCTAAGTGCAGGGGCTTCACAATAAGATTCCCAGATTGGAAGTTCAGTTCTGGTGAGAGATAATAATAAACATGAGCAATGCAGGTAGGGGTCAGGTCAGCTTCCCAGAGGCAGTTATAGCTGAACTCCAAGACCTGGTGGTGCCCACGTGAGGCGGACAGGCAGGCAATAGCTCCCTGTAACTCTTCAAGACAACACAAATGGTCCTCTAGGTCTGAAATATGATTCAAACAGGCAGGAGAAAGGAAAGATGCTGGAGAAATAGGGAAGATCATGAAAAGTCTTTATGTGCTACATAAGACTGATTTTATCCTGAAAGTGTCAGAACCACTGAAAGACACTAAGTAGAGCAATGACAAGTTGCAGAAAGTGCCTTCTAGTATCTCAGTGCAAGGCAATGGTAGCAGGCTCTACACTAATGCACAGGCTTCTGGACTGCAGGTGCAGGAGGGTGGTGGCTTAAGATGAACAGTTCCATTCTGAGAAAACAGAATCAACAAGTGGGGTTGCCTAGTGGTCAGCACGGAGTTGAGAGAGATCTACATGGGAAAAATCCATTTGGGAATCATTGGTGTGTGGGTGGCAGATGAAGGAACAGGAGTAGGCAAGGCGAGCCTTAAACCAAGCTTAAGGGCTAAGCAAAGGACCAGCCCCAGAACATTAAATCCAGGAGTATAAAGGGGAGTTTAAAGAACCAGCATGGGAGCAGGCATGCTAACTTAGCACGCTAAGCATCAACATGCAGTGTTGGCAGCTCATATAGTTTCAGTTTGAGTTCCAGCTGCTCCACTTCCAGTCAATTTCATGTGAATGGCCTGCAAGAGCAATACAGCACCCACATGGGAAACCTAGAAGAAATTCCTGGCCCCCAACTTTGGAGTGGCTCAGTACTGACCACTACAGCATTCTGAGGAGTGAACCAGCAAATGGAAGATCTCTGTCTCTGCTTTCCTCTCCGTATCTCTGTCTTTCAATCAAAAAGAAAAGACAACATTGCCAGAGGAGAAAGTTGGCAGTGGGTCCCCAACAGTCTGTAATCCAGAACAGACTGTCGAGGTCTAGCAAGCCTGTTCATGGGACGGTGAGAGGCACAACCTGAGGACGCATATTCAAAATGTAATAAATTATCTCAGCTAGAGTTTCACAGGGTGAACACTAAAAAGAGTGACCACATGTGATATACAAGCAAGAACACTGTTTACTAGGTTGAGCCAGACAGGAACCCTTGGCTAGCAAACCACACGTTGATTTCTGCAGTTAAGGCTGAGTTTCCTCAGGACATTAAAAAGCAGTGCCATGGATTTTAAGACATTTTTCTTCCTGCAACTAGAACTCCCACCAAATGCTAACCAGAATGATTACGTATCAGCAGTACTGAGTGGTAAGGAAGTAAAAAAAAAATGTAAACATACATTAAGCTCAACTTTGGATTCCAGGAGGCGAGAATGATCTGCACAATCCACGAGAAAGACAATTCCATTAATTGCTGGGAGGTAATTTTTCCAAACCCGACGTGCTAAAAGACAAAGTAAGCGGTTGCCATCAGTAAAATACATAAATATATGTAAACTGAAAATGAAGAAGTTAAGGGTCTGTGAAATGGACAAACCTAGTTAGTGACAATAATTCCCTACAGATTCTCAGGAAGGTAAACCGATGAGTCCATGAACTGAGCCTGGTTTTCATAAATTCAGAATTCATCTATCTTGACATCACTGCAACTCTGGGCTGTCCACCCAACCCACTCATATGCCAATAACCAGCTGGCACGGAACCACTGCTTCACTTTTCCATAAGGCCTGGAGTTCTTCAGTTGGCCAACATTTGCTTTACTCGCCCCTGTCCAACACCCAGTCAACTGACCCAGATGCCCTGTTCTACCCCTGCAGCAGATCTGGTTTGTAACTTCTGACTTCGCTCCCTACCAACCAGTATGGGTGTGCTGACACACTCATCCGATCAGCTTTGGCCTAACCTACCAGATGAAAGTTACTTTAATTGTATCATGATTTCCAAGCCGTTCAATTCTAGTCCTTGCAGTGGCATGAGTAACAAGCACATCCTCATCAGTAAATGTTTACTTCTAAAGAGTGGGATGGGGAACAAGAACTGCAGGAACTTTCTCTTTTATTTTCCGTATCACCATACTGTCACAGTATTGAGCCTATACTGCTTTTATAAGATAAGATCTTAAAATTACAGAAACGGAAAAGGAAATGAAACCCATAGATGAATTAACCACTGCTGTAAAACAGGAGCTAGATCATAATGAACAGCTTTTCCGTTAAGCACATTCTCCTTCAAAGAAATAAAACTATACATGAGCACATTTCCCTTCATTTACAATGCCTGTAAACTAAATCTGACAGCTAATCTACAGCTCCCAAGTATCTAAGGACATCTGGTGTCTCTCCTTCAGCATTGTCCACATGGTCTCAGTCAATCTCAATGTTAGCTGTTACAAATCTCTGAAAGAGAAGACACCACATAGCCATTCCTACATACAAACTCATGATGGAAAAAAGGAAGCAGCCCCTGCTAATGTTTCAGCTAAATCACAATTATACTACACATATGATTTCTCAGGGTATAAACATTAATTGAATAAAATAAATACAATTACATTAATAAAGTAAAAAATCTGTGAAAGTCCTAGGCTACTGATTAGCTACTACTAGTAGTCTATTTTCTTAACTATACTTTTGTAAAAACTCAATTAGATTCAACCCAGTAAAATGTTCTAAAAAATTTCCAGACTCAATAAACAGTAAATCTGACACATTCTCAACAGCTTCTTGAGCCCATCTTCTCACATTATTCTGACATTTTGAGTATCATACTCCACGCTTAGAGTCTTGTCAAACATAAACTGAGTGTCCATCAGATAAAGAAGCCCACTTGTGTACATCTCCAGAACAGAGACACCCGACAGGCATCTGGGAACCAAACACACACCGCATGAGGAGCAGAAAAAGGAAATCTCAAAGAAAGCAAAAAGCTGGGAGAATATTCCAACTGCACCAAGATGGAAAAAGTATACAAAACAAGCTATCAATTTAAACCATAATCATCCTACTTAGTCATTGTTATTTTTGCAACTTTCTACAAATTTGAGATTATTTACAAGCAAGTTAATTTCCCACATATTTACAATCCACTGAATAAAGGATACAAAAGAGACTTGTTAACCAAATACAATACATGACATTGTACTAGACCTCTCCAACAGTAAAGTACTTTATAAAAATTGAGGGTCAGTGCTGTTGCACAGCAAGATAAGCTGCCCCTTGCAATGACTGCATCCCTACAAGCCCTGGTTTAAGTCTCTGCCTACTTCAGATCCAACCCCCGCTAAGGCAGGGGAAGATGACTCCAGTGTTTGGACCCCTGCATTCATGTGGGAACCCAGATGGAGCTCCAGGTTCCTGGTTTCAGCATAAACAAGTCCCAGCCACTGCTGCCATCTGGGGAGTAAACGGAAAATCTCTGTCTCCCTCTCTCTCTGCAAACTCTTTTTTTTTTTTAAGATTTTTTTTAAAGATTTATTTTTTATTGCAAAGTCAGAAACACAGAGAGGAGGAGAGACAGAGAGGAAGATCTTCCATCCGCTGATTCTCTCCCCAAGTAGCCACAATGGCTGGAGCTGCGCCAATCCAAAGCCAGGAGCCAGGAACCTCTTCCAGGTCTCCCACGCAGGTGCAGGGTGCCAAGGCTTTGGGCTGTCCCTGACTGTTTTCCCAGGCCACAAGCAGGGAGCTGGATGGGAAGCAGGGCTGCCGAGATTAGAACCAGCGCCCATAGGGATCCACGCACGTTCAAGGCAAGGACTACAGCCACTAGGACACGGTGCCGGACCCAAGATTTTTTTCCTTTTATTGGAAAGGTAGATATACAGAAAGGAGGAGAGACAGAGAAGAAGATCTTCCATCCAATGATTCACTCCCCAAGCCGCCCCAACAGCTGGAGCTGAGCCAACCTGAAGCCAGGAGTGAGAAACTTCCTCTAGGTCTCCCATGCGAATGCAGGGTCCCAAGGCTATGGGTGGTCCTCGACTGCTTTCCCAAACCACAGGAAGGGGACTGGATGGGAAATGGGGCCACTGGGATTAGAATTGGCACCATATGAGATCCCAGGGCATTCAAGGCGAGAACTTTAGCCACTACAGTATTGCGCAACTCTTTTCAAATAAACTTTAAAAAAAAAAAGGAGAGAGACTATTGGAACAACTTACAAAAAGGAAGAGACATGATACATTACGTAAAAATAAAACACCCTGGATTTGATAAGTAGTAATATATACGGGAATATTTTTATTACACGATAGGCATATGGGCCCGGTGCTGTGGTCTAGTGGCTAAAGTCCTCGCCTTGAACGTGCCGGGATCCCATATGGTGCCAATTCTAACCCCAGCGGCCCCACTTCCCATCCAGTTCTCTTCCTGTGGTTTGGGAAAGCAGTCGAGGACCACTCAAAGCCTTGGGACCCTGCATTCACATGGGAGACCAAGAAGAAGTTCCTGGCTCCTGGATTTGGATTGGTGCAGCACTGGCTGTTGCGATCACTTGGGAAGTGAATCATTGGATGGAAGATCTTCCTCTCTGTCTCTCCTCCTCTCTGTATATCTGACTTTGTAACGAAAATAAAATAAATCTTAAAAAGCAAACAAACAAAAAAAAAAAAGATAGGCGTAAGGGCCCAGTGCAATGGCTCAGTGATTAAATCCTCACCTTCTAATCACCAGAGTCCCATATGGACACCGGTTCACGTCCTAGCTGCTCCATTTCCCATCCAGCTCCCTGCCTGGAGCCTGGGAAAGTAGTCAAGGATGACACAAGACTTTCGGACCGTGCACCCACAGGGGAGACCTGGAAGAAGCTCCTGGGTTTCTGACTTTGGAGAGGCTAAGCTCTGTCCATTCTGGCCACTTGTGGAGTGAACCAGCAGATAAAAGATATTTCTATCTCTCCTCTCTGTAAATCTTAATTTCAAATAAAAAAATAAATCTTAAACAAAAAATTTTTTTTTAAAGATTTATTTATTTTATTGGAAAGGCAGATGTACAGAAGGAGGAGAGACAGAGAGGATAATCTTCTGTCTGATGATTAACTCCCCAAGCGGCAGGAACGGCTGGTGCTGTGCCGATCCAAAGTCAGGAGCCAGGAACTTCTTTCCGGGTCTCCCACATGGGTACAGGGTCCCAAGGCTTTGGGCCATCCTCGACTGCCTTCCCAGGGCACAAGCAGGGAGCTGAATGGGAAGTGGAGTAGCTGGGATTAGAACCAGAGTCCATATGAAATCCCAGCAAGTTCAAGGTGAGGACCTTAACCATTATTGCTATCGTACCAAGTCCGAAAAAAAAAAAGTTTTAAAAGGCACCTCCCTCTTGGAACATGAAAACCAGGACTGGGGCAGGCATGGATAGACAGAGAGTGGCACCCTCAGCACATGTGTGGGCTGGTTAATGGGGCTGGTTGGGTTGAACTAGGCTTCAGTGCCCACTGACATATATGAGAGCTGAATGGGATGTGGGACAGACTGGACCAGTCTGCTGCACATACTGGCAAGTACAGGAACCAGGGCAGGGGGCGGGACTGGAGGGGGTTTTCGTGGGTTTCTCAGACTAGGCTGCAGCTCCCATTGGTTTGCGTGAGGGCCATGTGGTGGGCAGGATTAGGCTGGACTGAAACACCCATTGGTTTGTGTAGAAGACAGGGCTAGAGGCAGAACTGACCCAGCAATAGCAACCACCAGCATATGCATACACTGATTGGGCGACAGACTGCGCCGGACCCTGTATAGGCAAGCACTCATATAAGAATCAGGTCTGGGATCACCTCAGATGAAGTTTCTTTAGGGATCCCCTCAAATTAAACTGCTGAACTAAGAAACCCAACCATGAAGAGAAGTGCAAGTTCCATGGTCTGACCATGGATCCATGTGTCAAAGTTGAGCCTCAAGCCCGGAGCCATGGCCTAGGAGCTAAAGTCTTCGCCTAGAACCACGCCGGGATCCCATATGGGCGCTGATCCTAATCCTGGCAGCCTCGTTTCCCATCCAGCTTCATGGTTGTGGCCTGGGAAAGTAGTTGAGGACTGCCCAAAGCCTTGGGACCCTGCACCCTATGAGAGACCTGGAAGAAGCTCCTGGCTCCTGGCTTCAGATCAGCTCAGCTCCGGTCGTTGCGGTCACTTGGGGAATGAATCATCAGACAGAAGATCTTGCTCTCTGTCCCTCCTCCTCTATATATATATCTGACGTTGCAATACAAATAAATAAAGCTTAAAAAAAAAAAAAAGCTGAGCCTCCTCAGTGGCTCAGACAGAGCAGTGGAAATTCACATGGAGAATATGGCAGTACATTGGAGCCTGCAAAGGACACCTGGTACCACAACAGAGGACAGAATAAATCGATTAACTACCCCAGGCAAGCACTGGTAGTGAAAATCTGTGCAAAGAGAGACTCAATGGTGGACTATGTCGGCCAGTGGATCCTAGAGAGATTTCATTATGCTTGGAATGGCAAGACTGGCAGCTATTCACAACTGTTGAACTATCAAAATCACTTGAGCAGTGTCCTTTGAGCATGCCCCACATCAGGATCTCTGGGATGGTTGGGAGTCTGGGTGGGGCTTCTCCCTTTATCTCCCTTCTTATCCCAGATGCAGGGGGGAAAAAAAGAGAAAGAGAATGTGGAAACAATGGTCCACTTTCCTGTAGCCCTTGACCCTTTGTGCCCTAATCAAGGATGTAAAGATCATCAAAATAAAATAATAAAATTTTTAAAGTTATTTTACTGCAAAAAATTTTTGAAATCCCCATATAATATATTACAAAATAGAATATTCATAGTTCCTCATAAATCACCCTAGCAATTGTTCGATAATTTCATTAACATAACTGCAGATATTATAATCATACACATTTCCCAGGAACTTTTGCAAGATTATCTGATACATTTAGCTATTGCACCACAAGAAGCTTATTCTTTGCTTTCATTTTCCATGAATTTTTTTTAAATATGTTCTCAGGCCCGGCGGCGAGGCCTAGCGGCTAAAGTCCTCGCCTGGAATGCACCGGGATCCCATATGGGCACCGGTTCCTATCCCGGCAGCTCCACTTCCCATCCAGCTCCCTGCCTGTGGCCTGGAAAAGCAGCAGAGGATGACTCAAAGCCTTGGGACCCTGCACCAATGTGGGAGATCCGGAAAGAAGTTCCTGGCTCCTGGCTTCGGATTGGTGTAGTACCAGCCATTGTGGCCATTTGGGGAGTAAATCATGGGGAGGAAGATCTTCCTCTCTGTCTCTCCTCCTCTCTGTACATCTGCCTTTCCAATAAACTAAATAAATCTTTAAAAAAAACAAAACTCTAGGAGGCAAAAACCACATACTGCTTGAGGGAGTGGGATGAACCAGAAGCCAACACCAGGCTACCGCCAAGCCTCTTCTTACCTTGCTCATGCCCTCCGAGATCAAAAGTTGTAAAAGTCATTCCAGCAATTGTCAGCTCTTCTGATGCTGAAAAATTGGCAAGAAAGAGGAAAGAAATAAACTCTTCTACCCAGAGGCCCAATTACCAGCACTGCAAGGCAATCCCAATACAAGCCCCAAGTGAGGCCTTCCCTTATAATGAAAGGAACACAGCGAGAATGTTCTGAAACTGTGCTAAAAAGCCAAGCGCTTCCTTTTCTCCTGCTTCTTAGAAGCAGATGGTGAAGTGCGCTCCATTACGTGACCAGTTCCAGAGAGTCAGATCTAAGAGTCTGTGCCTTCACTATGTCCTCCAGGTAACTTTTCTAAATAGGCTGAATTTTGGGACCCTGGTTAATCAAAGTAGAGATTTTCCACTAAACTTGATGTTGACTTTCAAAGATTAAATCACGTCACTGGGCATTTTCAAACGTACTTGGATGTAGTGTTGGAACATGCTGGCCCAATCTGTCATCTTTGAGCATATGAAGAAGAGTGGTTTTGCCTGCATTGTCCAAACCCAAGAACACAAGTTTTCCAGATTTCTTATAGAGCCCTGAAAAAAAAAAGTTCATGTAAACTTGCTTTCCACATAGTTAAACCTGTAATTAAATTGTTGAAAGGCATGCACAAAACTTAAAACCCGCATTTTGAGGAAATGGCTTTACCTAGGAACTGGAGAACACTGCTGAAGCCATTGTAGATCCACTCAAAGATGAAAGACATTATTAATGCTTACTACCTGTGTGAAACAGCAAAGCAGTACACATTAGCTTTCTCAACACCAGACAACTCTCTCTTTTTTTTTTAAGATTTTATTTTTATTTTCCAATAAAATAAAAATTTACAGAGAGAGGGAGAGACAGAAAGATCTTCCACCTGCTGGCTCACTCCCCAAAATGCTGCAACGGCTGGAGCTGAGCCATTCTGAAGCCAGGAGCAAGGAGCTTCTTCCAGGTCTTCCACACAGGTGCAGGGTTCAAGGCTTTGGGCCATCCTCTACTGCTTTCCCAGGCCCCTAACAGGGAGCTTGATGGAAGTGGAACAGCTAACCCAGGACACAAACCACTGACCAAATGGGACCCCAGCATTAGGAGACAGAATATTAGCCTATTGAGTCAGCGCATAGGGTCCAAAACTAACCCTTATGGCCTTGATGCAAACTTACAGAGCCATGTTCCATGTATAAGGTAAAATGAAAACAAACTAACTCCCTTTCCTCCTAACACTTATGAATGGTATACCCTGGGGGGAAGCCTCATTATTCGAATCACTCCTGCTCTCCTAACAGTTATAAATCTACACCAAGAGCACTCAGTTTAAGATACAATTTCCTCCTACTATGTGCCCACCTACATTATTAAAATACAGCACAGCTGTCTACAGTTAGCAAAAGCTTTAGGGAATATTCCCATCAAGAATCTGGATCAGGGCCCTGCACAGTAACCTAGCAGCTAAAGTCCTCACCTTGCATACTCCAGGATCCCATATGGGCGCCAGTTCTAATCCCAGCTGCTCCATTTCCCATCCAGCTCCCTGCTCGTAATCTGGAAATGCAGTTGAGGATGGCCCAGAGCCTTGGGACCCTGCACCTGCATGAGAGACCTGGAAGAGGCTTCTGGCTGCTGGCTTTGGATCAGCACAGCTCCGGCAATTGTGGCCACTTGGGGAGTGAATCATCAGACGAAGATCTTCCTCTCTGTCTCTCTTCCTCTCTACATATCTGAATTTCCAATAAAAATAATATAAATCTTAAAAACAATTTGGATCAAGAGGCCACAGAGATGCTATGTACTAAGTAGCACTAAGCAGAAACCCAAAATGAAAAGCCTACTAGCTGGAACAAAAGCATATTAACCTATCCTTGTATACAGCCTGTAAAAAGTCACCTAAAATCCTTTTGGCTGGCACCATCTATCCTGCTCCATTTACCAATGTTTTCTCTTCTGAAGCAATATTTGTCTACCCCTCCTTTGCAGATATGCATCTCAATTTCAAAACAGAAACACATCTCTTTACAGAACCACAGAAGGAAAAGAGAATCCTTTCAAATATTAACAACCAAGCTCAAACCATCTCACAAATCCTTAAAATTCTAAAATAAGTCATTCATAATATGGCAGTAGGTTCCTAAGCTTCTTAATTCCATCATTTAATGTCACTCTTCCATTTCCCATAAGCGTAGACAAAAAGGTGACCCAACACCACCACAAAGTCTTCCTACAAGGCTAACACACTGAATGGAATTCAAGAAGAGTTGGGGGGTTTCTTGAGGTTCCTCAGACTCAGCAGTTCCTGGTCCCAGTGAATTTTTGCTTCAGCATCTCAGGTTTATACAGAAAAAATATCTCTACTTTTATGCCTCTCCACCTACAAGAGCATCTAAGAACAACTTCACACTGCAACTGGCCAGCACAATCCCATAAAGCTTTCACAAACAATAACAAGTGAAAGGAATATCCAAACCCCACTCCCCTGTAGTCTTCTTAGAGTGCTAGCTGAAAAAGAAGCTGAAATATAGAGGGAACACTTCTTTTCATCTCCATCCAATTACTGAATTTTATCAGGGCCACAGTGCCCTGACCTGTAAATTTACAGCCTGCTTAACGCTTACTTGACATGGTCCTTATCACGTAGGGGCAAATAAAACTGGGGTGTTTGGGTGAGGTAGGAACCAAGAGGAAAGCTTTTGATTTTGGTTTTGACCTTTAGAGTAAGAGTCAAATGTATCTGGGCAGAAAGATCACATTTAGCACACTAAATTACAGTTCTGTCTGGAAACTTGGCCTGCATGTTAAGAAATCCAATGACAAACACACTTAGAAGGCTCCACGTAAAGAACAATTTGCCTTTTCTCTACAATCACCCCCAAACCAGACATCCTTCCCCCAGTTTCTCGGCTTACTGCTTGGAGAGACACAGCTCACCTCATTAGGTTACCCCTACTTTGGTCATTCCTTTACAACCCAAGGCGTCCATGTTCATTGGCACTACACTGGTTTGCACTACACAGCTTCGTGAGGTACCTTCTGGGGTGCCTGCATCAGAGTGCCTGAGTTCAAGACTTCCACTTCAGCTTCCTGCCAACGCTACCCTGAGAGGCAACAGGTCATGGCTCAAGTACTTGGGTTCTGTCCCCTGCATTCAAGACCTGGATTAAGTGCCCCAGCCCTGCAGGCATTTGGGGAATGAGCTCTCTACCTTTCAACTACACAACAATAAATAAATTTAAAATTTTTACCTCAATGTTTTAGAACTATTTCCAATTTAGATAAACTCTATAAATGAGGGAGGGAGGGAGGGAGGGAGGGAGGGAGGAAGGAAGGAAGGGAGGGAGGGAGGGAGGGAGGAAGGAAGGAAGGGAGGGAGGGAGAAAGAAAGAAAACCTCCATACTTAAGACTTTTTCATAGCATCTGAATTACTTGGCTTTTCCGATTTTTTCTTGGACAATCTGGACTTTCCAAGTCCTATACTATTTCCCTCCAAAGCAATCAATGAAAATGTTTCAAGAATCTGCAAGTGATGTTAAAACCAAACTCAACAGACCCAAAGTGTCTGCTACCCAAATAAACTGGCTTTGATGGCTCACACATCCTTGAGATCTTAGGCCTTGCACCAAATGCAGCAGTTTCACAGCTTCTGCAGCACCTCACACCAGCCCCATCACACACCTCACCGGCTACACTGTTGCTGACTCCTGGGATTGGCTGATTCTCAAGCACTGCTCTGCTGGAAAAGTATCAATTCCAGGACTTAAAAAACTCTCAGCTTTTCACAAGAAAACTGAAACTCTCCCTGTTTACACCACATCAAATTCAAATACAAACTGCAATTTTTAAAAAGCCTACTTCCTTCACCTGCCAACAGCACAGATAACCTACACCTTTTAGCTGGTATTTTTAACAGTTTTCTGTATGTTTGTCTACTGATTGATCCCTCTACCACCTTACACCAAGTTAGAGTACTCCAAACTTCAAGGCTTCTAAGCTGCCAACAAAACACTCTGCTAATGCACCCAAAAAGCAAATCCCCCAAATCTCAGGACAGATTCTCTCTCTTCTCTCTCTCTCGCTCTCTCCCTCTCTCTCTCTCTCACACACACACGAGCAGCGGAGCACCAAAATAACCACTAGTCAATAAGAAATTTACACATTCCTTGCGCACATCGAGGGAGACTTTAAGCTATCTGGAGATGGCAGGCAGCTGGCTGTCATTGAGAAACTAATGTGCAAAGGCTCAGCTTCCTGGCAAACCCCCGTCAACACTGCAGCATAGCCGAAGCACCACGGACCCGGCTCAAGGAGAGAGAGAACAGTAAAGGTTACTGATGGGGCGGGGGGTCATTCAGTGCCGACCCTTGCCGGTGTATTCCCCACCGCTCAGCCGAATTCGTGATGGAAACGCCAACCTGTACGCCACACGCGCACGAAAACAGAGTGGGGCGGAACAGAGGGAGAGGTGGAGGGAGAAGGCACGGGGCTCGACACGGGGCATCCCCGTCTGCAGGGGCCCGGGGAGCCCCAGGTGCGTGTCCAGCAGGGACACCCGTGTCCAGGGCTCCCACTCGCCTCGCCCGGGAGGGAACCGAGGAGGCGGACACCGCGGCGCCCCTCACAGACGAGGAACCTGCTCTCTACCCTGGTTAAGCAGTTGCACGGGACCGAGGGGTGTGCAGGCGGCCGCCGGCCGAGGACGGCTCACACCCGGCCCCAACGGCCCGTCCCCGCCCAGAGCAGCCCGGGGCCCCACAGAACCGCCTGCGTGTCACTTCCCCCACCCCCCACCGCCCCGGCCGGGGCCGGCCTCCGCCCGCCTTCCTCTCCGCCATCGCCCCCCGTGTCCCGGCCCCTCAGGCCCGGCTCCTGCCCGCGCCGAGAGCCCCACACTCACGGCCCGAGGGGCTCCTCCTCCGCGGCGGGCGGCTCCGACCCTCCCCGAGCGCACACAGGACAGCAGCAGCACCCCGCACCGCCAGGCAGCTCGCCGGACGTACGTCACACGCCCCTCCCCACCGGGACTTCCGGGCACGCTGCTCCCACCCCCTCCGCCAGAGGCCCGTCACTCAGCCCAAGACCGGTCTATCTGGGACCAGGGGACGCGGCGGGGGCGGAACCCAAGGCGTGACGTCGGCGCGCCTGGAGGCGGGGCCTGTGCTGGTCCCGCCTGCTGCTGTAGCTGGCCCCAGCGGCGAGTCGGCCGCGCGAGACGTGGCACTGTGGGGCCTCGGGCGGGGCTGGAGCCCCGGAGTGCTGGGCGGAGGTGGACGTCGGGGAGTCGCTGTGGGGAGGTGGACGATGGGGAGCCGGTGGGCGGCGGTGGACACTGGGCAGCCGCTGGGGGTAGGTGGACGCCGGGGAGTCGCTGCGGGGAGGTGGGCACTGGGGGGAGGTGGGCGGCTGTGGACACTGGGCATCCGGGCACGGCGTGTCTGACGAAGGGCTGACCTTGAGGCGCCCTCTTCCTCCCAGACACACACACACACACACAAAAGCTTCTGCCCCGGTTTAGCCTATTTTTCAGAACAGCTAATATTTACAGGGCACTTAAGTCCCAGGCAGTGAGCTGGGTCCTTGGTAGGCGTGACCTCAGGCACCCCTAGGATGTGTATGTTCAGGTTCAAGGTCTGTACCAGATCGGGTTGTCCCTACGTGCCTGATTTCCTGTGTATTTTCTCACTTCATTCTGAAGGCAGCCCTGTGAGGTTGGTGTGATGATCAGAGAGAACTCTGTGTTTGGGTGGAGAATCTCAGTATTGTGAAGATAGCAGTCCTCCATGGATAAAACTATACACTTGACATATCCCAATAAAAGTGCTGATAGGCTTTATAGGTTAAATAAATTACCCTATTTGTTCCTGAAATTCATAAGGAAAAAGAAATAATAAGACTAATTTGGGAACAATAGGCTGTGAAAAATGCACAAAGATGGGAACCAACACTATGAGATATTACAACTTAGGATGAGCATCAGTAATTAACCTTGATGTTTACACGGCACACAAGCCCAGGAGCCAGCACACTGCACAGACCTAGGCCCAAGTTCAGCGTGTTTCCTGGCACTCCAGCCATAAGCAGAAGCAGCTGAGGAGGCCAGCGCAGGCCCCTCTCCCAGCCTCTTACCTCAGGTGGTGAATTTGAGTCCTGCCCAGACATGAAAAGGCATCAGACCACATCCTTAACTTTCTCATGACTGTATCCCTGGGGTCTGGCACTCAGCCTGGGCACCCTGGGGGCACAGGGCTGTCCCAGGGTCAGGCGGCATCTTGAAGCACTGGCTCTGCGGGGAGTTAGGCTGCAAAACATAGGGAGTGCCACGGACACTATTTACCCACCCTGCAGCCCTGGGCAAGGGGACAAATACCGCCCCCCAGGTCAGGGTACCCATCTGGAGAATGAGGAAAACAGCTATTTCTGCATGTAAAACATTTCTTCCAGAATATCTCTTCAATAAGTATTTCTTTTGTGTGTCTTAAATAATACAGGGTTTAACAGTATACAAAAATGTATATTGTTATGGGCTAGAAATACAAACAAGAGCATAGCTCCCTCACGGAATCAGTGAGACCTTTCTGGTTCTGATTGAAAATCCAGAAGCCATACAATATTGACAAAGTCATATAAATATTTTTTTTTAAATTGTGTGTCTGAACAATGACCGTAAGCAAATTCAAAAGACAAATAAGAAAGATATTTATAACCCTACTATAACAAGCCTAACAACATAATAGAAATAGACAAAGGAGGAAAGAACCTACAAATAGTACTTTGGTATAATAAAGTAATAGCAGAACTATAATCCATGCTTTGTGATTTGTGGGTAAGCGTATTCTGTCTATACTATATAGATACGGAAGCATGCAGTTAGCCCATTGGTTAAGACACCCACGTCCCACATCAGAGCATCTGCCTTTGCTTCCTGGCTCCGGCTCCTGACTCCAGCTCAACACCAGTGCAGGCCCTGGGAGGCAGCAGTAACAGCCCAAGCAGTCGGTTCTGCCATCGCCGTGGTACACCTGGGCTCTGTTCCGAGCTCCTTGCTCCTCTGTGGAGGGTAAACCAACAAGCTCTATGGCTCTAAAATATTTTTTAATGTAAAAAGTATGTATTCTGTACTTATATAAACATAGAATGTGACACAAATGTCTATTTTTGTGTCCAAATACCTGTATCTGTACATACAGTTGTAGTTTTCCATCAGCTCCATGAGGAATTGGTCCCAGGCAAATGCTCATATCCTATGGGAAATTGCATAATTTCCTTACATGTATCCTTCATATGTGTGTGTGTGTGTGTGTGTGTGTTTAATTGGAAACTCAGATATACAGAGAGGAGGAGAGACAGAGAAGATCTTCTGTCCATTGATTTACTTCTCAAGTGACCACAATGGCCGGAGCTATGCTGATCCGAAGCTGGGAGCTAGGAGCTTCTTCCAGGTCTCCTGCTGTGCCCAGATTTTTTTGAGATCCTCAGAAATCACCAGGAGTCTGAAGTCGATCCAAGTGCACAAGGATGGTTTATTCAAGCTCAGCACATCCGAGCCTGGTTTCTTGGTTGAGAGCAGACAGACAGCTGACTGATCAGCCAGCCAGCCAGCCGGCTGGGACCAACACCCTTAATGGAGTGTGGCGCCGAACAGCACATTCATAGGGTTTTTTTTGTTGTTGTTAAATTTTAACAACAAGGATAGTTTAATTTTGTAATGGATTCATGTAAGCTTTCATCATTTATGACATTAAGCTATTATCCATAAAAATTAAAATATAAAGATTTTATTTTCCAAGTCTAAACATGGGGCTTGTAAAAATACCTGTTTTATTTTTCACCTTAATGATACTAATTTTGATCTTGTGTTCTCATTGTACAAAGTTGGAGAAAATTCCTTCTTGGTCATTTTTATTTATTATTTTATTATTTTTTATTATTTCATTTTATGACACCATTTCTTAGGCTCTGGGATTCACCTGACCCCTTCTCAAACCCTCCCCCCATATTGAATTCCTCCATATTGTTACATTAGTACAGATCATAACCAGTCATGATTCCTTCATTACAGACAAGGACCATGCAGAGTCCAGCATCTCATTGTCCAGGCATATTGAACAGTTTCATTGGGAAGCCACCCCTGGTCTGAAAGTAGAGCTGGCAGAATATCATCCCCTTAAATGAAAAGCCACTACACAACTTCAACAACAATTTACAACATTATGAAGTTAATTGCCATGGTATTGAATGACCAGTATGTTAGAACACGCAAGTTCTTAACCTCATCCTGTAACTACTTCATTGACATCTCGATTTTAGTTTATACACAACCGGCTGCTATCCACCTTAAAATAGTTATAGGATACTATTCAGCTGTCTCCTGTCTATTTTCATTTTTATATTTAGGAGCTTATACTATTCAAACATGACTTCTACTGAACTGCAAGAATTTTAACATAGAGTTTTTATAGAGGCAGTCCACAATAGCTTGAAAAGGGGTAATTCACAAGAGTCTGCAAGGTGAGGGGAAATACCACACATTCCCTACCTATCTCGGCTGCACAGCCCATGCCTCCAGCAACTAAGGTAAGCACCCACTTAATTACTTGGAGCCACCCGTGAGATAACCAGACTTAGGTGGACCTCGATTTGAAAGCATTGGGGCTCATCAGTGCTAAAGGTCATATATGCATCTAAAGGGTTTGGCCTGCAAGCTCACAGTTTCTTAGTAGCAATAAGCCATGAACAAATGGTTGGGATTTTGATACTGAGGTTCTTCACTCCCATGTGGCTACAGGGTCCCAAGGCTTTGGGCCATCCTTGACTATTTTCCCAGGCCACAAGCAGGGAGCTGGATGGGAAGCGGGGCCAACTGACATGCATATGGGATCCCGGCATGCTCAGAGTGAGGACTTCAATCACTAGGCTGCTGCGCTGTGCCCTATGTATATATATATACATATATATTTTTAAGCTTTTGTTTCTTTATTTGAGAGAGGGATAGAGGAAGGCATCCCATCTGCTGGTCCAGTAACCAGATGCCTGCATGGGTCAGATCTGGACCAGACTAGGGAATAGAATCTAGTCTCACTGTGTGGTGAGGAACCTTAGGATCAAAATCCCAACCATTTGTTCATGGCTTGTTGCTACTAAGAAACTGTGAGCTTGCAGGCCAAACGGCCTATGTGACCTTTAGCACTGATGAGCCCCAATGCTTTCAAATCGAGGTCCACCTAAGTCTGGTTATCTCACAGGTGGCTCCAAGTAATTAAGTGGGTGCTTACCTTAGTTGCTGGAGGCATGGGCTGTGCAGCCGAGATAGGTAGGGAATGTGTGGTATTTCCCCTCACCTTGCAGACTCTTGTGAATTACCCCTTTTCAAGCTATTGTGGACAGCGCCTATAAAAATCCTATGAGGGCCCACCGAGGTGGCCTAGCACTAAAAGTCCTTGCCTTGAACGCACCAGGATCCCATATCGGCGGCACTGGTTCTAATCCCAGCAGCCCCACTTCTCACCCAGCTCCCTGCTTGTGGCCTGGGAAAGCAGTCGATGACGGCCCAAAGCCTTGGGACCCTGCACCTACATGGAAACCTGGAGGAAGTTCCTGGTTCCTGGCTTCAGATCGGTGCAGCACGAGCTATTGTGGTCACTTGGGGAGTGAATCATTGGATGGAAGATCTTCTTTGTCTCTCCTCCTCTCTATGTATCTGACTTTGCAATAAAAATAAATCTTTAAAAAAAAAAAAAAAAGACTATGATTGTGCTGTCCCAGGCTGCAGTCCAGTAAAAGGGTGTTAGTCCCAACCGGCTGGTTGGCCGATCGGTCAGCCATGTGCCATGCTGAGTTTGAATAAACCATCCTTGTACACTTGGATCAACTTCAGACTGCTGGTAATTTCTGGGGATCTCAAAATCTGGCCACAACAGTGGCAGGAACCCAATTATTTGAGCCATTAATGCTGCCTCCCAAGGTCCATATTGGGCAGAAAATTGGAGTTAGGAGCTGGGATTGAACTCAGGCACTCCAGTGTGGCCATAGACATACCTGCCCCACCTTGGATTCCTTATGATAGCTGATGTAATGTAAGGATCAGAGAATAATGGCAAGGAAGAAAGTCCTCACAGGCTCAACACAGGTGCAATTTTGGACTAAACACCTGTGGCCCACACTTGCTTGCCTGGGGGTCTGGAGCCCTCAACTGTGGAGGACAGACTGTAAATGTGAAGACATGAAAGGAGAACAGTTTGCACATTGCACTGGTGCCACCTGAACTGGGGCCAGTTATCTTCTCATCCTGGTACTGGGAAGTCACCTTCTCAAAGGAATGTTTACGCCCTGCTACAGCTAAAAGGACAGTTTTTTCTGTAGCTGCTGTTTCTCAAGTGCCTTAGTGTGAAATAAACAGAATGTGGAATCAGCACATTCTGGGGTGTCCTGTTCTGGTTGGGTTCATGATTGTGTATGGGGATGCACAGTATTATAACAATTTTTTTTTTTAAGAAAATGAGTTTGGGGTCACACAGCCTGAGTTTGAGTCTCTGGTCTTCCATTTACTAACTGTAACTCTGTAACTTTGGGACATTTATTTGTCCTTCATATGCATAAGTGGATAATAGCTGAGTCTGCTTCATTCTAGTGTCTCCAATGACTAACACATTTGCTGGTATGTAGTGGGTACTTAGTGTTACCAGAAATGCCCGGTGGGTTCTTTCCTCAGCTTAGTATAGAAATAAAAAGCCGGGAATCTGTTGCAAACAGAAAAGTTTATTTGCGAAGGGACCAGGGAGCAGGGAAGGGAAGGAAGGGGAAGCACCTCCGGAAAAGAAGCCGGGAGGTGGGGTGCTCTCAAAAGAGGAGGGAGAGAGAGACACCAAAGGTTTGAGGAAGGGTCTAGGGGTTTTAAGCCTTCCTTGACCCCTCCTTGTTGGGCGGGGAACCTATAGGTGAGATGTTCCCCATTGGTGATCTCTTGATTAATTAGGAAATGGGTGGACAATGCTGGTACCGCCCACCTGAAGGTGTGGCCAAGACCTCAGAGGACCTGGATGGTCTCACTTAGGGAAAATCATCCAGTAACTCTGTGGATGAATGAATGATTTGGGGGTGGAGTTAAGATTTATTTATTTTTAAGGAAAAGCAGATTTACAGAAAGAGACAGAAAGATCTGCCATCAGCTGATTAACTGCCCAAGTGGCCACAATAACTGGCCAAAGCAGGATCTCCCAAATGGGTGCAGGGTCCCAAGACTGGGCCATCCTCGACTGCTTTCCCAGGCCACAAGCAGGGAGCTGGATGGGAAGTAGAGCAATCAGGATTAGAACCGAAATCCATATGGGATCCCAGCACAGGTAAGGCAAGGATTTAGTCACTAGGCTACCGTTCTAGGCTCTGAATGGTTTTTTTGTTGTTGTTGTTGTAAACTAAGATTCCATCATTTGGGGCCAATGTCACAATGCCATAGGTAGATTCACCACTTGAGATGCCAACATCCCATAATGGAGAAATTGCTCTAGTCCCGGCTCTTCTGCCTCTGGTCCACTTTCCTGTTGGTGCGCCCAGGAATTCTGAGCTCTTGGATGTATCCTGGACCAGCCTGGGCCATTGTGAACATTTGGGGAATGAATTAGTACAGGAAGATCACTTGGTGCCTCTCCCTCTCCCTTTCTTGTCATTCTGCCTTTCAAATAAATAGATGAGGGTTGGATACAATGGCCCATTTTAACAAGCCTTCCAGGTAATTTTGATATACCAAGTCAGAGCATTCTTTTGAGGGTTAATTAGGCATTACTAAGAGTAGAGGCAAAACCTTTCATGAGCTGAGTGATTTTTTTTTAAATGATGTTTAAAACCCTGGGAGTTAGGGCACCCTCCTAACCAGCCAGCAAAAGGACACCCCAGGATTATCTTTGAGGAGGGCAACTTAGCACCCAAAACTCTTTGCTGTTTTAAGATTTATTTATTTTTACTGGGAAGTCAGGTTTACAGAGAGACAGATCTATTTTTTTAAAAGATTTTTTAAAAATTTTTTATTGCAAAGTCAGATATACAAAGAGGAGAAGAGATAGAGAGGAAGATCTTCCATCTGATGGTTCACTCCCCAAGTGACTGCAACGGCCGGTCCTGTGCTGATCCGAAGCCAGGAACCAGGAACTGCCTCCAGGTCTCCCATGTGGGTGCAGGGTCCCAAGGCTTTGGGCCGTCATCGACTGCTTTCCCAGATCATAAGCAGGGAGCTGGATGGGAAACAGAACATCTGGGACATGAATTGGTTGCATATTTGGAATCCTGGGGTCTGTAAGGTGAGGATTTAGCCACTAGCCTATCAGGTTGGCCTCCCAAAAAAACTCTTTGTAAATGTGCATACTTCTGCACCTTGTAGGTCCAATTCAGGGAATTTACATTCAGGGGAAAAAAATAAATGCTTGCCGAGCTTTGTAGTCATCCCACTTCTTCAGTTACAGAGAGGGAGGGAGGGAGAGACATTTGGCTGCAACAGTCACCGGAGCTGGGCAGGGTTGAAGCCAGGAAACTAGTTCTTCACCTGGGTTTCCCCTGTGGGTGCAGGGTCCTCTTTTGCTGCTTTCCCAGGTCCATTAGCAGGGAGCTCGATCAGAAGTGAAGCAGTCAGGACTCAAACAGCTACCCATATGGAACCTCTTAACCCACAGTGTCACACAGGCCCCAGAATAAATAAGTATTTTTTTTTTTTTAAGAAAAAGCACAAGTTGGCAAGATAGAAAAAAGATTGATATGAGGCTAGCATGCTGGTTCAATAGATTAATCCCCCACCTTGCACTGCCAGCATCCCAGATGCCAGTTCTGGTCCCAGCTGCTTCACTGCTGATCCAGCTCCGGCCATTGTTGCCATTTGGGAACTGAATGAGCAGATGAAAGATCTCTGTCTGCTGGTCTTTCTTTTCTTTCTTCTTTCTTAAAAAGATTTATTTATTTTTATTGGAAAGTCAGATATACAGAGGAGGAGAGACAGAGAGGAAGATACTTTGTCCACCAATTCACTTCCCAAGTGGACAAAACGGCCAGAGCTCAGCCGATCCATAAGCCAGGAGCCTCTTCCTGGTTTCCCACAGGGGTGCAGGGTCCTAAGGCCTTGGGCTGTCCTTGACTGCTTCTCCAGGCCCCAAGCAAAGAGCTGGAATGGAAGTGGAGCAGCTGGGATTAGAACCGATGCCTATATGGGACTCTGGAGTATGCAAGGCAAGGACTTTGGTCATCAGGACACCGCAGAAGGCCTCTCTATAGCTCTTTCAAAAAACAAAACAAAAACAAAAGAGTGATGGTGGCAGGGATTGATAAACACTGCCTCTCAAAGATGACTATTAAATACTTTCAGACCATATGGTGCCCATCCCCAGTCCTCAACTCTTAATTGTGTGGTTTTGGAAATGAATGTGTGTGTGGCTGGGCTCCAGTAACATTTTCATTACAAAACAGGTAGTCTTCCGGCTGGATTCAACTCACAAGTTACAGGTCTGCTGCAAACAGGGCACAACTTTCCCTTAAGTGCTCAATAGTTTCCACGTCTGTCTGTGCAGTGACCTCATTCCTGAAACTCTGCAAGGCAGAAACTTCATGCGGCTGTTCCTCTCCAGGACATGGGATGTTGTTCCAGGTTATGCCATTAGAAACAGCACTGCTATTTGTTGCTACATCCTGTCTCCTTGTCCGTTTTGCAGAGAGAATTCCTAGAGTGGAATTGCTGAGTCAAAGGACAGGAATTTAAAATTTTGATCATACTACCAAATTGCTCTCAGGAGTTTTACTCAGAAAGTCACAGAATCCTGTGATTCTCATTGCCTAATTTTATTCCTGCTGATTTCTGCCAAATTTTAGATTTTGCAATAAATGGGAAAGATCACAAGACCAACAGAGGTAACAGTGAACTATGTGGCAAGTAATTCAACTCTAGGACTCTTCATTCATTCATTTTTTTTTTAAGATTTATTTTATTTTTATTGGAAAGGCGGATATACAGAGAGGACAGAGAGGAAGATCTTCCATCTGTTGATTCACTCCCCAGGTAAGCGCAACAGGCGATGCTATGCCAATCCAAAGGCAGGATCCGGGAACTTCTTCCGGGTATCCCACACACGGGTGCAGGGTTCCAAAGCTTTGGGCCGTCCCCAACTGCTTTCCCAGGCCACAAGCAGGGAGCTGGATGGGAAGTGGAGCTGCTGGGATTAGAACCGGTGCCTATATGGGATCCTGGGCGTGCAAGGCAAGGACCTTAACTACTGTGCCACCGCACTGGGCCCAGACTCTTCATTCTTTAAGACTTATTTATCTCTTACTTGAAAGGCACAGTGAGAGAAAAATCTTCCATCTACTGGTACACTCTCCAGATGGATACAAAAGCCCAGATATGGGTCAGGTGGAGGCCTGGAGCTTCATCTGGGTCTCCCATGCGGGTGGCAGTTTCAAAAACTTGAAGCCACTGTCTGCTATTTCCTAGGATACATTAGGGGGAAGATGGACTGGAAGAAGAGCAACAAAGACTCAACCTGGGAACTCTGGAAATGCTCGCCTCCCTAGTGCAGCCTAAGGCACTGGGCCACAATATCCACCCCCGGGTGTAATATTAAAAAGCTCTTCATAGTGTTTGAACTATTCAGTATCTCACAGGTTATATCAGCTTTCATAAGCTATTACGTTATACAGAACACTACACATAAGAAAATGTAAAACTAGGAAAGCAAGTTAAATCAGTACATGGTCTCAAAATCAGGGTGCTGGCTGGGATAGTAGACCACAGCTGTTCAGTGCTACTTGGGGAAATAAAACAAGGCGGTCAGGGGAGCTTCTCACTGCTACAAGTGCCTGTGACTGCACAGTCATCTCAGTAACACATCTGTTAACTCTGAAGATTTCCTGAGTGATACAAATGGGCTCTGTCACAGTGGGGGTACTGAGGCTGAGCCGCTGGAAGCCGACCAGGGATTGTAGATAAAAAAAAACAGGCTGGGATTAAACTCAGGCCTGTCTGGCTGCAAATGCCAAATTGCAAAGCTGTTTTGGTTGACTCTAACGTAAATGACTCAAAGGGCCACTTAGTTAAATAAAGTTAAAAAAGGGCCCAGCACAGTAGCCTAGCAGCTAAAATCCTCACCTGAAACCACCAGGATTCCATATGGGTACTGGTTCTAATCCCAGAGGCCCCTCTTCCCATTCAGCTCCCTGCTTATGATCTGGGAAAGCAGTCAAGGATGGCCCAAGGCCTTGGGAACCTGCACCCTTGTGGAAGGCCCAGAAGAGGCTCCAGGATCCTGGCTTCAGATTGGTACAGCTCCAGCCACTGTGGCCGCTTGGGGAGTGAATTGGTGGACAGAGTATCTTCATCTCTGTCTCTCCTCCTCTCTGTATATCTGACTTTGCAATACAAATTAAAAAAAAAAAAATCTTAAAAAAATAAAGTAACAAAAGAGGTAACAGTATCACTTCAAAGGGGAAGAAAGCTATGCTTTTTCACAAAATAAAAATTAAAAGATGTCCCCTGCTGCACCATCTTATATACCTCTCAGTTTGGGTTCCAGCTGCCCCACTCTGGATTCTGTTGCTTTAACAGTGTGCTTGGGAAAGCAGAGGAGGATGGTTTAAGTACTGGGTCCTGACACTCACACTGGAGACCCAGAGGAGACTCCTGGCTCCTGGCTTAGGGCCAGCCCAGCTCTGACTGTTGTGGCCATTTGGGCAACAAATCCGCAGGTAGAAGCCCTCTCTGTCTCTTCCTCCAACTCTGGTTTACAAACAAATCAGTCTTTGAAAAAAAAAATACATAAAAATATTCTAAATCAGGTTTCAGCAAAATAATTTTATTTGCTCATACACAGTCAACATATACATCCAGTATGTGTTCCTCTTGCACAACTGTTCACAAATGACTTCCAAACCTTTGCTATTATATAAGCGGGTAAGTTATCTTAGATGAGACATGAACAATGCTTTGAGACAAGTAATATTCTGAGAGCCTTGGCCGGGTCACGGCAGATGTTTAGTGAGATGAGTTCTGTAAATCCAGGCCTCTGAAGAGTTACTACATTTGCATCTGAGGTTTTCAGGTGAAAAGGCTGTGGTAACATCAGCTTGCGCTCCAGGGAAACTGATTTAGTTTTTCTGGTGATGGAACCACTTGTCCACTGTATTCAGAGAAAAGAAAAACAAATTAGAATTCCTATTCAGCATCAACATTACCCACAACAGGAAACAAAGAATAAAGTACTTGCTAATTGCATCGTGATTTTCAAATCTGTTTTTCATGAGGCTGAACTTGTTTTTAATAGAAAAACTTTATGGAGAATTCTAACACAGAATGGGGAAGAGGGCTGCTTTCTGGGTGAAGTACGCCATGGCCAGAGAGGGACGTGGAGCCCGGCCCCGTTATGGCTCACAGGCAGCTACGTGGGACTCAGGGCAACTCTAGGGGGTCACTGCCCAGAGACCACGATGACAGAGCGGCATTAAACACGGCATCTGTTGAGCAGCCCATCCTTCCCACAAGCTACTCAACTGTCTCCTTCTCTTTCTCCCCGTACGTGTGTGGTGTGTAGGTAAGCATGCAGAACCATCTGGAGGACATGATGCTCAGCGCAATCAGCCAGGCCTAAACTGCAAATGCTGCAGGATCTCACTTACACGTGGGATCCGAGCAAGCGGAACTCACAGCGGTAGAGTGCAGGATGCTGGGTGCCAGGGGCCAGGGCAGGAAGGGCACCCATGCTGCTCAACGGGCATCATGTCGCCGTTAGAGAGCGGGGACAGGCTTCAGGGAGCCAGTGCACGCAACAATAAGTAACAATGCACTGTAAATGTCAAAACTGAGGCATGCACTCCAAAAAGCATGAAATGCTTTGTACACACACAAAAAGCATGAGATGGATTTAATCAAGTAGCCCAATTTTATCACTCCACATTGTAACCCGTAACTATAATTATTTGTCAATTAAAAGTAAAATATAAATTATTTGCATAGGATGTAAAGAGACTTCATGCTTTATTTACAGAATGCAGATCTTACCATCTGTTGGTATTGTGCAGGCAGATTCACATGGTGGTGGTAACTAAAATAAAACAAAAATTTATTAGTCTAATTTTAGAGGAGAAAAAAAGCGTAAAAGTAAAAATGACAAACATTTTAAAGATTCTAAACACCAGCTCTCCCAAATTTAGGTTCTAAATGTCACATGGAACCCTGTGAAGGTCACTCTACTGCTATGAGCAGCTAACAAATTCAGTCTTCTTAAGTTTCAATGGCAGAGTGTATGTTTCTGAAAGAGAACAGACTTTTATACATACAAACACATGTAACGCAGAGAAAGTTCTCGTTGAAATTGATGATGGCAGTTAACCACTGATTTTTGCTTCCCAACTCTTGTCACTCAACTTTATCAGGGTTCATCGATAAACAAAAATGAATTTCCGTGTGTCAGTGTCAGACTGTCCTTTCCCCTTATACTGCCATTGACAAGGCCATAAAAAGACCTCATTTTCTTTTGTTTCCCTTATTTACTGTTGCAAATGTAAATAATTTATGACCTAATTTATTCTCTTATAACCCAAATCAAACAATTAAAAACAGTACAGAAAGTTCTCCCTTTGATGGATGACTGAACCCCCTTACTCCCAGTCCTTCCTAGTGTTGTGTGTTATCACTAACTCTTCAATCCTTGCTGTGACCAAACCAAGTCAATGTCCACTGGTTCTTTGAGAAATGGCTTCTGCGAGACAACAGGCATTACTTGCGTTACCTGGAACATTCTGGAATCACTTTGATTTTGCTGCCCACTTGCCCTCAGCTTCTCCCTCAAACATATTCTTGTTGTGCTCTGGGTTCTAATTTTAACGCTCTACAGGGTCATGTGCATACAGGCAGTGCTCAGCTAGTTGTTGAAAGGACTGCCTATCCCCATTTAGCCTTAGCCCACAGGTATTTTCTCTCTAAAGGCAATGTGACATACAGCGTCCACGATGGCTTTGGCTGCATCAGGATCACACTTGAAGGGGCTTTCGGACACTGTTGTATTCATGCTGTTAAATAAAACAAAAGTAGGTGTAAGATGAGACCATAAAAATAACACCCCTTTCGAGTTACAAAATAAGGTGGAGATGCTGGGCCAGATGACATTCAAGTGTGGTTTAACTGAAAACTTTCTCATCTATATTAAATATTCTAATGATTTATGTGGGCAAGGTAAAGCTATTCTTGTGGTCAATTTTATCCAAATATCTTATTAAGTACAGATTTAAGCATCTGAGAAAGCTCAGTTCCAATCACTGTAGGTAAAACCTCTGACACCACATTCCTGGCAAACATAATGTCTCAAATAGCAGGACGAGAGTGCCGGCTGGAGCTGTGGCTGCTCCATTCCCCAGCTTTTCCTACCAGTGTGCACCTCAGGAGGAGGCAGGTGATGACTCAAGGGCTCGGGTTCCTGATGCCCACACGGAAGACGTGGACTGGCCCAGCCCCAGTGGCTGCAGGAATGTGGGAAGTGACAAATGGAAGAAGATCCCTCTCCAACTCTCTGCCTTCTAAATCAAGTGAAAGTAGGGGATATCCCTGCTCTGATCTGGCTCTCTGCTAACAGACCAAGAAAAGCAGTGGAAGATGGACTAAACGTTGGGGCCAGCTCCGGCCATTACGGCCACTTGGGGAGTCAACCAGCAAAGAAGATGTTCTCTCTCTCCCCCTCTCTGTATATATCTACCTTTCCAATAAAAACAAATTCTTTAAAAGTTAATAATAATAAAATTTGAAATTTACTCATAGTTTTTTAGTTATATGCCTGTTCATGACTTTACATTTTTCCAGACACATGAATTTCAAAATTCTTTGTGCCCCAAAATTGATCTTACAATTTCATTTTTTTCTTGATCATGTTTCATTGCTTTTAAAGATTTATTTTATTTTTATTGGAAAGTCAGATATACAGACAGGAGGAGACAGAGAAGAAGGTCTCTGTGTGCCTGGGAAAGAATGCCCAAGTGCGTTGAGAGACCCAGAGGAAGCTCCTGGCTAACTGGCTCTGGTCTGGCCTAGTTCTAGCCATTACAGTTAAAATTAAAAATAAGAAAAAGGGAACACTTACCAGCTAATTCCCTTTCCATCCGTCTTCTTAGTCACTAGAGCTTTCCAATAGTCATGAGTGCTTTTAATAATATCAACTGCAAAGTCCTATAGTTGGAAGAGATAAGCATTAAAACAACAGAAAGACATTCTGTTTTCCCAACACTTAATATTTTGACTCTTATAAACTACTTTCAGTGCTAAAATGGAAAAGGGGCTCTATGAGTACCAGTTTGAATCTCAACTGTTCCACTTCCAATCCAGCTCCCTATTAATGCTCCTGGGAAAGCAGTGGAATATGGTCCAAGTGCTTGGGTTCCTACAATACACGTGGGAAACCCAGATAGAGTTCCAGGCTCTTGGCTTCAGTCTGGCCCAAGCTTGGCCCACTGAGGCCACTTGGAGTGAGCCAGTGAATAGATTTTTCTTTCATCTCTCCTCTCTCTGTGTAGTTCCGCCTTTCCAATAAAATAAATAAACATTGCTTTTTAAAATGGAAAACAACATTTAAATGAGTAACATCGCTACTGTCTTGGGCCTTTAAACTTTGGTTTTATAAATCTTTCTTTCTTTAAAAATTTATTTTTATTGGCAAGGCAGATTTACAGAGAGAAGGAGATATAGTGAGAAAGATCCTCTATCTGCTTTTCACTCCCCAAATGGCCACAACAGCCAGAGCTGAGCCGATCTGAAGCTAGGAGCCAGGAGTCTCTTCTGGGTCTCCACATGGGTACAGGGTCCCAAGGCTTTGGGCCATTATCCACTGCTTTCCCAGGCCACATGCAGGGAGCTGGAAAGGACATGGAGCAACCAGGACACAAACTGGCACCCAGGTGGGATCCTGGAGGATGCAAGGCCAGGATTTAGCCACTAGGCTAGTGTGCTGGGCCCTGGTTTTATAAATCTTCAGACAGAGCAATACGGTTAAATATCACATATCAGCAGAAAAAGGCCCTGAAGCTATAATTCTGAATAACACATTACCTTATCTTTAAATTCTGCATTGAAAGCAAATTCATTTTCTGGTTTTCCATCAGGAACCTTGTACCTTCTAAACCAGTCCACAGTAGCTTCTAGGTAGCCAGGTTTCAGCCGTTTGACATCATTAATATCTAAGAGGAAGACAAGCAGATTGCAGGATCAATGGTCATTATATATATAGTTAACAGAACAAACTGTGGGTTGGGTTATCGAAAGGTCAATGCAGGGTCTCGCGTGTGCGGTGCAGTGGTTACGCTGCTCTGGGAGTGCACATCCCAAACCGGAGTGCACTGTGCCAGTTCCAGCTTCTCTGCTTCCCATCCGGTGTGCTGCTAATGCACACTCTGGAAGGCAGCAGGAGATAGCTCAAGCTTCGACCCCGTCAGCCATGTGAGAGACCGACATTAAGTTCCAGTCTCACGGTTTTGTTCTGGTCCAGTCATGGTTATTGTGGGCACTCGGGGGAGTGAACTAGCAGATGGAAAACTCCATTTAGGTGTTTGTGCCTTTCAAAATATAAATGAAAACATTTTTTAAAAAAATCTTAAAACTCCATATAGCGTGACTGCTAACCATTTTGTTGAACCAAGAACCCATACACATTAAAAGGCAATCACCTCATGTCTTAAGGTAGCTCTTACTATAAGTTCTAAAAGACCAGAGGAGATAGTAACTGCTATCAGGTAAGAGAAAGGAAAGATGATTGGGGGCCGCATAATGAAAGAACCAGCTGGACAGTCTTGGTAACTCCTAAGAGAGGGTGGAAGATGCTAAAAGTCAGGTTGATACTGCTGCTTTGGAGGGCTACACCCCAATCGCATACTGAAGGGTAAGAGAATTTGTGACACTCTCTATTAAACATGATGAAACTGTGCTGGACAACCCAGGCATCTTCCACAGTGCTCCAGTTCTGAGCAACAGAAAAGTGAGTTTAAAACCTTTACTTTTTGTGCAGGAGCCCACGCTGTGGTGCAGCAGGTGAAGCCTTGATGACAATGCCACCATCCATGTCCGAGTGGGGGGTTCCAATCTCAGTTACTCTGCTTCTGACCCAGCTTCCTGCGACGGCCTCTGGGAAGGCAGCCAGGGAAGGTCCAGGTTCTTGGGCCCCTGTCACCCACCTGGGAGGGCAGGACGTAGCTCCTGGCTTCAGCCTGCTTCGGATCTGCCTGTTGCAACCATCTGGGGGTAAATCAATGGGCAGAAGCTATCCATTTCCCCCTATCTCCATGTCATTCTACTTTTTAAATAAAACTTTTAATTTTATTTATTTATTCTTTTTTTTAAAGATTTATTTTCATTGGGAAGTCAGATTTACAGAGAGAAGGAAAGACAAAGATCTATAGTGTGCTGGCTGACTTCCCAAGTGGCTGCAACAGCTAGAGCTGAGCCAATCCAAAGCCAGGAGCTTCTTCCAGATCTCCCACATGGATGCAGAGTCCCAAGGCTTTGGGCCATCTTCTCCTGCTTTCGCAGGCCACAAGCAGGGAGCTGGATGGGAAGTGGAACAGCTAGGAAATCAACCAGAGTCCATATGTGATCCCAGCACATGCAAGGCTACCCTGTTGAGGCCATAAGTACTTTAAAAAAAAGTTTCTGTACAGCCATCAACAGTTGCCAAGCTCAATATCATAAAAGTGAACTTCAAATATTTGTACAAAATTGGCTCTAGTCCAAATCAGGACCTATGTGAAGAGTCATGCTTTCGGGGGCAGGTCCAGCTTAGTGGCTACAGTGTCATGCAGGACACCCACATGCTGGATTCAAGTGCCTGACTCAGGTCCCAGCTACACTGCTTCTGATGTAGCTCCTGCTAACCTGCAGGTAACCCAGGAGGAGCAGCCAAGCACTCAGTCCTTGTCCCAGCAGAGTGCCCTGCTTCCATGCCAATCATAAGCCCCAGGCCTCCTGTACTTCCCGTATGACCAAAGACATCAGGGTTCCCGTTTTCCTCTCCTCAGGTTCCAGCACAGGCTGGAAAGGGTCACAGAACTGAAGAAACTATTTTACAGGCTTACTGTACAACTGGTTTATCACAAAAGGTACCATCAGGACAAGCAAGTGGAGGAGTTATGGGTGGGGTTAGCTGTAGTGAGGACACTGACTTCAGCTAGCATCTAGAGAAAGCAACCGAACACTTGCCCCACAGAACTGGGCATTCAGATGTACCTGTTTTCAAGTCATCAAATGATTCTACTACATGAAAATAATACACTAGCACACCAGTACTGAATTGGTGACAGCCATGCCTTCTAGAATGTTCTTGAGTATAAGGAACCCCAGTGATCAGTCAGAGAGCTCTAACACTGAGTAGTGAACAAATGACACGAACCCACGCCTTGCCACACAAAGTTTAAACAACGCACAGATTCTGCCACACAGGGAAGGCTTCTCCTCCTCCTCGCTGTCCTGCCACAGGGCTGGCATCCTCCCAGTCCTTTTCCCATGAGTTCACACACATTTGGAGGGCACATACTCTCAAGATGACTCCACTGGTGATGGTGACCTTGTCCCACCTACATCCCCAATGGAGGCTGTTTCCCATATTTCTCTTTAACCATGACCCGCTTCCCTACTACTCACTGTGGAAGGAAATGACCATGAATGACATGCTACCCCTCAAAGGGACAGCATCAACATCAACTTGGGAATTCTTCTGCCTAAGAGACTTGGTTATTTTCCCCATGTGTTTATGTATTCAATCATCTGTTTACGTGCACAAGGACTCAGGGACATTTGTTTCAAGCTCTCAGTTCTAACCCAGGGCTGTTCTGGCCTTTGCCACGGGAGCTCACAGCTGTGTGTTCCTTTCACAGACCCTCATTATTCCTCCAAGGCACTTCCTGTTTTTTTGGCCTATAATTATAATTTTTTAAATTTTATTTTTGATGATTTTTACATAGTTGGATACGAAGGGCCAAAGGCTAGAGCAAAGTGGGTTAGACCATTATTTTGATTTTCTCTTTTTTCCTTTCTGTATCTAGGGGGAAGAAGGGGCGGAGATAAAGCGAGAAGTTACACCCAGCCTTCCAACCATCCCATGATGGTTGGAAATCAAGGCTACATTAGACACAACATATACACATGCTGTTTTTGAAAAAATTACTTTAGATACATAGATTATAGCAGTAGGCCACACCCACATACTTGCAGCCAATTTCCAAAAAGAATGCTTAGATAATACAATGAGAAAAAAAAAATCGGTAATGGGAAAACTGGATCTTCACCTGTAAAAGAATAAACTGGACCTCTGCTTCACATCCTACACAAAAATCAACTCAAAACAGATGAAGACTAGTATCTGAGCTCAGTTTACAAAACTCTTAGTAGGAAACACAAGTTTAAATCTCCATGATCCTGGATTAGGCAACAGTGTCAGATATAGCATCACAAGCATAAACAACAGGAGAAAAAAAAGGAATTGGACTTCATCAAAACTAAAAAAAAGGGGGGGAGGCACCAGCTGGCACCATGACAGGCTAGGCCTCAACCTGCACACCAGCACCCCATATGAGCACAGGTTCAAGTTCTGAACTGGCTCCACTTGCAACTCAGTTTCCTGCTAACTGGGAAAGCAGAGGACGATGGCCCAAGTGCTTGGGACGCCACCACTCATGTGGGAGGCCTGGAAGATGCTCCTGGCTTTGGACTAGACCAGCTCTGGCCATCACAGCCATCTGGGGAGTAAACCAGTGGATGGAAGATCTCTTTCTGTTTCTCCTTCTGTTTTTCTAACTCTGCCTTTCAAATGAAAACAAGCATTAAAAAATTTAAAAACTTACGTACTTTAAGGGATATGCTTAAAGAGAAAATGAAAGCAACAGTCTGCAGAATGGAATAAAATCCAGGTAAAACATATACTGATAGCGTGCCCTGGTCAGGGTCACTGCTGCCCCAGGCCCCACTGCTCCAGGCTGCCATGGTTAGTTGGCAGGGGATGTGATTTTTGTCAGCACAGGTTAAGTCTGCAGGTACCCAACACCGTGGACTCTGCAGATTTCCTTACCGTTGTAATTGGCAGCATCAGGATCATCCACATTAATAGCAATGACTTTCCAGTCAGTCTCCCCTTCGTCGATCATAGCCAATATGCCCAGAACTTTGACCTTGATGATTTCACCTCTTGCACACACCTGAGAGTCAACAACCACAGTTAGGACAATCAACAGAATGAAACTTCAGAAGGAAAGCTTTACCTGACAGATAATGCAAGCTCCGCAGGAGGATGCCAAGGTTCTGACAACTTACCTGAGGATTCCTCCCTAAGCAAGCTTGTGAAAGCTGGACAGGGAAGTGCTCGACTAAGTGCTGCTAAGGTTGAAAATGGGTCTTATAGGCCCTATTTTTTCAAAAGTTTCTTATAGTATAAGAAACATTAATTACCCCAAACTATGTCTGATGTGCTAAAGACTATGGTATACTATAATCTATGTCAAAGACATTGCTTAATGCTCTTTCTGTACCTTCTATTTTATAGAGGACACTGAATTAGGCAATTCATACAACACGACTTAAAATTTACTTATGGGGTGGAACATTGGTGCAGTCACCAAGATGCTGTGTGGGATACCTGCATCCATGTCAGACTGACTGGGCACGTCCTACCCAGCTTCCAGTCCAACTTCCAGCTAATGCACTGGGAGACAACAGATGACAGCCTACATACTTGTGTTCTGCCACTCACGTGGGAGATTGAGCCTGGACCAGCTCTGGTCATTCTGGGATTTAGGAAATAAGTTGGCAATGAGCGCTATCTTTCTGCCTCTCAACTAAATAAGCAAATAAACAAAACCTTTGACTGGATGAAGCCCCTATACCATGCTGGCATCCCATAGGGACTTTGGTAAGAATCTCAGCTGCTCCACTTCCAATCCAGCTTCCTGTTAACAAAGCTGGGAAAGTTGCAAAAGATGGTCCATGTCCTTGGAGTCCTTGGGCCCTTCCACACACATGGAGTTCTAAGCATCTGGCTTTGACCTTGGCCCAACCCTAGCTGTCACAGCCATTTGGGGAATGAACTGATGGATAGAAGATCTGTGTGTATACACGTCTCCCTCTAACTCTACCTTTTTCCATAATGAGGTATCATGTGCTGCTTTCCAGGGAGTGCACCAGCAGGAGCCAGAAGCAGAAACACAACCAGGACAGCCTGATGAGGTTTAAGCCTGATGCTTAAACCACCATACCAAACATCTACACCCAGAACAACTTGGTGTTTTTGTTGTTTACTATTTCTCTGAGCCTTAGAGAGATCATAAATAAGTGTGGAGGGGCAGAGATAGACAAGAGTTTCTCCATCTGCTGGTTCTCTTCCCAAATACTCACAAAGGTTAAGGCTCCACCAAATAGTAGGTGGGAACTGGGACTGTGAGCTAGGTCTCCCATACAGGTGATGGGTTCAAACACTTGAGCTAGCTTGTGCTATCCCTCAGGGTGCATGGTTAGCAGGGAGCTAGAACTGGGAGCAGAGCCGAGACTCAAACCTGTATGAGTGCGCAGGCATGGCACTCCTACAGGGAATGTGACCATCCCAAGAGGGAGCTTAACCACTAGGCCAAACATTCACCGCCCCCCCCCATCACTGCCCCAATCAGAATCGTAAAGTAACCCTGCCTGCTTGAGAAGCCCTTGCATAAGGCTCCAGCATGGGCGGCTACTTGGCTTGGGTCAGCTCACTGACCACTCCACACCAGGCAAGGTCTGCTTTGCACAGAGATGAACGTCCCTCCGGCACCCACAGAACACGCCTGCTCCTGGTGCACACTTTCCAGACTAGGTGTAAATGTACAAGTTAACACACATACTGATTAGAATGAGGTGGAATCTTCCCATTTGTGACCCAAAGAGACACTGTGCCCATTTCAGTATTGTTCACATATTTACACTAGTTTTTGAAATACAAATTTGGTATATTTCATTCATATAATTTCAACACTGAAGAGAAACAATACGTTTCATTACCTTACTTCCAATTTCACACACATCAATTGGGTCATTGTCACCACAACAGCCGGTATGTTTATCATTATGTCCGGGGTCTTCCCAAGTCTAAAAAAAAAAAAGAAGTACAAGGCTTGAAGCTTCTGATTCCTAACTTTCCATGCTGCTGACCAAATGGGTCATATTAACATTAACAAATAATAGCCCATAAGTCTTTCTGTGAAAATATAAACTTTCAGTTATTTCTTCTCATTTTAAATGCTCTTTATAGGTGCCAGTTTGGATCCCAGCTGTTCCACTTCTGATCATCTCCCTGCTGGTGGCCTAGGAAAGCACAAGAGGATGGTTTAGGGCCTTGGGCCATCCTCCACTTTCCCAGGCCATAAGCAGGGAGCTGGATCAAAGTGAAGCAGCCAGGACATGAACTGGTCCCATATGAGATGCTGCCACCACACCAGTCCCTCAGATTTTCTCTATAACACATTTCCAAAAAAGAGTCAAGACAGGCAAAACAGGAAAACAGCCAGGAGGCAGGACAGACGATCCATACAGATTTTCTGAAGCCTTCAACGACTGGCCTTCTTTCCTCGCTAAACTGCAAGCCAGAGTCCTTGCAGGGCATCTCAGAAAGAACAGAAACCTTTGCTTGCCCGGAAGCTAGTGTAAAACTCAGCTGTGGCTGGTGCTCTTCACCACCATGGAGGACAGAGGACTTGGATCTGTTTGCCTAGTGAGTGGGCAGAAAGACAGCAGGCAGAAAGAGAGGAGGGTAAAGTCAACCCACCCGACACAGGCAGCAGTAATGCTGAGACCATCAAGGACAGCCCACGAGAGGGGCAGCACTTCAGCAAGGCTCTCCCAGGAGGCCCCAATGAGGCCAAACCCTAATTCATCTGAGTACAAGGTGAAGAGTTCCCATATGGCAGACAAGTGACTCTGGGATTACAGAACAATCCAGATGAGTCTGCCCCTTTGTTCCATAACTCTGTGGATCAGAACCCACCTCACGCTGTCCCTGTGCTGCGGGTTAAATGGCACATCATGCAGAGGCAGCTCCTCAAACAGCGGTCGGGAAGCAAATGCCCTCCCCACTGTGCCACAGGAGCTGGCCTAAAGCAAGAGAATCCGGGCGAGAACAGGCCTGTGCCTCACTTGTCACAGTCACTAGGCAGAGTGTCTGGGGGAAGGAGACACCAACGCTTCCAGGAATGAGAAAGGCAGCCAAGTGGCTTAGGGTGCCGAGACCCAGCCTGCCAGATCCAACCATCAGGCATGCTTGGGATTGCATAGACCAGCTCCGCTCCGCAGAGTAGACATTCAACAGAACTCACATATAACCAATGCACAGGAGGAAGGAACACATTCTGATTCAACACAGGAGGAATTCTGCATTCAGTTCATCTTGAAAGTAAGCTTCTCAAGATGAGCTCTGAAGGCATGTAAATCTCTCTCTCTCTTTTTTACTAATAGCAGGAAGTTAATGTTTAGTAAACTAAAAATCTACATTCTAAGCAATCCAGGGAGACATACCTGAGGGATGGCACCGTAGTTCCAGATGTATCCCTTGTAAGGGAACAAGTTGGCCACATATCGGAGTTTTCCTTTCTTCACATCTTGTTTAATCGGATTTAAAGGGTCCTTGGTAGCTATCTGAAATAAAATTTTAAGTCACTGAGGTTTTCATGTGAAATCCCACTCACTGAAGGATCTGAGGGAATGACTTATAACATGCAGGGCCCCTAATTCTACTTCCACGATAATATTTTAGCCCTGACATAGCTTGATCTAGATTTGGCTCTGTAGTCATCCAGGAAGGGAAAAGCCAGAGCTCGGAGAATCATGCAGATGGAGGCTGGGGCCGGGGTCAGGACCGGGCAGCAGGGAAGGAGGGGGGAATACACGTTACCTCCATTTTCGCGTTAGACCAGCGTGGTACTTCCACCACCATGTGGAACACATCCTGAAAGAGACAGAGGAGGGGAGGGGGTTGCAGCGACCGCCAGCCTGTTCCCTTTCTTTGGTGGGGTGGGTTGCACCCGACTGCTCTCAGAGGCAAACTGTCAGGATCAGATCCCTGAAGTCAATGGGCTCTCCACAAAATGCACCAAGAAATTAAGACAGAGGATGACAGAAGAGAGGAAATCACATGATGAAAAATAGTCATTGCTGAACCAAAGGGGGGACGGTACATACTTGTCCACTGTGTACATTTTTTAAAAACTTACTTACGTAAGAGGTGGACAAGCAGAGCTCGCAACCAGTGATTTCACTCCCCGGATGACAGCACTGGCCAGGGCAAGGCCAGGGATGAAGCTGGGGACCAGGGACTCAATTCAGGTCTCCCACTTGTGCGGCAGGGCACGAGCTGCCTGAGGCAGGCTAGGGATCAAACCTAGATCCTCTGCTCTGCGATGCAAGGATCGAGTACTGCCCTGACTTTATCGTTACTCTCTTCTGTGCATTTTGAACTTGTCATTTAAAACGGAAAAAAAGAATTAAAAAAAAGAAAGAAAGAAAGAAAGAAAGAAAGAAAGAAAGAAAGAAAGAAAGAAAGAAAGAAAGAAAGAAAGAAAGAAAGAAAGAAAGAAAGAAAGAAAGAAAACCAGAAAGGGTAGAAAGAATGCTCCTAGAAAGGGGGGAAGCGGCTTTTAAATAAACAAAACTTCCATCCCTGGAGAAAGCCATTGTCAAAACAATATTTCCACAAATGCATGTCATTTTCTCCCTTGACATCGAAATTACTCAAAAATGTTTCCGAAGCTCCTCTTCTCAAGTCCTTTGTGAGATAAAGCCCCAATCAGCCTAATTACCTGGCCACACTGCAGTTCTGGTGTCAAACACTAATCAGCTCAATTGCCCACTTTATTCTCTCAATTTGGCTGTCTTTTAAAAACCAAGTCTCCTTAAAAATGATTAGAAGTTTGATCCTTAAAATGAAAGAATATGCGCCAAAAACACTTTAAGAAATGACAGCTCTATTGTTCAGGGTTTCCAGCCCTAAACAGACTACATTCAAGTGGATGAGATATTCTAGGCTGGAAGGGGACCACCCTGCCACTCATCCTGCACACCAGGGTGACATATGGACTCGACACAGGCTTTCTTGTTACAGGGAGCTTCAAGCACGCGGAATATTATTTTTCTGGGTAATCAGACTTCAGTGCAGTTTCCCTTGGTGCAAGGTGCAGAGGAAGCTAAATCCGTAATTACTGCTTACTAAAGTGGACTTAAAATAAAAACCGCTTAGATACAGTTTTCTTTTTTAAAAGAATGACTTCGGTCTATTTGACATCAAAAACAGGCTCTGGGAACCGTAAGGGAGAAAGTACAAAATGACCTTGCTGCTTAGCCAGCAGAAATGCTATATGTAGGTTTCTACTCACACGTGTTAAACTGCTGTCATTGCTACAAGTTCTGGGTTAAGCAAGTCGTGGGAGACTAAGGCATTCTATAAACCTCTGCTCCATGCTGATGATGCCTACTCGATACAACATAAAGATACAAAAATTATCTGCAGGTCTCTGATGTGCAACAAGCCAGGGTTTTATAAGTTGTGAGCAGCAATATCCGAAGACCCCACAAGGTGGAGCTGTTACGACACAAATGACTGAGCTATGCAGGTCAAGGAGAGATTTCCAAAGAAATCTCCAACAAATGAATAACCTGCTTCTGGAAATAACATCAAATGTTTCCATTAGATACATATATACAGACCCTAAAACAGCATTACCTAAATCTACATCGCTCCTGGGCAGGAAAAACGACAGAGGACATCTTTAGAACTTGCATACAGGTCCCAGACTTGAGGTCCACAACCTAGGTGAGTGATGGATCAGTCCTCACCTCATGAACATGTTTTCAAAACCCACGCCTGGCCCATTTTCACATGCGTGGAGCTGTCACAGTAATTACTGTGTACTTGAAAGCAATGAACCTGCAGTAGCCTTCAGCTACTGCTTTCTCCATCAGGAACTATCACAGAGGAATGTTTTTCAACATTCTTATAATTTATTTCTCCTAGCCTGCGTGGTTACCATTCAGGGAGTTGCCACTGAAATGCACAGGATTTTTAGTTACCCCATCGCTAGTAAAAGCTTCCCACAGGCCTGCCTGCCCTGTGATGTGGTAGGCAGCTCTCTCTAATGCCGGTGAGCCACAGACAGGCAACATACTCAATTAATTCCACTGCCTTGCCGAATCTCAGCAGGGAAGCAACACACGTCTTCATTAAGGGACTCAGATGCGCAGTGGCTTAGAAGTGGCTTCCAGCAGGACACAAAGAACATCTAGTGCCGCTGGCGCACCATGCCACACGGTCTCTCTCTCTCTCTCTCACACACACACGGTGGCTGAGAGCAGCATCAGTGAGCTGACTCCTGCATCTCTAAGTCATGCAAACACCAGCCTCCCAGGGCAAAGCGGAAGTCATCCTGCGGCCCACCTCTCGCCTTCTTTTTAAATCATTATTACTGTTGTGTCACAACAGAGAAAAACAACGGTGCGAGAGATGATGTTCTTGTTTCCACTTGGAGACTAGACCTAAAGTAAGCAACTGGTACAGACGAGGGTCGCAGCTTCCTTCTGGTCCCCAAGGGGCCCCTGTGCGCCCCTAGGACGTTTCACCCTAGCTGGTGCCCGGCAGCTGCCAAGGGCTTCTAACCTGCGAGCTGGTTACAAGATTACACAAGGATATCCGACGTTGAGAAAAGTAAGTGGATGGCTGAATGATTTCACTGCCATGTGACAAAGGTCTGTTTGAGAAGCTAACAAAAGGAAACACAATCACCAAAGTTCAGTGCGGGGCGGGCAGGGCGCCACGTGGCCTAGCAGTTAACACACCGTTTGGTCACAGTGCCCAGCTCTAACAGCCGGCCAGCTTCCTGCTGCCACAGTCACGGCTGCGACACAGAGGTGCTGGCTCCAGTGACAGGGTTCCTGCCACGCATGTGGGAGACCCGGATTGAGCCCCTGGTTCCGAGCTGCCACCTGGTGCCTCACCAGTACAGCCATTCAGGGAAGGAAGCAGCAAACTGGAGCTCTCTGCCTGCCTGTCTCTCAAACAAACAGAAAACATAGACTTTTTTAAGAACCTAGGGGAGATGGTTAGGCTACCTAAGTAAACATACACACACACACACACACACACACACACACACACGTTCAAGAACTCTCATTTGTTTCACAACCGCTCTCTGCAATTCAAACATATTGTAACACCCAGCTCTACACACACCCCTGTGAACTGGAGACCCCCAGGCCACAGTGCCCCTTCAGATGTGCCTGCCTAGGAGGACTAAATTTTGAAGAGAAACCTTAACGACAATCTCTATTTGTTTTGTTTTTTTTCTGTGAAATCAAGGAAAAAGGGTCTGGATCTCCAGCTGGCAGGCTTTTCTAAAACTGCAAATGATAACGGATTTTGATCACGGAAACTTTCTCCATAAGACACATTTAAACGAAACCTCAGCAAAGGTCCTGTTGGGTTTCTGAAGCGCCAGTCTGCCTGATTAGGAACTTGACTTTCTTTTAAAAGGGAAGAAATGAAGTTATGTGCTCCTGGATGCCCCCAGCAAGTCACCTGAAACAGAGGGAGGCCCGCTGTGTCAGAGCTAGTACCAACAGGAACACTGAGGACACCTCAAAGTGCAGCCCCAGTCGTGATGTGTGAGCCCTTTAGACACAGCGGAGCTGGCGCTGCGGCACTGTGGGTGAAGCTTCTACCACAATGCTGCTGTCCCATATGAGCACCAGACTGAGACCTAGTCCAGCTCCCAGCTAATGTGCCTGAGAAAGCAGGCAAGTGCTCGGGTCCCTGCGCCCTGTGGGAGGCCCGCTCCTGGCCTCAGCCTGGCCCAGCCCAGGTTATTAGAGCCACTTGGGCAGTGAGTGAACCAGTGGCCGGAAGATCTCCCACTCTTTCTATAATTCTGCTTTCCAAATAAAAATAAAATATTTTTTTAAAGATATATTTTATTTTTTTTATTGGAAAGTCATAATACAGAGAGGAAAATCTTCCATCTGTTGATTCACTCCCCAAGCAGACACAACAGCTTTAGCTGAGCCAATCCGAAACCAGGAGCCCGGAGCTTCCTCTGGGTCTCCCACATGTGTGCAGGGTCCCAAGACTTTGGCCCATCCTTGACTGCCTCCCCAGGCCACAAGCAGGGAGCTGGATGGGAAGCGGGGCCATCAGGACACAAACCGGCGCCCATATGGGACGCCAGTACATGCAAAGCGAGGACTTTAGCTGCTAGGCTACTGTGCCCATGCACAATAAAATAAATTCTTAAAAACAAAAAGGATTTAGACCCAGCCTTTGCCTTCCTCCTGCTTCAGCTTTTCTGCTGGACCATTCCCTTTCTAGAGTCTTGGGAGACAGTTGCATGCCTGAGCTTTGTTCTAAATAGAGCCAAAGCAAAGAAACCTGAAGCTAAAACTCCAGGAGTCAGAGCCTGGTGCAGGGGTACAGTGGCTAAATCCTGGCTTTGCATCTGCCAGGATGCAATATGGGTGCCAGTTCGTGTCCAGCTGCTCCACTTCCCATCCAGCTCCCTGCCTGTGGCCTGGGAAAGCAGTGGAGGGTGGTCTAGAACGTTGGAACCCTGCATCCATGTGGGAGCCCTGAAAGATCTCTGTCTCTCCTTCTCTCAGTGTTTCCAATAAAAATTTAAAAATCTCTATCTAAAACAACACACATTTCCAGTCCTGCCTGCAGCTTGCCCAGCAGCCCACCCCACACTGCATGTCACCCACGCCGGAAGGGAGAAGGCGAGCCTTGAGCCAGTGCACCATGAAGAGCCGCCCCAGGGGTGCTCAGCCGCAAGCTCTGAGAACATGACAGTCTTACTCCCTGCCGTCCAGGAACTGGCAGTAGCAGGGATGAAGACTAGGGCCCTGCCCACAAAAGCGTGTTTCTGTAAACTGGGTCATACTGGAAGGTTTTGTTGTTTTTTTCTTTGAAAGATGGTTATAACAGAGGAGAGCAGAAAGGGTTGGGAGAAATATATCTGCTGGTTCACTCTTTCAATGGCCACAACGCCAAAGCTGGGCCTATCAGAAGCGAGCTTCTTCCAATCCTCTCAGAGGGGCAGGGGTCCCAGCACTTAGGCCATGCTCTGCTGCTTTTCCAGGTGCATCAGTGGGGAACTGCATTAGAAGCAGAGTTGCTGGGATTCAACCCAGCGCTCATATGGAATGCCAGAGCCACAGGCGAAGGTTTAACTTGCTATACAATGACACTGCCACGCACTGGAATTTTTAAAGAAAATTACACTCTTCTGGGCCCGGCGCGGTGGCGCAAGTGGTTAAGTCCTCGCCTTGCACGCCCGGGATCCCATATGGGCGCCGGTTCTAATCCCGGCAGCCCCGCTTCCCTTCCAGCTCCCTGCCTGTGGCCTGGGAAAGCAGTTGAGGACGGCCCAAAGCTTTGGGAACCTGCACCCGCGTGGGAGACCCGGAAGAGGCTCCTGGCTTCGGATCGGCATAGTATCGGCCCGTTGCGGCTCACTTGGGGAGTGAATCATCGGATGGAAGATCTTCCTCTCTGTCTCTCCTCTCTGTATATCCGCCTTTCCAATAAAAAAATAATAAAAATAAATCTTTAAAAAAAAAAAAAAAAAATTACACTCTTCTGCCATAAGCCAAATCAATCAGACTTTTTTTTTTTTAAGGTTACAATACAAACCTCTGTGTGCCACTTCCTTATCTGAACACGTAACTTCCTTCTGGCCTACCAAGCAGCAGTCAGAAGCTCTGAGGTTCCTGCCAGTCTGGACCACCGGTGACAAAACTCAGGGGTCCCCTGCTTCCAACACACTACACAGGGTGCCAAAGGATGAGGCCTTACACGACACCCAAGTGTAGTCTTGCAGCTACTTGATGCAGTAAGGGGACTAGGTGTCCCAACATCTGTCAGCATCCTGGTCCTTGACTAAACTATTCCCCAGCCCCTGCTGAACACTGAGCACTATTCAGTCCAAATCTCTTCCTTCCTCAGCACACCTGTCTGCCCGGGCGCCATCAACAGACGTGGGCTCGAAGTTTCACAGCTCTTCATTACCCAACACTGCGATGCTACTGTGGTGTACTTGACAGTGTGACACACAATTATTCTCTCCCACACAGGTAATTAACACAAGCCAGACCAAGGAGGGCCATGCAAGAGGAGAGGATTCAACACCCAGGAAATCACAAGTTCCTGAACAAACATGACTCAGAGTTTCCCATGGGACTCACACTCCAATTACACACTCTCGCCAGTGCCTGTGGCAGGTACATAAAGGGCCCAGGCCACGTGCTTCACTCCCTCCGATCGCAGCCAGCTCAGGCAGGCCAGTCTGAAGCTACGTGTAAATTGGATTTTCTCCCAGCGGCCAAGAATTGCTTCAGGCTTGTAGCACGCTCCTTGACAGTACAATGAGGGGGCTGATGTCCGGGCGCATACGGTAGGTCAGAAGGACTGTGATGCCAGCATCCTAGAGGAGCCCTGGTTTGAGTCCTGGCTCCTCCACTTCCAATCCAGCTCCTGGGTAATGCCTGGGAAAGCAGTCCAGGACAGCCCAAAGCCTTAGGACCCTGCACCCGTGTGGGATACCCGGAAGAAGTTCCTGGATCCTGGCTTCGGATTGGCATAGCACTGGCCGTTGCGCTCACTTGGGGAGTGAATCATCAGATGGAAGATCTTCTTCTCTGTCTCTCCTCCTCTCTGTATATCTGACTTTGCAATAAAAATAAATCAATCTTAAAAAAAAAAATAGAGGAGGTAGTAGGGGACAGGACTGTGGCATAACAGCTGAAGATGCTGCCTGCCATATCAACATTCCGTAAGACTAACAGTTCCTGTTTGGGACGCTTCACTTTCTACCCAGCCTCCTTCCTATGACTTAGGAAAAGCAGGAGACGGTCCAAGTGTTCAGGCCCCTGTGGCCCACATCGGAGATCAGGATGAAACTCCTGGTTTCAGCCTGGCTCAGCCCTGGCTGTTACAGCCACATGGGGAGTAAACCAGCAGGTGGAGGATCTCCCTCTCTTTGTAACTATTTCAAACGAACAATTCAAAAGAAAGAAGGAAAGGGCCCCAGCACAGTAGCCTAGCAGCTAAAGTCCTCACCTTCAACACATTAGAATCCCATATCGGCGCCAGTTCTAATCCTGCACGCCCCGCTTCCCATCCAGCTCCCTGCCTGTGGCCTGGGAAAGCAGTCGAGGACGGCCCAAAGCTTTGGTGTCCTGCACCAGCGTGGGAGACCCGGAAGAGCTCCTGGCTCCTGGCTTTGGATAGACTTAGTTCTGACTGTTGTGTCCACTTGGGGAGTGAATCATCGGACGGAAGATCTTCCTCTCCGTCCCTCAAAAAAAAAAAACGAAAGAAAGAAAAAGAAAAAAACATTTTTATTGGAAAGTCATATATACAGAGAGAAAAGACAGAGAAGATCTTTGTCCGATGATTCACTCCCCAAGTGACCTCAATGGCCGGAGCTGAACCAATCAGAAACCAGGAGCCACGAGCTTCTTCCAGGTCTCCCACGCTGGTGCTAGGTTCCAAGGCTTTGGGCCGTCCTTGACAGCTTTCCCAGGTCACAGCAGGGAGCTGGATGGGAAGCAGGGCCGCTGGGCTTAAAACTGGTGCCTATACGGGACCTTGGCACATTCAAGGTGAGGACTATAGCTGCTAGACTACTGCACCAGGTCCTAGATTTTATTTTCTTTGCTGGATTCAGAACCCCACCCATGGGAAGAATCACAGGATGTGTGATTGGAGAGTGGAGTGTGTGTGTCAGATCTGGGACTCGTCTACAGCCATATCACCCTGAACGCGCCCAATCTCATCTGATCTTGGAAGTTAAGCAGGGTCGGACCTAGTTAGTACTTGGATAGGAGATCTGGACTCCTCAATGGCATGCATGCCCAGATGCACATGGAGAATATGGCAGTCCATTGGAGCAGGCAGAGGACATCTGGTAGCATAACAGAGGAAGGAGGGCAGAACAAGTTGGTCAACTACCCCAGCCAAGTGCTGGCAGGAAATATCTGGCTGAATGGAGACGCTAAGCTGGACTATGTTAGCCAATGGACCTTGGAAGGATTTGCCACCCTTGGATCAGCAAGATCAATAGCATTTCAGAACTACTGAAGCCAGTTGAACAGAACCACTGGAGCATGCTCCACACCAGGGACCCTGGGATGACGTCGGGTGGCCATTCCCCATCTCTAGGTTCAGAAGCCATTGGGAGGCTGTGTGCAATTTCTCCCCTTATTCCCTCACTTCCCCTAGATACAGGAAGAAAACAGAAAATGTGGAAAAAAATTATCTCACCCACTTTCCTCCAACCCTCAATCCTTCCTACCATAATCAACTATGTGAACATCATCAAAAGCAAAATTTTTACAAGATTTATTTCTTTTTAAGCGAAATACTTGTAGGATGAGGATTTAGCCATTGAACCATAGTGCTGAACCCATCAAATAACTCTTTTTTTAAAATTTAAACAATACAGTAAATTTGGTTTTTTATCTTTTTTTTTTTAACTTCTTATGTATCTTTATTTTTTCTTTTTAACTGGAAAGGCAGATCTACAGAGAATGAGAGACAAAGATTTTCTGTCCATTGGTTCACTTCCCAAGTGGCTCCAATGGCCAAAGCTGAGCAGATCTGAAGCCAGGAGCCTCTTCCAGATCTCCCACGTGGGTGCAGGGTCCCAAAGCTTTGGGCCGTCTTTGACTGCTTTCCCAAGCCACAAGCAGGGAGCTGGATGGGAAGTGGAGCAGCTGGGACATGAACCAACTCCCATATGGGATCCCAGCGGTTGCAAAGTGAAGATCAAGCTACTAGGCTACCGCACGGGGTCTTTTTTATGTTTCTGATAATCAAGTACAAACCCCAAAATCCAGGACTCAGCACACACAAGGACAACATTCCCCCTTTTCTTCATCTACACTGTCCTGGAAAGTGACATTCATAATATCCACATCTAGACAAGGAAGGTCAATAACCCAGGTAGGTAGCTCTTAAAATACAGCAGTTCACACTTAGGGCAATCAGCCTGGCAGTTGACAGCTGCGACACCGGTATGCCATTTTGGAGTTCCTGGGCTTACCTCCCACCTCCAGTCTCAGCTCTCTACAGTGCAGGCCCTGGAAGGCTGCAGGTTACAACTCAAGGAATTGGGCCCAGCACAGTAGCCTAGTGGTTCAAGTCCTTGCCTAGCACGTGCCACAGAGATCCTATATATGAGTACCAGTTCTAGTCCCAGCTGCTCCACTTCCCATCCAGCTCCCTGCTTGTGGCCTGGAAACCAGCCGAGGACGGCCCAAAGCCTTGGCATCCTGCACCAGCATGGGCGACCTGGCTTCAGATTGGCTCAGCTCCAGCCATTGAGGTCACTTGGGGAGCGGATCATCAGACGGAAGATCTTCCTCTCTGTCTCTCCTCCTCTCTGTATATCTGCCTTTTCAATAACAATAAATAAATCTTTTTTGGGGGGAAAAAAAAAGTCTCAAGAAATTGCGTTCCTGCCACCCACACGGGCGACCAGGTGGGTTGTTCCTGGCCTCTATTGTTGGGATCATCTAGGGAGCAAGTCAGGGAACCGGAGCTCTCTACTTCCCTGCCTCTCAACACAAAACAAAACAACATGAGTCAAATTTCCTCAATGAAGGGGGAAAAAAAAAAGTGAAATGAATTAGTGTCTGTTCCAATGTCAAGTTCTTAAATATGGCACAAATGACTATTGGGAGGGAAACTTTTAAATGTTAAGGTCTAGAGAACTACAGTCCCTTCTCCCTGGAGAAGACTCTTTGTAACTTGTGGTTAAGCCGACCAATCTGTGCTAAAGTTAGGCCTTTTCAACTCCCTGGGGTGAGCAGACACTTTTGTGTGCAAGTCTGTGTACTTTAGAAGTTGCAGTGGATTTATTCTCTCAGTAGTCTTTCATTGAAACCATCTGCAAATCTTCACTTGATGAACCTATTAAAAGGGTTGAATTTTCCCGTATTCTCGAATATTAGTAAATTTTAAAACATGCCAAAATGCTGGGCTGGTCAACCAGTTTCTTTTAAAATTGCTAATGAAGTACTAAGATTTTTTAGTTTCAAATTCATATACAGGAGAGGCCAGCACGCTTTTTTCCTTCCCTGATAGCTTCAATAGGTCTTACAGTAGCTTCTTTAAGCAGCCTGGTTTTTAAGACTGACTTCTTGTGGAGTCTGGGAACCTTTGCAACTCACAGCACAGAAAGGCACTTTAAGCCATGGCCAAGAGGTGTGCAAGAAAATTCCTGTGTAGAACAAGCTGATCTGAGCAAGCAACTGTATAAGAGAAGTGCCTTACCTTGTCAGCATAAATTGGAATATCATGAAACGGGGATATGTATTGTCCTTTTTCATTTTCTGCAAAATAAATTAGAAAAAGATACTGCTGTGATTATTGCCACTTCTAAACGCATGAAGTACACAAGATTGAGTTCCAATACCAGAAAAACTGGCTGCATACTTCAGCTTTCCTGACCCTCCCCCAAACCCGGGTAAGCTTTTCATCTGGCAGGTGTTAATCCATCCTGAGGTAAGAAACCTTTCACCCCCTTGGAAGGCACTGCCTCGTGCACAAGAAACAATCAGATGGTTCTGCACTGACCTTACATTAGCTGATAGTGTACAGAGCTTTCATGAAATACCTGAGGAGCAGCAGGGTGGGGACCAACCTGCTAAATTACAAATCCTGTTTCTTTAAGTGGTGTTCTCAAGCACAATCAAGCTGTAACAACTTCTCTAAACACCAAATCCGGAAAGTGATTTGAAGCTTCCTCACGGGGCTGGCGCTGTGGCAATCCTCCACATGCAACGCTGCTGGAGGATAAATTGAGTCCTTGGGCCTCTGCACCCATGTGGGAAATCTGGAAGAAGCTGCCAGCTTTGGACCGGCTTAGCCATTGCAGCCTTTGGGTGAGTGAACAAGCAAATGGAAGATCTTTCTCTCTGTGTCCCCTTCTCTATTAATAAATCTGCCTTTCAAAAAAAAAAAAAAAAGCAAATAAGTGGTTTTTCTTAAAGCTACTTCTTACAGAAACCAAAGGGTCTACCCATACTCTACTAAAGTGGAAAGTGACCATACCATTTCCCTAAGGTCCCCTTCTTTCCAGAGTCAATAGTGACTCTGTGGACTGGCACGGTAGCCTAGTGACTAAAATTCTCACTTTGTTTGTTTTCAGATTTATTTATTTTTATTGCAAAATCAAATATATACAGAGAGGAGGACAGAAAGAGAGACATATCTTCCTTCCAATGGTTCACTCCCCAAGTGAGCACAACGGCCAGTGCTGCGCCTATCTGAAGCCAGGAGCCCTGATCCTCTTCCAGATCTCCTATGCAGGTGTGCAGGGTCCCAAGGCTTTGGACCATCCTCAACTGCCTTTCCAGGCCACAAGCAGGGAGCTGGATGGGAAGCAGGACTGCTGGGATTAGAACCAGCACCCACATGGGATCCTGGCACATTCAAGGTGAAGACTTTAGCTGCCAGCTCATGGCGCCAGCCCCAAACATTTTAAAAAAGATTTATTTATTTTATCAAAAGGCAGTTTCACAAAGAGAAGCAGAGACAGAAAGATCTTCCATCCGATGGTTCACTCTTCAAGTAGCCACAATGGCCAGAGCTGAGCTGATCCAAAGCCAGGAGGTAGGAACCTCTTCTGGGTCTCTCACACAGGTGCAGGGTCCCAAGGCTTTGAGCTGTCCTGACTGCTTTCCCAGGCCACAAACAGGGAGTTGGATGGGAAGTGCAGCAGCCAGGATATGAACTGGCATCCGCATGGCATCCCAGCACATTCAAGGCAAGGACTTTAGGCACTCGGCTACTGTGCCAGGCCTAAAAATAAATATATCTTTAACAACAATAATAAAAATATATGCTCTAAAGACAGATAAAATTAAGTATATAAGTGACTCTTTTGTTGATGTTTCAGTTTCAGAGAGTTTCAACTAATTAGAAACAGTTACTTTAGCCAAGGCCAAGCCATCTCTCCCTGCAGGCCATGAACTACCTACTGCCAGCACATAACCTACCTGAAAACAGTTTCTCTGCTTAAGTGGCTTGCGATTAGCAGCGAATGCCCTCCAACTCCCATAGTCATACCACTCTCACCCATCTATGTCCTTCCTATCGAGAAATCCTGGAGGCAACCCTATGTGCAGAGAAGTTCAGTTGTTTCTCGATCATAAGTCCCTGGGGGGTAGGGGGACTGTCGTTTAGTGGTCCCATCTTGAAGTCCTGGCTTTACTTCCAGCCAGTACACACCCCTGGAGGCAGCAGATGAAGGCGCCAGCGTTTAGGTCACTGCAGACCATATGGGAGCCGGTTCCAGACTCCTGGCTTCAGGCTGGCCCCGTCACATATGTTCCGGAGTGAACCAGGATGCACAAGCCCCCTCCCTTCTTTCTCTAACTGTCAATTAAATATAACTTTAAAGTGGCCGGCCTCACCCTTGCAGTTTAATTCTGAGATTAAACAAAGCAGGAGCCACACCCTTCCGGGATTCTAGTAGGTAGTACACTAGTTTTCTGCTCAGTGGAACCTGGAGGCTTAGGATTTACTTTCCTTTTCCTCCCACATCAGGTAGCTTCTGGTTAGGAACTCAGTTCCCGCTTCAGGGAATCCCGCTGGCCTCCTCCGCGCTCCCCCTCCCAGTCCTGCACACACCAAAAACCTGCAGGCTGTGCACCACCTGCCCGCTTCCCGCCAAATACAACTTCGAGAAGTTAGAGAAGCACCTCTAGCTATACATTTTCGAAAGCCACGGTGATCGCCCACATTCTGGCAAGCAAAGAGAGAGGAGGGGCTAGTGAGGATAAAGGCGCCTGCCTCTACTTGCAGGGCCTCCAGAGTGGGAGCGCACTGGGAAACAGGGAGCCGCACTGGGGAGCAGGCGCCACGCGCGCGGGGAGCGGCTCTGGGGAACAGGCGCCTGCACCACGCGTGCGGGGAGCCCTCCGCACCTTGTCGCTCCTTCGTCCCACTCTGACGTCACCTGTTTGCCCCAAAGGGCACAGTTCTGGGTTTCACAAGACTCGCTCCCAGCACCGGCGCCTGGGGAGTCAGGAGGTCCCCTCCCCCTTTCTAAGAGGGGACCCCAGCGAAACCCGGGCCTCGGTTTCCCCGCCGGTCAGGGTGGACTTTGCACCCGCCCAGCGCAGGCGATCGGAGCTAAACGGCAAGATTAAGGTCTCCAGAAAGTCACGGCCTCTCCCACCCCTTCTCTCCTCCCGTACCCCCGGACAGCAAGCCTCTTAGGGAGGATTAGGTCACCACCAGGCAGCTTTCAGGGACCTAACCAGACCTGCGCGCCAGCCCGGCCAAGGCACGGGTCCTGCGGGGCGTGGGGAAGCGAAAGGCGAATCCCTGGAGCACACAGGGATGGCCGGGGGACTGGGAAGGGTGCGAGCCAGCCAGGCCCCGGGGACGCGCCGAGGAGCCGGAGCCACGCGGGGAGGCCCGGGAATGAATGGGCAGCCTGGGGGCGGCGCCGTGGGCCGCGGGGCGGCCGACACTCACTGAGAAAGACCCGGTACTCGAGGGTGAAGGGCGCGGCGCGCTCCTCGCTGCTGAAGCCGCTCATGATGCCGAGGACGAGCCGCGGAGCCACCAGCCGGCACGCGGATCCTCGAGAGCCGGAGACACCGCGCCTGCGCACTGCGAGGGCCGCCCCGCGCCTTTAACGCCGCTCGGCCTGAGCACCGCCCCACGCGCAGGCGCACTGCGCCCGATCGCGCCGCCCCGCCCCGCCCCGCGCCTCGGCCCCGCCCCACGCCCGGTGAGCTGCTGGCGGGCTGCATGTAGGCTGCTGGGGGACTGCTGGGGGGCTGCAGGCGGGCTGCTGGGGGGCTGCAGGCGGGCTGCAGAGCGGGCTGCTAGGGAGCTGTTGGAGGGGCTGCTGGGGGGCTGCAGGAGGGCTGCTGGGGGACCACGTGGCCACGGGACCTGACCTGACAGGGCAAGTGCACCAATTCTCAGCCTTGGTCCGCTGAAAGTGGATGTCTGACCTCTCCACCTATGGACACAAGGAATTCAACTTTGACCTTCACACAAGCCTCCCCACAGAGCAATTCCTTATCTCAAAAGGAGCTGGGGAAAAAAAATAATAACTTTGCTTCCCCAGAGAGCCCTGCTTGTCTTTGGTCCTAAAGGAGACTATTGTTCTGGACGTTTTAGCCAAGTTAAAACATGTTACTGACATCTCTGATGGCTTCCAGCAAAATATTCACCTGATGTGGGTCAAGTTGCCTTAAAAATAATGAAAAAGCCTTATTTATTGTTATTTGAAAGGCAGAATGACAGAGAGGGAGGGAGAGACAGAGATCTTCCATCCACTGGGTCTCTCCCAGAATGGTCTCAGCAGACTGAAGCCAGCTCTTCCGTGTTCTCCCAGGTAGGTGCAGAGCCCTGTTTGGCATCCTCTGCTGCCTTCCCAGTCCATTGGCAGGGAGCTGGTTCCAAAGTGGAGCAGCCAGGAGTCCAAGCAGCACAGCTGGCTTTACCCCGGCAAATGGCTTTTAACATCTCTTGCCAGTTTCTCCTCTGGAGAGTGGAGGTATTAAGAATGATTGATGCTGCGCTTGTAGGGGTGAGTAACTGAGCCTGACTCTACATAAGCATTCTGGAACTTGTGGCCCCCACCCTCCCTGGTAGGCGGGTACCTGCTCTGCCCTACTGATTACAGCTCAGAGGATGTCACTGCATCACTCACTTCCCCAATGCTATCCTACATGGTTTTTGTTTGTTTGTTTGTTTGTTTGTTTTTTAAGATTTATTTACTTTTATTGGAAAGTCAGATATACAGAGAGGAAGAAAGACAGAGAGGAAGATCTTCTATCCGCTAATTCACTCCCCAAGTGGCCACTATGGCCAGAGCTGAGCTGATCCAAAGCCAGGAGCCTGGAGCTTCTTCCAGGTTTCCCACGCAGGTACAGGATGCGGGATCCCAAGGCTCTGAGCTGTCCTTGACTGCTTTCCCAGGTCATAAGCAGGGAGCTGGATGGAAAGCAGAGTTGCCAGGATTAGAACCGGTGCCCATATGGGATCCCAGCACTTGCAAGGCAAGAACTTTAACCACTAGGCTCTTGTGCCCAGGCCAGTAAGATCGCTTTCTAAGTAGCATCCCTCCCCTTGTCTCAGTACAGCTTCCACACCCTACTGACACCCATTAGCAATCAGAAGGCGGGTACTTTACTGATCTTGTAAATACTGCATCAGGCTGTTGTGCTACAGTTAAGACACAAGGGCAAGGAAAAGTGCATTGGAGCACTAATTTACTCAGCAATGTAACATCGGTCCGCAAGTTGAAAAACTCCCCAGAATGCACAGTAGGTAGGGTCAGGTCTGGAGACTATTTTAAGAGACTACTCCTGAGAAAACTGCTTTCATTTTTCTGCCTGTGAGCAAATGGATCCAATTTTCTTGGAAAAGCCCAGTCTCTCCTGTGACTAACTTAGGAAGAGACAGAAATGATGCAATAATAATGTGCTACACACTTTCCCTTTTGCCTCCTGCCAGCAAGATCATAAAGTATTGCAGACTTACACACTCAATCTGGTTTCATTGGATATGCTTATAGAGCCTGTCAGCACCACCACCAATAAACACTCAGCCCTGGTGCATGGCAACTTTCATTTATGGCAAAGAGCAGTAAGCCCCACAGGTCAAGGGGAACTGAAATTTTTCACATGTCCCCGGGGCAGGGCACAGCATCTATCCTAGAATAGATGTTTAAAATCCCTGGGGATTGGCATGGTGGCGCAACAGGTTAGGCTACCTCTTGCAATGCTGGTGTTCTGTTTCCAAAACCAGCTTGGGTCTTCGTTGTTCTGCTGATGATCCACCCCCCTGCCAATGTGCCTGGGAAAGCAGAAATGGATGATTCAAGCGCTTGGGCCTCGGCCTTCCATGTGGGAGATTTGGATGGAGTTGCTGGCTGCTGACTTCAGGCTGGCCCAACCTGGCTGTTACAGGGAGTTGGGAAGTTAAGCAACAGATGGAAAATTTTTTTTTTCTCTCTATTTCTTTGTGTGTATGTGTGTCAGAGACACTCCTTTAAAATAAATCAATATTTTTAGAAATAGAGTAAAGATCTTTGCTGGGTCAATGAGAATAAAGATTAACAAAAAGGAGAAACAATATTTCCTTTAAAAAATATTTTATGTATTTATTTATTGGAAAGGCAGATATACAGAGAGAAGAAGAGACAGAGAAAGAGAAATCTTCCATCTTCTGGTTCTTTCCTCAAGTGACCACAATGTCCAGAGCTGAGTCAGTCCAAGGCCAGGAGCCAAGAGCTTTCTTCCAGTCTCCCACACAAGTGCAGAATCACAAGAACTTGGCCATCCTCTACTGGTTTCCCAGGCCACAGGCAGGGAAACTGGATGGGAAGTGGGGCAGCTGGGACACAGACCGGTACCCATATGGGATCCTGGTGAATTCAAGGCAAGGATTTAGTTACTAGGACATCATGCTGGGCCCAAAAATATTTTCTTGAATATATGAGTTTGACAAAGGAGGAATCTTGCCATCCTCAAATATCTGTCTTGCTCTGTAACCAAATCCAATGGCAATTTCAATTCATAGACTATCTCTGTGCTGTGCTGTGGGTTCTTACAGCTTCCTCCTCTCTCTCTCTCTCTCTCTCTCTCTCTGTCTCTCTGTCTCTCTCTCTCTCTCAGCTTGTGTCCGCATTCTCTTCTGATTCCTCCTGCTTCTCTGACCACTCACTTCACATTCTCCCCCTAATCCCTTCTTCCTTTCTTCAGCTTCATCACCATTCTCTCCCATGTTCTCTTTCTTCCTGGAGATACTGGGATCCCATGGAAGTCTGATGTCAGCCAATACCTGTGGGTCTAATAGCACGAACACTTTGAAATCTGTGACTAAGTGTGTTGAGCACTTGCTCAGGCTACACTTTATGCTAGGTGATAGGGAGGCAGCATTGTGGAAAGGTATGGTCCTGGCCCAGCCAGAAAATACAGTCTAGAGGAAAGTCAGACTTCAACAAACAATGACAATGAACTTGGAGGAATAGCATGGCAGAGGGCAAACTGGGCATTACATTTTGGAAGACAACCTCTGCCAAGAAGCGAACTTCAACCTGTGACCTGAAGGTTGCCAGGTAGAAATCAGAAAATAATTAAGAAGAGATCAGCAACAGTAGCCAAGGTCAAATGGGCAGAGGGCTTTGAAAGGTAGGATATGGAGTCTGAACTTTTTATCTATGATTTGTAAGGAGTCTTAAACAGGAAAGTAATGTGATCAAAATTGCTTTAAAAATAGCTGTGTCAGGCGACACTGTGGCATACTGGCTGATCCTCCATCTGCCTTTGCCAGTATCCCATTAGGGTACCAGATCATGTCCTGGCTGTTCCACTTCTGCCTAAGAAAGCAGTAGCAGATGGCTCAAGTCCTTGGGCTCCTGCACCCACATGGGAGACCTGGAAGGAGTTCCTAGCTCCTGGCTTTGGATCAACTCAGCTCTAGTTACTGTAGCCATAGAGAGCCAGTCAATGAAACATATCTCTTTCTCTCTCTCTCTCTCTTTTTCTCCTTTTCTGTAAATCTATCTTTCCAATAAAAATAAATGAACTTAAAAAAAAAAAAACTGTGTCTGTGTGTCTGTTGTGAGATTTAATAAGACTGGAGACAGAGAGATGGATGAGTGTTGCTGTGGCCCAGGGAAAGGAACCTGGTGGTGTCCAGCCAGGGGTGGCACGCTGGATGACTGAGGTAGAGCTGTGCCCAAGGCAGAATCGATGAATGTGACCACCGATCAGATAGAGGGGAACACAGAGAGTTGAAGTTTGAGGATGATTCCCAGGCTCTGGCTGAATGTATGTCCTTTACATACTCTGTCAAGATAGAGGATGGTTGCAAGCCCAGTGCCACATAACCTCTTTTGTAACAAAATCCTGAGTTAGATTTCATTTATCATTCCTCCCTCTGCGCACCTTTGTCTCAGAGCAAGCAGCCCCTCGGGCCTCTCTAAAGAAACAGTTCTCCCTGAGGTGATGGTGCTGCTTGCCCATGATTAATGTTGAGGCATAGAAATGGGATACCTTCCCCACTCAGTGGAATAAAGGGAAGGCTACTGAGGAAATTGTGGGAAAATTTTTCTTCATCGTAAGTATGCTTTGGGATGCTTGTTGTTGGAAATCACCGTGATGTCTATGGCTGCAGGTTAGAGTGGCATAGTCCAGTAGAAGCTGACTGATCCAAGCAGCTGCCATGTTCCTGGTCTTCTTGGAGCACATCCACCTGAAGACAGAGTACCTGGGGAACCAAGCCAGCAAGCTGACATCAGAAAGATGGAAAAATGGAAATCACGTGACTTCTTAAGATAGCTTTGGCCTTCTGACTTAGCCAGCCCTGGAGCTACTTTTGTACTTTTTATTGCCTTCATAATAAGTTCCTTATGGGTTCATTCAGTTGAAGTAGATGCTTCTGTTACCTGATACAATAAGTATTTTGGATAAAACACACTATGCCTGAGATAGTCAAGGTGATAGAAAACTTATGTTTAAGAATCTTTTTCTAAGATTTATTTATTTATTTTTGAAAGGCAGAGTTTACAGAGAGAGAAAAGATAGAGGTTTTCCATCTACTGGTTCACACCCCAAATGACTGTATTGGCCAGAGCTGAGCCTATCTGAAGCCAGGAGCTTTTTCTGAGTCTCCCACAAAGGTGCAGGGTCCCAAGGCTTTGGGCCATCCTCCACTGCCTGCCTCTTTCTCTCTCTCTTTTTCTCTTTTTCTTTCTTTCTTTCTTTCTTTCTTTCTTTCTTTCTTTCTTTCTCTCTCTCTCTCTTTCACTCTTTCTCTGTTTCTCTCTTTCTTTCTTCCATCCTCCACTGATTTCCCAGGCCACAGATGGAGAGCTGGATGGGAAGTGCAGCAACCAGTTCACCCATATGGAACCCATATGGAAGGCTGGTGCTACAAGGCCTATTACATCATCATCAAATTTTAAGATTTCTTTGCATTAGTAACATTTTTGTTTATTTTTTAAAGTTTATTTGAAAATCATTATAGTCTTTATTTTGAAATGCACACATGTGTATACTCACACATATAACGCATTTAAAACACTTGTGATACAATGCCTGATACAATATGTGATGTTGAAGACACACTCAGTGAGCAAAAGGGCAAGTCATCTATAATTCCATGTCCGTGGGGATCTAGGACCTCAAAGTCCTGGATGTAGGTGCAGTGTGGTATCTGCTGCTGAGGGGAGGAGTAAGAAGTGTTTGTTTAACAGACACGGAGTTTCAGTTTGGGAAGATGAATGAATTTCTGGAGTTGGCTGATAGTGACAGTTGCACAATGGGCGTCCATATAATACCGTGGACCCACACACCTAAAAATGACTAAGAGAACGGACATTGTGACACAGCGAGTCAAATTGCTGCTTGCAACACTAGCATGCCACATCAAAGAGCCAATTTGAATCCTGGCTATTCTGCTTCCTGCTAGGGCACCTGGGAAGGCCCATGTACCTGGGCCCCTACCTCCCCTGTGAGAGATCAGGATGGAGGTCCAGACTCCCATTTTTACCTTGGTCCAGCCCTGGTGGCTGTGGTCATTTGGGGAATGAACCAGGGGATGGAAGATCTGTGTCTGTCTTACTATGTAACACTGTATTGTCTTCCAAATAAGTAAATAAATTTATTAAAAACTCAGATGATGATAAAGATATGTAGACAGATATGTCTCATTAAAAAAAACTAACAAACTCTGGGACTGGAGGGTGGTATAACAAACTAATCCCCCATCCTATGGTTATCTGTTTATGTCCCGGTTGTTCCACTTCTGATCGAGTTTCTTCTTTATGGCCTGGGAAAGCAGTGGGGGATGTCCCAGGTCCTAGGGCTTCACCATGGGGCTGGAACTGGAAGCAGAACCAGGACTCAACCCAGGCTATCTCTGTGAAATGCAGGTGCCTCAAGGGGCAACTTAGCCATTGCACCAACAGTCAGGTTCTGTGCCCGGCAACCACAAACATCGTCAGCTGTGGGTCAGCCTCTCACATCTTGCCTCTCTGGGTAGTTACTGGTCCCTCAGCCCTCTCTTAATTCATCTCTTCTCTGTCCCTATTGCCTTAATCAACCCCATGATGGTTACCTGAAACCATACCTCCTACCTTTCTGGGCCCAGCTCCATCTCTCTCCATCTCCATTTGGTGCCGTCATGAGCTTTAAACAAGTGTGCACATTGCCTTTGCTTCAAACCCTCCTTTCTTTCTTTTTTTAAATTTATTTATTTATTGGAAAGTGAGATATACATATTCAGAAAGGAGGAAAGACAGAGAGAAAGATCTACCGTCTGCTGATTCACTCCCCAAGTGACCATAACGGCCGGAGCTGAGCAGATCCAAAGCCAGGAGCCTGGCGCTTCTTCCGGGTCTCCCACATTGGTGCAGGGTCCCAAGGCTTTGGAGCCATTCTCTACTGCTTTCCCAGACCACAAGCAGGGAGCTGGATGGGAAGCAGGGCTGCCGGGATTAGAACCAGCGCCCATATGAGATCCTGGCACATTCAAGGCGAGGACTTTAACCACTAGGCTACTGTGCCAGACCTTCTCTTTTTAAAAATTTATTTATCGGGCTGACACTGTGGCACAATGGGTAAAGCCACCTCCTATAGTGCTGGCTTCCCATATGGATGCCAGTTCGAGTCCTGGATGTTCCACTTCTGATCCAACTCCTTGCTAATACACATGGGAAAGCAACAGAGAATGACCCAACTGTTTGGATCCGCCCACCCACTTGGGAGGACCTGGAAGAGGCTCCTGGCTTCTGGTTCCTGGCGCCTGTCTTCAGATCAGTCCAACTATGGCCATTGCAGTGAATCAGCAGATGGAAGATCTCTCCCTCTTTCTCCATGTAACTCTGCCTTTCAAATTAAAAAAGAGAGGGACAGAGAAATAAAAAGATGTACTTATTTTGAAAATCAAAGTTTCAAAAATAGATCTTTCATCCACTGATTCACTCCCCAGGTGGCCACAGTGGCCAGAACTGAACCAGGTTAAAGCCAGGAGCTTCTTCCAAGTCTTCTATGTGGGTACAGGGATCGAGGTACTTAGGTCTTGATCCACTGCTTTCCCCAGGCCATCAACAGGGAACTGGATCTGAAGTGGAGCAGCTGGGACTCAAATTAGCACTTATAGAGGATGCTGTGCCCCCTGCAGGGGCTTAATCCACTATACTACCATTCTGAACCCCCCATATTAAATTTTTACTTATTGTTATGAAGATGTAGTTTTGTTTCATTGTAGGATAAAATGATTCTAAATGACATCATAGGACTTTTTCTCATTCACATGGTAAGGAAATTAGTACCAAAAGGGAAGCCTTCAGTGTATTTTTATGCATATCTCTGTAAATGAATTAGCAAAATAGAGCTGTGGAGTTTATCAAGAGCTCCTAGGAACACAAGTTCCATATACACCCCTCCTCAATGAAATTGTAGATATGCCATGTAAATTTACATTACTGTAAAGTGCCATGCTGTGACATGTAAATTTTACATGCTTTTAAAATACAAATGTCACCCAGGGGTCAGGGATTCACTTTTAGAATTATAAAAGGCTCTTGTGTTGGTTCCATGACTCCTGACCCCTGTGGATCCTAAGGAAATAGCTCTACCCTGTGGCCTGGTTCATGGTCCCCGGAGTCGGCTGTCTTCCTTTGTTATACAGGCAACTCCCTCGCGATGAAAACATGAAAGGGGTCAAAGTACTGAGGCAATGAAAAGTCACAGCTACACACCACAGACTCTGTGATGATGGGTTTATTTTCCATAATGCATAGCCTAGGTGACAGCATCATTTGTCTAAGACACAGACAAGAAGAGAGAAAAGAGGTAACCATAAGCACTGGAGGTGGGTTCCAAGGACCAGAGAACAGCAGCGCCAACAAAACCTTCCCAGCCCCACACACTGCTCCTCACTGGGGCGGACGTGGGCTGTTCACTCACTAAAGAGTGGGGCTTGTCCACCCGGAGAGGATGAAGGGAAGGGTGGGGGGAACCATCCCTCCTCAAACACAGAGTGATTTACCTCCACCACTGGCCGCGAGACAGATAAACTCATTTCCCCAAACCCCTAAGCTTGGATTTTTCCACCCACAGCAGTTGGGTCACTTACATGTGACAATGGCAGCATTTGCAGATGACAGGCGCCTGAGGCCTGGCCATCGCAGCCAGTGGAGGGAACACAAACAGCAGTGGTAGAAAGGACACCACAGCCCATTCAGCAGCCTTTGCTCCTCCTGTGACCACAGGGCAGGGGAGCCCTGGGCTGTCCCCAGCGCTTGCCGTGCCTCTGGAACACGCACAGTCTCTACCTTTGAGTTCAGCTGCTGCTATTTCTTTCCCCTTGAGTTTAAGGAAACCATTGAAGGCAGAGGGAAGGTGCCTTTGTGGCCAGACGGCAAGCTGGAGCCTGTAGCTGTGGCTTGTGTTATTTTGGGGTTCCAAGGTCTCTTGTATTCTGAACCTCAGCTTCCCAAATGCAGGAAGGAGAGGCTCCCACTGCCCAGGGAGGTAGCAGAAAACTGGGCCTCCAGATTCGAGTCTCAGCCTCAGCTCCTCGGAGCTCCAAAACCTTCAGTGGCTTCTTTGCGTCTTGCTTTTTCCATCTATGATTTGGAAACAACCATGCATACTTGCTGCATTACTTTATTCAATTCAGCAGGCACTGGAGGATTTCCTATGCATCAGGCAGTATTTTACCACAGTGTTCATGGAGATGCATGGATAGGCATAGGTCCTGCCCTCACAGAGCTTAGGGCCCACTGTGAGGGATAGCTAACAGACTTAACACAATTAATACCATGCCTGGCTTTTACCAGGCATTTGGTCAGTGACTCCTAAGTTGCTCAGAAAATGGATTATCAGGGCTGGTGCCAGGTTCAACAGGCTAATCCTTCACCTTCAAACATTGGCATCCCATATGGGTGCTGGTTTATGTCCTGGCTGCTCCTCTTCCCATCCAGTTCCCTGCTTGTGGCCTGGGAAAGCAGTAGAGGATGGCCCAAGTTGGCTCGTGCAACTACATGGGAAGTCCAGAAGAAGCTCCTGGCTCCTGGCTTTGGATCTGCTCAGCTCTGGCCGTTGCAGCCACTTGGGGAGTGAATCAGTGGATGGAAGATATTTCCCTCCCTGTCTCTCTTTCTGTTAATTGGCCTTTCCAATAAAAGTAAATAGATCTGTATTTTTTTTTTCAAAAAAGAAATAGATCATCAAAATTCAATAACATTTTGAAATGCATGAAAGCTTTTTCTGTTGATCCTGCTCCTCCCTCACGACTCTTGCACATGATGTTGTGCCTGGGCTGTTCTTTCACCCACCGTGAATATGGCCCCCTCTCCCACATCATATGTGAATCCACATGCTAGCTGCTGAAAGAGGCAATGTCTTACCACCCATAAAGTCTTTCTCCCTTCTCTCATACTCTCTTTCTTTTGCTTACATTATTAATTTTTAAAGATTTATTCATTTTACTTGGAAAGTCAAAATTGCTGAGAGAGAAGACGAGACAGAAAGGGAAAGATTTTTCATCCAATGATTCACTCCCTAGATGGCTGCCAGAGCTGGGAGCTAGGTGCTTCTTCCATATTTCCCACACAGGGGCAGGGTCCCAAGGATTTCAGCCACTCTCCACTGCTTTCCCAGGCCATATGCAGGGAGCTGGATGGGAAGTGGAGCAGCCGGGACATGGGATGCCAGTGCTGACAGCACACCAGCCCTTCCCCTTATCTCACTTTAAATCCAGTATCCATTAGTGATAGGTGCCTCTTAGCCTTGGAACAGATTCCTGTGCTGAAGTCTACCACATAATCATAATCATATTTTTGAAAACACTTTACAAGAAGAGAGATAAGAATGGCCAATAAACACATGAAAAAGATGCCCAACATTTCTAGTCACCAGGCAAAGTTCAAAGATTGACATGATTACATATTGACAAGGATGTGGAACAACTGGAATTCTGACACAGCTGAGGAGGCACAGCAGCTCTGGGAGATGCTGTGACAGTTTTTTACCTGGTTCAACTACACGTTTATCATGCAGTCCTGCCACCTTGCTCCTAGGTGTCAGCCTTACAGCACTGAATTCACAGAGACCCTTGTACGGACTCATATGGATGTTCAGAGCAGGTGTTACTCAGTTGCCCCAAACTGGACTACCCAACTGTCTATCAGTTGAGAACTAGATAGACAAAATGTGACACATCCATTCCAAGGGAATAGTACTCAGCAATAACCAAGAGTAAACGACAGATACAAGCTGAATGACTCTCAGGATCGTCAGGCTCAAAAGGCCATACTCTATCTGACACTGGAAAAGCTGATGGGCAGTTTTCTGGGAGCAGGAAATTGGTGATGGAAACATGGTGGCAGGGGCACACAGCTGTACGTGTGTATCGAGTTGCTAGCAGTCATCCAACAGTACATTTAAGGTAAGTAAACTTTATCCTATACAAATCATACCTTAGTAAAGCTATTATGAAAATTTTAAATACGTAGGTCTCTATGTCTCAAAAATGACTATATATTTGTCTCTTGGTTGGGGGGAAGATCTGGGTGCTTTCCATTTTGATCATCTTTGCTTGTTGAAATTTTATAAAATTTCCACACCGATTTTGTGGCACCTTGGCCAGGGGCAGAAACCAATAATCATCAGGCTATTCAACAAGGAAGGTAGTATTGATATAACATTGTGTGTTTGTCAGGAAGCCCATTTGGGTCACCTCCTGCTCATCTATCTTTGCCCGGTGGCACCTCTGAGGGGTGAGCCGAGGAAACAGGGCAGAGCGGCACAGGCCTTCAGAGCCATGCCTTGTCCCCTCGGCCTGGGGTTTGGCTCTCTCTTCGAGAACTGCATGAATACACAGTGGCTGAGTGATAGGGCAGCCTGCATCCTCCGCTGCCACTCCACCCTCCATTCCAATCCTAGACCACTACAGCATGCTCTAGTCAAGAGAAAGTTCTCGGCACAAGGCTGGGCAGACTGTGGTTTCATGACCCAGCTCCGGGCACCCACCTCCTGCTCCTTGTGGGTCTGCTGGGAACCACATGTTCTTGGTGAAGTCAAGAGGCCATTCATCAGGGATGCCCATGGTGACAACAACTGCTCACGCCACACTTGCTGTCCCTCCAGGGTGTGGACTGCTCACGCCACACTTGCTGTCCCTCCAGGGTGTGGACTGCTCACGCCACACTTGCTGTCCCTCCAGGGTGTGGGTGTCCAGTGTCAACAGGCCTCTGGCTCTTTGCCTCATCATGCATTCAGGCCCTCCTCAAACTTTCTGCCTGCGAAAAGACAGTCACCTTAGGAAACCTGACTAATCCCTAGGCGATGGGCAGCACACCTCGAGAAGTCCGCACGGCTTGCAAATGCCTTGGTGGCTCACAGGAATCCAGTGAGGATAAGAAAACTATAACTACAAAAATAGCTTCATAAGAACACTACCTTGTGTGTTCTAGAACAATGTTCTAGAAACTCTAGAGAAGAAGCCCAGTAGATGACCAGAGCAGTTTTGATGGACACAGTGGCACAAAGCAAATGCAGCTGTCCTTGGAATGGCTGTGTTGCCATTCAGAAATGCAAGGGTGGAAAAAGACCCCAGGGACCCTCCTGTCTGGGGTCTGATCCTCAGGGATTTCTCTTTCAGGCACTTCCAGCCCCTAACATTTGAACATATTGTTCGCCATAGCGACAAGGTGGGAATAACCCCAAGTGTCCGTGGTTGGGGGAGTGAATAAACATTCGTGGACCATAACACAGTGGAATAGTGTGCAACCTTAAAAAAGGAAGGGAATTCATACCCCACATGGCAATGTGGATGAACGTGAAGACATTATATGAAGAAAAGACAACCAGTCCCCAAAGGATAAAAATGGGATGATTCCAGTGGCACGAGGCACTTGCAATTGTCAGATGCAGACAGAGAGTGGTAGGTGCTTGGGAAGGGAGGATAGGGAACATGGGCGCTCCTATCTAATCGGCACGGAGCTGCAGCCTGAGAGGAGAAGGCTGTGGGATGGGCGGTGGGGATGCTTACACAGCCATGGGAAGGTATCTGATGTGGCTACACTGCACTTAGTGATGGCTGACCTTGAACAGTTTACATTGTATAATTTTGCCACCTACACAAAGCAACAACCCAGGCCCTGCGGCTTCAAGAAAGCCTCAAGTTCTGCCTATTATCATTCAAATCAAGTGTGTGAGCCAGCAGGATCAGCCTCCGATTTAAAAATAAAGGAGGGAGGGGTTAAAAATTGACAGCGAAATGAACCGAGGACCTAGTTGTGTTTTTTGTTTGTTTGTTTCTGTTTTTGGTTGTTTTTTTGTTTGTTTGTTTGTTTGTTTGCAGTTACAACCCATCAAAGCATGGCATTTTAAGAGGGGGAAAGAGGGGCTTTATGGAAAAGTTGGCATGGCTGATCCTCTTGGTTTCCCTCTGCCCCAACAGGGGTTCTGATTGTGTGCTTCTTAAGAAGAACCATGCTAAAGGAAAGACATACCCACACAGGAGAGATCAAATGAGGTCCCAAGTGGATCCAATCCAGCCCCAGGCCGGACCTTTCTCTGACCTGTACTTGGGGGCAAGGAGCTAAGAATTCTTCAAGGTAAACAGTCAGGAACTGTGGTTGCCTGTGTAGTGTAGCACACCGATACAGCACGAGCAAACCCCAATGAGGGGCACCTGGCACACCCTCCTGGAGACTCATCCATCACCTTCTGACACCCAGCCTGTGGCAGGACCCTGGCAGAGCTGGCAGAGCACTTGGCACATGGGCACACCCATCACACATGGAACACCTCAGGCCAGAAAGTACAGGAGTACACACAACAGACTCCATTTTCCCAGGCCAAGAACTTGGGTCCCAGGAGTCAAGTCCAGCGAGTGTTCTGCTTTGCCCTCAGGCAAAAAGAACCTTCAGGAAGGTTTCTAGCTCTCCTCCTGGCCATGCCCACTACCCTTGAAAGGCTGGGTGCAGTGTGAGTCTAACTATCAGAAGGCCGATTCGTCCAAGTCCTGTCCCCTGTGACCTTGCAAAATGGCAACCACAGTGTCTCCATCCTCACTTATGTGGGGCTAATCCAGCAGTGTCTCCAGCCACGTGTCAACACATGTAACTCATTAGGAATTTCTTTCTGCCAAGACATCCAGGACTCAGCGTAAACAGGGTGATGTCATCATGTGTTGTTTAAGAAAGCAAGCAGAGCCCTGATCCCTGGTGACACCTCTCTTTAGCAACATCGTGTTTCTTGTAGTGGGTGGGAGGAAAATGCTAGTTTCTTGCCAAGGAGCCGGGCTATGCAAGGACGATCCATGGCAGTCCCATCTCCCAGGAAAAAGCCGCATTTGTCCCAGGTGCTGCAGGCGTGCTAAGAGCCGGAAAAAAACAAGCGGCTTTACAAGGGGCTTACCCCTTTGTGAAGTGTTTGAGTCATGTTTTATGCTAGGAAGAGACTTGGGGGTTCATCCTCAGGAGACCCTGGAGGCACCCCAGCTGCAGCTTCAGTTGGTTAACTTCTCCTTCCCAGAAAGCCAGCTGTCTGGGGAAATCTGAGGGTGGAAATTAGCCCTATACTATGTATAAGACACCTGTAAGGGGCCTTGCTAAGTGTCTGTCACATGGTGGGTTCTGCCTGGGCCAGTGTGGGAGCCTTGGGAAAGCGTCCTCTTCTCCCTTTTCTAGGTTCAGACCGCCTGTGCCTGAAGCAGCTCCCCAGTGCTCCTTCAGAGGTTGCCCAGTAGTGATGTTCTGGAAGACCCTGCCCAGCACACTTTCTGAAACAAATAAGATACACTAGAGCAGGCAAGGGGGCACAGGTCCTCGCAGGCTGAGATTCAGCAGAGTGACTTCACTAATAGGACATAAGGGACTACAAGACTTGGACGTGAAGAGCTCAGAACAGACTGGTTTGGCGGGTGGTCCCTCCCCCTGAGGCCTCACTAGCATTTGCACATTTCACAGGGCTCCACCTTTGCGGGCCCTTTAGAAGTCAGCGGGAAATTATCAAAAATAAATAAAATTTACACACACACACACAAGTCACACACGCAAAAGTCAGCGAGAGTCAGAAATCATGCAAACACTGGCGGCAGGTGGACCAACTGGCTGGAGATGTCTCGCTGAGAAGCCGCTGTTTGCGTAGGGCTTCACAGAACACTGCCTCCTTCCCCAGCCCCTGATTTGTCACCATCTGCGGGGGGTGAAACCCTTGCAAAGGCGGCCCCAGCAGCACCTCGCAGCCTCCAGAGGTCCTCTCCTAGCATCGCATCAGGCCACTCTGGGCAGGGCCTGTCCTCCCTGGCCACCTCAGATGTCCCAAGCCGGTATGGTGAGGGGCAGGTGGGAGCAGCCAGGTCCCTCCCCAGGCAAATCCTGGTGAGCCACTCGCCCGTTGCGCAGCGGCAAGCGGCCAGACCTCGGGGCCCCACTGCTGGCCCCCGACTCGGAGGGCAACCCCGAGTCGCTGGGCTGCACCTCTACGAAGACCCGCCTACGCAGGTGCCCACCAGACCGCTCCGAGTAGGCCTCTTTATGGCCACCCCACTGCGGAGGGCAGAAGCGAGTGCGGAAGGCGGCCTGGAAGCCACGGCGGAAGTTCTCGTTGAAATAGCCGTAGATGATGGGGTTGGCGCTGCTGTTGAAGAAGGCCAGCCAGTGGGCGAAAGGGAAGGCGTAGACGGAGACAAGATGCAGCTGCGGCTCGGTGAGCTGCCCATAGTCGATGAGCAGCAGCAGCGCCCAGAGCGGCAGCCAGGACAGCGTGAAGAACAGCGCCACCATGACCAGCATGTGCACCACGCGCGCCTTGCGGCGCGCCGCCCGGCCACCCTCGGCGGCAGGTGCCTCCTGGCCGTCACGCGCCGGGCCGGCTGCCTTGCACAGTTTGCGGGCGATGCGCGCGTACATGACCACGATGAGCGCCAGTGGAGCCACGTAAATGTGCGAGAAGAGCACGGTGGTGTACACCTTACGCATACCCTTCTCGGGCCAGGCCTCCCAGCACGAGTAGAGCGGGTAGGAGCGGTTGCGGGCATCCACCATGAAGTGGTGCTCTTCGCGGGTCACGGTCAGCGTCACGGCCGACGGGCACATGATGAGCAGCGCCAGAGCCCAGATGACCCCGATGGTGACCAGCGCCTTCCGCAGGGTCAGCTTCTCGCGGAAAGGATGTACGATGCAACGGAACCTGCAGCCAGCAAGAGACAAGGGAGAGGCCAGGGTCTGGGTTGGTGCAGGGGCCCAGAAAGGAGCCCCTGGCTGTGGGGCTCCCGGGACGTCTTGGCGTCCTGGATACTCTCTATCGCACCTCAGGCTGAGTTAAAGATCGGTTCAGATGTTTAGCTCAGCCCGCCTGCAAGCTAATGAGGAAGTCAGTTCCTCCTGCTGCGCAAATAGCCAAGGCAACAACAGGATTTACAGGAGCCAGGCAGTGCCTGCCTATGCACTTTGTGGGGTGCACTATTAGCTGGCAGCCAGCAGAGCAATCTGCCTGCACACCCAGGTGCATCAGTGGATACACTTGCCAGCTGTTTACCCATTCACCAGGAAACTTTGGGAGGCCAGGCAGGGAGCCCCCTCAAGACAAGTTGCTCCTATATCCTGGCCAGCATCCTTGCAACATCTCAGCCCAAGTCCCTGTGTCATCTTGGCCAGGACACTCATCCTATTAGGCTGTGTCTGCACTGTTTCAATTCCTCATTAGAACATCTCCATGGTAATTATGATGACATGTTCAATTTGCAGAGCAGGAAACCTGGACTTGGATATGTTAAGCAATTGGGTCAAGTTCACATATTAAGCAAGTAGCAAGGTCCACCGTCCTGCTGTGTGTGCCATGTAAACCAGTAGCGGTACACCCTCGCAGTCTGGTAGAACCTTCTAAAGCCCCCCCTCCTTTTTTTTCTTTTTAAGTACAATTACCTGCACCTGTTACTCCTGGCAAACGACTCCAGACAAACGATTGTGGGGAAAGGTTGTAGCATTAGGTTTTGTTGTACAGCTCCTGGGGTGCGGCCTGTGTGCAGCCAGGGCTGAGAGCTGCTACTGTGGGTCGTGGGTATGAACACACTTCTGTTCCAGGAGAGGCACTAGAAAAATGGAAGTCCTGCCTCTCAACCCATTTACACAAATGTGAGAATCAATCACCAGGAAGGTAAACGACCCAAACATCTTCCTGTGCCTCCATTTCCTTGTCTATAAAGCAAGACCTACACTACAACCTACTGGCTGTGGTGAAGATTAAGCGGCAGCATGCCTCGTGAAGGAGAGAGATCTCGACTGCCCACAGTGTCTTCCCTCATGTACTGACACCAGGGAGTCCAACCCTGAGGACCCACCTGCTTCATGGAGGGGTCCCTGGCCCAGAGGGGAGTCGGGACTAGCCTGTAGGATCGTCTCACTCTTCAGAGACAGAACATGGCTCCAGAGCTGGCTCCCCACCAAATGTCCCTTTTATGCATTGCTAAACTGCATGCCACCTACCCCATCTTGCCCCAGCCCAAGGATTCCTTTCACATTTCCCACAGCCTGACTTGGGCCTGACGCTTCCTGGGTGATTCTGACTTACTGGCTTCACAGCTTTGCACATTCGAGAAATCTCCAGGGAGCAAAACATTTTTTTCTGACGTCTGGTACTGTCTGTCAAAGCCACAGCAGTGAATGGTTTTTGGGAGAGAACCATGGAGTAGTCCACGGAGGCCTTCTGGAGGAAGTGGGTCCGAAGATGACTGCAGACATTGATGGAAGCACTCAGAGGCAGCATGCCCAAAACTACTGTAGATGCTGATAGGGAGGAGCACGGACAGCCCCGGAGCAAGAAGCAAGGTTTTAGGCCCCATCCCACCCCACAGGATTCCTGCCACTCAGGCCCCACAAACAGTCACAGGAATCACTGTCTCCCTTCTCAGGCCTTGCTGAGAGAGGTAGGAGTGTCCTCAGCAAGGTGTTCTAGATCTTCCTTTGCTCTAGGAGGCAGCTGGCCCTGTCCCGCAGGGCTCAGGATCCCATCCCCGCTGCCACCCAGCAGCCCCAGCCTTCCTGCTGGCCCAGCACCAGCCCTAGAGGCCATCGGTCCTCCTCCCTCGTTCCTGGCTCAGCCCACTCTGGGATTCTGCAGCCAGGAAGACACTCACCTTTCTACAGCAATGGCCACCAGCGTGAACACGGAAGCTGACACGGACATGCCCTGCACCAAGCCGCTCATCTTGCATGTGGCATTGTCGAAGGGCCACCCTGCAACAACAGAGGTCCCCCACCCCCGCCACCTGGAGTGAGAGACGGGCACCTGCCAAAAACCAGACATCAGGTCATCTAGTTAAGCTACCCTCAGGAGTTCCCATCTTTTCTTCTTGACCCCACGAGGCAGCATCTGGCAAGGAGAAATGGCTACCCCACACCAACATGAACTACAGAAGAGATATTCTTTATATCAACTAGCAATTTCCCTCTGTACAGATCACCCTCACTTCCTGCTCCCACAGCCCTGTTGTGGGCTCCAGGTCCCAGGGTTCTCCACTCTGGCTGCTGCTGCCTAGAAAACACATTCCCAGAGATTTCGAAAAAGCACCAAATGCCAGACCCCATGCCACACCAGTACAATCAGAAACCCAAGGCAGGAACCCAGACATCACTATTTTTGAACCTGCCTTGGCGGACTTGTGAGGATTCATGTACTAGCCCAAGCTAAAAATCGCTGGGACAAATTGCCAGTGACGCTGAGACTCGACAGGTGTAAATCGCTCCAGCCAGGACTCAACACTGGGATCCCCATGCTTGTGCTTTGTCAGGAGATGTGGGCAACCCATGCCCTGGCCAGCATGGGCGTTCCTGAGGCTACTGTGTTGGTGACTGCTGGGTGTCTGCCCTTCTAGGCAAGAGGCCCACCTTACTCCTGCCAGTCATGCCACCTGAGACAGGGATCCTGTTCCTTCCCCAATGCTGATTTCAGCCTGAACATATACTGAGTATCAGGCACTGTCCATTTACTGTTCACCTATCATTATCGACCCTATCATTATCTCATTATCATCCCTTTTTACAGATGAGGGTGGGATCGATTTGCAGAGAGTCTTTTTCTCCCTAAATCATTATACAGGAGTGATGAAATTCAGGTCTAGATGTTGGGGGAGTTTGTCTTAGAAAAGGCCACGCTGCCATGGACTGGTCCTATTTTAGGAAACTGTACAATGTGTGCCCCAACTCCCAAAAATATTTCCTCTGTGGCTCAGCCCACAAGGATGCTCACTGTACTGGTATCTGTCATGATGGCAGCAGGAGGCAGGAACGTATGGATACATCAGCTCACAAAAGAGAACAAGCCTGGACGGCAGCCCTTGCCAATAGCTGTGCTGCAAATCTCCTTATATGACAAAGTTTCAGCTGCCAGTACAGTTATCGCCAGATACAGGCAGCTTGGGAAAAATGCACACAATTGGCCTTCATAGGCTGGCATGAGCTGGCATGAGCTGGCCCTTGTGCACTGATGGATAGAGACCCCCTGGTATCACTCTCTGGAAGTTGACACACAGTGGACAACAGCTGGAAGCAGCAGCTAACATGTACACAGAGTAACATGGCTAGAAGCCTCAACAAAAAGAGAAATAAAATGGTTTTAATACAAAACATCCATTTACATGAACAACATAGCCACAGAATAACCTGATATGAAAGAGTATAAAAGATACCAGCCCTACTGGATATTGGAATATGCTTTCAGACCTCTATAAATGAGCACAGTATGCCGCTGGTGCAGGAAAAGACAGACCAGGCAAATGAGAAGGGAAGTGCAGCCATAGAAACACAGTACATCAGAAGGGCAGCACCTGGCATCTCAGGGGCAATGATCCACTCCTGTGTCCTTGATACTTGCTTTTTTATTTGAAAGGCAAGGAGGGGGGGAGAGAGAGAACCATTCTACCTGCTGGTTCACTCCCCGCATACCTACAAAGCTGGGCACTGAAAGCTCAGGTTTTCCCTCTGATTCCAAGCCTCCTTTCCAACTCCTCTGCTAAGCGGCCAGCCAGCCCCTGCCCTGCTAAGGCAGTCCTGGGGTGGGGAGCTCATTGGCTCCAGGGTAGGACTCTGACGTGCAGCAAGAGCTCCACTGAGTGGTGTCTAAGGTCCTTATTCAGAGGAAGCTTGCCTTCCTATTGGTTCCCACTTCACTCATGGCAATGTGAGAGTGAACGGTAGAGCAATAGAAAGAGGAGCTTAGGAAATTAGGCTTTGATACTAACAAATGGTATTAACCATGATAAGGCCCTTAACCACTCTGAACATGCTTTCTCATCCATAAAATGGGCATAATAACAAAACACAGCTCACTGATCGGCTATGAGTATTCATGGAGTCCACCCATCAACAGAATGTTTGACACAAAGAAAATCATGGAGTCAGAGCATCTGTGATTGCTAGTCTAACCCCTCTGCAACAAGCCTGCTGTAAACAGTGATGGGGTGCAGTTGCTCCCTAGGGCCCACACTCACCAGTGATGAGGTTGTCCACAAGGGTGGTGGGCATGCAGAAGATGCCTACCAGCAGGTCACTGACGGCCAGGTTGAGGATGAACATGTTGGTGACAGTGCGCATGTGCCGGTTCCGAAGTACAGTGAAGCAGACCAAGGCATTGCCCACCATGCACAGCAGGAAGATGAGCACATAGGCCACAATGAACATGGCTGCCACCGGTGAGGAGTGCTGGTAGTAAGAGGAGAAGGTGAGGTTTGCGGCCAGGCCAGCCTCGGCGGTGCTCCCATTCGGACTCAGGGCCGAACTGCTGTTGGGAAGTTGGAAGTTCTTCCCTGGGACCAAAGGAACAAATGGTCAGGAACTTCAGGTGTTGGAAGAGCTGACTGATTCTCTCCCCATGAGTGAGGTCTTTCCGTTAGCCAAATTCCAAGCACATCCCAGCACACCTGGTCATGTGCCCAATGCCATCCACTGATCCAAAACTGTCAACCCCCACTACTCAAATCCACTCATGCCCCATCCTGCCCATGACTCATTTCTCATGCTGGTTGATTTTGATAAATTTATTTATAGGGAGGCCAGTGTTGTGTCAAAGCAAATTAAGCCACTACTTGCAATGCCAGCATCTAATATTGGAGTGCCAGTTCAAGTTCTGACTGCTCTGCTTCTCATCCAGCTCCCTGCTAATAAACCTTGAGAAGCAGCACAAGATGATCAAAGTGTTGGGGCCCCTGTCACCCATGTGGAGACCCAGACGGAGCTGCAGGCTTTAGTTTTCACCTGGTCTGGCCCTTTGGACTGTGAGCCAATAGATACAGGATTTCTCTGTCTCTGTGTGAGTCTACCTTTCAAATACACACTTTTTTTTTTTTACAAAGTATGTGTCTATTATTTTTTTAGAGACAGACAGACAGGACTTCCATCTGCTGATTCATTCATCAAATGCCACTACATTTGGGGCTGGGCCAAGTTGAAGCCAGGAGTTGGAAACTCAACCCAAGCCTCTCACCTGGGTGGGCAAGGACCCAAGTACTCGAGCCATCACTGCTGCCTCCCAGGGTAGCTATTAACAGAATCAGCAAGAGATTTGAGACCAAAATCGAGAAAATTCAATGAGGGGTACAGGGGTCCACTGGCAGTTTAACTAGCAGGTCACACTTCCAGCCCACATTGCCCAAACACTGGCCATTCTCCATTAACTCCTCTCCCATCCAGACTACCTTCATCTGGGCTTCTTGTGTGCCCAGGACTAAGCCCTGGTTTTTGCATCCCCCGGGTCCCTGGCCCTGGCACATCCGACCTACTAACAAACCGTCCACAGCCAAGTCCCTTGCCCATCCTGGATTCAGTGGCTCTACCTGCTTGGCATTTAACAAAGTCCTTCCCTATTTATAAGCAGTTAGGACTTGGCCCTGTCTGAATTGGGGATCAGGGCGGCTCCACGTCTTGCTCCAGGTTCCACAATGAGTGAGCAGCAGAGCTGGCCCTGCTCTGAGTGTCCCTAACTTGGGACCAGGTTTACGTGGGACTTCCCTAGCCATGTTTCAAAGGGCCTGGCTCTTCTGGGAAGTCATTAGTGGTAGTGACTCAGGGCATTGTCTCACAAACTCTGCCCCTGCCTTCCCCTGGGGAAGTTAAATGTGGCTTGTTGTGGGGATGGACTGTCTCCAGGGAGTCCTTCTCTGCCAGGTTCAAAACTCAGCCCAAGCTGGCCAGTAGCCCCACCGGATGCTCCTGACACCTGGGAGGAGGGTGGGAACATGTCAATGAGCTGGCTCAGCCTGAGCTGCAGGGACCAGTGGGTGCAGCCCGGGATGCTCAGTGAGGGCTGGGAGGGTTGCTGGTGGAGATGAAAGAGTTGGAAATTTCCACCTCACAGCGCAAGCAGAAGCTCAGAAACCCGCCCCTCCCCACGTGGTTTCTAATTGCATTTGAATTTCTTTAGTTTGATATGGAAAATGCCAAATCTGTGCAAGAGAGAGAATATTACAGTGGAACTGAATAAAGAACATGACACATCAGGAACCACTACAAGGGTGAAGATAATCAAGAACTCCCAAGTTCAGATCATCTATTTCCTATACAGATCAACTCAAGGTCAAATATATCATATGCCCTCACCTCTCTCCTGATTATGTTGAGGCCAATTCCAGATGGCACTTCTTTTCATCCGTAAATATTTTCATGTGTATCTCTAAAAAAATAATTCTTTTCTAGAAAAGATTTATTTTATTTTCATTACAAAGTCATATATACAGAGAGGAGGAGAGACAGAGAGGAAGATCTTCCATCCACTGACTCACTCCCCAAGTGAGTGCCAGGAACCTCCTCCAGGTATCTCATAGAGTGCAGGGTCCCAAGGCTTTGGGCTGTCCTCTACTGCTTTCCCAAGCCACAAGCAGGGAGCTGGATGGGAAGTAGAGCTGCTGGGATTACAACCGGCACCCATATGGGATCCCAGGGCGCTCAAGGTGAGGATTTTAGCCGATGGCCACAGCTCCAGGCCCTAAAAAAATAATTCTTAAAAAAAAATTACCTCAGGCCTAGCATGATAGCTAAAGTGGCTAAAGTCCTTGCCTTGCATCTGCCAGGATCCCATATGGGTGCCAGTTCATACCCCCCCCCGCCTGCTCCACTTCCCCTCCAGCTCCCTGCTTGTATCCTGGGAAAGCAGAAGAGAATTGCCCAAGGCCATGGACACTGCAGCCATGTGGGAGATAAGGAAGAAATTCCTGGCTCTTGACTTCAGATCAGCTCAGCTCTGGCCATCGTGGCCACTTGGGGAGTGAACCAGCATACAAAAGATCTGTCTTTCTGTTTCTCCTTTTCTCTGTAAATCTGAAAATAAAATAAATCTTTAAAACAAATAGCCATGGATATTTTGAGCTTACTAAATAGGGCCCTGTTTAATTAAAAAAACAGAAACAAAAAACCTCAAAATTTAAAAATCATGACCATGTTCTGCTAGAACCGAACAAGTGAAAATCGCATCGTGGTATTTCAAAGATCCAGCCTCCAGCATTCAAAATTCCCTCAGTGCTTCATGATCTTTTAAATGGTTGATTTGTTTGAATGAGGAGTCAACAGGATTTCTGTATCTACTTCCTATTATTATCTGACAAGATATCCTGAGATGCCACTGTGTGGCCTCAAGGAGCTCGGCAGTCTGTCTGGTCCCTCTGCAGGTGTCTCGGGATCTCTCATACACTTGCAGTCAGCTAACAGCTCCCCCGGGGCTGGCAGGGCCAAGGTGACCCCCCACCCCCGGCCGGGGCGGTCAGGGCTGGCTACCGGCTGAGGCTTTCATTTCCCTCCACCGCCTCTCACCCTCCTGGAGGCTGGTTTCAAGGACTTGTGCAGGATTTTCACACTTGTGCCCTCTTCTGGTGGTCAAAGTGAGTCACCCAGAGGGGCCCCCAAGTTCAAGCCAGTGCAGTCACCATCTCTCTGGATAGGAAGTCACAGAGGGTGCAGAAGAGGCATAGTCAGTCACGAAGGCCTGTTACTCTCAACCCAGCCTCCACCCGCACACCGCCTTGGCTGGATGCAGCTCTGAAGTCTCCTTGTTCTCGCCTCGCCCCGTCCCAGCCTCCTCTCCCCTCTGGATCACGTGCCTGCAGTTTCTTGTAAAAAAAAAATTAATTTGCTGATTTCTCCCTTGTGATGTCCATGTTACCCATTCAGTCTCTGTCCCCTGGACTTCCTGTAATTGGCAGCGAGATCACAAGGCCCCATCAGATTATGTCTGGTGGGCTCTTTGATCTCGGGTTTGTCAAGTTCCCCCCTTTAGTTTCCGCAATCACTAATGATCATGGCTTACACCCTGTCCTGCACTTCAAGAGCAACTCACGCTTGGACCACTGTCTCTCTGAAATACTGCCTCCCCCACAATCTCTGTAGACGTCTCTCCAGCCTGGCGCTGCTCTTGCCTGCCACACTCTCACCACTTGACATGCTCTTGGAGCCTACACAGTCTTATATTTTCCAATGCCAGGGCCTTTGCTCTTCTCCTGAGTTAGCTTTTGAGTCAGATCTTGTCCTGGAGAGGAGGATTCTGATGACTCTAAAGCAGGAGCATCCTATGATCTCTTGCAGTGTCTTGCTGATGCTCTTCAGGCTGTCAGTGTGTTCTTTGTTTGCAGGCTTGTTCGCCCTCCCCTCCAGGCCTGAAAGCCTGTTCCCTGTCTTGTTAGCCATGTCCCTGCCTCCTTGGCACTGCCTGCCCGTGGTAACTGGTTCAATAAACAAGGCATGGCTCTCAAAAGAATAACCGTTGCTAAGAAGCAGACAAGGAAGGGAGGCGAGTGCTGCTTCCAGGTGATAGGATCCTGTTCGGAGCAGGCAGTGCTGTGCCTCCAGGTCTTCCACAAGCCCCCTGCTCCACCCCCAAGAAAGATGTTGTCCAGCATAGGGCTGGACACTCCACATGCAGTTCACTCAGCTGAGCCCCCAAATCCATTCTGAATCACCCAGGAACCCTCTGTGTGTGTGGACAAGTACATAAAATTGCCGGGGTCTTGCTGGCTGTGTTCAGCCTCACCATTTTCCAACCTGCCCTTGTCCTGGCTTTCAAAGCCTGCCCCTTAGAAGAGTCTGGCAATGACCTTGCCCTTCTCTGACACTTCAGATGAGCCTACAAATCCAGCTGTAGACTTAGCCCAATTGTCCAGCTCTGCTTGCCAAGCAGGAAAACCTCCTTTCTACCCCAGGCAAATCCTCTGGGGCAAGGGCAGGGTGTGGTAGAGGCACCCTGTCTGGGTAGCTGAGGCCTCATTTCCACCTGCACTTGTCCTTGCCGGATGTGCCAGGTGCCCTGAAGTTACAGTGTGAGAATCCAGTTTTCATCCCCCGAGCCCAATTAAGCCTTTCTCTTACCAGCAGAGCTCTCTGGGGGGTCTCAGGTACAGGGATGTCTGTCTCTAGGGCACTCCATTAATCTGCACCGACCAGGCTCGGGACCCTGAGAGCTGGGGCTGCAGGAAGAGTGGGGCCCTGGCTGCAGCAGCAATACCACCTGGAACTCGTGAGGAGCTAAAATCCCAGGCCCCACTGCTGACTTGGGTGACCAGAAACCCTGAGGCCCCAAACCCAGCTATCTCTGTTTAAAAATAAAGAAATATTATTTTCCATTTTACTTGAAAGGAAGACAGTCTGCTGATGCACTCCCCAAATGCACACAATGACTGGATCAGGATGAAGCCAGAAGCCCAGGAATTCCATCCAAGTCTCCCATCTGGAGTGGAGGGAGAGGGGTAGGAACTGAGCTGCTGTTTCCCTGGAGAGTGCACACTGGCAGGAAGCCAGATCGGAAGCAGGGGTGCTCTAATACTGGGTGTGGGTGTGCCAACTGGCATACCTCTGCACTGTGCTTAAAGCCTGCCTGTGCTGTCAAATCTAAAGCATCTGCCAGGTGATTCTGATGTCCGCTCCAGTTTCCAATTTGAGAACCATGGAAGACTTGGCCAGAGCCCCTGGCAGTGGACACACACACATACACACCCTGGAAAGTTCAGCCTCTCTCATGCCTCCTCACCTCTGTGTTCTCTTTAAAATAAAAAGCCAGACCTTGCCTGCTCGTGACCCTGGGGTGGGGAGTCCTGTCATCTCTCTGTAAGCCAGAGTCCTCCTTGGCCCAATGGAGGCAGGCAGGTGGCATTGCAGACTCAGTGAGACAGTGGTGAGAGTATCCAGTGCCACTGAAGGTCAGCTTAGCTGCAGCAGCAATGAAGTTACACAACAGACCCGAGTGTAGAATTTCATAATACTCTTAGTTTAGTCCTTGGTGTGGGGGAGAAAGAGAGAGAGAGAGAGAGAGAGAGAGAGAGAGAGATCTCAGGAATGAAGCTGTCTCAGAATTCAGTCTGGGGATGTCCTTTGCCTCATTCGGAGCCCTTCCACCCATAACTTTATCATCATCGCCACCTGCTGGCATATTCTGGTAACAGGTGGGGAATCCACCCAGTCACTCCTCCAGCAGCTCCCTGAGAACCCACAGGGGAATGCGCAGGTGCCAGCTCCACTGAAGGACACTGAACCGGGTGCTGCTGTTAGCACACTGCACGAAGCAGAACCAACTGCTAACAGTCACCCAAGTTCTTTGGGAAAGTACTAGTTTGCTTGAAATTTAACAAATGCTGGTATTTTTTTAAAAGATTTTTTTTAAGGTTTATTCATTTTTTAAAATTGCAAAGTCAGGTATACAGAGAGGAGGAGAGACAGAGACGAAGATCTTCCGTCTGATGATTCACTCCTCAAGCGGCCGCCAATGGCTGGAGCTGCGCTGATCCGAAGCCAGAAGCCCAGAGCCTGCTCCAGGTCTCCCCGCTGGTTCAGGGTCCCAAGCCCTTGGGCTGTCCACAACTGCCTTCCCAGGTCACAGAGAGCTGGATGGGAAGTGTGGCCACTGGGATCAGAACCAGTGCCCACATGGGATCCCGGGACGTGCAAGGGGAGGACCCTAGCCACTAGGCTATGGCGCCGAACCCAAGAAAAATTGTTTTAAAAGACCACGGAGACAACCTTTCATGCATTAGACTGCCCAAGATGGAAAGTGTTCAGGGAGGGCCAGCATGTAGGTGCATAGTCCAGGAGGAGCCAAGAGGTGCGCCTAGATGAGTTCTGCTTCCCCAGTATAGGCCCTTCAGCCCTGTGCCCTGGTGAGGGACCCCTCCAGGTCAGCTGTGTCCCACTTCTGGGGGTCTCCCTAAGGGACAGAAAATCTTAACAGTGGTGGGGGGATTAAAGTGGCCATGGGTGGTCATGGCTACAAGTGCTCATGTGTGCATCCTGAATCTATACGCCTGTTCAAAGTAGATGTGTGTTTCTGGGAACTGTAGTTGACTTTTTAAAAATTCAGTGTGTGTCAACAGGGGGTACTGTTTCCTCGAGCGAGTTTTAGTTTCTGTTTCTAACTTGCATCTGGGATTCCGTATCAGAAGGAATCGGGCACATGTGATAAAACACTCAGTCCTGAATGGCCTCAAAGCCACCTGGCTTTCCACCATACCCACCACCCCACCCTGTGGATCAGGTGCAGGTATCAGCATGGTTTAGAAAGCTTCCCTGGAAATGCACATGTGGATTTGAGATACAGAGTTGAGAAGCCCTGTATGACAGAGTAACGGTGAGTGGGCTTAACATCTGGAAAGGTACCTGGCCCTGAGGTAGGCCCTGGACCTCACCCCACAGCTGGATTCCTAGTGCATATTCCAGAAGGAAGTGCTAGATCCTTTGCCACAGAGCCTCAGCCTCTGAAACACACACTTGTTGAGCAGCTGTGGGCACTGGGGGCTCTGGCGCTCTGGCTCCCTTACCCCTTCTCATAGCACGGGGAATCTTTTTAAAGATGTGTTTATTTATCTGAAAGGCAGAGTTTACAGAGAAAGATGTCAGAGGGGTGCAGGGATGGAGAGCTTTCATCTGCTGTTACATTGCCCAAATGGCCACTATGGCCATAGGGCTGGCACAGTTTGAATCCAAGAGCCAGTAGCTTCCTTTGGGTCTCCCATGTGGGTGTAGAGGTCCAGGCACTTGGGCCAACTTCTATTGCTTTCCCAGGCCATTTCCTAGGCAGGGAGCCAGATCAGAAGTGGAGCAGCTGGGACTTAAACCAGTGCCCATATACGATACTGGTATTGCAGATGGCAACTTTATCCATTACGTCCTCAGTACCAACCCCTAGCATGTAGATTTTCCCTTGCCCTTGGGAGTTGGCCTGACGGTGTCTACCCAGAAATTCACTACACACAAGAGGCATTTGGAGAGTGGGCAACCTGATCTGAAACAGCAGCTTGGGTCAAAGAAAGTTGCTTTTGTATTTTGTTACAGTGAGGTTGTGTTTCAAATTTTAAGTTTAATTTATTTTAAAAAACCGAGACACAGAGAAATCTTTCATGTTTGAAGCAGTCAGAGCTGATCCAGGTTGAAGCTGGGAGCTGGGTACTCAACCTAGATCTCTCACATGGGTGGCAGGGACCCAACTAGTTGATCCATTACTGTTTACCAGAGTCACATCATTAGGAAGCTGGAATCTGACAGGGAGTGAGGACCTAATTCCAAGGAACTCTGAAATGCAATGCAAGCAGCCCAAGCAGTCAAATGCCCGTCCTAAGAGGTAAATGAGTTTGTAGTGGCTTAAGGACTGAGATGAGGGACCCTATTCACTATGCTGCACTTGGTACTCTTATGCTAACTGGAAGGTCTGAAAGCTACAAATTTTCCTTTAAGCATGGCTTTGGCTGCATCACAGAGGTTGATCTGGGTTGTTTTCATCACTGCTGAAATACAATCTATGAAGTGTCAAACTCTCTGATAAGCAAAGGAGAATGATCTTCACGTCCCAGGAAACTCAAAGTCCAGAAGCAAATGGTCTTGCTTTAGGAGTGTGGGACGTGGCAGGGACAGGTCTCCAGGTTTCAGGATCTGAGTTTGGGCCTCTGCCGTAGCTGGTTCCCATCTTCTCTGGGTACCATTCGTTTGCTGAAAAGACCTCAATGTCTCTTATTAACAACTGAGACTCCTGCTGATGAAGCAGCTACAGCAAACAGGTGCATATATTACATTGACTCTTGCCCAGAAAAGCAGGGACTGAGGACAGGGGCAGAACCAGATATACCCTGGAAACAACCAGAAAGTAATCCAAGCTCACCCCTGACGCCCCAGGAAACCTTCCTTCAGCCAGTGCTTCCCAAGAGGGCCTTACCATGGGAGTCTCCACATCCCTGCCCCAAGTGACTTGGGTCTTCTCTTTCCCTATCCTTGGCAGAATCTTCTCTGAGGGAAGATTCTGACCACCTTGTGCACGTAGATGAGGAAATGATTCATAAAGGCTCAAAGCGTTGTGTGTCTTTTGGGGTATTTGCATTTCAAAGACACTCAGATCTGACATCAGAAAATGCTAAGCTCTAAGGATGCAATTTCAGTGATTGACCAGAAAGCAGCCAAAGCCTTTTGAGGAGGAGACTTCATCTAATTCACTCCAAGTTGTACTTAAACAGGCCCTGGTAGGAATTAGCGCTGTGGTGGGTTCTAGACTCTGTGTCTTGATTTGCTCAGTGGCAAAGCCAGCAGCTGTTTATCAGTCCTCTCCTGGCTGGAAGATCCTGAGCTCTTCCCAGCAGCTCGGGCCACCAGCAATGACTGGTGCAGGATGCATACTGCAGATGTCTCCTCACAAGATGACCTCAGGTCCCAGGAAGAGCAGATCTGGGTCCATTTGGCTTCGGCCTCCTCGGCAGCAGCTGAAACCTCTCCCATTGCTCACTCCCAGCAAGATGGGCAAGTGTACAGAGTCTTCAGGACTGAAGCTGTAACTCTGGGGTGGGGTCAGACCTAGACAGGGATGCTGTCTCCCTGCCCTTCTCCCAAGCTGGAGGGTAAGCACCAGGTGACAAAGTGCTTTGTGGCAAAGGACAGGACACAGTGAATCTCACAGCTGCATTTCCAAGAGGCATGGACAACAACACCCACCCCGACTGTCATGTCCTGCACCAGAGGGAGCCCAGCTGGCCTGCTCCTTCCTTTCTCCAAACAGCCCACTTCTGCATGGCATCTCCCCCTCAGGTATGTTCACCCCCCAATCAGTACAGGCACACTTCCTCCCAGCCCACAGGCCTCTCTGCCACAGAGCTCCCCGGAGAGGTAGGCAGCCCTAGAAAGACTCCCAAGAAACTAGAGTTAGGATGAGGAGTGACCCTGATTTTCTGTTCTCCAGCAGGCTGGCTCTACAGCTTAACACTGTCAGCGATATGGAGCAGGGAAGGCAGAGTGGGCTCACCTGCCCATCTGGCTCTAACACTTCGTGGGGGCTGGGCAGGTTGCAGTGACAATGGGAGTGGGGTTGGCCATGCTGTTAGCCCAGCCTCCAAGAGAATGCTCTGTTCTGTCCCTCAGTCAGCACACTTTACTCCCGCAGGATAATGCTAAGCAGAGAAGGAAGAGGACCCAGCCAGTGCTGAGTGTGGGGCAAGCAGCTGTCCTGACTGCAGGTCAGGTTGTGTGATTGCCACTTGCCCCCACAGGTCCTAGCTCAGATCCCTGCAGTTGCTCAGAATAAGACCTGGAGGCTTCCATTCCAGGAGCTGTCCCTGGTCTTGCCTTCTTCCCAACCCAGCATTCCAAGGGCTCCAGCCACAGGGGCTCATGCCTATCTCATTACCAGTTCACACTGACCTCCTACCTAACTATACAAGCCGGGGCTGAGCATGGAACCCTCTTTATTGGAGTGCTGGTTTGAATCCTGGCTGCTCTGCTTCTGAGTCGGCTTCCTCTCCTGCTAATGCACATGGGAAAGCGGCAGAAGATGGCCCGAGTGCTTGGGTTCCTGCCAGTCAAGTTCCTGGTTCAGCCCCAGCTGCTGTGGGCATCTGGGGAGTGACCCAAAGGATAGAATCTCTCTCTCTCTCTCTCTCTCTCTCTCTCTCTCTCTCTCTCTGCTTTTCAAGTACATAATACACTCCTAGCAAACCACAGAAACCACAGAGGCATCTCCTCTGTCTTAACTGGGCGCCCTCGATTGGCAAGACCCTGACTCAGACCCTAACATTTTGCTTCTATTTATATTTTTATCTTCTTGGTTTCTGTCTGTCTCTTTCCGGGCCACGGAAACAACCTGGCATCACAAGGCAGCTGCCTTGCAGCGCTGTGGCGCCTACCCGTGGAGCTGATAAGCTGACCGCTGGTTTTCCTTCTTAGAGACCCCCGCACGCTATCTAGCTGTTAATGAAACCCCCACCGGCAGTCCTCCATCCTCTTTGCTCGGCGCTCCATCAGCTCGCCAGGGTTCACGAACGCGTGGTGCAGCATTCTGCTGAACTGTTGTGATTCATTTTCCTGCCTCTCAGAAACCCAGGCTAAAGGAGGAGGACCTGTGGTCGCTGGGGCCTGATTTGTTCTTAGTGAACACCCATGTCACCTCCTAACAAGCATAACATGATTTTGTCTCTTGTTGAAAGTGTTGCTGTGTTTTGTTTTTACAACGGGGAGGGAAAAAAATAAAAGATGTGCTTATTCTGAAAACAGTTGTGAGAGCTACAGAACAGAGTGGGTATCCCTATGGTGTGACAGCCAGAGTGGCTGCAGAGTTAACCTGTGTGGGTGCCCCTGTGCCCGTGAGCCGGGGCCCACGGCGCCTTGGCCTTCCAACGCTCCGTCAGGACTGAGCCCAAGGGACCTAGGCTCTGCTCCGTCCTCTCCGAAGCCACAAGCACAGATGACACCCATAGCAAGAGTGGGGGTGTAAGACTCGGTCCCCAGTGCTCATCTGGCAATGGCGAGATCTCAGGCACTTTCTGCATGTTGTTTCAAGGGTCCCCCATAGCAGGGAACCCCTGGTTGCCCATTAGCTCAACCAGCTCACTGATACACCCCTGTCTTGCACTTTCTCCCTTTCCCATGGCACGTGCCCTCATCCCCTCACTTTCTGGTGTTGCCCTCCAGCAGAACAGTCCACATTCAAGTGCTTGTCTTAGAGTTGCTTTCAGAGGCAGAAAAATAGGGGGCCAGAGCTGTGGCAAAGCAAGTTAAGTTGTTATCTGTGACAACAGCTTCCCATAACAGCTGCTGGCTCAAGTCCCATTGCTCCCACTTCCCATCTAGCTCCCTGCTGACTACCTTTGGGAAAGCAGTAGAAGATGGCCTAAGTGCTTGAGCCACCCACACCCATGTGGGAGACCTTGAAAAAGCTGCTGGCTCCTGGCTTCAGCCTGGTTCAGCCCTGGCCATTGTGACTGTTAGAGGACAGGACCAGCAGATAAAGATCTTTCTTTCTCTGTATCTTCCTCTCTCTCTGTGTAACTTCCTTTCAAATAAATGAATTTGAAAAAAGAAGGAAGGAAAGAAAGAAAGAAGGAAGAAAGGAAGGAAGGAGGAAATCTAAAGGGAGGTATGTTGGTGGCTTTCTTTGCACATATATATTTCCTGTGCCTATGTGTGCACAAATGTGTGGTCAGTAATAAGCTTATATAATTTTGAACAGAGGGGCCACTGTACACGTGTGTTCTCAAGTCTGCCTTGTTTTTATTACTCTCGCTGCTGCAGTAAGCGTATTTCCATGTCAATAAGCAGCCAAAGCCAGTCTTCAGTGTGTATATAGTGGGCTGTTGGCAGGTGCACCTCATCTTTAATTTAATTTACCAACACTAAGGTGGCTCCCGGCTGTTCCCAGTGATGAGGCGGCTCAGGCACACAGCCCGGCGAGTGTGCAGGGCGGCTCCCTTTGAGAGAAATCTCAGATGTGTGATTACTTTGTCTCCCAAGGGGTCGCTGTGCATTCGATAGCTCCTTCTGGAATTTTAGCAGAGGTCAATACTAATGTTAGCAGTCCAGAGCTTCTTATTCCTTTAAACCTCTTTCCTGTCTTTTTTTTTTTTTTTCTTGATGATCAGGACATTTGTCCATCTCAGGTTTTCTGGCCCTTTTCTTTGTTTTGTGTCATTTCCTCCAGGGCAGTGATTACATCTTCAAATGTGTCCTTGTCTCTGAGACGTTCTGTGTCCCAGATGGCTGGCCGGCCTGGGTGAGCCGGCTGTAGGTGGCTCATAGTTTTCTCCTATTGCTCACCTGTCTTGCCTTGTGGCTTCCTCCTCATGTTCCTTGTGCCACCATGGGAAATAAAATTGTTTGGGCCCCCCACTGCCCGCCCCTGTGCCCTGACCGCTGTGAGATGCCTCATGTGGTCCTGCCTTCCACTTTGAACGCCCATTGCTGTCTTGGCTAATTTTCCCTGCCTCTGTTCACCGGTGCCTCGGAGCTTTGCACCCTCTCCTTCCAGCTCCTGCCAATCTCCTGCATTCAGCCAAAGTGCGTGTTCCTCCCCGCATCTTTTGTGTGTGTGCTTTTCAAGCCCCAGGCGCAGCAGCACCTACCGAGCGCGGACTCTCAGGATTTTCTATAGAACTCCTTTCTTTTCTTTCTCGACACAAGTGCTTATAATTACTTATTGGAATTCCAAGGCTCTATTACCTCTTGGGCAGCCTCCCCTGACTGGCATACATTTGCACACACATTTTGTCTTACTTGAGCCCTGCAGCTGTTCTGGGAAGCAGGGAGGTAAGTGTTTGCCCACTTAACAGATGGGTATGCACCAGGTACAGAGAGGTTTGGGTAGCATCTCAATGACAACCAGCAATATGAAGACCACCCCCCTGCAGCCTCTGGTTTTTTTTGCCTAAATATGGTTTCCGCTGCCCACATGGTCTGAGCAAGGGGTATGGACCCCCCAACATAGCGGCATGCTCTGAGGGTACTGCCACCAACTGTCCTGAGTGGATGAGGTTACAGGTCCCTCCTTCCCCCAGGGACAGACATTGCCCTAGCATGAAGGAGATCTCCAGAGAACCATTTCCTGCACCCACACCCCTTTAAGCAGGGACTCCTCTGAGCTGATGTGCAGGCATAGGGTGCACACAGGATTGGGTATGAAGATGCCCCAGGTCCTATTCATTCTTGCTCTTACACACACACAAAAAAAATTACCTCAACATCCGTGTGTGTGTATCTCTCTCATGTGCACACACACACGCACAGAGAAATAATCCGGTGCGTCTGTCTCTGTGCCTCCTTCACTCTCCACATTAAGTCACTTCCAGGTCTCTCTCTCTCTTTCACACACACACACACACACACACACACACACACACACACACACACACAAAACCCCCAGGTCTGTCTTCCCCTCTTAGCATAACTGCTGCTCACCCCCCAGTCTCACAGTGTCCAGTTCTAGGTGGCCATCGGCCACCCCTGTCCCTTTGCTCTCTGCACCTGACTCAGTGTCCCCACCCGGCGTCCACCTCAGCTACAGGATCACTCACCTTCCATGCTGCCCGATTCCAACCGCTCCAAGCCTGTGTGCGATGGACAGAGACAGCTGCCCTTGGCGTTGGCGTTAGCCCGTGCCAAGGGGCGTCTCCCCGCACTCTGCTGCCCGGCGCTGCGCCCCTGCCCCTGAGCTCCACTGCTCGGGTCCGGACTGGGTGGAGGCGGGCAGGAGGCGCGCTCGCCGGTCCCGAGTCCTGGGCGGGATCTCGCTGCCCTCGGGGCCGGGACTGCGGGCTGCGCACCGTACTGCTGCCCGCCGGACTCTGCCGCCCGCCAGTCGCCCCGCGCCTCCCCGGCCAGAGGGAAGGAGGGGGTTGGCAGAGCCGTCGCCATGGAACCCGACACACCTGTGCCCACCGAGTGAGGGCGCCCCGGGCCGTTTCCCTTGTGGCGCTCCTTCCGCGGGGGACGGAGTACCCCTCCGAAGTAGGGAAAGCACCCGGTGCTCAGCAGAGTCCTGGATGCAATGGCTGCGTGCACCCTTCTTCTGGCGTCCCTGTCCCCACTCCTCATCCTTATCCCTGTTCAACCAGGCCTGGGGTCCCACGCTTTACTGAGTAGGGGAGGAGAAAAAGCTGTGGATGTCCCGGGATGATCTAGGGAGCTGGGTGCAAGCCGCCGGCACTGAGCTCCCGAGAGCCCCCAGGCTCCAGGGTTGTGGCGCTCCTTGAATTGAGACCCCAGCAAATGTCTCCCCGACACTGTAGAGTCTCAGGACAGCGTTTGTCAAGCGCTGTTGGGCGCCTTAGGGTGACAGCGTTGCTCCCCGGCACATAGTAGATGCGGCAGTGGGGTCCCGGAGCCATGCTTTGCCCACCTGTCAGGCCTTCAGCGAACACTCCCATGCTTTTGTGTCCCTGGTCCAACTGTCCTAAGCGTTCTCTGACAGGGGCTGGTGCCAGAGTGCGTTTATCTTTTAGGCATCTCCTTTGCTCCTGTCCCTAAATGAGCTGTCAGTTTCTGAGCTCATGGCTGAGGCTGGCTTCTACCCAGGCAGGGGTCCCTGGCCCTGATCCAGCCCAGGGCTGCATCCTGAGAGCAGGAAGGAGTTTGGGGGTTAAGGAGGTGAGGGATGCCCTTGCAGGTCTGCCTTCCTTCAGGAGAATGACCTGGGTAGCTCTGAGCTTGTGTCCTCTTGTGCCTCAGTCTCTTTATCTATAAAGCGGGAATAATAACAGTACCACTTTCCATGGCTGCCAGGAAGAAGCGAGAAGTTCCTTTACAGGACACTGCCCAGCATGTAACACTTGATCTCCAGCATCATTGCTGAAGTCCCTCTGATCACAAGTCAGTCCTGGGATGGGGTGTGTGGAGTCCCCTGGACCAGAGCCGAGCTCAGGGTCCTGTGCTCAAAGTTCGCTCAACCCTGTCATATATGGCATGCTTGGCTTTGGGAGAGTTAGACCATCTTTGTGCTTCCATCTCCTTTCATCTACAACATGGGGACCACAGTGCCCAACCCATGGAGTCCTGGTGAGACTCAGCAACTCTCACAGCACCCAGAACAAAGTAAGTGCTCACTAAGCATGAGCTGCCATGTTTGGGGTGCTGGGCTTTGCGCTGTGCAGTTTTCCCTGTCACTGCCTCCCCCTTTATTTTTTCTCACATTCTCTCTTCTTTCTTGGACAACCCAGTCACAGAGATCAAATACCCCACTATCCTCATTTGACTAGTTCCTAATCCCAGGCCTCGTTTTCTTCCTCCCTCCCCTTACCAACCTTGCCCCCACCACAGAGCCCTAGGCTGGTGCCCAAGTACACAGGAGAGTGGACAGGACCATGCCATGGTTGGAATGGTCAGTGGGTAAATTCTGCTTCCACTGTTTAGTATCTGTGTGGCCCAGGGCCAATCATCCATGCCCCCTAGCCTCATTTTCCCCAATGGACCATGTGATTGATTCTTCTCAAGGTTGCCGTGTGGATTAGAAGTGCCAGAGTTCGGGCCTGGCGCAATAGCCTAGTAGCTGAAGTCCTTGTCTTGAATGCGCCGGGATTACATATGAGCACTGGTTCTAATCTGGGCAGCTCCACTTCCCATCAAGTTGGACTCTGGTGAAGACCCTTGGCAGTGGGCATTAGGGTAGAGTACACATGATGGGGAGCAGTCACCTGCAGGCAATCAGAAGACCAGGACTGACCAGGTATGCTCTTGGGCAGGAACCCTCGCAAGGGTGCTGGTCCACAGACCCTGCCCCCTCAATGTGTCCTCACACAGCAAGGCCCCTATGTATGCACACCGGAGAGAGCTATCAGGCGTCCACCTTATCCATCCTCATTGAACCTTAACCACCTCCTGCAAGCCCTATCTACAAACACAGCCACGTTGGAAGACAGCAATGAGGACTTAGCCCATCATAGCCTTCAAGGTCATGGCCCCTTCTTCTTCACTCTAACGCATCCCACCTTCCCCACTTTCCCATCCTTCCCGGTCACAGGTCCTGGGTAGGTGCTGATGGGACGCACAAGGCTGGTCCTAGGCACATGTCCTAAGCAGGACTGGAGGTCTCTTCTCATTCTAAGAGGTCCGAGAGGGTTGGTGGGTCCCAGGAGAGCCCGTGAGAAGCCTGTAGGCTACCTCCCCTGGTGGAGAAACCAGCCGTCTTCCATGGAAGACTGCCTGCAGCTGTGCGTGCCTTAGGACCGGTGGAGCAAAGAAAACCACTGGTGGAGCTGCCATCTTGGCAAGGCGCAGTGTCTACAGGGAGAGGAAGAAGGGCCCAGCGTGGCAGGTGTCTGGCTCTTGGGACCCAGGTCCTCAGCATCTGTTGGGAGCTGCAACCAAGGCAGTAGTGGGAGCCTCGGGCACAACCACCCCCAATGAGCCTCGGAGGAACACTTCCTGCTAAAAGATTTCAAACGTGTTAGGAAGCTCTCCCCAGGGAGTTAAGTCAGCTATGCTGATCTGCATTTACAAATTACAGGCTGAGTTCTAAGGACTAATTCCACGGCCACACAGCAGGGGGGAGCACTGAGCTCTGGAACACCAGCAGCCAGTGGGCAGGGGAGGGGGGGGGCTCCTGAAAGAGCCAGTAGACCTGAGCACTAGCCTGGGTTCTGGCACCAATTTCCTGTACACCCTTGGGCAGAATTATTCCACTTCCCCCCTGGAACATTCTGGAACTCAGGTTTCCATCTCTAAGGTGAGAGGCAAAGAGAGAGAGAGGAAGAGACAGAGAAAGACAAAGAATCTTTGGTTTGCTGATTCACTCCCCAAATGGCAACAACAAGGCTGGGCTGGCCTGGACTAGGTCAGCCTGCAGCCAGGAGCCAGGCCTCCCACGTGGATGACAGGGGCCCAAGCATTTGGGCCAGCCTCTGTTGTTGCTTTCTCAGTGCTTTAGCAGAGAGCTGGATCACAAGTGGAACAATGAGACTCTAAGCGGCACAACTGGGACTCAGTGGGGGCTCTGATATGGGATGCTGGAGTCACAAGCGGTGGCTTGACATGCTGCACCACAGCACTGGCTGCTGGATCAATTTTCCTCACTCTGACTGTACCCCTGTTGTCTGGGGAATCCAGGTGTCAGGATGGGGGCAGCCTGAGTGCAGCTCTCCAGACTGGGCCCTCAGCCAGGTAGGATACAGCCTCAGTGTCTTCAGAGAAGGCGGTGATGCACTGGAACAGGTGCAGCTCTCTGGGACGGCTGTGGGACCGCTCCTCTGCAGGTTGAGCTTTGCCTTCTTGGTCTCAGAACTCCAATTCTTCAAGATGGTGACTCTGGCTGAAAGGCTTGGGTTTGAATCCCGGGTGCCCCCTATCTAACCTTGACCTGAGGCTCCACCGTCTCCAATCCTGATCTTTCTCTATATGCTTGGAACAAAAATAGTAGCTGCTTCCTGGGTTGCTGTGGGGATAAATGAGACAATCAGTGAAGTGCGTAGCCTTGTCGCAGAACTCGTGGGCTGCTCCCCGCCTCCTCCACAGCTTCCTTTGCTTCTTCTTTTTTTTTTTTTTTGTCCCCATTTCCTCAAGTTTTGGGTGACTCCATCCCCTGCTGGGACAGAATACAACGCAGCTGATCAATTTAGTCCCAGAAATGTTTGTGCTCAAGTCCCACACTCCCAGGAATAGGTTTTAAGCATTCTTATCTCAAACCCAGAAGACAGAGGATGCACAAAGCGCTACTGCCCCGTTTAGCAGACTGGCTGGTGGCGGTACAGCAAGGTAATGCTCTTAGTTACTGCTCATTAAGGACTCAGGAACTGGACAGCCAAGTGCTAAGTGGTTCATCTGTGTCCTATCGGAAAGAGAAGTCTCACGTTGATGGTTGCCTGCCTGGAAGTACGCCCACGTTCACCAGTGTCTGGTCCCAGTGTAGACTCTGAGTCTGCAAGCCCTGGGAGGGAATTAGATCGTACACGGTTAACACAGTTCCCTGGTGGTGTGGGTGCTGGCCAGGGAGGACCGCATGTGGAGCAGCAAAAGGGTCTGGCCCAATTGCTCCTGGTGGGAAGCATAGGATTTCACAGCAGGTCTGAACTTGGGCTGGTGGGTAGCCCTAGCAGCCAGCAATTCTCTCACAAGCAGAGGTCCTCTCCCGTAGGTCTGCCAGTCAGCAGACAGACAATGTGTACCTACTGTGTGCAGAACGAGGCTCTGGCGCTAGGCAGGTATAGCAGAGACCAGGAGAAGAAAACAAAACAAAACAAAATCTGTCCTTCGGGGATGTTTTATTCTGGCCTGAGGAGATAGAAAATAAGCAGGAGATGTAGCAAGCAAGTGATAGAAGTAGCAGAGGTTGAACACGGTGGAAAGGTGGGCTGATTAAAGGAGGGCAATATGCTGTGGGTGGAAGGCAGTCGATGCCAGGAGGATGCTCAGGGTGGACCTGCTTGGTCTGAGCAAAGGCCTGAGGGAAGGAGCGAGCTGGCTGTGGGGCTGGGGCATAGCAGAGAGCCAGTGCACTGAGGTGCAGGCGGAGAGCCTGAAGGTGCAGAGGTAGCCGATAGCAGCCTCCACCACCACAGCAAGCCCTGTTTTTTTTCTGCTGGGCGGGGGGCGGTGAAGGGCATCACCACATGTGAGGTAGAGGAAGGCATCGCACAGGTGACACTGGGTACTGTGTGAAAGACTGCAGCGACTCTGTGTGCAGGTTTGTGGGTCCTTCTTCTAGAACATGTGTACCTGGAGCTCGGGTGGGCCTGGGAATCCGCGTCATTTCCAGCCTACAGGTGATGCAGTCTTCTGTGAACAGTCTTAGGCTACGGCATGAACTCCCTGGAGTCTGTGCCTCGGCTGGTGCGGATTTGGATGTACGCACGCAGGGCAGCACCATGCTCCCCAGCTGGCTTCCAGCCAAGGCTTCTTCATTCGTTAGTCATGAGTTATCCTTAGAGGCTCAAAACAGAGTCAGCAGAGGCTCTGTAATGATGAAGATGCGATGAATGGCAAGCTGTCACTCTTCCTCCCTGGAGGGGAGGGGAGGGGAGGGGAGAGAAGGGGAGGAGAAAGGAGGGGAGGGAAGGGGAGGAGGTGGTGCTGGGCCTCCTAGCAGTCTCCTCTGTGCTGTGGGCATGTGCAGCTTGAAGCTTGGCATGGCCCAGAGAGAGGTGGGGTTCTTGCCTGGAAGGAAGGCACTGGGAAGCCCCAGGTGTGTGAAACTGGCATTACCTCTAGCATCTAGCCTTACGGGATGCAATGCCTAATGATTAGGCATGAGGTGGTGTTAGCACCCATCTGATAGCTGAAGAAAGCAAAGGCTCCAGTGCCTACTCACTGCAGCACGTTGGGAGAAGGAACGCGTCAGCCGGGGAAAACGACTGAGCACTTCTAGCTAAGCTGGCTTCCTCAAAGGTCCATGGCAAAATTCCTGGAATTGTAGCAGCAAAGCAACTCTAAACAATCCCAGCCCCGCTCCTTCCTACTCCTGCAGAACCCACCAGGCCTGCTGCTTATCAGTGGGAGGAGTCACCAGCACCAGGCACACCCCCCACTCCCTGGGGTGAGTGCTGCGGGGAGAGAGAGCTGGGATGCTGCCTCTGACATTAGCATCCTGTGAGTGCTGGTTCCTGGATGCTCTGCTTCTGATGCAGCCCCCTCCAATGCTCCCAGGAGAGCAACGGAAGATAGCCCAAGCATAAGGGCCATTGCTATTCATAATGTGGGAGACCTAGATTGAATTGCTGGTTCCAGACTTTGGCTAGGCCTTGCTGCCTAGCTACTGGGAGTGTCTAGGGAGTAAACTGATGTATGGAAGCTCTTCCTCACCCCAAATCCCATCTCCTGCCTTTCAGATAAACATAAATAATCAGGTTTGAAAGAAAAGAACATTTGACTTTGAATCCAGAACAGCGGTTCTCTACCTGGAGTGTGCTTCAGCACTACCTGGAGGGCTTGTGAAGTCAGCTTGTGATTCTGTGACGTGGGTGGGTCTGGTGGCCCAGGGGTCGGGTGGCTGCTCAGGACAGCGGTGTCCCTGAGTGCTTGCTGAGTTCCTCTGCTCTGCTCTGCTTCCAATCCAGCTCCTGCAATCCTGGGAGGCAGCAGATATGGTTCCCGTTCCTGTCATTCATATGGGAGACCTGGATGGAGTCTGGGTTCCTTGGCTTCAGCCTAGTCCAGCCTGGCATTTGGGGAGTGAACTAATAGATTGAAGATTGATCTCTCTCAAATAAATACACTTGAACAAATTTTTAGAAGTGCATTTAAAATTTTTTAATTAACACATGATAATGGTACAAGGTACTTTAAAAATTCATGGAAATGCAATGAAAAGATTTTGGTGTACAAAAAATTTTGAAATCCATGCACAGGCAAGGTCTTCTAAAAGGTCATGGAAATGGGTATTATAAATAAAAACCAATCTTGGATCTCAAAATGTTTTTGCACCTAAGTAAACTTGTAGTCCCATTCGCCATGAATTTTCCGAGGTGTCTGTACATACTCATGGTGCAGGGTGATATTTCAATTCATGAATGATATGTACAATGATCAGAGCAGGGTCGCTGTCACATCTATCATCTCCAACGCTCAAAACTGCTTTGCCCACCCAGATGACCTTTCCCCATGCTTTCAGCCTGAGGGGCAGCCCTTCTGCACAGGGGTGGCCACAGTGTCTGGGCAGCGAGAATTAATCCAACACCAAACAGGCAGATGAAACCAACAGTCTTTATTGCAGAGCAAAAGCTAAGGGACTCAGGACCGGAGCTTTGATTCCTGGAGGCTCTTCTGATCTCCCCAAGCTCCCCTGCAGGCAAGGGCAAATCTTCCAAGCCGGATAGAAAACTCCTTTCACAGGCAGTCCCTTCAAAGGGCCTGGGGCAAGCCCCTGGGGCAGGAGGTACCCTGGCTTGGGAGGGATGGGAGGGCAGAGGGCCTAAAGGCAGGGTGTTAGAGGATCAGGAAGGTTCAATCCTCACCTCCCTGTTAGGGAGGCTGGGGAGAACTGAGAGAACTTTCTCTTCCACTCCAGGATGTCCCCAAGGCTCTCGCTTCTCAAACTATGAAGAGCTTGTAGGAATCATTTGGGGACCTTGGGAAAATACAGATTCCCAGTCAGGAGGGCTGGCCCGAGACCCTGTGTTTCTAACAAGCTCCCAGGAGCCACAGCTGCTGCAGCTGGTGCCAGACTCTGGCCATGCAAAGGCTTGGCCAACCAGAGAAGGGTGACTCCTCCCTTTTCGCAGGAACCCCAGTGCAGGATGCAGACTGCCCCCCTCCAACATCTAGGGCAGCCCTGGAGACCTTGACCTCCTCCAGGCAACCATTTTTCCAGGGTCTAGCCACCCAGGCCCTGGCATCCAAAGAGTGAGTGAGCTGTCTCCTGGGATCCTGAGCACTCAGGGTTGGCCTGCTGATGTGAGTTCCTCCCCAAAAGGCAGGTGCCCCAGGTGGGGGCAGGGGCCTGGAGGTGTTCTCAGCACTTAGCAGGCAAACTCAGAAACAGTAAAGAGGTGTGGCCCACAGGATGCAAGCTTTGGGTACCGCTGGTGGAGTGTGAGGCAGCCTGCTTTGCGGAGGAGAAGGTGGGAGGTAGATACCTAAGAGACCAAAGCTCTCCAAAGTATAGTTGTTTCCAAAAAGCAAGCATGCCAAGACCCCTTTCTGGTGAGCCTGGCTGGGCTATCCTGCTCAGCTGGGGCTGGCCCAGTTTCAACCCCACATCCCTGGAAGGTAAACCAGGCTTGACTGCTCATGCAACTGCCCAGCCATTACCCCAGGTCTCAAAAGGACTAGGTAGGTCACCAAGGGCTCCTGGAGTGTGTGGCAACAAATTGGTGGCCCCCTGTGTCTTCTGCCTAAAGGGAGGCCGTGAAAAGCCAGCCAGAGGGAGGTGGTGGGACAGACAGGAGCCACAGGTGTAAAGGGCTATGCTTTCTCTGGGCCGCCTGTCCTGCAGCTCAGGGACAGTGACAGGGTCCCCCAGTGCCGGTGTGCACTAGCTCACACTCAGGGCAGTGGTGGAACACAGCTTTCCAGTGCACAGATTCTTCTATCAGGAGGCAGACCAGAGCTGCCTATAACTCCCAGCTTCCCGACTCCTTCTCATCTGTTCTTACTTGCAGACTCCAGAGGGTCTGAGGACCCCCTCCCCTGGGCTGAGGATGGGCCCACTCTGGGAAGCAATAAATAGAGGTTGTTATCCACTCTCCCAGGGCAGCCCCTGGCTCTGTACAAGACCTTGGGGTCCCAGAAACGCTCAGTGTGCTGGCCGGTAGGTGACTGCATCCGGGACTGCCTACATCTCCAAGCAGGCAGCAGCTCCACCCCACCATGCTCTGCCCAGTCCACAAAGTGCAGAGAGGGCAGCAGTGGTGCTCCCTGTTGTACAGCAGCCATGAGAGATGAAAACCCTGACCAGGCTCCAGCCCTCTGGCTGCCTTCTCCTGGTGGCACTCCAGGGCCCACTACTGCTCTAAGCTAGTTCCCCTGGGCCCGCGCCACCCACCCACCCCCAGTCCCCCGAAGCTTGGCCTCTGCGGGCCCGCAGGACTCATCCCCCAGAGCGGGGCAGGCCAGAGGCCCCTGTCCCTCGCTGGGCGGGCCCAAGGCGGGCGGCCTAGGGTGGTGCGGCGCTGGCGCCTTCCGGAGACATGAGCATGTCAAACTTGATGAGTGGCGGGGCGATGACGCGCACCTCGGCGCTGAGCGGGTTGAAGCGCAGGTTGATGCAGCGCAAGGCCGGCATGGCCGCCAGCTTCTCCACGGGCACGTCTGCAGGGAGAAGCCCACAGGTTAGAGGGGCGGGGACGGGGGGGGGGGGCACCTCGTAGGGGGCTTCCCACAACCCAGCAAAGTTCACCCTGAGGTGGCGTGGAAGGAGTTCAAACAGGTGCACACATAGTTGTGGGCCCAGCCGTTTGTAGGCTAAGTCCACCATGAATGGGGAACACTCTGTCGAACTTGTGAACCTGGAGAACACTGAGTTGATGCCAGAAGACCAGTAGGCTCACTGCCCAGAAAAGCCAGGTAAACAGGGAAACAAGGTGGCCTGCAGGTCACCAGGTGACACGGTGGGCTGAGGCCAGGAGTTTCATCTGGGTCTCCTTGTTCCCCGCTAGCTCTTCCCTGGTTGTTGCAGGCATTTGGGGAGTGAGCCAGCAGGTGAAGGTCTCTGTTTCTCAAACAAAATAACTGTAACTGAGGGAAGCATAATGATCTTGGCTCGAGGCGAAGCAGTGAAAATCTGCATTTACCAGGACTCTCATCACACATCCTTCCTGGATGGCAGCCCCGTAACAGCTCTGTGGGGAGTTCCAGGTGACAGTCACTTGGATTCTCTCCTAGGGACTGAATGCCTGCTGAAACCCAAACATGCTTATCGCCTGCCGCAGCTGTGCTTTCCCCAGCCCGAACGGTAACATCTGGAAAGCAAGTTTCATAGTGGCATCTACTCAACTTCCATCATCAGCAATGTCTTCTTGTCACAAAGTCAGGATGCTGTGAATTCAAGCGCTAGACTTCTGTGCATTTGAGAGGATGAGGCTGTGTTGTGTGGGCCACAGACATAAGGCTTAGAACATGGACAAGCTGCAGCCCCAGGCTCCCCCCGCCCGCTGGCCAATCACTCCCCTGCACATTGGCATCCCATGCTGGGAAATCCAAGTCACTCATTTTATGTTGGTCTGGGGTTTTCTTATCGTGAGACCAGCACAGGTGCCACATACCTTAGGAGGCACACAACACCTAGCCTAGTGTTGCTCTGCCACTTAGTCAATGTGTTTCCTGATTCCTCCTCTGCGTACTCACTGAAGTCCGCGAGAAGACATTCTAAATGCATGCAAATATCCACGCTTTGCACCCACTGGCCCTAGATTTAGCATCCACTGATGATGCCTGCCTAACCTGACCTTCATCACAGCCATTAGAAATGGCACCACAGAATGCCTGCAGGCCCGCAGTACGCTCCTGGGGACCATGCATTCTCTCCCCTGTGTCCATCGCCCATCAACATAGACAGCTAAATTTCCAGTGATTTACAGTTCATGACTGATTCTCTTGGTCCTCAAGCTGGATTTGGCCAACAGGAGCCTCATTAGTCTGCTCCCATTTTGTGGCTGCCCCCAGCGTGCTGGGATGTGCTTCCTCACCTTCTGGCAGGATGCATCTTCAGCCTTCCCCTGGAATTCCAGCCCTTGGAATCAGCCGTTTTTCCCCAAAAGGTGCTGGCTGTTTTCAGGACCAAGGGCAATAGGGCCCAGGGAGGACAGCTTTTCACAGTGCACACACAAGGCCTGTGTATGCTCATTCCCACTCTATCTGCTTTGGATCATGGTCTTGTGCACCCTTCCAGGCACCCACCACACTAACCCTTTCCACTCTGCCAGCACATGTGTGTTCTGTCTTCCCGTTGCCCTCCAGAACCACTGTCCCCTGAAGGGCTTTTCCAAGAGACTACTTGGACCTGCCTGTGCCTGCCTGGGGCCCCAAGCTAGTGGGGCTGCGCTGAGCTCCTTACCACCTATAAGGAATCCACACAGTCCATGAGCACTCTCTTCCCCTCCAGGCTGGGGAACTGGGACGCAAGACTTGGGGCAAGGGGAAAGGGAAGCCACCAGCCCAGCACAATTCTTCATGGATATATGCACACTCACATTTAGCCAGCACTGCCATGGTTAATCCTCCTCTAGCCCACTTTACTGATGAGGCATGGCCAGGACCCATCTCAGGGCACACAGCTGGAAGCAGAGCTAGGGCCCAGGACTATTGCCTCTTGGCTCATAGCGCACTTCAAATTACTGAGGTGGGAGTAGGCAGGGAGGAGGCACCTGAAAAGCGTCAAACCTGAGCCTGCAGGTGGCTCAGCACGCGGCAGGGATGGGTGTATGTGGGAGTGAAGAGGTGAGGGGTGAGGGTGGGGAGGGGCAGCTCCCAGGGACTCTTTTCCACAAGGCTGTCAGCCAGAGAGATTCATGACTGAGGGGGAGCTTGCAGGAGTTTGGGTCAATTTTGTTGATGTTGGTGCATAAGAGCCTCATAATGGCCATCTGAGTGCTATTATTATCTCCATCTTCTAGGAGAGGAAAAATGGAGTGCAGAGGGCTGGAGGAACTTGTGCATGGACCCAGGGGCAGGAAGTGCTGGAGCGAGGCTGCCAAGCCAGGCTGTTTGAATGCCCAGTCCCAGTCCTCCAGTTTGGAATACACCTCCACACACCCACACCCCAGCTGGGAGAACCTCTGAGAGGTCTCTTGATTAAGGGAAACAGAAAATGATCTTCCTGGGACCTAGGGGAGCAGCTGTTTTGCCCCTATGGCACATAGTATCCCCCAGGACACCCAGCCAGAAGTAGCACCTCCAACAGCTCACAGCCACCTGTGGGGGAGGGGGCACAGGTGCTCCACGTCCCATAAGGTCCCCTTAGCAAGCACTTGCTTGTTGACCTGCTCATATAGAAAAAGCTATCTGGAAGATGGTCTCAAATTGCTTCCGGAACCTTCCATGCCTCATTGTTCTGCTCCGCGTCACAGCATAGGACAAAACTGTCTCTTTTTGTTCACAGCACTTCTGAGACTCACAGCCCAGAAAATACTATTTTGGGGTTGAAAACAAAATGGAATAAACATGGCTCATGGCTAACTGCAATACTTTTCACTTTCGTAACTTCTGATTTGCTTGCTTTGCTAAGAAACTCTATGAGCTTCCAGGCCAAAAGGCCTATTTGACTTTTAGCGCTGACAGACTCCAATTCCCATGAACCAAATTCCAAATGTGGTTATCTCACATGTGGCTCCAAGTAAATAAGTAAGTGGTTACCTTAACTGCTGAACCGGAGAAGAGCCAGGTATGGCTGTCCAGCCGAGATAGGTAGGGAATTTACCCCCTTGTGTGGCATTTAGCCCCTCACCTTGCAGGCGATTGTAGATTGCCCCCTTTTCAAGCTATTGTGCACTGCCCATATAAAAACCCTGTGAATGGGCCCAGCACGATGGCACAGTGGTTAAGGTCCTCGCCTTGCACGCCTGGAATCCCATATGGGCGCCAGTTCTAATCCTGGCAGCCCCGCTTCCCATCCAGCTCCCTGCCTGTGGCCTGGGAAAGCAGTTGAGGACGGCCCAAGGCTTTGGCACCCTGCACCCGCGTGGGAGACCTGGAAGAGGCTCCTGGCTTCGGGTTGGCTCAGTTCCAGCCGTTGTGGCTGCTTGGGGAGTGAATCATCAGACGGAAGATCTTCCACTCTGTCTCTCCTCTGTGTATATCCGCCTTTCCAATAAAAATTTTTAAAAATCTTTAAAAAAAAAAAAAACCCTGTGAATGTGCTATTCAGGACCACACTCCAGTAAGAGGTATTGGTTGGTTGTCTTGCCTCTCATTATAATAAAACTTTGTTGTGACTATCACTGGTGAATGTAACATTCTGTTTTAGCGAGTAAATGCAAGGCCATCACCTTCCTTAAGCAGACGCCCCCAGGCCCTTCCCTTCTGTGTGATCTGTGATCAGGTGCTGGTTTTGGTTGCCTGTGCTCTGGGATCTGGAGGTGAAGGCTGGCTTTCAGCAGCTGACTATGTTGCATTAGGCAGGCCCTCTGAACCTGAGCCCTCGCACACAGCCCACGCTGCAAGGGTAGCATGAGGAACGAGCAGCACCACACTCCAGGCAAAACCTGCATCCAACAGTGTTGGTCCTTGCTCCCTGTCACTAGCCTGGAGTCTGCATCAGCCAAGCTGCACCCCAGGCCTGCCAGGACTTGTCGGGCTCCTTAACCCCGAGTTGGCCAGGCTGTCAGGTCACATGGCAACATGGCAGTGTGGAGTCTTGCAATTCTTCCCAAGGGGCTGTAACTCAGAGAGCGCCTCACCCCAGGCAGGGAAAATTGGAAGCCTCAGTTTTGACCTCTCCAGAAAGGTCCTTGCCATGTTCATGCTCGTGGGTTGCTGACCAGGGGCTGTCTAGGTCAAGGGTGAAAGACAGCCAGAGCTGGGAGGTCCCTGCAAGTACCCCAGCACAGCAGGAAGTAAATCCTCCCACCCCTGTGTCCCTGCCACTAGATGGCAGTGCTGATGCTGAACCGCACACACAGGTTGGGAGCAGTAGCCCACGCACCCCAGGACAGCCTGGCCTCTCAGCTGCTGTGGGTGGGCGGGGCTCTGTGGGACACAGCGACTGGTCAATCATCGGCGCTGGTTATGGCCTTCTAGCTGTCGGGCACTCAGGAGCCCCTGGACAGGAGTGAGGCGAAGAGGATCAGGAGGAGCAGATGGGAGAGTCCAATATCCCAGATAAGCCTGAGGGGCTCTGAAGCAGAGACAAGAAGGCTGTTCCAAGAGGTTTTGAACTAATACCTCTCTGCCTCCTTCCATCTGCTCCCGAGAGCTCATTCAGTTGCAAATGTCACATGACACAGTGCCTAACTAGGTGCTGGGCTGGAGGAAGGACTTTCAAGCAAGGAATAGGGAATAAAAGGACAGGTTCCTGGGAATCTTGAACCTGCTGGGATTGGCAGTCTGCAGAGCAGCACGGGCAGGAGCCAGCCCCTCTGCCAGGAAGGATGCCTGGATGCCATGGCATTGGGCTTTTCAAAAGGAAAGTCCTACTCTGGCCTGTCAACCTCCATGGGCCACATAAGTAAGAGTGCAGAGGTCCCAGCCCTAAGGCCTGTGCTGGCTGTTTTCTCATAAGGACCCACTGTACAGATTGGGAAACTGAGTCTTGGGTTCTAGCCAAACCAGTAGGTGGTGAGAACAGAACAGTCGCAGATCCCAAAGTTTGTGCTTCCTCCTGCATCACAGAGAGGCACAGCCACAGCCAGACCCAGTCTCCTGGTGCTGGCCAGCAGCCCCAGAAAGCAATCACCACCTACAGGTTTTGCAGAGTACCTCCGTGAGGGTCCCACCCTGGACTGAGGATGTTGTAACTGCAATTGTCATGACTTCCTCCAAATCAGAGCTGGAGACCAGGGGCTGCTCAAACACTCCAGCCACCCACCCCCATCTGCTGCCACACCTGGTTCTGCCTCAACTTCTCCAGAGGGGCAGGGCTGAGGAGAGGTCAGTTTTGGCCCCCCTGCTCACTCCAGACTCACTCCCCCAGCCTCCCTTCAGGGAGTCCCCCTTGCTGCAAGTTTGCTGTGCACAGCACGAAGACCAGCTGTGAGCAGCCAGCAGCCAGGGAGTGAATGCCTCAGCTTGCTCTCTATGCCTGGGAGACGCGGCATCCTTTGAGCCACCAGTGTGAGGCTGGTGACAGCCTTCGTGGGTGTGCCGAGCAGGGATTAGGTGTATCTGTTCCCCTGACTTGCCTGTTGAAGTCACTTGGACAGCTTAGCAGCAGGAGCAATGGAGCCATCAGACCATGTCAAAGCTGGAAGAATTAATAAACTAGAGCAAGCAAGCTTGCAAAGAACAGCCCAAGAAACCAGCTGGGAGTTTCTGGATGAAGCTTCAAAAAGATCACTTATGTTGCCAGCAGCCTGCCTCGAAGGGGAGACAGTGGAGGGTGGACAGGAGGACGTGAAGTGATCAGCACCTTGGCACAGCTACAGCACGGTGGTTACCAAGCTGGGCCTCGGGCCTCTGGCATGCTTGGGCAGTACCATGGTCCACGCCCTCATCCCTACCCCCCCAGGTCACACTTCCTGGGATCCTAGCTCAAAGGCTGCCTCTGTGGTCACTTCCCTGGGTCACCCTTGAAACTCCCACATCACTTGCCCCATGCACCATGGCCTGCAGCTTGGGAACAGGGGTATCCACTTCTGTACGTGCAGTGCCCCGATCGGTGCTCCAAGGAACTCCAAGATGGTGAACTGGCTGGTTGGCTGGCTGAGTGGATGGCCAAGGGGCCAACTAGACTGTAAGTTCCTGCTGGCTGGAGACCATCCTGGGCTGGGCACACAGATACCATTCGTGCAGCTTCATCAACTCTGCTACCACAGCTACACTTGGAAGCCATTCCCCAGCCTGAGCCACTTGACATGCACGTTTGCTGGTGAGAGCCAGGCCTCTACAGACCAGCATGGTGACAGGACACTCGCCCCTTGGCACTAGTCAACCACCTGTTGCAAAAACAAAACCACATCCCAGCGCCAGGAAGTTTGCACTGCTGATATGTTGCTACATGGCCTACCCAAACAGTTACAGAGACATAGAGATAAATTGTCTTTCTATTCATTCATTCATTCCCAAATGTCTAAAATGGCCAGGCCAAAGCCTGGAGCCTAGGACTCCATCAGGGCTTCCCATGTAGGTGCAAGGGTCCAGAGAGTTAGATCATCTTGCTGCCTTCCCAGGCACATTAGCGGGGAGCTGGATTGGAAGGGGGGCAACCAGGATCTGATATTCACATGAAATGCTGGCATCACAGATAGCAGCGTAACCCCCTGCATCACAACACTGGCCCTTCAAGTCATTTTTTTTGAAGCTGGTTTTTATTTAAGTAGAAAGACACAGAGAGAGACTTAATGATTCACTGGCTAGTTTAATCTCTAAGTGCTTGTAATCACCAGAGGCCAAAGCTAGGAGCCAAAAACCCAATCCAGGTGTCAAGTAGGTAGCAGGAACCTAATCACTTGAGCCACCATTGCTACCTCCCAAGTGCACATTAGTAGGAAGCTGGATCAGAAGCAGAGGAGCCAGAATTCAAACCAGGCTCTCCAACGTGGGACGTGGGCATCGTAAGCAATGGCTTAACCTGCAGCACCACAATGCCTGCCCCTTCATGAGCTTTTATACTTCTAAACGGTTATAATTCACTGCATGTGTTATCTGATGGTTGCCACAGTGACCAGAGGCGGGCGGAACCTGCTTGGAGCCCAGTCTCAGGCTACAGCCCAGAAGGGACGGTGGAATTCTGGTGTATCCCTCAGACAATAGGGTAACTGCTGCACCAATAACAGATACCAGCCAATATTCCCCACCAAATAAGGGCTGAAGCGACCCCCCCCACTCCCTTGCACAGCTCTCCCTGGCTTTTCTTTCCTCTGTAGCTCCCTGCTTCACTCCTGTCTTTCTGCTACATGGGGAAGGGAAGCGCATGACCGTGGTTCACTAGATTAAAGGCCATCTACATTATTTTCTATATGCAGCTGATGTGTTCCTTCCCTGGTGGTCAGCAAATCTAACATCATCTTTTCAAGTGCATGTCAGGCTGGTGACATTTTCACGGCTGCCTCCTATTCCTACGGTCACTAGGCCTCCTGTGTGTTGTAACCAGTGCCTTATCATTCCAGATCACAAGAGCTGCTGGGCCTACAAGGGCTACTCCCATCTCTTCCAGTCCTTGCCTATAGAATGGCGGATGTGAAGCCAGAGTAATATCCCTTCTACTCTCCACAGCCCCAGGTGCTTGGTGCGGGGTGAGGTCCTGTACCTCCACAGCAGGGCCTTGAGTCCTGGGTGGGGACTTGAGCCAAAGCCTCAGCAGCCCAGGGCAGGGAGGAAGGACCCTGGCCAGGATGAAAGAGCGTGTCCTGCCTGCTCTCCTGCCCACGTCCGCGGGAAGCTTGGAGTAATCAATAGCAGATGCACCAGAGTGGGTAGTATTTGCAGAAAATTACTTCCCCGAGGTCAGCTTGACTTCATCTCACTCATCATTAGCACTATTGACTGGTAAACTTGTTTCAGGCCAGTGGGGCCAGCACAGAGACAAACTGATGAAAACAGGGGCTCCGGGCTGTGGGTCTGCATTCCCACAGCACATGGTGTGGTAAGGGCCTATGGGGGGACAGGGAATTGCCAACAAGAAAGAAGGTTCCCAGAGCCACATGCACAGCTGGAGGTGGGGAGGGGCAGCCAGCAGTGACAACAGCTAGATCTGCCCAGCCCCGTCAAGCCCTAAACAGTCCACTGTTAAGCTGGGAAGGGGGCTAAGTGCGCACAGAAGTAGAACAACAGGCTCTGTCTTCAGGGCCTAGGAGGCCCCTGCCTGCCTGCATCCGGTCTGCAGGCTGAGCTCCCACCATCAGGGAAGGTGGTGATCATGGGAGCTGAATTCATGGCTGACCAGAGGCCATCTGCAAGCGTGGCTGGGGTCAAAGATGCCCCTGCCACCTCCAGCCAAGCAACGTCAGCAGGGCCCCTTCACTAAGAGCAGAGCCTTTCTGCGCCAAGGCCTCAGGGATGGGGTCATGGGGATGGTAAGGGGGTCCATGGGGTGCTCTCAAGGGTACCAATCCTGGATTCAGGGATCTCAACACTTGGTCCTCGTAGTTAAGTTGCCCACATCCCATATCGGAGGGCTTGGCTTCACTGCCTGGCCCCAATCCTGACTCCAGCTTCCAGGCAGTGATGATGACTTACATGGGGTTGGGTCATCGCTGCCCTAATGGGACACCTGAAGGGAATTCTGCCATCCAGCCATGGAGGGCATCTGGTCAGTGAACTGGAGAATAGGAGCTCTAGCTGTCTCTCAGCCTTGAAGATAAACAGGTACAATTTTAAAATCTTACCCCAAAAAATCAATCCTCTAGTGAACCTAGAAACGCCCTTTCCCCTCATCAGTATTAGCTGCTGCAGGTGAAGCAAAGGGAGGCAAAGGTGTAGCTCTCTTGATGAGCCAATGGGCCATGCGCTACCCAGGTCTGCTGGGCACTCACAGCCTGAGCGTAGCAGCTTGCCACCACCAGGGAGAAAGCCGATGAGCAGCTCTGATGGCTGGGCCCCTCCCTGCATTCGTCTCCCTCTCCCGCAGCTGACCCTGGAAGCCCTGGGCCCTCCCCAGGCTCTTAGCTGCATGGTCTGGGGAGGGCCTCAGAAGAATGAGCTCTTTGCTGTCCCCATTCCAGTGCCCACCACTGCCCCCCTCATAACGACTGGGGTGTGTGTGTATGTGTGTGTGTGTAGCACGCTCCGGAGGATTTGACGGGAGCTTCTGCTTCATCTGCCATGTGAATATGCAGCATGCCTGGGCCTGAGGGCGGGCAGGGCCAGCAGGGTGGCCAGGCAACTGCTGGGGGTGGGGGGCGGCTACCCCTTCTCCATGCTTGGGAAGTACAGGTTGCTGATAGTACCTGGCCAAACCTTGCAGGTTTAGTAACACTGTCAGAGAAATAAGGCCTCCTTTACAACCAGAAACATAGGAAAAGTGCTAGGAATAATAGGAAAACAGGAATAAGCACCACTGAGTGAGATGAACTAGGTAGGACACAACCCTGAGGTCATGTAGGGGTAGGAGTGCAGTTCCAGAAGCAGCCAGAGAGTGAGAGGAGGGTCTTGCTCATTGTATCCTAGCTGGTGGGGGTGGGACCTGCAAGGACAAAGAACAAACACTGATTTGCATATCTGCCATGATGTCAAAGATGGCAAAGGCTCGATCCAGGCTGTGAGGTTCCAGTGCCCCAGTACTCATGGCAGAACCTCACATGCAGCCCATTCAGGAAGTCTGCGGGCACTGCCCAAGCTCAGGCTGGCTCCTCTCCTCTTCTGCAAGGCTGCTGGGGCACCCATCTGTACTCCAGGACTGGCCGCCTTCTCTCTGCGTGCCCAGCAGCTTTTGGTTTATTGATGAAGTTTCTGCTGAAAATGTCAATGAGCAGCCCGTGTTGCCAAGAAACCAGCCAAGGGGGCTCTGTGGGGCTGGGGGTGGGCTAACCACCATGCTTAGGGTCCGGCCAAGTTCAAGGATGCAGTCTCCACTCCCCACTCCCCAGTACATACACACGGAGGAGACAGACTCTTTCAGGTCCAGGGATATGTTTTCCCATGTACAAGTTCTGGTGCCCTCACTGAGGCTGGGATTACGTATACTTCCTAGGGGCCAGGACCACACTGCAACCCCATGCCTGCTTGTGGATCAGACGTTCTTGTCTGGTTCAGCAGTTCTGTCTTGCTTGCAGACTTGAAAATGTCTGGAGACATTTAAAAAATCACAAAGCCTGACTCCTACCAACAGATTCTGACTTAAGTGGCATGAGACTTGCCTGGACATGGGAATATTTAAACACTCACCAGGTGATTTGAATTTGGGCTATCTGGAGCACGGCTGGTCTCCTCGGTGGTGATTAGTGAGAGAAATGTGGAGGAAAGGCTCAAAAGACTCCCATCCTGGGGGGCTGCCGCTCCCACTGCTTCCCCGGGCATGGCAGGACTGTCAGGAACCAGTGGGAGTTGGCAGGGTGAGGCTGATGGGAGGAAACTGGCCTTCCAGCCAAAGGTGTGCTCCACAGCTTTCTCTTGCTGAAACCATGAAGAACTCAGAACCCAGGACTCTCACTGCCTGTGCTGGAACCCCAGCTCTCCCTACACGATGGGACATTGGCCCAGTGCTGAACCTGCCTGTGCCTCAGTGTTCTCGCCTGGGGAGAACAGCGCCTGGGCTCTAACATGAAACAAGCATGTCCTTGACAAGCTGGGTGCGACGCAAAGAGCCACAATGCCAGCAGCACTGGGTTGCCACCGAGTGAGCTTTGTTCCCCTTCGTGCCTTCAGCTAAGGGGCTGTCACCAAGTCACATAGTTAACAGACAACTGGTGAATAAGCGTCCATTTCCCAAACGCCTAAATCCCCGGGTGCACGCATGTCAAACCTCACAGTCTGGGAGTAAGGGCCCCCTGCAGACTGAGCGGAAGGCCTGCAGTGGCAGGCTGCTCTCCAGCACTCTGGACAGAGGCTCTGGGCACAGGAGGTCTTGGAGACTGGCAGGGTGAATCAGGCGGAACATAAACGCAGCTTGCTCTGTTGTAAACAGGTGTCAACACACCCTCTCCTCTTCCTGCCACTTGCCCATGAGCTGCCAGCAGCATGGTGATAGGATCCTGCACAACTAGAGAGTCTGGGTCCTCTAGGGCTTCAGATCACTGAGCGGTTGGCACGGAGACTGCCAGGTGGGCAGAGACACAGTCCCCAGCCAGAGGACCACGGTGAGGCATAGGCTGCCAACAGGAGCTGCCAACCCTGGTGTCTGGAGGCAGTGTGTCATATGCACTAATCACTGGTGATGCTGGTGCGTTTACTCCTGGCTTCTCCCTTGGTGGGCCTGCGCCTCCGGTGAGCATCCCCTGAGCTGTTTATCTGATGATTGCTTCCCTAAGTGCTTGCCAGCAGATCAATGCCTGAACCCACTGCTCAATACCTATGCGGAGCTCTGCAATATCAGGCAGGGATGTGCAGTGCAGAGACCAGGAGTCTGCTGGACAAGTGACGGCAGGCAGCTACCGTCCTAGGGTCAAGGCATCCCTCCCTGGGACCCGGAACACTCAGTGCCTGAGGGTAATGGCAAGGCTCGGAGGCTGGGAAGCTGGCTGTGTTCAGGGAAGAAATCCCAACCCCATGGCTAGGGAAAGGGCAATGCCAGGGCAGGAGCGAAGCACCAGGGCCTTGAGTTGGTCCTCCCAGAAGTGCTGGCCCACGGGGCATCCCAGCCAAATCAACTCCTTGCCAGTTTGGAGGCTGGGCTTCGTGATGGCTCCCTCCTCTCGCACACAAAGTGGCCATGTTGGATCGCTTTTACTGATGTAGTGAGAAAGAAGAGGGAAAGGGCTTGTCCCCCCGGCACCTGCCCCCAGCACTGTCTGTCCCTTGCTGCCATCCTGCCACTCTGCACTATCCAGTTACTGGCTCTGACCTTTGCAGGCTGCTTCAAGGTTTGTGCTCTCAACTTTGGCAGCTGTGTAATTCTGCTCAATAGGTTCTTGTCTTGGGGCACTCTTCCTAAAGAGCCTCACAGCAGGAAATGGAGTCACTGAGATACATGGCCTTGCAGTGAGGGTCAGTCAGTGCTGCAGGGGTGGCAGGGAAGAGGTCTCCGCCCCAGGAGCCCAGGGTCCAGGGCATCTGGAGCTCCATGGCTCCACTGTGGTCTTTGGGTCTCCAAGCTAACTGGGCCAGGCCGTTGTATCAGGTGTTTTCAGAGTAACTGCCAGTGGCTCGGCATGCAGTCCACTACTTAAACCTTCAGGGCTCTTACTCCCCACAAAGTCCTGTTTGCTCAAAAGGCCCCATGGTGGCTTCTATGTCCCGTACTTTCTGAGCAGATGATCTGGGACCTGATGGAGCACTACACGGAAGGTGTGTTGAAACCAGGAGGTACCACGTGAGAAAAGGTCACCGATAACCCTCTACCCAGCCTGGACGTCAGGGGGCCCCTGTAAATGAGCACTCCCACGTGGGAGGGGAGAGTGACAATGCTCCATGGTTACTAAACACTGTATGCTGGAGTGTCCTTGGAAGAAGGCCAGAGAACACAGAGAAGGACCGTGTTGTGTCACAGCGGATTAAGCTGCCACCTGCGACACCAGTACACCACATGAGTGTTGGCTTGAGTCCCAGATGCTCTGCTTCCTACCCAGCTTTATAATGCTTATGGGAAAGCAGTGGAAGATGACCCAAAAGTACTTAAGGCCCTGCCATCCATGTTGGAGACCTAGATAGAGTTCCAGGCTTCTGGCTTTGGTCTGGTCCAGTGCTTGCCATTGCAGCCATTTGGGGAGTGAACCAGCAGATCAAAGTTCTCTCTCTGATTTTCAAATAAACAAAAAAGATATATTTGTGTTTAAAAGAAAGACCATTCTTCCTAGTCTTTAGATAAGGAAGCCAAGTCTCCATTGGCAAACCTGGCACCCGAAGACAGACCCTCAGACTCCCTGCTGCAGCACCACGTGACAGGCAGGAGACACTCAGCTGCCAATCACCCTCCCATCCAGCCTTCCATCTGTGAGCCTAATGGCACAAGGAGAGCAGGGGCTTGCAATGAGAAAGTAGCAAGCGTCGGGATGTGCATGGTGGGAAGGAGCAGAGTGGAAGCCCCTGTCCTGTACAGGGGGGCTGGCCATGCGAGACCTCTGCAGGGACAAGTGCGGCAACCCTCTGCTGGCCCACCCTTGAGCAGCGGCATCCCCAGCCTCCTGTGTGCTGCCCCTGGTTAAGGCAGAAGTGACTCACAGGCTGCAGGGCGAGCAGGGGTGGGTAGCGGAGAGGCTGCTCATAAGGAGCCAACTCTAGCCCCAACCTGGCGAACAAGGTCTGCAGATGAGGAGCTGGGGGTGGCCCCTGCTAATGACTCACGTGGGGCCCCACGCCTGTGCCTTTGAGAAGCATCAGGGTCAAAATAAAAAATGCAGAGTGGTCAGGGTTGAGTTGGCAGGCTCCTTACCTGGCAGGGGGCCATAGCCACCAGCAACAGCTGGGAGAAGAGAGTGCCCTGGTTTCCAGTTTGGTTATCACCAGGGGGTGGGGACGTGTGTGTCTCCTCATTGTGCCCCTCAAGGAGAAGCCAGGCGGGGCTCTCCAAGGGTACAGCAGGATGCCCTTTGTGCCCAGGGGCACTTCTGAGGGCAGCCAGTGTTTTGAGATTGAAGCAGCTGCCCTGGGCCATCCTCTGAAGCTGCCCATCACACCATGTCTGCCTGCGAGAGGCCCTGCTCTGGAGGCCAGAACCACGAGCTGCGGCCGTGCTTCCCTACTTTCTGCTGCCTCTTCTACTGAGGGCTGTGAGTCTGCAGGGGGCGCAGAACGGCCAGTCCTCTTAACACCCTGGGGCCTTGTGCATTTACCCTTAGTGGGAGCTCCCCTGGGTAGGGGGCTCCCTGGCAAGGCCCGGCTTCTTGACCAGAACTAAGTCTTGGCAAAAGCCCTGAACAACACAAGGTAAACAAAACCAAACATATAGAGACCAGCACCATGGCACAGCAAGCTAAACATTTGCCCTCAGTGTTGGCATCCCATATGGGTGCAGGTTCAAGTCCCAGCTACTCCACTTTTTAAAAAAAGATTTATTTTATTTTTATTGGAAAGGTATATGTACAGAATGAAGGAGATACAGAAAGATCTTATGTCTGCTAGTTCACTCCTCAAGTGGTCACAGTGGCCAGAGTTGAGCTGATCCAAAACCAGCAGCCAGGAGCTTCTTCCAGATCTCCCTGGATACAGGATCCCAAGGCTTTGGGCTGTTCTCTACTGTTTCCCCAGGCCACAAACAGGGATCTTGATGGGAAGTGGAGCAACTGGGATACGAACCGGTGCCAATATGGGATCCTGGCATGTGCAAAACGAGGACTTTAGCTACTAGGCTACCACGCTGGGCCCATTAATCCACTTCTGATCCAGCTCCCTGCTAATGGCCTGGGAAAGCAGCAGAGGACAGCCCAAATCCTTGGGCCCCTGCAGCCATGTGGGAGACCTGGAAGAAGCTCCTGGTTCCTGCCTTTGGACTGATCTAGCTCTAGCCACTGTGGCCATTTAGGGAGTGGATCAGCAGAGGGATCTCTGTCTCCTCTCTGCATTTCAAATAGAAATAAATAAATCTTAAAAGAAAACACAGTTGGCCAGATTTCAAGAGCTGTCAACAATCCTTGGATCAGGAAGAGAAAAAGAGGACCATCTGAAAATGCACAGTTAGATCAGCCTTGCTGGACAGCTGGGAGGGGATGGGAAGGAGAGCAGGAGCCCTGCAGCCTTGAGTGGCAGGGAGCAGCGTGCTCACTTATGACCATTACCCCCTTTGCCATCAGTTCCCAGCTGCTGCTACTGGTCCTGGGACCATGCTTTGAGAAACGGCGGCCTGGGGGCCCGGCATGGTGGCCTAGCTGCTAAAGTCCTTGCCTTGAATGCGCTGGGATCCCACATAGGCACTGGTTCTAATCCCAGCAGCTCCACTTCCCATCCAGCTCCCTGCATGTGGCCTGAGAAAGCAGTCAAGGACGGCCCAAAGCCTTAGGATCCTACACCTGCGTGGGACCTAGAGGAAGTTCCTGGCTCCTGGGTTTGGATTGGCGCAGCATCGGCCATTGCGGTCACTTGGGGAGTGAATCATTGGATTGAATCTCTCCTCCTCTCTGGATATCTGACTTTGCAATAAAAATAAAACAAATCTTGAAAGAAAGAAAGAAAGAAAGAAAGAAAGAAAGGAAGGAAGGAAGGAAGGAAGGAAGGAAGGAAGGAAGGAAGGAAGGAAGGAAGGAAGGAAGGAAGAAAGAAAGAAAGAAAGAAAGAAAGAAAGAAAGAAAGAAAGAAAGAAAGAAAGAAAGAAAGAAAGAAAGAAAGAAAGAAAGAAAGAAAGAAAGAAAGAAAGAAAGAAATAGCAGCCTGGGCAGTGAGAAGTGAAACTGTATATTGTGCCATTAAGTAAATGCAGCCCAAAGCATTCCAAAAGCAATACTTTCTTTTCACAAAGAAATTGAGCTGCACTTCTATTTGTTAAATCCCTAATAAGGGCCTGTTTTCCCTAAGATCTCTTGCCTTCTTTGGAACAGTGTGGGTGTATCAGGGGGAAAAACCAGAAAATTGAAGGTTATACAAAGTTACATTCTAGCTTCACCGAAATGCTCAGTCTCCTGCTGGCAAATCTGCCAAGGCATGATTTTATCTTCACCCCCATATGTTCCCAGACTCAGTTGCTACGTGGCACCTAGCACCTGGGAGCAAACAGGTGGGGCTGAACCTTGCTCCGTGGCCACGTTCATTTCCAGAGTGTCAGTCAGCACATGGGACTAGAGTGTGGATATCTTCATCGGGCCTGTGTCATAGCTCGCACAATCCAATGTCACCACTGCCGCAGAAACCTTCCTGGGGTCCCACTCCACAAGGTCTCAAGCACAAGTCACCCTCTGCCTGGGAGTCCTTTCTGTGGCAAAAACACCCCGGCCCACCCCCCAGATCTGGCCACACCCAATTTGGTAGGCTAGCATTGGCTCATACTGACACCAAAAAGCTAGCTGGGGTCAGGACCTGCTGTTCGTGCATCTTCTGGCCCCTGCTTCTTCAGACACCATATTTCCTCTAGCAGTCTATCTACACAATCAGCTCTGCAGGTTTCATAGCTTTGAGTTCATGAAGCTACAATCAAAAATACTAGAGAAAAGGGTAGCATTGTGGTATATCAGGTTAAACTGCTGCTTGTGATGTCAGCGGCCACAGAGGAACGCCAGCTCACTTCCCATCCAGCTTCCTGACAATGCAACTGGAAAGGCAGCAGCAGATGGTCCAATTTGGCATTGTGGTGCAGCTGATTCAGCTGGCACCTGAGATGGCAGAATCCCATATGAAGGCTGGTTTGAGTCCCAGCTGCTCCACTTCCAATCCTGCTCACTGCAAATGCACCTGAGAGAGCAGTGGATGATGGCAGAAGTACTTTGGCCACTGACACTCAACTGGGAAATCTGGATGAAGTGTCTGACTCCTGCCATTGGCCTGGCCCAGCCTTGGCACTGTGGGCATTTGGGGGTGAGCCAGTGGCTGGAAGATTGATCTCTCTCTGTTGCACTGCCTTTAAATGAATAAATGTTTTTTTTTAAAAGATGAATTTATTTTTATTACAGAGTCAGATATACAGAGAGGAGGAAAGATGGAGGGGAAGATCTTCCATACGATGATTCACTCCCCAGCAACGGCCGGTGCTGTGCCAATCTGGAGCCAGGAGCCAGGAACCTTCTCCAGGTCTCCCACATGGGTGCAGGATCCCAAAGCATTGGGCCATCCTCAACTCTTTCCCAGGCCACAAGCAGGGAGCTGGATGGGAAGTGGAGCTGCCAGGATTAGAACCAGCGCCCATATGGGATCCCGGTGCGTTCAAGGCAAGGACTTAAGCCACTAGGCCACCATGCCAGGCCCGGAATAAATCTTTCTTAAAAACAGTAAAAAAAAGTCTGCACAGACTGTTTTCTGACCATTAGTCTCTAAATAACACAGTATAACAGCTGCCCACACACCATTTACACTACATTAATGATCGTAAGCAATCTAGAGATGGTTTAAAATGTATGGGATGATGTGCATGCATGAGAAGCCATGCCATTTGGCTGAGTGCTGAGGATTTTAGTAATTGTGGAGTAGGATCCTGGGAACAATTCCCCATGGATATCAAGAAATGCCTGTACCACTTTCCACCTTGCAACATAAAGTTGCCACCCAGCCACTCCAACCTCCCCCTTCCTTCCCTCTCCCTGCCTTCCATGCTGGGAACTTGCCAATGGCTATTGTCTGGACAAATCCTCCAAGCTACAAACCTTCTTTTTCTTGGGAGAGAGTAGAATAAGTAAGCATGTCCCCCAGGACTCAGGATGCCCCTGTATTAAGAGTGGCATCTACTGCTGGGTATGTCTGCCAAGGACACAGCTGGGGGACAAAAGAGGCCCTCTCTGACCTAGGCTTCAGCCTTCTGGGTTAGGGTATCTAACCACAGGCAGTAAGACACAAGGACGGACTTGCGGACAGAGGGCACAGACCACGTGGTGTGTGAGAAATGGACTGGGGTGGAACTGAGGGGAGGGAAGAGTACAGTGTAGCTGCGGGCTTGGGCTGCAGGGACCAGGTGGCCAGGCTGACTGGGACAGACTCAGGAGCCTCTGCAAAGCAACTCACAAGAGTGGCTTTGATATTTCTTCAGCATGATCCATGGTAAGACACTTTTCCACAACCCCATAGAGACACTGGTGCATGCACATGGTGAAATTGAAATTAAAAGACACAAAACAATAATTAACATGCTCTGTATGATGTGCTCTGACATTTCCTATTCTGTTCTATCCATTAAAAAAATTGCTAGTCTCAACACACTCATCTGACAGCACAATTCCCTAGTGAGTCACAACCTGCAACTCAGAACATTCTACTCTATGGTGTTTCAGCTATTTCAAAGGGGCTTTGAGGTTTTGAAATGCTCACTTTACAAAATGCTCCCAACCAACTGAGCTCCTGCGATTGCCAGACGTCATGCTTGATGCCAGCGGGGGAGGTAGCAGGTGGCTTCAGATAGCAGAGGGGAGGACGTGGCTACCCTTGAGGTCCAAGAAAGCCACACAGCACAGACCAGAGGAGCTGTCTGACAGAGTGAGCTCAGCCACGTGCTGTGCAGATTGGAGATCTGAGGACCTTAGCCACCCGTGAGCACCTAAACCTGGCACCGCTACCCCTCCCTGGGAGCCTTAGAAGGCAGACAAGCTCTGCTGTCCTTCCAGCCCACATCTCCCCTCGCCCGGGAATGGAACCCCTATTCCCCTTCCTCCAGGATGGCCCAGAGCTTGAGAGTGGGAGAATGGGGTGGAGGAAGGTGGAGCCCTGAGTTGAAGCTGGCAACTCCCAGGTGCAGGGAGCCTCTGGGATATGGGGAGACTTCTGGGGCATGAGGTCCCTCCAGCGCAAGTGGGGGCTCATTCCAGCGTGGCCTGTTCATACACTGAACTAGCATGGTGAGGTAACTCATGTGTCTCCAATTCATTTCCATGACAATTGGGTTTTATTTTTTCCAGCACCTCTGTGGCTTCTGAAGGGGAAAGATAAGCCACTTGGAAGGCCCCTGACGCTCCCGCTACAATTATCCCAGCGAGATCCCGCAGGAGATGAAGGGAGTGGAGTGATTTCTGTAAATGAAAGGCTGCAGCCTCAATCGCACTGCACTTGCAGCCCCTGCCCGCCCACGGGCCAGGTGGTGCTGTCTTCCCATCCCTGGTTTGGGAAGTGAGAAGCCACCTAGGTAACCAGAACAGAGACAAGGGACAAGGGAAATAGGGGCAAGGAGAGCCCAGCAGGGAACAAGGGCTGCCCCTGCCTCTTGTTGCCCCATCTCTCCAACTGTGGCAGAGGGATGGGGGGGTCAAGGAAGGATGAGCAAGACCCTGAGCAGTGGCCAGGCTCCTGTACAGATTTCCCTGACCCAGCATCTGCACTTGCCCCGGGCTCTGTCACAGGCTTAGCTGATGGGCAAACAGCCTTATGGTTGATGGCTCCTCTGTGTGTGACAGGCACCTGGCTGTGTACCTCTCAGAGGCTGCAGTGTCTGTATCTGTCAAATGGGGTGATGGCCCTGCAGCTATGGGACAGCTCATCAGCTGCAAGACATGTGCCCAGGGAAGGGGCTGTTACTGTCACTATGGAGTGAGGCAGTGGCGGGTGCACAGAAGGGGGCCTAACCCACTTTCCACCAGGGGGCTGTCGTGGCTGGCAGGGATCGGTGATTGGCTGTGAGAGGGGGCTGAGCCCCTAGGGCCTTCTTGGTCTGCAGCCAAGACCTTTGTCCGCTTGATCTGCTCCTCTGTCTGATGAAACATCACCTTCTGGGGCTGGGCAAAGGGGCATGGGGGAAACCTCCCCTCGGACAGAAGAGAAGGCTCAGAGAGCTGCTTCCCAGTTAGGATGAGGGGGTGCTGGGGACTAGCAAGGGTCCTGACCTCACTGCGTGCCTGCTGGCCACATACGCAGCCCCTGCTTAGTACTGCTCCATTGGGATAAGCAGAAGGGAGCGGAAGCACTGGCAGGAAGGACCCAGGGTCTGGGAGGAGAGGGCAGCACATGAGGGAGAGTGTCTCAGTGAGAACAGTGTCCTCAGGCTGCACAGAGGACAAGTGTCCAACAAGCTGAAGTAGGGCAAGTGCCAAGGCACACAGTGGAAGCACAGCCAGGCAAGGGAGCCCCAGCACACACAAAGGTGGGAATTCTGAAATCACGTGTTCTCTTCCAGGCACGCTGGCTGTGCAACCTGCTACCCTTTCACAATGTCTCTGAGCCTCAGTTTACCCTTGGGTCAAGTAAAGGATCCAGAACCTCAAGAGGTCAGCTGGCCCCACCCCCAACTGAGCCTCCAACCTTGTCCAGCAGACCTGACAGGTCCACCGGCGAGCCATTCCCCATTAGACAGGTTCAGCCCACTGCTAACTTCTCACTTTAACCAGACAGCCTAATGACTGTCAAACAGTTGATGACAACGAAAGCATCACTGAAGCTGGTTATTAACTCCATTGTCATTAGGGCTGCACCAAAGTTAGAGGCAAAAGGGAGGCGGGGCAGGTGAAAAGGGGCCACCGCAGTTCCAAGCAGGGGAGCAAGGGCACAGAGAATGGCTGAGCACTCAGCACTGCAGAGTGATGAGACTGTGGGCTGGAGAGCACACCTCAGCTCTTGGAGTTGTTGATGAGACAGGAAGGAAGCTAATTGCAGGAGGCAGAGGGAGGGAGGGCAGACTCCAGCCTCCAGGGCCGAGTGGGGAAGGGTTCCGTAGAGGAGGGGACTGGGCTGATAGGAAGAGCAGCACTTGCACGGGAGGCTCTGAGATTGTTCTGAAACCACCTGCCTTGTGGCACCTGCTCCCTGAGGAGATTAAGCTCAATGGTAAAGCAGGAGTCACAGGGAATATGTGGAGCATTGGGGCCAGCCTGGGCTGACAGCTGGACACTCCAGACAGGTTTTTGCCCAGCATTATACTATGGAGGCTGGAAAAAGCAGGCATCCCGGCCAGCACCAGGCTTAGGTCGACTTTCCCCAGGCCCAGATGGCCCAGGTCAGCAGGCACAAGCTCTGAGCATCCCCAAGGCCAGTGGAGGGGGGACACTCACCCACAATCTCATTCTCCTCCAAGCTGATGGTCTCCAGCGCAGGCAAAGTGGTGAGCTGCTCGGGGAAGTCCCGGAACTGGTTGCGGGACAGGTCGATTGCCTTGAGGTGATGCAGGGTGCTGACCTCACTCGGGAGGCGATGCAGGAAGTTCCCTTCCAAGCGGAGCTCTGCCATGTACAGGGACGAGGAGAGAGGACAGTGAGGAAGGGCCACCAGGACTGTGGCCAGCAAGGCTCTGGCCACCCCTCCAGGGCCTGCCGCCTATCATCAGTACAGGTCAACTGTGGTTGGGTGCTTTGCCCAGGGACTACATCAAGAGGCACAATGTGCTGGTTCCTCCCTCAGAAAGGACCGGGTCAGACAAGCAGCCACCCCTCTAGAGGATGTCACTTGGGCAGCTAGCTTCTTCCGTTGTCACACAACTGATCAGACATGGTGGCAGCTTCCTGCCCCAGAGCAGACCAGTCACCTAGACAGGGACCTGTGTGAGAAGGACTGGCCCGGGGTGGTGGGGGCAGGGAAGTCCTTCTGTCTTGGACCCAGACAAGGGGGGCCAAAGTGTAGAAAAAAAAAAACCTAGGTGTAGTTCATGGTGGCTGTGGACATGAAGGAGGGTCATTGTGTCTGATGCAGGGCCTGCAACCTGACTCCCATTGCCCAGCACAAACCCAAGTGGGGCCATGTACACATTGCTGCCTCTGCCCGATCACCCTGACATACCCACTCCAGGGGAGTGAACCTACAGATAAAGGCTGGAGTCATGAGAGAACAGAGTCTGGAACCCATGGGGCTCTGCTCCTGCCAGCTCCCCAGCCCCTATCTTCTTACCCAGTCCCTTCTGGGAAAGCCCTGTTCTATTTCTTGGATCCTCCCCACTCTGGCCCAAGAGAAAGCTGAGGCCCAGAAATGCCACACAGCCTGAAGAATGTCCCAATGAGCGCACAAAAAGTTCTGTGCTCTAAGGGGGCCTGCCCTTGAGAAGGCTGTCTCAAGCTCTTTAGTGATTCTATCTTCAATCAGGTGCATGTTTCCTAAGCAGAGCCAGGGGTACCCATCAGAGCTACACCTGTTCTGATTCCCACCAGCTCCCTGTAGAGGATCCGCCTCTCCCTACCCCTCTCTGCTCAGTGAGGGAGGTCACCGTCTGGCACCTGTGCCCTCTGCCTTCTCAGCTCTCATCTCTCCCTCTCCCTTCATCTCTCCCCTCTCCAATGTGTCTTGGAGGGAGCGCTGCTGGAGACGGAGTCTTGGTGAAAGATGACAGCCTCTCACTGGTCCCAACCAGCTACTGAGCAGGTCCTGCCCACAGGTTTGAAGCTCCTTGGAGGAGTTGCCTGACAGCCAGGGGTAAGGGACCTGGGTTCTTGGGAAGGAAGGCACCTGCCTCAAGCATGGTGGTCTAGCATTGGGTAACAGCAGAAACCAGGCCTGCGGGGAGTGACTGTGCACTCATAAGTGTGCACTCATAAGTGTGCAGGGAGTGAGTGTGCACTCATAAGTGTGTCCCTGACTCCCCCTCCCTGGAGCTGCCCCTCGTGGGTCCCTAGGGTCTACTCATTACACCTGGGACAGCACTTGGGAATTAAATGCTCTGATAATCGAGTCTGACATAGACATTGTAGCACACAGAGATTGATGGACAAAGGTGCACAGTTCTGGTTTACCCATTCTCAGAACGATCTGAAATAGCAAAGAAAAAGCACGAGACCTACTGTGGGAGGAAGCAGGAGTGCGGAAAAGGCTCTCTAGAACCTCTGGGCCCGCTCCTGCCTCCCCACCACAAGGCCCAGGTGTGTACTGAAGCCACACCACATGCCCCGGGCACTGACCTGGTGCCTTCCTCCTCCCTTGGACCCCTAGCTCCACAGACAGCCCTGGGGTGCGGAAGAAGAGAAGAGCCACTCCAGGGTGCCCACAGTCCCTCCAAGGGCTCCTTTCCATTCCTGCTGATGCACATTCCAAAAGGCAGTAGCTTTCTGTGCCCCGCCCCTGTGGGATGTTGCCATGTTTGCAACTGGCCTCTCAGAGAAGGCCAGTTACCTGAGGTTGCAGCTTTGTGTCCATTGTGGTTAAGTGTCCACAGTCCCCAGTGAGCACTCTGTAAAGACCCAATGAAGAGCAGGCATTTAGATAAGCCACGACCTGGGAGACCCACATGCTATATCAGAGGGCCCAGGTTCACAATCCAGCTCCTGCTCTTCTGATCTGGCTTCCTGCTAATGTATACCTTGGGAGGCAATGAGAGAAGGGTTGAACACTTGGACCCTTGCCACCCATGTGGGAGACCCAGCTGGAGCATGGCTCCTAGCTTTGGCCTGGTCCAGCCCTGGATGTCAAGAACATTTAGGGAGTCAACCACCAGCTGGAAGATATCTGTCTGTTGCTCTGCCTTTCAAATCAGAAATCAATAAATAACATAAAAAATCAACATCACTTTAAAAAGGAAACACCTCACAATTTGGCTGAACCTCTTTGCCACATACAGTATTATACTTTTTTATATGATTCATTCTTTTTTACTTACATAAAAAGGCAAATATCCCTACTGATTTCCATAACAAATAACATTATTCAGTGCTTAGTGGACACTGGTGCTGGCTGAAGCTCTGGGCCCTAGGCCAGTCTTTCTGAGTGGCACTATGGAGGGACAGCATGTCCTGAGCAGGGCAAAACTGATATAGGGCCAGCCAGCACCACCAGCTAGGGGGCGTCAGGCCGTGGAGTCTCAAAGCCACTTCCCTGTAATAAAGACTATTTCGCAGCAAGAACATGGGCCAGTTTCCAGGCTCTTGGGTGCTTTTCTTAAGCCTTCCTTTTCTAGGAACGCATTGCTCCACTCTCAATTCACAGCCCTTCCAAATCTGCCAGCAGGACCTATCACAGGCCACACAGGGGCCCTGCTGGCATCCAGGAGGCAGCCGCAGGTGACCACAGGGAATTTTGCCAGAAGGAGCTCCTTAGCACTGCAGTCAGTAGAGTGGCCAAAGTTCCCAACGGTCTTGAGGTTTGTTTTCATTTCCATGTTTGGGGCATGAAGCCTACCTGCATTCCAAAGCTCTGTGCCAGCCCTTGTTCCTTCCACTCCCTGAAGCAGAGCACATCTGCTGGACCACACAGCATCCAGGCCAGGGAATGAGAGCCACAGATACCCAATGCAGGGGCAGGAAGACCTCTCAGCAGCCCTCCCCCAGTGGCTTGTAGGGAGGGGCTACTAGGTATCAAGAAGCAAGCACTCTGGAGCCAGACACCCCTGGTGCAAACTCCAACATGGCCGATTCCCAGCTGTGTGGCTTCAGGCATTCTGGCCTCAGCATCTTCCTCTGTCAAATCGAGACAGTACTGGACACTCCCTATAGGGATGTGGCAACGTTTACATCAATTCATCCCTCCAGGAGGATCTGGACAGGGTGACACACATAGGATGCACTATTTAAGCATGTGAGATGGACAGAGGCATGGAGGAACAGGCAAACACATAGAAATGGCAAACCATGCAGGGTACCTGGGCAAACCCGATAACATGGCTAGTACTATATTGCCAACTATGCTTGTGTCATTAACTGCTCGTGCTCAGACCCAGAGGGGAACAAACGCCCTTTGCTTGAAGCTCCAGTAAACACAAGCCTACCTCCAGGCTCTGCTGCTTCAGAGAGCCCCATGGTGGGCCAGAAGGCATTCCTGAGCAGGTGTCTAGAACACCAGGCAGAGGTGAACTGCTTCCACTAGAAAGAAGTCCTTGATATGCAAGTGAGTCACTGTTTATCTGAAAGTTTGAATGCATAATCTGTCTTTTAAAAATATATTTGTTTTATTTATTTATTTGAAATCCAGAGTGACAGACAAAAAGGGAAAGGCAGAGAGAGGTCTTCCAATTGCTGATTCACTTCCCCAGTGGCTACAATGGCAAGGACTGAATCAGGTCACAGCTAGGACCAGAAACTTTCCTACAGGGGATATCCTGCATGAGTGGTAGGAGCTTTATGCATGTGGGCCATCTTCCACTGCTTTCCCAGGCACATCAACAGAGAACTGGATGGGAAGCAGAACAGCTAGGCCTGGAATTATAGTCAGATACAGGATGCCAGTGTTACAGGTGGGGGCTTAACCTGATGCACCACAACATCAGCCCCGACGGGTGCTTTTTTTTTTTTTTTGTCTGCTTGATTTAGGAGCCCAGTTCTCACAGACTTGTGCTCTGCCTGTCTGGCTCTGCCTTCTTGGACCAACTTAGGATCTTGCAGCCTTCTCCCTGCCCCTAAACTTTGCACATGATCAACGTGTGCTTTTCAGGAGCTGGCTCTGTGTCACCTGCTCTCTGTTAACTTTGCTGACTGATCCTATATCGTCAGCGCCAGCAGCCCCTCAAGTCTTTAGGCAAGATGACAGGCTCCAGAAGATGTCAAGTAGCTGGGCTGGGATCTGATCCCAGGCCTGTCTTCAAGAGCCACAAAAAAGTTCAGCTTCTATCTTTCCCATCCATCATGCCCTTTGGCACTGGCCATGTTGTTACTGAAGCATCTGCTTCCACAGCTAACGGTTAACTGTGCGCCCAGCAGAGACCCCGAGCTTGGGACTGACCTCATCTCTGCCCGGAGGTGCGTTATAAAGTCTCTTCTCCCTTCTGAGTCTCAGGCTTCCTGCCTGTGCAGCCTTGACTTCCAGCATCTCTCTGATCCCAATCTCTCTGAATTTCCTGGGTAGGGTCAAGTTTCCTGGCCACAGCCCAGCCCCACCATATCACCACCACCATTACCACCAGACAGGACCCTATGCATCAAGTACCTTCCATGGATCAAATCTTACCCAGGGCACCTTTTGTGCTTTATCCTCAAGCTCACAGAATCACTTGGAGTAGATGTATCCCCATTTCTCAGATGATGAGACTGAGGCCTGGAAAGGCCATACAGGATCAGCAGAACCACTGGTGACTACTTCTCTTCTCTTGAAGCTCCCTCTGTTGTCTCCCCCTTCAGAGAAACATCAAGGCAACACCCCCTGATTGGGCAACAAAGTGAGCCCCCACCCAAACATCCACATCTACACCCAACCTTGCTTCTCATGCTGGGGTCACAGCTTCCAGGCCCTGAGCCTAAGATCTTGTCTCCCCTAGAGTGTGGAGAGATCTGAAGTTGGCCAGTCCCAGAGGAATACAGGAGGGGCTGCAGCAGTTGTTGCCCACTCTCTCCTGCTAGGCTGCAGAGTTGAGTAACCTGGGGCTCCCAGGATGGCCAGGGTTATGGGAAGAGATGTCCCCTTCCACCCACTGCCCGGGCACCAGCGCCAGAGAGCGGCTACAGCCACGGCACTTCCTTATCTGTGACCCCTCAGTGCACTGCAGTTTCCGGTGTCTGTTCAATGGCCCTCCCTCCGCCCCCGTTCCTCTGATGACTTCCCACGCTGGCCTTTCTCTTGGACAGCTGCCAAGGCTGCCTTGGACACCTGAGATTCACACCAGCACAGAGAGGCAGCCTGCTGATTCCATTAAGGGACAGACAAGGCTGGCCTGAAGGAATTATGCAGCCGGTCTGCTGGGACCGTGCCAGCTCCAGGAACACCCACCTTCCAGGCTCCATCAGCCCCTGGCTCTGACCTCTGTCCCTGAGCAATCAGTGGGCCTGACTGAAAGCACCCCCGTGGGCAAAGGCAGGCTGCGAGCAGCAATCACTGTCCTCCAAACATCACACTTGGTGCTGGCACCACTTTGACAGGGGCTGTCCAGGCGGTGCCCGCAATGACCAGGGCGGCCAGAAGAGTGGATAAGGCTTCTGAAAGCCACACCTGCTCCTAGGTGTAGATTCCGACGAGATGGGGGTCGGGCTGGGAAGGAAGGCTAACTCCTAACTAGGTGCAGGACAGACTAAAGGTAAGCTGTAAGTTCCCAACATCATCCCTCATGAAAAGATAAACACAGCTTTCACCTTAGGCAATGTCTTACATTGCCTCTAAGATTTCTTTCACTTATTTGAAAGTCAGCATGACAGACAGAGAAATCATCCATCTGCTGGTTCATTCCCCAAACGGCCACAATGGCCAGAGCTGGGCTGATCTGAAGTTGGGAGCCTGGAGCTTCTTCTGGGTTTCCCATGTGGGCGCAGGGGCCCAAGCACTTGGGTGATTCTCTAATGCTTTCCAAGGGCATAACAGAAGTTGAAAATGCATTTCATCCACCTAACTTCCCACCTCCCAGCTTAGCCACACAGTGCACTGGAGGGCACTGATGACTTGCCCTTGTGAAATCTTGTGCCCAGGGGACCACTCTCTGCCCTCCTTTCCTAGATTGCCAGGAAACAAGCCCTCCAAGGGGCAGGTGTGTGAAACAGCAGATAGTGGCTACTTGGGATGCCCTTATCCCATCTCAGGGCGCCTGTCTCCAGGCCTGGCTACTCCACTTCCAATCCAGGTTCCTGCTAATGCACAACCTGGGTGACAGCAGGGGACAGCCCAAGTTCTTGGAGGTCCTGTCACATACGTCAGAGACCCGGTTTGAGTTCTGGGCTCTGGATGTTTGTTGCAGGAATCTAGGGAGCAAGCCAGTGGTTGGACATCTCCTTCCAGCTCTCTGTGTTTCCCTCTTTCAACCTTTTAAATCTAACAGCAAAAATATGTCAATAAAATATTAAAACAAACAAGCCCTTCCCTGTCAGACATCATTCACATTGCACACAGTCCCTTCTAGGTCTTAAAGTATCCCAAGCCGCCTGATCACATGTGGTCAGTGGCAGGGTGGGGAACACAGGGCCTGCCTGTGTTCATGTTTGTCTGCCTGAGAGTCCGGAGACTTCAAAGCAGCCCAGCTCAGGGCAGGAGGCAGCTCTTCCTCCCAGTGCTCATGGATGGCTGGCACCTTCCTCCAGAGAGAGATCTTCCATTGCTAGCTCACTCCCTCAGGTGTCCAGAGGGAGTTGATCAGAAGCTAAGAGCCAGGAGCATCTTCTGTATCTCTTACATGGGTGCAGAGTCCTAAGCACTTGAGCTATCCTTTGCTGTCTTCCCAGGTGCATTAGCAAGGAGCTGGATTGGAAGCAGAGCTGCTGGGATATGAACCAGTACTCATACGGGATGCCAGCACTGCAGGTGGTGACTTTACCAGCTACCCGCTTCCCATACACCATGCTGGCCCCACATCCTGATGAGGTTGTCTATTCATCTACCTGCTTCCCTAGAGACAGAGGGACTTCTTACGGACCATGCCTTGCTCCCTGTTTCCTCATCATTCCCAAGTGATACTGGTGCAGCAAGGATCAAACGAGATGACACATAGCACAGGAACTGGGGTACAGCCACGAGAGCTGAGCACTCCGGCAGAAATGAGCTCTCACATCATCCCCGTGTTTGTGCCAGAGCAAGCCCCATGAGAAGCTCTGATTTGAGGTGAAATCACGGCCATGAGAGACAATGGCCAGACCAAACAGAAAACTAGAATTCTACAGCCTGCCACAACCTGCCTGGACCCAAACCACAGTCCACAATGGCCTGCCCAGGAGGTCAGAGTCAGACTGGCTCCAGGTCAGACTTGCAGGAAGTCAGCTATCTTTAGTAACAGGCCAAGAGACTGAAAAATTGCCGATATAACAATTGGCCCTAAATAGCCAGGACCAGGTAATAATGCACAGCCTCTCTGATTTTTGTCCTCATTTCCACTCCAAAGTCAATGGTGCACCTCTAAATGATCACACCGGATGCCTTGCTCCTCATTATCCACCTGCAACTTCCTTGTCTCAACAGCTGCCAATCAGAGGGTACCTCAAGTCTTCCTTACTACAAAGCTTTTCCACTCCTCTGCCGGCCTTAAGTCTCAGCTAAAACACAAGAGATGGTGGCTGGTACCTTTGCTGTATACAGGCTTGGAATAAATCATCTTTGCTTATTATTTATTTACTTGAGAAGCAGAGAGACAGAAAGAGAGAGGAGGGGAGAGCTCCAACCTTCCACTTCGGTCTCTAGATGCCTGCCGCAGCCTGTGGCTGGGGCTGGGGCATGAGCCAGGAGTCAATCCAGTCCTTCAGGCAGGTCACAGACATGTAGCCACTGAGTCCTCCAGGGTCAGTACTGGTAGGAGCATGAGCTGGGAATCCAGATGTGCAATGTGTGCATCCTAGCAGCCAGGCCAAACGCCCAACCCTGGCCTTTGCTTCCCTCTTGCAAGGGAACTTTGCTCACCTGCCCAGGTAGAGAAGTTCACAGGTCTCTGGCCTGGCAGGTTCAGAACACACTCAGTAAAGAAGAGCCAAGTGACACAGGAGGAAGTAGTGGTGACAGGAGAAGAGAGGATGATGGGACGCACTCCCCACAGGGCCCTCTGCAGGCATATCCAACCCACTTGTACTCAAGACTGTCCTGGGCCTTGCTTTTTCCTCTCATCACAGGGATAAAAGGCATTAAGAGGGAACAATCTTAAAGATGACCCAGCCCCAAGAGGCTGTGAGCCTCACAGCAGAGCTTACAGTGCACCCATGGCAAGGAGGAAGTCACCTCTCCTCTCCTCAGCCCCATGGAGGCCCAGCCTATCTGGAATGCAGAGGAGGACCCGGAGAACCTCACAGACACAAAAGCGAAGATTTTTCTCATGAAAGAAAAGATACAAGCAAAGCTTGGAGCGGGAACTTCCTCTCCTGGGCCCTCAGCTCCAGCCCTCCCTGTCATCACCTCTCTCCACTCACTGCAGGAAATCTAATTAGCAGGTGCACTGGTCTTCCTTCTGAGGCAGTATGAGGGAAGCCAGGGGCCCTGGCTGGTGGGAGTTCAAACAGCACAGATAAAAGCAGAGAATGCCATGAGCAGGGTGCCCAGCACTCTCCGAGGTGTCTCCAGGCACTTGTAGTCCTGCCTGCTGGACAGAGCCTCTTATTCATCCCACAAGCCATGCCTTCAAAACCAAGTCCCTGGACAGCCCCAGCTTCTCTGCCCAGGCCACCTGCAAGAGGATTCCTGCCCCTTCCAGGCAGCCCCTGCCACAGCAGGAACATTTCTGGAACTTATGCACACCAGCATCACAGTACCCATGGCCAGGAGACCTCTGCTTTGCTGGGCTTCTATGTCCTGGTGTCCAGACACCAGGAAGACAGTTAGCACTCAAGCAAGGTGTGATGGAGGAAAGTGCAAACCAAGAAGGTACCCCTGCCTGCTCATGTCCGTCCACTTTCACTGCCTGCTCTGGTCTTCCTCTGGAATACACACACTCAGCCTCAACTGCTGGCTGCTGGCCCTGCAAGTTCCCAAGCTGTGAAGGTGGCTTGGCAGCTGGACGACCAGGATCTCCATCCTCATTACGCTGCTCTTCTGAGACCCTGGACAAACCCCTCTCTGACTTGCCTTCTCCATCCTTGACATGAATGGTGGGGGCAGAGTTAGTATCTTACAGGAGATTCTCCTAACTGATAGCCAATGGGCTAACTCTAACTTGCAAATGCTTTATTGTCCTTCATTTAATATATAACCTGGGACAGTACAAGTGCAAATGAGTGTTTTCAGCTTCTACTAAGTTATCACAAGAATGGGTAACACTGGTCCAGTACTCCCAGGAAGCACAACGGCTGAAGCCAAGCAGGGCATGCACTGGTCTGCTACAGTCCTCACCACTACCTACTGTACCCAACCTTACTCATTTGCAACTGCTGGTATCTTATGCACTGATACTGATAACCCTTGACCTCTGGTTCTCATTCTTGGCACTTGAACAACAGTACAGGTTTAACAAAGGCCAGGACACAGGCCCACACCAGCCATTCCTGTTCAGCTGCCTCTCATTTTAACCAAAGACCAGAGGTGTGGCCTCCCAGAGCGTCCTGTGCCCTCCCAGTTCTACCCATCTCACCAGGCTGTAAAACATAAGCACCCAGGTTGCTACCCCACCATGGGTGACTGAGCAGCAGGTACCTCTTGCAAGGACAGAGGAGCTTCTATAAGTACACCTGCCCATCCATCCAGGGGAGCCATTTCAGGGACTTTGCAGCACCCACTCGCTGGCTGTCCACCAACTCACACCCCCATTCACTTACTCTATGTGTACCCAGAGAGAAAATGCCAACATTCTTGGCACCTGGCACTGCATCAGGAAACAATGCTGGACTAGAGGGGTCAGAAGCAGGCTGGCTTGAATGACTACTCCCAGGCCTCAAGGGCTAGACACCCCACCAACTTGTCCAGAATAGGGGAGTAACCCCATGACCCATGCTTTGGCCCTTGAACAGCTGCCTGGAGGCAAAAGTGACCTAGAGGTTTCCAGGCTCCAAAGAGAACAAGGGTCTATGTCTAGAATCTGCCCGGGAAAAGACTTCCTGGGTCCAGCTGTCTGGGGACCGACCCTGGGGTAGGGGCAGCAATCCTCAGGGTCCGAGCCTGAAAGGGGAGAAACGGTCATGTCCTCAATGTGTGAACTGACCAGGGCCTACCTCGGAGTTGACTGAAGGTGGTCATGAACTTGCTGGTGAGGGACTTGAGTTCGTTGTTGGCCAGCGTAATCAGGTGGATCTGGTCAGAGACATTCCGTAGGACCTTGTAGATGCCAATGGGGAAGGAAACCAGCTTGCACTCCGCCAGGTCTGCGGGTCGAGGACACAGGGAGAGCAGAGTTAGGCTGCTCAGCTACCCAGCACCCTGGACGCCCCAGCCCCATCTCTCCCTCAGCTTCCTCACTCTCCTGCCTGCTGGCCCTGTACCAGGCTTCAGACCCTGCTGGCCCACCCTCTTTTGGCAATACTTGGTCCCTATGGCTCCCTTGCAGCTGAATCTGAGGATTTCTTCTAGTACCTCGCCTATTACTACCAGCCAGGGCATAGAGCACGGAACTTGCCAGTGTGAGAACAATTGGAGCTTATGGTGCTGAGGCTCTTGGAGCTCATCAGAGACCGTACAGCAAGGCTACAGGCCACAGAGTACTTTCTCTAAGACAGCCTGCTTCTTTGAAACCACACCATCCACACGGCTTTGTGGTGTGACTGTCCTAGGCCTAGCACGCTGAAGGCAACCCTAGTGCAAGGCATGGTGGAGAAGTCACTATGCAGACACTGTGACTTAAATAATGCTGCATGCCACCCAGCACCCCCACCCCAGGCACCTGCCCAAAAGCCCTTGTCCACAGTGACACAATTCACCACAGCCTATGAGAGGAGACAAGGGCAGATGGGATTCTAAAACTAGATTGTGGTGACAGGTGTACACCTCCGCGAATAGTGTACTGAAACCACTGAGTTATAGACCTAAATAGATGTAAACTATTGCATCCCAAACAAATGCATTGACTCACATACATTTATTTAATATACTTATTAAATAAATATATATTTAATATTTAAATTTAATATTTAATATAATATTAATATTTAAAATATATAGCAGGGAGACTGTGGCAGCAGAAATTAGACTGTTCAACTCATCTCAATTACCTAAGTTCTCTGAGCTTCTGGTTTCCCATCTGGAAAATGGGACTCTCATAATCTACCAAGAGGACAGGAAAATGAAAAGTAATAAATTCACCATGACTAACAAAGCACCTGGCAGATGCACAGGAGGAATGCTACAAATAGGGCCTCTTCCCTCCCCCTCCCTCCACCCTCTCCTGTCCACTCTGCCCAGTCTTTTCGGTGCTGCCAGGCCAGCTCCCACCCCACTTCTTCCACAAGCACCTGGGTCACTCCCTGTCCTTAAACCCCAGCAAATCTCTCTCAGCAAACTCTTGACCTTTTCTCCAAACAGACTAGTGAACTCCCAGGACCCCAAGTCTCTGCAGCTCACTCTCAAAAAACAGACAAAATTCAATAATATTCCCATATTCTAGCAATAAGATATCATTGCTAAAGAGCCTATTCCTATAACACCCAGTAAGTGGCAATGATCTTAACTGAAGCCCTTATCTATCTCACAGACCCAACTCCAGTGTCACCTCCCCATGAAGCTTTCACTGATGGCCAGCCCATGAGTCTCACAGACATGAATGGGACCTCCTTACCCTGTGTCTCTGCCTCGCCTTCCCCAGAGTACAGTGCCATAAGTGTTTCAGTAGGCTGGGGCACCGGAAGGCACACTAGTGTCCTCTGTGGCACAGTGTACAGAAACAGCAGGTGGGGAAAAAGGCAGACATCCAGATAACCAAGGGTCCTCAAGGCTCCTCTACTAGGACTCCAGCAGCAAGAGTCCTCACGCCCCCAACCATGGGCCATGGGCAGCAAGACAGGCAGCCCCAGCCTGCGTTGCCTGACACCAAGCCACAGCTCCCTTCTTGCCTGTAGAGCAGGCTGAGGAGACAGTCACGGAGCCCTGGAAGCCAGCTGTTCAAAGAGCAAGGCCACAAGCAGAGCTGTAAGCAAAGCAGCGCCTCGGGTTTGTTAGTATGCAAAACCAATGGTATTCCCATATGCCACCATAGCGTGCTCTTTCCAAAGATCCTAATCTGAATAGCAATGACAACAGAACATACAGAGACAAATCTCAACAGGAAAAGATCAGACCAATGTGGGAATGGAGGGAAATGTATAGAGGTTAAAAATAGGCTTGTATGTGAAGATCTACAAATGCTCAACAGGCCAAAACATTGAAATGATGTTGGTGTTTTCAAAGAAATGAGCTTATACGCTGCTTAATGTAATTCCCACTCAAATTTCTGAAAGATTTTTTTTCTAGCTGGATTAAATGGCTTTAAAGTTCAATCAGGGAAATAAGCAATCGAGATCTTTTACAAAAAGAAGTTGAGGTTATAACCAGTACTACCAAGCTATGATAATTAAAACAGGGAAAAAGAAAATAGACCACAGAACACGCATAGTCCAGAAGTGAAATGTCATCATTGCATAAGTGCTGAAGATGGCCTCACAAACACATTAGGGAAGGAAGAGATTAATTAACAGATGTCAGAAAGACAGCTTAATTTGGCAGAGAACAAAAGAGAGACTTTGACCAAGCTAAGCATTACAATTAGAATTATGCTTTAAATATTTTTTAATCAAACAGAAAAGCAGACTCGAACATTCATAGGACCTCTCACATGAGGATAACTTTCCAAAGCTAGGGGCCACAAAAGAATCACAAATGGGCAGATCACCAAGAAAACCACATACACCACATACATACATATGTATAAACACACACACACACACACACAGAGCCCTTGAAAACAAATAAAAGCAGTGAATCATGAAAAAGGGATGTGTAGAGATGGGTGCTGTGGCACAGCAGGTCCAGCTACCTCCTGGGACTCCCACATCCTCCAATAGAGTGCCTGGGATCCAGACCCACAGCTACCTCTGCTGATGCAGTGCACTGCTGATGCACCTGGGAAGCAGCGGGTGATGGCTTCTGTACCAAGTTCCTGCCTCCCATGGGAGACCAGGATGCAATTCCCAGCTCCTGGCTTTGGCTTGGTCCAGAACTGCTGCAGGCAGCTTGGGAGCCAGCCAGTATTTGGAAGATCATTTTCTCCCTCTCCTTTCTCTTAAACAGTCTTTCAAATAAGTAAGAATGAACAGACTTTTTAAAAAGACTCTGTTAAGTAGGAGCCAAACATTCTCTTTATTGTTGCAAATGTGCAACATAACAGAATAAAAGAAAAACTATAACCACTCAAGACAGAAAGGACAAAAGATGTTCACCAAGGGAAGAAGTTTAATTAGCAATTAAATCTGTAGCTCCTGACACATATTACCAAACTGTTTTCCAGAACATTTACCCCAGTTCACATTTATCCTATCAACAAATAACAGGATCATTTTTTTACATACTGATATAATCAGAATCGGAAGAAACAATCTTCCTGCAACAATCTGCAGTGGTGACACTGATTCCATGAGTTGCTTTTATTTCCCCCATGGAAAATCTGCTCCCGTTTCTTGCTATTTTTCTACTTGGAATTCTAGCATTTCCCCCTCTTATAAGAAGGTAGGTAAAGCTTCTTAAACAGCTTTATCAATCCATGCCTTTTAGTGGCTCTTACTTCATAGTTCACATGACAGAGTTTAGGGTTTTATAAGCAGAATGTAAAAATCAGCTGTGCACTTTAATTTCATCGAGGTAAAGTACACATGCCTTGGGAAGACTACTAAGATAAAAACAAACAGAAGTTAACACCAGTTATCACAGAGGGCTTGAGCAATCTGCTGCTATTTACAGTCCTAATGTTTATTTTATAAAAAATAAATAAATACCACGATGCACTTACATACACTGTAAATGGTTACTTCAAAAAAAAAAAAACAGGAAAATAAGCATATTACAAAATTAACTTTATCCCGGGGAAAAAAAACTAGCAAACTCAAAGATAAGCTGAGGGTGGCAAGCTCCAGCTCAGAAGAGAAACAGAGAAAAGCAGACCCCTGGGAAAAAGACAGCAGCTGGGCATGGGGCTGGGGCAGAAGCTATGAACCGAATGCTCAGGACGTGGGCTCCACTGAATGAGCATACATGGGCCTCTCGTTGCCTAAGGCTCACTGAGCAGGCAGTGACATAGAGCTACTCCAGAGTTTATTTCCAAGTGGCAAAGTGACTTAAGTCACAGGACGCCGGAGGACAGCACCTGCCCCTTTCACTCAACCTCCACAGACAGTGAGTGAGGCCAACCAGGTACCATATACTGATCTGCACTGCCTTTAAGATTTTCCCAGGATTTCTTTGGTCCCTGGAGATTCCATCTGTTTTTTTCCATACTGCAACCCCAAAGCAGCCGACCAAAGGCTGGGGACAAGAATTGCACCCCAAAGCTCCTACTTGTGTCAATCTGGCTGCCATTGATGGCAAAGATCACCAAGGATTTCTGCAAAGGGGCCCTGCTGGGATGAGATGCAAGTGACCCCTCATCCCAGCCAAGCATCCTGTAACAGATCTCACTCCATGTAGGCATCTTTCTTTCTTTCTTTCTTTCTTTCTTTCTTTCTTTCTTCCTTCCTTCCTTCCTTCCTTCCTTCCTTCCTTCCTTCCTTCCTTCCTTCCTTCCTTCCTTCCTTCCTTCCTTCCTTCCTTCCTTCCTTCCTTCCTTCCTTCCTTCCTTCCTTCCTTTCTTTCTTTCTTTCTTTCTTTCTAAGATTTATTTATTTATTGGAAAGTCAGATATACAGAGAGGAGAGACAGAGGAAGATCTTCCATTCGATGATTCATTCCCCAAGTGACCACAATGGCTGATGCTATGCCGATCCAAAGCCAGGATCCAGGAACTTCTTCCGGGTCTCCCACACAGGCACAGGGTCCCAAAGCTTTGGGCCATCCTCGACTGCTTTCCCGGGCCACAGGCAGGGAGCTGGAAGGGAAGCGGGGCTGTCGGGATTAGAACCGGCGCCCATATGGGATCCCGGGCGTGCAAGGCAAGGACCTTAACCACTGTGCCACCGCGCCGGGCCCCTTTATTTCTTTTTTAAAAGAGTTATTTATTTAGATTTTATTGAAAAGGCAGATTTACAGATGGGAACAAAAAAAAAGAGAAAAAGAGAGAGAGAGGAAGGAAGGAAGGAAGGAAGGAGGGACGGAAGGAGGAAGGGAGGGACAAATCTTCCACCTGCTGGTTCATTCTTCAAATGGCCACAACGGCTGGAGCTGAGCCAACCCGAAGCCAGGAGCTTCTTCCAGATCTCCCACATGGCTACAAGGGCTCAAGGGTTTAGCCATCTTCCTCTGCTTTCCCAGGCCACAAGCAGGAAGGTAGATGGTAAGTGGAACAGCTGAGACACAAACTGCCATCCATATGGGATCCTACGCTTGCAAGAGGTAGATTAGACAATAGAGTCATCATGCAGGGTCTGTAGTTTGTTATTTGTACACAAAGGGCAATGCAGCCAGAACAACCTACAGAAGACACAGCTGCAGATGGGAAAGTCCAGGCTGCACTGAGACTAGATGCAACTGGACGGCATCTCTACCCTCACCCAGGTCCTCTGAGCAGATGTCAGAGCATGGTTCTCCCGCAGGGGACGTGAGTTGCACACCAGGATCGCCAGGTCCCCACACAGTGGATTCCTTAAACAGAGGCTGAGCTGCACTCTCTAAGGTTTCAGTCAGCTCAGACAAGCACAGCCAACAGCAAGGAGCTCTTCCATCTGCTGGTTCACTCCCAAATGGCCATGACAGCCAGGACTGGGCCAAATGCTAGGTGGAAGACAAAAGCTTCATCCAGGTTTCCCATGTAGGTACAGGGGCCCAAACACTAAGGCCATATTCAGCTGCTTTTCCCACTGCATTAGCAGGAAGCCAAACTGAAAGCAGAGCAGCCAGGACTCAAACTGATGCTCCCATATCAGATGTTGGCACCCCAAGTGGCAGCTTAACTCACTGCACCACAATGCTGGCCCCTGCGCATTTTTTTCTATATTAATGCATTTAATTCTGCAACAACCACAAGTCACCTTCACAGCAAGAAAATGAAGCCGTGCTAACGGGCAACTTGCCCAAGGTCATTTGTCAAGATGATGGAAACCAAAGACATTGAAGGAAAGAGTTCAAAGACTCAGGTAGAGTGACTGGGCCAGCAGGTCCCTCCTGATTTTCTTAGTATCAGGACAAGAGAACCCTGCATGCCGGCTTGTGTCAGTCTAGACTCAGGTCAACCTTGCTCACTGGGTTCCGGCACGGGGTTCATGTTATCCTGCTGGGTGAACACCCAAGCGAGGAGGGTAACCAAGCTGAAGGGGTGGCACCAGGTTCTATCGGTAACATCTGGCTGGCAGCTGGGCCCAGGCTGGCCTCGCCTCAGCTGCCCCAGCCGCCCCCACTGGAGCTGCAGCAGAGAACAGAAAGATCCCTGGAGGAAGGCGCTACCACAAACACAGGCGTAATTATCCTCATCATTGCAATTATCCCAAGAAGGCCGACCTGCACGAACCCAGCCTGCTAATTAGAACAGCACTCTGTGTTAAGGAAGTCTTCTATTCCAAACGCTTTATTAAAGGTTACCTCTTTAAGTCTAATGAATGCCTGATGAAAAGCAACTGGTGGGCAGAACCCAGACGGAACACGTGAAATCCAAGAAGCAAACAAAGTGGTCAGCTGGCAGGCTGGCCTGCTGGGTCTGCTTCCAATTGTGACTTAAGACTCTGACGCCCACCACTCCGCCCAGGGTCCAACCTGGGACAGCAGACCGGGTCATGGGAGGCGAGCTAGGCACTTGGGCTCACAGCCTGACCACGGAGAAAGGCTCTTCAGGCCAGTGTGAGCACTGCCTTGGGTTCACTGCTGGGGTCCGTGCAGTAGATGTGGGGGACATAAGGGGGTGAAGAGTGTTCCATTGCAGGCAGGGCCGCAAGGAATTTCCCGCTGTTCAGCAGGGCCCACCCGGCGGATGTCTCTACAACCACCTGAATGCAACTCTACCTTCTTTTGCATGGACACTGGACCACCCAGCGGAAGAATTCTAATCCATCCTGGCATTTGCTACTGTGAGGTTAACCTTTTGCTCAGCCTGAGCTTGGAGGTCAATGTCTTGCAAATGGGGCCCTTTATCATTCCTACTGTCTTGGCTGTCCCCATTGAACCTATGCTAATCAAGGGATCTAGATTTAGGCTTTCATTCTTTCCTCATTCTTTAGACTCCCCTTTTCTTTGTGGTACAAGATTGAGTTGTAGGATAAGAATTGTAGCAGGAAATTCTAGGTAATGTTAGCAGGAACTTCTATTGTTTCTAGGTAAAACTAATGGCAGAATTATCCTTAGAAACACCCACTTGGTCATGACGTAAAAAGTCTGAGCCAGAATTTGACTGATTTTGTATAAATAAAGCGGACAGCTTTTGTGCGTAGTCCATTATGATCATGAAGTCCTAGTGGTCCGTCTCTTTCTTTCCTCTTTACGCCTCATCCACGCACCCTTCGCGAGTTCCGAACTCAGCTGGAGCTGGACTCCGGCAGTTCACAGGTTTGCACAAAATCAAGGGGACAGGGACAGGGTAGAAGAGACTAGGGGTCCGTTAGCCCATTTCCCCAGATTCCCCAAATCTCCCAGTAAGAATTATCTAAAGAGGCTGGTCCTGGGCCCCGCCCCTGAGATCCTGCTTCATTAAGGACGGATGGCGCCAGTGATCCTTCAAAACAGGTCACCCGGGCCCAACGTCATAGTGTTGCGGCTAAAATTCCTCGCCTTGAAAGTGCCAGGATCCCATATGAGCACCGGTTCTAATCCCAGCAGTCCCGCTTCCCATTCAGCTCCCTGCTTGTGACCTGGGAAAGCAGTTGAGGATGGCCCAAAGCCTTGGGATCCTGCACCTGCATGGGAGACCTGGAAGAAGGCTTTGAACTGGTTCGGCTCCGGCCATTGCAGTCACTTGGGGAGTGAATCATCAAGGATGGAAGATCTTCCTCTCTGTCTCTCCTCCTCTCTGCATATCTGAATTTGCAATAAAAATAAATAAACATTTTTAAAAAGACAATATATATACTTAAAAACATTTATTTATTTATTTTATTGGGAAAGATGCAAGGCTGGATTTAACCACTAGACTATTGTGCCAGAGCCCCATGAACTATATTCTTAACTGCCTCTCAAAAGGCACAAAGGTCTTTCATATGCCTGAAACCCCACCCTCAAGCTCTGCCTCCTGCAATCTCCCAGAGCCCTAATTTCACTCCATGCATGATCAGAGAGGCAGGCTTGCAAGCCCTGAAATCCTTTAGTGCAAGCTACTTTGTGGTATGTGTCCGCAGACACAAACAGGGGCGGGGCCAGGTAACTAGCCAGAAGGGACAACCCCAGGCCCCTCCAGCAACTGCCTGGCCCACACACCAGAGTTGGGGAAAGACATTGCAATATTTATTTCCTTTTATATTGTGGTAAAACACATGGAACAAAAAAATCTACCATTTCTCAGGAGTGCCAGAGGTGGGGGAGGGAGCGAGAATCAGCAGGCAGAGCATGGAGGAGTTTAGGCAGTACATCACGCTGAACGACATCATCATAATGGGCACCTGTCAAACCTGTCCAATAAATACATCCAAGAGGCACCCTCCGGTAAACAAGGGACCCGGGGAGACAGCATTGTGCTCATGCAGACTGAGCAATTATACCAAACAGACCACTCTGTTAGGGAGGTTAGCAATTCTAAAACAGCTCCTGAAAATCCTGAGTCTTGGGGAACATGTTGCCATACTTGCCAGAGGTGGTCAAGACACTCTCATGGTTATACAATCAATCTCCAGAATGTTCCAGCTTCCAAAACCAAATCTCTGCAGCCAGGAAACTCCCAGGTCCCCTCTCTATCTCCTACCCCCTCTAAGGGCCTCCAGTCCCATGGTTCTTTCCTTTTTTAAAAAAAAGATTTATTTATTTATTTATTTGAAAGTGATATATATATATACACCCACACAGAGGAGGAGAAACAGAAAGAGCTTCCGTCCAATGATTCACTCCCCAAGTGACCACAGTGGCTGGAGCTGAGCCAATCCAAAGCCAGGAGCCTGAAGCATCTTCCTCCAGGTCTCCCACGTAGGTGCAGGATCCCAAGGCTTTGGGCTGTCCTCAAGTGCTTTCCCAGGCCATACGCAGGGAACTGGATGGGAAGTGGAGCTGCCAGGATTAGAACCAGTGCCTATGTGGGATCCCAGCGCACGCAGGACTTGAGCCACTTAGGCTACCATGCAGGGTCCAGCTTGACACAACTCAGCTCTACCCCAGGCCCAGCCAGAACACTTGTCCCACGTTCCTGGCACCAGCCGTTTGCCAGAGGCTGAACCTCTACTGTCTCTCCACCACCTTGCAAGTTGCCTATTGAGCTTCCCCTGCTCAGATGAGGAGACAGCGTAGAGGTCACACGTAGGCAAAGTGCTCCCTGCTTGCTGGAGAGTGACCTCAGCACCATCAGGCATAACCCACAGAGTCCTTGCAACAACCTCCCACAAGTTGGGCACTGTGACGGCTGTTCCTGCTTTGTAGGGAAGGACGCTGAAGATCGGGGATGGCAGAGTGAGGCATGAGAACATGGTGCTAACCACTACATACTGCCTCCCTGCAACAAGGAATGGCCTGCGCTCAGGGAAAAACGAGAGACGGGCACTCCCAGCGAGCAGATAGGATCTCCCACAATTTACAAAGGATTCCCGCAAACACTGGCACATTGCAGTTACCATGGAGCTAGACAAAGGAAGACTCGGTGTGGAAAGGGCTGGTAAAAGGAGGATCAGGGTATCCAGAGCCTGGATTGGTTGTGGGGACACTGGCAGGTTTTTTGGGCTCTTCCGCCCTGGGTTTGCATCTCAGTAGGAGCAAATGCCAGAGCTGTACACCCCCACTGCTGTGACCCAGCCAGCTGCTGCCACCTTGCTTTCGGTGTGTTGCTGAGCAGCCCTGGCTACACTCCAGAGTCACCCTGGGGGCTTCCCACAGTCGCAACATGCTTGTCTCACTCTGAGAGATCCACACGTAACCCGCAGGCGCTGGGACTTGGGAGTTGGGGGTTCTAACTGGTCCCCAGGTGCTGATGCACAGCCAGGGTGAACCATGCACAACACCACTACTGCTCTAATTACACAGGGGGCACAGCAGGTCACTGAGGGTGCTGCTGCTACGCAGGCGCTGATGTCACAGGATGGGGCCTCTGTTCCCACCACACAGGCCCACACACAGGAGCAGTGGTGAGTCCAGAGCCCAGCGCTCTAGATCTCTAAATGGACCCAGAGCACCAGCTTCACCACAGAACTTGCAGAAAATATGAATTCTGGGCCACAGTCCAGACCTACAGAACCACAGACTTCATATTGGGGCACAGGACCCCTGGGGATGCTGGCATCGGGGTGTGAGTCACTGGCACAGCAACCCCAGCTGTGGGTCCTTTGCCCTGAGTGCCGACAACCTCGGCATGGCTCTCAGCATGGAATCAGCCCTGAGCTGGGACTCAGTAGGCCCTGGTTCTTGTCCTAGACACTCTGCATCACTCACAGGAACCCAGGAAAACAGATAATGTCTCCATGGGTTGTGTCCCCTTTCTGCTGAAGGCTGGGGTCAATGGATGTGGGATTCCCACCTGCCTGGATGTGCTTTGGGACTATGGGACGCCACTCAGCAAGGCTGAGTGCTCCTGGGCAGTGCTCCTGTCAGAGCCGCATCAGACAGCTCTGTCTCAAATACCTATGCCTTAGAACATGCTAGAACATAAGCGGAACTAGCTGCTGCTGTGTCATACCAAAGCCCACGGTGCTTCCAGAGCATCTCATCAGCCTGAACCACCACAATATTTTGCTTTGTATTGTTTTAAGATGTATATATTTCAGGGCTGCCATGGTGGCACATCAGGCTAACCCTCCACCTCATTTTAAAGAAATAACATCACACAGAACAAGCGTTGTGGCATAGGAGGTAAAGCTGCTGCCTGTGGCACTGACATCCCACATGGACACAGATTCATGTTGTGCCTGCTCCACTTCCAATGAAGCTCCCTGCTAATGGTCTGGGAAAGCAGCCTGCACCCATGTAGGAGACCTGGGAAGAAGCTGCTTGTTCCTGCCTTCAGCCTGGCACAGTCCCAGCAACTGCAAACAGCTAGGGAGTGAACCACTAGATGCCTGAATGGGGATTAGGGCCTAAATCCTGGAAGGGCATATCTTGGAGGCACCTGACAGGGGGCAAACAGCAACCAGGGACCCTGCTGACCCGCTCTCCCGGCAAATGCTGTGCACACAGGATGCTCTGTCTCAGCAGAGCTCTCTCATGATCTTTGCTGTAGGTGCAGCCTCATCAGGAAAGACCATGCCCCCTGAGTGCCTGCTGCAGAGGCTCCCTGCCAGTGGCCATGGCACCCTAGAGCCAGGACACATTCCGCCACCCGGCAGAAACAGAGACCTACAAAGGAAGAGCTCGTCCTAGGGATCCTAAAAACAGCTTTTCTGGGGATAGTTTTCCTTGCTGCATGACCTTTGGCAAGTCATTAATCCCATCCTGCTTCCTCTTCAGGAAACTGAAGACAGCGATTCACATAAGAACATGGAGGAGGATGTTCGTGGCAGCATCATCATACCACTGAAGTGGAAACAACCCAAATCCCCAACAACGGAAGACAGGGTAAATAGAATATGGTCATAAACCTGCATGGAATTCTGGAGTACCTTCCACCTTGAAAACATTATGTCCCAGGGAAGAAGCTGGCCTCTAAGGGATCCACATTATATGATACCGTCCATAAGAGGCAAATCCCAGAGATGGAAAATAGACTGGGGAGGACCAGCAACCAGATGGACACAGACGTGAGCAGGTGTGTGTATGGGGTAGGATTTCTTTAGGGGATAATTTTTTTTTTAAATCTTTTAGAATTAGACAGTGGTGATGATTATATAATCTTGCAGATAAACTAAAAACTACTGCATTCTATCATTTCTTTTGAGGTATCTATTTTATTTGAAGGGCAGAGAGACACACAGAGAAAGATCAACAGAGATCTCCCACCTGCTGGTTTACTCCCCAGAGGTCCTAGCAGCCAGGACTGGACCAGGCCAAAGTCAAGCACTGGGCTTTCAATCCAGCTCTTCTACATGTATGGCAAGGGCTCACCTCCCTGAGCTGCCCAGGGTGCACATAAGCAGGAAGCCAAACCAGGAGCAGAGCCAGGGCTCAAACCCAAGCACTCCGACATGGAATGCAGCCATCCGAAGCATTCATGTGCCAAATGCCCACCCCAAAGTGTATACTTTAAGGAATGAGTCTCATAGTGTGTGAATACGCATTTGGAAAAATAAATAAATAAAAGAAGGAAAAAAGAGGGTGAGAGGATCCAATTTGCCAGGGTGTTGAGAGTATGCAATAAAACCTCTGTGGGGTGCTGCACGAAGCACTGGTGGGTCGGCCAGCACTCGGCGAGAGCAGCGGCTCTGAGATCATCGTGCAGCAGGCAGCTCTGGCTCTCCGGAAGGAGGCGCGGGCCCCTGGCCGGGCACTGATCCTTTCCACTACTGCTGAAGGATAGGTGATGCTTCCACATAATCCCTGCTCCTTCCCGGCCAAGCAGTCAACCAGAAAACAGAAGCCTATCTTTAATCAACATCAGAACTAGAGCCCACACACCGTACCATGTAATGACACAGTTGCTGATCGGAGATACTAACTCATTTTCATTGCATGGATGACTCAATGGCCAAGACATAAGAACAAAAGGGAATCAGAATGGCAGCCACGATGATGCCATTAGTGCAGTCATCCTCAGCCCCCAGGGGACTGCAGCTGGTCGGAGCAGGAGGCGCATGGCCAGGCCAGTAACAGCCAACCCTCGTCCAATCCCCAGACAGCCTCTGAAGGAGGGACTATCACCCTCCCGTTTGCAAGTAAAGGCCAAGAGAGGTCAAAGGGTGATTCAGTCCAGGGTCAGCTTGACCTGCTCTTGAAGACCCTGCACCCCCAGAGCTGGCCTGGAGAATGGCCAGGATTCTGGTCTGCTGCCATCCTTCACTAATGCAGGGACCTGGAGCACAGCCTGTAAAATGGCCAAGGAGGAAGCCAGCCTAGGTCCCTCCAAGTGTGGAACACATAGAACTACTCCGAGGGACAAGCACCCTAGGATATCTCCAGTTGCACAGAGGGCAAAACAGATGCCAGCTAGCGGCTGGGGTTGTGCACCTGCCCAGGCGGGTGACACTCTGAGCACAACACAGCCACAATACCCATCTGACTGTTTGGTCAGGTGGTAAGAACCTGCAGACTCATCTCCCAGAGCCAGGAGAAGGGGGACTCCAGGGGAGCATGTGAACTGGCCCGTCAGCAACTCCTCACCCAGCACAGCACTGGGCCAGAGGCTTCTGAATGTGATCGTGCCCCTTGCCCTTAGCAGCCCCCTTTGCAAAATGGGAGGTGCAAATGCCTTTTCAGAGAATGTGGAAAAGCTAGCTAATACTTGCTCTGTTCTAACCAGAAAGAGACCAGCTTTATAACCCGGACAGTGGCTCCCCCTTCACTACGGACTCCCCTCTGGCCTCCAACTTCCCCACGTCCCTCGCCCTCCCTGTCCAGAGTCCCTGGACACCTCTTGCCAGCACATCATGCCCCCAGTGGAGTGGGGGAGGGGGAGCATTTGGTGCAGTGGCAAAGGTTTCCTCATCTTACATCAGAGTGCCTGGACTTGGATCACAGCTCCACTCCCGACTCCAGCTTCCTGCAAATGCATATACTGGGAGGCAGCAGGTGATGGCCCAAGCACCTGGGTTCCTGCTACCCACATCTACATGGGAGACCCAGACGGAGTTCCTGGCTCCTGTGTCACACTGACCAACCCTAGCTACTGCAGGATTTAGGGAGTGAAGCAGTGGGTGGGAGATCTGTCTTTCTGTATATCTTCTTCGACTTTATAGCTATACACATGCACTCTCACTCACTCATTCCAGAGGCTCCCCCTTTGCCAGGTGAGCAGCAGATGCTCCAACCTCCTACAGCTCAGCAAAGCTCCCTTTTCTCCCTTCCCGGCCTGTCCCCATCAAAGCACCCACCTCTGGCTGAGCCAGGCTGCTCAGGTCCCCTGCAGATCCCAGCTGTCTCTCTGGTGTTGCCCCCCCATGAGGTGAAGGTCCTCCCTGCCTCCCCAGTGCTCCTCTCACCTTCTACAAGGTCAGCTCTATCGTTTCCATTCCACCAAGCCCTCTCTCAGAACTGTTCCTGCCTTCGAACTCCCCAGCTTCTTTGTGTCACTCGGCCAGCCTCTCCCTGCTGTGAGGATGACTGGTATGTCTGTCCTACAGCGCTGTGAGCTCCTGGTGGAGGGGGAGCAGTGCGGGACCCTGGGAAGGGTGACATTTTAAAGAGAGCTCAGGAGGCTGACTCAAGTTCAGAGCCATCCTGCCCCGAGCTGGCTGCCCATGAGGATCTGGACAAAATGCAGCAGCTGTGGTGCCTTGGTTTGCTTTGGTGCCAGTACCACCAAGACCCCAGCCCTTCACATGCCAGACGCAGACATTCACCTGACGCTGTCCTGAGCGTCCACGGCAGGCCAGCCCTGGCTCTAGATAGCGCAGTGAGTAGGGCAGAAGCCCTGCCCCAAGGGGCTTCTGGTCCACAGTGAGGGAACAGAAGCACACACACAGACCACCCCCAAGACAGTGATCAACAGAGAAGCCTGACCGCAAGGCAACCAAGTGGGGTGGACAGTTAAGATGCCAGCGCCCCCTGTTGTGAGAACCTCCAGTCCTGATCACCTGGGGACCACAGTGGGAGTAAAGCATTTGATAAGAGCTTCTCTCTCAGGCCCAGCACAGTAACCTAGTGGCTAAAGTCCTCATCTTGAACTCGCCGGGATCCCATATAGATGCTGGTTTGTATCCTGGTGGTCCCTCTTCCCATCTGGCTCCCTGCTTGTGGCCTGAGAAAGCAATCAAGAACAGCCCAAAGCTTAGGGACCCTGTACCCGCATAGGAGACCTGGAGAAGGCTCCGGCTCCTGGCTTCAGATCAGCTCAGCTCCAGCTGTTGTGGCTGTTTGGGGAGTGAATCAGTGTATGGCAGATCTTCTTCTCTGTCTCTCCTTCTCTCTATATATCTGCTTTTCCAATAAAAAATAAATAAATCTTTAAAAAAAAAAAAGAGCTTCTCTCTCACACTCTTCCTCCTTCTCCCTCCTTTCCCTCTTCTCAGATTAATTTTACAAAAATAAAACAGTGGAAAGCAAGTAGCTCAGCTGAAGTCCGGGAGGGCTTCTTGGAGGAAGCCACTTTTAGCTGTGACAAGGATACAAAGGACTGGAGCATGTGAAGACCTTGGGAATAGAGGATCTAGGCAGAAATAACAGCAGGTGCAACAGCCTACAGAGACACCTGCTGGAGCTTAGCAACTGTCCCTCCTCCCTTCCCACCTCCCCGCCTCGCCCAGAGCATCAGACAGACATCACACAGCCTAGACTAATGTGGGCTGCAGCAACGCTGGTAAAATCAGGAATGTGAGGGACAAACCGGAGCAAGACCATCTTGGCATCTTAGCAAAACGGTCACCCCCGCTGAGCAGGTGCCAATTAAAAGAATTTAAAAATCCAGCTACATTGTCATTGAGTCTAACAGCCTTTCACAGTGCCTGCCTCACAGAACAGACCACAGCAGCTCACCCCTGCAGGAGCTGGGCACTCCACGCCAGGTCCATGCAGGCCTGCCTGCGGCCCGGCTCTGGTACAGCCTCAGGTCCAAAGTGAGCGACTCAGCCAGCTATCCGCCCACCCTCTGCCTTATCAGCCAGCGCCGTGTTTACATGTCCACAAGTATTTGATTTTAATAAACTCCAAGGCCTCCTGAAACTGTCTCCCCGAGGCTGCCAGCTTCGTGCTTCAGCAAGCGAAGCCTTTGATGTCACAAAATTATCTACTTGGCTCTCTCTCTGAGGCGGGCTCTTCCGCTTTGCCTGCCAACCGACACTCGGCAAAGCCACATAATTGTCCATGTGATTTCAAAGAGTGCTTTCTCCCTTTTTCCCACGCGCAGTTACAATGGCTGGCGATACCTGGGGCAGACAGGCAACCGGGGGCCAGCAGCTGGACCAGCAGCACTTGGGTAAAAAGTGCTCCATTTCCAGTCAGCTGTGCCATCTGTCCAGGTCTGAGCTATGGGGGTGCTGTAGCACACTGGCATCAAGCCTTTCCTTTGCTAAGGCCTAACCAGGCTTCAGCCTGCACTCCCAGCCGCAGACCGAGTGGCTCCCACCCCACCCCAAGGCCCTGTGTCCCCACGGGCCTTGTGCCCATCCTGTGCCCAGTGCATCCCTTGTGCTCTGAATTTAAACACCATCAGGGGACTGAGGGACTGGAAGACGTGGCTCTCCCCACAACGCAGGGGCACCTCCAACAAGGCAGCAACACCACCTGGTTCTTAGTCACAAAAGCACCCATCTGTCTCCATAGCAAGTGCATGGACTCTGCAACCACAGGGCTTGGGAGAAAAACTACCTCTCTGCTCCCACGTAAGCAGGTGTGGCCCCGTGGGAAGCTGCCTTGTCAACTTCAGGGTTGTGAGGCTGGATCCACCATGCTGGCTCCTGGAGCTGTCCAGAGGCAGCAGAGCTGCGCAGGCATCCTTAGGGGCTGACTCCGAGAGCCTGCCCGGGGGCCCCAGGACCTGGCCTGTGTTTCTGCCACATGGGCTGCGAACTGGGACACTGCTTCTGTGGAGCTGTCTGGCTGCCTGGTGGCTCTCTTAATACCCTGCCAAGCTGGATATTCGCCTTTGAGCAACACCTCCCACCCAGGTCACAACTACACCTGCCAGGTGACAAGGTCCTGATCCCACCCCAGTATGCACAGGCACTGTGCCCACTTCCGGAGTCCCAAGCCTGTTCTCTCCCCAGAATCCGATGGCCACACGCTGCCCACATCTGGAGGTGCCCTGAAGAGTAGCAGGGCCCCTAGCATCCCCATGTGGCAGAGGAGAAGACTGAGCCAGAGACATGTGAAGTGACTGCCCAGGCCACCCAGGCAGACAAAGAACAAACCGTGGCCACACACAGCCCCTTAGAAGACCCACGTAATCATAAGGCTGAACAGTCACTCACAGCAAACACTGACATAGCACACTCATCTACAGAGGCCCCTGTTGTGGGACAGCAAGTTACACCATGGCTCAGGAAGCTGGCAGCCCATGTGGAGTGCCGCGTAGGGTCCCAGCTCTCTGCTGAAGTGCCCGGGAAGCAACAGAAGATGGTGTAAGTACCTCAGCCCCTGACACCCACGTGAGAGACTCAGCTGGAGCTCCTGGCTCCTGGCTTCACCCTGGTCCAGCCCTGACTGCTTGAGCCATTTGCAGAGTAAAGCAGCTGATGGAAGATTTCTCTCTCTCTCTAAAGATATTTTTTATTTTATTGGAAAGGCAGATGTACAGAGAGGAGGAGAGACAGAGACGAAGATCTTCTGTCCAATGGTTCACTCCCCAAGTGGCCGCAACAGCCGGTGCTGCATTGATCCGAAGCCAGGAGCTAGGAACTTCTTTCCCAGTCTCTAACGCAGGTGCAGAGTCCCAAGGCTCTGGGCTGTCCTCAACTGCTTTCCCAGGTCACAGGCAGGAAGCTGGATGGGAAGTGGGGCTGCTGGGATTAGAACCAGCACCCATATGGGATCCCAGTCCGTTCAAGGCGAGGACCTTAACCATTACGCTATTGCACCGGGCCCTCTCTCTCTTTTTCAATGTGTGTGTTTGTGTGTGTGTCTGTATAACTCTGCCTGTCAAATATTTTTTCAAGATTTCTGTCTTTTTGGTCCCCCCCCAAAAAAAGCTTCTTCTGGGTCTCCCACGGGGCTGCAGGGTCCCAAGGCTTTGGGCCATCCTCGACTGCTTTCCCAGGCCATAGGCAGGGAGCTGGATGGGAAGTGGGGGCAGCCAGGATTAGAACCGACGCCCATATGGGATCCCGGAGTATGCAAAGTGAGGACTTTAGCCATTAGGCCACCGCGCTGGACCCAGCTATTTTTTTTTTTCTTTTAAATGATTGGATGCAGGTCACCTTAGTTTAAGACTAGTCCTGGGTCCGGCACAGTGGCCTAGCAGCCAAAATCCTCACCTTACACACTTGTGGGCCTCGAGGACGGCGCAAAGCCTTGGGACCTTGTACCCCCGTGGGAGACCTGGAGGAAGTTCCTGGCTCCTGGCTTTGGATCAGCGCAGCACTGGTCATTGTGATCACATGGGGAGTGAATCAGCAGACAGAAGATCTTCCTCTCTGTCTCTCCTCCTCTCTGTGTATCCACCTTTCCAATAAAAATAAATCTTAAAAAAAAAAAAGTCTGGTCCTATAAAATCATGTCCCTACTGGACTCAAGCAGTGAGTGGGCCTAGTCAGGACCTAGCACTCAGAAACAAGCCGTGGCTCTGGGCTGGTCCTGTCAACTGCTTAGCCAGTGGCAGGGAGCGCCATCTGGTGGTGAGGAGAGTTGAAGCCAAGTCCTTGGCCGAAGTGCAGGTGAGCCTGGGAGAGGAGCCAAGGAGAGGAGTCTGTCTCCCTAGTTGATGATTCCATAGGTGCCAGCCTAACTGCTCTGGCCCCTCCTGCCCAGCCCACCCTCACCTCAAGCCACCAGGAGAAGAATGCTGCAAACCACAGAGAGTAAGCCAGGGCCTGTCAGACACAAGGCAGAGAGGAAGCATATGATACAAGGTCCATGTTAAAATGCAGATCACAGGGCCCGGCGCAGCAGCCTAGCAGCTAAAGTCCTCACCTTGGATGTGCCAGGATTCCATATGGGCGCTGGTTCTAGTCCCGGCTGCTCCACTTCCCATCCAGCTCCATGGTTGTGGCCTGGAAAAGCAGTCAAGGACGGCCCAAAGTCTTGGGACCCTGCACCCGCGTGGGAGACCCAGAAGAAGCTCCTGGCTCCTGGCTTCGGATCAGTGCAGCACCAGCCGTTGTGATCACTTGGGGAGTGAATCAGGGAACAAAAGACTTTCCTCTCTGTCTTTCCTCCTCTCTGTATATGCACCTTTCCAATAAAAATAAATAAAACTTAAAAAAAAAATGCAGACCACAGTCCTTCCCCTAAAATTTTACTTCCTTTCTCTTTTTTAATGATTTATTCATTTTTATTGGAAAGGCAGATACACAGAGAGAAAGACAGACAACAAGAAAGAGCTTCAAATGAATGGCCACAAAGGGCAGAGCTAAGCAGATCCAAAGCCAGGAGCCAGGAGCCAAGAACCTCTTTTGGGTCTCCCATTCGGATACTGGCTCCCAAGGCTTTGGGCCATCTTCTCCTGCTTTCACAGGCCACAAGCAGGGAAATGGATGAGAAGTGGAGCAGCCAGGGCACAAAACAGTGCCCATATGGGAACCTGGCGCATGAAAGGCAAGGACTTTATCTACTAGGCTATTACGTCGGGCCCTGAAATTCTACTTAAAAATACCTATTTGATTGTTTGAAAGGCAGAGTTACACAGATAGAAAGAGAGGCGAAAGAGAGAGATCTTCCATCAGCTGTTTCACTTCCCAAATGGCAGCAATAGGGGGGGCTAAGCCAGGCCAGATCAAGAGCCTGGAACTCCATCCAGGTCTCCCTCCAGGCCATCTCCTGCTGCTTTCCCAGGAACACTTCCAGGGAGCTGGAACAGCCGGGAATCCTACTGGCACTCATGGGAACGGGATGCCGGTGCCATAGGCAGTGGTTTAACCTACTGCACCTTAGCACCAGCCCCTGGGGTTCTATTTGGAAGGTTTCAGAGTAGAGCTGTGAATCTGTGTGTTTAACCAGCACTCAGGAGATTCCAGCAGGAAGAAGCCATTGTGAGCACAGGCCAGGCAAAGTACCATCTAGGAAAGAAAAAAGCAATAAACGACTTCATTAAGAGGAAAAGTGGCTGCTCCTCCAAAGACACAGCTGAGAGTATAAACAGGACGCAGGCTGGAGAGCTGGTTGGCAAGACAGAGAGCCAAGAGCCTGCATCCAGAAGCAGAAAAAATGTGCCAAGCTTAAGAGGAAAACCCCAATTTATTTTTAACTAGGCAAACAATGTGAATAAATATTTTAACAAAAGCAGATGGCTATCCGACAAGCAGGTGATGCTCGATACCACCAGCGAGAAAACTGCAAGATAAGACCAGAGTGAGGGACGGGCCAGAGTGAGGGACGGGCCAGAGCCAGGGACGGGCCAGAGCCAGGGACGGGCCAGAGTGAGGGGCAGGCCAGAGCAAGGACGGGCCAGAGCCAGGGGCGGGCCAGAGTGAGGGACCGGCCAGAGCCAGGGACGGGCCAGAGCCAGGGACGGGCCAGAGCCAGGGACGGGTCAGAGTGAGGGACGGGCCAGAGCCAGGGACCGGCCAGAGTGAGGGGCAGGCGTTGCCACAATGGCACAGTCACACTCTAGCTCCTCTCCCCACTCCAGCTTCCTGCCCACAGGCACACTGGGACACAGCAAGCAACGGCTCAAGTAGTCAAGTTCTTGTCCCCTACCCAAGAGAGACCTAAATGGAGTGCATGGCTCCTGGCTTTGTCCTGGTACAGGCTCAGTTGTTGGCAGGTATATTAGAAATGAATCAGTGCAGGGCCCGGCGGCATGGCCTAGCTGCTAAAGTCCTCGCCTTGAACGCGCCGGGATCCCATATGGACGCCAGTTCTAATCCCGGCTGCTCCACTTCCCATCCAGCTCCCTGCTTGTGGCCTGGGAAAGCAGTCGAGAACAGCCCAAAGCCTTGGGACCCTGCACCTGTGTGGGATACCCAGAAGAAGTTCCTGGATCCTGGCTTTGGATTGGCATAGCATCGGCTGTTGCACTCACTCGGGGAATGAATCATCGAATGGAAGATCTTCCTCTCTGTCTCTCCTCCTCTCTGTATATCTGACTTTCCAATAAATAAATAAATCTTTAAAAGAAAAGAAAAGAAAATGGATCCGTGCATGGAGATCTCTTTCTCCACCTCTGCCTTTCAGATAGGTAATTATTTAAAAAACCAGCATGAGGGCCCTGAGCGATAGCGTAGTGGTTAAAGTCCTAGCCTTGCATGCTCCGGGATCCCATATGGTCATTGGTTCTAATCCCAGTGGGCCTGCTTCCCATCCAGTTTCCTGCTTGTGGCCTGGGAAAGCAGTCAAGGACAGCCCAAAGCCTTGGGACCCGGCATGGGAGACCGGGAAGAGCTCCTGGCTCCTGGCTTCGGATCGCCTCAGCTCCAGCCATTGCAGCCACTTGGAGAGTGAATCAGCGGACAAAAGATCTTCCTCTCTGTCTCTCCTCTCTGTATATGCACCTTTCCAATAAAAATAAATAAATAAATCTTCAAAAAAAAAAAAACCAGCATGAGAGATACCACTATATATATTTGTGAGATTACATAGAGAAGCCAAAGCTGTGGCGGAGCAAGCTCAGTCACGGCCTGCAGCCTTGGTTGTCCCATGCCCCATCCAGCTCCGTGTTAATGCAAGGGGAGAGCAGAACTCGGGCTCTGCACCCACATGGAACCCTGGATAAAGCTCCTGGCCTGGTCCAATCTTGTCCACTGAGACCATTTGTGGAGCTAGCCAACAGATGAAAGATCTCTCTGTTGCTTCTTGTGTGTGTGTATCTCTGGCTTTCAAATAAATCGGTGTTTACATACGTGTAATAAAAAACCCTCACTGAGTCCTGACACAGCTGTAAAAGAACTGGCACTCAGAGCCACTTGGGAAGCACCTATGGTAATCTTATGCCTAAACCCGCACCCAGTACCGACAGCACAGCGATACCACTCCGCTGCATCTACCTAAGCAAAGCGAATCCTCTGCTTTACACAAAGAATTGTATGTGCTGAGAGGATCTATGTAGGATGTTAAAGAAAATCTGCAAACACCCAACTATCTTTCAAGAGAGGAGTGGATGAAGAGCTCACAGCCTAGCCACACAGTGCAACCCGACTCAGCAATGAAAGGAGAGAACCCGAGACACACAAACTCAGGACAGGCAGCTGCAGCGCAGAGGCGACACGCTGCAGGATTCCATGCGCACGACCCTCTAGATCTGGACACCTTTAAGGCTGGACACAGGTGAGAGGCTCCTGCTTGCCAGCCAGGTCTGGCTGCAAGGGAGCATGGCAAGGCTTCTGGAGGCGACGGAGATGCTGATACGGTCACAATGGTGAGACTCGACTGCGTGTGTCTATCAAAACTGATAAAATGACGCACAAGCAGGAGCCGCTCTCGGGCATCCAAATGATACCTTGATAAGAGTCGTCCCTAGTCTCCTGGGGGTGGGGAGGGATCCAGAACAGACCCCAACAGAGGTCCCTGGGATCAAATAGCATGCTATTTGCATATAAGTCACGTGCATTCTTCAGGAGCCTGTAAATCATATCTAGATGGCTTGCAATGCCAAAAAAAAAAAAAAAAAAAAAGCCTGCACGTGTCAGTTACAGATGCAACCCGACCCGTAGGAGCCTGACTCTGTGGTTGGTTGAAGCCATGGTTACAAAGGGCCGCCTGGAAACAAGCCCAAGGCATGGATGAATGATGTGCAGGGCTTGCTGAGCTAAGGACCACCCCCACCCCACCCTCAGAGAGTGTAAGCTCTGACATAGCGCGCTGACTACGCCAGGGCTACTGGTTCTGGCACTACACTGTGGGAGGGCAGGACCGCCTGGTCCAGGCACATCTGCCACTTGGGAGTGACCTGTGGGGACAGCGGCCCCACCCCACAGCCGCCTGAGACACCCTCACAATGATGTTGTGATCAGGGTAGGCATTAGCCTCTGATGATCTTCCTGCTTTATAGCGGGCAGGCCAGGCCAACTCCACTTCCAAGGGAGAACAAGTGAGGCCAGCAAGCATCGAGTGCTCGGGTCACTCAGTCATCCTCTTCCTCGCCCACACCCTCTCCATGCCAGCTCTGCACCTGTGATGCAACCCAATGCCCTCTGCCCCAAACAGCTGCATCACCCGCAAGTCACTGGCACACTATCTCTGGCGTTGAGTATGCCAGGCAAATGCTAAATGGTTACCTTAAAAGTGACAATGGGGTGGAAGCGACAGTGGTGTTGGGGGCGGGAAGCAAGCAGCTGGAACACAACCCTGGGAAGTACCAGAGACAAAGCCACTTTGCAGGGGTTTGGCATGGTAGCTTAGTGTCTAAAGTGCTTGCCTTGCATGCGCCATGATCTCATATGGGTGCTGGCTCATATGCCAGCTGTTCCAGTTCCCATCCAGCTTCCTGCTTGTGGCCTAGGAAAGCAGTCGAGGATGACCCAAAGCCTTTGGACCATGCACCTGATTGGAGGCACAGAAGACGCTTCTGGCTCCTGGCTTCAGATTGGCTCAGCTCTGACTGTTGTGGCTACTTAGAGAGTGAACTAGCAGATGGAAAATCTTTCCTCTGTCTCTCCTTCTCTCTGTAAAACTGCCTTTCCAATAAAAATAAATTTTTAAAAATTAATTAATTATTTTTTAGTTTTAAAAAAATAATTTTTTAAAAGAAGCCACTTTGCATCTCGGTTTTGTCATCAGGCAAAATGAGGATGTCAACATCACCACATCACAGGACTGTCTGTCACGAGGATTAAATGTGTCACAACCAGCTAAGTGTTTACCAGATGCTTGCCTGGCAGGCAACACCAAGAGCCCCAGAGGTCACAGACAGGACGGGACAGACAGCACCACAGAGACCTCCTGATTCTCCCTCAGCCTGGCCTGATGGTCTGCGGGCCCCAGGGGTTTGAAAGCCCAAGCTGTGATGGCCTCTGCTTCTTCCCAGCCTACCAATGCCTCCACCCCAGCTCCCCTGCCCTCCCTTGCCACATGCACCCCACTCGTAGGCAGAATGCTCATTCCTTGCTGTCATCTACCAAATGCGAGCCTCTGCTGGGGCTGGGGGAGGCAAGTGAGCCTTGGAGTAGCCTGGTCTGCCAGTGCCCTGGCTCAGGGAGGCTGAGGGACGGGGACCCGGGGATGCCCAGACAGGCATGAGGCCTTACACAGTTTGCTGACCTGGGGAAGAGAGGAGGGTGGGGAAAGGGGTGCTGAAGAGCTGCAAAGCCAGTGCAGGAGAAGGGGCAGGGGCTGGAACGGAAGCCACTGCCAATGCAGCTGGGGACCTTTGTGGGGAGGGGTCTGCAGAGGGAAAGGAGCCCATTTCCAGGAGGTAGGGAGATTGAAGATGGAACACGGTGGGAGCAGGTGACACAGGCTGGGTTACAGCAGCAGCCTGCTCAGCGTGGCTCCAGCCCAGGCTACCTCCTGAGGAAGGAGGGCCAGCCCGCCTCTATAGGGGCATCTCCCACCTCATAACAACACAGCTGTAGCCTGGGAGCAGCCACCGCACTGGCCTGTGCACACAGGGGCAGCCCAGCGTGGGGGTGGGGGCAAGCCAGGGACACCAGCCCCACCTCAAGGGCCTTAGGAAACGGTCTGCCTGCACCAACAGCTGGTGCTAGGACTGGGTTTATTTATACCTTCTGTGGTGGCAGGGGTTCTTTTTTCATTTTTAATTGATTTATTTTAATGTCAGAGTCACAAAGAGAAAGGGAGAAATCTATCTTTTATCCCTTGGTTCCCTCCACCCTCTACCTTCAGAAGGCTGCAATGGCCAGAGAGCTTCAGCTGGATCGCCCACGTGCATGTAGGGGCTCAAGGACTTGGGCCATCCTGTGCCACTTTACACAGACCATTCATAGAGAACTGGGGCAACTGGAGCTAGAACCAGTGCCCAAGTGGGATGCTGGCACTACAGGTGGTGGTTTTACCCGCTATACCAAGCGCTGCCCCCATGGATGATTCTTACCCTAAACTCTCTTTTTCCTACCAATTGAAAAACAGCGTATTCACCATGGAACATTTAGACACTGCAGAATGCTGTGCCCTAATTCCCATTTGCATCTTGTTTGATTGGCTTCTGCTTCCCTTCTTTGTATTCGCACGTGCTGAGCATAACTACTGTCTCACAGCACGCCCAGTTTGGGATCCTTGGTTTTTTCCAGTTGGTGTCATACATGAGAATGTGCCAATTTCTACTGAAGCATGTGATGGCAACTGCTGTATGTGACTGCTAACAGCTACATAAATGCCACTGCAGCTAGCTGTAACAAGCTGATTCAAGGGACCAGAATTGTTATCCATTGCCTATGAACCAGCATCCCACAAGGGTGCCAGTTCAAGACCCAGCTACTTCCAATCCTGCTCCCTGCTAATGTTCTAGGGAAGCAGTTGAAGATGGTGCAAGTGCTTGGGCCCCGGCACCCACATGGGAGACCCAGAAGAAGCTCCTGGCTTTGGCCTGGCTTTGGCCTGGCTCAGCCCTGTCCATTGTAGTCATTTCCCATCTCTTCCAGAAAGTCTTCCTGGATTACTTCTACTCCCAACAACATTCCTTACCTCCAAAATACAAGCAGTGATCCACCCCACACCGCTCTGCCTGGAGCCTGAGTGTCTCATCACTCTGCGATTGTCTGACAGGTGGTGGGCTGATCTCAGACCCAGGACTCCTCCATCACACACACCCTAGGAAACCTGTCAGCACCTTGCACACAGCAGGTGCTCAACACACGCTGACTGCTTGGACCCCAGGCTCCTTCCTTGGCCCTGAGGAGCTTGGTCAGGAGCACACGTACCCGCAAGGGCCTGGTCTGACTTGCTGTTTCTTCTCTGGCCATTGTCAAGGTTAGACCTCTCCTCCACCTTATACCCTCCACCCCAACCCAGGAAAAATCTCTGACCTGGAAAGCCCAGTCCCCTCCATGGGAATATCTCAGGCCTCAGCCTTTAAGGACAGCAAAGCTTAAAAACAAGAGCTGCCAAGCACCTTACAGACCCCACAATCCTTCCTCACCACCCTGATGAGGAAGGCATAATTGCCATACCTGGCTTATAGATGAAGCAGCCAAGGCTCTGAAAGCTGGAACAACCTGCTCAGGTCCTGGCTGGTGGGTACCGGGAAGCAGGGAGTTCATGCCCAAACCTGTGGGACCCATAGCTTGGCCCTCCTCACACCAGCAGCCGTACAAAGTCCCAAACACAGGGGGGCTCTAATGAGGGATGCCTGAGCTCCCTGGCTCAGAGCCTGCGGCCAGCAGCGCAAACGCTCCTCCCAGACCAAACAGAACCCCCACGTTGGTCTGCACTTACAGGAGAGCCCCTCTCACCCTTGCTTAGGCCAGAAAATGCCACTGTGAGGTTAGGATGCTCCTGACACAATGCCAGGCTTGGGCATCACGCCTCCCCCTGCCTGTAGACTGAGAACTGACAGTTCATGGCAGGGAGGCAGTGAGGCTCCAACAAGGGGCACCTAGAACAGGACTCACAGCCAGTGCCAGCTGGTGCACGGTCACCATCACTAGCAATGCGAGGGCAGGGGGTATCTCTCAGACCTCTCTGGCTGCAGCCCTCAGTACGACACAGGTCTCGCACTTTGGCGTTCTTGTCACAAACCACACGGAATGTCGGTGCAGGTTCACACAGTGTTCGTCCCTGGGATGTGAGGTGGCACACCTAACACCGTGTCCTTCCTTTCTCTCCGGGTCGCCTCTCCACCATGCTGAAAGCCCTCACTCACCCAGGGTGTCGGAGCCGCTCTCCACCGTCTCGTTGACCTTCCTCGCAACCCGGGCCACGGCCTCACCCATCTTCCTCAGCATGCAGACTCGGATGTCCTGCTGCCAGCCTCCAGGCCGGTCTGCTGCTCACCAAGGGGCCTGCACCTAGGGAAGAGGCAGGGCTGTGACACACCTGCCAGGCAGCCTAGGGTCCCACCCCAGCTTCCTCCTTCCCTGGAGACCCAGGCTGCCACTCACCTCCTCTCAAGGAACCTACAGACCAGGCTACACCCAGCCTGGCCTGCACAGGAGTTGAGCTGCCTGTCAGAGGGTGGAGGCAGCTGGGCACTACCAGCATTCTGGAAGGCTCAGCACAGGTGACCTCACCAGCCCCAGGGTGGTGGGCCAGAACTAATGGCCCAACAAGCAAGAGGACTAAAGTGTATGCTGGCCTGTGACTCATTGTACCGGGAGGGCTCTGGAGAGCAGGCAGGCACAGTCATATGCCTGCAGGGGAAGGACCCCTGTGGTCCCATCCCACAGTCTCCTTCCGAGCCTGCTTCCTGCCCACAGCAGGACAAGGACAATGCCTGCCTACAGCAGAACAAGGCCTCCGTTCCCCTGGCCAATCCAGCTACGTGGGCCAGACGCCCCCTGCAGGCAGCAAGGGAGGACACCAAGGCAAATTGGAGCCCAGAGTCTCCAGGAGCTCATAGGATGGTAGGGGTGGTCTCTCAGACCCACCTCCGCTCGCAACCACGTGCAGCAGGAGTTTGTTAACCTGACCACAGACTTGATCATCAGCCAGACACAGAGTTCCTATGCAGGCAAAGTGGCAGGGTTGAGAGAGGAAAATGTGGATGACCATGGGAAAGACACTTAGAGAAAGGCCAGGAAGGCCCCATGAGAGGCGCTAAAGCCAGAGCACAAAGGGATGCCCCCAGCTCCCAGTAATTACAGAGGAAGAAGTGAAGGCATCAAAAGAGGCTACATGACCTGGCCAAGGTCAAAATCTGTAGCCACCATCAAGTCAGCCCAAGTGCACATCCAGCATTCACTACTTCTTCTTTCAACTAGAAAGGCAGAGAGACAAGGATTGAGACAAGAGGTCTTCTGTCCACTGGTTCATTCCCCCAAATGCCTGCTGAGCCAGGCCAGAGCCAGGAAATGGAAACTCAACCCAGGTCACCTGCTGCCTCCCAGGGTATGCCTTAGCAAGAAGAGGCGACCCAGAGCAGAGACAGGATTCACACCCAGACACACCGACATGGCATGCAGCCATCCCAGGCTGCATGTGATCCACCCATATCACCTACAACAGCATCCCACAGACAGGCACAAACTAGAGGCCAAGGTCAGGGCCCAGTAATTCCCCCTTGGCCCTAAGCCCAGCTTTTTTGATATCTCAGGAATTGTAGCAAGGGTCAAAGAAGGGGAAAAGCAGAAGTGAGGTACAGCGTGGAGTGGGAGCTTGCTGCTGCTCTAGACCCCAAAAGTCCCAGAAACTCCATCACACAAACAGGGCAAGGTCAAGACCACCTGCTTGGGAGATCAGATGTGAGTATCCACTTGAGGGTGCACTTTGCCAAACAGGCTGACCCTAAAACACACAGTATCGTGGGAAAAGGCTGTTGGAGACAGGCCGGGTGCTCAACCCGTGTTAGTAAGCAGAGATGCACTGAAGTTTCTGAGCACCTCTAAACCTAGTTTCCTCCCCTGAATAGAAGAGCTAGTCATATCCACTTCACCGAATTCACATGCTAACAAAATACGTGCACCTGTATATCTAGAAGCATGGAACCCATGCCACACGAGTAAATGCTGGTGAAGAAGACAAACAGCTCCCGGCATCTGGTCTCAGCAACGCACCTGTGTGACTCTGAGCAAATGACTCAGCAGAAACCATCTTTGAGGAATGAGTTTTCATTTCTCCACCTCCAGGAAGCCTTCCCTGGTCATCCCAACCCTTAGGGTTCCCTCCTCCCTCTGGGTTTCAGCAGCCCTCAGTGACTGAGCCTAAGTCACCTGGGTGGTTCCGAAGGCTTTAAAAACACATTTGGCCTGGTGCTGAGGACACTTGTTGAGAGTGCCTGGGTGGGTTACTCAGCACTGGATCCTGACTCCACCTTCCTGCTAACTCGACCCTGAGAGGCAGCAGCAAGGGTTCAAATATGTAGGAGAGGGCTGGATGGAGTTTCTGGCTCTCCTGGCTCAGCCCTGGCTGTGGCAGGCATTTAGGGAGCAAACAAGCATACAGCAGAGCTCTGTCTCCATCCTGTGCCTTTTGAATAAATAAGATTATACTTATACAATCTTATGCATACACTTGTCTTCCCACTGGCCTGTGAGCAGCGTGAGGTAGAGAGCAGGTCTGGGCTACGTTTCTGCCCTGAACTATGAAGCCCACACCGAGTCAGTAAATGAATTCGCAGCTCCTGACCGTGCTGACCGACAGTCACCACGGGAGTTTCACATCTGAATATAGATCAGCACACACCACCTACATCCATATGCCAAAGGTTCCAGGTGGGCACCTCCCTGGGTAAGGTGGGCCAGGGCAGGCCAATAGGGAATGGGAAGGACTGTGGCAAACGACTCAACACCTTGACCATGCTGCTTTCAAAGCTGCCCGAATCGCAGCACTGCTGCGGGGACCTTGACAATCAAGTTTGACCTCTTTGTGAACGGGAACTCTGAGGCCCCAGACGTTTCCTTGTTAGATGGACAAGCAATAGGGTCTTCTGATTCCCAGACAAGGACTCCTCCCCATACTATGCTTCTCCTTTCCCCATCTCTGACAGTCACCACCAAAGTCAAAAGCATTCACTGAGCACTTAGTAGGTCACCAGAATGAAGACAGAGAGGAGAAATACAGGAAATAGCTTTGTATGTTTATTCTGATGAAGCACTCAAGCTCTTATCGCAGAACGGAAAGGGTCCAGTTTGCCTTAGTTCTTCCCCCGCCCATCTGTCCTACATTTTGGTCATGCTGCCCTAACCCACCAGGTCCTATACCTGCAATTCCACTGGCTGCCTGCAGGGGGAGGTGGTGCCTTAGTCCAGAGATGAAAATCAGCAAAAAAAAAACCACTCTCGGGAAGGCCTTAGGCCATAGAGAATTAAAGTTGCCAACTACTATGCAGGCATCCCATATGGATACTGCTTTATTCCTGGCTGCTCCATTTTCCATTCAGCATCACAGGAAGATGGCCTGAGGGCTTAGGCCATTGCACCCACACAGGAGAGAACAGAATGAGTTCCTGGCTCCTTGCATCCATTTGGAGAGTGGGCCACTGATGGCTGATTTGCCTCCTCCCCATTCTCTTTCTCTCTGTAACTGCCTTTCAAATAAATATATAAATCTTGGGTCGGGGGTCACAAGTACAGGAGGAGGAACAAATCAAGAAGTCTGGGTTCACACACCTGGAAGAAACTCCTTTATATTCCACAGGACACTTGGGGCACAGGGGTACAGCACAGAGGTAGACCCCAATGTTCCCAGGACCTGAACTCATCCCCTTCAGGGACTGAAGAGGCATCCCCCCTCCTCTCCCTTTAGCTAAAACCACCTGTTCCTCATAAGAGAAGGGGGGCTGCCATGCCCCTGTGAGCTGTCTGTCCTGTTTCTCTACAGGAAACCAAGGAACTGGAAGGTTATCCATGTGCTGTTCTGGGCGGCCCCATCAATAAAATGGACAGACCACCTTCCTCCCTGGGTGGCCGTGAGAAGAAATACACAGGGGACTTGTGAGAAAGGCCTTTGTGCACCAGGTCTCTGACCACCAAGTAGGTGATTAAACAGGCGCATTCAGAGCTGGTCACAAACTGAAAGCTAGGGAAATAACTGGGAAGGGTTATCCACACCCCTGACCACTAGCTAATTTAATCTGGACACAACACAGGGCAGGGGTGATTTTTTTTTTCCCTTAAACCCTGGTCACAGCCCCCCAATTCCCACCGTTAGCAGCGAGAAGGCTAGCTTATCTGTAGTCCTGAGATCTCTGCAAAGAAGCAGCTGCAACACCCCGTGCGCACCAGCTGCTCCTATATTTAGTTACTGGTGTGGTCAGTTGGGAACTTTAGAGCCTGGCAGCCGCTCCGCCAGCAACTCGAGCCCTCTGAGTCCTGCGCGCACAGTCTCCAGCGCGCTGGCTCCAGCCCGGCCTGCCGACCATGCCAAGCTGGGAAACTTGCAGGGAGGCAAACCGAGGGGGACTTTCGGGTGGCCCCAAAGGGTCCTAAAGCCCACTAAGCCGCAGGACACATCTGACCTCCTTTCCCACACCGAGGCAAGAAGTCCGTCCGCACGTCAATGGAACGCGCTGGCGCCTCGGCTTTGCACCAAGGAACTGGGGAATGCTCTCCGTCCGTTGTCTGGGCGCTCTCAGCTCACCCACCCCACGCAATGGCAGGGCCAGGAGCCGGTGCGCGAAATCAATGGGCAGCGTAGACCAGGGGGTCGCACTTGGGGGGACTTCCCGTGCCGCCCATAGGCCGAAAGGCACGCTCCGGGACAGGCGTCCGCAGCTCCTCAAAGCGGAAGCAAACCCCCAAGTGTCGCTCCGGGGTCAAGATACCCGCAAGGCCGCCTCCCCCGGAGATGGAAACCCTCCCGGGAAGACCTCTCCGCACACCCTACTCCCCTGAAGCACGGTCCCCACGCGCCCGAGCCGTCAGGGTCCCGCTGAGGACGCAAGCAGAGGGAGGCGCGAGCTGGGCCCCCGGGGCGCCGCCGGAACCAGTGCGCCGCTGCCCTGTCACCCACCGGGCGACCTGGGGGAGGGGAGGGGACACTGGAAAACCAGGACCTTTTTCGCCCTCTCTCCCCCAGCCCCTACACTGCTTGGCCTCAGACTACGTTTACTTCGCGGGGCATGAAGTGCGCGGCCCCGCTCCGGGCCGCTTTCGGCTCCACTTACGGCGACAATGCCTCCTAGCGCCCTGCGCAGCGCAGTCACGCTCCCTCGGTCGCCGCCAGCGCCCCATGCGAGTTCCCACCGGCGGGGCGGAGCGCGCGGGGCCGCGGGCTGTGCGCTCACGGCCGCCCGGCCAATCGCGGTGACAGGACGGGCACCGGGGCGTGGCCAGAGGAGCTCCGAGGCCGCGCGCAGCCAATCAGAGCGCGGGTGCTCGCGCCGCGCCCGGGAGCGGCGCGCCCAAGGGCGGCCCTGCGCGCTCCCGTCCGCGGGAAGGAGCCGCTTTGTGTGCGGCTGCTGGGCAGGGGAGCAGGTGGGGCGCGAATGTGCAACAGGTCCCCATATCTGTTGGTTTGCTGGACGCAAGGGACTTGATTTAAGCAGATCAGGGAGTGCTTTGAAAGCCGTGCAGCTGGATGATCGGAAACTTTTTCAGAGCGGTCAGGCCTGTACCCAGCCTGTTACCTTAGCCCTCCCAAGCCCAGGGTGCCCTGGATCGGTCCTGCCTCCCAGGGTTCCGTGTGCGGATGAGGGCTGGGAGTATTTTGTGTCGCCTAGGCCCAGCAGGGTTAGAGAGTGGCTCTCAGGACCTGCATTTTTTGCAGGTCGTCTGGGCACACAAACAGCATTAACTAAGAGATATGGGGTTCCTCCCACCAGTGATCCAAAGATAGAGGCTTCACAAGCTCGAACGAACAGATGTAGAAAGTTAGGGGCGTCCCAAAGAGAAAATATTCTATTCTATCTCTATAGCTACCAGACCAATGGGCACACTCCCTCAGTCTTGGGTGGAATTGCTGGGGGCAGAGCCTGCCCTGGTTATATGTGTGTGTGTGTCCAGGCATTGCCCAGCCAAGGGTTGTCAGCAAAGAACATGACCCAGGAGCAGGCCCAACTGCTCTCTTCCAGAGTAACCCAAAGAGATCGGTTCTGAACTTGCAGACAAATAATGCTCTTGATGTTTTAAACCACTCAGGCCGTGGCTATTTGCTAGAGTAACCCCCAGAAAGCAAATATCATGAGCAAAAGGGACGATGGGGAAGGAGACCAAGTGAGTCTGAGAACCGAATACTGGGGCAGGTGTTTGACCTAGCAGTTAAGATGCACCCATTTCACATCATAGTACCTGGGTTCAATTCCCCTCCAGCTCCTATCTGCAGCTTCCCAGGAAGGCAAACCCTGGGAGCTGGGCCTGCCAGTTTGGTTGTAAGTCTTTGGGAACTGAACTAGTAGATGGACTTTCTCTCCCTCTCACATAGTGCAGAGATCCCATATGGGCGCCGGTTCTAATCCCAGAAGCTCCACCTCCCATCCAGCTCCCTGTTGTGGCCTGGGAAAGCAGTCAAGAATGGCCCAAAGCCTTGGGACCCTGCATCTGCAAGGGAGACCTGGAGGAGGTTCCTGGCTCCTGGCTTTGGATCAGAGCAGCACCAACCATTGCAGCTACTTGAGGAGTGAATCATCAGACAGAAGATCTTCCTCTCTGTCTCTCTTCCTCTCTGTGTATCTGACTTTGTAATAAAAAATATATATATATTTTCCATTGTTTTCTTTATTTTTGACAATCTTTACATAGTTAATTATGGCACAAAGATTCCAGGGCAACAGGAAACTGGGTAAGACTATCATTTCCATATTGTTTTTATCCTGTATCTGGGGTAAAGAGGGAGATAAAGGGAGAAGCCCTGCCCAGTCTCCCACCCATCCCAGGTCCCTGATGTGGGGCATGCTCCAAGGGTCTTGCTCAAGTGATTTTGATAGTTCAACAGTTATGAATTGCTGCCAATCTCGCCACTCCAAATATAATGAGGTCGCTGCAGAATCCACTGATTGACATAGTCCATCATAGAGTCTCCGTTTGCCCAGTTTTTCACTGCCAACATATGGCTGGGGTAGTTGATTGATTTGTTCTGACCTCTGTTCTGATGCCGGGTATCCTATGTAGGTTCCGATAGACTGCCATATCCTCCGTGTACAGCTGGTTATGCTCTCCACTGCTCCTTCTGAGCCTCTGAGGAGGCTTGGCTCTGGCACTTGCACTCCATGGCAGACCATGGGTTCTGAGTCCGGCAGTTTGGGGAGATCCCAAAAGAAACTTTGTCTGAGGTGATCCCAGACCAGATTCTTGTGTGTACTTATAAGTACAGGGCCCTGTACAGCACATCGCCCCAATCAGCTCATGGTTGCAATTGCTGGGTCAGTTCTGTTTCCAGCCCTGTCTTCCACTGGAACTAATAGGTGTTGCAGTCCAGCCTGATTCTGCCCAACACACACACGGCCCTCACATAAACCAGTGGGAGCTGCAGCCTAGTCAGAGCAACTCATAATAACCCCACCAGGCCCATCCCCTAACCTGGCTCCCATGCTTGCCAGTGTGTGCAGCAGACTAGTCCAGTCTGTCCCACATCCCATTCAGCTCTCATATATGTCAATGCGCATTGAAGCCTAGTTCAACCTAACCAGCTTCCCTATCCAGCCCACACATATGATGTTGGTTGCCTTTCTGTCTAGCCACCCCTGTCCCTGTCCTGGTTTTTGTGCTCTCCAGTGGGAGTGGTAACCCAAGAGGGAGGAACCCACTATTTCCTTTCTAGGCCACTCCCACTCCCAGATTATGCATTCTCCAGGTGGTTCTGGAATTTAACTTGACCTATTTAGCCTCCAGTACCGTACCAGCTCCTACCAGCAAAAAGACAGGGAGCTGAAAGGGAAGTAGAGCTCCCCCCCCACCCCGCTTTCTTTTTTTCTTTCTCTTTCTCTCCTTCTATTGGAAAGTCAGATTTACAGGGAGCTGGAAGTAGAGTGCCTGGGACAGGAACCAGCTCAATTTGATCTCAATGCATGCAAGGCAAGGACTTAGCCACTAGGCTATTTATGCTAGGTCTAGAAAATTAGAATGTTTTTTAAATGAGAAATTAATTTGTGTGTGATGTAATGAGGAAGCAAGATTTGGAAACAGACCAGCCATGACACCTAAAACGGTTGTTCTTGTTCTCCAGTCCTCTGAAGTGGGCTCAGTGGAATGCCCGCCCCTGCCCCTGCATCTGAAGTCAGTTCTAGGCAGCCTGAGACCTAAGACATCCCCGCTATCACCTGAGCCAAGTGGGATACCTGCTTCCCAGGTCAGCCCAGGCTCAGCCCTCTGCAGCTGCAGGAATGGAGCTGTGCATATTCCCCCAAGGCCTCAGCTCAGAACTACTGTTGGTTAACTTGCCCGTGTGTCCTGATTAAACCCAATTCAAGGGTGAGGAAATAACTGCGCCCGTGACGGGACAGGCGAAGAACATGTGTGCAGGACTGATGGAGGAAAAATTGGGCTATCTTTGCAATCCATCCCTGATACACCTAGCGCATACCTCATGTCACATCAACACATATTGACAAGGATTTAGGAGACTCAAGGTCGTTACTGCCCTTCAGTTCCAGAATACAAAACACATGGATGACCATGGTAGGGCTGTGCCAGGAGGTGTTGCTCCAAGGAGCTCAACTGGCCCCAGAGCATGTGCCTCTGAAGAACATCTCAGGAGGCACAAGCACCATAGGGACCTGGTCCAAACCTGCTCACCAGAATCAGAATGGACCTGGTCCATCCACCCCTTACCTGGGCACAGAGAGGCTCACGCGAAGACCAGGGTTCAGCCCAGCGCATGTTGCCATAGCTGCTCCTGGAGAATCTGTTCCTCCCTGAGTAGGACAAGTTTTCGACACCTGTGAAGGGGGCAGTCTCAGCTTCTACCCTGGAGAGCCCTCGTGCACCCGGCTTTCCCTCAAGGCATTCCTAGAAGCAGGCATTGGCTGAACAGTTAAGATGCCCAAGCCCAGGATGGGAGTGCAGAAGTTTAAGCCTCAGCTCTGACTCCCGATTCCATCTCCCTGCTAACACAGATCCCAGAAGGCAGCAGAGATGGCCTAAGTGGTGGGGTCCCTGTCAGTCACATGGGAGGCCTAGATCGGGTTCTGGGTTCCTAGTTTCAGCCTTGGGCCACTATGGACAGATGGGAGTGAAACAGCAGACAGGAGCTCTTTCTACTTATTGTCTCTATCTTTTGAGAGGAGAAAGAATTTCTAGAAGTAGCTGGGCCTTTTAAGAGTTGGTTTGTGCTCTTACTATCATCACCCCCAAAACTTTTAAAAATAAGCTGCATCATTGTCCTAACTCAGAGCACCTCAAAATGTGACCTCATTTGAAGATGAGATCATTGTAGTAGAAATCAAGGTCCAGCAGAGGTCATTACGGGGTCCCTGGACCAACATGCTGTTCTCTTTTTTTTTCCTTCTTTGTTTCTCTTTCTCTCTTTTTCTTTCCTTCTTTTTTATTGGAAAGTCAGATTTACAGAGAGAAGAGACAGAGAGTAAGATCTTCTGTCTGCTGGTTCACTCCCCAAGTGGCCACAATGGCTGGAGCTGAGCCTATTTGAAACCAGGAGCCAGGAACTTCTTCCAGGTATCTCACACAAGTACATGAGCCCAAGACTTTGAGCTATCCTCTACTGCTTTCCCAGGCCACAAGCAGGGAGACTGATGGTTAGTGAAGCAGCCAGAATATGAACTGGTTGCCCATATGAGATCCCAATGTGGGCAAGATGAGGACTAACCACTAGGCTACAGTACCAGGCCCCATGCCTGATGTTCTTACATGTAGGACATTTGTACATAAACAGGCACAGAGGCCCAAGAGACATGCAGGGGGCAGCTGCTGCCCTCATGGCACTCAGAAGGGGCCCATGCTGCTGCCACCGTCCTGAGTTTAGGTTTTTGCCCTTTCTGCAGCTATGGCTACCCAGTTTGTGGTACTTCACAACAGGAACCACAAATTGATGCTTGCAAATTGACAAAAGACATTATCTTTATCCTTCACTATGCTGTTGTCCTTTTTAGCTCGTGCCTCAAACCTCTTATGGGAAATGTACATTTTGGGGGAAATGAAATGAAAGTCTAATCCACATATATGAGTCTCTCCCTCTCTCTCTTTCTCTCTCTCTCTCTCTCTCACACACACACACACACACACACACACACATCATTTCATTCCTGCCGGGGCCCTCCATCTGGGGATGCACCTTCAAGAGCTAAGTGACTGACAAGCCAAGACCTAAGGCATTTCAAGGCACTGCAGCTCACACAGCCGTTCTTCCAGAAGGTTCCACCCGGTGTGAGAGGCTCACCATGAGCTCCAACAAGCACCTCAGGGTTTGTAAACATGAGCAAGAAGCTGTCAGCATGCTACTCTCAGCCCCAGGAAATTTGACTCCCGTCCTGCTGTTTGTGGCATCAGAGCCCCACCCAGCGGTGAGCACTGACACTGGCTCCAGCACACCCTTCTCCAGCTGCCCTCCAGCAGGCTAACTTGAAAAGGAGTTAGGAGGAGGGCTTGGCTGAGCAAAGGCTCAGACCCAGTGGACTTCTGAGTACACTGAGTGTCCACGTTTGGCTGCAGCGTGGGGCTAAGGAGGTGATGGGAAGCCTGTGAAAATGTGTGTGGAGCTTGATTGCGCCAGTTTAGCAGGAGCCACGCTTGGGTTACTGCTGTTGCAGTTAGCATTTGCTGTACAATAAATCATCTCCGGCTATAGCGACATGACTACAAGGGCATGCTACTCTCACCTCTGTTAAGTTGGCTGGGCAATCAGTCTTGTTATGCAGTGATCCCTTTAGTCAGTGTGCCCCAGGACTGGGGCTGGATGGGCCAGAACAGTGTCCCTAGACTGTGGGTCTGGAGAGCAGTCCACCGGAAAGGCAAATCCCAAATCAAAAAGACTTTCCAAGCCTCTGTGGCACCAGTTTTCTGGCACCTTTCAGTCCAAATATGGCCAAGTCTAGCATCAGGGCACAAAATCCCTGGGCACCCAGATGAGAAGACACAGAGAGGAGTAAGTCCATCAGGAGCCATGGCTGCAGCAGCACCCTGGAATGGCTCAGGACTGCCGGGGGGCATTCTCTCTGCTTGCTCATCCTGGTCTGTGCTCATCATTCAGTTGTGAACGGGAGACAAAGAACCAGGCCAGAAAAAGCAGCAGTGCTTTGAAAAAGCTGTGACATTTCAAAAATTCAGCAGGAACAAAAATGTGCAGTGTTCCTTGGGAAGGAGACACAAAGCCGAGTGAGCAGATACTATGACCATCAACAGATACTGAGATCTTTTCACACTTGCTGCAAAGCAAGGTTTGTTTTGAGCTTGAAAGAAAAATCAGTTTCACATTATGAAAAGGAGTCATGGACCAAATTATAAAATGTGAATGCATGAAATTACCAAACAAATAACATGTTTGTGTTAAAAAAAAATGTATTTGTATGATCAGTGACTAGTTTGTCCTAATCTCAAATTGCATATAATTTGACATTATGTATATGCTTTTTTAAGATTTATTTATTTTTATTGGAAAGTCAGATACACAGAGAGGAGGAGAGACAGAGAGGAAGATCTTCTGTCTGACGATTGACTTCCCCAAATGACCGCAACAGCCGGTACTGCGCTAATTCGAAGCCAGGAGCCAGGAACTTCCTCCAGGTCTCCCTTGCAGATGCAGGGTGAATATCCTGGACTCCACCCAAGAGAAGGCAGAAGTTCCTGAGGGACAGACATCTTGCCTTAAGTTGGTCAGCACCGAGCTTGGTTCCTAAGCTGTAAACACAGTGTACCTTTTACGTAAGGGCATGGCAAATTGTGGGGATGACAGCACATTTCTATTTTAAAAGTATTCTCTCTTGGGTCCTATGCCATAGCTCAATAGGCCAGTCCTCCACCTGCAAGCGCTGGCATTCCATATGGGTGCTGGTTCATGCCCCAGTTGCTCCACTTCCCATCAAGCTCCCTGCCTGCAGCCTAGGAAAGCAGTAAAGGATGGTCCAATGCCTTGAAACCCTGAATTCTCGTGGGAGACCTGGAAGAAGCTCCTGGCTTCAGATTGGCTCAGTTCTGGCCATTGTGTCCACTTGGGGAGTGAGTGAACCAGTGGATAGAAGATCTTCTCTCTCCTCTCTGTAAATCTGACTTTCCAATAAAATTAAATAAATCTTAAAAAAAAAATACTCGTTCTTGTGGTAACTCAAGTTCCCCAAACCAGCATGTTCTGCAAGATGTGTTATGACTCCGAGTGTACTGCCCTCTGTGATGTGGCTGTTACTCTGCAGGTCCAGGTGCCTGAGGAAGAGGTGGCCCATGGAGGAGGAGAGCCACTTAGCACCCACTGACTTGAATTAAATGATGACCAACAGGCAGATAACCTGGTCTCCACAGGATACTTGATTATGCTTAAGTGACTTGGAAGGATTGTACTTCATTTAATGAAGTGACAAGGGCAGGCAAAAAGTGTCACCAGAAAAGATCTTCAAAGGAGGTAATATAGATTAAAGCACTCTGGACCCACAGGCTTGTTGTTGGTGGGCCTGCTCCTCTCCATCCCTGACAGCCCCCTTTTTGAGCCTCATTGACTTCTGGACCACCACTGCCACTGGCCAAACTTTGGCTGGGACTGCCATGCAATCCCCAGAAGGCTGCCTGGGAGAGAAGGGCTACTTCTATGTTCTGAACAACAGGCTCAGAACTTGTTTGTACAGCAAGCTGGCTGTAGAACAGCATTAGAGCAAGGTGTGCATACCTGACATTGAAGCACGCACACAGTGACCGCTTCCTGATAACTGTGAGAGCCAAGAGAAACGCCTGGATAGAGGAGGTCACCTAAAGCTGCCGACTGGGACGCCTGCATTCCATGTCACAGTGCCTGGGCTTGAGACACCTGCTCTGTGCCCAGCTCCAGCCTCCTGCTAATGCACACTCTAGGAGGCAACAGGTGCTAAGTCCAAGAACTTGGATCCCTGCCATCCATCAGGGGCAGCTGGATGCAGTTCCTGGCTCCTGGCTTTGGCTTGACATGCAAGCCAGCCCTGGCTGTTGTAGACATTTGGGGAATGAACCAGCAAGAGGGAAAATGTTGTGCTTGCTTCAGCAGCACATATACTAAAAAAATGAAAGAGAGAAAATGTTTATCTGTGTATCTATTTCTATTTCTCTGACCATTAAATAAATGAAAATACATTTTCAAGTTTTTTAAAACATTTATTTATTTTTGTTAGAAAGGAAGATTTACAGAGGGAGGGACAGATACAGAAAGATCTTCTATGCTCTGCTTCACTCCTCAAATGGCCACAACAGCCAGAGCTGAGCAGATCCAAGACCAACAGCCAGGAGCTTCTTTGAGACCTCCAGCGTGGGTGCAGGGTCCAAGGCCTTGGGCCATCTGCTGCTTTCCCAGGCCATTAGCAGGGTGCTGGATGGGAAGTGGAGCAGCTGGGACTGAAACTGGTGCCCGCATGGGATGCTAATGCTACAGGGAGAGGATTAGCCTGTTGAGCCCAAGTGCCATCCCCTGAAGTTATTTTTCTATAAACTGAAACAGGAATGCTAATGGCAGCAGTGTGAGGAAGCTGTATTAGCGATAATATCACTAAAAAGCAGCTAGCTAGAGAAGCACTTGACACACCTGCACATCTCCCAGGGTTATCTGCGGTTGTTATCACAGTCTCAGGAGCTTGAGGAATAAATGCTGCTCCTCCCTCAGGATGCTCAGCAGATATGGTGATAAGTGATGGAGGTCTCAGGCTTTGGGCTGCAGCAGCAAGCGCAGAGGCTGTGCAACCACCAGTGTGGGTTTTCATCTCTTCTTCACCAGCTCCCGACTATGACCTCAGAGAAGTCAGTTACACTGTGCACCTCAATTCTTCCTCTGTAGAATGTGGATAAGAATGATAAGCAGCCTGGCCGCTTCTCGTGACGGTGGCTCAGCTGAGATAATGGTTGTGAAAGTGCTTTGTCAAGTGGAAAAGGCTTGTCCATCCTTCTTCCCAAGATACTTATCTGATGTGGATGACTCCATGACTGAAGGGTGCGGCTCAGCCTCCCTGTCTTCTAGGAGGACCCGGGGGCAACAGGTCAGTCCAGATGAGTTAGGATGAGTGTGAGAAGCCAAAGTGGCTGGGCTGCAAGGACAGATGGCTACACGAAGGACACGTCCGGGTCAGGGATACGCAAGCAATGTGAGTTTTATTTATTTATTTGTTTATTTATTTATTTGAAATCTCCAATTACAACAACACATTTTAAACATTTTAAGAATGGGTTGCCTACAAGCATCACAGGTTTCATGTTTCATTCTGGTAAGGTCTCTGGTATGGCTGTAGGGTCACACATCAACTCCCCAGTTCTCAATTATCCAGATAACACCCTGCCCAGATAATACTAAATTGGCACATTTCACGGCAGTGGGAAGATCTACTCTCCCAGAATATTTTCTAGGGACATACTGGTTTAGATATGTACACACACACACACATATATACAGATATGGAATAGTATTTGGTCATTAAAAAGAACACCGGGGGAGCAAGGGCTCAATTGGTTAATCTTCTGCCTGCAAGTGCTGGCAACTCATATGGGTGTTGGTTCCCGTTCCAGCTGCTCCATGTCCCATCCAGCTCTCCTGCTTACAGTCTGGGAAAGCAGTGGAGGACAGCCCAAAGTCTTGGGACCCTAGACCTGCGTGGGAAACCTGTAAGAACCTCCTAGCTTTGGATTGGCTCAGCTCTGGCTACTTGGAGAGTGTCTGTCTTTCCTCTCTGTAAGACTGCCTTTCCAATAGAAATAAATAAATCTTAAAAAAAAAAAAAGGAACACAGAACTGACACAGCAACACCTTATGCTGAGTGAAGACTCTCAGGTAGAAACTAGCAGATACAGCATAACTCCATTTCTGTTCTGTTTTAGAACAGCTAAAATGAATCCACAACAGCAACAGCACAGTGATTGCCCCGGACCACAGTGCCTGTTCCAAACTTTTAAAATTTTAAAATAAAATAACTATGTTAATATGCAATGAGATAATTATTTTATACAACAATGGATGTTTAAAAAGTTTCTCAGCACTGATTTCCAATGCAGAAATGATCAGTAGATAGAAGCTGCCCATGCAAAAGCTCTTGGAAATCCCCAATAAGTTTCAAGAATGTTAAGAGGCAGTGGAACCAGAAAGTTCGAGAATCTTAGTGAAAAGAACTGCATGCAGCTCTAGATTTTTCAGGGAACTGTGTGCCTGTGCCTCGGTTTACCTCTGATCTGACAACCCCCCGTGAGGGGGACTGCTATTGGTCTTCTCCTCTTCCTAATGTTTACCTGTTCTTTAGGTTTACATAGCGATGGTCTCTGACATGAGCGGTTGCCCAGGAAAGGAAAATTGGGAAACTTGGGTGACAAAATTTCTGCTCTGTTGAATTATTAAAAGCTATATAGTGCATGCACAGCTTGCCTTTCATAATAAACAATCAGGAGTGAAAATCACGCTTAGAAGGAATAAGTATTGAAGTTAGTTCAAGGCCTACAGATCCACAACACCACCAGCCACGAGTAGCTTTTCCCCTTCATTACCCTCTTCCGCCTACCCGGGGAAGACCCCGCCCCCCGAACAGAGGCCCCGCCCCGAGCAGAGGACCCACCATAGCAGAAGCCCCGCCCCCGATCGGAAGACCCGCCCACCGGGTAACTTCCGGTCTCGTCCCTCTTCCCGAACTCCCTCTGGCTCCCGCCTTCGCCCGCTTCCGGTCGTCGTCGTCGTCGCCGCTGCCGCTTCTCCTGCTGCTGAGGCTACTGGCGGAGGCCGGAGGATCGGGCGGCGGCGGCGGCGGCGGCGGGAGCGGAGCGGGACGAGGAGTGAGAGGGAGCGAACCAGGAGCGAGCCGAGCGAGGCCTTTCGTCCGCCCGCCGAACCGCCGCCGCTGCCGCCAGTCCGCCCGTCGGACAAAGCCGAGAGCTCGCGCCCACAGCCATGTCCTCGTCCGCTGGCAGCGGCCATCAGCCCAGCCAGAGCCGTGCCATCCCCACGCGCACCGTGCCCATCAGCGACGCCGCGCAGCTACCTCATGATTACTGCACCACGCCCGGAGGGACTCTCTTCTCCACCACACCGGGAGGTGAGCCAGCCTTGCCCTGCCCCGCTAGCCGAGTGCGCGCCCCCTTCCAGGGACTAGGAGAGGAACGGTGGGGGCGTGGAGGGCGTGCGAGCCCTTGGGGGGCGCGGAGAGCGAGCGAGCCCTTGGGGGGACGCAGAGGACTGGCGAGCCCTTGGGGAGACGCGGGAGAGCGAGCAGCCCCCATAAGGCTCGAAGGTGGGCAGCTCTTGAGGGGCGCGGAGGGTGTGCGAGCCCTTTGGGCTGCGTGGCCGTTGGAACGCGCACTCGACCCAGTTTTCACTCGCTCCCCGCCTCGGAGTTCAGGCCCCCGCTTCGCGTGACCTGGTCCTCAGTGGCAGCGGATTGTGCACAGTCAGCCTTGATTATTGGAGTTGTGTGTCCGGGGGCCTTTTTTGGAGTGGAATCATCGGCGCGGGGCGGGGAGCGGGAGAGAAAGGTTTGGAGTTCTCGGGATCCAAGGATAGTTTGTTGTGCTGCTTTGAGAACCCCAGGAGGAGGCTCCCTTGCCAGGTGTGGAAGCCTCGCCCAATGTTAGCCTGCTTTGACACCATTGTTTACTGGCTGTGTGTGTGTAGGGGGCAGTCCTCAGGCCGGACAGACGGGGTAAAGTAAGGCTCAAGTGGTAGCGGAGCGAAAGGAGGTGAGGTGGCCAAGCACTGGCAGCTTCAGGGGATGGGGGAGATTGATTGGCCGTGCTTTTGTTGGCTTCCTCGGAGGGGGCATTGTCAGGCTGGGTGGGCTGCTCGATTCTGAGGAAGGTTGTGGGCATTGCTTTCCGGAGTAGTTGGGAACTGTTTACTGTACTTGGAGGAAGGTGCCAGGTGTGTTTGAATTGGTCACGGGAAAGGGGGGCTCAAAGGTTGTCTATTCTCGGAGGGGCGAGGATGGGCAAGGTCTTTTTTTTTTTTTTTTTTTTTTTAAGGAGCATGTTCTGAAGGCCACTAGGCCTCTGTTGTTGGAACTTGAGAACTTTGCCTTCTATGGGTGATGGGATGGCCTCTCACTGGAGGGTGGGAACATCGCTGGCAGCCCCTGCCAGGGGCAGGCTCCCTAGCCTCCTTCCTGTGGGCTGGGCCCACGACTTGCACCGCAGCCAATCCGGTGCAGCCAGGCCTGGGCCGGCCTCTAATCGATTGCACAATAGCAAGGCCTGCAGAATACCCAACGCCAACGGATAAAAATCTAGCAGGAAGCTTTTGCAGAGGAATCCAGCCGGGCCACTGGAGGGGAAGGGTGGGGGCCTCAGGAGACTCGACCATGACCTCACTAAAAGTGCATGGTTGTGTGTGCAGAGCTGGATTTAAGGAAACAAGGCTTTTCTCAGGGAGGGACTTAGCACCCTCCCAGCCAGACCTGTGCTTGAATATGCTTTTAAGTTGCCCAGAGTCGGCTCCAGGGGGGAGGGGGTCCTGACCATGATTGGACTGATATCATTTAAGGAAACAGGCCTGGCTTTCCAAGGGCCTTTCAGACTTCTTTGTGGTGTTGGTTTGCAAATGCCTGTGCTCCCAACAGTCCGAGGAGTCCCAGGAACACCTGCGCTTAGTCATTCAGGGGAGGGAGCTAGACTTTGAGCTTTGAGTGCATCAGTATTCCCCCAGGGAATCACTGCAGAGGGCGAGCTGCCATGCTTTTGAAATAAAGGCATAATTGGCCCAGTGCGGTGGCCTAACAGCTAAAGTCCTTGCCTTGAACACGTTGGGATCCCATATGGGTGCTGGTTCTAATGCCAGCAGCTCCACTTCCCATTCAGCTCCCTGCTTGTGGCCTGGGAAAGCAGTGGAGGACGGCCCAGAGCCTTGGGACCCTGCACCCGTGTGGGAGACCCAAAAGAGGATCTGGGCTCCTGGCTACAGATCGGCGAAGCACTTGCTATTGTGGTCACTTTGGGCGTGAATCATCGGACGGAAGGTCTTCCTCTGTATATGACTTTTGCAATAAAAAAATAACTAACTAACTGAATAAATAAAGGCATAATCTTTAGGCTTTGCTTTCAGGATAGAAACCCAACTCTTCGTCTGGAACAGTGGCTCAAATGCTTGTCCCTCCCCGCAACACATACATCCCCATTAGCTGGCCATTAAATCGCTTCTCTTATTCTTCAGTTTTATATTTAAATACTCATTTTCTTGACTCATGAATTTTTAAATTTATTTTTATTGGAAAGACAGATCTATAGAAAGACATCCATCTGCTGGTTCACTCCATAAGTGGCTCCAATGGCTGGATCTAAGCCAATTCTAAATCAGGAGCTTTTTTTTTTAAGGTCTCCTGTATGGATGCAGGGTCCAAAGGCTTTAGTGTGTCCTAAGTCACCAGCAGGGAGTTGGATGGGAAGTGGAGCAGTCAGGACATGAACCAGCACTCATGGGATCCTCGTGTGTGCAAGGCGAGGATTTAGGCAGTTAGCACTGTCATGCTAAGTACTTACTGACTCCTTTTTGGCCCTTTAGTACTTAATAAGAAGTACAGTTTCTTATCCAGATGAGCTTAAGATTCTGATTTGGGAAGGGAAAGAGAAGCAAGTTAAGATTTATAGTTCTGGGATTACAGAGAATCAAATACTGGCTTATGTATTTCAGACTTGGAGACAATAAGAGTGGGCACATTTGTGTTAGAAATATGTTCAGCTATGAGGGAGAGAATTAACAATTCTTGCTTCAAACTCCTTGGGTGTCACACCCAGCCGAGCATTCGAGGGTAAAAGTTGTGCTCAGTGCCCTTACTGAGCAGACTAGGCAGGGACGTCCACAACATAGTGAACGGAAGATTTCTCCCCTCTACCCTTGGTGGGTCAGAGGACGCAGCACACCCTGTATGTAGGTGCCCCTGCAGCACCTTCCTGAGTGTGGGAAGTAAGTGATGGTGGAAAACAACCTGGTGGAATGTCCTTTGTTTCTTTACTACGAAAAATTTTTTTGTTGAGGACATTTAAGGTATGTAACTGTCCTTATGTTTATATATATATGTGTGTGTATGTACATGTATATATTTAAGATGTTTTTTAAAGATTTATTTCTTTTTATTGGGAAGGCGGAGAGACAGAGAGGAAGATCTTTCATTTGCTGGTTCACTCCCCAAGTAGCTGTAACAGCTGGAGCTGAGCCAATCCAAAGCCAGGAGCTGCTTCCAGGTCTCTCACATGGGTGCAGGGTCCTAAGGCTTTGACCTGTCCTCCACTGCTTTCCCAGGCCACAAGCAGGGAGCTGGATGGGAAGTGGGGCAGCTGGGATATGATCCAGCACCCAAATGGGATGCCAGCACATGCAAGGCAAGGACTTTAGTCGCTAGACCACCGCATCAGGCCCACTTTATATTTTTTATCTTTCTGTGGAGGAATTGGGGATATTTAAGTTCTCCATTGAGAAGCTACTTCCAGCTCTAGTGGAAGGTAAAGTTAGTAGGTAAGGAATCTGTTGGGTTCAGTTTATAAATGAGAGAAATGAGACCCAGAAAATTAAGTCCTTGTAAAGTATCCTACAGCTAATTAGTGTCAGTGGGTTGCCTTAAATTTAGTACATTGAGTATTATTCCAATCTTATCCTCTGCTATCATAAGATATTTTTCAACATTCAGACATTTTCCTGCCTCTAGCTAATGTGGTTGTGCTTTCTGGGGGCTGAACCGGGTCTCCTGGGAGGGTTGTGTGCTAGGCAGTCAGTACAGTCACAGAAACCTCTTGCCTTTCTCTGTGTGACATCCTCATCAGCCCTGGCAAATGCTCTTTGCCATGATAAGATCTGAGATGATGCGTGGCTCTTCCTCACCTGCTGGGTAGCTGCTGGGACTGGCCCACTGGGGCGGATTGACCTGAAGGCCATCAGAAGGGTCTGCAAGTAAAGGAGAAGACAGGAAGACAGCAAGATGATGCACTTAGTGTGAGCTCTGCCAAGGAGCAAGGAGGTGGAGGTGCTGCCGTGCCATCTGCTTCCTCTGAGGGGGAGTGAGACGAGTCTGCCTGCAGGCACGGGGAAGGAAGGTCAGCTGCTGACCATATTGTTTGCTGTTTGGTGTTCTTGGGTGGAATTTATTCCAGGACAACAACTTCTGAACCAACCAATGTACTTATTAAGTCTAGCTTTAGTTAACAGCCAAAGGATTTCATTATTGTGCGCAGAAAGTACATGGCCAAGTAATGAAGGGTGTAAAATCATTTTGCTCCGTGGTAGAGCAATGACATTTACTTATCACAGCACAGGTGATCATTCCATGGGATATTCAGCTGTTGTCTTGTATTCATGAGTTTCCAAAGTATATATTGAAAAAGATGTCCTTTTTGTTCTTAAACTGGGTGCATTTTGCTGGCGAAGGCTTTAATGCTGGTGTATTGTTAAGATTCATGTATTTGAAAGGCTGAGAGAGACCGCTTCCATCCTCATTCACTCCTCAAGTAGCCGCAATGACTAGAACTGAACCTGGGCCAAGTGGAAGCCAGGAGCTTCTTCTGGATCTCCCACATAGAAGACAGTATCCCAGGAACTTGGGCTATCTTGCACTGCTTTCCCAAGCACATCAACAGGGAGCTGAATCAGAAGTGGGGCAGCTGAGACTGGCCCCGGAGCTGTGGGCCCCAAGGGTTTGAATTCTGCATCTGGGCAAGATCACGTTCTCCATCCTCAAGTCAGTGCCCTCTGGAACCTGCACCTCTGTCTGCCCTAAGTCAGCCAGCTTCTGGGGCCTGCTGGCGCTCCTGTGGCAGGCCTGTGTGCTCCCTTCTGCTTCCCTGAGGCCTGTGGCCTGAGATTGGAGGAAGAAGTGATGATCCTGTTACCTGACACCACCAAGGTTATTGGCAGAGACCTTTTGAGGTCTTAAAGACAGGTTTATAGGCGGGATCATGGAATTACTGTGTAGGTTTGACAAACAGTGTGTCTAAATATTTGCAGGACAGGTAGGGTAAAGGTACAATGGAGAAAGCTTGTTCATCTGGTTAGAAAGGAAAATTTGAGAAGGAAGGCAAATTGTTGCCAAGAAGCCAGAACTTTTTCTTGCTTCCCAAGTCTTTAGGTGATCAAATTAATGTTTAAAAGCTTGCTGCTACTCTGACTATGATAGAAGTCACTTAAGATTCACAGTGGGTAAGAACTCTGGCTGCTCTTTTCGCATTTGTCCGTTTGTGATTTATACATGCTTCTTCAAACCTTTGTGTTCCTTAGTACCCAGCAGCTAACTGTCCAGCCCATGTGCAGCTAGGTGTTTGTCTTTCTTATTCTTTTGTTGTTGTTTGTTTAAGATTTATTTTATTTATTTATTTTTTTTTTGGAAAGTCAGATATACAGAAAGGAGGAGAGACAGAGGAAGATCTTTTGTCTGTTGATTCACTCCCAAAGCGGTTGCAATTCCTGGAGCTGAGCCGATCTGAAGCCAGGAGCCTGGAACCTCTTCCAGGTCTCCTATGCGAGTGCAGGGTCCCAAGGCTTTGGGCCATCCTCAACTGCCTTCCCAGGCCCACAAGCAGGGAGCTGGATGGGAAGCGGGGCCACCAGGATTAGAACCGGTGCCCATATGGGATCCTAGGGCATGCAAGGCGAGGACCTTAGCCACTAGGCTACTGTGCCAGGTGCTATCTTATTCTTTTGTTATTATTTATTTTAAAGACACAGATAGGGATCTTGCAGCTATTCCCTCAAATACCTAGAAGTAGCAGTTTTGTCCAGGTCTCCCACTTGGATGGCAGGGACTCAAATATTTGGGCAACTATTCTGTTGCCTTCCCAGGTGAATTAACAGGAAGATGGATCAGAATTAGAGTAGTGTGGACTTTTGCTTTTCTTTTTTTCTCTTATTTTTGAGATTTATTTGAAAAGCAGGGTGACAGATAAGGATTTTCTGTTTTCTGGTTCACTTCCCCACATAGAGACAATAAGCAGGTATGGGCCATTTTGAATGAAGCCAAAGCAAGGAATTCTGCTCTAATTGGGATGCAGGTATCTCAAGTGCCAGAATCTCCATCCCTCTTGGCTAGCTCCCACCTCCCTAAAATTTGTTATTGATTCTAAAGGCAGAGACAGAGAGATCTTTCATCTGATAGTTCACTCTGCAAATGACTGCAGGACTGGGCTAGACCAAAACTGGGAATCCTGAACTCTACCCAAATGGGAGACCCAAACACGTGAGCCATCTTTTGCTTTTCTGTGTGTCTCGTGGCAGGGCTGTGGATTGGAAGTGGAACCAGCTGGTAACCCATATGGGTACCAGGCTGTGCTCTGGTGTCTTGAGGCTAATTTTGTTTAAGTTTTTAAAAATATTTATTTATTTGTTTGTTGTTTAAAGATTTATTCATTGTTATTGGAAAGTCAGATATACAGAGGAGGAAAGACAGAGAGGAAGATCTTTGTCTGCTGATTCACTCCCCAGGTAGCTGCAATGGCTGGAGTTCAGCTGATCCAAATCCAGGAGCCTCTTCCAGGTCTCCTACAAAGGTGCAGGGTCCCAAAGCTTTGGGCCATCCTTGACCACTTACCCAGGCCTCAAGTAGGGAGCTGGATGGGAAGCAGGGTTGCTGGGATTAGAACCAATGCTCATATGGGATCCTGGATGTGCAAGGCAAAGATTTAAAGAGTCACTAGGCTACTGCTCTGGGCCCCGATGAGTTTTGTTTTGTTTTGTTTTGTTTTTTAACTTAATTCAATACCTATGAAAGTAGAAGTTTTAAAAGTTAGTTACCTGGGGCCCAGTGGTGTGATCTAGAGGCTAAAGTCCTCGCCTTGAATGCACCAGGATCCCATATGGGCGCTGGTTCTAATCCTGGCAGCTCCACTTCCCATCCAGCTCCCTGCTTGTGGCCTGGGAAAGCAGTGGAGGACGGCCCAAAGCTTTGGGACTCTGCACCAGCATGGGAGACCTGGAAGAGGTTCCTGGTTCCCGGCTTCGGATTGCCACAGCACCAGCCGTTGCGGTCACTTGGGGAGTGAATCATCGGATGGAAGATCTTCCTCTCTGTCTCTCCTCCTCTCTGTATATCTGACTTTGTACTAAAAATAAAATAAATCTTTAAAAAAAAAAAAGTTAGCTACCTGGTATTAGGCTAAGAACAAAAAGTGATACTTCTATTCCCTTTCCTTCTGATTCCATTTCTACTGTCCAGAAAAACCATTTTAAGCTTTTAGCCTGTTTTTTTTTTTTAGATACATATGTGTATATATTATTGTTTTTTGATACAATTTAATTGGCACTGGGGTCTCTTCTCCCCGCTTCCACCATCCTGTTTTTGTAGTCTCTACCTCTGAGTTTCTAAGTGACAGCATTTAATGCCCTAGATTAGTTGTCAGTTATGTATATTAACAGTTTCCTACAAGGAGAAATAATGATTGAGTTGCTATATGTAATTTTCTCTCCCAGTTCAGGCCGCAGATGGCATACAGAATGGCGGGCCCATAAGAGCTGCAGAGTTCCTGTCACCTAGAGATGTCATAGACTTGGCAGTGCCTTGTTGGTGGCAATGATGGTGTGACCAAACTGTGCTGGCAGCCTGTGAAAGCAGCATGTGCAGTGAGGCCTGGCATATCACTCTTGAAAATCAACAGTGTGTTGCTAGAGTACGTAGATCCTGTGCCATGCTGTTCATTGTTGTCAAGTCCTTATCAGAGTCAACTGTAGTGATCAGCGCATTCACTGGTAGCAGCTGCACACCTTCACTGTGCTTCAAGAGGTCATGGCGGTGATTAGCTCAAACCACCTAGGTTTGTGGAAGTGCCCCTGTGGTGCTGTGACAGTCACAGTGCCTTTCTCAGGATCCTTGACACTGAGACGTGACTGACTGTGTACTTCTACCTCCTGATCGCCCAGCTTGTTTGTGTATGTGTGTGAGGTTGAGGTGCATTTAAATGTGGCTGACACTGCTGACTTCCTGCTCAACAAGCATTTCCCCTTCTGTGCTGTCACTGAGTCCTTGGTTCCATCCCTTCCCGGCAGTATGCCTAGCCCGGGATATGTAACTGCGAGTTTTCACAGAAAGCTTCCTCTTGGATGGATAGCATCCCATGAGGAATCTTCAACTCCACCTGTTCCCTCTGTGCGGGAGTGCAGGTTCAGCTCAGTCTTCTTCGAGGGTTTTATCACCAGCTTGTTCAAGTTCTACAATTTGGACAAGTTCCTTAATGCTTTTCCCAAGCTATCTAATTCTGTAAGAGAATGTTTAATTCTAATTCTAGAAGCAGCCTTAATTAAGCAGAATTTTACAAAGGAGTGTAGAAACTGCTGCCTTAGGCCTCCTATATTTAGCTGTATTTCAACACTTCATTTACTAGGTGTATGTACTTGATGCATAGATTTTTATTTTTAAAAAGCTACTTGGGGGGCCCAGTGCGGTAGCCTAGTGGATAAAGTCCTTACCTTGTACACACCAGGCTCCCAAATGGGCACCGGTGCTAATCCTCTCTGTCTCTCCTCCTCTCTGTGTATCTGACTTTTCAGTAACAATAAATAAATCTTAAAAATAAATAAAATAAGCTACTTGGTGTTAAGCAGAGGCCCTAAAGCTGGAGGAGCCTTGCTTCTGTCCTGCCGTCTTGGTTTTGACCTACAGTTGTTGGCCTTTTTGTTGATTTTCTTCCCTTTTTTTTTTTTTTTTCTCATTGGCAAGTTGCTGGATTTTTTTTTTTTTTTCTTCTCATTGGCAAGTTGCTGGATTTTAGATCAAAAAATCCCTCTTTCTTCCCTGCTTCCTTTTCATCTAAGGAGCTTGGATTTACATCCATGTTATCTTGTTAATGTCCGTGTCTAGAAAATGCTGGATTCAGAGTATTAAATTTGTCCTAGTATTTGGCTTTTAAGGGATGAACAAATGTATCTGTTAACCTAGATTTAAAGATTCCTTTTTTGTTTTGAAGTAGAGAAAAATTGGACAGTCACTTTTTCTTTGAAGACTTAATTTTATTGGAAGGTCAGATATACAGAGAGGAAAAACTTCCGACTGTTGATTCACCACCACCACCACCCCACCCCACCCCCCGCTGCAAGTGACCACAACAACTGGAGCTGAGCCAATCTGGAGCCAGGAGCCTCCTCTAGATCTCCCACACATGTGCAGGGTCCCAAGGCTTTGGGTCATCCTTGACTGCTTTCCCAGGCCACAAGCAGGGAGCTGGATGGGAAGCAGGGCTGCTCTGATTAGAACTGACGCTCATATGGGATCCCAGCATGTGCAAGGTGAGGAATTTAACCACTAGGCTGTCACACTGGGCTATGGATGATCACTTTCAATATTGTCTTTTTAAGATCATTTAATTTTTTGAAAGGCAGAGTACTAGAGACAGCACAGTGTGATATATACAATGAAATACTTCATAAAAAGAAAGGAGGTACTAATCGTTGCTATGTAGATTAATGTGTATGTAGATGAAAGAAATAGTCATAAAAGACTGTGTATTGTACGATTCAGTGTATGTGGTATGCCCAGAATAGGCCGATTACAGAGACAAGAGTGGATTAGTCATTGCTTAGGACTGGAGGGGAGGTGGGGTGGTGTCTGTGGGGCCGCTAGGAGGTAGGGTTCTTTATGAGTAATCAAAGCGTTGCAAAATTGATTATGATGATGGGTACACAGTTCTGTGAATTAACTAAAAACTATTGAATTACACCCTTTAAAATGGATGAGTTGTAAATGAATTTTATCAAATTAAAAATGTTTTTATTGATTCTGGTAGAGTACAGTGAATCTTCAGCTTCTCATACATTTAAACAGTCTCTAATGCATGTGTCCTACTTGTTTCAGTACATACAATCCATATGTTATTGCTTCTGTTCTATGCTTTTTTCACTGCTTTATCCCAAGTGTCCAGGTTTGGCTTGCTGCAAAAATGAGGATAAGCTGTTCTTACGTCTAAGTGAATGTTGGTAAGAACATCTCACTGGGAAGCTCACCCTTCTGAAGCTTGGCCAAACCTGAGCTGGAGGGGGGCACACGGCACATGTGCAGACTGCATTGCCGACACTTCCTTTGGAAAGCCATCCGGCCCTTCTCATCCGGATTGCACTTGCTTTACATATGTTCAGGGAACAGATTGTTGACTTCAAAACCCGACAGATTGGATCCATGAAGTTACAGTGTTTGTAAAGGGTTTGTTAGAGATTAAATTTTATTTCCCCAAATTAAAATGTTGAAGACCTTAAATCCCAATGTGATGGTGTTAGGAGGTGGGACCCTTGCTAATTGCTTATGTTTAGATGTAGGTGAGGGTTGTAGCCCTCCTGGTGGGGTTGATATTTTTGGAATAATAGATTCTGTATGCACACCCACATCTGGGGGAAGAGATAGGACAGCCACCTGTGAGCAAGAAGAGAGCCCTCTTCAGGAATCATCTACCCAGCCCCTTCACTTCCAGGCCCCAAAACTGTGAGGCCTGACTGGGATGGGAAGTGTTCCCAGTGAATTTCCAGTAATTCTTTGTAGACTCTACCTTTGTGTGTGAATTTCAAATTTCTTTTTTTTTTAAGATTTATTAATTTTTTTTATTGTTATTAACATTGTATTATGTGATACAGTTTTATAGGCACTGGGGATTCCCCTCACCCCTCCCATACCCCTCCCCCCATAGTGGATTCCTCCACCTTGCTGCATAACCACAGTTCAAGTTCAGTTGAGAGATTTATTTATTTTTAATACAAAGTCGCATATATATAGAGAGAGAGGAGGGGAGGCAGAGAGAAATATCTTCCTTCTGATGATTCACTCCCCAAGTGACCGCAACGGCCGGTGCTGTGCCAACCTGAAGCCAGGAGCCCAAATCCTCTTCTAGGTCTCCCATGCTGGTGCAGGGTCCCAAGGTTTTGGGCCGTCCTCGACTATTTTCCCAGGCCACAATCAGGGAGCTGGATGGGAAGTGGGGCTGCTGGGATTAGAACTGGCGCCCATATGGGATCCTGGGGTGTTCAAAGCAAGGACTTTAGCTACTAGGCCACGGCACTGGGCCCTGAATTTCAAATTTCTTGCACCAAAATTTTAAGTTCATTTCCAATGAACTGGTGAAAATGTTAATTCTAAGAAAATCTTTAAGTCTGTAAACTCTTCTCATCCATTTACTAAATGTTAAGGTCTCCTCCCTTTTTTGGATAAACGCTGAAATTTGCTCTCTCCTCTCACCTGTAAGATTTACTGGGTTATTTGAAAGGCCGTGGTAGAAAGGGAGACAGAGCTCTTTCATCTGCTGATTCACTTCAGTGCCTGCAGCAGCCGGGCTGGGCAAGGCCAAAACCAGGAGCCAGGAACGCCATGCTAGTCTCCCGTATGGGTGCAGCATCCCAAGAATTTGGGCCATCTTTTTATGCCTTCCGAGGCCCCAAAGCAGGAAGCTGTATCAGAAGTGGAACAGCAGAACATAGACTGACACCTGCATATGGGATGCAGGCATGGTGAGCAGTGACTTTTCTACTGAGCCACGGTGCTAGCCCTGGAGTTTTCTGTCTTATAGCAAATGTCTAGCTTTTTTTCCCACTCTCTTCCTCACATTTCTGATAGATTTGTTACCCTGTTCCTCTCTGAAATTGATCATCACAAGTTGTTTGAGGAAGAGGAAATATGTGACTCAGATTCATGTTATACATGACAGAATTCCTTTTCAGTTGAGGATTTAAAGGCATTTGCCCCCCATGTAGAAGGCCCAGAAGAAGCTTCTGGCTCCTGGTTTTGGATCAGCTGATCTCCAGCCATGTGTCCACTTGGGAAGTAAATCAGCTGATGGCTGATGGAAGATCTTTCTCTCTGTCTCTCCTCCTCTTCTTTGTATATCTGACTTTCCAATAGAAAATAAATGAATCTTTTTTAAGGCATTTGCCAGTGGGTAATATTTAGAGTTTTGTTCTGTAATCCAGCATCCTCATACATTGTCTTGTTTTTACCTTTAATTTGGATGACTTAACGCCTTAGAGCAGGATTTTCTTTGGCTTTTTTTTTTTTTTTTTTAAAGAATTGTTTAGGGCCCGGTGCGATGGCACAGTGGTTAAGGTCCTTGCCTTGCACGCCCGGGATCCCATATGGGCGCCGGTTCTAATCCCGGCAGCCCCGCTTCCCTTCCCATCCAGCTCCCTGCCTGTGGCCTGGGAAAAGCAGTTGAGGACGGCCCAAAGCTTTGGGACCCTGCACCCACGTGGGAGACCCAGAAGAGGCTCCTGGCTTTGGATTGGCTCAACTCCAGCCGTTGCAGCTGTCTGGGGAGTGAATCATCAGACGGAAGATCTTTCTGTCTGTCTCTCCTCTCTGTATATCTGCCTTTCCAATAAAAATAATAAAAATAAATCTTTAAAAAAAGAATTATTTATTGTTATTTGAAAGATATACAGAGAAGAGGAGAGACAGAGAGGAAGATCTTTCGTCCAATGATTCACGCCCAAAGTGACCACAACGGTCGGAGCTTAGCTGATCCAAAGCCAGGAGCCCGGAGCCTCTTCCAGGTCTCCCATGGAGGTGCAGGGAGCTGGATGGGAAGCAGGGCTGCGGAGATTAGAACTACCGCCCTTGTGGGATCCCTGCGCGTTCAAGGCAAGATCTTCAGCTGCTAGGCCACTTTGCTGGGCCCAAATTTTCTTTGGCTTTAAACCCATTGTGGACATGATACTTGGTCCTGACTAATTCCTTTTGTTTCCTAGCTGGACTTGGCACATATGCTGCACTACCACTTCCCTCTTGGTCGCCCTCTTCAGTCAGTGGTTTCTATAAATGATCACCTCCCAGGAATCTTCCTGTGGCTACTTTTCTTTTTCCTTTCCTTTTGCTCCCCCCCCCCTTTTTTTTAAGGTTTATTTAATTTTTTACTGCAAAGTCAGATATACAGAAAGGAGGAGAGACAGGGGAAGAACCTTCGGAAGTGGAGCTGCCAGGATTAGAACTGGCGTCCATATGGGTTCCTGATGTGTTCAAGGTGAGGACTTTTCACCCCTAGCTGTGCCCTCCTTTTTTTTTTTATATTACCTAACTCAGTAGTACCTTGGGGAGAATATGACAAAAAGAGAGCAGCAGCTCTTCCTCTAGGTTTATTTATTCATTTATCTATCTGTCTATCTACCTACCAGAAAAGTAGTTACAGAGAGGAGGGGAGAGACAGGAAGATCTTCCATTTGCTCCAAATGGCTACAGAGGCCTGAGCTGAGTTTGTCCAAAGTCAGTTGTTTGGAGCTTTTTCCAGATATGTCTTCGTGGGTGCTGGAGCCCAGGCACGTTAGCAGGGAGCTGGACTGGAAGTGGAACTGCCAGGACTTGAACTGGTGCCTAAATGGGATGCTGGCACTGCAGGAAGAGGTTTAAGCAACTACACATGGTGCCGACCCCTTGAAGATCATAACATTAGGACATAGGTCAGATATGAATTAGCATATCCCTAGGATATGGAATCCAAGTCCATAGGGGAAGATAGATAAACAGGACCTATACTGGCTGATAAGAAGAAAAGATGTTCTCAGTAAGGGGGTGACTTTTGTAAAGGAAGCAATGTTGAGTCATGAAGGATAAGCAGGGGTTTCACGGACAGAGCAGAAGAAAGGAGATTGCAGATGGCAGGAGTCTCTTCTTGGGCAGAGGGGTTAGAGTATCTCCTTAAGACTTAGGATTAGTGGCATTTCAACTCAGTTCCTGAGTCCTAACTCCTGACAGTGCGCTTGGGGAGGCAGCAGGTGATAGCTCACCTTCTACCCACGGGAGAGACAGATTGAGTTCCAGCCTCCTGGGCCAGCCGAGGCCATTGTAGGCATTTGGAGAGGAAACAGTGTGAGGACGATACTTGTCTTTCCTTTCCTGTCTCTCTCTCTCTCTCTCTCTCTGCCTTTCAACTACTGGTCATTTTTGTTTGTTTTAAAGAGTATTAAGAGAAAGAAGGGATATTTCCAAAATAAATGCTTTCTTGGGTAATATGCTGCTAGCTCTTTACTTTGTTTCAGAGTGTTTTCAACCCTGTTTTCCAGGAACCCGAATCATTTATGATCGAAAGTTTTTGTTGGATCGTCGCAATTCTCCAATGGCTCAGACCCCGCCCTGTCATCTGCCCAATATTCCAGGAGTCACGAGCCCTGGCACCTTAATCGAAGACTCCAAAGTGGAAGTAAACAATTTGAACAACTTAAACAATCATGACCGGAAGCATGCAATTGGTAAGAGAGTGGAGATGAAGAGGGCTGCTATGGGAAGTTGAATGTTAGTTTGCTAGGGTTGAAAAAATTTTGAGAAGAGAGGAAGGGAATATCATATTCATAGAATTATACCCATGAACTATATTGAGTCTATTAAAAAGAAAAAAAATGTTGGTTTTTTTTTTTTTTTTTTGAATGGGGTGATAACTGGTTATCTCTAAGGTGCCCCTTTATTCCTCAAATAGTTTATTGAAACCCTCTCGTCTAGTTACTGTGGATGGGATCAGAGGATGGTCAGTTCAGGTGGAGAGCCCTTAGCCTTGCCTTGAGGGCTTGATGACCTAAGCTTTATTGGACAGGGGTGGCACACATATGGCAAGCAAAATAGAATTTCACAGTCCAAATTCTCATCCCTTACTTGAACTAGGCCTGTTCCTTCTAGAATGTCCTTTTGTATGATGTGGGGAAATGCAGAGGGGTTTGTTTCCCAATATGTTTCTGAATATGCCTGCCACGCACATCTGTAGTCAGGAGTTCTTTGTGTCTGACACAACAGCTAGGTGGAAATGGCCAGCTCCTGAAGTACATCCCAGGAGTTGCATGTGGAGGCCTGTGGGCGTGCATCAGCATTATGCCTTCTCATTTCAAATGAGTGTTTGTTTAATGAGTAATGTGTTCAAAACCACAAGAAGAATGTGCTTACCTGAAATTCAGTAAATAATTCCCAGGAATTGCTGCTTGGTAACCCTGTGGACAGAGGGACAGAGTATAAAATGCAACCAAAGCAAAGCAAAATGTTTTAAGGCAACAGAGAATGGGATAAGTCTGGGCCATTTTGTGACTCTTGTGAAGGGAGATTGGTGGTTGAAAGTTTGCTTTTCCCTTTTGTGCTAAACTTGTCATTTTCTTGTGCTGACTAGGGGATGATGCTCAGTTTGAAATGGACATCTAACTCACCAGTAAAGATTAGCAGAAAAGCAGCTGTATGGAGACCTGCATGTACATGATTGGACCGATCAGATCCACAGTGGAAGCCTGGAGGCCATACCAGCAGTCCCCATTGCTGCTTGCACCCCCTTCTTCCAGGTGCCAAATGATGGGATGATGAGCTTCTGACCATTTCTCCTCCATTTCCTGTTTCTCCTCCCACTTAGTTAGATTGAAGGCCCTGAGACTATTTCCACAGAACCAAGCAGTCCATCATGGAAACAGTTGAACTGGCTTCCTCGGTCACTTTTCAATTGAGAACTACCTGTCCAACTCAGATCTGCCCCAAATCAAATTTCTGCCCACCGACAACTTCCTGTTGGGAAGTCCAGAGAAAGGACACAGGGGTTTGGTGGGTCCTGCGTTATCCTTGCTCCTTCTCCTCTGTCTCCTGCCTGTGCTTCAGGGCTGCAGGAGAAGCTAGGTTGGGATCTTGAAAACCATCAGGGAAAGTGGCCAAGAAGAGCAGCTTTCCCCTTGGCGTCTGTCCTTGAGGACAGAGTATAGTTGGTGCAACTCTGGTAGCATTTTCCTGTGATACCATTCTGAGGGCTCCTTCCCCTATTTCCTCTGGGAGGAATGTCTTCTTCTGTCTTGGTATTACAATCCTTCTTGCTATTTTCTTATGTAGCGCGTTTGTATGGATATTTTTAAGCTCCACGTCAGAAGGGAGTCCCAAGTATCAGCTCTCCTTCACTCTTCCCCCGTTCCTTCCTGCTTGCATCTTATTGCTAGCAAAGTCTTTGTATACTCCAAGTGTCTGGGTGGTTTTGTGCACACCTGGAGCAGGTCCATCCCAAATAAGAGAGTCACAACAGCCACCTCTGCTTGATAATGCCTGCTGATAGAACCATGCCAGGTAACACCCAAGGATGACCCTGGGAGAGCGCAGGATGGTTGATGGGCCCAGTCTCCATGGTCGCTGCTTTAGGGCCCATGAGCTGTGTCACTTGTTTTGGCTGGCTGTTCCTAATATGGGCAAGTTTAAAGCCAACTCTCAGGTGCTTGCAGACAAGAGCTCTTCCCCTTGGCAAGTCTGCTGTGTTTGGCAGCTGGGGTAGATAAGACTGGACTTCAAAATGTGTTCCTCCCAGTTTCTTGCCTTTCCTGTTTTACTCTTGATTCCCCTTTCTTCTTTCCTTCTTTCTTTTGCTCCTTTCCTTCTCTGCCAGTCCATTTTTCAAATCCACTTCTAAGATACCTCAAGTGTTGGTATCTGATAAAACCTGTTACTCCTCTTATTTGAGGAGTAACCTTTTATTTTTAAGATGACTACAGACCTATTTTTAAATATGTTTTCAGTACAATTCTGAACAGCAACTTTTTAATTAATACCTTCCAGTGTTAGGAAGGTGAGAACTGTCCACAAGCGAGTCTGCTGTTCTGTGTCCCATCCCATGTCTCCAATCCATTCTCCACTTTTCTGCTTTCTCTTCTAGTTCGGGTGTGCATGTCTGCTGTCTGTAGAGAGTGTTTGTGAAACTGGACCATTCTGTCTTGTGATGGGATGTTCAAAGCCTACCCATTCCTTGTTCTTGCCCTGCGCTTTCTCATTCACCCTCCTCGCCACCTGTGTCTCCAGGGTTATGGACTGGCACAGGAATCCCAGGAGAGAGACACTTGTCATAGACAAGTGCATCCATCCCCTCATAGAAAGAAAAATAAAAAAGTCCTGGGAATTTCCGCTTGGATTTGATGCCCTGAACTCACTTGTTAAGTGATCAGATCCCAGGCTAAGAAAGCTGTTTTTCTTTGAAACTCTGAATGCTCCTGTTTGTGAACACGTTGTAGGAAGAACAGAGGAGGGATGTGTGTGGGACTTTGTTCTGTTTTCTGCTACAAAATGTGAATAGTTCAAAGAGTGAAAACCTTTTGTGATGGTTGATGTCTCAGGAATAAGCTGGATCTCCAATGTTTGGGGGATGCTTTGACTCAAAAAGTGATAATCAGAAAAATATGTTGTTGTTTGATATGTCCCTGTTCTGATTTTAATTAAACTACAAATTTCGCTTTACATACTCTTTGGAAAACTAAGTTGCTTGATCATTTGCATACGAAGTTTGCCGAGTACCTCTTTGTACCCTGAGAAGTTTGATTCTTTGGGAGTGAGACTTTTCATTCTTCTACACTGGTCTTGGCCTCCTGTAGAATCAGACTCCTGCTGGCCACCAGCTCTCTGCCAGAACCAGCAGCCTCTTCTCCATCTTTATTGCGGCCTGTGTTCAGGGATAGCAGGATGCCTGTGGGCCCTCTCGTCAGAGCATATGCCTGTAGAACTTTGGGGCACATCACCTTGGTAATGCTGCAGCCACCCTGTCCCTGCCTGCTGTTTGGTGCAGGTGTTTCCCTGAGGCTGCTGTGTCTGCAGGTGCTTGGGCCTCTAGAAATCAACATTTTAAAATCACTTTATGAGGCAAGAGAAATTTCCAGGAGATGATATCTCTGTTTGCCTCTGGATGTGGGGAAACAATTCTCATGGCTGAGATTTTTCCATGAGTAACGTATCCTGATGGTTTCTAGGAGGGGAAAACCCTTAATTTACAGCCTGAATGAGACGGTTACTAGAAGCTTAGTGAACACCTGTACTTTATGAGGAACCCGTGTTTCTGCACTTCTGGGGACAATCAGTCTGAATTGTGGGAAATAACCTTTTTCCAGATTTCAGCAGGATACACGGCATTGTTGTATTTTTCACTTACTTTATAGTGTGATTCCTTGAGTTTGCCTCTTCTGTTTAATTAGGTATTGCACAGGAGCAGACACTGGATTCTAGGTATTGGCTTCTGATCCAAGAGTGTTAACTTCCTGTTGCTGTAACAGATTATCCCCAAACTTAGTATCGTGAACTAACAAACGTTGTCTGTCAGTGTGTGCATTAGGATGTGGAATCACTCAGCAGGGTCTCATGAAGTTGGGACAGTATAATCCAGTTCTGAGTTCCCTGTGTCTGTGGATGGTGTGCCTCCCATAGGAGCCGTTCCACCAGGCAGCATGGTGTCTCCACCTTTACAATAGCCGGTTTGGCCCTGAGCAAGTGATCCCAGAGAGGGGGCAGGACAGGAGAAAGTTGATATGCATTTATTTAAAAAAAAAAAAAAAAATATATATATATATCAAAGTCAATTTATTGGAAAGATAGAGATCTTCCATTTTTCGTTAATTGTCCACAGTAGCCACAAAGAGCCAAAGCCTGGAGCAGGGAACTGAATCCAGGCCTCTCATATGGGTGGCCGAGACTCGACCACTTGAGCCATCAACACTGTCTGCTAGAATACATGTCACATCATCAGGAGTTGTGTGGGACTTGGGTACCCTGCCTGTCAGTTCAACTACTAGGTCTAACACCCACCTGTCGTGCCTTTTATGACATAGTCTCCAAAAGCACACACCATCACCTCTTCTTTAGCAACTAACCACTAAGCCTAGCCACCCTCAAGGAGAGGAATCCCCACATCCCACCTGCATGAAGCCAGGTCCACTGGAGGCAGGTAGTATCTGCAATGGTAGGCTTGACACATTGCTACAAAAACAGTCATCTGAGATGCCTCTCACCAAGGTGGGGCAGAAGACAGACTGTTGCCCTTTCCCTTAAGTTGCTTCCTGGTTTTAGGGGCATGGTGAAAACTGGGCAGCTTCCAGAAGTGGAGTGGCCATATGCCTGGCTAGCAGCAGCTCAGGGAATGCTTGTCTGCAAGTCCTAAACTTGATTTCTCTAAGATTCATTCACTGTTTATTTTCCTTTAGTGAGGAGAAGGAACTGGATCCTCCCAGCTGAGCCACTAAAGCTGAGTTAGAGTGGGGATTGTTAAAGGAGCTGATGAAACAGCAGCCATTGGGATTCAGGGTGAAGTAGAAGAAGGGATCTGGAGGTGGGGTGCGGTCAGTTTTTGAGGCCTGCTCTGCTCCCCTATTTCAGGTCACAGTGAAAATAGGCAGCATCGGAGACTCACAAGAGTCTGCTTGCTGCTTCTTTAGAACTTGGGAAACTGAGCGTTTCTGAAGGGGATCAGTCTTATCCTCGCCCTCAATATAGAGACAGACAATGTCTGATGTGCATGTGAGGCACCCGTTCCCACCATGCCTTAAGCAATATCAAGTAACTTAGACAGGTGGGTTCTATGAAAAGCCTCTTGCTGGTATCCCGTCTTGCTTTCAAGTGTACTTGTGTAAGAAGCATTGCTGCTGAAGCCATGTTAGAAAAAAATTTTCCCCTATTTGGGTTACCATTCTGGGAGTTTCAGATCTTGCCTACCCAGTTCAGACACCATTATAACTGGACACTTTCATTGGAATGCAGCATGCTAGAGCTGTGGGTTTCATTGCTGAGTCCATCATCAAGTCAATCAGAGTGCCTGCTTTCAAGGCCACCAGCGTAAAAGGCTTGGGTTAGAAGTATCCTGGAAACGGTTTCTCTTTCCATGTCTCAGTTGCTAACTGCCAGCACCCTTGGCCCTTTGCATTCCATTTTTGAGAGCAGGCCTTCCTGTCTTTGTCTGGACTACACACATAACCAGTTGATGAGACCCAATTACTTACCCGGCCCTCACTTCTGGGAGAAGGTAGGATTTTTTTGAATGAAAACATTGCTGCTTTGAGAGGACAATTTGTCTGGTTTTCGGGGGGAGGGGCACAGTGCTCCTTCCCGAATTCTTAGCATTTACATTAAAGCGGGATCTGATCTTTATGCAGGTGGATCATTGTTCTGCAGAATGCCATAACCCAGAGATGTTTCCTGTTCCAGAAGCAGGCTTCTTGTTCAGGAATTTCCTTGAGGCTAGCTCATGACCAATACTAGTTTTTCCAGTTAATCATCTGCAACATCTTTCCCAGCTTCCTGTAGGCTAGTGCTGGAAGTTGACACCTTTCAAGTTGCTGTGTAGATGGTCTGTTGCTTTTCTTTGCTTGTCAGCCTCTGGCAGCAGCCCTGATAAACCATGCTATAGGGCATGGATGCCCGATGGAAAATATGGCTGATGTAGGACACAAGTTCCAAGGCATTTAACTCTCACTCTGCTACCTTCCCATGTGCCTGAAGCTGGCAGAAGGGGCTGCCCTACCTTGAAAATTGTGTAGCCATCCTGAGATTTCCAAAGGGAGCTCCTGTCAGTGCTGAAAACCAAGATTCCCTGTAGATTTTAACTGCTTAGAGAATTCCATCAGCCCAGCAGAGAATACTAGTTCTTGTCCCAGTGCACCTCTCTCCTCTCCATCTTCCAAGCAGTCCAAGCCAAGGCCTTGGGCATTTTGAGTTCAAACGGGGCGGGGGGGAGGGTGAATCTCTACGTGGTGTTGCAGTTCCTCCTGGTGGCCGCCCCCAGTCACCGAGTCTGCGCCAGTGCCTTTCCTGCACCCATACAGGGAGTCCATCTCTTGCCGAGACTCTGCCACCCCAGGGCTCAATCTTGAAGAACCCAGGGTACACTCACATTTTGAGGTGTCCATTTTAAGCATCTTTATTTTTAATTTCTTCTCTATCTTAGTGCCACCAGGTTTATCCATTGTGAATAGAAAGCAGAAACTGCCAGCTCTTTCCTTGGACTTCCCTGCTCCCTTGGTATGTGACCCCTCACCCCATTCCGTCCATTTCACTGTCATGGATGGGTAGCAGAGGGCTCCCATGCAGTTTTTCAGGTGGTCCTGTGTGATCCCATGACCAGTTTATGTTGTTTAACCAATCTTTCAAACCAGCAAATGTTTGGAAATTAGGGGAAAATGAAATTCTTTCCAGTGGTTGCTGTTACAAAGAAATCAATAAAAATTTTGAATATCAACTTGGTGGCTTAATTTCTGAAAGTTTTGGGATAAAATTCTGTTGAGAGTATTTTTCTTATTCCTAGAGTAGGAGGTACAAAGGTATGTGTCAGCTTTCCACACTTAGGGAGCACTTTTGTTGTCTGTGGGCCTGGGTGTGTGAGGGGAAGCTTACATGCAACAGGATATAGGATGCAAGATCCCAAGCAGTAGTTGCAGTAGTTTAAGTGTTGTGCCACAGTAGCTGCCCTGGGATTCTCAGTCTTTAAACTACAGTTTCCTCTTTATAACATTTTAGGGGGAATCTTCCATACATAGGGAGAGCAGGATTCCATGTGTTGGTTCACTCCCGGAATGCCATGACCTAACTTGTTGTACCACAGTGCTGGTCCTTCAACTGTGGTTTCTTGAGCCCAGGCACGACTCCAGCAAATCCAGCTCCTGCCTAGGCCAGGATTACCACTTTGACTGAGCCCGAGCCATGGCTGTGTCACACCACCACAGCTGCCAGTTACTTGAGGCTAGAGCACAAGAGAAAAGCAAACAGGGTAGGGGCAGATTTGACCTGTACCTACAGTCCCTGTTAAATGGCTACGCTGCCTTGCTAAGCAGCCTGGGCTTAGCCCCATTCTCCAAAGCCATGCTGGGGTCTTCATCCAGATGAAGGTGCTTGTACTCCAGAGAACCTGGTCTCTCCCAGTGTTGGACGTGGTTCATGTGTTGTCAGCATAGTCTACAGGGTGCTGGTGGGGCACTTTATGGGAGGTAGTACAGGCTTAGGGAGCACTGCCAGCTAACAGTGCCAGATCCCACAAATGTGTGTGGAGCGGGGGAGGGAGTTCTTTTTTATATATCATGCCCTTCCCCCAACCTCAGGTATGAGCATACTTCAAATAGTTCATGGCAAAATGGACTTTAAAAAGCTTTATTTGGGTGCCCCAAATAAACCCATGCATTTTTTTGTAATACGCGTGTTCCACATACTTTTTGAAGACTTCCTTGTGTTTTGTTTAATGACCAAAAATGGACTCCTAGGTATTCCTTTTGCTGTGCTGAACTGGAATCCAGCAATCACCACGAACCACCAGTCACAAGGGGATCGGCCTGGAGGGCAGGCCTGGCTTAAAGTTCCTGACTCTTTGCTCTCCAGCCAACACAAGCTCAATGTGTTCGGATAGGCCGGTGGGTACTGGTCCACCTAGCTGCTCAGTGGTTTTGTAATCACTGTTAGCCTTACAGAGCTGGGGGCCTCAGGAACGTGGAAACTGAGGTAAACTGGCACCAACTTGTAATTGATGCGGTTTGTGTCTGCCAGGACAGACTGATGGGTGTCAGGTAGGAGTTCCTGCCACTCCTGCCCTGGGTACCAGCCTGCCTTATTATGGATGCAACTCAGTAGCAGAGACAAACTCCAGGGTACCTCTCAACAAGGCAGATTGCCATTGGCCAGCAAGAGAGACATGGTGGAGGCGGTGGGAAATCCCCTTCCCTAGCCCACATTTCAATCCTGGGGCAGAGGCCAGGTCTAGAAACCACTTAGGAGAATTCATGAAAGCTATAGAGGATGTTGCTCCAGCTCCCCAAACCAACATGCAAGTTCAAAGGCTTCCCAGGGTCTCACAGTCAGGGAAGAACTTTACCCCCTCCATACACACCTATGCGTCGTACTCGCCTCAGGTTTTTTTTTTCCAAGTAGGCAAAAACTACCAACCCCCAACACTGGCCTCCTCCACTCCCTGACGAGGGCCCTACTGTCTGCTTCAGTCCCCATGGGCAGAGCAACTCATGCCCTCCTGGATTCTTTGGGGATTAGCTGAGACAAACTGGCACCAACTTTTAATAGATGATGATCCGATGCCTTCCAGAGCGCAGGCCAATCCTGCGTCTGACCCCGGGGTCCTGTCAGAGGCACCCACATTCCTCCACAATCATGTCCTTATGGTGGTCCAGCAGCACTCTGCCATTGTCCACGTACAGCATGCTCAGCGGCTTGGTCTTCACCGGGGCACAGCAGGTGGAGGGGACTCGGTGGGGCTGGTAACGCTTCAGCAGACTCTGAAAAGGAGGACAGGTGGCTCAGTGCCCATTCCAGAGTGCAAAAAATAGAAGAAAGTTATTTTCATAAACTGGCATGCCAAGGGAGTGTGAGCTCTTTGACCTCTAGCTTGACTTATTTATTTATTTTTTAAGAATGGCCTCAGCCCAGCGCAGTGGCCTAGCAGCTAAAGTCCTCGCCTTGTATGCACCGGGATCCCATATAGATGCCAGTTCTAATCCCAACAGCCCCATTTCCCATCCAGCTCCCTGCTTGTGGCCTGGGAAAGCAGTTGAGGACAGGTCAAAGCCTTGGGACCCTGCACCTGCGTGGGTAGACCCCGAAGAAGCTCCTGGCTTCAGAACAGCTCAGCTTCAGCCGTTGCAGCTGCTTGGGGAGTGAATCATTGGACGCAAGATTTTCCTCTCTGTCTCTGTTTATCTGACTTTGCAATAGAAATAAATAAATAAATAAATCTTTAAAAAAAAAAAAAAAGAGCTGCAGGTTCCGGGGAGTGTTAGTCCAGGCTTCATGGAATAATATGAGGATGGTTGGATCCCACCTGACTTCTGAAGGCAAGGTGGTGCAGTGGCAATGTCAGCGTCAACTAATATTCTATGCTTTCCATCTCTCTTTTTTTTTTTTTTTACGATTTATATATTTTTATTGCAAAATCAGATATATGGAGGAAGATGTTCCATCTGATGATTCACTCCCCAAACAACTGCCATGGTCAGAGTTGTGCCATTCTGAAACCAGGAGCCAGGTGCAGGGTCCCAAGGCTTTGGGCTGTCGACTTCTTTCCCAGACCACTTCTTTCCCAGACCACTTCTTTCCCAACCAGGGATCTGGTTGGGAAGTAGGGTTGCTGGGATTAGAACTGGTGCACATATGGGATCCTGACAAGGACTTAGCCACTAGGCTACCACGTGGGGCCCTCCAGCTCATTCTTCCTAACCTACCAGTCGTCTGTTCTCTGCCTAGCATCTCCTAGGCCTCAGGCTGATCAGTGGCACCAGCGGCAGCTTTTGGCCTTGTCTACTCCTGCAGGTTGGGTGGTGCCAACTCCTGTCTCAAGCAGCAAAAGTTTAGCAGCTAGTGGTGGATGCTTGAATGGGTGAACACAACACAGCAAGTATCCTTCCCTCTTCCCCGGCACAACCTCCCACCTCTTCGCACCTGGATGTAGGCATGGTTGGTTGGATGAAACTCCTCCCCTACTGGGTTAGGACACTCTCCCTCACAGCGGTAAGCGTTGTACTGCTTGGGGTAGATGATCCAGGAGCCCCAGCCGATGAGGTTGAAGTCCACCTGGAATTTGACCTTGCGACACAGCTGGCTTCTGTCCGGCACGTGATGCCGTCGGCGCCTCCTGTTCTTCTCCTGGGCGAGCTGACCCTCCTGTGCCCTCCAGGAGCTCTCGGCTTCCCACAGCAAGGTGGCGCCGCCCAACCGTCTCTGCTCCCGAGAGAGGTTGGAGTGGAGCATCAGGACGACACTGGGGGCAGAGTCGGTGCTGGGTGGGCCAGGAGATGGCTGTAAGCACACTCTATCCAAACTGGACACCTGCTCCTCCAGTGCCCTGGGGTGCCTCAGCCACTTGGAGAGTGGCCTGGTCACCTCCAGGACCATGCTGCCCGAGGAAAAGGTGACCTGGGACAGTGTGACGGTGAACAGCTCCATCCGAAGACGCTCCAAGCAGCCAGCTGGGTCCTGCTCTGCATCTGCCTTTGACTGGTGGAAGATCTCCACGGTGAGCGGGCCTTCGGCCAGGAAGTCCCTAGGGCTGGACGGCTGCAGCCGGAGCTCAGCCCACACCAGCTCCTCCTCCTGGTTCAGGAAGGAGAAGTCAAAAGCAAAACTCCAGTTCTGTCCGGCCACTTTGACATCTGGATGAGAGAAAACCAGGAAGGAAGTGAGTAGGGGTGGGTAGGGGCTGGTGATGTTACCAAACCCATTTTAGAAGGAAGGAAAACTTAGGCTCAGAGGTGAAAGGACCTGCCTACAATGCCACCCTTGGAAAATGGTAGAGCCAAGAGTAAACTTGGATTTGCTCAACTGCAAAGCCCTAAGTCCAAACAGCTGCTCTACCAGTGTCTCCACGTGGCAGCTGGAGAGCACCTGGAAGAGCCAGGTATCCCCCTCTCTCCTCACCTGGGCTCCTCATTCTGGGGAGCCTGACTCCCAGCGCACTGGGCTCCATGTGACTGCAGGGAAGGAGCCCAGAGCTCTCAGAGGCATAGGTGACAGCAGCTGGGGCTGCTCACTGAGCACCACTCCCTAGAGGCAGCAACTTGGCAGTTCTCCGCCCACTGGTCTTTGCTACCAGCCTTCAGGATGGTCACCCACCTCCTGCCTCTGGGGCTGACCCACAGCAGTCACACACCCAGCTGGTCCCTTCCACCTGCCTAGGGACAGGTGAGCCCAGTCAGGCTTAGAAAGCCTTGCAGAGCACACTCCTTTTATCTCAGTCCTACTTTTGTATGTCAGGCTGGCACATACTTGTGGATTTGTAGCTCACTTAGAAGTGATCCTGAACTTTTGTTAAGGCTGTTTCCCCCACCTTTGCAATGGCAGCAAGAGTGTTTTACCCAGCTCTGCTGTGTCTGCTGTTTATTGCTTTATTGCCTGGCAGAGCGTCTCAGGTCACACACAGCCTGTGTTAGAGGAGGGCACTTCCCAGCTTCAGGCCCCAGGCAGCTGTGCTTTTTCACTTAAGTCTCCACTGCCCTGCTCATTAGCACCTGCAGGAGGCAGTAACCTGTCTTTAGAGGCCTGGGGCAGAGGCTGACAGCACCTGATGAGCTATCTAAGCCACCCCACCTGACCAGCTGGGACATGGGTGGGGCACTGTGACAATTCCTGGCCACCTGTAGCAGGGGGTCTGGGGGCAAAGAATTGGAAAGTATTTTCTCTCGGGGCAGATATTGTGGTGCAGCGTCCCATATTGCAGTGCTGGTTCAAGTCCTGGCTGCTCCACTTATGATCCATCCCTGTTAACTGTGCCTGGAAAAGCAGCAAATGATAACCCAAGTACTTGGGTGCCCTTGCACCCACATGGGAGACTTAGATGAAGCCCCTAGCTGCAGCTTTGCTTATCCTGGCCATGTGACCATCAAAGATTCCCTCTCAACTCTGATTTTCAAATAATTTAAAAAAAAATTTTTTTTTATTGCAAAGTCAGATATACAAGAGAGGAAGAGAGATGGAGAGGAAGATCTTCCGTCCGATGATTCATGCCCAAAGTGACGGCAATGGCCGGTGCTGTGCCGATCCGAAGCCAGGAGCCAGGAACTTCTTCTAAGTCTCCCACATGAGTGCAGGGTCCCAAAGCTTTGGGCCGTCCACAAGCAGGGAGCTGGATGGGAAGCAGGGCTGCCGGGATTAGAACCGGCATCCATATGGGATCCCAGAGCATGCAAGGCGAGGACTTTAGCCGCTAGGCCATGCCGCCAGGCCCTCAAATAATTATTTTTAAAGAGTGAGAAAATATCCTCAGGGTGAGAAAACCAATCACTCCACCTAGTACCATAAATGTGATCTGATGGGGAATGTGGGAGAGGGGTTCGCAGACATCCTAAAACCCACCCACATGAGAGTTGCAGACCCCAGTGATATTTTGAGTTCCCTCTCCCTGCAAAGTGGGAAGGATCCGGGTTCCTTCCCCTCGCTAGGGTCTCTGGGAAAGGAGAGCAGGGATAAGCGGAGTGCCTTTCTACACTGGTGCTAATTATCAGCATTAGCTGCCAATGTTTTCCAAGCATTATCTCTGTGGCCCCCACCTTGGAGGCCCACAGGCAGGGAGGTGAATATTGGTAAGCTCCAGCTCCAAACTCATCACACTGTTAACTGCAACATGAATACACACATACACCCAGGGAGAGTTGGAACTTGCTTTCTCCACCACTCTTTCCCTGCCCCCAGGCCTTCTGTTCTTAGAAGACTAAGCCAGGGGCCAGCATGGGGTGTAATGGGTTAATTCCTTTTCTGAGAACCAGGCGGCTCCACTTCTGATCCAGCTGCGTGCTAACTCCCCTAGAAAAGCAGTGGAGGATGGCTCAGGTCCTTCGGCGCTTGCACCTATGTGGAAAATCCAGGTGGAGTTCCCTGGCTCAGCCCTGGCTGTAGCAGCCAGTTTGGGGAAGTAAACCAAGCGGGTGGGAAATTTCTCTCTCTTCCCCGGCCCCCACCCCCGTGACTCTGCCTTTCGGATAAATAAATCTTAAAAAAAAAAAAAAAAAAAGAAAAAACAAAGCCAAGAAATGGTGAACGTGTTCTGTGCATTCACACAGCTGCAAAGGAGAAGCTTCCTAATAACAAAGGAAAAGCATCCCAGCCAGACCGTGCGCCAGAGACTCAGAGGGTTGGGGAGCAGGGTTTGAGGCAACGCAAGCCGATTTTCCAGCTTGCCAGTAGAACACCTTTCTAAAAGGAAGCGACCTGGAAAAGGCGCGCCCTTCCCCCTCGTCGCATTGGCCCGCTTTCCCTCTGCCCTCCCTCTCCCCCACCTCGGGCTGTCCTCGTCTGGCTGAGCCGGTGCTGACCCTTCCGGCGAGGGTCACCGCCGCCTGACGTGGCGCGGGGAGGGGCCGGTGGGCGGCACGTCGGGTCGCACAGAAGATGTGGATTGAAGCCCGCGCAGGGGAGGGGCCGTCTGGCCCCCCCAGGAGGAGAGAGGGCGGGGTGAGAGGGCGCCGCGGGGTGCGGATTTCGCTGGTGAGGGGGCCCTCTGCTTGGATCTCGACCTATTATACCACACGTCCCCGAGTCCAGAACGCACCGCCTCCGGCCGCCTCCAACCCTGGCCACTCGGGGACCCAGGACTGCCCCAAGCCGCCACTTTGGGCCTGCGTTCCCAGGACTCGTACCTGTGAACCTTAGTTCCTAATGTCACTCCCAACACCAGACCCAGGGACACGTTACCCTAACTCAGAAGAAGGAAAAATATCCGAGGGGGACCCGGCGCAGTGGCCTAGCGGCTAAAGTCCTCGCCTTGAACGCCCCGGGATCCCATATGGGCGCCGGTTCTAATCCCGGCAGCTCCACTTCCCATCCAGCTCCCTGCTTGTGGCCTGGGAAAGCAGTCGAGGACGGCCCAAAGCTTTGGGACCCTGCACCCACGTGGGATACCCGGAAGAAGTTCCTGGCTCCTGGCTTCGGATCGGCATAGCATCGACCGTTGCGCTCACTTGGGGAGTGAATCAACGGACGGAAGATCTTCCTCTCTGTCTCTCCTCCTCTCTGTATATCTGACTTTCCAATAAATAAATAAATCTTCAAGACAAAACAAAACAAAAATAATTAAATAAATAAACCTTTTAAAAAGTATATCCAAGGAAAAGAACGGTAGCAGTTAGGACCGCTTGTTGTTACTACTGGTGGCTGAGTGGGGCGTGTCATGGTGGGCGTCGCCCCGAGCTCCCCAGTTGTACCCAGGAGGTTGGGTCTCACTGCTCTCCCCATTTCACAGATGCGTGAGCGGAGGCGCCAGGATATCACACCAAAGCTCCACGCAAGTCGAAAAGCGGCGTGATCAGGCTCCCGGTTCCACCCCAAACCCAGACCTAGCAGGCAGAGCGCCCGACTCCCGCCCTCGTGATCGTGGATACCTCTCAGCTATAGCTGTGCGCGCCAAAGCACCCAGACTCAAGAGACCCGCAGCCTTCCGAGTCCCCCAACCCCAGCGCGCGCCCTACATCGAGGGGCGCCTACCTTGCGCTTGCAGGCTGCGGATGATGTCGGCGCGCGGCAGAGGGTCGCGGTAGAGGCTCAGCATGATTGCAAGAGAGGTGGGCGACGAGGGTTGCTTCGGCGCATACAGGGGCTCTGTAGCCAGGGTCGCGGCGCCCGCCTGCAGCAGAGCCCACCAGGCGTGCAGGAAGAGAAGAGACGCAAGACGCTGGGCGTACATGGTGGGCTAACCGGCCCTGAAACTTACACCTCTGCCGCTTATATCCTGACCCTGCGCAGCCGCCCCGCCCCGCCCTTCCTCCCGCCCGAGAAGCTTTTTTAAGATCTCATACTCTGCCACCTGGAGTGGAGGAGGGAGGGGTGGCCGCATAAAGGGATACCGGACAGGGCGAGCTAGACCTGAGCCCGGTAGCCAGCTGCAGAGGGCTCTGGGGTCTTGCTGCTAAAAGAGGTAAAACTTAGAGCCAATGCAGCCAAGTTCGTAAAGCCTTCGGAGCTGTGGCTTCCTTTCCTGCCGCCCCTGAGCTACCTGCCCCTTCTTCCACCCGTGGGTTCCAGGTGTTGCCTGGGCATCTTTGAGGCAGCCATGCTGGGTGTAAGCTCTCCTAAGGAACTGTCCCGAGGTGCACCACTGTCCTCTGGGACAGCCTGTCTCCAGCCTCCAAGGTGGAAGAGAACAGGAGGGGCCAGGATAAAGACTTCTCCATCTGAAAAGAGTCACCAGGGGAAGCCAGATAATGGGAAAATGGCATTTAGCTCCCTCCCCCGCCCCCACCACCGGCATGCCTCACCCCTGTGATTTAAGGAATGCACAGCCTGGCTGTGCCACTCTGCACGCATTGTGAGGGTTGCTGGATGCTTGGGCTTCAGCTGGGGGAGCCCTCATTGCCAACTCTGTGGTCTCAGGCCTTGCCTTATCTGCGTAAGAGCCCTCCTAGCTCTGTCTCTCTTGTTGGCACAGCCCTGCCGGAGCTGGAATTGCCATTAAAGAAATGTAAATTCCTGCCCCGGGGTCTCCACCTGTTTCCGGAGCACGGAAGGCTCTTTCTCCATCTGTGTTTTTCTTTCCCGCAGAGCACTTTGGCTTTGAACCTGTACCAGACCCTGCCATGCGCCAGGCACAGGGCCGTGCACCTCACACACCTCCGTGCATTCCTGGTGACAAAGATCCCCGTCTCCCGCAGGTGTGAGAAGAGGGAAGGTGGCTTTCACCAGGCTCAGCTAGGGGCTTCAAGCCTGTACCTCCTGCCTGTTCTCCCACACACTCTCCCCCGCTCCCCAGGCTGTTATGGGCAGCAGGGGAAAGCCTCGTCCGAGGACCAGGAGAGTTGGGGTACCGATCACCATAGACTCTGGACTGTCTGCACTCAACCACCTGTTCATTCTATAAAGGTTGCTCCTCTTCTCTCCTAGTCCATATCTTGTCAAAATCCAAGGAATCTTGGGTAAGTAGGTGAACCAGTGAAGGGTGCTGTGTTTGGGCTTGCCTGCAGATAAGCATCACCTGGAATTTTTGTTAACAAAAAACATCTAGGTACCAGCCCAGACCTTCAGAATGAGAATTTGGAGGGAGGACTTGGTCATCTGCATATTCAACAGGCACCCGCAGAGGACTCACCAGGTGCCTTTGAGAACCTTGGTGGGGAGAAGGGGAGGGTTTTAGTTGGTTCTATTCTCTGCAAGCTTTCATACTTGGCTGGAAATACCTTTCCTTCCCCCCACAAATTAATTGGACTTGTAACCACCCTCCAAGACCTGGTGTCACTGCCAAGGACTAAACGTGCAGGCCTGGTTAGGAGCCCTGGGCAGGGAGGTTGTCTTCCCTCCTCTCCAGCTTGCAGCCTTAGAGCATAGGTTACTTCAACCCAGCCCCTCTTCTTTATAGACTCCTCCCCAGAGGTTGAGGACCCTCCCTTCCAGGGTCATTGTGGGGCCTGACGGCTGTGGCCTAGCTACCAAAGGCCTCACATTGAACGCGCCACGATCCCTTTTGGACGCTGGTTCTAATCCTGGCAGCCCCACTTCCCATCCAACTCCCTGCTTGTGGCCTGGAATAGCAGTCAAGGACCACCCAAAGCCTTGGGACCCTGCACCCGTGTGGGAGACCTGGAAGAAGTTCCTGGCCCCTGGCTTCGGGTTGGTGCAGTACCTGCTGTTGTGGTCACTTGGGGGGTGAATCATTGGACAGAAAATCTTCCTCTCTGTCTTTCCTCCTCTCTGTATATCTGACTTTGCAATAAAAATAAAATAAATCTTTAAACAACAAATAAAAAACAAAGATCATTGTGAAAGTCCCTGTCTGGGATATAGTCCTAAGAATGACAGCACGCCTTTCGTACAGGCAATCGGAGCACAGGAGTTAGAAGTTCATTCCAAGTCCAGCTTTATGAGGCTGACTCAATGGCTCATTGGCTAATCCTCTACTTCCAAGTACTTGTATCCCAAATGGACGCTAGTTCATGTCCCGGCTACTCCACTTCCTATCCAGATCCCTGCCTGTCTGGGAAAGCAGAGGAGGATGGTTCAAAAAAAAAAAAAAGGTACAGGATCTTATACTTGAGTGAGAGGAGTGAGAGACTGGAAGAGGCTCCGGATTCCTGGCTTCAGATTGGCTCAGTCCCAGCCATTGTGGCCACTTGGGGAGTAAAGCAGTGGACAGGAGAGGTATCTCTCTGTCTCTGTAAATCTGCCTTTCTGGCCCGGTGTGGTGGCCTAGTGGCTTAAGTCCCTGCTTCCCATTTGGTGTGCTGGTTCATATCCCAGGTGCTCCACTTCCCATCCAGCTCCCTGCTTGTGGCCTGGGAAAGCAGTCAAGGACGGCCCAAAGCCTTGGGACCCTGCACTCGTGTGGGAGACCTGGAAGAAGTTCCTGGCTCCTGGCTTTGGATCAGCGCAGCACCAGCTCTTGTGATCACTTGGGGGGTGAATCATTGGGTAGAAGATCTTCCTCTCTGTCTCTCTTCCTCTCTGCATATCTGACTTTCCAATAAAAATAATAAACAAATCTTAAAAAAAAAACACCTTTGTTTGCTTTTTTGGCTGTATCCCATGTGTTTTGATATTTTAATTTCAGTTTAGTTCCTTCCAAATAATCTCTTTTCTCGAATTCATCACGTGCTCATGAATTACATGATGCCATCGTTCCCCACACCCCCCCCAAAAAAATGCCTTTCCAATACAATTAAATAAAAAAATTTGTTTAATTCCATTTTTGGCCCAGTTAGGTGGAACCGAACAGCCTTGGTCACCAGGATTGCGAAAGAGCAAACTGGTGGCACATCTACTTTCTGAGCAGGGCCTGAAGCTTCTTGAAATCAAAGCTTTCTTCCTCTTCTGTCCTTCACACTGGGTGGCACCCAGTAGGTGCCCAATCACCTTTTCATTAGAATGAATGCTGATAACAATGGCCGTAGCCGACCTCCACTGCATGCCCTGCGCACCAGGCGCTTAATAAAGCTTGCACTGATCCTGGCAGAAACTGAGAGGGGATGAGGTAACTTGCTTTAGGCATTAGAAGTGGAAACTGCTGGGCCTCAAGGGCTCTATGCGTGTTCCCGTTGCTCCTTCACAGCTAGGGGTGAAAGTGGAACTGGTACCCAGGAAACGTTTTAAACACTTTCCAAGCCTTGTCTTTCTCAGACCTGGCAACCGCAGACAGAGCTGCTTTCTGATGTGTATTGCCCCACAGCCGCAACCTGGGTTCTGGAATTTCTCTGTCCCATCAGGGCAATTTAACGAAACTCATCTGTCTCTGAACTTTGTGGAAGAAGCTGAGCCTCACTGCGACAGAGGGTAACGTGCATCTCGTTAGAAATGTGTATCACGTAATCCGGGATCTGTTTCCTGCAAGAAACACCAGAAGTGTCCTTTTGGGGAGTGACACTTCACACTTCCCCTGCCCCAGACAGACTGACCTACTGATTACCTGACCCAGGAGATAACCCCTGAGGGCTGTCCCAGCCAGCTGCGGGGAAGGGAGGGCAAAGTCCCTTGAAGTTCTCCAGTGCTTTCCATGGGACATCTGGGACCCTCCTCAGCCAGGAGCAGCAAGGGCTGGTATGGTTCAGTGCTTTGAGCTCCAGAAGGCAGAATTTGGATCCTTCTCCATCACTTAGGACCTGGGTGCTTCAGGCCAGTCAAGCTTCTGCTTACTCGGCTATAAACTGGAGAAAAATAATACCATCCACCTGACAGAAAGATTGTACATCATGCCTGGTGCACGGGGCTGATCTTGTAGGAGCAGCAGGTTAAACTGCCACTTGCGGCGGCAGCATCCCCTGTGAGCACCACTTTGAGTCCTGGCTGCTCTACTTCCTCTCCAGCTTCCTGCTAATATACCTGGGAAGGCTGTAGAAGATGGCCCAAGTGCTTGAGACCCTGTCACCCAAATGGGAGACCTGGATGGAGTTCCAGGCCCCTGACTACAACTTGACCCAGTCCCAGCTCTTGTGATCATTTAGTGGAGAGAAGATCTCTGTCCTACTATGTTTTCAAATAAACAGATAAATCTGGTGTGTGGGAGGAAGCCATAGTACCTGTAGCATTTGGTCATTCATTTAGGCATTCTTTGAATCAAGCTGCTTCTCTGTGAGTCTGTAGCACGTTTAACCAACTGGGGTCAAGGACATGTAACTAACAAATATTTCCTTGTGCCAGGCTTGCCTCTGGCCACCTGGCACATGGAGTGGCCCTTTGACATGTGCAGTTTTGCATCCGTGGATTCAACCAAACCACGAGGGAAAATATTCAGAAAAACCACCCCTCCTGTACTAGAACATGTCTTTTCCCCCTAAATAATTCAGTACAATGTTCTGCCTAGAATTTCCATTGTGTTAGTTATTGTAAGTAACCTGGAGACAGGTGTGAAATATATGGCAGGAAAGGGGAACTTGGTGAAGCAGTTAAGATGCCCATAAGGGGCCCAGTGGCATGGCCTAGCGGCCAAAGGCCTCACCTTGAACGCACCGGGATCCCATATGAGCGCCAGTTCATATCCCAGGTGCTCCACTTCCCATCCAGCTCCCTGCTTGTGGCCTGGGAAAGCAGTCAAGGACAACTCAAAGCCTTGAGACCCTGTACCCATATGGGAGATCCAGAAGAAGCTCCGGGCTCCTGGCTTTGGATCGGCTCAGCTCCAGCCGTTGAGGCCACTAGGGGAATGAATTAACGAACAGAAGACCTTTCTCTCTTTTCTCCTCTGTGAATCTGACTTTCCAATAAAAAACAAATGAATCTTAAAAAAAATCCACATAAACTGGAATAAACCAGTAAGTTTAAGAAAGATAAAGCCTATGGGAGGATGTATGGAGTTTATGCAAATGCTGCATCATGTTACACAAGGATCTTGAGCATCCATGTATGTCTGTATCCTTGGGGGTCCTGAACTCAGTCACCCATGGTCACAGAGGGAGGACCGTGGGTGAGCCTGTGAGAGCCCTGGAGGTGGGACTTTGCAGCAGCAGCTCTGTGAGATGGCTGGCAGCATCTGCATCACATTCTTTCAGAGCTTGGAGCCACACTCTGTACCTGGGGGCTCTGTAAGTGCCAGCCAAGTGAAAGAATGAAATCTGTTCCCAAAGCCAGGACCCTGATGCCCCTGCCTATCACATGCTCCTTCCTGCCCCCTCACAGCCCCCCACAATTAAGACACTGTGAAAATCCCCTCCTCTGCAGACACGTCGTTCTCCACAGAGATTTTGTAGAACCGTCTTCCAAGTATAGCACCGGGGAGTCCGTATCTAAGTTCTCAACAATGACAGCCAAGAGACCAAGAGCTTTGTAGAAGAAGCAGAGGTGACTCCCAGAGCCCAGGCTTTGGCTGCTAACCAAGCATCAGTGAGATGTGCAGCCTGCATGAGCACATCAGCCCTGCAAACATGTGCATGGGCTCCTCGGCTTCCTGCCCCCACCTGCTTTACACAGTACTGCTGGTTGATCCTGAAAGTTCATGTCCAGGGCTGAGGCATCATCCACTGAACACACATGGCTTGCATTGACCAGGAGGTATTCCCAAGCCCCTACCTCCAGCCCTGCTGCCCTCAGTCCTCAGCTCCAAGTGCCTCCCTTCCACAGGCACGGCAGCATTCTTGGCTGTCCCTCCTCGTCCTGAGCACTTTTGCCCCTTGCTTACTCACCCAAGGCATTGCTGTGTGCCCCACAGACTGGCTTTAGAAACTGTTCTTCCACAAAACCCTCAGGTACTATCCCAGCCCCACAGCACCCTCCTCATTCAGCCTCCTTGATCCTGGGACAAGGTTCTCCTGGCTCAGACCTCTACTACCACTGCTCATCCTGGGGCCTGCTTCCGCGTGTCCTGCAAAATGCTGAGTCAAGAGCCTGGCACTCAGTAAATGGAGACTGCCACCTGGGCTGCAATAGGCCTGGCTTGTGCCCAGGTGTGTCTCATTTCCCCATGGCCAATGCTCCTTAAAAGGAAGCTGCGGCCACAGCTTTTGTCCATGGTCTGTCCTCTGGAGACAGCCACAGTGCCTGCCACATGGTGGATGGGAAGACAGATACTCTGCGGTCAGCTGGGGACAGCAGGTGCCTGGCTGCCCCATGTCCCTTTTTTTAGGGACTCACCTGAGGGTCTGGGGACCTGACCTGGGCTGGAGGAAATAGAAATGATGTATAATTTTGAAGTGTGCTTGCATTATTCACTTTAGCCTTTCTCTTGAGCCAATGAAATAGATTGGGGATTTACTCCCATTCTATAGGTGAGAAAACTTGAGGTTCAGAGGGCTTGAGCGGCTTGCCGTGTCCCAGCATGGATACTGCTATGTCCCCTGTATAGACAGACGGGCCTTTAGCAACTCGTATCTTCTAATCTGTCCTCCTGCCCTCTGCCTCACCACCCTGCCTATTTATTCCACAGTGAAACCAGGGTCGATGTTCAACTTGTTATGTCTGTCCCGCTTAAACTTTTATCTGTTCCCCTTGCCCTGCACAGAGCCAAAACTTAGGTTTTCCAGTTGTCCAGGTCAGCCCTTGACCCCCCTGGACTTTAGAGGCTTTTGTTGTTGTTGTTGTTTTTAAAGATTTATTTATATTTATTGCAAAGTCAGATTCACAGAGAGAAGGAGAGACAAAGATTTTCCAGCCATTGGTTCACTCCCCAAGTGGTCACAATGGCTGGAACTGAGCTGATCCAAAGCCAGGAGCTTCTTCTGGGTCTCCCATATGGGTGTAGGGTCCCAAGACTTTGGGTTGTCCTTGACTGCTTTCCCAAGCCACAAACAGGGAGTTGGATGGGAAGTGGAGCAACTGGGATATAAACAAGCACCAATATGGGATCCCAGCACATGCAAGGCGAGGATTTTAGTCACTAGCCCACTGCTCTGGGCTCTTCTTTTTTTTTTTTTTTGTCATTTATTTTTACTTCATTTGAAAGGCAGAGAGAAAGATATTTCAACCATTGTTTCACTTTCCAAATGCCCCAAAATCTGGGAACCCAGAACTCTGTCTGGATGTTAGGGACCCAAGGACTTGAGCCATCATCTGTTACCTCTTCCCACCACCCAAGGAAGCTGGATGGGAAGCAGAGGAACCGGGACTACAGCCAGGCATTTGGACATGGGATCTTAGCTGCTGGTCCAAGTGCCTGCCCCGCCATAGCGCTTAAGTCGTGCAGGTGCTTAGTACACAGTGATTGAATGAATACATTTAACTCAGCATCTGTTCTTGGGGGACACAGAGCTAGGGCCAGGACTGGGAGGAGCCTTCTTGGCCCAGCAGTCACCAAAGGATCCTAAGCCCCCAGGCCACAGTCTGCTCTGGTTTCAGGGTGCTTGGCCTCAAGGGCACATGGTGAGGGTCTTGCCTGTCATGCCATCAGCCAGAAAGCCTCTTCTTGGTGCTCCTAGGCGCTTGCCAGCAGGATCACAGTGATCTGCTGTGTGTTGCTCCCGCTGCCCTCTCACTGCCATCCTCCCCTGTGAGCCTAGCAGGAGCCAAGTGACCTGCGTGGGGCAGTGTCACCGGGAGGTTGTCCTGTCCAGCCAGTGTTGGGGGTGGGGATGGGTCCGTCTGCCTCTGCTTCCATGGCCAGGCTGTCCTCCCAGCCCCTCCCCAGTGGAGCCCAGGCTCAGGCCTGCTTCCCACAGGGTCAGGAGGTGACGGCTCAGGCTGGCCTGGGAACCCTGCAGAATGGGAAGGTTTTGTGAAACAAACAAAGGGACCACCAGAAGGATGCCTCTTCCCTCCCTCCCCGGAAGCTTCTGAGAGATTCCCACGACCCAGACAGACACCATGGTCTCAGCCCACTTCTACCTACCCCTCTACCCCAGCCTCTGTACCAGGAAACCCTGGGGTTGCAGTGGATTTGGAATTGGTGACTGAACTCCAGGCCTGGTGTGTGTGTGTGTGTGCACGAGCTGGGATCCCATATGGGCGCTGGTTCTAACCCCAGCAGCCCCACTTCCCATCCAGCTCCCTGTTTGTGGCTTGGGAAAGCAGTCAAGGACAGTCCAAAGCCTTGGGACCCTGCACCTACATGGGAGACCCAGAAGAGCTTCTGGTTCCTGGCTTCAGATCGGTGTAGCACCAGCCATTGCGCTCACTTGGGGAAGTCAATCATCAGACAGAAGATCTTCCTCCGTCTTTCCTCTTCTCTATATGTCTGACTTTGCAATAAAAATAAATAAATCTTTTTAAAAAAAGTATAAAAAATAGAAACTTACAGAACTGTCTCTGATGATTTATGTAAATTTCCTTTGTAATTAGTTTTATAAACTAGAATTTTTTTTTTCTTAAACATTTATTTATTTTTTTATTGGAAAGTCAGATATGCAGAGAGGAGGAGAGACAGAGAGGAAGATCTTTCATCTGATGATTCACTCCCCAAGTGGCCACAATGGCTGGAGTTGAGCCAATCCAATGCCAGGAGCCCAGAGACTCTTCCAGGTCCCACGTGGTTGCAGGGTCCTCGACTGCTTTCCCAGGCCACTTGTACGGAGCTGGATGGGAAGCGGGGCTGCTGGAATTAGAATCGTCACCCATATGGTATCCTGGCACGCGCAAGAAGAGGACTTTAACTGCTAGGCTATCATGCTGGGCCCAAGATTTATTTATTTTTATTGGAAAGGCAGATTTACAGAGAAGAGACAAAGATTTTCCATCTACTGGTTCATTCCCCAAATGGTCACAAATGCTGGAACTGAGCCAAAGCCAGGACCTAGGAGTTTCTTCTGGGTCTTCCATGTGGGTGTAGGGTCCCAATGCTTTGGGCCATCCTCCACTGCTTTTCCAGTCCACAAGCACATTGTTGGATGGGAAGTGGAATAGCTAGGACCCATACTGTTGCTTATATGGGATGCTGGCCTATCAAGGGGAGAATTAGCCTGATATGCTGCAACATTGGCTCTAAGTATAACAAGCTTGGTTAAGACATTGCTTGGGATGCTCATTTCCCACATCAGAGGACCTGTGAGGAAATCCCACCTCTGTCCCCAGCCTGGCTTCAATGTACCTGGAAAGCAGCAGAGTACACGGGGTCCTGCCAGCCAGGGGGAGACCTGGACAGAGAGCTGGGCTCCTGGCTTCAGCCTGCCTCAGCCCTGACGACTGCGGGCATTTGGAGAGTGGACCAGCAGATGAAAACTCCTGCTTCCCCTCTGTCGCTCTTTAAACAAATTCACTCAATAAAACTTTAAAACTACACATAAAAATTATTGGTCAAAATTCATGAGACCAAAGTAACGTTGCGTAAATGCTGATGTTCTGTGTATTCACAGATTTTACCCTTTGGCAGTAACAGTGTACTTCCAGTAAGGCTTGATAGCATTCTGAGTCTCAGGGAGCTGGTGTTTTAGATTCTCAGGCCTGAAGGGGACCCAGGAATCCTCACCCTCCCAGGAAGCCTCCTGAGGTGAGGCCGGAAAGAACACACACTCTTTCTCTTTGTTTTTCTCCTCTAGTTTCCCCAAGCCCACAAAGCAGGTGTTTCTTTCTGTTGTCTTTTTGATAAAGCGGAGGGATTTGTTGCTCATAGAGGCTGGGGGCTTGCCTGCGGCCACACAGTTGATTACCAGGAGGGCTAGGATGGGGACTCAGGCAGCCTGACCCCCCAAATCCATGCTTAGGTAGCTCAAGAAGGGTGGGAGAATTGCATCTCCAATTCCCCAAACCTTGTTCCTTCCCACCCCCTCACCCCATGCCCTCTGTTGGCCACTGACCACTGGTTGGCTGGTGCCTCCCCTACTCACATCAAAGAACCCCAGGCTTCAAAGGCAGCGTGGGGAGATGCACATAGCCGGCTGGGTATGCAGGGAAGCTGGGTAGAGCTAATACGATTAACCTGGGACCCAAGGAGGGGCGGAAGTATCTGCTCAGAGTAGGGAATTCACTGGAAGGAGTGCATTGTCACCCACAGCCATCCTCAGGGGGTCTTGCATTGTTGGGCTATTTGCAAAGCTCTGGACAACTGGCATCAGGGCATCAGAGTATGTCCAATCCCTAGATGTCTGATAGAAGTCTGCTGGTCCCTAAGGTGTGTTAGGCAGAACAGTGAGATTCCGCCCTGCCTAGAACTATGTCAGCCAGCCGCTGTGTGTCTCTGGAATCGCCCAAGTGATGTCTGCAGAGTGCAGTGGACTAGGGAACCAAAATCCTGGAAGGCAAAATGGGTGAGCAGAAAGAAGGGATTTGCCACCCTTGCTCTGTCTGGATCTGCCTTGGTGCTGCCCTGGGAGCGGGTAGGGATGGCCAGGCCCTGGCAGGGAAGTGTCTGACAGGGTGAGAAATTCTCTGAGACTCTGTCCAGGAGCCCACAGGACCTCCCAGTACCTTGCCTCCCAGTACTCCCAGCTGCCTGCTGTGCCAGCAGTGTGCCCTCGTGTGACACCAGGCACCTCTCTGGGGCCAACCGAGGAAGCAGTGCCTGTGTATTCCAGGCCAAACACAGAAGGGGCAGAAAAAAGGACCCTGAACCCCTGGTCCTGGAGCCCCACCTGGGCAGCTCATCAAGTCCCTCTGACATGGCTGTCCTTAGTGCCCACCCAGCTGTTGGCTAGCACCCCTCCTTTGTAGTTATGCCCACCCATGCCAGCTGCGCATGACTGGGGTCACTGCTTGCCTAACTCCATTCTATGCCTCCTGCCTGCCCCAGTCACCACGGGCTCCACTCCGATGTGGGCTGTGGGAACATCGGTGTTGCCAGGGCAGTTGTGGCCCTGCTTGGCCCTGTGGTTGATAGGGCTCCCCATCTCTTGGCTCCCCTCCATGTTCCTGGCCCAGCTCTCTGTGTCCTGGTAGCCCCTGTCCCCTCCGCTGGCCACAGGTTCTGACTTCTGCCCTCCTATGTTTTTCCTGGAGACGTTCCATAGCCTCTCTCTTTCCCCATCCCTCCCCTCACCCCGTCTAGCTGTGCATTGGGTACCTCCCGTGTGCTCCCTTACAGGCACCCCAGACACTCTCAGAGGCAGATTCCCCCTCCACCTGTCTTCTCTCCATAGTTCTCACTTCAGCCAAGCACTGCCCCCTCCCGCTGCCTGGGCCCTCCTTCCTGTTATCTTTGTGGTGTCCCACCCACACCGCCCCACAGGTTCTACTTTCAAAACTGTTCTCTGGCATCATGAGCTCCTGCCCATTTTCCTTGCCACCTCCCCCAACACCAATGCCAGCTACCCTCCTCTGTCTCTGGCAATGGCCTCCCCTCTGGACCCTGTGCCCCTTCCATTCATCCCCAGAGGAAACCAATGCTGGCTGGGAAGGCGTCCCTAATATTAGCAAGCCTCTGGATGCCTCCCCCAGCCTCAGGAATTGAAAGCAGGCTCCGGTGCCTTGGTTTGTGAGCTATGTCACTCCAGGGCAGTCATCCCCTCTCAGTTCCAAATCCTATGAGTGTGTGTTCCCCTTCAGGGCTCCTTCCTGGCCAGTTTCCCTGTTGCCAGCAGTACCCTCTCTCCCATTCTGTGCCCAGTCACCGTCTACTTAGCTGGAAAGTCTTAGTCTGACTGTGGTTTCTTGAGGCCACCCCTCTTGCCCGCCCTCAGAGCATCTTGACCCTGGGAGCTCTTGCTGTCACCCATGAACATAAGGTATTTGTGGAATTCTGGCTAGTATTTGCTTCCTGTGTCTCAGACTGTGAGCTCTGCCAGGACTATCTGGTTTGCTGGCTCCGTATCTCCTGTGCCTAGGCCACATAGTAGACATTCCCTTGCCCAGAACACCTGCTGTGATGGAGCAAGCTCATGACCAGGTGGTCAAGAGTGTCCTGTAGCCATACGGCCAGCAGGTGGCCTCCCAGGCCAAGGCAGCACTTCCTGAGCCAAACAGCAGCATGCATTTTCAGATTTCAGAACAGCTCCTGCTCCAGGTGAGAGCCACAAGGCAGATACAGGAGCCAAGCCACCATCTCTGACCTTCCGAGAACTCTCTACCCTATTTTTGTTTTTGTGAAACTTCTGGTTCCCATCATGATTACTCACCTGTCTCTCCAGGCCAGGGACAACTGGAAGCCAGGGCCCCTAACCAAAACTGTTTTTTCTCCTGGATACCTGCACAGAGCTCAGACGAACAGATGACTCCTGGAGGGGGCAGAGGCAATCGGCCCCCCAAAGAGACCATTCCCAGTGGACAATGTGAGTCCAGTTGCCTGAATTTCAGTCCCTGTTCTGTGATTTGCTGGGTATGAGATGCAGGCCAGCCGCTCAGCCAGCCCAGCTGCTGCTCCTGCCCTCTGTAAAGCAGGGACAGTCCTGGTTCCTAGGCTGCTGCGGGGTCCCAGTGAGGAGAGACCTGAGAAACCCTGAGACAGGGGCTTGGTGTGGAGGAAACACTGGCTACATGAAAGCTTTGGTGCCTAAACAGTTCTTTACCTGCCAGGGCAGCCCCGGGGCCAGCTCAGGGATGCCTATTGTTACCCTGAGTATAACTGTGCACACACACACACACACACACACACACACACACACACACACACACGGAGCAGGTGAAGAAATATCACATGGCTTTCCCAGCCTCAGCTCTAGCCAGGGCAGGGAGAGTCCAGCAAGCACCCGTCCCCTCTCTGACCCTGTGCCTCCTACACTAAGCGCCATTGGCTTGGCAAGGCAAGTTGCCATGACAACAGATGGCCAGGCTGCTGGTCAGACAGTAGCTGGTCTTGGCTGAGGCCTCTGGCTTTTTAGAGGAGCTAGCTTCCTGCCAAGGCACAGGCCTTCTTGCCATTTGGCTGTAGCTGTAATGGTTCCCAGAGCCCATGGTGGCTCTAGGTCCTGGGAAACGGAGGCTGAGGTAGCTTCTCACTACTACGGGTCCCCCTGGCCTGGGCACAGCCCCTTTGCCCATTTCTCAACCTCATTTGGAGAGGTCTGACAGGGAGGCTTTCTCCTCTCCCCGTGGGAGGTCAGACTGGGTCCAACACATAGTAGCCACTCTTAGATGTTTCAGGGTGAATAAAACAAACAAACAAAATCCCAGTTTCTGCACACCACCCTGAGGCGGTATTTCCCCACCTGCTCATCCTACATGCATTTATTTAGTTCTCATTGTGTGCCAGCCAGTGTTCTCAGGGTGGGGGCGTTCTGAGATTGGAATCCAGGTAGGCAAGCTGACCTCTTAAAGCTGACCTCTTGCCGTAGGGTGGGAAAGGATAAGGAATTGTTAGGAAATGAACCTGGGAACTGGAATGGGGCAGTGTGACAGAGAGGTGCTGAGTGTGTGTGTGTGTGGGGGGGGGCAGGGGCAGCCTCTCCAAGGAGGTGACATTAGAGCAGGGATAGATCCATATGGCAGCTCTGGAGGAAGGGCGTTCTAGTGGGAGGCCGTGACAGGTGCAGAGGCATGTGGAGGGACATGCACTGACCCCACAATGCCAACCTCACTGTTGACCACAGGCAGGAGACAGAGACTTCGAGCTCAGTTGTCCCCTGAGAGCCCCCTACTCCCCACCCCCAAGTCCTGCACAGCGCTACATCCTTTGCTACCATCTTTTGGAGTGTGCCCACTTTCAAGATGAGGGCTCAAGTCAAAGAAACACCCTAGCAGGGTGCAGTCAGGACTTGGGGAACCTGTCTGCTCTGAAGCATGACTCCCGGTATGACATCATACTGTCACCCAGGGTAGGGTAAAGGTCAAAGGCAAAGACTGGACTTGAGGAGGGTCCTGGGATCAGGTAGCTCTCAACCTGGAGTGGGTTATATTTGGGAAAACAGGTGCCGGGGGCGGGGTTCAGCACTGGAGCACCTCATCAGTTGCCAGCCCCAGCTTCCTGGGTACCTGCCTGTGGGCCACCTCTGCCTTATTGAGCTGGAGTTAAGACTGGGGATCTCTTGGCCTTCATGGGCCTGACAATGCCCCTTGCCCCTAGGCTGCCTCCAGACAGGCCGAAGCAGAGTGGAGCTGTGGGTCACCCCTTGGGGTCATTGGGGCCTTTCTTCTGGACTCAGAGCTGGATCTCAGATCCCTTGGGATTTGGAGGAAGGAATTTTTTTTGCGGGCGGGGGGTAGTGGACAATTATGTTATCTGACTCTATGCACCACCCTTTTATCTTTGCAAAACTATAGGGTACAATCTGCGTGACATCAAATTTGTGGTTCTGCTCCTTTTTAGGAAACACAACCATGACGTTACGTCCCTCCCTATTGCTGCATAGCTGTGCTCACCCTGGTCTCCATAAGGTCTTCATCTTCTCATACAGAACCACTTCCCCCCTCCCCTCAACATGCACAGTGTAACCTGGAGACTTCTCAAAATGTGATTTTGGGGAGTGGAGGTGGAAGTCCCCAGTGGAAGGGTAAGGCTGATGGCTGATCTGCGGTGAGAGGAGCCACGGCCCTGAGCGGGAGGATGGTCTCATTCAGCTCAGTGTTCAAATCCCCAGGGACTTGAGGGTTGGGAGGTGGGGTGGGATCCCCCAGCAGGGGGTTTGTCTGCAAGTCTCTAATTGTAAAATGACAGCCAGGTGCCAAGACACAGCCAGGGTGCAGCTGGAGGCCATGGGAAACACTGTTCAGTGGGTACAGGCAGAAGGACTCCATTGTCCATGGGAACTCTTGCACAGAGCCCCACCCCCATGGGAAGCAGGAGGTGAAATAGCAGTGAAGACCCCCTTCTGGGCTGGGAAGCCCTGAGCAGCCTCCCTGGAGGAGTATGGGGATGAGGTGTGAACAGGTGCTGCTCAAATATTTATTTGAGAGGCATCGCCCCACCCCAGGGGATGTCTGAAGGTGCCGGGTGGGGGGTGGTCCCTGGGTGTGTGAGAGAGGAAGCAACCTGGAAGTGGATGTGGGATTCACGTGAGAAGAGGTGAGACATCCCTGCCCTAGTGTGCTCTGGCAGGATCATGGGGTGCGTCTAAGGGAGAGGGTCACACATCAGGAACTGGGAGAGGGAAGGGAATCGAGTCAGAGAGGAGCATGGGGTATTGAGTGAGCGCCTCAACAGCTCAGAGTAAAGCACCTGCGTTAGGGCTTTGTGGGGAAACAGACCTGACTATAGTGCCCAGGACTTAGTTCTGAGAACACATCCAAGTGAGGACGGCAGCTGTGTGGGGGTGATCCATGGGAGAGGAGGGGGACTCAGGTTAAATCTCACCATGAGCCCCTTGGACCTGATGTCCCATGAGGGGAGAACAGGGACTCATGCAGGCAATGCCTGAATTGTCACCTGTCATCATGTGAGCCATTTGTACCCACTCCAGTGATGACAAGAGAGTCATGTGTTTCTGTTTAAGGTAGAGAGTACTTATCCCATTTTACAAATGGGGAGACTGAGGTCCAGAAATGCTTTTTTCTTTTTTTAAAAAAAGATTTATTTATTTTTATTGGAAAAATCAGATATACAGAGAGGTGGAGGGACATAGAGGAAGATCTTCCATTTGATGATTCACTCCCCAAGTGACTGCAATGACAGGAGCTGAGCAGATCCGAAGCCAGGAGCCAGGAACTTCTTCCAGGTCTCCCATGCGGGTGCAGAGTCCCAAGGCCGTGGGCTGTTCTCAACTGCCCTCCAGGGCCACAAGCAGGGAACTGGATAGGAAGCAGGGCCGCTGGGATCAGACTTGCCGCCCATATGGGATTCTGGCGCATTCAAGGGGAGGACTTTAGCCACGAGGCCACTGAGCCAGGTCCCCACAAATGCTTTTTTTCTTATAAACTTTTTTTTCCTATTCATTTAAAAGGCAGGGTTATAGAGAGTGGATACACAAAGAGTTTCGTTATTGCTTATTGATGCCCCAAATGGCTGCAATGGCTGGAGCTGGGCCAGGCTGAAGCCAGGAGTCTGTAGCTCCATTTGGGTCTCCCATGTGAGTGGCACAGGTTCTCAACACTTGGACCATCTTCCACAGCTTTCCCAGGTGTATCAGCAGGGAGCTGGATGGGAAGCAGAGCAGCCGGCCAGGACTCCAGCAGGTGCTGCAGATGTGTTGAGCACAGCAGCAGTCCCTCAAGAGAGAGGGTCCTCGCCTTGCCTAGTGTGGCCAGGAGGAGACAGGATCTAAATGGGGATGAGGGAGAGAGGGTTGTGTCTAGAAGCCTGAGTGAAGTCCCAAAGCCGCTTAGTTTTTCTCCCAGTTAGACAGGTACGCAGCCAGGTCTTGGAGGAAACTTCCTTCCTCTGGGATCCAAGGGAGGATTCTGCTATTCTGCCTCACAATAGTCCCCCTCCCCACCAGGAGTTCCTGTCCCTGGGGCTGATGTAGGGACAGTACTCAGGACAGCCAGGCTGGGAGGCAATGATGGAGTGGAGGGAAGACACAGAGTCCCTGGAATCCACCCAGGAGAAGGGCTCTTCCTACCCTCACCAGTAGATGGGGCAGCTGAGGCCCAGGGATACCAATCCACACAGCTGGGATGCAAACCTGGCAGAAGTGTGAGGTTTGCCCTTCTCTCTCTGCAGGGAGGGCCAAGGAGTCCTCTCTGGATGCCAGGCCTCTGGCCCCAGAAGCACACACAAGGGCATTGCCATGGCCCCCCTCCAGGAGCATGGCAGCTGTGTCGGTGAACAGAAGCTGCAAGTCATGGTGTCTGGAAGGAGGGTCTGGATCATTTGGCCCAGGGGCTCCCAAGCAAAAGTGCTGCCTTGAACCCCGTCCTGGGGCGAGAGTAGGAGGGGCTTCCCCAGGATGTGGCCTTCCTTTGAGGTGGCGGTCCAGGAGACTGCAGTGGCTGGCTGCACTGGCTTTGCTGGGCTCTCGGGTGCCTTGGAGCTATCCCTGCCCTCTGTTGGCTGGGTGCCTGTGGATGGCCGCTGTCTTTTCTGACAAGTCCAGCTCTGTGCCACAGGACAAAGAGGGAGACAGGGTGGGGTGATGAGTTCCTTGTCCTGGTGAAAGGTCAAGGACAGGCAGTGGCCACCACCCCTTGGGCTGTGTCTCTGGGACCTAGCTGGATTTGGCATTCACACACAGGTGCTGTGTGGAATGTAGTTATTTCAGGGAGGGGGCGGGGTGCTGGCCACTGTACCAATTGAGAGCTCTTTGCCCTGCATTTCTCTTCCTGGGGACAGGGAAGGTGGCCCCATTGGGCACCCCACTGTCACAGACTCCCCCTTTCTCCAGCATGCTGCTCTGTCCACCTGAGGACTGCAGCCTCCCCACCCCTCTGCTCTCCACAGCATTTCCCAGTAGCCCGTGTGCATCTGCCTGGCAAGGGAAATTGCTGCTTGGCGTTTCTGGTTTCTGGGTGCCCCCCAGCTCCTCTCGCTCACCATCTCCCTTTTCCCCGACAGACCTCTCAGGCTGCCTTGACCCCTTTTTACTCCTGCACACTGCGAAGAGTTCCGGTTCTATAGCATAGAAGGTTCTTCTATAGGGATAGAGGCCTTTTGCCTACCTGACACCAAAGCTGCCTTCTTGTTAAACATTTGCCTGTTTTATTTGAAAGGCAGGTGACAGAGAAAGGGAGAGACAAAGAGACACCCCCAAATGATCACAACAGCTGGCTCAACACCAAGACGAGGAGCATAGAGCTTCATTGATGTCTCCCAAATGGGTGACAAGGACCCAAGCACTCAAACCCTCATCGTCCCCTGCTTTCCTAGTCCTGTGAGTGGGGAGCTGGGTCAGAGGTGCAGCAGCCAGGGACTGGAACTGGCCTTCCAGTACTGGGATGCTTGACATCATAAGCAATGGCTTAGTCTGCTGTGCCACAAAATATGCCCCAACAAAGTTGTCTTTTGGCATTGAGGTTCTTTGGGCCTGAGAGAAGGGCCTGGCTGGGATGACACAGCCATGAAGGGTGGTCTCTAAGGGTAACCAGGTGTCTGCACTTAAGACAGGGATCTTTCCAAGGCACTGGCTCCTGTGGGACAAGTATCACACAGAGTCCAGGCTCCTCCCTGCCAGCCTAGGGGGACAGGCCTCTGCCTTCCATGGGACGCTGCTGGTCCCTAGCACCCACTCATGCCCACTGGCGGTCAAGCCCAGCAGTTCTGCTTCTGGGGTCTGGGAGCCATTGCATGAAGTTCCTGGGAGTCCACAAGGAGGGCAGAGGAGGGAGAGGACAGGCCTGGTTCCATGCTCAATGACAGCATCTTTGTAATCGCTCCGAGGGCCTGCAGTGGGGTTGCCTGGAGACGCCTGGGCAACAGATCTGGGTGATTTAAGAGACAAAAGCATAGGGGGGAGGGAGACAGTGTGTGTGTTCAGGGAGCAGCCCCCTCCTCATGCTTCCATTGTTTCCTGGGGCCTGGGATGCTGCAGAAAGCTCCCTGGCATTCCTTGTGGACAGCAGCAGGGGTGGAGGTGGGGTGAGTGCATAGTGCTGGCTAGGGGAAGGAGGAGGGTGCCCTGAGAGGACAGGCCGGCCGCTGTTCTGTACCGGCTTTTCTGTAGATATTAGTAAGGGATTTGCATACGCAAGTTCATTGGTCTCAAAGCCCCCTCAGGGTGGGCAGGGCCATTTCCCATTTTACAGGTATAGACCCTGAGGCTCAGAGATGCTAACCAACTCACCCAAGGTTTGTCTGCACTGGAAGCTGGAACATGGCTGGGCTGGCAGTGTCCTGGCATGGCTCAGCAGAGAGCTTCCAGCCAGGATTCCCTGGTCCCTGGTTCTACCTGTGTTGCATGACCAGCTGTCCTTCTCTCTTGCACTCTCATCCTCATGCTAGAGCCAGGGATTAACCTGGGGGCAGAGTCTCCGGTCCCCTGTACATCCTGGCCCTGAGTGGTGCTGGGCATGGGAGGGGAGCAAGATCCAATTCCTGCACCCTTGGTCAGCAATGGCAGAAGGAACTGTGATACAACAGACCTGGGATGTGTGGAAGTGTGCCGGCTGCTTTAAGGTTATGTGGTTTCTGGGTGCAGGGAACCTTCATTATCCGGGTAGCTGCTGTTTTCATGGAAGAATGCAATTCCCATTTGGGATCTTGGTCAGCTTGTGTGTGAATTGGGGGCAGATAGGGAGATGTAAGCCTTGGGCCTGGACTCAGAGGAGGCTCTTGCCAGTAAAATCACCACCTATGCTAAGAAGGGTGACACCAATTATGGAATGCATAACCTGTGCTGGGTTGGGGTGACTTGGTCACAGGGCCCCATGGATAGAAAGAAGATGGGGTGCGGTGACATAGTGGGTTAGGCTGCTATCTGCAACAATGCCAGCATCTCATCAAATCCTAGCTGTTCTACTTCCCACCCAACTCTGCTAACATGCCTGGGAAAGCAGTGGAGGATGATCCAGGTGCCTGGATCCCTGCCACCCATATGGGAGATCTGGATGGCATGTCAGGCACCTGGACCAGTCCCCATGGTTGTGGCCATTTGGACAGTAAGCCAGTAGATGGAAGCTTGCTTTTTTCTTTCTGTAACTTTGCCTTTTAAATAAACATTAAGGAAAAAAAAAAAAAAGGAAAGGGAAGAAAGAAAAGAGAGGAGTCCTGAGCAGACAAGATCGCAGGGGCAGGTGAGAGATGGTCCCAGGGAAGACTTCCTGGAAGAGGTGGGATTTGAAATCCATTTGGAAAGACTGAGTGGCCGTGGCAGGTTCAGGGCCCGGTCAAACCGAGCTCAGGTGATGACAACAATGACAAGAGCAGCTGCACTGGCTCAGTGCCAGGTGCCCCTGTAGTCCTCGAGACATTCCTGGGAGGCAAGATCCACTCTTGGCACTGGTTCCAGATGAGGAGGGCAGAGAAGGGGAGGGAGGGGTGTTCCCAACGGTCTAGCGGTCAAGGCTAGAGGCAGGCTGGGTACAGAGTCCTAACTCCTGGGCTGCATGCAGAAGCAGGCAGACTGCAGGAGGAGGTGCTGTATCTTGCAGACAGGGCCAGGGTACACAGAGCATCCTTCTGGGACTCCTAGGGTGGGAGGCTAGAACAGCGTGGGATGGGAAGAAATGGCTTCCCCCAAGACACCAGCCCTGGACGGCCCACATGCTTCCTGTTCTTGTTCAAGGAATAAGGAGACATCAGCCCTTTTCCTGACACGGTGCGTGCCCTGGTCAGGGTCCCCCAGCCTGTGGGAGACTCCATGGGGAGCCAGGAGAGTGGGCAGCTGTTTCCTGTCTGCCTTCTGCAGACTCACCTGCCTATTGGGAAAGAATTCTTGGTTGGAGTCTCCCCACGAGGGAATTGGGTCCCCATTGCTTGCCTTTCTGCCCAGGGACTGAACTTCAGAGTTCTCTCCCACAGCTGCCACATCTTGCAGATGGTCACTGGCCAGTGTGTCATGGGGTCACTCATTGTCCTAGGTGGTTTTGCACTGGTGTTTTTTCATGTGTGCGTGCAACACTTACCCACATATGCACACCTGTGTACTCACACTCACTCCTGCCAGGTTCTTTTAGAATCAGGCATGCCCCGATTTGCATCCTTGCACCCTTGAGCTCACATAGAAGCCACATAAACAGCTGTGTGTTCATGTACACGTGTTCCACTTAAGCACCGACTGAGGCCCTGGGTTGCTTTAGATGATAAAGGGTCTCAGGTACTTGTGTGTGTGTGTTGGGGGGATGGTGGTGCAGGGAGTGCTGGTAGCGGAAGCTGGGTGTGTGGGTGTTGGTTCTGGGCCTATGCTTTCTGAGGCCCCTGTTATGGGACCCATGGCTCCTCTCATGGGGTCTGGACTTTATCCTGAGCTTCCAGGCTTCTGGAGGTGGGGTGGGGGCTCTGCTCCAGCCTGAAAGGTTGCAAGTTGATCCACTGACTCCTTGCATGGGGTTCTAGAGAAAGTACTGAAATATGCCTGCTATCAGCGCTGCAGGGCCTGCTGCTGGGATGCGCAGACCCTCTGGGAGGTTGGGTACTGTGGATTCTGTCTGAAGCCTGTCCCCAAGTCACCTTTGAGCTGCCAGCATTTACTTCTGCGGCCCACCAGCTGAGCCAGAGGGACAGTGCCTGCTGGCCTACTGAAAGCTCTCTGTCAAGGGTGTTTCTGCTGGCTGCATGGAAACACTGTGAATGAAGATGTGCCAGGCTCCGTGCTGGGCATGGGATGACAGCTCAGAGCTGGCTTATGCTATAGGAACTGAGCCCGGGGAGGCAGCCATGAGCCCCCCAGACATTGGCGGCAGAGGAGGGGAGCACTGTGTGTGTGTGGATACAAGTGCTTGTGCAAATGCTATTTTTGGGTGTGTATATGTGTCTGGGGTATATGTGTGTACATGTGCATATGTGTGAATGCTCATGCATGGCCATGTGTACACATGCATGTGCTGTTTGGGTATCAAATGAACAGGTATGGTTTCATGTAAATGAGAGTTCATGTATATGGATACCCCTACCCAGGTGTTGGAAGGCATGCTGAGGATGGTACCACTTGGAGGAATCTGGCAGGAGCTGGCATGGGACAAGGGGCAGCAAGAGGAAGGAAAGGACCTGCCTGAGGGGTGGAGTCTTAGCAGCTGCCACACACTGCCCCTGGGCATCCCACACCCAGTCAGAAGATGGGTTCCTCTCATCTGGGGATGGGTTCCTCAAGCTGGGGATCAGAGAATGTGTGCCCCTTTCCCCAGGTCACACAGCCAATAACCAACATGCCAATTGGAGCAGAGACTTGTTGGATTTTGCAGATCGCTTGTCTCCCAAGGCTGGCCCTAGAACATTTTTTTTTTTTTTTAATTCTAATTGGGGTAACCAAAGCACCTACCCTCACCATTCAGCCAAAGCACCTGAGCCCTGGGGGCCAGGACCTGGTAGGACCACCCAAATGTATCTCCTTATCCTGTTCTTATTCATTCTTAGGAGGTCACAGGGGCTGCCCTGTCTCTCCTAGCCTGGCACTCTCTGGTCAGAACGCCTGAGCTGCCTTCCTGCAGTGGTGGTCGAAGCTCCAGGGGCTCGTCCAACACCCCCTCCAGAGCCGATTGCGGGCGAGGCAGGTAGTGTGACAGGTGAGGAAGGATTTCCCGAGTGAGGAGCAGAGAGGAAGGAAGTGACTCACAAAACACAACAAAGCCTGTCTCCCCGAGAGGAAGCCGCGGCGAGGGAGCCAAGGCATGTGGGTACCCGCGGGGGGCGTGCGAGCCCAGAGCCAGGCCGCGGGGGCGGAGGGCGGGACAGGTCGGGCAGCGGTCCAGCTGGAGCGGCGCGGGAGGCGGGGGCGGGCCCAGGGTCTGGCGCCACGGGCTGGGGGCTTGGGGCTCTCACCAACTGTGGCCCGGCTGTGCCCTGCTGGTCTCTGGGGCTTCGGGGAGCAAACAGAGCTTGGAGGAAGCCACCGTGGAGTGGGAGAAGCTACCGTGCAGCAGGAATCGCCCTGGCACCTGCGGTGAGGACGAGGCCCGGACAGGGGGATCTCCTGGCTCAGGTCGCACAGCCCAGGGAGGCCAGCTCTGGAGCCCAGACGCCGTCTCAGTTCTGTCGAAGTTCGGCCCGGCTTCAAAAAGTAGAGGGGGACGACGGAAGCACGGGGTTGCTTATCTCCCCAGGAGCTGGAGTCTGGGAGGGGGTGTGGCGCCGCGGACACTCGCGTCCTTCCCGGGTCAGCGAGGCCGGACGGAGCCGGGATAAACTCAAAGGAAGAGGAACTGGCTTCCCGGGCAGTATCTCCCCCGCCCCAAACTTTTCCTCCCGGCGGAGGGAGGAAGCGGGACCCGGAGGGGCTGGGTGGGCGGGGCCGCGGTTCTCTCCGGGATCCCGGCTCCCGGCGACGATCCGGAGCCCGACTGGGGTGAGTGTGTCTTTAAATCCGAGCCCCCCGCCCCCTGGGTAGGGCCGGGGCTCCGGCGGGCCGGGCGGCGGCGGGCGCGGTGATTGGCGGCCGAGCCGGTCCGCCCCTCGGCGTGGGGGCCGCGCGGAGCTGGGGCGCGACCAGGCGCACTGGGGCCCGGCGCGCAGTTCCCACTGCCGGCGCGGGCGGGCTGCAGCTCTCGCGGTTTCGCCTGGCGGGCCCGGCCTGGCCGCCTCTGGAGCCGCCTTTACCCGCGGATGGGCTGGGGACGTAGGGAGGAGCGAGCCGGTTCCCGCGCTTGGGCGCGTCCCGACGCTGCCTGACTCGGTGCCCGCTGTGCGGGCGGAGCGCGCCGGCTGCAGGAGCACGGATGCCCCCAGGAGCCGAGGGCTGGCAGGTACCGACGCGTGTGGGTTCGGGGGCGGCTCTGACCACTCACACTCTAGGCTCGGGAGAGGAGAGGTCATGCGTCTCCACCCTCGGGCAGCCCAGAATTGGTGCTTGGGAGGCCAGCGGGACTTCATTTTATTTTTTTTTTTTTTAAGATTTATTTATTTAAGTCAGATATCCAGAGAGGAGGAGAGACAGAGAGGAAGATCTTCTGTCTGATGATTTACTCTCCAAGTGACCACAATGGACTGTGCTGCGCCTATCCGAAGCCAGGAGCCAGGAACTTCTTTCCGGGTGTTGGGTCCCAATGCTCTGGGCCATCCTCAACTGCTTTCCCAGGCCACAAGCAGGGAGCTGGATGGGAAGTAGAGCTGCCGGGACCAGAACCGGCATCCATATGGGATCCTGGCGTTCAAGGCAAGGACTTTAGCTGCTAGACCACGGTGCTGGGCCCGGGGCTTCATTTTGTGAACCAGCTGCCAGCAGTGACAGGGCTCTTGGGTACGTCGGGGGTCTGGGCTAGCTCGTCGTCTGCTGCGGCCCCCTGGAGGTGGTCGGGGCCTGAAGTCCTCTCAGTTCTGCATCCCTGGACTTGTTAGCTGGGTGCCCTGTGCCAGCCAGAGGAAGGGGGAGTCCTTTGGTGATCCACAGTTGGGGTCCCCTGACTCAGACCGGTGAACTCAGTGCGCAGGGGTTGGGATCCTCGATCTTGTCCATCCTCTTCTTCCTCTGTGGGCGTGGCTGACCTGGGAGAGCCCATTTTTCCAACTTGTCAAGAGGGTAGGGAATGGGTGACTCTGGAGGTGGGGACCTTCAAGTGCCAGGGTGATTGGAGCACCTTTTGTCCCTAGGGAGGAGGGCTGAAGGAAAGCTCCCTCCTCCCAGCTTCTCTTTCTTCCAACCAGGGGTCCAGGCTCCAAATCTTTGGCTTCTGGGCCGAGTAACCTGAACTCCTGGCACCTGCTAGATGGCTTCAGGCAGTGGTGGGTGGCTCTGGGGGGGGGGTCGGGTACTGTCCTTCAGGCAGCCAGGCTCCATAAGCATGCAGAAAATGAGCTGAAATGCTGTTCTTCCTGATCCTAGCCTGGTAGTCATGGAAATGCCAGGAGGCTGCACACAGTGAATTGCCACATGCAGGTGGCTGATGGAGCTGGCATTGTATTCTCATGGGAGCACACGGCTGTGATTCGTTGTGCCCCTTCCCTGTTACCCTGCTGGTGAGCAGGGGTGCTGGCCACTTCTCAGGACAGGGCTCAGCTGGAGGACTGGGCAGGGTCTGCTGTACCCATGCCCAGGTGTTGGTTCTCTTGGGTGGGGCTGGCATGGAACTGTCCCGCATGTTTTGGGGTACCCGAGGGTTAGGTCAAAAGGCATCCTGATGGGGAGGAAGCCCTGACTTCCTTTCTGTGGAGCCTCCCTCCATCACCATGGGTCCGGGTGGTGCTGAGAGGCCCCAAGCTAGACATGGTTTCCTGTGAGTACAGTCAGGGCCCTGAGTGATGGTGTGTACTCCTGTTTTCTGGACAGGCCGATTGGGCTCCCCCGTTCCTTCCTCCTCCCCCGTTCCTTCCTCCTCCCTGGCTCCAGATGGGCGACACCTCAGGCAGTTCAATTCTGACCTCGGAGGGGCTCTGCCACGTTTGTGTTGATCCCTGGCAGGTTTCTGCTTTGTGGAGGTAGTGTTGTGCTCCTGCCTGTGGCCTTGGGCCCCTTGAGACCTTGAGGGAACACTCAGCTGCCTCCGGACAGGTGGCACACATCCCGCCAGGTCCCCTGGGCACAGGCGGGGGAACCCCTGTGTGGACAGAGAAGCAGGTGCGTGCGCAGGTTCACGGGTAGAGACATGGAGGGTCATGTACTTGAGCAGACAGAGCAAGACAGTGGAGGTGGGCCAGCAGCCCGGGGACATGCATGGCAGGACACAAAACCTTGTGCAGGCATCAGTGTGAAGCTCTTGTGGGCCACTGAGTCAAGTATAGACCAGTATGTACCATCTCTGGGGTTTGAATCCACCCACAGACAAGGCAGACACTTTGGTGGCCCTCAGAGCATGGACATGAGCTGGCCTGCATATGTTCACAGCCACAAGGCGGTGGACAGATCACAGAGCTGGTTTGAGCACTTGAGCAGATGTGGAGTTGGCTGTGGGTCCTGGGGCATGCCTCGAGGTTGTTCTGTCTGGAATGGTGGCGGTTCTGGCAGTAGGTGCCAAGGCTTCATGTCTGGACTCCCAGTTTTACTCTCTGAGCCCTTTAACCTTCTTGCTCCCTAAGCTGCAGGGCTGGTTCGTGCCTTCAGCCTTGGCTGGAGTTCCCTGAACCTTTGATTTTTATCAAGCTTGTATTTTTAGAAGCTTCTGTGTGGCCTGGTTGCTCTAGCTGCATTTTGCCTCCCATATCTGGGGAGGGGAATTGATGGGGAGTCCTGGATGTGGGAGTTTGCTTCTAAATCCAAGCCTGTGGGCCCTTGCTGGGGAGTGGGGAGAGGAAGGGTGGGCTGTGCACTGGGCAGTTGGGTCTATGGGAGAGCCATGCCCTCTGGTGTAGTGCCCCCTGTCAGCCCTGGCCAAGGTCCAGATCTCCTCTGTCCAGCTTGTCAGCTGGGCAGCAGCCCAGATTCTGGATGATCCCTGTATGACCTTGGGTCTTCATTGCCTCATCTTTAAAGTGGGACCAGGAACCCCCAGCTCCTTGGGGACATTGGCAGGGTTAACCGGGAGAAACCCAGTGGCAGGTGTGTGGCCTGGGACCTGATACAGCAAGTGCTGGGGCAGCTCAGGGGCTGTGGGCGGAGCCCCCTCCATAGCCAGGCCCAGAGTCCTATTGGAAAGCTGGAGGCCTTGGTGCTTGTGTCTGCCTAGGCAGCCCCTGCTTAGCTCTCTCATTGCAGGGTCAGGAAGTGGCGGGTAGGCTGGATGGGAGGCCCGGCTGTCCCCCTGCTGGGCCTCTGGGAGGGGAGACAGTGGTTTACTAAGAATAGCCCAAATCCTGGCCTGCCCATGTTTCTGTAGTGGGCACAGCCCTGGGCCTGGAGCAGTGGACACGGTGTGAGGGAGGCTCATCCTAGGCCTGGGGCTGGGGCATGGGGAGGAGAGAGCTGGGCAAGCACTGGCATTTATAATGTTGCCTTCCTCCGTGGGTGGAGCTTGTCCTTAGCATTGCCTGAGACCACCTTCCTGCTGCACTGGCACACATGTATGCACTGATGGGTGCTCCTTATTGAACTCAAGGGTGAAAGCTGATGCTTGGCCAGGGTGGGGGCAGGGGAATGGCTGGCATCAGAGGGTAAGCACCAGAAGCCTTTGGCCAGGGCTCTCAATGCATGGGAGTGAGTGACTGGGATACGCCGTGGGGAGGGATGGGGTGGTGTCTTGACTTGGGTTCCTGAACTTTCTTGGCCTGAAGTTTGGTATGAGGCACAGGGCTTTCAAAAATAGGTTTAGAGTCAGTCCCTGCTGGTGAGGGAGTGAGAGGTGTGGGCTCGCTTGCCTTGTGCCAGGTTGCACTGGTGCCCTGATGTTGGTGGTGGTGGTGGGTGGGTCTGTGCTAGTTGTGGGGTCATGCCTGTGAGCTTGGGAAGAGGATCTGGAGTTCCTCCAGGAGGGAGGGCTGCACAGCAGGAGGAGGGAGCTGTGCTAGGTGACAGCCCTCAGGGAGGTGGCCCTTGTGTTTCCTGTGACTGGTGCACAGAGTGGACTATGGGTGAAGCTCAAGAGGCATCCTCACCTGGGCCGAGCTGGGACATTACCCATGCTAGAGGTGGCAGTGACCCTGAAGCAGGCTCTGGGTACTGTGTGTGCGGCAGGCTAATTTTCAGGTTTACTGAAGCTGGGGTGCTGGGAGTACCCTTGGAAATGGGTCCCACCTGCCGAGATTCCAGGGAGGGGCCCTCAGATGGTCTGGGGCCTTGGCAACCCTTTGCGTCTGTCCTGCCTCTGAGCCCCAGGTCCTGCTTGTCTGTTATCTGTGCTTTTCCAGAGGGGAGGGGGGACAAGGACACTTTTTTTTAAGATTCTGTTTGGCTAGTGGGAGGGGAACCTCTCCGCCCTTTCCTTTTCCTGGGCCTGGAGAACTGACTGAGGGATTGACCTTTTCCTGCCCAATACTGAGTACAGCAGGACCTGCCCTCTGTGATTGCTGCGCCACAGTGGCAGGGACCCCTGGTGCGAGAGCAGGGCCCCCTCTCCCTCCATTAGCTCCCCAGGAGCAGTGTCCACTGGAGCCCCCAGAGTCTGGAGAGCAGGGCTCACTGGGCCACATCTAGCCTGCTGCAAGTGCTGTGTTGGCCTCCCTTCTTCTGAATGGTGGTTTCACATCCTCCCAGTCAGGCTGCCCTGGAGCTCCTGGGCATTGGGAGTCCCCTGCGGGCACTGCTGGTTCCTGCTCTCTCCAAGGCCTGATTTCTTGGTGCCCTCGAGGGAGGCGCCCAGGGGCCCACCCTGGGAATAATCCTGGCCCTGCAGAACCTGGGACAACTGAGGAACATGTCCAGAGGTGGCAGTTGGCTGTTCCCCCTGAGGCCTATTTTCTCACCCGTGGGATGGTTGTGATTTCTTTCCCCCTCTACCTTTTACACACTTTGAAATTCACCCAGTATAAAGATGAGAGGGAGTTGGGTGGTGTTTGGCCCAGCCACAGTGTGGTACAATCACCAGCTCCATGAGGTTCCAGAATATTTTTGTGACCCCGAGAAAACCCTGTACTGCTCATCAGTGACTCCCATTTCATCTTCTGCTTTGCTTAAGCAAAATAGTTTTACTGAGGTTCTCTCACCTGGTGAAGTGTGCAAGTGCGTGAGGGTTGGTTAAAGTCACGGCCATGCAGCCACCGCCTCACCCAAGCCTGAGAATGTTTTCATCACCCAGGAAGCTCCTCCTGTTCTCTCCTGTGGTCTGGGCCCCCTCACCCACTTTCTGTCATTACTGTTTTGTTTTCCTAGATTTTCATGTACCAGAATCATGTAATAGGTAGTCAGATGTCTGGCTTCTTGACTCAATGTGTTACCTTTTTTTCTTTCTTTTTTTAAGATACATGTAAAAACTTTTTTATTATTTTTATTTTTTGAAAAGATTTATTTATTCTTATTACAAAGTCAGATATATATATAGAGAAGGAGAGACAGAGAGGAAGATCTTCCGTCCAATGATTCACTCCCCAAGTGACCGCAATGCTTGGTGCTGTGCCCATCTGATGCCAGGATCCAGGAACTTCTTCCAGGTCTCCCACACAGGTGCAGGGTCCCAAGGCTTTGGGACATCCTCGACTGTTTTCCCAGGCCACAAGCTGGGAGCTGGATGGGAAGTGGAGCTGCCGGAATTAGAACCGGTGCCCATATGGGATCCTGGCGTATTCAAGGGGAGGACTTTAGCTACTAGGCCACTGCACTGGGTCCTCAACATGTTATCTTTATGATCCATGTTGATCTTATACTTGGTCTTACGTTGCTGCATATTTGGGTGTATCCGTTCCCTTTTCATTGCTGAGTAATATTCCACTATGAACTATCTTTAAAATAGCAGACATACAATCATTGTATCTGTAAAAGAAGAAGCCTCTGGGAGCTGATGTGGTGGCATAGCAGCCTTATTTTCTACTTGGAAGCACTGGCATCCTATGTGGGTGCCAGTTCAGGTTCCAGGTGCTCCACTTTTGATTCAGCTCTCTGCTTATGGCCTGGAAAAGCATCAGAGAGTGAATCAGGTCCATGAGCTCCTGCACCCACGTGAGAGACCAAGAGGAAGTTCATGGTTCCCAGCTTCAGGTCAGCTCAGTTCTAGCCGTTGCGGCCATTTGGAAATGAACCAGTGGATGGACTATCTCTGTCTCTCCTCTGTAAAACTTGCCATTTGAAATATAATAAATAGGTCAAAGAAAAAAAAGATCAAGCCACAGCTCCATGGAAAGAAATAAAAATGCAAAGCTTTCTCTCCCTCATTTTCTGTGTCCCCCTCCAAGATGTGGGCAGCACGGGCAGCACGCTGCCCAGTGTTCCTGGGTCTCTCCCTCTCTTTCCATGGGAATTGTGTTGTGTTTGATTTGGTGCTGACGTCCAAATAACCTCCAGGTTGGATCGGATGCCTACCCCTGCCCCCTTTAAGATATAATTCACACACAATGCCCCCACCTGTTTAAAGCATCTAGTTCAACAGCTTTGGCATCTGTCACGTAGTCTTCCTTTACAACATCCTTGGTAAGGCTCTGGGATCCCTTATGCCATGAGCACCAGCCCCTGGCCACTGCTTCACTTTTTATCTCTGTAGACTTGCCTATCCTAGACATGTCATATACATGAAATCATAGCACAGGTAGATTTTTGTGGATTCTTCCTTTAAAGGAGAAATACTTTACCCATTTTGATTTCTGTTATTCTCATTGGAATATAACATCGTTGTGTATTTGACCAGATATACATTTCTTAGGCTTGAGGTTTTTACATAAGCCTAGAATGAATGTAAAATACCCTCAGAAATACCACTCATTTCCAGTGAACAATGTTAGCTTCCTTGGAAGGTTGTTAACTGCAAGGAAGGCACTGGTGTGGACTTGGGGGCGCAGGGCCTGTGCCTGGTGGGCCCCTCTCTTCCACACCCCTGCCTGTGTCTCCTGTACCTGCTGTAGAGTATTAGTTACTCCGTGACAGGATCCCACTGCCCCAGCAGAAATCCCCAGGTGCCTGTTTTAATAGGGCATCGTCTGATGATTGGGCAGCTGGATTGTTTGACAATCAGAGAGGAAGAGGGATGTGTACAGTGGCCCTAAAACACACTGCGGGTGGGAATCACAAATTTGCCACAGATGGAGATGGGCTTTGTACAGTTTACACAGATGCTGTGCACGTGAGCCAGGCCCGGCTGCTAAGAGGCAGGACTGTGGAATTGGGCACGCCCAGGATGCTATGGGCTGTAGGGTGGCTTCATTCTCTCTCCACCCCCTACTCCCTACCCCCACCCCGCCATTCGAGCCACAACCTGTCTTTGTTTGGGCTGTGTCTGTGATGGCCTCCATGGAGAGGGAGCTGGATCACAAACATAGAAGCATGCTTGAGCTCAAAATGGCCTGGCAGGGCTTGCTCAGGAGGTAGGTAGTAGGTGACCACCGATGAGCTTGTTGCTTTCTTTCTGAAATTTACGTTGTGTAATGTCCTCTGAGAGAAGAACTGTGCATCTCATTTTTAGAAAGAATTATTTGAAAAACAATGACAGAAGAGAGAAAGAGATCTTTTGGGGTTGGCACAGCTGGCAACGCCACTGCCTGCAAAGCTGGCATCCCATATGGGATTGGTGTCTGTTGGTTCACTCCCCAGAATGCAGTGCTCACAGGCTGCTCTGGGGCTGAAGCCAGGAGCCTGTAACTCCATGCAGGTGTCCCATGGGGGTGGCAGGGGATCCAGTTCTTGAGCCGTCCTTTGCATTCCCAGGCACATTAGCAGGGAGCTGGATTGGAAGTAGATCAACTCAGACTGGACTGGTGTTTCGATGTGGGCTGTCAAAGTCACAGGTGGTGGCTGAATTTGCTGCACTTCAAGCTGGCTGCAAAATTTGTCCATTGTAAAGTACGTGATTTGGTGGCATTTAGCACAGTTGTGTGTTGCACAACTATCTCCTCTGTCTAGTTCCAAAAACATTTCTCTCTGCCAAAAAGAAACCTCAAGTCTATGAAGCAGTATTGTGCCCTCCCTGGGGGTGCCGGTCACCCCCAGTCTGCTCCCTGTCCTCTTATCAGTTATGTATCTTATTATCATTACTATTAAAGATTTGTTTATTTGAAAGGCAGAGTTACAGAGAGAGGAGGAGAGACAGACCTTCCACCTGTTGGTTCACTCCCCAAATGACTGCAATAGCAGGGGCTGGGCCAGGCTCAAATCAGGAGCCGGGAGATTCCTCCAACCACTTGGGACATCTTCTGCTTTCTCAGGTGCATTAGCAGAGAGCTGGATCAGAAGTGGAGCAGTCAGTACTCCAATCAGCTCTCAAATGGAATGCCGCCAACACAGGCAGCAACTTGACTTGCCGTACCACTTGCCAGCTACAAGGCCAGCACCTTGGATATTTTATACAAGTGGAGTCATGAGAGGGCACTTAAAGGTTGTAGAGGACAGAATTAAAAGGGGTCGATTTGGGTCAGTTTTGAAATCCATGCTCAGAGTGCACACGGCTGAGCTGTCTAGACTTCACATGGTTGATGTGCCAGTAGATCTGTTTTTCAGTTCCATTTCCCACAAACTGCTTACAGCATCCTTAAGTGCTGGAGACTGCTGATGTCCTGGGTGGCCATGTGGCGGTCTAGCCAGGACTCCCATCTTTCTGTTAAGGGGTAGTGCCCCATTGGGTGGGCATTCCCCGCCAGCCTCCTGCAGGGTCAGCGGATGTTTGGGCTGTTCCTCTGTGAAGCTGTTGGGAGTGGTGCCTCTGAGAAGCATTTGCTTGGGTTTAGCTGCTCTGTGCTCTTTGGGATGTACCAGTGGGTGGGGTGGCCCAGTTCCAATCCATAACAATTTTGTGTGGAAGTTTCCCAGTTGCATGTTGACTCCTCCTACCTGTGTGAATCAACTGAAAACCTCTGATTTGTCTGCGTTCAAGGGTAGATTTTATGGTTGGTGAATGGTAGCTTGGAGATCTCACAGGCATGTGTGGAGTCTGAACTGAGTTGTGCTGTGTCCTCTCCTGGGATTGCTAGGGACACTGGGCTTCCCCACACAGTGTAGATCTGGGGAGCTGTGAGAACCACTGCTCTCTTGGCTCATCTGGCCTCTTCCTGGCTTCTTGGCTAGAGGTGCTCGCTGTAGCCCTGTTTCCTCAATTTCCCCACTTGCCACGTGGGCCTGGGAGCAGCCCCCACTGTGGCTGCAGGCTGTAAGGAGACAGACATGCTCCCGGATTTCCTGTCTGTTCACTCCTTCCCTCTTGGTCTCAGTTACTTTCCAGGGCCGCCTGTGAGAGCCCCGGGGCCAGTTCCTCTTTCTCTGTGGGGCAGGACCTGGCTTCTTTCTGAGATTGCAGCGGGTGGTGGGGGGGTGGCAGGGTGGAGGCTGTGGCCACCTTATCAGCATGGCCCATCCTCACTCCACACCATCCCGCTGGTGGTTCAGCCCAGGCAGCTCAAAGGGGCCCAGGACTCCCCTGTCACACTTCCCAAGCTGTGCATCACCAGTTCCCCTGGCCTTATCCTGGGACAGCCGTCTGCCTGTCCTGTCCTGCTGTTCTAGTCCAAGGTCCCCAGGGTGACTCCCAGATGTGTCCCCACGAATGTTGCTAACCCAGCAATTCTGAGGACCCAGGCAAACTGTGAAAGTCAGAGCAAGGGCGGGCAGTTGGTGTGTCAATTGAGGCTGCTTGGGATGCCCAGGACCCAGATTGGGGTGCCTGGGTCTGAGTCTCAGGCCTGTTCTGAGCCTAGCTTTCTGCCCAGGTGTGCCCTGGGAGGCAGTGGTGATGGGCTAACCGACTGGCTCCCTACCATCCACATAACAGACCTAGATTGAGTTCCCAGACCTTTGCTTTGACATGGGGTCCAGCCTCTGCTATAGTGGGCATTTGGGGAGTGAGCCAATGGAAGGGAATTCTCTGTCTCTTCTCTGTTTATGAAATCAGGAACACAGAAGTCAAGACTCTTCTCTGAACCTGCCCTGTGCTGGTCTCCATCCTGGAGCTAGCTTCCTGCCCACCTTGCTGCCACCCCACCAACCTTCACTGATCCTTTCATAGGCTGGGAACACATCCTGGCTCAGAACCTTTGCCTGGGCTGGCCCTGCCGTGGGGATGTGGAGAGCCTCAGAGCTGGCTGGCTCATTGCTTTCAGACCCTTACTCATGTGTGAGGCCCTGGGTGGAGCTACACATGAATGCCCTATGTGTGGCTGGCAGGTACAGTATATTCTGTGCCTGCTGTTGGCATGTCCCAGACAGGCTGTTGTCTTCTGTATCGCCAACTGCAGGAGTAGCATCTCCCGCACAGCCAATGCCCTGGGGAGGTTGACTGGCACTTGTTTCTGAAACTCCTGCTTGTGGGCTCTGGCTTATTAGCCCAGTGGCCACTGCCACTTTCCTATGTCCCTGAATCCATCCAAGAAAGCTGTGTTAGTTAACCTTGTGGATCTGAGCACCCCGAGCTTCCTGTGGGAAGTCCCTTTTGGCAGCATGGTGGACATGGACTTGGCAGTCACCCTTGGCGTCTGTGCAGAGATCTGGTAGGTGCCATCTCTGCAGCTGGTAGGTTTCTCTTGACAAGGAATGGCATTTTTTTTCTGCTTCCCAGACAAGGAAGTAGGGCACTTTTGTGGGGTTGGAAATGCAGCAACTGGGGAACATTTTGAAATTGTGAAGATGTAGGGAGACCTACCCTGCCAGAGGGAGCCAGTTGCTGTGTGAACTGCTGTAGCTTTTTGGAAGCTGGCTGGGCAGTGGCCATGCCCTTCCATCTGAGCCTTTGGAGTGTGGCAGGCGTTCCTACACTCAAGTACCTGCCACAACGCTGGGTCATGCACACAGGATGCTGGGGCAGCCTGTGGTGGGGAAGTGAGGTCCCGTCTCCTCTTAGTCTCAGGATGTTGGTACCTGTTGCTTCTAATGCTTGCTTCCATGGCCTGGCCTCTCTTACTCTTCCTGTGTCAATACAGGTCTTCTGTGGCCATCAGACCTAATATGAAGCATTGTCATACCTTCTGCATTTTCTGTCCTAGCCTCGGAGCCCCTTGCAACCCAACCCACCATGCGTCTCAGTTGTCTTTCTGTCGACTTTTCCCTGTCCTCTCTAGTGGTGAGGTATGCTCTCTTGAGGGTCCAGGACCATGCCTGTCTGGTTCACACTCGATGCTTAGTTCTTCATTGAATGAGTAGTAGTGATAGAATAAATGGGAGGGGCCCGGCGCGGTGGCGCAAGTGGTTAAAGGTCCTCGCCTTGCACGCCCGGGATCCCATATGGGCGCCGGTTCTAATCCCGGCAGCCCCGCTTCCCTTCCAGCTCCCTGCCTGTGGCCCGGGAAAGCAGCCGAGGACGGCCCAAAGCTTTGGGAACCTGCACCCGCGTGGGAGACCCGGAAGAGGCTCCTGGCTTCGGATCGGCATAGTATCGGCCCGTTGCGCTCACTTGGGGAGTGAATCATCGGACGGAAGATCTTCCTCTCTGTCTCTCCTCTCTGTATATCCGCCTTTCCAATGAAAAAATAATAAAAATAAATCTTAAAAAAAAAAAGAATAAATGGGAGGCAGGTGATCATGCAGGGTGGAGCCAGTGTGTAGCCTGTAGAATACAGATGCTGGTTAAAATGCCTGCATCTCAAGGGGGTGAAGGCTGCTCCCAAGAGTGAAGCCCTGATGAGTGGCAATTGCACCTCATGTTTTAGTGTCTGGGTTCATGTCCTGACCTGGTTCCCTATCCAGCTTCCTGCTAATCCTGGGACCCAAGCTGAGGGAGGGCTCCCATGCTTGGATCCCTGCCACCCACATGGGGTCCTGGATGGAGTGTCCAGTTCCTGGCTTCAGCCTGGTTCAGCTCCAGCTGTTGCAGGCATCTGGGGAGAGGCCCAGCAGATGGGAGAACTCTCCATCTCCGCACCCCTGCATTTACTATCAGTCTCACTCTGCCTCTGTCTCTGCCTTTTAGACCAGTGATGGTGATGAAGATAAAAAGACGCCCGTATCCCAGATTGGAGTTCCTAGGCTGGTATCTGTCTCCGACTCCTGACTTGAGTTTTCTGCAGATGTAGACCCTGGGAGGCTGGCTTTGGCCCAGGTTCAGACCTCACCCCAGGAATTGAGTGCATTTGGGAAGAACACCAGCAAATGTGAGCTCACTTATGGTTTCTCTCTCACTCTGTCTTTCAAATAATGACATACCAGGCAGGGATGCAATCACTTGTATCAACTGGGGTGTATATGTGTGTGCTGTCCTCTTAAGGGAAAAAGCTTATTGTAAAAGGGAGCTTAACAAGTGGGCACTGGTTCAAGTCCCAGCTGCTTCATTTTCCATCCAGGTCCCTTCTAATGTGCTTGAAAAAGCAGCAGAAGCTGGCCTAAGTATCTAGGTCCCTGCACCCACTTGGGAGACCTGGCTGGAGTTCTGGATCCTGGCTTTGCTCACAGCCCCTTCTCACTGACCAAATGGGAGCTACTGTTTCTTTGGTCTTCTGCAGGCTGAGCTGTCTGTTCCAGTGTGAATTAGGGTGTCGCTTGGTGAGCGTGCTGCCACTCTGCTCAAGGTCTAGGACCTCTCTGTGTCCCGTGGGAATCCCTGCCACCTGTGCCTAGTCAGCTCCTCACCTCCTGCCTCCCCAGCATTAGTTGGCCTGTTCTTGAACTTTACATCAGTGCACCATGCAGCCAGACCTGTTCCTGGCTGGCTGGGACCGTATGGCACAGATCCTGTGTCTATGTCATCTGTGTCTGCTGTGTCGTGTCCTGTGTGTGGACAGGACACTTGTGCACAGGCCTTCACCGCATTTCTGGTTTGTGGTGGTTATGGATACCCAGGGCTCTGAACAGCTTGTAATTCACACCCGCTGGCCTGGGATGCATGCCTGGGGTGGGTCCTTGTTGTTCCATGAAGGGAACTGCCCATGGCCTGGTGGTTATGCAGCCTTTCCCTGCCCCCGCCATGGTAAATCCTAACCATTTCCCACTGCCAGGGTCTTGAACAGGCCCACTGCATGGCAGTCTCCTCCACCTCCTGCCACGTCCCAGGCTCCAGAGGTGGAGACCAGGCCCTGTTTGCCCTCCTTGGCAGGGGCTGCCAGTGAGAGGTGGGGAGGAGCTGGCATGCTCTCCTCTCCAGCTCAAGCTTAGTACCCATGCAGCACCCACTTCTTACCCCCTCTCTGCACACCCTGGGACCACTGTCACTGCCTGTTTGTGCGTTTGACTGCTCTAGTAACCAGACATGAGCATAGTCTGACAGTAGTTGTAGTTTATAATGAGCAAGCCTGTTTCTATCCCACATGGCTGCAGCTGCCAGGCCTGGGCTGGGCTGGAGCTGGAAACTCAACCCAGGTCTTCCACGTGGGAGGCCGGGGCCATGTGCTTGAGCCATTGCCTGCTGCCTCCCAGAGTCGGCGAGAGCAGGACACTGGCTTGGGAGGCTGGCTGGGCATGCAGTCATTTTGTGTCTGGCTCCTTTAAAACACTGAGTGTAATGTCCTTAGGGTCCCTAACTGTTGAAGTTTGTGTCAGGACTTCCTTCCTTTTTCAGGCTGCAGCTCTTCCATCCGCTAGTTCACTACAGATGGCTGTGATGGCCAGAGCTGAGCAGATCCAAAGCTGGGAGCCAGGAGCTTTTTCCAGTCTCCCACATTGGTGTAGGGGCCCAGAGCCTTGGGTTTTCTTCCACTGCTTTCCCAGGCCATAAGCAGAGAGCTGGATTGGAAATGGAGCAGTTAGGATAAGAGCCGGTACTGATGAGGGATGCTAGTGGCACAGGTGGAGGATTAGCTTGCTCTGCCACTGTGCCAGACGCAGACGACACAGACAGCGTGCCAGAGCACATTCTGAAGGCACCTCACATCTTCAGGATTGGATGTGGGAAGGTCAGCTGATGGTAGGAATGGAAATAAACCCTGAGAGGTACAAGGTGGGACCCCTTCTGTACACACAGGTTGTTGTGTGCAATCCTTACCATGTCTTCATGAACTAAGGACTAGAAAGAATCTCCTCTTACCGGTAAAGGTTCTAGGCTCAGAGAAGCTCAGCAGCTTGACCAAGATCACACAACACATCATGGGCAGCCTGGACTGCATGCGGGACTGCGTGACCATCCAGCTTGTGCTCCTCATGGCTGATCCCAGGGCAGGCCCAGACGCCTCCCTGAGCCACAGTGTCCTTGTTTCTTTCTCATGGTGGCACCATTTGGCACTTGGGCTGTGGTCAGTGGGCCCCTCCTCCCAGGTCCATGGCACCCTGCTGGGGCCCCAGCTCTTTGCTGAAAGCTTCTTTATGTAGCTGCCTCCTGGAACTCCTCCTCCTTCCCCCCACACCCACCCCACCGTATCCCAGTGCAAAGCTGGCAGGCCACACAGCAGGATGTCACTCCTGGCATCAGCCACCAGGAGTTGCGGGGGTGAGGGAGTGAGACAGGAGGCGAGAGAAACCCAACCCAGGAGGGTGGAGGCTGTGGTGTACTCGCTTGCCAACCGCTGCCCTGACAGTCCAGCAGGCCTCACTGTCAGGGTTGTAGGTTTTGCTTTGGCGGGTGGGCTGGGAGGAGGTTAGGGCAGGGAGGCCTGACTGGGTTTCAAGCCACTCTGCATCCCTCAACCCCTCTGGGGGCCAGCTCAGTCCACAGGGCACTTGTAGGAATGGAGTGACAGTAGGGAATTGTGTGTGCTCCAATGAGCACTGGGAGCCTGGCCCCACCCCGCTCCATCCTGTGTCTCTTTCCTGCTCCCGAGTGGCTCCCTGCAGGACCCAGCTGAGTCCTCTCCTTCTGTCTGTGTCAGATGTTGCTCCCAATTCTGGCCCAGTTCCTCCACCAGGAAACCTTGCCTGCATTCCTGCTGGGTCAGTTCACGCCTTCCTCCTTTGTGCTGCTCTGTACAGTGGCAGAGGCGCTGGTGGGGGAGAAGGCTCGACTGTCTGACCTGGCCAGCCCTGGGCCTCTCAGGGTTAAGTGTGTCCCTTGCCAGGGGCGGAAGCCAAGAGGACAGAGTGTGAAATGAAGTCACTTCCCTGCCGGGGGGACTGCCATGTGCCTGGCCTTCCACACCGAATCCTGTTTCCTCCTTGGCTTCCATGTGCCCACCCACTCCTGGCTCCCATGACCCTGAGGGTCAGCAGCAGGTGGGGACTCCCGCTGGAATGTGGGCCTGTCATTCATCCGGAGAGGTCACTTCCTGTCTGGGTAGGCCGTCCACCTTTCCTGCCTGTGCATTCCACTGGGGGTCTTTGGTGGGCATGATGGGCATGGGGGTGCTGGAGAAGGTTACTTAACATCAAGTGCAATGTGTGGCTTGCTGTTTTGACTCCTGGAGTGCCCTGAGGCCTGGGAGGGGCTAAGGTGCAGAGACTGGCAGTGTGAGATAGGAAGCTGCTCTGCTCAGCCGGGCTCCCTTTCTGTTGAGCTGGGTGCATCTGCCTGTGAGAGCCACCCGGGCATTAGGGGCATTGTGATCTCATGTCACCCTTACTGCCTTCGGGTCGTGAGGCTTGGAGAGACTGGGGGACTTTCTGATCCTGGAAACCTAGCCTTTCCTGGGTGGGTGGGTATTTGTACTCTGTCTATGGCTGTCAGGAGGGCTGCAGGCCTATGGCCATGCCCTGTAGATCTTGCTCTCTGCTTGCTTCTGCCTCTCCCTCTCTCTCCCTCCTTCCCTCCCTCTCCTGTGAGTGGCAGGTGTTTATTGTAGGAAAATAAAGACACTCAGGAGGATGAGACAAGCTGTCTCCGCTTCCTGCTCCTGGCCGTGGTCCTGGCTCCCCATCCAGGCTCCCAGGTTTTCTGCAACATGTGTGCACAGCTGTGTCTGAGAGGCCTCTCTGCTTTTTAAGGGATGTAACTCGGAAATAATTTGGTGCGTTTTAAAAAAATAATCAGTGAGCAGCTGTCTCCCTTTGTCTCTCTGGTTGGCTGCCTCATTCTTTTGTCCAAACTGCGTATAAAGGCACATGGGAAAGGACTACTGCCCAGCACAGGTAGGCAGGGGGCTTGAGGGATCTATGAAACCAGGGCACCCCAGGTTGGGGGACCAGTCAGGGCACCCCTAGAGCCTCATCATCATGCCCTGCCCCCTGCTGCAGGTGCCAGCTCTCACCTGATTTTCTGTGTATTGCATGGGGTCACTGTTCCTGGGTGTGGGAGAGAGGGGAGTTCCACGGCATTGGCATGTGCGGTCTTCCTGGGTGCCATGTTTTGTCAGTGATGTTTGTTACTTTCTCTGTGTTGGTGACTGCATGCTGACACCTAGAGCACTTTGAACCTGGGTTGTTGTTGCCGCGAGAGAGATCTCTGGTCTGACTTGGGTGAACTAGGCTGCACTGGGCCCCTCTGTGGCTAGGGCTTACTTCTGTTGCGTAAGTCGCTGGAAGAATTGCTGTGCCCATGTGCAGCATGTTGGTCAATCCTTAGAAACCTCGCCAGATTGGCATGCTTGGAGAGAGAGAGCAGGCCCCAGGCCCAGGATCAGGGCCAGCACTGGGATGTCCATCCTGCCTTACCTCCAAAATGGGCCTGGGCAGTACTGTACCTGGTATCGTTTTGTTTCCAGTGTTTAACTTACAAACTAGATTGAATTTTTTCCTTCCATATTTGTTGGTCATTTGTTTCTTCTCTCTCTCTTTCTGTTTTAAAAAAGTATTTATTTTAAAGACAGGGAGAACAATAGAGATAGATCTCCCCAAATGCCCGGAAATGGCTGGAGCTGAGGCCCAGCTCATCATTTGTGGGTGGGTATTGTGGCATAACAGATTGAGCTGCTGCCTGGGATACCCACATGCTGTGTCAGAGTGGCTGGGACTGGGCTCCTCCGCTTCTAACCCAGCTTCCTGCTGATGCGTCCTGGGAGGCAGTGGGCTACAGATCAAGGCCTTGGTTCCTGCAACCCATGGGGGAGACCAGGTGGAGTTTCTCATCTGCCTGGCCCACTGCTAGTTATTGGGAGCATTTGGGGAGTAAGCCAGAAGATGGGAGATCTTTCTGTCTTTCTTTGCTCCCCTATACCCCATCTCTATCCCTCCTTTGTCATTCTTGGAAGTCAAAGAAAATAAGCATTTATGAAAAGTGAGATTCCTCAAGTACTGATGCCTTTGGTCTGGGGGAATAAGGAGTTGGCCTGTGTGTTTCTGTGGGTCCTCTTTTCCTTGCCCCTCTGAGCAGCAGGTGTAAAGCACCCAGCCAGGCTCCGTCCTGAATGGCCAGGGCCTGCCTCTCGGGTAGGAGCACTTTCATGGTTTCTTTTCCCACAGTTGGAACCCACAGCCTCTTGTCAACATGTCCCTTCTCCATGGGCCTTCTCAACCATGTAGGGCTCCAACTCCCACTCTGTGTTCCACCATATTCTCCCAAAAGTAGCCCAAACCTGGAGCGATGGTTGTGTGATGGGCTCTGGGCCCCGTCTCACTCATTTTCATGACACAGACATTGCAGAGTCGATCCTTCTGGCATTCTCCAGCAGTCTTTCTTGTTTATGTTTGTTCAGGAGGCTCTATGTGCCAGGCTAGTAGGGTCTCCCCACCCCTGGCTGGTGGACTTTAGTGTGGGGAGACACCCATGTTTGGAAGATGAAGAGGGGAAGTTGAGGAAGGCTTCCTGGTGCAGGGGATGGTGGGGGGTGGGCAGGAAGAGTGAATGGAGAGAGCATGAGGTTGTTGTGTCACTGCCAGATCCAAGGGGCAGCGGTGGAGGAAGAGTGGCACCTGTGCTGTGCTGAGGCTGTTGTGCCGGTTTTTTGAAACCCCCAGATAATCATCAAGTCTGAAGTCGGTGCTGAGGCAAAAAGGTGGTTTATTCAGGTTAGCCTAGGTAACCCAGCGACCTCCCCGAGCCCAGCATGCTGGGCGGGGGAGGGGCAGCCGCAGCTGAGGCTGCAAGGATCCACAAGGAGGACAAAAGAAGTGCGAGCCAGAAGAGCCAAGGGTAGGGCCCCAGAGCCCAAGCCCCCCAGTTCTTATACATTTCAGGCTATTAATTATACAGTCATGACTTAGCAGGCTTCTATTGGTGGGTTTGAAACAAGCAACTTTTAAAAAGTACAAATTGATAAGCTATTGGGCTGTGAATCTTATCAAACACCAGGTACCTCCTTCCTGAGGAGTGGTCTGCCTACGTGACCTGCCAGGTGTCACATAGACTATCAGGCCTGAGGTTCACACAGCCCCCAGCCAAGCCATTAAGGCAGAATCACAAAAGGCAGAAAACGCCTAGGTTCTTCAAGGCCAGCGAGAACAAGTGACGAGGTGGCCCTGCTGAGCTGTTTGCAGCCAAGTGCCCGAGGTTCAGACTTCGTGCAGACTGTGGAACCCACCGCCTCTGCTTGGTCCCCAGTTGTGTCAGCGTTCATCAGCTGGGTTTTGCAAAGGTCAGGGGGTGTGTGTTCCCTCCAGCTGCAGACTGGGAGCTAGAGAGTGGGGCAATGGGAGGGGGCAGGGATGTCTGGCTGTGGGACTGTGGGTGTGACCCTGGCCACCTCTGGGCCTTCATTTCTGTATCTTTAAAGTGAGGGGAGCAGACTAGGGTCTCCAAGCCACATTTGGCTCTCCCTCCCTGACGACATGCATGTACGTGTATTTATGTGTTTGTGTGTATGCCTAGTGTGTTGGGAGTTTGAGGGCCCAGAGCAGGCAGGCGAGGGGCAGGGCTGAGCTCCCAGCTTGCTGGCTTGATGACAGTTGGATGTGCCTGTCCCGCCCCACCCTGCATGGTAGGGAGCCCTGCAGGGGCCACTTCCTGTGCGTTTGTTCTGCAGCTGAGGCAGATGTTTCCTGCAGCTGGCTGCTCAGTCCCCCCTCCCCCGCCAAGAAGGACTGCCCTATTTTTAGTTCCATTGTTACCCACACGGGGCATCTGGCTGCCAGGGGCAAGTGGGAAGCTGCAGCCCTGGTAGGGGACCCCTCCCCCAGGTCCACCACAGGGTTCTGCTGCGAGCATCCCTGTTTTTGCTGGGAAAGCCTGGTGGCCTCGGAAGAGAGGGAAGCGGGCAGCCAGGGGGCATTGTGGTCAGAAGAACCTGGGCTGTGGAACCAGAGGCCTGGGCTTGTCGCTATGTTCCACCCTTGGTGCCTCAGTGTTGTTCACTGGCTCAGTGGGACAGTGGTCTTCTCATAGCCTTGTGTGGAAGCTCTGGCGAGAGAGTGACTAGGACATCCACATGGTAAGATGATGTTGGGACCTACGGACACTGTGGCTTTGATCCTGTTGGGGACTGGGCATGGAAGAGCAGCCAACTCAGAAATGAAGGCCTGTGGGGGTCAAGGCCAGGGTTGGATGGGGTGGAGTGTGAGCGAAGGAGGATGGTGAGAGTGTACGAGTGGGGATGAGATTCCAGGGAGTGGGAGCCAGGAGGGCAGAGGCTGTCCCCCTCAGGTTGTTGTCTGGCCCTAGAGCTGGACCTTTCTCGTTGGAGGGGCTGCAAGCTGTGGCTGAGGGCAAGAGGCTGCACATCTGCTTCTGGAGCCTAGAGCTGCACTGCTGCTGGAAGTGATGGTGCAGAGAGGGCTGGCCAGGGAGCGATTGCAAGTGGGTCCTGGACGCTTAGGGTGGGGAGGGAGTGGTGGGTGTGAGGGCTGAGCTGTGGCCAATGGCACTGCTCACATGGTCTCCTGTGCGTGCCTCCCCCACTGCCTGAGGACCCTGGGGGCTGGGCATGATGGCTTCTGGATCCCCAGCTCACGGTAAGCTCTGGCTGAGTCTACAGCCCTACAGCCTGGTGTTCACCCTCTGTGAGAGGGTGAAGTCGGTCCTGTGCTGTGGCCACGTGGCATGTGGTCACCGAGGTTCAAGCCTAAAAATAATAAGGTGCATTAGTCAGGATTAGATTTGGCTTCAAGGAGTAGGAAAAACCAAACAACAGGGCTTTACATGAGATGAAGGTTTATTTATCCATCCAGGGAGATCCTGGAACTCCACGGATCAGGCTGGGGTGGTGGTTCTGTTCCATGTTTTTCTGGGCCGGGGAGAGGGGTTGATCGTAGTTCCTAGTGTGTGGCTTCATGTATTCGTGGCCCAGGAGGGCTGCGAGACTTCTGCCATTGCATCTGTGTTCCAGGCAGCAAGGTGAGGGAAGGGGGATGTCTTTCATGGGATGGGGTTAGAAGTTGGCATATGATGTTGCCTCTGTTCCCTTGTGCTCTGTCTCCCTGTAGCCCCAGGGGCTGCACGGGAGGTGCGGAGGCTGCTGTGTGCCACCAAGCATCTGGCAACTTAGTGACTGATGCAGGTTGTAGGACAGTCTGCCACCCCGAGACCCCCTGCTCTGCCTTCTACCTATCTGGTGAGCTATGCTGGCCGCTTGTCTGATCGCTGAGGCCACGCCTGCACTGCAGCTACTCCTAGGCCGGTGGGCCCCCCTGTAGTCCGATCCCAAACCTGACTCTGCTGCCACCCCCAGCTGGCCCCACCTGCCAACACCTCGACCCGCCGCTCTGTCTAACCTGGTCTACTGCATGCTTCCAGCCCACCTCGAAGTGTTGTCATTCCAATGTCGGACGTTCCTGCCTGCCTGAGGAGGTCCCCACAGTCCAGCACGCGGTGACAGCCAGCCACACCTGCTGGGCACACGGCAGTCTCCCCATGCCTTCTCTGATTTTAACTTTTCAGATCCTTTTATCTGGTATAGGGAAACAGGAGTATTTGCTAGACACATAATTCAGCAGGTGGCGGACTCCTGGAATTCCAGCTCTAAGTGTTTAGATTTTGAGCAGATCTAGTGAGAGAGAGGAGGCCCTGGCAGAGGCTGTGAATGGGTAGGACACTCGCGTGTGCTGGGCAGCCATCCCCCGGCACTAGCTATTTTATGCTTCCCTCGCTGTCTCCTGTGAAGTGGGGGTCGCAGCCCCTCCTTGGCTCTCGAGGGCTGCTGTTGGTGGTGAAGGCGGGGCGTGCAGCAGCAGGACCCGCCAGCAGTGCAGTGGAGTCAACACCAGGCACAGGACCTCCAGGAGGCACCGGTCCTGGGTTGGGGGCTGGGTCCAGCTGTGCAGTTGAAGGAGCAGGGGAGCCTCAGGGTGGGGGTGGGCACACCCTGTGTGATGGGACCATGGGCTGGCATTGTGGTACAGCAGATAAAACTGCTGCCTGTGATGTCAGCGTTCCGTATAGGTGGTAGTTCAAGACCTGGCTACTCCATGTCTGATCCAGTTCCTTGCTAATATACCTGGGAAGGCAGCTGATGACCCAGCTGTTTGGGCCCCTGCCACACACATGGGAAAAAGCTCCTGGCTTCAGTGTGGTCCTGGCTGTTGAGGCCATCTGAGGAGTGAATCAGTAAATGGAAGATCTCTATCTTTCTATATCTAACTCTTTTTTTTTTTTTTAAGATTTATTTTATTTTTATTGGAAAGGCGGATATACAGAGAGGAGAGACAGAGAGGAAGATCTTCCATCCGATGATTCACTCCCCAAGTGAGAGCAATAGCCGATGCTATGCCGATCCGAAGCCAGGAGCCTCTTCGGGTCTCCCACGTGGGTGCAGGGTCCCAAAGCTTTGGGCTGTCCTTGACTGCTTTCCCAGGGTACAAGTAGGGAGATGGATGGGAAGTACACCAGCCGGTATATGAACTGGTGCCCATGTTGGATTGTGGAAGATGCAAGGGGAAGACTTTAGCCACTAGGCTATCGCACTGGGCCCTGCTAAATGTTTAAAACAAATAAATCATTGAATAGAAAAGAAGAAGAAACTGGTACAAATAACTGTGCTTAAAATCCTCAGTTATGTTGCTTGTTGGAATTTTAGAAGTGACAGATAAGCCAGACGGAGAGAGGGGGAGAAGGAGAGGTACCGTATTCTGCCTGCTTTGCAGGAACCATTGCTATCTGTGGAGCTGTCCCTCAGGCTTGTGTGTGCACTGGCTGTGGAACGCTGGCCTGGCCCAGCCCCTGAGCCTGGGTCGGGAAGTAAAATAGTTCAGAGACCCCGGCCTCCCTCTCTAGGCTGGTTTGTTCTCAGCAATTACCTGGCCACCCTCTCCCCAGAGCCAGGCAGGATGCACGTCCTACTGGGAACTTCATGAAATGCAGGGAATGGAGCATCCTGGCTTGCGAGGCTCATGAAGGACTGTGGACGTTACAGGTGTCGGGGTGCAGAGAGGGAGGGCTTCCTGGAAGAGTGGGGCTCCAGCTTCCATGTGGAAGGTGTGGGACAAAGCTCGCCCAGGGGAGAGACATGGAGCTAGGGGCTGCTTCTATCACACTCTCTTAAGGAAGCTAAGTGCTTTGGGGCCAGCTGCTTGCTGCCCCAGGCTCCCGAGAACTGAAGGGGGGATGTTTCCTGAGACTGTGCTGGGCTTGTTGACGCCTGTGGTGTGGGTAGGTGGACAGGCCCAGGGCCCCGCTGGCTCTAAGAATGCACATGTGCTCTTGCAGGGTGGGGCACGCAAGAAAGAGATGCTTCATCTGCAGGTTCAATCCCCGGATGTTTGTAGAGCCGGGACTGGGCCAGCCTGAAGCTGTCAGTCGAGCTCCATTGGAGTCTCCCATGTGGGTGACAAGAACCCAAGGACGGGGGACTCCATTCAGGGGCCCCAGGCCTGGAGCGCTTGCCTGCTGCCTCTCAGTATGTGTCTCAGCGAGAAGCTGGGATTGGAAACAGAGCCAGGACTCAAACCTTGGCTCTCGTGTGCGATGTGGTCGTCCCAAGTGGCCTTTTAGGTGCCAGGCCAGATGTTTGCTTCTAATGAGGTGACTAAGGAATGGGGTTACCAGGTAGAAAGGGGCTATCGGGGTTATACCATGGCCTGGCCCAGGAGGGGACATTCTGGACAGTCCTGTGTGAGGGGTTATGGGATGAAAGTGGGAATGGATCCCCATACCAAGTGAAAGGCACGGATGGAATCTGGCTTGGGCAGCATTGGGCTACAAGTAGGGGATGGGTTGTGGGGGGTGCCTGGGGGCTGATGTGACTGCATGGGGTACACTTCTGTCCTAGGAGAGCGGGGGGACTTGCCCATGGTCCCAGAGTGGGGCTGGGGTCTCCTGGTTGCTGAGGGAGGCCAGGAGCGGTGGGAACTTCCTTCTGTGCCTATGGAGTTGAGTATTAGTGAGGACAGCAATGATGGTATGGTACTATGCTGGACTGATGGAGAGGTTAGCTGGGCCTGCTGAGCCCATGCACTGCCCCTGCACCTCCAAATCATTTACAGGTGGTAGTGGGCCGGGCCCAGGTGTTCTTGGGGAGAAAAGTTCAGGGTGGCCTGGCAGGGTCCTCTGAGGCCATCACGTGCTGTTACTCCTGTTTCACAGCTGCCTGGTTCTCAGTGCAGCTCTTGTCCCCATTTCACAGAGAGGGGGCCCGGTGGAGAGCTGCAAGGGAGGTGCGCTTGGAGGGCCAACATGTGGGAGCAGAGGCTGTGGGGGGGGGGTGCGTGTTGCTTTTGTTGTTTACCAAGATGGATGTCTGCTATGGCTCGTCTGTGGGTAAGGTGTAGGCTGACTGTCTCTGAAGGTGCTGTTGTCCCCCAGAACTGCCTGTGAACTCACTTGCTTTCTCCCCATGCGTGGGCTTCTGCTGTTGGGTGGGGGTGTCTTTGGGAGCCCAGCTGGCTCCTCCCAGTCTGCTGACCCTGGGGGTCACTGTCTCACAGCTCTTGCCCGGCTCCACCATGTCCGGGTCACAGGCTTACCACTTGGTGGATGTGTGAGTGGCTTTCAGTGGGCTCAGTTTTCAAAGGACCGGTTCTGCCTCTGTCCTCGCATTGTGCACATCTGCATTGGCTCCAGGCACCAGCTGGGGCCTGTCATCCATCGCCTGCTGCGGCTGGCCAGGGGCAGGAAAGGCAGAGGTGCCAGTCAGTGTGAGCCCGGCCCTGTGGGAACCACAGGCCTGAGGCCTGGCCTTGGCCCTGCAGCTGTGGCCAGCTGTTGTTCCCTGCAGGCCCCGCCCACTTCTGGCTACTGCTCCCGCTCCCTTAATCCCTTTCTCTTAGGCTGTTCCCACCCAGGCTGCTGGGAGGGGTCTGGGAAACTGGGGTCTGCATTGTTGGGGGCCTGTTGGGACTGGTGACATGGAGTCAAAGTGGCAGCTGGAGGGCCACCCTGAGTCCTCCCCCTCTCAGAGCTGCTGTCCTGTTGGGGAGTGTCCCAGCTCACATGCCTCAGCCCTGGTGGGGTAGGGGGAATGGCCAGACCTGAGGAGGTGCGTATAGTCCAAGATAGGAAAAACCTTTACACTTCTGACGAAAAGAGGGGGCAAACCTTCAACACCTGAGGCTCAAGTCCCCGTGTGCTGCCAGGGGCAGGGTTCATGTCAAGGGCAGATGCAGCTGATGGCATCTCCTGTGACCCTGGAGGCACCGAGAGCTCGCCTGTCGGGGCATGTGTGCCCTCATCATACGAGTCTGCGGCTGGAATGTTTTCCTGCATCTTTGCTGCTTGCCCCTGGTTCTCCTCCCAGCCAGGAGCCCACGACTAAGATCCTAGATGTAGCATGGCCAGTTCTTAGTTGTTTTTGTTTTCTTTTTCTTTTTAAAAAAAGATTTATTTATTATTGGAAAGTCAGATATACAGAGAGAAGAGAGAGAGGAAGATTCTTTGTCCACTGATTCACTCCCCAAGTGGCTGCAATGGCCAGAGCTGAGCTGATCCGAAGCCAGGAGCTAGGAGCCTCTTCTGGATTTCCCATGCGGGTACAGGGTCCCAGGGCTTGGGCTGTCCTTGACTGCTTTCCCAGGCTACAAATAGAGAGCTGGACGGGAAGTGGAGCTGCTGGAATACAGACTGGCACCCATATGGGATCCTGGGTGTGCAAGGTGAGGACTTTAGCCACTAGGCTACAGATCCTGAGAGACTGTAAACTCTCAGGGTCTTGGCAATGTCTTTAAAAAAACATTTTTTTAAAAGATTAATTTTTAGGCAGAGCTACAGAGAGAAAAAGAGACAGAGAAAGATCTTTTATGCACTGGTTCATTCCCTAAAAGGCTGCAGTGGCCCGAGCTGAGCTAATTCTAAGCCAAGAACCAGGAGCTTTTTCCAAGTCTTCCATGAAGCCCAAGGACTTGGGACATGCTCTACTGTTTTCTCAGGCTATTACCAAGGGGTTAGATGTGAAGTGGTGCAACCGGAATACAAACCAGGGCCTATGTAGGGATACTGGCATTTGCATGCAGAGGATTGAGCCATTGTGCTGGCCCTGGGTGTCCCTTTTTTGTTTTATTTTTTCGTGTGTTTGTAAGGCAGAGCTAGAAAGAGAACAATCAAGCTAGAGAGAGAGAGAGTGAACACATGTGGGAGCTTCCATGTGCTGGTTCATTCCCCATAGATCCATGACAGCCAGGGCTGCCTGGCCAGGCTGAAGCCAGGAGCAGGAAGTCCAGCTGGGTCTCTGTTCAGGTGGAGCCATCCTCCACTGCTTCCCAGGGTGCCCCAGCAGGAAGCTGGATCAGAAGGAGGACAGGCACTGTGTTATGAGATATGTGCATTCCAAGTGGCAGCTTAACCAGCTGCGCCACAACACTCAAGGCTGTGTTCTTGATGCCTTTGCAGATCCGTAACTTTTGCAAAGCATCAACAAGGAGCTACCACTGTATTGTCTTTTAAATATTATTGTCGATTGACTCCCAGGCCAGGTGCTGGGAACTTGGTCCAGGTCTCCCACATGGGTTAAGACTGGAGATATATCACCTGCTGCCTTCCTGGTTGCCATTAGCAGGCAGCTGGATCTGGGAGTAGAGCTGGGACTCGAACCCAGGCTCTCCAGTACGGGATGCAGGCATCCTGAATGACGCTGAGTTCTTAGGCCATTCCCTGCCCCAGAGCTTGTGTGTTTCTGAGCACCCAAGCAGAAGTGGCGTGGCTGCCTACATTTCTCCAGCCAGAGTGGGCACCCCCTTCATCATATGCTGGGGCAAAGGGGTCCATCCCTGCCCTGGCTGGTTCCACCTCCCCCTTCACTACATGCCCTCTTTGCCCACAGGTCTTGGGTCCTGAGGCTGCCGGCAGACTATGGGTACAACGGCCAGCACGGCCCAGCAGACGGTGTCGGCGGCGGCTGCCTTTGAGAGCCTCCCAGGCTCCGCGGGCGCAATGGATGGTCGACATTCACTCAGCGTGCACTCCTTCCAGACCACCAGCTTGCACAATAGCAAGGCCAAGTCCATCATCCCCAACAAGGTGGCCCCCATCGTGATCACGTGAGTGACAGGCACCTACCTGCCGGGAGGTGTGGTGGCCTCGAGCACCTAGCCTGACTTTGGTTTTGTAGGTGAAGACACCGAGGCCCAGAGAGGTTTGTCCAGAGCCGCGTGACATGTGGGGGACAAGGTTGGGGGTGCTTTGTCATGTGTCCCTGAGCCTATATTCCTTACACAACCACAGGACCAGCGACCTCTGGGGAGGAGCTTGAGGGAGACCCTTTTGAAGACCCTTTTTGGCTGAACATTTTCAGAGGGAGTTCGTAGATAAACAGACTTTAGCTGTTTTATTGGTCTGATTGGAAACCGAGGTAACCCACGAGGGCCTTTGAGGGCCAAGGCAGGAAGCTGGGAACTGCCGCTTGGTGCTGGTGGTGTGGGTCTGCAGGAGTCTCTCCTGTGGGGCTGGCGGTGCCCTGTGAGAGGCTCAGGGCCACTGTGCATGTACGCAGAGCTTTGGCACCTGTCTGTCCCGAAGGGCCCAAGGACTGGAGCTTGGAGAGGATCTTGGCTCCATTTCCAGTGACTTGGGAAGCTTTGTTCTTTCCATGACACCTGCCCACCCTGCATCCCTGCCTTCCGTGAGGTGGGGAGCTCAGGACGGAGCAGCGGGGCCTGTGTGTCAGGAGGGCTGAGGGGTAGGAAGGGTCGGGCTCCCGTGCCTGACTGGAAAAGGTGCCATAAATTCTCACTGTGCCCATGACGGGGAGAAGAGATGCTGAGTGAGACATGATGTGTCGTTTCTGTACTGACAGACATCTAGAGTGGGTTCGCACCTTGAAGGCAGCGTGTCCCAGGCCTGGTCCTGCCCCCACCCCCCATGGCCGTGTGACCGGGAGCAGGTCCCTTTCCCCTTCTGGGCTTTAGTTAGATGACTCGCAAAGCAGTTAACTGGGGCAGGTGGCGTGGTGCTGATGGCTCACAGCCTGCGTCAGGGGTTCCAGTTCAGGTCCCCACTACTTTGTTTGCAATCTGGCTTCCTGCTGAGAGCAGCGGAGGATAGCCCAGGGACAGAGTCCCAGGCAGCCACTTGGGAGACTTGGGTGGAGTTCCTGGCTATGGTCAGCATTTGGAGAGTGAGCCAGCAGATGGAAAGTCTCTCTCTGTTGCTCTGCCTTTCAAGTAGATGAAAATTCATAAGGATTTGGCAAAGTGTGTGTCTCCTAAGAGCCACTGGCCAAGTGTGAAATCTAGCATGCGGCATTGTGCTCAGGGCTTGGAGGCAGCCAGGGGCACTCTACTGTTTGGGTTGTGGAGTGTTCTCGGGGGAAGGAACCTTAGAGATCATGTGATGAAACATAGGCTGACAAACAGCACCCTGTGGTCAGCAGTGGCCTACCATCCATTCTTGTAAATTAAGTTTTATTGAGACACTGCTGCTCTCATTCATGGCGCTGTAGGTGCTTTGAGCTCTGGCGTCCTCATGGGCCAGCAACCTTGCTTACTACCCCAGTGACATCAGCAGGTGGCTTCCATTTTCTGGACTGAGGTGACTTCTGTTTCTACCATTACGTCAGGATTTAAGCCGGAAAGAAGGAGCAAAAACAAAGCAGAAAGTGTCTTCCTTTTAGGAATGGCTCAACATTTGCACGTGGCATTTTTCCTCATATCTTATTGGCCAGAACTTAGTCCCTTGATAGCTGAAAGGGAGGCTGGGATATGTAGTCCACATTGGGGTTACCCATTTTCTATTTTCAATTCTAGGGTCCTGATGCTGAAGGGCTAGGTGGCAGTGGATACTGGTGGGCAGTGATCTATTTCTGCCCCAAATGGGTGGGTGGTCCTAGGTTCAGGGAGGGCAGATGGGACCCTGATTCTGAGCACAAATGGGACCTTGACCTGATGTGGTTTCCATCCTGCCCCTGGCAGGTACAACTGCAAGGAGGAGTTCCAGATCCATGATGAACCACTCAAGGCTCACTATACCGTGGGCCGGCTCTCGGATGCCACCCCCGAGCACTACCTGGTGCAGGTGAGGTCAAGCCCTTCCCTGACAGCCTCTGCTTCCTCCTCCATCCTCTTCCTTCAGGGGTTCCCTCCTGCACCTGCACTGGCTCCACCCCATCCCACAGGACGCATACAGAATGCTGTTGTTACAGACCACGGCTTTACCCACTGTGCTGTTGTGCTGGTCCCTGACTTTTTTAGGGAAAAAAAATATCTTTATTTGAAATGTATATTGGAAATGGGGGCAGGGAGAGGGAGAGCAATCAATCCTGTACCTGCTCATTTACTTCCCGCATGGCTGTAGTAACTGGGGGTGGGCCACGCTGGCCAGGAGCCACCCTCTGCTGCTCCCCAGGTGCGTTAGCAGGAAGCTGGATCCAAGATGGATGTTTTGGGATGTGGACAAGCACTTGGGTACCCGTTCTGTCTCCACTTCCTGTCCCCTGGAGCTCAGGACAGAGCCCCGCTTATAGAAGTTACCCCTGCCCTATCTGAGTGATGCCCTGTGTCTGTCCCCTTGCCAGGGTCGCTACTTCCTGGTGCGGGATGTCACTGAGAAGACAGACATGCTGGGCACCTTGGGGAACTGTGGTGCCCCCAACTTCCGACAGGCACGGGGCAGTCTCGCTGTGTTTGGCATGGGACAGCCCAGCCTGTTGGGCTTCAGACAGGTGCTCCAGAAACTCCAGAAGGATGGGTACAAGGTAAGCACTAGGCTAGCCCCTCTAGGTACTCTGCTGCCCAGGATAGCCCTTCAACTCTGGGAAAATGACTCTCAGGAGGGGGCCTGGCTATGCACTGGGGAGAGAAGGTGGTGGCCTAGACCAGGCCCTGCCAAATGCAGGGATGGCCGTTGTGGTCTACATGGGCTGAGACGTTCTGATGATGGCATTGAGGCGGCATTGGAGGTTGCTTTGGTGTGCTGAGTTTTGCCTCTGGGGTAGGAGTCAGGTGGCAAAGCTAGGATGGAGTGCTGGGAGCTCAGGGAGGGAGGCTGGGCCTGGACAGAGGCCCGAGACCGGGCTAGGGAGTGGCTGCTGCGAGTGCTGGCTGATATGGAAGTCCCTCTTACCCTGGGCTCCCACAGGAGTGTATTATCTTCTGCGTGCGGGAGGAGCCGGTGCTGTTCCTGCGTGCCAAGGAGGACTTTGTGCCCTACACACCTCGGGACAAGCAGAGTCTGCCCCACAACCTCCAGGGCCTTGGCCCTGGGGTCCCTGCCGAGAGCCTGGAGCTGGCCATCCGCAAAGAGGTGAGGCCAGGCCAGCGGGCTCGGCAGAGCTCCCCTCTCTGGGGCCTCAGGCAGCTGGACACACCTCCCTGGGCCTGGCTCTGCTGGCTGTGCTGTGGGCTTGTCTGCAGCTCCTGGCCACCTGAGCCTTCCCTGCCCCTGCCATCACTCCCTGCACAGAGCCCTTGATCTGGCACTGCTGCTCTCGGGCCTGGGGCCTGGTGCTCCCTGAGCTCAGCTGGGTGTGTGTTGGGGGATTGTGGCCCTTAGCCTCCTGCACCTTCTGCCAGATCCATGACTTTGCCCGACTGAGTGAGAATACATACCACGTGTACCATGACACGGAGGACCTGCGGGGTGAGCCCCACACTGTGGCCATCCGGGGGGAGGACGACGTGCATGTGCCCGAGGAGGTGTACAAGCGGCCCCTCTTCCTGCAGCCCAGCTACAGGTAGCGCCTGGCCCCGGGTGCCCTTGCAGCTGCTCTACCACTCCTGCCATCTGTCATGCCCCCCTCACTCCCTCACGGCAGGGGGCCTGCCTGATGGGCTCCCTCACCTGGCAGGTACCACCGGCTGCCTCTGCCAGAGCAAGGAGCCCCTCTAGAAGCTCAGTTGGATTCCTTTGTCCGTGTCCTGCGGGTAAGTGGGCAGGGTGGCTTGCTGGGGCAAGCGTGGCTCTGTGGTGTGCCTGGGGCCTCTGGGTTGGACTGGTGTCAGGGTCTTTAGTAGTGAGCGTGCAGTATGCAAGTTCTATGTCTCTGCATGTTGGACACATGCCCGTGTGTGTGTGTATGTGTGTGTGAGGGCACTGCAAAAATTCACGGAAAATGGAATTAAAAGCAAGGGAGGGTATCTGACTGGGTTTGAATTCATTCTCTCATTTCTCCCTCCTCCTGCCTATAGCTTTCAAATAAATAAAATCGATGTTGAAAATTATTAACAAAAAGAGGCCTGGTGCAGTAGCCTAGCGGCTAAAGTCCTCTCCTTGCATGTACTGGGATCCCATATGGGTTCCAGTTTGTGTCCCGGCAGCCTGACTTTCCATCTAGCTCCCTGCTTGTGGCCTAAAAAAGCCGTAGAGGATGGCCCAAAGCCTTGGGACTGTGCACCTGCATGGGAGACCTGGAAGAGGCTCCTGGCTCCCGGCTTCAGATCGGCTCAGCTCCAGCTGTTGTGGCTACTTGGGGAATGAACCAGCAGATGCAGGATCTTCCTCTTTGTACATCTGATTTTCCAATAAAATAAAATAAACCTTTTAAAAAAATTTAAGAAGTCAGTTGATTTTGGTGCAAAAATGTTTGGAAATCTCAGCATAGTTTTTTCATAATGCACATTTTCCAAGAAGCTTTCTTTTATGTGTGAATTTCAACAGTTTTTTTTTGATCTAAAATAAAAATGAAAGTTTATTTTTAAAAAGATTTACTTGTTTTTATTGGAAAAGCAGATTTATAGAGAGAAGGAGAGACAGAAAGATCTTCCATCTGCTGGTTCACACTCCAAGTGGCTGCAACAGCTGGAGCTGAGCTGATCCAAAGCCAGGAGCCAGGAGCCTATTCCAGGTCTTCCATGCAAATGCAGAGTCCCAAGCTTTGGGCCGTCCTTAATTGCTTTCCCAAGCCACAAGCAGGGACATGAACTGGTGCCCATATGGGATCTTGGTGCATGCAAGGCGAGGATTTAGTCCTGAGCCATCACGCCAGCCCCCCCCCCCAAAAAAAATTTAAACAATTGGCATTCATGCAGGTTTGAAAAATTTATTCATTTTGTTTTAAAGTCAGAGAGGGAGAAAGGGAGAGACAGAGATCTTCCATCTGCTCATTTACTCCCCAAATGGCTGCGATGATCGGAGCAAAACTAATCTGAAGGCAGGAACCAAGAGCTTCTTCTGGGTCTCCCACACGGATGCAGGGTCCCAAGGCTTTGGGCCATCCTCTGCTGCCTTCCCAGGCTACAAGCAGGAGCTGAATGGGATGTTATGGAAAATGGAACAGCTAGGAAACAAACTGGCACCTATATGGGATGCCAGCACTATATAGGTGAGTTAGCCGAGTATGCCACCACACCAGCTCACCTCACCCAAAATAAATTTATCTTTCAATTCTATTTTTCTGTCAACTCTTAAGTACTCTTGTATAGCATGGATGTGTGCACACCTGTATGGAAGAAGTTATGTGTGTGCCCCTGTGTGGTCATGCATGTGTGTTGCCTTGTGCACGTTTGAGCAGCCGCTTGTAGCACTGGCTGCTGGAGGACCAGGTGCAGTCATGGCTCTGCTGCTCAGATGCTGTGTGGTCTTGGCCAGGTTGCCATACCTACTCTACCTCATTGCTTTAGGGGAGCAGGCGAGCCTCATCCTTCCTTTTCAGCCAGTACTTCCTGGATCCTGGCAGTTTCTGTGCCAGCCCCTGTGTTTGTGTCTCCCAGGAAGTTTTGCATGCAGGCCCAGCTCCCCTGAGTAGTCGTCAGTCCCAGGACCTAGACACTTGTACACCAGCTCATTGGGTGCCTTCCAGGTTCCGAGTGGGGCAAGTGGAGCAGCTTGGGCTGTGGATTTGGCATGAGAGGTTGAGCTGCCTGGCTGGCAGCACCAGCTTGCTCCACGTGCTGGGGTAGCGGGCTGCTGTTTCATTTCCCTGGCTTGGGCCCCAGCCTTAGGCCTTGGGGACATGTGGCTGCCTCATGGCCATGGTCTTTTCCCAGGAGACCCCCAGCCTGCTGCCGCTCCGCGATAGCCACGGGCCGCCCCCTGCCCTCCTCTTCATCTGCCAGACGGGTGTGGGCAGAGCTAACTTGGGCATGGTCCTGGGGACCCTCATCCTGCTTCACCGTAGCAGGACCACCTCTCAGCCAGAGTGAGTGGCCCTGGGGCTATGGGAGGGTGAGGAGGGCAGGGGGCGTGCTGGCCCTGGGGTTGGCAGGGGCATGGCCAGGAGCCCAGAGCCAGCACTGGCACCTGGACCTCATTCCCTGCTCCCCAACCCCGTGCTGTATGACCTGACAGCATCACTGGGCCTCTCAGTGTGTTTTCCTGCTTGGAGGGAGCCCTCTGCTTCCCACCCTAGTGGCTGGGTGTGTGGGGCTGGGCTTCGTGATCCCCCATGACTGATGCTGCCCTGCCAGGACTGCCCGGCCACTGCCCATGGAGCAGTTCGAGGTGATCCAGAGCTTCCTTCGGGTGGTGCCTCAGGGCCAGAAAATGGTGGAGGAGGTGAGTGGGGCTGGGGCATGGCCACGGGGGCCCGCAGTCACTCCTCTTCTTCTCCATGCCGTGTGCATCTTTCCTATCAACCCTTCTGTTTTGCCTACCCGCCTCTCCTGTCCCCCGTCCTGTTTCCTGTCCAGGTGGACCAAGCCATCAGTGCATGTGCAGAGCTGCAGGACCTGAAGGAAGTAGTCTTGAAAAACCAGAGGGAGCTGGACAGCGCTGGGCCTGAGGTGAGGCCCGGGCCGACCCAGAGCCCTGCAGCACACTGGCTGCGGAGGGTCGGCTGTGTTCTTTCAGGCTGACTTTTCCGGGGTTGGGAGGAAGGTGAGCTAAGGCGCAAGGCCCAGCAGGAAGGAGCGCCTAGGGAAGTTTATGTTTCCCAGATCAGTTCCTCTTGACTGCAGCATAAACAGGATGGAGGAAGGGGCTGCTGGCCAGGGCGGCCAGAGCCTCTGGATTCAGATGCGACCTGGACCGTTCGGCTCCCCCCACAGGCAGAGCTTCGGGGAATTCTCCAGGAGGCCTCGGTTCAGTCTGCCCAGCAGCCCCTGGCAGGGCAGAGGCCAGTGGGCTCCCTCGGCCTGCGTGTTTTCCCACTCTGGTAGACACAGTGTTTGAGAAGGATCTAGAGGCTCAGGACCCTTTTCTTCTTGAACACTTTTAAGAAATGCCTTCTAGGGACTGGGGCACTGTGGGTTAAACTGATGACTTTGTCACCAGCATTGCTTATGTGCCGGTTCAAGTTCCTTCAGGTTCCGGCTGCTCTACTTCTCATCCAACTCCTTGCTAATGCACCTGGGAAAACCCAGAGGATGACTCAAGCATGGGGGCCCGTGCACCCACATGGGAGATCCAGATGGTGTTCCAGGCCTAGCCCCCATCTTCATGGCCACGTGAGAAGTGAATCAATGGTTGGAAGATCTCTCTTTTTCTTCCTCTCTATAACTTGGCTTTTCAAATCAATTATATATATATTTTAAAGAAATATTGCTTAAAGGTAGTATTCTAGGACTGAGAGCTGGGAGACATGAGAAAAGGAAAAGGAGCACTTGGCTGCTGGGAGCACGTGGAGCATCTGCTCGGACTGGCTTGTCAAAGTCATCCCAGCATTGCTTCCCATCTGCTTTGTTGCCTTCCCAGCTTCCACCCGCCCCATCCTGCTCCCTGGGGTCTGTCACTGAGATTGCTGGCGGCTCAGTGACTCAAACCTGGACTGTGCTTGGCCACCCTGGCCTCATACGTGAATCTCAGCTTGGAGCCAGCTGCCTGGGGCCTGATCCTGGGCCCTACTGTGCATGCCACTCACAGGTGCATGTGCTCGGGCAACCTGTGCCTCGTCCACCCTGTGCCTCCATCTCTCTGTTCATGAGTGGGGCTCTGTGGCTTGTGCAGCTGCTGTGGACGTGTGGCACAGCAGGTGTCTCTGGACCGGCTCTTGTGTGACTCACCAGGTGGTGGTGTCTTCCTGGGTTGTTCTGGCTCCTCATCCACATGTGCTGAGCAGCCATTTGAGCGAGAAATCTTCCAGGAACTTAACAACTCTTTCCTTGGTCTAGATCAGGGTCAGCAAACTCCTGAGTCAAATCTAGCCCCCTCACCCGATTTTGTAAATCATTGAAAAAATTATCTGGGAGGCAGGAGTCAGGGAATATCTTCTACCCATTACCCAGATCCTCACAGTGTCAGGACCTGGCCAGACTGGACTGAAGCTGGGAGCTGTGAGCCTAGTCCAGGTTCTCCCATGGATAAGGATGTGGCAGGGACCCAGCTAGGTGAGCCATCCCCTGCTGCCTCCAGGGGGTGCTTTAGCAGGAAGCTGGAGCCAGGACTGAGCCTGAGCACCCAAGTGTGAGAGGCAGGCATTTAACCTGTTGGGTGAGTTACCTGCCCCCTGTGGGCCAGTGTTAGTGGTGCAGTCTTGCTGGTTCCCTGCCTGCTCTCCTGTTGTTATGGTCGAATTGTTGCTGCCCACAGACATGGAAGTTTCCTGAGTCACTGGAGAAGTTTGCTGAGGCTGGAGCTTGGATCAGTTGGATCAACTGGCAGGAGCCTTCTTTGGGGCCTGGGCCAATCTCACTTGCCCTCCTGGGAAGGCTGACCCAGCCAGGGGTACCCTGACACCCAGGGTTGAAGAGGGGATCCCCAGTTCTCTGTCATGGCCCCTGCCCTGGAGGATGCAGAGTTGGGCTTTGGAGATTTGGGGATTCAGCAGTGTTTGCCCTCGCTGTGTGACTTGAGGAAGTTGCTTGCTCCCACCCTGCCTTGTCTACTGAGCCTCTGCCTCTGTAAACCAGGGGTCTGTCATGGGCCCCTGGAGCATGGCTGGAGACGGGGTAGGGGGACCCAGTTCCCATAGGAGAGCCTCTGGCTCCAGTGGGTGTGGGTGGGTGGTGGTGTGCACACTTATTTATTTAACATGGAGGGTGCAGGACATGGTACGGGGCTGGGGAGGGAGCAGAGCCAGGGAACCTCTGTCCAGTCCAGATCTGGGGCAGAGGGGTGGTGTCTGCTGGGGAACTTGCTATTGTCACTGGCAGCCTCTCCTGCAGTAAGTGGTTAGACACTTAGCAGAACCGTGTTGTGGAGTTAGGCTGCCCTCCCACCTTTCTGGGGAAGGGGACAGGATGACCTAAGGAGTTCCTCCCATTTAATACCCCGGCCTTTTTGCTGGCTGCTTCTCCAGGAAAGTGGCCGCAGGCACAGTGTCTGGCAGAGGGCGCTGTGGAGTCTGGAGCGATACTTCTACCTGCTCCTGTTTAACTACTACCTTCATGAACAGGTGGGTGTGGAATGTCCTGCCCCTCCTCCCAGGGCCTCTACTCTGGGGTGCTTCCCGTGTTGCTGGGGGACCCTGGTGGAATGGGGAGGAAGGGTGGGAGTAGCCCTGCACCTTGCCCCTGCTCTACTTTCTGCATCCTCAGCCAGGGCAGTGGTGGCCAGGGGCAGGCAGGCAGAGCCCAGGATCACCCTGCACCCCTAAACGCTGCCTCTCTCTGCCACGGGCTGCAGTACCCGCTGGCCCTCGCCCTCAGTTTCAGCCGCTGGCTGTGTGCCCACCCTGAGCTGTGCCGCCTGCCTGTGACACCGAGCCTGGCGGGGCCCTTGTCCCCCAGAGATCTCATTGCCAAGGGCTCCCTGGTGAGTGTGTGGCTGTCCTTAGTGGGGGGTGGGGGTGGGGGGATGGATCCCCTGCCCACTGAGCAGGGGGTTCCTGGGGCTTGGGTTAAGCATTGTCTGTTGGATGCGGAAGTTCAAGAGTCCAGAGCCTCAGCATCTCTGCCACCAGCTTCTCATTTCTGAGCCTCAGCTTTTCCCATCCTGAGAATGGGTGTGCTGCTCTGCCCTGGCCAGGCTGGTGTGCAAAATCACTGTTCTGTCCCTCCTCTGCTCGTTGTGGCTGAGGGTCCTCAGTTCTGTGCTTTCCCTGCAGGGAGCAGATGATCTCGTGTCCCCGGATGCCCTCAGCACCGTTCGGGAGATGGACGTGGCCAATTTCCGACGGGTGCCCCGGTTGTCCATCTATGGCATGGCCCAGCCCAGCATCAAGGTGACCAACAATGCTGGCTCCTCAGGGCCGGGGGAGGGCTAGATGGAGTGCTGCCACCCACCACCCTGTGTCCCACAGGCCCTGGGCAGCATCCTGGCCTATTTGACGGATGCCAAGCGGAAGTTGCGGCAGGTGGTCTGGGTGAACCTGAGGCCGGAGGCTGTGCTGGAGTGTGACGGGCACACCCACAGTCTGCGTCTGCCTGGGCCGCCCCTGGGCCCTGCCCAGCTGGAGGTGAGGGGTGGTAGCCCTTGGGAGCGGCCAACCTGGGAGCCCCATGTCCTCCCTGGCCTCGGATGGGGCTAGGCTGCAGTCTGCCTCAGCACCTGTGCCTTCCTACCCAGGCCCTGGAGATGCAGCTGAAGGCCCAGCTTGGCCTGCCTGTCCCTGGCACCAAGGTGCCTGTCCCTGGCACCAAGGGCCTTCCTGTCCCTGGCACTAGTGCCCGGTTCCAGACGTGCCTGACCATGCAGGAGGTCTTCAGCCAGCAGCGTGCCACCTGCCCTGGTCTCACCTACCACCGTGTGCCTCTGCCTGACTTCTGTGCCCCCCAGGAAGAGGTGAGGAGGAAGGGCCCGGAGCCCCACAGCCAGAGGATGGGCATGGGACTCTTGGGAGACGGCTGTGTGTGTCTGTGGTGAAGGTGTTTCAGGTCCATGCTGAGTTTTCCATTGTGTCCATTTTCCTGAGTCTTTTGAGGGCCCATGATGTGCTGGGTGATTGTTTCAGGGGTGTGTGTGTGTGTGTGTGTGTGTGGGCACAGTGCATCTTGCAGGAGAGTGTATGTTGCCATGATCCTGGTTTCTGTGGGGTGTGTGTCTTTCAGAGAAGACACACCTACAGGGGTACTGCATGCTGTCAGTGCTGGGTCATCTTGGTTCTGAGTGGTGCTGGGTGCTGGGTCATCTTGATGCTCAGTGGTACTTGTGCTAGGTCATCTTGGTGTTCATTGGTGCTGGTGCTGGGTCACCTTGGTTCTTAGTGTACTGGTACTATGTTATCTTGGTGGTCAGTGGCATGCTGGGTCACCTTGGTGCTCAGTGGTACTGGTGCTGGGTTGTCATGGTACTAATTGGTACTGGTACTGGGTCATCTTAGTACACAGTGGTACTGGTGCTGGGTCGTCATGGTGCTGGTTGGTGCTAGAACTGTCTTGGTGCTCAGCAGTGCAGGTCCATGTCTGGGCTTAGGGAGCAGGACGCGGTAAACTATTGGCATGTGTGTGGATGTGAGCATGTCACGTGTGTCTTGTGGACAAGTCATGGCATGTGTTCCCTGGGTGTTCGGGTCTTTCAGCCATGTAGACGAGTTATGGGGGGGGGTGCGTGCGTCTCTGCTGTGCTGCTTGTGGTCTCTGGGTGACCCGGTTGTGCTGCTGCTGCCGGGGAGGGGGGGACCTTGTGGCCTCAGTTCTGGCCGCTGCCTCCTGTGGTGTGCTGCCCCCTGGTGGTCCTGCGATGCAGTGACTGCAGGTGGAGCTGGAGCAGCCCTGGGGTGCACGCATGGGGGTGCATACACGTGTCCCGCCGAGAGGAGGATGGGTGCCCCGAGGCCCAGGGGTGTAGGGTGCTTGCTCCCACCTCCACCCCGCATGTCTGGGGCAGGGACAGCTGTACCAAAAGAAGCTGCTGCATGTGTATGGCCTCCATGAGTTGTGTGAATGCACTGAGCTGCTGGCACTAGGGCAGTGTCTGGGTGGGGTCCCTGTCGGAACGCTGCAGCCCAGAGTCCGCTCACCCCAACTCGGGCCTTGGCCTCTCCACTAGGACTTTGACCGGCTTCTCCAGGCCCTGCAGGCTGCCCTAGCCAAGGACCCCGACAGCGGCTTTGTGTTCAGCTGCCTCAGCGGCCAGGGCCGGACCACGATGGCCATGGTGGTAGCCGTACTGGTCTTCTGGCACATCCGAGTGCGTGAGGCTCCCTGTGGGAGGACCTGGCTCTGCCCCAGGGACACTGGCTGTGGCGGGAGGGGAGGGAATGAGATGGTGCCTGGAGCCTCCTCAGGTCTGGGCAGACACCCTCCTGCCCTGCTGTGGCAGGTCCCTGGGGTGGGGGTGGATGCAGCCTGGGCAGGGGCCCCTGTCTCAGCATCTGTTCCCACTCAGGGTTTCCCCGAGGTGGGTGAGGAGGAATTTGTGAGTGTGCCTGATGCCAAGTTCACCAAGGGCGAGTTTCAGGTGAGTACCCCTTGGAGGGCACCTCAGAGGGGCAATGGGTAGAGTCCCTGCTGGCAGGCCTGGGGGCATTGGCAAAGCCCCATCTAGTACTGTCACCTCTTCCTGAACATGCTTTCTTACGCCCATTTTATTGACAAGTAAACTGAGGCACAGGGTACCTTGGCTTTGAGGGGCCCTGGCAGGTGTCCACAGAGAAGGTGAGCCAGGCATTCCCATACCCCACCTGACCCTGCTGAGGGATGGGTCAGGAGCTTTGCTCTTGTCAGTGTAGTGCTGATGGCCATCTCCTAGGCACTGGGAAGCCAGCTACATTTGGTGGCTATGACGTGCAGCCTGTTCTGCCCAGTTTCCACTGGGCACAGTGATTGGGAAGCCATTAGCTCTGCAGGCATCTCCCTGTGCAAGCACGTGGACGGGTCAGCTCCCCTGTCCTGGCCAGCCTCTCCTCATACCTGCCCCCTGTCCCGGGCTGCAGTCCTTCCTCCTGGCCAGGCTTTTCTGCCCCCGGGCCTTTGCATCTGCTGCTGCTCTTGCCTCCCTCTCACTGCTTCTGCTCTTCTCTCCTATCTGGGAGAGATTCTTGCTACAGGAAAGGCGCCTCCAATCGCCTTCATCAGGCTCTGTAGCTGTCGCCATTGTTCGGAGTCTCTGTGCCCATAAGGCAGGGACTCCCTAGCCACCCCTGCCCCAGCCCCCTCCTCCATCCTGGCTCCGTGGACCCGGCTGTGCTGGGGCCTCAGGGCAGTGGAGTCTCATGTCTCATATGTGATTGTGCTCAGCGGGGTGCTCCCGAGGCTCCCTGTGGCAGGTGTCAGAGTCCCCTTGCCTGCCGTTTTCCCCATTGTCCCTTGCAGGACACCGGTCTTGCTGTTGGGACTTGGGGCTGTGTAAATCTCCGGGTCCCCCTGCCCCGGTCCCTGTGTGTGCGCACCCAGGAGAGAGGTGCTGGACAGGAGGCCTTGCTGTCCATTGTTTCCAGGAACTGTCCCCACCGCTGTGCCATTTCCCACCTGCAGCAGCGGGGTGCAAGGGCCCCAGCCTGCCTGTGTGCTCACCAACACTGGATGTCTCTTCACCAAAGCTGTTTTTGGTGAAGTCCACTTTGTTTTTGCTTTTTTTTTTGTTGCATTTAAGAAATCATTGCCCAGTCCAGTGTCCCTGAGCTTCCGCCTCCTCCCCCTGCAGTGTGAGAACATGTGACAGGCAGGGGCGGATGTCCAGAGCCCAGCCATAGGAGTGGGCTCAACCTGGAGCCGGGGCTACCGGCTTGGTGCCTAAGGAACCCCTGCCCTGGTCCCAGGTGGTGATGAAGGTGGTGCAGCTGCTGCCTGAGGGGCTCCGCGTGAAGAAGGAGGTGGATGCGGCGCTGGACACGGTCAGTGAGACCATGACGCCCATGCACTACCACCTGCGGGAGATCATTATCTGTACCTACCGCCAGGTGAGCCTGCCGCAGCCCAGGGGCCTGGGGTCCTGGGACCCCCACATCGGCTGCAGGTGCTTTTTCATCTTCTAGAAGTGGAGATGACTGTTAGTATGGAAACGTCCCCAGGTCCATGCCACAGTCACCTGACTGCAGTGTGCTGTGGGATGTGTGCTGGTCCAGGTGCAAGCCTGTGTCGCTCCTAGTGGGATGTATTCTAACAGGTGCTCATTAAGTGGTTTTGACGCTTTGTGAACGTCCAGAGAATGCACCTGCCAGGACCTGGCTGGTACAGGTGAGCTCCTGGCTGGTACAGGTAAGCTCCTGGCTGGTACAGGTGAGCTCCTGGCTGGTACAGGTGAGCTCCTGGCTGGTACAGGTAAGCTCCTGGCTGGAGCTCTTGATGCAGTTGGGACCTGCGGCATCCCAGGCTGCTGAGATTTGGTGGAAGGTGGTTTTACAGTCAACCTGGTCCCTGGCCAGCGGAAGGTGTGCCCCCTAGCGTCGGAAGGAAAGCGCAGCCCAGTGAATGCATTGATGTGGTAATTGACTTCCAATCTCGCTGGCCACAGCTTGGGCAGGATTGTGCTTCCTTTTAAAAAAAAAGATTTATCTATTTTTTAAAACTTATTTGAGAGGCAGAATTACAGAGAGAGAGGAGGAGGCAGTCAGAGAGGACTGCTGTCCTCTGGTTCATTTCCCAGATGGCTACAGTGGGCCAAGCCAGGAGCCTGGAGCGTCACCTGGGTTTCCTGCGTGGTGGTAGGGACCAAAGCCCGTAAGGGATGGCGGTGTCACGTGCGGAGGCTTAGCTTCTTCCACCGCAACGCCTGGCCTGATTGTACTGCAGTTATGGGTGGCGGGGCGGGAGGTTTGTCTGCATCCACATCCCCACAGATGTGTGACAGGGGCACTGCAGTGTCAGGGTGGCGGCAGGGTCACCAGGCAGTGTGGGTTTTGTTGTTAACCTCCATTCCGACAGCCCCTGTATACAAGGGTTATTTGTGAAGTTTATGGTAGGGATTGGCACTGTGGCACAGCAAGTTAGTCCTTCACTCTGTAAGCACCGGCATTACATATGGGCATCAGTTCTTGTCCCGCTGCTGTGCTTCTGGCACAGTTCCCTGCTAAAGCACCTGGAAAAGCAGAGGAGGAAGGCCCAAAGCCTTTGGATCTTGCACACATGTAGGAGACCTGGAAGAAGCTCCTGGCCAGCGGATGGAAGATTTTTTTTTTTTAAAGGCCCATGGTAAATTTGCATTCTGCTTTAACCCCATTTCCCCATGTCCTTAAAAAGCTACTTTTACTCTGACGGCAGAGAGACACAGGGACAGAGAGAGAGGAGAGAAACAGCTCCCATCTGCTGGTTCACTCCCCAGATGTGCCCAGGGATTGCTGTCTGGGGCCAAAGCTCAGAGCCTCTGTCCAGGTCTCTCCCAAGGGTGGCAGGAACCCAACACTGCAGCCACCACCACCTCTCAGGGTCTGCATTCACAGGAAGCTGAAGTCAGGAACCTGGGCTGGGACTCAAACCCAAGCACCCCAGTAGTGGACCCAGGCAGGCATCTCAGCCACTGTGCCAGGTACCTGCTCCTCCATGACCTCCACTGTATTCCAGGTCAGAGGTCATCAGGGAAGAGGGCATGTGTGGAGATGAAGCTGCAGAGGTGGGTGTGGAAGGGCGCCCTGGGGTTCCAGAAGAGAGCTTGTCCAAGTCCTCCAGGGCTAGGGGTAGTTACCCTGAGTCTAGTGTGGCTTTGTGTTAAGGTTGTGTGTGGTGCCACCAGGTGGCAGCAACGAGCCAAGCGGTGGAGACAGGGTTCTTGGCTGGCCAGGGCCGTCAGAGCCCCTTCCTTCACACCCCATGCCCACACCACAGCTGTCTGCATGTCCTTTGTGGACACACAAGCTGGGTCAGAAGGCACGACCTGCCTGAGCTGTGGGGAGGGTGGAGATACTGCCCAGGGCTGGGTTCACACAAGTCCCATTGTGAGACAGAGGGGAGAATATGTGGGCCAAGGCTGAGAGGCTGCCAGGTGCCCCGCGAGTGGAGAGCAGCCAGGGCGGTTTGGTGCCCACGCAGGTCCCTCAAGGCGTTGGAGGTGGGGTTGGCGAACTCTGTGGTTGGGGGACGGCAGGCGTGACTGGGGCTGGCGACAGAGGTGCTTGTTCTGGCTCTGTTCTGGGTGTGGACTCTGGTAAGGATGTGGGAGAAGAAGACTTTTGTGGGTGGTCTCTTTGGCCCCCAACCCTGTTCCCCAGGCCAGGGCGCTGCTGATCTCTGCCGGGTAAACAGGGTCCTTGAGTCCCAGCATGGCCACCAGGTGGCACCGGTGAGCTGAGTTCAGGACAGATTCTACTTTAGAATTTTTTTAAAAGGATTTTTATTTTTTGATGATTTTTCACATAGTTGATTACGATGATAAGGGTCAAGGGTCACAGGAAGGTGGGAGAGATCACCATTTCCATATTCTTTTTTTTTCCTGGGGGAAGGGTGAAGATAAGGAGAGGAGCCACACCCAGCCTCCCAAACTCTTCTGCACCCTGGGATGGAGGGCAGCCACCTGACACCACCCCGGGGTCCCAGATGTGGGACATGTTCTGAGGATCCTGCTCAAGAGATTTCAATAGTTCAACAGTTCTGAATTACTGCTGATCTCACTACTCTAAGCACGATGAAATCTCTCCAGAATCCACTGGCTGACACGGTCCACCTTAGAGTCTCCATTTGCCCAGATATTCACTGCCAACACTTGGCCAGGGTAGTTGATCAATTTGTTCTGTCCTCTGTTATGGTATCAGGTGTCCTCTGCAGGCTCCAGTGTACTGCCTCTATGTGCACCTGGATATGCTGACCACTGCTCTGTCTGAGCCACTGAGGAGGCCCAGCTCTGACACATGCACTCCACGGTCAGACCATGGAACCTGCAGTTCTCTCCATGGTTGGGGTTCTGAGTCCAGTGATTCAGTTGGGAGGAATCCTCAAAGAAACTTCATCTGAGATGATCCCAGACCTGATTCTTGTGTGTGCTTTTCAGTACAGGATCTGGCATAGTCTATCACCCAGTCATCTTATGCACATGCTTGTGGTTGCAGTTGCTGGGTCAGTTCTGTTTCCAGCCCTGTCTTCTACATAAACCAAATGAGTGCTGCAGCCCAACCCGATCCTGCCCAGCACACACCGGACCCTAACACAAACTGGTGGGAGCTGCAGCCTAGTTGGAGCGACCTGCAAGAACGCCCACCAGGCTTGCTCCCTGCCCTGGTTTCCATGCTTTCCAGTGTGTACAGCAGACTTGTCCTGTCTGTCCCATGTCCCGTTCAGCTCTCATACAGGTCAATGGGCATTGAAACCCAGTTCAACCCAACCAGCCCCACCATCCAGTCTACACATTTGCCGGTGGGTGCCACTCTCTGTCTAGCCATGCCTGCCCCAATCCTGGTTCTCATGCTCACTAGTTGGAGTGGCAACCCAAAAGGGAGGTGCCTACTTCCCTAATGAACCCACTCACACTCCCAGGTCATGCTCTCTCCAGGTGGTTCTGCAGTTTAACTTGACAGAATTTGCCCCCAGTGCCAGCATCTGCCAGCTGATGCCGTGGCAAAGCCCAGCCAACCCACACCCACTCTGACTTATGCATGCACCACCAGAAGGAAATCAGTCCAGCCTGGCATTTCCCTAATCCAGCTCACATGAGGCCAACAGGTGATTTAGCTCTGCCCAGTCTGGTCGGCCCCCATCCCAACTCATGCTGTCCAGTGGGAATAGTGACCCATCAGGGGAGCCCCACACAGCTTCCCTCCCAGCTTTGCCCCCTCCTCTCTTGGTCTCATGTGTGCTGCACCCAGTCTAGCATAGCCTCGGCATTTGCCAGTGGGTGCTGCAGCCTGGCTTGGCCTGGCCCTCTCCCAATTCTGGCTCACACTGGTGGGGGCTACAGCCTAGCCTAGCCCAGCCAACCCCCAGTCCTAGCCCTTATATGAACTGGATTGTGTTGCGACCCAACCCGGCGCAGCCCAATCTATATTCCATTCCGGCGTTTGGATTCACCAATGGGCGATATGAACTGGCCCTGCCTGGTCCAACCTCTACAGAGCCAACCAACACACTTGCCAACAAGTGAAGCAGCCCTGCCTGGCCTGACCAACACCCAGCCCTAGCTCATACACTCACCAGTGGGAGCGATGGCCCACCAGGGAAGTTCCTCAAGTTCCCCACTAGGCTCACTCTCAGACCCAGATCTCACATGTGTTAACAGGTGCTAGGCCAACACCCAGCAGTCTGCTCCCACAGTGTTGGCTTTTGTGTGAGCTGGTGGTTGCCACGTATCAGTTCTTGGGTGTGTCTGTGGGCACTATAGCCTGGACCAGCCCAGCTTGTTCCCAACCCCGGTACCCATGAGTGATGTTGAGTTCTATGGTCATGCCTAGCTCAGCCTGTCACGACCCCAGCCCTGGAGCAAATCAGCTGTTATGGCAGTCCCACAGAGGTGAGCGCACGATCCCACACAGAATCTGTTCCCAGATCCAGTTCTCTCATGTGCTGCTTAGTGTCATGGCCCAGCCTAACATGCTGTACCCTCTGCCCCAAAGTCCCTGGCAGGTACTGTGTTCAAGCCCTGCCGGGCATGCCCCCCCAGCCATTACTTTTGTGTGCGCTGGTAGATAGTGGTTGATAGCAAGGAGCCCTGTTCAGGTCTCCCATGTGGGCAGGTGTATTGGTTTGGCCTCAAAAGGTCCTCCAGTTTCCCTCCACTGAACTACACAGTCTTAACCCCCTTGTTTACCTTCAAGTACAGTAGCCAGGTTGGTGGAAGTTCCCAGAAGTCACTCCTCACTTGATGCATTCTTCCTCAGCAGTCTTCTCTCCCACACACCTCCAGGCCTGCTTCCCTGAGCAAACCAGAGTGCCCCATGTCTGGTCCTCTGGCATTATGCCATGCCAGCCTGCAGCACTCACATGCTGGCCCCCACAGCCTTTCTGTTGGTGTGCCTGTGTCTGCCCCCCCCTCCACATATCTTGAAAAAAAAAAAGAACAAAAACTAGAATAGATGAGATAGGAGAGTATGCCAGCACACTGGTATAGTTAACACAAATTTGGCATTAACCAGGTCTAGAATGCCCACCAGCTGTTGGCTGCTTTTCTCCCACTTACATAGATACAGTGCAGGCACTTACATTGCCTACAGCTGGGGGGATCTGTATTTCTGCATGTTGGTGGTCTTATGAAGCTGACTGCAGGCTTGGGGGCAGGGTGGGTGGCTCTTGGTGACCGGACCCCTGGTGACCTGCCCTGAAGTCACAGGTCTCAGCCACCTCCAGATTAGAGAGGATGTCTGGCCAGTTGGCGCTGTGCATGTGTGTGCGTGTGTGAGTGTGCACAGAGGATGGGGAGACTTCTGTTGAACATCTCTGTACTCTGAACTTCTGTCTCCACATTGGGACAGCAGACAGGCTTGGAGTGGGCACGGGGCTAAGGACTTTGATCTTTGGTCCTTGGAGAGGCCTGAGGTGTCCAGGGCGCTGGCCAATGCCCCCACATCATGACCCAGCCTCCTTCTATTTTAGGGCCCAGTCTCAGTGGGTGAGGAAGTCTTGTTAGGCTCCACCACTGCTAATGACAGCCTGGCATGCCAAGCGGTCTAAACAAGCCTCACTGGGCTTGCCCCAGGGAGGCGGCCAGCATCTGGGCGGCGCTAATGCAGTGCTGTCTTGAGGAAGCCAGGGGTTTGGTAAAAAGATGCATCCTTGTCCCTGACCCAAATCACAGCCCTGTGAGCGGACAGGAAGTGCCATGGAAACTCGGGGGTGGCAGGTGTCCCCTGGGCTCAGTGGTTTGGGCGTAGATGATTCTACCCTCTGGGAAGGAAATGTTCATGCTGCCGCTGCCCCTCCAGCGTCGTCCCCGGGAGTGGGCATGCTCAGGTCAGGGCCATACAGCTGTGACCTTGACCTTGGCTGTGGCTGTGGTCGAAACTTGAAGGCTTCTCACACCTCACAGGGTGGTTCTTGTCCAGGGGAATTGCAGCGGTTTCTTCACCTGCTTTTAAAGAGGCTTTTGCACGGGGGCTTAGGCGGATGTGGGGACAGGACACAGTCGGAGGGCGGGCAGCAGGGGAGGTGGAGGGAGGCAGCAAGGAGTGAGAGAGGCAGGGGCATGTTGCACGGATCATGGTTTGTGTTTAGGGAAAGGCTTTTCTCGATGGTTCCCTGCCTGATTTCTAAGTAACACTGATCAATCAATCGGCTGATGTTTTGAGCACGTGCTTAATGTGCCTTAAGATAATCCTTAAAACCCTCAGCGACCTGCTCGCACCTGGCCTGACCACCTGCAACGGCAGCTGTGGGACGTCCCCAGCCTGAAGTCCTCACAGTCTTTACTTGATTGACCCTACAGGGTCAAGTTCACACCTCTCTGGACCTGGCCTTTCCACTGTACTCCTCACCCCTGCCACCAGCTCCTCTCTGCTTCCTGTCCTGGGCCAGACTCCATCTTTTATTTTTTTGGTTTTTCTAAAAAGATTTATTTATTTTTAATACAAAGTCAGATATATATAGAGGAGGAGAGACAGAGAGGAAGATCTTCCGTCCGATGATTCACTCCCCAAGTGAGTGCAACGGCCGGTGCTGTGCTGATCCAGAGCCAGGAGCCAGGAGCCAGGAGCCGGGAACCTCCTCCAGGTCTCCCACGCGGGTGCAGGGTCCCAAAGCGTTGGGCCGTCCTCAGCTGCTTTCCCAGGCCACAAGCAGGGAGCTGGATGGGAAGAGGAGCTGCTGGGATTAGAAGTGGTGCCCATATGGGATCCTGGTGTGTACAAGACGAGGACTTTTAGCCGCTAGGCCGTGCCGCCGGGCCCCAGACTTCATCTTTGACCCCTCCTTGTGTCACAGTCTTCCTGGCCTGCCTCAGGTGCCCCTCCAGGTGTCACTTCCTCTGGCTTCCTGGCCTGCGCCCAGTGGTGCACAGGTCTGCTTGCTTTGAACCTAGCTTCTTCCCCATCAGACCACAAGCCTCTTCTAACCCTGGCCAGCAGTGTCTTTGGGAAATGTGGGGCGGTTGCTTCTGGCCTCCTGGTGAGGGTTCAAGGGTGTCCGTGTGCTCTGCACAGTGAGCAGCTGCCCCCGCTTCTCTCCCCTTCCAGCTGCCAGAGCCTTCCTCTGTAGACCAGGGAGACTGTGAGTTCAGCAGAAGAGTGAGACTAGGACCCTGTGCACAGAATTCTCTGGCAGTCAGAGCAGCGATCCCTGCTCCTACAGCCCTCCTGGGCTCTGGCTGCTGTCTGCCTCCCACCCTGAGGCCCCAGAGCTCCCTCTGGGTAGGTGGGTCAGCCAGGCCAGTTACTGCCCAGGTACACAACCCTGGAAGTAGAGGTGGCAGGAACCTGGAAGGGGCAAGTAAGGGGAGGGTAGGGACACACGTAGGGACCTGCCTCCAGTGCCAGTTCTTGGGGCCCGGGGGTGGGGAAAGGAGGATAGTTTGGCATTCCTGATGCAGCTGAGGAGGCACACACGAGTCGCATTGGGTGCTGCGCAGGAAGACTTGCAACCATTGAGAGCCCAGCTCTTGCAGCAGAGAGAGCTGCCAGGGGAACCTGGAGGCTCGGTGCAAATTGTGGCCTTGGAAAGCTGCTGCTGCTGCGCCAGTGCCCTCCCCTGCTGCTCAAGTCTTCCCAGGGGTTCTCAGGGACACAGCCTTGAGTCGCTCACCTGGAAAATGGGCTTCCTTAGCTGCCCAGAGTCTACCTACCACAACCGGGTCTCCCACTTGGATTGCCTTCTCATGCCTTATCGCCCAGCTGACCTCCCATGTGCTCCCGGAAACATGTTGTTCACTTGTGTGGCTGTCCCCGTCTCTCCCTGGCCTGGGTCTGGTTCCCAGACAGGTAATGCTGCAGTGGCTGAGCGAAAGAGACGCCCTAGGTTGGACATACGCCCTTGCCCCCTGGCCCCTGCTCCTTGGCTGCCCTGGAGCCTCTCTTTGCTCTGAGATCTTGTCTGGTCCTCCCCACCCCACACCCCACCTCTGCCCTGGCCAGAGGGAAGGCAGGGGTCACACACCTCTTCTGCCTCCACTCCTGAGCTTTTGGACAACAGGTAGGGATATCACTGGGGACCTGTAGGGCACCCTGATATGAGGAGCTCAGGCCAGGGGAGGGAGAGAGGGGCTGGCGCTGCCTCCACAAGGCAGAATCGGGAGAGCTCAGCCCTGACACTCACTGCCATCCATCAGTCCCCTTCAAGGTCATGGTCAGAACCCTCTCTCCCTCTGGGGGCAGGTCTGAGAAGCCAGAGGGAGGCACATGAGGTCTGCTTTAACCCTGGAGGGGCCAGGGCCAGAGGCAGCAGGTTTTGGTGGTAAGGGCCCTCCCTGTGGTCAGAACTGACAGCCTGTCCTCTTCTGGGGGTCCCAGAATAGTGCAGTGTTCACAGGAGGAGAGGCAGGCTCGGGTCCTGCAGGCCCTCTTGGAAGGAAGGGGTCTCATGCCTAGGCCCCAGGTCCTTCCCGTAGCACCAGCAGAGGGATGTACCCTCTGGATGCTGTGTGGTCACCCCCTCCCTGCCCAGGGGCAGTGGGGTGCAGGTGTGCGATGGGGGCACTGGAGCCCTCGCACTGACTCCTCCCATCCTGCTGTACAGGCCAAGGCTGCCCGAGAGGAGCGGGAGGCATGGAGGCTGCGGCTGCGGAGCCTGCAGTACCTGGAGCGCTACGTGTACCTGATTCTCTTCAATGCCTACCTTCACCTGGAGAAGGCAGCCTCTTGGCAGAGACCCTTCAGTACCTGGATGCGGGAGGTGAGAAGAGGGGTGCCCGGGGGCTGCCTTACTGGCCTGTGTGCATGCAGTGCAGCACCTGCCGTACCTGTTAGGCGGGTATACCTTACAGAGTCTGCTATGCACCCATTGAATAGAGGGGAGACTGGGTGCAGAGAGGTTGCATAGCTTGTTCTGAGTCTGTGTTAGAGCAGGTTGCTGGCTTGAGATGCTGCAGTGGCTCTCAGCCACCTCCATCCCTCTGAGCTCAAACTCTGGCTTTGCTCTGGGCCCGGCTGTTTTTAGAGGCAAGAGCTGTGCCTGGCACCTGCAGGCCGGGAGCAAGGCATTCCCCGCTTCCTGTAATTATGCCTGTGCCAGGAAGCAGCATCTGTTGACCTCACCAGCAGACCTGGATAATCCAGATACCAGATTGGAATCAGCTGCCCTGAGCTGAACAGGTGGATCATGGAGCTGGCAGCCCAGCTATGCCTGAGCCACCGTCTGGAGCAGGTCTGAGTTCAGTTTCCTCCTTGAGCCCCTGGGCAGGCTGCAGGTGTTGGGCAAGGACGAGGGCTGTCCCTGCAACAGTGTGAGTGCCATCCTTGGGACCCAGGGATGAAGGTGACCAGGAAGAGGAGGGCAGGACTGTCTCTGTTCTTGGTAGCAGCTGCTTCTCCTGTCCCCTAGGGTGGTGGGAGAGATGGGGGCAGAGTAGGGGATGATAAGCGTGTGGTGCGGCTGCCTGTGCTATGGGGTGAGGCCCCAACTGGTCTGCCCACAGCTCGAGCCCCCACCAAGGGGCTGCTGTTTGCTGCTGCACCCAGGCAGCCACTCCAGCCCTAGTGCAGGTCCCAGTGGTGATCCCAGAGCTCAGGCCTGCATTCCTGGGACGCTAGCTCCCTGTTGAGTGCCCAGTGCAGGTAGTCTCCAGGCACAGTCCTGGGAGGCAGTTGTGGAGGTGGCTGGGATTGCGGGAGGCAGCTCCGTCCCCAACTCATCCCTGGACTTTGGATGGTGCCAGGGGCTTCAGGCAGTGCCAGGGGTAGGGTCACCTAGACACCCTGAAATGCTGTGCCATCTCTGTTCTCCTCCGCAGGTGGCAGCCAGTGCGGGAGTCTATGAGCTGCTCAACCAGCTGGGCTTCCCCGAGCTGGAGGGCAGCGAGGACCAGCCCTGCTCCAGGCTGCGCTACCGATGGCAGCAGTGGCCCGACAGCCCCGAACCCTCAGCCACGGGGGACTTCCTGTAGGGATGGTGCTTCTTCCTAGCTTCTCCTGGTAGGGCTCCACGCAAGCCTGGAGGTGTCTCAACAGGTCCTGTACTGCCTCCTCTTCCTGGAGTGATTGGGATGGGCTGGGTAGCCTGTGTGGAAAGAGCTCTATGTGAGACACTTAGCACAGCATGTGGTCAGCCTCCAGGGGCACCCTCCCCGAATCACCATACACAGTGTCCCGGTCTGCAGCCCCCCACCAGTGTCGGTTCCCTTCCCTTGCTCCCTCTAGCTGTTCTGTCCATTGCCTCTTCCCTGCCCTCCCTCCCCACCCTCATACTCTCACCCCCCTACCCTGGCTGCCCTCCTCACATCTGTCTGGCTTCCCAATGTCCCCTCTGGCCTAGGAAACCACATGGGCAGCTTGCATGGCTGTGGGTGGGCAGAGGCCCCGGTCTCTCTCCTTCCTTGGCCCATTCCTCTCCCTGGGGGCTGACAAGGTGGTAGAGGGTCCCAAGAGGCCAGAGGTACCCAGAGTCCCTCTTGGGGACCAGGTACAGCAGAGTGCCTGAGAGCCAGGTGGGAGGTGCTGAGGAAGCCACAGCCTGGAGCTGAGATCCTGCTGCGCCTGCCCTCTGCCCCGAGTGCCCAGGAGGGCCCCAGCTGCCTACTGGCTGCAGCAGGAGCTCCAGTCAGGGAGCACTGGGTTTGGGTCAGTGGGCATGTGAAGCACTGGGCTCAGGGTGGCGCAAGGAGGGGTGTCACTCAGATGCCAGGCTTCCCTTGCTGAGGTTCCTGGGCCACCCACAGTTAGGAACAGGAGGGTCAGACCCTAAGGCTGTGGAGGCCTCCAGCTAGGCCTGTGTGCGCATGTGGAAGGCTGCTCGGCAGGGGTGGTGGCAGAGGAGGGCCGTGTGGCAGTCCTGCAACTGTTCCAGCCCAGGGCCAGTGTCTGCTGGAACCCGGGCACTGGCCAGTGAGGAGGAGGTTGTCCGCCATCCAACTGGCCACCTTGCTGGGCTCGGGCACTTTGGCAGGAGCCCAGAGCCGTGAGGTGGGAGCAGAGGCCCATGCCATGCAGAGCTGCTCGGTGCCAGACAGCATTGCACTCCGTGGTCGAGGCAGAACTGCTGTGTTTAGGTGTGTTCGCTCTCTGTTCAGCTTTGCTCGTCATACTGCACAGATGAAGATGGGTAGCATTCTCTGCACCAACATCAAGAGAAGGCAGGATGGAGCTGAACCAGGAAGGATCCTCGGTGTGCTTGTGGTTGTCTCTGACTCTTCAGCTGTGCTGTGCTGGGACCAGGCACTTCACCTCTGCCTCAGCCTCAGTTTCCCCATCTATCAAATGGGAGAATACCGGCATACCTACCTCACAGGGGTGTTGTGAGGATCCAGAGGTTATTACTTTTTTTTTTTTTTTTTTGTACAGAGCTTTTGAGCATTAAAACCAGCTGAATGTGTGCGGTGTACCGAGGCGTCTGTCATGTGGACAGGTGGGGCTGCTCAGCTGGAGTGCCTGCTCCTTCCGAGTTGGAGAGTATGGGTCAAGAGCATCGGCCTCTTGCACTTTGGGCTTTAGATAGGGTTTTGCAGAGTCCCTACCCTCTTCCTTCCTGCCCGCAGTCGTGTCCTGGCCTGTGCAGGACTGTCATGCTGAGCTTCCCCCTCCAAGGAAAGCAATGTGACAAGCTAATTCTCACGGCAGTAGGGAACAAAGTGCGTGGAAGGTGGACCCTCAGCTTTCACTTCCTGTGCTGACACTCGTGGGCAGGTGTTTCAGGTGCTTGGTTAGTTGAGCACACTTGTGTAGGGAGACTGATGAGTAGAGAGGGTGAGGTGGACAACACCGCCCCCAGGCCTCTGGCCAGCTCCCTGCAGGGCCCTTTGGGTTGCAGGCCCACTATCAGTGGATGGTGGTCAGGAGGGAAGTGTGCAGGCTGGCAGAAAAGTTGAGCATGGTGTGGCAGTCGTCTTCCCTGCACCCCAGAGGCTGTGTGTGGTTCCTGCATGCTGGCGTGGAGTCTTGGGGATGGGGATATGGCTCTGCCATTCTCACTTGGGATAGGGGCAAGGCTGAGAAGCCCCCAGGAGTGGGTGGATGTCTCCCCTAGGCCTGCTTTAGGCTCTGGGATTGTACCAATAGGACTGGCTCCTTGTCAGTACTGCTAGTCCCATTCAGTGGGTTAACATGGCCAAGGAAACAATCACTAAATGAAGGTCTAAAACATGCTTGGGGGCCTGGCGGCGTGGCCTAGTGGCTAAAGTCCTTGCCTTGAACCCGCGGGGATCCCATATGGGCGCCAGTTCTAATCCCAGCAGCTCCACTTCCCATCCAGCTCCCTGCTTGTGGCCTGGGAAAGCAGTTGAGGACGGCCCAAAGCTTTGGGACCCTGCACCTATGTGGAAGACCCAGAAGAAGCTCCTGGATCCTGGCTTCGGATCGGCATAGCATTGGCCGTTGCACTCACTTGGGGAGTGAATCAACGGACGGAAGATCTTCCTCTCTGTCATTTAAAAATGACAACTTGGCAGATGTCTCCTAATAAGACCTGCAGATGTCCGACAGATTTGAAAACATATCCAGTGCAGGGCCCGGAGCAGTGACCTAGTCACTAAAAGTCCTCATCTTGAAAGTGCTAGGATCCCATGTAGGCATCAATTCTAATCCTAGCAGCTCCAGTTCCCATGCAGTTCCCTACTTGTGGCCTGGGAAAGCAGTCGAGGATGGTGCAAAGCCTCGGGACTCTGCACCCACGTGGGAAACCTGGAGGAGGTTGTTCCTGGCTTCTGGCTTTGGATTGGCACAGCACCGGCTGTTGCAGTTACTTGGGGAGTGAATCAGCAGACAGAAGATCTTCCTCTCTGTCTTCCTCTCTGTATATCTGACTTTGCAATAAAAATAATAAATTAATAAGAAAACATGTCCAGTGTCATGGCTAATCCTGAGAGATGCGTAGGGAAGCCTCAGTGAGGTGGCATTTGCACCTGCTAGAATAGCGGGTGTGAAAAGTCAGAAGGCCCCCTGCACTGGCAAGAGGGTGGAGCCTGTTGGTGGGAAGCAGCACGGAGGAGACTCACAAAGTTAGCGGGGGCAGCTCTGCTTCCTGGGCAATAGCAACAGAGCAGATAGGAAATGAGTCTGTGGAGGAGGCCCCTGCCCGGCTCAGTCCACTGCAGCCTCCCTCGCAGCAGCCAAGGTATGAACCCACACCAGTGCCCATCAGCAGGTGAGTGGATGGAGAGTGTAGTGCTGATGTGTCATGGAATGTCATGAAGCCTTCAACAAGAAGAACCTCTGTCATGATGACATCAGTGAGCCTGGGGGACATGACGCTGAGTGACATAAACTAGACACCCACGGGCAAGAGCCACAAGTTCTCATTTGGATGTTTCAAGTAGAACTCACACAACTTAAGATGCTGGTTCCCAGAGGTGGGGCTGTGGGAATAAATACTAGCCAGAGGACCAGTGAGGAGTAGTTTGAAGAGCTCTCAGCAGGAGGGTGTTGTATTGCAAAGTTCTACCTGTGTAGAATGTGTTTTCATGCCTAGAAATTGCATGCATTAATGAGCTCAGTGTAGCCATTGCATGATGAATAACGCACATTGGGATATCCTGTACGATTTTTGCCAATTGCAAGGTGTCTTTTAAAAAAACCATTTATTTTTATTGGAAAGGCAGATTTACAGAGAAAAGGAGAGACAGAGAGGAAGATCTTCCATGCATTGATTAACTCCTCAAGTGGCCACAACAGCCAGAGCTGAACTGATCCAAAGCCAGGAGTCAGGAGCTTCTTTTGGGTCTCCCACATGGGTGGAGGGTCCCAAGACTTTGGGTCGTCCTCGACTGCTTTCCTAGGCCATAAGCAGGGAGCTGCACCCAGGACATGAACCAGTGCCTTTATGGGACCCCAGTGGATGCAAAACGAGAACTTTAGCCACTAGGCACCACACTGGGCCCTAGAGATTGTTTTTTAGGAGCAGATCTCGGGCCTAGTGTTTGGGATACCCACACCCTGCATTCTTGGGTTGAATCCCCGCTCTATTCCCAATTCCAACTTTCTGTTAATGTGCATCCTAGGAGGCACAGGAAATGACTCCTACACTTGGGTCTCTGCCACCCACATGGGAGACCTGGGTTGGGTTCTAGGCTCCCAGCTTCGACCCAGGTCAGCCTAAGCTATTGTGGGGCAAAGTGAACCACCAGATGGGAGATTTCCATTTGTTTGTCTCTGCCTATCCTTTTTCTTTTTTTTTTTTTAAATGAAATTAAATTAGAAGAAAGGAAAGTTTTATGATTTAATTTGATCCTTTCTTGGTTAGTTCAAATGGCCAGTTATTTTAAAGACTTCTGTGTTAAGCCATTTCTTAATGCCAGTCTACATTGCTGAATGATAATTGTAAAACGTGAGTTAGCAGGAGGGGGTTTCAGCAGTTACGGGAAAGTGGAAGAGGCCCTGCTTGCCCACACGGCTCATTACTGTCACATGGCCATCCCTGCTGCTCTAGAGCTTCAGACCTCACCGCATGCGCTCCCAGTGCAGGTGACCAACCTGGGAGGTGAGAGATGAGGCCTTGGGTCTGTGCTTATGTGCGGTCAAGCACCCCAGCCAGGTCCCTGCCAGAACTCCCCTCCACATCCTTCCTGCCTGGTGAGGGCCTGGCCCCCAGGTGAGTAGCCTGACTGTCTGGTCCCCCAAGCCTGCCATGAGATCTTGCCTAACTTCCCTTTGAGCTTTTTCCCCCGCTTCTGTTTATAAAGGTCTTCATGCCTACTTAAACCCAGCAATGAAAAGGACAGTGTAGGGTAAGTGCTCTAGCCCCTGGGGTTGGCACCTGGGAAGCCCTGGTAACCCCTTTACCTCCGTCAGTCCCTACCCCTCCTTTCTTTTTGTTTCCCTGAATACTGCCCCTTCTCCCCCTCCCCACTTCATCCCATCCTGACTCTATGGCTCGGAATTGAACCATATCCCCTTCCCCTTGCGTTGGTCTCCAGGGTGAAGGTTGACCCTTCTCTGGCACCACTTGGTGGACATGAACCCCATGGGTCCTGACTTTGTAAGATCCAGTTCTCGATTGAGCATGCTGCCCCTCCCTGTCCCACTCCCCCAGCTGGCCCTCCCACGAGGACCAACAGAGGTACACACACTTGCTTCTTGATGCTGTGCGCGGAGGGAGAAGGCTATAGCTGTTGTTACACTCTGTCTGTGTGTGATGCTCCCACTGCCCCTTACACCAAGGGGAGAGCTGCTTCCCATGCTTGCTTTACATCTGTCCCAATTCAGAGACTTCCCATTCTGCAGCTCAGGAGCCTGCCCTTGGCTGGCCTCTGCTGGTGCCGCCCGGGATGTGGTCTAGATATGTTTGGGAGTTTCATGATTTTGGAGAGAATCTCATACTTACCATACATATTTATTTTATACAAATTATATAGTTATATTTTATTATATAATTATTTATATAAATGTATTCTATACATTTTTAATTATTCTAAAAGAAGACAGACATTCAGAGAACTCCTATTAGTTCATCTGCAAATGACTGTGATGGCCAAAAGCTGGGAGTGGAAACTCAATCCAAGGTTCACATGTGGGCGGCAGGGTCCTGAGTCCTGAGGCCAGCCCCACTGACTGCAGAGAACTGGAGCTGGATGCTGGAGCTGGATGCTGGAGCCGGACATCGAACCCAGACAGCACACAGATGTGGGATGTAGGCGTCTTAATCACCTGGCTAAATGGCTGAACTGCCTAATGTGACACTTCTGTTGAATAGTGAGGCTTTACGTATGTCGGCCACTAACCTTTTCTCTTGTATGAATCATGTGGTCCGGGCTTTGGGGCTTTGGTGTGTGGTCTTGTCGGTTGGTTAGGTGGAGGATGTTGCTTCATTGTCCATGTTCATCATTTCCACAAGTCTCCACCATCTACCCTGAAATGCCCTTGTCTGCTCTTCATTAAAGCACATACTTCAGCAGGTGCACTGCTGTCACCTTGCGCCACCTATCCTGCCAGCTCCCGGGGAGCCCAGAGTGGGAGCCCATGGCTGAGTTGACTGCCCAGGTGGCCTTAGGAGCAAGAAGTGTCAGGACTTCTTGCCTGTGGTCTGGGGAGGGTTTTGAGGGGAAAGCAACCGGGCTGTGGGGACCCAGGGTCAAGTTCCTGCAACTACTCAGACCCCTTGGTGCTGTTGTGAGGTTCCCCCAACAGCTCATCTGCAACCAGGGTCTTTTCGGTTTCGCTTTGCACCTTCTCTTCTCCCACACCCTCCGCTTCACCCGGTACTGGTGACGTGTGTGTGTGTGTAATGGTGCGTGGCCCATCGGAAGTGCTTGTCACTCTGTCTCCGAACCAAATGGGGCTGGAGGAAGCACCCACAGTTTAAGACAGCCCTGGCATCCCCGTGCTCAACTCAGTCAGAACTTGAGGTCTGAGGTTGGCCAATTTGATGAGGGATAGAAAAGTCTTACTTTGATCTGAGTGTGTGGCTTTCTCATTAGGTCGCCGAGTCTTACCTAGTGTTTATTGGCTGCTGGGTTTATCCTTTGATGTTTTTGCTGATTTCTCTGTTGAGTTGCTGTGTTTAGTTCTTTCTCTCAGTATGTCTGTTGAGACATTTGCAAGGTGTTTGTCACAAGAAATTGTAATATTGCATTTTTGTTAGTACAAGTATTCCTTCTATACCCAAGGTTTTATTTGAAGGTAATTAAGAAAATTTATGGGAAAAATGAAATTCAAATATAAATTTATTTTGGTGCAAAAATTTTTGTGAAATTCATGCATAAGATTTTTTTTAAGATTTATTTTTATTGGAAAAGCAGATATGAAGAGAGGAGGAGAGACAGAGAGGAAGATCTTTTCGTTCAATGGTTGACTCCCCAAGTGACTGCAATGGCTGGAGCTGAGGCAATCCAAAGCCAGGAACCAGGAGCTCTTCCAGGTCTCCCACATGGGTGCAGAGTCCCAAGGCTTTGGGCTGTCCTGGACTGCTTTCCCAGGCCACGAGCAAGGAGCTGGATGGGAAGCGGGGGCCGCCGGAATTAAAACCAGTGACCATATGGGATCCTGGCGTGTGCAAGGCGAGGACTTTAACCTCTGCGCTATCGAGCTGGGCCCCATGCATAAGATTTTTAAAGAGAATTTTTTAAAAGAATATTTTGCTTATTTTAAAGGGAGAAGAGAGATCTTCTGTCCACTGGTTCACTTCTCAGTTGGCCTCAATGGGCTGACCTGGGCTGGTTCAATCCAAACCCAAGAGCCAGGAACTTCTTCCATGTCTCCCATGTGTTTGTAAGGGTCCAAGTGCTTCAAACACTTTCGACTGCTTTCCCAGGCGTATTAGCAAGGAGCTGGATTGGAAGTGGAACAACCAGGACTCAAGCCAGCACCTCTGTGGGGTGCTTGAGTTTTTCACAATGCACATTTTCCATGAATATCTTGAAGATTCCTCATACCTTTTTCTGTGGTTTCCTTAAGGTTTCAGCACATTTAGTTCTTTATTTTTTTTTAACACATATTTATTCATATGAAAAAGTCATAGAGAGAGACAAAGAGTGATGTCTTTCCCTTGCTCGTTTACTCCCCAAATGGCTTCAGCAGCCAAGACTGGGCTAGGCTGAAGTCAGGAGCCTAGAACTCCGTCCTGGTCTGTGTGGATGATAGGAACCCCAAGCACTTCACCCATCATCTGCTGCCTCCCAGGTACATTAGCAGGGAGCTGGATTAGAAATGTAGAGAAGCTGGGACTAGAACCTGCACTCTGCCGTGGGATATGAGTGTTACCAGCAGTGACTTCACTTGCTGCACTGAGTACCAGCCCCTACGCTTAGCTCTTTAACTCGTCTGAAAACGGTGTGACTGGTGGGAGATAGAGAAGATGGCTTATTTTTCCTGAATGGACACAAAGCTGGACTATATTAAACCACCAAATAGTTCCACTTCCCCAGCACTTGAACTCGAACCTCCAACCACAAGTTAGGTTCCCATGAGTTCACAGAGGAGTCAAGAAACCAGAGTGAGGAGCCAATGCCTGGACTCGGACTGAAACATTCCAGCTGCTGGGCCACGGGCATCTGGCTGCTAGGCTCTGTGCCTGCTCTTGATGTTTTTTTTTTTTTTAAGATTTATTTTTATTAATTTTTTTAATTGAAAAGTCACTTATACAGAGAGGAGGAGACAGAGAGGAAGATCTTCCATCCGTTGATTCACTCCCCAAGCGACTGCAACAGCTGGAGCTGAGGCAATCCAAAGCCAGGAGCCAGGAACTTCTTCTGGGTCTCCTGGTCACCTTGCGGGTGCAGGGTCCCAAGAGTCCTGTGTGGGAAACCTGGAAGAAGTTCCTTGACTGCTTTTCCAGACCACAAGCAGGGAGCCGGATAGGAAGCAGAGCTGCCAGGATTAGAACCAGTTCCCATATGGAATTTCAGCATGTGTAAAGTGAGGACTTTAGCTGCGAGGCTACCACACCAGGCTCAGTGGTTTGGGTTTTTAAAACAGCAGATGCAACACTCATTGTGGTCCTTATTTGGCTTGTGTCCTGTTTTTGGACCAACATTCAGCAAAAGCTTTTTTTTTTTTTTTTTAAAGATTTATTTTTATTATTTTTTCATTGGAAAGGCGGATATACAGAGAGGAGAGACAGAGAGGAAGATCTTCCATCCGATGATTCACTCCCCAAGTGAGCGCAACGGGCCGATGCTATGCCGATCCGAAGCCAGGAGCCTCTTCCGGGTCTCCCACGTGGGTGCAGGGTCCCAAAGCCTTGATCATGTTCCTTCCTCCTGCCCTCCTTTCTTCCTCATTTTTTTTTTTTCTAAAGATTTGTTTGAAAGCAGAGAGAGAGAGAGATCTTCCATCTACTGGTTCACTCATCAAATGGCTGTGATCACAGGCTGGGGTGGGCCAAAGCCAACAGTCTGAACTCCCATCTTCTGCTGCTTTTCCAGGATTGAAAGTGGAGCAGCTGGTGCTCTGATCCAGGATGCTGGTGTCACAAGTGGCAATTTCACGTGCTGTGCCATGACACTGACCCCTGGGGAAAAGGACCTGTGTTTAGATTCAGTGGGAGTGAAGAGTGGAGTAGCAGTGGGATTGGACAGGAAATGTGATCTGATGTGGTGGACTCAGGCCAAGGGCCTCTGCTCAGAGTCTCAGCATCTCTAGCTGGGAGGCTTCTGAGGCTTTCCTGGCTCCTGTAAATCAAAGTACACAGCCTGGTGGGAGGCACTATGGCTCAACAGGCTTATTCCCTGCAGGCACTGATATCCCATCAGGCATTGGTTCTGGTCCCAGATGCTCCACTTCCCATGCAGCTCCCCGCTTGTGGCCTGGGAAAACAGCAAAAACCGGTCCAGCTTCTTGTACCCCTATACCCATGTGGGAGACCTCGATGAAGCTCCTGGCTCCTGGCTTTGGATTAGCTCTGCTCTGGCTGTTGAGGCCATTTGGGGAGTGAACCAGCGAATGGCAGATCTTCCTATCCTGCTCTCTGTAAAATCTGCCTTTCCATCAGGTGTTCCCTGGAACACCCACATCCAGCTGGGGGATCTAACTTCTGCTCCAGAAGAGGGCATGGGAGCCAAGTTCTGTTCCCTACCTGATCCAGCCTCCATCCCCAAGGCCCCACCCTGCCCACCCACCTAACACTCTGATCTCAATTCCTCATCATTGTCATTCATGTTAGTTCCACAAATGTCCTCTTCTGTGGCAGTCTTTGTGGGAATCCTGGGATGGATAAGCCCCAACGGGGTGGGACTGCTGTCCTTCCTTCACTCATCGGTGTGCATTCCAGGCATGTGCGAGTGGCTATGCAGACTGGTGAATAAGACAGGAGGAGGTGGTACCTTGGGTGAAAGGATGCTGGTGGGCCCAGTGTGGTAGCCTAGCAGCTAAACTCCTTGCCTTGCATCCTCTAGGATCCCATATGGGTGCCGATTCATATCCCGGCTACTCTACTTCCCTCTCAGTTCCCTGCTTGTGGTCTGGGAAACCAGTCCAAGACAGCCCAAAGCCTTGGGACCCTGTACCCACTTGGGAAACCCAAAAGAAGCTCCTGACTTGGAATCTGCTAAGCTCCAGTCATTGCAGCCACTTGGGGAGTGAATCAGCAAATGGAAGATCTTCCTGTTTCCCCTTCTCTCTGTATAGCTGCCTTTCCAATAAAAATAAATAAATCTTAAAAAAAGGATGCTGATGCCTGGTGATAGATTCCCAATTGTTCACCTCCTTCCCTTTGCCTCCCCACTCCCTCCTCTCCCCTGGAGAACAGCATGGGGGACAGAGCAGTGGGGACTGGGTCCCCTGCAGCTCCTGGGGGAGGGGGGATCTGAAGTCATCATGGCTCTTCCACGGGTGTCAGGGATCTCTCTGATGCTGCAGGGCTGTACAGGATCTGGGTTCAAGTCCTGGTCTGACGGGTGGGAAAGTGGGTCCAGGATGGCCAAGGCAGAGGCCAGCTGAGAAGTTTGTGGCCCCAAGTGGAAAAGTTTGGTTTCTCTAAAGGCTAAAAGAGTGAGCTTCCATCTGACTCAGCAGCTCCACACCTGCATGTAGAAGCTGTGCGTGGAAAATTTGCGTTGTCTGTGAATTCCGTTTTCCTTGACACTTTGGCAGCCCTCTCGTGTGCATTCTTGGTGTGTGTGTGTGTGTGTGTGTGTTGAGAACAGAGACACCAACAGGCAATGTCCATGGTAGTGTTATTCATGACACCAAAGTCAGAAATCACACGAGTACCCACTGGTGGACAAAGCGTGGTCCTGGTACACAACGGGCATTTTCAGCCACAAAGGAAGGACATTTTGGTTCATGCTGTGTCATGGACTGATCCTGAGAACACGGTGCTAGGAAAACTAAGCCAGAAACAGCAGAAAGTCTTATCTGATTTCACTTTAATATGAAGAACCTGGAATAGGCAACTTAGAGAAAGAAGAAGGACTGGGGCAGTCATTGTTTTTTAATTTATTATTTTTTTAGATTTACTTTTATTTACTTGCAGGAGTGACCGAGAGAAGGAGACACAGAAGGAGGTCTTCCATCTGCTGGGTCACTCCCCAAGTGGCTCTCAGGGCTGGGATATAACCTGACTGAAGACAGGCACTTTATCCAGATTTCTCATGTGGGTGTAAGGGCCCAAGCTTTTAGGCAGTCCTTTGCTGCTTTCCCAGACACAGCAGCAAGGAACTGGATCAAAAGTGGAACAGTTGGGTCTTGAACCAGTGCCCATATGGGATGCCAGTCTTATAGGCAGTGGATTAACCTCCCTACACCACAACAATAGCCGCTATTTTTGTATTTGAGAGGCAGGGAGAGCTAGCTGCTGGATCACTACCCAGATGCCTGCAGAAGCTGGCCAGGAACTCAATGCAGGGCTCCTTCGTGGGTGGTGCGAGCCAGCTTTCATGAGCCGTCACTACTTGCTTCCAGGATCTGCAGTAGTAGGAAGCAGGAGTCAGAGCTGGGACTTGAACCCAGGCACCCTGATGTGGGGCACATGTGTCCTAACCACTAGGCTAAATACTTGCTGGGATGTCAGTGTTTGACGGGTGCAGACTTTTTGTGGAGAAGAATGCAGAAGTTTGTGCTGTGAACCTCATGCAATATTAAAGCATTGGAAATGCAGTTAGTACCACTGATGACCAACTGCATGCTTGGGAATGCTGCCTACGTTTTACCCTTGCTGGAAACAATCCAGCATCAGGGTGGTGGAAAGCCACCAGTCCAGCCTTTTGGGAAGGCTGGGGAGTCAGCCCTGGGACGCGCTCTTCACTCCCATTTCACTTCTGGTGTTTGTGGGAAGAAAATGGAATGAATGGGCAGGAAAAGGGAGCGATTAACTTTTCCAACTTAGGAAAATGCTTTACTGAATGAAGTTCCAGGAAGCCCCAAACTAGACATGGGAGCTAGGTGTGTCCAGTCCTAACCACAGCCTCCTGCTGGTAGCAGGCCCTGGGGCGGAGGCCCTGGGGCCAAGTGGAACCAGAGGCCTGGGAATGAAGGGAAGGAGAGACACATGACATTCCCCTGGGGGTCAGCTGGTGTCCCACCAGCGGTCTGAGGCTGATGTCACACTGATGTCACAGCTGCTGCAGAGATGAGCTGGGAGCTCTGAGATTGCAACAAATTGCAGAAACAATAGCAGCCATCCTGGCTCTGCTTGGCAGAGACAGAGGCAGGAGGGTGGGGCTCCTGGGATGTGGCCAGCCTTGTGGGCTGATAAAGATGGGGCTGCCGGGCCTGCCCATTCTGGGTGCCAGGGGCTGAGGTGAACAGGGTACCTTGGGGTATGGATGAGGGCATTCTCTGGTCCTCTTATCCTCAGGAGAACCATCTGAGGTTGGGGTAAGTCCTGACCCCAAGTCAGGTCCACAGGACTGGTCTCAATGGACAGGCCTGGGGTGAGTGCTAGTTGGACGTTTCATCTCTGTGGCCCCAGATGCCAGTCCTTGGCCACTGCCTGGGGCTTGCCTGTGACCAAGTGTCCCTATTAACCCTCCCCACCCCAAGAGACCCTCCCCCATGACCTTGGTCCCACTGTACCAGACACACCCGTCCCCAACAGTGAACACCCAGGCTGATGCTCAGTCTCTAGTTCTAGGAGAGCTGTGCCGGCGGGGTTATGGAAGTCAAGATTGAACAGGACCTCACTGGGCAGTGGAGGAGTGGACTCCAGCGGGGAACAGGAGCACTGAGAATTAAGACTCTTCCCCCCAAGAGACTCTCATTTCTGTCATTAGTACCAGAGGAGAGAGGTGCCAGTCCATCCCATTTCCACATCCTGCAGGCAGAGAGTGGCCCCTCCGTGTCTCACAGGAGAAGAACGAGGGGAAGCAGCTGCACAAATCATGATCAAGCCAGTGGCCCTTGGCCTGACCCTACTGGAGACGGGCCGCAGGTTTAGATACATCGACTCCCTGGGGCTGGGGCCAGGGCTGGGTTTACAAAGAGGTGTGCAGCATACATGAGGGCATGGTGAGAGTGCTGCAGCTGCCTTAGGAAGCAGTGAGCTCACTCCCTGGGAGGGAATTAATTCTCACTGTGACCCTGCATAGGCAACTCACCATATCTAGGATGCTACCCCGAATCTTGACCCTATCCCAGGGTCCTGTGTACTGAGGCAGGAGGCCCTCTGCGACACCCTCCCCACCCTACTCTGCAGTGCTGAGCCCACTGCCCTTCCCCTTCAAGTTGAGATGGGGGAACTTTCCAGCCAGTGCCAGAACATTCTGTAGGAAACAGAGTTTGTGTAATGGACAGCCTTGGGTCGGGGCCGACCTGTGTACATGTTCCTTCTGGCTTGTGTCATAGATTCCACATGAGCTTATTTTCATGAAGTCAGGCTCATGGCCACATTATTCTGAGAAAGGGAATGCCTGGGTTCCCATTCCAGCTGGGAGCCAACCTGTGGCCAGCCCCAACCTGTGGGCAGGAGACACTTGCTGTTCAGCCCTGCACCATCCTCTCTGTTCGCTGCTGTCTTCCTGCTAGCAGCTGGTTGCCCTCCAGTTCCTGCCATGATTTCTTGAATTGGAAAGTTAGGATAGTAAGATATTTTGCAGCCCAGTGAGAAAGAGCTTATATATGTGGCCTGTCTGCCACGGCATGTGAGTGTCAGATGGAGGAGTTGACCCCTGGGGTGTGTTTGGTCCCTGTTCTCTCCTCTGTCACAGGTGCCACTGCATCATGTAGGTTGGTTTCGTCAAGCTGTGTGTACAGTGGGGCAGGGAGAGACTGAGAGGCAATGTGTGTTGGGCAAAGGCTCAAACAGAAAAGCAAGGCAGAGGGTTAGATCTGTGGGAATAAAGAACTGCCTCCCTAGAAAGCAATGCAGGAGCTGGTGCTGAGTGTAAAGCCACTACCTACTGTGCTGGCATCCCATGTGGATGCCAGTAGTTCAAATCCCAGCTGCTCTACTTCCTTTCCAGCTCCCCACTAATGCATCTGGGGTAATAGCAGAGGATGGCCCAAAACCTTGGGACCCTGCATCCACATGGGAGACCCAGAAGAAGCTCCTGGCTCCTGTTTGTGGCTTGGTTGTTGCAGTCATTTGGGAAGTGAACCAACGGTTGGAAGATCTCTCTGTGTCTCTCCTGCTCTCTGTTAACTCTGCCTTTCAAAACACATCAAAATTAACTTTAAAGAAAAAGACACAGTTCTGACTTGGTTCAGCTGATGTCTATTAAAAAAAAAAAGAGAATTGCAAGGGGAGGGTTCTAGGGACAAGCTCTGAACCACGTGGACAGAAGGGCCTCCTGGCCTCTGCCTCAACTCTGGTGGTGGTTGTGTACAGCTCCCGAGGGTGGCAGAACCAAGGTGGTTCAGATAGGGGATTCAGCATTGGTCTGTGAACTCAGTCACCTTGGGGAAAAAAGGTGGAGCCTCTGTGCTCCATCTGTTTAGTGGGAATAAGCAGGGTGGCCAGGGTTCCCATCAAGAGAGCTGCTCGCTGCTATTACCACACAGCCCCACTCCGGTTTCCAGGGGCTTCCTGCAGGAGTCTGTGGGGTTTGTAATCCAGGCAGGTAGCCCCACCCAGGTGGTGCAGGCAGGTGGCCCGATAGGTGAACTTCAGATGGCCGTGGTTCAGTTTGCACGATACCTCATGGGTTCCCGACTGTGGAGATCGGTCACAGGTGCCAAGGAGGTCATCACTTGAGATATGGTCCGCATCCCAGACCTGCACCCTTAGGGGCCCCTGTGTGACCAGGACTACGTCCCCAAAGTCCAGCCGTGTCCTCCACCTGGGATTGTTGTTGTTCCACACGGTGTCTGTCCTCAGTTCCTGACCACCGAAGAAGGCCTTCACATATGCGTCTGTGGCTGTGATCCAATCCCCCCACAGACCCGAGGCCTGGAAGTTCATGACCTCCAGCCGGGCCAGGCCTCGCTTCCGTGGGCAGCAGTCCTGGTTGGTGGCCTCTGAGCTGGGGCACTGACACTGGCATGGATCTCGGGGGTTCTTCTGCTGCCCTGGGGGGCAGGGCCGGTTGCAGTCCCTCCAGCGTGCCTTGCTTTTCAGGTACTTGCTCACTGCCTGCTGTAGCGCCTCCCGTCGTGGGTCCTGGCTGTCCAGGAGCAGGTGCAGGGGTTCTAGACTGTAGTCCAGTAGGTTGGGGCTGGCAGGCAGCGAGGCCACCCAGGTTGAGAACTGCTCGGGCCCAGCCTGTCTCCCAAACAGGAGGTCAGACATGGAGGTGTGGTGGCCGCCCACCACCTGTGTTTTGCGTTCATGAAAGGTCTGGTGGAAAGAGGTGGTCATCTTGTGCTTCTGCTGCTTTTCCTGGCAGGCCTTGTACTCAGAGGAGGCTTTGGCCCTCTCACCGTAGATGCTGGCCTGGGCCTCCACGGTCAGGCAGTCTGCCACCTCATCAGCTGTGAGTCCACCCAGGGTTAGCTCACAGGTGCGCAGGGCAGTGAGGGCTGAGATGCGGCCGCCGAGCTCCACAGCCCGGATGAAGTGGGTGCCGTAGTTGGAAATGAGCCTCTGGTAATCGAGCTCCGTGGAAGTGTTGAAGTAGGGGGGCAGGTCTCTGAGAGCTCTCCTGAAGTCCCGGTGCAGAGGGGGTTTGTGTGCCACGTGAAAACTGGGTGGGGAGAAAGAAACAAGGTAGGGGCACAGAGAGCAGTATTCCCTCACTAGGGAACTCCTGCCAGATTGTTCCTGGGGCCCGGCATTGCGGTGCATGGGTTGAGCTGTGTCATTCAGCCATATGGACTCCTGTTTGAGTCCTGGCTGCTCCACTTCTGATCCAGCTCCCTACCTATGGCCTGGGAAAGCAGTGGAAGATGGCCCAAGTGCTTGGGCCCCTGCACCCATTTTGGCGGCCTGGATGAATCTCCAGGCTCCTGGCATTGGGCTGGCCCAACCCTGGCTATTGTGGTTGGAAGTCCTCTCTCTTCTCCTTTTCTGTCCATCTGTGTGTAATTCTGCCTTTCACACAACACACACACACACACACACACACACACACACACACACACACACACGACAGTGAGACTACCCTGATGGTATGGTATCTGTCTGTGTTTGGAACCTGGTCTGTCCGCTTGGATTAAACCCTGAGTACCTGGCTCCTGACAGTTGTAGAATATCCTGGCTTGCTCTAAAGGTATGGCCTCCAGTTCTGAAAGTCAAACCAGGTACCTGGAGGGTCAGCCATGGAGAATGGAGTGGATGGGACTTTCAAGCCTAGCAGCAAGATATGTGTGACATGGGACCTGGGTCCCAGACCTCTGCCTGCTCCCCAGGGACTGTCACTCAGCACTGTAGCCTTGGCACAGGAAGACATGAGCATTGGTGGAATAACTGAGGCTCAGAGAGAAGTAAGATGCCCAAAGCCACATAGCACTATGGAGGGAAGACCCGGGCAGCTTCTTTGCCTCTGTCCCTCCAACCCCCCAATCCATGAAGGACCCCCTAGGGAGCTGGCGGTGCCCAGGAAGCAGGGGTTGGATGCTCACTGGCACCATGTCAGGGCTCTGGGGCATAATTCTGCTCCCATAATCCACGGGGCACCTGCAGATGGGACCCTGGTGGGCAGGAGGAAGCTCTGGGGTCAGTAGCATGAGTGAGAGGAGTGAGGACCTGGTTCCCTCCTGGTAGTAGCAGCTTTTCAGCCCCCACCCTGACCCTGCAGGGTTTGTGACACCTTTGCCCAGCCCTCACCTGTATAGGGGACACTCCACCGAGTCCATGTTGAAGGTGTACTGGTCCTTATGTAACATATCAGCTGCAAAGTTGGCCTCCTGGGAGTGCGAGCCAGCCACAGACACCTGGACATTACTGGTAGGATGGGGATTCACGTCCAGCCCGGCTTTCCAATCATTGTTGATTTTCTTGGCCGCATCCCGGGCCACCTCCTCTATGGAGCTGACTTGGGTTTTGGCCACTTGGCGCTGGCAGCTGGAGCCCTGGGCACGCCAGGAGGTGAGTGCCAGAGGCAGGTGCTGCAGGGTGCTCTTCTGCAGGGGGTTTCGGCAGAGGGTGCAGGTGCCATCAGGCCTCAGGAAACTGTGTGTGTCCACGGGGAAGAAGCCTGAGCGCTGGAGGGTGGTCACGTCCACCCCTTCCCCGGCCAGCCATGCACCTGGCACAAACTTACGGACACGTTTGCACTCAGAACGTGTAGCCGTGTAGCAGGGGGCTGGGACGGGCAGGGGCAGCAGGAGGAGGAGGAATGCCAGGGGCAGCAGGCTGGTGGCCATGGAGCTGCTGGCGGAGCTTCTGGGTCGCAGAAGCTGTGGGCAAAGGGAGAGAGGATGGCTGATTCGTGCGCTCTCAGTGGTGGGGCATAAAGGCATGGGGAAGGGGAGGGGCTGAGGCTTCTCTGAAATCACTGAATGTCAGGGCTGGAGTGGTCTGTGCAGGCTGGGTCTACCCCGACATTGTTCAGATGAACCCAGAGAAGGCAAGCGCCTTGCCTGGGGCCACAAAGCCGGAAAGCCGCCCCCTTGCTAGGGTTTCTCCACTGGAGGCCTAATGGGGTTCTAAATTAATGGTGCAGAGTGGGGTGTGGCCAATGGAGAAGGGCTAGGCTTGGGGAAGGGCCTGGGGCCCTGGGGAGCCCACATTCTGAAGTGTTAGACTTCTTTCCCCATTGCAATGCTCTTTCTGTCTGTCTTCACTCTCTCACCAGGCTGTGATCAGAATTTAAATCTGGCTTCATCCTTGTCCCTCTCTTCCCTCAGTGTGAGTCTCAGCTGGTGGGGAGCAGTGGGACGTGGGCTGACTTCCACACTGGCAGCTGCTGACCTGCCGCTTCCCGCATGTCTGCAGGTCTGTGAGGTTCCTACTCAAGCCTCCTCTCACACACTCACTGCCCAGCCCTGGCTGTGACAGGCACCTGTCTGAGGCCTGTCTCAGGTGGCTGGCAGGTGCCTCCCTGCGCCCAGGATTAGAGGAGTGCTCTGGCCCGACCCATCTTGGCTACAGGGAAAACTTTCCCCTCTAGACAACATAGCAGGAACGTCCCGGGTACTTCCTGCCCCTCAGTCTCCCCAAACAGATGGGCAGCCCCGTTCCCTGCCACCCAGCAATTCCCAGTCCCATTCCTACCTGGAGTAGACAGGAGAGAAGTTCTTGCTAGGCGTCTACTGCCTAACCTGGGGCTCTTGAAGAGTTGACGCCAGCTCCCTGAGGCAGGCCTTCCTACCCACAGCCTATCCCTGGGGTGATTCACATGATATCTACTTCCTGTCCCACCCCCAGCGGTGGCCACAGGTCTCACCAGCACACCCCCTGTCACCGCCAGCTCCTCATCCGGCCCTGTTGACAGCCTATTACGGAAGAAGCTTAGGGGGGCCAAAGGATCATCTTCACCGCAGAGCCCCCCTGGGTGTGGGACCCAGGGCTGGCAGGTGGAAGAAGCAGAGCCTCCTGAGGAGTCTGTACTGATGTGCAGGCTGGCAGGACCATTGCCATGCTAGGAGTGCACCTGCAGGATGTTCCAGGCACTCCAGAATGCAAGCAGGGCCACCTGGGCTTGTGCCAGCTCTGTTAGGCACTAGTTGTGCGGTCTGGCATGGGGCTTCTCTGCCTTAGTATCCTCATCAAAAAAGCCAAGATTGGGTTTTTTTTTTTTTTGCAGACTTCAGCGGGGTTATGAACATGAGGTGTAGTATCACACAAAAGGTTCCCCGAGTTGTGCTTGCCCGTGGTACCGTCAACATGTGTGACCGTCACCTTCTCATCTGATGATGAGGGGAAAAATGTTTTCATACCTGGCATCCACTTCCTGCCTGCCCCTTCTCCCCAAGTCCAGGTCTGACCCCTTAACATATTCTGGGGACATGAAGGCTTGTCTACCTGTTTGGTGAAAATGACAGTGGTTCTGGTGCTCGCCCCCAACCTGACCTGAACTTGCAGGTGAGAGAACTTTGGTGGGACCAGAGGCTGGGGCTGTCTCCCAGTGACCTTGACAGTGGTCATGGTGGGGGTGGTTTCCACAGGTGGGGTGACTCATGGAGCACCATCTAGGGGACAAGTGATGAGGGGGCCCCTTCTCACCATCGCCAGTGGCAGGCACAGTGGGGACAAACAGCCACAGGCCCAGACCACGTGTGACCTGTGTCGTATGGGTCATGGCTTGAGGTTCATCCCTACTGCCCTGCTCTTACGGGAACAGGGGCTTGTGTCACCTTCCAGGAACCTGGTCCACCTCCTCTCCACTCTCTTTCCAGTAACTGTAGCCTTCCAAGTCCATTCCAGCCCCACTAATGGCCTGGCCTGGATATCAAGGCTAAGGGGAGCTTAGGTCCTGTCTACCGGAGAGGCTCCGCGATCTGCAGGGAAGGGGGCCCAGTTCTCAGCAGGTCCTCATGCCAGCTGCACCAGAAACTGCTGTGTGACTTCTGAAAGATTTTTGGAAACTCCTTTCTCCTTTCCTGTCTTCTGAGGGGTGTTTGCCTTCTGATTCACCTGTTATTTGGGACATCAGCATGCTGCACCTCATGTTGGAGTTCTGGATAATTCCAGCTTCTCACTCAGGGACCCTGGGAGGCAGCAGGTGGTGGCTCAAGGGCTTGGATTTCCGCTCCGTGTGTGAGTTGGGTTCTTAGCTCGTGGCTTCAGGCTGATCCAGCTCTGGCACTATAGCCATGGAGGAGGTTAACCAGCCAAGGAGGGCTCTCTGGCCTGGCCTCTCAAATAAATACATAGATGAGTATTGGAAAAATCAAGAGAAGCCTTTGGGATTCCTGAGAATCTTTCCCACTCATGATCAAGGTGCCTTTAGCAGGTGTCAAGAGGTTGGTGGGGCGGCTCGTGTCCCAAAGCTGCCCAGAGTTTTGGACCAGCTGATGCTTGTTGCTGCCCTGCCAAATTGAAACTTAATAGTACTTGAAATGTGCATTCAGTTTTCCCTCAGCATGGGTGTCATTCATTTGTTCGCTGGCTTCTTGTGAGCATCATTATGGAACTATCATTTGCATAGGTGAGTGGTGCATCTAATGCCCAGGACACAGTTGCTGGAGTATGTTCAGAGGTGTCCCCGTGGCCATGTTAGAGCGTTTTGTTACCTCTCAAAAGAAGCCCTGGGTTTTCTGAGCCTAGATTTGATGGTATTGCGTGTGTCAGACGTTCCACGCCCGTGGAGTCATCCAGGACCTTCTGTGCCCCACTTATCTCACTTCTCATGGTGTCTGCAGGGTTTGTGGGTGTAGCAGGAATGCCTCCTTCATCCTACTTCATGACTGAATAACGTTTCATTAGAAGCAGACTTACATCCAGTTGCTGATGAACCCTGAGCTTCTCCACTGTTGACTGTTGTGAGTCATGCTGCCATGTGCATTTTTTAAGTGAGATTTTGTCTTTGCCAGGCCATATGGTAACTCCAGGTGTCATGTTCTCTGGAACTATTTTCAGCTGCACCCTGTCATGTCCCCCCAGCAATATATGAGGGCCCCATTCCCCCAAGTTCATGTCCACTCTTTGTTCTCTTTCTGTTTTGTTACAGCCAGTGAGTATGAAGTGGTCTCTCTCACTTGTGTGTGTGTGTGTGTGTGTGTTTTAAGACTTATTTGTTTATTTGAAAGGCAGAGTTACAGAAAGAGAGAGCTCTTCCATCTCTGGTTTGTTTCCCAGTGGCTGCAATAATAAGAGCTGGGCTGGCAGAAACAAGGAGCTTCTTCCAGAGTTTCCCTGTGGGTACAGAGGCCCAAGAACTTGGATCATCTTCTACTGCTTTCCTAGGCCATAAGCAGGGAGTTGGATTGGAAGTTGAGCAGCCAGCACTCAAACTGGTACCCATATGGGATGCTGGTGCCACAGACAAAGGCTTAGCCTGCTATGTCATGGCATTGGCTTGGGATCAGTGCATTTGTAAAGGGCTCAAGGGACACTGTGAGTCCCTTTCTGTCCCTCTGCTATATAGGACATAACACAAGGAGCCATGTATAAGGTACATTGCATTGTTGGTCTTTGGATCTGGGACGAGCTGGCCTCCAGAACTGGAGGCATACATTCCTGAGACATATGTACTCTGAAATATTTTATTCTACCAGTGGGAACAGACTAAGATGCTACTCTGCACATAGTGCATGGTTTGGAAAGGGTAGTTTAGTCCAGTGGTCAAGATGCTAATTAAGGAGCCTGTGTCCCATGTGATGGGGTGCCTGGGTCTCATTCCTGGCTCTGCTTCCTGGTCCTGCCAATGTGCACACTCAGGAGCAGCAGGTATTTGCTCAAATAGGTGGGTTTGCCACCCAGCTCTTGGCTTCAGCCCTGGCCTACCCCTAGTCATTGCTAGCATCTGGGGAGTGAAACGGTAAAAGGGAGCACTCTCTTTCTCTCTAATTAAAAAGAGAATTAAAAGAGAGTACATGAAGGGCAGATTGATCCTGATTATGTCTGTTTCTATCCATTGTACTTGCTACCTAAACTCCAGCCCCACAGCCATGAACTATAACCAGAGGTGTTTTAAGAAAGCAAATGTTTACTGTTTAACTGTTGTGCGTGTTTTAAAGATTCAAATGCAGCCAGAGATGCTGTTTTCATTCTCTGGTCCCTTCCTGATGGGCTTGAGAAACTTTGAAGTTCTTCCTTGACACCCCTCAAACGTGTTACCCACAGTTCTGCCTGTTTTGCCTTTAGTCTTATAAAATGAGCCAGCGACTCTTTTTCTCTTGTTCTGTACCTTGGAAGAGTTTGGCCCTCTATTCAGAAGTTGGGTAAACTTTCGTTAGTTGTTACAGTTCTATTCAGGTTCATGCCTGCTGTTGCCTTTTCTGGTATTGGCTTGACCGAGTTACATTGTTTTTTTTTCTAGTCTAAAATTTCACACTTGTGGGCATGAGGTTGTCTGTAATATACTTCCTTTGTCTTTATAAAAAATGCCCCCTTTTGGTCAAAAAAACTTTTTTTTAAATGGCTTTTCTTTGTGTTTCTTGATTAGTCTGGCTAAGATTGTATGATTTTTTTTTAAGCAAGGAAATGTGTTCCTGGTTTTATTGGCCTGTAGGTTACATTATTCTCCATTTTATGACTTTCCTTCTTATCTTTTCATTTCTGTCCCTTTCCTGCATTCTTTACATTCCCACTGTTCCCTTTATAACTGTGTGAGTTGATCCATATTCATTATTTTTCAGTCTTTCTTCTCAATGTAAGCATTTCTTACATTAAGAATTAATGTAAGGATTAAGAATTAATGTAAGAAATTAAGAATCTTTTTTATTTTATCTCTCAAGTGTTAGCATGGGGGCATTTCTTAACTTTCTACATTTCCGCTTGGCTTATTCCTTCGCCTGTGAGTTAAGAGGAAGGTTCTGGGTGAGCTTTTTAACTTTTCAAGCCTTAGGGATCTTCCCTTCTCTTGTGTTATGAAGTCGTGACACAGGCTTTGGGCCATCCTTAATTGCTTTCCCAGGCCACAAGCAGGGAGTTGGATGGGAAGCAGGGCTGCTGAGATTAGAACCGGTGCCCATATAGGATCCTGGCGGGTGCAAGGCGAGGACTTTAGCTGCTAAGCTACCATGCTGGTCCCATAAACTCTCTTTTTAATTCTTTCAAATTTAATGATCATGCTTTCTTTAAAAACTCACACACATTCAAACGTGCTAGTCTGGGGTTTTATATCTAACAAGTCCTTTTGTTGCAGCAGCTGGATCTCCCGTGGGTGACCTGTGTTTCCTTTCGAATTTTGTATGCAGTTGTAGATCGTGGGCTCTTTCCTGGCTGCCTGTTACCTGCAGGAATTGCATGAAGCCAGAGAAGCAAAATGTGCTTCTGAAACAGGTTGTGCTTACTTCCCTAAGGTTCCACTCACCCACACCTATTTGTGTTTATCTGGTGGCTTGGCATGTGGCATAATTAGAACCTCAAATGAATGGGAAGGTAGGTCTGTGGTTATGAAATTTAAGGAGACCCTCCCCTCCCACTGCCACTTGAGACTGAGACAAACACGGTTCTTTCTCGACTGCCTTTCCCTCTTAGAGTCTGTCCTTTCATTGACATCGTCCACCCTTGGCATATTTATTCGGGCTTCACATGGGGTGGGCCCTGCTGTAATTCCCCTTCTCTCCAATTCCAGAAGAACATGCTGCTTGCCCTGCCCATGTGGTCACTGGCATGTGAGTGAACCTCTGGTTTTCTTGGCCGGGCATACATCCTCAGGCTCTCCTTGGCAGAGTGACCTCCTTCACTCTCACCCTGCCCCTTCTCTGACTTTTCGACACCTCTGTTTCCTTTTGAAAGGCTTCAGCTCTCCCTTTTGATGGATGTTACTGTGCTTGATCCAGGCTTCCTAGGTATTTTGTAACAGGGGAGCTTTGAAAGAGAGCTAGTCTGTAGTATCTGATCTTTGTTCTTTCTGTAAATATTTATTGATTGCCTACTATGTGCTGGATAATTCTTGTCTTCCAGTTTTATGTTGGAAGACTCCGAGGACTCTGGTTGGTTAGGCAGCCATCAGTTAATTCACCAAATTTACTGAAGGAATTTTTTGTTTTGTTTTAACCCAGAGATCTAAATTTATGGTGGATATTGGCTCTGCATAGGTTTCTGTTGGAATCTAATTCAGACTAACAGCATTTTTCTATGAGGTTGACTCAACTTTAGCAGCATGCAGGGGGCCTTTGGAACTCCTTGATTTGCAGTTCAGTCTGCCATGTTAAATCTCTACTGAAGGAATCTAGGGGCCCAGCCTGTAGCACTGCAAGACAAGCCACTGCCTGAGATGCTGTTATCCCATGTCAGAGCGCTGGTTCCATCCCCAGCTGCTGCAACGTCCTGATGATGTGCCTGGGAAAGCAGCAGAGGACGGCTCAGCAGCCTCTCCTCCGCGTGTGCTTGTGTACGTCTGCGATGCGGCCACACACCCTGGAGACTGCTGTGAGGGTCTCTGACCCAAGGCACTTCCTGGAATGCAGCCAGTCCTCCGAGGACCAGGCTCCACCTCCTCCCTGCCCTTCTGTTTCCCTTTTTTGACCTCCTGACCTTCCCCCTCCTCCTCTTTCTCCAACTCACTCTCCACCATCACTGGTGCCTCCTCCTCACCCACTCATTTGCGTCTGGGTTCCCTAAGATGTACTTAAGAATGGCAGCCCCTGCCCCTCCCTTTTGGAGTCCACAACTCACCCTCTTGTTTTCAAGATAGTTCAGACTACAGTTTCCAAGGAGTCTCACATCCATGATTTCATCTGTGCCTACCAATGTCATGACACAGGCAGAACTTCTATTCTTTTTTTTTTTCAATAAAAAAAATTCTGAGACCCAGCAGGAAGTACTTTCTCCATGTCCAAAAGCCAGTAAGTGGCAGAGCAGGGACCCAACCCAGATTACCTGGCTTAGGGCCAGCGCTCTTCTAGGAGACCAGCTCAGCAAGCTGCGTAGAACATTCAATTCCAATGTCTGGAAAAACTGAATTTCACCCTTGTCTCTGAGCCCCTGATTTTCAATTCCTGTTAAAGAACAGTAGATCTGTGATGGTTCCATGAAAACCCCTTGGATTACACAGCTTAATGACTTGGGTCTGTCCAGGCAGCCCTACTTGGCCACGGCTGGGAGTTTCTGATAGATTGTGGCCATGACTTGGGAGAACGTAAATACCTTACTGAGCTGAAACCTGAAAGGAAAGACAAAAAGAAAGTCTGAGTAAGAGTTGACTAACGGCTCCTTGGAAGCAGCTGAGCAGTGCCCGGGACTTTTCCATCTGCCTCTGTGCTCCATGCATCTGACAGGCACAGCATGCTGTCCGTGCTCCTGCACATTGCTCACCACGGAAGTCTTAGCACCTGCCATGTGCCAGGACTGATGGTTACAGAGACAACTAAGACAAGAATGTGTACTCAGAGGAGACTACAAACAACGGACGTTTTGGTACCATGAAGGAGCTCAGAATTCTGCGATCCAGAATCCTGCTCTGCTTTGCAATGAAAAGCCCACCTTGGATAAGTATGGAACCTCTTGAAGATTCTGTGTCCTCAGCTGTAACACCCATAGCCACTACTCAACCACTAACTCGATGTTGCTGTGGAGACCAAATGAACCAGTGTGTACAAAGGACTGACACAGGCCAGATGATCCTGGAACTTTCTGGGGAGCAACAGCTACCTGATTGAAACCAGCTGCTGGCCAAGGAATGTGGCTACGCATGCACGAACCAGAGGTGTTGGGGCAGGCTATCCAAAGTCCACTTCTGTACCCAGGCCCAAATTAGTCCTGTCCATGGCCAGGGCTGTTGTGAGGGTCAAAGCAGGAGCCTGTTGAAATGTGCCAAGGACGGGAGGCACCTGTGCGCAAGAGAAGGCTTGTGAGGAAACAGGTGAGTTGGGCTCCTTGCTGCTGGACAAAGGGGTTTTGCTCAGGTGTCCATAGCCAAGGCTAGACCATCAGGTAGAAAAAGACAATCTTGTACTGAGAGCGAGAGACAGAAAGAGAGAGAGAAGCACCCTTTTGAAGTAGTTAACTCCCCAGTGCAAAGGGAAGGGAGAGCAGTGTCTGATGCATGTGCACTGGGAAGAGGTGCCTTGGTTGGTCTTGCAACTCCAGGCCAGGCCTCTGGGAGGCGCTGTGGGAGGCTTCTGCTCTTCTGGTTTCTGCTTCTGAGTGTAAGTGAGGCACTGCTCCTCCTCCATCCCCAGCTCTGCAGGCTTCACCCCGGTGTTTGCCCATCTGGAAAAACCCCTCACCACCTACTGTGTTGCATGGGATCCATCTTCTGATCTGTGAAGTTGGCAGCCTCAGAGTGTGGGTCTCTAGCATGGGGCTCATGTACAGCCTGACCCATCCATTATGACAGATGCTAGCCACCTCCTCCTCTGCCACTTTCTCAGCAGAGTTGGGTTGCCTCTGGTCCTTACCAGGAAATGTTGGCCCAGAGCACTGGCCCCACCCTGGGAGTGAGCATCACGCATGGGCACGAGGTTTTCACAGAGGGTGTGAGTACTGTGGGGCTGCAGGAACCTGCGTGTGTCCCCTGGGAAGAAACCCGTGTGGTGGAGGTTGGCCACACCTTCACTGGTTGTCCAGAAACGGCCGTGGGCACAGGGGTCTGGGCGAGCAGAAGCCAGCAGGAGGAGGATGCCCAAGAGGAGCAGGCCAGGAGGCGCTAGCCAGTGAGAGACAGGACTCACCCTCTGGCCTCAATCTGGCCTACGTGCTCCTGCTCAGGGGCACCATGGAGCTGACTGCAGACCACAAACCTCTGAGAAAGGGACTTTATGTACTGACACCAGGAAGTTCTGTGCAAGCCAGGCCATGGTTACTCTGGTGTCACACACAGCCAACGCTCCATCTGCCTTGTGGGGGGTCAGAGGACGCCCAGATCCTGTGATTGCCCTCTGACTCTGAGTCCCTACGTGCTCAGCCAAAGCAGCTCTGTTCTGCTTCTTTCTGCAAGTCACAGAGGGTCACTGAAGATGAAGGGCTGGCCGACAGCGTGTGCTTCTGCTGCTGTGTGCTTCCTCTGGTGAGGGGAAAGAGTAGAGAGCTGGGCTCAGCCTGTGGCCGCGATGCCATGTGTGGGCTCTGCTGCTGGGCTGTCCGCTGGTAGCATACGGGACTGCCTGCATCAGGCTCAGTATGGCCTCTCCTGCCTGTGCCACTCCGCGTGGGTTGCACAGGGTTTCTGTATCCGTCCACAGGCTCAGCTGGGAGCCCCTCGCTTTTCCTCACTTTCCCACTTGCTGAGCTCACAATTTGTGTTCCTGGGTAACTCACCATGAGTGCAGTGAAACAAAACACAGTGGGAAAAGTGGTGCCACAGGGTGGTGAGGACTGGGATTTAAATGGAACCCGTCTGACCTCTGTCAGCATTGCTTGCCTCTGCCAGGCCCTCCCAGGTCTTGCGCATGGTAGACACATTGATAAGCAGCCTCGGGTTCTGCTGGCTGATGTTGGGGAGCCAGAGTGCAAGTATCAGAGCTGCCTTTCTGCTACAGTGTGACCTTGGCTGGTGCATCTCCACTGTCTGCTCCATGCATGGCACTGTTGCCTTTTGAACTTCCAATTCATCTTTCTGCAATTTCTCATGGTTCAGTTCTCCCGCCATCCCGCACCCCCCCACCCCTGCCAATCCGCCAAGATCTATTTTTCTGAAAGGCACAGTTATAGAGAGAGGGTTCATCTCCCAAATGGCTACAATATCCAGGCCTGGGCCAGGTTGAAGCCAGGAGCTAGATGCTTCTTTCAGGTTTCCCACAAGGGTTCCGGAGCCTCAGGACCTAGACCATCTTCTGCTGCTCTCCCAGGTGCAATAACAGGCAGCTGGATTGGAAGTCCGGCAGTCAGGACTTGAATCGGTGCCCATATGGAATGCTGGTGTTGCAGGCAGAAGATTAGCTTGCTATGCCTTAGTGCTGGCCCTAGGTTTCAGTTTTACAGTGAAGGAAGGGGAAGGCATGGGGGAAGCAGGGAGGTTTGAGCCAGGTCTCCCACAGGTACCCATTCTACTGTGGACTTTGTTCGGTTCTGAGCCGCTGGAGGAAGTCTCAGTTTCCTGGGCCTTCTTTGTGGCTAGGGACAGGGAAGCAGTGAGGGCTGTCTCTGGGCTGCTGCTCTGTTTGCTCTCATGGTGAAGGGGCCAGGGTGCCTGTCCCCTCTCAGCTCATGGACTTGCCCTTCTTGGTCCCACAGTCTCTGCTAGGAGACACTCCCCCAGGTATCTACATCTCACCCTCGTTTTTGCTCCTGATCCTCTCTTCCAGGATCTTACAGAGCCGAGGGCCCTGAAAGAGAGAGATCTTCATGCAGCAGGTTTGTTAGATGTAGTTGGGCAGGTTTGCTAGCAACCCTCATGTAAGACTGGGAGTCTTCTACAAAAGGCAGGCCCCCAGGCTGGGCACAGCCCTTCCCTGGGCCTGGCCCCAGAGTGGCCTGTGAGATGTAGGGAGTGAGGGGAGTGTGAGCAAGGCTCGTGCTGCCATGGCCCCAGGGGAATAATCTCTTGGTGGCTTCAGCTGCGGTTGGCCTAACCCTGGAGTAGCTCAACCCTTCAGAGCCCTTTCCAGTTTGGACAGCGAGGTGTGATGCCGGCAGATACAGCACTTTCTGGGAGGGTGCCATGGAGGCTGTGATTGGGGCTTGACAAAGACCCCAGGGGTCTGGTAGCAAGTGCTCTCTCCCAGTGGTGGATGGAGATGGGGGAAGGAGGGCCTGTCCCCCACTGTCCTTCCAGTTTGTGGAACTGTGGGGCAGAGGAGCGGGGAAAACCTGCTGGCTGAATGCCACTGAAGCCCTTGTTTGCTCTCATATATGCAGGGCAGAGGGCCAGCGAGTCCCAAAGCCAGTGGGGAGCTCCAGGTGGGGCCACTAACAACAAAATCACAGCCCTTTTGTGGGAACAGCCTTTAAGCGCTAATTTTTTCTCATTTTGTGTAAAAGCCTGAGAGACAGACCCTCTATCCACTGGTTTACTCCCCAAATGCTACAAGAAGCTGGGAGCTGGGCCAGGGATGACGGACGGCACCCCAAGAACTTGAGCCATTGTCAGCTGCCTCCAAGGGTATGCATGAACAGGAAGCTAGAATTGGGAGTGAAGCTAGGTCTTGAACCCAGACGCTCCAGTATCCTTATTACTTGGTCAGATATACATCTGTGGTCTAAAACTTCTAAGTGACCTTGTTTTGCAAGTTTAGAATTGAGCAATATTTCATTCCATGCAACAGAAAGAATGTTTAATGGAAAGCTGATTTTATAGAGAAGGGCTGAAAAAACAAACACAAATGAAGGAACAAAAAGAGCTTCATTCATTTCCAAGTTGCTTTCCATGGAAGGCAGGAAAACCGAACAATCGAAAGAATAACAGGGGGCTGGGGTGGCTAACGTCAGGCTGTTTTAAGTTTGTTGTGTGAGGTTTGACTTCACAAAGGAGTGCACTGCACCATTGATTGAGGGACGTTGGCCCGATTGGGTGGCAAGAGGCCATTATTTCTTCTGGTTTCTGGGAGGGTGTGCTTAACAGCCCCATTTCTTTGACACCATGAAACATGGACATGCGGGATTTCGTGTTGCTGTTCGATCTGGTTGGCTGAGGTCTCGTGCAGGAACTACACATGAAGCAATGCCCCCTACCTTCCTGCCCGTAATGCTTGTTCCCAGTTGTTCTAGATGGAGTTCACGTGGCCATGGATGGGGTTGCTCAAGCTGAAAGTGGGGGGCTGGTGCCCCTTGCACCACCACAAGCGCCCTGGCCCTCTGAGCCTCCTCTGCTTGCACCCGCTAGCCTCTGCTGATGACTGATGGAACTGAGTTGTGAATGACAGCGGCACACCTCTCATCCCCAGAGCAGTAGGATGTCTGTGTCTCCCTGCCTGGACCCCCCAGGTGCTCATCCTTACGTAGTAAAATGAGGTCATTGACAGTGGTGACCTTTGGAGAAACAGAGAGAGATAGAGATGGATAGAGATAAAAGCTCTCACGCGTCCCAGGCTGGGGTGTGGAGACCTATTTTGAAAATCCAGTGAGGTCATTGCCTCCAAGTGGGAGGAAGCTTTCTCTCGCCCAGGCCGGGTGGGCTCCGGGAAGCAATAGCTCAAGGTGCTGGTTTTGTATCTTGTAACGTGCAATCTGGATTCTCGTTTTAGCTTCTTCCCCATTTGGTGCTTCACAACCCAGCTCTGTGCACTTGACTCTCTGTGTGACCTTGAGTTCTGTGGGTCTCTTGTAGTGTGCTCCACCCAAGGCCTCGGCTCTGTTGCCCTGGTCCTAGGAGTCATTTGAATGCCTGAGTCAGGGCGCCGCCCCCACCCCTGGGGAGGAGGAAGGGGAGGAATTTCTGACCCGGTTCCCACCTCACCACCTCCCAAGTTTCCCAGCGCCCCCGCTGACTTGGCTAATTGACTTGGAGTTGCTGCCAAAATCTATCTCCCTGAGGTCTAGAGAGCGGTAAAGCCAGGCGGCTGGAGGGCCAGGCTGGGGCTCAGCTGCCTGGGGTTATAAAAAGCATGGCAGGGCCTGTTGGGCCTGGTGACTAAGGCTTGCCACGTGGGATGTTACTGTCAGCTGTTGGGTGAGAGGATGGGTCTCAAGCCTCACATTCTTCTCAAGGCTTGCCCCTGCAGGCTGCTGTTCCGCCTGGCCTCCCAGCCCTGCTGCAGGTCTCTTTCTCCCTGGAACACAGAGCTCCCTTAGCACCCAGCGTCCCTCCTGAGTGTTGGCTCTGCTCCAGCCGCGTCTTGGCACAGTGGCCAGACATGCACGCCAAGGGAGACTTCTGGAGCTTGCAGTTTTGGTGAGAGATGACAACCTGAGCATGTGTAGACTGTGCAGGAGTGTGGGGAGGGTAGATTTTGGAGTTTGACAAGCTGAATCCAATCCCAACTCTGCACTTCCTGACTGGGTGACCTTGAACCGGTTCTTTAGCATCTCTGAACTTGAGTTTGTCTTCTCTGTACAATGGGAACCATACTTACCCTGCATGGATTACATGCATGAAGAGAACAAAATCCATTTGACCCCACAGTGTGTCCTTGGGGAAAATGTTTCCTCTGCACTGCTTAGGCACAGCTAGCCCTTCGGGGGCAGGTGAGCTATGCTTTGTAGCAGCCTCTACGACCTGAACTTGGCTGCATAAGCATTTCACTATTACTGTTATTATGTGGTAGGAAAGGGTCTCTTCCTTTAAAAAACATTTGGAAATCAGAATTAACAGAGAAAGGAGAGACAGATCTTCCATCTGCTGGTTCACTCCTTAAATGGCAGCAAAGCCAAGACTGGGCCAGACCAAAGCCGGGAGTCAGGAGCTTTGTCTCGGTCTCCCATGTGAGTGCAGGGGCTCAAGCACTTGAGTCATCTGCTGCTGTTTTCTCAGGCCTTACTAAGCAGGGAGCTGGATTGGAAGTGGAGCAGCTGGGACCTGAACTGGCACCAATATGGGATGCTGATGCCACAGTAGCTTAACCTGATGAACTACAGTGCGTGTCCTTAGGGTTTCTCCTTGGGATCCTTTCTGCGGAAGTCTGGGTCCATTAACCTTAGTGGGAATGGATGGTCCTGTGGGAGCACTGGCTGGTGGAGGGGCTTTCTTTGCCAGAGCCTGGCTTGCAGGTCCCACGCTAGAACAAATGAAGGCGGTATCTACCTTGATCTGATTCCTAATCCAGGTGCAAAGTCTTAAGGAATTATTGATCTCCCAGAAGAGTTTGCCCAGGGGAGAGGGCTTACATCTCAGCTCTGTCCAGTGCCACACTCTCTTGGTAGACATCTCTCCTGGACCAAGGGCAAGGTGAGGAGTGAACCTGTCCTTGGGAAAGCATGAGAGACGTTTGGACAAGGAACGACTGTTTCCAGATCACGGTAGCACTTTCCCACCACTGCTGCACGCCTCAGGGGCCATGCAGGATTCTTGTGTGCATTTACTCTCAGATGCGTCAGAGCCTGACGGAGCTCTCTGTTGCACACAGGAAGCTGTGAGACCTTCCCGTGGCTGCTGGCAAGCCCCCGAGTAATCTGGGCACAGGCAACTACAAAGCAGCCAGCATCCCAGGGACGGATGTGGAGGGGGAGGGGGAGCAGTTAGTGACCTGGTGGGAGAGCATGGCAGTTCCTGTGCCAACCAGAGTTGTACACAGGAAGTGGCTGCTGACCAAGGGCTTCCAGGCTTTATGTAGAGCTTGTGAGCAGTGTCATGACACCTCAGGGTTCAAGCCTCCTCCCTAGTCCCCCTGAAGATCTCATTCACCCACTCAAAAGCACGGTTCTGCAGCTGGCCCTGGGGTACACAGGGTGGGAGGGACAGCTGAGAACCATGCAGCTGGGTAGTGGCAGTGTTTGGGCTGGATCCTGGCCTAACCTCAGCAAATTGTAGGCATCGTTTCTACCTGCTGCACCACAGGCAGGTGGATACCTGAGGCATCTGAACTGAATTGGAAGGTAGGGAGTGGAAAGCAGGTTCTGGGTAATGCATCCCCTGTTGCCAAGTCCCCTTGTAGGTGCCCAGTCAATATCCATGATCTCCCGTGTGACCAGATGACGGGTAGAGGCTTCTAACCCTGCAGAGCACCCACAGATGACAGTTTGTGACTTGGGACTATTTAAAGTCGGGCTTGAATTACACAAGGCTGAGTATGGTCGCCTGTCTCTCAACTGGGAGGGGGCAAGTCGTCGTGGAAATGAAGCTGCACTATTTCTCCTGGCACCCCGCCTGTCTGCAGTTTGAGTGGGTGCTGCAAGCAGGCTGTCTGAGTCCTGTAGGCATTTCCGTGTCACAGGCCCAGGTATAAGTGTGGAATGCCGCAACAAGAGGTCTCTTCAGCAGCCTCTGGACGTGGGTGGGCTGGTGTGCTGGTGTCCTTCCAGGCAGGATGTGCACATTCCTGTGCTCATCTTCTGCACTGGAAAAGTGGGCTCCACGGATGTGATCACCTAGGCCACCTGCTGCAGCAGAACTGGCTCAGGCAGACGGAATCACCTGAAGGTGCTGCCTCAGGACTGCTTCCCCACTACACCTTAAATATACAGACTAGGACATTCTAGTTGCAGTTATTCCAATACCAGGCTGTTTCTCCTGGATTTGTGAAATATGCCATACAAAAAACTATGCATTATTACATTATATTTTATGTTGATAAATAACTTACATGTATACATTGGATTGTTAAATGTTTTATATTGAATTATGAATTTATTACTATTTATAGTACATGATTTTATGTATTATATAATACATAATATCATATAAACATATTAGAATAGAAATTATATATACTAAATGTTTATTTATTTTTATTAGAATGGCAGATTTACAGAGAGAAATAGAGATGGAAAGATCTTCTATCTGCTGGTTCACTCTCCAAGTGGAATATATATATATATATATATAAAATAAGACAGATTTTTTGAAAAATTAATTTCTAGGAGAATGTGCTTTTCTTATTTTTTAAAAAGATTTTATTTATGAAGCAGTGAGAAGGAGAGACAGAATGCTTCCCTCTGCTGGTTTACTCCCCTAATGACTGCAGTGGCCAGAGCTAAGCAGATCCAAAGTCAGGAGTCAGGAGCTTCTTCTAGGTCTCGCACATGGATGCAGGGACCCAAGGACTTGAGCCATCTTCCACTACTTTCTCAGGCCACAAAGAGGGACCTGGATAGGAAGTGGAACAGCTGGGACTCCAACCTGGTGCCCCAACTGCTGCCCATATGAGAAGCTGGTACCACAGGCAAAAATTAGCCTACTAAGCCATGACACTGGCCCCAAGATATAGATTCTAATACATATTTGCTACCTTTCAAAAAGATAGGGCACTATTATAAGGACCCTTCCCACTCTCTCTCTCTTTCTCTCTCTCTCTTTTTTTTTTTTAAGATTTATGTTATTTTTATTGGAAAGGCGGATATACAGAGAGGAGAGACAGAGAGGAACATCTTCTGTCCGATGAGTCACTCCCTAAGTGAGCGCAATGGCCAATGCTATGCTGATCCGAAGCCAGGAGCCTCTTCCGGGTCTCCCACACGGGTGCAGGGTCCCAAAGCTTTGGGCTGTCCTCGACTGCTTTCCTGGGCCACAGGCAGGGAGCTGGAAGGGAAGCGGGGCTGCCAGGATTAGAACCTGCGCCTATATGGGATCCCGGGTATGCAAGGCGAGGACCTTAACTACTGTGTCATCGCGCCGGGTCCTCTCTTTCTCTTTTAAGATTTATTTATATATTTTGAAGTCTGGAGAGACAGAGACCATTCATCTTTGATTCACAGCTCAGATAGCTACAGTGGCCAGGCTAAAGCCAGGAGCTTCATCCAGGTCTCTCACTGGGGTGACAGAGGCATAGGTAGTTGGCCTATCCTCAGCTGCTTTCCCAGGTACCTTAGCAGGGAGCTGGATTGGGAGTGGAGCTGCTGGGACTCCCACTGGCACCCATATTGGATGCCAATGTAGCAAGTGGCAACGTTACATAATATGTGACAGCGCTGGCCTCTCCCACCCTATCGTAACATCGTTTACATTCTCAACATGGCATTGTACCCTAATTGCAGTGTCTTAGTGAGAGTGAGGTTTAACATTTTATGTATCTATTGATTTTCATTTTATTTGAAAGAGACAAGAGCGATCTTGCATCTGTTGCTTTACTCCCCAAATGCCTGCCACAGCCTGGGCTGGGCCAGGTGGGACACCAGGAGCCTGGAGCTCCATCCAGATCTTCCAGGGGCCCAACCAGTCATCATCTGTGGCCTTCCAGGATACATTATTGGAAGCTGGGCTAGAAGGATGTAGCTGGACTCAAACCAGGTACTCTAATATGGAAGCAGCCATACCAAGTCACTGCCCGAGAGGAGGTTTTATATTTCTCGAGCTTTCCAAAGCCCTACACGGTTCCTGCCCCTTGCAGAACCCCTAGTGTCTGCTGAGAGTTGTGTGAATAGGCCAGCCCTCTTAATGGGGTCTTTCAGGCCCTGCTCACACCACCCCTCCATGCCCCTTGGTCTCTGGCCTCCTTTTAGTTTCTTCCACCAGCCCTGCAGGTCTCTGTGCTGAAACATGCTCCCTCCTCTTGGCTAGCTCTTGATCACCCTTGGGTCTCTTCTGAAATGACATCTCCTCCAGGAAGCTCAGTCCTGGGTTTGGCCCCCTCCCAGCACTGATGCATATCCTGTCTCCATATGCCACCCCACCATGGAACACTTGTGCCTTCCTGTGAACTGGCATGCCATGGCCAGCTGTGCACCCGTGATGTCCAGCACAGAGCTGGAAAGCAGCTGGTGTCTGGCTGGTGTTGCAGGCAGAACCCGACTTGGCAAGTGGGGCAGGTGGTATCCTGAGGAGAGGGGCCCCTGGGAGCTTAGAGCCGAGATGGGGTGGGAAAGCCGGACTTGCCTTCAAGTTCTCACCCTGTAACCATGCCCTCCCTTGCCTCCTGTCTGCTGGGAACCCAGCTTTGCTCACCTTCCTCTGGTGGCCTGGTGCCATCCTTGTTGGGGTGGGTTGGCCCTCACCCTCGAAAGCACACTGTGCTTGCTAGTGGCCTCTCAAACCTTCGCCTTGTCTGTGGAAAGAAGTCTGGGAATGTTACCAACTTTCTAGGACAGGTATCCTGATTTATCCAGTCAAAAGGACCAACCAAAACCAAAATTCAAGGAACCCTGGGAAGTTAAAGATAGCAAATGCTCTAGGCCAGGGCCTAGAAGGTCTTTTCTGTAGCGGGCAAATGGTCAACGTTTTGGGTTTTGTGGCCGTGTTGTCTCCATAGCATGACACGAGTCACAGCAAACCCACATAGGGAGCTGGCTGGGCTCCTGGCTAGATGTCTGACAGAGTAGACTGGGGTGGGCTCAGCTGCAGGTAGAGTTCACTCAGCGTGGTTAGGAGACACAGCAGCCTTGTGCCACATGGAGGCTTGGCTTTGGTCCTGATTCAAAACAAAACAAGGTCAACATTTTGGGGATGATTGGGAAGACCTACACAAATGGCTTAAGAAGACTCTAAGGAATCACGGTGGATAAGATTTGTGAAGTATGATAGATCTGTGAAGTATGACACTGGTGTTTTTGCTGTGGCTAGTGTTTTGGAGAAGAGTTGTTCTCTGCTAGCTTCTGATCCTACATGGAAGGTGATGTCCAGAGGTGGCGGGAAAGGGAGACAAGTGACGCGAAGCTGGCTGTGTGATCACAGGGCATGGAACTGGCTGCTGAGTAGGTGGAGGAGTGGTCTTCACACGTTCCTGTCCTCTTCGGTGCTTGTTTGAGGATCGATATAATAAAATCTTTTAAAAGAAGGAGGGGCGGGCCCGACACAATGCCTCAGTTGGCTAATCTTCCCCTTGCAAGTGCCAAGATCCCATAAGGGCACTAGTTTGTGTCTCAGTTGTCCCACTTCCCATCCAGCTCCCTGCTTGTGGCTTGGGAAAGCAGTAAAGACTCTATACCCACCAGGGAGACCCAGAAGAATCTCTTGGGTTTGGATTAGCCTAGCCCTGGCTATTGCAGCCACTTGGGGAGTGAATCAGCAGATGGAATATCTTTCTGTATATTCTCTCTGTAAATCTGCCTTTCCAATAAAATCAAATAAATCTTAAAAAAAAAAAAAAAGGAGGGGAGGGACTGGTGTGGCATAAGCTTCCACTTGTGATGCTGGCATTCCAAATAGGTGCTGGTTCCAGTCTGGCCGCTTTACTTCTGATCTAGCTCTCTGGTATGACGTTGGAAAAGTAATGGAAGATGGCCCAAGTGCTTGGTCTCCACGCCCTACTGGGAGATCCAGGAGAAGCTCCTGGTTTTAGCCTGGCTCAGCCCTGGCCATTGAGGCCATCTGGGGAGGGAATCAGTGGACTGAAGACCTCTTCTTCTCTGTAAATTATATATATATTTAAAGGAGAGGAGCAAGAAAGAGTTTCCTCTTGCCTTGCCTCTGGTCACCACAGTGTTTGGTGAATATGTGATTGCTGGAACAAATACAGCCTTTTTTCCACTCAGAGGGGACAGACCTGGGAAGAAAGCTAGCAACCAGGTAGGGCAGAATGGAAAGAAGCAGCAGCCAGGATTCTAGATGATTCTGTGTGGCTGCTAAATTAACTAGACTCAGAGCCATGCTTTTTAAGATTTCTTTCTCTCTTTCTTTTTAAAACTTTTTATATAAAGAGTTACTGATTTTTATTGGAAAGGCAGAATTACAGAGAGAAAGATCCTCCATCTGCTGGTTTACTCCCCAAATGGCTAGCTACAAAGACCCTTGCTGAGCTGATCTGAAGCCAGGAACCAGGGGCTTCTTTGGGCTCTCCCACGTGGGCACAGGGTCCCAAGGATTTGGACCATCCTCCTTTGCTTTCCCAGGCCACAGGTAGAGGGCTTGATGGGAAGCAGGGCCGCAGGGATTAGCACCAGTGCCTGTATGGGATCCTGGCACTTATAGATGGAGGATTAGCCTATTGAGCCACAATGCTGGCCTCCAAGGATTTCTTTAATTTGCTGCACTGTGCTTTTTTATGTGTAATCCCAAGGACGGTAATTGATCTGGAGAAAGGGACAGTGGTGGAGGCCTGGTCCCTTGTGGCTGTGGAACATCACCCATGGTGTCTAAGAGGGCAGCAGGAGCAATGAGCCAATTCCAAATCTGAGTTCCTTTGTAACACCCGAGGGTTTCAGGAAATAGATGCAGGCCCTGCTTTCTGCCTCGCCTCCCTTGAGCCCAGAGCACCAGCGCTGATGTGGCATCACAGACCTACAGCTGCAGGCGAGGAGGCGGCCAAACCGGAGTTCCAGAAGGACAGCTGGTCTTCCTTGCCCCTCCTTCCAAGGGCACAGGAACTGCCTCGCCATGTGCCTGCCACCCCACCCCATGTCCACTCCCAGGCATGCATGGCACTGCTGCTCACTGATCTCATGGCACAGCTGGCCTCGGGGGTATCAGCTGCTTCATAATGCGTGACAAATCATTGTGGTTAACTTAACTCATCCGGGTCACCTAGAGTTGCTCGCCAGATATTTGCCAAGAAATGTGCAGAGTGAGTGCTGCAGGGAGAGGGAGAAGGGTGATGTGGAAGAAGGCCATGGGTATGGCTTTTCCCTGGCTCATCTGCTTGCTCCTGGAGCTCTGCCCAGATCCTGGAGTTCAGATGCAGCCGGCCCTGGGCTTTGGGGACTGAGGCTGGGATGTAGCCAGGGCAGCCCTTAATTAGGTGTAGGTCGCGGGGCCTCGGTGAGTGAGTTTTTTCTTAGCCCTGACTTGGTCCTGATTTTCAAGGCTTGGCTGAGAACATAGACCATTAAGCTGGATCTCGGAGCCAAATGCCCTGGAATGGTGTCAGAGCACAGACTGCCGGAGGCATTGTGGCATGGCAGCCCTGTGCAGTACCAGCATCCCATCCTGGGTTCTGGGCCCAGAGGCTCTGCTTCCTAAACTACTCCCTGCTCACACTGCTAAAGTTGCGGATGTTGGTGCCAAGTACCTAGACCCCCGCCACCCACGTGGGAGACCTGAGTAGTGTTCCAGGCTCCTGGGTTAACCTTGCCCTGCCCCAGGCATTGTTAAATCTTTTTAGGGAGTGGACCATCAGATGGAAGATCTGTCTCTCTTTCTGCCTCTCAAATAAATATAGTGCTGGGTCCTGCCTCCATAGTGTCTTATGTAGAAAGGTTGTGAAGGGGCTGGGAATGTGCATTTCCACCAACTTCGCAATACTGATGATGCTGCCAGCCACCTGGGCTTGAGATCTGCTGACTGAGAGTTTATCTGCGGAGCTGCAGCTCTTGGTGCGGGGGACTGGAGGAAGTTGTCCAGAACCTTCCCTTCTAAGGTGGAAACCAACTGTGAACGCACAGAGGAGCCGGGGTCATGGGTGGGAGGAACAAGGGTCTCCAGGGTTCACAGACCCCTGGGCAGGCCAGGAGCCAGGAGTATTTCCCTAATCTTGCATGACCTCACTGTGGTCTTGTGAAGTCACCTCTGCTCTCTGGGCCTCAGTTTGCCCATCTGTAGAATGAGCAGGTAGTCTCTGTCTGTGTTACTGTGTTGTCATTTTTTTAAAAGATCTATTTTTTTTTTATTGGAAAGTCAGATTTTTACAGAATGAAGGAGGAGAGGCAAAGAGGAAGATCTTCCATCCACTGGTTCACTCCCCAAGTAGCCACAACGGCTGGAATTCAGCCGATCCAAAGCCAGGAGCCAGGAGCTTCTTTTGAATCTCCCACACTGGTGTAATGTCCCAAGGCTTTGGGCTGTCCTTAACTGCTTTCCCAGGCCACAAGCAGGGAGCTGGAAGGGAGTGCAGCAGCTGGGATACAAACTGGTGCCCATATGTGATCCTGGGTGCTCAAGGTGGGGACTTTAGCCTCTAGGCTACTGTGCTGGGCTCCATGTTGTCATTCTTTACAACATGAAAGGAAACAGAATGAACTGGGTGACCAAAAGGGTGTGGAGGCAGAAGCATCTGTGGCAGGCATATGAGGCACTGGGAGCCTGTGCAGTGGAATCCGCCTTAGGTTTGGACATGGCTCTGATATCCAGCAGCTGTTGGTGCTGGGGCAGACCACCCAGCCGGGCAGAGCCTTGGCCCCATGTGCACGTGGGGCTGAGATGTTGACTTTGTGAGGTTGCCATGGGAAATGGAGGCATGCATGTTGAGTGCCTGGCCAGCAGTGTTTGCTGTGGTGGTAGTGATGGGAGGTTATTTTTGCTTTTTCCAAGACTTGATGGAACAGGAGAACAGGCTTGCCCCAGTCCCTACCTGCTGGTGGAGAATGATGGGGAGCTCAGAGCTTCCAAGGGCACCTCAAGTTTTCCATGAGAGGCTACCCAGTGAAAAGCATGCCTTTGCAGGCTTTTCAGGACCTGTTCTTTCTCTTATTCCCCTTTGTGTGGGAGAAATTTAGCCCATATTTATTAAGGGTCCGCTGTGTGCCCCATTTGGTGCAGGCAATGGGGACACAGTGAGGACAGGTGTCCCGGGGTATCTGCTTCCTGGGGAACTTATCATCTGGGGAGAAGCAGATGCTCATTTGTGGCTCATGTGGAAGTAGGTGAGTGTCAGCTGTGAGGTTTGCTCCAAAGGAGACTGCAGGTGGGCAGGGGCACCTGGCCTAGTGGGGAGGCAGAAGGGAAGGCCAGGAAGGACTCCAGGAATCAGCCACTGGAGGCTAGAGTCTGAAGGTAGCAGGGTCTTGCGTTGAGGAGGGAATACAGAGTCTCCAGGGCTGAGGGAAGTGCCTGTGCAAAGGCCCTGAGGCAGGGAGCCTAGGAGGGATGAGGAGGATGGGCACCTGGGAGTCCAGTCTTCCTCAAAAACCACAGAGCTCTGGACATTTGCATGCAGGGAGTTGGCTGTGGGAGGGGTCTCAGATCCCTCCTCTGGATATAGCTGCAAAAGTGCTCTTGAAGCCAGAGGGGAAAGGGGAGAACTATTAGGATACAACTGCGGCAATGTCTGGACAGTGGTGCTGGTGGCTGGGCAGGGCAGGCATGCTTTTGAGACAGTCGGGAATGGCTGTGTTTGGAAGAACCTGCTGAGCTTGAAGGTGGTACATGTGGCAGGTGGGAGGGGCTTGGATGGTCCTGGCCATCTTGATTCCCAGCTGGGCAGGTAAGGTGGGTGGTGGTGATGGCTTTCCTGAGCTGGGTGCTGTCTGTCCTCCAGGGTGTTGGAGAGCCCACTGGTTGCTGCCCATGCCTGGATGCTCTGTGGGGTCCCAGGGACCCCACCTCTCCTGGGATGCCTTAGCTCCCATCCTTGTCTCTTGTGAACCCTTCCCTATAGCCTCCTGTGAGGACCGGTGACACTGTTTCCTCACCCTAGGCATTGTCCCTCGCTGCCTTCCCTGGCTTCCAGGCTTTCTCTCACAGTGGCCATGTCTTCTAAGTTGCTGGCTCTCTGAAACACCTACTATATGCATCCTTTTGTCCAGGTCCTGAGAAGGAGCCCTGGGTAGGTGTTGGGAGACTACCAGTGGGAGGGACACCAAGCTGTTCTCGGTGCACCATCCCATGGCAGAAGACTGGGAAACCCAGAACTCACTTCCCAGGGAGTGACCCAGCTGACTCCTTCGAGTTCTTTGTTGTGGCCTGGTTCAGCCACAGGAATAGGACCATCCAGCCATTTCCCCGTATCTGTCCCAGACTCCAAGTTAGGGCCCTTAACCCCTGTACTAACAAAGCCCTACTCAATGGAAAAGAGTGTCCACACACAACTGCCTGTCAACAAAGTGACCACTGTGGCCCCAGGCAAGGGGGTGGAGCCGAGAACCTGGGTGAGTTTTGGCCTGCTGTTGGCCAAGACTGCTCCAGGGAAGGCCTCTGGCTCTCAGTTCCTGGGTCAGGCCTCCTGGGGGCCAGCTGTCCTCTGTTCCTCTAGAGGCAGGAAGAAGGGGGTGGAGTGGACCTGGGCTTTCCCTGGGATTCTCTCGAGTGGGAGAAACCAACCCAGTGCTTCGCCTCTATCCCACTCTACAGCTTGGAAAACTGATACTTTGGGATAGGAAAGTCCAAGACTGGATGACTCCAGCCTGGTCAAATCCCAGTGTCTTAGTTTCCCACATTCTTGCTCCATCTGTCCTCACCCAGAAAACACCATTGGCCTTGGGCTTCTCAAAAGCAGAAGGAAGAACTCTGTAATGTGCAGTGGCTTGGTTGTGCATTTGCTAATAACCGGACGCCCTGACGCTGCCTGGTACCAGCCTTCTGTTCTTGGACCTGCTGCACAGTGTGCTGGCCCTGAAGTCTTTACGCCGCAGTTCCCAGAACAAACCAGGACCTTCTTTCTCCAGCCTTGGGAGGGCAGGGAACAGGGTTTAAGTGCAACCTGGGGAGCTGTGGGCCCTGCTCCCCGAGTCTCAGACCAGACTCCTGCTTGCTTACCTCCTTAGGCCACAGCAGGTGCTGGAGCCAGGGGAGGCCTGGGAGAGGGTGGCTGCTTGTTGAGCATTGTTCATGAATAGGCACAGAGCTAGGGCTGATTCACAGGGCCTTCTGTGAAGCCGGGGGTCGGGACGAGAAGGTTGCTCCCTCACCTGGTACAGCTCTGTTCTTGGTCAGGACACAAGCCAGCCCCTGGCCCAGGGAGCCACAGTCTGCAGAATGGGTAGGTTAAAGGGGGTGCATAGTTAGTGGGGACACCATGATTACTAGAAGAGAAAGAACGAGATGTCCGTCCTAGGGACGCTCAGCCACCCTTTCCCCCCAAAAGCAGTTTGGCACCCAGCCTCTGAAGCCGCAGCTGCAGCAGCGGGTCTTGCGGCTGAGGCAGGGGGCAGAGCAGCTATGGAAAGCAGATTTGGGCCATCCGTCCAAAGAGCCTGACGACCGAGGGGACAACTGCCCCGAGCGCCAGGAGCCCCTGCTCCGGCTCCGCGTGGCACTTCCGATCCCGGCCGCCCGCTCGCCCAGCCTCGCGCCCCGCCCCCGGGCGCATGGCGCCCCCCACCCCGACCCGCGCCCGGCCCCGCCCCGCCCGGTTTGCCCACCCCCCGGCCCGCCCCGCCGTCCTAGTCTGCTCCCGCCGCGGCCCGCACAGTCCCAGCTCGAGCGAGCCGACCGGCCAGGTCGACAGCTGCCTCTGCTCTCCAATCGACCACTTCAGGCTTCCGGAGCCAACGGTCCAGGCAGCGGCGTCGCCCGGTGCGGACCGGGAGTGAGCAAGCAGCAGAGGGCCTCCAGCGCCACTGGGCAGCCCCAGGGCGCGTCCCGGTTTCGTCCCAAGCCTGCGCTGCTCGGGTCTTGGGCGCCTGCCGGGCCCGCGTCTCCCCGCGCGCGGCCACATGGCTCGGCTCGGCGCGCTGCTGTCCTGCCTGCTGCCCTTACATTGCGCGCTCTGTGCCGCCCCAGGCAGCGGGACCCCAGGTGCGTTGCGGGGCGGGCGTGCAGGGTCCTGTGAAGTCAGGGGTGCTAAGGTGCGTGAGACAGCCGCACAGGACTCCAGTGGGTGGGAGGCAGGTGGGAGATAGTGCGCACACTGGGGATGTAGCTGTTTTCTTCTGTTCTCCGTGTGCCCCTGGCACTGTCCTACTGTTTCTCTTTAGGACAGAATCTGGGGACACCGACTATCTTCCTAGGGGCTGGTAACTTGTCTCTGGCTCTGCTCTGTGGGTCTTTTTTTTTTTTTGCCCCCACTAGTTGCTCTATGTCCAATTTGTGTTGCATGTGTTCAGCTGTCACACATACAGAAGCAGGCTAGCAGGTGATTGCTGCAAGAACACGGGACACCTGTTCTCTAGCAGAGAGGTACGGGTCCTGGCCTTGGCCCAACAGATTGTTCTGAGACTCTAGATTATCTTCGTGCGTGGAAAATGGTATCCACCACCTGCCACCTGCTGCTCTTACCTTCTAGCTCCCGTGCCCTCCATGTGCTCTGAGCTTCAAGAGGGACATTGTAGGCACCGTGTATGTTGTTCTGTCAGTCTTTTTCCCATGCCGCCACAGGCCGCTTCTTCCAGCTGCCTTGGGGTCTTGTGCAAAAAAGGGAATAGCTCTGGGCGAGTTAGCATTCCTATTACTACTCCAGTTTGGCGGAGGAGGAGGGGACGCTTCAGAACACAGCATCTTCTAGGTTTTATCATGCAGGAGGCAAATGATGGAGTTTGTGGAAAGGAGAATTCCTCCCAAACTTGTCTCTATGAATCACCAGGCTCAGAAGCCAGGGAGCTGTCATCCCTGCCCGGCCTGGCTGGGTTCAGGGAGAGCCGTGTAAGGATGGGGCCCACTGGCTGGGGGCCTGGAGCTTAGGGCCATGACCTCACCCTTAATTCAAGCCCAAGTGGGCAGGTCACCCCCTGTGTCTCCTTTTATTTTTGAAGATCTATATTTATCCAGCCTGGGGCTGGACCATGCAGAACTTGCAGCAGCCACCACAGCAGTAGTGCTTGAAAAAGTTTTTTAACCTTGGAGAACTTAGAGAGCTGGCATGTTCCCTGCCACCCCGCCTCTCTCCATGAGCGTGCCCACGAACCCCTGGGTTTCTAGGTGTGTTTGTTTTGCCAGCTGTGTTCTTGGGAGCTTGGCGAGGAGGGCCTTGGCCCAGGCTGGGTTGGTACTTCAGCGCCTTTAGGCAGCTTGGGCAGATAGATGTTCTCTCTCTGTCTATCTCTACCCTAGGGCTTTTGTGGAATTTCAGTCTTTTTAGGCAGTACCCAAGGTTGGAATCCTTGTTGCTAAGAGTCTTTGTTTGGCCTGGTTTGTTTTCTTCTCCCAAGTTTCAGAAGGGCCTTGGGGGCTTCAGGGAGCAAATTGGTTCTCTGAGTATGTCAACGTCATTGATCCAGGTGTGGAAGCCACATGGGACAGCGGATGCACTCGGGCTAAGGGGTCCTTGTCAGGGTTGTGTCTGTGGGATGACTGCCACCTTGAAGTGACTCCTCTGTTTGCTTCCAACAGAGCTGCGGCTTTCTGAGAAGCTTAGCGACTATGGTGTCACAGTGCCCTTCAGCACAGATTTTCGGGGACGCTTCCTCTCCCATGTGGTATCAGGCCCAGCAGCAGCAGCAGCCACTGCCACCACCTCCACGATGACTGAGCATGCGGACGGACCACACCTACGGGTGGCTCGCAGCCCCCTGGGGACCACCACAGAGGAGCCCTTCTCGCTCTACTTCAACGTGACTGTGTTTGGGGAACAACTGCACTTAGGCCTGCGGCCCAACCAGAGGCTGGTGGTGCCAGGAGCCATGGTGGAATGGCAGGAGGATTTTCAGGAGCTGTTCCGGCAGCCCTTGCACCAGGACTGTGTGTACACAGGCAATGTCACCGGCATGCCTGGGGCAACTGTGGCCATTAGCAACTGTGATGGACTGGTAAGGGATACGCCTCTCACCCCATTCTGTACCTGTCCCCAGTCCCAGCTCACACAGCTTCCTTCTTGGCTCCCCCAAGGCATGTGGCGCAGTGTGACCCAAGTCAGGGGCTTTGCTGTCTTCCATAGAGGGAACTGTGTGCCTCTGCAAGCTACCAGGAGTATGCTCTATCAGGCCTAATTGGGGGCCAAGCTGGGATGAGGCCAATCCTTCAGCCACCACGGGCTTATGCCCTGACACAGCCAGTTGGGAAGGAGAAGATAGAGGAGAATGAAGAGGAAAAGGAGGATGAGAAAGAAGGGGCAGGCTCTGGCAGCTGCCAGGCTTTGAATCGTAGTTGCACTATGAGGTAGCTGTGGGATTGTGGATGTGTCAACTTCCTGTGGCTCTTTGTCTAGTGTGGAATATGGGGGCTCCTTCATGCTGCATGTGTGTACAGTTCCAGATACTAGGGAGCTAGCAGTGCCTGGAACAGACTCAGCCCCTGCCTTCATATCACTCACTTGCTGATGGCAATACTGCAATTGGGGTTGACACATGCCAGGAGCATGGCCAGGGCTCAGTCCTCTCATAGGTATTCGTATGGCTGCTGTTGTGTTTCCTTGCCCTACTCTTCTCAAAGCTGGCCTGCTCTGCCTGGGCCCCTGAGAACTCTCCTCCCTCAGGCAATGGCCATGTCCCAGCTAGTTGGCTCCATATTGCAAACCAGAAAGCCACAATGGCTTGCTTGCTGGCTGACTTTTTTGTTTCTTCCTTTCAATTTATGTATTTGTTGGATACACAGAGAGAGTATGAGACAGGGAGAGACAGATAAAAAGGTCTTTTGTCGACTGATTCACTCCACAGATGGTCATCACAATGACTGGGCTGGTTCAGAACAAAGCCAGGAGCTTCTTCCAGGTCTCCCATGTGGATGTAGGGACCCAAGCACTTGAACCATCTTTAACTGCCTTCCCAGGTGCATGAACAGGGAGCTGGATCAGAACTACAGCAACAGGGAAGGAATTGGCACTCTCAGATAAGATGGTAATAGTGTAGGTTGGTCTCTTTCTCTCATTCTCCACTGCAGCTGCTCTCACTCCCTTCATGGTTCCCTCCTTGGCCTGGGAGTCCCTTATGAGCTTATATGGCAGCCTCGAGACCTGGTAGGTGGCTCTTTACAGGTTTCTACTTAGTTGGGGACATTAGGTGTGAGCTGATGGACTCCAAAAGAAACTGACCTGTCCTGAGAGAGAAAGAGTGGTTCAAGGGGAGCGTTCCTTCTACCTCCCCATTCACATGAAACAAGTCCTTGCCCTGGACGCACCGTCTTTGTCTAAGCTAGTGCCTCTTCACCGTATATTCAGTGTTAGCCCTAGGGAGACACTGCAGACTGTTTTGCCCTGATCACTTCCCCCTTGTCAAATGTCCCCACCTGAGATGCTCCAATGACTCAGATCCTGTGTGTATGTCTGTGTTTTGTCTATGAAGGAGCTAGTTACCTTTGCCTACTCCAACATCAGCTTGTACTCCCTTGGATGTGATTAGCCCTCCCACTGAGAGGCTTGACTTGGCACTGGTTGGGTTCAAAGCAGAACAGGGGTGCCAGAATCCCTGCAGCACCTGTCAGGGATGTATAATCTATGTCCTAGGGGAGAAAACTCAGGATGTGTCTTTTGGAAATTTGTAGGTAAGTGGAGCAAGGGTTTCACAGAGCTGTCTTTGAGAAAAAAAGGTTGTAACATGAGCAGGGGAGCCCAAGGTCTTGCCTGACTTCTAGGTAGAGCACCCATTGCCAGCCTAGCTGTGCCATGCTGAGCACAGGAACCCTTCACTGGAGCCTCAGTGAAAATGTAGGTGTTCCAAGAAGTCATGCAGGGATGTGGTATCCATGCGAGAGAGCTGGGAAGAGCTAATAGAGGCTGGAAGCTTTGCTAAATGGTGACCCCATGAGTTCTTTCTGAAGTTGTTGCACAGGTGGAAACAAGTCTTTGGGTGCCAGGGTTTGGGCTGCCCCTGTGATGGGGAGCTACTTAGGACATGCATACTCGAGCTTGGGATGAGGGGGGTCCTCGTCAGCCCCTAGTCACCGTCCATCTATTGAGAAGCAATGACTGACTGCAGGGACCAGGGTGCCTAGGACCCCGACACAGCCACCCGGCAACTATATAGTTTCAGTGTGTGTGAGGACAACTCATGCTCTGGGCTTAAGGCTGGCAGCTGGCCGAGTGGGGGCTGTTGGCTGGGCCTGGGACTGAGCATTGCTCATATGCCTGTGCTGCCACTGGGTGGTCTCTGGGTGAATGTATCCCTTGCCTAGGTGGCCTTGGGTAAGTCACCCATTCTCTCCCCAGAGGTGTTACTTATATTGTCTACTCCCTGACAGATGGGGCCTGAGGCTGTGATGTGTGCAGTAGCTGGGTCAAGCGCCGGGTTAGGCCCAGGGGTAGGCTGTGGATGGGCTTACCCTGGCCCCTCTTGGACTGAGCCTTGCCTCAGGCCAGGCCTGAGCTCTCCGACAGAGCAGGCCAAGAACTTCCTTCTTCCCAGTCCACTCCTGGAAGCTGCCTGTGTCCAGCAAGGCTGTTTTGCAGTGTCCCAGCTCAGCTGACCGTTGCCCTCAGGGGTCACGTGCAGTCACATCTGATAAGAAGCTTTAACTCTCAACACCTAAACATGGTCCCTGGGCCTCAGCCTCATTCCTCTCACCTCTCAGATGTTCATTCTTTCCAAGGAGAAGGTCCTGGATGCTGGCCCCGGGCATCAGAACAGAAGCAAATGGAAGAAACACAGGTGGCAGCAAGGACTGAGCTCTGGCCATAGCCCAGGCAGGCAGGCAGGTATCCTATTAAATACATTCGTTCATGGTGCCTATTTTGTAGATGTGGACCCTGAGTCAGAGGGAGGTGAGGTGAAGATGACACAGGTGGCTTCTTGGAACTGGGTCTTGGTGTTGTGCAGTGCCCTGCTGCCCACACAGCAATTGTCCAGCTACTTGTTTTGTAGGAAGTCAGCCCTGGTCTTGAGGAATTGGATGCCTTAGTAGCAGTTTGCTTTCCAGCAGTTTGCACTTGTTGATATTCCAGGGCACAGGGTGCCTGGTGCTCAGGAAAAGGAAGTGGTGATCCTCTTACGGGTCAGAAGTGACATCAGAACTGGGCCCTGCAGTTTGAATAGAAGTTGGCTGGAGCCAGTCTGTGGGGAAGAAGCTCTGGATGGAGGGAAGAACTTGAGTAAGCACATGATGGAGGGAGGAGGTGATACCAAGCCACAGGTGCTGGAGAGATGATCTTGTGGGACATGCAGGGCAGACCTAGAAGGAAAGCAGGATTCAAGGGACATGGAGTGGGGACAGGGCAGCCTGCTTCCTGCAAGAGGCTTGGCTGGAATCCTGAAGACTGGGAACACCCCTCTGTGCCAGCGCCCTCCTGCTCTGGCCCCTAAGGCCTCCTGGGAGCATTGCAGAGGCTGCTGCTGGCTCTGGTCTTGAGGCAGTTTGAAACCAGACCCCTGTCAATCCTGTCTCCTTGGTTATTCCTGGTGCCAGTGCTGGACCAGGTTGGGCCTGGGCTGGGCTACAGGTTTAGGGAAGAGCAACATTGGTCCCTGCTGTTGGCCTCCATGGCTGGATGAACTTCTTGGTGGTCCCTGCTGTGGATTTTGGATGAAACCCCCAAGTGGGCAGAGATTTGCAGCTGTCTGTCACGTGTGCTGGTGGCTCATCCTCGCTGGCAGCAGCTGGATGCTTCAGCGTGGGCAGCAGTCATCATCCTAGGCTGCTCACCTATGGGCCAGTTGCAGACTTATGTGAGAACAGCTAAAGGACCCTTTGATTTTGTTTGGAACATCTATGTAGGCTCCCTGGTGGAAGTGGCATCAGCTCAGGCCTTTTCAGGCATACACATGGAATAAAGTGTTGGAAGAATGACTGACCCAGGCGGTTCTGAGGCTGTTCAGAGGCAGGAAATAAGGGCTCTGGGGAGGCCCAGTCCTCTGGGATTAGGATGCTGTTGGGCTGAGAGTCCCAGAGGGAATGTCCCTGGGGAACAGCAGCGACCTGATGGGCCGTGCATCAGAGCTGCTGCTACTCTGTGCTTGGGAGGGGCCTGAGAACCTGGACTGGGGGCAGCTCTTTGTGGGTCCTACAGGAGTTGTGGGGAGCAGGTTGGGAGTTCGCAGAGTGGGGTTTCTAGTTCTCATGGTGCCCTGCCTCCACCATGTTCCTCTAGACCCCAAGCCACCAGCTTCCTGAGGGCTGTCCCCCCATTGTCTGCCCGGATCCTGCGCCTCGGGGTCCTGCGCTAGACTGTCAGGCCTCCTCCCTTTGCCTTCAGCGTCTCTGTGAGTCAGAGTCTGGCAGAGAAGCAGCTGCACGTGTAAGGTCACATCTGGTTCCGTCTTTCACTCCAAGAGCCTGCATTTCTGATGGGTTACATGAAGTAAACCCCGGGCAGGCAGTGTGTGGGGAGGAGGCAGGGAGGCTGGATCCCAGCCCTGCTGCTTCGCACAGCAGTGGCCACAGCGAAGCTCCCGAGCCTCTGTCCTCAGTCTTTGTGCCTTTAAAGTAGGACTTCAGGGACCCATACTGTGGTGCAGTGGGTTAAGATGCCACTGCAATCCAGCTCCCTATTAATGTGTCTGGGAAAGCAAAAGATGGCCCAAGTTGCTTGGACTGCTGTACCCATGTGGAGAGATGAGCTGGAGTTCTTGGCTTTGAATTGATCCAGCTCTTGCTGTTGCAGTGATTTGAGATATTTTGTTCTCTTTTATTTTTGAAAAAAATTTTAAAAATGGAACTAGAAAGAGAATGAGAAGCTAATAGCTAGAGTAAGAAGCTCTTTGTGGGAATCTGACAATGTTCTAGAACTAATTATGGTGGTGGTGCAACTCCATCCTTATGCTGTAAACCATTGCATACATTGACCGGGGGAACTGGGTGCCTTGTGGACTCTGCAGAGCTGCTCCAGAAATGGCCTGGGAACAACTAACAAGTAACTGACCTGGACCAGTAACAAGTATTGCTGATCCTAATCTTCATTAGGAAGACAGCCTTGAGTAGGGAAGCACAGGCTTGTGACCTTGAGGAAGTTTTTGGATCTGTGGGCCTGGAGGCCTTGGCACTCAGGAGGGGAGCTAGAAGCTCCAATGAGATTAGGTCAAGTGCAGCCTTTGGTTTATAGTCAGGCCTTAAAAATGGGGATTGTGTCAGTGTATATTAATGGAAGCATATTTGAGTTACTTTTTTTTTATTAGTTTTTTTTTTTTATTGGAAAGACGGATATACAGAGAGGAGAGACAGAGAGGAAGATCTTCCGTCCGATGAGTCACTCCCCAAGTGAGCGCAACGGCCGATACTATGCCGATCCGAAGCCAGGAGCCTCTTGCGGGTCTCCCACGCGGGTGCAGGTTCCCAAGGCTTTTGGGCCGTCCTCGACTGCTTTCCCAGGCCACAGGCAGGGAGCTGGAAGGGAAGCGGGGCTGCCGGGATTAGAACCTGCGCCCATATGGGATCCCAGGCGTGCTAGGCGAGGACCTTTAACCACTTGAGCCACCGCGCCGGGCCCAAGTTACTTTTTTTTTTTTAAATTTTATTTAAGAGTCAGAAAGAGAGAGTCAAATTGAGAGCAAGCAAGTGAGTGAGTGAGCTTACCATCCTCTGGCTCATTCTGCAAATGTCTGCAACAGACGGGGTTGGGCCAGACTGAAGCTAGGAGCCTATAACTCAGCCTACGTCTCCCACATGGGTGGCAGGGACCCAAAGACTTGAGCCATCACCTGCTGCCTCCTGGGGGCACATAAGCGGGGGCTGAGATTCAAACCCATGCACCCCAGTGTGGGACCCTAGTGTGTTATCATCCAAGCCAAGTGAGCTGCTTATTTTTATTTATTACTTTTTGTATTAATTATTCCAGCAATTAAAGGTGATGTATGTATTACGCACAGTATTAGAGATCTCTGTATTGCAGTACTGTGCAGGTCACCAGAAGGAATCCAAGGCCAAGCCATACTGTGACATGGTTCCCCACAGAAGGGGTTGGTGGGCACCTGCTCAGCCCTGGGTGTGGGAATGTATCACGTGGGTCCATGCTAACCCCACCCCTACCAGGACAGAGAGGTGCTGAGAGGGACTGAGTGGGTTGCTCCTTTAACAATGTATGGTCCTGGTTCAGGGCCCCTTCCTATCCAGTCCTGGGAATACAGTGGAGGCAGCTTGTGCTCTCTGTCACTGTGCACTGGAAGCCCTCAGCTGTGGGCACCAAGTTTCAGTGGCCATGGGGACTTGAGGAAGTGTCATGCGCCCATGGGTGGCTTGAAGAGGTCCTGAGAAGGAGGGGTGCTCAGGGAAGGTATCTTAGGGGAAGGGCTGGGTTTGTTTTTTTTTCTCTCTTTCTTCGTTTTGGAGATTCATTTATTTATTTGAAAAGCAGAGTGACAGAGGGAGAGGCTGTAGACAGATCATCCGTCTACTGACTCTCTCTTCAAATGGCCACAACAGCCAAGGCTGGGCCAGGCTGAAGCCAGGAGTAAGGAGCCCCATCCTGGACTCCCAAGTCCTTGGGTCGTATTCTGCTACCTTCCTTAGTACATTAGCAAGGAGTTGGGTCAGACTCAGAGCAGCCAGGGCTCACAGCATTATTCCAGTAGCTGAGTCTGCTGCTCCATGGAGCTGGTCACTGGGATGAGTTTTAAAGGATCAGGAGGAACTTTTAAAGCCACAGAGCAGGAATGGTTGGCATTCTGCAGGCAAGGAAGTCTTGTATCTTCACAGGATTTCGAGATGGGAAGGTCTCCCCAGTTCTCTCCAGGAGCAAGGAATGGTGAGCATGCAGTTTGGAAAAATCTCTTCCTTAACCACAGAGCCCAAATTTGTTCTTGTGGGCGTGGGTAGCCAAGATAGTTTCTAAAACCCTGATTAGTCCTGGTGAGGGTGGATTTGCCTATGGATCGTTGATACTCTGGTGCCAGGCACCTGGCTTTGCCCCAGTTCTGGCCTCCTGGGTGAGTACACTGTCCCAGCAGCACTTTGGGAAGCCCCCAGGTCTGCCCTGTAGGAGGTGGAGGAGTGTGGGGCCCTGAAGTCTCCATTGATGCTTTGCATGTCCAGGGGCCTGTCACTTTACATCTTGGCCCACATTCAGCGGCCCCCATGCATCTGTGTTGAGAGACCGTGGAAGGGGCAGGGCCTTGTGTCTTACCCCACTTTGCTTTCCTGCTGACCCCTCCCTCTCATTCTTCCAGCTTCACTTTGCAACCCCCTGGCTTTTGCACCTGCGGACCGCATCAGCTACGGTGACTTCCCCTCTCCTTACCAACTCAATCACAAGTTTCTATAGATTGGAGATGGGACTGAGATCTGTGCATGGAGCACAGGGCTGGGTACCTAGTATGAGGGGGATGGGCCAAGGGGGTTTCAGATTCCTGCAGGAGAAAGACAAGGTAGCCCAGGGATATCTTGGAAAGGGGGTGGTCATGTAAGGAAGAGAATGGCCCCATCCAGTGCCAGTGTGTTGTGATAGCTCTGAGGTTTTGTAGGGGAAGTCAGGAAGATAGATCTCTACCTAGAAGGTTCTGAATTTTAAAGTAGTGGATGAACCGAGGGTAGCAGGGTGTGTGTGCCAGGGTCCTTGGACTGCTAGGGAGTGTCACAATCCGAGAGTACAGCTGGAGTAGCTGAGACCATTGTTATAAACTAACAATGCCAAGCCTCTCACAGTTCAGGAGGCTGATAAGGCAAGGGTGCCAGCAGGTGTGTTGGTTGGGGCGGCCTGGTCTCTGCCACCTGCAGGTCACCTTCCAAGGGTCACACCTCCGAGTACTCTCCTGTTGGTGCTGAGGCCCCAGCAGTGAGGCAGTCCATGCTGGTCCCTGGCCCCTGGGTGTGAGTGCCCACGTTTCAGCTTGGCTTTTTGTTCTGTGCAGCTTGGAGCAACTCCTTGCCCTCTCTGAGTCTCACCTGTGCAGCACAGGTTTCCACAGGCCTCCCTCCAAAATGCTGTCCTGTATTCAGGACACTTGGGCTGTGTGTGGCCTTGCACATTGCGTCCGCTGTGCCTAAGGGGCAGTGATGGGAAAGAAGAGGCAGCCCAGAGGATCCCCCAGTTCTCCAACTGCCACTCCTAGAGGAGCTCAGGCTGGCCCAGCCTCCCCGAGGTCTGCTGGTTTTCCCCAGAGGACTGTGTGCTCCTTGATCCGGTTTGTGCTCTCGTCTGGAATCTTCCCTCTGGTGGTGCCCAGGGGGCAGTGGTTAGCTGTGTGTCCCTGCAGCTGCAGGGTCGAGCCTTCTTCAGGTGAATGCTGGGAGCACAGGCCAGGTCAGGCCAGGACAAAGGGCCTAGTTTCAGAGATGACCGCCTAGCTGCCTTCTCCGTGGCTGACTGTCCATGTGCCCCTGACCCAGAAATGGACAGGTGTGGTACACCCACTACCACCTGCCCTCCTGCTTGCTGGCAGACACTGCCGGTCAGCAGTGGCCTGGGAGCCTGGAGCCCACCCAATGCAGGTTCTGTGCAGCCACTCCCAATGGATGTGTGTTGGGCTAGGGGAAGCTGCTTGCCTCCAGCCTCCCCCAGTAAGCCTCTACTTCTGGGCTTGGCCCCTGGCTGGCACTGGGGCTGGCTGGTTAGGTTAGCTTCTTTGATAACTTCAGACCCAGAGAAGTGCTATGTCTCCTGTTGAAATTTGTATTTGCAGTGTGGGATGGATTTTTTCAGTGTGTTTTATCTTTAACACTTAAAATTTATGTGAGTTGGCCAATGCCATGGGTCCTGGCGGGCTTTTCCAAGAGTAGAAATGAATTCCACCTCTTTTAAAAGTAAATTAATTAATTTCAGAGACAGAAAGATTGATAGAATGAGAGAACAAAACAGCCCACACATCAGTTCACTCTCTAAATGCCTGCCATGGCCAAGGACTGGCCTGAGGCCCAAACCAGGAGCCTCAGATCTCCCACGTAGTAGGAACCCGATTACTGCCAGAGAGCCAGTGCTGCTCCTTGCCAGGATGTGTGTGTGCGTCAGCAGCAAGCTACAGTCAGGAGCCGGAGGTAGTGTGGAACCCAGGTCCTCTGATGTGGGACATGGGTGTCAACTGCTGGGCCCAGTGCCTGCCCCTGGACCACCTCCTGAGGAGAGGCCCATAGAGAGGCTGAGCACAGGACCTGGAGGAGCAGGTGCAGCCAGTTTGGCCAGCATTTTTCCTTGCTGATTCTAGGCAAGTGTTCTCAGGCATCTCTGGGCCTCAGTTCTTACATCTGTAAAATGGGCCCCTAATTGGAAATCATGCACCTGGAATACTGCACAGTGGTATTGATGGCATCTTGGAGTAAGGACATGGGGATGGAACCCAGCAGGCTTGTCCCCAAGCCCTGGACACCATTACAGCCCTGTCCCCATGCTCCCCAGAATTCCCATCCCCTCCAAAGTTGCCATTCCCAGGGTTGTCCCCTCACAGTTGTGTCTGCCGTTACTCTGGATTCATAATTTATTTATGCTATGGAAGGGAAACCAGATATCACCTTACTGCCCTTGGGAACAGGCCTGCCTTCCATTTAGGCAAGGTACTGCCCTGGGTCTTCCAGCCCTGGCTGCAGGCGGGTGGCCCAGGGTGTGTGAGCTGTGTGTGTGTGTGTGTGTGTGTGTGTACCCTCCTCTGAGGCTGTGCTTGCCTTTGCTGCCTCCTGGCCTCACGTGGTAGGGCCCAGGAATTTCCGTGTTCTCCAGGCCCTGCTGTGGAAAGTTCCTGAGGCGTCTGCCAGGCCTGGAGAGAGAGTGCATATGTGTGTGTGTGTGTGTGTGTGTGTGTGTGTGTGTGTGTGTGTGTGTGTGTGTGTGTGTGTGTGTGTGTGTGTTAGAGTGGGGGGGGGTTACCATCAGAGCTGGGCTGTGTCTTCTGAGCTCTAGGAGTCCCAAAAACACTGATGACAGCGCCACAGGGCGCCCTCACAGCAGAACCTCCTATGACCTTAGGTGGCGTGATACTGCCCTGCTGCCGCCTGGGGTCAGTGTCAGTTCAGGGAGCTCCAGTTCTCCTTGACTTTGGCCTGAGTTGCTAACCACTGTGACCTGGAAGGAGCTCTGGAGAGCCTCAAGGTTTCCCTCCCATTTCCCAGACTGAGCAATTGAGGCTTAGTCAAGGGCGAAGACTTATCTGGGGTCACACAGCAGCAGATGGGTGTGGAGTGTCAGGGCCCATGGGTCCAGGATCCCTGGCTCCCTGCCCTCAGCATGCCAGCAGCTTACCCAGAGTCAGTGAGAAAGAACTGTGTGTGTGGGTGTGAACAATGATACAAGGTTGTCATCCCTGTGATGTGTTCCAGCAGTTCTGGTCTGCAGACTGAAACTGCTGGCTGGGTTACCCTGGGTCCCTGTTACTATCATCTGGTTGTGCATAGTCCATGGGTGAGGACAGCTGTGAGAGGAAGTTCTCTGGTATGGCTCTGTCCATGGCAGTGGGCTTTGAAGACCTGAGCCTGCTGGATGCTTGTTTAACACACTTTCTGGAGTAGATCAGCTGGGGCAGGGATCAGTTTTTGTGCCTGACTAGCAGAGGGACACAGAGATGCCAGGGCAGGGATGGAGCCACCAGGAGCTGCTGGGAGCAGCAGGGGTGCATTGACATTGAGTGAGGCTAGGAGGACATTGCTGGGGGACCTTGTGCAAGGGCAGGACGTAGAAGTTCCAAGGAAAGATGTGTGAGACTGGACAAATCCCAGGTGACTCTGGTGTGTGAGGTTGGGGCTGGTGACTCTGAAAGAGGAACCAGAAGGGCACAGCCTGGCATGACACTGAGGGAGGGGCTTCCCCAGCAGATTGCTCTCTTCCTCGGTAGTCTCGGCCACTGGCAGCCGGAGGAGGCCTGTTCCTGTCCACATCCTCCTGGAAGTGGGGTGGGAGGAGAGCATCCAGATGCTGGGCAGTTCATTATCCGTGGTCTTGAGCCTCCTTCCTATCTTCCTGACAGGAGACAGTTCTCCCTGGCTATCGCCAGGGTCTGTCCTCAGCTCCCTCCAACTCTCTCTCCCATCTTCCACTACCTCCCAGCTGCTTTAGCTAGATTGGTTACAGAGCATCTGAGACTTGAACTGTTGCTTTGAAGTTGGATGCTGCTGTTGCGGGCCATGGCTTAACCTGTGGTGCTGTAACGCCGACCCCAGCTCACCCCGGCTCACACATCACCTTCGTGGTGACAGCTTTTTTGATGATCTCATTTAAACTCTCCTCCAGTTCTCTCTGTTCTGCTTCCTGTGTTGCCGTGACAATTTCCACTTGGCATGACACAGGCCCTGCTTGTTCATGCCCGTCTCATCCTTCCGAGAGCTGTTGTCTTCCTGTGAAGGGGAAGCTTTGGCCACGCCCCCCACTGCTTAGACCAGAGCTTGCTCGGCCATTTTCTGAGGAACGAATGATTGAGTGAATGCATGCCTGTGGGTTCTTGAAGGAAAAGGCTTAGGGTGAAGCTGTACGCGGAGGTGTTGGTGAACATGGGAAATGAACAGTGAGCTTGCTATAATTAGCTGCTGTTGCATCCTGTTGTGGTGTCAGCGTTCTAGGAAATCTAGAACCTGTGCTAGGACACTCAACATACCATATTGGCTTGTTATCTGGATAGCGGGGATTCATCTGCCCTCCCAAACTCTGTCAGGGACAGCGGAGATGCCCAGGGTCAGGGCATTATTAGGGCCACTGGCATGGTAATTCATGTGTCTCAGCTTGCATCCTTGCCCAGCTGCCCCCACAGGAAACCTCTGCCCTGGCCACCACCACGTCCCTCTCTGTTGCTCACTGCAGACCCAGATGGGTGTCAGATTCAGTGCTAAACATTTACATGTGTGATGTCATGTGGTTCCAGGCCAAGTTAGCACCCCTCTGAGCCAGGCTGCTACTATGGGGCCGGGCCTGTGAGGAGGTGTGGCTGGGAAGGCACGGGCTGCCACTCCTCCCTGGTGCCATGCCACTGCCTGCTGGCTTGTTTCTGAGCCATAGGATGCAGACTGCAGGACCTTGGATGCAAGGAGCTGGTCCTCAGCCCAGAGCCTGGCAGCTGCTCTGCCTCCTGGCAGTCAAGGGCGGCTTCCTGTCTCCTCTTCCTGAATCCGCAGTCACTGCTGGGACTTGGGGCCAAAGTAGAGGGTCAGGCGGAGCTCCCGGCTTGAGCAGGGTGGGCTGTGGCAGTGACGGGGTGGGGATGAGGAGTGAGGGGTGGGGAAACCTCAGGCCACATGGCTCCTGGGCCCTGGAGAATGGAAACTGGGGGTGGCTACCAGTCTGGCAAGGTCTGTCTGGCTAACAGTCTGACTCTGGCTAGACTCTGGGGCAAGGCTTGTGGCAGCAGGCACGTCTCTCAGCACTTACAGGCAGGAACCTTACCCTGCCTCCTTGCTGGGGGCGGGGGGCATAGTGGCTGGAGAGAGAGATGCAAAATGACCAACCCTCCTTCAGTCCCATTTACCAAGCTTTTGATGACCTGGGAAACTTTGTTCTTCATCATCATCATTATCAACAGCAGTGTAGAGGTATTCCTGCTAACTGACCTCATTGTCCTGGGAACTTCCGGCTTGGGTCGCCATGACATCACTGACCTGCCACGGGCTGCTGAGTAGATCATAGGCCCCCGCCAACTTCTCACCCTTCCCTTCCCTCCGTCCAGCAAGCTCCCTCCCATTTTGGCAAATGTTGGACCTTGTGGTAGGAGAGGGGGCTAGGTTCTGAGAAAGCACCTAAGGCTCAGCTCACGTGTGGTCCTTGAGTGTTGAGCCACTGCTTACTTCATTCCATCCTCCTAACCCTTTGACCCCAGCAGTGGTGCCTGAGGCTTGAAGCCAGCCTGTGTAGCCCAGCAGGGAAGGGCCCCAGCTGGGACAGAACCCTAGTGTCTTAGCAACTCTGTGACTTAACAGGGAAGCTGGGGGATGCAGAAAGAGAGCAACCTTGTTCATTTCCTGGTAAAAGCTCTGCAGGAGGGGACTGCAGTTTCCTATTCACTGTCTGCCCTTGTAGGGGGCTTCTCTTTAGACAGAAGGAAATCAAAGGAGTTAGAGGAATGTCTACAAGGGTGAGGAGGAGAGAGTTCTGTCCATGCCTGCCACCTTCCTAACGGTTGGGCACGTTTCTGAGAGACCTGTTGTCTCCATGTATCTTTTTCATTTTTCAAACCATCTTCTTGGGGAGGGGAGGGAAGACTCCCTAAACCTGCAAAACTGTGTCATTGATAATGATAATGATAATAATAATAATAATAAGCAGCAGCAATCTTCTTCCCATCTCTTTTCCTTGACAAGGACTTGTCCCCTTGTTGTTTACTTTGAGGGCTTCACATTTAGGAACAAGGGATCAAAGCTGGGCCACAGCATAGCCAAGTGCAGAGACAAACCTGTAGCCAGGAGGTATGGCTGGCAGCCCCGGAGCCCCTGAGGAGCCCAGGCACCCTTTGATGACAAGCAGGGTGGCAAGTGCCACCAGTTGCACAGACCTTAGGACTAACTGGGGGGGCCCTGGAGGTGTTACTTTGTCTAGGTAACTTCTTAAAACAGGTGCTGCCCTAATTCTCCAGCAGAGATGTTGAGTCCAGGCCAAGATCACAGGTTTTGGCCATGGCGGAGCTGGGTCTAGCATTTCCACTTACACGCACTACACCCACTATATTGCTTGCTGTGGATGGGCTAGGCCCAGCAAGTTCTGTGGAGCCTCTCAGCCAGCCCCTCCCAGGGGGTGTGGCCTGCAGCTGTGCTGTCCCAGAGCCGAGCTGGGGTAGTCGCTAAATGCCTGTAGTCTTGTCCACACCTGGGCCTCTCCTGGGTTCCCACATGGCTCAGTGCAGTGGGCTTGTTGTGGACTCCTTCTTCCTCCTGCCTAGCTCTAGACGGTGGCTCACTCTGGATCAGCTTTTATACTTGCCGGGGCCTGAGCTGCCCCAGCTCCCAGCAGAGCCCCTGGGGTTGGGCTTCCACATCAGGTTTGCATTAGATGGCATCCGAGTGTCCACAGGCTTTCATCCGAGCGAGCGGCGCTGACTCACCGCTCCGTGGTCTCTGGCAGCTGTACGCCCTTGCGTCACTTTCGTGTGTTACCGCCCATCCCCCCATCCTCTGAGTTAACTGCTTTATGGAAATGGAATTCACTCATCAAAGCATACGAGCCAGTGGGCCTTTATTATATTCACAGATTTGTGCATCCAGCTCCACTGTCCATCTTGTGATATCTTTGTCGTGCAGGAAAGAAACGCGTACCCTTCTGTTGTCACCTCCTGAGCCCTCAGACCTGCAAGCCCTGGCAGCAGGTGGTTTCGCCCTGGCCCAGGATTTCACATCAGTGCTCTCAGACCGTGTGTGGACTTTTGTGCGGCTCCTTTCATCTAATGTGATGCTTTCTAGGTTCAACTCTCTGTAGCACATGTCAGAATCACATTGCTTTTGACGGCTGAGTAGTATTCCCTTGAATGGATAGTCCATTTTTTTTTAATCCGTTCTCCCACAGATGATGGGCATCTGGGTTATTTCTACCTTTTGGCTACTAAAACTCATACTTCTCTTGTGTGTCATTTTGTAACTCCCACCCCACTCCCGAAAGTGTAGCTTTCAGCAGGAGCCTCATTCAGACCAAATGACAGCTCTGGGAAGGAGAGGGCGTCCTGGCCACCTGGAAGAGACCTGGCAGGAGCCTCTGTCCCAAGTGCGTGGGGATATATGTGTTCACTTGTCACCAATCAGGGATGATGGTCCAGGATACCTATTTAAGGGTTGGGATTCTGCAGGTCACATTGGGTGCTGCTTTCTGCTCAGCTGACTTTGCCCTCTGTTCCAGATAGGACTTGTGGGATTTGAGGAGACCCAGGTCCCTAAACCCTCTTGCCTCTGTTTCTGGCTTGCAACTGAAGCCCAGGGCCCTGCTGAAGATTTAAGATTTACAGTGGAGGCCCAGGTCTCTCTCACATGTACACAGCTACCTATATGTAGGAATTTCCAAATAACTTGATTTCAGTGATTTGCTCAGATATTTGAGACAGTCCCCTCGTGGTAGGTGGCTGGCTGCCACTGCAGGACCTATGGTGGATTTCTGAGCCAGAACTCGCCCCCTTCCCAAGTTCCCCCTAGTTGCCATGTGGCCATGCCTTCTTCAGAGCTGATCCCTGAGTCTGCACAAGCTCCATCAGCAGACCCTGGAGGCCTCTGGATAAAAAGGCAGCAGAAGATGTTCCTTAGGTCACCACAATGGTATCTGCAGCCCCACTGAAAAATTCAGTCGGTCCTCCCCATCCACAGCCTGATGATACAACCTCCCAAGGGAGACATCTCGGAAGCAGCTGCACCAAAGAGAGCTGGGAGCCAGGCTGAGGCCACGGGCTTGCCCTGCCTGGAGGACTTGGCTGAGGGCCCTGGGGACTCATGGCTGCACTGGATGCCCCCTGTGTAGGGCCCTTCTAGTTTTGATGCCCACCTTCTGTGCTATTTACAGAGCACAATGTAGGGGTAAAAGGGGATAGGGCTAATGCTAGGATTTCCTTCTTCCCCTTTCCCTTGAATTATTTTTTAAAGGCAGAATTTTTGCTTCGGCTTTAGTGCTTTAAAATTAGCCACCACTTTTTAGAAATATAAACATCTCATAAATTGAGAAATGAGAGTCATTTGGGGAGGAGGCAGAGAGCCAGGGCGTTCTCTCTGCCAGTCTGCCTGCCCTGTGGGCTGCCGCTTGGTGAACCGGCTGGGGCATGGGGTTAGGAGAACTTAGGCCAGGCCTGTTGCTGGGTGGATGGCCACACTGGGGCTGCAGGGCAGGGGCCTGGGCCCTTGCTACCTCTTGAGTGGTGGCGAGGCTTGCCATACCCTCCTCTGTCCCAAAGGACTGTCAATTCCCAAGACCCAGTGCAGCCCAGGACATGACCTACCTGTTAATACCTGGAATAGTGATAAGACTGGAAGCAGTGTTATGGCATAACAAGTTAAGCTGCCGTCTGCAACACCAGCATCCCATATGGGCGCAGGTTCAAATCCTGGCTACTCTACTTCTGATACAACTCCCTGATAGTGCACCTGGGAAAGCAATAGAAGATGCCCAAAGTGCTAAGGCACCTGCCATTTGCCCAAGAGTTCCATGCTGCTTGCTGACTTTGGCGTGGACCAGTACTGGCCATTGTGACCTATTGGAAAGTGAACCATCGAATGGAAGATCTTTCTTTCTAACTCTGCCTTTCAAATAAATAAGTTTTTAATAATAAAAAAAGAGAGGACTTCTTATAAGGAGTGAAAGGTAAGTGTGTTCTGTGCAATAAAACTATAACAGTTTGTTGCATCTATATTTATTCATTTATAAATATATTTTTATTTTGAATTTTGAATTATGTGGTACAATTTTGTATAGGCTGGGATTTCCCCCCCCCCCCAAATCCCACCCCCTTATCAGATTTTCCCCATTTTGTTACAATAGTGTAGTCCTTCATAAGGAATCAATTCTATCAGTCTCTTATGCATCTGTATTTTTTTTAAAAAATTATTTCTGTGCTGTCAGACAGCACATGCAGAAATTTTCCATCTGTTGGTTCACTCCCCAAATGGCTTGCCCTGGCTAAGGCTGGGCCAGGCCAAACCAGGAGCAAAGAACTCCATGCAGCTCTTGACACAGATAGCCCTGAGTCATCACTGCTGCCTCCCAGGGTTTGTATCTGGAGTCCTGGTGCTGTGAGGTGGATGTGAGTGCTGCATCATCTGGGCCCAGTACTTGTCTAGGTTTTAATATCTACAGGGAGAAGCTCTGTCCCTGGAGGCATCCCAGCGAGGATCAGGGGTGTGGTGGAGGTGTGTATGCAGCCTCAGCATGGCATGCCAATGAGGATCTGGGCTTTGTTGGTCTGTTCCCGCTGTGCAGGGCACATGGCAGGTGCAAAGCCAGTGTGCTCTAAACCAGTGGATGTGAGCTCAGAGTCCACCATGCTGATATTTTAATGAGCACCCCAGACCGCCTGCCCGCTGTCCTCACCACCAGCAAGGTGTTTACTGCGGAAGCCACAGGCTCGTTATACTGTTGCTCAGTTGGCTCCTCGCCCTCCTTGGCTGCTGCCTTGGGCTGTTTATGAGGTACAGAAGGCAGCCTTCTTGACTCTCGGCCAAAATGCTGTTTTCAGTTTGATTGAAGGATAGGAAGGAGCAAGAAAGAGCTGGCTGCTGCTGCTGAGGATGCTCAGGAGGTATTAAGGGAGCTTCCCCCAGGTATACCCACAGAATGATGCAGGTGGGCACTAGGGAGGGGCGGAGGAGCATGATGCAGCAGCTTTAGAAAAAGTAATGGCCCAGGGGTTCCACAGGGACGGTGCTGTCAGCTTACCCAGTGTCTGCTCTGCTGTGTTTGCTGCTGTTCCCACCTCTGGGCCTGGGGTGCTGGTGTTGGTTGAATAGATGAAACAGATTTAGCAAATATTTATTACATACTACCTGCTGTTTTCCATGCATTCTGTCATAGTGATCTGTGTGTGTACTTGCACACAGACATGTATAGATTATCCCACATGTAGTTTTGTGTCCTTTAAAATTTTTTTTTGATGGGGGGAACATATGGTGGCATATCAGTATAAACCTTCATCTGCAGCTCCGGCACCCCTTGTGGGCACTGGGTCATGTCTCAGCTGCTCCACTTCTGATCCAGCTTCCAGTTAATGACCCAGAAAGCAGTGGATGGCACAAAGCCTTGGATCCCTGTACCCAGAAAATGCTCCTGGCTCCTGACTTTGAATTTGCCCTATTCTGGCCATTGCAACCATCCGTAGAGTGGACCAGTGGATGGGAATTCTCGCTGTATTTATCTCTCCTCTCTGTAAATCTGCCTTTAAAATTGAAGAAATAAATATATTTTTAAAATATTTGTTTATCTGAAATCAGAGTGACAGAGAAGAGTGCACAAGGGCATGCGAGAGAGAGAGAGAGAGAGAGAGAGAGAGAGAGAGAGAGAGAAAGTGAGAGAGATTGACAATGAGAGTGAGAGAGATCTTTCATCTGCTGGTTCACATCCCTAAATGCTCTCAATGGCCAGGCCTGGGTTGGGCCTTAGCCTGGAGCCAAGAACTTCATCCAGGTTCCCATGTAGATGGCTGGAACTCCTTGACTTGTGCCATCTTCCATTGCTTTCCCAGTGCATTAGCAGGGGACTGGATGAGAAGCACTGAGTGACCGTGACTTGAGCCTGAACTCTGGCATGGGATGTAGAAGTTGGAAGCAGCAGCTTACTCCACAGCACCATACCACTTCCACCTAGGCTATGTGTTTTAATGATTTGTTTGGACCTGCTCTCATCAGGGACTAATAACATATTTACTGGGCTTGGCCATGCTTAAGTACTTTTTATGTTTCTATGTCTAAGGCCAAGGCCTGACTTCTTTTTAAGGAACTATTTTGGTGCAGGTAAAAATTAGATGTAAAGCAAAGCATGGCTTCCTGGTGCATATCACTGGCTCCTTTCTCCGCAGTGAGTCCTGGCTAGGTGTTCCTCCACCACCCCCGTGTACCCACACATGCTTGAAATCTGAAATAATAACACTTTCGGTGGTAGGAGTGGGCTGCACCACCTTCGGGGTCATTAACCTTGGCTGCTGGGATTCTTATCTGCTGTGAGTAGGGCCAGTCTGCTGTGCCTGGGATTGGAATGGAGTGCCTTTGGTGGTGTCCATGACCCTGGTGGCAGTGGCTTCCACATCTGTTCCATTTTCAATTACTAGACATCCTTGTTTACACGCAACTTTAGCTGGAGCTCCATAGGTGCACAGCACGGGGAAAGTGGGTCTGCGTGGCCTGAAATGGGGGTGTGTGCCCTTGGCTCTGCCTTCTTTCCTCCCCACCCTCACTCCTCTGCCAGAGCCTCCACAGAGCTCCTTGCAAGCTCAGGTCTCCCAAGGCCCTGAAAGAGGAGTTGGCATGCATTATGGCTACACCTGTTTGCACGGGTAATTATTCACCTGTATCATGTATTCATACCTCTCCTCTCTTTCCTCCTGTTTGCTGCATTCCTGCCAGGCCGGCCTCATCCGCACACAGAACACTGACTACTTCATTGAGCCTCTGGAATGGGGCCGACAAGAGGAAGAAGAGGCTGGTGGGAGGAAACACGTGGTGTACCGCTGGGAAGCTGTGCAGCATGAAGGGGCGGAGCCGCACAAGGACATGCACGATGAAGGTAGGCTGTGGGCAAGGGTGCTGGGCGCTGTCTCCATCCATACCTCTGGGGTGACTTCTGGCCTTAAACTGTCAGTGTCTGAACCCAGTCTTTTCCTCTGCAAAATGGGACTGGGCATGCTCACCTGCTGCACCAGAAGAGAAACCCTGAAGAGTTGGAGGAGCTGCCTGCCCCCAAGGGGCTGGCATTAGGGGCAAGAGTGGCCTTTTGTGTTGTGGTCTGTGGCCTTGGGACCCCAGGGCTGTTGGAGGGGCTCAGCATTGCTGCTCCAGACTATTCCATGAACCTGGATTCCAAGGTGGAAAAGCTGCAGCGAGTGCCTCCCTAAAGGTCACCCCAGCCTGGGGGAGCCCCAGAAAGTTCACTATTAAGACTGGGAGGGAGAATGCTTGGAGTTCGGGTAACAGGGTCAACCTTGTGTCCAACAGAGCAGTGTACTGTTTTTTATTTGAAGGATTATATATTTATGAGAGAGAAACAGAGGAGGAGAGAGAATCTTTCATTGCTAGTTTATTCCCCAAATGGCTGCAATGGCTGTAATAGTTAGGGTATGGCTGAAGCCAGGAGCCAGGGACTCCAGGTAACAAGGATCCAAGCACTTGAGCAATCTCCCATTGCTTTTCCTGGTGCATCAGCAGGGAGCTGGATGGAAAGTGTAATTGCCGGGACTTGCACCTGTGTTCCTATGAAATGTTGGTGTCACAGGCAGCAGCTTAATCTATTATACCACAGCACCAGCCCCCAACAGACCATGTTAATGGTCTTGCTTCTAGCTGTGTCTGCTGGGTGACTCTAGGCAAGCTCCTGGATGTCTCCAAGCCTCAGTCCCAAATGGAGATGATCTGTGTGAACCTGCTAGTGTGTGTCTGTGTGTCAAAATCCCAGTGTACAGAATGTCTCAAGCACATGGCTAGTTGATGAGTGACAGTTTCTGTTGCAGTATTTACCTGCTAGGATGGGAGCTCACTATGGCATGGGATTCCCTGCCCCTCCCAGAGGGAGGTGGTTCTTAGGATGTGCAACTCTGCACATGCAGCGGTGGGTATGATGGGAGTGGGTTCTGCTTCCAGGCCCATGGCCAACTTCAGAGGTTTTCTGTGAAGCCCATGACTCATCTCCTCTGGGAAGGATGCCTGGCCTTCCAGAATGATTAGGGGGCTCAATCAGGCTGGCTTTCTAGCCAAGCTGTGACTGCTGGGGTGCTTCTTGCCACTGTCCCTCCAAACCCTAGGTTCCATCTGAGAGAGGGTTCTGTGCAGGGTCAGGTTGAACAAATGAATAAAACACATAGCCTAGGTGGAAGTGGTATGGTACTGTGGAGTAAGCTGCTGCTTCCAACTACTACATCCCATGCCAGAGTTCAGGCTCAAGTCACGGTCACTCAGTGCTTCTCATCCAGTCCCCTGCTAATGCACTGGGAAAGCAATGGAAGATGGCACAAGTCAAGGAGTTCCAGCCATCTACATGGGAACCTGGATGAAGTTCTTGGCTCCAGGCTAAGGTCCAGCTTAGGGAAGTGAACCAGCAGATGGAAGATCTGTCACCACTCAGCTCTTTCTGCCTTTTCTTGGGAACCTTTGGGCTGTGCTCACCCTTGGGTATCAATATCAAGATATCGGTGCTGGCCTCAGGACCTCTAGACTGTGCATTCCCCAGGGACTGGCCACCCCGCATACTCCCTCCCAGGCCAGCTGCCTCACATTCTTCCAGCCCTGGAGTTCAGTTTTTTTTTTTTTCCTTTGCACTGCAGCACCGCCAGCCAAAGAGGAAATGAAAAGAAAAGCCCGCCAGGCCCTATGGCTGCCTGTTGCTCTGTCCTCAGAGCACCCCAGTGCCATGAGGGTGGGCAGCTCTGGACGTGGCAGAGTTGGGCTCTCTGCAGATGCTCTTGTCAGAACCCCCAACCTCATTACAATCTGCCTTGGGGCTAACCAAGACTTTCCTCTGCTCCTCTCCCCATGCCCAAGCAGGGCACCCTGAACTCCCTGTTCAGCTCCAACGTCCGGTAGAGACATCCTCCTTTCTTCCCGTGGAAGTCTCCTCCAGATGGAATGGAACCACGTGGTCCTCTGATGGCCCTCGGGCATTGCCATGCAGTTACTGTCAGGTTTCTGACCAGGAACCTCCACTTAATGGTGGACTCAAGGGCAAGGGTTTACCTTATTGTTCACCCATGGTCCATTCATGTTCCAGGCATGGGGCCACTCCTGCCTCTAAGCCCCTGCTTCAGTGTCTGATGGGGACAGGAACCTGCTGGAGTTATTGTAAGGGATTAGATTAGAGCAGGGGGCTGGAAAATGAAGTCTCCAGTCTGCCACCTGTTTCTGCAAATGCTGTTTTATTGGGTCATAGACACCAAGTTTGTCCACATGTGAGTTTACATCTGAGGCTGTTTGGGTCTTTCAATGGCACAATTAAAACAGTGACCCAGACCATGTGACTTGCAAAACCTAGTCTGTGACTACCTGGTGCCTACAGAAAAGGTTTGATGATGCTCAGATTATGTATATAACGCCAATCAGAACATGCCAGCAAAGCAAGTAAATGTTTCACTTTCCCTGCAAGAGCCAGGCTGAAACGGTGAAGACTGGAAGGCAAGTAGTGACAGGGAAGTGTCGAGAGGCCTGGAGTCTCCCACACGGGTCTCTAAAATGCTCCATGGGGGCCCCGGTTTTCTTCCTTTATGAGGATGCTTCTGCCACTGCCACATCTAATCCTAACACGTCCCTGTGGGGTAAGAGATGGAGGAGTCTTCATCCCCACTTTGTAGGAGGGGAAGTCGAGGCTGGGACACACAGGAAGATGGGAACCCAGGCTCCCTGCTCAGGGCTGCTTCTCACTCCTGTGCTGCTTGCGGCCTCGCCCCAGGTCCTGCACTGGCCTGGCCTGGCCTGGCCTGCACAGGCACGATGGGATATGCATGTGGGGTGGGGTGGGGTGGGGTGTGGCATAGTGATAGCCTCTCACAAGGCTATCACCACCTCACTCTCTTCCCGTTTTGTTCCAGCCTTTGGCCCAGGCAACCTTCCCAACGTGCTGGGCCAGGTGAAAGAGCAGCTGCACCAGGCGGAGCGGAAACGGCGACATGCCAGCCCCGGCAGCTACAACATGGAGGTGCTGCTGGCAGTGGATGACTCAGTGGTGCGCTTCCATGGCAGGGAACATGTGCAGAACTACATCCTCACCTACATGAACATCGTAAGTGCCCAGGCCTGACTCTGGGGCCTGTTGTGAACCACAGAGGACCGAGAGCTGGCAAAACTTATTTCTTGGCAGCTGGACTCTGGGGACATGAGCCCCAGTTAACTGGCCTGCTATTAATCCCTGGTGGCATGTGCATGCCTGGGCTTGGCTGGCTGTTGGCCATCAGGCCCAGGGCCTGTGCATGGTGGCTGCTGGCTGTGGATACACTCAGAGTCTGGCTCAGGGGTGGCCTGGGATCTTTTTCCCAAGACTCAGCATTCAGAGCTAAATGCTGGTTCCCAGGCCTCTTGGACTGGCCTGGCAGAGCGCCTGCAGGCTGGCTGTCTCTGTGGGGCTTTCCAGAGCCCTGGCCTGGGCCTTGACTGTTCCCAGAGGCCAGATTGGTAAGAAGAATGTGACTGGGGCAGATGTTCAAGCAGAAGTAGAAAGTGCTTGCCTGGCCAGCAGTACTGTGTCTCCCTGCAGGAACCCAGGCCTTTCAGGTTGAAAACCTTGCAGAGAAGTTACAAACGTTAAGTCCCTGTGAAGATGCTGAATTTCTAAGTGTCAAAATCAAAAAAAGTGGGAGGCAGCATGGCAGGTCCCTCTGAGCTCTGAGTCTCTCCTGGTGGCCGGGTGAACGGATCATCAGCAACGTTCAGCTACGCCACGAAAGAGGCCAGAGTGAACCTGATAACCCCTGACGAGCTGATATGACACCTGTCTCAGAGGCTGGAGGTTCTGGTTCCACACAGGCCTTCAGTGGCCTTAGGCTAGGCTTCTCGGATCTGTTCGGAGAGGACAGAGAAGTTGGCAGGCTGCATTATGTGGCCCAGAGAGGGACAGTGCCAGCTTTTCTTCCGTCCATGGAAAAGAGTTTGAACCTCTGAAGCACATGCAAAGACTGCAGAGCCCCCACCCATTCCTCCCCCTCCAAGACCTTGGGGCCGGTGCCCGATCCTCTTGTGTTTCCACTGCCACACTTCTTTTTTTTTTTTTTTAAATTTTATTGTTGTTTACATTGTGTTATGTGGTACAGTTTTATAGGCGCTGGGGATTCCCCCCACCCCTCCCATACCCCTCCCCCCATGGTGGATTCCTCCACCTTGTTGCATAACCATAGTTCAAGTTCAGTTGAGATAGTTCAAGTTCAGTTGAGATACTGCCACACTTCTAAAACAGCATTGATGATACTGACTACGCGAGGTTCTGGGGACTGCAAATGAAGTGAGTGGTAATATACTTTTGGGAACTATCCCATGGCCATTCTCATGTCCCTGAAAGAAACTGTAGGGTGGCACACAGCTGGTGTTGTCTGTGTTATCTGGGTCATAGCATGACTGCATTTGTACCTTAGGTGAGGTGGCTGCTGGGAGGGTAGCCCCTTACCTAGCCAACTGGGTGACCTTGGCAAGGGCCTCTGCCTGCATTGTGTAGGGCTTTGTAAAACATCTCTTTTTTCTTCTTTTTAAAATTTCCTTTTTTTTTAAATTTATAAAACAGAGAGAGAAAAAGAGAATGAGCAAGCTTGCTCATCTTCTGGCTCACTTCCCAAATACCTCCAACAGCTAGGGCTGAGCCAAGATAAGCGGGGACCTGGGATACCAATCCGTATCTCCCACATAGGTGTCAGGGACCCAAGATTTCATGTTTTTAAGATTTATTTATTTTTATTACAAAGTCAGATATACAGAAAGGAGGAGAAACAGAGAGGAAGATCTTCCGTCCAATGATTCACTCCCAAAGTGGCCGCAACGGCCAGTGCTGTGCCAATTTGAAGCTAGGAGCCAGAAACTTCCTCCAGGAATTTCCTTCATGTCTCCCATGCGGGTGCAGGGTCCCAAGGCGTTGGGCCGTCCTCAACTGCTTTCCCAGGCCACAAGCAGGGAACTGGATGGGAAGTGGAGCTGCCGGGATTAGAACCGGTGCCCATATGGGATCCTGGTGCGTTCAAGGCGAGGACTTTAGCCGCTATGCCACAGTGCCAGGCCCAAAGATTTATTTATTTGAGAGGCAGAACAACACAGAAACAGAGATCTCCCATCTGCTGGCTCATCTGCTCAAATGGCTACAATGGCTGGGCTAGGTAGAAGGCAGGACCCCCATCTGGGCACAGAGTCATAAGCGTTTGGGTGCCAGAGACTTTCCCAGGCACACTAGCAGGGAGCTAGGTCAAAAGTGGAGTAGCTAGGACTCAAACCAGTACTCTGATGTGGGATGCTATATGCTCCGCTCACTGTGCCACAATGCCAGCCCCAGGCAGTGATTCTTACCTGGCAACATTGGCTGTACCTAGAGACATCTGTGGGTTGTGGCAGCTGGAGGAGGTGGGGTCCTGTGACACATCTGGCAGACAGAGGTCAAGGATGCTGTGACACATCATGCAGTACCCAGGGAGCTATATTCTCAGAGGAAACCCACTGGGCAGAGAACAGGGCTGATCACAAAAGTTTGGAGACTGCAGTCCCTGGCATGAGAGATGTGGTTATAATGAGGGATCCTGCATGCAGGGCTCCAATACATAAAGCACTTCTGAATCCGGCATCTCACTCCACCTGCTGGTGGTGAGATTCCCCAAAACTTGTTTCTTGGTAATCTTAGCAACCTCCAGAGAAGGAAAGCAAGCTTTCTAAAACCAACATACCGCTGAGCCAGCCTGTGTTGGGTGCCAGGCCCTGCTTTGTGTACCTGGCCATCACCCACACCTCCCATCTCCATGATTGGTGAGCGTGCACCCCCATCATAGGAGCTGGACTCAGGGGGCTGAGCTGACATAGCAGTCAGCAGCAGGGGTCTGCCCAGGCCACTCCCTGCCTCTGTTTCTGCACAGCCAGGCCAGCTCGTGACAGAAGAGCTGCTACATTTTGCAGATATCAATGCTGAGCATTGTGGCCTCATGGAAGAGACTCCGTTGGACTGGGTGAGTCCAGGCCTGTGCGCTCTGGAGCCATTCTGTCTCAAACAGCCTGGCTGCGAGGTGGGCTGAGCAACCAGATGCCAGGAGAAGCCAGATGCCAGGCCCAGGTCTAGTCCCAGGCCCAGGCTGGCCTAAAGACTCCAGGGAGTCCTGGAGGCAGCCACACCTTCAAGAGATGGGCTGGTTAAAGGCACAGAAAACTTCTCACTTGTAGCTGGCATCAGAGTTGTGATCATGAACTTGGGGCCAGGGACCCAAGCCAACTGGGAAATAGGCTCAGCCACTTCCTTCCACTGCTCTGAGAGTGATCTTGCTTGGACTCCAGGATCCTGGGGATGACATCAGTGAGTGAGTGTGGCACGTTGGGGTGGGGAGAACCAATCATAGCCCCGACTTCTGTGTGTCAGTCTCCTGAGTGCCAGAGAAAGCAAGGGTCTCAGGCAGCAAGATCTTGGTCATTTTTATGTCCCCACATATGCTCATAGGCATACATTACACAGGCTCCTGTCTGGGCACTCATGTGTGAAACGTGTGTGTACTATGCCAAGTAAAGTATACACACACAAATTCCTACATTCCCACATTTATGTTTATTAGAAGAGTACTTTTAGTCTTTTTCTTATTTTTAAGATATATTGATTTAACAGAAAGGCAGGATTAGACACAGAAAGAAAACCAGACATTCACTGTTCTGTTTGCCCCCACAGGATAGTGGCTGTCCTGCCCTGTGTCCCATCATGGGAAGCAGTTTCTGAGCAGCCTTGAGCAGGCTGTGACCTCACTGCTAGCACTTGGAAGGTAGCTGAGAGGAGGGGGTGGTGAGGCTGACGGAGCCAGGCTGTAGCCAGGCAGAGAGTACCTGTATATGTTCCAGGAGGGTCTCTCCAGAGCCTCAGCACCTCAGAGCCACACTTCTGGCTGTGGCTCCATGCCACTACTCCAGTTCCGGCTGTCCAGTTACCTCCTTGGCCCATACAAGGTGTAAAGACAGCTCTGGCTGGAGTCACAGCCGCTGAGTTTCTCCCTAGGGGCTAAGCTGGTGGGACTGGTGCAGGTGAGAGTGCTGAGGCCCATGAGGCTGAACCAGGGGACTTGGAATGGCAGCACCAGCCCCACTGCTGTTGGTTTTGAATGGAGGGGGAAGAGAGCGGAATGGTTCTTCATTCATAATATCCTGTGGAGTGTGAAGTAGACCAGACTGTCCCTCGTTGCTGAACTCCACTCTAACCTTCCAGGTATCTATCTGACTTGTCGGGCTTGTTTCTGAGTCCTTTTCCTTCACACAGTGCTGAGGGAGATCTGTGTGACTCTGTCAGTTTTTGTTTATCTGGTGCTGCCTTCATTTCTTTTTAAGAAAATTTAATCATTTGAAATGCAGAGTGATGGGGAGAGATTGAGAGAGATTGGTTTTTCATCTGCTGGTTCACTCCCCATATGGTCTCAACAGTTGGGGTCGGGCCAGGTCTCAGACAGGAGCCATCCTGGTCTCCTGTGGAGTGTTAAGGGCTCAAATTCTTGAGCCATTTTTTTTTGCAACCTTCCAGGCACATTAGCAGATGCTGGATTGGAAACAGAGCAACTGGAACTCAAACTGGCATTCTGATATGGAATACTGGCATCACAAGTGGTGGTTTAACTTGCTGAGCCCACCAGTCACTGATACTGTCTTCATTTCATCATGATTCTTAAACAGGGCTGCTGGAACCAGCATTGTGGCTCAGTATTTTAAGTTGCTTCCTGCAGTGCTAGCATCCCATACGGGTTCTGGTTTGAGTCCCAGCTGCTTCACTTCTGGCTCAGCTCCCTGCTGATGACAGGAGAGTATCAGAGGATGACCCTCCCAATCCTTGGACCCCTAAACTCATGTGGGAGACCCAAATGGAGCTTCTGGCTTTGGCCTGGTTCATGCCTGGCTTTTGCAGTCACTTGGGGAGTAAACTAACAGATGGAAAATCTCTCTGTAACTCTGCCTTTCAAATAAATAAGTGAAACCAGTTTTGCTGAGTGTGGGATTCTAGGTTGTTGGTGGTTTTTTGTCCGGGTGCTTGATGGCATTCATTCAGTGTCTTCTACAAACACTGCGGTCAGGCCCTGTCATGCAGTCTGTTAGATCTCTCTGAATGAAGCACGCTTAGGGAGATATCGCTGGGAGACTGTCACCTTCTGTGGCCAGGAAGGGAGCAGGTGTACTCCGTGGGGGGTTGACTTGAGGCCAGTACAGGAGGTGGAAGAGGAGGCCAGAGGTGACTTTGGATGCAGAGAACTCGGCAGAGGCTTTGAGTTTTTCACTGCTGGATCCATGTGAGTCCTGGCTGGGAAGAAATACTTTGTGCCATGGGACACCATTGCTGCAGTCCAGTTGAATCACTGCAAGAAAACAATATGCACCGGACTGCTCACAAACAACTTTGTTGCCTAGAGTTTTGCATGCTGCAAGTCTGTGATGGAGGGCCCCGTGGGTGTCTGGTTGCCAAGTAGCCCCTGCTGCTGGGCCCTCCGCGGAAGGCCACTTGTGTAAAGACATGAACCTTATGAATCAAGTCTCCCCTCTTCTGACCTCACAGCCCCCCCAGGACACTACCATCCCATGTCATCACTTCAAGGTTGGAATTTCAGTGTGAAATTTAGGAGGAATAGCCATCCATCCTGTTCCCTTGATTGCCAATGAGCATGGGGTTTTCTTGATGGCTTCGTTTGGTTCCTGCCTGCTTCTTCTCTGCCACTGTCCTCTGTGCTTCTCCTCCTCCTGTAGGGCCTCACCCAGGGATCATGCCATCCCTTCAGGAGTGACAGCTCCAGGTCCCTCTTACCCTCCCCCAAGTCTCCCTTTTCTGTATCCCCTAGGCCATGGCAGGTGGAGTCTGTGCTGTGGAGCTAGCACCCCTGATGCCCTTAGTCACCAGGCTACTTCCCCCTGCTCAGTGGTCCTTTCTGGGGAGTTGGTCCTCTCTGTTTGCTCAGTGTTGGGAGTACAAGGGCCTCTGGGGGCCCCACCCAGCTTCCTTCTGGCATGGCAAAGTTGACCTCTGATTCTCCCTACTGCTCAGAGCCACAGTCCTACTGTATGCCTAGCTGCAAGTGGCAGCTGCTGGGGTAACTTAATTATTGGATTGGGCCTGCTGGTGGTGGGGTGGATGGATGGGGACCTGGGATGAATAGTGGGGTCGGATGTTTTGGAGTTACTATATATATGGTCCACTCTGTGAGATGGACACGTGGAGGACAGTGTTCTCCTGAGGAAGTTACCCAGAGGTCCTGCAGAAGCACTTAATGCCCCAAACAATGCCTAGGGCCTTCCTGCCTTCTGGCTTGTGATGACTGCCGGCTCCTTGGTGGGTGTGTGATGCACAGACAACCTGCCTGTGTAGAACATGTCTTGCCTTGGTTTGCTCACAGAGCACGTCAGAGAGGTCCACACTGACCACACCCCTGCATGGAAGAAAGGCATGTTGTGGCACTGGTGAACTGAGGAGGCCAGCAGTTTAAGAGCCATGCTATCACAGATGCATCAGCAAGTGCCAAAGATGCTGCAGTGGGAGTCCCACTAGGGAGTTTGTGTGTGGCTGACAGGCCCCGCCCCTTGTCATCAGTCCCTTCCGGGACTAGTCTGGAGTGTGTGGGTTAGAAGGACAGGGTTGCTGCACACTGGAGTGCTCTGCTCCCATAATGTCTTGGCTCCCACTGGAGATGGCAGGAGGAAGGCGGGAAGGAAACCCTACCCTCTTAGCCTTTTCATCATTCCTTTTGTGTATGCAGGGGTGTGGGGTGGGGAACTGCTTTCCCACAGCAGGGAGCTGGGCTATGATCTTCACAGCTGGATGCTGCCACGGGTGCCTGAAAGTCTGCCACTGGCTGCTGCACAGCCTACATGTTCATGTACTGGGGCCGCTTCCAGCCCTGGGCCCTGAGACGGGTGGGCTGGGGCTGGGCTTCCGCTGACCATGAGACTGTGTCCCCACAGCCTAGCTCAGTGCTTGGCTGGCCCCAGAGGGCTATGTGAGCATGAGAGCAGATCTTCAGTACCCTGTCGACCCTCGCTCCCCGTGGAACACTCACACATGTATGCTGTGGAGCTCTGCTGCTTCCTGTTGGGTTGTCAGCAGTCCCTTTGTGGGTTGCTGGTCAGTTGCTTTGCTTAGAAGTAGAAAAGAAATGGTAACTGGAAGGCATGGGGAGAACAGGCCCCTGCATGAGGCTCCCTGCCAGCTCCCTGCACGGTGGTGGCCAGGGGCCAGGCAGGTTCCACTCTGCTTGCTGTGCTGACTGGCCACTGACAGTACCTGAGGACCCTGTGCTCTGTGGGGCTAGCTCGCAGCTCCTGGCCATTTGCACACACCAGTGCCAGGCTTGCTGTCAGAGGGTCCAAGGGGTTCCCTGCTATGCCCCAAGCCACCCTCTGTGCTTATAAGAAGCAGAGCTGGGGTTTGAACCCAGGATTCCCCACAGCTGCTTATCCATGGTTGAGTCCTAGCAAGGGCTCCCAGAGCAGGTTGCATTTCCCTTCTTGAGCAAATTACTTTTTCCTGAGTGTCTCAAGGTACAACTAGGGCACCAGGTACACGAGTGACAGCATCTCATATGTGGGTGCTAGATGGGACACTTAAATACACAGAGATGTGACACAGCAGGGTTAAGCCACTGCCTGTAGCACTGGCATCCCATATGAGCACTGGTTTGAGTCCTGGCTGCTCTGCTTCCCTTCCCGTTCAGCTCACTGCTTATGGAGCTGATGCACTCCCTGCTGTAAATGTCACAGGATGGCCCAGTTACTTGCCACTTGTGGGAATTCCTGGTGGAGTTCCAGGTTCATAGCCCAACCCTGGCTGTTGTGTGGTCATTTTGAGTAAACCACATCTTTTTTCTTTTTCCTTTTTTCTTTCAAGATTTATTTATTTTTTGTTGGAAAGTCAGATTTACAGAGAGAAGGAAATACAGAAAGATCTTCTGTCTACTGACTAACTCCCCAAGTGGCCATGACAGCTGGAGCTGAGCCAATCCAAAACCAGGAGCCAGGAACTTCTTCTGGGTCTCCCACACAGGTGAAGGGTCCCAAGGCTTTAGGCCATCCTTGCCTGCTTTCCCAGGCCACAAGCAGGGAGCTGGATGGGAAGCAGGGCTGCCAGGATTAGAACCAGCGCCCATATGGGATCCTGGTGCAGTCAAGGCAAGGACTTTAGCCACTAGGCTACCATGCTGGGCCCAAACCAGATCTTTCTATCTATCCCCGTCCCCTAATAACTCTCTCTTTCTGATAAATCTTGAACATCACACAGAATTGTGTCCCACAGAATGGGCAGAATCAGAACAGTGTGTCTCCAGTAGGAACGTGGTTTTGTAGAATGGGACACACACACACACACACACACACCAGGGAGTGTGATAGTTGTGGGAATTATAAATCTGATGCCTAGTGTAAGGGACTAATTTTGTTCCTTTTTGGGGTATTTTTCAATTTTGTTTTACAGTGACATATTTGATACTTAGGGTGTGGGGAAAGTTATTTAAAACAAGCTGGAGTGGGTGGGCAGAGGGAAACAAGCTGGAGTGCACCATGGGACAGTGCAGGAGCCTGGGACCTCCCAGGCGGAGAGCAGCTCTCTGGCCTCCAAGTGGACGTGCAGAGGCCTGGAGCAGCTTGAGGTCTCTTTGAACAGTGTGAGGCTCCATGCATAAGCTCCTGGCCCCAGGGAAAGGGGCATTTCCTACTGGCTCCCTAGCCATGCAGAAGCTACTGGTCCACACCTACTGAGCTCTTTGCCCCGGAGAGGAGACCCGCGCTGCCTCCCTGGACCTGGACTGACAATAGTGCAGTGATGTGTGGAAAGGCACACGGGTGTTAGGACAAGCAGGCTTCCCTAAACCAGGTGACATTTTTGAAGGATGCTCGTGGGAAATGTGCAAAGGTGAGCCTTAGACTAGTGACCCTAAAAATGGACTCCTCTGTACCGCAGCTTCAGGGAAGAGCTGAGGCTGGGCATGAGCTACCACCCAGGATCTGACTGAACCCCAGCTCTGTTGCTTGTTAGCTGTGTGTCCTCAGGGGAGTCTTGGGCCTCTCCAAAGCTTGTCTCACCTTCCGCGCAGCTGGGATATGACTTCCTGTCTAAGAAGGAAACCATGTGGTGGGTGCTTAGCATAGCACCTGCCTGTGTGTAGCAGGCTCTCAGTCTGTGCACTCTGCTCCTCTTGCAGGTGGATGAGATCTACCACGACGACTCCCTGGGCACCCATCTGAACCTTGTCATTGTTCGCCTGATCATGGTTGGCTACTACCAGGTGTGTCCCCCACTCTTCTTGCCTGGGGTGGAGGGACCAGCGTGCAGGCCACAATGTCTGCAGAATTGTGACCCTGAGGCCATGGCATCCCTCCTGGTTGCTGTGACTTGGATATTTGGAGGGCGTGAGCAGGAGAAGCTGACAGCCCCATGTCCTTGAAGGACAGATGAGTGACTGGGGCTTCAGGAGGGGCAGTGCTGAAACATGTGCTCTTGTGCTTGAGCCTGCTGGCTCTGGGGCTCTGCCATCTCAGCTCACTCACTTATTACTCTCCAAGATGGGGAAGTAACAGGTACCAGGTTCCCCAGCACCCAGGCCTCATACCTCGTAGTGCTGTGTGCAGAGGGGCTGCTGTCCTTGAAGCTGCCTGTGATGCATGACCTGGCATGAAGGAGTAGGGACACTGGCATGGTCCTCTGGCCTTGGCCCTCACTTCCATGTGTACTGCATCCTGGACTCTGACCCAGTTGTTGTGCTGTCCCTGTTCTTGTGGCCCTGCCCTAGTCCCTGAGCCTGATCGAGCTTGGGAATCCTGCCCGTAGCCTGGACCAGGTATGTCGCTGGGCTCAGTCTCAGCAGCGCCAGGACCCCAACCATCCTGAGCACCACGACCACGTGATCTTCCTCACTCGGCAGAAGTTTGGACCTGCAGGTATGCAAGGTACTGTGCTTACTTCGGGCTGGGTGTGTGTGCATGTGTGTGTAGCCTGTTAAGATAGAGGCAGAAGTCTAGGGCTGGGTCTGGAAATGGATGGGCTTTCCCCAGGAAGATGGCGCAAGACAGGATATGAATGGACAAATGAACAGTGTTGTGGGACACATGGAAAGGGACCCCAGTGCATGTCTGTTGTCTCCATTGAGCCTGCAGGGGGCAGTGTGTGGGCAAACCCTGGAACCTGTATTTAACTGCCCCAACCCCTGCCTGTTTGGAAGCTTGCTATTTGTTTTTGCATTCATGCTGGAAATGAGTCAGCCAGCCCTGGCTATCCAGAGGGCCGAGACATTCAAGTCCCAGGTGTGGTTTTTGTACACACAGACAATGCTCGCATCCATACTCAAGTGCCCAGGCATTGCACACACAAATGCACCCTTGTATCTGAACAGGCACATGCACACAATAACATGCACCTTTGTGTCTAGGCATCCCAGATACAACACACATGCACATGCTCCTATGTGTAATTTCATCACATTTAGAACAAATCCTCAAACCTCCAGGACATCTCCACCTGCTGTAGAATAAAGACTATTTCAGCAATGCTAGTAGCTGTTTAGCCCTGTCCATTGTCAGCCTTGCCTCTGAGGTCTTGTCCAGCTTGGGCACTCCTTGCCTGTACCAGGTTCCCCAGCATCCAGGCCTTATACCTCATAGTGCTGTGTGCAGAGAGGCTGCTGTCCTTGCCTCTGCGTGCCAGCCCAGCCACCCCGCCTACTCCCATGTGGCTCACCTGTGCTTCACCTGTGTACCTGGCCCATGAGCCCTGTTCTCCCACCCAGCTCTGCTGCTTCCCACAAAGCACTTCCTGGGCCCTCTCAACTATAACCTCCAGATCTCCCCTGGACCCCCACCTGCTCCCTGAACTCTGGCCCTTCAGGCCCACCCCACCTCAGCTTATCACCAGGTCTGGTTGTTTGATCAGATCTCTTGCCATTACTATGGGTGGGGCATGTCAGGGTTGTGGGTCAGGGGCTTGGGTCTAAGTCTTGCTATCTTCCCCATGATTTCTGAAATGGTGCCACCCCTGACTCCCTCTGCTATCCCAAACACATGGAAAGCACTGCTGATGAGTTTGCTGACTGACAGACGAAGGGCAAGACTGCAGGAGGCAGCCTGAGATCAAGGGTGCACAGACTCGGGTCTTGTCTGGAAATCCTGCTGCCTTGTCTAGGGGGAGGCTGGGAAAGCCATGAGCCGGGAGGGAGGCTGCCAAGCCTTACCTGTGAACCTGCTGGGCCCAGGTGTGCTGGGCTGTGGGTGGAGCTTGGTGGGCCTTTTTCCCCAGCACTGAGCAAGCCAAGACCACCTCACCTGCTCTCTTTCATTCTCCCTGGCAGGGTATGCACCTACTGCTGGCATGTGCCATCCCCTAAGAAGCTGTACCCTTGACCTTGAGGATGGTTTCTCCTCCACCTTTGTGGTGGCCCACGAGACTGGCCATGTGTAAGTGGCACCAAGTGGGTGGGTAAGGCTGACAGTTCTGTGCTGTGGGCTGTGCTGTGAGCTCTGGCAAAGTCTGCATGTGGGAAGCCATACCCAGGACCAGGCTATGGTCCTGGTGTTCTGGTTGCACAGCATCCCAGAACTGCACCTGAAGGGAGACTTTGCATTGGGTACTGCCTCCCAGTCCCAGAGCTGTGGGGAGCAGCACATTAACAGGGCAGTGACACTGGCCCTGTCATGGGACAGAGCCTGCCCGCTGGGTTGTCTTCATCTTATCCATAGCTCAAGGCCTTTGTGAGACCCAATCCAACCTGTGCTGGTGCTTGGTGCTCACTGAAGAGCTGGCTAGAGCCCATTGTAAACAGGTGCACTTGGGGCTCAGACAGCAGCTGGTATGTCATCTCCTGGCACTTGGACTTGGCTTTAGAGCACGCTTGCCCATTCAGTCACATTTGCTGAGCACCCACCAGGTGCCTGGCCCTGTTCTAAGGCTGGGGCTGTAGTGAGGGAGTGGGTAGAGGAGCCCTTAAGCCACGTGCTGGACAGAAACTCATGAGCCACTGTCCAGGGACAGGCCATGGCCGTGTTGTCTGGCCTTGTCTGTCCACAGGGGCTGTGGGGCTAAGGGGCACTATCAGCCCATTCTCTCCCAGCTCTGCCCCTTGCCAGGTGGTGCCTCCTCTCTTGGGGTCTTGTTTTTCCCCATCTGCATCATGGAGACCAACCCCAGGGGAACCCACGAAGGCAGAGATAAGACCAAGCCCATGGCTCCTGTGTCTGTCTGGTATTTAAGAACATGAAACACTGGGCTTTGGCATTCAAGGCCAATGGTGCAGAGCTGGCTGTTGCATGCTAACCATCCTGGCAGGAGCCCACCCCTTGCATAGCTCAGTGATAGTCCCACGGGATCTTGGAGCAGCTTCTGGGGCTGGCTCAGTATGAGATTGAATTAAACTGAGTTTTGAGTGAGACCTGTCTCCTGCTCTCAAAGGCCATGGGTATCATGGGAGACAGTGGTGTGCGTGTTAATGCACAGGGCAAGTGGCTCCACTGTGGTGAGCCCAGGCAAAAGCTGGGTTTGGCGTCTTGTAGTACAAGTGAGGCTTGGGCTGGCCTGGGGAGCTGTGAGGACACAAATGGAGTTTGAGGAGGAGGCAGGCATCCCAGAACAGAGAACAGTGGGACAAAACCTTAAGGGTTGGCATGAATGTGATCTCCAAGGGGCTGCTTCCACCTGACAGCCTGGCAGAGAGGAGGGAGTCCTCCCCACCACATAGTGGAAACACCAAGGCCGGGGAGGCATGATCTGGATTTCTGGTCAGGGCAGGGTCTCCCAGCATGGGCTATGTGACTCAAGGCTCCCTCTGTCCCCTTTACCCTACCTGCCACCTTCCAGGCTGGGCTTGCAGCATGATGGGCAGATGAACACCTGTGCCGATGACGTCAGCCTGGGCAGTGTCATGGCGCCACTGGTGCAGTCCTCCTTCCACCGCTTCCACTGGTCCCACTGCAGCAGGCTGGAGCTCAGGCGTTACCTCTCGTATGTCACCCTCCCGCCTCCCCCACCCAGCTGCTTGATGCTTCTTCCCCTTTGTCCCCAAGCACCACCAGGGGAGTGGGTCTCATGTTTCAAAGTGTATGCAGGTGATCACTGGCATAAAAGTCTTGGTAAAAGCACAGATGTCCCAGTCCCACCTAAGGTACTGACTTAGAATCTGCCAGAGTAGGGCCTGGGAATGTGCCTTCATCAAGCATTGTGGGTGCTATTCACGTTTGCTGAAGGTTATGAGCCTCAGGCCTGGGACTGGAGTGTCCCTGTCTCCACTCTCCTCCCCCAAGCCTGCTGGGAAGGGGTGCCCAGGGAGGGTGCTCACTTCCCTTCTCTGCACCCAGCCCTGGCTCCAGCCATACACATTCAATTCCTGGCTTGGCCAGTCATCTCCTAGATCTCCAGGGATGTTGGGTTACATCTAGGATAAGTGTTTCAGTCTGGCACTCAAGGTCCGAGAGTGGGGGCTGGGGTGGCCTTGGGTGGAGGCAGAGGGAGTCACTAACCTTTGCAGCAGCTGGCCAAGGTGCCTGCCCAGTGTTCTGCCTGGTGAGTGGACTTTCCTGTGTTCATGCTGTCCACAAGTCAACTCTTGGCCTCAGGTTCACCCTCTATCATAGGTACAATGGAGATCTCAGCCAGCTGTCAGCTGAGTACTTATGCCCAGTCCTGGCTGTTCCCCTTATCCTCTCCTGTGTGTAGGGCCCTTCCTGACACACAGTCACTGGTAGAAGTGAGGTTAGGAAGACAGCTCCAAGGATAGGGTTAGGGGGGTCAGATTCTTGTTAGCTTTCTGTCCTCATTTGGAGGTCCAGCTCCTGGGCAGGGAAACCTTGGGACTTCCTGCCCTCAGCCTCATTTTCTTGGTCTGTGCTGGCCAGCTATTACACCTGCCTCCTTGACAACCCCTTCAAGCCCAACTGGCCTGAACCCCCGGTGCTGCCTGGAATTAACTACTCAATGGATGAGCAGTGCCGCCTCGACTTTGGCACTGGCTACCGAAAGTGCATCCAGGTGAGTATGCCACTAGCCTTGATCTGGCCATGCCCGCCAGGCTGTTCAGTTGCAGGATACCTGCCAGCAAGTGGGATTGGGGATGGACTTGCAGACTTGGAGCTAGCCATGGTGTGGGCGTGCAGGGTGAGCAGGGTGCTGCGAAGTCCTTCTGGGTGGGGACAGGTATGTACAATGGCCTGAGAGTGATTTTGCCCTGGGGAAGGTGGTAAGGGGATTGTGGCTGGGCTGGCCACCTGGGAGCTTATCCATGACTCAGTCCTGGAGTCAGATCAGGCATGGTACTTTGGCAGAATATTCTAGTCTAGCTCCTCACCTATGGTATCATGTAAAACATGGCCTCTCTCAAGGGGTTCAATTCCATACCTGAGTGAATATAGCCCTTCAGTGTCAGCTCCAGCTGCCCAGGAGAGAACCTGGTATCTGCTGGAGGCGCAGGGAAAGGATTTCTCAGGGCAGGGGCAAGTGTCTGGTGCTCCGTGCTTCACCTCCACCCCACCCTATCCTGCTGGGAACCATGAGAGGCTCCTGTAGGTGGGGTTCAGGCCTCATTGGAGTGCCTGCTCCAACAAAGTCCCACTAAGGCATTCTTGGACAGCCTGGGGAACACTGCCACTAACATGTCCAGGTCACAAGGAGGTGGGAGCCTCAGCCTTGTTGGGGGCCCTGCAGTGCTCCCATGTGCATGGGGCCCAGTCCTCTGTGGAACCTCAAATCCTGATCCCAGTCCAATGACAAAGTGGGTTCTGGAGGGCAGGGAAGGAGAGCCAGGGAGAGGTTGGGGATGAGAGATATGTCCTGTGTGTGGGCTTTCTTCTCTGGGGAGGCAGCAGGACCCCAGAGGTCTCTGGTGGTTTGGGTGGTGTTGAGCCTGAGGCTGTGTGAGCTTCTGCTTGCCTTCTGCACCCCGGCTCCTGAAACACAGCACCCCCTTCCTTGCCCCTTGGCCCCATGGACAGATGGGTAGAACTGAGCCAGTCCCGCCTAGTGATTCTGTCCCCTCACCACACAGTTTATGCTCTTGGATCCCTGCAAGCAGCTGTGGTGTTCCCACCCCGACAACCCACACTTCTGCAAGACCAAGAAGGGGCCCCCACTGGATGGCACCCAGTGTGCCCCAGGAAAGGTACTGTAGTTTCTGGGGTGCAGTTCTGGGGACCCCTACCTCCTTCCCACCATAGGTGAATATAAAGATGAGGGGTGGGAGGCACTGGGGAGGGCAGCCAGGGTTCTAGTGGACATGCATGGAGTCTTCCTGGCAACTCTCTCCACTTGGCCTTGAAGGCTGGCAGCCTGTTAGCATGATGTCCACACACACTTTACAGATGAATGGAGGGGCTCAAGCTCAAACAGCTTAAGAGCCTTGATGGGGTCTCACAGGGAGAGGAGATGAAGGGCAGATACTAGGGTCTTCCTCCCTCCCTGCCCATGCCATGCTGTTTCACAGATATTTTCTTCCCAAACCCCAAACTGCCCTTTTATCTCTTTCCTGGTGTGTTTGCTCCTCAGGCACGTGTGGGTGTCTGACCTCCTTCTGGCAGGTGTCACAGCTGCTTCTGTGTCATGCTTGGTCACTGTTTGGTGACCTTGAGTCATTGGTGGAACTTTTCTGATCCTGCTGAGTCCTGACCAAGCATCCTCCATCCCACCTCACCCCTGACCTGTGCTAGTCTGGAGCTAGAGTCAGGTCAGAGTCAGGGGCAGTGCTGGGGAGACTCCAGAAAATGAGGGAGATGATTGTATCTTCTGCTGTGAGCCCAGCTCCAAGGCACTGCCCTCCCACCCCAATGGGGCAGTGTGCTCTTGGTAGAGGTATCATTCCAGGCTCAGGCTGATACCATCCCCTTTTCCAGGCTCCCCTGTGGTGCTCTCTGCCTGCACAGTGTACCTGCTGCAGCAGCCTCTGTGGCAGGCTCTGCTGCAGTGGCCCCTGCTGCCATGGCTTGGGGTGATCTCATGCCTTTTCCTTCCTCACAGTGGTGCTTCAAAGGTTACTGTGTCTGGAAGACACAGGAGCTGATGTACAGTGAGGATGGAGGCTGGAGTTCCTGGACCAGCTTCGGGTCCTGCTCGCGGTCGTGCGGGGGCGGGGTGCGATCCCGCAGCCGGAGCTGTGACAACCCCCCGTGAGTGTGCCTGGCTGTGGTGGGCAGGGCAGAGGACCCTTGTGCTGAGAGCTGAGGACACAGTGGAGGCAGGGTGCTGCATTTTCCCCCAGACAAGGAGATGAATTCTAAAGGAATGTGGATCCTGAATTCCCCAGGGGCATTCCAGGGGAGGCATCCCTTGTCTTCCCTTTTACCCCCCTCCTCTACTCCATGGTTCTGGAACTTCTGAGCCCCAGAATTCCCCACGCTATCTCCCAAGTTGGTGCAGCCTGCTAAGGATGGCCTCCGAAGAGATAGGAACTGGCTGAGGCTGCTATGTGAGTCAGCTGGCCCTGGGACCCTCTGGGGAAGAGGGTCTCACCCAAGTCTGCCGACAGCAGGCAGTCTGAGGGGTGCTGCAGAAAGGCAGGCTGCAGGACCGTGCTGATCAGCATCTTTGGGGGTGGTCACTCCTAAGCTTCTCTCTCACCTCCAGGGTGAGAAGCCCCCTCCCCGCTGAAGCGGTCTGTATTGACTTTTACACATGGGAGCCCAAAGGGACTGGTGACCCTGTGACTTCCAGCTGTTGGGGGTACAAGAGCCAGAGTGATGCAAGGCCCATTGGTGCTCACCTTGATAAACCACCACATAGTCACAGCCAAGAGTTATACCCTGGAGCGAAGCTACCACATACTAGGCTTTGCAGTTGTAGCCCTTGATTTATGAGGCTGAAGTCAGTACAGTGTGTGCTTTCAGCACTGATTCAACACATTTGGCATTGTCCCTGGCTAGGTAAGCGAACCCTTGGGTGCCTAAAAAAGCCTATGTGGTTGCTCATCTATGAACAAGGTGCTGGCCCTTATGCACCCAATCCTCTTGGCTTCAAGGAAAGGGAATGAAGATTGCTTTAAACTATCTTTTTGTGTTTTTCACAGGCACAATAGGAAGTGTATAATGTGATCCCTTTTTCCAGGGGAAATTAAAGCAGGGGCTTGGCTGAAGTTGCATGATCAGAGCTTGGAAGTCAGCACTTTGGATTTCAAATCCAAGTTTCTTGTACTAAATGGGTGATGATGACATTAGTGGCAGGGGTTGACTATGAGTGTTGGGGTTATTTGTGGACCACGTGCTACATGCCAGCCCTGTGTAGGAAATGCGGGAATGTGCCAAGATGAGTGTGGTTAGGTTTCCAGCCAGCTGTGGGGGATTAGTGAGCCCCAGGTTGGTCTGTCTGTCTGTTTCTTGCAATGGCACCTGTGCCTGGAGGTTGTAGCAGTCAGAGAGGAAGCAGGACCCATGGGGCTCTGAGCTTAGCAGCTCTCCATCCCCTGACACACTGTGGGTCACTCTGTAGCTTAAGAGTTAGCGAGCCCCCTGTGATGCTGAGCTGCTTGTGGTGGTTGTGTGGAAAACCTGGCCCTCACTGGCTTTCTCACCCAGCAAGGTCACTGGCTCTCTCTGTGCCTTCCCAGTCCAGCCCATGAAGGCCACTCATGCCCAGGGCCCATGTTCGAGTACCAGATCTGCAACAGTGAGGAGTGTCCAGGGCCCTACGAAGACTTCCGGGCCCAGCAGTGTGCCAAACGCAACTCCTACTACATCCACAAGAACACCAAGCACAGCTGGATCCCCTATGAGCCTGAAGACGGTGAGTGGACCTCACTACCCACCCCTTTCATGTTTCTGGATGTCTGCCAACGCTGTGTGCTCTCAGTCTTAAACCTGACAGGGAACCCACAGGGACAGTAGAGGTGCAACAAGGGGCATTACCATCAGCTGGCTTGCTGATCCCTGAGATCACTGCCCCATCAAGGTCTCCTGTGATATGTCCACTTACAGAACAGTTTTCTGGCCGGTGCAAGGAAAGTATCTTGGGGCAAAGTCCTTCCCCCATAGGTGCAATGGAGGCTGGCAGGCATGCTAGCTGTTGGAGTTGAGTGCCTTTCAGACATCTGTCCTGGGAAAACACTGATGTCCTAAAAAGGAGGTTCCAGACCACATATAAATACTGGCCAGGCTTCTTAGAAAATGCAAGGCTGGGGATTTCATCCACTTCCTGGAATTAATCTGAAAGTCCTGGGAAAAGCCCAAAGCCCAGCTGCCTGCAGCCCTCTTGGGTCCTTTGACGTATGGGTGTAGTCTTCTTGCCTCCCGCCCAGCTCAGGGGCAGACCTCAAAGGCAGCAGCTCCTCCCATTTCTTCCGCCAAGCCTGGGATGCTCACAGGACCTGACTCCCCAGCTTGTGTCTGAAATACCTGCATTTTTTACACTGGAAGGGACCTGAAGCCTGCTGGTGCTAGGGTTGTCCTTTCCTCCCACTCCTGGCAGCTAAGTACTTCCTCACCATGCCTCCAACATGGCTGCCGAGGTCCCTGGGGCCCCAGTCCTGATGTCACTGTATTCTAGAGGGTTAGGCCCATGTACCATGGGCAATGTGGCTCCTGTGCATGTAACTTCTGGAGGCACTTGGGTGGGTGCTGGAGGCAAGACGTTGCCAGATTGTCCTGGGAGCCAAGCAGGTTCCTTAGGAGTCGAGTGTGGGTGGGGTGTACTTTCAGTTCCATTCAGAAGCCCAACCAGCAGCCGTAGCACAGCCATGGGCAGCTGGACTTGAGGTTTTTCCAAGGACTTTGAGATAAATTCCAGGAAATTAGCCAAGCCCCCAACCTCACTTTTTCTAAGCAGTACAGCAAAGTTTATGCGTTGTCTGGAGTCTCCTTTTTAGGACATCCACAGCCCAGATAGGGAACATTTTGCTGTTAGAGCCAGCAAGGATGTCTTCCCCTCCCCTAAACAAATGCATATACAAACCGCTGGACTATTTTGCTCAGCTGTCATGCAGCCTCTGGTGTTCACATGCACCTGCTGGGGAAAGTGTTATGGAGGTTAGCATGGACTTCAGCCCTTGCTTGGGTTAGCATCATGCCCGAGCCTCTCACCATGTGGCTGTGTGGCCCTGAGAAAGTTCCCTAACCTCTCTGGTCCTCTGTTTTATCCTCTCTTATGCTAAAAGAGCCTACCTCCTTGGGATATTAAGATGGTGAAATGAATTCATGCATGCAATGTATTTAAACCTGTATAGCAAAGTTTGTAAAGGTTTCAGAAATACCTGGTGTGGTAAGCATTCACAAAGTGTCAGCTTACTATTGTTAGTATTTCATTACTTGGTTTTAATAATGGAAGTGCCATTTTCCCAATTTTGTATGGTAAAAGTGGGGAACTGAGGCTCCAAGTGGCCACATAAATTTGCCCAAGGTCCCAGGGCTGATCTGTAACTGGACAGCAGAAATTTTGTTTTTTTCAAAAAATTTTTATTGATGACTTATTTGAAAAGCAAAGAGAAGAAGGGGATCGACCAATTTTGTGTCTGTTGGTTCATGCCACAATAGCCAGGGCTAGGTCAGGTCAAAGCCAGGAGCACAGAACCCAGTCTGGATCTCCTGTGTGGGTAGCAGGGACCCAAGAACTTGCACCGCAGTCAGCTATCTACACCGGCAGGAAGCCTGGATTGGAAGTAGAGCTAGGATTCAGACATGGAATAAGGAGGGCTTGCACTTTACTGCTGTCCCAAAGGCCTGCCCTTGCTCAGCAAGAATGTTAAGCCCCACACCTAGACTGCCTCCAGAGATCCCAGCTGGCCCTGGTGCCAGTGTCACTCCAGAGCCAGCCCACTTTGAGCTAGCTGGGGGCTCAGCACAGCCTGTCTCCCCACAGATGACCAGAAGTGTGAGCTGATCTGCCAGTCAGAGGACACGGGGGACGTGGTGTTCATGAACCAGGTGGTACATGATGGCACTCGCTGCAGCTACCGGGACCCGTACAGTGTCTGTGCCCGCGGCGAGTGTGTGGTGAGTGTCTCCCCCACTGCAGGCCCTCCTTCTCCTTGGAAAGATCAACATCACCTCACCCACACCCCTCCACCCATTCCCTGCACACAGGGGGATCTACATTGCATCTACACTAGCCCAGGGATGTGTGCCTGGGGTCTGCAGCCAGGGGCTACTGGCCTGGGGGCTGGAGGGCTGGTGAATTGAAAGGAGCCTTCTCCTGGTGAACTCTCTTCTTCACCTTAGCCTGTCGGCTGTGACAAGGAGGTGGGGTCCATGAAAACAGATGATAAGTGTGGAGTCTGTGGTGGTGACAACTCCCATTGCAAGACTGTGAAGGGAACACTGGGCAAGGCCTCCAAGCAGGCAGGTGAGTGGAGACGGCACAGGGGCTGGTATGTGCAGCCTGGTGCAGGTTGGGAGCCAGGAGATGCCCTCCAAAGCCCCTGGAGCTGCTGAGCTGGAAGCTACATGAGGGCCACCCCAGCTTCCGGGCACACTGCTGTCCAGTGTGAGGCCTTGCAGCTGCTTGAGAAGCATTTTTCTGCCAGGCAGTGTGTGATGCCAAGAACTCAGTCATTTTTTGTGTCTTGGGGTCGTGGTTGGGAGTCAAGGGTCAGACAGGCCGGAAGTTGTGGCCAAGGCTGGACTGTCCCTCTCTGCTTTCTCACCATTTTTCTCTTTAAGTCTGCAGCAGCTCTATTTTGAAAGCCTCCCCTTCTCTAGTCTGACCAGACTTACTTTGGGACAGAACAGATATCAGCCCTTCACACTTTAGTATGAACTGTGTCTCTTTGGGGGGGCATGACAGCTTGGCCTTGCCTTTCATTGAGATGGGGGAGGCTTGGTGACCCTGAGTAAGGTTTGTTTCCAGGCCCTGGCTCAGGACAGCCATGTGGGGTCCTCATGGACCAGCCCAGCTAAATGCCTCTGGTGGCTGAAGGACATGGAAGGAGGGGGAGAGACAGTCAGAAGAGCAAAGGAGAGAAAGGGTGAGGTCTAGAAAGCCAGCCACAGTATAGCTCCCACACCCGCAGTGGCCGTTGGGGATTTCGGGGGCCCTTGAAGCTGTAGGGGCTCCTTCGATTGGGACCCTAGTCGGGAAGGCTGCCTCCCCAGTCGCAGACGTGTACACAGAGGTCTGGAGAGTGTGGGGATCAGATGGGGTTTTCTGGGTTCCAGGGTAGGGGAGGTGGGACCACAGCCTATGGCACTCACTGCTCTTTTGGGTCTTCCTTGCCACGGCAGCTCTCAAGCTAGTGCAGATCCCGGCGGGCGCCAGGCACATCCTGATTGAAGGGCTGGAGAAGGCCCCCCCACAATGCATTGGTGAGTGCTAGGAGGTGAGGAGGTGTGGCCAGGCCCCAGCTCTGCCCCCGGACTTGGGGAGGAGAGGGCAAGAGAAACTCACAAGTTTGATTCTTGAGCAGAGGACCAGGATTCTAAGGTGTCTTGCAATATGTCTGCTAAGGTCCTATTGGCTCAAGTCACATGGCCCTGTCCAGACTCAAGGGATAGAAAACAGACGACTTCTTGGTGGGAGAAAGGGTGGTCCTGGTGCAGAGGAGTACAGGTGCAGGCAGAGGAGGGCCATTTTTGCATTACGGTGATATATGGATAGAGTTATCATGAGTTAGCTACCCTTGATAGATAGCAGTTACACAACTGAGAAGGGTGGGCAGATCGCAAAGTTGGTCTCCAAGCCAGTCACAAATTTGAATGAAGAACAGTCATGTGGGAGCTGGTTTTGTGTGTTTTATCTCTGATGACACTAAGTGGGCAGTCCAAACAGTGAAAATGCATGGCAAAGGCCAGTTTGGGCAGAGAGGAGAAACTAGCTCCATGGAGGGAGAAGGGCTGCGGGAGGAGGTAGGCAGGACTTCCAACGAGTAATGGCTGGCTTTCCTTTGGGGGTAATGAGCGTCTTCTAGTGATGGTGGGAGATGCTGAAAACCCATGGCACTGCCCTATGACCTGTGAAGCCTTAATTACCAAGCTATGGGTATGGGTGGGAGCAGGATGCTGGCTGGCAGTGGAGAGCAGGTAGCTCCTTATACATCAGGTTGTGGCTAGGTTCTCCCACAAGCGTCTGTGTTCAAATCCTCACAGCTGGTGGCAGGTGAGCTACAATGTCACCTTGATATGTCACAGAGGCCCTGCTAGCCTGTTGTGTCCCTAAAGCTTCTTGGAGTGGGGGTGGGTGGGATTGTGCTGAGCAATAGCTGTGGTCAGAGGAAGGGAAGGGCTGTGGAGTCAGGGAGTGGTGTGTGTGTGTGTGTGTGTGTGTGTGTGTGTGTGTGTGTGTGTGTGCGCGCTTGATGGTGGTAGGGCGGCGTGTTAGCAGTCTGCCTAAACAGGACCCTGGAGATAGACAGGGAACCCCAAGGGGCTCACTGTGAAGGCCTTAAGCGGTACATTCACTGACCGCCTGTGGAGACAAGTAGGAATCTCATGATCTCTCCCCTGCCTCTCTTGGCCAGCGATAAAGAACCAGGTGACAGGAAACTTCATCCTCAACCCCAAGGACAAAACGACCCCAAACCCAAATCGGACTTTCACCGCACTGGGCCTGGAATGGGAACACTCAGTGCAAGATGCCAAGGAAAGCCTCAAGACCAGCGGGCCCCTGCCTGAAGCCATCGCTGTCCTGGTGAGTCCTGCTGCATGTGGTGCCTCCAGCTGTCCTCCTGTTCCCTTCCCTGAATCCCTCAACTGTCTCTGTGCTGAGCCAACACAGGCCTAGTGCAATATGCTCTCCGCAGGTCTGCAGCAGCTAAGACCAGGGTTTAGCTCCCCATGTGTGCTTCGAAGCTGGTGGGGGAGGAAAGGCAGTCTGCTTGCTGCCCCCCAAGAAATTTGTGCACCTCCCTATGGGGTGGGAGATGGTGGCCTGCCACCCTGCCACCCCTGTCGCCAGCCAGCATCAAGCTGCACCATGCATGATCAGCAGCAAGTCCAGGGCTCTTTATTACAGCTGACCCATGGAGTGCTGCCTCCCTGAGGGGCCCAGGGCAGTGGCCCGGGGGGAGACCCATCTCTGTGGGCCAGGGAGCAGGGATTGTCAGCTCGCAGTAGTCCAGATTATGAGGTGCCCCATCCACTAGCCCTTGGCTCTGGCTGGTGGCAGGGAGTCCTGCTGTGTTCCTGGTGTTACATTCATCAGTGTGGCAGGATCTGTAAGACAAAGCTCTCTGGCCTACTGGTGACAACATATTTATTTAATCTTGTACGGGTTTTCCACTCACTTGCTCATTGGCCACCCTTCTGTCCATGGCCTGCTGATTTAATTGGGAGATGAACAAAGGTGCTGGGATAGAAGTAAAGGCAGGAGCATAAAGGTGTATACCACCCCCAGCACCAATTTCATAATAGAGCGAAGATCTAAATCTCAAAGCTAAAACCATAGATGTCTTAGAAGAAACAAAGCAGAGGGCATAAGTTTGTATGACCTGGGACTCAGAGAGAGAACGCCAAAAGCATGAGCAAAAGGAAAAGGAAAAAAAATGGGCTCCAACAAAAGTGCCAATGCCTGTGCATCCAAGGTCATTATCAAGGAACTGAGCAGTCCACTTGCAGAGTGGGAGGAACTATTGCAAACCACGTATCTGGTGAGGAGGACCTTATATCCAGTCCCTGCCTGCTGACCACCTTTTAGAGGCTGGGCAGTGTGAGTGCATGGAGGCGCATGGTCAGAGCTGAGGCTTTACCACGCACAGGCTGCCGTCTGTTCAGATGCATGTGTGGCACCCCTTGGGGGCTTAAGCTGAATTCACATGCTCACCTCCACTGCCCCAGAGCATCCTGGCTGCTACCTGTTCTGCTGACTACATGCCCATCTCTTTCCCATCTCCTCTCAGGCGCTCCCCCTGGTGGAGGGTGGCCCCCGCAGCAGCCTGACCTACAAGTACGTCATCCATGAGGACCTGCTGCCCCAGATCGGGAGCAACAATGTGCTTCTGGAGGAGACAGACACCTACGAGTGGGCACTCAAGAGCTGGTCCCCCTGCACCAAGACCTGTGGAGGAGGTACCATCTCCCCTGACCATCCAGCACCCCAGGGGGGAGGTGGGCAGCACCCCAGGGTCTGTGAAAAGGAGAGGAGCCAGAAGCGATAGGAGGGGGCTGATGTCCCCATTTGATGTGGTCCTATTCATGCCTCCGCCTTCTCATGGAGAATTTGGGGAAGTGGAAGACGACTCTGAGCAGGGCCTTTGAGATGTGGCTTGGGGCTAGGGGAGACTGCTAGAGCAGTGTCCCGGCCAGGCTGCTTCCTCTAAGAACACTGAATGCGGGAGAAACCAGGACAGGTGCACCTGGGGCGGATAAAGGAAGGTGCTTTGATGATGGCTGTGCAAAGGTGCAGATGGAAGTGGGATTGGCTCTCAAAGCCCTCCCCTGGGTGTTATCCCCCAAGGCCCTGAGCAGGGCAGTAGTGCTGGCCACCCCAGACCCACAGCAGCCTGCCTCACGCTGCAGGTATCCAGTTCACCAAGTATGGCTGTCGCCGCCGACGGGACCACCAGATGGTGCAGCAGCACTTGTGTGAACACAGGAAGAAGCCCAAGCCCATCCGCCGACGCTGCAACCAGCAGCCCTGTGTGCAGCCCACGTGAGTGCTCCTGCCGGGCCTCCCACAGCCGGCGCCCGCCCTTCCTGCCCACCTGTTCTCCGGGGTGGGGGAGCTCTGGAGTAGTTACTCCCACTCCTGGAAGAAGGAAGCAGCTTCCATTCATCTGCTCCTCCAGGCCTCCCTGGGAGACCAAGGGCCAGTCTGGGGACTCAGCACTGAGTGATATAAGGGGTGGAGGTACTCTAGGGGAAGTACATTCCATGTTTCCTCACTCTGGGTCTTCTGCTCAACCATCAGGGTCCAGGGACTCAGCCCACCTGCCAGCTCTAGCCTTGGTCTAAGAGCCATGGAGTGGGCCTCCCTTGCCTAAAGACATGGTGTTTTTGAACACTAATTTGTGTTCTTGGCATTACTCCGAGGGGAGGAGAGAGCTGTGACTTGTGGAGCATTCACAGTCACCCAGCCCTAAGGCCTCCTGAAGCTCCTTCCAGTATCCCCAGCACCCCAGGCAGGGCTGATGGTGACTGGCCCAACCTCCTGCTTCCCTTGGGATCCTTACTGTGTGACAGGGACCCCTAAGGGACAGCTGCTCCTGCTCCTTCCAGCTGGTGGGGCCCTAGGGTCAGATGAGGTCAGGGGCTAGGGCGGCAGCTAGGTCAACAGCAGCCTTGGCTGTGGTCTCACTGTGCCCAGCCCCTGTGCTGCCCAGGACAGCAGCGATGCCACAGCCTTTCCGGCTTAACTTACACTCATTCCTTTGCTGTCACTCAGCCTGCTTGGCGCCCACAGATCACAGAGCATGCAGGCTTAGTAGCTCTGCCTGAGGTCCTGGCAGGTCACTGTCACCCAAGCTTGTGACTTGGGTTTTTTAAACAAAGAGGCTGATTCTGTTGGAAATTCGGCTTAATTAGAAAATGCCCCCAGGAAGCTGGGGGGTGGGCAGGGAGAGGGGGTGTCTGTCCTGACTCCTATGTGAATAGTTGTGCCCTGTGACCCTTCCAACGAGCAGCCTGTTGCGCAGGCCTGATGGCTGAGGCAGTGAGGCTGCAACCTGCTGGTGGTCACACATACCCTGCACCTGCATTCAGATGAGGGCTGGCAGGGAGTGAGAGCATGACTCCTCAAGCCCCTCTTGAAGGCCAAGACTACCCACTACCCACTCTGTTGCCTGCAACTGTTCTGGGGGGTGGGAAGTGACTCTGGGAGGAAGTGTCTCCTCCATCCTGGCTCCCCTGCTGTGTGCCTTCAGGTGGGTGACAGGAGAGTGGAGCGCCTGCAGCCGGAGTTGTGGGAAGCAGGGACTGCAGGCTCGGAAGGTGCAGTGCCTGCTGGAGATCTCCAATGGTACCTACGAGGTCATGCTGGCCAAGGCCTGCTCTGGCGATCGGCCTGAGGCCCGGCGGCCCTGCCTGCGGGTGCCCTGCCCAGCACAGTGGCGGACAGGAGCCTGGTCGCAGGTGAGTTAGTTGTTCTCTGAAAGTAGGAGGGGTCGGGGAGCAGGTGAGACTGTAGAGGGGAGGTGGGAGTAGAATCTGCAAGGTTCTGTGATGTTCCTTGCAGGCACAGACTTTCTGGCTTAATCTCTCTCCCCACATCTACTCTGCTTTTTCTCAAGACCTAGTCAAAGTGCTTCCACGGACAGCTGGGCTGTGGCTCTGTGCTTTGTCTCTGAAGCTTTACACAGCTCTAGGAGGGGTGTGCTACTGTCTCATTCCTAGAGGGGGAAGCTCATGCACTTTCTTGCATTCAAGAAGTGCTTGCTGAGTGCTAGTTCATGCCAGGCCTTGAGCACAGAGAGACCTGATTCCTATCCTTATGGAGCCCACAGACCAGCGAGAGAGACTAGCAGACAAGTGAACCAGTTGCAGGGGTAGTTCCTGATGGTAGGGAACAGTCAGGGGCATGTGATCATGGAGGACCTCTCAGAGGTTGTGATGTTCCAATTGAGCAATAAAGCAAAGGAAGAGTTGGAGGCAGCAGCAGGATTAAAACATTCCAGACACCTAAAGGAAGCTCCAGTGGGACTGGATGGATAGGGGCTACAAGACTGCAAGGCAGGGGGTCGGGGGGGCTGGGCTGTGTGAGGAGTTTGAATCCGTCTGTAGAGCAATGGAAGGGTTTTGCAGGGTTTAGGAAATCCTTTGGCAGCTGTGTGGGAGGTTCATTTCCAGGAGGCCATGACGGAGAAGGGGAGCCGGTGCTGAGGTTGCTGGGACTTGCAGGTGTTTGCAGGGCAGGCCCCGGTGGTGGCTCCGGGGAAGTCGTTCCACTCACCTGATGTGGAATAAGTCAGACTGATCATGTAGGATTCCTTCCCCTCCCCCAAATTTTGTTAATTTTTATGTGAAAGAATTAAAGAGGGAGAGAGACAGAAAGAGAGAGATGTTCTGTCTACTGATTCACTCCCCAAATGGCCACAATGGCCAGAGCTGAGCTGGTCCAAAGCTGGGAGCCAGGAGCTTCTTTGTGGTCTCCCACATGGGTGTAGGGTCCAAAGTGTTGGATCCACCCTCCACTGTTTTTTCAGGTCATAAGCAGGGAGTTTGATGGGAAGTAGAACAGTCAGGACTTGAACTGGCGTCCATTTGGGATGCTGGTACTGCAAGTGGAGGATTAATCTATACCATGGTGTTACCCCTTGTGTAGGATTCCATGCACATGAGGCCCCTGGAAGAGTCGCATTCAGGAATAAAAAATAAATTAATGGTGGCCAGAGGGAGTCCTGGGGAGCGGCATCTCCGATGGGTATGGAGTTCTTTGAGATGAAGAGAAAGCTGTAGAGATGAGGGCAGTGGAGATGGCTGAGGACATGGGCCTGCATTTCCCATTGAGTCTAACGTGCATGTGTGGTTACAATCAATGTGGTGAGGGAGAACTTATCCCAGTTTTTAAAACCTTATTTGTTCAGGGAGGGAAGCACGATGCTGCCAGTTGTTCTAGCAGCCATTAGGAAATAGCTGAGGTGTTTGTCTCTTGGGGATTGGAGGCTGCCATGGTGTGTGTGTCCTGCCGCTAGCTTGAAGCTGGAGTCACTTGAGCCATGCTTGTCAGCAGACACCATCTAGGACTTGGGGGTGCAAACAGCACAAGGTGCGAAAAGGGCACTTCCAATGGAATAGCGTTTCGCTGTGAGATGAAGGGGTGGATGGAAAGGGTATCCCCCATGAGAGCAACGGAGCCATCCAATGCCAGTCTCCACTGTCAAGACTGATCGTGGTAGACCAGGCTGCCTGATGCCGTGCTGCTGTGCCCAGGATGTTGTCTGTCCCAGGTTCTTCTGACACAGGCAGTTAACAGTACCTACTGGGCATGTGGGGCGACCTTCAGTCTCCACTCTGGAGCCTTCTTAGAATAAGGTGTGCCACAGGCCAGGGGACAGGCTGTGTGTGGCAGAGTCCACTCCATTCCCTTCTCAGGGAAGAAGGCCCTAGGGAACCTGCTCTGCAGGCTGATATGGGGCCCTTAAATGTCCCAGCTAGAAGCCCCGTGTCCAGCTGTCTGGTCTCCAAAATTAGTGTGCAGTGAGGCAGCCTTGTGCACCTGTTGAGATGTCGTTAAGGAGAGGGCCTGGTTCGGGTTTGCTGTGTGGTGCCTCAGACCAGGTGCACTAGGCCCGTGGGAACCATGGCGTCTCCAAGAAGACAGGCATGGAACAGACACTGTGGATGCAGGCATGGCAGCTGCAGAGGGGTTCAGGAGGTTGCTTTCTGAAGCCACTACGAACCAGGGAGTCTGAGCAGAAGCGGTAGCTCTTGGCCCTGGAATGGGGTCCTGCTGGGGCTACTTAAGGACTGTCCCTGTGTGTCCCTCTGGGCCAGTAGAGATGTGGTTTTATTCTTGGTGTAGGCTCTGCCTTTGCATGGGCTGGCCTGGGAGCTCACTGGCCTGAACTCTGTCTCTCCCTCATGGCCACCGTAACCTTACCCTACCCCCTACCCTGGCAGTGCTCCGTCACCTGTGGGAAAGGTATCCAACAGCGGCAGGTGGTGTGCCGTGCCAGCGCCAACAGTGTCGGACAGTGCGAGGCAGATAAGCCGGACACCGTCCAAGTCTGCAGCCTGCCCCCCTGCGAAGGTGAGCCCCAATGGACAGGTGGGACGGGAGGCCACGCCCAGCTCTTCTGGTCTACCCCACAAGACTTAGCCCAGCCTTGCATCTTGCCCCCTTGGAAATGTCAGACCCAGGCAGCCCTCAGGTGTCCTCAGGGGTTGGTGCCAGGACTGCTTGCTGCCTGTGTGGCTGCCTGAATCTGTGGGCATGCCAGCCCCTCATATCTTAGCATAGTCTTGTGTCTGCATACAAGCTGTATGCAGTGTTTTCCTGGGGAACTCTAAGTCATCTGCAGTCCCCTGTAACTCCTGACCAATGTATGTGCTGTGTGAGCAGTTGTTTAGCATTGCAGTGGGAATGAGAACAAAGACCAGGCTGCATTAGTTCAGCACAGGCGTGGTTCTTCCCCAACGTTCCTGATGCATGGGTGGTTATATCTGTGGGTTCAGAACCCTGCAGGGGCAGAGCGCTGGGCTGCGCTACAGCTGATTTTCTGGCTACTCTTAGGAACTCTCCAGGACTCCATGGTGAGGGCTGACCTCCAGGAGCCCCTGGCTGCAGAAGGACAGTGGATGTCGCATACGGGTTCCCAACTCCCCATGGATGAGATATCAGCAAGTAAGTGCAGACTGTGCCTCTCTCCACCTCTGCCCCAAGCCCTGGGGTCCTGGGCAAGGGCCATGCTGCAGGACAGACCCGGCTGAGCCTCGGAGTCCCTGGATGAGAAGGAAGGACCGTGCTGTTCTGATCTGTGACCCCATATCTGCGCCTCCACGGTGCTGATGGCGTGTTTCCCAAGTGGGTAGCTGCATCTGACCTGAATCAACAAGAAGGCATTTCTTGTTTGTTGTAGAAACAGCGCCCTGAGTGGTGACAGTGATGCCCCAGGTGCTGCTGCAAGTGTGCTGTCAGGAACATACAGTGTGGTTTCTGCTGACCCTATGGTTCTGGATTGTAAGGCAGAGCTGGTCCCGAGATTCTCAGACACAGGCTGCCCAGGCGGCCCCAGGTGGCTGAGAGGCTGCAGGCTCTGTGCCTTGGGAGCAGATGTCTGTCAGCCCCCACTCCCAGCCTTCCATTGGTCCAGCCCTGGACAGAGACCTCCTGAGCACCTCAGGGTGTGTGCTCTGTGTTCTGTGTCCCTTCCCTAGGTCCTGCCTTTCCTTCCCTTGCTCACCCTCTTGGGGTCTGGCAAGATGAGCAGTGGACAGATCAGAGATCCTGACCTCTGGTTAGAGGACCCGTGGGCTGTGGGGCCCTAATGTAATCATTCCAGCCTCTTGGAGCTTAGTGACTTCATCTGTAAAAGGTTCCAAGGCCCTTCTGGCCTGTCTGAGTCTCTGAGGCTGTGCTGGGCCTCAAGCCCAATGTGTTCTTTACCTGCTACAAGGCAAAGATTCTGGACACAGAATTCTAGCGCCATCTGGTGGCTACTGGCCTTCTGTTTTCCTCTGATCTGTTCTAAACCTGCAACCACATATACCTGCCCCTTTTCCCTCACTCCCTTTCTCCCTTCCTCTCTTTCAAAACTGAATAGAAAGCAAGGCTCTGCCTTTTAGCCTTTACTTTCAGTCTGCAAAGAGCAGCCTGGACTCAGCCCATAAGCACTGGTAGGTGCTATTTAAGTAATGCAAGTTAGTACAGTAAGTCCTTGAGCCTGATTGCAGATCACACAGGGCTGACCGGGTGGCAGGTATTCCACCGGCTGTCACATGGGTGGCAACAGCTCTGTGGGCTGGGTCAAGGCCTTCAGGGCCCTCAGGGAGAGATGAAGGATCCTGCTTGCATCCAGTCTTTAGGCTGAATTGCAAAACTGCAACCGTTCCATGTGCTGGTGAGACCATAGGTGGCCTAGTCTCTCAGGGCAGAGGCTGCATCGGCTGTTTGTAAAGCTCCCTGAGGGTTCCAGGGTCCACCACTGGCCTTGGTACTTCCTGTTGGGATCACCCAACGGGTTTTATTAAAATACTGTTTTGGGCCCCAAGGCCAGTACTTTTGCTTCTGAGGCCCAAGAAGGTACAAGATGTGTTTTGCAGCGAGTCTCTGAGTGAAGCTGCTGCACAGGTGGGCGTGGGCTGCAGGGAGAATGCTGGAAGGTAGGTCAGAGGGAAGTGTGGCTACTAATGGTTCTTGTGCTACATGCAGCGGAGCCCTGCGTGGGGGACAGGTCCATCTTCTGCCAGATGCAAGTGCTCAAGCGCTACTGTTCCGTCCCCGGCTACCGCCGCTTGTGCTGTGAGACCTGTTCTACAGAAGACTCGGCCCAAGACACCAGCCCGGACCCCAGCCTGGCCTCACTGCCCTCCTTCTCCACTCCTGGGAGCCCCTTCCCAGATGCTGCAGTGGTGTCTACTTGGGGCCCAGCGGGAGCAGCTAGCCATCAGTTTGATCCACCCGCAGAACTCCCAGGACCTCCGCACACGAGCTCTGCAGTGAGCCAACATCACCCTGTCCCCCAGAAACTGAGTCATACCACCATGCAGGGACAGCCTTGGGGCTGGACCCCGACACCTTTGCCAGCCTCTGAGGATACCGGGCAGCCAGGGGAGGAGCCGACACAAGGTAGCCTTCCTCCTACCTCTTTGGTGACCTGAGCCCAGCCTCGCCCAGCCTGCCAGTCATGTTTACATGCTGTGCCACCCCCCCTCACACCCCTGGCTCAGGGCACATGCAGTGGGGTGGGGCAAGCACAGACTTTCCTTTCTAAGTTATTTGCCACTTTCTTGTCCTGCGGGGCCATGATGCTGGTTGCTGGTGACGGGGGTGGGAGGGAGAGAAAGATCAGGGAAAGTTCAAACCCAAGATACCTCACAAGTGGCCTGGTGGGGGCGGGGCCTTGCAGGGCCAGCAGCTGGACCTCTGCAGAGCTGGGCCAGGTCATGGCTGAAGCTGACCACTTCTCTGGAGCTTGCAGGGACCCCTGTGGAGGCCCTAAGAAGGTAAAGTAGGGGTCTCTGAGTTGGGGAGGGCCTGCACACAGGACAGGCTGAGGCTAGGGGCCAATGCCATCCTTGCTGCCAGACCAGGGTGGCGTAAGAGGCAAGCTCCTCTCAGGCTCAGCTCTTGGTGGACAAGGCAGCCCTGGTGGCTGTGTTCTCCCTGTAGGTGCTCCTTGACATCCTTCTGGTGACTCCAACTTGCAGGCAGGCCTGTCAGGGGATGTTCCACAGGAAGAGGTTCAGGACACCCTGCCCCCCAAGGGTGCTAATGGGGGCTCCATACTGGTGCTGGGCCCCTGGCTGGTCCAGGATAGCCACTTGCTCCTTACTCTAGGGAACAAAAGGGACAGGTCTGGCAGGTGAATGGGTATGACTGGGCACTGAGGATATGGTGGGTTCAAGCAGGGCCTCTTGGGACATGCTCCCTGCCAATCCCCACTCTTGCTGGAGTCAGGGCCTCCTCCCAACCTAGCCTGAGCTAGGCCACAGGCATGTGGTACTCCAGGGCTGAGGGCTCAAGGTCAATGCCAGTCTCTGCTCTATGGCCAAAGTAGGGAGGACCTACTGACCCCTGGTGCTTAGGGCCTCAGCGGGGCTCACCTACCTACCTGCCAGGGAAAGGTAACAGCTACAGATTTATGGGATCTCAGGAAGTGACCTAGATCCCAGGGTGCCCCCCCCAGGGCATGGAGGGATCACCCAACTCCTTACTGGGTGCTGGAGGGGCCTCGGAGCCCAAGGAGCGGTAGGCCCCTGGCCTGCAGTCCCCTTGGAGCCCAAAGGTGCTAGGGGCTCCTCAGGTGCTGTCTCCTCCCTTGCCCTGCCCCTGGATGCTGGAGTGTGTCCTCAGCCCTGCGGGAGCCAGCCTGACCCACATGCACTTGTGCCTTGGACATCCAGACCTGTCAATGTGTATTTATTAACATTGCTCTTGGTGTTGTGTTTTGAACCCCAACAAGTTGTGTTGCATTTTCCTTTCTCTCTAAGTTTCTTGGGGCCTGGGCTGCATTGTCACAAAATGATTGGGGACAGGAGGCAAGCAGGGGCTGGAATCGCATGCAGCCTTAACCCTCTACCTCCCTGGCCTGGCTCTACTGGCTCTGAGGGGATGCCCTGGGTAGCAGAGTCAGGGCTGCAGGGCAGACTCAGCTGTGGCCGAGGGTCCCCGTACGGGCTGCACTGCCCAGGGGCTTGTGGGGGTTGGGGGCCAGTCCCCACCAAGACTAGGGCCATGGGAAGGAGGTGCTAGGAAGAGAAGAGGACTCGGTGGTGAGAACTGTTTAGCCGGGGGGCTTTCACGGGAAGGCAGGGTAGGATCCCTCTCTGGGAGACATCAAGCAATGTCTAGATGCCAGGGAGGAGAGGCTGGGAGCGGGGTGAGCAGACCGACATGAAACCCACGCCGTGCAATTTTAACCCTGCTGATTGCTGCTGCTTGCCTTGTTCCTGTCAGACGTCCCCTGCCCATCACCACCTTCACCCTGTGTGTACATCTCAGCCCTTCCCTGACAGTGGGGGACCCAGGATGAGTGCACAGATGCTCCTCAAGCTGCCAGAGGGCTTGTCCCTTCTCTTCCCATTCCTGCTGTCTCCCAGGACCTCACATACCAGCGCAGTGCCATGCACAATCCCCTGGAGACAGCAGCCCTCAGCAAGCAACTGCTGTTGGGACCTAGGAGTACACACGGTGACCCAGTGACAACTCAAGGGGAGTGCCCTAGGGCGATGTTAGCCCTGCCACCTCCCATCCCGGCAAAGTAGGGTGGGATTATAAACCAGGGTCCTGAATGAACACGACCTGCAAGGAGCAGGATTCTGGGCCTAGGAGAGTGTTTCCACTTTGCTCAGTCCAGTTGTGGCTGTGGAGAGTCATGGAGCAGAATGCCCCCCACTCCCTGAAACCCCTGCCAGGAACTCCAGCATCCCAGCTGTGCATTGCATGGGGGAGGGATCACACATGGAAAATACATGCCCACACCCCCCATTTTGTGCTCTGACAGACACTGCCAATCCATTACCACACCTTTCTTCACTGAGCCTGGATTCCCCCAGGAAGCTGACAGGCTCTTCCTATCTTCCCATGGTGCTCTGCATTGTGGCTGATAATCATTGGCTGCATGTTCTGATGTTGGAAAGTGCTCAGTCAGTGCATCGAGCATCAGGGTAATGTCTGGAGGCAGGCCTGCAGGGCTTGGAGCTGAGGCGAGGGACAGGGAAGCCAGCCTCGAGGGGGGTCCCCTATGCGTCCCTGCTCCCCAACTGCTGACACACCACCAGGGAGCCCTGAATTCCGAGAGTCCCAGGGTCCATCTGCTCACCTGAACAATGAGCAAGTATTGATGTGCCTCACCAACTGTGATAACACCGTGGTCCCTGTGACCGCCCAGAAGGGACATTGGCCCCTGGGTTATTCCTGGGGTGAGGCATAGGAGACCCAGTCCTGTGGGGGGAAACAGGTGAGCTGTGTGGCTATGTCACGAAGCCCCCAGACCTCAGGCTGTGGGATCCTCTCCCTTCTTCTCCAGTGTCCCTGTGGGTCTCCTTCTGCTGCCCAACTGTTGCTTTGGGTCTTGGCAGCCCAAGCCATGCTCAGAATGTGGGGCACTACAAGAAAACAGCACTGTGTTGTAACAGGCAGAGGCCCCACAGTCTGCAAAGTCGGGCTCCATTGCGCCTCAGAGCTGAGGTGGCAAGGCAAGCAGGTGAATTGTGTTGCTGAAGGATTGCCTCCCCTCAGGAAAGACAGGACTCATGTGGGTGGAGGCAACCATCATAAAAACTGAGAACACAACTGAAATGTAGAATTGTTTAAAGCTAAGTGTGATCCGAGGAGCGGCTATACTTGCTCATGAGCTTGTCCCGGCAGGTGTCCACTGGACGCACCTTAGAAAACACTGGGCTGGCTGGGAGACCCAGGGTAGCAGTCCCAGGGGCCCTGGAAAGTGAACCTGCAGATGGAAAATCTCCTTCCCTCTTTGCTTCTCTCTCTCTCTGTAACTATGACAGTCAAGTAAATGTTTCAAAAGTCAACTGCTGGGCCTGGCACGGTAGCCTAGCATAATGGTTAAAGTCCTTGTCTTGAATGCACTGGCATCCCATATGGGCGCCGGCTCTAATCCCGCAGCCCTGCTTCCCATCCAGCTCCCTGCTTGTAGCCTGGGAAAGCAGTCAAGGACAGCCCAAAGCCTTGGCCCCTGCACCCGGGTGGGAGACCCAGAAGGAAGAGGATCTGGGCTGCTGGCTTTAGATTGGCTTAGTTCCAGCCGTTGCGGCCTCTTGGGGAGTGAATCAATGGACAGAAGATCTTCCTCTCTATCTCTCCTTCTTTCTGTATATCTGACTTTCCAGTAAAAGTAAATCTTAAAAAAATAATAAAAAATAAAAAGTCAACTGCCAGGGTTTGAATTCTAAATCAGTCTGTTTACTTGCATGATCTGAATCAAGTGACTTTTCCTTGCAGTTGCTTGTCTGTCAAATTATTATTCTACAGTGGGACCTACCTTTAAGATTCCTCTGAGCTTCAAACATGTAAAAATTGGAAGGAACTGCTGGGTGCAAATGTATGAGCAATTTACATATATTTGATATGTAAATGAAGTTCAGTGTTCTCATTTTCAAATTGCAATCAGTTCTAATCAATATTTCCCAAGGCGTGTTAAGTATGGCCTCATGGTCCAATAAGGGAAATTGATATATGGAAAAACCTCTTAAATTGCAACCCATCTTATATATTTATGTGTACATGAAAGTTTTATAAGTAACAGACCAAAACTATAATATCATGGATATGATCACTGTGGGACAAAAGCAAATTTACCTGTCAGACAAAAAGATAAATTTAGAGGCGTGTTTGGAGTAGCACAGGCGATAAATGATTGCAGCCAAACTCACACTGGTTTAAGGGGATGGCTCAAACTGAGGCACCAAGGGCTTGTCATTCAAAGGGCTTCATGCTGGAGGCTTTGTGCCCCAGGTGCTGGCTGTGAGCTCCGGAACCCTGGTGAGGCAGGGCCGAGTGGGAGGAGGGTCGGTCCACCGCCTGGGAAGGGGGAGTCCTTGTGAGAAGAGGCTCTTTTAAACCGGGACCCTGGCTCCTCTCTGCCTCCTACTTCGCGTCTTGCCATGTCCACGTCCCCTCACACACACGCTCCAGCCCTGAGGCTCTCACTGGATGCTGAGCAGGCAGGGATGTTGCTTTGTGCCTCTTCAGCCCCGAAACCTGGAGCTGCCGGAGCCTCTATTCTTCAAATGAAGGGCCCAGCCGCAGGCGCCTCGTTACAGCCACAGGAGATGGCTTAAGACACAGGACTTTTTTTTTTTAAGGTTTATTTTATTTGTATTGGAAAGACAGAGTTACAGAGAAAGGGAGAGACAGAAAGATCTTCCATCTGTCAGTTCACTCCCCCACTTGGCAGCAACGGCCAGAGCTAAGCTGATCTGAAGCCACCAGGAGCTTCTTTTGGGTTTCCCACATGGGTGCTGACTCTATGGACTTGCATCGATCTCCACTGCTTTCCCAGCAGGGAGCTGGATGGGAAGTGGAGCAGCCAGGACACAGACTGGTGCCTATATGGGACGCTGGCAGCACAGGCTGAAGATTAGCCTTCTGTGCAACAGCACTGGCCCCCCAGGAACCGTTACAGCAACTGAGACCCAGGACTCCGGAGCCCCTGTTGACTATGTCCATAACCTCACTTTACCTTGGAGGCTGTGGATTATTTACTATAATAACGTAATGCTGGGACATAAAAAAAAAAAAACAGCTACCTTTGTGCATTCCAGCATTAGTCGCAGAAACTACCCCAATGTCCAGCAGAGTGACCAGATGAACAGTATAGCCACCTGATACAATTGTAACCAGCTTAAAGAAGGGGATTCCAGCACATCCTGCAATACGGGAACCCGGAGAGCAGTGTCGCAAATCAAATAATCCAGTCTCCAAAAGAATATCTCGAGAGTCCGTGGGGTCCTGAGGAGTCAGAGCTGTGCAGGCGGAGGAAAGCAGTAGTTACCAGCAGGGAGTGCTGTGGTCCTGCTGGGTTGTGAGCGTGCCCCCAACCGAAGTCTGCATGGAAGTGTGATATATTGTGCAGAGTTAGGGGACAGGAGACTTCCTCCTGCTAGAGGTGGTCCTTTGGGTGGTGGTTACCAGGAGAGCCCTCCCTAATGGAGTCCTTGGGGCATCATGAGAAGTGGCAGACCAGAAGAGACGAGCACCTGTGTGCTCCCATTCTTGTCCTGTCATGTCCTGTGCTGTCTCAGGACTCCGTCAGCAAGGTCAGCTCTCCCTGTGGGCTCCTGAACTCTGAAGCTGGACGCTACATAAGCCCCCTTTTTAGTAAAGCTACCCAGCTTCGGATCTGTCACTGGATTGATGAGAAGTGGGCTACTATAGGAAACTTGCCAAGGAATAGAGATGCTGCTATGGAAGTGGTGGTGCAGGAGGTAGCATTGGAGCTGGGTTATTGCAGATGTGGGAGAAGGCAGCAGGAGAAGGCCTAGTGTGCAGCGGACCGGGGGCTCAGGGTGACTCCGCAGAGGGCTGAGAAGACTGGAGAAACTGGGAATGGAGCTATCAACGCTGTGCTGATTACATGGGGGCCAAGGAGCTGTGACCTTGCCCCAGACTTCCTGCAAGGAGTTGGCCTGGAGGCTCAGTGGAGACAGGCCTTTAGGATGAGTGCTGGGGAGGGATGGGGGCTCTGGAACCACCAGGGAGGCAGTCATTGTGTTTTGCACAGTGAGAGGGATGGAAGCCGGGCGCTGTGGCTTCGATGTGGGGTCCAGGGTTCAAGGATTGCGGTTGACAGGCAGGGACTTGATCTAAGGTGAGGCTGTCGGCAGGTAAGTAGGATCATAAGGATAGAGTCCCTCCCTATTGAAGCCAGGTGCTTTCATACAAAAAGGGAGAGAGGCCAGAAGACACACAGCATATGCCTGCATCCTGCCAGGTGATATTCTGTTCAACTTTAGGATTTGCCAGCAGCAGAAAGGGCTTCACTGGATGTGGGTTCTTGAGCCTCCAGGACTGAGAACTAAATAAACCTCTTTTCTCTAGAAGGCTTCAGGTATTCCACCAACTCCTGCATGGGAGCCCTTGTGCACTGGTGCAGTTTCGTGTCTGTAGACAGGGGGTGGCAATGATCATGCAATGCTAGGAATGTGCCGAATGCTGCTGGACTACTGCACTTCAGGTGAAAGTTTTACATAAAACAAAAACAAAACAAACCTGGTTTTGTGACACAGCAGGTTAAGCTGTTGCTTGTGACACCTGCTAATTGTGCCTGGGAGGGCAGTGGAAAATGGGTCAAGTGCTTGGGTCCCTGCCACCCACGTGAGATACCCAGATGAGTTGCAGGTTCCCAGCTTTGGCTGGCCCAACCCTGGCTGTTGCAGCCATTTGGAGAGTGAACCAGTGGAAGGAAGTTCTCTCGCATTCTTTCACCCTGTCTTGCAAATAAATATTTTGTTTTAGAAATGCCAGAAATCCACTATTAGATAAGAAGATATCTTACTGTCTCACATATTGATAAGGCTAAGGGGATCAGGGACATGAGGGGGTGTTGAATTCAGGGCCGTGTACCTGCAAAGGGGTGACGGCCAACAATGACCTCTGAAATTCCAAATTACTTCCCTATCCAGAAAGTTCCTGAGGACAGTGTGATGAGCCCAGCTTGGGTCACATGCTTGGCCATCCTTGAATCTGACCTGTGCCAAGGGATAGGGGTTCTGGTTGAATAGGGCTGCATTTCATGCCACCTTGGAAGAAGGGGTGGACACCCTGGGCAGTCACCCTCAGTGGCTACCACCATGGCTAATGAGACCAAACCTCCAGAAAGACCTGGAGCCCTGGGGCAAAAGATAGACAGGAAACTTCACGCTGCAGGTTGGAGAGCAAGGGGAGGGGAGGAAAGCCTTCCCAGGCTGGGAGCCAGAGAAAATGTAGGAGTGACCAGGCAGGGGCATGGCAGGAAAAGTTGTCCTGCTGGAGGCTGGCACACTGCAAAGCAGGTCATAGAGGCCTGTGTGTGACTGCAAATCAGTGAGCAGCCTGGCCTTGAGCTAGCATGGGCTCCCAGGGCACAGAGACCCCAGGGTCAAGGGTACTAATGGGGAAGGCAGGTATGACCCCCTTCCATTCACAGGAAGGCCAGTGACTGTCCTGATCATGCCTTGAGGGAGGGCTAGACCTCTCCTGTGGCCCAGCTTGTGTGTGCCTGTGGACTAACAGTCTTCCCTAGAACACAGGAAACACAGGCCTGTCTGAAGAGGAGTGAAGGGCCAATCACAGTGCCAAGAGGTATGGGGAGGCACCAGAGAGGAGAGAGGGTGGCTGGCTATGCAGAGAAGGAGAGTTGATCCTCTGTTCTGGAGATAGGCAGGGCTCAGGTGTGCTCTGTGGCTCACAAGAGGAGAGGGTGCTGACCAAGGGGATCCCTCATCCCGAGCTCGAATCTGCTACTTGTGGCTTAAGTTCTCAGTCCCGGGTTTTCCACCTGTAAAATGGGGGTGCTATACCTACCTGCAGGGTTTCCATGAGCACTGAAGATGGTTATATCCATCCTACATCTCTGCAGCTCAGCAAACTGAGGGTTTGCAGTGTGGCGCATTTACATCCTAGCAGTCATACTCCTGCCAGTTCTTACATGCACACAGCTCGCCTCTGTCCACCTGCTACCCTTTTGCCCTGCAGACTACAGGGCTGCTGAGAAAAGTGTTTGCTCTTAAAAGGTATGCATAAGGTTTATTTTGGAAGCAGGCTCAGAGAGTCTTCCAAAAAATGTATGTTTGAGAAGTACACACACACACACACACACAGAGCTCTTCCATGCACTGGTTCACTTTGCAAATGCCTACAGTTGTCAAAAGGTTGAAGGAGGGAGCCAGAAGTGCAATCTAGGTCTCCCATGTGGATGGCAGGATCCCATTTACCTGAGCCATCTCCATTGCCTCCTGGGGTCTGCAATAGCAGGAAGCTGGAGTTAGGAGCTGCTCTGGGAATTGAACCCAGGCATTCTGATGTGGGCACTAGGGTTATGTACACATCTTGCAGGGAGCAACCATGAAACAGAACAGACCAGCACCTTAGAAAGAGGTGCACTCTGCAGAATATGAGAATTAAGAGACGTGGCCCTGATAATAACCCATCTCACAGCATTGTATTCTGGAAAGTTAAAAGGGAGTTAGGAAAACTTTCTGTGAGCCAGGATTTTCATGCCAGCCAGTATGGTTTATTTTAGAAGCAGCTGTCCTCTGGAATTTTTTTCCTGTGTGGGTTTTGACAAGGCCTGTGCTTCTTGAGCAGACCTATGCTCGACTCAGCCCCTGATGAGGTTGAATAGGTCAGGCTGGGACCAAAGAATCTGATGCTAAGCAAGGTGAACTGCTGAGTTAAGGAGGGAAAAAGCATGGGAGGAAATTCTGATACATGCTACAGCATGGATGAATCTTGAAATTAAGCAAAGTGAAATAAACTGGCCAGAAAAGGCCAGATACTGCATGATCCCACCAGTAGGATGTCCCTGGAGAGGTGGAATCCCTAGAGACAGAACTTAAAAAGGGCAATTGCCCTGGGATGAAAATGGGGGATGCATGAATCTTGCACAATTCCCATGTAGCCAGCTGGCCCCCAGGGATGGCACTGAGGTGAGGTCTAGGGGAGGTTTTAGTTTAGCAGGGTATCCTCTTGATGAATGAAATTAGTGATTATAGGGTTTGTGGGGGGGGGACTGTTTGTTTCATCTCCCATCAGAGGACACACAGCAAGCAGCATACTAGAACAGGCTCACACAACAGCCCCAGTCTGCTGGTGCATGCATCTTGGCCTTCCGAGTCTGCAGGTGGGGAGTGCTGCACGTGTCCTGTTGTCAGTCCCCCCACCCTAAAGCCTTTGCCACAGCAGCCTGGCTGGAGTCAGGCAGGGAGTGGGGATGCAGGTTTGTGAGACGGGCAGGCCTGGAGGCAGGTGGTGGTGATCATTTGTGTTGTGAGCTGTGCACTTGATGGTGATGCTGTTTACATTGTGTTCATCTTACTACAACTTGGAACCTGGAAAAATAACCAAGCATGGGCTGTCTGGGGGCAAATTGCTGGCTTGGGGAGAGCTCAGCCAGAGAGCTGGTGAGGAAAGGAGCTGTGTTGTGTACTGCACCTGGGGAGCCAACCTTGGCAAAAGAGAGGCTGTGGCCTCTAAAACAAGGTAGTGTGAGGGTAAACATAAAGCTGGGGGCTGGAGCCACAGCACATGTCTGCCACCCCCTGATCTATAAGGAGGTTTCTTGAGAACGGGCTGTTTGGGAAAACCCTAGGATGCCAAACCCATTTGAATGGATGTGCTACAAGTACAGGCCAGAACCATGGTTTGTGCAACTAAGTCCTCTTGGTCAGTGCACTGAGTCACAGTAGATCCTCACTGCCTCTTCCCTACTCCAGAAACAGGACAACGTCTTTGAGTGGGGGACACCTGCTCCTCTCAGGGAATAGGTTCTTTTGCTTGAACCCCAGTTTTCTCATCCACAAAATAGAGAGGCTGATGCTGATGCTCCTCCACCTTTAGGGTTTTTTGGAGACCCCATCATGGTATTGCTTATGCAGAGTATTAAATACATCACTTGCCCAAGTCACTGTCTCCTTCCCTGGCATGTGGTCAAACCTGGTTTACATGCTCACGCTAAGGCACCTGCCCTGTGTGTTCCTGCTCCGACATCTGTCCTAACCTCCCCTTAGCTTTGACACAGCTGCAGGAGGCACAGGGTCCCTCTCTCAGGCCACCCCCACTACCCACAGCCCTGCAGTGCAGCCCCTGGGGAGAGGGGTGTGGTTCAGCGCAGTTGCACACAAGCAGGGAGCTTTGACTGCTGGGAGAGTGAAGCCGTCCTCCCCAGGGGAAGGCCAGCTTTTATTGGGTAGACTGTGCTAAGGCAATTAGGAGCTGCTGTTAAAGTGGTAGGGGGTGAAGTTCTCCCAAACCTGGGAGCTGCCTTGGTGCCAGGCAGGCCACGGGGCCTTGTTCTGCCCCGTGTTTCTCAGCTCCCTGCCTTTGCTTCTGCCACCTTTTCTTCCGGTCCCATGCTTGAGTGCATCCGCAGGACTTGGGCTTTCCCAATGTACTCTGGGGAAGGAGAGAGAGCAGTCAGGACAGGAGCAGCAGGAAGCAGACTCCTTCCCGCGGGACCCCCACACCATGTGTGAGAATGGACCAGAGGCTCAAGCTGGGTTTCTGTTCTCAGCTCTTCTGGAGACCTGGGACAAGTTGATTCCATCCTCAGAGCCTCATCATCCTCCCACCCCAACCAAGGCAGGGTACTCAGAACCCAATCAAGGCTCCATCAGGGACATCTGTCCTCTTCCCTCCCCTCCCACCCTGCCTCTGCCTTCAACCTAAGTCACTAGGAAGATTGCAGTCGGCCCCTCTCTGGTCTCCCTCACCCCTTTGTGCCCCTGCCCTCCAGTCCATGCTTACAGAGCAACCAGAGGGGGTACTCAGCCCTGCTTCTAACCCCCAGACACTTTCTGCCTGAAACCACACCTGTCTCATGGCATCTCTTACCATGCATCTCTTGGCCGGTTTGCTGTCCACCCACAAGCAGGTGGAGCTTTGCTAGTGGGCCCTCCCCGGGTCCAGGAGCCCTCCTTGTTGGGTGAGACTCAGTGGAATGAGTAGGCTCCTTGGGCAGGGGCCCATTGCCAAGTGGCCAAGGAATCCAGTTACAACAGTCCTCAGGGAGCCCAAAGGGTGAGCCCCTGTGCGGAGTCTTACCTGGCTTTTCGCTTTTTGGTAGAGGTGGCGTCTTCATCTTCTTTAAAGACTGACTAAAACCAAAGAGAAAGTGGAGGCCTGAAATGTCAAGCTGGAAAGCCACTGCCACCGGGGGTGTGTGTGTGGCAGGGGAATGGGGATGGTGGTGCAGGTGCTGTCCATAAGCAAGAGCTCCCTGCATCCTACTCCCTGGACAGCCAGCATGCTGTTGTCTATGGTTGAACGCTAGGGGCCTCCCTGTGTCACCCTGACAGGATCTAGCCTATGGACTGCATTGGCTGTCGCCCACCCTTCTCCCCAGGAAGTAAGGTCCTTAAGCTGTTCCCGCAGCTGTAGAGAATGGCCAAAGCCACAGCCTCTTGCTTACCCCACTGGCTTCTGGCAGACAGGGGGAGAACATGCCCACCTCTTACACAGCCATGGGCAATGCTCCCCTCTGTTGAATTTGGGTTCTGTATTTCCCCGATGCCTTTTTTTTTTTTTAAAAAAAAAAGGATTTATTTTTATCTGAAAGTCAGATTTCCAGAGAGAAGGAGATACAGGGAGGAAGATCTTCCCTCTGCTGGTTCATTCCCTAAATAGCTGCAATGGCTGGAGCTGAGCCAATCCTAAGCCAGCAGCCAGGAGCTTCTTCTGGGTCTCCCACGTGAGTGCACAGTCCCAAGGCTTTGGACCATCCTCGATTGTTTTCCCAGGTCAAAGCAGAGAGCTGGGTGGGAAGTGGAGCAACTGGGACATGAACTGGCACCCATATGGGATCCCAGCAAGTGCAAGGAGAGGATTTAGCCGCTAGGCCATCACCCTTAGCCCTCCTCTATCCCTTTTACATCTCCCCCTTCTCAGAGGCCATTTTCCCCATCAAAGTCTCTTAGAGGGGGATTTGAGGCAAGGTAAAACAGAGGCTTAGCTGGGGTCACAATGATGCTGCCTTTCTCTCCATGCCATTCTTCCTCTGGTCACTCAGAGTGACAGACAGACAAGTGCAAGGTCAGAGGGAGAGCCTGTGCTTTTGGCAAAACTAAGCTCTCCTCCCTGACTCCCCTTCTCACCCAGCCTATGCATTTCTCATGGTTCCAACCACCTGAGACTTCACACTCCCTGATGTGTGTGCCTTCCTGTCTGCCACACCCTCAACCTCCTCCCGTCCTCCCCAAGTTGTCAGAAGTCTCAGGCCAGCTGCTGATAATGCAGAGTCCCTGCTTGCCCCCTCCTCTACAGAGCTAGGCTCAATGGAATCTGAATTTGCAGCAAGCCCCCAACTGAGCAGGTGGTTTGAACACTCCTCTCCAAGCCTCTGTGTCCTCCTCTGTCAGATGGAGGTGGTACTGCCTCTGTGGGAGATCACAAGGCCTAGACATATGCAAAGTCCCCAGTAAGTTCACACCAACACAGCGGCTGCTTGGTGCTACCAGCTGTGCAAATTGCAGACTCAGGTTCCCCAATTTACCATCAATCTCTTTCTCCCCTACCTTCCTCGGCAATCAATATTAGTGTGAAAATCCTCGGCCCGCCTCATGTAGCATTCCTTCTCTACCTGTGTCCTCCCATCCACCACAAGTGTCTCAGAGGGAACTTATCCAGTAGTCTTGCCACCATGGGCATGGCAGGTGGCCAGTCTGATGGGCAGTGTGGGCACTCACACAACATGGGCACAACAGGAAGATCCCTGGACAAAGCTCTGTCAACCCTAGCTCTGGCCAACGTCATCTCCTTTCTCTGGGCCCCAGTGGCATCCCCTGGGTGGACATGGGAGGGAGTAGTTCCAAGAGGAGGCCGGCAGCTGAGGGTCATAGAGCCCACCTGGAGTGCGGCAGCTGCTGCTTCTCCTGAGGTGGTGGCTCCTGGACTTCTTGCAGCTGGTGCAGCAGTTTTTCTGCCGGAATGGAGACCAGAGGCTGAGGGAGGAGCTGGGCCACTGCCGTCTGCAGCAGTCCTAGAGCCAGGTCTTTCTCTGAAAGCAGAACCCCAGGCAGAGTTCTCAGCTGCCTCTTGGACAGCAGTAAAGGTGAGGCAGCAGAGTCTCCAGCTCTGGCCCAAGCCAGGCTAAGCACAGCTTTCTCTAAGCATCCCAAATTCTGTCCATTTGCTCTCCTGGTACATGTGTGCAAGTTGTCCCTCTCCTATTGCACAAATACTTGTGTGCCTTTTCTTCAGCCCCATCCTGCCCACCACACACCCCTTGGCCATCTCTGGGAAGTCTGTTGGGGATGGGCTCTCCTCTTCCTCTCTCCCTTCACTCCCTTCCTCCTCCTCTCTCCCCTCTGCCTTCTCCAGTTAGTTTCCTGGCTGTCTCCACTCTTCCCCTTCACTCCACTCAGTGTCCCAACGTGCGCCTGCTTGTGTTTTCATGTACATCCCCGTGTCTGTCTGGACCACGTGTATCTGTGCATTTTCCACTATGGTTTGAGCAGGGCCAGTACAGAGGAAGGGTCCCCTCCAATGAGCAGGATGCATCCTTTGCCAAAGACTCATGGAGAGGAAAGCAGTATTGTTGTCCAGCTGAAAAGGCCTATTTCAAGGCCTCTCGCCTCTCCCAAAAGAGGACACTGAGCCATATCTGACTCCACAGAGCCAGGGAACAAGGGCTGGATGTTGGCAGTCCCTGTGCGGAAAGGAGACCATGCAGTTGTGTCCTCACCCTTGGGGGGAGCGTAGAGTAGCCAGAACTGGATAGCGCTCAGTGAGTCTGTCTGCAAGATCTGACAAAGCAGCTCCAGGACCTACAGGCAGGGGGACAGAGGACAGACTGGGTCAGTGAGACCAGATGGTGAGTGTTCCAGCTGGGAGCAAAGGCCTACATGGGCTCCAGGGGCGCTGAAGGGCCCATCCCTCACAGGTGACACCCCAGAGCCACAGGCTGGCTAGGCAAATTCCTCCCAACAGGGCCTCAGCCTCCCCCTGTGCATGGTATTTTGCACTCAACAGAGGGCTTTGCTGCATAGCAGTCCTTTAGGAAGATTCTCCACTTCTCCTTGGACAAGGAGGAATCTGGCCTTTGAGCAAAGATGCCCAACAGGGAGACAGTAGGTCCTTCATCCCTGGAGCTGTTTGGGTTAGCTATCTCCCAGGACCTCTCTGGGGGAAGGTGGTCAGAGCTGGCCAATCATCCCCACCCCCTGTCCTGACACTCCCGAGACACACACCAAGTCTCAAGTGACTGGGTCCTTGTGGAAATTTCAGGAACCCCTCGGGACTCCCTACCCTGGAGTGCCCAGAACCTGGCAATGTCAGCCAAGAGGCAGGGACACCCCAGTGGGCAGCCTGGAGCTCAGGGCGGGCAGCTCCCACTGCCAACAGCTGCGTGTGGGGCTCCCTCCTGTCCTCTTGGCGCCTGGCCGTATCCTTCTCATCCTCTGACGTCTTGGCCACTGCAAGCCTCAACTTCCCCTGCGCTCTCCAGTCAAGCAGCATCAGGAAAAGGTCCAGCTCCATCTCAGGTGGGTTATGGGGGCTCCCTAGGCCAGGCTTCTTAGGGCACCTGTGGCGGACTGAAGTTGGGGCCCATGGTGGAAGGAACCCCCTGGAGTCCTAGGAAAGCAGGACCCTCTCAGTGCTTGGCAATCAGTCCCCCCAAGGGGCTTGGCTGACCCCAGCAGGGTTCTGACTCCTTGGAAGAGCCAGAGCTGGATCTGGCATCTCCCCAGGCCTCTGCCTGCTTGGGTGTCCACACTCAACCCCCAGGTATCCACCTGTTACAGGAATCCCCCCACCCTGATTGGCCCCATACCCTTCTCCATTCTCTGCATCTGATTTACCTGCCCTGTGCCCCCTCCCCACAGGACCTAAGAACCTAATTCCTGGTGAAGTGAGGCTGTCCTATGTTGGAGAAAGCACTGCATTATAGCCCCTGGCTGTGCTCTTCTTTCTCTGGGCTTGGTGGGAACATCACCTGGCAGGGCCTCATCCTCCCCATCTGTGATCTGTGGAATGGGCCTCCCATCTCTGTTCCCTGGAGAGTTCACTAATGCCTAACAGCATGGCTCCTAAGAGGCTACAGAGTTGCTCACCATTCCTGGAGGACCAACTGGAGCAAGGCATGGGCTTGTCTCATGCCTAGAGTAGGTGGGCTGTGTGCTGTGCTGAAGCAAGGGTCCAACTCTTCTGAGGGTATGAGAAGCCAGGCTTGCAGGGTGTAGCAGCCTGCATCTCCCTACACCTGGACCCCAAATGCCAGGCAGATCTATGATGGTATTATACACAAGCTTCCAGTGTGGACAGGTTGTAGGATGAAAGCTGCAACAAGTTCACACCAATGTGGGCTGGGGTTTGCTGTCTCCCCGCGAGTTTCTGGTACCTGTCCCTCCTCTGGAGGAGCACCTGCTGATGTGATGCATTTGGGAGTCAGGGAGCAAGACAAGTGCTAAGCTCACCAGCAGATCTTGATCCTGCAGGAGGAAGCTCTGTCTTCCTCCATCTCTGCCCACAGGACGGCTCCGCTGGCGGGAGCTGCGACGGCCAACAGCACGCACGGAAGCCGGGATGAGCCTCCCAGTGTCAGCTGAATACATGGCCCCCTGTTCCCGCAGAGGCTCTTCCTTCTGCTGGGACACAAGCAACTGGACACTCCAGGCAGTGAGCAAGAGGGGAGGGAGGAGGTGGGAAGGAGGCTGGGTCACACAGCCAGGGCATCGTTGAACCTCAGCCCCATGGCAGTGCCAAGCACCTAGGAAATCATTCAGCACCCCCTTTGCTAAGTCCCTTCTTTAGCACCCCTGTCTGGCCACTCTCCACCCCCTTATACTGTAGCAAGCATGCTGAAAACAAACAATTTCAACTCTCCAGGGTTCTTCCTTCTTGAACCCTGTTTCCACATGCTCCCTGGTAGGTACTCCTTTCAGCCCTTCCTCCTTTCCATCAAGAGATGTAAAAATCAGCACCCTACACCAAAGGCCTGCCTCTGACCTTCATTCCTAGCTCTGCAGCCCCAGTCCTGCCTCAGGGCACAAGCTTGAAGCCTCCTGACCTTGCAGTTCTACTCAAGACTGGTGAGATCCTTTCTCCCATGTTAAAGACAGGAAAACTGAAACTCAGTGGGTGCACAGTGAGCTGCAACAGGGATGAGAAGCCTGGCCTCTGCCTCTCCACTCTGCTTGCCCAAGACCCAAAGCATGAGCAGACTCTGGAGCAAAGGGCCAGGCCTGTCCCAGTGCCAACTCGAAGCCTCTTCAAGCTCCGTCCCTATGGTCTTGGTGGTTTGACCAAACAGGCCACGCCCATCCCCTCATCATGGATGAAACTCTTGAGTGATTCTGCACTCCTTGTGAGATCAGATACTAAGCTAAACTGATACATTAAAAGCAGGCACTTTTTCCTTACATTCAAAGCCAGCACCTTCCTGCCTTCTCCCTAGCAGGCCCACAGATGTCCTGTGTTTGGGGCTCCAGAGCCATTGTGCCTCCCCACCCACCTACAAAACTCCCCCAACCTTGCATCTTGCCACTTCTCCATGACCTCTCCCTGGTTCCTCCATCTGAAGGTGTACCTGCTCTCCTATGCACCCTGGACATGACCCTCCTCCAGGTGTTGCCACTTGTCAGCCCCCTCCATTCCAGGGCAACAGTAGAGTTTTGAAGGTCCCAGCATGGGAGGGCTTGGTGAGCAAGGGGGCACACCTACCTCTTTGGTCTTCAGCTCATTCTCCTTGGTGAAAGTGGCCACCCGGGAAGATAGCTCCTTCAGCTCCCTCTTCCAGGCCTCTGGGAGGAGGAGACAAGATCCTGCCAATGGAATCTAGAGCCCTGCTCCCTTGCCTGTAGCATCAGGGCTAGAGGGTCAGGGCTAGGTAGGGCAGACTCCCCCCATTCCTGGCCTGCCCTAGCAAAAGGGGAATGGTGTCCTTGAGGGAGAAGAATTAGGAATCATACAGCTTCTCTCCAGGAGGGTTTGAACCATTGTCCTGCCTGTGGTATTACCCACGAGGCACTAGCAAGAACTCAGCTATCTGTGCCATGGTTCACGTGGCTTACTCTAGCTTCACCCCTCTCAGGTACCTAAAGTCAGGTCTGAAATTCAAACACTAGGCCCACATGAGTCATCAAGCTCCTAACCTACTTCCTGGAGAAGCTGGCAAAGGGCCCTGAAGACAGCCTTCCAAACTCAGCCCTGCACTGGCTGCCCAACCCCTTCCCTGGCATCTGTCCTGTCCCTATCCCCACTGAGAGAGAGACAGGTAAAGTCTCCAGAAGACTGTGCCAGCCTTTGGCTAACTGACCCATTGGCCAGCTCCCTAGCATGTGACTTAATTAAACATGTAAACCTCATTTCTGTCTAACTGGAAGTCATGACTCTTGCCAAAATTGACTTGTCCCCTTCTAATTACCTGCTTGCTATTACCCCCCGCCCCCCCCAAGCACTTGCAGTCCCAACAGGGTTGGGTTTGTGGATGGGGTTGAGGGTGGGAACAATGGGAGTGTTGTCTTCAGGCCTCCCCCTCCCATGAGGGCCTTTCCCTCGTCGGGGCTCCCAGCACCTGCCATGTGGGGCAGATGTTAGGAAGAGGGGTGAGTCCCATAGTGGTGGAGCTCAAGTACCCACCAGAAGGAAGCTGGGGGTTCCGGTTGGACTGGGGGTCTCCAATGGGGGCAGAGATGGTGGGCATCCCCAGCAGACAGTGAGATACGGGCATGGACTCAGGCAAGGGCATCTGAGAGAACTCGTCTTTGACGACACAAACAGGCTTCCCAGTGAGATCTGCAAAGGGTGACAGGTTGTGGAATGAGAAGCATGGGCAATCAGGAGCTCCAGGAGGCTGGAAAAATGTCGGGGATAGGGAGTGAGGACAGAGCCCTGGCTCCACTTCCTCCTATCACCACCACCAGCCCAGAGATGGTCAGAGCAAGCCACTCTAACCACCTGGACCAGCCATCACAACACCCAAGGGAAACTGAGAATGGAAGTACCTGCTTGGGGGTCACACAAGGACTTGTCCCTTTGCTTCCTGAGGTCCTGCAGGTTTCCCAGGACAGGACAATGAATTGCACACTGGAGCATACCTGTGAGCACTTAAGCAGCCAAGGACCAGACTGTTGGGTCAGAAAGTCCCAGTGTGTGACAGCAGGGACCTGGTCTGGCAGCCCCAGGGCCGAGGGCCCTTGCGCCCAGAGTCTTTCTGGGTAACAGGTGATTCTGGATGATTAATCTGTGAGCAAGTAGGTCCTTCCTGAAATTCTTGCTGGGGGACCCAGGGCCCCCCTCTGCCAGCCTCTCCTAGCTCAATGGTCTCTGCACATAATGTTGGCTATCTGGGCCTGGCCTGTGGGCCAGGTTTCCTCTCTTGAATCCCCAAGGACCCTGTCTGATCCCCTGCAGGTACACCACAAGAAACATCACCACTCCTGGAGGGACTCTCACAAAGTTCTTGGAAAATGTAATTCAAGGTATGAGCTTAGGGAACAGCTTTGTGGCTTGGGAGGTTCAGCCACCACTTATTATGCTGGCATCCCACATTGAAGCACCAGTTTGAGTCCTGGTTGCTCTGCTTCTGATGTAGCTCCCTTGTAGCTCTCTGTTAATGCACCCTACCATGCATGTGGAAGATCTGGATGGAGTTTCTGTCCTCTGGGTCAGCATGACCCTGTCCTGGCTGTTGTAGCTATTGATCCCCCTTCTCCCCTTTTCCATCTCCTTCCCTGCCACTCTGCCTTTCAGATAAATCTTTAAAGTATGACTTTCTCTTGGTGCAAATTTTTTTTTAATTCCTTGCATAGTTTTTTTTTTTTTGGTTTTTTTTTTTTGCTTTGCTTTTACAATATGCACTTTCTACATATTATACGAGGGGTTTTTTTGGACCAAAACGAACTCATGCTTTTTAAAAAACTATTTATGTGAGAGGCAGAGAGAAAAAAAGAAGTGTGAGAGTGAACGTCATCATTGATTTACTCTCCAGCTGGGGCTGGGTCAGGCTGAAGAAACTGGGAGCGGAGGTCCCAGTCCTGGTCTCCCATGTGGGTGGCAGAGTCCCAACGACCTGTGCCGTCACTGCTGCCCATCTGGGTGTGCCCTGGAGGAAGCAGCAGTCAGGAACTGGCACCAGAAATCAAGCTGTATGTAAGATGAGAGTTCTTTGATGTTGGATGCAGCAATTTAACTACCAGGTTAAATGCCTGGCCCAACTCTTAACTTTTAATTCTGTTTTATGAACTTCTAGAATTTTATTTCTGTCTTTTCCCCAAATCTCAGTACCTGTAAAAGGCATCTCACCTTTCATATCTCCACATCCTGATGCCACTCCTTCCCCCACCCCTTATCTTGCCCTGGTGTAGTGGAGGCTTCTTGGTCTTGTCAGACTCAGTTCCAGTGGCCTTAGTCAAGAGCCTGGCAGAGCAGCCTGGGCCCTGGGCTCTGCATGTTGAATCAGTCGCTGTGTGCTGTGCGCTTTAGCTCCTAAGCAGGGTCTGGACCAAGGTCACAGCCTCTCCCACTGCTTTCAGAGTTGGAGCCCAGAGGCTGAGTTATCTTATTCAAATATCTCCCTTCTGTCACTTCCATGCTCACGACCACCTAGTGGCTCCATCTGACTCAGGGAGGTGCCTTCCTGGTGACAACAGCAGCCCGTGAAGCCCCTTGACTGGGCCCAGTTGCCTCCCAATGTTGTCTGCTTTCCACCTCTCCTCTCTCTTTGCCCCTGTTCTGGCCTCAGCGTCTTCACATTGCTGATGATTGGCCCGGATCTTTGTCCCCGAGTGTACACATAGTTCCTGCATTCTCTTAGGTTAAGTCTTTGCTTCAATGTCACACCATTGGTTGCGTCTTTCCACTGACCACTTGTTAAGAACAGTGATTCCCCACTTCTGCACTCTTGGCCCCAACACCTAATGTATTTCCCTTGGGAGACCAGCTCTCACAGGGCAGCAATGTGTGTGTCCTGTTCTCTGTCACCCCCAGGGCATGGCACCCTCAGTGAACACTGGCTGGGTGGCTGGGCCCATAGACAGAAGGCCTAGGTTCCAGAATAGAGCAGAGCTGGTGTGTAACAAGGGAGAGAATTCCTGTAGTGAGGGGAAGCCATGATCTGCCCTTGGAGCCTGTGCCTTTTCCCCTGACCCCTGACGTGGAGTCCTGTCTGACTACCTGGTGGCTCTGCATCCTTGGTCAGGCCCCATACTCTCTGGCCTCAGCCTGGGAGTGACGGCTGTGCTTGCTACTTCCTTTTCAGTTCTCAGCAGCAATTCTTGATAGCCCCATGCCCAGCCCCCACCCAGCCAGGCCCAGGCTAACCCGGTCCTACCTTGGATGTGGGTCACGTGCTGGGGATGAGGGTGGTGTCGGGAGAAGAAGGAATGGTGGCTCAGCTGGCCAAAACGGTAGGAGCCCGGGGTTTGGGGCTTGGAGGTTGTCACCGGCTCTGGGGTTAGCTCAAAATCCACGATGCCTGGGATCACCAGCTCTCTCTGCGGCCCTCCGTCCCCTTGGCTCTGGGGCCTGTGGCCTTTCTTCTCAGGTTTCAGCTCAGCCTTGGGACTGAAGGAAAGAGTTTAAAAGAGGGGCATGCAGTCTGCTCTGCTCCCTCTCCTCCCACCCCTCTGTTCCTCCTGCCTCCAACAGCAGTGCCAGCCTGCATTGGAGCGCCACGCTTTTCTCGCAGTCCAGACCCCTGCGAGTCTTGGTTTTGCTGGGCAGGGAGCTGGGAGCTACAACAGGAACTCTGGTAGAATTGCCAGGGCCCTGCTTGCTCCCATAGAGCACATCTAAAAGCAGAAACACAAGCACAGACCCACCTACTCCTCTGAACATCTGGCATGGGGCAACATACCCTTAAATAGGGCCCCTGGCCCCCAGCCAGGGCGTCCCCCAAGCCAAAGCATTGGCAGCTCTGCAGAAGCTAGCCACGGGTTGTCACCCTGCTGTTGCACGCTCCCAAGCTCAGCGTCCAGGGACCAGAGCTGGAGCCAAGGTCAGATCAAGCCAATAGGTCTCTTACCCCAGGGTCCCCTCCCAGGAGAAGCAGAGCCAAGGCTGTTAGCACCATGAGGCTACAGGTGAATGTCCAGCCCTGGCTGGATTCCCCCATAGAATACCCATCTCCATTGTTCTGTCCCCTCCCTTCACCCTGCCTTGTACCCTGGAGGAAGAGGTAGAGGCCAGTCCGCTTGAGCAAGGATGCAGTGGTGGGCTGCTCTTGCCCTGGGGCCTGATGGCACCACCTGCCTGGTGGCTTTTTGTACTCCCTTCTGGTGGCCCTGGCTGGAAAGAGCCCCTCTGCAGGAATACAGGTGGACTCTGGATATGCTAAGCAGGGCATGCTGCCCCTGGACCCTCTGAGGACTTCGCTGGCTGGCCCCCAGAGTTTCCTGCTCCAGTCTTGATTCGTCTCTAGAGAGTCTGGGACTTAAAGAAATAAAAGCAAATCTTCTCTGTAAATTGCACTTGGCTGGCTTCCCCTACCCCCAGCGAACAGAGCACACTGCTTCTAGAAAAGCCCCAGCACACCTGTGCCCTGTGCTTCTGCCCCATGTCCCTGCTTGAGTCCTCTGCCCTTCTCAGAGGGGTCTGCCCAGTTGGCAGGCAGGGCAAAGCAAGAAAGAATTATTTCTTTGGAGTCCCTTGTTGCTAAAATTCCCCATGGCCAGCCCCCCACATCTTCTACCTTGCTGGCTGACACCTCCCTACCCTCTGCTGTCCCCTCCCTTCCCCCCACCCCCCGCTGCCGCTATGTGCTGTCTCAGTTTATAGAGTAGGTATGGGGTCTCACCTTGGCAGCGGATGTTCAGCCAGCTGAGCCGTCACTTCCATAGCCATTGTAGGGTTTCTGTTGCTGTATGGCACAGCACAGGTAGCACTAGTGTTGAAGGCGTCAAACAGGAAGCAGATGCTTTGTGGGAACAAAGGGTGAGCGCTTGTAAAATCGAACGTCGGCATGCTGTATGCCAGGTATGAGAGAATCTTTTGCAGATAATGCACAGGATTTTTTTTTAATATTCCCACCAACTTGATTCAAGTACAGTAAACACTGTACAAACCAAATTCCCAACGGCAGTAGAGTATGTAAGTTGCAGTACCTTCAGACAATGTGCTCTTTAATTGCTATGAAAACACATAAACCACAGCTGCACACAGCCTCAGGGATGAATCCTACAAATACAATGTGAAGTCATGAGGGGTAATTTCCAGAGAATTACAAAGCATAAGAACCCAGCACGGTGGCTTGGTGACCATAGTCCTCATCTTAAACGCGCCAGGATCCCATACGGGTACCAGTTCTAATCCTGGCAGTCCCATTTCCCATCCCTACTTGTGGCCTGAGAAAGCAGTTGAGGATGGTCCAAAGCCTTGGGACCCTGCACCCACGTGGGTGACCCTGAAGAAATTCCTGGCTCCTGGCTTCGGATCGGCTCAGCTCCAGCCGTTGCGGTCACTTGGAGAGTGAACCATCAGACAGATCTTCCTCTCTGTCTCTCCTCCTCTGTGTATATCTGACTTTCCAATAAAAATAAATCAATCTTTTTAAAAATAGAAAAAAATTTAAAAAATAAAAGTTCAGGGGCTGGTGTGAGGTGCAGAACATTAAGCTGCCATCTGTGATGGTGGGGTGTAAGTTCAGATTCTCTGCTGCTCTGCTTCTGATCCACTAATGTGCCTGGGAAGGCAATAGAAGATGGCCCATGTACCTGGGCCCCTGCCATCCACATGGGAGACCTCATGGTTTCAACCTGATCCAGTGCTGAAATACATGAGAACCGAATGCAAGGGGGTCTCTGGCAGCCAGGTGGGAGACCCGGACTGAGTCCCTGGTTCCTGGCTTCGGCTTGGTTATTTGGGGTATTGTAGGTATTTGTAGGTGTGAATTCACAGATAGGAACCCTGTGTCTTCCTCTCTGCTTTTCAAATAAAACCTGTAAAAACAAACTACCCAAGAACTGTGGTCAATCTATTTATGTAACTGAAGTGCTAGGGATGGCATTGGGATAGGGAAAGGATGCACTTGGAGACTTAATCCCCAGAGTCACAGAATCTACAGGCCCACCCCCTTGCCCAGTGCCAGTCCGGGGAGGATGCGGTAGGTCACTTTTGTGGGAGATGAGGAAAGAGGAGATGCCTACTGAGGTTAAACAGCCAGGTCCCTTATCTTCCTCTAAAAGCAATCAGATGAGCTGCCTCCTCAACAAGCTTGGAGCATCCTTAAGAACAGTGCAGTCCTAGGGTATCTGATGCTACAGCCTTCTGGGTAGGGCATCTGCAATCCCCAAATCTGCCTGCTGACAGGAAAAGGCCTTTTTTTTTTTTTTTTAGAACAGAGACTTTCAAATGCTTTCATCTACTGCCACAATCATGATCTGGTTCACACATGTGTGTGCACTTGTGTGTAAATGTGACGCTGCGACAAGACAATCCTGATTGCAGAACTTACCTGTGGTACGTGGGGCTGATGCCTGACAAGGATCTGATAAGTCAGCCGTGAGTCACAGCCCGCAGCTTCTGTGTAGAGGTCAGCAGGACTCCAAATGCCAGGCCTGCCTCCTCCCCGGAGCAGGACAGACAGGTCTCCACTGCCCTCTGCCCCTGTCCTACCCCACCTCTGTCCCTGGGCCACCAGCCAGCCAGACACAAGGGTTCCCAAGGCTCCCACCAATCCAGCTCAGAACTTTCCCTCCCACGGTCACCTGTCTGGGCCTTCTCCTGGAGTTGGACCTGGTTCTGGGTTCTACGTCCTCCCAAGAAACCCTTGGACTTACCAAGGAGGGTGGCTTGTGGACAAGAAACCCCTGCTGCCAGGGGACAAACCAGGAGGCAGGCTTATGGGCTCTGTGGCAAGCCTGGCTGCTTTGTGATCCCACTGAGCTGGCGGTTGCTAAGTTACTTCTCCTTACAACCACAGGACTGTTCCCCGGCACCCCCTCTCCCTCACCCACTCACCTCCCCAGGTCTCTGTCCCCTCCTTGAGGGCAGGCAGGACATGCCAAGGGCCTCAGCTCCTTTTAAACGTCCTACCCCTGCCTCCCCAGCAGCACCTGTAGTAGGAATGAGGGGCAGGAGAAGGACGTAGGGCTGGATTCTCCCAGTGAGCAGCAGATGGATAGAGAGAACTGATCGAAGATGATTCTGGGGCTGGAGCCCAGCTTTGTCGGCACTGTGCCCTGTGCAGGGCTTGGCCTTCCTATGTTCTGTTCCTGCGGATGGATGTTCAGGGACTGTTTCCTAGAGAGGAGAACCCTCAACAGCATGGGAGTTCCCCTGGGCCCTGACATCTTTTAGATGCTATCACCTTCGTAAGCTGCTTGGACTGCCACAGACGCAGGATGGTGGTAAGAATCTTTGGTTCAAATCCCTGCCATTCTTCTTTACTGTGTGGCCTCAGACAACTCACTTGACCTCTGAATCCCAGTTCCTTTATCTTTGAAATGAAGATAGTATTTGCCCTTATTCTCACAGGATTAAAGGGCATATTAAGTGAGAGATTACACATCTTAGTGTTTAGAACTGTGCCTGGTACCAAGTAGGATCACTTGCTGATATCATCCCCTTTGGGGACTGGCATTGTGGAACAGTGAGTTAAGCTGCTGCTGGCAATACCAGTATCCTGTATGGGAGCACCAGTTTGGGTCCCAGTTGATCCAGTTCCAATCTGGTTTCTTGCTAATGTGCCTGGGAAAGCATCAGAAGTCTTTGAGCCTCTGCCACCCACATAGAGAGGTGGATGAAACTCCCAGGTCTTGGCTTCCTCTTGGCATAGTCCTAGATGTGGGCATTTGGAGAGTGGAAGAATGGATGGAAGAGTCTCTTTCTTTCTCTCTCCCTCTCCTTTTCTCCCCCTTACCCTCATCACTCTTCCCTTCAAAACAGTAAATACATTTTAAAAGTATTTTAAAAGTCTCCAAGGCATTCAGATGGAAATAGAGTCATTTGGAACTAGCACAGTGGCTCAACCAACTAGTCCTCTACCTACAAGCGCTGGCATCCCATATGGGCATTGATTTTTTTTCCTGGCTGCTCCGCTTCCCATCCAGCTCCCTGCTTATGGCCTGAGAAAAGAGCAAAAGGATGGCTCAAAACCTTGGACCCCTGCATGCTTGACGGACCAGGAGGCTCTTGGCTTTGGGTCAGCTCAGCTCTAGCTGTTGCAGCTATTTGGGGATTGAAGCAGTAGAAGGAAGATCTGTCTCTCATTCTCTCTGTTAATCTGCCTTTCAATGAAAATAAATAAATCTTAAATAAAGTAGTTCTGGGTTCCAGAAACAGGCCTAGAAAGGAAAAACAATTTGGAGCCAGTGTTCTGATCGCCCATTAAGCTGCCATCTGCAGTACTGCCATCCCATGTCAGAGTGCTGGTTCAAGTCCTGGCTGTTCCACTTCTGATTACATTATTTGTGATCATGTGCCTGGAAAAGGAGTGGATGCTGGCCCAAGTGCTTGGGTTCTTGTACCTAGGTGGGAGAGAGGAATGGAGTTCCTGGCTCCTGGCTTCAGTCTGGCCCAGTCCCAGCTGCTGTGGCTATTTGTGGAGTAAATCAGTGAATTAATGATCTCTCTCTTTTTTTCTCTCCCTCTATCTATTTGTCTCTCAAATGAGACATTACCTCCTCTGGGCCAGTAAAACAGGGTACTCTGCCTTACTTCTGGGTTGTTTGAAGGACAAGGGAAGTAAGGTGCCTGGTCGTGTGTCTGGTCCCATAAAGAAGCTCAAACAGGTGGATTGTGATCATTGTTCCTGCTGTGAACTTGATGGAATAGGATCACAAAGTCGGGTCCTTAGTCTGAGAGCTTTCTTGGGTAACTCGCTTTATTTCTTTGAAGCTCAACTTGAATGGCTGTCGGACAAGACAGGGCTTGTTCTTGACCCCTGTGGTGACTGACCTCAGAGGTCCGAGAGGTGCAAGCAGCTCTGCAAATGATGGAAAACTTTGCAGACAGTGCTTGGTGCTTGGTGCTTTGCTGGGAGGGAGGTTAGTGTTCTCCTAGCTGAGACTGCATCTCAGGGGTTGTCTCAGGCAGGGTCTCTGAGGTCAACATTCCTGGCTTTGAGACTGTCATATTCAGCTTCCGGGGTGGTAGGAAGCTAGACAGCAAAGCCAAACTCTAACAGAATTCTGTGCTTCCTGTCTGAGGGAGTTGGACTGTGGTGGACTGGCGAGGGTGGCCCCTCATTGGGACCTTGTGCCAGTGTCTGTCTATCCACAGGGGTCAGAATATGCCTTGTCTGTGCCTTCTGTGACTCGGCCCACCCTGGCTCCACAAGAAATAGGTGACCTTTGGAAGCCGTCCCTGAAACCTCCTCTTGCACGTCTCCAGGGGCCCTGGTGAGCATCCAGCTGCACAAAACTACGCTTGAAAGGAGAGAAGGCTTTCTGTCCCAGGGAACAGCTGCTTTCAGCATGTTTCGGGGTTTTTCTACAGTGTGAGCTGACATAGAAAAGAGGAAAAGCCATTCCCACCCTACCCCAGCTGCCTCAGAACTTGTCCACTATATCATTTTTTTTAATCTTTAAAAGTTTTATTATTATTATTTTTTGAAAGACAGACATCTTCCCTTTGCTGCCTCACTTCCAGATGCTAAGAGCCAGGAACTCTATTCAGGTGTCCCACAGAGCAACAGGGAACCAAGTCTTGGGCCATCACCAGTGGCCTCTTGGAGGCTGCATTAGCAAGAATCCAGAACAGATCCAAGCAAGACATGAACCCCTGAACTTCCGTAGGAGATGTGGGTGTCCCAACCAGCGTTGTAGCTGCTGTACTCAAGGCCTGCCTGCCCAGGCTGTTACTTAGAACTGGACACATAGTCTACATATGGAGTGCAGCTGGTAGTGGCCAAGAAGGGGGTACCTTAAGTTAGGTCTCTGGCGGGACCAGCTCTGTGGCATAACAGTACTACTGAAGTATTTTTTTTTTTCCTTTTTTTCTGTTTTCAGCTTCATGGACTTCTGTTCTTAATCATTCTCTTTTTTCGATTGTGTTGGGGTTAGTTGGCTAGGCTTTTTTTTTTTTTTAAGATTTATTTATTTCATTGGAAAGGCAGATGTACAGGGAGGAGGAGAGACAGAGAGAAAGATCCTCTGTCCGATGATCCACTCCCCAAGTGGCCACAACGGCCAGTGCTGTGCCAATCCAAAGCCAGGAGCCAGGAACCTCCTTCTGGGTCTCCCACACGGGTGCAGGGACCCAAGGCCTTGGGCCGTCCTCGACTGCTTTCCCAGGCCACAAGCAGGAAGCTGGATCAGAAGTGGGACCACCGGGATCAGAGCCGGCGCCCATATGGGATCCTGGCGCGTTCAAGGTGAGGACCTTAACCACTATGCTATCGTGCCGTGCCTAGCTTGAAGTAGGTGCTGATATCACTGAGTTGAACCTTTGCCCCTTCAATCTGTACCTTGTCCTCCCAGCACTGCCTTTGCAGTGTTCTGCAGAGTTCAGTATATTATATCTCCATTTTTGCTTAGCTTTCTTTTTTCTTTCCTTAGGACTTTCTTGGGTTGCTCTGTGGATTATTTAGGACTATATGGTTTAGTTTTCAGTATCTTTGGAATTTTTTGTCATCTGCCTGCTATTCATTTCTAATTAATTAATTAATTCCATTGTGATAGAAGGACATGTTTTATAGTAGTTTAACAATTTGCCATCTGTGAAGGCTTATTTTATGGAGCTGGGTGTGGCCTGAATTGGTATTCACTCTGTGGGCATTGGGAAGGATGCGTGTGCTGCTGCTGTGGGATAAAATGTTCTGTGGATATTGGTTAGAGCCTGCTCATGGATGGTGTTGTTGAGTTCTTATATATCCTTGCTCATTTTCTGTCTAACTCTACCACTTGCCAAAAGGGGAGTGCTAGAGTCCAGGGGGTTAAGCCATTGCCTGTGATGCTGGCGTCCCACGTGGGCACTGGTTCAAACTTGGCTGCTGCTCTTGTGTTTCAGCTCCTGCTCATGTACTGGAGAAAGCAGCAGAGAGTGGCTCAAGTCCTCGGACTCCTGCCACCTGTGTGGGAGACCCACATAGAGGTCTGAACTGCTGGCTCTACCCTGGCCCAGCCCTTGATGTTGTTGGCATTTAGGAAGTAGACCAGGAGATGGAGGATCTTTTTTTCTCTGTCATTAAGTCTTTTAAATAAGTAAATAAATGTTAAGAAGAAAGAGAGATTGAAACTTCCAATTATAGTTGTAGATTTGCACATTTCTCCTTTTTATTATTTTTCTTCATGTATTTTATGACTTGTTGCTGCCTTCTGATGAATTGGCACTATCATCATGATGTAATGCCTATCTGATTTTAATACAGCTACTGCTTCTTTAATTACTTTTACATGACTTATCTTTTCTATCCTTTTATTCTATGCCTATTTTGTTACCTTTGAAAAGTATTTCTTATAGAAAGTGTGTATTTGTGTCATGAGTTTTACTCATTTTTCACCAATCCATGTGTTTGTTTTCTATTTTCTTTTTCTTGGATTAATTGTATTTCTTAATAATCCAATTTTAATTTCTCTATTATGTTTTTGAGTATGTATCTTTGTAGAGATTTCTAGTGGTTGCTTTGGGAACTGCGTTACTTATATATAGACAGCTTATCACAGTCTACTAGCCTCCTGGTTTAAACAGTTCAAGTGAAGCTTATTTCTTATTATGTTCCTTCTGCTCCCCTTTTTATAAAAGTAGTATTGTTTTTAATCCGTATGTCTGTCCCTGTGCTCCTCCTTCCTGATGTTCCAAAGTATTTTTACTTATTTATGTATTTATTTTTATTATTGTTGCATTTGTGTTTAAAGATCTTCCACTAGCCCCTCTTTAAGAACAAGCTTACTGGTGACAATACAGTCCCAGCTCTCACTGGCAGGTGCAGCAGCTTAGCCCAGTCTGGCTGCCTTCCAGCCCTAGCACTCATGTGATCTGGTGGGTGTTGTGGTCCAGCAAAGCCTGTTTTGCACTGTATCCTGGCTTTCATGCCAGTGTATACTGTGGACTGGCCCAGCCCGGCCTGCCCCCAGACCTGGCTCACACATATGCCAATAGTTTCTGCAGCCTTACCCACCCTAGTCTGCTTATAACCCTGGCTCTTGCACTCATCAGTGGGAGCTGAAACCTGGCAGGGGAGTCCCTAGAGTTCTCCTACCAGGCCTGTTCCCAGACCTGGATCTTGTGCTTTGCTGGTGGGTACTTCAATCCAGCCTGGCATAGCCTACCTGCAGTCTCAGCTATTGCTAGTGGATATCACAGCCTAGCTCAGTCAGGCACATCCACACCCTGTCCTAGCTCTTGTTTGTGCCAGCTGGTGCTACAACATGGTCCAACTGAGCCTGTCCCCAGACCTGGCCCACACAAAGCTGATGAGTGCTGTAACTTTGCCTGGCTTGGCCTGCCCTCAGCCCAGGTTCTTGTACTCCCCACCAGGATCTATGGCCTAGTGGGGGAGTTTCCCAGGTACTCCTACCAGACCTGCTCCCAGACCTGAATCTCGTGTCTGCTTGCAAGATCTGCTATCATTCACGGCCTTTGTATGTGCTGCTGGGTGCTGCAGCATGGCCCTGCCTGACCTCCTCTCAGCCCCATTCCAATGAGTGTCAGGTGAATTCCTGTCAAATGAGTTCCATGGTCTAGTTTAGCTAGGTCTGTCACCATCCCCAGCTCTTGCACAAACTAGTAGATGCTGCAGGCCCAAAAGTCCCCAACAGAATCTGCCTCAGATTTAGTTTTCTTGTATTGCAGTGGATGCTAAAGCCCACCCTAATATGGTCCATTCCCCTACCCTGACACTTGTGGGCAGGTACTACAGCCTAGCCCAACTAAGCATGTCCCTCAGCCTCAGCTTTTGCACGTGCTGGCAGGTATGCTACTTAGCCCAGCCCAGGTCTCCCACATGGGTGTACATACCTGACCCAGATATGCCCTCCAGTTTTCCCCCTCTAAGCCACTCTGTCTCAGTTTCCTGGCCTACCTGTTCTGTCTCTGTCAAATATGCCTTCAAATGCACTGTCTAACATGTTCCCCAGACTCCCTTCTCTGGGGCATCTATAGCTCCTCCACCCAACCTCCCCACCTGGGGGCCAGAGTGGCACGTCCAAGCCCAGCATACCTTGCCTTCCTCACATATTAAAAAAAAATAGAATAGGCAACTATGCTGGAACATTTGTATAGTTAACAAAAATTTAGCATTAGCCAGGCCCAGGATGCCTTCCAGCTATTGGCTGCTTTTTTTCCCAACGGTGTAATACCTAGGTGTGGGGCAACCTAGGCAGTTGTCTACAGCTGGGCGAGGGTTCTGTTTTTTCCCCATTCATCTCAATTGTGTTCCTAACTGCTCATTGAATCCTTATATCTATATTTCATTATGGCTATTATAAAGTGTCAGATAAGTCTGACCATCTCAGTCATTTTAAAGTCTGATATATTGTATGTTCTAAGATTTTTTCCACACCATCTACATTTTAAAATTTATTGCATGAAGCCATATCTTTGTGATGTTTATAGGAACATATATAATGTTATAATGATTTCTGACATTGCAGTGAATTCATCTTCTCTCTCTTTCCTTGAACGAGTACTGCTAGGAATATTTTTATTCCTTTTTCTTCAAAGAACCAATTTGTACTTTCTGATCCTCTTGGTTATTACTATCCTGACCATTCATTTTCATTACTTTTGTGTTCCTTTTTATATTCTTGATATTGGTGGCTATTTAAGTCATTGACTTTTGGCTACCTTCTTTTCCAATATATTGTGTGTTTAAGGCTGTAATGGCTGTAGCCTATGAGTTTCTTAAGTTTATAGGAGACAAATGTCACCTTAGCATAGCTGCAATCTACATTTCTTTAATGAGTCTTTTGAACATCTTTTCACATGTTCAGGTGCTATTTGTACATGTTTTCTGTGACCCAACTATTTCTTACTTGTTTTTGGTTGGTTAGTCTTTCTTACATGAATATATAAATTTATGTAGTACAAAAAGTATCCTTTTATCATAAGAGTAATAAAGGCATTTGATTCTACTTTGTTTTTATGCTGTGGACTCATATTTAGAGTCTTCTTGCTAAACCGATACTGTGCAGAAAATTTAACTCATTTCAATTCCCTTCCCTTTGATGGGCTTTCATTCTGTCCTCTGAGTTCTCAATGTACAGAGACCAGAAGCATGGACATTGGAGATAGGCCTCTGTTCTCCAGCTGTGTGAACTTAGATAAACTTGGACAATTTCTAAGTTTCCTCATCTGTAAAATAAGGATGATAATTCTGTTAACCCAATGGGGATTGTTGGATTATTAAATAAGATTCTGCATATATAATCACACAGGCCTATAAAGACTTAATAAATGGAATTTTAAAAATTCTTTTTATCAAAACCAAGCAAATTTTCCACGAAAGGGCTGCAGTCTTATTTTAATATTATTCCTCATTAGTGTGTGCGTAACATCCTCTGAGCACAGCCATGTGCCAATGGGGTACTTTGATAAGGGCTGGTTGTTCTCAGGGTTTGAGTCTCTGCCAGGCTCTTGGGGTGCACCTGCCAAGGTGCTGCCTGTGTCTTCATTGTCCTGAGGTTTACCTGACTAGCGGAGAGGTTTTCAAGGTCTTTCAGACAAGACAGGAAGGAAAGAGAGGGGGAGGGCTTGACCCCACGCGGCTTACCTGGGATGATTAAAGTCACCTAACTCCCTGATACCTGAGCAAGACTCAGAGCTCCAGAGCTGACATGTATGGACTGGTCCAGGCCAGCACTCAGCAAGGTCACTCAACTGGAAGAGCAAACATCAGAATAGAAAGAAGCCTGAGGCCTCCAGAATGTCTAAGGCCATAAATCAAAACAAGCTTCCTGTGTCCATTCCTTCCAACTTCAGTGGCTCTTCTCTGATGTTCTAGCTCCTCCCACCTTTACATTCTTAGTGTCCAATGATTCCTATAACAACGTGTATCTCGTTAGCGATCCTGTAAGCTCCAAAATATCAGAGATCATCTTGTTTATCACCAAGCACAGGACTTTGACCTGTGTGGTGTTCTATGGGTGTGTGTGCTTAGTATTAATGCATCAAACTCATGGGACAGCCTGATGCCCACTATTCACTGAATGAATGAACCAATCATTCACAGAGTCTCAGGTGTGTCTTCAGATCATTAATTTGCTGTCTGTGTCCTGGCCTTGTTCCTACCAAATGTTTGCTAGTATTGGTCGATGTGTGACCACCTCTCTTGACAAGGCTTGCTCATTCATAGAAAGTTGTTAACACTGAGCTTAAGTATATCTCTCTGAGGCTTCACAGTGGTATTCCTGTTCTCTCATTTCAGGGCACACAAATAAAATCTAGACTTTCTTTGCTATGATAACCCTTGATTCAATTTAAGTACCCACTCTGTTTCTTCTCCAAAAAAAAAAAAATCATGAAACCATTTATCAGACACGTTTGTGTAGGGTCTATAACATGGACTAGAGAATACAAAGATGAAAAGATGTAGTACCTGTTCTCAAGTGGTTATCAGCCTCATTGGGAGCCATAAAATGAAGATAGAATGTGAGAAGTGTCAGGAGTACAGAGACAAAAGGGAAGAGAATGCTCGGCCACTTGGAATTCTTGGGGAAGATTCTGCCAAGGAATGAGATGTAGAATTTCCTGAGTGGATCAAGAAGCAGGGGGATAGTTTGCAAAACTCTGAGAGTACAAAAACCTGGGGTATGTCAGGTGGCCATTCAGTAGTTCTGTGTGGCTAGGGACTCCAGAAGGCCTAGGTTATTCAGAACAGCCCTGTGGATGCCTGCTGGTCTGTAAAGCACAGCGCTTTTGCACAGCTGAGAATAAAGTCTTAGGGTGAGGTGGAAATGGTGGAGATGAAGACAACCAGAGGCAGGGGCTGATCATAGGGGTTTTATGAGCCAAATTCAAGAACTGGGGTTCATACAGTGTCTTTCCCTGTGGAGACATCTTCTCTACATGTGCTGTAAGTCGTGGAGAGATAGGGGCATACACGGATAGATGTTCATTGCTATGAGTTACCGTTTAGGAGGTGGTCACAGGGCACGTGATTTCCACACTGCCTGGACTGAAGCCTGGGCAGCCTCTGCTGACACTTGTTTGTTCTTGCCCCATAGCTGAGTCGGCCTTGAGTTTTGACTTGTTTTTGTGGTTGTGGGGCTGCGGCCAGAGACGACATTGGGCAATCCCCACAGGGCCTTCCGCTCCCAATTAGAAACTTAGAGACACTTCCCTGGAGGGAAGTAGCTGGCTCAGAAGTGGGGCCGCTATTATAAACAGTTTGTTCTTAGGGACCGGTGTGACCTGTGTACTGAAGGAACTTGTCAGGAAATTCAAATAAAATGAGTTTAATTGCCCCTAAAAACAGCGAAGTCACTGGGGGTGTTTAGATGTTTGAATGGGAAACTGCTGGAAACAATTTAAACAGTTGAAATATTTGAACTAAATGGAAAACAGATGGCAAGGGTGAACATTTGAAAGCAGTTTCCCCAGCAGGGCCTGTCAGCAAGCAGCAAGCAGCGGTTTGCACTCCAAAATCAAAGCGGCAATTTCCTCCAGAAGATGCACAGGCCTGGCTTCAGGTAGTGTTGTACATCAGGAAGCTGTGTGGCAGGGGCTATGGGAGCACCTTAGAGGCCTCCCATCCCTGCCACTGCACCTCCACTTTGGTACGTGGCAGGATCTGAAGCTGCTGAGATGCCTGGGTTACCTGTGCTGCTCCTTCATTGGCTGGCATTACTGAACTCTGAGGCTTCATCTTAGTCCCTTTTGCACTGCTGTAAACAGAACAGAGGCTAGGCAGAGCAAGCTGGGAGTACCAGGACCTGGTGAGGATGGAGGATCTTCTTGCTCTATTATTCCATGACAGAGGGGCCAAGAGGGGGCAACAGACATCTGGGTCAGGCTACCTAAATCTTTTATAGGGAACCTCCGGGAAACAGACAGTGGTATCAATCCATCAAAAGGCCAGAACTCTCCTGGTTTCACCCTCTCTTGAAGGACTCACTTCCTGGCATTGTCTACCAGAGATGAAGGTTCCAACATGTGAGCATCCAGGGACAACTTCAGGACACAGTGGGCATGTTTTAGAACACAGGTGTCTTGGCTTGATAGTCAGGCTGTTGTAACAAATTGCTACAAATGGGTGGCCTGAGCCACAAAACTGTATTGCCCTACAGTTCTAAATCCAGATATCTGAGAGCAAGGCCTTAGCAAGGCTGGTTTCTTCTGACAGCTGGCAGAGAACAGCCATGCCCTGGCTGTCCCCTGGTGCTGAGGTTTTGCTGGCAATCTGGAGTGTTTTGGCCTCTAAAATCATCATATCATCTTTATCTTCAACAGCATTTGTCTCACATGCATATCTGTTCAAATTTCCCCTTTTTGTATGGACATCAATCATCTTTGGCCAGTGGCCCACCTGACTCCATTGCTACCTTGTCTTAACTCATTCTTTTATTTCCAAATAAGGTCATCTTCCTTGGCACTGGCATTCAACTGGAAAGTTGCTGGGGACACCATGCAACCCATAACACATGACATTGATAATTGTAGCACCCTGTGGGTCATTGCTGCGACCAGCTCTATTTGATGGGAAACTTTTAAGGGAGAGGTGCCCTGATACTGATGCAACTGATAAAAGATGCAACACACTGCCTCCTGACTCATTTAGTTTGTCCTGCATATTGATTCTCCATGGATGCCCTGGTGTGAGGGCCTGTCTGACAGCCTGTGGCTCTGAGACTCTTTACAATGCCTTATATAACTCAGAGGGCTGTATTTTAACCCAAGTTATTATTCTAGAATTAACTATCTTCACTTCTTGCCTGGGTGAATAGAAAAACCTGCAGAGGTATCCATCCATTTGGGTCTTTTCCCAGCCAACTCCATACCATGCAGCTTCTTTGGGAGGCTGGAGTCACAGGGAGAGTCCCAGCTGCTCCACTTCTGTCCTAGCTCCTGCTAATGGAGCTGTGAGAGCTACAGACGATGGTCCAAGCACTTGAGTCCCTTGCAACCTGGGTTGGCAACTCAGATAGCATCCCAGGCTCTTGGCTTTGGCCTGGGCCAGCCCTGGCCATTGGGATCGTTGAGAAGGAACCAGAGAATGGAAGATCTCTTTATCTGGGTTCAGATCGGCTCAGCTCTGGGCATTGCGGCTGCTTGGGGAGTAAATCAATGGATGAAAGATCTTCGCCTCTGTCTCTCCTCCTCTTTGTATATTTGACTTCCCAGGGGAAAAAAAATCTTAAAAATAATAATAATAAAAATAAATTTTAAAAACCTGCAAATGTGGCAGAGCTTGGTTTCTTGGTGTAAATGTCCTCTTCGGTGACTGGCTGTTCTTTGGACAAAGTCAAAACATAATATCACAGGAGATCCTGAAGCCTGCTTTCCAGTTTCGTTTGCACTTACTATAAAATAAAAACAACAAACAAACCTCAGTTGCATCAACGATGTCCTCTTGTTTCTTGATGTAGCTAGCACTGGACAATGGCACTCAGTCTGGGAGTATCCCTTGAGCTCTGATCCTTTGACTCTCAGACTTGTCTGTGCAGGTGAGGTATTCAATTAAATAAACACATAAACAAAACTTCAATGAGCTATCCCAAGTTCTAGGAGCCCCTCGGTTCATATTTCCTTTATGACCTTTTATCATGGTCATGAGACCAGTTACGCAGATTATCACAAGGAGATAACCATGCCTGTTTGTCCAGATATTGTACTGGCTTTCTGTTTCCTGGCGCTGAGAATAAAGAAGGCTTGCATATTGCACCTGCCCCCAGCGCTCAGCAAAGACGAGGAAGGTGTTTGTGGGTGGTAGTACTAAGCATTATTTCCTCTGTAGGGAGGACCTTGATCCCCTTGGAAGCCATAGTCCTGATGTCCAACACAGCTTGCACAAGCCAGGCAATGCAGACATTCCATTGTGTCTGCCCTAAGAAAATGGGAGTTTGGACTTTCAAACAAATGTTTATCTATTTGATAAACAGAGAAGAGAAGAAGTGGAGGGTTCCCATCCACTGGTTCATTTCCCAAATGGCCATAACAGCAGTCCAGACTGCAGGGACAGGCCAAACCCATCTGAGTCTCCCACATAGATGGCAGGGTCCCAAGAGCTTGAATTATTACTGGTTACCTCTCAGAGTACACATTAGCAGAAAGCTAGGGTCAGTGTTGGAGCTGGAACTTGAGCCCAGATACTCTAATATACTGGAGTCCCAAGTGGTGTCTTCACCCCTATGACAAATGCCAACCTTTACATGTTAGTCCTGGACAGTTGGACACACAGAAAAGATTAAGTGCTTTCTTTCTTTCCATTAAATGCTGAAAAGGCACTATGAGTGACTCTGAAGGCTGCATCTAGGGGGCAGCAATGAGTCCTTTATTGGGCTCGTTCTTGGAGTACCAAAGCTGTTGCCTTCATTGAACACAAAGCATCACAGTCCTGGCAAAGAGAACAGGAACAATGTCTGACTCAGGAGGCTCCTGGCACAACAGAAGGTGAAAGCTGAAAGAATCTGCACACACCAAAAATCTGGTGTGGATTCTGGCTTTCCTGGGAATATTGAGATATTGGGCTTATACCACCCTCCTATATGAAGTTGCCACATCCATGGCACTCTGTTCCATGCCCCTCTTTCCCATTCCCAGGAAACTATGTGGTTCTTTTCCAGAGCCCTCAGCACCACCTAACTCACTATGTACTTTCCCCATGGATGATGCTCCTTGGTCTGTCTCCATCCACTATGTGTCTATTGCCTAATGGAAAGGACCCTTGCTTGGCTCAGTGAGACATGCCAGACTCATGATATTGCAATCAGTGCTGAATGATTGAATCAATGAACTCAAGGTTTATATCCCCAAACAGCATGTTGCACTCCCTGAAGGCAGGTGCATAGCACACACCTGCTCTACATATCTGTTCCTACTGACCTGCTCACTGGCCTCCACTCCCATTCCCTATCATCTCTCTGGCCACATGGATCTTCCTGACCTTGGCCCTGGCACATGCTCTTTGTTCTCTGCTTGGTGAACTCCTGTTTGTCCTGCCCTCTCAACTCATATTGGCCTCTATTCTTTTGCCTAGGCCACTCACCTGAAAATGGAGTGTAACCCTGCCCTTAGATCTTTCAAAAACCTGCTGGAGAAAATTCTTTCACCCAGGTTTTAAAGACATGTACACTTTTTGTTGTGGTAGTGTGTGGATGGGTGACCCCTGACTTCCTTGACCTCTGAGCTGTGGGGTGCAGGTACTCCAAAGCCTTCCCAGGCTCAACCCAGTTGAGTCAGCCTGGGAACCGGTTCTGCAGGGCCAGGTAAGGAACAACCGTGGGAGGAGGAGGTTTGTGATGTCCCCAAGGGCCCTCTCTTTACCTGGGACTCAGGTTTCACTTAGGTTTCACAGCTCCCATCTGTGTCAACAAGGTAGGGAGCCATGTGGTCCCCTCCTGGCAAGACCAGCTCAGGTACTGCTCCCAACCAACAAGTCTGGGACAGAGGGCTGTTTTGGGCAGGGAGGATGTGCAGAGGTGGTGATACCAAACACAGTCTCCTGGGAAGGGTGACTGAAGGGGGCCACAGAGAATTCTGCAGGCAGAGGCATGTGCCCTGTACCCGATTTTGAAATGAGGAAAATGAGGTTCAAACAGGGCAGGTGATAGAACCAACATTACATTGTAACACACGAATATCAAAGAGAATATGAAAACCCTTGGTTCTCATCACATTTTCTGGGACTGAAATGTCAGAAATTCTGGGTTTAGTCCCTGCTGGCTGTAGGGCTCAGGTACAGACAGAATGGAGAGAGCTGAGCAACTGCTACCCGGGAATGCATGATATACAGAGAGCAGAGAGCCCTGTTTTTCACACGCTCTGTCTGCAAAACAGCCCTGTGTGGGGAAAGCTCCACAGAGAGTCTGGTAGCATGGACCTAGATGATGCTTGGGTTCTTTCCAGCTCAGCAAATACTCGGCTGTGATTACTGAGATGGGGCTTATGTTGGTGTGTGCTCCTGTCATCACTTCTCATTTTGGCATGGTGGAAATGGAACACGTTTTGATTGTCACAATGAAGGAGACAGGGACTTCTCTGAGGTTCAATGATGGGATTCAGTCCCTCACAAGGAAGAATGGTCCTGGGTCCTGGGCGTCTTAGAGCTTCCTCACACAACTCTTGCAGCTAAAAAGGGAGTTCATGGTCACATGGGTCAAGAGCTCAACTTTACTTGATGTACGAGAAGAGTGGAAGGGTGTGTGTGTAACATGGTTTCAATAGACACTCCTGTGGTATACTTGCTGTGTGGAAAGTTTCATGTAAGTTATCCTTTATTTTGTTCAGAATTTCATCTACTGCTAATGTATAGTTTTAGAAAAGTTAGATCATCGTGTCAATGCTATATTCTGGACTTTCTAGTTTACTCATTCATGAAGCTTGAATATAGTTATATGACTAACTTTATTCAACCTTAAAAATATCTGATGCTTAAAAATATCTGATAGGGGCCCGGCGCGATGGCGCAGTGGTTAAGGTCCTTGCCTTGCACACCTGGGATCCCATATAGGCGCTGGTTCTAATCCCAGCAGCCCTGCTTCCCATCCAGCTCCCTGCCTGTGGCCCAGGAAAGCAGTCGAGGACGGCCCAAAGCTTTGGGACCCTGCACCCACGTGGGAGACCCGGAAGAGGCTCCTGGCTTCGGATCGGCATAGCATCGGGCCGTTGCGCTCACTTGGGGAGTGAATCATCGGATGGAAGATCTTCCTCTCTGTCTCTCCTCTCTGTATATCCGCCTTTCCAATAAAAATAAAATAAATCTTTAAAAAAATATATCTGATAGGATTGGTGGTGTGGCACAGTTGGCTAAGCTGCTGTGTACAAGTCCAATATCAGAGTGCCAGTTTGATTCCTGGCTGCTCTGCTTCTAATCCCAGTTCCCTCCTAATGTGCCTAGGTAAAGCAATGTAAGAGGGCCCAAGAATTTGAGTTCCTTCTACCCACGTGGGAGAGTAAGATAGAGTTCCTGGCACCTGGTTTTAGCCTGGCTAAGCACTGGCCATTTCAGCCATGAGCCAGAAGATGGAATATTTATTTTTCCTTTCTCTGTCTTCTGTCTGACATTCTGCCTTTCAAATAAATAACTTATTATTAAAAAGCTCCAACACAAGAGGAAAGCTAGTACCAGCATTCAACTAAGCATGATCTTCTCTTAAATGCAGATTGATCCTTTGTAAGCTGATGCATCTGCTGATGCAAAATTTTGTCATCATGACGTTGGAATACAATGCTGCTTTACAAAAAGCATTGTATGTGTAGGCAGGTTCTGTTGAGATTCAGGAAACTGCCCAAAAGTATGACACTTAGGTATGCTGGGAGCCTTGAGATAAAGAAGCAAGTTTCTTCAGACCGGCTGCTGCCAGCCTCTCATTCACCCCTTTTCACTCTCTTCCCAAAGCAGAGGAGGAGCTGTCTGTGAGGTTCCCTTATCTACCTAAAGATAGAGCCTCCAAAGAGGAAGTCAGCCATCATGCACTCCCCTCTATGGGGAATCTCATCGAGCAGGGATGATTCATGGTGGAGGGACAAAGGACTGGAGGTGGACACTCTTCAGTCTTGGTCACAAGGGGCACCTGTGTTTATGAGGGCCATTCTGGGACAGCTTATTTATTTCCCAGGAGACTTCTCTGTATAACAGGGCAGGCTGGGCTCACTGTACTTTTTCTTCCTCACGTTCCCATTACTTATACCACCATCCCCAAAGGCCCAGGTACCTGTTCCTTTCTATGGGATGCTGTAATCGCTTCAATAATTTGGCCCTTCTCCAATCCTTATGCATTATGGGACTCCTGTACACACACATGTCCTAAGTCTGTATAGTTCTCTTGCTAACCTGTCCACTGTCGGTTTATCAGGTCTTCAGAGGTAGAAAGAAAGTATTTTCTAAGGTTTCTAAGAATCTGATTTCAGAATGGAAAAGAGGGGAGTTACACATGTAAAAAAAAATTGTTGTAAGGCTGGCACATGGCACAGCAAGTAAAGCTACCACCCACAGCACTGGAATCCCATATAGGTGCTGGTTCCAGTCCTGGATGCTCTAATTCTGATCCAGCTCCCTGCTTATATTCTGGGAAAGCAGCAATTCTGGGAAAGCATCGCTTGGGTCCCTGCACCCTTGAAGAAGCTCCTGGTTCCTGGCTTCGAATAGGCCCAGCTCCAGCCACTGTGACCATTTGAGGATTGAACCAGCAGATGCAAGATCTTGATTTCTAGCTCTTTCCCCTTTGTGTAGCAATACCTTTCAATTTAAATAAATAAATAAATAAATCTAAAAGAAACCCTATTTTTAAGAAAAAAAGATTTATTTGAAAGGCAGCATTATAGAAAGGGAACACACACACAGAAAGATAGATAGATAGATAGATAGATAGATAGATAGATAGATAGATACATAGATACATAGATAGATACATAGATACATAGATAGATACATAGATACATAGATAAAGCCAGAATAAGAGCGAGAGAGACAGACAGAGAGATACCTTCCACCCAAATGGCCATAGCAGCTGGGGTAGGGTCAGGGAGGAGTCAGGGAGAGCCAAGAGTCAGGGATCTCTCCTGGGTCTTCCACATGGATGCAGGGATCTAAGCACTTGGGCCACCCTCCACTACTTTTCCAGGCTTATCTGTCAGAAGCTGGATCAGAAGTAGAGCAACCAGGATTCGACAGGCATCTCATGGGGAGGTTGGTCTCACAGGCTGCATCTTAACTCAATGCACCATGACACCAGCCCCAAGAAGGTGTTGGATCCAGGTGACTTGGGAATTGCTGCAGGAAAACACTAGATCTGTAACTCTCCAACAAGTTTTGCAAAGACCTGAGTTGTGGCAAGCAGAGAGAAAGGGGTATGTTGCCTGAATTAATTCACTTGTCCCGATCAGATTGTGATGGGGATGGAAGCCAGGTCCTCAGCTGTGTGGTGAGAACTGGTCTGGGCAGTCTTAACTGATCCAAATTCAGATCAGAATCTCAAATGAACACACCCCTGGAAGCACGCATAGATGCATACACTACTAGTCTTGGGTGCCTACTGTGCATCAGGCCCATACGTGTTTTATACATGTGTCTACCTCTGGCAATTGTCTTATTAACATTTGCTATACAATGGAAAAAAGTCCAGGTTCAGTTAATACACCCAGCTGAGAGGGGCTGGGAGACAGGACTCTATTTGCTGTCAGGCCTTGTTACAGTTCCTCCACATCTTGTGTGACAAACTCAACAGGGCTAAGATAGAAAAATGGGACAAGCTGAAATGCAAGAGCAAAATCCACCACCTTCAATGAAACAACACAACAGAAAAGCAAGCAAGAGAATCAGAACAAGGCATGCACTGCCAGCATGCATCAGACATTTCCACAGACAATAGCTTCCTATGCTACTTCCTTTAGCTGTGCAAGTGTGGAAACTGCAGAGTGGCTCAAATTTAAATGACTGTGTTGTCCAAAAATGGAGAACTAGTATCAACAGAGATTGAGTTTCTCCTATCTGCCTGTATGGCTGTCAGGGAAGGAAAGCAACTTGTGGTTTGTTGGTGAAGGAAGAAGTGAGGTGAGATGGTGTTAGATCCAGAGGCAAACCCAAGCTGGTCTAAAGTGCCTTGCAATACAAATCAGAGTGCCATTTGCTTCTGAATTATTGGAATGCACACTTTTTTTTACAATATGCAGGTAAACATTTTCAAAGCTTGGAAAGGAACTTGCTGAGGGCCACATAGTGATTTCTGGGTAGAGGCCCTTTTCATCTGCCTTCAAAGCTGCTGTCAGGGCAGGTCACAGCTGGCATCCTTCTGCTAAAGGAAGTTTATTTCTTTGATAAAGTCTCCCTGTTTTTGATGTTTTGCTAGGAGTCTGTGTGCAGCCCATGGTGAGCTTCTTTGGGAAAGGTGGGGCTTCCTTGGGAAAAGAGTCTTGGTTTGGTTATATTCTGGGTTTAATTGAATTCGTTCCTGGGGTGTGTGTCTGGGCAAGGCCAGAGGACCCCACCAAGCCATTCTAACACTGATCCATCTGGAGTGGCCATGGCTGGGCACTTGCTCCCAGCTAGGTGTGCTCCCATGTCTGGCTGGCCTTTCGGTTGTCTTCTTGGTGGCCATCTAGACTGCCACTGGAACTGTCTGCTGTTTCCCTGGGCATTCTGGGCTCTAGAAACTGTGATGGTTTCCTGTGGAGGGGCTTTTCTGTGGGCTGTTTTTCTACAGGAAACATGTAAAGGCTGCAACTCTTGTAAGGTCTATGCACGGTGCTGTCCTGCACCAAACTCCCCAAGAAGATCCCTGGTTGTACAAGAAACAGGGATGGAAGCATGGAGTGCTCTCTTGCCTTGTAGATGGCAGAGTGTAAGCTCACACGCAATGGGGAGGGATGTCCCTGAGCCGGCCACAGATGGCTGCTGGTTTAAGCAGAATCATGCTTGTTAGCAGGAATTGTTGGAACCATCAGCAAAGGCAAGCACTGAGTGCAAGTCTCCCAGTATAACCCAAAGAAGCCCTGTGGCCTTCAGGCCCTCTTACATCACAGCACCCACTCCTCCCTAAGATCTGGGTCAGCAGCAGGAACTCCAGCACCTCACTGGCTCTCCATTGCATTTCCAATCCCTTCCAACCTTTTGTGGAAGGACTGGAAGCATTGGTTCTCCCAACTCTCACACATGCAATAGTTTTTTTCCTATCAGTCTCCTTAAACCATGCCCCACCCACACAACACACACATAGACGCATACACAATACTGATAAAATATGCTATTCCAGTACACAAGGAAGCACTTTGTCAGATTCTAGTGGTGTGAGACCTCTGCTGGGAGGCTGCAAGCACCTGCATTTCTAGCAAGCTTGCAGATGATGCCACTTCCGCTCTTGGGAAAACACACTTCTAGTATTGAGGCTCCAGGCCACTCCACCTCTGCCTCCCACCAGCCAGCTAAGTCATCATGTTACATTGCCCTCTGAGGGAATATGGGCATGGGGCAGAGTCAGTGCTTGGGCCCTCTTTCTTCCTCTCACCCCCACCCCAGCTCCTCTCTCTCTCTCTCTCTCTCTCTTTCTCTCTCTGTCTCTCTCTCTCTCTCTCTCTCTCTCTCTCTCTCACACACACACACACACACACACCCTCAGACTCACAGAACTATAAGCCCAGGCCCATGATCCAGGTTGAGTTTTGCTAGGAATGTCTCTCCATGCTCTATCTCTGTTTTCTGGGGCTGAGCTGGATCAACAAGCATATCTGAGTCCCTCCCTTGGCTTTCCAGTTCAACTCCACCCCAACCTACTCGGGAGTCTTTGGCAAGAGCACTAACTTCTCTAGTCTTGGGGCCCTTGTTGACAGGTTAGGGGTGATGCAAACATCCTGACCCAGGCAAGTAAAGACAACTTGGGGCCTTGTACATAAAGATGCCTATGATCGTTCTTGGCAAAATAACGACCAGTCAACACGGTTGAATACCTGGGGAGCTAGTGAGAGCTAACAAATGGTACTCCATTCATGAATGAGGTCTATAGGCAGGGGTCAGACACGACTTGTCCTCCAGTCATCACAGGTTCATGACTCCAGACCAAAGGATGGGGAGTGGCAGTCAAGAAGACTGTGAGTTGGGAGGGGGGGGTGTTGTTATAATGTGAAGAAGAAATAAAGCAGAAGGGAGGTATGGGACATGAGGATGGCCTGCCTACACCCCAGAGTAACTTCTGATGAGTACTTCAGAGTACTTCTGATGCCTATCTTCTGTCCCTAGCACACTGAGCTTGCCTGTCTGTTTGGGAATAGCAGCAAGAGAGGTAATGATGTGTATGCGTGTGCATGTGTGCATGTGTGTCAGTGATTCTGAGGCTCTGGGTGGCAGAGAAGGCTAGGACTTTTGAGGGAGCAGGGGAGAGGAAGGGCAGAGCGGACCTGCCTTAGCTTTTCTCACTGAGGAACTGGGACACGCTAATGGGCTGTGCTGTGATAAGGAAAAAAATCTCACCACAAAATAATGATAATGATGGGTAGTGAGGATGCCCTAATTTCAGATCATGACAGCACTTGGCAAGGGGTTGGGACTGGCTGTTATCATTGTGTCATTTCTGATTGAAATGTTCCAAGAGTCCTTCTAAGTGTCATTTAAAAATCTATTAAAAAAATAGTTGTCATTACTGGCAACTTTACTCTTGACTGATGTATTTTTTAAAGGAGTTATTTATTTATTTGAAAGTCACAATTACAGAGGAGGGGGAGGAGGGAAAGAGAGAGTATGTTCTTCCATCTGCTGGTTCACTTTCCAGATGGCCACAACTGCCAGGGCTGAGCCGGATGTTTTATTTGGGTCTCCCACATGGATGGCAGGGATCCACGTACTTGGGGACCATCTCCCGCTGCTTTTCTCAGGCCATTAGCAGGGAACTGGATAAAAGTTAAACAGCCAGGATATGAATCAGTGCCCTTATGTTGTGTGGGTGTTGCAGACAGCAACTTGACACGCAAGACTTACAACACCAGCCCCTAAAGCTTTCTCTCTATATATATTATTTTTAAATATGGTTGCTGCTTAAAATACAGGGTAACTGTACTGCCTTTCACTTGCACTACCTTAATGTCATGACTACCAGGGCAAGTCATGGGATCCAAAGGTGACATTTAATTTTTTCATCTGAAAGTGAAAGGTGGGCCTGGAACATTCAATGATTCCTAACGCTGCTCATGAAACCGAGTGTTAAGAGACATTTTTACCCAGCTCTTGTGCTCTCTGCTGTCTGTTGATTGGGGGTAAGGGATGGGAGATGAGCACGGTATTTGTACAACAGGAGTTTATTTGCATGTCACTTGACTTCAATGGAAAATTCAGGTCCCCAACTCAGAAGCACACAGGGAGCAACACCCACTCTGCCACCTGTTGTAAGCTGTCCGTTTCTGGACATTGTTCTGGATCAAGCCAGCTTTCTCTGGGTACGAGGCAAGCTTCAAGGGGTCAACTGTGATTTTAAAAGGTGACTTTTAAAAAGGCGGCCTGAAAGAGAGGTGGGTGACAGACCTCCTGGGCCGCAACCAAGACACACATCCCTGCCTGGCCAGCAGGTGGCACGCACGCGCCCTGGGGGCTCCGAGGGAAAGGCCGTGCGCGCGGCCTGCGGCGAGGGGCCGCGCACGTCGGGGCCAGGAGAAGGGGGATCGGCGCCGCGGGAGCTATTTCCGGGAGGGGCGGGCCCGCCGGCGGCCGCACCTCCAATCTCGGCGGCGGCAGGGGGAGCCCGAGGCGCGCGGAGGAGGAGAGGCGGGAGGTGGAGCCGACCGGCGAAGGACGGTGCGGGAGGGAAGCCGCGGGGACACTGGTTCCGGCCTGAGGAGGTGGAGGGGCCGCCGCGGGCTCCGGGCAAAGAGGGTGTGCGCGCTGAGGAGGGTCGGGGACGCAGGGGCGAGGGCAGGGCAAAGAGCCGGGCTCCGGAGCGAGCAGCTGTGGCGGGCGGCCGACCGAGGCCCCGGCTTGGGGTTCGCCTGTGGGAGGGACACCCGGCGCGCCGAGGGAGAGCGAGTGGTGTGAGGGAGAGGATGGAGCCGGGTCCGGGCCGCCCCGCGCCCCGACGGGCTAGGAGTGGTGCCTGGCGGCCGGGTTTGCGGACCTCTGACGCGGGGTCTTGGCCCGGCTGTGAGGACTCCGGATCCCCGGGCCGCGGGAGGCTGGACCATAGGGCAGTGGGGCCGCTCTTGAGGTCCGCTGCCCGGCTCCGGGTTGGGCGAGGCACCCCTCTCGGGACGGGCTGGGCGTGTCCGCTGGGTCTACCTGGGTGGAAGGAGCGCCGTGGGCAGCCGAGTCCTGGCTCGTGGTCTGCCCCGTGGGAGGGGAGCGAGTCGCGGCAGGATTGTGATTCGCTGGGGCGAGTGGGAGTGCCGGATCGGGTCTTGACATCCGACTGGGCAGAGGGGGAGCTCTCTGCTTTGGGGTCTGGGCAAGCCAGCTGGGCGCAGCTGGACCGGGTCTGGCTTTGCGAGTGAGCAGACGTGTTTGCCTTTGACAGAGCCGAGTGAGAGGACGTGAACCGAGGAGATGCCGAGTTCCGACCTGCTCACGTTGGTAAGTCCCTCCTGGACCTGCCTGCTCCCCAGGGCCTTGTGCCTCCCCCTACCCCCTCCCCCCCCCTTTTTTTTTGTTCTCAAACTCTGAGGGGCTCAGGGTGGAGATTTTACCTTTGAAGCTTGATGTTCAAGTAGCATTGATTTTCTGCCACGTTTTGTTTGGGGTTTGACTGTCAGGCCACAGTACATGGCCGAATGCAGAGTAGGAATGCAGTACAGGTAGAACTTCAGCGTTCTCAGAAAACTCTTTTGGTTTTAGTCTCTCCTTGACTACGCAGCTTGAAAACCTCTGTCACTACATTTCATCAGAGTGTGCCATATCTTCCTAAGCAGGTCTTTGTCTCCCAGAACAGTTAGAAGGCGGACCCCTGTCTCATTTGTTTGAAGATGAATGAACGTTTACTCTGGGACTCTGAACACAGCAGGAGGTTAACAGCCGCCCCTGGACTAGGTTGTGGTGGGCCCCGGGAGCCTGCCTGTTGTAATATTTTCTTGTTGGGTGGGCCGTGACTGTGTAGGCTCTTCAGTGTGAGGTTTGTGGGAGCCCATGGCTTTCCCATAGAGATACAGAAATGTGTCTTGTAGAATACATCATTTCTCTGAGCATTTCTTTGTGTAAAATCAGCGATTTAAACATCAGACTTTTCTCTGTCTCATCGTCCCAGAAAGGCAGTTGTTGTTGTCCTTGGGGAGTTGGGAGAAGAACTGGTGAGGTTTGCTGCTTCCTCCAGGGCTGACCTCCAGCAGGAGGGGTGTAGAGGAGGTGGGCCAAGCTGTGACCACTGTTAGTTTCTGGTGGAATGAGGATGGCCTTAAGCTGTGTTTGAGAGACAGATTCCAAAGAAATGGCCACTTAAAGTAGTTCCTTGCTCCAAATCACCTGGATTATCGGTAGATAATTAAGAGAGTTACGTGATTTTAAATTCTTATTCTAGGAGTATTAGAAACATCAAAAGCTGTAAACCAGTGAGAGGAGCCAGACCCCACCATGCCCTCCTGGCCTGCCCACCTTTGCCTTTGTCCCCTGGGGACAAGTGCTGCTAGCCTCTTGATGGGTTGGCACAGTGTGGCTAGTGGGTGGTGTTGCTCTCAAAGATCAGTTTCTGTTGTGAGTTACAGATCCGCATGTGAATAGGTTGTTTTTTTTTTTTCTTCCAGTATAGAGATGGGCTTCCTATTTCTTGGGCTTCTGAGTTGGCATCTGCTGTCTAAGCAGTGGTTGCTTTTTTCCCCTGTTCACTTTGGAGTCAGTGTTGCTTTGAGGTCTTGCTTTGACCCTTTCTGCCTTGATGGTCTGAGAAGGCTAGGGGATGTTCTGTTGGTTTCTGTGAAGGATTCATCCATGCACAGTTGTGGCCCTCAGCAGTCATTGCTTTCAGTGTGCGTGCAGTGTCCTCCCCACCTTGGCTTTGATGTGCTGCTTGGAGGGGAACTCCACAGAACTGTTGACAAGGGCTGGATCTCTTGTGGGACACAAACCGCTGTGGTTCTGAGTGCATGGTGTTTTCCTAACTGCTTCGTAGGAAATGAGACAAGTCCTTGGCCCTCCTTCTTGGGCCAGGAGTGTAAAAAAAATCTGGAAGGCAGAGCAGCATCCCATCATCTCGTAGTGAGAAGCAGTCTTAGAAGTTACACAGTGCATTGTCTTGGAGTATACTTTTATAATACTTTTGTAATACTTCCAGTAAATGGCTGTCGATCACCTGTCCTGACTGCTCATGGAACAAATTAGCACATGCTAGGAAACAGTATAAGGTGGAGTAGGAATCATAACTCGTACGGTTTATATTTGTGGTGCATACATTATGTGACAGGTGCACAAGTAGATATTCTACACATTCTTTTTTTTTTTGAAAGATTTGTTTTTATTGGAAAGACAGATTTACAGAGAAGAGACATAGAAAGATCTTTCATCCACTGGTCTACTCCCTACGTGCTCGCAGCAGTGGCCAGAGGTGAGCTGAGCTGATCCAAAGCCAGGAACTTCTGGGTCTCCCATGAGAATGCAGGATCCCAAGGCTTTGGGCTATCCTCCTTTGCTTTCCAGGCCATATACAGGCAACTGGATGGGAAGTGGAATAGCCAGGACATGAACCAGTGCCCATATCCCAGCACTTACAAGGGGAGGATTAGCCAATTGAACCAGGTGCCAGGCCCTCTACATACTCATTTTAACAAAAACCTTTGAAAACCAAGGCTGCAATGGCCAGATTCCCTGATGTGTATAGTCCCTCACTGAAGAATGGAGGGGTATTGAGGCTGAGAAACCTGCTCGGGTTTCTCAAAGAAAGAGAGATGGCCAGCGGCTTGCACAGAAGAGAGATGGCCAGCGGCTGGGTGTCCTGTGCTACCCTGTGGATGGGGCATTGCATCTTGTCCTGGAGCCTCACTGATCTCTTTCACAGTGTGGCTCGGCCCTGTTCTGTTCAGGGACCAGGTCCTGCTGGAGAGCATCCAGCACCATCATCTGCAGCACCGTTCTTGGGAGAAGTGTGCTGCTTCAGCGTTTTTCTGTCACTCTTGACTTGATAGGAGCCAGCCTCTCTCAGCAACTGTTCTTCTTGTTTGTGTTTTGCTTTGGAAATGGAATCTTTCCAGTTGTTTGAGTTTTATCTTTGACCTTTGAATCTTTTTTCAGGGAAGCTTGCTCTTCTGATCTGAAATGGGATTTTAGCATTAAGCTGTTAAAATGGACATTAAAAGCTCATGTCTATTGTTTGAAGCTAGTGTGGTGTTTATAGAATTAGCTAGGAAAAAGGGAAAATTCATTGGGACTAGTAGTTAGGACATTTAAAATTTCATTGTTATTTGAATGGTTATGTAGGATGAACACCATGTTTGGCATTGGTCCAATCTTGTATGTGAATTAAACAGTAATAATCTCTCAACCTTTGTTCTAGGGGAAAGGGTTGTTATTAATAGATAAATTCCAAATCCCAGTATTTGGCTTAGCATTGCGTGTCAGGAATTTTTAGTAACATTTGCCTTCTTAATTAGGCTTTACCCCGTGCAGTGTTGCATACAATTTGTACACATAGATGGTACAATTGAGAATTGGCCTTGGGTTAAGAATTTTCCATAGGGAGTTGATTTGTAGGGAACCAGCCTGTATGTGTAAACATACAGAACTCAATGACTTATAGAAAAACTGTGCTGTGGGGTGAGGGGAGGAAGGGGTGCTCTGGGAATGCAGGATGGGTGAAGGCTTGATGTTGTTAACTGGACATTTTTGTCATCTGGCCTGCTCCTGCAGTGTGATTGGCCGCTCAGGGATATCTGCGGTGCTGGGCAGGTAGAGGAAAACCAGTAGGGTGTGGTCAAACAGCCTAGGACCTGCACCTGGAGAGACAAGGGAGAGTATAGCTTTGGAGTCTGGAGAGTTTAGCTGAAGGAAAAGGTCACCTGTGTGGGTGTAACCACTGCCTACTGCTGGTAAAGGAGAGGGAGTCCAGGGGATAAATCCCTCCAGCTCTTCTACTCTGATTTCCACTGGAGTGACCTTGTGGCATCTGGGAGCTAGGGAGTCCTGGAAGGCTCAGGGCAGATTTGAAGAGGGTTGAATGGAAGTTCTGGAGACAGAAAGGGGACTTTGTTTTAAAGGACACAGCAGGAAGACAGAACTCAGGCACAGTCCATGGATAGGACTTGAATTGTTACAGAAAAGGGGGTGTTTTTGGGCATAGAAACAGGAGGAGAACATACCCACAGGCAAATGGTCCTGGCAGTCTCGGCAGGCCCAGAACTGCACTGTGTCCAGTGTTGAGTAGCATAGAATCTTCCTTGCCTTTCGGAATCCTGTGCTCCGGCTTTCTTGTTCCGTAGGAATGCCTCCCCCAACGCCCTGTCAGGTGTGAGCCTCCAGTGTAGTTCTTATGCTGTTGGAAGCTTTACATGTTAGAATGTTTCTGATTTATCCAGATGAATCGCTTAAGATTGGTTTGAGTGTGTGGGTAGATGACAGAAAAAGCTTAACTCATAAAATTATTGGTTTTTTTTTTTTTTTTTTTTTTTTTAAGATAGAGATATATTTCCTTAAAGAAAAAGGAATTTGGAGTAGGCAGTTCTGACCCATTCATTCCTGGCCTGGTCCTTCTCAGGTGTTTCAGTCCTCAGGCTGCCAGTTTCCCTGCCAGAAGTGGATCCTGTCCTGGTGCAGGGGAGCCTGCGGTTGCAACTTTCAGGTTCAATTTTCATTCAGCAGGAAGAGGAAAAGGAAGAAGAAGGTTTTGCCTTCCTTTTTACTTAGAAATGCTTTCATGTGAAATTTAGGAAAGGGTGTTTAAAGCACATATCTACATTTTAAAGAATAATACAGAAGCCAACCATATTTCTACCATTCACCATTTACCCCAATACCACAAGCCCCACCCTGTTACATACGTCCTCTCTTCCCTCCTTTTGAGATAGAACCACAATCCTGACCTTTGGAACAGTGATTCCTTGCTGCTATATTTAAATTAGTGCTCCGTTTATGTATACATAGTTTAGTTTTGTTTTTTAATTTGGTATAACTGGATTTGTTTGTATTTCTTGAGATTTTCCTATGTCAATATTTGTGAGACTCATCCATGTTATTGTATGTAGTTAATTCTTTTTCATTATGTGTTGGCAATACAATTTATTTACCCACTTGATTAATAGTGGAAATTTGAGTTATTTCCAATTGAAAGTTTTTTTCTTTTTTAGCTTTATTAAAATGAACTTTCTTTAGATGACAAGTCATCACAGATGTAAGGAATTTTTCTGGAGTGGGAGTGCTGGATTATAAAGGCCATACATCCTTAGCTTTGCTAAATGCTGCCCAACTTAATTGAGACTGATAAAATTTATACAACTAAGAGTAGAATGTGTTTCTGTACAACCTGACACACTTTTTAAAAAAAATGATTTTTAAAAAGATGTATTTATTTGAAAGACAGTTAAAGAGAAGAGGAGACACTTGAGAGATTTTCTTTCTTCTGTTCTCTCCCCAAATGGTTGCCAACAGCCAGGGCTGAGCCAGGCCAGAGTCAGTTACCAGGAATTCCTGCCTGGTCTGTAACATGGGTGGCAGGGGCCCAAGTACTTGGTCCATCTTCTGTTGCCTTCCTACATGCATTAGTAGGAAGTTGGATTTGAAGTAGAGTAGCAGAGACTTGAACCAGCACTCATAACTGGAATGCTGGTGTTGGAATGACAGGCTTGGGACCAGTATTCTGATATAGGGTGCTGATGTCCTAGCAGGCTTAACCTGTTGGGCTACAGAACTGGCCTGACAAACTTGATTTTTATGAGGCCATTTATTTTTTGCCAGTCTGGTAGGTGGATAGATCTGATGGTTCCATATGCATTTCCTGATTACTGATGAAGTTTAGATATTCATTTGAATCTGTTTTTTAGATGCTTCTGTAAGTCATGTGCCCTAATCAATCATTTGTCTATTTCTCTGCATAGTCCTATTAGATTTTGTGTATACAGGTATTTTTAAAAGTTAGTGAATTTTCAGAACTCCTTATGGGAGGAGTTTGCTGAGGTTTGTTACTAGGTTTACAGTTTGTTAAAATCTGGGATGGGCACAGTGGGATAAGATAGCTTGGGTCCTCACATCCCATATTGGAGTGCCTGGGTTTGAGTCCCAGTTCTGCTTCTGAGTCTAGCTTTCTGCTGATACAGACCCTGGGCGGCAAGGATGATGGCTGAAGTGTTTGGATCTCAGTTTACTGAGTTCCTGGCTTTGGCCTGTCCTAGCTACAGCTACTATACCCCATTTGTTGAGCAGTGGATGGGAGATTGCCATTGACTGCCTCTCTGCCTTTCAAATAAAAAAAAATTTTTTTGGTGTTTATATCTTTTGTATTTAATTGAGCTTTTTAAATTTAACAATTTTAAGTCACATCAACTTTTTATTATGAAATAGGAACCATAAATGAGTGAATGAATGAGTGGTCTATTGAAATGGCAGAAATTTCAGAGGCGTCCTCCTGGGCTGTTTTTCTGGCACGTTGGTATTTATGTGTCTCGTTAGCTCATGAGGTGAGTATGTGCCACCTTTGAATTTAAGGAAACATGGGCTTTGCTTTTTGAGAAGAAAGAGTCAGTAGTGGATACCGATTGTGATGGTACATTAGGTTAGTAAATATTTACATGTAGACACAGGGCACTTACTACCCAGATCAAGACAGAGAGCTTTCCCAGTATTGCAGCAGGATCTGCACATCCCTTCCCATTGAAACCTACCAAGAGTGGTCTTTCCTGTCACAATGTGTTGGTCTAGCCAATTGTTTTGTTTTAAAAGCAGAGTTACAGAGAGAGGAGGAGAGACAGAGATCCTCCATCTGCTGGGGCCAGGCTGAAGCCAGGAGCCAGGAGCTTCTTCTAGGTCTCCCACATGGGTGCAGGGGCCCAAGTACTTACATCATCTTCTGTTGCTTTACCAGGCACATTCACAGAGAGCTGGATTTGAAGTGTAGCAGTCAGGACTTGAACTGGCTCATGTTTGATGCTGCTGTCTCAGGTGAAGGCTTTACATGCCACAGTGCCAGTCTAGTCTTGTTGAATTTTATATTACATATGAAATATATGCCGTGTTCTCTTTTGAGAGTCCAAGACCTTTTTGCTCAACATGTTGTCTGAGAGTCAGCCATGCTCTTGTGTTGTACTAGTTGTATTCTTACTTCTCTGTGGTATTATAGTGCATACATATGTTGCAGCTGATTGATTGCTTTTGCAGTTGACGAACATTTGTGTTTCCAGTTATTTTGGCTATTGTCAATGACACTGTTATATTCCTGAATGTGTCTTTTGGTACACATAAATAGAATTTCTATGGTAATGAATACTGCCAAACAGCCCTTCAAAGTGGTTGTACCAGTTTATACTGCTTTAGGTCTTCCTGTTGTATAACTTTTGGGTTTATCTGTAGGTAGCAAATGTTAAATTTCTGTTACCTGGACACTAAACTTAGGAGGGAACTGAATTTTCCTGGAGAAGTATAAGGGGAATTCTAAGATGAGAAATGCCTTTCCTTTACTCTGGTTCCCTGAGAGTGAAGTCCACTGCGTTCTTGTTTACACAGGAAGAGTAAACATTGGATGGGGATGAAGCAGTCTTGACTCTTTGAGTATTAAAAGGCCTTACTCAGGGCAGAATGTAGCACTGCAGAGTAACTTTATAGTGGTTAGTTAGAATGGACATCCTCTGGAACCCCTCAGAATGGAAGTGGCTCTTGTGGGTACATCATGTTGATACTCCAACACTCAATGGGGAGGAAAGCGTGTTCTCTGGAGGAGGGTCTCACACAGATCAGTCCCATGTCGAACTCCAGTTGGTCCTGATGGCACCTGCTCTTGGAAATACTGAGGAACATGGGAAACTCTGTTTGCAGTCTCCAACAGAGCAGAATCTGGGACAGACAGGAGAATGCCATGATGGACCTACTCCTTGTCTAGCTGCTTTATGGCTTGCAAGTATTTGGCCTGTTAGAGTTACAAGCCTGTTTGGACTATCCTAAAATTTGCAAAGTTCAGTAAAAATCACTTTAATTCTATAAGCTGCTAAATACAAAAATGAAAATAGACACAAGACAACTGAATAGTACCTTATAACCATTTTTAGGTTTATAGCAGCTGGTTGTATATATACTAAAACTGAGATGTCAAGGAAGTAAGTCACAGGATGTGGTTAAAAGCTACATTTTCTAACATGTTGGTCACTCAATACCATGTTAATTAACTTCATGATGTTGTTAATTTCCATGTTTCTTCCTGTTGTTGAAGCTGTGTAGTGGTATCTCATTGGTGGGGATGATATCCTGCCAGCTCTACTTTCAGACCAAGGGTGGTCTCCCAATAAAACTGTTGAATTTGTCTGGACAATAAGATGCTGGACTCTCCGCATGGTCCATGCCCACAATGAAGGAATCATGACTGGTTATGATCTGTACTACTGTAACAATATGAAAGAATTCAATATGGGGGGAGGGCTGGGGGAGCAGTTGGGGCAATGCCAGAGCCTATGAAACTGTGTCATAAAACGAAATTAAAAAAAAAAAAAGAAAAATGCATGTATGGGAGAGAGATCTGCCATTTGTTGGAAGATCTGCAGCAGTTGGGGCTGGAATTCAGTCTAGCTCTCCTATGTGGGTGGCAGGGGCTCAGCTATTTGGACCATCACCTGCTGTCTTCCAGGGCATGCAATAACAGGAATCTGGACTTGGAAGTAGGAGCCAGGACTTGAACCCAGGCAATCTGATAAGGGCTGTGGGCTTCCCAAGCAGGGTCTTTCTACTGTGCCAATTACCCAGCCCCACAATCAAGTTCAGAACCGTTCCAAAGAATCCCAGAACTTGGGCCCGGCACGATAGTGTAGCGGCTAAAAGTCCTTGCCTTGAACGTGCCAGGATCCCATATGGATGCTGGTTCTAATCCCAGTGACCATGCTTCCCATCCAGCTTCGTGCTTGTGGCCTGGGAAGGCAGTTGAGGTCGGCCCAAAGCTTTGGAATTCTGCACCCAAAGTTTTGGAATCCTGAACCCACGTCAGAGACATGGAAGAAGCTCCTGGCTTCTGGCTTTGGATTGGCTCAGCTCCAGCCATTGTGGCCACTTGGCAAGCGAACCTTGGGACAGATCTTCCTCTCTGTCTCTCCTCTCTGTATATCTGCCTTTCCAATAAAGATAAATAAATCTTTAAAAAAATATATGTTAATTTGAGTAACTGGACTAAACAGATCTTAAAAATATATATATAATCCCAGAACTCAACAGCCAAGCCTACCAGTCCCAGGCAACTATTGGATCTACTTTTTGCTTGTAGAGTTGTTTGGGACATTTTGTGTTAAACTTTCATATGATTCCATACAATATATGTCTTTCATTATTGTTTCACTGACTGTAATGTTCTCAAAGTCCCTGTATGTTGTGGCATGAACAGGCCCGAGGAGAAGGGGGTGATAGTCCTTATGAGCAGGATTTCATGTAGCAGTCTCCAGAGCTGTTGTAACTCACCTAAGGTGGCACTGGTCAGTGCATGTTTGGTATTTCTCAGCTCTGGCTGCATCATGGACAAGAGGGAGTTGCTACAAATGGTTATGAATTTGTAAAGTCTCGGTGTCTTACCTGTAACAAAAAGAATCCTTTTAGCAAGATGAATGTGGGAAGAAAGACACTCAGTTGACTGCTTCCCCAGCTCTAAGCTCAAGGAAGTTGAAGACTTCTCCTTTCAGTGCAAAGAAAAGGGGCGTTATTTTTATTAGAGCTTATTTGTCTGAAGTTCTCCGTTTTCATCTTCAAAGGCTAGCAAACTTTGCACCACTTTCCCAAATTAGTTTTATTTATTTGAAAGGCAGAGTGACAGAAAGAGAGAGATAGAGAAAGAGAGAGAAAGAGATCTTTCAACCACTAGTTCACTCCCCAAATGCCACAGCAGCTGGATTTGGGTCAGGCCAAAACCAGGAGCCTATTATGCCATCTGGGTTTTCTGTGTGGGTGGCAGGGGCTCAAGTACTTTTAGCCAACATCTGTGGCCTCATGTGTTCATTAGCATGAATGTAGATCAGAATCAGGTGGCAGGATCTGAGACCAGGCACTCTTATATGGTGCAGATGTTGTAAGTGACAACTTGCTGTTGTGTGCTGCAGTGCCTGCCCCCATTTGTACTTTGGAAGGTATCAAGTATATGTGCGCATTAATTCATATAGCTATTTACTACCAGCAACTCTGGGAATTCATAGCCAGTTTAGCAACATACTGGGTGCAAGTCTGCACAGAAGTATTTCCCTGTTGTATCTACCCAACTTATTCATAATTACTCTCCCTTCTCCATCTCCCTGAATGTTCTGCTCACTGAACTTTGTTTTATGCATTTTGTTCTTCTCTACTTTTATGTCCCCCATGGTTCCTCTCAGATACAGAGGAGAGTTACTCCAGGATTGTTACTTGACCGAGTGAATCAGCATCTATCTTTACTTGGTATCTTGTCCTGAGCACAAAAAGTAATTAACTCATTAAATGCTGCGGTCACTTAGCAGTGTTAATGGCCATCAGCTTTTAGGAGCTGTGCCCTTCCATTGAGTGCATTCCTGGTGGCTTGGGAACATTGCTTGTCCATCTCTTTTCTGTGGGCAGGATTGTTCCCTCTCTCAGCAATGGGAGGTGCTTTCCCTCAGTAGTCCAGAGCCAGAGGGAGAGCAGTTAGACTTCTAAGTGCTTGTGCAATAGGGCTGGACAAAAATATCTGGGGACATGGGGACTCTTAAGTGCTTCAAGATAAACTTCTTAACCTGGATCTTTTGACTGACACAGTGGAATTTTAGAAGTGTGCAGTTTGCTCATTTCTCTCTCAAGAAATGATGATTCAGTCACAGCAGGCATTTCTGTATCACCACCAGCACTTAGTGTTTGCACTGTTTGGTTTTGTTGCTCAATTCTTACTTCTTCTTTAATGACCCATGGGAGTTTTCCCTTTGGGCCTGTAATGTTTTTTGCTTGGTAAACTTAATGCCTTTTGAGGCTCTGAAGACAATAGTGTTTTTTTCACTTATTTTAACTTTGCCTTTTCAAGTTCTGCAGAATGTGACATGAAAGAAAATCAGATCCATTTAGGTTTGTTTTTCATGTTTGTAAAGGAAGCAGTAAAGTAAATATTAAGTACGCTACGTTTTTGGTCCTTTCTGTGCTATAACTTCACTCCTTAACCCCAGTCTTAGACCTTGGAGGACCATTTGATCTTAAGCTTCTCAGGCAGTGGGTGAACTGGGTAAAACTGGTTTTTCTTTTCCTCAACAGCTCATTCCTGTTTTAAAGCTCAGAGTTTTCTGTTTTGTTTTGTTTTTTTTAATATGGCTGTTGAATCATACTATTGTGCTAGAAGTGAAGAAAGAGCGAAACAAATGCTTTGTTTCCCATAGGATTACATGGTATAGGGTTTTGATTGTTATTAGTGTTTGGCCCAGGAATAGGTGTTAGCCAGGAACAGTGAGTTGATCCAAGGGGCCTGATGGGGGAGGGCTCTGCCATTCACATTGCCTGGGAAAGCCTAGTGCTAGTGTATGTCTTTCTTCTGGGTGTCTGAGAGCTAGTACTGCTAAGTATGGTGATTGTCCCCTGGGTTTATATTCACCCAGTTACCAAGTAACTCTTTTTTAAAGAGAGGGATTCTTAACCAACTTAATGCCTGTCATCATCACTGGCAGAAGTTTTTCAAAATACGTATTTCTGGGCTTTCCTTTCCACTGAATGAACCTTGAGATGGGGTAGTTGGAGACATACTGTGGATGTGATGTTGCTGCCCCCTCTGATTTAGTAGAAAGCATTGAACAGGATGGTGGCTTTTGATAGGGAGGCACTGCCTCTGGCTGGGTCGCAGGGAAGGCAGAGTTTAGTGTTAGTTGTTGAGCCTTAATTCCCTTATCATAGAGATGGGATTGGACCAGTAGTTTATGAGTTTCCTCTGAACATATTTTATGATTCTGAAGATGATCCTTTCGTGGTTATTTTCAGAGTAACATCTTTCACTCTTTGTATTGGAAGCAGATAAATTGTAGAAGTTTGAATCTGTAGCTGAGAGTAGAATTGGCGTTTTGAAAAAAACGTTGAATGGCAGTCCACACGCTGGTTGGGCTGTGTAGGACACTGTTCAGATTGTGTCACAAAGGTGTCTGTGTTAGTTAAGGAAGCCCTCACAGTGAGGAACCTTGGAGCCCTTAATTTAACTCCAGATGATGGGAGTATGAGAATGGTTAGTGAACCTATTAGTCTTCTTTTTTGTAGCACTGGTGGTTTGGCTCTTGAAAACTAGGCAGTGGAATTATAGAAAGAAGCAATACATTTTGTGCCAGAAAATCAGTGTTGTGGCTTTGCCATTTCCAAGCTGTGTGTGATCTTTGGCACTCTGTGTCTTCATTTGTGAAGGCTGGGCTCAGCTCTGATGGCCTGTCATGTGGCGGTCCTGTGAACTTGTCAGCCGAGTGCCAGGGTGTGCAGAGTCTAGGCAATCCCCCAGTTCACTGCCACTGTGCCTTGTTAGTGGGAAGGAAGGGGGTAGAAGCTTCCCCAGTTCTTGTAAAACAGAACTGTCAAAATGTATGCAGTACTGTGGTTGTTTCACTTGAATTGCATAAATACTGTGTTCCTGCTGTGTTAAATGCTCCACTTTAGTCACTGGAGGAGATACAAGACTTAAATCTTCCCGGTTGTATTCTTACACACCTGGTGCCACAAGAGAGTACATGGATTGAAATTATTTTTAGTTGTTCCACCTCACCAGTTAAGTGCTTCTATGACAGATCCATTCACAATGCAATTGGTTGGTATAGTTTGGCTCTGATGGATTCTTTAGAGATAACCTGAATTAAGTCATAATCGATATTTGGCACTAGAGTTCAAAGAAGACACAGTGCAATCACTGTGATGTGACTGTCATCCTTATTTAGAGAAGTTCCTTTCCCAGAATGCTGATTTTATGATGATTCTGCAGAGGTCAACGGGATCATTCAGGTGGTTCTACAGCTGGGTTTAGCATTGAGATAGCAGTTGGCATGTCCTCATCCCGTGTCCAGCTTCCTGCTAATGCAGGCCCTGGGAAGCAGCAGGTGATGGTTCCAGGCACTGGGTCCCTGCCACTCATGTGAGAGACCTAGATTGAGTTCCCAGATCCTGACTTTGATGTGACCTGAAGGGTCACCTGATGTGGCCTTTGATGGGCACTGAAGGAGTGGACTAACAGGAGATATTCATTCTCTTTCCACCTTCAAGATAAACCTTTTTTAAAAAGAACTAAAATTACTAAGCCATTACTGTTTTGGCTGTGTATTGATATAAATGAAAGACTCCCTAGGTCTCTGCTACAGCCTATAGTCTACATTTGGACAGACTTTTTTATTGGAGAGGTATAGGTTGGTGTAGGAACCCAATCTACACCAGCTTGTGTACACTTCAGTTTTGAACATTCAATCTAAGTTTACATTGCCCTGGGTAATAATCAATAAGAAAATCACCACATTTTTCTTGGCAAGGACTGTGTAAATGGAACTATATTGATTTCACTAGGTTGTAATGTGTTAGTGATAGTCTGCCAGTGAGTGCTGGGAACCAGGCCTGAGTCAGAAAGGGTACGTTCCAGCGTTCCCCTTAGTATCAAACCCATGTTCAAGAGCCAAGTGACACCTTTTCACTTTAGGGCCTCTGCTTGTGAAGTGAAAATGTTGGACTTGCTCTCTGAGGTTCCCTTTAGCTCTTATAGTCTCTGTTTCCCGAGGGCTGGTGTATTGCATCAGGACTCAACCTGGGGTTTGTGCTGTGTCTAGGCCCAAAGGAACAATCTCATCGTTTTTGTTCCAAGGAGATGGGTTGCATTACCCCTCAGAGCCCAATAATACAGTGAGCTGTCAGCACTATGAGGTGTTTCTTCATTAGGGACCAAGCCTCACCTATTTGTAGTAGTCTAGAAGGATTTTAGAATGATGCCATGAGATGTAATTTTTGTAATCAACTAGTTGCATACTAAGAAAGTTTGTCAGGACCCATCCCTATAAGTACCATTCTGTCTTTACAGTAGGAGAATTTGGGTATAGCACCTTTAAAAATATCCCTCTGTATTTAAAGAGTCCCATTGGCTTCTTAAGAACCAAAGCAATTTGGGGCCCGGCGTGGTGGCGCAGTGGTTAAAGGTCCTCACCTTGCATGCCCGGGATCCCATATGGGTGCTGGTTCTATCCCGGCAGCCCTGCTTCCCTTCCAGCTCCCTGCCTGTGGCCCGGGAAAGCAGTCGAGGACGGCCCAAAGCTTTGGGAACCTGCACCCGCGTGGGAGACCTGGAAGAGGCTCCTGGCTTCGGATCGGCATAGTATCGGCCGTTGCGCTCACTTGGGGAGTGAATCATCGGACGGAAGATCTTCCTCTCTGTCTCTCCGATCTGTGTATACGCCTTTCCAATAAAAAAATAATAAAAAAAAAATAAATCGTTAAAAAAAAAAAAGAACCAAAGCAATTTAGCAAAGAACATAATTGTTGATGAATATAATCCTACAAATGTTAGTGGGAAATGTCTTGATTTTAAGGCTTTTTAAGAAAATGAGCTGACATTTGCTGACTTTTCACTGTCTTCCTAATGCTAGTTATGATCCTTGTACAGCGCTGTGAGGGGCAGGTAATATCTGTAGTTGTCTTTTGACATTGGTAACCTTTGTTTTCTGGGTGACTTTGGAATCAGTATCAGAGGAAATGCTGATCTGAATGATTGCTCTTCTGTTACTCACTCGTGCACACTGTTTCACTGTGTAGTGTGATCACAGCCTAACACTGGAAGGTTCTCCATACTGATGGAAATCATAACATACCTTTCATGCTGATAGATCTCTGCTCTTTCCCAGGTTTTGGCTGGTGCTGTCACTGCTTAACAGAGTTGACATTGCTCATAGCAACAGTGGGCTCTGGGGAATGGCTAGCAAGCCGTCTGGGAGGTGGGGTGTAGATAAACTGTTTCTGTGGAAATCTCTCTAGGGAACCCAGTAGTCACCTGTTGTTAATTACTTTACCCCACAGTCTAATTACTAAGGGTATTGTCTGATGCATTTGTGCTGCTGTAACATGGTGCAGGAGCCATAAACTGGGTGGCTTATGAACAAGAATATATTTCTCACAGTTCTATAGGATGCAAAGTCCAAGATCAAAGCAATATCAGATTTGATGGCTAATGAGGGCCTGCTCTATATCCCTCTAGAAGCAGGTTCACAAAAGTGGTTTATAGAAAGTTTCTTCCTGTGTTATCATATAGTGGAAAGATTAAAGAACTCTCTGGGTATCATGCTATTCAAAAGGCTCTGCTGTCACTTAATACTACGAAGGCACCTAATATTATCAACTTGGGGATTAGGTTTCAACATATGAATTTTGGGGTGAGGGATAAAAACAGTGCATTATGAGTATGAATTTTTTTTAAAGTTATTTAATTGCAAAGTTAGAGAGAGTAACAGAGACAGGTCTCCCATCACTTGCCAAATCCCCGTAACATCAGGACTGGGCCAGGCCAAAGCCAGGAGTCCAGGTGGAGACCCAGGCATTTGGACCATCATCTGCTGCCTCCCGTGGTGCACGTTAGCAGGAAGCTGAAATTGGAAGTTGAACTGAGACTTCAGTCCAGGCCCTCAGATGAGTTATGTGGGTGTCCCAAGCAGTGTGTTAGCCAACCACTCAACCAAACGTCTGCCCATAAGAAATATTCAGTAAGTACATGTCTTCTTGCTAAGCTTACACTTTCCCCAAACACTGTGTATGTGGAGATTCACTAAGAGCATAACTCATAGCTCTTTTTAAAAAAGATCCTTTTTAGGGCCCAGCACGGTAGCCTAGCGGCTAAAAGTCTTCACTTTGAATGTGCCGGGATCCCATATGGGCGCCAGTTCTAATCCCGGTGGCCCTGCTTCCCATCCAGCTCCATGCTTGTGGCCTGGGAAAGCAGTCGAGGACGGCCCAAAGCCTTGGGATCCTGCACCTGCATGGGAGACCCGGAAGAGCTCCTGGCTCCCAGCTTCAGATTGGCACAGTACTGGTTGTTGCAGTCACTTGGGGAATGAATCATCAGAAGGAAAATATTTCTCTCTGTCTCTCCTCCTCTCTGTATATCTGACTTTGCAATAAAAATAAAATAAATTAAAAAAAAATAAAAATATCCTTTTCAGTTTCCCTTCCTTTGGTAGTCTTACCACGGTTAATGGTGATACTGCTTAATCAAGTCTTGAACTTAATAAGTTTGAAAGTATCTCACAGCCAAGAAATAATCAAGTTCTATTTGCTTGTTCCATCTCCGGAAATCTTTTAAATCCATACCGTTTTTTTCATCCCCTATGTCATTTATTTCTCCCCTAGATTATTTCAGTATCTCTTAACTATGATACAACTCTAATAATTTAATCTTCTTGTCTGTCACCAAGTTATCTATTTTTTTTTATGGCACTCTTAATAATCTATGCCTTTTGCTTTGTTACTGTTCTGTACTTTGCTTCTTTGAAGAAAGTTTATTTTTTTTCATTTACTTGAAAGGCAGAATGAGAGCAAGAGGGAGAGACCACCCATCTATCCACGAGTTCACTCTCCAGATGCCTGTAACAGCAGGAGCCAGATCAGGCCAAAGATGGGAACTGAATCCAGGTCTCCCACATGACTGGCAATGACCCAACTAGTTGAGCCATCATCTGCTACCTGACAGGATGCACATGAACAAGAAGCATGAAGTGGAAGTGAATCCAGAACTCAAGCCCAGGCACTCTGATATGGGATACAGGCCTCCCAAGTAGAATCTTACCCTCTCGGCCAGTTCCTCCTCCTTTAATTCTTTCCAAATAGGATAAATGTTATCCTATCATTATTCCCTAGATAAAGTAGATAGGTTTTCCTCAGTGCTCTTTGCACTCTCATTCTTTTTATTGCTTTTTCTGAAGAGTTCATTTTTGTATGTGTCCCTGTATAATGTAGTGTACAGATTGGTATTTCTCCCATTAGGTTGTAAACCCAGAACCAAGGACCAGGATATTTCCTTGAATGCTTCCTCAGCCTCATGCCTTGAATGTGATTTGAACTTACTTTGTGCAGGGAAGTATGGAGGGTTGTAAATAGGTCCAGCACTGGCCTGTCTTCAAGGCCTTCTCCATGTAGTCAGGGAGATAAGGAGGAGATGTGCATGGCAGGTTGCAATAGCCTCACTCAAGTTGTGTAGAGCTTATTGTGAGGAATGCTCAAGGAGAACTGACTTCTCCTGATGAGATACTCTGGGAAGTTGACACATGGAAGCACTTCTTGCTTGTGCCAAGTATTGTGTTGTTACATACCGTGGTAAAATATGATCCCTGCTTCGAAGAGTTTTACAGTCCAATTGGGCCTTCAGAGCAAAGATGATAAATTACCATCTGTTGGCCAAATCGAGTCCTCTACCTGTTTTTGTATAGCTGAAGAGAGATTTTTGCACTTGTTAAATTTTTTGAAACAATATTTTTGTGACATGTGACAATTATGTGAAATTTTCAGTGCTGGGATTAAATGAACAGGCATATTCATCTGTTCATACACGATCTGTGACTGCGTTTGCACTACAACAGCAGGGCTTAGTCAGAGTCTGAAATACTGTCTGGCCCTTTTTGCTGGCTGCTAGATTAGGGAATGGGGAAGTCTGGCATAAAGTAGAGAAGAGGAGCAATGACATCCATATTGCTAGAGGTTGTTTGTGTTAGTAGAGTGGTGTGGTGAATCTTGCTGAGCATATTAAAACTTTAGGACTAACATGGTAATCTACCACCCCCCCGCTCTTTCATTTTCTGAAATAGGCAAAAGGTCAGAAATCTGGTCAAAGTCCACATGGCTCATAAGTGACAGTGCTCCACAGCAGTGACTGGTACAGACACTGGGGGCTGTTGAGGATGATAAGATTATTGCCGAGGTGGGGCAGATCCTCCATGACCTTGCCCTTGAAAATTGAGTTAAACAACAGACTGTCTTTCTCTCCCTGAATGTAATGTTTCTGTTTTTCTTCTCACCCCTCCCCTCCCCTTGTATTTCTAGAAGGCCTTTGAGCCTTACTTTGAGATTTTGGAAGCATACTCCGTAAAAGCAAAGAATTACGTTAATGGGCATTGCACTAAGTACGAGCCCTGGCAGCTGATTGCATGGAGCGTTCTGTGGACTCTGCTGGTGGTCTGGCTCTATGACTTTATCTTCCAGCCGGAAAGTAAGTATACTGTCCTGTCTCTAAAGGACACCACGGGCCTGGGGACTCACAGCTGAAGGACTGCCCTGATTTCTTGCCTTTTGGTTGGCTCTGGTTTTAAAATGTTTAAATAGAAATAGTACAGCGTCTTCTGATTAATAATAACTCTTTGTGTAACTGTTGCTGCTTCCCTTGATTTTTAAAAAAATATAGCTTAAACGAAGCTATTGGAAGTTAGTCCTTGTAAGTTGCACATGTATACTGGAGTTTGGATTTCTTCAGTGTCGGCTTCTTCCCTAGAAGAAGCATTATAATGGAGTTCCTAGCATTATAATGGAGTTCCTAGAGTAGAAATGGGTTGTTTTGCTTTGAAACATCCTTCAATAAACACTGTAAAAATTGGAACAGCACTCATGTGGCCACTGGCTCTTTTTGAGCCAGGTGTTGCAGTGGGGGTATCTATGCAGGTATTGCAAGGCTCCTGACCTCTTGAACTTTAACTTAAGATGTGATGGGCCAGTGTACCTTGAGTTTTTCTGGTGGTGACTCGGGTTGACATGGAGAAGAAGGAAACCACTTCTCAGGGAGTGCAGATCAGTATCTTAGAGATCACTTGTCAGTACTCCACATTCTGCTTAATACCTTTTCTTACCCACCAGCCTCCTCCCATCTGGAGACTGGTTGCTTGGGACCATGTCATTACTGCCTCCCCCATCCCCACTGGCTGTACTTAACTGAGTTTTGATTGTACTGAAGTAAAAATAGCAGAGGTAGTACACTGTACTCTTTCCCCTTTGCTAGGGTGTATTTGTGGTCACTGTCTTGGGATGTGAGACTATAACACTAAGGAGATCGTAGAATGCTTTCCTTGTCCCAAATGCCCACAGTGCTTTACTACTCTGATAACATCTGTTTGAACAAACTCGTGTTACTTTTATACTTCCGTTCCCCTACAAAATCAGATTTAGAAGCCAGATTCTGTTTTTATCTCTTTACCATGCAGACAGCCATCAAATTGTTCTGGTAACATTTCACTGTTATGGTGCAGTAGACGTTGCACAGCAAGATAACCACAAAGTGCATGCCACTGTTCTCAGAACTGGTCAGTTAATGTGGAAGTGAGATGTGACTGTGCTGTCTGAAAGCCCAGTCCTCAATTTCTGTTCCTAGTCCTTGCAGGAGTTTCTCATGAACTTTGATAATTGAGGTTGCTCGGCACTTCTGCTGCATTTGCTCCATGGGATGGAAATGGACATACCCCATGTGGTTCTGTCCAAGCTTGCTCCTTCCACAGGAAGTAGTCCATTCTATGAGAGAGGAGTCCTGTTCTAGAGGAGTCTAAAGAGTAGCAATAGATGTACTTACTATTCTTTTTTTCTTTTTTTTTAAGGTTATTTGCTTTTATTGGAAAGTCAGATATACAGAGATGAGGAGAGACAGGTCTGTCTGATGATTCACTCCCCAAGTAACTACAATGACCTGAAATGAGCCAATCCAAAGCCAGGAGCTCAGAGCCTGTTCTGGGTTTCCTACGTAGGTGCAGGGTCCCAAGGCTTTGGGCTGTCCTCGACTGCTTTCCCAGACCACAAGCAGGGAACTGGATGGGAAGCGGGGCCGCCGGGATTAGAACTGACATCCATGTGGGATCCTGGTGTGTTCAAGGCGAGGACTTTAGTTGCTAGGCTGTTGCACCAGGCCCATACTTATTTTTCCCTTACTATATGCTTACATAAAATTGATCATTTGAACTATTTTTAAAAATCTTTATTTAGGTATTTGAGGTGCTGTAGGGCAGAGAGAGATAACAAAGAGAAGGAGAGAAGGACAGAGTGCTTGAATACCTCCACACCTGCAGGGGTTAGGACTGGGCTGGAGCCAGGAGCTTAGAACACAATCCAGTTCTCCTACATTGGTGGCAGAAACTCAGTCGCCTGGTACATTAGCACTGCCACTCAGGCTTTGCATTAGCAGGAAGCTGGAGTTAGGAAGCTGAGTAGGAAATAGAACCCAGGCACTTCAACATGGGATATTAGTGACTTAACCGTTAGGCTAACCATCTACCCATGTTGTTTCGAACACATTGCATATATATACACAGATGATGTGCAATGAATAAGTGGAGCTAATTAACATGATGCATTACCTCACATGATTCTAACTTACTGTGTACATGTATTTCTGCTTTCAAGTTTTACAGCTCACTGTACCTGTGTTTTACTTAACTAAGTAAAACCATTGGCCATTTTAGCTATGCTTACTTAGTTGTATTTTGTATTGAAAAGAAATATGCTGGCTTGTGGACATTGTATGGGAGAAATGTTCTTAGCAGTGTGTTAATGGGATATGCCATCTAACTATTTCTGAATAGAACGGATTCCAAGTCATTTAGTGCTTTTGTTTTTCAAGATTTATTTATTTTTATTTGAAAGAGTAGCAAAGATAGATAAAAAGATACACAAATCGTCCATCTACTGGTTCATTCCCCAAATGGCTGCAATGGCTGAAGCTGAACTGGCCCGAAGCCAGGAACCAAGAGTTTCTTTTAGATCTCCCAAGGCCCAAGCACTTGGCCCATCCTCTGTTCCTTTCCCAGGCACATTAGCAGGAAGCTGGATTGGAAGTAGGGCGTGAGGGATTTGAAGCGGCACCTGTATGGGATTCTGTGCTGTAGGTGGAAGCTTACCTGGCTTTGCCACAGTACCGGCTGCATTCACTAGTTTTTAGTATTGAAGATTTCTTCTTATTATGAAGCCAGTGCATATTTGCTGTACAGAATTCAGACAGTATGAATAAGCCATAGGAATAAAAGTAAAATCTTGCCACTACTTTTTCATATCTTTTTCTATGTCTGGATCAGGTTGAACCACATGAAATGTAGATTTGTAGAACAAAAGTTGTTAAAATGAGTGATACAGTTTAACGCACATAGACACACAACACACTTTTTATTTTGTACTTAAAAAGTCAGTTTTAGACAAGTACAAAAATTTCTTGCTTTCAGAGTTTAGGAATAATTTTTCCTTTTTTTTTTCAACATCTTACTCAAGTTGTATTATTCTATGTATTACTGAATTAGCAAATTTGCTTAACGTATTGCATTAGAGGAATTGGAAATATGGATTAGTGTTGCTTTTGAATTCCCTCCTGCCTGGGCCAGTTTAATTTGGGGGCTGGAGAACTAGGAGCCAGGGAGAGTGGGCAAGGCTGTTGTCTCTTCTTGCCACCACTGTGCAAGTGTCAGCACAGAGCTTATGGGTTTCACCTGTGGGATTGTTCAGACCTAGGATTTACATGGTGGCAGGAGGTGCGAAACTCTCTTTTTCTTATTGTGACACCCTGGGCAACACTGAAGACCTCCTAGCCCAGTTTCTCACAAGTAGAAGGGCATTGTGAGTCACAGGGGGTAAAAAAGGCATCCTTTGTGTGACAAGAACTTGTAGAGAGTCATGTACTGTTGTTAGAATGTCATTTTTCCTGTCATCTCATCCTCCTCTCTGTTCATTTTTAAATGGTCAGAATTTGCCTCCCCTGTACAACATGACCTTCTGAAATATGCACATGTTGCTGAGTCAAGCTGATTAATGCATGTGTTACCCCATTTCCTTGTTTTCTTTCTGGTGGAAATACTCTCCTGCTTTCTTAGCTGTTTTCCCATCTAGAAGTCATCATCACTTACTACATCAGCTTCTCAAGCTGCTTCCTGCCACCTAACTGGAATTTTGTGTCCTTTGGCTAAATGTCTCCTTAAGCCTCGCCTCCCTGCCTGGCCTCTGATAACCACTGCTGGAAGATTCTAATTACCTCTGGGAACTTGTGCTTTTGGGACAGTCTTTTCAGTTCATAACCACGTGATCTCTTTGTTTGGCATACCTCCGTCTTTGACTCTGTTTGCCTTGTGCTACGTTCTTCCTCATATGGCACAATATCAGTCTGTTTTTTTGTCCTCTACCTAGCCACATTGCTGGTTTGCTGGTTTTTAAACTTCTTCCCATCTCATTAATTGATCTATTTAACATTGTCAGAAATAGTTTATTGACAAGAAGCTTAACTACCCAAATTTAGACTATGCTTATTTTATGGACTGTGATAAAAGTTTAAAAATGTATTTAGGAAGAATGCGTAACATAGAAAATGCTTTTATGTGAGAATGTAATTATATATAATAAGATCTCATTACATATTATGGCATAGGCAGGAAGGAAATACTTGATTTCCCGACAGTGCTGCTAGGACCTGTATTGGAGGAGAGACTGGAGTGTAGATTCTGAACAGATGTAGATGATCACGTTGGTCATAGAAAAGAGAAATATTAGATTTCTGGGCTCTGTGGTAGAGTCAGGTGCTCTGAAACACATGCCTCTTTGATCTAGCATTTGTTTTTCTGTATATCTTGCAGATAACTTGTGTGTTGCAAGGCTATTTATTTGTATATTTAAACATTTACTTATTTGAAAACCAGAGTTGCAAAGAGAGGAGGGGAGAAACCATAGTTAAAGATCTTCCAAGCCCTGGTTCACTCCCCAGATGACCATAATGGCAAGAGCTGGGCCAGTCTGCAGCCAAGAGCCAGGAGCTTCTTGGGATCTCCCACATGGGTGCATGGGCCCAAGCACTTGGACTGCTCTCTGCTGCATTCCCAGGCACATTGGCAGGGAGTTGGATCAGAAGTGGAGCAGCCAGGATTTGAACTGACACTAACGTGGGATGCCAGTGCTGCAGGTGGCAACTTTATCACAATGTTGGCCCCATAAGGTTATTAATTTTGGCACAATTTGTATAATAAATATTAGAAACAGCCTAAATTCACTAGAAATAGGTGGGTTAAATAGATTATGGTAAACTGTGCAGGAGAGTAGTGCTGTAGCTATAAAAATGAGAAAGCACTCATCTTTAATATTACTAAATTGAAAACCAAGATCTAGGGCCCGGCGCGGTGGCGCAGTGGTTAAGGTCCTCACTTTGCACGCCCAGGATCCCATATGGGCGCCGGTTCTAATCCCGGCAGCCCCACTTCCCTTCCAGCTCCCCTCCTGTGGCCTGGGAAAGCAGTCAAGGACGGCCCAAGGCTTTGGGACCCTGCACCCGCATGCGAGACCCCTGGAAGAGGCTCCTGGCTTCGCATCGGCATAGCATTGGCCATTGCGCTCACTTGGGGAGTGAATCATTGGACGGAAGATCTTCCTCTCTGTCTCTCCTCTCTGTATATCTGCCTTTCCAATGAAAAAATAATAAAAATAAATCTTTAAAAAAAAAAAAAGAAAATCAAGATCTAGTTTAGTGTTAGACTATGCTACCTTTTGGGTGAAAGGGGAGTGTAGAATATGTCTGTTACTGCCTGTATATGCATAAAAGAACTTTGGAAAGCGTGTTGAGGTTGAAGTGGTGCTCATGTCTAGTGTGAATGAGGGGCCTAGGAGATAGAAACAAGAAAAAGAAACTTCATTGTGTGTGCTTGTGCTTACTTTTCTTTTATAATTAAAAACGTAACTTTTTTTCCAAAAACTTTTTTATTCCAAAAACTTTTAGTCTTTTTTTTTTTTTTTTAAGAAACTCTACCTTTGTAATCTGAAAGTAGTTGAGCTTGTCGGAGACACATTGCATTATTCCTACATCATGGCTAGCAGCCCTTGTTCAATTATTAGTTGGATAATAAACCATTTGTTTGTTTCAGGTTTGTGGTCAAGATTTAAAAAGAAATGGTTTAAGCTCACCAGAAAGATGCCAATCATTGGCCGCAAGGTAAGTAAAATCTCTGTGGCTCTTTCCATTTATTAAACCTAGTGTTTTCAAAGGGAGGGGTGATTCTGTCACCCAGCTCCAGTGGGCATTCGACACTGGTTGTGATAATGCAAGTGAAGTGTTCCTGGCATCTGGTGGTTGATGGCCAACATGATTCTAAGCATCCCACAACAGAGAGTTATCTGGGTGATAACTACAAAACGGGACTGGTGCTGTGGCATGTTGGGTTGAACCTCTATCTACTAAGCCAGCATTTCCATGTGGGGGCTGGTTTGAGTCTCCCATCCAGCTTCCTGCTAATGTTGCACTTGGAAAACCAGTGGGAGATGGCCCAGGTGCTTGGGCTCCTGCCACCCATGTGGAGACCTGGATGGAAATAGCTGACTCCTGGCTTTATCCTGGCCCTGCTCCTGCTGGTTTGGCCATTTAGGAAAAACGTCTCTCTTTTCTCTCTTTTTAACTCTGCTTTTCAAATAGATAAATCTTAAAAAAAATAAAAAGAACCAAAATTGAGATTCCCAAACTTAACCCTTTCTGCAGCATATTTGGTCAAAGGACAGACTATTAAGGAAGAAGAATTTGAACTTTAAACATGTGACTGAAGTGTTTTTATGCTTTGGAACAATATTTGGATGGGCTGAATTTAGATATTTATCCAGAAGTTGGATGGTTACATGGTTTTGATCAGGAGTTACCAAACTTTCCATAACATCTGAGACTCTGTGATGTCTGTTCTTACTGTGTTGGTTGGAACTTCTCAACTCTTTCTTTGTAGAGGAAAGCAACAGGAGGCAGATTGGATAAGGAATGAATCTGGCTGAATGTGTTGCAGTGAAACAGTCATATAAAACAGGTAGACCTAATTTGGCCCCTGGTATGATACCTGGTCCCAGGTTTAGAACTGTCAAGAGATAACAGCTGTTCTCTTGCTCTTTGCACTTGTTTGTAGCATAGTTGTTCCTTTCACCTGTCTTCACTCAAACACTGAGGAGATGTCGCCTCTACCCTTCCTGCAATGTCTTTATCACAGTGAAGATAAGCAGGTCAGGGGTCAGAGCTGTAACAAGGCAAATTAACTGCTCTTTTGGCTGTGGCGTTCCCTAGTGGAGCACTGGTTTGAGTCCCAGCTGCTGTGCTTCTAATTCAGGTCCCTGCTAATGTGCCTGGAAAAGCAGCAGAAGCTGGAACTAAGTACCTAGGCCTGGCTCCGCCTTACCCATGGCAGTCATTTGGAGAGTGAATCAGTGATTCCCTTCTTCCTCTGTCATTCTGCCTTTTAAATGACTATAGTAAATCTTTTTTTAGTTTTATTTTTTAGGGCTATAGTAAAGCTTAAAAAAGATGAAGATAGATGAACAGGACAGGCTTCTTGCAAGCGCTGAAGGAGTCAGATGAGGCCTTCCTTGGTGTCTGCTTCCCTAGAGCCCTGCCCCACCCCTCAGCTTTCTTTTGCTCTCTCCCAGCTTTACTTACCTTCAAGTTTTCCCTTCTGGCTTTTGATTTTCTTTCCCTTTTTCTGAGCAAGCCAGAAAAGATGGTTAATGTCCTTAGTCCTTAGCTTGAGTCCATCTGGATCGCTGTGCTTACTCTCCCAGAAGTACATCTTTTTGGCTTCATTTCTTCATGTAGAGGAAGTAACTGGGGTGCTGAGGGAGTGAGAGTGGGCAGGCTTCTGCTTGCTCCCTAAATTACATTAAAACTTAAAATTACTTTAGTTTAATCTTCACAGAGTAAGGGACTCAGGCAAGGAGGCTATGGTAGAAAATGACCAAGTCAGGGACACAGTAGGATTTTCTTTTATTCTTGCATTTCTGTTGTCTTTGTCTTTCTCATGCTTCTCATTCAATTTTCAAATTTTGAGAGACATAAATGCTAGAATTCTAGAACCTGTTCTTAAAGTTAAAAGAACAGAGTTAGATCCATAGAGGCTATCTGATCACCCTTCATTTTTCAGTAGCAGATTCTGAGGTTTAGAGAAGAGAGAGTTATTTGTTTAATGTATGTGGATGCAGGCATCGTGCCATACCCTCCTCTCATTTAGTCACCCAACACTTATTAATTGAGTACCAATTGAGTGTCAGGTACTTTGCCCAGTGCTGAGCTTGATTAAGCCCTCCCTCTCATGGAACTTGTATTTTAATTCCAAGCCCATAAGAATTGCATTCTAGAATAAATGCTATGAAGAAAGTAACTTAATAATGTGGTGGAAGCTCTGAGGTAAGGATTGGGAGCAGCACTTACTGTGTTTTCTCATAGGACAACATGACATTGTGACTTTTTGGTCCTTTATGATAAGAACACTGTCAGTTTTTATAGTTGTTTCTGGTGTGTGGTTGCTTTACATACTGTGTAGTTGTTAATGACAACTTTAAAAATATCTCCTTATGCTCTTAGGCCACAGATTTGCTCAGGAGCATGGTCCTGCCACCTGCCACACTTGGCCTGGGGGCATTAACAAATATGCTGTGCAGGAGTAGCTTTCCCTGTGATTTTGTGGGGCTGAGGGGTGCAAATGTAAGATCCTGTTCTAGTCTTATCAGTTGTGGTGAGAGATGAGAATGATCCCAATTGGAGATTTTAGACATCAAATGATAGCAAATATAAAAGGTACTTCAAAAAAGATTGTGGAAAATCTGAGTTAAAACAAGTATAATTTGGTGGAAAAAAACTTTGCAGTCCATTTTGGTATAATGGACATTTTCCACGAGCTGTGGAAGACGCCCTTGTATTGCTGTAACTAGCACCCAGACATGCCTGAGTTACGACACGTGTCCTTTCACCCCAGACATACAGCCCAAGATTCTCTTAGCAGGAATAAGAGCCCCTGCCACTCTACCTCCCTACTTTGATCTGTTTTTTTTTTTTCTCCTCCAATACTGTTCATTATATGAATTGTGCTTTCTATCACTCCTAAAAATAAACTTCATGAGAACAGAAGTTTCTTTTCACCATGTTGTTTTATTCACTGTGTATCCCTACATTAAGGAAATTGTTTAGCACATATTTGATGGGTAAGTTGAGTGAGTGAATCAGACACAGTGACTCAGAAGCTGAGGCTGTGAGCATGGAGAAGGAACCATAAATGACATGGGAGAAAGGACCTGAATTTCTTGTAACCTTGCAGGGTCAGTCAGTGCAAACTTTTACGGTACCTTAAGGAGCAAGAACACAGACTTCCTCCCGGCAGTTCTTAGTGCCTTGTGCTTGTGTGCAGGGAGTTCTGTGGGCCTTCCAAATTCCTGACGAGTTCTGTGCCTGCATGGAAGGAGTTCTTCACTTACACAAGGACCAGGATCCCGTTTACTACAGCTTGATTACTTTTTCTGGCTACCATTCATGACTGTACCTTCTTTTGTTATCTCGCATACACACTGTGGCTGCTGCCAAGGCAGGAACAAGGTCCAAATGCTGCCCTCAGAGAAGTGCTGAGCTTGGCACCTGCCAGCCACATCTAGCAGTGGTGATATCAGCAGGGTATGGGGGAAAATGAGTACAATTTTGATGTTTAGGGAGAAGGTTAGCTCTCCAGGACAACTTTGATATTTAGGGAGAAGGCTAGCTTTTCAGGCTTCTAACTGGGTTTTGCACATGTCAGAAGATAGCTGAATGATCGAAATAATCATTGTAATTTTTTAAAATATTTGTGTGTTCTCATATTATTTGAAAGAGGCAGACGAAGGTCTTCCATCTGCTCATTTACTGTGCCATAACCCACAACAACCAGGGCTGAATCAGTCCAAAGCCAGAAACTCAGAACTTCATCCAAGTTTCTCCTGTAGGGAGGCAAGGACCCAAGTACATGAGCCATCATTTTCTTCCCAGGGTGCACATTAGCCATAAACCAGATAGGAAGCACAGTAGCCAGGATTGGGATTCTAGCCAGGCACTCTGCTGTGAGATGCCATTGTCCTAAGCTGTGACTTAATTTCTGTGCCAAGCATCTGCTCTACACCTCGTCTTTTTAAGAGCAAACTACTTTCCTTGCTCCATTGAATGGACGTCATAACTGGTGTTTTCCACTGCTCTTTTTGCTAATTGTGTCTTTCTTAATGAAGATTGAAGACAAGTTGAACAAGACCAAGGATGATATTAGCAAGCACTTGTCCTTCCTGAAAGTGAACAAAGAGTACGTGAAAGCTCTGCCCTCCCAGGGGCTGAGCCCATCTGCAGTTCTGGAGAAACTCAAGGAGTACAGCTCAATGGGTAGGTGCTCAGCCTGTGAATTGTCCGCTCCTTGAAAGTGGCTGGTTTGCTGCTCATTTAATGTGGGAATGTTACTCACTGGTTCTTGCAGCATGTGGTAAAGAAGGCCCACTCTGTTTCTGAAGCTAAATTTCATATTTTTAAAAATGGAATTTAGATTTATCTTTGACCTATAAAGTAAGCAGGTAACAGACAGTGGAACTTGCTTCCATTTTCTCGTATAAATATGAGTAAAACATGTGTTTGTGTTTTTAAAAATGGAGTGTGAAATACAAAATCATGTAAAAATTAGGAAATCAGTATAAAGGTGCCAAAAGAAAAGTCACTGCATTTCCATCACCAAAAGATCAGCACAGGTCATACCTCTGTTGCTGTCTACATGCACAGGTACAGAAAAGGATCTATCTGTATGTGTTATCTCAGTGTTAGGCTGCTAGATGTGAGTGTGGGCATACATAAGTGTGATTATGATGGGAGAGATCAACAGAACAGATAGCTTAACATTTGCGAGTATAACCTGTGGAAGTATCCTGGATTCATGTCCTGGTTTTGTCACTTACAATATGACCTAAGAGGAGTTAGTAATATTCTGTATGCCCCAGTTTCTGTGTCTGTATAATCTCTACTTACCTGAAAGGATGATTGAGATTAAATGAGACTGTGTGTGTGTAAGTGTTGGATATATACTTGGCTTATTATAAGCATTTGATAAATGTTAACTACTATTGCTATTATGTACACGAACACATACATATTTATTACAGATTAAATTTATATTATACATTTTAGAAGTAAGCTTTTTAGTTTGGTATAATTTTAGATTTATGGAAAGATGCAGAGATTTTTCACATATTATTCATCTAGCTCTGCCTGACAGTAACATCCTGCATAAAGATGGTACATTTATCCAAATTGATGAATTAACAATTGGTTCACTAATATTAACTAAAGTATAAGTTCTATTTCCATTTCATTTATCTACTCATGTCATTTTTACTATTCCAGGATCAAATTCCTTTTACATTTTCTAATCGGTATGTGGTTTTGTTTTTTTTTTGTTTTGTTTTTGCCATTAGATGGTATAAAAGTACATACAGTTCAGGAAATAGAGTATATAAAGCAGGAATTAATACTCTGAGACCCATTTATTAACTGTTTCCATGGTTTTGACAACTGCTGGTTGTTCTCATCAGATTTCCTTCCCTTCAGCTTTTTAAGTCTGTGTCCACTGCCATACCCCCTGGTACCAGTAAAAGAAAGGAAAATGAAGCTTTGTGTATCATTTTTGAAAGACTGGTGACCACTCACTGGTCTGCAGACAAACATGATGCGGAAGCAGCAGCATCTAAGGAAAGAGTGAAAGTCCCACTGGCAGCGAGCCAGAAGCTCTGCTCTCCTTAGAGCTGAAGAGGGTTCTGTTGCAGAGCCTAGGGCTATATGTGCTTTCTGCTGAGCGTGCTTCTTGGAATTGCCTTCACACTCCCTACTGCAAAAGGGCACAGCCCTGCTGTAGCAGAAGAACCTGAGACACTCACACCAGTAGGTTGGGTTAATGTAAAATCTCTGTGGGTGCACCTCACACAATAAGTGAAAAACCTGGTTGTTTATTCTGGTCAGAGACTTGGCTGCTCCTGATTTTGAAGGGCACAGCATCGGCTGCTGGAAGCAAGCTGTTGGTTTGTGTGGGCCCCTGAACCTGGGATGCTCAGGGTTTATCCCATATGGCACTTTGTTCTCTGGCTCCAACCTTGCCATCACCCTTTTGTTGTGCTCTCTGCCTGCTGCTGCTTGTAACAGCTCCCACACTTGTAGTGCCTGGGGAGGACTAGAGAGAAAAAGGAAGCTATTGCAGAAGCTAAGCTGAAGCTCTGCAGAGACCAGGAAATCTATGCATACAAACGGCAGTTCTGCTGTTAGAAGGCAGTGGAGGATAAGGATGTTGCTGTCTTAATGGCCCTCTGTGTTGTTAGTGCCTTTCACACTGTTGATGATACTAACTGATGGTCTCTTATCTAGCTGTAGATGCTGTTAACACCTTTCTCATATTGTTGGCTGATACTGATGGATGATCTCTCATCCTTACTGTGGTAGCTGTTCATTATTGAAGTTCCTCCTTTCTGGATTTACTGTAAGAATGCCACTGGGTTTCAGTTCTTCTGTGTTTTTTCTTTTGTACCCTGCCAGGTGTCTTCCTGTTGCTACTTTATTAGCACCTCCCTGCCTGCTCATGCAGTGCTCTCTCTCATTTCTCTGCAGATGTCTCCTGGCAAGAGGGGAAAGCCTCTGGAGCGGTGTACAATGGCGAGGAGAAGCTCACCGAGCTGCTCGTCAAGGTGAGTGGTTGTGGATGGAGGGCAGTGCCACGTGGGCTCTGTGTTGGTTGGTATGGCCTTGGCTTTTATCCATTCTTCTGCAGTTTGAAAAGTGAAATACGGGAAGCTTATTGACAGAACAAAAGCATAAAATCAGAGAAGATTTCTCTTCGCTCACACATAGGCGAGTGTGTATAATACTGTTGAAGACATCTTCAGTGTGTCTGGAAGTAAAGTTGTCATATTTCCAAGCTTCCTGGGCACCCAGTATAGAGACAGATCACCAGGGAAGGCAGTCTCATCCTTCAGGGTTTTTAATGGTAGGATGGATTTTGTTTGGTAAGAGACAAGATGGGAACACGCAGTAATACTTACCTCAAATGAGTTTTGAATGCATTCTGTGATTTAGATATTGCCCAAACCCCGATTAGTTAGATATCAGTTACTCCTTTTTGTGGATAAGGAAACCTCAGAGAATGATTTGACCTACACAGCTAAAAATCTTAAGCAAAAGTGTGACTTCGAACTGGGTCTGTTTAGTGTACAATCTGCACATTTCACTATACTTGTACCTCTTCCCTTGCTGCATTATAAAATTATTGATTTTATTGTATCTTCTCAGTGTATTGATCTTTTTTGATTGGGGGACATCTGACATTTTTTCTAGTCCCTAGTGTCTTGACTGATACCTGAGAACTTTGATTTAATGCATGATTCTTTGGTGCATTTCATGTCTGCTTTTATTTCTTTGCAGGCTTATGGAGACTTTGCATGGAGTAATTCACTACATCCAGATATCTTTCCAGGATTGCGCAAGATAGAGGCTGAAATTGTGAGAATGGCCTGTTCCCTGTTCAATGGAGGACCAGATTCCTGTGGATGTGTAAGTACGTGCAGGTGGCATGAAGTAACATTTCTCAGTTTAAAATAGGTATTTATTTAAAATATTTAAATACACCAATAGTATATGATTATTGTAGGAAGAACAGATTAACTGCAGTGTTAAAATATTACTTATAATTTTATAATCCGTAAGAGTGTCAACATTTTGGTATGGACTTTTGTATATATTTTATCTCTTTACCTTTTATTTTTTTAAAAAAATCAGCCTACATAAAAGTGTTATGATAGATTAAAGAAGCCCTGCGATTATCAGATGTGAATATTATACCATGCCTGCTCTCGGCTTACTTTTTTTTAATTTATTTATCTTTATTGGAAAGGCAGATTTACAGAGAAAAAGATTTCCATCTGCTAATTTACTCCTCAAATGGCTACAGCAACCAGAGCCAATCTGAGCTTCTTCCAGGTCTCCCAAGTGAATGCAGGGTCCCAATGTTTTGAGCCATCCTATGCTGCTTTCACAGGTCATAAGAAGAGGGGTGGATGGGAAGTGAAACAGCTAGGGCAGTATTCGGCCCCCACATGGGATCCTGTTGCTTCCAAGGCTAGGATTTAGCCACTAAGCCAACGTACCAGGGCCTTCTCTACTGGCTTTCTTCCCTGTTTATTTCCTTCCCTACCTGCCCACACACTTGCCTACCAGCCACTTACCTGTATATGGGGTTTTGAACTATCTGATAGTCTTCTTGTTAAACTCTATTTTACTGAAGCTGAAACTATATTATTTTGCTGATTAAATTTAGTTGACATCAGGAATAACAAAGGGGGCATTTAACAACACATTGGAGGGTTTCTTGTTTCTCCTGTACTTTGTAGTACATGATTATTTGTTTCCTAAACTATGGTAGATAAACTTTGGTTTTAGTTTGTCACTACCAACTAACATTGACTTTTCTAGCTTATGTAGAATAGCTACATTTAATTCAGTATATTGGGATTGTGGTCTGTATGGTGTTAATCTTTTCAAATAAATTTATAATCATATAATGTTTCCACCTTTAATCATTATGGAACTCATCTGAGGAACCTTACATAGTTACTTTTTTGTAAGCTCTTTGTGTGTGTGTGTGTGTGTGAATGTATGTATGTGTATTTATAGTTTATTTATTTGAAAGGTAAAGTTAGATGGAGAGAAGGAGAGAACTTCATCTGTTGATTCACTCCTGAATTTCCGCAATGGCCAGATTTGGTTTAGGCCAAAGCTGGGAGTCAGGAACTTCATCTGGGTCTCCCACATGAATACAGTGACATGCCTGTGGGCCATCTTCTGCTGCTTTTCCCAGGTGCATTAGCTGGGAGCTAGATCAAAAATGGAGCAGCAGGGTCTGAAAGTGGTACCCATATGGTTTGCTGGTGACACAAGCCACAGCTCCAGACCCCTACCTGGCATCTTAATTGCCAAGTACCATCCCCTTAGAAACTTACTTAGGTTTTTTTTTTTTAAAATGATTTATTTATCTTTATTGGAAAACAGATTTGCAGAGAGAAAGATCATCCATCTGCTAGTTCACTCCCCAAATGACTACAACAGCCGGAGCCAATCTGAAACCAGGAGCCAGAAGCTTCTTCCAGGTTTCTCATGTGGATGCAGGGTCCCAATGCTTTGGGCCATCCTCCACTGCTTTCCCAGACCACAAGCAGGAAGCTGGATAGGAAGTAGAGCAGCTGGGACACGGACTGGTGCCCATATGGGATCCAGGTGCTGAGCAAAGGGAGGATTAGCCAATTGAGCTATTGCTCTGGGCCCAAAAGCTTTTTTTAAAAAATGATTTTAGAAAATGTTTTAGTTTCCTTAAGATACATAACCTATATTGCTGGAAATAGAAGTTTTGTCATTGTTTTTTCCCCACATAACATCTATGTATATTTGAAAACACCTTCCCCCTCAATCTTTAGTCTCTCTAGCTTTTCTTGTTACTCAGCTGTTCATGAGAGTTGACAGATTTCCAGTCACACCCATCTTGTGACTGAAGGCCTTTGAGTTGTCTGTGCATTGCCATGTGAACTGAGCTCTCCCAGTGGAAAATGGCATTGATCTGTGAACTTTTTTTTTTAATCTGAGCTTACCAAATGCATCTTAAACTTTGTCTAAGTCAGCATTGCTCTCTTTAACAGTATTTCTTCTGTTTCTTGTTGTTCCTAGGGCCTTTATTAGTTTTGTACTGGTACATATACTACTTTGTTGTTTTATGTCTAAATTCTCATTCTGTTAACTCAGGTTCTTATAATGTTGCCCTAGAGTGGGAAACACTTCTGAAGGGTTGCTTTGTTCCGTAGCTTGTTGCCTTCTGTGTTGGGCTTTAATTTTGTTTGTTAGCTACCACTCCTGCCCCTGCAGTTGGTTTGCATCCTTGCCATTTTCCTGCTGCTTAACTCCTCCTAGGGTTGTCCACTCCTGTTTATTTTGTTTGTTCTGGTTCAGGGCAGGACTCAGCTGAAGTGTTGTTCCATCTGCATTAGGATTCCTGGGCCTATTGTGAGAGCCTGGGAGAACTTAGAAAGATTAGAGCTTACTGCCCAGTTTGTAGGACCAGTACCCTGGACTGTTGATTCTTTAATCCATGCTGTATCTCTGAAGTCATTCCAGAAGTTCTCACTCCCCCATTTTCCTTGCTTGTCCTTTGTAGGCTTCTCTAACACTCGCTGAACACAGAGGGAGGAAATTGAGGGAGCTGGTCCCTGGCTCCCCTGAGGGTTTGCAAGTATTAATGAGAATCCTCAGGAATTTGCTGACTGCAGTACCATGTCTAGGGTGGTAGGGTGGTATGCCCTCTGCTGCACCTTTACTTGCCATTGTGAATTAGTTTCTGTGGGTTTGGGTGTTTTTTGTTTTGTTTTGTTTTGTTTTTGGCTTGCTTGCTTGCCCATATTTGAGATTTATTGCATCAGACTATTCATTTCCTTATTTGGTTGTCATGATGGCAGGTTTTGTCTTTTTCCCCCACATTATTTCAGATGCTGAGAGACAGATCTGTGGAGCAGTTTGAATTTGCCATCTTGATCCAGAAGCACAGCCTTGCAGGGATTGCATAGCTGCAGTTGAACCCTTATCTCCCCTATTTCAGCCTCCAGTGGATGTGTCAGGGATTGGAGGAGTCCAAGTCCCAGTGCCTTAAAATGAAGGGCACGTTGACTGATGTCACTGACTCCATCCCTCCCTCTCACTTGAGTATGCTTGCCTGCCCCCATCGCCATCACCCCAATCCTTGCGATCTGTTCCAAAGTAGAAAGCCAGAAGACAAGGCCAACCAGCTGGGCAGTCTTTACACGGTCCCCAAGGGAGCATCTTAAGCTCATCTTGGTCATGGGTCTTCAGCCTTAATTTGCTTCAGTGGTCATGATGACTTCATAGGCTAAAACACATCATGTTGCCATAGAAACACTCTTGGCAGGTGCCACCAGGTCTAAGCAGCCTTTGAAAGCAAGTTTTCCAAGTAGGTCATGTGCTGCTTTGGTTTTCTGAACAACATACTTTGGGGGTTTTGTATACCCTGAAGGAAGTTGAACATAACAAATAGCTACCGGGGCCTCTGTTTTCTTACCTAAGTTTCTGGATTTGTTTTTGCTTTTTGCATATGCAGTGTGGGTAGGTGGGGTGGTGGAGAGAAATGGGGGGATCAGATGTTGTCAAACACAGAATTTGAGGATTAGAAATAAAAATTATAAGCAAAGTTTAGTTTTTTTCCTTTATGGTCGAAAATATGCCTGAATTTGCCCATTGATTTAGTTTGCTTTGAATAGATAGGATATTCTAAGTGGGTGACCAGGAATTTAGGGGGAATTTTGCTTAGATTATGGCTGGCCCTTCCAAAGAGGTGGTGTAGTTAGAGACTTAGCTGGGGGCTTTCTCCACAGCTGGCTTGTTCCTCTTGTGATGTTCTGTGGTTTTATGCTAAGCCATAGGACACACTGCTGATTTGAGAGCTGACCTCAGCTGTCAGCATTTATCTTTCCCAGGGTAGAGAAGCAGAGTCTGGTAAATGTGTCCCATGCCCTCAAGCTCAGTACATTGTTAGATGGATAATGGCCACATATTTCATGAAGACCTCCTGAAACCAGAAATGACTTATCTTTTCTGAGCAGATAATCCATGTAAGTCCTGATCATCGTGATTTTGTGTTCATGGTAAATATTATTTTAGGGAGGCCCAGGAATCGTCCTTTCTGGTTCTCTGTCTCATGCAGCTTCCTTAATGCCCAAGCACAAGAAGTCTTATTTACCACTTAGTGAATCACTTTCATCCCTCAGGGACTCAGTTTTCTTGGCCCTCCAGGAGCTCATGAGAGTTCACAGATACAGTAAGCAGCTGTGAAGGGATAGGTCTCGTTTTTGCAAGCAGTTGTTCCTGGACATTATCAGAAGGAGAGTGGCTGTTATGTGTTGGTCATGGTTTTCTGACAGTCATGTCTGGCATCAGTAGCTCTTGACTGAGGGTAGATCTGTTTGGTGTTAGCTGCCAGACCAGGTACTGGAGTATCATGAGCAGGTACATTTCTACCTTCCTGAGTTTGTAGTGCAATGGGGATAATAGGACAAATGAAGAGACCTTTGGATGTTTTGTTTGAACTTGTCTGTCAGAGCAGCTTGGCCCAGTTTCAGGAAATTGTTTTACTTTATTTAAAAACGTTAGGATTTTGTTTTGATTTCATATAATCAAGGCAGCACACTTCTAAGTAGAAATTTCTGCTGTTCTGGTGTTCGTGTTTGTCAAAACCGCAAGTTTACTTTGGAAAGTCTGAATGTCATTTTGATTTTGTAATGATTGCATAATTTACTAAAATTGTAACTTCACCATGTCTCATGATTCTTCAACAGGCACTGAAATTCGGTTTAACATAAGTAATTCAGATGCTTTGAAGTAGAGTGTTAGCCTGTCCTGTCTGATAATGGATGAATTAACAAGGAAAATATAAATAGATCATGCATAAGTGGGAGCTGGGTGGGTTTGCATGTGTCCAGACAATATAGAACTGCTGTTTTTTCGTAGCAGTTTTCATTCTTCTCCTGAGCCAGGGCTGAGCTCAGCCAACAAAGCCTGATTTCCTTCCTAGAAGATACAACAATGTCTGCCTTTCAGCATGCATTCAGATCTTTGTTTCTGCCCACACTGCCAACCTCAGGGCAGGAAGCACATGCTTGCGTCAATCCCTAACTTCCCCCTACACAAATGGCATCTCTTCTTTGTTATAGGTAACCTCAGGGGGCACAGAAAGCATACTGATGGCCTGCAAAGCTTATCGGGACCTGGCTAGAGAGAAGGGGATCAAAACTCCAGAGATGTACGTATATGTAGCTCTTCTCCCCCGCTTTGGGTTTGTCTCTTTGGAGCCCTGCTGCTTAGAACCAACCCTCTCTCCCCATTTCTACTCCTCTGGCACGTCTAGCTCTCTACTCCTATCCTGGCCCCTTTACCCTTGTCCTGTCCCTATGGGCACAATTCTAGGCAGATAAATTGGTCAGTTACTCCTTATAATTGTTTCCAACTGTGCTAAGTTTATCCCTGGTGTATATACTCCAAGTAGGAGTGATGTTTTTCTAGAAGCAATGCAATTAGACTACCCTTTGAATCCTGTGAAGTTTCCTATCAGTTATCTGGAGCCTGAGACAAGCTCTCTACCTGTCTCAGTTCAATGAGCAGGAATCTCACAGTACAGCCTTGGAAGGTCCAGTCTGCTTGCTGGGGTGACCACTTTACCATCTTAGTGAGATTTATCCACTCTGTCACTCACGGACATATTTTGGTGTTTGGACATACTTTCTTCTCTAGACCCTCTCTTGTGCAGTGTGTTTACACTGCGTGATTGGGTTAGTGCTTTTCTCACAAGGGCGGTGACTAAAGGGTTTTGTTGCCCAGTCTCATGCTAGATGATTCATACTTGGCTGAAGAGAACTCAGTTTGCCAGTCTTTCTTCATCTTGGATCTTGGTGCCTGCTGCCTACTCAGCTGTGGTGGAGATGTTTTCCCTAAAGGGCACAGATCCATTGCAGAAATGGAGTCACTTGAGAGAGATCTAATAGCACATGATTAGCCATGACTGTTCCCTTTTCAATGCTGTTTGAAACATGACTTCCAAATGATGTAGGGGAAATGAGTATTTGAGAGTCTGGAGTTCTGTATTCTCTCACAGTGGGGCCGGGGGGGGTTACTGCTGGTGTGATGTTTGGTGGCCCAGCAGCCTTGCGTCTCTGCCCTGGTGTGCCTTGAGTCAGGACACTGCCTCTCTCATGACCAACCCTCGTGACCCTTTCCCCAATACTGTTCTCATCCGAGTGCTCCGTCCCTTAGCTTTCTCCTCTTAGCCCTGATTTGTGCTTCAGATCTCGTCTTGAAATGGAAATACTTCCTTTAAAAAGGAGATTTATGTATTTATTTATTTGAAATGCAGAGTGACAGAAATTTTCTATCTGCTGATTCACCCCCCCGCCCAAATGGCAAAAATAGATTTGGGACAGGTGGAGACCAGGGGCCAAGAACTCCATCCTGGCCTTCCATATAGGTGGCAGGGGGCCAAGTAGTTAGTTCATTTTATGCTGCTTTCCAATGCGTATTAGCAGGGAACTGGAGGGAACCGGAACCAGCACTCTGATACGGGATGCGAGTATAACCCCCTGTGCCACAATGTGAGCTGCTAAAAATACTTCTGAGTTCCCTTTCTTATTGTCAAAAATGATTTTTTTAACTGGTAGGGAAAAGGTTTCTACAGAAAATCAGTAGATAAAACTTGTAATAGTTTGGGGGCAACAGGTCACATGTTCATTCCTGGCAGTTTAATTTAGCTGTTTGCCTTGTCCATTTTGAATCCTTTTTGGGTCTGAATTTCCTTTTTCTCCTCCTCCACTCTGACCCCATTATCTAGTGTGGCTCCCGTAAGTGCTCATGCTGCATTTGACAAAGCAGCCAATTATTTTGGCATGAAGATTGTGCGGGTCCCACTGGACAAGATGATGGAGGTGGACGTGCGGGTGAGTCTCCCAGCAGCTAGCAGGCAGGCAAGGCCTTTCTGATTGGGTTGGGGCTACCTGAACATCAACAGCTGCTCCCAGTAGTGTTGACCCACCACAGCTTCAGACTTGTCACAAATGCATGGATCCTGAAGGGAGTGACCTTGTCCCTGACTCAGCACTAGAATAGCCTGGTTTTTGCTTTGTATTAGCACTTTCCTTTCTTTTCTCTTTCTGAAATGGACTTGGACCGACTTGCCCAAGACTCTCATTAGGGTTTTGATTGCTCTGAATTAGTCCCATGCCAGTATAATAGACATTATTTTTGTGCCACACATTTGTATGGAAGAACTGTCTAATTTTATCAGGAGCACACAGAAGTCCTGGAGGTCACGGAAGCCATGTTACTGCCCTTCCCAGATGAGCAGCCAGACTGGCTTTTAGTTCATGCAGGGTTTCTGCTGGTCGGTTGTGGGGCTGTGACTCCCATTTGAATCTCTGCTGCTTCTTAGCTTGGTATTGATCTCAGTTCCCCCTAGATGTAGCTACCTGGACTTGTTCATGTCCCACCCCTGTGGAGGGAGACAGCCTTCTCCCGGGTTGGTAGGGGCAGGATGGGTATGCTAAGCTCTGCTGTCCAGATAGCTCTTGGCAGCCCAACTGGGGGGAAGGAGTATGATACAGTCCTCAGTGTTGCACCTTAAACCCATAGGCAATGAGAAGAGCCATTTCCAAGAACACAGCCATGCTCGTCTGTTCTGCTCCACAGTTTGGTCACGGCACGATTGATCCCATCCCCGAAGTGGCCAAGGTATGTCAGAGAAGTGGACTATGCTCATAGCCATATTGAGCTTCTCAGACTAATGGTGTTGTGCTGAGTGAATTGAAGTAGTTTCACTTTAGATGCAGCTGCACTCATGAAAACAGCTCCCATCAGCCCTGAGATGAGCCCTGCAGCTCTGGAGCCACTGCCCAACTGGCCTTCTCGACAGGGGAAGGGTGGTACAAGCCAAGGCCTCTCTTAGGCTGCATGTTCTGAAGTAGTATTGACTTGTTGATGCATGTAAAGAAGTAAACTGCATTTAGCAGCACGCCCCCAAGAGGGTGGTATTGCACGTGGGGCAGGTCCCAAGCATCTTCTCTGCCCCCTCCCACTCTGTTGTGACTAAAGCAGGGCCTTTTCCTCTCTCCATGGGCAGTCTTGGTCAGAGCTATATTCATTTCCTACTCAATTTTACAGTGAGTTTGTGGTCATGCGTATCAATAGATAGCACGTAGCAGAATTATTGCAGACTAAATACATTTCAAGGATAAACTTTGCTGGCAGTGTTAAAAATAGCCAGGTGTTTAAACATGGAAACCTGGCACAAAGCAGCCTGATGTTGATACCTTCCCAACCACCTGTGTCCTGCAGAATTCTTGTGGTTGTGATTACAGATGAGCGACTTTTATGTCCTTTGTTTTTGGAACTAGCTGGCTGTCAAATACAAAATCCCTCTGCATGTGGATGCGTGTCTCGGGGGCTTCCTCATTGTCTTCATGGAGAAAGCAGGGTATCCATTGGATCGGCCGTTTGACTTCCGGGTGGAAGGTGTGACCAGCATTTCAGCCGATACCCATAAGGTAAGCCAGGGAGGTGGTCGGATGTGAGCAACTAGTTATTTTACTGTTAGCAACAGAATAAAGTGGCTTAGGTATGGTGTCCCCCGAAAGTATAAAATGGCATCTGGGGGTTGCTCTCACCAGGTCAGCTAGTCCAAGTGACAGGGTATGTGATAGAGGTGACCAGCAATAGTGGAAAGGGTCCAGTAACGTTCGTCTCACACTGGTCAAGATACTTTCTATGTATACTGATCGTGTATAACCTAGACATGCTGACGTAGTGGCCCTTGTAAGAAGTGGTTCCATGGAGTCCTGCTTCAGAAGTTGAGGAATGCAGGTAATCCTGGACCTTCAGGGGAGTGGATGTTAGTGCCATGGCTCCTGAGCTGAGTGGTCAGGGGCACCCTGTGGACAGAAGGAAGAACCTGTGTACTCAGGAGTGTCTTGTAGAGGCCGTGGGAAGCAGCCAGGTCTACCGGCCTTGGTACAGCACAGGGAGGTCTGAACACACATCCAGGTGTGGTGAAAGTATTACGTCTGCCTGGCTTAGTGCTGCATTTCTAGAGCATGTTTTAAATTAGAATATATAGTAAAGACTTGCTTTTAAAGCTATGCATGACCTGTGGCAGATTTTTTAGTCAGAATCTGTTTTCACCTTGGCCTCGGACAGCTGCTTTGCTCTTTTTTCATTAACCATCCATTTTGTGTGGTTTGAGGGCTGACGTGACTTCTCTGTTAGCTTCCGAAGAGTAACCTAGCAGGGCACTTTGCTGTTTAGAAACTGATTACACACATTTTCTCAAAGCTTTTAGATTCTGTGCACCATCATGTTCTTAAAAAGAAGTACAGCATCAAGCAAAAAATCACAGGGAGATGGTCATTTTTAACTGTTCCTAGTGCCTTCAATTCAATCTTTCCTGGGTTTTCAGTAGAAATTTATCCTTGTTTGCATTTGGACATATTGCTCTAGAAAAACAGGTTAAAGAAGGAAACCACATGTTGGATGTGAAAGGGACTAAGTAGCCCATTAACAGGGCTGTTCTCAGGCCTCAGCTGCCTGATCCCTGACAGGGAATTTAAATTTCATCTCTGAAGTTTCTCATCCCTTTTAGCGTTCTGAGTTTGTGCCCCTCACGGGTGGAAGCATTGCAGAGCAGCTGCTAGCTACATGGGCATTGCTCTGGAAGAGCTCTGCCAGTCAGAACTCCACCTTCACCTCTCTGCTTCTTTCCCTCAGTATGGCTACGCCCCAAAAGGCTCCTCCGTGGTGCTGTACAGTGAGAAGAAGTACAGGAATTACCAGTTCTTCGTTAGCACGGATTGGCAGGGTGGCATCTATGCTTCTCCAAGCATCGCAGGCTCCCGGCCTGGGGGCATCAGTGCAGCCTGTTGGGCTGCCTTGATGTACTTCGGTGAGAGTGGCTACGTTGAGTCTACCAAACAGATCATCAAAACGGCTCGGTTCCTCAAGTCAGAGTATGTGTGCACCATTTCAATTCTGCCTTTTCAGCCAGTGGGCTCAGGACGTCTGCCTGGCCACATTTCTGTGGCCCTGGGCCATTTTGCCATTGCCTGAAAGATGCAGGATTTAGGACAGCAGTTTAGGAGCAATCTTGGGAGGATCTGAAGAGGCAGGACCATATGTGGTGGTCATCCTGTTTCTGAGGCCACCTTTTAACAACACATAGCCCTTCCTGGTGCTGCTGTACAATCCAGTGGTTTACACAGTGGCTCTGAAACTAGAGTGAGCACTCCCATCACCTGGATGACCAGAATTTCTGATGCAGTAAATCTGGGAGGGGGCTCTGAGGATTTCCGTTTTTAGTAAGAGCCCAGGAGACAATGATGAAACTGGTCCAGGAATCGCTACCTGGAGAAGCACTGGGACAGGGACAAAATTGGAAATGAGAAGGGAATGAGGCAGGGGAGAGAAAGGTGATGAAATCTAGATGGGGTAGGTGGAGAGGCAAGGCTGGAAGTGGCTGCCTGGTTCATCTAATGTGCCTCTTGGTAACATTACCTGCCAGACACTTTACAGAACATAGGCCTGTGTGCGTGGAAAAGACCTTCTTCAGTTCCACCAGGGCCTTGAGTTGTGAGCCACTGTATAGTTTCTGGCTTTGGGGAGTATTTAGATGATTGATTTTCTTTTATTTATTTATTTATTTGCTTATTTATTTTTATTTATTTATTTTACTGTTACAGAAGATGGGAAATTATTTTTCCAGGATTTTTCATTATTGTTCAATCCCTAAGCCATCCCTGGGGACATGTCCTTTTGGAGTTGAGTTAGAGAAATTAGAAACCACTGATTTGGATTTGTTTGGTCTAGTTAGGGGAGGGCCTTGGGATATTTGCAGTATCTTGGGATTCTGGTCTCTGTGCTATCCACTGGTAGTAGTGTAACCTTGTTATTTCAGACAGTGAGAAGAACAAAGCCCCTGAAGGCTGGATTGTACTGTGAGGGAGACCTGAGACTTGGTTAAAGTGACAATAATCAGAGGACAGTCTGTGGCTGAATTTTGTTTTTGTTCCTTTTCTTTGTTTAAGACTGGAAAATATCAAAGGCATCTTTGTTTTTGGGAATCCTCAGTTGTCAGTCATCGCTCTGGGTTCCCGTGAATTTGACATCTTCCGACTTTCTAACCTGATGACTGCTAAGGGCTGGAATTTGAACCAGTTGCAGTTCCCGCCCAGGTAAGTTGGAGAAGCCGCTTTCCCTTCCTAGACTCCAAGACTTGGAAGAACTCTAGTGGTCTGTCAGTAGCCTGAGGTACAGTTTGGCTGCCTCAGCTCAGCACTTCAGGAGAAGCTGTAATGTTGGTAGGATTTCCATTTTGCTGCTTCATATCTGAGATGGAAAGAATACCACGGTTAGTTTTCATCTCTGGCAGAATCAGGTGATCAACCCTGAGGCATTTCTCTCACTCAGCACTCAGCTTGTTCTTACACGAAGCTCATCACCTGGGTCACAGTATGCTGGGGTCACTGATGGTTTAATTCTGCTGTTGTCTATGGGGTGCTTCTCTGACACCCAGTCTTCTGTTACACGTATGCGTTTCTCACTGCAGCTGAATGATTGGGTTGGGGTCTCTGTGTGCGGCTCACTCTCACATGTGTTTGTGCCATCGCTGTTCCCATCTGGACTCTTCGCAATTCTTGTGTGTGCCAAGTCCTTACTCCAGGGCGACTTCTTTGCTTGCCATCCTTCAAAACTTCAGCCATGTAGTCCTTTCCTTATGGGATTATAGCCTCTTAGTGTCCTGTGGTGGTTGTGTGTTTTAAAGAGCAGTAATTGACACTTTGCAAGAGGGAGAGGTGGGACAGAACAACTAGCTGTGGTTGTTGATCTTGCTGCGAGGCCCTGGACCCACCCCAGGACTTCAGCATCCTGGGTGTCCAGTGCTTGGAGCACTTGCAGGCCAGTGAACCTGTCATAAATAATGTAGTGCCAGTAATTCCCTGTACGAGGGCTGCATTATTTTAGAACACTTCTCTACCTTTTTTTCAAGGTTTATCTCTCCTTTCTGTCTCTGTTCTCCCATAGTATTCATTTCTGCATCACATTAGTACACACCCGGAAGCGAGTAGCCACCCAGTTCCTAAAGGATGTCCGGGAATCTGTCACCCAAATAATGAAGAACCCTAAAGCAAAGACCACAGGAATGGTAAGGACTCTTGGAGATGGATTTCTCTCAAGAGTTAGGGATTGGTGTACGGGATTTGAAAGAATGGAAGGGCCCCAAGTCTCTTCCTGCCCCTTGCCCTTCAGCCCTAGCCTCTCCTTTGTTCATTGGAAAAGATATATAAACATCCTGTAAACTAGCATCTGCTCTAGAAGCACAGCTGGTGGTAACATCCATTTGAAAAGACAGTTTTGATTCAGCAAAGGCAATAAATGTGTTTTTTCTGGAATTTTCAATTGCAAATCTCATAGAATAGTTTCTTTATGCAGGAAGGCAGACTGGAAAGTACCTGTGAGAAACACAATGCCAGCACACCAGCTGGCTTCCTGCCAGAGTGATGCCGAGGGGCTGGCACCAGAGGAGAGGGGGATCGTAGCCCCAACTTTGCTTGTCCATCGTCACTAATGCCATGCTCTTGGTTGGCTTTGTAGGGTGCCATCTACGGCAATGCCCAGACCATCATTGACAGGAATTTGGTTGCGGAACTGACATCGGTCTTCCTGAACAGCCTGTACAGCACAGACACGATCGCCCAGGGCCCCCAGATGAATGGGGCTCCAGAACCCCGCTGAGCCAGCACCTGTCTGGCCCACAGGGGCCTCTGACCTTCAGAAGGTTCTAGGGGGTATGGAAGAGCCATGCACAACTTTGGCATCTGGTCTTGACCTGGAGCACAACCAGATAGACCTTAAGACAACTTGAACCTCAGGATTCCTGTCCCTCTTTTTGTTGTCTTTCTGTGGTTTCTAATTTAAATGCCCCAGGGATTCTGTCACATAATGAATTTGCCCTTGTTATAGATGTTACCCTAGGAATTACTTTAACCTCTTCCTTCTCTAACTTCCCTCTGAGCTTCCCTCACCAATGGTGTAGCAGCTCTGCCCTGTGGGATGTGAGAGCCTCCTGGAGCTTCTCTGTTAAGACTTTGCAGGGTTGGGGCTGGTCCATCACAGATGGTTCCCAGGTGGCGTGGGCACTAAGTAGGGACTCCTCCAACACTCTGCTCCAGGGTAGGCTAGCTCTCTGGCTCAGCGTGTCTCTCTCTCTTCTCGTGACTGCTTTTACTTCTCTAGGATGCAGCTTAATCAGCTGTTGTTCTCTGTTAGGAGTGGAGTGCATGAGCCACCTGCCCCAGTCTCCCAGAGCAGAGTTGAATACACCGGTTGTACCTTTCTGTACCTGCAAAGCCCCCTTGGACACTCAGTTGCCACCGTCTTTGGAGACTGTTGTTTGCAACCAGGTTCCCTTTAGTTTTTTGGATTGTGACAAGAATGCAGTTTCTAGAGACTTTACAACTTTCTGGCAAGACATTGCTTCCCTGAATTGGCAGTTACTGCTGCACACCTGAAACATCTCCTGGCCAGAACAGAGACTAGTTTCTCTGCTTTTCTGAACATCCCAGTAGCTAGAGCATGCAGGTCCGAATACATGTCACCGAAGTTGGCGGCGGTCCTTGCACCCCCACTGCCTTAAGCTGCCATGTCCTGAAATGATGTCTACATGAGGGGACAGCTCAGAGCACCTCTACCAGTGGCCGTGACTTGCCTTAGGTGGGTGTGGGGAGAAGTGGGAGAGTCTCTTTCTTTCTCTATGCTTGTCCCACTCTCCCCTTTGCTCAGCTCCCAGAGGCACTGCAGCAGTCTCGCCTTGGATATTGGACTTCCCGGCCCCAGCCGTGGGGGAGCAGTGCAGGATGAGGTTACATTTTGGAACAGGACAGCAAGTAGTTATGTGGCCCCAAGCTGGAATTCCTTCCCTGAGACTCAGGGTGGTGCAGGGACAGGAGCATCCCTGCACCTACTTCCTGCCTTCTTCTCCCCTGTCTGGGTGCCTGATCCAGCCGAAGCCACCATCCTATCATGACGTCATATCATGTGCCTTTATCCTCGGCTGTGAGCAGGCACCAGGGCAATGGACCCAACTGCGAGGTTTCTGCCTGGGTCAGCAAGGACTTAGGAAAAGTGAGGAGAAACTTTCCTCAGGGACTCTGGAACATTCAGCCTCTCTAAGTTGCTCACCTCTAGTTTTTCACCACAGGCCTCCTGGTGGGGGAGAACCTTTACTCCCAGACCTTACATTAATCCTCAGCACACTTGTCTGGCTGTCCTTGAGCACTGTACTTGTCACCTGTTGACTGGGGTGAGCTGCACAGGGCCTTATAATTCTGGGGTGTGTGTGTGTGTGTGTGTGTGTGTGTGTGTGTGTGTTGGGGAGGGAGTGCATTTCTTTCCTGGTTGCTCTGTAGTACTGTGTAGGTACCAAGATTCTGTATATGAGAGAGAGAGAGGATGAGAGAGAGGCTGGGAACCCTTAGGACATGGGTGTCACACGGTTGCTGAACTGGCAGGCACCTGCTTGAGAGGGTATGACTAGTCAGATGCATGCAAGGCCTGTCTCAGGCCTCCAGAGCAGCACAGAGGCAGGCACCCTCAAGGATGTACTGATGCTTGCCAGTGTCTCCCCAAGGACCAGACCTCTGAGCCCCTCCTGTCCTCTGTGCTGGGGCAGCATTGGTGTCCCAGGGCTCATGGTGTTTTTCAAAGGGACCTACTGTAGCCACTTTACAATTTACAGCCTTAATGCACTTAATGACTTAATGCATTGGCAGACTTTATTTTGTGTATGTTGGTGTCTGCACACAGTCATCCCTCGGCTGTGGTCCACACAGGTGGCCAGGGTGTCTCCACACTATCATTAGACTGGCAGATGTCCCTCTGGCTTCTGCAAACTGTACTGTCTTCATTCTTCATTAGAACTAGTCATGTGAATATATTGCCATGTGACTTTTATTAAGACCAGTTTTATACTTGGAAAATGGTACTTACTTCTTTTAAATTTTCTTTATCTTCTCTAGCCTTCTCTCTCCTATTTCCATGCTCCTTTCCTAATTCAGCAATAATATCTCTAAAAGCAATTAAATAATTAAGTGTCTCAGATTGTAAACCTTGTGTATGGTTGCGTTTGTTGATTTACTTGGGTACATAGATCACAACATGGGATGGTGGCTGTTGTTGAAGAGCTGTGCGAGAGCTCCCCCTGGTGGTGAAATGGTTCTGTTTAGCCACAGATACAAAGTGAGTCGTGACTGAGGACTGTACCTTTTAGTAGGTATCTAGCGGACTGGTCTCCACACCAGTAGTGGTGGGCACACCTGTTTTAGCAAGTTTAGGAAGACATCCTTACTGTCTATGACAATATGCTCACTTCTCAGCCTCCAGCCTGTATTACTGACTCATCTCGGAGGCCACAGTATCTGGGATGCTTATAGGTGCTCTATTAAGTTGTAAGCCCCACTATCTTCTCTTTGGTTCTCAGTAGCTGGGAGCAGGTTTCAGCTGGACCCAGCAAAAGCAGAGATGATGACTGAGGCCAGCTATCACCTGGATGGGCAAAAGCCTTTAAAAAAAAAAAAAGATTTACTTATATATTTGAAAGGCAGAGTGACAGAGAGATCTTCAGTATGCTGATTCACTACCCAGATGGCTGCAGTGGCCAAGGCTGGGCCATACACAGGTTAGGAATGGAGAACTCCAACCAAGTCTCTGACCTGAGTGTCTGGGAACCACGTGTTGGCGTCATCTTCCCCTGCTTTGCCAGGCACAGTTAGCAGGAAAGTAGATTGTGAGTGGAGCAGCTGGGACACAGGCTGGTTCTCTGATGCCGGACGCTGGCATCCCATGCAGTGACTTTACCCAGTGTGGTACAATGCTGGCTTTTCCTTGGAATCTTCTTTGCCTTGTTTTCTCTTGTGTTTTCTTCCTTCTCATAATTTATTTTCTCCTCAATGTCCTCCTCTGTAATTTTAATTGTTTGGATTAACTTTAGAATAAACTTTATTTCTAAGTGAGTTTTTGTCCCATATGAAGATACTTTAGCCAACTGTGATGCTGTCTGTGTTGGCATTGTTCAACCCTTGATCCACAGCAAAGCAGGAAGATGTATCTCTGTGCCTGTCCCCCAGTCCCTAAATGAAAGCACACTTGAAAAATCTAGGAGCAGAGCAGGTGAGAGACCAGCGCCATGTGTTGTTGATGTTGAACTTTGCAGAGATGTTGCCATCAGCATAGGTATTAACAGTCTTGTACTAGCATGTTGGCTAGGAAAGAGTGTCCTGCCATTCTTACTGTCCATGACAGTATGCTTACTTCTCAGTCACCACCGTGTGTCTTTCCTGGCCATTTTGGAGGCTGCTGACTCATCAGGGCCGATGGTTCACATTGTCAGTTGCTTGCTCCAAATCCCTGTGGCCATTGGTGAGTTAACTTGGTCCTTAGGCAGGACTTGTAGGTTGGGAGTCACAGGTAGGAGCATTAGGAGATGGGTTGGTCCGTCTGTTTGCATCAGGGCATATGTGGAATGATGGCATGTGACATGCACACTGCCTGTTCCCAACAATAGCTCATGAGTGGCTGGCTCAGGACCTACAGGAACCAGCTCCGTTATTGCTGAAATAGTCAACAGTCTGTCAGCTCCTACATGCTGCCTCCATCATCTCACTAGTGGAATTAACACAGGTGACCCCTGAGACCTTTGCTATAGTTCTAAGAAACTATAGAAACCATCAGGATTGAAAGTCAGCATACGAAGGCACATCATATTAAAAGATTTTATTTTCATGCAAAAATAATAGAAACTCAACCAGTGTCTTCATAATTTTTCCTTTTGATTATCCTTTCTGTGCATAGCTTTAACAATATAAACTTATCTATGTTTCTATTTTCAGTTAATTTTTGCAAACACTCTCCATTAGGGTTCTCCAGAGAAATAGAAGCAGTATCCGCAGTGAAAGAAGGGGATGTTAAATAAGGAGCTAGCTCATCTGATTCTGAGTCTCAAGGTCTGCATTTGGAAGCTGGAGACCCAAGAGAAGTGACCATGTCCTTCCAAGGACCATGTCCTTCAGAGGCCTGAAGACCAGAGATACCAGAAAGGTGGATGTTTTCACTGGTCTCTGAGAGCCGAAGTGATGGCCCAGCTCAAGATGGTTGAGCAGCTGGAGTGTTCCTGTGGACCAAAGGGCCAGCCCTTTTGTTTATGCCTCCAGCTGCCTGGATGGGAGGGCCAGCTGCTTTATTCAGTCTCCTCATTCAGTTGTTCACTCAGATACACCTCGAGGACAGATGCAGAACCAAAAACCTGAGCAGACCGTCAGGTTGACACATAGTTAGCTGGGAGGAGGATGATAAGGCCCCTTTCTAGATGATGACTGCCTTTGCAAATGTTGGTTCCGCAGGTATAAAAAACACATGCTTAGGCCTGGCACGATAGCCAAGTGGTCTCACCTTGCATTCCCAGAATCACGTGTGGATGCCAGTTCATGTCCCAGCTGCCCCACTTCCCATCCAGCTACCTGCTTGTGGCCTGGAAAGCGGTAGAAGATGACCCAAAGCCTTGGGACCCTGCACCACCTAAGGCCCAGAAGAAGCTCCTGGCTCTTGGCTTTGGATTGGCTCAGCTCCGCCGTTGCGGGTACTTGGGAACTGAACCAGCAGATTGAGGGTCTTTCTCTGTATCTCCTCTCTGTATATCTGTCTTTCCAATAAAAATCAGTAAATCCTTAAAACACACAAACATGCTCACACACCTTCATGTCGTTCAGGTGCTCCTCAGCCACTTTCATCACTCAGCACATTTCATACCCTATTGTGTAGACTAACTATTCATCCTGTCTGGTAATAGCTTACCTGCTTCCTGTTTTAGTGCTGTAGATGGTAATGAACCTGTAGGCAGGGTGGGTGGTCCCTCTTTTGCCCCCAGTATCTTGAGCTGTACTTAATACAGAATGAGCCTTTTAACTTAGATATCTATTGAAATCGACCTGTGGAAAAGAAGGTTCTAGAGCCCAAGACCAAGTGATACAGTAGTTTTATTTAAGGCAGAAAAGCCCAGGTGTTTCCATTGCGTAGTCTGAGGTTTATTTTGGGGCCCTAGGCTCTAAGACAAGCTTCTTGGTAAATGAGTTTGAAAGGAAGCTAGGCAGCCTATTAGGAAATAATTACTGTGATGGAAAAATTGTAAGGAAAGGGGAGAGCTTATTCAAATTAGTGTAACGTAACAGCCCAGAGGACAAAGATGTGCATGGGAAAAAGTCCTCGTTCCAGGTGGCACGGTGATGCTGGCATCTTCCTACAACAAGGCCTGATCCCTACACAGAGGCAGGAAGTCTCGGGAACAGAGGCTCCTCCGTGCCCTCGCCGCAAAGGGAATCAAAGCACAAGGTCTAAGTCATGGACACTGCTACTTGTTCAATGAAGCTGGCCAGGTTTATGTCCCGTTCTGAAAGGCCCGCACATTCATGGGTGCTCAGGGTGATGTGGACCTGAAACAAACAGAAATTCAAAGCTACTCTCTCCATTATCCTTACTAGCTGTGGGAGTCAGTGTCACCACGGGTTCTGGAATAGCATGAGACACCACCATGTCTGCCTGCACATCTGTAATGAGACAGCTACCCAGTCTCCTACTGCAGCTCCCCTTGGATGCACTTCAAAAAGAATGGCTATGGAATTAAAAAAAATTAACATGCAGATATATCAAGAACAACCAGAAGGGTAAAGACAAAATCAACCCTGACATCCAGACACCATCTCCTCCACCCTGAATGTTTGCAGAGCTCTGACTACATGGCAGGCGTTTAATGCCTGTTTCAATTCATTAAGCAGACAGTCTGATCTGCTGTGCCTGGATATTCTGGGTTCAAGTTTATCCTTTCCCTGATCTGTACCTCCAGAGAGGTGCACGCCATTTACAGAAGTTAACAACTTCACAAGCCAGAACCCCAGAACTTCGGGTTTCGTCTTCCATTGTCTAGTTTCACCACAGATGTTTGAATTTACATGTTTGGAATCTGCCTGCTTCCTCTGGGGCATTTATGTTGATTCTAAGGAACAAGTGCAAAGGACCAGAAGAAGAACCTGTGAGTGAGGAGGGCCCAGAGTTAAATGTGAGGAAGAAGCCTTCAGAATGGGCTGGAGTTCTCAAAACCTGGACGGACACAGCACCATAGAGTGACCACTGTCACTCACCTTGTTGTACACATTAAACCATTCGGGATGGTGGTCCAGCTTCTCAGCCTGCAGGGCCACTCTTGTCATGAACCCAAAAGCCTGGGGAGTGAAGTAAGATCCAGATTAATGTACTGAGACAGGACTCCTGGGAACTGTTCTGATGGCTGAAATTGACCTGCCTGTGTGCAGAACGGACCAGCTTCCTTCAGGGAGACCCTTCTAGCTCCAATCAGGTCCCACTGAACATCCTCCACTAGTTCTGAGGCTTGAGCTAGAGGCCGTGTCTGCAGCTGCGAGAAAGCCCTGTTACTATAGACACGGCCAAGGTGCACACACCACAGGAAGCTTTAGCCTTGGCCCATCTCCAGCTATAAAAAGGTCCCTGGATGCACACCTATTGGCTACTGGAAAAGTTCCAGGTAGGGACAGCCCGAGACACATCCCTACTCTCTCCAGTACCCAAACATGACAGTTCCCAAGCTAGCCAGGAACAGTCATTTTCCCCCAGGCATAGTCCCCAAACCAGTGGCTTAGAATAGCATCTGCAAGCCTTGACTAACAAAACTGTATGGAAAAGATAAGCCTGGAGTGAGACACCGCATCTCCAGCCCCAGTCTGAAACCTGCCCACCCTGGTGCCATACCCTGTTGAAGTCTTTAAAATGGAACTGTTTGAAGATGGCATCACGGCCCTCCAGTTCGTTCCACCCCACAGCCCGCAGGTTTGGTAGCAGCTGGTCCCGTTCCTCTGCACTCAGTCTGTGTGCTTTGCCAGCCTGCAGGAGAGAAAGGCACAGATCCAGGGTCTTTCTCTGTACTGGGGCCCTGCTTTCATGTTGCAACCTGCAGGATGGGTTGGTGCCATTTGAGACCGAAAAGTTGAGCACCCCCCCCCTCCCCGGAGTCTGCAACACAGTTAGATGCCACCAAACAGAATACATTGAATCTCGCCAGAAAGACTCCGGTATGGTTTGGATTGCCATGAGAAAGGGGAAAAAAAAAAAAAAAAAAACAAGCCAGGAAGCTCATGGAAGAAGGCCAAAAAAGCTGGTTGTTCTGCAGGCTAAACTCTACCATAGCAGTGCCAGCTGAGAAAATACTGATGAGAAAGACCCAAGATGATCTAAACACTCCTGAGGAGGAGGCAGCTAGATGACTGGCTGCCAGACAGAGGGGGACAGTCTGTAGCTAAAGTCCTTCCAGACTGATTAAACAGGAACAAAAAGAGAAATGCCTCTGCCTAGGAAGAAATGGAAGTCTTAAAAGTCAGACAGGCAAGAGAACAGGTACGGGAGACTATGGCTCATAATGTCTTCTTGGCTCCGAAGGGCTGTATGAGAAACCACTTTGATGTGAAAGATTCATTAGACCAAAGGGCTTAGGTTTCAAATAGGCCACGTGATACATCCTTAGCCAAAAGCCCTCTTCCAGCTGCCAGTACTTGGTGTAAAAAAGAACTTGGCCCCATCACCTACAACTTTGGGAATAATCACCAAAGGTACTGTTGCTGAGGTGAACGTGAGCAAGCTGGGCTTTGTGACAAGGAGGCAAAGTTCCCAACAGTCCTGACATAAAGAGGGATGCATCCAGACAGTTTGATAGCAGTTCCATACAAATGACTTCTAATCATGACTGAAGACTACAAACGAAATGGAACTACCCTTTCTTTGATGAGTCTGAATCCAATGTACAGCCTTATGCATCAGCAATCATCTAGACAATGATTTATGAAGCTGTAAAAATATTAAAATGGCTCAGTTTTTTTTTTTCCTTTAGGATTCCAGATCTTCAAGGAAATTAAAATATTTATTTATTTGAAACAGAATGACAGGGGAGAGCAAGAGATCTTCATCTACTTGTTCATTATCCAAATCTCTGCACTGGTCAAGGCTAGGCCAGAACAGAGCCAAGAGCCTGGGACTCAGCATCTGTGCCTGCCACATGGGTGGCAGGGACCCAAGCATTTGGGCCCTCACCTGCTACTTTTCCAAGCACATTAGCAGGGAACAAGGTCAGCTGAACAGCAGGGACTTGAACAAGTGCTCAGATGTGGAATGCAGGAAGGAGCTTGACTCCCTGCTGCACGATGCCAGGCCCCTTTGGGGGGCTTCAGCCTGCCCCCACTGGCTGCTCTGGCTGTGGATGACCAGAGGGCAGAAGGTCTTTAAGCCACAAGAGGGAAGTCTCCAAGGGTGGCATTCTGCCTAGGAGGTGGGGTCCAGACTTGTTCCCTCATTGGTTCTCAGGCCTGATACTATCTGAACATCCCAAGGGAAATATATAATTCGCAAACTAAGATCTGTTAAAGAGGAAGGGAAAGCAAACTCACACCTGGTACAGGTGAATCCCATCACCTCCCTTCAGGAACAAAATCCTCTTGTCCAGCCTGGCCTCTCATACCACTCTGTCCTCCTCACTCCCTCCTGGGAGCTTCGGGTGTGCTGAAGAGGAAACAGAGGCCTCGAGAGAGAGGAGATCACTCGTCTGCCAATCCTGCCACCTCCCTCCTGGTGAGGGCACCAGCGGCCTTCCCAAAGCATGTTGTGTGTGCCATTGTCTGAGGGCAAGTCAGCTCCCAGTAGCCACTGAGCTACTCTGCAGACAGCAACCGCTGGCACCACTGCATCATGCAGCCTCTAGGCCCTGGCAGCCAGGCCCAGGTCTCAGATTTGCCATGTTCTTTTCTCTTCTAGAAGCTTTGAACCAAGGGCTCAGTCCCCAAAGTGGACGTAACTTGGTCAAGGACAACTGGCCAAATCTAGTGTCCCATCCTGTTTACCTATTGTGCAAAATGCCTTCCAGGCAGCTCAGTCCGGCACTGACCAAGCCAGGAATGACAAGGGGACGAGGGTCAGTTCTGTGCTCTAGGAAGGCTGGGGTGCAGGAGCTGAAGGGAGTCCAGAACCATGCTGTGGCAGAAACAGACAGAAGGCAAGACCGACAACCACACACTCACATGTGGAGGGAACTGGAGAGGGATCGGTTTAGATTTTACAAGGCAGTCCACAGAACAGATGATATGAATCTACTGGCGGGGACAAGTTCAAGCCCCCATCCAACCATTTACCAGCCACATTGCAACATGGCAGTCACCTCTTTGGCTCTGTGAGTAAAAGCACAAGAGCCTCCAGAGTGCCAATGGGACAGTTCAGTAAACTGCATTGTTATTGAACAATGCCACCTGCTTTAAAAAAAATTCCCCTGGGGCAAGTAAGTTTGTGGGGGGGAGCGCTTGCATTTTTGGGAGCATAATCACAGGGCTGCAGGGTTCTTAATCCTGAAAACCCATGCTGTCTCTGGACCCATGGGCCTTGGTTTCTCTCTCCTCTGCTTCAGGTGCCAGCAGAGAAGGCAGCACACATCTGTATCAATAGGACCCAGCCAACTCTGCCCTGGTGGCCTGTTCCCGGTGGCTGAAGCTGGGTCCATGTATCCAAGCAACGGCCTTCAGCCAAGACTTAGAACCTGTTTATTTTCTTGGTGCTGAAGGGGGTGGGTGGACAGACGGGCTCTCTTCCTCTTTAGAGTCTGCCAGAACCCTCCACCTTGTGCCACTAGGGGCTGCTGGCTGGACAGGGGTGAGGGTAGGAGCCTTGCATTCAGTCACACTGGGCTTAGGGAAGTGTCTGGAGGGGTTACTGATTACCTAGCTCTACATCATGGGGGACTCAATGCTCCCAGCCACCAGCTGCACTCACGCCCTCTCCAAGCCCCTGTGCCAAAAATGGACTGTTTAGTGCAGCTTCCAGGGATCACTGTAGGGCTAAGGGTCTGAGACACCCTATGGGTCAGCAGGGCCTGCAGGTGACGTCCTGGACCCTAATCCCTCGCTGCAGGGCTCAGGTTTCCGACTAGGCTTAGGGGCGGGGACCAGTGTCGGGGTGTGGAGTGGGTGAGTGCCAACCATAGCTTACACTCAGCAGTGCGAGCAAGAAAGGGCAGTGGCCACGCGCAGCCATTCAGCCTCCTACGCTTAGCCACCGCCCGCACCCGGAGAAGGCGCAGGCCGGGCCCCAGCGCGCGTTGCCTGAGCAGCAGGGCCTGGGAAGCAGAGGAAGGCCCAGGCTTCTGTCTGTCAGTTCTTGGCCGTCCCCGCCCCCTCTGCCGGCCTTAGCTTTCCCAGTCGCCGGGGCACCACCACCACTGATGGGAGGGATGGGGGCGGAGACCCCGACAGAGATCCCTGCTGGGGGCTCAAAAGACCCTCCCCAACCCATTCCATGTCCCCCTGCGTGGCTCGGTCCCCCGCTCACCATGTCGCTGCGTGTGCGGGCGGCGGGCGGCTGCAGCAGGTGGCTGCTGAGCGGGAGAGCCGGTGCACTGTGGCCGCCCTGGGGCGGGGCCGCGCTCGGGCCGCCCCCTGGTAATGATTAACGGCGCGAGGCGCTGGGCCCGGCTCCCTTCCGGCACCTTCGTCCCCTACAAAAGCACTCTGCTTGCAAGTTACAGGGGTGGGGTGGTGGTGAGGGGGAACGGTGCCTGCTTGCGGACTTGAATCAGTGCGACATTACCCAACTTGACAACAAAACCTTGTATTCAGATAGAATTGACATACAATAAATTGGAAATTTAAAAATGTACACTTTGCTAAGGGTTGCCCTGGGAAAGCACCCGCCCCATGAGACGACGACTAGTGACCCTCACTCCTGGCCTCGTCCTCCCCCTACTGCAGGAAGCCCCTCAGCAGGCAGTCGCAGACCTATGGTGACGTGCATTGTGTGTGAGTGTGGCCGGGCTTTTCCACTAGAGGGAGCCACCTGAACCTCAGGGAAAATGCACATTATAAAAATCTATTATGCAGTTTATATTCTTTAGCACCAAAACAATTTTTAAAGGAATATTTATTTGAAAGAATAAAACAAGAGACACAAAGAAACTTTAAAAAAAAAAGGTAGAGATTCTCTGTTAAGAGACTAAAGGATGGTGGGGTGGGAGGGAGATATATCTTACATCCTCTGATTCACTCCCTTAATGGCTACAGTAGCTACCAGATCAAAGCCAGGAGACAGGAACTCCATCTGGGTCTCTGACGTGGGTGGCAGGGTCCCAAGCACCTGGGCCATTGTTGGCTTTCACAGACACATTAACAGGGAGCTGAGTCAGAAGTGCTCTTGAACTAGTGGCTCATATGGAATTTCAGTATCACAGGCAGCAGATTATCTGTGCCACAATGTCAGCGCCAGTAAACTTATTTTTAATTCCGCTGTCCGTGAGCGTTTTGAGATCTCGTGTTCATGTTGTAGATTCCAGCAGCCCTCCAGTTTGTTTAGCGATGCTCTGTGGATGTTCTGGTTGCTGGCTTTGGCTTACACATAAAACTGCCGGGAACCTTCCAGCACAAGTCTCTGTTTAGACTGATGCTTTCTTTGTTTCTTGAGTAAATTCCTAGGAATGGAATGTCTGGGTTGTAGGAGAGGTTGGAAGTCTGTAACTGATTGGGAAATCGCCACACTGTTTTCCAAAGTGACTGTATCAGTTTACATTCTCAGTAGCAATGTAGGCGGCTCCCAGCCATATCTTCTCACCAACACTTGCTGTAGTCAGTCATTTTAATTTTACCCATTCTAACTAGTGGCCTAGATTGCAATTCCTTGCCTGAAATGCTTGTGAGCAGAACTGTTTCATATTTCAGATGTAAAACATTATTTGCACAAGAATTACATTTGTATATACCTCCTGGGCATGGAACTCAAAAACAAACAAGAAATTAATGATAATTTTATGTACTGTTATATTAAACATGTATTAAATAACATTATGTAACAATGCTATTTCCAAAATTTTTAATTTTTTTTATCTGAAAGATAGAGATTTTTCATCTGCTGGTTTGTTCCTTAAATACCTGCAGGAGTCAGGGCTGGGCCAGGCTGATGTCACAAGCTGGGAATTCAGTGTGTCTCCCATGTGGGGAACTACTAAGGATCCAGCTGCTTGGACCATAGCCTGTACTTTAGCAAGAAGCTGGGCATGGCAGTGGAGTCAGGCCTCTGATGTCCCAAGTGGCATTTTTTTTTACTTTAACGAAAAAATTTTTTTAATTGCAAAGTGAGATTTTTACAGAAAGGATGAGAGATTTTCTTCCATTCTCTGGTTCACTCCCCAAGTGGCCACAATGACCAGAGCTGAGCCATCTGAAGCCAGGAGCCAGGAGATTCTTCTGGGTCTTCCAAACGGGTGCAGAATTCCAAGGCTTTGGGTCATCTTCAACTGCTTTCCCAGGACACAAGCAGGGAGCTGGATGGGAAGTGGAACAGCCAGGATATGAGCCAGCACCCATATGGGATCCCTGAGCATGTAAGGCAAGGACTTTAGCCACAAGGCTACAGCGCTGGGGCCCCCAAGTGGCATCTTAAGTACTGTGCCAGTCACCTGCTTCAGTGTATACAGCATTACCAAAGTGTTCGAGTTTTGAATGCAGCCACACCCAGAAGGTCAGGTGACATCAGCACTCAGAATGTTCAATATCACAGGATATTTTAGGTTTTGGATTTTCACATGAGAGATTTGGAATCCTCACCTCCTTGAGATTTTGGGTTTCCTTGGTGACTCTGATGGTGATTGTTCTTTCAGATGCTTATTTGCCACAAGTAAATGTCAATGAGTTTCCTATTCTGCTTTCCTGTCTATTAAAAAAAAGGGGGGGGGTTGTTTCGTATTACATTGAGGGTTTCTATTTGAGATGCAAAAACATTATCAGATCTGTCATTTGTCACTATTCTTTGCATGTTTGTCCAGTGCCTTTCAAAGAACAGATGTTTCTAACTGATGAAATCCAGTTTGCCACATGTTTAGGTTCTGGACTGTTCTTTTGGTGATGTAGCTAAGACATCCTTGTCCAACTAAAGATCACAGAGATCTTTCTCTCTGTTTCCCCCCAGGGTCTTATGTTAGTTTGAGAGCTCACATTTAGATCTGGGATCCATTGTGAGTTTATTTCTGTAAATGCTTCAAGTTGTAGATTCAAGTTCTGCATGTAGATAGTCATTATTCTTCTGCATGAATAAATTTTGTGTGTGTGTGTGTGTGTGTGTGTGTGAGAGAGAGAGAGAGAGAGAGAGAGAGAGAGAGAGGTTTCAAGGCTGTCTTTATACTGCTTTTCCCCCCCCTAGGATTTATTTATTTTCATTGGAAAACCAGATTAACAGAAAGATCTTACGTCTGCTCGTTTACTCACCAAATGGTCGCAATGACCACAGCTGAGCCAATCCAAAGCCAGGAGCCAGAAGCTTCTTCCGAGTCTCCCACATGGGTGCAATGTCCCAGGGATTTGTGATATCCTTTGCTGCTTTCCTAAGCAGTAAACAGGGAGCTGGGAGGGAAGTGGAGCAGCTGGGACATGAACCAGTGCCCATATGGGATTTTGGCACTTGTAAGGGTAGGATTAACCAATTGAGCCATTGTGCCAGGCCCTCTGTTGCTTTTTGATTTATTTGTTGATCTTGACACCAATACCAGTCCTGCTTCCATTATGATAGGCTTATGCTAAGCCTTAGAGCCACGTGTCCTGTAATATTTCATAAATACTTCCCTACTAGCTTTTATTATGCACTCATCTTCTTACTACAGCAACCCTTATCATGTGGTCATGTGCTTTTATTTCTACATATTCTTTTTTTTTAAAAGATTTATTTTTATTATTTTTTCATTGGAAAGGCGGATATACAGAGAAGAGAGACAGAGAGGAAGATCTTCCATCCGATGATTCACTCCCCAAGTGAGCGCAACGGGCCGATACTATGCCGATCCGAAGCCAGGAGCCTCTTCTGGGTCTCCCACGCGGGTGCAGGTTCCCAAAGCCTTGGGCCGTCCTCGACTGCTTTCCCAGGCCACAGGCAGGGACCTGGAAGGGAAGCGGGGCTGCTGGGATTAGAACCAGCGCCCATATGGGATCCCGGGCGTGCAAGGCGAGGACCCTTAACCACTTGCGCCACCGCGCCGGGCCCTATTTCTACATATTCTTGCAAAAGGTATGTTATTAGTCTGTATGTGTTTTTAAATTTATGGAAATGGTGTCATAGTACGTAGCTCATTATGTTTCTTATGGAACAGAATGCTTGATGGAAGTATAAGAACTATCTGTATTGCTATGTGTACACTAATCTGTAGCTTCTAACTGTGGCATACCGTGATTAGAATCTTCCATGGTTTATTATTGTCCCCCAACCCCACTTCCCGCCACACACACACACACACACACACACACCAAAGCACCAGAGTATGAGCCTGGAATGAACCCATTCTTGGATGGTTCCATGGTCTGCAGTCAGTGTCTCAGGCAACATAGCTACAAGTACGCATGTACCCTACACACCCAACAAGTCAGGCTCCTCTCTCCAAATAGCTCCCGATGCTGCTGGTGCAGCTGCCCTAGCCTTCACTCTCATGTTCCCTCTCCTGTCCTCACTCACAGCTGGCATCGCCTACCTTTGTATTTCCTGTCAGGCGAGTCACTGGGAAATAAGAGCTTGCTGTTTTCCTCTGCGTTTCTTCCCATTACGGGCAGTTTTGATGACCTGTTCATATGCCTGTGAGCATTTGGAGCCCACTGTTTGTAAATTGCTTTTTAATGTCCCTGGCCGACTTTTTTTTTTTTAAGTGTTTATGGCGCTTTCTTTTTTTAGCTGCTGTGGTGGGCGTGTGTATCTGGACGTTTATGGCTCTTCGGGTTCAGATATTGCACATGTCTCTTCCCATTCTACCGTCTGGACATGAACTACATCTATGATGTTTTTTGTGAGCAGAGCTCTTACGTGTCAGTGTAATAACACTGAGGTTCTTTCTCTGCCTTGTAACATTGTGCATTTGAAGGTTTATTTGACGAAGGCCTGTCCTCCAGACCTACAAAAAGATTCTCCCTTTCTCTGCTAGCTGCATTGTTAGATCCAAGTGCTAAGTGGGAGAGTCCCTCTGTGTGTGGCTTTGGACAGGACCTTGGAACACTGGTCCCTCTCCAGAGATAGCCCCCCCTATCTGCAAACCTTGGCTCATGCCAACCACACCCTGTGTTCTTCTCTCCCACATGGAAACTGGAAGACAATGGGAGACACAGTGTGATGGCTTCCCACAGGTTGTCCCCATCACCCACATGCGTCTCTGTTGGGCGCAGTGGACATGCCTGGAGAGGGAATAGTCCTGGCAGCAGTCCTATAACTGGGATGGCTGGCACTCCTAGACATGATCGTGCTAGAGGAACATAAACAGCTGCCCTGCCAAACCCCAATTAAATGTTACCCCCAATTCACCTGGCTGTTAGCCAGATCTCCAAATCTGCCCAGCTCCTCCCCTGTCAGGAGGCAGGTGACAGGAAAAGCAGGAACGTTGTCCAGGGGCTGAACCCACTGCCCTTAAAATATCTTCTGCAACTTTTTACAAAACCCTAAGAAGACACGTTGTGGGTTCCTGCATGAATCCTGCTCTGAGTGAGGGATCTAAGGTTCAAGCTAGTGGCTTCCCAGGAAGCCCTTCCCTGCCAGGGACCTTCTTTATATGGAGCCACCCCCAACCCTCACCCCATGCAGAATATGCCTGTGTGGCCTTCCCCACAGTCCTTCCTCTCCTGCCTTTCCCTTATTCCTGAATGGAAGAAGATGGTTCATCTCTGAGCCTAGAGTGCCTGGCACTGTGTCTTGTACTTGATGTTTTCCCACAAGGTGTCTTCCAAATCCCCACTGTGTGGGTGTGCAGACTATATCCCTGTGGTCTCTATAACCATGACAGCAGCAAGACTGATTGTGGACAGCTCCTTGCTTGCCAGGTCCTGAGCCAGGAATATAACTTTTTAGAAGGTTTATGTATATAATTCGTTTATTTACTTGACATGCAGAGAGAGGAAGAGGGTGAGCTTCCATCTGCTGGTTTGCTCCTAAAATGGTGTAACAATTAGGTGTAGGACAAGCTGAGGTTAGGAGCCAGGAGCTCCATCTGGGTCTTCCATACGGGTGCAGCACATGGGCTACCTTCTGCTACTTTCCCAGGTACATCATCAAGGAAATAGATCAGAAGCAGAGAAGCTGGGACTTGAACTGATGCCCGAATGGGATGCTGGTATCACAAGTGATAGCTTAGCTTGCCTCGCAGTGCTGGCCCTACAGGACTTTCTTTCAAAAAATTACAGAAGAAAGATGTGCTCTTAATGAAAAAAGGGGGTGCTACAGAGTTGGAGGTAAAGAGGAAGTACCCCTGTACCTCACTGCACCTACCCAGAACATTTCCCATCCTTCCCAAACCCTACAGAGATACCACAGCCTCTGCCCTGAGGCCTGTGCCCCCTCGCCCTGCTCACTCCTGGTTTCCTGATCAAGTTTCTCAGCTTCGGGAGCATCTCAGCTGTAACATGGAGATTAGTCAGAGATGCCTTGCTAGCCTAGCACAGGGGTTCAGGAGCTCCTCCACATCCAAGGCTGGTATTCTTCACTCATGTCAGCAGTAACCAGTACAGCCTGCCACTTTGTGCCTATTGTTCTCTGGAATGGCAGGTGCCCTGGCTGGGTGAGGTGAAGAAGCTAGGACTATACCCTCCTGCAATGGGAGGCAGGTTCCTGAGTAAGTAGCCGCCTGTTCCAGCAGGCCCTTGGGCTGCCCGTGGAGTCTGTGGTAACCTGCTCTGTTCCATGCCCTGTTGGTTCTGCCCCCTCCCTATTTGCCCTGACTGGTGGATCTATTTTTTTTTCATAAATTCAAAGTTGAATTTGTCTTATTGATTTGTAAGATAATAGTGCTTTGTTTGGTATCTCTGTTGTAAATATTCTCCAAATCTCACTTGCCTTTGAGCATAGTAACACAGAGAAATGTTTCATTCTTGGAAAGCCACGTCTTTTTCTTCAGTGTCTCTGGATTCATGTCTTGTTCAGGGAGCATTTCCTCATGCCAACATTAACAGGTGTTGCTTGGTTGCCTTCTAATACTTTCATGGTTGGGATCAAGTTGGTAGAACTTACTTTTAGGAATCACATAAGACACCATATTCACAGCAACAATAATGCTACTTTCACACTGTGTTCCCACAAGCTCCGTGGCTTACTCCTGGAGTCCTTGCTCTGTTCCTTTGATCCATCTCCACCCGCCCCCAACCCTGTTTTAACTTCTCCAGCTTTATAGTTCATTTTGACATCCAGTAGGTCAAACTGTATCTCATTTTTTTCTTCAAATCATTCTTGCCTATTCTTGCTTGTTTACTGTTTGAGATGAGCTTTCAAATCAGCTTGTCAAGTTCTATAAAAATCCCTTTGGGTTTCTGATTGGGAATGCATTGAATTTATAGATTTAATTTGGGAAGAATTGACATCTTCATATTATCAAGCTTTCCCATTGTGGAGCATGATGTATTGCTCCATTTATTCGGGCCTTCTTTATGTCCTTCAGTAAAGTTTCATCGTGTTTCTCATAGAGGACTTGCGCATTTCTCGTTAGGTTTATTCTTAGGTATTTTATAGGCCTGGATAGCCATTGCGCCCAGGATGCTCTCCCCATTACATTTCTAATTGGCATTCTCTGGATCTGTAGGAGCTGTGTGAATTTTGATATGTTGTCCTATGTTGGGTAGGGCAGGAGCCTGTGTTTAGCTGCAGTGAGTGTCAGTGCTTTGGGAGAACTGTGTTGGCCCCAAGGGGGCTCCCTTGAGCCTGGGTTGCAGCCGCTGACTCCTCTGATCTTGGAGCAGCTGTAGGGTGGCTGCATGGGAGCAAGCTGTAGACAGCTGACCCCAGGACCTTTATCAGTCTGAGCTATAATATGGGTCCCAGTTCTGCTTCTATGTGCTATGTCTCCAATTGCACAACTTGCAAGGGCCGGAGCCCATTCTTTTCTTTCAGCCTCCAAGACTACACTTTGATGTCCATTTGTGTGTGAACTGGAGAGGTAGGGAAGGGAGATAGTGTTGAAGCTGGCAGATGGAAACACTACCTACCCTTGGGGGACAAGCAGTATTACTTAAGAAAGGCTCACGTTAGAAAGCAGAGGATCCTCCCCACCCCATGCCCTGGCTGGGAGCACAGTTTCTACTGGGGGATGACTCATCCTACCTTCTTTGATGGCCCAAAAATCTGAAGATTTGCACTTCCCAAAAGATGGCTTCTTGGGCCTGGCGCAGTAGCCTAGTGGCTATAGTACTCACCTTGTGCATGCCGGGGTCCCAAATGGGCACCAGTTCATGTCCTAACAGCCCCACTTCCCATCCAGCTCCCTGCTTGTGGCCTGGGAAAGCAATCAAGGACGACCCAAAGCCTTGAGACCCTGTATCTCATGGGAGACCTGGAGGAAGCTCCTGGCTTCTGGCTTCAGATCGGTTCAGCTCCAGCCATTGCAGCCATTGGGGAGTGAACCATCAGATGGAAGATCTTCCTCTCTGTCTCTCCTTCTCTCTGTATGTATATCTGCCTTTCCAATAAAAATAAATAAATATCTTTAAAAAAAAGATGGCTTATTTTGTCCATGAGCCAAGAGCCTGCCATCTTTAGTCTTGCCTTTGCTGCCCTGGTATGGCACTGTCATGTACTGGGGCCTTTCCCCTCTTGCTGGTGCTTCCTCTGGTGAGGCCTTCCTGGGCCGCTATGCTGTGTGTGCTCTGCTAGTAAACAGCTCCACCAGAGGACCACAGCAGAGGACTCTTCCCTTGGCAACAGAGGACCCTCTGTGTGGTCTTTCTCCAAGGCACGCAGCCTAGAGCCTGCCTGTGGGGCAAGGGCAGTGGGCTCAAGCCCCTACACGGTGAATCCCCAAGGCTGTTGCTTACAGACAATGTTCCTCGGCCACCTCTCACAGGGCAGCATGGGGCGGGCTCTCAGGGTAGCAGTCGGTTTTGTCTCCAGGGGATAATTAGCAATGTTTGGAGAGCTATGGTTGTCACATCTGGGGACAGGATATACCTGCCTTCTGGTGGGTACTAACCCAGGCTATATCTGCCCATCAACTGGTAGCTGGGTTTGACCCTGATGAGGAAGAACTATCCAGCTCTACCCAGGAGCTGCAGTGCTGAGGTTCAGAATGCCTGGTCCCCTGCAGTGTCGCTCAACAGAAGGATAACTGGGCCCACAAAGGTCATCGTTGAATTGTTTAAGAAAGTGGAAGGGAAGCAGGCGATGGGCCTAGCCATTAAGATACCGCTTGGCCTGTCTGTGTCTCATGTCACTGTTGCCTGGGATCCAGGCCCAGCTTGACCCCTAGTTTGAGTTTCATGCTAATGTGCTCCCTGGGAAGCAGCAGGTGATGGCTCAAATAATTTTGTCCTTGCCACCCACCAAGGGAGATAGGGATGGAGCTCCTGGCTATTGGAGTGTCTGGGGAGTGAAGTGGCAGGTACAAGTTCTGTTTGTCTCTTTGTGTCTCTCTGTCTCTCAAAAAGAAAAAAAAAAACAGTGAAAGAAATCTATAAAGTTGCTTTTAGCCTAATATCCTTGATATAACACAATGTATCCAAAATATCATCATTTCAACATGTAATCTGCATCCATTCTGTGTTTTTTTCCATGTGAAGTCTTGAAAACTCAGTATTATCATACCTCATGGCAAAACTCAATTTGGACATCCCACTCTCATCAAAATGCTTGATGTATGATTATAGTTTCTGGAATTTATTGACAGAAAAAGTAGATCCACGAACTCAAGTAGTTTCGCTAGCAAGGTTTAACTGTAAACTGAAAGTAATAAAAAATTACCTACTCATAAAATATCCAGTTTATCAATCAAAAGGCTATTTTTTTCCTTTTCTTTATTTTAAAAGTTATTTTTACTGGAAAGGCAGGTATACAGAGAGAAGGAGATACAGAGAGAAAGATCTTCCATCTGCTGGTTCACTCCCCAGGTGGCTGCAACGACTGGAGCTGAGCTGATCCAAAGCCAGGAGCCAGCAGCTTCTTTTGGGTCTCTCATGTGGGTGCAGAGTCCCAAGGTTTTGGGCCGTCCTCAACTGCTTTCCCAGGCCAGAAGCAGGGAGCTGGATGGGAAGTAAAGGAACTGGAACACACCTGGAACCTATGTGGGATCCTGGGGTGTTCAAGGTGAGGATTTTAGCCACTAGGCTATTGTGCTGGGCCCAAAAGACTATTTTTTTTCTAGTGCTCAGTGGCCACATGTGAGTAGTGACTACTGTATTGGATGGCATTGGGAAAGATATTAGAAGTAGGAAGTCCCAGGGCTGGGCATTTGGTATAGCAGTTAGGATGATGCTTAGGACACGATTCATGTGTCCTTCCTGCTCATGCTCACCCTGGGAGGCAGCAGAGGATGGCTCAAGTTCAGGTCCCTGGCCCCTTATTCAGTGGAAGACTCCGACTGAATTCTGGGCCTTTGGTTTCAGCCTGGCCCAGCAGTAGCTGTTTGGGCATTTGAGGAGCAAGTCGGCAGATGGAAGAGTTCTCACTCTTTACCTCCATCTCCCTGCCTTTCCGAGAAGTAAAATTCCAAAACGGAGAAGGAAATAGAAAGTCCCCGTTTCTTCCTTAGGGAGGAAGAGCTGCCATCTGTTCATTTCTGACAAGGCAGCTGCATTCGCGAGGCAGGGAGCTTCCATGGCGGTGCTGGTACTGGTGCAGGCTAAAGGCACAAAGTTCTGGGACCAGGGGTGAGGAACAGTCCCTGCAGTGCTGGGAAATGGGCCTTCTCCCAGGTTCCTCCCGATCTGGGGCACGAAGTGGACACAGCTACACCACAGGTGACAGTGCTGCAGCCAGGGGCCTGTGGTCAGGTAGCAGGAGAGAGAGACAGAACTCTGCAACTGCCTCGGCGGGGGTGGGGGGGTGGGGGGGAGGTCTGCTTGCTGAGTCACTGTGTGGTCTGGCAGAGGTGGGGAAGTGTGTGAGTGTGTGTGGGGGGTCACAGCTCCCCACTGCCCTGGCAGGGGAGACAGCCTGAGCCCTGGCTGGCAAGCCTGTGAAGCTGGGGGGTAGATATGTTCTCAGCGTCAGAACCCTGGAGGGCAGGAAGAGACTAGGCTGTTTGTGGTGGGCTCTGCTGACAAGGCAGTGGGCTTGGACTTTCTGTAATGCTTCTTTTCAGCAACAGGGGGCAGGATGACCTCAAGAAACAATGCCCATCCTTGGAGCCAGGCTGGCTGAGGTGAGGACCTGATTTAGTTGCCGCTCCTCAATCCTCAGTGGAGGCTTCCTGAGCCGTAGGCCCCGAGCTGGGACCTGGGTGTGCTAAGGTTAACATGTCCCAGGCTGCAGGGACTGTGGAGCTCGTGGCAGGCAGCAGGTGGTGGTGCGTGAGCCACCCTAAGACAAGACACTAACTACAGGGCAGGGGTGAGGGAATGGGGCTCAGTCTGGGCATCCCCTTGCTGATGGGTCCTGCATCCTGGGGTGCTGGGGACAGACATCTGATCTCTGGGGCAAAGTGGGGGAGAGCTGCAGCCTTGTGAGGAGTTTCATGCCGGAGGAGCAAGGGCAGCCAGGCTTTTTTTTTCTTTCTTTTTTTAATTGTTATTAACATTGTATTATGTGATACAATTTTATAGGCACTGGGGATTCCCCCCACCCCTGCCTTACCCCTCCCCCCATAGTGGATTCCTCCACCTTGCTGCATAACCACAGTTCAAGTTCAGTTGAGATTCCTTCATTGCAAGCATATACCTAGCATAAAGTTCAGCATCTTATTGTCCAGATAAGTTCAGTGGCCTCTTGGGGAGACCTTCTGTCAGGCTTTTTTAAAAACAGGGTTTTTATTACAAAAACCCTCAACTAGGCACCAAAGTACATTGAGTTCCTGAGCCCTTGTACCCATCATCTAACCCCAGTGACAGGCATTTTCCATCCCTTCTTTCTCCACTATTTAAAAACTCTTTATTGGTACCTGTGTTGTGGTGAAATCGTTTAAGCTGTTGTCTATAACACTGGTTGTTTTGTGTCAGAGAACTAGTTTGAGCCCCAGTTATTCCACTTCCAATTCAGCTCCCTGCTAATGGCCTAGGAAAGTAGCAGAGGGTGGCTCAAGTGCTTGGACTCCTGCAACCCATGCGGGATTATATGATGGAATTCTAGGGTTCAGGCTTCAGCCTGGCTCAACCCCAGCCACTGCAGTCATTTGGGGAGTGTTGGTCATTGGGGACCAACAAATGGAAACACGCATTCTCTCTCCATCACTCTGTCTTTCAAATAAATAAATCTTCAGAACATGCTGTTTAAAAATTTAAAAATAAAAGCTTTTAATCTCATCAAAATTCTGGACACAGGAGGGAGATGAGTGTAGCCATGCCCACAGACCCAACGCCCAGGTCAGCAGTGAATAGATTCAGCTCAATTCAGCTCTATCCCTAATACTCCTCTGCATCCCCAGATTCTTTTGAAGCAACTCACAAATCATTTCATACATAAATATGCTGGATAAAGGCACCTCTCTGAACATTGTGGTTCCTCCTTAGAAGAAAATCAGACTTTGTCTAAGCTCCACTTCCCTTCTTGCTCCTCTCACTTTGCCAAGAACCCCCTCCTCTGTCATCAGAGTGGATAGTAGAGGCTTGGCCAGGACTCCTAGGCATCATGGACTGGGTGGAGCAGGCCCTTTCCCTGGAGCTGACTTGAATGGCCTGCCCCAGCTTGCTGGGATGAGGGGTGAGTCTTCCCAGCAGAGCCCCCAGGGGACAGTAGAAAGTAGGGTGGGGAAAGCTACTGGGGCAGGAGGCACACAGACCTCCCGCTTGCTCAGATTCTGGACCTAGAGCCGAGCGTGTCTTCACATCAGGAGTCATTGCATCCATGGTCTAGGCTCAGGCTTGTCTGGCTGATGTGGAGACAGTCTCCCTCCTTCTCTAAGCCTTGGTTTTGCCATCTAAAATGTGGAGGTGGCTGTCCTTGTCCCACACAGTGGTCACAGGCACTGGGGATCATTTCTATGAAAGTTGTTTACAAGCTCAATGATGCTGTGCTTAGTGCTGGGGGTTGGGGAGAAGGGCACCTGAACTTCAGGCTGCACATGGGCTCTCCTCCCCCACTGCTTCTCAACCTTTTGGCTGGGAACAATCTTCTCATTCCTCCCAAAGTTAGGGGTAGAGGAGTAGGGTTGTGCCCCTTGGCACCCTGAAAAATCTTCCATGGGTGCTGCATCCATGTCACCCATAATAGATTCTCTAGGAGGTTCCTTAGGGTCATCCTTTCTGCACCCACTCCGTGCCTCATCCTTCTTGATAATTAATCGCATCTTCCCCTCCAGCACCTACCTACTTAACAGTTTCCATTAGTTTCTCCAGCCCTGGCCACCTTCTTCTACCTCCCCTCATCATAGGCAAGCCCATCTGTCTTCATTAGTTGTGGACTTAGGCTTCCAGCACTGTCCAGAACTGGGCAGTCCCAGCCCTCCCTGTCAGAGCCTTCCAAGGCTTGGCCACCCTGGGCTCAAGTTCTGGGTGAAGTTCTCTCTCCATAGCCTTGGTGCCTCGAGGGGGTCCCGCGAAACACCTGTTTATTGATGTCTGAATCTCCTCTGAGAGCCATGGGTACTCCTGACCACCCCTGGAGCCAGAAGCGATTTTAAGGACACTGTCTTATCCCATAGAGGAGATAGATGGCTAGAGAGTGAAGGACTTGCTCAAGGTCACTGCCAGCTGGAAGTACAGTGGGCCATGAACCAGGTCTGTTGCTGTCTCCTTACTGCCACCTGAATTTTAGAGGGCTGTGCAGTGCTCCTCTCCCCTGAGATGCTTGGAGAGACTGTGTTGGGTAGGGCACAGCTGATGGGCCCTGGTTCTCAGTGAATTCTGTGACCTCAGGAGAAGAAAGACACGAGGGCTCACCTTGCCTAGTGCGTTCTTATGTGGCAGCTGAGGAAATGCAACATTGTGGGGAGGAGCTGCCAATCCCTTGAGCCCCAAGAAGTGCTCGGTGTGGGCCACCCCATCCCTCTTCACCCTCATTAGAGCTATCTATGGGTGAAGAGAAGGAGTCACATCAGCTGCCCCTGGAAGCAGGGTACCCGGGCAGGGCCAGCCTTGACTTTGTCCCTCCCTTCCCCTGCAGGAAGGTGAAATAGCACAGGGTCTTCTTTTGTCCCTCAGGTCCTGGGCCCACCTCAGTTGCTGCCCTGGAGCCTCCCCAGCGCCACTGTGGGGTGGGCAGAGCAGCTCATCCACTGCTGTGTAATCCTGGATGAAGCTTTTTACTCATCTGAGCCTGCACAGTAGCACAATCCCACTTGCCCTGCCTTGATCAAATGGGGTCAAAATCTGGAAAGAAATCCTGGGTTTGGGGTGGGCCTGTCCCCACTCTGAGATGGCCAGAGAGAGGCTGAGAGGGTTCCTCTGTCCGGGTCATAGTGGACTGTGTCATAACTTTTCAGCTCTGTGGGTGACTGGCTCTGTGACCCTAGATGGGTGGCTTAACCTCTCTGGGCCTCATAAAAACCCAGAGATAAATGCTTGGCTGTACTATGGTATCGACCCCCTGGCAATACAGGGAAACTAAATGCAGAAGAGCTTTAAGGTCCTTGGGAGAAAGGCCATCTATAAACATTAAGAGCTTATTAGCGAGCTCCAGTGATCACGCTGTCTGCCGACAAAAGGGAGGCAGCCCGGGCGGGAGAGTAGCCGGGGAGCCTGTGGCAGCTCTTCTCTGCTCTTCCCCTCGCGCCTAATCGCCCTCGGTGTCTGTGTGTGTGAGGCTTTGCCTCTGCAAACCAACCACTAATTAGCTCCTCCATGGGTGTACCCAGGCGGGGCGCAGGAAGGGCACCTGTGATGAGAGAGCTGGAGCTCTGAGAAGGAGCGGGGCGGGCCAGGCCACCCAGCGGTGAGGAGCAGGGCGGGGCTGGGAACAGAATGTTCTCCCTGTTCTCAGCGCCTACTTTTGCCGCTGTCCCGGGCGCCTGGGCACATCACCTTCCCTCTCTGGCCTCTGCTTCCTCAGCTGAGCTGCCAGTGTTAGAGGGTGGTGAGGCGTCATGAGATGTGTGACTCCAAATCCCTTCTTTCTAAACATGTATCAAAAGCAGCATCTTAACCCCTCCATGACAAATCAGCCACACTTCCCCACCCACCCCCCAGATCACTGCTGGCTGCTGTTCACCCCCTCCTTTCTCTGACCCTGGGCTGCTGCAGGAGGCCCTGCAGCCTGCCCCTGGCATCTTCCATTCTGAGCCTGGGAGACCGTGCAGGCATTTCCTCTGGGGACCAGTGCTCTGGGCAACTCCTGCCCCGTTCCCTCTTCACATGAAGGGGTGTCAACCCCAGCTGTCCTTTTTCCTGGGCACACACTGTACAGTGGGGTGGGGGCTGTCAGCTGGGCTGGGTGGTGGGACAGTCTTTGGCCCTGCAGCTTGACCTGTGGGTGGCCTGAGTGGCAGAGCCTCAGCGGCCTCTGCTGCTGTCATTTCTTATCCCCACAGAGGCCTGCGGGGGGACTCTCGGGTCCCAGCTCTTTTGCCTTCTCTTCAGCTGGCTGCTCTCATTCTGTCTCCCTTTCACCACACTGCCTATTTTTAACTTTCAGGTTTGGAGGAGGGGTGAAGAGCTCAGTGGGGATGTCTCCCTCACTCCCTTTTATCTCCTTTCCCTCTGTCACCCTCTGGGGTCTTCCCCAGCTGTCCCAACCTCTCCAGGATTCCCTGTGGTGCTGAGTCCTATCTCCTCTCTTCCTCAGCTCTCCACTCTCTCAGCCACTGGTTGCCTGTGTCCTTGTCCCTCCTGTCCTCTTCTCTCTGCTGCCTCATCTATGCTCTGTTCCCCGGCCCCTGCTGCCCAGATGGCTCCCCTGGTGCCAGCTGTCAGTGGACTAAGCTTGTTCTTGCTGAAGTCACTGCTGGTGGCTGGCACTGGTGACCACTGATCCTCTAGAACACCTCATGGCTTCTTAGTGTTCATGACTTTCATTTCTCCTGGGTCTCCCTGCCTTGCTAGGCTCACCCTTGTGAGTACTCCTTCTTCCTTCCTCTCTGGTGTTGGCTGAGGCAGAGTGTCTGCCCAGGACCCTCCCACCTTCCACTGCCTGCAGTTTTCCTGGACCCCTCCAAGAGTGTGCCCTGTCTCAGTCCCCGCTGTACGGGTGGAGTGGGCCCAGTTGCTAGTCTCAGAGATGTGCATGGGTTCAAGTGTGGCACAGCCTAGGGCTTTGCTGGAATGGGGACAGGATACAAGGTCAAAGCTACCCGAGCTTCATGGCCTGCCTAGGGAGACATCAACAGGGAGAGATAGAGCTCAGTGATGGGAGAACATGGAGAGGTTGAAGCTCCCAGCTGAGCACTGGGGTCCACCTGCACTCCCACTCAGGGGTCAGATGCAGGAACTGGTCTTTTCTCCCTCAGCCATATGGGGCTTTTTATTTGGCATTGATCACCATGAGGGGCCTGACTGGCTCCCAGCAGTCAGGCCTGTGTTATCAGCTGCCCCTGGTCACTCGAGGTGGGAGGCTTTGCAAAGGCTCTGAAATGAAGCCTGTCCTAAGCTAAACTCATTCTCTGTTCTTCCAGAGTTTTCTGACCTGGCTATTAAAACTCCCTTCATTCCATGCCATCACTCACCATCCATCCATCCATCCATCTATCCCATCTTTTCCTTCATCCCTCCATACCTCTCTGCTTACCTCCCTCCATCATATCCTTCTCCTCATAGCAATGGAAATTACTGCTTGTGTCCTGGCTGGCACTGTGGAGCAGTGAGTTTATCCACCACTTGCAACATCTGCAAGTCCCAGCTGCTCCACTTCCAATCCAGCTCCCTGGGAAGCAATGGAAGGAGGGCCAAGTGCTTGGGATCCTGTCACCCAGATAAAGTTCCAGGCCTGACCCAGCCCCAGCCATTGCTGCTGTCTGGGGAGTGAACTAGCAGATAAAAGATCTCTCTGTGTGCTTCTCCCTCTCTTTCTCTCCAGACCTTTCAAATAAGAAAATACATCTTTTAAAAAATCCACCAGTGTGTATTGAGGACTTTCTTGGTGCCAGCCATGGTTGTCATTTATGACACACATATGAGCTTTCTTCACCCTCTCATCAAGGCTGTGCTGTGGGGAGTGTCATCACCATCCTAGGGACAGCCCTGGCACTAAGCAGCCTGTGGTGGGTCAGTCCAGAGCTGGATTCCTTGTCACTCAGGGCAAAGGTTGGGAGCTGTTCCCAACCCCCCACTCTTCCTTATCTGTTGGTGATCACATTCTGCAGCCTGTGCTTCCAAAGTCCCTCTTAATCTGTCCTGGTTCTCTCACCTGCCCTTCACTCAGGGCTCCAGGATCTTTCTGAGCCTCTTGTCTTGCATCCTTCACCTGCCCCATCCCCTCTTGCTTAGAGAGCCCTTCCCAAGGCCTGGACACTGGCAGGCAGGTGGTTGTACTGACATGTATGCACCCTGAGCCTGTATCTGGGCTGCCTGGTGCTTGCCATTGCATCCCTGAGCTCAGCTCAGCACCAGTCTCAGACAGGCACCCCCTGAGAGTTGTTGGATCAAATGAGCTATAACAGACAGCCTGGACTGCAAAGGCGGGTATCCCTCAGGGGACACCAAATACCTCACTCCCTTAAGTCCATTCCCACCAGGCACGGCTCGAACCTGGTGCTGAGAAAGATGCCAGGTATGCCTGATGCATGCCAATATCTGAGGACCTTTGTGTAGCTAAGCACCTCTGTCTACCACCTCCTGACAAATGCACAGAGCGTCTAGGGCTGGGAAGCTGGGAGGCTCCCTCCGTGCTCCCATCCCTAACCACCGGAGGTTGTCCATGAGTGGGGAGCCCTCTGCAGCTGCTCCCAAGTAAGCTGAGCCTGGGACTGTCTGGGGTGCCCACCTGGCAATCTGTGGTGAGTCCTGGGGCAGCTGCTGCCTGAGACCCAGGCAGGCCTGAGAGGCTGGGTCCAGCTTGGCAGCCAGGCTGCCTCAGCTCCAGCTGGCAGTGCTGCCTCTGGGTTGTCTCTGGATAGGAGACAAGGACTCTGTAATGTGTGGGGACTAGGATGAAGATGTCACATTTCTGAGCGTGCATGGGTACAGCCAGTGGAGCAGGAGAACTCTGGCCCCATAAGGTCAGGGTGGTGGCCCTATGAGGGGAATTATGAGGGACTATGAGGACCCCTTCAAGGGTGGCTACCCCTAGGACAGGTAGCTATGGTTTGAGCTGTGAGCAGAACTCGCTGTGCCACTTGGGATGCAGGACTCTACCATGGACTGTCATCCCCTCACTGCAGAGACCCTTGCCCCCAGCCAGGCTGATCTCAGGGTCTGAAGACTCCCTGCCTCCTTCTTGCTCTCTATTTTGAATGATCCCAGAATGATCCCCTTAGCCTAAGCAGGGGACAGTCCTGCTGGAACCCACAGTACTGGCAGACAATGCTGCCCAAAGACAAGTGGAGCTGTGGTGGGAGTTCAACCTTTGTCGGGGGTGACATCCTTAGAGTCAGTGTTTGCCGGGCCTGTGTTTCCACTCTCAGCCTCATCTGGTCCCCGGCTCCATGTCTACACACGTGTGCTTGTCTGACTTCCCAGCCTGGGGTTACTGTATTGGCATCCCCCAAAGCCCTGATCCTTTGTGGGAGTGACAGATGTTGGGCAGGAAAGCAGAGACTCTTGAGCCCCACCACATCAGTGGAGTGACAGGGCAGAGAGGGACAATGATTTGCCTAAAACTCCCAGTGGGTCTGGTGCAGGCTGGATCCCAGTTCTAAGATGACCTGTCCTAGACCCTTCCTACCTTGCTGGATGAGTCCTACAGCTCCTAACCCAGTCAAGGCTTTGCTCGTAGGGGCCCAGCGAGGACCTGCAACCCCACTGACCTTGCTGGGTGTCCCCAGGCTGCCTCTTTACCCTTCTGGCTCCGCAAACCCTCCCTGACCCTTCCAGGTATACAATAGTCTTCTGTTCCCTCCCAAAAGGCTCTGTCCTCTTGCTGACCTCACAGGATCTGTCTCCCCAGAGATTCCTCAGGGCCAGCCAAGCAAGCCTGCCCCTGGCTCCCTTGCATGAAGCTTTGACCGCATACCGGGTCCCTGACATGGTGGCATGACCAATGGCTCTGCTTCATGGGCGACGTGGTTCAGTACCAGCCCATGGGCACCTGAGAGGGCCCCAGACCTGGACACTCCACTCACCTGGAGTCCCTCAGTGAGAAGGACATCTGCAGCCTGGCTGCAGTGGTCTCAGTGTCTCTGCACTCCAGCTTCCTTGTGTGTGGCATGGGAAAATTCAAGTCTGCCTTGGATATTTGAGGGTAGCCAGGAATGGCCAGGGATTCATGGTTCTCCCTAAACCTCTGAGTGCCTCTCCCTTCCTTGCATTGCCTAGGGCCTGGCTTGGGGCTGAGCACCCCGGGGAGCATTGAAATCCAGCTGTGGGAGTGCAGGGTGACAGCAGAGGAGGCAAGGGGAAACAGAATGAGAGTCACTGTCAGCTTCCCAGGGAGCTGGGAACCATCAACTCAGTACTTGCTTCCCACTTCCCAGGAGAGACTGCTGGCCTGGGGGTGGATGGGTAGGGGGTGGAGCCAGGGGCAGGTGCAGCAGGAGTCAGTGGGAGAAAGAGGAAAGGAAGGGATGGAGGCAAAAAGGGGTGGAGGTCAGGAATACAGTGAGAGACTCACAGGGAGGGATATATGAAGTGACCAGTAGTGGTAGACCAAGGAAAGTTGGAGAGAGAGAGAGGTGGACAGGCAGAATGCAAATTCAGAAGAAAGGGGAAGAGAGCACATATGAGATCGTTGCAGGCGGTACCCACAGCAGTCAGCACACCATGTGCCTGGTCCCCTGACCAAGGTCCTTTCCCCAGAGACTTCTCAGGTGCGGGCCTTGCTGGGGTGTGGTATCCTGGGCAAAGGCCACATTCACCCATGAGCCCTGTACTTGCCACACTGGAGTCCTGCATCCGGGACCAGTGGCCCAAGAGCTGATTGTGGCCTGAGTCGTGGGGACCCTGGAGCTGCCCACAAGGCACTTCCCCATATGCTGGAGCCCTGCTGGAGAGAGAGGGATGGTCCTAGACTTCTATTTCAGGCCTTGAGGGCTGATGAGGGGGAGGAAGAGGAGAAACAAGAGGGAGAGAATGACCATGCGTGGCCACTGTCAAGTGTCCACACCTCTGGGGAGAATAGGCCCCTTCTGCCTCTTTCCACTGTCTTGGCCTGCATACCCCAGGGTCAGTCAGCTCCCCTCCTCATGCTCTAATGCAAGAAACTGTATAGTAGGCTGACACTACTGCTCTATCCTTGACTTGGGAGTGTGTGTGTATTTGCATGTGTGTGCATGCATGTGCATATATGTGTGCTGGGGGAAACTGGGAGGCAACATCTGAGGCAGCAGGCTCTCCTGTGGGGACAGAATCCTAGGAGCCTTTCCCTGTACCGCACAGGGAAGAAGGGTCCTTCCTCTTGGAGTCCCTTATTTTACCTCAAGCTCCTTGGGCCCTGGACAGGACCTCTGCCATTTCAGCTACAGTGAAATGCTAAGGAGTTGGACTGAGACCACTATGTGGCTCATGATAGAGTGGCAGTCAAGGAGTGGCAACACGTCCAGATGGAAAGCCACTCTCTATCCCCTTACCTGGTAGGCAGGGATTGTGTCTTCCCTGCCTTTCCCTGTTGGGGGCTGGTGAGGACCATGCAGAGGGCACTGACTGAAAATCAGGGACCGAGCCACTAACACTGAAGTGTGAATCCAGCTCAGAGCAGCTGGCTGTGTGACCCTGGACAATTCATTCCCTTCTCTGGGCCATCGCTGCTCTTTCAGGAAAGGCAGGGTCTGGCTGCTGTGGTCTCTGCAGACTCCTCCGGCTGTGGTACTGTGGGGGTTGGGGCCTTTGCCCTGCCTCAGGCTCCAGTCAGTCCCTGGGCCAGGACTGACCACAGCAGAATGGGGTGCTCCCCTTCAGATGGCCTGGGCCCTGGGCCCCCCAGGCAGCCAGACTTCTCCATCTGGAGATGGCACAAGGCTTCTCAGAGCTCCTGGCTGACAGACTCCCTCATACTGCTTCCTTAGTGAGTGAGGCCACACCATGGCCAGGGTGGGAGGGAAAGGGATTGGACTGGCTGCCCGATCTGGGCTGGTGCGTCCTCCTGCTCCCTGCAGTTGTCTGAGTCGGTCCCTCCTATGCTCTGTGCCCAGCTGTCAGTCTTGGGGAGCACAGGGCTACCGGAGGTGAGTCTGTGCAGCCTAGGAATTCAATCTGCTACTGGGAGAATGACAGTGACATGTCATTGTAATGAGGCTGCAAATTTCCTTGTTACCCAGGAAGTGGACGGCAGCACCTCACTCCCAGATTTACATAGCTCTCCATAGGCTACAGAATGAGTGTTGAAGGTGACGAGTGTGCAGCTGGTCTACTTCTAGCTCTGCCTTACTTCTACCATTGCTCTCTGCAGAGCAGGGGCCTGTGGTAAAGAGCTGGGAAGGTATTTTCTCACTGTCCTGGAAGGAGAGAGTGCTGAGGGCCCTGCAAGGGCCTACAGGTCTCCACGTGGTGTTCCTGACCTGATGGTGACTTATGGCCCCCTGTCCAGTCTGGCACCAGGAGTCCTTGGGCTGCCTCCCCACATTCCTGATCCCTGTGAGGCCCCAGTGTTCACTGGGGACTCTGAGAGCATCATTGGTGCACTGTCCTCCTACATGCAGGACTCGCACGGTCATTATCCCCATTTTATAGATGGGAAAATGCTGGGAGCTCAGGGTTTGTGGCTGGAGCTGGAGTTTACTCCATAGGTTGGCAGTGGCTGGGGTAGTCTGGCTCCAAGCAGTGATGACCATGGCCCTCCCTGGCTCAGGCTTACCTATCTCCTCATAGTCCTTAGAGCCCCCTGTGCAGAGAGTGTCCAGGCTAGAGCATCACGGGCCCCTGATTCTGAGCTCCTGGGACTCTAGATGGAACAAATGAAACTCAGAAAAGGTCAAGGCCCACCCCACCAGGTCTTAGATTCTCCCCTAATGGAGGGCCCCCGAACAAGTCCCCCAGGGAATGCAGAAGAAACACTGAACAGGAGACCCAGCAGGGCTCGTATGGTCACCTGCCCTGTTCAGCTGACACTCACATTTTCTCTGCCACCCTGTGGGATGCTTTAGCTGTCCCACCCATGCCGTGAGAGTGAGGCAGGCCCAGGTACCAGGGACAAGAAGGGCTGGCGTAGACTTGGTCTACGTCATTCAGCCAGGCCACTGGGGGGAGTCGTGGGGCACCTCGGCCTCCTCATTTCCTATCAGGGTGTCTGTGTGGATTTCAGTTTTCACTATGTGCTGATGGAGCCTGTCCCACAGCCCAGTAGGCAAAGATGGAAAGCAGTGAATAAAGACAGTGTGCTAGGGGATGCTGCAGGGCAGGCTGTGATACAGGCCAGAGGGACCCAGGCCCGATGCTTAGCCTGCCTCTGAGCCCGCCTCCAGGCCTCGTCCCCTCCTCTCCTACTTGCTCCTCTTGTTCTGGCAGCTGGTAATTCAGTCCTCCCCCCACCCTACCTCCCAACAAGGTGCATTCTAAAGAGCTGCCTCTGAGCCAGATTTGCATGGGTACTTTATTGATTTAAGTAAGTGGGGGTGAGGGCAATGGCAATGCACCCCTCCTCAGCATGAGGCCATGAGCTACACTGGGCACTCACAGGGCAGCTGGCTGACATCTGGGGACCTGTGGGTGCTGAGACTTTCATCCTCTTGGAATTTAGCACAGGTCCATGGCAGGTGGCAGCAATGGTTTAACCGTGGGTGAGGACTTCTGCCAGGGACACAGGTGCCCTCAGTGGGCAGTGGGCAGAGGGGCAGAGGGACAGAGGCTATGCCCAGTCCTGGTGGCAGCTTTTTATAGCCCCAGGGATGGAGCCGCAGCTGGGGAGTTAGGGTGCTTTCTTGTGTTCATTCTTGCCTGCTATCTCCAGATGACCTCACAGAGTTGGTATTTGCTACTTCTCCAGAAGAGACAAGAGGGCCTGGGAGTGACCTCTGTGCTCCCCATCCAGCTCTGGGAAGCACCGGCCTGGGAGACAGACTTGGGCTGCTGCCCCGTCCTCACCTCCGGCTGCTCCCTAGGTAAGGGAGTGGAACCAGAACAGCCTAAGATTCCTTCTAAATTCCTTTCCATTCTGAGCGGGGAAAGACACTGAGCCAGATGGCATTCTCACCCTCATAGGCTTAACCAGTCCTCCCTCCAGCTCTGCAGAATAGTCAGCCTCGTCCCCACTCAAGAGACAAGAAACTCAGAGAGGTAGAGTGATCTGCCTCAGATCACACAGCTCCCAAGTGCAGAGCAAGGTATGAGCCAGGCTAATCCTAGGAGCATGATGATGGTGGCTCCCCTCCTAGGCAGCCAAGGAAGTCACCAGTTTCCTTTCCACCCTCCTCCTCCCCAGTGCTCATAGGACAGGTCTGTCTCTGGGGATCCAAGGACCCCAAGGGCCAGAGATGCTGTAGGCAATCTGGTCCCATTCTATAGAGAAGAAGACCTAGACTCCAGATGGGCAGTGCAGAGCCAGTGGAGGGGTGGAGTGCTGTGGAGTAGCATCAGCAGGAAAGAGGCTGGAGGCAGGGGACACACTTCAGTGGCTCAGAGCCTGAAGGAGTAGGCCTAGAAGACAACACTGAGGCCCAAGGTCACCATGGGAGGAGTCTCCTTGGACAAGTCCAGTCTGGCCCTTTGTTGACCCACTCTCCCCCTCTTACACTCTAGCCTCTCAGACCCAGCTGGACACTGTTGGCTTGCTGCCCAGCAGGGGCAGAGGTCAGTGAGAAGAATGGAGGAGGGCAGGTGGGAGCTGCCCCGCAAGACTGTACACAGCTTGTATGTCTGTGTTCACAGCTGTTACTGAACACCTCCCCACCCCACCCGTGCTGGTACTCATGTCCTGCCCACCTGCCTCTCTACATTTCTTTCTTTCTCCTCTCTCCGCCACTGGGGTTGTCTCATCTTTTTTTTCCTAAGATTTATTTATTTTTATTGGAAAGTCAGATACACAGATAGAAGGAGAGACAGAGAGGATGACTATCTGTCCGATGGTTCACTCCCCAAGTGGCCACAATGGCTGGAGCTGAGCTGATCCAAAGCCAGGAGCCTAGAGTTTCTTCTGGGTCTCCTACATGGGTGCAGGATCCCAACGCTTCCCAGGCCACAAGCAGAGAGCTGGATGGGAAGCAGGGCTGCTGGGATTAGAACTGGCGCCCATATGGGATCCCAGTGTATTCAAGGTGAGGACTTTAGCTGCTAGGCCACCGTGCTGGACCCAGAGTTGTATCATCTTAAGGCTGGAGGATCTGACTCTCCCTGGCTGGGTTCCCAAGCTACCCCCCTACTCTCCTCCCCCAGGTCTGTGAAGTGGAGCAAATCTCCACTCAGTGTTGTGAGAGCTGAGGACAGCCTTGCCCCACACCCAGGTCCAGAGTATCCTCACAGCCACCCCTCCATCCTTCCCTGCATGGGGTCTCCTGGCAGCTCTGGGGGTGGGGTGCAGCTTCCAAGCTCTGTTCTCTCAGTTCACCCTCACCCCAGAACCTATTCTGTCCCCTTGCTTAGCTGTTCCTGGCAAGCTGTCACTGTGCTCATGAACAGGCCCCAGTTTGTTTATCTATCAAGTGGGGACAGGAAAGTCTGGCTCACGGGCTCAGTGAGCACAGGGCTATCTGTAGATATGGCAGGGTACAAGGAGCGGGTCCAACTTCTATGGCTGGTAGCTCAATCTCTCTGTGGCTGCTCAGGCTTGGGACAGAGCTGGATGACACCTTGCTGGGTTGCATTCCCTCCGTGCTCTTTGGCATCCTGCTGTCTGCCCTGGTGAGCCCCAGTGCACCTTTCAGAGGCCTCTCCACCTGCCTTCCACAGTCATCCTCCCTCTGGCCTCTGCAGTCTGACCAGACAGACAACTCCCAGCATCTGTTTTCTTGCTCCCACCCCGTTCCTCACCTGCAGTGCTACTAGGGCCTTGCTTGTGGCTGTCTTGCTTCCTCACCCTCTCAGCTGCAGTCTCCACTGTCATCTGGAGCCATTCAAAGAACCAGTGTAATGGAGCTTGTTTCCTAGTGCAAGTGCTCAGGACATAAGTGCATGACCTGATGGATTTTCATCTGTGTGTAATCTGTGCACACACTTCAGAGGTCTAGCTGCGGTCAGTAACCTCCCCATTGTCATAGCCTCTCACACTGGGTCCATGGTGCTGTCACCATCAGTCAGCAAGGGTTGCACCATGAAAGCATACAGGTTCTATGTCTGAGATCATTTATTCAGTCATTTGTTCATTTTCACTGCTGTGTGGTACTTCATGGAAGAACTAGGCCATCCCTTAGATGTCTATTCTAGAGGAGGTGGGTGTTAGCATTGTTTTCAGTTCTGAGTTGAGCTGCCATGACCAGTCCCTGCTCATCTGCTGGTTGCCACTCATGGCCATTTCTCCTGGGCTGGGCCCTACATGGCATGTGTAGTCTTTAGTAAACAGTGTTACACCGTCCCCCTGTAGTTGCACTGCTCTGCACCCTTGCCAGCAAGAATGGGAGCACAGAAGCCCCATGCCCTGCTCACACCCGGTGTTATAGCATCTTTTTCATCTCAGCAGCATGGGTGGAAGGACACATAGCCTCCTAAGGAAAGTTACTTCACAGCTGACTATGGATGACTGCATGAGGGCTAAGGAATGCCACTCAGTGCCTGCGACCTGGCCTGGGCTGGGGCTCTGGTAGAGGTGGCCAGGTAGGCTCAGCTGACTTCAGGGCCACAGCGCTTAGGTGTTTCATTGAACAGATGGGGAGACTGAGGCCTGGAGGGCAGAAAGGCCTTGGGCAGAGTCGTGTAGGAAACTCTCCTGGCCAGATCTCCTCGCTGACTCATGTCTGCCTCACCCCCACCTCGCCAGGGGCCAGCCAGTGTTTCTCTTGGTCCCGCTGCAGATTTCAGAGCCCGAGGCTGCTCCAGAGACCCTCAGATATTTGGGTGGACCTCTGTATGCTGGACTTGGGCTCCTGAGTTCCAAGGACCTGTGGGGCCTGGGGAGTTCCCAGCATGTGGCACCGAGGGGCAGGTGTTGGACCCGATGACACTGGCTCTTCTCAGCTCCAAGCTCAGTGATGGAAATCAGCCACAGTGGGGATATTGACACAGCAGGGAGCAGCAGGTGCCACAGCTGGGTGTTGGACATTTGTCAGCACCTGCTACCTAGGCCCCAGGACCCTAGGGCCCTAGAAAGGTTCATTTTATCTGCTGCATGTGTTGGATTTTGGGGGAGATTGCATTTGAAAAATCTGAGGAATCACTGTTTTGCAACTAGTTGGTTTAGTTCTGTGACTATGGACTGACATGGGCTAATGTGTGTGACTTAAGCTGACTTCTAGCCATGAGACAACCCAGGCTAGCCATCTTTTGAAGCTAATCCAAGTATTCTGGGGCTGTTCTGTGTCTCTGGGCTAGCTTGGGCTACTGTGTGTCTGCATTGAAGTGGGAGTTGCAGGCTAGCCTAGGTTAACATCTGTGTTCTGAGATAACAGGTATACTCTGGGATTTGTCCCAGGCCAGTCTCTAGGAACTAGGAGAGCCTCCTTGTTCCTTTCTTGGGAACAAGGATAAGCAGGAGAGCTCCAGTCCCAAATGCTCTGCTGTTTCTTAAATGGTGTGAAAGAGACCCTCTCTCCCTGACTCCCCACTTTCCTTGTAAGCAGTGAGCATCATCAGAAGCTGCCAGTCATCTTGGAGCTCCCATGGGTACTGGGTACATGCACCACGGGCAACTCCGAAGGCCCAAGGTCAGCCTACTCCTGGGATTCCTGGGACCATGGGGAGGGAGAAGATGCAGTTAACACCTGTCTGAGTCAACAGGGCTGGGTGATGGGTGACATGCATTGGGATTGTATGGGTGCTTGGTGGTAGGGCAGGGTTGGGGAGGGGTTCCCTGCCTCATTGATTCTCCCTCCAGAAAGGGACCTTGTTCTATTCTGGATTCACTTGTGTCTCTGGACTAGCTGTACTCCTTCCACCAGGAGGTCCACTGTGGGTGCATAGCTCTGTGTCTGCCCAGGCCACCCCACATACCTAGGTTTGGGCAGCAAGGTAGATTAACAGCCTTGTTGGGAGTGAGGGCAGTGAGGCTTGGTGAGGGAGAAGGGGGGAGGCAGAATCCTGGGTCCCACTGAACTCTGAGGCCAGGGTCTTTCAGTTTCTATCACTTACATCCCTGTTCCTCTCTCTGTTATTATTTTACCACCAGCTGCCTCCCCTGTTGTCACCTGTAGCCTAACCCCACCCCAGAGCCTGACCCCCTACCCACCTACTTCTTCCTAGCGTTTCCTTGTCTTCAAATCTCTCCCTATGTGCCTGTGTCCCTCCCTTCTCCAGATGATATGGGCTCATCCCCAAGAGCAAATCCTGAAACCTCCTTCCTCACAGAGGTCTCTCCTGACCCTCAGACCCCATCGGCTCCACCTGTCATGTGTTTTTGACTCCCCCCATCTCTCCTTCATGACTGTTAACTGGACTTCAGTCTAAGACTGAACTCTGAACATGAGGGGGCACCCTTCCTTGGGGCAGGGGTGGCAGTTAACAGGCAGCCATACCCTGATGTGTCTTTAAGGTGATACCTGAGGGTTTGGACCAGGGGAGTAGGAGAGAAAGCTTGCCTCAAACCGCTGGCGAAACAGAGCTGTCACTGAGATGAGGCCTCCCTCCTGACAGCTGTAAATTGGACCTGCTGTAGGTGTCTGGTGGACCTGAGTGTGAGTCTGGCAGTCAGGAAAGACTTGGGCCAGAGGAGAGGGAACATCCTGGAGCAGTTGGTGGTGAATGTGAAGTGCAGGGAAAGGTTCCGGAAAGGAGGGTATGGTGAGGTAGCAGGTAGCTAGAAAGGCAGAGAGAAAGTCTGGGAAATGAAGTCTGAACTGCTACATCACAAGCTCTAGGTGTTGGCAGAGAAGGGTCACTGTATTCCCCCATGCAATAGGGAGCTATTGAAGGTGGTTGAGCAGAAGGCAGAAGGAGCAGACATGGCAAGCTGGGGGCCCACTCAGCACTTCAGGAGAGAGAGCAGACTTGGAGGAGGGGACCAGCATTCCAAGGCTAGATTCTTGACGTGAATTTAGGTTTTTGGGTGACCTTGCACTTTTCTGTTTTATGGGTAGAACTTTGAACTGAGCTTAAGGGGATGTGCTACTTAATTCTTCTGGATACCATGATGTGCTATTCTGAATCTAACCACTAGGTGACAGCAATGCCTGAGCAGCCCCTCCTCCAGCCCCAGGATGAATCCAGCACTCATCATGAGAACCAGTCTCAGGGCTGCCCCTAACACAGCCTGTACTTTTGGGGTGAAATTGTCTCCATTTACCCTTGCATCAGTTCCTGTCCACCAGGAGGTTCCGAGAGGAAGCCAGGAATGAAAGACCCACTGTCGATACCATCTGCCTGCGTGGGGCCTCACTCTGGAGCAAAACTCCAGGCTGCCAGGCTGCCAGGCTGCCATAGCAATTAAATGCAATACTTATGACCTGACTGTACTAACGGCCATCCACCACCAGTCTGAAATTCAGACTCCAGCTTCATATCTCATGGGACAGTGCTGGTCACTCATGCACCTGTGCTAGGGCAAGACACCTGCCCAGGCCATTGGGACTGCCAGAGGATGGAGCAGCTTCAATTCCTGGTCACCTTCCCTGCTGCTCCTCTGTCTGTCAGGCCATGCATCCACCCTCCTACCCAACCATCTGATTCCCTCCCCAAGGAGGGGCTAGGCTCTATGGACACAGAGACCACTGGATACTGTCCCACATCCCATTTCTACCCTGAAAGGTGCAGCTCACCTGACTTCCCTCTGGAGCCTTTGTGGATCTTGTAGTTGAACTAGAAGAGGTACTGTGATTTCTGCTTGCTTGCTCCATGCTATGTTCTGGCTGGCCCAAGGGGTCAAGTGGTATGGTGTCCCAGAGAGCATTGGGAGCCAGCCTGCAATCATATGCATGGGCAGGACTGGGAATATGAGGCAAGGGGAATGGAGAAGCAAGAGCTGGGGTAGGGGTGGGGAATGGCAGTGGACAGGGCTCTGATGCACAGAAATGCAGCCTTGGGCTGGAAGCGGGGGCTTTGTGGAACAAGGGGTACAGCTGTTGTCTACAGCATCATCCCAAATGAGCACCAATTCCATTCCTGGCTGGTCCACTTCCAACCCAGCTGCCTGCTAATGTGACTAGGAAGGTCACAGAAGGTGGGTACAGTATTTGGGACCCTGTACCCACATGGGAGACCCAGACTGAGTTTCTGGCTCCCCCTGACTACTGTAAACATTTGGAGAATGAACTGGTGGAAGATCTTTCTGTTTTTCCTCATTGTCACTCTGCCTTTGACATAAATAAATCTCAAAGCAGTAGCAGCAGCAGGGGAAGGAGATGAGGCTCCCACAGGAGGCTCTGGCAGGCTTGCTAGAGGTCAGCCGGCCTCACCAGGAGTAGAACGTGAAGGCCCCAGGCATGCACAGTGTCTTGCTCACTGTCCGAGCTGCTTCCCCTGATTGGCTCCAGGGGCATGTCTCGTCCTCCAGGGTCCTCAGTGGGCCCTGAGTGATGATGGAGCCCAAACCCTGAAAAGATAGCCTCGCCTGCCCTCTTCACCCGGATCGAGATTCACGAGGCAGGTGGGTGAGTTTAAGGCACCTGCAGCCATTCTATTACCTTGATGGCTGCGATGGATTTTGGTTCGGGGAGTATCCATAAGACTTTAATTAAATCAGGGACTTGGCCCCGCCAGCTTCCCTGCTGCTTATCAGCTTCTTAAGGCGGTGATTCATTACCCAGGTTTTTTTTTTTTTCCATCCCTGAAATCATCTTTAAAGGCCTTCTATCAGGGAGATTAAAGTCGTAAGTCACGCACACCCCCATGCATGCTTTGCTTTTTTTTTTCCTTGCATGTGGGTGGCGTGGAGCCACCCACAGGACTAGGCTGCAGTCTCCTGGGCCCCTTAAGGGCCAGGCTGGGGGCTGGAGCCAGTCGACTAGGTGGCAGTCCTGAGGAGTGGATAGGAGGAACACCCTGCTTTGTGTTTTTTCTCCTTCAAAAAAATGAATTTATTTATTTGAGAGTCAATGAGACAGAGAGAGATAGAGAGAAAGATCTCCCATCTGCTGGTTCACTCCCCAAATGCCTGAAATGTCATGGGCTAGAACAGGCCGAAGCTGGGGATTGAATACTCCATGCATATCTCCCACAAAGGTGGCAGGGATCTGAGTACTTGAGCTGTCATCTGCTGCTTTCCGGGGTGCACCTTAGCAGGAAGCTGGGACAGAGAGAAAAGCTGAAGCCAGATGCTGCCACATGGATTGCGGGCACTCTTAGCTACAACCTCCAGACCAGGCCTCACACCTGCCCCTCTACTTCAATGAACAAACCATTCTGGGTCCCTGATCTGACTCTCAGTTCTGGGCACTGAGCAGAGACAGACAGCATTCATTTCCCTTACCTCCTCTCACTTGCTCCCTCTGTCTTCTCAAGTCAGACTTTACAGGGTCTCTGTTCTAATTGCAGGCAGCATTAACTCACAGGAGGGCATGGCCTTTGAGCTTATCTGGAACTCTTTTTTGTCACTCTCCCATTGTAGGGTGTGATGAGCTGTGTACGGAGAGAAGAGGGTGGACTCCCTAGAGGAGTAGGCCTGGGGACTCCTCTGGGGCTACAGAGAGATTGGACTTGGAGCAGGACTTGGCCTTCTCAGGGTCCTGAAGGAGCCAAGGTGGATCCTGCAGCACAGGCCTTGGGTCCTTGCCTTGATTACTTTTGGGATACAAAATGAGCTACTAGGGCTGAGCTGTGGGTAGACCCCATGCCCACAGCCGAGGTCACACTTGTGAGCCACATTCCAGCCTTGGAGATGCTGCTGTGTTGGTGCAATGGTGCTTTAGCCATGGTGGCTGGTGGCATCAGCAGGTGTCCTGCAGTTGTGGTTGCTGTGATACCAGAGGGGGACACAGAAAGGCAACCGAGAGAATTCTCACAGGAAGTGCTTGGGGGCTTCCACTGCACTTGCTTGCACTGGGGCCAGGAGAGTTTTGTAGTGTCTCTGTACCTACTGGTGAAGATTGAGTTTCCAGATACTACTTAGGTGGTCTGCATTGCGGCTCAAGGTTCATAGGTTTGAATACCACTCCGCCTCTGTTCCCAGCTTCCTGGCGATGAGCTGCAGCTGGTGATGATTCAAGTGGTCATTAAGGAAGACCCCAGTTGAATCCCAGACTCCTGGCTTTGGCCTTGCCCCATCCCAGCTATTGCAGGCATTCAGGGAAGTGAACTGATGGGTGGAAGATGTATGCATGTGTGCACATACCTTTCAAATAATTAAACACCTCAAGGGGTCTCAGTACTAGGAGTTGGGGCTCTGGAAGGCTGGGCTGGACACTGGGGTACTCAGGATCCAGCCCCAGGCTGGCCCTAGCCCAGAGCTGCCTCCTTGCAGGTTCCATCCACCCACAATCCTGCTTGAAAACATCCAATCTTCAGCAGCGCTTCACCTTCCTGCCTCCCCGGGCCCTGGATTTCCAACAGTTCTCATGGAGGCATCTGCTCTATCCCTGCCTCAGATATGATCTGCCATATCACTTATCTGACGTTTGGCTAAGATCAAAGGTGTATAGGACCCGCCACAGCTACCAGGACTGTTTGTTGCCTTCGGAGATGTTGTTGTAGCAGGAATGGCATGGTGAGGGCCAACTCAGATTTGTGCCTGGCTCCTCAGGTTTCTACCACAAGCCTGTCCCACTGAGCCACTCAGGAGGGGGATGCTGTCAGCATCACCCAGATCCTGGGGCAGGAGACTGAGCCCAGCTTTCCCTGCCCCACAGTAGCTAGGCCTGCTGATGGCCCTGGCAGATAAATCATTGGCTTGATGTAGGGGGGTGGGAGAGCCACAGGCCACAGGCTCATAACTGAGGAGACATGTTTCTGGTGATGAAGTCTGAGCTGCCTGAACCTCAGTTTTTCTTGTCTGTACAATGGAATTAATAGGAGCTCCTTGTGGTCTGGGCTTTTGTGAGGGTTAGTGAGTCAGTGCCTGGGAAGCTGCTGGTGCAGTGCCAGCACAGAGGAGGACTGGAGGTGAGATAGGAGAATGGAGTGGAAAGATAGTGACCCTCTTCCCCCAGATGACTGGCTAGGAGACCCAGTCCATCTGTGCCCAGCAGTCTGTGGTCCTGCCTTTTCACTCTGGACAGCCGAGAGGCCACAGCACTGTGTGCCTGGCTGGGAGTCAGGGAGCTGGGCCTAGGTCAGCTTCCCTATCCAAGCCTTGATTTCCTCCTTTGTGCAGTGGGCAGGCTGGCCTCCCAGGAGCTAGCACAACATGACTGACATAGCAGCTCAGCGACGTTCCCTGCACTTCTCAAAGGAGCATGGCTAATGTTTGCAGCACCCCTCAGGATGGATCTGGTTTCCACTCTCAACAGGTATAGGAGAGCCTTTCTGTAGCTTCTTCTCCCCTAGGGGCCCTGCCTGGTCGGGACCAGGGCAGGGAAGGCCCCTGTACCCATTACCCTTCTGGCCCTTGATCTGGAAGGGCTCTTGTCCAAATTTCCATCTTTTATGAGGTTGTGAGCCAGGCATGCATATCTGATTCCTAACAACATCCACAGCTACCATGTCCCCATTTCACAGATGGGCTGCGACTCAGTGGCCAAAGCTCCTGGCTGGATGGGAGCTGAGCTGGAAGGGCCCCCATGTGTTCCAGCTGTCCCCAGGCCATTACTCGGTTCCTTGACATCCAGCGAGTTCTGTAATTTGTGAGTGCAGCAGAGTGGCTTTTACCTAGGAATATAGGGAAGTGATAAAAATATATTCACTAGAATTATGGAGCAGCCAGATGCCAGTGTCCTGCCTCTTCCCTGCCTTTTCCAGGAGCCTCAGGCAGCCGGGTCCAAGGCCAGAGAAGGCTGTTTTGGCTGACCGCTAGGACCTCCACTGGCTTGGACAAGGTGCATTTTACAATGTGGAGAAGATGGGAGGTGCAGGGCAGGAGCAGGTGGCTTGGGGATGGCCCCTGACCCCTTCCCAGGATACCACTCATCTTTCAGCCTACTGCCTGGATCTGCAGTGCTCAGCGTGGTCTGGGGCCCTAGGGGTCTGTGTGTAGGCCTCAGTTTCCCCATGTTTAGTGCAGAGGGTAGACTGGAGCAGTACCTTTCAGCCCCCATTGAGCTCTGCACAGCTCAGTGAACAGGCACCTGCTTCAGTGGCCCTGGACCAAGAGGGCCGGGGGAGAGCAGATAGGAATCTGTTATGACTCTGTGGGCAGCTTGCAGCCAGAAATCACATCTGTCCATGGCGAGAGGCTCTCCAAGGCTTGTGATCTGATTGTGAGTTCAGGAGGTAGCAGTACTCTCTGGGGTCCTAACACCTAACCCCACCGGTGGGAACAAAGGCCTCTGGACTCAGGTACGGAAAGGGCAGGAGGCATGTCCGGCTCAGCACCAAATGACATCTGTTGAGAGGTGTAGATGCCTTCTGGTGTACCCCTTTTCTTCTCTCCTGTGTTTCCTCCACTGCCCAGTCTCACAGAGCTTACTTTCTAGATGTGTCTAGGATCCAGCCTGTCCATGATTCCTGCTACATCCCTGTTCCCAGCCACTGTGGCCTTTCCCAGGAGGCTAGCAGTGGCCTCTCATTCTCCCTGTACCTATTGCTGCTTCTCAGTGTCCTCTGCCTTCCGGTGCCCCAGGATTGGCCAATATGGCAGATCCTGCAGCTCCCCAGAAGGCTGCAGCTGCCCTAACATGCTCGCTCCTCCTTGCCCTGCCCCTCTCTCAGACCTGATGGAGTCTGCAGGCAGGGCCAGTGGTAACCAGAGCCCTGGAGACTTGGCGCACATGGTGGGGCTGTGATGTGGCCCCTAGTGTTCATGCTCTGCTCCTGTCACCAGCGCATTGAAAATGGACATCCCTCACTAGAGAAGACATTTCCAAAGGGCCCCAGGGAACGTGGTTGCAACTTGCAAGAACCTGAAGGTCAGTGATGGAGGAGAGAGAGGAGGGAGATGTGTGTACTAGGAGCCCTGGCATGGGGATGGGAGATGTGGAGAGCTGGCCGCCACTGCAAGGTCACCCTCTGCCTGCTATAAAAGCTGCCCAGTCCTGAAGGTGCTCCCTGATGCAACAGCTGCCTGGAAGGTAGTAAGCTCTACAAAGCCAGAGGCATTCAAGTGAGGGAAGGAGGGAAGAAGCAGAGGGCCAGGAGTTTGGGCCAGAGGCCCCTAGTGCACCTGCCACTGGAAGGGGGGTGTGCTTGGATGAAACTGAGGGTCTTCCACTCTCTGCAAGCTGGGGTTGGTGGTCCTGCCCCCAGAATTCCTTCTCTGTGTAAGAGGTAGGGGTGCTGAAGATGCCAACAGTGAGACTTTACGGGAACAGCTGCTTAGAACAGGCACCCGTGGAGCCCCTCCTCCCCTCTGAGCTCTGAGTCAAAACTTCCTCTGGCAAGGGGTGTGTGTGTGTGTGTGTGTGTGTGTGTGTTGTTGTTGTTGTTGTTGTTGTTGTTGTTGTTGTTGGGGGAGGTGGGAGCTGAGAGTGCTGCAAGAGCAATGTGACTCCAGGGTCCCCAGGCTCCTGCTAGAGCCATCTACTAGAGTCATCTCCTGAGAATGGGACTGGGAGTGTGGCAGCTTGTGAAGGATCCAGTCTGTCTCAGGCTGGAGACACCTTCCTGGAAAGATGTTGGAATGCTTGAGTAAGAGCAGGCAGTGTGCAGTGGGTTGCCTGGGGCATTGAGTTATGGCTCAAACCTCCTTGGCCTTTGTAGACTCTGCTCAGGGACTATCAGACTCCAGGTGAAACAGCAGAGCAGCTGTTACTGCAAACTTGTGCTGCATTTACCAGGGACAGCTGCCCTGCTGTGTTCCAACCACCCCCCTGGGGGACCTCACCATTGGGCAGATGTCGTCCTGTTGCCAGGAGTCTCCTGAAGGGGAGAGGTGGTGGTGCCCCACCTGCAGAGCCAGGTCAGGGCCAGGAGGACACAGGCATTCAGGACTCTACCACATACAATTCTCATGATTCTAGGATCTGTCCTGGGGGACAGGAAGTCCACTTGGCTTGGGTGATTCTCAAAAACACAGTTCCAGGGTTGGTGAAGGTCAAGGGTAGTTTTCAGCTTAAATGAAGAAGTTTCTAGATTTCCCTGATGGAAGCACAGGAGCAGAGGGCAATCTCAGCACTGGCTGTCGTGCCAGCAAGGGACTAACCAGAAGCTCATCGTCTTATGTGTTCAGGGCACCCCAAGGCATCCCTAGGGGCGGGAGATGGATCCCCAGGTCTTGCAGGCTGGCAGTATTGTCTGGAAGAGTGGACTCAGAGGCAACACACAGGGAGCTATGATGTGGAACCCAGGCTGTTTCAGGCCAGGATTGCCTTTCTGGAAGAAGCTGCCTGTCCATTAAAGCTACCTGAGTAGTGAACAGAGCTCATCTTTGTGGGAGCAAAATGAAGAGCAGACGACCTTGGGCAGTGGGGATGTTGGAAAGGGGACTCTAGTTTCCGGTATGAGGAGGGGTAGCATGCCAGCAGATGCCCTTTGTGGTTCCTTCGAATTTCAACGCTCCTTGGCAGAGAGAAGCATCTGTGGACGTCACTCAAGGTTATAGAGGACAGAACAGGGAGCTGAATTTAGCCAGCGGGAGGAAGGCGGCACAAGTGAGGGAAAAGTAGGTCCTGGGAACAAATGAGGTGGGCCCCAAAATTAACGAGGCTGGCAAAGGGCTAAGCTCAGGGACTCGCATTAGCAAGAGAAATGAGGAACAGGAGTTAGAGCTGGGAAGATGCAAGGGAGATGGCAGAAATTGCTGTACTGCTGACTGATCAGAGAGGGACCTGCTGGAGAACCAGGAAGAGAAGCACATGGGTGGATAATGGGTGACTCCTGGCCACCACACGAGGCATGCAGGAAATGACTGATTTCTGGAATGCTGGTGACAGTGACTGGGGCAGCAGTTCCTGCCCATGCCTGTGTGGTCCCCCAGGCTCCACCCACAAGCTGGACCATTCCCTCTCCAACCTGCAACTCTGCCTTTAGCATGCCACTTTTCCCTTTCTGACTTGTTATGTCTCACCTGCAAGGGAACCTTTTCTGATAGTCTCACTTGGAGCATTGGGTAGCCACTGCACTGTCACTTGGCACTTAGAGGGCATACACATTCTGAGGTGGTCAGGTAGCCTGCTCATGTGGAGGGGGCTGGGTTTGTCCAAATGACCTCCAAGGGTTCTTTAGCTAGGCTAGTCTGGCCTCTTGCATGGTGGGTGTAGGGGCTGCCTGGGCTACCTCCTCAATGTCACCTTGGAGCCATACCCACCCTGCTCTGCCCCAGAGTCACTGGCCACGTCTGTGTCTATTCCCTGTGTAATCTGGGATCCCAGGGGTGGGGGGTTGGTTGGCAGAAGCTCTATTGGATTTCTTTCTGGTCTCCCTTAGCCCTTGGCCTGTAGATGGACAGATGGATAGGTAGATGGATAGATGAATAGATGGATAGGAAAATGGGTGGATGGATGGATGGATGGATGGATGGATGGATGGATGGATGGATGGATGGATACAAGGGTGGTTGAATGTGAGGACAGATAGATGATTGGGTGGATGAATGGATCTATTCTATTTTTACACCTGCATGACACCTGACAAAGGGTATAATTAGCTACCTTGGAATAATTCCAACCTTAACTGGATGGAAAAGGTGGAGGGACTGGATGAAGAAGAAGGCTGGGAATTGGGGATGGAGACAAGGAGGACTCTGATATTTCCTATTTAGACCTGAAAAGGAAGGCCGTCTCCTGTCTCCTCCCCAGGCAGAGCTCTTGCCCTTGTCACCGTACTCTGCCAGGGTCATGTTCTCCAGGAGCTGAACCAGGAGTGAGAGCTGATGGCATGAATCAGGGGGACCATCACCTAGGGGTTTCTGTGAGTCAAGGCTGGGGGCCGAGGTGCTTTGAGGAGGCTGTCTGGTATTAAAACAGGTGAGAGGGGGGGCTTGGACTTGAGCTTCAGGACTCCTTATCTGCTGCACGTGGCTGGGGCTGCTGCTGCTGCCAGCCTGTACTTCAGATGACACCTTCAGGAGAGCAGGAGTCTCCAGATCCAACCACCTTTAGAGGGAGGCCTCTTATTGCTGTGGCCCCAGATTCTATGGTGCAGTTGCTCAGGGTGAGTAAGCTGAACCCTTCCAGGTATTCCCCCAACCCTAGTCCAGCCAAAGAATTCAAGTGTGAGGCTCCTCCACAATACTCTGTGACTCCTCACCAGGCTAGAAGTCAGCTGTAGATCACCGTGGCCCAGCACTCAGGCTTGATTCTTCCAGGGATTCAACCTAAATTTGGGAATGTCCATTCCTGTTTGCGTTGTGGTCCAGGCTCTGGGAGCCCTGGCCTGTCTTGTTCACTTAGTCAGATCCTTGCACCTCACTCTCACAGTCCAGATGGGGCCTTGGGCGGGGAGGTGAGTCAGCCAACGTCTCACAGAACAGGAGAGAGACAGCAAGAACATGGCTCCCAGGACAGCTCCTGTATTTCTGAGCCCCTACCCTTTAAATGTCCCTGTAGACATGTACAGGGGAGAAGAAAGAGGGATTATGGGAGAGGTGCTGAACTAAGTTGTCCTGACTTCCAAGGCCCACTAGGCTTAGTGAGCAGTGGATGGCCAGTATGGACAGATAGCTCTCTACTTCCACTGCACTGGCCAAGGACAGAGTGCCCTGCAGCCCATTCTGTGCTGTCTGCTCCCTAGGGTATGGAGGTAGACATGGCTCCTCAATCCTGTCCCTTCCCAGTGGACCTCCTGCTGCCAGGCCTGGCTCATCCTACGCTCCTCCCTGCCCAGGTGACAAGGCCCTGCAAGAGGCTCTGGCATCTGCACTCCAGGAGCTGTCACAGAGTGGGCCGGAGGCACCAGGAATGGGGCGTGGGGGAGCCAAAAACCTGGAGTGTGGGGGAGCCAAAATCCAGCATCTACTTCATGTTTTGGCCTTGAATGTCAGGTTGAGTTTGGATACTAGGTTGCAAGAAGATCCAAACATCAACCTCTCCACTCCTTGCTTCTCTCAGCTCAGGGGCCATTCTTAAAGCCACAGCTGTCCCAACTGTGTGGGCTAAGCCCCCTGGTGGGAGAGCATTCTGCAGATTCCAAAACCCAAGATGAGTTGGGGCAGATTACTCCCCAGCAGATCTTACTGTCCTTGGGGAGCAGGCAAACTCACTTGCAGGGGAGCATGGCAGCCCATGGGGTGTGACAAAGGCTCTTACCCCCAAATTGCCTTAATGTCCAGAATTTTACCGTCAGGAAGTGATTTCTTATTTTTATTGGAAAGGCAGATATACAGAGATGAGGAGAGACAGAGAGGAAGATCTGTCCGTTAATTCTCTGCCCCAAGTGGCCACAACAGCCGGTTATGATCCGATCCAAAACCAGGAGCCAGGAGCTTCTTCTGGGTCTTCCATGAAGGTGTAGGGTCCCAAGGCTTTGGGCTGCTTTCCCAGGCTACAAGCAGGGAGCTGGATGGGAAGTGGGGCTGTTGGGACATGAACTGGTGCCCATATGGGATCCCAGGGTGTTCAAGGTGAGGGCTTTAGCTGCTAGGCTACATTGCTGAGTCTTTGGATAGATTTAAGTCAGTGTTGCAGTTTCCAAGATATGAAGGCCTTGCTGGGGCAGGGAATGCTTCTGAAGGCTGGAGCTACATGCCTGTTGAGGCACCAGAACTCTTGGACACCAACAGATCTTGGGGTAGAGTTATTGGCAGACACCAAAGCATGGATGGGAGATCCTGGGACCTGTCCTCACCCCCAGCATTCAGCCCTGCTGCTCTCCAGCCTGCCTTTACCTTGCCAGCCTGGGATGTGTTTGTGTGACAGGAGAAGTGTGACAACAGCTGTAACACATTCAGCGCAGTTACTAGGAGATAAGGCTCATCTTTGCCTGGCCGTGGGAGCAGGTGCCATGTCTGTTTTGCTGATCAGCAGTTTCCTATGTGCTTGACATCAGGTGGTGCTCAGTATATGTTTGTTGAGTGACTGAATGACTAAGAAGTTGTTACACTCCCATCAGGACAACAAGGACAGGGAGCTCCTCCCCGACCCCTGGAGGGAGGCAGGGGAGTCTCTGTGCTGTATGGCCCTTGATGACGTGCTGGATGTCTCTGTGTGCAGATCTCTGTGAGTGGTGCTACCTTGGAAAACAGCTGAGTGCTGAGGGGCCTGTATGGGCTACGATGGGTTTAGCTGGAGGTTGAGGCCATGCCCTGGCACAGGCGATGGCTGACAGCTCATCATCGGCTGAGGTCTAGGACTGTATCAGCAGGTCTAGTCCAGAGTCAGCTGGGGGCTGGGGCAGGTGTTCCCTCAGATGGAAGTGCCTGGGAGCAGCCCAGATAGCCTGGCCTGCTTTGCTCCAACTGCAGTTAGTGGATGGCGGGGGGTGGGGGGGTGGCACCGGAAGCTTGGTGAGGTTGATGGTGGTGGTCTTGGAGGCATTCTCCTGCCCTCGGTGTATGCCTGGGAAAGCTCAGAGCTGCCTAGAGGCCACTGTGTCATGTATGTATGTAGGAAGAGGAAGTATAGAGGAACTGTGGACCATCCCTGCCTGGCAGCTGGAGGGCAGGCCATCATCCTTTCTTATCTGTGCCTGGCAATCTGCTGTTTACCAAACCCTTTCCTATCCTATCCAGCATTTTGCATGATCTATACAACCCTAAGACAAGGGCATGCCAGAGAAAACTCCCATTATATAGATGGTGAAAACAGAGGCCCAAGGCCATTCAGGAAGGAGAAGGTGCTCATGCTTTTTGGTTTCCCCTCTGGGCCTGCTACATCGTAACTTGGCTGCTGCTAGGGTCACCTGGCTGATCGGACACTCACACCCATGGCCTGCTATCCGCTGACACTCAGCAGGAGTTAATAAGCCAACCTGCCCCGCAGCTTTTGCCAAGTCTACCCAAGTCGCTTCAGTCATTGCAAGTCACATCGCTGACATCGTGACTGCATAAAATTAATTTATTTAGTTAAGGGAGGTGTTAATTAAGAGTTCTCATTTATTGTATCTTTGCAGACAGCTCTCGGGGGCTTCTGCGTTGTCGGTGTTGGTGACAGCAAAAGCTAATGGTATCACAAGTTATTAATAGGATGGTTACAGGGATGGGGGAGGGGCGTGACTGTGGGGGATGGGATGGAGGGCAAAGTTGGGGGAGGGGAGAGTAGGGTGCCGGGCTCACTCCACGGAGTGACCCAGTAGTGTGGGTTCCCTGAAGAGGCTGGGGTTATTTACCAGATTCATGCCTTTCGGGGTGATAGTGAGCAGACTGGGGTACTGGAGGAAATCTTGCCAGACCTGTATCCACCCCTGTTCTGTGACTGGCTGGAGTCCTGGCTGTCACACCAGGATTTGCTGTTGGCTCACTAGCTCTTCCCTCTCCTCCCCAACCCCAACCCTGAGCATCTTGGAGGTGTTATACAATCAAGGACTGCTTTAGCCCTGGAGGTCCAAAGCTTAGTGCAAAGCTTAGAGCCCTGTAGGAGGTCACCTGACATATGCAGAATGAACACCGGTCATCCTGTCCCTGCTGAGAGAATTTGGAGTCTGGGGTGGGGATAGTAGGGGGTGGCAAATGGATCCAGGCCTCCCTCAGTCCTCTCACTCTCCTTGTTCTTGCAATCCTGGAGAGGCACCCCCCGGGGTGCTCAAGGGGTATATGACAAGTGTACAGACACGTGTGGGAAGACTGTGAGGGTGGGGTAGTGTCTGGGAAGCCTGCAGTAAGTTCTACCCAAGGACTCACTGTCCCCTTGCAACCATCCCCTTGTAACAGGCTCTGGTAACCCAGGGAGAAGAATTCCTTTCCGGGCCTTAGTTTTCCCACCTGAAATGGAGAGACTGGGCCAAAACTAGCCAAAGTGCCTCTAAAGCCTGCAGTGCCTGCCTCTCCTGTGTCCTGCACAGTCCACACAGGGACAGCTGAGTGTCAAGAGCACATCTACATGGCGGCAGACGTGCATGAATATTGACTCAGTGCTATAGCCCCCTGTGCAGAAGACACTCATATTCTCCTTCTGTTACAGTGGGGGCTGTGAGGCTCAGAGAAACAGCAGAGGTGGAAGTAATCAACTCAGGGGCCTACAGATAGCTGGGATTAAGCCTAGGCTGGGCTCTCTGTATAACATCAGGCTGTCTGCACAGATCACATGGGATGGGTAGGTACAGAGAGAACACAGGAGGATGCTGGCTTCCTGACCAGGGCAGACAGGGCTAGGTGAAGGTACAGCACCCACTGGTTTCACAGGACCCAGCCTTCAGGTTGCAGGAGCATGGTAGGCACAGGTCCTGAGATGGCCATAGAACACTGCACACCAGGCTCCGTGAGGCCCTGAGGCCATCTGCCTACACTGTGTCCTCTCATCTTGGGAACCAACTGTTACCCATCAGGGACAAGGCTTAGGGAGCTGGCCCACCAACTCATGGTGAATCAGACCTACCCTTCTCCACCAGAAAATCCCCATTTTGTGGGAGAGATGACCCCCAAACAGTGGTGGATACAGCAGGGGCAAACCCAAGCGTCAGCTGGATAAGATTATCCTTGTCCCTGAGGAGGTGGCAAGAGGGGCCTCCCTTGGGGAAGTAGCTCTTGAGCTGAGTCTCAGAAAGTGAATAGTTGGAGGAGGGTGGGGCCTGCAGATAGACAGATGTGGGAACATGGTCAAAGTAGCTGAGGTAAGCAGGATCAGAATACACAGGCCTTAAAGATCCTGAGCTTTACCCAAGAACACTGGAGAGATGTTCCTGGCTTCATGAAGGAGAAGAGTGACCTTGTGCCGAGCAGAACCCCCCCCCCCCCGCCCCTGGCTCTTCTGCTCTGGATCTTGAGGACAGCACTGGAGTGGGGAGAAAGGAATTTGCCTTGGGCTCCCCCAGTATCCAGCCAAAGATAATAGTATCTAAGCACAGCAAGAAGAAGCAGGCGGCACGGACACAATGGAGCCAGTACTGTGGTGGTGAGCAGTGAATGGAGCCCCATCTCACAGGGGAGCACTGGGTGTTGGCATGGAAAGTGAACCTCAGTGTTTCAAGTCTCTTCAATCACTGGCTGGAGGCTGCTTCTGGGCTCAGTGCTTCCTTCCACAGTCCACAAAGAGGTCCCAGCAGCTGAACTCCATAGACAAAGGAGTGTGGCACGTGTTGGCAGGTGGTAGTGGGGCAAGTGTGACCTGGTTAGAGAGGGGTAGGGAGTGGGAGAGCAGCAGCGGCTGAGCTGGGAGAACCTCCCAGAAAAAGAGGGCGGAGTGCAGTCTGGCTTTCACAAAGTCACTAGTCCAGGGATGGACGGACCTTGCAGGGGTAGCCACTTGTCTACACCTTTGGCAAGGCCCTGTCCAGGGCTTGAACCTTGAGACAGAAGAACATGAGGAGTTTGACCCTAAAGCTCCAGCTTTTGAGAAGTGCAGATCTGCACTGGGCCCTGACTGCCATTCTAGCTGTGTGCACAGGCAAGTTAACTAGGAAGGATTGCAATCTTCTCTGAAACAGGGGAGATCATTGTACTCATGCTATGGATTGTTGAAGCCGACAAGCGAAATTCTGCATGTGATGTATGTATATACAACTCAGTGCCTTGCATACACAAGGCATCCCGTGGGTGTCCATTATGTTGATGATCCTGTCACCTTGTATTATTCCAGTAGCTCACAGAAAAGGCAGGGGTTGGATGCAAGCTCTGAGCCAATACTGCTGACTTATACCAGAGAATCTTCGAGTGGCCTACGTTGTCCTCAAGGGATACAGAACACATGCTCCTGGCCCTTATGGCTCACCTTGAGCCCTTGGCAAGTGCCTTCATGTGTCTGTACACATGGACCCTGGCTGTGACAATTACTTCATTGTCTGTGACCCCTGTCTCACCAAGAGCTCAAAGATCAGCTTCAGATACCGTCATATTGTCATTTCAAAACTCCCCGTGTGGTGGTGTAGTGAGTTAAGTCTCTATTTTCAACACTGGCATCCCATATTGCAGTGTAGGGTCACGTCCTGGCTGCTCTGCTTCCAAGCCTGCTCCCTGCTCATGTGTGGGAGACTTAGACAGAGCTCCAGGCTCTTGGCTTCCCCTAGGACCAGTACTGCTTCTTGTGACCTGGGAGAGTGAACCAGCCAATGGAGGTTCTCTCTGTTATTCTGTCTGATAAATAAATGAATGGATCTTTTAAAAATGATACTCTCAGACTGTCCTTGAATCAATCTCTGAGGATGTTGAGCAGAGGAAGGAGCAGTAGGCAAGGAGTCTGGATTCTAATTCAGACCCTAAAGTGAATGCCAGTGTCTTTGGAATGTCATCATTGTCTCAGCCTAGGGTTGTTGTGAGGATCACATAAGATCATGAAAAGAAATCATGAATGAGGTGCTGCTTTGAGTATCAGAGAGCAGGCACCAGAGCCAGATTCACTTGATTCCTGTGCCCTGGGGCTCTCCCAAGGGGTCAATATGACCATGTTACTGGAGAAGCCATACATGTCATCATGCCACAGCCCAGTGCAGCTCAGCCTGGGCTCCTGGGGCAGGCAGCCTGTGAGCAGGAAGTGGTACGTGGGGAACCTCGTCCATGAGGAGGTGATGCCTGTTCTTGCTTGGGAACATCAGTGGGTGATGACCTCACTGGGCTCCTGGGGATGGAGAGATCAGCCACTATGAAGTGCGCAGTGGGTACCTGAGAAGCAGTTTACCAGTTGTAGATAACTTCCCCCACCAGCTTATGGATACAAGAACATCCCAGAATGTGGCTAAAGGGCCTCCTGTCCTTACACCATGCATGAGAACCAGGAAACTGATGTATGCCAGGTTGGCAAGACCAGTGATTTCTTAGAGGCCATATGGCTTTTCCTCTTCCTAGCCATAGATGGACAAAAACCCCTCTCTCTATCTCAGCCTCACTGCCATCTCAATGGTCAGTCTTGATGTGCATAGTACAACTCCAAAGCTGGCTGGAGATATTTAGGGCCTGGGGCTACAGGTCCCAGAAAAAGTGGTCTCTGCTTACACAAGCCACTTGGGATACAAAATCTCATAATCTAGGGAACTATATGCCCAGAAAGGGAGAGCTGTGTTCTAGTGGGCAGAGACTGGGAAGAGCGCATGCCCAGCTTGGAGTATCAGGGTGAGATGTGAGATGTGTTCTCTCCAAGGCAGCAGCAGCAGTGTCAGAAGATGGAGAAACCAGGGAGATGCTTTGCCACTCTGTCTGAGTGCCCTGGGCCCCTTGCAAAGTCCTCAAGTAGAAAAATCCTCCACATTCTTCCTGTGTTAAGCACAATGGCCTGGATGAGCCTGACTTCCACTCAGTGCCTTTCTCTGTGCCTTTTGATTGCAGGGACCCCAGCAAAGAGTGCAAGTGCCAGTTCCATTTAGAACCCCTCAGCTGTGAAAGCAAGTTCTGCTCTGATTGACCCCAGGTTGCCTACATGGTGAGTTCAGGGCTAAGACAGGCAGTAGTGAGGAGTTCATGCGTTAGGTTCAGGCACTCATTTCTACATTCAAATCAGATTCAGAGACTTGGTCAATCATAATCTCTAAAATATTTTTGCTTTTTAGAACAAAATCTCTAAAAGATTGTGTCAGCTTGTGATTTAAGTAAAAACTTAGGGATTTATGACCTTTCCAGTTTTCATTCGATGGTCTGCATCCCTTAATAGCTGAATCCAGACTATACTGTGGTGAACTGAGGTCAGGCAGAACAGTTGGGAAGATGAGAATCACAGCAATCAGGGGTACAGAGAAAGGAAACTGGAGGTGAGTCCCTGGGAGGGGGTGTGGAGGCAGAGGGTGGCTGTTAGTAAAAGGAGCAAGTGAAATTGATTGGGCCAGGAGAAAGTCAAGAGGGGAAAGAAGATTGAAGGGACTGGGAGAAGTAAGGAAGCACAAAGACAAAGCTTGGTAGGATATGGGTACAAGATGAGGGAACAGAGAGGGATAGAGGTTGAAAAGATGAACAGGAATAGGGTGAGACCTGGAGAGATGGGAGTGGGGTGGAGTAGGGCATGGAGGTCTCCAGATCTGGACCTCCTGTCCCTGCATCCCACCCCCTCCCCAAGCATCTGCACAGTAGATAAATATAGTACGGCTAGGCTTATTTTTTTCCTAATTGACATCTTTGAGTCTGTCCCCGCTTGACAAATCAGGCCACTTATTATTAGCGATGACAGGGATAAATATCACAGGCATTCATTTTACATCTGGGCCCCTTGATAATAGAAGTCAACACTCCTGCCCCTCTCCCCATGGCTCCCTCACCTCCTTGGGCTCCCTAGCCTGGAACCTGCGCCCGGGAGCTGTCCATGGCCTGTGTGGTGCTGAAAGTGTCCACAGCTGCTCCTGCTGGGATGCTGATGGCAGGAGCTGTCCACAAGCAGTGGGCTTCTGTACCCCACCTTCTCTCTGACCCCAAGGCAGGATGCTTGGGAGCTGTCCACAAACTGTGCGTCCCTGACAGCATTTACTGGCCCCAGCGACAGGAGTTATGTTAAGTGGACAGTGGCTTAAATTCATTGTGTCTGGCTGTGATTCTGAAAGTCTTGGGAGATTTTTTTTTTAACACATCCAGGCTGGATTAGGTGTTCTCCCAGGGCTCTCTAAGCTCAAGCCCTTACTATTACCAAAAGCCTTTAAGAGCTTCTCTCTGCTTATAGGATCATGTTATAAATGGCTAGCTACACAAGCTTCTCACCCACCTCAGATGCATTCTTCCTTTTGGTTCCTGTCTGCTTGCTCCACTGGTCTGCTGCCTCTTCTCTGCTTCCTAATTCATGAGCTCCTCATTGAACAGCAATGGCCTCACTCTCAGTGTGTGTCCAGGTTCTTACCTCCATCTTGAGACCAGACCCATATTTTATTTGACACCCCCTTCTCACAACCCTCCCAGGACCAGGGTTATGTTCCAAGTCGTGGGTGGCTCATTAGCCTCCCATGGCTGTGTGGCAAGGACTTATGCTATTTTGTGGTATTTTGATCTGTAGAGCTTTTAATGACATCAAGTTGTTCTTGTAAAACTGTTAACAAAGGAAGAGTCACTCCAGGGGGAGGTAGACTACGGCTGTGCTCCCCACTGAAATGTCCTGCAAAGGAATTCCTTCTCCATCAAGCATCAGTGAGCAAGGTCATGTCGTATAGACACAGAGCCCTGTCCCACCTCCCCATGGAAGGCCGCAACTTGCCAGATTATGCACACAAGCCTCCATTGTCATCTGCACCTGAGTGTTTGGAAGTTGACTTGTGACCCTCACTGTGCAGTGAGCAGTGCTGCCACCATCTTCAATTCTTAGGGACTGTTCAGTGAGTTTTCCTCCCACAAACTCACTTAGAGCCCAGACTGCTCTATGGGACATTTTTCTTTGGAGCTCAACCTTTGTGGGGGAGGGGAATCCAGCTTGATTTGATCACGGAGGTGTAAGTTTCCTTGTACAAGGTTACCATGCTGGCTAGGTTACCCTACCCTCTGCCAAGAGGCTTCCATAGGTTAGGATGAACAAGTAGGTAGGGAGATGGTGGCTTTCTGTTCTCTGTTAAAACTATGGGAACTCGGAGCATGAGGGAAAGTGGTTGCTTTTTGATGATTCTGAAGTGAAAGTTACTGAAGAAAAGGACTTTCTGAATTCTCTTTCTCCTTCAACGTCTCCTACATCTACTCCTTACTTACTGTTTTATAAGAAATTATAGAGTAAACATATTTTCATTGTACATATATATTGTTTTTTTTAAAGATTTATTTTTATTATTTTTTATTGGAAAGGCAGATATACAGAGAGGAGAGACAGAGAGGAAGATCTTCCGTCCGATGATTCACTCCCCAAGTGAGCGCAATGGCTGATACTATGCCGATCCAAAGCCAGGAGCCTCTTCCAGGTCTCCCACGCGGGTGCAGGTTCCCAAAGCCTTGGGCCGTCTTCGACTGCTTTCCCGGGCCACAGGCAGGGAGCTGGAAGGGAAGCGGGGCTGCCGGGATAGAACTGGCGCCCATATGGGATCCTGGGCGTGCAAGGCGAGGACCTTAACATTGGTAAAGTTGATTACATGAAAGAGTCTTTTAGCTTATCTTTTGAAGTTACTGGATATTATTGGTCTCTAGGTTTTTTGATAGCGGAAATTTGAATTACTGAAAACCATGCTAATTTTTTAGGATTCATTTTCCTTTGTAGAGACTAGTGATGCATTAGCTTCTGGGAACAAACTTAAGTAGGTTCGTAATGGAAGCATTTGCATACTTTTGGATTTACACTGACCTTTTGTGTTTGCTTTTTAAAATAAAGTGCTTGTATTTGTATTCTCCATAAAAAAAAACTATGGGAACTCAACATGGCCCAGAGGTGGGCACCATGCACCCCTGCATGAATTATTTTCTGGGGCACTAGAAGAATCCTCTCTCCCACATGAGCCCTATCACCAGAACACCAGAGTGAAGCTTGGTCTCTATTCTTCCTGTTGCTCGTTGCCCACAGCTTGGCAGAGCTCCTGAAACCATGTCTGTAACTGGAAGTCCCAAAGCAGATGTCCTCTTATAAGAAGTGCTTCAGAGGGGCAAGCTGAGCTTGTTAACTGGTCTGGCTTGTGCTTGGTGGCCCTGGGCCTGTGGGGACAGTAGGCTTGGACAACTGCCCTTCCCTCAGATATACTGGCATGTACTTGGAATCAGAACTTCATCTTAGAGGTCCATGGGCCTGAGGACCACCTATTTTCTAGGTTCAGTCTTCTATTTGAAGATAGGAAACCTAAGTTCACACAGCAGAGGGGATAAGAATATGGTTGATTCTGGGCTCCTGACTGCCCAGTTCAGTGGTCCTCCCCAACCAGCCAGAGGCATTTGCATTTGAATAGACTTGGAGAGGTTACTAAAGTGCCTCAATGATCTCTCTAAGATGGGGACTTGAGACAAGGGGAGCGGTGGCTGGGGGGTGGGCAAGGGAATCATCAGGGGCATGGTGTGAATGTTGGGGCCACTTGCCTGGCAGAGGAGGCCCTTGACCTCAGGTAGAGGAGTCATGTAGGGGGTAAAGATGGCAGGGCAGCCCTGGTCTTAAGGAGCCGAGTTCTCCCAATTGATGGAGCTTGGAGGGCTGCGTTTGTCATTGTGCTAAGGGTGGATAGCAAAGGGGAAGCTAATGAAGCCATTTTCCCACAGACACTCCAAGGCAGTGATGGATGGCTCTGGGGAAAAGGCAGGTGGTGGCACATGGACCATTGGGCAGGATGGAAGACTTCACGTCCCTCAATGTCACTGTGGATCACAGTGACTGCTGGACCACCAGGGAGGGAGTGTGTGGGCTCTAGGATGCAGTGACAGGAACCCCAGGGAGAGCCAGTGCCTCCCAAGGTCCCCTTTGTGTAATAGGCAAACAGAAGGCAAATGTATAGTCTAGTTTTCTCATTGTCTGTTAGAGAAATGCAGGTCCAGGTTGGCATAGTAGATTAGCTGATGTTATAGCAAGAGAAGGGCAGAGGTTCCTGGGCAGGTTCTGGGTGTTGCCGGAGGGAGAGATGGGAGAGGGAGACCCCGGGACACAGCTTTTCATCCCTGGCCTCACTATGGGGTGAGGGGATAGTGTGTACCCAGATTTTTGCTGGGCAATAAAGACCCAGGTGACCTCTCTGTACCTCCTAAGACTTGCCCAAAGGAGACAGGCTTGTGGGTCAGTGGCACAGGTGAACAGCTGTTGCCACCAATGCCTGTTGACGATAGTACTGTGCATGGATGCTGGGGTTGCAAAGGGGACCCTGGCAGATGTGGCCACACAGTGGAAGGAGCACTGTCTGGAGAGCCCACCCTTGGAGCTCAGTATCCACCTCTGTACCCTGCCCCTCAGACTACTCCCAGCTTCTTTGTGGCCCCCTGGCTTCCATTTTGGAGTGTCCATTGACCCCATCTTCCATTTCCCTCTGGCCCAAGCTGATTCCTATGTTCACCATGCTCCTTCCTCCTGTTTCCATTACATAGGAAATGGGTTGAACAAAACTGAATTCCATGTCCCCTCCAGCCCCTTGGCAGGGGGAGAGGAGGGAAGGGGTCAAACCCTGTCCACTTTCCCACTGCCTGAAGCAGACACCTGTGCTAGGGTTTGGGGGTTAGGAGGCCCTGCTCCTCTGTACCGCTGCAGCCTCCTCACTTCCATCTCCAACCTACCAAGACCAGATTTGTCTTGCAAAGTGGTATCATTATAAATGCATCAGCCTCCTCGAGACGCTGGCACATGCTCCTGCCAGCCCATCCAGGCTCGATTACATCTGAGGCTGTCTGGGATAATTAAGTGACATTAGCACGCATCCCCCACCATAAAGCAGTGTTCAAAGCCCTGGGCCCCTGTGTCCCAGGAGCTGCCGCCCAACACCAAGGCTGTCTGCCTAATGTACCACTCTGTGATTGCAGCTAATTACTCCACAAACGGGCTTATAGTGACAGGTTTGAACTGGAAGGTGGGGTGCAGCCGCATTTTCTGCCTCCCCCTGGCCCCAGGCTCACTGGGCACAGCCTGGCTTCCTCACTTCCTCATCCCCTGCCCATTGCCACACTCCACCGTCCTCATTCTGTTGTTCAGGTACGACTGGAATGGGGTGATGGTATTCCCAAAGCATGCTCCTCTGGGCCTGCCAAAACTTTGTCTGGATACCAAGACCCAGAGAGGCTTACAGAATCACACAAGACCACACAGTTTAAATGAGACGTGCCATGTTTCCGGACTTTCCAGCTTTGTGTGCCGGGTTGGCGCAGAACACAGCCAGGGTCCATCTGCTGCACATGTGTGACAAGGCTGGATGGCAGGAACAGCTCCTGGGCACCTTTCACTTCTTGTCTCTGGCCTGTTAAAACTCTTTGGTCTGGGATGCTCCTCTCCTGCTACCTTCTCCCTGGCCCTGGCTGATTGCTTCCATCTTTCAGGTCTTGTTGCCTCCAGGAAGCCCTCCTGACACTGACTCTGAGATTTCCACTCCTCTGCTGTGAGCTGTAACACTCCGTCCCCATTGCCTCCCATCTGAGCAGTCCTCTCTCTGTGAGGGATGAGCTCAGAGACTTTCTTGCCCCTGTGGCCTCCCCATGCCTAGCACAGTTCACTCCCAGATGGGTTCTGGTAGGATCAGGATGACAGACTCCATGCTTCATAGCTGATTGGCCATGAGACTGACTGCTCTGCTGAAGATGTTGCTGATCATCCTCACTTGATAGTACTCCTAAGATTCCCTGCTCCTGGTTTGGTCATATGACTTGTAGCAGCCAGTGGTTTGTGAGCAGAAGGTGGCAAAGTCTCTGGGGTCATTCCCATAACCCTCTGATCTAACCCATTGCCTGGGAGACTCCAGGGTCAAAATCTTTGCTGCTGCCAGATGGCGGAGCTACGAGATGAAGGCAATGTGGGTCCCTGGGACACAGTGTCAGGGGGTGACATTGGCCAGCTGCCTAACACAGGTTGCTCTCTGAGAAAGGCCCCTGAGACTTTGATGAGCATGGTCACTGAATTACTCTGATTCATACAAAAGGATTGAACTTGATAGTATGGTCATAGGAAATGACTTAATATTTTGCCAATTGCTTCTTTATTTATTATTTTAAATGTATATATATTTATGAAGTACAGAATATTAGCGTTTCTATCTCCTCAAACATTTTCCTAAAAATTTCTGGTAAGCTCCTGCAGCTGCATGTATTATTTATAGGGACCAGCATCTAGTCATTGTTTTTAAGCTCTCTCCTATAGGTCTGTTTTCCCTGTCACTGGACGACATCTTGGAGGATTGCACAGCCTCTAGTCACTGTTGAGGGTCAGAAACACTTTGTTTTAGTAACTGGTGCTCCCTTGTGGGGCAACACTTTCCTGGTTCCTTTGCAGGTGTCACCTTGCCACCTTGCTGTGGACACTGCAGCAGGCTGCTCCCATGTCTTCTGGTTCTTCCTATCTTCTGTACATTTCTGCTCCCTAGAGTGGGTCCCAAGCCTGAGGAAGCTAATAAGCATTTCCTGCTACAACTGTTGGGTGTGCAGGCCATTGCAGGGACTGAGCTTCTGGGCACCTCACATGGGTAGCACATGCTGTTTTCCCAGGTGCATTAGCAGGAAACTGGATCAGAAACAGAGCAGCTGAGACTTAAAATGCAGCTTATTAGAAATGCTGGCATTGCAGGTGGTGGTTTTCCTCATTGCAGCATAGTGCTGACCTCCACAAAAAGATCCTTCTAGAATTCACCCATTTGGAAGTTGACTAAAGGGGTATGGGGAAGACCATGAAAGCAATGGCTGGGACTATGGAGAACCTCATAAAGATTACCTAGAAAAATCCAGGTATCTGAGTATAGACAGGCCAGTCAGCCTTCTGCATTTGTGGGTTCTGCATTACTGCAGATGGAAACCATTCTGAAAAAATCTGGATAGATTTTTATTCTTTTTGTCATTTCTTAAACCATATAGTCTACCAACTGTTTTGTATTGTTTAGATTGTGTTAGGGGTTGTAATACAGCAATGACTTAAGGTATGTAGGAGGATATGTGTAGGGTCTATGTGGATTCTATGCCATTTTGAAATAAGGGACTTGAGCTTCATGGGCTTTGGCAAGTCTGGGGAAGGGGAGTATCCTAGAGCATGGGCAGACAAGCACCTTGCCCATGGCTTCAAAGGTTTCCTCAGTCCTGCTGTGCCTCCCAGAGTGGAGCACAAGGTCCTGGTCAATCATCACTGAACCAAAGTGCCCATCCTTGTTGACTCTGACTTTTGAGTGTGAAGTCCCGTGTGGCCCTATCTCTTCCTCAGACTCTGTCAACAGTGTCCCAGCCAGCAGATTTCCACCTCCACACCCCATGATGACTTTTTTTTTTTAAAGATTTATTTTTATTATATTTTCATTGGAAAGGCGGATATACAGAGAGGAGAGACAGAGAGGAAGATCTTCTGTCCGATGATTCACTCCCCAAGTGAGCGCAACGGTCGATGCTATGCCGATCCGAAGCCAGGAGCCTCTTCCGGGTCTCCCACGTGGGTGCAGGTTCCCAAAGCTTTGGGCCGTCCTCGACTGCTTTCCCAGGCCACAAGCAGGGAGCTGGAAGGGAAGCGGGGCTGCCGGGATTAGAACCGGCGCCCATCATGATGACTTTTGTCGCCACATTTTTACCTCTCTTGCACCTGCTGCTGATTGTGGTCCTTCCTCTGTACTCTCTAGGCCTTACTGTGACACAGAGTCCAGTCCACTCTCCCTCTTCCCTGGGATACTTCTGGGTGGGCAGGATACCTAAGATGCTGCCTCAAGACTCTGTTCCCTGACTATCCCAGTGAATGATAATCCAGGGGTACTGTGGAAACCTACTTTGCAGATGTCACTTGGCAGCTGAACCTCAAACATGGAGGCCATCCTGGGTGATCTGTGCGCTGCAGTGGAATCACATGACCCTTTACATGCATGAGACAGAGGGCAGGGTGTTTGGCACAGTGGTTAAGACAAGGTCTGGGCTGCCTGTGTCTCATTTTCATGTGCTGGGATTCAACTTCTAGCTCCACATTCCAATTCCAGTTTCTGGCCAATGTAGATGCTAGGAGACAGCAGGAGGTGATTCTACTACTGGGGTTCCTGTTACAAACATAGGAGAGCTGGACTGAGTTCTGGGGCCCTGGTGTTGACCTAACCCAGTTCTGGCTATTGTGAGAATTGGGAAGTAACTGGCAGATCTGAGATATTTGTCTCTCTCTGTCTTTCACATAATGTGAAAAAAATAATTAAGCAGTGGAACGCAGAAGAGTCAGCCAGAGAGGTGTAGAATAAGAAGGAGGTAGCAGAGGGATGAGGCAGACAGGATGTTCAGAGTGTTCCAGTATGAAGGGGATGGGATTCTTTACTGCTTGCCTTGATGAGGAGGGGACCATGGGCTGAGGGACTGGTGGCCTGCAGACACCCAGAGCAGCCTGCAAGAAGACCGACACCTCTGTCCTGCAAGCATGGGAGCCAATGTCCACCTACAGAGGGAGCCTGCCACAGATCCACCCCCATGGCCTCCGGAATGGACCACAGCCCAGCGGCACCTTGATCGCGGCTTTGTGAATGTCAGAGTAGAGAACTGGCAGAGGCTGACTGTGCCTGGACTGCTGATCTACTGTATTATGAGAGCATAAAGGGGCACAGTCCCGAGCTGCCGAAGCTGTGGAGATTCATTACATCAGCAACAGGGAAGGACGGCATCATGTGGGGTAGATTGAATAGGGCCCCAGCATCTCTGATGTACTAGGCGTGGGTGTGCTTCCTCCCCTTTAATCTGGCCTGTGATTGCTGTGGCCGAGGAGGAGGCTGCAGGAAAGCTGGGCCAGCTTCAGATCTAGCCTTTAACAGCACTGACAGCTCCCATTGTGGCTGCTTGGGGGCCAGGAGATGCCATGGAAGAATGTTGGCTGTACTGAGGCTGCCATTTTGTGACGAAGGACCCAGCTAGCCTCAGAGATAGCCTATGTGGGAGAGGAGCGTGACTGGTTCCAGCTCACAGACCATGGGCCATTTCTGCTAAGCCACAGACATCACTCAGCAAAGACAAGACAACCCTGTGGAATGCTACCCAAGTCACTGCCCCCCCAGGGCACAGACATGTAGCACTGAACTAAGCTGTGGCTCTTGCTTTTTAAAAGTGGAATTATTTACTTATTTGAAAGGCAGGGAGAGAGGCAGAGGCAGAGAGAAACTATCCATTCATTAGTTTATTCCCTCAAATAGCCACATGGATCAGAGTTGGTTCAGTCTGAAGCTAGAAGCCTGGAACTCCATTTGAATCTTCTCATGTGGGTGGCAGAGAACCAAACACTTGGGCCATCTTATTCCATTCTTCCAGGCACGTTAGCGGGAGCTGGATCAGCACAAGAGCAGTGGGGGCTCAAACAGTGTCCATATTGGGATTCCAGCATTGGAGATAGTGACTTAACCCATTGAGCCACAGCATCAGTCCCAAATTATTGTTCTTAAGTCATTAGGATCTGCAGAAATAAGTAAGTGAACCATTACTGTGCTGGTTTCAACTCCCAGGGATCTGTTACTTCTTTTATTTTAAAATCTTATCTATTTATTGAAAAGGGAGGGAGGGAGAGAGAGTAGGAAGGAGGTCTCTTATTCACTAGTTCACTTCTCAAATGCTTGCAACAGCCAGGGATGGGCCAGGCTGAAGCCAGGAGCCAGGAACTCCCTCCAGGTCTCCTGCATGGGTGGCAAGAACCCTACTGTGTGAGGCAGTGCAAGCAAGAGGCAGCAGCATGTTGTAGGAAGCAGGTTTAAAATCTGGAGGACTTGGGCCCAGCGCGATGGCACAGTGGTTAAGGTCCTCGCCTTGCATGCCCAGGATCCCATATGGGTGCCAGTTCTAATCCCGGCGGCCCCACTTCCCATCCAGCTCCCTGCCTGTGGCCTGGGAAGGCAGTCAAGGACAGCCCAAAGCTTTGGGACCCTGCACCCGCATGGGAGTCCCGGAAGAGGCTCCTGGCTTCGGATCAGCATAGTATCAGCCGTTGCGCTCACTTGGGGAGGGAATCATCGGACAGAAGATCTTCCTCTCTGTCTCTCCTCTCTGTATATCAGCCTTTCCAATAAAAAATAAAATAAATCTTAAAAAAAAACCTTTCAATTGTTTAAAAAAAAATCTGGAGGACTTGATTCAAGCCTTTGTTTTTGTGTGTTCTCGGTTATCACATTCAGAGGCGTATACTGCACTAGTCGTCCTCCCTGCAGCAGCCGGAGGATGAATTACACACAGCTGTGGGAGCACCCTGTAGGGTTGTGACCTGAGTGCCGACTTTCATTGTGTGGGAGCCACCCCATGTTGTTGGCAGCTGGCAGCAGTCAGGAGGGCCATTGATTCTATCTTCCTCTCGCTCGTGCCAGGACATGAATGGAGAAAGGGAGACCATGGTCAGGTCTTTTCAGAGGCCACTTGGTACAACCATGGCCAAAGGTGAAGTGTTATCTCCCAACTTGGGGCTGGCCTTGACTTAGGGGTGTGTTGTCTGCCGAGATCCTGAGAGTTAGCTGGCTGATGGCCCAGGCTTCCCCAGGGACTGAGGCCAAGAGGGTTTGGAGTGCAGTGGTGAGGATGTTCCAGACCTGACAGTCTTCACTGTGCTTTCCCACCATTATTTTCATTGGCCTCGAATTTCTTCCCCTGATGCCTGGAGTACCTCACCTGCTTTCACCCTCACAGCTGCCATGAAGGAAGCAGAGGACTCGCTCCTGGCTATGCTGTTGGAGGGTTGGCCTTGGAGAATAACAGTGATGCGTCCCTAGGCTGGAGCAGCGTCTATTTTCATCACTGCCCACTGTCTGTGAGGCTGAGCCTCATTCAATGTCCTAGGTGCTCAGTAAGGCACAGGGGTCGAGGTCCCCCTTTTCCCTGCCCTCTTCTCACCACCACACTGGGAGCTGCTACAGATCTACAACCCTGAGCTCAGTCCCCGAACCCTGCAAGACTTCTCCCAGGGGCCAACTGTCAGTCCTGTTCAGGCCAGGTCCAACCCCACACAACCGGGCTTAGCTCCTCTGTTTGTACTCCTTATGCCTTCATGTTCCATGTTCAACATCACCCTTCTCTGCTCAACTCAACCCAACCCAACTCCACCTGGTTAGCAGTGATGGTATCTTCATAGGCAGGCACTGCATTTGGTTACACAGGTTGTGCACTGAACAAAGATTCCTGGTGGAGAGCCTAGACCAGCAAATCCCTGCCACTGCTGTTCTGGGGACATCCTACACCCTTAGAGCAGAGGGCAGCAGGAGTTTAATGATTCACACAGGACCTCAAGTCCTAGGTCTCCCCCTAATGCCTTCCAGGGTTGGAGGACAGTTAGGTCTGTGTAGGGGTCTATTGGCTGCCTTCTCCCAGCCTTTTCCATGCATGGACTCTAGAGCAGCATCTGGGTGTGATGTACGCCCTCCAGATCCAGCCCGGGGCATACAGAAAGAAGCAGAAAGATAAAACCATGCAGGCACCAACACACAAGGAGGAAGGAGAAATGCACAGAATGTGAGCCAGGGATACAGGAAGTATGGCTGGGAGCTACTAAGAGAGGAAACCATGCAGGCATGGTGGTAGGGAATGCCCTCAGGAGCACTCAGGTCTGACTGAGGGACTGCAAGGGCCACTACATGGCCTGGGTAGATGACCCAGCTGCTCCCCCTGACCAGGAGAACTTCTGGTCCTTCCCAACTGGCCATGGGAGGTGAGGGACAGGGAATGCCTTGAGATGGTAGCAGCTTCTATCAGGCAGAGGGAAGAAGCTGCAGGGGAGGAGAGCAAGCACAAGACAGTGGAATTCTGCTAATGCCCCTAAAAGAAGCAATAATTATGCCTCTTGCTGCCTGCTGGTCAGGATGAGTGAGTGAGTGACTGTCTGTATATGTGTGTGTGTGAGTCAAGTGCTGATGATGTGTGTGACTGCCCGCATGTGTTAGTAACAGTGCAGTGTGAATGAGAAAGAGGGGGAGAGAGAAGGAGTGTATGTACATATGGGCATGTGTGCACTAACACCTTTAGTTAAGGGCGAGTGTGTGTGTGTGTGTGTGTGTGTGTGTGTGTGTGTGTGTGTACATAGAGGCAGGACTACTGGAAAACATGGCTACAGACACAGCAGACTGACTAGAGCTGGACCCCTCTGTGGACCTTGGGGTAGGGACCTTGTTATAGAGGTTGCCTGCATCGTGTTTTAGGCAAATAAATGTTTGCTGTAGCTCCTTGGGACAGGAGGCTTGGGAAGCCAGGACACCAGCTGACAAAGTCATAGCCATGGACACTGCCAGGGGACTTGCCCTCCACTGGGGTCTTTATTTTTTTCCTACTGCGGTCTTGTTTGAATCCTCTGATAGAGCTAGTCTTAGTGACTGAGGAGGGGAGAGAGCTCTCCCAAGGTGGAGAGCAGGGACCAAGACACAAGTCCTGGCTCCAAAACCTGCTGGGGACTCTGCTGGCCTACCTTCCCCCGCCCCCCAACAGAGAGCTCCAGTGGCTGCTGTGGTAGGTTGTAATTATCATTGGTCCTGGTGTGAGTGAGAGTGGCCATGGATGGTCAGCATCACCAAGGTAACCACACTGAGCCTTCCTGTTCCCTCCCCCCACACAAGCTCCACATTACACTTGGCCCTTGCCTGACTCCATGGCTCCTGGCAAGCCCCTGCCTTCCCTGGGACTCAGTGTCTCCAAATGGGAATGGACTGGTGTTATAGTCAAAGCAGAACAGCAGATGGCAATGGCTAGCTCATGGTAAGTGCTCAACAAATTCTGGTTTAGGCTCTTTCCCTTTGACCTGGGGAGGTGGGAGGCACTTGCCAAAACGACTGTCTCTTCTGGCTCCACCAAAACCACAGTCATCTGGAAAACTGCTCCCTCACCCCTCTCCCCGACACACTGGTCTATTCCTGCCTGACCAGCTTCCTTGCTGCTTCTCCTACTTGGATCACAACAGCCTCAGGCCTGGTGGGAGCTGAGGGGCACACTGCAGTTTCCAGTGGGCCCTTTCCTGTCTCCCACTGAATGATCATGTGAAATCCTGCAGTGGCTGGGTGTGTGTGGGGTGGATATCTCAGAGAATCTCTGGCTTCCTTTGCTGGGTGATCATGGCCAGCCCTTCCAAGTCCACGCACTGACGAGGCTGCTCTTTCTAGCCCTCTGATGCCAGGTTCCCTTTAAAACAAGGTTCATCGAGACACAATCAAGTGGCCTGTTCCAGCTGGGTAGATGCTACCTGGAGACTTTGCACACTGCTGTAGCCAATGGATCCCGCAGCAACAGGACATGGCAGAAGTTCTGTTCCTGTTCTCCCCCACCTGCAGTGGGCAGAAGGGAGAAGCAAGATCTAGAGGGGCCTGCCCAAGGTCACCCCTAGCTGCCGAGTGGCCTTTCCACAGTTCTCCTAGGACCCACTTTCTGTGTCTGCAGACCCCGGCACCTGCTTCTGGGCAGCCCCCGTGTCATCCTGGGAACTGTCCATGGGGCAAAGGTCAGCTCCTGCTCCCCAGACACTAGCATTCTGCACCCCCTCTCCCTACAGCCCATGCTGTCCATTGATTAATAACAACATATTTGAGACGAGAGTGCAAATTAATTTTGGAATTGTGCCATTAGTGAGTAATTAATTTCTTTGCTCTGGGAAGGGAAGATATCCCTGGCGAAAATGTTATCTAAATCTATAAAAGAGGAGAACCGCTGAACAGGCGACTCCATAAACATGAACAATGTTCTCTCCCCCTCCATCTCTCCACCAGGGACTTTCCCCTCTTCCTTCTGCCCACTTTTGTGGAAAAGCAGCCTCTGTTTATTCCAGAGAGAATGGGAGTCCTTGAGAGGATAGGGCCACTCCTCAGTCCCTTAAGGAGGTAATCACAAGATCACCTGCACTTGCTGCAGCCCAATAATGTCCTTACTGGATGCTGTTAGGGAAACAGGGATATGGTTACCATGGAAACCTAGGATCATGACCTGCCAGGTTTGGATGCCATTCTTCCTCCTGCATTCTTCCTCTTGCAAGCTTCTGGAGGCCAGGGAGTGATGGGAAGAAAGAGTGGCCGTGCTTGGTAGTGCCATGGGCTCCTATTAGACACTGGCTGCCTCCTCTAGGAAGTCTTCCAGGATCAGCACGTCTCCATGTTCCAACTACTCTTGCTCATCTCATGGCTACAGCTTTGCTCAGCTGGCCTGACTCCAGGTTTCCCTGCATTAACCTTATTCCGCTGCCTCCTGTATTATCTGTCATTCCTACCCCTGTGACTCCAGGCAAGTTTCTTGGTGATTCTGTGCCCCAATTCCTTATCTCTAACCAGGGTTGGGGGACCAGTCATCCATTTTTTCAGACTATGAGAAGTGGGTGACATCAGTGGAAAAGATTATTACCTAGGCGAGAGAGATGGAATGCAACTACATTAGCTCTGTGGCAGGCCTCTGCTTGTTCAGTCCTGGGCCAGTCACAGTCTCCAATCCTTGCTGGTCTGTTTGATGGGGGAGGGAGTCACAGTACCACAGCCAGGGCAGGGTGACTCCACCTTTCAGGAGGTACTCCCTGTTTGCACCTGTGGTCCAGCATCTTATTGACTTCATATAGGAGATACCTTTGGACTCTTGTTCCTCCCTCAAGAGTTTCAGACTATAGAGTTCAGAGGAAGTCCCAGGGCTACCTGTCCCCTGCTCCGGACCTTGCTGCACCAGCAACTGGTGAGGGTTGGGGTGGGTTATTGCCTCATTAGCTCAGATTCCAGGTCCCCAGGGTCAGTCTCAGGCAGGCCTCTGCCCTGAGGTCAAAGAGGAAGGGTCCAAGGGGAGACAAAGGCTGCTTACCCCCTGCCTGGAGCACACACTCCTCCCACCTGGCTCAACCCCAATTAGTGCCTAAGGACCATGGCTTCCTAGGGCTCCCTGCACAGTGCCAATATGGCCCCACTATCAGCCTTGACCCCCAGGGCCCAGCTGTGCCCCTCTGCACCCTCCCCCAGCTCATTAAAGCCATTTGGATCAAGAGTGACAGTTTATCATCCTGCCGCTTCCTGCTGGGAAGCTACACTGGGTGATCTGAAAGCCATACCCCTCCAGACAGGGTCCCAGGCTCACTCTCTGTGAAATGGGTACAATTCCTACTGCACTTGGTGATAGACAAAGCTTAGTAACTCCAAGAAAGGGCCTTATAAACTTCTTGAATATGCCCTGTGGGCACCCTCAGGGTAGAGGAAGCTCAAGCTGTGGTCTGGTTTCCACCTCTGCCTTACTCGGGAATGATGAACGGATGCCCTGGCTTGCCCAGTGTTGGAAGGCACGATGTAGCCACCAGTTACTGGGAGTAGCTGGCCGACAGCAGCTTGCCTGTTTGCAGGGCTGAGGTGGGCATGGAGTCCAGGTAAGCCCTTCTGGACAACAGGCTCTGGCCAAGATGCTGTCTCTCTGTATGCCTCAGTTTCTCTTTAGGCCAAGCAGTTTCGTCATGTAGTTCCCACCTGCTTATGACAACTAGCAGTGAATCCTAGGAAGTGCCTGACTCCTGCTCAGCAAATGATCGCTTCTGCTCTTAATGTGATTATTTTCAATCAGGACAAGGTTTAAACACTACCTTAGGGAGGGACTTCCTTTTATTTCTCATGCAAGCACTGTGCCTGCTGGTTGATTTGGTTTTGGTGCCCTGAATTGGAATCACAGAACTTCTGGGTCTCATACCTGGCTGTGTCCCTTAGGCATATCACAGTGCCCTGTTTCCCTGTTCCCAGCAGAGGGACAGGGGGATGCATAAGGGTCAAGGTGATGAGCCAGAGAGAACAGGTCAGTCCTTGGCTTCCTAGTCCCTTCTCCCTGCCCAAGAATAAGAAGCTGGCCTCAAATACATGAGTAAACCAGGAGTTAAGTGGGTGGAGCACCCCAAGTTGGTGGTGATGTTTGTGTCGCCAGTGGCTGAAACTAAGCTTTGGTTCCTGGTAGTTTCAAGGGTTCTCAAGGATCTCACTTCTTCCCAGGAGACCTTCAGTTTTCACCTGGGAGTCCTGGCTGTTCTCAGACTCTCACAAGTCCCTGCCTCTGGGGCCCTGGGGGAGGGAGAAGAGGGAGGGGCAGGAAGGGACCATGACCCAAGGTCTGCCGAAGGTGTGAGTGTGGCCACTGGAACTAACTGAGTTGGTCACAAGGGGGATACAGATGGGCCTGGGGGAGTGGCTTAGAATGAGAGAATCTGCTCCGGCTCTGGCCAAACCAGCCTTCCTACAAGATGGAGCTGAGTCATCAGGACAGAAGGGAGCCCGAGCTTCTGAGCTGCTCTATAAGTGTTCCTGCTGTTGGATCTCGATGCTCACACCCATCATTCAGCCTGTTTTCCTCCTCTGTAAAGTAGGGGTAGTGGTGACTGCATACAGGACTGTAATGAATGTGCCCATGGAGTCATCTGTGTATATAAAACATCTTGTGTTGGAGCTAGCAGTTTGGTGCCACAGGTTAAGCCACTTCTTTTTTCCCTGGCATCAGAAGATGGCCCAAGTACTTAGGTCTCTGCCACACATATAGGAGAACTAAATGCAGTGCCAGGCTCCTGGCTTCAGCCTGGCCCAGGCCTGGCCATTGCAGTCATTTGAGGAGTGAACCAGCAGGTGGACAGTCATACTCTCTATCACCCTGCCTTTCAAATAAATATATCTCTGAACAACAAAAAGCCAAATGCATGGCATGCTATCAGCACAGAACAACAGCTGTGTCCTTCAAGAAACATTATAAGGTGGACTTAAACAACAAGGTTCCTGTAAGAACCCCATTCCATGATTATCACCCAAGCATCAAGACCTGTTGGCTGCAGTCCTTCAAGGTTGAGAAGAGAAACCAGGCCTGGGACTCCAGGAGACTTATGGTGTAGTGTGTGAGTGAGCAGGGAATGCAAGGGGATGATCCTGGAGGGGCTGAATCTCACAGGACCCTTTTCCTACCAAGCACGGCTTTCTGGCTCCATGACATACCCAGGATTCAGGAAGACAGGGTGTCTTTTGCTGACAGAGACCATGAGAAAGAAAGGGAGAGACCCACTTCAAGCCACGTTGGAGTCATTCTGTCTGGGCTTTCCTCTTTCCTTAGACATCCAGAGAACTGGACAAGGCATGTGAACCAGCTGTCTTCGGTAGACAGCTCTCAATTGTGACTATTGACTTAAGGTATGTACAAAAGATGATTTCTATAGTCACCACAGCTTGAAGGTGCTATTCAGAGCACCCCACGTGGAGGTGGAAACTAAGGAGAGCTTGGTGCACTCTCAGGTGAATTAAGAAGGAACGTATGTCACTGAATAGGTGGAGGTATTAGAAATGTGTGGGGCAAGAAATGGAGAGAAGGAAGCTGTGCCCAGCGAGTGCTTTGGAATTCTCTATGGCAACCATTCTGATTCTGCTACCCCTGGGCATATTTCAGATGAAGCTCCCCAGATAGCAAAGCATGACCAAGGAGCTGCCAGCTGGGCAATTCTCAACATTGACATGGGCATGAAGGGCATTCAGATTTTGGCTTGGCAGGATGGGGAGTCCCCAGGAGGTTCCTGAGTTAGCAACTGGCCTAACAAACTCAGTCGTGACTTAAAAATGAGGTTTTAAGGGATCTAGTTGCTCCGTAAGTAACCTTACTGCATACTGAAACCAAATCCAAAGAAGTTAAGCCCTATGCAGTATGAACCTTACAATGTCCAGCATTCAACAGAAGATTACATAGCATGGGTATGGAAACATTCCCATCTCCTTTTTAGACAAAAATGGTCTTAATAGCAAAACATTAAAATGTAAGGATAATGGAGACAACATCCTTCATGAACATAGATATAAAAATCCTTAGTAAATGTTCAGCAAAAAGAAATGCAACCTTGATTTAACATTTAAAAACCATACCAAAAGAACAAACTACGAGTTGGCATTGTGCACACCTGTAATACTAGCATCCCATGTGGGTACCAGTTCATATCCCAGCTGCTATACTTCCAAAACAGCTCCCTGCTAATGGTTTGGGAAAGCAGCGATGGATGACCCAAATAGTTGGGACCCCTGTCATCCATGTGGGAGACTCCAAAGAAGCTCATGGCTCCTGGTTTCTGTTGGCAAAGACATGACCATTACAGTCACTTGGGAGTGAACCAGTGGAGGAAAGATCTTTTTCTTCTTGTAATTTTCAAATCAATAAATAAATGTTAAAAAAAAGATATATCAGACAAAAATATGATTATCTCAATAGACACAGAAAAAGCATTAACCAAAATTTGGAATTCAGCCATAATAAAAACTGTAAGCAACAGAGCCAAGACCTTCAACCTGAAGAGTTAGTATAATCATGTGCAGAACAATGCAAGAATGCTCATGGCTGCCACTCCTATCAGATATTGTGTTGGAGACTCAGTAAGTGCAATACAGCAAAAGAAAGAAAGAAAGAAAGAAAGAAAGAAAGGCTCCTAGAATGGGAGGGAGAAATGGAACTCTTTAATTGCATATGGCATGATTGATTACATATAAAATCCCCAAAAGAATGTAGCAGGAAAGTTAATATAATTAACATGTATTTAGCAAGGTTGCCAGTATGCAAAATTTAATCATGTTCTATGTGTTAACAATGCATGGTTAGGAATTGTAACTTATAAATAATCCACTGGTTTGTACAACTACCTAAAACCATGAAACACCTAGAGGTCAGTCTAACAAAATATGTTCAAGATTTATGTGCTAAAGGAACTAAACAGATTTAACATGTTCTGGAATTTGAAGACTTGCTGCTGTTAAAAGGTCTCTCTCCATATGATCCATAGCTTCATGCAGTCCTTTTAAAAAAAAATCTCAGCTTTTTTCCTTATACATATTGACAAGCTGATTCTAGAATGTGTCTGGAAACCTAGAATAGCAAATATTACTTTGGAAAAAAAAAGGATGACTCACATTTGTATTCCTAAGACTTGCCAAATAGCTACCATGATTAAGATATATGAATAAGTGGTGCAGCACACAGAGACCAGAATCAGACCCAGCCATATGCAGCGGGTTCTTTTTGAAGAGACGTGTCAGGTGATTCAACAGAGAAAAAATAATTTTTCCTTAAGTTATGCAGGAACAATTGGTCATTTGCAAGTCAAAAAGTGAACTGGAACTCTTGGGTTATACACAAATATTTCCAGTGGATCATAGACCAAAATGTAATATGTAAAACTATAAAATTACTAGAACCTGGGAGAAAATCTTGGTGACCTTGGGTTAGGCAATGATTTGTTAGATTGAATACAAAAAACAGAATTGACCAAAGAAGAATCGATAAATTGGAGTTCATGAATAGTTTAAACTTCTGGTCTTAGGCTAGTAACCAAGTGAAAAGATAAGCATATATTTGGAGAAAACATTTGTAAATGGTAAATATGGATGACATGAAGCAACTCCTAAAAGTTCACAAAAATGGAGTTCAAAGGTCAGTATACCTTGGTGCAAGACAAATTTGAAATTCATGCATTTTTTTTTATTATACAACTTCCCATACCTTTTTGGAGTACTCTTGTATAGAGATACTTCACAATTCATTCATAAAATAATCTAATAATACAGTTTCTTAGGTGGGAAAAATATTTGGACATTTATCAAAGAAGTGTCACAGATGGTAAACACATGTGTGAAAGACATTCAGCCTGGTTACTGCTGGCCACGCTGCTGTGAGCTTACTCAAAGACCACAAAACCAAGCACTGGCAGAACTGGCAGCGTTGCAAACTGGCACAAGTGCGTGTGTGCATGCTCCGGCCCCCCCTCACAGTGCCCCCCCCCACCCAGTGCTTCCATCTGTTGGCTCACTCCCCAGATACCCAAGGCTGGACTTAAGTCAAAGCTGGCAGCTCAGGAACCCAAGAACTTGGGTCAGCAGCACTGCCTCCCACGATCTGCTCAAGTGGGATGCTGCAGTGCGGAGCTGGAGGCAGAACCCATGTACTCTGTTGTGGGAAGTAGGCACCTTTACAACCTTTTTTTTTTTTAAAGATTTATTTTTATTATTTTTTTTATTGGAAAGGTGGATATACAGAGAGAAAGATCTTCTGTCCGATGATTCACTCCCTAAGTGAGGGCAACGGCCGACGAAGTCAGGAGCCTCTTCCAGGTCTCCCACGCGGGTGCAGGGTCCCAAAACTTTGGGCTGTCCTCGACTGCTTTCCCAGGCCACAGGCAGAGAGCTGGAAGGGAAGCGGGGCTGCCGGGATTAGAACCGGTGCCCATATGGGATCCCGGGCATGCAAGGCGAGGACCTTAACCACTGCGCCACCGAGCCGGGCCCCCTTAACAACCTTTTAATCAGCTGGGTCGATGCTGAGCCCTGGGACGCTTTTTTAATGTGAAATAGTCACATGATCCGGCAATCCTACTCCAAGGTGTTCGCCCAAGAACGTGAAAACAAATATCTATAAGAAGACCTGTGAATGAGTGCCTGTGGTAGCTTTTATTCATTTTTTTTCCTAAGTCATTGAAACCAGAAATAATGAGAGAAATGGATCAACAGTGGTAGATATATACAACGGAGCACCGCTTAGCAATATACAGCAGTGAGCCGACAACCAACATGGTTGTTCCTATAAAACCGTCTGCCTAGTCTCCTCCAGACACAGAGCGCTCACTCCCCATAAAACAGTGTTCCACGTGGGGCAGATCTAGGGGCTCTGCATTGTGGTGTTAGGCTCCCAGGAGGCTTTGGCAAGGGCCAGTAACTGCACTGTCTGCGAGGGTGGAGGAGGTGCGTATACTCCAGCCTGGGTCAGCACAGTCAAGAAGCTGCGTGCAAAGGTTTACTGGTCCTTTCTGGGTGCTGGGAAGCCGTGGAGGTCCAAAGGAAAAGGTCTCGTGGTGCGGAGGTCCAAACAGTCCTGAGTCCCGTGGTGCAGGGGCTGCTACGGGCTGTGTTGTACGGAAACTGTACAGAAAGTAGCTGCAGGCCACAGAGATGGCTGCCACCTAGGGTACGGCGGAAGCTGCATTGTGTGGACACCATGTTGTACGGACGCTGAGGTGAGCCGCGGAGGTGGCTGTGGGCGACGGTGCCACAGGAGCCACGTTGCCTGGAAGACTGCCGGTGACTGCTTTGGAGGAGAACCTGCTGAAGAGCAAAGGCCAGAGGCAGAGGTGAGGCCGGAGGCAGAGAGGCTCCTGAGAGGATGTGAGGTAGGGAGAGGAGGGCTGAGTGTGTTGGTGGGGAGGAGAGGAGCTGGAAGACTGAAGTGAGAAGCCCTGTGGGGAGTGAACTGGGGTTTATTGGGGAGTGACACGCGGTGGGGCTACAGCCCTAGGCTGTGGGAGAGCGGGACCTTTGTGGAGGGAAAGCTGGAGACGGTGCAGGCCCCTCACGGCCGGACGCAAGGCCTGGCAGCTGTGTTGCGCGGATGGATCTGTGTGTTCCTGGAGCGCCGGCCTCAGGTCACGGGACCAGTCGCTGTTCTTGCACTCAGTGAAACCAAGGGGACCCAGTGAAAACAGCTACTGTGGGAGCCGTGCACCAGGGAGACACCACAGACCTGGGCCTGCCCACCCTGCTCAGTGGCCTGGTTTACACGCTTCTCTGTCACACTGAGAGCCCAGGTCACCAAGAGGCCGCCTGGTCACTGGGTCTTACGTCTGCCCGCGGTCAGGCGGAGCTGCCAGGGGACTTCCTGTGTTTGAGAATCTCCACTATGGAGTTCTGCGTTTGGGAGAGTGGCCAGAACCAGAGGAGAGAGTTGAGCCAAGCGTCTGAGATGGACGTTGTACGGAATGATGTTGCACCAGCAAGGTCCGTGGCCGGCAAGGCCAGAGCTCCAGGCCGCTTGCTTGCTTCAGGTAACTGACCCCATACTCGCCTCCTCTCTCTGGGCGCATGACCGTCCTCCTGAGGACCTCCTGGTTGGGTTGGGATGAGTCTGGAAGCAGAAGATCCACAGTTGGATTCCCTTGATCTGGCGTGGTTCCCCGGATGAATGCACCGCCAGGATGGGTGCTGAGTTGTCGGGCCAGTTTGCTTAATCCCTTGGGGATGGAAAAATTTACAGGGCTCTGGCCAAGGTGACTTGTCACAGCTGATTGAGGGACAATGAAGCCATCTTTGAAAATTTGGATTTAAAAATTAAAAAAAGAGATTTGTGCCATATTGGGGAATGAAAAACGAAATAACCTCAGGAATGTGATAGCGGACATTAGAAACCCCTTCTAAAAAGTGGCATCCTTGTGAGCCCAGGGTACCATTTTGACATGAGTGCCGAGATTTATGTCCAAGGGATCCTCCCCACAGCCTTGTGTAAAGGAGAAAACCTGGCATGGCTTGCAGGTCTGAAGTTAATACATTCTGGGGCCTCTCTGTGCTGGATGGAATACCATAAAGCCATTTAAAATGGTAAAAGTATATGTAAGGACATGGAAATGGTCACAAGATGGGGGGGGGGGGTGGAGCCAGCTGCAGGGTGTCTATTCCACAGTCCTCTGACTTGGCTAAAACAATGATTTAAAAAGAAAGCCGTGGCCCTTGGATTATTTAGCAGATTCTGTCATACCCTCCAGAACAGTAGCCTTGGGCATTGCTACTTCCTTGTGGCTGGGCTGAGAGCATGGAGGTTTGATGTCTGCAAGCCTGATTCTGAATCCACTCTGTACCAATGAGGCGCCCTCAGGGCTCTGGGCCTCACTACCTCATAAGAGTCCTCTTTGTGGTAACACTGAGACATGTCAACTGTTGAACAGATAATGTTCCCAGGTAGTGCATACACGTATGTATGTGTGAAAGGCCTTTGTAAGTTGTGTAGTTAAAGTGAAGGATTCCATAAGGGCCACATGACCCGCAATATTCTTTCCTGTCCGTTTGTAGCTAGCACAGTAGCCATGTCTGCCCCTCATAGCCACAGCCTCAGGTCTCTACCTCTTTGGGATATCTCTGCTGGCCTGGGCTAGTGGGCCTCCATAGGGACACATGTGCAGTTGCGGGTGAGGCTGACAGTGGAGGTTGTCTTGGGTCTTCTCAGGGAGTGGCCACCTAGCAGGAGTGCCCAGCACCCACCAGGAAACCACAGGTCCCCAGCACCCAGCAATTCTCCTGGGGCTATGGCTGGCTGTGGGGGTACTGCCTCCTGCTGTGGGGGCCTTGGGCCAGCCCTGCCCATCCTCTGTGTTCTCTCTCTATCCCTTACCCTTCTCAGGCCCTTCCTGGCAGGCCTGGGGCAATCTTTCCCACTAAGTGAGGGAGGGAAAGCAGCCACCAAGGTGTAGTGAGGGTTAACGATGAGACCCCAAACCTGGCGTTTCCCACTGCCCCCTACCCGCTCTTCACCAGCCCCTCAGTGTGGGAGGGACTGTTCAGGTAACAGAGTCAGAAACTCAGGGTTCGGGGGACCCTAAGGGTACAGCTGGGGTGCTTCGGGTTTCGGTACACTTGGAGCATATGCTTTTTCTGTGTGCTGGCTTTGGTCTAGACAGAGGCTGGGGTATTGTTTTGGTGGTGAACAGATAACTGTATACAGGCAGCAGTGACAAAGGGCTGGGAGTGGCATAGACACAGAGAGGCTGCTGGAGCCTCTGGGGCACTCTTCCCAGGGGGGTGCCTGCTGCCCAACTGTGGGGGCAGGGCACAACTCCACTGGCAATGAGCCAGGAAGCAGACAGCCCCTCCTCCCCTTAGGGTCCCCTACCAGGGATTTACTGATTGGAGAGTCTGGTCTCTGCCTGCAGCAGACAATTCCAGTCCCCAGCCTGCCCCCTCCCTCCTTCCAGAAGCCCTTGCTCTGTCAGTCTGGTACCCTGAATCCCTGCCCCAGGCTCTGCTTCCAGGGACTGTGTGGGTGCAATTGAGGGGGAACCCTGACATGCCTTATCTAAATATAACACACAGACAACACACAGGGAGGCTCTGCCCTGAAACAGAACAGCTTCCAAGTGCATTATTTTTAGAGAGAGAATAAGTTGAACACACCAGACAGCCTGCTAAAGGCTGGACTGGAAGTGAGAGCCAGGCAGCCACGCTTGCCAGAGCCTGGCCAGAGCTAGCACACATGGCAAGGAAGACTAGGGTTGTGTGTGTATGTGAGTGTGCACACTGCACAGGGAGAAGATGTGAGCCTCACTCTGGCACTGTGTGTTCCAGGTGACACTAGCTGTATTCAGCCCATGGATGGCACTAAGAGGGCCTACCAAACCTTGGTCTGGCTACTCACTAAGGGCTTCTCTCAGATTCTGCTCCTAGAATCACAGGGAATCACTGTGGTTACCAGGAATGGCTGGTTACTCGGGCAGCAGCAAGTAGAATCTGCGCTAGTGCCTTCCTGTTACCTTTCTATGTTATCCTCCTCTGGGAAGCCCATGGGGAGTGATCCACCTTCTGAGCATGTTCAGGCTTGACTTTCAGCAGCTGCGGTAGGTTCAGTTAGGAGAAGCCAGGTGCCAAGGCACCCAGAGGTTGTGTCACTTACCAGACCTGCTTTTGGGCACAGGGCAGAAGCATGGGATGACTTGGGCCATCAGGCATTACTTGCCTTCCTGGTCATTTTTCAGGTCGATCCCAGGCCTACAGCATCCAGCATGAAGAAATCTCCAAGCAAGCCTACCCTGCACAGGGAATATCACAGGGTGGGACAGGGGCTCACTGAGGCACCTCAAAGTGTGAGGGTGCCAGGATGCCACTTGAGTAAGCCCGGTCACTGTAGCCACTGGTGCTGTACTCATTCACCATTGTGCCTGGCCAGGGGGCTAGGCATGTTAGCGTTACACCACGTGACAACGAGCAGGAGGGAGCACATGGCAATCCTCTGCACCCAACCCCCTGCCTAGGGCCCTGTGAGGGCACCAGCTTACCCTTATTGTGTTCAGTCCTGGGGGAAGGGCAGTTCAGGTGCTCTCTGTTACTCAGGAGGTGGGCCTGGGCCTAAGCAAATGTCCAGGATGGTCACTGGATGAAACAGGGGGTAGAGATGTTGTCATCACAGCAGTGGCTGGAGCCCTGGGGTCTCCCCTGACCACAGAATGAGCCAGGAAAGGGAGTGGGACCCGTGCTGACCACAAGGAGGCAGGAGTGGGGTGTCGGGGTAAGGCTATAGAATGGAGGATGTGTGCCTCTGATGCTTCTCGCACACCTGCCTTCCCTGCAGTGGATAGGACCACAAGGCCCACAATCTGTGAGCATCCCTCAGTCCCACCCTCGGTCCCCCAGCCCTGATAACTGGCTCCAGTGCCCTCCCCATCACTCACTGGCTAAGAACTTCTAGCTTTCTTGCATAAGCAATGGACACTTTGTCAGAAATTACGTAAGTTATAATCCAGTTACACAGTAATTACACTGAGATGGCTTTGTAACTACAACATTAATTAACTTTGATGGCTCCCATAAATTACATAGGGGACTGAGATGTAGGGGGAGGGTGGGTAGAGTCCAAGAAGTGTGGGACTAGGAAGCCATTAATTGACCTGGAGTATAAAGGTCCTCCCCAGGGAGAGGGGGTGATGGGAGCTGGGAGAAATGTCCCTACCCCATCTCTCTGGCCCTCAAAGCAAGTCTCCCAGGTGGCTGCAGTCTTCTGGGTCAGCCCCTCCCAACTTGTCCCCACCCTGTGTCCTGTATTTGAATCCTTATACCAGGAATAAAGAAACATCAGTATGGCAAGCTGCTATTGTGAAGGCAGCAGCCCATGCCCTAGGAGGTACATGGGCAGTGGGGCTGATTTCTGATGACTTCAAGCTTTTTCTGGCCTCAGGACCTCTGCACCTGCCACCCTGCTATGTGGCCTGGAATGCTTTTACAGCTTCTTCTGGCCCCAGCACCCCTTTTCAGACAGGGTTTCTCCAGCCTTCCTGCTTAACATCATAGTTTCCTTCTCCCCTTACGACCTTCTTCACCTGCTTCCAAGTCAGAGTTCTGAGTTCCTGGAGAGTTCTCTCTGTGGCATTCATCTCAGTTGCCCCTCATGGGGCTCTGCACCCCATGAGGACATGACCCTGTACCCACTGGGTCAGGTGTCTCCAAGCCTGGAACAGTGCCTTACACTCAGTACCTGTCTCCTCCTGGTCATTCCACAATGGACACCTTCTGGGTGATTTGCACTCCTCCCTTCCCCAAGCAGAGGGGTACCCAGGCTTGAGCCACTGGGATAGTGTGTGGGTGTGTGTCCCACCTCTTCTAATCCCATGTTACTAAGGTTGGCTGCTCTTGTCTCCTGTTCTGGGTCTGGTGCTGGGTTTACAGAGACAGGGATGGGCAGGAGGAAGGAGGGAAGGACAGGCCCCAGCCTGGAGGGGAGATATGAGTTGGGGGCAGTATACCAGTGGGGCAGAAGGTTCTGGGGCCTCAGAGATAGGTGAGAATAAGTTCACAGAGCCAGCTGTCCCCCGCCTGTGTGCTCTACCACATGACAGTAGCCTCTGTCTTCCCACAGTGGCCCTGGAAAGACTGGACTCAGCACCCTTTGGCTTTTCCCAGAAGATCCCTTGTCCCTGGGCTTCGGTGAGCCATGTGCACTTCCCTGGGGATACAAGTGGCAGCAGCCACTCCCTGGCACCCACTGTGGCAATAATGATGGAGATCTATAATACACCGTGGGAGTGGGAACCAGGAGCAGGAGGGTCCTGCCCTTCCAGTCCATGCATGTAAACTTGAACAATACTTTACAAAACTGTTTTTGCAGTTTAGGTGCACTGGTGCAGAGCACAACCCAATAATTTCCTTCCCTGTGCATTCACCCAACAGGGACGGGTAAGTGTGACCCATACAGGAGCATGCAGGGCAGCATGGTACAGAGCAGTCACAAGCAGAGCCACTCAAACACTTCCATGGATGACAGGTAGATGATTCGTGGACAAAAGACAGAGTCAGAGAAGCCAGACACAAAGCATAAATGAGGCAGGCATTTGGGGTAGCAGGTAAGGTGCCACTTTGAGGCCATATCTCATATAGGCATCTGGATCTACTTCCAACTCCAACTTCCTGCTAATGGGCACCCAGGAAAATAGCATGTGATGGCTCAGGCATCTAGGTTCTTGCTTCCCATCCCATAGACCCAGGTGGAGCTCCTGGCTTTGGCTTTGTTCAGCCTTGGACGTTACAGGCATGTGGGGAGTGAGCCAGCGGATGGAAGCTCACACATATCCTCTCTCTGCGTTACAAGTGAGATAAAGAAAAAAAAATCAGAGTGAAAATGAGTACCTTGCATGATTCAGTTGTTGTGATGGTCAAAGCAGGTGAAAACAAGGTGGGGTGCTGGGAGTGAGGCTGGTGGTGGCTTTGTGGTAGGGGGGTGGCTGGGAGCGACTTGGGACTGTGTTGCTCCATGAGTGATCAGGAACTTCCCAGCTTTGTGGTCGCACATCTTCTTGTAAGTTCTACTTCAGCAGAATGTGTTAATGAACACCCCCCATCCCACCCTGGCTCAGTGTTCTCTTGTTCAACACCCCCACTACCCCATTCCTGCCCCAGGCCTGATGGTCTGTTATCTTCTCTTCTCTAGCAAGGGGCCACCTCTTGAGCTTTCCCTTCCCAAACCTGCCCCTGGCTCCCTGCTTCCCCCACAGGACCTGCCATTTCCCACCCCCTAATTGCATATGACATACTAATGGTCCCCTACTTCCCCCATGGAAGCTCATGCCTGCAATCCATCATCAGGTGCAACAGGCCCAGAAGATGGTGCAGGGACCAGATCTTGTGATCGCATCCTGTTCCTTGCAGCCTCATGCCTCAGCCCAAGAGGCAGATCAACATTTTTTTTTTTTTTCCTAAATAGATACAGTGCTGTTCCCAAGAGGAGTTCCCAGGGCAACTGCTCGAGTCAAAGGCTTTCCTTCTCATTACCCTTGTTTTACTGCAGGGCAGACCCAGGCTTGCAGGAGAAGGGAGGGCAGCAGTGCGGTGCCAGCCTAGATGAGACAGCAGCCAGAAGCTCCTAGCCCTGCACCTGTTGCTTCCCACTCTCCTGGGCCTGGTCTGGGTAGGGCTGATGGCTGTGGTTCTTTACTTTCCCCAGGCTTTGCATGCCCAACAGGAGGTCTATAGAACAGCAGGAAGTGCCTGTGAAGCCACACCCGGCTCATTTGTTTGAGTACTGGAGCCTACACACCCAGAGGATGCCTCTGGGACAATGTGGATACTTGATGCAGGGTCGGGAGGGGAGGGGTCTCAGGAGAAGGGCACACCCTCCCCACCTCCAGCCCATGAATTGAGACTGCTAAACTCTGGGACATTCCCAGCCTATAAGTAAACATGTTTTACATCCAGCTGCCCCTGCCTTCCTCCTGAATCTGCAGCCAAGAGGGAAGTTGGGGCCTCACAGGAGGAGAGATGAAATTAGGCAGCACACTAGTTGGCCCTGGAGTGCTAATGGCCTCTCAGCTCAGATGGCTCTATCCAGTGGGTTATCAACCAGGATGTGCTGCAACTCTCCAACCTGGCGTCCTCTGGCTCTCCAGATCTCTGTGTGGTTGACAGCCAGCTCTCCTGCCCAGCTTTGAGCTAGCTCCTGCAGGAAGTCCTGGCCAGGGGAAGCAGGCTTTGAGTGCTCCACATGCTGTTGGGTTTGACGTTTGTCTGCAAGGCCCTAGTGAAACACACCACTCTTCCAACATGTCATGCTCATAGGTCCTAAGGTATATGGGGGGCTTCACTTGGGCTAATACTGCCTGAGGGCTGAGTGAAGTATGTGGAATAGTCTTAACTGAGAAACATACCCGCAGAATAAGAGCTGTGGGCCCGCTGAAGTTACTAAATGATGACCTGGATATTTTTAATGTGGAACATGGGTTTAACCCCTTCCATCATGGGATGCAGCAGTTGACAAAGTACAAAAAGCTCCCCCACATGAATTATCTGTCTGGATCCCCCAGGTCACCCTGGAGCAAACTTGTCCCACTCCCCAGGAGGAAGAGGGCAACCATACACTTTACCCATACCCTGCCCAAACCAGAACCTCTGAGGACTGACAAGTGTCACTTGTGGTGGCAACACCACAGGAGGGAGCTGGATTCTTCCCAGGCAGCCAAAGGCAGCATGTTGCCTGGGGACATCGGCTCACCTGTCCAGGGTCACATGGCTGCAGGCAGGGCAGGTGCTCATCTGGGTTTTACAGGGGAGCTGGCTGCCTGGGTTCCTCTAGATTTACAGATCCCTCTGTAGTTGCCTACATGGGATATAGGGACCCTTTGTCCTGAGTTAACCCTGGCTCTTCTGATTCTATCCCGAGAGCTGGTTTTGAAGGATGAGACTCGGTGTGCGCGAGTTGAGACTGGTAGCACAGGGGCGTGGTAGGCATGGAGAGACCCCTAAGCTCACCATTTCTCTCCACATCAAGAGCTTTTTTCCATAGAGTTAACAGTACATGCAGTCAACTGTCTTTGGTGAGCTTGCTGAGCATGGCCAGGCTGTGGCAGGGAGCTGGGGGAGGGTGGCAGGGAGAGGCTGCCTTTGCCTGTGCCTTCCTCACTGAGACCCACAGACTGAATCTCCCTAAACTAGACTGAGCCATCTGATTTGGAACAGGGTAAGCAGCTCTAGGAAGCAAAGCCTGCCAAGCCATGATTTGCCACCTGCTCTGTGCTAGGGGTAGTAGGGGTGCTCACAGCGTGCCAGGCAGGATCTGCATGCCCCTGGCTTGGGGGGTCAGGTCTTGGAGGATCACATCAGCCAGGTTTGCAGCTCCTCTTCCAGGAAGCCCTCCCAGAACCCTTCCCCCACCATAGGACGGAAGCCTCTTTCTCTGCCACCTTGTCTCGGTGTCTTGGCTGGGTTTTGCCAGATGTCTCCTTGTCCCTTTCCAGGCTGTGCCTCTGCCTGGCTTAACCCTCTCCCCTCCAGGGCCCTGTGCAGAGGAGACCTCAGCAAAAGTGCGAGGGATTGAGACAGAGAGAGAGAAAGAGAACTGGGGAGATGCCACATTTAGTGAGAATTCCCTTATTGAACACTTACAGTTGTCTTAAGACACCTCAAGTGTTAACTAGAGAGATCTCAGCATAACCCCAGGGCAGCAGATACCAGGATTTCCCCCGTGGCATGGATGGAGAAACTGAGGTAAAGACAGAATATTCACCCGCTGTAGCCATGGGGAAGAGTGCAGTGTAAGGGTTTGGGGTGCAGAGCCAAACTGTTTACATTTATAGTCTGACTGTATCACATGTGATAGGGAGGGGGCCAGCTAAATGCTCTGTGCCTCAGTTTCCTCAAGAGTCCCATGGGAGACCAATAATTCCTGCCATGTTCGCAGGAGGAGGTCCACCTCTCCTAGCATTTCTGGGAGGGCTGAGGGGATGACGGCGGCGGCTGCCTTCTGGGAGGGCTGAGAGGGTGACAGCGACGGCTGCCTTCTGGGAGGCAGCAGCTGCTGTACAAATGTCAGGGAGCCCTTCGCAGTGTTGACTCTTGCATCCTCTCTCATGGCCCCTGGGTCTCCAGGAGCCTCAGTGCTTCAAAAAGGCAGTCCCCAGAAATGCACCCTGGCCTTTCCTAATCCCCTTCAAACACTCGGGCAGCCTCATGTCCACAGAAGACTTCCCAGGAGGACTAGATGACCTGATTGTAAGGAGTGGGGGCAGCTATCTTACTCACAAACCCACTGGCCAGGCCCTACCTCACTAAGAGTGTTCCACAGGGAGTTTTTCCAAATTTTATTTATTTATTTTATTGGAAAGGCAGATGTACAGAGAGGAGGAGGAGGAGAGGAAGATTTTCCATCTGATGATTCACTCCCCAGGTGACCACAATGGCTGGTGCTGAGCCTATGCGAAGCCAGGAGCCAGGAACTTCTTTCCGGGTATCCAACATGGGTGCAGGGTCCTAAAGCTCTGGGCCGTCCTCGACTGCTTTCCCAGGCCGCAAGCAGGGAGCTGGATGGGAAGTGGAGCTGCCGGGATTAGAACTGGCGCCCATATGGGATCCTGTCATGTTCAAGGCGAGGACCTTAACCATTATGCTATCACACCGGGCCCCAGACTTTATTTTTAATATTTAAAAATTACTAAGTAATGGATAGATAAGAAAAAATGTGGATATCCCACAACCCAGAGAAAATTGTGTGTGTGTGTGTGGGGGGGTGGCGGGGAGGTGTTTCCAGGCAAGGAGATAGAACCCAGGATCATGAGCCACCTGCACCTGCCGCCATGCCGGGGACTTGACCAGGGAACACTGGCAGCCGGGACTTGGAGCACCACTCTCTAGACTCAGTCTGGGGTGCGGATGGAGCTCGGGGACAGGGAGGAGGTTATATACAGCCCAGCCTGGAGCTGCCCATTAACCATGGAGTGTGCCCGCCTTAGGAAGGGCCAGCACATCTCCCGCAGCCAGGGAGGAAGGTAAGCGAGCAGAGCTAACACCCACCCTTGGTCACTGGTAAAAGCAGCAGCTAAATGATCAGGGGCTTGGGCTGTTTTGCCTTAGGCTCCCCTCCCTTGGGAAGGTGAGAGAGAAGAGGAGTGGGAGGAGGGCGACCCTCCCCCCGCCTTCAGCAATAACCAGGGTTAACACTTTTATGGATGTCTACCCAAACTCTATGTTAATTATTTTTCTGCCAAAGAATATATTTCTACATCATTTTGTCTTTTAAAAATTTAATTATTTCTAATGGTTAATACATGCACATAATAAATAATTCAGGCAGGACCCAAGGGAGTAGAATGGAAACTGAATGCCCCTTCCAGCCCCTCTCTCTGCCCCTCGTTCCTGCTCTCAGGGTCCTGTCTTTGTTACCTGGCCCCGGAGTGTTTCTGCCTGTCCCTCTACCACAGGGGGCGCCAGATTCACACATCCGAGTCCACACAGTTGCGTGTTGGGTGTTCTTCACGCTTCTAAGTGTCCTTGAGGCATTTCTTCAGGGTGGTCCTTAAGAGAAGGTTCCCAGTGGAAGAAGTGCACATTGCAAAGATTTCGAGATTGCACCATCCAGTCAGTTCTACAAGGGCCTGCTGCCTTCCTTGTGAGCCCCACAAGGTTCCACCCCGTACCCTTGTTCTGCCACCTTCACTGATGACCAGTCCCTACCATTGTGGCAAGTGACACAGCACCGGCTGTTATTTGAATTTGCATATCTTGGATTATTAGTGAAGTTGGTGATTTTTTTTTTTCTAAAATGCCTTTTGAGTTGATTGGCAGCTTGTAACCGGGAATTCCTGATCTTGCCTTTTCCTAGGCCTGTGAAGCACCATGTATATATATATTCACATGTGGTGCAGGTGCCTTTTCCCAGCTGATCGTCTGCCTTGCAACTTTGCTACAGAGGGCTTGAGAAGGTTATAACCTGATTTCTGGGCATGCCCAATATAGATCGGTGGCTTTTCAGATTCAAAGGGAGTGGCTTGGTGTTCACTTCCTCTCTCTCTTTCTCCCTCTCCTCCCCCCCCCACCCACCGCCTTTATCTGGACTCCCAGTTGGATCCCTCCTCTCCTTCTCCCCTAGCCCATGCCCTTACCTTCTGGGGCACATGGCTTACCTCTTCACTTAGGTAGAACATTTAACAGCACAGTGTTAGCCCATAAGCTGCACTTAGACATCAGTTACTCTGGCTGATTTATGTCTTTGCATGACCAGCACTCCGTTTGTAAAGGTTTTTTTTTTAATGAAAGGCAGGGGCAGGAGAGGCAGAGAAAGCTCCCATCTGCTGGTTTACTCCTCAGGTGTCTGCAAGGACTGGAGCTGGGCTGGGTCAAAGCAGTGGGAAGCTGGATCCGAGAGCCAGAGCTTGGAATGAAACCTAGGGACATAGGTGTTCTACCTGCAACATTCCTGCAAGGTTGCTAGGTTGTTGCTAGGTTGTGTCATACCTGCTAGTCCGGGTGCTAGGTTGCCCTGCTGCCCTCTATACATGTTTCTTGAGGGACTAGGTGGGGATGGCTTCATTCCAGAAAGGAATTGAAGGGGTCACTCAGTTCAACCTCATCATGGGCCACCAGGGGAAACCGAGGCTCAGTGACAAAGTGATTTGCCAGGGTCACAAAGCCAGTCAATAGTCAAGATAGGATTGGAATTGAGGTCAAGCCAGGCCAAGGGTACCTCCCAGGCACCGTTTCTGTATGGGAATGTGAGTACATTGTTAGGAATTAAACCGTCTGTCACCAACCGACCTTGGCAGGGATGATGGTCTGCTGTCACCTAGCTTGGGGATGGGGGTGGTGTTCTCTTCTGAGGTGGAAAGACAGAGATGGACCGTAGCTGCTCTCCCTCTGGAGGGCACCCACTCCACACCATCCTGTGTCTGGGGACCCCAGGCTTGTTCCTCCAGAGATGTGTATGCCAGGTTCCTTGGGTCCTGGGAAGCAGTCAGCTGGACTGAACTCTGGAAGAGACTGTGGCAGCTGTCTGCCCACTGCTAGGCTGCTCAAGGACCTGCTCTGACCTCCAGCACAGCAGGACGCCCGTTGCTGGGTCTTCTGGCCTCGCTAGTGACTCCTACAAGCTCTGTAAAGCAGGTGCAGGCTCCTCCCTCATGAGCTTTCTCTACAACCCCCTGCCCCCCCCCACTGACCCCAGGGCATAGCCCTGAATACACTCCTCCACCACTAACCCACTGCAAGGGCTCTCAGGGTGTCAGGCTGGCTGAGATTGATTGGCAACCCTCTAGTGCTGCGTTCGCTGGCCTGAAGTTGTCCACTTTGAGTTCTGTCTTCATGCCTTGGAGTAAGCAGTGGGTCAAACACCTGAATGTGCTGCTCAGGCCTGCCTCCCCGACCTGCTCCTTGAGGCTGATGACCAGCCTCTCTTAGGTGTAGGCTGACAACCCAGGGCCAGAGAGTCTGGGAGCCAGGTAAGTGGAGGCAGTGCATTTCCTGGGTGCAGGCAGTGAGGAGCACAAACCAAATGGAAGCCGTGAGATACCTCCCCACATCATTCCTGCTGGGAAGCTGACTTGGGCCTGCTTTCCCAGGGAGGTCTTTGTTAGCTATCATGGACTGCACTCTTGTCAGCCCAGATACTCCACGTCCTGCTAGAGACCAGGTAGCCCTAGGTCCTTCCCTCCGCAGCCCACGTGTTGTTTGTGAGTGCCATGTCTGTGATGGTGACTCACACAGGGCATGAATGTGTGACAACAAGCATGGTCCTGTCCCTGCCTGTGTGGGGTCACTACAGTCAAGGGGAAGAGGGAACTAAATGGTCACGCAAACCATCCTAACAACCAGCACTCCTTGCCAGCACACCACAAGAACTCCCTAATTCTTCAAAGGCAGATAAGAATGCGGGATTCCGTAGGGGCGGGGGAGGGGGCATGTGAAGTAAAGTGGGGCTGGAGCGGGGAGTAAGGTAGAGGGAGTCAGGAGAGCTTCTTGGAAGAGGTGATGCTCTTGTCAGGTTGGGTGGGAGCTAGCTGGGTGCAGAGGGGAAGGCAAGGGCAGGAGTGTGCTGTGTCCCAGAGCAGCTACTCATGGGCCGCAGGCAGAAACTAAATGTTTTAAGAACAAAGCTCCATTAGGGAGTTCTGCTTGAAAAGCTTTAGTCAGACAAAAGCTGAAGCCCTCAGAAGCAGGTGCTGTCCTTAAGATAACAAATTCAGATGCTGGAGTGGCCACAACCAGAGAAGGACAGAGCCAAGGCACCTGGGATGGAAGCTGTATGGACAGGGTGATGCTATGCCTGCAAGGTCCATGGCTGGCAAAGCCTGAGCTCCAGGCTGCTTGCCTTCCTCAGGTAATTGGTCTTGTGCTCTGCTCTCCTCCTCTCTGGGCACATGACAGTCCCCCTGAGGACCTCCTGGCTAGGCCAGGAATGAGACAGGAAGAAGAAAAACAAAAGATGAGTATGGGTATCCTTGATTTGAAGTGTGGTTTCCTGAATGAATGCAAGCTGCTGGGACAGGTGCTAAGTTGTTTCTCACTAGGAGGAACCCTCTGACCTGACACTTGCTTTCTAAATTCTCTTCTCCATTGTGTATTGCTCCCTCTTCAAACTCTGGTTCATGCCAAGCAAGTCATAGCATTCCCGCTTTGCAGGCTGTGACCTACTCCCCTGACCAGGATGCCGGGTTTACAATGGCACAGTCATGTAATCAAAGCCGCTCCTGGCCCTCACTGGACAAGGCAAAAGTCACCGATGGCAAAGGCTGGAGACAGTGCCAAGAGCCTGAAGCAATGCCCTCCTTCTCCAGCAGTGACCTTCCATAGTTTCTCATCTCTCTAGCCTCTCAGTGTCTGCTGGGTTTGAAGATTCTGTCATCTGGCTTCTCTGGGCCAACTGTCACCTGTTCTGGGGGGCCAGGTGGAACATAGACCCTTCCAGGAGCACCTTTTGGAGAGTATAGCTGTGTCCACACATGGGGAAAGCAGGAACTGTGTTTTGTCCTCGCCCAGCTGGCTCCAGGCAGTTGGGAGTGTCGGGCTGGCCTGCCTCAGGGCCCACCTCTGCCCCAGACTGGCTAGGAGACGCTGGCGAGCCACTGCCCCTTCCAGGTTCTGTGAGAGATGTTGTATGTCATCTATATTAAGCCCAGAAAGATGGACTGAGCAAGTTGGAGTGTCAGGAAGGGCAGTGCAGCGAGGCAGGGGTCCTCCCAGGGAGGGGCTTGGCCTTGGTGGTGGTGCTGGTGGGGATATCCCATCCTGTCCCTGGCAGCCCTAGACCAAGCACCATGGTAGCCACACTGTATTTCCCAGGACTGTGTTCATCCACCTCCCAGGCCTCCAAACAGAGCAAGTGGAAGATAGCAACTGCTCCTCTTTATGCTTTTTCTCCCTAAGGAGGCAGGCTCAGAGCTGGGAGGCACATGGAGACCTCTGTTCCCACTTCCCACTGGTTCTTGGCTGCCCTCGCCCAAACCCACTTCACATAGCCACCCTTGGGATGGGCATTCCCAGGAGGCCTGGGTCCCCAGGCTGAGGTTCTGTCACAGTCCACAGCCCTCTTATTCTACCTTTCCTTGCACTCCACAATTGGTCTAGGACCCATGGCTGTGGCCAGGACCTTGTCCCTCTCTGCAGCCCCAGGCTTTCCCAGTGGCATGCAAGACAACAGAAGGAGATACTTTTGCAAGAAATCTTCATTTCTCCAATCAGGAGACTGAGACAGAGACAAGTAGGGAATGTGGTAACAGGGATGAGAGGAGGTGGGCACTGGCCTGGGGACATGAACTCCTGGAGTCATGTGATGCCCTTCACCTTCAGCATCTTGTCTCTGAGTGGAGATTGCAGAGGGTGGTGTGCAAGGCCCATCACATGGAGCTGAAGTCTAATGTGATTTGCTAGTGTGAGTTCTACAGACCAGACAGGCTGTGAGACTCTACAAACAGTGCTCTCTCCTGGGAGATGGGAGCAGGTGAGGGAGGAGAGGCTTATAGGGAAAGTACACCATTCCTGTCCTGCTCTTGAGTGACAGGCCTAGACACAGTGGATTGGCAGGCCTAACCCAGGACGGGGAGGATGAGTGAGGATGGAGTGGCCCCTCCTCAAATCTCATAGTATTGGACCCTAAGCTGCGTGCCAGGTGGGAATACGACAGTGGCCCTGTCCTCAACCTTAAGCCTCTGCCCACTAAATAAACACCTGCACCTGGGCCATTATTCACGTGCCTAATTAGCTCATCACTCACAGAGTTCTCCATCCATCTTTACCTTGCTGCTACCGGCACTGTGGTATACTTATTTTTGCACACAGGCCACTCAGAGGGGGGCCAGTGCAGCTACAACAGAGCTCTGGTTAGGGCTGGACTTGATCTGAAAGCCCACAGCCTCCTTGTGTGCCCTCTACCTGTTCTAGTGTGGGCATTGCCAGTCCCCCCCACCCCAAGAGCTGTGAGGGCTAGGGTGCAGGTGGCTGTGAGTAGTTCAGCTCAGTCTGCTCACTTTAGTCACTCATTTGTTATGCAGAGGTGCTGCACGAGGCACTAGGGCAACCCCAGGCATGCTTTGGGAGGCATGCCAATACTCAAGGAAAATGGGAGTTACAAGTTTCTGGCAGTGTGGCCAAGGGGTGTTATCTCCGGGTGCTCTGGAAGGCGCTAGAGGAATGGATATGTAAGGAGCCTGGAAGGATGAGACAGCCTTATGAAGTGCCTGGCACCTGACACCCCATGCCCTTTTCCAGCCCTTTAACTCACTCTATGAAGTTGAGTCAGGTGCACAGCAAGCACTGTCTCCTGTGCCAACCAAGCCCCCAGGGTCTCAGCTATCTGTGCAGGACCTGAGGCTGGATGTGAATGGGGCTGAGTGAGTGGATGGGGTAAGGGCTACAGGCAGGGAGAGGAGACTGTGGTGTGGCCTCACTCCTGCTCACTGCCCTTTAAAGAAGGAACCGGGGTCTTTGGCCTTAGTCGGCCAGTCCGTGCCCTAGTGTGGCCTGCCCCACTTCCTCCTGCACCAGCGTGCTCAGGGTACCCCAGCCTGAGGCTGCCTCGCTATCATCTTGTCTCCCACCTTCAGAGACACGGTTGGAAAGGCTTCCCCAGGTGCCTGGGCCCACATAGTGTGGGCGAGGGTATGGCTGGCCATGGTGCTGATCCCTTGACCTTTGACCTGCCTTGCTGTCAGGACTCTGTCCTGCTTCTTCCAGCCTGCTATGGGACAGCCATGGGGTGGGTTGGAGAGAAGAGCCTTCCCCCATACGCTCACTAAAGGAGACTCTTGGTGGTCATCCTGGCAGAACAAGGGCTGTCCCCCTCGCTTCTGCTCATTGTTCTCTTGAAAATTAAGTCATCCCACTGGGCCCCGTAAGCCTCTGTTCCCCAGGTCTTAGCTGGACAGCAGCTGGAAGTCTGTTAATATTCATTGAATCTCTCCATGATGGCTGGTAACCAGCCTTTTAATTGTCTCATCTCTGTCTGCCCCTTTATCAGGACAGAGACTAAGAGGCGGGAACAGCCTGTTATCTCGTTGCAGACAAGGGCCTTGAGGGTAGGGGGCTCCTCCAGCCAGTGAGGGAGGGGCTTGCCAGTGGAGTGGGGAGGGGGGCTCAGGGCTTCTACTAGTGCAGTCCCCATGCCCTGCACCATCCTAGCAGCCTGAGGAGTTCAGGAGCTGGGGCTGATACACTGGGAGGGGTGGGATGGGAGCAGAAGACCCTAATGTGTGTACCCCAAATCTCCTTTTTTGCCTTTCATTGCCCCAGAGGGTATAGAAGACATGGATCTGAAATTTAGTGGATTATCTCATTTCTATCCATCCATCCTGCTCTCCATTCACACATCCTCCTATCTAGCCCTAACTAGCTGTCTGGCCATCAAGGATATCCATCCAGGGAGCCCCACATTTGTCAAGCAAGTCCCTTCCATTCACTTGCCCCGCTGGATTTCACAGCTGTTTGGTTCTATTGGAAATGATAGGGGGAAATGAGGTCCCGAGAGAAGCAGACACTAGCTGAAGTCTGGAGGAGGCCAAGCAGGTTCTCTCTCAGGGGCCAAGCAGGTTCTCTCTGGGGGCTCAGCAGTGAGGGAAGTACACAGAGACCCCCAGCAGGAGTCCAACAGGGAGGGCTGCAATGCAGGCCTCTCACTCTGCTCACCAAGGGGGACAGGGCTGGGTCTGCCTGCAGGAATGGCAGCCTTTCCCTCTGCACAAAACCACTGCCATGTTGCCAGGCGAGGGTTGGGCCCGGAGGATGCCTCGGAGCCAGAGTGGGTGGCAGCCCTCAGCTGACCCCTAGCTAGAGGAGGACCTCTGGAGAGGAAGGGACAGGGGCCCAGGAGGACCTGGTCCCATCTCAGCGAGGGGCCCCATCCTGTGACATTGTGGCTTGGCAGCTGAGGACTGGCAGAGTATCCTTCCCCGAAACATAGCCACCAGCCTAGCCAGTGGGGCAGTCTGCATGGGGGCTTCTCGTGGGCTGACCCCCAAGAGCCATGTGGTCTTGGGAAGTGCCAGTTGCCTGAATTACCCCACTTGGTGGTGTTCATTTGGTGCTTGTGTTTCGGCTTGACCTGTTTTTAAATCATTGTCACTGAAGTGAAATTTGTATATGAGAAAAAACACCCGAGGGGGTTGCTGGCATTATGGCATAGTGAGTTTAACCACTGCCTGAAATGTCAGCATCTCATGTGAGTCTTGGCTGCTCTACTTCCAGTCCAGCTCCCTGTGATGAGCCTGTTGATGACTCAAGTGCTGGGGGCCCTGACATCTACATGGGAGGCCTGGATAGCTATGGCCTGACCCAGCTCTGGCCATTGCAACCATTTGAGGAGTGAATCAGCAGGTGGAAGATCTCTCTTTCCTTCTCTTTGTTTCTCTCCCTTTCCCTCTCCTGCTAATTCTGCATTTCAAATAAATAAATTAATCTTAAGGAAAAAAATGCACCAAGTACACAGTGCTGCAGTGTTGACAGATGTATCACTTAGCCCCAGCCATAGTCAGTGTGTAGGACATGTCTGTTACCCTAGGAATGTCCCCCCTGCCCTGCGCAGGTCATGATCCTTGCCCCAAACCACCCCATGAAGCAGCTTACAATCCATTCTATCACCCAGTGACCCCATTCCCCTTTTGGGGACTTTACACAATGCTAAGCAGCTTGTTTTTAAGCTGGGCCTATGTTGTTCTTCATGTCTGGAGTTTTGCACCTTTCCATAGTATGGTAATTCCCAAGCTTTGGCAGTGATTAGCAAAGTCATGGCACACGCTGCGTACAGGCCTTTATATGGACTTAGCTCACCCATCTCAGGGCTGCCATGCTGGGTCCAGGAGTGTTGGCTCTTTAGACTTAGAAGTTACCACACTTGTTCAAAGTGGCTGTCAGTTTACACTGTTGGAATGCAGTACAAGAACTGTAGCTGGCACTGGGCCACACTGGTGTAGCCCATGGCACATGCACTGGGCTTCGCTAGCGTTTATTTGCTGATGTCTCACATAGGTTTCAATTTGAGGGCCTATTTGAGGCTCAAGAGAGGTCTCACTCTCTTGACTCTGAGATCCTCAGAGGCACAGTCTGATTCACTGCTAACACTTGAGGGCCAGCAGACAGCTGGACACAAGCAGGAATGCAGGAATGCAGTTGGGTTGAGTAAATACCTCCCTAAACCTCACTTTCCTTGCCTGGAATATGGACACAGCCCTGCCCTACCAGCTTCTAAGGGCAGTTCTGCATTAAGAATTCTGTGAGCTGGGAGGGACATATACTCTCTAAGCCCAAGAACTAGCAAGGACTGGGACTGGTTGAGGAGCTCTCACTTCCTGCCATCTTCAGTGCTATTGGATGGTGATGAACATGCCCTGGTTCATATGTGTAGCCAAGGCCTATCCAGACCACATGACTCCCCCATGTGTTTCCAGGAAGAACCCCTTGGCTGTGCAGGACCCCCAGGACCTCTTGCACAGGACTCAGCTACCACGTTCACTAAACACTATGTTCAGCCAGCACATGTGGGGCTGGGCGGTATGCACGCCCGTGTTCCTGCCGCTGCTGTGGCAGCTTTTCCGGCTCCTCTGGTCCCCAGGGCTACCGTGTCACGTCTGCCACTCCATTATCCTAAGCGGCCTCCCCGGATCCCATTACTTCACTGCCATGATTATTTATTCATGGCGGAGCCCTCGGCCTATATGCTACACTTACCTTGACATCCCTGACAGGGGTCAGGGGCCCCACTCAGTGCGTATTAATCATCAGCCACGCCGGCAGGGAGCCTGTGGCTCCCCAAGAACCCGGGTCGTGTTGCAGACATAGGAGGTTTGTTGCTGTGCCTGGTTGCCTTCAGAGCAATCTGCTGCTGGGAATTTTGGAGCTGCACAAGTCCCAAGAAACAGCTGTGGAGCAGGGAAACTGAGGCCTAGAGAGGGCAGGCCTGCCCCAAGGTGCCACCTGTCTTGGAAGTGCTGTCAGGGCTTCCCTCATTTGCACATAGACGCCTAAGGGAAGCTCACACGAAGGAGTACATAATAAATACATACTCCTCCAGATGCAAAGGCAGGGCTTTTCAGCTTTATCCCTTCTCCTACGCAATGCCCGCAGCAAGCCTTTAGGACCAGGAAGGGCTTTTAAGCAGATAGATGTCAGAGACAGACATACAGATAATGAATTGACAAGGGCTGATGTTGTGACACAGTGAGTTAAGCCACCATCTGCAGTGGCAGCATCTCGTATGGGTGCTGGTTTGAGACTCAGTTGCTCCAATTGCAGTTCAACTCCTTACTAATGCACTTGGGAAAGCAGTAGAAGATGGACCAAGTGCCTGGACCCCTGCACCCGCATGGGAGACCTGAATGTAGCTCTGGCTCCTAGCTTTGACTTGTCGCAGCCCTGGCTGTTGTGCTCATTTGGGGAATGAATCAGCAGATGGAAGATTCATTCTTTCCCTCCCTCTTGCTCTATCTATAACTCTAACTTCCAAATAAAGAAACCTTTTTTTAAGATGATAGATGAGTAGAAATAAAGATAGCTAGAAATATGTAGATGGTAGAAACCTAGATTGGTAAGTGAATGATAGATGCATAGGTGATTGACAGGTAATAAATACATAGACTTATAGCTAGATAACAGACATACTTAGGTGATAGGTTGGTAGCTAGACAGATAGGCATACAGATTGATGACAGGTAGATGATAGGTAGGTAAGGTAGAGCCCGATGATATAGAAACTGAAGCTCACATGAATTAAGTGATGTGCTTCGTATCCGAGTAATAATGTGTTGCGAAACTGGGTTTGGGCTCCTGGAGTGATGCTCTAGCTCATCCCAGGCCACACAGGCTGCACACTTTGGTCCTTCTCTTTGCTTTTGGTCTGCTATGAGCAAAGGGTCTGTGGTTGGTTGGGGTAAGAGACTTTTGAGAGCTGGGCCTTGCCTCAGTTGGGAAGCCAGCAAGGACTTCCTGTGCCCTGACTACTGTTGGGCCTGGGAGTTATCATCTCAGACCTGCAAGGGGAGGTGGCTCGAGGGCTGTTGGCTAGGTCCTATTAGACACTGCTGTTGGAATGGAATTGGAAATGACCCTGACATTCACCAGGAAACTGATACAAGTGACATTGACTCCCTTGGAACTGTGGCAAGGTCAGGGCTGCCAACCAGGAGCCGTGTCATTGGGGAGCTTGGTGTCCCCTCAGGCTTTCAAGTGAGAGGTCCCCTGTCCTGCCTAAGACCCTATCACTCTCACTGGCAGCCTAACGACCTCAAAGGGGGCTAACTCAAAGGGGGCTGAGGGCAACTGCCACCATGGCCCTTCACATACGGGGAAGAGGGAATTGCTGTTGCAGACGCCTGGGTTTAGAAGGGTCTGTGGAGTCTTTTTAAAAAATCCTTTGTAGAAGATGAAGCTGTGGCTCTCCAAAGCCCCACTCTGCAGGTGTTAGAGGCAGGACTCACACTGGAGTGCCTGAGTACACAGTGGAAGCTCTATACTCAGCCAAGGTGGTTGGAGGGCACGGGAGGAGCAGCTTCAGGGGCTAAGCTAAGGGTGTGGGGTGGACACACCCTGGAGGTTCCTGGGTTGTCACCCAGTGGGCCCCTCTTTCCTGTCCTTTCTATCCATGCTGCCGCACACAGCCTGTGAGGGATGCGGGAAGGGATTCCCTGGTCAGGGAAGGCATACGAGAGGACACTGACTGTGGGATAGCCTCCCCCATGGACCTTTGATTCACCAGGAAGGAAATGGCTGGCCACGCCCTGGCTTCTAGAACCTATCCCTTTGGCCGAATTAGGAATGCCCATCACTGGTTACCACAGAGATGAAATGAGACAAATTGACAGCCTTACAACCAGCCATGGGAAGGACAGGGGCCATGTGGTTCCCGTGTCCTGGCCAGTGCCCACCCTTAGGACTATGCTGTCTTGGTCCCCATGGTTCCTATAGGGATGAGGACCTGGGCCGAGGCTGGGCTCTCTTACTGGACCTGGATAGTGGGCACAGGGCAGGGAGTAGAGGTGTATGTTGGATTTTTTTCCCTAGAAGGAGTTGTTGGCTGCTGCTCTAAGTCAACCCAGCCAGGGGCAGCACCAGCTGTCTATCAGGCCTATGACCAGCTAGCCTCCTGAAAAGCTGAGGACCCCAGTTACCAGCCCAGCCCTAGAACTGGACAAGGGCTGGCTTAAAACTTGATACCTTGGTTCCTGGTTGCCCAGACATGGGAGGGAAGTCTTGGCGGGAACCCCAAGACTTTAATCTCGAAGCTGAGACAAAGACCCGGCAACACCCTCTTGGTGGATGCATTCCATGGGTTCTGACCCAGGCTGACTGGGTAGCCTGGATGAGTCTCTTTTCCTTCTCTGGGCCTTGGACGTTTTACTGTTGTCCTGGTGAAGGCAGGGAGGATGGGGGCTTCGGGGTGACAAACAGGTACACACAGTGGCACTCAGGAACTTGGCTGAGGATGGAGCCACCAGCTTGGAGGAAACCCATGAGTGCCCCATATCCTTGGTCTCAGCTGAGGATGAGCAGATGGATCAGGAACTGAGGCCACAGCTAAGACTCACCTTGGAACCCTGCAGCTGGGCCCAGTTGGGGAGGCAGAGGTGAGTGGAGCAGTCCCCTGCCATAGAAGCTGCCTGCTCTCTGGGAAAATGGAGCATTCTCAGGGGGGAGCTGTGAAGAACCTGGGGTGGGCTGGGGAGGTTGGAGACATTGTTCCAAACAAGGTAGTCAGGGAGAGCTTCCTGGAGGAGGCATGAGCAGAATGGGTAGGCAAGGTCACCACCAGGTATGTGCAGGACTGCCAGAGATACAGACAGTAACCACGGTGCAGGCAGAATGGGTGTACTGGTGCTACACAGTCATGACCCCCGAGGCAGCAGGCACCCAGCAGCACCGAATGCTTCAGCCCTGGGTGGAGTGAGGGTGTGAAACACAACTGGAAGTCCAGAGACAGAGACAGAGTCCTCACTCAGACTGCCCATGAGGGGGACAGACAGGGCTGTGTGAATGAGGTCAGGAAACACTTTTGGAGAAAGTGATGCTTGGGCTTTCTGAAGGAAGAACAGGAAGCCAGTGGGAAGGAGGGAGCAATCCAGGTGTGTGTGTGTGGGGGGGGAGGGGGAAGCAGCATATGCAAACGTCCTGTAGTAGGAGAGCCCTTGGTAACAGAAACTGTGATGTGCCACCAGAGCGGGCACGTCACCTGTTGGTTCTACTGTAGTCAGGACAACAGTCTGTACTGCTCCTGGTGGTTAATTACTCTCCTGGGGGTGACTGTTTCCCATCCTTCCTGGGCCCTGGAGGTCTCAATGGTCACAGTCAGGAGGGTGTGAGGGCTGCAGCTGCTTAGCCAGGACTCACGGCCTCCCAGTTGTGCTGGTCACATCCCCAGTCCCTGCAGTGGGTGTTAGTTGAGAGGGCTGGAAGGGATGGACTACCCTACCATATCTGATGCCCCCTCTTCCATCAAAATCCAGTCTGCACCTGTACCTCATTGGCACCAACATGCATGAGATCATTGTGGGGAACTAGCAGTCCAGGGGCCTGGGCCACCAGGCTGGCTCCACCTATGCCAGCAGACCCAGCAGATGCCAGCCTTTCCTCCTCTGCCTCCTCCTCCTGTACCCCAGTCCTGCTGGAGCTCCGAGCAGCAGGTGGCCCACCTGAGAGGAGAGTAGGGAAACTGGTGTCACAAGCTCCGGCCCCCCTGGGCTTGCCAGGTAATTATACATTAGGAGCTAATATTAATAAAGGCTCCAGGAAAGGGGTTTTAATTCCAGATCTTGCTACCAGATTATTGCACATGAGGGAAATATCAGAGCTGCGAACTGTCTCCAACCCTCGCCCTCCATCTCTAAGCAATCTGCTGCTTTATTAATTTTGACTTGGTTTTCCCAGGTTGGGGAGGGAGGAAAAGAGAGAGGGAGGCCAAGAGGAGGGAAAGGGGGAGTGCAAGGACAGAGAAGGTGGGAGAGGCAGAGCATGGATGGTGATTTGGTACAGGCTCTTGGCCTCCTCCTCCTTCCTCACCCCACCCAGTGGCATGACCCCTGAGCCTTACTGGGTTGTGTCACCCACAGCTCTGAGAGTTTAGCTCTGCCCCTGTGGCCCCAGAAGCAGAACTCCTGAGCTCCACTCTTTCACTCACTTCTCCTTCATGCCCTTTCATCCCTTCCTCCACCAGGAGCCGCAGGCTGCATTTCCCACTCACCTCAACCCTGACTCCAGCAGCTCTGACGTTTGAGTTACATAGGCTGATGCTGACATTCCACTGCTAGAGATTTCAGCAAAAGTATTATGGGGAAATTCCAAACGTCAGGGCAGGTCTGTTTTCTAAATTATAGCACTAGTGTACGTTGGAACACTCTAACATGATGGAGTGATCCACAAGGTGCATAGCTGAGGTGGAAGCAGCATACCACATACTCTCCCTGTAGTGTAGACACACACACAGACAGACACACACACACACGTGTGCATGCCTGGGATAGGCCTAATTCACAGTAAAGTTACTGTGGAGACAAAATCCAATGGCAAAGGCTTAGCACAGTATCTGCTGTATAGTAAGTGCTCAGTGAAAGCTTGCTGTTGTTATCGTGTGACATCTGAGATCTGTGTTCCTTCCCTTTCTGCCTGGGCATCTCTCTGGAAAAGCTACTTGCATAACTTGTGAGGGAGAGGAGGCAGAGCCAGTTGTAAAGGCAGCAGGAGGCCTGATGCTGGGACAGAGCCACAGGGCTCTCGTGGCAGCCTCGGGGGAGCCCACCCTGCGTGGGTCTCAGGAGGCAGCCACAGGGACCCAGATCTGTGGCTGCAAGATTGAGAGGGCAGAACTTAGTATTTGCAGACCTGCTGCCAGTGTGGTGATCTCACCATGACATGATGAACTCAAGGCAGGAGCTGGCTACCACCTGGTTAGGCAGCCAAAGAGGAATTACTTTGCTGCTTGGAAAGGTACCAGTCCCTCTGACATGGGTCTAGAAATGTGTGATTACGAATACAAACTCAAGGTTTCCTGGAGTTTGTGGAAATACAGGGCCCCACTTATAAATATTCTATTTGAATGTGGTGGAGCTTAGGAATTGACATGTGTATTTTTTTAAAAGGTAAAAAGAAATAATAAATAAGTAAAAACACTTCCAAGGGGTCCTGACTCTGGAAAAGAACAAGTCAGCACTCTTTATCCTGCTTCTTCCGCTGAATGCAAAACATAAAACTTGGATGGGCTGCATGGAGCAGCTTGTGGAGACTCTGAAAGCAAGTGCCAGCAGGTAGATTGTAGAGAGCAGGATCTGAATTGCCATTGCTCCCTGCCCCACTCCATCCCCCTACCCAAAAGATTTCAAACAAGACCCAGAGTCTCATAAGAGTCATACTTTTGAAAAATACAATCCAAAAATTATTTGGCAAATGAGGAACAAGGAGAACTGCAATTCACGTGAGAAAAAATCACCAGCAGATGTCCACACCCAGGGGACACAGGTGTTAGAATTATCTCACAAGACTTTGAAGCAGCTATCACACAAATGCTCAAGCCCTCTCAAAACAAATGGAGAATGCACAGTCTCAGTGATCGTGACATGACCACTCCCTGGGGGAGATTTGTTGTAGAGGTGCCCTGCCTGTTGTAGGGAGCTCACTAGCATGTGGGTCTCTCTACTCATTGGGTGCCAGGAACAATCTATCCAACCAGCTGCTTAAAATCAGAAGTGTCGCCAGGCACAGCTTTCTAGGTACAGCATTGTCCCCAGGTGAGAGTTGCAGAAATGGAACTCAATCAAATAAAATGTCTATTTTAGAACTGAAAAATGCAGTAACTAAGCCAAGGAAAGTTATTGGGTATACACAACAGTAGATGGGAGATAACAGATGATAAAAACCCAGAGAATTTGATAGAACAACAGAAACTATCCCTTTGCACAAGACAAAGAAAATAAAAGACTCAAAGGAGTGAATCAAAGTTAAACGATTTTGAAATAACAAGTAGAGGTTTGGTATTCATGTCTTAAGTCTTGGAGGGAGAGGAGAGTTTCATTAAAAAAATTTTTTGAGAAGATATGGCAAAAAAAATTCCAAAGCTTTGTGAAATCTAATCTACATGTCCAAAAAATTCAGTGAAGCCCAGTTAGAATAAATCCAAAGAAATCAATGCCCAGGCCTGCCATAATCAAACTTCTGAAAACTGAGGACAAAAAGTTAAAATAGAACATAAATCAGAATTTGTGACATGCAGATAAAGCCATACTTCAAGGGGGGAATGTATGGCATTGAGTGCTTAAGTAGGAAATGAAAGATTCTTTAAATCAGTTACACAAGTTTCCACTTTAAGAAACTAGAGAAAAAATGGGTGAAATGAAAGCAGGAGAAAATAAATAACAGAAGGTAATGGTGGAAATGATTGCAAATGAACACAGAAAGGCAACAGAGATGTTAATAAATCCAAAAGCTGGTTCTGTAAGAAAAACTGAAATTTATAAACCTCTAACAAGATCGACAAAGGAAAAGGGCAGCAGAAACAAGTTACCAAAGTCCCAAATGGATGAAAAAACCTTACAAGCAGAACCAGAATCCTGTGACCAATTCTACATAAAATAGAGACAATGGAAAATACCTCAACTCCAAAAACTAACAAGATGTACCCAAGATGAAATCAATAAATTGGCTTTGTTAATGCTGTGGAATTTGTACTTAAAAACTTAAAAAAAAAAAAAAAAAAAAAAGGAGGCCCAGATGATTTTGCTGGAAAGTTTCAAGAAATATTTCAAAGAAATGACACCATTTCTGCACGTGGGTTCCTGCCACACCCAAGTGGGAGACTCAGATGGAATTCCAGGCTCCTAGCTTTGGCCCTCCACAGAACTGGCTAATGTGGCTATTTGGGGAGTGAATCAACGGATGAAAGAACTCTTTCTCTCTGTCACTCTGCCTTTCAAGCAAACAAATCCTTTAGTATTTCTTGTTTAAGCATTGGGTTGAATTCACCAGTGAAACTGTTCAGTCCTTTAGTTATCTGGAGGAGATTTTTAAAAATGAATTTAATTTCTCAAATACACGCAGAGTTATTTGAATTTTTTCCCAAATTCATATTCTTTTTAAAATTTAAGTTTTTGAAGAAATAGGTGCTTTTCACCAAAGATGCCAAAATTGTTGTCTTCAAATCATTTGATGATGTTTTTAAAATGGAAGATAGAGTCACTTGATGATGTAGTAATATCACCCGTGGACCTACAACCAGATGAGCTGGGATCTTCAGGAGTACACATGGCAGAGGGACAGCTGCACTCCCACCTTCAGTGCAGCCCTGCCCACGAAGAACAGGGTGTGGACCCATCTGAATGCCCTTTGACAGATGAATGAGGTACACAGGGAGCACTAAGCAGCGACTACCAAGGTGGACATCCTGCCGTCTATCATTACTTGGGGAAATCTAGAGGACACTGTGTTAGGTGATATAAGCCAAGCACAAAGGGACAAACACTGCATAACTCACTCATCTGTGAACTCTAAAGAAATTAATCTCATGGCTGTGGCAAGCAGAGAAGTGATGACCAGAAGGTGGGATTGGACATGAAGTTGGCCAGTGGGTACAATGGATATGAAGTTGCTATGGGAAAGGAGGGACAAATTGCACTGTAGGGTGGTGAGTGTTAGCCATAGTGCATTGTTTATTTTGAAACAGCAAGGAGAGGATTATTAATGTTTTTAACACTCAAAAAAATGATGACGGTTTGAGGTAATGGATATGCTGTTAACCCCAGTTTGATCATTACATGATGTGTGTATCAAAACCTCACATTGTGTCCTGTAAATACAAGTGTATCATGATGAGCCAAAGAAAAAGTTCATCTGGTATAAAAATTAAAACTTCATTTGGTTATTACACTTTCTGTCCACAAATTGTAACATCTCTTTGTAACCATACCAATATATATCATTATAAATTGTCAGTTTACAACTGAAAAAAACTAAAGTTATCCTGACAAAATTAATCTTAACTTTGTCGGAACTGTTTATGGTAAAGCTTTTATAACAAAGAAAAATAAAGAAAAAACAAAAAACCTCCCAAACAGCATCATTTATATTAGCACCCTAAGAATAAAATGTTTGAATTAAAAGTAAAACATATCCACAGGATCTACCTGCTGGAAACAACCCTCTCCCTCCAAAAAGATTAGGTAAATGAAAGATGACCTAGTGGAAATGCACTGTATTGTTACTTAAAGGAAAGGACTCAGCAAGGGGCTAGTATTGTGGAACAGCGGGTTAAGCTGCCACTGGCAATGTTGGCATTTTATATCAGAGCTCAGGGTTTGAGTCTACTCTGGTCTGCTTCCAATCAAGTTCCTTATTAATGCTCCTGGGAAGGCAAAGGAAGCTGGCCCAATTCTTGGGTGCCTGCCACCCATGGGGGAGACCTGGTTGGCATTCTAGCTCCTGGCTTTGACCATGCCTAGCCCTGGCTTTTGTAGCCGTTTGTAGATTAAACCAGTGGATGGAAGCTCTTTCTTTCTCTGCCTCTTTCTCTCGGTCTATCTTTCAAATAAATAAAATAAATCTTGAAAGACTCAACATAACGAACAGGACAATCCTCACTAAACTGATCAAGTCTCTGTGTGACATTGATCAAACTGCTATTATGATTCAGCATGCATACAATACCCTGAGTCCAAAATTTACACAGAAAAGCCACAGAGCTAGAATAACAAACACTTTTGAGACTGAAGAATAAAGTTCTAGGAATTACGCTAGTTGGTTTTTAAGCCTTACTATAAATCTGTGATAATCAGGACAGCTTGGTATTGGCAAAAGGACATATATACAGAGAAACAGAACAGAATAGAGGGCTTAGAAACAGACCTGCATAGACACGGCCAATTAGTTTTTGACAAAAATGTAAAAGTGATTCAATAGAGAAGGTTAGCTTTTTCTCCACTGATGCAGGAAAATTGGGCATCCATACAAACAACATGACCTCTGGGTAAACCTTACAGCTTACACAGAAAGGACCTCAAATGGATCACGGGCCTAAATCTGAAATGTCCTCTAAAACTTTTAGAAAAAGCGTGGGAGAAAACGTTTGCGATGTCAGATTAGCCAAAGAATCGGACATGATGCCAAAAAAGAATGATCTGGAAAAGAAAAAGAGATCACTTATACTGCACCCAAATTTAAACAGCACTGGGAGAGATCTTATACTTGCAAAAGAACCTGTTATCTAGAATATGTAAAATGCTTTTAAAACCCAAGCGTAACAAAATCAAGTAATCAACTAAAATTTGGCACTAGAATTAAACAGATGCATCACTAAAAAGACTATGAGGTAGCAAATGAGGGTGGAAAGATGTTCCGTGTCCTTAGTCCCGAAAGAAATCTAAATCAAAACTGCATACCTATTAGAATGAATGAAATGATAAGAAAAACAACTAAACCAAGTCCTGATAAGGAGGTGGGATATCTGGAATTTTTTTTTTAAGTTTATTACTTATTTTAAAGACAGAAAGAGCATGCATTCTACTACCTGCTGGTTCACTCCCCAGATACCTGTGACAGTTTGGTCTGGGCCAGGCCAGAACCAGGAGCCCAGAGCTCCATCTAGGTCTTCCATGTGGGCGACAGGGACCCAAGTACAAGAGCCACCATCTGCTGCTTCTCAGGGTGAGCTTCCACAGGGAGCTGGGTGGAGTCAGATGCAGGAATCCATCCTAAGCATTCTAATAGGGAATGTGGACATCCCAAGGGGTGGCTTAACACTGTACCTAAATGCCTGCCCCTAGCTGTTGGGATGCGGACGTAGTTCTGATGAGAATGCTAAATAGTACAACCATTGTGGAAAGTGTTTAGCATTTTCCTACAAAGTTAAATATATGTAACTACCATTTGATCCAGCTAGGTAACTCCTGGGCCTTAACCCTAGAGAAATGAGAACATACATGACTTGATGGAAGCTCTAATTCTTACTTGTCCAATGCTGGCAGCCATTCTGCTATTTCATGGGTGGTGAACGTGGGCAGAGGAGGAGCTATAGAAAGGAGCTGAGGTTTGACTTGTGCAGTAGTACAGGCTGCATCATGACTGACAGACCCCAAGTTGACCCTTGTGATAGCACAGCCCATGGTGTGACAGCTTGCATCCTGCCTATGTGGAAGCCCTGGCTGGTTGCAATACCAATAGCTATTACAAATGATGGGCTAGCCGGCAGCACTCCAACTTCTCTTTGCCGGTACTTGCCTGAGTTTTGGAGTGTTGCAGATGGAAATATCCACTGTGGATGCAGGCTGTGTCACCTTTGGGTCATTTTAATATCATTATGATACAGTTACTACCTACTCCCATCATGCATGTGATGCCTTTATGTTTTGAGATTTCTAAAAATGGGCACTACTCCAACCCCCACCCAAACTCTGGCCCCTTTGACTATTCAATTAAGTCCCACCCCAGGTTCCATTCCCAAAGCCCAAGGGTAGTATAAAGGGACAACTCCATCACTGGGGGGTGGGAGGGTGGGATTCTTTCATTCTCTCTCAAGTTTGCCTGTACTCTGTTCTTGAGTGCACACTTTTCCTTTGCTTTGAGGATATCTTGCTTTCCTGTTCACATCTCCTTCTCAGAACCTGGACCATACCTAGCCAAGGGCCAGCCACACAACAAACGGATAAACAAAGAGTAGCGGATCCACACGAGGGAGCACACTGGCCAGCAAGGAAAAAAAAAAAAAACACTTTGTCCGTGCAGGTAACAAATTGTATGACCTTCAGGGCACTGTGCTGAGTGATAGAAGTCAGCATCAAAATGTTACATTCGGTAGGATTTCACCTACATTACATTCCTAAAAAGTCAAAACTGTAATGTTGGAGGATGATCAGTGGTTGCCATGGGGATGTAACTATAACCACAGGACTAAGGTCAGCATGGGGGAGTTTGGAGGGTTGGGGAATGATGCCATACCTCGTATGTGGCAGTGGATACGTGTTGAAATTCATAAAACTGGCCATTATTCCACAATGTCTAGGTATGTCAGTGATCGAGTTGTACACCTTAAATACACATACTTTTAATCCATCAACTGTACCTTAGTAAAGCTAGAAGCAATCATTGTGTAAGACCAATGTACGATGATTTTAAAATTAGCTTTTGGAAACAGCCTCTTAGGTAGCCCCAGGCTCTCAGTTTGATGGTTGTACACACTTGTGTCTGATGGGACCTCTTTCTCCATGGGCTTCTCGTCCTTGAATTCAGCCAAGCAAGGCTCAAGAATATTGAGGAGGAAATTACATGAGTTCCAAACACATCCAGATTCTTCTTGTTGTGCTTATTCCCTCAGCAACACAGCGTAAGCCCTGTTTGGATAGTGTTTACATCGTGTTAGGTATGACAAGCACCCTCCAGATGTTCTCAAGTTTATGGGAAGATATGAGTCATTACATACAGACACCATGCTGGTTTATATGAGGGACTGAAACATCTGTGGATGTTAGTGTCTGTGGGGCATTGTGGGACGATGCCCCCAGGATACCAAGGACACCTGTACGCGTGTGCTCATCTGTTGCTTAGCAACAAAGCTGAAGCCTTTCCATCAATCGCACTATGAGCTCCCAAACCAAAACAGAAGTTTCTTGAAGATGAAGGTCAGAAGTCTGGTTCCTGGGGGAGCTCTGCTAGCCATTCCCATATCCTTCTCATTCCTTTCCCCTTCTCTTCTTTCCTGCCCCTCCTTCTTTTCTGGCCTTTCTGGGGGTCTTCCTAGGACCATGTCTCATCCAAGTGCTCATCCTGGGTCCCCTCTTGGCCCGCAGCATCCTGGCAGGTGGGCAGTGGGTAGCTTGGAATGCAGCCACTGCCCGAGGTTGTGAGTGTCTAGCCCTCAGAGACCTTAGCAGAAAGATGGGAAAACTGCAACTTAGATGTGTTCTCTACCCCACACACCTGTCCACTCCTGGCACACATGGTTCCCTTCCCAGGGGTGGGGGAAGGAGATACCCTCCACTCTCCTGCCTATTCCTGCAGAGTAGGGGGCCGAGTGGTTATGCCCATCCCATAACACTGTACTTGGGGCGTCACTTGGAGACAAGGCCTTTGCAGATGTAATTAAACATCTTCAGGTGAGGAGATCTACTTTGATGATCTGAGTGGCCGCTCAGTCACAGTGATGCGTGTCCTTGTGAGAATGAGGCAAAGGAAGATTGACAGAGAGGGGAGGGGACAGTGTGACTGTAGAGGTAGGCATCGGAGAGATGGGGCCACAAGCCCAGAGCCATCTGCCACCTTTCGAGGCTGGAAGAGATAAGGAACAGATTCCCCGTTGGCATCATGGAGGGAACACTGCCCTGCCAACATGTTGTTTTGGGCAGAACCTGTTGATGGAAGTAACTACATTTGTGGTCATTTCATAGAGCAGCTCCAGGGAGAAAGTGTGCCCAGGACTTAAGGTTCTCCATGAGGATTCCCTGCAGGGAGTCACTTAGTCCTGCCATAAGATGTGTCAGAAGCACTGAAGGTCCTGACGACAGAGCCGCTGATACCAGCAGGGGTAGGAAGAATAAGGACACTACATGCACAGTGTGATCTCACTTGGCCGTGTGTTCCCCATACAGATGCCTGAAACAGGGCAAGATGGTGAGAATGCAGTTGGCAGCCAACGGCATGGCAGCATCAACAAGGACAAGGTTCCAGCCTTGTCCTTTTTCAGGTGGTTAAATAGATTGCTTTAGGTCCACCAGTTAGAACATGCTACACTGAGTGAAAAAGGAAGAGGCTATGGCTCTATGCCTAGGACCAGTCTGGCATACAGGGAGTATCTTCCAAAAGCAACCAGAAAATGTGTACTGTGGAAAACTTTGCAAAGATTTAAAAAATATTTTACAACTCAAATACATTTATCCTTGGTTTCCATGCCCCATGAACTTGTTGAAGTAGCCTGCTGTAATGGAGGACAGGAAAAAATACAGCAGAAGAAAGCATGCACAATGATTTCATTGCTGAGAGCAACCGAAGTAGGCCAGGCCAGTGGCTAGGGGTTCAGACAGGTACACAAAGAAAGACCAGGGGAAAATGAGCCTAACAGGGGACAGCAGTCACCACTGCATGAAGAGAGAGCTTATTGATTGCTAATGGGCACATGGGCACTCCGGGGTCTGGCTAGCCTGCAAGTGCTCATGTAGTGGTCTCAGGTTCTGTGTGTTAACGTCTGGGTTTGCTGCTGGTCGTCACTACACCTGGGCTAGCGAGGCTATCATTCTGTAGGGTTCCCATGGGTGTTTCCTGCATCTCTTTGTCTGAATTTTATATATATATATATATATGCTGGGTAGGGTGTGAGATGAAACTGCTGAACTGAGAAAGAACAGTCAGGAAGGGGAAGAGCAAAGACTCCCTAAGGACCCTGTGTACTCGGGCAGCCTGTCAGTTCCTGTCAGAGTGGGCTCACAGGTAGTGCTGGTGGCTAGGTGGGGAGGCAGCATCTGGGCAGCTGGGCATCTGCCCAGTCAGCCAGACAGTGTTGAGTCTGTCAGCCAGCAAGTCCAACCCTGCCTGCCTCCAGTTGTACAGGGGATGAGCTTCTTAGCGTGGTGCCTGCTGCTCAGTCGGGAACGGTTTTAGGCATTGCCATCACGCAGTGGGTTCCTTGTTACTGACCTGACACTACTGTGAGGCATGGAAGGAAGGGCCCATCAGAGCCTGGAGTGGTTAGTCACAGCCGCAGCAATGGATAAATGAGTGTGTGGATGAGTTGGCCGACCTAGGCATCAGCTTGAGAGGGCTCGTCAGGCCTTGGGCAGGTGCACAGCAGTGACCCAGCCAATAGGAGTCAACCTCGTGCATGCATCCCTATGCTGGCATGCATGTCAGGCAGCCTCTTTAATGAGATCATGCTGGGTTTGTCCGTCAGACAATGGTTCTGCCCATCAGACTGCCCCAGGGCCTGCTAGGCAAGTGCACACCCCAGTTCATGAACTGGCAGATCACCAGGCTAAAGAGTAGCAAACATGGTGGCAGGCAGGGGTTGAAGGAGCGAGGTGGGGAGCAGCAGAGACAGGCTGCAGTCAGTCATTCCCAGTGAGCTGTACCAACACACCTGTGATGTCAGAAGGTCACAGGACTGCCGGCCTACCCATGCCTCCCAGCAGCTGTGGTGGGTCTACCTGTCACTGGATTCAGTGGTGGGAGGGTCAGGGAGCTGGGCAGCCTGTCCCGCACAGCCACAGACATGGCAGCCTCTCCAAGCCATACCGTGCCATTAAGATGCAGAGTGAGGGCACCGTGGGCCGCCCACCTGGTTACTATTATTATCTGAGAAACCTCCTTGGACTCCGGAAGGTGGGAAAGGCATTAGTAGCTGGACCTGCCTCTCCCTCCATTAACCAGGTTCCTGCCGCAGAGAAGGGGGTGCTTCCCAGAGGGCGGAACTGCTTAGGAATGGTTCCAGTCAAGCCCCTGTCGTGACCAGCACGTGGGAATGGAGTGGAAGCCCCTTTCCCAGAGCCTGTCTTCCCAGGGCCCACTCAGACTCCCTGAGCAAAGTCTGGGCTGGCTGCTCTGGGCAGTCCAGGCAAAGGCAAGAACTCAAGCTGGAGTGGGCAGCCAGTATGTGGGTTTCATGTTCACTCCCGTGTTTACCAGCTTAGGTTTAAGAAAATACAAAACACAGTGGCTGGGTCATGGAAGTTCATCTGTGATCCTTTTAAAAAATATTTCTTTGAAAAGTAAAGTAACAGAGAGAGATTTTCCATCCACAGGGTCACTCCTCCAGTGGCTGTGACAACTGGGTCTGGACCAAGCAGAAGCCAGGAACCTGGAATTCCATCAAGGGTCTCCTGTGCGGGTACAGGGGCCTGAGCACTTGGGCCATCCCCGCTGCTTTCCCAGCTGCAGCAAACAGGAAGGAAACAGCAGCTGACTCTGGAACTGGCACTCTGATGTGGGATGTCACTGTTAAAAGCAGCAGCTTAATAAGCTGCTGTCATGATGCTGGCCCCAGGAGGTTCCTCTCCATGATCACATGGGCTCCATGCAGCATGCCAGTTCCCTTTCACAGATAAGGATGCTAGGAGTCAGCAAGGGCGTTTACCTGATGCCATGTCAACCCAGGTGTGCCTGGCTCGGGCATACACAGTCTTGTCTGACCCGGCAAGCCTCTTTGTTCTGGCTTTCTCTTTCCCTTCTTTCCCATGGGGGGTATGGAGATTTCTGAGGTCTCTCTGCTGTTGTGCTGTCTGCTACAGCTGCTCTCTGCAGGGCTTGCTCTTAGGGTCCCCTGTGCCTGAGGCCTGCTGACTGTAAGGATTGGATAAGGCCTTCCTGGACTTTGTGTTTTTGGTAATCCATTTACTTTTTGTTGTTGTTTATTTGTTTGTTTGTTTATTAGAAAGACTTACAGAGAGAAGGAGAGACTGAGAAAACGATCTTTCATCTGCTGGTTCACTCCCCAAATAGTCACAATGGTCAGAGCTGAACCAATCAAAAGCCGGAAATCAGGAGCTACTTTCAGGTCTCCCACATGTGCAGATACAGGGTTCCAAGTCTTTGGGCCATCCTCTACTGTTTTCCCAGGTCATAAGCAGGGAGATGGATGGGAAGTGGAGCAGCCAGGACACTAACTAGTGCCCCAATGGGATCCCAATATTTGGAGGTAGATGATTAGCCACTAAGCCATCGCACCAGACCCAATCCACTCACTTGTATGTGTTTCTGACTGTGTGGAGCATGCTGGGAGCTTGAAGCTTGATTATTCTGCATGGGTTCATTGGATACAAAATCCCTCCAGCAGCTATGCAGTCAGCACTGTCTCTGAGCTTACACATACATCCACAAGGATGGGAAGTTCATTCTTCTCAAAGGAGCCTCTTCTGTTGTGGGGAGGAGGTGTCCTCACACTTTCTAAGCAAGGATGACCATAGGATTTCTGTGTTGTTCAGGGCTTTGGTCCCACACGAGGGCAGGCAGAGGCTGGGAAGCAGTGGAAAAGCTAGTGCTCCTGGGTCAGTTGGTGTGGAGGTATGACTGTTGGAGTGGCCTGTGTGTCCTTCCTCACCGTGTCTGTGACTTTCAGGAGTGCTCTCCAGCATTCAATGCTTTGGTCAAGAGGCTTGTAAAGGAGCTTAGGGGACCTTCCCTTCCTCTCAGTAAGAATAATTGCTGGTCAGCCTGCTAGGAAGGTACAAGGGATACATAGAACAGAGGCCGTGGGTCCCAGTCACGTATATTCCAGCAGCCCAATCCAACTAGTCCTCTGGGTCTACATAGAGTGGGCCCAGACCGATCAGCCGAGCCTAGTTCAGCTTGGCATTGCTGTCTGATACAGACTTGGGAGCAATAGTATCATAAATATCTGTCATTGTGGGTTAGGGGCAGTTTGGCAAGCAGCGATCGCCAACTGAGTCCCTCAAAACTGTCCTTGTTCAGTCCAGTCTCCCCCTTTCCTGGCAGTGTGGCTTCAAGCTCTGCCCAGACCTTCTGCAGGTCTCGATGTTGGTTGGTAATGGGGCTCTCTAACCTGATTCTTCCTCCTTCAGGGGAGAATAACAAGACAGCATAGATGGGGAAGTGCATGGCTAACCATGAAGAGTGTAAGAAGGGACTTAGGGATTGGCCTGCGTAGTCCCGAAGGGCTGCATGCCAGGGCTGGCTAAGCAGAGGGCAGAGCAGCATGTTAACCCAGCTTGCCTCTCTGCTCAGGAGCAGGCCTGGTGGCCTGAGGGGGACCAGGGGCCAACCCAAGACTTATTTACAAACAGTCTGTGAGCCCCACTAGTGGCATATAAATGAGAATCAATAGGCCGGTTATTAAACTGTAACTATTCCTCCCCTCAGGCGCTTGGACCAAGAGCTTGAAGCCTGCTGGCTGTAAGAGGGCTGAGAGAGTCTTGCATGGATCTGGCTCAGCTTCCAGCCCAGCCCATTATCCCAGAGCACAGGGGAGGCCAGTCCTTACAGAGCTGCACCAACGGTATCACACCACCCCTTGCAATGTAGACATGGGGAGAAACTGAGGCAGGTCCCTCATACCTCTCCTGTTTGGCCTGGGATTCAGGCTGAAGCTGTGAAACCCATGCACCTACAAGTTAGTTCTGTGTTGGAAAGACAGCTCTAACCCTGGAAGAGGAGCTGACACACCAACAGCACATGCTCAGAAGGTGATGAGTCCAGACTTAGACTCAGATATGGGGTCTCTGGGCTGTGCTGCCGTCTGAGATGTGGAATTTCAGTAGGGATGGAGGCTTGGGGGATGGGAAGGTTGGGGAAGGCCATGTATGGGGCGAAGGCCATGTGTGGGGTGGCAGCTGAAGGGAGACAGGGGAAGGCTGTAGCAGTGAGCAAGCAGGCATGCACACAGCAGCCCGGGTGGGCTTCCTGCATTCCTGACCATGGGCCTCAGGGAGGAGGCTGCTTTGAGCTGGGCCATGGAGGCTGCTCATTTAAACCCCTATATGCAAGAGAAAGGGCCAGAAAAACACAAAAGGCGATAGTGATGAGGAAGATGATGATAGTGATGATGGTGATGGTGGTGATGTTGGTGATGGTGATAATGATGGTGATGATGATTGCTATTGTCAGTTCTGAAGGCCTTTCTGCGCATCATGACCCATGCAAACCATTTTACATCCTCTGCATGATGAAATTTGTACAGTAACTCCATGAAGGGACTTCAACTAGTTCATAGAAATAGAATTGAAAGATACGTTTATTTTAATACAAAAAAATTGTTTTGGCATCCACACACAGTTTTCTTCACACTCGGAGTTTATTATGGATTCTTGTTAAGATCTTTGTATTAGGCAGCTGGATCTGTATTAGGCACCTTGCATTCAGCCTAGTGGCTGCTTCTACCCGAGGGAAGGGAAGTGGAGGATAGCAAGGAGTCCCCATCCCAATTTCTGCAGGGAGATTCCATTGGGGCCAGGAGGTCTCTATCCCAGTTGCATCTTAGCACCACCAACACCAAGACACCCTGGTCCTAGTGCTGCAATCCTGGTCCCTGTGACTGGGTCCAGGGTGAGTCTAGAAGAAACATACCTGAGTCCAAGAGCTTCCACTTGGAGATTCAGGGTTGGAAACCACTAGGAACTGTGCCCCTGCTAACCCTGGATCCCCGTGAAACACTGATAGGTGGAGAAACTGAGTCACAGAGCCTGGGCCAGATGACAGCCGAGCTGAGCTGAGATCCTAAGTGTCTGATGGTCCAGGGTGGCAGATGTCAGAGTGGGATTCCCCCAGTAGTCTTGGCATCACTGGACTTAAATATGGTAGGCACATTGTCAGGCCCCACCTACTGTGACACTGCTGGCCCCACAGGCCAGGTCTGTGCAGCCTGTGGGGGTCCTGAGGTCTCATTGAAAGCTGAGTGCTTTCTCAGTTATAGCAGCCATTGGCTCAAGGCTATGGGTGTGCTGGCCTTCCTGTGAGGTCCGCTTGCCTGGCTAATAGCTGGCCATCCCCAAACTCAGGATCAGGGAATGGCAGCGACACACAGGATGCGGTAGCTCGTCGAGGACTAGAAGTCACAGCTGGTATGTGGCCAGTTCGGCCTGCATCCTGCTAGCCCAGCCCCTAAGACATCCAAGCACTCAGCCGTCCAGAGGCAAGCCAAAGACCTTGGGGCAGAGCCCTCCCTGGGCCATCCCGCAACAGGCTTTTTTCTAAGAGCCCTGGCTGCCCCCGGGGCAGAGTGGGGCTGGATTGGTTTTATTTATTGCTATCATTAATTAGTTTTGTCAGGGATGAAAGACAGGTCCCTGGAGAAGACCAGTGCATTAGAGCCCATTATTCGATCATTGCTCTGAGCTTGCTGGCCAAGAAAAGCCCTGCCCCTCTCTCCTGTCAGCCCCACACAATTAATTAGCTCACAGCCTGGGAGGCAGCCCCATGTTCCCTCTAAACTGGGAAGATTCTCATTGGGCATCTAACTGCCTCCAGGGCTTCTCTGTCCTAGCTGGGACCCAGGGAGGTTTGGGACAGGCCTTTCTGGGGGTGGCTGTTGTAGCTGCTGCAGGAGAAAGCTGGCCAGCCCTCAGCCCAATGACTCGCTATTGAAAACAGGTGGCAGCGTGTCCAATGCTGGGCCAGCTCTTTGGTCTCAGGTTTTTGTGCCCACTAATGAAGATGGGGAGAGTGGCTGGCCCAAGGACTCCAACACACAAAGATGCAACCTGGGTCCATCTAACTCTTGAATACATTCAAGCAGGGTTGCAAAAGCCCAAAGCCTGGTCCCAAAGGAGCCAGGCGTTAACTTGGGGCGGGAACATGGGCTGAAGCTGAGTCCTGAGGGGCTATGTAAGGGAGTTGCACAGCCCTTCCCTGGGTGTGAACTCAGAAGTCATGAGATTGAGTCCACTGATGGTGCGAGTAACCTTTGGTAAGTCCTTAGTTCTGCTAGGATGTGCCACGTTGTGGGCTACTCTCAAGAAAGACTGTGTAACCTAGTGGTCTGGGCCAGGTAAGCTTTGGGGGCATTACTTCATCTCTGTGAGCCTCGGCCTCCTTGTCTAGGGAATGGACAGAGTTGCAATACTGACCTCATGGTGTGGAATGCAACAACACATAGAAAGGTTTAGCATAGGGTCTGAGATAGGAACAACTTGGGAAGTATGGAGGAGGAAGAAGAGGATTTGAAAAGACTTACTGTTAGACTGTCTGCCATGAATCTTGATCAAGTTTATCTGGCAATTAGACAATCACTATGGGCTGTGTGCAGTGTACCTCTGGGGATGACAGTGTGACCCAGACGCCAGGGCCTTCCTTTGTGAGCTCAAGGTTTGCAGTCCAGGTTTGGCCATGCATCCATCTGCTCTATAACTTGGAACCAGTATGTTGCCCACCTAGTTCTGGGCCTTAGTCTTCCCCTCTGCAATACGAGTAGCTTGACCAAGGTCAAGTGGGGACACAGCCCCTCCTCCCTATACCGGCAGGAAGCCATTTCTGTTCCTTACCAAGGCTAACTTGGACTTTGCCCAGAGCCCGAGGGTGCTAAGAAGTTAATTAAACCCTCAAGCAGCCATTTGTTAAGAGGGGAGCGATGGTATATTCAATACCAGCCAAAGGGTGGTGCAAAGTAATGAGTCTTTCTTGAGCTGTGAATAATGCGTTCCTTCCCTAGCTTCCTCCGCCCCACCTCTGAAGGATGGTGGTGGGGAAGCCATGGCTCATCTTAATGGCCCAAACGCCAAGGAGCCTGCAGGCTGGTCTCTCCAGCGATCATCACTTCCCCCAGGGAAGCTTGCTTGCTCTGCTTCCATTACACTTGGGGTCTCTAACTGGGTTCCCAACAGACCTGAAGCCCAGAGGGTCTCTATTTGGCTGTCTCCTTTGTTACCTGTCTTTATCTGTCTATGCATCTATTTATCCACTGCATGTCTGTCCTCCACCGAACCACCTATCTAACATCCAGCCTTCTGCCTATCATATCTATAGTCTAGACCTTTCCATCCACCCACCTATCTATCCATCAACTTATCCATCCATTCACCCTTCCACCTATGATCTGTCAACCATCCATCCATCCATCCAAACACCAATCTCTCATCTATCTATCCACCCACCTATTTATCTATCCTCCCAACCTCCCAACCACCTCTCATGTATCTGTCTACATTTCTATAATTGGTCATCTGTTTGCATTTGTTCTTTCCCTCTGACTCAATGTGTTGCATATCCACAGGATTCATGTTTTATGTGGGACTCAATGCCCTTGTATTGTGGCAGAGAGCAGATTCAAAGCTATTCAGAAGGGAGAAGAGGAGGGGAAAGGAGACAGGAATGTGAACCCCTGGCTACCTCCAGCCACAAAGAAGAAAAATTGGCCAGGAGACTGCTCATGGCCACTTTGGTTGAATGCATCCCAGCCCTGATGGGCCTTCCCCATGCCCATCACATCCCTATGCCCATCACATTCCCTGTCTTAGATGCTATAGAGGCAGTCCAGCCAGACACCAAGTTGGCTTTGGGGCCCAGTGTGGTGTGACCATAGCCAGCCCCCTCAACTTCTCTGAGCTTTTTTCCCTCCAGCTGTTTCAGGGCTTGTTCTGGCCTTGCTTCCCACATGGGTCCTGGAGCCAGAGGAGATGTTAACAGCATCCTTGGGGAGAATGGTGCTGAGCCCACCTTGGTACCTAACACCGCCCTCCTGTTTACCTGCATCGCCCGCCCTGGGCCGCCATCCATCTGTTGTTAATCTTGTTGGGCACCTTCTGTCTGACACCAAATTCTGGCTTTTACAGGGAGCTTCAATCCCTCACCATTCCCCAGCTTGCACCTTGGGGAGCATGGGCACAGCTGAGCAGTAGGGAGCTCTGGGGGCCTCTCCTCTCTAGGGGCACTCTGGCTTTGTCCTCCTTTGTGATGGTACAAAAAAAGGCCTAGCAGGTGTCTTTCATGGTCCTGGCAGCCTCATCAGGGAAGCAGTGGGAGGGGCTGGGACTGGAGTCATTTATTTCGTGGTAGAGCTGGGACAAGGCACCTTGATTAGGCTCCTATGATAATCGCCACACACCTGGGCTGGCACCTCCAGGTTCCCCACCTCGCAGGTGCCCTTTTGTCTGTCTGGGGAGCCTCCAGCTTCAAAGCTAGAGATAGCGGCTGATAGACGTGGCTGCTGAAGACGCTGGAACCTGAGAGCCAATTGACAATGGGGAGGGGCTCCCTCCCACAGGAGGATGGGGGTTTTCTAGGAATAGAAGATGCAAGTCCACTGTTGCCCTGGTTCAGGTTGAACTAGAAAGACTGAGTTAGGATGAGGAGGTAGCACAGGTGTGATGGGGGCTGTGTGTGGGAGTCAGTGTGTACACCATGTGGCTCACACACTGCTATTCAGTCATGACTAGGGCTGTGCAGGGGCATGTGGCAGGACCCACATCTAGGTGTGGACAGTCATGGATGTGATGGGCAGGCAGGTCTGTTTCTGTGAGCATGTAGAGGTCTGCACAGTCTTTGAGTGTTTTCCTGTGGGTTCTAGGTCAAGAGACCCCTGTCTCAGAGGGTGTGGCCAGTTGGCTCTGCCCCTGGCTGTGTGGCTGGGAGCAGGGCAAGATGGGGTTGTTACTTCAGAGAGGGGCTGCAGCCAAGCCTTTCTCAGAGCAGAGGGAAGGTAAAAGAGATAAGAAGTCTGGGAAACAGGGTTTCCAGGTCTGGGAAACGGGCCCAGGAGCTGCAGGGCCAAGGTGGCTGGGAGAAACACATTTTCTGACCCTTCCCACTCTACCTCTGGTCCCCTCCACTGAACAATAATAAAGGTCAATTTCTCTGCAAATATCGAACAAGGAGCTTGGCTGCAGGTGGGTGGGGTGGGGGCACTTTCTGTCACTGTGGGCACTAATCAGGGTAGCTTTTCTAGAGCAAATGGGCACTTTCAGGGACCAGGTTGGGGGCAGGCTACCATCACCCTGGGGTGGACTGTTTGTCCCAGGAGCACCAGATTTCCAGGGCAACTTAACACTTGTAGCAGCCAGCTCAGCCCTGCCCTCACATCTCCTATGGGGACGGGGAGGCTGGGGAAGTAAAAGGCACTTGTCCAGAACATGCAGGAAGGCAGCTGGCCAGTGTAGACTGGGCACTCTAGGGCTCTGCAGGTAGGATTTCATACCCTTCCAGCCAACGTGGCCACTGCTCAGGTTTTGCTGCCCTGATCGAGAGACGTGTGAACAGGCAAGTAAGTGACTTGCTGAACGTGAGTCCCAAGGTTCTGAGAGAACTACAAAGAGAGGCACCAACTGGTCACCCTAGCCCATCCTGCTAATACTCATCTAACTTCCCAGTGACTCCACCCTGGCAGGACAATGCTGCTTCTCCAACAGGCTCAGGCTGGGTTTTGGCCTGCCACTGTATACCCTACCACCGGGGCCCCATGGTGTCTTCTTAAAAACCCCAGGTACCTCCATGCCTGCTCACAAATCATGATTTAGAACTAGGGTCTTTGCATGTTGGTCTGGGTAACTTGAGGTCAGACCTCAAGAGGATGTCCTGGGAGAAGAGAGAGATGTGTGGGGGCAGAGATGCAGCAGGAGATGCAGGGGATGGCAAAGGTGGGGATGGGGTGACGTATCTCCAAATGAAGGAGTCGCAGAAGCTGGCAGAGATGAGGAAGGATCCTGCCTGGAGTTCCTGCTGGCACTGTAGATTACATGCTCCCCAGGGACTGGGACCCCAGATAGGCTGGATTCCTCCTGGGCCAGCCCTGGGGAGGTACAGATCAAGCAGACCTCTCTCATCTGTCTCACAACAAAGCTGGGAGCCCATTGTCCAGAAAAGGAAGCTGAGACCCTGAGTCTGGCTCCCTTAGCTAATGTGGAGGAGCAGTATGGCCTGAACAGGACAGGGAAGGCAGGAGGGTTGCCATGAGGAGCTCATTCCTTATCTGACTTGATGACTTCCTGCCACATGCCCAGTGTGACCGAGGTTTTGGTGATATCAGTGTCCTAGAGGTTCAGCTATGTGGCCTGGGACCCCATCCTGGGTACTGTCTTGGGCATGCCTCCTGCCCTGTCCCACCCCGCATCACTGCTAGTAGAACAAGCAGATAGCACAAGTTTTGGGAAGATTTGCTAGAACCCAGCCCCACTGAGGCAGATGACCCTGACGAGGGGTGGTGAGCTGCAGGCCCCCAGGCCAGCAATTGAGGGGCTACAGGGATCCACCATCCTCTACAGAACTTACCCCTCCCTGGAGCCTCCCTGTGGGAGGACAGGAGTCTGGAGAGATGGAAGGCCTGTCTCCCATTCACCTAGATGACTCTGCCAGACCAGGCGATTGTGCTATGTCACCTCCCCAGAGATATTGATAAAATAATGAATTTTCTTTGCACTTTCTGGGCCTCGTATCTTGGTGTGGGGCTCCAAGGAAGGTGAGTGGTAGGCTGGGGTGGCCCTGCTGAGGCCGACTGGCCCTCTGAAAACCCTAGCTGGCTCACACTGGAGGGAGCTGAGAGGTCCTCTGGTCTACCCCCCATGGGTGAGCCCTTGCTCTGCGGAACTGACTGCATTCATTGTACCCCTGACTCATAAGAGCTTTAGATCTGACTGTGGTAAGCAGGAGCCTAGTAGCCTAGCAACCAAGCAGCTTAGTAGCCACCTCATTTCTAGGGAGCAGCTGCACCTAAAGAGGCTTCCAAGACTCAGAGTGGCCAGTGTCTGCTCACTTGCAATGTGTCCAGACCTTAACATCTTCATCTATAAAATGGGTTGGTCATCTCCATCCACCTTCTTCCCAGGATTATGAGGTATAATTCCAGCTTGGCAAAGGCCATTTGTCCTCTGTCCTGGACAACTCAGTCTGTGGAGACCGTCCTGTGGCTCTGTAGATACCAAGTGTTATAGAGATTAGGGATGATTGACCCCGTGGAACTTAGAAGCAGTGAACTTCCTGCAAGGGGAAGGTGCCCACATTCTTCTTTCACTCCCAATCCTGGAGGCCTGAGCCAAGTCGGCCTCCCTCCCCTCCTCCTCCCCTGGGCTTCAGGCCAACCTCAGGCTCTTGATTAAAAAGGCTCAGGAGTGGAGAGCTTATCAGTTACATGCAATCAATAGACGCTTGCTTTATATTTTTCAATTAAAAGAGCCAGCCGAGGAAAGAGAAAAACTCCAGTGCCAGCCATCAATAGCTGCTGGGTGAGGACAGGTGCAAGGTCATGAGCTGGGTCTCTGTCAATGCCCAGCTTCACCCACCTGGAGGTCCCAGGGACAGGGTATCTCCCCATAAGCCTCCTTGGATATCCAGCTGTGACAGCACTGTCCCTGGGGCTGCTACTTATCCAGAACTGAGCAGAGCTAAAATACTACTGCTGTTGTGAGTGAGGGCTGCTTCTGTCCCACAGCTGGCCAGCACCTGGCACAGGCTGTTTGAAGGAAATGCTACCTATTGTCCTCAGGATGCGTTGGAAAACACAGAGAATGTGCGAGCAGGATGCAAGAGGGTGTGTGCAAGCTGTCATCACCAGTCTGCTTCTAGAAATCCAGGCTCTGAGCTCCCTGCAGCCTTGGGGTTCACAAGAGGCAGCCCCTTCCAAATACCATCTCTGGGTCCACGTTCCTCTCCCCCAGGAGCTGTGTTGGCTATCAATGCCCTCCACTGACCTCCTGTACCTACCGTAGGCCCATCTGCCAAAGCCTGCAGGCTGGCACCTCCTCCAAGGAAGCCCTCAGCCGGTGAGGATTAGCACAGCAACCCAAAGCTGGCACCTGTGCCTAATAGTGGCTTCTGTAGTCCCTGTGGGGGTAAACTAGACTTCAGACACATTGCATCTTTGCCTGGTTTTCCTCTTATTTCCTCTGCTTCCCTCAGTCTCTCCCAAGGTTCGCCTGTTAGGTGACACCTACCTAGGGCCCTGCTTGATCCTGGGCGAACCAGCTCACTCATTCCAGCCATCCGTTCAGTGGGTGCAATAGCAGGCAGCTGGGCCAGGACAGAGTAACCAGAACTCCCATTTGGGGCATCACAAGCAGTGGCTTATCTACTGTGCCAAACAAATGCCCAATCCTAAGATATCTACTTTTAAAAAACAAAAATGAGTCTTATTACATATTAGGTGCACAAGTTGCTTTTTCTTGTAATACTGCAGCTTGGGTTTTACTCCAGGTCAACATGCAAACATGTTATTGATTCTTCCTTTGTCTACATAGCATTGTATACAACGGGTACACCTGTGGTGTTTTCAGGTGTGGGGAGTGTGTGTGAGTTTGGCTATGCTTCAAAGCCAACCAGACCAGCTGCCTGTATGACACAGAAGACACCATCTCTTGACTGCACCTGCTGTCCCTGCCCAGTCTTGTGAATGGCAGTTGTAAATCTCTGTGTGACAAGGGGCCCCAGGGCGTGGTGGGGAAGTACGAATGGTATAAAACCTTCTGCCCACTTCAGGGAGGTGATAGGCAGAGACTGGGGCCACAGCTCAGCCTTCTTTGACATTGACACCTGTCATGGATACTGGTTCCCTCCTGTCCTCTCCCTGAGGCTGCCCAGGAGAGAGCCAGAGGGAACTGGTTTTGTTTTTAATTTTTTTTTCTTTTTGGAAGTCAGTGCTATAGAGAGAGAGGAAGAGACAGAGATCTTCCATCTGCTTGTTTGCTCCCCAGATGATCACAATGGTTAGTACTGGGCCAGGTTGAAGCCAGAAGTTTCTTCTGGGTCTCTCATGTGAGCTCAGGGTCCCAAACAGGCCATCCTCTGCTGCTTTCCTAGGTGCATTAGCAGGGAGATAGATCAGAAGTGGAGCCTCAAACCAGCACTCATATGGGATGCTGGCATGGCATGCAGTGGTTTTACCTGCCATGCCACATTGCCCTCCCCTCCCTCTTTTTTTTCTTAAGATATTTTATTTATATGAAGATCAGAGTTACAAGAAGCGAGATGGGGGAGAGAGGCAGAGGGAGCACTTAGCTACCCCTTAATCCTGGGGATCCCAAGCTGGAGGTGGCATTCTGGGATGTATGGGATGCTACATGGGGCTGGCCCAGCCACCAGCCAGCTGCTGCAAGCAGATAGCGCTGATGCTGCCAGGGCTGGGGAGAGGTAGAGGCAAACCCCACGGTTAAGCGCCCCCGGCAGAGGGAAGGGGAGGGGTCGGTTGGGTGGGGGCACCATCCCCTCCCCACTTCTGTTCTTGGGGTGGCACTGTAGTGGCCAAGGGGTCGGGAGGTGCCTAGGGGCTGGCGAGAGAGGAAAAACTATTAACAATATAATTTATTATGTATGTTTTTCCAGATTACAAAAGCAATGCATATTCAGTATAGAAAATTTGGAAAATAGAGATAAGCACAAAAGAGCAAATAATGGCCCTACCCCCACTTGCCCTGCCCCTGCTAATCTTCTCATTCTGGGGCAGTCATGTCCCCAGCTCGCTGGGCAGCAGCATGGGCTTGGGGCCTGGCTTCCCAGACCACTGCCAGGCCCGATTGTGCCACCCCCACCCCAGCCAGCTGTGTGACCTTGAACACAAAACTCAGTCCTTCCATGCCCCAGAGGATGGGAACAGGGCTGGGAAGACATGGGGAAATGGCTCAGGGTATATCTGGAGAGTGTTACTCACGGTTAGGACAATGTGCTGGGTAGATCTGCCATCTTCTCACACTTGATCTGGCCTACAGAAGTCTTGGTGCCACCTTCTCCCACTCCCAATCAACGTGTATGTCCACTAACTCCACCCATTCTGGAAGAGTGGTATTTCAGTGCTGGGTATCCAGATCCCTGGATGCCTCTTTTTTAATTTTTAAATTTATTTGAGAGAGAGATCTTACCTACTGGTTCAGTCCCCAGATGCTCATAATAGCTGAGGCTGGGCCAGGACCTCAGTCCAGGTTTCCCATGTGGTTGGCACATGGGAACCGACTAGATGAATCACATTGCCTGCTGCCTCCTAGGGTGTACATTAGCAAGGAGCTGGACTAGAAGCAAAGTATGGGGACTTGAACCAGGCCCCCTGACATGGGATGCAGGCATCCCAAATGGCATGGTCACTGCTGGACCCCACGGCTGTCTATCCTTTGTATGTCAAGCAGTCCTGCAGAAGTCACCCCACAGTTCAGAGGAGAGAAGGAGGCAGAGGGGGAAGCTGGAGTGAAAGAAGAACTGGTAAAAGAGGGGAGAGGGAGAAAGAAGAGGGCCAGAGGACACTGCTGCCAAGCATCTTGGAGTGGCAGTAGAGCAGCAGCAAGAGGAGGAAAACTCTGGTTTTCATTCTTCCCTGGGACGGCCACACACTTGCTCCTGCCTGGCTTGCCTGCTCACCTTGCCCAAACCCACTGCCCTGCCATGCATAGGCATTCTGTAGGCTCTGGCCTGGACCGCTCCCCTTGGCTGGACCACCAACCCGACCTTACCATTCTCTTGGCTTTGTCAATAATTCATTGCTTGCGAGATACAATACCCATCAATAATGCACAGGCGGTGATGTCTGCATGATGTTGTCTTCTCTCATGAATGCCGACCTGGGGTTTCCCAGCTATACCCTAATGCCCAACAGGAGAGGAGGCTGCTGTACCCCACCTGCAGAGTCTCTTCCAAACCCTGGCTCAGGCCAGCCCTCAACCCATCCCCGGGGGGTTGCGACGGGGAGAGTTGTCCACTCCCTCCCTCATTCATGCCCTTTCAGTCCTAATGCTCAGACCAGCCATCCGGAGACACCCCAAGACACTCCCCGTCAACCACTCTCAGTGCATCTCCTGCTAACCTCAGCAGTTTCCTCATCTGGAGTGGGGCAGCTCACAGCCACCTCCCCTCCCTCCCCAGCCACATCCAATTGATGTTTGGGAAGTGGCCAAGAAATTTTATGAGCCAGTGCAGTCAGAACACACATCTGGGGTAGTTGTGATGGCCATGTACATGGCACCTTGGCCAAATACTGAGGGCTGGCAATTGAGCAGAGACACAAAAATAAATGGACCCTGACCTCAGAGGGCTTCCTCCGTGGGACAGGCTGGGTGGGAGATCATGGGGAGTGGTGGAGAATGGAGGCAGGTGGAGAGGCACAACTTTCTGAAACAGGTGATAGCTGTGGGACAACAGCCAAGTATACCTTGTGAGAACAAGAGTCTAATGTTACCACTGTCACTTGTTGAGAGGGTGTGGATTTTTATGGGAAAATTTCTGATTTTAAAATATGGATTAGAAAGTTAAGACATAATGGGCCAGTATTGTCGCACAGTGGACTGAGCCACTACCGTTGATGCTGGCACCCCATAGGAGCTCCAGTTCAAGTCCCACGTTGGATCCAACTTGCTGTTAATGTGCCTGAGGCAGCAGCAGAAGATAATCCAAATACGTAGGTCCCTTCCACCCACATGGGAGCCTTTGATGGAACTCCTGCCTTTGACCCAAACCAGTTCTGGCTGTTACAGCTCCATGTTTGTGGAGTGAGCCGGTGGATAGAAGATATTTCTCTGTCTTTCCTTCTCTGTTGTCACTCTGCCATTCAAATAAATAAATGAATCATTGCTTTTGAAAAATAAAATATGGAAAGGGAAGTAGATATTGGCAAATCCATCCATGGCAAATCCATTATGGGCCACATCCAGTCCCCACCACCTATGTGGCCTGGACGGTGGCAGCCTTCTCCATGAGGATTTGCTGGGAACCACTCAACCAGCACAGAGTGAGCAAGGTCCTAGAGCAGAATTCTGACCCTGGCCCCATTGGGTTCTAGCTGTGTGAGCTGCATGTGTTGTTGCCCGAGGCCCTGTTCCCTGCTGTGTGTGACAGGGGTGCAGATCCATGCAGCTCATGGGGCTTCTGTAGCTCCACACCTCAAGAATCAAGATCCTCAGCTTCCAGAGAAGGTAGCTGAGTTGCGAGGCTTGGCTACCAGCAGGTGTCACAGGATTGGGTAAGAGGCTTTGGGAGTTGCCTCTACACACACACACTCAAGCCTCACTGGGAAGGATTTGGGGTCACTCTTTGGAGCATCTCATAGGTGAGTGTACCCAGACACAGAATCTCTTTAACCTTCATTAATGATGCCCTCCCAGTGGAGTCTAGCTCAGGCTCTTAGCTAAATGCTGTCATTTATGCCATTGGACACTGACATGACTGCAGAGCTTTCCACTTGTTTCATTGCCAGGTAGAAGCTGCACCCCATTTTCCTTTTTCAGATAGATAAAAAAGTACAAACAGAAAAGACTCCCAAGATGACACAGAGAAGATGAGAGCCATCATCCATATCTAAGGGTGCAGAGCTCCAAGTCTCAGCCCCTCACACCCCTCCTCTCTCAAAGTGGTTTTGGGATGTGCCTGGCCATGTGGCTTTAAAGCCATCTGGGAGCGGGGTAGGGGAGAACTCGCCCCCATCGCTGCATCCTTTCAGATAAGCCCCATCTGGAAGGGACACAGGGTAGGTGTTGCGCTGGGGGTCGTGTTTCCTTTCTCCACACCTGTGGCCTAGCCCCTCCTACAATATTCATCTGCTGCTTATCAATGTTTCATCTTTTTTCTCTCCTATATCACCCTGGCTACCATCTCTTCCCACTTGAGCTTGGGGTCATGAAAAATAGATGTACTTACTCCACCTGCCTTTGCGCCTTTGCCTAGGTTTGGGACTTAGAAGTGATCTTATTAGAATGTTCTTCTAATCCACTGATACCCTGGCCCCTCTGCACCTGCTGCCTAGCCAGGCTTGGTAAAGGATGCCAAGTGCACCGCAGTTCAAAGTAAGCTCTGTGTGGTACACAAGTGCTTCCTGGGCAGGCAGAAAGAGCTTCATTTGACTGCTAGGGCCCAGACCTGCTAACCTACTTCCCAGGGATCTCACAGGGAGTGTGCAGTGGTCGTGGAGAACAGAAATAGGCTCACACCTTCCCACTCCTTACTATGCCTCCCTCGCTCATTGTTACCCCAGGGAGCTTTATCTTTCTGAGCTCCCTGCAGGAGCTGCCTCTCTGGGTATCTATTTCCTCGTTACCTAGTTCAACACTTCTCAGATCAGCAAGGGATCTGCCCAGAAGTTGCACTTCTACCTGGTGGTGGAGTCTGTTTACCTGACCCTCAGTAAACTGTAAATAGGCCTGAATTATATAGCTAAATGAGGCTCTTGCAGGCTTGCTGGTCACTTTGAAGGGCTTTTTACATGTTACTCCATCCCCTCTGAGAATAGGTGTGCTCCTTCTGAGCAGGGCAGCCCCTTACCCCTAAACAACTAGGCTAGCACCCCCAACTCCACCCTCTTGGAGTTCATTTTCTTCCTTCCAGCTCTGGGGCTGGAAGGAACTACACAGAGCCAGTGAGGTCCAAGGCTATTGTCAGTGCACCTGCCTCTCCCTGGATCCAGATCCTGCTTCTGTTACTCATCCCCATGCCAAGGCTACAAACTCCTCCTGGGCAAATCTCTTAGCCCAGTCTGCCAGTGCCCAGAACAATGCACAACACACAACTGCCAATTGGCAAATGTTGGCTGAACTCAGAGTAAATGTGATCCGGTCCCGGTGCTTAGTCTGAGATGTGATTCCAAGAGGTCCAGTGGTGGATCGTGGTCTTCAAGGGGGTTAGTGACAAAGTGGGGCCTGGAACCCAACTCCTTGACTTGCCAAGATGGGCCTGACACAGTCCCACACCTCCTTCTGCCTTCCCTCTGCTGTCCACAAGGACACTGATCTGAGGAACAGGAATAATATCAAGTGCTGTCTCCCCTTCCCAAGAGATAGAAATGTGCCCCGCCTCCTTCAGGAGTGGCTGAGGTCCCAGGGACCCCACAGGCCTTCAAAATCATGGATATGCTCCCTTGCAGAATCTACAAAAGCCAGACACATAATCATAGAGAGGGGAACTTGCCAGAGGCTGGGAGAGATGGGTACCCAGGCACAAAGCCAGCAGCTAGATAAGAACCAGGGTCAGCCAGGCTACTGCACAGCAGGAAGTGACCCGGCCTCATGATACTGTATTGTATATTTCAAACACCCAAGTGAGGATTTGGGATGCTCTCATCACAAAGAAATGACAAGTCCGTGATGTGATGGCTACACCACCGACCTTAATTTGATCATTACACAAGGTGTGTGTCATGTAAAATATCATGCGTTAATCCTTAAATATGTCTTACGATTATGTTAACTAAAAGCCAAGTAAAACTGCAAAAACCCTCCAGTTCAATGCGACCACTCTCCATTCTCAAGGGCATGGAATCTACCCAAAGTATTAAGCGCTTTTCAGAAATGCAGCTCCACCTGGGTCTGTATCACTGGAGGAGGAACTGGCCCTTTGCCTGCAATCACTCATGCAGTGGTCATTTGCATCCCAGAGCACCCAGTTCAGCTTACCTTAGTGCAGGCCCGCAGGCCAGCATGACTGGTACCACCTGGAAGATGTTGGAATGAAAATTCTCCAGGGCCAGCCCAAGCCACCTGAGCTAGACCTTCTGGGAGGGCTTAAGCAGCCCTCCAGAGGATGCTAAAGCCTGCTCAGAATTTGAGACCAGCTGACCCAGCAATAGGAGCAGAAACAAGCCCTTGTAAAAGCCCTCCTGCAGGACCAGGCCTGGACAGATAGATGGACAGGGGAGGCTGCTGGTGTCCACATCCCACCCACACCTGGCAATGCACGTGTACTCTGAAGGGCTGAGGTCATCTATTTCTGCTTCTCACTCATGGGCAATGAGAACCAACTGGCTCTAAAGAGACTCATTCTTGGCATGGCCCAGGAGAAGACTAGTGGAGGAAGGCTGGACTTGAGGAAGGTCCAGCTGCAGCCCCACCCACAGGGTCTGTATCTCCATGTGACATGTTGGCACTGGATGGAGAAAAGACAGATGGACTGGTGCCTAGCTGTGTCTTTGTGATTTGAGCTTTGGATGAGGGTCACATGGAAGCTGTGTGGACCAGACTGCACTCAACTCTGGGTTAGTCAGTTGTTGGGGCTCAGTGGAGGATGATGCTGGCTTGGGCCCTGGGAGTGTGGGTTCTGATGGGGTGGAGTGGATGCACCCTCAAGTAGCCCTCTGATGACAGGGGACAGGGCTTTCACCGGAGAAAGATGGAATGGGGCACTTGTAGGGGCTGCTGAGGAGCAGGATGCTGGGGTGTGGCCTTCTCAGAGGCCTCATTTCAGCCTGCTCTCTATTCTTAGGGGCAGGTGGTTGTTCTGAGTGGGTTCTGGGGCTGGGTAGAGCTGGGGTGACTGGGAAGTATGCTGGGGAAAGAGGCTGGGCTTGGGCCCTGCATTGAGGCCCAGAGGGCTCCTTCTAGCCATGACCTCTGTGGGTGGGCAGTGTTGGGGGTGCCTCCTGTGAAACTTAGGCTCATGGGTTCCCCTTGTAGCTGGCCTTCTCATATTGTCCACTCAATCCTCTTTTTGGAGGCCTAGCAGTCCAGGTATTAAGTGCCCACCTGTCCAGCAGTCAGAACACTTTTCTCATGGCTGCTATGTGCTGGTTTTGGGCTCTTTGCACGTCTAACCCCATGCTGTGGGTACTGTCAAAGACTCTCACCCACCTGCTATAATGCTCCTCCACAGAACTGTGACCCAGTTAATTGGTCTGGACTAGCTATATCCTTACCTCTCACTTTGGCTTGAGCTTATCTTGCAGGGCAGGGTGCCTCTTGAAGGATCGGTGCCAGGAATATTGTGCAACATATGGCTGACCCATAAGATAACTTCTCATCACTGGCTGGGCAGTGGGGGCCCAATGGAGGGGCCCAGGGCGCCAGCTTCCAACCACCCTGGCCCTGGGTAGGGGAGGAGACAAAGATGGGAGGGTCCCTTGCTGTTGATTTCCTAGAGCTCTCTCTGCCTCCTACCCTGGCTGTCCTCACCACAGGGCTTTGTCCCTGGCCCTGCTCTTGCTACTGGAGACACCTGGCCTAGAGGAGCATCCCTGCAGGTATGACTGAGTCGGGCACTGTCTTGCCTCACCAGCGAGAAGCAGAAACAGAAGTCAAACTTCTCCAGGTTGAAGCAGCTCTCACCCCCAGAAGTTACTTGTCTAATTTTGTCTTCTGCTCTGTTTTGTCATCCTGGTCTCTGTAGACTTGACCCTGGTGGAGGGAGCTGACAGCTGTGGTCAGCATCTTCAGAGCTGGAACCAGAGCCAGCTTCCCTTTGAAAGGAGTTTAATCAGGAAAAGTATTATATTCTCATTCTGACTGTACTGGCCTTGGCGGTCATAATGGAAACTAATCAAGTACCCAGCGAAATAGACTGCTACTCTGCTGTGAAATTCCCGAGGTCGCCTTGCTGGCTGCTGCCTCCTTAGCCACACTTCTAGGACATTCTTGCTCTTCTTGCCACGCTGGTACAGTTCCTTCTAGAAGCTGTTCTCCCTTACTGGGCTTACCCTTTCTGCCAGCATCTCCCTGAGCCATTGGAGTTGAGGATCTCTGAGGACATCCTGGACTCATCCCTGCCCCCTAGAAAGCCTGGCCAATGGCTGCTAGGGGTCCAGCTGTTATGTGGAAGATCCACAGTGGTGGCAAATGGCTCCTAGGCAGAATACCTGCTGTGGCCAGTTGTCTGGCCTGCTGGCCCACTGTGGAGTCCTCTGCCCCCAGGTAGGGAGTAGCTCTGGTTGACCATCCCTAAGGATGCAGCCCCTTGGCAAGAGCTAGAGAACTAGGGGTCTGAGACCAGGTTTCCGCATCCCCTTGTCCACGTGATCAAGGTGCTATTGTTGAATCTGAACTTCTTCCTGTGTGGGTTATTCTTTCCTTGCAAAGGAGCCTGCATTACACCTGCAAGGACCTGCCTCCTGCCTAAACTCCCCTCTGCATCCAGTGGTAGTGGCACTGGATAATTTTGAACATGTCTGCATCCTCAGACTTTTTTGGGGTATTTTTGCTCGAGACTTCAACAGGTTGACTCCTTCCCTCTGTGCTCTGAAGATGGTTGTTCTGAAATCTCTGAGCTTCTGCTGTTTGAGAGGTTGACCATGAGCCTCAGTACTTCCTGGTGGTGCTTGACTTGGCCCATGGGTTATGCAAGCCAACATACCTATGTTTCTTCAGCACAGCTGGACTGAAGTTTGTTGAAACCAATGGCTCTTTGGATTCCTGCCTTGACAAGATCATGGTCAGGGAGTTCTCCAAGGTGTGCCCAACTCTTTAGTTTGAGTGTCTGGCTGTGCTGAGTAGATTGGGTTGATCCCACAGGTTCCTGTTCTGCTTTGGAAGGTAGCCAAGGCCTCAGAAGGCAGCTCTTGATGTAGGCATTGCTGAACCTGTTACCTGGAGCATGAAAGTAAAAGATAGCTGGCCTATTCCCTAGTGGGATGCAGTGAAGGTCACTGCTAGAGATGGCATAGTGCTGGGAAGCTGAGCTCTGAGCCCAGAGCTGCTGGGTTGGGACGGTTAGCCCAGCAGGAGTCTCCCACTGGAAGTCACACCTGAAGATAACACAGGGCACAACTCCAGTGCTTCTGGAGACTACAAAGGAAGGTGACTCGTCTGCTGGTGACTGGTCTGTTGGTCCTGACTGATTAACTCCTAAGCAACAGGGAGGGTAGAGTATACAGGTGACACACCTGATGGGCCTTGGGATTCTGACAGGGCAGGATTAAGTGTCAATGTCAGGTTAGTTAAGTCTTGCATTCATCCTCCCAAGAATTTCTGGAGACATGTTGAGATCCTTCCTAGCTGTGACCAAGCTGGGAGAGGACCTTCTAGATCAGCTTGGGGTATTTCCATTCACACAGGAACAGTGTGACCTTGTGACAGCAGATGAGCCATCTGCATTCCTCCTCATACAGGAGGAAGCTTCAGCTTCTTCTGGTGGTTGGAGGACCCAGCACACGTGGTACAGAAGCACCTTGTCCATGCCAGAAACATGCCTGATGCTAAGCCTGTGAGGGGTGGGATAGAAGAGACCAACTCCAAACCCCACCTACAGCGGGGAGCCGAGCCTGTGTGTCAGAAGTTCTGCTCAGTGCAATGGCTCAGTGGCTAAATCCTCACCTTGACCATGGCAGGGTCCCATATGGTCTTGGCTGCTCCACTTCCCATCCAGCTCCCTGCTTGTGGCCTGGAAAAGCAGTAGAAGGTGGCCCAAAGCGTTGGGTCCTTGTATCCACATGGGAGACCAAGGAGAAGCTCCTCAAACCTGACCTAGGATCAGCTCAGTTCTGGCCATTGTGGCCGCTTATGAAATGAACCAGTGGACAGAAGATCTTTCTATCCTCTCTATAAATCTGCCTTACCAATAAAATCAGATAAATCTTAGAAAAACAAAACTCTGCTTAGACCTTCCTCTGCCCAGTTTATAGTTAGGGAATTCTCAACCAACATGGGCTCAGTTTCCTTGAGCCTTTCATCGGCAGTAGCCAGATTTCCAGACTTCCTTTCTGTTGGTGTTTGGTTTCCAGAGGTTTCCTCTGGTCCTTCTGTGGTTTGTGTCTGCTTGTATTCCTCAGTTGTTCTGTCCAGGTGCCTTGCTCTGCCAGAACCTTGGTGTAGCACTTTTGAATCCCCAGCCTGGTGACTTCAACACCAGGCACAGCTTTCTCATCAGGCTGTGTTCACGCCTTTTTTTTTTTTTTTCCAACATGCCCTGTAAGGCTTTGTTGAGCACTGGACATAATATATTGGACTGGGAACTGTGGCGGTGGAGCTTTCGTGTGAAGGTTTGTAATTTGGCAACTGGACTAAGCACACACCGTGTGAGCTATGGCCTCGGGCTCTGGTTTCCTCTTGGTGTTCATTGTTGGTTTGTCCTTGGCTTCCCTAAGAACTCCACCTTACACAGACAGTCATGCACTCAGTAAGTCGCCATGGCAGAGTTCAGAAGAGGGAGATATGCTGTGTAGTCCTACAAATGTTTATCCCTCAAATGTTTATCTCACAGCATACCTGAGAACCACCCACTTTCCTTTCTTATAGGTGGGCAAGACAGGTGGATGGAAGGCTCCGATAACTTTCCTTGGAGGATGCAGAATGGTTATGCTGTTTCTCCCTTGTCTGAGATAAGGGACTTCCCTTTGATTTCACTGTGAAAGTCCAGTGGGTTTCCTGGAGGTAAAGCCCTGGAAAGTGCATAGTTCCCACTCCCACAGCCCCTAGCTCACCAACGCTGGTCCAGCAAGCAAAGAGCCACCCAATTGACTTATCCAGAAGCTCATGCCAGCTTCCACGACAGGCAGAGTGATCTTGGCTGTGAGCTTGAATTTGCCTGTCTGACTCTCAGAATGGCCATTTGCCCTGTAGTCTTAACTCTCATACATCTGAGAAATTGCTGGTGAGCACTGTCATGTGGGGAGAGGAGTGATGCCTTCAAGTTCTCTGGAATGTGATGCTAATCTTCACTAGGTCTCTTCTTCAGATAGCAGGACTCTAAGGTCTACAAGCTGTGCCTTTTGGCCTCTTGGGGTAAGCACCCTCGAGCCTGAGTCTGAGTCTGGGACAGGGCCTGTTAGAGAGACCAAGTGGCTGAGAGGCAGAGATTCCTTCTCTCCCTGGGCTTTCACACAGGATGCTGCCCTGCCTTTGGTATATGCATGCTGAGGATACCATTCTCTGAGTCTTCGACTTGCTTAGAATGTGGAAAATCTGTGCCAAGACAACAAAGCTGAGAACAGAGTCTGGGGCTGGGCCCCCTCAGCTCCTGGCAGGCTTGAGCCCCCAGCTGCTTGGGCTCTAAAAGACATTTGCATAAGACTTTGAATTTGGAATTAGGACCTCTCAGGTCAACAAGTAGAACAGTTTCTGATTTAGATAGAGTCAACCTCAGTTTTGTTTCGTCAAAGGACCTGGTGCTTGCTGATCCTGTCTGCCTGAGCTTAGGAGGCTGCAAGCTAGGTGACCCCACACACTCCTTACTCTGGGTGCACAGTGACTTGAACACAAAGCATTTTACAGAGAGGGCTCTCGTCTGTGTTTCCTGTAAATTCAGTTTGAGACTCTTGGATGAAAGACTGAAGTGGCAAGATCCAGATTAGTTTAGCTACTTTATCAGACACTTGTCTTTAGAGACTCCCATAGAAACTTTACCAATGTGTGACATTCATAAGAACTCGAATACAACAGAGGCAACTTCAAAATGTCACATGGTTCTAGAAAGCTGGGTCTGGGTCTGCAAAGGGTAGCTCAGAACTTAGAGGAAAAGCCTGAGGCTTAATGAAGAGAGTTGATGTAGGAGCCCCTAGTAGAACTTTCATTGGCCTGTGTTGTGGCCATAGGCTATCTCCACAGAAGGACTTTGGAGGCTAGCTGTGCCCTTGAGGGCTTGAAACAACCTGAAGTTCCACTCCCAAATGGTGTTCTTGTGAGTATTACAAGATCATGTTTGAGGGTGTGTGTGTGTGTGTGGGGGGGGTGTCCTTGTGCTGGGGCAGGTGAGTAGTTCTTTAGACCGATGACCCAGTTTCCAGTGCTCTGCAGGGCTGAGGTAGACATGGCTGGGTTCTAACCTGCTTGTTACAGCTTGGGCTCCCCAGGATACCAATCTGGGGATGCAAACCAAGCTGCAGTAGGCTTGTTAGAGCATGCTAAGAGGGCTGACGGCTGTTCAAGGGAAGGAGAGGATACAAGCTTAATCAGGGACATCCAGCTGGCATTGGCCTCAGCTACTCCAGTGGGGCTCTGAGAAACTGCGTGACTCAGAGCTCTTCCAAATGGGAACAAGTGGGTTGGGTCTTCATGCATTTCAGTGTGGAGGGATTCCTGATCACAAGTAGGTGTCTCTTCCCCAGAGAGGCTGGTGGCTGGGGGAAGCAGCATCCCTGAGGGATCTGGGGGTGCACCTCATTCCTTGGTTTTTCATTACAGTACAGCTAAGGTTGACCAGTTGTTGTCTGGGGTGCTGCAAAATGATCCACATTCTTCTGACACTGTTCTGACTTTTCTCAGCCCTGTCCAATTCACTTATCCCTTGGGTGCCATACCTTGGTATATTATCCTGGCTGTTGTGTTCTCGACATGTATGGCATTTTCCTGTTCTGGTTAATACTTCCAAGATTTGGCCACTCTGATGCCATGGGTCTAAGCAACAACTTCGAATGTCACCTAAAATTCCTCAGTGGAGATAACATGTTGGGCACCTCTGAGAGCTACCTTTTGCTTATACAAAAATGTGTACATACTTTTTGTGTTATGTATCAGTTATCACCTATCAGAGAGAACATATGCTGTTTGTCCTTTTGGCACTAGCTTCTTTTACTAAGCGTAATGGTTTCCAGCTGGGATCATTTTGTTGCAAATGGTATGATTTCATTCTTTTTATGGCCAAGTAGTATTCAATGATGTAAATATACCAGTTTATCCATTCATCTGTTGATGGGTATCTGATTGTTTCTATGTTTTAGCTATTATGAATTGTGTTGCTATAAACACGGGATTGCAGGTACCTCTCTCAAATGCAGATTTCATTTTGTTTAGATGTATTTCCTGGCCTGGGAAGGCTGGGTCATGTGGTAGATCCAATTTCAGCTATCTGAGGACTCTCCATACTGAATTCCGTAGTTTACACTCCCACCAACCATGGATTAAGGTACATTTCCCCTCCCCCACCCACATCCCTTCCATTATCCCTTGATAATGTTGATTCTACCAGTTCACAGCGATAGTTTGTTGATTTCTGTCTGTAGGCCATTCTCACTGGCAAGAGGTGAAACTTCATGGTGGCTTTAATTTGCATTTCCCTGATAGAGAACCTGAGGGTTTTTTGTTTGTTTGTTTTTTGTTCTTTTTTTGTGTGTGTGTGTGATTTGTCTATTAGCCCTTTGAATTTCATGTTTTGAAAAATATCTGTTCCTGATCTGATCCCATTTTTTCAGCCAGATAGTTTGTTATGCTGTGGTTGAGGTTTTGGAATTTTCTGTATATCCTAGATATTAGTCCTCTATCTACTGGGTAGTGTGCAAATATTTTTTCCCATTCTGATGGATGTTTTCTCATTTTATTGACTATTTCCCTTGCTGTAAGATGCTTCCTAGTTTGATGTTGTTCTCTTTGTTTATTTTTGCTTTAATTGATTGTGCTTTTGATGTCTTTTCTACCAAGTCCTTGCATACACCTATGTCCAGCATAGTGGTCCCTATGTTTTCCTCTCATAATTTGATGGTGTCTGGGGTAGGTTTAGATCCTTGATAGAGCTTATTTTTTTTTGTAAGGTGAAAGGTACAGATCTTGTTTCTTTCTTCTGCAACCATAATTCCAATTTTCCCAACACCATTTGTTAAACTATCCTTTCTCTCTGGCTTGGTTTTGGTTCACTTGTCAAAAATTAGCTGGCTGTAGATGTGTGGGTTCACTTCTGTGATTTCTGTTTTGTTCCATTGGTCTCCGTTTTTGTGCCTAAACCAGGCTGTTTTGATTACCATTGCCCTACAATATGTCTTGAAGTTTGGTATTATGATTTTTCCAGCTTTGTTTTTATTGTTTAAGATTGCCTTAGCTATCCAGGGTCTCTTGTGTTTTCATATAAATTTTAGCATTATTTTTTCCAGTTGTGAGAAACATGCTATTGGCATTTTGGAATCACATTGAATCTATAGATTGGCTTCAGCAATTTGGACATTTTGATAATGTTGATTCTACCAGTTCACAAACATGGCAGATTTCTCCATCTTTTGATGTCTTCTATGTCTTTTCTAACATTTTGTAGTTTTCATCATAGAGATCCCTCATGTCCTTGGTTAGGTTTATTCCAAGCTATTTAAGGTGGCTTTTTTTTTTTGCCACTATTATGAATGGGGTTGATTTTATGATCAATGTCCCTTCAACACTTGGGAAGTCTGGCACATCTTTCTAGCTGTGGAACTTGGAGCATAGGTATGGCCAAGTACTACAATGCCTCTATGCATAACGTGTTTCTATTTCCATCTCCTTCAGAACACACTTTCTTTTTTTTTAAGATTTATTGTTTATTTTTATTTCAAAGTGAGATATACAGAGAGGAGGAGAGACGAGAGGAAGATCTTCCGTCCGATGATTTACTCCCCAAGTGACTGCAACGACTGGTGCTGTGCCAATCTGAAGCCAGGATCCAGGAACTTCCTCAAGGTCTCCCACACAGGTCCAGTATTCCAAAGCTTTGGGCCGTCCTTGACTGCTTTCCCAGGCCACAGGCAGGGAGCTGGATGGGAAGTGGAGCTGCCGGGATTAGAACCAGCACCTATATGGGATCTTGGCACGTTTAAAGCTAGGGCTTTAGCCACTCGGCCACCGCACTGAGCCCCAGAACAGACTTTCAAACTTAAGGTAAGACTGTTGAGAACCTGTTAGGAAATTCCTGTTAGGAATATAGGGTTCCCAATGTTTCTAAAGTAACTTGTCGCACTCCCACCTGCAACCCCCTGGTACTTCCTGTTGTTGTGCTTTATGTTTTGCTGGCATTCTTAGGTTTTGCAGGTATTCCTTATGTTTTTAGACATTTCCTCTGTCTTCTGTGCCAAAAAACCTTCCAGTCACCAGTCTACTCCTGATTTGACCAATAGAAAGCCAATTTAAATTCTTTTAGTGTCAGGTCCCTTGATTTCTGGTATTCATGGAGGATTTCCTAACCTCATGATCATCATTGTACATTTCTAATAGTCTTAAAACACATTCATTTTAGTGGATTACTGCACATCCTAGAGCTTTAATTCTGTCAGGAACCAAAGCAAATGTGCAGACTTTTACCCGTGTGGACTGGGGAGAATATTGGAGTCTACATGAAGAATTCTGGTTACATTCTCTGACCTATAAACTTGGGTATGGAAAACAAGGGTAAATGAAATGAAGTACCTATAAATTTCTGTGACCTCAAGCCTTATAGCTTGAGCCCATGGGGATAACCATTCTTAAAGCTTTTGGGATTCCCAGGTGGATCCTGGGCTGTAGACATCAACAACCCTCCTCAGACACAGGCTCAGCAGTAAACTAGCTGCAGGATCCTGTGGCACAGCCAAATGGGAATGAGGTGAGGGTAGTACCTTTGCTTGTCTCTGTTAGTGTTGATTTGGTTTTTCCCAAAGCTTTCTTAGGCTTCTGTGACTTGGGCTCTATCATAAGGAATTGGTGTGAGGCAGGGACCATAGCTACCAGCATGGCAGCTCAGTCATGTTGAAGTGAGGTCTGTGTTGTCAACATGCTTCTGTGACTAAATGGGGAGCAAGAGTCTTGAAAGAACAAGGCCTCTACTGGACTATAGGTCCCTCCTGCTGGGAGGGCAGGCCTGGGCTTTGATGCCCTTCTTGCTCTTCACCTTCAGCTTGGTGGTTCTCCAATCAGACATCTACTACTATGAACTAGAAGTCAATCTTTGATACCAGCAACTTCTGGGTGACGTGATGAATCACTAAACAGGCTTCTCGACCAGTGAATGAAGTGCTACCTCCAGCCTCGCTGCCTTGCTTCTGCTGTCAGTGCAACCCCAAGCCCCCTGCCAGTCGAGACTCCACCCAAAGGCCATGTTGTTTGCCTCATGTGTTTTATGGGAGCCAAGGAGTTCATGGGATGATAGCCTCTTGGATTCCTAAAGATCGAGAAATCTCCATAATTATGATTCTCAAATGTGTGACACAGGTTCTAGGGGCGCTGTGCAGCTGAGAGGCAGACAAAGCTGAAATACTGCCATAGAAAAGTCTAAGACTTTTCTGCGCAGATTGTCCTTTGGGGGTCATTTTTTCCTGGCTGGGGATCTGCCAATTTTGCAGCATTGCCATTTTCAGGGTATCTTTTGAGTGCTTTGGAAATATCACTTCTGACTTGTTGCTGCTTTTTAAGTGTTTATATATTCTTGCTGTGGCATATTATTCCTACCACTTCTATCCTTTGGTGCTAATTTGGTATCTTGGTGTTTGGACTGCAGAATCCCTGTCTTGGAGACGAGGGGATGAGAATATATCAACAATCTCAGACATACCTATACATAGAGATGTATGATATGGAATTGACTCATGATTATGTAATTGGGCAAGTCTCAAGATTTGCAGGGTGAATCAGCAAGCTGGGGACCCAAGCAAGCAGATGGTTAGTTCATGTCAAAGGCCTAACCAAGAGAACTGATTGCATGGTTCTGTTAGGTTGAGTTTGAGACCCTGGGAGAGTTGGTGCTTTAGTTAGAGTCAAAAGGCAAGACAGAAGCCAGTGTTCCAGTGTGAAGACAGCAAGGCAAACTTCTTAGAAGGTTAGCTTTGTTCTAGGCAAGTCCTCAACTGACCAGATGAACCCATCTACACCAAAGAGCACAGTCTATTTTATATCTTCAGGGTTTTTAAAAATTCTTACACATTTCTAGAGTTCTCTAGTCTCACCATGGAAATGTGGATTTAACCTACATGAGATGTTATCATTGGGCTCTATTTGGAGCTCTAGAAATTTATTGACATCTTATCACAATCACAGAACTTACTATTACTCAGTATAGTAAGGCTGAAATTGGCAAGATGCTCCACCTGTGGTGGGGAATGATTCATCTCAGTTCTCAGAAAGCCTGCTTGTTGATGATCCCCCATTGTGCCCAAAGGCCTAAAAACAAGTCTATGGTCAATAGTTGCCTTCTGCCTCTGTGTGGTGGTGTGCAGCGGCAATACCATGCCTGCTGTCTTTGTTCACATGTGGCAATCATACAGCAATGACTGAATCTTCCTTTTGGAAATGTTGCACAAGCAGCTTAGACACCACAAGAAAGTGCTTTAACGGCTACTGCATGGGTGAGCAGGTTGAAGCTTGGGCTCATTTCTGGGCCCAATCAGCTATTGTCCTATGTCTCTCAGAGAAATTCAAAATTGGAGCACTTATGTTTGTTTCTGAAAATGTGACTTTATAATGTCTTGCCTACCTGTGGTTGACTGAAGCCTTATCTAATGTTCACCATTAAATGGAAGTAGTATAGCAGTGCATTTCATTAAGGTTATAATAACATAGAATAGGCTAGAAGCTTTTATAGCTTTTCCTTAGAATAGAGGTCATTAAGCTTTTTACATCAAAGGCCACATAGTAAATATCTTAAATTCTGTAGGCAAGGGGAAAAAAATCAAGGCTATTATCAAGGTACTTCTAAAAGAACTTCAAGATTTACCAAATTCAAAACACACTGAGCACAAGTTACGTAGGTCTATTAACAAAAAGTCTCATGACAGTTTTGAACTTCATGTAGTCCATGTTCCAGGTAATCAAGATCAATTATAAATGTCTGTCAATAATTGGGTGCAGTGGGAGCTCATGGATCTCACTTTTGCAAGTGCCCTTTTAAGCACAAAGTGATACTATAATGCTAATTGCCTGCTAGATTAGCAGCCTGCTTTTAAAAGATGGTAAGCCAATTAATGTCATCAGTAGAAGCATCAAGCTAAACTTCTGACGTAGGCTTAGCTGAGATGACATTAAAGGTAAGAACAGGAGCAGAATTTACAAGGGGGTACATGTACCAGTCAGTGAAGACCCAAATGGACTTACACAGGCAAGCTGCAAATTATCATTTCAACAGCTGTTAGGAACACAGACAGTAACAAGTGTTGGTGAGGGTGCGTAAGGTAGTAAGAATCCTCATACTCTACAGAAGAATGTAAAAATGGTGTGGCTAAGTGGCCGCAGTCCACGCAAGCATCCAAGAGTATCGTTAGCATCTACCATCAGAGTCACAAAGTCATAACTGCCCTGGATCACACAGTAACTACTGAGGCTCTTAAGGATCTAGAAGATAGGCCTAGAGATGCTAGAGCCTTCTGGTCTGTGCCCTGGCTTTGAAGGATATTGGAATGCTTTAGAAACCTCCACTTTGTGTCACTGACCTAGACTGGCTTTTGAAATTTCCACTTATACTGAGACATGATAGTGCCATAGATGTGTTGGGGATGACAGTAGGCAGTGCAATGAAATCCTTACAAGAGGGTAAAATATGGACTAAAATGCACATAGGGACACAATTGGAATGTAAGATTCATGCAGTAGATCACTATCCTCATATACCATGCCACATTCTTCCCTATAGCATGGAACACAGAAATCTGGAAAGAAAAATATCTGTTCTTGTGCTTTGTAAGCTAGGATTCTAGCTGCAGTCAGACCATGCTAACTAAAGGAGCTTGAGGCTGTCCTTTACTGCCTGTCGGTGCAGCTTACAGAGATGTGTCTGTTGCTTGCTTGGTGTCACAGTAAGAGTGATTCCCCATATTCCTGTTTCCCCATATACTAGGAGGTCAATGTAGAAGTGGAATTTCCCACTTACTACAGGGGATCTTTATGATGTTTAAAGAAAATGGAAATGGAAACTTGATACACTAAATAAATGGAAATGGGAAAAAAGATGACTCTTACACCTGTACAACAGGATAGAAGTGCACTTTCTGGGGATGTTAAGAATGGGGAGGCAGATCCAATAGAAATAATTCTCAAGAAATCCCCAAAGGAAAGCCGTCCCTCGCTCTAAAGGATCAACCAAGGTAGATGATTGGCCTTCTGGTGGGGTGAATGCTACTCAGGGAGAAGGTATGGATTTGCAGGTTGGCTTGTAATAGGAAATTTAGCTTCTGTCTTAATGTGAGAACAGAAAAATCCAAAAGAATGAAGGAAAGTAAAGTGTAATGGTCGCCTGAACGCCAGCTGGATGCTAACAGGTGAAAAAACTCAAGATGCAGTAGATCCTAACACAGGTCAAACCAGGAGTATGGAACTTCCCACATCTCGCAGAGGGGTATTTGTTTCTCATTGTTCCTCTGACTAGTTCTATCCTTGCCTTAACTGCAGCAGGAGGGAGCATGGGGGGAAGGAGTTTACTATTGGAGGTGATCAGACCATTAAGCATGCTTACTTGAGATGGTATCACTTGAGCCTGGCAATTTTTTACCTAGACCTAAGGGTGACACAAAGCTTCCACTGAAAGTCAAGGATGGGTGCTGATCTGACTTTTGTTACAGGGAGATCCTCTTAAAAGCAACTTAGCACAGAGCTTAAAGATATGTCTAGCTAGCATTCTTCCTATCCTCTCTGGTTGGAGGAATGGATATTCCTAAGCAGTCATCTGTGCTTTAAACTTTAGTAATATTTCTCCGAGACAAACTACTAAACAAAGTGACTAGAGTTCATTTTACCAGCTGCACTACAGTTGCTTTTAGTTAGTGAACTGGCATACAAACAAGTTTTCCATGGCACAGTGAGTGGCATCTTTTGTTTGAGTCTGTTTCATTTGTAAATCTTTGAAGCCAGACTAATTGTGCCATAAACACCTTCAGATATTTGCCAGCTGCATTTCAATGGTGTAAGTTCATGTGTTCCTCCCAAGTTTCTATACATCTGTTGTTGGCTTCAGAACAGATTCAAGCTGCTTATTGATGAGCCCACCTTGTGGTGGCTGTATAGACAGTTGTACTTCTCCTCTATAGGTTTTTGGGATTGATGGTCACACATCACTGCCTTGTTCCATTAACTTATTAGGATTCATAACTTGGCACCAATCTAGTTTTCTGCAGCTCTGATGAGCTGTCATTCATTTCTAAAAGCCAGGATGGACACATGATTCTCCCATAGATCTCTTACCTTAACCAAACATGGCTTGATGTCACTAAATACCCATGGCTTTTATCTAATAATGGAAGTAGGTTGAGACATTGTGGTCTTAGTGGTCAGATAGGTACATAATGTGGTCCCTTGGAGATGACTGTTAAGTAGCAGCTGTGGCATTGAGGATGTTCAAAAGCAAATCCAAAGAATGCCGAGTGCTGATGTAAACACTTGTAAGGCAGGTGAACTGTCATCACTTTGTATAGTTCAAGGCTTCCTGGGAGAATAACTATCGACCTTTGGTAACAGAATGTTAAGACTGAAACCTTGAAAGAATGTGGTTGACTTAAAAAAGGCAACTTATTTTAATAACAGCTTTTAGAGTATCAATGCCAAGGGTGTAATGCCAAGGAAGAACAGAACTGTTTCCTGGAGCAGCAGGGACAGCTGGCCATGACTGCTGACTTTGCTTTGGACACGGTGCCTGCCTCTTCTCTAGCCTGTCTCTCACTTAAGTTTGGCTGTATGTCAAGTCCTAGTCAGTCAAATGTGACCTGAGATGTTTATGTATAAGTCTGGCTCATAATTCTCGCGTCATCTTGCTCTCCTCTTATCCTTAGTTCCCCGGCAGAAAAGACTGAGAACTGGAAAGAGGGCTTAGCCACAACATATGAGACAGAGTTGTTGGTGTATACCAGGGAGGTCCAGCAGGGTCACCTGTATTAAATCAGTAATGCGACAGAGAAGTCCCTTGACCACTGAAGTTTAGTACTAACACAACTGGTTTGTTTTTTTTTTTTTGCTGGTAGAATCTCCCAGGGTGTTATACACATACTATGGCTTATGTTCCTTCCTGGCTCTCTGATTTCTTGCTAGCTGATTGCTGCAATCTTAAACATGAAAAGGACCCTAGATCTCTCTAAGCCTTGAGCCAGCTGTGAGTGTACTTCTGGGAAAAGGGCTGCCTGCCTGGATCTGGGAGTCAGTTTTGTGAGTTGTTGGAGAAGCTTTGGACCATACAAGTTTGGACAATGACTTATACAGACATGTATCTGTCTCTGCTTTGCTCTGAAAATCAGTAGAATGGAGATTTTAGACTCTGTGTCAGTGAAGGAGAAGCTCCTGAGACACCCCATTCTGAAGAATATTACAAGAAAGAAAGAAACCCTTGGCTTATCTGTTTCCTGAATGGTCTGCTTAAGAGTCCTGTGTTACCTGTCCCTAACTACAACAGAAAGTCCCCTGCTTGTTTCCTGTATCCTGGTTCAGAATGCAGTGGTTGCTACTAGGATGTGTGAGGTCTATAGCTCTAAGCCAGTTGCCTGCTGCCAGTCTGCCCACCTGTCCATTCATGGTGGCAGACAGAGTTAGATGATGTGGCAAGGGTGGTGTTCCTTGAGTTAGGTTCTCTATGCCTAGCTTACACTCAGAAAATCCCCTGTTCTTTATCTGATGCTGTCTTTTGGGAAACCCTGAGTGTATCAAAGATCCCTCATGCCAGTAAATCACAGGTAATGAGGAAGTGTTCATTTTCCCATGACTTATCAGACTAGTCCAGCAAGAAGCCCTAGGCAAATGCTAACACTGCATCTTGAGGAGAATGGAGCTGCCAGAGACATTCTTTGAAACATTCATTTAAGTAAGTTCAACTTCAACCAGGCAGTTTCTTTTTCTTCTCGCCTTATTGCTGACTTCTCCAGCAGGGAGCCCACCTGCAAGACACCATTGATGTAACATCAGCTTCTGTCTAGTTGATTGTCAGCAGTAGACATAAGGCAACCCAGTGATTCCTGCCCACAAGGCTGGCATGGCTTCCTGGCTAAAGTGGGCACTCATACTGGCCTCACTGATGTGAGCAACTCCTTCCAGCTTGCCTACTGTAAGAGTTGTATTCTTAAATCTCTTCCTCCTCTGTGTAGGTCCTGGCAGGAACACATAGTTAACAAGGAAAAAAGATCACTGGGAATTGCTTCATGACCTAGATATCCGTAAAGGGCTGCTAGCATGGGCCTATGGACTACCACAATGTACAAGAGTGCATGGGAGGCCCAGTACAGTAGCCTAGCAGCTAAAGTTCTTGCCTTGCACGTGCTGCGATCCCAAATGGGTGCTGGTTCGTGTCCCAGTCGTCCTGCCTCCCATCCAGCTCCCTGCTCGTGACCTGGGAAAGCAGTTGAGGACGGCCCAAAGTCTTGGGACCCTGCACCTGCCTGGGAGACCTGGAAGAAGCTTCTGGCTTCTGGCTTCAGATTGGTTCCTCTCTAGCTGTTGAGGCCATTTGGGGAGTGAATCAACAGACAAAGATCTTCCTCTCTGTCTCTCCTCATTTCTGTATATCTGCCTTTCCTATTAAAAAAAAAAAGTACACTGGGGATGGGGGAGGTGCTGGTGTCTTGAGGCATGGACAGTGTGTGATTAGCCTCTGGAGACAGAGCTCTGCTCTCAGTCTGAGCTACTTAGGAAAGCGGATGCCTGTGATTGGCCCGGAAGTTAAGGCAGCCTTCCAGGGTTACTGTTGCAGGTTTGGGTTTGCCAGAGGCAAATTTTGCCAAGAGTGTAGCATCCTGTTTTCATCTCAGAACCTTAAGGTGCATGGGACTTGTCAGCATTTGAGACATAAGGCATAAGCAGCCATGGCTTGCTTCCACCACTATAGCTGATTGTCCTGGGTAATCAACAGTTCATATAGCTGGTCCACTGTTGGTGAAGTTCTGGCTTCTTGCTTTGGGCTTTTACCAAAAATGCTTGGGGAATGGATGAGCCGCTTGCATGCGCATTGATCTGTTGCTGACTTGCCATGACCTATGGAGAGGTGGAGACTTTCCTAACAGTCAGAGGGAGAATGGGAGAGAGGCAGATTCACAAGAACAGCTAGGGACCCTTTGCTGACTTCCTGTCCAGTTCCTGTGGCCTTGAACCTGGGGCGCTGTCTTTAATGGCTGGATATTTTGTCTCCTCAAGGGCAGCTCTCTTTTACTGCAGTAGGGCAGATACCTGCCTACTCCTTGGCTCTTTTCTGTACTCACTGGTTGTAGGACCTTGCTTGCTGAGTTCTTCTGTCTTTTGCCCCTGATTGACTCCTGATTCATCATCCTTGGCTCCACAGTGGCTGGCACAGTAGCCACATCTACGGCATGAGATTGGGCTGTAGGCTGCTGACTTCATGCATTTGGTATAAGAGTTACATCCTGTTCCAACACGCACTTTTGCATGCCTGGAATAGTTGTTGAAGTCTGTTTCCAAAAGCACTGATATTACCAGGCTGTAGAAGGATTGGACTTTGGGTCCCTGGGGCTTGGAGGAGAGTGAGTTTGCTGGCTCTCTGCACATGGGCTGGCGTTCCTGCTGGTGGTGGCCTTGGGCCTACTAAGTCTTCCTGGCCAGGTGACACAATGCTACTTCTCTTAAAATCTCTCCTGCCTGGACTTTGCTCAGTTCTAACAATTTAAACATATCCAAGTGCATGCCTTATGTTGGATATAACTGTCACATAGCACATATATCCATGGCCAGGAAGCAAAAAGTTGCAGTTAAATTCCTGCTTACATTAGATACTTTGTGGTGGTAGAATGGAGAATTCCTGCTCATGGCATCATCTCTGCTCACTAAAAGAGTGATAAAAGGAGCAAGGTGGCTACAGCCTCTGTGATAAGGGGTGTAGGGATTTGGCTCAGAGTTGGCTGAGTCTGTTAACCTTTAGGGAGGCTCAAACACAGTAAGCCACAAGCTGGAATTTGTGCTAGATTAAGGCCTTCATGCTGGGAACTGCTGGTCTTTGGGATATTATTACAAGCTATGGTGGACTTTTGCTAAGGCTCATTATTGGAGTGGAGCCTACCTTGAGACCTTTTTCAGCTAGTTTCTGAGGATCTGGTGGAATCATGTCTCTTGTTAACTAATTGCTCTTATGAGTCTTACCCAGTATCTGTGATAGATGCCTCTAGTGGTATTCCTGATCACACCTCAGTTCCTAGATCGGATTGTTTCTGAAGCCTTTTCTCTGATCTATGGCCAGTTATTCCTCCCTCCCACCTGGAACACCTGTTACCCTCAGCCGGACCCCAGGATTGTGACAGCTGCTATCACAACCAAATCAAGGCAATCCTTAGCTTCCTACCTATGCCTTGAGGATTTTAGCACCTTTCTTCCAAGGACGTCTCTGCTTGTATGACGGTTCTTGACCTCTGTATATGAGGTTTTGATAATGAGCTATCTGCCATCACACACTTTGAACAGACCAAGATATTAAGTCTTACGAACCCTGGTATTAACAGGGTGCCTAGCCTTTCCACATCCAGGTAGGGCAATGCTGCTGAGAATGATGCCTTGGTTGTGGAGGCTCACAGCCCAGTGCAATGGTTCCTGGTGCTCTTTGGGTCGGTTGAGATGGAAGACATCCTTATGGGGAGACTGGGTTCTTAGTCTTGATTTTCTCCTTGTCACTTCTCCCTTGAGAGCTGTCCATGCTTACACAGGCAGCCATGGAAACTGTTAGAGCCTCCCCCACTTGCACGGGAGCAGCAGTTTGCCTAAGATCAGAGAAGTTTTCAGATCAGAGTAGGTTTATTTTATTGAATGAGTTCAGTAATATGGGAGCAGAGAACTGTGACATTCCTTGGGTTGTTGGTTGGTTGAAATTTTATTTTCTCCACCTTCAACTTTTTTTAAACACAACTACACAAATGACTTTAAACAATTTGTAAGTGCCTCTTTGATGCTAAGGATGTTCCTTCATGCTCTTAAGTTAGTTCATAAATAAAGCGGATGAAAACATAACTACACCCTAGTGCTGTTGCTTGCACATCCAGATAATAGCTGTTCTGTGAGGGTATACACATTCAGGAGAAGTCACTTAATACTTCAAAATCATTTCCTAAATTGACATCGAACTATACTCATTTATAGAGTTGTGATATTTTGAAGTATAAGTTATTTAATCAAAATCAGGTTGTTAATATATATAACATAGTAAATTATGCCCTCATGGTGAAAATGCTCAACATCCTCTGCTCACTTTCTTACATACTATTGCACTAAACTTGTAGTTTGCTGTGGATAGTATACATATCTTAACTCCACTGTTGTAATCAAAGATGGAGTATCTTTCTATTTATCTTATAATTCTTTCAGATCTCTCAGTGTAGAGATCTCTTAACCCTATTTAGATTTGCTTTCCCTGTTTTTGGTAGATATAGAGACTTTTCTCCATTTCCCTCAAGTCTACCCATAATTGATTAATAGGATGCCAGGGTTCTCATGTTTGCTTTGTAGTCTGCAGCCTTACTGAAGTATATGTATATGCTTTCTTTGTTGGAGTCCTCTGGGTCTGCTATGTAATACATCATTGGCAGATTCCTTCTTCAGTTTGGATGCCCCTTGCCTTTGTTCCTCTAGCCTAACTTCTCTGGCCAGGACTTGCAGCACTACGTGGAATGGAAGGGAGGAGAGTGGGCATCCTTATCTTTTTCTACTTATTGTGGGAAGATCTTTCTACTGCCATCCATTCAGCATCTTAGCTGTGCATTTGTCACTCTTTGTTGCATTAAGACATATGCCTTCTGAACCTAACTTGAGTTTTTAGCATGTGAATGCTACAGTTTGTCAAATATTCTGCATCTACTAAGATGCCATGTAGTTTTCATCCTTTGTCCTGTTGTTCTGTTGCTCTTACCTCTTGCCTGCCTGAGATGAATGCCATTTGGTCACAGGGAGGGATCTTTCAAGGTGCTGTTGAATATGTTCTAACCCACTGCTGGGCTAGTTGGCAAGTATCGGCCTTTTTGAGTGGTGGCTGGTTGAATTTCTCTTGAGAGTGGTCCAAGAGGTCTTACTGTGCTCTTGCTGGAGCCCCCAGTTTCCTTCACCTTTCCACATGTAGCCCTCAGTTGTCCAAAGCTGTGATGGTATCTCCCTGAGTTAGTCTGAGGACAAAACTTTGATCCTTAAGTAGCTTCAGTTTCCAAGTATCCCAGAGTGGGTCCTGAGATGAACAAAGTTCTTGTTGCTATTATAAATACAGTCTGGTTGTCCCTGACCAGCAAGCCCAGACAAGTGAGCAAGCTCAGGTCTTAGGTTCATGCTTCAGCCTCACATTTTGGCACTGACACTCCTGAACATTCAGGATCGAGTCATCCTAGTACCTTGTGCTGTCTGTCTCTGAACTAAAATCCTGGTTCCAAGCCGCTCCAAGACCAGCAAAACTATTTCCTAATCTGCTGGACACCTCATTCTAGGGGTACTGGAAGCTGTTGTGGCAATGTTCTAGGTGTCCTTGCTGCTCCCACTGCAACCTTGTCAATCCTGTGTTATCTGAAGACTGTATGTGGAAGACTCCTTGCTAGTCTAAGACCTAGTGTTGCTCCTCACTGGGATCAATGTCTGTGCTGTCTTTGGAGAAGAGTGGTGGCAGCTTCAGCCAGTGGCACCAGGAGCCCCAGAGCTTACCTCCCAGGCCTGACTTGACTGAGCCCAGACAGTCTGCCTACCTACCCTTAATCTAAGGGAAGACTGTCCTGGGTCCTGAGAAGACAATTTCGTTGGCTACTATGCCAGGCCCTATTTAAGTTAGAGAAAGTTTTTGGCTACCTAGTTTGTCAGAAGTGACTCTCTTGGGTTCAAGTCTGGCTTCTGGGAGTCTGGCCAGTGCCTTGGCTGACAGATGCATGTAGAAAGAGTTTGTGTTTGCTGTCAGGGTCGTCCTTCTGGTTAAACATGACAAGGATGCTTTTTATTTTGGGTTGTTCCCTTCCCAAATGTTAGCTTTCTGGGGCTACCTTGAAATACCACCAGCTAATTTGAATTCCCTGTCTCCTACTGGTCTACTGGAGACCAGAAGGCTGAGAAGAAGGGTTGTTTCTGATTAAGGGTTGAGGGGGACATCTTTGCCTTTGGTACCTAGCGGACTGGCTGATTTCTCACAGCCATAGCTGTCTTACTCCTCCAGACTCTGTCTTTTACATGGCATTCCCTGCATGGGTCTGTGTTCTCGTTTCCCTTTCTTATAAGGAAGAAAGTCCTCCTGGGGAATAATCTCCTACAGTGATGTCACTTTATCTCGACCTCTGTTACATTCTGAGGTCTTGAGTTTTAGGGCCTCAGAAGACAGCAGGCTCGGGAGGAGAAAGATTGAAGCCACATGATTACAACACACATCTAGAGGCTCTGCTAAGTCTCACTCTAGTGCTGAAGTGACTGAGTACAGCACTAAATACCAGGCTTCTGGGTTTGGGACAACCTCATAAAGTAGAACCTCAGTCAGCTGACTGGTCAGATTAGGCTCAGCTGTGATCTTCAGTGGTCTGTAACTTTTTGGGCTTGACTTTCCTGGTTTGGAAAGCCCAAGGTGGTGGCAGGAGTGCCTCCCTTATATATCTGAGGTCTACCTGATTGCAGAGAGTCCTGGTGGCCTGAGCTGGTCTCAGGTCTCTCCAGTTGTGCTGTCTACTGGAAGATGAAGGTAGAATTCATCTCCCAAAGTCAAAGTCATGGTCATTGAACTCCACCAGGACTCCCTGAAGGGTAGACTTCTCAAGGGAATAGCTGAAAATAAACTTTCCTGTTATTCTTGCCCCTCTAAATTATAAGATGCACAAGGATAAAGGGGCCACATCAGGATCCTAGAGGATTGAGTCACTTGCCTTGGAAAGAAGCTCAGGGATCTTTCTGTAACCCCATTCTGCCCAGGGGCCAGAAAGAACTGATATAAGACATGGAGTTTAGAGCTGCTGGTAAGCCTGGGTCATAGCCAAGACTCCTTTGCCTCCCTCAGGGCATCTTGGCAACCAGATGATTGGTTCCAGATACCATTTCTGGCCTTGGGCTAGTTCTGTCCACCTCCATGTGGTGGCTCTTGGATAAGGCAGCATGAGGCAGGACTGAACTGCTAATACAGCTGGAAGGTATCTTAGGAGCCTGTCACTTCTATGCATTAGGAAAAGGAAGGCCCAACTCAGGAGACATGCTCTGCAGTCAGAGCTGAAGTTTCTTTTGACTTGGTGGCCTCCTAAGAGCAGCGTGGACTTTGTTCTAATGATGGCGTGAGGCTGGGCAAGTCACTTGTAGGGAGCAGAGAAGGCAGATACCACTCTAGAAAGCATCATGTAGCACAAAATTTGTTACTTTTCTCTTGTGTCATTATTCTCTCCCTCTGCCATAAACCCACCTGGATTTGCTTCTGTGACATGGTTCTGGTCCCTGTTCTTCCCCCTGCCATGGGATACACTGGATTCGTCACCTTCTGTGTCTGAGTGGCCTCAGCTGATGCTCAGGGTGTGGGTAATTTTCCTCACTTTGTCTTTGCTTAGTGCTTCCTCGCCTAGTTGGGCCATAGCTCTCTTCTTGGCTAGCTTGGCATGTTTCCCAAGCTGTCTATCACTGCCCTCACCCTTGGCTCTGCATGTCTAAGACCTAGTATTTTGTAAAACTTGTGGAAATGCCACCAGTCCAATAGGTCAGTGACAATCTAGCAGTAAAACATTCTAAGAAAAATGAGTATTTCTGCCTTTGAGGCAAAAAAAAGAGGGGGCTCCACGCTGCTTCGGGCCTCTGGCAGCTTGCTGAGAAGTAACATGCAGCTCATTTGGCCATGCCTGTGTGGACTCTGGCTGTGCCCCTGGGAGTCTCATAATCTTGAGATCCTAGTACCTCCAGGAAACTCCTGGCATTCAGGGCAGAAATAAAGAGCCTTCGTGCAGGTGGGGACCTGTAAGGCATCACTGTTCAACCCTACCATTTCTGTGCAGTCTGTGTTTTCCTCTTCTGCTTTTGCTCCCTGGACTATATACTGAGTGCTAAAGCACAAATATTAGAAACCAGCCATTTCCATCATTTCTATATATATAGGGGTGGGGGTGAGAGGGGAGATAATTGGGTTTCTCATGAGACTTTGTCATCTCCCAATGACAGTCTTCCTGTGTTTGCTTGTGCTGTCACTGAGCTAGAACATCTTCCTTACATTTACCTGTGGTCCTAAGAATTCAGAACTATTTTCCATCTATAACTGTCACCTTGACAGGTAAGTATAAAACAAAGGGTTTCCTATTTCCAAACTGATGTGCTATCTCTCAGAATTTTGTAGTCATCCTTATTGCAGATAAGCTCACAGGAGGTAAGGTCCACATACTTCTTCTCTCTGCACAGTGTGCCCTTCCACAATGGCTGCTCTTCCAAACATAGCTCTTAAGCAGGTGTCTGTGCCCTATTAGGTCACACTTGCTGAGTAGCCCTGAACAGTTATTGGCACCTCACAAGAAGCCGCATGGCTAACGGACAGTCTGTATCTGGCTGGAGATGCTTGTCTTGGTGTTGTCCCTTCTAAAGTGCATGTTAGCTTTGATCCGACAGCACTGTCACTACTCCTTGAGTCAGCTGCAGTCACCTTGCTTATGTGAGTTCTGCCTGTTTCCACTTTTCAGCCCAGCAGAGGCTGCTTAGCAATGTGGAATTGGCAGCTTGGCCCTCCTCTGGCTCGGGCTGGTGACTTCTCAGGCTGGGTCTATTCTAACTCTGTCACCTTCACTGTCTACCTGCCTGTTGAACCTGTACATGCCATGGAACATCTCCATTCTTCCATAAGGCAAACACCTCCCCACCCCTGCCATGCTGCGAGTATCTCCTGTGACTGATATGGTGTCCTACAAAGCAGTTCCCCTGAGGGAGCCATCCCATGAAAGTAATGAATGGCCAGTATAGAAACATCTGAGTATTTTCTAGTTTTAAGAATTCATCGGGGGCCCGGCAGCATGGCCTAGTGGCTAAAGTCCTCGCCTTGAACACCAGGATCCCATATGGGTGCTGGTTCTAGTCCCGGCAGCTCCACTTCCCATCCAGCTCCCTGCTTGTGGCCTGGGAAAGCAGTCGAGGATGGCCCAAAGCTTTGGGACCCTGCACCCGCATGGGAGTCCCAGAAGAAGTTCCTGGATCCTGGCTTCGGATCGGCATAGCATCAGCCGTTGCGCTCACTTGGGGAGTGAATCATCAGATGGAAGATCTTCTTCCTGTCTCTCCTCCTCTCTGTATATCTGCCTTTCCAATAAATAAATAAATCTTAAAAAAAAAAAGAATTCATTGGTTGCTATCGGATCTTCAACAAAACAATTTCTAAGAAAAACTGTGATGCACCAGTTTCACAGAGAATATATTACACCAGTTCCTGTCCCATGAGACTAGTTTACATACTTAAAATCTCAAGTCAGAGCCATGGAGCTACAGTAAAACACCTGAGTTCCACGTGAGTTCCTCTGGAGTCAGCAGGTAACGTGTTGACACAGTGGTGTTAGCCTCCATGTGTGGGAGGTGCCTTCTTATTCCTAGATTTTCTCCTCTACTTTGATGTTCTTGACTAGAGAAATGTTCTAGAAGGTCATGGGCTCTCTGTCATGCCTGAAGATGTTTGGGATTTAGTTGTTGAACAAAGACTTCTCAAGATTTTTTTTTTTTAATTTGGAGGAACTCTCCCACTTCCCCTGGGGGTTTGCATTTCCAGGGAATGATTACTCTCCACTAGCAAATATGAGAGACGGAATCCAGGTACTGCTGTTCTTGAGACTAGGTTGCTTGCTCTTCTCCATACTGTCTGGCTTTGGGGCTATCCTTTCTTAGACCTGTTCTTCTTTCTTCCTATGGCCTTGACTGGCAACCATGAGAACTAAAGTGGTAGCTTTGTTCCTTCATTCTAAGGCTGGAGTAGCCACATTCTATGTGCTTAGCATAGCATGGAATCAAGCCCTCATCCAAGAAAGTCTGATTCTGAGAGTACCTATTTCTGTAACAGCCTAAGACCTCATCTAACTTTTCTATGTAAAGGGTGGATCTCTGTCCTTTGTTGGAGATGGTTGAATGTGGTACTTAGACTTGATTATTTTTGGGTAGCAATGATAGTGTGAACAAAGCACAGTAATTAGTTGCTATGACTGCCTTCTCTTCTCTTGCCTCTGCTAACTAGTTATTACCTCTTTAGCTTTTATTCCACCATAGTGCAAACATGTTACCAGACTTTTGATTCCACTGTGTTGAAGTCACAGGTACAGTATGGATCACTGGAAGGCAGTAGCCTGGAGGTTACAAATGACCTGCCCCAATGTCTTCTGATTGACTTTTGGCTCATGAAGCAAGGGATCACAGGAGTGGCTTGTCTCCGGAGTTGGAGCTGTCTACTGGCAAAGTCTAGGTGGCTCCTGGCTGCCTGTAGTTATTCTCCAGCTGGACTGGAGCAGGCTCTGGTCAGGAAGAAATGGCAAGTCGAGGCCCCTGTTTTGCTCTCTCCTCGCACCAGGTCACTAGAAGAATTGACCCTCAGGGGGAGCTTGGGCTAACTGGGAACACAAGAGGCTCAGTAGACTCAAGTAGTCCCTGGGATGGGATGTGAATTCCTAAGGTAAAGCAGGGTGCATGACAGGAAATAGGGGTTCTTGGGCTTTATCTCATTTATAGGGACCTACCATGCAGATGCATATGGAAATGTCTTTGCTAATCCTGAATCCTAGGATTCCTGATTCCTTTTCTAAGTCTGGGCATCAGATCTGTTGGTTAGCCAGGTCAAGTTTAACCTGCAGGTAGCCTGGCAAATGGGTGTGAGTGTGGTTGATGACAACTGGGCCAGTGTGTAGAAGGAGTCAACATAGGGGTGGAAAGAGACGCTGACTTCAAGACAGCCTTGACACAGAGGCCAAGATGATGAGCCAATCAGAGTCTGACATGGAAGTGCAGCTTGCTAGGTATGGGGCATTACGAACAGGCACATGGTCACAGGGGCTCCTAAAGGGCTTCTCCTCAAAAACACCTGGGGATTGAACACGTATCTTATGCTCATGTGCCTACATCCTCCTAAATCCTTCTTTCCTGACTTCTAGTCCCTAAACCCTGGTGTTGAGAGGGCACCATCATATCTTGTCACATCGCATAGTGTAGTTGCCTTTGAGTTCTCATAGATACAAGAGTTGTCCTCAGGAATCAAGTGTTAAGCTGACCTAAAGAGAAGTGAGGGAGACCAAAGGTTTCTCCAGAGGATTACTTCTGTAGCTTATGTTGCTTGTGTTGCTTGAAAAGTCTACATGGCACAGGCAGTGTGTTCACAGGGAAGTATCAAGTAGTAAATGTACTTGGGTAAGACATCCCTACACCAAGGAAGCCACTGTTTAGAGGGCATAGACTTTCTTAAAGATCTGTGATGGGGAGAAGGGGAGGTGGAGACATATCTAATGTTCACTGGTTACTCTCTAAATGCTCACTACAGCTGCAGCTGGCAAGGCCAAAGACAGGAGCTATGAACTTGACCTGGCTACCCCTGTGGGTGTCGGGTACCCAACTGCTTGGGCTATTCACCTGTGTTCCCAGGCACACTAGCAAGAAGCAGGATTGGAAATGGGTGGAACTGAAACTCTGTGCCAGCGTAGGATGCCTGTGTCAGACACAGTGGCTTAGCCACTGTGCCATAGTGCTAGCCTTTAGAATCTTAATATAAGAAACAAATCTAGTCTTCTATCCCTGCTAGTGTTATAACCCTTTGAAAATCTGGTATTCCAAGATGATAGCTGTTGGGTTTTTGGAGCCTGTAATGGAGATGTTTGGGTAGTGATAGTGTGGGCTCATGGTACACTGACATCACAGGACTGTAGAATTACTTCTGTTCTTTCCTTTTCCCCTGCTCTCATGTCTTGCCCCCAATCCAACTCACCTGGTAGATAGCCATGCCTATGTATAAATTGCTTTAAAACATTTTCTCTGACAAAGTATTTCATATGCATGTGTAAACCAGCCAGCCTCTTTCTTGCCCACTCCTGTGTGATAAACCCACCTATTCATGGCTCATGGCATGATGCTGTTACACCTTCCCCAGCTGCTGTTCCTGGAGGGGGAACCCAATTAGCTTGGTTTCTGTCGCTATGAATAATACCAAGAATATCCTTATGCGTGGACCTTTATCTGCAAGACAAATTTTATTCCAGGCCCAAGAATAGAACTGCTTCATTTGCTAAATGCCACCTTGTCCTCCAGAATGAAGGCGTGAGTATTTTTGTATCCCTATCAATACTCCGTGTAATCGTGCTGCAGAGCACCTGCCAGCGTGACAGGCTTGAAGGGATTTTTGTGTCCCCCGCATTTGAGGTCATTCATTATCTCATGTTGATAGTGTTTTGTCTGCCTTTACCCTTCCTATTGGTGTGACCACCTGCCTCGTCTCAAAGGAACTATTTCTATTTGACCTAACTTTGCTCGCAGTCTTGCCCACAGTGGAGAATTTTGGTCAAACTGACTTTAAGGCCCTCATAGAACAAGCCATACAAAGCTGTTTTTTTATCCCTCAGTTACAAAATCCATGTTCTCTTTGGAATTTAATCAATCTAGACTCCTTTCTTTCACGGGAATAGCTATGGCTAAGGAGCCTGTCTGGAAGAAGAGAAACATCTGGTAAAGGAATGTCTTCATCTATCTTCTGTAAAGCAAACCTGCTTCCCAGAGCAAGAAATGTGCTTTTCTGAACCCTGACTTGCAGTAGTCTATTATTATTAGATTGTGCTTACACTGGATTCTTGTCCCTGACCAGTGTGGCCATGTATCAACAGGCAAACACCCCTTCAGACTTTGACTTGGCAATTTATGGACATTTTTCTCTGTGATTTTAAAATAAGCTTGTATACAACCTTAAGCAAAAAGATTTTATAATCTCTTAGAACTGATAAGCTAACCTAGAACTGAAATCTTGAATAGTCTGTTCTTGGGGGGAAAAATCACTCTTATTTTTCTAATTCTTAGAAATATAAGGATCCTACCTTTCCCAGGTGTATTAGGTCTATTAATTCCTGAACAGCTTTCCTATGTTTGTGGTTTTTTTTTTTTTAACTTACTACAAAGACTTTGCACTTTGCAGTAAGAATGTATGTGCAGAAATTGAACTTTCTGGGAAGAAACCCTCCTGATGATAGTGTAATACCAAATATGTTACTAATTCTTAGCTTTTTATATCCATGTTCATAAGTGAAATGGACCTAAATTTTACTTCTAGCTAAGAACTAGACCTCATGTTCTACAGCAGCAAAATAATTATTCCCACCACAGCATTTTAAGACAAAGATTTATTTGTTTACTTACAAGAGAGATAGATACTCCATCTGTTGACTCACTCCCCAGATAGCTGCAATAGCCAGGCCTGAACCAGTCCAAAGCCAGGAGCCTCTGCCAGGTCTCCTACATGAGTAGCCATTGCCCAAACACTTTAGCCATCTTCTGCTGCTTTTTCAGGCCATTAGTAGGGAGCTGGATCAAAAGTGGAGCAGCTATGATACAAACCAGTACCCATCTGGGGTGTTGGCATTGCCGACAACAGCTTTATCCTCTATTGCCACAACATCAACCCAACCACAGAACCTTCTAATGCAGACTCCACCTTCTGAAATGCCTTTGGATGTAAACAGTCTTGGAAACAAGCGACTTGTAGCTCCTCACATGAGTCCAGAATGGATTAGCCCATCATGATGGGCTTTCTGCCAGTAGAGCTGGGAGTATCCAGGATGAACAAACCACACAACATTTTGGCCACCCTCCTATGGAAGCTATCAGAAATTGTCTTTCTCTGGTACTGCCTCCAGAAAGTCATGCATATTTCTCATGTGCACAATAAAAATCTGAACTTGAGAGCCCATTTCTGATTGCTTAAGGTCCATGAAGTTTTCCTCTAACTCAAATAAGACATACCTATATTCTTCTAGATGCTTCTTTATGTGCATTGTGTTCAGTATGGTTGTCATAAAAGTAGTGCTTTGTTAGAGAAAGTAGGAACATAGGATTTTCGCCCATCATTTGAAATGGCTACATCTGCATAGGAAATGAGATCAAACTTCATCTATTATAACCTGCATTTCTTCGTGAGTATTCATGCTTTCCATTGACTCCCAAAATATCTGTTATGGTAAATCTCATTTTTTCACTTAAGTAACCTACTTTGTATCTGGTTATAGTTAGTCTTGGTCTAATATTGTTCCTCTTGGTAGCCTGGTCCTCAAGGCAGTATAAGATATTCTACAGATATTTCATATCTGGATTGATTTGGTGCTACTTAGTGTCTTGCTTGCCCTTCTAGTTCTTAACATCCTGAATCAGACTTGGCATCTGATTCTTCACAGTCCAGCTCCAAGTCTTGATCTTGAATCCATTGTAACATGGAATATTAATATTATATCAAGGACCTTCTAGTGGCCTTGCACCTGGGATGTGATGGCATTAGTCTAATTCTTCATAATCCATATGATAGTCAGGGAGCTATTCAAATATCAGTGTAGCACTGGGTAAATATCCAGTGTCTGCTTCAGCCATCTGGACAAACAGCCAATCTTTGCCTGGGTCTAGAAGCCATGGCTTGCTGGAGCCACTTTAGCCATGCTCCCTGATGACTCAAGATGCCTGCCAAGGGAGCTGCGATATGACTCTCCTGGGAGTTCCCCTGTTTGTCTTTCCCACCTCTGCTAAGTGGGCAGGAGCTGTGCAACTCATGAGCCCTTTGTTCTGACAGCAAGTGAATTTGCTCTGGCTGCTGACTGTCAGGACCTGATGTTAAGGTCCTAGTTGACTCCCTATTAAAGAGCTCTTTAGTGGGTTTCGTGCTTATCTTCTCACCAGGAGATTTCCCCAGGGTGCTATCCTGGGGAAGGTGGCAGCTTTGAAGCAGCTGGGAGCACGTAGCTGACTGTGCAAGTCAACACCCTCTCAGTGTGAGGACTGTACATGATACAGCACTTGCAGTGATGGTTGTGACAGTGGGGGGTGCTGGTGGAGAGATGTGTGGGAATGGCATCCTTGTAGTGACCAGGACATGTGTGCTACTGTGACTTCAATCTCGCTAGCCACATCCGGGTGCTTCCAGACATGCTGCGGCTGTCGGGGTAGCACTTTGCTGGCACCCATGGGGCCTCTGAAGTGCATGAATTGCATGGATTTAGAAGATGTTTAGGAGGTAGTACTAAAGTGGGGCATAGGAGCAAAGTAGGAAGCTTTTTGTTCCTTGGTAGTTCATCTTTGGATCAATGGCTTAATGTTAACTGAGCAACCTCCCCTCTGGTTTCACAGACAAAAGTGAACTTGTGTCTGGACAGTCTTTGGGGTTGTTCATTTTCAGCTACTAGAGACAGAGTAGCCTGAAGACCAGGAGCAGAACCTTGACCAGAGATCAAGGCCTGGAGTGCTGTTCACTGGCTATCCAGAACGGTGAGGTCAGGCTGCAGACTGAGAGGTGAGGTTGAAAATAAGCACTGCACACCTGCAGCACCTCTGCTGCCCAGAGCTGCCCACTGGCAATGAAGCAGCAGGGATGGGGGCAGGGAGCAGAGAGGCAAGAGAATGCTACCAAGACACAGGCACTGGCATGGGCAAGGAAAGGAGAGGGTGCGAGGCTTACAAGTGTCTTATGGGAACCAGCTGTTCGAAGGCTACTGGGAACATCAAGTGGAACTTCACCATCTAGTTGGGCTATCGTGTTGGGGCAGGATATTAAGATGAAGAACATGAACTCCTAAGCTGTGGAAAGAGAAGACAGGCACCAATGAGCAGGGTAGAGGCTCTCTTGAAGCTTGAGACTCTGTGTAGGGCTGGGAGGAGACAATCAGTGGGAAAGATGAAGGTAGACAAGAAGGATACCTGATAGGGCGGACTCCTCACAGAAAGATGGGCAGCAGGCTGAGAATTGTGTCTGTTTAGTTCCCATCACTGGTTCAATGGCAAATTATTGAGCTTACTGTTGACCTTGTTTCCAGGAAGCTTCCTAGATTCTGTTTTCCGAGATGATGGACCCAAGGAGCCTTCTGGGAGTGGCCTCAAAGTCTGAGGCCAGCATCCCAGGAATGTCAGTGGTCGCCTTGAGGGCTGAAGTGTGGGGAGAACATTCTCATTGTAGAATTTTGATGGAAAGGAAGCCCCCATTTGCAGCTGTGGTTCTTGACACTCGACCCAGTATCTCTTCTCACTCTCCTTCCTCTCTTTGGAGTGTTTGTACAAAGCAGTAGCATCTGGAGTCCTTGCTATGTATATCTGGCACTAGGCCTGCTCAGTGCATGTGTATGCAAACTGTAGAACTGCCTTTTCTGATTTCTCTGAATCTAGCACCTTCTCTCCTACCATGGCATCTGCACTCCTGTCAGCTGTGGAGAAGAGGGCAATGGCTGCCTGTGGCATCAGAATAATGTGCTTTGCTCGTGTGGTTTACTGCAGCCAGGACAAGTGCTGTGACTGACCCCTACTTTACATAGTCTGTTCTGATTCCTGCTGGGCTTGTCTTCCCTTATCCAAACTCTGAGCCTGTCTTCTCTCACCCCTGAGCCCCATAATCTCACATGCCATGAAAAGAAACATCCAAGACCCAAGTCTGTGCAGTTCAGGCCCAGCTCTCATGCTGTTTGGCTCTAGTTGTGTATGCCGTGTTCTGGTTGGCAGGGACAGATATGGCAAGGACTTGTCATGGCTACCTCTTGGCTGAACTTTAATGTACGTGTCCAGGCATCTCTGATTTTCTTCCCAGATGTTTCCTAAGCACTCTTGGGCCCAGGGGTGGCTCTAGAACTTTCATGTGAGACTTATATTTAGGAGTTCAAGGCAATTTCCTGGGGTGCCAGCAGTTCTGCCTTATACAGACCACCCCACCTCCACAGATGTTCTTTCTGGGCAGCTGAGTGATATATATTGACCGAAGGGATGGTTTGGGCTGCTCTGAGGACTGCACCATCAGGGAGAGGAGTGTAGAACTCAAGCAGGAACCATGGGTGCTGTGGCCAAAACTAGCTTTGAAGTGATTGAGCCGAAGCATCTATGGATGAGACTGTTGGACAACTGGATCCATCTGGGCAGCTCTTCTGGTCCCCGGCTCCCTTACCCAACTCCTACCATGAGACCTGCTGGTGAGCTTTCTTGGTGACCATCATGCTCCAAAGCACTGTGACTTTCAATGGTCTGAGAGATGGAGCAGACTGCCAGGACTGAGTTTTTAAACTTGGGGCCATCTCTCCTCTCCCAGGCAGCCTTCTTGACCATCACCTTCCCACCGAACACAGTATGACTGTTGGGTAGAAACTGCTCTGTGGCCCATGAAATCCTGGCATTCAGTCTGGAGCAGGTCCTTTGTCTTCAGAAGATGATGGGTGAAAATGAAGACCAACCAGGCCATTGCTTCTGGCTCCGGCTCCATCTAAAATCAGGCACATCACAAGGTAATGCCCCTGAATGCATGCAATTTTTTTTTTTAAATTTTGGACAGAGAGGCTTAAGGGAGAGTACACAAGAAACTTAACAGTTGGGTTGGGGATAACCAACCCTTTGACAGCCAAACATGGGGTGAAGAACAGGATGGGGATAGGGTTCTGTTGTCTTCAGTTTATCTTGGTCCCAACTCTCAAAGCTAAGAAAAAATCACCAAATGGATTCACAAGGCATGGAGCATTGATAGCTACTTGATACTACTATATGTAGAATCGTCCAGAAACTTTGTGGAGAGTGTTGCAAGGCATCTCTCTGGATCTGTCATGGAATTAGACTTACATTGGGAACAGAACTGGAACTGAAGCTAGAGACTGTTTTCTTTGGCTGAAGGCTACTGGTAACCTTGTCCAAATGGTGGCCATAGTTAGTCACTAGATCAGTATCGATAGTAGTAGAATTTATAACAGCTGTGGCCCAGTCAAAAGATCTCAACAGGCATGAGGCCAACAAGAAAGAAGTAGAGCTCTCTCCCACTTGCTATTCTCCAGCATCACGGGGCTTCCTAGAAATATTTTCTGACTTACTTCTCAATGAGACTCTAGGATGACCTCCACTCTACATTTTACTAGCCTGACCCATGGGGTATTTGGGGCTCTCTGGCCCTGGGCAGGGGAACAGAAAAGAAGAAGCACTTTTGCTAAAAGGACCTTCAGTCCTGGTGCACTCCTTGCTTCTGCTATGTGGCTTGGGTCCCTGTTCCTCAAGATCTACAGAGGCCTCACATGGACCCTGAACCTAGTGCTAGAACAAGACTTCAGCTTCAAAGCCTCTAAGTTGTGCTCACTGGAAGAGGCTTCTCCTGTCCTCTGGCTTAAACCTCCCTAAGTTCTTGGTTTAGCTCATGGATGCCCATTCAAGTAAAAACTTCCTTCCCTACCATGGGATTTGAGTTTGCATTTGAGTTTGGTTTGGGTTCATAGATTTACCTGCATATGCACTGTCTTCTTGCTAAGTTCCCAAGAGGATGGCTGGGCCACTCACTGGCATTTTTGTTTAACATAGATCCCAGTGGCATCATGAAAAGCTGAAGTCACATGCTGGGAGGGTGCCAGGTGGCCTTGACATTTATGTCCCTGTAGTAGGAGACTTGCATTATTTCCAGAAGAGGCTGCTCTGACTTCTGAGTCTTGTAGGTTCCGAAACTCCAGGACAGAGTTGGAAGGAAGACTTGTAGCTTGGGCCTTCTTGTGTTGGCTGTGGCTTGGCATCAGGGAGAGCTCCTTGGTGGCTCTGTGAAAACAATCAAAAGCTAAAATGTCATCTGCCTTGGAGCTGTGCTGCTTCTCTCTTAACTGTGGCAGATACATCCGGAGACTCCAATCCCCTATGAGCAAGTTGCAGGAGGCAACTGTGAAGAGGTCATGGTTCTGTCAATGAACTTGACCATGACTGAACCCCTGACCTCTGCTGTCCATATTCCTCCTGCCATGTGTGGGGAATTGTTAATTCTCTCATCCACTTGCCATTGAAGTGACCAACAATTAGATGCCTAGTTTTCCAATCTCTTGCAGGCAGAGGGGAGACAAATGACATAGGCTTCCATGAGCAAATAAACTTGAACTTGCCATGGATGCCATCAAGGCAAAGGTTCCAATAGTTGTGAATGATGCTGTCTGCCAACTGTGGTGGGTCCAACAAGACCAAGCTTCAAGCAGCACTGGAGGTGGCCACCTCTGTGTCTCACCAGGGGAACAGTGTGGAGTGCTCACTGGCAGAGCTGAGCTATTAGCAGTTGGATCTATGGTGTGGCCACTCAGATTCCAGCCTGCTTTGGGGATCCTGTGAGCTGTGCCTACTTTCCCCAACAAACTTCTACTTCTGCTTCAATCAGCAAGCTGGTTTCTGCTGCTTAAGACCTTTGTTGGGTTCACAGAGATTCTAGCTGGGTTGGCCACAGGAAAAACACCACTTCAGGGAAATGGGACTGGTCTACTGGCCTGGCTGGAGCTGAAGGCAGTGGCAATCCAGCTGCCATGTGGGTCCAAGACTTGTGGTATGTGTGGATCATCTGTCATGGAGTATAAAGCATTCTTAAACCTGTCTAGTGGTCACTCAGCTCAGCCACTGACTTGTCACTTCCTCTATGCAACTTTGGAGGTGATTTGCCACTCACAGCCTTGCTTCTCACAGATGGGCTCCTGCTGGACCTGACCTCCAGGCTGCTGCTGGTTCTTAGAGACAACATGTGCCATACCTGCTCCAGCATTGGCAGTCTAGCTGCAGAAGCCCAGTAGCCACGAGTGGCACTCAGAGCCAGACATAACTGTGCAGCTTTGCCTCTTGGCTCCCAGCCCCCAGCAGGACTCTGGGGTGTGCTGTGAGGCAACCTGGCAGGCTCTGACAAGAGATGCTCCGTGAAGGTCCCTGGGGACTTTGGGGTAAAGTTGTTGCTTTCAGCAACTTTCTGTAAGACAGTCCCTGGCCTGCTACCCATTTCCTGCTTTTTTGCCTGTAGAAGCCCAGTGCTAGCCAATGCACCCAGCTACCAATCACACATGCCCAATGGCCTATTGGTTAAAGTCCTGCCCAAGGGACCAGACATAGAGATCCCTAACTGTATGAACAGTTGCCTAAGTGGTAAGCCTTCTGTTGTCAAATGACTTCCATTCTTCAGTCCCTCCTTGTGGCTGGCTCATGGAGAAAAATCCTGGACTTCTACAATTGGGTACAGACATCAACCTGGCATTAGCAGGATACTAACTCTTGGGCATTCCAGCCTTGCTCAAGGAGGCCTGAAAGAGTAAAGAAGGGTAGTTCACTAGTCTGTCCTGGAAAGACAAGGCTGAAACCTGAGTCTGTGATGATTTGGGCGAAGGTTAATGATGTGACTGGCTGGTAATAGACATAGAAGGAATAAGACCATGAGTAGTGACAAGGTGTGGAGAAGGAACATATAGATAGGGTTCTGAGGATGAACCCTGGGAGTGATGTGGATGCTCAGAGACCTGGTTTAGGAGCCTCGGTATAGCTGACCAACATGCTCCCTTCTTGGCACAGGTCTTTTGTGAAGACCTGGAGTCTTATGTTCTTGGGCCTCTCATCCCCCCAGAAAGGGCTGGTCTCTTGGGATAATGGAGTCTTCCAACACATCTGTTTGTTTAGTGCCACTACTGGAGAGTATGGCATGGCTTCTGAACTAGAACCTTGGAGGTATTCCTAGAGGCAGACACTGAGCAGTAGGAGTGACCATGGCAGTTGTTGCCATGGCAGCAAGGGTTCTGTTGGTAGGACTTGACATCCTGTCCTGGGTGTCTATTCTGGCTGGCATAGGCATTGGCAGTTGAGTGCTTCTACAAAGGAACAGAACTTGTTTTGCTGTGGTGTGCCCTGGAAACAGCCTCTGGTCATCTGGGAACAAGTGGGTGGGAATGGAATGGTGAAAATGTTGGCTTTGATTACTTTTGTCCAAAAAGATGAGGTCATCCAATGCAACAGACCACAGAAGTAGATAAAGTCCAAGGACTCCTCTGATAAGGGGACCGGTCTTACACTAGCAATGCAGCCAAGGGTCTGTGTATCAGGTGGCTTGGTTATGTGGCCATCTAAGTAACACAGTTCCTTGCAATTTTACACTAAAGAAGGTAGGGATGGTTAACAAATACCATAGTCTGACCTCTGTTACAATAAATACCAATCATTAAAAATCTTCTTGGTTGACTAATGTTTACATCTAGGAGGAGGGCAGAGTCAGTCTGTGGTGTAAGTGAAAGCTCCCTGGATCGTGCGTCTGATTGGGATAGAGCTGATAACACAATGGATATCACCAGAGCAGGCTTGGGTACTTCCTGGCAAGGTCCATGGGATGTGTATGTCTGAGTAACAATTACATCACAATTCACTGAAGCCCAGGGAGAATGGATGTTTGTTTTAGGTGGTGAGAGGAATTGGGTTAAAATAAGTGTTTTTTTTTTTTTCTGAAGACTTAAAATATTCTCTTGGCCTGGGTACCTCTACGCTGTTAAAGCATATACCTCTTGGTGCAGGAATGAATGCCTCCCCATCATGGAAGTGAAAGTACTAACTTGCTTTGGATAACTCTACAGTTCATGCTTATCACTAAGCAAGCTCTTCAAGCAATTCCAGGTCATGACTTTTTTGGGGCCTCTGGCTGAGCCTTGTTCTCAGGCCCTAAGTGACTGTGGATTATGTGGCCTTTATTGAACTCCCCTCTGCTAAAACAATGGGAGCTGTACGTACAGCTATTGGGTTAAGAACGCCTGCTGGGCCCTGGATTTGTGTGCTCTGGCCTTGATTTAACTGCTGAGTCCCCTCCTAAACCCATAAGGGGGTAGCAGTCCCAGGCTCATCTCATCCTAGAATGGACACTCCTGTGGCTGCAGGCAGTTTATTCAGCAAAAATCCAGGGTCTTTGTTTCCATGAGCACCAACATTGCACAGGCTTGTCCTGCTTACTCTCGTGCAATGCTCATTTGCTAAGCAGCGCATGTGTGGGCTAGGATGGCTATTGTCCTTGATGGTCTCAGTGTCAGGAGGTCAGAGATATGACTATAATCAATTGCCACTGTGAGCACCTGATGTTAGACGTGGCTGAGGCAAAGGCCAGAGAGAACACTGAGTAAGAGTCATTCTCATAGACCCAGGCGTGGAGAGTTGTATATAAACTGTCCACCAGCACCTTGTGCCCATCCTGGATGATTGCACAAGCCTGCTAACTGATCTCTGGACTCCCATTCCTGTCTTCCTTTATGTTCTTCATATGTCAAGTATAAGTGTTCTAAGCACACACAGTTCTTCCTGATAATATGTGAGAATGTGAGAGCTGGTTGAAACACAAATGCTGTGTTCAGCAGAGCTCTGGCTGCCTTGGGTAGCATCTGCTTTCAGGGCCGGCTGTCTCTGACTTCTGTGCCACCTCCGGCTGTTGTTCCCTTTGCCTGTAACTCCAGGACATCCTGATGCCAGAAAAACAAGGGCATTGGTGCCTAGAATATACTGGCCCTGGACTTCAGGAGTGTGTCAGTTTCTTCACCTAAGGAAGTGTGTTGGAAGGCAGACCCTTCTTCCCAGCCAGACCCCACAGGGTTTGCTCTGTATCCCCGCTCTGAGCTGTTCTTCAGGGTGGGGGATGTTTCAGGAAATGATTGACAGCAGCTAACATTCCTGGGCACTTGCTGTTACCATTAATGCTGCCTGTATGCTGATTCATTGGATCTTCCAGTAACCATAGGGAAAGGTCCTGTCTCATTGTATAAATGAGGAAACTGAGGCATAGAGAAAAAACTTGCCTTATTTTAGACAGTTGGGAAGATTTATCTCGGCTTAACTCCAGGGTCTTCTAGAATACTTCACAATATTCAGAGGAGTTATACTTTGCCAAAGTATGAAAAAAAAGTGATTTTTTAAAAATTTGTTTTGTTTTTGTTTGTAATTTTAATGAGCTTTTAAGGGCCTTTTGTATGTATGGATTTCAAAGTTTCATACCAAATAAACTTGGCTTTTTAGTTTCATTTCCTATGGACACCTTGAAACATAATCGTATCCTTTTCTCCCCATGTTTTTAGAAAGACAGAGATCTTTCACTGGTTCACTCCCCAGATAGCTACAATGGCCAGGGCTGGGCCAGCCCCAAAACCAGGAGCTTCATTGTCGTCTCACGAGCACTTGAACCATCTTCTGCTTTCCTAAGTGCATTAGCATAACTGGATCCCATAGGATCCAGCACCTGGGACTTGAACCACTGCCCATTTGGGGTGTCAGGGCTGCAAGCAGAGGCTTAACATGCTGTAATGCAAGACCAGCTCCCACACCCCATGTCTGTAGCCTAGGTGACAGAATTTGATAATGAATACTTGCATACCATTATCACTTCACTAAGCTTGTTTTATACTCTCATTTGCCTACCGATATTCTTAGAAACACTTCTATGTATTTAAGAGGTGAAAAGCAGAAGCTCATCTGCTGGTTTACTCCCCAAATGCCTGATAGCCAGGGCTGGGCTGGCACCAAGAACTTCCAGGAACCTGATTACTTGAGGCATTGCTGCTGCCTCTCAGGGTCTGCATTAGCAGGAACCTAGAGTTGGGACCTAAGGCAGGTGTCAAACTCAGTACTCCAGTGTGAAATGTTGGTGTCTGAACTGCTGAGCCAGATGTTGCATTCCCTCCATCTTGTGTTCAATGCATCGCAGACTTAAGTTGCAGATATCTGTATGCTTCCCCTATGCTTTCTATATTGTGAATAAGAGAGTATGAGAGCTGAGATTTTTCTTTTGATTTATAATTGATATGAACTTGGACTTGGAGCCACCACGTCCTGCTTCTGTAAGAAGCATCACAGAATGTTACCCTCATTCAATTACCTGCCATATGCAAGAGAATTGGGCTTCTGAAGCCAGATACAACTCCCAGCTAGTGGACTGAACCCTCACCAGATGGAAAGCTGAGCCCTCGGACCCATACAAGGACAATAGAAGAATGAAAGTGTCTGTGTGATGAAAGGGAAACTTCAAATGAAAAAAATCCTAGGTGTAGTTTGGAAGTAAGTATCTGACAGCTAGGTGTGGTGACTCTGGTGGTGGATGTAGCATGTTCAAAGGCTGTGAAGTGGGATGCTCTATACACCTGCTGGGGGCCTGGTGTGGTTCGAATGAGAACTTGCTAGGGCTACAGCAAATTTCTGCAGACCTAGTGGCTTCAACCCCATGGACTGAGGTTGACGTTTGGCTTAGTGGTTGGGAATGCCAGCTGTGCTCCCAATTCCAGCTTCCTGCTAATATAACTCCTAGGAGGTGACAATGATGGCTCAAGCAGTTGCGTCACTAACACACACACAGGCAGACCTGGATGAAGTCCCCAGTTACAGCCCAGTCCAGCCCAGCCTGGACTATTGAAGGCATTTTGGGAAGTGAACAAGCAAATGAAGACTCTGCCTGCCAAACCCAACACATGCAAGCTTATCACGTTGCCATTCTGCAGGCCCAGAGCCTGGCATAGGGCTTGCTGAGTTCAGATGACAACCTTGGTGGGTCTATGCTCCACACTCCTTAGAGGAAGTCGACTTCCTTGCCGTTCTGGGATCTGGAATATTCTTTGGCTCCTGGCACTCTTTTATCTCCACCAGCGTTGAGGTGTCTCTCTTGCTGTGTTGTAATACTGCTTTCTTTGTCACATTGCTTGACACTTATCTCCCTCCTTGATCAAGAGGGTCCTGGGGCTCATCTGGAAAACTTCCTCCTCCCAACTGCCTCAGTCAACTGTGTCTTCAGAGTCTCCTCAGACAGGTGAGGCAACAGCGTCACATTTGCAGAGCTGGTGTCTCCCTAGCTGTGGAGCACAGCTGGCAGGAACCACCAATGTGCTCCACAGCTGGTCTCAAGTCTGGCTTATGTGAGAGGTAGTGCTGGGTGGATTTGACCTGGCAGAGAGGGAACAAGGTGGCATGTGGACGAGGGACTGTCCTGCTCTCACCATGGTCCTGTAGGACTTGGCACAGAAAGGGTCACCCGGGAAGAAGTGTAGAAGCTAACAGGAGATGAGAAGAGCCAGACTGGCAGCCAGGTGGCAGGAGCAGTTCTACCAGACTGAGCCAACTCCCCCTGGGGGCTCTCCGTCCTGGGAGACGTGGGCGCAGCACCCGTTCCACACGGTGCGAGGGTTAAGACAAGTCTATTACTGTTTCCTTGTCACTCTGTCACCCATCTAATGGCTGTCGATAGAGGCTGAATGAGAATTGATGGGGAGATAGATTTAATTAACCCCAGTGTCAGCAGCTGCCGGGCCGCCGGTTTGTGCGTTAATAGAGAGGCTGCTGGGCCTCTCCCGGGCTTTGCTGGGAGCCGGAGGCCAGAGGAGCAATTGTGCTTGTCAGTCGGCCTGGCCAGGTGGTGGAGAGGCAAAGCTGGAGCTCCGTCTGGGCCAGCTGCCTTTCTCCAAGATCTAGCAGCCACCTTGTCAGCCGCAGCTGAACCCCCGAGCTCTGCCCGCTTTTCTGGAGGTGCAAGCAGTGTGAGCACAGGGGCTGGAGCCCCTCCCAAGCAGGAGCGCATGTCCTGTTGGCTCAGCCTGGTGGCTAGGGTCCCCCTGTACGGATCTTGGAGGTTCCCAGTCACATTAGTGCATGACACTGTGTTCCCAGTATGGCAAATATATCTCAAACCTGCCTCTCCCACCTTGACTGTTGGGCCTCTGTTTTGTGTTGGACTTCCCCTAGTGGCCCCAGTGGGTGGCCCTTACCCCTCAACTATGAACGCAACTATGAGAGCATGACCAGTGCTGGAAGGAGCCAGGTCAGAAAACTACCTCTGGCTGAACCACCTGCTAGGTCCCATGGTGGCAGGGTTGATAACAGGGGCAACTAGGGGGGAGGGCTCCATACAGATGGGAAACTTGTCAGTGTGGCACACAGTCTGAAGGCATTTATATAAGCTGAATAAGCTGTGGGAATGGGTCACCCCGGAGCTGAGCAAGGAGCATATCAGGACTTATTGGGGAAGAGCTGGAACGTGGCTGTGTCCTGGATGAGACTGGAGAGCCTTTCCCTGCCCATTAGGATAGGAATGTCATTTGCCCCCTAGAAAGCTCACATGTTGAAGGCTTAATCCCCATGTTGGCCAAGACCCGTGGGTGGGGGTATACCCTGGAAGGAGCACAAGGTGATTAGAGAGAGGCTGGTACCCAAGCCTGAGCTGGTCTTACACAGCCATTCTAGCTACCTGTTACAAGATGGCACCCACCATGAGGTGACACAGCCTGGGGGTGGCCCTCACCAGGACCCATGCCTGTTTTAACAACAGATAACCTCACTAATCTACTGACAATCCCAGCTTTCTGCTTGCCACTCTGCTCACCCCAACTGTGTGACCTTGGGCAAATCTAAAGTGATTTTAGCATCCAGATGTCAAATTCTTTGTCATTTGCTGGCCTGACGCAAGATTCAATATGACAGTGCATGAAACAGGCCAGAGACCTGAGCCTGGTTGCTATCAAAAATGTGGGACTTCTCCCTAGACCTGGTTTTGGCCCAGAGAGGTGTGGGGTTGCCTGGCTCTGTCCTAGCAGGACCTACTCCCGTTGGGTGGGCATTGGCCCCTGTGGGAGCTTTATTTTGACAGGCACTTCTAAGTTTCAGATCCACAAGCGCTGTAATTCCCCCAGGTGTCTGTTACTTCACCCTGGGGAGGGGGCGGGGGAGCCTGCTCTTGGGTCCCGAGAGGCAGGGCTGTATTTCACCTGCTTCCAGGAAGGAACCTGGCACCACAAAGGGCCCCACACTGGCTGGGAGGCAGGTGTGCAGCAGTGGCCACACGCCCGCCAGAGCCCCGCACCCGTCTGGCAGTTCCCTCCTTGCTTCACACCTCTGCTGCCTTTCATTTTCAGCTCTGATTGGTTTTCTTGTTGTAACACATACCCCAGGCCCCTTCTTTGACCCGGGTGACAGGATTCAGCTGCTCCCTGGGACTCCAGCTGCTAAGCTCCCGGGTGGGGGAGGGAATTACCCTGCTGGAACAGATTCAAGTTGCAGGCACAGCGGGGATGGGGGTGTCCTTGGGGTGGTCCTGGCAGAGTAGAAAGAGCAGCCTCTGCATGGTAGAATCATGGGACTGGGCATGGTCAGGCTCTGTTGCAGGAAATGAGTCTTGCTTTCCCCTCCAGACCTCCCATTACTCTTTGTGAGGTATGGATGGCTCATCTCTAAGACATGCAATGTCTGTGTCCTTGGACGTGGGATGTCAATTGGCCATCATGCCCTGGGAGGTACTGGCTCAGACCTGCAGAGAAGGGATGAGACCATGTCTTGCTCTTGCTGCTTGCTCTGCCGAGTCTGGAAACTGGAGAGCAGGGCTGGGGAAGGGTGTCGAGCTGGCAGGAGCCTACTTGTCCCTCGTGGGGGTGCAGAAGGGATATGTGTGTGGTGAGAGAATAAATCCCCTCCCAGGCCTGTGATTGTCTCAACCTGGTTGGCACCCACAGTTGGCACTCGATGGGCAGGAGGTAGCTGTGCTCCAGAAGGGCCTTTGGAGGTTTGCTGTAACCAGGGGCTACTGGGCACACTGGATGTTGGTTGATTTGTCACCACTCAGGTTTCTGTGACTGCTGTCTTCTGAACCTGGAATACTGAATTGGGAAGATGGGGACAGGGGCTTCTAAAGCTTCCTGTTCTCTCCGCATCCTTTTTTTTTTTTTCTGCAGTTGAATTTTTTCTTCTTCTTCAAAAGCTTAAACACTTTCATTTGAGATGGGTGTTTGGCCTAACAGTGAAGCTAGGCTAGTTGGGACACCTGCTCCCTGCTAACACACACCCAGGGAGGCAGCAGGTAGTGGCGCAAGTAGCTGGTCCCTGCCACCCATGTGGGAGACCTGGATTGAGTTTCTGGCTCACAGTTCTAACCTGCCCCAGTCCTGGTTGCGGGCAACTCATGAATGATTTCTCTCTGCTTTTCCAATAAATTAAAACTTCTTTCTTTTTTATGGCAGTAAACCAATCTGTCAAATTTTTATTTTTTCATAACTAATTTTTAATGATCAGAGGTGAGGGAATAGGGATCAACCCATATGGGTCTCGGGTAGGGATAGAGAAGATCAGGGAAAGGAGGAGTGGTGAGAGCTGTGTCTGTGGCAGGGGTGGGGTAGAAAGAGGGTACACCACTCCTTGTTGTCAGATTATGTTAGTGCAAGGGAAAGAGGAATGAAAATGATCTAAGAATGCCACCTTGGGGGCCTCAGAGAGGGGAAGAATATCTTAGGAGTGTTATTTGAGAAGTCAGTAGTTTAAGAGATGGCATACTCCATCTGTCCTCAGAGGAGCTCCTCATTGCTCTCTTTGTATAAGTTCTAAGGCCTGCTGGTTATTCATGTCCACGTCAGAGTATCCACAGGCCTAAGTGCTTCCATAGAACATCTCCTAAAATGTTGTGCCACTTGCTCTTGTTTCCATCCTTTGAAGATGTACTTAAGGGTCTTCTACTGGATTAGAGGAGTCAGTTGTCTTTCAAGTTCATCTGGTTATGTTCTTCATCGTTTTTCTTTATGTTGTGATTTTGTTTTTATTGGGGTGGAGTCGGCAACGTGGGTGGCCTTTTCCTGCAGCACGTGCTCTGTGGTCAAAACACATGTCCATGAGTTGATCCCTGAGAATGAGGATCCCATAGGTCTAAGGGACTCACACAATTCAGGGGGCCCACTCCTAACCAGGTCACCATACTAGTCTTGTCTCCAATCCTGGTTCTCACTCTCCTTGGTGGGTGCTAAAGGCTGGTCTGGACTGTTGCCTACCCTATATCCAATACATTTTTGTAGGTGTGTCAGCCTGATCAGGGGCCCTTCTAGAACCCTCTACCAAGTGAGCTTTTACCCCAGAGGCTTCTAGTACCAGCAGGTACAGAGATATAATCTGTCCCACCCCCAGCGCTGGCTCTCATGCACACCAATAGTTACAGTGGCCTAGTCAGGGTAGCCTCTTAAACCTCTTATAGTGGGTGTCCTGGCCTGGTTGAGTAGACCCTCCAGAACCTCTACCAGGGTGCCCCCCCCACCAAGACCCAGCTATAGCACAAACCAGTGGATGTTGTGGACTGGCATGGCCCTTCCCACACCCAGATCTGGCTCAGAATTTTTCTAAAACAATGTTACAGATGAACCAATCCAGTTACAAAGGGGCAGGTGACAAAATGCTGCATTTACATGAACACATTAGATGTATATTTGTGACAGAGGGGATGTTTTTCCTCCCACAAGTTTATCTGCTGAAGCCCCTTCCCCCAGTACGGCTATCTGCAAAGACGAGGCCACAAAGTAAGGGAAACAGATCAGATAGGCTCATTCGGTCTCTGCTGCGTGCACAGGAAGGAAAATCTGGTGATGAGCCGATGAGGAGGATGCTGGAAACAGACTGGCAGTGGGGCCTTGATCTTGACTCTAGCTGGCTCCATAACAGTGACAAGCTTGCTCTTTATCCACCCCAACTGCAATATTTTATGAAAGCATGGGCTGAGGTGTATACAGGGGCATGCATATGTAAGCGAGACCAAATGCTATCATATAACCTTGCCCTTGCCAAGCCCATAGACTTGGAGGCATCCATGTGAGCTGATGGCTGTCACATGAAGAAACATCTGCCCATTGTCAGACCTGATGCTGCACATGCACCTGCCTTGGCCGGGTCTCAGGCCAGCCAGGAGCACACCCATCCCCTTGCCCTGAAAGTGACTTCTCTCCCACACATCAGCCTCCTTAGGGCTTTGCCAGTGCAGCGGCGAAGGGGTCACCAGTCCATCAGGGGCAGGAACCCAAGTTCTGACTTTGCCCCTAGCTATCCATTTAGCCTTGGGCAAGCGGTTGCCTCATGCTGGCCTGTTTCTCCAACTGACTTCTGTATCTGACAGGCTGAAGTTCAGTTTCTAAAAGTGTGACCCTTAGAGGCAGGAGCTTTGTAAAGTTGATCTAAAGTGCAGAGTGACAGAGAACGGGAGAGACAAACATCTCCCATCTCCCAACTGCTGGTTCTCTCCCCAGATATCTGCAGTGGGCATAGCTGGATCAAAAGTCAGGAGCTAAAAGTTCCTTCCCAATCTCCCATGTGGATAGCAGAGACCCAGACACTTGGGAAATCTACTGATTTCTCAGGAACACTAGCAGGGAGCTGAGTTGGAAGCAGATCAGCACTCAACCCAGCACTCAGATGTGGCATGTCAACCTGGCAAACAATGGCTTATTCTCCTATGCCACAGTACCAGAGGCCGCTTGTAAGGATATGGGCCACAGGTGAACTGGACCAGCCTGGGTCTTTGGTGTTAGGCTCTGTTGTTGCAAACTGTATCACTATGTAGGGAATGCTGACCCCTCCCCTCATGTCAGTCTGGAGGACAGGGGACTTGGTCCCTGAGCAGCCTGGGTAGAGCATACACCATGCAGAGCCAGGACTGGGTGAAGCATAGGGACAGAGGAAAGAATGCAGGAACTTGATGCTCCTAGCCAATTCTGAGACTTGCAGCCATAGGGCTTATAGAATCTGACACTCACTGCGTTCACCCTTGAAGCTGGGTTGACGAGGATGCTGGGTAGTTTTAGAACTGTGTTGTAAGCTGCACAGGGCTGTCTTGTGTGGATTGTTCCCTACAGAGCTGTGGTCTCAGCTGGGGCCTGCTGACTTTGTCTCTTCCTTTTTCCAGGGCCTCCAGCTCAGCCATGATAGTGAGCACAGCCCTGAGAACCAAGCCCTCAGATGTGCCAGGGCTAAGCTCAGGACTGGGTGTCCGTGAGAAGTTGGACAGGCTCCTGGAGTGCCAGGAGTTCCAGGACCTTGAGGTCTATACCAAGAGGCTAGATAGCCCTGGGTAGTCAGAGTAGAGAAGTGTGTGCCATATGGTTTTCTGTGGTCCTGATTCATAGAATTTGGGGGTGGGGCGGAAGGTAGGGGGAATGAGGCCAGGAAACTTCCTGGAGGAGAGAAACATTGGGCACGTTGCCATTTGGTTTCCATCCTGGCTGTACAGGAACCAGAGTCTCAGTGCTGCCTCAGTTTCCCCAGGGATAAAACAGGGCTGCTACCACTACCGTCTCACAGGGATTCAGGGGACATGTGTGAGATAATGCATGTAACACAGAGTCTGATATGCCATGGCACTTGTACAAGTAAGCTGTTCTTTGAGCTTGGCAGTTGCACAAAGCTCTGGGATACTGGGATGTTAGGTGCCAGATGCAGGGAATTCTGAGCCATCATCTTCATTGGCTATGGCGAAAGGCAGGGCTTGGGAGAGTCTGCGGCTACAGGGTCAGATAAGAGGACATGAAAAGTGCTGCTCAACTCTGCTTCCTTCTGTAGACATAGCAGGCAGCAGACATAGGGAAGTGACTTCAGAGCTGTGAACCTGGGACATGATGGATGGTGACAGAGCGGAAGAAAGAAAGAGCCAGAAGGAAGCAGGAAGCAGATGCTGGGGAAGGTGGGCTGCCCTGAGTTCAGAGGGCACCCTGGCTGCTGAGTGACTGTGTGGCAGGAAGTGGCTGGAGCATGAGCAGGGTGGGAGCAAGTGTGCAGAGCAGGCAAAGCTTTTGCAATTGATCTGTCCAAACACAGCTGTGCAGACACTGGAGCCCCACTGCTCCCAGAGGATGGAAGGACTGAGCAGGAGCTGAATGAGAGAGGCTGGGGGACGTGTGGCATGGGCATTCTTACATCTCTGATGACCTGTATCTCATGATGACCTCAAGGGATTGTAGCAAGTCCAGCCCCTAGGGCAAGGCAAGGCTGACCCAAGGTCCATTCAACAGACACCTACTTTGCAGGCATCCAGAGGAGAACATGGGCAGGAAGCATCTGTGGGCTCCTCTGGACAGGCATGTGCTCCTTGCGGGAACTTTAGAGGATCTGAATGACTTTGGATGTGACTCACTATCCAAATCACGAATCCTGGTTCTTGCAGGGAGGTCTGTTCCAACCCTGCAACTAGGCTAGAGTTAGCCAGGTAGCTTCAGCATGGTGTGGACAATCAGGCTTCTGGGCAATTCACTGCAGGGAAAATTCTCTTCCATAGGGCCCAGTGTAGTAGCCTAGTGGCTAAAATCCTTGCCTTACATGAGCCAGGATCCTATATATGCACCAGTTCATTTCTCAGCTCCCTGCTTGTGGCCTGGAACAGCAGTAGAGGATGACCTAAAACCTTGGGACCCTGCACCCGTGGAGACCCTGGCTCCTGGTTTTGAACTGGCTCAGTTCCAGCCATTGTGGCCACTTGGGGAGTGAATAAGCAGATGGAAGATCTTTCTCCCTGTATCTCCTTCTCTCTATAAATCTTATTTTCCAATTAAAAATAATAAATAAATCTTTAGAAAAAAAAAAGAAAAGAAAGAGAAAATTCTCTTCCCTGAGTTTTCTTGTGACTATACCAGCTGGCGCTTTGCTCTACACCTGCAGTGAGGAGGCACCTGTCAGCCCTGTCTGTGTGCCAGTCCTGCTCCGGTCAGTGCCATGGACCCCTGAATTTTCTCCTGGTGAGCATCTGCTTCTAGAACTGTTCCTTGTGTTGAAGTTGACATGGAATTGAGCAGAGCCCAGCTCTCTGAACACCGAGTACTTGTCTTTGGCACCCAACTGAAGCTGGAACTTGGGTGTCTTCTTCCACACCCTTCCCTGCTTCTAATTCATGCCTCTCCCCAGCTTAGCTCACTCACATTCCTTCCTTCATAAAAGTGGCAGATCTTTCACTCACCCCCCTCTTCACCTTGTTTCAAGCTGAGGATATGTCTTTTTGTGTCTTGAGCCCTAGTATCCCGTTGTTTCAGCATTCCATACAGCCTTGTAAATCTGATAAGAAGCCTTTTTGCCTTTATCTAAGCCACCGATAAAAGCACTAAACAGGAATGGTCAAGTCCAGAGAAAAGCCTCAGGCCTCAGGAGGATCCTCCGATTTAATATTGATTCCTTAATTAGCTCCCTCCTGATGTAGGCATTCCACCAGCTATGGATCGGGCTAATATCCTTGTCCACAGGTGGGTTTTGAGGGAATTGACTGCATGTTTGGGTGAAGGCCGCTGATTTCAGGTCAACAGTCTTCTGACCTAGGTGTCCCCAGACCTAATAGCAAGGGGAGTTGAGCCGGGACTCCCTCCTTGGCCCCCAGGCCCTCTGGTGATTGTTCCCAAACAACAGGTCAGCTCTATAGTTGTACTCACATTGGCCTAAGTGGGTCTGTCTGTCTGATGTTTTTAGGAATCTTGGATGTTTCTTGACTTCAGTTGTCCCTCGTTTGTTTTTGGTGATTTTTCAAGAGTTGCTGTTTGAGGTTCTGAGAGCCCATCTGTTAATTCTTCCACAAGCCATAAAGATCAGTTGTTCACACTAGAGGACAGACCTGTAAACCAGCTAGCTGTCCAGGAAGCAGGAAGAAAAAACAATGGCTATCTAAACAAGTCTGTGGAAAAATACCTCTTCAAAACAAAAAGAAATTATGAACGTGCTTACCACAAAATGATATGACATTCATTTTTTTTCCTGTCATACTGACAGTTCTTAAACATCAAGAAAGGAATAAGCATTGTGGCACAGTAGGTTAAGCTACCATTTGTGATGCCAGAGTCCCTTTTTTGGGGTGTCAGCTTGAGTCTGGCTACTTCTCTTCTGACCCATCCTCTTCTAATGTATCTGGATAGCAGCAGAGGACAGCCCAAGTTCTTGAGTTCTTGCTGCTCATGCAAGAGATCCAGATGGAGCTCCTGGCTTCAGCTCAGCCCAACCCTGGCTGTCTTGGCCATTTGGGCAGTGAATTAATAGATTAAAGATGTTTTTCCTCCCCTCCCCTTCTCTCTGTCATTTCGCCCTTCAAATATACATGTCTTTTTAAAACCAGTAAATAAAGATACAGAACTCAAGAAAAATAGGTAAAGGAGATGAATAGATCAGAAACAAGAAATATAGACCAACCTGTATATAGACAAGCTGTCTGACATTAATGTCAAACAATCAGATTCAATTTGATCAAACCCAATGGTGACACAGACATGGACATTTGCAAGTTTGATTGTTAAAAGCATAAATTGCTGCAGTATGTTTGAAAGATTATTTAATTCCATGAATTTAAATGCCTAAAGGTCTAAAATGCACACACTAGAGTATTCATTTCGTGAGTATGGAAGCATTAGAGGCAAATATTTGTCACCAGGTGGCCAATCACATCAACATACCTGTAAAATGGCTTAGTTATTACAAAGGATGAAGTAGCCCTACCTAGGGTGCTTTAGGAAAAAATATAGACTAGCATGGCAGTGTGATTCCATTTTTTTTGTGTGTTAAAAAACAAAAACTACACAGGTGGACACTTCAAAAAGTCCATAGGGAAAAAGGAAAGACACTGTTTTGGTTCAAAAACATTTTGAAAGGCGTATATAGCTTTTCATAATACATATTTTATGGGCATTTATTGAAAACCTCTTTGCACTACAGTAAGTGGCCGGATAGTGGTGTCCCATAGTGGAGTGCCCAGGCTTGTGTGGCAGCTCTGGCTTGTGACTCCAGCTGCTTGTAACTGCAGACTGTGGGAGGCAGCAGTGATGGTTCAGCCATATCAGTTGCTATAGGAAAAGTTGCCAGAAAGCCAATGTTGGCAGGGGGAATCTCCCCAGTCATCGCCCACATTGTGGAAGTGAACCAGTGTCTGGGGGTCGTCTCTCTTCTTCACAAATAAGTCTATTTTTAAAAATTTTTTATTATGTTTACGTAGTTAACCTGGGTGGAAAGGGTTGAGGATCAGAGGATAGTAGCTGAGACCATTGTTTACACATTGTCTTTTTCATCTTCCTGTATACGGGGGAGAGGGGAATACAAGAGGAGAAACCATGCCCAGCCTCCCAACCGCCACATTACCTGGGGGATGGGGAACTGCCACCCAGTGTCATTCCAGGGTCCCCATAGTGGAGCATTTTTTGAGGATTCTGCTGATGTGGTTTCAGTGGTTCTGAGATGCTGTTGATATCACTTCTCCAAGGATGAGGAAATCCTTCCAAGGCCGGTTGGCTGTCATAGTCCAAATTTTAAAAATTTATTTTTGCACCAAAGTAAGTCTTTTAATTCCACTTCCCATGAACTTTTGAAGGTATCTCTGTGTGTGCGTGCATGCGCGTGTGTGTGTATATGTGTGTGTGTATGTGAGAGAGAGAATGACCTACACAGGCAGCAGGTGTGATGGATTAATTGGCTAATTCTCTGCCTGCAAGTACCACCATCCCATATGGATGCCATTTCTTATCACAAATGCTCTACTTCCCCCAGCTCCCTGCTTGTGGCCTGGGAAAGCAGCAGAGGATGGCCAGAAGCCTTGGGACCCTGTATCTGCTTGAGAGACCTGGGTAGGGGCTGCAGGCTCCTGGCTTCAGATTGACTCAGCTCCATCATTGCAACCATTTGGGGAGAGAACCAGCAGATGGAAGATCTGTCTCTCCTTCTCTGTCTAAATCTGCTTTTCCAACAAAAAAAATGAATTAATTTTTTTTTTTAATGACCAATACCTCAACCACTGGACTTTGGAGAAGTAGACAAAGATTTTAATCTTTCAGAAAAATCTTTGTATATGGTTTTAGTTTCTTTCTTAAGTACATACATTTGTTTTGTTGTATTGTGTTTTTTGTTTGTTTTATGAAGTTGCTGTCAACTCTGTAGGCCTCCTGACCATTCCAGGAGTTCACCTGGAGCCCAGGGCAGGCTCCCAATTATTTGCCTGAATGGAGAGGGCATGCCAGGGCTCGAGAGAGCTGCACAGGAGGTGGTGGGGCAAGGAGGACTATTATTTGGCCTGTTTCCCTTTCCCAGTCCTCAGCTGACACTGAGACCCTTGAGATGACATTTGGAAGGCAGTGCAGTCCCAATTCTGATGCCTGAGGAGCCTTGGGCTACAAAGCCAAGGTCTATTGGTTGGGTTGTGATTGTTCCTTCAAGCTGGGGATTGAAAATTGTAAAAACGTTCTGAGTACAGGAGAAAAGGGAATGTGTGTGTGTGTGTGTAAGGCAGAGGGAGGGCTCGTGTGCTTTATGAAGCAGCAGATGTAGGGGGTGGTGTGGGAATGTGGGTCCCTTCTCCCACCAACATCAAAATTGCAGTAGCTGCAGATTAAGTGCTGCTGACCCTGGGAGGCAAGTGGCTCTGTTTCCAAGGGAACCGCATGCCTCAATCAAGGCCCTGAAAGGTAGGTGGAGCAGAAGTGAATAACAGTACCAGATGGATCTCTCAGCCAGACTGGGCCTGCGGAAGGGCCCTAGGAAAGTTACTTGACACCTCCTAGCTGTACTTCACTGGCAAGTTTGTGGGAGCAGCTGGAATCCTTTCTCAGGCTGCACCAGAAGGGTTGAGCAGGTGGTCCAGCACTTGGCCTTGCGTGGCTTCCTGGCCTCTGTCAGCCTGGTTCCCCCATCTACCTGCAGAGAGAAAGCACTGGATGAGGTCTCTGTGCATCCTGTCAGCTCTAAAGCCACCTCAGAGAGCAAGCCTCTTTGGCCTCCAGGCCACAGTGAGAGAGACAGTGGGGGACACGAGTGACATGACCCTCCTCACTAGTCTATCCTTCCCCAGCAAGTGGCACAGGCCACCCTAGTATCTTTAGGGAGTGAATGGGGCATCTATGAGGTCCACAGTTCCTTTCTCAAGAGCCCCGACAGAACTCAGCAGATGGCAGTCCCAGCTTCATGTTCAGGGTCAGAAGGATGTGATGGTGCCACAGAGCTGACAGAGCCATTGGCATCAGGCAGGCTGGCTTCACCTCCAGCTCTCCTCCCTCCCTCCCTGGAGGCATACCCTGGGGCAGATCACCAACCCTGCTTGGCTCAGCCTCCATATTCTTCCCTTTGTGGAGTGGAGGGTGATGGTGCAGCAAGCCTGAGAAATGGATACTACCTAGCAAACATCTTTCGCATGAGTCTTTCTATGAATATTTCCATAGTTTGTCCAGAGCCAGTAGTTCTCAATCCTGCCTGCATGCTGTAACCACTAAGGGAGCTGGTTAGCATTAATCCTCTGGGGAATTGATGTCCAACCATGCCAAACTTTTTAGAAGAGAGGTGGAAAAAGGCTATCGCACTTTCAAAAAGCAAAACAAAATTCCCTTGGATTTGTCCCTCCTGTCCCATCTCTCTGAACACCCCACCTCTATCCACCCCAGCCAAGAGCTCCCTCCAGGGCCTCTTAGGCCTGCAGCTTCATCAGATTCACAAAGCCTCACTCATATGTTATGCCCACACCAAATCCCTCTCTGCCCTGCTAAGAATCAGGGCTCCCCTTCTGTAGAAGCCTTCAAATAAAAACCACTCTACCATCACAAGTGTATTTCTATATCTAAAGAAAAAAATCTGATAAGTCAGTGCCCTCCCTTGCTCTCTGTAAGAGGTGGTATGCTGGGACCGTTTTGCTTTCTGCTTGCGTTCTTTGGTGCTATTTGAGTAGTCCATATGCAGCGTCTTTTGCTTTCTATTTGAAGTTTTGTTTTTTTAATACTTTTACAGGAAATTTTAAAATTTGCTCTTTTTTTTAAAAATTCCTTAAACACACAGAAAGTGGTAGCCCTCCTTGGAGCTCCTCCTGCCATCCTGATCAGGCCAGGGGAAGCCCTGGGATTGCTAATACTTGGGTTTTCCCAGAGCCATTGGTATGTGTTCACATGACACAGTAAGTCACTGTCGTCTGCAGGAATCTATATACATGTGATCATGTTCTTATTTTGGAGACATGTGGATTTAGTCCTGGATTCTTTATTCTGCTCTGTTGGTCTTCATGTCAAAGTTTAGGCCCATACCACACTGCTCTAATTACTATCGCTTTCTCATGTATTTGGAGAGCAAGTACCTTGATATCCCCTGTGTACTTTGTATACACAAGTTCTGCATCACACAGGTATCCTTCAGTCTGGTGGTTGGCTCCAGGACTTCCTGTGAATGCCAAATCTGTAGATGTTCAAGTCTCCATGAGTACAATACTAGAATAGTTGCAGATAATCTATGTGGATAGTTCCAGTCTTTAGATGTCCCTTAATATCTAGTACTATGCAAACATTGTGTAAATAGTTTTATATAGGGAATACAGACAAGGGAAAATTCCATAAGTGATCAGTACAGGCATCTGTAGTTGGATGAATTTACAGGTGCATAATCTAAGAAATGTGAAGAGCTGACCATGTAAGTTTGCAAAGTCTTGGCCCAAATCTTCCCTGTATATTCATTTTCTTAAGAGTGTGTTTTGAAGACTAAAATTTTCAAATTTTATTGGCATCCAATTCAATTATTCTTTTGTGGATCTTAATTTTGATGTTCTGTCTAGCTAATCTTTGAAGGCAATAAAGCTTTTCTTCTAGTAATTCTAAAGTTTTAGATTTTATATTTATGAATATGGTTCATTTTGAGTTAGTTTTTTGTAAAAGACATGAGGTATGGACCAAAGTTTTATTTTGCATATGGGTATCCAACTGTTTCAATACCATTTTCAACAGAGTGAGCTTTCTCCACTAATTTGTCTTTGTGCTTGTATGAGAAACCAGTCGTCCATGTGTGGTTTCCATTCCCGATCCTACTGAACTGCTGTTTTCTATAAGACACCATGGTGTGTTAGTTGTTGCAGCTTTAGAATAAGCCTTGAAATCACATGGTGTCAGTTCTCCACTTGTTCTTTTCTCGCAGTTTGAGACTTTTTGAGGTTTTTCACCTTTCTATATAAAACTTAGATTTATCATTTTCTACCAGGAGAAATCCCTAATGGGATCCTGATTGCAATTGTATGTAACTGACAGAATAGAAAGTTGCTATCTTAGCCATACTGAATTTTCCCAATAGTCCCACTGTTAATGTGGTATGTCTCATTTATATCTTTTGTTTCTGTAAGCAATCCATTATAGTGTTTAGGAAATCAGAATTGTATGGATTAAACATATTACAAAGCATCTCCAATTTTAAGTTTGGATTTTTAATTTTCAATCCTACTATCAAAAAATACAATAGTTTTTTGTATTCTGTTACTATGTCTCCTATTAATTCTAGTAGCTATTTTCTTTTATCCATTAGAAGTTTCTATACAGACGTGATTGAGTCATCTGTGAAAAAAGTGCTTTACTTTTCCATTTCTGATCTGTATATATTCTTTTTGCTTCTTCTTATTACTTGCTTGCCTGCTGGCACTAGCTAGGACTTGCATTACAGTGTTTAGTAAAAGTGGTGAGAATGGAAATCCTTTGCTTGTTCCCAGTGTTGGGAAAACCTTGAGCCCTTCACCAGTTAGTATGATGTCAGCTGTCAGGTGTCGATAGAGCCCTTTTATTGGGTTGAGCAAGTTCCTGAGTATTCTTAGTTCACTGACAGTTTTCTCTTTAAAATTGTGAATGCATGTTCAGTTTTCTCAGATGTTTCCTCTATACCTAAGATGAGATTATAATGCTCTCTTTCTTACTTTTTAAGCTGATAAAAACATATTGCTTTAAAATTTATTTTGAGAGGCAGACAAATGAGGAGAGGAGGCAAGGCGCGCAGAGGGGAGAGGGGCACTTCATCTGCTGTTTCAGTTCCCAAATGCCTACAGTGTCCAGGCCTGGGCCAGGCTGAAGCAAGAAACTGGGCACTCCAGTGGATATCCTCTGCGGGTGACAGGAACCCATTCACTTGGACCACCACCACCTCTTAGCTGATGCCTTAACTGCTAGGCCTAATACCTGCCCCCACAGTGTTTAGAACTTGCAAAGAATTGCTTTGGAAGCATTTCCTAGATCCTCAACTGGAGTCATATACCACAAAATTCTACTTGGAGTCAATTGACTGGTCACAAACAGTTTTAGACTTGCAGAGAAAATTAAATAGGATCAGAGTTCCAATATGATTTTCTGGATTATTAGCACATTATTGTGTTTGTAGACTTACTGAACCACTGTGGCTCCATCAGGAGAAGTCAATGGTTGGCTTAGACTTTCTTCATTGTGACTGCATCTGTTCTCTGTTCCAGGAGCCCATGCAGGACCCCATCTCCCCATCTCATTGTCACATCTGCTTAGATGTCTCTGACACCCCTGGTTTTGAAGACCTTGAGCAGTTAGGTCAGATATTTCTTAGGAAGTTTCCTCCAACATTTCTCTGACATTTTTTTCTCAGGGTTATATTGGGCTTTTATACATGTTTGGATGGAAGACTGCAGAAGTAAAATTCATTTTTATCCCAAGCTTCATTGTGGGGTTAGGACTTCAATATAACCCTACCCAAGGTGATATTGAAGTCCTAAACCACAGCACCTCAGAGTGTAACCTCATTTAGACATAGGCCATAGGTGTAGAAATAAGCAAGTTCAAGTCAGATTATGAAAGCAAAGATCACTAGGCTCCAGTAAGATTGGCATCCTTAGGAAAAAGTAGGACCTTGCACACCAAACATATGCTAGCAAAGGGAAGAGAAGGCAGCCATGTGGTTTGAGTGATACATCTATAGGAAACTGTGACTTTCTGACAAACACCATTCCACAGATAGCACAGCTCTGTCAAGGCCATGGTTTTGAACTTGGTGCATCTGGAACTGTGAGGTGATGCTTCAAAACCCAAGAAAGTAAGGGATGATGTTGCTATAGGTTATAACTACTGGGATTGGCCTTGGTGTGACCTAGCTGAAGGTATGTCTATGATAATTCAGGCTTTTAAGTTGTTGATTTCCAGAAAAAAAAAGCTGCAGTAAGTGTAGAGCCCCACATGGAGAGAGGTGTTTCCCATCAGGCACTGACACACATCTTCATCTGAAGGGGAGGGCATTCTGGTGGCTGGGGCCACCTCCTCATGGGTGACAGACAAGATTAAAACACATTCACCTGCTCCCACTTAGGCCACCTAAAGCTTTAGTCAGAGATTGACTCCTTCCTTCTGCCTCAATTATTATGGTCGGGGGGCAGAATATTTTTTTGAATATCCAACATGGTGCCCAAAAAAATATAATCAGCCCCTTATGTCTGCCTCCAAAAGAATAAAAACAAAATGAGGCAGAATACCCAAAATCTAGAGAAACAAAACTGACAGAAGAAACATGTTAAAAATAAGTTGGATTTTGTTGTTCTAATTGTTCCTATAAATTTTTTTCAGCATTTTAGAACATTTTATACCCCATATATGCCATATTTATGTTCCTGATCTCTTGTTGATAGATAGGATAATGTTGGCCTGTTTTTTGTTTTTGCTTTTGTTTAAAGATTTGTTCATTTCAAAAGTCAAATAGTAGGGGTGGAGGGAAGCTGAGAGATCTTCCATTCATTGGTTCACTCTGTAAGTGGCTGCAACAGCTTGGGCTGGGCAGACCATAAACTCCAGCTGGGGCTCCTCCATGGGTGGCAGAAACTCAAGCATTGAAGCCTCATCTGCCTCCCAGGCACACCAGTAGGAAGTGGAGTAGCTGGTGCCTTGATAAGGAATGTGGACTTCAGTGTTCTGAATGTATATGTTCCTGTCAACACTGTGCAAACGTGGCTCTTTTCTCACTGGATGTTAGCTTTTTGTTATTTTGTCTACTGTGAAAGGTAATGAGCAGTGATCTCACTTTCATTTGTTAAATTCCTTTTAAATTTCTTCTTTGATCCAAAGGTTGTTTAGACATGTGTTCTTTAGTTTCCAAAATATTTCAGGTTTTCCAAATACTTTTTCTCAATAATAACTAGTTTAATTTATACTATGATGAAAGAATGTATTTCCTGTGATTTTTTAACGTGATAAGCATTTCAATTAATTGAAGCTTGTTTTATGACCTTGAATATGATTTGCTTTGGTTAAAACTATCTGTGCACTCAAAAAGAATAGGTGTTCTGCTGTTATTTGGTGGAGTGTCCCTTATGTCATTTGGGTCAGTTTGGCTGGCAAGGTTGTGAAAGGTTTTTATTTGCTTGGTGGCTTTTTCCTACTTGTCACAGCTCAATTGAAAGAAGAGTATTGACTATTCTAATTAGATTTTTCTATTTCTCTTTCCAGTTCTATCAAGTTTTTGCTTCATGTGTTTTGAAGCTATTATTAAAGACTTAGTGTCCAGTATCATTATGTAATCCTTCATTGACCCTTTTATCATTTAAAATTACTTCATGCCAAGTCATATTTTTAGTTCTGAAATCTTTGTCAGATATTGTAATAATCATGCCATCTTTCTCTTTTTGAACAGATTTATTTATTTGAAAAGCAGAGAAAAAAATGACACACCCAAGGGGAGAGAAAGGAAGAAGGGAGAATGGTGTCTTTCATGTGCTGGTTCACTTTCCACATGGCTGTCCTAGCTAGGGCTGGATCAGGTCATGATGAGGATTGTAACCCCATCCTGATTTGCCATGTGTGTGTAACAGAAGTCCAAGCACTGGGGACATCTTCTGCATTTCCAGGCACATGAGTTGAAGGCTGGATTGGGAACAGAGTAACTAGGACTCAAACCAACACTCAGATACAGGATGTCAGGGTCATGAACAGTAGCTTACCCTGTGGGTGCCATGGGTGCCAGCTCACCAACTTTCTTTTGATTAATGTCACCATGGTGTATCTTCATCATCCTTTTAGTCTAGTCACATCTTATAGTTAAAGGGTACTTATTGAAGGCCCTGTATGTTATGAAATTTTGTTCTTTTTTTAAAATATGTTTTCCAGGGTCATAAATTCTAAGTTAATTTCCTGTTTCCCAGAGATGGTTCTTCTTCAGTGTCCAGAGTCTTTGGAGATGTTGCTTCTTGTGTGTTTGTGTGTGTGTGTACTTACCATGTTGGATAGGAGGGTAAATCTGATACTTGCTAGTCTTTGTTGGGTCTATAACAATAATGAACTATTACAAGATAAAATCATAATACTGTCTTTAGGATTTCAAGTATTTGTAGAAATCAGGGTGAGCATTGTGGTTCAGTGGATTAAGCTACCACTGAGAATGCCTGTATACCACATTGGAGCACTGGTTCAAGTTCCAGCTACTCAACTTCCAATCCAACTCCCTGATAGCTTGTCTGGGAAGGCAGTGAAGGATGCCCACACAGTTGGACTCCTGCCACTCTTGTTAGTGACCACATGGAGTTCCTGGCTTTTGGCTTCAGCTTGTCATAGCCCTGACTGTTGTAGCCATGTGGAGAGCAAACTGACACATGGAAGATCTCTCTTTTTCAAATAATTAAGAAAATCTTTGTAAAATGAAATATGCAAAGTGGCAGATTGGACAGTAGCAATATCCAAAGTCTTGGAGAGGAGAATTGGCAGCAGATTACAGTGAGGTCCTTACAGTGAAAGTGAAATAATATTAATTGAAAATAAACTGCATACATTCAGAATCTATAATGTGAACCCTGGAGCAATTAAGAAAAAGCAAAGCTAATAAGGGGAATGACTACACCAAAAATAGGTAAGAAAAAAAATAGCAGGATATGTTTAAAATTAGAGAAATCAATAATTACATAAAATTTAAAATAATATAAACACTTTCATTAAAATGCAAACAAATGATCTAGTCCCTCTAAGATACACACATTCTATGTGAAGACATAAATGTGATAAAACTAAATAAATGGACAAATATCTACAATGCAAGCCTTGATCCAAAGAAGGTTGGTGTGCTTACATCACAGAGCCTACTTCAGGTCAAGACCTATTACCAATGTAAAGGAAACTATCTCATGATGATCAATGGGCCAGTTAATCAAAAGGACACAGCAGTGCTAAATGTATATGCACTAAACATTAGAGCTTCAACATACATGAGGTGAAAACCAAAGATAAAACTAAAAAGATAAGTAGACAAATCTATGGCTATAGTTGGAAATTTCAGCATTGCACTTTCAGTTATAGGACAGTAGACCAAAAAATCAGTAAGAATTGCGAAGAATTCAACAGCACTATCAATCAATTTGATCTAATTGACATTTATAGAACACTCCACAATAGCAGAATATGCCTTCTTTTCAAGTGTCTATGGACCCTCACTGTGACAGCATCTTTGGGGCCAGGAAAAGGAACCAAGAAGATGGAAAAACATGCAAAGGCTGTTCTCTGAACACAGCAGAAATGAATATGTGATCAATAGCAGAATGATATCTAAAAACACATCCAATATCTGATCATTAAATGTCATACTCCTAAATCAACAGTGGGTCAGAGGAGAAATCCCAAGGGGAGTCAGACTTTCTGCTGAAAGAGGAAACCAAATCTCAGACTCTGTATGGGGTGCATCTCACAAGGACATTTTCCACATTAAAGACATTAAACAGTTGTAGTAGGAAAAACAAAAAGGTTTGAAAGCAATTATGTAAACTTTTCTCAAGACACTTAAAAAGCAAATCCAAAGACAAGACGTTTTTTAAAACAGAAGAGAACCTGACGTGGCACAGTGAGTTGGGTTCCACTTTATACTGGAGTACCAGTTCAAGTCTCAACTGCTCTACTTCTGATCCAGCTTCCTGCTAATATGCCTAGGAAGGCAGGGAGAAATGGCCCAAATACTTGGACCCCTCATACCTACTAGGGAGATCCAGATGGAATTCCTGACTCTTATTTATTGACCTGGCGCAAGCCTGGCTCTTGGAATCATTCAGGGAGAGAACAAACAGATGAAAGATCTCTCTTCCCCTTTTCTCCCTACCTCTCTCTCTGTCAGTATGCCTTTCAAACAAATAAGTAAATCTCTTAAAAAAACATAAGCAGGAACAAGGATGGGATGGGGTTGTGGAGTAGGGAAAGAAGTCATAAATGATGAAAATCTGGAACAAAAGAGGGACTATTACAATTGGATCTTCAGATAGTGGGTATATTAAAAACAGTTTGGTAAATAAATTTGAAAACTTAAAGCATACAAAATTATTTAAATAGAAACAAACTACCAAAATTCTATTTTCTTATGAATACCCTTTTGTTAAGATTTATTTATTTATTTATTTATTTATTTTACATAAAGGCAAAGTACCAGAGAGGCAAAAACATTCCATCTTCTGGGCCTGGCAGCGTGGCTTAGTGGCTAAAGTCCTCGCCTTGAATGCGCCAGTATCCCATATGGGCGCCGGTTCTAATTCCAGAAGCTCCACTGCTTGTGGCCTGGGAAAGCAGTCGAAGACGGCCCAAAGCTTTGGGTCTCTGCACCCGTGTGGGAGACCCAGAAGAAGTTCCTGGATCCTGGCTTCGGATCGGCATAGCATCGGCCGTTGTGGTCACTTGGGGAGTGAATCATCGGACGGAAGAACTTCCTCTCTGTCTCTCCTCCTGTCTGTATATCTGACTTCCAATAAATAAATAAATCTTAAAAAAAAAAATTCCATCTTCTGCTACATTCCCCAGATGGCCACAATGGCTGAAGCCAAAAGCACAGATCTCCCACGTGCGTGGCAGGGGCCCATGCAGCTGAGCTTCCTTCTGCTACCTTAGCAGGTGCCTGAGCAGGGAGCAGGATCAGAAGTAGAGCTGGACTTGAACCAGTGCCTCAATACGAGATAGAGTAACTTAACTTTCTGTGCCTCAGGGCCAGTCCCCGTTTATTTTTATTGAGATATAATGCATGTAACATTAAGTTTCACGCAACAAACTCAGTATTTTCAATGGTTGTAGCCTATCATGAGTCATGCAATCATTACCATTTACCTAAATCCAACGTTTCTGCCTCTCTATAAAGAAACCCCATAAGCATTCCCTCCCAGCCACTGACACCTCTTATCTACTTTGTTATTTAGACCATTGTGGACATTCCATGTGAAATACAGACTCGTATGATATGATATGTCTTTTCAATGTGGTATGATGCTTGAAGGCACATCTACAGTGTAGAAGCTGTCAGTGTTTCTCTCTGAGGCTTCGCAGTGCTCCCCTGTGTGCACACACCACCTTTGGTTTAGCTCATTAGTTGATATACATTGAGGCTGATTCCACTTTTCAGCTATTCTGAGCAATCTTGTGATGGCCAGGTACATACAAGGTTTTATGTAAACACCTTTTTATTTCCCTGTGAAATACTAAGGGTGAAGTAGCTGATTTTCACTGTTACTGCCTAGTTAACATTTGGCAGAACTGCCAAAATCCATCCCCAGGCAGCAGTACCATTGGCTGTTCTCACCACCAGTATTTGCAGTCTGTGGTTTCCCTGGTTCTGTAGCCATGCCACTGATGTGCAGTGGGATCATGCTGTAGTTTGGATCTGTGTCTCCCTCATGGCTGATGGTGTTGATCATCTTTTCATGTGCTTATTGGCATATTGCTGAACTGTGACAGGTCTTTATGTATTCTGGATTCCAGGCTTTATCAGATAGGTATTTGCAAGTTGTCTTTTCACTTTCTTGACCTCTTTTGATGTGCACAGTTTGCCATTTTGATGAAGTTTCATTCATCTTTTTTTTTTAAATATTGCTTGTGCTTTTGAGTTCATATCTAAGAAACCTTACCTTAAGGCCAAGAAGAGGCACACCTAGGTTTCATGGGATTTTGCCATTTTATTTTCTATAGGTGTTTGGTTTGAGTCAATTTTTAAGAATGGTATCAAGACTGGGTCAGTCCACCAATTTTTTTTTTTTTAATTTGGCTGTCTGATTGTCCCAGCACTGTGAATTGAAAACATTTTCCCCACCTTGAGTGGAATGTGTATCCTTACTGAAAAATCAGTTGGTCATAGACGGTTTATTTCTGGGTCCTTAGGTTGTATTCTGTGGATCTGTGTCTGTGTATAAGCCAGTCCTACCCAAAAATCATGTTGAATGTAACCTTGTAGTAAGTTTTAGAATCAGAAAGTATGAGTTTCCCAACTTTGTTTTAACCACTTTAAGTTCCTCACAATTCCATACAAATTTTAGGATCTGCTTGTTCATTTCTGAAGGAATAGCATTTTGAGTTTTGGTAGAAATTGCCTTGAATTTGTAGAATAATTTGGCAGTGGGGGCGTGGGGCCTCTGCCATCTTAGCAATATTACATTTTTCAGTCCATGAACACTGGTTATCTTTCCATCTTAGGTCTTTTGTTTCTTTCAACAATATTTTTATCAGTTTTAATGCACAGATTTCTCATTTCTTCAGTTACAATTACCCCTGAGAACTTCATTTTTTGCAAGGTTGTGATACATGGGATTATTTTCTAAATTTCATTTGCCGTTATTTATTTGCTACTATACAGAAATACAATTGATTTGCATAAATTGGTTTTACATTGAACATCTTATCTAAAGTTGTTTATTAGCTATAATATCTTTATGTGTGTGCATTCTTTAGGATTTTATTTTGTCATCTGCAAACTGAGGTCTCCATCTTCCTTTCCAATATGTATGTCTTCTGTTTCTTCTTCTGACCTAATTTATTTTACTATATTCTCAAGTAAAATGTTAAAAATAGGTGACAACAGAAAGCTTTGTCCTGTTCCTGATTTCCGAATCTTAATCCATGTTTTGAAAAGTTGATTCTGTAATTAAAAACAGTGAGAGGAAAATGCCAGGTCCCATTATTGAATAATTAATTGTATCAAACATTTAAAGATAGAATCATACCAGTTCTACAGAAATTCTTCCAGGAAATAAAGGTGAGGAATTATTTCTTAATTCCTTTTATGAGACATACATTACCCTAATACCAAGACCACAGACATTATAGCAAAGGAAAGCTACCATCCAATTCCTCATGTCAACAATAAGCAAAATACATTAAAGATATCACAAAATGAATCTTACAATATATGAAAAAATTAATACACCATGACTAAGTGCAGTCTATCTCAAGGATGCAAGGTTACTTTAGTATTCAAAAATCAATGTGTTTCACCAGCTTAATAGACTGAAACAGGAAAATACATGATCATTTTAATAGACACAGAAAACACATTAGAGAAAATTGAACACTCATTCACAATTTCAAAAAAAAAAAAATAACCACAAACCCCAAACAAACAAACAAAAAACCCTCTCAACTATACAAGGGCTAGAAGGGGACTTGGTAACCTGAGAAAGAGATGCTGTGAAAAGCTGACAGCTAACACAACACTTATAACAAGAAGACTGCCTCTCTGTAGTACTGAAACCCAGGCCAACAAGTCCCCTCTCATCATTTCTACTGAATAGTGCAGGAGAGGTCCTTGTCAGTGCAAGCAGGCAAGAAAAAGAAAAAGGCTTATGGACTACAAAGAAAAGAAGTTAACTTGATCCTTTTTGCAGATTATGTAATCATCTGTCTCTATAGAAAATCCCAAGAGATCAACAAGATAGCTGTTGGGATTGAGGAATGGGATTAGCATGCTAACAAGATGTGAGGTTAACATATAAAAAAAATCGATTGCATTTCTGTACACTGGAAATGAATAATTGGAAATTCAAATATCAAAGTACCATTTCCAGTGGCATGAAAAATATGAAGCATTTTGGAATAAATTTGAAGTACATACAATTCCTACATGTGACATCTGCAAATTATTGCTCAGAGAACTTTAAAAATGGTCACAATAAAGAGAAAGACCTACTCTGCCTACAAGTCAGGAAACTCAGTAATGTTAGCAGACTCAATGCACTTGCCATCAAAATCCCAATCAAATATTTGTTAAAATTGATAACCCATTCTCAAATTGGCATGAAAATGCAAAGGGCTCTTTTTTTAAGATTTTTTTTTATTGGATGGTCAGATTTACAGAGATAAGGAGAGACAGAGAAAGATCTTTTGGGCCCGGCACGATGGCGCAGTGGTTAAGGTCCTCGCCTTGCACGCCCGGGATCCCATATGGGAGCCGGTTCTAACCCTGGCAGTCCTGCTTCCCATCCAGCTCCCTGCCTGTGGCCTGGGAAAGCAGTCAAGGACGCCCCAAAGCTTTAGGACCCTGCACCCACGCGGGAGACCTGGAAGAGGCTCCACCGGCCATTGTGCTCACTTGGGGAGTGAATCATTGGACAGAAGATCTTCCTCTCTGTCTCTCCTCTCTGTATATCTGCCTTTCCAATAAAAGTAAAGTAAATCTTTAAAAAAAAAAGAGAGAGAGAGAAAGATCTTCCATTCACTAGGTCACTCCCCAAGTGGCCACAATGGCCAGAGCTGAGCCAATCCAAAGCCAGGAGCCCGGAGCCTCTTCCAGGTCTCCTATGTGGATGCAGGGTCCTCAAGCTTTGGGCCATCCTCTAGTGCTTTTCCAGGCCACAAACAAAGAACTGGATGGGAAGTGGAGCAGCAAGGATATGAACAGACATACATACAGGATCCTGGCACGTGCATGGCAAGGACTTAAGCCACTAAGCTACCATGCAAGGCTCAATGTAAAGGACTTTTTAAGATTTATTTTATTTTATTTGAAAGTCAAAAGTTACACAGAGAGATGGAGGGACAGAGTAAGATCTTTTATCCTCTGGATCACTCCCCAAATGGCCATAAGAGTCAGAACTAGGCTGGTCTGAAGCTGGGAGCCAAGAACTTCTTCTAGGTCTCTCATGTGAATATAGGAGCCGAAAACTTTGAACCATCATGCTCTGCTTTTCTGGCCACTTGCAGGGATTGGAAATGGAGCAGCCAGGACTCAATCCAAGGTGCTTATATGTGTTTCTGGTATCACAGGTGGGAGATTAGCTTATTATGTCACCACACCAGCCCCAATGAATCTTTAATGGCCCAAACAATTGTGAGAAAGAAAACAAAATTGGAGACTTCACTACATAAATTTCAAAGCTTAATATTAATCTACAACTAAGCCAGCCAATGTGGCACTGTCAGAATTAGATATTTAGCCCAAAAAAACAATAGGAAGTTCATAAATAGATCCAAAAGTAGTTAGTTGATTTTAGACAGTATTTTTGAACCTAGGTAGTAAATTTATGAGATAATAATATTTTCAACAAATGATAATGGAACAGTCAGATACTCAAGGGCAAAATCCCAAACGCCAGCCCTTATCTCACACCGCACACTTAAGTCAGAATTTAAACCCACAATCTATCCCTTCTGTCCCCGCCCAATCCAAATTGAGTCATAAGCCTACCTATTGGAACTCAAGTTCTAAACCTGTATGGCAAAACTTAGGAAAAAAAGTCACTATGACCTTGAATTCATCAGAAATTTCTTAAATCTCTGGTTTAGAAAAAAAAAAGCACAAACCATAAAAAAATAAACTGGACTTTAACAAAGTTGAACACAGCCATACTTGAAATTTTTCAAAATTCAATGATAAGATCAAGGGGACCAATTATGGACTGCAAGAAACATTTTTAAAGTATTTATAAAGGATTGTACCCAGGGCAGAGAAAAATTCTCACACCAACACAATGACTGGCCATGCAATAAAACATAGGTGAGGATTTGACTGGACTCTTCAGCAGAGATTCCCAACTGGAATAGAAGCTCACACACAAAGGTATCTAGTGTACCATGAGTCATTAGGGAAATATAAATTAAATTACAGTGATAGACTTCAGTACACTCACTAGTGAATGTTGACACAGAACTCATATGGCTGGCGGTTCAGGAACTCTGGCAGTAACTTGCAAAAAGTTAAGCATACACCACCATCCCACCCTTAGATAACCAAGAGAAGCAAAAACAAGGGTCCACATGAAGAATTCACATGAATGCTCATAATAGCCAACCTGAAACTACCCAGTGTCCACTGGCTGCTAAATAAATACACATCCGTGCCATGGGAAAATGGCAACAGAAAGAAATTGACTGTCAAAACAAGCTACACACCACACTGTGGATGAATTTTAAATGCATTATAATAATAAGAAATCAGACCAGAAATAACTACGTCTGGTAGGCTCCTATTTTAGGAAATTTCTAGAAAGTTGGAACAGTAGTGTGAGAAACCTGATCAGTGGTTCTCAGGGACTGGAGTTTAAGGGGCGTGCTGTGGAATAATGAAAGTGTTCCACAGGTGGGCAGTTCTGCCAGTGACATAGTTTGCCAATATATATCAAATGCAGCAGGTACATTTGGTGAACATTGTGTGTAACTTGTGTCTCAATACAGCCAAGCTGTTTCCTAGGTGATTCCAAAGACAGCCAGATCTGAAGATCTTGATCCAGGTTCAGCCCTTTATTTTATTTTATCATTGGGAAATAGGAAGATCTACTGGGACAGCGAATGGGAGAGTGAGCCGGTGCCCGACACTGCCAAGTGAGGTGGTTGACCAAATCCCAGAAACCACAGCTCCTTGCACCTAGCAACCCTCTGCCCTGCACTGGGGTTACAAGAAATGGAAGAATTGTCTATTCACAGAGATGGAGTGTGTCTAGGGACAGAGCAGCCTCAGATAAGCTATGACCCTATTCAATATAGGTGGGGGGAGATCAAGATCTGAATGATTGACCAAGTGGGATGAGTTCTATTTCCTCTCAACTTCCCCCAGATAGGGAGCCAGGTCTCCAAGCAGGGTAAGATGGGTGGAAGGTCAGGACTGGACTGGGAACATAGAGCAGGTCCCAGTACCTCAGAATGTTCTTCTCAGACCAGCAGCATCAGCACTCGCCTGTCTGGCTGCCTACAGTGCCATGTGACTCCCCTGACGTAAGCAGTCACCCTCCTGTCCTCTCCCAGTAGGTCACTCCTTTGTTAATTCTCTCAGCAGACACCGTCTGTCTCTCTTCGGGCCTATGTTTCTGCATCCCCAGTTCCAAGTTAACTTGCTTGGCTTTCATTCATTGCCAACCCCTGGCACCTCCTGCTATTTCTGGCCTGTCTGGGGACACTTCCTGGCATGAGAGAGCCCTTTTTATGGCAAAGAAGAACTCTGGGGGCATGGGCATGCTCAGTCAACATGCGTTAGACAAGGACTTAAATGTCTTTTCTAGTTCTCACTCCTCGCATAACCAAGGGCCTAGTTCCATGAGCTTTTTGTGATTCCCAAGGTCCTGCAGGGCAAACTGGCTTTGCATTTCTCCTGACGACACCAATCTTAATAGCAATGCTGTCTAGTTTTGTTTTCTAGCCTCACATGGACCACCAGAACTATGCAACAACCTCCAACCCAGTCATGGCATTGTCATCTGCTCACTCAGCAACCATCCTTGCTGCTGCCCTGTCCTGCCCTATCCTTCATCCCCACACCCCATCCTGCTGGTTCCCCAGGGACTCCATGTTACCAGATCCACTGGTTATTGTTCTGTCCAAATCTCCATGGACACTGCCCTTCTCTTTACTCTAGAGGACATAAGTCCCAAAGCAGATTCCCTGGGTTGAAGTTGAACAACCTGCAGGGCCATGCTGACTCATGAGGCTCTGGGGGTGCTGTTCCTTCTCTGGTCCTGCTCCTAGGCTTGTGGCCACATGATTCCATTCTTGGCCTCTCTAGTGGCCACAGAGCCTTCTCTTGGACCTGTAACAAATGTTTCTTTGTCTCTTCCTCAAGACAGGGATTGCTTTTTAGGATCTGTCCAGCTAATCCCATCTCAAGATATTTAATAACATTTACAAAATCATTTCATCATGTTCATAGGTTCTTGGGATTGGAGCATGGATATCTTTGGGGGTCATGCCTCTGCCTGATGCATTCTCTTTCTTAGCAGAGAATCACCTCTTCACAGGCTCCTACACATCCCCTTCCATACCAGGGTTTGAACAACAACAATGCAGAGTCAGGTACCCACTTGGTTTCTCAGGCTGGTGTCATTTTTGTGCTTACATTTTCCTCACCCCCTTCTGCAGCCAGTCCTATTGGCTGCACCTCCAAAACACAGCCCAAGTCTTCTCTCTTCACATCTCCTAGCACACTTCTCTAGCTATACTGCTTCCTTTCCCTGGAATTCAACCTTTGACAAACACTATAACTGGTTCACAGACTCTTCAGGGCCCAACCTGCTCTTGGACTAAAGGTTTGCCTACTTGGCATATCGCTGTCCATGGTTCTGACATGTGCTTCAGCTCCCAGCAGATTCTTGGTTTTTCCTAGACAGCTTTCCCCAGGACTCTCTAATATTTGCGATTTTAGTGGAAGACTCTTAGGAAACTGATGCATCAGAAACAGAATCAGTCCTCTCACCTTCAAATTCCCACTTGTTGTGCAATTTTATCATATTTGCAAAGAACAGTTGTCTTTTTTCCTTTCCAGAAACTTCAGGAGGATTGAAGCCCCTGGCCTCCTCTGCATCCTTTTCATAAGTCTCAGTGTATCCAGGGAGATGATGAGACTAGAGTGTGCTTGGCTAGCAGACCACGAAGCATGGCTGATTTCATTTATTCTCTGTAGCATGGAGCTAAGTATGTTCTTTCCACCTGGCTGCCTGGGCAGCGGCCTCAATCATACGCAACTCCCCCCATCCTCCTCACCCCACAGTCTATGAGTTATCATAGCCTGTTCAGAAGGTCATAAACCACACTGTTACCTCTGGATCATGACAAGGGGCTTCTTGTATCTGTATTACCCCTGTTCTCTGCATCACAAAGGTGGGGGTCATTATACTCAAGTATCAAGTCTAAATTTTTTGCTCAGTAACCCCTCTCTGCCCTTGTGTGTAGTGAACCTCCCACCATCATTACCTCCAGTCTTCTTACTGGTAGAGTTCTCCTCATCCTCCACATCCAGATCAAGTGGGTGCCTGTCTGCACCACCTTCCCACCCACTGTGGGGATCTATCTGTAGAAGGGAAAATTCCGTTCCCTTTTGCCTGGCATAGCAATTGTTTCTGGTTGGGGCATTCATCACCTTTTAGTTAAAAGGAGCTTGGTAAATTCAGCACACTGGCCTTGGACCCATGTTTTGCATGCTAGATGATCTCACAGATTCTTTCATTCAGGAGCATTGTTTTGTCCTAACACAGGAGTCTTTGGCCAAGGAAGGTCAGGCACTTGTACAACACAAGGTCTGGCAGCTGAAATTCCTTCCTAGGCCAAGACTCTGATCCTACCGCCTCCTTTCCCGGCATCCAGGAGCTGGCACTTCCCAGCATCTGTGTAACCCTCGGTCCTTCTAAGACTCTCTATGAATCATGCTCAGAATTGGGAAATTAAGCAAATATTTATTTTCTGCATAAAGGAGACAAAAATCTTCTCGAATTGGAAATGAACCCTCCTAGCTCCCTGGGTGTGTATCTTACTCAGACTATGCAGCCCTCAACCTGAAACCACTGTCACCCTGGCTCAGGGGGAGGGATGGGGCTCCAGAGGAGCCAAGGCTAGTGTGGGGGCAGGCAGACGCTAACAGCTGACACATCTGGGCTTCTGATGTGTGTGTATTGGGGAAAGCACTCCAACTGTGGGGTTTGAGATGGGGCCTCGGAGTAGGTGCAGGAGAGAGATGCAAGTGTTATGGAGACAAAGGTATATGTGTGTGTGTCGGGGGTTGCATAGCCTCAAGAGTGGGACCAGGGAAGCTCCCAACCAATGGAGAATTAGTGAGGTGCAGCAAAGGCCCCAGTATGCATAAGGCAAGATTGAAGGTTCTGGATGTGGGGTCAGAATTCTGAGTGGAGTTGGAAAGGGCATTCTGGATACCTGTGTTTGGGGTAAAATTTCAGATGGTAGGACGCCTGTGGAGAAGGCCAAATTCGAGGTGTGAGGGCCAGGGTAGGAAGGTAGGTATGCTGATTCATGTTGGGAAGTAGTTTGAGGGCCAAGTAGACCAGAAAAAAACAACCTGGGATAGGTTCCTTCAGAACCCTGTTAGCTCCAAGTACAAGAGGTGGAAGGGTCAGCTCCATGTCCAGAGATCTGCACACAGAGGCCCCTTCCCTCTGGAGCTGTGGCACCAGGCAGTGTCCAGCTCCTACAGTGTACTACTGGGCTACTCACTTGGGCATGGCAGAGGAATTGGTCCCACTAGCTGTCCCAGGAATCCAGGGAAAGCAGATGGCTCTGGGAGGAACAGGGACCCTGGGGAAATCAGGCAGGGGCAGCAAGTGTCCCAGGAATGCTGCTGCTGGGGTACAGGAGATCTAGAGAGCCTAGGTTCTGATGACCAGAAATGGGCTTCCTGGTTACCACAGATATTAAAGAAATCAGGGCAGAGACAACAGTGTCTGGGAAGCAGTAGAAGGGCAAAATCAGCCCAGCACCTGGTTTCGGGGAGCCTGCAAAGATGAAGAACTGCCTATCTGGGACAGTCAGATAGTTTATGAGGATGAGTGAAGCCAGCCAGGTGCAAGATGGGCTGAACCTAAGCTGGCCAGGGGCCACCAGCTTGAGACCCAGGATAGTGACTATTACTTTGGTTGATCAGGGTGTATGGCAAAAGCCTTGAATACCCAGCCCAGCTGACAGTGAAGAGAGAAATTGTTTAACAATGCAGGGGACAGGGACTGCCAAGGATCAATGGTAACAGCTGGTTTTGAGAGGATGTTTCTTAGCTGCCAGCTTCGGAGAGCCAAGTCCCTGGTAGATGGCACAGCCATCCTCAAACCATCCAAAAACCATGTTTCTCTTGCTGCATGACCTCACTTCCCTTTCATTTGGGGACTTTAACATGAAGACCCCTCTGCACTGTGGTCCTGCTTTGTGTGCAGACCTGCCACCTCCAGCCTGTCACAGCATTCATGTCACAGCTGCTCTAATCCCTCCCACTTCCTGCATGCCTGGCCCTTTGGGGTGTGACCCACCTCCGACTGGCCCCCCAAGGTCATCTAATCCCCTCTCATCCCCTTCTGCTGAAGGAGGCAGAGGAGGGGTCCTGGCCCCCCAGCTCCCTTTGTCTGTGTTCCTTGAAACGTTTAAAAGGATTAAGGGCTGGGGGCTGGGCACGACTGCCTTCAGGGATGCGTGCTCAGTGGACGAGAAGATGAGGTCCCCTCTTGCATCCAGCTCATCCGTCCAGAGAGAGGGCTGGGGAGTGCCAAATAGATGGTGTGGATAAGAGGGCACCCAATTAATTTCAACTCAAACCCAACCGGGCCTCTTCCATAATGAGAGTGTAGGTGTTTAAATGGCCAATTATCTCAGCCAGACAGTTGTTTGCCATCACTGCTTTTCTGTACGGGGTCTTCCTGGACTCCCCCACCAACCACCACCACCACCCTTCACCATGGGGAGACCTCAGGCATGGCGGCAGGCAGGAGTGAGCATGAAGGTGCATGTCCCATCTCAGTCTAGAAAGTTTAGGGGAAATATGTGTTATGAAAGAGCTGCATGGATTTCGGGAAGTTTGCTTTTTCCTTCAATTCCATTTTCTCACCCCCTCCCATATCCATACAGAATGCATTGGAGCAAATGATTTGGTAATCCTTATTTTCACAACTCAACGCAAAAAGAAAGCCTAAACCCCAAGTGCGGGAGCAATCAACCTGTCTTTGGAGAAGTGGATTTGGAATCTGTCCCAGTTCCTTCTCCATGGCCACCAGCAAGTTCAGCCTTGGGTCTCTGAGCTCCCTAAGGTAGGGACTAAGACTGGGTTCTTCAGCCACAGCACTATGTGTGGGCATTGCCCAGGCAGTCTGGCCTGGAGGGTTTGGTTTCTGTTTCTTACCTGGAAGCACTGGAACAAGTGGAATAAAGGGGTGGGACTAGAGACCCCTGAGGTCTCCTTTCCCTAAAGCATAACAATTTGGCCAAGGAAAGTCCTTAGAGCCAATGTGGCTTTCCCAAGTACACTGGCAAAGACTCCTGGCCCAAACAGTAAAAAGTCCTGCTCTTGGGCTGGGGAAGGGAGAGTAAGGAACTTACTGTCAAAGCCTTTGTTTGGCTATAAAAATGAGACTTTTTCCCAGAAAAGGATTTTGTGTCCTGGGGGAATTGTATCAACAGCAGGGTAGCTTATTTATATCTGAATATGTGGTAGGAGAATATATACCCACACATTTTCTGATGTTTGTGTGAACTTAACACACAGCACGAAAGCTTAAAGCTGACAAGTAGAATTGAGTTAGCAGGGTGCCCCTTCTTTCCCGATTCATGACTTCACCAGGGACTCACGCAGGCTGGAGAGGCAGCAGCCGTGTAAGCTGGCGGCTTGCTGAACTATGAGTCATAACTTATAAACCAGTATGTGCTACAGACTCCAGCCGTATTTATGTGATCCAGTGGCTTGCAGTTCAAAGGTTACTTCCCAAGTGTGTTTCAGAGCTGGATCTCCATGGGGGATACCCTTGGGGCTGCAGCCTACAGACCGGATGTTGGACCAACAGCCTCAGCACTTCCTTTTCACTTGTGTAGTGCCTAGACAGAGGCATCAAGGGAGCTGGGAGTGTTTTGTCAGAAAAGTCAGGGTAAATATTTCATATAATACATACATAATATTTATTTTTATTGGAAAGGCAGATTTATAGCAAAAAGGAGAGACAGAAAGATCTTCCACCCCTGGTCTGCTCTCCTCATGGCCATAACAGCAGGAGCTGAGCCAATCCAAAACCAGGAGCTTCTTTTGAGTTTCCCGCACAGGTACAGGTCCCAAGAACCTGGGCTGTCCACTTCTGCCTTCCCAGGCCACAAGCAGAGAACTGGACCAGAAGTGGTGCAACTAGGACATGAACCAGCATTCATTTGGGATGCTGCCAGTTGCAACCTTAGGATTAGCCAATTGAGCCTTCATATTAGGGCCTATGACTTCATATTTTTTAAGGGTAGGGGCCAAAAAAATAAAACAGATGCAAGCAATCCATCTACCACGCTCAGGGCACCACGTGGAGACACTTTGTTCACACAGAGCCTGGGAGTACAGCATTCTCATGCTCCCACTGAATGCTGGAAGTAGAGGCCCAGAGAGATGTGTTGGAGGCAGGCTGGCTGCGCTCCCAATAATGCATGTGTGGCATTGGACAAGTGACAAAATCTCTGAGCCTCAGTTTCTCTCTCCCCCACCCAGACTGAGGAAAGATATAGATTATGTAAAGCAATCTGTAGAGTGAGGTATAAGAAGATTAGATATATGGTGGGTGAGGGGCAAAGATGGCAAGGCAAACACTGGGCCTGAAACCTCAAAGTTCCAGCACTTTCCACCTCATCAGCTGCCCATCAAGTCAAGTGACTGACTCAAGGCCCAATGTCAGAGAGGGTGTCTGTCACCAGGGAGCCCAGCCTCCTTCCTGATGCTGCCTCCCCTTGTGGTCATTGTCCAAGCATTCCCTCCTTCTTGCCTCTCTCCACCTCTCAGCTTGCATGGAGTCTGTAGAATTCCCAGCCATTCGGCCAGGCAACAGGCCTCTTGGGTCAGTCACAGCTGAACAGATTCCACCCTCACCTCCCTTAAAGACCTTCTCAGAGCCTTGACTGTACCATGAGGCCTCTTGTAGTTTTCTGCAGATGGGAGAGGGTTTGAAGGATTTCCCAGCTTGGGTGTCAGGTAGGATCCTCACTTGTGACCTTGGAAACCTTGCTCGATCCCTTGTGACTTGTGCATCCCCTGGGTATTTTTTTTTAAATAATCTTACTTAGTTGATTAGGGTACAAAGGGTCAAGGAAAGGCTACGGGAAAGTGGGTAATACCATTGTTTCTACACTAATATCATTATTTTTTCCCTGTATCTGGAGTCAGGAGAGAAACAAAGGAAAATCCTCACCCAGCTTCCTACCCATCCGAGGTCCCTGGTATGGGGCACACTCCTAGGGTCCTGATCAAGCAGTTTTGATAATTCAACAGTTCTGAATTGCTGCCAATCTCACCATTTCAATCACGATGAAACCTATTCAGAATCCACTGCTGACATAGTGACTTCATGGTTGGGGTTCTGAGATCAGCAATTCAGTTGGAGGGATCTCCAAAGACACTTCATCTGAGATGATCCCAAACCTGATTCTTGTGTGAGTTTACCAGTACAGGGTCCGGCACCGTTGTGTCACCCCAATCAGCTTATGCACATGCTGGTGGTTGCAATTGCTGGGTCAGTTCTATTTCCAGCCCTGTCTTCCACTTGAACCAATGGGTGTTGTAGTCCAGCTCGATCCTACCCTCGGCCCTCATGCAAACCAGTAGGAGCTGCAGCCTAGTTGGGGCAACTCCCCATACCCCTGGGTATGTTTAGCTCTGTGAGAACAACAGGACAGAGGACATCAGGCAGAGAAGGAAGGCTGAGATTGAGTGTCCTGGGACCCTTGGGCCTAGACCACTGCGTGCCCCATCATGCTCTTTTTTCTCCCTTGGTTTCCCCATCTGTCAGATCTGGTGATATTGAAGGGCCCTTTGGCCGAGGCTACATACACTTGGACATCTGCAGGATGCACATCCTGTGTCATCTGGGTCTCTCTAGTCCAGCTCCTATAGCCCCCACCATGGCATCCTTACCCCCATTCCCACCTCAAGGAGAATGATAAAGGAATCAACAGACCAGTCCAGGCTTAATGTAGCTGGAGTAAATTAATAATTGATACATGAAGAGACAAGATCTGCCTCAAAGGGATGTGAGGAAGGGAATGGGGACGCGAAGAGGCAAGCTGGTCTGCTCCAGCCAGGGCTGGGAGCCAGGGTGCTCTGGCAGCCATGTGGCCTCAGGCCCCTGTAGGGGTGGCTCCCCTGAGTGCCCTTGTCAGGCTCTGACCAGTAAGGTCTGAGGATGTGGCCATGTGCACAGAGGCCTGCATGGACTGTCAGCAGGGAGAAGATGTTACAGGGATCTGACAGTGGAGATGGTAGGGCATGTTTCCACTTTGGGTCCCCGGGACCAGGGATGAATGGAGCCTGACCCCAGTGAAATAATTCTTCAATGTCAGCAGAGTAAGGAGCCAGTGGAAGCAGATGGATTTAGGGGACCTGGGCGGGGGGCAAGGCTGGCTCAGGGCACACAGGGCACTGCTGATGCCTGCCCAGCTCTCTCTCTCATCAGCTGGTGGCCCTGGTTCATGGGATCTGAAGAGCCATCACAGTCTGTGACCCTGCTGCATGAGCTGGGCCAAACTCTAAGTCTCTCTGGGAGACAAGCAGGTAACCCACTAGGTTCTTCAGGCTCAAACCCCAACACAGAACTGTGGGCCAGCCTGGCTGGAGGGTGGGAGGGCAGGAATAGAGCCTGGCCTAGCCCAGCCACTCCTCAAACAGGCTTGTCCCTCGGAGCCTCCAGGAGCTTAGAAACCCTGACAGGGCCAAGGGGTTGTCAGGATGCCTTGGCCATTGGCCCTGGACTGTCATTGTCACATGCATCAGCACAGATTTAGGAGGGGCCTCTGCCTTGGTTCATTGCATTTCATGTCCTGTTCTTGGGATGCTGCAAACCTGCCTTTGACAGCTCCAACCAGGATGTCTTACCCAGGGCCTCTGATGCAGCTGTGTGGGAAGCTGCCATGGCTAAGACTGTCCTCACAGAGGGCTGCTGGCATAGTCAGATACACAGTTCAGCCCCTCTTAACCCATCCCTCCCCCCACCAATGTGAAGCCGCAGCAACTGGACCTCACCCAATCAGCACAAGCCCCAGAAGGAGAGTCCTGTTTCTTCCCATCTCCATAGGAAGCAATGGCAGGTGAGCAAGGGGTATTAACAAGTCCAGGCAGTCACAGGGTAGGAAATGGCATGTGTAAAGGTCAGGAGAAGAGAAAGACACTTAGTGTGGTGGGAGGCTGGAGTCCAGGGGCCAGAGACAAGGTGGAGGCCACACTTTTTTTAAAGACCATACTGAGAGCTTGAACTTCATCCTCTTCCCCTAGTCTGGCCTCAGATGGGCTTTAAATAAAGAAACAGCAAACCAGACTGATGTTTGGGAACAGTGGCAGTAGCTCTGATGCACCTACAGATTGAAAGGGGATAGGGAGGCCATAGTGTTCATTCAAATGGAAACAATGAAGACCTGAACTGGGAGTGTGGCCACAGAGGTGATAAAATGAAGACAGGTCTAGCAGATGCTATTGGACTGGAGTAGGAACAGGTGTCAAGGATGGTCCCTAGGAGTTTGCTTTGGGTGACCAGAGGGCTGGTATAGGGGATAACAGGTTCTGGAGAGGGAGGAGGTGTGTTTGTGTGGGACCTGGTGGGATTTGAGGCTCCCAGGGGGACTTCCAAGCAGAGATGTCCTCTTATTGCCAGACTGGCAGGGGCAGAGGCTGGTGCCCTAGAAGCTGCGTGGGTAAGTCTGCCAAGACAGAGGCCAAGAGGGTAATGAGGGCAGAATCCAACCTGGAACCTTGAGGGCATGCAAAGTGTCAATGGCTACTCAGTGACCAGGACATCATTCCTGGAACAGGCTGGCATGGGATTGTCCTCATGGGAAGTTTGCTCAGGTGCCTTTGCCTCCCCCATCAGTGTGTGGCATCACAGTCCCTCTGATCTCTGGGGGGGTCCTTGCTGGTCTTCTCCCTCGGGTTGAGCTTGAGGCCAGGACAACCACGGGGTCCCAAGTTGGCAGTGTGCCTGGCTGGTCACCCCCCTGACTTTTTGACTTCTTAGGGCTAAAACCATGTATGGGCTCCATTCTGCTTCCTTAGGGCCCACAAGTCCTACTGCTGCAGGAAGGGTCTCTTTCTTCTGAGCTGGGCTATGAAGGAGAGGTGTGTGGGTTTACAAGAGTTCATAGTTAAACTGCTCAGGCCCTGGGTAATTGAGGAAGGTTCTCCAAGGAAACACTGGGAATAATGCAACAAGAAGAAGAGGAGCTCAGGGAGAACTCTGTCCAGGCAGAGGGGGCAGCCTCAAGGACACCCAGGCTCTGAGAGACACCTGCTGTTTTGGGAGCTGATATTGCCCTACATCCAACTCTTCTGCTGCTTCTATCCCAAGGAGATGGCAGGGCTGGGACCACAGCTGCCCTACTTGCTCCCACCAGCCTGCAGGCTCTATGCTAGGGAGTGGTTACTGAGTTTGCTTCCTTCCCCCAGGTGGAAGCAAATGGGGTCGGCCCCATTTTCTTGGGAGGAGGTCACAAGTGGAACAGCTCTTGCGCATACAGTTGGTTCCTGTGTCTTCCTGGCTGTAGGAGCTGGATCAGCTATGCCATGACATAAACTTCACAACCTGGGAGGAACCCTGTCCCAAGAGGTCCCCAGGTGTCCCAGCCATGACCTTGTCATGCCTCTCTCCATTTTCTGCCACCCTACTCTCTTCTCAAGGCACTTCCTTGGACTTAGCTCCCCAGGCAACCCCTTGCATTCAAATCCTTGTGCCATGGCAGGAAGGGGACCTGCCATGAGATTGCTGCCTATGATTCTTCTCATCCAAACCTGTCACCAGCTCTGTCCTCACTGCCTCTGTCCCCTGTCCTGCTCTGTGCAGGGTCCTTCAGGAGCCCCAGGAAATGACAGCAAGAACGTGGGAGCCTGGGGATGCTGGCATGGTTGAAGATAGCTTGCGCCAGGCAGGGCCAAGTCTCTGCAGCTGCAGTTAATGCCGGCTGATTGCAGAGGCCTGTGCGGGGCCAGAGGAGGAGCTGTAATTAGCTGCTGCGGTGACAGCCAAGACAGGGCTGCTAAATGGGCCCATTAGAGGGCATTATGGAGCCACAGGATGGTGGCCAGAGCTGAGCCACACCTCCTCAATGACTGGCTGACTGGCTGGCTGGCTAGGGTAGCATAGCGGGCCTCAGGGATGTTTACTAAGACAGGTCAGGAGGGCAGACCTCAAGATGAGAGCTGCTGGATGAAGAGGACACCCCACTTCTCAGGTTCCCATGGTGGCGTACCAGTGTGTGGTCAATCCAGGCTACTTGGAAAGCAATGCCTGCCTGGGGCCCACAGATAATGGCTTTAATGGGGCATAGCACTTAACTCGGCCTTCCACAATCCAGGGTCCCAGCCATTAGCTTGTTAGCCCAGCCTCTGAGACTCACTTCACAGATAGGGGTGGGGGAGAGACCAGCCAAAGGACGTGTTGAGTTAAAGGTTAACCAATGTAACCCAAGGCTGCCAGTTTTTCTAATCCAAACCTAAAGGGGCTGGCCTTGCTCCAGACTCACAAGCCCCTTGAGACTTAGAGCTTACCGGGTTGTAATCACCACTGTCACCCTAAGGTGGGTCTCTTAACAAACAATCATAGCTGAGGAGAAGGTCCCAGCAACCCCCACCCCACTCCAGCCTCCTCAGAGCCCCCAGCCGCATGTGGCAGTAGTCAAGAGTTCTTCAGACATGGGTCAGCATCTTGGATGCTTCACTTTCTCTTTGTGTGGTCTTGGCCAAAGTGTTTAGCCTCCCCAGAGCTTCTATTTCCTCATCTGCAGAATGGGCCTTGTAGCACAAGCTTGTGGGGGTGCTGTTGTTGCAGGGTTTTTGACTCTGACTACGGCAGCAACCTCAATTCTTGTCTCGCAAGAAAGAAGAATTTTTGTGCGGACACAGTTTTAGTTTTAAAGCAAAATTATATTAGAAAAGCTGAGAAGAGAGACTCCCGTCGTAGTGACGGGAGGGGGTTTTGAGATAGAAAGGATCCTTACCCCCTGCCATAGTGGCAGGAGGAAAAGTAAAAAGAAGACCCTAGTGCTCTGCCATAGTGGCAGGAGGACAAGAAGAACCCCTAGTCCTCTGCCATAGTAGCAGAAGGACAAGAACCCTAGTGCTCTGCCATAGCAGCAGGAGGAAAAGAACCCGTATTAATGGTGGGAAATGCACCTTTTAAAGGTTTACCTCAAAGATGTTTCTCCATGAACAAAGAAAATTCCTGGTTTCCATGGCACTGGCCTTGGGACAAAAGGCCACAGAGGTGCCAGACATAGGACATTCCAGGCCTTAGGCATATGTGTATTACTTCTTCCTACTCTCCTTTCAATGATAAAGAGATCAGCCTGAGGCCCTCCCACGCATTGGCCAATACTTCAGGTGGGGAATTGATATGCTAATAGCACCCTTGTCCCTTGGAAGAAAGGTGCTCTGATGAATCTAAGACATAGTGGGGAAAATACCCTTCTATATTTGAGAAAATAATGATGACTCGGTGACCCACAATACCCTAACTGCCTACTACCCAGTCTAACTCCTCTCACATAGAGAAGGCTATGAATGTTCCCAGTGCAAAGAAATGATACCTGTTGGGGGAGGGAAGGGCTAAACAGGTGCCATAAAAAATAACTCAGGTCATCAAGGCCAAAGAGAACTCAACACTCCACTGCCACTCAAGGGAACGAGCCTTCTCCCTGTTGGTAACAGATGCCATTGTCCACGCCGTCACTTCACCCATATATTTGGGCACAGTGCTCAGACATTCCCCCCTTCCTCCCAGAATCTTGTCCACCACCAGACCCGGACTCATCCTCTCTACTCTCCCTGCCTTGTCCCAGGCCAGGCCACTGCCACTGCCACTGTAGGCTGCTGGAGCTGCCTCTGTTCGCCTTCCATGTCCGCACATTCAAACGTAGCCAGCACAACCAGGCCTAACTCTGAAACTTGAGTCAAGGCCTGCTGTTCTCCTCCACCCCATCCCCTAACACTGTGCCTTCCCACCACATCCAGAATACAATGCTCTTTCTGGGCACTCAAGTCAGTTCCCTGGATCTGTTCCTCTCTTCCCACAAACTCCTGGAGTCCCAGACACATTGCCTCCCTTTTTATTCCCCCACCACACCCAGATGCTCCCAGCTCATTTCTCTGCCAGGAGAGCCCCTCACCCCATGTCTGAAAGAGCTTTCCCCAGTACCTGCTTCCCATTCTTTCAGCTGCACCTGCCCCTCTTGGTGCCCGTGGTGTCTCCAGCTCAGTCCAGTCGGTGGAAGGAACAGAGCTCCAAGGAGAGACTATACCTGGAGTCAGGGATGGCCTGTTTGTCTCCATCTAGTGCAAAGGGACAGTGGGCAGGGCCCGCCTGCTCAGTGAGCCCCTCTGACATGCCCATGTTCCCTGGAGGAACTTCCCTGTGTTTCTTCTCACCCTTCCTCCCTGCTGGGCCTTTTTAGGCAGGGATGGCAGCCGAAGTGGACAATCCATCTTTTTATTTTTAGGTTTTGACGCTCAGCCGCCAAGCCCTGTCCAGCAAGCACTGCCTAGAAATAGGAAGCCGGCACCCAGGCAGGTTCTGCTGGATGGGGGTGGGAATGGAGCCAGGCCAGGGCTGTCAGTTCACACACATTTTCCATGCACGAGCAACTGGACAGGCAGGAGGCCTAGGGTCTGGCTGCTTCTGCTCCTAGACCTTGGGCAAGTCCCTGACTCTTGGTGCCTCATGGTCTGGCCCAGGCACAATGGAGGGTAGGATTGATTAGAGTCCCAGCAGCCTGGGGCTTCAGGGGGGCTCCCAGGGATAGCTTGGAGGGGTTTTCCTGCCATCACTGGACTGAGAGATAACAGGAAGGATGAGCCGCCCAGGAGCCACCTGGACACAAATGAGTGATGGCCCCGACCTTTCCCAGACCCCTTCCTGCAGCCGCAGCTGCTGCATTGTCCCAAAGTTGTATCTGGTTGATCTTTCTTTCCATGGTTGCCATCACCTGTCTCCCCTATTCACTCAGAGGACAGGGCATCACCCACTAAAGCCAACAAACAGGAGGCGCCAGGCTCTGGCCCCGGCAGGCCCAGCTGTTTCCTGGGGTGTCCTGGGCTCCTGCCCTGCTATCCTGGCCTTCCCCACTTCTGCTGGGCCACATGCTCAGGAGGGACTCACCCACATGTGGCTTTACTCATTCAATCAGAATGCAGGCCTCAGGGCCAGGGCCAGGGCCAGGATACAGCCTTGGACAGGTAAGCAGTGTGGTTTCCGGTCAGAGGAAATAAACAATATGGTCAGTCAGGAAGGCAGTGCACACAGTGAAGACAGGCTGCTTGCTCTCTGGGGAGCCAGGAGCTCAGCCCCCAACAATCGCTGGGTGCTAGGGCTGGGGGACCCTCGGGAGAAATTTCAGCTCAGTGCTAAGACCACGCCCCTAAGTCACCGGAGCCCTCCCTGGACCGGCTGGCTCCTCTAGGTAAAGACCGCAGTTCAACAAATTTGTGAAAAAAGTTAAATTTATTGGAGTGTGGGAAATTGAGAAATTTGTGCCTATGAGGGGTCTGGAAGAGTTCCCAGAAAATGCCCATGGTTTAAAAAAAAATGTGCCCAACTGTTTGCAGCAGCACAGGTGTGGGCATGCGAGGCTGGCTTTTTTTGTCTCCACTCTTAGGGGGTGATGTTTGGGACCCTAAGGGTTGAGCTGGAAGGAGGAATGGGACTGGGCCTGGATGCGAGCCTGATGGCACAGCCCATCAGGGACAGAGCGGAGATTTTCCCTGGTTCCTGCCTGCTGCTGACAAAAACTCAGAAAATGAATGGGGAACTGCCATGAGCACAGGGTTCTGCCACCACTGCTGCCATCTCCTCTGAGGGCAGGAGGGCCATTCAGAGGAGTTGAAGAGCTCCCCCACCTCCAGAGGGAAGCTGGGCAGGACACATACAGCAGCCCCAGGCATAGGGCACACTTATCTCCCCAAGCAGGTCCCAGCCTCAGGCAGAGACTGGGACAGCTGATTCATTAGGCAGAGAAGGCAGCCTGGCCTGGCCGCTAAACAGAGCTAGAGAGTGATGGGGTCCACACTGGAAGGGCAGCTTCTCCAGGTCACACAGGGAAGTGGGGGGACAGAGTTCTGGTTCTGGGTGGGGCCCATTCATGCACCACAGCTGCACAGAGGTCTTTATTTGTCATCGTTTCTGCCCACTGGAAACCAGCATGCCCTTTGGCTGAATCTTGTGCATGTGTGTATATGTTTGTGTGCTTCTGTGCCTCCGGCTCCAGGAAGCCATCCTGTCCTCTCTTCCAGCTACAACCAGTTCAGAAGGCCCTATCTACACAGACTCTGAGCTCCATCCCTCAAGACAGCTCTGCATTCTGGGCTGTGACAAGAAAAATGCTCCCTGCCCAGGCATCCTGTCACCCATGAGACACTCTGACTGTCCCCCACCTCTGGACTCCCCAGGAGGTTGCATTGAAAGGCTGCAGTCTGCACCCCCTTTGCTAGAGCTCACCCCAGCCCACATCACAGTCTCCATCTCCCATCTGCCTCCCCACTCATGACAGCTGTCTGCCCTGCATGACGTTTGCTTGTCACCAGATCTCTGGCTAGACAGGCATCACTAGCACAGGAACCTGTTCTTTGTCACACCCTCAACCCCGAGTAAGGACAGAAAACTCAGGACAGCCACCGTCACCTGCTGTCGTGAGGGTGCTGCCGTTCACCTGGTTACCTTTCCAGCAATCCGGTCACTGTTGCTGCTAGCCATGGCACCCTGCAGGTGCCCTACCTCCCATCCCCTCATGGTCAGGCCAGCAACAACTGCTCTGGAATATGGGGACTCACCAGCTGCAATGCTGCCATTTTACAGATGAGTAAACCAAGGCACTCAGAGGTGAAACAACTCACCCAAGGTTTCACAGGTAGTAAGAGATGAAACTCTGACCGCCTGACCCTGCTACCTCAAGTTCATGAGGAGAAAGGTTTGACCTCTAGGGACCTTTGCTTATACTGGACAGAGGAATACCCTTTACACCTGTTCTCTATACTGCCTAAATGGGGCCTGAGCTCCCACCAAGTGCACCTGCCTGCCCCAGCTTAAGTCCCTCCCCAGAGAGTCCAAAGCAAACCTTTGGAGCATGTGACCTTGTCATACACTTGTCCCCTGTGTTCCTGAGGAAAGCAAGAGATTGCCCAGCATTCTGATAAGAGACATCGATGTTACCCCCAAGGTGGGAGGACTGAGGCCTTTCTTGAGAAAGCAGAAGTAGCCCCATCCTGGAAACCATGGTTCCTTGTCACAGAGGGACAGTATACCATGCACCTGCAGCCACAACCCCGTCAGCTGGCCCAAACACACGCACACGCACATGTGCACACTATATTAAAGCCATATTTTTGGTTGCCGGGAAAGCGCCGTTGTCACTTCCTCTGCCCCCGGCAGCCCGCTGGCCTGGCTCCCCTTCTGCTTCCCGCTCCACCACGGAGCGCCATCCGTTTGTATTTATATAGATAAATCGGCCCGGCTAATTAAAGTCCTCTGGCTGCAGAGTGAGGGAATTAATAAAAGAACTTGGAATGGAGCCGACTGAAAGCTGGGGTGCTGGGTGGGGGGGGGCAGAGCCAGAGCTCACAGCAGCAAAGAAGGCCAAATGGGCCCAGCAAATGCATGAGCCCCTGCCTCCTTGGGGAGCCAAGGGGTACCTCTAGAACAAGGGGGTGGGCAGGAGAAAGGCACTGCGTTCTGGGCTGTGAGGCCAGCTCTGTGCCTTTGCTTTCCCACAGCATGTGTAACTGCAGCCCCGAGCTCTGATGGCAGTGGGGAGGCAGGCTTGACTGACCATGAGAACCAAGCTCAGCACCTGGAGTATGCTGCCTGGCGCATGCTAGGGTATGTCAGGAGCCCTCAGGAGCATGGGCTCTGACTGTCTACTACCTGTCTTAGGAGCCCCGCCCTGCCGCTTGCAGCTGTGCAACTGGGCAAGCTATCTTCCCTCTCTGAGCCTTGGCTGCTCAGTGAATGTGTGTGGGAGTCACAGGCTGGAGCTGTGGTGGACAGAGATATGGCAGAGAGGCAGCTGCCAGTGGAGACCTGGATTCATGCCCTAGCTCACTCATAAAAACAATTATGGCACCTCAGATGAGCCGACCCATTGCTCTTTCCCCCAACTCAGTTGCTTCAACTGTGTAATGGGTTGAGTGAGACACATGTATGGTACACAAAGGGCTTGGCACTTGCAGTCTGAATCAACAGCTGTTCCCCTTGTGCCACAATGGCTCTTGTGGGGTCAAAGAGGAGGCCCCAGGGCCTTGGGTCTAGAGTACCAGGTGGGTAGCCTTGGCAGATGAAAAAAAAAAAAACCCTGGTGTCTGGCAGCATTTCTGAGCAGAGCACAGGAGTGGCAAGCTCTATTCTTAGCTGGAGTCATTCCTAGGAAGCAAAGGAGGAGCCACGGAATTTAACCCTGTACAAGCCAGGGTTCCATAAGAAACAGGCCCACCCAGCTGATGTACCAGGCAGGGCTGTGACCATGAAAATTGCCATCAAGTAGGGGGCATTTAGGGTGGAAATCCATTATACAGATTCAAAAGATCCTAAGAAGGATTAACAGATGGCCCTCAAGGGGAAGAGGGACTGAGCAGCAAATCAACATGTCATTGGCATGTAAAAGCTTCCAAAAGGAGATCTCCTTCCTAGTTGTGTGGCTGGCAACCTGTACCACTCCTTCCTGACCTTTGGCCTGCAAAGGAGGCAACGATCCCCGCTCAGCATTCAGTAGCATTTAATGACAAGGATATGACAGACAGCCCAACATCCAGGCCTCTGGTGGGGCCCTCCATTAGCCTGCAGAACCATGGGGTCTCCTGTGGCCCAGCAGAAGGTGTCACTCTGACCCTGTTCTTGTCCCTGTTCTTGCTATTACCTTCTGTGGTGCCCAGGACATACTCTCTTCTTCAAGTCACCCGCCTTGATGGAGGTCTCAAGGTTTAATGGCATGTGTGTGTTTTGGGGTGGTGGGGTGGGCGTGATATTAGTAGCAGAGCTATTAGGGAACACGCAGGAGCCTCCTGGACCATATAAGAAGCCAAAGGACTGTGGGGTGGCGGGCACCTGGTTGGGCAGCAAGAGGACAGCTTGGGAGGGCTCAGGAAACCAGAGGTACAAATCTCCCAGTTTTCAGGGGGCCCCAGCATGTGCCACTCAGGGCTTCTGGAGCCCTTGTCCTGCCCAGCTAGCCCTGTGCCTCCCTCCCCTCCTCCAATGCCTGCCTTCCTGCCTGGCCTTGGGACTTGGACTGACCCCTCATTTCCTTCATAATTCATCACTGCTGCTCTTCTTCCGTGCCCTGTCATCCTCTGCTGTCCCTGGCTCATTTGCCTAAAGAAATGAGTGGCTTTGTGGAGGACAATACACACTTTCCAGTCCTTTTGCCTCTGACCCCTCCCCAGCCCTCTGAGCTGCTCCTCTGGGCAGAGGCCAGCCTCAATTTCCCCACATCCATTAGAACAGGCTATTCCCAGTGGGCCCTGGGGGCAGATAGAGCTCCAAGGCAACGCCAGGCAGGCTGGGAAAGGGACAGTGGGAAACCCGGGCCCAGCCCATCAACGGGCTCCTGGCAGCCACTATGCCAGGCCCCGCCCTGCAGACGGAAATGGAGGGAATGTTCAGCAGAGCTGATGAGCTTCAGCTCCCCACCAGAGCAGAAGTGGTCAGCTGGCTTCTCTCCAGCAGATCCCTGAGCCCACGGGACAGGACATGACTCATCGTGACTAGAATGGAACAGAAGAAAGGAGGATGGCATGGCAGGGGTGGGCGGCTGTAGCGAGGAGGTAGAGACCCTGCACAAAGAGCTCAGGGGGAGCCCAGGCCACGGCCCTCACCTGCCTTCCATTGAGAGCCTCGGGACTGTGACCCTCCCAAGTGCAGAGCATGTCAGGGAATACAAGGGGAACATTTATGACAGCTCTGCACTTGGCCCCTATCAGGGACAGGGACCCCACAAAGGCACCTGAGAGAGCTCTGAGGTCAGACAGGCCTGGGTCCAAACACAATGGCAGCAGTGTAAGCACAGGCCAGGACTGTATTTCTGGAACTCAGTGTTCCCATCTGAGGAATGGGGATAAGACCATCCTCACTTTCCATGTTATGAAAGAGTCACAAAGATCCTGCAAGCAGAGCTGGCCTATGCCATGCCCATCAGTGCTAGCTGTCACTCATTGTTGTCATTATCAGGGCATCTGGCATCAGCGACAGGAGCAAACAGGTGAGAGAGGCAGAGGGTTGGGGGTGACAAAGGCAACCAGTTGTTTTCCAGGAGTAAGCGGTGGGCAGAATGTGCTGTTGTGTTATAGCCAGTAAGCATGGCACAGAAACCCTCTGTCACTGCCCAAGCTAGCACAGGGTACAGGGCCTGGAGTCTGGGTCATGCTGCTGCCCCAGGCCATCTGAGAACCAGGCCGTCTGAGAACCAGTCCTGCAGTCCGCAGCCTGTGGACTTATGTGGTCCCTCCAGGTTCCTGTGTTCTACTCACCTATGAGGATGGCCATGACACCTGGGCCTGTGTTAGAGCTCAACTGACAGGAGGTGAAAGATAGCCATCAGACCACTACACTAGGCTGGAACTCTACCAGTGCACCTGCCTGTCCCAAGCCCAAGGTCCCCCACCTGTCTCAGTCACAGAGGTCCAGATTTGAGTTTCAGGAACACCTGGGCTCCTGATGCTGCCGTGCTGGTCCAAAGCAAGCAAAGAGAATCACAAACGCTGGAATGAGACCCGAAGATGTTAGAACAAATGACTTTCTGCTAAGGAGCATTCATCTTCCTGGAGGGCGAAGAGAGTGGAGCCATAGGCCAGTGTCTGGGATCCAGCCTGCCTCTTGCAGAGGAAGCAAAGCACTCGTGACACGGTCCTACCTCTGATCCCAACCGCCTGGCTTCTACATGGAAAGCTTGTCCTGTGATGGACTGTCCCAATAAAGGCCGAGAGAGAAGGGGCAGCAGGTTCCAGCAGGTAGATGGCCCAGAGGAAGGCCAACTCAATCGAGCAGGCAGTGGCGCTGGATTTCCTGCCTGCAAAATGGGGCTGTTCCTTTCCCTCTTCAGTGCCATGTAGGTTGGGAGCTGTTACAGGGGCTCTGGGAATGCTGCCTGCCCTGGCTTCCCTTTTTGACCAATGGCCTGCTTCTGGGCAAGAGAGACCTTGGGACCATCCTAAGCAGTTAGTTATGACAGCAGAGGCTGGCACATACCAGTTGCGCAGATTGTTTGCTGCACAAAGTTTGCTTGGCTAAGGAGGCTGATTCCGGGAGCAAGAATCCAAACCAACCTCGTTCTGCCTACCAAGCCACCATCTTTAGTGTGGTGTTAGACCAGCCCAGAGCACAAAGGCATCCTGCGGGTCAGTGGCATTATGATGAGGCCACCCACCCTATGGGGCGAGTCCCAGCCTCAGTTTCCTGAATTGAAACATGAGAGCATTTGTTCCTCCAGATTTCCCATCTCTTAAGGGAAGCAGGGCCGTGGAGTAGGCTGAGAAAATCAATAAATCACAAGTGCTTTGAGTCCCTTAGGAATAGGCTGCAGGATGGAGAGGATGGAGATTACCAGCCTAGCACTTTCTCCATGCTGCTGATAGGGATCAGGGGCCTGTGCTGTGTGTGAAAGAGGCCAGCCTATACACATTGCAGATCACATCTGCTGTCCCTGCTGGACCTGGTGCTCAGGCTTCAGTGTGTCTGCCTTATGGCCAGGCTCCCCTCTTTCCCAGTTATTTGCATGATCAGGGAAGCCACTACATTTTCATTATCACTGGACGGAAGTGTCCATACCTCCCTCTGATTATTCTCCTGTACTTGGCTCCCTTTCTAGGATGCACTAAGTCATACACATGCACACACACACACACACACACACACACACACACACAACACACACAACACAGGACTGGCAATTTGTAGATCTGTGTTCAAAACCCGGGTCTGGAAGCTAGCACTAGGACGAAGTGAATTAAGCCACTGCTTGCAATCCAGCATTCTGTATATGAGTCCCTGCTGCTCCACTTACCATCCGACTTTCTGCTGAGGTCCCTGGGAAAGCAGCACAAGATGGCCCAGGTACTGGACCCCTGCACTCCTGAGGGAGACCAGATTGAAGTTCTTGGCTATTAGCTTAGGCTAGGTTTAGCCCAGTCACAGCCCCAACCGTTGCAGCCATGTGAGGAGTGAACCAATGGATGGAAGACCTTTCTCTCTCTCTCTCTTTCCTACTCTCTGTAAATCTCCCTTTCCATAAATAAACACATCTTAAAAAGCAAAACAAAACAAAACCCAACTCTGTCCCTCCCTGGAGCTCAAAGAGAGGCACTGATTGGGACTGGGAAGCCGTAGCCCTCATGCCCCAGCCTGGAGTGATGGCAGCCTCATGGTGTGCAGGCGCCTCCCCCAGCCCCCTTTTGTCTCTGGAGGAGCCAAGATAAAGCAGCATCTAATCCGCGCAGAGAGACGGGTTCTGTGCTCGAGGGGCCAGGGCACAAATTGGGACGTCTTGTTGCATTACTTCCGCCAAGCTGGGCCCCATCATCTCACCTCTGTGTCCCAGCGAACGGGGACACTGGTGGGGCAGACAGCACCGTGGGGGCAGGGCCCCGCCTCTGCCATCAAAGTCAATGGGAGAGGGAGGGGGCTGGCTGGGAAGGATTTTTAATGACCCCAAATCCTGGCAACTCATTACGGCCCTGATAAGGCAAGGGGAGCTGTCACTCTGAGATGCAGCCAAGGATGCTCCCTAGAGAAATTTTGCTGCCTTTCCCTCTAATCTTCTTATAAACATTGTTATTTATTTTTCCTTATTTCATCCGACATGTGTCAAGCAGCCGACTGCTAAGCCTGTGACATCTCCAGAGAGGCTGGTGGAGGTTAGAGGATGGCCCATGGGCTTCCCCTGCCCTGTTCCCTCATCAGCACACCCCCGTTCAAGGGGCAAGGTGTCCGCAGTCCTGTTCTCTGGCTGGCCGAGGTACCGCCCAGACTGCTGACTGTGTGATGCCCACAGGACTCACTGGCCATCCTACAGCTGGCATCAAATCGGTGTATCTCTGGTTGTGCCAGCTGGGGTTGGCTCCAAGGAGGAGGGGCTCAATGCTATGGCTGGGGTTGCCACTGAGCTATACTACAAAGCCCCCAGGCTTGTGACAGTGTATGGTGGAGGCCCAAGCATCCATCACTGCTTATGTAATCACTGTCTGAGACCACTCTGTGCCCGCACTACAACTGGCATGGTCTGCACGTTGAATCTTACTCCCTCCCTGTGTTGAACTCCTGGTGTCAGGCCAACCAAGGTTGCCCAGATGGGGCAGGGCTGACTCTGGGTTTGAGCCCAGGAGCTCACAGCAGAGTCAGCACACTTCTTCCTCACACCTCCCTGGTGCAGCTTGCACTTAGCCCTGTAGGAATCTTGGGTCACAGGCAAAGCCCAGATCCTTTCTTCTGGCTCAGAGAGGGTACATGGCTAGCCTAGACTTGCTCAGCTCCACTGCAACCAAGGTAAACAGCCCGGAACTGCTCCCAGAGCCCCTCCAGGGTTTTGCCCTGGGTTCTGGGGGTGCTCAGACCCCGGGGGACACTTGTGTCTCTGTTGCAGAGGCTGGGGAAATGCTGAGAGTGGGAGACACTGTAGGACTTCCATAGGGCACACAGAAGAATCCAGAAGGCCTAGAAGATCCCCTTCCATGGTCCCTTCTCCACTGGAGTCCCTGGCGGCATGTATAGCTGACTGTGGCTAGCTCACGGAGGAGTGTATTTAGTGAGGCAGGCTGCAAAGCAGCATGTACAGCACTGTCCTGTTCAGGGCCACGGGCTCACCCAAGTGCAGCCTGTGTGGGACAGAAGGAGCAGGAGGTCAGCTTCTGCTTACAAACAGCTTTGCCCTGGGCCAGTCCACCTCAGTCTGAATGGCAGGCAGTACTGCAACATACAGGTGCAGTATGTTAAACTGTCAGTTGTGATTCCGGCATCCCATGTGGGCACTGGTTCGTATCCAAGGTGCTCCACTTGCCATCCAGCTCCTTGTCAATGTGCCTGGGAAAGCAGTGGAGGGTGGCTAAAGTGCTTGGGCCTCTGCATCCACTTGGGAGATCAGGATGGAGTTCCTGGCTCCTGGATTCTGGATGTTAGGACTGTTTGGGGAGTGAACCAGTGGTTAGAAGAGCTCTATCACTCTGCCTTTCAAACAAATAAATCAACTTTTTTTAAGATTGATTTATTTATTGGAAAGTCAGATATACAGAGAGGAGAAGAGACAGAAGATCTTCCATCCGATGATTCACTCCCCAAGTGAGCGCAACAGCCGATGCTATGCCGGTCCGAAGCCAGGAGCCAGGAACTTCTTCCGGGTATCCTACAGGGGTGCGGGGTCCCAAAGCCTTGGGCCATCCTCGACTGCTTTCCCAGGCCACAAGCAGGGAGCTGGATGGGAAGTGGAGCTGCAGGGACTAGAACCGGCACCCATTGGGATCCCGGGGCGTTCAAGGTGAGGACTTTAGCCACTAGGCCACGCCACCGGGCCCCCAATAAATCTTTTTTTAAAAACACTTGTTTTAAAAAGTACTTATAGATGGACAGCAGAGTTCACAGACAGCCCCAAATTCCCACATGCTCATTACCACCACTCCCTCTCCCTTGCCCCAAGTGCTCACAGTTTTCTGTTTTGCCTGACTGCAGGGACTTCAGCGGCTCCTGTGCAGGAGGAATTCACATTTCACTGTACGCCTCCATCCCATCCTCTTAGGTGTAGGACGCAGCAGAACTTAGCACGGCTGCCAATTCCAGGGCACCTGCCAGGAGTCTCCACTGCAGGGCCACTGTTTCCCTCACCAGCTTGTAGACTGCAAAGTCTAGCTCACACTTAGGGAGGAAGGACTTGAGCTCCCCTTGCCACCCACACACATGCATTTGTTGGCATGTGTTGAAGCCACTGCAGGGGTTCCTGAAGTTGAAAGGAACCACTCTGAGGCTCACAGCAACACTAAGCAGAAGAGACAGAGGGGCTGGTCCCCACACGTGCATAACTCTCCCCACTGGCCAAAGCCCCCTCCAGAGCTGATGATCCCACCCCAGATGGGTAATCCCACCCCATCCCACCCCACCGTCCCTGCAAGACTGTGAAATTCATTCCATGATGAGCCTCAGCGTACAGCCTGTGGGTTTTGGCAAAGGCATGATGATACTCATCCATATTCACAGCAATGATACCATTACACCCAAGATCCTCTACCTTCTCTTGCCTACCTCTCCCCTCACATGGATCCAGAGCTCATGGTATTTTTGTCGCCACCACAGTCTGGTTTTCCTGAACACTTTGTGGTCTTTTCAGGTTGGCCTCTCTCATTTGACCATAGGCACCTGCGCGTCTTTGTCTCTGTCATGGCTGGAAAACTCACTCCTGCAGAGTGCTGAGCTCCAGTCCCTTGTCCCAAGGTGCCGATGTTTACCACTCCACGCACCTGCAAAAGGGCTTCCTGGCTGTACTTGGCTTACAGCAGTGGTGAAGACAGTGTCCCAGGTGTCCACGGGCAGGACTTTGTGTGGATATCAGCTTTTATTCCTTTGAGAAAATGCCAAGGAGTACAACTCCCAAAGTTGATGGCAAGAGCACAGAGTTTGCTAAGAGGAGACTACACTCTCCTGTGTGGGGACTCTGCCAGTCAGCTTCCCTGCCTTGAGTGGCAGTTCCTAACACCCCACAGCTTCACCAGCACTGGATGGGGGCTGTTCATCTGTGCCCTTTGGGCTGTCTTGACAAGCATACTGGACTTTTAGATGCTAGCCACTACTGGACATTGAGTATGGAGCCATCCTAGGGTTGATTTTTAAAAATAATAATAATAACATATTATTTATTTTTATTTGAAAGGCAGAGTCACAGAGAGAGGTGAGATATGAAGAGAAAGACCTACCATCTGCTGGTTCACTGACTAAATAGACACAACAGCCAGAGTTGGGCCAGACCAAAGCTGTAAGCCAGGAGCTTCTTCCAGGTCTCCCACTGGGTACAGGTGCCCAGGAATCTGGACTATCCTCTGCTGCTTTCCTAAGCCATTAGCAGGAACTGGATCAGAAATGGAGCTGCCAGGACTTGAAACAGCACCCATATGGGACACTGGCTCTGCAGGCAGGGGATTAGTCCGCAGTGCCACCACACTGACCTGAAGCTGCTTTATAGGTGTAGGTCTAGGTGTACCTGATCTGGTGTGGTGTCCTCCTCCAAGCCAGTTGGCCACACCCACATCTTTGGACACCTTAGACCAGTGGTCACAGGGACAGATGACTCACGACTGCTTGGCAGGGCTGGCCTCAGCTGAGGGAAGGCTCCATCGGTCACTCAACAATCATTTGTCAGGTACCTGCCAAGTGCCCACCTTCATGTCTGGATCCTTCTGTCTCCTTTCCCCTCTGAGCCCCCAGGGAGTCCATGCTAAAGGTAGGGATCATGGGCCGCCTACTCCTGGGACACCAAGTCTGTTCGGGGTCTGCTTTCATCAGGGTCTTCTGTTCCCCCATCTTGCCATGGCTACTTGCTGGAGCAGGGGTGGAACAGACCTGGGAATACCATGTCTGAGACAGGGAATGCCAGTGCAGTTGGGAAATGTGCCTGTTATGGATGCGGCATTTTGTAATGCAAAGTGCAGCAAGGAGAACTGAGGAAGGGGCCGCCACACAAGAGAGGGGAGAGTAGGGTCTCAAGGGACAACAGGGGGCAAAATGCCACAAAAGGGCAGAAACTGGGAGACAGAGAGCTCTGGTCCTTCTCTGACAGGGAATTGGCTGGAGAGGATCTGGACAGAGGAAGGTGGGAGCCCTGAGACTCTTAAAGGGCCTGGACGCCTGTTGAACGGGTCAGGCCCAGGGCATAGCTGAATAAGTGCCCAGGTGTGCAGGGGATTTGGCAAGCCTGCCCTGCTGTGCATTCAGAGGCCACTCTCTTCGGAGTTTGGAGATCCTGCTGGGCCAATGGGAAGGCAGAGACTCAGAGAGCTGGGCGGGGTGGGGGAGCAGGGTTCTCCTGGAGGGATTACCTGTTTCTTGCTGGGTGAGGCTGGGTACTTGATCCTGCCCCTGCCCTCAACCCTCTGAAGAGAGTAGACCCACCCTTCCCCCATCCCCACCCCAGGCAAGGCCTGGGAAGCCCAGAAAAGAGGGGTCAGAGAGGGCAGGGGTGTTCGTTCTCAGAGCATGAGGGCTGTGTGCAACTCCCTACAGCCCCGAGACCATACCAGGAAGGTGGTGTGCAAGGGTTCAGACAGCACACTGCAGATGGGATGGGTGGTGGGAGTCTCATCCTGGGGCTGGAGAGTGCCAGGGAGGAGCAGGGCATCTCTGGTGATGTGGAGTGGAAGGCAGTCAGCAGGGCACCTGAGGCAGCAGCCAAGGCCACAGGTGGCTGCCAAGCACATGCAGTGTGGCTTCACTCACAAAGGCTTGCATCTCATTTTCATTTGTTTGCATTTAAGAATCAACATTTACTCTTTTCAAGATTTATTTATTTTTATTTGAATGGCAGATTTACACAGAAAGAAGAAGATACAAAGAGAGAGATTGTCCACCTACTAGTTCACTCTCCAAATGCTTGCAACAGCCAGAGCTGGGTCCAGGAGCTTCCTTCAGGTCTCCCGAATGGGTGCTGGGCTCCAAACAATTGGACCATCTTCTGCTGTTTTCCCAAGCCATTAACAGGTGGCTGGTTAGGAAATAGATAGCAGCCAGGACTCAAACCTGCACCCATATGAGATGCCAGCACCACAGGTGGAGACAACCTAGTATGCCATGGCACTGGCCCCAAAATTGAACATTTGATTCACTTTTTAGGAAAGTTAACAATAACACGGCTACTGTGTTTTGCTGTGAATTTTAATGAAGTCAAACCACTGTGATCAAGTATTTCTGATGAAAAGTCTAACTCTCAAGTTGAGATGTGCTCCACCTACGAAAATGCACATGGGTTCCTAACAACCTAATGTAGAAAGACAGTAGTCACTATGAATGATTTTTATAGTAGTCACCTGTTGAAGTAATAGTTGGGTCACATTGAGTTAAATAAAATGTACCAAAAATAATTGCATGTTAATTCTTTTACTTTTCAAATGTAGCTACTACAAAATTTAAAATTACATGTGTGGGTGAAATGGGCGTTTGGCCAGACTGTTAGGACACAGTTTGGATGCCCACATTGGGGTGCCTGGCTCGAGCTTCCTGCTAATGCAGACCCTGGGAGGCAGCAGGTGACGCTCAAGTAATTGAGTTCCTGCCACCCACATGAGAGATCTGGATTAAGTTCCTGGTTCCTGGTTTCAACCTGGCCCAGACCCATCTGTTGCAAACATTTAGGGAAGGAGCTAGCAGATGGGAGCTCTCTTCTGTTTTTCTGTCTCTTTGCTTCTCAAATAATAAGCTTAAAAAGTTGAAATACATGGACACATGTGACTTATTATACTACCTGTCTCATTAACAATTCTTTCATCTCTAAATTTGGGGACAAGTTCTCTTGTTTCTGAATCAATGTAGCAATGTGTCTACCTAATGGATATTTTCATAAGAGTTGATTTTTTTTTTGAAAATTTTTTTTAAATTTATGATACAATTCCATAGGCTCTGGAATTTCCTTTACCTCCTCTCCAAACCCTCTTCCTTCCCCACTGATTTCCCCTATATTATTACAATAGTATAGTTCTTCATAAGCAGTCATAAGCTCATCCTTCTGCTATTTAAATGTATCCTGATATTTCAGGCATGGATAATGGCAGAGTCCAGCATCCTATAGGGGTTGATTTTGACCGGAAGGAATCTCTGTTGTTCCATCTTGATTTTGATGGTTTCCTTCTTCTCTTTGTCATGTTTTTTTTTTTTTCTAAACTTTCTTTGGACTCTGAGTTTGCTTTGCTCTTCTATTTGGAGGAGTTTGCATGGATGCCCCTTGTGGAAACTGACCTACAATCTGTCCTTGATAGATTTTTAAAAATTTATTTGTATTCAGAAGGTAGATTTACAGAAAGAAGGAGAAACAGAGAAAAATGGCCGCAATGACCAGAGCTGAGCCGATCTGAAGCCAGGAACCAGGAGATTCCTTCTGGTCTCCCAGACAGGTGCAGGGTCTCAAGGCTTTGGGCCATTGTCTACTGCTTTCCCAGGCCACAAGCAGGGAGTTAGACCAGAAGAAGAGCAGTTGGGACATGAACTGGCACCTATATGGGATGCTGGCACTTAGGATAGAGAATTGGCCAGTTGAACCAACATGCTGGCCCTCCTTGATAGATTTTGTAATCAGTATTCAATCTGGCAGAACACATTGTCAAGCGCCCATTTTTCCTATGCTTTTGGGAAATTTGTCAGCTGTTGGAACTACTTACTGGTTGAAGTATGGCTAGTGCTTTTGAATTGCAGCCACATACATGTGTTTTCAGCTAATGATTTAGAATGCTGGCCTACATTTATTATTGGAATATGCGTTATTCAGGTGTGAGTGCATTTGGGATGCCTTCCTGCTCTTCACAATGGAGTGAGGACCCTATTACCCCTACATTCACTTCAACATGGTAGGGGCAAAGTGCTAGGATTCTAGGACCAAGAGCCTGGAACTGAGGTTGCGTGAGTTGAATTTCTGCATCCAGATTCTGATGCTTCCTTCTACCTCCCATGACCACCACTCTGAGGTGTCAGCAAACCTGGGGACCCGAGAGGTCCTGAGTGCAGCCAGGCATGACAAGCAAGCCCGGTTCTCCTTTGCCCCTGCTCCACACTGCCTCATCTCAGGACAAACAGCTCAGAAGCTCATGGCTGGCAGGGAGCTCCCAGGGGATCACAGACTTGTATGGTCCCTCCGGTGTCACAGACCTGTCAACTGTCTGAGGCTGGGCAAGGGGAGGGCAGGGGGGTGGCACAGAAGACAGCAAAACATTACGGAGTAGCGTGCTTTCCTAGATATGTCTGGGTTTGGGCACATGCATGCCTTCCACCCCCTAACCAGCTCAACTTAGTGGGAGGGGAACAGAGGCTAGGGTCACATCTCTGCCTCCCACCCCCCACTCCCAGGGCCAGGGAAGAACCAGCTAGACTTGCCTAACCTGTTGCATTCTTTCTGCCCCAGGTGTGTCTGGGCACTTTGATGTCACCTTTGACCTCATCCTTGTCATGGAGTGAGAATCCAGAGTGTAGAATGGTAAACATGGCAGTTTGTGGGGCTGTTGTGCTGCCTTGGGAGAGACCCACTGCTTCTCAGGGGCAGAAAGTCTAATCCCCTCTGACTGCATGCCTGGGGGAGGGGCAGGGACACGGTGGAGGAAGCCAAGGGTCTGTGGGGATCAAGACCCAGCTGTTTTGCAAATCAAAAATGTGGGCATCCTGCTTCCAGGGACTCCTCTCCCCACACCCTGGGTGCCCCACCTGCCTTTTAGAGAACAGGCCCAGGTTGTTCATTCATTCACTCAATAAACATCTGTGAAGAATTGGTGATGCAATGCTCGTAGTGCACCCACGTCTCTCCTTCTCCTCCTGTGCCTGAGCATGTCTTCCCCCATAGAAAGTTACTGCCCAGTTTCACTCTGCACCCGGTGTACCCCCAAACTGTCCCGGGGTGACACAGGCAATGTCTGTGCTGCCTTACCAAGGGGTCAGCTGCTGCATCCACACCAGGATCTCCTCCCACTCCTGCCCCTGCCCCAGGCTCACTGTGGTCTCCAAACATTTTCCTTTTAACAGGCCCTCTCCTGCCTTGCAGCTTTTCTGAAGAGGATGAGTGGGGTGCCCGGGATACCCTAAACACCTGTTCCTCTCCCTGTCTGGTTTAAATTACAGAAAAGCCTGGGGATCCAAGGTTTGAAGTACACAGAGTAGGCCATTGTTCCACTGTGTGGCCTCAGGCAAGTTCTTGTCCCCTCTGAGCTTCCAGTCCATGTTGGACCAATGAAGAAGGTGGCATGGGTATGTTTAAAGCAATGAACACAACCCAAGCATGGATTGAGGGGGAGATCGGCCATTGGCATGAGTAATACTGCCACCTCACCCTTCCCGAAACAGGTGGCCTGAAAGCAGCCCCATCCCTGCAGCTGGCTGTCCCCTTTCGGAGTGAGTCACTGAACACCAGGAAGGCCTGGAGGTCCAGCTCTGGCACTAATTGTCCCCAAATATGCCTCCTGACTATTTCACAACATTTGTAAGTGCTGCCTGCTCTTGGAGACCCAGCACATGATGTTCCACTCCTTTCTTGTTTAGAAACAGTGTGCATCTGAAAGAGACAGAAACATCTATTCAGGTAAGACCGCCTGACAATAACAAGCCCGTGGCCCTGTCACCATTGTCCCCAGAGAGCCAAAGTATTCCTGGAGATTTGTTCTGACTTCAAGGCCGGATGATCCAGGAAGGCAGTCCCCAGCTAGTCCAACACCCTGCAGATGGGTGACACTGTCCCAGGCCGCCCCTTGCTACATTGACATGCTGAGATCTCCCCTCCAGGAGCCCCTTAGGCATCAGTAGGTATAACAGGTGACACAGGAAAGGGTATACCTCTGAGCGACATCTGTATGAGCTGGTGGCCACCCCTGCATGCAATGATGTCATCTCTTGCATATTCACTCCTAATAGAAAAACTGCCCCTTGCTCGGAAGCCAGGACTTTGGAAATGATTCCCCAGGGTCTACCAATTTGCCACAATTTTACATTGTGTGACAGCTACTTCTGGTAGAAGTTTTGATTTGGGGTTCAACAGAGATGGGCTGGGGAATGACAGCCAAAAGGGTCAGCTTAAGAACCAAAAACCAGGGCCAGGCACAGTAACCTTATGACTAAAGTCCTCTCCTTGTGCATGCTAGGATCCCATATGGGTACTGGCTCTAATCCCTGCTGCTCCAATTCCCATTCATCTCCCTTTTTATGGCCTGGGAAAAGCAGTGGAGGATGGCTTGGGATCTTGCACTCATGTGGGAGATCAGGAGGGGGCTCTTGGCTTTGGATCAGCTCAGCTCTAGCCATGTGGCCACTTGGGGAGTGAACCTGCTGATAGAAGATCTTCCTCTCTGTCTCTCCTCTTGTAAAATCTGACTTTCCAATAAAAATAAATAAATCTTAAAAAAAAAAAAAACTGGCTTCACAGCCACCTCCTTTTCTGTAACTCTTATTTGAGCAGGACCGACCAGGTGCAGCTCAGCTTCCCTGTATACTCCCCACCAAGCCAGTCCTCACTCTGCCTATTATTGTGGCCACTATCACATGGGATGCATCTCACTCCATCAACAGGAACTGCTTGCACTGTCCTCAGCTCTGGGGACTCCAAGTAACTAAGCAAGGCCCCTGCAGATTGTGACAGTGTGTCAGGATCTGCTGTGGACTTTGAAGGGTTGCTGACCACTAGGTGCAAAAACGGTTTTAAGAGAGAGCACAGTGGCCCCAGGAATGTATGTCTCTGTTTGTCATAGGGAACTGGGGATGGGCCAGCCAGCTCTCATCTAATCCCTGTGTCACAGCTGGGGACATTGGGTCCCGGAAGGTGAGGTAGCAACAGCAGCATTGTGTGATGAAAACAACCCAGGCCTCTTGCCTCCACTCAGATGCTATCCTCCATGTTAGTCACTGGATGGCCTCTCTGAGCCTTACCCTCACTTGGTCATGGACTGCCCCCAAAACCCTGTAGATGCAGCAAGCACAGGGCGAAGCAGATGCTCAGGAAATGGCATCCTTATTTTCAGATCCACATGGGGTGATCTGTCTGAGCCACAGAGGGTGCAGGGGACAAACCAAAACTGGGGCCCGGGCCACCCAGGGGTTGTTTGCTTCCCAGTGGGTTCAGCTCTCCACCACTCTGGGGAGGGAACAGGAGGTGGTTCCAGAAGTGAGAGTGGAATGGGGCCAAGGAAGCAGGGATCAGAGGAGGGATGTGGGAGCTGGCAAAGATGTCTGTAGATCAGGTAAGCACAGCTCCCCTTCCCACTAAGGAGGGCTCACAGCCAAATAGAAGAAGGAGCACAGAAAGGCATGTGGGCAGTGGGAAGTGGGGGGACATTAGGCCCAATAAAAGTCCTGTCTCCTACATGGCCTTTTACAGTGTCCCAGGCCTGCAAGCCGGGCAACTGAGGATGGCCAGTGTCACTGTCTCCCAGTTCTGGAGGCCTCAGTTCCAAGGTGACCTTGTCTGCGGGCCGGGGACCTTCCTGGCTCTGTCCTGGCTTCCTGTGGCTGCCGGACTCCATGCCTCTGCAGCCCTTCTTCCTTCCCCCATGTCTTCACATTACCTTCTCTCTTGGGGCTGTGTACAAGGACATGATTTGTATTGGATTAGAGCTCCCCGTAACAACATCACCTTAATGTGATTAAATCTGCTAAGAGTCTATGTCCAAGAAAGGCCACGTTTCAAGGTCCGGTGGTGGGGAAGGTTAGGATGGCAAACGATCTTTGGCAGTAGAGAGTTTAATTCAACCATGATGGATGGTTTCATGTAAGCTTGAGGAAAAACACCTGTTGTCCATATCAAGCAATGATATGTGGGTGATGGGCAGGTAGAAATCACAGGGGAACGAAGTCTCTACAAGATCCACTTTTGTCACTGCTGTTGGTAAGAACTGAGGCTAAGGCAACACCTGCAAGAAAGAGCAATGCTGGGACCTTGGAGGACTGAAGTCCCAGTCACTTCATGGGAGGCTACTGGGCACTGTGCCAGTCATACCTCCTTCATCATGACCTGTGAGGTTGGCAGCATCCAGGACAGAAGCTGAGACAGGCTGAATTTCACTCAGAGTTACAGGGACTCAGCTTGGCATGACTGTGGTCATCCTTGATGGAACCCTTTTCTGGCCCATTGGGTGATAGCAGGGGATCATCCTAAACCTTAGGGAACCAAGGAGGTCGTGAAGATAAGATAACCTGCCCAGCTTGCCTGACCAGGCTGGACCCTGGAATGTCCCTTATCTAGCTGGAATGCTAATGGGAATGTTCAGGTACACTTTTTTTATCTATAAAAACCCTTTCTGCCTGTCCTAGGAGGGGGTGGGGTGGGACCTGAAATGTCCCTGGAATAAATCCCACTGTTGGATCTGTCCTCTTTCTTCCACCTCACAGCCCTTTGCATCTTTGGTGGCCAATTCTTACACACGAGGGTTTTCAAAAGTCCCAGTCCCAGGAGTCTGACTCCACAGCCTCTGGGCTTTACCACTAAGGGTCATTGTTTTTGAGAGAGAGAAATGGAAATGGAAAGAGAGAGAGAGAATGCTATGGCAGTAAGCATTTTTCCAGCATCTGAATCCAAGGATAAACCAAAGGCCATTCAAAACCACAGCCAAACTCTTTCCCAGATCAAATCACAGGGTTCAAAGGCTGCTAATGCCCTGAGGCTGGGAGCAGAAGCATCACAGGCAAACTCAGGCTCACGTGACCGGTGCCCACCACCAGACACCTCCCACCCAGAAAGGCTGGCATTGCTCTCCCTTGCCCTAACCACCAGACAGACAGCAGGGCATCCACGCTCCCTGAAAGAAACAAGCACATAGGACCCAAGTTCCATTTCAGTCTCTGCCTTTCATAAAAGATTTTCGACGAGTTTTTAGACTTTACACACATGAGGAAGAAGGAAAGTATGCTATACTGCAGCCAGTTCTATTCACAGAAGCCAACGGTGCCCATGACTTCTGCCTGTGTTCTGCTGTGTTGTGGTGTGTGGGTAGCTTGAACTAAGCTGTGGTGGGAGCACTTACACAATAGAAACTGACAAATGCTACAAATCAGAGCTGCTGCTGTTACTGCTATTGCCCCCCTCACCCTGCTCCTCAGAGGAGGAGGTTGTAAAGCACTTACAAGCTTGCCTTGAAAATATAACCCCTGCTTGCAATGCCAGCATCCCATGGGGGGCACTGATTTGTGTCCTGGCTGCTCCACTTCTGCTCCAGCTCCCTGTTAATGGTCTGGGACAGTCCAAGTTCTTGGGTCTCTGCACTCACGTGGGAGACCCTAAAGAACCTCCTGGCTTCAGCCTGACCCAACCCTAGCTAGTATGGCCATCTGGAGAATGAACCAGCAGATGGAAGAATCTTTCTGTCTCTCCCTTTCTTTCTGTAACTTTTAAAATAAAGAATTGAATCTTTTTAAAAACAGAAAAGAGTATAAAATTCATAATCAAGAGAACAATTAATCTGTACAAGCAAAGCCAGACATGACCTTGTGAACAAGCAGAGAAGGATTTTACAAAAATTTTATCAATTATTTTAGAGAAGAGTGGATATTTTCCACAGCAGTTGGGACACTGCACCCATATCAGAGTGCCTGATTTGAGTCCCAGTTCTACTCTGAGTCTGCCTTCCTGCTAATGTGCACCCGGGGAGGCAATGGCTGATACCTCACACCCCGAGTCTGTGCCACTTACGTGGGAGATTCAGAGTTCCCAAGGCACTGACAGATGGATCATTCCTCTATTTGGCTCTGCATTTGCCTTTACATTTTAAAACAAGTTTAGGGCCCAGTGCAGCAGCCTAGTGGCTAAAGTCATAGCCTTGAACCAACCAGGATCCCATATGGGCACTGGTTCTAATCCAGCAGCCCCACTTCCCATCCAGCTCCTTGCTTATGGCCTAGGAAAGCAGTCGAGGATGGCCCAAAGCCTTGGGACCCTGTACCCATGTGGGAGACCTGGAAGAGGCTCCTGGCTTTGGATTGGTTCAGCACCAGCTGTTGCAGTCACTTGGGGAGTGAATCATTGGACAGAAAATCTTCCTCTTTGTTTCTCTTCCTCTCTGACTTTCCAATAAAAATAAATAAACCTTTACAAATAAAAAAAAACATGTTTAAAATAAAATTTTAGGGCTGGACACAGTAGCCTAGTGGCTAAAGTCATTGCCTTGCATGAGCAAGGATCCCATATGGGTGCCAGTTCATATCCTAGCTGCTCCATTTTCCTTCCAGCTCCCTGATTGTGGTCTGGGAAACCAGTCAAGAACAGTCCAAAGCCTTGAGACCCTGCACCTATGTGGGAGACCCGGAAGGAGCTTCTGGCCCCTGGCTTTGAATGAGCTCAGCTCTGGGCATTTCAGTCACTTGGGGAGTTAACCAGCCGGTGGGAGATCTTTCTCTCTGTCTCTTCTTCTCTGCAAAATCTGACTTTCCAGGGCTCGACACAGTAGCCTAGCTGCTAGGGTCTTCTCCTTGCCCTCGCTGGGGTCCCATATGGGCACCAGTTCATGTCTTAGCCATCCTGCTTCCCATCCAGCTTCTTGCCTGTGGCCTGGGAGGGCAGTCAAGGATGGCCCAAAGCCTTGGGATCCTGCACCTGCATGAGAGACATGGAGGAGGAGACTCTGGGCTCCTGGCTTCAGATCAGGGCAGACACTGCCATTGTGGCCATTTGGGGAGTAAATCAGTAGACAGAGGATCTTCCTTTCCTGTCTCTCCTCCTTTCTGTATATCTGACATTGCAATAAATTTTTTTTTAATATTTTTAAAAATCTGACTTTGCAATAAAAATAAATAAATCTTTAAAAATAGACAAAAATGTATAGAATGTACAGGAAAGCATGTGTTTAAAAGTTGAATACTTGAAGCATTACTGAAGAGAAATAATAAATGAAAATAATAGCTAAGTGGGAAAATCCCATTTTCTGAAATAAAGCATTCATTTGTAGACTTACAGCGGAAGGATGTTTAAGTGAAGCCTGAAGCTAGATGGATACCAATTATCTGCACAAATAAACCCTGAGATAATGCTGTCCACTGTGCATTGGCAGTCTGATGAAGGAAAGACCGAAAACAGGGCAGATAAAGGTATTTAAAGAAATCATCATTAAATGATTAGAATACCAACTCCCAGTTCTTCCCCACTGGGACCCCTTAGTTCCAACAGACGACATCAACCAGCCCACTTCAATCTGGATCCTGGCACCCTGGCATCCTTGGATGATGTTCTGGGCAGGAGTTGTGATTTTTCAAAGCCCTCTTAATCTTAAGTTCTCACTTGTTAAAAATGTCACACCTTACGACTTACCAAACTAACTGATAGAAAAAATTTGCAAAAACCTCCACCAGGTTGACCATACCTACTTGCTTACACCGACATGCTCACAACCTTGATAATCCTATCAAGGAGAGCAGACCTGGAAGCAGCTGAGGCAACACTGAAAGGTGCCACTGCAGTGTTGATCTACTTGTATAGGATAGGTTGATCTACTTGTATATTTATGTACTTAGGTTTATAGAAGTAGTAGAGCAAAGGGGAGTACAGCAACTCAGAAAGACACAAGCTGATGCTGCAGTTACAATAGATGGCAGGTGCATTCTCTGTAGCAAACACATGTGAATGCTCACACATCTCCATATACACTGTAACAAGTTTCCTTTAAAAATTTATTTATTTATTTGAAAGTGGAGTGACAGATCAATGGAGAGACAGAGAAAGAGAGAGAGAGAGAGATCTTCCATCCACGGGTTCACTCCCCAAATGGCCACAATGGCCAGGGCTGGGTCCAGTTGAAGCCAGGAGCCTGGAACTCTGTCCGGATCCCTTACATAGGTAGTAGGGACCCAACGACTTGGGCCACCATCTGCTTTCCCAAGTCCATTAACAGAGTAAGCTCAAAAGCAGAGCAGTCGGGCTGCTTACTCCCAGAAGGAATGCTGGCATTACTGGCCTGGGCTTAGGCCACTGCACCACAAGGCCAATCCTACCATAAGATTTCCTTCATCTGCCCCTTTATTTGAAACATACTTAATGTGACTGAATGGTATACTTTAAGACATGTCCATTTCATTATGTATACTTACCAAAATCTGTCATTTGGCCGGGTCTTTCTTCCAAATTCAATTTGAATGATTTTTCCTTGTTAGCAGAGGAACTGCTACAACTTGTGACCAAATTTTGCCTAAACAAGATTGACACAGTTTTAATTCTCCACCTAGTATTTTGTGCACAAAATTAAATGTTAATCTCACTGAGTGGATTTACACTGTTTTGTACTTGCTGTACAAATGTGTGTCTGATTTGATGAATGGCCCATTAGTATGTGAACAATGCTAAAGGGATCGTATAAGCAGAACTGAAAATAGGAATATTTGAAATGGCAAAGGGCATTTCTATTTGCAAAGGGCTGTGTTGGTGGAGGTTTTTTTTTTTCTTCTAATTTTTAATTCAGAGGCAGAGAGAGAGAGAGAGATGTCTCTTCTAGAGGGCTTCACTCCCCAGTTGCCCAGAATGGTGGGAGTCAGGGCAAATAGAAGCCCCAGATTCCATGAAGGTATCTCAGGTGGGTGGGAAGAGCCAATTCCACTGCCTCTCAGTCTACACTAGCAGGAAGCTGGAATCTGGAACAAGAGCAAGAACTCCAGCTCAGGGACTATGAGGCAAGGGTGCAGGCAACCTTAACAGTGTCTGAACCCCCAGACCAAAGGTCCATCCCTGCCATAGTGTTAAGACCAAGTGAAATTGCCAGGATGTTTGTATTAGTTACGATAATTTGCTGTTTGCCAGAACACATTGAAACTGGGATACTAATGTCATGTGAGAGCTTCGGAGCCCTATTGCTATTTTAGACCCTGTACCCTTGCCTCTTCCTCTCCACTACAGAGGTAACTACTCATCCAGAACCCAGGCAGGACCCAGAACAGGCCTGTAGTGTAGAGCAGTGTCTAGGACAGAGGGTGGAAAGCTCCGTCAGGCCTGAGCAGCTCCTTCCCTTCTTGGGTCCCTGGGGGTCACTGTAATGCTCTCCAGATGCCTACTTGCCTCCAAGAACAGAAAGGGTCAACCAGACCCAGGACACCAGGGGCTTAGATTGCTTTAAAGTGCAGTCACAAGGAAGACAGATCTTCTGTCCACTGGTTCACTCCCCAAATGACTGCAATAACTGGAACTGGGCCAGGAGCTTCTTTCAGGTCTCCCACATGGGTGCAGGAGCCCAAGGATCTGAGCCATCCTCTGCTGTTTTCCCAGGCCATTATCAGGAGGCTGATCCAGAGGTAGAATATCCAGGACCCAAATGGCTCCCATATGGGATGCTGGCACCATAGGTGGATAATTAATGTGCCACACCATGTGCTGGCAGGTGTCTTGCCTGTGTGACTTGTAGGCTCTGGGTCCAGAGGCCTAGGTTTGAAGCATGTCAGTCTCTGAAGGCACTCCCCCTACAGCTCCCATACTCCCATACTCAGCTAGTCCCTGGAGCAGGTCTTGCCTCTGGCAACAAGTGACCCAGTCCTTGCTGGGAGAGCCATCCTCCTGCTTTCTGGCTACATCCCCTGGCATCCAGAGATGTTTCAGACCTCACTGTCCCCCTTCTTCCTCCTGGCCTTTGCTAGGCTGCTCCCTCTGCCAAGAATCCCTCCTGTCTCCCACATTGCTGGCTTCCATCTCCCCCAGCTCTGGCTCTAGGTGTCCGCTCTCCAGGTCACTACACTTAGGGAGTACTGAGAAACACTCCCTGCTTCTGGCCAGCTCAGCCTGCCCTCCCTCTGCCTCATCACCCACAAGAAACAGCAGCAACACAACATCCGGTGGATGCCCAGTGAAAGGCAAGATGGCCAGATTCCAATCAAGGGACAGTCTACAGAAATGCCTGCTCAGTCACCCGCAAAGCTGTCAAGGTCATCAGGAGAAGAATATACACCAAAGGGAAAAAGAAACAAGAGAGAAAACCAAACAAACAAAAAAAATTGAGCAGAGGTTGAGAGCTCAGGTATAGTGGCCCAGGCCATGTAGTGTATGACCCCTTGATATGAGATATCCAGAACAAGCCTAATACCTTGGGGAGAGGTATTGGCTGCTGTGGGCTGGGGAAGGGCAGAGGGTGGGAGTGCCCCAGTGTAGGGACTCTGCTGGGACGTAATAGAAATCCTTGCAAATTAGATAGTGACGATGGCGGCACAACATCAGAAATACAGAGCCCTCTCTGTGACATAGTGAGTTAAGCTGCCGACCATGACGCCAGCATCTCAAGTCCCTGCTGCTTCACTTCTGATCCAGCTTCCCGCTAAAGCACTTGGGAAAGCAGTGAAGGATGGCCCTGCACCCACTGTGGGATACCTGAAAGAAACTTCTGGCTCCTGGCTTCAGACTGGCTCAGCTGAGGCTGCTGTGGTCATGTGAGGAGTGGGCAGAAAACATTCCCAACCCACACCCATCCCCATGTAACTCTGCCTTTCAAATAATAATTTTTAAAAGACTACAAATACATACATGAAAAAAAAACACTGGATCACACACTTCAAAGTAGTTAAAAGGATCCGTTTTATGGTATGGAGATTTTTGTCTTGAGTTATTTGATACAGTGCAGGCATCTAGAACTTACCAGCTCCAGCGCCATCCCCAAGCCTTCTCATTCAGAATCCGTAAAGGGAGTCGTTTGAATGTCGCGCCCCGCTCACAACCCCGGGCGGAGATCCCCGCTTGCCTTTCCCGACTGGCGGGCACATGGCCCTTGGGACCCGGGACCTGTCCCCTTAGCCAGGTCACCGCCTGCGCCAGCACGGACACGGCAGCTGCAGCGTGCCGCCTAGTGGCCACTGCGAGCGGGAGGCGCGAAGGCAGCCGCAGCCACTCGTGCAGGGAACCCCTGCAGCTGCTTTTAAATCATAATTGTTATCAAATAGGTGGTTTTTAGGCAACCAGATTAGAGACTTGCTGCATATCCTTTTCAATCCTATGAGGTTGATATTGTTTCCAATTTACAGTTGAGGAGACCTACGCTGAGATAGCCTCAGCAGCCAGCCCACCATACCTGTCCTGCCTGCAGGTGAGGGAGGGTAGCCCCAGGTCTACAGCCACACCTATCAGCGTGACTCCTTGAGAAGTGGCTTCCCTCTGCTTCAGGAGGCAGCCACAGGCCCCCAGCAAACAGAGGGAAGATAAAGGAAGGTGGGAGTTCTTCCTTTCAGGGCTGGCTTGGAAAAGCTGTACCCAGCAACCACTTCCCTCAGTTTCCACATCCAGCCACTCAACCAGTAGGGGTATTTGAAGGCTGGCTTGGGTACCAGGGACACCATGGTGACCAGGAAACAGGGCCAGCTCACCACCTTGCCAACCTCACAGCAGCTCCTTTGCCGTGAGGCCAGCGGTCCTGGGTTTACCCAGCTCCTTCAGCATGTCCTGCCCTTCTTACCCATCCCAGGAAAAGATGTGGCTCAGGGGTCTGGACTCTGGAGAGGAACCGTGCATGCGGGGGGTGGGAGGCAGGCAGTGGTGTGTGTGTCTGTGTGTGAAGTAGTACGAGATGGGGCATCTTTTGGACACAGGAGGGGTGCATGGGAGTAATGGAGAGTGTGCCAAGTACTCCATGCAGGTGCTGGAGCTCTTGGAGGGAGTGCAGGACCAAGACCTTCCATGGGCACAGGTCAAGAGGGACAGGTGGGCAAGGACTGGCAGGAGAGGGGCAAACGACCACCCCTTTGGCTCTCCCCTGATCTCTGAACCCAGGAATTAGACAAAGCTGTGAAACCCAATACTTTGAGCTTAATGGACTGGGCCAGGTACAAAACTAACTGCCTAAATAGGAAAGTTCCAAGGACTAGGGTTTTGTGGAAAGACCTTGAATATCCCCACTGGCTTTATGAGGAGGAGGGAGAGGTGGGGAGAGTGAAAGTACGAGTTGAGCTGTCTGGCACAGTGTCCTCAGCCCCCGAGCCATATCTTGGGGATGACAGTCCCTTGGAGGTCTTGGTACTGAGTGCCTGTGTAGGTCTGTCAGTGGTACTTTAGTACCAAGTACCTGTTTGTCTTCTGAGTCACCTGCCTGTCCTGCTTCCAGGTGTGTGTGGCTGGGTTTGTGTTTGCTTTGAGTCATGTGTTTCTGATCTGTGGGTGCCTCAGGAGCTGGATGTCTACGTGTGTGTGTGTGTGTGTGTGTGTGACGTCTCTGGGAGGGTCCCTTTGCACCTGTGTATCTGTTGCATGTCCCTCTGCAGGTGTGTATTGGGGTAAATGCCCATGACTGCGTCTTGGGCTGGGCGGACGCCTGGTGTGCCTGCAGTCCGTGGGTGGGTGGGGCTCGTTGAGTGGGTGTGAACAGCTAGTGCTACCCTCCCATCTACTGCCCTAGGCTGGGCTGTCCTGGGCTGAGCTAAAAATAACACACTTACCTTTGCCCACAAGGGCCTTTATCAATTGACCAAAGTCCTTCCTGGGGTGCCCACTTCACCCAGAGCCTCCCTCTTGATCCTTGGTGCCCTTGCAGAGAGGGTTGTGGGGGTCTGGCTGTAGGCACTATCTTTGCCAGATTGCCACAGACTCAGAGGGGGTCTTGGACATTCTGGGTTTGTTCCTGCCCAATCAGCCTCCGCAGTTCTTTGGGGCTTTTGTACCAACCAGGTCCCCAACCAGCCAGCAGGTCTGGTCCTGCAGTCCAGGAAGCATGTCTTGGGGCCCTCTTCCAGCTCACCCACACTGCTTCAGGGCCTGGCTGCACCTGTGTGTCCAGACCCCCTTGTAGGGAGCAGACTTTGGGCTCCTGGACACAGATGGGGCTTTGGGGCCTGAGTCAGACTGGCAGGGAGGGTAGATGAGGGAAGAGACTGCACCTGGTTTTTTTCCACCTTCAGTTCTTTGTGGCATAGTTGTCACCTGCCCACTGTTTTACTGCTGAGGACACAGAGGGCATCCCCAGGCAGGAAAGGGTTGGAGCCCACATTCACGCTTCAGGTGACTGGCCTAGCCCAGGGGCTGCTTCACATCATGCCAGGGGTCCAGGTGCTGCCTGGACTTTGGCCCAGTGCAGAGAGGCAGGTCCAGACAGCCGGACAGCCAGGTGGTCCTAAGCTACACCAGCCCCTGTCTTAGGCTCTCGCTGGGACAGCTGCTTCATGTTGTACTGCAGAGCTTATTCAGGTGGAAGGGCTAGGGCATCATGGAATCCAGCCTTCTGAAGGTTGTCCAAGAAAAGTGCAGAGGTCGATTTTGCTTAGTGTTCGGAAGTGAAAATTGGGCAGACTCCGCTTCCAGCCGTCCTCCCACAGTGGCCGGATATTCTCAGGAGGACCCCCCCCCCTTTGAGCAGCCCCGCCAGCTCCAGCGAGGCCGCGCCCGTCGGGTTCCCCCTTCTCCACCGGCCCCGGCCGGCCCCGCCCCCCGCCTCCAGGCCCCGCCCCGGCCGCGCGGCCACGCCCCCGGCTCGCGGACTCCGGGCTGAAGAAGCGAGCGGGCGAGCGGCGGCGCTGGGCAGTGTGGCGGGCGGCGCGGGCCGGCGAGGGCGCCGGGGCCGCGGGGAGGCGCCGGGGCCGAGAGAAGCACTCGCGGAGGAGGTGCGGACGGCGCGCTCGCCTGCCGGCCGTGCAACTTCGGGACCCCTGTGCGGGAGCCCGCGGGGGAGCGCTGCGAGGAAGCCCCGCCGGAGCCTGGCTGCGGAGAGGGCGCCGGGCACCCACCGCGCGCCCCGCGCCAAGCAGCCCTCGGCGCGGCGTGGCTGCCGCTGCAGCCCCCACGGAGGGCACGGGCTGGCGCGGCCGGGCGCCGGGGAGGACGGCGAGGAAGAGGCGGCGGCGGCGGAGACGGCGGCGGCGAGGCTGGGGCCAGGGAGAGCGCCCCGCTGGAGAGGAGCCCGAGCCGGCCGGTGGGAACATGTGGGCCCGGAGCGGGGCGCGGGGCGCGCTGCTGCTGGCGCTGCTGCTGTGCTGGGACCCGCGGCTGAGCCGAGCAGGTACGGAGCGACTGGAGTTGGGGGGCGGCGGCGAGGGGACCCGTGCACCCGGTTCTGCGCTCAGCCTGAAGTTGGGGTGGTTACGAGCCGAGTCAGTGCGCGCAGGGAGAGTGATGAGGGCTCTGCCCCACCAAAGTGGGGGAATGCCTGAGGGTGCCGGACAGCGTTTGTGGGGGTGGACATAGAGGAAGACAGAACCTTCCAGCATCTGCCTAGAAGTGTTAGCTTTTTTTTTTTTTCCACCCCCAAAGGAGTGTCCGAGCCGGGGGTCCTCCAGAGAATCCGCCTCCAGGGGATTCCTGGCTCTCGGTGCTGCGGGAGTGGGCGCCCGACTGTGTGCTCGCTGGCAACTTCCTAGTCCCAATCCCGACTCGTCTGGACTGCTCCATCTGAGCCACTCGGACCGGGATCCACAGATCGGAGGGAGGGAATGAGAGAGCATGGAGCAGGAAGCGGCGCGGATTCTCGGTCTGCCCGCAGGGTTGATGGATTTTGGGTAACGAAAGGGGCAGGCAGGACTGCTGAGTCCTTCACCCACAGCGGACAGGACCCACCCGCGCATCCGGAAGGAATTTTTTTTCCTGTGAATACTTGGGGCAGTTTCTGGTTTGGACTCAGCAGGATGCCTTTGGGGTGCTGCGAATCCTAAAATACAGCGCCCGCCCCGCCCCTCCCGCCTTGGAGTGTGCATGTGTGTCGGTCTCGCTGGAGCTGGTGGTGCTGACTGAGCCACACCTTCTCGGGTAGCCTGCCGGCGCCCACCACCTCACCTAACCAAGCAGGTGGGCTGGTCAGGTCCACCTGGTGCCTGGGCTGTTGGAGCCGGTCGCGATGGCATCCTCTGGGGTGCGGCTGAGGAGAATGGGGCTGGGACAATTGGAGCCGAAAGTGGCAGAGGTGACGCAGCCCCCTCCCCTCCCCGCTGTGCTGTTGACACTCGCCTGTGCACCTCCTCATAACCGGAGCTGGCTTCCTGAGGAGCGGGTGGCGCGGATCGGTGATTCCCACAGTCCAGAATATTGGCTTGGCTGTAGCACCCCCTCCCAGCTTCTTTTTCCTTCCAAGCCCTGTGCTGTAAAGTTACAACACTCAATCATTTGATCCAAGTTAATTATGATCTGGTCAGACTCTGGTATTTCAAGCCTTGTTTTGAAGTTGCAAGGTAATGACGGGGAGAGGAAGGCTCGCTGCTGAATGGGCAAGGCTGTTTGCGAGGGTGCAGTTAGAGGTGGGAGGTGCCGGGCTGGGGCGGTGGCGGTTTCTGGGTCGAGGGTGTTGGGGGAAGGTGATTGGCATCTGGAAATGGCACAGGGATAGGCATGTGGCCTGGGGATCTTTGTACGAGTGTGGATCAGGAACAAATACTGAGGTTGCTGGGTGTGGGGGCCACCCCGGGAAGAGAAAGACAAGGCTGGCTGGCCCAGAGCTTTCTGGGTGGGTGGGCTCTGCCAGCAAGGCGAGGCTGGTGGAGCTGAAGGGGGAGCTGCTTTGCCTGTTTCACAGAGCTTTTCAGCTCCGTCCTTCCCCGTAAGAAACCCCAGGCCCACGGGGCTTTGATGGATTTGGGCACGAATGGTGCCCAGCCAGAAATGGCCTCTAATACCGGGCTTTGGTTTCTCAGCAGAGAGCAGAAGCGGTGCTGGGAACCATGCTCATTACTTAGCACAGTGGGAACTGCCTGCCCACCAGCCTGGCCGGGGCCAACTGGTGGGCTCGCCCTGCAACTTCCCCTTAGCCCGGGCTCCGTTAGAAACCTGCTTTCCCTCCCACACGGCCAGACCTCTAATGCCACAGGCACAGGGCTTTTTTTTTTTTGCAAAAGTCTTTGGATTTTTTTTTTACAGTGACTGCCTTGTAAGTCCCATTTCACTGATGAGGAAAACCAAGGCCAGTGTGTTGACTTTCCCCAAGTCTTACCTTAACTTGATCCTAGACTTGTGTGTGGGGCTCCTGTCCAATAGTTGGACTGATTCAAGCTCAGCATAGGAATTAGAAAGGCCCGGCCCCTAAGGACATATCCGCAAGTAACTGGCGGAGTGGCCAGAGAGGCCCCAGCTTCCCAGCCTGTTCCTGCCTGTCCTGGCCTCTGGCTGAGATGGCTGGAGAGGAGCTGAGGTGTCAGGAGTGGTGCTCCGGACATCTGGGCGTAGGGTGCCTGTGTGGGGACAGGATGCTGGCCGTCCTTGCCAGCTCCCACACTACTGTAAGCACACTTCTTAGACAAAAGGAAAATCAAGTGTTTCAATGGGTTTTCTCATTAAAGTGAAAATGCCACTGCTGGGGCCCCAAATTCTCCAATAATCTCCCTTCCCAATCTTCCCCTCCCCCACCTGGGAATCCTGGAAGACAAAGGAGTCCCCCTTTCCTATCCATTCATTGAACTGTTGGTGCTTTTGAATCTGGACCCAGCTTGCCCTGCCCTGGCTCACCTGGGGACACACAGGTAGAGTCAAAATGTGAATTCTGGCCTCATATTCAGTGCTCCTGGATCTTTTTTTTTTTTTTAATTGCAAAGTCAGATATACAGTGAAGAGGAGAGACAGAGAGGAAGATCTTCCATCTGATGATTCATTCCCCAAGTGGCCGCAATGGCCGGTATTACGCCAATCCGAAGCCAGGATCCAGGAATTTCCTCTAGGTCTCCCACAGGAGTGCAGGATGCTAAGCTTTTGGACCGTCCTTAACTGCTTTCCCAGGCCGCAAGCAGGGAGCTGGATGGGAAGCAGGGCTGTGGGGATTAGAATCAGAGCCTTTATGGGATCCAGGCACATGCAACGTGAAGACTAGCTGCTAGGCCACCATGCCGGACCCATTTCTGGCTCTTTTAATTAGTTATATATTGGGAACTGAGAGTGACAGGTGGGAAAGCGGGACAGACAGAAACATCCTCTATCTGCTGGTTTACTCCCCAAATGACTATGTGGCCAGGACTGGTCCTTGCTGAAGCCAAGATCCCAGAACTCCATCCTCTTTCTCATGTGAGTAGCAGGGCTTCGGGCACTTGGGCCATCACCTGCTGCCTTCCCAGGCCACATTAGCAGGAAATTGGATTGGAAGCGGAGGAGCCAGGACTCCTACCGGCTCTCCCACCTGGGATAGCTGTGTCGCAGGTAGAGGCCTGGTTTCTGTCTACCTGAACTGGAGACCAGTATGAATTTCGAGCACCACCTGTGCAGGTTCCCAAAGCTAGGATGAGTCTACTTAGACTAGGGCCTGGAGCAAGACAGGGGCGTGAATTGGGAGCTTGGATGGCCGGAGAGCTGGAACTGGGCATGACCAAAGGCCAGGAGAGAGACAGACAGCCAGGCCAGTGTTGGACGGTAACTGTGTCTCTGAACCTGCAGCCTTGCTCTTCTTGCTAACAGTGCTGAGCTGGGGAAGGTAAACTCCCTGGGCTCATGGGGCTAAATGCTAGCTTTGTAGAGCTCCGCACCCATTTGAATAACTGGGAGCCAAATTTACTTTTTTTGTTTTCTTTTGATGCTTTGAGAGCCCATGACTTCCCTTTGTGGATGAATTACTGCTGGACCCAGAGTACTGTGAATCTGCTCCTAGCCAACAGGCCTGGTGTAAGGGCTCCCTCCCACCACCTCTGTTGCCAGAGCCCTGGAGTTTTTCTGAGGGTTGTGGACTGCCCTTGACCCTGAATGTGGCTGAAGGACCAGGCCTGGAAGCATCTCCATGGCTGCTGGCTATGCAACTGGTCCTTTGCAAATCAGAGCTGATTAGGGGCACAGAAGGGTTGCAGCTTGGAACTGGGGGAGGCCTGTGGGAAAGGGCATAGGGGCTGGGTCAGAGGCTGGGCCTGGTGTCTCTGCAGGTAGTCCCAGAGGTAAACTGGAGAAAGCCAAGCCAGGCCAGAGCTGGTTTTCTTCTATCCTCCTCTTCCTCCTCTCAGTTTCCTAAACAGCTTCCACAATTGGAGTCATTAAAACTGTGAAGACAAAATGAAACCAAACAAGTGCGCTCTGTGCTTTCTCAAAAAAGAAATGTAAGATACCAGGACTAGAATAAGATGAGGAGAGGGCAGTTTCCAGGGGAGCAGGCAGTGGTGCTCCCCACTCATTTGTTGGCTCTTGAAGTTGGGACACTACCTTCTGTCCCCCAACATGGGAATATATCTCCCTACCCAGTGCTTATGGGTGAGCCTGAGCCAGGTTGAGTTCCAACCCAGGGCTTTGCGGGGGAAAAGTCTGGCATCCCAGAGCTGGCCATGGGAGTTGACTGCACTGGGTTGGGACCCAGGGTGCACTTTTTGGGGGGAGGGGAAGGAAAAGCAGCCAGTACACCCCTGCCAGACTAGACTAATGCACAGGTCTACATGCCACCGTCTCTGCTTTGAGTCTCCAGCAATGCTAATGTCAACGCAGACAGGCGTGGAAGTACAGGATAAATCAACCCCACCCCTTCAGTTTCCTATTCCTTCTTTCCCTAGGCCCTGGGCTGCTTTCCCTTCCCACAAAGTGGCTTGATTAGCACCTCCAGTGCACTTTGTGGGGCACCTGCACCTGGCGTCAGCGTGTACTGCTCACCCTGCTGCCCCCACTGTCCTGGGCTCCCCTGTTCCCCTGCCACCTCTTTCCCCAGTCGAGCTAAATCTGTCTGCCTGCCAGTCCCCAGGAGCCCTCACACTACCAACTAGTGAGAGAGAGAGAGCACAGCTCTTTCCTCCTCACTTCTCAGAACTGGCTTCCCCCCAGCGCCCAGCGCTCGTGTCTGGGAGAAGGCAGACTTGTGGGTGAGAGAGTATGTATGGGAGGTGAGAGTGTGTGTTAAGAGCCAGGCAGAGGAGGGAGGGAGGGCAGGTGGGTGCAGAGCTGATGGGTGTGCACATTGTATAGGGCTGGGCCTTTTCTATAGGCCTGTGAACTGTGTACAGCTATGTGTGTGTGTGGGGGGGGTGCGTGTAGAGTCAGGGTGTGGTTATGGTGTGTGTGTGTGTGTGTAGAACTAGGTGTGTGTGGTGTGGGGAGTGAGTCACTGCCAGGCACAGGAACCTCTGTCCACTCCAGTCTGTTAGGAAGACCCCTGGGATGGTGAGACCTCACTTGGCCCTGCCCCACCCCCCCGGACCTGGGGGCTATGTGCAAGCGTTGACCTGGGTCCCACCAGCTGCTCTGGCAGCTCCTCTGTCACAAGGGGGTGGATGGATGCAGCTGAAGGGCACCTGCCTTATAGGGGGAAGTTGGCATCAGTGGGCCTAGAAGCAGCCCCGCAGCTAGGAGGACCGCTGTTGCTGAAACAGTGGGTAGAGGGCACACCCTGGGCAGCCATGGCTGGGCTGGGCTTCACAACTAACTGAAGGAGGGTGCCTGGGCTGATGCACACATTCTCACCATCTTCCCCACTTTCCTGCTCTAGGTCTCCTTATACGCAGGTGGAGGGATCGTTTTGACTGTAGGGCAAGCTGTCCAGCAGGGGACATCACAACCTTTCCAGGATGTGTGTTACCTTATGGTTGAGGAACTCAACCCTGTAAGAACTTCTGTTAGGGAGTAGAGGCGAATGGGTTGGGATTGTGCCCCAGGTCTGAGCCAGGGTGGTCCCAGCCCAGCCTCCTAGGTGATCACTGCTGACAGGCTGTGTCCCCTCTAGAAATCTTAGAAGACAGCGGGAAGCTCACACACATGTAGGTGCTATCTTCAGGGATGAGTACTGGCTGGGAACCTCGGGGCTTCCTGGAGGGATGACAGGAATAAAACTGAATTTTCTAAGAATGTTTCCTGGGCAGGAGGTGATAGGGGCCAATTGGCCCCTGCCTCACTCTCATGGGATTTGACCCTGTGGTGTCTGTTCCATCCACTTTGGAGTGTTTGCTAGCCCCTCCCAGCTTAGACTGGACAGGTGTGCCCTGGCTGTCTGCTGTTTTGGCTTCCTCTCTGACTCTCTGGGCTGGGGTGGGGGCAGACCTGAAACAACAGGGTTTCTTCATTGGTCTCTCTCTGTGGCTCTTGAAAATGGGCCTAGGAGGGATCCTGCCACAGTGTGTGGGAGTGTGTGCCTGCATTTCTCTGCCCTTTGCCATGCCCAGGCAGAGAAGGACAAGTGGACTCACGGGCTGGCTCCTCCCCTGAGCAGTGGGTTAGAGGGCAGGCTCATTTGCCATCACTATCTGTGAGCCCCAGTCCTTCTATACACCCCACCTTGCAGGAGCTCCTCCCTGGAAGGCTGGAAGGCACAGCCAACTAAAGTTTTGGGGAGGTGACGTAGCTTCCAGCATCGACACCTGATGACTTGGTGGCCTCAGGTTAACTGTGCCTCGGTTCCCTCATCTGTAAGTTGAGGTTGCCAGTCCTCTCTTTATAGGATTGCTTTGAGGATCCTGCGAGCTGAGGTATGATAAAGTCCTTAGAACAACACCTGTATGCAGTGAGCACTTAGGGACTGTCCACCCCAGCTAGTACAGGGGTGAGGCCTGCCCTGCCCCAGGGCAGCAGAGAGGGCAGAGCCTGGAGTGGAAGGCGAGGAGGAGCCTCAGCAACTTCTGGCCAGGGAGTTGGCACTGATTCTTGTCCTGACTCTGCCATATGACCTGGAGCAGGTGCCAATCTCTGGATCCCTGTTGCTTGGTCTCAGTTTGGGGCAAGGGAGAGATGGAGGCTGATCCTTACGGACCGTGAGGTTTGATCTGTCTGTCAGAGAGGGCCACAGCAGCCAGCAAAATGCAGTGGTGTCTGAGGCCCAGAGCTCTGTTTATGGAGGCCCCTCCAGAAAGTCAATATATTGACTGGAAAGCCCTTATGTGTACCCCGCAGCCCTTGGGCTCTCTCTTGCCGAAGCCATAAATCACCCACCGGAACCTTGCTCCCGGCTTCTTGCTCCATAAGCATCTCCTGTCTCAGAGACCAAGAACCCCAGAGACCAGGCAGAACCCAGGAGGCAAGGGAGGAGGCACTTGCCCCACCAAGGCTCAAGGGGGCTCTTAAGACCACCAAGACCTGCCTTCCCACCCTCCACACACCCCATGCCATCCACTGTTCCATTCCTCTGGGTTCACAGGAGCTGGCTTCAAGGGCGGGGAAAAGGATCCTGTCCCCACAGCAGGAATGAGAACACTAGCCTAGCCCTAAAACTTGTTTGAAACATACATTTTTCCCCATATTCTTGAAATGCACTGCTTCACCTCCCTAAATGCCTGTAGCAGCCAGGGCCAGGCCAAGCAGACACAAGGAGCCAGGGACTCTGTGTGTGGGTGACATGGAGCCATCATCGCTGCCTCCAGGCACCTAACAGGAGCTGCATCAGAAGCTGAGTAGTCAGGACCAGCACTCTGATATGGGATGTGGGTGGCGCACATGGCAGCTGAACCTGCTGTACCACAGCAGCACACCCTCCCCCCCTCGGCCCAGCATCCCCAGAACTTGTTGCCTGTGATGCATGGCGCTGAGCTCAGGTGTTGGGCTGACTTTTGTGGAGAGGATGGCTTTGTGTCAAGTCTTAAAGCCTGCACAAGTGGCAGGCCTACGATTCTGGGATGAAAGGGGGATGTGGTTGGGGTAGCACCACAGCACCTGTTTAAGGATGAGCCGAGATACTTGTGCCAGGCAGTTTGCTGGGAGGTTTAAAGGCTGTGCAGACAACCTGAGTGAGTTCCAACCCCAACTATTCCACATATAGTGCTACATCCTACCCTTTCTGAATTGCAGTTTGTTTGTAAGAGAGAAGTAGTTATACTGCCCTTCTCGTTAGATGTCATGCATAAAGTTCCTTGCACATTCTGGAGTGTTCAGGAACATTCACTGGTGACATTGTCTTTGTCAGTGTCTGTGGTGTTTAGAGGTGGTCAGGGTCAGCTTCCTGGAGGAGAAGATGGAATTTGAGTGACCTTTGAAGGAGAAGGAGAGAGAGAGTGCCTGTGGGGACCGTGAGTGAGAAGGTGTAAGGTAGGAGCATGCGGTACACCCACACCAGGAATGGTTCCTGAGTACAGCCCCTAAGTGGTAACCTATCACCTGGTGAGACAGAACTTCTGGAACCGGGGTCTCATAGTACAGTGGAGAGAGAGCCTGTGGTTTTAGAGTGAAAAGGGTTTGAATCTTGTGGACTACCTAGGTCAGATGGCTCAGCCTCCCATTGTGAGAGCAACATGACAGCAAGGCTGCATGTGTGTGCTGTGAGCCAGCACACACTCAGTTCCCACACTCATCCTGTTCCACCTTGCCCCATCTGGCTGACCCTAGGCCAGGGCCAGACCCTGCCCCCGCCCTCAGTCTCTCTCCTGCCTTTGCATCTCTGGGCAGGAGAACAGAGACCAGAACTTCCTGGTTGGTTGGCCAGAGAGCCAGGGAAGGAGCAGACAGAACCAAGAGGCTGTGTCTCCTGGTGCCCACCTACACTGCCTGCCCTGGCCTAGGAGGCGTTCCCGAAGGCAAGGAGGAGCACCTGCTGCAGTCACCCTGGAACCCCAGGCCCTCTGAGGCCCCAGCAGTGTCTGGAGGCACTGCCGGCATCAGGAGACAGAGCGGAAGGCAAGCAGCTCTGTAATGCGATCAGAGGCGCCTGCCTGCCAGCCTGGGTCCTGGGCACCCATGCACAAGGCAGCGAGCACTTCCAAGAAGTGCAGTCAGAAATTCCAGGCAAGTTGTTCCGGCCCCCTCCCCCGCCTCACCTTTGGTCATTCTGAGACTTAAGGGAACCTTGTGGGATGGGATCTATGTAGCAGGATGTGGGGGCAGCTTGCATCCTTTCCCTTTCCTTGGAAGTCTCCAGCCAGAGCCCCCCAGGAACCAGGAGGCAGGGTCTATTGGGGATGGATTGAGCAGCTGTGACACCTGGGAACTGGTGGGCTGGGTCTGATTATGCCCAGCCATGTGTCCCTGGTTCCCAACATAGACCCCAGCGCAAGGGGAAACACAGAGGGTGTCTGTGGAGTGGATAGATGAAGTCACTAGGACTGGGTCCCTTCTGGGCGTGGGTCCTTCTGGCCCACAGGTGCCCCCCCCCCCGCCATTTTTCTGCTTCTCTGCTTCACTTGTTCCTGCTCTGTGTCTCTGAGCACTTTCCATGTACCAGGTATGGTGAAAGTCGGGACCAAGTCCAAGATGGTGGGAGACCCCAGGTTTGAAAGAATTTACTTTGTAAATGCAGTGATTTCACTCAGCAGGTTTTGCAGTGGAGAAATCAGACTGGTAGGCCCTGGCCAGGCTGGTGCGTCTTGTGCTTATCTTCAAGGCGCCTTTTGCAAGACCCAGTTCACAGGGTCAGGTGTCTTCCAGATACCTGATTCTGAGTTATAAGCCTGAGTCCATTGACTGGCTGGTGGTTTCAGAGAATGCTCCTTGTGGATGCTGGCTCAGAGGCCTGGGAGCAGATGTGAGGTTTGGAGGGTATACCCGAAGGCCTATGCCCAGGGTCTCATGCCAGGCAGCTGCGACCAATTTGTTGGTAGGAGTTGGGCTTGGTGCAGGGAACTACTCTGGCAGCAGGATATGGCTCTTCTGTGGTGCCACATCCAGTGCTGATATCCAGGGTGCATTCTTGGGTCTGGAATTCCTGCTTAACATCCCTGACTGGTTGTTGGGGAGACTGATTGAAATGGACGTGATCAGTGCAGGCTAGTTTCCTTACTAACTGGACAAGACAAACCCAGAGATCACTGGGCATCCCTCTTCTGTCTTTCTGATACACCCCTCTGAAAAATTGTATGTGTGTATTTATTTTTACTTTATTTGAAAGACAAAGAGACAGACAAATGGAGAGAGAGCTTCCAACCACTGGTTCACTTCCCAAATGCCTGCAATAATCAGGACTAAGCCAGGCCAAAGTCAGGAGACTAGAATTCAATTCAAGTCTCCCACATGGGTGGTAGGGTCCTACGGGTTTAAGCCTTCACCTGCTGACTCCCAGGGTGCTCATGAGCAGGAAGTTGGAGCCAGGACTCAAACCCTGGTGCTGAGATAAGGGATGCAAATCTCCTAAGTGCTATCATAATGTTTATGTCCAATGCCTATTGTATGCTCCGAACATTCCTCCTGTTTTTAAGAAAAAGATTAATTTATTTTTACTTGAAAAAAGTTACAGAGAGAGATAGAGTGAGCTTCCATTTGCTGGTTCATTCCCCAAATAGCCCCAGTGGCCAGAACTGAGCTGGTCTGAAGCTGGGGGTCAGGAACCTCTTCTGGGTCTCCCACATGGGTGCAGGGACTCGAGGACTTGAGCCATCCTCTGCCACTTTCCCTGTCCATCAGCAGAAAACTAGATCAGCAGTGGAACAGCCAGAACTAGAACTGGCACTCATATAGTATGCTGGTGCCACCATGCCAATCCGCACGCAATAGTCTTTTTAATATGGAAATATTAGATGTAAGATGTGATGGGGCTGTAGCAAGGAGTTCTGAGATTTCTTCCAACCGTCACAATCCATGACTAAGATTGGAAATGGACTTCGTAACCACGTCAGAGATTGGCAAGGGGAGAGTGCATATTGTTATGTGTGCTTGGAAAGGACATCAAACTAGGAATCTGGAAACCTCTGTTCCAAGGCTCTCTCGGTGTGACAGGCAAATTACCCACTCTCTTGGAGCCTCAGTTTTCCCATTGGCAAAAGGAACAGAAGACATGCAATGCCAGGCAAGACCAAACGTGGAGACATCCACAGAGGTGCTTTGAAAACAATCTCCAAACCCCTAGGGCTGCTGATCCAAAGTGAGAGGAGGCAGAGAAGGGCCTGTGTAGTGTCTGTGGAGAACTGCTGCCTGGGGGCATTCAGGGGCCAACATGTTCTGGCTTTCACTGTGGCCCAACTGGCCGTGACTGTTGAGCTTGGGCCTTCTCTGTGCCCCCATATCCAGCTGGGTGCCCTGTCAGGGGAAGTTAGTGTCAGCGCCAGTTTGGATGGTGCCGGAGCCAGTGCACCATCTGCTATGCCCACCAGTACTTACATAATCCCTCGGCCGCCTGCTTGTTCTTCGAAAACGGGCCAGGCAGGACCAGCAGGGGCTGGAGAAGGGGAGTTTGCTCCTCTCCTCGCCTAGACATCCTCTGTGTTGCTCACACACTGCCTAGATCCGGAAACGTAAACTCTTAAGCAAAGAGAGGCTGAGGCTGAAGGGACTGTTCACTCCCTAGCCACGCAGATTCTGAGAGATCCCACAGACTGCTGGCCACCACTCAAGCTTCTGGGAAGTCAGGCCAGAGCCCCCCAACCCCGCTTATTCCTGCAGAAGATGGTCCCCTTCCAGCTTCTTACCAGATAGCAAGCATGTTAATGACTCAATGATAACACTGCCAGCATGTTGTTAGGGTCCTGGGTTGTAATGGCCAGGCTGCAACATCTAGGAAATACTAAAGCTGCTTCCTGTGCCTCTCTCTTAAGGGCTGAATCAGAGAATTCTCCAAGAGGATCAAAAAAGTGCTCAATAATGGTACTGTGATCATTGGTATCCGATTCTGCTCTCTTTAATAATATATCCTAGCTAAATCTGATGTATGTTAGAAGTGCTAGGTTGATGCAAAATTAATCTATGAATATTGATGACATTCTAAAGGAATACCATATGCCATTTCTCATGAATCTAAGGAAATAAAATCATTTGGTTGTCTCCAGAGGTGCTAAAAACATTCAGATGTCATTCTGTACCCATTGATATAACCATGTGAGATGATAACTATTAAAGGTTACTTTCTAATATTTTACACATACACATATACATGTGCACACACACACATGCATGCACGCACAAGGGAACTTTAAAAAATTCAGGGAGCATGCATTTTCCATGACATTATTCAAGACCCTTTTGGGTCCCCTAGTCCTAAAGCCAGCCAATAGGAAATCTTAGTCAAAGGGAAAACATCGAAAGTAATCCTATTAAGGTTGGTAATAGACATCCACCATCCCTGTGTTCAGCGCAATGCTAGAGATAGCCACCAATGGGATTAAGCAAGAGAAATCAATTAGCATTAGAAAGGGTAAAACTACCCCTTCCTGATATAGAGTGCATTATAAGTCCTCTATCATTTAAACATTGTGGTATTGGCATATAAACTGGCAAAGAGGATAGAAACTCCAGGATTGACTGGGCCTGAAGATAAATGAAAGTGTAATTTACAGCACAGGGGCTATCTCAGACCCCTGAGGTGAAGACAGATGTTTTAATCACTAACTTGAACACCTGGGTAGATTTCTGAAAAAAGTAAACTTTGAGTCATCTCTTACACAGTGCAGAGAAATGAGCTCCAAACTTAAGGAGTGATCCCAGCACTAAGTGAAAACAAGAATGAGGCCATCTGTGACCCTGGGAAAATCACTCCTAGCTTTGATTCAAACTCCAGAGGTAATAAAATCCAACATTGATCATTATTATTAGATAAAATTTACATTTTTTTTGACCAAAAAGATGACAAAACACTCTAAGCAGTATTTGACAACTGGGAGAATTTTTTAGCACCTATTAAAAAGAGCTAATATCTCTGGGAGAGGCAGACCTCTTCAATGTAGGGGAATGAGGATCCAAAGCAAGTAGATCAGGCAAACTAAGACATGAACAAAGGGATTCACAAAATAAGAGAGCAAGGACCTGATCCAGCCACCTGTTATCAGAAAAATGCAAACTGCAGCAACCCTGAGACACAATTTACCCCCTTATCACACTGGGACACCTTAGAACGTTGGCCAGCAGCAGGCATTTGGCCTGGCATTTAATAAGATGCACAGGTTGGGACACACATGCCCTGATGCACCTGTCCTAGCCCAGCTTCTGACCCCAGCTTCCTGCTAATGCAGGACCCTGGAACTCAGCAGGAGTTGCCTTGAGTACTTGGACCCCTGCCACCCACATTGGAAGCCTAGATTGAGTTCCTGACTCCTGGCTTTGCCAGTAGTGATCCAGCAGTTGGAAGCTCAATCAATTTTCTCTCTCCCTCACTCCCTCCTTCTCTCTCCCCTCCTTTTCTGTGTGTGTCCACACACGCATGTGCCTCTCAGATTAAGAGACAAGAAGAAAATTAAAGCAAATCAGCACAACCCTCACACACACACACACACACACACACACACACACACACACACACACACACACACACTCATGGAGGCTTGGGAGTTCCAACACTGTATGTTATTACAGGCACTTTACAGACATTTGTCCCAAACAAAACAACTTATGTACTCACTTTTCATTTCAATAATCCTGCTTCAAGAATCTTACCTGCTTCAACAGAAAACACACAGGTGCGAGGCATTCACAGCGTTGGAAATAGCATTAGTGCTCTAGGAAAGGCCTGGAGTAGACAACGATACACTCACACAGGACCCACTATGCAGCAATGAATAAGGATGCTGCCACTCTCCATGAACTAACATGGCAGAGTCCCAGGACATGTTGACAAGCTAGGGTAGCACAGCATAGTTTATACCTACTGGGTGCAGGTTTTCAGGAAAGGGAAGGAGCTTGGCAGAAGGTGAAGCTAGGCCCAATCTCTACTCATTCTATATAAACAGCCTCTTGAATGTATTATGCTTCCTCCTGAGAGGCCCCTTGCCTTTGCTGTGTATAAATCCAGGCAGGGAGCCCAGTGTAGGGGACAGGTCCCCTGCACTGCCCCCAAAAGTGCTATCTCTCCCTTGGCTTGGATGTAGCCCCTGGCTCCACACAGGCCTGAGGGTCTTTCTCCAGCTCCTCTTCTGTGAGATGGGGGATATGAAACCCCGTACCACTGATTGGCAGACAGGAAGTAGGACCAGCCTCATGTGTGTGCAAAGGGATTTGCACAGAGTAGCTGATAATATATCCTTTATGGCTGGGGGCGAGAGGCTGTCCCTTGGATACACACGTGTGTGCACTGATACACCTCCATTCTGTGTATTGATGCAGACGATGCTGAGGGGGTGTTGAATTTTGTCACTTTGACATAGGAGGGTCCTGTCTGCATCCACTACACGTATGTGCCAGGTGTCTTGTGGACTGTCTGAGGCCTTGGCTTTCCTTCTGATGAAGCCTGACTACACAGGGGCCCCAACGGGCCTGTTCTATGCCTTGCGGGCCACTCAGCTTGCATCATTTTCTTTGATCCTTGGAATGAAGCTGGAAGGAAGGCCCTAGCAGAAGTACACAATGGGAGGCCGGCACCATGACTCAATTGACTAAATCCTCTACTTGCGAGCACCCACGTCCCACATGGGTGCCAGATCCTGTGCGTCCTGCTCCCTGCTTGTGGCCTGGGAAAGCAGTGGAGGATGGCCCAAAGCCTTGTAATTCTGCATTCATGTGGGAGAACTGGAAGAAGCTCCAGGGTTCAGATTGACTCAGCTCTGGTCACTGTGGCCATTTGAGTAGTGAGTCAGTGGACAGAAGATCTTTCTCTCTGTCTGTAAAATCTACCTTTCCAGTAAATACTATATATATGGTGTATGTATATATGTGTGTGTATGTAAACTTTTTAAAGAGACACACAGCAGGGCTGGAGTCGGGAAAGGGACCTCTCCCTGTCTTCCCAGGTTTTAATGTCAGTGTCTCCTTTAGGTTTCACACTGGGTTTTGGACTCTAGAGTCAGTGCTCTTCTTGGAAGTTCACCCTGTGTCTACTCCCAGGGTAGGTTTCAGGTCTCATCCCCCATGTGCTTTCCTGGATATCCTAGGAAGTGCTGGGGCTGGGGGTTGGGGAACAAGATTGGAGAGTAATTCAGTATGAAGTACTCAGGTGGTGAGAGCTTGCTAGCTACAGGCTTCTGCACAAATGTAATTATGATTTGTGCTGGGCTTTGCCCGCAGGCTCCCTGGTCCCAGCCAGCATCTGGTGTAAGAGGGCAAGGGACTGAGCCAAACCCGAGTGCCTCCACAGAGTGGGCAGGTCTTGGCCAGGCCAGTGGAAGGACCTAGAGCTAAGAAGGCCAGGATCCCAGCCTGAGGATTCTGCCTGCCTGTGGATAGGTCATTTCTTATACCCTTGGCATGACCCCTGCCCTATCCCCAGCTTAGGGAGCTTGCAGAGGGAGGCTGGGGTTATGTGAGAGTCTAGACTTTCCAGGGAGAGTCCATATCTGACCACTGCATCAGAGTTCTCACCCAAGCCCCAGGAGCTCTGATCCCTGCTGGGAGCCAATGCCCCCAGGCTAGGGCACTCTTACTTCTCTCTAGGACTCCAGCTGGGTAGTGACAGTGTTTATGGGGCAATGGTGCCGGGCTTCTCATGAAGCACAGCCTGACAGCCCCACTAGAAGGGCACTTGAGTGCCTGGTGCCAGCCTAAGGCAAGAGGGGCATGGCCTGTGCTTCCACCTGTAGCTTTCTTGGGTGAGACCCATGGCTGCAGGCACAGCAGCACTTGGTGCAAAAATACCTTCACTTTGACTCTGAGCTGCTCAGTAACCCTGTGTGTTGTTAAGCTGTTACTCCTCTGCAGATCCAGGCAGACACTGGATGAGGCAGCTTGCCTAAGTTACCCTGACTTGCGCTGTTGCTGTCTGACTTTGCACCTTTACCTGTTGCTTTCTGAGACTGCCTTGGGCAGGTGGCTAAGAATAAGATGATTCCAGACTATTCTTGATTGCCCTCTGTTAGATGGTGACCACTACCTGCCCGCCCACTGGTGGAATAATATCAGCAAATTATGCATAGTTGTAACAGAAGCTTTATTGGAAAATCCGCTCCTGTGCCCCCTTCGCTCAGAGCGGAAGGAAGATGGAGGCAAAAAGGGGCCCAGGAGCAGATTTTCCATCACCCTCTAAGGACATCATTTATTCCTCGTATTAGCCACAGGAAACTCAGCAGAGATCTAGAGGAGCCTGGGACTTTAACTGTGATTAGAGTAGGGCAGCCACCTGTTCTGGGTTCAGAAACTCAGCTCTTCCCTGTGGCTCAGCCAGGGATCTGAGGATCCAAGCAGGCCAGTCTCCACCGCTCTGGGCTACACCCTAGGGCAAGCCTTGGTCAACTTCAAGGTCAGTGTAAGTAGTCTATCCACTAGGTGATGCCCCCTTGGCCCAGGGGTGCTCTCCTGGGCAGGGCCTTTCCAAGGATGGGAGCACTTTCTCTGCCCTCCCACCATCAGATCTTTTACCTTGGTGTGTGGTCCCCGAGTCCACCCCCCAGCATATCCTACTCTCCCTGGGATGCTCAAAGGGGTGGCCAGCTGGCCCAGCCTTCCCCAAAAGGAAAATTCCAGATCCTACCAAATTCCAAATTCCAGGGCCTTATCTGGCACCATCCTGTCTGGCCTTTGATGGGCTTCCTGGGGTGGCAGGAAGGACCTCCCACCTCAGAGAATATTGTGGGAGGGGGAGACAGTAGGGGGTCTTCCACTTTCCCCCAGCCTGGGTGTGCTGTAGGCTGGAGCCCACCGGCTGCTTTTAGGGAGAGCCAGAGGCTTTGGGGTTGGGGGTGGGGTGAAGAATCTCAAAAGCTGTCTGCCACAGTTCCAGGGTGGAGCCAGTGTGTCCTTTAACCCTTTCTGAGCTGGATGCCTCATAAGACTCAGTTGCCTTGGTTGTCCCGCTGTGTCCCCTAGGGTTGGACTTTGAGAACTGTAACCTTTCTGAAATCTGAAATCCCCTTATCCCCATAGTCTGGGGAACTTCCTGAGGGCAGAGGGCAGTTGTGATAGCAAGCATTTCCTGTCTAGCCAGGAGCCCTGTAAACACCCTGTAAACTCAAACTCAGGGTTGTGGGGGAGGCGGTGGAGGGAGGCTGCTGGAGCTGGTGGGGGTGTGACTGCAGCTGGCAGAGTCCTCCATCTCCTCAGCAGCAAAGGTCCTTGTGTGGCGCCTGTCTGTCCCCCACGGGTCCCCTTCTTACAGGGCCTCCCTCTGGCTCCCTGCTTCTTCCCTTCCACCTAGCGCTGTCATTAGCTGCAGTTACTACCTCTGCGTATACTTAGGGTTGGCTGATTTGGTACCCTGCTCTACGAAGGCCCCTGTGTCATTCTGTACTGTACCCCCAATGCCCAGCACAGAGTGGGCCCTTCCCAAACAGGCGCTGGATGACTGAATCCTGAATCACTCTTAGAGGTTTTTGTTTTTCAAATTGCAGGCCTGGCCTTTACCCTCCACGATCTGGCTTAGGAAGTCTGTGCCAGGCTTGGGCATATGGATTTTGACAGGATGCCCCAGGCAGTTCCGACACACACCTCATGCTAGAAACTCATCCGTGCTCCTCAATCTTACTGAACCATAGGGCAACCTGGCACCCCGATGCCACCCCAAGCTTCTGGCTTAATCAGCTACAGGATGTGGTCGGGATTTTGGGGGAGGGGAAACGGCGTCCTTCCAGGCTCCCCCTTCTGGGGGTCCTCTTCTGCAGCTACAATAGAGGACCCCAGGATTAGGTATCCCCAAGGACTCACTGCCCCTGGAGTTCTGTTGTTTTCAGAGAGCACTACAGGGTTAAGCCATTCTGTAGTTCACAGAGCAGAAGGAATTCTCAGAGGTCAACCCTCCCCCACCACTCTGCACCCCTTGCCAGGCCTTCCTGCACAGTAAAGTGAAGGCTGGCCTGTGTGAGCCTGGTGCGGGAGGCATAAGCATGGCCTCTCTGACTTCCCAGGAAGTGCTCCTGGGCACCTCCTTTTCCTGGCAGGGTAGCGTAGCTGTATTGGAACCTGCCTCCTCCTCCTCCTCTGGCAGTGCATGGTTTTAAATAAGATCTTCATTTACCAGAAGTTCACACCGCAACGCGTGTGTTATATGAGAAGCAGCAGCCTCACGTTCGTTCGTGGGGGAAATGCTGCTCGCTGACGAGACACTGGCAGAGAGAAGGAGAAGGAATGGTGCAGGGGGCTGCGTGAGGATGGGAGGAGCTCGCGGAATCCAAGCTGGCAGCTGGGCCCCAGCCCTGGCAGTGCCATGCACCTCTTGGCGCAGCATGTGGCTGGTGGGGGAGGTGCTGCTGATCTGCACTGCTGACCTCAGGCTGCTGGGCGGCATGTGTGATGTCACCCCAAGCCCATGACCCCGCCCTGCCACCCCTAGCGGGGCTGATGACAAAGGGGCTACTGCTCATGTACTAGTTGCCGCCTGCTTGGCCTCAGACACTGTGGTAAGGAAAGGGATTAGGCGGCCAGGCATAGACATCAGTGCCCCTTGCTGTCCCATATGGCTCCTTCCCAACCCAGCCCATGTAGCGTAGAATTAAAGAAAGCAAATCCCAATTATACAGGACCACATGGTTTCTGGAATGGATCTGAGGTTCTCCCACCCATGTGGGGTGAAGAGTGAGGATACCTATGCAGAAGAGGAAACTGACGCCTAGGGCATTTGAACCTCACGCATAAAACTGCAGCTTTGTGTCAGGATTTTTGTTCACTCTGCACCTGGTACAGGTGCACTGTGCCCCCCTGATGGGGATTGGTGGTCTGGTTACTGTTATGTCTCTGGATGTGGTCCTGTGTGTTTTTAACTCTCATGGTATTTGCTCTGATCCCTGAGGTAAGGGATCAAAGGTCAGTGTGCCCTGTGACCTTGAACTAGGTAGTACTTACTTGGGACCTCAATCTCCCCAAAGGTAAACCAAAAGTTGACAGGTAGTTTTGTATTGTAGGAGGGCAGGACCCTCTATCTAGCTCTGTCATTGTAAGTTGCCAAACTTGAACTGGCACTGAGGAGATGGGGAAAGAGTTCCATGACAGCCTTGTCTCGGGGTCTGTGGCACACGGTTGATGCACTTGTAATAAATATTGAAAAGACAGATGCTAAGCCGCATCCCCAACCTCTAAATAAATAAAAAGGTGCCTAGAATAACAGACCAGAAGATGATGGAGTCTCCGGGCAGCTCTCACCTTTGCCTATCCCCATGGTCAAGCCTGTTGGTCCCTCTTCCCCTTCCCAACTGACCCCACAACCCTCAGGGAGTCTGCAGTCTCTCCTCTAGCCCCTACTGCAGCCTGGCTGCAGTTCACAGCTCTGCAGCCTGTGTATCCCTCCCCCACCCCCTGGGTGGCCCCAGCTGCCCTTTGTCAGGTGACAGTCAGAGTCTCCCTTCTTTGTCAGGACCCTGGCTGACATCTCCTCCACCCCAGGAGATGAAGGAGCTCTGTGGAGGCCTGTCCACTCCAGGGCAGGAAGTTAGGTTCAGGGTCCGTGCTCCAGGGCTGGCTGGTGCACTGAGGTGACTTTTCTCTCATTTCGTTTCTCAATGGCAGAGACCAAGTGTTAGATCAAGTGCAAAGCCACAGAAAAGACAAGTCCCTCATTTCACAGATGAGGAAACTGAGGCCCAGGGCAGGGTGGACAATGGGGGTGGGTGGGTGCGGGGAGGACATTTACCCAGGGTCACCCAGACAGAAATCATCACAGCTTGGACTTGAACCCAGTTCTAGGGCCTATGCCTTTGGCCCTCAGCTGACACTGCCCTCAAAGTTTGCTTGCTTTCCTTTTTTTTTTTTTAAAGATTTATTTATTTATTGGAAAGTCAGATATACAGAGAGGAGGAGAGATAGAGAGGAAGATCTTCCATCCGATGATTCACTCCCCAAGTGAGCGCAATGGTTGATGCTATGCCGATCCGAAGCCAGGATCCAGGAACTTCTTCTAGGTATCCCACACGGGTGCAGGGTCCCAAAGCTTTGGGCTGTCTTCGACTGTTTTCCCAGGCCACAAGCAGGGAGCTGGATGGGAAGTGGACCTGCTGGGATTAGAACCGGTGCCCATATGGGATCCCGGGCGCGTTCAAGGTGAGGACTTTAGCTGCTAGGCCACGCCACCGGGCCCTCCTTGTTTTTTTTTTTTTTTTAAGAGTCATTTTGATAGGCAGGGCATCAGAAAGAGATTAATGAAAAGATCTTTCATCCTCTAGTTTACTCCCCAAGTGGCTACAGCAACTAAGGCTGGGCCAGGCTGGGCCAGGCTGGGCCAGGGGCCTGGAACTTCATCTGGGTCTCCCTACACGGGAGACCAAGCACTTGGGTCATCTTCACCTGACTTCCCAGGTGCATTAGCAGAGAGCTGGATGGGAAGTAGAGTAGCCAAGACTGGAACCTGCCCTTCAGTAATGGGCATTTTAGCCCTCTGTGCCCTGACACCAGCCTGTTCTTTAGGGGCTTCTGTTAGACCTCTCATGGCCATCCTGGGATTCAGTCTAGACCCAGAGAAGTCCAGGCCAATGTTGAGTCTTGTGGTTAATGGGCAGGCCCTAGGGAGAGGGGCCCAGCCACTGTTGCAGGGGTGGGGAAGGGTTCTGCCAAGAGTGTTGGGAAACCAGTGCCAAGAAGCTAAGCCCTTCTATGGCCTTCCCTCTGCGCTCCCAGGCTGGGTGAGAACCAGCAAGGAAGGCTTCAGCCTCATTGGAGCACACTCTTCCTTTGCTTGGAACTTCCTAGATGGTCTCTCTGGGAGAGAATCTAGCCCCCTTCTGGAGGGGAGAGCATTGGAGGTGGGGAGCAGCCAGCCAGAGCCCTTGCTGGGGTCCTGTGGCTGTGGCTATGATTTGGTACAACCCGCAGGGGGCTGCTGGGTCTAGATGCTCCTGGGAATCTTGGCTTCTCCTCCTTAGGGCTTGTCCCCTCTGAGCACAGGGGCAGACCAGTCCAGAGAGCCCAGTGGAAGGGGATTGCACTTCCCAGCAGGCAGATTCCCACAGGTCTCATGGCTCCTGGAGCAGGCCGCCCCACCCCCTTCCCGCCTGGCTGTGGAGACAGGGCCTCAGCTGCAGGACTCCCTGCCCTGCTGCCTGTGACATTCCGCCCCAGAAGATAAGGATCCTGTCTGGCGCCTGAGTGCTTTTTTTCCTCCTTCTCTCCCGAATCTGTTCCCTGATTATCTGCAGACAGCGCTTCATCAGGGGGCCCCTGGTCAGGAGGGGGTTTAACTTGGAGACCTGTAACCACCCCACCAGGTTCCCTTCACCCACCCAGGGGGCTTGAGGACCTTGGGCTAAGCCCCCTACCCTGCTGAGAGAACTCAGGACAGATTTCTTCATCAGGGGCAGTGATGGGGATGGCAGGGGTCCCTGAACAGGAGTGGGCTCTGGCCTGGGGTACAGAGGGTGGGGTCACTTCCGTGGTCAGCATTCATTCCTCAGCCATGGGCCTGGATGATGCCCAGAGGGGATGTGGTAGAGGCCGCAGCCAGCCAGACGGCCACATCCTGTGGGAGAAGCTAGCCCTCCCCAGGCCAGTTGGGGCTGAGGACACTTGGGGACGGGGTGGGGGTGCTCTTGGGCCTGGTCTCAGAGGATGACTGGGGTTGCTGTGCTGCCGCCTGGCTTCAGCCTGCGAGGGAGGGGCAGCTGCCTGCCAGCCAGACTTGGGAGCAGGCTTGAGAGCAAGCTCACAGTGTGCAGGCTGCTGAAGCCTCAGAGCCTGGGGTATGCTCAGGCAGTGTTTATTCAAGGAGAGCACTTTGGAATGGGAAGGGACTAAGCCCATCTCACCTGGTACATCAGGAGTCTGCACGCTGGGCCCTGCTGCACCGAGTGTTCAGGTCCACACTGTGCCACTAACTTGCTGTGAGACTTAGGGCGGGGCCCTTTCCGTATCTGGGCCTCACACTATTCATTTATAAACGGAAGCACCTGGGCCCACAATCACCACCCTTGTTAGCCTTTCCAAATTTCCCAGGGATGGTGGGAAGACTTAAAAGAGATGTTAGAGCCTTGAAGTTGGTTAGAGTAGAGGATGCTCCGTAAACATGAGGCCATCCAGCCATTAGAAGCTTGGGCCAGGGCCCTGAGACTGGGCAGAGCTATTGCAGGAGCCTGGGCAGGCTCGGGGAGTGTTTGCTTGTGCAGCCTTTAGAAGGCCCCTGCACCTTCCCTGCCCCCACCTCCACTGCCTTTTTTTCCCCACTCCCCCTAAAACCCCTAGGTGGGGGGCAGGGAAGCCAGGCCTGATCATTTTTTTATGACTTCCTGGCCCTGGAGAGAAGCCAAAGGCTGAGGATGGAGGTGGTGTGGGCTGGATCCTCCTGCCTGCCTGCTTGCTCAGACCAGGCCACAGCAGCAGCCTCTCAGCTCGTAAATATGAAGTCTTGTGGGGAGGGGCTGGCAGGTAAGTTGTCAGCAATGCGTCTACTTAGAAAGTTGCAAGGAGCTGGGCTTGGGGCTCTCCCCACCAGTCCTGAGCAGTAGTGGCTTCCTCTTCTGCAGGTGCAGGGCTTCTCTGCCCCATCTCCCAGCACAAACACCTCCTGCCTCCCTCCCCAGCTCCCGTCCTTGACCATGCCTTGATTTCCCCTCTTTGCTAAGGAAGTCTGCTTTGCCACTCTGAATGAGACCCAAAAAATCTGGGGGCAGGTAACTGCTCCTTGGAGCAGTGAACTCTGTTGTTTGTAACTCCTCCTTTCTGCCTGCCTGGTTGCAGGAGAACCCAAACCCTAAGCCTCAGAAGCTCATAAATTCTGCTGGGGATGAGTGAAGAAACAGGTATAGACAGAGCTTGCATTTCCTCTGGCTTGAAGGACAGATGAAGTCTCCAAGTTTGGGACTGCAGAAGGCTTTCTGGAGGAGGCAATTCCACGGGACCAAGTGCCAGAGGAGTCAGAGATTTGAAGGGAAGGCAAGAAGTTGGGGTGGAGAGGCCCAGGATCCCACCCCCATGGTGAAGGGTGTGAGAACTAGGGAGCTGTGAACTGAGGTCACCAGGGAACCAAGTACAGCATCTCTAAGGACTCCTCAGACACAGCCTGGGTTCAGATCCCAGCCTCCACACTTCTTAGCCATGGGGATAGGGAGCCACTAAGGTGGTCCCCTGAGCCTCGTCTTAGCCACATGTGGAATTAACAGTTAGGATGTCAGAGTTGGGTGCCATGGATGTGAAACCCCATCTCAGGTGACTTCTTCCCACAGCCTCAGTTATACATCTGTAAAATGGGTTGAGTAGTGAGGGTTCAGTCATGAACACAGAGCTGATGCTCAGTGTACCCTGAGTTCCTGTAACTGCAAGTGATGTTCAGTCTGTGGGCATTGCTGGCTCAGTGCCTGGAGCACAGTGGGACTGCAACCAAGCGTGTGCAGCCTCCATGTGCCCAGGACAGGCCCCCTGTATGGAAGTGAAGATGATCATTACCAGGACTTCTTAAGCCCTATTCTTTCTGTATTCTTCAGAAACATTCACTTGACCAGAGGCATGTAGAAACACTATGAGGATAGCTCAGTCCTTTTGTTTGTGGTGAGCTGCATGGGGTGATGCCTCAGTGGGGGAGTAGTGGAAAACTGAGCTGGGAAAGAGCCTCCATCTGAGGGTCCCACTCATCCAGCCCCAGGCTGGTGTAAGGGTTTGGTGCTTAGCAGGACTGTTCCAGCCAGACTAGCTCTGCATTCCTAGGTCTGATCAGCAGTGCCGGAGCAGAGGGGGCAGTGGGGAGTGAAAGAGCTGACCCTAAAAGGTTCCTCCCTGGGTGGCCCCAAAGCCCAGATTCCACAGATCAGTTTCATGAGGTGCCCCCTGTTGCCTCCATAAGAGCAGACACACATTGGGCTCCTGGAGAAGCAAGCAGACATGCAGGTAGATGCATGGAGATGGGAGAGGCCAGGCTTGGGGACTTTAGGTAGGTGCAGGGTGTGTGGTAGGCTAGGTGGCACCCCTGCTGAACCCTCCAGCTCCTCCCTGCAGAAGGAGCTGCAGAGGTTGGTTTTAAGCTTTACTTCTCAAGTGCCAGTCGCTGCCTCTCTCCCACGTTGGGTGGTTTGGCTGCTCTGCTATGAGAGTCGCTTCGACTTTGCAGGCCTTGGTCAGCTGTCAGTACTGAGCCCAAGTCTGCACCGTCTGGCTGCTGCCTGCTGGCCCCAGGCCAGTCCCTTAGCATCAAGGGCACATTGATGCCGCTTCTCACGTCACCTCCTGAGCTTGAATTTCCCCTTCCCTCAGTAATGGGGTCCCTGAGCTCCTAGGCCGGAAGGAAGGCTGTAAGGGGGCGGCCATTGGAGTCAATGTTGGTATCCTAGGCTCCAGCCAAGGCCACGGGCCCAGCAAGGCTGGGAAGATGCCGTCTCAACTACAGACTCCCTTCTCCCAAGGGGCCCATGCAGTTGCTTCCTGCTAGGGTCACAGCTCAGCAGAGGAGAGCATCAATGACTTCCTCCCTTCCACACTCCGAGTGACCCCACTTCTCCTTCACCGCTCAGCCTGGTTTCTGAGAGGTCGATGGGAAAGGCAGCAGCGTCTATGATATTCCTAGCCATCTCTGTTTGTCAGTTCGGCCTGGGAACACCAGGGGTTTGAAAGACCCTGAGAAATCAGCAGTTCTTAGTGCCAGTCCCTAGGGAGCAAGATGACGACTTTGGTGGGGATTCCTGCCTGGAGGTCAAGTTTGGGATAGTCTTCGAAGTCTGTCTTAAATGAGTCATCTGGGATTGCTTTAGTTTGGTTTTGGTTTTCATGCTGAGAGCCCATCCTCATGGTCATAGCCTGTTGTGTGCTGGGAGCTGTCCTGAGGGCTCACTCCTTACTGACTGCATCAGTCCTCAGAGCTTCCTAGGGCAGGGCCTGGATCCCCAGCTCACAGATGAGGAAACCAAGACTCTGGAAGGCCGGCTGGGGTTTCATATCCTGGTTCCTAACCTCTCACGTCCGCTGTGCCTTGAGACTTAGCTATGATTTCCTATGGCTGATCGGAGAAGCTTAGTGGGTCCCCACTCTCACAGAGACTGCAGGATCCCTGCTCAGGCCTGGCCTCCCTCAGGCACCCAAAGTCTGGGCAGTCCTGCCCTGTCAAGTCAGAGAATGAACTTACCTTGTGGAACCTGGTGACCATCCCCACCCAAGGTCAAAACCATCCCCAGCGGCTCTGTCTGTGCAGAGATTGAGCCTGAGACCACAACAGGCACTTAGTGCCAGGGCCAAGGCTAGGCCTTGGGGCTGACCTTGTCATTCCCTCCTCCCAGAGCATAGCACCAGCAGCCCCTTCTCCCTGTGTTTCCAAGCAGGGGAAGAACTAAGCTTATTAGGCATACCCCACTTTTTTTCTTAGAGAATGGAGTAGACTTGAACTATAGCTGTCATAACTGGCACCAAGATAGAGGGCCCGGCTTTTTGGCTTGGCACCTCACCAGGAGATCTCTATCACTAAATCACAGGCTGTCAGAGCTGGAGGGAGCCTCCCATTAGCCTTGCCCAAGTTGCAGCCCAAAGCCGCTAAGTACTGCCCAAGGACAACGCATTGTGATGGTGCTCCTGGTATATGACAAGGGGGTGAAGGCCAGGTTCATACAAACAATATACCTCTGACAAGGGGGACAACAGCCTGACCCACTGCCCTGTGACCCTGGGCAGCATCTGCCATGGAACTGCAGCTTGGTCAGGTTGTACAGCTCCCCCAAAGCCCCTGAGGGGGGAGGTGAGAACTGCCCAAGAGCACTGGCTAATAGTGAAACGCTCACCAGCTGCTTGGCACTGCAAGGTCCAGTTTGCCCATTTGCTGTGCTAAGGTTTGAGGCCTTTCTTCCAGGGCCAAGCCCAGATCCCTGGGAAGGACTGATGAGGGTCACAGGAGGGGAGAGTGGTGTTCAGCTGCTAGGTTTCAAACCCTGTTGACTACATGCTATACCGTGCTGAGAGCCTCACACACATGAACTCAACCTGCTGACGTAGCCCCATCTTTGTACAGATGTGGAAGCCGAGGTCCCAGGAACCTAACATAACAGGCAGGAAGTAAGACTCATGATGAGGTGCCATGACGCCCTGAGCTAGAGGAGGGCCTACTGAGGAAATGGAAACACTGGTGTGTGTGTGGCGGGGTGGTGACCAATCAATTACAAGGCACCATGTGAAGGACCTTACGTGTGTGTTACTTAGCCCTTGGAGTTGAATGTTTGTTCAGGTCACATAGCTAGTATGCAGCAGCACCAGAATCTCTGCACCCTTTGTACAAGTCCACGTTGCTGTTAACTACTGCCGTGCTGTTCTGCAGGGCCCACTACTGGGCAAGGCATCTTTGGAGACATGGAACTGCATGGTACAAGATCCTGGTCCCCCCAGGTCTCCATATCACCTTTTCCCTAGACAGTCAATAAATCTCTTTCTCCTCTGTCCCAGCCATGCTAGAGCAGCAGCCAGATGTGTTCCTGCAGCCTGGGCCAGCACCTGCTGAGGCATTGTCCCCTAGCTGAGGTTTGACTCTCCTCTCCTAAAACACCTGTCACCTGGCACATCATCTCACACCACAGTGGGCTTGCAGTGAATAGCTGAGGAGTGTTCTCTGGGGTTCTGTCTCCCATAAACCAGGCAGGAGAGACACATCCCATTATATAGAGGGGCCAGTTTTCCTGGGGGCACTGTGGGATGGTCCTTGCACTCTTGCCGCCTTCTGGAGTGGTTGTTACAGGACAGTCACAGAGCAGATGGAAGGGAAACACACAGCTTACATACTCAGAGAGGTCGCTTATAAATAGAACAGCATCTAGGAGGAGAAGCCGGAGGAGGGCAAGCGGACGCTGAGGGCACGGATGTCCGCTTCCAAGAACGTGAGCAGGGGTCCTGCCAGCGCTCAGGATTGCCTTGGTGTGTGGTGTGCGTGCGTGTGTGTGTGTCTGCTCCCAACCCTGCTGCCGGGCGTGGGTGTGGGCCTGATGCTGCAGCAGTGTGTGACTGCGGGTGACCACGGCACGCAGACGCTTCGGCTCCCTCCCCAACCCACTTCTCAATTCTCCGGCAGCCAGATGTCTCCCAGATGTTTCTCACTTCCTGCCTGGCTCCGTGCAGTGCATGTGTGTGTTTATTTTGGACGGCCTACTCTATAATAACCATTTTAAGAAAAGCTTTTCATAACCTTGTTCCCACGAGGAGTCAGGGTTCAGGAAATAATCCCAAGTCTATTCACTATTGTCCCTGTGCTCCCTCCTCTCTGACCCTCATCCCCACCCGCACCTTGAAAAGATTCCTTGTCCTCATGACGTGTGTTCTCTCCATGACGTTCTCTGGGAAGCTGGGCCCGGTGACTGAGGGCAGGGGCTGGGATGCTGGGAGCTCCTCTGTGCTCTGTCACCAGCATCACCCTGAAGTGGACTGGACAAATAAATATGTGCATACCCCAGACCTGGCCAGACCCCAGGTACTCTGTGCCCACCTTCAAGTTCAAACCCTTTCCCACAGGGCCATAGGGCAGCTTTGGGTGGGGAAGCCTCACCCTCTGGCCTTCCCTTGCAGAGGGCAGGCAGGGCCTGACGTCCACATCGAAGGGCCCCGAGTCCTCAGAAGTTGGGGTTGAAATTGTCCTTTGAGGAGGCTGTGGCGAGAAGAGGCTGCCCAGCTGGGTGGAGCAGAGAACTAGGAGGGCAGTAGGCCAGGGACTACACCAGCCAGCCACATAGCAGGGCACAGAGATTTGGGGCCAGCCCTGCTGTCTGCTTCGTGGCTTCCTGGGCGTCCCTGCCCTTCCCCTCTGCTGGGTTTGGCCATCGGTCAGATAGGAACCATACAGTTTGTGTGTCTCCAGCCTTATGTGACCTGTCCTGTGGTTCTGCCTCCAACCAAATAGAACAAGTCGTGGCAGCTCTGCCTTCCTCACAGGGCATCCGAGGAGCCCAGTGCTGTCATTGTCCTGTCAACCATCGGATACCATATGCATACTTGGGCTTTGTTGGTTCTCTCTGTGTCTCAGTGAAGGCTTGCTAGGGACCTGGCAGGTCTGGCTCAAGACGGGAGATGGCAGAGCCCTGGAAGAACTGAGGCCCAGGCTTGACCTTGGGCAATTGGTAGCCTGGCCAGGCACACAAAACCCCTGCCTCTGGAAAGCTGAGTTTAAAAAAAAAAAAAAAAGCAAAACAGGGCGCAGTTTGGAAGTCCACTGGTGCTTGAAGGCTGCTACCCTCTGCGCTGGAGAGGAATTCGTTTATGGCTGGATGGTCAGAGACAGAAAGGTCCCGGCAAGGCTGAGGACCCCAAAGAGAGCATCCTAGAGGTTCCTTCCTCTCCAAACTCAGGGAAGATGAGATCAGAGTGGGACATAGGTAAGGGTGGGGTGAGCCTTCCATTGGATGGCAGCACTGACACAGAGAGGTGCCCTGTGGATGTTTTGAATTTGCTTTGTGCAGGTGACCAAGCCACAGGTCAGAGTAACCAGTGTGCACCCTGGTAACCAAAGGAGGAAAGATTGGGGTGTGTGGTTGCAAGGAGGGAGAGAAAGACGGCAGAGAGAGACAAACGGACAGGTGGATGGTAGATGGATGGATAAATGAGTGGATGGATAGGTGGGTGGATGGGTAAGGGAGTGGGTGAGTGGATAGAAGATGGATGAATGGATGGGCAGGTAAGTGGTGGATGAGATACATGGAAGGAAGATTAAAGAATAACTGCAATAATTTTACTGCCCTATGTTTGCCAGAACTGCCATCTTTTTCATCTCACACTCACCCCAGGAGGGATACAGACCTAAAACTATATCCAGAGGGTGGAAAGGATTAAGGTCCAAGTCCCGAAGGAGAAGCTGGCTGAGCCAGGCGCATCCATGCACCCTCTACCTCCCAGCACAGAGGGCCTCGCCTGGGACCAGAAGAGCTCCTATGTTCCCCATAGTGGAGAGGCTTGGCTCTGAGTCACTCTCACTCCCCTGCCCATTCCCCGTGTGCCCAGGGACCCGCCCAGCAGGCTGTCCAGTACCCGTCTGATCTTGCCCTACTGCTGGGAGAGTGCCGGCGCCAGCAGCGTCTCGGCCTCCAGCCTTTGCCCGGATTCCAGCGCAGCCCAAAATGAGAAAGTCGATGGCCCTGATTGTCCACTGGGGGCACGTCCAGGCCCAGTAGGGCTGTCCAGGAAGCTGGCCACTGAGCTGTAATTGAGCACCAGCTGTTTGGCAGGAGTTCCTCAAGAAGGTTCATGCCTGGCCCCACAGGCGCCTCCAGCATCTGAGCAGGGAGGTTACACAGACGTGGCTGCAGCAAGGACAGCCCAGAGCCCTGGGAGAGGCTTCTTGGTGCAGGTGTCATTGCAGCAGATGTAGAGTTAGGTCAGCCTGTGGCAGAGACCCTGTACTGTCTGCCAGCTGCTTGGCCCAGGGGCTGGGGGAAAAGACAAATCAGCTGATTTCTTTCTCAGCCACCGAGGGCTGGGGCTGTAGGGCAGGTTTTCAGGTGCTGCAAACCCTCTGAGCTCCCCAGACCTTTGCACTAGAACCTGGACATACTCCCTAGCTAAACTGGAACCTGAGTCTAGATTTTCCTCACCTATTACCCCAAGTTGTGGTCAGTGGCCATATCCTCCAAGCAGGACCCTTTGCATGTTCAGGGGAAAGCAGGCAGTGAGTTCCGTAGAATCAGACAGAGGCCCTGAGGAAAGAAGCACTTCCTTGTCTAGCTGGCCTTGATGTAGGACCCATGTGAGGTGGGGGTTTTCTTTGTGTCCTGGTGACCCACAAGACCTATCTTGAGAACTTGAGGAAAGCGTCCCTGGGAGACAGCTGCCTTTGGCTGTTGATGTACCACCTCTTTGGGTGGCCTTTACTTTCCTCCCTGTGGAATGAGTATAGACTCAGTGATGCCAGGTTTGTGGCACTATCTTTCAGCTCCTGGTGACATAGTCTTGGGACCTCCCTGGGTTCTGCTGCCAAGGAGCAAAAGATGAGTGAGGATCCTTTACCTGTCCCCACCCCGCCCCTGGCCTCAGCATCTTTCCTCCAAGGAAGATTGCCCTCAGGGGAGGCGGCACAGCCAGGAGGGAGGCAATACAGACAAAGCTGGGGGAGAGTTGCCCCTGGAGGGGGAGGGGTCTTCTCCTATCCTTCCCCTGAGTTGGCACTTTCTTCTCTGGGTGTTAAACTCAGCTCTTCCTCCCTTTTCTTTTATTCCTGACTGCCTGTTAAATAATTTAAATATTTGGGCTTAAAGGGCTTCAGTTATCCTTTAATTTACATTAGTAATTTATGTATTAGGCAGAATGGACACGTGGTTAGTGTAACAGCCCCCAGTGGACCGGCTGCTATCTGCTGTACTCGGTATTCTCAAGAAGCATCCTTTCTCTGTTGTAGTTCAAGGTCTTTGTTTTAAAAGCAGCCCCCAAAGGTACACACTTCCCCAGACCTGTGTTCACAGGGGATGGGTGGACTCACAGGCTCAGGCACAGGGCTCTCTGACACAGCATGCATGCACACACATAGTGCCCATCCCATAAGACCTGCTATGTTCATACCCACCTCTGCCCTCCTTCCCTGGCTTATAGGCAGTGGTGTGCACTTGAACCTGCCAAGGGGAGCTGGGTGATCCCAAACTTGACTCCCCCTGGCCAAAACTGCTGCGTGCCAGCCCAGTAACCCACTCTGGGCCCCTAACACCCACCCCCACGCAATTGAATGATAGCATGACCCAGGGCCACCCTACTAGTCTGCTCCCTGGGCTACAGCCACCCAGGAACTCCTGTCCGCCTGGCCTCGTTGCCAGAACCTTACAGTTTGACACTGATATAGCTGGCATGATCCATGGTTATATCCTGTCACCACCAGACTGCCAATGGGAGCTCATTTGGGATTCCAGCTCTTGGCTGCCTCACCAACAGCTTGTAAGGGCTGAGGGCTTCCTGCCAGCGGAAATTGTAGTGACCAAGAGTGGCACTGCTGTATGTGAGTGTGGGTTTCAGACCTTGTTCAGCTGAGATGGACCCTGGTCCTGTAGGCATGCATCCAAAACTGCGCTGAGGCTGGGCATCTGAGCAAGGTCCATTGGGTCTAGAGCTCTCCCTGCAGATACCTCATTTAGGGAAGTTCTGTTGGCACTGTCCCTGCCCCTTCCTGGCTCATCTCTTCCAACAGAGCCCACAACCAAAGACAGGGTGGGAGGCAGGTAGTCCAGTGGGCAGTACAAATGTCTGGTTGGTATGGCCCATTATACAGAGGGAGGAACCAAGGCTGCAGGTGTTAGGCCATGGGGTAGAAAATTTGTAGAATCTTCTGGAACATTCCTCTGCTGCATGCTGCTTCAATGACTTCCAGGAGCCATGGAGATCCTGAGATTTCCATCAGGTTCAGGTGAAAAGGGTGCTGCAGTTGATAAGTGATGTCTGTCCTGGGCTCAGCTGTGGCAGTAGTGGCACTGGTCTTGCGTACATGTTTTATTTTTGTCTTCTACATATGTTGATGTGGGTACAGAGGGGTAAGCTGTCAGAGGACACCCTGTTGCTCACCTGAATGATTAAGGCATGGAAACAACAGTAATTTCCCAGAGATCTTAGCAAGCTTAGCAAATGATCTCCACTTATTGTCAAACTGCACCTCACAGCTTGTCTGTGGTACGTCTGTGGCTGGCCTTGCCCCTGCCAAGCTGCACAGCCATAAAGAAGTCTGCTGAATCAGACAGGGTTCGCAGTAGTTGCCATGATCACAGAGACCGCTCCAGGCACCTGCCGGGAGGGTGCCGTGGTGTGTGGTGTGGGTGCCCTGGGCCGAGGGACCATCTACAGGCCCTGAGTATGGAACCCACTGTGAGGCTCCATCACATTGCTCATGCTCAGTGCTGCTTGGAAGACCAAATTTAACCAATTTTTATTTCTGTGATTTTCTCTGTAGTCATCTCAGACCTTAGTTAGCCACAGGTAGCTGAGTGGGAGAGAGGATGGTTGTACTTGCACTGTCACTGCAACACCTGTGCCCACAGATACCTATACTGACGCACATCACTGTGATGCCCTGTCCTCTGCTGTGCCCCACTGGTGGGACCCAGGGACAGCTCTGACATGCTGATAGCTTGTGCGTCTTTCTGAGCCTGGTCCCTATAGCTGTAGTCCAGTCTTTATATATCTTTATGTGTGTCAACTTGCCGGTACTTATCTTTCTCCTCCTGGTAGGGCAGGTGCTTGGAGCCATAGAAACAGTGAGCGAACGGCATTTAAAGGCAAATTGGTTTTTCTTCTGGCAGTGTCCCTGGACGTGAGCCTCACATAACATGCTCAGTTTACCTCCCCATCTGCAAGAACAATTTCCATTTGGCCCACGAGGGGAAATGAGACTGGTTCGCCTGCTGTTGTGTGGGGAAGATGGCTTCCGCCCCCATAGGGTTGCTTTTCAAGGCTGCCCATCTCCAGAGGTTGCTTCCTGTGTGCCTGCAGACAAAGTGATTGCAGTTGCAGAGCGTACATAGTCCCTTCTAAGATTCTGAAGTCCACCCCTGGCTGTACTCTGGCCACAGGCAGTCCTGGGCACAAGCAGGAATGAATGAACCTAGAAGTAGCTCATGCTCTTTGAGAGACTCCCACTTGCATGCTGTGGGGCACACAGGAAAGGAGTGAGGCAGATACTCAGTTTTCTTTGAATTATTTTTATTTCCCTATGAAAACTGTCTAGAATGTACAGAGCCCTTCGAAAAGATTTGGGAAGTGAGATTAAAAGATTTATTTTGATGCAAAAGGTTTTTAAAAAGTGCATGAATGAAAAAAAAAAACCTGCATGGGTTTCCGAAATTTTGTGCATCCAAATTTTATCTTTTCATTTACTTATTTATTTGCAGGACAAAGAGAAAGATGTGTTTCTATGTGCTGGTTCATTCCTCAAATGGCTGTAACAACCAAGGCTGGGCCAGACTCAAGCCAGGAACTCAATCCAGGTCTCCCACTTGGGTGATTAGGTACCAAGTACTTGAGTCATCACTACTGTCTAGCAGGAGGCTGGAATAGGAAGCAAAGCCAGAACTTAAGCTCAGGCATTTTGGAATGTGGGTGTCCCAAGCAGCAACCTAACACTGCCAGCTACCCACTCATATATAGCTTTTCATTTAATTTTCTGTGAACTTTAAAATAATTATTTATTTGAAAAAGAGAGGTATTCCAGCCTCTGGTTCACACTCCAAATGGATAATAGTAGTTGGATCAGATTGAAGCCAGGAGCCCAGATCTAGGTATTTCACATGGGTATTGGGCCGAAGAACATGAGCCGTGTTCTGCTGCTCTCCTAGGCACATTCACGGGAAGTGGAGTAGCCAGGACTCTGGCACTCTGACAAGGGAAGTTGGTGTTGCAAGTGACAGCTTCACTCACTGTATCTTGGTGCCAGCCCCTCAGTGAATGTAGGTGCCCTCATCTGTTTCTTCCCAAGTGAACCTGACTCTGCTAGGACTGCATCATGAAGTGTAGCAGGTGGGACAGTTCATCTGTCCCCAGCCAAAATGTGGCCTTAACATGGGTGAAAACAAGTGTCATGTATATCCCAGTACCTCCCCAGTGCCTGCTTTTCATAGGACGCATCAGGGTTAGTCCACACCCTCTTCACTGGTGCCTCAATCTCTTGCTCCAGCACTTAAGAACTGCTCCCTCTCAGTGTGACTCGGTTGAATCTGTTACCCTTTCTGAGCCTCAGTCTTTTTATCCATCAAATACACTGATGTAGGGTTTGGAGTAGTAGAAACTGAGAGAGAGTCCCAGGCTCTGGAGAGTGGCTTCCTGTACTCCAACCAGGGCAAGGTCTGGTTGGACCCATTGCCTGGCCTGACCTCAACCTGCTACCCACTTTAGTGCCCCCCGTCTCTCATCTCCTAAGCTCACACCTACCCTACCACATAAGACGAGGCTGCAGTATATAGGAGAGCCAGGTCCAGAGAGGTTGCTCATGATGACAGCCCTGGCAGTGTGCCAGACACCATGCTGGGCTCTGTGTGCACTTGTTCCATCCTCAGGAGGGCCCCAAGGCATCAGGCAGGCACCATTCTTCCTGTTTGGGAGTGAAGAAGACAGACTTTGAGAGGTGACGCGACCTGCACAGGGCCAGATGCTGTGTGTTGGGCAGCACCTGTGAACAGCAGGCAGCATGCAGGACTGGCTGGCCCAGAAGTCTGTTTCAGAACTGGGAGGAAGAGGGTGAGGGAACCCAAAGATGAGAGGCTGGGGTCTAGGGGGCTTGGGGTCAGGGCAGAAGGGAGGGTTTCAGTGGAGAGTGTGGAGGAGAGGAGACAGCAAGCCTCCTAAGGCCAAGCCCTCCCTAACACCCGCCGTGCACTGTGCCACATCCTGCCACTAAAGCAGCCCCGCCACCTTTTTCCCCCTGTAGCTTGATCTCAGCCATGCTGGCTACCCCACAGCAAGGCCCAAGAGCAGGAGTGCCTGGGTTTGCATGTCCTGCCCTTCCCCCAATACCATGCCCAGGAGATCCTGATGCAAGGAGCAGCAACAGCAAGTGTGCCCAGGAATGAGGTTGTTTTTTTTTTTTCCATCTCCTTCTCTTCTCTTGCCCTGGAAATACCTGCAACAGGTGAGCCAGCCTGCAGGAAAGGCCACTGAGGCAGTTTGAGGTCACCATACCCCAGTGTGGCCCAAGCTGTGGGGCAGTGGAAGTGGAGTGTGTGTGTCTAGGCCAAGGACAGCAAGGGGCCTCCTGCTCCCTGGGGCCCCATCAGGTTCCCTGGCATGTGGCTGAAAGCATTTCCAGGAGGCCAGAGCTGCTAGCTTCCTCAGGGCTGCCAAGTGGCAGAGGAGCAGAAAGCTGGGCAGGATGCGAGCATTTTGCTCCCCATGGGTCTCCACAGACTGCAGGTAAGAGGCAGACATGGCACTAGTGGATTAACATTGATGCTCAAGCAGCACCTGCCCGAGATGGGCATCTGGGAGGGAACAACCTCCAGAGGCCCCTCCTAGCCACTAGTATATCTTTTTTCCTTGCCTCCATGCCAGTGCTGTTAGTCACCCAGCCACATCTACCCTTGCAGACCTGAAGTTCATTCCCATGCTCAGCAGATGGGAAAACCAGTGATTAGAGAGGAAGCAAGTGTGCTCAACATCACAGCAAGTGAAGAGTGTTGTTGGGACTAGACTCTGAGGTCAGACTCTGGGTTCCTTGCTCTTTCCTTTACAGTAGGTGGTTATGCAGGTGAATGTAAACCATAGCAAACTCCATGGTTTCCTTCACCTAGTTAGAGGGTTCTGTATCTCCCAGTGTCCTGGACAGGGGTCTCCTCCTTTCACAGACTGTCAGATCCCAAAAGGCCCATGGTGATCATCTTACTTCCTGCGCAGACCAGAGCCCAGCTGTTCATGGTAATGGACTGCACGGTGGCTCTGGGGCCCTGGCTGCCTAGAGTTTTTCTGCAGTAGGTGGCACAAGGGTTGACAATGCCAGGAAATAGCCAGAGGAAACCTCCAGGATGGGCCTACAGAATCTGCAAGATGGCGTGGGCCCAGCATGAGGAGGCTTTCTCACGAGTCCTGGGAAGACAGCTCTCGCCATCCCTAGGCCCCCTGGGACGCCATCAATAAGTTGCCCTGAATGGAGAGGCCGGGTGGGGGGAAAGATTTATTTCCTGGCTTTGGAAGAAGCTATTTTCCCTGCCTACCCCCACCCCTCTTCCTCCTGGCTAGAGAACAATGGGGCAACTCAGAGTGGCTTTCCTGTCACAACAGGTGCATGGAGCAAGGTGCTTGGGCTAGCAGTCCCCCCCCCACCCGCACGCTCCCAGCCCCCAAACTGTCAAGTGCTCAGGGGGTCCTTGAAATAACCCCAGGCTCTGGCTGTCTCACCAGCATCCCTGAGTCTGTGAAGTGTGTGATGGTTGGTTTTTCTAGGGTCCAGCAAGTATTACCACATTTTCCCAAATGATGGGAAGCAAAAGACTGTAGAGCATTTCAACTAATTCCCCCAGACCCCAGCACTGCTGGCTTGTTCGTGTGCTTCCCTTCGGCAGCTTGCCCAGGCTTGTCTTGTGGTGTCATTGTAGACTTCTGTGTCTCCTTGCAACAGCCAGGATTCCTCTCTTAACCATCATCCCATGAACCTTCTGGCCTAATTACGCCGTCTTGCTAGTGAGCACAGTCATCCCTGGGAATGAGCCATGTTGTGGGAGTACTTCAGAGTGCTCAACCAGCTCAGCCGTCCTTGGGTGTCTGGTAACCAAGGCTGTAATGAACCACCCTTCTGTCACAGTTGGGGTCAGTTCCTAGAAGAGCTTTCTCCAGATTCTGGTGAAGAAAGTGTGCTATCTCCCTTTATCTGTTGTCAGATTGCATTGTGAGTTTGGGGGACATTTGTCTCCAGGATGTCCTCTGAGGTCTCAGTGCATGTGTGTGGGTGGAGAGGTGGTTGAAAGGGTTCCCCAGGCAGCCCAGGGCTGCCTCTCACCAGTTTTCAGAACTTGGGACTCTCACTCCCAGCATCGTTGACTTAGAAACACTCAGGGCGCTCAGGGACCTGCCCCTTGGAACTGGCCACTCCCCGCTCGTAATTAGCGCCATCCATCTGCAGTCAGATCTGGAACGAACGGAAGCCCTTTTAAGTAATTTGCTCTTTTAATACCACCCCTGTGATCTCATTTAATTTTCTCAACCAAATCGTGCTCACAGAGAAAGCCAAAGGCTCCTGCACTCCGCCGCCTGGGCTGGGTTCTCTTGCTTCCCTGATTCTGGGTCCCACTTCCAGACACTTTGCGGAGAGCCATTTCACACCCAGGCTAAGGCGTGGTCCCTCTGTGGCTCCAGAGGGGGAAAGTTGGCTGTTAAACCTTTAACCTTAAGCAGGTGGGCTGCCATTCCCACCCTGAGCCTCACCAAGCAAAACTCCACCTGTCACAGCCCCTTAGAGTTAGCAGTTGACCCTGTGCAGGGAGGTGAGAGACTGCTGTCAGTGTCATCCTCTGTACCTGTCCCACTTGGGCCACTGGCTGCCTGCGGGGAGAGCGCCGCAGTGACTTACAGCTGCCTTGTCCCCCCAGCACCTGCTGGACCCTGTAGACTTACTAACGGATGGAGGCTTACAAAGGAAGAAATAATTCTGCCCAGAGCTGGCTGCCATGGTCCCTCCATGCTGGGGGCAGCCACTGGTGCCTCGGTGCAAGGATGGGCTGGGGAGCAAAGGGAACCTGGACAGGGGCCAGAGATGAGGCACAGCAAGCTCTGAGAGGACACATAGAGCCTAATGAGGCCTAAGGCCAGTCCATTGGCCAGTGTCTTCAAGGCCAGCAGAGAGCCAGCAGGAGAGGTGGGGACCTGGGATCCCACCTGCCCAATTCTGTGCATTTGCTATGTGTGCTACTCACCTCACCCTTCAGTGACAGGTGGGAGAACAGCAGCCCAGACAAGCTAGTGGTTTGTCCAGGGTCACACATCACAAGGCTTACTGAGCTGAGGCCAGAGTCTAGGCGAGTGGAGAAGACTGCTAGGGATGGAGGATGGCCCTGAGGGTGGGTCCTGACTAGGATGGGGGAGGGGTTCCAGCAGCTACTGTAACTGTCCTGGCTAGGGCAGGTTGAAAGGGGCCTGGAAATCCATAGCCCGATGGGTTCTCTGTCAGGTGCTTCCTGAGAGCCTGCCAGGCATGGAGAGCAAACAGGAGGGCCGCCCCTAGCACACTTGAACTTGCTGCAGTGGGGTCCAATGGGGTTCTCCAGGAGGTGTGATGGCCTTGCTGGGGGAAGACAGGAGCCCTAGGGTTTAACCTGGCACCTCTGTGGCCCAGTGTGGGAGTTGATCCTGTTGCTTTCCCAGAGCCTCACCTTACTCATCCATCAAATGGCACCAGGAATGAGAAAGGCTGGGTTGAAAGAATGCCTACAGCCACCAGGCCCAGCTGCTACTTCAGGACTCCTGGCACTTCTCTTGACCCCTACGTGCTCCCAGGCTCAATCGGGACAGTCACACCAGTGAGCTGCTACCTCCATCACAGAGCCCATCTGCAGGATGGGCAGAACCGAGGCCACTTTCCTAGGTGCCACTGTCAGCTCCTGGTAGAAAGGCATCCAGCACGTCCAGCTGGGTAGTAAGCTCCCTGCTTCTTGTGCCAGGTGTTTCTCAGAGATGCCGTGTGGGTCTAGATGGTGTTGTCCCTGGCCAGGGGCCCAGCAGCCATCTGGGGCCCAACAACAAGCAGTGAAGAAATAGCCTGTGCTATTGCAAGGTGAAAACTACTGTCCCCACCCTGGAACCAGGGCAGGCTGTGGCCAGGTGTGCAGGGAGCCCTGCCAGGTAACCTGGCTTGGTGGCTTCCACAAACAATGCTGGTTCAAGAGCTCATGACAGAGTCCTTGCATATATTCAGCCCTCCTGTTGGTAGGCCATCTCCTGACACCCGCTTTCCAAACAGGAAAACAAGAAAACAAAGGCTTGAAACGACCTGCCTCAAGAGTATGCCGCTTTCCCTGAAGACTGTTTTGGAGGGTTCACCTTGTGTCATGCACCTGGCATGGAAGCCTGTACTCACTGCTGCTGCTTATCCTCTTGGCTTGGGGCTATTAGCCCCTTTCTGGGACCTGAGGAAGCCCAGGTCCAAGAGAGTAGCAGGAAGGGGGAGGACCTTGTCCAAAGCCATATGGCCTGGGAGATCCTAAGTAACCCCTCAGGAGCCCTGTGGAGAAAGGGCAGGAGGAACCAAAGCTGAGGCTTGCCCATTGACTCATGCCCATGCCCACCTGCCCCCAGTGTCCCCTGCAATCCCACCCCAACATTGCCTTTTCCCTTAGGCTTTAGACTTAAGGTAACTAAGCATCTGACTCAGTTCTTGGTCCTTTCTGCCCCAGGATGGTCTAGGAGGCAGCTAACAGGGGAGGGACCCAAGAACAAGGCAGGTAGCCCAGATGAGCCAGATGCCCCTGGCATCCCACACAGTGAGCTGGACTGGAAATGGCCTGGTTAGAGAGATGAAGCAGCTGGCCTCTGGGACTGCACTGGCAGGGAGATGAAGCATGGTGTCTGATGCCTCTGCCCTGCCCTGCTCTTTGAAGATCCGAGGTGGCTGTGCTGTAGATGTGGGAGAGCAGTGCTGCTGCACTCAGTCTCAGCAAGTGCCCCAGTTAGGGCTTCTCGGAGGCCAAGAAGTCACTGTCCTTTCCAGTGCAGAGGTGAGGGCTCAGGGTCAGGGATGTGGAAGCGCCAGTGGCCACTCTCCCACCTCCTGCCCAGAGGGTCAGAGCTCCTCTGTTCTTGCCTGGTGCCCAGGTTTCCATGCATGAGATCCAATCCTCAGCCAGGAACACTGCACCTGAGCAATCCAGGGCTCCTGGCCAGGGCATTGCCACGGGGAGGTAAGCAGTGGGTGGAGGCGAGAGGGGCCTGTCGGGCTGCTGATGGTACCGGGTGTGGCCCCCAGCCCCGCTGGCCAATTGCCCTGTTTCCTAATTAAAGTGTCCTGCTGAGAATGCCCTCCGGCCTCGGGGCCCAGCACTGCTGGGTGAGACAGGCACCAGCGACCTTCCTGGGCCCTGCAGGTGAGACTGGTGCGGCAGGGTTGTGTCCTCTCGCGCTGGCCCCATGGGAGCACTGGCCTCTCACCACACCCCAACGCTGAAGGCAGCAGCAGGCCAGCCTGGTTTGGGAGCTGAGAGCCAGGATCAAAGGACCCATTGAAGAAGTTCAGAGAGCCTGGGGACGCTAGGGGCGGGAGGCGGAGGAGGCAGCCGAGCCTGAGTCACCTGGGGCCCATGGTGGTGAGTGGGCAGTGGGTGGTTGGAGCCAGGTGTGGAGGCTGGGGAGCACAACCAGGGGGCCCCCGGCTGACAAGAGGTTACCCCTGATGTTGCTGGCTGCCACGGGCCACTTCTGCTGGGGAGCAAGCCCCATGTCTCTCTGTCCCTTATGAAAGCTGCCTCTTGCACAGGGCACAGAACAGCAACTGGGTCTTCCCTGGTAGAGTCCTGGGGTTGGCGAGGCTGGGAGTGGAATGGTAGTCTGTACAGCTGATCTTCTGATGTCGGAGCCTCTGGGCTTTGGAAGCAAGGATGCTATGTTCACCTTGAGCTAAGTGAAGGGGGATAGGGATCAGATCAGAGATGGTGGAATCACTTCTTCATCGCTTAATGGCTGTGGCTGAATGCGGTCCCCTCCAGATGTGCCATAATTGTTTAGTGGTGCCTGCCACAGCTCCTGAGGGGCCCGGATGTCATGAATTTGCCCCTGGATGCAGATACTCTCCGCAAGTCTTTCTTACTCCAATAGCCTGCGATTCTGAGACCCACGGGGCCAAGACTGGGGTGGGAAAGGCCTGCCAAGGCCGGCTGTTCCTCTATGGGTGCAGAAATGCTTACATGAAAGGCAAAGGAGGCCTCCACAGACCCTGTGTAGCAGCAGCTTGAACTAAGCTCTTATCTGTGACCTGAACCATCCTTGACTCAGATCCTCCTCTTCCTGACTCTGGGTAGGGGGGCAAACAGCGGCAATGCTGAGCCTCAGTCAGTGAATACGGGGTGTTGGTGCCTGTCTCGGGGTTTCTGTGCCCATCAGACTCAACTGTACAGCCTGACCCCACACTGAGTGCCACACGGCAGCTCCCATGGCAAAGGGTCAGAGGAGAGGCCTCCATTGGCTTCCTCGCCTGTTCTGACCTTGGCTTGGGGGCGGCGGGGGCGGGAAGATGGTTTCAAAGCAGAGCAGGCCCAGACTGCGCTCTGTGCTCTCCCTGAGACCGCAACCCCAGCCCCAGCCCGCACTGGCTTCTCCATAAACTCCCAGTCCCTCTCTTGAATCAGCCCCATCAAAAGGGAGCAGGACTGGAGGGAGTCCGGCGGCAGACTTTGTAATTTGGCTTGGGGGCGGCTCCTGTGCGTTTTAACCAGGCTGTAATTACAGCTGGCACCCGGCACCCCCTCATTACTGGAGCCTGGAAGGAGGACTCTAATTATAGCATGCTGGGTCCCGGCCGGCCTGGTTGTGGGGGAGACCGTAAAGGGGGCCTGTGCAGGCAGGGAGGGACCCGGAGCTGGCCAGGAGTGGGGGTGGGGGGGTGGGACAAAGAGGCTGCCCTGCAGGGCACAGCTGCCCCAAGCCTTAGGCTGCCTTTCCAGACTCCCGCATTTGGTTTGGTTTCAGCTTCAGTATCCTCCGAGGCAAGGGTGGGGCATGGATCAAATTGAGGTTGCTTCCTCAGGGACAGAAGGACCCAGAGGAGCCCGAGAGGTTTGTTCATTCACACAGGAAGCTTCTGCCGTGTTGCAAGGCAGACACTGGGGTCACAGTAGGCAACCAGGTGTCCTCAGCCAGGGCCTTCCTGCAGGTAAATGTATTGGACTTGAGTGCCCAGCTTCTCCCTAGGATGTGCATAGCAGGGGCTCTGTGACCCAGCTTACAGCCCCATGGGATTATGCCATGCTCACACAGTTGCTTCTGTGTTGTGTGACCATCACTGAGCATGTGCCCACTAGGATTCCAGGGGCTGTGGGGGATCCAGACGGTAAATAAGCACACACAGGAGTCAGTGTGTGGCTTAGGCGATGAGAGGAGTGTGGGACAGTAGTCCTGGAGAACGGACGAGGGGCAGACTCTGAGAAGTGACCTTCAAGATGAGACCAGGGAAGGGCGTCAGGGGTCTCCGTGAAAGGCTTACTGTGTGCATTCTGGTCCCTGTTCTGCTGGAGTGCTGTGTGACCTAGGGCCAGTCAAACCCTCTCTGGGCTGTGATTTCCCGTCTTCCCAGGGAAAGGGAGGCCCTTTCAGGTGGCACTGTCCAGCCCTAAAGACTCAGAGAGACCAGCACAGCCACTTCTTGGGGGTTCCCCTGGCTGTGCGTTATGGGGTAGCATTGGTGGGAAGGCTCTGAGAGCCTTGGATTGTCCTGTCTTTTCCTTTGAGTTATTAAGAGCCACCCGGAAGCAGACACAAAGGGAATTGTCCTGAGCCAAAGTCAGCCCCCGCCCCCTCCCCTCCTGTTGAGAACAATCAAGGAGGAAAACCAAGGCCATTTGTCCAGCATGGAGCAGGGCAGTGACTGCGGCTGGGAAGATGCCGAGTGTTTCTCAGCTAAAATTAGCCACCTGCTAAACCTTTACATCAAGGGCAACTTGGAGCCGCTATTGTTTTGAACTTAGGATCCCAGGAGACTTAGGGGAGCAGGGAATCTTAGGGCGGATGGCAGTGACCATCTCCTCTCACAGGCCTGGCCTAACCAGTACCCAACCATTCTTTGAGCCTTGTGGCTGCCCAGGAAGGGACCAGAGTACATCTGCAGAGGGAGGGGCAGAGGTGGGAGCTGGCTGCCCAGAATCACTCAGCACTAGTGGATGACACAGCCTCCAGTCTTCCCAGTTGGGGTATTTTTCCTGCAGCTGTGACATTGCTGAAACCGGTGTGGGGGAAGACAGATCTGGAAGGAAATGTTGCTGGAAACGCAAACAAGAAAATAATTCTGCTTCCCTCTTTGCTTCAAGAAGTGGCCAAAAAATAAATAAATAAATAAAAAAAGAAGTGGCCAAAGTGGGCATCACTGCTTACTTGTAGGGGACAGGCCTGTCTCTGGAATCACAAGTCTGGTTTAGGATCTTTCCTCTGCTCCTAAGCAACCCTGGGTATTGGGGTAACTGTAGGTTAAACAGGAGGTTGCTGTTGATACGTGCCCCAGAGTTGTTGCAATAGTTAAATGAGATAATAGAGGCGATGCAGTTATCCCTGGTGGTAATAGAATGAATAACCATGCGGCTGTTGTTCAGGAAGTCATTTTACGTCAGGCGTGCTGCTCTGGGCTCCGTTTGAGTATTCGTTTAATCTTTACTTGGGGTACTATGCAAATGAGGAAACGGGGGTGGGGGCTGGAGCCAGTAAGTAACGTGCAGGAATGCAGGGGACAATCGTCATAGTGGCCACACCCGTTGTGGCCACACCCGGGTCCTAACTGGGGCTCAGGTGGCTGCAGCTTGGCACCTGCTACCATGGAACTCCTCCAGTCAGATCCCAGGGCACTGGGGCAAGGGCACTGGGTGTTTGGGATTTGGGAGAACACAGATCCAGCCTGGACCTAGCAGCACCTGGAAACTTGTGAATGCACCTTCCCAGGCTCCACCTACACCTGCTGCACAGGATCTGGGGTAGGGCCCACAGCGCATGAGGCTCTCATAGGCTTTGAAGGTGCTGATCCATGTACCATGGGCATGGAGGTCTGTGACTTTCCTGTGCTTCAGTTTCCTCATCTGCTAACTGGGGCTAATGATAAGGGGTCCCTCCTGGCAGGGCTGTTGGGAGGGTTTAGTTAATTAACCTATGCCAAGGACATGGGGCAGTCCTGGGAGCTGATGCTATTACTGTCTACCGGTGGCACCTGAGGTGTTAAAGGGATAGATGGAACTTTGTGGCCTGAGAAGCATCTCCTTCAGGGCAAGTTGGTACAGAACTGGGGGGAAGGAGGGCAGTTGGCAAAGGCAGCCTTGGCCCTGGCTGGGGAGTTTGGGGATAGTTGAGGGGGATCATCTTCTCCCAACCAGGCCTGTCCACTCCCCTCCCCACCGCTGCCCCTGGGAACTGTGTTGGCAGCCAGTGGGACACATGACCTGAGGCCCTCACAGGTGTCTCCAGGAAACCTGCTTGGGATATTGCCCTTTGGAGAAGCAGCATCCATCCCTCAGCTCATGCAGTGGCCTGGTGGTTTTCAGGGCCTGTTTCTGCTGTCTTCCTTGCACCTGTGTGTTTTTTGATGGCTCCTGGGGATCTCTGGGGAGCTGTGTGCTGCTCTTCCATGCCTTCCTCCCCAGGGGGAGGCTCCTGGGGCCAGGCCCCACCCCCTACTCCCAGCCATCCCTAAGCTCTCCAACCCATCCACACACCTTACTGTCTGTTGTACTTCCTTACCTCATCCTCAGTGATGTGTCTCTCTGAGGTGGGTACAGCAGTGATGTGCCCATTCTGTAGATACACCCAGACCCTGGGAGGCAAGGCATTTGCCCCATAGTCACCCCGTGAGTTGGTGGCTGACTTTGGGCTGTTCTCATATTTTCCTGCCCCTGAACAACACTTCCATCCTTCCAGAATCCACAGGAGGCCACCGACACACTAGGTAGCTGTTATGCTCCTGGCTCATCTCCCAAGATGTCTGTGGCTTAGGGGAACTGGGTGCAGGGATGAGGCCAGCTCCCTTGAAGTGAGTATTGCACAGCCTCATGTGATTGGTCAGGCTCATGGCTGCCCCTGGCCATCTCTGGACTTGTGATGGTAGTAAGTAGATCTAGTCCTGAGCCTAGGTAGCCTGGCAGTTACATCAGCAGGTACAAACAAGCAGGCGGGAACAGGGACCTGCTCCCCTGGGGCTGAAGGTGGCACTCTGTCTGCCCCACATGAGGCTCTTTCACTTGCTCTGTCCAGCTTGCATCAGCCTTTTGCAGCTCCGTGTCATCACAGAGTATGGCTGGGGCAGCATGGGGGCTGGGAAGTGAGGCATTACACACACACCTCCAAAACCTGCAGATATCCCTAGTGCTGTTGGATGAGATGTGAGTTGGCAGCCCTGGAAGGCACACCCCCAGCTTCCTATTGTGAGAAGTAACAGTGAAAATTAGCGCATGCCCAGGGCTGCCTGGCTGTCGAAATATTTTGAGACTTCTAACCTTGATGTGTCCAACAGCCTCAAAAGGCAAAGCAAAGAGAAGTGACCTCGTTCCTCAGAAGGGAATGATAAGGCCAGAGGAAAGGGACTGCCTCCAGAGTCAGTGACAGCACCAATGGGTTTCACCCCAATAAATGCATAGGATGCTGAGAGGAGGGGCTGGCCTCTTGACCCAGGTGGATCCTGCTCCAGACAAAGTTGTAGACTTATTTTGTGGTTATCAGGCTAAGGGACCATACTATCACTGTTTGCAGACTGAATACTGGTTTGAGTCAGGATTCTGGACTCTTAACTTGGAACCTTTCCTGGATCCTTGGTGGGACCAAAATTTATTCCTTTTTCTCCAGGCCCCAATACAGCCAGGCTTAAGAGAAAGTGATCAGAAAAATTTTCAATGAGTGAATGAATGAATGAATGAATGAATAGGGCTAAGTCTTGGCCCTCCATTCCCCTCCCCCTCAGCACACCTGAACAGCCACATAAGCCTCTCTCAGCCAGTGCCTCCTGACTCTGCATCTCCAGCAGCCACTAGTCCAGCTGCACAGGGATCAGGATCTTTCCCACTGCCTGGACCAGAAGCAAGGTCCAGAGCCTGGGGCCGAGTGTCAAGATGCCCAATATCCAGGCCTCCAACCTGCTATGTGGCTTGCAGCAAGTTCCTCCTCCCCTCTACTCTCTGTGGTGTCCCTGGGAACCTGTGTCTACAGGGCCTGCCCTCCCCGGGGGCCTGTGGAACCTGGCCTTGGGGAAGGAGGCCATAGATGCCTGGGACTGAGCAGGGACCCAAGAGGATTCCAAATTCAGAGAAGCCCCTGCTCAGCTCCGGTGACCCCTTCTGCTTCCCTCTGCTGCCAGAGGCTCCTGGGCTCTTTCTGCCTCTTCCTGAGAGTCGTGTCTCTCCCTGTGCTGTGTCCTCCCCCACCATCCCTACACTGTCCCTTGCCCCATGTCCTGGATTGGCAGAAGCTAGCAACTCATCTTCTCCTTTGCCCTTCTTTACTGTGCCTCGTCCTCTCAGGAGGCCCAGGGAGCAGGCAGTGCAGACCTAGACTTGCTCCTTGTCCTTGAATGGCTCATTGCCCTACTCTGGCCTCAGGTTCCCCATCTGGAAGTGAGGAGGTCGGACTCAGGCCTGAGGGCCTTGGGGCCCTAGCTAGGAGCTGCCACCTGGTGGCAGTGCCCATGGCAGAAGTTATAACAGTCTGCCCACTTGACAGGGAGGAGAACACGTTGCTGAGGGGAGCTGTAGGAGTAGGCCTGGCCCCAGGCTTCCTGGGACAGCCTGGGGACATAGTTGCTGTCCAGCCCAGAGGCTGAACCTATGGTTGTTCCACTTTCCCGTGAGAAAGGGCCGGAGCTGCAGGGCTAGCATGCTGTCACTGCCAAGTCCTTGCCAACTCTGCCCCGGAAGCTCTGTGGTGACCCTTAACACAGTGTCCTGGAGCAGTCAGCCCTGCTGGCCGTGCCCAGCAGGCATGTGTGCAGAGGAAAGCAGGAGAAGCACAGAGATGCCTGCTGCTCTGGGCATGTGGGTTAGAAACCCTCCATGAGCAACCTTGAGAGGAAAACCTATGTAAAATACACAGCTGTATTGGGACATCTGTTTGAGGAATAACATGTATGCTCCTAGAACAAGTCCAGAAAAATGCGATCTCCAGTGTGGATGTACGCAGAAATAGGGAGGGAGATTTTCATTTGCATCTTTAGTTTTTTTCTGAATTGTTGACAGAGCAAGGATATCACCTCTCTAATCAGAAAAGGGAAAAAAGAAAAGAAAGTGGTTTTCTGAGAAAGAATTGAGAACTTTGGAAACTGAAGTCCTTTCTCCTCTGGGAATATAATATCTACTCTTAAATCCTGGTGCTCTGGTGCTATGTGATCCCAGGCCAGGGCACACCCTCTCTGGTCTCCATCCTAGAAAGACTTCAAGCTTCTGTCAGAGGGTGACCTCCTGCAGGGTGGGTTTCTCACATCAGCCGAAACCATGCCCACTTCCTCTGGCTGGCATCTGCCACTCTGCACCTCCAGTGGGCCCCACGACTCAGGCAAACACAATTCCCAGGCCCACAAGGAGCCTGCATTCCAGAAAGCTGTCCCGGGCCCAGAACCCAGGCTGGGGAAGGCCGTTCCAAGGGAGTCGAGCCACAAGGAAGAAAACCTACAGTGATGTGGGAGCTGGGTTGGACCAGGAAGGTCTCACTGGGCAGGTGATCTTGCAGGGAGATCTTCAGGACAATATGGGGGCAGGGTGCAGTTCCAACAGGAGACCCTGGTAAAGTCCACATGTGTGAAAAATAAAGCTGTCCAGGGCATGACACGCAGCATGGAGAGCAGTGTTGAGGTGGCAGGGAGGGGCACAGTGTCTGGAGTGTGAGGGCTCAGTGGTTGTCAGGACATCTCAGCAATTGCAGAGACCCCCGCCTTGGTGTTGAGGGAAACACCAGGGACAGCCTCCTAAGCAAGAGAGTTTACAAGACCATGTCCATGGCTGTGAGCAGGGAGTGGATTTTAGGAGGCAAAAGGCTGGAGCCCAGTGACAAAGGGCTGCAGCAGGACAACAGGCTTAGGCCAACCTAGAGGTGGTGGTGAGTGGACGTGGGGTTCAAGGCTCCATCCATCAGCACCAGCATCCTTGTGTTGGGCATGTGTGTGAGAAGGGACTAGTCTTGGGGTCCAACCCAGTCAGGCCCCAGGTCTCAACTACAGACTGGTTTGCTGGGGACATCCTCGGGTTAGTCTGGAGCTGGGCAAGGTGAGGCCCACAGAGGGGCTAGGGGCTTGAGCCCCGAGCACTCACAGTTGGGCAAGTCAGTGCCATACCACTGTTTCTGGTTGTTTACTGACAAGAACTTTGGGTTGCTTGGTAGCTGGGATCCTGAGATTGTCCTTTGTTTGTGCCCCTGTGAAGGAGAACTGCACAGGGCTGTTGCACTGAGGGGTGGAAGGGAAGTCCAGGGAAAGCAGGAAGCCACCTCCTTAAGACTCAGGACCCCAGGCTCCAAGACCCCATCAAACCTGGGACTTGGAAGGGGATCTAGTCCCAAGGCCAAGGGTGCCCAGCAACCCAGGGAAGGAGGGAAGACTGTCCCCTCAGGAGTGGAGTGCATCCTGCCCAGAGCTCCATGGCTCTGGGTAGACCAGCTGCTTGCTGACTACAGCCTCCCTTTGTACTTGGAAGGTAATGTGCTCTTCTGTGGAAGTTAGGTTCTCTTCCAGAGCCCTGTCCCTGCCCTAGGATTTTGTCCCCAGCCTCCTGGCAACACTTTGCTTGTCCCTCAGTTCTTTAGTGGGAGAGACTCCACAAGGGCACTTGAATGTCCCCTCCTGATATAAGCTCCTGCCCTAGTTGGCCTTCTTGGCAAGGCCACTTCCTGTGGCCAGCACAAGAAGTGATGTCATGGATATGCGTGAGTCTATGGAGGTTGTGAGAAAAGGGCTGTGCAAAGGGCTTCGCTTGTCAGATGTCTCTCTTCAGCTGACCAGTCCGCATTTGTCATCAGTACCAGCCATTGTGATTGGCTCCAAGGGGAGCCCAGCCTGAACCCCTAGCCCCGAGGAGTCAGGGTCAGATAGAGAAAGGGCTTTGTGCACAGGGAGGTGTCTGTCCGTGTGGGTTTATGTGATTTTAAAACATTGTAATATATGGGCTCCTCACCCCATTCCCCACTGAGCACTCAACCACTCCGTGAATGGCAGAGATTTTGCATGCAGTAGAGGTTAAAAGTCTGGAGAGAACCAGCCAGTGCCTGGAGACCTAGAGAATAACCTGGATTGTTGATGATAAATGTGCCCGGCTTGGGGCATTTTCTCCCTCACCCCTGCCACCCACCCTCCCTTCTCATCCTGTGTCAACCAGCCCCAGCTCTGCTCAGACATTTACCCTCCCCATCCTGCTGACTCCGGGGGTCCAGGCCTGGAGACAGAAGCCATCAGTGAGATTGTCAGGACCCAACCTGTGACCCCTGCAGCTGAGATCTCCACCCTGGGTTCCCTGACACACACCAGCGGGTGTGTGTCTCATGCATGGGAAAGGCAGAGCCTGAGCCCTGCTGTAGCTGTACTGTCCCTCTGCACCCAGTACCCCCAGCTCAGCCCCAAATCGGAGACTGGGTTCTGATCTGGCTTAGCTATTAGTGAGCTGCATGATGCCACGTTGGTCACTTATCCTCTCTGAGCAAGGAGAATGTGCGTCTCCTGGGCCTCAGGTGGAGGCACCTACCAGTAGGGGTTTAGCCCAGGAACAGCTCCTGCCTGCTACCTCCCCATGGCATGGGCACTGCCAGTTAGTGAAGTTTTTCGATATGTGTTTTCACAGGCAACCTTCACTACAGTGCTTTGGAATGGCCAGGCCAGGGAATGCTAATCCTTTTCTGTAGGGGGTAAACTGACGCTGATGACCTTCCCAAGGCCATCTGTGCAGAAGGGAGAGTGTGACCCAGGCCTCCTGTTTGCCCACTCAGGCCAGGCCTCGGGGTCAGGTTCAGAGTGAAGCCAGCAGAACTGCTAGCGTCTTCTGTCCAGGGAGGGTTGAGCTGCTGCCCCCGCTAAAGGAATGCACTGTAGATTCTTTATGTTCATATGGAGGTCCTTCTTGCACTTCCAAGGCCCCTCTCTCTCCTGCCCATTCTAGTGGTGTTTTTGCTTCCGGCACCTGTTACACAAGTGTGCCTGGCCACAGCAGGCACTGCCCAGGTCCTGGAGGGATACCCGTGGGCTGACAAGGTGCTGTGAAGCAGGGACACCAGGGAGGGTTGGCTGCAGCCTGTGCAGTCTGGGATGCTGTCGTAGGGAGACAGAAACACAATATTCATTCACAGCAGCTGCGACTTTAGCAAGCAAAGTGTAGCTGAAAGTAAGGACAGCTTTGCTAAGGTCTGTCCGAAGGAGAGCCTGACTGAGAAAGGCAGTGGTGAGCTCCCTGTCCTTGCGGGTACATGAGTCAAGGTTGGATGTGGAGTTGATTGGGATGGGTGGACCTGGCTGAAAGAGCCAAGCAACAGATGGTTCCTCCTTCCTGCCCCCAGGCTCCATCCACAGCTGACCCTCCTTGAAGTAAACATGCCTTCAGAAGAAAAGATTTGCTGAAGGGGCACCCATAAGTGTGAGCAGACTCCCCTTGAGGGTCTTGAGACACTGCATTGTTAGCCCCCAGCTCAGGCTAGGGAGATGGACATGTCTACAAGCAAGCTTCGAGGCCCAAGGGTGGACAGCCACACAGCTCCAGCAGTCCCCTGGGCAGGAGGAGCAGCCTTCTTGGGATGTGTGGGCCCCACTGGGTGAGTCTTCAAGGGCTGGCTACAGTTTAGCTGCCTGGGCCCACCTTGAGTTCTTCTGTTAGACAGAAGCATGGAAAATGTACATAGGAATTTTTCCTGCCAATGGCAGAGGCCAGAGCCAGCCCCCAGGGGATCCCTTTTGCAGTGCTTGATACCCTGTGAAGGTTGGGCAGAGCCAGTGAGAAACATCCCTGGGTTGCCAAGGATGCAGAAGACGGAGGGTTGTGGCTCCAAGTCCTTCCATCACCTGGGGGACTCCTGATGTCTCTTGATGTCCCAGGTCTTCATATGTAGAAGGAGATGGTGTGTTTTGGATGTAAACCCCCATCCGTAGTCTGCAGGGTCCCTGGCATCAGACCTCCTGGCATTGCTGCCCAGCTCTGCCCCTTCCTAATGTGTAGCCCTGGACTAGTGATTTAAATGCTTTTGGTCTTAGTGCCTTAGTAACGGAACCCAGCTCATGGGATTCCCAAAGCCGGTGTTCTCTGGGGACATGCCGTCTTGGGCAGCTGCTAGATGCTGTGCCAGCTGTTAGCTCAGGGTAGCTTGTGGTGCCAACGACCTCCCTGTGCTGTCTTTGCTTGTTGCTGGATCTTGGCGAAGCAGGGATTCGGCCCCTTGGGGTTACCGGGGACCCACAGGTTGCAGGTTTGAGGAGTTGTGCATTGTCCACAGGTGCTCGCATTCCTGTTGATCAGCCATGTGGCTAAAAGTGGACTCAAAATAGCCCTTTTCTCTCAATGGATACACTGAATTTTTCCAAATGGACTAACTGGTTTGTTTTTTTTAAGGCTATAAATACTTACAAAGCAGTTTGGCTCTAACTACTTAATGGCTTCCTAACTATACAGAATTTCCTTTTGGCCTTGGAATACTATGAACAAATGAGACATTGAAGACCATGAAAGGACAGGCAGATCTTCTTTGGGTTATGCCCAGCCTCCATGAGTTACACTCCTCCTCTGAGCCATGCCTAGCAGACTAAGCACTCAGGAGCCTCAAGGCTCCATTATCCTCCCTCCGTGGGCTTGGCTTAACCCTCCCTTATTTGGACCTGTTGCCTTTCTCTGCCACTGAGGCCCAGATTAGAATCAAGAAGTCCAAGGAGGTGACCCAACTGCTTTCCAGAGACCCGAGACACACCTCTCTCTCCCCCACATACACACCCCTTGTCTCATTTGCATTGTTGCATACCTACTGTGTGCCAGCCAGTACTGCATGCCCCTGTAGCCCCTCTAGGCTGGCCGTAAGCCCCTCCTCCTCATCCCCTGGCAGTGTCTGCCTCTAGACTGCCTGGATTGTGGGACATTGGCAAGGGACAGTAGCTGTGTCAGGAGCTGTCTGGTGCCATAATAGCAGGCTCTGAAGAGGACACCCCAGAGAGGAGCAGTGGGGTGGGGGTTGCCGGACGCAGGCCCACAGCACTAATGGATGTCTAATGTTTGCTTTCCTCAGCCGTGTCTACGCCTGCTTTATAAATGAGCCGCATTAAGGTTGTAAAACAAAGCCATAAATACAGCCTGTAATGCTGCAGAGAACCAGGACAGTCAGCACTGGGGGGTCGGGGCAGCATGCTTAGAAGGTAGGAGTGAGTGTGGAACCTGCAACCACAGGTTCCCTTGTATCTGGGAGGAAGCCTGTTCTGCCCATTTCATTAGATGAGCTGTCTGAGGCCAGCATGGGCTGCTTACCACCCCTCCAGGCTCAAGGGGCTTGAGGTGCTGGTATGGCAATGCCCAGAGCCTGGCAGGCTCTTTGGTGTCCAGCCGTTCCCAGGCTCCATCCTGTTCTCACCTGAGCTACTTGCCCTGGTGGGGAAGCAGGGACGTTTTCCCAGGGTAGACCCAGCTCATAGGGCCCTGATGAAGTCCTTGCATCCTATCCCAGCACTCCTCACCTTCCATACTCTAGGGCCTGCTATGTGCCCAGGAAGATGATACCAGCTTGTCAAAGGAGCCATCCCTTGGTGCCAGGGGAGCTGTGCACCAGCCAAGTGGCCTTGAGCAAACCACAGTGCTGATGGATGGTAGGTGTTCAGCCTCCCCAGCTTTGTAGCCAGGAGGAGCCCTGTGCCGTAAGAGCACCCGCCACAGTTGAGTTCTGTCCTGTGTCTGGTGCAGAGCCCTGGGCCCCTTCCACTGATGTTGGTACTTGGTTGAGACCATGACTGTATCTCCTGCTAACTTTTGGACAAGTTGTTTAACCTCCCTGTGTCCCAGGCTCTCCATCTGTAAACAGGGCTAGGACAGACCTCACAGAGTTATTGTACTGCCAGGTCAACATTGGGTACTATTTCAGGGCAGCAATGTGTACCTACTGCGTGTTAGTCACCCTCTCTCTTACATACACACAGCCCAGGGCCTGAGAGCCTTGAACCAGCACTCTATAGCCAATCCCTGTGTCTTCTTCCACAGCCACCCAGTTCCCAGCGGGCTTTTGTGGCCAGGCATGCTTTGGTCAGCTTGCTCTTAGAAAGCTGGGTATACCTCCAGGCCCTTGCAGGGCCCAGCCCCTCTGGGTGGGGTGGGGGGCGGGGAGACTGGGCAGACTCCCAGCTTCGTTCATTGTTTCCCAGAGCAGTTAGCAGAGGAGCCCCTGCTGCTCTCATCCCGAGCCACCTGATTGTTGGGCATTTGTCGTTGGAAAGCCAATTTTCCTAAGTGGGTTGTAAGCCAATCGCTTGGCCTGGCCTGGTTTCCCTCCCTTCCTGTTTGTCTCACCTCCTGAGGCGCTGTTCTTTCCAGGGAGTGGGGCCCTGTGGGGAAAGAGATTCTGGTTCCCTCTTCCAGGGTTGCAGAGCTGAGGGTGCGGGGCTGACGCCTGGGGTACAAGTTGAGCCTCAGGGTGCCCTGGGTAGAACAGGAGGAGGCCCATGGGTGACAGAGATACTGAGCGCAGCAGAGCCCAGGCCTTGTGCAGCAGCCCCCAGCCCACCCCATCCCCTGCAGCCCTGGCTGTCTCCTTGTGTCTGTCAGCCCGGCTGGCTGGAACTGCAGAGGGCAGCTGTGGCTCAGGGGCAGAGCTGCCCTGGTTTGGGTTACAGCCCCAGTACATATCCAACTCCACCGCATATCACGGCATCTCCATGGGAAACAGGCCCGCAGCCAGGCAGGGCTGGTGCAGGGGGTGCTGGGATGTCCCGCTGACAATCACTCAATGTCACAGGGCAGAGGTGGGCAGGATGGGAGACTGAGGTACAGCTGTGCAGGCCTAGCCCAGCTCTAGCAGGTCCCCAGGTTTCTAGCTGCCCACCCCTGCCTCCCTGCACCCTCATTCTTCCTGCAGGGTTCCTCATGGTACTGTCTCCCTCCCACAGGCACTGACTCTGGCAGCGAGGTGCTCCCTGACTCCTTCCCGTCAGCACCGGCCGAGCCCTTGCCCCACTTCCTGCAGGAGCCACAGGACGCCTACATCGTTAAGAACAAGCCTGTGGAGCTGCGCTGCCGCGCCTTCCCCGCCACACAGATCTACTTCAAGTGCAATGGAGAGTGGGTCAGCCAGAACGACCATGTCACGCAGGAAGGCGTGGATGAGGCTACTGGTGAGCCCAATGCCCATCTGGGGACTGCCCAAGCCAACAGGTAGCTTTGTGCCTGGCTCACACACCTGGGCGGGGGACCTCTGTGGGAGGTCTTGGGAAACTCCCTCTTTTTCTCTCTCTTTGTCCAATAAAGAGAATAAAATAGATTTGCAGCCCCGTTCCCACTCAAAATCTAAATATGAAAGAAGTTTTTCAAAAGCACAAAGTAGCAACATGAAGCCTCCCAAACTGGCCAACGGGTGACCCTGGGACAAGTCATGGCACCTCCCTGAGCCCCGTGCCCAGCTTTGTGTCCTGGGGGTTGGTGACAGAAAGCCTTGGGGCGTTCAGGCAAGATGACGCTGGGCAGAGTGCCAGCCTCCAGCAGGCGCTCATGCCCCTTGCCTCTGGCCCCTTCCTGGGTCTTTCTTGACTTCCCTTTGCGATCCCCAAACATCCCTGGCCCATCTCTGAAGTCAGCTCTAGGGTCTAGGCTAACCAAGATACCAGGATGCCTCGCAGGCCCTTGCATGGGATTAGTGATAACAGTGATCCTGTGGTCTTGCTCCCCAGCTCCGTCAGGCACTGCCTGCCCCCAAAGTGGATACTACCACCACCCTGTTAAGCTCAAGTGACAAGCTGGGGTCAGGTAGGGCACTGCCTGGCAGTAGTGGGGCCTGGTTTTATTCCAACTCCTGCTCTCCACCTCGGTCTCCATGTGCTATGTGTGGCCCCTGAGGACACGGGACAGCTGAGGACCCTGACAGGAGCACCTACTACCAGAGCAGGGCAGGCAGCCAGCCAGTGTTGGGATTGTGGCCCAGACCCCACCTGCTTCTTGGGCACACACTTGGACGGGCAGCCTGGTGCTGGAGCCTGAATCTGGGAGACCAGAGGCTCCATGCCAGCTTCTCTTCCCCCTGGCATGGGGTGACTTCTAAGTGGCCCCGAGTAATTGTTTCCTCTGTCAGCCACCCTCTCTGGGCCTCAGGAAGGGAGTGGCTGGGGTCTAGCCTGGATGCTGGCTGCCACGGCAGAGCAGTCACCATGACCCTGAGGATGAGTAGCTTAATACGGGTCACTCAGCTGGAGGACAGGAGTGCAGCCAGACTCCTCTGTCCCACTATCTAGCAGCCATTCCCCAGTCCGCTCCTGCCCTGGGGCAAGGCAGATAGCACCTTTAGGAATCCTGAGGCTGGAGGCCTCCGTAGACGCTTCCTGGGAGAGGGAGCTTTGGGGAGGCCTGTCGGATTAGTGCCCTAATCCTGGCAGACTGGCTCCTTTCCTGTGCATTGAGGATTTTGTCTAGGGAGGGTGGGCAGAAGAGCAAGATCCGCTGTCTGTGTAGGCTGGAAGACCCCGTACTCCCTCAGCTCCAGCCCCACGGGCTCTGAGCTATGGCCAGGGCCGGGAATCATGGGCAGGCCGCTACCTCAGCCCCTACCATCAAGTGCATGTTGGGCTCCTTCCTGCAGCGACAAGAACACAGCCTCATCTGGTTTCTGCAGGAGAGAGCCGGGTAGCACACCCACAAGGCCTGGCAGGTGCTGTGTGGGCAGCAGTTGGGACAGGCGCCGGTATGCCATGCTGGGTAGGATGCTGGGAGCAGGCAGGACCGGACAGGGGATTAGTGGTGGGGCTTCCTTCCAGACATGAAGTTGAGCCCGAAGCCAGCAGTCACTGGGGACCCCTGGGCACAGAGGTGGGTAGAATTGCAGGCAGGGGGCCTGTGTGAGCCATTGCTGAGTCCCAGTGAGGGGCAGTGGTGGCAGAGATGAGACTGGGAGGGACCCTGGAGAATGAGAAGCATCAGGGTGGGGTGCCCAGTGCCCTGAACCCCCTGCTCCCCCTCCCATCACCCCTGACAGCTTCTTTCCTTCTGCCAGGCCTGCGGGTGCGAGAGGTGCAGATCGAGGTGTCACGGCAGCAGGTGGAAGAGCTCTTCGGCCTGGAAGATTACTGGTGCCAGTGTGTGGCCTGGAGCTCCTCGGGCACCACTAAGAGCCATCGCGCCTATGTCCGCATTGCCTGTACGCCTCCCAGGATCCTGGGCCCATCCCCCCTCTAGCCCTGGGCCTTGCCCCCTCTATGGGAGCTGTGCTCCCAGCACCCCTGACTGCAGGTGCTGCTACAGAGATCGTCCAAGAACAGCTCAGTTCCTTGGTCACAGAGTGTCCCTTGCTACCTGCTTCCGCTTTATGTACTGAGGGTACTGGGGTCAGGGAAGGAGCCCTGAGCTCCAGCTCCATCACTTGGGGAACCCCACTAAAGAAATTCCCTCTGGGAATCCTCACCAGCAGATCCCCTGTCCTGCACTTCCCCCTAGTGGCCACAGTGAGGCACTTGCATTTCCCATCCTGCCTCACCTGACTTAGGACTAAGGACTCCCCTTCTCTGTCTTCTCCCAGATCTGCGCAAGAACTTCGACCAGGAGCCTCTGGGCAAGGAGGTGCCTCTGGACCACCAGGTGCTGCTGCAGTGCCGCCCGCCAGAGGGTGTGCCTGTAGCCGAGGTGAGAGGCAACAGCCAGGCAGGATTCTTTGGCACCTGGGATGGAGAGGGAGGTGGCACCTCAGGCTGAGTGCTCCTCCAAAGAACCCCACGAAGCTCAGGCAAGAACCTGGAGCTCCTTAAGCAGGTTTCAGGCTCAGCCTCGGTGTCCCCAGAGCCCCATGGTGTCCAGCTGTGATCTTACCATGCCCTGATAGATGTGTGTACAGGAGGGTACTCATCCACGTGCTGATGCTAGTAGCCCCCTGTCACAGGGCCCCTGGGTCACTGGACAGTACCCACCTGTCCCCTGCCACCCTTGTTCTAATCCCAGACATGCCTTCTTCCCATGCACACCATAGTTTAGGAATTAGAGCTGGGCTTAAGGAATCCCCCTAATTTCCCCATGGGACATTGGGAAGAATGGGTTCCCAGCTCTGGATCAACCCTGACCCCCAAACCTAGAGGGAACCACCTGACTTCCTTGGCCTTTGTCCCTCCTGCACCCTCCCTGTGTGATAGCCATCACTCCCAGTGGCCCCACAAATGGCTATTGTCTCCCATGAGTGACAGAGCTGGAGTTTGGGCCCAGGGCCCAGTCTTGATCTCCTGTTGGGCTACTGAGCAAGGAGGAAGATGGGACAGGCGCCACCAGCTGGTATAGCTCAGTACCTACCCTACCCAGGTGCTGTGCTCAGTGCTTTGCATGCTCTGGCTCAGGGATCCTCCTGGCAGTCCTGCAAGGCAGGTGCTGTTCTGCTCCTATCTTACTGGTGGTAAAATTGAGGACCTGAAGGGTGTGCTCCACTCAGGATCACCCAGAGCTTTTCACGGACCACAAGGGTGCACCTGTCTTGACACTCACAGACCTCCCCTGCCCCCCTCTGGAGTCAGCTGCCTCCCCCCTGCAAGACCCAACCACTGTGGCTCACAGCTCCAAACCTCGCTCCTGCAGGTAGAATGGCTCAAGAATGAGGACGTCATCGACCCCAGCCAGGACACCAACTTCCTGATCACCATCGAGCACAACCTCATCATCCGTCAGGCCCGTCTGCTGGACACAGCCAACTATACCTGCGTGGCCAAGAACATCGTGGCCAAGCGCCGGAGCACCACAGCCACCATCATCGTCTATGGTGAGGGCCCTCTGTGGGGAGGGGCAGTGCCAGTGGCCCAGTCAAACACTGCTGAGTCTCTTGGCACCAAGGATACTGTCCGTGTCTCAGACTCCTTGGTTGTCCTGTCGCAGTCCCCTGGGAATCGAGCCTGAGGCAGCCTCTCCATCCTGAGCCTGTCATCTCAGTGGAGTGAGGGCCCCACATATGAGGGGAGACTGAGAGTGTTCGAGGAGCCCTGCACTGGCCTCCAGGCCCAGGCCCCATGTGCTCATCCTCCATCACTCCCAGCTAGAGCCCGGCTCAGAACTGCCCTCTCCTAGCCTTCACTTGCCACTTGCACACAGAGCAGGGACTTGGCAGTGATCCCCAGGGGGTCCCCTCTGCTGCTGAGAGTGGCAGCCTGCCTACTGGCCTCCTAATCTAACAAGGGAGGGCCAGGCCCACACAGAGGGTCCTCTTCAGGATTGGGAATGACACAACCAGGCTCACGGGCCCTGGCTGCTGTCCCTGCAGTGAACGGCGGCTGGTCCAGCTGGACAGAGTGGTCACCCTGTTCCAACCGCTGTGGCCGAGGCTGGCAGAAGCGTACGCGGACCTGCACCAACCCCGCCCCCCTCAACGGAGGTGCCTTCTGCGAGGGCCAGGCCTTCCAGAAGACGGCCTGCACCACTGTGTGCCCAGGTATGGTCACTGGTCAGGGACATGCTGCTCACATCCCACCTGTCTCCCCAGCATGGGGTCAGAAAATCCCTGTCTTAGGGCCTGCACCCACCTGACTACCAGGCTGGACCATCTGCTAAGGGGTCTGACCTTCAAACTGCCTGTACTGCTGGCCACAGGGAGGCAAAGGCCCAGAGCGGAAGTCTGGGGCCAGTGCTACATTCTTAGTGGCAGTCCCAGCCACCTGTGGCCAGGGAGCAGGCATGGGCCCTGGGCCTGTTAAGAATCCCCTTCTTGGGCCCTTCAATGCGCCAGGATCCCATATGGGCGCCAGTTCTAATCCCGGCAGCTCTACTTCCCATCTAGCTCCCTGCTTGTGGCCTGAGAAAGCAATTGAGAATGGCCCAAAGCCTTGGGACCCCGCACCTGCATGGGAGTCTGGAGGAAGTTTCTGGCTCCTGGCTTTGGATCAGCGCAGCACAGGCTGTTGTGGCCACTTGGGGAGTGAATCATCAGACAGAAGATCTTCCTCTCTGTCTCTCCTCCTCTCTGTATATCTGACTTTGCAATAAAAATAAATCTTTAAAAAAAATAGAAAAAAAAATCCCCTTCCTGTTTTGCCATCCTTCCTCTCTTATATGACCCCCCCCTGCCCATCTGGCCATGTCCTCACCCTGTGGGTGTGGATTGTTGTGGGGGTTCATGTCTTTGTGGCACAACGGGTCCATGCCCACAACCTATGCTCACCTGGCACTGGCCATGTTCATTGGCCAAGGGCCACATGGATGTGGCTTGCCTGTCCTTGTGTGACATGTGTGGGTCTTGGGTTCCAATCCACCTTCCACAGCATGTATGTAGATTTGTAAGTGTGTATTGGCACATTCTATACTACACACGCCTAACTGTGCATGTGCACATGTGTGCTGTGTCCCTGCAGTTGATGGGGCCTGGACAGAGTGGAGCAAGTGGTCAGCCTGCAGCACTGAGTGTGCGCACTGGCGCAGCCGCGAGTGCATGGCACCCCCGCCCCAGAACGGAGGCCGTGACTGCAGCGGGACACTGCTCGACTCCAAGAACTGCACCGACGGGCTCTGTGTGCACAGTGAGTGCTCGGCGAGGTGGGCCTGGGCAGCTCCTCACCCAGCTCAGCCCCGCCCCAGGCCTGGGGGCCTCCACCTGCTCGCTGCATCCATCGCCACATCTGTACCACCTCCCATCGCCGTCTCTGCTACCCTTCCCTGGCACCTGTGTCATTGTCTTTCCCTTTATTTCCCTCGACAGATAAGAAAACTCTAAGCGACCCTAAAAGCCACCGTAAGTCCCTTTTCCTGGCTGTTCTCTTTCCTTGGTGGGGGGAGGGGTCCCTTGTTCTCCTTAGTTGGCTTTTCCTGAGGGAGGGGTACAGCACAGGGTGAGCCAGAGGTTCCCCATGTCAGCCCCTTGTGGGTCCCTGATGTGGCTCTGTGTCCTCCTCAAAGGCAGATGGATTGCCCCTCCTCTTCCCAGATAGGGGGCTGAGGCTTATAGTGGGAACCTAGCCAGCAAGTAGCAGAGCCAGGACTCAAACCCAAATATTTCTGTGACCAGCACTGGCATTCTTAAGAATCTGTGTGTTCAGCCACCACAGGGCACCTTGCCCCTCCCTGGCAGCTGGATTAGGCCTCTTGACTCATCTATCAGCTCCCACTAGACCCGGCTGCTTGGTACTGCTGCTTGGTACTGGGGCCACAGAGCAGGGCCTGTGGAATTAAGCCACAGCGTCCAGATCACTTGGAACCATAAAGCCTGATGCAGCCAGGGCCCAGCTTCCTGGGGACCTGGGCTGGTGGCTGATCAGAGAGCACAATGCCCAAGACAGTGGGCTCCGGGGTGAGTGAGGCCGTTAGAAGGCAGAGCCTCCCGGGAGCTGAGCTGGCCCCACAGGGCCTCTAGGGAACACTAGGATCTTCAGGAGCCCAGGGGCAGGGCTGCTGAGGAGGGGGCAGCAGAGGCGGAAGCACAGGCATCCCGGGCTGATCCTGGGCCCTGCCTGGCCTCCTGAAAGGCTCTGGCTGTCCCCGGGCTTGCTGGGCCAGCTCAGCACGTCCTGCACTCTCGAGGACCAGCGTCTGTCTTGGCCTGGCCTGAGCTATCTGGCAGGGTAGCCACTCTCTACATGTTAGGGCTTGAACTTGGGCTTGACTTGAGTAAGTGAGTGCCCAACTTCAGCTGTGACTCGTGTCTGGGTTAGGGATCAGTACAAATGGCTTACTTCTCATTATGGAAAGTTCTGTCAGCCTGTACAGGGGAGGGAAGTGTGGCCCTGGGACACCTACCTGAACCCCATTTTTTCCTTACTCCTACTTACTTCTTAATCATCATCATGCATCTCATTCAGCTCCCATTACCATCACCCCCTGGCACCCTCAGAGTGGGAGAATGGGAGGAGAGCTCGGGACGGCGACTCGCCCAGATGTAGGACTGTGGTCTCTGTGTGATCAGGGAACAAATCCCAGCTCCAGCGAGATTGGCTGTATAGCACGTGACTCTGGGTCCTGACTCGGACTCTGACCCTGCTCAGCAAGAGCAGGGGTTGTTGTCTGGTCTTAGGGTCACCCTGCACAGGAGGCCAGGTAGGGGTAGGGAGGGTCTGGAGACTGTTTTACTGCTGGTCAAGAAGCTGACCAGAGAGGTTCCAATCTTGCTCGAAGTCACCAGACTGTTGAGACGGGCTTTAGGTTGGAAGAGTGCCCCCTCTCTAGGGATACCCTCCCCAACCTGGGGCCTGGGTCTCTTGCCTATCCCTGACGGATCTCCCTGTCCCTGCAGTGCTGGAAGCCTCGGGTGACGTGGCGCTGTATGCAGGCCTTGTGGTAGCCATCCTGGTGGCCGTGGTGGTCCTCTCCGTGGTGGGGGTGGTGGTATACCGCCGAAACTGCCGCGACTTCGACAGTGACATCACCGATTCGTCTGCCGCCCTCACTGGCGGCTTCCACCCCATCAACTTCAAGACCACCAGGCCTAGTAAGGACCCAAGTGGTGGGCATGGCCAGGGAGCCCAGAAGGACGCGTTGGCAAGCCAGACAAGAGCTCTGGCTCCTGACTCCTTCCTAGGGGTTTTCCATCTTACTGTGCCTTCCCAGGTGGGCTTCTGCAGGGGGATCTTGCCACAGCAGAAGCTGGGCTGAAAGGTGTCACCTCCCCATGCAGGCAACCCGCAGCTCCTACACCACCCCTCCGTGCCTCCCGACCTGACAGCCAGTGCCGGCATCTACCGTGGGCCTGTGTATGCCCTGCAGGACTCTGCCGACAAGATCCCTATGACCAACTCACCCCTATTGGACCCCCTGCCCAACCTCAAGATCAAAGTCTACAGCTCGGGCACCACCAGCTCTGCACCAGGCCTGCCAGAGGGGGCTGATCTGCTGGGGGTCCTGCCACCTGGCACCTACCCTGGTGATTTCACTCGAGACCCCCACTTCCTGCACCTGCACAGTACCAGTCTCAGCTCCCAGCAGCCCCTGGGTCTTCCCCGAGATCCAGGGAGCAGTGTGAGTGGCACTTTCGGCTGCCTGGGCGGGAGGCTCAGCATCCCTGGCACAGGTAGGCCCCTGCCTTGCTTGCTGGAGGTATAGCTCCCCTATGCACAAGACAGAGCTTCCCTAATCCCATATCACAGATGGGGAAAGTGAGGTTTGGTTGCAAGTGACTATAAAATGGAGAAGCCAGATTAGAAGACCTGGCCTCACTAAGACAGGGGACCTGGGGTCTGTTGATCTCCAAGCCTGTTAAGTGTGTGGGGTGGGGGGAAGCACCCCTACACAGGCAGCAGAACTGCCCTTGGTTCTAGCAGGGGTGCCCATCTTAAGTGGCTTTGCCAGCTTCCCAGTGTGCCATACTGAGCTGGGGAAAGGGCCTGGCCCTGAGAGATCTGTCCATTCCTAGACAGGCCATGTGCAGGCAATGGCCCAGCCTCTCCTGCTTGCAGCCCACAGTCCGTCTCCCCACCGCAGACAGATGACTGCTTGGAGCTTCTCAGGCTCCCTCCAACCCCCTCCCACTGACCCCCCTTTCTCCCCATAGGAGTCAGCTTGCTGGTGCCCAATGGGGCCATCCCCCAGGGAAAGTTCTACGAGATGTACCTTCTCATCAACACAGCAGAAAGCACCCTGTGAGTGAAGACTCCAAGCCTGGCACGGGCTGCCCCTCTTCTTCCTGTTTCTATTTCCTGTCCACGTTGAGGTCAAGTGTTCCCACCTTCCTTCCGTTGGGAGCCTGGGCTCAGCCCGGAGGCAGGAAAGGCATTGATCTAACTTAAAACAGAAGGCAGCATCATAGATCATAAAGGTGAAAGGCAGTAGGCAGACTGACTGCAGGGAAGACAGAGGGTTAATAGCATGATTGTATGAAGAGATTCTATAATGAACAAGAGACATTGAGTATCAGGACAGACATAGGCCCACGTTTACTCAGGCTGTCTCTTACACATGCCAATTGGTCATGAGAAAACTTTCTTAGAATTTGTGGTTCATGAAAAACAGTCTTGAGACACTGAGAACTTTGTGTGCAAAGGATTTTTAAAAATTAGTTGTATTGTGATATTTTAAATAAAATGTTCATTTATTTGTAAGACAAAGCTCAAGAGAAAGATGCGAGGTCTTCCAAGATACTTTCTACAGCTGGTGCTGGGCCCAAAGCCAGGAGTTGGGAATTCCATCTGGGTCTGCCATGCCTCCTTTGCCTCAGTAACTTGTCGGGACCCTGAGCTGTGACTGGCAGAGGAGACCTGCGCAGGCAGGGCTGTGCCCAGCCAGTGTCTGCACCCTCTTTTCATGGTCTCCCCATCACCCTCTGCTCTGTTCCCAGCCCACTCTCAGAAGGGACCCAGACAGTATTGAGCCCCTCGGTAACGTGTGGGCCCACAGGCCTCCTGCTGTGCCGCCCAGTCATTCTCACCATCCCTCACTGTGCCGAAGTAGGCGCTGGCGACTGGATCTTCCAGCTCAAGACCCAGGCCCACCAGGGCCACTGGGAGGTGAGGAGCTACAGACAGAACCTGCCCTGGGGGGTCTGGGGAAGTGAGAGAAAGCCCCTCGTTGCTCCCAGCCCAGCCCAAGCTGGATAGGTGTGGCCCATCCGCTCCCCCAACATGCACTTTCCCCTGCAGGAAGTGGTGACCTTAGACGAGGAGACCCTCAACACACCATGCTACTGCCAGCTGGAGGCCAGGTCCTGCCACATCCTGTTGGACCAGCTGGGCACCTACGTGTTCACTGGCGAGTCCTACTCCCGCTCAGCGGTCAAGCGGCTCCAGCTGGCCGTCTTCGCCCCTGCCCTGTGCACTTCCCTGGAGTACAGCCTCAGGGTCTACTGTCTGGAGGACACGCCTGTCGCCCTGAAGGTAGGATCAGGAGACCTGTGGTCATCCAGCTGCATGGTCCCTCAAGCAGTCCCCTCCTGGAGCTCCTGGTAACCCCTGAGCTTCCTTCCTCTGCACCATCAGTACCCTCAGTTCCTCTGGCACAGACATGCATCTGGTCCTGGAGATCACTGGAGGCACCTGTCAGGTTCTGCCGGGGAATTGAGGGAGCACCCACCTGGAAGGGTCTTACGTTGGTGGGGTATGGGGTCTGACAGGCTTCTGACCTAAGCACCGAAGAGCAAGTAGGAGTTGAGCAACACAGGGTGAGGGACACTCCAGGTAGAGCATGAGGGCTGGGGAGGGGCTGGGCTCAGCTACCTGCGAGCCGTGTCCAGGAGTTTAGAATCTACTTGGGGGAAAGGGGAGACCTGGAAGATAGTTGTTCACAGACACCACGCATTGCCCCTGTGGTCACATCACAGCTGGGCCTGAGACAGCGGCCACTTGTGGGGCTGGGGCTGGCTGGACTCTGAGCAACAGGCAGTGGCAGTGGTCCAGTCAGGGTAGAATGGGTCAGAATCAGGACTGGTGACTGATAGACTGGGAAAGAGAGAAGGAGGCAAGGCTGGCAGCCAAGGAGTGCTGTGCATGCAAAAAGCCAGACAGTGGAGGCCCCAAGTACGGGTGAGGCCTGGTGAGGATGGTTAGGACAGGAAGGGCAGGAAGATGGGGGAATCGAATCTCCACCTCTCAGCAGCTGCTGCCCCTCCCAGCCCTGGCCACATCCTCCCCACCTCCCAGCTCCTCAGTCCATCCCAACAGCCCTGGGCTATGTGTAAGCTCTCTGCCTCCTTAATGCTTCCAGCTGCAGTCCATGCTTTCTCCCACCCTGGACTGTGGTTCTCCCAGTTCCTTTGTCCCCAGCCTCATGTCACAGACTGGTGAAAGGGCTGCGCAAGAGTGTATTGCAGCTGGGGAATCCTGGGAGACTCACAGGGGCTTGCAGGTTCCTGGGAAATGCTCCTGAAACCCAGACCTGGTTATCAGGCATTACCTAATGTCCAGCTTTGGCCAAGGAATGGTTAGGAAGAGTTATCACATTTTGATCCGATGATCTACCTGTTCATCTGTCTACCCATCAACCCACCTAGTCAACCTCCCACCCTCCATCCACCCCATCTTTCCACTCATCTATCCATACACTTAGCCAAAAGCCTGTCTTCGTCACCCATTCAGCCATTCATCTATCTTTCCTTCTATCTTCCTATTAATATTTTAACCTATTTGTATATCTATTCTTTGATCCATCCACCTACCCATCAAGTCATTGTGAACCCATTTATCTGTGTGTTCACCTGTTGATCTGTCCACAGTGCAAACCTGTGAGCAGGCCCTGTACTTCGGCGTTTCGCTGCCATGGCTCTGGCTTGCAGCAGCAAAGCTCTGGACTTCCACCTGTGACAGACTTCCTCTTCCTGTTGCCCTGTCTGCAGGAGGTGCTTGAGCTGGAACGGACTCTGGGAGGCTACCTGGTGGAAGAGCCAAAACCCCTTCTGTTTAAGGACAGTTACCACAACCTGCGCCTCTCCCTCCATGACGTCCCCCACGCCCAATGGAGGAGCAAGCTGCTGGCCAAGTACCAGGTGAGGGCTGGGGCTGGACCCTACCTCCTCGCCGTATTCACAGCTTTGCCCAGCCCAAGTCTCTCATCACTGTCTCTGCCTTCCTCCCCCACCCACCCCCCAGTCCTCTTTGGGTACTTTCCCAGTTTCAGTGCTGTTAACGGCTGCATGCAGGTACCTGTGTACCCAAACACCTATCTCTACCCTTGCCAACCGAATGTGCATATCTGGCACACCATCCCTGCCTGGTTCTGAGGACTGAATCTGCCCCAAACCTGTGGGAAGACTTCCCAGCCTGAGGCACCTACACATGCACGTACCTTCAGCCACAGGCTTTCCTCTCCTTCAGACTTGGCTTCTTCTTAACTCCCTCTTGTAACACAGGAGTTCCATGCAGTGTCTTCCAGAGGTCCTGGCCCCCTGGGGAGCCCTCCACACCCCATGAGGGTTAGATGGGCTGCTTAGCACTGACACCCACCTCCCTGCAGGAGATCCCCTTCTGTCACGTTTGGAGCGGCAGCCAGAAGGCCCTACACTGCACGTTCAGCCTGGAGAGGCACAGCCTGGCCGCCACAGAATTCAGCTGCAAGATTTGTGTGCGACAGGTGGAAGGGGAGGGCCAGATCTTCCAGCTGCATACCACGCTGGCGGAGGTGAGGTCACTGGGGAGCATGGTTCCTCCCACCCCACGCCATCTTTTGAGGCTCGGATGAGGGCCCTGGTGGGTTTGACTTCTTACTATCGGCATGCATCAGGCAACATTCTCAATATCACTGCCTCTCCAGAACTTCTGGGGAGACCCCACGTGATGATTCCTCGCCCCAGGGAGGTGGGAGAGAAAGTGGACCACAGGGTGGGCAAGTTTACACACAGCCACATAACTGGTCAGTTGGATTTGAGCCCAGCCCCAAGGCTGGGGCTCCCAATCACTACATCCTGGATTGATACAGTCACCCAAGCCCAGGTCACCCAAGGGTGCCAGAAGTGGATCCTCCCTGTGGGTGCAGGATGGAGACTATAGACTGAGGTCTGGCCCAGCTATGCTGGCCACCTGCATGTGATGGTAGGGTGGAGTCACTCCTGATTTCCAGGCTTCCTTGGCCCTGCATGGACTTGAGTCCTGGAGGCTGTATCCACATGTGCCTGGGGGCAGCCCAGTGCTGACTGCAGCTTTGAGCTCTGGGTCCCAAGATGGTAGGTTGTAGGTGCATTGCTTGCCTCACTGTTGGCCTCTGTCCTTCCAGACGCCGGCTGGCTCCCTGGATGCCCTCTGCTCTGCCCCTGGCAGCACTGTTACTACCCAGCTAGGACCCTATGCCTTCAAGATCCCACTGTCCATCCGCCAGAAGATATGCAACAGCCTTGATGCACCCAACGCGCGGGGCAATGACTGGCGGCTGCTGGCACAGAAGCTCTCCATGGACAGGTGAGTGGCCCCAGCCACAGCCCACCTGCACCTGCCACAGGGTTCCCTCAAGCCTGCACTCAGCCTCCCATTTGCCACCATCTGCAGCAGGTTTGGATGTGCTGAGTCTGGAAACGGTTGCCCTAGGCTGGACTGTTGGAGTGTGGTTGCCTGAGCCAGGAAGGGTCGGGGTGACCACCATGGTCTCCAAGCTCTGCTCTGATCTCACCCAGTGGAAAGACAAGGATGTGGCTTTACAGCTTCCAGAAAAGTAGGGTTAAAAGATCAGATTATCTGGATGCAAGCAAATTTTCAAATCCATGCCTAGTTTTCTCATAATATATATTCCCATGAACTTTGTTGGTGATCCCCCTTATGCACAGAATTTAAAATTTCTAGCACCAATATTCCCTTTTAATTCCATTTCCTCCAAACTTTCTGAAGTGCCCACATGGTGCTCCACCTGCCCATCTCCTGAGATGGCCAGCCAATCAGATAGCTCTAGGTTTGATCCCAGCAACACCCAGTACCCAGATGACCCTAACCCTAACCCTAACCCTAACCCTAACCCTCCCCAACTTGTTACCAGAGCTGCTTTGGAGAACTCCAAATGCTATGTGAATGCAGCAACTGTGGTATTACATTGATCACAAGATGTGTGATTGCCCTGCGTTGAGCAGAGGCTGTGGATAAGCCATCTTCCCAAAAAGATGGGGGGGGAGGCGGTGTTTAAAAATGAGTGAAGCTTTGTTTTTACTCTCCGAGAAGGTCAAGGGCAAGATCAGGAAGGAATGAAGTAGGAGGAAAGGGAGGAAGGGGTAAGGCCCAGGGCTTGAGCAGTCTATAGGTACAGTATTTTCCATTGAGGAGGAGGGTGATGATGATGGACATGATGATTTCATGCTTAGATTGAGCACTGGACCTGGCGTTACATTGTCTCGGCTTTTTAAGAGGAGACTGAGATCCAGAGAGGTGTCCTGAGGTTCCAGGGCCCCATAACCTGCAAACAAGGCAGCTGGGCAGCTGGAGTTCACACCTCAGGCCTGCCGCCTCTTAGCCACAGGGCGTGCCAAGGGCTCAGAGCATGTCCTCTCCCCCCTCCCCAATTGACCCTTCTCTCTTCCAGGTACCTAAACTACTTTGCCACCAAAGCCAGCCCCACAGGCGTGATCCTGGACCTCTGGGAGGCGCTGCAACAAGATGACGGGGACCTCAATACCCTGGCCAGTGCCTTGGAAGAGATGGGCAAGAGTGAGATGCTGGTAGCCATGGCCACTGATGGGGACTGCTGAGCCCCAGGGCCCACAGGGACAAACAGGAGGTGGTGCAGGGAGGCCTGGGGCAGCCTCCTGGGGGGCTCAACAGCCTGTCCTGCCCCCACCTCATGGCTGGAGTACCCCTGACCACCTCTGCCTCCTCCACACCTCTCCTGCCAGAGCCCCAGACCACAACCAGCCTTAGAAATCTACGTCTTCTGTGGCCAACAGGGTCCACATCCCTGTGCATCCCCTGCCGTCTCTCCGGCCCCAGGCCTCCTGGTGGAAAACTCAAGGGGAGCAGGGCTGGGGCCAAGGTCTCTGGCTGCAGCAGGAGGTGAGGACGGGCCCACTCACCCCCAGCCTCAGCTCCGTGATGTTGGGTTCAGAGGTTCTGTTTTAGATCCTTCTTCACTTTCTGCCTCTGTTATTGATTCCTCCTTCTCCCTGAAGCCCCCTCTGCTTTCACGCCCTTTCCCTCTTTTTGCAAGGTCAAGTACAATTCAGACAAGACTTAGTCCCATCAAAACGCAAAAAGGAAAGAGGGGAAACAAAAAAGCTTTAGATCACTAGTAAGGCTTAAAGAAAAACAGCAAAACCACAAGGGAAAAGAAAAACCCAGTTTCTTAGGAAACGCAAATGATTTATTATCCAGATATTTGGATAAGTCCTTTTTAAGAAAAAAAAAAAGAAAATGAAAAACAATACACACAAAAAAAATAGAAAACTCTTTTCTCACGTGGGCACAAGTGAGTGTGTGCGTGTGTCTGCGTGCGGGTTGGGGACAGAGAGATGGAACATGGACTGTTTTGCTGCTAACGAATCTGCCTTGGGCCAAGGTCTGGTATGGCCCCAGTTCTCCTGGTTCCCCATGCAGGCTGTAGCCATGTCACCAAGATGCCTGCTTGAGTCTCCAGCAGTGGCCCAATCCCCAAAGCCAGTGAGACCCCAGTGTGGAGTGGATGGGGTATTTCCTCTCTGACAGCCCCTGGCAGGTACCACTCAGGCTCCCAAGAACCCCAGGTTAAAAGGCACTGGGATAGCAAATGTGGTGGACAGGCGGGACCAACTGTGAGGCAGGGAGAGTGTTCTGGTCTGGTCTGGTCTAGTGGCTCCTGTAGAGGATGTGGTCCAGAAGTTGGGCAGGGAGGGGGATGTCAAGAAAATCTCCCTGTTGAGCTCTCCTGAAGGGCTGGAGAACTTTCTCCCCCAGCTCAGGGCCTTCAGAATACCCCCACCCTAGCCTGGCCATGCCATCTCTAGGCCAGTGGACTAGGGCAGACCTGCACCCCTTATGCCCAGCAGTCCAGATCAGCCCCTCTCCAGCCTTTCTCCTGCTGTGACATAGAAGACATAGAGACGTGGGCTGGAGGCTGTCAGTAACCTTCATCAGGTGGCTTCAGGAGTGTGCAGTGGTGGCAGAGCCCGGCTGAGCCTCATGCACTAAAGGGAGGCAGGGGAGGCCAGACCCGCCCCCCACTCAGCTCCTCACACACCTCTTCCCCCAAGGAAGAGGACCTTAAGAGATGTGCTTAAGTGGGCTGGGCCAGGCCCCCACAGATGCTGAGCACAGATGCCTCGGTGCCCTGGGCAAAGCAAGCACTGACTCCCCATATCTCCATCAGCAGAGTGCAGACATCAGTCCCAGGGCTTGCCCCAGCAGGTCTGCGTGCAGCCTTGATACGTCCTGGCCTCCCAAACATGGGACTGAGAGGAGAGCAAGGTCCCACTGCATTCCCATCTGCAACCCTGCCTGGAGTCCCTGGGCTGGGGCTGGCCATAGGAAGCACAGGACCTTGGCCACAGGTTGGAGAGAGAATTTCTTCCATCAGGGTTGCTGACTGGGCCAGGCCTGCCTTGGGGGCTGGACGCTGTGCTGAGAGCTTACTAGTGTGCTCGCTGCCTTCCCTGACAAAGGGACCCTTCCCTGTGGACTTGGTCTTGCTGATCACACCTGTGTCCTCCCAGACTTTAGGGTGTCACCCCCTACAGACCCCTAAATGCCCACAGGCAGGGGTCTGAAGATGGGAATCCAGCTCTAGCTCTGCCTTTAGACTGCTGTGTGACCTCAGGCTACTACTGCATCCTTTGGGCCTCTGTGCCCTCTTCATGTCCAGAAGGTTCCACCGCTGCTGTCTGCATCCCTGTGGGGTTCTGAGGGGAGCTTCCCAGAATTCTGAGGGAAGCTCCCTGCGGTACAAGTGGGCCTTGGCCTGCCTGCCTCTCCTCCTCCTTGCTTGCCCTTGGCCTCTCCTGCCCATTTGGCCCCAGTCCAGTGAGGTCCAACCAGCCACCCAGGTGCCGCTTCTCATTTAATGTCCAGAAATCCTGTCCTGTGGCCTGGAGGGCAGGACCAATCGGCTGGGGCCTCCTGGGAGGGTCCCGGCTGCCCAGTGTTGGAAAGAAAGCCCAGCATGGGCTAGCTGAATCCATCTGCCGCGGAGGCTGTTGTGATGCAGGCAGCCTGCAAGTCTGCAGGGTCAGCACTGCTGCAGGGTCATGTAGTGCCTGCTCACAGCTGTTTCCATCGTGTGTGTGTGTGTGTGTGTGTGTGTGTGTGTGTGTGTGTGTGTGTGTGTGTGTGAGCTGTTCTCTGAGGGCACATCAGGGTGCCCTCGGGGAACTTGGAGAGGCGGGTGCACCTGTTCTGTCCCCTTAAGCCCACAGGCTCGGTCCGTGTCTCTTCAATGTGCCTCTCCCTCCACCTTCTCTTGACACACCCCAGGCTCCAACCCTCGGGGGCAGGCTCCTCCTGCGGGCCATGGGGACCCTCCTCAGCCCCTGGACCTCCCAGGGCCCTCTGGTCCCCAGCTCCCACAAGGTTACCCAGGCGCTTGGGTGCAGGGACCTTCTTGACCGTCTCCTAGGGATAGAGGAGTGGCCATGGCTGTGTCTAGTGGGGTGCAGCCCTCTCGGGGTGACTGACTCCAGCTCCAGCTCTGTTTATTCTGTAAACTGCAACCTGTAAATAACGTTTAGCATTCCTATTGTAACAAATTAATTTTTATGAAATAAATTATATTTCCTAGTCTAATAAAAAAATCTTGGTGTTCTGTCTTCTTGGCCATCTTCATATCTCTATAAGGAGTCTCGAAGTCCCAGAGGCTGGGTGTGGGCACCACTATCCAGCCCATTTCTCTGAGCCCCCAGAGCTGATCCAGCTCAACAGCCTCATGCAACAGAGGGACATCACTTCCCTGCGGTCACACAGGAGGTGGGAGCCCATACTGGGTCTGGTGCTGGCCCGTGTGTGTGCCAAGCAGAACCTTTGTGGAATCTGTTGGGTTCATGTTTTGGATCTGGTGGGCCACGCAGAGATGGAGCCACCACACTTCATCTGAGTTCAGGGCGTGTTTCCTCGCTGTGACAGAAGCCAAACGGTCAAGAATGTTGGGATGTGGGGCCAACATCCCATACGGGCCCCAGTTCAAGTCCCGGCTGCTCTGCTTCTGAACTAGCTCCCTGCTAATGCATCTAGGAAAGCAGCAGAAGATGGTCCAAGGACTTGGGCCTCAGTATCCACGTAGGAGATGTGAAAGATGTTTCTGGCTCCTAGCTTTGGACAGGAACAGCTCCAGCCACCGTGACCATTTGAGGAGTGACCCAATGGATGGAAGGTTCTCTCTGACTTGTTTTATCAATAAGCCTTTAAAAAGAAGAAAAGGAAGAATGTTGAGATTTTAGAACTTTGTGCAGGTAGGGAGGATACATGGGCAGGTCACTTGGCTGCATGGTTGGGCAGGAGGGGAAGGTGGCTCCATTTCCGTGTATATTGTAGATCTGCATAATTTATGTAGTTTAAAATTTTTGCCTTTGAGGGACAGAGCTCTAATTCGTTGTTTTACTCCCCAAATGCCTACCACCAAGGACCAGGATGAGGGCTGGGCTGAAGGCCAGAACACGGACTTAGTCCAGGTTTCCTACTTGGGTAGCAGGGACCCAAGAACTTGAGCCATCACCTGCTGCCTTCCACAAAGTGCATTCACAGGAAGCTGGAACTGAGGTATTGCAGTGTAGCATGTGGGCACCGAAGCGTTGGCCTACCCTGTAAGCTGAATGTCCACCTGCAAATCTCTGTGTTGCCAGCAGATGGCGTAAAGGGGCTTGTTCCCATAAATCGGTATGTTTTTCCCAAAGATGTGTACAGCACAGCCTCATCTTTCATCACTAGCAGCGACCCCATTTCCTGCCCTCTCACTGTGGACCTCAGGTCTCCTATGGGAGTTATTTGCACCCAGAACTTCCTGGCATGCCTTGCCTTCCCCCTGAGTAGATTCTGAGGCTTCCAGTTGGACCAGTGTTACCAACAGTGTGTGAAAGGAGCCAGGAAATCCCATGGGAAGGATCATATTAGAAGGGCTTTCTCAGGCTGGTTTGGCTGTGGAACTGTCAACCTGCACACCCCTGAAGTGTGCAGTCCTATGGGCCTTCCTGGGGTCTGGGTGAGGCATCACCCAGCCATCCTCCTGGAAGTGAGGTGCACCTATGGACAAGGTCTGAGCCTGGAAGGAGCCAAAGCAGAGGGTCTGTTGGGGGAGGAGATGGGGTGGGGAGGTGTACCTGCCCACTGACACATCGGCTCCGGCGTCCTCACCTAGGGGCCTAGAGCACCTGAGCAGTCACTCTCAGCAAAGCCCTCCTAGTAGTAGAGTTTAGGGGAGAGAGACATATATGACACAAGTTTGCCCATTTGCACATGTGTGAATGAAGTGAGATGGGCAGGCCGGGGTGAGCTCCCAGTCAGACTCCCTTACCTTTATCCCTGACCTGCCACATAAGCAGGCAAGGTACATCTGCAAGCTCCCCTGAAAGCAGGTGGGGGTCCCAAAGTTAAGGTCTGGAAGATCAGGCTCCTCAGTCCCCACCCTAAGTCTCAGCTTCCTTTGTTGGCTGATGCTATTTAGTAATTTAGGGCCAAGGTCCCTGTTCCAGGCAGGAATGTGACTGCCCCACCGATGGGCCCAGAGGTGAAACAGGGAGAACCAGGAGAAGGTAGAAGGGTCAGCTGACAGTGGCTGCCCCACGTGGTGCTCTAGAGCAGAGCCCAGACCTGAGAAGTTATGCATTTTGTGGGACCCCCTCCTAGACCAGGTTGTGCAGTGACTTTTCCTCAGGGAGCTTCCCACTGGGGCCAGTGGTGTGTCACACACAGCAAGTTAAGCCACCACTTACACATCCCATATCAGAGTGCAGGTTTGGGCTTCCGCTGCTCTACTTTGAATCCTGCTTTCTGCTGATGCTCCTGGGAAAGCCACAGATGATGATCCAAGTGCTTAGGTCTCCAGCCCACCGACATAAAAAACTTAAGTGGAGTTCCTGGCTCCTATTGTTGGCTTGGTCCATCCCTAGGTGTTGCATGCATGTGAAGGAATGAATCAGCAGATGGAAAGACTGGGTTCGGGGACTGCCATCTGCTGGGAGGGAGGGGGCTGTATGGTTTCTGGGCTTTCCTTGGGGTGGACAGGGGGAGGGAACTAAGTAAGGGTCCTCTCAGGAGCTCACCCAGGACACGGCAGAGCCGGTGGAGGAGGCACCTGAGCATCTACACCATGCCACCCGTTACTGTGGGGGCTTGAACCTGCCCGGCCCAGCTCCCCTATCTAAAAAGCCTCCCAAGGTGGGATCTGCATCCTTGGAAATTCGGGGCACACTTATTGGTCCCTTTCTACAGGGGACCCTGCATTGGAGAGTGGCGAACAACTGGAGACTGGTTAGTTGAGCACATATGGCCCATGTGGAGGGGGGCGGCAGGAGGGAATGCTTAGGCCTGCCCCAGCCTCCTGCTCCAGAACCCAGGCCTGGGGCATGCCATCACAGGCCAGGCAAGGCCCACCTGGTATGTGATCTGCTGGGTGATGTGAGGTTTCCAAGCAGGCCAGGGGTGGGCACAGAGTGGCCCTGGGTCGGGGGATGTGGTCCCGTGCCCCTCCCCACCCCCACCAGCTGCCTCGGAGCTGCTTTCTCTGGGTTGCATCAGGGGGGCCATGGTACCCAGCCCAGCTACTTCTCCTCCAAGTGCCTCCTTGGGATGGTGGCTGAGCCAGTCCTTGCCCCCGGAGCTGCTTCCCAGCCTGACAAAACCCAGGGCGGGGCTTGGCTAACTTCCAGGTGCCTGGGGACAGGGCCAGCACCCACACCTGAGTCTCACAGTGGCCAGGGACTGCGGCGCTCCTCGGGGTCCCCTTCATGGACTTCTTGGATGGCAGGGTGGAGGGCTACATCGCATGCCAGTGTCTCCTCCACACAGGCCTCGGACAAGGGTATTCCCCGTCTCTATACTTCCCCAAAGATGGGGCTATCGCCCCTTCCCAGCAGCGCTGACGTCCGGCATTCACTGAAGGCATTCTTATTCTCTCTGTACAGACCATTATCTAGGGCTGCTTGTGGATGGAAGAAAAGATATCCCGGTAATGGAGAGGAGCCAGGGGAACCTTCCAGAGGGGGCCATTGTACCAGCACTCTGTAAGGGGAGCTGAGTCCTAGTGGGGACTTGGCTTTGGATTTGCGATATGAGGCAGGGTAGTTAGGAGTTGGTAATCTTGAACACCACCTCGCAGGACCCATGTGCGCAAGGCAATCCAGGAAAGCCACTGCCTCAGCGAGCACTGCAGCGACGGGGATGCGCCACGAGGTGGCAGCATCGCCCCGAGAATCCCGGACACGGCCGCCTAGCCTGCGCTTTTCTAGGCTGATTTCTGAGGCAGGGTAGGGGCGCGGCGGTGACGCAAGCGGCGTGCGCGAACCGAGCTGGGCCGGAGCCCGGGAGCGCCTCCTGCTTGCTCAGTCGCCGGTAGGTTCGCCGAGCTGGGTCAGCGGGCAGGAGCTTGCAGGTCGCGCTCCAGTCACGGAAGATGGGGGGTCCTCGCGGGAGCTCGGTGTGGCCGGCCCGGTTCTGTGAAGGAAACAAGCCATGGAAATGGCCATTCCTGTCCCAGGAGGCGCCGTGCAGACTGGAACCCCTCCCGGAGTTGGTCCCCCTTCCTCAGAGACCCCACCTCAGGGGTGGCCAGGCTGTCCACTCCCACGCGCAGGGCCCCGGGAGGCCAGGCTGTCCACTCCCACGCGCAGGGCCCCGGCAGGCCTGGCTGTCCATTCCCACGCGCAGGGCCCCGGCAGGCCAGGCTGTCCATTCCCACGCGCAGGGCCCCGGCAGGCCAGGCTGCCCACTCCCACGCACAGGGCCCCGGCAGGCCAGGCTGCCCACTCCCACGCGCAGGGCCCCGGCAGGCCAGGCTGTCCACTCCCACGCGCAGGGCTCCCGGGCCTTGCGCCATCACTTTTGACGGCTCCTGTGTGTGCGGATCTCGGGTTGAGCACCTGGGCTACGCCGTCCTCCAGTGCGCCCGTCTCTTGTCCTAGGAGCGTCAGTCGTGACCCCACAGCGGGCAAGGGGAGGATCAGTCTCCATGGCAGTGGCCACCCTGCTTCCTGGGCACCTCTTGGGGACGCTTTTCAGAGCAGCCTTGCCCGTTGGGAGGTGGCCCTCCTCCTCCTCCTTTCTTCAAGTGAGTTACAGACCAAGCTGCTAAAACCCCCGCCTCCCGTGTTGGAGTGGAGCCTGGCCTGGAAGCCAGAGGGCAGTGATGGTGGCTCCAGGCCCTGCCACCAGCACGTGGGGGCCCCGGACGGAGGTCCCAGCTCCCAACTTCAGCCTGGCCCAACCCCAGCAATTGCAGACATTTGGCGAAGGCGCCAGTGCATGGGAGACCTGTGTCTCTCCAATAGAAAAAGAACGATGACTCATGGCTGTACAACACTTCACCACTCTCCCTGGCATTCCCTGCCAAAGCTTGCCCGTGGGTGGTGATGGAAGGAGAGAGTGGCCAGTGCAGAGTAGCGTGGTGGGCCCCGAGGCCAGCTGTACCCTGGGCCCCCCGCTGTAGTGTGCCTGTCGCCCAGTTAGCACCTTGTGTCCCTGCACTCTGATGACCTGTCAGGGGACATGTTTTATTACCTCCTCCCTGAAGAGGCCAAGGACAAGAGACTGGCTGAATGTCAAGGGTGGGAACAGGGGAAGCAGCTGCTAGCCCCTCCATCGCGGTGCGCTCTGCTGCCAGGGTCTGGCTTGCCCAGCCAGGGAAGCCCGGTTCCCGCTGGAGCAGGGACATCCCAGGGGTGCGAGCTGCCATTGCAAGCGGAAGGGGCCCTCTCCAGGGCGCTGGGAGCGAGGCGAGCAGTGCGGGGCTGCCAAGGGCGCCCGTCTCGGGCTGGGGCAGGTGCGTGGGAGACCGCGGCGCCTCACTTTCCCCGGGGCGCGAACCGTCCCCGCCGGCGCCGGGCGGGGGCGCGCGAGCGCGGAGAGGAGGCCGAGGCCCCGCGGCCGCGCGTCCGGGAAGCGCAGCGCCGGAGGGCGGCCGGAGGGGAGGCGGGGCGGCGGCGAGGGGTCGGCCCGGACGGGGCAGGGCAGGGCCCGCCGAGCCCGGCTCGCAGTGGCCGGGAGGCGGCGGCGCGGCGCGGCGGCGACAGTAAGTGGGGCCGGAAGTCGGGCGGCGGCGGCGCAGGCCGGGAGGTCGGGCCGGTCCTGGAGCCCTTGGGCTCCACGGCCTCCTTTCCCGGCGCTGGGCAGAACTCCAGCCGGTTGCCGGCGTGCCTCTGGCCGCTCCCTCCCGGCCTGCCCACTCCGAAACTCCTGGACCTCACGAGACGCGGGTGTTTTTAGATTGTAGACCAGTCGGTCCATGGACCCAGGGGTGTCCGCCTGCCTGCTACTGCCACTTAGGTGGTCTTTCCCAGCTGCCCTCCCTGCTCACCGATCAGCCAGCACACAGCCGGCCCCCAGTGGGGAGGTGGGCTGGCCGGGCTCAGCCCGGAGCTTCACAGCAGTCGTGCGGCCCGGCCTCCCAGCCCGGGCGATGCTGGGCGGTGTCAGACCTCACAGGTTCCTGCTGCTCCGAGCAGGGGCTGCCCTGGGTTCTAGGGCCACCAGGAAGGGCCCAGCCAGCCCTGGAGGGCTGCTGCAGGTGGACACTGTCGCTGTTGGATGGGGGGAGGTTTGAATCCTTACTTTTCTTTTTCCCTTTCTCTAATCTAAAGCCAGTGCGAGCTTTTTATTAAGAGTAATAAGACTGCTCACTCCACTGCCCTGGCCTTGACCTGGGTTAGAGAAAATTCCTGGTGCCTTCAGCAGCTCGGTCAAGGCTGACTGGTCTTTAACAAATAGACAGGGGAGCCTAGGAGGGGAGCCAGTGACATGGTGCTGGGCCCTGCACCCCCAGCCTCCCCTCCCCACACCCCCCTGCTCCAGCCCCAACCTGGACGGCTGGACCAGCCCAGGCCCTGTTGTCCTGTGCAATGCTAATTCTGTGCTGCGTTTTTAAACAGGCATGTTGGAGTTCCCTGCACCCCACTGGGGAAGAGGGGCCAGGTAACCCTGAGCAAGGCTTGGCCTCACTTAGTGACTGATGCCCTGGCTAAAGAAGCCACCGCCCGAGGGCCTCCCATGCCCAACCCTTGACAGGATGGACAGACTTCCTGTCTGTCATGCTGCTGCCGGGTCCCAGTGCCTTGCAGAGTACACAAGTCAGCAGGTTTTCTCGTAGTCCTGGGCGGTAGCTGGCCCCAGCTGGGTGACCAGCCCAACATGGCAGTTAGGGGGCTGCCTGCCTCCTGCGGGGTAGCAGCAGCCCTGGGCCAGGCACCCGCTGATTGATTGTGCTGCTGTCCCCATTGCAGAACAGGCTCTGCTTGGTTTGCAGCTGGGGAGGTTTGAGGCTTGGAGGTGAGGGGACTTGGAAGTGGAAGGCCCTGCCTGGCCTGCTTGTCCGAGGAGCTGCTGTGGCTAGGGAGTGGTCCTGTCCCACTGGGCTGTGATGTACAGACATGGGACTGTGGTTGCAAGCCCAGGCATGGTGTTTATGGCGACCGTGACCTGCCACTCCTCAGACCTCTCCCTACAGATGAAGTGGAAGGTCACACGTTGGCTTCTGGGGCAGTTTGTCACATCAAATGGATGCATTTGCTTTGGATTCCTCCAGCCAGGCCTCCCACACAGGCCCAAGTCCTAGAGCTGTCCGTCACCTGCTGCCTCCCGGGGTGTACCTCAGGGGGAAAGCTGGGATTGGGAATAGAGGCAGGGCTGGCGAGTAGGCATCCAGTTTTGTTTGTGACTTAAGATGTGATTTTTGTACCCCCGTGAATCCACACGGTTCCAAGGTCAGAGGCATGAGAGAGAAGGTCGTGAGGGTTCCCTGCCCGGCTGTGGTCTCTGTCCCCAGAGGCAGCCACTGTGGGAACGTGTGTCTAACCTCCCCTCCCTGCCAGTGCATACTGCTTACCCCCAGCTGTCCTGTGTCTTCTGTTCCTGTCCTAGATGTGGCAAAGGCTTTCTAGAACCTTCTTCACCCATCCTTCTTCCTCCAATCCTGGCTGCCTTACAGCTGCACTGCCTTTAGACCCCGTCAGTCCTTCCGAGTGCGGTGGTCCCAGGTACCCCACACTTGGGAGCCTTGTGTGGCCCTAGCATGGCTGCTGATGGTTCCCACATCAAGCATCAAGGCAGGGGCTTTCCCCCCAGGCTTGGGCAACCCTCTCGATGGCAGGTGTTAGGGGTACAGCCCCTCTGTAGGACAGCTGAGTTGCCAGCTGCCCACCCTAACCTGTCTTCCCCTTCTCTGCTGCAACAGTGGCTGTCGTCCCCAAAGATGACATTCGTCACAGCTCCAACTCCACCTACACCGCCAGAAGCAGCTCTCTCCAAGCCGACCAGGAGGCCCTGCTGGACAAGCTGCTGGACCCCCCGACCCCCAGCCTGCAGAGGCCCGAGGACCGTTTCCATGGCACCTATATAATCTTCTTCAGCCTGGGCATGGGAAGTCTGCTGCCGTGGAACTTCTTTGTTACCGCCAAGGAATACTGGATGTTCAAACTGCGCAACTGCTCCAGCGCGGCCACCAGGCCCGACCCTGAGGACTCAGACATCCTGGTAAGGGCACATTGCTCCCTGGGTGGTCAGGAAGGGCTCCATCCAGGCCTCCACATGACCACGAGTCACCTGCTTCTGGCTGGCACATGAACAAGGCCAGCCTTCAGACAGGCCCCTGTGTGACCTGGTCTGAGAGATGCAGGTGGTGACATGCTGTGTGGACTGTTGAATCACCAGGGTCTGCAGGGTCCAACCACACATTGTGCTCAGCCACGAGGTCCAGGCAGCTCCGGGAAAGTGACGGCTAGAGCGAGGATGTAGGTCAGGTCATTTTTCCCTTGTATACAGGTCTGGAGGGGCCAGTCCGAGGTATCCTCAGGTCTGTGTTGTCAAGAGCCTACTTGCTTCACCATGTCCAGCTTTGATGCTCATGGGTTCCTCACGGTGTGGAAAGCCTTTGGAGCACCACCAGCTATCACATCAGTAGGAAGGGAGAGGGGAGTGCCTGTTGTTTGTGAGAACACTTCCAGGAAGTGCTTCTACTTGCGTTGGTCTGAACTTACTCATTTGGTCATGCCAGCTGCAGTGCAGGCTGGGAAATGTAGTCTTTTAATATAGTTTTAGCCCAGGGGACCATGTACCTTCACAGAATGAGTGTTTCTGGCAGGGGTTTGGCGACGTGGTTGGGGTGCCACTGGGAATACCACATCCCATGTCGGAACGCATGGGTCCAAGTCCCAGCTGTTTATAATTGGCTTCATGCCCATGAAGCCATACTGGGAGGCAGCAGGTGGTGGCTCCAGCGCTTGGGGCCCTGCCACCTGCATGGGAGACCTGAATGAAGTTCTGAATTTCTGACTTCAGCCTGGCCCAGCCATAGCCATTGCAGGAATTTAGGGAGCCCATCAACAGATGTGGTCTCTGTCTCGTTGCCTTTCATATTGAATGAAGATGCTTAAACACCAAGTGAAAAGGGGAGTCTATGGGTGCAGGAGACAGGGATGCCAGGGAAGGGTGAGGATCAATTCCAAGTAGGAGACAAAGGCTGGGCACAGGTTGGTGGGGCAGGTTCAGCAGTGCTTGGGCCACTGCATCTGCGAGTGTTTGTGTGTGGTGGAGGATGGGGATGGGGGTGCAGTCAGAGGAAGAAGGCGGGGCTGGTTCCTTCGGCCCTGAAGTCTCTGCCCGGGTTCTGCAGGGCAAGGTGAGGAGGAATCAGAATGGAGCTTGGCTGACTGAGCCACATCCCTCCCAGCCAGGCACACTTTGAGGGGCTAGGGGTAGTACTTGTTACAGCAGGAAGGGGAATTAGACCTCTAGTCCATAGTGTAAGGACATGAGGTGGCGCTCACCCTACAAAGACCAAATGGGGCTTTATAGCTGGAGCAGGAAAGGGATGTCCGGTGACAAGGGTCAGGGGAGGGGCTTGGTCAGGTGTCAGGGGTGGAGGACAAGGATGTTCTGGCTACACAGGCTGCAGGTATTGGTGGTGAAAACCAAGGAGAAGCAGGCTCAGGGAGCCCAGCCATAGGGCAGCAGCCTGGGATGCTGTCCGCCCTCACATGGCGGCACATGAGACCCGCCCCAGAAGACCCACCAGGACCAGTACTGCCAGCTGTCCCACTGGCACCAGAAGGGCACAGCAGCAGAGCCCAGCCCTGCCCCTCAGTGACACAGGAGTGGCCCTGAAGTTACCTTTGAAACACTGGACCTTTCCTGAAGGGGAGGTCTGTGGAGCTGGCACATGGGCAGACGTGGCTCTGTTGTCAGTCCATCTCTCAAGGCATCCACCATGGGTGCACACCCAGTCCCCCAGGGACCCTGCCCCCAAGATCATTTGGGTGGGGGTGTGGACGCAGCTATTTCTCAAGCCTTCATGCTCCTACTCTATGCCTTGCCCCCAGGGATGGCCTTGTCTGAACTGAAGGGGTTCTGGTGGCCTCTGGGAGCTAGTGGAAGGGTGCGCAGACCGAGGCCTCTAGGCCTCTAGCCTAGAGCCTGCTCCTCCAGGAACTGCCCAGGAGCTGCAGCCTTGTCCCAGACCCCCCAAGTCAGGAACTGTACATCGACAGTACCCTCAAGGGGGCCGGCACAGGCTGGGGCCTGCTTCTGCCTTCCCATCTGCCTCTGTGCAGTGTTCCCTCCTGTCAGGTGTGAGGAGGACAGTCCCACCACCAGCATCCTAAGAGTCGCTGCAATGATTAAGCTCATCGGTGTGTGTTAAGGGCCTGGCACATGCTTGGTCCTGGTGCCCATCTGGGGGAAGTGAGGTCTGCAGCTCTGGCGCAGTCGGGAGGCGTCGGCTCAGCCCTGGCATTTTATGATCCCACTTTTATTTGCCAGTGACTCAGGCGTCCCAGCTTTCTGCCGGCCTCACTAAATCACCCAGCCCTTTGGGCCTCCTCTGGAAGAGCCTTGCCTGTGTCGCCACTGTACACCTGTCCTGCCCCCTCTTCTGTCTGCCCACCACCCCTGCCCAGTCCTTTTGGCCAAGAGTGAGAGCGAGTGGCTTGCCTTGTGAGCCCTTCCCAGCTTCAGGCACTTAGCATTCCAGACCTTGCTTCCATGCTTTATTGCCGCTCTCCAAGTGCTGGCAGGTGCGGATGTAGTACCTGCATCTGCCCGCAGCTCCTGGCTCTTGGCATCAGAGATGAGAGAGCTGTCGTCCCTCGATTCATGGGCCGGGCCAGGGAAGCAGGCGTGCTGAGGCCGTGCTGCCTGCCTTGTGGCTGCCGTTTTTCTTCTTCTTGCTCCTCCTGCCTGCCCTGCCATTCCCTCCAAGTCCCTCCCCATTCCTTCCTGGTCTGCCTCAGCAGGAGAGGTGCCTGTCTGCCTCTGTGTCCTGAGGCCTGCTTGGGAGGAGGAGGGGAGGGCCTCCCCACTTGCTGCCCTGCCCAAACAATAGTCTGTCTCCAGCTCCCACCTCCCCCACCCCGCTGGTACAGTGGTCCATCTCCAGCCCCCACCTGCCCCCCACACCTGTTCGTGTGGTGGTCTGGCTCCAGCTCCCACCTGCAGCTTAGTTGGCTGTGGGTCTAGGTGCCTGTGTCTGCATTTTCCTTTTAGTATTGTGTGGAACGGAGGAATTTGACAGGAATTTCGACCTAGTACAAATCCTTGCACAGCCTTGCTGCCCCCTCAATGTCACCTGGAAGTTCCCCTCCAGTCCCAGGCACATTCCACCTGCCTGGGCTAGATCTGGGGGTGGTTGGGTGGAATGGGTGGTCTCCATTCTCTGGAACAAAAACCTTAAGTAAACCTTCACCCGAAGTGCTCAGAGTGCATGAGGGAGAGCTGATGTGAAGAGGGGTGCAAGGGAAGCTGCCATGTGCCCCCTGCGGCCTGTACCCCCAATGCTGGCAGAGATATCAGCGACACACAGGGCAGATCAGGGACCATAATTTCCCAGACAAGAAGCTAGAGGCTCAGAAGGGTTTAGGGACCCTGCCCAAGGCCTCCCAGCTGGTAAGAGCCACAGAGAACTCCCTGGGGAATGTAGGAGAGGGTTGGCTGGAAATTCAGTCAAGTGCAGAGAGCACAGGGAGGGGTCATGCGGGGGCTAGGCCGCCCCACACCCCACATCTCCTGATGCTTCCTGTCCTCCTATAAGCAACCTCTCCTTGTCTGGCCTCCTGGTCTACCCTGAAATCCCAGCAGCCTGAGCTCTACGCTGTGGAGTTCTGGTTGCAACTTCCCGGCAGCCAGCATGGTCATCCCTTCCCTGCCCCCACATCTGTGTCTATGGTCCTCCACAGCTGTGAGGTTCTTGGCGGGATCTGTCCTGCAGTCTTGCCCTGGCCGACGCTGGCCAAGAGCAGTGGTGAGCCCAACAGGCCCCTATGTTGCCCGCTGCTCACTGTTTTCTGCTGCGAGCCCCAACCTTCCTCGAGGAGGCTTGTAGGTGGTGATCTTCAGTTCCACATGGTGTTGGCAGTGCCAGGGAACAACTGGTAGTCCACCACTGCATTGCCCATTCCCTGGCCACAAGGAGCGGACAGCTCCATCTTGTCAGTTAGCAGGAGCTAGAAGCCCCTCCCCACTGGGGCCACATTCTGACTTAGGGGCTGCATGTCTGGGTCCCAAGAGCTCATCGTGTGCTCAGCCACCCCCTACCCACCACCCCTGAGCTTGGGGATACCAAGCACTGTCCTCGGCATTCTGCCCACATTGTGTTGTTTAAACACACACCGCCCTCAGGAGGCAGAGCCACGTCTACAGTAAGTGGTGCCTCCCCACTGCCTCCCAAGCTGTTTGCTTCAGAGACCCAAGTGTAGCTCTCACACCATGCCGTCAGTGCCCCTGGCACTCTGGGATGGTGCCCAGCCTGGAGCCCAACATGGAGTAGTACAGCCTAAACATGTGTGACAACAGCAATGATGCGGCTGGGTGTGTGTGAGAGTGGTGTTCTATCATCCCAATCCAAGACAGGGACGGCTCTGCCAGGGCCTCCAAGAATTCTGATTCTCTGGCTCAGCTGGCAAAGACATGAGGGAAGGAAGCCAGGTGAGCCTCATTTGGCAAGCGGCAGCCTGGGACATCCCCCACCTTGTTGTCAGCCCTTCAGCCCTGTCTCTCGGCCTCCAAGAAGCATACTGGTATGCTGTGGGAGCTGTCCTTTTCACCAAGCTGGGCGTTCCAGTCCAGGGAGGAGGGACTTAAGGGAACCAGCATGACATGGCATGCAGAGGAGACTACAGGGCCATCGGCAGTGATCCCAAGTCCCTGGCCACCATCCATCCCTGACCCCTTGCGATCCAGCAGCTTCCTTCAACTGCAGAGTTTGTGTTGTCACCCCCATTTTCAAAGTGGGAAAACTGAGACTCACGATTTGACACTATAGACCAAGGTCACGTGCTAGCAAGTGACAGCACCCAGGTTTGGAGCCACTGGGGGTTGGCAGGGCGCAGGCCTGTAGGCAACAGGTGCTCTGACCTGTCCATCTGCCTGGGCATGCCTAGCCCTGGCAGCACACAGAACCACCTGCCTGACCACCCAGTTTTGATGTGTTCAGGCTGAGGAGGGGCCTGACCAGTCAGTTCAGCCCGACTAGACTCTGCACTCAGGTAAAGAACTGCTGTTCTCAGCTCCCAAAGCATGTTCATTGCCCAGGCCTTCAGAGTCACAGATGGGCTGTTATGGAAGGGTACATGATCAACCGTGACTGTGCAGGTTGCAAAATGAGAGCAGCCACCCTCTGGGGAGCTGCAGGGATGACCTGGTCGGAGCAGAGAGAGTGTGCTGCTTGAGACCCTCGTAGATGCAGCTTATGGGTGTTTGATGCTTATCCTGTCTCACTGCTCTGGGCAGAATGAGTGGCATGGGGTAGCTGTGCTGTTCCCGATGGCTGTGGCTCTGCATCAGCCAGTGACAGCCCTGGGGGGCTCTCTACGGGGCCTTCCTCTGCATCATGCCCCCCTTTGAGTATGATTGGGGGCTGGAGGGTTCTGTGTCTGCCTGCCTCTCCCTGTATTCTCAGGTGCTGGGCTTCGGGGCAGTGTCCTGGCTGCTGAGGTGATGCAAAGCAAGAGCTGTAGAGGCCAGGAGAACAGAGGGGCTGGGCTACACCCCTGTTTCCACCCACTTCTGAGCCCCTGCAAGACCTGCACTGGCTCAGTGACCTCTCTGCCAGGTCAGGAAGTGCAGGTTCCCTGCTTTGGAGTTTGAAGGATTACAGGTTATATTTTAGAAGTTCCCTATCCAGAGAAAGCTGGCTCTCTGCTGGGGAGGAACTGGGAGGAGCCTGGGCCTAGCAGTACCCCCAGCTACTATGTGGTTATTGATGGGCCCCATGGCGGTCTCACATACAACCTCAATCTCTGTAGTGATTGTCCAGCCAGTGCAGGGAGAAATTCTCTCTGTGTGCAGCCACTGTTGTCAGTGGTGCTAAGCCACTCAGGAGCACACAGTGCACAGTGAGCACCCCATCGAGTGTCCAAGCCTTTGTTCTTTTTTTTTTTAAGTTAATTTTATTGCATTATGTGACACAATGTTAAAGGCACTGGGATTCCCCCCACCCCTCCCCGAACCCTCTTCCCATGGTGGATTTCTCCACCTTGCTGCATTACCACAGTTCAAATTCAGTTGAGGTTCTTTCAGTGAAAGTATTTACCAAGCGTAAGGTTCAGCGTCTTACTATGCTAGCGGGTTCAACGATTTCTTGGTGAGACCATCTCTGGTCTGAAGGTAAAGCCGGCAATCAATTAGAAGCCCCGACATAACATCAACAACCATTTACAACCTTATCCAAGCCTTTGTTCTTGTGATCTCTCTGGTCCTTGGTGCTGCCCAAAAGCAGAGATGTTTGATCAGTGTACCCATTTTACAGGCAAGGAGATCAAGGCTGGAAATGTGTGAGTGATTTCCTCCAAGGGACAAAATGAGTGACACATTGTCCATGCACATATCCCCGGGCTTTCTGCCAGTATTTTCAGGTGTTTCCCAACTTGAACCACAGCAGCAAGTTACTCATGAACCCATCATGGGAACCTCAATTCCATGGAACCTGCTCTGACTATAATTTCCAAGGGAAAGCAAGCCATCAGCAGGGGTCCTGTGGGCTGCCAGACACGTAAGATGGTGCTGGAGAGTTTGCCTTTGGGATTGAGGTGGTGCAGGACCTTGGTGACCTGGGGGGAAAAGCTGCACAAGGGGCTGTGGGAGAGGGCGAGGAGGTGGTGGCAGCCGTGTACCTGCAGAGCTGTTCCCGAGAGCAGGGCAAGCAGGTGAGGCAGGAGGAACATTAGGCAGTTTGAGGTGAACAAGCCAGCAGAGGGAAAAGCGGGTGCTGAGGAGAAGGGAACCAGAGGCTCAGGTGCTTAGGAACACTGGATGTGGAGGAAGGTCGCTCACCTGTCCTGAGAGGGAGGGAAAGAGCTGGAGACATGCAAATTACATGCTGACCACTAGCACTCAGGGGTTGCCTGGGCTACAATGGCCTGTAATTGGGACAGCCTGTTCTGCCTGTTTGCCAGTGGCCTCCCAGTCATGCATGTGGCTGTCCTGAGGCCTCCATTTCACAGAGGAAAGCAAAGGCCAGGAGGAACTGCTGGCCAGTTGACTCCAGGTGGGCCAGGCATCTCTAGATCAGCTGAGGGTAGGCAGTGTACCTGGCAAATATCCAGATTCCAGACCCAAGCTGGAGCCTGACAACTGCTGTCCTTGGGCCCTACTGTGGACAGTGGGTCTCCAAGACCCTCTTCTGCATCCCCCATGGTGCCCATGTGGGCTCAACTCTCTGCAGAAGGACCAGGCTCCATTTGTCAGTCCACCTTCATGAAGGCTGAGTCCTGGGGGAGACTTCACTCCCCCAAGTCCCGCAAGAGAACACAGAGGTACAACTGTGCCTGAGCCCTGTCGTTCCAGCAAAGGGGCGGGGTTGCAGGGATGATATAGGGGTCAGGTAACGTGGGAGGGGCTGTGGACTTCCTGCCACATCACGCAGTGTGTGACAACCAGGCTCACAGCTGCCCACTGCCCTGCTGGCTGCCCAGTCACTCAAACCAGAATGGATGGCTGCTCCAAAGCATTGGAAAAAATTAGAACCTAAAGTGAGTTTTGTGGTTTTTTTAATTCCCTTGCCCACCCTGTGATTCTGACTACAGACCCAGCCAGCATGCCCCTTCGTAATTTGTGATATGCACACCTGGGGCGGCTTTTCTTTCTCCATTTTCTTTCTCCATATCCTGCAGAAGAAGTCTGGCTCATGGTCATGGTCCCTGCCGCCCACTCCCCGGGAGGCCTTGACAGCTTGGACTTCACCACTTCCCTTTTTACTTGCTCCCCACTCGCTCCCAGCCCCTGTTTGCGTCACTTCCCCAGGCTCTTCCAGCTATCGATCGCTCCCTCTCTACCTTCGATTTTATTTCTTCTGTGCACATGTCCTTAGAATCCAGAGGTGATTACCCTAACAGAAAAAACATGATCGGGGCTGACACACAACAAGTGTCTCTTTAGCATGATTGAGTATCAGGGTTCTGGGGAGCAGGATCCCAGCGTGAGTCCAGGCGCGTGCAGGCAGTTGTACACCCTCCTCACGGGCAGGACCGGGAGGGGCCATAGTAGTGGCAGGTGCCTGAGGGTGTGTGTGCATGTGTGTGTGCAGAGTCCTTACATCTTAGCAGCCTGTGGTTCCAGCCCACATGCACCTTGAGAGAAGCTGCCTCCCCGGCATGGGGCCGGCCTGTTGGGTGAGGAAGTGCCTGCAGGGGCCTGGCCAAGGCCTTCCTGGAGGTTTTCCTGGTCTGCTTTTATGCAGGACAGCCGGGGCTCCCCACACCCCTCTTCACCCTCACTGCATCCCAGGGCTTCACCTTATCCCTGGTCCTCATGGTCGAGGGGGGCTCCTGGGCTGAAGGTGACAGCTTTATGGGTAGGTGGTAACTTTTCTTGAAAGGCGTCCTTCCTCCTTTCACTGGTCACACAGCTGAGGGCAGACTGCAAAAGTGGAACACTAGGCAGGACTAGACAGCAGCCAGGAGGAAGCTGGATCCTAGAGGTCTTCTGGGAGCCTGGGCTCTGCCCCCTGTTGGGGGCACTTTTCCAGGCCCCCTGTTTCTCTGGTCCTTTCCTCTGATGGCGGCTGCAGAGGGTGGGGAGCAAACAGGAATGAGATTTCCATTTTCCTTTTCTCCCTCTCACTCTGTTAAGATGTATATATTTTAGCCAGCAAGCGAGGTATCATCTTTCTGCTGGTTCATTCTCCAAATGACTGCAACAGCCAGAGCTAGAAACGCCATCAGTGGCTCCCATGCAGGTGCAGGGGCCCATAAACCTGGACCTTCTGCTTTCCAGGTCACATTGGCAGGGAGCTGGGTCAAGAGTGGAGCAGCCAGGACTCGAACAAGAGCCCACTTGGGATGCTGGCATCACAGGTGACAGCTTAACATATTGTGCTAACAGTGCAGGCCCATCTTGTTGTCTTTATTGCCCTGTATGGTAGAAAGATGCCAGCATCTTGAAGAGCTGGCATTAGCATCTGATCATGCTTCATAGTGCCGGGTAATGGGGTCATCAGACTTAGCCTGCCAAGTGCAGGAGAGTAAATGAGCATGTTCATCTTTGGGGTCCACCTGGTTCCTGCTGTGGCTACCCGGGTACCCTCCTGGCATGTCTGGGGCCACTATTTACAAAGTGGCCTCGGGCAGATACAGCCCCCAGGGGCAGTCCCTGGCCCACCTCTGGCCTGGTGCTGCCACACAGCAATTTCCCACTGTGACTCTACCACGCACCATGAGAGGGGCCAGCTTTCTCCAGCTTTCCTTCCCAGCACCACTGCCCTATGTGGAATCCTGGTGCTTGCAAGGTGAGTATTTAGCCCCTAAGCCAACATGCCAGGCCCTGAGCTGAGTCTTGTTTCTCTGTCAAGGTGTCCTGACTTGTGCCTTTTTTCCACCTGTTGGGCTGCTCTAGTTCTCCTCTCTTCCAAGAATCCGGCCCCTCCCATTCCCTATCCTCAGCACCCCTGGGGCCTCCAGAAGGGGCTTGGGCCACTTGTATGGTGACTGAGTGAATAGACTCCATAAGGACAGGCTCCTCTCTCATTCATTGAGTGAACTGCCACCTGCTCCCCTCCCCAGCCATCATGTGCCTCCCTCAGGCTAAGCGCTGACCATGCCCTTTGGCCATTCAGAGGCCTTGGGAGCTCCCCTGGACCTTGTGATACAGGGACCTCTTAGTCTGCAATCTGCATCCCTCAACTTTCAGCTGAACCTCCTTTCCCCAACCTGCCCATCATGGGAGTCCCCAACCCGCCTTGCCTTGGGGGAGGGGATGTCCATTGAGAACCTCTAAGAAGTGCCCTACAGATGAGGCCACCAGGAGAAGGAGGCTATCAGAGCAGGGTGAATAAGGTGGTATGGGGGCAGAGGTGGCCAAGCCCAGGCTGACCTTGTCTGGTGGGGAGGGTGGGTGAATGAGTGAGCCACAGGCTGGTGATGGGGCAGCAACAGTGAGTGACTGACCTGAGGAGGCACTAAAAGAGGGATGTTTGAAGAGGGGCTGAGAAGAGGAAGGGTGACCTGGGGCCCTCATGATGGGGGACTCCCAGAGGTGACATCAGAGGTCATGGTGGATGAGGATGTGGGTATCTCAGAAACCAGTGGGGTGAGGTCCCTCCTTCCTAGCAGAGTGGAAGGTGGGTAGAAGCAGGATGGGCCAGGAGGCAGCCATGGAGACAGAGTAGGGGTGTGTCAGCTTCCTGTGGCTCTAGGGGTAGTCTGGTTCCCTGTGGCTGGAAGCAGGGCTCTGGGGCAGAATCTTGCCTTGCAGCTGGCTTATGTGAGGACCTGTAACCCCAAGTGGTCCTTGACCAGGGCCTGCAACATTGCATCTCTGCCTGAGGGCTGGCCAGACCTCCAAGTTCTTATACTTAGACCTGGAGGCAGCCTGAGAGCCACAGGGGCTAGCAGAGCTCCCTGTCCCCTGTCCCCATGGTGGCTGCCATGGCTTAGCTGTGCAGGCCTTTTCTAACTGACTTTGCCCCCAGCTTTTGTTCTGCCTGCAGGCCCATCCTGTTCTGCCACACACCCCATCCAGCCTGGCTGATCTGGGTTCCACAGTAGGCACTGCCCCTTCCCTCTTTGCCTGCTCCTCTGTGCCCTTGACCATACACTCACTGATGTTGCCGGACCAGTACCCACCCCCACCCCCACAGGGGGCCTCCAGCAGTGATTTTGGCCAAGGAGCAGGACATAGGCAGCCGGCCTGCAGCCTCCCAGGCCAGGGAGCTTGGCTATGGGAAAGTGGCAAGTTTGCCCTGAGCTATTCTCAGTTCCCGCCTGCTCGCTGCTGCTAATTTCATGCCCGTGTGATCCAGGTAACGCTCTGCTGCCTTGAGCTGCCACCCCCGGACCGGAATCGCTTTTGCTCGGCCCCGCAGGAGCCCAGCTGCCTCCGCTGCCCTTCTGGAGGCAGGGGCTGCGCACAGCCACCTTGCAGGCCACAGAGGCTGCACGTGACTCATTTGCTGCGCTTGCTTTAAAGTGCCCAAATGGCATGCAGGGGAGAGGGTACTTAGCCAGAGCCTGCCAGAGATAAACGGGCTCATTTCGGGTCCTCCCTGCCTGGAGAAACCTCTTCACCTGGACTCTGAGCCCGGAATTAAATTCTTCTGGAAGATGCTTAGCGTGGCACCTCTCGGTGTGTCGGCAGGGAGAGAACATTCCTCGTCATAAAAGAACAGGCCTCACATCTGGCCAGCCGGCTCCGCCAGGCTTTACATTGTGTTTGAAGAGCTGCTTTCCCCCTTCCTGGTGTTTGCAACCAGGGCCAGAGTGAAGCTGTTGAAAATGACCTGCCTTAGTGCCATCGTGAGCCAACTAAGCAAACCCTCGCCCGGCCACTCTCAGAAGCCGTCCTTATCCCTGCCAGGGTCTGGTCCTAGTCTGAATTTGTAGTCTTCATGCCTGCCCCTCAGCTACTGGGGATAGTGGGCCTGGAAGGGAAGGGTTGGCATGTTGCCATGCTCTGTGCCACCCAGTGTGGACTGTCTCAGGCGGAACACCCATACATAAGGGCTTATAAGGAGACACTCACCTTGAGGCCCCAAGAGCAGATCCCTGCTAACAGCCCTGGGAAGACCCCTGGGCTGCCCCTCCCCCACACTGGAGCAGAGTGGTACCAATGTTGGGGCTCATGTGACCATGAAGCAGGCATCCTGAGCTGGAGTGGTCCCCATATTTGTAAAGTGACAATACCCTTGATCCCTGCGCCTCGCTGCAGAAGGTCCTGCTAACAGCACTAGCCCAGGTGGGTGCCCCTATGAGTTCATTCACCTGGGGCAGTCTCAGCCTTCTTATCTTCAACATGGGAGCACATCACACCTTTGCAGGCTATGATGAGAGCAGATGAGGTGGGCTCTGTGTGGGATTCAAGCGTCAGGGTGACCCAGCATTCCCCAGGGATGCCGTCTCTCTGGCTGGCTGCAGGTGTCAAGGATGACCTTACTGCTGCCAGGGACTGCCAGAGCCCAGGTCATTGCAGGGGCAGGGGAGTCAGAGGAGTGGAGTTTTCCTTTTGTTCCTAGGAGCAAGATCCTGCCCATGTCCATGTTGATTTTGGAATGGTGACTGATGGGGTCCCTTCTCACAGCAGCATCTGGGGTGTAGGCGGGGGCCTGGCTGCCTGGCTGCCTGGCAGCCTGGCAGCCTGGAGTTCCATCAGCTTCCCTGCCTCCCCCGCCTTGGGCAGGGAGGGATGGACAGCACAGGCAGGTTCTCTTGCTCAACAGAATCTGCTGCAACTAAGGAGTGTCTGAGGCTGATTGCCACCAGTTACCTTGTACAGGAGTCCTGGCTGGCTGGGAAGCGCCCTCCTGCGGGCATGCCTGTTTCTACCTGTGCCCACTCCTGTACCTACCAGACTACTCCTGCCATTTCCTCAGCGTTCCAAAAGCCTGCATGGACCCTTCTCCCCCAGTTACTTCCTCCTCCCTTTGTCCCTCTTGTAGCCATTGTTCCCCAGCTCTGGGCTTGTACCTGTTCCCTGAGGAGCAGGGAGGGGGTTGCTGTGTCCTTTCTCTCTTTTTTCCCCCTTTCTCCTTTCTGCGCTCACCTTCAGAGTGTTGGTGCTCAGGGCCTCAACACTTTCAAGTACATTAAGGGATAGGTTGAAAACAGAAAGAGGCACTGGTCTGACAGACAGTGGCCACACAGCCATGGCCAATGGTCATGGAATTGCCAAGCAACCTGCTGAGGCAGAGAAACCTGCCTGGGCAAGATGTGTCACCTGTGGATGCTATGTGGCTTCCACCTGCATGCCAGCCCTGCCTTTTAATCTGAATCATGGTCATGACCTGCAGCCCAGTAAGGTCCAAGCTCACTGGCCAACCTGCAAGATTTCATGGGTCTGCAGGAACAAAGCTGCACCATGTGCCTGGTCCATGTGCCTGGAGGTCCACACAGCTCACAGCCCCAGCACCATTGCCCTCATGAAAGGCAGTTATATATAGGGAAGCAGCAGGCTCCCTGGGGTGGAGGGAACAGGAGTGCAGAGAAAGAGATTGATCTTCCATCACTTGTTCACTCCCCCAAATGGGTGCAACAGCCAGGGCTGGGCCAGGCTGAAGCAGGGAGCCAGGAACTTCATCTGGGTCTCCTTCATGGGTGGCAGGGGCCCAAACACTTAGGCCTCTTCTGCTGCCTTCCCAGGTGATTATTAGTGGTGAAATAGATTGGAAGTAGAGCAATTAGAAATCAAGCCTGATGTGGGATGCTGATGCCTCAGGCTGTGGTTTAAACTGCTCTGCCAGTGTCAGCCTTCCTCCTCTCCCCCAACCCCCTCCTCCAACCAACAAGTTGTGAATACTTGAAAAGCTTTGCAAAGTTGAATACATGGTTTTCCGCTTTATGATTGGTGAGCCATGTTGTCCTGTTGCCTGGAAAACCCCCATTACTAAGGGGGAACCTGAGGCTACTGGAAACACCTAGGTGAGGGGACCTCACATTGAGTAGGTCCACCTCCCCTCCAAACCTCCTCTTCCCAGGGGGCCCTGTCCATGGCTCCCACCCAGCCTCACGTAGGTCCAGCCACCGTGTCAGGGCATAATTGACTGGCTGCCCTAGCCCAGGACAGGCTCGGCTGAGCCCACCAACAGGAACAATGAGGTGGAAGCTCCTGGCAGAGGCTATTTCTAAGGCTCATGGTTGATGGACCACAAGAGCTGTGATTATCATTTTAATTGCAAGGCCACCTGACCTATTCAGGGTGCAGCTTTCGAAGACCACAAAGCCCTGTAGTGCCACTCCTGACTGCAGAAGAGGACTTGCCCCCCCACCCCACCCCCAGCATTGCAGGGCTGGGGTCTGGGCAGGAGGGATTCTGACCTGAGTCTCAAAGTGTCACTTCATTCCCACTTCTCTGGGACCTTGCTCCAGACTAACTCTCATTCCTGTGTGCTCAACTGCTTGCCCACCTTCCTACCTGGAGTTTGTTCCCTTGCCTGGAAATGAGTACGCCCCACAGCTGCACCTGTGGAGTTTAAGCTGCTGAAAATTCTGTGTCTGAGGCTCTTCCCGCCCCCAGAATGAATGGGAACTCCATCTTGGGCTCTTTATGATCCTTGCAGGTGCCAGGTGACATATTAAAGCCTTGAAGAGGCACCTCAGTTGTAGTACATCTCTCAGGGTCCAGAATGGAGACACCACACAGCTTCTGTTACACAGTAAATGCTTAGCACATGTCAGCTGTCACCACCACTTAGAACTTAACCCAGCCTGGAGCTCATGCTTGGATCTGCACTGGCCAGAGTCAGGCTTTGGTCAATGTTCTGTCTTTGAAGAGAGGGATGGCAGGGGAGCGTGCAGGCAATTCTGAATGGGGCCAGACCTGGAGCTGCCCAAGCAGCTGCTGCAGCTGAGTCCCACACAGTATCTTTGGGAGAATCTTCCCCTTGGGTACAGTCAGGAAGAGGCCCCTTTACTCTTGTTCCGGCCGTCCAGGAGCCACTTCCCTAAATGATCAGGGCTTTTGGAGCAGCTTCAAGAAGTGGGCAACTCCAGAGTTCCAAAGGAACAAAATTCCCCCAAAGGGGACCGGGTCCAGGGTTTCTGAGTTTTGGCTGCAAGGTTGTGGTGGGACTCTAAGGAAATCTGCTGGATGACTGTATTTTGGCCAAGGGCCTATGCCTGGGACCACACATAGGACAGGTGGAATGGTGGGAGTGTGGGCATCACTGGAGACTGGAACAGGAATCCAGCCTGCCTCAAGTCCCCAGCACTGAGCATGAATGACCCTGGCAGTTATTGGTTGAGTGACTGAGTGTGTTTCTTAGGATGGAGATGGGTGAGAACCCATACTTTTGGGTGGATTCAACATGGCTCCCAGTGTCCAAAGACAGTGGGGTGTCCTGGTCCTATGTCTGCATCCCTAAGTGACCACAGCAGCCTCCTGTTTGTGTACTTCCAGAACTATTTTGAGAGCTACCTGGCCATCGCCTCCACCGTACCCTCCCTCCTGTGCCTCGTGGCCAACTTCCTGCTTGTCAACAGGTAGGCTGCCTTCCTCCCTCCCCCTCTCCTGGCCCTTGCCCTCGCCTCCTACCTGCCCTGATACTCATACTCACAGCTGCCTTTTTTTTTTTTTTTTTTTGGCTGCTCAGCTGGTAGCCACTACCCTGGGAGGCTGGCATTTTCACCAGAAGTAGGAAGTAGGATCCTTGAGCTGGGGCTGGCCAGCCAGGGGGCTGTGTTGTCACTTGTCAGCGACATGTCAGGGCTGGAGATTGATGGGGACACATGAATCTTCCTCTCAGGGAGCCTGTCTGGGCAACTGCTGCCTGGGCCACAGGCCTGGCCACCAGGGGACCATACATGGACGGTGCAGTGGGGCAAGCACCAGGATATGGGCATTGGTCTTAAAAACATTTGTTACAATAGTTGGAAGCCAATACATCCACCCACCCTGGCTTGGCTGTAGGGTGAGCTTGCTTCTATACCCCTGGTTTGGCTGTAAGACCAGCTCACAGAGAAGGTGAGAAAATTTCTGACCTTGGGATTGGGGTATATCTGGATATACCATAGAAGAAGTGACCTAAGAGATTAGAAAGTTAACAGGGCCATAAATCCTCTTGAAAAGCAGTCCAACCTCAGTTTGAGTTTGACAAGGTGTGGCTCTAGCAATTTTGCCTGCATTTGGCCAAAACTGCCACCAGGCACAATCAATGACTACATGTGATCCTGGAACTTGCACTAATGGCAGATGTATTTTATATAGCTCTGATCAATTTATAGTGACTCTCCAGATCTGAGTGGGAGTTACATATAGATCTAGCCTCAGGGCATGTGCTGTGATTGATTAGTGATGTCTGTCTGGGTGTGGGAGAACAGGAAAGCACTTCATGTGCTAAGGCCAAATGCACCAGTATTCCCCCATGCCTCCTGCATGGGGGCTGTCTCTGCAACCTATGGGTCCCCAGTGGCTGGAATTGGAGGCAGTGATGAGTGTCTCACATGCTGGGGATCAGCCACGCTCAATGTCTCCCATGCCTGTGCCCATGGCACTGCCTCTCACTGCCTCTTGCCCACCTTGTTGGCTCTCAGCTGCTGGCTCCAGGGATCAGAGCAACTTACACAGTGGCTAATGAACAAATACTCCAAGAGGGCTGTTAAGAAGCTGCACAGTTTTTGTAGCTTGGCCTCAGGGATGTTTGGTGGCACATTTTGGGACAAAGATCACCACCCCCCAGTGGAACAGTGTCAGAGAATGTGCCCCTATATGACCCCTACACCACCTGCCTTGTGTCTTGCCAGACACACAGGCTCTCTGTCCCCTAGAGGACAGAGCCAGGTCCTGGCGAGACTAGGCACTGTAACGGTATGACAGCCCTCACCTCACATGCCTCCTTTTCCTGACCTCTCTCACTGTATGCTGTTCTGCAATCTCAGGGCTGTGAGTATCCAGCCAGAAGAGCCCAGCTCCCTGTCACTCCCAGCATCCAGAATCACTGCTTGAACCCTCACAAGGGGTTCATGCCCAGGCTACCTCCAGTTACATCACTCCAGGAGGGAGGCTGGGACGCTGCCCCACTTTCCTGGTGGGGGTCAAGGGATATGCCAAGACCATAGGGCTGGCTTTAGCTCACTGCTGTTGACAAGCAGCATCAGTGTTGGCTGCAGTGGGGATTCCTCAGAGCAGTAGATGACCTGTAAACCTGAGCACAATGGGTGACCTTGCTTTGAGAAGGGGAGCTAGCTTTGCGGGAGGCTGGAGCCAGGGCTGCAGCTGTGAACTTGTCACCATGCAGTTGTCCTTGAAACCCCTGACCCCTCGTCCCCCAGCTTTGTAATGGATTTTCCCCGTAGTCAGAGTCAGACCAGGGAGGCTTCCAGCTAGAGCCTCATCTCAGGTTGCTGCTACAGAGAAAGGCATGGGAGGAGTGTCTGGGTCTGTCTCCAACAGGGCCCCAAGCCAGATAGACAGGTGGCTCAGCGGTCATGGGACCTTCTCCATAGGGGCCCAGCCCACACCCCACCCCAGGCCCACCCTTGCCCTTGTCCTTGCCTGGATTCCAGGAGGGGTGGGAGTGGGGCGGGAAATTGCTGACAAGCCTCTGTTTCAGGACACAGGGAGATGGTTTGGGGCTAAGTGGTTTTTTATTTAATGTAAGTGATGGAAACATCTCCTGGTCTCTCCTCCTGGAGAACCCTTCTTCTCCCCTGCCGGTTCATCCATAATCACCGAGTGTTTTATTATGTTAAACTCACAGCATCAGAAATACTGATGAGGAGCATTTACATTTTAGGAACTTATGAAGAAATCACTTGCCTTGGGGTCCTGAGCTCTCACGAGGAGGAGCAGGATGGGGACCAGCTCAGGCGCAGCTGGCCGTGCTGCCCAGGAATCTTCCAGACAGTGTGGGCTGCCCTAGGACCCTAGATCTGGAGCTGTCACCTTTGCCAAGCTCTCATCCCTTAGACACTGGATGGAACTTGTCTAGATTGTCCTTAAAATCCCAAGAATACCACAGTCTCCTGGACCCCTCTCCCTGTCTGGGGTGGGGGAAGCAGAGGGAGGCCAGGGGGCGCTGTTAGTGCCTTTGGGGTGGGCTTGCAGCTGCCTACTTCAGATCTGAAAAGGCCATGCCCCCCACGCTTCACACACCCACTCGGTGGGATCTCATTCAGGACCTGGGGCCCCAAGAATAGAGGCTCTGGTGGGAATGATTTGTGGAGCAGGAAAGCAACAGGCGAGGAGACCTGTGCAGGTATGGGGGGGGGGGGCAAAGCTGTCCTGCTCTGGGGATGCACCTGCTTCGACTCCCACTCCTCCCTGGCCATTCCCCTTTTAGGCCTGAGTGGGGAATCCTTAGCTCCCTACCAAGCCACTTTTGTGTCCCCTAGTGTGTGGCCTGGCAGGGACAGACTTGGGGCAGCAGCACATTCCTGCCTAACTCGAAGCTGGCAGGTATTAACAGCTGGTCCCTTCTTGCAACTTCTCTTATGGTTAGAACTCAAACCATTGTCCCCAGCCTCTGTCCTGGGATCTCTTCATATTTAGAATCACTAGTTGTCCAGGACATGTGTGTCACCGTTGAGAAGGCTGAGGCCCAGGAGTCGCAGGGGTTACCTGACAAGTCATTGGCATTTGTTGCTCTCCCCTTGGGGCAAGTGAACCAGCTGCACCTGTTGTGTGGTTGCCTGTGCCACACCCCTATCTTGCAACCCGCTGCACAGTGACACACTGTGACCTACACTGACTGTTTAGGAGCAGCCGGGTTGATACTTGCCAGCCTGCCTCCAGGGTACCTGGTGTACACTGGCCCCAGGTCCAGGGGGCCATAGCCCCTGCAGAGCCAGGAGGGATGTCTTAGTGACCAACTCCATGTGGAGGTCCCCAAAGGCAGTAGACATTCAAACGAGGTTATAAGTTATTAGATCAGCAGGTGAAGGCAGGGGACTTCAGAATGAGACTGAGAAGGAAGGGAAGGAACCTGATGAGGATGCCTCAGCTAGCCAGTGTCCATGGAGAGCAGAGAGTGGCTCTGGCAAAGATTGCAGGGCGCAGGAGTAGTAGGGCATGCCCCCAAGGGGGTGGGGCCCAAGTGTTCCTCCACCCACTACCACAGTCATTGATGGACAACAGCTCTAGTGGACATTGACCTGCTCTGTGTCTCTCCAGCCTCACACCTGCCTTTGTGCTTCCATCACCATTGCAGACCAGGCTCATAGCCAATCCCTGAACACGTGATGCTCTGTTTCCCAAGACACCTGCTCATCCTCAAGGTCCAGCTTGGACGTTGTCCCCAGGTAGCCTGTCGTGACCTCCCTATGGAGCACTAAGCATGGTGGCATGAAATGCCTGTGTCCCTGGCATCCCCCACATCTTTGCACATGCATGCTAACCACACATGCATGTTCATTATAAATGAGCATGACACTGAGGTCGCACAGTTGCAGAATGAACCCCCGTCCCAGCTCCCCATGGCCACCTCCTGCCACACCAAGCCATCTCTTCACTTCCTCCGTCTCCTGTGCCCCGATGAAGCAGAGGCTGCACGTCCCTTGCCTTCAGCTGAGGATCCAGAGGAAGCTGAGATTAGCTGGGGCCACACACAAACTTGGAAAACAGCCTCCCTTGCATTTCACGCTCGTCAGCTCACACCTCTTTGTACACGCATATTTCTACCTTTCAAGTATGTCTTTTTTTAATCAAAAAAAAAAAATTGTGTGCATCTAATCTGGCTTTTCTCTCAGCCCCCACCAACTGGTTAACAGGAAAATGAACTAAACCTCCAATCCGGTTTAAAGCTTAGTCTAATCTGATGATTTAAGCAGCCCCTGGAGGAGGGGTTCTCTCTCCCTGGAATAAAATTGTGCCCCCCTAGGACCATGCTGAGGCTGGGAAATGTGTGGCTGTTCCCCATCTCCAGATTGCATTAGCTTGCCATCAGCTACTGCACATCGCCACTGAGACCTCATTAAAGGACTCTCCTGCCCTGCCTCCCCTGCCTCCTCCTTCAGGGCCCCAGCCCCCCCACCCCCAACTTGCTGTAATCTAGAGAGTCAAAAGAGTGTCCAGAGAGCACAGACACAGGCATGGCCGAGTGGCCTCCGGCAAGTGGCCTCCAGCGCCGTTCCCCACCCCCAAGCCTTTTCTGTACACGTGGGCTGGGATAAAGATACCTGCCTTATACAACTGCTGCAAGAATGAAGCTAACAGCCAGACAGCACTTAGAGGAGTGCTTGGCACAGGCTGAGTGTTGATGATGAGGATGGTGATGTTCTCTGCTCCCCTCCCTCACCTTCTCACCCCCTCCTGCCAAGTTTAAGGATAATGGAAGAGATGGTTCCTATGTTTAAACAGGAGGCAAGCTCTACCACGAAACAGGTGCAGGCACTGGTCCCTGGGTCTGCAAGCCAACAGCAAGAGACCACTGCCACTGGGAGCGCTTGTCCGGAGCCAGATGTTGCTTGCTAAAGACACAGTGCAACCAGGGAAGCCACACACAGCTCACCAGCAACACAACCATCTTTGCAGGTAGATCAGTCTTCCTCCCTTCTGGGCATGGACAGAAGGTGAAACCAGGTGACCAAGTCACTTTCCCAAGGCCACACAGCTCATAAAGTAGCAAGGCAGGTTTCGGACCCTTCCTCCACTGGACTTCTCAGGAGGGTCCCCCCAGCCAGCCTGCCTACCCCCACTCCTGCCACCGCTTCAGGAGGCCTAATTACTGCTGGCATCCTCCCTGCAGGATTCCAGTGCGCATCCGTGTCCTGGCCTCGCTGACGGTCTCACTGACTGTCTTTGTGGTGATGACGGTGCTGGTAAAAGTGGACACCTCCTCCTGGACCCGTGGCTTCTTCACTGTCACCATTGTCTGCATGGCCATCGTCAGTGGTGCCTCTGTGGTCTTCAACAGCAGTGTCTACGGCATGACTGGCTCCTTCCCCATGAGAAATTCCCAAGCGCTGATCTCAGGTGAGAGCTGTGGTCCTGGCCTCCCCAACTCCTGCTCCAGTCCTGGTTCATGGACGTGCAGTCTGAGGGGGAAAAGCAGGGATGAGTGTGTGTTCGGGGTGCATTAGGGTTATCAACTGTCACGGAAGAGACCAGCCTGGGGCCTTGTGCCTGAGCCATCACTGATGCCACTGGTGCACCTGCCTTCTGGCAGGAGTTACCTGGAGGCTGCTCTGCTGTGTTCTGCTGTGTTCTGCTCTGCATGGCACACCGGCACTGGAGGATCCCTGGCTAGCATGTGGGTCATGGCTGCTGGCTGGGAGCTTGGCCAGGCCTGGACGGGGGCCAGGGGCTTTGGTTCCTCCCCACCTCGACCTCATTGTGGCAGCCTGAGCTGCCTTGTAGCATGAGGTCTAGGGCACAAGAGCAAGCATCCCAGAAGTCCCATGCAGAAGCCATGTTCCTGATAGCAGCTACACAGGTCACTTCCAGCACAACTGTTACCTCCCCTAGGCTTTGAGTATTCTAACCCTCCTCCATCTACGAAAATAGCTATACACTAATGTTTTGGGAATGAAAGGTACATGACTTTTTAAACATTTGGTAACTAAAATAGGGTTATGGTTAGGATTAGGATTAGCTGGAGAGGTGGGGAGTGGTACCAGAAGCAGAGCAGGTGGCGGGCACACTGCTGCAGCTGATGTGGAAAGCTGTGTTCCCTCCCCTTCCCCCACCATGCCTCTCTTTCCATGTATCTTTCCTTCCCTTCCCCTCCCCCCATCTTGTCTCCCTCCTTCTGTCTTTTCTTTCTGGACCTGCTCTGTACCAGGGTTCAAAGGTGAACTAGACCATGCCCTTGGAGCTGCCACCCAGCCCTTGGCTTCCCATGGGTGTACTTCTGGGTGACTGGGGCCAACCATGCTTAGTTCAGGTTCCAATGATGAAATCAGGCCTGATATGCCCAATGTGGAGACCTTGGCAGTTTTTCATGCCCAAGTGACCCAGCAGGTGAAAAGGAACAAGGTGTGTGGGCTGAGAGCACCATCTGCTGGGGCAAGGTTGGGTGCCCACGTGTGGAAACACAGGTGCAGACGTCTGTCCACTGGGGAAGAATTCCCCCTGGCCACTGCCGTTACCCCGTGAGCCTGTGAGTTAGCAAAGCCAGGGAGAATATGGCAGGGATGACAAATCCTTTGACAAGAGTGGCCCCTCCCCACCCAGTACCCATGCCAGACATCACTAATAGATCTCTATCTTCCTGTTAAGCCTCCAAATCCTTCTCCACACAGCACTTGAGGCAGCTCCTCTCAACAGATCAGAGACTAGATGCAGGCGCCAATCTGTTTGCTGTTTTTGATACAGGATTAGGCTCCCAGCTCTATCCTGGGATGATCTGGGACCCAAATCAAGTCAGCAGAGCTCCCTTGTCTTCTTCCCTCCCACTCTAGAAGGACTGTCCCCTGTCATCACAGCCTTACTGACCACCTGTCCAGGAGCCAGCAGTCAGATGCTGGGTTTCTGTTGACCCTGCAGGTGCTTCTGGTTGCCTGGGGGAGTGGGTGGGCTCCTGTGAGCTTTTTGGAAAGTGGAAACATTGGAATTCAGAATCAGTCATCCTGAGGTCCCACACAGTGGTCATGGTTGTGTGAAGCCCATTCCCTGAGGGCACCCAGTACCCTGGGAGATCTTGGGTCCCAGGTCACCTCATCAGCCCCACTGGTTTGTGGTCCAGAGAAGCCGACTGCAATTGCTGCTAGTGTTGAAGTGTTGGCATTGCAAGAGGAGGATTCATTTGTTTTGTGCTGGTGCTTTCCAGAGCCCCTTCATTTGCATGCATTTCCATAACTGATGAGATAAAAGTAGGGAGTCATGAAGGATGAGCTCCCCCAGGCCTGGTTTGCTGTTGATGATAATGTGGTAAATTCTCTGAGAGTTAGAGAGAGAGGGGGCTGCCGATGGGTGATGGGCAGCGATGCTAAGATCTGCTCCTCCGGGTGGCGGGTTAGGGGGATAGCGTCTGACACTGTGGCCTAACCCAAATATCCCAGTGGCAACAGATCATCCAGGTGGGGATGAGGGCTGCTCCGGGTCCCCTCTCAGCACAGGTCCACCCTCCTGGTGCAGCTTTGATGTAAAAAAGGGAAACAGCCTGGCTGCTAATTGGAAATCAGAGCGGATTTATCCGGCATTTCCGTATACCAGGCGCTGCTCCCACTTCTTTTTGTGTGCTGATCATTTTTATATCAATGATGGCTCTGAAGCATGAGAGGAGTAACTCACATTCCCATTTTCCAGATGAGCAAACAGAGGCACAGAGAAGATAAGGGCCTTGCCCCAAGCCACATGGTGCAGAGGGTAGAGCTGGATTAGACTGAGCCTTCTTGAGCAGATAGTCTGTGGTCTTAACCATGCAGCTTTTATCCTCACTCTCCTCTGGCCCCACCCAGGCTCATGGTGGAGAGAATTGTCCAGGGGGCTAAGGGTTGAACCCCACTCCTATGCGTGGCTGTGGCCTCAGCTCTCCCCCTGTTCAGTGCAGCAGAAGAATGGTGCCCCTGGGAGCCATCTAACTAGGGTGGAGTGACCTGGGCCCTGCATATGGGTCTGTTCTTTAGCCATCCCCAGGCAGCATTCACCCCACCTCCTTGAATCCCTGTACGTAGTCCAGGTCACTGTGTTTGCTGCTTAGCCTGGCACGTTTGCCCCTCGCTGACCCTTGCTGACCATGCATAAAGATGGCCCTGTCCAGTCCTTCCCTGTCTTCTCACCTATTCCCCCTTACTCTCTCACTGTGGGCCTATGGAATGATGAGAGGAACAATGGCCCCATTCCCCCAGAGGATAGACCAAGGCAGAGTAGATGGCCTGGCCATGTGGACAGCCACACTCCAGAGCTGGGGAACCCCAAGCCAGGTGACACGTAGGCCTGCTCATTCTGGTCCATCCCAAGCTCACCATCACGGGCGTGAGGGTTTGAAAGGAAAGAAGAAAAACACAGCCTTTGACAGTAGCAGTATGACTGTGCAAGTATCTTAGCCCTTGGAAACCTACTGTGTGCAGGCCCCCTTCCAAATACCCCTCCTGCACTTGGAGCAGTTGACAGCAAATTGCAGCCCCAGATGGCATTTCAGCCACTAGATCACAGCCAGCACAGTGCAGAGTCAGCGTCAGACATGCCCATGTGGCTGTCAGGCCTGCAAGCCTCCTGCAAGGCTGGCTGTGCTGCCTCCTCTCTTAGGGAGCAGTGAGGCATGCCCCATGTTCCATGCATGTGAGAATTCATACACTCAGACACACACATGTGGCATGTGATGCCACAGCTATCCTGGGGTATGGACCTGTGAGCTCCCAGGAGGGTGACAGTGGAATTTGTAGCCTAGGAGGCTTTCTCCAGAGGGACAGCCAAGTGCATTGGTGGGTGGTTTGGGCTGAGGGTGCTGGAGAGGACACACAGAAACCAAGGGTTTTGCATCCCTGAGCCTCAGGTTCCAGATGCTGTTGGAAAGGCCAGAGAGAAAAAAAACACCAAACCAATGAAGTAGGTAGCTGGGGCCTCCTTGGAGGTCAAGCCTGTGAGTGAGAAGGGCTGGGGAACCTTAACAGTTGCACAGCAACAGGCCTCTTCCCCCACCATGTCTGCCGAGGCTTTAGAATATTGTGACAGTGGTGACATTTTCCATGTTGGGTGAGGGGACAGGGGAACCTGCAGCCCTACACCTCCCCATGTGTGCCCTTGACTGCCCCTGTGGTATCTTTGCTCTCTGCAGGAGGAGCCATGGGAGGGACCGTGAGCGCCGTGGCCGCACTGGTGGACCTGGCGGCATCCAGCGACGTGACGGACAGTGCCCTGGCCTTCTTCCTGACCGCAGCTTTCTTCCTGGGGCTCTGCATTGGGCTCTACCTGCTGCTGCCCAGACTGGAATATGCCAGGTGAAGGCCTGCCCCCTCCCTCACCCAGTCTTCATCCTCTTTTCTCTGCAGCATTACTGGCCTTCATCTGTCACCCAGCGAGGTCCCTGTCTGTTCTCTCTGGCTCCCCACTTCCCGGGGCAGGGGGAAGCAGTGTGCCTGGCTCAGAACAACTGCTCAGTGAGCTGCCCTGGCTGACACATGGGAGAAGCCAGTTGAAGGTAGTAGCCCCAGCAGGTGGGGTCTACAGGTGCAAGGATGGTGAGGCAAGTGGTAGAACAGCAGTGGGAATGCTGTTTGCCCAACACCTCACCTGCTGCAGCACTGCACTCAGCGCAGCCACCTGTTGTGTCTCGTGCACCATGCCCCTGCTCCTCCTTCGCTACAACACCATGCTGGTTTTTATCTCTGCGCACACACTAGAAATCCAGGGACTTGCCTGAGTGTCACATTCAGTGGGTAGCAGAACCAGGACTAAAATGATTTTAGTTATGTATATTTTTTGAAAGGCAGAGACCCAGATGCCAAGCTTCCCTCTGTTAGTTTTCTCTCAGATGCCCCTCAGGAATCAGAGTTGGGCCCGCCTGAAGCCGGAAGCACCATGCTGGCGTCTCCTGTGTGTGGCAGAAACCAAGAACTTGACCCATCACCTGCTGCCTCCTAGAGTGGACCCAGGATGTGAATGTGCCCTCAACCAATCACTGCCTCGTTACACTCCTTTTGGCCTTCTGGAAATCTTTCCTGCCTTGAGTTTCTTCCTGTTCCTCTTTTTCCTCCTCCCCCTCTTCTTTTCTCTCTTTGCTTCTCTCTCTCTCCTTTTTCTTTCTTGCTTTCTGCTACTACTTTCTTAAAAACACCTTTGATGTTCTCTTGTGTTCTATTCTTTCCAAAGTATTTTCCTATTCTTTGATTTGACGTAGGAGAGGCAGGAGTTACTATCCCATTGTACAGGTCAGGAGACTGAGTCCCAGGGAAGGCCTAGGGGTCTGCCCATTGTGTCTTCAGGAAGGAAGGCGAACGCCGCCCTGGTCACCCAGACATGGCGGAGCTTCCAGGATGGCATGTTGCATGAGCATAATGATGCTGGCCAGTGACCGCAGTCAGCTGGGCCTAGAGCTTCCAGGCTCATTGGTCCATCTGAGCCATTGCCCCAGGGAACTCCCAGGTCTGGGCCATCCTGCACAGGCTCTAGTCATCTAGTCTGCCAACTGCAGCACCTGCCAGCACTGCCACACTCCAAGGAAGCCTATCCAAGGACAGAGCCGCAAGAGATGCCCACAGGTACCATGCCTGGAAGGGCAAGATGAGGCAGCATGGTTGGGGAGAACTCGAGAGGAAGAGCCTCAGCCATGGGGGAACTTGGCAGGAGCTTTTGCAGAGCAGACTCTGGACCCAACCCTGAGTCCAAGAGAGGGAAGTGGGAAGATTCCTCCCCAACACTATGATTGTGAAAGCAGATGGGGGCTTGGGGCCAAATGCCCAGCTGAGCATCACGTGGAGAAGTGACCATATGCAGGAACCCGCACTCTCCTGCTTGCTCACTTGGGCTCTATGGGCTCTTAGGGTGGGAGCGCTGGTAGGGGCTGAACCTCATGGCCTCATGAAATCTCCATTTCACGGAGGAAACTGAGCCTAGAAAGGGGCATACTGGCCCCAGACCACCCCAGGAGGCAGAGGCAAAGCTGAGACCAGAACCAGCCACCATCAAGCAGCTGCCTTCTCTGCTGCTCCCCTCCCCCACCACAACAAGCATATGTGCACTGAGTCTCTCTGACCAAGCTGTGTTGGCACAGCTTGCATTCAGATGTCTGAGGCCTAGAGAGGCTAAGTGGCTTAAGCAGGGTCACACAGCAAGGCAGTATGACTGAAGCAAAAGTTGGAAAGGTTGGTAATACTCAGTGTTGAGAATAGCCAGGGGCATGGAGGGAAGATCCTTGTGCAGGCTGCTTAGTTCTTTCATCCACTGTGCATTCAAGGACTACCCTGTGCCTAGAGATTTAGCTAAAAGCACTCAAGTATGGTGCTTTCCAGGGTCTGTCTATAAACCAGCAAACCAGTACAGTGGCTACAGATGACATGTGCTGTTTCTGGGAAGAGCTAAGCAGCTGCTCTGGTGGAGATGAAGAGGGCAGGGGACTTAGGGAGGACAAATGACGTCCCACAGTCTGTCTGGAGAGCCATTTGTCCTCACCCATCGGGGTGTCCCAGATGCAGACTTTGTGCTCCATCATGTTCCTGCTCTAGAACTCTGCCGTGCCTCAGCACTGATATTCAGGTGCAGGATTTGCATGTAGAAGCCCTGATACACTGTTATTTGTGATGGAAGCAACCTGGATGTCCAGCAGAAGGGGAGCAGTCCACAGAGCGAACCATTCAGCGGCAGTGTGGCAGACAGAGCAGAGCCCTGTGTCCCGTGTAAAATGGTGGCCACAGGAGACTGCTGCTTAGGCAGTCATGGGTACACATTTAGACATCGGGTTCCGTGTAGGGAAATCATTGGCACAACTTGCTGTGTTGGTAGGCTATTGCAGGGAGTTTTATGTGTGTGTGGTGGTGTTTGCACCTGTATGGTATAACATGGGGAGGCGTACTGATGATCAGCCTACTGAGGGAGCAGAGCAGAAGTGGGCTCTCTTCTCACTGCATCATTTCTCTGCCATATTATGTGGCTACATTGCATCATGCAGGCCTTATTTTGAACACTTTTGCATTTTGATCTCTACTTCCCCCATCCTAAACAACATACATGGAGGCAGGCAGGTTAGAACAGGAGACTGTGTTCCCTGTGTGGCTGTCAGTGTGGGTCCTTCTGCCCCTCTTGGTGACCTGACCAGCTCTCCAGGATAATGACCAGAGCCCCACCTGGCAGGGACAGGGCAGACTTTCCAATGGCTGCATCACAGCCACTGTGGCATCTTGTGGGATCTCAGGGCTCAGTGTGCGTGTGGGGTGTCTGTTCTGAGCATACCTCTGTCCCTCCCACAGCCCCTGCTTGACCCTGAAATGCTGGGCTTGGGCTCTTGTCCTTGGAAGTAGCAAGTGACCACTCCCCCTCTCCTGATCGCAGGTACTACCTGAGGCCTGTGTCCCCAGCCCATGTGTTTTCGGGTGAAGAGGAGCTGCCCCCAGACCCCACAAGCAGCCCTTTGGTGGCACCTGTGTCCAGAGTCCTCCCAACCCCACCCCTGCGCCCCATCCTGCGCAAGACTGCGGGCCTGGGCTTCTGCACCATCTACCTTTTCTTCATCACCAGCCTCATCTTTCCTGCCATCTCCACCAACATCCAGTCCGTTCACCAGGGCTCCGGCTCGCCCTGGACCACCAAGTTCTTCGTGCCCCTTACCACCTTCCTCCTGTACAACTTTGCAGACCTGTGCGGCCGGCAGATCACGGCCTGGATCCAGATGCCGGGGCCCAGAAGTAAGGCGCTGCTTGGACTGGTACTCCTGCGGACCGGCCTTGTGCCCCTGTTTGTGTTCTGTAACTACCAGCCACGCAGGCATTTGAGCACTGTGCTTTTCATGTCGGACATCTACCCCGTGTTCTTCACCTGCCTGTTGGGGCTCAGCAACGGCTACCTCAGCACCCTGGTTCTCATGTACGGGCCCAAAATTGTGGCCAGGGAGCTGGCTGAGGCCACGGGCGTGGTCATGTCCTTGTACCTGATTCTGGGCTTGATGCTGGGCTCAGCAGGCTCAGCCCTGCTGGAACACCTCATCTAGGGGCAGGACACTTCACATACCAATGCTGCTCTGTGTCCTGCAGCCCCCAGAAGTGGCCAGCAGGGAGGGCTGTGGGCTCAGGTGATGTGGAGGCAGGGACTGGAATCTCACTGTGCACAAAGCAGGGCACACTCTAACCTCATCTCTCCAAGATGCACATCCAAGCCTGGAAGTGCAAGGCACAGACATTTTCAACCCCCTCACAGAACATTCCAGAGACAACTGAAGAAGACACAGTTCAAAGTGGAAGTGGTCACCCTCCCAGTTGCTGGTGAGCATCTCTCCCTGCCTCCTCATCCTCAGTGGCGCTTGACCTTGGCTTGCTGGAAGGCTGGCACCAGAAGCCAGTTGCAGCCTCTTTCTGGTCTTCCAGCCTCGCTCCATCCAGCTAACAGCAAGAAGGGAGAGATTGCCCAGCCTTCCCCACCCTGGCAGCCATGAAGGTTCCATGGGATGGCCTGTCCTTGGACACCAAGCCCACACAGACCCCTAATTCTCCAGGTGAGATGGCACCCACCAGCTGGACTGGAAAACCCATGAAGGCAGGCCTGTCCCAAGTCTTCCACAGCCTTGCTGGGCTCCCCGAGGGCCGCTCTATGCTAGGACTAAACCACAAACTTGGGTATCAAAAGGGAAAATCATGATTGGCCTATAGTATGAGGCTTGGGTCAGGGCAAGATCCTTTAATGCTCATACTTATGACAGAAAAGGATATTGGCCTAAGGGCATAATAAATACTAGGGACTCAGTGGAACTTATAGTGGTGTCTGTATAAGGTGGTCTTCAGAAAGTGGAAAATGCGTATTATCAATTTTTTTAAAAGATTTATTTATTTATTCGAAAGTCAGATATACAGAGAGGAGGAGCGTCAGAGAAGAAGATCTTCCATCCGATAATTCACTCCCCAAGTGAGCGCAACAGCCGATGCTATGCCGATCTGAAGCCAGGATCCAGGAACTTCTTTCGGGTATCCCACACCCAGGGTCCCAAGGCTTTGGGCCATCCTGGACTGCTTTCCCAGGCCACAAGCAGGGAGCTGGATGGGAAGTGGAGCTGCTGGGATTAGAACCGGCGCCCATATGGGATCCCAGCACGTTCAAGGCAAGGACTTTAGCCGCCGGGCCCGCGTATTATCAATTTTTTAAAAATTATTTTAAATTTGTTTGAAAGGCACAGTTACAGAGAGAGACATCTTTCATTTCCTGGTTCACAACCCAGATACTTAATGATGGCTAGGGCCGGGCCTGGCCAAAATCAGAAGCCTAGAACTTCAACTGGCTCTCCCCCATAGGTGGCAGACCCAAACACTTGGACCATATTTTGCTATGTTCCCAGGTGCATTAGCAGGGAGCTGGAGTGGAAGTGGAGCGTCCAAGACTTGAACCAACACCCGTAAGAGGTGCTTACTCCGCAGGTGGCAGCTTAGGATGCTGTGCCACCATGCAGGACACTCACATTGTTTTAATTGCATTTTCCATGAACTTGTGGAAGTTCCCTCATATGCACTGTGGCCTTGGTAGGAAGCTGCAAACTTAGGTCAGGTAATATGAGGACATTTTTGAAGAGCAGGTAGGTGTTGACTAGAACCTCAAAGGTCTGTGTGTTCCACCCTAGGCAGTGTCACTTTAAGGCCCTAAAAGAGGAGGAGGAGGGAGCCTTAGGTCCCAGAGATGTGTGCTTGCTTGGGAACAGAGGGACCTCAACCAGCAGGGACTCTGCAGGAGGGAGCTGAAGGAGTGCTCTCTTACTCCACAACCAGGAGCAGGCATAGGGGCCAGCTGACACCTTGGCTTTCGCCAAAGGTTTATTTCAATATGTAATGTTGGTGGTGACGTCTGAAGCATTGTTCAGCCTACCTAAGAGTTGCTTCGCTCTGGTTGGTTCATGGCAGTCATGGGCATGGGAGGCCCTTGTTTGCAGAGATGATACCCAAGGTCCACTGTCCCTCCTTGGGAGACGGTGACCCCCGGCAATTGCCAAGTACCTGTTGTGAACGTGATTATTTTTGGGGTATTGCGAAGGCTCCCGTAAGGCTAAAGGCCATGGTGGTAGTTAGGAGAGAAAGGAGCAGAATAAGACTAGGCATTCTTCCTCAGGAGGGGAGCGGGAGGGACGGAGGGTGCTTGCCCTCGGGAAGTGGTGACCCTGAGACCTGTGAATCTGTGAGTTCACCCCTGTGTCCCTGGGAGGCAAGCCCTGGCTAGCGCTGTACCAGCAGGCAGCCAGTAATCTCGTGGATGGTTGGGGTGGTTCGGGGTCGGGGGAGGTGGTGGTTCCTGCCCTCATGGTCTTGGTCAGACCCAGCAGGGACTCTTTCTCCTAGTTCTGAGTATTAAAGAGGACACCCTTAGGAGGTTCTCTGAAACTTGATACAAAGAAGAAATCACTCTCCCCACCCCCAGCCCATGTCTTCCTACCATTCTACCCAACCCACTGCAGGAGCCTGCCATGCCTCAGTGGTGTTCTCAGCACTTTAGTGCCTCAGGCCACCGCTGGTGTTAGAATCTGGGAGGCCTGTGTGATAGTGGGTGGTAGGGAGGGGACCTTCACTGTCAGGCAGGTGCCTGGTTCTCAGAGGTGGCCTGCCTGCTGGGAGAGGCAATCTGTAGGAGGTGTGGAGTGAGCTAGGGGTGCCATGCTGAGGTCTAGGGCAGGCTGCATGGTGCCATGCCGGGAGGGGCTGGAGGCTGCTTGCCTTCTTGGGTGATTCCCTGGGAGGGAAATGAGAACAAAGTTCAAATTCAGGTGCTGCTGCAGCCAGAAGGGCTTGTGACGGGGCTTCATATTTCTGTCCTGCTTTCGCTGTGTTTGGCTGTGTGAGCCCCAGTCTGCTGAGACCGTGGTGGGCTTGTGAAAGCATCAAGGAGGGGGTGAGCGAGCCTACCCAAGTTGGGAGAGAGGGGACCATGGGAAGGCCCATGTCTACAGTCCCCTCACTTGGTGGTGTGTCTTTGTGCAGCCCCAACTGCATTTTCCTCCTTTTGTTCAACAAGGAAGGCAGGATGTAGCCCTGTGAGCAGACACTCCATGGTGCCTCTAAGGAAATGCTTGTTCCCACAGGTGTGGGACCGTGAGGGGACCTGGCTAGGGTGGGCTGTGCTAGCTCAGACCCTGTGCTCTGCTCCACAGAGAGGGCAAGGGGCTTCCCAAGAGGGCCTGCCCTCTTGTCTCATGAGAAGCCTGTTAGGGCCATAGAAAGGATTAAATAGGCCCCAGCATGGTATGGGAAAATGCCAGACAAGGGGAGCCCCAGCACTGATTCTGTCTCCCCCATGAACGTGGAGCAATAAGCACAGGTGCCCCTTAGAGACTGGTCACGTCCCTACACAGCACGAGACCCTGGGCTGTGGGAGCCAGCCTGCCTGGGTCTCAGTCCTGCCCGCTTTCCAGCTGTGTGACCATGGGCAAGTTTGACTCCTGTCTGTTTTTCTCATTTGAGCCCCAGCAGTGTCTGGATATTAGAAGATCCTGGCAATGCTTAGAAAGTGCCTCAAATGGAGCCCTCATTCACACACTGCTATCCTCAGCCCCAGTGTGGTGGCAGTAGGAAGTTGGGACTTTGTAAGTGATTAAGAATCCCATGATGGGGTCAGTGACCTTAGCAGGGAGGCCCAAGAGAGCTCTCCCTTGTCCCTTCTGTCACATAAGAATAGGACAGCACCTGTGAAAGGGGCAGCAGGCCCTCTCCAGGTACTAAGTCCATGGCAGCCTTGATCTTGACCTGTTCCAGATCTGCAAGACAGAAAAGTCTATTGAGTTATTATGTGTATTATGTGCAGACTAGGACAAAACCGGTCCTGGGTATGGGGTCCTGCCATCCCAAGCACCCAGCAATGTGGAGGCAGTGTTAGAACTATATCCCAAGTAGATGCTGGAAGAATTTTGAGAGGTACATGACAGAAACATCCCTCACTGCCCTGGACAGAGCTTGAAAGGCAGTTCTGTACTGAGAGCCTCACTCTTGGCAGATACCTAAGTCATTTCATGCAAAATTCTGGCCATTCAACAGTGATGTGGAACAAAAAAGAGACATGTTCCTAGACAAAGGAGAAAAGCTGATCTTCCCTGCAAAGTGGCAAAGAACGCAGCTGAATCTGTGTCCCAGCGGTCAATAGCAGACAGAGCTGAAGGAGATGGACAGGGGTGCTTAGCTCAGGAACTTTTCAAGGCACGTGTGTAAGGCGTGGCTTGGTTCCTCCAGCCTGCCTGTAGGAAAATGTAAGAAGAGGAGAAACTACCCAAAGATGGAACTGTTCAGCAAAAAAGGAAGCCTGGCTTAGCTATGTAGAAAATTCTCAGTCCGTCAGTATTACAGGAACTGTGGAGGTATAACCGAGTGACTGCTTGCCACAGACCCTGGTGTAGACTGTCTGACCTGGGCTGGGAACACAGGCCCTGCATGTCCCCCTGGGAGCCCAGATCGCTGAACACTGGCTCCTCTCTGTCAGCTTATATTTACACATGTATTTCCAAACTCCAGGGAAAATGGAATCCAAAACAGTTTACTTCGACGCAAAAACAATGAATGTCTTCCAAGAGTTTATGTACAGGCATGGGTTTCCTTGTATTGTACCCAGGCAAATGCTGTATTTCCCACAGACCTTTTGAGGTGCCCTTGCAGAAGACTCTGCCAGGTGGGATCTCTGCTTCCCCCTGGGGAGACTGAGAAATGAAGGGTTGGCCAGCAAGAGGCAGTGTTGAGATTCAGACCATGGCTGTGGGGCCTGTCAAGCCTGGCTCCCCCTCCGCCCTGCTGTCCTAGGAGAGTGGAACGCCCCAAGCAGGGTGGGGAGGGAGGCGGCCTCTGTCTGCTGCACCAGTCCCAGCCCCACTCTTCAAGGACAAAATATCCTGATGCCTCCACACTTCTCATCCCTCCCCACAGCCATTCCCACCCCTGCTTCCTCCTGCCCCCTACACTGGTCTTAATCTGGGAGCCCCAGGTAGGAAATGGGATCAAGAGCAGATGTGTGTGCCTGATGAGGAAGGACAGCAATGAAGCCTGGCTGCATTCACCCCACCTGTCAGGTGACATTGCAGCCCAGAGGACACCTGCATACAGCTAGCTGCTCTGGTAGAAGGCTACAGACTAATCTGGTCCTCCCGAGTGTCCATCCCAGGCCAGCAATGAGGACTCTTCAGAGGACATAGGACACAGGCAGAGGCTTTGAGCATGAGCCAGAAGCCTCGTGCCTGAAAGGCCCACTGCTCTGGAACCTGCCAGTGTCCCCAGCATGTCCATTTTGGACCTTGGAGACAGCAGATGTGGCCTGCTGAGCCTTGGTATCTGTGCTAATGCAGTGTCAGTCCGCTCAGCCACTCAGTCACACCCAGCTGTGAGCAAGGGTTATCATCCCCATTTGATAGGGATCAGAACTGAGCTCAGACATGCCGCCACTCCCTGGCAGAGAGGAGGTTCAGCCTGGATTCTGTCTGACCCCATCACTCCCTGCCACCCTATTCCTGCAGGGACTATGCAGGAGTCCTCAGCTGAACACTGGGAGTCTGGGATGGGACCTGAGACTATATTTCCAACACATGTTCAGGAGGTACCTTGGGTGACTGGCTCAAGGACCCCTGCGACAGACTGGAGACTGATGGGGAAGGTGTTTAGGAACCCCGACTGGCAGAGACTGCAGCCCCAGTTGAGGGAGCTCCATGGGAGCTAAGGCATGGTGGACGCTCCCTCACCATTCCATACAAGTGGTCCCAGCTTGGCAGCATGTGCAAGTTAATGCCAAGCTCAGCCCTTGTACCGCCTGCCCCAGCCTGGCACCCAGTGGTTTTATTCCTCAGTTGCATCTGTCCTACCTGTTCCTTTCAGCTGTGGCCCCCACACCATGTATATTCAAGAGAGGGGTAGGAAGGGGGTGGGGGAGTGAGAAAGCCTGGAAGCTGAGGGGAACTAGAGATGACACGTCAGCAGGAGGGCAGCAGCCATGGTTTCACCCCCTGGCAGGCATTCCTGTAACTGTGAGAAGCAGGGTCGGGGGTGGAGAGGAGGGTGTGTAGGGCCACCTCCTGCCAGGGGTGGGGGTCACACCTCATACCTGTTCCCTGACACTCATTAGCTGCAAAGGTGATGCTAAGTGTTTTTTTTATTCTGCTGAGTCTTTGCTGAGACCAGGAAGGGAAATGAGCCATAACAAAGCCGCAGCCCTTGGTGAGACTGCGTGAATGAGTGAACATCTTGTGCTTGGTGAGCCAGGAGGGCGCATGGTTGTCCTCACTCATGGCTGCTCAGTGCGGAGCAGGGGGCTAGGATGGGCAGGGGGAGCAGCGGTGGTAAGGGTTAACAGGAGGGATCCCAGTCACTCTGTGCCAGCCAGGGCAATTGGTACTCTGTACTGACCGCCGGCCTGCCAGGAAATATCCCTTTCCTTGTTCGTAGCCACTGAGGATCTCAGGTGGCAGTTCCCTATGGGCAGGGCCCAGCCACTTGGATCTGGGGCTCATGCTGGAGACCACTGGGCAAGTCATTCACCCTGCCAAAGCTCTGTTTTGGGGGAACCTGAGGAGACCTCACCAGGTTCATGGGAAAGTGAAATACAATTTATTCTGGTGTAAAAATATTTGAAGTCCTGGGCCCGGCGCGGTGGCGCAGTGGTTAAAGTCCTCGCCTTGCACGCCCGGGATCCCATATGGGCGCCGGTTCTAATCCCGGCAGCCCCGCTTCCCTTCCAGCTCCCTGCCTGTGGCCCAGGAAAGCAGTCGAGGACGGCCCAAAGCGTTGGGACCCTGCACCTGCGTGGGAGACCCAGAAGAGGCTCCTGGCTTCGGATCGGCATAGTATCGGCCCGTTGCGCTCACTTGGGGAGTGAATCGTCAGACGGAAGATCTTCCTCTCTGTCTCTCCTGTCTGTATATCTGCCTTTCCAATAAAAAGAATAATAAAAATAAATCTTTAAAAAAAATTCAAAAAAAAATTTGAAGTCCTAACGTGCAGGAAGCGGCAGAACCAAGCGGACACAGTGGCCAGGTACACCTAGCTCTTTCTGCGCAAGGGCCATGTTTTAGGGCAGCAGGGCTGTGTGTCAAGGTGGCAGGGCAGTCTGGTGTCAAAGGCCATGTGTCAGGGCGACAGGACAGCCTAGTGTCAATGGCTGTGTGTCAGGGCGGCAAGGCAGCCTGGTGTCAAAGTCTGTGAGGGCAGCAGGAATCACAGAAAGCTCCTGGCATGCGCCAGTGTCCCCATGGAACTCCGAAGAGAATCAGACAATGTTGGATTTTAGATGTGAGCTCGGCGGATCCCAAGCCTACCTCAGTCACCAGTTCTCTACATGCAGCTTGTGGGTTATGGGGACTGCTAACCGTGGATACACAGGGCATTAAATGACACAGAATCCCAGCACATGGAACCTCTTTCTGCCCCTGGACCCCCTCCTCCATTGTTCTTTCCATCCTGGTGACTCATGGGAGAAACTATGGTTTCAGTACTTGAATTCTTCAACACTTCTCCAAAACTTGACACTTTCTTACTGAAGACTTTAGTCGCTGGTGTAGGAAGTCAATGTTTTCATTTGTATGTCTTTCGGTTGTTTCTTTTGTGACAGGCAATATTGGTTTTTCATTTTCATACAGGTTCATTTTTGAAAGTAAACACAATGAAAGCAACTAAAGTTAAAAATATCATCAATGTAAAATAAAATACAGGAGATATTTGGACATGGCAGTTAGTCTTCAAGTTCCTTTGGACGTGCAGGCAGGAGTCTCCACACCCAAGAGCAGTGTGTGTGAATGTAACATATTGAAGAACATGGATAGCTGTCACCCCCTAAAAACAGCCACAGGTAAGTTTTTCCCTGCCCTGATTTTACATTTAGGACCCCAGTAACAAGAATCTTCTTTGCATGGCTGGTGAGTTCACTCTTCATTTCAGCCAAGGATAGAATGTTAGGGCTGACTGACAGCCCCCTCAACCTTGGGCACAGTCAAGGGGCCAGCCCTGGAGCTGGCTGGAACTGCATGTGCAGGGGTAAGGAACAGGAAGAAGTCAAAACAGAAGTGTAAGCAGAAGTACAGGACACAGGGCCAGAGTGGCCACAACATTTTTGAGGACTTGAAACTCCCCAGAGTGGAGGAAAACGAGTCCCAGAATGCCCTTGTTCTAAGTGAACAGCACAGGTCCATGCAACAGCTTGGGACCACTATGACTGACCCACTAGGCTCTCCTGGGCAGCCACAGCTTCAGGCTCGACATCAGAACCTTAAAGGGCGGGGGGCGGGGGCAGGGAGGGTTGATGTAAGCAACCATTGCTGTCAAGAGAAAGCTTCTGAAGCTGACTGTGGAGCCCCTAGGGCCGGTGGCACCGGCCGGCCTGGGAGCTCCTGTGATCAAGGCCCAGAGCCAGGGTGGGGCTCAGGCCAACAGGAGGACACCCTAGAGGATGCCCCAAGCTGCTGCCGTGAGCCTCCAAAGACTCAGCAGGGTCCAGAGAGGGGCCTAGGCCACATCTCTGGAGCCTAAGCCCCACCGGCCCTCCCTCTGGAAGCACTCCCAGGCCAAGGCCTCCTGGCAGCTCAACAGCCACCTGCCACAGAACAGATGGTGGAACTCAGCTTCCGGGAGCCAGGGGACTGAGTGACAGAGCCAATCCCTGTGTGGGGACAGGCGGTGGTTACCTGGCAACAGGATGAACGCCCAGGTGAGAGGGTGGGGCCAGCCGGGAAGAGTGAACAGGTGTGGAAGCAGGAGGGGGAGGCGACCTGCCAACTCCGGGGAAGGCTGCTTTTGCTACCCCCAGTTCCCTGGCTTCTACTTGGACTTGAAAGAAAAGTCCTTAAGGCACGTGATGGAAAGGACTCATTTGGGAACAAATGATAGGAAGGATGCCCCTGTCACCTGTGACTCACTGTGACCTTGGCACTTCATCGGGAGTATGTCATCTGTTCCTTATGAAATTACTTGTCTCCACCTTGTAAATGAGACAATTTAAGCATTGGGGCCATACTACCTCAGCTTGGAAGTGGCCCAGCTGGACTTGGATCTGGGTGGCCCTGAGCACAGGTTCGAGGCCAAGCAATGGACGTTCATTTCAATTCACCAGTCCTCAGTCCTGGCTTCTTCCTGGGTCCAGGAGCCCATCTTGGGGTTTTATGGAGTCTGAAGTTTAGACAAGGGGAGGAGGAGACACCTTTAGGGAAAAGAATTTAAAGTTGCAAAAATAAAATTAGATACAAAAAATACAACCATACTCGCTTCAGTGACAGGGTCAGGTTCTGAGAAAGGCATGGTCAGATGAATTTTTTATCATGCAGTGTCACCACCCTGGTTGTGATGTCACTGGGTGTTCTCTATGGGGCTGTGCTCTTATAAGTGGCCTGAACTTGCCCAAAGCAGCACCCTGGGGTACCTGATTGTATTCCCAAAATATAGAAAAGTCCCATTATGCAAATATCGGGTTGAATCTCAGCTCCCTTACTCACCTTGCAGGTTCCTCTGTGGTCCTTGTCCACCCCTCTGCCCAGGATCCCCTCTTGGGAGGGCCCCCACCAGAGGGGACCACAAGGCCTTGTCAGGCTATGAGGAGCAGGTTTGGCTTGCCAGGTGAGTTAAAAAAATTTTTTTTCCTTTTCAAGTCTTTAAAAATACACAGTCACAATGCTGTTTCTGGACCTAACAGATTCGGTAATTCCTTGCCAAGTGGTAATTGTTAAATGTTTATCTCTACACCCCACCCCTTGCGCGAGGCTGGGGCTCAGCAAGAGCTTCCTCCCGGGCTCTTGGCTGTGCGCAGCATCTGGCGCAGGGCTAGAGATCTAGTGGGTCCTGAGTGTTTGTGGATGGATACAGAGGAACGCCAGGGGAGCTGGGACTCTCTTGGCTTTCCTAGCAACCCCAAGGGTGTGACGCTACCCTGCAGGCCCACAGCCGCTCTCTCAGGCCTGCACAGGACTAGGGATCTGTCAACCACTCACATCCCTCATCCCACCTCAGCTTGGTGGGTGGCACAAGACACTAATCCTCCCCTGATGGTCACAGCCGGTTCCCCTGCACGGCTAATTCCACCTCCCCATGTAATCATCACACTTAGCCCTTCCAGTAAGGACTTGGCATCAACAGAGGCCTGCTCAGACTTTAGCTGATTACTGTCATCTGTCTGACCCCCAAGGCACCTACCAGGATGGTGAGGAAAGCACTGGGAGGGGGAGTGTTGTTGCGGAGCTGTGCCCTGGTCTCTTGATGACTCAGTTTCCCCTGCTGGGGAGTCAGGGTGACAGACCCACCTGGCATGTTCTGAAGAAAGGATCAAGCAGAGCAGTGTCTGTCAGGAGTGCCTGGCACTGCCCTGACACATTCTGTCACAGGTGTCTTTGGATTGTGTAATTAAAAAAAAAATTGTTTTTAAAGATTTACTTATGTGGACCTAGCATAATAGACTAGTGGCTCAAGTCCTTGTCTTGCACACACCAGGATCCAATATGGGTGCCAGTTCTAACCCCGGCAGCCCTGTTTCCCATCTAGCTCCCTACTTGTGGCCTGGGAAAGCAATCGAGAATGGCCCAAAGCCTTGGGATCCTGGACCCGTGTGGGAGACCCAGAAGAAGCTCCTGGCTCCTGACTTTGGTTCAGCTCAGCTCAACTCTGGCCGTTGTGGTCACTTGGAGAGTGAATCAGTGGACGGAAGATCTTCCTCTCTGTCTCTCCTCCTCTCTGCGTATCTGACTTTGCAATAACTAAAGATTTATTTATTATTGTTATTGCAAAGTCAGATATATAAAGAGCGAGAGACAGAGGAAGATCTTCCATCCGCTGACTCATTCCCCAAGTGACTTCAATGGCCGGTGCTGCGCCCATCCGAAGCCAGGAGCCAGGCGCTTCCTCCAGGTCTCCCATGCACATGCAGAGTCCCAAGGCTTTGGGCCGTCCTCAACTGCTTTCCCAGGCCACAAGCAGGGAAGCTGGATGGGGAGTGGAGCTGCCGGGATTAGAACCGGTGCCCCTATGGGTTCCCGACACATTTAAAGTGAGGACTTTTAGCCGCTAGGCCACTGCAGTGGGCCCAACAATAAATAAATCTTTAACAACAAACAAACAAAAATTTAGGATTTCCACAAAGCTGCATGCTGTGTTGGGGGTCCCTTGGCTGGCCCTGGTGAGACAGCCTTAAAAAAAATTGCTTATGTATCTGTAAGTCTTGATGACAAAAAGGGGGGAGACAAAGAGAACTTCATCTGCTCCATGCCAGATTATCAAAAACAGCTAGAATTAGGCAAGGCCAAGCTGGGAGAACCAAGCACTTCATCCAAGTCTCCCAAATGAGGGGCAGGGACCTGAGGCCCTGGACCATCATGTGTCAGCTCCCAGGCACATTGGTTAGGAGCTGGCTCAGAAATGGAGCTGCTGGGACCGGAACTAGTGCTCAGATGCAGGCTCTGGCCTCAGGTACATTGACTTCACTCACAGTACCACATACAGTTTTAAAATCACTACCCATTAGAGCTCAGCTGAGCTGAGCTGGAACCCAGCTTGCCCATCTCTACAATGGGGATAACAGTGCCTACATGAGTTTCCCTAAAGGACTGAACAACACGACTACTGGACCCAATGACCCAGGGACAGTGATAACTCCCTAAGTTGCCCACCAGGACTGGGCTGCAGCAGTGGGCCTTCTGATCTTTCTTTAGCTCATAGCCAAAGAAAGTAAGCCAACCAATGATTGTACCCACACCTTACAGACGGACAGAGGCCAAGAGATCAGTAAGATGCCTGTGAGTGCTGGAAGCCAGAGCCCCACTCCTCCCATCCCCAACCCCACCAGGTGTCTGCACCAGGAGGCAGGTGCTTAGCATTGCCCTTTTGAGGAGCCAGGTGTGTGCCCGCACGGATTACAGGTCTCCAGAGGGATTCCATTCCCCATGGGACCCCGCAGGAAGGCAGCTGCAGTGCTTGCTCTAGGAAATGGCAAAAGTGGAGGCCTCCCACCCCAGAGCTGCAGGTAGCTGAGGAATAGGTGGGGACCTGCCCAAGCCCAGTCTGGAATTGGCAAGAGCAAGGCTTCAGGATGTATGGGCTTCAGGACGCTTCCTGGCCTGGGGTAGGTGAGCATGATTCAAGTTCTCACAGTGCGTGTCAGGAGGCTGATTTTGGTTTCCTGGGGAGAAAAGCAGGGAGGGCTTGGGAACTGAGCCCTGGCTTTAAAACTCAAGGAGGTAGAGACAATGGAGCAGAACTCTGAGCTAGGCATGTCCTACGGGTACTGTCATCTGTGATAATAAAACTAGTTGGATGGGCCTGGCACAGTAGCCTAGTGGCTAAATCCTCACCTTGCACTCCTGGGATTACTCCGGCCAACAGAACCAGTAACATGGACACGGAGAGGGTCTGGGGATGAAGCCGACAGAAGACCAGTAATGGTAGATGTCTCTGCGAAGTCTCCCTTTATTGCGCCTTCACCTCTCTTTATATACTCTTCCCCCCACATGCTCATTTAGCAGCATGTTGGATACAGATGAGTCCAATTAGTCCAGGTGTTTTTAGCCACAAGCCCCATTCCTGTGCCTTTCCAGGCTAACGAGCACTAATCAACTCCTTAGCCCACAACATGGGATCCGATATGGGTGCCGGTTCTAGTCTTGGTGGCCCCACTTCCCATCCAGCTCCCTGCTTGTGGCCTGGGAAAGCAGTCAAGAATGGCCCAAAGCCTTGGGACCTGCATCCGCATGGGAGACCAGAGGAAGCTCCTGGCTCCTGGCTTCGGATTGGCTGTTGCCACTTGGGGAGTGAATCAGAGACCAAAAGATCTCTGTCTCTCTTCCTTTTTGACATTCCAATAGAAAAAAAAAATCTTTAAAAAAAAAAACTAGTTGGGCATCAACAACCTATTTTACAGATGAGTTAACTAAGGCAGATAATTACCTTGCAAGGAGTCACAGCTCAGGAAATGGCATGGCTGGGATTCGGCTTCGGTGCTGCCTGACCCTGCCTGTACTCTGCATCTCACAAGGGAAGTAGATGAGGCTCAAAGAGGGGCCAGTGATGTGCCCAGAATCTCACAGACAGCTAGGGGGTAGACAGACAACTGGTCCCCAAAGGCAAGACCCGTAGCCCCAAAATGAGCTCATGGAGTGATCTGTCCCATAGCAAGTCTTTAATGTCAATGACAAAAACACAGTGAGGATGGCTGGAGCTGTGGAGCGAGTGGTGAAGTACAGGTGAAGCTGGGGACCACCACCACCCCACTGCTCTTTTGGTTCAGGATTGGCCCCACAACCTCCACTCTGAAGCAGGGCTGGTGTCCTGGTCCTGAAAAGCAGGAGGCGTTGTGTGGCACTCAGCCTGCAGGTGGTGTCCTGTACTGCAGATCTGGTCTCCCCTGGGGGAGTTTTCCTGCAGTTGGCTCCTGGCAGTCAAATCTGTGATGACACCATGCAGAAACAGGCCCCTATATTTTTCCCCAGACACCCACTGGCTGTCTTGGGCAGAACAGGACTGGTCTCCCCCAGACTGGGAACTCACTTCACCTTAACTCTGTCCTCCTTAGCTATGCCCCTTGAATGGTTCTGGATGAGGGACTCCTAATGATTGTGGGGTTCCCAGCTGCTGCCCAGCTGTTTGTTGGCCAGTCTACCTTTAAGTTCTGCATCACAGTATACAAGTAGCTTATTTCCAGGATACTAATGTAGCTGATGGAATATTTGCAAAGTACTTGGCCCAAGGCAGGTGCTCAGCCGATGGGGACCTTTAAGGTCATCCTGCAGACTGTGGCTGCTGGCTTTTCCAAGTCTGTCTTATGTGGTGATGCCAGTCAATGGAAGCATATTTTATACCATAAGCCTCTGCCCTCCCCTCTGGCCTGGTGCTACTGTGGAGACAAGCCAGGCTGTGCCATGTGTCTTTCAACCTGGGTTCAAATCCTTGCCTCTCCCCTTTCCTGTGTGGAGCTTAGATGCTGCAGACATTTGGCCAACTCCTCCTGGGGGTCAGACTGGAGCCACGCACTAGTTCTGGCTGGGAAAATGGGGGGACATGGGTGACGTGTGCAGGTGTCACTCCTGGCCTGCCTCACTGACCTGTGTATGGACCCAGGGATGTGCCTTAAAAGAGGTCAGATGGGAGAGGACAGCACCCTGGGTTCCTAGCCCCAACTACAGGATGGCTACCTCCTAGCCCTGACGTATGTGCCAACAAATAGTGCACTGTATTGCTGCTGCAGTCTTTGAATTGGCTTATATTGCAGTATGACCTAGCTTGGCTGCGTGGACATGAGCTCCCTGTGCCTCGATGATCTGATCTGTGAAATGGGGATAAGATTGTCATGGAGCTGGTGAAGGTGTTGGGGGAGGGGTATTCCAGGTTATCCTTGCAGAGTAGGGAGAGGCAGGGCTGGGGTCCTGCTCTCTGGGAGTGCATTGTGTGATGGACAAGATAGACTGAAAAGGTTACTGCAGATCCCACACTACACACAGAGGAGGGTGTTGTCTAGATTTCTGAGGGTCTTGGGGTGGGGGGAGCAGGGAAGGCTTTCTTGCAGTGATTGAGCTGCAGTAGGGCCTGGAGCTGGAAGGGAGACCAGATGACTGGAAGCTGCTCCTTTTGTTGATAGACATTAGGGTTTGATGTGTGTCTGCTGGGGGATGCTGGAGGCTTGAAAGGAGCAGACCTGGCTCAGAGCTACCCAGTGGAGACTGCTGACACACCTGTGGCCTTATCCCTGCACCATGATCTGTAGTCTGTGCTCTGTAGGCTATGCAGTCACATGACACCCGGTACTCAGTTCAGAGCCCTACCATCTCTGTCTCTCTGTGGGCTACATGGCCTCAGATAGAAGGAGACAGACCCTCTGCACTGGTGTGGAAAGAGCTGCAGGATGTGTCTTGAGAGAGAGGGGAGAAAAAAAGGTGTAGGACAAAATGTGCAATAGGGCCCTGCTTGTGAACAGTAACTCCTTAACATTTTGTACCTGCCAATAAAATGTTGCCTTATCCCCCTTCCCTCTGCTGCCTGCCTGGTAACACATCTGGCTGCTACTTCTGTAGGCTGGCCTAGAGATGGAGCAGACCTCATTAATGTATTTATGCTCACCCTATCTCCACATTTTTTTTACATAAAGATTTATTTATTTTTATTGGAAAAGCAGATTTACACAGAGAAGGGAAGACAGAGAAAAAGATCCTTCAACCGCTGATTCACTCCTCAAATGGCCGCAATGGCCATAGCTGGGCCAATCCAAAGCCAGGAGCCAGGAACTTTCTCCAGGTCTCCCATTTGGATGCAGGGCCATCATTGACTGCTTTCCCAGGCCACAAGCAGAGAGCTGGAAGGAAAGTGGAGTAGCTGGGACACAAACCAGCGCCCATATGAGATGCCACAGGAAGGTGAAGGATTAGCCAATGAGCCATCATGCCCTCCCCTATCTCCACATTTTCACCCATTTATTGGACAGTGTAAGATTATTAGGAGGGAGACACTAACTCATTAACCCTGCTCCTGGCTCGTGCGCTATTGTCTCATGTTTTTAACTCTGGTTTCAACACAAGTGTGATTGTTTCACCTGACAAGATGCTTTGCTACGTGCTTACGGGTTCCCTTTCCATTGCTCTTTTTTCCCACTTGGACATTCCATTTTCCACCCAGGGCTGTGCTCTGTCTGCCTGAACTGTACCCTTCCTCTCGTGGTGACAGTTGAGCCATTCATACAGTTCAGAAGGACAGGACGACAGGGGTATGCCAAGACAGGTGCTTCTCCCAGCCCCTGCCGCCAACCAAGTGCGAGACCTTCCCATGTGTTCACAGAGCATTCACTCAGAGGACAGGCACCAAACTGAGAAGCATGGTTCATGTACATGGTCAGAAGTGTCTGCAGCAATGGTACAGTTCTGTCTGTGCAAAGAAGCAGGAAGCCAGGGCCAGGCTGTTTGGAGACCCAGGCTCAGCTGGTGCATGGCCTTTCCTGCTGTTCCATGTGCACACAACCCCCCAGTGCCACCTGCATCCCATCTGACTCCCACCACAGCCCTGCAGCCTGGGAGGGGCAGCCCTGCCAATCCTGGGAAGGTCCTGACCATAACTCCCATTTTCACCAGCACTTACTGCTGCTTCATGTCATCTGCTCATTCGAACCCTATTGCAGCCCCTCCTGGCACTGTCACCATCTTACCCAGGAGGAAAGCTTCTCAAGAGGCTAAGCCAAGATCCAAACCCAGCTCAGCCAAACAATGCCAGGGCCCAACTGTCACTAAACTCATTTTGCAGATGAGTAAACCGAGGCACAGGCTCAAATCCAGAGGAAGTGGCAGGGCAAGGACTCACAATGGGGCCACTCAGTATTAGAATCTGCTCCCCCCCAAGGGGCTCCTCGAGTGTGGTCTGGGTGGAGAGCCACTGCCCTACCCTTATCCACAGGAGCAGGTGTGAATTGCCCCCAGACTCTCTTCCTCCTTGGCTTCTCACTGTCCATTGTTTTCTGTGCTCCCCACATCTCATGTTCTCATTTGTTTCCTCATTTGTCTGTTTGGATAATGATGGCATAATCTTCAGGCGAGGTCCGAGGTCATCCACGCAAAGTTCTTGCAGCAAGATCAGCTTTGTGTAAATCCTTGTGGGAGAGTGGGGAGTGGATACTGTTTGCTGAGTGACTTGGTGTAGAAGCTGTCCCTGTCTGGGCCTCATCTTTTCCATCAGCTTCCCATCACAGAAGGTTGACTGTATAGTTTGCAAGGTGTCTTCTAGCTCTGAGGAGCCCTGGCAGCATCTCCTGGTGACTTTGGGAGCCCTGCCTTGCCTGTGGGTGTGGAGGCTGCAGCAGGCACGAGCCTCAGTGGGGGATGTCTGGCAGCCTGTGACTACTGTGTTGATGCCTCTTGCAGCCAGAACATGCTGGGCTGTGCCAAGTAGAATTGCTCCCTGTGGGCCAGGGGCTGATAAGGCTCTGGTTGTCCCCAGAGAGAGGTGAGAGGGTCCCCCAGGGAGGCAGGGCTTGGGGGTGTGCTGTGCCCACTTCTTCCCAGTGCCCAGGGCACTTGGTACCAGTCCTGGCCACCAAGCACCATTCTGTACCATGCATAATTCATGCCCCCGTGTGCCAATCTGTGCCAGCTTTAATTAGCTTCTAACTTTTTTGTCATTCATTTTGCTATGAACACCTTATAAATAAATGATGGGCCAGGGGAGCGGGAAACAGGGCAGGAACAGGAGGGGCAGGCCCAGCTCTCTGAATCACATCTGGGGGACGAGAGAGCTTCCCCAGCTGGGCCTGGGGGAGCCCCAGGCCCCATAGGGGGTTCCTGGAGAGCCTGTGGCCCTGCAGGTGGGGATCCCAACCCACTGTGTTAGCCTCTGCCGCTTGGCTCATCCACATGTGCCTCATAGAGCCACTGCAGCTGTGCCAGGCTCCAAAGGCTCACAAAACAAACTCAGGAGCACACAGGCTTGGTTTACGGTGGTAGGCACCACCCCAGGAGAAGGCAAGGGAGCTGGGCACATGTCGCTAACAGGAAACCACAGACAGTGTGCAGCAGCTGAGGGCTGGGGGCTGAAGGGAGCCGGCACGAGCTGACGGTGATGGTGAGGAAGGATGCTCTACAGAGAGCCCTCCAAATGAGTGGATCCCTGTGGGGAGCGGAGGTAGAGCAGGAGTGCTGTTTTGCACTCATAGTTTACAAAGCATCTGACAGCGTGGTTTTTCTCTCTCTACCTGAATGGCAGCCTTGGGAGGTGTCTAGGGAGGCTGCAGGCTCTTGTGCCCGTTGGAGTTGGGAAAACTGAGGCTTGGGATAGGGTGGCTGAGGGCCAGGTTTGCTGCTGGCCTGATGGGCTTTATAGCCCTTGGTCCCTCCCTTCCTCCCAAGGAGGGGGTGGGCCTGCAGAAGCTGGGTGAGTGAATAGTTGGATGTGCTGGAAGCCATTTTTGGAGTCCCTTCCCCTGCCATGCTCCACACATTCTTCTGTCCCTGCATTGGATCCCAGGCTCTCAGCCTGGCACACTAGACCCGTGCCTCCTGACATTCCTCTCTTACCTCTTCCCAGGGCACTCCTTGGTCCAGTCCCACCACCAAATCTCATGGAGTCCATTACCTGTCTGGCCTCCTGTCTCACCTCATGCCTGCTTTCGCACATATAGTCCCCACTTTTAGGAATCTCCAGACCCAGGTACCTGAGGACTAAAGAGGAACTGATAGCCACAACAGGGATGTGCTGGCAGAGATACTTGCACAGAGGGGCAGGGGGCCTAGGACAGAAGGCACCTGTAGAGTGCTTATTTCCATCTTTCGCTTGTCTTCTTCATTTTGGAGGGGGTAGCAGGGCCCACTGCAGCAACGTAGACTCCCAATCGCATTGTTGGAGAATCTCTGCATGGTCCATACCACGGAGGGTTCTCCTCATGGTTGCTGGTAACAGAGCAACCAACCAGGGACAGAGCATGACTGTTCTAGTTACTTAAGGGGTTGGGGGCTGCAGAATCCACCAGAGGGCTGAAGGACAGGCCCAGACAGCAACGAGAACCAAGGGAGACTGGTAGCAGACAATATGACCCAAGAGCTGGGACTTTGCATATTGTTTTCTCATGGGTCCTTACTCAGTTCTAAACTTTGTGACTCTCCTCAAGGCTCAGTCAAGCGCAACTTCTGATTGGCCAACCTGGGTCATAGGGCATGTCCAAGAGGCAGAAGGCAGGACCAGGGACCACCAACCACTTTAGTAGGACCTGGTAAAACTTGCAGGTGCCACTGCATGTTGGGGAGCGTCCCCTACTGGCTGATGCTGTGTCCTGGACAGAAAGCATCTCAGGATCCCCAGGGCAGTCCCATCCCTCTGGTGCTGCACTGCAGGGTGGAGGGAGACCCCAGTGCTGGGAGAGGGGTGGGTGCTCTCTAAGAAGAGGGAGCAGGAAGAATGTAGAGCATGGTAAATGGACAGCGGTTCTGACACAATTTGAGGAATGGGAAACTCCATGAAGACAGAAAAGCTAGAATGTCAGTGCTTAATCTCTTGGAGACAGCAGCCTAAAATGTGTAAGATGGAGTTGCTGCTGGCTTAGGGAAGAGAGGCCCGAGTATTCTTCCCAGCTTGGAGCCTTGTGCAAACACTGACACCTGCATTCTGTTGTGCCCTTTACGGAGTAGAGCGTTTTTCACCCTCCCCCTCCCCCATATACAGTTCCTGGGGAGGGACTAGATGCATGCCCACAGGCCTTGGCATATGCTGTGCCCTCCACAGGGGACACTCTTCCACTTTGGCTTCTGTGACTAACCTCTTGGTTACCATGCCTGTACCATGTACAACCAGGCCCTCATGTTCCCTGTCCAGGCAGCCTTCATGGACTCAACTTCCTGGAGAATGAATCCCCCATGTCCAGTCTGTCCCTTCTCCCAATCCCTTCCCCACTTTGCCACACTTAGCTTGCCAGATTGTAACTGCTTTGTTTGCCTGCCTCTCTTGCGGACTAGGAGTGCCTCAGATAAGGCTGGATGTTTGCAGGAATGTGCATCCCTAGGGAGTAAGCCGCTCCCTTGTCTCCCCCCCTGCTCCCACCTCACCCCCCCCCTTCCCTGCAGGCTTTGATTTCTAAGCATTTGGGTCAGCTGGCCTGGGAGCTGGTGGGTGTACCTGGTGGGAGATATGCAAAGGAGGGAGAAGCCAGGACTTTAATTCACATTCTACCAAGTCCCCTCTGTGACTTTGGCTCCCGTAAGATGGGGTCCCCAGGAGTTCCTACTGCCTGAACCTTCTCTGGCAGAGCCTGCCTCCTCCTCTGGTCTCTCCAGCCCAGGGTGGTGGCATCTGGAACTTTGGGTTATTGCACTATTCCACTTGAATTCTCATGTGCTCACCTCATCACCATGTAGTTCAGGCCCTTCTTGAAATGCACGCCATGTCACACTCTCAGCGTAGACTGTGAGTAGTGCATCCCAACTCCCACCCTAGCACGTGGTCCAGTGGGGGCACAGAGTGGGTCCTTTGCAAGTGCTTGTGGAATCAGGTGGCTGCCAGAGAGGCTCCTGGGACAGAAGCATGGAACCTAGGTCAGGGGAGGAGGCACACTCCTGGAGCTCAAAGCTGCTTCCTTTGCTCCCAAAATGGCTGCAGCCAGAGGAAGTACAAATACAGACAGTGAAGTCTTAAAAAGAGGTTTAAGGGCAGGAGACACTTTGATATTTTACTTTTATGAATGAGGAATAGGAAGCCGAGAGACCAGTGTCCAGCAATGTAACCACCCAGCTAAGAACCATCCAGAACTCGGAGCCTGGGACTCCCAGCCCCCTACCCTGTCTCAATGCCACAACCATTATAGACCCTGAGACCATCGCTGCCTTTGTCTGTCCAGCAGCCTGCCTGGCACCCCCATTCAGCCACCCCACCTGTCCCATGGGAGCACCTGCTCATCTCACTCCCAGGGGTCCTTCCAGACATCCCCATCTCAGAACACAACTCCCTGTTTGTTCCCACAAGCCAGGAGCCTAGGGGCTCCTTGATGTGACCTCCTCCTTAAGTGGAACCCCTCTCTCTCCTGACCCTACAGATTTGCACCTCCTGAATGCCACCTCTCTCCACCTCTGCCACCACTTCCTGTTTCTGGTCCTGGCCATCATGTACCTGGATGGGTACAGCAGCTACAGAATTGGGAGTTCTGGCAGGGCAGGAATTTTAACGTGTAGGGGGAGGGGTATGGGTCACAGCTAAAATGTGCAGATTCACAGGGTAAGCTCAGTTGGTAAATGGCCAGCCAGCAGATCTTTCCAGTCTCGGACCTGAGTCTGGAGTTGTGAAGCTATCTGAATGGTAGGCAGGTCTGTGTTGTACTAAGCTTTTGCCATAGCCCCTGGGTGAGACCCAGATCTCTTGTGGGTAATAAGTTGCTGAGCCTGGTCAGAATTGGATGAGCATATTAGCTTTTCATCACTAAAATACCCAAGAGAAGTCATTTCCAAAGGTTTATGGTTTAGGAGTTCACAGTGCAGGACTGGGTGGCCCCATTAGCCTGGCATCTGATGAGGGTGGTGGATGGTGACATGTGTGGTGATGAAGGGTCACTCCATGTGATCACCAGTGGTCTCCAATTCTTTGGGGTGTGTGTGTGTGTGTGTGTGTGTGTAGGGGGAAGCACACTTATGTATCTTGAGTTAGTTTCTCTTTACAAAGCCCTCCTTCTGCCCCAAAATCCAATCAAGTGTGACCACTTGGAAGGGCCTCACCCTCAGACGTTGACTGGGTGAAGGTCCATCCTTAATCTGATGATTAAGACACTGGGGCTCTAACCCTCAAGGCAGGAGCCTTTGACACCCAAACTATCACGTACACCACAACGACCAGTAAATACCTATAACTGAAGCCTTTTCTGGTGATCTGTGACCCCCCATCAGATGAAGACATGTCCACCCATCTGCCTCCACCCCTCCCACCTGCTCAGGATCCCTCACTTTCAGGATAAAGATCAACGCCCTGCTGAAGACCCAGGTGCCTTGCACAGTCTGGTCCCTGCCCCCCAACAGATGTGTCATGCTCTCCGTGTGTGCTCCCCACACTCATCTTGCTCCTTCCCAGCTCAAGGTGGGGGGAGGAGGGCTGGCACCTGCTGCTTTTCCTGTGTAAAATGCTCTTCATTATTCATCCTTCTGGTCTCAACTCAGTCACCTCCTCCAGGAGGTCCTCCTTGATCCCCCAGGCAGTGACCACTACTGTACTCTGTCTCCTGCGGTTGATTCTGGCTGTGATTGTAGCCTGTCCAGTGTGTTCCATTGACTAATGTCTGCTGTCTTCATTGGAGGAGTCCCAGGAGCCCCAAGGCCAAGTCCATCTGGTCCCTAACCATGCTTCCAGAATCTTTTCTAACTTAGCACACTGCTGATTGAGAAAGAATACATGATTGATGGATGGTGAGGAACTGCAGCTTTTGAACCACATCAGGTCACAGTTCTAGCTCTGACTCCACCCCAGGGCCAAGCCACTGATGGCTGGAGCCTCTTCCCTCATCGTCAGCACAGAAACGTACTGGAACACATGCATCCCAAAGCCTAGCTCCAGGCAGCAACTGTCAGGGGGCTGACCTGGGTGGATGACAGGTCCAGAAGGCCTGTCAGGTAAGGCATTAAAAAGAGCATGTTGAGCCTGAGGATGTGAAGATCAAGGACAGGGAGCAGCCCTCTGTGCTCACCTGAATACAACCTCTCCAGGTCCAGCAGTCCTGTGGATCCGCATCCTGTGGATGTGTGGCTGTGGGTACCGTGTTGTGTGCCGTGGAGTGGCACAAAGTGAACGACAGAGAACCACGGCGCAGGACTCTGTCGAAGGGTCTTTGGCAAGAGGTTCTTCCAGTCCGGGGTCTCCCCTTTGCAATCGCTTGGAGGGCTGCATTTTGTGCTCAGGTGATGCAGGAGCACAGGTGGGAACCCAGGAGAGTGCGCCTCAGAAGGCAGCTGGTGGGAGTGAAGCGCACAAGCCAAGTGGCCCCAGGGACAACCAGAGGGACCGCTTGGCGACTCTGGAGCAGAGAGGGGGCGCTTAAAGCCAACAGATGGCGCGGGTTCATCTAGGCGCAGCGCCCGCTCGCTAGCTCGGCTTCCCGGGAGTGTTTCCTTGCTTAGCCCAAGGCGAGTGACAACCCGTTGCTGGCGGCAGGCTGGCCAGGCTCCCACGGCTCCCTGCTCCCCTCTGTGGGACTGCGGGCGGCCCGGCGGGGCGCGGTTCCGGCACGCACCTGGAGTAGCCTCTGCGGGCTTCCTCCCAGCCCCTTTGGGGAAATCGAGTTGCCACAACAGCCGATGCCATGACATCGGTGGAGGAAGGCTATGCCAGCACTGAAATATTCATGTTCTGAGCACCCAGCTGGGCTCTGTGCCGCTCCCGGGGGTCCGGGTGGGGCCGGGGCGGGAGCCGGGGGTCGCGGCAGCCGTGGTGGGCAGAGGCCAGGCGGCGGGCGGGGGCGGCGTGCGGGGCGGAGGGGAACGGGGCAGCGTCAGGAGGCGGGGTCTGGGTGGCGAGGGGCCGAGCGGGGCGGAGGAAGCGAGGGAAAGTTGACCGCGGACTTGAGCGGCAGCAGCTGCAGCAGCAAAGCCGAGAGAGGGGCGCGCGACGAGCAGGATGCTCGGCCCCAGGACACGTCCCATGAAGGCCGGGCGCTGAGCCGGGGAGGGAGAGGCAGGGCGTGCCGGCCCCGGGCATGGAGCGAGTGGGTACAGAGCCTCGGGACGTTTTGGCACGCCACGGGCTCGCCTGAAGTTGTGAGAGGCGAGCGGCGAGCGGGCGGCCCGCCCAAGGGGACCCCAGAGCGGTTAGTGCGCAGCGGATGAGTCTTCGCACCGGCGGCGGCGAGACGCGGTGGTGGTCCGGGTCCAAGCAGGCGGCCCACGGGGGTCGATTCGGCGGAGAACAGAGCCCGAGGCGCGGCGCGGCGCCGCTCCACACACGCACACGGTATCCGCACACCGCCCTTCCCTTCTCTCTTCCCTCGCCTTCCGCGCGCGCGGGGAAAGTTGGAGCCGCGGGGTCGCGACCACAACCCTGGAGCCACTTGTCCCCAGCGTGGCGGTACCTGAGGCGGGCTCTCCGGGGGCCGGCCCTATCTATCCGGGACGTCTGGTCCCAGCCCTGCGTCCTACTCCCCGCTCCGAGGCTGTGGCCAGACGCGCGGCAACTTTGTTTCCCGGGAACTCGCATTCCCTCCGTGTTGGCCTTGGGAAGACGCTCTCCTAGTCCTGTCCGCGTTCCTGGGAGCTTGAGCCTGCCGGCACTTTACTCCCCAGGCCTTTGAGAGGGTGCAGCCTGGGGAGGGTCTTAGGGGTGAAGAGGGCGTTGGAATCCGGTCCCTTTCCCTTCTGAGCTTTCGTCCTCGTTTGGACTACGGAGGTGGGGTGGGGTACACCCCCATGGCTGGGTGGGCAGCAGCTGTGCTAGTGGGACCGAAAGTCACGTAGCTTTCTCCCTTTCCCTTCACTACACCCGCGGAAGACCCCCCAGGGACTCCTGCAGTCTCCCCAGTCCCATTTGGCTGTGGGAAAACGCGCCCCTCGCGGAGCTGGGAGCTTCGTGTGGTCAACGCATGGCTTCTCCAGCCACGAGGCTGGTCTGCTACCGGCAGTGCTGCCCATCTCACACCGGGAGCGCTAGCCTTTCATCTCCCTGTCTCCCTGGCTCTCTGGCAGGTGAGGCCAGAAGGCGTTCAGAGACCTTGTGTTCCACATGGTGGTGGTGGGGCCAGCCCGCGGACACCCATTGCCTTGCTTTTCCGGAGCTGTCGCCTAGGGCTGCTGCCTTGGCCGTGCATAGGTCCCCTGCATTTGCCACCATCCCACTACCCACCGCCCTACTGCAGCCCCAGTCCCTGCCTGGACGCTGTCAACCGCCCGCTGGGAGGACATTGGCCTGTCCAGGATGGTAAAGACTCCCACCCCCAGCGACAATTCAGGAAGTGGAGATGCTGCCTCTGCTTAGGGTACTTTGCCCTCTGCTTCCAGTGCCTGAGCAGGTGTCCCCCAACCCAATTGGGGTTTTGAAATGAGCTGGAGAGGCCCTGAGGCAGTGGTTGGGTTGGGTGGGAATAGACCCTTGTACAGAGGAACATTTCGTGTGTGTGTGTGTGTGTGTGTGAGAGAGAGAGAGAGAGAGAGAGAGAGAGAGAGAGAATGGGCTTGAAGTGCCAGTGAGGGCCAAGTGCTAGGTGTGGATGAGTCAGCCAGCAGTCGGTCAGTGAGCTGGCCCGGAGTTAAGGCTTGGTTCATGGTGCAGGGGTAGTCGCACTGCGGTCAGCACCTGCAGGGGCGAGGAGGGGGGTGGGGGAGAACAGATGTCAGTCTGCAGAGGAGGCGGGCTTGAGCAGGAGCCCCCAGGCTGGGGGATTAGCATTGCCTGGTGCTATTGCCTATGGCTGAGGATGGTAGGAAAGCAGAGTGTTGTGTGGCAAAGAAAGTAGCCGTGGGGTGGAGAGGTGGCACTACAGAAGTGGGTGGTGTGAATGGGGAGGCTCTGGCTGGCGCTGGGCGACAGCGTCAGGGATAGGAGGCTAGAGCTGTCCTGCTGGCCTTGTTCACACTGCCGCCCAGGTGCACCTGACTCTGGGCAGCAGAATCTGCATGTCTGCCTCCTAAGGGCCTGGGTGGAGGGGGACAGTGGTAGAGGATTTTTGTTTTCTCCCATGCAGCTCACCGTCCAGCTTGCTGTGGCGTATGAGACTCATTCCTTTGAGGTAAATGTGTTAAAAGGAGCCTCTTGGAATGTCTGAAACATGTACATTTCTAGAAGGCCAGGCTTTTCTGGAAGCTGGTTTCCCCTGCATGTGGTCCGTGCACAGTAGCATCAACATTCTGCAAGAGCTGGTCAGAAATGCCAAGTCCCTGGCTCCTCCCCAGGTCTTCAGAATCTGAGTTTGTGTGGGATTAGTTCTTTGAGGGGTGTGTGCACTCTGGCTCACAGTACCTTCTAAGGGATCAACTTCACTGTCTTTCTTTTTTTGTTGTTTTAAGATTCATTTTTATTGGAAAGTCAGATTTACAGAGAGAAGGAAAGACAAAGAGGAAGATCTTCCATCCACTGGCTTACCCCCCAAAGTAGCTGCAATGGTCAGTACTGAGCCACTCTGAAACCAGGATCCAGGAGCCTCTTCCAGGTCTCCCATGTAGGGGCAGGGTCCCAAGGCTTTGGGCCATCCTCGACTGCTTTTCTAGGCCACAAGCAAGGAGCTGGAAGGGAGGTGGAACAGCTGGGATATGAAACAGCACCCATATGAGATCCTGGGCATGCAAGGCAAGGACTTTAGCCACTAGTCTACCATGCCAGATCCAAGACTTTCTTTTTAAAAAGTTTTTTTTTTGGGGGGTGGTGGTGTTGGCATTGTGCCATAGTAGGCAAAACCGCAGCCTGCAATACCTGCATTCTATATAGGAACCAGTTCAAGTGCTGGCGATTCCACTTCTGATCCAGCTTCCTGATATATGCTGTGCTAGATGGCCCCAGACCATGGGCCTCTGCACGATGGGGAGACCCACAAGAAGCTGCTGTCTTCTGTCTGGCCCCCAGCCCTGGCTGTTATCTCACTCTATAGTAAGTAAAAATTGTAAAAAGGAAAAAAAATTTAATTTCACCTATTCAAAGGCAGAAAGAATGAGAATCTCTTTCATCTACCTATTGACCCTTTAAATGCCTGTGTCAGCTGGGGCTGAACCAGGTTAGTGCCAGAAGCCTGAAACTCCAGCCAGATCTCCCTTGCAGGTGGCAAGGGCCCCAGTACTTGTACCATTTTCTATCTCCAGGATTCATTAGCAAGAAGCTTGGGTAGAAGCAGAGTAACTGGGACTTGAGCCGGCTACTCTGAGACAAGCCATGGCCCTGGTATGGTGCCTTGGAGTGAGAGTTCATTCTTCCTGAAGAGGGAGAGAGTGCATAATGGATGAAAAGAGGCCTGGAGTGGCTTTCCCGAAAGGGTTAGGGGGTGCATTGTGCTAGGGTTGGGTTAAGGTCCACCCCTGGCCCTGAGAGTGGGATGGGACTGTTCCCTACTAATGTGGCAAGGGTGTCTGTTTTTGAGGTCCCTCAAGCTGGCTCAGTGTCAGCTCAGTTTTCTGTGATGTGCAAACGTTGCTGTGAGCTTCCCGGGGCCAAGAGGGGGTGGGCCAGGATCAGGTCTCTATAAGCTAGGGATGCAGAGCTGACTTCTAGGATGCCTCGAGTGGTACAGATACCTGCGCCCAGGATGACATGGCATGGTGGGGGGGATGGCACACAGCACCTCTCCTCTCTGTGCCCCACTCACAAGGCTGGAAAGGCTCCTTGATGACACCCCCAGGCTGCCCCCAAGCTCAGAGAAGGGAAGGGTGGTGTCAAGGCTGCACCGCATCCCAACTCCACACATCCCTTTCCATCGCTGTGGGGAGCCCCCCTGCTCTCTAAGCAGCAAAGATGATGTTGAAGTGTGATGACAGGTCAGTTTCCTGCCTCCTGGAGGGGCATCAGTGTCCAGGTTGGCCTGAGAGCCGGGCATCTGCAGGACAGCGGGAGAGGTTTGGGTTGGAGGCATAATGGGGCCAGCAGGTACAAGGTGATTATGCAGGCCCACAGGACCAGCCCTACAGAGAGGTTCCCTGTGCCCCCTCAGCCAGCCTCCTGGTTAGGAAGTGGGCACTCAGCCTGGCACATGGTGGAGGGAAGGGGCTGTGCAAGGACTGGTCTGACCCTATTAGAGGACCCTGTGGGGGATGCTTATATGGTTTTTTCATCCATTTGAAAATTTTTGAGTGCAAATGTGTACAGGTTGATGAAAGTTTTGCTGTCCTTAGCCCTCGGGTTTTTAAACACTTCATGTCTTAATGCATAAAAATGGTCTTAAAAAGTCAGCTTAATCGACTTTGAACTCACTGGTTTCAAATTCAATTGAAGCCTCAATTTGGGTTCCCGAGAACCATGGGCAAGGCTGTTTTTCCGTAATAGGTAAGCAGGGCCATTGAGCTTGTCAGGGCATTGGAAGCTTGTCTGGAAGAAGTGGGGATGGGGTTAGATTTTTTTTTTTTTTTTTTTTAAAGATTTATTTTTATTATTTTTTCATTGGAAAGGCGGATATACAGAGAGGAGAGACAGAGAGGAAGATCTTCCGTCCGATGATTCACTCCCCAAGTGAGCGCAACGGGTCGATACTATGCCGGTCCGAAGCCAGGAGCCTCTTCCGGGTCTCCCGCGCGGGTGCAGGGTCCCAAAGCTTTGGGCCGTCCTCGACTGCTTTCCCAGGCCACAGGCAGGGAGCTGGAAGGGAAGCGGGGCTGCCGGGATTAGAACCGGCGCCCATATGGGATCCCGGGCGTGCTAGGTGAGGACCTTTAACCACTTGCGCCACCGCGCCGGGCCCGGGTTAGATTTTTTTTAAACACAATATAAATTAGATTTAGTTCAAGGGGTCATGGGAAGATTGGTTTTTAAGACTTATTTATCTGAAAATCAGAGAGAGATCTTTCATCTGCTGTCTGGTTGGGCTGTGGCCAGGTGATGCTGTGTTCTCTAGCCCTGTGGTTAAGGGACCAATACACACAGAGCATTAGCTGCACCTGTAACCAGTTCTAACCTTTTGAGAAGCAGTTTCATTACAGGCAGCTAAGCAGAAGCTCCACCCCACCCCACCCCGCCCCAGCCCATGCTGCACTCAGCTCCAGGAGTGTACCTTTGGAGAAGTGTCAAACTTGCATGCCTAGAGTTTGAGGACAAAGGAATAAAGCAGTGGCAGCTGGGATCAGTAGGGAATAGTGGGGGCTGTGGAGAATGGCAGAGCAACAGGTGTCATAAAAAGGATGCGACCATAAGCAGAATTCACTTGTGGAGTTGAAGTTGGGATGATTATGACTGGGGATGAATGACTGGGACAGAGAATGTAGCTTGTTTTGAGTATCTGCAGCCATGGTGAGTGATATTTTTGCAAAAGAGCCAATTCAGAAAGCGTGAGAACAGGCCTTGTCTGGATTCAGTATGGAAATAGCTAAATCCCATGGGGCAGAAAGATGCATCTGCATGCCCACCTTATGGACGAGAAGGGCATCCTTGAGAAACTGATTGTTTAAGAAGGAGCCGTGTGGAGACAGCTTTTCCGGTTTCATTGGGAAATGCGATCCATGTGAGGAGGAGGAATTGGGTGGACTGTGCAGCTCTGCATCTGTGGGTGGTTGGTTGGGGTGCGTGGGCTTCGGGGATCTGTGCAGCAGAAGTCTGCATGGCTCAGTGTGTGGGGGTGCTGCAGGCTGTGTTGTGGACTGGGAGCAGCGGGCTCTGGTTTAGGCCTCTCATTTACACAGACTCCAGCCCCAGGCAAGGGCGGGTCTTTCTCACCTTAGCTCTCCCCATCTTCCTGGTGTTTGTAAGGCATCTTGGAGTCTATTAGGCAGCATTTTTGATGATGGGGTATCCATACAAAGCACAGCGATGGCTTGTAGTCCATCCCATTGACATAGTCAGGTTAGACACATCCTGGTCTAGCAAAGAGGTGAGGCGGCCCCTTGTTTTCAGTACTTGATGATCTATCCATTCCTAAACTGACTTTTACCTACAAGTAGGGTGTGTGTATGTGTGTGTTTGCTGTCATGGTGTTTTTTTTTCCCCCCTTTGGGAAATAATTACTGATAACATTTTTATAAAATCTAGCAGTTTCACACAAAATTGTAGAATTCTGGCCACTTGGGTCTGTGTGTTCAACTGCCGGGTTATGGGCTGTGGCTCAGTTGCCCCTGCCCTTTGCGTGGTTACCGTCCTCCAGTGGAGGGCTCTGTGGACAGAGCATCTCTGGCACTTGTTGCTTCATCCCAGGCCACCTCATGTTATTCCAGAGACACTCTTCTGCCATAGATACCTAACTTGCAGTCCTCCTGCTCTCCTGCCCTCTTTTAGATTTCAGGTGTGCTTGTAAGCTGTACTTCTCCATAGTCCCTCCCTTCCCTCTTGTCTCACATTTGTGTTACCTTCTGGCTCCTTTAGCCATTTGAATTTGTGATCTCTGCTGAAGGGCCGCAGGAGTTAGTAGGCAACAGCCAGTCCTGCCATTTTACAGACAGGGAAACTGAGATCTGTGCTGGCAGGGGGGTGAGGAGGGAGGCTTGTTCAAGGCCTTTGGAGGAAGCTGGGCCTGGAATGTGACCCCTGCAGTCATATCCCAGCTCCGCCCACCTTCATCAGCTTGAGGAGGGCACCAGGGCCTTTGTCTCCCAGATCCCATGGGTTTGGCCCTGCAATCAGGCCTCCTGCTGTGCCCGCTGGCTGATCAGCCTGGGAGGGAGAGAGGGGGGATTCTCACACGGCCTGCTTTCTCTGCGGCCGGCCATGTCCCTCCTCCACAGGCTGTTAGCAGCGTGGCCTCCTCCTTAAAGGCCGCACTGCATTTGGAGAGGGCCTGAGATGCCATTTGTGACAAGGGCCCTGCGCGCCACCTTGATTGTGTCTGTTCTGAACCAAGGCTGTAATTTGGGAGCCAGTGAAAGCCAGGAAGGGAGGAGGGGAGGGAGGAAAGAAGAGGGAAGAGAAAAAACAAAAGGAGCAATTGGCTTTCCCAGGCTGGGGTTAGGGGGTGCTGGCTGGGTCCCTCTGAGGGGCACCCTTCTGCTCTGCGCACTCCTGTTCCTTGCAACCTCCTGCTCTAGGCTGCCCAGGACACGGTTCTCTTCCCGCACCCTGTGTCTGCTCTGCTCTGAGCCATCCCTGGTCTGGCTGTGGGTGCATCCTGCCCGCCTGTCCTGGGCTGGAATTGCTCAAGTCATCTCCAAGGGACCAGGGTAACAGATGTCTAGGCCATGCCTTTCTCTGTCTCTCCCCTGGGGCCTCGGGCCTGGTGTTAGAGGAGGAGGCTGCTGGCACATGCCAGGCAGCGGCTCTGGGGACAGGGGCAGGTTTGCTGTCACTGAGGTGCTTCATTCAGCCATTTGGGCCCACCATATTGAGTGTTGCCCCTGCCTGTGGCTGGGGGTTCCTGCTGAGAGTGCACCCCCTGTCAGATCCGAGGAAACTTCCCGAAGTAATAGGAAACGAGTCCTAAGAGAGAAGTTTATTTTGATGCAAGGAAATGGAAGATGCAGGCGTACAGAAGGTTTTGAGCAAACTAATGAAGAATGTGTCCAACAAAAAACATGTGCAGGTTTCAGATTTCTTTGCCCCCAAATAAACAAACAAAAAATTTTTTTAATTGGAAAGTCAGGCTTTACAGAGAGAAGGAGAGACAGAGATAAAGATCTTCCATCCACTGATTTACTTTACAAGTGGCCACAGTGGCCAGAGCTAAGATTTGAAGCCAGGAGCTTCTTCTAGGTCTCCCATGCAGGTACAGGGTCCCAAGACCCTGGGCCATCCTTAACTGCTTTCCCAGGCTATAAGCAGGGAGCTGGAAGGAAAGTGGAGCAGCTGGGACATGAACTAGCGCCCATATGGAATTCAGGCACATGCAAGGTGAAGACTAACCACTAGGCTACCATGCCGCGTCCTCAAATAAGCAACTCCCAATTACATTTCCATGAGCTTTTTGAAGTATCCTTATATATATATATAAAGGAAACATTATGCTGATAATGTGTCACTTTAGATTTCCCAGTAGCCACCTTAAAAATCTTCAGGCAGGGAAATTATTATTTCGAATTTCACTCTTTTGAAAGGTAGAAAGAGAGAGCAAGCCTCACGCACTGGTTCATGTCCCCCAGATGCTTGCAACAGGCAGAGGGGAGTCAGGTTGAAACTGAGAGCCAGGAAGTCGGTCTGGCTCTCCTAGGTGGGTGGTGGGGTCCCATTGACTTGTGTGATCACTGCTACCCTCCAGGGTCAGCACACTGGCAGGAAAGTAGACTTGAACCCAGGCAATATGTTATGAGACTTGGGGTGGAGGGGTCTCTGCCAGTCCATTGAGATTATTTTTGATAATCAGCTCTATCTACCAGATTGTATCCCATTTTTGTTGGAAAGGCAGAATCACAGAGAGAGACAGAGAAAGATCTTCTGTCCACTGGTTCACTCCCCACACAGGCTGTAGAGCTAGAGCTGAGGTGTTATGAAGCCAAGAGCCAGGAGCCAAAAACCAGGTCCAGGGGCTTACTCTGAGTCTTCCACACACCTGTAGGCTCCCAAGGCTTTGGGCCATCCTCTACTGCTTTCCCAGGCCACAGGCAGGGAGCTGGATGGGAATTTGGAGCAGCCAGGGCATAAAGAAATGCCCATATGGGATCTTGGCACTTGCATGGGAAGGATTTGCCAATTGAGCCATCCTGTTGGCCCCCCAAATATTATTTCAACCTGTAATTGATAGAACTCATTATTAGTATTTGGAGGTTGTTTCTAGTGTGTTCTTTGCCAGATCTGCAGGGTGTTTTGCATTTATAGTGCCTCTCAGTGTGGACTCACGCGTGCTGCTGTGTGGTCTTACATTGGCGTATCTCCGTGTAAGCACATCCCCATTTCCAATGCTAAGCAGCCTGGTGGGGGAATCTGCACTAAATACACATGGGCAGCAAATTGAGGGGCCTGGAGCTGCAGAGAAAACAGGATGAGGATATTGTTGGAGGTGGCATCTGTGCCCCTGGATCTGAGAAGTGGGTATGGAGGACTCAGATGCCATTGAACAGAGGGAAGCTTGTGCCTCCTGCACAGAAGACCACAGATCCCCGCAAATGGACAGTGCAGATGTGGGGCCCAGCAACATTTTAGAAAGATTTTTTTTTTCTGATATTACTTGGTTGGAGTGTCCCAGCATGGTGTGAGATGCGTGGGAAGTCAAGGAAGTTGGGGTGTGTCTTGGAGCATTTGGGATCCTGCGATGCCTGATAGTCTCCCCTTCTGGACTTGGGGTGGGGAGGGGGTCTTGGGCTTGGTACAAGTTCCTTACCCTAGACTGATGCACTTGGGCCAGGTACCTACAAATCTCTGCTGTCTGGGTTTCTCTGTGCTTGATCCCACCAGGGTGAACACTCGGGCACCTCCAGGGCACAAGTTCCTTGCTGGTGCAGGCACTGACCAGCTGTACCTACTCTCCCTGCCTGGCCCGACACTTTGGTGTTTTCAAAAAGATTCAGAAGTCTAGATTTAAAGAAAAAGCAAATCAACAATTGAAATGTTAGCAACTAATTTAAATATTAAAAGTGCTGCAAGACCACTTGTCCATTTGGGACTAGTTCCTGAGCCTTCTCTGTGTGCTGCGGGCTGTCCCAGGCTCCAGGGTCCTTTGGGGATCCCTTCCCTTGGGCATGTATATCACACAGGGAACTCTTCAGCCAACTGCCTGCCAATTTGTTTTTATTTTTGTTAAAGATTTATTTAATTTCGTTATTGCAGAGAGCAGGAGAGACAGAGAGGAGAGACAGAGAGGAAGATCTTCTGTCCAATGATTCACTCCCGAAGCGACCTGAAGGGGTGAAGCTGTGCCGATCCAAAGCCAGGAGCCAGGAGTTTCTTCTGGGTCTCCCACACGGGTGCAGGGTCCCAAGGCTTTGGGCCATTCTCGATTGCTTTCCCAGGCTACAAGCAGGGAGCTAGATGGGAAGTAGAGCTGCTAGGATTAGAAACGGTGCCCATAAGGGATCCCGGCGTGTGCAAGGTGAAGACTTTAGCCACTAGGCCACTGCACCAGGCTCACCTGCCAGTTTTTGACCTTTACCCCAGACTTAGAATGACAGAGCTGACAGTAGTAATAAGGAATATTAAGTAAGCACTTGTTGTATGCTAGGCTCTGCACTTAGCACTTTATCTAAAGTATCTCATTCTGTCTTGTGACCTACCTGAGAAACAGGGTCTACTGTTACCTGTGTTTTACAGACTTTACCTGTAATTGATCTAGGCTGAGGGATGTTCAAGTGCATACAGTGTTCAGGCAAGGGACATAGAGAAAGGGCGGGTTTTTTTTTAAAAGCCGATTTGTTTGAAAGAGGGAGGGGAGGAAAAGAATTTTTCATCTTTTGGTTCATTCCCCCAAATGACTGCAACAGCTGAGGCCAGGCCGGGAGCAAGAACTTCATTTGGGTCTCCCATGTGGGTGCAGGGTCCCAAGCACCAGGGCCATGTTCTGTTGCTTTCCCGGGCACATTAGCAGGGAGGTGGATTGGAAGTGGAGCTTGAACCCATGCTTTGATGTAGAATTCCAGGTGGCACCTTGCAGATGGCAGCTTCACCCATTGTGCCACACCACCATCCCATTTTGGGAGACTTTTATGAGATACATGAATGTTGCAAAATTATATATGTGTGTATATATAATATGATAATTAAATATACGGTTATATTTCATTATGCATTATTATGCATTAGTGACTTAAACTATGCAGGGCTCACAAAATATGTGCAGATAGATATTTAAATACTGTGCCAACCTCCACACCTGAAGAGCCACATCTTTGGAATGACTTGTTGCCTGCTCTGTCCATCTGGCCCCCATCTTCTTGAAGCGGTGTATAAGTCTCCAGACATTAGTGAGCACCTGCTGTTTGCAGAGCATGATACATGGCACACTAAGATACAGAAGTAGACAAGTGGGCCATGTGTATTCTACAAGCTCTTGGCGAGCCATGTTTGGGATTGTCAGTTCAGAAAAGAGAAAGAGGAAAGTATCCTGCAGCTGGCTGACTTTGGGACAGCTAGCCTCTGGTGTCTGCTGGTCCCATCATGGTTTTCCTTTTTGGCTCTTCTCCCCAGTTCTCCCCTTCCTGGGCAGTGCCTCTGGGGCACCGTGTAGGTGACTGTGTCCTTGGAAGGGGAGGGGAAGGTCAAGAGATGTGTGAGGAGTTGGGGTGGTTATAGGCTGGACCAGCAGGGCTTGGACTGCTGCTGCCAGCCTCAGAGCTGTTGGAAACTGGAGCTCAGACCGGAAGAAGCGAGCCCATGAATAATGCAGCGGGAAGGAGGCTGTTAACTAGGTGACCTCGTTGAACCTGTGTATTTCGCAGCTTCCCCAGCAGCGTGGTGGAGGGTGTTGGAGGCAAGGGCAGAGGGACACAGAATTGGCCTGGTGGGGACACAGTCCCTCCACTTCCCCTGCCCCTGTCCATTCAGCAGCTTGTCTCTGAAGTTCATTGACCTGGCCGCGGCTTCTCCTCTGTGTGGCCTGGGTGACCTTGATCACCTGTGAGTGTCGCCCTGCTAGATGTGACTCCCAGGTCTAGACAGCAGGCCTATCCTCATTCTCTGGCACAGGTTCTGGCATAGGTGTGCTGTGTGACCTGTGGCTGCCTCTCTGAGCAGGAAGTCTCCAGAGCAGGACTGCTTTATCTTGTCTTTGCCTCCCACTATTGTGTATCCATCATTCTCAGCCTGTATGCACGCTGCTCTCCCCCTGCCCTGGTAGGAAGTTGTTGCTCAGCTGCCAGGTGGACAGAGGCAAGGACCACTTCTAAGGTGCCATGCTCCCAGCTTCAGCAGCAGGGCTGAAGGTAGGCCCAGGGGGTAGCTGGGGTGTCGGGGGTGGGGATGTTGTAGTGAGAGGCTGGGATTCATCCCCACCTCCCTGTCGCCTGACTCCTTGCCTCGGGAGATGGAGCTGGCAAAGTGGCCTAGGACAGCGAAACAGTGCCTGGGACCGAACAGCCTCCCCATACCCACTTCCTCCTTTGTCACTGATGAGTGGTCACAAAGAAGCTCTGGGGGTCCCAGCCCCTTTTCCCAAGCCCTGGAGCCCAGGTCCTGGGGCCGGGCCTTGCCTGCAGCCCTGTAGCCTTAGAACCAGGCCTCACACAGCTGCGCATGCACTTCATGCTTGTCCAGTGGAAGGCAAAGTGACATCTCCACAGTGATGACATTTCCAGCCCATGAGGAAGATGTATGCGATGTCTTCAAAGAAATCATACAAAATGGAATAAAATGTGTTTATTCTGGTGCAAACAATATTATTTTCTGAAATTGCTGTGTAGTTTTTTATACTCTTCATTTTCCATGAACTTCTTAAGGACCCCTCGTACTTCTCCATTTAATAAATTTCTTTCAAGAATGCTTTTCGTTTGTCTAGAGCAATCTGACAATCCTTTAATTTTACCCATTCCAATGTGCTTGGCAATATTTAATATTTTCAGTTCTAATCATCATATAGAGCACAATTTGTTTTAGAAAAATTGTATCCTGTAATGCCAAATTTACATATTCATTATGGTAATAAACCTATTTGCTTAGATTTATTTATTTATATTGGAAAGTTAGATATACAGGAGAAGGAGAGACAGAAAAATTTTCTATCTGCTGATTCACTCCCCACGTGGCTGCAGTGCCCAGAGCTGAGCTGATCTAAAGCCAGGAGCTAGGAGCTTCTTCTGGGTCTCCCACATGGGTGCAGGGTCCCAAGGCTTTGGGCTGTCCTTGGCTGCTTTCCAGGCCACAAGCAGGGAGCTGGATGGGAAGTGGGGCTGCTGGGATGTGAACTGACACCCATGTGGGATCCTGGATTGTTCTGGGTGAGAGCTTTAGCTGCTAGACTTCTGTGCTGGGGCCCAAGTTTTTTTATTTTTAACATACACATATGCTTTTTCTTTTCCTTGCCGATACTTACACTTTTTCTTGCCTTACTGAAATGGTAAGGACTCCCAGCTTAAAAACAAATGGCTGTGGTGATATTGAGCATTTTATTTTATTGGTGATATCGAAGAGAAAACTTTCAATGTTTTGCCATTAAGTATATTTGCTGTAGGGTTGTTGAAGCCATCTATCAACTTAGGAAAGTTTTCTGATTCATTTTCTTTCCCACATTGTGACAAACTGTATGAAACACAATATTCATCAATTAAATCATTTTAAGAGTCCAGTCTACTGGCATTAAGTACCTTCATAATGCAACCATCATCATAGCTTTTTTATCATCACAGACAGAAATAACCTACTCATTAAACAGAAGCTGCCTGTTCCCCCTTACTCCAGCTCCTGGTAACATATTCTGTTTTCTATCTATGGATGTGGCAGTTGTAGGAATCTTGCGCAAATGGAATAGTACATTCCATTCAGCATAAAGTCTCTGGCTTCATCCACACTGTCGTGTGTATCAGAATTTCTCTTTCAGGCTGGGCGACATTCTGTTGCATGTGTGTGCCATTTGGATTTCTCCACTCACCTGCTCCTGGGCATTTGGATAGTTTCTGTCTTCTGACTATTGTGAATGATGCTGGTATTTCGACAGTGCTGCTAGATGTGGAATTGCTGGATAATACAGGAGTGCTGTACTTAATGTGTTGAAGAACTGCCATGCAGTTTGCCATGGAGGCCTTGGGATTTTACATTTCTGCCATAATGTACAGCAATTTTGCAGCTTCTCCATATCTTTGCCAATTTACTGTACACTTTTAGTTTTTGATAATGACCACATTCGTGAGTGTGGTTTTGATTTGCATTTCCCCAGTGGCTAGTGGTGCTGAGTACTTTTAATGCACATATTAAAGCCCTTGTGTGTCTTCTGTGGAGCCATGTCTGTTCAAGTCTCTAGCCTGCTTTTGAATGGGGTTGTTGGTCATGTTGTTGAGTTGTGGGAATTTTTTATATATTCTGGATGTTAATCTCTTATCAGGTTTTGATTTCCAAGTATTAAATGAATTCTATGGGCTGCCCTTTCACTCTGTAAAGTTCCTGGAGTGTGGAAGTTTTTGGATCATGGGGAAGCCCAAACATCTCTTTTATTGATCCTGTTTGCTGTGCTTTTGGTGTCCTATCCAGACCAATTTTAAATCTGACATCAGGGACAATTTCTCCTAGGTTTTCCTCTGAGAAGTTTATAGTTTTAGTTCTTATGTGGAGGTCTTTGGTCCTTTTCAAGCTACCTTTTGTGTATGGAGCATGTCAGCAGCTGAGCTTGATTCTTTTGCAGGCAGATAAAAGTCTTTCCAGGGTCATTTGTTGAAAAGGCAATCTTTTCTACAGCAAATGTCTTTGCACCTTGTTGAAATCAAGTGGGCATCTACTTGATGGTTCATTTCTAGGGTGTTGTGCTAGCCCACTGATCTGTGTATTAGTCCTTCTGTCAATATTTTATTTTTAAAAAAAGTTACTTTATTTGAGAAGCCAAGCGAGAGATGGGCACAAGGGGAGAGCCTCCATTTGTGTCTCACCCCTCAGCTGCCCTCAAGTGAGTAGCTGAGATTTGGTAGGGATGGAGACCAGGAGCCAGAAGCTCAATCCAGGTTCTGTTAAGCATGTGGCATGAACCCGGTTCCTTGAGCTGTCACGCTGTTCCCCAGGGTCTGCACTGGCAGGAAGCTGGAGTCAAGAGATGAACCCTCAAGTACTCTGGTGTGAAGTGTGAACTCTTGACCGCAAGGCTAAATGTTCACTCCTGATGGTTGTAGTTTTGACATCCAGATATGTGTATCTTCTGACTTCATTCTTTTTCAAGATTGGCTTGGGTGTTTGGGGTCCTTGATGAAATCCAAAAGCTTAGGATGGGTTTTTCTAACTCTGGGGAAATCATCATTGGAATTTTGATAGGGATTGAACTGACTGTGGGTTGGCGTGAGTAGTATTGTCTCTGAAGAGAAATATCTTCACAGTATTGACTGTACTATCCTGACAACATAGGTCTGTCAGTGCATGAGTATCTCTACACTGATTTTTAAAAAAGATTTATTTATTTTTATTGGAAAGACTGATAAATGAGAGAAGGGGAGACAGAGAGAAAGATCTTCCGTCTGCTGATGCACTCCTCAAGTGGCTGCAACAGCAGGAGCTGAGCTAATACTAAACCAGGAGCTTCTCTCTGTCTCCCACGTGGGTGCAGGGTCCCAAGGCTTTGGGCTGTCTTCTGCTGTTTTCCCAGGGTACAAGCAGGGAGCTGGATGGGAAGTGGGGCAGCCGGGATATGAACTGGTGACTATATGGGGTCCTGATACGTGCAAGGTGAGGACTTTAGCCATTAGGCTGTTGCGCTGGGCCTATCTCTACACTGATTTTTGCATGATTTCTTTCAGCAATATTTTATGGTTGTCAGTGTACAGATTATTTGTTACTAAAAATTGAATTGTCTTTCTCATTTTCTTTTCATGTTGTTCATTGCTAGTCAATAGAAATATAAGGGTTCTTCACAAAGTTCCTGGAATATAAAATGACAGGTTTATTTTTTGTGACAAACCTGAGATCAGATGTACATAGTTTTCTCATAATACTAATTTTCATGACACCTTTGCAGACTTTTTGTATACATAGATTTCAAAAAATTTTTACACAAAAATAAGCTTATTTTAAAATTTCATTTTCTATGAACTTTTTGAAGTCCCTTTGTGTAGCTAATTTTTATGATTGACTATGAATCCTACAACTTTGCTGAATTCATTGATTAGTCTGTCAGTGACTTGCTTGTATGGGAGTGAGTGAGTGTGCATGGTCTTCAGAATTTTGTCCAGTTTGAATGACATTCATTTCTATTTTTTTCTGGTTATTTAAGCCAGAACTTACATGATTGTGGAATGGAAGTGGCAAAGCAGGCATGCTTGTTCTATGTCTGACCTACCGGGAACTGCTTTGGTAAGAGTATGAGGTTACGCCACTTTCCACATATGGCCCTTTCTATTTCTTTTTGCTGAGAATTTTTATTATAAATGACTGTGTCATTTTACATAGTGGGTTTTTTTTCTTGCTTCTGTTGAAATGATCATACACTTTTTCAACTTTGTCTATATTTTGTATGACATCTGTAAATTGACGATATGCAGTGTAAGGTTTGTTTTTTTTTTTTCTGGTCTGTGTTCATGACATTTTGCTTTCTTGTAATATCCTTGTTAGCAAGTTCTGTTGGCCTCCTGTCATACATCAGAAAGTATTCTCTCCTCTTCTGTTTCTCTGGAGAAGTTAGAATAAGATTTGTGGATTTTCCCCTCTTTAACTTCTAGAATAATTCACTAAGAAGCCATGTGACTTTAGATTTCCTGATAGGAAGGTTATAAATTACGGCTTCAGTTTCTTCAGTAGATCCAGCACTATTTATATTTCTATGTTTCTTTTGTGTGTGTGTTGATGTTATCCAATAGCATTTTTGAGGACTTTATCCATTTATTTATAGATTTTCAAAAGTAGCCTCTGACTAGTCATGCTTGCTCCCTAACTTTCCTGCTATAGTCACTGTCCTCTGTGTGTCCTGCGGTACCTTTTTCCTGGACAACACTGGTCATGTGCACCTTCCATCTCGTTTGCTGCATCTGTTGATCACTGGATTAATCAATTTAATTGATCTTTTCTAAGAACTGTCTTTTGGTCTTACTGATTTTTGAATTCTACTTCATTAATTTCTGTTTTTCTTCTACTTTATTTAATTTGCTATTTAAAGATTTGTTTATTTGAAAGGCAGATGACAGAGAGAGGCATAGATGGAGGGACAGAGAAATGCTCCATCTGTGGACTCACTCCCCAAATGGCTGCAGTAGCTAAGGTTGGGCCAGAAGCTGGGCATTTCTTCTGGGTTTGCTACATGGGTGCACGAGCCCAAAGACTTGAGCCATATTCCACTGCTTTCCCAGGTTGTTAGCAAGGAACTAGATCAGAAACAGAGCAGCCAAATCTTTAACCAATGCCTGTTAAGGATGTGACCGTTGCAGACTGTGGCTTAATGCGCAGTGCCACAGTGCTGGTCCCAATGGTATTATACTTTCATGACTGTGTGGTTCAAAACATTCTTTTTTTAGTTTATTCTGATATATTTTTGAATTATGGGTTTTTTAGAACTGCATTGTTTCATATCCAAACATTTGGGGATTTCCTGATTTCTTCATGATTGTCTTAGAGCTTAATTGTGCTATAATCACAGAGTACACTTGGAATGTTTTTGTAAGTGAATTTTTGAAAATACTCTGACAGTTGCTTTGCAGCTCAGTTTGGCGAATTTTGGTAAATGTTTCCATCCTCCCACAACACTCACGCCTGTTCTGTTATCATGTACTGCATTAAGATTTGTCAGTGAGTCAGAGAGATCAGTCGTGTTCAGGCTTTATTTAGATTTCCAGCTTTCTTTATTGGTCACTGAGAAAGGTGGGCTGAAGTATCCCATTGTGACTGAATTTGCCTACTTCTCTTTCTCATGTGCCTGTTTCCCTCACATTTTGGGGGGCGGGGTCAGGTAAGAAAAATTTAGAGCTATTTGTTCTTCCTGCTCTCCTTATTTTCCTGGTGAATTATGTGTTTGATGAGGTTGAGAGGTCAATTTTTTAAACTGGACTTGATCTCTAGCAGTGTAGCTTGTAGCTATGCCAGTTTTCCTTTGACTAGATATTGCATGGCATAACTTGTGTTCAGAATGTATGTGCCTTTATATATACAAAATTACCTTTTGTAAACAACTTACAGTTAGTTGTTTTAAGACAGTCTGTCCACTGAGTATTTATTCCATTTACATTTAATGTAATTACATACAGTCCTGCAGCACAGGTGGTTTGGGCTGTGACGGGTAGTATATATCACTGATCCTCCAAGTGATGTCATAGCCATCTTGGTGTGTAGGTACACCCTAGGATGCCCACACAACCATGAGATTACCTGCTGAAGCATTTTCTAGAACATGCCTCTGTCTTTATGGCATGGCTATGTTTAGGTTGTGTATACTACCCTAAAGTTGTTTTTTATTTGCCACACTGTCTTATCTTGTTTTGAATTCCTTCAGTACTTTTTATTATTTGGTTTTCCCCTCTATTAGCTTGTTAATTATCCAGCCCTGGACTCATCCTGCTGTGGATACCCAAGAGATTACAGCCTGTGGCCTTACTGATTGCAGTTTTATTTTTTCACTCTCTCTCAGAGACAGCCCAGCGTTAGAACATGTAACTCCATATAAATTCAACTGCTGGTGTTAAAATTCTAATTGCCTGGGCCTGGCATGATAGCCTAGTGGCTGAAGTCCTTTCCTTGCATGTGTCAGGATCCCATGTGAGTGCCGGTTCATGTCCTGGCTGCTCCAGTTCCTATCCAGCTCCCTGCTGTGGCCTGGGAGAGCAGTAGAAGATGGCCCAAAGCCTTGGGACTCTGCACCTGAGTGGGAGACCTGGAGGAAGCTCCTGGCTCCTTGTTTCATATTGGCTTAGCTTCAGCTAGCCGCTTGGGGAGTGAACCAGCAAATGGAAGATCTTTCTGTCTTTCCTTTTCTCTATAAATTTGCCTTTCCCATAAAAATAAATAAATCTTTTAAGAAATTCTAATTGCCCATGTATTAATGTATCACAAGACATATTTTTTTGCTTTTTTTAAAAAAGATTTATTTATCTATTTTTATTGGAAAGTCAGATATACAGACAGGAGGAGAGACAGAAAGATCTTCCATCCGATGATTCACTCCCCAAGTGACTGCAACGGCGGGTGCTATGCCGATCTGAAGTCAGGATCCAGGAACTTCTTCCAGGTCTCCCATGCGGGTGCAGAGTCCCAAGGCTTTGGGCTGTCCTTGACTGCTTTCCCAGGCCATTTTTTCCTTTGACTTGCTTACATGATTATTTTTTTCTGAGTTTTTGAAGTTGCTTCTTAACCCTTCTGCTTTCCTTTGAAAAGAATGCTTTTCCTAGTGACTGAAAAGCTCACTTTCCAGTGTAAAACTTCTGTTGAAATTTTGCAGTTTTTGTTCATGTTAGAATGTATTTGTTACACCTTGTCAATCTTAAGACATGTAATATCTTTTAACAACTCGTTCATGAGTTTTAGTCACACCTTTGATTATGTTTTTCTTTAATTTTTCCCCCTTTGGTTTTCAATAATTAGGCTTTTATCAAAATACACTGTTTATGCAATCTATGGTTTGATGTTTTTAATTAGTTTTAGGAGCGTTTTGGTCAGTATTTGCTCAATTATTATTTTTATTCAGCCTCTTCTTTCCTTTGGGCTTAAATTACATATTATATATTGTCACTGTGTCCTATATATCCCTTAAACTAGTCCATCAATTCCACAGCTGTTTTTTTCTCCCTATGATTCATTATGTCTTGTCTTTTCTTAATCCCAATTTAATATATTCATATATGTGTCTCTAACTGACATGCAGCAAATGAACATATTTAAGAAGTTTCTTATTTTCCACTGAACTGTTTTCAATTTGCCCTTCTTTTCTTTGACTGCATCTAATTTAATGTTAAGATCTTGACTTTAGTTATTGCATTGCTCATTTAAACTTCCTTTTCATATATTTTGTAGATTCTGATTATCCTATTTAACTATCCTTTTGTCAACTATTTAAAAAAATCTTTATATTTATTTATTTTAAAGTCAGGGTTATAGAGGGAGAAGGAGAGATGGTAAAAGGGAGAGAAATCTTTCATCTGCTGGTCCACTCCCTACATGGCTGCAACAGCATGGCTGCTCCTGAGCCAGACCAGGAGCTTCATCTATGTCTGCTTTGTGGGTGCAAGGCCCCAATAGCTTTGACCATCTTCTGGTCCCTTCCCATGTGTACCAGCTGGAAATTGGATCATAACTAGAGCAGCTGGAATTCAAACTGACAGCCACATGGGATACTGGCGTCGCAGGAGACATGCCACAGCTCTGGACCATCATCTGTTTCCTTAAATTAATGTGATTTTTTTTTTCAGGCCATGTGTGCTAGCTGTGGTGCCTGAGTCACAAGTGGGCTCTTGGTGTTGTCTGTTTTTCCATTGCTGTCTTACTGGTGTGTTTGATAGCATATCATGATGCCTGTTCTTGTGCAGGGTAAGTGATGGGGGCTCTGGTGCACGCTGTTACAGGGAGAGCTCGCTTTACCTCGTGGTATATAATGGGACAGTAGATGATCTTACAGCAGCCAGAACTTGAACTTGCTCAAGTCTGGGCTGAGGTCTTTCTAACAACCCATCTACTGCTGGTTCACCTTTGTCCCTGGAGTCATTCTCCAGGGTCTAGCGTTAGCTGTAGCTAGTCCTTCTTGGCCGTGCATCAGCCATGAGCTCTGCTCCTGTTTTGCTTCCTTCCTTAGTGTCTCTGGCTGGAGCCAATGGCAGATGCCCGGAGAAGAAAACCCTACTGAATGCTGATTTTACTTCTTGCCTGGCTTCTCTCTGGGACCTGGCTGCCTTGTTGGCCCCAAACTCAACTATAATCTTCCCCAGCTGATGAGCTGGCCCAGATTTTGCTGATGTCTTTGTTTCCATCCCTTGCCAAAGCCCTGAGTGGAAAGCAGGTCATAGAAGGTTGTGTTTACCTGAGGATCCTGGCTATCCTGGCAGCTTGGCAGTAGTTCCGACAGATTTGGAAGGGTGTGTAGATGCATGGTGTGTGTGCATACATGTATGTGTGCCTGTGTGTAAGTGCATCTAGGTTTTCTGGTCTCATTGGAAGCTTTAAACTGCCACAAGTTACTGTGTCAAAACTGGCAGTACCCAGTTGGGATAAGAATCCCAGCTCACTGTTTTCTGGCCGAATAATTTTGGGATCATGTCCCCTTCGCCCTTGATCTCAGTCTCTTCATCTGTGAAATGGGTATGACTGCCTTTACCGGGTGAGGATGAGAACTAACTAATCAATGTGGTACTTGCCACATGGCATGTCCTTAACTATAGTGGGGTAGTTTGGGTCCTTGTTGTCACTGTTCCATCAGGTACAAGAAAATGCTAGGACTGAGGGTCAGTGTGTCTCTGTGGCCCTAGAACCCGCAGTTTTAGCTTCCTTCTGCCCCAGTTGCCATAGCCATTTGTACACCTGCCTCCCGCTTTTGCTCTCCTCACTTGTCTCTGCACCGTTAGGATCAACAAGGCTTTCTCCTGGCTGGTCCAGGCGGTTGGTACTGCCCACACAGCTTGTCTAGGGCCTTGTGGAGGAACAAAGAGGTACCCTAGCTCTCATTACCCATGCCCTGTTCTTGGGCTATTTCCATACCCTTCCCAATGAGAGCTGGGTAAGACAGACCCTCTGATCTGCATACAGAGATGTCCCCCAGGGGAAGTTCCCGACCCACAAGAGGACATTGGAGGACTTCCTGGAAGTGGAGATGGTTTGTGTGCTTCAGATTTTACCTGTGTGTCTTCTGACCCTTCATCACAAATGCTGTCCAACATGCAGAGAAGTTACATCTCATGCAGTGAACACCCCTGGTCCCCCCTAGCAGGGTGGCAGGGTTGGCAGTTTGTTAAGGTTCTTTCCTGTCTCTCTGTCCCTTCCCTGGCTTCCTTCCATCGAGCCCAGATTTTTTGGTGAATTCACAGGAGGCTGCGAGCAGCAGTTCACAGCACCCCTGTGTACTTCAGCTTGGGTGTCCTCAAGTGGCTGTCTCAGAGATCCAGAGCAGGGACTGGAGCATGAGCCACAAGGATAACACTGTGTGCGGGTGAACCAAAAAGGGACAGAGATACTGTAGGGTTTCGCCTGGAGTCCCTGGGCCCCGTGTTCTCTGCAGGCCACCTGCAGGGTGGGGTCTGTCTGGGCCCCTGCTGAGTGCATGAATCCCAGCAGCTCCTGCTGGTGCTCCGGTGGAGTTTCTAGAGTGAATGAATGACTGTAACTTGCTCCAGGACAGGCATTCTGTGTGTGGTCTATTCAAAGACCTTTGCCTCCTCCTCTCTCTCCCTACCTCCCCACCTCCCTTCCCTCTTCTTTTTCAACCTACCAAATTATTGGGATGGGAAGATTGTTGTTTTCCAAATTTAGTTTTAGGTCAGTAACACAGGATTTTTGGAAAATGAAAACAATCAAACAAACAAACAAAACCCTGGATATAATCGCTGAGTCCTCCCTCCTCTAGCCACTTGGGTTTCCATTCCAGAAGGGGTCCACTTTCTGGCTTCTCTCTGGTAGTCCCTGCACACACAGGATGATGTTGGTGATGTTGATGAGGATGATGGTGATGATGACACCACTATTAGCGCTTGCCTGGTGAGGTCTCACTCACTATGTGAAATCCCTGACCATGTATTTTCCATGGGTCACCATGTTTGACTTTGTCACAACCCTGTGGGTAGGCACTGTGGTCACCTGGGGAAGAGGAGTCTCAGCATTTGGCGGCTTGCTTCTTCATGCTCCTGGCCCCTGGTGTTAGGAGGTGGCCTATCTCTTCTCCTCCCAGCACTCTTTAGCTTCTTCTCTCCAGGGCAGCAGGAGAGAGCCAAGAAGATGCTGAGTCCCTGCCCCTGGAGAGCTACCCAAGCATCACCAAGGCTCCTCCACAGATAGCTTTGTTTCCTGACTCTCACTTGGGGCTCCCTGCCTGTGGGGACCTCCAGTCTCCCCTCCTGTGTTCAGGGATCTGCAGGCTTGTCTCCCCCTCCCTTTAATGACTGATTAGGAGCCTGTTCAGCACCTTATGTGGAAGGATGGGATCTGCCCTGCCCTTTCTGTTTGCAGGAGGCAGTGATGGGCACAGAGTGGGCAGTGAGCTTTGCTCCATCACAAGCAAGGCTGTATCCAGCCAGGAATGAGTCTTGCATGATTCCTGCCTGTCCCTACCCAGTTCTCTGGCCCCAGGACATCTAACAGCCTTTCCTCAAGCCCAACCCAGCCTCTGTGTGTGTGTGTGTGTGTGTGTGTGTGTGTGTGTGTGTTTAGAAGGCGTGGCCTGTGTGCTGGAGAGGTGGGTGGGGCTCAAGTGGGAAGGAGCCGAGGAAAATTCTTCACTGGGAACAAATCTCATTTTCAGGAAAGTCTTGACAAAATGAAGCATTAAATTACAATATTTTGGAGAGCGTCGTAATTCTATTGTAGACAGCCCTTCATCATGGAACCTGAAAGCTGGGGAAATACAAAACTCATTAGATTAAAATAAACCACCCACTGCTCTGAGCCGGGCTTATTTATCAATATCAATTTACTTATGATTACTCTGGCCTGCAATTTGTTATTTTTAAGAATTATGATTTGTGTATTGCTCATACAGATGTGAAAGGGTTTTTTTCTTAAATTGAATATTTTAAAAAAGATATCCTTGTCCTTAGGAAAGGTTAAAAAGTACTTCTTGGGGAGAGGGAGAGGAGAGAGCCAGAAAAGAGGTGAGGAGAGGCTCAGGTGGGGGTGGGAGGAAATGTAGTGTGAGGGGGAGATAGGGACAGAGAGGGTAGAACAAGCCATGAATCAGGGAGGTCTTTAGGTCTTTAAAAGAGGTCTTTGAGGCCGGCGCTGTAGCATATCACCTGCCATGTCAACATCCTGAATGGACACAATTCTTGTCCCGACTGCTCCACTTCTGATCCAGCTCCCTGCTATTGCACCTAAGAAAGCAGCAGAAGTTGGCCCAAGCGCTTGGGCCCCTGCACTTATGTGGGAGACCCAGAAGAAGTTTTCAGCTCCTGGCTTTGGCCTGGCCCAGTACTGGCCATTTTGGCCATTTGGGGAATGAACCAGTAGATTGAAGATTCCCTCTTTCTCTGTCTCGCTCTCCATGTCTCTGTCTCCCTCTCTCTGTAACTGGCTTCTAACATAATTGTGTAAATCTTAAGAAGAGGCTTTTAATTCATTAAGAAGACACATATCCAAGTATCCAAGCTTTCTGCAAGGTGGACCATGTCCTGAGCAGGTGATGAACTTGCTGTCATTGGGGGTGTGCAAGTTGAGCTCCGAGTCTGTTGAGAGGTGAGGAGCCAACTGTAGTCATTTCTCATGCTGTTGCTTGCTGATTCTGTGCATCAGACGTTGGAAATAGGGGTGGGGTGATGCGGGGTTGCCTTGTGGCGGCCAGAGGAGAGAGCACAGGATTGAACTCCTTGGCTTGGGTACTGCTGGTTCTGAACCAGCCTTTGCCATACAGAGCCACAGAAAGAGCTTTGTGCTGGGTTCAAATCCTGCTATCACCACTTACTACTGTGACATCTCTGTCAATGACAGGCTCCCTCCCAGCCTCAGTGTCTCTATCTGCAGCATGGGATGATCAGGCTGCCTGCACAGGACATGGTGATTACTTTGAGATCATAGACACACTCAGCCAGCATGGACTCCTGCCTTCCTCCTTCTCTAGCCTTGCTGATGCAGGAGACTTTCTGGTCAAAGGGACCCTGTCAGGGCCCAATGGGTTCCACTTGCCTTCATGGCAGTACACCTCCATTTCACAGATGGGAAAGTTGAGGCTCAGAAGGCGGCATAGTATGCTCCTCTGCCTCTCCACAGGGCTCCTTATCTTGGTTCTGTTTCTGGAGAACCCCCTTGGGGGAAGGCAGAGCAAAGACAAACTGACTCCCTGAGATCTTGGGAGAGCTTACGTTGGTAATAGCCCAGGTATCCCCTTAAACTCTCATCCCTCACTTCCATTTGTTCTTCTGTCATTTCACCCACTAATATAGATGCCTCCTGACTTCTGACAGCCCTGTGTCAGGCTCTGGGCAAGTACAGCAAGTCAGTAGGCCCTTGGAGAACACACACACACACACACACATACACAGTTCGGTCAGGAGAGTCTGTGTGTCAGGAACCCGGGTGGCAGGAATCATGCCGAAGCCTGGTTGGTAAGATCAGGGTGGACTTCAGGAGGAGGTGAAAGCCAAGTCCTGCCAAGGAGGAGGAGAAGCTTGCTGTGCATTTTGTGTACCTGCAGAGCTGGAATTCAGCTTGTACATTTCAGCCAGGACTGGGTTTGAAATCATGTCCTGTCCCATACTCTGTGCTAGTCCTTTTTTTTTTTTTTAATGTTTGGTGCATTATTGTATTTATTTGAAAGGTAATGAGACACAGAGAAAACTTGTATCTGCTGGTTCACTTTTCAAATGCCCATAACAGAACTGGGCCAGGCTGAAGCTGGGAGCTGAGAGACTCAACTTAGGTCTCCTGTGTAGATGGCTGATACCCAAGCACTGAGTCATTGCCTATTGCCTACTGGGGTGTACATTAGCAGGAAGCTGGCATTGGGAGCAGAGCTTGGACTTGAACCCAAGCACTCTGCTAAAGGTATAACACTCATCCCTAAACTGTAGGCTTCTAGTTCTGTCAGTTATATTGGGGTGCAGGTGCTGCGAGGTTTGGGGCTGCTTCATATCCTCCCTGAGACCCAGTTTTTGCCATCTGGAAAATGGGACTGCATGCTTGCCTCCAGGAGACTAGGTAGGCTGAGGGCACTCAGCTGGCAGGACGTGTACAGCTTGTGGGTTATTAGCACGTTTGCAGGTGAGTGCAGCTGATGGCACAGTCAAGTTGTGTGCATTTTCATTGTTCCAGGAAGGAGCCCTGGTCTCTTGGACTGCTGTGCTTATCATCCTGTTGTATCAGCCCTCAGCAGCCACTGATCTTCTCAGCTCTGTAGATGTGCCTCTGTGAGACTTCATTTATAAATGCTTTTGTTAAGTCCTTGGCCCGTTTTGAGTTTATTTCTTATATATGGAGTGAGGTAGGGATCCAATATCACCAATATCACTCTCTTGCATGTGGCTGTCTGGTTACCCAGCTCCATTTGTTGAAAAAATAGCTTCTCCTTGGGCCCGGCGTGGTAACCTAGCGGCTTAAAATCCTTGCCTTGTACACACTGGGATCCCATATGGGTTGTTGGTTCTAATCCTGGCAGCCCCATTTCCCATCTAACTCCCTGCTTGTGGCCTGTGAAAGCAGTTGAGGATATCCCAAAGCCTTGGGACCCTGCATCCATGTGGGAGACCAGAAGAGGGTCTTGGCTCTTGGCTTCAGATTGGCTCAGCTCCTGCTGTTGAGGCCACTTAGGAAGTAGATCATTGGACAGATCTTCCTCTCTGTATATCTCACTTTCCAATGAAAATAAAATAAATCTTTAAAAAAAAAGATTGCTTCTCTTTTTCTCTACAGTTACTTGAATGGCCTTGGCTGCTCTGTTGAAAATCACTTGACTAGTCATGTGGCTCGGTTTCTGGACTTGGAAGTCTCCTGCCTTGATCCATGTATCTATCCATGTAAATGCTATGGGTAACTTTCAGGTAGATAGCTTGGAAAACACAGAGAAGCATTAAGAGTGAAAAAAACCATCAACAATCTCACTGCTCAACATTACCCCAAAGGCTTCAGAAAGACAGTAACTGAGCTCTCGGTTTGCTAAGTAGATGTGTGTGTGTAGATAATCTGCGGCATTAGGCAGCACGGGAACACTCCCAAGGAAGAGGCTTCTGGTGTGCGCTTCGCTTCTCTATTTAACGATTTGTCATGAGCATTCTTGTCCATAATTGTTCTCTGAGAATATGCTTGGCAGTGGCCACTGCCTTGTCACCATGTGAATGTGCTGTGATTTCCTTGTGTCAGCCTCTGTTGCTGGTTATAGAGCTGATTTTCCTGGTATAACCGCTGCAGCCAGGAACACCCTCCAAAGGGAAACCTTTGTAGCCCCATATCTGTTGGTTCCCAGGGGAAGTTTCTGGTGGGAGGGATTTCCTAGTCAAAGGGCATGGCAGTTCTTAAGGCTGTGTTTCAACGACCTTGCTTACATTCATGCTAGAGTCTCAAGAAGAAATTGCCCTAGGAGGACGTTTGTGACCTTAAGCATCTCTCCCTTACTGACGTATCCCATCCTTTCCTTTGAGAAGACGAGGGGAGAGGGTGGCAAAAGACTGGGGAAGGGAGCCCACCCTGTTAGACACTCACTGCTATGCTCTTCTGACTTAGTGGGCTCACAGCTGGGGCTTTGGGCTGCTCCATCTCCCTGTGATTGAAGCAAGGGTGAGAGGAGACAAATGCCATTGAACAAGTTGGCAGGTGCCTACTGACCATGCTGAGAGGTATGAGAGTACGAACAAGGTACAGAGAAAATAAGGGTTGTGGCAGGTGGCTAGGGAGGATCAGTGTGTCTGACTGAGACATAACAAAGCAGGGTTGAGGGATGGAGATCCAGGGAATAGCCAGCTGGTGACACCTGCAAGTCCACTTCCATGGGACTAGCCCTGCTGTGAGAGACGTGTCCAGTGGAATAGGTGAATTATTTTGTCTGTCATAACTTGAGATGCGCTGTAGCCTTTTGTTTTCTGTCCTTGATTGTGGCAGACTACACCTAACAGGATGTTGGCCCTCCTGGCTCGCTATGAGCATCCAGATCTGCAGCATTAGGTACATTGGCGTCATGCCACCTCACTCCATCCTTCTTTGTCGTCGTTCTCATCTTGTGAAACTGAAGCTCGGCCCCTTCGCCATCCCCCTGCCTTTCTCTGTGCCTGCAAATGCTACCATTCTGAGTCCCTCACCCAAGTGGATTCGTGTACTTCCTTCCCTGTTGTGTTTGCCTTGAGCTGAATGTTTTCAAGGCACACACATGTGATAGCATGTGTAGAATATCTTACTGTTTGACTTAAACATTTTTTTCTGAGAGAGAATTCTCCTTTCAGCTGGCTTACTCCTCAGTGCTCGCCACCTGTCTGCAACAACTGGGGGCTGGGCTGGGGCTGAAGCCAGGAGCTGCAAGCTGGATCTCGATCTGCCACACGGAGGACAGGAACCCAGTAGCTTGAGTCCTTCCCTTTTTAAAGTGCATGCTGTGCCATCTTATGGCTGTACTGCATTCTGTGTAGCAACTCAGTTGCCGGTTGGTCAGTGATCATTTTGCCCTTGATCTGTGGGCTGCTGAGAGCATTGCTGCTATAAACACTGGGGTACAGACAGATGGACAGCTTCTGCTCTGAGTTCCCTGGTGTCTCTTCTCAGAAGGGAAATCCCTGGGTTGTCTAGCAATGCTAGGACAGTTTAAGAGCAGTTATAGTGTTTCTATACTAGCTATTCTGGATTCCAGCCACCAGTGCACAGTCCAATTGGTCTACACCTTACCAGCTTTGCTCGTGGGCATGAAGCAGGATCTCACGGTGTTTTCTTTTTTATGTTTCCCAAGAGGTAATGAGCTCAGACCCTTCTCATGTGACCACTCGTCATGTGTGTACCTGTCATGCAGGGATGTCTGCTCTGGTCTGTATAACACTGGGGTAATTTGTTGCTGTGTTGTTGGGAGTTATTTATGTATTTTTGATATTGATATCTCATCAGATCTGTGATTTGCATATGTTTTCTGTGCATTACTCTTTTGCTTTATTGACAGTGGCCTTTGATGCACAGAAAAGTCTTCATTTTGATGAAGTCTAATTTATCTAATTTTTTTCCTTTTATTATTTCTTCTTTGGGCATCATGTCCAGGAAATCATGGTCAAAGTAAATGTCATGAAAATTTTCCTTTATGTTTTGATGTGGTTATTAATATATGTGTATACAGACACACATGCATGTACATATTTCATAGTGTTGGCATCAGCTGACTGTGGCCTTGATACAGCTGTGTAGTAACCACCACCAGGATTGTTGCCATCTTGTTCCTGGCCCAAGGGTCAGCAGGATGTGTAGCAAATTTATGCTGGGCATGTTTGCCCTACATGTGGGTTCATTCTTCTTACTCTCCCTAGGCCAAAGGCCTGCCTGGACTGCACATGAGCATGTGCAGGCTCATGCTTCTTAAAGCCTAAAGGTTGGCTGAGTGTCCAGGGCCAGGTGCAGCACCAAAGGCAAGAAGTGTGTTCTGCCACTGGGAAGTTGTATGCGGCTCAGTGCAGGGCTGAAGTCTGTTTGCAGGGAAGAGAAAGATTTGGGTCAATAATCTCATCCATGCCAGGGATGTATGGCCAAGGGGCAGGGTTAACCCTGCCAGGTGTGAAGCAGAGAGGGTTGGTGTGTCAGAAATGTGGACTGAGTGGAGGGCTAAGGAGGCATTTACTGGATGCTGGGAAGACATTCGTTAGTGACTTCATCCAAAGATAGTGCAAGGACCGCCTGCATGGGTGAAGGCCTATTTGTTGAGATGGGAAAGACAGGGACTGGAATCTGCTTGGAGAAGCCTGCCTCCCCTCTACCCCTATTCTTGCTAAGTGCAGACACCTGTGCCTGTGGGTGAATGGCAGCTAGGCTCACATGGGTTCTGCTTCAGGCAACAGAGGCTATTCTGGTAGGGGAGGAGCTTGTGGGCTGGGAGTGGACATGGCATTTGTGACTATCGCAGCTGGGCCAATGCCTTCCAATGTGTGCAAAGGCCTGTGATTGCTGTGGATCCAGTAGGGGTTCAAGTTGGCTTCATGGAAGAGGTGGCCTTTGGGAAAACAGGATATGTAGGATGGAGCCAGGTAGTGTCTCAGATACATGGGGCAGTCTAGCTCTGGTGCAGAAGGGCACACAGACTGGCTGACACCAGGGAGCATGGGGTGAGGTGGGGGAAGGGAAACTGACCTTGGTCAGCTGTATTCTAACCTGCAGGTCCTGATGCACCGGGGGGTGGGGGGGAGAGGGGGAGTCTGAGGATCAGAGGCCTTGGCAATATTGGTGGACCTCAGTAAAAGAGTAAGAGTCCAAGGATGCCAAAGGCCTGGAGAGCTAGCCTTTGCCTGGTTGCTGGGGAGTTAGTCCTCGGGGCCTCCTCTCTGGAGGGAGGCTGGCCTACAGCTGTGCAAGTGGGCACCTTTCCTGCTTCTCACACGTGCACCAATGGGCAGGGGGTATGTACTCAGGGATGAGAGTGCTCCAATGTCAACGCCAAAGGTGGCAAATGTCCTCAGTGTCCACCAACAGGGACTGTGTTTCACCGTGGTGCTCTTTGTAAGGAGGCCCTGTGCTAAGTGGCAAAACTGAAATGCACCTGTCTCTGTCTGGATATACTGTCCTGTGGAAAACTAGGAGTGGGATGGTGTGAATGCCATTGGATTATTAACTTTTAAGATTTCTTTACTGAGAGAGAGCAAGAAAACATCCATCCACTGGTTCACCCCCATGTACCCTCTGTGGCTAGGAATTTCGTCCAGGTCTCCTGTGTGGAAGGCTGCTCTTCCCTGCCTCCACTCCTGGAGGGCTGGAGTAATGGCTGGAGACACAGCCTGAGGTCTGTGTTAGCTGGCAGCAGAAGTCAGGAGCTGGAGCTCGGTGATGACCTGACAAAGCACTCCCTTGTGGGGTGTAGGCATCCCAGTAGCATCCCTAATGGGCACTTCAGAAAGGGCTGAGTCTCTTAGCTGTAACCCCTTTAAGAATGTGCTGTCCACCTCTTCAAGGGCTGCATTTGAAAGAGGTGTGTGCCCATTTGTCTAGCCAGGTTGAAAAAATTTGTCATTTATCTGAAAGACAAGTCAGAGAACTCCCCTGTGCTGGTTCTCTCCCTGAATGCCCACAAAGGCTGATGGAGGGGCTGAGCTAAGCTGAAGCTAGGAGCTGAGAACCCAGTCCAGGGCTCCCATGTAGGTGGCAGGGACCTGTTAATGTGAGCCATCACCCATGATGTCTGACTGTCCAGGAAGCTGGAATCAGGGATGGACCCATGCTCCATGGGGGATCGGAGCACCTGGTGGTGTGTGCATGCTGAGTCCAACACCTGCCCCTGGGGGCATATTATTGCCTGGGGGATGTATTGCTCCCAAGAAGAGTGAAGGAAACTTATTGCTTGCTGGCAGATGTTTCTGGAAGGTGTAAGTTAATGGGCTCCAACACCAGGCTGCCCATAGCACCCTCCACCCCAACCAGGTGCCTCCTGATGTGCCCCTCCCAGCCTACCTGGTTCACCTGCCAAGCCCCAGGCATTGCTCAATGTGGGGACCCAGGGGAAGGACAAGGTCATGGCAGCTTCTGTGGTCTGGGCCGTGGGGGATCTGAAGTGTAATCATCACTGCTGATGGTGGTACTTGCAAGTGACCTGAGTGTCGTCTGCAGGTGCCTCCTTGCATGCACAAACCTCTCTGTGTAGTGGTGGGGAATAATCCCCAAATTGTATTTGATTTCTGCAGTGTATTTCTGTATTTCTATTCAAAGCCGAGTGCATCTGATTTTATGGGAATTCCTAACAGTTCAGACTCAATCGTGGCACCCTGCTGTGAAAATCGCTCACTCCTGGGAAATAGAAATGCTGCTCAAATGTCTCTCCTGGCCTGTCCCTTCCCCCTGCTTGTGGGGCCTGGGGCGTGGCCGCTTGCTAGGCAGCGGGGCTTTTTGCCCAGGCACCTCCTGGCCTGGCTGGGGGTGGAGGAGAGCTCACAGGGGGTGAGGGCCAGGACAGATCTGTTTCTTAGAAGATAGGATGTGCTCTGCTCCCACAGCCACATGGCACGTGGCTTCCACTTTTGTCTAGGGAACCAGGCTGTGTAGGGCTTTGTCTCAGATATTGTGGGAGGATCCAGAAGTGTTTAGTGGAAGGCCGGGACAGCTGGGGACCTTGGTGAGGAGCTAGTGGGATGGGGAGAAGGGGCCTCTGTGGTTTGCCCAGGGACTCCAGCTGGGCAGAGGGATTCTTGGGGGCACACCTGCAGAACCATGTGTATATGTATGCATATGTACATATGCATACACTCAGGCATGTGTTACCCTGTTAGCCAGGGACAGGATGGCCTCGGATCAGACCACATTTCAGACCACAGCCCAGTTTGAGCCCATTCTGTCTCTCGTGGGTGTAGCAGCTGGGGCTTGGGAGGCCCACCTGATGATGGGAATGGTTGATCCTTAGGTGTTGCAGTTGGAGAGAGGCAGGACTTCTGAGCTGGCACTTGCTGCCCAGGACAGAGGAAGCTCCATGGCCTTGGATGTGTCCAGCTAGCTGCTTGTCTGGGCTGTGGCCTTGGTGAGGCTCTGAGAGTGTAAGAAGGAGCCTGTTAATCAGAATGGTCTGTTCTCTGGCTGGCATGGTAGGGAGAAGATAAGGAGACCACTGATTATGAAGGCAGTGCTTGTTTATTATAGAAAATGTGCAAAAGCTGAAAGCAGGTAAATGAAAGGAAAACCACTCACAATCTTACCACTTACACCAACAGCCTGTGGGCACGCTTCTGGATTCATTCACACACATCCACTCATGCCTACATATATCACACACAGCTACAGTGCCCACACATGTTTATGATTTATACACATTCATACATGTCCACATGCGTTTACAAAATTCACACACATCCACATATGTCTATATGTGCCCTCCTGTATCCATACATGTTCACACATATTCACACCTATTTACAAAATCCACACGTCTACATGTTCTCCCTATGTCCACACGTGTCCATATATATATTACATGCATCTATGCATGCCTGTGCAAGTTCACACATGTCCACCTACACACAGTATCCACACATGACCACAGATACCCACACATAGTCCCTGGTGTATTTCCCACTTGAGCCTGTGCCCTTGGGATCTCTGGATTATTCAGGGTCACACCTCTCTGTGGCTTCCTGACCAAGTACAGCCATACTCATGTGCTCTGCTGAGGTTCTGGAGGTGGGATTGCTGGGTGTCCTGGCCTCTTGGAGTGGATGTGGGGTCTGGCTCAGGGTGCTCAGCACTCCCAAGACTCCTCAGTCCAGGCTGTCCCTTGAAGCACACATCTGAGCTCAGCAAGGGTAGAGGCTGAGCCTGGGAACCTGGCCATGGTTGGTGGCCATCACCATGGAGTTCAAGTCCAGGCCTGCCTCTTGGCTGTGTGATCTTGGAGACAGAGCAGCACAGTGTTACTCCCAGTGACATACAACATGGGCTCTGTGTTAGCATTCAAAATTGTTGACATCTTGTTCCAGTCTTGTGCCCCTAGAAGCCCTGACAGTTCTCTCTTCTGAGTCTACATTACCTGCCTGTTTTCTAGAACCTGTGTCTGCCCATTCTCATCTGGCACAGGGTTTGGCCTGGATGTTGGACCTTGACAGCTTGAAGGGCTGGCTGTGACCTTCTTTGGCAGTGGGTATTCAAGAAAGGTTTCTAGAGGGCTTCCTGGAAGAGGAGGCTCCGAACCAGTTCCCTGAAAGAGTGGGGGCAGCCAGCTGTGGCCCTTGCTCTGCAGTTCTGTGTTAGGTCTCTGCACACAGCCCAGGAAGCCCAGCACATAAGAGTATGTCCAGGAGAGAGAGGCCAGAGTGGGTGGGAGCCAGAGTGGGTGGTCCCAAGGGCACTGCAGACTCATAGGGTGGAGGAAGCCACACGTGTGTGTTTGTACGGGAGTTGGAGAGCAAGGAGTAACTGTGACACAAGGCAGAACAAGGTCAGGTTCTGCCAGAGGATCCATGCTAGTGCCAGGCCCTCCAGGGTCTGGGCAGTGCCAGCAGGCAAAGGCGACATCCTGGCCAGAAGTCAGAGCGGTGTCCTTTTGGGGCCTTTCTTCCCTGTAGCCAAAGAGACCTTCCACAGTGACAGGATAGAGCCTTCCAGGCCTCCCTACTTGCTGCCCACTTGGGAGCCTGCCATGCATGTGCCCCAAGGTGAGGATGCAAGCAGTGAGCAGGCAGCTCAGCTCATCCCTGCTCCTGGAGATGGCCCCTGCTGTCTCACAGAAGCTGGGTCATGCTGGGCCTCCCTTGACAGATGTGGACACAGGCAATGAGGTAGACCCTGAGGGGGAAAGCAGACATCCAAGGAGAGAGGCAGGGCCAGGGTGCCTGTTGAGGCTGAGCCCGAGTCAGCACCGTGGGGGCCTGGGTGTTGGCTGCAGGTGCTCCCTGCTCAACAGGCATCAGCCACAGGCTTAGGTGTGTATGTGGTGTACTGTCTGAGGGAGGTGGCCTTGCCTGCCACTTTCAGACATCTGTGAAATGGGACAAGAGCCGTGGTGGGAGACTTGAGTAGAAATACAACTCATGCAAATCCTTTGCAAGACCGGGAGTTCCTCCCTTCCCCTTGCAAGCTTCCTGCCCTTCCCAGCACCAGGGTGTACTCACCTTGCTTTTTGCTTATTGATAGATGATGATCTTACCAGATGTCTAATGACCCTAGCATCTGCTTGGGAAAGGTGGAGGGCTGCCGAACGCTCTTCCTGAGGATGCTGTCTCCCTGGGATAGAGCAGGCCATTGCTGAGCGGCTGTGTGCCTTGGCTTCTCCATATAGAAGTCAGGGCTGGGGCCGGTGACACTGGCTAGCTCCTGTATGGGGTGTGACTGGTGTGTCTGAGGTCATGAGGCTGTGAAGAGGAAGTCATCTTGTTGAACCTTCCTGATACTTAGGGATATGCAAGCAAGAGCTACATAACTCCCATGGGTGGGCATGGGAGAGGGATCACTTCCAGGTAGCACATGGGCAGGACTCAGGGACTATGACTTGTCACAGCTCTCTCCAAAAGGTCATGGCAGTGTCCTGTCAGTGTTCACCTGCATGCTTCAACTTAGTGGTCCCACAGTTGCAGAACCCCACTGTAGAATAAGATCTCAGTGTCTTATTGTGCAGACATACCCCTCTCCCCACCTGGTGGCATGGCCTGTGGCAAGAGGAGCCTGGTAATGCTCCTTGTCAGTCAGGAGAGGGTGAGACATCGTAATCTTAAATGCAGAGAAGTCTTAATGGGGAGCAGGTGGGGCAGGCATGATCCACCATCCAAGTGAACAGTTCTGGATTTGAGTCCCAGCTCACCTCTGGATTCCAGTTGGAGCCTGGGAGACAGCAGTGATAGTTTACAAGATTGGGTCTCTGCTGTCCACGTGAGAGATCTGCATGGAATGTCTGGTTCTGGGGTTTGTCCCCAGCCAGGGGCCTGCTTGTGTGTGTTGGAGAAGTGACCTGGCAGATAGGAGCTATGTCTGTCCTCTCTCTTCCATAGGTCTGCCTCTCCCATTGAAGTAATCTCTCAGTAAAAACTGCAATAAGGAAAGCAATGCTCCTCCAGCAGGCTGCGATGGAGGGTTTTCTGTACAGTGCCAGGCCAGTGGGAAAGCCAGTTGCTTGGATGGTGAGGGGACCCTTTCATGCCTGTGCCTGTGCCCGTGTGTGATGGGGCCATAGATGCTCACCTGTCTACACTGGCACCTGCACAGGCAGGGCATACTTGGCTTGTAGAATGGGACTCAGTGAAGTATCTGTCACCATTTAAAAATTCAGTGGATCTAAACAGCCACATGTCCAGCTTTCTTCATTGAGAAGAGTGAGAGCTCCACTTTGCTGGAACCATACCAGCAGCTGCTGCCTCGGGAAGAGTGTAGGCATTACTATAGGGTTGTGTGGGTTACACATGACCTTGGGGTCACCTCCCTGTGTACTCAGGGCAGGGCATAAAGACTATATGGGTGTGGAGCTTGGGGACCTTTTGCCTCAGCGCTCTCTTCATCCCTCCTCCTGCCCTAACCCAGGTTACACAGAGGCAAGAAGGAACTCTCCCTGGCAAGTCCTTGTCCCCTGGACCCATGCCTGCCCAGTGTCTCTTTTGACCATGTCCTGACAGTGGCTGTGGCACATTCTGTTGGGTCTGGGTGTTTGTTCCACTCACTGTTGGGCATGTCTGAAAGCTCCAGGCCCTAGACTCTCCCTTGTGGACAGGGGAACTCCCAGGCAAGATGCACAGCAGAGTGCATGTACCTGAGCTGTGGCCATGACCTTGCCTTGACACACCTGATGGTCTTGTGGGAGCACCAGGTCACCCTCTGGTCAGCCCAGGTCCCCTGTGGGTCAAGAGGGAGGCAGAGGTCTCCAGCCCTGCCAGCAGCAGAGGCAGCAGCCCTGGTCCCTTGGGGGGATGGGATCTGGCCTTATCTGGCCTCGTCCCTGGGGCCCTGATCTAGAACTTGGCTTTGAATTCCCCAAGATTCGGCTGCCACCAGCCACAGACTTGCTTGGAGAGACCAGTCATCTCCCCTTCAGATCCTGTTTGGGCAGAGTATCCTCTTGCCTCTTTGCACACCCCTCGTGATATAGACTCATTGACTAGTGGGTTTGTGGGACTTCACAGCCCCTCCCAGACCCAGGTCTTCTTGGCTGGCAGCAACTCTTTCATCCTGACCCCGGCAGATCAGACTATGGGTTGTTGGAGCTGGAGGCCCTTCCCGTAGCCACCACCTGCAGTTTGTGCCTGCCACTAGGCCTTGCCTGGAATTCCTCATGGGGCAGTCGGCCCAGCCCAGTGGCCTTGAGTTTGCTCTGTGTGGTGGGCAGGAGGGGATGAGGTCACACCTGGTGTGCCAGACCCGCCTTCTTCCCATCCCTGCCCGTTGGAGTTGATTGTTCTGCTCCCTTTTCAAACCCTGGTGTCCATGCTGTTACAGATTGTGGGAAGGGCTGGGAATGCTGAAGAGTGCACCCCCTTGCAACAATAGGAGCCTTCTCACCCCCTTCTCTTTCTTTGTGTCTCTAGGAGCCATGTGGGGTCACATCTCCAGTGTCTGCTGTGCAGTTTGGCTTTGTGTAATTCTCCCTGGATGCTGGGGTAAGTCTGCTCTCCCAGAGACTGATGGCCGTTCTGCTGGTGTTTGCACTGGGTGCACAGGGACCCCATAGCCCCCATCTTGCTGGGTGTGATTGGAGTGCACACCTTCCTCTCTGGGCCTCCATGGCCATCCAAAGTCCTCTCGGTGCTGAAAATACTAGTGGTCCCCAGGGCACTGCCCACAGGAGGGCTCTGGAGGAACTTGAGACACACTTGAGCAGGGAGAGGAGGAGCAACCTGTCATGGTGAACTGTCCTTCACCCGGGGTTGCAGGGATGGCTGCAGCTCTGTTCAGTTTCCCAGCTGCCTTTGGGTGCCTACTGTGTAATGCTGTGTGTCCTTCTCTGCAAGGTGGGTGGAGAAGCTAACGATGCTCTGGAGTTCAGGTGCAGCTGAAGGAGAGACACACCGCTGGCTGTCATGCAGCAGGTGTGGTACTAAAGGGCATCCCCCAGCTGCAGGGAGGAAAGGACTCAGTGACCTCTGTGAGGGACAGGAGATGACCAGCCAAGGGGGAGTGGTTTCCTTGGGCTACTTTCCAGATTGCCAAAGCAGATTGACCAAGGGGAGCAGGAAGACACACTCTGCAGAGGGGGCAACTTGCATGGCCAGCTCTGAGCTCATGGACACCTCTGGCTCTGCAGAGGGGACTGAGGGAGGCCCAGGAGATTTTTTTCTCTTGGCCCCTGGCCAGCAGGTAGCAAAGATCAAGCCTGTTCTGGGCTGCACTATGTAAAGGCCAGGACTGCAGGCATGCCAGGCACAGTGTCTCTCAGGGACACAGTGTCCTCAGGGAAGAGCCATGGGTATGGTGTGCCAGGCGACACACAGAGACACATTCCTGTGAGGCAGTTCCTTCTCCCTCTGAGGGGAGCCAGGCTGAGTCCCTGGAGGAAATGGCAACCTTGTAGTTAGCTGCTTGCTGCCTGACCCTCACTCTCCTTGCCTGGGTTCCTGAATGCTCCTAGTTTGGGGAACTCGCTTCCATTCGGGCAGCCCAGGATCCTGGCATAGACTGTTAGGTAAGCAGGAGCCTCAGACCTTTTCCACCTCTGACACCTTTGACCAGAGGAGAACTGGAAGCTGGCAGAAGCCGTTGGCCCAAGCAGGGGTTGTGGATCCTCCCTGGGGATATCTGCGGGATTACATCCCAGCCTGTCCACCACTGCCACCTGTCCTATGTGGGAGGCTTCAGCCAGGGCACGTGCAGGCAGCTCTGGCCTCTGGGTTTGTCAGACAATGGGAGTTGGAGCCCTTGCCTTGTCCGCTTCCCCAGGGACCTGGGGACCTTGGACATCTATGCCCTTCCCTGTTCTGTTCCTCTCACCTGTCACAAAGCAACATGTGCGCAAGCAGAGAGCAGGTGCTGGGTCCTCAGCTGCCTGCCTCCATCCAGGAGGAGCATCTCTCCTTGCACTCTAGGTCTGGAATGTGGCTGTGTGAGAGGAGCAGAAATCCAGGCTTCCAGACCCAAGGCCCACATGCTGAGGGGTCCCTTGGGCAAGTGTCTTAATCTCTATGTTCATGTCCTGTGGCTCTAAGTAGGAAAGAGATGGGACTGTCCATCCCGAGTTGGAGAAGAAAGACCTATGAAACAGCACCTAGCACAAACTAGGTCCTTCAGTGCTTGAACTTGCTGTTAGGTTTTTGATTAGCAGCAGTGACTTTCCTCTCAAGGGAGCCAAATGGGGCACAGAAACCGGAGAGGCTAAGCAAATTACCTGAGACTGTCCAGTAATTCTTTGACAAAATGTGAGCCATCTTGCACCTGTGGATCAGCATGCTTTGCCATGTACACCATGTCCCTCTCTGTCATTGCTGGGCATGGCCCATACTTCTTGGTCCCCAGCTGAAGTAGCCAGTCTTATTTCTTTCACATGTTGGGGCAATGGCTGCCTTAGGGACTGAAGGGTAAGTGGCTTCCCATGTTATCTCCCTGAGCCAACCTCCAGACATGCACCCCTGGTCCCTAACCTGACACCTGCCCCAACCCCTCTTCCTCTACCTGTCCCCTAGGCTAATCCACCATGAAACCCTGAGAGAAAAAATTGGTCATTATTGAAGACCCTGATTTTAGTTATCTTAGCAATATAGATTAACCCAAGAGATGAGATATACAGTCAGCAGCCTAGACATATTTGCAAAACTGTAAACATTTATCTGTATCTGGCTTTTTTGCTGTTAAGCATTACCTGTCCTGGAACTTTTGGAAATGCAGAAATTTGAATTAGTCTTCTGTGAAAAAAAAATTTTTTTTATAGTAATAGTATTTTGATATGACAGAATTATGTTCCACTTAGCATCTCACAGTATCTTTAATACAATCCAAATGCCTACTCAGTGGTATCTACTAAATAAAACTTTCAAATTTTTAAAATGCATATCAAGGATGTCAAGATTTATAATATCTAATTGAAATAGAATCTCTTTATAAAACACAATGTAGATGAGATGTAATTATTGGCATTAAGTGATTATTTTAAATACCTATAAAATAAGTACATAACTTTTATCAATCTTAAGCGAAGTGAACATACTGAAAGGCAGAAAACACAAAGATCACTTCAACATAGAATCTTATATTCTGAGACACTTCAACAAAGCCAGGTCTGGAGTTCACTGGAGCCAACTAGAAAGATTTAATCGTTAATTAGATTTAAAAAAAAAACAATTAAGAGGAGATGTTATAATAATATGTGCTTTTAAAACTTTGTTGTTATAACAGAAGATCAGATTTTAATTCCATAAAGCAATGATGGACATTTTAGAAACCGCTGCAAACAGTTTTTAAAGAAGATATATCTAAATATAAAGACTAGCAGATAAAAGCATAGGTGCATCCCATACCTGGAAAAAATTTAACAGTGGATTAGATGTTGCTTTGATTCCAGTTTATGTTGGTGTAAATGTTACACATTTAAAGGAATGCCTTAAACAATACCCTAAGAGTTATATTCATAAAATTCAAAAATTCCAAATAAAAACTTACTAGAGTTAAAAGAGAGATGTCAATTATGAAAAAAACATTGTTTTATAAAGTACAAGAGGCTAGGTATTCTTCTGTGGACCCAGTTTAGTTTATCTCCTACCACTCTGCTCTTGGCTAAAAAAGATTGGGGGTACCAGGCTTGACAAAGGGGGAAAAAAGTAAAACATGCTGGAGAAACTGCACCTGTGGGCTGAGTATCCTAACAGAGAGGAGGGGGAGGAGGTCAGGGAGTGATTGTACCTGCTGGAGAGAAGAGAGTTTAACCCTAAAATTGCTGGGCAGGAGGAGGAACTTCAGTAGAGGATGCTTGCAGCTGCGAAATGGCAGGTGGGTGGAAAATGTAAACTGGACAAGGATGCCTAATCAGTCAATCTGGAATCCACGTGAGCAAGTCCATGACCTATGGAAAAATGAAAGCACTCCCTCCTCCAAATTTTAAGAGGAAATTGGGTCCTTTCCATTGGCCAGTAAGGATATCTTCAAAATCTGATTAGAGAAACTATTTTGTTAGATGACCCATCTGTAAAGACTAAAGAAGCAGGTTAAGGAAAAAGTTAAGGAACAAATCTTTTGAAATATAACTGGATGACCTAACAAGAAGGAGATTTTTAGCTAAATGGTATCAAATTGTACCTACAAGGGTGAAGAGTGCTATTTGTCAGGTCTCATCCTTGGATATTAGATAACTAAGCTGTTAAAAGCTATAAGGAACAATTATTTAATTTACATCTTTGCAAAAAGGCTCCTATTCCTATGATATCTCTTAATAATTAAGGTGGAGACCAAAGCACAATAAGGAGTAATAACCTTTTTATACATGGAAAGGAGATGCAGCCACTCTAAAGGCCCTTGTTGTCACAAACATACAGTTGGGATATGAACAGTAGGTAGAATAATTAATTGCCAAGGAAGATACCAACTTTTAATTAGCATTTCCACAATCAATATCAGGTTTTAAGTCTGTTACTCTTCTATAGGCACAGCTTGGGTAAAATATTGCTGTCTTTTAAATCTCTGATTCTTTAGGGCCCGAGACTGGCCCCGCCAGGAGTTTCCTGACCACAGCTGCTGGCCATCATGATCAATTTTAGATTTACATTTACATACTTTTGCCCAATGTACACCTCTGTGACATTTAGAATTTATCTTAGGGCATTGATCCTTAGCAGTATTAGTGCCACATTTTTGAGCTAAAAGAGATGCTGCTGCTCGGCATGATTTTGGAAGGTGTCTGGGCTTCCCACCATTAAAACATTTAGCATGACATTTAAATCTATTTTGCTTTAACCCATTGCTTAATGCAGCGCTTGATATTTTAGTTTTGTACCTTTCAGAGACAATATCCATACATGACCCCATTACTTGGGGGGCCCAGGACAGGGTCCGCCTCCCGTTTCCCTGCATCTGACCCTGTACAGACTGATTACTCAATCTAGATCGACTTTGAGGCAATAGAACTGTTCCATTCTTGTGGAATTTAGACTGACAAGCCTTTTGCCAATGAAATCCCTTCTCACACCGTGGACAGACAGTGCGAGGAATATTTAAATTAGGGTTAGGAGTGTCCATATAAGTTTTATCCTGTTTGAAATTTTGGGATGATTTTCTGACAGGACAGCTGTGGCTGAAATGCCCTACTCCACCACAAGAATAGCAATTGTTTCTTTTTCTATTTCTTTGATTGCCTCTTATGTTCTTTAAAATCTGAGTGGCAGTTTGACCTTGAAGAGCTGCAGCAATAGTTAACCCTTGTATGTAAGATGGAGTTACTTCAGCACAAGCTCGAACATAGTCTGACAAATCTCCTGTCCTTCTCACTGGCTGAATTAAGGTCTGGCAAGTTGGAGTAGCATTTTCAAAAGCTAGCTGTTTAACTATGAGATCTGTAGCTGTATTGTTAATTACTGTCCGGCTCACTGCCTCGGTGAGTCTAGCTACAAACTCTTCAAAAGGCTCCTCAGGCTTCTGCTTAACATTTACAAAATTTGAAGACTTTTGATCTGGAGATGGCAGGCGTCTCCATGCTCCTAGTGCCAGGGAGGAGATAAGCTGTAAGGTCTCCTTAGGCAGAGTAAGTTGTTCTGAAACGCCAAGATGAGTGCCCTGTCCTAAAAGCATGTCTAGGGTAAAAGAAGGTTTGCCACACCTCACAGATCCCTGAGACTTTACTTCTGCCTTAGCTAATTCCTCATATTCCATTTTCCACAAAAGGAAGTTTCCTCCTGTGAGGCAAGCCTTGGCAATCTGAAACCAATCATATGGAGTCATCCACTTTGCTGCTAGTCTCTCCACTATTGCCATAGTGTACGGGGAGTTTGGCCCGTAGTCAGAGACAGCATGCTTAAGTTCTTTAATAAGCTTATAAGGCAACGGCTCCCATTCAGGTTCATCCCATTCATAAACAACAGGAAAACAGAAAAAATCACCTTCCTTATGCGCCTGCTGCATTGCCCCTCTAAAGCCAACCTTTGCTGGATCTGGTCTTGCTGGAAGGGGCTCACAAGGCTTAGCAGAATACCTTGAAGGCTTATCATGTAACTCAGCCATTTGCCCCTTTTCACAATCTCTAACTCCTGATCTGAATATTTCTGGTTTTAAAAAATCTTCTTCCTCATCTGTTAAACTTTCCTGATCAGTTTTACAATATTTTACATTATCTTCAGGACAGACACTTTCCATTGAGCTATAACTAAGGCCTAAGCCTCCCTTCTGAGGATCAAGAAGGGGAGTATGTTCTCCCTGCTGAGCTGAAGGCGCGGGATAAGGCTCAGGTCCCACATCTAGTGCCTGCCGTAAAACATTCCAAATGGCATATGCCGAGGATGGCATGCCCACTCGTCCATTACTCCTATACCACCTTTTCATATCATTTCCTACCTGGTCCCATGTGTTTAATTCTAAAGTGCCCTGCTCAATGAACCACGGGCTAACTTTTTGTACAAATTGTAAAAATTCTAATAATTGCTTCTTGCTAACTTTAATGCCCTTCCTATGTAAGGTATGTTTAATAATATCAGCATATAAACTTCTTTCACTAGAATCGCTCTGGCCCATTTTTACAGCACAGAGGGTACACAACTTCTCAATATAAGTCAATATAAGTTCTGACTATTCACCCCTCCTAACCTGATCTTCTGTCAGGGGGCCTGCAGCACCCTGGGTGAAGTCCTATCCACGCCGCAAAGAGAAAGAAAAGACTTACCTTCGTCGAGCCCTCACGTTGGGCGCCACTTGCCGGAGTCCAGCTCCAGCTGAGTTCGGAACTCGCGAAGGGTGCGTGGACGAGGCGTAAAGAGGAAAGAAAGAGACGGACCACTAGGACTTCATGATCATAATGGACAATGCAGGAAAGCTGTCCGCTTTATTTATACAAAATCAGTCAAATTCTGGCTCAGACTTTTTACGTCATGAACAAATGGATATTTCTAAGGATAATTCTGCCATTAGTTTTACTTAGAAACAATAGAAGTTCCTGCTAGGATTCTTATCCTATAACTCAATCTTGTATCACAAAGAAAAGGAGAACTTAAAGGTCAAGGAAAGAATGAAAGCCTAAATACAGGTCCCTTGATTAGCATAGGTTCAATGGAGACAGTTAAGATAATACCCCTGGCCTTTGTTTCCCTCTTTCCCCACTATTAAGGGGAGGGTGGTGGCAGTGGAGGACACATGTGCTCCCTGGCATGCATCTGGGTGGGAGCCACTCGTGCCGTAAGCCCCTGTTCCCACATCCTCATGGCTGCTCTGGAGCCTGGGGAGGGAGGCCTGTTCTTCAAGCCCTGGCAGACTCCCCTACCTGGTGATGCTGTGTGTTCTGTGACACTGCAGGTGTTTGGCTACTCCTGGGTCAGTGTCCCTGGACAACTGCATACTCTAGATCTGTTCCCTCCTTGCCTACCAGGGTGGAATTTCTCGCTGCTCAGCATCCTCCCCTCCCCTTGCCCTCCTGTCTTCAGGTCTGCCAAAGGGTCTGGATACTAAAAGCTGGCCAGCTCCCTCCCTGCCCCTGTGGGCACCCTCCAGGGTGAGAGGGCAGGACGGGGGAGGGCAGGGTGGAAGAAGGCTTGAACCCAGCTTGCTATGCACATGCAGACCCCACACTTTGCTGAAGGTTTTGAAGAGAAGAAAGCCCCCATCTGCCCTGCCCCCTGCCCCGTGCCCCAACTGAGACTTCCTGTGCTCCCTGCTGCTTCTGAGAGCTCATTCCCACTTAGTATGTGGTCAGTGACTCACACGTCCCTAAGCATAGCTGCCCAGGCAGGGTTCTGTCTTGGTAGGTCCTGGAAAATAGCATTTAAAAATGAACGATGCTCCTGCAGGCAATGTGGTACTTTCTCACTTCCTGCCTTGCTGGTCACCTCCCCCACAGCTCCAGACTACTGCTGAGTTCTGGGGGGGGAAGGGGGGCCCTTGAGTCCCACCCCCTCGCCTTAGCCTTCCAACACCCAGAGCTTGAGGCCCCCAGCAGGGATCAGAAGCCTTTGCCCCTGGCTTCGGAGGAGGCTCCTTTATTCATTCTGGTATTAAGAGTAGCTAGCATTTATCCAGTGCTTGCTGTGTTCTGGGGCATGGTGCTAAGCACTTTATGTATGTAATCTTATTTAATCCTCAGGCTGGCCGTGAAGCAAGTCTTACTTCTATCTTTATTTTATACTTGAGTAAACTGAGGCATAGGCAGATCACATGGCTTAAAAAAAATCGTTCAGGAAGGTGTCAAAAAAACAAAAATGAGTGGTCCTGGTTCACCAGTCCCTTGGATGACTGCATTCCTGAGGCAGTCATGTTCCTGAATTGAGAGGAGGAGGGCGAGGTGAACACAGATGCATCTTCATATAAGAGGTAGTCAGGGAGGGCTTCCTGGAAGAAGGCACATCTGGAATGAGAGTTGAAGGATGAGTAGGAGTTTGGCAAGCAAAGGCAGAGGGACCAGCAGTACTGGCCAGGAAGCGAGAGAAGGACCAAAAATAGCATCAGCCTGGTTAGATAAGTTGGTGGTGGGGGCAGAGGGAGTGTGTGTGTGTGTGTGTGTGTGTGTGTGTGTGTGTGTGTGGAGGGTGCTAGGGGCTCCTTGTCCTTCCCTGTCCCCAGTAGGAGCATCTTGGGAGGGAGGAGGAGGTGTTCCTCCTGGCTCCGGCCATGCCTCTCTGGGAACTTGGCACAAGCCCAAGGCAGCTGTGGTCAGTAAAAATGTGGGAAGGGAGGGCTGCCCTCTGCTTGGGTCCCAGGGCCCAAGGACACACACCATTGGGTGGATCAGCTTTTCCCAAAAATGCCCTTGCTTGACAGCACTGAAGGTCCCTAGGAGGAGCCAGGAGACAGAAAGTCCAGCCCCTGAGGTCGAGCGGGGGTGGTGTGGAGCTTCTTGGGGATGTGCAGTCCCTTTGCCCCTGCACCCATCACTCTGGTCCCCCAGCATGAGGCTGTCAGGGTGGCACATGGCTCACAGCCTATGCACTGAGAGTTGGCTCCCGAGTGCAGCCTATGCTTCCTGCCAGCTGCAGACACGTTTACAAGAGCCCATGTGTGAGAGTTCACAGGAAAGGGGCAACATGCGAAAAATCAAACACAGGTTTCAAAGTCACTTTGTGCCCAGCTAACCTTATCGTTCCGTTCCACTTTCCATGGGCTTTTGGATATCCCTTTGTCCATAAGGCAAGTTGCCGGATTTTTGTTCCACTCCATGTGCTGGGGCTGCGCCAGCCTCTGCTTGGCCAAGGGGCTTGAGTGAGGCAACTGAAGGGGCTAGTGCACTTGACAGGTCCCCAAGGCGGCAGCTTTTTAGTATGATTATTGTCCTGGTCTTGTCATCTCACCATGCAGTCAGTCAGTAAGAGATTTCACACTGGTTTTGCACAGTCTTCCATGGGGCACTTAGAACCTGTCCTTGTGGGCCGGGACCCAGAGCCCCCTCTGCCTAGCGAGCTCGCTGACCTGCAACCTGACAGCTGCCTCCTTGCCTCCTGGCATTGTGCCCTGTTTGCTTGGAGTAGGACGGTAAGCTGGGAAGTGGGCCTTGGTCCTGGCCACAGGCTCAGTGCTTGATGCAGCCTCTGGGCTGGGGAGCTGCCATGTAGCACATGTGCAGTTGGCATGCAGGTACTCATGACGGCCTTGTCTTCCCTTTCCCAGGCCAGATGAACCAGCTGCCCTTCTTCATCAACCACTTCTTTGACACATATCTGCTCATCAGTGAGGACACGCCTGTTGGTGAGTTGGCACAGCCTGGCAGTCATGCGGGGTGGCATGGGGTGATGTCACTGAACTCTCTTCCATGGTGCTCCATGGGCCCATGCTGGGTGGGATGCCTCCAAGGATGAGTTGCAGGGCACCTCCTGGTATAGCTGTTCCCCTCGCAGAGGAGTGTTTGAATGTCAAAAGACTTTTCAGATAGAGCTTGGCGGGGCTTCGTTCCCCTCCCAGTCCACGTGCTATCTGAGGGTATTGTCACCGAAAGCTTTTTTTGTGGCTCTGTGACTTCTCTGTAATCATTATGTGGTCTGCACTGAGTGTAGTGCTTTTGTTGTCACACTCCCTTCCTGGCTCAAGACACCAGATCTGTCCTCCCGTCTGACCCCCTGCCGATACCTGTGCCTAGGCAAGCAGCAACCCCATTGACACAAATTCCTGCCCTCTTGTTCTTGTGGTGTCACTGTGGTGGAAGCCCCTGCTTTCTGGGGTGCTCCTTACACTCCAGTCTGCCCTCTCTACAGGTACAGGGTGAAAGTTATGTGCCCCAGGGCTACATGCATCAGGAACCATGTGGTGCATCATCTTGGAGCTGTGTTTGTACGTAAAAGTAAGACCCAGTGGCTTGAAGAATGGCGGGGGAATGAGATCTGTGACTGACAGGTCAACTCAAAGGCTCTTCCTGTGGGAGCACATGTAGGTGCTGCTGGGGTGCACGCACAACTGTTTTAAGCAGATCTCTGCTGCCATGGCGGCCTCAGGTGGCCTGGGCCCTTTGACCTGCTGTTTGTGGAGGCCACTACAGCAGTGCCCTCACTCCTCCTGGGGGAAGCTGTTCTGCAGAGGTGCTGGGCACAACAGGCGTGTGTTTGTGGGACTGTCCCTATGGCCTGCTAGTGTTGTGTGTCTAGGCACTCTGGTGGCAAGGATGATAGATCCGCGGACTGTAGCTGGATTTGGGGTGGGACTGGGATCTGGGTGTCCAAAGCCAGCCAGGAAGGAAGTGGTCACCTCCTCAGAATGCTTCTGAAGACCTAGCCACTATTGGCAGGGAGTGTCCTGGCAAATCTCGTGGGAGAATCTACAGAGCCATACACGCCATCCTCTGTTGGGTAGGGGTCCTGGGTGTGTTCCTTGGCTGGGGTTTATCCATGGCTCCTCCCCTATGCAGACCAGGCATGGAGCTGGCAGAGCATGGTCTGGCTTATGGGTGTGTACCTGAACAAATGAACTGAGAGCTGCCCTCATCACAGACAGGGACTGTACTTGAGCTGTTCATTCATCTGTCACCAGGCATAGATGCTCCAGGCCCAGGGATCGTGGACACTGGAGCAACTGGACAGATGAGTAAAAAGCCCTGGGGGTACTAGCTGATGCAAACTGAGTTAGGTGTATAGTTAAGTCTGGCGGGATATCAGGGAGAGAGCACCTCCCAGAGGCCTGGACCAAGGCCGAAGACAGAGAGGTTTTTGGAAAATGGTTACTCTTGAATAGGGTCCTGCCAGAGTGCCTTGCCATTTGTTCACCTGCTATTCCATGAGCTTGAATTGTTTGATTTCCATTCATGCCTCATCCATTGGCAGAGACACCTGTGTAGGGGAAGGACTGGTTGCGGAACAGGTGGGTTGCCAAGGCAGAGGTATGGCCAGCCACTCACTGACCCTGGACTGGCTGGCAAAGGGGAAGGCCCCTCTCAGGCAAGTGAGGACCCCATCCGTGACCCTGCAGCATACAGCACAGCCCTGAGCCTGGGGTCTGTAGATGGCTGCGGTGCAGTGGGTAATGGTGCATGGGTACAGCTTGGCTGGTGGTGATGGTGACAAGTCCTGGGCCAGGTGCCCACCCAACGAGCCCTCCAGCAACCCCTAGCAGCCCCTGTGCCATTAGCTTGACTCTGACTGCTGGTTGTCTTCTGCTCACGCCAGCATTGATTGGCTTCCGGGAGCAGCGGCCAGGACCAGGCTCTGTTAAGACTGCACTTGGCAGTCACAGCAAGGCATCTGTCTAGTGCCTTTGGGATTGATCCCTGGCTCTGGAGGGGCTGGAAAGTGGGGGCAGGGGGAGGCTCAATGAGCTGGAAGATATCTCTGCACACCTCTTCAGACAGAGGTGCATTCCCAGCCAGCTCAGCATCCTCCTAACCTCCTCCTCCTGATTTCTTACCTGCCTTGTTTTGCATCAGGATGAAAGTAGCATGGGAAGAGGTCTGGATGCTGTGTGATTCTTCACTGTGTGGTCTTGAGCACAATGCCACCCTTTTCCCCATCTTACCAATGAGAGGACATTGGAAGGACAGACCCCACAGGCACGTGGAAGGCCTGGCATGGGTGAGCCAGGCCTGGAACCCTCCACTGGGTACTAGTACCTATGTGGCTTTGGGCCATACAGAGGGTAGATGTGCCCTAGGTGATCGGGACAGGCTGTGTGTGTGCAGGTCCCTCCTGGCAGTGCTCAGTGGGAAGGTGAGGGTAGAGGAGGCCCAGGGACTGGCCCTCTGTCTGCTGTGTGGGATGAGGTGATCTGGAAATAACCTGGGGTTCTGGGTCCCACCAGCCATTTGCTTTCTGAGTCTCAGTCTTCCACTCTGCAGAGTGGGCATGGACTAGTCCCCTCAGTGGATTGGCTGGAAGTTTCCACACAGTTCCATAAACTCCAGAGCCTGTACATCTGGGAATTTAAAATATATATGTATATACATATATATTTAAAATTGGCTTTCAGTTATAGAAAGTTACAGAAAGAGATAGAGATAGAAAGATCTTCTATCTGCTGGCTCATTCCCCGAATGAGCACAATGGTTGGTCAGGGCTGGGAGCCAGACAGAAGCCAGGAGTTTCTTGTGGGTCTCCAACAGGGGTGGTGGGAACACAAGCACTTGGGCTGTCTCCTGCAGCTTTCCCAGGCACATTAGGGGGGAGTTGGATTGGAACTAGAGTAATCAGGGCTTGAACCAGCACCCATATGGAATACCAGTGTTGCAGATGGTAGTTTTATGTACTACACCACAGTGACAGCATGTTTTATATGACTCAGGGGAGAATGCAGGGGACTCTCCCGGCCCACCTACCATCCCTCAAGCCAGGTGCTTCCTCACAAGGTCCATGCTACTGAGGATGGGGTGCTGGCCCAGGAGAACACTCTCCCTAGAGGATGCAGGTGCCATGCTTGGAGCCAGGGAGCTCCAGGAGCCGACCTGTGGGTGAGGAGCTGCCAGCCTCAGACCTGGGGCCCTGGAGAATGCAGTACCAGCAGGGAGGAGGGGAGCCCAGCTCTCGAGCCCTGCTGACAACTCCTTCCCCTGGCAGCTCACCCCCAGCTGGCAACGGTACCTTTGCGATGGTATCTTTGTGTGTTCTGTTCCTTTTTCTCTCTTCCTATGTGGTGAGCTTCTGCTCAGCTCCCTTTACATGACCTGGCTGCCTCACACTACCCTTCCGTGGGCTTGCTTGTTGCTTTTGGGAGAGCACAGGTCACACACAGTTATTTGTGTTGGATACCCCCACCCCACACTGGGCTGACCCTTTTTGTTTACAAATGTGATTGACAGAGATATTCCAGCAAGCAACTTGAAGTCTATGCAGTGCAGGAGGGCAGGGTAGTCAGATTGGCTCTGGTTTTGTACTGCCCATCAGTGAGGCGCTGTCAATGAGCACAGGGTCCTGCAGGCTCCCTCTGCTTTCATACCCAACCTGGGGGATCCTGAAGGTGCCTGTAGGTGTCCCTGTGGGACAGTTTGGTGACCCTTGTTCTGGTCAGCAACCACATTTTCCAGATAGAGAAGCTGAGGCACTATGACGTTACCGTTGGACTCCAGGCAGCAGCCTGCTATGATGTCACTCACTAACTACAGCTGCAGTTGCAAGGGTACACCCTGGATCAGGGAGGAAGTGGAACAGGAGCCACAGTCCAGGACTGCGGTAGGGTGAGTGCTTGACCAGTGGAGCAGAGGAGCCAGGTGCTTGGTGGCTCAGCATACGTGAGGATTGATCAGGGTCTGCCCAGCCCAGGGCCTGGGTCCTGGTGCCTTCACAGAGCCAGACTTCTCTTCCTTTGGAGATGGGTGGGGATAAATTGCAGGACTCCATGGGTCTGGCCACTTTGGGCTACTTGCCTTCTTTTTTTCTCAAGGGAAACATGGGCCCTCCAAGGGGTTAATAGGATAACCCACCACTCTCTCTGAGGGTTATGTGGGGCCCCTGTGGGGGCCTGGAGTGACACAGGCATGGTGGCAGCAGTGACAGTAACACAGTGCTTTGGTCCCTGTACAGTGAGCATGCTGTTTATGACGTGCACTGGAGAGCTGTGCCAGGCTGGCTCTTGAAGGATGACTGGGGAAATAGCACAACCTTGGGTCCCAGACCCACTCAGGGTCTAGATCAGCTCCCCATGCAAATTTCCTTATTAATCCTTTTAGCCACTGGAGAAAGTGGGTATCACAGCTCCCAAATGAGCAGGGGTTCGGAGAGGTCCATGAACTGGCTCTGGGTCCAACAGCTGGCAGAGTGTTGCCTGACTGCACAGCCTTTGCCCTGGACCAGAGCTCTGGCATGAGGGTGGGATCTTTGCTCTGAAGGAGCTTCCATCCACAGGGGAGAAAGAGACCCCTGTAAATGATCAGGTCATCCCAGCAAGTGAGAGGTGTGAGCTGCAGATGCTGTTGGTGCCGCAGTCAGGGCCCAGCCCACGGGAGGCTTTGGGGTGGAGGTGGCCCCAAGCAGCTGGGTTTTGGCAAGCCAAAGCCACAGGGTAGCATCCAAAAGAAGTTTCTGGGACAGACTGGCTGGCTATGGGGTAAGCAGGTTGTGATTTATCTTGGGAGGTAGAAATGGACTATTGTAGTTTAAAATAAAAATAATAATAATTATTGAGTCCTTGCGTTTTACTAGTTCAGGTGCCTGCTGGATTTGGTTTACTGCTTATGGTGACAGTGTAAGATCTGTTCTGTTAGGATCTCTGTGCCATAGGCTTGACACCATCCAGCCAGCTGCCCATGGCCCCCAGCTCATATGCAGCAGAGTCAGGACCAAAGTTCTAAGTGCAGAATCTCTACCACACACACTCTGACCCACCCTGCTATGCAGGATCCCTCCTCAATATATGAGCGAGTGTCTCTCTGGCCAAGGGGTCTTGCTAATAGGTGCTGGGAGCCTGGCTCTGCTCCACACTGTTGTGTGAGCTTGGGCAGGTCTGAGTCCTTGTCCAGGCCTTGCTCTTCCCCTGAGCCCAAGGTCACAGTTGATCAGTGACTTTATGGGAAATCAAAGGAAGTCAGACAGCTTGCTCACTTGATGGTTTGTGGCCTTCTAGTGATCAGTAGTGGGGAGTCAGTGGGATCCCGGTCTGCTGTGCATGGGGAGCCCCTTGGAATGGGAGAGGGATCTGGGGGCTGGAAGGAGAGTCTGGCTCAGCCTTGCTGTTGGGAGGAGCAGGTGCTGGATAGAGGCAACACTGGGGCTGTGAGGGACACTGCCATCAGAGGTGTCATTTATAGGAGCTGGTGGGGAGGCAAGAGACAGGCAGAGCCAACACTTTGGAGCTGTATCACTGCCCTAGTCCAACAACTCCTTACATGCCCCAGGAGACCTGTCAAGTTCTTCTATGGCAAGGGCAAGGGTCTCCTGGAAGATTTCCTCTTCCACATGGCTTCTCTGCTTCCTCTCCCTCAACCCTGGGAGAGAACCTCCAGGAGTGGGTTCTAACTCCAGCTCTAGCATGGGTTAGCTGTGGGACCATAGGCAAGCCGCTGTACCTTTTGGAGCCTCATTTTCTCCTGTTGGGTACGGGACCTCACAGGGACCTTAGGGGGAGCTCTGATGCGGAAATGACTATGCAGATGGTGGGTATTGTTTTCACTGAGTGATGTCTTCCATTGCCACCTGTTCTGAGAAGCCCTCCTTTTCATCTTCACCACCCACTCAACCCCCTCCCCCACACTGCCTCAGTTAGAAAACTGGAGTAGTGATCACATGGTGTGTGCTCCTAGGGTTGCAGTGAGGGTTGAATAATTCATGATAGTCAGGTGTTGGGAGGAGGGGGGGGCACTCTGTGAGCACGGGTGGGGGCTGGCTACTATGCTGGCCAGGGGCAGGAGGCATGTCCCCTGTGGCTGAAACCCTCTTCCACAAACTAAATATTTGGTGTGGTTTCATGCAACAGCCATTCAGAGAATATATTCTTTCTCCCATGTCCAGGAATATGTTCTCTCTTCCCCATGGCTGAGGCTTGAAGGCATAGCCTACCTCCTCACCCAACCAGGGACTGGGCCTGGGGCAGTGGCCTGCTGGGGAGTGGGATGAATGCTGTGGGGGGCCTTTGCAGGGTGGGCTGTCCCAGAACTCATTGGGCTGTGGGTGCCACCCCTGCTTGTTAGTTCCTGGGCTAGCTGCCTCCTGTCACCCCACCCAGTAGGCCTGTTCTGCTCAAGGGTGCTCCGGAATCTGCTGCCCCTTCTTTACATGGTAGCTGTTCAGGGCCCACAGACAGAATGCTCCCTGTATCTGCTCTGCCTTTCTTTGGAATTGCCCTGCTCTTGGGGCCAGCACTGGCACCCAGGACAGACTCAGCCCCACTCCCACTCCTGGCTACCTTCTGGTGCACTAGGAGCTGCACTCAGGTCTCTTGGCACACTTTGTTAATTCATTTTCCCTCACACCCTGTAAAGGAAGTGGTTATGAAGTCCATTAAGAAAATATTTTTTGTTATTATTATTAGTAGTAGTAAGGCAGAGTCATGTGAGAGAAGGTAAGACGGAAAGAAATATCTTTCATCCTCTGGCTCACTCCCCAAATGGCTACAGTGGCTGGAGCTGGGCTGGTCCAAAGCTGGGAGCCTGGAGATTCTTCCAGGTCTCCCACATGGGTGTAGAGACCCAAGGATGTGGTGCTAGCTTCTGCTACTTTCCCAGGAACAGCTAATGGGAGCTGGACTGGCAGTGGAGCAGTTGGGGCTCAAACTGGTGTCCATATATGATGCTGGTGCCAAAGGCGAAGTCTTAGCCAGCTATGCCCTGGTTATAAAGTCCATTTAACAGATAAGGAAGTTGAGGCTGAGAGAGGCATCCTTGTCTAGGCACTCTCAGCCATTACTGAGCTGGACTCAGGTTCCTCCCTGCATATCTGGTGGTTCTTGGGTGCAGGTCTGAGTAGACAGAACCCCTTCTGTCCCAGCTGTCGCTGTAGGCCCTTCCCCGCATGCCTGGCCTCTCCTTTTCCCCCTGCCTGATTCCATGCCACCAAGGACAGAGGGGACACACCTCCAACTTCAGTCCCCTAAGGCTCCCTGCCCTTGGCTGCTTGAGGGAGCCTGCCCCAGCATCACAGTGCCACCCATGGGCCCTGCTGATCTAGGTTCTCTTGATAGCAGGACTGAAATTCCGGGATTGGTTTACCTTTGCAAAGGACAATGCAGAATGAATATACTGGTGGCCGTGCTGAACCTGACACAGGCTCTGCCCACCATGGTGTGTGTCCCTCTAGCTCACACAATGAAGCATGTTCCCTGGTAAACGCCGTCCCTAACTTGTGTCCAGAGCCCAGAATCCTGAACCCTGTGCATCCTGGGCAAGAAGCAGCTCTTGGCCACAGCACTGTGTCCACTGTCATCCCTCCCAGCCTGATCCTCCCAGATCCCATTTTTGCCCCATACTACCCCAGAAAGTATGCTTGAGAGAGGGTGTCCGCATGCTAGGCCACACAGAGTGGATTCTGCCCCAGGTGTGTAGTGCTGAGTGGGCAGAGCTTGTGAATACAGCTCTTTGATTTTAGACACCTGTTGTCCCATGGACTGCCCAACCTCACCACCAGGGATGCCACCTGTACAGGTTGCTGCACTCTCCAAGAAATCACCACGTGGGCAGTTGGAACAGTACTGGCCAGGGACTCTTGAGATTTAGGTCTGGCAGTAGGCCCTGGGGTCACTGAGCGTGCGATGGTACTCATTGGCCATAAGAAGCACCTGAGACAAGCTGGTGAGGAATGTCCACTTTATTATTATGCACAGGTTACAGATTTAAAGAATAAGGAAGGGGGCGGGGCAGGAGGGAGCCTTCTGGCAGACACCACGCCCACCAAAGACACAGTAATTGGCTGTATGACTTGACTGTTTCCCTAGATCTTCCTATCATGTCAGAGGTCATGTTCCATGTCTACTCCCCTTGATCTTCTGGCCATATTGGAGGTCACACTCCACGTGTAGGTCTGGGAGTTGTACCTCAGGCCATGGGGAAGCAAGCTTATACCATGCCCAATAGGCAGCAGGGCAGGGGCCTAAAGTGATTGCCCACAAGGGACCAGTTGGGACTCGAGGTCAGGGAGCAGGGTTGTTGCAGAGGGAGGCTACCCTGGCTTTGCCACCTCAGCTTTCCCATCATCAAACCCAAGGGTGCCAGGCCTGTCCCACTCAGAGCCTTTCCCACTCAGACCCTTTCTCCCCCGCCCGCCAGCAACCTTCTCTCTCCAGCAAGTGTCTCACTCCCTGGCAAGCCACTTGCAACAAATGCCAGCCATGCTCCTGGGTGTGTTTCAGCAGGTGCAGGGCAGGCTTAAACATTTGCATTCCCAAGCAAGCAATTGGGTAAGGCTGGTGGCAGTGGCAGCCTGAGTCCAACATGAACCCAATGTCCTGCATTGTTCAGACAAGGTCACTACTGCAGCCTCTGGCAGGGTCTGCCTTGGGGCTTGGCACTGGGCTTGTGCGGACCTGCTTGAGATGGGTCAATGCGTCTGTGCCTCAGTGAGGGTTGCTTGTCAGACCACAGATGTGAATTAGGAGGGGCCTGGCAGGGAGAGTGACATTCTCACTTGCCACCCACCCTCCTTGTGTACACACAGTGGCCACGCACAACAGACATAATCACTCCTGACGGCCTTCATTAAGAGCTTGGGAGCAATTGACAGTCAATTAAGAAGGCAGCTGCATCCCTCCTCAGGAGCGCTCCTCCCAGCTGCGCAAGAGGGGGTGCTGTGGAAGCTGTGGAGCAGGGAAAAGCAGAGAGCTGTGCTCGGAATCACATCCAGGGGCTGGCTCCGTGCTGGTGCCTGTAGGGGACCTCTCAGGGTGTCAGTTTTTGCATCTGTAAAATGGACTGGTACAGTACATTCTGCAGACTGTTGTGGAGCTCCTGTAAATGGGAATGTGCTGAGCCCAGGGACGGGGAAGGTGAGCCCTGCTCTACTCAGCACAAGTACTTCCTAATACCAAAAGGCTACCCAGGTATTGAGAGCCTGAGGCCCGCCGGAGCCTGGCACAGGCCCTCCCTCATGCCTTGGGCGTGAGCATCCAGTGGGGGAGTGCTGCATTGGGCCTGGTTCGGGCTGTGACCTTCACCTGGGATATGAAGGTGAATAGCCCCTTCTTGGGCCTAAAGGCAAACCTAGAAAGATTAAAACCCAGATGGCAGTAGCTGTATCAGATGCCATGGTTAGGAGTGGTGGGCATGATATTTTTATAGCATAGATGCCTACCTTTGTTGGAAACACATTGATGAGAAAGCTGGCACTGCTCTTTAGCTCCAAACATATAAATATCTGTACCCATTTGAGAAGTGGCAATGAGGAGGCATCACCACTTATAACCTGAAGTCCCCAAATCCTGGAGCCTCACTCCAGGAGATGGCATATGGGCCTTAACACATGACCTGCAGCATACAGAACAGAACCTGGCACACTGTCAAGGCTGGGAAACCCCAGTTTGCCCTCGCCCAGAAAGCTTTGTCTTCTCCTTCCCTCAAGTCCAAGGATTTTCTACCAGACACAGTGAGGGAGGGACCAGGGCCACCCCTAAAACCCCTGCCATGTTTCCCACCCCTCACCTGTGAGACTCCCTTCTCTGCACCCAGATCTGGGCTAGGGCTATGTGTCAGGGAGGGCTGAGAGCAGGGTGGCCAGCCAGGAGCCTGCTGACCTCTGCTCTGTGGCCAGAATTCCTTTGTGCATGTCATAGCATGCTGACTTGCATATACCCTGCACCAACTAGGGTGTCTGTGTCGCTCTGCTGCACAGAAGTTTGCCTGTCATTGCTTTCCTTCTCTGTCCTTCCCTTGGTCTGGGCAGTGTCAGACTTGCATTGGCCATCTCTCTTCGAAGACGCAGTAGTAGATGTTGTCCACCTCTTTCCCACCTTTGGAGTCCTTAATAACGTTTCTGGTAGTAACAGCCATCAGCTCTTACAACCCTTGAAGCGATCCTGTGATGAAGTTGTGAGAATTTCCAGTGTATAGATTGAGAAACTGAGGCTGACAGAGTAGAAGTGACTTGCCCAAGATCTTACAGCTGGTGGATGAAGATGGAACTGGGATTTGAACTTAGACTGGCAGGCAGTCAGCACCTGCCCACGTGCCTTGCTCCATCCTGAAGCAGTAGTGGCTGTTGCAGTCATGGCTTCAACTAACTGAGAACCCAGGAAGTGTCAGGCTTGAGGGTGCTTCAAAAAGTTCATGGACATGAAGGTAAAAGATGTCTGTGAGCAAAGAAAAATTGAAATCCGTATGAACAAAGGGTCTTCAGAAATTCATGAAAACATACTGCTATAAAAAAAGCTATGCATGGGGAGAAGGTGGTGTCATGGCATAACAAGTTAAACCTCCACCTGCTGTGCCAGCATCCCATATGGCTACCAGTTCAAGTCCTGGCTGCTCCATTTCCAGTTCTGTTCTTTGCTAATGATCTGGGAAAACAACCCAAGTAGGAGGCCTGGAGGAAGCTTTTGGCTCCTAGCTTCAGATTGGCTCAGCTCCAGCTCTTGTGGCTGTTGGGGGAATGAATCCAGCAGATGGAAGATCTAGCTCTCTGTTTCACCCTCTTTCTCTCATCTCTGTAATGCTTAAAACCCACTATGTATAGATTTAAAACAATTTTGGTACCAAAATAATCAAATCTTTTAATTCTGTTTTTGCATGAATTTTGTGAAGCACCTCGGAATTGTGCACAGCATTTCATGGAACTCTCCATTCAGGCAGGTGTTTCTGTCGCTCAATGGCAGGTGGAGAGCCAGAGCTCAGAAGAGCTTGAACTTGGCATGGTCCAGGAGCAAGCACACAGAGCGACCTCTGTCCTTGGGCAGCCTTTGTGTCTTTTGCAGGGACCCAGAGGGTGACCAGCAGCCATTCCCTAGCATCCCCTGAATGCTGGGACCCTGTTACCTGTGACAAAAGACCCAGCTGTGAGTACTCGCTGGGTCCGAGAACTGGGTAATTGGCACATCTTTGCACTTCTTGGAGGTTCTGAGCGTGTGGGGCAGGACTCAAGGATGGTGGGGTCAGGGGGTGATGACGGCCACTGTGCCCCTCCCTGCCAGCAGAAAGCCCTCCCTCCTAGTGATGTCAATACTAACAAGAAAGCAAGCCAGGAGAAGTGTGTCACCCTCTTTCCCCCACCACCCGGCTGTCTGGAGACTGCAGCCTGTCAAGTTACTAAAGGAGGCTTTAGCTGCACCCTTCTCCTTTCTGCCACCAGGATGAAGCCACCACGATTCTGTCTCCATTTGTTTCAAGTGAGAGATCTTCCAAACATAGGGCAAAACACAGCGCTGCGTCATCCAATACCATAGTTGCCAGGTACATGCAACTATTTAAATACTCACAGACCGCCGGTCAGCACAAAATGATCATGTCCCCTGCTCATGTACACTGGCCACTTCCAAACTGTCCATAGCCATGGAACGGTGTCTAGCAATGAAGGCAGATGGCATGGACCTCACCAGCAGGGAGCAGCTCTATTGCTTGCTTGCTTGCTTTCTTTCTTTCTTTCTTTCTTTCTTTCTTTCTTTCTTTCTTTCTTTCTTTCTTTCTTTCTTTAAGATTTATTTATTTTATTACAAAGTCAGATATACAGAGAGGAGGAGAGACAGAGAGGAAGATCTTCCGTCCGATGATTCACTCCCCAAGTGAGCGCAACGGCCGATGCTATGCCAATCCGGAGTCAGAGGCCAGGAACTTCTTCTGGATATCCCACGCGGGTGCAGAGTCCCAAAGCTTTGGGCTGTCCTCGACTGCTTTTCCAGGCCACAAGCAGGGAGCTGGATGGGAAGTGGAGCTGCCGAGATTAGAACCGGCGCCCATATGGGATCCCAGGTGTTTAAGGCAAGGACTTTAGCCACTAGGCCACGCTGCCGGGCCCAGCAGCTCTATTTCTTGAGCAAGCGACTGAGACTGTGCACATCCTGCTCAGGGTCACGCAGCCAGGGACAGGCAGCTTCCTCAGGGCATGGCTGGGCTCTTGACCACTGTTCTCAAGTCGGGTTGGAAGGACAAAGAACATTCTGTCCAGGCAGCCACGTGTGTGCGTAGAGACACTTGCGGCACAGGTTGGGAGGGGGTGTGACCTCCCCAAGGTCAAGGGCTGGAGTGCCAGGGAAATGCAAAATACCTCTGGTGCCACCCAGCTGCCCGACCCCCAGCCGGGCCGGCTCAGTGCCGGGGCCGTGGGCCAGAGGCAGCCCTGCTGGTTATGAATTTTTACAGCTGTTTACCCAACGCTGTTCCATCCAGGAATGAAATAACTCTCCCCACGGCCACTATGAATTCTCCGCTTCCCTGGGACAAAAACAGCGCCCGTGATTGGAACATTGTCTGCAGTCCTGTCAGGTAGCTGCAGTGAGTGACAGGTGAGAGAAAGCAAGCGGTTGAAAGCCATTACCCTCTTACTTCCGTGGACTTGGAAAAATAGTCATAAATTAGTGCCGGCTGCTGAGCGAGGGAAGAGGGAAAAACACAGAAAAGGAAAAAAATAAAAAAACCAAAACTCCTCCTCCCAGGCAAATTGTAATTTTCCTCCTGGGGTGGGAGGAGCAGAGTGTGGGGAAGGGAGGTCCCCAGAGGGCCTGTCCCACAGCCCCTCCTCGCCCATGGCTCACATGTCATGCCCCGAGATGGAAGTCCACGCCAGATCCATGTCCCTCTGGATGTGTTTGAGTGTATCTCGCTGTTCTTGTGTGTGCATCTGCCTGTGTGTGTGCATGTGATGTGTCCGTTCTGTCATGTCTGCATACACATCAGTGTGTCCCTGGCCACATGTGTGAGAGTACCCAAGTGTGTCTGCCAGAGTGTGTGCATGTGTGAGTGTGCGGGACTCCCTGTCCCCAGCATGTGTGCCTGTGCTGATGTCTTGGCAGGTGATCTGTGCTTCAGAACACTCGGTCTGCAAGAGTGGGCGACTTACCTTCACCTTGCGCTTTGCTCTTTGTAATGACTCACCTGACATGGCTGAGCCCGCCTGGGAAAGTGACCACCAAAAGAGGTGTGGTGTTGTGTGACAGGCCGCCTGGGAGGTCCTAGCTCTACCTGGCAGAGGAGTGTGGGTGGGATCCACTGACCAGTTTGTGAGCTGTGCAGGATGTGTGTGCAAGATTACTGTAACTTTGAACAGACGTTACCATGAGGAAGGACTGGGCACAAAGTAGGATGGGTCTGCGAGCCCCTTCAGAGACCCCTGACTCTAACCCTCACCTAACTGTGATCTGACTTCAGTGCTTGTCAGAACCCTCTGGAAAGACAAGGCAAGGTAGTGGGTCCTGCTCCCAGGGTCTCTCATGGAGCATGTGTTGACTGCTGGAGTTCAAAGCCAGTTTCTACCACCTGTGTGCTTGTAGGCCAGGTACTCTACTTTGGCCTCCTCAGCCATGAGGTGGAGGTGAGGCTGGTAGCTCTCTGTGAGAACCTAGAGGAAAACCCTTTTAAGAGTCCCTACTCCCCGGTGGCCTGCCCTTGTGGATGGGCTGCTGATGTCATCCCTGCTCAGCAGCCCAGCATACTGGAGGATAAGCGGCATCGCAAGATCACTCTGCAAATGCAAGTCCAGATAGGATGAAAGCCATGGCCTCTTAGCGCCCAGCCAGTGCATCCACCCTGGCACTCTCAGCCTGAGTCATTTTTACCTGCAGCCTTGAGACCCACAGGTCCCAAGTCCTCTCCTAGCCATTTGTTCCATGAGCCCCACTATGTGATGAGAGGGGAGCGCAAAGAAACCTGATGGTCCTTCCATCGCTCACCTATGGCCTGGGCCCCTGTCATCCACCACTGCCACCCCTCTCAGTCTCCCTCAGAAGCTCAGCTGCGTGGCAGGATAGATGAACCCTACACTCCCTTAGGATTTGGGGCCTGCTCAGGATCCTGGAGGCTTTGTTGGGAGAGAAAACCCTGGTAAAAGGTCACGAGTGCAAGAGGAATTCATACACAAAGGCACAGGTGCATATACATGCACGTATACACAGATGTGTATGTGTGTATGAATGCAGGGCACACCCTGTGCACACATACACACATGCACACTGCTACAGGCCTGAAGTCTTGATCTCCTGAGGAGAGGAGTGGTTTGTAGGGGCTATCAGCTGCTGTAGATCAAAGGTCCCCTCTGCCCCAGCCTCTGCAACCCACCTCTCTAAAGCCCCCCCAGGGCGCTCATGTGAGTAGCTGGGGCCTGAAAGTAGCGATAACCCCAAGGTTGAGTTTGTATGAGGCCTAGGGATTCCCAATCACCAGGGCTAGCCAACCCTGAATGTGGGACAGTAGGAGTGGTTCTTGGGCAATGCTGCTGAGCACTTGGGCGGTTCCGCTGGGGGAACCTGAAACTCCCAGAGGAGCACAGCCAGGAGGGGTGGGCTTCCTTTTGTGTTCCAGGGGCTCCGGAGTCCCTGTGGATACATAGGGCACTGTCGGGGGAGCATTTGGCAGATCCTGCAGCTCTGGGCTGACTGTGACCATCCAGGCTGGACAAGGTGGCAAGGAGAGAGTCAAGGCCATGAGTTGGGGCAAGCAAGAAGCCCAAACATAGCAGGTATAGGGGCATGCAGGGAGGGAGCAAGAGCCATCTTGCAGCTCTGCTTCAACACCCACGTGTGTGGTCCCAAGAGCTTGCTAGAGTCAGGGTCCCCAGACTCACCTTGCTGATCTTTGTCAAAGATCAGGGTAGGGCATGTGCTCTTGCCCTTGAAGCAGCGCTGTGTGTGGTCAGACCTCCCTGCAAGTGGGAGAGGCTCAAGACAGATGTCCACAGAGGCAGAGTGATCAGGATAGACAAAGACTCGGGGGCTGCAGGGGCCACTGTTGCCCGATTGGGTGCTGTGGCCTGGAACTCCATTGTCTCCCTTATGCTCTGAGTCTTACACCCTGTCCCAGTCCCTGCAGAGGCCCCCTTCCTGCTCTCACCCTCCTCTTTCCCCTCTTTCCCCCAACATGCAGCAAAGGTCATGGACTTAACTCTGGGCCTGGCACCCTGGGCATGTGTTTATTCTGAGTATTGAAGGGAGCTGTCCATTGGAAGGATTATTTATGTGGCTGTGATCTCCCACCCTCCCTCACCCTCACACTCCGCTCCCTGAGGTGGGAGGACTTTGTCTTTCTGATGTGGTGCTCCTGGCACCTTGCTGAGGCCTGGGCATGCATACAGTTTCCTTGATGTTTACTGAGTGAATGAATGGATAGATATTTAGCCTAGAGGCAAATGCCAATATTTGATTGGAAAAACTGTAAGCAGAGAGAGGGATCTCGTGTGTCCCAAGGAAGGAGGAGGATTGGAAAAGTCGCGGTCAAAGGGATGGTGTGAAGAGCTACAACCTTACCCCTGGACATGAGCTCAGGTAATGGTGCGTCGCAGCAGGTGCCAGGGCATGGGCTGTGTGGGCCTTTGGAGCATTGCTCTTGTGGTGTCTCGGTAGCACCTGCTGTCCACATGTTGGTTTGAGACTTCTTAGCTTGGTAGTCTGGGCCCCTGCAGTTGTGGCTACCCTTCTCCTTCAGTCTTGAGGTATAATTGACGTGTGACGGTCTGTAACACTTACAGCTTCTAAGGGGTAGGTTTTGACGTGCATGTGTACATTTGAAACCACACCTCCCCTGTGTCAAGTCAGAGAAGGACCCCTCAGTCCCAGAAGTTTCTTTGTACTCCAGATAGCCAGCCATCTACTTTGTACAGTGTTGGCATCTCCCCAGAATGGCACACAATGGGCCCAAGACCCTGGGTCCTCTTCTTGTCTTTATCTGCGTGGCATTATGATGCGCTCCCCCCACCTTGCTGTGAACAGAATCAGCTCCATGCTTCTTCTAGTGATGTTCTACCCACTTGTGAAGATCCCCCACTAGTACCCTTGAAGCCAGTTTACCATGAAAGAAATTTACCCTTGAAGCCAGGCAGAGATCCCTCGCTCTGGGGCTGGTGCAGGTGGGTGGTTCTGAGAGTGCCACTGTGAAGACGGGTATGCTTTGTCTGAACACACTGCCTTCTCTTGGGAATGGTGCTGGGTGTGGGTGACTGTGTCACATGTATGTGGGTTAACTCGTTTTATGGACTGGCTTGTGCAGCCAGATTTTTTGGTCTACTCTGCCTTTCCTTTATCCTCAGATCCTGGTATACTGTGTCACTGTGGGCAGCTGAACTCCTACCCCTACCATGTACCTGACCTGGCACCCAGGTGCCCATAGCATGCCAGGACTGTGGACATGGTGCATACTTGTTTCCAGGCTATTTTGGCCTATCCAATTCTACAGGGCACCTATAGCCTGGAACACGGGCCTCTCAGGCCTCTCCTGCTTCTGCCTGGCCCCTGAGTTTGTTCCTTCCCACTTCCCTTCCCTCCATTTGTACATGCATGTCCAAGGGACAGCTCCTCCTCCACTGGCTTTGCGATCACCACCAGGGATGGCCAGATCACTGACCAGGCCACAGGTGGCTGCACCAGGAGGGCCAGAGACACCTCCATCTCTTATGCCCCCAGTGCACTGCCCCCTGTGACCTCCCTTCTCTAACCCCACCCATATCTTGCTACCACCTACCCCAGTGCCTCATTTGTTCAGTGTCCACTGCCGTTCCTCTTTTCCTTCACTTATGTCATACTATCTCTCCTCCAGGAAGTCCTCCTGGGATCCCATGCTCAGTTCTGTCCTCTCGTAGCCTGCAACAGCATGTGGCACCTACTGTGTGACACAGCAGTGATCCTTGTGCATGTTTTCCCTGCCTCAGCAGGCTGTGGCCAGCTGGAGTGGCAGATTCACTTCTGGTTCATGGTTTTGTCTCTGACTCCCTGTCCCTGTTTACAGGTGTGCCTGGAACGCAGGCTGGGCTCAGCAAATGGTGCTGGTTCAGTTTCAGGACCATACCCAGGGCCAGACCTGGACTGGGCTGCCCTGGGATGTATTCCAAGCCAGCTCTGGCTCTGTGCTGTGTGGCAGGGAGCCGTCTCATACCCCTGGCCAGCTGGCCTCCATCTGGATCAGATCAGCATGAACCTGGGCAGTAGACAACAGCATGGCAGGAGGAAGGTGGGCTCCAGGACAGTTCTCCCCTCGCCTTCTCCCTGAGCGGTGACCCCCAGGGCTGTCTTCAGGACTGTTGCTCACATGCCTCGTTCCACATTCCTTCAGCATAGAGCTGGCTGTGGTTGCCACACCCCCTGCTCAGCCTCCTTGCATTCAGTTCCCTTGTTGGGTGGTGTTCCTGTCGTTCCTGGCTGGCTGGCCCCTCACACACTGACCCTGCCAGGCTCTGCTTGGTTGGTGCCTAAAGCACTAGGCCAAATGCCCTGGCCCCGCTCCCTGGGAATGCATGAGCTAATGGCAGACACAGGCCTGGCCCCAGCTCACTCTGTCTTTGCCCTTTGGCTGTGAAGGTCCTGCCAGCTACTCTGTCACGAAGCGGGGCCTGAGTCCTTGCGCTGTGGTCACCGAGGGAGGGAGTCCTGACATGGCCATGAGTGGCAGGCTGGTATGGGGGCGTGCCAAGGACTCCCCATGCTCCATGTGTGGCCCCTTTATCTGTTAAGCCTGCTGAGTGGTAAAAGCCAAAGTGGCCCCAGGTGGTGGGATAATAGCACCTTTAATTGGGCTCGCAATGAAATTAACTTCTTATCTGACAGTTTGACATCTTTATTGTGATTAATATCCGAATAATGCATTGTTATTTTTATAAACCTGGTGGTGGCAAACATTCCCCCTTTATTTAGATTAAAAATAGATATATCTGTTACTTCCCCTCATTACCCCAGGTTGGGACTCTGGGGCCCTGCCTAGGGAGCCACATCCGCCCAGTCCCTTCCCAGGTGGCCCAGGGGACCAAGACTCTAGGCTGGTCACTTGGCAACAGCACAGCCGAGGCCCAGGCAGGCAGAAGCATCCAGGCCTACGTTTCCTGGCAGGGCAGGCAGAGAGGCAGCGTCCTGGAATACAAGGTCTGGAGACCTTGTTTGGGTGGCATTTGGAGAAATGACTGACTCTGTGGCTCCCCACAGCAGCACAGGTTCTGTGAGGAACACGCAAGTGGAAGTACCTGAGTCCTCCTAAGGGCCCATGGGAAATGCCTACTATGAACAATTCTTTAAGTGGTACCACGTGTTTTGTGCCAAATGGAGCTGATCTTTGAATTGCATTACCCACATGCTTTTTTAATTCCCCTCTTGTGTACACAGGACAAGTTCAAAGCTCATGCCTTCACTCCTGTGTAAGCCTTCACCACTCCCCAACCACAGGCCGGATCTAGAGCTATAGACTGGTTAGGCTGTGGTGTGCAAGCCTGAATGTGGCCTCCTAGGAGCCCAAGGGGAGGGTTAGGATAATTTTTGGTGTCCAAATGGCTCAACCTTCTGTGCCTCAGTGTTCCTCATTTGTGAAACAGAGATGGTCAAATGTTTCACTCCTAGGGTTCTAGGGCATTAAATATATGCATTTGCTCCCCCACCCCCCGGGCATTAGCAGAGACTGGTAATATTGCTGATGACTGATACAGTCTGAGCAGCTGCCTGCAGCCGTGGGGAGGACTGACCCTACAGGGGATCCTGCCTGTGCAGGGTTGGACCTTATAGAACAGTCACTGCAGGGCCTGGTAGCTGTGGGTGGGAGCCTGGGAGACTCCCCTTGTCCCCACTCCCCGCAAGCCTCTGCTCACTCCTGGGCCCCCCCGGCACCACTGCTTACCCATTTGTTCCTGTGGTTGACAAGGTCGATAATGCCTGTGCCTTGGAGAGCTGGAGCCGACGTCTTTATCAAAGCCAATATTAATTTTCACTAATTAGGAGCTGCCGCTAATGAACGTCACAGCTAATTTAGCTCATCTATAACCCAGGAATGGCACTGCTCTTGGGCCAGACTTCTGAATCCAGGATACCGGTTCCCCCCCTTTGCCCCCATGCCGCAGTGCCAGGGACACCAGCTGCCAGTGCAACCTGCCCTGCATACCAAGTGGCCTGTGCTTTGCAGAGAGCCCGGCAGCCTCTACCTCTAGGAAGCCCCCATGGCGGGACCAGCAGGGCAGGCCTCACAGGCTGGCCTCAGGGTATCCAGAGGTGGCCATAGGAGGCTTCTTTCCTGTCAGTGTCCCTGCTTAGGCTCACACTGTATTTTAGTGATGCTGCTGCCACCTCCAGGATGCCCTCAGACCTTTCTCTGCGGGCCTGGCCTTGCCAAATCACCAGATCATCATCATCTGTCCATTTTGGTGCTTGCCTGGTTGCTTTCTCCCAGGAAGCTGGGTGGGTGGAAGGTGGTTCTGGATCCTAGTACCTGATGGCCATTTAGAGCTCTACCTCAGTTTCCTCTCTGGGCAAAAGGGAGGGAACAACGTCTGACTGCTAGAGGCAGCATGAGCCTATGCCGCTGTGATATGGCTTTTCTCACTCACCTGAAGCACAGGGCAGTGACTTATTTGCCCCTCCAGATTGCAGATGGTGGCTCGCAGGTCTCAAGTGAGGCCGAGATCTGATGTTGCTAGTCTGAGCTGGGTGACCTTGGAGCTAGGCTGCTGTGCCTGGGCCCTCTCCTCTTCTCCTGCACCTCCCCAGCCAACACACATAGACATGTTCACCTGGCTGTGCTCTCGGGTACATGCTAGCAACCCTAGCTCTGCCTCCCTCATCCCTGCACCTGCCTGCCACCTGCCTGCCACATCTGAACCTGTTGGAAGGTCATGGGGATGGGAAGGAAGGCGGTGTGGTGGTGCTGGGAGGGTTGCACCCTCTGCTCATTGTCCCTGTTCCTGCTGTGCTATCTTGTGCTGTGCCAGCTGAGCTCTGGGCTCCCCTGGGGAGGGCCCAAGAGTGCGGGCGAGGACATCTTTTTACACTTCTTTCCTTGGAAAAGCGACCTTCAGACCGAGCCAAGTTTGGGGGGAAGTGCCTTCAGGCGTGACAGATTTGACTATAAATCTTTGGTATTAATGCCCAGTTCCCAAGGTCTGTCATCCTGTGTGCCCACGTGACCCACGGAAGCCGTGCACTGCCCATCCGTCACTCAGTCGTCCCACCTCCTGCTGGCTTGGCCTGGGGAGGACTGGCAACCTGGGGCACAGGGGGAGAAGGGAAGGAGCAGGAAGGAAAGGTTTGACCAATGTGCACAGGGGGATGGCAATGGCGATGCTATAGGTGTGGGATTCCACGGCAATAGCCGGTGATTCCACAGGTGACAGGCTGACTCTGTGCCTGGGATGTGAGTGCACATCAGCCTGTGAATGGGGGGCTAGGTTAGCTCTAGCTCTGTGTGGTCTAGGCAGGTGGGCTGGCCCTTGGTTTCCGTTTTTAAAAATGAATGTATAAGATTTGAGATGGCCCCCAAACTTGTGCATGGGGTAGATGAGGGTCCGCCCTCCCCACGGCTGCAGGCAGCTGCTCAGACTGCACCAGTCATCAGCAATATTACCAGTCTCTGCTAATGCCCGGGGGGTGGGGGAGCAAATGCATATATTTAATGCCCTAGAACCCTAGGAGTGAAACATTTGGCCATCTCTGTTTCACAAATGAGGAACACTGAGGCACAAGGAGATTGAGCCATTTGGACACCAAAAATTATTTGTTGGTGTTGACAGGATGCTGTAGTTAGGGTGTCGCTATGAGACTGACACTTCACAGACCCTCCCTTAAGAAAGGCACACTGTGCTGGTGTTTGTGGCCATGATGTTATTTATCATGAACTTTTCATCTATTTGCTTTCATTTTGTTCGAAAGAGCAACAGAGACAAGTAGATCCTCCAAGTGCTGGTTCACTCCCTAAATACTCCCCAGACAGCCAGAGTAATCCGGGTCTCCCATGTGGGTAGCAGAGACCTAAGAATTTGAGCCATTGCTGCTGCCTCCCAGAGTGTACGTTAGCAGGAAGCTGGAGTCAGACCCACAGCCAAGACATGAGCCCAGCACCTCTAATCTGGATGTAGGTGTTTCAAGTGGGGGCTTAGCCTGCTGTGCTGCTCGTGTTCTACCAGGACAGGGTCTTGAGGGCAGTATGTGCACACTGCGCTTGTAAGAGGTGGGTGTTTGAGGATCTTTTAGTATCCCTAGGCTGGTCTTCTCGCTGCCACTCAGAGAAGGGAAGTGATGTACCAAGGTCACCTAGTAGGTGTCTAGGGAGGACATGCTTCCAGTTCTCTGAGTTCTTAGGGTCCTATGGGAGGACTGGCAACTGGAACTCAGTCTTTGGGTCCAAATGGAAGTCTGTGAATGTGGCCAAGGGTCAGAGGATGGGGAAGGCCAGGTGGTGTAGGGCAGCCAGGCCCTCCCTTGCTCCTGATCAACGTTTTGGATTTTTTGTTTGGATGTGAAATGCATCACATGGGCAGGTACATGGGCAGCACTTGGCCTTCTGGCTCAGGGGGCCATTAGGAAGCACTCCTGTGTGGGTTGCACCCCAAATGTTGCCAGAGACTTCTTGGCACCTCCCTCTTGTGCTTGTGGGCACTGCTTCCTGCTCCTTGGAGCTGCTCATAGTCTCTTGGCTTCTATAGAACAAGAACATTCCTTGGTGACAGGGGGAGAAGGGGAATGAGTGTTTCAACAGGCAGGAGCCCTGCCTGGACTGCTTTATGCTTGCCCTTAAAGGAGACCTCCAAGGTAACCACCCTGCCATAGCCACTGCCTGGCATCCATGCAGCATCCTGGTGGTCCCTCTGCCCATTCCTTCTTAGCCTTCATCTGGGCTCTCCTCAAATGCTAGGCTTCCTCAGGCTTCTCTTTTCAGCCTCTTCCTGAGTACCCTTTTCCCCTGGAACTTTGTCCCCGGGTGGCTTCAGCTGCCACATGTAAGTCCAGGCTGATAAACCTCCTTCTCCTCCCGTGTCCTGCAGCTCTGTTTGTGTGCATCCTGGTTCCTGGGCCCTGCTGGAGTCTTTCACCAGGCTTCTCAGGCACAGACCCACACTAGACCCAGCTGTCTCTGTGTCTTCTGAAATTGAGTGACCACTGCAGTTGCCCAAGCCGGGACATTGCACCATCAGCCTGCTTGTCCTGGAGCCCATTTCCTAAGTCACTATGTCTTGCTATTCCTGTTCTGGCAGTGTCTCTCACACCGTCTGGTCCTGTCTTTCTGTGCCAGGTTCAGCATCTTTGCTGAGGCCAGAACTGGAAAATCCCTAGCACTTGTACCACGTTTTTCTTGTCCCATGGCCAGGTCAGACATCACAAGTCAATCATGCTTTCCTGCTTCTCCACACAGTGTTGCAGGCAGCCACAGCCAACCCATCAGAAATGGCAGTAAGGGGAAAGGAACTTGCTTTGCACAACCTTCCTTCTGTACTAACCCTTCCACTGTCTCCTTGCCTTTGGAGTCTGTCCACACAGATCTGTCTTCATTATGGCTGGCACTGGAAGTTATTGGAAAGTAGAGATGAGGTCAGGTGACCCTTCCATGTTAAATTCTTCCCTAGTTCTCTGTTGTTAACAGGGTAAGGTGGCAGTTCCTTAGTCAAGGACATAGACCCCCGAGATCCAGACCTGCCACCCTTTCTTGCTTGCTCGGCCTCCACACCCACCACTATGTCGTTGCACTGCCACCATGCACGGAGTTCACAGACCTGCCATCATGTCACATGCCCTCTCAGCATGTCACACACCTTCACAACATGTTCCATACTTATCACAACCCTCATGATGTACCACACACATCTCACACCTTCATTGCATACACACATTCTCACAGTGTGTCACATGCCTTCATAGCATGTCACATGAATGTTACATGCCCTTATGACATATCACATATCATTCTATATCCCCTCAGGGCCTTTGCACCTCAATTTTCGTTGCCGCAAGCAGCCTGCTTCACCTCAGCCACTGCTTTCATCCTTCAAGGTCTGGCTGCCTGCAGTCCAGTGCCACCCCACTGTGAGTCATCTTCCTGTTGGTGGGAGCAGGCTAGCAGGGCAGAGCTTGGCAGCCAGGGTCTGTTTGTGGACCCTGCTGTGTCTACCTGGCACCACTTCTCCTGCTCCTCAACTGGTACGCCAGGGGGCTGCTGGGGCCGACTCTGGCTGCCATGCCCTGCCACTGCCATCCCATTCTGTGCTAACCTCAGGGGCTGCTCCCACAGCTGATGGTCTCCTCTGCCAGGTTTGGTGGTACATTGGTCACATTAGTGGTGTGGGAAATTTGAATAGTCCACTCCCCAGACCAGTAATACATGGATGATACTCTTGTATTCTCAAGATCCCTCAGTAATGCCTGGGCCAAGAGCCCTGGCTTCCTTTCCTCTCCTCTTTCTCAGATGGGGAGAGGCCAGCCAGGCAGAGTTCATGTGCTCCTAGTTTTAAGATTTAATTATTTACCTGAAAGGCAGAGTTACAAAGAGTTGCACAAAGGAGAGACAGAGCTCTTCTATCAGCTGGTTTACTACCCAAATGCCCATAAATGCCAGGGCTGGTCCAAGCCAAAGCCAGGAGTTTCATTGGTGTGTCTCATGTGGGTGCAGAGTCCCAACCAGTCTCTTGCCAGGACTTGTCTCTCGGCTACCCCCGTGCAGGGAGGGTAGGACAGGCTGCCACTGTGGGCATCCTGTGCTCTTGCATCCTTTCCCTCCTCTCTTGGAGTAGGGAGAGGGAGGACTGGATGTATGAGAGTAAGAGTGGGTGGGGCAGGTGCTGGGGCCGGGAGCGGATGGGGGACATGTCCTTCTCCAGCGCACTTTGGTGAGGGGCAGCAGTAGATTGAGAGGGATCCTGACAAGGAATGATGTGGGGTGGGGCAGGGCGGGGGAGTAAAATCCAACAAAGTTCCCCCTTTGGTTGGCAGTGGAACGTCCACTGTTAGAAAGCCATTGCTCTGCATCTTTTGATTTCAGATTCTCGCAAACACATGGTGCTCCTGGGATGCCTCGACCTCGTAATCTTGTGAGGGCCTACCGAGTTTCAGGAAGATAGGGAGCTGGGCATGGGGTGGGCAGAGCTCGTCTCCGGGGTTGGGGTCTAGGGACGGAATGCACCGGAAGCACACAGCATTGTGAACTGTATGTATATCTGTGAGGGGGCCGGATGCAGGGATGTGGCTGAACTACAGAGAAGTTAGGCTTGGCAGAAGAAGGTTTCCTTGTCATGCACACAAAAGTGCAAGCTGGGTGGCTCTGAGCAACTGCTTGCCACCTGGGGCTTTGTCTTGGGCCTCTGACATTATCTCAGCCCTGCACCCTTAGCGTGTACTGCAGGGGAGGGAGTGAGAAGGTCCCCTTCATGCCTTGGCTGAAAGGCCACACTGGTCACTCATCAGGCAGACTTCATATCTGGCCCCACTGAGTGCCTGGGGGTTGCTTGAGCATATTGGGGAGGTGACACACAGTCAGCACTGGGGGCTTCTGAGAGCCTTTGTGCTGCCCCGCTCACACTGCATTGCTTTGGCTGAGTTTATTAACCAGACAACACTTATGAAATCACATGATATGCCAAGGGACAGCAACACATGGCTGTTGCCCTTTCAACCAAGCCACTTCATTGCCAGTGAGAGTGAGGCTTGTGTTGTCCCAAAGGTCTTTTCTGGGCTGGAAAATCAGGGGAGACTCCAAGGAGGAGGCGATATTGCAGATGAGACTTGAGGGCCAACCTGGAGGTAGGAAGCTTTCCAGTGGGGAGAGCGAGAGGAGCAGTGGAGGTACAGGGCAGGGAGAGAGCCTGCATGGGACAGGGTAGCCACGGGCATCTTAGAAGCCACTGACGGCTGCCATGCAAGGAAGGATGGGGTTGGAAAGCACTGAGCACAGAGGGAAGGTTGGGGGTGCTGGGATGAGTACAGGGAGACCAGGTGGATGACAGGTGGTCAGGAGAGAAGGACTTGGATGGAATGGATGGGGGCGGGGACCTGCCAGTGCTGGTTGACAGGCTGGTGGTGGGAGAAACAGCTCAGGGAGGTGGCTTCTGTGGGCTCAGCACAAAGTAAGCAGAGACACCTGGCAGAAGATGGGGAAGTACTGCTTAGCAACACCCTGGCACTGGCCATACAGGGAGGCAGGGAGGCAGGAGTCCAGTGCTAGGCTCTGTGGTCTGGGTTGCTCCCTGAAGACTTGATGGCTTGCCCTGGCAGAACTGCACACATGCCTGGCACTGTCACTCAGGTCTACAGGTGATGCTTGAGCTGCTGCTGCTCTTGGCCTGGAGTGTCCCTACTGGGCTGATGCTGGCCCTGCCATGTCTAGAGCATGTCCCTCATACCCTCTGATGGAGGGGGTGGTGCAGTGGGATAGAAGGGGGTGGGGAGTGGCTGTTTATCAGCCTGCTCCTGGTGGTAAATACATACCCACCTGGCTACTGTTGCACTGCATGTTGCATCCAGCCGAACCTCAGCCCTGTCTCCTCATGGTCCTCTGTCTTTCTTATCCCTCTGCCTTCCCCCCTGACATTCTCCCTGGCCACTGCTCCCCAGCAGGTACAGTTGCTTTAATACCCATGAGGATGGGGAGAGGGAGAAGGCCCTGTCCTTAGCTCTGTATGTGGTTGGCTGACTTAGTCCTCCCAGGGGTCTGTATGCAGGTGAGGATGTTGAGGCGTGCTGGACCTGGGTGAAGTCACCATCATCTGGGATGCATCTCTTATAAGCAGCTGTGCTTCCAGTCACTCTCCAGCACACTCGTGTGTGCACAAACACATGTCCTCTCTTTTGCATTGCATGCTGTTCCCTCTGCCGGAGTTGGCAAACCAAGGCTCTGGCACTCATGGCCCTGGCCTTCTCTTGGCCTCCCACGCCTCCCCCTTCCTGCATACAGCTCCAGTTGTCCCAGGGCAGTCCCTGGGCTTGTGGGATGAGGGCCCTGCTCTCTGCAGGTGGGAGAATGTGGGAGCAGAAAGGCCATTCTTAGACGTCTCTCCACGTCGTCCTCATTAATAACTGTAACACCGGCATCACTCGCTCTTAAATAGCCTCATTCATCAACAAGCAATTTGCCGTGGCGAGGTGGCAGGGACGCAGATAAGCAGACGGGGCCGAGGTGCTTGCAAGACACCTGCCAAGTATCTGCCCCTCTCCTCCTCCATCTCCCGGGGGAATGGGCAGGGAGTGGAGCGAGGCTTTTATTCTAGTGCAGAACTGGGCTCTCTGGATCATCTCTTCTTCCCAACACAGGGGAGCCATCCGGTACTGGGCAGGAGTGGCCATTGGAGAGGCCCTGGCCCTCCTGGTACCCTTGGGCCTGGGTGGCACCCTGACAGTTACTTCCACTGAGCACAGGGTTGAGGGACAGGAGGTCAGAGTTTAGCCTGCTGTCACCTCGGGGCAGGCAGTGACCTTGGGAACGCCCTGGGTGTCATCTGCAGTCATTAGTGGTGACAGTAGCATCTTGGTGTGGTTTCTGATCTTGAGTGGCAGCTAGCATTGAATGGAGGACGTGCTGTGGGTTTTGCAGGGCGGGAGGCAGAGTGTGAGTGCTGTGGCATTAAGGCAGTTCCTTACTGTTTATAGCTTGCTAGGGTTTGATCACACACAGGATTCAACCTTATCATCTGCACTGATGGACTCCTTGTCTCCCCAGTAGCCACTGCAAGGATGGAATGTGTCATTTGTGCCATGCTCACTCTGAAGAACAGCATCCTTTAGCTCTCTCTGGTTGCAAGTCCCAGGCAATTGGGCCAGCAGTGGTATCAGGAAATGGGGCTTGCACGTTCTTCCTTATTAAAAGAGGTCCAAAGGTCGGGGCTGGCAGACTTGGTTGATTTTGAGGACAGATGACTCCATCAGGGACTCTGGCTAAACCTGTCTGTCACCTCCCTTTCTGGCTGGACCTTACAGGCAGGCAGGAGCAAGGGGAGAGACACCTGCTCTGTCAGCCAGCAGACAGGCACTGACTATGTGGGGACCGTGTCCTGGCTGGCAGAGCTGGTTGAGGTTGTATAACAGCAGAGGAGCAGCATGGGGGTGGTGGGCAAGGCTGCCACACAGGCACAGGGCTGTTGTGGCATCAGGCTGGTTTGTGGTCAGGACTCTTGGCTAATGTCTGACCAACAGGACGTTCAGGTGCCATGACAAAAGTTGGCATGAAGAGGAGGTGTCTGGCCTTCTCCCACAGGAGTTCATGGGACCCAGCTGAAACTCGGGAAACCTCAGACAAGCCTGCCTCCTCTTCCTGGGGGGATTGACTGCATTTGCCAGTATGTGGAGGAAGAAAGCCTTTTCTGATAAAATGAGCAGGAGTGAGCTAGGGATGGAACACAGAGTATACCTGAACATCTAGGCTAGCTGACATGCCCCAGGTTCCTTGAAGCCCTGAGCAATTGTCGTGTATATGTTTGAGGGACTCTTTTAAATGCAAATATGGGGAGTGAAGAGGAGAACAAGTAAAATGGAGATCCCAAGACTTTGCATTTATTACTTCCCTGGGATCTATTTCATTTCCGGAGATACATGTTCCCTTCACTATTTCTAGGGATATTTTGGTGGGTCTGCTGAATGAACAGGTGATTTGGTGGAGATCTCAAGGACTTCTGAGAGCAGAGATAGGCGGCAGAGCATGTGAACATCAGGAAAGGCTTCCTGTGGATGGAAGCTTTGAGATGAGAGGAAGGGGGAGTGTGATGCTTTTTGTCATGGGCTAGCCTAGCACTGAGGGCAAAAAGAGGGGATTGCAATGGGCAGGGGCTCAAGCACAGGTCATGAAGCAGAGCAGGACAGCTACCGCAGTCCCATGGCATGGCTGGTCAAATGTCAGTACTCATACTCTTGGGCCAGGCCTAGTTATCGCCAGACTCTGTGGAGCTGACTCTTAGCTACAGATCTTTGTGAGGGAAAGGGTGGGCTGTGCACAGGCAAGTGGGGCAGCAGTTAGAGGGAGTGCTATGGTCTGTCCTCCCCTCAGCCACCCACCAAGTCAAGTTCAGACCGTCTTGCTTTATCTCTGAATCTGCTGACACAGCCTGCCTTGAGGGAGCAGACTACCACCTGTGTTACAAAGTCTGTATAGCTTTATCTATGCATATGTGGAATGTGTGTGTCTGTGTGTGTGTGTAAGAGTGCTTCCAAAGATTTGTGGAAAAGGGAATTAAAAGAAAGTTTATTGGGCAGCAGTTGTGGTGCAGCACAAAACCAGGAACAAAGAGTTTCACCTGGGTCTCCCACATGGCTGCAGGGGCCCAAGCACTTGTGCCATCTCCTGCTGCTTTCTCGAGTGCTCTAACAGGGAGCTGGATTGATAGTGGAGCAGCTGGAGCATCATTTGAGATGGCCAGCATTTCAGAGGGCTGCTTTTCTTGGGCCCCTCACTACTCCACCAGTGTCCAGTTGAGAGGATCACATTGAGTACCAGTCGCCTTACCTCGGAAAGCCCCTGTGCCCTGCAGTCCTTGCAGCCTTGAGCTCATGACCCCAGTGATTCCTAACAAGATCAGCCTGAACAGACAGACCTTTGTTTCATCACTGAAAGATTTTTTTTTTTTTTTTTGCTTTCAAGGTACTTTCTCTCAGTACCTTGAAAACCTCAATCTATAGATTTCGGTGTCTACGTGTCTACTTTTGTCATTGATAAATGAGCTCCCATAGGGCCAGCATTGATGTGAAGTAGAGCGGCCTTCAACACTAGAGTCTCATGTGGGTGCTGGTTCATGTCTTAGCTGTTCCACTTCTGGTTCAGCTCCCTGCTAATGCATCTGGGAAAATAGTAGAAAATAGCCCACATTCTTAGACCCTTGTATCCATGTAGGAGACCTAGGAGAAGCTCTTGGCTTTTGATCTGGTCTGGTCCTGGCCATTGCAGTCACCTGTAGAATGAATCAGTGAAAGGAAGATCTTTCTCTCTGCCCTTTTCTATCTGTAACCTTGAGTGTGAAATAAATAAATTAATCTTTTCCCAAAAAGAAAAAAGAATAGTTTTCAGCTTCAGACTTGACTCCTTCACCCATCCTCCTTCTTGAGCTGTGTTTCCTTCAGTGTTCTGCAGTCCTGCCTGACCTGTCCAGGAGTGAATTTCTATTTACTCTACGTGAGTCTCATTGAAGCCTGAAGCTTTGGAATTTTGAATCAGTTCTGGAACATTCTCTGCTGTTTCTTCAGCCATGGCCCCTGTCGCTTTCCTTGCTCCTCTAATCTCTGTCAAGTATACACAAGACCTTTAATTTCATCCACTGTGCTTCTTTGCCTCTCAGCTCTGTTCACTAGCCTCGCTTCTCTGTGCTGTGATCTGGATAACCTTTTCAATGATGTTTTTCAGTTTCCTAGTTCTCTTTCCAGCCTTGTCTGTGAGGCTGATACATCTGAGATTCTAGTGATCAGATTTTGATTGCTAGTGCTTCATTTGTCCCTTCTAAAAATTTCTTTGCTTTTCTCAAACTTTCTCAAACTTCTCTTTGAGCTACTGGAAAAACAGTAAACATATTTTATATCCTGTGCTTAGTCATTTCCAAGTTTGAAATAATTGAGTATCTGAGTGTGCTATCTTTTTCTTCGTGGATTTTTTTCATAGTGCCTTACTGAAAAAGAGAAAGAGAGTGGAGTGAGAGGATATGTACATATGAAAGAGAGTGAGAGCCAGAGAGAGAGAGAGAAAAAGAGAGCAAGCAAGTGAAAGCTGTGCCTACGAGCTCCTTATAAGGCCAATAGGGACAGTGGTTCTTTGAAGCCTGAGAAAAAGAGATGTAAGTGTATTCTTCCAGGTAGTATTTGCATTGTTTGCATGAAGTAGGCAGGTTGTCTTGGGCTGCTTTAAATCTAGTTTTTTCACTTGAGAATCTTTAGACACCAAGCAATATGAATTTGAGCTGCGAATGTGAGTCTTTTATTTTTAAACATTCAGGAGAGCAATGTAGGCAGTTGTCCCACCTTAGAATCAGGCATTTCTCCAGTTGTTAGTCTATTTTATTTAAAGATTTATTTATTCTTATTGGAAAGACAGATATACAGAGGGAAGGAGAGACAAAGAGAAAAACTGTTCATCCACTGGTTTACTCCACAAGTGGCCACAACAGCTGGAGCTGAGCAAAAGCCAGGAGCCAGGAGCTTCTTCCAGGTCTCCCATGCAGGTACAGGGTCCCAAGGCTTTGGGCCATCCTCAACCACCTTCCCAGGCCACAAGCAGGGAGCTGAAAGGGAATAGGAGCAACTGGGACACGGACTGGTGCTCATATAGGATTCTGGAAGATGCAAGGCAAGGACTTTAGCCACTAGCCTACCATTCTGGGCCTGCAAATGTGAGTCTGCAAGTGAGGACTCTGGAGAGCTGGGACCCTGTGCTCAGCACCAGTATCTAAGAGATGAGCTCCTGGTTTGCTGTGTGGGAGTGGGGGTTTATTCCTGCTCTGCCCTGTCAGGCTGATGGGGCACCTTCCTGGCTGGAGGTGTTTTCCTGTAGACCTACTATCTTGGTGGGCAGGAGAGGTCCCTGAGTGCTGTGAACATGAGCATCCAGAATCCCTTGGGCCATGGGAAGGCCTAGCCTCCCTGTGTTTCTTGCTTCACTTGGTATTGGATCTGATTGTTCCTTATTTTCCTACCAACTCATTTTTCCACTTGGTAAGTTTAAAACGATGTTGTCTTATACTTTTGCTTGCTACTTTGAGCTCCATCCAGGTTCCCACCCCATCTTGTCACAATCAGAAATCAAGATCTGGGGCCGGCGTTTGTAGTGTAGCAGGTTAAGCTGCCATCTACAACACCAGCATCCCAAATGGGTTCCTGTTCATATGCTGGCTGCTCCACTTCCCATCTAACTCTCTGCTGATAGCCTGGGAAAAGCAATAGGGATGGCCCAGGTGTTTGGACCCACGCCACTTACATAGGGGACTTGGAAGAAGTCCCTGGCTCCTGGCTTTGGCCTGGTTCGGTCCAGCCTTGGGTGTTACAGCCATCTGGGGTATAGACCAGCTGGTAAAAAGTTTCTCGAATAAATAAAGAAACCATTTTTTAAAAATCAAGAGCATTTAAATGTGAACATTTTGAGACAAGACTCTTTTCTTCCTGTCTGTGTGGTGATTTAGTAATTTTTACTGCCTTGTTTTGTGCCTGGGACACATCCTAAGGCGTCATGGTAGCCCCTCCAGACATGGTAACTGAAGAATGAATGACTTTGGGGTGGCACTGTGGCTTTACAGATTAAGCCTCATCAGCAACACTGGCAACCCATATGAGCATCAGCTGGAGTCCTGGCTGTTCAACCTCTAATCCAACTCCCTGCTAATCCAAACAGGGAAAGATGGCCCAAGTACTTGAGCCCCTGCACCCATGTGGGAGACCCGGAAGAAGCTCTTGGTTCCTGGCTTCAGTTTGGCTTAGCCCTGGCCTTTGGGGCTTTTGGGGGAGTGAACCAATGGATAGAAGGCTGATCTTTTTTCTCTATTCCTACCTCACCCCCAAATCTGCAATTCAGATAATAGTAAAAGAGTAGTGAATTGGTAAAATGAAAAGTCAGTGTTACAAGGGAGGAAACTGTGGCCTAAAGCAGCCAGCAGTTCCACTTCTCCACTGTACAGGGAGCAGAGTAGCTGTGCAGTAACTAAGTGCTGAGCCAGGATTCTTCAGAGCTGTTGGACAGGTGAAGGACAGCCAAGGCCTGACCCAGAACGGGCAACTGGGAACTCTAGGAACAGCTTGGGAAACGATGTTGACAACCAATGTTTACTGAGCATGTTTGTGTGGCAGATACTGTCTAAGTGTCTAACCATGGTAGCTCGATTCTCACAGGCTTATGTGATGGGTGTTACTATTACTTTCATTTTACAGATGAGGAAACTGAGGCCCAGGGAGGCAAAGTCTTACTCTTGCCAAGGTCACTCACTCTCTCGGTCTGTTCTGCATTGCTACAACAGAATACCCAAGCCTGGGTCCTTGAGAAGGAAAGCACACTTACTGCTCTTACCTCTGGAAGCCAGGGCTTTTGAGGTGGAGGGTCTGCAGCTGGTCAGGGTCCCCCTTGAAGCACCCCATGTATAGGATGAAGAAGCTGGCTCGGGTCTCTCGGTTGTTTCTCACCCAAAGGTCCCCTCTGGCCCCCTCCCTACACTGATTACCTGCCACAGAATACCATTGAGACAAGAAATGAGAGTAGAGGCTTGCAGCACATGACTGCAGGTGCAGGTGGCTTTCTGCTGTGTTGTGTGGCCATGGCCAGGCATATCCTCCACCCATCAGCCTAGACTTCTGGTGCTGTGGAAGGGTCCAGGAAGCCCCAGCTGCCAGGTGTATTAGGTAGGTCTGTGCACATGGGAGGCCAGGTGCTAAGTGCATTGGGTAGGTCTGTGTGCATGGGAGGCAGGCTAAGCGCCAGGTGCTTGGATAGGTCTGTGTGCATGGGAGGCAGGCTAGGTGCCAGGTGCATTGGGTAGGTCTGTGTGCATAGGAGGCAGGGTACCAGGTGCTTGGGTAGGTCTGTGTGTGTGTGGGAGGCCAGGTGTCAGGTGCTTGGATGGTCTCTGTGTGTGGGAGGCTGCCAGCCTCATGGGAAACCTAGGCAGCTGACAGACATGTCTGTTGTAAGATCCTTTTGCCCACACCAGACTTGGTTATGCTCTCTTTGGCGGCCCCACAAGCTCATTCACCTGATAGTGCTTCCTTGGGCCTTGACTCCCACTGGGGTTAAGGAGAGAAACATGGTCTTGGAGGGAGGAGTCAGGCTGCTGGCAGGGTGTCTCAGGTATGAGGAAGCTCAGGAGAGTGCTGTTGTACATGCTATCCACCAGCTGTCTGTGGCTCCTGGGACATTGCCATGTACAGTCCCTGTCCCACATGACTGACCCACCAGCTCAGGTCCCCACCCATGGCATGGCGCTGGGAACACTCAGTTACCCTAAGAGGACCTTGAGATGCCCAGGCAAGCCAACTTACCCAGCATAGACATGTAGTCAGCATGAAACAAGCTCTCCTCTTCCTATTTCCCCTGCTATGCACCTGCTCACTAAGGGAGGGCTTTGGTTGATCCACCATAGCAGGGGTGAGTGTGACTTACTCTCAGAGGGGTAGGCTGTTGGTTGTACTCTCAGGTCAGCTCAACCAAAGTCACAGCCTTTCCCCTCTGTGTGTGACAATCAAGCCTTGGTTCTCCTAGGTTGCCTTGCCATGTTCTCTAGGACCAGTAGGAACAAGGGCATCAATAAGGATTACCTGTAAAAGGAGACATGTCTGAGAAGGATGAGATCAGAAAGCATTTAAACAGGAGTAGGAGAGTGGGGTGTGCATTCTTGTAAGTGGCTGCAGAGCACTCGATGAGGCGTGAGACCTTGGGCAGCTCCTGAGTGGTGTGGTTCTCACTGGAGCCAGAGGACACACTCCCCACTCTGGCAGTCTACCCCACCATGGTCACCCCTCCAGGGGCTGTGCCCACCCTTGGGGAGTGAGAGTGGAAGGCAGCTTCCACTTCCTTTCAGAGGGTTGAAGGTTGGGACTGCCACCTGCCGTGTCATGTGCACCTGCCCATATGAGACAGTGTTCCTTGTAGCGCCAGCCACCCGACCCCTGGCTGCCAGCTGTGATGAGAGATAGAGGAGTCGGAGATAGTCTTCAGCCTTCTTTCCCAGCCTCTCAGGCACCTGCAAGTCTTGGGGGACAACTTAAAAGGGAGGAAGCATGAGCAAGTGAACAAGCAGATGGGGTCCACGATCTTGCCCAGGAGGCTCCAGGAGAGAACTACTTAGGGTTCAGAGAATAAGGGCTCTGATGCAGGGGGTAATGAGTGTGAGGGCCAAGGTGGGGACCCTGTTTCCTGGACCTCTCTGCAGCACCCCCCCACACACGCCAACTTGCCATACCACCATTGGCTTGCATGGTGAAGGCCTGCCGCTCCAAGCTTGGACTCTGTGCATTGGACGAAGGGGACTCGTCCTAGTGGAAAGCTGACTTCCCATGGTTCCAGAAGTTTTCCCTCTGTCTGATTAAATACTAGACACACCAATTAGAGAACAACTCTCCCAATTAGGCGGACACCAGGTGGGCTGGGCACTCAGGAAAACTGTGTGCCTCCTGCTTGTCTCTCAGTCCCTGAGTCGGTTCCTTGGGCTTTCCTAGTAGAGGCTGGGATGAGGGCGGAGCCCTCAGAGTGGCTTTTAGCCTCATAAGACGCACACACCTGCAAGCATAGAACACATCATCTGGTGCTTGCATGGTGATTCATTTGTTCATTCACTGTTCAGTAAATGCTGCCTAGGGACCTGTCACTGCCTGAGATTTTGCAGGTGCAGCAGGGCATCACAGGGGGTGGCAGGGTTGGGGGAAGAGGGTTCCCCAAATTCTCAGGCTGCAGCATGGGAAGCACTGAGACAAGCCAGGGTCTGCCACGGGCTCTGGAAGCCTCTGGTGGAGCAAGGTTTCAGAGCCCCACTGGCCACTCTGGGTGTGGCTCACTGTGCTAAACCATCATTTCATCTCCCCAGACATTCGCTGGTGCGTGTGGTGGCACCAGACCCGATAGTGCCGTGTACTCATGCCTCAAGTACTGTCCACATGTTAGTGTGTGCTTAGAGTCCCACATGCCCAAGACTCTGCCTCAGCTGTGGAGGCTCCCCATGAATGAAGCAGTGACCAACAAGTCTGACAGGTAGATGAGCCAAAGTCAGACTGCTCCCATGCTCCCCTGCACAGCAGAGATCCCAATGTGATCTCATGGTGAAGAGAGCTTTGTTGTATGTTCCTGTACTCAGGTATTCACCCACCCATCTTCCCACCTGCCTATCCACCCACTCAACCACCTCTCTGTCCATTTACCCAACTTTCCACCTGCCCACCTTTCTGCCCACCTCCCCTTCTATCCATCCATCTACCCACCTACCCACCATCCACGCATCAGCCCATCCATCCACCCATCCACCCCTCTCAACTCTTCCCACCCCCAGCCAAGCAAAGATACACCTGCAGCTAAAACAGTCAGAAAATCCTCCAGCCCAGTGCCTCCCTGGCTGCTGTTTCTTGAATCTCCAATGCCCTTCAAGATACCCCCTGGAAGAAAGAGTTTCCTGGCCCCATTAATGGGGATGTAGCTGACTCAGACACAGCATCTTGCTCTGTAACAAAGGCTCTGAGCGATCCTGCAGGAGAGAGGTCTGGGCCAATGTTATTCTAATGCATTATTCTCCAGACCTTGCTGGCCAGAGACCACGTTTTCATGGAATACCTGCTCGCTCCCTGGGAGTTAATGATTCATGAAATACACTTTGGGAAGCATTCCTTTTAGTGCAAAATCTTCTTTTAATTATAATGACTTGCATGGAATATTCATAAGATCGATTCTGTGTGTCCCTCTCTTCTGGGGGGAAGGGGTGCCTCCTCACCCAGGCCCTTCCTAGCACACAGGGCATATTCCTCTGGGCTACATTCTGCGATGCTCTGTGATGATGCATTATCACCAATGAAAAGTATTTTCAGCTAGTTTTGCACAATTTGTGATCTTCCCTTTCGTTGAGCAGTATCAGTTGGTGGTCCTGCTACTCCTGAAAATAGACTGCTGGGCATTGGGAGGTGGAGGTGAGTGAGCTCATGATGATTGTGTCCCCAGGAGGAGCAGATGGGTGCTAAGGGGGATAAGGGGGATCCAGCTGCCTCCTGTTTACCCTGATGGGCTTGCAGGTGTGTGTGTGTGTAGTGCCAAGACATCGTGCGGCGCTGAAGCTTTTGTGGCAACATTCTTGCATTTCTGTCTACATTCTGGATAACTGAGAATGTGGGGTCTGGCTCTCAGCTAGGTAGAGTGACTATTAGTACCCCCAGTGGAAGGAAAGGCCTGTGTCAATCCTAGGGGTTGGGAACACTGTCTTCAGGGTCAGACGGTCACCTCTTTGAATCCTTGCTCCTAGCTTCTTCCTGGCTGTGTGATCTTGGACAAGCCAAGACTTAGGCTCCTGCTTTGCATGTGGGAGTACTTCCTGCACGTGCTTGGGTGAATCTTCAGTGAGGCGATGTGTGTGTAAAGTGCTTAGTTGAGTGCCTGTCATGGGGCAGGTGCTTGAGAAATGATGACTAGACTGAGCCCAGGATGAGACAAGGGAGGAGCCTTGGGCATAAATTGTCCCAGCACCTTAAGCCTGGTGCAAGCTGAGTCAACACCACGGAAATTCCTCGTCCTGAGGGTCTCCCTTTACCTCCCACTTGTCTATATCTTGACTAGTCAATGCTAGTCCCTCCTCCCCTCCATAGTGGTTCTTAGAGACCCGGAGCCTGGAAGGCTTGTGCTTATGTGACAGAGCCCCAGCCTCGCCACCTGCACCTACCTGCTTCTGGGAATCAGCAGGTGAGCCCAGGGCGAGGACCGCCCACTGATGGAGAAAGCATGTGCCTGAGCAGAGGTGGGACTGGGAACTGAACTGAGGAGAGCTCAGTTCAGTTGGGATCTTCCAAGGTGGAGCCCCACCCTCATGCCAGGGCCCCCAAGTTGGAGAGGGGGCCTCTGCAAACTAGGCTTCTCTGTCAGAACTTTTTAAAAACACAAACAAGGGCGAGAGCAGCATTTGCATAAATCTCATTAGAAAAAGTGCAAGTTTCATAAATCTTGTGATAAATTAGTGCGATATCATTCTCAACGTGATGTATTAATTTTAGGGCAAAATGAATGTTGTTATGATCATTGTGGGTAATTATGAGTCTCCTCAAAAAGGAGGTGATTTCTGGAGGGCCATGGCTGGCCTCCTCAGTGGTGGTGGGAAAATAGGAGGCCAGCAAGGCTTGGGGAGCAGGGGCTGTCATTTTCACCCACACTGTGTGCTGCTGGCAGCTTTCTCAGGTTCCTTGCCTGCTGGGTCAGGCCTCTGCCTAGGCGCTGGACAGTGGAGACGCAGAGGGCAGCACAATCCCTGGTGCAGAGTCACCTTGGAAAGGAATTTTCAGTGGTTGGGACCTGGACCCACAGAAGCTGGAATCCAGGTTCATAAAAAGAAATTAACCTGGTGGCCATGTGGCACAGGGAATTATGCCACCCCTTGTGTTGGTTCGAGTTCAGGCTGCTCTGCTTCTCGTCCAGCTCCCTGCTGATGTGCCTGGGAGAGCAGTAGAAGATGGCTCAAGTAATCGGGTCCCTGCTAACCATGTGCGAGATCTAGATGAAGCTCCTGGCTCCTCACTCCTCCTTCCTTGCTTTGGCCCAGCCCCAGCCTTTGAAGCCATTTGGAATAGTGAACCAATGAATAGAGAATCTGTGTGTGTGTGTGTGTGTGTGTGTGTGTGTGTGTGTGTGTGTGTGTGTATGTGTGTGTGACTCTGACTTTCAAATAAATAAATCTTAAAAATAAACATGGACCTGGAGAGGCAGCATCAGGATTTCCAGGGAGCTTCTTAGAACAGCAGATTCTGCCTTAGAAACTCTGGGCTGAGCCCATACATCTGCATTTTCAAGATGCCCTCTCATGCACACTCAGGTTTGATTATCACTCCTCATGCCTCGTGCTCCTTGCTCAGCTGTGCACAGGTGTTATGACAAAATGCTGATTCCTGGGCCCTGTACTAGCCTGGTTCTTCCGCACAGAGGTACAATGGCTGGAGACTGGTGGCCCTCATTTTAAAAACTCAGGTGATGCTGACAGGAAATGAGTCACTGTGTTAAAGCTCTGACTTAGTTTCTTTTTTTGGGCTGGGTTTTGGCAAGTTTTCAACACAGAAAGGACCATAGAACACTTTTTTTGGGGGGGGTGCTTCTTTGTTGGTTTGCCTTGTCTGGAGGCTTGCCCTAGGCTTTATAAGGCTCCCTTGGGAGCTCCCTTGGGAGCTGGTGAAAACCTTAGCTATAATTCCAGGCCTCACCTGCACGGAAAAAACACCTGGGATTTAGAACATTCTTCATTCTAAACCATACACCAGGTCACTGACCACCACATGGGGTGTGGGATACAGACATAGGTCCAGAGGGAAGGGAGTTACAGCTGACAGGCTGGTTTGGGAGTTCTAATCTGCAGGCCGTTTTCCTAGGCCAGGTTGAAGGAACCCCAGGATATTATCCTAAGCCATCTAGACCCGTAGGAATCACTCTGTAGTCTTTTTTCTAAACTCAGATCCTTGAGTTTTTGTTGGAGATTCTGCCATCCTTGGCTTGGAGCAGAGCCAGGCACAGAGATTTCCTATGGACAAGTTGGACTGAGACAGCCCTGCACTACAGGGAGGGGACCCTGAGAGCGAAGTGATGTCTGGCAGGTGGCCTTGAGCCTTACCATCTTCCCATAGTCACGTGCCAGGGATTGATACAGGTGCTGTGAGCGCAAGCCTGGTCCTGAGCCCTAAGCAGTGTGGCTGTGGCCATGACTCAGGGCAGGAGAGCATCAGGATGACCTCTGAATGTGCAGAAGCCAGCAGGTGCCCGCCTGTGTTTGGGCATTCTGCTCTGAGCCTTTAACAGCCTGTAGTGCTGTGTTTATTTTAATGATAATGTCAAGTTCAATTTGCTGTCATTTTTCCACATTTCCTTTTGTAAAGCTAATTGAACAGTTCAATGAATTGAAAAGTTTCAGGCAAAGAGAAGAAATGCCCACCCCACTCTTATCTCTGTGGTTCAATCTGGTAAGGACAGCCTGGCTTTGTGGACAGAGAGAGAACCTCAGCTGCCCACTGGAGGCTCAAGAGCTGCAGCAAGGACTCAGGAAGGTCAGATCGAACATTCCATAGTGCCTCTAGTCATAGCTGCTTCCTGCTCAGGCTGCTATCTCTGGGTTGAATGAAATGTCCAGTCTCTCATGGCCCCTAAGGCCAGGCTTGGCTGCTTAGGCCCCCAGCCTCTGGATACAGCCCTGCCTTATACACAGCTATGACAAGGGGACCCTCAGATTGTGACGCTTTCCCAGACAGGACCCCAGGGAACAATATGAGTGTCCACTCCACCTCCAGCTGCTGTCCAACTGGGTGACGCTAGTCTTGCCACTGAATTTCCCTGTGTTTGGGCCAGGGACTTGTCCCCCTCAGGAGTGCCAAGCCATAGCAGGTGCCACTGAAGATCCCGGGGCTCCTGGCCATCTTCTACATGTTTCCCATGAGACCTGATCCGGGCACTGGCATGGGCACAGGAACCTCCACTCCTATGTCGAGTGGCTGTGCCTTGGCCACTGGCCCCAGCTTCACCATGGTAATGGGAAAAGGGATGCTCAGACCAGCTTGTAATTCACCCAGAGACACTTGGCAGTTCCAACTGAGACAACACTGGGGCCAGCCACAGTAGTTCTATGCTAGGCTGATTTCTCTTGTAGCTGGCTAGCCCTGAGGCACCCTCATCCCCAGGCTTCTCCCCCATCCTTCAGTCCTATGTTCCAAGCCCACAGCCTCTGCCCTCAGACCTGGTGGAGTGCTCGCCCATGCAGCCATAGCCCATGAACCTAGTGACAGGTAAAATGCAGTCCTACATTCTCATCATGGCTGTGCCTTGGAAGTCCTGACTCTGCTGCTGTGGTCCCTGTGACTTTGCCAGCATCCAGAGCAGGGCTGTGCACAGTAGGTGCTCAGGTGATGTTTGGGGAGTGACTGAATGTAGAATCAGAATTGACAAGTTGGGGAACAAGTCCAGCACTACCATGGGCTAGCTGGATGACTTCAGTTGAATAACTTAACCTCACTAAAACCGTTAGGGTGAGGGGGCTTAGAACAGGTTCCTATAACTGGGACTGGCAACCCATAGCAGATGACACCTCCTAACCTGCCATGGGGTCCTTGGATTTCTAACAGTCAAGACTCAGTCCTGCAAATAGTGGTATTCCATTGCTGGTCCTTCCTCTTTGATGTGTTAATTCTAACATGTTCATATGTGTATGTGTGTGTAATGCTTTACTTCCTATTCCTCCTCCTGAGTTAGTGTTTCCCTGTTGTGTTTGATGTCTTTTCCCCAGATAAGGCAACCCCCTTGAGTATCCAGACCTCTATGTGCCCAAGTGAGCTGGTAGCCCCTTTTCTGACTCTGGGGAAGGAATGGTATGCAGGTGGTGAGCAGGCTGTGCAGGTCTCCCTTCATGCTACTGTCTACCTTGTGGATGCCCTGGGTAGCATGTGGAGGTGAGAGGAGGGCTGGGTTTCAGGCAGGGAGTAAGGCCTGGCGAGAAGAGCCAAGCACAATGTGGCCAGACAGACTTGGGGGAGAATCCTGGCCCTACTGCTGCACATGGCCACCTGCCCTATGACCTTCCTCAGGTCACTTTGCCTCCAAGCCTCTGGTTTCTCACCTCAGCAGGCAGGGTAAGAGCTGCACCTGAGGCCAAGCTGAGCAGTAGCAGAGCAAATGGATGAAAGCTGGTGCATGGGGTGCCTGGTACTCATGGTGCTTTCTGAAGGAGTTGGCTTCCCTGTATGGCCCATGCAGGCTATTGGAGGAGTGAAGGGTGGAGGCAGGCAGGTGTTATGCAGGCCTGTGAGCTCTGGAAACAGAAGCAAGGGCAGGTGTGGAGGCCACCTGCCTCTTGAGAGCGATGGGACCAATGTCAGCTCTTGGTCTGCCCCTGGCTTCCCCAAGGTAGGAGTAGGCAGAATCTTGGACAGGAAAAAAAAATCAGCTCCCTTGAGGTTAAACCAAGTTCAAGACCCAGCAGGAAAGAGAAAGTAGGAGCCTGACCTGAGCAAAGGCAGGAGAGCAGGAGGGGAAGGTAAGACAAATGAGCTTATCCCCAGGAATCAAGGCGCTTAACTGGCCTGTCTTATCCCGCAGGGGAGACAGATGGGACTGCAGGCTCAAGGCCAGCCAGGTTCCAGGGCCCAGCCCAGGGAGGGGGCCAGCAGGGGATCCCCAGCTCTGGCAGAGACTAAAGCCAGACCAGAAAGGGGGGCTCTTCTCCTCAGTGTGATGGCCTGGGGGATGAACGGTGAGGGTGGTAAATCTCAGAAAGCCCTGAGCCTTGGATTTGAGGTTAAGGGCTTGCCATCTACTTCTGTTTGACTTGGCCCCATCCTGGAAAATTTCTTCGCAGCTAAGACTTTGCTGCCCATTCTGAACAATGGCCAGGGGGCTCCGTCTGCTGGTTCTCATTTCAGCTGTAAGTAGGCCTTGTTTCTGAGCCAGCCTGTACACCCCAAGCCTGATTCTCTGCCCCATGATACCCTGAACTGGGTGGGAGATAGCTACTGGATCCTCACCTCCCTGAATGGGAACACAGAGTAGATCACAACTGGTGTAAAGTCCTTTTATGTCGTAAAAGGCCAAGGGGGTTTGTTGCCCCATGCCTTTTAGGATTGATATGAGTGGCTGCATGGAATCTGGTGTTGTGAAGGATGCTGAAGTTTAATATGGACTCAACAGGAAAGGGTGCTTGATGAATTGGTAATACCTGTGTGAGTGACACCTGTGTCTGGCAAGGTCTTTGACCTCTAGAGGAGCAATCAGTCAAGCATCATGTAGGGATGGGAGAGAGACTTGCCAAATGGGTCCCAGAACAGAGCCTCCACCATCAGGATATGATGGCCTCTCAGTAATGGTGCAGAGGAGAGAGAACTTGAGGACAGAGATAGTGCTTGAGGTTGGCTGAGGATAGAAGAGACGTGAGGGGGAAGGAGCTTCCTGGCAGGAGGAGCAGGTGTGGCACTGGAGGGAGGGCACAGACAGGCCAGGAGTGCGGTAGGAAGTGTGACTGGCTGGGCACATGCAGAGCAAGTGGAATGTCATGGGAGGGTATCCATTCTGAGGGAACCCAGGAGGAGTGTGAACAAGGAAGGTTAGTACTGCAGGAACGAGCATGGGGATCCTCTGCTCCTGCTACCCTGTTCCCTCTGTGACACCCTCTATGTCCAGGGAACACACACAGCCTTCGTCCTTCTCCCTGCAGCCTGCTACTTTCAGCCTTTCCTTGTCTGACAGGCAGAGCCCCGGGCTCTCCAGGGGCAGCAGAATGCACTGCTCTCAGCCCCTGCTCTCGCTGCGAATAACAACAATAATAGTAATAACAGTCATCTCTGCCCCAGCAGGGCCTCAGGGAAGCTATGATTGTCCTCCTACCATGTGTGGAGGGCAGACGTGGCCTGCTGCTCAGGGCTAAGCCACCATGATGGAACACATAGCCCGGCTGTGCACCTGGCAGGGCTGCCTCCCCAGCCGGCTGAGCAGATCCCCAACTCCTCTAGGGCTCCTGACCTGTGCAACACAGGGTACTTCACTGTCAGGAGAGGGAACACAGCCCCTGAGACAGGATTCAGGGCCAATTCCTGAGAGACTGGACCCTCAGCCAGTGTCCACCTGTGGTTCCACCTGCATCCTGAGCCAAGTGCCCCTGACCTGGGCGATAGTGGATTTTGATGAGCCGTGTTTGTCACCTGTGCATTAGTGTACATGATTAAGAATTAATCTAGGCCCAGCACGGTAGCCTAGTGGCTGAAGTCCTTGCCTTGCACATGCCGGGATCCCATATGGGTGTCGGTTTGTGTCTTGGCAGTTCTGCTTCCTATTTAGCTCCCTGCTTGTGGTCTGGGAAAGCAATCAAGGACGGCCCAAAGCCTTGGGGCCCTGCACCCACATGGGAGACCCAGAAGAGGCTCCTGGCTTGATTGGCACAGCCTCGGCTGTTGCAGCTGCTTGGGGAGTGACTCAATGGATGGAAGATCTTCCTCTGTCTCTCCTCCTCTCTGTATATCTGACTTTCCAATAACAAAATTTTTTTTAAAAATGAATCTTTTTTAAAAAAAAGAATCTGTAGTGCTCTCACAGCATGGCTCAGGGGTTTTCATGACTTCTGGATCCATCTTCTGATGCCCCAATTTGCCCAATCATGGTTGGATACCTCTGGGATGCTGGCCCCTGTGTTAGTGGGTAGGAACCACTAGGAGCTAGGCTGCTCTCAGGGAGCCTGAGTAAGTGTGCTTGTGTGAAGGGCAGGGGTTTGCCTAGGGAGTCATCAACTCAAGCAAATAAACAGATAACTTCAGGGACATAACTGTGAAGACATTGATGGTGTGGAGATGTGAGTGACCAAGTGCATCTTTTTTTTTTTGTATTTACTTTTTTTTTAAGATTTACTTATTTATTTATTTATTTATTTTTATTGGAAAGGTGGATATACAGAGAGGAGAGACAGAGAGGAAGATCTTCTGTCTGATGATTCACTCCCCAAGTGAGCGCAACGGCTGATGCTATGCCGATCCGAAGCCAGGAGCCTCTTCCAGGTCTCCCACGCGGATGCAGGGTCCCAAAGCCTTGGGCTGTCCTCAACTGCTTTCCCGGGCCACAGGCAGGGAGCCGGATGGGAAGTGGGGCTGCTGGGATTAGAACCGGCACCCATATGGGATCCCGGGCGTGCAAGGCGAGGACCCTAACCACTGCGCCACCGCACCGGGCCCGACCAAGTGCATCTTTAGGTAGACTGTCTGATGGAGTACTGGAGATGCTGCAGGTGAATGTGCAGGAAGCCAGCAGGTGGTGATGCAGGGTGCAATAGAAAGTGCAGTCTGGGCAAAGGTCTTGGGGCAGCCACTGAACACCAGACTTGTTCAAGGGCAGAAAGAAGGTCCGCGGGGCCAGGGGAGGGTAAGCCTGGGGAGCCTGTGAATGCAACTGGATGAGTTGCCTTGCACTGGGCCACTCAGGCCTTTTTAGGGTCTAATTTGAGCTTTTTTTTTTTTCAGTAATGGGCAAGTGCACACAGCATCAGCTACAATGCTTGTAACCATTTTCTAAGTCTATAGTTCAGTTATGTATGGTTGCTGTGTTGTATAAGCTGTCTCCAGAGCACTTTTTATCCTGAAAAATGAAATTCCGAACCCACTTGAACTGTCATCGTCCTCTCTGCCTCCCCCGGCCATGGCAGGTGCCCGTTCTACTTTCTGCGACTGCCGTAGGGCCCTTATAAAAGTGGAACCTCCTGGTCCGCTTTGTGACTACCTCACTCTCTGGGGCCTCATGTCCTCCAGGTTCTCCAATGCAGTGGCATGTGCACACTTTTCCTTCCCTCGCAAAGCTGAGTGCTGCTCTGTGGGATTTACTCACCCAGGGATACACACTTGGATCCTTCCCACCTGTTGCCTCTGGTGCAGTATGTGGCTGTGAACATATGTGTAGCTACATGACTGGAGCTCGTCTACATTCTGTTTCTCACCTGTGAGGACAGGCGGGGCCCTGTTGGGTTGGTGCACAGTGGAGGATGCTCAGTCTTGGGGGCTGGGCAAGGGGGTGACCCTTTGGCATAGGGATCAGGAAGGCCAAGTGTGGAGAATCCTAGAGCTGCACAGACAGAGCCAGGCACCCTAAGACAGAGCCTTTAAATCATTCTGGGACTGGAGGAACTTTTCCTGCATTTGAAATGTGAGCCATAAACTAGGCTGACTCCCCTGAAGCACTTACAGGTCCCATGGTTTATGGTTGGCATCCCTTCTGATTGGTTGATGGCTACATGGAGCCTGTGGCTAAATATTTGAATATCACCCTGCTGTAAGGCAGCCCGAGGACTCCTGCAAAGGTGGGGATGGCTGCTATTCAGAAGTTCACACTCAGGGCTCTGTATTAGCCCCCTGAGTCAGAGAAGCCTGGAAATCAGCATTGCCACACCTGCTGAGTGGTCCTGATAAGTGGTTCTTATTTGGGTGCCCCCAGAGTGGGTCTGACAGTGGAGACTGAAGGGCATGTAGGCTCTGGGCAGTGGGTAGGGGACAGAGGACTTGCAGCATGGAAGGGAAGGAAGCTAGAGGGATGCCGTGCCTGGGATGCACAGTAGTCCCTGTCTCTGTAACTGAACACTGCAGACCGAGTCCTTGCCAGAGGGCAGAGGTGTGTGTAGCTTTCCTTTCTGGAGGCTCAGGAGTCAGGGGGTCGGGGGCAGTGTGCCTGGGGCTGGCCTCTGTGAGGGCCCCTGGCTGTACCTCCACATGGCAAGACACAGCCAGATGTAAGCTGTAAACACTCTTGCTCTTAGGCATCGAGGGAGCCCACTATTGTGACTACATCTAAACTTGCTCACCTCCCAAGGACCTGCAAATAACCACTGAACTGGGGGATTAGTTCTCTGACCCATGAGCTTTCCGGGCACACATTTAAACTGCAGCATCAAACAAGCTGCAGTGCTGTGGGCCCCTGGAGCTGAATTTCCATGGGGATCCCAAGATACAGAGCTTGTGCTCTGAGCTCTGCTTCTCTACCCAGTCTGGTCTTTTTCTGCCATTTTCCATTGAGCATTCCACCAGTGGTGTTGTCCCTAAGTGGGTGTCCCTAGTCTCTGAGGGGCACAACTCCTCAGGCAAAGACCTGGGGCTGGCTTGGATGGAGATGGTTTGTGCCAACAGTGGGTGCCCACAGTACCCACCACATCTGTCATGAAAGCCCCTCGATTAAGGCTCCCCTCTCTCCATCACCAAGGAGGCCCTTGGCCAGTAGTGATGATGCACAACTCTGTGAATGCATACAAGTCTGTCCAAGTTCACGTTTTAATTCATTTGAGTAGGGGTGGTCATTTAGCGTGGTGGTTAAGAGGTTGCTTGGGGTACCCACGTTCCATACTGAAGTGCCTTGGTTCAAATCCCAGCCCCACACCTGGTTCCAGCTTCCTAATAATGGGAAGCAGCAGGTGATGGCTCTGCTATCTGGGTCCTTGACACCCATATGAGAGATCCAAATCAAATTCCCAGATTTTGGCTTTGGCCTCAGCTGCTGGGGGCATTTGGGAAGTAAGCCAGCAAATAGAACATCTGTATCTGGCTTTCTGCCTTTCAAATACATTTGAAATTCAGAACAACTAAATTTTTAAAATTTGTAAATTTCAGGGGATGTATACATTACTATTTTTTTCTCACCCTCTCTGAAATAGCTCTGGGCATTCTGCAGCCCTGAGGTGCAGGTGCATATGCTGTGTTTCAGATATGGGATGTGCACTCCAGCGTCTCCCGGCCAGGGCTCAGTCACCTGAGCAGCTGCTGCAGGTGGCTCTGGTGGCCTTTGCCCTCAGGGGTGGTGCTGGGGCCACTGGACACCTTCCCTGGTAGAATGGTGAGTCTCAGTTCTTGGAGAAGCCAGGCTGGGCCCGGCTTCAGCCGAGTGGCAGCCCAATGCCAGGCAGGGTGGGGGAGGACATGCCCAGCTGGAAAATTGCGGGGCGTCTTGTCTTAAATATAATATTAAATCGGCACCTTTAATTAGTACACTTAGAAAAGGTCACTAGCAATTACCTGGGACACAAAGAAGGCGTGAGCAGGCAAGACCCGTGAGGAAGCCAACAAGGAGCATTTTGAGCTGCACATAATTGAGGGGAAAATGGATAAAAGTCCAGGAAATTACAGGCTGGGTGACAGCAGATGATGGCCCCATCCCTGTCCTGCCCAGCACCCAGCTTCTTGGGAGGACCTGAGCATTGGGCCTCATAAGAAGCCGTTTGGGATGTTGGGCCATGCTGGGTGACCTTAGATGGAGGGTCAATGTATCCTGTCTAGGATATTCTGGCCCAGCTGGGATCTGGGCATGCGCATACCCCACACGTTGGACTGGGCTCTGAGGGAGGTGGGCATTCAGGGGCTGGGGCTGCAGGCTACTGGGAACTCACTGTCCTACTGTGAACAAGCAAGTGCCTAGGGACCTCTGTTTCCCCAGGTGGGACCTGCCCAGGGCACTGGGGAGTAGCTCAGTGCTGTTTCAGCATTGCCATTGAAGGACCCTAGTGGGTTGTCAGAAGGAAATGTGTGTTCCTGGAAGTGGTGGCAGACCTGGGAATCCGTTGATGGCTTGGGGATGTGCCTCAGAGGAGCCATTAAGCATTGCATTCCACCCTGGCTGCCTTCCTGTGTTTCAGTATGTAATCACTGCTGGTCATTGAGTGCTGCAGGCCTCTGAGAAGATGTGTACGGTCCATGCCGCTCACATACCTTCTCCCCCATCTTGAAAGAGTGTGATGAGTCTGGAAACTTGGGTTGGAGAGTTGACTTTATTGCTCCCCATCTGACTTTGGACCACTTGCTGAAGGCTTTCAGCTTCCCCATCTCTAAGATGGCAAGATTGGGTTCTGAGGTTGTTCCCACTTTGTTACATGGGGTTTCCCTCCTCCACTCGCCGTTGTTGCTGCCTCTGCAATTCTACTGTTTGATCTTGGTATCTCTGAGCTTCCACTGTGTGACCTAGGTAAAGCTACTGGGATGATTCACTGAGAGAAGTCATGTGTCTCATATTAGTTTCTGGAATATTAGAGGAGCCGGAATCTTCCTTTTCTGCATGTGGGCCCCTCCTAGGGCTCTGATTGGGCACTGTCTAGGGAAGCCTCAGGCCTCAAGGTCACAGATCAGGTTCAGGGAGCAAAGGTAGGCTCCAGGCCTGGGGTGGCTGGCAGGGACTCTAGCTCTGCCATGTGCTGCCTGGGAGGCCACGGTCAATGGCTTCATCCCTCTTTGTGGCCTTATCTTGTCCAGCAGCAAGAGTAGCAGCAAGGATTGAATGAGATAATACGTGGAAATCACTTAGATGCCTGTGTGGTGTACAATGAGGGCTCAAAGATATTAGCTGTTGTGGTCATGTTAGAAGTGTCCTTTAAGATGTTCCCTTGTGAAGACCCATTAGCATTCTCTTCTGATGCAGTTCTCTGAATTTGGAATTCTTCCTTCACTAGATCTTCACTAGATCTTCAGAGTTGGCTGCTAAACATGAGGCAGCATTTGGGAAAGAATGTTCATTTTTTTAAAGCTCTAAATGCAGTAGCCTAGTGGCTAAAGTCTTCACTTTGCATGGGCCAGGACCCCATATAGGCGCTGGTTCTAATCCTGACAGCCCTGCTTCCCATCCAGCTCCCTGCTCTTGGCCTGGGAAAGAAGTCGTGAATGACCCAAAGTCTTGGGACCCTGCACCCACATGGGAGACTTGAGAGAAGCTCCTGGCTCCTGGGTTGGGATTGGCTTAGCTCCGGCCGTTGCAGACATTTAGAGAATGAACCAGTGGGCAGAAGGTCTTCCTCTCTGTCTCTCCTTCTCTCTGTATATCTGACTTTCCAATGAAAATAAATAAATCTCTTTTTTTAAAAAAAAAAGATTTATTTATTTATTTGATTTTTAAATTGACATGCAATAATTGTACAATGTGTAGATATGATATATGAGTTTGATACATAGCGTGCATATATGTTGTATAATGATCAAATTAGGATAATTAGCATATCCGTCACTTCAAACACCATTTTTGGCATGGAGACAGGTGAAGACTGTGTGAGCTAATTTGAAATGCATAATATGTTCCATCAGCTCTGGTGGCCATAGCCCAAGGACGTGGTTGAGACCTCGCTGCCACTTGAGAACCAGATGATGGCTGCAGGCCCTGTTTCAAGAAAGGGCATGCTGCACATTCAAAACATGCTGGGTGTGGTTCCTGATGTTATTGCAACACCCCCACCTACCCACCCACCCACCCACCTACCATGCTCAAGTGACCAATTGTCCTAGTACAAACTGGGGTACCAGGGCACCCTGATTTTAGCAGGTATGCTATAAATGCCTTGTCCCAGGGTTATAGGTCACTGAGCCACCCTGTGTGAAAGTGATCCAGGGGGAGCTGTGACCCCCAGAGATGTCGCACTCTGAGGCTTCTTGGGCAGAGTGTGGGGCCTCCCAATGTGTGGGTGGTCTCTGGAAGGCAGTTTACTTCCTGGTGAGCAATGACACCTGTCACTCAGTTCTGGAAGAATTTTCTGTGACTGAGCCTCCAAGATCTCTGTGCCCTGTGGTGCCTATTGTGAGAATGGAACCCTGCTCATTCTGGAGTGAATGTTAATTGGAAAGGCTGCTTCTAGCTGCAAAAGACAGAAATTCAATTTCACCGATGTGGACCCCCAAAAGGCGTGGGGAGGGCTGCACTGAGCTCCCAGAGCCAACAAGTCCCAGTGGTGGGGATCTGGTATCAGGCACCATTGGCCATAGACATTCAGACCAGAAGGCACCTGCCTCTCCATGCAATGTTTGACTTTGTGGCAACATTCTTAGGCCAACTCTTCCTACAGAGTGCCAAAAGTTGTGTCAGCAAACCCTGGCGGAAAGAGCTCCTCTTCTCCAATCCTTCCAGCCAAAGACCCAGGGCTGGCTTTGATTGGCTAGTTTGGGTCACCAGCTCATTGCTGAACCAATCCTAGCAACCAGGGAGATGGAATGCCCTGATTGGTTAGGGCTGGGTTTTCTGTCCACCTGGGAACATAGGCGCATTGCAGTTTGGGGGCCTGTTCTCTGTATCACTTGGAGAAGGGAGTCTTAGATTTAAAATCACATTAATGGGGACAGGAGAAGCTGCCGCTGCCCGTTACACACCTAAGCATGGCAAATGATGGCTCTTGGTGTATCCATGCCCACACTGTGACATGGACAGTGAAAGGCACTAACTAGGTGAGGGCCCAGAAACATACAGGGGTCCTATACTGATCCAGCACAGATGTGCTAGGTGACTGTTCCTTGCCAAGTGTCTGGGGACCTGGGCAAGGTGATGAGGAGCCAACCTGACCTCCTATATTGCTCTTCCCGCCCCCCTACCCCCGGCTCTTCCAGGCTCCTCTGTGACTCAGCTGCTGGCCCGGGACATGGACAATGACCCACTGGTGTTTGGTGTGTCTGGGGAGGAAGCCTCCCGCTTCTTTGCCGTGGAGCCTGACACTGGCGTGGTGTGGCTCCGGCAGCCACTGGACAGAGAGGTATGGCTGGCCCAGGCCCTGCCCAGGCCTTCCCTGGGGCATCTGGGGGAGGAGGGCTCATCATCTCTCCATGACCCTCCTCCGAGACATCCTTCTGATTTGTAGTGGCTCGTTTCTGTTTAAGGCAGTGCTCATGCATGGCATGGGCTGGGATAGGGTTATGAGGGGTATCCTCAAGCCAGGCCCAATGCTGGGTAGGCACAAGGAGCAGTGGTCCTATGTTCATCCTTGGATAGAGGGGCTCCCCAGGGGCTCAAGTCCACCCTACTCCCAGCAAGTATTGCCTCAAAGGGCATTTTCCAAGGGAGGATTTCATGGCTCAATAACCCTTGACAAATGAAGAGAAGGGTTTGGGTAGAACCTCAAGCTTGCCCTGTTCTTACCCTGAAAGATGTGGTCACACAAGTGTCTGGGGCCTTGCTCAGTGTCAGAGACTCTTAGGAGCAAGGCCAAGGCTGGTACCCAAGGTTCTTGGATGTCTCTCTTTGAAGGGGCATGATTTTCTCTCACACATTGGCTCCCGAAAACAAATGCAATATCTGCTTTGTAGGGAAGCCTCTGGCTCCTGGGCCCTGGATGACCACTCTTGGGATTATGGGATTCCCCCTCCAGGCTCTCCTGGGGCCTGACACCCCTGCACCCAGCAATGCATTATCAAACCTTTCTAATGCTGCCCTCCTCCTGCCATTGTTTATCTTTCAGACCAAGTCCGAGTTCACAGTGGAGTTCTCCGTCAGTGACCACCAAGGGGTGAGTGTTCCCTGAAGCTCCCATGGGCCCCGAATGTGGCAGGATCCATGGACCTCCTACCACATCTCATCCTGGGGATGGGAGAGGGGAGGCCGGGGCATGTGGCAGGGCTAAGTCCCACCTTTCTCTGGCCAGGTGATCACGCGCAAGGTGAACATCCAGGTTGGAGATGTGAATGACAACGCTCCCACGTTCCACAACCAGCCATACAGCGTCCGCATCCCAGAGGTAGGAGCCCCTGGCCCTGGTGGGCAGAAGGGTAACAGGAAGGCTGCTGTTTGCGACCCTCTTGGGTGGTGTGGGCTGAAAGTTAGCCATGGAAAGGGCTACATTGTTCTGCACCTGTCCCTGCCTGTGCCCAGGAATCCATTCCAGGCAGGATGGTGGCTGTGCTGGACGTGCTGTGGACCAGGGTTTGGGAGGGCAGTCTGGTGTTCAGTTCAGGAAGACTGGCTATGATGATGGGTGACAGGAGCAACAGGTCTGGGAAGGGGGGCGGTCTGCCTTGGGGAGCCCCACAACACCACCTGGGACAGAAGTTGTATCCTCCCTTGTTCCTTTCAGGGCCAAAGGTGGGCCTCAGCCTGGGTGGAGGTACAGACCTCCACCTAGGCCTCCTGACTTTGGACAGGATTAGGTCTCGCCGAGACCTGAGGAGCATGTGGTCAGGAAGGTCATTCTTCCTGCGCTGCACCCTGCTCTGCTGGCCTGGCCTCCAACTGTGTGTCTCAGTATGTTTGCCTGAGCATGGATGTGGAGAATCAAGCGCTGCTGGTAACTGAGAAGTACAAATTATTGCATTACAAACGGTTCATTAATAAGCTGGCTGCTGGCTCCCCCTGGCACTAGGGTTCCCATTGGCTTACTGGCTTTCACCTGGGTAGCTTATGGCAGCCACTTGGACTGGCAGGCATTTAACCATGTGGAGAGCCTGAAGGTTCTGGGAACAAAAGCTTCTAGCTGGGTGACCCTAGGGATTACCCTTGGGGTTCTGGATTAGGACTCTTATAGCCACCAAGGGTTGGGATGGAAGCAGAGGGATGGAATCTTCTGGAAAGACAGGCTGGTGTGGCGGCATTGGTGTTCTAACCCCCTTTAGCTGTCAGTCATTGGGCCAGAGAACCATGAATCTTTAGAGAATATCGGATTCCATTTATATATCAAGGTCCGTGGAGGGCATGGACTTACACAGGGTCACACAGCTTTGACCATGAGCCTCTTGACTCCCAGGGTGGGCTCAGCCTCCCTTGAGGATGGAGAGAGCCTGTCTCTTGGCCTGAGATCCCAATCCTTGTTATGTGGCTATGAGCCAGAGATATATACCTGTACCAGGCAGAGGTGGAAAGAAGAGCATGGGGCCCCGGTGTCCTGCTCCATGCTGCCTACTGCTCTGAGGCTGTGGCTGCTGTGCTGGGGACTACAGCTGGGCTTCAGGTACCCTGGCATTTGGAAAGCTCCCTAATTTAATTAAGGGTCTCTACGTGCCAGCCTGCACTGCGGGTCCAGGGCTCGGAGACCAAGGGCACGGCTCAGAGTTAATGAGCCTTGGACCCATTGCTCAGCTGCTGTCCTGGCAGGCATGGCTGCCCCCCGACTTCCCTCATGGGTGGGGGCAGTAGCAGCAAGGGGACAAGGAGGCATACCCCTCCTCCCCAGCTGCTGGGCTGGAGCCAGACTTTTCCTATCTGCTCCTCCAGATGTGACCTCCAACACCTGGTCCTGTTAGCAGCCCCTGAGCCCCCCACCTGGCCCCTGCCTCTGAGGAGAGGGCCTCTTCAGTCACTTATTATTTAACAAATATTTAGTGAGTGTCTGCCAGGGACTTGGCGCTGGGCCAGACTGTCATTTTGCTGCAGAGGCAGGGGAAGAAGTATGAATGCAAAGGGCCCTAAGGCTGGAGACGGGCCCAGCCAGCCCTGGTCCCTGCTGGCTGGGTCTCTTTGGCCAGGTCTCTTAAGCTCTCTGGCCAGGTGAGCTAAGGTGGACTGCCTCCTGCTCATCTGGTGAGGATAGGGTGGACTGGGGCTGTAGCAGTGAAGGACACTGTGTCCTTGGAGAAGGGTCCATGTGGTTGACTGGCTCAGGTTTAAACAGAATAAGTCACTTGAGTGGCCTGATACCCGATGCCCAGCTCAGGGCTGCTCTGAGTGACCAGTGGGGAGGGGGTGTCAACTGGACGAAGGCTCATCCACTCAAGACTTATTGTGACTTGGCCCTGCCCAGCCCTGGCCCTTTGTGGTCACCTGAGCTGGAACTCAGCTGGAACTGAGCTCTGGCCCCAGCCGGCAAGACCAGCACGGGGCCTGCTCTCCCTGGCAGGCTACATTGAGGTCATCTTGGAAACCCTAGGCACCTGCCCCTGGGAAGTATGACTCACTGGTAGAGGCCCTGAGGATGTGAATCTAGAAATAGGGGACGACAGACAGAAGCACTACCAAGTGTGTCAAGGGACTGTCAGAGTGATCAAAGAAATTTCAGCAGGCTTCCTAGAGGAGGCATTTTCCTGCAGAAGCTGGGGAGGTAAACAGCGTGTGCTCCATGGAAGAGGGAGACTAGAACCAAGACACCTGCGCTCTGGTCCTAGCTGTACCAACTACTAGCTGGGTAGGACTTTAGACCTGTCAACTGTTCCTGTGCTGGCTTTGGGCCCATCAGCCAGGCCCCTTCCAGGGCCAACACCTGTAATCTGATGGTGCCAGAGAAACTCCTTGTTCACGGGGTCTGTGCTAATAGAAGCAGGGATGCTCTTAATCGCAGAAGCCAATAATCACCACATGCTGGAAAAGTGATGAGGCCAAGACATCCCCCAAAATGTGCCCCATTTCCAAACATGGGGCTTGTACCATTGCAGTGTCTCCTGCAATTCTGCTTCAGTAGGTGCCAGCCTGGAAATCTGCATGTTCACCAAATTCCCTTGAGAACATTGAGACTGGCCAGGTTTGGGAATAATGACTCCAAGGTGAACCTTCTGGGACTAGAGCTTCTGGCCCATCCCTGGCCTCCTGGAAACATTACCCAGAGGGACCCTATCCCCAGGCCAGGAATAGCAGAGGGTAGGGAAATGGCTCAAAGCTAAGTGCTGCCCCTGTCCACCCAACTAGGAATCCCACTTCCTCTGCAGGCCCTGCCCCAGTGCAGCCCCTGATCCAAAAAAGCAGGGCAGGTATGTGTTTGGGTTTGTTTGTTCTCCGTCCCCTCCTGCCTACCCTTCTCCCCTCGCTGAGCTGTTCTCCATGTAATTATCCATTTTCTCAGGGTGAAAGACCCTCCATTCACTTGTCGAAGCCCTAACGAGGCAGTGTGGATGCTTTCAAGTCTGTAAAGAAAAGGGAAATCCTGCTAGAATTGGCAACTTAATTCACCAAGCCAGCCTCGACAGACCTCATTAAGCCCCCGTGTATTCATTTCAGGCTAATGGCTGTCATGCTGACTGCTGTTTGATTTGCTGTAATAGACTTTTATGGTGTGCCAATTTGCTCAAACGTGTTTGCCTGTGTCTGTGCCCAGCGGTGCTGCTCCACTACCTCCGTGAGGGGCGCGTGCCTGCCTCGCTGACCTTCAGCGCTGCCCCTGTCCCACCTGCCCGGCCGTGACTGCTCTCAGAGCCGTCCCATCAGGACTCACATTTATCCTGGGGAGGTGACCCCCAAAGCTTGGGTGTAGAGGTGGGAGGGGATTAAAAGTCTGATGGTACCAAGGGTCTGGGGCTCTGGGAGTCAAGGGGGCTTTCTGGTTTCAGGGGTGACCTTGTCCTTGAACTTCTGACAAGGTCAGCCTTGTTAGCTGGGCAGGATAGGCTTTTATCTGTCTGTCCTCAGCCTGCCTGTCCCAACTTACCTTCTCATTCCTGCACAGGAATTCTGTCAGCCTGAGGATTGCGTGTGCACTCACGCTCTCTCTCTCACATACACAGCAAACACTTGCTGAATGGGGCCAGGGCACTTAAGATGACCTGGATACACCGGGTAATGAGAAGGATGTGGCTGTCTACTGGCCATGTGTGTTAGGACTCTGCTCTGGTCCTTGATGCTCATTGAAAAGCTGGGCGGCAGGCTTGGTCTTGCAGGCTGGTGGTGAACTCTGAGAAGGGAGACAGGAGGAGTCCTCCGTTCAGTGAGTGGCTCAAAGTCTGGTTAGTAAGATGCAGGGGCTTGGGACCAAGGTCTTTGTTTTCATGGAGGAGGAATTTTGCAAAGAGCGTGGCAGGGAAGTAGGTGTGTGACCACACTTCAGTGTGTCCCACGCTGCAGTGGTTCTGTGAGTGCTTGATTTGAAGGAACACTGGGTTCTGCAGAGGGACTGTTTGAGGCGTTGTGGGATGAGTAGGAGGTTGTTAGAGTAGGAGAATGTCTCTGGGAATCCTTTGTTTGAGTCTCTTTGCATATGTTGGAATTTCCAGAAAAGGAAGACGGATGCTGATTCTCTATCCAAGACCTTGCTAGAGAGGGACAGTGGTTATATACATACGTTTTCCTCCAGGTCCCTGCTGTCACCTCATGGAAACAAGGCCAGGCTGCCAGTGGGTCCCCTGTGTCCCCAGTCAGATCTCTTCACCTGTGGCTTCAGGTGACCAGCTGTAGGGTGGGGATAGGCTGCTTGTGAGGGAAGAGCTGGAGCTAGGCCTCTGCAGCCAGGGCGGGGCAGAGCCAGAAGCCTTGTCTGTCAGCCTGGCTGTTGCTCCCTAAGGTTAGGTGGGGTTGCTCATTGGCTGGACTGCCTTACCAATGGTGGGAAAGGGGCAGAGCCAGGCAGCCCTGGCTCCTTCCTGTGCTGCCTGGGGAAAGTGAGGCTGGTGTTGTGAATTTCCTTCATGCTCCATGCTGTGTCTTCCCTGCGGGCTGCCAGCAAGTCTGTGCTGCCATCCTATGGGACCGGCCCTCTGCCATTCCCATGCTGCTGCCATGGGTGTGAACTTGTTCAAAGCTAACATGAGGCTGGATGGAGCTAGGGCGAGGAGACAGGCCTGGGTGCAGGCAAGTGGCTAGTGGCTGCCCTTCCCTGTGAAAGCTAAGCTCTCAGCTCTCACACCTGCCCTCTGTTCTCTGACCTCTTTCTGGCTGTGGGGTTTGTCTTCTGTAAATGAACACAGCAAACACTTGCTGAAAGGGGCCAAGGTGTCTAAGATGGCCTGGATACACAGGGTAATGAGAAGGACAAGGTCCCTGGGTGCTGGGCTCGGTGAATTGGTGTCTGGGAAAGGACCATGCTCTGGGTGCTTGCTCAGCACTATATGTCTCTGACCAGGTCAGTGGAGAAGCAGTCGCCCAGCCCCAGGGTCCAGGAAACACTTCCCCGTGACTGGGTATCACAGACAGAGCTGTGTTGCTCTGCCTGCCTATGGGGTGACTATGGTGATGAAGGGTGTTGTCTGGTCAGCTTGTCTTTTGAGACAGGGCCTCCCTGGTCGCACACAGTGTGGCAGGAGTGAGCAGCAGCCAAGGCTGGAGCTGTGCGAAACCAGGCAGGTGCACACTTCTGTGACCCCTGGGGGCACCATCACAGGGTTGTGGATCTCAGCTGCCCATCCCCTGTGCAGTTGCACATGGGGAGCCCCAGGGCTGGGGCCAAATGAGCCTTGAAGTATGGGGTGGATTTAGCTGAAGAAGCCAACTTCTTAGCACCCACACTTCCAGTCCCACAGCAACATGGTGTGCTCATTGGGTACTGAATGATTTATAAACTGCAGCCTCGGGTTATAGCTAGAGGTGGCAGGGAAGGGACTCCCTCTGACTTGTGCCCACTAAGGTGTCAGCTCCCACTTACAAGAGTGCCAGCCCCTCAGCATGCCAGCAGAGGCAGCCCCTTGACTGGCTCTATTAATTTATACCTTGGGCCACAGTGCCCATGGCCCCCTCTGCATTTATCATCACCTGCCTATTGATCCAGGAGAAGGAGCCGATAGATCATCACAGGGGCCTGGGCTTGTGGTAGCGCAGCCACAGGGGTTTGTTCTTGCTGGCTAGCAGCCCCAGACAATGTCTATAACCCCTCAGTGACCATCCTCGGGCACCTTTCCCTTCTCTACTCATCTTCCTTTGCTAGCAGGGTGACCTGGGACCCAGTCTGTTACAGTAGACATGTACTACTGCCCTCGACAGGTGGGACAGCAAGCCCTGATCCTGCTAGGGTGACAGTACCTGCTGTGGACAGGGCAATGATTACCTATTCCCACACAGTTCTCAAGTAGAGAGCTACTTCTCTCTTCATTATATCCATTTAACCCAAAACGCAGAGCTAGAGCAAGAACCTTCCCTCTGTGGTTCACTGCCCAACTGACTGCAGTGGCCAGGACCAGGTCAGATCAAAGCCAGGAGCCTGAAACTCCATCTGGGTCTCCCATGTGAGTGGCAGGGTCAAAAGTGCTTGGGTCCTTTCCTGCTGCCTTCCCAAGTGCATTAGCAGGGGAACCAAATTGAAAGTGGTGCAGCTGGGACTTGAACCAGCACTCCTATGGGACGCTGGTGTTGAAGTCAGTAGATAACTCACCATGCTATAATTATTTCAATGGCATCATCCTCTCAGCGCCCCATGTTTTCACTATATTCCATTTATCCATGTGACAACTTCATAAGCTAGGGGAGAATAATGTTTTCCCTCTTACAGAGGAGAGAAGCTGAGGCCAGGACAAGTTCACTAACTTCTGTACATCTCCCAGGTCTAAAACACTGGCACCTAGATCCATCATTCTCCACCCAGGATCCAGCATCCTGTGGCCCTGTCTACTCAGTGTCATTACTCAGAGTCTTGTGCCTTTAAACAAACAAACAAAACAACCAACAAAACAAAAAGATCCCAAAACTTGAGAAGCAGAGAGAGAGAGTCCCTACCAGCTAGTTCATTCCCCAGATGCCCCCAACAGTCAAAATTGGGCCGGACCAGCCAAGCCTGAACATGACTGGCTCCCCCATGTGGGTGGCAGGGCCTCCACCACCAGAACTATCATGGCTGCCTCCCAGGGTTCACCTGAGTGAGAGCTGGAACTTAGAGTGGAGTGAGGACTGGAATCTGGTTCCCTGATGGGAACATGGGCATCTTAGCTGCTGGACGTTTAAAAGTGACATTTGCCACCTCTGCACAGACTTGGGGAGCTCGTGCACAGGCTAAGGAGCTCAGGGGAGTGGCTTCAGTTAGAACATACTGCCTTGGTCCGGCGCGATGCCTAGTGGCTGAAGTCCTCGCCTTGTACGTTCCAGGATCCCATATGAGCGCCGGTTCTAATCCCATCCAGCTCCCTGACTGTGGACTGGGAAAGCAGTCGAGGATGGCCCAAAGCCTTGGGACCCTGCACCCATGTGGGAGACCTGGAAGTAGTTCCTGGATCCTGGCTTTGGATCAGTGTAGCACTGGCTGTTGTGGTCACTTGCGGAGTGAATCGTTGGATGGAAGATCTTTCTCTCTGTCTCTCCTCCTCTCTGTATTTCTGACTTTTCGATAAAAATAAAACAAATCTAAAACAAGCAAACAAACAAACAAAAAACATAATGTCTACTTTGTCACCACTGAGTATGACCATATAGCATGGGACCCAGCCCGTAGCCTGAGTGTGCCTGAAGGTGACCTCCACTCTCACAGTGTTCAATGTATACATAAGCAGGACACCAGCTTCTTCCTTGCCCACAGGGGATATTCCATGCCTTTCTGCTACCTCTTCCTGGTTCTTGGGTGCCCAGTGGGGAGCAATGCAGGACCTGAGAGCTCGGCCCAACCTCTGCTCCAAGGTATCCCACTCCTTTCTCCATCCAGTGGGATGAAGCTGAGGATCCCTTGTCTCCCATGACCTTGTGGCATCTCCTGTTATCCCCATGGGGGTGTGGCTTGGGCTGTGGATACCTCCACCACCCCCAGCACCAAGGAAGAGGACAGAGAGGGGGTAGGAGCCCGGAGGGAGTCAGATGTAATTACGATTATTATTTTGTTTTCATGGTGATAAATCCTAATTACATCAATTTTCTTGCTGATGCCTGCCAGGGTCTCTGGGGGCCCATAGAATTCTATTGTGGTGACTGTAGGACCCCCTGCCGTGAATACGAAGCAGGGGAGTATGCAGAGCCCCCAGCGCATGGGCACTGGGGGCTCTCTGACACCCGCCGGGATTCCCTTATTGGGCTCCTTCCCTTTAAAGCTGGAAACTGGCAATGGGAGGAGGGCGCAGCTGCCCACCGATATTCAGCTATATCGCCACGTGCTTTGGGTCCATCTGCTATCTCACAGCAGCCGGTCTCTTAAGTGGTACTCTCAACTGGCTGCTGTCTCTTAAAATGAGGGCGGGGTTTGTGTATGCAGTCTGATGGCCATTATGGGGGGCACAGTTGGGTGGGCTGTGGAAGCTGCTTTGTCCTACCTGGGACCTGGGTACCTCCTGTGCACGTCATGTTGGATCCTCACACATGGGGGAGGCTAACTGAGGTGTTGGCTGTGCTGGGCCTCAGTATCTTCATCAGCAAGCCAGAAGCAGGTGGCGCTGTGTAAGGTCAATGGAGGCACATGTAGGAAGCACAGCCTGGGGGACCCACTGCGATGGCCATTGTTAAGTTCCTTAGGGTCAAAGTGGGTCACCAGGCAGGTACCATCATGTAGACTTGCAGGTTTGCAGGATATAGTGATCAAGAAGCTAGTAGTGTGACGGGAGACAGGAAATATGGGTGATAGTGCAGTGCATACATGGCAGGGCAAATGGAAATGACCACCAGTAACATCTCAGGACAAACAAGGGGGCCACTTAGACACCTCAAAGCCAGCAGAGTGGTCCAGACACCTGTCCTCTAGGCAGGGTCCTAACATACAGGGAAGACCAAGCCTTGCTCACAGACACCCAGTCCATCTATGGCAACCCTCCCAGTTCCCAGAGAGAAGAGGAAGAGGAAATGGTGGGATGTGGCCATGCTTGCACTCCTGGCGCCCCTGAGTGTTGGACAACGCCCTGGTTCCTCTTCCTGGGGGTGCTGGCTTTTGTACCGGCTCCTCCGCTTCCCCTAAGCAGCACGAGTATTGTCATAACAGCACAGGGCGGGCAGCTGCCCGTGACATTGAGGCCTGCCGCACAATAGGCCTGTTTTGATGTGTTTGCCAGCTGCCTGACCCACCTTGTTTTCTACCAGGAGGGGAAGAGCTAGAGAGAGAGAGAGAGAGAGAGAGCTTGATGGAATTATTATAATTTCTCCAAGTCCTTAGCAGCCTTTAATTACTTTGCAACTTTGTGGCGCTGGCTGGGCCCTCCCTCTCAGTAATAACCTTAAGTGGAACCCGCCTGTCCGACCATTCAAAAGCCCGCCTGTCTCTCGGATGAGATAATGCCACTGAGGGATTTCGCCCGGGGTGTAATCACTAGGTACCATGTAATCGTTCCCACTCGCTGTCTTTGTCATCAGTCGGCCCAGCCCACCTCCCGGGTGCTGGAGACTGGCTGCCACCAACCGCTGAATGCCTGGTCACGTCCTTGTCTCAAGGGTCAGGGATTCAGGCCGGCCCCACTCTCCCAGAAGATGGTGCAGCATACCTCTGCCCACTGCTTATCCTGCTGATTCCTACACCCAGCCACATCCCCACCATGCCCGACCTGAGCCCTGCCTTTCCAGAGGCATGGCGCTGCAGGTATGGTTGTCCTTGCTATGCTCAGTACCTATTCTGGGGTGCCTGCTTTGCTGTGTGCCATCCCCCCACCCCCACAGATGCCTTTCTGCACCACGTCCCCCCTTCCTCAGCTCACGGCTCACTCTTCCTTTTTACCACTCAGCCGAGCTCAGCTCTTCTTTGCTTAGAGCCATCTGGTAGGAGAGGAGTCGGGTTGGTTCTCTTCACCCCTCATACCATATCCATCTTACAGATGAGCAGACCAGGTGTTGGAGAAGCTGCAGGCTTGCCCACACTGCTCACTTCACACATGACTGTCTGGAGTTCACGGGCCTTTCCCTTCTCTGTACTGGAAGATGCCCAAGTCTTATCTTGGGAGTGGCTCCTTCTACCTTCCCCTCCCCAGCTGCTCAACCCCACTGCTGGGCAGACCCTCTGCCTGCTGGCTGGCAGTGGCCAGGCCCTGGAGCTCAGCCCCGCTCATGCAGGTGGTCAGCCCGTTCCAACTCAGGCAGCAGTACCTGCACACTAAGGTGGATACAACTCAGTGAATTAGAGTGAGGAGAGCTCCGAACAGGGTGGGGGAACTTGGGAGACCTGTGCAAGTCAGTTCCCCTTCAAGGGCTCAGTTTGCTGCTCTGTAGAATGGGACTGTCCTGGACTGTCTTTTCCCACTGGGAGATGGAGGACCAGAAGCACAGGAAATACATTCATGCAACTGACACGATTATCCGTAGGGTGTTGTCTCCAGTGGCTCCCACAGAGTTCATAGGGTTTAGTGTTTGTCTTTTTATAAATGATGTATTTATTTGAAAGGCAGAGTTATAGAGAGAGGGAGAGGCAGAGAGATCTTCCATCTACTGGTTCACTCCCCAAATGATGGCAAGAGCCAACGATGGCCTAGGGTGAAGCTGGAAACCAGGAGCTCCATCTGGGTCTTCCACATGAGTGTAGGAGACCTTCTGCATTAGCAGACAGTTAAATCAGAAAGTGGAGCAGCTGGGACTCAAACTGGCACTCCATATGGGATGCCAGCATCACAGACCATGCATGGTTTAACTCACTGTGTGACAATGCTAGCTCTCGTCTTTGTCTCCTTTTTTTTTTTTTAAACATTCTACTTATTTGAAAGGCAGTTTACAGATTGAAGAAGAAAAAGAGAGAGAAAAGGGTTTTCCATCTGCTGCTTCACTCTAAATGGTCACAATAGCCTGGAAAGTCCAGGATTTCTTCCAGGTTTCTCCTGTGGTTATAGGGCCCCAGGAATGTTAGCAAGAAGCTGGATCAGAAGTAGGATACCTGAGACTTGCACTGGCAGTGGTATGGAAATGCCAGCACTGCAGGTGCCAGCTTTGCTTGCTATGCCACAGCACCAAGCCCTTTGTTTCTGAGTAAACATATTACTTATTCACACATGTGGAAAGGCGACAAAATGTGAGACTTCAGCTTCGTGCATTGTAGTAATGTATACACTCTGGACTCCCAGACACAGCCTTGGCAGTGCCTGTAGGCTGTGTGTTCACCCAAGCCCCTTGCCTCCTCTAAATATGCCCATTGTCCCATTAGGCTCTTGTTTTTTGAACCCATGGAAACCAGCATCTGGCTTCTTCAAGGAGTCTGCTCCCACAGTAGTCAAGAGCATTTTTTAATGAGTCCTACAGACCAGAGTTTGAATCCTGGCTTGCCCTGAGAAAGTAAGTGTGGAGCTGACACAGAGCTCCCATGGTATAGGCTACCTGGCACCCAGAGCTTGCACACGGCATAGATGGGAGGCCTGTCCCCTACAGGCGTTACATATAGACACCTTCTGCTAGGTCAGAGGTGGCGTTAGCCAGCTTTTGCTGAATATAGTGAGATACTTGCAACAGCCTAGTGTTTTAAGAGGAGAGGTTGATATCGGCTCACAGTGGTGATACGTCACACCCCAAGGTAAGGGGGGTGCATTAATCAGCCTTTGATAGTGGTGTTTTTGCTGACAGAGTCGCAGTGGGCAGAGGATGTCACATGGTGAGAGTTGGTATGTGTGTACATATGTGTGTGTGTATGTGTTCACATATGAGTGTGTGTGTGCATTCTGGTTACTTGGGATGCCCTATCCCACCAACTAAATCCATTTCCCTTACTCTCAATAGATCTCTCGTCAGCACCATAGCCAGATAAAGTTCAGACCCCTAGTACCAGTAAGATCAGACTTTGGGGACTGAACTGCTGAGTTCTGGGGGTACAAATATTTCTATCCTGTCAGGGGTGCATATGGAGCTGCCTGGGGGCACTGATATCGAATAGAGGAAGCTGGAGGAAGGAAGGGTGCAAAAGCAGGGGACTGCTCTCTCTTGGGCTGTCTCCTTTGGTGCTCGGAGTGGTCTTTCAAGTCCACTGGCCCTCATGGGACAGCTGGGGAGATAGGCCCAGTGAGGGCAAACAATCCATCCAGGGCCACACAGCAAGATGTGGGCTTCTTCTCTGCTCTGCTCCCACAGCAAGGGCAGATGCACCACGCCTCGCACCTCGGGGTTTAGAGGAGCAGCTTGGGTCCAGGGAAGGAGGAAGGAGCAGGTGGCTGGGGGAGGGCCATCCCTCCAAAGTGACCTTTATTGTGTTCTGGCGCTTTCAGCCTCCTGCCACGCTGTGGCCCGTATCAGCAACCCCATCTCAGGCCTGCTCAGAAAACACAACAACCTTTCAAGGCTTCTTAGCTGCTTGAGCGGATTTCTGCTTTACTTTTCTGCTTTCCTGGGCAGGGCAGAGAGAGAAAACAACAAAGAAATTCTAGCAAAGCCTTTGCTTTTTCCTCCTCTCTATGCCACCACCCTCACCCAACTTCCCTCCCATCAGATCCACGGAATTTAGGGACTACCACACCTTGAAAAGAAAATCCCGCCGACCCAGCCCCAAAGATGGAGATGGGGGAAATGCTGCAGCAGCTACTGGGGCGGAAAGCCCTAAATGGTGTGGAAGTAATGCCTAAAGTGTGCTGGCGATTACAGCCATTTCCACGGGAGCCGCACGCAGGCGCTTGGGGCAGTGTCAGCTGCTGCGGGAAAATAAATAAATAAATTAGGGAGCAGCCTCGTAATCTTGGTTAACCGTTGTCGTGCAGGAACGAGGTGTGGGGTGGGCAGAGATGCGTCTGTCCCTCCAGTCTTCCAGCTTTGTTGAGTCCCAGAGGGATTCCAAAATCCCTTTCCATTGTGTTCCATGGGTGATGACCAGAATCACTGGGGCCCCTCCCAAGCTCACCTTAGACATTCTGCCACTTGCTCTTCTGTCTTCTTGTATCTCCGTTTCCTTTCCAGTTCCTGAAAGTGCTATGCCACAGGGCCTTTGCACACACTTTGTAGCTGTCTTGTCTCCATCATTCTCCTGTCTTGGTGTGAGCTCCTGGCTTCCTCTGAGCTTTCTGATCCCTGATGGGGTCTCCTCCCAGAACAGAGCAGGTTCTTGTGTCCTGGGCCTTTGGAGCATCAGAGCTTACTGGGTTGTGGGGTGTAATTCCAGCTGCAGAGCTGTTTGATCACTGTTGATGTCCATGAGAGCGAGAGCAGTTTACACCCTCAGGACCAGGTACCCAGTAGTAGTTTGCTACATTAGTAGCACTGGGAAGTCTCACCTCCTCTAAGAAGAGAGACCTTGGGCCCGGCGCGGTGGCGCAAGTGGTTAAGTCCTCGCCTTGCACGCCCGGGATCCCATATGGGCGCCGGTTCTAATCCCGGCAGCCCCGCTTCCCTTCCAGCTCCCTGCCTGTGGCCTGGGAAAGCAGTCGAGGACGGCCCAAAGCTTTGGGACCCTGCACCCGCGTGGGAGACCCGGAAGAGGCTCCTGGCTTCGGATCGGCATAGTATCGGCCCGTTGCACTCACTTGGGGAGTGAATCATCGGACGGAAGATCTTCCTCTCTGTCTCTCCTCTCTGTATATCCGCCTTTCCAATGAAAAAATAATAAAAATAAATCTTTAAAAAAAAAAAAAAAAAAAAAAAGAAGAGAGACCTTTCCTGGCCCAGTCTTCATAGCCCTCTACTCCTAGCCCAGTGCTGAAGGCAACTCACAGGGCCCCTTCCATGTCACCAAGGTTCAAGGGCAGCAGGAAAAGGAGGCTGCTTGGTTCAGGGATCTAGGCTAAGGATACTGTGTGATCCCCTGGTACTCTGAAAGAGGTCCACGTCCTGATTTTGACAGCCTGGGACGATTTGCAGACTCACCTGCATGAGCTGGGTATAACCCCCGGAGTCCTCAGGGAAGGAGGAGGAAGTCAGAGAAGACAGGGTATGGAGGCAGAGATGAGAGATAAAGGCAAGTGTGGATCTGATGCCCATGCCTCCCAGGGGAGAGCACAGGAACTGAGGGGCGGAGTAGCCTCTGGAATCCAGAGCAGCCCAAGGTGGCTTCTCCTCTGAGCACCTGGAGGGAGCGCAGCCCCTGCAGCACCTTGACTGTGACCGAGGCTCCGCCACTGCCAGATGAGAGATTGCTGGTGTTTGAAGTCTCTCTGTTCCTGGTGATTAGGTGTAAGGGTGCTCAGAAGCAGGCTGTGTACCCCTCCAGCACTCCAATCTCTAGGGCCCCACAGACAAGAGAATGAGGGCCCTGTGGTTGGGTTATCTGAACATGGGTATGAGGCTGGGGCTTGCTGGGAATCAATAGGGGCCTCCAGGGCTACAGAAGGCAGGAGAGGAGTGGCGAGGATCTGAGAGCTGCCTACTGCAGTGTAGACAGAGAATGTGGGGAGAGGTAGCTGGCAGGTGAGGGTGCTGTGAAGGGCAGCATCTAATAGGAACATAGGGAAGGGACTCACAGGTTACAGCGTGTTGGCTGTAACAGTGGCAGTGGGACATGGGGCTGCCCAGCCCCTCCTTCATCCGTTCACTCATCTCTTCATCAACTATCAGCTAGAAGTCTGCTGGGAGCCAGGGCACAGTGGGAGGAGACGTGAGCATGACCTCCAGCAGGTGCTGGCTGGGCCACCATTCACCTGTACCATAGGGATGCCCTGTATACATGGAGCACCCACAGCTCTGGGAAAGCCAGTGGGCAGGTCCCATGTGGAGCACCACTTCCTGCTAGTAGCACTCTCTGTTTCCCATAGTTCTCCACTACCTGGGATCACGTGCTTGCTGTCCCATAGGGCCCAGGCACAGAGCTTACAGGATCTACTTGGGTCTGAAGTGAGCAGGGCCCCCTTGCCTGCCGCAGGGCTCTCCATCTCCTTCTCTATCTCTGGGGTAGGGAAGACTGCTGAGATAGAAAGGATACATGAGTGCTGACCACAGTCAAGCCATTGCCCACATTAAAGAGCAATGCTGTGGGCCTGGCAGGTAGCTCACTTTGTTGACTTCTGCTCCTGTGCATTCCCTTGACCATGGCTCCAGGGGTAGCCCCTGGGCATCAGCTGAATGTGCCTGAAGTTCCTGAAGAACCCAACAGGTGACACCCGGCTCCTAGGCATGTTGCTCCTGAGGTCTCTCCCTATCTCCTCCTGACCAACACAGTGCTAGTGTCTGGGCCAGCATGGGACAGAACAGGAGCAGGGGTGCCAGATAGGTGGCCCAGTCCTCGAGAGCCAGGCTAGGCAGTTGTTCCTTCCCCCTGCACAGGCACCTACAGGCGTGCACACCCTCAGCTACAGTGTCCGCTACTGCGTCTGCCCTGCCTCCTTCTGTCCCAGTGTCTCCCTCACGGGTCAGTGCCCTAGAGTGCTAAATCATGAGCAAATCGGCCACAGCTAGCACCAGCGGGAGACCAGGAGGACACAGGGAGGAGACACTGCCATCAAGGCCATTAGTGAGCTGGCCAGGCGGATGAAACTCAGTTGATTGGGAGAGAGCACCCAGCCTTCCTCCCTGGCACTGTCTGTGGCCCTCCAGGGTGTGACATAAGAGGGCTAAGTGGTCCTCTGAGCATACTGGATCGTGGTTCGGATGTGTGACTCTGCCCTTCCCTGCTCTGTGAAAACTGGGCTCAGATGGAACAGTTCCTCCCCTCCCTGAGGTAGCTTAGGGGTGTTTTGTCTCAAACACAGCAGAGAAACAAGAATGAGCCTCCAGACTTAAATGTGGGACCGGACTCTGACCTTGGGCGGGTGGTTTAACCCTCTCTCTGCTTTCTTCTGTGTGAAACGGGGACAGTCACAGAGCTACTCTAGAAGCCTGTGCAGTGCACCTGGAGCACTCAGGAATGGGCCTGCCCTGGCACATGGCAGGGAGAAGGGTCCCCTGGACTCCTCTAAGTCCCTAATGGTGTAGGGAAGAGCCAGATGTGCTTGTTCCCACCCCAACTCTGGACTGAGGATGATCTTGCCACCTTGCCCATCATGCTGCAGTATATCTTTCTGGAACCTCATGTTGGGATTCTGTCATGTATCTTTGGGTCTCCCCTCTCAGCTCTCTGGGCCTCAGTTTGCCCATGAGAGCCATGGGTCTCATAACCTTGGCCCTGGCAGCTCCTGGTTAGTTAGAATTGTTCTAAGAAACAGAAATGCTGATGGATATACAATGCCATGTCAACCAAAAGCCTAGAGCCCCAAAACCTGCCAGGATGCTATGGTACCAGGAGGGGCTTGGGTGGCATTTCTAGCACAAGGAGCCAAGGTAGGGATAGAAGTGGTACAAGGAGCACCATCCTGGGTTAGGTCACTACATGGAATGTGTTGGAACTTGGTCTGCATGTTATGTGCACTAGGCAGGTTGTAGGTCAATGCAGTTCCAACAGCTGATGCCTGGGCTCTGGGCAACCGTGGGCCCAGAGGGGTTGGGCACCTTAGTGCCTCAGGGTAGGTTGCTTCCTGCAGTCTCACCTGGTAGGCTAGGCAGGGGCTTGCAAGCGGGCAGGCCAGTCCCTTCTGCACGGCTGGCGTTGCAGCCAGCTTGCAGCAGACACGGCTCTTTTGTTTTTGGTTAAAAAGCCTCATTGGAGCGTTATGATATTGGAATGTGAAGGGTAATTGAGCTGAAAGCTATTCTCTTCCTGCGACTGGCGCGATAGGAGTGATTGAGTTGCCCAGGCCTCCACACCAGCCTGGGCATCCTGATGCAAGGTCTGCAGAAAGGGGCTTGACTGGCTGTCTCCCCATTCTTAATCTAGGGATGGGGACAGAAGGAAAGCAGACCTGCCCCACAATACATACTCCCTGTGAGTCTAGGCTGCCAGGCTGACATCTGCATAGCTGAGACCCTTGGGGTGCTGGGGACAGGTGGGGTGTCTTCTAGCAGTGGGTCTCAGGGAAGAGGGCTGGACAATTCCTGCCTGGGTACCCAGCTTCTCCCCACTGCAGGGTCTCTACTGACTGTAGGTTGCCCCCCACCCCCCGACCTCCATAGTCTGACTTCTTGGTGTCTGAACAGCTCTGGTGTTTCTAAGCCAGATGATAACATGCATTTGAATTACCTGGCCTTCTTGGTAAAATGCAGGACCTGATTCAGTGGGTCTAGGCCAGGGCCTGAGACTCTGCATTTCAGCCAAGCTCCCATGTGATGCCAGTTCAGCAGGTCCTCCCATCTACCTTTGAGGACTAAGGCTGTGGGAAAAGTCAGGGCTATGGGCCAAAGTAGAGGGATCCAGATGTTCAGCATAGGGTCAGCTGAGAGGGAGCCTCCCAGGGTGCTGGCAGCTGGTTCCCCAGCAGGGCTACCCCCAGGGTCATGTGTGGGTGCACTGAGCAAGGTGGACAATGCTGGCAAAAGGCATCCAAGTATTGCTCATGATGTGTGCACCCTGAAGCTGGGGGAACATCCTGGAGAAAGAATTAGGTTTTCTTCATGTGGGGGTGACCATCTGCTGCCCGAGCTGTGTTTCTCTAATTCTGTACGGAAATACAGGTTGAGTTTCCACATGTAAAGCTGTCGCTCTGGGTATACTCTGAGCTGCATGCTTTCTCATATTGGGGTTCATATGTCCCCCACATAGTTCAAAGGAAGCCCAAAGAAAAGGGAGACTTGGGTACATAATGCTCATATTGCCAGACTGTTTCTCACTTGGTCCCTACGGCTCCCACCTGATTGGGCTATGTGAGCCCCAGAAGCCCAAAACACAGGCACTCTCCTGCCTCCTGCCTCTCCTTGCCAGAATTGCTCATTTGAAGTAATCAGGCCAAGGCTGGACCCTCTTCCCAGACCAGGGATAGAGATCTAGGAAGGGGTATCCTTAATAAAAGATCTTCAGGCCCATCCAACCCCTGCCTGTGCCTATCCCCCGGTGCCTGGATACAGGACATACCAAGCCTAGGCACTCTGCCCAAGAGTTATTAATGGCCACACAGGCTGAGCTTAACGGGTCCCATTAATATGGGCTTCAGCAGCTGTGACGCCCCGGGCTGTGCTGAGAGGCCCTTATCTCTGCCAGCCAGACTTTCCTGGCACAGAACTCCCCTGGCAGATCATGTACCCTCCTCTGGGCCTTTGGGGCCCACATAGCAGACCCAGTGAGGGGAGACAGGTCCATTTCTCATGGCATGGTCCAGCTAAGCACAGGCACACTCTTCCTCTTGTCCCTTGGTGCCCACAAGACAGGTTCATAGACCGGTGTGGGATGCTGAGCCCATTCTCCAACCCCACATGGCACCTGCAGTGTCCCTTTCCACTTGGTGCTGCTCTGCCAAGGGTGGGGGTGGGGGAGCCTTGTCATTCTGCCTGCCTGGCTAGTATGTCCTTAAAGGCTGGAATGTGAAGTTAAGGTTGTCGTCCTGCAAGGGAGCACAGCCATTGCATCCTTTCCTCCCTCTTTCCCATGCACCTGCCATTGGGAGAGCCTCTATTCTCACATGATGCAGTCTAGGGCCAGACTTTCCAGCCATACACAGCTAGCAGAAGAGGGAAGGGTCAGGCAGCTTATTCTGCACCAGCAATGAGCAGAGTACTGTGCATGGTCAATGCTTAGCAAAGGTGCTCCTGTATGGCAACTTTCTAAGTCTCATTTCCTTCATCTATGTGCGAGGAGGATATATTTGCTCTTGTTATTGTGCAGGTGTGAAGGGTTACACAGCTGGCTAGCAAACCCCAGAAGATACATGTTGATGGTGCTTATGGTAGGACATTTGGCTGGGGCATGCTACTTCTGGCTCAGAAGGTTGTGCTTGTTGTTCAGGCATCCCTACACAATAAAGATACTCTTCGTGCTGTGTGTTCCTGCCCTTTGCCCACCCTGCCCACCCAACCAGTCTATGTTTACTGGCTGGGATTGTGCTCAGGCTGTTGTTGTGTAGCTGCCGGAAGCTGCCTGGGGGTAGACCCATTAGGGCTACTGTGTGACCCACTGGCCAGCTTGGAATTGGTTTATAAGTGCCAATGAAGAGCAAGGAGACCTTCAAGTCATCCCTTCTCCAGGACTGCCTCAGCTCCAGGCTCTTGGCATTCATTTTGGGATTTTGACCAGGCAAAAACAATCTTAGCATTCCTTGTTTAGGAGTCTGAGTCCCCTTTGTGAAGGGTTTTCAGACCCCATTTGGGCACTCACTTGGCCCCAAAGCATTGCAGGGCATCAATTCTTGGATGCCCATTTGCCCCTCAGTTCACAGTGTGTGAAACTGAGATGTGTCCGGTCTTGGCTTGTACAGAAACAGACACACACACAGCTGCCCCTGTAAAATGTGACTGCTCTGCTCTCTTGGGAAAGTGGGCGTGGGTCACCCCTTGTAGCCCTGGAAGTAGAAGCAGGATGGGCAAAAGTGTGGAGCTGGGGCAGAGGACACAGGAGCCTCAGAAGCTGTCCTTGCCTGACTCCTAGCCATGGACAACACTCACAGTCGGCACTTCCTGTGCAGACCAGAAGTGCCACTGTATTTTATTGCTGCACTCCTCTGGGTTCACTATCAGCGTGATCCCTCCAGCTTAGTCTTTTTTGGACTTGGTCCTCTGGCCTGGAGGTGTGCTTTCCAGAGCCAAAGATGGGTGGCAGTTGTGTTCATTATTCCATTGTGCTCATGAAGAGTTTGAGGTTGGAAGGACTGAGTATTTTCCATTTTTGTTCAATAGACCCTAGGTCATCAGGGAAAATAGAAGCCAGCACCTCCCTCTGAGAGACCCCAGGTTTCCCCAGCAAAGGAGAGCCTGGGTCCCAGGATCAGTGTGAGGCTTGAGGATCCCCTCACCACCACAGCCCTTTCCAGCAGCCCTCAGTGAGAGTCTGTAATTGATGAACTTGTTCCTCGATAGCTGTCACATGTCTTCAGCTCATTACAGCCCCATCTTCCTGTCTCCGAGGCTACTCTCCTGCCAGCCCCCTGGCTGTATGTAGGGGAGCAAGCCTGCAGCATTAGCCGCTGGGGGGCCAAGGCCCAGGAGGACCTGGAAAGAGTCCAATCAGAGTAATAGCCACTTCTGGAGAGCTGAAAGTCAGGACAGAGACCCTGGGGATCCCTGAGGGCAGGTCTGGAGGAGGCGAGTTAACCCTTTGCGTTCAGATCCAGAGGCAGGGACATGGCCGGGCACACCCCATGGAGGCAGCACTGCTGTGGGCCTTTTGTGAGACCCACTTTGGGCTCCCTGGGGAGCTGGATGGAGCCTTACACAGACTGGCTTTTTCCAACCTGTAGTGCTAGACTTCACTGCTGTAGGTGCCCGGTGCTATGTCTGCCACCACAGTGTGATGCCCCTTATGTTCTGGTGTCCCCTGGATGAAGTCTGCATATTTGTAAAACCCAGAATGCTGGCCCCCAGTGAGTGCCTGCTGCATTCGGGTAGTAAGCTGCCCCCAGGCAATTTTCCATGAGCATCTCCTATGTGTGACCCTCTGCTTCCCCTCCTGCACCATGAGGGTGTGGTACCATCCTGTCAGGCTAAACTCAACTACCAGTTACATGGATAATAGATACAGCACATACTTCCTGACCCCTGCTTATTGATCCCTGTGCTCCAGGAGCCTCCAGTCTAATGGGCAAGGCAACTAGAAACCAGTATCATTATGAAACGGGGCTGGCTGGATACAACATAGACATATGCTGACTGAGGTTGTAGAGACCAGACGGCACTTGGTTAGCAGGAGTGCAAAGCTGAGGTCAGGTAGAGCTGCGTCAGAAAGGACCTAGCACAGCCCAGTCTCAGCTTCAGACTTTCTCCTTTTGGTGAGGGGTGGGTAGAGGGTGCAGTGCCTTTTGGGGATCTCTGCTGCTGTGCATTGGGGTTGGTGCAGCAAGGTGTGCAAAGATGGACTCAGCCCCCACCGCCCATGCCTGTGAGTGCATCTTGTCCCACTTCCTGCATCATTTTGTCCTGAGGCTTCAGAAAGCATCTCCTTCCACACCCCCCTCCTCGGTCCCAACCAGGGTCTGAATTTTAACCATCCTATTTTCTTTACCGATTTGCTGATAAACAGCCCTGGTGTTTCCAGGTCTTTGCTAAGTGTGTCAGGCTGTCCCTTGAGGCACTGCTGTGTCCCTTCACAGCGACATGTCCAATCCCATCCCCACAGGGGCGTGTGACTGTCCCCAGTTTCCTGCCAGGTGGTTGGCACATTTCCAGCTCACCCCCCATCCAGAGAAGTTGGGGGATCAGTGTGGCCCTCTCAAGTGGAATCTGGGTCACTCTGGCTTGTGCGCCGGCCTATGGAGCAATCTTCAGCTTCACCCAGGGGTGTCCATGCTGATGTCTTGCCATCTACCTGCCACACTCACATCTGGGAGCACAGCTGCCTGCGGGCCAGCCCTGAAGCACCCTGCTCCCACTTCTCCTGCAGCAGAAGCTGCCCCTCATCCTGCCAACCCATCACTCAGCCATTTTCTCAGCCCTGACCCAATCAAACCTTTTATCGCTGAGACAAAAATGAAATAATTTTATTTAAAACCGTCTGGTGCTTTTCTGAATTACCTGTGATCCCCAAAGCCAGAAGATACCTACCTGCCTGCCAAGTATATGCACCTGTGTCACCAGCTTAATTCTGCCACCCTCACTGGTGACAGAAGCAGCGCTTTACACTCCCAGTGTGTCACCTGAATGCTGGACCCCTGAGACAGGCAAGGCTCTTCACGCTGCACAGCCTTCCACGCGCTGTCCATCATTTCCATTCTGAGGGTGGCAGTCGCCACCTGTACAGGACACTGTGTACAGGGTAGGGGACCCCAAATATTGCTTGAGACTAAGGAATAAGGTTCTAGCATCATGGGGTTTGCTGTTATTCTAATCTCTGGCATCTCGGAGGCTTCACCCAACCTGGACAGAGAAAAGAGGTCCCTTTGGCCAAGGGAGTCAGTGGCTTCCGGTCTGGTGACTGAAGAACCCTGTTTGTCCCCGCACTCTGTGCAGAACAGGAGAAGCCCCTCCAGCCTGGGCTTCCTCTACCACATCCTCTGAGGCGCCTCTGGGCAGCATGGCTGACTGCCTGCCCCATGCCCAATCTCTCACATCCACTACTGCTCATTGCACTTTTTATGGCTTAGAGCCGCGGTTTATGGAGCAGGAGAAAGACAGCGATAGAACCAGAGGAAAGACAGGCTGCCTGGGGGTGAGGGTGGATGGAGCTTCTAACCTCTGGTGAGGCCCAAAGACACAGTGTGAATTATGGTCCGTGTCTTCCTTCGCCCTCACTTTGCATTCTTGATCAGATCACTCTTTCTGCTGGAATCAAGGTGAGCCTGGGCCCCGCTGGGGCTCCTCCCCCTCCTTCCTGGGGCTGCTCCAGTGCCAAGGAGCCTCCAAATCTACTGACACCAAGTCTTCTCACAGGTGATCTGGGAACTCAAGAAAGCTGCCCCCTGTAGAACCCCCTTCAATGTGCCTTTTTATAAGTTTTGTTTATAAGGCAGAGAAACAGAGATCGTCCACCCACATGTTCACTCACCCAGATGCCTGCAACAACCAGAACAGGGTCAGGCTGAAACCAGGAACTTGGAATCCAGTCTAGGTCTCCCATGTGGGTAACAGGGATCCAAGTGCTTGAGCTTTCACCTACTGGTGCCTCCAGGGTATGCACTAGTAGGAAACTGGAATTGGAAACCAAGCTGGAATTTGAAGTAAGCACTGCAAAATGGGACACAGGGGACTTAGGTGTTCCATGTGGCACTCCACTGGACACCCACCCACAGTGAGTCATAAGCAGGAAGAAGGTCTGGTATTGTGGTGTAGTGGTTTAAGCCCTGCCCTCAATGCCAACATTCCCTACGGGCATTGGTTCAAGTCCAAGCTGCTTCATTTCTGATCCAACTCTCTGTTCGTGTGCCTGGGAAAGCAGCAGGTGGCGGCCTAAGTACTTGAATCCCTGTTACCCATGTATGAGACCTGGAAGGTATCTAGGCTCCTGGCTTCAACACAGTACAACTCCAATTGTGATCATTTGGGGACTAAACCGGCAGATGGAAGTCTCCCTCCTTCTCTCTGTCATTCTGCCTTTCAAAGAAATAAAATATATTTTTTCAAAAAGGAAGAAGGACCGAAGCCTCACTGAGAGGTCCCAGCCATCATAATGGTCTCTGCCTGCATGCAACTTTCTGATTAACCAGCCTGTGGCAGGGCTTCAATGTTCCCAGACCAGGGGCATCAGCCTGGGGTTCATTGGCTGAAGGAGACTGACCCCTTCATGTGAACTCCCCCTCCTGGGACAGGGACTCAGTTCACTCTGCCAGGGCACAGCTGAGACCCTTGCAGTCCCTCTCTCAGCAAGGAGCCCTGGGGCCATGACAGTTTTTGCCAGGCAAGTGACATCACACACCCTCCCTATTTTTCTCCTAAACACCCAGAGGTGCTGAGTAAGCGGCTCTCTCCCTGTGGCACTGAGATTGGAAAGTTCTCATAAGTGGAACAGACATTGTCAACCAAGACAGATGGCTGGGGATGCACGCTTTTGACAGAGGCCCTCGATCTCCATGTCCAAGGCTGGCTGCCCCAGACTGGAGGCGTGCTTGGGGGTGTCAGCACACATGAAGGGAGCATGTCCCTGTCCTCCATCCTGTCAAGGGACACTGGGCCGGACACTGGGGTGGGGACTTCCTGGGGACCAGAAGATATGGGGGGGAGGCCAATGTGTGGGTGCTGATGGGTGGCAATTGGATCTCTATGGAAAGAGCTCTTGAGGTGCCCTGGCTATAACTGGGGCCCAGAAAGAGGAGGCAATGGAAGCAACATATTTAGGACGAGACAGAGAAGCAGAGGTGGGGCCCGTGTAGGAGAGAGAGTTCTAAGGGGCAGGATGAAATGGGCTAGAGGTGAAGGGAAGGACTCATGGCTAGGAGGGAGGGGATGAGGTAGCTTTGCTTCTGATAGAATGGAAGCAGTGAGGCTTGCAGATTTTAGAGAGACAGCGTAACACTCCAGCGTGGGCTAGGAGAGAGGCAATCAAGCCACCGGAAGATGAGTGGGTGGGGCTGCAGGCTTCTGGGCTGTCGGCTGGACACTTGCTTTGGGGTAATGTGGAGCTGAAGATGCTGAGGCTTGGAGACCCGTGGCTGATAACCACGGTGCTGGCTGCCTGTCCTGTGCTGCCTCAAAGGGGCGTGTGAGGGAAGCCTGGACATGTGCCATGGCAGGGAAGGGTTGTAGTAGACTTGCACGGCCTGGAGCCCATGTGGGAGGGGCAGGACCCAGCAGCACATGGTGGGTCAACTGGGGTAGCAGGGAGAGCATCGGATGTGGCAGGGTGTGGGCATCTCTGCTACAGGAGGCCCCAGATCCTGGAAGGTTGGAGGCCATCTGGCCCGTAACAGGGCCCAGCCAAAGGCCACCTGGACATCTGTTTACCGAGCTGCTCTTGGATGTGGCTTTCAACACCTCCTGATGGATGTGGGACAAATGCCTGGCCAGACCCATACTGCCAACCCTGTACCCCTGCCTTTCCAGCGTCTGCTGTATGTTTGGTTGAGGGCCGGGGTGGGAGCAAAAAGCAAGAGCACCCTCCTCCTCCTGTTCCCTCTCTCCCCCCTGCATGGGGCTGGCAGCCCCTGATCCCCAAGCAGAAGAGCAGCTTGGCTCTCTAATTGAATAATGTGTGGAAATAATGGGATTTCTCCCAGAACCATCGCTTATATTTGGGAGCTGGATCATAACGAGAAAGTCATTAGTAGTAATAAACACAGCAGAGAGCCGGGGACACGATCCGTCAGGGCCCTGACGGCCCACCCGGGGTGGGGGCTGGCAAGAGAGGGGGGAAGACAGCCCATTTGCATTTCTGTTAGCTAGCAGAATGTCACTCCCCTTTTCTTCCAAACAGGGGAACCACGAAAACATATAGGCAAGTGAGATCTTTTCTCTGGTATCATCATGTGGAGGGTGGCACAGCCATGGTGGCTCTGCCTCTGCCAAGCGCTATCTGATACTTCCTTAGACACGAAAGCTTATCAAGGCAGGTTCTACTTCTCATCTTGGTTCCATTCTGCGTGTCTCACAGGAGCCCCTGGGCACATGTACATGCCTGCCCCGGCTTGTGTGCTCAGCCTCTGCTGCCTGCCAGCCTGCCTATCAGCCTGCCTTTCCCTTCTTCCTGCCTACCCCCAGGGAGATCCAGCTGGGTGAGTCCTCAGTTTCACACTGGGGCCCATGCTGGTTGTGTAGCCACCACTGTTGTCAGAGGTGTCTTACCAAGGACAAGTATGGTACCAACTCATTGCAAACCCATTCTCCTCTGAGATGATGATGTAGCTGTTGACCCATTTCACAGAAACAGGAGATTGAAGTCAAGAGAAACTGAATTCACCACTTAGCTTCATGCAGCCGTGGAAGGTGGAGCTGGGAGTCACACTGTATTATGAGCAAGCAGGCATCCTACAAAGACACCAGTGAATTTCTTCCACGGCATGTTCCAGTAGCCTGGAGCCCGTTTTATAGTGTGTGCAAAGTCAGGCTGCTGTTACACAGCAAGATAGGGGAAAAGAAGTCTGCATTTCCCCTATCCCCCACCCACCCCCACAAGATTTCCACAGGCCATGTGGCCCAGAGAAGGGCAATCGGAAGGAGATCAATTAGTATACTTCTAGATACGCTAAGGGCAGGGCCGGTGTTGTGGCATAGCAGGTTTTTAGTTACCATCTGAAATGGCAGCAAACCATAGGAGTGCTAGTTTGAGTGCTTCCATTGAGTGCTAGTTTGGACTGCTTCATTTCCAGTCCAGCTCCCTACTGATGTAACTGGGAAGGCAGGGGAGGATGCCTCAAGTGCTTAGGGCCCTGCTACCCACATGAGAGTGAGTGTACTGCGCAGAATTCCAGGATCTTAGCTTCATACTGGCCCAGCCCTGGCTGTTGTATCAACTTGGGGAATGAAGCAGAATATTAAAGATTTCTCTCTCTCTCTCCCCGTCTCTCTCTAATTCTTCTATTTGAATAATAAATAAACCTTAAGCCATATACTAAAGGTTGATCTTAAGCTGTGAATGTCACATCTTTCAGGGTGCATGAAGGTCCCCTAAGGGCCATAACAGTGTGGAAAATTATGTCAGCCTTGGGCTTGGCTTAGAGAGCAACCACTGTCCATTTCCCCAAAGTCCAGGACCTTGACTCTCAGTGAGAGCCAAAGAGACAGAGCTCTCTTCTGACTTACTCCTCAGATGGTTGGGCCAGGCCAGTGCCAAGAGACAGGAACTCTGTCTAGGTGTCCCACATGGGTGGCTCCCACTTAGCCATTATGTGCTATCTCCCAGGGAGCATGCTCCTGGGCAGCTGAAAAACAGGAGTGGAGCCAGCATTTACACCTAGGCAGGCATCCCAACCAACATCCTCAATGCTACCCCAAATGCTGGCCTCTAACATCTTTTGTTTGTCCCAGGATTAATCTGATTTTAGCCAAACATCATACAAGACAAGTGCATCAAGACTGTTTGATGTTGAGGCAAATATGTTTTGGCAGATGACATGCAACTACGGGAACTGCCTTCTCGTTGTGACTCACTCTCAGGAGTTCGCATTGGTCCCAAGCCTTTGCTTTTTCCTTTCTTGCAGTGAGAGCACAGGAGTTCCAAAAGGGGCCCAGGAGCTTTTGCTGGCTCTACTTGATTAAACCTCACTGAGGCTTCTAGGTTGTCTGGGCAGATAAGCAAGGTGGAGCTGTGGGAGGCGAGGTGTTTCCTATATGGGCTGAGTCAATGCTCAGTCGGATTTGAAGAGCAAAAGCTCAGGGCTCTGTGGCTGCTCTTTTCCCTGAGCTAGACCCTGGGAAGATGGCTCTACCTGTGTCCTGGTGACCCCACATCCCAGCAGCTCAGCGCTCCCAAGTCTGCTCCCAGATTGGGGTGGGGGCAGGTGGTGACATTGCTGTTTAGCAAAAGGATGCAGAGTGACAGTCTCCTCTCCCACCCTCAAGCACGCTGCAGTCAGCAGCTGTGGTGCCCATTCCTACACCAGCACGCACTGCTCCTAGGCCCCTGCCCACCTGTTGCCTCTTCCTCCTTGGCTCGGGCCCCTAATACCTCAAAAGAAAGCTCAGTGCTCAAGACCAGGGAGGACACTCTCCCAGATGTCCCCTCCCACTCCTCTCTCCATCCCCCATGCCGTGTCTTTCTGTCCTGGCTGTGTTTGTTAGACACATGCCAAGCCCCATGAAATAAATGATGCAAAACTGAAGAGCAAGCTGCTCCTTCCATCTCCCATTTCAAAACCCAGCTTGTTCCTGCCAACTCCTGAGAGCTGCGCTACAGACCCAGCGGCTCCCACATGGTGTGTGCAGTCAGGGCTGAGTTTGCTGTCATGCTCTTGCATGGGGAAGAGCAGGTATCCCAGCTAACATGGGGGCTTGACAGGGACCAGGCTGGCTTTAGGACACTTTCTTGGCTGCCTTGCCCCTGGTTGGAAGTTGGAGGCCTCTGTCTTCCCAGGAATGCTCTAGGGTTCTGGAGATGAACCCTTTCCTGGGATGGGGGATTGGGGAACAACACTTCCTGCTCATAAAGGGTGAGGTGTCTCAGGCCACCTTAGGTGTTCTGTGACCGGGGTGCCAATGCCATGCTCCCAGCACAATGCTTCAGAGGGAACCAGAATCCATAACCTCCTAGGTCTTCCCTCCCCCAGCACAACCTGATCCAAAAAAATGGCTTGTTTCCCTCTGTCTTCTCCACCTGTCACTTGGCAGGTGTAGTGTGCCTGGGACCAGGTGCCTGGGGCTGCTGGGCCAATGCTGCTTTGGCACTCGCTAGGCTGTGGTCATGGGGTGTCCTCCCCTCCTCAGCCTCCAAGCTGCTGTCTTTGGGAACTGACAGAGGAGTGGGACTCACTGGTGCTTCTGAACATGACATGGTCTGCATGTTCTCTCAAGAGATAAGGGGCTGGAGAAGACCCCCTGGTGGGCCCGTCGAGCTCCTCCTGTCTTCTCCAAGCTGTGCTGACTGAAGCCCCAGCTTGGAGTTCCCAGCAGCCCAGCTCTGAGCTAACCCCATGTTCCCATGACTTCCTGTCCCCCTGGAGCCCCATCTTGTGATGGCAGCCCTTGCGGGGGGCAGGGAAGGTGATGGTGGTGGTGGTGATGGTGTCACAACTTGCCCACCACAGCGTCACAAATCAGCCCAGGCCTGGGACCAAGGTCAGAGCTACATGGGCTTTTGTACATGATTCCCCATTTCCATTGCAGGCTGCCTCTTGGTATGCTGCAGGTCTCTCTGGCGGGCCAAGTAGCTAAAGAGGAAGGGGCCACGTGTGCCACAGGCCCTCGCCTCCCCAGCACAGGCTGCCAGAGAGCCCAGCCTAAGTCCCAAATTCGCATGCAGCAGACAACCCCTTGGAAGCAGACAGTCATCAGGCACTTCTGGATCTTTCAGACCCCTCTCTTCCTAATAATCCCCCCTCTGGGGCCGCATCGATTCCTGGCCGCCGGCTGCCTCTTGGTATGCTGGAGCCCGGTCTGGGGTGGATAAATCGCTGTGCTGTCATTTTCATGCAGCAATTACCTGCTCTGATTCCTCTCCTCCTGGCCCCTGAGCCAGCCATGACCACCCGCTTCTTGTTGACAACACACTCGGGCCTTGGCCCAACTGGGCTGGGTGCCCGTGTACCTGTGAGGCATAAGAAGTGGACAGTAGCCCTGGCTGTGTGTGGAGGGGCGGGTGGGGCAAGGAAACCTTGTCACTACAGACACTGAATGGGCATTGGGAAATGTGCACGTGCCACTCCCAGCCCCATGTGTCATTTGCATGGGCACAACTGTACAGAGGGAGCTGGACCCAGAGCTGTTTCCCCAGGCTCCCTTCTCATGTGTTCCCTGCCCAGTATACTGCATGGTAGTGTACCTGGCCCAGCCCAGTCTTTACTGTATGAAACTGCAGAGTTTTGCTGCTCAACTTTCTTGTGGAACAAAAGCATTCATAGGCAACATGTGACCAAACAAGGGTGGCTGTGTCCTAGTACAGATACGTAGGTGCTGAGCTCTGAATTTTATTTAAGTTGTCATAAATGGTCTTTTAAAAAAATTTCCCTGTGCTTGCTTTGGCAGCACATATATTAAAATTGGAACGAAAAAATTTCCCACTAATTAGTCAAAAATCTAAAATTCACTTTCCTTTTTAAAAAAAATTTCACTGGCAAGTTTGTTTAGAAAGGAGATCTTCCATCCACTGGTTCATTCCCCGTGGGGCCCTGAGCTTCTCCCACATGGATGCTGGGACTCAAGCTGTCTTTTGTGCTTTCCCAGGCCATAAGCAGGGAGCTGGATCAGAAGTGGGGCATCCTGCGCCCATATAGGTTGCCAACATCACAGGTGGAGGCTTAACTTGCAGTGCCACTACACCAACCTCTAGAAGTTACTCTTGGCTAGTGGTCTGAACAAACTCAGGCAAAGGACTGACTGTGGCTTGCTGACTTCTTGTTTAGATCCAAGAAGGACCATGAGTCTGGCTTGATGCTCTGCATTTTCCTGACAAGGAGGAAAAAGTACCTGGGCAAAAGTACCTGGCTTCCCTCAGTAGGGAGCCACAGGAGCGCTAACTAGGGCTGCTAGGAGCTTGGGTACAGTGTGCTAGGGGATGCCAAGGTGACAACAGGAGCGTGAGGGCTACCACCTCGTTCCTTGGGCACCATTCATTTTCCAGGAGAATCCTTTTTCTTTTAGGGATGCTGGGGACAAGTGGCATAGGGTAGAAATAACCCCTAAAGATCATCAGTCTCTTAGAGTGACAACTTCCCTGCAGCTCTGAAGTGCATGCCTGTCTTCAGGGTCTTTGGGTATTCAGTGATACTGGGTCATGAGCCCCCACTTCCCACAGTGACACCCAGTCCTCAACTCCCTGCCTGTGCAGCTGATGCCTATGTCAGGCCTCCGGACTACCACCTCCTCCACCCCAGTCCCCAGCCCACTTGCGAGTCTGGCCCCAGGCATACCTGGCAGGGAAACTGCACACTGCAGGCGCCCACCTGGGCAGGAGGCCGAGAAGATAAGGCTGGCCAAGGTCTGGCCACTGATACCTGGCGTGAAATTGAAAAGCGCCAGACTTCTGTGTCAGCGACCAATGGCCTGAGTGGGAGCTGCTGGGAGTGGTGGATGGAGCTGAACATGAGGGCCAATACTGGGCAGAGCTCCAGGCTGCTGCACTTCAACTCCCACTTTGCCCTCCTTCTACCCACTCCCCCTCCACCCCTGGCAAGGAGAATCACGTGCGTAAGTTCAGCTTCTTCAAAAATGCTGGGGACTATGCGCAGAAATCCTCTCTGCTGAGTGTCAGAAGGGGCCTCTGTGGGCCTGGGGGGCCCTTGGCTGGTGGAGGAGTATGTATGCAGACATGCCCTCATGGTTTAACACCCATCCAGAGGCCTGCATCACAGTAGACCTCTGGCATCCGTGTCATGCGTGGCTGGTGTGTCCAGAACTGCCCAGCCAACCTGGCAGTAGGGGACTCCTTAAAATCCTTCGTGGAGTGTGGAATTAAAAGATGAATGTACTCCAGTAAGAAAACTCCATGTTAGTTTGTTTTTCTAAAATTTATATACTTATTTGAAAGGTGGAGTTACAGCAGTTGAGAAGGAAGGAAAAGGATAGAAGGAGGGGGAGATGTTAGCTGTGCCCTGTCCAGGGACAGCCAGCCCACTGCAGATGTCATCCATGCTGGGTGATTTTGCGTACAACCCCCAGGTCCTTCTAGATGACTGGTTATCCGCTGAGTACACAGGATGGGAATCGGCTACATCTCCTTCAGCCGGTCCTCCTCAGAATCATTTCACAAGTGCTCCTACTTCTTCTCACCCCTCCAGCCAGGGAAGTGGTTCTCTTCCCAGTTGGCAGTTGAAACAGCTGAGCCCAGATGGGTACTGTGTCTAGAGCCGACCCTCCCAGCACGTTATGATCAGCTGTCCCTTACCCCATGTGGGAGGAGCCACTGCTGCCAAGCGGTTTGGTTCTTCTAGGTTTGTGCTGGAGGGGAGGGGATGGACTGGCAGGTGGGTCCCTGGACCTGGGTGGGGCGCAGGGCTGCCTGAATTTGGACACAACCTGAGAAGGCGGGGAATAAGTGAGGAAAAGCAAACTAGACAAGAAAGCAGGCTGTGGCTCCCCACCCTTCTAATTTAAAGGGCCAGCTTCACCCTGTGGACTGGGGTGGAGGGGCAGGTGAGGAGGCAGCATTCGGCTTTTAATCAAAGCGACATTAGATGAAGCTCTTATTATTCACCTGGCTTTATTATAGCTATTTTTACCCTGAGGTTAGAAGTTAATTTTCCTGGGTTTTTACTGAACTCTGGGCTGCCTGAGTCATGGGTGCGGGGTGAATGGGAGTAGAGGAAACACAGGAATGCTGGGGGGGGGGGGCGGGGGGGAGAAATCAAATTGAATCAACTCCTCTCAGCCAGCGGACTGAGAGTGGACAGAAAACAGCTCTAATAACAGGGGAAGGTTCCAGAGGCGGGAGCAGGCGGACAAAATCAGGCCTAATCAGGCCTAGCAGGAGGGGTGCCAATCACCCGGCCCAGCCAAGAGGAAGGCCGAGTGGAGGAAGCACGGAAAAGGGGGCAGGCCGGGCCTCTGGACGGGCAATCAGAGCAGCCCCACACCCCACTCCCACCTCTCCTCTGTATTCTGGCTGCAGTAGTGAGAATGTGAGCAGAGGTTAGCCAGTGTGTAGCTGGGAGTCCAGGAGGGACTGGCCATCCTGGGGCTACAGTGCAACACTCCCCACCCCCGCCACCATGGTCAGGCATGAATTGGAAGCCACCAGTTCCAAGGCAAGCTCCACAAGGCAAAGAGCATTGGCCACGGCCGTGTGGGCCAAGCGATAGGGCTGAGCCTTCAAAGGAAACCACGGTTCCATCCCTTGGGAGCCCGTGAAGGATGTTTCAATCTCTTCACAGTGAGGGAATCGTTTTACAACCACATTTAGATTTAGGGGTCAGGGCCTGCTCCTCCTCAGTGTTGAGGATGATCTAGCATCCTTCCAGGACTGGGGTCAGGGCTGCCTCCTGTCCAGCTACCGCAATGGGTGAGGACAGCCTTGTGCTCCCCATGAGTTACCAGGAAGGAGAGATCTGCATGTATTGAACAGGCTCCCAGGTCGGGAGCCCAGGCTGCAGGAAACTGCATAACACAGCCTTATGTGTCCCAGTCTTTCCCAGCAGCAGATCATTTAATCTCTTTAGTTCCTGCTGAGAGAGAATTGGGGTGAACCAGAAACAGGTCCAGGTACTCCCAGCCTTGGGGAGGCGCTAAGGGAGTCATTGTCCCTGGCTAAGAGGAAATGACTTTCTGACAAGTTCATCACATTGGTCTTGTGTCTTGTTTCACTCAAACAAGACGATTTGCATCTTCCATGTTCTCATGTTGTCAGATGTGTCCCCTGATGGGGGCTGTTTGCTGCTTGCTGTTTACTCAATAGTGTTACCTGTTGGAAAATCTGCCTGTTCAGCCGGGAGAGCTTTAGATGCCAGCTGCCATCTTGCTGTGGATTCTCACTTGCTCTGGAGTTTTAGCCATGGATTGCAGAGCTAACAGGTGCCACCTGGGTCCCTGACTGCAGCAGCAGCTGGACCAGCCTCTACATCTGCACCAGTTGGGGACTGGGGCTGGGATAGTTCCCAAGGACATGGCTAAGGGAATGTGGCCCTGTGCTTGTGTTCTTGGGGTAGCAACCCTCCAGGCCAAGAGCAACTCTGCCCCCTGCAGAGGGGCAGCAATGCCAGGAGGACATCCAGGGAAGCACCAGGGCCAAGCCCAGGTAAGGTTGAGAGCTAAGGGTTGGGGAGCCTCTCGCAGACTTTGGTGTCCACACTGCTCTGTCTGTAGCCCCATCTCCTAGTGACTTGACAGCCACAGGATCTCACACTCAGACAAGGAAAATCATGGTTGCTGCACCTATATCAGTTCTCTTTACCTGCCACAGCCTCTCCTACGAATGCCCCTTGCCCACGTCCATCCATATGCCCAGATGTTCTTGTCCACCTGCAGAACATATGCAGACAGAGTTGAAAACGCAGCGACTATCTGTGGGGAAGATATGTCTTAAGTGTTTGTCATGTACCAGGCAGAGGAACCCTATGGGAAATGTAGTGGCATTGATGTGATGTGATCAACACCATGAAGGATGCAGCCATGACTCTAGGAACCCTCTGAATGGGCCCCAGCCAGGTTCAGGGAGGTAGCAGAACTTCCTAAGGGAAGTGGTAATCATGTGAGACTGAAAAGTGCATAGGCCTTTGTCCCTTGCATCTAGGACATTGCTTAGCATGCTTTGGGTGCTTGAATGAATAAATGAATGAATGAGGGTACATGTTTCAGGCCGAGAGAGCAGTGTAAGCAAAAACACCCACTGGTACTGATATGGGCCATCAGGAGACAGTGAGGGCTCAGACTCCTTCCTGCTAGACCTCCTGATGCGGGGGAAGGAACGCTGCTGTCACTGACGCCTCCTGCAAAGCATTCCAACAGGGTAGGGCCAGCTGCTGCTCTCCCCTGCCCATTAGCACCATGGACAGAGCAAGTGCTATGGGAACACCTGGGGAAGAAGTTCCAGGGCGGCTGTTTCTGAGTTATGCCTCTCCCCAGATGAGGAGGTATCACGTGGGGGCGAGACAGGTGTACAGCCCAGGCCTCATCTAGGAGGCAGCCAGGTGCCTGTTCCACACGAAGCCAGCGTGACTGGATCATGTTGTGTGCAGGCAGGGTGGCCAGGGAGCTGGACCCAGGCCAGCAGACTGCAGAGCAGGGGCCGACCTGGAAGACAGGATGAAGTGGAGGGCATAGCTGCACGGTCAGATCGGGTTTGTCCTTGGATGTGTTGAGTCTAAAGCTTCCTTGAGTCAATCGTGTGCAGCAATCACCTGGGTAGTGGTTTGTTCAGCACACAGAGTGGCCTTGGTGATGCACAAGGGGATCAGGAACAGCGAGCCCCTGGACCTGCCTGCCTGAGGCCAGCCCCAGCACCACCACCAGTGGTGGGGTGGCGTCCACCAGCCAGGAGCCTGTCAGCCCACAGTGACAGAGTGCAATTCTCAGCGCCGTCGGAGATTTGGACTCAGCAGTTGGCTCTAAGTGCTTTCTGCCCTGACAAACACCTGGGGCTGCAGGAGGGCTGAGATGGGGGGGGGGGCAGGGCGGAGGAGCCCCAGCCTGCTGGGAATTGCTGAATCCCTGAATCCCTGCTGTCACCCAGGGAAGTGAGGGGGAGGTGGCTAGAGGGCCCAGACAGGAGGGCGTGGTCTTGTGGGTGAGTGGGGGGGGAGGGAGTGGGAGGTTAGAGGACTGACTGACCTGTTGTGTTCCAAATCTAGTGGCTTGGGAGGGTAGCACCAGCTGAAGTCCCAGAGGGGGTGTGATGGAGTCTGACAGCTGCTTCCCTACCTCTCCCCTGCACCCCCAGTTCTCCTCTCCCCTACTCCCTTCCCCCAGTGTCATCTTTATCTTTTTCATTAGCAAAGATTTTAGTAAAGGCACCTGGTCTCTTCCAAGGGGAGGCAACTAGGCAATGGTAAGCAAAACCTGGGGCAAGTACAGTGGGTAGGGCTGCAAAGAGGCGATCCAGAGTGGCTGATGTGGGGAACCTAGATAGGCAGGGTACTGTGTCTGCACTTACGGACACCAGGAAGAAGGAGATAGTACAGTTAGGGTAGTACTGAGTGGTTGTTGTTGCATCTTTCAGGAGAAGGCTTCATCCCAGACCAGTGTCTAGCTGCCCCTGATGAGATTGCCAGGTGCATCCCATGGCAAGGCTGCTTGCTTTGCCTCTTGTGCCCAGCACAGCCCCAGCTCAGGCACAGCCCTCCATGAGTTCTCCAGGCCCTTGCTTGGAGCCATCGTGGCTCTGACAAGTGCCATCCTGACTGCAGTTGCTGTGATTGATGACCTATGGGGCAGACAGTAAATGATTGTCCCAGGAGTTCCAAGAGCGAGGGTAATTAGTGCTGTTAACAACGATGGGTGATTAATTGGTGTGCTCAGGACCGGAGTGAGTGTGGGGGAAGGTGAGCGGGAGAAGATGCTGGAGTCCCACTGACACCCACTGTGAGCGGCAGTCAGCATTGGGCCTCTGAAACTGCACCAGACTACATGGACCACATGGAGAGCAAGGGGCTCCTGGGGGGAGGACAGGGCCCATAATACAAGCTCCTAAACAGAGAACTCGTGGTGGAAAGACCCATGTTTGGCCTCCACCTGGTGTTCCCTGTTACAGAAGGCTGCTGTGGGTGCAAGAGAAGACAAGTTGGGGTGCCCAGGCAGTGGGGGCAGGAAGCACTGGGCACAGAGGAGACCGGATCCCATTGGGAAGTTCTCCAGGGAAAGATGCTCTGATCAAGGCAGCATCTAGCCTTTAAATCCCAAAGGTGTGCTGGGCTGGGACTCCTGAGACCGTGCCTGGGACCAGCACTGTGCTTGATTGGCACTGTCTGCCCTCAGCACAGAAGGTAGGTTAGGCAACTTGTATGCTAGCCATTGTGGATCTTAAACCCACCTGAGCTGTTCATAGGGTCGTGGGTGGCCTCCTGTTTTTCTTCAGTGTGGTTTCCTAGAATTTCATTGTTCCTTGACTTCCGCTGTAGGTGCTGGGACAGTGTGGGAGGCACACCAGGAAGCCAACTGTGAAGCCAGCATCTTGCAGTCCCTTACCACTTCTCAAGATCTGAGTGTGTTTTTGCAGGGATTGTACTCACAGTTACAACACCCACACCTCGTGTGGGAGAACCTGGGGAATATCATGGGCGTGACACCTGACTCCGGCTTCTTCCTTATGTACACCCTGGGAGGCAGTAGGAATGGCTCAAGGGGCAGTGGGGTGGCCCTGCCACCCAGGTGGGAGCTCTGGGAGTTCCCAGCTCCATGCTTTGGCTCCACCCAGTATCTGCCCTTGAGGGCACTTGGAATCTGAGTGGGTAAATGGCAGCGTCGTTCTGTTTCAGAAATACATTAAAAAAAAAAACCCCACTAAAGCAAGGCGCCAGTGAGAAGCACTGGGCTGAGAATGGCGATCCTGCTGGGCAGGGCACTGCTCCTCCTGGGAAGGGGCTGTTATCGGGGAGTCCCATGTCCACCTCTCTCCTTTATGTCATTTGATGCTTTTTCCTGTTTCCTCTTGTCTTTAGGGACCAAGTCTGAGGACATTAAGAGGATTGTCCCTCAAGCATCTAGGTCTTGTTCTTGTACCCAAAAACCCCCCCTCCCAAGTCATGCTGGGGCTTGGGGTGAAACACCAGGACCTGTCCCAGTGTAACCTACTTCTTAGGAACAATTGGTTGCTGGAACCATGCCCTTTCCACCTTCCTCCAACCAAGGTCCACACAGAGCCCTCACTACCACGATCCCTGCTTGCACCGTCTCATCTATAGGGCCAGACAGCATGCAATGGAGTGCTGGATCCTGGGGGCGGCAACATCCTAAGCATGCTCCTGCCATGGGGATCACCGAGTCTAGGGGAGGGATCTGAGAAGAAAAAGGGTGCCTTGGTGTGGGCACAGCAGATGCAGAAAAGTCTGGAAGAGGCATCCCTTTCCTGCAGCAGAGCTAGCCCATGGTCGGCCTCCCCCAGCTGATAACCCGTCAAAGGCACCCTTGCAGCAGAAAGCAAACACACATATTTGCCAGCTACAGTACAAGCGAGAGCGGCAAACCTAATGATTCGTGATTATTATTTGAAGGGTCCCACTGTTACAGATTTATTTGTCATTTCTTGTAATAACACCGATGGTAATGAATTCATTTGTATTAATGTGAGTGTCACGCGGACTTCCGTCGAAATTCCGCATTAATTAATGTACCATTAAAACAAAGTGTCGCCCAATTAATATCAAACGGAGGTAAGGCTGCCAGGGTCCCCTTCCTCTGGGTTTCATTTGTAATTCATGGTGTTAGCACCCCAGCATCATAAAAGGCATTTGCAATTCCCACCCCTGTCTCTCTTCTTTTGTGGGGGCAGTGAGTTGGGTGCCCCAGGAGCTGCCCACCCTCCCCTGGGTGGGGAGCAGGGGTTGAACCCGCAGGAGGGTGGGGATGACTTTGTTTCTGGTTGGGAATTGATTTCTGTGTTCTTAATTGCAGGAGGGGGTGAGGGGGAGTCCTTGGAACTTCCTGATCAGGTTGTCCATCAGTTTGAATCACAGGAAAGCCACCTGTTGTGGGTTCCATTAGGGGCTGGTTTGTTTCAAGTCTGGTGTCTTCATTATTAACAGTATATTTGAGAGGTGGAGAGATGGAAAGAGCCCCCCATACCGCTGGTTCACTCCCAAGTTATTGGCAGCTAGTCTGTGGCTGGAGCCAAAATGGGGATCCAGGAACATAATCTATGTCTCCCACATGAATAACAGGAACCCTAGTGTTACTTGAGCTATCCCTCCTGCCTGCCAGGGTCTGCACTGCAGGGACATGGAGTGCAGGGTGAAGCCAGGCATCAAACCCAGCCAGTTCAGCATTGTCCTGACAGGCGAGGACATGGCTGTGCAAGGCACAATGGGGACCCCGGCTCTCCGTGTTTTCTTGGGGTCATCTGATGGCCTCTCCATGGTCTCCATGTCAGGATGCCAGGCTGTGAAACCAGGACTGGGGCTTGGTTTACCTGGCACAGTAGACCCAGCACTCAGACTCCTGCCCCCTTCCCAGAGTGCCCAAGGCTCTCTCAAGCTCCCGATCATCCCCTCAGCATGGCACGTCCCAAGGACAACATGGTGTCCTCCCCGACCCCAAGCAGTGTTCTGCACAGGGGCGCTTCTCCCTGGTAGAAGCAGGACAGGCTGCCCTTCCTGGCAACAGTGAAATCCCTTGAGTGATGACGTCAGTAACCACTGTTCCTGGGGCCAGGCCCTGGACTAAGAGCTTGAATCATTTTCTCCCTAAGAGCCACAGATTCTAAATTTGTATTTATTTAAGAGAAAAAAATCTTTTGAGACAGCAACAGAAATGGAGAAAGAGAGAAGATCACATCCACTGGTTCACTCCCCAAATGCCTGCACTCACCAGGGCTGGACCAGGCCAATGCCAAGAGTCTGGAACTACCCCGCCCCCCAGGGCTCCCCTTGGTGGCAGGGACTCCACCAGGAGTGTGCAGCAGCTGGAACCCAGGAGGGGAGCAGCCAGGGCTCAATGCAGGTCATCCAGTACTGGTGCTTGTATTGGCAGCTTACAGATTAGGAAACAAGCTCTGAGAGCTTCCAGACCTGCCCAAGGTCACACAGAATTGGAAGACGGCAGTGAGATGGGCATCTGGGATTGTCACACTGATGTCTCAGTATGAGCCATCCGTTTGGATCTGGGGATTCATCTGAAAGCTGGTACGGCAGGCTCACAGGGGCCTTGTGCTCTCCTGGGGAAGTCCTTGTGTCTTCCTATGACCCACAAGCGGGGAGCTGTGCCCTGCAGTCGCAGCATGGGTGGGCACTCATGGCTGGCCAGGAGCATTGTAAGTGCTGCTTTGTCCTCAGGAGTGCTGGGTGTCTCGGTGGAGAGCAGAGCTATGGGGAGCAAAGCAGGCAGAGAGAAAAGTGTCTTTGCTGATGTTTACTTCCACCTTCATACATACAGAGAACTGTCCAAAAGCAAGGGGGGCTGGCTGTGCAGCCAGAGAGCCTTTGGTTAAACTTCTGGAAGAATTTAGAGCTGCGCCCTCAGAGAGTACTGGTGGCTTAGCTCACTCATTGTCTAGACAAGGACCTGAAGGCCACATGGGTTTGTACCTTGTCTAGTGTCTCACACACACAGGCCACATTGATACAGATCTTCTGTCTCTCCATTCCAGATGCTTTCCAACACCCTGGGATGATGCCCCAGAGGCAGCACCTACTGGTCTTATTAGGATAAAGTGGGGGGTGTCAGGGCTGAACAGGGAGTGAGTGCCTGCAGTTAGGAATTCTGCTGCTGTGACCCTGGGTGTGATCTCAGTCCCATCACCCTCATCATCCAGATTCAGTTCCCCACATGGGCTGCGAGGGCAGCCTCCCTCCATTATGGCTGGGACACTTGGGGATGTCAAAGCTGGATATCTACAGCACCATGGAAGTTTATGGAGTGAGTTGGTTGTGCTGCTTGGGTCTAAGTGTTGCTCAACCTACTGAAACCAAAATTATCTCCCAAGATGCCACAGCCTAGTTGGTCTTGGCAACAGAGCTGGGTGCACCTTGGCCCAAGACCCTTGCCTCCCTCAACCCTTGCTTCCCTGCAGCCCAGTGTCACACCTCCCCCCAGCTCTGTCTGCCATAAGCCCTGGGGCACCAAGTGACAAGTTCCACTTATCCTGTCACACCGCCTGAAGGGCCATCACACCGCCTGGAGGGCTGGCAGCAAAAACCCACAGCAGGTCTAACCCAGGCCTTCTCTGTCCACTTTATCTGCCCCTTCAGAATGCACACCTGGCTGGGCACATGCGTGGGAGGAGCCCGGGGCACGGAGGGGAGATAGTAGAAGAGAAGCCGCCTAAGCTGTCTTTTCATTCAGAATCCATTTGTTAACCACAGCTTCCCTTAGATGTAAGGCCCGCCCAAGGGAGAGTTGCATATTCATTAACTTGCATATTCATTGTGTTTAATGTGATTCATTATCATGCAGGGGGAATGAATTTGGGGGTTGGGAGATGGAACCCCACTTGTGAGCGATGGGTCTGGGTACAGAGAGCTTGGGGCAGCATTGGCGGCTGCTGTGTACTCAGAGCAGGGACCCTGGGATTTGGGGAGTGGATGGCATAGGTTGCCCAGAGCAGTCCCTGCTGAGAGCACAGCAAGGACCTCCACTTTCACAGCCCACCCTCTGCTCCCAGACCTTCCCACTGTAAGTCACTTGCCAGGAACCTCAGTTTACATACCCTTATCTGACCACACCTGTCCCCAGCCTCTGTGTTTGCCTCTCTGGGTCATGGCATGGTGACAGAACTCAGGGTTTATTGGGTACCTGGTATGAAAACTCTGCACATGACCTTGTATTCTTGCTCAAGTCTCACAGTAACCTCACCGAGCAAGTTGTCCTGTTATGTTTGTCTCCTTGTGCAAAAGCTGAGGCTCAAAGAGGCTGCTTAACTTCCCTAAAGTCACACAGCACATCAGGGATGCCCTTGGGATTCTGATTTCAAATTCTCTGAAGCTTTTGCTCCCTCCAGTTTTCTCCTTTATGGTGTCTGTTCTCCTGCGGATGGACCTCTGGTGATTACTCTGAGCCATTTCTCTGCTGTAAAGACAAGGAGGGTGAGTATGGCCAGGACAGTTCCATACTGTGTGCCTCCAAGAACATGCTAGGGACAGATGCTTGAAGCCTTGACAGGTCCACTTCCAGCATGAGCCTGCAGGTGCCTGATGTCTGTCACCTACAAACTGTTGGTTCGCTGCATGACTTCAGCCACCCATCAGTACCCAGAAGCATCAGAGTAGTCCACAACACTTGGCTGGAATGCTAGCATCCTAGCTTCTTAGGGTCACCTTGGCAATCTCCCCACTCTGTGCTCACCAATCACTGAGAAAGGGGCAGGTAATGTTAAGAGTGTTATGGGGGTTCCGGGGCAGCCCACCTGTGTGTGAATCTAGCACTCTTACTCTTGGTCACATGGCCTGGGGCATTTGGAAGCTAGGACATTCAGCATCTACTTGGCACACTGCTGTGCAGATTGTAGCCGATAACGCATGTAAAGTGCTTGAACCAGTCTGGTGTGCAGCAAGTCCTAAGTGTGAGTTATTTCCCTTGAATCCAAAATGTCTTTTGCTTTTTTTTTTTTTAATTCCCACGAGTCCCCATACTGCTCTCAGTCAATGCTTTCCAAAACCTGCCAAGTCCCAGGGCTCCCTGCGGTCCTGAGCACAGAGATAGCATCCTCGACACAGGTGCCCCAGGCACTGGCTTGTCGGAGAGGAATCTGCTATGGTCACATCAGACCCTCCCTGGGCTCTCCCTCCTGTCGAGTGCTCTTAGGATCCCTTTGTCCAAGTGCACAGGGCCAGAAGTGCTTCCCATCCCAGAGGGTTCCAGATTTACAAACATGTTCATGGCTTCTCCAGCCGAGGATCTCTAATCCAGATTTTTGAGTGTTATATTAGTGCTCATGAAGTTTGGGGGCAGGCAACAGGTATATGTGTGCATGACTGGGAGGAGGCAGTGCTGTAATAGTTACCTGCATCCCATATTGAAACTCCTGGGTTTAAATCCCTGTTTTTCTTCCCATCCAGCAGGGGATGGCTTAAGTGTTGAGTCCTTGCCACCCACTTGGGAGATGAGGATGGAGTTCCAGGTTTCTGGCTGTAGGCTGGCCCAGCCCTGGTTGTTGCAGGCAGGCATTCAGGGAGTGAGCTGGCTCTGGCTCTTCCTTTCACATCAGAAAATTAAACTTTTTAAACATTTCATAGATTTTGGGGCATTTTGGATTTAGATGATTGAATAAGGTAAGACAGCTCAACCTGCATTACCTCATTTTATATTCACCCCACCTCCATGCAGAAGGCAGGATAGGGATTGCTGTGCCATTTCCTGAATGGTAGCAGAGGCACCAGGCATTAACCCAGTGACAGAGAAGGAAGTGAAATAGACTGTGACCCAAGGTGTTTTGTTTCTGAGGTTTTCCCAAATGGACCAGTGGACATAAGGGTAGTAACCACTGATCTCTCCTGGCTGGCAGAAGTTGGTTTGCAAGTCCTTGCTAAAAAGAGGAAGGGAAGAAATGGCAGTGGCTGCTCAGACTGATCTCTCAGGTTGGAAACCCAGTGGGAGAGTACCAAGGATTGGGTTTCCTCCTCTCCACCGCCCAGTTCATGCCTGCACTCCCAGTTACTGCTCCTGCTCCCCAGAGAGGAAATGGAATCCCTGCCCCCAACCAACAGTGGGTCTGGTGTTGCAGTGAGTCATGATGGCAGGAGACTTGTGTACACAGCCATCAGCCAGGCAGTCTGTCAGCAGGGTTGTGTCCCTATGCTGTACCATGCTGCTGCCCTCTGCACCTTCTAGTCCACAAGGAGGATGCCTGGAGGAGGCAGGTGCTTGAGCAGCCCTGAAGAGTGGGCACTCAGGGGAGGCAGCTCTGGGAAAATCTAATTCCATCTCACTCGTTCCTCAGGAGGACCACTGGGCTGCTATGGGGCTGAGGAAAACTGCTTGGGATCCTTTTAGCTTCTAACTGGAAAAGAGACGTGGCCATTTCACACCAAGTAGCAATCTTGACTTTGAAGATAAAGCCTCCGAGAGGGAGGGTGAGGAGCATCAGACATACTCTGGTGAGGCCATATCCAGCCTTGTACAGTGGGAGACTGTGTGAAGGCTGTGTGAGACTGTGTGAAGCCAGCAGGTATGTGCCTGACTGGGAGGAAGCAACATTGCTGCTGAGCCAGGGCTTGTGTACTAGAAATGGAGTATAACCAGGAGCCTTTCCTAAGGAAGGAGGAAAGAGAAGTGATTCTGGGAGCCAAAAGGGGCAGCACGCCTAGTGGCTGGCACAGATAACGGTGTGAAGGAAGCCGAGGTCTTGGGAAACAGGGAAGGGCGAACTTGGTGGTATTGGAGGCCTGGGAGATTAGGCCTTGGGGGTCAGGGATGAGGAAGCAAGCAGGGACTTTCCCCAGGTTGGCAAAGAGGGGTGCTCAGTGGTATAGACATAGGAACATGTGTTGCCTGGAGGAGGATCATCGTCCTCTCCCTTTAGGGAACGTGGTGATCCAGGTGGTATATGTGTGAGCCTAATAGCTGCAGAGTGCAGCTCAGCTCTTCACTCAGCTCCCTTCACCTTCTCTACAGTCCTAGATGCTTTGCCGTTACTCACTTCCCTCCCTGGGAGCTGAAGTCCCCCTCCCAACCTCTGCCACACCCTCCATCATTTCTGTCCCCTGCACCTGTCCTCCCAACATGGCTAAATCACTCTTTTATCTACCACTGAGTGGCAATGGTAATGGTAATGGGTATGCACGTGGTCCTTTGCTTTCCCTAGAAGCCCACCTTACTGTGTGGAGTGTGATGAGCCCACCACACACCCATCCTAAGTATCCTGATATGGTTGAACACCTGTCCCAGAAGACTGATTTGTAAACTTGAGTTTGTATTTTTCTTGGCAACATTCTGCCCAGAGACATCTTTCTCCTGTCCCAGTCTGGACAGGCTGTCTTTGCCTCACCTGGAGGCTGAATCGCTACAGGCCTGATGTGTGGGGGAAGGAGAACAAGAAGGAAGAAAAGACAGTTGTGCTGGGAGTTTGGCTTTCAAACAACTTTGTTTATATCTGAGCTGGGTACAAAATTCTAGAATGGAGATTGTTTCCCTTAATGGGTGATGTTATATCCTCCTTTGTTTCTGCTCACAGAGCTGTGATGTCAGTTGATTTTGTATCAGCTTCTTGTTTTCTCTCTGAAAGTCTCTAGGATGTGTGTGTACTAATCTGTGAAACTTCCTGGCTTTAGAACATGTGTGTTTTCTGGGCACATTGTGGTCTCTTTCACTCTGGAAACAGGTCCTTCAGATTTGCATGATTCTACATCACTGCTTGGATAGCTATGTTCTCCCTCTCAGTGCTGTTTTCTGTCTGGAATCCCACTAGCTGGGGCTGTACCTTTGGAACTGTTCCTTCACTGCTTTGCTCCTTTCACCCTCTGCCTAGTGTGCATCTGAATTTTGTTCTCCTCCCTTTCCAGGAGCATGCCCTCGTTGAAGGGTGCCACATCTTATTTAAGGATGTCAGAAATGTGTGTTGCTGTTGCTCCTTCTTACTGTTCTCTTCTGTCCCAGTGGAAGCTGTTTTTACACATTTTGTGAGCCTCAATTGTATCTTCCTATTTGAGAGTGAATTCACACTTGGCGGCCTGGTACTCCCTAGAGGTACTAGGACAGGTTTAGTATGGGTGGCTACTTGCCAGCTAATGGGTGGAGGTCCTAGCAAGAGGTTCCAGAACTTAGCCAGCATGTGTCCTCTCGTCTTCTCTGTGTCCTTGGTGGATTTATGCATTTTTAATTTCCTTATTATCATTTTGGTGGTGGAAGGCAGTTGAGACAAAAGAGAATGGGATGAATGTGTTCAATCTGCCATGTTTCTGGGAAGTCTTGATTCTTTTCAAACATTCACTGAATGCCCTCCATGGGCAACTGACAGTGCTGGAACCGACAAGCTGGCCCAGGCAAATAAGAATGAGAAGGGTAAGGAGTCCTTAGGGAGGGAGAGGGGGCAGTGAAGAGGGACAGAGTGGCCAAGGTCAGCAGGGCTGAAATTAGGAAGTCAGGTGGGCCACTCGGTCAGCACTTGGTTGGATTCCTTCTGGAAGTTCAGGAAAGACAGAGATGGGAGAGTGGAGTTGGCCCCAGAACAGAGCAGAGCAGTGACACAGGGCAAAACCCTCAGGGACTTCTTCTGCCCCCAGAGCTAGCACTTCAATCTGGCAATACCAGCACATACCTCACACCTTTGAGATCCAACAGAGCTCATCTGAGAACAGACACTGATACAAGAGACAGAAGGTTATGGCTTCCCACATCCTCTGTGGTGACAGTGAATCTGTGATGTGAGAGAGCTCACCTGTGATGTGAGAGCTCACCTATGACATGAGAGCACACCTGTGATGTCCGAGAGCTCACCTGTGATGTAGAGCATTCACCTGTAATGTGAGAGACAGCACACCTGTGATGTGAGAGCTCACCTGTGGTGTGAGAGCTCACCTGTGATGTGAGAGCTCACCTGTGGTGTGAGAGCTCACCTATGACATGAGAGCACACCTGTGATGTCCGAGAGCTCACCTGTGATGTAGAGCATTCACCTGTAATGTGAGAGACAGCACACCTATGATGTGAGAGCTCACCTGTGGTGTGAGAGCTCACCTATGACATGAGAGCACACCTGTGATGTGAGAACATATACCTGCAACATGAGAAAGAGCAGTACACACTTGTGACATGAGAGAGGTGCCTTTACTTTCACTTGTAGTTCTAGTTATGTGGGAGCCCATTTCCTTGTTTACAGTGAAGAATGCAGTCTTGAAGTAACCTCTTCCTTCTGAATTTTGTGCAGATTCAAAGCTTCCCACAGACCCCCTCCTCTCTCAGCAGGACCACCTCAGTCCCCCTTCAGTCCTTGTGGAGCAGAGTGTGACAGTCACCCTTGCAGAAGGGTCCTAAGCCCATGCTCCACCCTGAGGTCAGAAAGATGGTCTGAATTCAAATCTGTTTCCTGTGGAGAAGCTATGGGGACTACATTTCTCTGAGCCTGTCTGGTATATCCAAGACAATAGCTGGGATGGGAGGGGCTGAGTCCTTGTAGTGTCTCTCCCTTCTCCCCCACCTGCCCATGGGCACTGGCCTCTGAGCAGCACCTGTGTGGTCCAGCAGTGTCTGTTCCCAGCTCAGGTCCCTGCACCTTGTCAGAACTCCATCTGTCAGGAATTTATTACTAATGCATTTTATAACAGGCTCTATAATAAGATATTAAAGGCTGTAGCAGCATCTCACAAGCATTCCATAAATATTAATAGTGCCTTTAGAGATGGCACCTATGGTGGAAACAGAGGGCTTTTTGGCTGAGGTTTGACCAAGGGTATAAAAATAAATCCCATATCGGGAAGGTGCACTTCGTGCCCCACATGTCAGCAAGAGTGTGGCCAACCTTGCCTGCCCATCTTCCTTTCTTTGCAGCCTGATGTTCCTGCTGCTTTTCCTCTGTCCACAACTTCCCTCCACACCTCTTTTTCCATTCCCCTCACCGCTGCAATCTTGGCTTCTTGTGTACCCCTCTCCCTCCCTCCTCTCTCCATCCTCTTCCTGAACTCCCTTTCTCTCCACGTGGTCTTGTGGCATCTCCTCTCCCTGGCCGCATTTCCTCCCAGGCTCTCCTCCATCTCCGCCCCCCCCCGCCGCCGCCCCATTCCAGTGAGCACCCCGAGCCCCCTTTGGAGCAGCCCGGAGTGGAATGTAACCAAGCCTGCACAGGAGAAGTGAGCTATTTATCATGATTATTAACGAACAAGATCCCTTGCACGGCAGAACTTTCCCCGAGTCTATTCTTTTGTCACCCCAGGAGCAGCCAAAAGATTTATTTGTCTCTGAATTGCACAGGGTGGCCCATTTACAGCAGGTCCATCAGAAGTGATGCAGAGCTGAAATGGGAACTGGGAGAGGCAGAGCCTGCCCTGTCTGCGACCTGTGTGGTGTGGGCCGCTTGCAGGTGCAAGGGCCATGCAGGAGAGATGCCTCAACAGGCTCACCAGTGCCCCAGGGAACTGGTGGTGCAAGTTTTGAGGGGGAAGAGGGGAGCTGTCAATCAAGTGGTCCCACAGCCTAGGGTGGAGGTGCCTTGGAGGAAGGGGCACAGAATCAATTAGAAGGTCATGCCTCCAAGGGCCCTGGCTTCAAAGATGAACTGTGGCTGCCCCCATGCAACGAGAACAGGCCCAGAGCCAGCTGCTACAAGAGATGCAAGGAGAAAGGGTCCCTTAGAAGCAGGAAGGGCCAGCTCTTTGGCTTTGCCTCCCCAGACTAGCCAGGGTCCTGCAGATCCCTGTGCCCCAAGACACTAGAGGGCCCCTTTCCCTTTGGTCTTGCCTGCAGATGGCAGAGCCTGGTTCTGTTGGCTCTTGCCTAACCATGTCCAATCCACAGATCTGGTTGAACCCTGTCCATCCTCTGCCCACACAGATACTTCCCCAGGAGGATGCTAATTGTTGGGACCTTGGTATATTTGCATATGAAAAGGAGTGCCTGGAGACACTTGAAAAGCAGAAGAGCCCTCCCTCTTTCGCTATCCTAAGCCCTTTTATTCTCCCCTAATTCCCTCCTGACCTTGGAGACAGTGGGCATTGGGCCCTCATTAGCAGGCCCTGGACACTGGCTTGAAGCTTTGCTTTCTGTGTCCCTTGCTATAGGCATTGAGGGGACAGAAGTGCAGAGACCAGGGTTGGGACAGCCTGAGGCAGGGCTTCAGGTATGAGGAGCCCTTGCCTGTGGCTGCCGTGATGTGAGGGCGCTGGGTGAGAACAGGGAGCTGACAAGCCAGCACAGAGTCACGGTAGTGCAGCCAAGGACAGAAACCATGTCCAGAGGGGCCTGGGCAGATGGGGTGCATAGGCTGGCACTCCCCCTTGCTCACCTTTCGCTGGACCAATCCAATGTGATGAGGGTCTGTTGTCAGTAGGAACAAACATGGCTGCCTGGTCCATTTTCTTGAGCAGGTGTTGGGCTGCAGAGGGCCTCCTTTTTTAGAAGGAGAGGCAGCTGAAGGCATCTGGGTGGGTGAGGTGGAAGGAACACTGAAATCTGAGTCAAAGTGTCCAATTTCTAACCCTGGCTCTGCCTCAACTAGCTGCAAGGGGAGGAGCGAGGCATGGTCTCTTCTGCACTCACTTTCCCCATCTGTGTGTACTGGGAAGGTTCTAGTAGCAGATGCCTGAGCCTCCTTGCAGCTCCTGCATTCCATCTGTCTCAGAGCAGTGTGTGGATCACAACTGGAAGCGTTGGGAGACTCCTGGCCTCAGGTGTCCCCCCACCCCTTGGGTCCCTCCTTTCCTCTCTGGGGCTCTGATCCACAGAATTGGTCTGCAGCAACAAGTGGTAGAGGTGTTCTATTTCTGAAATTGTAGGTGCCCATTTAAGGTATCCAGATTCAAATGGAGGAGAGAGACTTTCTGGTGTCTCCCCCTTTAACAAGGGCTCCTCTGGCTTTGCCTATCTGATACATTATACCCAGTTATTGAGTTACTGTCCTTGGCCCAGTGAGCAAATCGCTTTTTCTTTTTCCTTCCTTCCTCTTTCTCTTTTCTTTTTTTCCTCCTCCGCTCTCCTCCCCACTCCTCTCTTGTCCTCCCATTTCCTACCCCTCTTCTCCTCTCCTCTCCTTTCTTTTCTTTTCTTTCTTCACCAGCTCTCACATAATGCTCCCACACATCACCAGCAGGAAGGTACTGGTCGCAGCTCCACTTTACAGATAAGAAAGTAGGGGCCCACAGAAACTTGCCTGCGTGTGTCTGAGGTCTCATCTGCCACCAAGTGGACCACAGGATTAAAGGGAAGGTGTCTCAGAGGTCGAGCTCTGAGCTGGCAAGATTTATGCCTTCAGGATGCTGAGAAACCCATGTGCTGCTGGCCTATGAGGAGATCTGTGTCAAGGTCTTAGAGCTGTGTGTCTGTCTGTGCCTCCTCTGAGTGCTTGGATCAGTCCCCAGCAGGTGTGTTGGTGAGCTGACCCACCCCACCCCACCCCACCCTATCCCCAGGTGTCCCTGCTGGAGCACAGCACCCAGAACCTGGAAAGCAGGCTATCAGCTTTTTCTCTCTGCTGGCTGGTCAGGCATGATTCAAGCCTTTCCTAAGTTATGCAGAAACAAAATGGGTTTCACTGCAGGGCATAAGATGAGACCGAATCTAAGAAGGTAAGAAAGTGGGACTGTTGCTTCTTCCCCTCTTTCCCACCGTGCATGAATTTTGCTCTTAAATCGTCTGATCAGGCCCTCTGGGAGCCTTTGCACAGACCACACCCTGTAGACAGATGCTATACCCTCTCCTGCCTGAGGCCTGAGCTGGGAAGCTCACAGCCCCGGTGAGCTGTTCCTCTCCTCTGGGCACCTGCTAGAGGAGGTGGACATGTGGCTAGATGGTTGGATACGCCCCCAAGTGGGTTCTCCTGCTGCCACTCTGAGTGCATAGGCACATCCCCTCCCATGGGTGTGAGTGCAGACTTGCATGGTGTGATTTGTTCTGGATTTGTAGGACCAGCTCTGGCACTCTTGTGTGATAGTGGTAGGGGAGAACAAAAGAGAACCTCATAGTCTAGAACTTCAGGATGCTCTCAAGGCCAGAGTCTTCCTGTGGGCATGCCGGGGAGCCCTGGCCAGGACATATAGGGCACCTCAAGGTGCATGCTTGCAGGGTGCCACCCAGAAATAGGGCATCTCTGGCAGTTCCCATAAAGGCATGTCTGGGATGAGCCTGCTTACAGAGGGGTAGGCAGGGTTTGGGGAATGTGGAGGCACCCAGGGGTTGGCTAAGAGCTCTAGATGGCTGGAGCTGGAGCAAGTGGGCTGTCATACCCTAAGCCCTTCCGCCCCTGCCCCTTGAGATCCAGGCAGAACCTGTGCTGGGGCGCTGGGGTTAGGGAAGATCTGGTGGATGGTTGGGGACACTGCACTTCTCCGACTTGAGCCCTTCCCATGCACCGCCCCCGCCCCACTCCCCCACCACCCCACCGCTTACTCTCAAAGGTGCTCTTGCCTGCATTGCTCTGAGGGCATCCAGAGGCTAAAGTCCCAGTGGCTGTGGGCTGCCTGTTGTCAGATTTACACTGCTGAGCTTACATCCTCTTCACACTAACTGGATGAGTGATGATTAATTGCAGTACACTGATCAGGGACCACAGATCGGAGGGATGAAGTGACTAACGTAAAAATACCTGGAGAGGTTGGGAATCCAACAGGTGATGGCTCTGGGGGTCTCTGGAAGTCTAGGCCCTGTGTATTTGCTTCTGCGGCAGGTGGGGGCGGAGGGGTGGTGGTGGGTCGATCTACCTGCCTCCCCAGATATGGAGCTATAGAAGGCAGACCCAGCAGGGGAAAAGCATGTTCATGGTGCTGAGGTGCAAAGGGGCCAGCTAGGTCTAGGGAATGCAAACAGTGTCACACCACCAGTAGTCAACACTGTGAGGGACCAGACAGAGCTCCACCATGAGAGTAATGTGCAAGGACACTAGGGAGTCTGGGATAGTCCTCCCACTTCCTCTTGTCCCCAGTGGACAGAGTGCTGGATCAAGAGCATGTCCTGAACTGAACATGCAGCCTGCAGGAGGCGGAAAGGTGCAAGCTAACCTGGAATGGAGCTCTGCAGGTGTCAGGGGACCTGGTCTCCATCCCAGTGTAAAGAGAACACAGAGGATATGTCTATGTCCTAGGGGGACTTACCTGCCAGCCCCATACTCTTGGCTAGGAGGTGCCAACCAGGTGGGTATCATAGAGGAGTTAGGGAAATAACTGTCACTTGTGTCTTAGAGAAGTGGTAAAGTGGAGGGCTCAAGATCATGAACTTGGAATTAGCTAGAACTGGACTCTAGGTCTTGTATTACCACTTTCTCTCTGTGTGACTTTGGGGAAAATCACTCAACCTCTTTGAGCCTCAGCTTTCTTTTCCTGGGTCAGAGCTGCCTCCCAGATAGCCACTGTGACACGGGTGACAGGTGCAGCCAGAAGCACAGGGCTGCCACACAGCACTCAGTGGTGGGTTTCACATTTCTGTCTCCATGAAGAACTTCACCAGATGCCTATCCTCTGGCTTGTCCAGAATACACTGAATTACAAATAAATCCACTCAACCTAGATTCAGTGGACATGACCTAAGTTTCAGACCCTATGCCAGTTTCTGCCAAGATGTAAATTAGCGTCTAGGCAGGGGAGGTAAATGAATGCTCAGGGCAAAGCAAGGGGCTGGCGTGACTGTATAGCAGGACACTCACCTTGCTTCTCCCACCCTTGAATCCTCTTCGGCCTTCCTCCCACAGCCCAGGCCTGCAGCATGGGCAACCAAGGGGAGTTGGTCAGAGGAAGCGCAACCACCAAGAAATGGGTTTCAGGCCTCAGAGACCCCTCATCCCGGACTCCGGGAGGAACAGATGAGCTCTGGAGCAGTGTTCTTATGACCACTGGGAGGCTATCAAACAGGAAAAAGAGCAAGCTGCTACGTGATGTTAAATTGCTGGGAACCCTTCTGGAATGAGAATGACCGAGGCCCGGGCTGGCTATCTGCAGGGATGCGGTTAATGGGCTCTGGGGAATGACCGCTTTGAGCTCCACTCACCCTCTCCCTGGCCTCGCTTTCATCCCCAGAACACGCCGGTGGGGACGCCCATCTTCATCGTGAACGCCACAGACCCTGACCTGGGTGCGGGCGGCAGTGTCCTCTACTCCTTCCAGCCCCCCTCCCAGTTCTTCGCTATCGACAGTGCCCGCGGCATCGTCACTGTGATCCGGGAGCTGGACTATGAGACGACGCAGGCCTACCAGCTCACAGTTAATGCCACGGTGAGCCACCATGCCTCGGGTCCCAGCATCTAGAGGGCTGCCTCTTCCCACCCTGGATGATGTTCCCTGGGGGTCCGTGCTGATGCTGTTGGCCATAGGAGAAGTGAACATGACAGCCAGTATGACCAACATTCCTGCCTGGCTCCTGGTGCTGTGCCTCACGCAGTCCCACACCTACTTTACAGGTGGGGAGACTGAAACTTAGAAGGAATTCAGTGACTTACCCTCTGTCACTTAAAGAGCCTGAGTCCAAAGGCTGCACTGGTAACCTTTCAGGACATTCGTAGAGCACTGTTTTCCTGCTCGCTATGACACAGGACGGAGCTGCTAACCCAGCAGCATCCTGACTCTAGCCAACATGTAGGCCCCAGAGCATCCAGGCATCCTGGGAACCACTTCTTCCAGTGGTGGATAGGAATGGTTGGACCACCCAGATTCCTGCCCATGCCCAGCTCTGGTCTGTTCCCCTAAGCCTGTTGCCCTGTTCCCTTGGCACCTGTGTGCCAAGCTCCCTGCTGACCCCCAGCAATGCCAGGGTGAATGAGTCAAAGGCAGGGGACATCCCATTGTATGGCCAGCACTGTTGAGAGTTATATAGCCTAAAAGTAGTAGGGGAGCAAGCGAGCTTGTCTGACTCCCAGAGCGGGAAGTGTCTGCTCACTTAGCACAAGCTGCCGGGCCTCTGTGGCAAGCTGTGTGTGCAAGGACCTGGGGACAGGTAAGTCATGCCTTGCACAGGGTCCTGATTCCTCTCCCCTCTGCTCCCAGCTGCTGTCCCAGGCTGCAGCTGGAGACCCACTGGCAGGAAGGCTGAGCATCCTTGGGCTTGTGTTTGTAAAGCTCAAGCCAAGAGCAAAGTGTGGAATCCCGCCAGGACCCACTGGCCTGACTCACCGTGCCTATTCCAGGCCTCACATTGCGGCATTGGGCGGCAGATCACGTGGCAGACCACAGAGCCCAGAACTCAAGCTTTGGGTCTGGGCTATCCTGAGGGTCTGCTTTTGAAAAACCAGGTTCCCCCAGGCCTTTCCAAGACCCAAGAGGCCTTAGGAGCCAGGAAATGCAAACAGCTCACTGGACCCTGGCCTATGGCCACTGCCTATGAGAAAGTAACTGCTATCCCTCCCCACCCATCCTTCATCACCAGTTGTCAGGGAGCAGATGTGTGCTGCCACTCATACCTTCACCTGCACATCTTTCCTTCCTGGCACCCACATACCTACACTGCCTTCCACCACCTGCCGTTTGCACATGCCTGGGCTCAGTAACATGCAGATTCTTGCTGTCTTTCACTGTGCAACTGGCTCTTCAGTATAATTTCTATCCACCATAAAAATGACTCTGGGGACAGGCAGGAATCTGGGTGGCCCAACCATTCGAAAGGCCTCGGATCACGCTGGGAAGAGAAACACAGTGAAATTGCTCTTAATCTCTCCACAATCAGGCCTGAGGCAGCAGACCAGAGGAGCACTAGATCTTTCTGGTGGATGATTCCTGGGGCTTGCTCCAGGATGGTGCTGTGCCCTCATGCTGATATATCCCCAGGGAGTTTCCCACCTGGGTTACCCATGGGGAAAGGACCAAGCCCCAGAGTCCCAGCTGGGACCTGACAGGGAGCCTGTCCCTTCAGATGTGCCCCTGCTGTCCCATTTCCCCAGCCTTGGAATGCATGCTGGGCTGCAGGCAGGGGTTAATGGGGAGGCGGGAGGTCACTTAACAGCAGGACCAGGAGGGCAGGTGCCAGGTTGCAAAGAGGCGATTGCCCACAAAAACCTGGTCATGTCATGTTAGAATAATTGGTGGCTCCTGCCCAAAACTCAGTGAACTCCTGCAAGACCTCTCCACCTGGTGGACATTTGTGACTGGGGCTGGGAGCTCTCCCTGTGGGCCCCATAGTCTTGGGGCCTAGAGGGCTCTCCCCTCTGCCCCTGTCCTTGGGCCCCTCTGCCTAATCCCTCCTACTTGAAGATTCTTTCCCCAGATGTACCCTCTCTCCATCCTGAAGGAACCCTACCCTTCCTTTGGGTGCCTCTGAGGCCTTCTAAAGACCACTGGCCTCCCTCCACCATCTGGAGCAGGTACCAAGTTTGTGATAATGTGAGTCACACTCAGTGCCATGCAGACCACCCTAACAATCAAGGGTGCCCTAAACTGGGAAGCACAGAGACCATTCAGCTGAGTTCCTTCATTCCACAGAGCAAACACTAAGAGTCTGAGGAGGGAGAAGAACTCACTGGAAGTCACCCAGCAGGTGGGCGGCTGAGCTGAAGCTGGGGGGGGGGGGGGGCCCAGTCAGGACTGTTGAAAGCAGACACTCTTAGACAGCCGACCTGAGTTTTGAGTCCCGATTACCCACTCACCTGCTGGGTGGATCTGGGCAGTGACTTACTTGTCTCTGATCTCTGTTAATGCACCTGAGGAATAGGCCCATAGTAGGGCAGGTACAAAGGAAGTGCTGAGAATATCTGCCACAGTAGCGGGCTATTGTTTTAGCCAACCGCACCCCCCACCACCACCGTGGTCACATCTTTTAGGGCCCTGGGAGGCAGCTCTCAGGTTTCCTTTCCTGGCAAGTTTTTGTAGGACTCAGTTCCCAACTGACTAAGAGGGTTTAGTGTTGCCAGCCTGGTCACAGCAGGTGTTCTCCCTGGTCCCTCAGGATTCCTTCCCCTGCCCCAAGATGTCACAGACCCTGGAGCGCCCCCTGCTGGTACTTGTGGTAAAGTCACTTGACCCAGAGCCTAGAGCTGGAATGCAGGCCTGTGGTGCTCTCTAGGGAGCCCCTGGTCCTACTTAATCCCCTGCTGTCCTAGGAGGAGGGGGACCGAAACTGGGCATGGAAGGGGCAGTGGCCCCTGCTGGAAACAGAGAAGAAGCTGTAAATGGAAGCATCTCTTCCCTACGCGGGTCATCCCATCCGCCAGATGACCAGTGTACACAGAGCTGGGGCAGGCAGAGGATGCAGTAAACCTGGTTCTAGCACAACCCTGCTTGGGACTCTGGAGCCCTTGGTTTTGTTTCCCTGCACACGTCAGTACTCACATGGATTCTTATCATACTTGAGCTTTCGAACTAAGCCGTTCCCTGCAGGAGTACAGGGTTGTGCAAGCATGAGTATGTGCGGACACATTTGTATGCCATATATTACAGGTCTGTGTGCAAGGGTGTATGCATGTCTGTGGCCTCATCTAACCCAGGGATGTGCACTGTGTTTCTTTCAGGACCAAGACAAGACCAGACCTCTGTCCACCCTAGCCAACTTGGCCATCATCATCACCGATGTGCAAGACATGGACCCCATCTTTATCAACCTGCCGTACAGCACCAACATCTACGAGCACTCTCCCCCGGTATGCCAGTCCTGGTCCCTGGTTGAACCCCGCCCTGCCTGGGTGTGGCAACCATGGCTGTCCTGGCAGTGAAGACCCAACACAATCCCACCTCTTCTCCTCTGAGCTCCTCTCTCACCCTCAAGGCTTGAGAGGGCAAGGAAAGGAGAATAGTTCCATGAGATTTGTCTTGGGTTGGAGAATGGAGCTGGGTATGGGCATTCCCATAGCATGTCAGCATGGCTCAGCCACTAATATTCTATGGTTCTGTCTACCTCCTGGCCAGTTGGCACTGCCTAAGGTGTTAGAGGCCTGGCCTCTGCTCGCAGGGATCCCTGAACCCACTCAGGACTTGGTTTCCCCAAGAGAGGCTCCTGAGTCTGCAATATGTCACAGATCTGTGGTCCCCAGGGCGAATGTCTGTACCCTGGATCACTCAGCTGTGACTTGGGGAGGGGTCTCTCAGTGCAACACCATGGGAGTCTGTGACAGTGCAGCCGTGTTCAGCAAGAGGCCAGGTAGGCAAGGACAGGCGTCCTTGGTCTGGAAGACACCAGGCTTCTGTGTAGCTAGAGGGATGTGTGCACTGGAGGCCCCTGAATGAAGCGTGGTGCCTCCTCTGAGCAGCCACAAGCCCTGCACATGCAGCCTCGAATGCAGTGGCTTTCGAGGAGACATGAACCCCCTCGTTTCAGAGATCTTGGTGTGCTTAGAGGAAAAACTCATCTCCTGGGGAGTCCAGCGTTGTTCTACCAAGGCACAGCGGGCCTCAGGGTGCCCTACATATCTGCACAGGCTCCTAGCACTGAGCATACATGAGGGCAGCTTCCCTGCAGCAGGTGCAGAGGATGCTCCTAGGCCAGCACCAGCTGGGAAAGCTCTTTTAGACCCTGGTCCCCTAAACCAGGTTCTTTGCAAGCCCTAGCTCCAGTCTTCAAAAGTATGGGCTATCATCTGGCCAATTCTGCCTCAGGGCCAGGAGAGGCAGGAGGGGCCAGGGAGCTGGGCTGTTCAGGTAGGGACAGCCACTTAGAGGGCAGAATTGTCCTCTCACTACTCCCTGCCTTGCCCTACTTGGCTTTGCATTCTGCAGGCAACGGGAATCCCAGCCTCTGAGCTCAAAGGCTGTCTTGGGATTGCCCAGCCCAGACCCAATTCTTGGGACTTGCCAGGCTGTCTTGGCTCTGCCCCATCTAGCTTCTACCAGGGATGTTTGAGAGAACATCAAGCCAGCCCTGACTGCTGTTTCCACATGAGGCCAGAACTGTTCTCCTCCTGGGCCTCCAGCAGGCACATCTTTCCGAATGCTGGTGCTCTTGAGTCAACTCATCCAACCTCTGTCTCCCTGAGGGGCTGGAGGCATGGCTTGGCACGGACGGCGTCCGTCAGCACCATCCCTGATCAGGAGACCCTGTCAGTCCACCTACTCATTGCTGTGGTGCAGTTCTAGGGACATATGAGGATGAAATGAAGAATGATTCCTTGTGGCTCAGGGCTTTGGAGGCCCACTTTGACAGAGAGGCCCCAGGGGTTTGGCCTCTAGTGATAGTGTCCTTGTTGACACAGCTGTGATGATGTGGCACAGGATAACCCATGGCAAGAGGCAGTGAGCGTGCTTCCATGTCCACATGGTGCCTTATCAAACCCCCAGGATTCAGCCATGGGGCTCCATGCTGACTCAGTCCCAGCCAGTCATCATCAAAGGCCGCACCTCCACATACCCTTTTAGTGCCACGAAGGCATGACTCACTAAGGCATGGACCGACCCCCTGCCTCGGTCCATGGCCCAATACCTAAGCCATAGCAGGAAGCAGCTACGGAATGAGTGAGCAAATGCCTGAACAGAGAGCCTTTTCTCCACCTCACATTGACTCTCATCACCAGCTCCATGTTGGCCCCAGCTCACGTACCTCTTTGCACAGATAGCCCTGTCTCCTGGCTGTTCTGCCTACCCCCCTCAGCCTTAGACATAACCACTTTTCCCCACCCAGCTCCTGTACGGTTGACTCTGCTGCCAATTCACCCTCTCAGTGTGGTGGCACTTGTCACATACACGTGTGTGTGTGTGTGTGTGTGTATTCTCCAAGGGCCTGTTGACTTGCTAGGAGCTGACCTGGCTCCTCCAGCCCCGTGTGCAGTCTTGTGCCCCTCATGTGGGCTGCACATCTGAGTGAACTTTCAGGTTCCCTGTCTCTCCCTCTGGCCAGTTTATGTCCACTCCAGGCCTGTTCTTCCAGGCCTCTCTCTGATCGGTTTCCACACATTAATCAGGTGCCACCATATTCCCTACACTGAGCCATTCTCGGGCTGGGTCAGGGCCTGCTGAGCCTCCTAGACCCAAAACCCCAGGCAGCCCCGAGCTCCCAAGCCCTGCCTCCACTGTCCCTGGGGACTCTCATTGGACTCTCCCCTGTCCCCCTTGCCACCACCTCTCTTTATCTGTGGCTCACAGCATGTGTGCCCCGTCTATCAGTGTATCGGGCTGGCACGCCTCATCCCAAGTGTATATATTACCTAATAAAATCCTTCTTATTGGGGATTATTGCATCACATTTTAATTTCCTCACTCGAGCGGCAGCATGTCGCCTGCCCGTCAGTGAAGGGCCGATAGACGGGGAGAGAGCGGATAAACTGCACAAATTACTGCCAGTCGATGCCTATCAGCCCTTTGACTGGAATTGACTGGAATTAAGGACTGAGAAATAGGATTTTCTGCCTCAGAATCTGCTGTGGCAGCTCCCATCCCATGTCCCCTCCGCCCTGCTGGCCTCCCCCCGACACTCAGCGCAGCCTTCCAAGGGCGCCTCCCACTTCCCACGCAAACCAGAGTGTCCCCTTTCCAACCCAAATCCTGTCCTGGGAACAGAGGAGCCGGCGTCCTCACTGAGCCTGCTGGGAAGGAGGTGGACTCTGGCCCCAGCGCAGTGGGCCCTGTCTCAGCTACTCTCCTGCCCCTGGCTGCTGCAGAGGGGATGGGCCTCAAAGGGGACACTCATCCAAGGTTCCCCTCCCCAGAGAAGAACCTGCTGTCCCCCACCCCACTGGCTGCAGAAGCCTGAGTCCTGACACCTCCATTGGAGAGTGATCCCCCCAAAACCCACCCTAATGCAGCCCTCATTTCCCCTCACCTCCACTACTATCACACTACCCTTCTCACCCCAAATCTTGACCCCACAGGGCTGTGAGATTCCACTCTGGAGTTGACACTAACAGGTGCTTGGTCAATGCTGGTCCCTCACAGCCTGTTGGCTGCCCTTGGGTGGAAGGTCCTGAGGTACACCATTAGGGAGTCCAAATGTCCTGAAACTGAAAGTGTCATGTGTACCTGCGACCTCTGAGAGGAAGCTGCTGGTGGCTGGCTGAGGTGTGTGGCCTTGCCAGGACCCCGTGGACTGTCACAAACAAACTGACTGCATTCATTGCGCACCAGGCATTACTCAGAAGTCTCTATGCCCAAGAGCACTTCAGGGAATAGGAAGCAGAATTAAAATAGAATTAAAAGTAAAGGTTTATGTCAGTATCCAAAAAGTATTCTTTTCCATGATACATGCAGACTGTGAAAAAACTACATGAATTTCATAATTGTTTTTGTATCAGGTTCACACTTTTTCATTCCAATCTCCACATACTTTTTTAAAGATTGGTTGCTGTGGAGTGTGGAACTGTTGTTGTTATACCCATTTTATACATGGGAAAATGAGGCATAGGTAAAAAGTCTCTCACTCAAAGGATCCGCATGCAGGCCTCTGACCAGAGAATCAGACCATTAGCCACCCTGTCATATCACCCCTTTGGTCTCCGCAGGGGATGGCAGCTCATCACAAAGAGAAGGCTCCTTCCAGGGAAGACGGAGGCTGGGCCCATCTCCCACCCCACCCTGTGTTCTCCTGGTGCCCTTCCCCGGGGCCAACACAGACAGAGTGCCCTGGGCAGTGGGCAGGGCTGCCCCTGGCCACCCATCTGCAGAAATAAGTTGCAGTGGATTGAAAATGTAATCATGGAGACTGGCAACAAGCACCGTGGGTCCCAGGAGCCCCCATTCCTCCCTGTTAATTCCTTCTCATAACATCTACAGTCTTTCTGTCTGCACTTGTATTAAAAGCTCAGAGTTTTATTAAAAGTGGATTTATTCACCCAAAAAGAGATGAAACCCCAAACTTTGTCAGGAACCTGTCAGAGCTTGCATAGTTGGGGTGGGGGTGGGGTGGGGATTTCCACATACCTGTGACCCTTGTTGAGAATTGTTCTCCATGTTCCCTGTCCCTAGGCAGCTGAGGGCCTGCTGTGAGCCCTGCCCACCTGTGACTTCTCTGGGTGCCTTCTTGGCCCAGGGGGAGATGCTTGCAGGCCTCTGAGGACCCAGGAACTTTCCTGGGTGTTGAGGCGACCCTGGAGAGTGCTGCTTGGTGACTCCAGAGAGGAACTATATGAGCGCTGTGCTCAGTGACTGTGACCCCCCAGCCCTCCCTCCAAGAGCAGTCTAGACACCCTCACATTAGGGTGGACAAACAGGTCAAAGAGATAAGCAGCCTTGCTGAGATCACACAGCAAGCCAATGGGTGGTTCAGATAGAGACCAGGTCTCTCTTTTATTGAACATTCTCCTGTGGCTTAGCCCCGCCAGATGCAGCAAATGGGGAAGGGAAGGAGGCGCCATGCTTAAGCATCCCCAAAAGACCATGAGATATCTGTCTGGGAGCCTCAGTTATGTTCCAAGGGCGCTGGGGATGAGCCGAGGCCTGAGTACATGGCCACTACTTCCTAGGTTGCCCTTACAACAGCAAGTCAGTCTGGGAGAGGGGGCATGTGGGTGCCAAGACAGGTGCAAAGGCCACAACCTGGGTGACCAGACTGAGTTCCTTGTCTGTCCCACCAGGGCACAACGGTGCGCATCATCACTGCCGTGGACCAGGACAAAGGGCGTCCCCGGGGGATTGGCTACACCATTGTGTCAGGTAAGGCACAGGGACATCTGCTCCCCTCTCCACCTTAGAGCAGCCCCCATCGGGGCTCAGGGGAACATTAGGGCCTGAGAGACAGCACATGAGTCCTGCCGCTGGACTAGTCCTGGTCCAGCTCCTGGAGAGGAGAGGAGGCTGGGTGTGTAGGCTGCTGAGTGGTAATGGGGTCAGAGCGTGTGTAGCATCATACACCTGGGAGCTCCGGTCAGGGGCGCTGTGCCTCCTCCCAGCCTCCTTTGTGCTCTGGCTCTTTTCTTGCTTTGTGAGAAGGGGACTGTTTACGTGGCTTTAGAACAGAGCTGCATCTCCAGTTGATCTCATATTTGTGTCACAGGAGGAGTTCCTGCATACTGGGGAGGGTGCCGGGGCAGGTGCATGAGCCCCTCCCCTCCCTCTGTCCTTTGGTTTAGCAGGACAGTAACTGACTACAGAGGTGGTGATGGGTGATGGCTCCCTGTCATGCGTCCCCAGACAGCAGCTCACTGTGCAAGTGACCCCGTTGGCTGCCCTGGGATTGGGTGGCTGGGGAGCAAGGTTGCTGGGGAGAGATGCAGGAGAGAGGATGCTCAGCCCCACACTGGCCACCAGACTGCTCCCAACCCTCTGCCCTACCCTAAACCCCTGAGAACAGGGTCTTGCCCTGGTGGGACAAGGGATAACAGTCTGGAGCACAGAGGATGGAGTCTGTTGAGTCAGGTTGTTCTGGGTGCATCTCTATACCTTGATTTGTCACCTGTGAAATGGGAACAGCGAGTGCCTACCTCAAGGTGGTTTAGTGTCTAATGACTTACCGTATGCACAGAGCTTCACTGGTATGTGCGAAGTACTGGCTGCTGTTATACTTTCTGATGGAAGCAAATCATTCCTTCAGGAGCTGGGTGTCACCCATGTCTCAAGGAACACAGGAACTGTAGCTGCTGGCAGAATGATCCTATGCCTCTAAGCCTAGGGTACCCTAGGACCCAGAGCAAATGCCAGCACAGCCCAATCCCATCTGTGCCACTCAGCACCCCTCACACACTTCCATCCCTTCCCCGATCAGGATCCAGAGTAAAAGCTCACAATGTACCAATGCATGAGAAGTGAATAAATGAGGCACTGAAGGGCAAGGAGGAATTTTCAAATCCCGGGAAGCCCAGGAATCACCTGGAGTTCCTATGACCTAGATGCAGAGTCCTGGGCATTCCCAGTAGTCCTCATTTTGTGGGTGAGGGATGAGACTGGAAACTGGCGCTTTCTCATGGCATCACGAGCACTTCTGCTAAGCATGGTCCTAAGGCTAGGTGTGGGAAAATCACTGCAGGAAGACAGGGTCCCCTTGGGAAAGGGTTTCTTTCCATGTGGGCAGAGGTGTTGGGAGGTGGGGCCTGTGCAAGTGAGCAGTGCAAATTACAAGGCAAAATATAAGTCTCCTGGAAACAGGGATTTGTGCTGGGATGGAGTGGACAACAGTGAGCCTTGAATGATGCTGGAGCGGGTAGTGGTTAGGAGGGCAGTACCAAGCAGACACAGCCAGAAGAGAATTACCTCTGGGCTGGTTCTGGGTGTCCCACAGCTCGGCGTGGGGTTGAGAGGGCAGAGAGTCAGGACCCAGCCCCAGGACATGTCCAGACTGGGAACAGCATGGTGACCCTGGAAGCCTGTCCTCCAAGACACCTGCTCACTGAAGGCCAGCAGCCCAATCCTCTGTTCCCCTCCAGCCTTCAAACACAGCTCCAGCCAGCACTCCCCACTCCCTGGAGTGGGGGGAGCAGGGCCAAGCCATGGTGCCCCTGGTTTCAAAGCTGGGCTTGCAGTTCCAGGGCTTGCAGTCTGGGGCCTGGGGCTTGGGCACAACAAATGCGGAATGCCCCAGGGGCAGAATCCCCTGGGCGGGGTCCCCAAGGATGAGAAGGGAGACCCAGGATATAAAGCTGTGGAGGTGGAGGAAGGCTTGTGTAGAAGTAGGGGCAAAGGACAGAAACTTCTAGAAGGCGAGACACTTAGCATGATGTGATAGGATTCCCACTGTCGGCACAGATGAGCCTTGAGGGCTTTTGGAAAGGATGACCAATGGGTTTCCTCTCCTGCACCATCTTTGATTGATTGGTAATGGCTGTGTGAAGAAGATTATGGAGGCAAACAGGCTCAGGGTGGAGAAATGAATGAGTGTGTCTTCAGCTAGTAGAGTCTACTCTGGGTGTGGGAAGGGAGTAGGCAGCAGCTGTGCCACACACGTGCATCCCTGACAAGTGAACACTCTCGTCGCTTCGTAGGGTGGCTCCTGGTTGTCCCCTCTTGGCATCTGTTACTACCGCCTCTAACCACGGGAAGCCTGGGGAAAGCATTCCTTGTTTTCCCTCCCTACTTACTCCTTCCCCGCAGCTGGCTCTGCTGGGCTGGCCCCTGCCTGTGTCTGTCCTGGCCTGGGTTGCTGGGTTGCATGGCTGCTCTCTCTACACCTAGCAGAGGTCTGGCCCCAGTGGGCAGGCACACGCTGAGCCCACTGTGATCTGCAGCATGTGGTTAACCTGCCCCAGGTATCCTGACCCGGCCCTCTGGCTGTTTCTCAGCCCTGCAGCCATGGGGATTTATGTCCACACACAGTGCTTTGGCCATTACTAACGACCCCACTGTTTTGCCAAGAACAAAAAGGCCTTCAGCAGTAAGTTATGGCTCCATCACCATCAATTTGTTTGCAGCCCTACGTGACTAAACTGAGTCTGTGGAAAGGCAGGTGCCTTTCCCTAGAGTACCTGGCTCAGGCCCCAGGCATTGGCCCTGCCACCCACCAGGGCACACCAGAGTGGGTTCAGTGGACTCCTATCCCAATGGCCCCTCTGGCCTCATCCCTCCCTCCCTGACAGAGACCTGCCATTCAGGGCAGCTGTGCCTGTCCCACTACAGAGCACCAAGCCCAAAGTTGTGAGCTTCAGGGACAGCTCCTCTTGTCCATGCTGAGCATCTACCTCCTTTGTGGCCTGGGGTCAGCAGTCCCCTCGGTGGAGAGGATGGTGCTGGGGAGGCTCGTAAGGGATGCAGAATATTAAGAATGAGTTATTGGCAGGTAGGATCAGGACCTGAAGGTCCCCAGGACACCTTCATTCATTTCCTCCTCCATTCATTTATCCTAGTCATGTTGAGAGCCGCTGTCCATGGTAGTGGTCTCCAGCTGAGCTGGCCAACAGATCCGCCCTTGGAGCGTGGCTGCTCTGAGCCAGAGGCACTGCAGATATAGAGTTTGGAAGGTTCTGGGTACCAGAATGATGAGCAGCCATTCCAATAGTCTGTCATATCGATGCCAAACTGAAGAGGGTGTATTGTGTATACACTGGGTCACAAATCACATTCTTTTAAAAATAATTAATTATTTGAAAGACAGAACTACACAGAGATAGAGATCTTCCCATCTGTTGGTTCACTCCACACATAGCCATAATAGCCAAAGTTAGCACAGGCCAAAGCCAGAGGCCAGGAATTCCATCCGGGTCTTTTAAGTAGGTAGCAGGAACCCAAGTTCTTGGGCCATCATCTGCTTCCTTCCCAGGCACCTTAACTGGGAGCTGGATTGAAAGCAGAGTGGCCAGGACTTGAACCAGCACTTCTATATGGGATACTGCATTACAGATGGTAGCTTAACCCTCTGCACCACAGCTTGGATCCTCATATATTATCAAGGTCAAATTTGCCTGTTTTCAACTTTCTGTACCCATGAGAGAGTTTTATTTGCATGTGCTGCTCTTCCCTGCAAGTGGGCAACTTCATTCTAGCATAACTTACTTCACTGTGGCTTCTACCACAGACCAGCCATGCAACCCACTAGGCATCAGTCCTCTAGGCCACAAGCTGAAGATAGTAACTTGAGCCTTCCAGGGACAGTATTAGCTGAAACAAGTGAGCCTTGGGAGAAGTGACTGGCCACAACATCAGGGTCTTCTCTAAGGATGCCTTGAGTCAGAAAGAACTTGGTTAGAAAGTCAGGCTTGTCACTTAGTTGGGGAGTCAGACCCATGAGCGGCAGCTTCAAGCCCCACACAGGCTGCTAAGGAGAGGAAACCCAGGAAATGGTGATGTTGACAGGAGTGTTGACCCCCTGCTGGTCCCATGAGTCTGTCCTGTTCCTCTCTTGTACATTCAGAAATGTCCACAGTGAGGAGCAGAACACATCCATGGGAGGGGCACCACCAAGGGAAGTTCATACCAATCAGGCACAGTAGGGAGCCTAGTGGGGAAGGGTAATAGGCAGGTAGGCAGGCAAAGACCCAGTGCGCATGAGAGGCTGAGCATGCTTGCACGGGCAGGCATCCTGGCTGGGTTAGGGGAGAGTAGGCTGGAGTAAGCAGGTGTGAAGGGGCGGGGTTGGCAGCAGGTGGTGGATAGGACAATTGGTGTAGGCAAGAGGGGAGCCTGTGAGGTCCCTTCAGAGTCCCCTTGGAAAGAATAGTTGCTTTGTCTCCCCTGACCTTGAGTGAGCTGAGTGACCCTGAGTGGGTTACCCTTGCAAAGCAGGCATTTCCCCACTGTTTAACTGGGGCCAGTGGTGTCTTTCTCATCTAGTAGTGAAAAAGCAAGGTGAATGCCTCATGATTGTTTTAGTGCTGTTCACATCAGCCAGGACATGTAAACTACCAAACATGCTACATATATACATGAAGATATATGTGTGTCTATAATATTGTTCAACCTTAAAAAATAAGAATGAACTCCTGACAACATAGATGGACATCTCATACTAAGTGACACAGAAAATACTATGTCTGTGTGTCACCTACACGTGGGATCAGGGAAAAAGCCACATGCACAGTAAGAGAGAGTAGGGCAGTGATCTCTGGAGCCTGGAAGTGGTGGGAGGTTGAGGAGATGTTGGGCAAAGGACACACACTTGCAGCCATAGGATGAGCAAGTTCTGGGGTTCCCTACCCCGGTGCAGCACAGTGACTATAGCTCACAAGGCAGGTGCATGTGAATCTCGCTAAGTGCATAGATCCCCAGTTCTTACCCACACCCAAGAGAGATGGCAGCTGCATGAAACCACAGGCATGTTAGCTGAATAACAGCCATCACTCACAGCATACACCTTCACTGAAGCTCCTTGTTGCCTGCCTTCAATACAGCGGTTTGTGTTTGTCAGCCCCACCTGAAGGAGCTAGGTGTAGGCATCAACAACAGTGTTCACGAGGGGCCTGGCACAGGCAGGTGCCTGCCATTCAGCAGGCCACTTCCCTGTTCCTGTTACTTGGCAGCATGTAGTAGCCACATACAGCTACTGGCCATAACCCTTCTTCTGCTCCCCAACCATGCTCATCTAGTGCAGCAGGAGCCCAGGGGCCCTGACTGGCTGTTGTCTTCCAAGAGGCCTGGCCCTCACCTGTTTCTGACCCCTGGCACAGGGAGCCCACTGCAGAGGGACTGAAAGCCGGGGGTTCCCAAGGCAAAGTCCCCCTTCCCTGCAAACCTGCCCAGTCTGCAGATTCTCAGGCCATACTACAGATTCTCAGGTCACAGTGCAGGTTAGTACCTGGCGGTGAGAGCCAGTGCCCATTCCTTCCCCAACCTTGCCGTCTGATGTTACATGAATCCTGGCGCACCCCATACATACTGACTGATGGAGTCTGGCATTAGATTCTCGCAAGGGCCCTTGTCAACCTGGGATGTGCAACTGGGAGAATAAGATCATGCCAGAGCCTCCTGCTGCTTCCTGCCCTCAGCCTTAACCTGGGACCAGACCACTGTGTTAGTCCTTCTCCAGGCCGAAGAGGCTGCTTCTCTGCTTGTCCCTCTCCCTGTCTCTGAATTCTGCAGTTTCTAGAGGGTGGGAGCCCCATGCACTGTTGAGTTTGAACTGAGCCATGAGTGAGGAAGCCGCCAGGGGAGTTAATGTCCCTGGTTCCATAGACAAGAAACCACGGCCCAGAGAGTCTACGTGGACTGGTCTGGGGTCCCCGCTGTTAAGTGACAAAGCGGTGTGAACTTGGCTCCAGAACATACCCAGTTTCCTTGACAACAGAGATGCTCAAAGTGTGGTCTCCAGATTAGCAGTGTCAGCACTACCTAGGAATGATCAGAAGAACCAAATTTACACCCCTTTCTAAACCTGTTTAATTGGAGCCTGATGTGGGGATGAGGGGAAAGACAAGGTGGGGGAGAAGATGCAATAGTAAAATTTCTTCTAAGGGGAGGGGAAAATTAGACTAAAAAATGTCTAAATTAGCTCTGGTGGTAGGCAATGGGGAGAAGGTGAAGTGGTGACCCAACGTAAAGGGCTATGCATGATTTGAATGCCCCTGAGAGGTTTCTGTGCTGGGAAGGGGAGGCTGTGTGTGTGTGCACAGGGAGTCCAGCTTGTTGCTGTCAGGCAGCACCGCCCATCCCCCCAGCATGCCCCAGCCAGGACCTAGGGGGCTGCTATCAGGAGGCCATCACCCGATGCACATCAAAGCCCTTGTGATTAAGCCGCTTGGCCTTTTTCTCCCCCTGGGAAGCAAGAGTTCAACCGAAGCAGAATTGCTGTGGAAATCCGGAGCTGCACGCCACAGCCCCCAGCCTGGGGCAGCGCAGTGGGTGTCTGGTAGCTCTAGAAACATCTGGCCAGGCCTGGGAGGGAGGGACTGGGGGCGGTGGGAGGCTGGGCATTGGGAGAGGGCATAGAAGGAAAAAGGGGTGGGATCTTGAGCACAGCAGGGAGGGGGTGAATGTGACCTGGTCAGAACATTGCAGGGAGGTTGACCCGCCCACTGGCTGCTGTCTAGGGAGGCAGAGGGGTGATTGAGGAGGTGTGCAGGGCGAGAGTTAGCAGGCTCGGGGAGGTGCTGCCTGTAGATAATGCAGGAAAAGAAACTAGTGAATCCAGCTTTCGGGGGTCCCTGGTGGCAGCCAGGGTAGAAAAGCTTGTATTTTCAAGGAATGCCCATTTATGAATGCCCTCTGAATGTCACCCTCAACCCACATCAACACATAGAACAGAAGAGCCCTTCCCTTACCCAAGGCAGACATCACTGATTAATGCCAGCCCTCACACAGGCCCCTGAGCCGCCCTGCCCTCTGGCAGTGTTGAGGAGCAGTCCTCTCCAGCAGGAATGAAGAAACTGTCCAAGGTTTCGCCTGTTGATTCCCAGTGTTCTTCCCTGGAGGGATCTTAATTCAATTATCTAAACACACAGGTTTATTGACAGTTTTCTTCCACCAGCACAAGGAAGCAGTGCCCAGCATCACACCCACGACCACCCAGGCCAACCCACAGCTAGTGCCTCTCTGGGACCTCACCCCAGGAGTGTGCCTCCTACCAGCAGCCTCTCTTGGCACTCTGTGTGACAGCCTGAGTGCCCCTGGCTCTCAGTCCTTTCTCTCTCTAAATGAGGTCCTGAATGCACTTGGTTGAGCAGTCATGGCTGGCCTGGCTTCTGTCTCACAAACTACACTGGGCTGTGGTCTTTCTGTTTTTTACGGATTTAGAAAAGCTGTGTTACAGGATGGAGGGTAAGGGGCAGGGAGACAGAGAGAAACAGAGATCTTCCATCTGCTGGTTTACTCCACAAATAGCTGCAACAGTTACTTTCTCAGGCCATAAACAGGGATCTGAATAGGAAGTAGAGCAGCCAGAACTTGACCCAGCACTCAAATGGGTGCCAGCACTGCATGCAGAGGCTTTACGTGCTAAGCCCAGTGCCAGCCCCTGGGGCCGTGAACTTGAAGAGATTTCACAGCTGGTAGCCTGAGACCCACTTCATTCCTCTTCTCCACCCTATACCCTCCCTGTGGCCAGGACCTTCTGTCCCTCACTGGGACCCAAGGCCTCCTGCTGCCAGCTGCTCCATGAGACATCCTCAAGTCCTCACCCTGCAGCTGGGTCTTCAGCTTCCCACCCTGGTGAGGCTGGCAGCGGGCACACATACGTTTAAGTGATCAGCTTTGCTAAGGGTGCCAGTGCTTGCAGGAGTCCTTGGGCACCAGTGCAAACAGCCATGGGGCGGTGGCCAAAGTGGTACAGGGCAGGAAGAATTCTCCCATGTCCCCGTTGTCACAGTCTCTTGTCTTCATTGGCTCTTTTCTGCCTCGTTCTTCTCTCTAGGATGGCTGTGTTCTGCTCATTTATAAGAGGTGGGAGGTCTCTGGAACCAATCCCTGCTGGGTTGGCACCCTCTGTATATCTCACCCTGGGGCATGTCTGTACCCTGGATTCTTGGCTTCTAACCCACATCGGGCCTGGCAGGATCCCCCTTTGCTTCCTTCTTAACTTGTCCTAAAGTTTTGGCCACATGGGAACCCATTAGCCACCCAGAGGCAGACGGCCACCCTTCCACCCTCCTACCTGTCAGTCCTATCCACTCCTAGCCCCCTTAGCTGTATCATTGACCCCTGCACCTTCTGTTCCCTTGCTTTTGGAAAATGTCTTGTTACATACACAAAGGATCTTCCAATCATCCATGAAAATGCTTATTATTTTAAAGACAAGGCTTATACTTTTTTTTTTATTTATCAGAATAAACTTGTCTTTTTGTTGCATTTTCCAATGAGTGTGTTCCAGTCCTTTCTTGTCTGTGGACCACTTGCTGTTTGCCCTTAGATGACTTTGAACTTTATTTTTAAAGTGTCCTGCTGGGACATTGTGTTTTGTACCCAGCGTGTGAGGCACATTGGTGTTACTGGTTTGGTTATACGACTGTTTGCAACTCCAGCATGTGAGGATGCAGCAGTTTCCTGGCCTGTGTCCCTGTCTGTAGGGACGTGGGCTAATTTTTGTTCTTACAACTTGTACCACTATATATATGAATCATGCAAGAATTTGCCTTTACTCTCCATTCATGTCCCTTCTCCCCATCCCTGTACTCCCCCCAAGTCCCAGAATGTTGGCTGGGGTGGCCAAGACAGGAATGGCAGGCAGTGCCAGGATTCAATCCAGGTCATCCTGCCCCCAAAGCCTGTATTCCCTCTGCCACTGGTCCCTGTTCTGCCCAACACCAAGATTCTCCTGTCAACCTGCTAGTCCTTGTGTAGATCTGAATAGTGGGATCCATTCCTTCCCTCAGTTAACCGAGTGGGTGCTGGGTGCCAGGCTCCATGCTGCACCCTGGAGACCACCTGCAGAGTGAGAACCAGCCTCCCTCCTGCCATCATGGACCCCATTCAAGAAAAGGAGGCAGTAGCAGATAAAGGAGTATCGTGGGGCGTGGGGCATTTCCCAGCTGTGTTGGTCACTGTGGAGGAAAACACCAAGGCTAGAGATAGCCCCAGATCAGGTAGCGCTTAGGGAGGGCATTATTAGGAAGAGGTGTTGAGGGGACCTCGACTGCCTGCCTCCACCTGCCCAGGCCATGAACACAGAATGAGACCCTCATTATTCCCACCCAGGAAAGGTCTCCAGGGGCTTTGTTCCAGAGCGGAATGCCCCCTCAGCAGCTCACACCCCAATTTCCTTTGCTCTGGACTCCCTGGATGACTGCTCAGCATTCGAGGCAGCCCCCAGCTGGGGCTAATCTGAAATAAAAGTTTGTATTTATCTAGCTTGATACCTGGTGCAAGGTTAAATCATACAAGAGAAAAAGCAATAAAAGAGAAAGATTAAGCATAAGGCACCGTCTTAGGCATGCCCTTTTGCAATGTGGTGACAAAGATATTAAGCTGGGAGTCACTCACAACCCCCATGCCATTCCCGCTTGTCTTAGTAGGAGCTGGAGGGAGGGGAAGAAGGAGCGGGTGGGATGGCAGGGGAGACGCCCTGAGGTACCCCCACAGAAGCCGAGAGGCCAGATGGAGCCCTAGCGTCTCAGCTGTCAGCCACCTCCCACTCGCACATAGCTATGATTCATGACTTTCTCGGAGACAGTGACATCTGTAACCTACCTTCCTGTCTTTGCACCCCTATCATCCGTGTTTATTAATTTTGTGCCAGCTATGGGCAAGGCACTGGGGAGGAATGGATTGGTCAGAAGCCTTAGTCACCATCCCTTCCGGCAGTCAGCCTAGCCTCAGCTGTCAGGTGACCTTGAGTAACCTTGTTCTCCTGTGTGCATCTCAGCTTCCTCACCTGTGAAATGGGAGCATCATAGGGTAACATGGAGGGTTAGATGAGGTACATGGCAAATCTTGCCATACAGCATGGACACTCGAGAAATGACGTCAAGACAATCATTATCCGACTGATGACAAACGTGCAAGAAAAAAATACCTGTATGCTGAGCAAGTGAGTGTCCATTGGCTTGCCAGCCCCATACCTCTCCCTAAGAAAGCATAGCTAAGGGTCCAGAGGCAGCCACAGGGTGTGTGTGTGTGTGTGTGTGTGTGTGTGTGTGTGTGTGTGTGTGTGTGTTGAAGGGGGGTGGCTATACGTTCAGTCTGATCTGTTGTGTGCCTTCTGCCAATCTCCTGGCAGGTGCCCCGGGTACAGGGTCACTTGAAGCTCGTAGCTGACTCCCAGGCCTCTGCTGGCTGCCTCACTGCTGGCTGGCCAACCTGGTGTCCCCAGGAATCCCTGAACCCTGGAGATAGTGGGATCTCTGGAAGGGCTGGGGCTGCTCCTCTGCTCCACCATGCTGCCACAGTAGGACAGCTACCACTTTCTGAGTGCTGAGGAACAGAGCTGAAGGCTTTCCCTGTACCAGCTCCCTATAACCCTGAGAAGACACATTTGTTACCCCCATCTTACAGAGGGGGGCACTGAAGCCAGGTTGCCACAGACCACAGAGCTAGAGGGGTGGAAAGGCCAGGAACTGAACCCCACTGGCCCTGGGGCATCTCCCCACCCTCCTAGATCCCTGATCTGGCTGCCCAGCTTTAGGGAATTACCAGGCCTGCCTCAGAGCTGGCTGAACTCTCAGAGATCCTGTACTATGCTCCTGTGTGGTTTCTCTCTCTCTCTCTCTCTCTCTCTCTCTCTCTCTCTCTCTCTCTCTCACACACACACACACACACACACATACACACACACACACACACAAGTGCTCTGAGTCAATTAGCAGGCAGTTCCTCTTTCAAATATTTGACCAATATCCTGGAAACTGATATTTCAAAGCAGATATTTTGGATGTTGATGGACATGAATAAACTCTGGAACAATGTGAATTCACCATTTCACAGCTCGCTCTGCTAGGCCCTGCTTCCCACCGCCGCCCAAACCCATCCTGAAGAATTCCTGGCAGGTAGGTGGGCTGGGACCACACCCCTTTCTCCCACAGCCTGGAGGACCCTCATGGTGAAATGCTTCTGAGCCCAGGAGCAGGTAGCCTGAAGGGCCCTGGCTAACAGTGGCTGGAAACCCAAGGGTCCTTATGCAGGAGCTGTGGCCAGTGTCTGCATTCCCATGCTGGGCGTGTTAGGTGATAGCAAGAGCAATGTAGCACAGACACAGAGGAGCTCCCAGGCCTCTTTAGAAGTCAGCAGGGACAAGAGCATTGAGCTCTTGACCAACTCTGCAGATAGTTGCTGGGGCTCAACAAGCCAGCCTCCCCTCCTGGCTGTTCTGGGTGACTGGGTTGTGGAGTAGAGATGGTAAATGGACAACCATGCTTTCCAGAAGCCTGTAGCTAGGCAAGGAAACTAACATATTAGGTTACTCATTTGTCTGCACAGTGCTTGCTGGATGACTTGTGTGTTCAGAGCAGGGTAGGGGGCAGGGCAGGCCAGTGGCATGTGCCCACACCACCTCCCACCCCTGCCCAGCACAGCATAGCACTGTGCCCCCGGCTGTGACATGGTGCTCTCTGGAGCCGCATGGGTGGGGCGTGAAATGACATGGAATCACACAGTGAGACCATCATTCCCTTCTGCGTTCCCACTCCCAATTTCTATTTCAGTTTAGTCCAGGAGAGAGTCTGGTCGGGTGCTCACGGCATTAACCCCTCTCAAGCCCTCGGCTCATGTCTCCTGGAACAAGAAGCTCAGCCTCCAGCAGGAGTAGAAGTATGCTGGCCACCCTGTTGCAAAGCCGCCCTATGTGCATGGCCCCTGACCTGGCTCTCTGTTTGTCAGGCACTTCCATCATATGAGAGTGACTTTTAAAGAGGGAAAATTAAGTCCAATTAAAGAAAAATATGAAATAAACTGTATTGCAGTTCACATGCTGCTGGAGTAAGAATTGGGAGCAGAGCTTTCAAGACCTGGTGTGGGAATAGACATGGGCTTGTCCCCCTGGAGACAGGGAGGGTGATGGAGCTCTTGAAGTCACCTCCAATGTGTGAGGCACATACTAGGCCAGCTCCCACCTGTGAGACCACCCTGCAAATGGGGAGCACTGGCACCCCTGCATGGTTCTCTGGCTTTCCCTGCCAGGCCTGAAGTATGCTCTGAGTAGGTTGGGGGACAGCCCTGCTCTGAGTAGGAGGGAACAGAGTGCATGAAGGAACAGTTAAAAGGCAGTGGCTAAGCCAATGAGGCCTGAAGAGTCTTGCAGGCCAAGCTAAGGGTTGACAGCATGGCTGCAACTCCCCCAGGACATCCCCAGTGACAAGAATCAGAGCTCGCAGGAAGCTCCAGCTCAGGGTTCTCGAGCCCCACTCTGAGCCCGCCTGCTGGCATTGGGAGCTGAGATGTCAGGCCCCAGCACTGCCTCCTTCATTGAAGCAGTTCTGCCTGCACAAACCAATACAAAGCTATGACCAAGCAGGGGAAGTTTGTTCTCTTGCATTCTGGAGAACAGAAATCTGGTGTGAAGCTTAGGGAGATAAAACTAGGCATACACAGGGCTGCTTCTTCTTAGAAGCCCCAGGGTGGGCATGGGGCTGAGGGTGGGGGATGCAATCCCTACTTTGCTGTCAGCTTCTGGGATCTGCTGGCGTTTCTTATCCTGTGGCCATGTCATTCCCCTGTCTTCAGCCCAAGCAGGTCACATGACCTGTCCTTTCTGGGAGCTAATGCTCCCTGAATCATTCTCCCAGGAGAATGCTTGTGGTCATTTAGGTTGGCCTCCTGCCTAAGGTTCCTTTATTATAGAATTGCACCTGCCAGGCCCTGAACCAGGTAGGGTACCATGCACAGACCCTGGGATTCAGACCCATTTTGATGACTGGTCTTTGGCCTGCCAGACATCTTTACTCTTAGTCTTTTCCCAGCTGCCCCTCATTGGATTTTGTCATCATCTTCACCACCTGCAATGGCCACACAGCCTCTTCTCCACCGGGCCTGCCCTTGAACATCCTCTCAGCTGCTATTAGTTATTGCCATCTCTGCATTCAAGCGTTCCAATTCCAGGTTTCCTGGAGGGGCCCTATTTGACCAGTTTGGTTCATCACTATGAACAGCAACTGCAGGTCAACAGGGAGCTGGCAGCCAGAGGGTGGCATCACCCCGGATGGCTGGTATAGGCCATAGGGGATTGGGCTCTAAATACATCTTTGACAGTTTTAAAGATAGGCCAGTGGGGCAGAATAGAGCTCTTTGTACCAGACTAGTGGATAAATATAAAGTGCTTGATATATGATAAAGGTGGCCCCACAAATCAATGAGAAAGGATGACTTGTTTAGTGGCTGGTGCTGGGAAAACTGGCTCACCCTGTGGAGAAAAATAAAGCTAGATCCCTCCCATACCCCATATAGCAAGGTGGACTCCAGATGGATTGAAGACCTGTATGTGAGAAGTAAAATATAGAACCCTCATAAAGGGAAACAGGGGTGGGGGTATATCTCCGTGACCTTGTAGCAGAAAAGGACTTCTTAGCACCCATAGCGTACCAGCCAGAGAAGAAAAATTGAGCTGCGTCAGAGGAGCTCCAGTTCCCTGGGAATATATCGACAGAAGGAGAGTCTGCAGGGACTCAGAGGGCAGGGGATGCCAAGAAGTACGAGGAATGTGTGTTATAAGGATAACTGTGCAGAGATTGCAAGAATTGTTTGCACAGCACAAACCCAGCTTTTAGTGTCACTGCTCTACAAACTTTGGAGGTCCCCTTGCATAAGACATTTCTGCACATCCATAGGGAAAAGTTGGCAGAACCACTAGAACAGTGAGCAAAGGGTGCTTACAGCATGGGAATTCCAGGGCTGGTGGACAAAGGATGGAACTGATTAGAAATCAGACACAAGCAGGAACTGTAGTGGCCAACCTTGTATGTCCCACCCACATCCGTTTAGTAGCTCAGTCCCCATTCAGTCTGTCTTTATATGCAAGCTAAGAATTTTTTTTTTAAATATTCTGTCTATTTGAAAGGCAAAGTGTTGGAGAGAGAAAGAAAGAAAGGGAGAGAGAAAGGAAAATTTCCACCTGCTGCTTCACTCCCTAAATAATCATAGCAACCAGGTCTGGACAGGACAAAACCAGTAGCCTGGAACTCCATCTAAGTCTCCCACCTGGGAGCTGAGGCCCTGGGCCATCTTCATTTCCTTTCCCAGGCACATTAACAGGGAGCTGGATCAGTGATGCCAGCTATATTGGCAAAGGTATAAATTGCTGTTTCTTCTCCATAGATCTGAAGATTGGAAATACTGTCTGAGAACTAACTCCAATTAGGTAAAACTTACCCCTTCCTGTAGCTCCCCACCTCTTCTGCCAGTTCTCTTCTTCTCATTAAGACCTGGGTTGTAAAAACTTATATTTGGGACTGGGGCCATGGCATAGTAGGCTAAGCCTCCATTCACTTGTGCACTTGACTCCCATATGAACACCAGTTTGAGTCCCGGCTGTTCCACTTCTGATCTAGCTCCCTGCTTGTGGCCTGGAAAAGTAGTAGAGGATCCCTCAAATACGTGAACCCCTGCACCCATGTGGAAGACTCAGAAAAAGCTTTTGGTTTCAGATTGGCTTGGCATAAAATAAGTCATACTGAATTATTACTGTATTTCAAACTCAAGTCATTTTTGTGAAAATGCATTTCTCTCTGCTAGAAGAATACCAACATGATGTCCTTGATATATGCCTCTTGGACTACAAGTCCAGAATCTCCACTGTGGCCTCTTACAGAGGAAGTTTCCTGACCCCAAGTAAAGAACATTCTGTAATCTATGAGAAGCCATGAGCTGTTAGGCTGAATCACACAAAGTCACCAGTTTTGTAAATCAAAAATGGCTGGATGTCAGCCATTTTGGTCTAACAAAATGGATAATTATTTAAAAATAAGTCTTGAGTTATAAAATACACAGCAGGAGCTAACAAGGGCCAGCACTATGGTGCATAGGGCTAAGTAGCTGCCTGCAATACCAGCAGGCCACATCAGAGTGTTGGGTTCAAGTCCCAGCTACTCTACTTCTGAGCCACCTTCTTGTGAATATGCCTGGGAAAGCACAAGCACATAGGTCCCGGTCAGTCATGTGGGAGATCGGGTTGGAGCCCCTGGCTTTGATTTGGCCCAGACTTAACTGTTGCCACCTTTTGGAAGTGTACCAGATAGTATAGTATCATTTCTGAAAGATAAAAAGAAGAGGAGCTGGAGCAGTCGTTGCTGTGGATTCTCTACAAGAAGTGTGCATGCTCCAGGCCATACAGCACTTTCCTGGATGCGGGGCTTATTTTAGAGGAGCTGGGGCGGATGGAGGATTGGTGACTATGGCCTGCATCTCCTGGCTCACTGCTGTGGAGCGTTACCTTGCCAAATCCACCCAGAGTGGGGGCTGAGTCCCATGAAGAGGTGAAGGTGCACCCCCAAGTACCTGACAAAGCAAACTTCTTGGAACTGATTCCTGCAGCCTGCCCTCCCAGGAAGCTGGCCTGTGTGACTCCTTGTTTTGCCCCTACCCCAGGCAGAGCTCGTGCCCGAACTGCTGAACTCCCCCAGGCATTGGGTCTGCTGGAGGGATGGGGTATGTCACCTCCAGACAAAGTGACAGGCCTCCTTCAAGCTTAGAAATGGCTTAGCCATGACATGGAGGGAGCATCTCAATGCTTTGGTCCAGTAGATTCAAGTTCAAGTCCCAACTCTTGAGTTCAACTGTCAATGGAACCTCAGCACATCCCTTGTGTACATTCCATCTTTGCACAAACTTCATGACACCACTCCTTGTGTGTCCTGGGAAGCAGGGGCAGTTGGGAAGAATGGGAAAGAGCCTGTTCTATTTGTTCCTTATCCCATCAGTGTCCATCTTTCCACATCTTTCCCTCCTTTAAAACTGATCTTACTTACCTCCTCCAGGAAGCCTCCCCTGTCTGTCCACATGCATCTCTGCAGGGATGATGGGAGCAGCCTCGCGGTCCCCTTCCTGCTGTATTCCTAGTGGGGAGACTCACGCCCCCACCCAGCAGCTTGGCTTCCTTTTCTCCCTGACCTACCATCCCCAGGCCCCCATCCAGGCCACTACCACCTCTGGCACAGCTGTCCAGTGGTCTTGGACATCCACAGCCATCTGTGTCCTTTGTCCTCTTTCTTCCTTCCATTCCTAGGATCCCTGAATCCCTGGGGATGCCCAGGTCTGTGGCATCCTGGGGTGGGAGCTTCTGAACCCTGCAGGCCCATGCCATCCCCAAATATATCGCACTGATGCAGCAAAGGGAGTTGTTCCAAGGGACTCCTGGGAGCTGGGGCTGCTGCCAGGCTCTCCCCAGGTGAGGCAGGGGCTGTTTTCCCATTGTATCTGTGTGGACTCAGAAGCTCACAGAGTGAGGCTTGTCCATGACTACCTGCACTGTGTGGTATGGCTGGCATTGACTGCAATCCCCCACCAACCCAAAGCCCTGTGTCCACAATCAAGGCCTTTGTATCACTCCCCAGCTGGGCCCTGTGTGGCTACCAGGAGCCCCATGTCTTTCCTCCCCCTACTGAGAAACCAAAACTCAAGTGTTCTGTATGGGCTGCGTAGTTCAGAGCCATGCACTGGGGCTTGGCTGCCTCCAAGTCCTGCTCAGAACAGCTCCTCTGAGATCAGCACTGGTTTTCTCTGACACTGAGAGCGGGGCTGTGCTCAGGGGAGAGGCCAACAGGGAGGAGGGGCTGGCCTTGAGCGAGAGCAGGAGGCAGGGCCCCGGCTCCTAAGGCCCTCTACAAGAGTTATGTTTCCGGTAAATACTGTTGATGCTGCATTTCACAGATAAGGAAAACTGAGACTGGAAAGTTTATGTAACATTAGGGTTGCTCTGGGCAGAGAGGTAGCAGAGCCAGGATTCAGACCCGAGTCTGTGTGAGTCTGAGGTTCATGTTGTTTCTCTAGAACTGCTGTGCCTTACTGGGTCATTGTGACAGCCCTGTCATGTGCAGACCCTATGTAGAATTCCCATTTTGCAGGAGGGTAAACTGAGGCTCGGAGAGCCCAAGACACTCAATGGATGCAGTGGTAGATGCTGAACTGGCTCCTAGTCCACTCTTGTTCTATCTTCTATCAATAACAGGTTCTTTCCTATAGTGGTAGCAGAGGTTGGAAGTGCCATGAGGAGGGGAGAGAGGATCAGGTATAGCTGTGCCAGGAAGGGTCAGGTATAGACAGCCCTGGAGGCCAGCAGACTTCAGGTGTGGGCAGGAAGGAGCCATGCAGGTCCCTAGAGGGAAATGAGGTGATGAACTGGCACTTTCCAGTGTACTGCCAGCCCAGCCTGCCCCGACACCTGCCTCCCAGCCCTGCCCGCCCCTCCGCCCATGTTCCCTCCCTCTCCGCCCAAGGGACGTGGGGCCGCTAGGTCAGGTCTTTGTTTGAAGGACAGATAATTAATCCCACAAAGTAATCCCCGCACACTCTGGCAGATTTATGGAGATCCCTGCTGTCCCAGGAACTCGGTCTGATCATCTTTCATTCTCCAGGCCAAGTGAGTGAGTGACTCGTTATATCCTAGGCCTCATGCCACACGGAATTTCATTTAGGGAGTTCTCCAGGTAGCAGAAGATTGATAACCCAGGTCCCAGGCGAGATGCCATGAAGTGGGTAGGAGTACAGTGGCACTGTCAGACCTCCCTGATCCCTGGGCCCCCTGGCTGGTCACTAGCTTCCCCTCCCTGCCCAAAAAGGCTCAGTGTCCTGGGGCTCACCTGCTGCAGGCCATGGGCATCCAGGAGTCATCCAGCCCAATCCTCCCAAGTCACAGAGGAGAAGACAGAGGCCAGGGTAGTGAAGGGGGCCCAGGCTACTCTGTCCCACCTGGTCCCGTGTTGATAATGCCCTCCTCCCCAGGCACCCCCCCCAATCCCTGCCCCATAGGAAGCTGTCAGTGGAAGGGGCTCATGAGACCCATCCCTGTGGTGGTCCGGAGCCTGCCTTCCAAGGGGACTCCTTCCAGTGGGGAAGGGTGGTAGAGACCTACAACTCATCTAGCAGGGAGTGAGAGAGAAAGGCTTGGCCTGGAGGTCAGAGTAGCTGCTCCTGGCCTAGCTGCCCTGCCTGCAGTTCTTCAGGCAGCAGGTGGTTTATCCTTTGTAACACCGTCACCATGAGTTTCGGTTCATTTGGTTATCATGAATATTTATCAGCTACTTTGCATGTACCGGCTGTTGGGAATGTAGCCATGAACCAGACAGCCAAGGCTGTTGCCCTTGAGGAACTTACAGTTGAGTGAGGATGACAGAGAATGAATAATCATGTAGATGCATGCGTGAGGTAATTTTGCAGAGTGACAGCTGCTTGTGGGAAAATCACATGAGAGTCTGATGGGATGGCTGAGCCAGACCTACTAGGCTGGCAAGGGGACCTCCGTGCAGCAGGTGGCCTTGTAGGGCAGGGGAAGGAAAGCTCTGGGCAGGAGACACAATACATGCTAAGGTCCTGGGGAAAGGATGAGCCAGGGCAGTATTCAAGAAACAGAAAATTATAAGAAAACATTTTTTTTAAAGATTTATTTATTTATTGGAAGTCAGATATACAGAGTGGAAGAGAGACAGAGAGGAAGATCTTCCATCCGATGAGCCACTCGCCAAGTGAACGCAATGGCCGATGCTGTGCTGATCCAAAGCCAGGAGCCAGGAACTTCTTCCGGGTATCCCACGCGGGTGCAGGGTCCCAAGGCTTTGGGCCTTCCTTGACTGCTTTCCCAGGCCACAAGCAGGGAGCCAGATGGGAAGTAGAGCTGCCAGGATTAGAACTGGTGCCCATATGGGATCCCGGCGCGTTCAAAGCGAGGACTTTAGCCGCTAGGCCATGCTGCTGGGCCCAAGAAAACATTTTTTTTTTTTATGAGACTGTCTTGCATTAGGGAATAGGCAACTAGGAACAGAAAGTGAGATCAAAGAGCAGGAACAGGACTGACCACTTAGGGTCCTGCAGACCAGAATGGGGACTGAGAGTTGATTCAGCTGGCACTGGGGAGGCAGTGATCTGTGTTGGGTTGTTAGGAGGTCATCTTTGTGGGCTGCAGAAGGGGCAGGACAGGGCTGGCAGCCTGGCTGAGGAGCCGTCTTGGTGGCCAGCACAGAGATCTGGCATGTCCACAGTGCCCACCTTTTCCCACCTATGTCTGTCCAGTGGTTCACCTTTCCTGGCCACTCCCTGTTTTCCAGACACCCACGCTTCTCCTTTGATGGCACCTGCTTGCTGCTGGAAGGTCAGCAGGCCTCACCCACTCTTGCTGCCCAAATAGCCCTTCTATGTCGTCCTCAGAATACCCAGCACCAGGCTGTCTCCTGGCCTGGCTCTGAGCTTTTCTTCCAGCATGCACCACCTGAAAGGCCAGGAAAGGCGAAACTCTGAGCACCCTGGGGGTTGGGGGAGAGGGCCTGGTCACCGTGCAGGGAGCTAGGCATGGCTTGGCAGTGTGCAGTAGCCACAAGCGTCACACTGGCCAGCATGGTGGGCCCCTATCCACGGACCCCAAGCACATAGGGCTGGCCTCTATCCAAGGCTCTCACCTAGTCCTCAGTAATTAAAAAAAAAAAAAGAGTTGTGCATCACCCACCCGTTATGGACAGCCCACAATGTGGGAGTCTGGTGCTGAGCGGGTGCTGAATTGAAGAGCAAAGATCACTTTGCATTCTGGCCTGGGTGCAGGTGGTCTCTGCTCTATGCCAGGGCCATACTGGGAGCTTCCCCTGCCAGGAAACAGCTTACTCTCCAACTGGCACCCAGGATCTCCAGCTCACAAAGCATGCTGTCTGTCCCAGCATGATCCTGGGCTCCCCCTACTCCTCTTGGGCCACTTGAGCACCAAGCTGGGAGCCAGGGTACAGTGAGGACCCCATTGTGCCAGGACCCCACTGAGGCCCTATTGGTCCAGGCCATGCAGGAAGTAAGAAGCAGGCCCTGTCCTGAACTCTCCCCTGTGACTGGTATGCCCCCAAAAGTTGGTCAGCGGCTCTGGAAGGATTGTGGTTGCTTAACTTTGTCTTCCCTGGCTTAGAAGGCCAAACTGCCTGGCTCCATCCTGGCTCTTGCTGGCTCAGCTAGAGCCTGGCCCTGGGGTGCCGGGGACTGGGAGTGACTTGGGGGCTTTTTGTTAATTGATCATCCTCTGAACACCCCCTGTGTATGGGCACTGAGCCAGGAGGTCCAGCTGGAGGGATGTAGGCATGCAGGAGGCCATTCTGCCAAGAAGTAAATGGTCAGTGCTCCCACCCATCTCATACCAGCCCAGGATCCCTGGTTCTCATCAGAAAAGCCAGGGAAAATTCACTGACAAAGTTGATTTTTTTTAAAGATTTATTTATTTATTTTATTGGAAAGGCAGATCAGATTTTCTGAAAGATCTTCCATCTGCTGGTTTACTCCACAAGTGACCACAATGGCTAGAGCTGAGTTGATCTGAAACCAGAAGCCAGGAGCTTTTTCCAGGCCTCCCACGTGGATGCATGGTCCCAAGGCATTGGGCCGTCCCCAACTGCTTTCCCAGGCCACAAGCAGGGAGCTGGATGGGAAGTAGGGTAACAGGGACATGAACCAGCAGCCATATGGGATCCAGGCGCTTGCAAGACAAGGGTTTAGATACTGATCCATTGTGCCAGGCCCCAAACGTGAACTCTTAAACCTTGGAGAAGAGCAGAAACTGACACAGCACCCTCATGTACTGGTTGCCACTGTGTTATATGCACTCCCTGCAGACATTGTTGGCAATGCCTGGTCTTTCATCTCCTTGAAGGTGGGGACTGTAGACAGACTCAGTAGTGCTGAGTATCTGACACAGCAGACACTGGCTTCGAAACCAGCATCCTCGGGGCAGACACCTGGGGCAGTGACTGAGTCCTCACTTGCCTGAGTTCCAACTCCTCCACTTCCAGTCTCTGCTTCCTGCCAGTGCTCACTCTGAGAGGTGACAGGTGGCGGTTCAGGCACTTGGATCCTTTCTGTCCCTGTGGGAGAGCTGGATCAAATTCCTGGTTCCTGGCCTTGTCATGGCTCAGGCCTGACATTTGGGAAATGAGCCAGCAAATTGGACATCTCTCCTCATCAATGTATTTCTCAAATAAAATGAAAAACAAATGTGAACTGCATCTTAGGTGAGGTTGAAGAATCATTTATTTTGTTTAGTGTGGTAACATTATAGGGGACTGCTTGGTTGTATTTTTAAAAGTCTTTATGAGAAATGCACATTTAAAAATTTTTTAAATTTATTTTATTTGAAGGTCAGAGTTAGAGAGGAGAGAAAAAAAGAGAGTAGGAGACCTTCCATTCCCCAATTCACTCCCCAAATGGCCTCAACAATGAGTTGGGTTAGCCCAAAACCATGAACCAAGAGCTTCTTCCGGGTCTCCCAGATGGGTAAAGGGGCCCAAACACTTGGGCCATCCTCCACTGCTTTCCCAGATCATCAGGATGGAGCTGGATAGGAAGTGGAACAGCTGGGTCTCAAATCAGCACCCATATGGGATGTCAGCTCCATAGGTAGAGGCTTAACCTGATATACCTTTCCCCTTAAATTTTTTTGAAATGTTTACTTATTTGACATTCAGAGAAAGTAGAAACAGAACAAGAGCTTTTATCCACTGGCTCACCCTCTAAATCCTCATGGCAGCCAGGGCCAGGCCAAACCAGGAGCCAGAAATTCAATCTGGGTCTCCCTTTAAGTGACAGGGACCCAAGGACTTGAGCTGTTGCCTGCTGCCTTCTAGGGTGAGCCTAACCAGGAACCTGGACTTGGAAGCAGAACCAGGGTGCAAACCCAGATACTTCAATATGGGATGCAGGCATCCCAAGCAGGATCTTGACTGAATGTCTGTCCCTGGAGATCGCATGTTTAAAGCAATTAGAACATTTTCTGCCAAGCTGATGAAAAGCTTGGTGTGTATGTGTGTGGGTGGGGTGATGATGAAGTGAGACACACAAAAGTTGTTGATGACAGTGGAATCTGGGTGATGGGTGCATCCCAAAGCACTTCATGCAGTCCCTGGACAACTAAGAAAGTACTGAGCAGGTACTGTGAACTTTTACCTGGTGGGATTCTGTTGGGCTCTTATCTCTGTATTTGTATGCATATAAATTTTTCCAAGACAATGGGCTTTTTAAAGATGTGTTCCCCAAAGATTGTGGTGGCAAGCAGCTCCTCATCTGCCCTGGGACTGAGGGCAGCACCCAACCTCAAGGCTGACTTGGCAGCAACTGGTTTGCTAGCATCTCTGCAGAGACTTAACGTGGATGGAGGGTGGCAGAGGCGGGCGAGTCCCTCCCTGTCTCCCAGCTCTCCAGCAGTAGAAGGAAAAGGATGCATCTGATGGGTTCTTGGCACTGTCACCTCTCCATCTTTGATGCTGGACATGTCCCATGGAGGCCAGCTGCAGGAGTGGCTCCTTTATATCATAGCCTCTTCATGGGCTTTCCCTAGCCAGCTGCTTCTGCTGACAGTCTTTGAAGGAGGTTCTGTGGCCAGGTGAGGTGGACAGACATTCTCCACAGCCATCTTTGTCCTGGTTCATCTCTGTGCTTGTTAGCACACTCAAAGGCTCTGACAAGTCCTTCAGTAAAGAAACCTGTTTGACATTTCCCAGATTTACTTGAGCACAGAACTTTTTTGTAAATCTATTATATATTTATTTCATAGGCAGAGTGTTAGAGATAGAGACAGACAGACAGACAGAGAGGTACAAAGAAAGAGAGATCTTCCTTTCACTGGTTCATTCCCCAAATGGACATGATAGCTGGGGCAAGACCAGGCCAAAGCCAGAACTCCATCCAAGTCCCCCCCACAGGTGGCAGGGACCCAAGTGCTTGGGCTATCATCAGCTGCTTTTCCAGGCACATTGGCAGGGGGCTGGATTGAAAATGAAGCAGCCAAGACTTGAGCCAACACTGCAGGAGCAGATGCCAGTGCCTCAGGTAGCAGGTTAATTCACTGTGCTATAACCCCAGCCCCTCACGACACTTTTCTAAAGGATCTTTCTGTTTTCAGATTGGGGGTTCCTGCGCACAATACAAGTCTATCTCTTCTAGTGAGCATACTGAGCCTGGCTTATTTCTGGTAGAACTGCCTGTTTTTGATGTCCCTAAACTGTTGGGTATGTTTGCCCTAAACTCTGTCTGCAGCTTTCCCCTCACCAGCCCTTCCCTGACCACAACCATCTGCAGTGATGTTCTGCTCTGAGTCACCAACCAGACCCTAGGAAACACCCCAACCAAGAAGCCGGGCCTGGCATAATTCAGTCTTCCTGATGGAATCTTCTAGAAGCAGTGTCTCCAGGGAGGGATAGAAGAGGCCAAGGCGTCCTGCTCCGGTTTGAGCTGCTGTTGTCCACCAAATGTCTAAGCAACATTGTGTGCTATGTGCTGTGTGCTGAGCCACTGCCACAGAGAAGCCTCCTTCGTGGCACAGGAAGGCCTGGCTGCCCAGAGATGGTGAGCTAGCACCCCAGGTCCCTAGCTGTCCTGTGTTCTGGGCAGATCTCTGTCTCCTATTCAGGCTGAGAGGGGGCCCTCAAGGTCAGTGGCCAGGGTGGCTCCCGCCAGTGGGCGGCTGGATTCTATGAAGATAACTGTGCTAGAGGCTGGCTCCCTGAACCTCGTCCGACCGCATCTATTTCAGGGCCGCAGAGCCCTGACGGAGCACAATTTGATTCATAAATTACTCAGCTGAAGGTGTGCATGCCGCGCTGTCCTTCCCAAGATTTGAAAGTCATTCCCTTCAGAACTGGCCACACTTGGGGCACACACATGAGCCGACTGCAGGCCTGCCTGGACCAAGACCAGCACCTGTGAGCATGGGGTTGGCAGCCCCGAGAAGCTCTACTCCATATGGGCTGCACTCTCCCTGTAACGCAGGCAGTCCATCCCCTTCTCCACCTGCTTGGCAAGTGAGCACAACAGACCTCGGGGGTTGGCGGGCAGTCATGGTCCAAAGCCGCGTCACTCACCAGCTGTGGCAGAGGAAGGATTCAAACTCAGTGGCTTCTGATGCCAAGGCTTCTTGCACATGACCACAAGGACAGCCAGATAATGACCTGAACAGGTGGCATTTAGAGCAGGAAGCACCGAGCAAACTTCAGCACATACCCCAGCCCCTGCTCCCACAACCCCGCCCAGCCCCACTATACTACCGTCTTTCCTGGCTTATGTCATATACCTAGACCCAGTGCTTTATGATTCTGTATGCCCCTGGCTCACCATCCTTGCTATGCATCTGGACTCAGCTGAGCCCTTGGCAGTGGGTGCACTTCAGGTCCCTGAGTTCAGGGAACCTCCCAATTGCCCTGTGAGCAGGGACTCTCACCCCAAAGGAGGGAGTTGGGGTTCAGAGAAATCCACAAACCCCAAGGCACAAAGCCAGGACCTGAGCTTTGCAGCCAAACCTGTCTGAAGCCCTCAGTGGGCTGCTTTGTCCTCTCCCAGCATAGGTATGAGGAGGGGACAGTTGTGCCCTGAGCATTGCCCACCCCACCTCCCCTGTGCCAGGTACAGAGACCCAGGGGAGACCCAGGGGTGGTGGTGGTGGTGTGTCTCCAGTACCCACATTCCTGGAGCTCTGTGTCCCAGACTTGCCTTTGCTGTGTCCTATTGCAAGATCAGCACCAGGTGCCAGAGGAGGGGTGACGGCACGGCCAGGATGATGGACAGCACTCCACCCTACCCTGCGTTTTCCTCTCCTTGGGCAACTGATCGCTGTCCTCTTTGTTTTCTTAAGTGTCTCCCCCCCTTCCTCCTCTCCTTGCCTCCGCCTCCGGGACAAGGCCTTTCAGATCATCAAATATCAAATGCTGCTTATGTGAGCCCTGAGATGGCTTTATCGGGGTCATAAATCTTCCTACGCCCTGACCTCTCGGGAGTGCCAAGCCTCCCTGAGTTATGTGGGCCAGCAGCACAGGCAGCCCTCCCAACAGCATGGTGCCCCCAGCTCCCCGCCTGAGCCCAAGGAAGACCCCAGCTGAGGGTGGGTGGTAGGCTTCTGGGCCCACCTGCCGCAGGCCCAGAAGGGAAGCAGGTGCCTGGCAAATGAGAGGGGGAGGGCAGCGGGATCCATAGTCACAATTCCACGCTCCCCAGGAGGCTCATCCCATGACCCATCTCGGGACCCTGGGAAGCCCCAGTCCCACACAGAGGAGACCAGGCCCCTGATAATCAGGAGCATCCCTGAGACCCAGACAACCCAGGTTCTAATCCCAGTATGGTCACTAAGCCGTGATGCATCCTTGGATGTGTCATTTCTCCTGCCTGGGCCTCAGGTTCCTCATCTGCTCCCCAAGGTGACAGTGCAATCCCAGGAGTCTGGGGACAGCATGCAGGAGCAAACGACCAAAGCGTTTTGTCAGCAGACAGAAACCAGGTTGCAGGAGGGGCTCAGCCTGCGGGCTCTGGGGCAGATTCCCCAGCTCTGCTGCACACTCACAGTGCAGCTCAGTGAAAAATCACTTCCCTTCTCAATGCCTTGGTATCCTGCCCTATAAAATGGGGAGAGCAGTAACTCTGGGGGTGACAATGATGATGCTACCTCCACAGACACAGTGGCCATAGAGAGCAACAGATTAGTTGGGGGTGGGGGGGAAGGATGTGCTCAGAATCTTGCCTGGTGCACAATGAGGACACAGCAAACCCTGACCTTGGGCACTGCTCATTCGCCTAGCACTTGCGCTTGTCACTTGCGGGGCTCCTGTTTCCAGCACCCCCTGCAGGCACTCCTCAGCACTGCCAAACCAGAGTCCCGCTGCTGACGTCACCCTACAGGCTCTCCTGATCCTGCCCCCTACTGCACCTGCAGCCTGCCACTCAGGCTGGCCCCCAGGGCAGCAAATCCCACTCCTCTCTCTAGCCTTCTCCAAAGGCTGCCAAGGCCCCAGTGGGAATCTTCCGGGACTCAGTGAGTTGCCCACAGTAGGGCTGGCCCCTGTGGGACACAGGCTGATTTGTTTGCTGGCCTAGACTGGATCCTGCTTAGGGGCAGGGACCTCACCTCTTCAATGCCTTCCCTCTTCTCTGGCCAGCTTAGCAGTGAGCCAGGCAGCAAAGGTACCTGCCTAGTAGGGAGGGAGAGAGGGCAGGGAGTGGATACAGTGTATATGTAGAGCAGAGCGTAGAGCATAGAGCATGGTCAGTAACAGTGATCACCCAGGTAGAAGAAGAGGCTCTTGTTAATCTGAGGACCTGCACCCCACGCTGCTTAGAGCACATAGTCGGTCATCATGTGCTGGAGATCTCATTGTGAGCAGGACTACATATGGTGCAGTGTGCATCATTGCATATAGCTCAGCTGCACCCATCACACTCATAGTACCATGAGAGATTGCCACTCATCAATTACAGGTGCTTGGGGATGATTTTTAAAGGAACTTATATTGGAACAGCCAAGGATAGGCCAGGAAGAAGCTGGGAGCCTGGAATCCAACCTGGGACTCCCATGTTGGTGGCAGAGACCCAAGTGCTTGAGCCATTACTGCTGCCTCCCAGGGTGAACGGTGTCAGGAGTCAGGAGCAGAACTGGCACATCACATGTGCCAGGAGTCCTTGCTCTAACTGGTGTCCTAGCCACTCTGCCTAACACCACTTTTCTTTATTTATTTTTAAAACAAATTCCACTGAGTAAGAAGTAAAAAGCTGAAATGACTTTGGAATAGTGGCTCTTAGCCAGGGCTGACTTGGCCCCCTGGGAGTTCTGGGTGGGTTGTGCCTGGCGGAAAGAGCACCTCTCTGTGTGGGGGGAGGAGGCCGAAGGGCTGCTGACCCCCAGCCCCAGCCCTGGGCCCATGACAGTGCCTGCTGAAAGGGAGACCCTGCTTGCCACATCAGCCACACCAAGGCTGAGAAACCCTCTTGTGGCCACCCCACTCGGGCAAAATCTGCTTAATGCCTTGCTAGCTTTTCTTTCCTTTCTCTGCATTTTATTTTTAAGCCAGAAAAGTGTGTCTTAAGGTGCTATGCCATTTTGTGATGCGTTCTTGTTTAACCCATCTGTCTTTTCAAGTCCTAAGCTTCCTGAGCTGTTCAGCAGCTGCTGTGTTCCACGTTGGCACTGATCTACCCAGTTCCCTCCCATGGGGCACTTAGGTTGTCTCCTTTCCCTCACTGAACCACAGGTGGTGGCAGCTACAGGCACCTTCGCGAATATTTCCCTTTGCAAAAAAATGTTCTCAGCTGGAAAGGAAAAATTTCTCTGGAAATGTGAACAGATTCTGGCTCCAGATATGGTCTCCAGTGAGGATGTCTCCCTGGTCGCATGGAAGCATCCCCAGAGGACCAGAGGCCACCCTCCTGAGGTGCCCCACCTTGCCCAGAGCACCTGCTGTGTGAGGGCGAGAGGCAGGCTCCACTCTCCATGGTCCTTAGTGTAATGGGCTTGACTGCCTTGGCCACTCGGGTTAATGTCTCATAAATTAGAGCCAGTTATTAGCAAATTAAGCTGAGTGGGACTTGTAGTCTTATTAGAAGAGGTAATCATTTGTTGGTTTAAGTGAGACTGATGAAAACTGCCACTGTTGGGTGAAGTGTCTGGAAGGTGAGCAGGCTGCAGGGCACACCTCCTGGATGGCCCTGAAAGGCTGACTTCCCCTGACCGACATGATGGCTCTGCTCACACCGGTGTGTGGCTCCGGCTGTCCCCGAGGACCTGGTCACCCAGCTACTGCTGCTCACTAGCTGGTGTTCCCCCTCAGCCTCCAGCACGGATGGCAGTATCGTGTGATGTGGTGAATCACACAGTGTCATTCTTTACTGCAGCCTTTGAGACTAGCCTTGGTGTGACCCCAGACATGTCTGCTTTTGGCCTGCCCATTGGTCCACAACAGTGTTCACTGACAGCCTACTGTGGGTCAGCTGGGCCCTTGCGGGGCAGACTCCTCTCCCTGGGGCTCACATTCCCGTAGGGACAGCCAACCATAGGAGACACATTAACTGATGAACAGAGAAGGGAGGACAGTGGAGTGTGAGGAGGGTGAAAGTGGGAACGGGACAGAGGGTAGGGTCAGACCCCTCTGCTGTGTGACATTTGAGCAGGAACCTGAAGCAGATGAACCCAGGGGAGGGCAGCAGGGAAGGGAGCAGGCTGGGCACCCCCTATCAACCTGCGAGGGGCTTTATGAGGAGTAAGTGAACACTCTGCCCCCTCCCCAGGGTTGAAAGCCAAGACAGCCCTCCCGTCTGGTTACCATATGCTAGTCTCATCAGCCCAGCCCAGATGCCACCTAGGTTGCGAGCCCCTTTTGTCAGCAGGCAGCTAAGTTAACAATTTTTAATTCATAAGATACCTTGCCCAAAGCCCATACCTGACTCACAGTTTTCATTATGTGGCGATAAAATTCTATCCCTGGTGGGATGAAAGAGCTCCATTGGGCAGGGTGGGATGTAGGTTGCCCCAGTGCCCCAGGTAGCCTGGGACAGGGTAGGAGGAAAACCCCAGAGACCTGTGGGTAGGACAGGAACACTTCAGCACTGAGGGAGCTGCTTCACCCCTAGCCTCCCCCTCACTGCCTGTATGACGGAGAGCCTGTCATTCTCCACTTCTCTTGTCTTAATTTACCCATCTGTAAAGTGGGGGTGGCTGCACCTGTCACCACCCTGTCTCATGGGGTTTGTGAAGTTCTGCACAGAGACTGGACCCTGTTGGCTGCTGTGGGGAGGCCCCTGCCAGCTCAGGACAAGATGGACCAGCATGGGGATTCACCTGACCTCATCTTGCCAAGTCAAAAGACGGCTAGAGCAGAAAAGGCTAAAGCAGAAAAAGAAGACAGGAAGCCAACACATCTGCCTGCTGTTCCCAGGCACCCCTGCAAGTGCTCTCTGTGGGTGCTCACACCCCACCCTCCTCTTGCGGCCCGCAAATGGGAGCTGTGGCCACACTTCCCAGAGAAATCTAAGTGCCTGCAGATGGTCCCACCACCTTTGTTGGCACCTAGGTCGTGCTCAGTGGGCGGTCTGCGCTCGGGTGTCGCTGGCATCGACCCCACCCGCAGACCATGAGTTAGAGACCGTAGGAGGGAGGCAGGTGTGCTTGCCCATTCTGCTCACCTCCCCTGCACCTGGGTGGGCCGGGGACTACATCAGAGGCCGGGTGAAGCATCGGGCTCCATGGTCATCCGGTCCAGCCTCCTGCCCCCACTCAGGGACTGGCATTTGGAGGGAGCAGTGCCTCACCCCAGAAGATTGCAAGCGGCTCATAAGCCTTGGCTTTTTGGTTGTTTCGTCTCTCCCAGAGCCCCGCCCGGGGTGGCTTAGGTGTGCCGCCACCTCGTGTGTGCCGGATGATCACTTCTGGTTGCTAAAGGAGGAAGCAAGGCTTCCAGCCATCCAACAAAGTCACACAAGGGTACTAGAAGGAGTTCATGCAAAGTGGAATTTAAAGATTCATTCTTTTGGGTACAAAAAAAATGAAATCCATGTATATCTGGGGGCTCCTAAAGTCATGGAAAATGTGTGTGTCAGGGAGGAATTCTGAACACATTACAGAAACCCCTGGGGCCGGCACTGGAGGTGGGTGTGCGGGGCGGCCCTGATCCTCAAGGCCAAGCTGGGGGCTGGGTGTGAGGGCCAGGATGCCGCAACCCAGGCAGCTGGCTTGGGAGCTCCAAATGCGGCAGCAGAGGCTGTGGCTGTGAGCCTCCTGAGTCCCCTGCAGCAGGCGACGCTGGGTTCTCAGGGCATTAATGCCCAGGTCCAGCCTTGGGTTCTCCTGTCTGGACGGCCAGAGCAGAGGCTGGTGCAGTGGCCACTCAGAGCAAGCAGGACCATTGGAAGGCATCAGCTGCATTCCCACAAAACTGCCAGCTGCTTGCTAGGCACTTTTTAACCCTGGATGTCACTGCTGGTGACTTGACAAGGGGACAAGATGCAGAGTAATGAGATTTGGCAGCAAGAGCAGATCAGGAGCACCAGCCTTAGGACTGGGAGGTGACAGGATGGACCTGTGCTCCTCTGGCCCCCACAGCCCGGAAGAAAGCCTTATGCAAGTCTGACCCCGTATCCCCACCCGTACCCAAGCAGCTCCTCACCTTTTCTCTGTACCTTGGTCCCCATGAATTGCTTGAAGCCCTCTGCTTGACTCTGCTGCGCCCTCTAGTGGCCACTCCACTGACTTCTCCCAAACACCCCAGCAGCACCTGCGCCCCCATCCCACTGCCATACCCACCCTTCCTTTAGGTCCTGTTTTCCAAAGGAAGGTTTGCCTCAAAAGATCCAATCAGTGGCCCCTGTCAGATCCCTGCCCTCTGGAGCCCTATACCTTGTCTGACCACTCTGACCCCTCTCACCGCCACTTACTATCCTGCACCAAGCCCCTGGCCCCTGCTGCTTTCCCTCCCGCCTGTGATCACAGATAGCCTGGAAAGGAGGACCATGTCCCTTTACTGCCTCCTACATACCCCTGTTGTACTAGGCCCGTTGCGGCACAGTGAATTAAGCCTTCCCCTGGGACAGTACATTCCATATCAAAGGTTAGGTTCCAGTCTTGACTCCACTTCCAAATCCAGCTCCATGCTAATGCACCTCCATCCATGTGAGAGACCCAGAGGAATCCTGGTTCCTTGCTTAAGCCAGGGTCAGCCAGAGCTGTTGCGGCCATTTGTTTGGGGAGTGAACCAGCAGATGGAGGATCTCTCCCTCTCTCTCTGTTTTTTTTTTTTTTCCTCTCTCTACACCCCCTTCTGCATTACAAATAAAAATAAGTCTTCACAAATAGATGAAAATAAATACTCTTGTTCCTCTTTGAATGACCACAGCTCTGCACAGAGCCCAGCCTTACTTGGGCCCCTTGGCACCCTTGGCTCTTGTGTCCGGCCCTGTCGGCTCCTTTGTTCCCGCTGCAGGCCACCCCACCTGTTCCCTGAAAGATGTCGCTACATGGACATTATTCTGCTGTGTAAAACTCTATCGTGGAGGGATTTATCTAGAACTCTCCAGAATGCATTTTTTTTCTCCTCAGATGTCCTCTTTGTGTTTTGCTTTTGACACACAATTTTATGTGAGACACAGCATGTGTCTGTTGGGTGGTGATAGAGTTGGAGCATTTAGCATATCCGTAACCTCAGTCATTTCTTTGTGATGTGGATGGGGTCTGTTCTTCCAGCTGTTTGCGCGTGTACAGTGCAGGGTTGTTGGTGTTGTCCCCCTCTCGTGTCACTGTGACATCTGATTGGCTGTCCCCAGCCTCTGGCAGTCACTTGCCTGCTCTCCACTTCTGTGACAGCAGCCTTCTTAGGAGAGAGAGCACACGGCCTTGTCTGCCCGTGTCTGGCTTATTCCACGTCGCGTGGTACCCGCGTTCATCCATGTGTCACATATGCTGGGACTCCGCTTCTTTGCAGCTGGCTGTGTCCTGCTTTGCGTTTGTAGCCTGTCTGCCTGCTCGGCCCATCAGACAAGGGACACCGGGCCCATGGCATATTACTGTGACGTGGGCATGCAGACAGCTCATCCACACCCTTGTGTCACCCCCTCAGATACATGAGGCAGTCTTCAGAAAGTTTGTGGGAAATGGATGTTAGGAAAAGACTATGTATGGATTTCAGATTTTTTTTTCTTGCACCACAGTGAATTATCTTTTGATTCTATCTTCCATGAGCTGTTTAGAGTTTCCTTGTCTGTGCAGCACCTGGTCCTCACTTGGATTTCCTCTGAGCCTGTAGACTGGTTTTCACGATGACTGCTCACATCTCACAGGGTCCCCTCCACATCCTCGCAGCACCTTGGTTCTAACAGGTGTGCCATCCTGGGTCATTGTGTGCTTGTGGAATCGATCAGCCTGTGTCTCCGTCATGATCTGAGCTGCTGGACATTGTCCTCAGGTCCCTGTTATAACCCAGGAAATGGAAATGTACACCGTGAAGACTCCCAAAAGCAGCTTCCTGGACACCTCACTCTGCTGGATGAAACTCTCCTCCTTGCCTTGTAGTGTTTCCACCTTGTGTAGCCTAGCACAAAGTTGGGCCAAGACTGGGGACAGGTGTGTAAGGGCAGATGCCTGAGGGAAAAAAAGGAGATATCACTCCAAGTCCCAGCCTGTCCCCCATGGATCCGGTGACCTTGACCAGTTCTTTATCTTCTCTGTGCTGGCCTCCTCCCACAGAGAGATGGTGATTGTGCGGAATAAATCATGTCAGTGTCTGCTTGCACGTGGCAGGTGAGCAGTAGGCAGCAGCTACAACTTCTTAATACGTAGGGAAAGAAGACCTGTGACGGCTCTTCTCTCCTCTTCCCTGTTTGCATAGCCCTGATTCATATCTTTCTGAACTTCTCTTGCAAAAATCTGCAGAGCTCTCTGATTCCTGCTGCCGGGGTGGGGGCAGAAGGCAGGGCTCCCTGCCCCCACTGTCTTCTCTGGGATGCTTCCAGTCCCTACTTCCTAGAGCCCACAGGGCACCAATGCTGCCCCTTTCCTCACCCTGGTAGTCATTCCCTGCCAGGTGCTACCTACACACACACACACACACACACACACACACACAAAGCATCTTGAGTAGGAGAACACCTGTCCTATGACATGGCACAGCAGTGAGATCTGAACAGGTGAAAAGCATCACTGGTCACCTCCCCCCAGTTCCCAAGGCCCTCCTGGGACCTGGGTAAAGAATGTCATGGGCATATCAGTTTCAAGGAAAGCAGGTGAGCGTGTGTGTGTGTGTGTGTGTGTGTGTGTGGCTGCCAAGCCTACAACCCTCTGGAGAGGGATGAGATGGGAGATGGGGATGGAGGCGAGGTGGAGCAGGTGGTGGCTTATGGGGGGACAAGTAGGGGTGGAGGGTGGGGAGGTCAGAGCCTGGCACCTTGCACATAGAGTGGGTCCTCAGTATGAGCTTCAAAGGTGAAGTGAGAGGCCCAGTCAGTCTCTCATGTAAGTCCCTGCTCAGGCCACTGGGCTCATCTCCTACCCCTTCTTGAGCCCATTAGGTTCCCAGTGAGTGCTGGCATTGTCATGATGATGACGAGAGCATCAGGTGGTACCTCCCACAGGGCCTTGTCAGCTCCCTAGATTGAATCCTTCCAGGCTGTGGATCCTAGGAGTTTGTGGCTTCTGCTTGGCTAGGGAACATTGTGTGTGTGGGGATGGGGAGGGTTCCCCAGTTTGAGTGCGCACCAAGAGGGGCAGGTGAGCCTGCAGACTTGTGGGAGGAGGTGCCTCAGTGGGGGAAGGGCTGGTGACTGGGCTAGGGTGGGCAGTGTGCCTGTGATTGGGGCATGTGAGTAGAGACACAGCTGAGGGCATTGTAGCTGGTTACCCTACTCTCCAAACCCAAAATGGAAGCATGTACTTCACCAAGGTGTCGCCTCCTGGTTGGTGAAGAATTCATAGGAGAAATCTCATCAAAAAACAAAATATAGTCACATCCACTTAAATGTCTGTAGGTTCCTCTGCTGGGAAGATAGACGGGATGATGAGATGCTGGATGTGGGGGTAGGAGGCTGAGCCCATGCCTGCGTGTGGTGGTTGCAGAGGCATTGCTCAGATAAAGGCAGCCTCCCTGGAGGAGGAGAGGCTGACTCTGGGCTGAAAGAACAGGAGGTGAAGGCAAGAGAGGAGGCAGGAAGGAGCATGGTGGCACAGGGTGCCTGGCAAGGATGGGGTGAGGTGCCTGGTGAGAATGGGGTGCCTGTGGTGATAGCGGAGGGGGCACCAGAGGCCACAGTTGAGGGCAGGCTGGCTTGTTTGTCCTTTCTGTGGTTCTTTAAATGTGGGCTTTGATGTCGAGTCACTACATAGAATACTTATTTTCTAAATTGGAAAATGTTTTAGCGTATGGATCAGAACAGAAAACTTTATGTCACTACCACAAATAGATAATTAGAAGAGTATAAGAGAATGTGACCATAAATGTTAAAACAAGAGCAGCAGAATGTGGCGACTGTCTCCTTGCCGGGGACCACTGCAGGAGAGGCCCTGAGCTGTTGGCTCCCCTCTGTGGAGAAGGGGAATAAGCAGGGGCTGGCATGTGGTGCTGCAGGCTAAGCCTCCACTTGTGATGCTGGCATCCCACATCAGAGCACTGGTCCAAGTCCTGCCGCTCTGCTGCTGATCCAGCCTCCTGCTGATGCACCTGACAGGTAGCAGTAGACGGCCCAGTACTTGGGCTTCTGCCACCCGTGTGGGAAGCCTGGATGAAGGATGGAGTTGTTGGCTTGTGGCTTGGGTCTGGCCCAGCCCTGGCTGTGACACTGTTTGGGGAGTGAACAAGTGTGTCTCTCACATAACACATTAGCCCCAAACCAAGACCTTCTCCATGGCTTGGGAGCGATTATAAAGGGCATGGCATTCTTGCTGTGTGATTTAGTGTCCCCTCCCTGTGGACTTCTGTGTATTCCAGTGCTCTTTCCATTGTTGTTGAATTTGAACCAGTAGTTAAACCTTTCATGTTCAAAGACATGTGCTGGTCACAGCTCCACATCCACCTACCCTGAGCTCACCACATCTGAAATACTCCTCTCTCTTGCAGGGAATACCAACAGCATCTTTGCCCTGGATTACATCAGTGGAGCACTGACTTTGAATGGCCTGCTGGACCGGGAGAACCCCCTGTACAGCCATGGCTTCATCCTGACTGTGAAGGTAAGGACTGATGCTGGCTCCAGCAGTGCCTAGGGGCGGGGGAGGTCAGTGCTGCTAAAGCTGCTCTTGCACTTGCCCTGGCTCCAGAGCTCAGTCCCAAGACTGTCAGGAAGAGACAGACTGCCATGAGGTGCAGGACTGCTGGCTGCCTCAAGGCCATTAGCAACAACCACACAGGATCAGAACTTTTGTCTCCCCCTAAAACATGAAGAACTCACAGCAAGTGTCCAACTTGCCGTCCCTCTGCTGTCCCCTCATCCCAATCCCTCCCCTCATCCCAAGCCCTCCACTTCAGCCACCTGGAGCCATCCTTAAGGTAATCCCATTTCCAGGACTTCATTCTGTTTCTAAGACCCATTACTTTCCCAGGCTAGGAAACCCAGCAGATGGGGAGGGGAGCTCCTGGCAGTCCCATCCCACAAGGTGTGGGGAGCCAGAGGCCCCACCCACCCTTTGCAGCCACCTGCCACTCATGGATGATTTTAACTAAAATCAATGACTTGCTGAGCCATTCCCTAGGAAACACATTTAGGGGCATGGATCCTGCCTGGACGTCAGCCATCGATTTGGAGGAGGGGGCAGCTCAGAAACTGAAGTGAGAGGACCTAGGTGGGTGCTCCTTCGCTGGCTTGGGCAGGATAGGGTAGCCTAGACCTGCCCTCACTGAATCCCTGGAATCCCCCACCTCCCCACCAGGCCAGTGGCAGTGATGACTGTGTTATCAGCTGCCCATTGGCTCCTTTTCACCTGCTGTTCAGATGTGAACACCTGGTGTTCAGTCATGCTTAGAGTGTCCCTCCCACTCAGCCCCAAGGCCAGGAGTCTCTCAGCCCTCTCCTACTGCTGAGACGAGGCAATCAGCTCTGAAGACCAATGACTACCCCCTTGCCCAGCACTGCCACCAGCCCACCATCCATCCCTGGGCTCCATGTTCCTGGGTTTGGAAATGACCTTGGCTGTGAATCTGCTGCCATGTCCCAGACATAGAGCTCTGACTTCAAAGGCTACTTCCAGGCCCAGGCCTCTGGTCCACATCCTAGGTACCCAGATACCAGCATCAATCCATCTACTCCTGAGGCCCGCTCAGTTCCTTCTGGTGCCTGGCATCATGTTTGGTCCTCACATGATGCTCAGTTAGGTCTTGAGTAACCACTGGCACAGAAATTCTTGCTCTGAGTCTCAAAAACTGTCATTGAGTCCCTACACCTGCCTTATGCTCCCTGCCCATCACATCTCCTAAGCCATTCTAGAATTTCACTACACCTGCTCTGGCTGGTTGTCATTGTACACGTTTCTTAGCCCCTTTGAGCCTCAGTCTCTTTGTCAGTAACATGGGGTAACAATGATGGAGACTTCCTCCTGGGGTCGAGGTGAGAATGAGTGGGAAGCCAACACTGAGAAAGTCCCCAGGAAGCAGTAGTCACCTGCAGGGCAACTGTCCTCTGTCTGCAGGGCACGGAGCTGAATGATGACCGCACCCCATCTGATGCCACTGTCACCACGACCTTCAACATTCTGGTCATTGACATCAATGACAACGCACCCGAATTCAACAGCTCTGAGTATAGTGTGGCCATCACCGAGCTGGCACAGGTGGGCTTTGCCCTCCCACTCTTCATCCAGGTGGTGGACAAGGATGAGGTGAGTCTCTGGCACCTATGGTTCTTCCAGGCCCGCTGTCTGGGATGGGCACCCATGGGAAATGTCTCTGGGCTTCCAGGACCCCAGTTGGATCATGGGTACAAGCATCGCTGCGTTCTGCCCTGTTGTATTCCTAGGAGCATGCGGTGTGGGTTCCCTTCAGTGCCCCCAAGTGTAATTATTGTTTAGAAGCTGTGTGTAGCATTGTGGAGTTCAGCTCATCTGTGTGGTAAAAGTCTGTGCATTAACAGCATGGAAGGGTGAGAAAGAGCCCCCTCCTGCCTTCCCACACCCGCCAAGCCATCTCATGGCCTCTCTGGGCCCAAGGCTCCCCTGTGCAGGATGACCTCAGTGGCAAGCCGAGTCCTACTTTGTGGGTCCCAGTGAAGGTGATGAAAGCTTCCAATCCACCTGTAACACCTTGTCCCAAGTGGTCTTCCCTGCCCCAGTTCCAGAGCTGGAGAGGGCAGGAGAGGTGAGGCACCTCTCCCTTCCCTGTCCATGAGCTCTGCAATAGCCACTCCTGGAGTGGGACATATTCCTGCCCCTTCCAGACCTCCCTGGCTCCCTCCCCATCACCCTTGACCCCACCACTGCCGCTACTGCAGTCATTAGCAGGACTCCCATGTAACCCCGCTGCGCCCAGCCTGGGCAGCTATAGGAGTTCCATCAGCTTTCCCAGCCTGAGATGCTTCTTCTCTGTTATTCCCCCATGTGGGCCTGGCTCTAGGCTGGGCTTCTGGTAGCTGTGCACCATGCCAGCCAGAGACCCACCTTCCCCATCCTTATTTCCTGTCGACTTCTCACAACTGGACATGGTTCCCCACAGCCTCAAGCTAAATGAGCAGCAGGTTCCTCTCTGTGTGTGTACATGCTTGACTCCACTTCTTGCTGGCATCCCTTGCCTAAGTCTTGGATGACACAGGGATGCCCAAAACACCTGCTCTGTGCTGTGAGTGGGGTATCAGCCATGGTCCTTGTCCCAGGGGGTCAACAGCATGCTTAGGCCAGTACAGCACAGACATTTTAAAGCTACACAGAAACAGAGACCTTGTACTTTGCTTTTTATTTGCAAGCGGGGCAGAGTTGGGGGTTTAGAGAGTCAGACTTAGAGAGCTCTCATCCTCTGCTTCGCTCCCCAGATGCCCACAATGACCAGGGCTGGGCCAGGCCAACATAGGGAGCTGGCAGCTCAATGTAGGTCTGCCACATGGGTGGGAGGGACCCAAGTACTGGGCCATCATCTGTTGCCTCCTAAGGTGCTGTTATGAGGAAACCAGGAGGAAGAGCCTGAGCTGCGACTGAAACCCAAGATATGGGACTTGGGTATTGCAAAAGGGGCTCAGCTATGCAACCAGACTCTGGGACTTCCTTTGAAAATGTGGGAGCTCTTGAAGATGGAGAAACACCAGGATCCCCTAAGTGCCAGTACCCCATTACATGTGAGTTTGTGAGGCAGAAAGGCACATTCTTTAGGAAAATCATAGCACCCTAGGGGAAGGGAGAGAAACACAGCCAAGGATGGCATTGCAAGGGCGAGTTCTGTGGGCAGTGCCAGGGAGGGGCAGGCAAGAAGGGGACCACAGGGCCTGGGAGGATCGAGAAGGGCTTTGTGGCAAGAGAGGTAAAGGACCAGGTTTTGGTACACACAGCACAAGCAGGCAGGCCAGGCAGAGGTCTTCAGCTGGGTCCAGGGCAGATACCTCCTGAGGAGCCCATGGGAGCAGGCTGTGGCATGTGAACACACTGCGGAGTTTGTGACCTGGGCTGATGGGCTGGACATGGAGCTTGGAGACCTTGAATGCCAAGCCAGGGAACTTGGACTTGATCTCAGGGCAACCCAGGAAGGAGGCAGCTTGTGCAAGAAAGCTGAGGGGTGCCTAGTCTAGCTGCTAGTGACCGAACAGCACCCTGCCCAACCCACCACCACCTGTGTGCCCACCACCTCCAGGGACCGCTCACTGCACACCCTGGCTGCTGTCCCCCAGGGCATACGCTGGGGTCTCTGACAGTAGATGGCCAATCTTTTCTCCCCACGGCCCCCTCTGCCAGGGTGCAGTGACACACAGATAGAGCTCTGATCAGGAAAGCATCCCAGGGGCCCTGGCCATGCCCTACTAAGGCCATCTGAGCCATCTTCCAGCCCCCTGGGTGGATGGAGTCTGCCCTCAAACTGCCTCCCTGAAGCCCTGGCCTCACCCTCAGTAGGAGGGAGGGTGTCGCTCTGTGTGCTGGCCCTGCTGTGCCATCCAGAGATTCAGAACCACCCAGAAATGAGTTCCCAAAGCCTAGTGCTGGTGTTGCAGGAGGCCCAGGGTACCATGCATGGAGTATTCCAGCCACTGCACAGGCCCCAGGCACTTGGAAACTGCTGAGTGCCCAGAACCTAGGACAAGCCAGCAATTTTCAAAGGAAACCAAGCAACCATTATAAAGCAGATGTTTGGGGACTTGTTTGTTTGTTTTTGAATTGTCATTTCTTGCAGTTCTCTTTTCGTGGGGAGAATATGCCTGTTAGGGTTTGTGTCTGGGTCAGAGGTGATTAGATATATTCAGCTTAGTAGAAAAATGTGTCCACAGAGCATGTGGGAAGGCAGCCATCAGGCCAGCAGGGGCCAGGGAAGCCTGACCCCTGTGTCGCAGACAGCTCCTGAAATCCCCGTGCCTTTGACTCCCCGGGGGTCAGTGTGATGCTCTCCCTGCTGTCTGCTTCAATCCTCCCCAAGTCTGCATATGCCCCCCCTACACACAATGTGGCTCAGGGCTCCTCCTGCTGCTAGAAATGAGTGGGGGATCCTCCAGGAGTAAGCACTAACTCCATGACTGCATGAGGAAGCTGGGGGCTCCTTCTAGATGGAGTCCATCTGAGCCTGTGTGGGTAGAATGACTCCAGAAGCCCTGCAGGGCAGGCAGAAGGCCCTGATGGGAAACAGGTTGGACAGGAGGAAGCAGCTGAACCTCAAGGTTGCAGTTGGGATTTGGTGTGTATGTACTGCTTGTAACTCATGCTGCCTGGGCAGCGGTCACTGCCATTCCCACCCACCTCATGATCCTCTCCAGTCTCTCCTCTCCAGGGCTGCAATGTCCAGGGCTGAGACAGGCTGAGAAACTATGAGTGTTTTTAGGTCACCCACGTGAGCAGCAGGGGCCTCAGCACTTGGGCTGTCTTCCACTGCTTTCCCAGGGACCTAGATGGGAAATGGAGCAGCTGGAACTTGAACCAACACCCATATGGAATTGTATGCAGCAGCTTAATCCACTGCACCACAGAGTGGGCCCCTAAATCGTGTCTTAAGGAGCGTGCTCATTACTGAGTTGATGGTGGACTGTGGCAACTAGAGTGCAAGGTCTCCACATAGGCAACTGCCCTAGTCCTTCAAACACCTGCTCTGAGAACAGGTGTGTCTGAATCTGTCAGGAGGCTTTCCCACCATGGCCTCCTAAGGGGCTTGCCAGAGGCCCAGGACCCCTGGAAGCCCTGCAAGGCCAGCAGGGACCGCCTTCAGAACCCGCTGCCATCTCAGTGATGGGGGCTTTTCACAACTCAGCTCAGAGTTGTGAAGTGAGAACCTCCTGCAGGTGTCCACAACATGTGGTAGGAGGAGCATTGGCTGTCAGATCTACTTCCCTCTCCTGCAGATTCCAGCCAACCCGGTCCCTGCTGAGTGCCTCCAGAAAAACCACAGTTGGACCCGTCAGTCTTTCTAATTGAGCCTAGAATCAGAGCTTGGCAGGGGAGTAGGGAAGCAGGGGACCCTGGAAGCCTGTCCCCTACTCCCTGGGGCAGATAGGACAGGACACTCTGTGACCTTCAACTCCATCTCCCGTCCTGTCCAGCCTATCCAGGCCTCCGTGTGCTTGGTACCACCTGGAGATGGTAAGGACAGGCGAGGATAAGAGAGACAGCCAGAGGGTTTAAAAATATAGATGAGGGCTTTGAAGGCAGACTGCTCGAGTTCATATCTGGCTACATCGTTTTCAATGTGTGTGACCTCAGGGGACTTATTTATCCTCAGATTCTCTTTTCTCTTTTGTAAAGGAGGGACATTGGTGTCCCCTGCCTCTCACAGTGTGGTGAGGATCGACCATGGCCATGATCAGGCCAGCCCTGGACACATGGTTAACTTTGTTCTTTGCAAAGAGGAAGATGGTACAGAGAGGTTAAGGGGCCTGCCTTCAGTTACACAGCCAGTGGATCCCAGCCGTTGGCGTTGAACATTACATCCTGGGCATCTGGCCTGTGCCATAAGGCTCCCTGTTGGAGGACACAGCTTCCCCTTCTCTCCCATCTCATCCCTCCACACCCAGCTGACTCTAACTTCCCAACTGTTGAGGAAGTGAGCTTAAGCAATAGCCTGGCATGCGTGGGCACATATGGAAGGGCTGCTGAAAACTGGAATTGGTGACTCAGCTTGGACCACTCCAAAGAACTAAGAGGGCTCTGTCCATGGGGCAGGAGGCATGTCCCCTCTGGGGTACCTTGGGGTACAGGTTTGAGAATTCAATGGCAAAGTTTGGGGTTCGCTGGATGACACCCATGGATATGGATGGCACCGTGTGGTGGCTCCATCAACCTCCAGTGGAAAGGGGTGGGTGGTGGCCTGCGCCACAGAGGTGACTGGGGACACATCTGGCAAAAGCTCGTTCCTGTTCCAGGCAGATGACACGATTCATTTGTTTGAGGGGCTTGGGAAAAAAGAACGAACAGAATTACCCACCTCCCTAAGGAGAAGACACCGCCAAATAAATAAATAAAAGAAAGCAAAGAGCGGAGAGAAGCAGCTTCATCCATAGCGCCTAGTTCATTTGTGTGAGATGGGTGAGGAGGGGGCCGTGGGAGACTGGCCCTACTCTGCTGCCTGTCTCTGTCTTTGTTTTTATCCATCACCCTCATTTCCCATTCCACATGTGTCCCAAGCCTGTCAGGGAGCCACAGCTAGCAACCTTGCATTTATTGGAATCCGTTTGCACATTTGTTCCTATTAGTCGGTTTGTCCGGACTGTGCTCACTCCAGCCCCTCCTTGCTGGTTGGGCAGAGGCACGTTCCACGCTGCCACTCTCCTGGGGCTCCCTGCCAGGACCCTGGATGGAGAGGCGGGGGCCTCCTGGTTTGCACTGAGAGCTCAGCCCTTTCAGCTCTGTCTGTAGGAATGAACCACAGCAATGTGTACTGTGGTGATGACTCTGACCCTCAGAAATTGCCCATCTTTTCATGCTGCATTTATGGGTGCCCCAGGAACCTCAGGGCCCCGCATGCAGTTCTACGACCTTGAAATTACAGTGTGCCTCAGACCTGCTAAAGCTCATTGTTGAACATGTCCCAGAAGCACCTGTGCAACTTTAACGTCTTTTCAAAATACTCTGATAATTGTGTTCCAAAGTAATTAGCTGGCGTTGTAACCCTTGTATTTCATTTTATGCAATTAGCAGGCCTATTCTGAGAAGGAGGGACCGTAACTATACCACGCTGTCTGAGAGGTCTGAGCACAAAAAGCTGACAGCTCTTTCCCTAACCCCATCCCTGCTGTCTGTGGCCAGCATACCCCCAACCCCTCAGCTCCCACTCCCTCAGTTTTTGCTTTGAAGCTAACCTTAGAATTGGCACCCTGAACCCCAAGAGGCATGTCCAGCTGAGTATCTGTTTTCCACCTCTGTCTCTTCCAGGCCACTATTCATCCAAGCACCAATAATGCAAATGCATCCCTGGCACCAATTCAACCAAAGATAGCCTTGCCACCTACAGGGCAGTCACAGTTGCCCCACCTTCTAATGTAATCAGAGTTGAACCTCTATTCCCATGTTCCTAAACAGAATTACAACCCAAACTCTAGAAGCAATGAAACATGCTAGAAGCAATGAAAAAAGGTGGGAGATCAAGGGTGGGCTGGGTGCCAGTGTCCCATTGAGGCAGGAGGAAGGTTGACATACTCTGAATATAGAGATGTCCCAGAATGGGACCCTCCTTACCAGTCCCTAAGGAAGACAGCTGGGATCTGATTGGAAATTGCCCACCACTCACTGACTTCTCCCAGGGAACAAAAAAAAGAAGGGTGGAATGCATCCTGCACTTGGCACCTGTCACTCAGCAGTGACCTCAGTAGTGAAGTGAATCCAAGAGAGGATAGAGGGTGACAGCTTTTGTCCAAGGAGCAACCAAGGCAAGGTTTATGGGGAGTGGAGGTCAACATGCCATGTACCATGCCCTGGGAGGAATGGAGAGGGAGACACAGAAAGTTCTGTTGGCCACTGGCTCACTCCCTACATGCCCATGGCCCTCTGAGACACTGACCCTTTGGCAGAATTGGACACCCAAACCCAGATCAGCTTGCACACAGCACCTGGGCTTCCCGGGGTCTGCAGAGCATCTCTTGGCATCTTTGCTCCCCCACCTTCCACCCTAGCAGCTAGCAGGGGTCCACTTGTCAAGGCCCGTGCCCAGAATTCCAGCCTGGCCACACACCCCCATGCGCACCAGGAAACTTCACTGCTGATTGCAAAGCAGAGCCACCCTGGAAGGGAACTGGGTGGGGGAGCAGGACAGCCCTGGACCCACGTGATTTTTCCATTAACTTCTCCCTGGTTGCCTTGTATAGCTCCTCAGATGGCGCCAATGATTGCTGGGATTTTTCTGTCCCCGGCTGTGCCCCATGGTGTGATTCCTCCCGGCCAGCTAAGCTCCAGCTCTCTGGGGACCAGAGGGTGTCCTCGAGATGACTCAGGCGCCTCCTAATTTAGTCTCATCCGCAAATCTAATTAGCATGCTCTTTACCCACGCACGCACACCCAGCCTGGCAGGGCTGGAACACAGGGCCACTTGGCAGCCAGCCCTCACCCTTTCTGCCCTTTCAGCCATGGGAACATGGCTGCCACCAACCCAGCCTTTGGGCTTCATCTTTCTTGTTGGACCTGGGGTGGGAGGCTGCTCCTCTTTTGTCCACCTCCAGGAGTGTCTCTACCCAGCCCTACTCTATGTGTTCACAGGGCTGGGGATGGTGGGAAGTCATGAGAAATATTTCACCCTGGAAGCCACACTTGTCTGGAACCGTGGCTGTTCTTCCCAACACCCACTTGGAGTTAGAAGCTGAGCCAGCAAACCTTGCTCTCTGCACCTCCACTTGCCCCAGGTGCCACTTGCCTGCACCACCTTGGGGCCCCTTCCCTGTGGACAACAGACAGCCCAGCTTCACCCCAACATGTTCTCATCCTCCCCGACTCCCTGGGTGGAGTCTCTTGTTTATCCCACCTTTAAGGTAGGGTGGATACAGCTCTGCTGGGAGCTGTGCCTGTATGCCTCACTCCCTCCCATGATCAACAACTGGAAAATGTTCTAATGTGGGTTTTAGACAGGTGTTTTTTGTGTTTTGTTTTCACTTGAAAGGCAGAGTTACGAAGGCCTACTGATTAGGGAGGCCATCAGAGAGCCAAGGCCACAGTGAGGGTCTCTGGGTTCCCGAATGAGGCTGTATCCTGCTCAGGGAGTGACTAGAGGTGACTGATGTTTCACAAGGTCGCTGAGGAAACCTCCCAAACATCCCTGCTGACATGGTGTAGCGATGTCTGGCCCTCCAGGGAGCATGGTATTGATCCACTCTCAGTCAGGAAGCACCTAGAAAACACCCCCCTGCCAGGGGGAAGCCAGACACAAAGGTTGTTCGTCCCACCGGTCTGTTGACAGCCAGTGTCCCTAGGAGGTAAACCCTGGAAACTGGCAGTGGTTGCCAGGCACCAGGGCAGTGTCATGGGGGTGACTGCTTAACTGACAGCAAAGATGAGTATGTTGGGAAACTGGGGAGAGATCATGCTTGTACCACCAGTGACAGATGGAACACTTTAAAGTGGTTAAAAGGCAGACTCTTGTTCTGTGCGGACAGTGCCTCTATTTCTAAGAAAGTGTTGTGGAAGAAGGGTCTGGTGTCCAGGCCTGGGGGGAGCAGTGGACACACAGGGAGGGACAGGGACTGTCACTGGGAGGTTACTGTAATTCCCACAGGGCACCCCAGTGGCTTGGGCCAGGGAGGGACTATTTGGAAGGATTTGATGGGGTGTAGGAATTGAAACTGGAATGGCCTTCTTGCTGGCAGAACACAGAGTGACACAAGGCACAGGGTACATATGTGTGTGCATCCATGAGCGTGAATCAGTCATGAGGGCTACTCCCTGTGCAGCCTTGTCTAATGATAGACAGGGGCCCCACATTCAAGCAGTAGCATTGGGGAGGATCATCTGCCAGACCAGGGAATGATGGTGTCTGGGACTGCAGCTAGCTGTGAGCACTCAGGTAGCAAGCTGTTGGCCATCCCAAGGCAAGTGCTAAACAGCAGCCAGGGTGTGCTGGTAGCTGTCCAACAGATGGCTGCAAGTGGGGCCATATCTGTAGTATTTTCCATTCCCTGGGTGCAAATGGTCCTCTAGGCTGGTTTCACCTGCAGGGCCACACCAGGCTGGCCCAGACCCTAGAAATCCAGCAGTCATCTCTGTGTAGACCAGGCTGCAGATGGAAATGAAGGCTTTGGACATCACCTGGGTCTAGTGGAGCTTGCCAGGGTAGTGGGTGGGGAGCGCCAGAGCACCCTAACATCTTAAGGGAGATGAGGGGCTGCCCCTAGGAGAGGGGTAGGAGGACCAAAAGCGGAATTTTCTGGGCACAGAGAGGGTGGAGTCAGCAGGAAGAGGGGTAGGCTGGGAGCATATGGGCGGCAGTGTCCCTGTCTATCACTATTCTGCAAATTAGCATGCCCGGCTGTGTTTATGTTTCTGTTTTCACCATGATGACCGTGGTAATTGTCCTCATTAGGGGATGTTCAAACATGCTAGCATTCACAGAGGCAGCCCTGTTCTCCTTCTGTACCCTGGAGGGCTAACCTTACAGTGCAGCAGAATCTTCCCTCCCCAGCTCTGTGGATCCTGACTAGTCCTATAGGTACTGAATCCACAGAGCCCTAAGGCACAGTGAGGATCACAGGGCTATCAGAGGCAGTGTACTGGGCCAAAGTGACTGGTCTCAAATACTATAACCTGGGCGTGAGTTCACGCCTGTACAGCAGATGGGAGGGCCTGGGTTCAGTCAGGTTCAGCTTCCAATTCCAGCTTCCTGCTCATACATGCCCTGGGAAGTAGTAAGTGATGGCTCAACTTCTGTCCTAGCCATCCTTGTGGGATATCCAGATGGAATTCCAGGCCCCTGGCTTTCACTGGCCCAGCCCTGACTTTTATGTCCATTCAGGGTGTGAACCCCAATGGATGAAAGATCTCTGTCTGCGTTTCAAGTGAAAAATAAATCATCTTTTTATGTACAGAAGAATTTAAAAAAATCAAACACCACAGCTTACATGATTCCTGGCAGCCTCAGAGACAGTGTCCAGGGTTGAGCAGTTTGGGGCTGGAGTGTTCTGTATTCTGGCTGAGAAGGTGGAAAACAAGTATCTATACATATGGAAATTAGGAGAACTCTATATCCAAAATGTGCCTGTCAATTAAGAAGTTACGGATTACTGGAGCCCCTCTCAATGCCTACCCAAATCGAGAGTGCTAGAAAAGACCTGCCACTCAGGTGGTATGTCTTTCTTTCTGTATTCCTTAAGTCAGCAGGTGTGTGGCACACACCCTGCTGGACAGCCACAAAGATAGCACCCCTCCACACCCCCCAGGGACCTGGCATGCTGCTTTGGGTGTGAACCGGAAGCAGGCAGCCCACCAGGGGGAGCCATCGATGAGCCTTGAGTATGAGTGACATCCTCAGAGCCCACACGGAGAATGGGGACTGTGGCTGAGCATGATGATAGCACAGAAGGGCGGGGGTCAGCGGTCAAGCCTGTATGTGCAGAGGTTGGCTTGGAGTCTGGGCAGTGGGAGACTAGACACTCTGAGGGGCAGGCTGGGAAAGTGAGATAAAGGAAAGACAAAAGCTGCCACCATTGGCCATCCTCAGCCACTGCGCCAAGGGCAGGGCCAGGTCTGCTTGGTGAATTCACCTGACCACCTCCACCCACCCAGGCAGCTCCCCCTCCAGGTTCTGTAAGCCTGTCTCAGAGGGACTGTGGCCTTGCTCTCCCTCCCACCCTTTTTCCTCTGTCTGTGTCTTCTGAGCTGCCCCACCCTGCACACTCACAGACAAATATTCACTCACACATCTGTTGCTTGGTCCATTGAGCTGCAGCACCATGTGGTCAACATATGGATGCATGGAAGGTATCAGCAGAGGGACCCTTTGCAGACCTGGGAAGCCATATGACATGTGGGATTATCACCTCCCTGGTCATCCTCTGCCTAGGGCCCAGCACCCCACTCCCCCCCGAGATCCTTACAGGTCCTAGTCAGACAGCAGAAGGCAGGAAAGCACCCCCAGCCCAGGGCAGCCAGCAGAGGTGGTCCTTTGCCTATGCCACCCTTCCCCTCCGGTTCTTTTCCCAGATGGGGCCCAGGGAGGGAGAGGACATGTGGGCCCCAGGCCAGAGACCACAGAGCCTTCCTTGGACTCCCTTTGCCGCACCACCGAGAACACACTCCCCACTGGAGCCCTAGCCCCAGCTCTAGCCTGAATTTGAGCATAGAGCTTTCTGGCTGTGTAGAAGGGTGCAGCTCAAACTGGCAGATTCTGGGTTGGGCAGTGGAACTCAGAGTAGGAAAGGAGGCGGCCTGTCCCGGAGGGTGACCCAGGTGTAAGGCAGGGCTGTGGCCAGGGAGTTGATGAGCTTCTAGTGTATGTCAGGTGCATTTTTACACAGGATCCTGACCTAGACAGGTGGGGCTGCTCCTAGAGTTTTAGGGGAGCCTGAAGCAGAGAACAGGGTTCCTAGAGTTAAGAACTGTGGCCCTGTCTCGGCACTTGAATCACCAGTTGGGTGCCTACAGTGGTAGCCCCTGTAGCAGGGGCTGAAACGGTCTCTGTGGCCCCTGGTCTAGGCATTCTTCATGGGAGCCCCCTAAAGCCACTTCCTTCCAGGAAATCCCATTGGGCGGATTTCTCTGGGCTCTTGAACCCAGGGTTGCCTAAAGGGTTACACCTACCTGGGACAGGGATCTGCTTGGTGAATAAAAATGAGTCCAGATGCTGACCACAGCACTGGCCACCCAGCTCACCACGGACCTTTCTCTTTGGCAGAGGATGGCTCTTCTGTGTGTGTGCCAAATGGGGGGTAGGAAGAAAGCAGATGCCCAGGCAGCCTAGGGTGGGGAGGCAGTATGGCTGAAACCAGATGTGCAGACCCCTGCTGTCCACACCAAGGGCAAGGTCCTGTAGCCTGGTCCTCCCACACTGTCCATAGCTGGACAGTAGCACTGACGCCCCCTGCTGGCCTTTCACAGGCCAGCCTCATCCAGCTGGGGTTGGGACCAGCAGTCTGAGCTGGCCTGTGACTTTGAGCTCTCTGAATTTGCCAACCTGACAGGCCCCTCAGTCCTGGGCACACCAGGCCAGCTGGTCACTCACGGGACGGGGTGGGGGGTGGGGGGGTGGGGTGTGTGTGTGTGTGTGTGTGTGTGTGTGTGTGTGTGTGTGTGCGCCCCATCATCTCTAAATGACTTAAGCCTGAGAGATCCCTACCCAGGGCAGGAAAACTGAGACTTGGAGCCCAGCAGACATGGATGCAGGAGAGAAAGACAGCAGGGCTGAGCTAACAATGGTGTGACGGGGACTTTGCCAGTCCCTGCACGGCTGGGATTCTGTACCCAATCATAGGACGGAGGGGGGCACAGGAGACAAGTGGCCAGGTGTTGCTGGCTCTGGCAGCCTGGCATTCCCATGGTGCACTAAGGCTGCCAGTTACAAATTAGGAAAAGAGATTTTGCAAGCACCTGTCCCTCATTTACCTTAATGCAAGTACCCATTGCACATTGTAATTCATTTCCCAGCAGAGCTGGGGCTGGCTTCGGGGCCAGCCTAGGAGATCCCCTCTACAGGGAGGGAGGGGGCGTGTGCGCATGCAGGTGAAGAGCACCTGCTGGCCTGGGCTCTTCTGTAGCCACCTGATACACGTGTCTCCGGTGAAAACGACAGCACTCTTGCATGCCTCCCCCGAAGTGCCAGCTGCCAATCGGATTGAATTCGATTTCACAGGGGCTTTTGCAATACATGGAATTCACCAGCAAATTACTCTTAAAGAGGGAAAATCAATCATTTGGAGCAGAGATAAGCTGAAGGCAAGGCAGTCTCGGATTGATCCGTTTGTACAGGCGTGTGTGGAATGCAACAGATAACCTGGGGAGAGGGAGGGACTGAGAAGGAGGAGGAAAGGAAAAAGGAGAGGAGGAGAAGGAAGGGGAGAGGAGAGAGGGGGGAAATGGAGAAGAGTAGGAGGAAGAAGGGTTGAAGAAGGAAAGAGAAGTCTTGGTTCACTTGGGGCCTGACTGTGGATAAGTAGCCCTTAGCCCGGGGAAACCATCCCTCTCAGTCCACAGGCCATGGAGTCAGCATATACTGGGAGCTGCTGCGTGGCACCTGCAGGCTGTTATCTGACACTGTCCCCGCAACGTAGGGGCAGGGGTCGCACTGGGTCGCTTTCATAAAGGTGCTGATCTCAGTCATGGGGACCCTGCCTTTACCTCCCCATTCCCAAGCCCCTCCCAAAGGCCCCACGTCTGCAAGGATTAGGATTCACGTATGAATTTTGGGTAAGGCACACAAATTCAGTCTGGGAAGTGGGGCTGGTGGGGGGAAGGCTTAGGCAAAGAGGTGCAAAGCCGGAAAGGCACGGTGGGTGTTAATGAGCTCAGAGCCCAAGCTTCCCATTCTGCAGGTCCAGAAACTAAAGCCTCAGACGGGGTGGGGGGGAACTTCCCCAGTCACATAGCAATGAGTGGCAGCTGCAGAGAAACTAGTATTTCCTGACCTCAGGCCTACATTGCACAAGAGCCCAAATCACAGAGGAGTGTAAGAGCCAAAGACAAGGGCAGAGAGGTGCCCCCTCCCCGACACAAACACACATCAGAAAGGGCAACTGAGGCTCAGAGCTGCTGGGGGCTGGACAAGCCCAGAGTGTGGAAGAGAAAGGGATAGAAGGGCTTTGCCAGATGCTGGTGGGGAGCACTGAACCTCATCTATGCAGGGCTCCTTCCATGACCCTGCAGCTGGCAGCCGGTGCCCCTCCCCCTCAGGAGGGAGAGGCAGCCAGCTCTGAGGTGAAGGGACCAGGAGAGACTGTCCCCCACCGAGGTCCACTTGGCTTGGCCGTGCCTGATTGGGGTTAATTAAGCGGAAGGATGGACAAAGGAGTGATAAAGAAGATATCTTCGGTGGACTTTGATTTTTCTGCTGCTCAATAGCATGGATCAGAGCTGTGGAAAGCACGGGCAAGGGGGAGGGAAGGAAAGCTTCAGTCACGCCACGGGGAACAGATGTGGTGTGCCCTTCACCCTTGCACATGTCCAGCACTCTCCCTCCTCTGCTGCCCCGCTCTGGAATCCCCTTCCACTGCCATCCTAACAGAGCACCTCCTCTGCTCCAGGCTCCTGGCTGTGATCTCATGGTTCCCCCGCCATGGCCCCACCAGGCTGGGGAGCTGGGGGATTCAGCCCTGGCAGGCCTGATTGTGCACAGGGTTTCTGTAAGGTAGACACCAACTGGGAACTCAAAAGTCCCACCAGCCCACACAGCTCCCTGGTGCCTGTTGAGGCCCTTGGTGCATGACCCCCACCTGTTTCCTACCCCAGCCACTACCTTACTTGCTATCCCCTCCCTAGTACTCCTGGCATTTGCAGGACCCTGCTTCTTGCTCTGCAATTGAAAGGGAGTGAGGACCCCACCAGAGGCGTGCTGTTGTTCACAAAACAGGTGAGGACCCCCTAGCATTTGGGGTCCCATAAAAGGAGCAGACAAGGTCCCTGCTGTCAGGGACTTCCTGTTTTATGCAACAAAACACAGTGTACCTGTTCACAGAGCATGTGGGGAGAGAGCACGCTGGGAGGGTTGCTTCCCTCTCCCATCTTCACAGCTGAGAATACAGAGGTTCAGGAGGTAGAAATGACTTAAGGTCCTGTGTCTGGGCAGTGACAGAGCCTGCTCTCTCAGCAACCATCTCAGTGCTGGGTCTAACCCCGGCACTCCTTCTGAGGATGCCAGAGAGGGAGTCAGAGAGGTGTTGCCACCAGCAGAGCAGGTCTAGGAGTCAGGATGGGGATACACAGACAAGGGGTAGGGAGATGAAATAGCACGGAGATGGGAGTCCGCAGTGGAGTGTGGGGTGCAGGCAGCCCCCCTCCCCGCTGGGGGAGCAGGACAGAGAGAAGCCCGGCTGGGAAGTCAGGTGGCCCAGCCCTACCCAGCAGCTGGCCTAGCCAGGTTCCACTGCAAACAGTGAGTGAGTTCCTGGGTTGGGGCTCCTCCCAGGGCTGTGTGAGCAAATGCCTGTAGAGGGGCTGGCACATAATCAACCAAATAAATAGCTGCGGAGACATTACTGGGTCTGCTGACCATGCCAGAAGACCCCTGGGACACGCTCGGGCCAGGAGATGGGGAGGCGGTGTCTGGCACCCCCTGAGCCAGCCAGGCACCCCATGAGCAGGAGGCAGGTGGAGACGCAGGTGCAGGTCACTGAAGAGGCAGCCCCTTCTGGCAGCCAGCTGATAAGGAGAGGGCCTGGGTGGGGGGTTGGCAGCCTCCATCACTTGCAGTAGCCCAGCGGCCTCAGGCCAGGCAGGGACGACGTGGTGGGGGACGAGATTGCACACATCCTGCCCCCTCCTGGTAAATAAATAAAGCTGAGCCCCTCGCTGCCTCCCGCGGGCCGCCGCCAGCTCCCAGCCTGCTGCGCTGCGCCTGGGACCCGCGGCTGCCGCCAATCAGCCTTCTCATCGCCTTTCGCAGCTGGAGCAGAATTTAATCCGCGGGCTCCTCTCCACACATACACATGGGGGCTCCGTTTGATGTTCCTCTTTATCTCCTTTCCCAACAAAATCCCCCCTCCACAGCCCCAAAAGCGTACGGCTCCCGCGCCACTTCTGCCCTCCTCCCATCCGCCCCCTCCCCCCAGTGGCGCACGGGCCGGTGCACGGGAAGAGACCAGGCCAGCCGTCTTGGAGTAGCCTGCGTAGGCCCGGTGCCACCCTCGTCGACCTGAGCCGAGCCTGGGATCTGGCACCAGCGGCACCAGCGCTGCCTCATGCGGGCTGTGACGTGGCTTGCAGCAAGCATCTCTGTAGTGGAAGTGTCGGCAGGCGGGTGGCCAGCGCACCTAGCACGGGCCCCTCCCTAGGCAGCTGTGCGGCTGGAAAGCATCCTCGGACCCCAGTTCCCTTGACTTGTAAACGGGGTGGGCAGGTGCTGGCGACCCTGGGCTCCCTCCTGTGAAGGTTAGGTTTAAGTTGCAGTGTGACACATCGAGACCCCTGAAAAAGGCCCCAGGCTGAGGACTGTGTTGTAAAGGGGATTGTGCCAACTTAGCTGATGAATCTGTCAGGGTGTCTCAGGCCTTGACAGCATGGAACTGTCAGCCCCACACCAGCCACTCTAAGCCTCCTCTGCACATCCACCACCTCCTTCAGGTCGAGTCTCAGGCTGGCACTCTCCGTTTCATTGCCCTATGCAATGTTTCTCAAATCTTAGTGTCAGGGTGTCTGGAAGAGGCAGGCTCTGGGCGCAGTGATTAAGGCACCACTGTTTGGGGTGCCAGCATCCCATATCTGAAGCCCTAGATTGAGTTCCAGGCTCCTGGTCGTTGTGGGTGTTTGGGGGTTGACCCAGTGGATGGAAGATCTCTCGTTCATTCTCTGTCTAAAACTGCAGCAAAGGGCCCAGCGGTGTAGCCTAGCAGTTAAAGTCCTCGCCCTAAACACCCGGGATCCCATATGGGCGCCGGTTCTAATCCTGGCAGCTCTACTTCCCATCTAGCTCCCTGCTTGTGGCCTGGGAAAGCAGTTGAGGATGGCCCAAAGCCTTGGAACCCTGCACCCGTGTGGGATACCCGGAAGAAGTTCCTGGATCCCGGCTTTGGATCGGCATAGCATCGGCCGTTGCGCTCACTTGGGGAGTGAATCATTGGACGGAAGATCTTCCTCTCTATCTCTCCTCCTCTCTGTATATCTGACTTTGCAATAAAAATAAATAAATCTTTAAAATTGCAGCAAATAAAGAGGCATAAAAAAAAAAAAAAAGACTAGCCAGGAGAGATGGTTCAAGCACCATGAGGGACCCTACCCTCAGGGTGTTTCATTTGGCAGATGTGGCTGTGGCCCTAGGCTTGCATCTGCGAAAGGTTCCTGGGGATCTCAGATGCCCTGAGTCCCAGTGCTGCCTCTGAGCAACTGCCCATGTTAGGTGCCCATTGGAGTAACTAACCTGAGGCCTCTGCAGACTCCCTGGGCTGGGCATGCACTCCTTCCCCTGTGGACTTTCCTTGTTCTAGAGTATGCAAATATGGTGTGTAATGGAAGACAGCTGCCTCTCTATGCCTCTCACCTGCTGGCGTCTTCTGGACCCGTGTGCATGCCTCTGAGCCATTTTCCCTGTGCCATTGCAGGCTTTAAAACCCTAGCCATGCAGCTTGGTTCCTGAGGCATGTTCAAGGACCATACCGCCAGGCCCCACTCACAGGTGATTCTGTCGCCATGGCTCTCGGCTTCTGCATTGGGTTTTAGATATCTCTGGCAGTTCTGTCTATCCAGGGGAAGGCCCAGGTGTTTGCCAAGGTCACTTTGCTGTTTTGCACAACCTCCAGGTCTTTCCCTGCCCCAGAACTTTGAGTGGCTTCCCATTGCCCGTGGGAGCAATGCTGAAGTCCTCTGAAGGGTGCCCAGGTGGGACCTGTGTGTAACCAGGCCCTTCCATAGGCCAGCAACTTCTCAAGGTTCTCAATCACACAGGCTCTGTGACAACCATAGTGATTCTCCATGCCATACTCTGAAATAGGCTGATGTTTCTCACAAGGTAGTCCCCGGACAACGTTGATAATGACTGGAATTTGGCTCACAAGTCCCTGCCCAGACTTAGAGAACAGAAATCACAAGGGAGCAACTACTGAGGGCATGGGAGAAGTGATTCCTCCTTTTTTTCCTAACAGTGATTCAAAGCTCCCGTTCTGAGGTTCTATTTGGCCTCACCCTAGGGTCTTGTTTGCCCTGGTGTCCAATCTTGCCTCTCTATGCCCATGGACCTGCACTCAGACCACCTATGATGGACTTGGACTCTGTTTCCTATAATCTGGAAGGAAATGTGAGATGGTGGGAAGACATGAGGGCATAGCCCACTCATCACTGTGCAGTTGGCTCCCTCCATGTCCCTAGGGACTCACTCAACCTCCCACAAGTCTGTTACCCAAGGGATGTGCCCCACCTCCTGGTCATGGAAAGAAGAGGGCATGGGGTGACTGGTGAGGGCCTGTCTGGGGCACTGCCTGTGTAACACCCAGAGGTAGGATGTGCACAACTCCCACCCATTCTCTGGCCTCTCGGAGTTCCCTGGATTACCACAGATCGCACTGGCACCGGCGAGAGAAGTGCTCTGCAGCTGTAGGATGAGGCGGCACAGCTGGTTTCTAGCATTCAGAGCAGTACTTGGTGAAGAGCAGGTGTTTGCTGTGCTCTGCTCCGTGGCCCTTGTCCTCACCAATGTGGACATCGGTGTGTCCAGCGATGGGGCAGTGAGTAGGGTGTGGTTCTAAGGGGAAAAGTACCATGCAGAGCATACGCTCACAGTGCACTCACAAAACCTGGCTTTCCTGAGAAAAACACAGGGCAGAGATTGGGATATGTAGCCCTGCCCTGCGGAAGGCTCTCAAGTGTCTGGTGGCAGGCACAGGGGGCCGTGTGCGTGCCTCTTATGCTCCTGAATTAGTATAGGATGTTCTGTGCCTGCATATCATGTTGCTATCATGTTCTCAAAGTAAACCTGGACAGTGCTGGGAGCTCTTCCTTGCAGGGGCATTATTTGGGAACCCTGGGGTTGGGATGCCGTAGCCCTGGCCCCAGCCCTCCCAGCTGTGGACATGGGATGAGGGGCTGGAGAGCAGGGAGACAGCAGCCCTGCCTCCTCCCACCTCCTCCCCTCTGTGCCCTCGCCTATCCTGCAGGCACACTCGCCTCTGTCAGCACCCCCAGGCTGTGCACGGGGCTACAGGGAGCAGTCTTGGATGGGGTAGCCCCTCCCACTTGCTGATCCAGGGTCTCACAGGTTTTCTTTCTACTTCCTTCCTCCTCTTCGTACTTCTCTGGCTCCTTCTCTCCGGCTGGTCCCTCCTCTCTGTCTCCGTGTCCTCTGACTGACCGGCTCCCTCTGCTAGAACTTGGTAAGTGAACCTCGGGAGGCAGGGCTGTGAGCAGGGAAGCAGGTGCCCTGGGGGGCTGGAGGGGATGCTTCACCCTTGCTCCATCCTGACCCAGACCCAGCCCAGCTCCCCTCTCAAGCCTGTGGTTCACTGGGCCATGGCCTGGGGAGGGAGATGTGTTGGTGTCACATGCTCTCAGCTGTCACGCTTCACTACCTCTGGCTATTCATGTCCTGGGGATGTGTAATTGGTCCCCTGCATCTGATGGGACGGATGCCATCTGGGGATAGCTGGGGATTCTTGGGCCCCGTACACACAGCATGCCATCTCTTCCTCACCCTAACCCACAGACCTGCTATATAACAGCAAACGTGCTTATTGTAAAAATCCCAGAAACTGGGCCCAGCGCAGTGGCCTAGTGGTTAAAGTCCTTGCCTTGAATGCACCAGGATCCCATATGGGCGCCGATTCTAATCCTGGCAGCCCCGCTTCCCATCCAGCTCCCTGCTTGTGGCCTGGGAAAACATTCGAGGATGGCCCAAAGCCTTGGGACCCTGCACCCGTGTGGGAGACCTGTAGGAAGTTCCTGGCTCCTGGCTTTGGATCGGCACAGCATCGGCTGTTGCACTCACTTGGGGAGTGAATCATTGGACGGAAGATCTTCCTCCCTGTCTCTCCTCCTCTCTGTATATCTGGCTTTGCAATAAAAATAAATCTTTAAAAAATCCAAGAAACTACTTGGTAAATCCTAACCCTACTTCAGCCCACACATGTGCGGAAGTACCTATGGGTCCACTCCAGAGGCCTAAAAATCCTGGGAGCTTCCCAGGAACTTCCTGAAGGGGGAAGGACCTGCCCTTGCTCAGGTTGCCTGGTTGCCACTCCCCTTACCAGGAACAGCTTCCAGAAGGAAGCACCTGAGTGTCCCCTGGCGTGGGCTGGGCACAAGAGTGAGAATATCTGTCCCATGACCCCCAGAGCTCAGGTCTGTGACCCCCACCAGGGTCAGCATGAGGCTGTGAAGTGCTCCCTGAGTGCTCCCCAAGGAAATGGTTCAGAGGGAAGAAGGGGAGCAGCCTCCCTCCCCCCACCGCCTTAGCCTCTCTCCTCTGGTAGCCACTTAGCTGCTTCTCTGCTCTCGGCTCCCCCTGAGCTCATCCCTGCTGCTTCCTCCATCTGTGGCTGGCAGGTTCCTCCCCCTTTAGGGGGCCACTGGGGTAGAGTGGGAAGTGGAGGTGATGAGTGACACAGGCCCCATAGAAGGAATGTTGTGGGCATGCAGAAGGGTGATACAGGCAGAAAGAGGGGGAGGAGACTTCCAGACAGCCTGGACATGGGCAGCAGCAGGGGCTGGGGGACCATGCCAGCTCCTGCTGTGAGCAAAGAGGCAAGCTAGTCTCTCAGGACTCCCCTCTGCACCCACTCCAGGCTCTGGGTCCCGCCCTCCCGTGTCCTGCCTGACCTGCTGCTTTGTGTTCCTGCACCAGGGCCTGAACAGCATGTTTGAGGTATACCTGGTGGGCAACAACTCACACCATTTCATCATCTCTCCGACCTCCGTGCAAGGAAAAGCCGACATCCGCATCCGTGTGGCTATCCCGCTGGACTATGAGACCGTGGACCGCTACGACTTCGATGTAAGGCTCCCCCTCCTCTCCTGGGACTGCTGGGCAGGGACAGGGCGAAGTGAATACCATTCCCTTAAATCTCACCTTCCCCTGTGGAGCCTGAGAGACAGTAGGGCTGGCCCTGTGCACAGGACATGAGGACATGTGCAGGAACCGAGTAGGATTTTACCAGCTCCAGAGCGCCCTTGACCCCAAGAGGCCTCCCCTGCCCTTTACCTGCCAGCCCAGCACCCTAAGCATCCCCACTATGCACTGCAGAATTGGGGGCTGCCTCAGCCCTCTGGAGCAGTTGGAGAATGGGGAGATCATGGCTGCTTGGTGACTTGAACAGGGTGGACGTGACTGTGACAGGTATCCCAGATTGGGACAGCCAAGGCCCCAGGAGGACTTTCAGGGTTAGGACTGCACAGGCGCATGTAGGAGCTCACCCAGCCCTGCTCTGCCGCTCCCTCATCTGCAGCTCTTTGCCAACGAGAGTGTCCCTGACCATGTGGGCTACGCCAAGGTGAAGATCACCCTCATCAATGAGAATGACAACCGACCTGTCTTCAGCCAGCCCCTGTACAACGTCAGCTTGTATGAGAACGTCACCGTGGGCACCTCCGTGCTGACAGTGCTGGTAAGTACCCACAACCTGCAGGGCAGGCCCTGACAGGCCACAGAGCTGTCCCCCAGGTGCAAGAAGTCTCTGGGCTCTTCGTAGTGGTGCCCCTTTGTTGGGAATGGAAGAGGCCAGCCTGGGGAAGGACTTAGAGCAAGGATATGTGGGTTTTCTGTCTTGTCTTTGGTTGCTGCGAACACCCTGTAATGTGTGGGGCAGATGCCTCCTTCTCTGGGGAAGGTGACCTTCTGGATCCGAGCAGAGGCCCAGAGAAGAAAGTTCTGTAAGGGTACCTAGGTGCCCAGCTGCCCTTGGATCACCTGCTCTTTAACAAGGGTCCCCTCCCAGGGTCCATTTTAGGTCCATCTTGGTGGCAAGGGACAGAAACTGTTGAGTGGTTCAGGCTGAAAACAAAACAAAACAAAACAAAAAAACCCTCAGCTCATGTAACTCAAAAGTATGAGGTGATTTCAGGCATGGCTGCATCCAGTCCCTCGATTGAGCAGGAATCTATTTTGAGCACTGGGCTCTGCTTTCTCCATTAGCAGATGGGTGCACTAGCACTTCTAGTTCTTGCCTTACCGATTTATCAGCTCTGGTGGAGAGAAACAAAATTCTCCCTCAGATTACCAGCCCAGGTCCCAGAGCTGGCTCTCACTGGGGCCCCAGTTGTAGAGCAGGTGAGCTGAGCCTCCTCTGTGCCTGCTGGGATGGCCCACACAAGCCCCGCCTACTTCCTTCTCATGCTCACAATCCCAGGGTCTGTAGGACTGCTAAGACACCCAGGGGCCGTGTCATGCACAGGAATGTTCTGCAGCAGGACCTTGGGCTTAGTTTGGCCCATGACTTCAAATGAGCCTGCATGGACCCTGGTCTCCTTGCCTTTGCCACTTGCTAGCCCATGCATGTGGCTCAGGAGCTTTTATTTACTCACCTGTAAAATGGGCCTGTGACCTCCCAAGTTTGCCATGGGAAGGGTATGAAAGCATCCCTGGATAACCTGCATTTGCCCAGGCCTCTCTACGAAGCTTTTTGGGTCCACAGCAGGTAGCAGGTTTCCCAGCAACACAGACACACCTGCTGCCCTGCCCTGCCCTAGTCTCCCTGCTCTGCCCCGTACCTTCCCCCACTTACACCCCAGGGCCAGCTTCTTCTTCCCACTTTCCTCTGCACCAGAGGAGCTGGAGGGAGAGCTGCCTGCTCAGGGACTCAGCTCCTTCCTCCTGACCTTTCCCGGGATGTTATTAAAGCATTTCATGGGCAGCTGTGTCAGGGAAAAATTTACGAGGAAAAGGAAAATGTTTTAATTTGCACCGTAGGCAGGAGAGGAGCCTTCCCCTCCCAGCATGGCCCTGCTTCTGTGTGTGCCGAGGCGAAGGCTGGCCCTGGGTGGCACTCTGGGCTAAGAGGGGCTGTGCTGCCAGCCTGGGCATCGGGTTAGAGGTGGAGAGCTGGCCCTTCTCAGTCCCATGTCCTTGGACAACCCTAGCATAGTCTTTGAGGTGTGAACATGGCACAATGAGTTTCCACCAGTGGAGGGGAAGGTAGAGACGATAAAGTCAGTAGATGCCCAACCCACCAGAAACCAGGCCAGAATCAGGAGCTCTCAGCTCAGGGCATGCTCCTCGGGAGTTGGGGTAGGGTACTGGGTGAGCATCAGTGGCAGCCAATGCCCTGGAGGTGACCACACTTGGACTGCACCTGTGCGTGTTGCACCAGACCCTGCCGATTGCAGCTTGTCCTGGCTGTAAGGAGCATTGGGGGCCGGGGCGGGGGGGTCAGGACAGCTTCCATCCACTCTGACAGCAGACTCTGGGTTACTGTTTACTTTGTTCCGGCTGTGTTCTTATAATGCTTCATTCTCTTGCTGTTGCCTCTTGTGACACTGGAGTCAGAACCATGGCCAGAGCCTAGCAGGGGAGACTCTGCTCCCGCAGCCTCAGCTCCAGTGACTGCTAGCTGGAGACTGGGTCAGCAGGGCCCCTCGCTCCTGGGCTTGGCTAGACTGCTGCCTGAGCACCTGCTCATGGGGCCTGTCTCAGCAGGGGATTCTGAGTGGGAATTCCCCAGAGACTTCCCCTTTTGGCTTTTTCTAACCTGGCCTTCAAATCACCCTTCACCGTTTCTAAAGCTGAATTCTAGCAGCTTTAGGTCACTAAGGCTTAAGGTTTAAGGGGAAGTGGGGCATGGACTGATGTGAGGTCTCAGCACCTTGGAGCTCCCTCCAGTGCATAATGCCATCACAGCAAGGCTATGTGTGCACTCATACCTGGCAGACAGTGGTTTCCCTGCTGCTCTCAACCTGGGGGAGGGATGGACTCTCAGTGGATGGAAAACTGTCCTGATCAGGGTTGGGGGTGGAGGAAGACCGTGGATCTAGCTGCTCCCCAGCACTCCCAAGCCAGTTGCTAGTGGTGTTCATGCCCTCTGAAGCCTGAGCTGGCATTCCAGCCAGACATTGCAGCCCAGCCCTGAAGCTGCTTATGTTCAGCAGCTCAGCATCTCCTCCCAGAGTTTCTGCTCATACCTCCTCCTGCCTGCGCCTGGCTATCCCTTCCTGCTGCTGGAGACTGTCTTGCTAAGCCTCAGGAGCAGCCTGGGGCATCAAAAGTGCTGCCCCTGGGGAATCCGTATGCACCTTACCTAGTCCTGGAACTCCCTCCTGGGGCCCAGTATACCCTGCCTGGAGTCTCCCTACTGCTCTCCCACCGTCTATCTGACATCCCTCCCCAGGCGGGCTCCCTCCGCCTCTGCCTCCCACCCTACTGCCCAGAGCTGGTTTGATTCTCATAGTCTGGACTTCAGGGTGGCTTCCTTGGAGGAAGGGGTGTGGCCAGAGACCTCCTGGGGAAACTGAGGCATGGAGAGGACAGATCAGACAGCCAAGATTCCCCAATGGCAAAGATGCATCTCCAAGTCCAATGCCTTGTAGTCCCACATTTCACATCTCTGCCAGGCTCCCTGTGAGTCTTCTCTGGGGAAGAGTATATAGAAAGGGAGCTCCTGGCCACTGGCTTGCTACATGACCGTCAGTGATCTCGTCGCCTCTGCAGGCGTCAACCTATGGTTCAGTCCCAGGAAAGGACAGGTTGAATGCCTTCCAAATGCCTGTCCTTGGTCAGAGGTTCAGAGGATACAGACCCCAGCACAGGAAGCAAAGCATGACTAGGATAGAATGACAGCCACCAGACCAGAGGGTCCTCTTCATTAAGATGTGTGGATCCAAGATCAAGGCTGAAAGCTGCCCAGCCCCTTGCCTGGTTTTGAGGACTAGTCCCTGGGGCCATGTTGGCCCTCTGTTAACCCCTGTGTCTCCCACAGTCACACTGGGCCATCCCATACCTGTTCTGTATGGAGCTCTGTGCTGTGTGGGGCAGAGGACCTGATTGTTGCCCTCTGCTGGAGGCTCTGTGGTGATGGGGGCAGGAGTCAGTTGGTACACGTCAGAGAGTCTCACCAAGGAAGTGCTTCCTGAAGGAGAAACCAGCTGGCCAAGGTCGGGCAGTGACAGGACACTCCCTGGAGTGGTCAGGGGATCCAGGTGAAGAATTTTGTGTTGAAAATCCAGAAAGGTGCCTGCCCAGGTCAGGAAGCCACGGATGAAAGGGTATAAGGCCAGAGCATAGCAGGAGGCAGGCACACAGCGAGCAGGTGGGACACGAGGTCAGGAGTGGATGAAGCCCAGCAGAGGGAGCCAGGAGGTCAGGAGTGGATGAAGCCCAGCAGAGGGAGCAGGGAGCCAGATAACAGTGTGCTGATGGATAGTGTGAGAGGAGGGCAGGGGACAGAGGGGCTCCAGAGAAGTAGGCGGGGGGGGGGGGGTAGGTTCAGCACTGAGGCTATGTCCAGAAGCTGGCTGAGAGACAATGGCTCAAGCCCCACAGGTGAGGAGAGGTGAGGAGTGACTCCTTCCAGCTCACACTCAAGCTCAAGCCACTGAGGCCAGCGAGGTGCCTCACCCTGCAGCTCCGCTGACTGGCCAGGTGGACCCCTGGCCTCTGTAGGCCTGCCCAGCTTCCCTCCAGCAGATGGACTTGGGCTGGTCATTGCTGATCCCTGGCCAAGAAAGCTCTCCACTCCCTTGGCCACACAAAGAGGAGTTTCAGCAGTATTGAGTCAAAGTCAGATTGAGTCAAAGTCAGGCGTGTGCACAGTGGGGTCGCAACTTGTCATTTGCCTAAGCATTCATGGAAGCCGTGTTGTTCCTGGAACGGACTCTCCCTGCTGCTGTTAGCATTGGCTCCACTTGTCTCTACCATTGCATAAAACTTCTGACAGCAATTGCCACCATGAATTATTAGTGAGTCTGAGAGATGAGAACATGGCCCAATGAGTAGGCCCCATCTGGATACCCCAGCAAAACCCAGAGAGGAGAGGCAGACTGTGCTTGGGGAAGACAGCCCTTGTACATGGGAAGCAAGACCTCCCCATAGGTCCAATCCTCCCTCAGCTACCCTTCCCAGCCCCCCACCTGGTGAGCTCTCCCGACCCTTCCTCCTGACACCCCTCACCGTTGGCATCTTAATTGATCTCATTGTTCTCAAGCCCCTTGAGACCTGAGACTCCAGCTGTGCTTAAACAGAACAAAATCTCTTCCAATTTCCCCACCGTTTAAAAGAAAATTGAATTCTTTATCTGCAGTCTGGGGAGGGGAAGAGGAGGCCAGAGAGAAAAAGAGAGAGAATCGAAACCATGGGTCACCCCAGTCCTGCTCCCAAACTGCCCTGCATGCCTTCCCTGACTGGGGTGAGGGGGGGTGTCTGGGTCTATATCCTGGGTCCCTTTAATCCTCTCTCAGTTCCTTTCCAGCCTGAGGGGCTGGGGTGCAGTGTGGCCAGGGCTGGGAGGAGGCTGAACTGGCAAAGATTGACAGCCGGGAGTTGCTCTGTCAGGCCTCAGTGCTCCTAGCCTGTGTTGATCTTCTTAATCTAAATATCAATCCGTAAAACTGAAATAGGATGGAATGAAAGGCAGAACAGGCGCTAAAGAGAGGCTGTTCTCCCTACCAGCAGCCTAGGCTTCTGGGAGAGGCTAGACAGGGTGTTGGAGCCAAGCTTCCTGCACATCCAACCCCGAGGTGCCTGGTTCTGGTCCTGGTCCTGGGGAAGATGTGACAGGCTCAACAGATCTATCATTCGATTCATGGACTTACGGCATCTGGAGCAGGGGCCTTGTTGCCTGTTGGGGTTTGAAGCACCCTGCAGCCTCTGCCCCAGTGCCCTGAAAACCACCCTGTCCTTGACCAGGAGATCTGCTGCTGCCACCAGCCTTTGCCCAGTGAGGATCTGGTCACTCTCACATGACCAGGTCGAGGGCCTGGAGAGGTTGGGAGACACCACACACTTCACAACCTGTCACTCCTCTCCTATGTGTAACACACCTGGCCCAGAGGCTCAGTTGCCTGCCCCAGCACCATCAGCCAGTGGGCAGTGCAAACCCACTGCACAGCTCCTAGATGTTCCCCTCACATTTGCTGATCACCAGCAGGAATTTGGCTCTTCCCCATAGTCCCGGGTGAGCGAACCTGCAGGGCAGGAGCCATCCCCTCATTGGGTGACCTTGAGCAGGTGCCTGGCACCAGGTGCCTCAGCATCCTCATCTGGAAAATGAACAGTTTGCGCTGAATGCCTTCCAAGCCCTCTGTCTGTGCTAACAGCATGTGACTGTCTACCCCAGAAAGTCCCGTCCTGGGCTGAGAACCCAAGGCTCCCAGCCTTCGTGCCTGTCACAGATCACCCAGCAGTAGCTTAGCTGCTGATTGCTCCCACTCAGGTGAGTGCTCAGAGGATGCTAAAGTGAAGACGAAGCCCAACCCCCTGGACCAAGGGACAATAGTATCCCTGTGATTGACCAGGACCAGAGCGAGTACTTAGCTGCTGCCTGTGTGAAGTCGGCCTGAGCCAGGTGCTAGGAGGGCTGGGCAAGGAGTAGCCACCGGGGCCCTGGCTTGAGAGTGTATCCAGGGAGCAACTAGAGAAAGGCAGGGGGTCTACAGGGCAGTAGAGAGAAGCAGAGCTGGGCCTGTGGGATGGCTTTGTTTTTCTGCACGATGTTTGCAAGAGGAAATGTAGTTGGGATTCCTGCTAGGGCATTGCTGGAACAGTTGAGTCCCCTGTGCCCATGAGGTTGCTGATATTTTTCCATTTTAACCATGACCCACAGTAAAAACTTCATTTATCTGTGTGACCCAGGACAGCACTCACGGGCACATACATCCACAATAAAACAATGCAATCATTCACCCGAGTGGTTCCCATTTTGTTCTACTAGATTTCACTTTCTAAAATGCTGTTTGTGATGTACTAGATTGATTTTGTGACCTAAGTTTGAACATCTGTAGAAGGAGCCTTCTCCATTTCACTATCTGACAGCAATGAGGTGATGATGTTGGTGATGATAATGGCAAAATGATGGTGTTGATGGTGATAGTACTGAAGATAGTAGCAATGGTGATCATGGTAGTGATGATGGTGATAGTGATGGTGTTGGTGATGATAATGATGATGATGACAGTGTTGATTGTGGTGGTGATGGTAAAAACTGTGATATCATCTCATGTTTCTCACATGCTGACTACAAGGGACAGAGTGGGAAAGACCCCCAGTCCCACACTTGGACCCCCAGGCTTCTCATGACTCAGCCATTTCTGAGCTACATGACCAACTCGGTCATGTGTGTCTATGGCAGTGACCAGCAGAGAACCCTTAGCTCCCTACAGCTGCCTGAATAAGATTGAAATGTATTTCTTGCCTTTATAAAAGCATTAGAGCAGTGAGGAGCCTTGGGCAACTCCTTCAAGCTCTCTTGTGTACCATTCCTAGGCCATGTCCCTCGGCTGTGTGATCCAGTGTGGTGGCAGGAACCCCAGCCATCACCCCCACATTCAGGCTGCACACAGAGGAAGTAAAGAAGGGTACTTCCCCTCCCTTTAAGGAGACTTCCTGAAAGTGCCTTGCAAACTTCTGCCCTTGTGCCATTGGCCAGAACTTAGGCCATGTGGCTATGCTTATCAGCAAAAAAGGCTGGGAAATGTCATGCTTGGGGCAGGTAATGTTGTGCCCACCTGAAAGTCACAATTTTAGTGAAGTGGAGGTTGCAAGAAAGCTTGGAAGTTTAGTCTTTCTCTCTTGTCTCTGTCTCCATTTGCTCTTCTTAAACATGACGATGATGATGTTTCCCTATAGATCTGTTGTGGGAATCAATGTGATTATCATATAAACCGCTTAGTGCCATGCCTTATGCAACAGACACTAAAGACAGATATTATGATTCAGTGTGCCTGGCACCAAACTGGGCACCTTGGGGATGCATCAGGTCATTGAATCTCTGGGACGGCCTGCTGGGGATCCAGGTGGGCTCCCAGTGTGACAGGTAAGAGACAGCACTGAGGTCAGAGGAGTTAGCAGTGTATGGGGTCATACCGTGGGGAAGGACACACCTGAGGCACTGGCACTTGTGTTGCAGACATTAGAATCCTTTCTCTTTGCGCAACTTCCTTACAGAGGCCGAACCTTTTCTTAAAATGCAGGCTGGCCACAGTTCCAGGGCTCCCCCAGTCTCCCCATCTACTTGCAGGAGGTCCCCCAATCTCCCCACTCAGAGAAGAAATAAAAGCAAGACAAAAGGAGCCTGCAAGCCCCCACTGGATAACACTTGCATACTCATGGAGGTCATGCAGGCCTGCTGCCTGACTGTGGGATCCCCCTTCCCTCTGTAAGCCCCAGTGTCCCTGTGTGCTACAGGGGGAGAATGTCACCGAGTACAGGGGATGTCTTTGGAACAGAGGCTCGGGAGGTTACAGAAGTGAGGCGGGGAAGCCCAGGGTGGGGGCTGTTGCCAAGGGAGTGAGGGCTCCCAGCATGCCTGCCTCCTCCTGTCCTGTTGCACATGCAGACCCAGTATGTGTCACATCCTGGAGCCCCTCGCCTGGACTTGCATGACCCATGTGAGTGTGGCCATGGGTCTCAGCTGCTCTGGGTGATCCTGGGTGATTCAGGTTTCCTACAAGGGACTTTGACCTTAATCTCTTTTGGCAGTGTGGGGCTGTAAAATTCATTAGGGCCCCGCGGGCGGAGTGATGGAGATGTCAGTGGGCAAATCATGTGGGTGTTTAATCTATCAGATGTGTGGCTTGCCATTTAGGGAGACATCAAGAGAATGTGGGATCAATATGGTTCATTAATGGGTGGCACATGGCAGCCCAATCAGCGCCTGCCAACGACAGCAGACACGGGGGCCCAGTCACCTTGGTGGGAGGACATGTCCCTGCAGTGGGGGTGGGGTAGGAAGGGGAGTCTCCAGCCTGTGCCCAGATGCCTCCCTTCACCTTCCCGTTAAGGCTGGGAGCTGCTGTCCCCCGTGTATCCCATAAGGGCAAGGGAGGAAGAACGGGCCTGGTATGGTGGCCCTGCCTCTCCTGCTATCATCTCTCTGACACTGTCCCCCCCTCTCTACCCCATCACTCCTGGCCCCAGAGATGCTTGGTCTCTGACACTGCAGGGGTGGGACTGTGAAATGAAGTTGCTGAAGGTCGGATATAAACCCAGTAACCATGCTGGTAACCACACTGTGGGAACTCAAGAGGCTCCTGGATGAAGGCGTGCCACAGCCATGGTCACAATGCCATGCATGACGACCACTGGGAGGGGTGAGGGAGGAGTGCTGCTCCATGTCTGGAGACACTGAAGCCCTCTATGTGGTGCTTACTGGCACAGCCAGAACTTCCAGTCTGGGCTCTGACCTTGGACGAGGCGGCTTTGCCAGGCTGCGATTCATACCTTGCCCCTGAGGAGGTGCCCAACCAGGAAAGCACTCAAGATGGGCTCCTGAAAGGCCTGGCACCCACAGGCTCCGGCTGGACCCTCAACTCTGCTGCCCAGCTGCTGTGGGGCCCTGAGCAGGTGCCTGGCCCTCTCTGGGCCTTCACTTCCTCATCTGCCCAGTAGGAGAATGTGCCCCTCCCACAGGCTTTCACAGCCATCATTTGGGATGTGAGAAGCACCCCTCCTCCACTCGCCCTGGTGTTGGCTTCCTGAGGTGCTACAATCCATTGTCACAAGCCAACATGTGGTGACTTAAGCAACAGAAAGGATTCTCTTAATGTACCTGAGATCAGGGGTCCAGAAAGCAAGTACCTGCAGGGAAACTGTCCTTCCAGTGGGCCCACTCCCTGTGCTGTGGGGCTTCTGGCTTCCTGGCCTGCTTTCTTCTCCTGCCTCATACCCCTCCCCATCTCCCACCCTCGTCCTGCCTGTGGCATCCTATTCTCCAGGAAGCCCTTTCTGATTCCTGCTCCCCAGCCTTCCTCTGGTCCTTGGCTCCCTCACCACTTACTATCTGTACCATCCTCTGATTCTTAAGCTCTGGCCCTGTGTCTCCCCAGTGGGGCAGAAGGCTCCCTTAGTCGAGGGTGGGGTTAGTGTTCAAGGAATGCTGGGGTGACCTAGCCTGTGAATGACCAGGCTGAGTCACAGAGAACCTGAGGGTAGGGCTGGCTTGCCCAGCCCAGCAGAAGCAGAACCTCGGGCCTGTCAGGGAAACTGAGGCCTGAGGCAATGGAATAACTAATTCAACCCACATGGCCAGCCAGCAACAGGGCTCCTGACATCCAGTTGTGTGCCCAGCTTTGGAGTCAGACCCAAGTTCGAATCCAGCCTCTGCCACTTGAGCTCAGTGTCTGATTCAGAACTGCTGAGTGACTTCCTGCCTCTTGTGTACCCTCTCCGAGCCTCACTTTCCTTGTCTGTAAAATGAGGGATAGTGCTACCGCTCATGTCACAAGTCCAGAATATAGACTCTAGGCATAAGTACAGTACCTTCCCTGCAAGACCTCCTAAAACCCAGTGAGGACAGATGGAGGGGGCTGCAGTTACTATTTGTATTATTATTTTATTGTTTGAATCACAGATTTACAGAGAGGAGAGACAGAGAGAAAGGATCTGCCATCTGCTGATTCACTTCCCCCAAACTGCCACAATGGCTGGAGCTGGGCCAATCTGAAGTTAGGAGCGTCTTCCAGTTCCCCAACTTTGGTGCAGGGGCCCAAAGACTTCAGCCATCCTCTGTTGCTTTCACAGGTCATAAGCGTGGAGCTAGATCCACAGTGAAACAGCTGGGACTAGAACTGGCATCCATGTGAGATGCCAGCACCTTCCCCCACAGATACTGTTCTGCAGCTGTACCCAGTTAGGCTCTTTATCTGTCGAATACCCCGCCTTCCTGAGTAGTTTCAGAATTAAGGGTCAGTGTGTCAGATGGCCTGCACAATGCCAGCCCACAGCCAGTGCTCAGTAAGGGTGCAATCTTGAGTATATCCCTGTCCCTGGGGGCTTCCACACCCCTCCTCTGGCATTTCTAAGCAGGAGACCTGGGGACTGCCAAACAGGGCCAGGCATTTGGTGTAGGAGCTGCTGGCCATCGTGCTCATATTGGATGTGCCGTAATTTTTCCCTTAATGATTCCTTCAGGCACGAGCAGCTGGCCCCTGCAATTTGCTCCCCATCATTTTATATTTCTAGAGGTTAAAACAAAATAAAGAAGGGGTCAGAGGAGCTCAGGAGAGCACGACACCTGTGATGGTAACACAGCAGGAGAACACCTGCCAGCTCTCCTCCCAGGGTGGACTCTGGGGGGTCAACAGTCACGGGAGCAGCCCTCCCACAGGGCTCACAGCGCCTCCTGCTGGCTGACAGAGGGAGTCCTGGGCGAGCAGAGCTGCAGCGGGAGACCTGGGGCTATAGGAAGAATACTTAAAATTAGGGGGATGGGAGTGACAAAAGTCGTCGCAGGTGGAAGTGCCCCTGTTCTCCAGGCACAGAGCTGAGGCCCCTCGTGCATGTCCTCCCTTTCATCCTCGCAGCTGTCCCACAAAGCAGCTACTATTTTAGCTCCATTTTACAGGTGAGCAAGTTGAGGCTCAAGTGACTTACCATGGACCTCCTTTCCCTCTGAGCTCTGCTGCCTACCCCTGCTTAACCTCTGTTAGTCTTTCTCGCTCTTCCCTCCCTGTCTGCCCTCCCTCTTCTCCTGTGCTATCAGATTCTCTTCCCTCCTTAGGGAACTTGTCTACCTCAGACCTTTCTCAGCTGAATCATTTAAGAGCAATCCCATTCCTTCTCTGCTCATTTGGCTGGTGTTTGTTGGATGCCTTCTGACTCCCAGACCTTGGATGGAAACTGAGGAACCCTGGGGACTGACGCAGATTTGGATCCCACCCTCTCAGAGCTTCTGTTCTGGTGGGGGAGAAGGCCAGCCCGCATTTGCCTGTCATAAGCCTGACTTTGTCCCCCTAACTGTCCAGTAAGACACATCAGCCCCAGATTCTAAAGCCACCCTGGTGTACCCCAGCTACCTGGTCCATGCCTTCCTGCCTCCCCCAGTGTCTGTGCACCTGCCTTTGTGCCTCCTCTATGAGTGTCTTTCTGCTGCCACCCAGGGCTCTGTCCCAGCAGCAGAGTAGCATTTGCAAATGCAGGTGGCTCTACACGTGACACAGGTGGTGCCTGCTGAGCACAGGCTTGGGAAGGAGCATAGCAGAATGAGGAAGACTTAGGAGCAGAGGTTGGCAGGGGGAGGGCTGCCGGGCAGGGCTGATGGGGATGGGCACACTACTCAGGAGGTGAGCAGCACACACACACACCCAGCCCCATGTCTCACTTGGGCTTAGGGCAGAAGTTCATGACTCTGCATTTAAAAAAAAATTTTTTTGAAAGAGAGATGGACAGGCAGAAAGAGACAGAGATGTTCCATCCACTGGGTCACTGTCCAGATGTCTGCAACAGCCAGGGCTGGGCCAAGCTGAAGCCAGGAGCTAGGAGCTCCATCCAAGTCACCCATGTGTGTAGGAGGTGCTCAAGTGTTTGGGCCATCACCCCTGCCTTCTGGGATGCACATTAGCAGAAATCTGGACTCAAAGACAAGGCAGGACTCGAGCCAGACTCGAGCCAGACTCAAGCCACAGCACCAAATACATGTTCCCTGATTTTGTTGAGGCTGCTGTGTGTCTCCTTGCAATGTCCCCCTCCCCTCCTGCTTAGGAAAGCACCCTGGCTGTTTGCTGCTCTCAGGAAAACCAAACTGAGAAATCTGGACACCTTCTCTGTGTTGGTGCCAGGATCAACTCGTAATGTCTGCCTTGGGCACAGGTAGCAGGTAGAGTGATTCACAGTGGCTCCTTTTCCTTTTCTCTGCAGCCCTCGCCCATTCTAGGTCCCTCCCTCTTCCCACTCTACCGCACATTCTGTCTCCAGGCTCAGCTTTCTCTTGTTGTAAGGCCTCTCACAAGCTTAGTAGGCTCAGAGCAGACACCAGGCACTTGCCTAAATATATCAGGTTTCCATGATCCACAGCACCTCTCCCCTCATCACCTTCCCTGCACTTGTTGCTCACCCAGAACATTCACCTTATCTCATACACAAAGCCCAACAGGAGACATTTTTCTTGGAGTCCCATAATGTCCTCCTCTCCTTTGGAGTGTGGCCACTCTAAGGAAGGCCCATGGTGGTGCTCAAAGCAGCAGCCAAACTTGCCCCTTGCCCCCAGTGCCTACCTGCTAGACCATCATCTGCCAGTCCTGGCTCCCTTCTGAGTTGAGAGGGGGGAATCAATACAACTAGGGAAACAGGGGAGACTGGGTGCTATTTCCTGGCCTCCCGGAGCAAGGCTGTCATCCTGGTGTCTAGCACGGGGCCGTGTTGAGGTTACCAGGGTTCTGGATAGGCAGGTGCTCACAGCTGAGTCCCGCTGCCTCCTGCTCTGTAGCTACTCCAGTGCCCAGAGCTTGCAGGAGTGCAGTTAATCTGCCGTAGTTCAGAGAGTTATCCAGGGGGCTCGGCGCATGATGAATGGGAAAGGCATGCCCAGCGCAGCACCGGGGCTTGCGGAGCTGTTTAAAAATGCATTCTCCCATGTAAATTTCTGCTCCATCAATCCCGATGACATGTCAAACATCGCCATTGTTTCCTGAACAAATTGTACCGCGTGCCCTTCTCTGCAGATCTGTGCACGGGAGCAGAACTGCACGCCAGCACAGCCGCCTGCCGCCATGGCTGGTACCCAGAGCTGCTGGGTGGCAGCTGGGTCTGCCTTGCTTCAGAGCAGAAGCCCCGTGCGGGGCACCCGATCACGCGAGCGTGACGGCAATGTGGGGCTGGCAGGGAGTGATTGAGTGGGTACCTACCAGCTGGCCTTGCCTATGGGGAGATACACAGGTGGCTGGGGAGAGGGAGGAGGGGATCACAGAGATTGAGGGTGTGTGTGTGAGAGAGAAGTGTAAAAGCACAGGAGGGAAGAAGGGAGAAGACAGAGGACGCGCGGAGAACACCCATGCCCTACGAACGGGTGGGGAGTTTGTGCTGAGAGATAAGAAGGTGTTCATGCTATCCCACATGGGTGACCTCAGTGTTCAGCCACAGCTGAAGGAGGGGCTACAGTCAGGGGGAGATCCAGGAGAAGGATGGAGGGTTGAGGCCAGAGGAGCAGGTGTGACATACAGGGGCTGTGGGGCAGGCCTGGCATCTCCAGATGAAAATCTGCAGAGTCACAAGGAGGGGCCACAGCAGGTGCATGGAAAGTGTTGGTACCCAGAGTGGCCCTTGTTCTGAGCAGATGAGTGGATGAGGGCAAGAGATGGTGACTGCTCATTGCAGACAGGTTGGTTAGAGGGCCACTCCTGGGAAGGAAGGTGACCTGGAGAGGACAGGAGGACCTGCCCACTGCCTGGCTGCCCTGGGAGAGGGCATCAGAAGACAGGGTTGGCAGCCTGGGAGAAGCCTCCCCATAAGGGTGCCGGGGGAAGAGTCTAGGGGCCTGGGGCAGGAAAACACCTTTAGCCTCTTCAGCAGGTGACACCAGCTTGCACCAGCAGCTTCCCTGACTGAGCATAGACTGAGGCCAAGCCCTGGGGACAGGGCAGGAGTCCTTAGTTAAGGGTCTGTGGGAGCCTGTTTTTGGGCAGGTGAGTGTCTCAACTGAAGAAGGGAGGGGTTGAGTGCTGGGAAGGCAGAGATCCAGCCACTTCGTTGAGGGCTGTGGCTGGAGCTGCAGCAAGGCTGTGGGTGGAGCCACTTCTGACAAGAGAGACCCAGCTTCACCAAAGAGAGGAGCAGAGGAGAGGCTGCACGCCCTCCTGGTCTAGCACAGCAGTAGATGGACCTTGGGCGAGCTGGTTGATCTCTGTGAGCCTTAGCTTCCTCTCTGTGTGACATGTGGGTGGTGCAGGTGCTGGTACTGGGAAGATGGAGTCAAGAGCAGGAAACACTTGGCAAATGCCATGGCCACAGGTTAATGCCCATAACAAAGAGGCAGGGTCACCCCCTCGCCCCCTCCCCACACTGCAGCCAGGACAAAATGTGGCCAATCTGGGAATGTGGCCATCACCTCCACTCAACTTGTCTTAATCTTAGGAACTGTCCCCTCCCCATCCACAACCTGAATGTATTTAAAATTCCCCCCTCTTCGAGTTCTTATCCTTGTCTGCACTTGGACTGTTTGGGTCTCTTACTATTCCGATCCTAAGTCACATTCCAGTGAGGGCCTTGTCATGCTTCTGGCTATGACTTTGGTGCCTATCATAGCAGTTTGCAAGAGCTCAAAGCAGTGGAACTGCCTGAGGGGACTGAGTGAGTATCCAGCCATGTCTCCTGGAAGCTGGCAGGCATCTCCCACCTGGTCCTTCCCAGTGGTTGCTACTCGACCACATGCAGGACCATTCTGTGAGTTACCCATGCCTCCTGCTCTAGCAGGAGAACAGAACTTTGGGAATACTCTAGAAACCTCGGCGTCTGAGTGGCCCATTGCCCACTGTGGTGTCTGCAGAGGAAGGTCACACTGGGACTAGGAAACACAGATTTTGCTTCGTTTGGCAAAGATGTTGAACCCCTGTGCAGGGCACAACATAGGATGTATAGGGAGGAAAATGGGCTCGCAGTTCTCAGTGGCCATGGGCCCTGCTGTGTGTGCCTAGGCAGGTATTGCTGGGGTGGGGGCTGGAATTAGAACCCATGAGTGGACAGGACACTCTCTAGAGGAGGGGGCATTTGGCATGGACCCTTGGGTGGATCAGAATTGGGACAGCAATGATGGGTGGAAGCAATAATGAATCAACAGTGAGAGAACGCTTTGGAGTGCATTGAGGAAGAATTCAAGAGCACAAAGCAGGTGGCAGACACTCAGGGGCTGCGTGTCCCATGGGTACCAGATGGCCTTTACCATGGGCACCTGAGGGCAGCTGTGAGGCCTTGGCCAGGTACTGAGCATCATTATGACCCAGTTTTCTAGTTAGTAAGATGTGAGGGGGAGGGGGTGTTCCAGCACTCACCTGGAAGGTGAATGCATTTACCTACAATGTGTTTCACACATATGTGGAGGCACAGAGGAGGTGACACATGGTGAAGTAAGTGCCTTCCCTGAGCGGCTGCTATGTCCTGGCCCTATGTCTGGCTCTCTGGGCATGTCTGGGCTCCACCACCCATGTTTGAGTCATATACAGGCCCAGCTCCTGCGTCCCTGTATTGTCAAGTTGAGAATCTGAGTGAGTGCCCCTAGAGTTGTGGGGATAAGGGGAGGGTCACCCTCCAGGCAGAGCCAGGTGTCAGGAACTGCACATGCGTCAGTCAGGGTCAGAGGTGAGGCTGGATACATGTGTAGAAGAGGGGGGCTTTCCCTGTGGCCAGTCTTGTTGCCCTCTCCTTGAGCCAGGTTGCCCCACCCCTGGCCAGGGCCCAGGCTCAGCTTTTTTTTTTTTTAAAGATTTATTTTTTATTATTTTTTTATTGGAAAGGCGGATATACAGAGAGGAGAGACAGAGAGGAAGATCTTCCGTCCGATGATTCACTCCCCAAGTGAGCACAACGGGCCGATACTATGCCAATCCGAAGCCAGGAGCCTCTTCTGGGTCTCCCACGCGGGTGCAGGGTCCCAAAGCTTTGGGCCGTCCTCGACTGCCTTCCCCAGCCACGGGCAGGGAGCTGGAAGGGAAGCGGGGCCGCCAGGATTAGAACCGGCGCCCATATGGGATCCCGGGCATGCAAGGCGAGGACCTTTAACCACTTGCGCCACCGCGCCGGGCCCCCAGGCTCAGCTTTTTGTCCTCCTCTACCTCATGCATTTGAAGAATTAAACTCCCCTCCCCTCCCAGGAGAGCATGCAGATTTCATTGTATGGCAGCTGCACCAAAGGACTCTGGAACCATCCTTGGTCAGCAGGGGTGAGCCAGGCAGGCCAAGAGAGGTGCTGGGAAACCAGGAGCTGTGACCATGCCCAGCTCTGTCTGAAGAAGGCATAATAGCTTGGGGGCTGCTAGTGGAGCTGATTCTACCATGATGGTGGGCCCTGTCCTCAAGGTCAAGGGGACTGACTGCCAAGACTTGGGGAGGAGGTTCCTCTCCAACGGCCCAAGGGCATACTGTAGGACTCACAGCTCTGAAGGACTCATATGCTTCCTCTATCTGCCCCTCTCTTCCTCCTCCCCTCCCCTGTCCTCCTCCCTGGAGTTGGCTGTCTATTTCCAAACACTGAGAAGTGTCTTGTGTATGCTAGCTCCTGTCTGTGCCAAACACTGAGCCCAGCTGGTGCCGGTCCTGCCCTCTGCCTGCCTCAGACCCCAGAGGCACTGTTGAGTCACTCAGTGGCCTTGGTTGTTGGTATTGTCCTGGAACTGGGGTCTTCAGCCCATACCAGCCCCTTGCCAAGGGGCTGGCTGGCATCACAGATCCTTGCCCACCTCCCTGAGTCCCGGTTAGCTGACAGCTAATGCAAGCATGGTACCTAGTATCACTTGGAGGACTGAGCACACCAGTGGTTCTGGGTCTGTGGGAGCAACTGTTAGGCAGAGCTTGAGTTTCTCTCCTCTCCTCTTGGGTAAGCAGGCTCCCCTGTCCCTGAGAATGAGTGCCCGCCTGATTCAAGGCAATCCCTGCTGGTGCCTGAGTGTAGGCAAGATGCCTTTAGGAGGTGATGCCTGGGCCTCTGGGCTGCAGCACTGTCCTATTTTTAGCTGTGACACATCAGCACACTAGTTCCTCCTTGGCCTTGGTTTCCCCAGCTGTAAAGTAGACATGGCACTAATAATGGTACCCACGGAACAGGGCTGCTTGTGAGGGAGGTGAGAGGCTGATGCGTACAAGGTGCTAGGTAAGATGGAGGCTTAGGGCAGGGAATGGGCAGTCAGTGCCCGCTCAGAAGGCAGGTCGTGTCACTCAGTACCATGCTTTGCACCTGTTCACACACATTCCCTTAAGCACCAGCCAGTGGCAGGGCCAGAGGCAGGAACACACTCCCAGGGGTGTCAGTGGTGGGGGCACTAGCTGGCCAGTGGCACAGAGGTGGTCTTGCAAGAGCAGGCAGCCCAGAGGCCCAGGCATCACCTCCTAACAGAACCATGTCTTCCAAGCAGCTGAGACCTTGAGTCTGAGTACGGGCATTGTTCCGTTCAGTTATGGACCTGACTGCTCAAAGTGAACCGATTGAACACAGATTAGGTTTTTCTCGAAGAATTCAGACTGATGATAAGGAACAGAGTTTAGTGGATTGCACAGAATCAGGGAGCTTGAAAAAGCATCTCAGAAAAGGCTTGCAGCAAAGGCATCCAGACGCATGTTTGTAAGCAGAGCCTTCCTCCACTGTGAAGCAGACAGAAGTGGCCCCAAGCTTGATGGCCTAGCGGCTAAAGTCCTCGCCTTGAACACTCCGGGATCCCATATGGGTACTGGTTCTAATCCCAGCAGCTTCACTTCCCATCCAGCTCCCTGCTTGTGGCCTGGGAAATCAGTCGAGGATGGCCCAAAGCTTTGGGACCCTGCACCCATGTTCCTGACTCTTGGCTTCGGATCGGCACAGCACCAGCCAATTCAGTCGCCTGGGGAGTGAATCAGTAGACAGAGGATCTTCCTCTCTGTCTCTCCTCTTCTCTTTGTATGTCTGACTTTGCAATAAAAATAAATAAATCATTAAAAAAAAAAAAAGACGTAGTCCCAAAGCCAGCCTGAAGTCCCCCCTCCTGGCACAGGTGGGTGGACAGTGACCTAGATAGGGTACAGGAATCAGGACTAATTCTGTCGGGGACAGCATCCACAAAGCTGTGCTTGACACTGAATGAGCGACAGGCTTGTTACAGAAGCCAACCCCTGTGATAACCACCTTGTCTTGGCGAAGGGAGGGGTGGGAGTGGAGAGGGGCTGTCCTGGGGTGGCCTAAAGGAAAGAGCACTGGGCAAGGGGCAGGGAGGTCAACAGAACCCCACTCTGCGTTTGAGCCCTGGAGTGGCAACAGGGCTACCCCATTCTTTGCTGAGTTCTGGGCCTCAGTTTTATAATCTGTGAGATGGGTAGAAGTGTCTGTCTTCCCATCACCTAGATGGCAATGAGGATAAAATGAAGTTGCAGTAAACATGTATGTCCTGTGATGTCAAGGGTGTGACAGCCATGTGGGTCGTCCGTGGTCACCATCATACTGTGTTACGAGCAGGCAAGGGCAGGCAGGGAAGTCGGAGTCACAACCTGAAACCACCAGGGCCTGGTAGCTCTGCCCTTGCCCACGGTGTCCCAGCCGTACTCTGAGAAGAAATCTCTTACCCCAGGCACTATAGGTGGCCAGCGTCAGGGCAGGCGGCTCCCACTCCTGCTACCTGTTTCTGCAGGGAGAGGAGTAAGGAGGACAGGTGGAGACAGCAGCAGCCTGCATCTAGAAGAGGCTGCCCTGCAGGGTCTGTCAGCCCCATGCCTGCAGAGGGCTGGTTCTCCGGGCAGAGAATTGGGGTGGGTATTTGGGTCGCAGTTGAGATCTGTGTCCTGCACCCGAAGACCTGGGTTTGAGTCCCAGCTGCAGCTCCTGATGCCAGCTGCCGGCTGATGCAGACCCTGGAGACAACAGGGATGGCCCAAGTCCTTCAGTGCCGGTCATCCACATGGGAGACTTGGATGGAGTGTGTGGCTCCTGGCTTCAGCTTGGCCCAGTCCTGGCTGTTAGAGGCTTTTAGGGAATGAATGAAGAGATGGAAGCATCCTCTCTTTCTCTGCCTCTTAAAGCATGAAAAAATAAAATTGAAGGAAAGACCTAGAATCCCTTACTGGGGTCTCTCTCACTGGGCACAGCCCACCTGGGGCCACCCAGGGCCACTGGGCAGCATGGCTGTAGAAAATCCATCCTGGGCTGGAGGAATTGACAGGGTTGGGGGAGAGTATAGAGGTTCCTGGGGCCCTCTGCTGAAAGCCTGGGGAGCTTCCATGGGGCCTGGCCATAATGGCTTACCGTTCTTACTGTTGCAGGCCACAGACAATGACGTGGGCACCTTTGGGGAAGTCAACTACTTCTTCAGTGATGACCCTGACAGGTAAGAACTTCCCCAGCTCCAGCTCAGGGGCTTCAGGTGCTGGGCCTGCTTCCGGAGCATGGGACTGGGGATCAGACCCCACTGGCACTACTGTTGCTTTGACCCCAACTGTAGTCCAGCCTTCATCCAAATCCTCTATCCTCTGAGTTCTCCAGGCCTACTTTCTCCAACCCTCCAAAGACAACCCTGGCCTCGGGCATAGATCAGTCCATGTCTCTGCAGGCACTGCCAGGGTCTTCCCACTGCAGCCTGAAGCCACAGTTGTTTGTGTAGTTGGCACTTGACCAAGAGTTTCAGGCATGCTGACTTATACTATGCCTATACCGAATGCTGGAGGTATGCAGAGCTGGCCATTGTCACCGTCTCCTGTTACAGCTCAGAGAAGCTAAGACGCTTTTGTCCAAAGTCACTCAGCTGTTGAGTGCCACAATGAAACTTTAGAATGTTGGCTGCACCCCTAAGACCTGCAGCTCCCAGCAGGAGGGGTGCCCGAGGTACAGTAGCTGTTAGCTGTGCCAGCCTGGCTCTGGCCCCACCACCAGGGGGATGTGGTCCTGGGTAAGACCTGGCCACCTTTCTCCTTGATCTTCAGTCCACCTAAGCTCAAGGAAAAGCCTCTCTTTCATGTTTAACTTGGTTAAAGGCCAAGTTGAATGCACAGGGGCAGGTCAGCGTCTAAGCATGGAGGATCTACTGCTGTGGGAGCCCAAGACAGCAAGCTAGCAGCATCAGTGTGTGTCACTGACCCTGTCCCCTAGGTGGATAGTCTAGACTGGAGACTGGCAGATAATGTGGCATCCTCAGCCACTCTGTGAGGTGCCTCAAAGGGGGAGGAGAGAGATGGGCATTTGGCCTAGGACACCAGCACCCCATGTCACAGTGCCTGGCGCTGGCTCCCAGTGTCAGCTCCTGTCCCTGCTGATGTACTCAGGGAGGCAGCAGGTTGTGGGAGACCCCGACTGAGTTTTAGGCACCTGCCTTTGGCCTTGCCCGGCTGCACCTGCAATGGACATTTGGAGAGTGAACCATCTCTGTCTGTCTTTCACAGCAGATGTTTCAAAATGGATGGAAGGTGTCAGCAGTGGCTGACTGCCCAGGAGCATACCCAGGGTTCTTAGGGAACACATGCCCAGGTTCTCCAGTCTGATCATCTTGGGTCTCCTCATCACTTCCCACCTTTTGGATCTGTGGCCTTCCCCACCTCTGAACCAGCACCTTCCAGGCTGGACGGCTGGCTCTGGGGGGACCAGGCATGAATGTACAGATATCCACAGACAGCTCAGAGTTTTGCTGCACCTTGCTCCTCCCCAGAGACATTTGCCAGCCTCCCACCTGATCCTGAGTCCCAAGAGCTAAATGCTTGAGGGAGGACCCAGCACCTTTCCCTTGCTGAGTCTGTGGTGCCTATTCAGAGCAGGCATGTGCAAAGCCATCTGGGGTGGCAGTAGGTGGAGGTACCCGATGGCTCTAAGAAGATGGTCACTGTGCCCCCTTGGTTAAATCAGCTTCTGCACTCAGGACCCAATCCACCCCACTTCACCTCCTGATTCCAATCCCTACCCACTTCCTGCAGAAGAAGATGCTCTTAGGGCCAGCATTGTGGCTCTGTGGGTTAAGATGCTGCCTGTGCTGCCTGCATCCCATTTGGATGCTGGTTTGAGACCCAGCTGTTGCACTTCTGATTCAGCTCCCTGCTTATGCATTCAGGAAAATAGTAAAAGATGACCTAATTCCCTGCACCCCAGCACCCTCATAGGAGATCTGGGTGAAGCTCCTGGCTCCTAGCTTTGGCCTGTGCCAGCCCTAGCCATTGCAGCCATTTGGGGAGTGAATCAGTGGATGCAAGATGGAAAGTCTGACTGTCTCTCTCCTTCTTTCCTCCCTCCCTCCCTCCCTCCCTCCCTCCTTCCTCCCTCCCTCCCTCCTTCCCTCTCTTCTCCCTCCTTCTTTCTTTCTTTCTTTCTTTCTTTCTTTCTTTCTTTCTTTCTTTCTTTCTTTCTTTCTTTCTTTCTTTCTTTCTTTCTCTCTTCCTTCATTCTTTTCTTTCTCTCTCTCTCTCTTCCTTCCTTCCTTCCTTCCTTTCTTTCTGAGTTGAAAATCAAGTTACACAGAAAGAAACAGGATCAGTCTTCCATCTGCTGATCAGTGCCCCCTCCTAAGCAGCCATGGGGCCAGAGCTCAGCCAGTCTGAGGCTAGGAACTTCTTTTGGATCACCCACATGCATCCAAGGGCTCACACACTTGGACCATCTGCTGTTTCTTTTCCAGGTGCATTAGCAGGGAGCTAGATCAGAAGTGAGGCATCCAGGACTCAAAACAATGCCCATATAGATGCCAGCACTGCAGCTTTACTCAGTGTACCAAAGCACCAGCTTCCTGCACTGAGTTTCAGAGAAGTAAATAAATCTTTAAAAAAATAATAAAAGAAGTAGCTGCTCTTATGAAAGAAAAATGGAAGAGAAGGCAGATTTCAGACTCCATGCATTGCTGTTCTTCCGCTTGGCAAGGACAGACCCATAGTCAGCCTGCCTTGCTCAGGGTGGCCTCTTTGTCCTCCTCCTGACGCAGGTTCTCCCTGGACAAGGACACTGGGCTCATCATGTTAATTGCAAGACTGGACTTTGAGCTCATCCAGCGCTTCACTTTGACCATCATTGCTCGAGATGGAGGAGGGGAGGAGACCACAGGCCGGGTCAGGGTCAATGTGCTGGATGTCAACGACAACGTGCCCACCTTCCAAAAGGACACCTACGTGGGTGCTTTGAGAGAGAATGAGCCTTCTGTCACACAGCTGGTGCGACTCCGGGTAAGAGGCTGCCCACCTTGTCCTGTGCCCTTCACTTCCCCCTTGGGTAGCCACCTAAGAGGGGTCTACCTCCCATCCCTAAAGCTGCTGCCCAGAGCTGGGAGTTGATTCTCAGGCCATGCCAAATCCCCCTGAACCCCACTTTGTATCCCGGTGACCGAGCTGAGGTGCATACATAGTCAGCTCATGCTTCAGGTCACTGTGTAGCAAAAAGTTGTCCCTCACCCCCACCTCTTGTGGCAAGAACATTGAGTGGATGGCAGTCCCCACCTGAGCCCACTGAGGTCTGCTTAGAATTCAGAACCAGCTGCTGCTGCCAGGAGCCATGGGAATCCTGGGGTCTGGTCCTGTCTTACGGAAGGGGTATACAAGGGAAGAGGCAGGCCAGGGGTGACCTCTCCACTGGGACCCTGTGCTCCCCTCCCGGCCCAGCTCTAGCACACCCAGAGTGGTAGGAACCCCCAGAGGCCCTGAGGCATCAAGGACAACCTGAGAAGAAGCTAAGCAGTTCAGCTGCCCTAGAAGATAGCCGGAGGGTTGTCTGGTTCCTGTCCCAGCTCCCAGGGACTGTGTGGTCTTCGTGCCCTGGGCAGTGATCAAACAGAGTGACCAACACTGTGACAGACTCTGGGATGCAACAGGAAGTGAAAAGCTGCAGGGTCCTGCTAAAGGCCTAAGCAAGACAGGCAGAAAACAAATAAGAGGTTATTTGGGTAACTGGGTGGGCGCACAGCAGGTTGCCCCCATCTGAATATATTTCTATTGTCAAAGCCAAATATTTGAGGCCTGGCCCGTTACAAAGAAGTCTGCTCACTTAGTTCCCAAGTGGAGAGGCTACCAGTTCTACAACTGGGAAGCCCTGAGGGTGAGGTCCTCCTGGCTCCATCACAACATGTCAGGAGGCTCCACAGCAGGAATTCAAGGAAGAAAGGCCACAGAGCAAGGCGGCAAGTCAGGGATGCAAGGCAAGCCAGGCTTACTCTAGTGTTGCTGCCTATTGCTGCAGGAACTACCCAGGGGCTCAAGAGCTACGCTGATCCCAACCCAGGATGGTTTCCCCAGGGAGCCCAGTCCCCTTCCACTAGACATCCACCACTCTTAATGCCTCTGGGCACTGGGAACCAGGCCTCCAGCTCCTGCACCCTTAGAGGACAAGCCACATCCAAACCATCTCAGGCCCTCACTTGACATATAACTCAGGGAGGGTTTCTATGGCTTGGGATCTGAAGCTGGGGTGGAGGGTGTGAGAGAGAGCCTTGCACCTGCCAGGACCTTTCCCAGACTTGAAGAGGTTGAGAAGCAGCTGCCCTTGGCTCGCGCCTGCCCCATCCCTTGAACCCTCATGTTCTACAGGCTCATGGGGCTGTGTCTGCCCTCTCCCTTCCAGGCTACAGATGAGGACTCACCTCCCAACAATCAGATTACCTACAGCATCGTCAACGCCTCCGCCTTTGGCAGCTACTTCGACATCAGCGTGTATGAGGGCTATGGAGGTAGGTGGGTTATGGCAGCCACAGCATGGCCTGGGGAGGGGGCGGCACACCTCTGAGTGCTGGCTGGTGGTCTGGGGGCCAGTGCTTCTCTCGCCCAGATGAGCTCCTGCCCTTAAGGACTGGGTCAGCTTACCTTAGGGTCTTTAACAGTCTCATGTCAGCTTGATCCTTACTTTAGGCCATAGCCAGTACCACAAGAAAGCAGGATTCTAGATCTTTCCAGAATCGGTGGGGTCCCTGCTTCTTGTTACACTGCCCAGGCAGGTCTTCCCAGGTCATGGCATGTCTCTCCCTGACCCACATGTGATTTCTCATTCTGCACCTTACTCTACCAGCCAGCCTCACTGTGAGTCCTGGCCCCTGCCCATGGCCCTGGCAGGAAATAGCACAGTAGCAGCAGCGACCTTAAACTTCAGGATCCCAATAGAGACCACCCCCTCCCCCTGTACTTCTCAGACAAGGAGCTAAGACCCAGAGATGGGAAGCAGCTTGCTTGAGGTCACCCAGCAAAGATGCCCAGTCTTGTGCGATCTGCCCCCAGAGTCCAACCCCTTTGCACCCCTGCATGCTGTTTGCCGTCAAGGCTCAACTCATCTATTCCTTTGGCCAGGAAAGCCGGGTTTTATGCCCTTGACATTGCTCCCTAGGGAGAGTGACCATCACCTCTGGTGAGCACAGAGGGTTCCCCCAACGCCTCCCCATGCCTGTGTGAACACAGAATAGGACCAACTGACGTGAAGACACCCAGTGTGGACAGCAGGAGAGGAAGTCAGAGACCCCAGGCCTCTCCCTGAGCTCCCTGCCAGTCCTACCAGTCCTGCCTCTCAGCTTTGGAGTTCTTTACTCTGAGGCATGCAGAGCACTGCTGAAGCTGAGGCCTGCAGCCCCTAATCCAAGCCCCCCCACACCCCCTAGGAATCAACACACTGCTCCAGAGGCCTGGGAACTGGCAGGAAAGGCCTGGAGGGCCAAAAGTGGCAGAGTAGGAGAGAAATAGATGGGGCCAGAGGGTATGCCCACCTCTGCCACACTGATGGGCCCTCCCTGGGAAATGAACAGTGAATCTGTGGGTGTCCAGAAGGAGACTAGGTTCAAGAGGCCGAGGTGTGTCACCCTGCAGGCCTGAGCAGCTTTCGGACTGCAGCAGGGAGACCCACGGCAAGACAGACTGACAAGCAGACAGGGGTCCCGGGAAAGGGACCTTAAACACATGGCTGTACCTTTCAGAGCCTGGCTCCTTCTTTAAGCTCAAAGCAGGTTCATCCCAGGGAGCTAAGCTCAGGGCCTGGTACAAACCAGGCCCTCCATGCACCCACATCTCCACCACAAGGCTGTAGGTTCAAACACAGGAAATGAAGCATCAGCCGTGCCAGCTGCACCCATGCATGAACCCGGCTGGCCATGCAGTGAAGCCGCCTCACAGGAGGGCACTGGGTATGTTCCTGTCGTTCCAGTGATCAGCGTGAGCCGCCCCCTGGATTATGAGCAGATACCTAATGGGCTCATCTACCTGACGGTCATGGCCAAGGACGCTGGCAATCCCCCTCTCAATAGTACTGTGCCAGTCATTATTGAGGTGTTTGTAAGTATCTGGGACTGTGGGCTTTGCCCTGCCAGAATTAGGGTAAAGAATACCTCCCAGGGTGTCAGGTCCCTGCCTGGGTGTGGTACTGGATTCCCCATGTTCTCAGCTGTCCCCTTAGCTCAGGCTGTGACCTTGGCTGCCCCATTAGCCTCTGCCACAGCTGCAGTGACGAGGCTACTTCGCAGTGTGGGCAGGAGAGGCCAAGGAGCTTGGAGCTCAAGAAGAGACCGGGGCCCTGCTGTGGCTGCTTCATGGCCCCCAGGACAGACACCTCAAGGGTGACCAGGAGCTGGGGGTCAGGTAAGGAGGACATGACATGAGAGTCCCTCCTCTGTGGCCATGCTCTGCAAGGGCCAAGGGGACCACCAGCAAGTCATCTTTCTTTTCTCTCTCTTCCTCCCTCTTTCTTTCTTTTCATCTTTCTTACTCCTGCAAAGGGGCCTGAAGCCCAGCTGTGGCTTATCTGACATGAATATCAAGCGTGCCTTAGTGCCTTCGGTGTCTGGGATTATCAGCCATGGGATCCATCTCTACACTGGTTCATTTATCCCGTGCCACTCCTGCAGCGATTGTGGGAACGTAGAGTGGTCTGACAGCAGAGCCACCAGGCCTGTCCCTCGTGAGCCCCACACACACACTCCCACCTGCACAGACCTGCCCTGCCCTCTGTCTTCTAGAGAGGGTGATTAGGTATTGATGAAAAGTGAGTATGTTTCTGGCTTCCACAGTTGAGACCAGGAGGTCAGGTTAGGAAATGTGCCAAGCTGTGACTTCAGCCAGGAAAGCTCCTCCCAACAGGCTCACTGTCACAGCCTCTGGGCCACCCTGTACCTGGCTCTAACACAACCTTGTCCTCTTCCCAGAAGCTGAATCCCCAAGGCCAGCTCCCGAGCAGCCAGGTCCTTTTTGGGCAGGGGACTTCAGGTGCTTGTTGATCACTGGAGCTGGAAGTGATGGGGAAGTTGAGGTGGTACCTTGGGAGAGCCCTCCAGGTATGCAGGTGGGAGCTGGATTTCAGGATGGCTCAGGTTGGGGGGAAATGAATCTGCACAGAGTCAGGGGGCAGCAAAGGGAAAACAGAGCTGGGGACTTGCTTCTGGAGCCCGCCCATATGTCTGGACCCTAGGGCTTCAGGCAGTGGACCAGGGGAAGAAGGACAGCGAGGAAGAGACTCACAGAAGCCTACAGACTTGAATCCACAACTTCGTGCCTTTAAATGTTGCCGACCGTGCCTAACCCCTGGCAGGCTCCACCACGTGCTCCCTATCCCAGTGTGGCCTGGTCACACACATATCCCTGACCAAGCTGCCTATCCCTTTCAACCAGCCAGGATCCTGCTCTGTTCCAGCAGACAGTGAATTCCTGTGTGCAAGGCCAGTGGCAGGCCTAGGGATACTGTGTTGTTCAGGTGAATCTGAAGCCTGCTGCACAACCCACAAGGTCCTACCTGGGAAGAGCTGTGCATTCAGAGGCCTGGGGGTCGGCAGCCTCAGCTCTTCCTCCTTGAACCCACCTACAAAATGGGGAGAGTCACATTTCCTGCCTCATGCTGTTGTGAGGATGAACTGAGACTGTGGATGATGCCTGGCCCCTGCGGGGTCACCATCCCTGCAAAAGTTCCAGAGAGCTCCCTTTGGGCTTGGGTGAGGCAGATGAAGGGCAAAGGAGTAGAAGGTGGCGAAATAGGCTGAAGTATGGCATAACAGCCAGGGCTGGGCAGACATACCCAGCCAAATGGACATTAAAGCTAGCTATGCTCCTTCAGTAAGCCAGATGGTTTCACATTGCCCAGTCCCATGCCATCCCATTTTATAGAAGAGATAGCCAAGACTTGGGAAAAAAAAAATACAGCTGGCCCAAGGTATTCTCCTTTCTCATTTATTGCTCATATGTGGCAGACCTGGGATTTGAACCTGAGTTTGCGTTCTGTCCACCATAGCCTGTCCGGCCCTGTGGTCATCCTCATTCACGTGTGACAGAATTTCCTTGTGTATAGGGCTACCTGGGTACCACATTCAAAGGTGGATTCTAATCTGATGGCTATGAGGCAGGCCCAAGTTTCTGCATTCCTAATCACACACGTGACATGGGTCGTACTACCCTACCTTTAGTAGCTTGAAATAGGAGGTTCTGGAACCCGGAGACCAGCTCTGGCCACTTCCCAAACTGCGGGACCACACGGGGAAAGCAAGTGCAAGGACTGAGCTCAGCTTCCCTCCTTAAGTGCCAAGCTGTGCAGGAACAGGGACCATATACCCCAGGGCACGGACCGCAATGACCTGGTACAAGGAGCACCGTTTTCTATATCCCCTAGCACCGTCCTGCGGGGGGGGGGGGGGGCGGGGGGCGGGGGGGGGTGCAGTAAGGGCCCTGCATGTCTTCCCATCCCAGACCAGCCTTGCTCCCTGGTGGAAAGAGGCACTGACAGCAGGTGCCATAGTGGCTGGGAGGGAGCCCATCGCTGGAGCAGAGCCTCTGGACAGCGCAGTCACTTATGTCTAAGGACTGCACTTGAAAAGGTCACCGCCTACAGGCTGATTTTGCACGTGGGTGATTTTCAAGTAGCTGTCAATCAGCGCTGCTGCCTCCTCCCGCAGCTGCCTCCCTCTCGAGTGAGTCCCTCAAGATAAAGCCACGGACCAGTAGGACTGTGGGCCAGAGGCAGTGGCGGCAGCAGGTTGCATATCCAGGTCAGGGTGCTGGTGGGAAGGGATGGATCACAGCCGTGGACAGGTGCTTAGGGACTCGGCCAGGCCAAGTGGTGAGCCAGGCCTAGTGATTCCTTTCCATCTACTGCCTGTTGGTTTTTAATAAAGAAGTCAAACTCAGTTTGTAGATTTCCCATTAGGGGACAATAAGCTTTTGTAGAGGGAGCTGCTGAATTAGAACTAATAGCGAATACACTGCCAGGATCTGAGGAAATATCACCACTAATAAGTTTCTGCCTCATGCTCTGTCGCTGACATTCTCGGCGCCGTTTGGTGCAGCCAAGCAGAAGCTCGGGTGTGTATGCTTATGTGGAGCGCTGGGGCCTGAGCCGGGGTTGAGCTGAGGCTGAACCAGGCTGAAGCCTGGAGCCCGGAACTTGATCTGGGTTTTCCTTCATGGGTGGCAGGAAGTCAAACAAAGCCAGTCATCACCTGCTGCCTTCCCAGTCACATTAGTAGGGATCAGAAGTGGAAAGGGGGGTCCGGCGGCATGGCCTAGTGGCTAAAGTCCTCACCTTGAACATGCCAGGATCCCATACGGGTGCCGGTTCTAATCCTGGCAGCTCCACTTCCCATCCAGCTTCCTACTTGTGGCCTGGGAAAGCAGTCGAGGACAGCCCCATGCTTTGGGACCCTGCACCCGTGTGGGAAACCTGGAGAAAGTTCCTGGCTCCTGGCTCCGGATTGGCACAGCACCGGCCGCTGCGCTCACTTAGGGAGTGAATCATCGGACGAAAGATCTTCCTCTCTGTCTCCTCCTCTCTGTATAACTGACTTTGTAATAAAAAAAATAAATTAAAAAAAAAAGAAGAAATGGAAAGGGACCTTGTTTGAGACCCAGCAATGCTGCTTCCAGTCCAGCTCCCTGATCATGGGCCTGGGGATGGCCCAAGGCCTTAGACCCCTGCCACCAACCTAGGAGACCTGAGAGAAGCTCCTGGCTCAGCACTGGTTATTGCAACCATTTGAGAAATGAACAGCAGATGAAAGATGGATTTCTCTATGTGTATCAAGTAGAGAAACCATACAGTGCAGTCAGTGTCCCTACTGGTGGCTTGGCTCACTGTGCCCAACTCCTGCTCCAGGAAGAGCTTCCTGCCATGTGACTGAGGATGGGGTCTTACAGGTAGGAACACCTTCTCTAATTGGAGAGCAGCATCTGAGGCAGGAGGAGGCCAAGCTGCCTACCTCATTCTGCCTACTAAGGCCCCTGGCCAGGCAGGGCGGAACGAAGGTGTGCCCATATGGGGGGGTGAGGTCTCTGGGCTGTCTCTGCACACTTCAGTGTCTGAGTTGGGATCTTCCTTCCACCGTGCATTCTACAGAGGATTCCAAAATATCCACAGTCATCCTGGCTGAGCTGAGAGGGAAAGTGTGAGTGGGCCTGCTCAGCGAAGAGGCTGGTGAGCAGGGAGGAGAAAGCTGAGAGATGGAGATGCTGCTTTTGGCCACTGCCTTCGGCTATCCCACCTGGGAGGACACCTGTGCCCCTTGTGATGCCGCACTCATTGCTGGGCATGCCTGGTCTCAGCCTGGCTGCCAACCCTGGCACTGCCTCACTCCTGAGCCTGCATCTTCTCCTTCCAGGATGAGAACGACAACCCTCCCACTTTCAGCAAGCCTGCCTACTTTGTCTCTGTGGTGGAGAACATCATGGCAGGTACAGTCCCTATCTTCTGCTCCCTGCACAGGGCCCGGCTAGGCATGTGAGTTCAGGGAGGCTCCAGCAGACATGTGTAAAAATCCAGAGGGGCTTTGGGGACAGTTAGAGCTGCTTCCAGAGCACCTCCTATGCACAGAGGGGACTGTACTCCTACAGCTAAGGTCCAGCAGGAAGAGCAGCACACCTTGGTAATGAAGCAAGAGATGGAGATGCAGCAGTCTGCAAGGTGCAGGGTGCTTGGAGACTGGCGCTGTGAGCAGCACCCATGACCTTGAAGGAGGGCCTTGCTTCTGTGCAAGGGCGGGAATGGGAGGCTCAGACCCAACTGCTCCACAGTCAGATTCTGGGGTGGAGTGGGTTGTCTGCTCCATCCTGCGGGCAGGCTAGCAGCTTTGTCCTTATGCCCAGAGTAGCCTGGCCTAATAGGAGAGCATCCCTGTGTGGAGCAGCTCAGTTGCTGGAGGAGCCCAGGAAAGGTGGCATCAAGGGACACATGCAGTTAGTAACAGCTAGTTCAGTGGACATCTGGAGTAGGAACAGATGAAACTGTAAACAGCTGGAATTGTTAGAAGTTAGCATTGGCACAATTGGAGCAAGGGACAGCTTGAGTCAGGGTGGCCTTCCTGGCCCTGGGCACCCTGCTAGGGAGGGCCTCTCCTGCTATTCTGATGTGTAGCACTGAGCAGGTTGGGAGCCAGCCTGCATTCTGCTGGTAAACACCCAGCCTGGGGTGGAGCCCACCCCAGAATACCCAGTTCCCTTCCAAGATGGATGTGCTGGCAGAAAGGGCTTGCTCAGGTTCCTGTGTCCCTGCTCCTGGCTCCTGCTCAGGGGCAGCTAAGTCAAAGAGATGCCCCATGGCCACCTGGAAGGGGCCATTATGACCCCTAGGGACTAAGGACCCGCAAGGCTATGTCAGCCCTGGGTACGGCAACTGGTGAAGGCTAAGTGTGAGTGATGCCACACCCTGCCCACCCCGACCCACAGCATATACCTCACAACCTGGCAGTGACATCAGAGCCACAGCCAAGAAGGAAACTCAGGCTTAGCCTGGCTAAGGAGACCCTAGGAGCCGACAGGCCAAGCTCCCTCCTGCTCTCTGCCTGTACTGCCAGGTTGAATGACAGGAGGGGCCTGTAGCCACCAGCCCTGGTGGCCATGGACTGGAAAAAAGCCAGTGGCCAGGACAGCAGGTAGAGCTGAGCTGCAGCGCCAGGATTTCACAGTCATGGAAATGCAGATGGAAGTCTTACCTGGATGTTCACACAGAAATTTGAACCCTTGCCCTTCAGGATGGAAACTGAGGGGGATCAGCCACAGTCAATGCCAAATCACTGTACATAAAGTTTCTCTTCTCACTCCATGTAGAAGCTGGCCAAGCTGAGTGCACTTTTAGCACAGGGGCAACCAAGGTAGCCAAATGAAGGCTAAAGTTGGAGCAGTAGAAGGGACAACAGGTGGGGACCAGGTCCTTCCCAGGCTGCAGGTCTCATGGTCCCATAGAGCCCTACCCCTGAATCTGTCCAGGGATCTGGTAGCTGAGTGACTGTCAGGCCAGGGATGCCCCAGTAAGGTGCGGGGGAGACTCCCCTGCCTCCCCTGTCTTCCCCAGGGCCAGTCACTTGGAGGCTCCTAAGTCATGGGGACCCCTTGGGCTGTGTGTCCTGGATGAGCAGCCCCCACCCCACTTTTGTCTCTTGGTAGGAGCCACGGTGCTGTTCGTGAATGCCACTGACCTTGACCGCTCCCGCGAGTACGGCCAGGAGTCCATCATCTACTCCTTGGAGGGCTCCACCCAGTTCCGGATCAATGCCCGCTCTGGTGAGCCCTGCACCCATCCGGGCCTTAGGGCCAGGTCCTCTCCCCTTCCAGCCAGCTGTGAGCTGCTGGCAGTATCGCTGAGTGGAATTGTTGATCTCACCACAGTGAGCCTCACCCAAACATCCCCACACCAGCTGTGTCCTCCAGGGCGAGCAGTTGGTCCTGCTCGGACAGTGGTTGGCTCCATCCATACTGCACAGATGCCTTACCACAAGCCCTTGTGTGCCCCTCTCTCCACTACTGACCTCAGGCTGGCTCTTCTCACATCAGCATATGCCTCAGTTTCCCCACTTGCAAAGTTAGGGTGATTGTGTGTATAGGAGCCTGTGGTATGGATGAGATGGGCTAAGAACAGTCTCAAAAGGCTGAAAGCACCAAAGGGACTGTCCATGCTTCTCCCGTCCCAGCTCCCTGCCCCATCATCTTCCTCTCCCCCTGCCTCCCAGCAGCTTCCCCTCCTCCTTGAAGCAGGGAGGGGAGGGGAGCAGAAACAAGCAAGAGGAGACTCCAGGCTTTCCTGCCAACCCAGGAGGAAACTGGGCCCTTGCATGGGACCTGCTCTGAGCCAGGTGCTGTGCTAAGGGCTGGGGTGCCAGAAGGAGTGGGTCCTGATCTGTATGACATTCAGGTCAAGCTTTTGGACATGGGGGGTATCCCACTTCAAGCATCCATTTCTGTGTGAGGTAGGGGAATTCCAGACACCAGACAGCTAACCTGATTTGTCAGTGGCTTAAAGTAAGGTAGATGTCCAATTGTCAGTCTTCCCCAGGCAGTGCTGGGCCCAGACCCCAGCCCCATCTTGTGCCAGGAGGGGTTTACAGGCCAGGTTTGGAACTGAGGTCTGTCACCTGTGTCCACCTCCCATTGATTGAACCAAGTACTGCCCTTTCCATACAGAAAGACTTCTGGGGGACACTGAACTTCCCTGGCACACGTGGTCAGGAGCCAGGCAGACCATCAGGTCTTCCTCTTGCCATACCTCTCTGGTTGGAGCTGACTCTTTTTTTTTTAATTTTTATTTTTGATGATGATTACATGGTTGATCAGAGTGGGAAAGATTGAGGGTTAGGGAAAAGTGAAGTCATTGAAATGAACTCATTGTTTCCAAATTCTCTGTTTCTTATTGTCTCTGGAAGGAGGGAAGAAATAAAGGGGACGCCGCATCCAGCTTCCCAAATGTCCCAGTACCCAGGGGTAGGGAACCACCACCCAATATCAACCCAGGATCCTGATGTGGTGCCTGTTCTGAGGGTTCTGACCAAGTGGTTTGGTTAGTTCTGAAATGCTGTTGATTTCACTGATCCAAGAGTGAGGCAACCCTCCCAATGTCCAATGGCTGACATGGTGCTGGCTCTTGACCTGCCCTTGACCTGCTCCCCTCCTACAAGCTTGGGGAGCTCATGGCTGCTGCTGCTGCGAGCCGGGAGGCCCACATCCAAATTCTGAATCCTCTTCTGAGCCTGCTTCCTGCTGACACACACTTGGGAGGCAGCAGGTAACAGCTCATGCACTCAGGTCCTGGCTCCTCTTGGCTGTGAACTGGCCCAACCTGGCAGTTGGGAGCGCTTGCCATGTGCACCAATGTACGGAAGATAAATCTCTCTATTTGCCTGTTAAACAATTTTTTTTTTTAAATCATCAGCTCACCGGCTCCTAGGACAGTCCTACAAAGCAGCACTGCATTGCCCAGGGCCAGCAATGCAGCCACTACCCTCACTTCCCAAGGGGCTCCCTGGTCAGGGTCACCCTCAGGCTCCATCGCCCCAGGAACCCCACAGACACGGAGGCCGCGAGTCCCTTCCGTAAAATACTGTTGTTCTCACACCAACCAAAGTCCTCCCGTTTTTTAAATCAACACTTGATTACTTATCCTGGCTGATACAATGCAAACGCTGCATAAGTAGATGTCATCCTGAGTTGCTTAGGAGATAGTGAATGACAAAGGGGAAAAGTCTGGGCATCAGTATATTGCATATTTTCCATGTGTGCTTGGTTGCATCCGAGGACTGAAGACTCATGGCTCTGGTGGGTTAATGGTATTATTAATTATATGAAGTAATTATTAATATGCATGAATACAAAGTGCCACACACTCCAACTGTCATTGCCTCATTTCCTCCACTCTGGAAGGGACAGGTGCCAGCATTATGAGGAAACCGAGGCACAAAAAAGATCAAGGCCTTAACAGAGGACTCCCAGAGTCTGAGCTCCTGCTTGCAGAACCCACAACGACCCCACAGGAAACACCTGCTGCCACCTGCTGCCCAGCCAGTCCAGGCCTGGCCCAGCACAGGCCCGCCCGCCTGGCCCAGCTCCAGCCCCAGCCCAGCCAAGCCTAGTCCCAGCCCAATCCCAGTCCTAGCCCAGTCCCAACTCCAGCCCTGCCCCAGCCCAGCCCAGCCCCACCTAGACCCAGACAAGCCCCAGCTAAGCCTCAGCCCGGTCCCAGTCCCAGCCCAACCCAGCCTAGGCCTGCCTAGCCCCAGCCAAGCCCCAGCCAAGCCCCAGCCAAGCCCCAGTCAAGCCCCAGCCAAGCCTCAGCCAAACCTCAGCCCAATCCCAGCCCCATCCCACCCCATCCCACCCCACCTCAGCCCAGGCCAGTCTAGCACAGCACAGCCCCTGCTTCTCCCCTGAGGACTAATGCCAGGGACTCCACCTGCTGCCCAACACAGGTCCTTTAGCTTCCAAAGTGGAAGCCTGCTCCGTCAACCCCTGGGTCACATTAGCCTGGCCTGCTCCCTGACGGGGGTCTTAATGGGATCTAATTTCCCACACTGAAGAGGCCATCTATCATGCCGACAAATTCATGTTCAAAACTTTTATGAGATTAATTTCTTCCTTACCCTGCCAATTAATTGACACCACCCCCAGGGCCAGGAGCGTGGCTCTGCTGGGACAGGTCTTGGCCTCTCTCTATTCCTGGCTTCAGCATCTCTACCACCTCGTCCTCCAGCCCCAGCACCCAGGCCAGCCCCTCACAGGCCAGAGGACTGGCCAGCTGGCCAAGAAGGCAAGGGTTGAGATGAGAAAGTTCCTAGGGACCATCCCAGGTCTGGGGGACTCTCGTGTCCACAGAAAAAGCAGTCGGTGTCGGAATGTAGAGGCTTCCCCTATGACTCCCTTGTACCCCTCACCCAGCATCTGATTAGAAGCATACCCATCTCCATTTTACAGTTGAGAAAACTGAGGCTCAAAGAGATTATTTTGCTAAGGTCAAGCCTCCAGCAAAGGGCATAACCAGAGTTCAGAGCAAGTCCCTTTGTCCTCAGTGTACTCACCCTCTCCCTCTGCCCAGGCCAGGTAGTAAGGAGGCCGGGCCTTGGGGACACTGAGGACTGCCTGGCTCCCAAGAGCAGGTGTTCAAGAGTTCAGTGCCAGCGAGCTGGGAGCTCAAACCAGGCCATGGTGCCAGCACTGCAGCTAAGATGCCACCGGAGACACCACCGTCCCAGAGTGCCCAGGTTCCGGGTTCAAGTCCTGGCTCCCTGCTACTAAGGCAGCACATGAGGGCTGCAGCAGCTGGGTCTCTGCCACCCCTGTGGGAGCGCTGGATCGAATTCCTGGGTTCCAGCCTCACCCCCGCTCCATTGCCATTGTGGAAAATTTGAAAATTGAACCAGCAAAGGGGAGCTCTACCTGTCTCTGCCTCTCAAATTAAAAAGAAAAAAAAATTATAAAAAGGTCCTGATTGGGGAAAATTAAATCATGAAAATGAGTGAAAACCTGATTCTGAAGAGGTGGTTACCAAACATTTACCAACAGGATGACTTCTGTATTTCAGTTATACCAAAATTCAAATTGAAAAAAAAAAGCCTTGACAACAATTACTTCTTATTTTTAATGTTTATATTTGCCAATAATTTGTCTATACACTTAAAAGGCAGTGTAATTGTACTACTACAAGGTAATTAAGAAATGGGTATAAAACTGCATTCTTTTATTTATGTATTCATTTATTTACTTAAAAAGCAGAGGGAGTGTGGGGGTGGGGTGAAGAAAGAGGCCATCCATCTGTTGCTTCACTCCCCAAATGGCCTCGACAGCTGGAGCTGGGCCAGGCCAAACTCGGGAGCCTGGGACTCCATCTGGAGCTCCCACGTGGGTGGCAGGGCCCCAAGCATTTGGACTATCCTGCACTGCTTTCCCAGGAGCATTAGCAGGGAGCTGGATCAGGAGTGGGGCAGCTTGGCAGTCCAAAGGGAATGCCAGTCACAAACGGTGGACACACACACACCTGCTCCAGCCAGCGCAGGTTCAACTGTCCACTAACACATCACATGTCATATCTGTGTGAAACCCTTACAGCGCTTCCTGCCTGTTCCCATCCTGAGCTGCTCTGAGTCCATGGGAGTAGGATTACGAGATAAATGGATTCTGGCATAATTCATGCCTAGCTTTTCCTTAGCATGCCTTTCCCATGTCTCCTTGTGAGCCTCTTGTTTTCCCGTGAGTGAACACCCAGGGGCCTCCATGCCATGGGCTCAGTGAACTCCACAGCAGCCCTGGGATACGGGTCCTGATTGCTCCTTTTTGGCCAGACGAGGAAACTGAGGTATGCAGGGTTTGGGTGGCGAGGACAATATCAGAAGTCTCCAGGTGGCAGCGTGCGGCCCATGGCTAGGGAAGTGGGGCAGTTCCCAGGGCTCAGGCATGCACCCCTCCTTGCCCACAGCGCCAGCTCCTTGCAGCTCACTGCCATCTGTCTCTCCGGCAGGTGAAATCACCACCACGTCTCTGCTGGACCGGGAGGCCAAGTCTGAGTACATCCTCATCGTCCGCGCACTGGACGGAGGTGTGGGCCACAACCAGAAAACCGGCATTGCCACTGTGAGTGCCCATGGCTCCCCTCGATTGGTCAGGTGGCTGCTCACTGCCCCGTCCTTGGGCTGTTGTCCTTAGTCCTTTGGGCCAGTGTGAGAGGGGTGCAGCAGCAGGTGCTAGCCTGCCGCTGATGGAGCATGGCCCTGGGCCATATCAACAAGGGGGAAGCATGATCCTGCCACATGAGAGAGGAAGCCAGCAGGGCAGGGGGCAGGAGGCCCAAGCCCACAGGCCTATCTCTCCTGGCGTACCCGCCCAAAATCCAGAAACAGGCAGTGTTTCTGGCAGGAAAGGTAGCTCGGAGTGGGAAGTGGGATTCTGGGCAGGGGGACTTGTGGCTTCCTCACCACCACCCCAACCTGGGTGAAGTGGGGCAGTGACACCAGGAGCCAGCAGGGCCAGCAAAGGCCTATAGCCCTGAGCCATGGCCACATCACCTCCCCTCATGGCACCTCAGGGAGTAGAAAGCTAGAGGAAAGGATTGGGGAAGGGTTGCCTGCAGGAGAGAATGGGGAAGGTGAGAAGCAGACCCTGCATGGCAGAGGAGGAGGAGGACCAGTGACCGGGCATCCTGCCTACCACCTCTGTCCCCTGTCTGCTCTCTTTCTTTCCCAGGTGCCCCTCTGCTAGCAGCTGCCCCATCCCTGTCCAGCCAGACTTGGCCAGAACTCCAGAGCAAAAAATAAACCCAGTGCCTTTCCCCGGCTAGGGAGACCCCAGCTAACAGGACTTGGCCCCTATAAATAACGTGCCTATGGTAGGTGAGCAGGGAAATTGCTGGCCTCAGCGTGAAGATGGGGGCGCTTCATCCTCAGATTCCCCACCCTGCCAGTCACCTGCAGCAAGACCACGGACAGGGCAGGAGGGATCACCAGTTTCCAAGGTCATCTCACACATACATTCTTCTGCCTCCCCATGCTCCCCAAAAGAGCCCGGCTCCCTCTCAGATTCCAGAGGCCAGGCTGTGCTCCAGGCTCCCATTGTGGATGATGCTAGTGGAATTAAGTGGATCTCTCTGGTGGTCTCTGGGAGACCAAAGTGTGTGGCCACAGCTCCTCCTTGTGACTACACAGGTGAACATCACCCTCCTGGACATCAATGACAACCACCCCACCTGGAAGGATGCCCCATACTACATCAACCTGGTGGAGATGACGCCTCCAGACTCAGACGTGACCACGGTAGGTGGCAGTGGGATGGCAACCTACCAGGCTGCCTTGCCAGAGGTGCATGACCCTTAGAGGTTGCCCATGTGGGGCTGGCTGACTTCATGGTGGCCTCTGGAACAGCTTTGGGAACTGAGTTCTGAGTGCTTCTTGGCTGGTGGAGGCAGCTACTGGCGTCACAGGAAGCTACTGACAACCCAGGCACAGTGACAGGGCAGCCAGGGGCTGGTGCTGCCCAGAAGTCACACCTGCCTGAGACCCCCAAACTCTGGCCACTCTCTCTGGGGGGCAGGGGTGGGACTGTCAACCAGCACTCTCCAGCTCTGCTCCAACAGAGCTCTTTACTATTTCCATCCCTGCTGTCTTCTGTTGACTCAGGCCTCCACCCCTGGCTCCCAGGGCTGGCCCAGCAGGGGGTAAAGTGCACTGCAGGGGTTTCTGGCCCAGGATTGAGCAGCTGCATTGCCGTGAACCGTGAATTTCTGAACTTCGTGCGCTGAGGTCTGACTGTAGGGAATGACCAGGTGGGGAAGAACACACAGCCAAGCCATAGGGTACCCAGACTGAAGACCTGTGGCCTGGAGAGTCAAGGCCGAGCCCCCTACATCTTTCGTTCTCTGCTCTGAGAAGCACGCTGGTGAACTTGCTGCACAGCCTCATTTCTTCCTGGCCTGCCTTGTGGCAGCCCCACATGCTGCAGCCCTGGGCTGCCCGAACTTCAGACAGTAGCTTAACTCTATGGGCTACAGCGCTGCCCTCCCTCAAGACATAGGTCTGTCTGACTTTGTGGCAAGGAACCACCTGGCCCAGTCCTTATCCCTCTGCTGGCTCATGTGTTACCCTGGCAAGTGGCCCAGGTCCTGAGGAACGAAGAATCTGGGACAGGACAGGAGGAGGGATCGGCTGGGGTCCCAAGCAGCCTTGGCCTCTTCCACCATCAGCCATGCCCTGGAGAGGCATAGTCCTCCTGCATCCAGGTGAGAGAGGTGTTCCCCCCCGGAAGGATGGATAAGAACATGGGTTTAGCCCTCACACTGACCCATCCTACTCTCCAGGAGGCACTCAGCCAGTGTGTGTGTGTGTCCCTGCCATCCCAGGGGTGAGGCAGAGGTGAGAGAGCTGGGACGTGTGATTTTCCAAGCCCCAGGTCAGTGGATTCCTCCCTGGCCAGTTCCAACTCTGGGAAAGCCAGCGCTGCCTTGCTCCAAGTCTGGCTGGGCCTCTCTGCTACCACCTTGTGGGCACTTGGAGGTTGGTACAGAGAGGGACCTGAAGAGCTGGGGCTTGAAGCCCGCCTCTGAACCCCTGGTTAACTTCTTTGCAGCACCTTATGTTTCTAAAATATTCCTTGGGAGTTGAAAGGCCAGTAAGGGATGTGTAGCTCCAGGGGAAGGCAGCTTTGGAGGATACCAATCAGGGATGTCAAAGATTTTACCTGCTCGGCAGAGATGGTTGGCCTGGTGGGAACTACACTTGACCTTGGGTCTTTTCCAGCTCTGGTGCCTGGTGGCCTTGTCTGGGTCTCCCACATTCCCTGTGTCTGAGCCATGAGCAAGGGACAATGAGTCAGGGGCCAGCTGCCCAAGGCTCCGCCCTCTGCAGGAATACCCCACCAGACTCCCATAAGCATCTACTGTGTGCCCTGTCATGTGCTTGGCAGAGCTAAGATATAGGAAGTAGCAGTGCCCAGCCCTGTCTTCAGGGGGCATCATAACATTCCTATTCAGGTGCCCCACACCTCCTGTCTCTCCAGGGACAAAGCCAAGAGCCTTCAGCCAACTTCTCAGTCTGCGCATCCACCCCATCCCCCTTGGGCAGAGCAGGCATAGTTACTCCTTCCTCTGGGGCAGGCACAAAGCTGGAGCTCTGAAACTTCTCAGTGCCCAAGGGAGTCTAAAATTTATAAGAGCAAAATCAAGATGAGCACTTGCTGTAGTCAGTGTTTACCATGTGTAATATAGCAGCTTAGGGAATGGCTAGAATTTCTAGAAGTCTTGAGAATTTTCTGGAAGTCTCTGGAATTCCCAGTTACATTTGATGATTGTCAGGAAGTCATTACAGTCATCAAATTTGATGTGGCAAAGTAATTTCAAAATGAACAATGATAAAAATTCAGATTTTAAAAAAGATATGTATTTTTATTCGAAGCACAGATTTATAGAGAGGGGGAAAGAGAAAGAGAGATTTTCAATCTACTGATTCACTCCTCAAATGGCCACAATGGCTAGAGCTGGGCCAATCTGAAGCCAGGAGCCAGAGCTGCTTCTGGATCTCCCACATGGGTGCAGGGTCCCAAGGCTTTGGGCTGTCCTCTGTTGCTTTTCCCAGGCCGCAAGTAGGAAGCTGGATAATAGGTGAAGCAGCAGCCTGGGACTTGAACCAGCACTCATAAGGGATGCTGGCCCCAGAGACAGAGATGAAACTTACTACACCATGGGCACCAGGCCCGTAAGTTCAAATTTTGTAGCCATACATGTGCATTTGCACACACATGAAGGTACTTCAAAAAGTTATTGTAAATGAACTTGGAAGGTAAGTTTATTTTGCTTACCTAGAATTCTTGAAACTTGTGTATAATTTTTGTGACACACATTGCCACCGATCTCTTTGAAGAACCCTGATGTGCATGAATTCAAAAATATTTTCACACCAAAATACATTTTATTTTTTGATCCCATTTTCTGTGAACTTACTAAAGACCCATGTAGCTTTATGTATCCAAAGGAACTGTGGGAGGCCCCTGGAGTCTTGGCAGACCTCACAGTGGCATCCAGGGCTGCAGCGGTCTGTGTGGGAGAGAGGGGTAGGAACCCCAAGTGATAGCAAAGAGGAGGAAATAGTCAAACCGGGGCTGGCCCACACATGATGAATCTGCTCACTGCATGCCCAGTATACAAGCACACACACATGCTCACACATGTGTACACACATGCACACAACACGGGCCCTCCCCCTCCTGCACCCAGGAACTCTTGCCCACCTCAGGGCCCTCACACTAGTCCTTCCTTCCCTGCCCCACCCCCACCAAATTCTCTTCTCCCTCCTCTCTCTGCCCCTTCTCCACCTGCCCCAACTGACAATGCTGTGTCTTTCAGAGTGCCCCCTGTTCCCTGGAGTGCCCTCTCATCAATCTGTCTCCTCCCGAACTGGGCCCGCAGCCTGTGCATATTTGTTGCCTACACTTGGTGCTTATTGAGAAGCAAATGACCCAGTACCTAAGTGGGTAGCCTCGGCCCCTCATCAATCACACAGGCCTAGGCTCTGGTCCCAGCTATGTGATCTGGAGGGATTTGCTTAACCATCCTGTGCCCGTCTTCTCCCCTACCTATTGGGGCTGGGCAGTGTCCACTTTGTGAAGTCATGGCTGAGCTGTAAGGAGCTGTCAGATACCAGCACACAAGAATGGGTACAGGTGCATGGCCCATGGTGAAGAACATCTGCTCTCATCATCTTTGTCCCCCCCACCAAATCCCCACTGCCGTGCTCCTCACTGTTGAACCCCAGGCACAGCATGAATGCATGGCAGTTGGTCAGAACACTGCTGCAGAGCTGACCTGCCCCACCTATGTGTGCACCCCAGCCCTGGGCTGCCTTGCAGGGGTAGACGCCTGGGGCAGGTAAGTCACCCTGGCTTGCAAAGCCTGTGTGTGGATGAACCAGTGTGGGCCCCCATATGCATTCAGTTGGGGTGCGGGTGTGGCCAGACACTGTGTCCACCTGCACACACGTGTCCATCTGCCAGGAGGTTATCAGTCACTCTCCCTGCGGGCTCCTGCAGCCTCCTCAAGGCCCTGCTGATGGGCATTGATTTAGAGCCTTTCAAAGCCCTCTAACAGAAGAAAAGAGAGGGGAGAAGGGGAGAATTATTCCCCGTCAGGCCAGGAGAAAAATGACGAGCGTGAATGGGAAATAAATGAGGGGAAAGTGGAGAGATTTGACAGAACTGCCCAGCAGGGAGCCTGCAGGGAGGGCCAGAGCCCACAGTGCTCTCCTGTGCCCCACCCACCCAGGAAGGGGGCCTAGTGGCCTTGGCACCCACCCCAGACATTCTCTGTCCCTGCTGGGGAAGAAGGACTTCCCTGTGTGAAACGGAGGTCACCTACTGGCCTGGGGCAATCCATTCTCCAGCCCTGTGCCTCAGTTTCCTCATGCAGAAAACTGGCAGTGAAGTTTCCTTACAGTGAGATGCATGTGGAGTTACCAGCCCCTTCTCCCACACGCCCAACCTTGGTGCAACAAGGCTTGGCAGGGAGGGGTGCCTCTCTCCCCTGTGACACGCCAGGGGCACTTCCCACCCCTGGGGACAGAGGCAGCTGGGAGCCCTTAGCCAGGGCAGGCCATCTGTTTGTTCTGGTCTGGTGGTCTCAGAGACATCTCTGGCCGGAGATGAAGCCAGGGCAGGGACAGATTCTGCTGCCAAAGCGCAAAGTCCCCCCGACAAGTAAGATGGAGGACCTATATGGCCTGACTGTCACCGCCCAGTGCCTGAAGGATGGGCTGTCCTGGCATGGTGCTGGAACTGCAGTCCCTCTTCGCTGGCTCGCATCCATCTCACCTGGCCCCTGGCCTCCTGTTCACAGCCTGCCATGCAAGGGGCAGGGATCCCACAGGCAGCAAACAGGCACTGTTAGGTTGGATGATTTAGTCCTTAATCCCTTTGTGGGGTGGGACCAGAGTGGTGGCTGGGGAGTCCCCATGGCCCCTGATCTAGGATCCTTCCCCTTATTAGGGGTGGCATTGCATTTTCCATGGGGGCTCAATCCCCTCCTTCTCAAACTTCACCTTTCCCAAGCCCTGGGACTGCCCCAACTTGCTGGGTCTCATCCTCCACGTGGACCCAGCCTTTGGCTCCCTCCCCTGCCTGTGATCGGTGTCATAGAAGTTCAGTTCTCTGTAAAATCACCCACAGGTGGAAACAGCAAAGGAAGGAAGAGTGTTTGGGGGTGAACAGTTGTTTTCTAAGCTCCAGGGTTGCCAGTCCTTCCAAGGGCTGTGCAAAGAACCCAGGCTTCCCGCTACCCACTGCAGGGAAGTTCATGATAGGGGCCTGTTGTGGTCTCATGCTATCTGCCCACACAGGGTCACCCTATGTGTTTATACAGGAATGATGCAAGGATGTGCTGGCGGTGTGACCTGCTATCAGTGTCAGTTCTAGAAGGACCCAGAACTGGGGTAGAAATCCCATCCCTTCCACTTCTTGGTGTTGAAAGCTTGGGGGCCTCGTTGTGCCTCATCTGTGAAATGGGCAGCACTATAGAGAGCTACAGGACAGGGACAGGCCTGCTGCACACAGGTGTGTGCTGAGATCTGTCAGGTGCAACAGGTCGTGCGGGGTCCCAACGTGAAGCAAGGTAGCTGCCCTCACTTCTACAGACCTGAGAGGCCCAGTAGGGACAGACATTCCCCAAGCTCAAAGCTGGCAGGTGAAGAAGTCAGAGAGACCCAAGCTCTGAATCCCGCATCTAGCAGAAACTGCCAGAATCCACTTCTGGGGGAAAAATGAGAGTCCCCCTTACCTGGGGCTGGAACCACATGCGTGCCTGACCTCCCATGCCCCAGGACCAGTGTGTGAACAGGGACAACCCAGGGCTGGACTCAGGGCATGGGGTCTGCTCCGCAGGTGGTGGCCGTGGACCCAGACCTGGGGGAGAATGGCACCCTGGTGTACAGCATCCAGCCACCCAACAAGTTCTACAGCCTCAACAGCACCACGGGCAAGATCCGTACCACGCATGTCATGCTGGACCGTGAGAACCCCGACCCCGAGGAGGCAGAGCTCATGCGCCGGATCATCATCTCTGTCACCGATTGTACGCCCACGCCCTGAGCCTGTGGTCACCCTGTAGAGATGGGTCATCCCTGGGGCTCCTGGGGCCATCCAGAGCAGGGAGAGGGGAGGGGCGGAGGGAGCTATGGAGGACAGGGCCCAGGCCCTCTGCCTACCATACTGGGCCAGAGGGTTCTGGAGCTACTGCCCTGCCCCCTTCCCACTCTGTTTCTCCCTGTCCCTTTTCCCTGGCACCTGACTCCTCCCACAGGTGGCATACCCCCTCTGAGGGCCACCAGCAGTGCCACTGTGTTCGTGAACCTCCTGGACCTCAATGACAACGACCCCACCTTTCAGAACCTGCCCTTTGTGGCTGAGGTCCTGGAGGGCACCGCTGCCAGTGTCTCTGTGTACCAGGTGAGGTGCCCCACTTCTGGAGGGGAAGGGGTGCCAAGCTAAGGCCACCACACAGCACAGGAGCTGTACTGGGCCTGGAGAGTCAGCACTGTGAGAGATAGGCAATGGCTGAGGTGGCTGGGAAGGCTTCCTGGAGGAGGAGGGTCTAGAGCTTGAATGAGGAGGCCAGGTAGCTTAGGGGAGGGGGAAGGAGGCAGGAGAGAAGCAAGGGCAAAATTCTGGGAAGGCCAAGATGGAGTGTCCTCATGGCTTAACTATGGAGGTGCAGCCCCAAACTAGAAGAGGTTCTAGAACACAAAGTTGAGGTAGCCTTGACCCTTGTGGCATGGGCACCTCCTCTCCTGTCTTCCAGTGAGCTCCAGGCAGTTCTGTGCAGGGTTAGGCTCTACCCCTACTAGCATCCTATTCCACCAGCCTGGTTAGGGAGCCCCTAAAGTTCCAATGCCAAAGCAGGTACCATTTAAACACGTGGTTAAAATCATGGGCTTTGAAATATATAGGTCTTTCATTGTGCTGTGAGATTCAGAGCAAGTTTCCACCTTCCCCTGAGCCCCATTGTGCCTTCCTGTAACACAGAGGTCACAGCACCCAGGAGCTGGCTGGGCTGCAGGTTACCTACTTCCCAGACTGCTGTAAACACACTGGAGCCCTCGGTGTTTGCTACCATGGGTTGTCCTCAAGAGGGCGTGACTGAGCCAGCCTGGAAGAACCCAGGGCTTCTTGGCAGGACACCCCAGCACGTGACCCTGGGCCTGCAGCCAGGTCTGTGTAGGAGGTTCATAGTTTGCCCTGGCTGCTAGCACCTGGCCCCCAGCAGGGGGAGCTATAGCCCCAGACATGGCTGCTAGTGCCTGAAGAAAAGTCCCAAGAGGGCTCCGGGAAGCCCAAGACCCAGATCTCAGTAGAGGAAAATGTTGCCCATCAGCCCGCATCTGAATTCCCAGAGGAGGGGGCTGGGCTCCTGGGATGTGGTTGGAGTCGTTGGGAAGGTGTCATCCAGAAACTGTCTCCAGATCCAGGAAGAGGTTCTGGCAGGAGTTGTGTGCCTCTGTGGTCCTACCTGGGACCTCTGCAGATAAGATTGCTGGGAGAGTGCCTTGCTCGTGCCCTCCGCCTGGTCCAGCCCTGGCTGTTGCAACCATTTGGGGAGTGAGCCAACAGATAAAAGATTCTCCTCCCTTTCCTTCTCCCCCTCCCTCTCCCTGCCTGCCTTTCGAGTAGATGGCAATAAAGACTCCTGTCTGGCATGCAGAACTTTCTCAGAGCTTGAAGCCAAGGGCACCCTCAGCCTAGAATGCATCCAGGCTAAGTTGGACTTCTCCCTTGTCTAGTGAGGATGAGACCAAGATGAGTGTGACATCTTTCAATCTGAAAGCCTTCGCTTCACCCACAGCTCTTATTTGAACTACTGTTTTTCAAGTGCCTGAGCCCTCTTTTGTGAAACTCTCGGTGTGTGTGGGGGGGGGGGGCTTGGGTCAGCATCATTCTGATGCAGACAGAAGGACTCGGGACAAGCCATGCCCATGGGGACAGTCTTTTTTTTTTTTTTTTTTTTGAGACTTGTTTTATTTTTATTGGAAAGTCAGATTTATAAGCAGAAGGAGAGACAGAGAAAGATCTTCTGTCTGTTGGTTCACTCCCCAAGTGACTGTAATCTGAGCCTATCCAAAGCCAGGAGCCTCCTCTAGGTCTCCTATGTGGGTGCAGGGTCCCAAGGCTTTGGGCCATCCATAACTGCTTTCCCAGGCCACAAGCAGGGAGCTGGATGGGAAGTGGAGCAACCAGGACATGAACTGGTGCCCATATAGGATCCCAGGTATGTAAGACTAGGATTTAGCTACTAGGCTATCACACTGGGCCCAGGAACACAGCTTTATAAACAGTGGTGAGATTGTCAGTGAATTTTTTTAAATTTTTTTTTTAAAAAAGAGTAATTGATTGTTTTGAAGGAGTTACAGAGAAGATATCTGTATACTGGCTTACTCCCCAGGTGGCTGCAATGGCCAGACTTCCCAGACCCGGGAACTCTATCCTGGTCCCCCTCATGGGTGCCAAAGCCCAACACCTGGGCCATCCTTCTCTGCCTTCCTGGGTGCCTCAGCAGGGAGCTGGATCAAAGGCGGGACAGCTGGGACTGGAACTGACACCCTGATCCAGGATGCTGGTGTCAGAGCCAGTGGCTTTCAGCCAACCCCAGAAATCGTTCTGGATGCATTTATCTTTCTCATCTTACAAATCCAGAGGCAGGCGAGGAAGCCTATTGATTAAATGATCATGTAGTTGAGTAATGGAAGGGTCGGGAGGCTCTAAGAAATGCTACACACCAGGGTACAAGATCTTGGAAGACAAGGGAGGCTGGACAGTATAGAGGCCCCGAGACTGCTGAAGTGAATCCTGGAGGGCTTCCTGAGAGAGAGAACATGGCCAAAGGGGGAAGGCCGCGGGGCTCAAGGATTGTGCTCCAGAAATGTCCTTTCCTACGGCAACCCCAGCCTCACTTAGTGCACCTGAACCAGAGGGTGTGTCTGGACATCTCAGCTGACACGCTGCTCCTTGGAAAGCGTCCTGGAGGGTGCAGGGGGACCATGGGTGGTCTGGGGCTCAGAGGGGCAGGTACATCCAGCTGCAACCAAGCCTAGGCCAACAGGGAGGAGAGGAGAAGCATAGCTCTGGTCTGGCCACCCTTCACACAGCCCCTGCTGTCCCTCAGGTGGTGGCCATCGACCTGGACGAGGGCCTGAACGGGCTGGTGTCCTACCGCATGCAGGTGGGCATGCCCCGCCTAGACTTTGTCATCGACAGCAGCAGTGGCGTGGTGATGACCACAGCCGAGCTGGACCGTGAACGCATCGCCGAGTACCAGCTGCGGGTGGTGGCCAGCGACGCGGGCACGCCCACTAAGAGTTCCACCAGCACACTCACCATCCGAGGTGAGAGGACTTGGTGCCTTGGGGGCCATGCCAGGTGTAGTGACCACCACTGCCCACTGTTGCTAATGGGATCCCCTTCTCAGCTGGTCTCTGCCACACAGCCGAGCTTCGTCCTTCCCTGACCCCCACCTTCATGCCCTAGGGCCTGAGGGCAGTGACTTGGACCTGCTGTGCCAACAGAGCAGGTGGTGGAAGCTGTGGGGTATAGAGCAGACAGGAGAGGCTATAGCACCCTTTGCCAGCTCCAGAAGGTGGGGTGTTTTACAGACATGGAGCCCCTCCCAGGGGCTGTGTTTCCCAGATTCCCCAATATTCCTCATGGCCTGGGGCTCACGCGCAGATCAGGGAGCAAAGCCCCATCTCCTACGCTCCATGGATATGTCTTTAATTCCGACATGGGGCAGGTCGCTGACATGAACTGCTGCCTAATGGCCAGGAGTAACCCTGGGGGAAATTAGGGTGAGTTTAGCAAGCCGGAGAAGACACTTGGAGGACAGGTGTTCAGGGCTCTGCAGCAGCCTGGCCATCCAGTGGCCCACCCTTTCTCTGCGCAGTGCCATGTGGAGCAGCCCACCTGGACTGGGGTCCCCATCTACAGCTGGAGAGCATGAAACATCAGACCTTGCGGGGAGAGAGAACCTCAGAGTCAGTTCCCTTACAAGGGTGCCCCCACTCTGCACTCCTCGCTGTGTGGCCTGGAACCAGTCACTCAGCAGCTCTGAGTGCCCATTGCTGTCTGGACAATGTCTAGTGACGCCTGTCTCATGAAGTTCCAGGAGGAGTATTGTCATCTTGTATGGGACACACTTGGCATGAGATTGGCATGTGGTCACTGTCATCTGTATTGGGCCCTTACAGTCTCACTCCCCACGGATAACAGCAAGCCACAAGGGGACTTTAGGAGGCCCTGACCCTCCAAGCAACTTATCCCGGTCTCTGCAAGCACAGAGGGCCCTGGGCTTAGGACTTGGAGGTCTTGGCACAGATGCCACCTGGAGCCTGTGTCTCTCCCAGAGCCTCCTGTCCTATGTGGTCTGGGGTTGGGGCTGTGGGGTCGTCCGGGGCAGAAGCTGGACCCTGCCCACTGCATCTGCTTCCCTCCTCAGTGCTGGATGTGAATGATGAGACGCCCACCTTCTTTCCGGCCGTGTACAACGTGTCGGTTTCGGAGGACGTGCCGCGCGAGTTCCGTGTGGTCTGGCTGAACTGCACGGACAATGATGTGGGCCTCAACGCCGAGCTCAGCTACTTCATCACAGGTGGGAGGCTAGACTAGGTGAGTGGGAGGGAAGCTCGAGTCCCCACCAGCAGGGTTCAGCCCCTGCCAGCACCAGCCTGAGGACTTGCTTTTGGCCCCTCCCTGGGGTGCAGTGGGGCTTGCTGGCCTGGCTCCCTAGGGACTTAATGAAGCTGTTGCAGGAAAGGGGCTGTAGAAGGTCCCAGGGGCCTGGTCCTCCCCTGGAGATCCTCTGCTCACGAAGGGGATCCCCACCTGCTCAGAGCCCAGTGATTTACATCTCCCTGGATGGATTGGTTTGTCTCCAGAATGTCCAGTAGCTACCACCTGTAGAGCAGTAGAGTTCGAGGCTGTGGCCTGGACCACGGAGGAAAGTGAGCATCATTGATCAGTGATGTCTGCCCAGTAGTGGGGTGGGTAGGTCATGGTGCATGTGTCACGTCATTCCTGGATGAGAATAGCTGCTTGGCATTCTTCAGGGCCTGGCCCATCCTCTCATGTTCTCCAGTCCTCCCATGACCATTTGCCCAGCTCTGCCATCTTTTTATCATCTACCTGCAGCCCTGTTGCCCACAAGTTGAATGTGCACCTGTCCACGGGTATAAAACAGCTTCCTCCCACCTCCCAGGGCCTCTCCCTGTTCCACAGTTTGCTACTACCAAAGTGACTTCCCAGCCCTCGACCTCTCTTTTGCAGGCCCCTTCCTCTCTGCATTTATCTTGGCCTGGTCCCTGAGGTTACCTCCAGGAAAGGCAGCCATCAGGACCCTTCCCCTCCCACCCCCCTACACAAGGTGATTCCTCCCATGCTGTGCTGGAAGCCAGGTGGTGCCCCTGCAGAGAGGACTTCAGAACTGGGAAGCCCTGGAGTTTGGTGGCCAAGGGCTGTGCCCAGGGACAAAGCAGGAAGGACAAGGAAGTGCAACCCACAGTGCCAGGACCACTTCCCAGCACCTAGAGGCATGGGTTCTGGAGACCTGCTGAGAACCCAGCAAAGTCCTAGACTAGATCTGCTCCAAACCTGGCTCAGAGGCGCCCTCTGCTGCTGGAGAGCCAGCTGGCAGGGAAGGGGTTTCCCATACTGTTCTGCCAGAACCTGGCTCCTGTCCACACACAGAGGAGGCTCTCCTGCTTCCCTCAGAGCCCAGAACTGTCCCTGGGCATCTGCCCCTGGTCTTCAGTCAGTGTGACCTCCATACATGCCCTCCCAGGAGAGCTGACTCCAACCCAATGCTACTGCACAGCTGAGAAGAGGGCCTCACGCAACACTCAGCCATACGCAAAGATCCCTGTGCAGGTTAACTGCTCAGACACTGATGCAGGGCACACAGGTGCACAGTGGGGATGGGCACAGGCCTGGAACCAGCCCAGAGATTGTCTCACAGGCCAGCACACACACATACCCACAAGTACCCTAAGAGCCTAGATGAAGCATAGCAGGTGCTCGGCAGGTACTGGAGCCTTGTGATTCCCGGCCTCATGCCTGCACAGGCCACGTGTCCCCAAAGCCCTGAGTTACAACCCAGCTGTCCACTTCTGAGAGTGGAGTTAGGTGCCACTCCCTTGCCCCGCCTAGAAGCTCAGCTCTGGCACACCAAGCCTCACTCCTTTTCACCCACAGGTGGAAATGTGGACGGGAAGTTCAGCGTGGGCTACCGTGATGCTGTCGTGAGGACAGTGGTGGGCCTGGACCGCGAGACCACGGCCGCATACACGCTCGTTCTGGAGGCCATCGGTAGGCTTCACTGTGCCCTGAACAGCACACCACACTGTTCCTGGCAGAGTTCACACAGGCAACCCTGCAGGGGCCAGGCCTGGAGCCCAGCAGATAGCCCCGAGTTGTAGGCGACACTGATGCGCCAGGGTGGTGGGGGCAGTAGCTCCATGGAGACCCGGAGACCGATCATTACACTGCCAGACACAGCAAGCAGGAAGGGAAGAGGGTGTTGGGAGTGTGGAGTGGGGGCAGGTCAAAGAAGGCTTCCTAGAAGTGTTATCTGAGACTCTCTTTGAGTCAGGATTCTTTGGATTGTAAATTGAACAACCGGATGAACTGACTTCAGCAGTGTGTGTGAGCAAAGCCTGTCTGCTGGGAGATCCTCTTCGGGTCTGACCAGATTCGAGGTCCAGGTGCTCATGGCGGCTGGCCTCCTGGGTGCTGGCAACGTTCTCTGCCTCACGGAAGGCAATCCCTGCACCTTCCCACACTCCAGGGTCAGAACCAGCTCTTGCCTAGTCCCTAGCCCCACACTGGCTCTAATCTGCTCCCTTCTGCCCCAGGTGTGAGATGTGCCTGCTCATTGGGCCTAAGTCAATATGCCCATCATGGGAGCTGGGCTTGCTCATGTGCCTGGCATTCCAGACCTTGAAGTCAGGAAGTGGGGAACGGTCCTCAGGGGGACTATCAGGGTGAGGTTTCCCCAGGGAGGAGCAGGTGGTGCTGCTAGGCAGCCTGGAAGGCAGCTGTGGAAGGCACCCTCATTCTGGAGGCCATCGGTAGGCGCCACTGTGCCCTGCACAGCACACCACGCTGTTCTGGAAGGCAGCTGCAGCCAGTAAGGAAGCAGAAAGTGCTGCAGGCTGGGAGCCAGCCAGTGCAGGGGCCTGGTGGTGGGCAAGAGCTGCAGAGTACATATATAGGTGAGTATGCATATGTCTGTGTGAGTGTGTGTGAGTAGCGCTGGAGAGGAGGCGGCTACCATCAGGCAAAGTGGACCTTGGAGCCCACGTGGTGGCTGGAGGTTTAGTCTTTGGTCTCCAGGTATCTGGAAGGGAGAAGGCTGTGGTGAAGCTTAACTCCAGGTGAGAGGGAGCCAGCTCTCCAGCTCTCCTTCCCAACCAGCCGCCACACCTGGCCCTTCTCCCGTCCCCACCCTCTGCAGCTCCAGCCCCGTCATCCTCCTCCCAATTCAGCATTTGTTCCAGGTATGGTCTAGCAGCAGGCATGGGCTTGGGACTTCCACAGAGGGGCCCTTCAGCTGAGACTAGGAAGAGGGACCATTTGGGTGGAGGAGGGGGCTTCCCCATTCTGGAGAAGCAAGGAGTGACCTCAGATCCCCAGCTGCCTACAACCCTCCCTGGGGACTCCTCATACACAGCCTTGAACATAGTAGCAGGTGCCCTCCTCCAGGGATGACAGCCTGGCCACTTTCCCCTGGGGCGGGCCTCTCCTTCTTCTAGCCCCAGGAGCCTCTCCTGCCCGGAGGTCCTGGGCATCTTGGGTTTGGAGTTGGAGCCAAGCCTACAGCTGTATTTGTGTGACCATGCTTCATGCTTCACATTATTAAAAATGACCATCAGCTGTGATCACTTTAAAGCCAATTTTATTGAAAGGTCTGATACTCCATTCCTCTTGAGAACTCAGCTGGCCCCAGCCCCACGCACTGCTATCCAGTACTGTAGGCTGGAGCAGAGCAGGCCCTTCGGGGCTTTTAGCCCTGACCTGTGCCCGCCCAGCCATAGCAACCTCTTTCATGGTTCTGGAAGCTGGTGCAAAGTCAAGGTAAGGTGCCTTCCAGACTTCTTCAGTCCCCTGTGGCTTCAGGACCCAGCCTCTGCCTGCATCTTCCCTAGGCCCTCTCCTCTGTGTGCCACCCTCCCTGGGCCTTCTCTGGGAAGGACGCTGGTCACTGGATGGAGTCACAATCCTTAGTCACTGGGTGACATCTCCCCCAGGAGAGTCAGCCTGCAAAGATTCCCGGGGACCCGAGGCAGGTGCATCTTCCAGAAGCCACTGTTTGGCCTGCCCCCGGTGCATCTGTAGAGTCAGGATCATAATGGTGCCCCTGCAACATGGCTGGCGAGTCAGAGCAAAGCCAGGAATGTGGCATGCTGTACATGCCAACCATCCTCTGTGTCTTGTGTGATTGGGAAAGGAAGAGTCACCCACTTCAAAGGCCAGCCCTAGACCAGTGCCGCCACTGACACCTGTCTCCCTTCAACCCACAGACAACGGTCCAGTAGGCAAGCGACGCACAGGCACTGCCACCGTGTTTGTCACTGTCCTGGATGTGAATGACAACCGACCCATTTTCCTGCAGAGCAGCTATGAGGCCAGCGTGCCCGAGGACATTGCGGAGGGCCACAGCATTGTACAGGCAGGTGGTGGGCTATGTGAGCAGGCTGCGCTCTCCTCTGCTCAGGTGCACCTGCTTGATGGCATACTGGCAGATGGAAACAGGGGTCCAGGTGGGCCCACTGCTCTGGAGCAAGGGGGCTCCTGGGGCTGGGTTAGCTGAGGACAGGCCCCTGCTCTCCCTACCCACAAGAGAAAGGCTCTGGCCTCCCTCCTGCACAGCCTCTTCCACATCCCCCACCCCTCCCAGTTGAAAGACATTTTCCCAGGAGGGGCTGAGGCCAGAGCCAGGCCTTTGGCCAAGCCCCTCTCTCCAGCACTAACAGGCACAAGAAGAAAGAGTTTCTTGGCCTAGGGAGCAGGAGGAGCGGGGAGAACGCTGAGATCTGGTGTGGGCCCCTCCTCCCAGCTCTGCCTGGGAGGCCTGGGTTGCTAAGGGGGCGGACAGACTGCTGGCTGAAATGAATCGCTCCCTTCACCAGCACTAGCTGGGACTTTCCAGCCCAGAGCCTGGGCCAAACGCAGCAAATCTGAGCCTGCCTCTGGCACCAGCTGCCGACCTTGGGAGGAGCAGAGAGTAGGCAGCTGGGAGTGTGCCCGAACTGGGACTGGGACTAGGGCCCACAGAGTTGGGGCCTAGAGGCTTCCGGAAAGCCCAAAGACTGGGTCGAGTGTGCTGGCTGACTCAGGGAAGGAGAGAGAGGGGCACTGTCTGCCCTGGCCTCAGCTGCTGGAGTATTGAAGGGCCCCTCTGCACAAAGCTATGGGCGCACGCCCCTGGTTCATCAGCAGGTGTCGCAGGATGGGGACCTGCCCAGCTAGAGCTTTCCTGGAGGTCTCCAGGCAGGCTCATTTCCTCTGTTTCTGGCCAGGGCCGAGTGTGGATGGATGACCACAGCCTGGGGAGTATCATGGAGGCCCCAGGGGAAGTGGATGAGGAGGAAGAGAGCAAACCCCAAGGGAAAGGAGGAACAAAGTTGTGGGGAGGAGGCTGGCCCTGCTTGCTAAAGCACAGTTGGTTTCTCTTTACACAACACCACTCCAGCTGAAATCCTGCAGCCTGCAGCACAGGGCAAGCCACACATAATCCCCACTTCCTTATTTTATTTTATTTTCATTGTATTTAAAAGGCTGATGGATAACTCCATCAGTGAGTTTGCTCCCCCAGATGTCCACAGCAATTGGGACTGGACCAGGCCCAGAACTTCATTCTGGTCTCTCAAGTGGGTCCCAGGGACCCAAGTACTTGGGCCATGACCTCCTGCCTCCTAGGGTGTGGCAGAAACAGGAAGCTGGATCTAAAGTGGAGATGTGACTCAAACCCACACACATTCTGTTATGGAGGTGTGGGTCCCCCCGCAGCACAGTACCACCTGCCGTGCTGAACTCCTGGCGCCTGTTCTCCCCTGTGTCTCATAGGGAAGTTTAGGATCTCAGAGGTTACCTCCTGTGGTTTGTGCTTAATTTCTGGCAAGACTGGATCTGTAAAGTCAGGCAGACCCGGAAGAGGGTGCAGGGGCTTCCCCTACACAGCCTGTTTGCAGAGAGAGCTGTCTGAGGTTTATTCAGGCAAAGGCTAAGGCTCTGGGTCCTGCAAGCCCCAGGAGGACTGCTGCCTTAGGGTGTGGACACGCACAGCCCAACCCAAGCTTCTCAAACTGATAGGAGGAGAGGATGCAAACAAGAACTCTGCCAGCAGGAGGTGTGCCTGGTCCCCTCCCTTAAGAGAGGAGAGCAAGAGGATTGTGCCTTGGGCCCAGATGAGGCTAGAAAATAAAACTGGAGCCAGTTCCAGAGGTCACTGCACGCCAGGCTAATAAGCAGTGGTGAGTTTTGGTCAATGGGAAGTAGGGGGCCAGTGAAGGTTCTAGAGCTGGGAGGCGGCAGATCAGAAGCCTTGGCTGGCTGCATTGGGGGTCACAGCAAGATAGAGTGGGGCTGCCCCATGCTGGAGCTAGCTGACTCTGAGACAGGAACAAGGCAGCACAGGCCGCTGTCTGCTTACTCTCTGGCCTCTGCCCCCACCATCAGCCCATCTTGATCGATCCTGATGTGGGTGCACTGAAAGGGGATGGCACCCTCCAGGACCATGATTCTGTAGACAATGTGACAGCCTCCAGCTTGTCTCCTGCCAACCGGCAGCCAGGCCTCAGATCTCCCAGGAGGGAACTGGCAGGATCCAAGGGAACCCTAGATAGGAGAGTCCTTGGATTCCTTCTTGCCTTGGTCCCTGAGAGGGCATAGGTGGCAGGGCCGAAGCTTGCCCCAGTATGAGCTAGGTGTTGTCTGTGGCCACTCAGCAGCCCCTCGAGCCAGTCTTACAGCCTAGAGTGCAGATGAGGCTTTGTGGTCCAGCAGGATTGCTCCTTCCCAGAGGCAAATGGTGTCTGGGGAGTCCCAGGTGGCACATCTCAGCTCAGACCATGGATGCAAGTGACAGCAGGTGCTCCCCATGATCCTTTAGCAAGTAGCAGCAGCAGGTGCGCCGCAGAGCTGCGGAAGGTGCGCTGCTAGGAGGTCAGGCTGGGATCGGGCACAGTTGTAGGGTTTAAGTTGTCTGGGCTGCTTTGGGGCCAGGCTGTGACCAGGGCAGGTGAACCTGTAGAGAAGGGACTTCCGTGTGTACACCAATCACATCTTGGTGGATTCCTTGCAGCCCCAGTCGCAGGCCGGCAGGGGACGTCGAGGGGCGGCGGGCCGGCCCCGGCGGAAGCTGAAGGTGCGCAGAGAGCGGCGCAGGGATCCCAGACGCCTCCAGAGGCGCAGCTGGGGCTCGCTGGGGCTCCCGGGGTGGTGGGGCATGCACTCGCGGGCGCCGCGGCGGCGTGGATCCAGCGCGGCCGGCTTGCAGAGCACCATGAACAGCAGACAGGTGGCCAGCACGAGGAAGATGCAGGCCAGGACCACCAGCACCGGGACGGGGCTGGCTGCCTCTGCCGCGGTCCCCGCAGCAGCGCCTGGAGCTGTGAGAAAGGCAAGGGGGCTGGTGGCCGCAGAGCCGGTGAACCTGGGTCCCTCTGTGCTCATGGCCGCTGCAACAGAAAGGGAGCAGGAGTTCAGAGCCATGGGCCACACCAGGGTCGGGGGGAGAGCTTGCCGGGGACACCCATGGAGACTGAGCCCATTAATATAGGTAGTAGTCTGGCCACATCACAGGCTAAGAAAATGAGGCCCAGAGGACAGGACGTGCAGCTGACATTGAACAGAGCTGAGCCTCAGCTCACCTGACCCTCTGTCCCGTACACCCTACCCCATACCAAGCTGCCATACAGGGGACAAGTGGGTAATGCCTCTTGGTATTTTTATGTAGCTTACTGTTATTTCAAAAAGAGGCAGAGATCTTCCACGTACTGGCTCACTAGCCTTGACAACAGTCCAGGCTAGGCCAGGCTGAAGCCATGTGGGTGTCAGGACCCCCACATTCTTGGGCTATCACCAATGGCAATCCAGCGTTCTTGGGGGTAAGCGTTAGTAGGAAGCTTGAAACAGGGCTGAGACTCCAATCCAGTATGGGGTGCAGGCATACCCTGTGGTCTTGCAACCACTCTGCCAAGTCCCTACCCTCTTCCGGAGTTACAGAGGGAGAGGGAAAGAGAGCAGGAGATCTTCTCTTGGCTGTTCATTTCCAAAGCAGCTGTAACAGCCGGGGCTGAGTCAGGTGGAAGACAGAAGCGTCATCCAAGTTTCCTATGTGGATGGTAGGGAGCCAGGTACTTGAACCATCTTCCACTGCATACTGAGGCCATTAGCATGGAGCATCCAGGATGAACCAGTGCCCATGTAGAATGCTGGTGTCTCAGATGACAGCTTTGCCAACTCTCTCACAATGCCAGCCCTAGTTATAATTTAAAATATTTTGGGGTAAGCCTGTGTCTTGGGAAGCCTGCATCCCACATGGCAGTGCCCTGGATCAAGCCCTGCCTCTGCTACCAATCCAGTTTCCTGCTAAATCGCTGGAAAGCAGCAAGTGATGGCTGAGGCACTTGGGTCCCTGCCACCCACGTGAAGACCTGGCTTGAGTCCCATCATCGTCTCTATCACCCATGAGAGGTGGGCCTTACAGGCCGAAAAATAGGATAAACTGCTGGAAATCTCTGGGGCTGCAAACAGAAATGCTTACAGAGTTCCTGGCACAATGGTTCAGCAGCTAAATCCTCATTTTGCCATCACCAGGATCCCATATGGGCTCCAGTTTATGTCCTGGCTGCTCCACTTCCGATCCAGCTCCCTGCTGATGGCCTGGAAGAGCAGAGGAGAATGACCTGAGGTCTTGGGACCCTGTCCCCACGTGGGAGATCTGGAAGAAGCTCCTGGCCCCTAGCTTTGGATCAGCTCAGCTCTGGCCATTGGAGGCACTTGGGAAATGGACCAGCAAATGGAAGATCTTTCTTTCTCCCTCTCCTTCTCTCTATAAATCCGCCTTTCCAATAATATATTTATTATTGGAAATAATATTTACATATAAATGTTATATAAAATATATAATATTTTATTATATGAATTATATATAATATAACATTATATATATAAATAATATATATATATTTTTTAAGTGCCTACAGACCAAAGAGGCCATGCAGGCAGGGCTACTTGGAGCACACAGCTGAACCCTTTCGAGCCCAGGTTGATGGGTCAGTGTGAGAAAACAGATGCAGTCTGGTCAGCTTTTCCCATTTCCCCAGAGAAACCAGAAATCTGGATTTTCTTAGGCAAACATTCCTCATGTTTAAATGATGGCAGTGGATTCAGGTTTGTGTAAGGCTAGAAAGGAGAGAGAAAGAGAAAGGAGAGAGAGAACTTGATCATAGAGAAAATGAAATGCATTGGCAGGTATTTGAAACAGTCACACAGCTAAGCAGCACACAGAAGCCGGCTCCCTCTAGCTTGCAGGTCAACAATTGCGATCTTTAAGTTCTCCATGCATAGAACAGAACAGACCCAAGAGGGTCCCATTAAAAAAAAGAAAAAGGCCATTTCTTTGACACTGGGATCTTTCCCAAGGCTGGGGGAGAATAGCTGTCCTTCCCTCCCAGCTGGGAGCTGGTTTCTGTAGCCCATAGCAGGGGCCCGGCCAGTGCTCCCTATAGTAGCAACAGGTATAGAGTAAAGCCTGGCTCCCAGCCCTGTTCCAGGCACTCACCCGACATCCAGCTCCCAGGATGCAGCCGTGCTGTTATCCACCCTCCGTGCATCCTGGGCAACCCCCCATGCCCATCTTTTGCCACCACCCTCCAGAAACAGCCAAGGCTGCCCAACTCACAGCTGGAAATTCTGATGCCTGTCTAGCTGCCGGAGCTCCTGCCTCCCACACGTCCTGCCTGGAGAATGCACTAACGGGGCAGTCCTACGCAGGATGACCCTTCCCTGAGTGCTCAGGAGGAGGGGACGGGTGTACCCACTGCTGCCTCCCACAGGGAGGAAGCCAGCTGCCCTCCCTCCCGCCCTGGGCGATACTTGGGTGAGGAGCAAGGACAGAGCAGTGTGATCTGGGAGAAAAGCCCCCATCCAACCAGCTCTGGTGTCATTTCATGACCTTCAATAGGTGTGGGGATCCATGAGGGTCCTGGCTGCAGGTCTTGGGGTCCATGTGAAAAGCAGTTGAGTGGGTACGTAGCCCAGCTGTTGGGGTGCCCCATTCCCCTTGGCGCTCCTGGGTTTGAGTCCTGCTTCCACTTCCGATCCAGCTTCTTGCTAACGCACACCCTGGGAGCAAGCAGGCAATGATGGGTCAAGTGCATGGGTCCCTAGCACCCACGTGAGAGACCGGGATGAAGTTTCAGGCTCTTGGGGGAGTGAACCAGTAGATGGAAAGTCTCTGTACGCCTTTCTGTGTCCTTCTGACTCTATCTCTGCCTTTCATCATTAAAAAAAAAAATGTTAAGGAGCATCCAGGTGGCTCCTGTGGCAGTGAGAGGGGGGAAAAGACCCGAGTCCCCTCCCTCCCTGGCAGGCCAGGCCATCCCGCTGCATGAGGGCACGTGTTGGGTGAGGGCCGTGGGAGCCTCACCTTTCCCATTGGAGTCAGATCCAGCAGCAGGCCCTGCTCTGCAGGTTCAGCCTAGATCCTAGGACCTCTCTGTGCAGAGTAGGATCTGAGTACACCCTCACACCTTCCCAGAGCCCTCCCCCTTTCCAATTCCTTCCTCCCCGAGGCCTCGCCTGAGCTCTCCCCTCCTCACCCCCTACCCCTGCCCCAGCACTGACCTCAGAGCTAGCCCTGAGCAGGTCCAGCTTGGTGAGAAGGTCGCTCTGGCTGTCTCTCCCAGCCCCCACCCCCCAGGAGCTCCGTGTAGTGCTCCAGTGCTCACAGCCAAGCAGTCCTGGTACCTTTACTGTCCTCCAGGATCTGGCTTTGTCTGGAAGACTCTGGGCCCTGCCTTAAGGGGAGGCCCCAGCTGACAGGGTAGGGATGGCAACCAGGCTGGGAAGAGGGAGCAGGGATCCCAAACCCCCGTCCCCTGAAGGGCCAGCACCCTTGGGGCTTCCTGCAGCTCTGCCTTGTCCTCCAGGAATCTTTTCAGGGCCTGGAGACCCTGCAGGGGACACAGGCACAAGATTGTGCTGCCCCTCGGAGCCCCAGGGCTGCTACCTTCCCCCGTTGCCAGCGTGAATGGTATGGTCGGGCAGCAGCCAGCAGGGCCGCTATTCAGGGGCTGCCAGCCCCCAGGTTCCCGGGGAGAGGGACTCCACCTCACAAGGGGACGGGCGGAGGGGTGGAGGGACGGCCCTGTCGGCCTGGGAGGCCCCGCCTGCAGTGTCCCTGGGCCCCTCTCCTTTCTGACTTGGCTTGAGGCTTTTCAGTCAAGCATTTTCCTCTGAAAGAGTGTAGCTTTAGTGGGGTGGGTAGTCGAGGGACCACCCCCCACACCACCACCCCAAGGATGTGGAGAGGGACAACAGTGACCCCAGCTTGGCATAGCTTGAGTGGCAACCTGCGACCCTCTGCTAACCCCAGCCACACAGCACCGCCTCCCACCTCCTCTCCTCCTGGAAACCAGCGCGTCCCTAGCAACCAGTTGCTGCTCAGAGACCTCCAGCCCAGTATGGGGTGGGGAGCTTAGAGCTCTACCTAAGACCTATGAGCCAGGACCAACCCCACTGCTTTCAAGCCCCAATTTCATGCTTTATTACCTCCAAACCTTTTATTTATATATATTCCTTTATTTGAAAGGTTAACAGGTAGATGAAGTTTCTGTCCACTGATTTGCTTCCCCCACCCCAAGTAACTCACGCAACAGCCAGGTCAAAGTCAGGAACCCAGAATCCAACCTGAGTTTCCCCAGCACCTGGCAGGGATGAGCCATCATCTGCTGTTTCTCAGGGTGTTCATCAGCAGGAAGCTCGACTGAAAGTAGAACAGCCAGGACTCGAACCGGACAGTCTGACAAAGGGAGGCAGATGCCCTGATCAGTGACTTAACTGCCATATCAAAGTCCTGTCCCCTGGAGCCTCCATTTCAGTCCTGAGCTTTTCCTCTCCCACCTTTAGCCCTCAAGCACAAGACGAGGCAGTGACTGCCATTCCCCAAGGGACCTTCGCATGGCCTGGCACAGCCAGAGAGACCTTTAGGATTGTTCTGGTCCATCCCCTATCCCATGGCCAAAACTGAGATTCAGAGAGGTGTGGCCTGCCCAGAGTCACCCAGCAACTTTGGGGGGTGGGGTTTAGTGCTTTCTCCTGGGCAGACCTCATAAGCCCCAGGTCCAGCAGAGAGAACCCTGTGGTTGCAGCTAGTCATTGTGTACATAAATGCATTGGGGATCATTGTTAGAAAGGATGGCTGGGTTGCCACAGAGGGGCTCTTACTGTGTAACTCAGTTCCCAGCTGGGACCCAGCATGACCAGAATGACTCCAGGTTCTGTGCAAGTGTGGGCAAGAAGCAGCCAGGCTGTCCCCGTACCCCTGGGCCTCTGAAGTTTGGAGGCAGGGCACTGGCTCCTGGTTAAGTGTAATCACGTGGCTCAGGCTAGGTGATTGCCTGGGAACATGACCAGGATGGCCTGGGAGCGTCAACACTCAGCTGTCCTCAGGAGTGAGAAGGACACATGGCCCCCTGGTCTGCACACCCCCAGCCTCCACGGGAAGTCAGGGCCTAGGTTGGATGTGGTGCAATGTGTGGAAGAGGAAGTGGCCCCTCAACACCCTGTCTCCTTGCTGCGGGTCTTGGGGAGGCATAATAACAGGTCTCATCCTCCCTCAGCTGAGAGCCACAGATGCGGATGAGGGCGAATTCGGGCGCGTGTGGTACCGCATCCTGCATGGTGAGTGGAGCTACCCTGGGCAGATGAGCATATATCTTGGCTACCCCAGGGAAGGGGGCCAAGGAGGCCTCTGTACTCCATAGCCAAGATAGGGGTGGACGGGGATGCAGGGAATGTTGTGGTGACTGGCACCAGGTGGTTGTTTCTGGAGGTGCTGCCTTTGCTATGCTCCCCAAGTCTCTCGGGTACTACAAGCTTCCCAAAGCCATCGCCCTGGCACAGCCCATGCACTCTCAGAGACAGAATATCTTTGGTCAACTAGAATCACAAACCTGGCCCTGACCTAATCACTGAACAGTGTGTGGAGGAGGGCGGGTTCCGGGGTAAAAGCTGGGGTTGCCGCTCTCACAAAGTAAAGGTGGAGGTGTCTGGCTACCCAGCTACATCTGCCCAATTCCAGGTTCAGCCACCTGCACAGAAGCTGGTTCTGGCCCCAGATACTTCTGAACATGCAAAAGGCCCCATTGTACCCACACCTGTGAGTGTGGAGGGCCAAGGGAGACCCCTATATCACCCTCCCAAAGAGAGTACAGGTGAACCTCTGCTACCACCCCCAACCGGGGCAGCATGAAGCATGAAAGGACTCCATGCCAAGTGTGGGCTTCAAAAAAGTGCCCAAGACCCCCTCATCTGCCTGCCCACAGGTAACCATGGCAACAACTTCCGGATCCATGTGAGCAGTGGGCTCCTGATGCGAGGGCCCCGGGCCCTGGACCGGGAGACGAACTCGTCGCACGTGCTGGTGGTGGAGGCGTACAACCATGACCTGGGCCCCATGAGGAGCTCTGTCCGGGTGAGGAGTAGGGTGGGCCGCCACATAGGGCCTAGCACTGCATTAGATGCTGAAGGATGTTAAAGGACCGTGGGGTGGGACTAGGCCAGGAGGGTCCCAAGTGGCTGAATGCACCCTGGGATCTTGGACTTGTTTTGTCTGAGCCTCAGTTTGTCCACCTGTGAAAGGGGATCAATGGCACTGATGTCTGTCCTAAGGGAAGGAAGAGGTACCCTAGCCACCTGACCCTGGATCCACACAGCCCACAGGGTGAGCTGAGGAGATACCATTGAGATGACCTCAGCTGGCCTTGCCACATAGTTAGGGAAACTGAGGCATGGGGAAATCATGTGTGACAGAACCAGGTCACAGGGCTCTTTGCATTGGAAAGTCCCTAGAGTGTTCCGGTCTCCATCTCGGCTGCCCACCCTCACCTGTGCGGCTAACAGCAGAGCAACCTACTCCTTCCCGATCAGCTGCACATGTGCACACCGGCACCCCCAGTCCAGCTGCTGAAACCCCCTCCTGCCAGCAGCAGGGCTGACAGAGGGGAACATGAAGAGCTTCCCCAAGGCCACCCCCACACACACTCAGCAGTTCACAGCCCACTCCCCTAAACTGGTGGGAAGTGAGTCACTGCGAGTGGGAGGCAGGCAGGGGGAGTTGGGGGGAGAGAGCAGGACGGGACTTTTCCCCAGAATGCAGCAGGGCAGAATCAGCTATTCTTATCAGCCCCATCTCTACCGCTGCTGCTTTCCCCGGCTGGAAACAATGAGCACTGCTCTGTCCGTAGCACAGCACAGTACTCCAGAGGGGGTAGCGGCGGTGGTGACAGCTGCTACTGGGTATGGGACTCAGCTTGGCTCCTGTCTCCAGGGCCAACTCCCTGGCTGCAGACCTTGCTAACCTGTGTGGTATGCAGCACATGGTAGGCAGTAACCCGTGGGTATGTCAATGTGTACAAGGGTGGAGGACACCCTCCTCCTTATGCCTCTCCCTCAATGGACTTGAGGCATAGGAAACCCTCATATAGAATTTATACCAGTATCTGGTCTTTGTGTGTTTCATGTACTTGAATGTGCTGAATCCTGAAATGAACAGTTCATTTCACAGATGAGGTTGAGGCAAAGAGGCATCAACCTATTTGTTGACCCAACGGAAAGGGTAGAGCCAGGTGTCACCCACAGGCAGTCAGCTCAGACCTGGGCTCTCACCGCTGCTCCCCAGAGCTTTAGGAGGAAAGTGCAGTTGGAGACCACTAGCTCAGCTCCCAAAGAAGGGTTTCCAGGCGAGAAGTTGGAGGCTGGCCCTCGGGCCAGGAGCTATATAGCTCTGGTGACTGAGGACACTGCCTGCACAGCCTTCCGAATGACATCAAAGCCAGGATCTCCAAGACAGAGCAGGGGCTGCATCCTAGCCCCTGGTTCCATTTCCCAGCAGTGGAAGCAATGGCCCAAACCATCTTGTTCTGTAGTTCCTGCTTCCACAACCAGGGACAACCCAGGGAGGGCGGAGGAGTGGGGGCGTGGAAGGAAAGGTTCTTGCAGAGCCTAGATAGGCTTGCACGTGTGTGTGCGCAAGCACACACACCCTCTCCCTTCCCCATTGGTGGGCATGACACTGTTCAGAATGCGCACCTGCTTCTCCCAGGAGCCAGTAGCTCTGTCCCACTCAGTGCAAACTGGCAGCCGCTGTGCTTCCTGTGCATATGCTGCTCTCAGGTCTGCAAACCACACAGGGGCTGCCTCAGTCACTGCTGCTACAAAACAAGGCTGAACCTGACAGGAGGAAGATGGTGGTGTGCGGCCAGGCTCACTCAGCACCCTGGCCCTGCGCCACCTCCCCCTCTGTCTTTCTGATTGTCAGGCTCCAGCTTCTTCCCGATGACCTCTTTGGAGTTGAGAGTGCCTGGGCATGCCGATTCAGGAAGGGGAGAGGTCATGGTTTTGAAAGATAGATGGTTAGTTTCTGTTTACAGAGAGTTCCCAAAATACATCCATGCAAATTCCGACACTCACCCGCCCCACCCAGGATCTCTCTGGCCAAGGTCTGGGTGAGGCCAACTGTAGAAGGCTGCAGCCTGGGCAAGCAGCTGTGCACAGGATGGGCACTGCTATTTGCATAGTGTGATCTCAGTGGTGGGGGACAGGAGCGTTGTGCTGACGTGGCAGGTCCACAGACTGCTCTGCCAGCCCGTGTCCCAGGTCAGGAAACTAGAGAGTCGTTCTTGCAGTGAACTCCCACCTAAACCTGGAAAGAACCCCAGGGTTGCTTACAGAGGTGGGGTGTCCTAAGAGCCAAATACAAAGGGGATTGGACAAGTTAATGGGAAAAGGAAACCCACAGAGTGGTTCATTTGATGAGTAGGGTGTCAGATCCATGCACACACGATATGTACTTTCCATGAACTTTGCAAAGACTCCTTGCATTTGTATCCATGTAAGCGATGTGCACAGGTGAAGGTTGCACCCAGCTTCTTGGGCTTCACTCTGGCTCCTCTGGGGGCAGGAGGAAGGGGCCCCTCCTGTTGTTCTGGGACCAGTTCACCTCTAGCAGAGAGTAGACTGGACACCCCCATCCTCTTTCCAGCCCTCTCAGGTGCTGTGAGGCCTTGGGCAAGTTATTTGCCCTCTCTGGTCCTTTCCTCACTAACTGTATAAAGAGGTCCAAGCCCTGGCCCTCTGCACCCTGCAGCTCTAATCCTGGAACTCCTTCCTCTCTCTTTCCAGGGCAACTCTGTCCCAGCAGCCACCAAACGCTGCCTGTTGGTGCTCTGAGGTGTGGCCCTATCTCTGCATGGACAGTGTTTGGGCCTTTTGCTCGTGTTATGTCTGCATGCATGGTCATCCCAGAGCACTTTCAAAGTTGAGCTGACAGCATAGGAATTACAGCTGGTTACACAGTTCAGAAAATGCCACTGTCTTGGGTGGGGACCCCAGAGGCAAGCCCTGCAACAAGGATTGCTGTGAAAGTAGTGAGGAAGTGTCCCCTTAATGCTTCCACAGATGGAAGGGGTATGAGACAGGAAGGAACAGCAGCCAGTGCAGAGGGCAATAGGACCTGTCCTGTATCCCACAGGGAGCTCACATCAGGGTCAGGCAAGCTGGGATACCTGAGCTCTATGCGGATCTGTCAGCAATGAAACACTGCCCCAGGGGACCTGAATTTCCCAGGCATGGCTGTGTTCAGTTGTTTGGTTTCTAACAGCTTAACTTCCCCTATCTGAGATATGTTCTGGTGTGTGAATGGGGTCACTTCATACCTCCTCCACATACCCTGCCTCATTTAGTCTTCTTAACAACCCTCAGATGTTAGGAGGCTTAAGTTGTTGACAAGATCACTTATTTGCCCAGGAGTCACTAATAAGCCCTGAGTTTCCACGAGGTTCATAGTAGAGAGCTAGATGAGAATCATTCCTCATCAGGTAATGTTTATGCACTGTCACATGCCAGGTACTGTGCAAGCTATGAAAACACAGTGCCCAGCAGGACAGCCCTAGGACTACCACCTCCACTGAAAGGTTGTCCCCAGCTAGTCCGGGAAAGTCTAAGGCCACACCCTGGGCATCTAGGCTCCTCACCCACCTAACACTGCACACCTGGCTCCATCCCCACAGGTGATTGTGTACGTGGAAGACGTCAATGATGAGGCCCCGGTGTTCACGCAGCAACAGTACAGCCGCCTGGGGCTTCGCGAGACCGCGGGCATTGGCACTTCTGTTACTGTCGTCCGAGCCACAGACCGAGACACTGGTGAGTTGGGCAGTGGAAGGTAGCAGTGTCCCACTGCTCAGAATGTCCCCTGCCTAAGCTTGTCCCTGGTTGGGGGATGGGCTGTCATCCTCTGTGCCTCTGTCTTCCGCCATTCAGCTGCTCCCAAGCCAGGGAGCGGGGGTTGTAGGACTGTCTTGATTACCCCCACCAGATGCCCAAGCCCATAGAGCTGGGAGTCCAGGGAGTTGTCCATGTGACAAACTTGAGAAGCCCAGGTATATTGGCTAGCGTACAGCTGTGGGCAGGCCAGGACTGAGAAAGACCAAGGGCCTTTGTGAGAAGGCTGACTCAGAGCCGGGTACAAGCAGGCCTCCCGAGGGGCAGTGGTCTGCCCTAAAGGCCGCCTGAGCCTGCTGAGGCCCCTGTGCCCCAGCAGCGGTCACAACCAGCAGGTACAGCCTCTGCACAGGGTGCAGCCCCCAGTCCAGGACATGGCCAGAGAGCAGCTTTTTCTTGGGGTCCACGCAGAGGCACCCTAGGCTCCTCCTGCTTTCCCTAGAAATTGCCTTACCTCATGTCAGCTGCCTCTGGCTGCTCCCACCCCATTTCCCAGTTCCCAGCTCACCTGTGGCCAGGCCAGAGGGCAGGGGAGGGAGGGAGGGAGGGAAGGATGTATTTGAACTTTCTCTAGCACCGGGTTCTTTCTCAGCAGAGGGTTTCCACAGTGTAGGTCCCATCTGGTACCATGGCCTCATGGCACATAGCTTTGGTTTGGGTCATGCAAGCCTTTGAGAAACTCGATAAAGTTACTGATCTCCCCCAGAAAAATGCTTGCCTCTCAGTGTTTTGCAAACACTTTCAAGAAGCTCTCAATTACAGCCATTCTCTCAAAGCCTGTGGACTTGAGCTGTGTCCCAGCACCAGCTCCAGGTGAAAGGTGCAGCATAGCATAGCGATTAGGGTGTAGGAAGTGGGGAGCAGAGGACACTGAAACCCTTTGTTCAGAGAGATAGGTGAGGGCTGGGTCTCCTCTCAGGATGCTGCTTCTAATGCTTGTAGCTCAAAGCCCCTCTACAAGAGACCCTTAATCCCCTCCTCTTCTGCTTATCCAAATGCCCAAGAGAGGTGCCTAGGCCAGACTCCACAGAGCCTAGTCTGTAAGGCCTGGGATCTGCTGCCCAAATCATCCTTGACCTCATCCTCTGCCATACCCCTTGGGAGGATCTGGCCCCAGGGGAGTGCAGTGCAGACTGGCCCCTGGCCTTGGCCCTCAGGGACAGCACCAAGTGTAGTGCTGGTAGCTGGAGCAGTCCTGGAGCTGTCTCCCACCTCATTAGGACCACACAGCCCAGCCTGTGTGTGTATGTGCACTCTGCAGGAGCTGGCGGCCTGGTGAATTACCACATCCTGTCGGGCGCAGAAGGCAAGTTCGAGATTGATGAGAGTACGGGGCTCATCGTCACAGTGGACTATTTGGACTACGAGACCAAAACCAGCTACCTGATGAATGTATCCGCCACCGACCAGGCACCCCCCTTCCACCGGGGCTTCTGCACCGTCTACGTCACTCTGCTCAATGAGCTGGATGAGGCTGTGCAGTTCACCAACGCCTCCTATGAGGCTGTCATCTGGGAGAACGTGGCCCTGGGCACAGAGATCGTGCGTGTGCAAGCCTTCTCTATTGACAACCTCAACCAGATTGGCTACCGCTTTGACGCGCACACCAGTGCCCAGGCCAAGGCCCTCTTTAAGATCGATGCTGTCACGGTGAGGGCCCGGAGCAGGCACTGCCTGCTCACTACCACCCATCCCTGACACACACACTCAATGCTGTCCTTGCTACCAAAAGTGCAAGTGCCTGACAGCTGAGGCCGACTATGGTCCTACTGTGGTCACACCACTACAGACTGAGGTCTGGTCACCAAATGTCATGGGGGTGGGGCTCTATGGACACCAGCCAAGTATTTTGCCACCCAGCTGGCTCCTGAGCCCTGTGCCCAGAGTCCGTGTAAACGGTGAAGGGCATGGTCACTCCCATGCCCGCAAATAGCTCCACAGAAGACACCAGGAGACCAAGTGTCCTGCAGAGGGGCCCCAGCCTAATGCTAGGGGACTGAGTGTTCCACAGGGGAGCTTCTCAATGGCCAATGTCGGGTTAGAGCTGGCCTGACGCTGGGGGAACCTGATGTCCCATGGGGGCTCCAACCCAACACTGGCCATTGGGAGAGCCCCAGGTACAAGGCTCTGTCCCATGGGACTGCCCCCATTCCAGCATCCATCCCAAGCCTCTGGCAGTTTGCCTTGTGCCTCTGACCACCCAGCTCCAGGATGCCTCCTGTGGATACATCCCTGGTTGCTGTAACTGCTGGATCATCTTCTGGGACACAAGACAACACTGGGGTCAGCACGGTCAGTTTCTTGCCAAGGCCCATCCTGGAGAATACCTACAACCTGTTGCTAAGAAGCATGGGCTAGGCTGGGAACAAGTGTGAGCCACCTCCGCAGCCTCCAAGGGCCTCCATGTGCTCAGCTTTCCAGCATCTTCTGAGCAGAGAGCTTTGTGAAATGCTCTCTCCCTGCCCCATGCAAGAGCAGCTGATATGAACTTAGCCTTCAGGCCCGCTCCCTTCCCAGGAGGCTGGGATGAGGCTGAGGGCCAAGCTTCTAACTCCTTCTGTTCCTACCAGGAGCTGCCTCACTGGGACAAAAACAATCCTGTCACCCATAGGTTCCAAACTATGCAAAGCTAGGTCAGGAACTGGGGTCAGAGACTGCCCCTGAGAGCAGAAGAGTCTCTAGGACCCCTGTTACTGGGGACATTGCACCTGTTTGGAGGGACTCTGCTAGGCATTGGGGCCAAAGACCAAATACTTGGTTCTTATGACACCATCACAGGAAGCTATGTAAGGCATCCTATTTCCCTTTTTACCTTAGCTGTTGGGAAGCTCCTATGTGAATCTGTGCATCATGTGGCATGGTGACTGGCACAGCTATCTCTAGTCTGGCTCATACTCCCCTGTCCTTGCTGAGTGTGTCTTTTGCCAGAAGCCTTTCCTTGTGAATAGGCAAGGCAGGCACAGGTCCCTGCAGTGTGCCCAGCCTTGCCCTTGGGAACATATGGAATTTAAGCATGGGCAAGACCTTTCCTGGTGTTCTAAGAGGCTTTGGGCTAGGAGTTAAAGTGGATTCATCAAGGGAGTGAATCCAAGCATCTCGGAGAAGTTGGGGGAAAGAACTATGACAGATAGGAGAGCAGCCATCCCTGGTTGGAAAGCAGGAAGTGTTCCTGGAAGAGGTGACGTCCAAGTGGGCTTTGAGAGGAAAGTCGAATTGCATAAACTTTGGCTCATACAGAAGTTGTGCCAGGCAGAGGGGGTGGCGTGGAGGTGGGAGGTGGGCAGGGGCAGGTAAGGCTACAGTAGGGGCCTGTAGGAATGGGACAGAGGTGACCTGGTAGAGACTTCTGTCACTTAGCCACATGGGCCATTCTCTGCAGGGCGTGATCACCGTCAAGGGCCTGGTGGACCGTGAGAAGGGTGACTTCTACACTTTGACAGTGGTAGCAGATGACGGTAGCCCCAAAATGGACTCCACTGTGGTGAGTGGGTGCCCCGTGGAAGCCCCGTTGTTGCAGTCCATGCCCACCCCAGGATGCTCCCAGACTCACAGGAACATAGGATCCTGGCAGTCGGCAGGGAGAACAGTGTCACATATGGCTCCATCACAGCCGCCAAGTAGGCTAGGTGAGGCTACCACCCATGGGGTGGCAGCCCGGGCAGTCCACCTGGGAGGAGTAGGGCCAAGGGGTCCACACTGTTGACCGTCTGCTTTCTTCTTTTTTTGTCTGCTGCCCCTCCTGTTGATGCTGCCTACAGAAGGTGAGTGGCCTGCAAGGTGAGGTTGCCCTGAGCCAGCAGCTGTGGCTAGTGCTGGCTTGGCTGCAGATGGCCTGGGCTTTTCCTCTGCTCCTCTGGAGAGAATGTGGGTGCCAATGGCACATCCCTACATCCACCCTGGATGATAGCCCCAGGCTGTCCGTTCTATGCCTGCAGTGCAGGCCCCTTACCCCTGGCTGGTCCCTCTGCATCCTGCTCAGTCTTCGTAGGGTCCCAGGGTAGGAGGTGCCTTAACAAAAGAGCAGCTGCGACAATGGAAGGAACCCTGAGACCCCAACCCAGCTCCGTTTCTGCCTGCCTGGGTGAAGTGGGCAAGCTGCTTGATTTCTCTGGGCTTCCCTTCCGGTGGATCTGAAATGAGGGTGGAGCCAGCAGCTAGGAAGTCCTGGACACAGTGTGATCCAAGTGTACTCGGTCCCCTGAGGGGCCTTGGCTGCCAAATCTATAAAAGCTCCCTGAGGGTTGTACCAGGGTGCATGTGATGGGGTGCATGGTGCTAGGGCCTGGGGAGTACTCAGAGAAGGCAGCTGGGGCCCCCAGGAGAAGGTGGTGTGCTGGGGCAAGGATGACTGGGGTGGTCCTCAGCAGGGAAGGTAGGCTGCAGATGGGGTCAGGGGCCCCTGTTGCGATCACAAGCTCATTCAGCCATCAGAAACCTGGACACAGCCTGGTAGGCCGGACACCCTCTGTAGTCCATGAGGGTGTCCTGCCTGCTGTCAGCCACACTTCTCTCCCTGCCAAAACCTTTCACTGAGCCATGGGGAGAAAGGCCAACCTGGTGTCCAGACCAAAGTCAAACTCAACCTCCCGGAAGACCTGGGCCCCACAGCCAAGCCAAACCCAGAGGTCTCCTCCATCCCTGGGGCCAGCTGGGATGCAGGAGGCTGTGGGGACCAGTAAACCCCAGAGACTCCAGAAGGCAGCTGGCGGAGAGGGACCTGGATGACAAGTAGTGTAACCTGTGGCCTGCAGCTCCCAACTAGGGGATCTGAGCCTGAGAGAGGTTAGTGGAGTCCTTGTCCCAGCCTCCAAGGTTACATCTACAGAATGGGCCCAGCTGGTGGTCAGTCCTTGGGTGGGCGATGCCCACTGAGACCAACCCCCTCACTGCAATCCTGGCAGTCACGTCCTCTGTGTGGCCAGTAGGAGCATCAAAGCACATAGCCCTAACCAGGGCCCACCACTTACGCAGTCCTGGGGAAGTCCCATTGCCACCAGGAAGCAGGACCCATCCCCCATACTCTGCCTCAGCTTCCCCTGCCTGCTGCCCTACAGGCACCAGACCCTACAGGGATGGGTCCCCTCAAAGGGGTGACACCATTTCCTCCGCAAACCACAGCTCACCTCCACCTGGCTCCCCCCGTCCCAGCAGCCCCTGCAACCCAGAGGGTAGCAAAGCAGAGAAGGGGCAGCCAGGGTGCAGGGTGTAGGGGAGCCCTGGGTGGCATCCTTGGACCTTCCAAGAACTGAGACCCCTGGGGAAACCCTGCTCACCTTGGCACTTGTCCTTCTTCCACATCCTCATCAGGGCCAAGCTCTATTCCAAACCCAGATACAGCACAGTCCTCCCAAGCAGCAAACAGAGGAGAGAACCTGATCCAGTTATTACATGATAGGGAATGCTTGCCCCAAAAGCACGCCTGCAAAAGGATCCCAGGAAATCTAGGAGGGTTCCCCTTGGGAGGTGATTCAGACCATGATCTACAGAATGCAGAGGAATGCCACAGTGAGGGAGGAAGAGGGTCTCAGGTGGAGGGAACATTGTGTGCAAAGGTTCTGTGCTGTGAGCAGACAGCATAGGGGAAGCCTTGACCAGAGTCCAGGCATTCAGGAGGGGCCTGGTCCCAGAGGCCTGGTTTGTTGTCATCCTGAGAACAGCATAGCAGGTGCTGCTGTCCCCATCTTCCCACTGAGCAGCCTGGGACTCTGGGACTTCCAGGAATTCCCTGAGCAGAATTCCTGGTAGACAAACAGGAAATCGTATCTGCCTTCCAGGTGAGAAGCAGAGATAAGCCTGAACTGTTACCATCCCAGGGCACCACTGGGGGTTCCTGTTTTGGTTTTCAACTAGAGAAGTTGATCCTGCAGACTCCTGTAGCCAGTGAGTGGTTGCAGGAACTGCCTCCTGCTGCACCCTGCCATTCCCCACCCCACGTTCCTAACAGCCCCCAGAGGTGGGCCAGCTAACGAGGTGGGGAGATGAGCACGTCTTGCTCACCCATGCACACAGTGTGGCCTTGGGTCCTGGACAGGCCTGGTAGCCCCTGCCAGAAGGCAGGACACACCTGGGGTTTCTGAAACCTGCACCCTTACCTGCTCCCATCCCCTCACCAGCAGATAGAAGGACCCCCGCGGGCTGAGCCTCTGTGGCCTGTGGCCATCTGCAGGCCTGAGCCCTCACCACCAGGGGCCTGATCTCTATGGGCCACAGGAAGCCTGAATCATGGGAACACAGAAGCCATGCTGCTTGGATGCAGTGTGTACAGTGTCTGATTGTCACCTGACCACTGGAATTGTACCTCCCTTCCCCACTGGTCACCCAGGAGCACCAAGTCACCTGTGGTTCCCACCTGCCCCCAGCCCTAGGCTTCCCTTCCCTTCAAGGTAGAGGTGGCAGACAGGCCTTTGGACAAGCTCAGTGCCAGCCATATCACTTACCTACTCACACCTGCCACCTGACTCTATTACCTGCTGACCGATTCCACTTGGAATTCCAAAGACCTGGTTTCTCCTGAAAGATAGGGAACCATGTGATGGCAGCTGCCATTCCCAGCCTCCTCCCACTTTGTTTAGGTTTTGTGTTTAAGATTTGTTTTATTTAATTGAAAACAGAGAAAGAGATCTACTATCCGCTGGTTAACCCCTCTACCAAGTAATCACAATGGCCAGGGCTGGGCCAGGCTGAAGCCAGAAGCTTCTTTTCATATCAGTACACGGACCCAAGCATTTGGGGCATCCTCTGCTGCTTTCCCAGGCACGTTAGCAGGGAAATGGATCAGAAATGGAGCAGCCAGGACTAGAACTGGCACTTTTATAGAGGATGCCACTGTCTTAGGCAGTGAGCTAATCCATTGTGCCATGACACCAGCCCCTCCTGCATAGGTAGAGCTAGGGCTAGGCTTTCCACCAATCCCAGGCCCACCACCTCCTAGCATCTCCCCTCACACCTTCCGTGTGCTGTCCTGGCGTGTGCACGATCCCCACTCCCAGCCCAAGGCAGGAACAGAGCTTGGGCATCCTTTGTGAAGCCTCTGAGCTTGGGAGCCAAGCACTGGCCACGCTAGGCCTGGGGAGGAGGAGGGACCAGTAGGCTGTGGTGTGTTTATTTGCTCCCAGGTCTACATCACAGTGCTAGATGAGAATGACAACAGTCCCCGCTTCGACGTCACCTCTGACTCGGCTGTCAGTGTATTCGAGGACTGTCCCGTGGGTCAGCGTGTAGCCACCGTCAAGGCCCGTGACCCCGATGCTGGCAGCAATGGACAGGTAGGTGCTCAGTGGCCCGGCCAGGATCTGCCTGTCTGTGGGGCTGCTGTGGCTGCTCCCATGAATGAGACATCTGAGCTGTCCATGCCCCGCCGTCAGTCAGGACCATCATGAGGGAGGAGGGTGAGGCATAGCTGCCCTGTGAAGTTGTGCAACCCTGTCTGCAGCCAGTGCAAATGAGTCCAGCCAGTGCAAATGAGTCCAGGATGATCACTGCCCAACCCTACAGAAAGGCAAAGTGAGGGCCTGACTTTTCTAGGCGTTGCCATCCCCATGTCTACAACCCACAGGGCACCTGGCACCTTCTAGGCCACTCCTGCCCCTGTATTCCAAATCCCCATGTGGTCCTACCCTCCTCATTTGGGCACACAGGATGTGGGGGGTGGATTCTCATTGGTGCCCACACCACTTTCACCTGTTCTGGGAACTGGGTGGGAAGGGGGTGGCAGGGGATCCTGGCTTTGGGTCAGAAGAACAAGGGTCTGAGTCTTTAGCACTGACAAGTCCATGGCCCTGGCCAGCTGTTGTATGTAGCCAACCCCCCTCTGGAAACTATGGGGCACTGCCCTCGTGGCAGGGATGTGGCAGAGCCATATCCACTAGCACCCCCATGATTCCACAGCATGTGTCTATTTTTGGAGCTTAAGTGCTGTCCCCTCTGCCAGAGACTACCCCTGGCCCACTCCCTGATCCCCCAGCTCAGGCATCTGCCACAGCCCAAACTCCCTCATGATCCCACTCCCTACTGTTGCACAGTGCCCCTGCTAAACACACAGCCCAGGCCTGGTGAGTACATGGCAACCAGACCTGCCACTTAGTCTGACCTGTCTACTTCTCTTCCTCCCTCCTCCCTCTCAGGTGGTCTTCTCCCTGGCCTCGGGCAATGTCGGCAGGGCCTTTGAGATTATCACCACCAATGACTCCATTGGCGAAGTGTTTGTGGCCAGGCCCTTGGACAGAGAAGAATTGGACCACTACATCCTCAAGGTGGGGACAGACCCTGGACTGCTTATTGCTGACTGCCCATCAGCCTGTTGCCACCACTGACCTGGGACAAGCTGTACCCTTCAGGGCCTAGGGCACACACAGGGCACACTGGAAGGTGACCAGACAGAGGCCACTGGACCCTGGGAGGAAGTGGCCAGGCACCTGCTCCTGCTGATGGGAGAGAAGCCTGGCAGATCCCCATGCTGCCCCTGAATCCTATGTGATGTTGGGCCACTGACTGACCCTGCCTGGGCCTCAGTTTCCTTACCTGTTCCATGGGCCCAAAGTTCCAACCTGGCCTGCATATGCTGCTGGTCACAGTGGCCAGTGTTTGCTGAGGTGTCTCTGGGTATGTGGGCTTCAATGTAACTGCTGGTGCCCCTAAGCCAGACCTCCTAGGAATAGCCTCAGCCTCTAACGAGGGTCTCTGCGCTCATTACTGAAAAACTGATTAGAGCTCCATCCTCCCTTGCCAAGGACCAAATAGAGCTTAGTATAGGCAGGAACCTTAGGCCAGGTTCAGGCCCAAAGTCATGGTCAGGAACAGTCAGAAGACAAAGACTCAGGCATACCATGAGGATGGGGCCAGGATGATATACAGCATGGGCAGGAGGGGAGAGTTTCAGGAGGATTACACACACACACACACACACACACACACACCCCTCCGAGGGCAGGGAGGGAATCCTGTGAGCTACACAGACCCAGTCCTGTCCCCAGCCTGCAACTGACTCAGTCCTTCCCATCCCCTTCCTCCTCCTCGCAGGTTGTAGCTTCTGACCGGGGCACTCCTCCACAGAAGAAGGACCACATCCTGCAGGTGACCATCTTGGATGTGAACGACAACCCACCAGTGATCGAGAGCCCTTCCGGCTATAATGTCAGCGTGAATGAGGTGAGGGCTCCCACATCTGCACACTAGAGCTCTGAGCCGTTCCTGAGCACCTGCTGACACCTGTGTCTTGCCCACTGACCCCTCAGAACCAGAAGTGGGGGAATGACTCCCTCCTAATCATAGCCCAAAGCTCCCTACCCCCTGTATCCTGGAATTCCAGGGTAGATATTCAGAGGAGGGGGTAAGGAAGGTCTCCTGCCAGGCTGTGGACCAAACCTTGCCTCCAGAGACTGGTATATGAAGAAATCTATTTATTTCTCAGTCCTGAGCTTGAGGCATCCTGGGAGATGCTGGGAAGGCATCCACCCCAGCTTCACTGGGGCCACACATCAGGGTGAAAGCTAACGAGGGCAGTGTAGCTTGGGGCAGAATCCATTGGGCCATGTAGACTTGCAGGCCTTCCTTTCCTGTGCCTCAGTTTTCACATCTGCCGGTGGGATTGATGCCAGGTCAGTGAGGGGCTGATGAGCCAATACAGGCTCCAGTCCACATGGTAGATGCCTACAGAACCCACCACATCCATGCTTGGTGTCCTCACTGTTGCTCTGGAACAAGGCTGTCAGGGAGTACAAATGCAGTCTTTGGGCTGTCAGGGACTGAAGCTAACCTGGGCCCCAAAGGTTCTGAATCCCAGCTGACCTCTTTTCGTACTATCCTCACAGAACGTGGGCGGGGGTACCGCCGTGGTCCAGGTGAGAGCCACTGACCGTGACATCGGTATCAACAGCGTCCTGTCTTACTACATCACTGAGGGCAACGAGGACATGACCTTCCGCATAGACCGCATCAGCGGTGAAATTGCCACCCGGCCTGCCCCTCCAGACCGTGAACGCCAAAGCTTCTACCACCTGGTGATCACTGTGGAGGATGAGGGCACCCCCACCCTGTCGGTGAGTGTGGGGGCAGTCACTGAGGGGCCAGGATGGGCCGAGGCAGCTCCGACTTCCGTGCGGACAGGGAGGGAATTGCATGTAGCAGCGATTCCTGAGCTGTGCCACGAGTCTGCCACCCTGTTGTGCGTGCATCAGGGTCTTCAACCATTCTGAATCTCTGTACAGTCCCATTGACTGTTGCAGCACAGCCGTATGAGGTGGTATGTCTGGGTGTGGCCCAAGGAGCAGACAGAAGTTGAATTCAGCCAAGGTTGGTGCTGGGCAGTGCTGCTCCCTATGCTGATGCTCTCGCCCCCTTCCCCTACACTGTGGCATGTCAGTACAGCACATTAGGGCTGGGAGGAACTGATGCCTATGGTGGAGTTTGATGTTCGAATGAATGGGGCCACTGTTCCCAGCAAGGTTTGAGTTTTGGATAAGGTGTGGGTATAAGGGCTTGGATGGTGACAGTGCAGGGCATGCCAGGCTACAGTGGGAGTCATTGATAAACTGAGAGTGAGGAAGTGGTGCTGAGAGCCCTGTGGGCTGGGTGCATGGCTAGTGAGCCAACTGGCTCAATTTTAAGCCAATCTCACAATACCAGTTTTGTCATCTGCAAGAGGGAAAGAGTATTTACTGCTCAGGTATCAGCTGGGGGAACCTTTGGTAAACCAGAGGAAGGGGGCTATGTCTGTTCTTTATCACCACCATTGCACTGCATCACTAAACCAAATGCTGCAGAGGGTCTGGCCCGGTGGGCTGGTGACTGACTGGACTTAGCTGGGTGTTCTTGTAGTCCCCCCAGGGTGCTTTCCTGCACCTGTGGGTAACTGTGTGTTGACTGAGGGCTGTGCCTCTGGGAGTTGCTGGGTCATCAGCTAGTATGCCAGGGTAGTTCCATGCCTGTTCCCATGGCACTGGAGAGGGTACAGTGGGAGACAGAAGAAGCAGGCAAGGCATGACTTCCATAGCATTCTCTTGATCAAAGCAAACATTAAGGCTACCCCAGGTTCAAGATACAGGAACATAAATACCACTGTTTAAAAGAAAAAAGGGGCAGAATATTGGAAAGAGTGTGGCTCCACAGAGGGGGAGAGGAGCAACGACACCCTCGCAGTCTCTCCCCTGCCAGGGCTCTCATGGCAAAGAAGGCCTCAGCCCTGCCCTCCCCCTCAGCAGGGGCACTGTGGGAGATGCAGGCAGGGCATCCCTGGGGAATGTGGTGGAATCTGGGCCAGTACTCCCAGGAACTTAGGAAATGGCCATTCATACCAGTGGAGCTAGCCAAATGAGCATTTACAGGTGATATGGAACAAGCTGGGAGTGGGGCGGGGAAGTAGAGGTGACATGTACAGTGGTACCACAGTGGAACTCAGCCTGAACATCACCCTTCCTCCGCCGTTCCTAACCTCAGATGATTCATCTTCCTGGTCATCCCTCTGAGAGCATTTAAAAATGTGTTTGGTTACAAGTAAACTTAACTGTGGAGTCATATATAAATCAGAGTGAACTTTTTTGCATAACAAATTCTGGAGGGAATTACAAATGTTAGTGTCATGCTCAGTGATGTCAGAATTTGAGTGTCTCGGCCTTCCCTTCATGGCTACAAGAGAGCTGCTATGGCTACGGCCGTCAAGTCAGCCTTGGATCCTTTGCCAGAACTTCTGCGTCCTGAGCAGGAAGGTGAAAGCTTTTCCAGAAAGCTTTTCCCCCTCCAGCACTTTACTGTGTCTCATTGGTCAGAAGTGAATCATGTGGGCACCCCTAGCTACAGGGAGGTGAGAGAAAAATGAGGTGCAGGTTTGTCACCTTTGGCTTATTCCTCAATGGGTGGAGGGTGCTCTGTCACTGCCCACAGGCAGAATCAGTACTCTGTAGGTAAAGGAAGAGGTAGGGAATAGGTTTTGAGGGACCATCTGCCAGCATTTGGCACCTGCCCTTCTGCATCCCAACCTGGGCCAGTCAGCACATCTTTCCTTCCCCTCCACACGTTCTCACGTTCCCTCATTTTGCAGGGAGGCAGCCAAGGGGACAGTGGGCTCTGTGACCTTCCAACATGCTGAGGTGTAGAAGCAAAACTGGGCCTCCTTTTGGGTCCCTGGGAGAAACAGGAAGTCACTGTGGCCACAAGAACCACCAGGAATAGGGGCCACCATTCAGGGGACTCCTGCAAATCATGGGATGGGTGTGCAAAAGGAGAAGACACTGCCAGCCCTGTAGGAGCGAGTAGAGTCCCAAGCAGCACACGGCCATCCCTCCTGAGGAGCCGGGATGGTTAGCAGGAGCCAGGGCAGGCCCCCTGGCTGTCCTCTGCATCCCAGCTGCTCTCATACCCATGCCTAACCTGGCTGGAGGACAGGGGTGTGTCTAAGAGGGGTTCATCCACTCAATACCACCTCTGTAGCAGGTGTGCTAGGGTGGGAGAGCAGGCAGGGACCTGAGAGTTCTAACTGCCATGCCACAGATGCTGGGTACCAGGACTTGGGGTGGCTCTTCAAAGAAAGAATCCTGTATGTCCCTGTCTTAAAGGATGCAGCTTTCTAAAAGCAGTGCCTAGCACTCTGCTGCCAACAGCTTCCTCAAAGCCTAGGAAACCCCCACATCTGAGCCACCCTCCCTCCTCCCCGCCCCCGCCACAGCTCCACTTTCCTCCAAGTCCCCTCCAGCAGCTTCCTGAGCTCTACCGGACATTCCAGCAAACAGCCTGGGCCACCTCTGCCCAGCCCTTGTTCCACAGGCTCAGAGTAAGCTGAGCATGCCAAAGCCATGGGAGCCAGTCCCAGGCCTTCCCCACACGTGTGCCAACTGGCCAGGGAAGCCTCTGCCCTCCATCCAGGTCCAGGCTGTGGTCAAGAAGGCCAGGCTTGGTGGAGGGATCGGAATCAGGAAGGCCACCCCCACTCCCTGCTGGAGGAAGGGCCAGGCCCAGGGTGAAAGGCAACTAGGAGGTCAAGAGATAAGCCCCCACAGGGAGATGCTCAGCTGCAACTGGTGGGGAATAGGCAGGAGAGCACCTAAAGTCTCCCAGCTCCCAACTCATGCACTCCCCACTCAGGCAAATGTGCCCAGCAGGGCCTGGCTGGTGGCCTGGGAGTGGGGATGCTGAACCTGGCTGCTTGCCTTCTGGCTGTAGGGCAAAGGTCTCTTTGGGTGTGCGTTTTAGCACAGCCTGCTTCCCCTGGCGAGGCTCGAGAAGCCCCAGCCTGGCTCGCTCCTTGAGCTATCCACTCGAGGCCCGCCCTCTTTGGCCCAACATGAGTTCATCTGGACCCTTCTCTGGGCCCTGCTTCTGGAGGGATGTTTTGCAGCTTCTGAGATATCACACAGGCCACCAGCTTGGCTCCTCTAAGAGCCCCTTGGGCTCAGCATTGGCTGAGTGTGTCTGCCTTCCCTGTCCTAACATAGGCCAAGGGTGGAACACACAGACCAGTCACTGTGTCCACCACAGGTTCTGGGGCCCCCATATCAGCAGCAGCAGCAGGGACTCTGGACCCAAAAGAAGGTCTGGGCAGGATCCAGGTGGAGCTATGGGCATGTAGGCACAGGTTTATTTCCCAGGCCTTCCCCGTCATGTGTGCTCTGACAGGTATTTGTGGTCAAGTCCAATGTGAAGGCCAACCCTGGCTGATGCCATCATTCAGTTCTGTGACAAGCAGCAGTGCAGACTTGGTGAAGCAGGAGACCCAGGCATTGGATTCTGTTTTTGCCAAATGGTTGTTTTGCTAAAGAACAAACCTTTCAGAAACTCAGTTTTCTGAATGCAGGACAACAAAGTCTTCCATGACTTGATGACTCAAAACAAAGGGCAGCACACATGAAAATGTTTCAACAGCAAAGGCCATTTTAACAGTAAAGATAAAGATACAACACACATACACGCACACGCACACCACTTCCCTTCCCCCTCCCAAGGCAGACATTGCTAGCTGATCTTGGCGTGCCTCAGTAAGTTTTTATCGACAGTTTGGAGTATCCTCTCAACTTCTCTTCCAAAAGGTGATACCAACCAATTAGAATGTCAAAGCCAAAAGAACCTGTGCTCTGGCCTGTATAAGCTTGGCCCAGGGTTGCAACTGGGGACAAGAGGGGGCCCTGCCCGGCTCACGTGGTCCAGGGGACCAGCACATCTCCCAGGAGCCCTGATGCAGCCAGGTCCAAGGACTCTGCCCACCAAAAACAGTCAGGGAGACAGCATGTCCACAAGGGAGAGGAACGAACTATGCTAACCAAGGAGTAGGCCTGGTGGGCAGTGCCCTCTGTACCCAGCACAGCTGCTCAATCGGGCTGTGTCAGTTTTTCAGGAGACCTCTGCACCTACACCTTAGCGGCTCTTCCTCTTTTGCCTTTGGTTGTTTCCTGCACAGCTGGGAAACCCTTTGGTGCTCTTCCAGGGACCCCCTGGACAGCCTAGGGGCAGGGAATGGGGAAAGGCCCCTTCCCTGAAAGGTCAGGCTTTAGTGCCCATGCCCAGGTGGTGGGGAACGCTGGCTTGGCAGGTACAAGGGCAGGCCCTGAGTTTCTCGCAAACCCTGTCTGAAGTAGGGCCAGCCTGACCAAGAGGTGCAAGCCCATCCTCTCAGTACCTCTAAGTGCCTCAGGGGTGGCCACCCTGCCTCTCACTGGACGGCTTTCCTAAGCTGGAGGAGGCAGAGAGCACAGGGGTTGGGGAAGAACACTCCTTCCTGGCAAGTGTCTGATAGTGAATATGTTCTCTGAGGCTCAGCTTCTGTCCCTGGACTTCAACCAGTGCCAGGCATGCAGTCCTGCAGGTGCCTCCCACCCCGGCTCTCTCTCAGGCACCCAGCCCTCAGTGCCCTGCCTCCTGCCCCTGTGCAGGGGGCAGCAGGAGGAGGAGGAATAGCAGTGGGGCCCAGAGCCACTGCAGTCAGTGTCTATGGCCAGGGACGGAACAGAGCCTGGAGCTCAGAGTAAAGTCGTAAAAACAGGAAACCACGAAGCTGAGGTACATTCACTTGGGAGGGTCCGGAGGACAGGAGAGTGTGGGGAGGAAGTAGGGTGGCTGTGCCCCAGGGGGCCTCCTCCCTGTCTCCCCGGCCTGGATTCTAGCAGGTGATGTTCTTAGAAGTCATCTCAGCCTCGAGACCTGAGGCCGGAAGCTGAGGCCACCACAGCAATGGGCAGTGGTGGGGAGGGTGTGTCTTGGCTAAGCCAGAGGGAAGGCAGTCAGATCTGTGACCAGCAACCCAGAGCAGGTGTCACACCCCTGTACACACACTCCTGTGCTGGGGGCTCTGTGAGCTGTGAGGATGAAACCCTGTTTCTAGGGCAGCTGGTGTGGTGTAGGGAGGGAACACAGCAGGGGCCAGGCCCTACGCTCCAACAAGCCCAGCAGGAAGCCCACAGGGACAGAGTCGTTGAACCTGGCATGGGAGCTTGGGTGCAGGGCCAGATGTGGTCCAGATGGCTCCCGCTGTGGTTTATATATACTCACTGCTGCCAGGCAGCCCAGAGCTGTTCTCCAGGGGATGGAGTGGATCTTGCCCTGCCTGCTGGGTTCCTTGTCTCACCCCATGTCCTGGTTTCCTGGTCCCCCAGGCTCAGCTCAGCACTGTGGGCTGCTAGAAGGTGAATACCCAAGTCAGAGCTATGGTCTTGTCCCCTGTGAACAGCTCTGTGCAGCACAGCCATACCCCTGCTCACTCTCAGGCACGATACACCCCTTCCTGTCTCTGTGCTCTAGGTACAGGATGCCCTGGGACACACTCATCACAACAAATGCAGGTCAGCCTGGAAGCAGGAACAGAAGCAAATTCTTCTACAAGAGGTGGGGCGGAGGTCCCCCTCAGCCTCAGGTGCTTCAGAAGCAGGAACCTTATATTGGACACAATACATCCACAGCATCTGCCTTCCATGTGGTTTTAATGGTACCCCCTTCCCCTTTCACTCTTGGGAGCATCCAGACATCGTGTGGTGGGCCTGGCCACTGTCATGATGAGCAGCAGGCAGCCCGAATGGCGAGAGCAAGAGAGAGGGGCCCCTAACGCACACCTTCCCAGCTGACTGCCCAGCTACAGGTGCTGGCTGGTTTGATCTCTGGCCTGGTCTTTTTTTTTTTTTTTTAAAAAAAAAAGATTTATTTATTTATTGGAAAGGCAGATTTACAGAGAGAAGGAGAGACAGAAGATCTTCCATCCGATGATTCACTCCCCAAGTGAGCACAATGGCCGATGCTATGCCGATCTGAAGCTGGGTACCAGGAACTTCTTCCGGGTATCCCACACGGGTGCAGAGTCCCAAGGCTCTGGGCTGTCCTCAACTGCTTTCCCAGGCCACAAGCAGGGAGCTGGATAGGAGGTGGAGCTGCCGGGATTAGAACCAGTGCCCATATGGGATCCCGGTGCATTCAAGGCGAGGACTTTAGCTGCTAGGCCACACGGCCGGGCCCTGACCTGGTCTTGCATGACTCAGGATTCCAGTTTGCCCCAAGTATGTACTTGCTGTTTGGGAGCCTCTGGGGGACAGAATGCAAGCAGCAGAGCCCCAGGCTTACCAACTTACAGACCCTCAGAGAGATGGCTGCTCAGAAGCACAGAGCAAGCTCCAATCGCCCAAGCCCAGGCTTACCCAGGCTCTGAGACCCACTAGCATACATGGAGGGAATGCAACAGCCTTAGGTGAAGTGGAGCAGGGTTGTATCTGGCACAGGTGGCAGGAGTCCCTCCATGTGTTTTCTGTGTGTGCTGCCAGGCCCTTTGGCTCATGTCCCAGAGACCAGCTGCTGCACAGCTGGATGTTCCAGGACTTGTTAGGATGTAGGCCATTTGGCATCTGTAGCTGCTAAATTTTAAGTCTCTTAGGGGGACCCCAGCACCCCAACATCTTCTGAAGGAGACTGAGGAATCCAGCTTCTCCTTTCTTGCCCTGCAGCATCCAGAGGGAGCAAAGGTCTGGGCTCAGAGCCACAGGAAGCAAACGGATGTCACAGCAGGGGTAGTCTGGCTCCCAGTGTACCTGCTCCAGATGTGCCCACAGCTGCCCACTGTCCCCCCCAGGTGCTTTAGATGACCTCAGCGTTTGGGGAATCAGGAACAGGATCTGCCAAACAAAAGAAATGTAGTAAATGGGCAGGGCCTGGGCTCTCTCCCCCCAACCCCTGGCATTACCCTACCCCCACAGGCTGGGGTGCCCCCTCTGGACAAGATTTGAGGCTGAGATGCTGGGGGATTCAGGAGGCACTCACCCAGGGATGGGAAGAAGACATCCCCAGGACCTGGAGGGGACAGAGGTGTGCTGGGCTCTGAGAGCAGGTGCCTGCCGGACTCAGAAGGTTGTCGCTGGGCTACATAATACAGTGGGGATCTGGTCTTGCCTTCAGGCATCCCCTGGGAGGGTGGAGAGACCTCAAAGCCTGGGTTTTCGATTCCTTGAACTTGGCTGCTGCTGAAACAGATGGGAAGATCATCAGTGTCTCCGACCTCCCCACCAGCCCCCTCTCCCTCCCCTCAAAACCTCTCCCAGCAGGAAGGGAGCAGCCTAGCCATAGTGTACCCACTGCCATTGGGGTGTCAGAGTGGCTGTGAGAACTGGCTCCAGTACCTGCTCTTGTCTGACCTTCAGCCCCAACCATGAAGCCTAGGGTCAATGGCACTTCTAGGATACCAGTCATAAAACTTTGGGGCCAGGTTTCTCTTTAATCATTAGAGTTTATGGCGTTAGGACTGGATCCCTTCCACATACGTACATACTGGAAACTGTCTTGAGCTGAGGGGAATGGGGAAACAAGACTTCCTGGGACCTGTCTGCAAAATCATCCCTTCCAGACCCTTCAAGAAGTACTGGACTTGGTTGTGCAGAACCTAAGTATGGCTCACACCCTGAGTGCCCCAGTGGGCCAGGATGCCAGCCAGTTTCCCACCTGAAACAAACCAGCCCATATACCTATTCACTCCATCTGGCCTGCTGCAGCCTGCTCTGGGGCCCAGTCTAGCTGTTTTTTCCTGGCCTGCCCTACCTGGAGGAACCACATTTCCAAGGTATAGCCAGGGCTGATCCCCAGCTCCTTGGCATGTTTCAGTGTCTGCTCCAGGTCAGAAGCTCTCTCCCCTCCTAGCGACTCAGGCTGACCACAGAGACCCCAGAGTGGGCACATGGCACATCCCTGCAGAATCAGGGCTCAGCCTGCTGGGTGAAGGGCCATGGGTGTGATGGCGTCAGATGCACAGGGCAGATGCTCTTGGGATCAGCTATACCAAGAAGCTACCCAGGGGCACTCTGACACAGCAGTGGGGAAGCTTGTTCTTGATGGGACCCATGGGTCTTACCTGTCCATCCGCACCAACTCCTGGGCACCTGCAGACAAAGGAGCATGTAACAGAAGGGAGCACTTCCACAGGCAGCATCTTGCAGGTGCCCTGCAGGGAGACCTGTCTGCCACTGCTCCTCAGGCCAGTCCAGCGTGTCTAGCAAGGAGGGGCTGGTTGTGACTGCTCATAAATGGAACTCAGCCTGCCAAGTTTAGGTGTGTAGAATATTGGCCATCAGGAAGCCAGGATAGCCAGCACCTTCTCTATTGCCTGACCGACACGGTACCTGCCAAAATCCCAGTGGTTCTCCGTGCCTGCACACCCCACTCATCACCAACCAGATGCAGGTCTCCAAGTTCCCCTTTTCTTGAAGCTCCCAAGGTCCTCCTGCAGTGCTTTCCCATCTGACTGTGGCAGGGGAAGGGGCAGGTGCAACACCAACACAGATGCAGGTGGGTGACCCAAAAGTTCCTGAAACCTCTTAGAATTGTGACAGCTGCTGATGGGGTGACTCCCCCATGAGGCAGACACCAGGTGGGGCACACAGCACATATTCACCATCTCGCCTGTCACTCATCTGCTGGGGGCAGGCTTGGTTCCTGTTTCAGAGTGGGGAAGCTGAGCCACTGTCAAATGCTGCATGGGTGTCTACAGCCACTGGCCTGCAGGCCAGAGCTCCTGGCTGGCACTCCTGCTCCTTGTTCTGTCTGCTTTCCTTAGTGGTGACGCCTACTTCTATCCCTGTGCCAGACACCAGGACTCCCCACATGCCCTCTCTCCCCTGCCTCCCAGCAGTTGCTTCTCCAGCAGCTCCATCAAGGGACACAAACTCAATCTCCCCACACTCTCCAGCTTGCACCTGGTTTCTCTGCAGTTTGGCCCTGCTGGCGTTTCTCATGTCTACCCCTAAGATGTTAAGCAGGCAACTGATTTGTCTTGGAGACAAGGGGTGTGGGGCGTGAATTAGCCTTGAACCTAGTCCTGTTGAAAGAGACTTCCCTCAAGCACATAGTGAGTCTGCGGCTGGGGTTCCAGGCAGGGGCCACTCACCACTGCAGATTGGGGTTGGTTGAGACTTACCAGCTTGTCCTCAGCATCAGTCTACCAGCCCCTCTACCCACACGTCCACTCTTTCAGGTTGGTTCAGTTACCCCTTTCTCTGAGAAACCCCATGGAGCTGGCTCCAGGGTCCCCAACATTCTATCCTGGGACTGTTTCCATTCTCACTGTCCTCTAGCTGTCGCCCTACATGTTCACCAGGCCTGAAACACATGGGGAGGCTCTGTTCCCAACCTTTTGACCCAACCTCAGAACATTCCTGGGGCTGGGCTGTGGTGGATTGGTGCAAGGCAGCCACTGGCCCACTGGCCGCTCTGGAGATAGGGAGGCAGGACGTCAGGTTGGTGTGAGGCCTGGGGGTGAACAGCAGTCATCCGGTAGCAGCAGACCTCCCTTACTTACCTGCTGTAGCCAAGCAAGGGACACGCAACCAAGGAGGCCACACATGCCTGGAGGATCACCCCATCCTGTTCTCAAAGGACTCGGACTAAGCAAGGCTCAAGGGCAAGGTCACCAGAGTATGTGTGTGTGGCAATGCCCTGAAGCCCTGTCCCACCTCTGATTCATTGTGTGGCTTCACCTCTCTTTGTCTTAGTATGTGTGTCTGTGACATAGGGATGGATTGTAGGACAGGTACCAAGGCACTGGGCGTGGAGTGGCTGGCTCCCACGCCCTGTAGTGATGTCCATTTTAGGGGGAGAGAGAGTGGGATGCAGTCCCTGCCACTTAATTCCCTAACATTTGGTGACATCTGAGTCCTGCTGGTTTTTAGTTTCTTGTCAGCTAGAGGAAAGAGTCAATAGCTAAGTTATCTCTAAGATATTTTCCATTGCAAGGTCATTTTTATCCCAATGATCGCTCACAGCAGGTCCCCAAAGGATCGCCCAGCAGCAGTGTTTTCATAAACCACTGAGGGCCCAGCAGGTACTGCCAGGAAGCCAGAGGGACATTGCCTACCAGGCACAGGTGATCACAGGTGCTGGGCTGGGGGCGGGAGCAGCTCCCTCACACCCCTACCCACCCACGGGCAGGGCTACTCACGGTGGTTGGAGGCTGCCTGCCTTTGCTTGTAGACCAGGAGCAGGATGAGCGGGAGACAGAGAATCCCCACGATGCAAGCGCCTGTGGCCAGGGCCGCAGCCGTGATGTCTGTGAGAGCAGAAGGGCAGCGAGTGAAGGCTCATGCCCACTGCCCCGCTTTCTGGGAAACAGGGGCTCCAGGAGGGTAAGCCTGGGCAGGGCCTCACACTGGACCCTCAGTGACCTCCACAGGCAAAGAGGTCTGGTTCCTTTTAAAGAGAGCTCTAAGCTCTCACCCATTTTTGCCTCAAACGCACACACGTAGGTCCAGAGCTGGGGTCCCTGGCAGCAGCAGAAGCAGCATCTTCAGACAAGGGAATAAACAGGGTGAACATGCTCTTCATCCCAGCTGGAAGACCTGGGCTACAGACTGCCCCCTACAATGGGAGCATAGGCCCTTGGCAAACCCCAAGCCACAGAATTTAAGGTCCAAAGCAGTCCAAGAGCTAGAAGGGTGTTAGAAACAGACTATGGTGATGATGGCACTGCCCAGAGATTTGTAATCAACGCCACTGACCTGCACACTTGCTATGAGCTGAAAAGGCAAGTCCCATGTTGCACATGTGTGTTTTATACCAGCAAGAAACAGCTCACCCCAGCCCCTACCCCTGCAAGCCCCTACTCTTGGCCTCAGACACTTAAGTGACGGAGGAAAACTGACACCCCCCAGACTAGAGACAGGTCAGTCCTTGTCTGATGCTTTTAAACTGTTAAAATTACTAAACTATAAAATGCACAAGTTTTAAAAGCATTCAGAAGTCTCCTCCTCCCTCTCCACCCAGGCTCCCCTACAAAGATCTCACCCCTGTTCCCTAGGCTCTTTGGTATGCATTCTGACCTGCCCCTGCATAGACAGCTGATGTACGACCCTGTGAAAAGTGCTGTGTGCATCAAGCATGGTCAGGTGTCTCCAGGCTTTATCGCACAGCTCAGCCCAGACTTGTCGAAACATTCCCTGTTAGCAGACGTGTTTGCTTCCATTTTCCACAAAGCTAATGCTGGAGCAACGAGCACCTCGTGTGTACAGCATTGTTCACTTGGGTGTTTCCAAAGAGTGTGGAAAACTGGGATTAAAAGATGTTTATCAGTGTAAAAAATTTGAAATCTGCACGTATCAGGGTTCCTCAAAAGTACAAGAAAATGTATATTTTGAAAAAGAAAAACTGCATTTTCAAAAAAATTACACCAAAATTAACTTCTCTTTTAACTCCATCTTCCATGCATTTCCTGAAATTCCCAGGTACATCTGTGCATAAATTCCTGACGGTCCCAAGTGCTGAGCCAGAGTATACTGTATGTGCATTTTCTTCTCAGCTATTGTACAATTTTCCTCCTAAAAGCTTGTACATCTCCCAGTTTCATGAGCACGGGGAGGCTTGATCTATTTTAGTTCATTTGCTGACTCTAGGAGTTTAGCTGGGAACAGCCATGCCCCTGGAACCACAACCAGCGTAAATGCGTTTCCTTCTCAATTTGAGTCCTTCCCCTACCAAGAGCTGGGCTTGGAACTGTTGGAGGCAGTGGACAGGCTGTGGGCTCAAGCGCTGCCCTGGCACTCTTTGCTTGGGAATCAAGGCCACTTGGGTCGCACTGTCTTGCTTACCAGCCCAGGGGTGTAAACAAGCTCGCAGGGGTTGGGTCGCATGCCACACAGAAGAGAACAAATTGTTTTGAGCACTTTACAAGTACCCGCTGGTACCAGAACAGCTGCTGTGCTAATTACCAAGCAAGCACCACTCCACATGAAAGCAGTTCCCTGCAGCTCTCAGCAAGGCGTGGAATAGTGAAAGTAAAAACAGGCAATAACTCAAATGCTTCGTGCATCTAAGCTCCTTCAAAGACCTGACTGCAGGCAGTATCTGAGAGTCAGGCTGCACCATGGCACAAAGTCCTAGGCAGCAGAGCAGGACTGGTCCCACAGTTACTAAGCAACAGTGACTTGATGGAGGCCAGGTGCATGACAGCCTGTTCCTGTCTGCCTTAGGGGCTTGGCAGGATCTTCCTGCCTGCCTCTCCCCAGGTGGAGAGTCCTGCACCACAGCCTCTCTCTTTGCTTGCAGAACCTGAGGTTTCCATATTGTCCTGGGCTGGGCAGGAGGCAGAGCACTGGGAGCAGGCCTGCCAATCCAGCTGTCCCCTGAAGCTCTAGGCACTTCTGCCAGCCTGGCATAAGCCAGGTTGGCTGCAGTTCTCCACCACTCCCCCAAAGTGTGGACAGTGCCTGAGCTGGCACCCGCCAGGGAGGGCTGAGGATGGTTGTGCCAGGCCCTTACCCAGCAGCGTGGGAGGGCAGGGGAGGAGCCCAGCTGGTTCTGTTGGTCTTTGTCCAATGCATGCCAGGTGCCCTGTAGGCACCTGCGGAGGAAGGATTTGAGCTTATGAGGCCCAGGCAGCCTGGTCCTCTAGGGAGGGAGGAGGCAGGGGGTTGCAGGGAGCAGGGTCCCTGAGATAGAGCTGCTTGGGCATCAATTGCCCCAGTGTGGCTCCACCCTTTTGCCTCTCCCCATAACATCTCATCTCAGGCCCTCACTTTGGCTGTCCAAGGATAGCATGAGAGGGCTTGGGCTGAAGTCAGAGAAGAAAAGCTCTAAAGACTTATTGGCTAAGGGCTAATGACTGTCATGACCAGGCACCTTTCTTAGAGCATAGGCTAAGGTCTTTCCAAAACGAAGAAACAGTAGGGAGCAGCATCCAGCTGGTAGCCCTGAGGTCCCCAAGCAAACATTATAGAGCCAGGGTAGAACAGGGCCAGGCCCTCAGGCAGCCTTAGCATGCAGAGTAGGCAGGGCAGCCTGGAAGTCACACCTGCAAAAGTGCAGGTACAACCATGATCTACACGGAACCTGGCTTTCCTTACTAGTCACCCACATATGCAGATGGAGAACATGCATGTCAGATGGGACTCTGTGAAACTGAGTAGCTCCGCCCTCACTGGGGCTCCATCCTGACACACAGCACAGGCACTGCCCCTACAGATGGGGTGCTGGGAGCTCACCTCCATCTCTGCCCCTCCCTGGTGTTCTAATGGCCTGGGACACAACAAGCTTTCCATCCCTGCCGCAGGTTAGTGGCCTCCATGAGGAAGGACACACTGGTTCCCGTTTCCCAGTGGAACAGGGAGTGTGCAGAGTTGTCCATGCTTCCCTGAGACACCTGGGTTTCTTCTCACCTGGGCTCACAAAGTACCACGGCTCCAGAAGTTGTTAGAATCATCCCCGTGCCCTCACCAGCTAAGCCAGCCACTGAGGATAGCAGAGGCCACAGGAGAAATAAAAGGGGTGAAACATGCAACAAAAGAGTTTGGCCTCATCTTCAGAGTTAAGTTCAATGTCTCTGCCTTGCCTTTGGGCTCTTTTCAGGCTGAGCCCTGAGAGAGTCCAGATGCTTGGTGTTTTCTGAATTCCAGGAGCAGCTCCTCTAGATCTGGAGGAATGGGCCAGCTCTCAAGCACTGCCCCTCGGGCATCTCCTGGCTCTAACCCCCAGGCTTCAGTCTTCCGACTAGTTTTAGGAAATCAGTGGGATGCTCCAGCATCTCCCATGGGCTTTGGGAGCAAATCCCTTCACCTGCCTGATCCTGGATTGTCCCCATCCCCTCCCGTCGCCCCATACCCCAGGTGACCACCTCTAGGGCCTAGCGTGAGAGTTTATGAAGGAAGAAGTAGGATGAGGCTGCCATTCCCAACAAAACAGCCATGGGGAAGCAGCCATGGTGCACGCCCACTCATCCAGGCTAGCCATGCAGCCCTGTGCAGGCGCATGTGTGGGCTCACACAGTTATTAGCCCCCACTGCATGGGAGGATGGGGGTGCATTCAGAGGGGAAGTGAGGGTAGTGCTGGCTCGCTGGAGTTCTATGAGTGCAGGGACAGTGGCCTGGACTCAGGGCTGTCTTAGTGGTATGGATCTGGCTCTGACCACAGTGTGTGTTTTAATTCATCCCCTTGCCAGCTGGCTGGTAGCTCCACTAACAGGTGGCTGGAGTGAATGACCAGGGCTGTCCTTGAGCTGGGGTTTGGCTGGGGCCTTGGTAAAGCCAAAGTTCCTTGGCCTCTGGAGACCAGGGACTAGTCCACACTGGATGCCTGGCAGACACAGTGCACTTCCAAAAGTTCATGGGAGATGTGTCTTTACAAAAGAACAAGGCATGAGTAGAGCAAAAATGTTTTGCATTAAAATAAACATATCATCTAATTATGTTTTCCATGAACTTTGTGAAGTCCCCCTGTACTGGGGGGCTGGAAGGATCTGAGAGCCAAGCTCTCTCCTGTTAGAAGAGTGAGGAGCCCCTCAGGTGTCTTCCTGTTGCTTACAGAGGTTTCTGGCTGACCTGTGAGTGTCCAGGCACCCCTGAAAGCTGAGCCTCACTGCCCACCCACCACACTGCTCTCTCATCTCCTTCCCTGAGCTGGGAAGACGGGGGAATGAGTTCCTCAAGACAATGGGACCTGTAAGGACTTAGACCAGAGTCCAGCATCTAGGAGAGAGTGCCAGGAAAGCTAGTTGTAGCACCCTTCCTGAGCCACTCCCTTGCCCTTCAATGTGTGAAGCAGTTGAACCCCAAGCCAAGAGGACCCCCACAGCTGCAGCCTTCTCAAAGGACAGCCCTCCCTGAAAACCAGCTCAGCAACCTGCAGCAGCCAGAGGGGTGGGGCATGTTCTGGGGCTGCAGGTCCTAGCCAGGGGCAGCCTCTAAGGGTCTCCAGAGTCGGAAGAGGAAATGAGCTTTGGGGTGCTACAAAAAAAAAAAAAAAAAGAGGAAATGATCAAAGCAGGAGGGATGGGAGTAGTCCCAAGGGGGAGATGGTGAGTCTGTGGGTATGGGGCAATGGCATCAGAGTCCAGCAGGGGGCATGGGTTCAGGGTGCAGGCAGAGAAGAGCAAAGACCCCAGAGGAGGAAAAGAATGGTGCCTTACTTTCACTCTCCTGGGGTGAGGATGGGTAGGTGATGCATTTGGATGGTGCGTCTTTGCCTGCAGGAGCAAACGGAAGGGCAGTTAAGTGGTTCATGAGGCCAGGGTTTGACAGGAGAGGGCAGGGCTTGTTCAGACTGGGGTCTACTACCTAACATGACAGCCTGCCCATGCTTATACACATGCACACACAGACACACCCACCCCCCAGCCTGTTCTCACTGCTTTCTCACGCCACCCTTAGGGGCATGCAAATACCTGCCTGGTCACACCTTTGTCCAGTCCATCACCTTTGCCCAGTTCACCACTGCTAGGGTGGACACACACATACACCAGCAGCCATTGTGCCACCAACCACCAGCTACCGTGGTGTACCATCCCAGAGCACCCATCAGTTACCCTGTCCTCTGTCCCCAGCATAGCCTCAGGGCTGTCAAGAGCAGATTCACAACTGCTCAGCCAGCAGACTCAGCAGTCCAGCCCAGACTCGGCACCTCTCAGATGAAAAGGTCCCTGTCACAAACAGCCTCAAACACACCCTCCCTCTCTATCACACCAGCTAACCACCTGTTCACGCCCCACACACCCACAGCCACTCCTCACACACAGTGCCACTGTCACCCCCATCTAGCCCAGGGCCTTGCCTCATCACACTCTGACACCTGCTCCTGGGGCTGTCCCCTGCAGGGGACCCTCACCTCTCTGCACCTGCAGTTCCATGGCCCCGTGGACCCTGTGCTCCGAGTGGCGGCCCCGTAGCTCTACCACAAGGCAGCAGTAAAGGCCACCATCCCACAGGGTCAGGTTGCGCATGGTGATAGAGAAGTTGCCATGGTGATCGGTAGCCAGCTCCAGCCCGTGACTCTGGGCCAGGTTCTGGCTGGAGTTAGCAGACTGGTGGCTTGTGTGGTGCAGGTGAAGGTTCTGGAACGTGATGTTGCGGATGGGCTGGCGCTCAGAGCACGACTGCACCTCACCCCGAGAGCTGCGGTACCACGTCTTGTAGAAGGTCACATCATGCCCCCTGGTCAGGGGGCCCAAGAGCCTACAGGTGAGAGTGACGTTGTACCCCTCAGGACACACGTACAGGGAGTAGGGTGTAGCAACTTTGAAAGCGGCCACCAGACCTGTAGAGAGAGAGAAGACAGCTCTTACCTGCCAGCCCATGAGCACACACTACTCACGGTACACCCAGAGGAGGCAAGAGCCTTGGCCTTGGCAACACCCTGGCCACAGGCCTCAGCTTCTTCATTGACACAGGGCACCCCAGGAGCTTCCCCACTCAGGGGTGTCCCGAAATCGGGGACGAGGTGAAGAGGGACTGTGACTGGCTTAGCGCAGGTGTATTCACCTCCATGGCCTCTCACCCAGTGAAGAAGGGTGACATTGCCTAGGCCCTTCATTGCCTGGCTTCCACATCCACCTTGCTGGGTGCGGGGTGGGCTGAGAGCAGAAAGGACGTTTGTGACAGCAACTCTGGGCCCTGGGACCCCCGCTGGGGGCCTCAGCACCTTGGAGCTAGCTGTGCCTTCCCATCTCCTCATCATTCGGTACCAGTGGGACACCTGCACCTGCCAGGCCTGTGGCAGGTGTTATGTCTCACTTGGATGCCAAAAATTGGGGCTTCCCTGAGAGCTGATGTGCTAAATGGGAAGAAGAGCTCACATACATGACAAAGGACCCCCCTCCCCAGGGCAGAGGCGGACCAGCCAGTGCCAATCTTTAGGGCACTTGGAGGAACAAGAACACTGGGCCTAGACAGTCAGGGGACTTAGGGAAGGAGGAGGTGTCTTTGACCTTGATAGCAGGTGGGATTTCAGTAAAGGAAGAGGGTATCTCAGGCAAGGTGGTGGAGAAGCAAAAGGCAGAGGGTCTGAGGGGCAGGGGAGGACTACACGGCAGGAGGTCTCGTCCCACCTGGCCTCAGGGACAGACCCTAGTGAACAGAGCAATCACCCCGATCTTCCAGCAATCAGCCGTACTGACCACTCCCCATCCCTCTAGGCACGGCAATGGAGTCCCTACATTCTCTAGCTGTATAAGTCTGTTTCCTTGTCTCTGTGAGGAGAATGACAACTGGAACATGAGGTTCTGAGAGGAGTGACTGGGGGATTGAGGAGAGACCGAGGAGTGAGTGCCGATATCCCCTCTAGAGACCCCTGAGAAGGCTGTGCATGCTCTGTGCTGGGCTGTTATAGGGAGGCTGGGACAGACAGATGGATGGATGGACATCCCCACCCACCCACCTACCCAGACACACACACACACATTCCCACCCTGCCCCCCACCAACAGCATCGCCTACACCCCAGATATGGTGGGCCTGACCCAAGTGAGAGAGAGGCTTTTGCAATTTAATCACTGTGAGTCACTTGGCTTCCTCTTCCATAGAATACATGAAAACATCTCCCCGGAAGGATTAGCAATCACGTACGGACGTGACAGTAGCTCAGTGTTCCTGGTTCCAGGCTGGCACAGCTTGTCACCCTGGCCCAAGTGCCCACCTGTGTAAAGAGACTTGGAGGCAGTACTACATGCATCTCCAGGAGTGGACCTTCAGGTCGTGGACAGGAAGGAGGACAGGCATGCACCCTGGCCTCCCCTGCATTCTGTTGCCATGTGTGAGTGGGAGCCAGGTCTGGGAGTGTGAACTTTTGGGAAATGAGTGACCTTTACAGGCCAACACACAGAGGCCCCAGAGAGAGAAAGTCCTTAGCCTACAGCCCTACCCCAAGAGAACTTAGCTTGGAGCATGGGGGCATTAGGAAAGGCACTGGATTAGAGCTGTAACCATGAGAAGCAGAGGTGCCATGTACTACACTCCAGGCTTTGTGGCACTTTAAGGTAGTGGTGGTGTTTCTAGTCCTAGCTCCCTGGTAGGAAAGCTGAGGCTGAGAGGGGGTAGGTGGCTGGAGTAGCAAGTAGGTACTGGAGTTGAATCCAGGGGCTTAGATGTAAAATTCAGCACTGGAAGCCCACAGACCACCTCCAGCCTCCAGGAAGATTTTATTTGACTCTAAAGTTTCTCAAAGTTATTTTGGGACTGCCAACCTTTAAAAGCTAGGACTTCAAAAATGAGAATTCTGACTTCTAGCTTCCCCACAAGGCAACTGTCAGCTGGAGCTAAAGAGTAGCCTCCCCTAAGAGTGGGTACTGGCATTTCAATTTGCCACAGGCCTCACTACTCCCTAATGTCTTCACCTGACCTGCCTCATGCTCTCACCATAGCTGCTCAGACACATGAATACTGCAGTTCTGTGATGCATGAATGTAGCTCCCTGGAAAAGCCAGAATCTGGCTCTATAGCCCAAGTCCTATGTCCTATAGATGTGACCCTTGGGCTCAAAGAGGTGGTATACCAGGGAAAACCTGGCTGAACAGGGGCTAACCAACTCCACACCCTGTTGCTACAGGCTCAGTGGAAGGGGAGCCCATAGCTTTGTCCATGCTGGCATGAGATTTTCACCCCATAGACTGGCAGAGAGTGGTGGTGGCTACAAACCATGGCTGTGTGAAGCCTGGGGAGCGGATGGTGGCAAGACTTTGGGGGTTCTCCCAGAAGTTCCCCCAAAGAACTAAAACTTAGCCCCTCATCATGGTAGGCCACATGGCAGCTGCCAGCAGCACATCTCTCAGCTGCCATCCCCTGCCCTTTGCTAATGCCATCTGCAGCCCCAAAGTCACCCTGCAGCTTGGCGCTGAGGTCAACCCTGGCAGCATTAACTGGCAGTGCTTGTACTTGAGACAGCAGGGTGTGCTGTCCAGCAGAGGCAGGGTGGGGACCCCAGAGGCCTGGGTCAAAGCAAAGCCAGAAGTGGAGCTGGTTGGAGAGGGCAGAGTGCCAGGCTGAGACCCCCAGGGGCCAAGTCATGGTGGCAGTGACCCCAGGGGTGTGCCACCTAGCTGGGAGGCAAGCTTCAGCCCTGAGGGCAATTTCCTTAAAAACCCACAAAGAGCATCAGAGAGAAGTGGGGCTCAGGCAAAGCAGGATAAAGCGGGGAAGGGCATTGCTCAATATCCAGTGCACACCACCCACCCCTGAGGTCTCCAAAACACCTCTTCCCCTTTTAGAAAAAAAGGAGAAGCTATGCTAGGATTCAGGCTTGGGGCCAAGAGTTCAGGAGCAAGCATCAGGCCCAGAAGAGAAGGAACCCCAGGGAAAGCAAGCCAGCAAGCAACCATGTGCTGCTGGCACAAGGCCTAGGGCAGCCTCTTATCCTCCAGAGGATGTGCAGGGTCATGGTGCTACAGGAGAAAAGGTGCAGGCACAGGGGCCCTGCACCAGGGCAAGCACCAGTGGTGACCCGGAGCGAGCTCCGGCTGGGATCTTAATTATGTGCAGGAGGATGTCGCTCATTGTCTGGAGCAGATGCTTTCCGACACCTGGGTCATTGTGGGAGACCGGGGGAAAGTGGGTGGGGAGGAAGGTCCCTGGCTCCAGGGTGGCCAAGAGCATGTGGGACAGGAAAAGGAGCAGGAGCTGGCCCTGAGCATGTGCCAGCCAGAAAAAGCCAGTCCCCCAAGCTCCTCCTGAGGCCCAGGCCCCTGCTGCCTGACCCAGTCACCCACCTGCCAACTGGGTAAAGAGGCAGGGGCACTTAGAACCGGGGAGACTCTAGGCATCAGGGTGAGGTCTCAGGTCTAGGAAGCACGACTCCAGGGTCCCAGCTGCTGTGCAGCCTTGGGTATACCTTGCTTGCTTCTAGAACCCTGCTGGAAGCCCCTCCAGGGGTAGGAAGAGGGGCCATTTCCATGTGAGGCATCTGCTGAGCGCTCTGCCATCTCCCTCCACTTTGTCCCTAGTTCAGACAAGGACACAGAGAAATCAGACAACATGCCCTAGGCAGCACAACCCTGTGTGGTCACAGCTTGAGTACCAGGAAGGGCGCCTGGCCTCTGAGCAAGCCACTTTGCCCCCTCCTCCTTCAGCTGTTTAGATGGGACACTCTGCCCCAGTGCTGGCTACCGCACTATTCAGACTCAAACTGAAAAAACATCATCGTCATCCCACAGATACTCAGCCAGGCCCTGACATGAGCCCAGCCCAGGGCAAGGAGCTTGGGGGCATCCAGAGTGCTACAGAGGGATGACAAGGCTGGGGATTCAACCCTGCATCTGTGGCATCTGTGCCCCCTTGAGGAGGGGGCAACCTCTGTGTGAAGTTTCTGGTGCTCCTACTTGGCTGCTCTTAGGGGACCCTCAGCTCTTCCCACCCAGCAAGGCTGTGTGTGGATGTGCACAGGCCTGTGTTTTCCCTGACAGCCGTGACCTTAGCCTGCAGTTACCAAGGCAACGCCCCAGCCTTCAGAGGTGGGTCCCAGGCTTGATTAGTCAGGCCTAGGAGGCCCCACCCAAGCAGCCGGACTCTGTCCAGCTGCAAAAGGCTGTGGAGTAAACACTGACTAACTGCCTGCTATGGCTGGCAACAAACAGACGCGGCCCCCAGGATGGTCCCCAGGGTGCAAAGAGAAACAGGCAGGGAGCAAAGAAAGAAGAGAATGGGGGTGAAGGCAGGGGCAGGGAACCCAAAGCCAGCCCATCTGCCTAGGGGTGCTGGCATGCAAGACAAAGGGCACCTCAGATGTGTGTGTTGATACCTGCCCCTGCAGGAAGTGTCCATTCACAGCCCACTGAGGGGGCCGGGAAAGGGAAGCTGGGCTCTATAGGAGGAAGCCGCGCTTCCAGCACCTCGGGAAAGCGCCTGGGCATCCGGGGCTGGAGGCTGCTGGCAAGTGTGTCTGCTACCCAGGAGAGGAGGGCCCCTCCACTACCGCTTCCCAAGACTGCCCCCACCCTACAGACTGGCTGCCCTGCTCAGGCCCCTTTTTTGGGAAGACATCCCCAGGTTTCCATGCAGGTCTTCTTGCAGCTCCCTCCAGCAGACAGATGTGTGGGCTGTGTTCTGCGTCCTGCATTCACTAAGGACTGTCTGGTGGTTTCTCTGGCTCCAGTCCCCTCACCTGCACGGCAGGTGCTAGAATCATCTCTATAGTACAGACAAGCAAACCAGGCCCGCAAATGGTGGTGCTGGGAGTCCAGGTAGGCAGCCTGCAGGGCTCTAGTGCAGGCTGATTGCTATACTAGGAGGGAACCAGGGACTGCTTGGAGGAGGCCCCTCCCTCTTCCTGCAGATGGACAGATGGCCTAGCCAATGAGAGTCCAGCCTGCCTGTGGCCTCTTTAGCTTGAGTAGTTTTACTTTTGGTTTTAAGCAGTAAATAACATTGAATCATATAGAGAAAAGGTTATTCCTTTTTCAATTCTCTTTCAGCCGTAGTTACATCAAAGGGAAAGTCCTAGTTTGATCACAACATGTTCACAACATCCCTGTCTCTTGCCAGTCTCCTTATTGATTCAACAATTATTATTACTTTGGCAAGAGGTAGCTGATTTTAGGTTCATGGCCTTCCCCAGGCTAAAGTTTCCAACTAGAACCAAATACCCTAATTTGGTTGTTTTTTTTTTTTTTTTCCTATTTTGATTTTGTTCTATTTATGGCAAGTGATACTAGCTTTCCACTTAGTGACTTAAAGTTTCCTCTTACAATCTGGTCAAATGAAAGAATGGGTAGATTTAAAGAAAAAAAAAGCATCAAAGTTGATGAGTAAATGATTAAAGCTTGGGGTTCCCTGCTTTGGAATTTCCCTGGAGAAGCACACAGCCAGCCACTGCACAGATACAACGTGATGTGGCCAGGCGGGAACTCACGACAAGTAAATGACAGAGGCAGGACTTGATCCTAGGTCGTGGTGGGAGACAGGACAGCTTAAAGGAGCTGGACTTGCTTGTTGAGAAGACTGTTTGTTGACTGAGTCCTGGGTGGACAAAGGGGTGGCTAGCCAAAACAAAAGGGATGAATTGGCACAGGAGTTCTGGATGCATAGAAATACAGCATGGGTGAGGAGCCAGCACTGTGGAAAGTGTTCACAGCAGCCCAGGAGAGACTTGCTTGTGTCACCCCTCTTTCAGCCATGGAGGGAGTGGCTCGGGGATGCAGGGCCACATTCCAAGCTTGCGTCTGAGGTGGCCTGCCTGCTTTTGCAGGACCCTGGCCTCACTGGACAGTCTATAGGACCAGGGGTTATTAGCATTGCTGCAGAGGAGTCCAGGGACATCTCCAGCGCCAGCATGGATCCCTGGCATCCCTCCTCTGGCATAGCCACAGGGTCCCTGCATTAAGAGTTGGCCTAGAACCTGGGGCTTGGGTTCAGTCAAGACCAACAGGCTAGATGGGCCCCAGGGGCTGCTTTCTTCCTTCCTTCTGCTCAAGCCCAAGACCCCCTACACAGAGTGCAAAGAAGGGAATGTGGCCCCTTTCACTCTCAGCAAGGCATGCCACCCCTGGACTACCCTTGCCCTGGGGGGCTAGTCCCAGAGGGGAGACCCAGTCCTATTTGGGGTGACAGGTACAGGTAGGGATGGGAATGGAGCAACCATCCAAGCTCAGGGCCCTGGCTGCCTCTCAGACTCCGGGACCTCTGGGCAGTGGGTCATGCATTTCCCAAGAATTGACCGCTGCTGCGTCATAAACTTGCAGCACTGAATTACTCCACCAGGGCCCACAGCCTTGTCCACCAAGAAGGGGAACAAGAGGCCTCCTCACTAGCTATATTGTACCCCATAAACTTGTCAGTGCTCGTGCCAGATTCTGGGGCTCCAGAGTCAGCCTGTAAGGACAGGGCAAGGATAGTAACTTTGCACAGGTCTTGGGGACACCTCAGGGTATATGTGGTCTTGGCCTCCTCCACCCATCTCAGTCTGTGCCAACCCAGGAGCTAGAAAAGAGACCTGACCCACCTACTCCATCCTACCTTCCCAGGCAGACTTGAAAGGCTTTGACCTTGAGCAGTCCTGCTGGGGGCAACCCAGCCCCTCACCTGACTGGGGAATGTTCTCTGCTCTCAAACCTTCCTGGCCACATGTGCTCCCAAGTCTGCCCAGATGTTGCATTCTGTAATGGGTGAATAGGATTAGTCCCTGTCAGTGCACCTGTGTTACAGTTGGAATTGCTGAGTCCTGAGCTATTCAAAGCTAGCATTCCATAAGTTCTGATAGAATAGAGCCACATGGAGCCCTAATGACTTTCCTGAGCCAAACCCAGCAAGAATGGACCCTTGGGTGCACCAGGAGACAGACTAGCCCAGACCCTGGCAGCATCGGGGCTCCTGGTCATGCTGGGGATGGAGGCAAGGGGTTCTGAGCTCCTGAATGCTCTGCAAGCTGCCCTGGATCTCTGAACCAAGATCAGCCCAGCTCAGTGAGGCCAGGCAAGGAGAGCCTCGTGGGCTCATCTGGGCAGGAGACAGTGCAGAGCAGGTGGCCCTGCAGAAGGCAGCACTGGCTTTGCTGCTGCCCGGGTCCCTTGCTCCACTGTCCCAGCCAGGCCATGGAGTATGGCCACTGCTCTCCCCTACCCCAAGCTGCAGCTGGGTGCTGAGACAACACACTGCTCGCAGACACCTGACTTGCTTCTCAGTTGTTTTCCAGGTCCGATCAAGCTCCTCCTTGCCCTCTTACACCACCCTATCCCACTTCTGACCTGCCCTTCTCTCCCTGCCTGCTCCCTCGCGCTCCCTGTGTGTCTTACACTTTCTCTCGGCCTTCCTTGCACAGTCTGGTGCTGCAGGCTGCCCTCTGGCTCTGTCTTCTCTTGCAATGCAAACTCCATGGGTTCAGCCAGGCAAGAACCAGGATACCAGGGTCTCTTGCTGTCCCTGTCCCTCCCCTCCCCCCCCTTCCACCATGAGAATGCCCTGGGTAGTCACAATAGCAAAGGGATACCTGATTGTGTGGGGCTTGAGTTGAGAAAGCTGAGGCTGGAGAGATGGCCTCATCACCCCAGGACCCACAGGGGGAGGTGGTGGAGCTGGGAGAATGCCCACCGACCCACCCCCACCTCCAGGCTTCATGCTGGCCCTGAGCTGCAGCCTTATCCATTTGCTACTGAGCTGCACTGCCCACAACAGCCAGGCACCCACCAAGGCTCAGGGGTAGGTGTTGCCCCAGCTGTGAAAAGCTGCTACCACCTGCAGGAAAAGGGTGTGGGGTGGGGGCACTGCCCCTACCCTGCAGAGCTGCCAGGCCCTGGGACCCCTGGGCAGGCCACGAGGCATCCAGCCTACCCCAGGGCAGCTGTCAGAATTTACAGATGTGTGTGCTGCTCTTGGAGGCTCCTGGTGCACCCAGCCCAATGGCCCCAGCAGCTTTCGGAGTAGGAGCTGAGAGGCACAGCATACCCAGAAGAAAACTTATGGGGCCTCCAGCCCGCCCATGTTTCCCATCCTGCCCGTCTGGGCTCTGCCCCAGTGCCGACCTTACCTCGGGACGCAGCCAGGAAGACAGCTACAAACACGGGTCCCCAGCGCCGGGCGCAGGCGGCGGCGACCCCGGGGACGCCCATGTCGCCGTCGGGCCGGGCCGTGTGTGGTGTGGTGGGACCCGAGTGGAGCTGCGGGCGCAGGGGAGACTCCGGGTGAGCTGGCCGCGGCGGGACACCGCCACTCAAGGGAAGCTCCCGCGAGCAAGTGCGGAGCAAGCGGGCAAGCGTGGCGGGCGGCCGGTTGGAGCTGGGCTGCTCCTGGGGCCCGTCAGCGCCCCCGGGGGGCCGAGGCCGGTGCTGCTTTCCCCGGCGGGAGGAGCTTCCAGCTGACTGCCGGGCAGGGAAGTCCACGGGTTCCCAGCACGTGCTCCATTTAGTCCGCTCCTGGGCCAAAGCTAACTTTTCGTTCAGGCCTTTTGGAGAGGAGGATCTCTAGATTACACACCCAAGAAGGCAGTTGTAAGTCCAAATCGGTATGATGCAAAATTACCACAGTTTGGGAACTGGCATGACCCCTAAAGCTTCCAGCCAATACAGGGCATGGGTGTGTGTGTGTGTGTGTGCTAGCCACGCCCAAAATTTGATGCTGATATAGAGAAGCAAGGTGGAGCTGCTTCACTACTGAGGTGGAGGCCAAGATTCAGCTTACACACACATGCACAGATGTGGGACAGGTGCAGGAGTGTGCATGTTGCCATATGTGTGTGTAACAACCATTGTGTGGCCCACAGATCCCCATCCAAGCTGCCCTGTGGGTTCTTCTACACCAGCCTTGGATATCCACAGCTCACATAATCACCTGCTCTTCTAATGCCCCCGACTGTCACACACCCCCAGTCAGTGACCGCGGCCCCACAGTCTTTTCTCCAAGTTCCTAGCTACTCCCCAAGGCTCCCTACAGGCCTCACTGTCCACACCCCACCCTCCTGCTACCACCCCAGGCTTTGACTTCTCTGCCCAAGTGGAAACCTCAGCCTCTCCTTGGTGTTTGGAGTGCCTAGCACAGGTGTGGCATGGAGAAGGTATTTACTACGCTCTTATCAGAATGAACAAGCCAGTGAGTGCATACGTGACTGCCTAGATGCAGGGGCAGAGATGACTGTGGCTGGGGACAGGGTCCAGGGACAGGGAGGCACCCCTGTTGTGACTACTGCAGCCTGACTTAAGTTCCCAGGGATTCAGCTAGTTCCTTGGGGACCTTGAGCTCAAGGGTGACCCTTGGCTAAAGAACAGAGCGCAACCAGAGTCTGGCTGGGTCAGGATCCCAAGGTGTCGGACTGAATAGGAGCCAGGAATGGGTGCAGAGGGGTGGGGAGGAGGGCTGATAACCAGTCATAGGCTTCCTGGGGCAGGAGGGGAGAGGGGTGTGTTGTCACAGTGACCTCATGGTCCTGGAGCCAGGGAACCCCATGCCATAGAGGATGAGCATCCCCTGGGGCTGCCAGAACATAGGTCAGGTCCTGGGTCACCATCCTGGCCTCAGGCCCCCACTTGGCAGAGGGAAGGAATAAAGCCAACTGACCCAGGCACTGAGCAGGCCCTCTTTCCACCTAGGGTCACTCTAGGGTGAGCCCCGGGGACCCCCCATTCCTTGACTTCCTCCTTCCCCACCACAAAACCTCCCCAGATTGCACCATAGTAAGACCAAAGGTGGCATTGCCCAAGGTGTGGGCACAGTCAAAAACCTCAAGCGATTTCCTCACCACCAGGGCAGGGAAGGAAGGACTCTGCCAAGAGGGTCTCAGAGGTGCTTGCTTCCTCCTCACTCCAGATGCCAGAAGGAAGCTGCTGGGTTCAGGCCTGGGCACAGAGCACAGTGCCATGAATGACAACTCCATCAGAAACCCCACTTGCAGCCCTGCAGCCTGCACAGGGAGGGGGAAGGGGGGCTCAGACCTGCTTCCAGGGGGTCCAGGAGGTGAGTCTTCAGGTGGGGCATGCCAACCCCTGCTCCCTGCAGGTGGTGTCCTTGTGTCCCTGCCAGCATACTTAACTGTGCCCAGGACCCTGCAAACCATGAGGAAAACTCAGGGGCATCCCTGATCAGCTGTGTTTGCTCGTTTGTTTAGGACCTTGCCACTCCCTGTCATGAAATCAAAAAGGAACACACCATGGCCAACAAAGATGTCAGATCCCCATGTACCTCACACCTAAGACAGGGGCTCAGTGCAAGTTTGCCTCCACTTCCGTGCACACATTGGAAGAGGGTTCATGTAACACACTTTCCCTACTATATCCTTTTTTGTTCTATTTTTAAAAAATGTTTTAATTTATGTCTTGTTGGAATGGCAGATTTAGAGAGGAGAGACAGAAGGAAAGATCTTCCATTTGCTGGTTCACTCCCCAAGTGGCCCAAACAGTTGAAGGACAAGGCTACCTAGGTACATAGAGGCTAGCCATTGCAGACTGCTGTGCCCACCCACATGCATTATTCGGGAGACAAGAAGATGGTGTTTTTGGAGCCATAGAGTTGAGCAGGGGACAACAGGACAAAGGCAGACACCCATAGAATAGTGATTAGGAGCTGGGAGGAGAGGAAGGTTAGCATCTGGGTTCAGCAGTGCCATAATTGATTAGTTATGTCTGCAATGGGTACAGAGTTAGGAGTGGTGGTGATGCAAGCACTGTCTTGGACCTAAAATGTTACCACCTTGACTTTTGATGGCACCTTTGTATGTTCTTCCTTATTAGGCAGTGACTCACTCCCCTACCTTGTTTTCTTCTGCCTTGCCTTCTCTGCATCCCCTTCAGTGCCTCTATCCTTGACCAAGGTCATGCTCTTATCCACAGGCCACCACCCATGTGTACGTGACCATCGTGGACGAGAATGACAATGCACCCAAATTCCAGCAGCCCCATTATGAGGTGTCATTGGACGAGGGCCCAGATACCATCAATGCCAGCCTCATCACCGTCCAGGCACAGGACCCAGATGAGGGCCCCAATGGAACCGTTACCTACGCCATCGTGGCTGGCAACATCATCAACACCTTCCGAATCAACAGACATACGGTCAGCAGTGACGGCAGGTGGGGGGTGTGGTCAGTGGCATCACAGGGGAGGGGGACAAAGTTGGAGTCTGGAGAGGAACTGGAGCCTGCCCTCTGGGCTGGCCAGAGGATATCCTAGACTCCCCCAACCCCTGCCCAGCAATCTACCCTTATTTCCTGCCTGCATCATCAGGGTGTCATCCGTGCTGCCAAGGAGCTGGACTACGAGATCAGCCATGGCCGCTATACCCTGACTGTGACTGCCACGGACCAGTGCCCCATCCTGTCACACCGCCTCACCTCCACTACCACGGTGGGTGGATGGGTCAGCACAGTCCCTGTGTGGATGTGGGGTGGGAGTAGGAGAGGGGGACAGGGCTCTGAGCACTGCAAAGGGAGAATGTGGGGGGACGAACACTGTCCAGGGTAAAGACATCAACAAAGGAGCGTGGTCTCCATCTTAGCAGTTCACGCCCACGTGCTGTGTGACTACAAGGTCCTTGAACCTCTCTGGATGGCTATACCTGTCAGACAGGTGACGACACCTGTTTTCCCTCCCCTCCGTGGGAGAGCCACCAGCTGTGCTCAGACCCACAGCCATGTGCCCAGACAGATCTCTGAAGCTTCTGTTTGTGAAAGGGAATGACAAACTGTGCCTGGGCAGTGGGAGTAAATGAGACCATGGTGGTGGTCACAAATGAAAGTTTCACAACACTATTGTTCACATAGCTTCAAAGGCCTGCCCTTTTGCCCTAGGGTTTGGTGTTGACACCACGTGGCAGGGTTATCAGGTCCAGTTTACAAGTAAAGGAGCCAAGGTCCAGTGAGTGGCTAGGCCTAGGGCAAGGCTGGCTGGGTGAGGCCCTGGCTAAGCTTGGTCACCACTTCAGGTGTTCATCAACGTGAATGACATCAATGACAATGTGCCCACCTTCCCTCGGGACTACGAAGGACCGTTTGATGTCACCGAGGGCCAACCGGGGCCCAGAGTGTGGACCTTCCTGGCCCACGACCGAGATTCGGGTCCCAACGGGCAGGTGGAGTACAGCGTTGTGGATGGAGACCCCCTGGGTGAGTGGGGTCCATGCCGGGCAGGGGGAACGGGCACAACCCATAGGTCCTCCTCACCCTTTTTGGAGTCTGCAGACTGCTGTCCCCACCTGGTGTGTTCTTGCTCTCTCCCAGGCCTCAATTGCCCCATTCCTAAGAGGATGGGCACCAGCTACTCCACCATTTACTCCTGGGGATACAATAAAAGCACTTGGGAAGCCTAGAACAGCTGAGGGTCTTGGAGGGTCAATGACAGAACCCCTTTGAGAACATGCTAGAAAATGCCCTGCATCATCCCAAGGGTAGGGGAAGGGCATGCATCCTTCCTTGTGGTGGGGGTGGGAAGGGAGGGAATAGGTGCTGAAAAAGAGGTACCAGGAGAACAATGGGTCGGGGAGCTTTGGCAGCCCCAGCCCAACTCCCAGCAGCTGTAGCCATGTCAGCATGCAGCAGCAGTGGAAACCTCTCTGAATCATCCAGATTTTTCCATGCATCATTCAATAAGTGTGTGCTGGGCAGCAGCCAGGTGCTGGCCACGTACAGGTATTGAGGATTCCAAACAGATGCAAACCACAGCCCTTCAGAACATACATGCCTGCTGGAAGGACATAGGTGTCAAGCTGATGTAATGAATTAGTGCTGAGTGCTACAGAGGAAAATAGAACCAAGCCAGAGGATGGTGACAGCAGTGATTTTAGATGTGGTGCTGGGATGGGAGAGAGCTCCTGGGTGAGGAGGCAACACAGAGGCCCCGCCCCAGCTGACCAAGCCTGCCTTCCCTGCTCCTTCAGGGGTTGCCGACTGGCGTCTAGCTTTGGTGAGCAGGCAGAAAAGCCATCTTCCTGTGTGTGGCCAGAGCCTGGGGCAGGGCTGGAAACCCCTGGGAAGGGAATCTCCAGTTTTCTTTGGAGACACTGGCAGAGCAGGCTCTTGAAATCCTGCTGAGGCAGCTTCCGAATCCTCAGGCAGGGAGGCTGGGGGCCAAGGGAGCAGTCTGGGAAATCCCAACTGCAGGTGCAACTACAGGGACTGTTGGTGTCAATGACCATGGGCACTGCTGCGGCCAGCAGAGACTGTGAGGGGGGAAAAGGCAGGCGGGGAGTGGACTTGGAGGGCTGGGGGCTGCTCCTGTAGCTGGCCTCTGCATGCTGTGTGGCTCAGAGCAGGTGTGCCTATGTCAAGAGGGAAAATGAAAGCATCACTTTCCCCTGCTCTGGATCCCAGGGTGGACACAGCAGTAACATTGTCATCTTCACTCCAGTGGGCGGCCACTTCCCCAAACCCCTCCCTCCCTGATCAGCTCTGAGCGGGTGCTTCCTGGAAAGATCACAAGACCCGCCGCTCTGGGTTCGGGTCTCAATTCTGTCATTACCATGATGTGGACAAGCTGTTTTTCCAGGCCCCTGGACTTGTTTGCCAAGACATATGAGCGGTTACATGGCCGTGGGGTCCCTTCCAGGTCACAGTCTGAGAGTCAAGTTCTTACATCCGATCTCTGAGCCAAAACAAGACTAGGACCAGCTGAGAGCTCTCGGAAATGTTAGGAAGATCGGGGTTGTGACAGGTCCAGGAGGACCCTGTCCGCCCTCAGCTGTGGCTCAGTGCAAGGACCCAGAGAGGCAGGACAGCTTCTCTGCCCCTCATCCCTCCCATCCCACATGTCCCGGGACTGTGAGCTGACCACATTCCTTTGTGGGCAGCGTTGCCCTCTGCATCCCACCCCAGGTCTCTTTCACGAGACATTATGAATCAATTTCTCATCAGCTATGGTTGGTGAGCAAGAGGGTTTTGCTGGTAGAAAAAGGTGCCAGTCAGTCCTTGACCTGCCAGAGGCTGGGAGGAAACTAACTGGGGCTGAGAGGCACATGGGAAGAGGACTGCCCACGGCCACCTACACTTCATCTAATTCAGGCCTGTCCCGGGTGGCGTGCAGGGGAGTTTGTGATCTCTCCCGTGGAAGGGGTGCTGCGGGTACGCAAGGATGTGGAGCTGGACCGCGAGACCGTTGCCTTCTACAACCTGACCATCTGTGCTCGTGACAGGGGCGTGCCCCCGCTCAGCTCCACGGTGAGGCTGGGGACCCACGCTGTCCCCAGAGATTCCCATGAACATAATGACTCTTCTGCTCAGAGGGGCCACAGGCTGCTGAGGAGCCAGCACTGGCCTGCAAGGGTTCAGTCAGGCTCACCCCATGCAGGCCGGACCTGGCATCTGTGGCTACTCAGAGCTCTCCCCTACACTGCCCTTCCTCTGCCCCCTGCCCTTCTCATCCTTCTGCCTCTCATTTGGTCTTCATCATCATCTGTGCCCTCCCACTTTGCGTGCCGCAACTTCACTGTCCTGCTCCATCTCATCTTGCTGGCTGTATCCACCACGTCTCCCCTCTTTTCCCCTTCCACCCGGCCGGTCCAGATGCTGGTGGGGATCAGGGTGCTGGACATCAACGACAATGACCCCGTGCTCTTGAACCTGCCCATGAATGTTACCATCAGCGAGAACAGCCCTGTCTCCAGCTTTGTGGCTCATGTCTTGGCAAGTGACGCCGACAGCGGCTGCAATGCGTTACTCACCTTCAACATCACGGCGGGCAACCGTGAGCGGGCCTTCCTCATCAATACCACGGTAGGACCGCCACCCCTTCCAGAACACAGGACCCTGTCCTGCGTGCTTGCTGACTCTACCATCAGACCAGGTGTCCCTGAGAGCAGCGTGGGACTTTGGGATTTTCTCTGTTAAAAGGGAACATTGCTTATGCTGGTGATAGCAAGCTGAGTGGATTTGAGGGAAGACAAACAAATAAAATCAAGTGGAACAGCTTGCAAATGGGGCAGCTCCAAAACAGCAGGTTTTGGCAGTTAGAGCCCAGGCTCAGCAGACAGTAATAGTTTAAATAGAAGAGAGGCATAGAAAGCAGCTTAATTGGCTTCAGCTTTATCAGCCAGTATCTGAGTTAATCATTTGAAGTCTAATCTGTTAACTGGCTACAGGGCCTGCTGGTGCCAGCCCCAGCTCAGGCCCTGGATGAGCTCCGTTGTGATGTGTTCAAAGCACGAAGCCCTTGCGACTCGCTTAGCAGCTGTGTCTGATGTCCATCTAGAGCTGCCCCTGAGGCTTGCCATGGGCACACAAAGCCCTTACTCCTTGGATAGCTGTGGTCTACAGACACCATAGGGCTGTCCTCTGGGATAAAACACTCCCTTCTCACCCCCCAACCCCCGGCATGCCCCAGCTGACCCAAATTTGGCCTCCTCAAGCAGCCCTGACTTAAGCCTGATTGGAAGGGAGAGTGATGTCACAGCCGCCCATGGAGCTGCAGGCAGAGCAGTGAGTCCTGTGTGGGTCAACGTTCAGCTCACCCGCACTGCTCCCCCATCCCCCAGACAGGGATTGTGACAGTGAACCGGCCCCTGGACCGGGAGCGGATCCCTGAGTACAAGTTGACCGTCTCTGTGAAGGACAACCCAGAGAACCCACGCATAGCCAGGAGGGTGAGGCTGGTGGGCTTCCTATGGGCACGGCTGGGTGTTGGAGTTGCGGGGAGCTGGGAGGGAGAAGTTGAAGGGTAGGCACATGACGGTATCAGCAGGTGCATGCTGCTAACCATTGAACTATCCTCTGGCCTCCATCCCTGCTTGTGAAAAACAGAAGTCACCCTGCTCCTGAACTGGGGAGAGCATGAAAACACCCTTGCATGCAAAGCCATAGTGCAATACTCTGCAAGCCTGCAGCAAACAAAAACTGCTGTTCTCTCTCCCCAAGCCAGCAGCTCCTGGGCCCACAGACCCAGGCGCACACGCTTGGACTGCCACTTCTAAATAGATTTCTTCCTCAAAATACCAAGACATTGGAGGGTGAAGGTAGCCAAGCCCACAGCCCCTGTGGGGCTTGGGGCCTGTTCTCAGCCCCTGTCCTCTGGGCCACAGACCTGGCCAGGAGTCCTTTCATCTGGCTTAGCTCTGTTCCTGCCTGCTTGGGTTTTCTACTCCTTGTGGGCCTCCATTTCTGCATCTTCCTTGGCAGAGCAGACCTGAGGCTAGAGGTGTTCAGGGCCCACATGGTGTTACTCTGGTGCCTCCCTGCCTTTCTCTCCTCTTCTCTTCCACTTGCACTTCCAGGAAGGTCCAAGTCCTCCTGGAAAGCAGGTGCATGGAATGCTGGGATTCATGAACCTATGGGACTGTTCTCTGCTGTGTGACCTTGAGTGGCCGCTGTGTTCCCTCTGGGCCCTGCTTCCCTCATCCCTGATGTAGGGATAGCACCCTGAGCCACGGGAGGTGCTAAGGTCTGCTAGACAGTACAGGGTAGGGTATAGGTGAACTCTGATCCTGGAACTGGGCAAGGCTTAAATGCCTGGGAAGCTGGATTCATTCTCTGGCCTGAAGTTCTTGCTGGCTGGAGAGCTGCAGTGTGGCACGGTGCCACTCATCCATACCGTATGAAGGAGTTTAGTTCCTCATTAGCCAGACTTGAAAACTGAGGCCCATGCAGGAGGAGTGGGTTGCTAAAGGTCACTCAGCGAGGGGCTGCTCAAGCAGGGACTGAAGTCCAGGACTCTGAACTCTGCAAAGCGTGGGCTTTGCAGAGCACCCTGCCCTCAGTCCTCCTCCTGCCCTTCCTCCTTCTCCCGGGTCCCTTTGCTGGAGCGAGACCTGCAGCCTGCCCCCATTTGGCCCCCAGGACTTTGATGTGCTGATGATATTCCTGGCGGATGAGAATGACAACCACCCCCTCTTCACCGAGAGCACCTACCAGGCCGAGGTGATGGAAAACTCTCCTGCTGGTAGGTGCTGGGCCTCACCTGCTGTGGCCAGGCCCCACCTGATGGCCTGACCAAATAGATGCTAGGAGCACGGGGGAGCCCAAGGCATGGCTCCAAGTGTCACTAGGCCCCTTGTGAGTCCTCCAAAAGCACTCAGGGCTAGCATGGAAGGGACAGTTGATGGTCACTGGTCCCCCAGGGTGACCTGAAAACAATACTGCCTTACCCAGGGGGTACAGGTCAGGAGTGAGGGTTACATGGAAGGAGCTGAATCCACCCCAGGAGCTCCCAGAAGAGGTTGGGGATCAGGAGTTTTGAGGAGGCCAGCATGGTAGATCGCTAGACATGTGCATAGGATAAAGGCTAGAACAGCCTCCTCACTGTCCCTGGCCACTGCCCTCACTTCTCCAGGTGCCATGACCCCATGCCTGGGACTCTTCATCCCTCAGCTAGGCATGCTCAGTTGTGCTCACACAAGTGCCAGTGCACAGCCACAGTGAAGCATAGAGGGACATGTATGCATGACACATGGCGCACATGCCTGTGCATCCACATCTGCCTAGGAGTGTTGCAAGGTGTGTTGGCAGCCCCGTGGGCGTGAGATGTGTGTGTGCGCGCACACACACAGAGGTTGTTGGTCACAAACCGCCAACCTGTAGGGAGCACAGAGCACCTGCACAGGGGTGGACAGATGAGGCTCATGGCTGGAGGAAGTATCAGGGAACCCCAGACCCTCCTGTGAGGGGCCAGCCTCAAAGGCTGCTGGGAAGTGGGTGTGGCTCACTCTCGTGTTTTCTCCCCAGCAGGGCTTTGAGGCCGCTCCCAGGCATCTGCGTTCAGTCTGCTGAGGCTGCCGCAAGCCCACCCGGGGGCCTCCCCACCCCCATCCACCCGCCTCCCCTCCTCCTCCTCTCATCCATCCGTCAGCCATAGTTCACTGGGCAGGGTGGGGTGGAGGGAGGGCTGGGGGGGTTTCTGCTTGGCCCTGAGATGACCCCTCTCTTTCCGGCCTAGGGACCCCCCTCACGGTGCTCAATGGGCCCATCCTGGCCCTGGACGCAGACCAGGACATCTATGCTGTGGTCACCTACCGGCTGCTGGGTGCCCACTCCAGCCTTTTTGACATTGACAACAGCACAGGTGAGGCCTCTGCTGCTTTGGGTGGCACTGGGCACCTGGCTGGCTCCACACTCTGTGAGGACCCCACTTACAGCCAGAGGAGACCGTGCAGAGGGGCCAGGTGGAAAGAGCCAGGTGGAAGCTTGGGTTGACACAGAGTGCCATGGAAGCCCCAACTCTGAGCCTGTATGGAGAGCTTCCCAGCTCATACCCTGCTTCTCCCCAAGTCCCTGGGGACCAGCAGCCCCAACAACTTTCCTGACCTCATGGCACAGAACCCAGTTTCCCAGGAACTATGTCACATGGATCTGGTCTCAGAGAGCAGGCTGATGTGGGGGCAGGTGTCAGCAGGGACACATCTGTGTCAGTGGAATAGCTCATCCTCCTCCCCAGGCCACTCTTTTCCAGCAGGAACTGGGAGAGTCATAGGAGGGTACCCAGGGGTCTCCTAACTGCCTGCCTGTTCCTCTTTGTCTCCCCGGCTGGCAACATGTGGTGCCAGGTATGCTGACAGTAGCGTCAGGCATCATTCTGGACCGGGAAGCCTTCTCGCCTCCTGTCCTGGAGCTGTTGCTGCTGGCTGAGGACATTGGGCTACTCAATGGCACGGCCTACCTGTACATCACCATCCTGGATGACAATGACAACTGGCCCACCTTCAGCCCTGCTGCCCTCACTGTTCATCTGCTGGAGAACTGCCCACCAGGTAAGCAGGGCTCGGGCCAGGAGCCGTGTGGTTGCCTGTGGCTGCTATAGCCTCCAATTGGAGGCAGAATTCACCTGCATGGGAGGGGAAGAGAAGCAATGGAGTGAATGGGAGAGCACTAAGTGGAAGTTAGGAGGGCTGGCCCCCTACTTCCCTGAACCCAGCAACTTATCTATAACAATAAGCTTACTAAAGTATGAACCTGATGGAAGCATTATTTAGAGATTTATCTTCTTTATCTGAAAACCATATTTATAGAGAGGCTTGGATAGAAAACTTATCTGCTGGTTCACTCCTCACATGGCTGCAAGGACCTGCGCTGAGCCATCCAAAGCCAAGATCCATTTCTGGGTCTCCCTTGTGGGTGCGGAGGGCATCCTCTGGTGCTCTCCCAGGCACATGAGCAGGGAGCTGGATTGGAGGAGCAGCAAAGCTTGGACCAGCATTCGAATGGGGTGCTAATGTCATGGTTGATGACTTTACACATTGTGCCAAATAGGCCCCAAAAAATCTGTTTTAAAATTAAAATAGGAACAACATGAGTCTCATCAAAGTGATCTGGGGAGATAAACTTAGCTCCAAATGTCATCTGAAAGAATAAAAAAAAATCTTGGAAAAGAAACATGTTGAAAGGGGTGGGGTGGGGAATCCAGTGCAGTGGATATAACAGGCTAATTTTCTGCTTGGAATAGCCATCATCCCATATGGGCATTAGTTCACATCTTAGCTGCTCCTCTTCCAATTCGGTTCTTTGCTTATGGTCTGGGAAAGCAGCAAAAGATGGCTGAAGTCCCAGGGCCCCTGGGCCCCAGTGGGAGGTTGGGAAGAGGCTTCTGGATCCCAACTTCAGATCAAGCTCAGCTCAGCTCTGGCCATTGCTGCTGTTTGGGGAGTGAACAACCAATGGATGGAAGACTGTGTGTCTCCTCTCTGTAATAAAGCTTTTAAAAAGGGTGATGAAGTTAGAGTTGCCTTACCAAACCAGGACAGTACATGTAAGGTCTCCAAAAAGCTTGTGGAAATGCATATGACAAAAAAACTATACATGGATCCCAGGTTTTCTTTCACTTAATTCCATTTTTTCAGTAAGTTTTGTATTGGAAGCCCCCTAGTATTTCAAAGCTGCAGTAGTGTGAGAAGCAGACGAAGGCTCCCATCTATTCATTCCTGAAATGGCCACAAGAACCAGGACTGGTCCTGGCTGAAATTGGGAGATCAGAGCCCAAGTCAGGTCCCCCACATGGGTAGTTGGGACCCAAGCATGAGCCCACACATCTGCTTCCCAGGGAGTGTATCAGTAGGGAGCCAGAGTTGGCAGCCTTTTGTGAACCTGAGTACTCTGATATGGGATGCCAGTGTCTTAACTAGGCCAGGTCCCCACCCTAATGCCAGTGTTTGAACCCTGCAATAAAAGCACTGGATTGGGTGCTATGCTTAAAGATCACAGGAAGTGAACAAAAATAAAACTACTTAATCATAAAAAGTATATTCAACATCCAGAAAATGTATATTTAAATGATATAATCTAACATGTAGTCTCCATATCCTAGACATGCTAAAGAAATGTGCAATATTCGAAAATACCTTTTAAAAACAAGAGGGTTTGTGAGCCATTGTTGTAATGTAGCAGGTTAATCTGCAGCCCATGACACTGGTATTCCTTGTTGGAACACAGATTCGAATCCCCAGCTTCTCTGCTTCCATTCTGTCTCCCTCCCTTGGGTGAGAGCCCAAGTACTTAGGCCCTTGCCACCTGCGTGGGAGACCTGGGTGGAGTTCAGATACCTGGATTGGACCTGGGCAAAAGCATCAGCCATCTGGAAGATGAATCAGCAGTTGGAAGATACATTCATTCCTTCTCTTTCCCTCTGCATTTCAAATGAATGAACTTTTAAAATATATGTGGACATGTAACTATCAAATATATCATAGAAAAATATAAGTGTGTGTGATCATATGTAATATATATTATATATAAAGTTTAGATGTTGGGCATGGTGGTAAAGCCACCACTTAGCCACATCCCAGGTTCAAGTCCCAGCTCTGGTCTCCATCCCACCTTCTGCTACTGCACACTATGGGAGACAACAGTTACGGCTTACATAGTCAGGTCCCTGTGGCTCAAATGAGAGACCTGGATTGAATTCCCAGCTCTGAGCTTCAGCCCTAGCTGTTGGAAGCTTCTGGGATAATAAACCAGTGTATGGAAAAAACCTTTATCTCCATCTATTTCTCTGTCTTTGAAATAGAATTTTAAAAATTTAAAGATTTGGCTTACTATCTGAATTCTGAATAAGGAAGTTCTAAGCATAAAGAAAATTCAAAAAATAGAAAACATGAGATTTCAATGCATATAAATGTCAGCTTCCTCACATCAAATTCTGAAGATAAAGGTAAACAAGGGAAAAGAAATTTGATTCAACTTGTTACAGACTGAAAGGGCATACGACAAAAGTGTAAGTTACAGAAGATACATGACTTAAAAAAAAAAGATTTATTTTTTTATTGGAAAGTTAGATTTATAGAGAGGCGTGAAAGATCTTCCATCCACTGGTCGACTCCCCAGGTGGCCACAATAGCCGGAGCTGAGCCTATCCAAAGCCAGGAGCTGCTTCTGGGTCTCCCACATGGGTGCAGGGTCCTGAGGCTTTGGGCTGTTCTTGATTGCTTTTCCAGGCCACAAGTAGGGAACTGGAAGGGGAAGTAGAGCAGCCAGGACTGGAACCGGCGCCCATGTGGGATCCCAGCACATGCAAGATGGGGGCTTTAGCTGCTGCTAGGCTACTGCACTGGGCCTAACACATAACTATTAAATGATATTTAGAGTATAAAGAAAATAAGGTAGTTTTCCTATAAAATTACAAAGAAGAAAAATATTAAAAGTGCCCTCTAATGTGTCCCTGACAAGGGGTCTAGATGCAGTCTTTGTGACAGCGGCCACTGTGCCCAGCAGCCCTTCATTCTTTGCCCTGCAGGATTCTCAGTCCTTCAGATCACAGCCACTGACGAGGACAGCGGCCTTAACGGGGAACTGGTGTACCGCATAGAAGCTGGAGCCCAAGACCGCTTCCTCATCCACCCACTCACCGGCATCATCCGCGTAGGCAATGCCACCATTGACAGGGAGGAGCAGGACTCTTACAGGCTGACTGTGGTGGCCACTGACCGGGGCACCAGCCCGCTCTCGGGCACAGCTGTCGTCACTGTGCTGATTGATGACATCAATGACTCCCGCCCCGAATTCCTTAACCCCATCCAGACAGTGAGTGTGCTGGAGTCGGCCAAGCCAGGCACGGTCATTGCCAATGTCACTGCCATTGACCGTGACCTCAACCCAAAGCTGGAATACCACATCATCAGCATCGTGGCCAAGGATGACACAGACCGCCTGGTGCCTGACCAGGAGGACACCTTTGCTGTGAATGTCAACACAGGTATAAGGGCCTGCTCCCTGCTGCCCTTCCCGACTCCAACTTCCTTGCTTCCTTTCTTCCCTGCTCTCCTCTCCCCTACTGACACCATACCGGTCCCTCTCTTATCTCTGCCCTCACTCCTTCCCTCTCTCCTTTCTCTACCTCCTCTGCCCTTGACCAGCTCCTCTGGCCCTTCTTATTCCCTTGCCCTACTTCCCCTGTGTGGGAGTGGCCAGTTCACCACACTCATGTGTGTTAAGTATGGTAGTTCCCACATTGGTAGTTTTAGAAGGAAACCATGCTGTGTTTCAATATGTATTTCTTAACTGACTCGGCCAAGCACAGCCCCCATCTTACCATTGAAATCAGGAATTGCCTTGACTTTCTCAGTCTATTACAAGAGGAAGAAAACCGTGGCTTGGCTTGTGCAATGTACACAGTGTGCTGTAACCTGGATTGGGCTTAGCACTTTCCCTAGAAGTTCAGTGTGTTCACTCCCCTGGGGAATGAGAGTAGGAACATAAGCTCTTATTGCTGTACTTTTTTGGAGGACTTCAAACAGTGTCAGAAAATTAACCCAGTTATGGTAAGAAATTAAACATTGCCGTTACTCAAAGAAATGCAAGGAGATCTGTTTCCCATGTGTAATTAACAGATGTGAGGATGTGGGAGTGTCACTACTGATGGCAGTGGGAACATGGAGCCCTCATGTGCTGCTGTAAGGACCAACTCCCCCCCCCCCCCACCATCCTAGACAGCAGCCCAGCTCATCCCACGGCTGGCCGAGTGTGTGTCTACAGCGATGTTACTAGGAGGTGGTGGGCACTGGAGGTCACCCGGGCGTCCAACTCCAGGACTGGAGAGTGATGCATAGGTGCACGCCATAGGTGAGCAGTCAGCAGCTCTGGGCGGTAGAGGAAACCCATACACAGTGGCAGTATAGATGGTTCTAGAACAGAGGCAGGTCGTCAGGCATGTGAGGAATAGAGTGAGCTCTACCACAGTGCCACTTACGCTGGTGTGAAATGCACACAATGCATGACCAGCAGGAACATCGTTACATGAGAAATACACCCCAGCACATCAGGATGTTTGCCCAAGGTGGGGGGAAGAGGAGAGCACTGGGTCCAGAAGAGGGAGTGAGGACACGCACAGAACCAGAGCAGTGTCTGTGAGCTGTGCCACTCGCCGCATCTGGGCCTTGTGCTCATGGATACAAACCTTGGGTGCTGGGAGAAGGTACGTGAAATCCACCTTGGCCGGGGTGAGCCAGCGTTGCTAGCAGCCTTGGTCTGTCAGGACACTGGGGAGCTGCTCCCAGCTCTTGCCCACCTGGTACCTCAGAACTTGGCTCTCTACTCCTCCCTCCCTGCCTGCCACTGACTCTGTTTTCTCTCTTTTTTTCTTTCCAGTGTCTTCTCTGCCCGTCCCTTCTCGCTCTGCCCACCTTCCCGCCCTCTCCTCTCACTGGAGACCCCATCCTGCCCCTGTGCACTCCACTCCAACGGGCTCCCCCTTGCTCTCCTTCTCCTCTCCCTGCCCACCTCCAGCCTCCCCCTTCCTCCATCCTCCCATCCTCCCGCACCCTGCTCGGGCCCCTGCCCACTGCCCCCTGAACTAACCAATGTTAACCTCTTCTCTCCTCCTCACGGCTGGCAGGCCCACAGGTTTGAGCTCTGTTTCTGTCACTTGCCACCTCATCTCTTCTGCTTCACCCCATTGCCTTCCTCCATGCCCACTGCCCCCTCACCCTCCCAGTCCTGTGGGGCCCCGGCCAAGGCCGTGGCCCAGCCTTTGCAGACTGAATGCAGCCGCCCTCTCCCCATCCTCGCTCCCCAGCCTGGGGGACAGGGAGCGAGAGTAGGAAGAGGAGGAGGAGGAGGCGGCCACCCAGGGTAAGTGACCACCCCATGGCTTGGGACCTGCAGAGGCCAGATGCTTAGGCAGGGAGGGGTCTGTTCCAAGGGAAGGAAGTCCCAGAGATTACCCACCTCTCCAGTGACCAACAAGGAGAGGAGATGTGGCTCTAGAACTAGGTTAATAGGCACAGTAGCCGCTAGGCAGGAAACAAACCCCGGAGACAAAGCCCTGAGGCTGGCCCAGCCAGGTCTGCCCAGTCTGCGCCCAGGTCTCTGAGGGCTCCTCCCTGACCCTGGGGCAGGCAGGACCTTCGGAGACTGACACTGCTCGCTGACACCAACCTAGGCCCCAGGATCAGCCAGGCCCCTCACTCACCACTTCATCTAAGACTGCCTTCCCGAGACCCTTGGACAGCATCTCAGTGGCAATGACCTGCCTTTATACTTGACCTTTCTGGAACACAAGCATTTCTTGAAATGGTGACAAAATACTCAGCATACAATCAGCCCCTCGCCCGAGTTGCAGTGTCCTCTTCAGAGGCGGTGGAAGTAGCTTCCCACTGTGTGGATTCTGACCATCTTTCAAGCAAAGTTACATGGCACTTCCTGAGTCAGGCACTGTTCTAGACCCTTCATGCCTGGGAAGAATCCTGTGCAGTGGGTGCTGCAGTTATCGCACAAATGAATAGGGATAGGGGCCGCACCCAAGGCCACCCAGCGAGTAAGTGTTGAGTGGGGAACAATGACATGCACCCACAGCCCATGCAGAAGGTGGCTGGAGTCCCACCCTTGCCATGAGTCCCAGGGTCAGCTGGGGACTGCTGTCCTCTGTGGGGATTGGGAGTGTTGGCCAGGCTACCCCTGCCCCGGGAGGCCTCTCTTTGAGGGGGTCTCTCCTGAATCTAAACCTGCCCTGGTCTGATCCACAGGCTCTGTCATGGTGAAATCCCCCCTGAACCGGGAGCTAGTTGCCACCTATGAGGTCACTCTCTCTGTGATTGACAATGCCAGCGACCTACCAGAACGTTCTGTCAGCGTGCCAAATGGTAAGATTCTCCTGCTGACATCTCTCATTAGTTGTTCAGAACCAACTGGGACAGGGCAGGTATGGGAACAGCCAGAATCAGGCCCATCCTGACTGTGGGAGGGAGTAACAGGACCCAGCTGCAAGGGCTGCTGGGAAACAGGCAGCACTGGGCGTGAGGAGGGAGTGGAGTGAGTTCCAGGGCTGCAGGTGCCTGGTTGTGCCTGATCTGGTCCCCTGACTCACACTGGGGAGGAGGCTTGGAAGAGGCTGGAATGGAGATTGAGATAAGAGTGGGTAGACAGGAAGGAGACATAGGTGAAGACCCAGCTGTCGTACTGCTAACCAGCATGCAGCCAGACTGTGCTGAAACTTCAAGGTCAGTTAGGAAGCCTTGGAAATCAGCTAGATGCCACGTTTGAGACTCAGTGCTGCCTCCTGCTGGTCAGGCTAAGGCCTCTCTGCCTTCAGGCTGAAGCCCTACCTGAGAGGAGCTGGGAGGTGGGTGGGGACCGGGCAGCCAGAGGGGCTGAGTTTCCTGCTGGGGGAAAGGTTGGGAGTGGGGTTGGGGTGACCTCTGCTGTGATGCAAAGACAGCTGCCAGGGCAGGGAGTTGGGCCTGGTAGACATCAGCTGCTTAGGTGCACAGTTCTCAGGAGGTACAGGCTCGCTGTTCCCAGCTTGGGGGCTGAGGGCTCCTGTGGTCACCCAGCCGGTTGGCAGGACCCAAGCTACTCCTGCTTCTGGAGGATAAGGGAGCAGACGAGAGCAAGGTGCCACATGGTACAGAAAGGGCCAGGTTGGTCCTCAAGGAGTCTTGGGAGGACTTAGTCCAGCCACCCTGCTGTCACTTCACCCCTCGCTTTTTCCCCCACCGTCACCCCAGCCAAGCTGACGGTCAACATCTTGGATGTGAACGACAACACGCCTCAGTTCAAGCCTTTTGGGATCACCTACTACACAGAGCGGATCCTGGAGGGGGCCACCCCCGGCACCACGCTCATTGCCGTGGCAGCTGTGGACCCTGACAAGGGCCTCAATGGACTCATTACCTACACCCTGCTGGACCTGACACCCCCGGGCTACGTGCAGCTGGAGGACTCCTCCGCGGGTAAAGGGATCCCTGTTGGCAGAAGGTTGGGGGCCATGTGTCTCTACCTGCTGGGCCTGATGTGGGGCCACAGCCTGCCTCTCACTCCATCCCCTCTATGAACAGGACTGGATCTCAGATAGCCGATACCTCCTCCTCTGCCCTGGGCCCCAGAACAGAGTTAAGCTCGGAGGCCGCCCTGTCCTGGTCACGCATCTCCCCAGTCCCAGCTCTGCTGATCTAGGTCATTTGGGGCAGGAAGGCCATAGTGGCTGCAAACCTAGCCTACTGGGTGCCCCTCTGCCTGTAAGAAGCTTGCCTGCCCCCAACTCACTGCCTTCTGCCCTGTTCCTGGGCAGCGCTCCCTGGCCATTCTCCTTGTTAAAGGGACAACCCCCTTCCCAGTCTCTAAGCACACTAGAGCCTTCTGTTTGGAGAGCTGCCATGGGCAGGGAGTTGGGGAGGGGGTGGTCAAAATGGCAACAGATGCTCCTGTGCCTCAGGGAAGGTCATTGCAAACCGGACAGTGGACTATGAGGAGGTACACTGGGTCAACTTCACTGTAAGAGCCTCCGACAATGGGTCCCCGCCCCGGGCGGCTGATATCCCCGTCTTCCTGGAGGTCGTGGACATCAATGACAACAACCCCATCTTTGACCAACCCTACTACCAGGTGGGTGGCTAGGCCGACAGGGTGGTAGCCAGGACCTGAGCCCTTTCCCAAAGTGGCTGCTTGGGAACTTTTTCCACTCCCACCATGCCAGCTCCTAAGCCCATGCAAGGGGCTGGCACGTGAGCTGCGGTGCACCCTGGGTTGCTCTCCTCCAGAAGTTTCTAAGCCAGGGGTAGGCTCTGGGGATAACCTGGGTCTCCTCTCTTCCCATCCTGCTGGACTCCAGGAGGCCATCTTTGAGGATGTGCCAGTAGGCACAGTCATCCTGACGGTCACTGCCACTGACGCCGACTCGGGCAACTTTGCCCTCATCGAGTATAGCCTTGGGGATGGAGAGGGCAAGTTTGCCATCAACCCCAGCACGGTGAGTGGGCGGTGGGGATGCTGGGTTCTGGGGATGGGAAGGGCCCAGGGCCAGACATGCTGCTGTCACCCCCAGTTTTCTGGTTCTGCCACCTGGCCCTCTCTGGCCTTAGGGGAAGGGGATGACTTTAGCCAAGTCAGCACACCCCATGCTGAGCCACCCAGACATTGAGCAGACATGGAAGGAAGTGGCTCTGTCTGTTGTAACCAGAACTCTGTGGGACAAGAACTGTTGAGATGTGCCCCCCCACAAGACTACACACCCAATTCCAGGGTCCTTGGCATGGCCTTTTGACACTGTCAGAAGAGATCCAGTGTTGGAGCACCAACTGTATATATGATCCTTGACTCAGTGCTGGGGGAGGGAAGGTGCACCCCAAAGGTGGATCCCCTGTGTTTGTTTGAGTCACAGACCTGGGGAGGAGCAGAGATTCAGGGGAAAAACAGTAATGACTCCAGGTGTCTGCTCATTGAGTTGAAGCTGCAGATGCGGCAGGGAGCTCTGTGGCCTGGGGGGTGTTGTCAACAGGACCTCCCATGGTGGCTGAGGCTAGACTGGACTTGACTTCCTACTGCCCTTCTCTGCCCTGTCCACAGGACTTGGTATAAGCAATCAGACCTGTCCCAGCCAGGCGTTAGGAAGAGCAAGCATGGAGCTCTGCCTGTATGCCAGCCTTAGCCCTGCAGTGGGCACCTGCTCTCATCCCCCTGTCCCGAGTGTTCCTGAAGTAGTGAAGGCCAGGGAAAGCCTATAGAATGGAAGTTCATGGGGTGGGAGCTGCCGCATGTGTTGTTCAGTGCTCCGTCTCCCCAAACCCAGAGCAGTGTCTGCCCCAGTAGATGTTCAGTCAATACCTGTTGACTGGATAAAGTATTTGAAGTCCCACCTCCCCACCAGGGTGACATCTACGTGCTGTCATCTCTGGACCGAGAGAAGAAGGATCACTATATCCTGACCGCCTTGGCCAAAGACAACCCTGGGGATGTGGCCAGCAACCGTCGGGAAAACTCGGTGCAGGTGAAGTGTGGTGGCCAGGGATGCTGGGGACTGGGATGTGCAGTCAGTGAGTGTGGCCTCTATAGAAGGGAACTGTCAAAGGCCCAGGGGCAGGCAGGAGGAGGCAGGCATCTGGCTGTGGACTGCCACGGCAGGGGCACAGGAAGACAGGCAGTCCTTCAGAGAACTCTCATGTGCTAACCTGCTGCTGAGGCAACCCCACACTGGGGACTTTGGGCCAGTGTGTCCACAATAGTCCATTAAACAGCACACAGCCCCACAACCTAACAGTCATGAACTAGTCCTCTTCCTTGTGCATCTTAAACACACGCTCATCAAGTTGAATTCATAGTCCCGTTCTAGTCCCAGTGTCTACACAACATCTTGCTTCCTATAGCCTCTGTCACCCTTTCCCTCTTTAAAGTGTGTTTTACCTGAAAGGCAGAGACATTCCATCTGCTGGGGTACTCCCCAAAGGCCCACAGCAGGTGGAGCTCAGCCAGGCAGAACACAGGTGCTATGAACTCCATCTCAGATGCCCAAATGAGTAGCAAGAACCCAGCTACTTAAGCCATCATCAGCATGGGCTTGAGCAGGCAGCTGGAGTAGGAAGTGGAACTAGAACACCAATCTAGGTGCTGTGATATGGGGCATGTGCATCCTAAGCAACACTCTTGCACAAAGCCCCTGCCCATCTGCCCCCTTTTCTATCCAGAGGCCTGAGTTATAAGAATGCTTTATCCTTATTCTTGGCCATTTTTCTGTCTTCTGTAGGCCTTTGTCTGCCTCATCTTCCGTAGAGCCCCACAATGACTTAATTAACCAATGGAAACTCTCCTGATGGGGGCAGTTGTTGGGACACTAAGTGGGTGGAAACAAACATTGCCTCATGAGCAGGCAATGCTGAGAGCACTCGACCCTTGCCCTCATCATTCCTGCGTGGGCCATGTTGGGACATACATAATCAGGGTACCAAGACTACTTGCAAAGCACCCTGTATTTATCAACAGACCTCTGTGAGCATCTTGCAGTCAAATCTGTAGGATTTGTGATCATTCACAGGACTGAGGTCCTGGACAAGTACTTTGTGCCCTAAAAAGGAGGGTATCATGTCACTGCTGTGAAGACTTGGATGACAAAGCAATTGGGTTACAGCAGCTGGGTATAAAAGGCCTCCTGGTTGGTTGTGTCTGCAGGAGACTCCCAGGCTATGGAATGAGTAAGGGAAACCAAGTCCCAAACCAGGCACAAATCCAAGTCAAGAGGGAGCCCTTGGGAGTGGAAGACCAGGCATTCAAGTCCAGAGACTCACGCTAAATTCTTAAGGCCTCTGTACAGAGTGGCAAAGGACAAAATAGACAGTGGGGGTGATAAAGGAATTTCTGCCTCAGTGTGTAGGTGGGTGCAGGTAGCCTGCTACTCACAGTTCTGTTGCCCAAGCCACATGCTATTCGCCAAGGGTCTAGAATACACCATGGTGACACTGTTGTCCTGCCGAGTCAGAGCCAATGCATTAGAAGACAGTGCCTGCCTACCTCCCTAGGTGACACATTTCCTTCCTCTACCCTAGCTCACTTCAGTGACCAGGTCCCTCCAGCCCCCGTGGTACTACTTCTCTCTTCCCATCCAGGTGGTGATCCAAGTGCTGGATGTCAACGACTGCCGGCCACAGTTCTCCAAGCTCCAGTTCAGCACCAGCGTGTATGAGAATGAGCCAGCGGGCACCTCAGTGATCACCATGATGGCCACTGACCAGGATGAGGGCTCCAATGGAGAACTGGCCTACTCACTTGAGGGCCCCGGTGCAGGTGTGTAGCCTGCCCTGGATGTCCATGATGCCTTGGGGAGTTGGGGAGGGAAGGCTGCCACTCCTGGAGCCCAAGCCAAGAGGGTGGAGGAAGAAGAGAAGGGGGATGGGAAGAAGCTGCCACCAGAGCCAAGGCCCCATTTTCCTGCCCCACCTGCCAGAGGCCTTCCATGTGGACATGGACTCAGGCCTGGTGACCACACAGCGGCCATTGCAATCCTACGAGAGGTTCAACCTGACTGTGGTGGCCACGGATGGTGGCCAGCCTCCACTCTGGGGCACCACCATGCTGCTGGTGGAGGTCATCGACGTCAACGACAACCGGCCAGTGTTCGTGCGCCCACCCAATGGCACCGTCCTCCACATCCGAGAGGTACTCCGACAGCCCCTCCTGCCCTGCCCCTGCAGTCATGGCCCAGGGTGGGGAACTGAGACTAGACAAGGGAGCAGACCTCCTCCAGTGCCACAGGGGCTGGTAGCCGGGACTGTGCTAGCAAAAGAGCTGTTAGTTATCAGCCAAATGACCTTGAGCAAGTGGCTCCTGGGATGCCATTTTGACATCTGTAAAATGGGACTGGTAACAGAAAGCACCCCCTCTCTAGCTCCAGTCATGCTTGCCTGAAAATAGCCCCCACGTTCCTGCCCACTGATTACTGGCACAGACACAGCCCAGGATGTGCCCAGTGAGCACCCGCACTGGGGATGAGCGGAAGTGGCGGAGGTCCTGGACTCTCTCCAGTTCTCTTTTTGCTCCTTGGTCTAAATCGCTGTAGACAGACAGGGGAAGTGCACTATGTCTTGCTGCTCCCTTCCCTCTCTCGAGCACCCAGGGCCCCAGATGCTCGTTGGCCATTGAGGCAGGGAGGTGTCCGTTCATTCTCTGTTCTCCCTCCTGGTTTCCGTGGGTCTCCCTCGCACAGCACTGAAGATGGGTACTAAGACCATGCTGCTGCTCTGTCTCTTCTCTGAGGTCCCACAGTCATGAATGCTCCCAGGGCTTGTCTGGGTGCCCTGGCATGTGCACAGGAACAGGCTGCACTCAGCTTGACCTGCTCAGGAGTTTAGAGCACTCAGCTCAATTGGGTGGCTTGCAGACATTTAGGGCACACACCTCGCCTCCTCTCTATCTCTGTCCTCTTGTCAACTGTTACCTCCCCCTTTATCCTAATTTGTAATGTTCTCCATCTCATTATGATTCACACACTCAAGCCAGCCACTTCCAATCCTTTTTCATGGAATGAAGCAGGGCATGAATTAATAAGCTACATCTCTTCACACTGAAGGTCCCATGTACCAAGTTTTTCCCTCAAAGGGCTCCCAATTTGGAAAAGATGGATGTCTCCTGGACAGTCAGCATTTATAAAGTAACTACTTGTCATTCCACGTTTTATTGATGAGACAGAAGTGCCACTCGGAACTCGTGGTTTTCATGATCAATGACTCCAGCAAAGCCATGCTCAACTGAATTTTTCACCTACAAGCAAAGCAATGCACTTCTTTTTGCTTTTGCCTCTGGCAGCCTTGTCATGGGTCAGTGTGAGGTGTCAGGTGGTCAGTACCTTAGACCAAGTTCAAGGGTGCAGAGGAGATGTAGACTTAGAGAAGGGTGCCAATCCAGGCTGCACAGTGAATCTGGCAGTAACAGACTGGACACCATGTCACTTTGCCCACTTGTCCCCCATTCTTAAGGGATTGAAGATGTCACCCAGCATTTCTAGGATGGAGAAATGCTGACTTTTCTACCCTAGAACCCTCAGTGTGCAGTGGGCATCCAGAAGGTTGGGCACAGGCTAGACTCTCCGTAGACAGTGGCCTTGGCTTGAGGTCTGGAGAGGCAGGGAAGGACAGCTTGCAGCTGGGTAGAATCCAGGAGAGACCAGCCATGAAGGCAACGCCCTTTGCAAGACAGCAGGGAGAGCAGGTACCTCTGCAGGCCTGGGAGCTGGGGTCTCTGAGATGTCCAGGAGCCCCCCTTCCCTGGGCCACTTTCAGGAGATCCCGCTGCGCTCCAATGTGTATGAGGTCTACGCCACTGACAAGGATGAGGGCCTCAACGGGGCGGTGCGCTACAGCTTCCTGAAGACGACGGGCAACCGGGACTGGGAGTACTTCACCATTGACCCCATCAGCGGCCTCATCCAGACTGCACAGCGCCTGGACCGGGAGAAGCAGGCTTTGTACAGCGTAAGAATGTGGGGACTGGAAAGCAGGAGTCCTTCCTCTGGGCCCTGGACCCCCACCTCAATACCTGGCCCCAGGGAGGGTGCTCACTTGCAGCCTTAAGCCAACTCCTTTCCCTGTCTCCCCCCCCACACACACCTCAAGATTTATTTGAAAAGCAAAGATAAAGATCTTCACCTGTTGCTTCACTTCCCAAATGGCCACAACAGCCAAGACTGGGTCAGGCCAAAGCAAGGAGACCCATCCACATCTCCCACATGGGTGCAGGGACCAAAGCACTTGGGCCATCTTCCACTTTCCCAGGCCCATTAGTAGGGAACTGGATCAGAATTAGAGCAGCTGGAACTCAAACTGGTGCCCATGGTGGAATGTCAGCCCTGCAGGTAGCAGTAAAACTCACTATGTGACAGTACCAACCTCCACCCACATTCGCTTCTGACTATGCTGCTCCACCCACAGCTCATCCTGGTGGCCAGTGACCTGGGCCAGCCGGTGCCATACGAGACCATGCAGCCACTGCAGGTGGCCCTGGAAGACATCGATGACAACGAACCCCTCTTCGTGAGGCCTCCAGTGAGCCTGCCCCCCCCACAGGTCCCACTCACACAGGGCTACACCTGCCTGCAAGTACACACATGTACACATGGCCCTGTGTGTAAGGTGCCCAGTTGTCTGCTTGGCTGCATGCACACATGGCACACAGGAGCAGCTCGGAGCCGTTGTACTGAGTGATGTCACGCACTGCCCAGTGCGAACAGCAGACAGGAAACACTGCCTCAGCACGTAGGCTTGCTGTGCACACTTACACATGTGCCCACATGTGCTCATGCATGCACACGAACACCAACTCTGAGTTGGGACTGAGGGGGCTCTCATGCAGACTCCATCTCCTGCTGGAGCTGTTTTTCCCTTCTGTGGGCACATGGAGAGGGGAGGTTCCCAGAGACTGCGCACACACATGCACGTGCATGCCAGAGCACACCGTGCCCCTCTGTTCAAACGCTCAGCTGCTGAGGTCCATTAAGAGGACAGCCCTGGGTGTTGGCTCCCCAGGAGCAGAGCCGGGGTGCCCCGGCACAGTCCCAACTTCCCTAGGTGACAGCACCACTGCCACTAGCCAGGCCCCAAGGTGCAAGTCTCCCTTGGGCCTCACTCAATGCCCACCACCTTCTGCAGAAAGGCAGCCCCCAGTACCAGCTGCTGACAGTGCCTGAGCATGCACCACGTGGCACTCTGGTGGGCAATGTGACAGGCGCCGTGGATGCAGATGAAGGCCCCAATGCCATTGTCTACTACTTCATCGCAGGTAAGACCCGTGGGGCTGCTGCCCTGCCTGCCCTGGGGCTATTGAGGACCCAAAGGTGCCCTGACCCTGGATTATGCTCCTCCCTCTTCAGCTGGCAATGAAGACAAGAACTTCCACCTGCAGCCCAACGGATGCCTGCTGGTGCTGCAGGATTTGGATCGGGAGCAGGAGGCCATCTTCTCCTTCATTGTCAAGGCCTCGAGCAACCGCAGCTGGACCCCTCCCCGTGGTCCATCCCTGGCCCTTGACCCAGTGGCCGACCTCACCCTGCAGGAGGTGCGCGTTGTGCTGGAGGACATCAACGACCAGCCACCACGCTTCACCAAGGCCGAGTACACTGCAGGTGCAGGGGCTAGCGCCTGGGCCCGGGGTGTGGGGCGGCCACGGCCCCACCTCTCACAGTGTCATCTGTGCCCCACAGGGGTGGCCACTGACGCCAAGGTGGGCTCGGAGCTGATTCAAGTGCTGGCCCTGGACGCAGACATCGGCAACAACAGCCTCGTCTTCTATAGCATTCTGGCCATCCACTACTTCCGGGCCCTAGCCAACGACTCTGAGGACGTGGGCCAGGTTTTCACCTTGGGTAGGAGCCTGGCCATCCAGGGCTGGCCGCCTCTATTGCATGGACCATAGAGCAGAGGAACTGAGGTCTGAAGGAACAGTCAGGGGCACAAGTGGTCTCCCGCCAGCCAAGCCTGTCCTTCTCCCTCCCTGTGCCTCCCGGTGCACCTGCCCACCTGCTCTCATCTGTCTGCTTCGCCCCACGCCCACCCATGGTTTAGCTCTTCAACATTTAATTGTCACACTAAATGTGCCTGTTGGGGCTGCAGGTTGGTAATTGGGTGCCGGTCTATGCTGTGTAATCAGCACCACCTCTCCCCCAGCGTGGGCTGTTTTGGAGTGGGAACCCAAACACCTCTGTCCTCGTCACTGTTGACAGAGTTCATTGTTGCTTTCTACTCCCCCTCAGTGCTGGGGGACACCAGAAAGGGTTCCTCCACATCAGCTGCACTCACTCTGCCCCCCACCACACCCCACCCACACTCCTAACCCCCAGGAACTATCATTACTCGATGACGTGAGCTGTTTGAGCTTCCACACTTGGGCAGGAGCAGAGCAGGTGGAATCAAACCCATTTCACATCATCTCCCCAGTCGCTCCCAGGCTGCCCCTTGCAGCTGGATTGTGTCCTCTTAGGATTCCTCCATGGTGTGTGCACCATGCTTCCTTCATCTGCTTTCTGTTGCGGGGAGTGGCAGTTGATCCCAAGCCTTGGCTGTGATGACTAGTGCCATGAGTGACAAGGGAGGGAGGGCAAGAGCCTGCAATTCGCTGATTAGAGTACATGCCTAGGACCGGGGTTGAGAGTTTGTCTGCAAATCCTAATTCTGTTTATTTAAAAGGCAGAATTAGAGTTAAGATCTACCATCAGCTGGTTCATTTCCCAAACGGCTGCAACAGCCATAGCTGGGCCAGGTGGAAGTCAGGAGCCAGGAGCTTCATCTGGGTCCATCCTTGGACTATTTTCTACTGCTTTCTCGTATATTAGTAGGGGGCTATATTAGAATTGGAGCAACTAGGACTCAAACTGGTTTTACATATGGGAGTGCTGGCAGTATAGGCAGCAGTTTAATCCACTGTATCACAGCCCCAGTTCTGGGGTTCCTATTTTTAGTGTTTTTAAAAACTCATACCTGTTTTCCATAATAAGAGTATCATTTACATTCCTAGTGATGATGTAAGAATTGTGCTTTTCTCTAAATTTGTTATTTGAAGATTGGCTGATTGATTTAAAAGGCATAGTGACAGAAGGGGAGAAACCAAGATCTCCTGTCTGCCAGTTCACTCCTCAAACACCTGCACCAGAGACTGGACCAGACCAAAGTGGTGATTCAGGAGCTCCAGCCAGGACCCTCTCACCCCTATAAGTGACAGGGTTCCAGGTAGACAGGCCAGCATCGGATACCTTTCTAGGTGCATTAGCAGGCAGCTGGAGGGGGAGCAGAGTAGCTGGGATCCAAATGGCTGCTCCAGAATGGGATGAGGGGCTCCCAAGCAACAGTTGAACCCCACCACAGCACCTGCCCCAGCATTTATTTTTGTGTCTTCGGTTATAGCCACGCTAACTGAAACAAGATGACAATGTTACCATTTTAATTTCCCTGATGATTAGTGAGCACTTTCTCATACACCTGCTATTTGTGCATCTTGAGAAACCTCTACCCAGAGCGTTTGCACAATTTTGAACATTCTGAATATTCATGCCGTGTCCGATAAATCATCTGCAAATGCTTCCTCCCACTCTGTGGTCGTCTCTGCTCTGTTGCTGGTTTCCTTTGCTGTGCTGTTTGATGTAATCTACATTTGCTTCGGAGGCTTTTGGGTCCACTCCACAACAGAATCTCCATCCATGTCCTGAAGTGTTTTATTTTGGTAGCCTCATAGTTTCCAGTCTTCCATTCTGGTCTTTGGTCCACTGTGAGTTTTGTACATGGTATGAATGGGCTTTCTAGTGGCAACCTCCTGCAGCATTTGTTGAAGAAATTGTTCTTTCTCCAGTGTGTATGAGTGGCACCTTTGTGGAAGACCTGCTGATCGAAGATGCTTGCGCTTACTTTGGGTGTTCTGTTTGCTTGGTCTATATGCCAGCTTTCATGTGGGTGCCATGCCATGCTGGTTACAACAGCTTTGCAGGTTCTTTTCAGGTCTCCAGCATTGTTCTTAGGATCCATCACTGCTTTGCTCAGGTCCTTTGTGATTCCATGTGAACGTTAGGATTGTTTCTGATTTCTACCCAGTATGCCAGTGGTATTTTATACAGGACTTAGAGCATTGGGCAGTACACCTTCATTATTTGCTATCCATTATCTATTTCTTCAACACTCCCATGGCATCTATTTCTCCAATTCCGAATGTCACCTTCCAAGGTCAGACACAGCATAAGGAGCTGAAACTCAAGCGGCGCACCTGCCTGTCACACAGCAGTTTGCCTGAGTCAGGTTCTAAAATGTGCCCCTATGGGTGTCCATTCCCTTACTCTCAACCCCAACCTCTTTCCCCATGTCCTGGCTGTTGGCCTAGCCCTTGGGTCCACTGTTTTGTTGTTCACTCTGGGTGCTGGCAATGCAGCTCTCTTCTACCCTAGAGGGTGCTGTGACTGGCTGAGTTGCTCAACGTGCCCTCCCTTGCAGCTCTTAGTCCTTCCACCTGTGGTTCCTGGGGTGCCACCCAAACCCTGTCCTTCAAGCTCAAGTTCATGTGTTGTCTCTCTTAGTTACCTATCCACATGCTATCTCTTGGCCTTCTGAACTGTCTGCTCTTATCTGAATAAAGGTTGCTCAGGTCACGTTCTAGGGAGAAACAGGTTTGAACTCGGTGTCAGTCCTATGTGGGGAGTAACAGGTGACAGAGAGGGTGGCAAGCAGTCACCTGCACCACAGCGGGAGCCCATGCAGCCCACGGGGGTGTGGCAGCCCTGGTGACAGGTGGACGAGAGGACTGCACATCAGAATAGGGAGACCCGGTTTGACCAGAGTCCTGGCTGCACGGATGGCCTTCTCCCATGACAGCCAAGCTGACGCCAGAGCTGCTGCCTCCTCACCTGGATACCTGTGGCTCCCATGTCCCCATCACCTGTTCCCTGCTGGGCCTGTGTGCTGCCTCCTGAGGTCACTGGACCATCCCTCAGCTGTGCCCTGCTCTTGGCTCTCCCCACAGGGCATGTGGATGGCATCCTGCGCACATTCGACCTATTCATGGCCTACAGCCCTGGCTACTTCGTGGTGGACATCATGGCCCGGGACCTGGCAGGCCACAACGACACGGCCATCATCGGCATCTACATCCTGAGGGATGATCAGCGTGTCAAGATCGTCATTAATGAGATCCCAGACCGTGTGCGCAGCTTTGAGGAAGAGTTCATCCGCCTGCTGTCCAACATCACGGGAGCAATTGTCAACACTGATGATGTGCAGGTGCCTTCCCAGACCCCTCCTATACAAGGCTCATGCCAGGGAAGGAAGCCAGACCTTGGGGAGGCAAGAGTACAGAAGTGGGGTCATGGCCTAGCAGCGTGGCTTTGAGGAAGTCCTCCCAAGCCTCTGGGCCTCAGTTTGTTCATCCCACACAATGGGCCTATAGCGACAGGCAGCACTTGGCCTAGTATAGGGGAAATGATGGGAACCATGCCTGATGAGCCTGTTACTGGGGGTATGGGAGAGAGCCGCCCAGCCCCTGGGCCTGCTGTGGAGGCCATACCCCACAATACCCCTTCTCGCCTAGTTCCACGTGGACAAGAAGGGAAGGGTGAACTTTGCACAGACGGAGCTGCTCATCCACGTGGTGAACCGTGACACCAATCGCATCCTGGATGTGGACCGGTGGGCAGGGACCTTGGGCTGGGGGCGTCTTGTCTACCTCCTTTGTCCGGCGGCAGACAGGCCTGCTTTGGGGTGGGCAGGGTTAGAGAGGACACAGTTTGGAAGTACCCCATGTGCCTCCCTCCCTCCCTCTCCGTAACATGGGGGCACTGCAGTTCTTCTAAGGATGGCAAGAGATCCCATAGGGAAGCCTGTAGGGCACACAGGGTTCTGAGCAGGTGGCCCTGAACCATTTGCAAGGCTCCTGGACACACCAGAGCGCTGGGGGCCAGGGGTGGGCACCGGCGATGCAGGCCTTCAGGGAGGTCTGAGGACAGGAGCCGAGCCCCGTGCCCTGCACGCAGGGTGATCCAAATGATCGATGAGAACAAGGAACAACTGCGCAACCTCTTCCGGAACTACAACGTGCTGGACGTGCAGCCTGCCATCTCCATGCGGCTACCCGATGACATGTCTGTCCTGCAGGTAACCAGCAGGGCTCCACCATCCCTGCCATGGCTGCCGTGCCCTGCGCGCTCAAGCCAGGCCTTCTGTCCCCACAGATGGCAATCATCGTCCTGGCCATCCTCCTCTTCCTGGCAGCCATGCTCTTCATCCTCATGAACTGGTACTACAGGACTGTGTGAGTGTGTGCCCCGCCCCAACCCAGGGTTGGGGTCAGCCTGCGAATTTGGTCCAGCCTCCCTCACTGGCCTCTCACTTACTCTCTCCAGACACAAGAGGAAGCTCAAGGCCATTGTGGCTGGCTCAGCAGGTGAGGGCTGTGGCAATGGAAAGGACTCTGGCTGCCCACCCCAGAGGGGCCCTGCTAGCGGAGCCCCTCCCTTCCGCACGCCTGTCCTCTCCCCGCAGGGCATCGTGGCTTCGTGGACATCATGGACATGCCCAACACCAACAAGTATTCCTTCGACGGGTGAGTAGGGGTCGGGACTGACTGAAACCTGGACTGCCCCATTGGGCTACCTGCCCTCTTGTGCCACCCTAGGGAACCACTGATCAGTCCCCAGGTTCCAGCAGGCACAGGGCTGGGGCACCAGGAGCAGGTACAGGATGAGCCCTCAGCCCCTGGCTGCCCCAGATGGGCTTGTTGTGCTGGCTATGGCAGGCTCTCAGAGCGAGGCAGGTGCACACATAGGTGCCCTGGCCAGATGTCTCCTTCCCCTACCCCAGGGAAGTGGGCAGGCTGCAGCAGGCAGGGTTTCTGTCCCACCCAGAGCCAACCCCGTGTGGCTGGACCCCTTCTGCCGGAACCTGGAGCTGGCCGCCCAAGCCGAACACGAAGACGACCTCCCTGAGAACCTGAGCGAGATCGCTGACCTGTGGAACAGCCCTACCCGCACCCATGTGAGCAGGGGCCGGCAGGTGGCCGTGAGGGATGGGCCTAGGAGCTGAGCTCTGCAGCGGATAGTCCCCTGACCTGTGTCTGTGACATCTACCAGTGATCCAGCCACCACCATTCCCTCTCCAGGGAACCTTCGGGCGAGAACCAACAGCCGTCAAGCCTGCTGATGACCGGTACCTGCGGGCAGCCATCCAGGAGTACGACAACATTGCCAAGCTGGGCCAGATCATCCGGGAGGGACCCATCCAGGTAGGCCCGCCCTGTGCCCCCTCTCCAGGTGCAGCACCAACACAGGGCCCAGTGAGAGGCCTGGGCACCGAGCACCAGGATCCCTACATGCCTGGGACAGTGTGAGGGGTGGGGCTGGCAGGGTGGGCCTTGGTGGGGAGGGTTAACCGTCTCCCTCTCCCAGGGCTCGTTGCTGAAGGTGGTCCTGGAGGATTACCTGCGTCTCAAAAAGCTCTTTGCACAGCGGATGGTGCAAAAAGCCTCTTCCTGCCACTCCTCCATGTCTGAGGTAGCCGGGCGGCTCTGAGTTGTGTGCTGTGCCCCATGCCTGGGGGTGCTCACTTTCCTGCTCTCTGCTGCCTTTCTCGGCACCTCTGGTTCGGGGTGCAGGGGGAAAGGGTCCACAGGACAGGTGTGTTTCTCAGGATGGTTTGAGGGGTGACATTCACTGGCTCTTAGGGTGCCAGAGAACATGAGGTGTGATCGCAGTGCCATTGCTGGACTTTTAGCTGGCTAGAGCTTCCTAGCTGGGCATGGCCCTCACAGGAACAAAGTGCTCCTCCTTTTCCAAACTTTCCTGGGGACACTGCACCTGGGTGCACCTGCAGGTGGCCCTGCTTAGAGCCAACTGGGCAACCAAGCCAGCCCTTGCAAGTACGTGGCCAGGGTTCCCTACAGCATTCCAGGACTCCCCGTGCACACAGCAGGTCACCTCTAGGCCGTGCACTTGCCCCCACTCCCAGCAAGTGCAGAAGTGCAGGTCCCTAAGCAATGGGCGGGGTGGGGGGCTCCGGGCTCTTGCAGCTTATCCAGACGGAGCTGGAGGAGGAGCTCGGGGAGCAGAGCCCTAGCCAGGGCAGCCTGCGCTTCCGCCACAAGCCGCCCATGGAGCTCAAGGGGCCGGACGGGATCCACGTGGTCCACGGCAGCACCGGCACATTGCTGGCCACCGACCTCAACAGCCTGCCCGAAGACGACCAGAAGGGCCTGGGCCGCTCGCTGGAGACGCTCATGGCCTCGGAGGCCGCTGCCTTGGAGCGCAACGCCCGCACCGAGTCCGCCAAGTCCACGCCCCTGCACAAGCTGCGTGACGTCATCATGGAGAGCCCCCTGGAGATCACAGAGCTCTGACCAGGCTCGGAAGCCTTACCGGCGGATGGGACACTGCCCAGGCCTGCTCCGGTGGACAGTGGCCTTGGGTTGGCCCTGGTGTCCTCCATCAGCATCTGATCTCTACCTTCATAAGATTTGTTATTTTTTTAAGAAAACCAAACAAAAATGCTCAGCATCTAAGGACGAGGTACCAAGGGTCAGTAGGGGGTGGGAGTCTGGGGACCAGTGTGACCCAGGCTGGGCTGGGCGGCCACTCTGCACTCTGCCAACCCCACACCCCAGGAACCCTGCACTGGGGGAGCCGGAGGACAGTGAGCGCCCCCTGCTGGCCCCACACCAATTCTGCCATGACCCTATAGGCCGCCTGAGATGAGCACCCAGGAAAGAGCATCCTCCCCGCTTGAGCTCACAAGGACGTGACCGTGGCACCCTTGGGTCTTGAACGTAGTGTGTGTGTATTTTTAAGTTATTCCTCAATGTGCTCCCACTTTTGTTGCACTGGTACGCGTTGAGAGTTTCTGGAATGGTCTGTTTAAAGAGAAAAGTAACTCACAAGGAACTCGCTCTGGTCACCTGTCCGTGTGCTTTTGGGGGATGAGGGACAGTTACGTTTTCCAGTCCACTTTGCTGTCTGCAACCTAAGGAGAGACCTTATCCTTCCGGCCATGGGGCTGAAGAAACGATTCTGGGCTCCATCTGGTTAACAGAACTTTATTAAATCACACAAATTTTAGTGCAAAACAGACCACTCATTTAGGTTCATCTCAGCGCCTGCCCGGCTCACTGGCAGCCTGAGGAGCAGCAGAAGCCAGGAGGCCCCGCAGCTTGCCCCGCTCCAAGCGGCCAGCAGGTCAGGAGCTCGTCCTCTACACTGACTGGGGGAAACATAAATCAACATCCATGGGCGGGCAGGGGGGGAGGTACAGAGGCGGGGATGCAGTGGGCACCTGGGGGCATGGGCAAGGCTGGCCACAGAGCTAGCAGCGTAGTCAGGCGATTCCCCCGCCCATGACAGGAAAGCTAAAATCAGGGTAACTCGTGCGCCCAGAGCAGCCGGGCTGGCCACAGCAGCGCCTTCACCCTCAGGACCCTGCCTTTGTGGCGCTGTCTGCTAGCAGGAAGGAGACGGTTATTCCTTCCCACTCCCTCCCACCCAGGTTCGGCAAGGCCCCAGCCCAGGGACAGCTCTGATCCTGTCAAGGGGCTCTGGCGTGACCTTCTCCTCCTCTAGTAAGTCCACACGGAAGGCAGGTCCAACCTCTGGGGCGCGCACAACCCCCATGCGGAAGCTACGTTACAACAGGAGGGAGACTGGAGGAGCGGAGGGGGAGGGGGGTCCTATTTTATAACAAAGTCAACTAGGATGTGTTACCACAGCTTCTCTCTGCCAGAGGGACCAGGTACGTGGCCTAGTTCCACACATGACGTTTGCAGTGCTCCACAGCCTGGGGTGGGATGGGGGGAAGAAGGGAGTGGGCTTAGGTTTTAGACAACATCCTCCATCCCGCACCCAGCCCCTTCACGCACCAAACCTGGTCAGAACAGGTCCCATTATGGGCTGACTGGACAGCACATGCTGAACACCCAGAGAGGATGGTCATTAGAATGTTAGGGACCTGTAGGGTCCAAGCCCTGGGCAGCAGGTGCATGGCCCTCTGGTGGGAGCATGGGGTTCCACTCGCACTGCCAGGAGCGTATCTTCTCCCTAGGCCCTGGCCATGCTGGCAGCAGAAGCCAGTTCCACCACTGGCAGTGCAGTGGGCCTCTCTGCCCCTCCCTTCAACGGTGACACAACTGCTTGTGACCTGGCCACAGGACACCCCAGGGAGGAGGAAAAAGTGGCAAAGAGCAACATGATGTAACAGATCAGGCCACACCTAGACTCCTCCCACCCAAAGGAGCAGCACAGGTCATGGCCAATGCTGCATGGCTGGGCACCTGCAGCCCTGCCTGGTCAGGCCCCAGCAAGGGTGACTGTGCCTGTCAGGGTCGGGAGGGGGTGCAGGGGGACTTGTGCAACCCCTGCAGCAGCCATGTCACGAGGGAACCGAAAATGAGAAAGCAGAAGCAAAAAAACAAAAGATTTCCACCTTACTCCCTGAAGCAGGAGAGTTGGCCAGCCCTACCCCAGCAGGGGCTGAAGGCTCGCCATTCTGCTGAGAGGCAGGCAAGGGACAGAGTGGTCCCCCAGTACAGGAAGTCCCTCCTGAGAGGTGCCCTGGGGTCCACCAGTTACTCACGTTGCACTGGGCAGCTGTCTCCGAGTTCTGGCACCAGTAGCTGGGGCCCCAGACACACTTCTCAGTTCCCAAGACAGGCTTCCGGCCTGAAGGGCAGGCTCCAATTTTCTGCACAGTGAGAAGAGGGTCAGATGGAGAGCAGCCCTACTCAGCCCTTTCAAGATGAAAGCGCACACGTGGGAGGGACGCCGGCGAGGGCCTCAGGCTGCACGCTTGCTGGTCTGCCCAACTGCGGGCACATCGCCCACACACCATTTCAGGAGCACAAGCCTCAGAGGAGCTGCCCGGACGCTGTAGCCCCTGGAGGGCAGGGCAGCATAGAAATGCTTACCAGGCACACGAAGCCAGGGTCCATCACCTCCACCAAGATCTCTATCAGCACGGGTTCGTACTCAGCCACAAACTGGTCACACTGTCAAGCAAAGGGAACACAGGTCCAGGGGTGCCCAAGAGACGGCAAAGCTCTCCCTCTCACACCCTCCACTCTCCCTTCACGGCTCCTGTAAGCCAACACATCACCTCCTCACCCCTCAAGCCTCCGCACTCTGTGGCTGTGGGGGTCCCCTCCTCAAGCTGCCGGGGCGCCAGGCATACCTGCTTCTGGTAGGGCTCAGGCAGGAAGCTGCAGCCTTTCTCCAGGGCTGTCAGGATCTCCTGCTTGGTGCTGTTCTTTTCGAGGTTGTGCTCCAGGTAGCCGACCAGCTTCTTGCACACCTCACAGAAGCCGTCCTTCACTGGGCCCGTGCGCGCTGGAGCAGAGGGCACAGGGTTCAGCGCCAGCAGCCCTCCCCAGGACGGGGCCCAGCCTCCCCATCACCCCATGGCTCACCAGGCATGACGGGCAGTCTGGGTGGCGTGCTGCTGCTGGAGCAGATGCGGAGGAGGCTGCACACGACCTCGGGGCTCACCTCTTCCCGCAGCATGGACAGGATGGCACTGCCGTACGTGTCCACCACCTCCTGGCACTCCTGTGCGAGGGAGGTGGGCAGCTCCGAGCACACCTTGTCCAGACCGTGGATGATCTCCTCCTGAAGCACACGCAAGACAATGAGGGGGCAGGTAGCAGACAAGGACCCCCAAAAGCAGCCAGGAGCAAGAGTAGGGAACCCTGCCCACTCTATAGGGTGCCACGGCGGATGTGGCTATGCAACAACCTCCCGCCCACCACGAGGGTCTAGGGTGCAGGGGTGGGGGGCACAGGTGCCATACCTCGGTCTTGTTGTTGTCAATCAGGTCCATCACCTTCTGCACCACGAGCTCACAGGCCTTGCACAAGAGGTCAGAGCGCACCTGGACCGGTGCCTCCTGCGGGGAGACAGGGCACCTTCAGGCCAACACCTACACGCCTTGGCCCTGCTCCCTCACAGGACAGACAGGGCAGGGGCACAGCCTACTGAATGCAAAATGAGTGCAGCCTCGGCTTCCTCCCACCATCCACATTCAAGTTTCTGTTCTGACCTATCGTCCTCTGTCCTTACCCGCCCCCCTAGCCTAGGCTTGCTCCCCTACCTGAAGAAAGGAGCTGGGGCCCCCACTTCAGGATGCCCTGGGCTGTCAGCACTTGGGCCTGGGGGCGACTCCCTCACTGCCTGCAAGGATGGGTCTCGGCCCTGTGGTGCCAGCGCCATCTACCTCCAGGGTGCAGGAAGCACAGCTGACAGGCAGAGCACCGAGTATGCCTCCAGTGGAACTGTATTATGTCTACACAGCCGTGTGTGGTCAGAGTGAGTGCCAAAGTCTCCCTCCTTTGGCTTCCCTGAACCCACCGTCGAGGGCACACAGACACACACACGGGAGGAGACGATGGAACAGCTGGCATCGAAAGTGCCAGGGGACATTCTGGAAGCAACACACGTTGCTTGGGTCTCACAGAACTCTCACAGAACTTCTAGAAGGCCCTGGATGTGGCAAGTGTGCACCACACTGAGCACCACACACAAACAGGTGGAAGCATGGAGAGGTAGGCTCGTGACCCAGAGCAAGGCACACCCAGCACCCCAAGAACAGAGTTGGGGCAGCCCCTGGCTGAGGGCTGGAAGGTACAGGCCTTGTAAGAATGCCAACTCTAACTCACAACATCAGGCTGAAACCACAGCAGGGCAAGAAAACACACCTGTACCCTACGGGCATGCCGGGGCTTGTGAAGTCAGGGAAAAGGGGCATTTCCTGAAGCCCTTGGGCCAGGGGGCTGCATTAGTACAGGGGCCACCTAAACTGCACCTAGTGGTCCCAGACCTCGGTCTCTGCAGGAGCCAGGTGGGAACCACACAGGGCAGGACCCCCAGGACATGGCCCACGTGCGGCCGGGGACACCAGCTACCTTGACGGGCTCCACCAGCTCCAGGGCGGGGATGATGTTCTCAGCGGCCTTGGCGGGCACCAGGGCCTGCAGTGGCAGCTCCTTCACCTCGTCGCAGAAGCCAACCAGCCCACAGATCTCCTTGGGTTGCTGAAGAGAACACAGAACCAGCCGTCAGTCACGGGCCTGAGCCCACCGGCCCACAGCCCACTCTCTCCACGGGAAGGCTGCGCTGCCGGGAGCACCCTGGGCTCCTGCTCAGGGCCTGCTCCAGCCCCACCTCCACCAGACACCTGCAGCCAGGCCGAGATCCCAGGTTCCACCACAAAGGGTTCATGTTCACATGAGCTGGCTGCGGGGAGATGGGCACACGCAAAGCCCTGGAGACCGAAGGGCTTGGTGGTTCCCCTGCGGTCACAGCCAGGGCTGCCCGTGACACCCCTGCTTCTCCAAGGACATTCATCCTCTGGAGAGGCAAGTTCCAGTTTTGTTCTGGAAGGGGAATGGCCCAGCCCCGCACAAACGTAAAGCCAGACATGTTAGAAATAAAACCATACAGATCTTGCATGGCAGGAGCACTGAACGACGCCCGGGAGGGAACAGCTCCTTTAGAAACCACACTGCAGGCCCGGTGCGGGAGGTAGCTGAGCAGCTAAAGTCCTCGCCTTGCATGTGCCAGGATCCCATGAGTGCCAGTTTGTATCCCGACTGCCCCGCTTCCCATCTAACTCCCTGCCTGTGGCCTGGGAAAGCAGACAAGGATGGCCTAAAAAGCCTTGGGATCCTGCACCCACGTGGGACACCCGGAAGAAACTCCTGGCTCCAGATCAGCTCAGCTCCGGCCGTTGCAACTGCCTGGGGAGTGAACCAATGGATGAAAGATCTTCTCTGTTATATCTGACTTTCCAACAAAAATAATTTTTTTTTAAACTTTTTTAATTGGAAAAGGCAAATGTACAGACAGGAGGAAAGACAGAGGAAAATCTTCCGTACAATGGTTCACTCCCCAAGTGACCGCAATGGCTGGAGTTGAACCAATACAAAGCCAGGAGCCTCTTCCAGGTCTCCCACGCAGGTACAGGGTCCCAAGGCTTTGGGCCGTCCTCGACTGCTTTCCCAGGCCACAAGCTGGATGGGAAGCAGGGCTGCTGGGATTAGAAGTGATGACCATATGGGATCCCGGTGTGTGCAAAACAAGGTCTTAACCACTATGCTATTGCGCCAGGCCCAATAAATAAATCTTAAAAAACAAAAACCAAAAAAACCCCCACACTGCATGTCCACAACCAAGTGCCCCAAGTTCCCAACCCCCAAAATGAGTCACTTCCCTCCACCATCTGGACAGCAGACCACAGAGACCCAGCCAGCTCGGAGACCTCGACCGCTGCCCTACAGTAGCCAGGGTTAGACAAGTATACGCGCTTCACGCGCACCGTATACTCTGTACCTTTGCCTTCCATCACCAAAGCCATGGGAGCGAGATCACGGAAGATGGGCCCATTACAGGAGGAGAGCGGGGCCTTAGCTACGGTGCTCCCTGAGCTCATTAGCAGAGGGATCCAGCACTAGCTCAGAGTGGGCACCCTGAAATGTGAGCACAGCTCACAGACCCTGCTTTTGGCACATCTTACAAAGGGGAAGAAAGCGAGAACCAGGCTGAAGATGAAGCACAGGCTTTTCAAGGGGAAAAAAAGGTGCCAGGGCTTAGAAGGTGCACAGTCACTTTGATTTCAGGATTAGCTTTGTTCTAATTCCTCGAGGAGGCCAAGATGAAAAGTCACGTGTTTCCACCAAAGCCACGGCAAAACGCCTTCAAGCAAAGTCTATCACAGACTAGATGTGGCTTGGGATGCCTGCATCCCCTATCACGGACCCTGCGTTCTAACTGAGGCTGTGCTTCCCACTCAACTTCCTGCAAAGGCACACCCAGGGAGGGAGCAGATGGCTCCTGCTGGGACCTGCCCCTCACACAAAAGACCAGACCGAGTTCCAGGCTCCTGGCTTTGGCCAAGAGCAGCTTTCGTGCAAGTAAATCAGGGAATGGGCGATGCCTGCATGTCAGTCTTTCTCCTTTTGAAATAAATAAAAATTTAAAAAAACTGATCTCTAATCTCTGAGCTAGATGCCAATGTGGATATGGGGGCGAGATTCAGAGTGGCTCCCAACGTGCACTGGCTCAAGGCACTAACGGCCTATAGCACCCCATCACCTAGAGGGGCAAAAGCCACGACTGAGAGCCTGGTTCCCACTCGCTGGGCCCGACAGCCGGGGGAACAGCCGCTGGCTCTGCGCACATGACTCACTCATGCAGCGGAAGCACTAGACATGCAATGCCCATTCATGACATGACAGACACAAGGTATCTTGCCGGAAGCCAGGCCTCCCTTGAAGGAAGCTGGGACATTTCTGGGGAAACCCACAGCTCCCCAGCATCCCACTGGGGGTCAGCACATGGGGCCAGTGTGGCCATTCTGACTGGAGCCCAGGACACTGCTGGCCTTGTTTTCCGGCACCTACAGCGCATGCTCAGTCTCGGGGAAGGGCTATAGAAGCTGTGTCCAGCATACTCACAGAGAGGGACCCTGCCTTTTGCAATCATTCCTTGCATCTGTCAGAGCTGATCATGCCATACCAAAAAAAGAAAGCGCCAACTAGGAAAGCAGCCACCACTACAAGCAAATTCCCCATCACATACCTGATCCTGCTGTTGAACAAAAAAACGGGAAATCGGAGATGAAAATAAAGAGAAAGGAAAGGACACAACAGTTAAGAAAACTTAAAAACAACCATCAGTTAACCGGTGCAGGGAGGTCACAGGAAGTTTAAGGGCACAGGCAGGGGTCAAGCAGTCTCCTTTCTTCCTACCCTGTGGGCAGGAGGCTGTGAAAACCCTCAAGGGACCAGTCCCTGACCCAGCAGAGAAGGCGTTGCCAGCATACTCCGTCCTGCTTGGGCCCCACGATGACTCCAGAATTCCCCACCCGCAGGTCCCCATGGGAAGGCAGGGCTGCCACAGGAGGCACTGTGGTACCCCACACGCTCTCCATTGCCACAGCACTCAAAGCCCGGAACTACGGCTCAGCGGCTCCAGCTTCAGTTCTCCCTGCTGGGGGTGGGGGTTCCTGGTATGATACGGACACCCCCATTTGCTCTAAGGATGGTCACCCTCCTAAGGGCAAACCAAAACACATCACCATCCAGCCCCGGGCTGATGGGTTATGTCAGTAATTCCCACCCACGTAGCAGGTGACTGGAGCAGCCACTTCATTGTCTGAACCAGTGTATCTCACAGTCAGTATTTACATGTATGTGCCCCCAAATCCCCTGCCAAGTACCAAGCACCATGAAATGTTGCCTCAGTGACTGGTTACAAAACCCTGAATGATGTTTGCAATGAGAAATAATATTATCCGTATTTTCCAAACAATCCTATATGCTGTCAGAAAAATACTTCCATGAGCAATAAGGAAGCATTCCCCAAAGTCCCATCAGAGGCACGTCAGGGCCGTGCTGCTGTCAGCTGCCGTGGCACAGGAGGGCTGGGCAGCTAGCTCAGTGCCTAGGTGGACATCCGGGTGGTGCCAGTGGGACCACAGAGCCAGCACTGTAGGTTCTGCAGGCTGGAAGGTGACACTGTGTACAAAGTGGGTAGCTGAGTGTAACTTCCTAAGCCCTGCAGTAAGAACAAACTCCAGAGCTCAACCTAGCCAGAGACTGTGTGAGCCAGGACGACACAGCACAACCTCCTTCCCTCCAGGTGCAGGTCGTTCTAGGAGACCAGGAGCCTGTTCCCAGCGGAAGGACACCCACAGTCCACCCTGCTCTGCACAAGCCTGCTGCTGGGCCAGCCAGCTACCTTCCCCTCCTGCCGCAGCTAACAACCTGAGCTCCTCCCAGCGGGAGGCGCCAGGCACCAGGAACAGGAGCTTCAGGCTCAAGCAGCAGCCCCCGACACAGTGCACAAGGCTGACTCCTGAGGAAGCACTCCTCCCAGATTCAGGCTTGGTTACGCAGCAGACTATGTCCACGGGTTGCAGCGGGGAAAGCTGATGGTCAGCTCGCCACTGCACAGGCCAACGAGGCGACAGCATGTGGCCAGGGCCATCCTGGGGACCAGCTGCTTCCCTGTTAGGGGGAGGTACTGCCACTACAAGGGGATGGCCTGGTGGTGCGTCGGGGCCCCTCTCGGGACCCCAAGGTCACATTTTGGAATTCCTGGAAGCACAAAAATTCAAACAAGGACGCCCAAGGGGCCTTCCCGCCACCTACCATGTGCATCATCATCTGGACGGCAATCTGCGAGTACTGACTGATGTAGTTCTTGCACTGCAGGAAGAGAGACCGTCAGCACCTTGACTGTGACAGCGCACACTCCCCTCTCCAACTCCCCCACTCCAAGCCGGCCGGCCAGACACACACACACACACAGAGGCCAGCCAGTCCACTCCCAACACACACACCCCAAGCTAGACAGCTGGCCAGACACAAGCACACACACACATACACACCCAGTCTGGCCAGTCAGCACCAGGTGACTATCAAGTAATGGCCCTACACAGAGGTCTATAAATGACTGCTCCCGGAAAATTCTGCTAAGAAAAAAACAACAGTCTGGTGACTGCACATCTTAAGGGAAGCATGAGGGTCAGGTGTATGTATGCCAGGCCCCAGGAGCCCTTTTTCCCATTGCTTTCCTTCTGGCTCAAACACCCAGGGGCACAGAGCAGCTGCCAATCATTGCCCAGGAACCCAAGGTGAACAATCCCAAGGCCACTGACCCTGCTGGACTGGGTTCTCCAAGGAAACAGTCAAATTAAGCACTAAGGAGCCATAACTGCCAGCTTTCACCCACATCTCAGGGTTTGTGGCAGACCCACATGTCAACTTGGTGTGACAGAGCGCTTGGACGGTGAGGGAGCCAAGAACAGCCCTCAGAGAGGACGCAGCTGGGAAAGCGACTGCAACCGCCACGTGAAGACATCCCTATGATTTCCAGGTGGAAGCCCTGGCACCCACAGCAGCCTTATCCTCCTGGGCATCTCTCAGCCCAGCTCCCCACCCCCACCCTGAACCCGTCCAACAGGTTTTCCAGTGCTGATACTTTAGCCTGACACACCCACTTCCCAAATGTGACTAATAACAGGACAGACTCTTCAACCGGCACAATAGCCTCACAGCCCCACAGAGTAGGTGCCCAACCCCAAGGGTGAGGCAGGCCTCATCTGGGTGAGTCTTGTGCCAGCCCGTGCCCACTGAAGCAAGCTCAGCCCCTTCAGGGAACGCACACAGAAGCCTGAGCTTCCGAGACACCAACCAAGCCTTCAAAAGCAGGGCTATGTGTGGTTGTGGTGCTGCTTCTGACGCGTCTGGCTGACCCAGAAAGTCCTCTGTCATTCTGTCCCCTGTCCAGTTAGGCACAGGATGCTCAAGCCCCTCAGAAAGCAGGGGAAAAGGGGAACGGGTGCTTCATGAACTACCATTTTGGATGTGGCTGGAACCAGGTGGTAATGGGCCACCATTTTCTTGGTGGCCCCACTCCACACTTGTCTCCTGGGCCCAGAACATCCTCCAGGGCACACGGATGAGGCTCACCATGTCGGCAATGCCGGGCCCCAGGCGGTCACACTGCTCCTTGGCGTGCTCCACCAAGGCCTCGACGAAGGTGGAGTTGGTGCGCACAGCATTCTGGATGTCGGTCACCATCTGGACACAGTCCTGGCAGACGTCCCCGTCATCCTGCGGACAGTGGCGGTGGGCATAGCAACAGTGCGACAGAGGGGTTCCAGTTTCCCAGGAATGGTGCTTACCCACCCAAGGCCATAACACCTAGGGCCTTAACAAGCTCTAGAATCAATAGCTGGTTTGAATTAGTTGGGGATTTATGACAGCAATGGCATGGTGTTGCGTGGTGGGGGTCCCCTGCCCATCATAAACATCTTGTTCTTCTGAAACCACATAAATGACCATGCAAAGGCTGGCAGGGGAAGGCACCATCAGAACCACACATGCTGCCCTTTGGTGGCTCATCTCCAACCCAGGAGGCTGGGCCCCCTGCCTCACCTTTGGCTGCGGCTTGCTGCGGGGGCCGTCCTGAGGGTAGAGCAGCAGGGGGATATTGGCCATGAAGGGAGCCACCACCTCCGTCATGTCAAACCCTGGAATCTTATTGGACTCAAGCTGTCGGCGGTGGTTCAGCTCAGCCAGGTGCTTCTGCAGGGACTGGCAGAGGTTGAGAGCGGAGCACACCTCCCCAGGCCGGCTCTGGAAGAGGACAGAGGAGCAGCTGAAAGCCTCATCCCACCTGGGAGCACTAGACAGGCTGTGGGAGTATGCCCATCTCCCCAAACCTGGGACCAAAAAATGCAATGGCCTGCTGGCCAGATGCAGATGGCTCAGACTCCCTGAGCTCCTCCTACAGCCCGGGTGCCTGACTACCCAGCAGCCTCCAAACTTCCTATATGTCCCCCGTGCTCACCTGCAGCTGGGAGCAAGAGAACAGGCTAGAGGAGGCACAGTAGCTCAGAGCCACTGCCCAAGCCAGCAACTACAATGCACTGGCTCCCATCAGATGCCGGCTCCTAAGTACTCATCTCTTCCCATGCCTCACACGCACACTATGCCCACCAGACATCTGGAGTTACTCTCACCTCCATCCCACCCAATCTGCTAGCCTCCACCACCATCTTCCCAGAGAGGGGAGGCCCTGATGACATCCACTCATCTCACGACAGCCTCCTACACCCCCTGCCATCTGTAGCACTCGTCACTCCTTCCATCCTGCCCTCCCTGCTGCTCCAAGGACTTCCCACTGAACTCGGCCCAGCAGGCCTTGCACAGCATGACCCCAACTTCCCTCGCCAGGACCTTGGCCCTGTCTCAGGACGCCCCTGCTCTGCCACCCTCTTACTTTTGTCCCCACTCCCTTTCCAAACTCCAGAGCTAGCACTGGCTCCTGGCTGGAAACCCAGCCTCTGGCACATAGCTGGTATACAATATCCTTGTATGCTTGCTAAAATAAAAGCAAGTCAAGGTAAAGATGAGCCCACAAGCTCAGTCCCTGGGTTACTCCTTACTTCTACATTCACAGAGATGATATCACCTGCCTGCTCAAAGGGTCACCTGGATTAGTCCTGAGCTCGCCAACTGGCAACTCTCCACGGCATCCTGGCTCACACTCCTTCAGCATCACGTATGATCCCACCTGCTCCACCACCAGCCGCCATCACACAAGTTTCCAGCGTCAGGCCCTCCAGCCTGGGTTCTGGAAACAACCCCCCATGTACCATTTCTCCTTTAATGAGATCCAGGATTACGGGCAGATAGGAGTCCACAATCTCCTTGCACGAGGCAGATAGGTTGGGGTTCGAAAGCCAGTCGCAGGTCTTCTCCAGGTAGCCGAGGATCTCCTCCTGTGAGGGGAACAACAGAGGTTAAGGCCCAAGGGGGCTTCCTCCCTGCAGAAGGGTTCCAACCCAGACACCTTTAACTGCCCTCAGGAAAAGCAGGCCTACAAACAGCCAGGTCTTTGGGAGCAGGACTTTGGTAGAGAGAGTTGGTAATTACCCATGGCTGTCGACTCAACCACACAAGAGCAGGCCCAGACAGAAACCCAGAACAAAGACCCCGATCTCAAGTCCCACACAGGGCCTTCTAAGCAGAAAGCCAAACTGCACCTGGATGCTAATGGCATCCATACAAAATTCCAATAACCTTGGACCTTGAGCATGGAGCCAAGCAGTGAGCAAATACCAGTCTGTTTTGTACAGCCCAGTGTCAAAAACAGTGTACACCTTTTCAAAGTGCTGAACAGACAAAAGGAGCAATAAGGGTGTCCAACACAGGTCCTGCCATGCCATGGGTGCCCCTCCCTTGCCCTTTACAGACACCTGTCGCCCCTGGGCCCACCTAGACCCTTCGTCTTTGGAATGTGCCCACCAGCAGCCACTCACCTCGGTAGTGTTGTCCTTCAACATCTCGCCAGCCGCAGAGATCACATCTTTGCACAAGCGGCAGGGAAGGGATTTCTAGGTGGAAGGCACACGAGGGAGAGAGAGTGGTCACCACCACACAGCTCTGGAGCACCGTGGCTCCCTTCCTGTTCTACCCAGCAGGGGATGCAGTCACCATGCATCCCTGGCTGTGGCTTCCTGGCTCCCAGCCTCCATGAGAAGCCTCCCTGCCCACCAGGATACCATGGGGGAGAGAAGGAATGTGATTTACTGCAACACTCTGCTTCCTTAGCATTCGGCACTCTCGCTGGTGCCTCCCACACCCTCCTGAGTGCACGTGACACAGGTCAAGTCACATGAACACTCCCCAAAAACTTGAGGCGCAGTTACAGAGCATGGCTAGGGTGGGGCAGCCAGTGGTCTGCATGTCTGTTCATCCTACTGGTCCCATCAACCTTCCAGAAAGGCTGCGGCTGAAGCTGTAGCTGGACTCTCCAAGTGCTAAAAAGCCAACTTCCTGATAAGCCTGCGCGTCAGGGCCCCACTCAGCCCAGAGGCCAACAAACCCTGGCTGGGTTCACAGCATTTAGGAATGCACCTGATGTCAACTGGCTCTGGGCCCCTGGAGCAGGGCCCAAGGACCCAGCACAGCTCAGTGAGCATAAAGGAGCCTGTGAATGTTACCTGCATTTAGAGACACCAAGCCAACCAACCGCTGAGAGCCCTGGGACCCGGTCAGGCTGGCACAGCGTACCAGCTGGGCAACCCCGGACATCTTCCCACCAAGACCTCACCCCGCAAACACAGAAAGAGGAAGTGGTACTGAAATCGAGACCGCAGCCAAAGAGGAACCAAATCTGAAAGTTGTGGCCACAGTGGGGGGCTCCCAGTAAATAATTCAGAAATGATTTCTAACACAGCAATGGTACTGAGCTTTCCTCTTTTCAAACCGAGCTCTGAGACTTGTCCAGGGTCACTAAACTCCACTCATTAAACATGGCCAGGGCTGCACGACAGCTGGCTCCCCCGAGGGCCCATGTCCCTGAGGATGAGTCACAGCTTTCCTTCCCAATGTGGTCATGGATAGAAGTAACATTAGTCTCTAGGGTCTCAACCAATGGTTCTTCTGAGAGGGGTGAGGGGAGGAGGACAAAACATCAGCTCAGGGAAAGAGACCGGAGAAGGTCAGCACACACGCTTTAACGTCTGTGACCCAAGACAGGGCTGAGCTGTGTGCGCAATGCTGGCGGTGGCACTGCAGGCGGGGACCCCTTAGCCAGAGTGGGCAGCACAGCAGAGAGCCTGGGCCTCTCTGCCAGGAGACGAGATGACCTCAGGGGAGAGGACTCCTAGCCTGAGCAGGTAGAAGTGCAGGCAAGGATGCAGGGACACACCAGGAGCAAACCAAGCCAGGGCAGGACAAAGGGCCAGAACTAGAGAGGACATGAGGGGACGGGGTGCTGCAGCAAGGGCAGGTGCTCACCACGGTGGGCTTGCTCCACACGGTCTGCAGACAGTGCTTCACGGCGCCGCAGTCAGAGGCCGTTTTCAAGTTCTGGCACCACACCGCTGAGCCTCTCGTGCATTCTTTCAGGCCCAGGACCGGGCTGGCTAGACCTGGAGGGGAAAAAACCAGGGTGAGAACAGCCAGCTTCACCAGCCCGGGGTCAGGTGGTCCTGGCCACCTGCCTGGTTTCTCACTCTGGGATCTCACCAGCCTACGAAACACACTGCACACAGCTGACAGCCCTAAGCACTGCTAGGCCATCCCTGGCCACGGGGCTGCAAGGCATTCACCTTTCTAAGACACCAATAGAAAATGAGCTCCCAGCTGCTAGTTCACTCCCACAGCAGCCAGGACCAAAGCTAGAAGCTGAGGATTCAGCCCAGGTCTGGTTACGGGGCAGCAGGAACCCAGCCCTCACAGCTGCTTCCTGGGGTCTGCGACAGCATGAAGGCAGAGTCAGAAGCAGGAGTTGGGACGGGAACCCAGGCACTTCCTCACGGGTTGTGGACATCTCCACTGGAGCTGCATCACTCGGCCACGTGCCCTTCCCCAGCTGACTCACTGGCCAGTGCTAGCAAGTATCAGCTCTTCACAATCTTAAATATTCAGCCTCGCTTGCCCTCCCCCAAAATAAGATAGCTAAATAAACAAAGAAACAAACCTACTGTTAAAATGTTACAATTTTTCTGTGGGGCCAGAATTCTGATGGACACCAGCTATACCACTTCTTTTTTTTAAGTATTTATTTAGGGGTCAATGCGGTAACCTAGCAGCTAATATCCTTGCCTTCCATGCGCTGGGATCCTATATGGGCACTGGTTCGTGTCCCCCGCAGCCCAACTTCCCATCCGCCTCGCTGCTTGTGACCTGGGAAAACAGTCGAGGACGGCCCAAAGCCTTGGGACCCTACAACACCCACGTGGGAGACTCGGAAGAGGCTCTAGGCTCCTGGCTTCAGATCAGCTCAGCGCTGACTGTTGCAGTTGCTTGGAGTGACCCAGCAGATAGAAGATCTACCTCTCCGTCTCTTATCCTCTCCGTATAGTTGACTTTCCAATTTAAAAAAATCAAGAAAAAAAAAGGATTTTATTTTTTACTTGGAAAGGCAGATTTACATACAAAAGGAGAGACACAGAGAAAGATCTTCCATACAATGGTTCACTCCCGAAGTGGCGGCAATAGCCGGTGCCGAGCCAATCCAAAGCCAGGAGCCAGGAGCTTCTTCCGGGTCTCCCAAGCAGGTGCAGGGTCCTGAGGCTTTGGGCTGACCTCGACTGCTTTCTCAGGCCACAAGCAGAGTGCTGGATGAAAAGTGGGGCAGCCAGGATATGAACCAGTGCCTATATGGGATCCCGGTATATGTAAAACAAGGACTAGAGCCACTGGGCTACAGCACTGGGTCCCCAGCTATTCCACTTCTGATCCAGCTCCCTGCTAACACACTTGGGAAAGCAGTAGCAGATGGCCCAAGCTGCTGCTGGGAAGTGAACTAATAAATGGAAGATATCACTCTCTTTCACCTTTTTTTTTTAAAGATTTGTTTATTTTTATTACAAAGTCAGATACACAGAGAGGAGGAGAGACAGAGAGGAAGATCTTCCGTCTGATGATTCACTCCCCAAGTGAGCGCAACAGCCGATGCTATGCCGATCCAAAGCCAGGAGCCAGTTACTTTCTCCAGGTCTCCCATGCGGGTGCAGGGTCCCAAAGCCTTGGGCCGTACTCGACTGCTTTCCCGGACCACAGGCAGGGAGCTGGATGGGAAGTGGAGCTGCCAGGATTAGAACCGGCGCCCATATGGGATCCCGGCGCATTCAAAGCGAGGACTTTAGCTGCTAGGCCACGCCACGGGGCCGATTTTTACTTTCAAATTAGCAAATCTTAAAAAACTATAAATAAACCACTCTATGTAATGAAAGCAACCACAAAGGAGACTGATGATTTAAATACAGATTTTTTAACTTCTGTGGAATGAAAATCAGTGATGACGGCTCAAGTACTTGGAGTCCCTCCTACCCACTTGGGTAAATGAGTTTTCAGCTCCTAGTTTCAAACTGGCTCAGCCCCATGTGCTACAATGAATCAAGAATGAGATCTCTATATATATATAAACATATTGGGCTTTCAAATTAAATATCACCCCAAACCACTTTCTGGTAAGTTATTTCAACACATGGCCCCAGGAAAGCCCACCCTCCCACATCCTGCCCCCGAAGGCCAACTTCCTTCTCGAGGTAACCTAAACTCTAGGAAAAGTTCTTAGAAGGTGTGCCTGGCCCCGGGAGCCTTCTGATCAAGTGTGTTGCTGAACACATGAACACCACTCCAGGTGAACCAAGCACGACACTTGTGGCTCAAGGGCCCGCGTGAGGGCCAGCCTCACAGGCCTCACTCGGGCAGTCACAGACTTCAATTATACTTCCTTAGGAAATCAGTGACTGGTGTGCTGCCTTCTGGCCTCCAGGCCAAGAATAAACAGAAACATTCCAGAAGAAACTAACCTTGTTCTAAATCACCTGACAGGTACACTGAATCAGAAACAGGTCTCTGCCAGCCATGTGTGGCATAGCAAAATAAACCTCTACCCACTTGGCTGGCTCCTGCTATCGGCCCTGAGAGAGCAGCGAGAGATGGTCCCGGTGCTTGGGTCCGACTTGGAGGACGCTCCTTGCCATTTAGGGAGTGAACCAGCGGACGGAAGCCCCCTCACTTGCTCTCTCTCACTTCACTTTCCCACCCCGACATAACTCTTTTTTTGGAAAAGGCAGGTTTCCTTGGAACTTTACTTACTATACTGAGAATAACCACTGGAAGCTGGGTTTGCTGAGGAGGCAGACGTAGCGCTGGCAGCTAGGCTGAGAGGTAAAGAGAGCTCACAGGAGCCATGCCAGGTCAGGTGTTTTTGAGACTTCCTTGAGATGAGACTAAGCCCCAGCCTGGCACTGCTAAGGCCATTTACCACCATCTAATGCTTTTAGCAATTCATGGCACAGTGACCACAAAGCTAACCTGCCTCCAAGTCTAACTGGGACTTCCTGTCCAAATAACCGGGGGCAGATCTCTGCTCTCCAGATCTTGTCCTACACAGAAATAAATTGTTGTCAAGATCATATAATCACATGTATAAAGAAAGATGATGGGCCGGGTGCTGCCTGCATCCAGCATACCCTGCCCTTCATCTCCCTGCAACTCAAATGACTGGATGTCAAACCACGGCCTTAACTCTGTCCTAAGCTGGGCCCAGCTTAGCAGTGGTGGCCACTCCACCATGTTTCTAAAATGAACCTCTACACACCAAGTGCACGTGACACTAGCGCCCTACTGAAGACCAGCAGGTGCTGTCATGCACAGTAGTAGCCACTCGGGGGGCTTGCTCTGATGCACTCTGGCCAGGAACAGGTGCTGCACTGAGCACGGAGTCCAGGCTGTTCCATATGCTCGCTCTGCACGTATCAGGTTGTTGACCGGCAGCTCAGTCCGGATCCTGACCTGGGAGTGGCAGGAAAGCGACACAGGGGCACCAGAGCTTCCAAGAGCTGACTAAACTCTACATACACACAGATGCCACAATTGAGCTGCGTTCTGAAGCTCACCTGACTGGAGCTGCAAGCTGATTACCCAGCCCAGTGCAGGCCTCGTTGTTCGAAGCATTTCTAGAACCCAGGCTTCCTAAGAGTCGCCCCAGAACCTCTCATACCCCTCCTAAAAAGGGGAGGGCAACTCACCCAAGACAAGAGTCAGAAACCTCTCCCACCGTTCCCCTGCCTGCCCACTCTCCCTCCCACCGTTCCCCTGCCTGCCCACTCCGGCCCTGAAAATGGTGCAGGAGTGTCCGCCTCATATTTCAAATCAACGTTACCAAAAAAAGGAGGGGGGCAGGCAAGGAAGCATATGGCAACACGTTATTAGTCTGAGTGCTGGGGTGTAGTAGGACAATGGATTGGATATTTGTAAGATGACAACTGATGGAAGCTGTTATTGATATGTAAATTTGGGCGCCACTTGTTTGCTGTCCAGCAGCGATGGACATGCGTGTACCGATAGTCAATAGGCCAAGTTTATTAGTGGCATCGGGCTTTCATGGACTGAAGGTCACATAGAATAAGAGAGAGGGGGTTGAGGAATTAACATTATCAACAGGGAGCTGACTTGGGATTACAGGAGTTCCCATAAGCCTGTCTATAGAACCCATCAATTATTTATGCATCCTTGCCTGGCCAATCAATTGTTCCTCTGCACTAGGGGCGGATACTACTGGGCTAAACACCCGAGTCCACTGCCCCTGGACGACTCAGACCATGTGGCCTGCAAAATGTTCCCATTACCTTCCCGTAATTGTGCTTCTTAAGACAGGATTGTGTGAAAAACGCACAGGGAAGCGAAGAAAGCCTTCAGTGGTCCCCGGTATCTAGGAAGCTCTCATGACTGACTGCAGGGGGAAGACTGGAGAGGTGTTCTAGTCCCTGTATCTCAGCATGTACATGTTCTCCTATGCTAACTTTAAAATAAGAAAAAAGCCCTAAACTTCACAACCAGTCAGGGAACAGCAGCACCACAGTGTGGCTGAGACAGCCAGCCGCTCCCTGTACCTTTCCTCCCTTCCATCACAACAGCACTGGAGACCTTGAGCCAAACATGGAGTTGCCAAGGTTGGAGACCCCATTTCTTGGTCTCCCCCACAGCAGGGTCTGGTTGTGAGACCCTGCAGCCAACAGGGTGTAAGAAGCTATCAGCATGCCGTTTTTAAACTCAGATGTGAGAGTTGGTAAATGATATAGCATGCTAAGAGACTCCACCTGCAGTGCCAGCAGCCCATGTGGGTGCCAGCTGCTGTTCCAGCTGCTCCACTTCCAATCCAACCCCCTACTTATGGCCTAGGAAAGCAGCAGGAGATGGTTCCAGACCTTGGGTCCTCGCACCCATATATGCGAGACTCAAAAGAAGCTCTTGGATCCAGACCAGCTCACTCTGGCCATTGTGACCATTTGGAGAGTGAATGGAACATCACTTCTCCTCTCCTCTCGTTGCAGTATCTGTCTTTCAAACAAAAATAAATCTTTCTTTAAAATTTTAATTATTTCAAAAGCAGTTACAAAGAGATCTTCCATCCACTAGCTCTGGCCCGCAAATAGCCACAACAGCCCAAGGCTGGGTCAGCCTGAAGGCAGGAGCTTCTTCTGGATCTCCCACATGGATACAAAGTCCCAAGGACTTGGGGTGTCTTTCACTGCTTTCCAGACCATTAGCAGGAGCAGCCGGGACTCGAACTAGAGCCCATATGGGATGTGACACAGCAAGTTATCTGCTGTACTACAGTGCCGGACCCACCACCACAGATTTTCAAAAACCACTTCAGAATGAAGGACTTCCCTTCCTGGAATGCATACCCGATAACCAGTTTACCTCTCTAAGTGGCACAACGTGTGCGCCTCCTTTTAAACACTTCAGGTGGCCTATGTGAAACACCATGAGTTTTAAAAAAAAAAAAACACAGAAAACCCAGCTCCCAGTGCTGATATTCAGAGCACACATTCCACAGAGCAGTGGAACTGCTGCCTGGGTAATGTGTCACCATGGCAACGGGTGGGTTGCTAGGAGACTAAGAGACTCTACCCCCAGGAGGGGCAGTGGCAGCCTCCAGTGCCCAGCACTCAAGACATTTCTCGGAGGAATTCATGCACTAGCTTCCCCGAGAGCTGGTCACACGAGGCACTTAACACTAACCACTGGATAGAACTGCTGGCAGACAGCACTTGTCCCTCCTTCACCTGGCCCTGCTTTTGGAAAAAACCTGCCCAGCAGGGTAAGAGCATTGCCCATTCAATCATGTGCAACAGCCCATTGGCTAAGCTCCCCATATCGCCTGCCTAAGCCATCAGTGGCACTTAAGCTCTTCACCTCCGACCTGGATCAGCTGGTGCTGAGACAAAGGCACTTTCTTCTCGACTTCTCCTCTCCCACCACTGACCTCACTTTTTCCTTTTAAGCTGCTTCATTTCACAGCAGGAAATCTACCCACATGGGGACGGCAACAGCCTCCCCCAGGAAACTAGTTCACTCCCCCTAGAAGACTAGAGTAGTGGTCAGTTCATTAACAACCAAGAGACTGGAGGGGGAGAGTGCAGTCATCTTGGATGGTGCAAGAGTGATGTAATGAGAGCTGAATTTGGGAAACCCAGAGTGCTGGCATCCAGTCCCAACGCTGACAAAGCTCTCCTTCCAATATACTTGACACAACAGGTGAATCAACACAGCTAAGATCCCACTGGTTCACTCCCTGATTACCTGTAACAGGCTGGGCCAGAGCAAAACCAGGAGCTTCATTCCCAGACTCCCCCAGGGTTGGCAGGGACCTAACACTGAAGCCATCATCTGCTGTGCAAGGTGCATTTACAGGAAACTGTATCAGAAGCAGAGGGGCTGGACCTAAGTGGACACTCTGATCCCGGACGCAGGCATCCCAAGTTGTCCCCAAATCCCTCTCCACCACCCCTTGCTCTGGACAAAGCCCCTTGCTTATAGGTGTTAGACCAAATCACGCGGAGATACTACGCAGGAACTCGCTCTACCAGATCTGTAACTTTTCTGTAAAGCAGGTGTAACTAGTGCAAAATGACATCACTTCACCACTTTACTACTAACTGGCAAAATGAAAAGCATAAACAGCAATCACATGCTAACGAGGACAGGCAGTAACTGAAAATAGAACGTAAACTGCTACAATCATTTTGGAGAGCAATTCAGCAACTTGTCATGATAGTGAAAATCTGTATTTCACAACTCAGCAACTCTGCTCTGAGCGTATCCCTAGAGATGTGTCTCCACACAAGGAGACCAGCAGAGGAATTTCTATGGAAGCAATTTGTAGCAGAAAAGGAAGACTGAAATAATCTAAACGTCTACTGACAGAATGGAGAACAGGAAAGACTGTGGAATACTACACTGTAACGAAGATGAACGAAAACAGATCTATGCATTATGGCTAAACCTTACCAGAGAAACAAACAAACCCATGCACACAGTCAACACTTGTAAAATGTTGGAAGTATGCAGGCAATGCCATACATGTTAAAGGTCACTCTCAACTCATATAAGGACCTGCAGTTGGTGATGACACCAAGCCCAGTGAGATGACTGCTACAGAGGAAGGCCAAGGTGCTGGGTTTCAGTTCTGAACCTGGGTGCCTCAGGCATGGTGCTCATTCTAACTACGTTTCCCCTTTTCTGGAAGCCTAGAATGTTCCAGAAATAGATCAGTCAGCCTAATGGTTAAAGAGGAGGAGGTGGCACTGCAATGAGTCCTCTAGATGCTTCCAGCAGCAGTGGCTTCGCACTCGCTCCACAAGACCAGGGGAAAGCCAGGGCAGCAGCACCACCAGGTCGCCATGCCTACCCACTCCGCACGCCAGCCATCCTTGCATCTGCTTGGCTCTCAGCAGTTCACTGAGGAATGAACTTCCCCTGTCCCAGCACTAGCAGCAACACCTCTGAGACCAGTACTCATGTTGCCAGGAACGGCTACTCTGGCGCCAGGACTGACCCGGGAGCTAACAGACTGCCAACTCCCCATGTCTCCCCCACCCCCACCTGGGGACTTTCCTAATTCAGTAATGGTGCCCTCCGTGAATAACTCGATTAGATATCGGAGGTGGTGGGGCGGAAGGGTCACAAAATCAAGGAGGGGTGGTGACCATGCTGGTGGCACAGGTTGTTAAATACCGAAACAGTACTTAACTAAGCCCTTTCACATGTTAATTAGCCCAATCAGATAGGAACAAGATGAGAAAGTCATATGCCCAAGGTCACACAGCTCCTGTGGCAACCCTGAAGAGAACATATTTCTACTCCATGGACCTTCCCAGTCCTGATATAAAGAAATGAACATTTTTTTAAAAGGCAAAGTTAGAAGAAAACAGAGACCCTACATCTGCTGGTTCACTCCCCATTTGGCTATGAAAGCTGGAGTTGGGCTGATCCAAAGCCAGGAGTTTCCTCCGGTCTCCTGTGTGGGTACAGGGGCCCAAGGCCCTGGATCATGCTCTTCTGCTTTCCCAGGCCATCAGCAGGGAGCTGGATTGAAAAGTGGAGCAGCTGGGACATAAATCAGCATATGGAAATCATATGGTACCCCAAACAGAGGCTTAGCCTACTAATATGCCAGGGCCCCAAGAATTACAAATTCTTAAAGATCATTTCACAGGTCTTGGCTTTAACGTCATCTTCGTGGCTACCTCCATGCCATGCAAGCCAAGTGAAGGAAGAGGCCGATGTGCAGGCTGAAGCGCAAATGAAAACACGGCGGAGGTCCAAGGAAACGGCCACGGGGACAGGAGGAGAGACGCAGGAATGGCGCCGCACTGCTGCCTGCCCGCCACGGAGACTCTGGGCCGTCACTGCCCACGGATCACCAGGACGCCGGAGTCCCACCTTGCCAGCCCCAGAACCAGCTGCCCACTCTGCCCCAGGCATCTGACATGCAGACGGTATCTCCGATGCAGCCTAGCATAGCACACAGACATGTACTCTCAGCCGCTAAGCCAGAAAATTTAAAAAATAAAAAATAATTTCTTAGGACTTGATGGGTTTGGGGTCAGGTATTGTGGCATAGTGGACTGATCTATGACAACCAGAATTCCCTAAGAGTCCCTGCTGGTGCACTTAGAAAAGCATCAGTGATGTCCCAAGCACGCAGGCCCCTGTACCCTCAAAGGAGACACCGTACGGAGTTTCTGCTCCTGGCTTTGGCCTGGCTCAGCCCCACTGACAGTGGCCATTTGGGGAGTGACCTAGCAGAGACAAGTTATCTTTCTCCCTCCCAGTCACCCTGCTTTTCAAAAGACATGCACAAATCTTTAAGAGTTAAAATTTTTAAAAAGGAACTTCATGGGTTAAAAAAAAAGGGTAAGTTCCAACAGCTAAATTCTTCATCCCAATCTATTACAGTTCTACAGCAGCAAGCAGGATAACATCCCTGCCTCCCGCAGGGAACACCTAAGCTGGGCCAGAGTGCAAGCTTCGGGGCCTGGCAGGCTGTGCACCAGAATCCAGGCTAGAAGCCAGTCTGGCCTCAGGAGGCTGCCCAGTGCGTACCTGTGCCCACAGCCTGGAGAGCTTCCCAAGCAGGCCCAGAGGCACTGCCCCTGCCACCAACCGCCTCCCTGCCTCGTCCATCTGAGCTCCAGCCAGCTACTGGGACAGTCCAGTTACACAGGACAAAAGAAGACCAAGCTCTTCTTGTGATCTACAAACTGCCACACCAATAAAACACTCCAACTCTCACAGCAGGAATTCCAAGCATCAGTAGCACCTTCTGGGAATACAGATGGATTTACTAGGGATGAAAAACAAGGCTGAGCACAGCTCCTGGCAGGGAGACTTGGGAGTCCTGGCAGATATTCAGCAGGGGAGGGTACAAAGGAAGTTAAAGCAGTGACCCAATGCACACACGTTCCCGAGAGGGAACACCTGCCCTGATGCAGCGAGCCAACAACAGTGCTCTGCCTGGTACCAGGGGCGGCAGCAGGAGGGCGCCCAGCTTCCGGGAGCCCTGCCTAGGCGTTCACCTTCATGGGCCTCCTGCACAATCAGCCAGCACCTTGCCTTTGCCGCTCACTCCAGGTAACATCCTTCAGTGACCTATCTTACCTATGCTCATGTACACCAACTATGCCACTAAGTTTTTATAACACGTAGATGCACACATTTTTTGAAGGCAAATACAGAGGACAAGAAACAAATTCTGGGCCTGGCATCCCCAGCAAATGGCCTAGGATTTGCCAAAGTCACATCTGGTGACTCTGTAACCTCATCCTTTGAGGGTGGATCAGGGATCCCTGTTCATTCCTTCTCACCTTCTCAGGTTGGGGGGAAAAAAAAAGAGGACAGCTGGAGCAAGTAACTCAGCAGCGTGCAGGCACCAGTCCATCCACACAGGCCAAGTTCTGAGGGCCTCCCAGGGAGCAGACAATGGCTGCAGTCACCAGGGCCCAGAAGGGGGCAGGGACTGGCTTTTGGTGGCGTCCCTTTAGATGAAGGGGGATACCAACTCCTCAGCAGTGTCCAGAGATGCAAATCACCTACCGCAGAAAACAGACCACACAGAAGACTTCTGCAATGACATGTATGTTTCTGAAACTGCAGTTCACTTTTTACAAAAAACAAAACAAAACAACAACTGCTGCTTTCGGGCAGCATGCACCCTCAGTCTCCTACCGCTCACTCCCCTCTGCTGGCTCAACAGGTTGCTTCCCTCGGGACTCAATCTTAGAAATGTTAGGAGTAACACTTCCAAAAAAGCCACAGACAGGCCAGTGCTGTGAAGGCAAGCTGGCACTCAGCTTTCAGCACGACCTTGGCAGCCACTCCCAAGGCTGAACAGCAAGGTTAGACCAAGGCCACCATCAAGACCGACCTCAGATATTCCAGGAAGAAGGTTCCTCGATGGAACATTCTAGTAAAAGGCACTCCCATATATGCCAGAGGCGGATCTCACACTCCCAGAGAAACAAGGGAGAGTTTGGGTGCATCAGGCTTCTAGGGGACTCATGCAAGGTGACTCAAGCCAATGACAACTGCTGCCGCTTGCTGTCCCGGACAGACACTGCAGCGAAGAGCACTGATTCGCTCGGACAGTGGCAAGGCTGCAGCTGAGCGTTGGAGAAACACAGCTCCTCCAGTGACTAGAAACCAAAACCCTCATTCCATCAGCCAGATCACCTTTCCTAGCTGACAAACTGCAAATCTAAGAGCTTGACGTAAAAGTTAAGAAGGCTGCCCAACATTAACAAAACACCCTAGATCCAGTGCACCCGTAACAATGCCTCATTTCTTCTGCTGTTAGCTGGGTAGCCCCTTTAGTACTGTTCATTAAATTCGTGGGCATTTGGCACAGCAGCTGAGTTGCCACTTGAGGGACTTGTGGAGCTGCTGTCTGCAGGGCTGGCATCCTATATGGGCACTGAGTCGAGTCCCAGCTGTTCCACTCGAGGTCCAGCTCCCTGCTAATGCACCTGGGAAAGCAGCCAAGGATAGCCCAAATCCTTGGGCCACTGTACTCATGCAGGACTCAGAGGAAGCTCCTGGCTTCGGATCAGTTCAGCTCTGGCCACTGTGGCCATTTGGGAAGAGCTCCCCCTCCTTGCTTCTTCCTCTCTGTAACTGCCTTTCAAAGTAAAGTATCTTTTAAACAAAATCCACTTGAGACACCTGCATCCCCATATCAGAGTACCTGGGTTCAATTCCTGGCTTCTCTATCTCCAATTCCAGCTTCCTGCCAATGCACACCTCGCAGGTAGCTGAGGGCTCACATGGTTGGCCCCAGGCAGGCTCAAGGCAAACCTTGAGTCCCAGGCTTCCAGCTTAGACAACCTCAACTTAGCCAGCTGTTGGAGTGAGCTCTGGGATGGAAGGTCTCCCACCTCTGCCCTTCAAATACATCAATAATTGGAGTTGAGTGAAGTGGAAGTTACTCCCTAAACTACATACAATTGCAAAAAATCAGAAATTGAGGTTGGGGACGGGCCACCACACAGCTTCGGCCTTAAGGCAACGACTCCGCCTCGGGCCTTTCTCCTGGCGGCGTGGCCTAGCGGCCTTGCACGCCTGGGATCCCATATGGGCGCCAGTTCTAATGCCGGCAGCTCCACTTCCCATCCAGCTCCCTACTTGTGGCCTGGGAAAGCAGGCGAGTACGGCCCAAAGCTTTGACCCTGCACCCGTGTGGGAGACCTGGAAGTTCCTGGATCCTGGCTTTGGATCTGCATAGCATCGGCCATTGTGCTGAGTTGGGGAGTGAATCATCGGACGAAGATCTTCCTCTCTGTCTCTCCTCCTCTCTGTATATCTGACTTTCCAATAAATAAATAACTTTAAAAAAAAAAAAAGTGAAGGAAAAACAAAACAAAAAGCCAGGCAGTAAACACAGCAGGGGGGGAGCTGCCGGCAGGTCCCCAGGTGTTGTCCTAACTTGCAGTGATCTTCAACATCCTCCACTACCCCATCAGGATAAGTAAACAGGTGCGCTTCGGGCGTCGCTCCAAGGCCAAGGGCGGGGCAAAACCTTTCAAAGCAAAACAATGAAGCCAACCCCCCACCCCGCCGCCGCAAGCCCCCAGCCGGCAGTTTACTCCACAGACCACAGGAGCTTTAAGGCTGGGTGCGACCCATAGTTCCTTCAGCGGCTGCTAAAAGCAAAAGCACTTTCCCGAGGTAGGATCCAGAACACGCTAGCATAAACATCCCCACGGACGACCGGCGCGCCCTTCCGCCCGCTTCAACACCGATGCCAGTCAGGCGACAGCTTCCCGTCCTCCCCGGGAAGGGGCGCCCGCGCCTCGCTCAGCTCTGGAGCAACAACAGCTGCGGGCGGGGTCACCCCACAGCAGGAGGACCCGAGGGAAGGCCCCCGCAACGTCCACCCGCGCCCCGGAGCCGCCCACTCACGCTCCCACCCAGGACTCCGGCGGACGCCAAGGCTGTCCGCTCTCCCCGCCCGCCGCCCTCCTCACACACGCAGGTACCGGCCTTGCCCAGGCGCCTGCGCCGTGCGCGCCTCCTCGCCACCCCCGGCTACGGGGAGCTGCCCGGTAAGGCCCGGTCCAACAGGGCGCTGGGAGAGGGGCGGCGTGGGCAAGGGAACCTCTTTCTCCCAAGACCGGGGGTCCCCAGGCTCACCCGTGCCCAGGAGGCCGGCCAGGAAGACGAGAGCGTACATGGCAACACTCGACCCCGCAGTCTGCAATGCGGAGCGTCAGCTGATGCCCGAGGATATAAACCTGCGCTCTGCAGCGCGCCCCGCCTCCGGGCGCGCACTGCGCAGGCGCAGCCCCGCCCCGGCCTGACTCAGCGCGGCGCCCAGGGGGGCGGGGAGAGGCCGGGCGGCTTCAGCCCCTTCCGTTTCCTCTAGGGTTAGTCCCATCTCAGGCACCTACAGCTGGTCCAGGCGGTTACAGGGAGATTCGAACTCTCCACTTCACCTCGCCCGCACTCAAAGTCAGAAACCGCACAAATACACGGGGGCGTGACGCGGGGCCAGGGAAGCCACAGCCTGGGGGCCCGGGAGGGGGAGTGCGGCAAGGAGAAACCCACAGAACCCTGGAGAAGCACCTGCTGTACTTGGAGGCCGGGTGGCCAGAGGAAGCGGCGGAGGGAACACCCAGGCTGGAACGGGCACCCTGGGCACTGGCGCCTGCGGCCCAGAGATAAGCAGGGCCCAGGGTTCCCAGGCCTCAATGTGGCCGAGGCGCTTTTCCTCTGTGGGCCTCCCGGCTCCATTTTGGAAACTCCTTTCCCTTCAGTGTTCCCAAGTGTTAGCTTGTCTGCAGCGCTGTGGGCACCATCAGTTTCCTGAGAGTCTAGATCCCAGGACAGGACCCACACCACCCGCAGCTCAGGCAGACATGGCTTGTCTGGGGTGCTGGAATGGAAGCAAGGCCCTGGGGGAGCCCTGGCAGAAGGGGAAGCGGAGGCAGTACTGGAGAACCCAGCCAAGCTGGGGATGCGGAAGCCACCGTGCCCATCCAGCACCCAACCCTCCCCTCATGCCAGCTTAAGTAAGGAAACCACAGGCTGCGGGGCTGACATGACCATATCAAGCACCTGCCAGCCCCCATGGAAGGGGTGGGCGGAGGGGCTCAGGCCACAAGGGCAGGCCCTGAGAGGTAAGGTAGCCGTCGTGCTAATGGGGAAACTGAGGCCTTGGGGAAGAGAAAGGCACTTGCCTGAGACCATCCAGGCCTGCTGAGGTCTTGGCCACTCCTTCAGGTGGACGGCACCACCATTACCCATCCATGTCCTAACTGGTTGAGACCACCAATGAGGAACATCTTACCTGTAGGTTCCAGCCCAACAAGGAGGGGTCAGGGAATGCTTAAAATCCCAAGACCCTTCCTCAAACCTTTGGTGTCTCTCTCTCTCTCCCCCTTTTTGATAGACACCCCACCTCCCGGCTTTCTCTCCGGAGGTGCTTCCCCTTCCCTGTCCCTTCCCTGCTCACCTGGTCCTTGCGAAAACTTTTCTGTCTGCAACAGATTCCTGGCTTTTTTTTGTATAATAAGCTGAGGAAAGAACCCACCGGGCTTTTCTGATAACAATGCCTAAGGTCGCCCAGCAGGTGAGAGTGGAATCCTGTCTCCCTTGGGTCTCCCTCCTGCCTCCCACAGTCTGCAGTCCCCTCTGAGGAATAGCCCACGGATGGGGTGGGGGAGACCTCTGAGGCTTCCACAGCCTGTCCCTGCGGAACTGCAGCTCCCCCATCCCTACCCTGGGCACCCTGATGGGTAAGTTCCCACCACCACTGGGAAGTGGGGGCGATGTGTCACCTGAAGCCATTGAGTGGAGCTGGGGCAGGAACTGGTCTAAGCTGGATGCCTCACCAAGTGGCCTCTGTGACCAGAGGGTGGCTTGGCAGCCATGCCACATTCAGAGCAGTACCTGTGCGAGCAGACACCTCCGGGTGCTGGGTCAGCGAGAGGGAGATGCATCAGGACAGAGCCTCCTTCTTGCCTCTCCCCCGCCCCTGGTTGGTGCAGCAAAGAAAACCTTCGCAGAGCTGCCTGGGAAACTTGCAGGAAGCCCAGGGGCCCTGCGCATCAGCTGTCTGGCTGGGCGCAGAACCCTGGCCTTGTTAACCACTGCCCACTGTCATTGTAGGAACTGGGGAATGCCACAGTGTTTCCCAGCCCCAGCTCCCTGCCCTTCGTCCCCTCACCTGGGACCCCCCACAGCGGTGGCTGTTGACCTTATCAGTCACCCCCATTTCTGGGCCCTAGGAAGTGCATGAGGCTCTCACCTGCCCAAGCCATTTAATAACCCCCTATGGTGTAGAAGACTGCCACTTCCTGCTGCTGTGGCCAGGCCACAGGGGTGTCCACTGGAAAGGCCACACCTTGGACCCCAGAACTCTGGTTGGGCTCCTTAGCGTGACCTCCTCAGGGGCCTCCTCAGCTCTGACACCCCAACCCTACAACCTCTGGCCTCGGTCTCTCCTGGCCGACTCTGGAGATCTCAGGTGTCACTGGAAGCCACCTGAACCTCGCTCCCCTAGGACCCCTCCTCCGTCACCCATCTCCCAATTCCCAGTCTCAGAGTCCACCTCCCAGGGCTCCCCAGGAAGCTCATAGTCCAGTCACATCCCCAGTGCTGGGCTCCTCAGCACTGGCACCTGCTGAGCCTGCACTTGGGGGCCGGGTCTGCTGCTGTGTCTCAGTATCCTCATCGGACCTGCCTTTCCCAAATAAGCAGCTGGCCTGGCATCACAACAATGTGGATTGAGATTCCCATGGCCTCTATCACAGTGCCTGATTTTGATGCTCGTCTCTGGCTCCTGACTCCAGCCTGCCCCCAGTGATAATGGTTCAAGAAGGGGGTCCGTGTACCACAAGGGAGCCCTGGGCTGTGCTCCTAGTCCTCACCTGGCTTTGGCCCACTCCCTGGCCTTTCAGGTGTTTGGGGAATGAACTAGTGGATGGGATCTCTGTCTTCATCTGCCTCTCAAATAAACATTGCACAACATTGTAAAAGGAAACTCTTTCATTTCTAGCTGGAGCCGCGGCCACCTAAAATAAAGGCACCATCTCCCAGCCACCCTTGCAACCACAGAACTTCATCCTGACCCAAGACATAAAAGAACCAGTGTACATCCCAGCACAATAGCTTAGCAGCCAAAGTCCTCACCTTGCACTTTCCAGGATCCCATATGGGTGCTGGTTTGTGTTCCAGCGGCCCCACTTCCCATCCAGCTCCCTACTTGTGGCCAGGGAAAGCAGTCAAGGATGGCCCAAACCTTTGGGACCCTGCACCCTCATAGGAGACTTGAAGAAGCTCCAGGCTCCCAGCTTTGGTTCAGCGCAGCTCTGGCCGCTGCAGCCACTTGGCAAGTGAACCAGCGAATAGAAGATCTTCCTCTCTGTCTGTCCTTCTCTCTGCAAATCTGACTTTGTAATTAAAAGATAAATCAATCAATCTTAAAAAAAAAACCAGTGTCCTCTTTTTGACTTCCAGCTATTGTTCTTTTTTTCCTAAGATTTATTTTATTTTTATTTGAAAGGCAGAGTTAAAGAGAGAGGTTTTCCATCAAATGGTCAACTCCCCAAATGGACACAATGGCCAGAGTCAATCAGGAGCCAGGAGCTTCTTCTGGATCCCCTACTTGGAGCCCAAGGTTCTCCTCCTCTCTGTATAACTGACTTTACAAAAAAAATAAATAAATATTTAAAATAAAAAGTGTGGAACAGCCAGAACTTAAACTGGTCCTCATATGGGATGCAAGCACCTCAAGCAGAGACTTAGCCTACTGTACCATTGTAGAAGGACATTGTGACCCTAAAAGGTCAGCAAGCACAGGATTACAATTGATTGGACAACATTTTTTAAGATTTATTTTTATTGCAAAGTTTATTTTTATTATTAAAATTTATTTTTATTGCAAAGAGATCAATCTTCTATGCGCTGGCTTACTGTCCAGGAACTAGGTCAGCCAAAAGTTGGGGGCCAAGTTCTCTATCCAGATCACCCATGTGAGTGATGGGGACCTAACCACTGAACTCATCTGGGCTTGGGGAGTCAAGCCAGGCACTCAAATACAAGGCACAGGAGTCAACCGCTGGGGCAAACGTCCACACCCAAATAGTCCAGCCATCTGGAAGACAGTGGGTCTGGGATTCCCCTGTGGATACTAAAATCCAGTGGTTTGAGTCCCTTAGATGGAATGGTGTGGCATTTACCTATGCACCACATGCATCCTCCTGCACACTTTGGTCATCTCTAGGCTACTTAGACCTTACGCTATGCCTACCCATGACTTTAGTCAGTATCTAGTGCATGGGCAATTGATGCGTGACTTTGTGGAACCTTCTTTAATTTGGGGGATGGGTATCATCTTTCATCCATAGGAGGTTAAGCCCACAGATAGAGAGGCTGAGAATTTGGCAGTGAACTGTGGTTAGATCACTCTTCCTTGTTCCCATGGGCCTCTGCTTCCTTGGTCTGCTTTATCTTCCTACACCTGCTCCCTCCAGCTTTGGCTTGGCATCAGAGATACACACTGCCCTGCAGGGGCACCAGATATGTGCCCCACAAGCCTTTTCTGCCCATATCCCAACATCACTGTTCATCAAACTTGATTTATGAGGCTTTTTCAACTCACAGTACTCTGGCTACTTTTATGGATGGGTCAAAGATGGCTCTTGGCTTTACATGCATCTGTCTTCGGGATGACTCCTGTGGGGCTGAGATATGGGCAGGAACTTACTGGAGTATACTCTGAGGATGGCATCTGTGAGGCAGTGAGGGCCTCAAGCTGCGGTGGAGGGACACTGGACTGTGGTGAAGGTACTGCCAAGGCCTCAGCCCACACCATGCTGCAGGGAGGGTTCAGTAGAACCATCCTCAACTGAGGACTTCAAAACAATACTGTCCCATGAGGGGTGCAACCCTGGGTTAAGAATGCACAGCACACTGGCAGAGGCAGCTGCTGGAGAGTGGCATGACCATGTGCCCCCAGCAGGTACACTGGCAGGGGCATGAGTGGCTTGACCCTGAGAGAATAATACAGGCAGTAAGCTGCACTACTGTGCACTGCCTGCTCCTGACAGTCTCCCACTGCCTTTCAGGATCTGAGGACTTGGCTGTAAACCACCTTTGCAATCTCAGACTCCCAGCCTCCTCCTCCATCCCCTTTGCTCCACGTTCTTTGTGAAGGCTACATAAGCCATGCAGCTTCCCATCCATGTTCCCTGTAAGCACTCCCTTCCCCCGCCTTGAACTTTCTTCCCTGCCTCTTTGACTGATGAGCTCTTACTCAACTGTCAGAACCCTGGTAAGATGGTGCTGTGGGGTGTGGGGCACTAGGGGAAGCAGACATTGTGGTATAGCAAGTAAAGCTGCCACACTGCAGTGCCAGCATCCCACATGAGCACTGATTCAAGTTCCAGCTGTTCCCATCTAATTGCCTGGAAAAACATCACAGGAATGCCCAATGGTTTGGGACCCTGTACCCATGTGGGAGACCCAAAGGAATCTCCTGGCTCCTGGCTCAAAACATGCCAAGCTCTGGCTGTTGAGGCCATTTGGGGAGTAAACCAGCAGATGGAGGATCTCTGTCTCTTCCTCTAAACCTGTACTCTGCCTGTCAGATAAATAAATCTTCAAAAATAAAGATGTTATGGATTGAAGGGTAGAGTATCTTTTCTGTGCTTTTCATGGTCATTGCTTCCTGCTCACTGTCCCCACTGACCTTTGTTCTCAAGTAGCAGTTATCACTTTTTAAAAATTATTTATCTTATTTGAAAGACACTGTCAGAGAAAGAGTGGGGGCAGGAGCGGGGAATCTCACCCACTGGTTCATCACACTCCCTTCCCCCATCCACGTGCCCACAACAGCCAGGTCTGAGCCAGGAGTACGAACCCCCCATCTGGGTCTCCGCATGGGCGGCAGGAGTCTAAGCACTCAGACATCCTCTGCTGCTTTCCTAGATGCGTTGGCAGGGAGCTGTGCCAGAAGCAGAGCACCTGGGACTTAACCAGGGATCCAGCATGTCAGCATTGCAGGTAGCAGGCTAATGTGCTGTGCCACCCCTATCCTTTTGTCCTACACATGTACTGAGCACCTAGTACACAGGGTATTCTAAAAGCTCACAGGAAATGCTTGTCTCAAGAAGATCATGCTCCAATTTTGTAATTGTCACACAGTAAGAATATCTTTTAAGTCCATTTTTCCATGAATCTTCAGAAGTGCCTACACACACACACACACACCAGACACTTAGTCTTCTACAGGCTGAACAGAAAGTCCATACAAAGGGGCCTGGCACAGTAGCCTAGCGGCTAAAGTCTTCGCCTTGCACGCAGTGGGGCTCCCATTTGGGTGCTGTTTCTAATCCCAGCAGCCCTTCTTCCCTGCCTGTGGTCTGAAAGCAGCTGAAATCGGCCCAAGGCCTTGGGACCATGCAACCCACATGGGAGACTTGGAAGAAGCTCCAGACTCTTGGCTTTGGATCAGTACAGCTCTGGTTGTTGTGGCCTCTTAGAGTGAGTCAGTGGATGGAAGATCTTCCTTGCTGTCTTTCCTATTTTCTGTATAGCTGACTTTCCAATGAAAATAAAAATAAATCTTTTTTTTTTTTTTTTTTAAGAAAGCCCAGACAAGGAAGAGATTCTCCCTGCAGGAACCAATCATGCTGCAGTTCCCTGTGCTCTCCAGGGGGCCAGCCAGTGCCCGGATGTGGGTACACCCCAGAGCTCCGCCCACAGATGCTCTAACATTGCACCTGCGAAGGCCTTCAGCTGCTCTTGGGGCACTTAGGCTGGCCAGGATGGAGGGAAGGGTCAGGTCCATGAATCAGCGGCGGCAGGGAGCTGCTGAGTCACCCTCCACAAGTCTGCCAGCGGATGAGGTCAGAGCCCTCGTGAGAGTCAGTGGGAGTTGTGAATGCCGCCTGAGAAACACCTAGACCCAGCACTTTGCATGGATTGCAGGAGGCTCCCGGGCCCTGTGGCATGTCTGTGAACTTTAGATTGGCAACCTCAGCACAGGCAAAAAGGGGAAGTGATTTAATGGCTCCCAACACTAGCTCCAGAGCTGCATCAGATCCAGCGCCCCTGAGCCCCAGCCACCCCAGGGATGAGCTGAACCTCAGCTCCCATCGGCTCAGGCTGCTGCCTCTTACCCTCTAGTCCCAGGGATCACGGTTTCCCTCCAGTTTTCAGAGCACCTGGTTCCCACACATCTTACTCCTCGTCAAGCTTGCAGGGTGAATAAGGAAGAGGAAATTCAAGCGTCTGAGAGGAAAGGGAGAGGAGAACATCAGCATGGGTTTAAAGATTGAAGATTTTCAGGCCCAGTGTGGCAGCCCAGTGGCTAAAATCCTCGTCTTGCATGTGCTGGGATCCCATGTGGGCACCAGTTCTAATCCAGGCTGCTCCATTTCCCATCCAGCTCCCTGCCTGTGGCCTAGGAAAGCAGTCAGGGATGGCCCAAAGTCTTGGGACATGGCTCCTGGGTGGGAGACCCAGAAGAAGGTCCTGGCTCCTGGCTTTGAATCAGCTCAGCTCTGGAGGTTGTGGCCACTAGGGGAGTGAACCAGCAGATGGAAGATCTTCCTCTCTGTCTCTCCTCCTCTGTATATCTGACTTCTCAATACAAATAAGTAAATTATAAAAAAAAAAAAAAAAAGATGATTAAGGCTTTCCAAGATCTGGGAATGGGGAGAGCAGACAAGATGGCAGAAAGCCCAAGAAAAGTCAAAAAGGAAACAGCATTTGGCTGCTAAGTAGAAATCTCAAGAGGCCACCAGTTTGGACCAAGCTCTGAGAAGCTAGACGGGAAATCACAGCTGTATCACCCCTGCTAGCTTGCCTATGGCTAAGTGCTAGTTGCACTTCCCAGACCGGCTCAGTGCAGTCATTCAGAAAACAAAGTTCCTGCTGCTCTGTCCTTTGTGCAAAGTAACCCGGAGTGACCATGGATTAAGTAACTCACTGTTCTGCTGCTCTGCTTCTCTTTCCCTGCCTTACAGGGAAAGTCATTTGAAAAATCTGTCTGCTTTTGTTCTTTGTGGCTGCGTGTTCCAGCCTCTCTGTAAAACCCAGCTCTTCAGCCCATCAAAACCCTCCCTTGGCGGTGGCGTGGTGACTTGCCTGATTGTAAAACGGACACAAAGAAAGCAAAGACCTTTTTTCCCCCCTAAGCTTGCTTGCTTGATTGATTGATTTTACTGGAAAGGCAGATTTACAGAGAGATAAAGAGAAAGATCTTCCATTGATTGGTTCACTCCCCGGGTGGCCACAATGGCAGGAGCTGAGTTGATCCGAAGTCAGGAGGAGCCAGGAGCTTCTTCTGGGTGCCCCCCATGGGTGCAGGGTCCCAGAGGCTTTGGGTCATCCTCCACTGATTTCCCAAGTCACAAGTAGGGAGCTGGAAGGGACGTGGAACAGCTGGGATTAGAACTGGTACCCAAATGCAATCCCAGCTTGTATAAGGCAAAAATTTAGCCATTAGGGTCAGGCCCTACCAGCAAAGACCTTTACAATAAACTGTTGCATTTGCCCTTTGGCTCCATCATGACTGGTTGTTAGCATGCCAGGCTCACCACTGACCACTCTGCATACTGGATTTTGGATCTTTTTTGGGTTTTATTTATCCTATGTATTTGAGACACTGACATGGAGACAAAGGCCCTAGCAACCAGTTCACCACCCCTCCCCGCAAATATCCTCCACTACCAGGGCCGGGCCAAGCCAGGCCCAAGCTGGGAACCTGGAATTCATTTGGAGTCTCCACCATGGACATTATGGACCCTAGGCCTTCAGTCTCCCAAAATATCCAATCCAGACACTTTGATATGGATGTTAAAGTTAGATTATTATAATTACATAGACAAGGGCAGAGTCTGAAGGAAGCTGACTTGCCTGGACTATCCCCGGTTCTGGTGTAGGGCTGAACGGTGACTATATGATCTCCACTCAGAACCAGGCTTGCCCTAGTGCCTAAGGCAGGCAGATGACTGTAGCAGTGTATGGGGTGGCCGTGGCCATCTAGGTGAGGTTACACAGCCTTGAGCAGGTGACCCAGCTGATATCACAGGTACATGCTATGCTATTTCCAGACAATGGCGTTCAGGTGCCAGGACCACTCCCCTTGATAAAGGCCTGGCAGGAGGGAAATATATCAGACTCCAGAATTACTTCAACTCTGTGTGCCAAACGCTTGTAACGAGGACACCTGTCCCAGGCCTCAGGGCAGCATCTGAGACTGGGAGTTTGTACCTTCAATGTGTTTAGAAACAAGAGGGCTGGGAAGGAATCAGGGTTTTGTGGGTTTTTTTGTAGAAATGATTTATTTTGCATTTCTTCAGCAACACATTAGTCATTCAGCAGCATGTTATTTAACTTCATGGTGTTGATTATTTTTTTTTTCTTCCTGTTGTTGACTTTGTTTTGTGGCTTTTCATTTAAGGGGATGTACAGTAACTGTGGAATGGAGACTGACATATCCAGATGTGAGGATACAATGCAGTGTACATCTCTACTTCCAACTAAAGATGGACTCCCAATGAAACTGTTTACTATATGACAGTAGAATGACTGACTCTTTGCCATTGTCCATGCCCACAATAATGGACATATGATTGTGTACAAAGAACTCTACTTTAGAAATGATATAGGGGAACTCAGTGGTGGGGGCTCTGGGGAGGGGATAAGGGAAATCCCAGGAGCCTGTGGAACTGTACCATATAATAATAATAATAATAACAATAATAAATAAAAGATAAACATATTTTTATTGGAAAGGCAGATATACAGAGAAGGAAATACAGAGAAAAAGATCTTCCATCCACTGATTCACTCCCCAAGTAGCCACAATGGCCAGAGCTGAGCTGATCCATAGCCAGAAGCCAAGAGCTTCTTCCAGGTCTCCCACCTGGGTGCCGGCTCCCAAGACTTTGGGCCATTCTCTCCTGCTTTTCTAATGGAAAGTGGAGCAACCAAGATATGAACTAGTGCCCACATAGGATCCTGGCACAAGCATTGTGAGGATTTAGCCACTAGGCTATCACACTGGACCCTTTAGAGACTTCTATGATAACACACGAGCACACCTTCAGAGTGACTTGACTTTCAGAGTGACTTGAAAATACCAGTGGCTCCCCCAAGACAGTAACCACAAACCCAAACCTGACAGCTATGCTTGTATGGCAAGTCCTCCTGCTGGCTGAGTAACTCTCTGGGGACACCCTCCTCCCCACCCCAATTTCTGCCCCTTGACATATTTCTCCCACTACAAAGTGAGCTGTGCTTACAAAGGAATGCCTGTGATGGCAGGTGCAGAAGCCCATCTCAGCACCCAAATTCAAATTCACGTTTCATCCATCTTCCCCTTTTCCTGTGGATCTCCACCACCGCCCGTCCTGTTCCTGCCCCGCTGCAATAAACCTCCTAAGATACAAAAAAAAAAAAAAAAAAAAAAAAAAAAATTCATGTTTCAACTATGAATCCAATGGTGTTCAGGGCCAGCCCCCAGTCATGAGCTGGGCTTACGCTGGCTGGGATGTTCCTGTCCTCAGTCCAGAGGGATGTACACCAGCCCTTCTGGCTGATCTCTTGTCCTCCAGTGAAGTGTGTATCTCCTGTCATTTTTTAAAATTATTATATTAGAAATGCAGATCAGATTTACAGAAAGATCTTCCATCCACAGGTTCATTCCCCAAGTGTCTGTAATGTCCTTTCTGGTAAGTCAATCAGAAGCCAGGAGACTCCCCTGGGCCTCTCACACAGGTCGGTACAGGGTCCCAAGAACTTAGCCATCCTTCCCAGGCTACAAGCAGGAAGCTGGCTGGGAAATGGAATAGTCAGGACATAAACCAGTGCCCATATAGGGTCATGGTGCATGCAAGGTGAGGATTTAGCTATTGAGCCATTGTGCCAGGCTCCCTGCCACTCTTTAGAAGGAGTCTCAAGTCCTGCACCTGACTCCTTCTGCAAGGGTATAAGAAGGTCAATTTTCAACAGCCTCCACCTCCCTCCCTTCGAGCAGCTTTTAGCCCCTCTCTAGAAAGCCCTTAGTGTTTCCTAGACAAGGTAGGCTTGGTTCATGAAACCCTGCCACCACAAGCAGAGAAACAGCAGAGTGGCCTGAGCAGTAAGGGTGGACAGGTGGCACCCAGGGGATGCTCAGGGCAGTGAAACTGTTCTACCTGACTCTGAGATGCCAGAGACCAGGCCTGACCTCACACTTGGGTCAAAACCCATAGGAAGTCCAGCACAAGAGTCAGAATGTGAACTGTGTCCTTGATGGTAACATTTCTCCTTGACTCATCATGTGTCATAAAGGAACCAAACTGATACAATACTGACAGGGGAAACTGAAGGGGAGGGAGGGGTTGGCAGCATCTCGGTCCTGTTCACTCAGTTTTCTGGGAACTTACAAAACAGCTCTAGCTTCTTCTTCCCTTCCCTTCTTTCCCCTTCTTTCCCCTCCTCTCTCTCTCCTTTCTTTCCCTAGAAAAAGTCTGGACTACATGGGCCAAAGTACTTGCCCTGGCCTGGCTTGGAGAGGGCCTATGGCCTGAGTGGCCCCATGCAGACTGTGGTCCCTACAAGGGGACCCAAGGCCAGAACAGAAGCACATGAGCTGGGATGGTGGCCTGGCCTGGCAGGTGGGAGCCTGGGAGCCTGGGGTTGGAGCCACACCATGCAGGACTGGATACATATGAAAGATAAGCTGCCTATGGCACTGAGCCAATCAAAGAACTCAAAAAGATAAGTATATTCTTTGCTTTCTCCATATTAAGGTTGCAGTACTTCAAAGCAACCATGTTTCCCTAATTTCTTTTTTTAAGATTTATTTTTATTATTTTTATTGGAAAGGTGGATACACAGAGAGGAGAGACAGAGAGGAAGATCCTCCGTCTGATGATTCATTCCCCAGGCGGCTGTAATGGCTGGAGCCGAGCCAATCTGAAGCCAGGAACTTCTTCCAGGTCTCCCATGCAGGTGCACGGTCCCAAAGCTTTGGGCCGTCCTCGACTGCTTTCCCAGGCCACAAGCAGGGAGCTGGATGGGAAGCGGGGCTGCCGGGATTAGAACCGGCGCCCATATGGGATCCTGGGCGTTCAAGGTGAGGACCTTAACCACTGCGCCGGGCCCATTTCCCTAATTTCTTGCCTTGTTCTCTAGAAGCTGTTAGTGGCGGGAGAACTCAGTTCTATTGTAGTAGTAGAAGGTCTCAGCTTGTTACATGGTGTTAATCTTGCTTTAGGCAGTTTGGCTTACACTTCAGGCCAACTTCTACAGATAGTCCCCAAGTATGTAGACACTCTGTCTAAAGCAGCTATGGAAAACTGACAGGCCTTCTCCCATCTGGGAGCAGCAGACCAGGGACCTGACTCTGGGGTCCTAGAATAAGGCTGCCAACATGGCGTGTCACTGCACTAGTCTTGGAGCAGACAGGCCAGGTGCCTGAGGCCAAGATCCTGGGGTAGGGGCAGGGGGACCACTGATGGTTTTGGCAGGCCAGGTGTGTAATGGGTTCCAGGCAAGCTGCATCTCTTGCTGAATCCCATACCAATCTGGGAACAGCAGGCCAGGGGCTACGAGTTCTAGGTAGCACACAATCCCACTGAGCCAGGGGCCTGAGGCTGGGGTCCTAGTCAGGGGACCCCCCCATTTGGTGCTCTTTGGTATCATCAAGAAACCTGTGTTTTCATATCCAATTGGTCCCAGACATGACAGAGCTCCCAGCTCAAAGACCAGAGACCAGGGTGTGTATCCTGGCATATTATGCCATCTCCCACACTGACTCCTATGCAGAGGGGAGGATCATGGTCAGGTACACGTGAATGAGGAGTCAGCCTGCTCCTGCGAACAAGTCAAGGCCCTCAGCTACCACTTTAAAAGACAAGAAAAAACCATCAGCTTCTAGGAGTGGCAATGATGATGTGGGGGGTACAACCATTGGCACCTGCTAGACTTTCTATGGATTGTGAGATGGATTCATTAGATGGGATAGGAGAGACATGGAGCCCAAGATATGCAAGGCCTATGACCCTAACCAGCAGGAAGTAGCAACAGAAGATGACTCCACATCCTTCAACACTTAAGAATAGGGGTTGGAAATCTGAGAGGGACATGAAATGGTATAGGCAGGCAGCTAGCCTAAGTCACAAATTGGAAGCCATTCCTCCCCTGCCCTATACAATACAGTCTGCCCACCTGTCAATCAAATGAGCCCTTCCCCAGAATAAGTTCCTTCTCTCCTGGGACTTGGGTGGGGGGTGGGGAGTGTGTCAAGTAACCACTCCCCTTCCTAGGCTTACCAGAATCCAGGCAACACAGAGGGGTTCTCCCTATCCCCATGGATACACGATTAAAGTAGAAACATCTCTCTTCTCCCCGCCTGCCCACTCCATCCCTCAATGCCTGTCTGTGATTTCCTCGCCTTTTAAATACATGTCATCCAAGGGGAAAAAAGCAGCTCTTAGAAGTAAAACCTAGAGCAGAGACTTAGTCTCACTACCTCCAGCTTCTAGCCAGTGCTGACCTGGGACGCACAGGTGATGGCTCAAGGGACTAGGTTCTTTAAAAAGAAAAATTCATATTGTGTACTCTTTTATTATTTTTTTTTATTGGAAAGGCAGATGTACAGAGAGGAGGAGAGGCAGAGAGAAAGATCTTCCATTTACTGGTTTGCTCCCCAAGTAGCAGCAATGACCAGAGCTGAGCTAACCCAAAATCTGGAGCCAGGAGCCTCCTCTGGGTCTCCCACGCAGGTGCAGGGTCTCAAGGCTTTGGACCATCCTTCATTGCTTTCCCAGGCCACAGCAGGGAGCTGAAAGGGAAGTGGAACAGCTAGGATGTGAACTGCTGCCGATATGGGATCGTGGAGCATGCAAGGTGAGGATTAAGCCACTAGGCTATTGTGCCGGCCATGGAACTGGGTTCTTACTACCCATATGGGAGACCTTTGTCTGCATTTCTGGCTCCCAACTTCATCCTTGGCCAAGATCAGCTGTTTCTGCAGAATGAAGAAGTAGAAGATGGGAGCTCACTTTCTCACCATCTCAAAATTTTCAAAATTGTTTTACTTTAAAAAGAAGAAGTGGCCCATAAGCATGTGGAAAAGGCTCTACATCATCTGTCATCAGGGAAATGCCAATCAAAACCATTTCAGAAAGCGTTCTGACATGGTGGGTTGAGCCACAGCTACAACACTAGCATCCCATGGAAGCACCAATTCATGACCTGGCTGCTCCACTTCTGAGCCAGTTGCCTGCTAATGCAACCAGGAAAGCAGTGGAGAACGGCTCATGTCCTTGGGCTCCCGGGCCCAGACGGAAGGCGGAAACCTGCATGAAGCTGGATGGTGGATCTGGCTCCTGGCTTTAGCCTGGCCCAGCACTGGCCATTGTAACCACCTGTAGGGTAAACCAGCAGTCCTTTTACCACCCCGCCCCCGCATCTGCCTCTCAAGTAGCATTTTTTTTCTCAAGATTTTGTTTTTAATTTTTATTGGAAAAGCAGATATACAGAAAAGAGAAGAGACAGAAAAATCTTTCATCCGTTGATTCACTCCCCAAGTGGTCACAATGGCCAGAGCTGAACTGATCCAAAGCCAGGAGTCAGGAACTTCTTCCCAGTCTCCCACAAGAGTACAGGATCCAAAGGCTTTGGGCGGTTCTCAATTGTCCTCCCAAAAAGCAGGGAGTTGGATGGGAAGCGAGACTGCTGGGATACAAATGGGGCCCATATGGGATCCCAGCCAAGGCAAGGACTTTAGCTGCTAGGCTACCACCCCGGAGCCTTGCAAGTTTTAAAGAAGCCAGAAAGCATCTCCTAGAAACAATCAGGTTTGTGGGTCCCCAATCACAGCTGTGTGGCTTGCTTGCTGTGCTGCCCGAGATTGTGCACGCACACCCAAGTCTCTACACCCTTATCCAAGAGACATAGGAACAACTGCACCCACATCTCAGGGGCGTGAGAACAGGTGAAGGCAGCTGCGGGATGCCGCTGGTGCAGGACCACTCCACGCCCATGCATATGCATGAACAGCAACCCAACAGGGGGCTCCAGGGAGTAGGGGGTGGGGTCATCCTGATTTGCTGAGAAAGGGGCTTCTTCAGGCCGGCGCGGTGGCGCAAGTGGTTAAGGTCCTCGTCTTGCACGCCCAGGATCCCATATGGGCGCCGGTTCTAATCCCGGCAGCCCTGCTTCCCATCCAGCTCCCTGCCTGTGGCCCGGGAAAGCAGACAAGACGGCCCAAAGCTTTGGAACCCTGCACCTGCATGGGAGACCTGGAAGAGGCTCCTGGCTTCGGATCAGCATAGCATCACTCACTTGGGGAGTGAATCATCCTCTCTGTATATCCGCCTTTCCAATATAAATAAAAATAAATCTTTCTTCAAGTGGAGAAAGAAAAGAAAGCAAACTGCCCTGGGTGACCCTTCTCCTCCTGCCCCCTGCCCAATGTGGGCGTCACACCTGACAACCAGAACCCTGTGCCCACCACATGGAAGGTTCCCTGCCAGGGTCACACCCCCAACCCGGGCCACAAACCCAGCACCAGCTGCTGTGACACACTGCTCTGCTCTGCTCTCATTGCCCCCCACCACCCTCCCACCCCCCCACACCCCCACACACACCTCCCCCCACACACACAGCCTGCCCAGCCTCACTAAGGGAGTGTCTGAAAACATCCAGACTCAAAGTGGAGGAACATGTCCATTCGCCACATTCCTGTGGGGCTCTCCGTGGTTTATGAGGAGAGTCAGCCCTGATGCCTGGCCCCTGCTGACCACCAAGGTCTTATAGGACTTTTCACACAGCACGGCCTGATCACCAGTGGCAAAGGGAAAAGCTGGCCATCCAATGTGATACAGTGGCTCCAGGGAGGAATGTATGCAATGTGGCCGCACAATTACATGGCTCCCTGTGAGCTTAGCAAGAGTGGGGAAGAGGGCTATGAGCTTCTCACGTGGTTGAGCCCATGACCTGTATAATAATGTGGGGGATCTTCCAGACCCTGAGGTCAGATCATTTGGGCTTATATCCTAGCTAGTCAGCTAACATCTGCATCTCCTCATCCTCATCTGTAAAATGAAAATCCTGTCATCACAGAGCTGTCAGGAGAGATTCAACAAGCTAATCCATGTAGAGCGGAAAGAATGCTTCCTGGCATGTGTGAAGAAGTGCTGTTATTTTTCTGATCTTGTAAGAAACCCAGGAGTCAGGCCCTGCATGGTAGGCAAGAGGCTAAAGTCCTCGCCTTGCATGTGCTGGGTTCCCATATGGCCGTTGGTTTGTATTCCAGCTGCTCCATTTCCCATCGAGCTCCCTACCTGTGGCCTGGGAAAGCAGTCAAGGACAGCCTAAAACCTTGAGACTGCACCTGGGAAGAGTCTGGGTGCCGAGACTGGGAAGAAGCTCCAGGTTCCTGCCTTTGGATCAGCTCAACTCCAGCCACTGCACTTGGGGAGCAAGCCAGCAGATGAAGATCTGACTTTGCAATAAAAATATAAATCTTTCAAAACAAAAGAGGGAGGGGGGGAGGGAGGGAAGGAAGGAGGGAGGGAAGGAAGGAAGGAAGGACGGACAAATGGACGAATAGATCCAGGGGTCAGAGAAGCAGGTTGAGTCGCCCAGGGACACCTAGCTAAGAAAGGGCAGAGCCAAGCTCTCAGCCCAGGTCTGACTCTGGAGCCCACGTTCCTCCCATCACTTAGCACTGGTTCTTGAAAGAAGAGAAGGAAGAAAAAGAAAAGAGAAAAGAAAAGAAGGGAAAAGAAAAGAAAAGTGTGTCTATTTGAAAAGCAAAATGACAGGGAGGTGGGTGGGAGAGGAAGAATCTTCCATTCCCCAACTCACTCCCTGAATAGCCGCAATAGCTAGAAAAGGGCCAGGTTGAAGCCAGGAAACTGAGATGCTGTCTGGACCTCCCACATGGGTGGCAGGGGCCCAAGAACTTGGACCGTCAATCCGCTGTGAGTAGATTGTATATGAGCAGGAAGCTGGATCATAAGTGGAGCAGCCAGAACTCAAACCAGCTGATGTGGGGTGCCAGTATTCTAAGCATCAGCCTCACCTACTGTACAACAGCAGCCCCAGCACTGGGTCTCCACAGACACCCGAGAAGAGCAGAGTGTCTCAGGAATAGCACTATCAGGAATAAAGCCAGGTTTACAGGGTAGCCTTGTGGCATAGCTGGTGAAGCCACCTCCTGTAACATCAGCATCCCATATGCATGCTAGTTTAGCTCCCTGTTAATGGCCTGGGCAAAGCAGCTTAGGATGATCCAAGGGTTTGGCCCTCTGCATCCAAGTGGGAGACCCAGAAGAAGCTCTTGGCTCCTGGCTTTGGCATAATACGGCCCTGGCTGTTGCAGCCATCTGGGAGTGAACCAGTAGACGGAAGATATTCTCTCTCTCTCCCTGCTCTTACCGTAACTTCAGATTTTGAATAAATAAAATTATTCTCTTAAGAAAACAAACTCAGTTTGTCTTTTTCTTGATTACCAAAACAGTCCAGGCTCATTGTCAACAGCTGAGAAATGTGGAGCCAAGCAAAGAGGAAGTAGAAACCGTTAAGTTGAACAGAGCAGGATGCTGGTCTGAGGCAGAGAGTCCACAACAAATCATCCCAGCTTCAGCTCCTTTGGAACATCTGGAATGCCCTGCAGGAACCACTTGGACCATGTCTGCCCACCACCTGTGCTACAGGTCCCTTGCTACAGGCTACAAGCATGTGAAAACCATGGAGCTGCTCCCTTCTCCATGTCCTGTGCCTGAGATGTATAAAACCCAGTGCCCAGTACCTTGGGCAGCTGTTTCCCTTGCATGGTCACCTCTGCCAAGTGGAAGTGGGCCCGGGTTGTCTCCTGCCAGGGAGTGGTCCATCAGACACTTCTCCTAATAAACTCTGCCTAAACTAAAAGCCTCTCTCTCCCAAGTTGCCACTTAACCTAACAGAAACCTTTCCCCTCCACACAATGCTTTGTTTCCTTGGCCTTGTGAGGGCTTAAGAAGGGAGGAGACTGCTACTACATGCAAAGCTTTCCTTATCAGAGCCCAGAGGGGGACACTGCTGGTGTGCACTCTGACCAGCACACGTGGCCCCTTGCACCTCTCCACTACAGGAGGTCACCACCCTGAGGAAGCCACAGTCTCGCAGCTGTCAGGGTCACATGGTGGGATGCTGTGAGCCACAGGACTTAGCTCTCCCCCAGAACAGTGCAGGTCACTGAGAAAGCCCCGCGGGAGCCATGTGACAGGGATGCTGGGGGAGGTGGGGTGTCATGAGCTGGGACACAGATGGCCAGAGGTCTATGTGCCAAATGTCACCACTTTCATAGAATGGGCTGGGCTGAGCAAAGCCAACCCTGAGGTATGAATACCATTCAGTGAGAAGTTACCGTCCCCCAAGAGCCTCCCAGTAGTGGCTTTCTCTTCCAGGAAGGGAATTTGAGTGGGAAGAGAGTCCTCTAGGGAGAAGTGGAAATAGAGCCCGAGTTTCTGGTTCCTACCACTGTGGGTTCCCAACTCAGGGCTGCAAGCTGAGATGTGTGCGCTTCCCTTCCTGCCCCTCTCCACCCCGATAGAAGGCAACTGCAGGCTGGGGGGATGGCAACCTTCTGAATGGGCATCTTCACCCAGACACCCCAAAAGCCACCTGGCCCACACACCCACACCTGTGAACACAGAGGCTAAGGACTCACTGAGCATGGGGCCCACATCTGATGAGAAGAAAAGAGCCTGGGCCAGTCTGGTGGTGCAGCCTGATAAGCATTGCCTGTGCTGCCAGCATCCCATATGAACACTGCTTCTAGTCCCAGCTTCCTGCTGACATGTCTGGGAGGGCAGCAGAAGATGGCCCAGATGCTAGGACCCTGGCTACCTATGTGGGAGACCTGGATGGAGTTCCAAGCACTTGGCTGCTATAGCCATACAGTCATTTGGGGAATGAAGCCCTGGATGGACTGACTTTCAGATAAACCCATCTTCAAAAATAAAGACCAATTCCTTCACCCAGATTGCAGAACGGCAGTCCATCAGGGAGCAAGCACAGTCAGTCCATGTGGCCAGGGAGAGCAGAGCTGACCCCCAGGCCCACCTGCAGGTGCATCTAGCTCTTGCCTTTCTGCCAATGGGAACCAGTGGCTCTAAGGTACCCAAGGTCACAGCCCTGGAAGGTGATTCAATGGGATTCTCACATTTCAGTACAATGTGTACTGCTCCACTGGCTCAGGCTCACCCATACATCTGCCACCCCTAGCCCCAAACACATGCCTGGCCACAAGCCACTGTATCCATCCCAGGACTTGCCACTCACTGCTGGCTTCTGAAGTGTGTCTTACCTGACTGGTATATGACCACGTGAGACTGTGTGTATGTGAGATTGTATATGTGCTTGTGTGTATGTATGTGTGTGTGCACTTGGCTGCCCGGTCCTATAGGCAGAGGTCCTTGCTTGCAGTAGCAGTCCACACAGGTCTACACCTTCCCCTTGAGTTCTGTGGCATCAGGCTTTCAGAAGCCAGCCTAGAACACAGCTGGACCTCCAATGGGGAAACCGAGGCAAAGGTGTCACTGTGAGGGAGAGACAGGCTGCCCTGGCCTGTGAGCCTGCTGTGTCTCTCCTCTGACTGTGCAGCAGGTGGGGCCAAGCATAATCAAGGGAGGTCACTGTTGGGGGAATGGCTGGAGTGACAGGTGTGGGCTGTGGGCTGTTCACATGGTTCCAGGAGCAGCAGGCATGAGCCGGCTGGCCTGACCCTCAGACTTGGCTGCCTGGAGAGGCACAGGGCCTTTTCATGGTCCTGTAGCTGCTTAAGGCTGGGGCTGTTCTGGTCTTCCTCAGCCTTTGCTCTCAGCACCAAGCCTAAAGTCAGTTGTTGCATCTTGGCAGGCTCCAGAACCCAGGGAGAAGCAGGCGTACGAGGAACCAAGCCACTGCCACCGCTGCCACCATGGCCACCTCTTACTGCTGGTCCTGGCAGCTTCTTGGCAACCTAGCGAGGGCTGGCACCTTACAATTCACCCTTCATGCTCCCTGGGCTGAAGTCCTGGGATGTGCAAGTCTTTCCTCATGGTTGGTCCTCCTGGTTGTCCCATACCCCCTTTCCTGGCATCCTCCCACCGGACGCAGGAAAAGGCACAACTCCCACCCAACAGGACCTTAAAGGGCCCCCCTCCCTGTATAAAACCTCCCTGATCCCAACAGGGGCTGTTAGGAGGGGGACCTCCAGACCTAGCCTCTCCCCAACCCTGCACCTCCCCCACTGCCCTATGCATCTATGAGAACAGAGAGGAGAGCAATGCTCACGAGCCCAGGCAAGGCACTCAAGAGAAGAGGTTGTCATGGAAGCCAGTGCTGATCTGAATATTAAAAAAAAAAAAAGTCATTTTCTGATGGAAGCCAAGCTGTGTCTTGGCTGACTGTGTGACAGGGCGTGCTGTCAGGCATTCTTCTGAAGTCAGAGAAACTGGGTCTGTAGTTTCAAGTCTGTACAGGAAAAAATATTTAAAGAAAACATCCGATAGACAGCAAGCTACCAAGTGCATCCCTTGCAAGCTTCAAGTAATGGAAAAAGACACCTTGAATGAAGGGACAGAGAAACAGAGAAATGATTTATCCACCAGTTCATTCCCCAAATGTGCGATGGCAGGACATGGTCAGGCCAAAGCCATGGGCCTAGAACTTCCTCTAGCTCCCACGTGGGTGGCAGGGACCCAAGCAGGCGAGCTGTCACCTGCCGCCTCTCAGGGTGTGTGCTTCAGCAGGCAGCTGGATGGCAAGCAAAGCTAGCTCTTGAAGCACTTCTACAGGACACAGGCCTCCCACACACTGTGCCAAGGCCTGCCCTACCATGTTCTTTTCAAATGCCAGTCCGACCGCACAGTTCCCAGTTTTCAAGTCCCCAAAGACTGCTTTTTGCATTCCTGCAACACCCCCAGGTCATCCCACACCCTCACCTTGTTCTGGTTTCATTCCCAGACACCCAACCAAGACTATCTCTGCCTCCTCCTCTCTTTGCTGTCGCTAGCCACCTTTTTCCCTTGGTGTTATTCTTGCCATCAAACTGTGCTTTCCTTACAAGTGTAACATGCTCACACATCAGTGTTTGCGGCTGCGAGTTTGCACTAAATATCCCTCATTGGAGTGATTGGTGCAAGTCCCAGGTCCGGCTCCCGACTAATGCAGATCCCGGGGCAGTGGTGCTGGCTCAAGGACTTGGGGCGCTGGCACCCTCATAGGAAACCTGAGCTGGGCTTCCCAGTCAGCAGCCTTGGTGGATGTATTAGAAGGATAGGTTCTCTATGTCTCTCAAGTAGTAACAGTAATAGTAAAACTTTCAAAAAAAAAAAAAAATGTGTGATGAAAGTAGTATGTTGGGCTTTCCCAGCACATGGTAGGTACACTGGAAAACTCCAGAAGCTGAGAGGAATTGGAGAGAGGGAGCTGCCAGTGTGGGCTGCAGGTGAGCGTTACCTGTAAACTGACTTGAGTGAATCAAGGAGCAAAGGAACATGGACGCATGGCCTGGAACCCCTGCACCCCCTCCCAGTTACCAGGCTTCTTGCCCTGCCTGACTGCTGGGCAGCACCTCTTCTGCATGGAGGGGTCCTCCATCCCACGGGCAGTGTGTCCCGGCAGTGCACCTGGATCCTCCACACCGCCTGGAGCCAGTCATCCCTGTCCCAGGATACCTGTGCATAGCAGATCCTCAGCACACGCTAAGGGGGAGTTGTGAAACAGGGGCGACAGAGCACCCCTTCTCCGTGACCTGTTCAGTTGGCAGCTTGGGCCCCTCCTGTGTGCCAGGCCCAGTACTCCAGACTCCAGGCCCTGTGACGCAAAACCATTCTCATCCTTCCTATCTTTTTGCTTACACAGTCGGCCCATCAAAACGTATTCTTCCTTTATGCCTCTCAAAGGATGCTCCAGTAGACATCACGCCATGGCACAGCACCACATGACCCGCCTCCACTCTAGGTTTGGAACAACTTGGAATGGGGACCTTTGGGGACAGGATTCTTGATTATGACTAGGATCCAGTCCAGGCCAAAGAGAAGTAAGATCTGTTACTGAAAGAGCCTAAGGCAAGACAAGTGCTCAGCTAGAAAACCCCTCATGGAGACAGAGGCAGGGCACTGGCTGGAGGAGGTGGCCCCAGGCTGGCAGAGCCTGGCACGGTGTTTTCCTTTAGCTCAGTGATTCAGCTGCTGGGAACAAGCCCCAGGGCCCATGGCCAGAGGTGCACTCAAGCACAAAAATGCCTTATCACATCATTAGTCAGAACAGTGAAAGAGGCGCCAGACAATAAAGTCATTTAGCAAATGGAGATAGTGCTAGAGTATTACACAGCACCCAGCAGCAGTAGTCTTTTGAGTGTTTCTTCAAGGGCAGGCAGAGGGGAACCAAGGGTCAGGTGGGGCTGCGGTCTGGCCCAGAGGTTGCTTCAGAATGCCCGAGTGCACTGGCCACCTCTGGCCCAACTCCAGCGTCCTGCTAATACACACGCTTGGAGGCTGCGGTGGCCCAGGAAGTAGGTCTGTGCCACCCACGTGGGAGACCTGGATAGAGCTCCTGGCTCCTTGCTTTATTCTCCAGCATTCAGTAAGTGAAATGGCAGATACCTCCCCAACCCACCTTATTCTCGCTTTCTTGTATTTGTTTTTTTGTTTTGTTTTGTTTTTATTTTCCCCTTCTGCCTGTCTCTCTCCTTAAAAAATGAAAAAATATTTTCAGTGCTTTTACTGGTAATAAAATCAATACATTAGGCTGTTTTTAAAAATGCAGGTACATGGAAAAGTAAAAAGTAGAATATCAGGACCGGTGCTGTAGCCAAGCAGGCTAATGTTCCACTTGCTAGTGCTGCCATCCCATATGGGCACCAGTTCGTGTCCCAGCTACTCCACTTCCGATCCAGCTCCCTGCTTGTGGCCTAGGAGAGCAGCAGAGGATGGGCCAAAGCCTCGGGCTCCTGCACCCTGTGGGAGACAGGGAGAACGCTCCTGGTGTCAGCTTTGGATCAGCCCAGTTCTGGCCATTTGGGGGAGTGAACCAACAGATGGAGGATCTCTCTCTGTCTCTCCTGTCTATAATATCTGCCTTTCGAATAAAAATAAATAAATAAATCTTTTTTTTTTTTAAGTGAAAGAACTTCTAGAACTATACCATCCAGAGGCAACTGGTGTTGATAGCTAATAACATCCATGTAGAATGCGCATACATGAAGACACAAACATGCTTGTGTATATATACATGAATATGTACATATGGACCTCAAAAACTTTTTTGCACCAAATAAGCTCATTTTTAAAAAAAAGGTATATATTTATCTAATTGAGAGGTACAAGGAGATACAGATAGAATCTGCTGACCCAAAACCCAAACACCCACAATGACCGGGGCAGAGCCAGGTGGAAGCCAGGACAACTGGAAACTCCATTCTGGTTCCCCAGGTGCATGGCAGGTGCCCAACTACTTGGTCGTACAACCTCTGGCGATGTATACAGTAGGAGGCTAGAACCAGAACTCCAATAGGCAGCATGAGTTTCCCAATCAGCAGCTTATGCACAAGGTCAAATGCTTGCCCTAACTTCTCTCTTAAGGCAATTTTCCATGTCTTTCTTTGAAGGAACCTTATATGTACAAAACAGGGCCACACATAAGATCAGCTTCTCCCTTGTGCTGACGACTCGACTCGTGCTCCACAGCGGGACACACAGAGACAAATCCTTTCTTTCTGGACATTGTGCAGGCCAAAGTGACAGCTCTAAACATATCTTGACACAAAAGCTCATCCTGTGTTTTCTGCATGTGCCCTGGGGTGCTGGGTTCCCTTAGAAGGCTGCGCAGGTGCACCCACTGCCCAACACTGCCCCACATTGCTGCAACGGTACACGTTTCATCTTTGCCAGCAGTGCAGGTGCAGGGAAGTTTCATAGCTGGCTTACTCTGTTTCTCTTACACAGGGCTACGTTCCTTTTCACATCTTGGACTGCTATTTACTAGAGCTATACACCCTTAGTAACTGGAAGAGTAATGCAAATCTTAATTTAAAAAGATACAGTTACATAGGTAAGATAAACCTATACAGGTGACTCTGTGTAGGTTAGATATGTGTATATAAATATCAGCTTTACCCTTCCAAATGGAAAGGCAGAGAAGTACGCATGAAGACACACACTTGGGGTGCTCTGCTGTGTCCTGGCTGCGGGCTGGTTTGATGCTGCCTCTAGGGTCCCTTACATCACATCATGAGGTTCTGAGGGCTTCTCCTTCCTCCCTCAACATCAGGGTTTACCCTAGAGGTTGAGACACAGGTTGGAGTAACTCTTAGAAGGGAGGGGCTAGGTCCTCATCCCGGCTCCATTGCCCACTCCAGCAGCCTGCTAACATGCAGGAAACCTGGGTGGCCACAGGTGAGAGTTCAAATCACACGAGTGCCTTGCCCCTGCCTTCCCTGTGGATGTTTGGGGTGTAGGCCAGCACATGGGAGCTGTGTCTTTTTAAAAACATCTCAACGTGGCCTGTCATCATGACAAGCAGCGTCTCAGCCCTTGGTGACCTGCTAGAGAAACAGACTGGAGGACCTTCATACACCCACCCATTCCCGGTCTGCAGAGATCCTGTGCCAATGGTTTAGAAGGCTGCTTGGGGAGCAGGGGTAGGAGGGAGGTTCTGGTACGCTTGGCTCCGCACCACCCTGATGGAGGACAGGCAAAGCTACAGGCCACACCCAGCCCCTCAGCCTACTCCCCAGCTGTCCCCTAAGGGTTGCCTGGCACCAGGCGTTCCAGGAATCCCTGAGGTCCTGGGAAGCTACAATGACACCCTTGTAGGCCAGAATGTCACACAGCTATCAAAACCAACGCGAAGGTCCATGTTTGACCTAGGTGCAAGACACCGTCAGAATGCCTGCAGCCCATGCAGGTTCTAGCGTGGCTGCCAGTTCTAACTTCCTGCTAATTCAGAGCCTGCAAATACAGGGTGGGCAGGAGCAAGGTCATCGTCACCCATCTGGGGACCTGGCTGGAGATCCCAGCTCTCAGCTTCAACATGGCACAATGGATGGGGGTTCTCTGTCTCAAATTAAAAAACAATCAGGCAGTTTTGAGTAAAGCAGCTGGCATTGGGCGCCACACCCATGGAGCTGCATACAGATTCAGAACATGCACGGCTGAACCAACTCCTGCAATTCCAGTGGGCTGGGGCCCTGCAAGAGAGCCCTGCCACCCCTCCCCGCCCTCCCTCCTCCAGGACACACCCGACAAAAGGGCACGTGAAACTATGAAACTGCCAGCTGGAGTCTGCCCTCCCTCCCAAGCCCTCTTCCCAGTCCCTGAGTTGCACAAGGAACTGTGGGCTCACAACTTCATCCGCTTTTTTTGAAAAGTCATTTTTGCAACCCCAGCAGGCTGAGCCTTACAATCGCAAGACAGAGAAACGAAAAAAGGATGAGGAACCACAAGCTGAGTGATTTCAGGAGCGGGGGCGGAGGGGAGGTCCCGACTGGCCCAGCGGAGCGCGTGGGGGGTCAGGGCCTGGTGGAGAGCCAGAGGTTGGACACAACGCAGGGAAAGCACCCCCAGTTGGGGAAGCAGGGGTGTGGGTGGTGCGGACGACACATCCACACCTGCGCGCCTTGCAGGGCGCCTGCCCAGGGGGGCTGCAACTTTGCATCTTTTCCGAGTGTGACCACCTCACACACACACGCCCACGCTGCCCGCAGGCTGGGACCACCTTCCCGAAATGCGCCCCCTCCCCGGGCGGCCTCTGCGTGAGCCAGACTGCGTACCTTGGAGGAGTTCCTTTTGGGGCCTCGGGCTCCTTGCCTGGGACTATAGGCGTACTCTACCTCTGGCCGTGCAGAAAGAGGATTCCCTCGCCCCCTGCGCCCCAGGCAGGGTGGGTCCCGGGCAGGCGCCGCCCCCACGCCCCCACGCCCAGCCCGCTCATTCGCCACCGGCCGGAGGGCGAGTCAGGTGTGGCGAAGTTCAGGGGTTTTCTGTTAAGAATGTTAACAACCTCGTTAGAAGGGAGCAGCCCTTACCCCACCTGCTGCCTGTGAGCGCCTCTCCTAGAGGACCACTCCCATGATGTTCCCGAGGCGTGGGGGGCTACAGGGCAGGGGGACATGTCCACCTCAGCGTGCGTCCCCGGAGGCATCTGGGTTGTGCGCACGGTCCGGGGCATGCGGGATTCAGAAACGACTTTTGTCAATGATGTCTTGGAGAAATGGCGGCTGCTTCCCGCTGGGGAGTGGGGCTGGGGAGTGGGGCTGGGGAGTGGGGCTGGGTCCCGCCCTTCCCTGCCCTTCCCTGCCCTTCCCTGCCCTTCCCTGCCCTCTCCGCTTCCACCCTCCCCGCCTCCGCCCCAGGAGTCACTTTGGCCTTGGGAGACCTGGTTTTCAAGGGCTTAATGCTGAAGAAATGTTACCTCCATGGACCGCTGGAAGGGTTTCGGGTGGCATTTAGGGCCTTGGCTTCCCCATCCAGACAACGGGCAGCCACACCTGGCGGCCTTGGAGGTGTCTGTGGGCCCTGGGTGGATGCCCTGCGGCTCTGCACCACATCTTGTCGCTGCTGGGCCTGCCCGCAGGAGGCAGCATCCGTGCCCTCAAGCCAGTGGTGCAGGCGTGGCCCTGGAGCCCTGGGGGCTAACCCTGCCCTGACTGCACCCCTCCCCACCCCTGGAACCCCTGCAGGATGCCAGGCCTGCTTCTTCTGGCTCAGATCCCCTTCCAGGGGCAGCTCCTTCCTCTGCATGCCCGGCACCCACCCCCAGGAATCCCACTTCCCTGAACACCTTCCCCACGGGACACGTTTTTTTTTTTTCTTTACACTCTTCCTCTTTCTTCATAATGAGTGCATCCCCCTAGCATCCCACAGCTTCCCCACCCCCTGGAGCTGTTCTCCAAGCCACCCATACCTCCCACATCTCCCACCAGCCAGGTGCCCTGCCTCGGGGGACTTGGAGAGAACTAGGACTGGCCTGTTCCCTGTGGACACCCCTGGGAGGAAAACCAGAGGGTAGTGGATGCCCTGGTGGGTGGCTGAGGAGTCTGCAAGGGCTCAGAACTCAGCCTTAATGAGTCCGGGGCAGGGCGACCCTGGAGGAAGGAGTGTCTCCCTTGAGAAGCTGGGTGAGGCTTGACCCAGTGAACACAGTGGCTGGGGGAAGGTTCCAGACTAGGGAACACCTTGTGCGAAGGCCCTGGAGAGGGGAAATCGCCAGCGCCCAGGGCCCTGGAGGCAGGAACCAGACCCCGGCCTTCCACAGCTTCCTGAAGACAGACCTTACAGAACATGTCAGGTGTTGTCAGCTGGTGCCCAGCTCTAGGCCAGTCCCCTCCTAGCCAGGCCGCTGACACAGCCAGGATCACAAGGGTGGCTGCCCTGCCCTGCTCCCAGCCTTCTGCCCCACCCCCGAGAAGTCCTGGGGTGCAGAGAGGTTGGGTCTGTGGAGCTCCCCCAGGCAGAGCAGCCTCTTGGGGCCCTCTGGACTCATGGGGGCTACCTGGGGCATCAGGGTTAGAGGCTGCACCTCCACTGGGGCTGCGGGCTGCCGTGGGGGTCACTGTCAAGGGCAGGCATCTGTGACAGCAATGAAGATGCCACAGCAGGGGGCATCCCAGCCCCCATGGGAGTGCAGGGCTTCAGTCCTGGGTCTGTGCTGAGCCCAGCTTCCTGCTAACGCACACCCTGGGGGGCAGCAGGGGATAGCTGAAAATAGCCTGGGGCCCTGTCACCCATGTGGGATACCTGGATTCACTTCCAGGCTCCTGGCTTCAGCCTGGCCAGCTGTGGCCATTGAAACCATTTGGGAGGCCCAATATGGTAGCCTAGTAATTAAAGTCCTCACCTTGCACATGCTAGGATCCCATATGGACATCGGTTCATAGCCCAGCTGCTCCACTTCCCTTCCAGCTCCCTGCTTGTGGCCTGGGAAAGCAGTGATAGATGGTGCAAAGCCTTGGGACCCTGTACCCACGTGGGAGACCCAGAGGATGCTCCTGGCTCCTGCCTTCCAGTTGGTTCAACTCTGACCATTGCAGCCATTTGGGAAGTGAACCAATGGTTCAAAGACCTCATCTTTTCTATGTAACTCTGCTTTTTAACAAAAATGAATAAAGCTGAAAAAGAAAGAGCAAGAAAGAAAGGAAATAAATGTCCAAGTATCCTATCCTGATTCCCAAATGTCTCTTCAGAAATTCATGTTAGTAAAAACCCAAGCCGTCTCCCACCTGGGCATCCTGTTTATTCTTACATACCTTCAGTCTCGCTTTGACAACGGAAGGGAACAGTGAGCACGCTGTGCTTTGTTTCCATACTATTACTACAAGGACAACATGTGCCATGGGACCGTGGCCTTGAAGAAGGAGGAACAATGACTCCGGAGTGGGCCTGTGACAGCCAGCAGTCACACTGCCCACATTCCCACAGCACAGTGCCTGGGTTCGAGGCCCAGCTCCCTGCTCATGTACCTGGAAGCAGAAGACAGCCCTACGCGTGGGCCCTGCCACCCACGTGGGAGACTTGGATGACGTGCTAGGCTCGCGGCTTCGCCTGGCCGAGATCTGCAGGCATTCAGGGAGTGAACCAGCATGTGGAGGATCTCTCTGTATGTTCTGCCTTTCAAATAAATAAATCTTTTTAAAAGCCCTATAATCCAACAAGAAGACATATCTAAGTGTTCAAAGCAGCACAGTTTAAGATAGTTAAAAGTAGAAGCAACTTGGGCCCGGCACGATGGCCTAAGCAGCTAAAGTCCTCACCTTTAGCGCCTGAATCCCATATGGGCGCTGGTTCTAATCCCGGCAGCTCCACTTCCCACCCAGCTCCCTGCTTATGGCCTGGGAAAGCAGTCCAGCACAGCCCTAAGCCTTGGGACCCTGCACCCGCGTGGGAGACCTGGAAGAGGCTCCAGACTCCTGGCTTTGGATTGGTGCAGCACCGACCATTGCGGTCACTTGGGGAGTGAACCATCAGACCAAAGATCTTCCTCTCTGTATATCTGACTTTGCAATGAATAAATAAATAAATCTTGAAAAAAAAAACTAGAAGCAACTTGAATGTCCATCAGCTCATGCATGCACAAATCCCATGTGGTTTTCATCCATCCAGCAGGGTTTGCCTTTGCAATGGCAAGGGGGAGGAACTGCTGACAGCAGGAGGCCAGGTGGCCTAGGCAGATTTGCCACATAGTGTGCGATTTTGTTACATGATCTGCCCAAACCTGAATGCAACGCAGTTGAAGGACAGACCCGCAGCAGAAGGCGAAGAGCCACACTAGCCAAGGGCTGGGGCTTGGAGCGTGGCAAGGGGGTTAACAAATGATGGAATGATGCGACTGTGTTAATACTAGGTTGTGGTGATGGTTGCACAACTCTGCTAATACACTAAAACGCTGAATATGCATTTTAAGTGCGTGAAGGGCTTAGTATATGAAATATATCCCAGCAAAGGAATTTATTTAAAAATAATAATAATAATAACCTACAGAGCGTAGGTGGAGGAAATCTTGCTGGGCTGAAAAGTGTTGGGAACACCGCCCTCTGGTGGTTATTCTCAATATAGCAGTAGGCAGCCGAGGAAGCCGGTGCCTTGCTATCCCAGCACTTTCCACAAGAGGGCAGAACAACACAGGAGTTCCTTACGCTGTTCCTTGAGTTCGGCCACCCTCTGGGGACGAAACGCTGACTGGTCCTCATTCCCTTCACATCCACGCAGGTGCAGGTGTAGGCGTCCAGAGACTGAGGAAGGAGTGAAAAAGAGCCAGGCTGTGGCAGGACTGGCTGCAGCAGCTGCCCCTGAGCCTTAAACCCACAGTGGCAGAGGAGGCAGATCTGGGCACCAACACCAGTCATGACCATTCTGGGGCTCTGGAAAAACTTGTATTTTTTTCTTCGTTGTTCCTTTCTTGGAGGCAGGTGGTAAGAGAGCGAACTCAGAATTCTCCACTGTGCTGGTTTGCTGCCCAAATATCCGCAGCAGCCAAGGCTGGCCCAGGCCAACACTGTCAGCTGGAACTCAGTCAAGGTCTCCCACGTGGGTGGCAGAGACCCCACTGCTCACCCTCCCTACTTCCTCCTGACATCCGCACCAGTAGAAAGCTGGCGTCAGGGGCAGGAGGCAGGGAGCAAGCCCAAGCACTTGGACGTGGGTTGTGGGCGTTTTCTCGGCTAGGCTCAATGCCGGCTCCCGGCACTGCGAAGATGTGACTAGGTAGATGTGATTCCTAGACGCACTGTTTACTCGTTCGTGTGCTGCAGTCTCTGAGGATATGATGTGGGGACGGGGACCCAGGCCCTCCACAGGCCTGGACGATTATTTCCAAAAAAGGAGAGTTTAGTGTGGCTGTGCAGGGAGATACGGGTTCAAAGACTCCTGCCCCGTGACAGGAACTCTCTTTGTCCCTGGGAGTCCAGCAGCAGGCGAGGAAGGTTCATCAGGTGACAGCTGGGGACACTGGGGGTCAAGGACAGCCTGAGCCAGTGCCAGGGAGGGACAAGCCTGGTACCTGCTGGGCGCTGATCGAGCTGAGGTGGGTGGGGCTCCTTTGGCAATGGAGATGGAGAGGGGGTTGTGACCATGAACATGGACCGGCATGCAGAGCAGCAGACAAAAGGAGCCAGAAACATGTAGAAGCAAGTGCCTGGAGACAGAATGCTGGCTGGGAGCTGCCAGCGCTGGGGGTGGGGCCGGGGTGCACCAGGGGCAGGGCAGTGGGCGAAGCAGGGCAGTGGGGTGGGGGACTGGGGTTTCCTTTCAGGGTGGAGAAGCCAGAAGCGGAGGTGATGGTGGCACACCACTGACTGTGTAAGACGCTGTTGAACTGTAGGTGACAGATTGCGTTCATTTAACCCTGGAGCAGCTTCCAGGGGGAGTACACCCCGGGGGGCAGCAGGTGACGGATCGGTGTTTGGGTCCCTGACACCCACGTGGGAGACCCAGATGGAGCTCTGAGCTGCCCACTGTGGGTGGGGGGCGGCACTTCCTCTTCTCTCTGCTCTTCAAACTGATCAATGAAGGCAAGAAACTTTTCTCCTTAAAAAGAGCAGTGACTGGGCTCAGTGCAGTAGGGCTGAAGTCCCCGCCTGGTACACGCTGGGATCCCATATAGGCGCCGGTTCTAATCCTGGCAGCCCCACTTCCCATCCAGCTCCCTGCTTGTGGCCTGGGAAGGCAGTCGAGTACGTCCCTAAGCCTTGGAACCCTGCACCCGCGTGGGAGACCTGGAAGAAGCTCCTGGCTCCTGGCTTTGGGTCAGCTCAGCTCTGGCCATTGCGGCCACTTGGGGAGTGAACTAGCAGATGGAAGACCTTTCTTTCTGTCACTCCTTCTCTCTGTAAATCTAACTTTCCAATAAAGAAAGAAAGTAATATATATGTATTATATATTACGTACTACATACGTATTATATAAAGAAGAAGAAAAAGAGTAGTGATCAATCGATGTGACCTTTCTCTGCAGGAAAGCAAGAACTCGGAGTGTGGAATTTAGCGATGCCCCGTTCCAGGGCTGGGAGGGGATGCTTCAGCAGCTCCTGAGCATGCGTCTTTGCAGGCATGGGGACACGGGGTGCTTAGGAACATGTGGGGAGCGAGTTAGGGCACGAGTGTCGCCATGACCATTTCTCACAACTCCATGGCTAAATGTCCCAAACCCTTTGGCTGTTTTGAAACTCACCAGCCATACAGGCTCCCTGCGGTTGCCCTGCCACACCACACATCAGCAGAACCCAATCCTCCCACATCACGGGCACTACCCACCTGGTGGTCAGCCTCTGCCCTCCTTCCCCCCATTCCTCCCAGCCCATTAGCCACCCCCGCACACTTCACCCCCTCCAGGCCCATGGGCCAGCTCGGAAGGCAGATTTTGCTGCATGACTGAATCGTAGCCCAGGCATTCGTGATCCAGGCTTGGGACACGCCTGTCCACACCAGGACACCTGCACTGCGGTCACCAGGGACGGCAGGTGTCTACCACGTGCTGCTCTCCTCTGCTGTGAACGCAGACCCTGGGGTGGGACTGCTGGATCCAACATGGACGGCGTTGAAGGTGGGGGCAGATGGAGGCAGGGATGGGGCGGGGGGAGGCAAGGAGAGGTCATGAAGGTCCCCAGGGGCATGGAGAGGCAGGAGATGGCTGAGCCGCAGTGCAGCTGACAGCTGTGCTGCCCGCTCCTACAGTGGGGGTAGGTCCTGCTGGCTATAGGCAAGACCCACGCGTTCATCCGTTTCACTACAGAGCACACCCTGGCTTGTGCACCTGCAGGGACAGCAGCCTGCTGCCTCCAGATGCACGCTCAGATCTGAGGTTGAAGCAGGGCCCCTGATGTTCTCGGAGGACCTGAACTTGCATGCAAGCCAAGCTGCAGGGGACTCAGCCCTACCCACACCCTGGCTGCCATGGCTCGCGGCCCTTGCCTGCTGTGGCTGCAGGGCTCGGAGTGCTGGGTGGGCAGGGCTGGCCTGGGCAGAGAAGAGACCAGATACCTTCTGTCCCTGGTTACCAATTTCTCTTTTTAAAATTAAATTTTATGGGCCCTGCACCATAGCCTAGTGGCTAAATTCTCGCCTTGCATTGCCAGGATTCCGTATGTGAGCCAGTTCATATCCCAGCTACACTACTTCCCGTCCAGCTCCCTGCTTGTGGCCTGGGAAAGTAGCAGAGTACAGAGCAAAGCCTTGGGACCCTGCACGTGCGTGGGCGACCCCTCCCCTCCAAAAAAGCTCCTAGCTCCTGGCTTTGGATCGGCTCAGCTCTGCTGTTGCAGCCACTTAGAGAGTGAATCAGCAGATGGAAGATCTGTCTCTCCTCTCTGTAAATCTGTCTTTCCAATAAAAGTAGCAATCTTTTTTTAAAAAGGAGTATCCTTATACAAGAAACTTTGGGGTCTGTTTAAAAAATAAGATAAAATTTTGTTATCTATTCAATTTCTTTAATAGGCAGCAAGACAGGGAAGGAGGGAGGGAATACAGTGGATACATCTTGCATCCACTGGTTCCTGCCCCAGATGCTCACAACAGCTGGGGCTGAGGTCCTGGCCAAAGCTAGGGGCCAGGACCTCAGCCCAGGTCTCCGGCAGGGGTGGTGGAGACCCGCATACTTGAGCCATCCTCCAGGGCTCCCAAGGCTGCTCAGCAGCAGCGGGGGGCTGGAATCAGGAGATGTGCCAGGGCTTGAACTCAGATACCCCAAGTTCCCCCAGGACTCCAACAACTGCCCTGGCAAACCCTTCCAACGCCCTGGCAGCTGTTTCCTCATTTGCCGCTGCAGCGGCTGCTTCGAGGCCATGTGAGCGCAGGCTGCAGCGCGTGGCCGTTACCCCGCATTAGCCTTTCCACCTCCTGTCCACAAGCTCCTCGCAAGGTTTCCCAGCGCGACAGCCCAGTGGCTGTTGAGATCAGGTGGTTGAGAAACCAGAGAAGGAAATGAGGAAATGTCGCTGGCCTCGGCCTCATTCTAGAGAGAGAACCCTAGAAGAATTGTGAAATATATTTCTTAGCAGTTCTCTTTTTGTTGTTGTTGCTGTTGTTTTAAAGACTTGTTTATTTTTAATTTTTTAGACATTTATTTATTTTTATTGCAAAGTCAGATATACGGAGAGGAAGATCTTCCCCAAGTAACCGCAACAACCATAGCTGAGCCAATCTGAAGCCAGGAACCAGGAGTCTCCCCCGGGTCTCCCATGCAGGAGCAGGATCCCAAGACTTTAGGCCGTCCTCGGTTGCTTTCCCAGGCCACAAACAAGGAGCTGGATGGGAACCAGGTCTGCCAGGATTAGAACCAGCGCCCATCTGGGATCCTGTCAGTTCAAGGCGAGGGATTTAGCCACTTGCTAGGCCACCAGAACGACCGCTGTTAAGATCTCTTTATTTTTACTGGAAAGGTGGATTTACAGAGAGGAGAGATAGAAACAAGAGGAGCAAGTTCACTCCCCAACAGCTGCAGCAAGCAGAGCTGATCTGAAGACAGGAGCTTCCTTCAGGTCTCCCATGCACAAGAGGGTCCCAAGGCTTGGAGCCATTCTCTGCTGCTTTCCCAGCTTGCCTCAAGCTGAGACCCAAGGGGCCTTTCCCCTCCTGGGTCTCATGGCCGTCTTCCCAGGTCGATGTCCACACTGTCCTTTCAGCAGCCACATGGTCTCCCAGAGTGCGCTATGCCCCAGTCCCGGCTCAGCACACACTGAGTTCTCTGTGAAACCCTTGTGCAGACAAGACTGTCACATCACCACTTATTTCTCGGAACAAATTCCTAGCACTGGAATTGTTGGGTACCAGGCCTGCTTCGTGGCATCCGCTTTCTCATGCTTGTTGTCTTCTGAGTCCTACGATACCAAGCGTAAGAAAAAAACATACAGGTTCTTTAACCACCTGGGGGCCCAGGCACCCAGCTCCCTTCTGGAAGCAGCTAACATGATTGGTTTCTAGAGAATTCTTGATAGTTGATTATGTATACTTTCTGTCCCTTTAGCATGCTGTAAAAGCAAAAATCCTCGAGGAAAAATGAAACACAGCACTGTGAGCCTTATGCACGGGCTGCCAGCTGTTCTCCCCAGATCCACTTTGTGTTTATCTAAAGCAGGCCCCACACAGGAGAGCAGCCACACTCAAGGGTTGACACCGTCTTTCTTGCTCCGTGGGTGCTGGGACAGTGGCTGTCATGTGGCAGGATCTTCAGGCACAGGGAGTAGCTTTGTAACCTCCTGGCAGGCTGGTGCAGAAGGAAGCCCAGATGTGTCCCCAGGCCCCGGCCCAGGCCACATCTGTTGCTGGTCCAGCTCTTCAAGGCAACACCACTGCCCTCACTTCCTCCTCTTGGCTGGGGGTTATTTCTGTCTATGCCAACCTCCAGTGACCTGGGCAGCCCTGTCATTTGGGACCCCGCATTGTAATTCCTTGCAGACACTCCAAGCTCACGTTGGCTCTCAAAGCAGCATGCCCCTTCACCTCCACCATCAGATTGCACGTGGTCTTGGTGACAGGAGCATGCCGCCATGGCTTCTGCAAGGGGACAGGTGCGCCAAGCAGAAGGGGACTGTGAGGCTGCAGTGGTGCAGGTAGGGCTGCTCGGGGCAGGGGGGTGGACAAGGGCATCCGTGACCCCTGCTGCCTCATGTACAGCAGCTGTGGATGCTGCAGCCTGCCTTGGGGAGTGCACCAGAGCCCCCAGGGGACTTTCCAGGCCTCCCGCAGCCAGGGCTGTTTCACCTCCTGTTGTTCCTGCCCTCCACTGGGGCCCTCAGCTGTGCTCCCAGGGGGACTGCTGTGGGGCAGGGGCTTTGGGTGTCACTTTTGTAGATTTTCATTTATTTCCTGCAATGAATTGAGTTCAGTATTTTAAATTCCCTTTTTACTTAAAAGTGGCTTAACTTTTGATGAAGTTGTTTTCATTATTGAACATTCATACTATTTTGTTTCAATATCAATATTTTCATCTGTTTTAGGTGTATGACTGTGTAACATGCAGAAAACTTTAACAAAAGAAAAAGAAGAAATCTTCATAAAATGAAATCAGGAACTGGATGGACTGGCTACAATGTCATACTCCGTGATAGTAGGTCTCCCACCAAAGATTTATTTAAATAATTTAAATAAATTTTAAAAATAGATTATTTGAAAGACAGGAATAGATATAGACACACCTCCCATCTCCTGGCTCACCCCTCAGATACCCACAACAGCTGCAGCTGGGCCACTCCAAAGCCAGCAACTGATCAACCTCTGCGTGTAGCAGAGGCCTGGGTACCACCTGCCGCCTTCCAGGGTGAGCATGGGCAGGAAGCTGGAGTCTGAAGCAGAACTGGGACCCAGGTGGGCAGGCAGTCCAACATGGGCTGCAGGTGTCTCAAACGGCCACTTAACCACTAGGCCCTGCACCTGCCCACCAAATGGCCACTTCTATGGATGTCATTTACTCTGGCAAGTTAGGGCTCTAGGATACAAGTCAGTCCTCCCTCACAGCATGGTTGAGAAGTAAGCACTGTTTACTCTGAGATGCAGATAAGGAACCCCCTACTCCCTCCAGAAGCCCCTCTATTCTGTGCCCTAAGCATGGCATTGTCCTCCATCTCCCAGCATTTCTGATGCCTCAAGCTGGGCCTGCCGCTTCTGTGAAAGCAATTATTTGGGTCTGCCGGGTAGGGAGTGGGGAAATGGGTGGTCAGGGTGGTGTGGAGGGGCACAGGCACTAAAAAAGGAGGTGAGGTCGCCAAGTTCCCTTGGTGGGGTGGGAACCCTGTCAGAAGCTCATCTCAGAGCTGCTCCAGCTGGGTGACAAGGGGCCATTGGATGCTGATGAGGGGTCTCTCCGGTGGACAGTGAAGCCCTGGGCACTTCCAGGGCCCTAGTGAGCCTAGGCCAGCAGGTTCTGTTACCAAGTGTGGCTAAGCGGAGGGTGGCCCGAGGGGAGTCCTCCAGGAATGACCAAGGAGGGCAGTGGCATTAACGATCTGCTGCAAAGACAACCAGATCCTCCTCATCACACAGAAGAGCCAAGTAGCCTGCTCCAGCCACACAGCCAGTCCCTGGCAGGACCGGGACCCACCGGCCTGGCTCCAAGTCCAACCAAGTCCCCACTTGACTCATCTGTTGCTCATCACGTGCTGGAAACAAGGCCTCCAGACAAGAAGGTGGGAAGGGGAGACTGGGAAGCCAGGAGGAGCCGGGCAGGGCCTAGATAAGCCATCGGCACTTTGGGCTACAAACCCTCAGCGGCTTGCAGTTGAGACAGACCCCAGAAACACTCAGAGAACGTGGGAAGATGTGGACTGCATGTGGGCTGGATGTGGGTGGACATGGGTCTTTTCTGGATCCACAGACTGATGCATTGAAGTCGCAGAGGCAGTCGCAGGAACGGAGCCCAGAGTAAGGGGTGTTGCTCCTGGCTTTAGACTCCCAGCGCTGGGAGGGTGAGTGGGGCATGGCACCCATGCACTGGTCTGTGGAAAGGGAAACTGAGGCTTAAGAGTTCATGAGCAGGGCCCAATGTGGTAGCCTAATGACTAAAGTCCTCACTTTGCATGTGCTGGGATGCCATATGAGCACAGGTTCATATCCAGGCTGCTCCACTTCCCTTCTAACTCTTTGCTTGTGGCCTGGGAAAGCAGTTGAGGATGGCCTAAAGCCTTGGGACTCCCTGCACCCGCGTGGGAGACCCAGAGGAGACTCCTGGCTCTTAGCTTCAGATCAGTTCAGCTCCGACCATTGCAGCCATTTGGGGAGTGAACCAGTGGATGGATCATCTTTCTCTCTGTAAATCTGATTGTCCAATTAAAAAAGAAAGGTCATCAACATCCAAGACTATCACTGATGGTGACAGAGGCAGAGCCTGGTCTGTGACATCCTGTGTGGTTCCCCTTCCCCTCGGTTCCCAGGTCACACACCTGCTGAGTAGTTCTCTAATTGAATATGACCCATGTCTCTCCCTTTTCTGCCTGGCTTTGCTCAAGCTTTCTCCATCTTCCTTCAGGAGCGTCGCAGAGTCCTGAGGGTCCTCGAGTCCTCCACATCACTGCCCACACAATTGCCCGTGTTGCCTCCCTCCCCACCCTGGGGGTGGGGTAGGTTAATACCGTACAGGCTCCTTTAGGGTGTGTGTCTCCCTAGAGCACCCAGGCTCTGTCTCTTGGGCCATCTCACACCTTATATTCTGCTCTCCCCAAAACTCTTATTAGAGTTTGCCCAGTAGTATTGCTTTACTGCTTACCAGGCTGCCAGCTCCAAGGTCCCTGATCTTGTCTGTCCTGTTTCCAGGCTATTCCCAGTTACCCAGTCCAGCACTGGACAGGCAGGGGACCCTCATCCAACAGCAAATGAATGCTGGACCAATTTCCTGAGCGTGCAGCGGTCCAATGCCCCGGGGCTCCATAGGGTACCTCGCTTGAGTTAGTCTTGGCTGCCATTGCCTGGACCCGCACCTGCACTCAGAGTTTGTCCCGAAGCGCCACCAAAGACCCAGCCAGTCTCCGATGAATGAATGAATGAATGAATGAATGAATGCCTCTGTGTCTTATATGCCTCACCCCCAGGATACCTCTCACCGAAAAGGCTGTTGTGGGAGGACAGGGGGCAGACATCTGGGCCAGTTAGGGGTGTGCCACTTTGGATAGGAAACATCCAAGTCGCACTGGGCAGGAATCTTCCAGGCCTGAGGAATTTGAAGAGAGACCCCCTGCTGGGAGTGGGGTGGGGGCAAGGGTGAAGGTGGCGCAGTCTGTAAAGGTGTGCACCCTGGGAGCCAATGAGGAGTGTGGATGGGGTCAGTGGGCGCCTAGTCAACCGCCTTTCCCCTGCAGAGTCTTTTGTGGGGTGACAGGGGGCACAAAGGTGTTCCCTTCCCTGTCTCTCACACACCAAGGATAGTGTAAGCATTGTCTATGCTGGGCACTGCACTAAGTACCTGTGCTGCGATCCTAAAAAACTTGGACTCAAATAGGGTTTAGCCAGCAGGTGGCAGAAGTGGTTGCCTGTCCTGGAGCCCAAGTTCCCAGCTCCTGTGATGGGCCCGTTGCTTTGACCTGCACACTAACTGTCCATCTCTTGCTTGCCGGCCTGCCAGTGTCCTGGCGGCAGGGGCAATGTGGTAATCTTACCTGTGTCTCTCCAGCTCCTGGTACAGAGCTGGACACAGAATCGGCGTCTGGCAGGATGGAGACCATGAACAGAAAGTGTAAGCTTGTAATGCTACTCCTCAGACACACACAAGAACCTGCACAGGGCGAGGCCGAAGCCAGGAGCGGGGAACACAGTCCAGGTCTCCTGTGTGGGAGTCAGGGACCCACTACCACTGCCTCCTGTGAGTGCATGACAGGAAGCTGGAACCGAGAGAGCTGACCCAGGCCCTTGGGACTGGGTGTGGCTGTTTCCATCAGTGTCTTAACCATTGGGCCAGACACTGGCTCTGGGTGGAGGTGGGTTAAGAACATCCGTTTCTGCCCCCTTGCATGGTGATGAACTCTACAGGAACTATGGGCAGTCTTGTTAGGTGCCGCCTGCCGCGCTGGCCATACACCTTCTGACCTGGGTCTTTTCTGATGTGATTTCCTGCACAGCCGTTGTCACTGAGCCTGGGACTCTGAGCCCTGGGCTGAACTCGGGGCTGTGGGAAGCAGGAGTTGTCAGATCCGTTTTTGCTGCGGCTCCCCTGACCCAGCATTCTTTCTTGAAGGCTGTCCCATGGGACAGAGCCACTGGGAGGCCATGCTTTCCTGCTGTCCCCAGCCCCTACTCCTTGGCCATCTACTCCTTCCCAGGGTGGCAGGAGGGCTCCCTCGCCTCCTCCCTTGTTTTCTTTCCTCTGGATCAAGACAAGCAGGCACATTCTCGAAGGCTCTGGAAGAAGGGAGCTAGGGTTATGAGAACAGAGGGCCTGGGTCAGGGCCCCAGTTTCTCCCCCTCCCCCCATGCTGACCTCACCACATCCTGAGCTAACCAAAAGGACATCTCCACCCAAGCCCCCCTCACCCACTGCCACTGCCTTGCCCATGTCGCGGCAGCTCCTCCCCAGACCCGAACTGGGTCCTCACTCCAGCTCTTCTTGCCAGCCTCTCCCCACCGCCCGGCTCTGCAGTCACAGCAGCCTTCTAAGGATGCACCCCACTCTGCTCTAACTTCCTTCATGGCTCCCCAGGAACGAGGCCTGATTGTCTAGCCACACCCAGCCTCCCATGGGTGCTCCACTGCAGCCTGCACCTGGCTCACTCTCCCCCAGGGGAGCATACCCCGGACATCGTCATCTGGCTGATTTCAAGTGTCAGCACAGGGAGCCTTTGCCTGTTTACTAAAGGCGGTTTTTAACCAACGGCACAGTGAGAACCCACCTCATCCAGCCTCACCCGCTTCCACAACTGCCACTGCTCAGTGGTAGACACATCCACCCTCCCGCCTGTGCCCCAGCCTCGCACACACCTTGCTTGCCTCAGTCACATATGCTTGGTAGCCTGTTGCTCAGTAAGAGAAATGCCTAATGCATGGCCACCAGCACCACTGTGGGACTGAACCAATACCGCACATGATATCCAAGTTCACCCCTTGCCAAATAGTTGTCTAATTCTTCTAAAAAGATGGCTGTTGGCTAGGGTAAAGATTTGATAAAATCCGTTTGCCCGAGCTTCTATCATGCATGGGGAGCAAACCCCTCCTGCTGAATCTATGGGGGTCTTTCTGAACTAGGAAGTCACATTGAGACAGGCTGGGGAGCTAAAAGGAGTTGTTATACCCTCTGAGTCCAGGGACAGCAGAGGGCTGAGGTATTCCCCGGGGGTCTCCTTAGCAGGTGGGACTGAGGGATCAAGGGAGAAACCTGAGTGTAGCGGCCGGCAGTAGGTCACAGCCAGGGTGAGCTGGGGATGGGGCAAGACAGGGAACTCTGCAGCAGGAAGCAGCTTGTCACGCAGCGCACCTGCTCGCCTGGAGAGATGCGTCTCGGACTCATGGAAACCAGAAGTTTCTCAAATTTACAGCGGTTTCTTTCAAGTTTCCTTTTTTGCCTTCAAATGCTGAGTCTATAATTTCCCTTATGCTTGTTGTTTTCCCTTGCACGTTTTGATAGTTGTTACTGACAATTCGGGTTATTTCTCTGTAGACCTTCTCATGCTCAGGTCTGATGGTGTGCTGGATGGCACCATTTTAATCTGCCCCAGCCCTAGTGTTTCCTAAAGCTGGGCTACAGGTGCCGTAGGATTCACCTTCAGTGTTCTCCCTCCTTTTCTTCCCCTTTTTTCGCCCTCTTCCTTCTTCTGTTGCAAGTTTGTGAAGCTTTCTCATGCCAATTTCTTTAACATTAAAAAAAGTATCTGTATCAGAGAAAGAAATAATAAAGATAGAGCAAGAACGAATGTGCTGGGGGACTGATGCCATGGCTAGCACCCCATATGGGTGCTGGTTCAGGTCCCAGCTACTCCACTTCCCATCCAGCTCCCTGTTGATGGCCTGGGAAAGCAACGGAGGATGGCCCAAAGCCTTGGGACGCTGCACCCACATGGCAGATCCAGAAGAACTTCCAGGCTTTGGATGAGCTCATCCCCGACTAGTGTGACCATTTATGGAGTAAATTAGCAGATGGAACATCTTTCTATCTCTCCTTCGCTCTGTAAATCTGCCTTTCCAATAAAAATACATAATGCACAAAAATAGTGAAACAAATCTCCCCTCCATTGGTTCATTCACCCCACAAACATCCACAATGGATAGGGCCAGCCCAGGCTTCCCACTTGGGTAGCAGGGGCCCAGCTACCAGAGCAGCTGCCTCCTCTTGCCACCTCCCAGATTCTGCACTGACATGAACCTGGAGTCCTGAAACAGAGCCGGACCCCAAGCCCAGGACTTGGCAGGAGCCCTGGCTGTCTGCTTCAGTGAGCCATCCAGTGGGCTAAATGTCAGCTTTCTCTATTCTCCCTTCTCCTTTCCAAGATCTCCCTGTCCTGTGTTGTTGGCAGCCACTGCTGATCTTCCCGTGGTCCTGTGACTCCTGGGGCACCAGGATGTGGTGATGTCCTGATCCCAGGATTCCCTCTGTGTTCTGGAGTCCTCCCGAGATTTTCTGGAAAGCATTGCCAACTTGGCCATCTGCTGATCCAGAGGGTCCCAGGGAGTAACAGTCCTTAGGGCATTTATTGTCAAGACAGCTGCTAAGCAGCTTTTATACTGAAGCCCAAGGTCACTAGTACCATATCCTGGAGTTTGCATTTCCTGAAGATGTGGCCGATCTCCTTCTGCCACAAATCATGTGGACAAGTCAGATGACAGTTGTCTTCTATAAAGATTTATTATTTGAAAGACAGAGTTATGGAGTGTATGGGGAGACACACAAAAGATAGAGAGATCTTCCATCTGCTGCTTCACTACCCCAAATGGCCACAAAAGCAAGGGCTGGGCCAGGTTGAAGCCAGGATCCAGGAACTCCATCCGGTGTGTCCTGTGGGTGGTAGGGACCCAAGCGTGTGGGCTCTCTTCTGCTTTCCCAGGTGGATAACCGGGGAGCAGAACAGCAGGCCCGAAACGGGCACTTTGATATGGGATGCTGGTGTCCCCGCAGCAGCTTAACTCTTCATTCTACATTGTCAGCCCCAAAGGTTGACTTTTCTTTTCTCCTAAGTGCCTTGGGCTTTTTGCTAGGATCCCACCCATCTTTTTCTTTCTTCTTTAAAGCCCAGTTGTTTTCTTAGACATAAATCTCAGAGTAATTCTTCGATATGTCCTTTCAACTGAAATTATAGTTGTGGGGTTTTGCTCGTCTTACTGGTTTGGCTTTCTGCTGGCCTCTTCCTGGGCACCTGTCCTGGGTGTGTTGAAGCTTCTTTTCCTGCTTGCTGTAGGCACATACCTCAGAAAGCTCATGGAGGGGTGGGTGTCTGGCACAGAAGCCATGAAGCAGGTAGTATGCCAACCTTGCACGTACCTACTGGGTGTCTCCCAGCCCCTGGGAGCAAGCAGTGGTGGCGCGATGCCTAGGAACCTGCCATGCACATGGGAGCCCCGGCTGGAGTCCCCAGCTCCTGGCTTCCGCCTGGCCCAGCCCTGAGTGCTGTGGGAATTTAGAGGGTGACCCCGCAGGGGAGAGCTCTTCCTCTCTCTACCTGTGTCTCTCCTTCTGCTTCTTACATTCAAAAATTATTTTCCATGAAGAAATGAAAAAATAATCTTCATGGGAAACATATCTGTTGTAATTGTGGGACCGTCTTCTTATGCGTTTTCTGTGAGCTCTGAAAACTGCCTCACATCTGTACAACCCCTTTTAGGTATTTTATTTTCAAATGCCTTCCTTTTTCTTCTTTTTCAACTAAAGTGTTACCTGTTGTGGTTGTTCTTGCTTACGTTTTTCTGAAGTGATTGTTGGTCCTTTTCTATGTAGTTATTTTCTGACCTTTATCATGATTCTTTTCAAAATCTCCTCTCCACCCGCCCCTCTGCCCCAATCACCTCACTTCTGAGCTTATCTAGTTTCTTATCTAGTTTTGATTTAGGTGATTTCAAAAATTCTGCCATTCAAAAACTTCATGTTGCAGTGCTGGGTTAGGATCTTCATCTGGCTTTTCTGACATGTGTTTATTTGTAGACATGTTATTAGTTATTTTTATTTTACAAGGGATTCAATCTTGATTTTCTAATACTATATTTTTTTAAGAAAAATGAATTTTCATTTTTTTTAACTTTGTGTTCTCTGGATAGTTCCTTGGTTCTCCTTTTTAAAAAAGCTTTTCTTTTTTTAAGACTTATTTATTTTTATTGGAAAGGCATATTTATAGAGAGTAGAGACAGAGACAGAAGTTCTTCATCCACTGATTCACTCCCTAAATGGCTGCAACAGCCAGAGCTGAGCTGATGAGAAGCCAGGAGCTTCTTGCAGGTCTCCCATGTGAATACAGGGTTCCAAGGCTTTGGTCATCTTTAACTGCTTTCCCAGGCCATAAACAGGGAGCTGGGTGGGAGGTGGAACAGCTGGGACATCCCAGTGCATATGGGATGCTGATTCTTGCTATCAGAGGATTAGCCAGTTATCACACTGGCCCCTAAAAAAGTTTTTCATTATTTCTTTTATTCCTTTGAAAGACAGAGTGTGAAAGAGATCTTTCATGTGCTGTTTACTCCCTACAATAGCAGAATTTGGGCCAGGCAGAAGCTGGGAGCCCAGAACTCAATCCAGGTCTCCCCTGTGAGTGGCAGGAAGCCGACCACCCGAGCCATCATTACTGCTTCCCAGGGTGGACATTAGCAGGCAGCTGGAGTCCAGAGCAGAGCCAGGACTTGCCCCCCAGCTCCAAGGGGAGATGTGGGCATCCCAAGCTAAGCGCTACATCAAACGTGTGTGCCTATGCTCCTAGCAAGCAGTGTGTGCTGTAATAGAACACGTGTGCTGGGTGAGTTATGGAGAAAAGAGAGGGATTAGTTCACACTGCAGGCCAGGTGCCCGTTCCCCCTTCAGTCCCGCCATCATACGGCCTCTGCTAGAGCCTCCTTGCTGGGGTCTCCGTGGGTGGGACGGCTCACAAAAATGGCCAGCAGGACTTTCAAAGGGCAAGAGAGGGGAAGCAAGCAAGAGACCTAGGCAGGGCCAGGCCTGCTGTTTTCTAACAACTCACTCCCATGGAAACTAATCCCCTCCTAAGAGCCCCCACCCTCTGCGCAAGACCAGCACTGGCCTGCTCCGAGATTGGTGTCCAGCCATCTTAATCATCTCCCCCAGCCCCGCCTCTTAAAGGCTCCATCACCCAACGTTATTCTCCTGGGGACACAGCTTCCAGCACATGAAGCCTCTGGGGACTCACTCCCACACGAGCCCACACTGTCATGGCTCCTGAGCCTCTTGTCCTAAGGCATGCACATATGGTCATTACAGTTGCTGTTGCTGCGTAAAGAACCGCAGGGAACTTGGTACATGAGACAGCTGCCATTCCTATCACAAGCCTATGTTGCCTGGGTCAGGAATTCAGCAAAGGGTTCAGCGTGGTGGTGAGAGGATAGCAAGTCCCCACCCACGATGCCTGCAAGACTGCAAGACTAAGTAAAATGACCTGGAGGCTCCCTTACTGCCTCATCTGGCTCTGAACTGCCCAGGACTACCTCCCTACATGGCTCGGCATCACATGAGGCGTCTAACCATGGGGCTTCATCCCCCTGAAGCTGTGTTTCAGCCTTGTGGGTTTAACTCGTCATCTAGTTTTGCAGTAGCTCTTCTGGTGGAGTTTTGTTTTGTTTTTTTTTTTTCCCCCCTTCCTGGTTCTGTTATCACTGGATGTGTATTGTTCTACTCGGTCAAGGCAAAATCAGAATGCCACAGGCCTCGCAATGGCCCCCAAACAACAGAAACCTAAACCAGATCATAGCTCTGGTGGCTGGAAGTCTGAGCCCAGAGGCCTGTGAGGCTGATCTCTGACAAACCAGGCCTGTCTGGCCCACAGACGTTAGATCACGCGGTGGTCGTGGCTCCTCCTGGCCAGTCCTCTGAGCTGGCCGGTGCGTCTTTCACAAGGGACACCGCCCTTGTTGGTTTAGGGGACTGCCGTTTGGCCTCCGGTAGTTTTAGTGAGCTCCAGAATAAAAGGGCGTGACCAGCTGAGCTGCTGAGAGCAGGTCCTGACGTGTGCAGTTTACTGTGAGCAGCAAGGTGCCCAGTGGGTAGCACATGACGGAAATGTGGAGGAGCCCGCAGCCCTTGGGGGCTTCTCATACCTCCTCCATGAGGCAGACCCCCCCCAGGCCTCATCAGGCTGTGGGGAGTATGGGGTCGTTTGGGCTGCGCCATTTGAGTTGAGGTCATCAGGGGCACAACTTTCTCTGTACAGGGGAGTCTGAATGGAATAACAAGAACATTCTGCCAACAAGGGAGGTGATGGCCACAGTCCACCCAGGTCAGCTGATCTGGGATGCAGGCAGCGAGCGATGCGAGCTCTGGGAGGCCGAAAGGAGGGTACCCAGTGCCTGTTCTGCCCCCACGTCTGCCCTGCTTCTACTGTCACACCTGCTGCCTCCTCCTTCATGGCCCAGGAACAGCATACAGCTCCTTCTTTCCTCTGTACACACCACACTGTCTCTGGCCTCCGTGCTTTGGCACACACAGCTCCGACTGCCTGTAGTGTCTTGTAATGAATGCTGTTTCTCTCTATTTCTGTCAAGCTTGCTTGTTTATTTTATCCTTTCATACTTGCTCTAGAAAGTTTTCCCACATGGGATGGCTGACCGGTGGGATGCGCCGTACACACGTGTGCATGCAACACCCACAGATACCATCATGCCACCCACCCACACCTCCTGCTTGCATCTACTGCAGGAGTCTCTCAGTAGCCAAGGAGGCCCGTGGGGGCCATCAGCTTCAGTGCACTGCGTGGCGGCTCTCAGGCCCTCATTCCCCAGCCCACTGCTCTGTTTCCGTCAGCACCCTCCCCTTTGCTTCACAGCAGGCAGAACACATTTCTTTGCCTCAGTGACTTTGAGTTTGGGCATGGGGTTTACTTTGGCTGGTGACAGAGGCAGAAGTTTTCAATGTGCTTGTGTGGCTTGGCTTGTCTCCTTGGGTGCATGTGACTTACCCTCAGAGGAACATATCCCAGGGTAGCACTGGTCCAAGGAAAGGAAACGGTAGAGCCCTCGGGTCTAGACAATAACCCACCCTGGTCCTTGGTGCTGCCAACCCTTATGGCCTGATATGAATTCACCTGAAAACCCCCATTTTGAATGAGGAAAGCAGACATTTTCCTTGGCTTTATAAGCCACCAAGCTGAGGAGCATGCTTGTTAGGTAGTGCCCTGCCATGACAGCTAAGACCTCCTTCATCCCTGTGCTCCCAAGCTTGCCGCTGGCTTGGGTGGAACGCCAAGGATGCAAGTCAAGTCTTTGAACCAACCCATGGACAGCATGCATCTGCCCTCCTGGGTGCACTGTGTCAAAGCTCTGCTAAAATGGTTAGAGGAAAAGGAAGTTGAGATGGGACCGGCACGGAGAGGAAATGCAAATTTAGGCTGTGAAATCTCTGGTCCACAGCTCACTGGCTTCCTGGCCCATGTGGAGCCGGGCTGGTGGGGGACCCTTGGAGGTTTGTTGCTGTGTGGGCGAGTCCCTCTCCGTGAAACCGCCTTGCTGGGAGGAAGGTCACATGCAGTCACAAATGTGCCACATGGAGGAGGGGATGGAGCTGCGCAGCCAGCCCTGCTGCCGGCTGCATGCAACAGCCTAAGTTATCTTAGCTGATGCCTGAATGCACAAAAGAATGTTCTAGCTGAACCAAGTCAGTCTCGTGAGGAAATGATGCATTTGTCTTAAGTCATTCAGTTGTGCAGGTGGCTTGTCATACAAGATAAACCACTATATCAATGAAACTCTTTATAAATATGTCAAGTGTATGATTGTTATTAATTATTATTTTTATTCTTGAACAGTTTGAGAGGGAGTGGACAGGGACAGTGAGCATGTGGCTCAAATGAGTGGAAGAGCCTTTCACACCACCACGGTGCAGTTATAACCCTGGAGATGGAACCTAACAATCTTTCTTTTCTGTTCTTTTTCTTTCCTTTTCTCTTTCTTTCTTCCTTTCTTTCTTCTCCAGTTTCAGGATCCAGTTGAGGAAGACACTCTCCCTGAGGTGGGTATATGAGTTTCAAACATTATGTAACAAGTGCCCCCAGGCTCAGAGACTTAAAATAGTACTTAGGTGCTGGGTGCTCCAAGTAGGGGTTAGGATGCCAGGTGGATCTGGGTTCTGCTCCTGGCTCCGGCCAGCGCACGCCCTGGGAGGCAGGAGTGCTTGGGTCCCTGCACCCATGTGGCAGCTAAAGCTGGGGCCTGGTTGCTGCAGGCACTTGGAGTGAAGCCATGGATGGAAGATCTCTCTGTGTCTTTGTCTCTCAAATAAAATGAAGATAAATTTAAAACTTTTTACAGATTTATTTATTTTTATTGAAAAGGAAGAAGAGACAGAGAGAAAGATCTTCTGTCTGTTGGATCGCTTCCTAAGTGGCCACAAAGCCAGAGCTGAGTTGATCTGAAGCCAGGGGCCTGGAGCTTCTTCTGGGTCTCCCATGCGGGTGCAGGGTCCCAAGGCTTTGGGCCGTCCTCAACTGCTTTCCCAGGCCACAAGCAGGGAGCTGGATGGGAAATGAAGTAGCTGAGACACGAATTGGCACCCATATGGGATTCCGGCATGTGCAAGGCAAGGTTTAGCCACTGAGCCATTGCAAAAGGCCCTAAAACCCTTTTTTAAAAAGTGATACTCTTCCCCTGAGCTCCTGAGTGGAGGGAGTCTGGTGTCAGCTGTCACTCAGCTCCAGGGGAGGCTGGCCACCACTGGTCCCCGGGCTTGCAGCCGTGGCTCTTTGTTGCCCTTTGGCCCTGAGAGGCTTGCCTGGGTTCCCAGAAGCCAGGCCTCTCCTTTGCTTGCTCACCAGCTCACAAGCTGAGGTGGACCACAGAGAGAACCCGAGCAAGATTCAGGTCTTTAGATCCCATAAATGGTACCCAGCAGTGAAGCGAATTCGTCTTTCCCATGCCTTCTGTGTAGAACAGGCCTTATTCTTGGTTTCAACATGTAAGTATTTGGTTTGGGTCTGTGGGCTGTGTCCTCATAAACCCAGGGGATGTATTTTTCAGCAGGCACGCTCATGCTCAGCCTTGGGACCTCAAGGTGCCTCTGTGAGGGGGCTGTCCCCTTTGTCAAGGATGACATTCACCAGGTGACTAGTGGCATGCGTGCACTGCACTCTCACCGCTCTGCAGTTCTACCTGGGCCTGGAAAGTTCTTTCAAACAGGGAAAAATTACACCTGTGGCTGGACGTTAAAGTCACCAGTTGGGATGTGCTAGCAGCTCATAGCAGAACGCCTAACCTAAGTCCTGGCTGCTCTGCTTTGGCTCCAGCTGCTTGCTGATGTGCAGGATGGATGGCTCAAGTACGTGGATCCCTGCCATCCATGTGGGAGACTCCTGGATTCCTGGAGCATCTGGGGAGTAAATCAGAGGATGGAAGATCTCTCTTCTCTCTGTGTCATCCTGATTTTCAAATGAGATGAAAATCGGTAAAATCAAATTACTTTTTTATTAACTAATTTTTAAAAATCAAATTTAGAATAAAATTTTAAAAAGGAACTGATTGGTTTGGCTCAGAAATTGAGGGAAGATGTTGAACCTGAAATCTCCTTTAGGATGCAACTTTGGGACGCCCTGGCTCAGACCTTCCCTGGAACTCCCGTTGGCACCACAGGTGTCCTCCATGTCCAGCTCTCCATGTGAGTGCCCGAGCACACACTCGCTCACCTCTGCAGGGCTATTTCTCCACTAGGGACAAGCTCCAGCTGCATCTCCAAGGCCCACAGACTGAACATCTGCAGCCCCTCTCCTCAGCCAGCTCCCCAAGTCCCTGCCATCCATCTTCACTAGACAGAAGGTGGGACTGCCACTAGCTCACCTCTTTGGACTCCAGCACCCTATGCATGCTCAGTAAGGGTTGAGAGAATGCAGGAACCTCTCTGTGAAACCTCACTGCCCAGCCGCACACAGTCCCACTGTCTGTGACTTGAGAGTCACGTGGTTTTAGTTTGTGGCCTTTTATCCCCCCCGCAGTGCACCACAAAGCAGCAGCAATAAAATCCAACTGCTTGTTCCTGAGTCCCAGTGGGAAGGCCTCCCTGGCAGGCCAGCAGGTGCACTCTGGGACAGCCCCTCTACAGCCCTGTAGGGCAGAAATAGTGGCTCCTGCACTGCCCCCCTCCAGAAGAGGCAGAAATACCTGCAGGAGCCTAGAGGCAACACGGAAAGGTGCTGCTTCCAGCAGCCGGGAGGTCAGCCTGGGCATGGATTCTCCTGGTCTCCAGTTCTCCATAACAGGTCACAGAACTGCTACTAATAGAACCAAGGCATCCCATCGGGTTTTTCTGCTAGAGGAGGATTCTCAGCTCTCCGGTCATGTGCTTGGCCCAGGCTGCCTTGGTAGACCAGGTAGGAAGGGACCTCTGATGCCCAGCATGGACCCTGATGCTCAGTTCTCCCCATTACCTCCTTCTGCAAGTGGCAGGGGCAGGCTAAGCAGGATGGCCAGGTTTTTTTCTTCTCTGGAAGATCCTAATTCTCTTTCCCAGGAGTTAACTTATTGTGTCTAACAAAATTTATGCCACTCCACTAAGTCAGAATGCTGTTTCCAGGAGGCCCCATAATAGGAAGTTCTGGCGGAGACGTGCCTAGCATCAGACCTTCTAGGATCAGCCACAGAAGGAGGCCAGGTTTGCGTCCCAATCCTGAGCCCTGCACTGTGTCCCAACAGAACACCGTTTGTGCCCAGGGGTTGCTGCCTCACACACGGGGAGCAGCCAGGACCGCAGCCAGCCCGGGCCACAGCTGCCTGGAGGGTCCCAAGGGAACATCAAGTGGACTCCACTGCCTTCCCGCTCCCTGGGTCTTGTCATTCGGAGAGCCCTGTGCTGATGTAGCAAAAAACCACGAAAGGGTTTTGGGGTGACCTGTTGTCTCCTAAAGTGTCTGGAAGCCAGGAGGGGCAGGGAAGTCCGTCATATGTACTCCTGTCCCCGGGATGGGGGCGGCTCGGGGAAATCCTGGCCGGCGTAAAGAGCGCAGACCAGCCGCGCAGCCCGTGGGTCCCTGGGGAGGCGGCTTGGGCGGCGGGAAGCCGCGGCCGCCCGGGCCCTGAGCTCCTCCCAGCCTCGCCGGGAGGCGTGGGGGGGATCCGAGAGGCCCCCAGGCCAATCCCCAGGGACGCGGGGCCCAGGCACCGTGCCCGGAACAAAGGCCCGCAGAGGGGTCCGGGAGAGGCGGCTCCCCGGGGGCCGGGGCAGGGGCGGGTCCCCTCTCCGCCAGCTCCTCCCTCGCCTCCTCTTCCTCCCCGGAGAGGCCAGGCCCGCGCGCAGCCCCGGCAGCGTCAACTACTCCAACGATTTCCAAGTAGTCGGGCGTGCAGGGGTGGGAGCTGGGTGGGGTGAGGAAGAAGAGGAGGAGGAGGGCTCCCGGACGCCTTGGACGTGGTTCAGGAATCCGCCGCTACCGCCGCCGTGGCCGGAGCCGGGAGGGTTCGGGGCAGGACCACTCGCTCGCCCGCTTGCTGCGCGGGACGGCGCCCGCCTGGCGCCGCTTCCCGCCGGGCTTGCGGACCGGCCCTCGTTCGCAGCCCGCCGTCGCCCTCTGCGGGGAGGCGCAGGACCCCGGCGCTGCGGGCGCCGAGGCCCCTCCGGCTGCGATCTTCCGAGAGAACGGAGAAGTTGTGAACGGATGCTGCCCGCCCCGGACCGCAGCCGCGGAGACACCGATCCGCCCGCGCCAGAGGCGGCGGGGCAGCCGCGGTAAGTGGGGCGCCAGGGTCCGGGAACCGCCAGCCGGAGCGGGGAGGCCGCCTAGACAAGCGCCTCCAACCTTTCGTGTCCCGCAAGCGCCAAACTTTTCAAGATGCAGAGGATGGGAGAGGAGAAAACTCCTGGCGCGGGGCGAAACCCATGAGGCTGTCCCCAGCTGCGGCACCGGGTGCCATTCACCGGGTACCCCTGGATCCTCACCGCTCTGGGCGCACGCACCACGCGTGTCGCGGGACTCAGAGCAAGTTCCTGCAAGCGCGGAGTCTGGACTTTTAAACCAGACACATCCTCTGGCTACTTCGTGAACGCGCAGTCCCCAAGGAGAGCCAGGGCCCAAGGAGTTGGGGGTTCCCCAGAGGAAATCGACGTTGCGGGCGGTCCTTGGGCTCCACAGGAGCGGGCTTGGACTGTAACTCTGGGTGATGTGTCTGGGCGTGCGCAGCCCTTCCGGGGGCGAGGCTCGGGGACAGGAGCAAGTGATTCAGAAACTCAGGCCTGGGGAGCCGCGTGGGGAAAGCAGACGGGGCCCCTGCTTTGGGCCAGCTGGACTCCGGCGGTGACAGGCTCCAGAGGGAAGTGGAGACCCTTCCCCCAGCGGATGTACTTCCTCCCAGGGCTTTCACGGGGAAGGGTCTAGGAGATTCCGGCCCTGGGTAGTGTGTGTAAAGAGCCTGTGGGAAGATGAAGACTGGAAGGTCAGCAAGAGGCCGGCCCTGTTAGGAGGGCTGCTTTTCCTTGCACCTGAGATTGCCTTTGGGGTCTGGTGCGCAGGGACCTGGGGCCTGAGAATATTCTAAGGGTTTTCCGGGGCTAGTGCCCAACCTGGTGGATGTTCCACTGAGAAGCCGTGATGCCAGTAATTAGTATTTGATATGGACTCAAGTGGCCCAAGAGGGCAGCAGGGACTTTTGTGACCATGGCTGGTGCAGTGGGAGTAGTGTGCGGTTTTGCAGGTTCACTGGGGGGTCTCAGTAGGAGGAGATGGTTTTCAGTTTGTAGCAGAGGAAGGAGTGAAGCAGGGCCTAGGTAAGTGCCAGGCTACGGGTGGTGGGGGGAGGCAGAGGGACCCCTGGAACCGCACTGGTGTCTGCGCTCAGACCCAGCTCTCCACAACCTGGCTGGAGGTGGGTCTCATGAAGTGCAAGGGGCTCAATCCTCCTATGGCAGTGATTTGGCTCCAGGGTGGCAGGGCAGTGGCCGTGCTTGCACCGGGTGTCCATTGGGTTCGCTGGCCAGCTGGTGCAAGCTTCCAGAGGAGCAGACACATCTCTTGTGCCTGCCTCTGGGATGGAGCCAGGACAGGTCACCACAGAGGCCTGTCATTTGCACCCCCTAGGGCAGCACTGTGCCTTGGCTGTGCGTGAGGGCTTCCCTCCCCGAGGCTGGAATTAGTAAGCTGTGTGGGTGACACCAGTCCTGAAGGAGAGAGAAGGCGAGGTGTGCTTGGCCAGCCCTGATTTCACATGGCACTGTAAGACTGCATCCGGTCACACCGTTACCGTTCCACCTTGTCATTGAGGTGCTGTGCACCTGTTAGGGTCTGCTGAAGCCGTTACAGCGCTCTGCAATAACATCTCACCCCATTTTGTGCAGGTTAGGAAACGGACTCAGAAGAGGTGGGTTACCCAGCTGGTGAAAAGCAAAGTCAGGATTTGAACCTGGAAAGTCTGACTCCAGAACTGGTGCCACGTCCACTGGGCTGGGCTGTTTGTAGATTTCTACTGGTTCTCCATGACAACCAGGAAACCAAGTTGAGGCTGCTTGCTAAGGTGGCCCTCTTTCCAGACATCCTCTGCCAGGCCTGGGCTAGACCGTGGACTATGGGAATCAAAGGCCGGGTGGTCCCAGGCTGCTGGGATGGTCAGGGGCTTGGGGGTGGATTTGGCAGGCGGAGCAGGCAGTAATTCCGCGAAGAAATGATTCGCTGCTTATCTGAGAACTGGGGACAGTGCTGCCATATGTGACCATACGTTAGGGAAGAAATGGCCAGGTGAGGGGAAGCCTGGTTGTACGAATGACTGTGGTTCCGATTCTGGTGGGTTCACATGTTCCTGTCCCCTGTGGCCTAAAGTGGAGTTGTCTGTTACCTGGGAAATTGGTCCTCACAGACCACCTATTATGTGGAGGGAAGCTGAACTCTGTGGCAAAGTTGGGTCACCAGACGAGATGGATCAGACCAAGCTGGGCAGTCGGGAAGGGGGTGACAGTGTGGTAACCTGGTCCCTGGCTTGTGTGTTCACACACGCCCCGAGGAGGGACGAAAGCTCTCTGTCGGCCCCACCTTGCAGATGAGCTGAGGCTGGGAGAACTGTGGTGCCTGTACCAGGACCTGGAGCTAGGAGCAGCCATGCCTGGGGCGACTGAATGCGCAGTCTAGCTGCCATTTCCTTCTGGGGCTAAGAGGTCTGCTGGCTCAATCCAGCACTGGAGCCTGCGGTGCAGGTGTCTCTTGGATGGGGAAACTAGGGGTATTGGATGAGCACTGCCCAGCTCACCTCTGCTCCTCTCTCATGGGAAGCCAACCTGCGTGAGTCCCAGAGCTCTTGCAGCACCAAGCCACAGAGCTGCTGGACTGCTCTGCCTGGGCCAGTGGCACCCAGGAGCTGTCATACCTGAGGGGCCCAGACCATTGTACCCCGACTCTGGCTCACTGCCTGTCACACAGATATGCTTGGGGAGGTTGTCAGGTGCAGTGCAGGAAGCCACTGTCCCCACATAGGGCAGCCCAGGATGTCTTGGATGGGAGGAGGCCCTCCAGGAAGACTCTGAGGTAGTACGTAGCAGGACATAGTCCTGGGGCAGAAGCAGGAGCTGCCACCTTATCTCTCTGTTGTGTCCTGAGACGGGTGTGGGCCTGCCCTGGCAGGCTGGATACACTTTGGGCATCTGTCTCCAACATCCCAAATCTGGCTGCCAGCGTGGAGGGAGGGGGTCGCTGCCAGGCTCTGTCTGCCCCTGCCCTCCATCCCTTCTGTGTCCCCGCCTGCTCGCAAAGATGGCTTTGTGTTGAGAAAATACATCCACTGGGGACTGACTGGGAGGACTCTGAGAGGCATCCGGAGGGAAGGTGTGGAAAGCAAACAAGCTGGTTCCTAACTCAGGCCTGTCCTGATGCCACGGGCCAACCACACCCGCCCCGGGGAGGCAAGCTTCCAGGGTCTTATTTGGCTTCCTGTGGTTACACCTGCCCCTCCCACCCCGCCCGCCACGCCCTCTCAGCTTCGGGAGCCTCAAAAGCCAGGAAGCAAGCCCTTCACCAGCCATTGCAGGATGCAGGAGGCTGGCGCAGGAGGATCCTGTGTGAGGAAAGAGCTGCCTTTCTCTACACCCCGCCCCGGGGACTCATAGCTGAACGCGGCTCTCTTGGTAGTTGGGTGAGTCTGACTTTATTGGTCCAGAACGGTGGGGCCCAGGATGTCAGCAGGAAGCAGGACTGGAAGCAGAGCAGGTGGGGCTCAGCTACGGGATGTCGACAGCCCAGCAAGAAAAACGGTTCTTGGCTTTAAAACCTGCGCCCTTACACTGCAGTTTGCGATCCCAGCGAGTTTCTCTCTGTCTCCCTGTTGAACTAGCTCCTCTCCAGAGTGCATTGTCCAGAAGCCATGTGTCCCTGTTCCCCTTTGGCAACAGGGGTTTTCAAACTAGGTTCCCTGGAGGCCTAGAGTCCCAGCGGGCACTTAGAAACCTGATAGGAGGGGTGGCTGGGGCTCACCTTTCTCTGATCTGCTCCACGTTACTGGGCTTCCAAGGAAAATTCTGGTTCACAAGAAGGCTCCAAGAGCTTAGCTGTGAGCCTCTGACGTGCCACGCTGCCACTTGGTGCCTGTGCCAGCTCACTCAGCTACCTGGGATTTGGCCCGGGCCCTCTGCTCTCCCCCTTGTCCCCTCTTCTCCCTTCCTCTCCGGCTGCCTCACCATTTGCAGGCTTCTGGAAAGTGCTAACGTGTCTGAGTCCAAAGCAGCACTATCTGGGGAAATATTTTGCAAACGAACTTGGGCCACCCCCTGCCTAAGACTGTACTAGTTTTCAGCAAAGAATTTCACAACTCTGGTCACACTGGCCCAGGCCCCAACTCTCTTCTGGAGACATGCAGAGCCTTCTTTGGGAGACAGAGGGGAGGCCCAGGGACAGACGGGGCTGAAGAGGTCTGGAGATGAGAACCTGTGAGTCACAAGGGGGTGTTCTCACTAACAGACCTGTGACCAGTGCTGGGCGCAGTCTGAGATGCTCCTTCTCTTTCCCTCTTCTTGCCACCCTGTCGGGGGGAGGGCACACAGGACAGACAGCTTGTGTGCCCTGTGGGCTGCTGGGTTGCTGACCATTTCACAGATGGGAGCACCAAGACAGGATACGTTGCGTCCCTCTACAGTGGCTGCAGCAGAAGTGGGTTTGAGTGCAGCCAGCCTGGAAACCACCTGTGTGTGTGTGTCCTGCTGGGCCCGCAAGAGCATTGTCACCTAGCCATGGCTGGGTGGGCCACTGGGGAGGCCACATGAGGACATATGTACCTTGGGACCCACCCTAGGTCTGACCCTGGCATGCACAGTGCCATGAGCAGCCCCCTTGGCAAGGCCCAGCTTTCTGTTCAGCTGTCCCCTGCCTCTGGGTCCTGGTCTCAAGATGTGGTGGCAGGGGGCAGCCATGGGGTAGGGTGGACTGGCAGATTGGGGGTCTCTGCTCCATGGATGTTCCAGGGAGACTTCGTCCTCTTTCCCCCTTGCCGTTTCCCCGTCCCCTCCAGGAGGTAGCTTGGAGCTGCCTGAGCACAATGCTGGCTTCCCCAGGCCCTGCGAGCTTCCAGAACACGTATTTCACGGGCCCTGGCTTCCTGGATGCCCCCCCACCCTGCCTTGTGCAGCCTTTCCCTTCATCACTCCTGGTACTGGGTAAGGGCCTATCTGCAAGTGAGCTCACCGCTTGGGGATTGATACTTGCTCCTGTGGTCCCCACTGTGTGCTGAGCTCTGCCAGGCAGCACCACGTCCTCCTTGCTTCCCATTGCGCCTTCCACGGTGTGCACTAAGTGGCCATCCCTTACCTGTGGCGTCAATGAGTGACAAACGTGATACAGGGCATGTGAGGAGCTGCTGGCTGGGAGGAGAGAACTGTGCTGTGAGGAAGCAGTCAGTGCTGGGGAGAGTGGCGCGAGTCCCAGGGGAAGGGCATGGCCTGTGGAAATTATTACCCTGTGGGCATCAGGCTGGGACCCTGAACTTGTGCCTGAGACTGTTCTAGAAGCCTTGCTGCCCCACCTGCCCACAGGTATCCCTTTGAGTTATGGGCTATGCGGACAGTTGCATTTGGGGTCCACTACCAAGTTCCACCCTTAAGTGGTTCCTATTCTTGTCCTCTTTGGAGATGTCATTTAACTTCTCTCCATGATCCAGTTCTGACACCCAGGGCCAGAGACACCCCCTGTGGCTGACTCGCTGGCCTTGAACAGAGAAGGAGCCATGGGCACAGGTGGGGTCCCCTGCAGTGCCAATTCTGGCTGCTTAGATTGTCTGCCTAGAAGTGGGCCTCCGAGTGCTGCATCACCTGTGCAGGTGCAGCACACCTGCTTGTGCCTGATGCTACGTGTGGGTGGTGGAGAACAGGACACCTGCGGGTGATGAGAGAAGATGTGGTTTTTTTGTTTTGTTTTGTTTTAAGATTTATTTTATTTATTGGAAAGTCAGATATACAGAGAGGAGGAGAGACAGAGAGGAAGATCTTCCGTCTGAGGATTCACTCCCCAAGTGAGCACAACGGCCGATCGGTGCTGTGCCGATCCGAAGCCAGGATCCAGGAACATCTTCCAGGTCTCCCACACAGGTGCAGGGTCCCAAAGCTTTGGGCTGTCCTCGACTGCTTTCCCAGGCCACAAACAGGGAGTTGGAAGGGAAATAGGGCTGCCGGGATTAGAACCGGCGACCATATGGGATCCCAGTGCTTGCAAGGCGAGGACTTTAACCACTACACTATTATACCAGGCCTGAGAAGATGTGTTTTGTTTTTGGTTTCTTTAGCACTGACTTCAAAAATTTGTAATGTGTCTTCATTTGACTTGAGAGACACAGAGAGAGAGATCTTGCATCAAGGAAGTAGGGTAACCTCCCCACAGTTACTCAGCTGGAGGAAGGGGCTGGCTGGAGGACATAGCATCAGCCAGGTCTGCCTGGCACTTGGTCATTCCTCAAAGGGGTGGGGGGCTAGGGAAAGTAGCAAGGGAAGCTTAAAGCTGTGTGCTGGCCTGGGGCTGCAGCCAGGAGCTGAGCGTGGTCCCTGGGGCAGGGAGGACTGGAGCTGACAGGGGAGAGGTGACTGGAGGGGAGGCCGCAGCACACAGCTTTGCATTCATAGCCCTGGGGCGGCCCTGGAGCCGCTGGGGGAAAACATGACTTCACCCGCAGGCGCCTGCCGCCCACCTGCTGCTCTGCTGGTCTGCCACTGCCTGCTGCTGTGGTTCTCCGGTGACCTCTGCTCGCAGGCCCTCGTGATGGGACTCTGCCTGAGATCCTCTCCCCTGCTTCCTGCCCCAGAGAGCACCCTTCACCCTCTCCCACAGGCGTGTGTACTGTCTAGGCAGAAGATTCTGGAAATGAGGATGTGCTTGGGGAGGGGGGGGTGTGCCTCTGTGCCCAGCCCTCGTTTGGAATTCTGGTGGAGACGGTCATTTTTAGACTTGAATTTCCTTCAAGAGGCGCCTGCTTAATCAATTGGAAATTGATGTTTGAAAAGTGGGGCCTTGGGACAGCTGTGTGCCCAGGCTGTGCCCTGTCCTGAGCAGTGTCACAGACTGAAACCCAGGCCCCTCGAGGGCGCAGGTGGTAAGTATTCCACTGGTTTAGGAACTTTGCATCCCCACTCAGGGCTTTGCTTGTGTCGAGCCGACTGCACAGGCAGCCTCATTCATCCTACAGATACTGTCACTGTGGGGCTATGTAGCCAGGAGGTAAACTTAGAGCTGCCCCATGTCCTGGTGTGCTCCTAGCTAACCTACCGTGCCATCAGCCCCAAATGCAGCCATCGGAAACCCATGGGATGTGAGATATGCCCAAGAAATTGGACACTACTGGCAAGAAGTGCCAGGGCCTTCGCCAGCTGCCCATAAGGGATGTTCCTCAGAGCTGGGTGAAGCTTGTTTGTCCACTTGGAGGTGCCAGAGAGTGTCCAACCCTTTTGGCAGGAGACACCCTGAGGGTGAGAGGTTTCTCTAAGCCCCAGAGACTCTGCCCTGGGTGGAGCATGGAGACCCAAGGGCGGTCTGCCTGGTTCTGCTGGGCCAGTCCCAGAAAGGGAGTGTGAGTCAGGCTGGGAGCTACATGCCAGCTTCCTCGGCCCAGGCTGCTGTAGCTGCTGCCCGGTTCCAGTGCCAGGGCTGCCCATAGCCAGGCTGGTGGACAGGAGAGTGCTGCCCTCCCAGCCTGCCCGGAGCTTCGCAAAGAAGGCAACGTTAGTCTGGTTTTGCCAGGTGAGCATATTGATGCTTCAAGGAGCATTCCCCACCAGCCAGAGGAGGCCTAGACACTTAGGTTGCTTAGGTCGTGGAGCAGACTTGCTGGAGGAGGAGCCAGCCTGCCCCCTGACCCTGAGCAGCACCGCCTGGCCACTTCCTTCCTGGCTGATCTAGTCTGATTCACTCCATAGTTACCCAGTGTCTGCGTTATTGGCTGGGGTGGGAGATGTCATTTCCTGGGGACAGTGAGTCAACCCCTTTCCCTGGGACATGTCTGAAGCCCTGGGTCTCTCCTCCAGCATCCAGGGCAGGTGCCCCACTCCATCTCAGAGCCAGCACTGTTGGCGCTGCCCACCAACTGACAGGTGCCGCACAAACACCCAAAAGACTCAATCTGCAGCCCACAGGGTTTCCTTTCCTTTTAAGGCCCAGGTCTCCGAACCTCAGGCCCTCCAATCCTGGGTGGTTTGGACAAAACCAGCTTCCCCTTTTCCCTCCTCCCCTAAGGATTTCTGGGAAGCCCCCAGGCATACAGCTAAGTTCTCAGCCCACAGGCAGGGCAGCTCCTCCTGGTTCCGCCCTCCCCAGGTCCAGGCAGCTTAAGGCCTTTCCCACACCGGTGGACAGGCAATAGGTAGGGACATGAGCCATACCCATCCTCTCCTCCCGACCCCCTCTGCCTCCCAGGATGTGCATCAGAACTTCTGGGATGCGAGTGGAGGTTGGAACTTACACCCAGACTCTCTGCTAAGGGATGTGGTAGCCAGCCCAACCAGTGTCAACTACTTGGCCAAATGCCTGCCCCAGTTGTCTACTTATAAAGCAATTGAAATCCTTACCCAGCTAGACTCCCTGTTCTATCCTTGGGTAAGCTAAGCCACAACCCAGGCTATTAACCAGCTCTGGAAATATCCCGGGACCCCCTGCGGAGTCCAGCTCCGCCAGGGGATTGCTGTTTGGAGTCTTGGCCAATGGCCGCTCTTCCCTGAGCTGCCTGGGCTGCCCACAGTCCTGGCTCCCAGCCCCAGGTAGTCCTCCTGACTGCCTCTGTGGCACACATGGAGACCTCAGCCTCCCTCTGTGCCTCACTCTCCACCTGTCCCTTCTCTGTTTCCTCCTCTTGCCCTGCAGGGGAGGGGACCCCAGCTGGGACTCAGGCTTGGCTGTGGGGAGTCTGACCAGACCGTGCTGCCTTGGGCCAACCTGTGTTTCTGCAGAGTCCCCTTCGCTTGATTTTTTTTTTTATCCTCCAAGCCCCGAGCCACCTGTTAGCCAGCAGTGACACCACCACTTGCCCAGTGCCTGCACCCATAGGCCTCATCCCACTGGGTCTTAAAGACACTGGAGCTCCATGTTGTGTTGCTGCCCCCTTTGACAGAGCGAGGGGTCTGTCCTTGACTGGAACACACACACACATACACACACACACACACACACACACACACACACGCCTGGCCCCGGCGGGCTGGGAACAGCATACCCTAAGGCTCAGCAAGCAACAAGTGAGCTCCTTGCCCACAGCTGCCCTAGGCACAAGACCAGTAAGCATGGCATGGTGCCCTCTGCATCCCTCCTGTGTGCATGGAGCTTCCGTGCTGGGTGTTCGGTTCTCAGTGCTCCTGTGTAGCCAGTGCTGTCACTGAGTGCTGTGTACAGATGAAAAGATTGAGGCATGAGGGCCTGTGTGGCGAGCAGGCTGTGACCGAGGAGTGCGAAAAGCTCTGTCTGCGCCCAAAGGCCCGCCAGCCTTGGGCACCAGGCCAGACCAGCTGCTGTACAGCATAGCGTCCTGTACCACAAGCAGGAGTGTCAGGCTCAGCTCAGTGACAGGTGACTGCCTCTGACCTCAGGGACCCAGTGTCAAGGGGAAATTCACAGCATCTGGGTTGGCCCTTGGCCCTGGAAGAGGTTTCTTCTCTTCCTTTGTTGCCCCCCGCCATGCCCATCCTCCCTGCCTTCTCTGCATGTGGGTTTTTCCAGTGTGGAGCAGTGACAATATGCACACGTCACTTCTTGTGTAAGGTGGGATGTGTGCAGAGGTGTGGGGCAGAGGTGGGTGGAGCAGGTGTGCAGGCAAGGAGACCCTGTCCCCTCAGCTGGGCACCTGAGGCCGGCCACTTGGCTTCTGAGGGGGATGATGGAGGCGGGGTGGTGGCAAGGATCCAGCCTGCCTGTCCCCTGGCACGAGACTGGGGAGGCACAAGAGGGCTTTGTGAGGAGACAGGTGATGGGGGCAGGGAGGGGTGATGTTGGGAGAGTGTTGAGCAGGCCCAGGAGGGGGGGTGACAAGTGGGCCATGGTGTGGGGCAGGACCAAGGGGTGCTCTGGGTGGGGGGGTGTCTGGGGCCTTGGCTTGGTCTTGTAGGCTGTGTGGGATTTGACTGAGAGCAGGTTGGGACTGCTGGATGGGCTAGCTATGCCGGCCCCTTTTCTCAAATTGCAGGCAGGGAGGGACCCCCGCCTCTCTGTCTTGTTTATGTGATGGCAGTAGACACTTAGTACTGTGAATCAACACACAAGAGAAGGCACCAGATCAGCCTGGGATCCGTCACCCAGGGTGGCTGTTTGGGGACTCGGTACACAGCCCGGCAGCCGCCTTGCTGGTGGCGGGAAGGTGCCTACCCACTTTCTTAACCTTCAGACAGGCACCAGGGAGAGGTGTCTGCCTGAGAAGAGCACGGCTGTGTGGTCACCGCTTGCCAGGGACGTGGTTACAGTGATGCTCCCAGCCTGGGGGTTAGCCTCAGACAGTGGTTTTTGCACTTTTTTTTTTGGACCAAAACCCCAGACACACACAAGCATTCTGAAACAGAAGCTTTCTGGAAGCCACTTTTGTCACTGTGACACGGGGTTTGCTGTGCTGTTGCTGAAGGAACTTGGAAATACTGTCACTCACACAGCGAAGTTCCACAGCTGGGGTGCATGGGACCCACCTCCCGCACTGCTGAAACACTTGCTGCCCTGCCCTCCCCAGGTTCCCACTCCATCTGGGCAGGGGTGACCTGAGACTGTGCAATGCCACCAAGTTCTCGGCAGAAATGGAGGTTGCTGGCCTGGGAACCCCACGTCTGGTTCCACCTTCCTTCAATACTTTTGCTCCTGTGGTCCTCTGGAGGGCTTTATGCTCGTTTTAATTTAATTTTATTTATTTAGAAACTATCGTTCTTATCCTCTAGTTTTCACTCTATTTTTAAGATTTATTTTTATTGGAAAGTCAGACATACAGAGAGAAGGAGAGACAGAGGAAGATCTTTACTCACCAAGCAGCCACAATGGCTGGAGCTGAGCTGATCCAAAGACAGGAGCCAGGAGCCTCTTCTGGATCTCTCACAGAGGTGCAGGGTCCCAAAGCTTTGGGCTGTTCTCGACTGCTTTCCCAGGCCACAGGTAGGGAGCTGGATGGGAAGTGAGGGCCACTGGGATTAGAACCAGCACACATATGGTATCCCAGTGCATGCAAGGTGAGGACTTTAGTCTGTAGGCTACTGCGCTAAACCCTAGTTTTTACTTTTTAAATGCCCAAAACAATAGAGATCAGGCTGGGGCCAGAGCCAGGAGCTAGGAACTCAATCCAGGTCTCCCACGTAGGTGACAAGAACCTAGCTTCTTGAGCCATCACTGCTGCGTGCCAGGGTCTGCACTGGCAGGAAGCTGGAACTTGGAGCCAGGACTGATGTGGGGTGCAGGCATGAGGCTCCTGAGGGTGCCGGGAAGGCGCTGTCATTGTGAGATTTAGTACTACCCTCCAGACCTCCAGCTACGACCGTGTGTGTGTGTGTGTGTGTGTGTGTGTGTGTGTGAAAGGCTACACGCAGCAAGGATCTACTAAGCAAAGGGACATTTATGCCCAGCCCTAGTTGAATGACCTGCCTCTCAAATCCCAAACTCACACAGCATAAAACCTCCAGCCCTTTTGAGTTGTTCTGAAAGGCAATGAAAGGCGCCATTTACCACGCTGATTGCAACTTTCTGTGTTTATACAGGGAAGACGGTAGGTCGAGCATAACTGCTCCCCCTCGCTTCCCCGAAATGGTCCCCATGTCTCTGATTGGAGTCTGGGGGCTCTCACCAGCTGCCCCTAGATCCCCAGTTTGAACTGGAGCCTTTTCCTCCTGCTGCCAAGTTCAGAGAGTGGCCTCTATCCCGCACTGCCTCTGCCCCTCCAGCCCGGGGGCTGACAGCCTCCCTCTCCCAACCCCTCCTCTCTGCGCTCTAGGATTGGGGCAGCCCCCTCCTCAGCCTCGCAGCCCTCCTGCAGCTTCGGGGGCTGGGCTGAGGAGGGGGGCAGCGTGGAGGGGCACAGAGCCCCCTGTGTTCCAGTAACAATGGCCCCTTGATGGCTGGATTCTGCCTGGGCTGGGCTCCCGGCCGGACTTCGGGGAGGAGAAGGACCCACAGCCTCCCAGGCAGCAGGCTCCCCGTGCGCTGGACTCCGGGCCCTCGGCATACCCACAGACCTCATTCTTCAGGCCCTGCTGCATTAGCAAGCACTCTCTCTCTCTCTCTCTCCTCTCCAGGGTCGAGCAGCTCCTGGGCACTGGGACTTGTCACTGAGCAGCCAGTGGGGACTCATCTCAGTGTGCCTGGCCGCCACTCCAGTTCCCAGGGAGTGCAGAGACACGCCTGTGCACAGATTCCCTCCTCCCAATCTTGAAGGGATGAGCCAGGCATTGGTGTTTTTTAAGCTCCACAAGTGGCTCTCATACCAGCTGGGATCAGGCAACCCTGGCCTCCCCGTCACCACCTCCTTTAAGGAGCGGGAACCTGCAGAAGTCTGAATGTTGCCCTCCTCTCCGGCTCCTCCCCACCTTCCCGCCCTGCAGAGGAGCGCCCACATTCAGGAGTTTAAGACAACCCTGGTTGCAGTCACTAGGGCCTGTCTGAGATGGGGTGGGAGACTGGCCTGGGAGGGTTGTGTGTGTTGATGTGGCTGCAAGGTACCCGGTGATGGGGAATTCAGGGAGAGGTCCACGTCTGGCCCGTCCCGTGAGGGCCTCTGGGCTCCCTCCCAGCATAGCAGAGAGGCGAAGGGGCAGCAGCTCACAGGCTAACAATTAGCTCTCAGAAAGTCCGACTGTGGAGACCGATCCTGTGCACATGTGAGAGCAGACACCCTTCCACCAGGTCCTACCATTTAGAGGCCACACTACCACATCGTCAGCATGCAGGCTCGGGTTTGGGGAGGGAGCAATGCTCTAAGGTGCATATATGAACTACGTACTGGAGGACCAGAGGAGGGTCGGGTCAGGCTTATTTAGCCTTTGCTGGCTTTGGGTTTCCACAAATACAAGTTGGCAGCCTCCTTGATTCTAAGTTATGCACCTGACCTGAACTAAGGACATTAAGAACTGGAAGATGGCAGGTGTTATTTCAGTCCTTATGTTTTTGGGCATGGCTGATACAGTCTCAGGAAACGGAGGCAGTGTGTGAGCTGGGTGGATGAGGTTCTGGAGTCACACAGCTATAAGTGGCTGAGCCCGTTCTGTGTTGCTGGCTCACTACACTTGCCCCTCCTTGCAGCTAGACAGGTACGGGTTCATGTTCCAGCTCAATTCTACTCTATGTCCTTGGCTAATGGTGAGGGCTGTGTACCCAGGGAAGCCAGCTGGCCAGCCAGCAAGAGCCAGGATGTCTCCCCCAGGAAGAGTTGGACTTGACTTTTCAGGCAAGGGGTCCCCCAATGCCGCCATCCTGGTCTCACCCGGCTGCATCCACTAGTTGTGCCTCCAGGCCTGCTCAGTCACTGTGATCCGTTCTGCGTAGCAGCCCAGCTCCCAGTCAGGGCTGGGCAGGGGTTGGTGGCTTTCCCTTCCTGGTTACCCAGCTGGTAACAGACCCTCCTCTGGGATGGCCTGCAGGCTCTGCTCTCCTGGGAGGTCAGCAATGACCTGGTGCCTCTGGAGCAGCTTCCTTTCCGTGCTCTTGGGGCCATGTATCAGAGAAGGAATGTGAGAAGCAAAGAGTCTGATGTTTCTCAATGAACTAGGGACAGATCTCCTAAAGGCCACCTCTTGACCTTTGGTTGGATCCACCCATAGAGCATGATGGTCAAGTTCACATATCAAGGTTAACTCCCAGCTTCACTGATTAAAGGAGAGCACGGTGTTTGCCTCTCCTTGCCTTAGCCCGGGATGGTGATATCCTCTCACCTTGGCGTGTCCAGAGGGGTGGATGCATGCCATGCAGGAGTTGGCCTTAGGTCTGTTGTTATCAGCCTGCCCAGGAGCTATACCAGCCCCTCCTCCTGCTTCCAGTTTCTGGTTCCATGCTTGGCCAGAGCCAGGGAACCACACATGCAGGCAAATGCCTATGCTTGCCTCCAGTGAGCTTTTATCATTTAGCACCACCACATTTGCTCTCTCTCTACTGCTTTCACTTTCAAAATACCTCCCTTTGTTCTTCTAGCCCCTCTCTTCTTTCCACCAGAGAGCTGCCGATTTGCCATGGGGCAGCAGAGGCTGGCTCAGTGTCTTGGTAAGTCAAAGTTCTCGACTGTCCCCAGCACTGAGCAGCAAGTTTGTCGATTGGGCTGGGCTGCCTGCACACTCTCCCTCCAAAGCCGAGGTCTCCTGGGATTTCTGGGCTGTGCACCTGTACAGCATGCTCACCAGGTCCCATGCTGGCTCGGTACCTGCTGCGTCCATTGACCCCAGATTCTGCCCCTCCTGGCCTCTCCGCTGCTGTCAAGGTGCAGTTGACACCAGAGATGCCCCGCTAGCTGAGAAGCTTCTAGCTGCTTGTCTGTGGCCAGGTCTGGAGCTGGCCTGAGGCCTGGCACTAGGTGGATGTCCCCAAAACTGATGGCAGAAAGGCCAGTCTCCGACCCTGGGTGATGGGCATGGAGGGAGCCTGGACCCATCTGGACTGCTTCCCTTGGAAAAGCCAAATCAACTCAGCTGGAGTCCCTCCTCTGAAGTTATCCTGCACCCATACCGGGAGAGAGAGGGGCAAAGAATGTGATGCCATTGGCCTGGGCAGAGCCTGGCTGCCCTTCGTACAATGCTCAAAAGAATATTCACAAAAAAAGTGCATCTGTTCTGAAGGCGTGCAGACTTTTTCTGGTCAATATTCCCTAAACAATATGGTAATGACTATTTACGTAGCATTTACATTTTAATAGAGATGATAACTAACCTAGAAATGCTTTGAAGTCTGCCAGAGGATGTGTGAAGGCTCCTTGTGCCCCTTGGCATGAGGGACCTGCACACGTGCAGGTCTTGTTACCTGTAGAGGGACAACCGCGTAGCCGTGACTCTGACTCCTAGAAGCAGAGTTGCTGGGTTGAAAAATGCAAATTGGAAATCGTGATGGTTCAGACTGTGACTTTAAAAAATCTCCTCCCCTGACATGTGAGAGAGTGCTGTGTGCAAGACCAGACAGGATGGGGCAGGCTTTGGGGCTGTGGTATCTGGGGCAGGTTGGGCGAGGAGCATGTCAGGATGCAGCTGCTTCTACTTGGGGCTAAGCCAGCTGGACCCTGCCGCCTGCAGGGTCACCATAGCAAGGGAAGGGAGGTCCCTTGCAGGGTCCCGGATCCTCCAAGGCCCAGGCCTTGAGACGCTTCTCCCTTTCACACCCCCCTCCCCTAGTCTCAACCGGGCTGCCAGTGAACCCAGGGTGTGAGGAAGAGGCCGGGCCATGGCTCAGCTGTGCAGTCATCCAGGAGTGTGTCCAGCTGAGTACCTCTTCTGCTGTGTGTCCCTAGCAATAAGGAAGCACCTGCTGCTGGGTGTTTCTGAAAGGAAAGGGCTTCACGTGACGCTCTGGTCCCAAGGCACCAGGACACAGCCTCACCTTGTGGCTGACGGCATCTCGGCCATGGAAGTGTGTGTGCCGAGGAGATGGTGGCAACACAGAGAGCCAAGGCGGGGGTGCCAAGGGACAGTTACCTTCTATCTCTTAGAAGCAACAGGCCTCTCGCATGGCCACCTTGGGGGACCGTGGACCTCAGGGGGACACAGGAAGACCATAGCTTTATTCAGGCACGGCTTGCTCCTGCATATGCTCCCGACCTGCCTCACTCACTCTCCTATGCACTCACCATCAGCATGTTCTGTTCACACTCAGGGCGCACGCTCCCGTCGCCTTGCCCTGATTTTCCCCCAAACCTAAAGACCTTTTGTGGGGATGCCCTTGATTTTTAAATGTTGGTTCTTTTTCATGAAAACATATAAAGGCGGGTGAGTAATAGTATAAAATTAGCCATGTCAAGCTCCCTGCCAGCGGTGTAGATTCGCAGCCTTCTGCTCAGTCTCCTGGGCTCACAGTATCTCCAGCTTCTCTCTCGTTCAGGAAAACACATGGCAAAAGTAGGGCGCAAAGGAGAAGTTACAAAGAGACCCTTGCATCCACCTTAGGTCTTTGCAAAAAAGCAAGTCTTCTGTGAACCTTGTTTTTAGACATTCTTAATAACTTCACAATTGATGCATCCTGTGAGTTATGTTGTGAGCTGAAGGCTTGAAGGTTGAACGCACTCAAGCAATACTGCTTGGATGGAGGGAGTGTGTATGTCTGTTAAGATTTCTTTTATTTTGAAAGTCAGAGTTACAGAGAAAGGGAAAGAGGGAGTGAGAGAGATCTATCCACTGGTTCACTCTCCAGATGGCTGCCAGCCAGGACTGGATCAGACCAGAGCCAGGAGTAGGGTGCTTCTTCCAGTTCTCCCACATGGATATCAGGGGCCCATGCACTTGGGCTGTCTTCCTCTGCTTTTCCCAGGCACATCAGCAGGGAGCTGGATTGGAAGTGAAGCCAGCAGGAACTGAACTGGTGCTCATATGGGATTTAAAGAAAATGGCTTTAGCTGCTGAGCCACAGTGCTGGCCCTTTAAGCGAGAAAGAGGGAGACCTCCTCTTCTCTGCTTCACACCCCAGGTGGCCACCATGGCTAGGACTACTCCTGCCTGAAGCCAGGAACCTGAAACACCCTCTGGGTCTCCCACATGGGTGGCAGGGACCCAGACCCTTAGGCGGGTTTGTGTTGCTTTTCCACAAGTATTCAGAGGGAGCCGGACTGGAAGTGAAGTAGTCAGGACTTGAATCAGTATCATGGTATGGGCTGCTGGCCTGCTAGCTGAGGTTTACCCCTCTGTGCGCCAGCATCCACCTGAAGGGCTTAAGTGAGAGGAGAGTTGGAATTTTTGGGTGAGTATGGGAGGTGGGCACCTGAGATGTCCCCATCCCAGTGCCCTCCCTCAGGTGCAGTCTCCACCCTCAAGTGCCCTGCCCACAGTGGGGGACCTTGGCAGCACCTCACCGGCCTCACCCCACTGATGACATGGAAATGTCGTCATCCCCCGGATGACACAACTGTGCTTAGAGAAGATTTAAGTGCCTGGCGAAGGTTTCGGGGCTCCGAGACAGGAAGGGCAGTGCTAGCTGTGGCTAGAACCACCGTGACCTCCGTGCCGTCTTCCCGCTGATTCTCCAGCGCGGCTGTGAGCGCATACGCGATTAGCAGGCGGTGTGTTCCATCCCAGCTAAGTAGACGGTCTTTGCGCCCTGTCTGCCCCAGGAGGGGGTGCAGGGCATATTGTAACCCCCAGGCTATGTTGCTGATTATTGCCACCTCACCTTACACAACCCCTCCCTACCCCCTTGAAGCAACTACTCCCTCAGCGCCCGCACGCCCACTCTGCCTTCTGTGCCCGTGACTGCTCACGGCATGCATGGGCTGACTCATAACGGAGCTTGTGCTTCTGTGACCGGTCTGTGCTCCCAGCGTGACGCCCGCGGTGGGTGTTTCGGAGGCGGTGCCGGGCTTGAGAACACCTCACACACTCTGCCCTCTCTCTTGACTCCTCTGCCTCCTCCTTGCTCTGCCACCTCCTCTGCTGGATCCAGCCTGGGTCCTGCCCTGTTTGGTGCCCTGCTCGCACCATTTCCCAGATGGGCGCGCTTCCCCCTTTTGAAACCTCCGATGAGATTTGGAAGAGTGCTGAAGTGCTGCAGCCAAGGACAAGCAGTGGGCAAGGATGTCCGCTGAGTCCCCACGTGCTGGTCTATTTGCTGAGCTCTGTATTAGTCATGTAGTTCCCACCTGCTCACCTGTCCATGCTCCTGGTAAGACATTTGAGAACTTGCCACACATGGAATTTCCAGGGCTGGGTGCACTTCCTGGGTCATGTTCAGGTCAGTTTTGAGTGAGCCAGCCTGGTGGGTGCTCCTGGGCAGCCCCCATCCCTGCTGCAACCAGTAACTGGGCAAGCGCTGTGATGGGGTGGGGGAAGGTCCGCTCTCCTCTGACCCCAGGCCTGGGGGGATGGAGGAAGAGTGTGCTGTGTCCTCACACGGGCCTGCGTCCTGGCCAGTGCGGGGTCGGTGGCATTCCTAGTCCTGCCTCTCTGACCCTCTGCAAATAAATGGATGTCCGGGGTGCTGGTTGACCGCAACCCGCCCCCCAACCCCACCAGCTTGGATGCCTGTGCGCTGTGGGAGCTGAGGCTAGGTGGGCCCAAGCTCAGGAGAGAAAGTCGCTCAGGAGAGAAAGGGTATGTAGCCTTGCCCCCCAGCCCCATAAGGTAGCTAAGTAGACATGAGCTAGGTGTAAAAGAGAGGGCTGAAGAAAACAGGGGTTTTTTTTTAGATTAATTTATTTATTTTTATTGGAAAGTCAGATTTACACAGAGGAGACAGAAAAATCATCTGCCTGCTGGTTCACTCCCCAAGTGTCTGGAATGGAGCTGAGCTGATCCAAAGCCAGCAGCCTACTCCGGGTCTTCCACACAGGCATAGGGTCCCATGGCCTTGGGCCGTCCTCGACTGCTCTCCCAGGCCACAAGCAGGGAGCTGGAAGGGAAGTGGAGCAGCAGGGACACAAACCAGCACCCATATGGGATCCTGGTAACATGCAAAGGATTTAGCCACTAGGCTACCACGTTAGGCCATCCTTTTCTTTTTTTTTTTTTTTAAGATTTATTTTTATTGGAAAGATCAAATTTACAGAAAGAAGAGTCAGAAAGATCTTTTGTCTGCTGGTTCACTCCCCAAATGACTACAATGGCCAGAGCTGAGCCAATCAGAAGCCAGAAGCTTCTTGTGGGTCTTCCACACATGTGCAGGGTCCCAAGGCTTTGGACCATCCTCTATTGCTTTCTCAGGCCACAAGCAGGAAGCTGGATCGGAAGCAGAGCAGCTGAGACATGAAATGGTACCCATATGGGATCCTGGTGCTTACAGGGAGAGGATTTAACCATTGAGCCGTTGTGCCGAGCTCCAAAATAGAAATTTCTAGAGAAAATCAGCCCCAAAATAGAATTTCTAGAGAAAATCAGAAGCAGGCTCTGAAAGCAACTGCTGTGGTGCAGCAGGCCCCGGCCCTGTGCCAAGGAGGTGTTCAGGCCCCACAACCACAGATAAGACCCTCCTAGGATTTCTGGGAATTCTACATCCTGAACACTCCAACCTGAAACTTCCCAGTGGAGGGAGGAGCGGGAAGAAAGGCAGGGGACCCTTCCTCATGCCCATAAAAGCCCTAGTCTGGATGCAGATGGCGGGGTGCAGCCCTTTCCCAGATCGCCGGCTCCGTCTGACCTGTGCACTCATCCTGCATGGCTACCTTGCTGTCTGTGTGAACCCCGGCTGCAGCCGCCTCTGCTACCCCATCCATGGCTTCGCTTCTCCCGTGGCTCATTGGCTCACACACACTAAGCTCCAGATCCGGGCATCCTCGACCTTCCCCACACCATGTCTAGATGTCCCCAGCCTGGATAGGCTGCCCTCCTAGCTGCTGCTTCCCCAGACCATAACTTATCTGCCAGGGACCTAGGGGCTTCCTTGCCCATTCCATGTCCCCTTCCCTGGGGACTCAGAGGCAGGTGACCTCCAATGGGTGACTCTGAGCTCCTTGCGTGTCCTGCAGTGGGTACAGGGTTATACTCACATTTCTTCCCACAGAGCACCCTCCCCCCCACACACACACACATACCAGCTGTCACTCTCCCTCCTCCTGCCCTGGCATAGCCTGTGTGCGGGGCCTGTAGCAGCTGACTGAGGCCCCAGCCCCAACAAATGAGGGGAACGGAGTTTTGCAGCCTGATGCAATGTCTGGCAAGGCCCTAGCCTCCCTTATCAGAGCACCGTTCGTGGCTGGGCTGGCTGGACCCCACCTCCCCCCAGGCGGAGGCAGGGCTGGGCTGCTGTCCATTTGGGGCCTGGCTGGGGGCCATCAGAGTGTAAACTGGTTCTCTGGTGAGGCCCCTTGCCAGGTCTGCTCACAGCTGTGAGAGGCTTAGTCCTGGAAGACGGCTGGGATTGCTAGGAGACTTGCAGTCACAGTATGGGAGGTCCCTGGAGCGGGGGTGTGCTTGCATGGCGTGTCCCCAGTGATGCCTGTGTCCCTAGCGCCAGTTCCCAGCGCATACTTGCAGCATGAACACACAGGTGACTCACCTGTAGACAGAGCAGCCGCTGCTTCCTAATGTGCGGCCACTAAGCGGGAATCAGTACCTAGCCAGTCATTCACCCGAGGTTTCCTGGAACCCCTGCTCTGTCCAGTTGTGGTCTTGATCAAAGGTGGAGCTCCTTGCATGGAGCTGCCACTGCAGTGCGTGAAGAAGGCATGGTTCACCCAGGAGGACATGCAGGGGTGCTGAGAGGGAAGGGGACGGACACTGGAGTCTGGGGGAAGCCTGAGGAGGGGACATCCAAGCTGAATCCTGAATGCCCACAGAAGGTCTAGAAGGGCCTTGGGCTAAGGACCCAGCTCACACAGAGCCCCCAAGTGGGGCTGAAGGGGTATGGCTGGGGGAGGGAGGGGTAGGATGGGATGGGGTTTGGAGGAGGGGTGGGGGAGTAGGGAGCAGGGTCTGTGTCCAGAGGGCCCGGGTAGCCTGAGCTCTGCTCTGAGTGATGCCTTGGGGTGTGCGAGCTGCAGGAATTGACCCCACGCCTGCTGTGGCCAGGGGCTCCCTGGTGCTGCCTGGGAGGGGGGCGGGAAGGGGAAAAGTGGACCCGTGCCTACCAAGGACAGGAAAAAATGCCAGGGTGGGGGGTGCAATGTGTGGCAACATCACCTCCTGCTTTGCTGAGTGGTTGCTGGAGCGTGGGGCGTGGGGGGAGGTGAAAGGTGAGGCACAGCAGCTGGGAGCAGGAGGACGGGGAGGGCTTTTTGGTTCCTTCGGTGAGCCAGGCCGGGGAAGTGGGAGCAGCCCCTTTCACCGGAAGGCATGAGACAGAGGGGGCACGGGGCCTTGTCAGGTCCTGTAGGGGGCAGGGGAGGCCTCCTGCCGACCCTCATCCAGATCCTGTGACCCTCCTTTGCAACCCTCTGACCCCGAACACTATGACCCTCCCCTGGCCCAGACACCTCCCCCATCTTCTGCAGAGCCTCTAAGCCTTTCTCTGACTTGGGGTGGGAGGGTTATCCATGGGGCTTCCAGAGCTGAACAGAGGGGTGGCCCCGGGCCTTGGCGCCTGGCTGCTTCCTTTTAAGGTAGTGCTAGGCATAGTCTCTGGAGCCCCGTGTGGTTCTGATCGTGGGGAGGCTGCCACGGCAATGCAGAAATAGTGGGTGGTATTTTGGGAAGGGTGGAGGAACTTGTGGCCCAGGCAACACCACTCAGCAAAGGCATTAGACCCTCCCACAAAGGAGGGTGCTGTGCTCCCACCCCACACACACACCCTGGTTTCTGCTCTCCTCTCCCAGTTAATGAACACTGAACTCCACACATCAGGTAATTTCCTCTTAGCAACCTTATGTGGGAGGGACCTTCCATGCTATAGGGGAAGCAGCAAGCCCAGAGAGGTGAAGTCTCTTGTACAAGTTTGCATTGCATGGTAAGAGACACAGCAAGGGCCAGAACCTGCAACTTGCAGTCCCATCTCCTGCATCTCCAGCATCCGAGCGCCCAGGAATGGAGGTGGGAGGAGAGAAGTCAGGGTGCAGCACCTTGTGCGACAAAGACAGGATGTTGGGTTAGACCCCATTGGTGGGACAGCAGGCTTAAACATGGCCTGTCACTCGTCCTGCCCATGCCAGTGGCCTGCCAGGCAGCAGCCCCAACAGACCTGCCATCCACTGGTTCCCTCCCCAGATGACCACAGGACCAGGAGCTGGAAACTCAATCCAGGTCACCAGGATGGGTGGCAGGGAGCTAAGTACTTGGACCATCCCCTGCTGCCTCTCGGGTATACACAAACAGGAAGCGGAGCTGGGACTTGAAGCATGGATACAGGTGCCAGCTGCCCAATCCCCCTCCCTTGCTATGTAGCAACCACGGATTTTTCTTTAGGTATTCAATTTCTTGCCACCAGGTGTTTTGTCACTGGGAGGAACCTTCTTGCCTGGGCATACATGGATGCCTGTCATCTGGAGGGCAGGAGAGAAACCGATGGGGGAAGGGGAAGACCTGCAGTGGCTTTGGGGCCTGGTCTGTTTGGAGACACAGGACGGGGCCCTTGGCGGGTCCTGTGGAGGTGTCCTGACTGCCCATTCCTCTCTCCTGCCCTGCCCCCAGGATGAGGGTGTCCCCCACCTGAAGTCCCAGAGCTGAGCAGCTGTGGCTTACCGGGAGCTCATGGAGACGGCCCTGGCCTTGCCCCAGGAGCGCCGGGACTTCGTGCACAGCCTGAGGATGAGAAGCAGATATGCCTTGTTTCTCGCATTTGTGGTGGTGGTGTTCGTCTTCATCGAGAAGGAGAATAAGATCATATCCAGGTGAGGGGCGGGGCGGGGTGACTGTGGCCAAGGCCCACCTGTGGGGCTCTGTGCCACTCCACCCACCCCAGGGGCCCACAGCTGTCCACCCAGCTCCCCATGAACCCTTTCCACACACATCCTCACCTCCGAGCCCACCTCTCCCAGACAGGCATGGGGGAACCGCTTGCAAGATGGCTTGGCCTTGCCTAGTCACTCACCCTCTCCCTCTGCCCCCTCAACAGGGTCTCGGACAAGCTGAGGCAGATCCCGCAGGCCCTGGCAGAGGCCAACAGCACCGACCCGGAGCTGCTCTTGGCGGAAAACGCGTCCCTCGTGTCTTTGAGCGAGCTCGATTCTGCCTTCTCGCAGCTGCGGAGCCGCCTGCATAACCTCAGCCTGCAACTGGGCGTGGAGCAGCCCGGGGAGGCCGAGGCGCACACTGACCAGGTGCCACTCTCGCCGGCCGGGGCGGGGCCACGGCGCCACGTGCTGCTCATGGCCACCACGCGCACGGGCTCGTCGTTCGTGGGCGAGTTCTTCAACCAGCAGGGCAATATCTTCTACCTCTTCGAGCCACTGTGGCACATCGAGCGCACGGTGGCCTTCGAGCCTGGAGGTGCCAACGCGGCGGGCTCAGCACTCGTGTACCGCGACGTGCTCCAGCAGCTGTTCCTGTGCGACCTCTACGTGCTGGAGCCCTTCATCACGCCTCTGCCAGAGGACCACATGACTGACTCCATGTTCCGCCGCGGCTCCAGCCGCTCGCTGTGCGAGGAACCTGTGTGCACGCCCTTGGTCAAGAAGGCCTTTGAGAAGTACCACTGCAAGAACCGCCGCTGCGGCCCGCTTAACGTGACCCTGGCCGCCGAGGCCTGCCGCCGCAAGCAGCACATGGCCCTCAAGGCCGTGCGCATCCGCCAGCTCGAGTTCCTGCAGCCGCTAGCAGAAGATCCCAGGCTGGACCTGCGCGTCATCCAGCTGGTGCGCGACCCACGGGCTGTGATGGCCTCGCGCATGGTGGCCTTCGCAGGCAAGTATGAGACTTGGAATAAGTGGTTGGCAGCGGGCCAGGACCAGCTGCACGAGGAAGAGGTGCAGCGGCTGCGGGGCAACTGTGAGAGCATCCGCCTGTCGGCAGAGCTGGGCCTGCAGCAGCCTGCGTGGCTGCGTGGCCGTTATATGCTCGTGCGCTACGAGGATGTGGCGCGTAGCCCGCTGCAGAAAGCGCGTGAGATGTACCGCTTCGCCGGCATCCCCCTGACGCCACAGGTGGAGGACTGGATCCAGAAGAACACACAGGTGGCGCACGGCAGCGGCATCTACTCCACGCAGAGAAACTCCTCGGAGCAGTTCAACAAGTGGCGCTTCAGCATGCCCTTCAAGCTGGCGCAGGTGGTGCAAACCGCCTGCGAACCTGCCATGCGCCTCTTCGGCTACAAGCTGGCCCCTGACGCCGCCGCCCTCGCCAACCGCTCCATTAGCCTGCTGGAGGACCGGGGAACCTTCTGGGTCACGTAGGGAAGGGCGGCACCTGGGGCGCCAAGGACGCCTCCTGGTGGTAAGGCCCGCCTTGCCTTTCTGCCCATACAGACCGGGGGTGAGCCGCAGCTCTGGCTCCAGGTGTGGGAGCTGGCAGCCCCTTGCTGTAGCAGTGGCCCCCCGCAGTCAAGCTAGCTTCCCCACTGCCGCTGCAGCCCTGCGGAAGCCAGGGGACAGCGTGTGGTCCCCTAGAGGGACCACCCCCTGAACAGGCCTAGCGTCAGCCTCCCTCCCTCCCTCTCACATAGGAACAGACTTGAGATTCCTGTCAGTTACTGCCTGGGCTGCAGTTTAGAGTCCAGCCACTGAAGGAGCAGAAGGTGGCCTGGGCAGTGAGCGCTCACAGCCAGCCCTCCTGTGCCACTCAGGGTTCACCTTGGCATTTCTGCACTGGGTGTAGAGAAGTCTGGGGTCTTGGCAGGCTCTTTCCCAGCCAGTGCACAAATACTGGGAGCTTGGGAGGTGGGGGACTGTGCTGTGTGGGGGGGAATGTCGACCTGGCCCAGAACACACAAGTGGCTGTGTAGACATGCGTACAAAAATGTAATGGTGTAAGGGTACAGGTGTTCACATGAACTGTCACGCCAGTTTGCCCACACCCTAATTACTTTGGGATCACTTGGCATGGGTGGGAGTGGGGAGGGGAGAAGACTTGCTCAGGGCCACAAGGCCTGACGTGACCACCTACCCAGACCTGGGGCTGAGTGGTGGATGCAAAGCTGCCAAACCCGCCAGCCCCTCTGGGCCTTTACATCCTTGCAGCTGGCAGGCAGGATGTCTCGAGAGGATGTGCCCCATACTCCTGTAGCTCAGCTCCACGGCCCATCCAGCTCACTAGCTTCCAAAGAGCATGTCCGTATTTGGAAGCTGCCTGGGCCCCGACCAGAAGCATCTTTGGTCCCTGGAGGCAAGAGGCCAGGCAGCCTGCAAGTCCCATCCCTTCCAGCCAAGCCTCCTGTGGTACAGAGCCAAAAAGAAAGTTGAGAGGGTGAGGTGGCAGAGGGGGCTGGCGGGTAGTCACATCAGTCTGCCTTCCACTCTGGGTCAGAGTTCAGCCACAGGTCACCGCAAACATTGTTAGTGCCCAGAGGAAATTTCTTTTAAGGCTCTGAGACGCACATTGCTCAACTTAGAATGGGCCGCGACGTGTTTTATGTGGATGTTTGAAGTTATTTATGGCTTGCTGGCCCTTGTATTCTGTGGCTGGGTCTTGGGTTTGTTTCTGCAGCCCAGCCAGGGCCTGGTGGAGGCTGGGAAAAGCAGCACAGAGGAGGGAGGAGGTGGAGGGGGGGCTTCACCCCAGGATCCGAGCCATGGCCCCAGCAGCCCTTTCTCTCCGAGTCCAGGGCCCCTGGTGCTCTGGCTGCCTGTCTAGAAGCAGCATACCTCCAGGGCCCCTCTGCCCTCCTTCCTGAGAAAGCCAGACAAGATCAGCCTCACAGCGGGGCAGGGGCCTGGGGACCCTGCTGCTGCCCCCATCCTAGGAGCGGGCACTGCAGTCTGCCTGGTGCTCCCAGGACAGGCTTCCCAGCTTTGCCCCTGGTTTCCTGGGCAGCCTTGGGGTGGCCTGCTCTCGGTGTAATGGGGGCACTGGGGAAGTATGGGATCCGAGTCTAGTGTGTCTGACTGTGGGGAAGAAAGGCATGTCCAGGCAAGAAGCCGCAGTTTGAAAAAGGCAAGGAGCGCTGCCCGAAGGGCCCCCACCCCCAGTACCAGGTGCTGGAGCCCTGCAGGAGGAACCTTAGTCTAACAGTGAAAAGCTAAGTTGTGGTGGGGAACTGGCTCTAAGCAGGGGTCTCATTTCAGACACTGGCCATGGGGTCAGGATGTCTTAGGCAGGCCTAAAAGTGCAGACCCCTTTTCTCTGAACCCTCACCTGCTGCCCTCTCCTACATGGGGGTGTTGGGCGTGGGCACGGACCCTGCATCCCTCTACAGTTGCCACCCTTGGGACTTCTCAGGACATTGACAATGTGTCTGCTGCAAGTGGACTTTATTTATTTATTTTGCGAAGAGACAAAAAAATACCTTCTGATTTGTGAGGACCCCAAACTATACCAAGACGAAGAATAGAAGCTGTTCCTATAAGGACACCTGAAAGCGATGACTGGAGTGCCAAACACGGTGTGGGGAGTTGGGAGCCCCAGCAGGTGCCTGGGAGTCTAAGGCAGGCATAGCCTAAGCAGGCAGTAGGATGTTGGCATGTGCCCCCTGGGGCTCAGCCCAGCTGGCTTCACTGCAAGCCTGACCAAGGCATGCATTCGGGGCTCTCTGAATGGAGCCAGAAGGGAGGAGGTGGTCCCTGCCCCCTCCCCCACCTCCAAACCAGTGCAATGGGGCAGCTGTTAACCAAACTCCACGGAGTAGAGGGCACCCAGGGAGCCCCCTGGGACACCTGCCCCTCCCCTTACCATCTGTGTAGCCATGGAGGGGGCTCTGGCCAGAGATGGTGAGACCCCCTGACCCCAGAGGACTGACAGCCTGGGTTGTAGAGAAGACCAGAGCATAATCTGACCCCAAAACTAGAATTCTTTGTCAGGCCTGGGTGATCTCCCCACCCCAGGGCCCACTGTGGTTGACCACAGGGCTTGTCCCTCAAGACCCCCTGGAGTTTGAGGACAGGAGCAGAAGCCGAGACAGCTGCGGCCCCAGCACAGCTTCCCCCCACCCTACCCCCAAGGTGAAGGACATCTCCAAGAAAGGAGAAGAGGTACAGGTGCCTGCGGAAGCCATGAGGTGTCCATGATCTACACAAAAACACCAAGAAATGTCTGGCAAGGTCAGGTGCTCTGGGGATGGGGAGAGGAGCATTTACGGAGAGTCCCAGTGAGAGGTCTGGCTAGGTGGCAGGGAGAAGGTGTCCCAGAGGGCTCCTGTGTGAGCCAAAGTTTCCAAAATAGCAGAAGCTACTCTTTACCTCAAAAGAAGCAGAATTGGCAACTGCATGTGCTGTAGGAGCTTCTTGATCCTTCAGTTCTGTGACTGACTGTATATCGCCGGGGGGCAGGGCTGGGGTGTGAATTCCTGTGTGTCCAAGGCATGGCACCACCTGTGAGCCAGGCACTGCTCATCCTTGCCCCTAACACTGGCCTGGCTTCAGGCACCCCTGACATCTCCAGCTCATCTCTATACTCCAGGCCATCTGCCTGGCCCCCTACTCCGTTCTGGGTCCTGCAGACTCTTCTTTGTCAAGGCCAGGGTTTGTGGCTACAAGCAACAGGACACCCTTTGCATGGCACACATGGGTGTGACATGTACATGTGTGTCTACACACGTGCTGGTGTAGCATACAGCTCATTCTGCCTGCCCTCTGGTGCTCCCCACCGCCTCCCCCTTATTGTCCCAGATGTCCTTGCTGTAGCCACAACCTGCCATGTCCTGGAAATGCTGGGGCTGCCCCTCAGAGGACTGGCGGCCCGGGGCTGCCTGAGAAATAGAATGTGAACCCCACGCCTAAGGGCTTACTTATTTAATTAAACACAGAAAGATGCAATAAGCAGAATCTGCCTTGTGTCTGTCTTTTGTTCTCAGTGCACTGGGTGCTAAGAATGAGCTGAAAGCCCATTAGCCTCAGTGGGAGATGGGACATCCTGCACCTAGTGGGGACAGGGCAAAGCCCTGTCTGTCCAAAGGGGTGACAGGCACAAGAGTAACATGGGTGAATCAGAGGCACAAGACCCCGTCGTCTATCACCCACCCACACAAGTCAGAAGCCACTTCCTCCCTCTGGGCTCCAGAATCATCCCCTGCTAACCCCAATTTGCCTAGCCCCAGGGGAGCAGCTGGACATACTCCCCACTCAGGCTGTGGCCAAATGACAGTTTCTGGGCCCCAGCACCTGCAGCAGGCTGCCTGGCAAGTATGGACGTGCTGTGGTGGGCACAGGAGCAGCTGTGAGCAGCCTGCTTCCTTGGGAGACAGAGCAAGTAAGCTCTCCTTTGCTGGTTCACTCTGCAGATGCACCTAACAATAGCTGCCTGGGGTCAGAACTAGGAGCAGGAACTTGTTGCGGGTCTGCCATGTGTTCAGCAGGGACCTGAGTACCTGAGCCGTCATCACGGCCTCCCAAGCAGTTGGGTATGGAACACAGGCTCTCTCATCAGCTAGGCTGAAGACCTGCCCTGAATGGGACACATGTATCTCCAGCTCCTGGGAATCCTACAGAGCAATCCATGTCCATAAGGAGTCCGTGGACAGAAGCACACCTCAGTAGGCCACAGCCACCGTCCGCAGGCCAGGCAGCGGGAAGGAGCACAAATAACCACATTGCCCCAGCTAGCAGAGGCTGTCCGACTGCCTCCCCGTCCTTGCTCTCTTCCTTCCACTGTGTCCTGAAAACTGGCAGCCACCCATCTGCTTCTGGGGTGAGCTGGGGAACCAGCCACAGTCAAAAGTAACAGGGGTTCGTAGCCTCGGCCCCGTCTCCCATGGCAGCTGCTAGCTTAGCCAGGCACTACCATTCCATCCCCCTTCCTCACCTGGGCTGGGCTGCCTGCCCCTGCCTCCCGAGCCGCGTACCCTCAAACCCCCCCAGCATCAGCGTTTGAAGTCACAGCCACACCTAATTTTCAAAAGGACTCAAATGTAGATTTTGTATAAAGCCTCATTTTCCCAAGTGTTGGCTTCTACTGCCAACTGCTGGGAACATAAACAAACATTGTGTGTCACACACACACGCTCAGATGTGTTCCTGGCCAGCAGCAACACGGTGCTGTGAGTGCTTGGACTCGGCCTGAGCCCAGTGTCCCTGTATTCCTGGGCACCTTGGCTGTGGATGTCACCCAGGTGCTCTTCAGTAACTTGGAGTCTTCCTCTGCACCGGTATGAACACCCCCTGTTTCTCTTCCTTCTTCCCTCCCCACCTCTCCCCTCTCTTCTTCCCTCTCCTTCCTCTCTTCCTTCTTCTCCTTCCCCCCCTCTGATGTTCCAGGAGCACCCTGTGGCTCTTCCAAGAAAACTTGTGCCACTGCCACAGCAGCCTCAAGCCCGGGGAGCCAAGTTGAGGCCGTGCTTTGGCTTTCCCAACAAGGCCCACCTGGGCTCCTTAACGTTTAGGTTTCAGGAATTGGGCGCTGCCTGGACTTGCCTGGTCTGAACATCCAGACCTGCTGCCTTGGCAGCCACTGAGTCGCTGCCGGGAGCGCCGAGTGCCTCCCTGTTTTGGGGGGCTGTAAAGGAGCACCCGTGATGGGGACACCTTCAGCTCGTGGTTCCCTCGGGTGAGGGCCCTGCTGCCGAGTCTTCAAGGCACTCACGAGCAGAAGACCGCTTGCCGCAGAGCTCTGCCTTTTAAACCAACCCCTCTCCTACTCCACCATCAGCCCGATTGAATTCACCTGCCATAGTCCTTGGCAGAGCCTTCCTCCTGATGCTGTGGATGTAGGGGGATGGGGTAGTTCCTACAGGAGCAGCAGAAACCTAGGGAGCAAGTGGGGCCAGGTGCGCCTCCCACACGTGCCAGAGCTGCCCCGTGCACGTAACAGGGATCTCACCTGTGCTTCCAGCCTGCTCTTCCTGGGCTCAGCATGGTACTGGGCACTGTCTGGTGCCTGATCCTCTCCCCACCAAGAAAGCTGCAGAGAGACCAGGCAGCATGTGCAAAGACCTGGGGGATGAACGGGCCGTGGGAAGTTCTGAGACGGAGCAGTTTGCTGTGGCTAGGGCAGTGATAAAATAGGAGTAGGGATGGGAACTGGGGCCTGCCTATGCTATGGCTTGGATCATGTGATCCTGAGAGCTGCAGGAAACCACAGAGAGGCAGAGAGCGTGTATGTATTTTCTGCAGTCACTGTGTAGTGGGTATGTTTGAACTTAGCTTCTAAAATCAGATGGCTCTGGTTCAAACCCTGGGGCAGTTGAGACCTCTCTGGGTTTCTGTCTTCAAACACGGCATGGGAATAATAAGGGAGAAAAGTCAGAGAGCCCAGGCTGGAGAGGAGCGGACAGGCTCTTAGCAGAGGGACCCAGGTGGCACAGCCGCTGGTTGCTGCTCTCACTGCTGTCCCTGCCACAACCACTCAGGAGAGAGGAAAGCCTAGGCCTGTGCCCATACCCTCTGCCCACCTGGCCTCGCAGGAGGCTGCCAGGCCAGCCACCATTCACACTCAGGTGCCAAGTCCTCACCTCCTCTCTCTTTCCCTGGAGACAGTCTGGAAGAAGCAGCCCAACAAGCCAGGTCTGCTGCCCTCCCCACGGCGCTCCCTCCCTCCACCGCCCTGCGCTCTCCCTGCCAACCCCCCCCCCCCCGCCCCAATAAGGCCCCAGGAAGTTAACAAAACACCAAACCAAATGTTTGATTTGGGAGGAGAGACGCAGGCAGGGGTGCCCTGGGAGAAGCCAGGACAGAAAGGGACTCTTCACAAGGCCAGGAGGCACTCACTCACCACAGGACCTCCGGTCCTCCCACTTTGTCTCTTCACCTCATCCCCATCACTTCATCTGTGGTGGAACATCTGGTCCCAATATGGGGCTGATTTCAATAAAACCAAGACACCCCTCTTAGCCCTGCCGGACTTGGAAGAAGCCAAGGAGAAATCCTGTGGTGTGCCAGCAGGATCCCCAAGAGGCAGGAAGGGGGACAGGAAAGAGGAAGGAGCTTTGTAACCATGGAGCAACAGGACCTGCCTTGGGGATGGCTGGGGCAGGACCCACATCCTCAATAACAAAGGTGGGCACACCTTGGCAGCCTTGCAAACCTCCACCTGCCTGTCCCTGGTCTCTCTCCTTTCCTGTTGCCCCTCACTAGGCAGGAGCTTAGGCGTGTATGGGTCCCAGATGCCTCTGGATGTGAGAGAAGACACACAGAAGTTGTTCCTGACACACGCACGGGTGTGTGCACATACCCTCCCCTCTCCACACACAGAGCTGCCCTTCCTCCAGCCTGGGAAGGCAGAGAAGCTGTAGAGGGTCCGATGGACACCTCTCTCTGGTTCCTGGCCCCTCTGCTTGAAAACCTCCCATGCATGCATGTCTTACTTTAAAAAATATATCTATTGGTCTTTTATTTATGTAAAAGACAGAATGACAGAGGAGACACAGATCAAAGGAAAGAGAAAGGGAGAGAGGGAGAAGGAAAGGACAGTACAGAGAGGGGAAGACAGAGAAGGAGCACGGGGGGCGGGGGAGAAAATTTTCTATACACTGATCTATTCCCCAAATGCGTGCGACAGCCAGGGCTGGGTCTGATCAAAACCAGGAGCCCAGAACTTCATCCCGGTCTTCCATGTGGGTACAGGGGCCCAAGCACTTGGGTCACCCACCCTCTGGTGGTTTTCCCAAGCTATCATCAGGGAGCTGGATCAGAAATGGAGCAGCCAGGACATGAACCAGCACCCATATAGGAGGCTTGTGTTGCAGGTGGCAGCTGCACCTGCTGTGCCACAGCACTGCTCCACCCCACCACCCCACAGGCAGACGTTAAATTCTATTGATCCAGGAATTGCTGCTGGTAGCTAGCTAGAGCACCAGGAAAGGAAGACAGGAAGACAGGAACAGCAGATTGCAAATGAGAGAAAAAAATGAATGAAAAGAAAGCTGTGATTCCTAGAAATTCCCACCCCACCCACCCACAGCTATTTCTAGCGATCAAGCAATTCAGCCCTCTAGGATCAGAATGACAAAGATGCCACTAAGCTCCCCAAAAATGGCTTTATGTTTGCAGGCTATGGACTTGGCTTAGTGGGGGCTCCATGAACAGAGACCCATCAGGGTGGGGCTGCCCCATCTGTTCCTGGTGCGAGGCAGGAACGGAAGTGGTCAGGAGCAGGGACTGTGACAATGGCTTGGTCTTATTCTCACTTAGGTGTGTAGAAAGCATGGAAAGAAGGTGGCCTTCTAGCCAGAGCAGGGAGTAGAGGCCCATTCTCCTCATTCTGGGCTACTGCTCCCACCAGCTGACTCTCCCCACGTGCTCTCCTTAGCTGAGCCCTGGGCCTTGAAGGGCACAGATCTGGGATGCTGAGCCAGGCACCCCACACACTAACAGCACTCAACCCTCCACTGCTCAGTCAAAAGCAAGAGCAGTGAAAGGCATTCTGCCAATTCATCTGTGCTTCCCAAAATACAGCATTTCAAGAAATTTCACTTGGTTTGAGAGGCAGAGAAAGACAGACGTCTTCCATTGGCTGGTTTGCTTCCTAAACCTAATGCCTCCAACAGCTGGGTCCAGGCAAAGTCAAAGCCAGGAGTCAATCCTGGTCCCCCTGGGTGGGAGGCACTCAGGGGAGGCAGGCCCCTGAGCCATCGCTTGCTACCTCCCAGAGTGTGCACTGCAGGAAGAGGGAGCAGGGAGCAGAGCTGGAACTCAAATCCAGGCGCTCTGATTTGGGATGGGGTGTCCCAGGGAACATCTTAATAATCTGGAGCAGGCTGGTGCTACTACATAGCAGGCTAACCATCCTCTGCCTGAGGCACTGGCATCCCATATGGGCATCTGATCACGTCCTGGCCGCTCCACTTCTGATCCAGCTCCCTGCTTATGGCCTGGGAAAGTAGCACACGTGGCCCAAGTCTTTGGGCCCCCTGCACCCACCATGTGGGAGACCCAGAAGAATCTCCTGGCTCTTGGCTTTGGATGGGTTCAACTCTGGCTGTTATGGCCATTTGGGGAGTAAAGCAACAGACAGAAGACCTTATCTCTGTACATCTCCCCAACTCTGAGTTTCAAGCAAAGTAAGCTGAAAGAAAAAGAGCAGAAAAGAAAAGGAAAGGCTAGAGCAAATGCCGTCCTTGGACACGGGTCAGACTCTCTCACGGGCCTGTGTTTCCAAGAGGCTTGCTCAAGACACAGCTGCTTGGGCTCTACCTCAGAGGTCTCTGCTTCAGGGTACTGAGGGTGGACATGTGAGCAAGTGCCATGAGGATGCCCATGCTGCTGGTTCCATGTCCAGCACTGAAATCATCTCTCTATTCTCAGTGTGCAGTGGGGCCTGGGGTATTAGGTGCCTAATGGACTCAGGTAATCCTGGGAGGGGCACAGGTGATACCACCTAGGCCAGCTGAGGTATGCTCTGTGAGAGACACTGGGCAAACATGTGCAGGTGTGTCCAGCTGTCGGCTAGCACCCACTGATCTCCGCACTGCCTCGTCATGCTCCTCTCCTCTGCCACCACACAGAGCTTGGATGGGCCTATCTGCGGTTGTGCAGGGGCCGTCTCAGGTACCTGCTCACTCCAGGGCCAGGTGGAGCTCTGGGACACTGGGGTCATGAACACTCAGTCCCAGCTCTTGGCCCTCCATGTGCCTGCTGACCACTGTCATCGTGTCTGAGTTTTCTCTGCCCCTTCCTTTTGTCCTGCGAGGAATGGCCCCTTATCGGATGCATCCCATCAAAGTCCCACCACAAAGAAAGTTGCTCTTGTCTGGACAGAGGGACGTTGGCCTGGGAGGGGCAGGCCCTGGGTCTGCATGGGTATCAGTCACAAGGAAGCCATGGTGGATGTCTGAGCGCCACCTCCCCCCTGCAGTCTGGCCCCCAGCCTCACCATGGGAAGATTTATGAAACAAAGGGCAGGCAATTAAATGAAAACCTCAGTGCAGAGGCCCCTTCCCACCCTCCTGCACATCCACAGCAGAAGGGAAGGGTCAGTGGATGTTGACTCAGACCTGCTCAGAGCAGCCTCAAATGAGAAATAGGAGCTGGCACTGACACAGCAGGGAAAGCCAGTGTCCTATATGGGCATCAGTTCTAGTCCTGGCTGCGCCACTTTCCATCAAACTGCCTGTTAATGTGTCTATGAAAACAGTGCAGGATGGTCCAAGTGCTTGGGCCCATTCTCCTGTGTGGGAGACCCAGCTGAAGCTCCTGGCTTTGAACTAGCTGATGTGGCCATTTGGGCAGTGAACCAGCAGAGGGAAGGTCTCTCTCCCTCTCCCTCTCTCTTTGTGTGTGTGTCTTGCCCTCTCTCTATAACTGTCTTTCAAGCACACACTCTGCTGAGCCAGGATACACAAGCAGTTGTCTTGTAACAACTCCGCTATGAATGATCCTAATTGGGAGACCAGGAAAGGAATTCAGAGAGGTCAAGCCTCCTGCTTAAAGTCACACAGCTGGTTTGACAGCTAATGTGTACTGGGTGCTTACTGCATGCCAGGTACCACTTTAACTGCTTTACACATATGGGTGTCCCAAAGTAATCAAGTAGTTGGCACTAGCAGGCTGTGCTTTGGTAATGCACACTCCCTGGTCTCAGGCTGATCCCTCACCTGCACAAGTCGGCTGGGGATACAAGGGGCATTCCACAACCACTTCCCTTCTTGCAGTGAGCCAGGGCAGCTTTGGTCTAAGGGCTCAGCCTGCCGGTCTTTGGCCAGTGCTAGTCACATGGTCCAGTTGCAGGAGGTGGGGACATGTGGGGGAACAGATGGAATGTTTGGGTCCTGACTATCTCAGCAACAGGTAAATCCTTTTATTATATCCATTTTACAGACAAGAAAATCAGGACAGGGAAATGTGGCAACTTGGGCTGTCATAACCAACAACCACAAATTGGATGGTGTGACACCTGGGGTTCTGAGACACAATGGATTCCCAGGCCTGTCTCCTTGCTTCTGGGGTTTGCCAGCGTGGTGGGTGCCCCTCTGGTTCCAGCCTCCACCAAGACAGGGCTCCTCCCTGCACTGCACATGCATAGCATCTGCTACACACCCTCCTCCCATGAGGACCCCAGTCATACTGGGTCAGAGGTCAGGATGAGCTCATCTCACCCACATGTGCACATGGCCTCTGCTTCCATGCAGCCACACTCTGGGGCACTCACATAAGGATCTGGGGTGCACGGCTCGGCCCTCGGCACATGTAAATCCCACCTGTTGGGACATGATGGCTGATGACCAGCTCTGGTTAGCATGGACATTTGAGGTGTGGACCAGAGTATGGAAAATCTCTCTCTTTCTCCCTCCCTGTCTCTCGCATTCTGCCTTTCAAATAAATATACATAAGTTTTTAAAAATATTAATTCATTGCATATTAAAAAAAACTTTAAAAGAAGTATGTCCTTGCTTCTTGGAGATCAACTGAGGATTCAACTTTCTCTTTCTTTCCTTCCTTCCTTTATTCTTTCTTTCCTTTTTTAATATTTATTTATTTTTACTGGAAAGGCAGATTTGCAGACAGAAGGAGAGGCAGAGAGAAAGATCTTCTGTCCGCTGATCCACTCCCCTCCTCTCCTCTCTGTATATCTGAATTTCCAATAAAAATAAAATAAATCTTTAAAAAAACAAACCTAGGTTTCAGAATAGCTAAAACAGGGACAGTATTGTGGCTGAACAGGTAAAGCCGCCACCTGTAACACAGACATCCTATATGGACAACAGTTTGAGTCTCAGCTGCTCTTCATGGGATCCAGCTCTCTGCTAATATGCCTGGGAAAGCATGTGGACAACCCAGAAGAATCTTCTAGCCTGCTTCCAGCCATTGCAGTCATTTGGGAAGTGAACCAGTGGGTAGAAGATCTCTCTGCTTCTCCCTCTCCAACTCTGCCTTTCAAATAAATAAATATCTTTGAGAAAAATAACTTACATAGTCTTGACAAAGAATAAAGTAGGAAGAAGTACTCTGCCAAGGCTTAGGCTTTCCAATCCATCTATAGAAATGAAAACAGGGTGGCACGAGATGGCACAGGACACCTGGACAGGTTCCAGGCTGCTGGCTTCAGCCCCGGCTGCTGTGGTCACTGGGGAGTGAGCCAGTAGAGAGAAGACCTCTATTTTTACCTCCCTTCTCTGTAACTCTGTCTTTCAAATAAATAGATCTTTTTTTTTTTTAAAGATTTATTTTTTATTATTTTCTCATTGGAAAGGCAGATATACAGAGAGGAGAGACAGAGAGGAAGATCTTCCGTCCGATGATTCACTTCCCAAGTAAGCGCAATGGCCGATGCTATGCCGATCCGAAGCCAGGAGCCTCTTCCGGGTCTCCCACGCGGGTGCAGGGTCCCAAAGCTTTGGGCCGTCCTCGACTGCTTTCCTGGGCCACAGGCAGGGAGCTGGAAGGGAAGCGGGGCTGCCAGGATTAGAACCGGCGCCCATATGGGATCCCGGGCGTGAAGGTGAGGACCTTAACCACTTGCGCCACCGCGCCGGGGCCCAAATAGACAGATCTTTAAAAACATGGTGTGATATGAGCAAATGGACAGACATGTATCTATCAATAAACAGGTACAGATGTACAAAACACCAGACTCAAAAAAATAGATCCATGTGAATATGCCAAGCCAACATTTTATAAAGCAGCTCGGTGAGAAGATGGCCTTTTAAATCAGTGGCTGCCAAGGCTGACATCTGCAGACCAAAAGATGAACCTCGATCTGTTATCTCACCCCACAAAGAACTCACAGTAGGTTGTGGACTTCAGTGTCAAACACAACACTCTAGGACTTTTACCAACCGTGCAGGAGACAACCTTAAGAATCCATGGGTAACCAGCATCTTCTTACACTTGACATTGAAAGCACAAGACGGGGCCCAGCACAATGGCTCAGTGGCTAAACTTCACCTTGTGTGCACTGGGATCTCATACAGGTGCTGGTTCATATCCTGGCTGCTCCACTTCTATCCAACTTCTTGCTTGTGGCCTAGAAAATCAGTGGAGAATGGCCCAAAGCTTTGGGACCTTGCATCCACATGGGAGACCTGCAAGACTCCTGGCTTTAGATCAGCTCAACTCCGGCTGTTGTGGCCACTTGGGGAGTGAACCAGATGGCAGAAGACCTTTCTTTTTGTTTCTCTCTGTAAAACTGCCTTTTCCAACAAAAATAAATATTTAAAAAAAAAGAAAGCATAAGACAGAAAATACTGATAAACTAAACTGCACATAAATTAAATATATGGACATCATTTGTATCCTGATTTACATAAATGGTAGACACAATGGCAAACAATAGAAAAATTATAATATCAACTTGATATTTGATAGTCACATTTATATGTGATAATGTGATATTATCATTGTGATTTTTTTCAAGAGTATTGATCATTAGATATCTACTAAAATATTCATCGATGAAATCATGCAAAGTTGAGGATCCGCTTCTGCATTAGTGCATAAGAACAGGATAAACAAAATTATATTGGCCATGAATCAACAATTTTTGAATCTAGTTAGTGGCAGTTTTTCAAATCATTTCTCTGCTTCCACATACATTAGTAATTCTCTGTAATGAAAAGTTAAAGTGAACTTCAGGGTCTGACACTGTGACATAGCCGGCTAGGCCCCTCCTGGAACACCAGCATCCCATATGGGCACCGCTTCCACCCAGCTGTTCCACTTCCCAAACAGCTCCCTGCTCACGTGACTGGGCTTGGGCTCCTAGCTACTTGCTTCCATCTGGAACAGTCCTGGCTGTTGCAGTCAACTGAGGGATGAACCAGAGGACAGAAGATCTTTCTGTCTGTCCCTCTCTTTCTGTAACTTTGCCATTCAAATAAACCTTTCAAAAAATGAAATGCAAAATATTACATTAATGTTGTAGCGATACTCTTCCCTACATCCCTTGCAATACAGTATTTAATATTTTAGATTTTGAAAATTTTGTTTGAAAGGCAGAGTAACAGAGAGGAGGGACAGAGTTCTTTCATCTGCTGGTTCATTCCTGAAATGGGCACAATGGAGCTGAGCCAGTCCAAAGCCAAGAGCTTCCTCTGGGTCTCCCACATGGGTGCAGGGGCCCAAGGACTTGAGCCATCCTCTACTGCTTATCCAGGCCATAAGCAGGGAGTTGGATAGGAACCAGTTCTGTGTGGGATGCCAGCACCACAGGCAGAGGCTTAGCCTACAATGCCATGGCACTGGCCTCTAATCTTTTTTTTTTTAAGAAAAAAAAATTATTATTATTACTATTATTATTATTAAAATTACTATTATTATTTTTTTATTGGTAAGGCGGATATACAGAGAGGAGAGACAGAGAGGAAGATCTTTCATCCGATGATTCACTCCCCAAGTGAGCGCAACGGCCGATGCTATGCCGATCCGAAGCCAGGAGCCTCTTCCAGGTCTCCCACGCGGGTGCAGGGTCCCAAAGCTTTGGGCCGTCCTCGACTTCTTTCCCAGGCCACAGGCGGGGAGCTGGAAGGGAAGTGGGGCTGCTGGAAGGGAAGTGGGGCTGCCGGGATAGAACCGGCGCCCATATGGGATCCTGGGTGTGCAAGGCGAGGACCTTAACCACTGCGCCACCGCGCCGGGCCCCCCCCCCTTTTTTTTTTTAAGATTTACTTATTTTTATTGCAAAGTCAGATATACAGAGAGGTGGAGAGATAGAGAGGAAGATCTTCCATCCAATGATTCATTCCCCAAGTGACCACAATGGCCAGTGCTGTGCCAGTGCGAAGCCAGGAGCCAGGAACTTCTTCCAGGTCTCCCACATGGGTGCAGGGTCCCAAGGCCTTGGCCGTCCTCGATTGCCTTCCCAGGCCACAAGCAGGGAGCTGGATGGGAAGTGGAGCTGCTGGGATTAGAACCAGCGTCCATATGGGATTCTGGCATGTTCAAGGCAAGGACTTTAGCTGTTAGGCCATGCCACTGGGCCCTCTAATTCTTTTTAAATGATTTATCTATTTGATGCTCACAGTGACAGAGAGACAGAGAGAAAGCTCTTCTAACTGCTAGTTTATTCCCCATTAAATGAGTGCAACAGCTAGGGCTGGGCCAGGTGGACACCTGCAGCCAGCACTCCATCTGGATCTCCACTAGGGTGGCAGGAGTCTAAGCACTTGGACCATCAATGACTGTTTTCCCAGGTGTCTTTGTGAACTGAATAAAAACACAGCAGCTGGGACTCAACCCCATTCTCTCACATGGGACACCAGTGTCCCACCTGGTACTTTAACCTGCTGCACCATGATGCAGGCACCAGGGTCTGATTTTTCAGCTTCCAGACTCTGTCCCTGCATATCACCCTCTCTCAGCCCAGCATCTCCCTCCAGGGCATCAATCCTCCCCTCCTCCCCTCAAATGGTCTCTCATCTGAGCTTTAAAGGACTGAAAATAAGCAAACCAACCTAACACTATAAAGCACTGTTGTGCTGGAAGCTCTGCCTGCTGATCTTATTTTAGATAATGGTGAGGATAATAACAAATCAGCAAGCACACCACCCCTGGAGCAAGGGCTGTCAGTGTCTGCAACTTACAGATGGGGAAACCAACTCTAGGAGCAGATATGCACTTACCCAAGGCCTCCAAGCTTGGGCCAAGGTTGTACAAAGCCCCTGTGTTCCACCTCCTGCCTGCTCAGGCTTCCTGTGCCTCTGCAAGGGCTGGGGTACCCATCTCTGTGCCCATCCCTGCCTGGAGGTTAGTTAGAAGTTCCAGGGTGCACATGGAGCCCTCCAGCTGGCCACAGGTGGAAGCTTCTGAGCAGATGCCAATCCTGGCTTAGAAAACCCTGCCCGGATGGCGAGCCCATGTTTACCCTGTGGCTGCCACGCCAACAAAGCCTCCTTGTCTGGTCCAGGGACAGGCAGGGTTTTAAGGACATGGGTTTAGGACCAGGGTTGTTTACTCCCAGGACTATGTTCCCTGTCTCTGAAGAGGAGGAGGTGTTGTCCCCACAATGTGGACACCCAGGCCAGCCTGGCTGCTCCCTGCCCAAGCACCCAATCCCACCTGAACACCTGCCACCTGAACACCTGAACACGCGAACACGCACACACAGGCACAAACACACACATATATTCACAATCCTCTAAAAAAACAGGCAAAAGGAAAAATGGGTATTTCATGAGTTCATCAACGGCTTCATGGGAGTTCTACATAGCTAAGGTCACTTGTGATGTTAAAGTGTATGTGTGTGTGTGTGTACACATGTGAGTGAGGTACAGGCATGTGTGTACATAATCTCAGGGACCTGGTACAACATACAAGGTGGACTTCCTTGTGCAAAAATGACTAAGGATCCCCGAGGGCAATGGCAGAGCACTGAAGCAGGTGCCAGGCCTCTGGGGATGCAAAGCTTTCCGAGCTATGAGCACGGAGCCACCGCCCAGCATGCCCAGGACACGGGCTCCACACATACAACATACACTGTGGGTGCCTACCGTGGGCACTTCGCTGCGTGGAGGGCTCTGGCTTTCACAAGGCTCTCTGAGGTCTGTGACTTCGCAAAGATTAAGTTTAGGAGAAGAAGGCCAGGAACTGAAGTGGCAGCCTGGGTTAGGGCACACAGTGTGTTGTTTACCACTTGTGGTATCTGAGTCAGACCCCTTCTTCTGGGTCAGTTCCTTCCTCATCTGTACAATGGGTTGTAGTAACATAGTTTCTCACGCAGGACCTATCGCCACCAGCAGAGTGCCCAAGAGATACTGGATCTTGACCCCTTGCTTCTGTCTGAGGTCATTGAAGAGTCTCGTCATCCCGGGCACCTGGGGACATATGCTGCTGTTTCTGACAACCGACCTGACGTCAGAAGGCGTGAGCCTGGGGGGCATGGCTGCCCAGCCTCTCGAGCCTTGCCTGTGGGTGTGACCTCACTGCTGTGACCCACGCTACCTGGAACACAGTTGTTTAGTGTTGTGGGTTTTTTTAGATTTATTTATTTATTATTGCAAAGTCAGATATACAGAGAGGTGGAGAGATAGAGAGGAAGATCTTTCATCCGATGATTCATTCCCCAAGTGACCACAATGGCCAGTACTGTGCCAATCCAAAGCCGGGAACCAGGAACTTCTTCCAGGTCTCCCACACGGGTGCAGGGTCCCAAGGCTTTGGGCCGTCCTCAACTGCTTTCCCAGGCCACAAGCAGGGAGCTGGATGGGAAGTGGAGCTGCTGGGATTAGAACCTGTGTCCATATGGGATCCTGGCGTGTTCAAGGCAAGGACTTTGGCCAACAGACCACTGGGCCCAACACAGTAGTTTGGAACAGGCAGCAGCAACTGCAGAGCCCTGGGGGCTGGTGGGCAGAAGCCTGCAGGCTGCAGTCAGAAGGGGCTGGGCCCTCAAGGGGACCTCATAATGTCCATGGCCAAGATCACTCAGGACACAGTCTCTCTGTATCATAAGGCATCCAAGAGAGGGCTCTTGGGAGTCCTGGGGCCTGGTGGCCCTTGGTGGCCCTTGGTGGCCCATGGGAGTCAATGTTGTCACTACCTGCTTAAGCAAAGCTACTAACACAGGAGGACGTTTACCTGGGCTCTTAGTTTTGACATCCCTGTTGGGGTGACATCTGGAGCGGGTGATGGAGAGTGGAGCACACGTGTGTGTGCAGGGAGGACCACACATGGCAAGTCCAGACACAGAGGGAGAGGTAGAGTTGAGAGCTGTACAGCCACCCTTTTGTGAGTACTGCTTACCAGAGCACACTGATGGCGACCCATGGACCTTCCCTACCCTGCCCCTGAGGCAGCCTAACTGAACTGGACTGTTTCCAAGCTCCTAGCACCCTCAGTTTAGGACTCTGGGATTTAGCACCCACACAAGTTGAGAGCTGAATCCTGTTCAAACCACTGTGTGGCTCCCACTTACCCCACTCCCACGCACTAGCTCCCTGGGCTGGGTGGGGAGGTGTCCTCCCAGGTGTCCCCACTGGGCCTGCTGGTATGACAGGGTGAAGAGGCCAAGTGTCCTTGCCTCCCTGTGGCCTCTGGTGGGTCTTCTCAGGGACTCCTAGCTGGTGGGGTGGGGGAGGAGGTATGTGCCATGGGCAGGCTCTGGGGTCTGGGAGCAGGAGCCATGAGCCTCACAGGACCTCAGGCAAGTTCACAGGTGCAGATTTCTGCAACAGTAACACGCAGGTGGGCAGCTCGGTGTCTGTCTTCATGGAGCTCTCCCTAGGCTGCAAACCCAAGGGTCTTTTTTAACATGAATAAGAACATCTTTGTACTGAGGGAAAATGCAGGCTGTCCATTGGGAAGGGAGGGCAGACAGACAGTGGACAGTCACATGCCAAATCACAGGCAGCACTCCTTAAAACCTGAGTAGGGACTGGCACATGGTGTAGCCGGTTAAACTGTCACCCGCTGTGCCAACATCCTACCTGGCCACTGGTTTTTCTGATCCAGCTCCCTGTTAATGAGCCTTGGAAAGGCAGCAGAGTATGGAACAAGCACTTGGGCCCATGCACCCACATAGAAGACACAGAAGCAGCTCCTGGCTCATAGCTTTAGCCAAGCTCAGCTCTGGCTACTGCAGCCATTTGAGGAGTGCACCAGTGGATGAAAGATCCCTCCCCGCTCTTCATTTTTGTCCTTTGCCTTTCAAATAAATTAAATCAATCTTAAAAGTATCCAGGACATATTTATAAATGAAAAATGAAAAGTACAAAACAGTCTGATGAACCATTCAGATAAAAGTAAATTTTATATCCTCTGAACATATAGGTTCAGGAAGTTCTAGAAATATACAAAGTGGCTTCAGAGGTTCCCAGGAAAATAGAATGAAAGACTAAGGGTTTTTTTTGGTGCAAATATTATTACAATGTATGCATATTGACTTGTAATAAGCATTTTTCATAAGCTTTTTGAAGCCCCCCAACCATATTTTAAAGTGGCTATCATGGCTGCCTCTGAATCTGGGGCTACAGGGTGGCCAAGGAGAGTTCCCATCTCCCCTCCTAGTGTCCTCATCCCAGCCTGGGAGGTCTTTGCAGTCCCCACAGCTCCCAGCAGCAGTGGAATTCCTCCTCCCAGGGCCAAGGCTGGCTGTGCCACCCAGCAGCCAGGGTGGGAGTTCTTAGGGTCTTGTAAATAACCAGCTTCCCGGACAAGGACAATAAAACTGTTAGAAGTTCCTTCTGCTAACTGCCCTCCAGGGGCCAGACACAGCATGAGGTGAGTGTTGCCAGCTTTGCAGGGCTCTGAGCCTGTATCTACTCCCTCCTTGCCTGACACCGCTGCACAGACGCTGGCAGAAGATCTGGAACCCTGAGTCTGAGACAAAGGGCTTTGGAGGATGTTAGCACAAGCACATTCCCCTTTGGCTCCTGTGCCAGATCTGGAGATGGGCCCAGGCGGAGGCTGTGCTCCTGGCCAGCATCTGTCACAGCCAAGCAACTCTAGGCTTGGGACAGTCCCAGTCTTACAAGGGGATTCCCAGCCAACCTGCCCAGTGTTTGCCCTGGAGGGAAGACACTACCTCTGGCAGCCCTGGAAGAACACACGGTGCCCATCTTCTGCTATTTGCTATGTAAACGTCCTTGACTGGATAGCCCAGAGCCAAAGCTGTCACCAGCCAAGCAGTGGTACCAGGAGTCTGGGGAGAACTGTCTCCCATACATATGGCCAGGGCGATGAGGCGCTAAGGGTCTGACTCCCTCCCCACGGTCGCACTGCTGGGCCACAGCCCACTCCAAAGCCCTTGCTTCTTCCTTTTGCCTCCAAAACAGGCTGCTGGGAGCAAAAGAGCCACATCCATTGCCGCTGCCAGGGAAAAGCCACTCAGGGCTCTCTGCATGACCACAGGGCCTGCCCATGGCTCATGGGACAGGCGCTGCCCTCGTGCATCTGGTGCCCAAGACGTGGCTGTCTGGGCAGGGATGGTGCCTGCCATGCCACCCCTGGGTGATGTCATGCAGGAGATGTAGAGGAGGATGGGGCTCATAGACACAGGGAGAATGCTGTTTCTCTGAGAGATGGGGGAAAAGCCACAGTGTTCCCTGTGTGGTTAAGTACGCAATGTATTTATGGAGCCAAAAGGGCTGCTGTTCGTGTCCAGCCCCCAGCCAGGAAACGGGCTGGGCTTGTTTGTGTCTCCTTGGGCTACCTATCCTCTGGCGACCTGAGCTGAGTTTTCTGAGTCAGAGGCTAGACCCTGTCCCCCAGTTCTGTGAACCCCTCTTCACCCAGCTTCTGGCCTCTGGAGCCCACTCCTCCAGGCTTGGAGAATGAGCAGGGAGGGCTCAAGCATGGCACTGCATTCCTCTGTCTGTTGTTTTTGTTTTGGGTTTTTTTTTTCCCCTATCCAAAAGGTAGACAGAGACAGACAGACTAGAGAGCTCTTCTATCTGCCAGTTTACTCCCCAAATGGCTGCAACAACCATTGGCTGATGGAATCACCGGAGACAGATCGGAGGGATGCATGTCCGTTTACTGGCAACTAAGCACAAGCTAATATAGGGTAAGACGGAGAAGATAAGGTTGGAGGTAGCAACAGTAATTCTATAGAGTAAGAGAATATATGATATATTACAAGGCTAGTGAACCAGCCTAAAGGTCATGTACATGCTTAGTGGTCACGTACTATGTAGCCCACCCACATCCTGAAGTTGTTATTTTCATTATGAGCAGTTGGGAGAAGGTGACCCAGTTACCAGACAAATACCCAACTCTGAAAAGCGGCTAACACAGGACCCCAAGTGGAACCCTGTATACCTGAAGTATCCCACGCAGTCACACAGCCTTGGTCCTCCCTCAGGAAGCTGGGGGAGGGGCGTGTTGCCATGTGAGGTTTCCGGAGGGCTTTGTGCTCCTGGCCTGTGAAGGCTCAGGGAGGGTCACTAGCAGAGCCAGCCAAGCCAGGATGGGACAAGGCCTGGGCTCCTGGCTTTAGCGGAAGAGGTGCTGGTGGCAGAAGGCCTGGCCATGTTACAGGGCCAGGGTTTAGAGGGCCATGTGCTCCTCCTTAGCGAGTGTGTCCCAAATAAGCTCCTGTGGCAGACAGGGAAATGACAGGGTGGGGTGGTGGAGGGAGGCCAAGGAGGGAAAGGCCTGTCTGTCCACACTTTCCTGCCTGGGCTGGCCGGGAGCTGCACATACAGACACCTGCAGCAGGTGAACTTGGAGAAGCCCACCTGAGTGAGGCCGGACACCTGAGGGCAGGCATGACCCTGGGGATGCACCCCAAGCTAGGCAGGTGATGAGTGGCTGGCCCCTCCCACTTCATGGCAGATGATCTCTGACTTGCCCCCATAGAGCAGCCCCACCACCAGAGCTGGCCATGCACCTCGTCACCACTGGGTGTCTGCTGCAGCTCTGGCCCACAAGCCTAGGTCACCCCAGGGAGCTCCGCCCAGCTGGACCTCATCTGGCAGCCCCACTGTCTCCGGGGCCCAAGGATGCTCACTCTTTCAGTGTCACTCTTTCAGTGTCAAAACAGGATCTTGTCCTTTAGTCCCAAAGGGACAGTGGAGAAGCAAAGGTGGGGAAGGAGGGTAGAGGGAGGGGGCTAGGACCCAGGTTTGCAGAGAGCTCAGTTGGGGCTGGACTCCCCCAAAAGCAGCTGGGATAGAGGCAGCGCCAGGCCTGCATGGAAGTCCCAGTCCTCAACTAAGGTGGGTTAAGGTCAGCAGTGCCCACCATGTTGGTTCCATATCCATTTACCATGACATGACCAGGATACTATCTCTGTGGTCTTCCCCAAACCACATCACCCCCATACAATCAGCAGAAAAACCCAAACTGAAAGGCAGCCTGTAAAACTTCTGACCCACACACCTCAACAACTACAAAGGATTTAAGACAGCAACAGCGGACATGGGGCCCCCTAACACAGGGCCTGAGACACTGTGCAAGTCACACACCTGTGCAGCAGTCCTGGGCACAGGGTATAAGAAGCATGGAGCACCCCAGGTCCCCAGAGCTCAGAGAGCACGTTAAAGGACACCCTGGGAAGGGGCCTGGCCCCCCGGGGGTAGAGGGCGTGTCAGTGGGCAGGAGCTAGTGCCCCTCCGGCAGGACACTCAGAGCAGAGACTGGGATGAGGCTGGGTTCTGTCCATGTGAACCGGTAACCCCCTGCCAGGAGACCCCTGCGTGCATAAGGCTGCAGCATTTGGGGAAGTCAGAGCCAGGCAAGGCCCCGCCAGGACGCGGGCTGGTCACTGGCAGCCCCTGAGGTGTTCCTCTGCCTCCTCTCCCAGCCCTGCCCTAACAACAAACAGATCAGCCGGAGGGGGAGGGAGAAGAGGGAGGACGGCTGTGTTAGCTCAGGGCTGGAGTCCCCCCTCCAGCAAGGGCCTGGCTCTGACCTGCCCTGGGGTGTGTGTGCAGGAGCGACTGCCCAGTCAGGGCTAATTCTAAAATACAGAATTAGCCAGTGAACAGAAAAAAAAAAAATTCAGAAGCCATTACCGATGCCACTCGGGGCATTGGGGTGTTTGACCCAGTCCAGCTACAGCAGCGTCTGGGTGAGAAACAGTGTGCCTTTGTGTTCATGCTCAAGCGACAGGAGAGTCCTCGGGGGTGCCTGACAGCCTCTGTGCAGGACACAGAGAACATCCCGAGCACAAAGGGCATGAGGAGTCTGTGTCCTGGCTCTCTCCTGCTCATCTCTGTGTGACTTGGGGCAAGTGTCTTGCCATCTCTGAGCTTTGCTTCCTGGATCAAACAGAAACAGGGCTGGTCCCACTGAACGTAGCTCAAGCATGGAAGAAGCCTGCCGCCCTCACTGCCCTGGGGCCTGGCAGGGTATGGAGAGACACAGGCTGGGTGAGGAAGAGTCCCAGGGGAGAGGAGGAGGAGGAAGAGGGGCCACCATCAGTTTCCTCAGTTTGTCTGCAAGGCCAATTACGTGACCAGACCCTCCCTCACAGGGCAGCGTGAAGACGGTGGACTGCACAGGCTTCAGCTACTCTGCAAAGCAGAGCTCGGCCGCAGGGAGCAGCAGTAGACAAGTCCACGGGTGAGCCGTGTCTAGCATCCCTGTCCCTTCTTTGCCCACACAAAGAACACCCTAAGCTTGGCTGCGACTCCAGACAGTCCACCTGTGGGTGTGTGGACAGGACCTGCGGCAGGCAGCAGCGGGCCCTGGTCACATGGGCCACTCCGCGGGGCCAGTAGGTGTGCAGAGAGGCAGACAAGGCTTGAGCCCTTTGACAGCCTTGGGGGACTGCCAGGCAGAGCAGCATGGCGCTCTTGTAATTGCTAAAAATAACACAGAGAAAAAATCTTTTTAGAAGGAAAATGAAAGAACAACAAACTGGGAGACAGGGAGGAAGGGTAGGAGGAAGGAGTGAAGGGGGAACTGCTTCAGGCCCCAGAACTTCCCCAGCCCAAGCCCATGCAGCCACACCAGGCAGCCAGGGAGCAACACCTGCCGGCCCTGCCTGCCCAAATGGCTGGCACTGCAGGCCAGCTCACAGCCGTCGTCAGTAGCCACAAAGGCCCCTTTCTCTGGCGGCTGTTTGTGTTGAGCCCTGCCCACCCCCATGGCAGCCTCCAGCCTGCTGGTGGGCACAGGAACGGCGCCCTGCCGGCTGCTCAAGGGCTGGCTTTGTGGCTTGCAGGCCATGCGGCTGGGGCCCGGGCCCTGGAAGCCAGCTGTCCCCACCCCCTCTGGCCTGGAAGGGGGCAGCTCCAGGGGCCTCTGTCCCATTCCCACCTAGCTCCCTACTCCCTGTTATCCCCACCTTCCCCACCTCTCTCTGCCCCATCCTGAGCCCAGACACGAACACACAGCCCCTGTTTCTCCCCAGCCCGCGACATAAATTACCACTTCTCTGCAGGGTAGCTGCAGCCAGGGCCCACAGACCCATCACAGGAGCCATTGACGCTGGCTGCCCAGCAACCATGCCTGCCCTCACTCCTGCTCAGTCTGGGGGCTGAGGGCAGGGCTGGAGACCCAGGAGTTAGTCGTTTCTAAAGCACTGTGTGCCCACAGAAGATGCAAAGCGGCAGTGGAGACACAGAAGCTGCAGCCAACATAAATGAGGACTGGCACACGATGCTCCCAGTGACAGCAGGCTCTTTCCATGGAGTGTGGAACACAGGAAAGCAGCAATGGGGGACTAGCCAAACGAGTTACAGCACAGCTACCCAATGGACTATAATGCAGTTTCAAGGACTGCCATTGCAGCCATAGGACCTAACTTATGCATAAATACCTTATCTTTTTCTAAAAGGCATTCATTTTAAAGTCAGAGTTAGAGAAATCTTCCATCTGCTAGCTGACTCGCCAGGTGGCAGCAGAAGCGAAGAGCCACATGTGGGTCTCCCACAAACAGGCACCCAAAACACTCAGGGCATCCTTTGCTGTTAGCAGGGAGCTGGAAGTAGAGCAGCCAGGAACTGAACCAGCACCCCTACGGGATTCTGGTGCCTCAGGCAGCAGCTTTCTCCCACTACCTCTACCCCACAGTGCTGGCCCTGACCTTCAGGCCAGATTTGACCACGTATGCCCAAGGCTATTTTTTACTGATGATCATCAAAAGACACAGGCCCCCAGGCAGGGAAGGGCACACAAAGCCCCAGCAAGATGCTGCTGCTGCTGCTGCTGCGCCCCAGCTCGGTGCCTGGGGAAGCCTGCTGCGGGCGGCCAACCTGGGAGGCCTTCCCACTGGCAGCAGACTGTAAGCGAAGGCTTCTTTTGCTGCTCCACCTGCACGGCCTGCACCTCCTCGCTGTGGACCGCGATACTGGCGACGGAAGTTCCAGTTACCACAGCACAACCAAAAATGCCTCAGTCCCTAACTGCTGGCGCTCACAGGGGAGAGTGTGGTGACTGCCTTTGGGGTTGAGAAACAGGGGGTAGGGGAAGCAGCTTGGTTCATGGGACTGGCTCTGCAGGAGCCACTGCTGCCCCTCATGGTCAGCGGTCTGTCTGCATGCACCAGTTTATCCGTCCAGGGGACACCTAGCTGGCCCTACTCAGGAAAGGGGCTGGTTCATAGCCTGTGGCTCAGAAACTCCCTGCTCAGCTCTCAGGGTGACACCTCCCAAGGAGGTAGCCACCGTGGGTGTGTAGAGCAGCTTGGGACTCCGGCATCCCATATTTGGGTGTCTGAGCCCCAGATGCTCCACTTCTGATCCAGCACCCTGCTAACGTACATCCTAAGAAAGCAGCAGAGGATGGCTCAAGTCCTTGCTTGGGTCCCTGCCACCTGCATGGGAGACCGGATGGAATCGTAGGCTCCCGGCTTCAGTCTGGCTGGTCCCGGCTGCTGCGGGTATGTGGGGAGTGAGTCAGTGGAGGGAGACCCTGCCTGCCAGGCTCTCTGCCTTATACATAAAGTAAAAACACAACAAACTGTTGAGGAGCAGGGCCTATCACACACAGTGTGCACACAGCTCACTCCACCCAAGCTTGGCTATGCTTGCAGGGGAACACTCCCAGGACATATTTTAGCATCTGCTGCTGAGTGACAAAGCCACCCCAAAACTCAGTGACCTGAATCAGAAAGAGTAATCTTACTGTGGCAGGGTGTCTGTGGAGCAGGAAGTGGGGTTCCTGGCTAAGGATAGAGCTTTTGAGGTCATGGTCAGGTGGAGGCCAGGGAAGGACTTCACAAAGCTGTGAGGCACCTCCACATCGCCTCCTTGCACAGGAAAGCTGAGTTTGCTGCCAACAAAGGCACCTAAGGAGGGCAGCTTCAGGTGCCCAGTCAGTGGCAGCTGCATCCCATTTCCTGGGCTGGTGTCGGAGGCCATCTGGCTACATCCACGGCCTTCCTGTAATGCACGAACAAGCCACAGCATCAGCTTCAAGCACACGAGACACAGACCACATCTCTCAAAGGCAGGAGCATCAAGACCACTCCAGCACCCAGGGGCAAGACCAGCTGCAGCTGCCAACATTCAAGGCAGGCCAGGGAAACCCGGGGCATGGAGACCCTCTGACCACTGCACCCTGTGAGCCCCAGAGAACCCAGCAACACCTTGGGTAGAGTGATGCAGGGCACCAAGTGTCAGCTGAGCATTGATTGGGCTTTGATCATGGCCCTCAGTCTGACACAAGGGCAAAGCTTAGGCAATATTCAGATATATGATTAAGTTATAGTCTCTAATTTAGGAACAAAATTATGTGGAAGTCAGAGTTATACAGATGGAGAGAAAGAATAAGAGAGATCTTCTGTCTGCTGGTTCTCTCCCTAATGGCCGCAACAGCTGGCCTTGGGCCAGACTGGAATCAGAAGCCTTCTCCAGGTCTCCCAACTAAGCGGCAGGGGCTCAAGGACTCGCCCTCTTCTGCTGCTCTCCCAGGCCATTAGCAGGGAGCTGGACCAGAGTGGGGCAGCCAAGATTTAAAGCAGCACCTATATAAGATGCTGGCACTACAGACAGAGGCTTAGCTTATTATGTCATAGCACCAGCCCCAAAATAAACTGTTTTTTTTTTTTTTAAAAAGATTCCCTTATTTATTTTAGTTGAAAGTGTTACAGAGAGACAAGGAGAGACAGAAACAGATCCTCCATCTGCTGGTTCACTCCCCAAATAGCCACAATGGCCAAAGCCTGACCTTTCTGAAGCTGGGAGCCAAGACCTTCCTCTAGGGTTCCCACACGGGTGAGGAGGCCACAGGACACAAGCAGGGAGCAGTCAGGACTCAACCAATGCCCATATGAAATGCAGGTGTTGCAGGTAGAGGGAGGCTTAACTTGCTACCCCATGGCATCAGCCCTTGAACATTTCTAAAGGTGCCAGGGGACCAGTATAATAGCCTAGTGGCCAAAGTCCTCCCTCACTTTACAGGTACCTGGATCACATATGAGTGCAAGTTTTAATCCAGGCAGCCCCGCTTCCCATCCAGCTCCCTGTTTGTGGCCTGGGAAAGCAGTCGAGGACAGCCCAAAGCCTTGGGAACCAGTTGGGAGACCTGGAAGAGGTTCTACGTTCCTGGTTTTGGATTGGTTCAGCTCTGGCTGTTGTGGTCACTAAGGGAATGAACCAATAAACAGAAGATTTTCCTTTGTCTCTCCTCCTCTCTGTATATCTGACTTTACAATAATAATAAATAGATATTAAAAAAAAAAAAAGAAAGGTGCCAGGCATCCAAGATTAAGTTTTGACAGAATGAAGTTTGGCTATTAGCTGCACTGCCCACTCTAACCAGCTTGGATTTGACAAACCTCTTTCCTGCACGATTGCCTCAGGTTACTTCCCAGGCTGGGCTGCAAGAGGCGTTGCCAAAGGCAAGGCTGGTGCACCCTCTGGCGGCCCCTGGCAGAAGTGCACAGGTCCAGTTTCTGGCTCACAGCCACCAACTTGGTTTGCAGTCAGGGTCACAGACTACAAAGATACCAGCTTCCACAACCTCAAAGGTTGTGAACATATTACTGGTGTTTTACATAAAAATCCATCTTATGTCTGACAATGCCCAAGGCCTTGCTCCACAGCTGTTGGCCTGGGTTCTCTGGGGCCATGGGGTGTGTGGACAGTGTATCCTACACACAGTCCCCAGGTCCCTCCCAAAGACCCATGGCCCTCCGTGACCCAAATGTGACCTGGCCTGGAAATGGGGGGGTCTCCGCTAAGTAGGACACCATAAATCGTGAGTGTACATGCATGAGTGGAGGGCAGGCCAAAACAGAGGTGAACCCTGGGGGGACATGGAGATGAGCGAGAGCCTCTGTGGAGGGGTCCTGGACAGGTTTCCCCTGGGCTTCCGGGGGGACTGGGCCCACTGGCACCTTGATTTCAGGCTCTGGCCCTTCAGAGCTAAGCAAGAGTCCACCCATGAGGAAGCTACTCCAAATACGACCGTCTCAGGACAGCCTAAGGCCCGGATACAGAGCTCCCAGCAAGCCCTGGCCTGCCTTCCTCCATATCCCTCTGATAGACACCCAAAGAGCCCAGAGTGGAGGCAGATGACAGAAAGGGCCCTTCTGTTCCTCTGGTCCAGAACACTCACCTCGCAACCCTGAGACTCGACTGGAGCCCCCTGTGCATGTGGGGTCCTAGGCCTCCTGGCACAGGCACTGCCTGACGTGGGCCTTCCACAGGAAAGTAGTGGGATAAGAGGAGGCTGGCAAGGAGGGGACACTGCTCACACAGGTGCCCTCTCTTGGGCCCTGGTTTCAAGACTTCTCCCTTCACTTACAAGAGCTGCTACAGTGTCCTCCTCCTCCTTGTGCCTATGCAGGCCTTCTCGGTCCAGCCCAGGCTGGGCTCCTATCACCTGGAACTGAGGAGTGCTGAGAAAGTGTGCCCCTGCAGTGTGCCCCAAGTTAACGGGAACAACAGAGGGCAGCGCAGGGGGCAGCCGACTGCTGACCCCTTCTGGTTCTGGGGTCACCCCTGCATGCCTCCTGTGGGTTCCCACATCCCAGCTCCTCCTTGGATCCAGACTCCTGCTGATGCACACCCCGAGAGGCAGTGGGGGACAGCCCAAGTACACAAGCCCCCGTCTCCCAGGCAGGAGGCCCAGCTGGAGCGCCAGGCTCCTGGCTGTTATAGCAAACAGGAGTGAGCCAGTGGATGGATGCTCTGTCTCTCTGTCCTTCAAATAACGGGGGGAAACTTTAACAACAAAATTAAAACCAAAAAGTATATTTCAGTCGCTACAAACATGCATTTTTAAGTCAGCGACGCATTCCTTTGGGCTACTGCTCATTTTGAAAAGCCACTGGCAGTAGAAAGTAGGCCTGAACCTCACAAAGCCTTCCACAAATACACCCAACTTACTGAATTCACAAAGTGCTGCAAAGTCGTTCCTTTTAATCAAACATGGAATTCTCAGAAATTCAGGCCAAATATAGAAATCTTGGTTTCCAGCGAGAAGCAGCTGGAACCCACTGACCTGGAAGCCCTTTCAGACAGGCTGGCGGCGCGCTCACAGCGGCGTCCATGCCATCGTGTCCGCACCAGTGTGGACACATTCATCCTCCTGGACCACGGGTGACGCCATCTTGTAAGCTGAGACGCGGGTAGGCGCCATGGCTTTTATAGGCTGAGCAGGGGGCAGGTCTCAAGATCAGAAACTGTTTTCATTGGCTGCAACAGAAAACACGTGACACTCCCCCGGAATTCTTTTTTTTTTTAATTGTTGCTGAGCTTCTTGAGGTCTTTTTTTTTTAAGATTTATTTTATTTTTATTGCAAAGGCAGATATACAGAGGGAGGAGAGACAGAGAGGAAGATCTTCCATCCAATGGTTCAATTCCCACGCAGCTGCAATGGGTAGAACTGCACCCAGCCAAAGCCAGCAGTCTGGAGCTCCTTCCGGGTCTCCCATGTGGGTGCAGGGTCTCAAAGCTTTGGGCTGTCCTCGACTGCTTTCCCAGGCCACAAGCAGGGAGCTGGATGGGAATCGGGGCTGCAGGGATAGAACCGGCAACCATTTGGGATCCTGGCGCTTTCAAGGCACGGACTTTAGCTGCTAGGCCATCTTGCCGGACCAGGAATTCTCATGTGTTAGTTGAGTTACCGGAGGACCCAAAGCCCCGAGGAACAACGCGTGCCATCCACGGCTAGCTGGGATTTACCTCCAGAGAATGGGAAGGGGCCCTGACCCCTGCCTACGGGACACTAAAGCAGGGTCTGGCCTGAGCCGGCTGGAAGGAAACACAGGACCACGGACAGGAGACAGACTAGGGTGAGTTTTGAAGGATGTACAGGAGTTTGCCAAGTAGAGAGGGGGATGACAAGTCTTGGGGTGCAGGGCCAGATTCGGCAACTTTTGTGATGGTGGAGAGAGACGCCCAGAGGGGAAAATGGGGGTGAGGTGGGGACCAGTCACCTTTCCAACGGCCAAAGGGTAGTGTCCTTCCTGCCAAGGGCTACTTACAGCATCAACTATTCAAAATGATCCACTTAGCAGTCAGCCTGCTGTGGTTTTACTGAATCCCACCCAGCCCAGATGATGTGTCCAGGGCATTGCTCCCCCCTGCCCTACAAGCCATAGGTAGTAACAGAGGAGTCTTTGCAGCTGTGAGAGATGGGTCCTGTAGGCCCAGAAAGGAGGGAATTAGGAGAGCCTGCTGGAGGCCGCTGTAATTGTCTGGGTGATGATGACCATGCTGGCATATGAGCAGACCCATGTTAGAGCTGCTGACAGCATGTATACACCGGCCTGGGGTGATGTCAGGTGTTCCCCTGGGCCCGGGGCAGTGCCCTACTGTAAAATACTTCCTCCTTTCTTTCCTTTTTTTGCTTTTAAGATTTATTTTATTTTTATTGCAAAGTTATAGAGGAGAAACAGAGAGAAAGATCTTCCGTCCATTGATTCACTCCCCAAGCGGCCACAACAGCTGGAGCTGAGCCAATCTGAAGCCAGGAACCAGGAGCCAGCAGCCTCTTCCGAGTCTCCCATGAGGGTACAGGGTCCCAAGGCTTCGGGCCATTCTTAACTGCTTTCCCAGGCCACAAGCAAGGAGGTGAATGGCAAGTGGGCTGCCTGGATTAGAACTTGCACTCATATGGGATCCCGGCACCTGCAAGGTGAGGACTTCAGCCACTAGGCTATCATGCCAGGCCCCTACTCCTCCTTTCAAATAGAGAAGAAAGAGTAAGATGAAGAAAAGGAGGAAGAGAAGGCGGAAAGGAATGGAGGCATCCCCTTTCTGTCGCCAGGATGAGAGGGTGTGAGATGCTCCAGCACAAAATGTGGGCTTCAGTCTCTGGTCCCCGCACCACACCCCAGCCATCACACCCATGCCCGCCTCCACACCAGTCCAGGCCACAGGGAGGTCCAGGCAGAGCAAGGCATTGGGGTAGGCATACCCCATCCTCTTCCCTAATGAGGGGGTCCCAAGGACTCCATCAGAAGAGGTGGGAGGAGACAGCAAAACACTCGCTATCCCCTTAAGGCTACAGGCAGAAGATGGCCCACTGGGTCCTCTGGAGCTGCCTGACTATGTAGCCCCACAGCGGAACCCAGGGAGCAGCCATTCCATGGGAACATGGGGTCTGTCACTCCAGAAGGGGGAAGAGACTGTGAGCTCACAAAGCCTGAGTTTGAGGAACTGTCTGGCTTCCTCCCAGCTGCACATAGACTCCACAAATAGCAGTGGCTCTGACAACGCCCCATGTACCTCAGACCTATTGCCCTACCTTTCTGAGGAATGAGCAAGTGTCCTTTGCCGCCCCCCACCCTCAATGGTGAAGCCATCAGCATCATCCCTGCTCCTTTCAAATCTGTTCTTCCTCTTCCTCAGCTGGGACCAAGACCTCCAGCATCTAGCAACTTGCATGTACACTGCAGCCCCCCAAAGGACCTCTCTCCCTCCTGTGGGAGCCTAAGCAAGATGAGGTGAGCCTGGGCTCCTGCCAGCCACATCAGGGTCCCCACACCACTTCCCCAGTTCTGTGACCCACTTGGAGAATGCATAGGAGTCCGCACACAGGCATACACAGTTGTGTTGGCAGTGAAGGTTTGTTGCAGTGAAAGGTCACAAAGCAAAATCAGCTAAGGGCCATGACTGAGGACAGCAGGTGCCATGGTCCTCTTCCGGAAGTCACACAGGGTACAGTTAGTTCCTTGGCAGGCAGCTGTTGATGCAAGCTGGGGCTGATGGTAGAGGCACTGCCTCCCAGGCACCCCCTCCCAGACTCCCAGTGGGAAGCAGGTGTTTGGCATAAGCCATGCAAGTGTCATTTGCACAAATGCTTTAGACACCACAAACCGTGCTTCTCAGAGGATTGTGGGGATCCTCCTGAAGTCTAGGTTCCCAGGCCATGGTGGCCAACAAGCACTCTGAGGGCCTGCTCTGCTAGCCTTGTTCTGTCTACCCGGGTCCAAAAAAGGTGGCATTTGAGCTTGGCCTAGACAGGAGCAATGCTGAAGGGACAAAGCCCTGACAGACTCCAGCCACTTCTCCAGACTTCATTTACACCTTGGGCGGCCTCCTCATCACAGCACATACTAGCTCTGGGAGCTCATCAGCCCCTCGTACACAGCAAGCCCATCCCTGGGTACCTATTCCCAGAATTCCCCACTGTCACCTGGGCCCGACATACCTTCTCACTGAGTTTACAACCCTGGGAAAGCATGTACTTGCCCCAACAAAGTCCCGCTGTACATGTGTCCTTGAGCCACACAGCAGTAAGCAGGACTCCAATCCCAACCCCGGGACCCCGACTTAGCTGTTGTGGTCACTTCCAGGTTGGTTCTGAGGTTCTTAGGCAAATTCACTTCATGTGGAGCAGCTGGGCCCTGCCAAGCCTTGGGCAGTCCTCTGGGACCAGACAAGTGTTGGAGGAGCCAGCTGGGGCCAGCTGCCTGGCAGCCCTGAGAAGGAAGCTGGAGAGGAGGAAGAATGGAGGGAGGGACGCTGTCTTTATTGACCTGACCATGACAGTGTGATATAGTAAGATGCTCCTAGAGTTGGTGTCTGTCCTGGACTCCTGACCAGAGGGGCACCTAAGACCTTTGCAATTGCCTGGGCTCCCTAGTCCTTGGAATTTCATGGGTGATAGGCACATCTTTTGTTCCAGTAAAGGAATTTCTGGATGGCCTCCAGAAAGATGATGGTTGCCAAGGCAACCAGCCCTCTGATTGAAAGGTTGGAACTTTCAGCCACGTCCCCTAACCTTGGGGAGGGAAAAGGTTGGGGCTGAACGTGTGCTGCTCACCAATGGCTGATGAGTTAATCCACACACACACCAAAAGGACTAGGCTCACAGGGCTCTTGGTGCCTGAAGGGCGGTGAGCAGGTGGAAAAGTTCCAGGCCGTTCCTCAACCACCAGCCCTCTCCCCTCTGCCTGTCCCTGAGCTTTCTAGAGTGCATCTCAGGAGCCGAGGAGAGGGTGTGGTGAGCCTGACAGCTGAGTAATCCAAGGCACAGCCTGAGGTCTGCAGTGAGGGACTGTCCTGGGTAGTGTCCCCAGGTAGTGTCATGTCATGGGTGGATGGGACAACAGGACATGCACCTGGAGAATTTCTGGTGCCTGAGACAAATCCACACACAGTTCCCGGTGAGCAGAGGTGCGAGGTTCTGTGTTAGCCAAGCAAAAGCAGGGTCCTACCTGGCTGGGGCCCACGTGGATGCTAAATGTGACTTAGGGTGGGTGAAGCAGGGAGGGATCTCCCTTCAGGAGCCAGGGAAGCAAATGCCCCAGGGGAGTTTCCTGTTATAAGGCAAGAAGCCAGGAGGAGAGCAGATGGAGCAGGAGCCAGAGCCAGTGGGACGGGCAGCTCAGCCTTCCCCGGAAGCCCACCTACGCCAGAGAGAGCAGCTGCAGTGCCAAGAGGCCTGCAGGGACTCCTAGCTTGGCCCCTGGCCACGCTGTGTTCCTGTGTGGCCTTGCCCTGCCAGGGCCCAGTCTGTCTGTAGTAGTGGGGTGCCTCTGTGAAACCATAACAGCTTTGGTGAAGCCAGGAGAGAATTGTAGGCCTGAGGTCAAGGTTTACCCAGACTCCTGGCTTGGGGAGGACTCATCCTGCTGGCGTGGCCCTGGCATTAGTCCTCCTGGCTGTCCGAGAGTCATGTGCCCAGTCAGGCTGGTGGGAATGGTGCTTATCTCTTCCAGCCTCTGTTCCCAGCAGCTCCATCTCTGGCCCTGGCTCCAAGAATTCCCAACATCCCCTCCATTAAGCCTGCAGGTGGCTGCAGTGCCTCCAGTCTCCAGCTGTCTTTTAATTTATTTACGGCTTTTAAGATTCACTTTTTGTCTATTTGAAAAGCAGAATTCAGAGAGTGGTCTTCCATCTGTTGGTTCACTCGCTAAATGGCTACCATGTCCAAGGCTGGGCCAGGTCAAAGCCAGAAGCCTGGAACTCTATCTCATGTGGGTGCAGGGTCACATGTACTTTGGGCCATCCTCCACTGTTTTCCCGGGCCACAAGCTGGGAGCTAGATGGGAAGAGGAGCAGCCTGGATATGAATAAGAACCCATGGGAGATGCCAACATCGTGAGAGCGGCTTAACTCAATGGAGCTGCAGCACCTGCCCCCAGCGTTCTTTATAAAGCACAGTTACTTTCGTCTTGGAAATGTGTGAGCCCTTGGGATTAATTAGAGCAAGTGTGGAAGCTGAGAGAGCGAGAGAGAGGCAGACAGCAGTGGATCTCGAACCTAACAGGTTTCAGGATTTATACTTTTGCACTCTTCCACAAAGTCACAATCCCAGACAGTCTGGTCCAACCCCTTCATCTTACAGACAGGGGAACTGACGCTCAAGCAGACATGCTGACCCATATCCAGAGGGAGAGCCAGACTGCAGCCCAGGGTGCCTCACCTCTACTTCCTCCCCAGCACCACAGTCCCAGCATCCACCATGACTTAAGGACACACAGGAGTTTGCAGCCTGGATGAGCCCCAGTGTCTCCCTGGGGAGTCACAACAGGAACAGCCATGCAACACAAACAGCTGACCCTGGGGGCAGCCAAACTCAGGCAATACTAAGGCTCCACCATGCATGACTGTCCCAACTTGGTCACTCCCAGAAATCACAGATTTCTCGTTCACCCCTGGGCATTCCCCAAAGCTGCTGGTGGTGGCTGGGGCCAGGGTAGGGGGCTCAGAAGTGTTACACCCCAGCATTGATGTGGATGTGGACACACCTATTTTGATCAAAATATGAAAATCCAGGTTTTTGTGTGTTGATCTCACATGGTCATGGCTCTCCTAGCCCCTACTGGCCACAGCCCTGCCTGCAATGCCTGCCACACTTGGGTCTGTTCCCAGCAACACTCTGCTTACTGCTGGCCTGAGGGACCCTGGGAATCTGGGTTGCTGGGATATGGTAGCAATGGCTGCATAGTGCCAGAACCACAGCCTGCCTGGTGTCTAGTTCTCCATCACCCAGACACATGTGAATCCCCCAAGTGCCAAAGGCAAAATACATCCGCAGCTTGGGTGGGGAGGCACTCATTCAGAGAGTTCCCACAGGGCAGCCCTGGGCACCTTTGGCTGGCTGCAGATCCTCCAAGTTGTCACAAAGACCCCATACCAAACCCACAGTTGGGTGAGGGCTCGTCCTCACTCCTCATTCTTGCCTGGCCTCCCCTGAGAAATGCCCCTAGCCTCTGGCTGCCTGACCTTGGTAGCATGCACATGGCTGCACACTGGCATCTTTTAAGATACTGGAAACATGCTAGACCAACCCAGACAACAAAATCAGAATCTCTTGGGGGAAGGATGGAGCTTGGGGGGCCAGAATTCCCCAAATGTATCTAATGATCATTCCTACCCTCCTGGTGGGTCCAACTTGAACTCCCATTCTCCAGAACACCCTCCTGGGCTCACCTCTGGGCAGATGACCCTCCGTCTCTGAGAGCCGGTAGCCACAATCCCTTGGCACGGAGCACAGCCTGCTTTGGGCTGCAGATCATGTGGTGTGTTAAAGCTTTGTCCTCATAACCCAACACCCAATTCAGGCTGCTTGTGAGGGAACAAGATCCACATGGACTCAGGTTTCAGAGGCTCACAGCTCAAGACAAAGTAGGTCCTCTTGGTTTGGCATCTGACAAGGCCAGAGGAATTGCCGGGAAATAACCACATGGTAAGAGAGAGCAGCTGGGTTCCACCCTTGGGCTTTTAGAACCACCTCCTAGACTCCACAACTGGATTAGGCTCACACCCTCAGAATCATGCTTTGATGGTGCATGGGCTCAGGGACCATAGCACCAAAACCATCTCAGCCAGAAAGAAACACTGCTCGCCAGCTGTGTATCCTGGGTCAAGTCCCTGAGCCTCAGTTTCATCTTCTGGAAAATGGGCTTTGATGACAGCATTCTCCTCTTGGATTAACGGAAAGGATTTGGAAGGACACGGAAGGACATGGAAGATCCTCCATCCAATGATTCACTCCCCAAGTGACTGCAAGGGCCGGCGCCAAGCCGATCCGAAGCCAGGAGCCAGGAACTTCCTCCAGGTGTCCCACACAGGTGTAGGGTTCCAAGGCTTTGGGCCATCCTCAACTGCTTTCCCAGGCCACAAGCAGGGAGCTGGATGGGAAGTAGAACTGCCGGGATTAGAACTGGCACCCTTATGGGATCCTGGTGCATCCAAGGAGAGGACTTTAACTGCTAGGCCACAGTGCCGCACCCTTGGCAAAGGGTCTTGCACCTAAGAGTAGGGCTCCGTGTGCCTGACACCAGCCCAGCTCGTGATAAGCAGGAGTCCCTCAAGTCCTACCCCCTGCTACGGCCTCCCTTACCCAGATGCTGGCCCAGCAGCTGCTCTGCAAACAACATCTTTCCTCACATCTACTTTCAACAAAAATCCTCAACCTGGAGTTTGACCTTGAAGGAGGTAGAAAGACACAGATAAGGTAGGAAACCAGTCCTGTGGCCCCGCAGCAACCCCCCATTGCCAAGAACATGGCTGGCCAGAAGGGTGAAGCCTGCCAAGCTGTGAGCTACCATGCAGGATGTGTGAGACTTGTACAGCATGCTAAACCCAGCTGTCTGGGGGACAATGCCCCTGTGTTTTCCCCATCTCTCAGCCACCTGCCAAGGTCACAGCAGCTACTCCAGGGCTGGCGCAGGTAGGCTCTGGCCTCACATCCACACTGCAGAAGGAACAGTGACACAGGAGACACATCAAGTGAGGGGATGTGCAAGTCCCCTACCTCCCACCAAGGAATGCCACAAAGTTTGTGCAGATGGAATCAAAAGTAAGATTATTTCACTGCAAAAACTGGGCAAATGGAGACTCTAAGGTGGACTATGTCAATCAGTGAATTCTACAGCGACCTCTTCGTACTTGGAATGGTGAAATTGGCAGCAATTCATAACTGTTGAACTATCAAAACCACTTGAGCAAGACCCTTGGGGCATGCCCCATATCAGGGACCTGGGATGGGTGGGAGACTGGGTGGGGCTTCTCCCTTTATCTCCCCCTTTATCCCAGATACAGGAAAAAAACAATGTGGAAATAATAGTTTTACCCACTTTCCTGTAGCCTTTGAACCTTTGTGCCATAATTAACTATGTAAAGATTGTCAAAAATAAAGGAAAAATGGAAAAAAATATTATTTCACTGCAGATAAATGTTAAAATCTCATGTACACCCTTATGAGCAGTAACGTCACAGAACTGCTCTTGGTTCTGATGACCAAAGAATTAAGAAGATACCTGTTTATTCTCTTGGCAGACTGGTCATATATTTCAGAACTGAGGGAGGTGTTGGGACACAGCAGGTTAAGATGCTTGAGACGTCTGCGTCACCTCTGCTTCTTAGCCAGCTTTCAACAAAAGGCAGCACATGACGGCTCAAGTGCTCGGTCCCTGTCACTCATGAGGGAGACCTAGACAGAGAACCTGGTTCCTGGCTTTGGTCCAGCCTAGCCCAGGCTGTTGCAGCCATCTGGGGAGTGAGCCAGTACATGGAAGATCTCTGTCTCTCATTTTGTAACTCTGTCTTTCAAATAAATGAATCTTACTTGAAAAATGTTTTATTCCTGTCTCTCTTCATTGCATGAATTGGGTTTTGGGAAGAGGTAGGATGGGACAGGGTCATCCTCAGAAAGTTCCCGTGGACACTGACATGTGGGGAGGAAATCAGCATAGTGCAGCCAGGAGGCAGTGTTTATAAAGTTTTTATTTTCCATTTTCTGAAAAATAGCATTTGATCTCCTGTATGCATGTGTGGGGTGTACCTGTTACCTTAGGCAGCGCAATAGGCAGATAACAACGACAGAGGCAGAGGTCCCCGCCAGGGATCGGGGCGAGCTGGGCGGGCAGAGGGCAAGGAGGGGCAGGGCAGCCCACATTACGCTCACTTGTGCCCACAGATGCACACACGCAGTTTCTAACACTTTTTTTTTTTTCTGCACAGACATCTAAAGTTACTGAGACGACTTCGGCACTGAACTCTACGGACAGGAACCCAAGCACATGAACACAACTCGTTATTCTAAGCTCGGTTATTGCACATGACACGGGCGGGCGGATGTGGACAGTGCGAAGTGCACAGGGCTCCTCCCTTGGGACAAGTGTCTCCTCTCCGTCGTGGGCCATGGGCCTCCCCCAAGGTATGGGCCTCCCCCAAGACGCAGGCTTCTCAGGTGGATGGCTGGGTGGCGGTTGTTCCCACTGGAGGTGGGAAGTGTTGTGGGGGAGGATTTGCTCTCAGCCTGGCTCCTTCCCTGGCCACCCTCGGGGCCCTCTGCATGGTCTTTCAAGGCACATTTGCTTTCTGCAGTACCAGCCGACTCCATCCTAGACACCCAAGTCCTGTCCTCGGCTTCTCTCACGGCCCTCTGCACTACCAGGCCAAGGCCCAGCCAGTTGCCCCAGTCGCTGTTCTTTCCCAGTGAGCCCTAACCCACTGCCTTTCTCAGCCTGGGGAGTGGGGACAGAAGGGAACATCCAGGGAGAGGGCTGGGAGCTACCCAGCAAGAGTAAGGGCATGAATCCTAGGGGCTGAGGGAAGCCCAAACTGCAACCTTGCTGCTGCAGCTGGCAGCCCTATTGTGTCTGCCCTCGGATGGTGGTGGGGCCCTAATCTCAGAAGCCGGATGAGGCTGGACCCTTGCAGCCCTATCCATGGACTAGTTTACGGCTTTTACTTTCTTCCTAAAACATATGTACAAGGTCAGATAAACGTGCACAACCAGAAGACCAAGACAGTCAGAGCTCAGTCCCTAGGGATAAGGGAACCCCTTGCTCTACTGCAGCCCTCCCCACCCTAAGGACCTTGGCATCTTTCCCAGCTGTACCCTTCCACTCCCCTGCCTCCTCCCAGGACAGATCATCAGAAGTGGGGTTGGGATAGAGGAACAGACAGGATAAGATCCTAGTACGCGCAGCAAGCTCCAAGGAGCACTACTTGGAGGCAGCCGGTGCGAAGGTGGGGCTGGTTGTAACAGGGAGGAAGGAAAGAGGGAGCTGGGGGAGCCGGAGCAGTGTGGCCCCCAAGGTCAGGACTGTGCTGCGGGATGAAGAAGCACTAAGCAGGGCACAAGGAAGCTGATGCTCCCAGGGCCAGGACAGGGGCCAGGACAGGGCAAGGCTCTTCCAGGATGTCCATCGGAAGCTTCTGGGCTAGGGAGCTGCCACCTACCCCGAGGACCCATCACAGACCCCAGGCCCAGCATTCACCCACACAGGGGCCCAGGCCATACACACACACATGCACACACATGCATACAAACACACATGCTGCACACACTGATGGGAGGCAGAGACCAGAGTCTGGGGAAGGGATTCTTGAACTTGGATGTTAGGAGTCTGCATCTCTTGGGAGGGCAGAATCAGGAAAAGTATGACCACAAAGCAAGCCAAAGGCATCTAGAAGCAGGATGTGACTTCTCCTGCCTGGCCTCAGGGCCCAGCCTCCAGGCGTGTTCCCCATCCTCTACCCACACATACCCCCCAAATGCTCTATCCCTCACTCCCGCCTGCTCCAGGTCTCCAGCAAAGTATCAGACCACAGCCCTTCAAGACATACAGAAGGGGCCTGAGCTGGGCTCTCCCATGGCTGGGCTCTGAGGCTGCCCCACCAACATTTCTAAAACTCCTTGCCTTGGAGCTGCACATGCTGCACAGGCACTGGTCCTCACTTGCATCAGCCCCATCACAGCAAAAACGCCTGCCCTGCTCCTTCCTGGAAGCCCTGGCCCTCAGACATAAAGTGGGAGAGCCTTCCTTGTACTTGGGGATTCAGTAATGCATGAGGCTTGCTGGCCAGTGTCCCTCATCTCAACTGAGGTTGGTGGGGGGCTCACCCCAAAGCAGCCTGATGCTATGGGAAGGTTCCCTGCCAGCCCTGCCTTCTGCAGAGGGGACAGGCATACAGTGGCCACAGTGGAAGGGATGGGTGGGCAGGGCTGGGAAGAGCCAGGGTGTAAACCCACAGGAGTTGGGGCAGGGCTGGGAGGCAGCAGGGGACAGTAGGGTCACCAGTGTTGACTGGGCAGGGAGTGTAGGTGTGTGAATGTGGGACAGATGGAAGAGAGTGAGCTATAAGGAACCGAAGGGGCTTCTGGGTGACTCATCTCGCCAGGAGCAGTGTAGATCAGGGACATGGTTGTCAGCGCATGCCACACATGTGCACACACACACACACACACACACACTCTCTCTCTCTCTCTCACTCCAGCTGTACATGCCCACACACGTGCCATGCACCTGCACTTCCAGCCCTCCCTGTTGGAGACAGGGTCCTGCCAACTATTTCCGGATCCATTCACTAAGCTGCCTGCTTCCATCCAGGCCTCTGCTGGCCCCCGCTTCCCCAGCCATGGGCACCCCTGCCACGGCGCCTGAGGGCATCTACCAGATGTAGCCTCCATCATCCGCCTCGCCCGCCTCGCCCTCCTCCTCCTCAGTCTCCTCGCCGGCTTCCTCCGTCTCCTTCTCCTCCTCATCTTCCCAGCCAACACCGCTCCCAAAGTCCCCTGAGAAACCCACGAGGTCATCTGCACAGGGAACAAACCATTGGTGAGCAAGGGTACCGAGGAGCCACCCCTCATCCCCAGGGGCACGCCCAACCTGGAATCCAGCCCTTACCACAGTCAGGGCTCCCATGTGTGCGGGTGCCAGTCAGCTCCAGGCCCAGCTGGTCCACGCACCAGCAGTCACCGCTACTCTGGTCACACTGCATTTTCCGGTAGTAGCCATCCTCATCACAGCTTGGGATGAAGATGCCTGGAGAGGGACAAGCCAAGCAGAGTGAGGCTTGGGGCTGTTCAGAGAGGCAGCCCTGGAGCCCTGAGAAAGAGCAGAGGCCCAGGCAGCCCTGGCACCAATTTTGCTATCAGCCCAGATGCTCAGTCCCCTGTGATGCTCCTGCTCATGGCCTAAGGGCTCAGGCACAGTTAGCCCACTCTTGCCAAGCCTGATGTTCTCCATTGCACTGGGCAAGCCCCGTTTTCTCCCTTCGGCCCCTCTGCTATATGACCTGCCTATGGAACTTGGCACTGACTCTTGGGTCCCTGGGCTGCTGCTCCTGAACATCCTGGTGCCAGGTGCCAGGAGGGTGGAGCCCTGCTTCCAGGCACAGCTGGCACATGTGGCCACAGGCAACATGGCACAGTAGTGCTTGTCAGGTGGCACTATAATGTATCCATCTCTTCTATTTGCTGAGACACTAAGCTGTTCCCAGGGGGACTGTAAGGCTCGTGGGACCTGCCTCCCAGCCTTTGTTCCCACAATCATCCCACTCAAACCACACGGCACCTTCTCTTCTGTGCCCCAGGAACCTCAGGCTTTGCCGTACCCTTGATGTCACCCCTGGCTGGTTCCTTCTCATCCCTCAGGTCTCCCCTCAAAGGCCACTGCTCAAAGAGACCTCCTGACCCTTGGATCAGCTCACATCCCCTGGTATCAGCCCTCAGCAAGATGTGTGGAGCCAGCAACAGCAGCTTCATCTTTGGGTGCATCCATGTTTGTGTGCATCTGTGGGTGCATGTATGCATGAGTATGTACATGTGTGTATGGATGAGTGTGTGCATATGTGGAAGATGCATGTAAGTGTGTGTGCACATGTGGTGCATGTCCTCAGCCAGCTGGTGCTGCGACTTTACAAGGAGGCCAGAGCCCAGGTTTGTCTTGCCCACTGGGTCTGGCTTGGTTGGGACAACGGCTGCTGTCTCTGCAGGACTGGCACTAGAGTGTGTTGAGTGTATGACTGCACACCTGTCACAGAGGGCCCTCATTGGATGGAAGGTTCTAAGGTCCTCCCATACCCCCAGCTCCAACACTGGCACAGAGTGGGTGGAATCAGTGCTCAGGACACATTTATTGAGTGACTGATGGGAAGGGCCTGCCCCATGATGAGGACACACATGAGATAGGGTCTCCTCTCCTGTACTCCTGGGCCACCTGTGCCGCACGCCACCCCCTGCATGCCCAGCCCGACCCTTCACCTGGCTTCCTCTTGGCAGCCTCCTGAATCTGGATGCGCTCCAGCTCAGCCAGGCAGGGGGGCTCTGCAGGAGAGAGGGAGCTGTGACAGAGTTGGGCCGAATGCTCCTGGGATGCACAGCAGGGGCCCCATGAAAAGTATGTGTCTCCAAGCGGGGATAGGCCCTCCCTCCCAGTAGCTTGAGCTGCAGTCTCCCTGGGGAAGCCTGGGGCACCCTGGAGTAGGTAAACAGGATTCAAGCAAGGAGGCGAGATGAACACACACTCCTGAGGAACAGACCCCAGGACAAGCATGCAGCTAGGGTGCGACAGAGATCCCTAGGCCTGAAGCAGCAGGCAGCAACCTCTAACATGTCTGTGACCTTGGCCCCCTGAGCTGGAGGCCTGCCTGCGCATTCCACAGGGAGGGTTCATAGCTTCCCACCCAGGAAGGCAGAGTGGGTACAGGGAACCCCAAGAGACTGGAACAAGGCAGAGGGTAGGAGGGTCAGGCAGACAGGAACATGAAAACTGGCCAGAAGGGAAGTGTGTGAACTACCCTGTTCTCTGTACTTAGATTTCTCAGTTTGTCCTCACAATGATCTGGAGGAAGAAACAGAACTGGGAAAGCTTGGCTCACTTGCCAGGGGTCCTAAAGTAGGCTATGGTGGAACCCTTGTAGCTGCAGCCTAGGCCCCTGGCAGTGGATACCAAGCCACCTCATTCAGCTGCAGGAGGCAGCCAACCAGCAAGGTACAACATGGGAGCCTCTGCTTCCCCTCTGATGACTTCACCACGTGGCCTAGGTGGTCCCTAAGCACATGCCCAGCTCTGGTTGTGGTGTAGACAGCAAACAAATGTGTCACAGCACCAAGACTTACCCTGGGCCAAAGCAGGTAGACATGCTCAGCCCTGCCCAGGCTCTCCCCAAGGGCCCCAGGAATCCCCCCATGTGGTCATGTCCACACTGCATCTTAGAGAAGGCCTCTGAGTATGCATTTACTTTGGGGCCCACATCATCAGGCGGCACCTTGCAACTAGCCTGGGGAAGGGGTATAACAGAAAGCAGGGTGGGGAGCTAGAAGTCCAGGTTCACCATGCAGGGGCCATACTCACTCTCCCTCCAGAAGCAGAAACACCATTCCGCGGTGGAGACCCGGCCATCCTTATAGGTGTCGCAGGAGTTGAAGAAGGGGCGGATGCAGATCTCGTACTTGTCCAGGTTGATGGCAGCCAGCTCTGTCTGATCCAGGAAGAGGTCAGTGCTCGTGTCCAGCTTGGAGAACATCCAGCCAATAGAGTCCTTGCAGCTGGCCCCCAGGCTCTTGTCCAGTCCTAGAAGACCAAGATGAGGCATGCTCCATCCGTCTGTCTCTCTTCCTCTCCACCCTTCTGCCTCTGCGCCAGCCCTTGCCTCTCTAAGACATGGTTTTGGTTGGAAAGCGAGAATCCTGCCTCCCTCCCCTGGCTTCTTACTCCAGCTCTCGGTCCCTCTGCCCATGTGATGAGTGCTGCCCATCAGCAGCTGCATCTACGTTCAGGTTCATTCTGGCCCCTCCTTCTTCTGGGGTTAGGGTTCTTTTGGGGTCTCAGACTGCAGGGTCCAGAGTGTGATAGGAGGGACCAGGGCCAGCTGGCACTATGTGTGCATGTATCGTCCCCTTGGGATCCCCCTACCGGCCGCAGGGCTTGCTGCGCTGCTGGCTGAGCCATTCTGCTTGGAGTTCTCATGAAGGAGCTGGAACCAGTCCCGCAGCCGGTCCCCCAGGTCAGCCAGGTCCTGTCCCGTGCAGGTCTCTGCATGTGGTGGGACAGAGAGAAGAAAAGGAAGAGGTGGGATGTGGGGTGGCAGCGAGCTTGCCCTCTATGTCTGTGGGATCCTGCCCCACCAGCCAGGAGGCGGGGCAGCAGTCACAGGTGCGAGAGGAGAAGGGAAGCTAGAATTCAGGGCTTCCTAGCCAACTCTTCCTCCATTCCTGCTACCCTCCTTTGTGTTAATCTCCTCTTCCTCTGCCAGACCTCCCACACACCCAGGGAAGAGACATAAACCCCGAGCCCACAAGTCCCAGGCTTCTTACCTGGCTTGCCATCAGTGGTGGAGGTGGTGGCTTGCTCTGTGGGGCAGGGACAGGGACCCTCGCATCTCACTGTCAGCTGCTTGCTGCTCAGGCATGCCTGCTGCTCCAGCTTACACTGCACGAGACAGGTGTGGCTGGAGGCTGGGGACTGGGAGCAGCCTCCAGCCTACTGTGGCAGCCACATCTGCTTCACCCAAGGACAGCCTGGCAGGGTCCCTTGTCCTTGGACCAGTGGAAAGAAAGGCCAGCATGCCCAGGGAGAGGGTGACAGGGAGCAATTTGGCTCTCAAAGGCTCCTACTAAGCCACCTCCCACCAGCCTGCTCTCTCTAAATACTTGCCTCTCCTTCCCATGGTGTTTCCCTGTGATCGGGGGGTGGGGGGTTCCCTTGGACCTGGGACACCATGAGTGCTGCCGGGGTGCTGCTGTTTCTGTGTGAAAAGGGCCTTTTCTTTGCCCTGACATCTGGGTAACACTGCACCAAGTCCTTCCTTTGCTTATTCTGGCTTGCGGTCACCTGTCCATGCCCTTTCCAACCACCCCCCAACCATATCTGCCTGAATCTCAGGAGGCATGGGACATCTTGACTCCTGTGGCCTTCACATGGCACCAGGGACTCCTAGGGAGGTACCTACAGCCCCTGCAGCTTCAGGCATGCCCCATTACTACTCCACCTGGAGCCTGGGCTACTCACCACAGAGCTGTAGGTATGGCCATCAGAGCCACAGACCGAAGCGAGCTGGGCCATGTGGCAGGGCTTGCAGATGGAGTCTTTGTTCCCATGCAGTTTCAGAGTGGGCTGTTTGATCCTACATGGCAGTGGTGGTAAGGGAGGCGAGAACAAGAGCGATGGGGAAGGGAACGTTCAGGAGACCTGGCCCAGCCATCTCTGCAGGTCAACTGCCACCCTGCCCTGTTCTGCCCACCCACACTCCCACATCACCCCTGGCTAGCCCCTCCTCCAGCTCCTGAGGGTGGAACCATCCGGGGCAAGGCACAGACTCCCAGTTTCCCCCTTTCCAGTAGGGCCTCCAAGATGCATCACCCAGACTGATTACAACAGCGACAGGGGAATCACATTGAAGTGAGCAGATCAAGCAGAGGCTGTAGAGGGCTTGCCTGCAGGCCTCAGCTAGCCCACAGACTCAACCTGCCAGGCCACTGAGGTTGTTCTTTTTCCAGAAAGAATGATTTATTTACCATTTATAGAATGGGAGAATACACATGAAAACCTGAGCTCCTGGTATTTTTTAGAAAAATGGAATTTGTGATGGTCCTGGTCTGCCCTGTGTTCTCATGTGCCTGCAAAGGGCTAGGCTTGACTCCTACAGACACTTAAAGGTGCAGCTGGAATCTCATCTTCTATGGTTCAGGGGACACAGGACTTTTTCCCTGGCAGGAGGAACCTTGGAGCCAGGTCTTGTCTTTGGGCTGGAATTCAGCCCTTCAAATGTTCCCTCAGAGACCATCACCATGGATTTGGCTTGCCAGCTGCCTGTCCTAAACACACGGAACCCCAGAGCAGGGATACTACCTACTTGTTTGTCTTAGAGACAGGGACACCAGGGTCCAGGAGGGAGCTGTGCCTTTCCCTGGGTTCCCCCACCAAGTCTGGTCTCATTGCCATATAGTCTGACTTCTGATTTGCTCTGAGGATACCCGGTAGCCATGTTAGGATGCTCAGAGTCCCCAGGAAGACATTTCACAGGTCTAGAAGCTGAGGACTCTGGCCCACAGCCACAAGCCTGGAAGGGGTCCTCCAACCCCAGCCAGCATCTCAATGGTGACCCCATGACAGCTCCTAGTACAACCACTTGGGCTACCTGCACCTCAGAAATCACTGAATACATATGTATTGTATGAAGCCACAATTTTAGGCTGATCTATATGGCAACAACAACTTACAAAACCTGAGGAATCAGCTGAGCCCTCACTCTTTGTGCAAGCCCCCACCCCAGCCCATCCCAGAATCCTCCACCCTTTACCTGTGCTCCAGTTTCTTGCGGCTGATGCACATGGCCCGCTGGTAGCCCTGGGCGATGCACACCTTGTGGCGGCTGCACTTCACCTTCTGGCAGGGATCCTTGGTGGTGTCCAGGGCTGCAGGGACACAGGGTCAGGGTACCCACGGGACCCCTGGGGACACCCAGGAATTCTCCCAGCCCTGCCTCCATGAGCTGGGAGGCCCCTCCCTGTAGCAGCCCCTGACACAGAGCTCAGAAGTCCCTGTGGTGGCCTGAAGCCAGGACTTGCCTTCTAGGGCGTCAGTCACCTTTCCCACCTGGAAGGGGCACCTTACCTTCATCTCCTTGCTGATTGTCCTCCCAGCTCTTGATGTAGTCATCCTAGAGCAGGACAAAGATGGCAGGAAGAGGAACATCACATCCTAGGACCCAGTGCAATTACAGTGCCAAGGAGAGGGAAGATCTGGACTACTGCTTCCAGCCTGGCTCCCAGCCTGCCCAGCATGGCCCCTGGACACCTGGGCCCTACCAGCTACTTTGCCCACACTTCTGTCCCCTGAAACCCATGTGCAGATCCCTTTCTGGCCTCTCTAGGAAGTTCTTGTTCCCCCCATGCCACCCTGGGAAGGAAAGGGAGAAAGTGTGGCGGATCAGGAGGAAAACTGGGGTTGCTCTGTGCTAGGGGGCAGTACTCACCTCCACCTCCTGCAGATCGGTAAATGGCAGCCAAGGAAGATGGAGCAGGGGAGAAAGAAAGAAAGATGGGGATTTCAGCATGAGCTGTGTAGAACCTGGGCTGCCCCTTCCTCTGATCCTTGGGGACTCCAGGGGCCCAGTGCTTCTGTCCTCACCTTCGAGAGGCAACGGAGGACTCTGGGAGGCCCATTGCACACCCTCTCTTCTGGTCTAGTCCACAACCTCCCAGGTGCTACTGGCAGAAGCTCCACCAGGCCAGCAGGAAGGTGCCCTGCATTGAGCTCTGGCCATGAGAAGCCCCCCACAGCTGCCTCCTTCTCCTGAGTCCCCACCCCATCCCAGGATCAGAGATATGAAGGAGTTGATGACAGCACCACTTAGCTGTCCCCAGCAGCTAAGTGAGAACCTTGGCAGCCAGGGACACAAGGAGACACCTCCCACAGCACTTTGGAGGCCCAGGGCTCTGAGCCTTCCCTGGAAGCCAGCAAGAACCAAAACAGGCAGGGACCAGATGGGGCACCAAGCTGGGCAGTTGAAGGCGCCATATAAGGGTGTGTAGCTGAGCATGTGCTTATGTGCACTGGTGCAGGCACAGGTGCATGCAGCCAAGCATGCTCATGGCATGTACTGTATAACACATGTGGGAACGTGTGCATATGTATGTGCGCTCGGTCATATGCATGTGCACACACGTGCATGGAAACACTAGGAAGAGGGGACCTTCAAGGCAGCTCAGCCAGTGCCAGATGGTTTCTGTCCAGAATTGAAGTGAAAAGCCCACGTCTGTGAGCAGCCTCCATTTTCACACTCTGGGGGCGGGGATCTCCCTCAGGCAGGGCCTTCCTGCCTCTCTCCAGCATGAGATGGGCTGGGAAGGAGACGGTGGACAGGGACCAGCAGAGCAGGACCCATGATGGCCTGGCTGGCACTGGCTCTGTCTTGCTTTGAGAAATGTCTCCTAATCTTTCTTCTTCTGCCTTCTGCATTTGGCCTCTTCCTCTCACACCTGCTCTGCCCATATCTGGCCAACACACACCTGCATGCAGAAGCAGACAGGCAGGGCTTCTGCCAATTTCACAGGGCTCATGCTGAGCTCTCTGTACTTCCTGGGCAAGATTCTCCCAAGGCCAGAGGCCCAATGTCCCTGCTTTGCTGGAGCCAAGAGAAGCCAGTTCCAATCCCACCTTTCTCCTGGGCTCCAGGGGGAGAGTGGGTCTTGGCCAGGAGCAGCCCATTCCGCCCCAATTGGGAAGCAGATGCTGAAGTGGCCAAGGAGCTGAGTCCAGGCTGACAAGGGCTGGAACGAAAGTAGGGACTGGCCTCCATTAGATGGCAGTCTCTTTCCATCTGCTGCCACCATTCCCTGGCACAGGGACAAGGGAAATGGCTAGGAGGTGAAGGAGTCACCTGCTGTCAGCCATCAAGACCCTGGACCCCAGATCCTACCTGTTCCAGGCTCCTCCGGCCCCTTGGTGCCTACTCACACCCAAGCATGCTCAGCCTGCCAGCAGAATCTTTGAAAATCAGGACACAGCAGTGGGTTTTTGAAGGGCAAGGATAAGCATTTCCTATGGGAATTTCAAGGGTTATGGTGGCCAAGAGTTGGAAGAAAAGGGTTTTCTCACTGGCAGCTCCACTTGTGCCCCAAGCTCCCAGCCAAGGCAAGGCTGCTCTCTCAAGTTCAGCCTGCAGGGATGGGATCCCGTCTACACACAGGCGTTGGCCTGGGTACTAGCAAGGTGGGGCCACACCAGGGCAGGCAGGGGTAGTCAGTGATGAGTGGGTACCCAGGCCGAATCCTGCTCCCAGTAGCGTGGAAGCAGCCAGCCAGAGGAGAGGAGAGAAGAGGCCCACAGTCCTATAGACTCCCCTATGTCCCCTGCTCAACACATCATGAGCCGTGATGCAACATGGGTCTCAGCAGTGATGGCTCAAGCATTTGGGTCCATATCATCCACAAGAGAAACCTAGATTGAGTCCTAGCTTTAGCCTGGCCCAACCCTGGCCTATTGGGGGTAGGTGGAAGGGAGCTGACCTGAGAACGATGCCAGCCAGCTCCAGAAATCCAACTCAGCTGTCATCTTTACCAACCCCACTCCACACCTAGTTGTAACTGGGTGGCCTGGGGTTGGACAGGTATCTTTTATTACTCAACTTCACTCTGTCCTACTTACATACCAATCATATGGTTCTGCATGCACAGGCTCTATTGTTACCTATAGCACTATACAAGTACCTGACCGTCCTGACCTATCTTCTCTTCCCAGCATCCTAAGAGAATGTTACTACTGCCATCCCCATTTCTCAGGGGGATAAAACTGAGCTCAGAGAGGTTCAGTGACTTGTTCCACACTGCATAGCAATTGCACAGTGGAGAAATGGTATCCACATCTGTGATCCCAGAAACTACGCCCCCTAACCGGGACTTCTCATCTAGACAGTACCCGCAAGATATGGAACTGGAAGGCCTGACCCTGGCTTCTAGGTGCCTGTTTCTGGCACACAGGTTCTGCTTCAATCCCAGCAGCAAGCCCTGCAGTCAAGGGAGGGGCTGGCAATGGAGGCAGAAGACACCTGTGTGTCCCCCACCCCCACCTTCTCACACCCCTGGTTTGCCCCTGGTTTGGCTGGTTTGGCGCTAACCCATCTCCAGCTTTGATGTGTGCGGCTGAGCTCGGTTGCCATGGAGACAGGGCCCGCTGCGACAAGCTTGGGAGAGATGGTGGAGTATGTGCAGGGCTTAGGGGGTGAGTGCTGGGTGTTTCCAAGCCTGTTTACTTCCTGTCATGTTAATTAGCATGCAGATCACCCGCTCACTTCACAGCTGGCATTAACCCTACTCTCCCCCTGCTTCCCTGCCCCTGGTGGAGTAGCAGCACGGGAGCACAGAGCAGGGACCCTGGAGGACCTGACTGTGGAGGTGAAGACCCTGGGCAGTCCTCCACCTGCCTCTTGGCAGCAGAGTAATGGGAAAGGCTGACAGTAGTCCCTGCGGCCACTTGGAATCAGGGTACAGGGCTCCCAGCCCACCTGGCCACTGCCTGCCAGCAAGCATCTCTCGCTCTGAGTGGAATCCCATTTCCTTGTATATAGAATGGGGGTGAATCCCCCTCCCCGCAACCCACCCGGTGTTCCTCTGAACCAAGCATGCTGACACTTAAGAGAAACCTCTGTAACCCCTGGAGTTCTGTACTTCCAAAACACGCAAACAATGCCTTGGCAGTCCGGGTTGCAGCCCAGCATGCAGTGAGCCTCCTGGCCAGAGGGGACCTCAGATCCAGGTGGTCGACCCTGCAGCAGAGGATGAGCGCCACCAGGGAGGCAGCAGAACTGGAAGCTCAGTGTAAGACTTGCAATCAGCTCTGCTGCATTGGCAGGTGTGCATTTCCTACAATGCAGATCAATAACCGCTGGGAGCAGGAAGCAGCCAGGCCTCGCTGCGCCTCCCTGAGCAGCATCATCCTCTTCCTGTTCAGGGCAGGGAAACTGGCAGGGGTCCATCCCGGGAGTGTGGGGAACTGGCAAGTGGGGCCCACAAAAGGACACAGAATGGAACAAGGAGGGGTGAAGCACAGCTGTCTGGGGTTCCTGCTCAAAAGGCATGACACCCCAGCAACACATGTAGGCATAAGGTAGCTGGGCATTTTGCAGAGGTGACAGCCACTGTAGGATCCCTACCCATTTCTCAGAGCAGGCAGCTAGTCAGATAAGCCACTCCTGCCTCCTACCTCACTCCCCTCTGAGGAATTTCCCTGAAGGGCAGAAATGTGCTTATCTTCCCTCCCTGTCCCTCTCTGTGTGCCAGCCTCTTGGGCCAGCTCAGGTATGCCCACTTACACCAGGGCATGACCGTCCCTCCACTCTAGCCTCCTTTCTCTGCTAACCCAGGCGTCACCGTGCTGCCTCAGGGAGCTGTCTGAAAGAGCAGAGAAAAGGAACCCAGGTGCAAGGGGTGTCTGGGGCTCTGTTCTGAACTGCCTTGGGACCTTGGCTTCCCTTCTGGAACAATGGGATGTGGATCTCTAAGGAAGACCTGGGAGCCCGCAGCTCTAAAATCATGGGCCTGGGTGGTGCAGGAACAGTAGGTGATGGGGAGAGGGCATCCCAAATGCCTGCCCTTGGCCTGGCCTGTTGATATCTGAGTGACACACACAAACACACACAAACATGGTTCACTCTCTGAATGCCCACCACAAACACACACACACACACACTGCACTCTCTGAATGCCCAGGACAGCCAGAGTCAGGCCACAGCTGAAGCAGGGAATCAGGAACTGAATCTGGGTCTCTCACTTGGGAGCAAGGGTCCAATCACTGGGCCCCTTACTTGCTGCCTCCCAGGCCCTACACTGGCAGAAAGCTGGAATCCAGAACAGCAGCCAGGAATCGAACCCAGGCATTATGATTTGGGATGTGGGTGTTGAGTTACTTGGCCATCCACCCAGCCCCACAACCCCAGGACCTGTTTCTTGTGGAGACTGAGCACTCAGCGATGAGGCTCTTCCCAGCCTGGAAGAGGATCCTGAGTCACCTCTAACCCTACACATCCTCTGCAGGTGGGAATAGTGAGGGGAGAGGCAGGGAGACATCCTGCCAACACACCTTGGGGAGGCTGCTGCCTACCACGGGGAGCACTTACCTGCCCACAGGTCTGCTGGGTGGCCCGCTCACCTGCCTGCCTGTCTGTCTGCTTGGGGGACTCAGAGCTTCCCACTCCTCAAGACAGGGAGGCTAGCTGCAGCCAGGCACAGGCTGGCAGGCTGGGTAACTGTCTTTCTTCATTTCATCACCCACACCCCTTGTTAGTGAGGTTAGGGTACCAGGGTTCTATCTCAGCCAGGGTCCAGAAAGAGGAGGTTTCTCAAAGTCAGCTCAGCTCCAGCCCCACTACCCTTTGCCCTCAGCAGCCTGAAATGAAAAGAGGAAAGGGAAGAGGTGAGCTTATTTCTGGCTGTCACAGCTCTTGGAGTGCGTGTATATCCTGGCCACCTACTGTGTGCACTGGCATAGTGATGGGCTGACAAGGCGCACAGGCAGTCTCTTCCCAGACTCTGTCCTCCTGGGGTTGCAAAGGGAGGAAGGTGAGCACTGCCTGCTACAAATAGCAACAGGAGGCCCCTTGAGATCCCAGTGTGATGCCAGGAGGCGGCACCCAACAGCTGCCAGGTGTACTGCTGGCTGGTCAATGCTGCCTGAGCCTCCAAGGAGCTACAGCTGCTGGCGATTACCAACCCAGATTCAGAGCATCAGGGGCTAGCACACCTGAAGAACCGGCAAGACTAGCAACAGAGGTCTCAATGCTGCAGGTCTAGGTGTGGGCACGCCTTTCCCCTATCAGAGCCCTAAGGAACCCATGTGGTACCTGTGAGGGGTCATGCAGTGACAGCACAGCCAACTGCATGGTGTGGGTCCTAGGTTCACACATTGTAACCGTATGTTAGGGGCACACCTTTGAGAGGCGAATGCTTAGAAGAGGTCAGGAGAGCAGAGCCTCAACATCTGTGCCACGAGGAGATACAGAGAGAAGCTGCTAAAGCTGCCTGACAGGGGAGATCCCAGCCTCCTGAATGGGGAATAAGATTTCCACGGATCAGGTCTCCCTGACAATAGGACCCTGCTCCAGGAAGGAGCGTGAGGGGAGTCCCTTGTGGTTACTGTTCGCTGTTGGGGTCCTCAATGTTTGTAAGAAAAACAAGAAGCGGGCCTGGAGCAGTAGCCTAGTGGCTTAAGTCCTTGCCTTGCATGTACTCCCATATGGGTGCAAGTTGTAATCCTGGCTGTTTTGCTTCCCATCCAACTCCCTGCTTGTAGCCTGGGAAAGCAGTCGAGGACGGCCCAAAGCCTTGGGACCCCGCACCAACGTGGGAGACCCAAAAGAGGCTCTAGGCTCCTGGCTTTGGATCAGCACAGCTCCAGTTGTTGCAGCCACTTGAGAAGTGAATCAGCAGATGAAAGATCTTCCTCTCTGTAATTCCTCATCTCTTTATGTCTGACTTTCCAATAATAAATAAACAAATCTTTAAAAAAGAGAAAAAGAAAGACAAGAAGCCTGGGTTGTCAGCAGGCAATACCATCCCTGGACTGGCATGTGGGAGGGGCCAGACCCACCATGAATGACTGAAGACACAGGGACTTCCTTCTCAGGGAAACTGAGGCACAGTGTCAAATGATCCTTTCTCTGGCTGGGGGGTAAGGGAAGGTGTGGTAGGGAGGGGGACTACTGCCTGCATGGGCACCCTCAGCCCTTGGACAAGGTGTTCATTCATCTCTGCCATCCAGTAGGCATCCGGGGCTCAGAAGCTAGTGTACTGAGATGCGAGCTATCTCCCACGCTACAGCACCCTGGGGTATGGCTGGGCGCAGGTGAGAAGCAGGCAGCTGAAGCCCTTTCCAGAAGTGCAGCTCCTACCAGGGTGTCTCAGGAGACCATCAGGACGTGAGCCAGGGTAGACTCTGTTCCTTGAGGTTGGCCCTCCTCCCTTCTCACGCTCAATGAGTCAGATAAGCCAGATTTGAATCCCAGTTCTGCCACTGACTGGCAAATGGCCCTTTGAGTAAGGTTTCTCTGTGCCTCGGTTTCTTTGACCATGAAATGGGTACACTGCAAAGAAACAGGTTGTGGAGCCACCCAAGAGATGGTGCCTGTGAAGGGGATGTGGTGGGGCCTGGCAAATGCTCCCTGTGATCAGCACTTCCACAGATACAAACCCTGGGGCAAGCACTGTGTCGGACACACAAAATGAAAAGTTAAAACAAGTGAACAGCAAAGCAGAGAAGAGCCAGGAAAGAAAAAAGCGAGCGAGCAGTGGCTTCCTCCCAGCCATGCGCTTCAGAACTGCCCCCTGAAGAATGCTGCGGCATGCCCCTGCCTCCTCTCCTAGTGCCCAGCTCAGCAAGGCCTGTGTGCTTTGCTCCAAGACCTGTGGCAGAGCCACACCCAGCTCTGCAAGGAATGCATTTGGAGTTGGGGGCCACGGAGGAGTAAGGTGTAGTCAGACCTGCAGTTCAAGGATCCAGGCCCCATCCTGTCTCCCCAGCTCCTACGTCTAGAGTTGCCCCCTCCTGGGGGCAGCCAGAATGGAGCATGAGCTGAGCTCTGTTGTAGGCACCGGATGCCAGGACCCCACGCTCACAGACGGGGGATTACTTGGCTGGTAATCCTAGGGATCAGGGCAAGAACGCAAGCTGTACTCCCTCCTAACCAGCTCCCACCAATTCCATGTGGGCGCAACACGCTGCCCCTTCCTGCTGGGCATCCTCAGACACCTCCAGCCTCACCCAACAGTCCCAACAATGTAACGCAACACTTCCTTCACCCTCATTTGTCCACTCCCTCCCACACCCTGAGAACTCCGCACCCAGCCTGCTTGTGTCTCTTTTCCAGGGTCAAGGGAGCCTGCATCATCTTATGATGGATTGGGAACAAGGTTCTGGCTCAACCTGGCAGCTTGTCAGGGGTTCCCAAGAAACTCTTCTCCCTCCTGTGAGAGGCCAAGCAACATATTTGCTAAGCAGCTGGCCTGATGGAAGTGTGTGTAAAGGGTGTCATTGGTGGCCCCAGGAGGAAGTGCAGTAGGGCCTTAGGGTGAGAGGCGAGGACTCTGGAGGTAGGAGTAGGCTGTCCCACCCCAGTCTACAGTGTGTGTACTGCACAACTCCAGGGGGCGCCACTCACACACTGTTAGCATTGTGCAATGCGGTGGCTCTGAGCAAGCAGCTCGCTTTGCTGCAGGACCTGCCAGCAGATAGTCTAGGGCCAGGCCCTAGAGCCCAGCCCTTTCTGATCTGCTTCTCTCCTTGACCTTGTCCTCCTGCATTCAGGTCTGTCTTCAGTGCAGTGTCAAAGGAAATTGGCCCCCGCAAAGCCTGTGCATTCCCTCCCTACCATCAACATCCATCCATCCCAAAGCATTCTGAGTTCAGCTGTGGAGTCGCCCTACAGAATTTCAACTCTGGTATTTTCATCCCATCAGCATGGGGAGACAGGGGTTTCAGCTGGTACAGAGACAAGGAGACAGCTGGGTAGTCCTGTGCTGGGTCAGGATCAACCTGTCATTGCTTCTTACCCTCTGGAGTCTGCTGCTAGGAGGAGGAGGAGGACAGAGGACTCTTTTTGTTTTTAAGATTTGCTGTTCCCTCTGACCTTCACTGGTCCTACTTCAGCAGATCAGAAAGCCAGCGAGTCAGAGGGAGGCCTGGACTAGTGACACATGGCAGCCTGCTGCCTCCCCCTTGCTGTTGAGGCCCAGCGGCTGCCCAGGCAGCGGCAGGAGACTGCAGCTAATACCGGGCTAGACCTGCAGGTGCCTCTGCAAGGCCTTGCTGAATGCCAGGGCTAGAGCAGCTCCATGTGACCCCAGGAAGGAGACCACCTGCCTCTCTAACCCAGGGCCCTCTGTCCTTGGACCCTGCTGAGCTACAATCTGCCAGCCTGACTTTGGGGGAGCGACATGGGGACTTGTCTCCGCCCTAACACAGAGAGCCAGTGGTATCTCCTCCTCCCTCCTTTTGGCTGACAGCCAGAGGGGGGGATGAGGGGGGTGAAGAGCGAGCGAGAGAGAGAGAGAGAGAGAGAGAGAGAGAGAGAGAGAAACACGCAGTATCAAGGAAAAATGAGAGAAGTTGCAAGGTGGATGGGACTGGGGGCTGCTGCAGAGGGGAAGTTGAGAACAGAGGTCGCCCAAGAGGCAGGAGGTCCGAGTTCAGGGCACTCTGGCAACGCCCTGGCCCTCCTGCATGGCGTCCCCACCCTGGTGTGGGGGTCCAGCCATACCCTGCCCCAGCCCCCCTGGGAGCCAGCCGGCAGTCTGCCCTCCCTCCATGCTACAGGTGCCCGTAAACAGCGATGTGACGCCGGTTTGCCTGCAGCCACTTCCCCGCCCCCACCCTGCAAAGTTCGCTCCAAGGTGAAGCCAGGATTCGAGTGGGCATCCACTTCTGGGCAGTCTTCTCAGCTGCCCAAGCCTGTAGGGCCACAGCCTCTTCTTCCGATTAGGAGCCTGCTGGGTTATGGGGACGCACCTCTGTGCACGGGGACCGGGCCCTGGTTCTGGTGGCCCCCAGAGGGTTTCCCCAACCCTCCTGGGCAGTCTCGCCTTTTGTCATCTCTTCCTCTGAGGGTCACCAGGCCCCTCAACCAAAAGCTTGAGCAAGGCTCCCAGCTCCCAAAGCCCACGGTGGGAACCCGGGGCACCCGCGCCTCTTGGGCTCCTTCCCGACGGCCCCACCCAGCCCTGCCCCTTCTGCAGTGCCGGGTATGTGCAGCCTGCGGCAGCCACCCGCTGGGGGCAGGTCCAGGAGTGGCTTTCCAAGAGCTGGGAGTCCCGGCCCAGTTGCAGTGGGGACTACATTCACCCTCCCTCTCTTAGTGCCCCATCTTGGAGACAAGCGCGCGCCTCCGGGGCATCTCCTGGTCCAGAGCGGATGTGAGACCCCACAGTGGGGTTTGAGGGTGGTTCTGACTTCCAGGATATACGGGGAGCGGGTGCCTGGCTGCAGGGTGTCTGATTGCGACAAGCGGGAGGTCCCCGCGCGAAGCTCCTGCTCCAGACCCCCTGGCCCACCGCCACCCTGCGCACTCACGTCTCGGAAGCGGTTCCAGTGCTTGATCTTGCCGCTGTACTGCGAGATGGACGACAGCCATTGCTCGTCCTCCATGAAATTGCCAGGGGTCTCGCCCTCCTTGAGCCCTTTGGTGTCGCCTTCGGCCAGGGCGGCCGCAGCGAGAAGCAGCAGCGGCAGCGCCAGCCGCCCACAGCCTGGGGCACGCATCATGGTCTGGGTCCGATCCGCAGGCAGTCTGGTGTCCTGCGGTGTTTCAATGGCTTCCCTGCTCGTTGCCCAGCTGCCAGCGAGGCAGACACTGCCACCCTCTGCTCCTTCCGCGGTCTGACTCCGGCAACGGGCGGGGAGTGGGTCGCGGCTGAAATGTGACCTGGTTAGGAGATGCACTTGTCTGAGAGCGCCCAGCTCTGGGCGCGGAGGGAGGGAGGGAGGGAGGGAGGGAGGGAGGGAGGGAGGAGGAATCGGAGAGGCTGCGCCAGCAGGGGCTGAGTCTGTAACTGTAGCATCAGCATCACGTTTGACATCATCATACCTGGCTTAGGGGAAAAAAAAAAAAAAAAGAGGGGGCAGATTTCAAAGCGCTGGATCTGAACGACGAACGCCAAACGCCAGCCGCAGCGCATCGAGCACCCAGGCAACGGAATTCTACCGGGCTCCTGTGGTGTGGGTCACACACCCCACCCTCACCCCTACCCCGGGAGATAAATGAGACTGGGGAGAAGACAGCAAAATACGGACACCAGCCAGGCCGTGGACACTCATTTTCTCCCCACCGCCTGCTACCCCGAGGGGCCTGCGTCGCAGCCCTGACAGCTGGCTCCTCGCACTCAAGGCTCTGTATTGGTGGCTTCCCTGAGAAACAAAAGTCGGTGTTGCTCACTCCACTGCGTGCTCTTTCCTGGGCACGGAGAATGGCTTAGAGGAGGCGGCCTGCTCCCCTGCAGCTGTTGGGGTACTGTCACCCCTTGTTCGCTCCTGCTAGGGCCACCGCAAAGGGCCAGTGTTTGAGCATTTCAGTTGCCTTGAGGCCACCCATCTGGAAAAGGCCCTTCTGCCAGTGTTTGACTTCAGGTGGATATTCAGGAGCTTCCTTCTCCCCTCCCCCACACAGCCCCACCCCCATCCTCACTCCCACCCTACCCCTGCTGAGAAGACAAAGGTATGTGTGTGTGTGGGGGGGGGCGAGGCTGCTTTTGTTTGAGGATGTTTAGTTTTTTGTGACAACAGTGACCCTGTGGAAATGGGTTGGCCTTCCAGCTGGGAAGGTTGCAAGCTGGGCACAGTCCCAGGATCCCTGCAGAAATGGAGTGAGTGTACCTTACAAACCCAAGAGCTAACAGATTCCCCTGCAGGACAAAACAGGCAAATTTTGGGACCCAAGCCCTAGATTGTATTTTTATTTAAAAAAAAAAAAAACTTGGCTGCTGTGATCTTAAAAGAATCAAAGGCAATGAGAAACAAGATCTTAATCGGTAGGAAAGAAAACAACCCACAGGTTACGAGGCTCACAGTGCCTGCCCTGCCTGGGAACTCCTAATGCCTCAAAGGCTTGGGGGGGGGGGGGGGAGAAGGGTGGGAAGCAGAAAACAAAAGCTCCCTTCGCGTGTTTTCTGGTTTGCTCTGCAGTTGGATTCCTTGGTGGTGCTGCAGTGAGGCCTGGCCTTGGACATCTTCATCTCACAGCAAACCATCTTCCCAGGCTGCACGGTGGCAGTGGACAGTGGAGGAGCAGAGCTGGGGGAAATGGAACAACCACTTCCTGGCTGGGTGCTTGGGCAAGGTTAACCTACTTTCTAGTGATCTGCTAAGATTGCTGTGAAACTCAAGCAGAATCACAAACTAAGTGCTTGGGCATAGTGGATACTTTTTTTCTTTCTTGATAAGACATCTATCAACAGGAATGGGTATTGTGGCATCCATGTCCCATCTTGGAGTGCCTAACAGCATGTCCCTCCCTTGGCTTCCCATCGGGTTTTTGACTATTGCATACACTGTGTGGCCCAGCACTTGGGTCACAGTCACCCACATGGAACACCTGGCTAGAGTTTCTCACTCCTGACTTCAAGCCTTGATTGGCCCCAATGTTACAGGCATCTGGATAATGAACCAGCAGACAGAAGAGCTCTGTGCCATTCTGACTTTCAAAAATCAGTAAGTGGGCCTGGCGCAGTAGCCTAGTAGCTGGAGTCTTTGCCTTGCATGTGCCTGGATCTCAAATGTCATACGGGTGCTGGTTTGTGTTCCTGCTGCTTCACTTCCCATCCAGCTCCCTGCCTGTGGCCTGGGAAAGTTGTTGAGGACAGCCCAAAGCCTTGGGTCCCTGCACCCGCGTGGGAGACCGGGAGGAGGCTCCTGGCTTTGGATCGTTGTGACCGCTGAGGCAGTGAACCAGCGGATACAGGATCTTTGTTTCTGTCTCTCCTTATCTCTACGAATATTACTTTCCAATAAAAATAAATAAATCTTAAATTAGTAAGTAAAATTTAAAGGGAAACAAAAGGCCATCCATAAGGCGACAACTGTGCTGCAAGCTGGACTGGTCCTGTGAGCATCAGTGGACTCCAGCAATACTAACCCAGTGTGGAGAGCACAGGAACAACAGGCATGGCCTGCTAAGCCTACAGGGAGGGGACTGACAGGGCAGAAGCCAAATTTCTAGATGGTAGACCTACAAATGCTGAAAATGGACAATTACAGTTTATAAAGACAAAGAAAAGGACTCTCTCCTCCTCAGTGTATATGACTTTTCAATAAAAATAAATAAATCTTTAAAAAAAAGATTTAGTAATACAGAATGGAGAAGGGGAACCTTAGTTCTCTAATGGGAAACTTACATTTAGTTAATCTCTTGGAAATCATGTCGTGGTGTCTCTGGATGACCCCTCAAGCCTAGCACTTAAAGGTGCTCACTGGGGAACTGTTCCCAGCAGCCACACCTAGAACCCAGCTCAGGAGTCCCTTAGCAGGGAACCAATGAGTTCCATTATAAAATGTACCTATGGGCCAGGCGCGGTGGTGCAGTGGTTAAGGTCCTCACCTTGCACGTGCTGGGGTCCCATATGGGTGCCAGTTCTAATCCCAGCAGCCCCACTTCCCGTCCAGCTCGTGGCCTGGGAAAGCAGTTGAGGACGGCCCAAGGCTTTGGGACCCTGCACCCATGTGGCATACCCAGAAGAGGCTCCCGGCTTCTGATCGGCGCAGAACTGGCTGTTGCGCTCACTTGGGGAGTGAATCATCGGACGGAAGATCTTCCTCTCTGTCTCTCCTCTCTGTATATCCGCCTTTCCAATAAAAATAAAATAAATCTTTAAAAAAAAATGTACCTATATCCATCCATCAAGCGATGGACACTGCAGGTGGCTCTGTGTCTTGATTTTTATGAATAGCACTGTAATCAACAGTCTCTTTGACAGGCAGATTTCACCTCCTTGAATATATAACCCGGAGTACAATTGCCCTCTGTAGTTCTACTTTGTTTTTTGAGGATCTTCCATACCATTTTCTACAATGGTAGCCTTAATCTGTATTCCTGGCAATAGTATGCAAGAGTTCTCTTTCCTCTACATTCTCACCAAAACTTATCTTTTGTCTTTTTAAAAAAGATTTATTCATTTTGCTTGAAAGTCAGAGTTACACAAAGAGAGGGAGAGACAGAGACCTTTCACCTGCTGGTTCACTCCCAAAATGGCTGCAATAGCCCAATTTGGATCAGTCCAAAGTCAGAGGCCAAGAGCTTATTCTGGGTCTCCCACATCAGTGCAGGGGCTTCTGCCATCATCCGCTGCTGTCCCAAGCCATCAACAGAGAGATGGATTGGAAGTGAAGCAGCTAGACTTGAGCTAGTGTCCACTCGGGATGCTGAAATCACAGGCCACGGGTGGAGTATTACATTGCTACACCACCACAGGGGGCCCCTTTCCTTCGCTTTTTTGATAATAGACAATCTGACAGCAACAAAAAAGTGGCAATTACAGATACAATGGACTACTACTCAGGATGAACTTTTGACAACATGGATACAACTGGAAATCTGTTAAGTGAGACAAGTTAAACACAGAAAGACAGGACTGTAGGACTTGATTCATATGGAGTCTTCTTTTTTTAAAGGATCTTAAAAAAATCCTGACTTTGGATAGGCTCAGCTCTGGCTGTTGTGGCCATCTGAGGAGTGAACCAGTCTGCCTTTTCAATGAAAATAAATAAATCTTAAAATAAAAAAAGGGTGGAGATATCTACAGAAGTTAAAAGTATAACAGCAGGGCTGGTATTGTGGTGGCATATAGCATGTTAAATTACCACTTATAATAATGACATCCCATATTTCAGATCCGGATGAGTCCCAGCTGCTCCACTTCTGACCCAGCTCCAACTAACACACCTGTGAGAGCAGATGTCTTGAGTGCCTAGATCCCTGACACCCAACGATGTTCCAGGCTCCTGGCCTCAGCCATTTGGGGAGTGAAATAGCAAATGGAAGATCTGTCTCTGTCTCATGCACTGTATCGTCTCTCTTACAACAAATAAATAAATAGGATTTTTGAATGTCTTTACCATAAAGAACTGTTAAATGTTTGAATGATACATTTACCCATTGAACTTTGTACAATGTATACGTGCTTCAAAACATCACATGTAGCCCACAAATGTGCCTGTTAATCGATACCTAGACTGGCCTGTTGCTGCAGACATTCACAACAGCCATGTCACTCTCTACTGACACTCAGAATGGTGCGTCCCCTGCTGCAGGGTAGGTGAAACTCATGATGGTAGATCATATGCAACACAGTCCTGCGTGGAAGGAAGACAGTGCAGCAGTTAAACTGCCTAGCCTCTGGAGCCCTTAGCACCAGCAAGAACTACAAACCCCAAGAAACGTTTGTTTATGTGAATTAGATAGGGATAGGTATTTTTTTGCATGTTACTAAAGAATCTTATAAGATTATCTTTAAGTTTAATAATGTACCCATATCATACTAGTAATTGTAAAAAGTGGATTTCTCTCTCCCTCCACATCGGCAAACGTGTACTTCTGTTCCACACTGTGCATGTTTCTTTTCATGTTGAGCTCAGGCGGGTGTTCACGGCAGCTCTTGCCTAGACCAAGACGCCATTGGCCTGCCTGGGCCACTGTAACACAGTACTGCAGCCTGCCTGGTTTCAACAAGGGAATTTGTTTCCATACTCCACAGGCTGCAAGTCCAAGATCAAACTGTTGGCATGGTTGGTTTTTCTGGAGTCTTCTCACCTTGGCTCTCAGAAGGCCACCTTGGTGCTGTTTTCATATGGTCTCTCCTCTTTGTGAACCCCAGTCCTGTATCATTGTGTGTCAACTTCCTCTCACAGGGGCTTCAGTTGTTAATAGATTAGAGCCCACCCTAACAGCCCACTTTAATGGGATCCCCTCTTTAGAGGCCCCTCCTTCAAATCTAGCCACATCTCTGAGCCAGTGGGGTCAGCTTCAACACAGGAACTTGAAGGGTGGAAGGGACACTGTTCAATTCCAAAAACAGTAGGTACAAATTAAAACAGCTGGTAAGGGTACAGAATAAGCACTGAGAGCGAACTGATTTATCTCTGAAAACAAACATCCATATGCCCCAAATCACCTACTTACAAAGTTCCAGAAGTCAAAAATACACAAGCACATATACTATTATCACAGAGTGATGATGCCATGTCACCTAGCCTCTACAAAATTACATCAAACACTTGAGAGAGAGAGTGAGTGAAAGACTGCTTCTGGGGTGGGCATTTGGCACAGTGGCTAACATGCAGCTTCACGTACCACTTCCCATACTGGCACGTCTGGTTTGAGTCCTGGCTACTCTGTTTTCTGATCCAGCTTCCTGACAACTTTTGGGGAGTCATGCACATGGGAGACCTGGAATGAGTTCCAGGCTCCTGGCTTTGGTTTGGTCAGTGCTGTAGATATAGGCATCTAGGAAGTGAATCAGTAGACAAAGATCTCTGTCTCTCTCCCTTTAAATCTCTGTTTCTTTCAGATAAAATGAGAATAAACTTTAAAAAAATATTTATTTTTTGTTTTTTTTTTAAAGATTTATTTATTTTCATTGGAAAGTCAGATATACAGAGAGGAGGAGAGACAGAGAGGAAGATCTTCCGTCCGATCATTCACTCCCCAAGTGAGCGCAACGGCTGATGCTATGCCAATCCAAAGCCAGGAGCCAGGAACTTCTTCCGGGTCTCCCACACGGGTGCAGGGTCCCAAGGCTTTGGGCTGTCCTCGACTGCTTTCCCAGGCCACAAGCAGGGAGCTGGATGGGAAGTGGAGCTGCCAGCATTAGAACCAGCACCCATATGGGATCCCGGCGCGTTCAAGGCGAGCACATTAGCCGCTAGGCCACGCCGCTGGGCCCAAAAAGATTTATTTTTATTGGAAAGGTAGGTTTACAGAGAGAAGGAAAGACAGAGAGAAAGATCTTCCATTTGCTGGTTCATTCCCCAAATTGCTGCAACAGCTGGAGTTGAGCCGATCTAAAGCCAGGAGCCAGGAGCCTATTCCAGGTTTCCCATGTGAATACAGCGTCCTAAGGTCCGGGGCCATCCTTTGCTGCTTTTCCAGGCCATAAGCAGGAAGCTGGAACAGAAGCGAAGCATTCAGGACATGAAGCAGAGCCCATACGGGAAGCTAGTGCTTGGAGGTGGAGGATTAGCCAGCTGAACCAACAGGCCAGATCAGGAGAATAAATGTAGCCTCTGGGAAAGTCCACTTCACACTTAGCAGGAAATAAGGGTGAAAAGGGCAAGTTAATTAAAAGAAAATATTTATTTGGAACTCAGAGTTACACTGAGAGAGGAAGAGAGAGGGACAGACAGACAAGACAGATCTTCCATCTGCTGGTTTACTTTTCCAAATGGCCACAACGGCCAGGGCCAACGCAGGAGTTTCTTCTGGTCTTCCACATGAGTTAAAGAGCCCAAATACCTGGCCCATCTTCTGCTGCTTTTCCCAGGCCATTAGCAGGAAGCTGAATTCAGAGCAGATCAACCAGGACGTGAACTGGAGTCCATATGGAATGTCGGCATTGTTGGTGGCAGCTTAACCTACTACACCACAAAGGCAGCCCCAGAGGCAAAGAACTTGAAAAATTACTTCAGGATATGATATTTGCTTAAATGTACAGGAAATGCTAAGCTCTGAATTGTAAATAACAGAATCTCCAATTCCATTAACATTTTCCAAAGACAAAACTTTTTAAGTTCCTACAAACCTAAGCCATACATCTCTGACACCTAAAAGAAGACATGGATACTTCCTGGTCAGAGGTGCCCATGGGCTCCTCAGAAAGGAGCCATGGGAAGAGGCAGCACCAAGCTGGGATGGGGCCCTGTATCCCACTGTGGGCTTCACAACTCATGGTTCTGCGGGAGCACTCATCCTTATGTGCTACTCAACAAGGTGGGCTCAGGCAGAACTTCAGCTCAAAAAACCTATATAGGGGGCCTGGCGGCGTGGCCTAGTGGCTAATGTCCTCACCTTGAACGTGCTGGGATCCCATATGGGTGCCGGTTCTAATGTTGGCAGCTCCACTTCTCATCCAGCTCCCTGCTTGTGGCCTGGGAAAGCAGTCGAGGATGGCCCAAAGTATTGGGACCCTGCACCCGTGTGGGATACCCGGAAGAAGTTCCTGGCTTCTGGCTTTGGATTGGCACAGCATCAGCTGTTGCGCTCACTTGGGGAGTGAATGATCCGACGGAAGATCTTTCTCTCTGTCTCTCCTCCTCTCTGTATATCTGACTTTCCAATGAAAATAAATAAATCTTTAAAAAAACAAAAAAAAACCCGGGAAAGCAGTCGAGGACGGCCCAAAGCTTTGGGACCCTGCACCCGCGTGGGAGACCCGGAAGAGGCTCCTGGCTTCGGATTGGCATAGCATCAGCCCGTTGTGCTCACTTGGGGAGTGAATCATCAGACGGAAGATCTTCCTCTCTGTCTCTCCTCTCTGTATATCCGCCTTTCCAATAAAAAATAATAAAAATAAATCTTTAAAAAAAAAAAAACCCTAAACAGGGCCCAGTGTGACAGCCTAGTGCTAAAGTCCTCACCTTGCATGCACCACTGGGATCCCATATTGGCATCAGTTTGTGTCCCATGCTCTACTTCCCATCCAGCTCCCTGCTTGTCGCCTGGGAAAGCAGTCAAGGACGGCCCAAAGCCTTGGGACCCTGCATCTGCGTGGGAGACCTGAAGGAGGTTCTTGGCTCCTGGCTTCGGATCAGCTTAGCTTTGGCCATTGCAGCCACTTGGGGAGTGAACCAGCGTATGGAAGATCTTTCTCTCTGCATTTCCTCCTCTCTGTATATCTGCCTTTCCAGTAAAATAAATAAAACTAAAAACAAACAAACAAACAACAACAACAACAAAAAACCCTGACCACCAACAGGAGGAGGTGGACTTTCCTTGTAGTCACCAACTCCCAACTCCTTCAACTTCTGGGTGTGATGATATAGCCATGCCCACTGGTAAGTGGTACTCACACCCTTCCCCAACACACACTGGGTGGGGTGGGCTACGAAAACTAGTCATTCTGAGAGAAAAAACTCAGCCATCTTGTAAATTCACGGCCCTATAAGTTGTCAGCACAGCCCCACTGATAACCTAATCTCTGTGTGAGACCCAGTGCTCTCAATGTAGCGAGCTTGGCAGGCAACGTTCAGAGTTGACCTAAGGAGAGGAAGCTCAAACCAAGATAGCACTGAGGAATGAGAGAAAGGGAAAACTGGGGACACAGAGGGAGCAGTGAGAGATTGCAGCTCCCCCTCCAGGCCTCCACAGGACCCCCCGAAGGACTGGCTGGGGTAGGGGGCTACTCTGTGGGTCTGCAAGTGGAGCATGCACAGCTTTGTGGCTGGCTGCTGCTGCACTCAGACAACTACAACATCTCCACTCCATCCGGGGATGCTGAAGGGCAATAGATAGGAAATCAACAAGTATTTGTTTTAAAGGATCCAACTTGAGAAGGAAAGTAAAAAAAGGTAGAAACTGTTACAGCTGCCTTGCTAAAGATCAAATTCTCAGTGGTAGAGGACGTGAAACCAGGGTTCCGGCCAGCTCGGCATTATTGGCTGAGAGCCCATGGGGTGGGTGAAGAGCTCAATAAGCTGTGGTACACAAACCACAAAGGTGGCGTTCACTGTCTGCAACAGTGTAGGTCACAGACATGGAGGGAAGGGTGCGGGCTGTTGCTGGCGAAGGCAGCAGATGAGGAGTCGCTATGCCACGGAGAGAGCTGTAGTTTTACAAATGAAACGGTGATACAGGTGTCAATGTGGATGTGTACACAACACGGTGTGTCTGTGTAAATAACAAGGAAGCATGTACTTATAGATGGTGAAAATGGGACATTTTATGTGTATTCTACCATATGCATCGGGGAAACCTGAAACACAGACCAGGCCGGGACTACAGACACAGGCTGCCCCTGTGCCCCCACCGTCCTGCCTGCTGCTTTGCTCATTGGGGAGTCCCTAGAAAGCACCGGGAAAGTCACCCTCCACGTTGTTGCATGTCTCCTTGGTGTAGAGGGTGGAGATTATCTTCAGCACCTCATGAGGATGTTCAGCTTCTGGTGCTCTCTGAGACCCACCTCAGGAGAAGTCAATCTGTCCGCAGGAGGCGTAGTTTCCGAAGCTGTCTACTGTGAACCTCTGAGATATGTGAATGGAATTGAGCCGTAGGGACCCAAAGTAGAAGTTCTCAAACAACTGAAAGGGAAGAGTGAAAACTCAGAGTGAATACCTCAAGATGACAAAAATATTCACACATCAATGAATTTCTCCTGTTTGTGCTTTTTAGTATTTTACTGAAGATTCATTTCTTCTGATTTGAAAGGAAAAGTTAGATAGACAAGGACAGAGAGAGAGAGACAGGAGAGATCTTCCACGTGCTGTTTCACTCTCCAAATAGCCAAATGGCCAGGACTGGACCAGTCTGAAGCCAGGAGCTTCTTCCAGGTCACCCACATGGGTGCAGGCGCCCAAGGCCTTGGACCACCCTCCGCTGCTCTCCCAGGCACATTAGCCAGGAGCTGGATTGGAAGCAGAGCAGCCAGGATTGGAACCAGTGCCCATATGTGATGCCAGGACACCAGCCCACAGCTTCAGCATTTACTCTGTCCAAGAGTAGAGAAGGTGCAGGGGTGGGAGTGAGGGTAGAATGGCCAGCTCTTACCTCTGATGAACTCTAAAGCTGCCCCTGAGCACACTACCAGAGAAAGAAGTCTAGAAACTCAAACCCAAAACCCAGCTACTGGGAGATATGACCAAGAACTTGTTACAAACCTCCCCTCACAGGGACTGATACAGCAGCTTTTGACATTTAGTTACGGATTATGGAAGTTCCATTAGTATCTTTTTAAAAAAAAGATTTGTTTTATTTATCTTGCAAAGTCAGATAACAGAGAGAAGGAGAGACAGAGAGGAAGATCTGCCGTCCGCTGATTCACTCCTCAAGTGGCTGCAACGGTCAGAGCTAAGTTCCAAAGCCAGGAACCTGGAGCCTCTTCTAGGTGTCCCATGCAGGTGCAGGGTCCCATGGCTTTGGGCCATTCTTAACTGCTTTCCCAGGCCACAGCAGGGAGCTGCATGGGAAGCAGGGTTGCCAGGATTAGAACTGGTGCCCATATGGGATCCTGGCACACGTGAGATGAAGACTTTAGCCACTAGGCTACCGTGCCGGGCCCATTAGTATCTTTTGTATGGTCACAGCCAGGATAAAACACATTTTTCTACCTAGCTGACAATATTAGGGGCACTGCCTAAAATGAATAGAAGAGGAGCCTGCTGACCCACAAATGACTCAGACAATTCAAATGAGCCACACCAAACACATTTACACACAAAATCAGCAGAGAAACACTTGTGCTGGATGACTGAATAAGTAAGTGTAAATGATACTATTTATCCAAAAGCTCACATGCGACTTGGATTCAAGCCAGCGTTCTAAAGTGACTGCTCTTGAATACAACTGTCTGTTGTGGAGAAGCTGTCTGGTGGGTCAGAGGGATGAGGAACTCAACAATGCGATGCCCCTGACCCTGTGATTAGCAAGCTGCCAAGGCAGAAGTTAAAATGATACCAGGACTCATCCCAGAAGAATGAAGCTACACTGTTTGGGTGAGGAGTTAACAAAGAATAAAGGGCTTACTTTCTCCCAGTAGAAGAAATGCAATAACTGCCCTCCTTGAAAGCATTTCAGTGAGATCCCAAGAACACCTTGCAACACAGGCATCCACCAATGCTTGAGTGACCGAAGGCTGGGGCCTCTGCACACTGGCAAGTGGCTGTCTCTTCACTGACTGTATAAAAGCCTCCATGCCCACGGACTTCAGCTGCAGTTGCTTCTCCTCTTCCTGCAGTTAACGGCCTGGCAAAATTTCTGGAGTTCATTAAAGGCTAACTTTATAAAGCCCAGTAAATATCGATTCTTCAACATGACATCAACGTGACTCCAAAGATCTATTTTGAGGTTGTGTGCTGCATTGTCTTGTCTTTCAGAAAGGTGATCAGCTCTTGCTGCGTTGATTTTTTACAATTAACTTCTCTTCTGGCTTTGGAGGCCTATTCCCACCATGGGCTCCCTTTTGTGTAAAGAAATTCAGTTTAAAATGGTTATGTGCTAATCCCTTAACTAAACATGAATTTGAAATTAAAGCCATGCCAATGAAAATGAGAGCTTCATAGCTTGGGAGACGGACGCCTTCTAGGTATGGAAAAAACATAACCAAAGAGGCAATGAAAGACTAGACAAAAGAAAACTAAAAGGGGGCTCATGATATATTTTTAAAAGATTTACTTATTGTTATTGCAAAGTCAGATATGTAGAGAGAAGAGACAGGAAGATCTTCCGTCTGACTCCCCAAGCTGCTGCAATGGTCGGAGCTGAGCCAATCCAAAGCCAGGAGTAAGGAGCCTCTTCCAGGTCTCCCTCGCAGGTGCAGGGTTCCAAGGCTTTGAGCTGACCTCGACTGCCTTCCCAGGCCACCAGTAGGGAGCTGGATGGGAAGCAGGGCTTCTGCAATTAGAACTGGTGCCCATATGGGATCCCAGCACGTGCAAGGCGAGGACTTTAGCCGCTAGGCTATTGTGCAAGCCCCTTACAATATATTTAACACATCACTTTTTAAGGGCTAGCAGCCTGTATTTAACCTTCTCTTTGCTCCTGTTTCCAGCTAACAGAAATGCCACAGTGAGGAGCTGAAAGTGACTGACTTACGCCTGCACTGTGTCTTAAACATCTGATCTCCAGATGGCAGGTTTTGCTAGGGTCTCTTGCTAATTTAGGCTTAAAGGAAATAGTAAATACGATGATAATGAAGTTAGCTGCGACATGACTTCAATGAAATAATTACAAAACTCAGAGTAGGAGAATGAACATAAATACTCATGCTTCACCAGTGGAAGGGCAGGCTTTGCAAATAATGCAGAAATGGGAGGGTCAAACATCTACAAGGCAGCAGAGGGGAGCTCTGTGACAGGGGTCACTGCACCCACACCATAAGGGATATCCAGTAAGATGAACAAACAAAAGGACCTTGCAGCACACTACTGAAAATTAGGTATGTCTTACAGTATTCTTAAGATCTTTCTGTTCTCCACAATCTTACATTCATTTCACCTTCAAAAGCTGTCTTCCTCTTTCATCCAGTGCTGCAGCATATGGATTTTGTATGCAGAAATCCCTAGTCTATGGTCATCTTCACTTTCACCTTTTCTGTCGCTGTGCTCTCATTCCCTCTGAGTGTTTATGGTGATCTGGCAGCAGTATCTCATTGCTATTGTTTAGTCATTGTTACATCTTTAGTCTTAGCCATTCCTTTAGTTGTATCAGTTATTTTTAGTGACTCCATATAATGTTAAGTCCTGTGGAGGGAGGAACTGAATACTACCAGGTGCTGCAACAGTCCCTAGCAGACTGCATATGGCAAACAGGTTATCTTCTAGGTGAAAGGCTCACTGAAACTGGAGTTGTAGACATCTGTGCACATAATGTGCACCATTCTTGATGGGATTTAAGGTCCAATTTAAAGGAATTAAAGGAATTCCTGAATAGGAAACCTTGGAATGGACTTACCGAAATTATATTACCTCTAATCAAGGAGATTGGGGAGGTGAGAGGGCAGAACTTTAACTAGTTGTCAAGAAACAATCTGTAGTTAGTGATGAAAATTTCATGTACTGCCTCAAATATCTTATTAAAGAAAGTGTCAATTCTGTTGTACATGTTTAGCCTAGTGGCTGATGTTAGTTAAGCTAATTCGTGTCTTGTACCAATACGCACGGGTTCAATATTTAGCTTGGGCTCCTGTCTGCAGCTTCCTCCTAATGCAGACCCTGAGAGGCAGCAGTGTCAGCTCAAGTAACTTTCTTGCCACTCAGACCAAGCTTGAGTTCCCAGCTCCTGGCTTCAACCCTGTTTGGCCCACACTCAGTTCACTGTGTATCTGAGCAATGAACCAGAGAATCACTTTGTCTCTCAGGTTAATTAGTCAGAAACGCCTAGACCCATCTTGGCTTCAGCTCCTCCTCTGGAATATGGCTGAGCTTGTCACCTGGGCACTTTCAGCACAATAATGTTCTATCTTCCAGAAAATGCTGCAGCAGAACAGTACATACAGCAAAGGTTAAGTGTGACAAGAGAAGAACAAGCCACTGCTAAGTGCATCAGGAGGTAAGGACACAGAGGATGCCAGGGTCTGGGGTACCCAGGAAAGCCACCCTGGAGAAGAATGAACTGAGCAGGGGGACTGTACCTGCATATCCCCACCAAACATCCTACAGTTAATCCCCACTTTATAGCAGAGCCTGTGGCCTGGAAGATGTCAGTAAAGAGACTGAAAGTGCAGAGACACTGATGGTGTTTCAGACAACATGGTCCCATGGTGTGTGAGAAAACAGCACACACAAGAAGGTTCCCTCACTTCCCACTGTCCTTTTCCCAAGGCGCACCCTCCCCCTCCTCAACCCACTCACTGACTTCTCTTCTGCAATTCCCCACAACTTCCACTCCTCTTTCCTTTTATGAACATGGTATTTAACCTTCAACCACTTGGCTCTTTTGTGAGTTTCACATTTTGTTTGACTCCATTAATAAAAACGTAGGCTTTGGAAACTGGTCTGTGCCCCACCTTTTTTTTTGATAATTATTTTATTTTGATCATCTCTACATAGCTGATTAGCGTACAAAGCGTCAAGGGCTACAGGAAAGTGGGTAAGACTTGGTCTGTGTCCCTAGGTTTCCTCCTGACACTCAGTAAACTCAGAAGCTCCCCTCCACATTTCCCATTCCTTCCCTGAAAACCTCCCCACCCTGTTCTCTAACAACAGGGACCAGCCATCAAACCACTATTTCTAAAGTGTTTTTACAGACTTTATTACCATGCTGACTTAAACCAGCGTCAACCACACTGAGGCTGACCACTCCAGCTGAGCCGCACATGGTCACAAAGGAATGCAGCCTAAAGATGACAGGTGGGACTGAATGGTGCCCCCCATACCCACAGAACCCAACATCAGAGACTGGGCAGAAGCATCCCAGGTAGGCAGCCTGTAGATGCCCAGAGTCTAGAAGATCACAGCATCTGCTGGCCAAATGCTCCCTCATACCAACCTGTACGTGCTCCCCTGTGCAGGTCCCACCAGTCAGAATTCCTCCTGTCAATGTGTCTACATCCCTGACTTCACAACACTCCCCAGGCCCTGATCAGGGAGGCAGACTTGGGTTGCACCCATCTCTCTGCTGGTTGGCCACACAGGAAAAGACTTTCTCTTCCTAAAACACTACTACTGCAGACATGACAGGTGAGTCTTTGTGCATGTCTGGCAGTAGGCCTGCCTTGTTCAGTCACTTTGTCTACTCTTGCTCTCTTGCCAGTTTACTTCAGTGGATGTAAACATCTGTAACTTCACACAGGGACGAGGAAGCCTTCCCTTGGCTCTTTACTGAAATTCCCCCTTTTTAACTATTATATGACACCCTTTTTCCCTCTAATCATATTTTCCTGTTTCTTTGGGTCTTCATTTCTTTCTTTTTAAAGATTTATTTACTTATTTGAAAGGTAGAGTAGTAGAGAGAAGAGGAGAGACAGAGAGAGATCTTTCATTTGGTGGTTCACTCTACAAAGGCCCAGAGTAGGCAGGGATAGACCAAACTAAAGCCAGGATCCAGGAACTCCATCAAAGTCTGCCAAGCGGGTGGTAGAGAATTAAGTATTTGAGCCATTATCCACTGCCTCCCGGCATATTAGCAGCAAGCTCTATGGAGCAGTTGGGACATGAACAAGCATTCCAATATAGGATAGATCATCCCAAAGAATGGCTTCATTTGCTATGCCACACTGCCTCCCTGGGTCTTCATTTCTGAAGGCCCTCATATCAGATAAAACTCAATTTGTTTTTCTCTGTCCTTTTTCACAGGCACCTTGCCATGAAGCTGGGGATGAGTAAGAAAAGAAACTTTTCCCCTCCAATGAGATTTGCACAGGGCAGCCTAACTCTATGCAACCTGAGCCCATTACTTCACTGTTCCTTACTGAGGGAAGCTCCCCTTCCAACGTGGTCCCTGAGAGCTACACTGGGGAGTGCTGACAGAGACACCTCCCAAACAAGGACATGAGTGTGTGCTCGCTCTCTGCTCATTCCTGCCCTCACTGTCACCTCTACCCCTGGACCTGCTTTAAGAATCAGATTGCACCAGCTCACTGGAAGAATTTTAATTGAATTCTGGATGAAAATAAGTAAAAATCAATTAAATGACTCCACTTAATTAGGTATGCAAATAGTAAGAGGAGAAAAAAAAGCTTAAATGACACATTTGGAAACAGAGAAACAGGGTGAATGAAACAGTGCAATAGGCTGAAAACTACTGCTTAGAATGCCCTTGTCCCATAGGGCAGAGCCTGGGACCACGTCTCATCCGCTTTCTGTTAATGTGTCTGGGAGGCAGGAGATGATGGCCTAAGTACCTGGTTCCTGCATCCACGTGGGAGACAAGGACAGATTTCCTGGTCTAGCCCATCTCTGCCTCTGGCGGGCATCTGGAGAGTGAACAAGTAGATGAAAGAACTATCTCTATCACTCTGCCTTTCAAATAAATAAATCTTTAAGAAAAAGAAATTTAGTTGTTCTTTCTAACCTACAATAGTTCACAAAGAGCAAAATGTTCCATTGTTCAGAAAATAATAGGCCTAACAAGAAAAATTTAAATCAAAAGAAATCTAGTCAAGGTACTATAATCTTGGAGAGATTTTTTTTTTCTCTTACTGTTGTTTTATAATAATTCCCTTAGGGATGTTGAAACCCACACAGTTTTCCTTCTGAAAATATTTTTCTCTGGCACACCCATAGAGCCCTGTTGTTACGGAAGCTGGTATTTTTTAAAAGCTGGCTCTAAAAGAACATGACAATGAACAACTAGACAAAACAACAAACATCTGATAAGGAAATAAAAGAAAAATTTAAGACTGTCAATATTTAGGGTATTGCTAGTGGCTAAACAGTATTGACTGGGATGATTTAAGGAGGAATGAAAACCTAAGTAGGGCAGGAGAGAACTGCAGTGCTCACAGCTGCTCTCTTTTCATGGGTACTCATAATATCTTTAGAAAATGAAACCAACAATTCCTATCAGCAAGCACCGGGAGCAATGAGAACCACTGGCAGGAAAGGTTTGGGCTCAAAGCAAGGCTCCCCTGACAGGTCACAGTGACAGGGAGCCTCACCAACCAGCTGCCCTGCTCATCTGAGTTTGCACTATTTGTTTCGTGGGGGGGAACACATAGTTATGCATTGGTCTGGATAGCATGTGCTCTATACTGAACATGACAAATGGCGAGGCTGAAGGCCAGCCATGGTCAGTTTTCCCTGCATTCTACTTCTTCCTTTCATGTACTATGAGAGAACCATTGAAGACCCAAAATAACACTGAAGGAAATGAGGCTGCAAAAATGACACTGTACATCTCAGCCAGAGGTGAGGGGAAGGCAGAGAGTAAGTCTGTTATGCTTGCATTCTCCTGCTACAAATTCAAATGAATGATTGAGCTGAGCCCAGCACAGCGTCAGCACTGCATGGGGCCCCTGTTGGAGTGGTTTCCCAAACAGGTTTACTCTCTTCCTTCAATCTTAGAAAAAGCAGGGGACACCGTCCTCAAAGACATCTCTTTTAAGGAAACCTAGTTCTTATGCTGAGTGGACTCAGCGAAGTATCTGCTGTCTCCATACTACTCACAGTAAGAGGAAATTTGCTTTTAACATCCACAAAAAGGCTCAGAATACAAAAGTTCCATGCAGTGTAGTCATTCATGGTCGTCACAAGCTGAGTTAGCCTTTAGACATAATCTGGTACAGATGAAAGTAAAAACAAGTGGCTTGGTAGATGCCAGCACTTAGAGCAGGTCCTAGGCCCATCCCCTCCTAGGAAGGACACTTTCTCTAGTTTTCATGTGTGCAGCTGGGTTTTCCAAACCCAAAGGAAAGTGAACAGGAATGGCAAACGCATGCTACTTTGAAGTTTTCCCTGTTTTTTTCCCCCATCATCTGTTTTATCACAATTACCCCCTGTTTACAGATAAAAGTGACAGTATTTTGTATTTAATGATGATGCTTAACTTCCTCCCTCCTGCCAGGGATGTCAGGAGGACTAATGGAAGGCAGGCTGACAGGCACCGTGCTCCTTGGGAGGGCACTCCCAGTAGGAAGCCATGCTGTGCTTAAATAACACCTTTCATCTGAGGATCTAAAAGTGTCTTACAAAGCCCAGCTCATTAACCTTTCAAAAATTGCTGTGATGGAAAACACAGTGTGCATGTGCCTCTCTGTTCCAGAGAGCACCGAGTGGGGACAAAGTCCCGTCCTGAAGCTGAGCCCTGAGATCAGAGGAGAAAGTGTTCACTTATTTTGTAGTTAAAAATGAGGAACAAATAATATGAAACACTGTCCTGACAGCCCTTTGGAGATCCTTAAACAGCCTTTGTCTTACAGTGTTTCTGAAGCACCCCTCCTCAGAAGAGGCCTGGAGGTCTAGGGTTATTAAGACCTAAGGCAGTAAACAGCAAGATTTGAGCACCGGACAGAAGATACAAGGCAGAAAAACACCAAGGCTCTTCACAGTGCCATGCTGCTTACTTAATTCTACCTAGATGAGGAAGCACAAATAAACTTAAGCTTACTCCTGCTCCACAATTAAGCTTTGCTTCAATTCATTTTGTTAAAATTCTCCAACCTTAAAAAATGCTGCGTTTTGGTTTGCTTTTCTCCCCCCACCCTAAAGGTACCGTGTGGTTTCAGGCTTCTGGCCATGTGCAGGATTATTTCTGAAGATAACCAAGTGCTGGGGGCATGAAGAAGCAAAAAAAGATGACATGGTTCCAACATACCTAGGGAGCAAAAACTTTTCCCTCTACTTAGAAAGATTCACACGGGCTGTAATCAAACAGACTGTTACTAAACATCTTCTCAAAAGAACATCATTGGGCCTGTTTGCCCTGTGGTAAGCAAAGTCTGTGCACACACACATCTCTTCACACGGAAATGGAAAACAGAAATGTCTTTTCAACTGAACAGAATGAGTAAAAAGATTCATAGGGCAAACTAGATGTCAACACTTTGCTGTTGATGGCTATAGAATTTCTGCATCTGCAAATGGAGACAATACAAGGATGGGCTACTGTAGGATAAAGTCTAAGTGGAATATTGAGCTCCGCTACTTACTGACTACAGCTTCCAACACATCATTACAGGAACCAAAATGTAGAGGTGCCTTAACAGAAACAAGGATGATTCTGAGGAATTAGCAATAGTTTGTAGTCTTCTACAGTCACTATCTGGTCTCACAAAGACCAAAGTAGAACACTTACTTCAGAGTAAAAGACAATGTGTCTGGTAGACACTTGCCTTCCCACAGTCATCTCCAAATACAGCCCTGACGGTGCCCAAAGCGCCACTTCTAATCTGAAACCTCAAACTGCAGAGACCAGTGTGAGAGTCAATAACAACAGCTAATAATAGCCAATAAAAGCACGGGGGTCGGGGGTGGAGCGGAATATCAGGTACTTCCAGAAGGCCTGGGACATCTCACATTCCCGGAGCAAGGTCAAGGCTGACTGAGGGAGGAGTGATTCCTTCCTTCCTATCATCCTCCCTGCCGGGTACTGGAAGCAACACGGTAGCTGTAAATCAGTGTACAAATGGCCATCTGTCAAGCCGGGAGCACGGTGCCTTGCACGTGTCCAGGAAAACACTGCCCATAGGCTGGTGGGTACTCAGAGCCTGATTCTCTATCTCCATAAACAGGGGTGGCAATCTCACACAGAAGGGAATGGGCAGTTCCCTCAGCCACTCGACTCTTCAAGATCACCAGCACGTCTGCCATTCTTGGCAGCAGTGAGCATGAGGAGTGCAGACACCTGCAGAAGCCAGCCAGCTAGGCTTGGGGAACAAAAGCTTACAACTTCTTCCAGTCAGTCAGTCAGGATTGCACTTTCAGATGTTCTGCCAGAGCCTCACTGCTGATGTGCTGCTCAGGTCACATGACCCATTAGAGGGCGAAGTAAAATCACTATACACAAACAGGATGCCAGTCCTGCTGAGTGCCTTGACAGTCAAAATGCCAAGGGACTTCCCCTCCCTGCAGAGCCTTTCAATTCTGAAGGGTAGCAAAAAGATACTAAACAGGGTTAGGCAGGAGGTGGGGGAGAGAAGTTGTGCTGAGCTGACACAGCTGTGGGGCTGGCCCTCACCCAGGGGAGTCGGTGCTGGGAGTGTGGGGAGTGACCAGTGTCTGCTGCTGCAAATTTTCTCCCACCTTGGGGCCTAAATGTTGCAGCTCCACCAGTGAAAAACTGCCTTGTGGCTGCTGGTGGTGGTCAGACAAAACCTTTGCTTCTAACCACTAAAGGCTGGTGCCCTTACAGAACTCATCCAGGCGATAAGTTCTCTCCTACATTAAAATGTGATCTACCCCTGAGTATTATTCATGGTCCCATAAAAGCAACAGAAGATAAAGCATTTGATCCTTTTTTTTTTAAAAGATTCATTTATATTTATTGGAAAGTGAGATATACAGAGAGGAGGAGAGACAGAGAGGAAGATCTTCTGTCCGATGATTCACTCCCCACGTGGCCACAATGGCTGGAGCTGAGCCAATCTGAAGCCAGGAGCCTCCTCCAGGTCTCCCACGTGGGTGCATGGTTCCAAGACCTTGGGCCATCCTTGACTGCTTTCCCAGGCCACAAGCAGGGAGCTGGATGGGAAGTGGAGCTGCCGGGATAAGAACCGGCGCCAATATGGGATCCTGGGCATGTAAGGTGAGGGACTTTAACCACTACGCTATTGCTATCGGGCCCATTTGATACTTTTCTTACTCAGGAAGAACACAAATCAACAGAAAGGATCCTTGCAGGGGAAAGGGGGACAGTGACAGGGATGATTTTATTGCCTAGGGTATTAGAGAGGCCAGACATAAGGGCAAGGCAAGGATATCAAAAAAAGAACAAGGTTAGCAAGGAGAAAATGAGACCAGGAGCCTCTGTACTCTACTGTCTACTTCTCCAACACGGGGCTTCCAGAAGTCATGGGGCCAATTAGGAGTCCCTAGGAAAAGGATCCATGCATTCAAGTAACAGCTGTCTAAACAATGGCTGGGTGTAGACTCGCTCCTTGGAGCAGGGAGAGAGGCTGCTGCATATTATCAAAATGTTATTTTCAACTAAGTCATCTCATTAGACCACAAAACAAGAAACTGTGTGTCCTGTCAGAGCTGTAGGAAATGTGTTGCAGCAGTGTCACTGTAGTTTGACAGATCCTGACACACCTTATTTTTCTATCATTCCTGTCACTGCAAAGATGTGGGCCAAAGGTCACACAGGCAGAAGGCTCAGAAGAGAGAAAAAGTCACCAGTGCTACACACATCACAGAAAAAACAACTGTCCATGTTCTAACCTACAACCGAGAGAAAGTCAACTCTGGAGTTCTAGTTGGTTTAGCCCCTGAGTGCTTTCTCAGTGGACTTGAACTTGTCATAAGAACATTCATGTTTGAGCATTAATTCTAAAGCTGCCTCATGGCTGGGATCACAGCTTCCTGGCTCAGTGCCCTTCACTCTGTTTCTCTTTCAGCTGAAGTCCTCTAACACTGGGAGTGACACTCAGACTCTGTTCCCACAAAGCCACAAAGTTTTACTCAGTCTGGTCTCCGAACAGAGGCTGTTTCAGTTCCATCAGGTTCTATCATTATCTCTGGCACCAGATTTGATTCTGCTCCTAGTTTGATTTTGCTGGAGCTGAAAACACAATGGAGCATAAACTCACAGTGGGATATTATTCAGCCTTATTAAGGAGTGAAATTCTGCCACATGCTACAACATAGATGACCCTTGCAGACATCACACTGACATAAGCCAGGCATGAAAAGATACATGTACAACTCTACTTCTGGGAGGTACCAAGAACAATCAAAGCCACTGAGACAGAAAGAATGCTGGTTATCAGGGGCTTGGCAAAGGGGAATGGGGAGTTACTAGTGAGTTTGATGTTCCTTATGTCATCTAAGGAGATGCAATAGGTGTGTAGATGATGAATGGTGCTGATGACTAAACAACAAGATGAATGTACTTCAGGCCAGACCTGTATACGTAACAATGCTTAAAATGGTTAAGTCTTAAGTTTATTTTGTTAAAATAAACAAAGGACTCAAAGTGAGCCATAACCCAACTTATTTCATCAGTGAACTACATCCAAAATAATATCAATGGACCCCTAGACACGAATATTCCCCAAGATAACAACAGCCACCAGGGTGGGTATTTGGTCTCACACTGCACCAAATAGTGAAGTTCTGGGGTTCAAAGCCCAACTCTGGCTCCTGACTCCAGCTTGCTGCTGGAGTCACCCTGAACTACATACCCTGGAAGGCAGCAGTGATGGCTTAAGTGACTGGGTTCCTCCCACTCAGATGGGAGACCTAGATTGAGTTCCCAGCTTCCAGTTTTAGCCCTGCAGCTGTTGCAGCACCTGGGGAACAAATCAGGGGGACAGGTGCTTCTCCCAATTCCAAATAGATAAAAGAACATTAAAAAAACAAAAAACAAACCTCTGTTTAAAGAGTCCACACAAATGAGATCAGAGGGACCAAAGATGACTGAATATTCATTCCATCTCCCTTAAGTGCACCAAACAAGCACCTGGCTTGTAGGTATTCAAGAAAGATCACTGAATGCTTCTCTTTCACTCCATTAAGAACTAGAAATGATTTTAAAAACAGTTATGTTACTCTCTCAATTTTTTCAACTTTTCTGTGTCATCTAGATCCAAACACTCTCATTCTCTGCCTGAGCCAACACAATGCAGGGAAATATTCCAATGACGCTGCAAGGAGGAACAGCTAATAGATACGAACTCAAAAGAGAGCAAAGAGGTAAAAATATCATAACAGACAGCAGCAGACCAGGGAGATGCATCTTCCCAGAAAGGATTCTGGCTTCTGTCAAAAATCAGCCAACTGCTCATTTTAACAATGGTCTTACTTCCTAGACCACTGTCTCTTTGAAACCCTTATCAGTGTTTTAAGACTTCACTTTTCGGGCAAAGCAATACATCAAAGAATTTCAAAAAGGGGCAGAGACAGAAAATATCACGTATGAATAGACAGTAACAGACCAGGGAAGGTGAATCTTTTTAGAATGGATTCTGGTTTCTGTCAAAAATCAGCCAACTGCTCATTTTAACAACAGTCTCTCCACGCTGACAGGCCTAACTTTGGGCACTCCCATTAATGCTTTAAGACTTCACTTTCAAGGCAAAACAAATTCAGAAGAATCTTGGTGAAACATTGTTTGGATTTAATTCTTCCTTCCCTCTAACTCCAAATAGCCTAAAATAAGAAACCACAAAACCAAGTGAAACATCTCTCTCTCTCTCTCCCTCTCTCTTTTTTTTTTTTTTAATTGGGAAGGCAGATTTACAGAGTGAAGGAGAGACAAAGGTTTTCCATTCACTGGCTCATTCTCCAAGTGGCTGCAACGGCCGGAGCTGAGTGGATCTGAAGCCAAGAGTCAAGAGCTTCTTCCAGGTCTCCCACATAGGTGCAGAGTCTCAAAGGCTTTGGGTCACAAGCAGGGAGCTGGATGAGAAGCGAAGCAGTCAGGACATGAACCAGTACCCATATGGCATTCGGCATTCGCAAGGCCAGGATTTAGACACTGAGCCATCATGCCAGGCCCCAAAATGAAGCATTTCAAACTACATTGTCTGCCTTACAGACCAGATGCTCTAATGAGGAACTACCCGGTATCCAGCAGAAGTCTTTCGGATCTTATAAAACGATAGTACACTGCTTCTACAAATGACAAAAATAGAAAAGCCCCTGTCAATTTTTATGCAATCTCCTATATTTAACAGTTTTCTTTTTAACCATAAAGTATGGAAGTGAAACCCTATCTCCACACTAACACAGCTCTGCCAAGATGTCCTGTCATAATCCCCCTTTGAAATATCCCGTTTTCCTGATATATGCACTGATGGTAGAATTAGCACTGCTTACCCACAAGGTTCATGTTCTTTATAGTTCATTTGTTATTTTTTACTAGGGCATTTTGTAATAAGGGAGAAGTGAAATTGCCAAAGAAATCAGTATTCACGTTTCAAACTAATTAGTGCATACCACAGAGGAGCACAGGATTCGTTTGGGTTGCACTCTGAAATAAAAGACAGTTAAACAGAAATTCAGGCTCATCCTAAGCAGCAGTTTTGCAATGTGGAGTAACAAGACTGCAATCAAATTTAATTGAGAATGGAACTTCACAAATAGAAGAATGTGCACATGAACTACAGGTGTATTTAATCTGGGGCTCCCTTTTCCTCGAATTAAGTAAACTAATTTTGAATTTTTTTTTTCTAGAAAAGAACCTTGGAGCCAACACTGTGGTGTAGCAGCATCTGTGATACCAGTATCCCCTATAGGCACTGGTTCATGTCCCAGCCATTCCAATTCTGATCCAGATCCCCGCTAATGTGTTTGAGAAAACAGCAGGAGAAAGTCCAAGCTTTAGGGTCCCTAGCTACCCATATGGGAGACCTTAAGAGGCTCCTGACTCCTGGCTTTGGCCTGCTTAGCCCCAGCTGTTGTAGCCATCTGTAAGTAAATCATCACATGGACACTCTCTCTCTAACTCCCTCTCCCTCTGGAACTACACTTTTCAAATAAATTAATAAATGTCTAAAAATAAATAAATAAATCTTTAAAAAAAAGAAAAAAGAATCAAGCACACAGGAATTCATTAGTAGTAGCATTGTTAACTGAATGTTTATGACAATTTGTCTTGAGGTGCTTTTTCATATGTACATCATATGTAATCACAAAGCAGAGATTGTGTAGAGGCGAATAAAAGAAAATTAACTTTTAAGACAGAATCCAGTAAATATTTTACATGACAAGTCAGGTGACCACTAAGTCCATCATGTGTACATTGCTGTGTTCCAGTGCAGTTTCTTTTATTTGGATTTCATATAATTTTCACATTAAAAATGTAAAAATCCTTTTGCCATTAAAAAATTGGGGCCCAGCACGTTGGCCTAGTGGCTAAAGTCCTTGCTTTGCATGCGCCAGGATCCCATATGGGTGCCGGTTCTAATCCCGGTGGCCCCGCTTCCCATCCAGCTCCCTGCTTGTGGCCTGGAAAAACCACAAAAGTAGAGGATGGCCCAAGGCCTTGGGACCCTGCACCCACATTGGAGACCCAGAGGAAGCTCCTGGCTCCTGGCTTTGGATTGGCTCAGCTCCGACCATTGTGGTCACTTGGGGAGTAAATCATCAGATGAAAGATCTTCTTCTTTGTCTCTCCTCCCTGTATATCTGATTTTGCAAAAAAAAAAAAAAAAAAAAGTGATAGACCCAGTGTGGTAACCCAGTGCTAAAGTCCTCGCCTTGTGTGCCCGGGGATCCCATTTGGCCGCCGGTTGCAATCTTGGCTACTCCGCTTTCCTTCCAGCTACCATCTGTGGATTGGGAAAGCAGCAGAGGACAGACCAAAGCCTTGGGACCCAAAGCATGGAAGACCTAGAGGAGACTCCTGGCTTTGGATCCGCTCAGCTCTGACCATTGCAGCTACTTGGGGAATGAGCCAGTGGATGGAAGATCTTTCTGTCTCCACTCTGCAAATTTGCCTATCCAATAAAAATAAACAAATCTTAAGAAAAAAAGTGGCCCTGTTCCATTTTCAAATTATGCTTTGTTGATCCCTGTGCTAAGAGGCTATGACCTGGGATATGGGGCAGAAAATAGCTCCTTTGGTAATCAAGTAGTCTATAAATGATGCACAAAAAAAACTTCTTTCCTCTCCCATTCCAAAATCTAATTTTTGGAGGGGTCTGCATGGTAGCTCAACTAATAGTCCTCTGCCTGCAAGTGCCAGCATCCCATATGGATGCCAATTTATGTCCTGGTTGCTTCTTTTCATATCCAGCTGCTTCCTTAGAGCCTGGGAAAGCAGTGGAGGATGGTCCAAGTGCTTGGAATCCTGCACCCACATGGGAGAACTGTAGGAGGCTCCGGGCTGCAGATTGGCTCAGCTCTGGCCATTGCTGCCATTTGAGGAGTGAACCAGCAGATGGAAGATCTTTCTGTCTTTCCTTCTCTTTTTAAATCTGATCTGCCTTTCAAGTAAAATAAATAAGCCATTTCTTTAATCTTTAAAAAATCTGATTTGGAAAACAGTTTTACTTTGGAAAAGGTTCCTGGGTGCAAGACATGATGCTAAGTGCCGAGGGGCATGAAAGTCCCTGCTCAGTCAATGTGGGAGCCAAGAGGAGACAGACAACTCCATGGTCTTAGGTGACACCATGACGGAGGAGGTGATATCTGTACAGGGAATCGAAGAATGAGTAGGACTTGGATAGAAGATGGCAGTAAAAGACAATAAGACACAGAGACAAACACAAAGCCGTAAGGAGAGGGGTACCACATTAATGAATGAATAATAATTATAAATTTAAAAACTGGATTTACAGGCAGGAAGAAAGCCAGGACAGCCAACTACCACTGAAGCCAACAGAAGAAAGGATCTGAAGGAGAGGACTGCACACTTCTCAAAGTCAAAGTCAGCCCAACCACTGACTTCTTGCCATGTTGTCTGGGTCCAAAGACAGAGGTGAGAGGCAGGTCAGAGGGAGTTATTAAGGGGATCGTCTGAGAGGGATTACAGTAGGAAGGGCTGCTTCAGAGGGCCTGCACTGCAGAGAAGGGGCTCCTTACCTAAATACAACAACCATAACAACCACACTCTGACAGAAGATGCAACCACCTTCTAACTTTTTCTAAGACAAAAATTCTATGCAGGAAATTGTTCCTTTGATCAATTAAATTCTTATGCCTTTTGAAGCCAGATGGCCCAATTTGTGTGGTAAAAGCTGCATCTGTCCTAAACATTACAACAAGGCTTGTCTAGAATTCACCAAACTTTCCTGGGAAGAGCATATTTTAAAAAAATATACAAACACAACAAGTAACAGTTAATTGTGTTCAATTTCTAAGGGCAGTCCTTCTCTCCTTCTTTTTAAAAATCTCCTGTTTTGACCGTTTCAGACTCAAAGATATAACAAGAATAGAAAACAACTCCTGGATACCTTTATTCTTTTTAATTTTCTTGACGTTTCCATTTATTGTCTTTTTAAAAAGATTTGTTATTTACTTGAAAGGCAGAGCGGCAGAGGGATGACAGTGAGAGATCTGCCATGTGCACTGGTTCACCCCCCCAAATGTCTGCCTCAACTAGGTCTAGACCAGACTAAATCCACAGAAACTCCATCTTCATCCCCCATATAGGTAGCAGGGGATCAACTAGATAGGTCATCTTCCACTGCTTTCCCAGGCACATCAGCAGGGAACTAGATTGGAGGTGGAGCAGCAGGTACCACACCTGGCCCACTGACAGGGGAGCTAGAACCTCCATCACTAGATCAAACATCTGCCCTTTCTTCACCTGCTGATTTAAAAAAAAAAAATTTGTTTTATGTTTTCCTGAAAGGCAGAGTTACAAGGAGAAGAAGAGAAACAGATCTTTTATCCACTGGTTCATTCCCTAAGTGGCTGTGGTGGCTGGAGTTGAGCCAATCCACAGCCAAGAGCCAGGAGCTTCTTCTGGGTCTCTCACATGCATGTAGCGGTCCAAGGAGTCAACCTCTGCTGCTTTCCAAGGCTATAAGCAGGGAGCTGGATAAGAAGTAGAATAGCTGGACTCCAACCAGTATCCAAATGAGATGCCAAAGCTCCATCAGAGGACTAGCCTACTGTGTCATAACGCTAACAGTATCTGCTGAATTTGGAGATGCATAGCCCAGGGATAGAAAGGGTTAACTGAGCTTAGGTAAACACTGTCCATGCCTCTTTAAAGATTCTGGCTCTTTGACTGGAACCTCCATATTCTGTAATGTGTTAAGATGACAAACACAGAACAAAGAGAGACACATTTGGTACACGTTCTTCATGCCTTTTAGAAAACACAGAGCTGTTCCTTTGCACATATATGTGTACACTTACAAGAAAGGTAACACTGTAGATATCAAGAGAATAGGAAAAGAGAGGGAGAGAATGGGTACTGCTCATAAAGGAGTGCCCCTTTTACCATGGTAAAACTAGAAAAGTACAATGCTAGCCAGCATGCTACTAGCATTGTTGCAAGCAATGGGCAACATTTTTGCCAAGAGAATTTATGCATGACTTGAGCATTTTAAAAACTGGAAGGCCAAGATAGCTTCCTGAAACATGAAGGGAAATGATCAGTAAGATAAAGCAGCCCAACAGAAAGCTCACTGGATTAAGCTGAAATGCCAACCTGCTCCACCCAGAGAAGCCTACTTTGTCAGAAGCAAATGCTAGAACCTAGTCACTGTAAACTCACATCATAAGAGTAAAATAAAAAAAAAAATGAAAAAAAACCCTGGGCCATAAAAATGTTTCTTAACTGAACAGAAGTACACTATGCTGTTTCCCAAAGAAATATTCAAAATTTTTAAAAATTCTTACACATGAAGTAGAAAAGGTAAAGTCATCTCCCATTTGGCTAATATTTTCTGGAATATTTTAAGCATCTAAGGGAAGGCACAGGGCCTGGTGCAATGGCTTAATGGCTAAAACAAAAATCCTCACCTTGAACATGCAGGGATCCCACACAGGTATTGGTTCACGTCCTGGCTGTTCTACTTCCCATCCAACTCCCTGCTTGTGGCTAGGAAAGCATAGCGGATGGCCCAAAGCCTTGGGACCCTGCACCTGTGTGGGAGATTTGGAAGATGCTCCTGGATTTGGATCAGCTTAGTTCTGGCCTTTGCAGCAATTTGGGGAGTAAGCCAGCGGATGGCAGATATTGCTCTCTGTCTTTCCTTCTCTCCATAAACCTGATACATCTTTCCAATGAAAACAAATAAATCTTTAAAAAGAAATAAATAAAGGAAGGCAAATGTAGCCTGTCCTTTCAGACCTTTCAGTGCTCTCCACTGTATTAGTTCCACTCAGCTCTGGGGAGCACCACCCTAAGGAGGCCCCTGATGCCTTTGCCTTAGAGCGGTGAACACTGTAGCCCTGTCCGATTTGCTGAGAGCAGTCTGCAAACATGGACTCTATCGTTGGAGGGCATTCCACAGGTCTCCCTCCCTCCCTGACATTGCTTCTGTCTTCATAGGTTGGTGGTTAACAAGCATTCCACACCATGATAGTGAGGATCCAGGTACTTCTTGGAAGGATAGGTTCGTATCAACAGGGTTCCCCAAGCACAAGTATACCAAGTAACTGTGGCTGTACAAACTCTCTTTTGAGGCTATTCTTAGGTAGAAATGGAAACCATCTGGGCGGGGGAGGGGGCCGCCACCTTCATCTTCTTCATTGTATCTACTTACCAAAGCTACAGTTGTGCACCAAAAGACTCACACCATAACTAAATATGTCTGCTCCTTTTCTGGCTTGAATAATATAGAAAAATGTGTCTCAGTTCTTTCATCAAAGTCATTCTTATAGAAAGAAAAAATTCTTGTTTTAACTAGGGATAATCAGACACTAGTCTATTATAGCTGCAACAGCTCTCAGAAGAGTTGTACAAAAGAAAAATGTGGCTTCCACCTCAAAAAGTCATTAGAGATGGTTTTCTTATTAAGGCATCCAGAACACATAAGATTAGACCAAGTGAAAAGGACCAATTCTCTTTGAGGAGTAGAATAGAAATTGGCTGTTACTCATTAAATTCTTACAGGAATGAGCAATGACTTTCTCCCTCTCTTTTTTTTTTTTCCTTCTTTGAATAGGAGATGAAGCTGAGCTTTTTTTTCCCCACAAGGCTGCCTCCTCTCACCAGCACTCCTGATCCTTGGCCTGTGTAGCTATTAATATGCTGCACACATATGCTTGACTCCTTCACAACCAATGCAGTTTTAACCTTTCTGTTTGCTTCAATTCATTGCCCAGCTTCTTCGTGAAACTAATTTTTTCATTCTAAACATACATTCATTTGGTACAAAAATCACAATTATATTTATGTATGTAACTATACATATATCCACTGGTGGGCTTTTTTAAGAGTTGTTTACTTATTTACTGCAAAGACAGAATGACAAAAAAAAAAAAAAAGAGAGAGAGAAGCAGAGACAGAGAAAGCAAGAGAGCTCCCACCTGCTGGTTCACTTCTCAAAGGTCCCCAACAACCAGATCTGGGTTAGCACTATGTCAGGAGCCAGGAGCACCATCTGGATGAGGAGGATGGACTGAAAGCAGAGGTAGGACATGATCCCAGGCTCTCTGATTGGCCTTGCAGGCATCACAAACAGCAGCTTAGCCCACTGCGCCACAACGTCCACCTCAAACTTACAGTGTTTTTGCTCTGATTCAAACTGTGCTGTCAACCAGAGGTACATGTGGCAAGTCACTTGAAGCACAGTGGGCCTTGTATCAGAGATTCAGGAGTTACTAAACGGGCTCCAAGTAGCTAGCTGAGCTGATTGGGTACTATGCATATAGCAAACCCCTGTCAACACTAGAGGGAGCTACAACCATGTGATCATTGGGGGCGGATGAGATTTCCAGGAGCAGCATCTCCGTAGCAATAACTGGCATTCCAGGATGGGACAACTCAGAATCACATGAGGGGTCTGTTGTCCACGTGGCCACCTGCAGATGTTCTGCACATTTGACTTGCATCAACACAGTCTGGGTTGTCATTTTCAGTCTATGAGAATTAAACTGGCTATGAGCCACTTCTAAAGATTTCTTTCCCCATTTGGCCTATTTTTTTCTCTCTCTCTTGTTTTTCTTTTTTAAGATTTATTTTTATTGGAAAGGAGAGTTACAGAGGGACAAAAAAAGGAGGGACAGAGAGAGAGAAAGAATGTGCTCTTTCATTTGCTGGTTCACTCCACAAATAGTCACAATGACCAGAGCTGGTCTGGTCTGCAGGCAGGAGCCAGGAAGCTCCTCCAGGTCTCCCACAAGTGCAGGGGCCTGAGGATATGGACCATGTTTCTCTGCTTTCCCACGTTATATGTAGAGAGCTATATCAGAAATGAAGCAGCTGGGACATGAACTGACACCCATGTGGGATGCTGGTGCTCCAGGCTCAGCTTTAGTCTATTATGCCACAGCACTAGTCCCCATCCTTTGCTTTTTAAGGGTTTATTGTAGGGCCCAGTGCGGTAGCTTAGCGGTTAAAGTATTTGCCTTGAATGCGCTGGGATCCCATATGGACACCGGTTCTAATCCCAGAGGCCCTGCTTTCCATCCAACTCCCTACTTGTGGCCTGGGAAAGTAGTCGAGGATGACCCAAAGCCTTGGGACCCTGCACCCACATGGGATACCCAGAGGAGGCTCCTAGCTCCTGGCTTTGGAACTTAGCTCCGGCTGTTGCAGTCACTTGAGGAGTGAATCAGCAGACAGCAGATCTTCCTCTCTGTCTCTCCTCCTCTCTGTATATCTCACTTTCCAATAAAAATAAATAATCTTTTTTTAAAAAAAGGTTTGTTGGGCCCAGCGCGGTGGCCTGGGGCTAAAGTCCTTGCCTTGAAAGCCTCAGGATCCCATATGGACGCTGGTTCTAATCCCAGCAGCTCCACTTCCCTCCAGCTCCCTGCTTGTACCCTGGGAAAGCAGTTGAGGACAGCCCAAAGCCTTGGGACCCTGCACCCATGTGGGAGACCTGGAGGAAGTTCCTGCCTCCTGGCTCCTGGCTCCAGATCGGCACAGCACTGGCTGTTGCAGTCTCTTGGGGAGTGAATCATTGGATGGAAGATATTCCTCTCTGTCTTTCCTCCTCTCTGTCTTTCCTCCTCTCTGTATATCTGACTTTGTAATAAAAATAAATCTTAAAAAGAAAAGGGTTGTTGTATTTATTTCAAAGAATTACATGGACTGGGGGGAGAAAGACAGAGAGATCTTCTATCTGCTAATTCAAGCCCCAACTGCTTTCCCAAGAGCATCAGCATGGAGTTATATTGGCAGTAAAGCAGCCAGAACTCAGACAGACACCCATATGGGATATCAGTGCAGCAGTCGGATACTTAGTTTGTTATCCCACCTCACTGGCCCCTGGTCTGTTTTCTTTCTTAATCAAGTCAACAATAAAAGTAAAGTGATTGATTAGATTATTGGAATCTCTCCACACAGACTCCCATCACACTGGAGCTGCAGCCTGGGCAAAACAGTAATGTTAACTACCATTCAACTGATTTGCAGTCCGCTGCTCAAACCCAGCACTACTTCAAAAACAAGGGGACTACTCAGAATGAAGAAAGAAGAAAGGGGGAAAAGGAAAGGTACCCAGGAAGGAAGGAACCAGCTCTGCAATGAGGATGCTGGGATGCCTGCTGAATGGTGTCGCTGTGCTTCGGGGCTTTGAGTGAGAAGCCCACAGCTGCTCAAGAGTGATGTCATTAATTACACAAAATGGGGTCACCTTGGGCATTTGGCAGAAAACCACCAAGCGAGGGAATGGAGGCTGGGGCAGAGGAGAGAAACAAACAGCCTTTCTGAAGGTGAAGCAGCTTTGAGTCCTGCACACACACTGTGGCCTCTCCTCTGAACACCACCCACCATCTCAAAAATATCTGACTCCCTCATCATTACAGAACAAGTGAAATGCAGAATCAAAAACCTCTCCATTGGTAACAGCTTCTGTCTCTCTTGGCCTGGGGCAGGGGTTGACTGGAGGAACAATGGCAGGTCAGCCTGACAGAGAGAGGTCACAGACATCACGGAAGGCAGTCTGTGGGAGAAAGTAACTGAAATCCTGAGAAACCCCTTCTATTTGTTTTACAGATAAACACTCAGAAAATCAAAGCCTCGGAAACAGAGGACCTGCTGCTTAGGATATGGGCTGTTTCTGAGTAAAAATAGATTATGAAGCTACTTCAGAAAGGGACTTTTCTGGGAGAAGGGAAAAATCATCTAGAGTAAGATAAACAATCCTTTCTCACTTTAAAAAAATGCAAACTCAAACTTCTGAATACCAGGTTACAATCAACGTGTTCGTATGAATCCAATTAGTGAGGATATTCTTTACTTGTAAAATCACCAATTTCAAGTACTCTGGAAGTACCACTACCCTAGTAGTGTTAAGAGGATCTCCGTTTCAGAATTTTCAAAAAACATTTTTTAATAAGCCTTTCAATCAGCGATACTCAGGAAAAGCGGGAGAAAAATCCACTCTGTGATTGAAAAGAGAACAGCTTGTTTACTTCCTTTGCTTCAACACACATGCCAACCACCTTCTGATTCACTCTGACTCATACTGACCTTCAAAATGTTTCGGCCATCGAATGATTCTCTTTCCTTGAAGATATACTTGCCGTCCGGAGTGTGTACATTGTACCTGCCTTCAGCTGTAAATATTCCAAAGACAATGTTAGAGAAGCATGAGTTATGCATCTGACTATACACTCTTAGATCTCTATAGGTGCGCAGGTGCATTCAGTAAAATCGTCATGTACTACCTGGAGAGTGTATGGAGGAGGAAATATCACAACAAGAAGCAAGAGACCTGGCTTATCACGTCAGCTCTGTCATCAACTCGTTCAGTATAGACCCATACCACTCAACTTCTCCAAGTCCTTGCTGTAAGTGCTTATTAATTATGTAATGAGCTACATTCCTAGGCAAATTACATCTCCTCCTTGAACCCCTGTTTGTCTCTTACAAAGTTAGAGGTAAGGACTGAGTGATCTCCAAAGGTGCCTTTCGGTCTACATGCCCCAGAGATTCTGGGTGCAATTTTGAATATGTGACAATACCGAAGTTCCCACACCAACATGTCAAAGCTGCTAATGGATTAAAGGACTCCCCAAAAGAACAAAGAAATCTTTCAGGAGGAATCGCAGGTATTCACACAGACTGTCTACACAAGAAAGCAACAGATCCACCACCTGAGCCTAACAAAGCTCTGCTCCAGCTACTGGAGTTAATTTAAGTTGCATACCCCAAAAACATGTCCCTAAAGGATAGCAGGAGAAAGAATATCAAAGGAAAGGAAAACAGGGAAGAAAAGCAAAACATTTCATCTTCTTTTCAAGTGAATTCAACCTAGGGAAAAGTATAGGGTACAGAAAATTCAAACTATCCTCAAAAATCACTAATTCTCACTACATTTCTGAAACAATGACTTTTCCTAATTCTATGCCCTTAAAATATATTCCTTTACTTACATATATATGGGGAGTACCAGGTCAGAACAGTCAAAATATATCCTGTGTTCTAACAACTTCACCAACATAATACATTCTAGCTAACCCACAGGAGTTACACATGGGTAACTGGAACTATTTCTGTAATGAGAAGTAACCTTTCATCAAAGATTTCGATTCCATTCATAGTTTGAGAAGTAAATGGAGGGGGGAAGGTGGTATATAAGGCTAATCCACCTTCTGTGGCACTAGCATCCCATATGGGCACTGTTTGATGTCTCAGTTGCTCCATTTCAGATCCAGCTCCCTGATTATGGCCTGGGAAAACAGTAGAGGATGGCTCACATCCTACGTGTACCCACATAGGAGACCCAGAAGAAGCTCCTGGTAAACAGCTTGGGACCAACCCAGCGCTGACCATTAGAGCCATCTGTGAAGTGAACCAGCAGACGGAAGGTATCTTTGCCTCTCTGTCTCTGTCTCTCTCTCTCTGTAGCTCTTTTGAGTAGAAGTAAATATTTGAAAAAAAAAAAAAAGGAAATGGATAGTAAGTGTCAATTAAAGAGGCAACCACATTTGAATATTATAATGTTTAAAATGTTTAAAAATCTCTAAGTGATAGGAAGAAATTAACTAGACTGTGAATACAGGTCAATTCCTAGATGAAGCTTTAGTGCTAACTAAATATAAATCTGGATCCACACAATTTAGAAGATAATGATTATAACCTACTTAAGCCCCTTCTATGTTGAGAAATCAGTTAATAATGGAACATCATATAATTTGAGGAATTCTGGAGACTGATTTAAGCACTAAGACAAATGCAAAATGTACAAACGATAGCTATTAAATGTCTAATAAAATACTACCTGGATTACACTGTCCAAACAGTAACCATAGGTAATTATTTAAATTTTAAATTAATTAAAACTAAATGGAAATACAAGGTCACTTGCACGTACTCACTAGCTACTTTTCAGGTGTGCAATGACCACAGGACTATCAGCTACCATGTTGGACCACGGATAGAAAATATTCCTATCAATCCAGAAAGTTCTATTAGATGGTGCATTACATGCCTTCTGAATTAAAGAGCTCAGAGTATATGCCAGAGTTGTGAAATTCTGCCTTCATGGAAAGACAGCAAAAGGTTTAATATATCTTAGAGGATCTCACTGTGTCTTCCCAAGTTAAAAATGACTGCAGAATTTAAAAATATGTACTTAATGGATTTCCAACTGATGATATTTTTCAACCTTACAATGAGCTTATCAGAACATAACCCCATTGTAGGGTGAGAAGCACATGTGCAATAAGTCCTACGTTTCCCATGACAAGCTGTGTTATAACACATAGGTATGCGTGAAAATAACGTGTTCCAGTGGAGCAGGCTCCAAGTCCTGCATTCTATTAGCTTCACAAACAGGAGGCTGCAGCTTCGACGAGTCATCTGAACCTCTTTTGATGTCAGTGTTTTCAAAGGGAAAACAGTGATTTATTAAGAAAAGCTTGAAATAAAATTCACTGTGGCATCATAAAACACTTTCAGAACTACCAACTAGATCACCACCTGTATCTTGGTTCTGTCATGGTTCTAACTAAATGGAATTAACATTAAATGATTTCCAGTTAGGATCTTTGATTTATATCAGAGAGAAATAAAAAGACATCCCTTGACAAAAGCAGACATGCTAAGTACCCCAAAGTAAAATTCCACACATAGTGGATGGGTCCAAGTCCTGACAGAGTCCTCTTCTAGCCTAGACTTCCGAAAGCAAGGTAAGCATCCTCAGAAAGGAAGCAAAACGTGACTGTGGGTTTGGGTTCTAGCACGTTTTAAAGGACAGCTCTTGGAAGGGAAAGCTGCACACACCTGGAATGTGTGGCTCTGCAGATGGTGAGAGACTTCTGCTACAGAGGTGGGAATGGGAAGAAAACAACAACCATTGAAATTACGGCTCTTGCTTTTGTTTCATTAACTGAGAGAGAAATGAGATACAGAGGCAGATCTTCCACCGGCTGGTACATTCCCTGAATAGCCTGCAACAGCCAAGGTTGAAGTCAGGAGTCTGGAACTCACCCCAAACCTACCGTGTAGGAGGCAGACACCTAAGTATTAGTGCTAACATCAGCTGCCTCCTAGCATACACATTAGCAGGAAATTGGGTCAGAAATGGAGTAGCTCGGAAGTGGACCAGGCATTTTAATAGGAGATGCAGGCATCCCAAACAGTGACCCACCACCATACAAAATACCTACTCCTGAAATAATTATTCCAACTGAAGTATTAAAACAAGGCATTGTTTCAAACCCTTTAATAATTAACTATATTAATTTTTGTATCAAAGCTAAAATATCACAGGGAAAGAAATTATTAACATGAGGTTTCTCAACTTAAGTGTTATTGATATTTTAGGTTGGATAACTTTTCTTTGTTATGGGAGTTGTGTTGTACACTGTCAAGCACTGAACTTGACCTCCACTTGAATGCCAGTAGCAACTGACCGCCAATCTTCTAACTGTGGCAACCAAAACTGTCTCCAAAAACTCCCAAATGTTCTTTGGGAGCCCAAAATCACCCACCATTGAGAACCACTAATCTAACATCTACAAGCTTACAAAAATAAGTCACTGAGGGGGCCGGCAGTGTGGCATCACAGGTTAAGCTGCCACCTACAAGGTCAGCATCCCGTAAACACCAGTTTGAATCCCAGCTTCTCTGCTTCCAATCCAGTTCCCTGCTCATCAATTAGGAAAAAAGAGCAGAAGATGGCCTGAGTACTCGGGTCTCTGACAACCATGTGGGAAACCCAGATGGAATTCCTGGCTCCTACCTTCAGCCTGGCTTAGTCCAGGCTATTAGGACTTTTTAGGGAGTGAACAAGGGATGGAAAATCTCTCTCTCTCTCTCTCTCTCTCTCTCTCTGTTTCACTCTGTCTTTCAAGTAAAGTAAGAGAATCTTTTTTTGTTTTTTAAATCACTAAGATTTCTAGAGGGTGGGAAAGAGGGACAGAGAGGAGGCAAGTAACAGCACTGAGACTAGGTGAGACAATAGTCAGTTCCAGTTTTCCACAGAACAGCTCACAATCACGTGTTACATACATTATGAGTAAACAGAAGAAGGAATGGGAGGGCTCCAAACATGAAGTGGTAATAGTAAGAAGCAAACAAATTATTCTGACTTGAGCAATACATACTATGTGCATTTATTGAAACCTTACATTGTATCATGTAAGTATGTATATTTACTAGGTTAATCAAAAATGGTTAAAGAGATGGAAACACTGATTAGCACCACCACATATCAAATGATATTATCACCCATAAATATATAAAATTAAAATAGGAAAAATAATCTGATTACCACCACCACATATCAAATGATCATATTATCACCCATAAATATATAAAATTAAAATAGCAAAAATAATCTTTTAAAGTCACCGAAAATTGTATAGAATATACCTAATGCAAAAAAAAAAAAAATTCATGGTTCATCTAAAATTAATCTGGATATCCTATAGTTTTACTCAGTAAATTTGGTAACACTGCGTATAACATAAATTAGTTCTAGAAGTGACAATCCCATGCTAGGTGTAGCCCTGCTTCCTTCTATTATCAAACATAACCAATCCAGGGCTCAGCGGTGTGGCCTAGTGGTTAAAGTCCTCGCCCTGAATGTGCCAGGATCCCATATGTGCGCTGGTTCTAATCCCGGCAGCTCCACTTCCCATCCAGCTCCCTGCTTGTGCCCTGGGAAGGCAGTCGAGGACGGCCCAAAGCCTTGGGACTCTGCGTCCATGTGGGAGACCTGGAGGGGATTCCTGGATCCTGGCTTCGGAGTTGCGCTCACTTGGGGAGTGAATCATTTGATGGAAGATCTTCCTCTCTGTCTCTCCTCCTCTCTGTATATCTGACTTTCTAATGAAAATAAAATAAAATCTTAAAAAAAAATAACCAATCTAAAGGAGAAGATAATTCAAGACTGTTAGCTGTTCCACTGCCCTTGAAGAGCCAGCTTCACTGCCCACAGCTGTGTTCTGGAGCTGTCAGCAGGACTTACCATTGGGATCTTTCCGGAAGAGGGTATTCATGACTGTGGCATGCAGTTTCACACTATTCCATTCTTTCACCATGAGTCCAGATGCCTGGAAACGTTCCAGCACTCGATCGACTAACTCTTGCAGCCTGGGAAAATTGAAGAACTCTTAGTAAACTCTTGAACCACCGGCTACTGATCAGCAATGTTCAGTGAGGTCTGCTCAACAAACACTGAGCTGTCCGAAGTTCTACTCAACCGGAAGAGGGAAGAGGCTGCAGCCCTCAGCGTGACAGAGCTCTCTGTCCTGCCGAGAACACAGACGGGGAAATGAACCACTGTCATCCATTCTGATGAGGGCTAAGGAAGCAGTCGGCTCTCCGTAGACAGGGCCAGGTATCTGTAGGAGGGTCAAACACGATCAAGAAGGGTCCGGAAGGGTTCAGAGAGAAAACAAAGGAAGGCAGAGTACTTCAGGCAGAAAGGATACAGGAACACCTTGTTCAGGTAGAAGAAGAAGTGTGTCCAAAGCATGCACAAATCAGCATCATATGAAAACCACTATTTAATGTAGCTGCAATTGGGAGAAACATAGGCAATAATCAGACCACAGGAAGCCACAGAAAGACTCTCAAGGGAATGTTGTGGGCCTATGTCTGTTTTTGAAACTGGAAATCTATACAGGATAGAGAATGCTTTAGAGGAAAAGTCAACAGTGCAGAGATCAGCTAGGCAGCCATTTTAATGATGGAAATAACAATACCCATGATGTGTCAGCACTGTTGTACATGTCACACCTCTTACATCATTTAAGCCTTACACGAAGCTGTAGCCCCGTTTTACTAATGAGGAAACTAAGGAACAGAGAAACTACAAAATCAATGTCACATAACCAGTGAATGGTGGAGCCAAAATTAGAATCACAGTCCATGCTTTTTTTTTTTTAGTTTAGTTTAGTTTATTCTTATTTGAAAGGCAGAGTTACAAAGAGAAGAGACACATACATAGAGACAGACAGAGATCTTCCATCTGCCAGTTCACTTCCCAAATGGCTGCAATAGAGCAGAGATGTTCGGAAGTCAGGAGCCAGGAACTGGGAACTGGCTGTAAGGGTCAAAGGCCTTGAGCCATCCTCTGCTGTTTTCCCAGGCCACAAATAGGGAGTTGGAACAGAAGTAGAGCAGCTGAGACTTGAACTGGCACCCATATGGGATACCAACACGGTAGGTGGAAGCTTAGCCTAATATGCCTTAAAAGACTGCATTGCATAGGGGAAATGATAGAGATGTGAACTATAGCAGGGGCAGTGAGAATGGACTCAAAGAGCTATGAGAAAGAAGCTAGTAGCCATTCAGATTACAGCAGTGGTGAAGATTAGAGGAAGTTACAGAAAAGTAATGCCTCACTGTGGTGTTGTGCTGTTTGGGGAAGACAGTGGATACTGTGCAATGTGCTGCCCATGATATGGAATATCAAGCAGAACCTGTCCAGGGAGAGGGAGAGATGGGAGCTCAGGAGCAAAATCCAAACAACAGACTTGGAGGTTGTCAATGTGGGATACACACAGTCAAAAGTGGGGAGAGGGAATCAGAACAAGCCAAGAACAAGACAGAGCCCTGTGAGCCTCTTCCATGTCAGGGACAGAGAGGAAGCAGCAAAGCATGTGATCACAAAAAAAAAAAGAAAAACTTCACAGCAAATCATAAAGGGGAAAAAATGAATGATCAAACACGTACAATACTAAAGTAACAAAACAGTCCAAAGTGGCCACTTACTTCTTCAAACTACAGACCACTGTCAAGGCAATTTTTCTGATCCACTGGAGACAGAACTGTGACAGAAGCCAAGGAAAAAACGAGAGAGGTGAGGGCATGATGGTGCACTGCCTTCCTTGCATTGGTCATTAGAAGACATAGTGTAGGGGCTGGCACTGAGGCCTAACAGGTAAAGCTGTTGCGAATGCCACCAGCAACCCATATGGGTGCAGGTTCAAGTTGTAGCTACTCTATTTTAAAAGAGATTTTAAAAAAATATTTTATTTTTATTGGAAAGGCAGATATACAGAAAGGAGGAGAGACAAAGAACCTCCATCCGCTGGTTCACTCCCCAAGTGGCTGCAATGACCGGATCTTAGCAGATCTGAAGCCAGGAGCAGGGAGCTTCTCCCGGGTCTTCCTCATGAGTTCAGGGTCCCAAGGTTTTGGGCCATCCTCAACTGCTTTTCTAGGTCACAAGCAGGGAGCTAGATGGGAAGTGAGGTTGCCTGGATATGAACTGGCACCCATATGAGATCCCAGTGCATGTAAGATGAGAACTTTAGCCACTAGGTTACCTCGCCTGGTCCAGCTGCTCCACTTCTGATCCTGCTCTCTGCCTGAGGTTGGCTCAAGACCTTGGGTCCCTGCACCCATGTGGGAGATCAGAAGTTCCTGGCTCCTGGCTTCAGATTGGCTCAGCTTTGGATGTTGCAACCGCTTGGGGAGTGAATCAGCAGATGGAGGATCTTTCTTTCTGTCTCTCCTTATCTCTTTAAATCCTCCAACAAAAATAAATAAATCCTTTATTTAAAAATTCTGTATCTTTAATTGATTTTAAACTACAAAAAAACTATAATTCCTATAATGATGGATTTTGCAATTCCTCCCTTATGAAAAATTATACAAATTTTGCTAATCTGCATTGAAGCTGTTCTATTAGGTTCACGTGAGTTTAGAACTCATGTGGATTCCTGGTAAACTGAATATTTAATCATCATGTAATAGCATTGCCTACCAGAAACCATGCATTTTTCATGTTTTATAATAACTTTTAAACACCAAATTTCTTCTGGTATTTGTCAGAAGATCTTCTCCTTTTCTGTGATTTTAACATTATGCCATAAATGTGTCTCTTACAAAGAGTGCCTAACTGAATTCTGTTGGTATCTGATCTTATCAGGTCTGTCTTAACCAGCATGTCTGTTCCACTGGTGTATCAGAGTACCTGAAACAGCTCATGGAAGATGCCTGATACACATAGGGCCTCTGCCTATATCACTCCCTATAAGGCTCTATAAGGCTCACAGTAACACAACTGAACTGCTGGATTCAGAACCCTAACCATGGAGAGAACTGCAGGTTCCATAGGCTGACTGTAGGAGTACATCGGAGTCTCCAGAGGACACCTGGTGTCATGGCAGAGGAAGGAGGACAGCCAATCACTGGCAGTGAAGATCTGGGCAGATGGAGGCACTAAGGTGGACTATAGCAGCCAGTGGATTCTGGAGAGATTTCATTATGATTGGAGTGGCAGGTTCGCCAACAATTCGGGACTGCTGAACTATCAAAACCTCTTGAGAAATTCATGGTGCTGTAAATTTCTATTTTTCTTCCTGTTGTTGATTTTGTACTGTGGCTTTTCATTTAAGAGGGATGTGTGGTGACTGTGTAATGAAAGACTATCATGTCCAGATATGAGGATGCAGTGCAGTGTGCATCTCTACTTCTAGATCAAAGATGGACTACTAATGAAACTATTAGCTGTATCTTGACAATGGGGGGCTGGACTCTGCCACTGTCCATGCCTGCAATGATGAACATGTGACTGTTTATGAAGAGCTATGCTACAGTAATAATATAGGGGAATTTGGAGGGGGGCGGGGGAAGGGGAAATAAAAAATTAATTAATTAATTAAAGGGCCTAGTGTGACAGCCTAATGGCTGAAATTCCTTGCCTTGTACACACCAAGATCCCATGTGGGTGCCGGTTCTAATCCCAGCTGCTCCAGTTCCGCTTCCCACTCCTTGCTTGTGGCCTGGGAAAGCAGCTGAGGATGGTCCAAAGCCTTGGGATCCTGCACCCACACTGGAGACCCAGAGGAAGCTCCTGGCTCCTGGCTTCGGATTGGCTCAGCTTTGGCCGTTGCAGCCACTTAGTGAGTGAACCAAAAGATAGATACTCTTTCTCTCTGTATCTCCTCTCTGTGAAACTGCCTTTCCAATAAAAATAAATAAATGTTTAAAAAAATATGTTTAAAAATGTTTTTTAATTATTTGGGTTTTGTGCTTACTGCTATTTATTTGAAGAGCAGAAAAACAGACAAAACAGAGAGCTCCCATTTACCAGCTGGGACTGCACCAGGCTGAAGCCAGGAGCTGGGATACAGGGAACCCAAGTGGTTGCCAGGAAGCCAATTACTAGAGTCAGCCCTGCTGCCCCCTAGTGTTCGCATTAGCAAGAAGCAGGGATTGGAAGTCGGCCTAGAACTGAATTCAGGTACCCTCAATGTAGAATGTGTGTGTCTTAACAGACATGCCAAACATCTGTTCCCATTATTTGCCCTTTTCACTGGCCTGACATTTGTCTGATGGCACCAAAGCAACGGTAAGTAAAACTGCTTGTATATTCTTTTCTTTACATTTAAAGCTTTTGTTAAGGCCGTTTCATTTATTCTTGATGAAGCAACAAAAATTATACATTTTATTAATTCTCAGCCCCTGTGTATGTACACACATTTTTAACTATTCTGTGCTTCACATGTATAGCACACTTGTTCTGTGTACCTAGACAGATGCTGTCTGGAAATGAAGACACCTCTTAGCAGCCTGCACAGTGTGTACAACTAGTCTTGGTCCAAGGAATGAAACATTTTTACTTAAAAGAACAACTGACAGACAAATTATGGCTATTGAGACTTGGCCACTTGGCAGATATTTTTTAAGAAGAAAGAATTTCAAGGAAAATAATTCAGTATTTTTTGTCTGTAACAAAATAGGAGCTTTCAAGTGAAAATTAGACTTGCAAAAAAAAAAAACAAAAAACAAACGTCTACCACCATGAGCTTGACAGCTTCCCAAAGCTAAAAGATTTTAATGAAATCGATGGTGATAGTAACATATTTTTACAAATTTATTTATTTGAAAAGCAGACAAAGAGAAAGAGACAAGACAGAGGGCCCCAGTCCGCTGGTTCACTTGCCAAAGGCTCCCTGCAGTCAGGACTGGACCAGGCTGAGGCCAGGAGACAAGGACTCAATCTGGGTGTGCCACATGAGTGGCAGGGACCCAATCACCTCAGCCATCACCTGCCTCCCTGCCACAGTCTACACTGGCAGGAAGCTGAAATTCAAAATCAGGACTAACATGGGATGTGGCCATCCCAGATAATGTCTGAACTGTTAGGTAGAAGGCTTGCTACAATGAGTTGTAGAACTCAGTTATCCCACATCTTCTAAATGACTAAGGTTATCAAAGTCCATAGATAAAGAGTCAGCCCAAACCCAAGACAGAGCAGTGAATTTTCCTGTAATAGTACAAAATATTTGTTGATGGGTCTCCCATTTCTCACTGCTATTAATCTTTAAGATTTATTTATCTTTACTGGAAAGGCAGATTTATAGGGAGGAAGAGAGACAAAGAATCTTACATCTACTAAATGACTCCACAAATGGCTAAAGCTGAGCTGCTCTGAAACCAGGAGCTTCTTCCAGGTCTCCCATATGGGTGCAGGGGCCCAAAGATTTGGGCCATCCTAGGCTGCTTTCATAAATAACAAGGAGGGTATCAGTGCCTATAGGTAGAGGATTAGCCTGTTGAGCCATGGCACCAGCGCCAGGGCAACTAATCTTTAAGAAACTATGATATCGGGCCCAGCATGATAGCATAGTGGTTAAGGTCCTTGCCTTGAACGCACTGGAATCCCATATGGGACCCGGTTCTAACCCTGGCAGCCCGCTTCCCATCCAACTCCCTGCTTGGGGCCTGGGAAAGCAGTCGAGGATGACCCAAAGCCTTGGATGACCCAAAGCCTTGGGACCATGCACCCGCGTGGGAGACCTGGAAGAGGAAGCTCCTGGCTTCAGATTGACTCAGTTCCAGCTGTTGCGGCCGCTTGGGGAATGAATCATAGGACGGCAGATCTTCCTCTCTGTCTCTCCTCTTTGTATATCCAACTTTCCAATAAAAATAAATAAATCTTTTAAAAAAAAAGAAAGAAACTATGATATCCCAAGTGTAGAGGAGTATACAGAGACCTGTCAAGTCATTAAACATACTCTACTCCTCGCTTTTCCAACGACCTATCTGTATGAAGCTAGATTTTCTTACACACTTTAATCAAAACAGCTTATCACAAAGGTTGAATGAAACACATAGGGGAACCCATTAGAAGTCTTCTATTAAAGAGATCTGCGGGGCCGGCACAACAGGCTAACCATCAGCCTTCAGCATCAGCATTCCATACGGGAACTGGTTCCAATTCCAGCTGCTCCACTTTCCAATCTAGTTCCCAGCTTAAGGCCTGGGATGGCAGTGGTGGAAGAATCTCTTGGCTCTTGGCTTTCGACTGTCCCAGTTCCTGCTTATCCAATCTGGGGAGTGATTCAATAGATGGAAGATATCTTTTTTTCTCTCTCTCTCTAACTCTTGACTGTCAAGCAAAAATAAATAAATCTCCCCCCAAAATTAGATTTGCAAAAAGATAATACCATGTCTTTGCCGCCACTAAATTTTTTCAGTTTAGAAAATACAGTAATTTTTCTTTAACGATACATAAACCAAAAATAAATGTATGGTCATACTTTTAAATTAACAATTATTAAATGGCTCAGTTTAATTTTAATAATATAAATATTGACAGACTTAACCCACAAAAGTTCTTCAGGATTTTCTATATTTTTAAGGATATACTTTAAATGGCATAGAGACAGAAGCTGGCATTGTGGCACAGTTAGGTTAAATTGTCACTTCCACACCAGCATCCCACATTGGAATGTTTGCTTGAATTCCAGCTGCTCCACTTCCAATCCAGCTCCCTATTAATGTGCCCAGGAAAGCCGTGGAAGATGGCCCAAGTGCTTGAGCTCCTACAAACCAGGTAAGAGAAACAGATGGAGTTCCAGGCTCCTGGCTTTGGCCTCTCTCAGACGGACAGTTAAGGACATCTGGAAAGCGAACCAGTAGAGAGAATCTCTTTTTTTTTTTTTCTATCTCCCCTGTCCTACCCATCCCCCAAGCTCTGCCTTTCAAATAAATTAATTACTTAAGCAGAGAGACATAGAGACTCTCAGCAAGAGATCTTTTATTCACTGGTTCACTCCGCCAAATGCCTGCAACATTCAAGATTTGACTGGACCGAAGAAAATCATCAGGCCTGTCTTGGTGCAAGGCACCCATTTGCCTCCCAGGGTGCACATGAAGATGAAACTAGAGTCTGAAGCAGAGCCAAGACTAGAACCCAGGCACTCTGATTCAAAATGTGGGCACTATGCCACTTTCTAAGAATTTAAAGAGATCTCACACTTAAGTTGGGCTTTTCTACTCACAAAAGCACTTAAAAAAAACAAAGATTTATTATCTATGTATTTATTTGAAAAGAAGAGTAGCAGGGCCCGGTGGCCTGGCCTAGCAGCTAAAGTCCTCGCCTTGAACGCCCCAGGATCCCATATGGGCGCCGGTTCTAATCCCAGCAGCTCCACTTCCCATCCAGCTCCCTGCTTGTGGCCTGGGAAAGCAGTCAAGGATGGCCCAAGGCTTTGGGACACTGCACCCCTGCAGGAGACCTGGAAGAGGTTCCTGGATCCCGGCTTCGGATCGGCGCAGAACTGGCCGTTGCGCTCACTTGGGGAGTGAATCAACAGACGGAAGATCTTCCTCTCTGTATCTCCTCCTCTCTGTATATCTGACTTTGTAATAAAAATAAATAAAAAATCTTTAAAAACAAAACAAAAAAAAAAAATGAAGAGTAGCAAAGAGAGGGAGGGAGAGAGATAAAGAGAGATCTTCCATCGCTGGTTTAATCTCCAAATGGCCACATCAGCCAGGCCTGCATCAGGCTGCAGCTAGGACTCATCTGGTCTTACCTGGGCCATCTTTTGCTGCCTTCCCAGGCACATTAGCAGAAAGCTAGATGGCAAGCTGAGCAGCCAGGACTTGAACCAGCACCTGCACTCCAATAGGGATTGCTGTTAGTTACAAGTGGCAGCTTAACCTGCAGGGTCTCACCCCCAACCAAAGCAGCTGAGACAATAAATAAACAACGTTAATATTGGAAATGGTTATGGGTGCCTAAGTCAATTTCACAAACAGGCAGAATTGTAAACTTAGGATTCCTAGGAGGCATATAGGTATGGTTATAGCAACAATTAAAAATACAGTAACTTTTTTGATGTTTTGATGAAGCAAACATATACCAAGTACTGCTCCAAGCATTTTATGTGAATTAATTTAATTTCCTTAAATTGTTAAAGTTCTTATTGCCATTTGCCTTAGGGTTCATTATATCTGAATTATATCACATTAGAGACTCCCATTCAAAAATGTCATCCTTCCTGACTTATTAGCCTGGAAAACACAAAGGAAAAACTGAGTTCCACAAAAACTAGATAGTTGTTATCAATACCTACTATCCAACAAGTAGTTATTTGGCATAGTGGTTATGTTACGACCCATACTAGAGTGCCTGATTTGAATCCTGCCTCCTCTGCTCTGATCCAGTTTCCTGCTAGTATGCATTCCTTGGAGCTAGCAAATGATGGCTTAAGTTCTTGGGTTCCCATCACTCATGTCAGAACTGGATGGATTTCTGGGCCATTAGTTTTGGCATTACCTAGTCCAGGTTGTGGCAAGCATTTGGGAAGTGAGCTAACAGATGAAGATCAATATTTCTGTGTCTCTCTTGCTCTCTCTTTCCTTGTCTTTCAAACAAAATGAAGGAAAAAAAATAATTTAGGAATTTTAAAAAATAGAATATTTACTATCCAAGCAATTCAATAGTTACTAAGCTAAAAATGTGTCCATTTAAGATATTTTTTACTATTAAAAAGTAATGATGGGCCTGGTGCCGTGGCCTAGCGACTAAAGTCCTTGTGTTGAACACGCTGGGATCCCATGTGGGCGCCAGTTCTAATCCCGGCAGCTCCACTTCCCATCCAGCTCCCTGCTTGTGGCCTGGAAAAGCACTTGAGGATGGACCAAAGCCTTGGGACCCTGCACCCGTGTGGGAGACCTGGAGGAAGTTTCTGGCTCCTGGCTCCTGGCTCTGGATCAGCAAAGCACTGGCTGTTGTGCTCACTTGGGGAGTGAATATTGTATATGTGACTTTGTAATAAAAATAAAATAAATCTTTTGAAAAAAAAAAGTAATGATAAGTGAGCATTAAAGAAGTGCTCTCTTTATAGCAGTAAGGTCCCAAAGAAAAGGAATCAAAATGAAGAGAGCTTTCCATGTTGATGGTTAATGTTCCTAAATCCTGCCTATAAGACGTGTGGCAAGCAGCAATCCCACAATGTGACACAATATAAGAAGGGGGGCAGATTCTCTGCACGCCAGAGAAAGCAGCATTATGACAGGAAGCAGAGCGGTGATGATGGGCATAATAAGCTGATTTTCCAGAAAAAAAGTTTAAAATTAGAAAAACACTGCACTGAGGTTTGAGTGTCGAGCCCTACTGTAGATTTAAAAGAATGCTAGCTGTTAAGAGAAGTAAACATTTCTAACTGGAAAGAGATAAAAAGAGGAAGGGCTAAGCTTCACCTTCTGTTTTATTATGAAGACAATAAAATCTAAGGGTTACTTGTTCACTTCCAGAAATAAAGTAAGAATAATTTCCAGAGATGGATTTTGTCACCTCTCAGCTAAAACAAAGAAGCATTCCAGAACCATACCTGCTGGAGCCATCTTTCATATGCACTTTGGCATAAAGAACGTCTACCATGCCAGGATCGTCGTTCATGTATTCTATGCCTGCCATCTCCACTTCCAGGGGCTTGCCCCCTGAAATGTCACTGCAAAGGAAAAACACAGAAGACTGTTACAGTTACTGAAGCAGCATTTCACTCATATGACAACATACAGATAGATAGTTCATACTAAGCAACAATCTGGCCATATCTATAAAAAGCTTTCAAGAATGGACAACCTTTGCCCAAACAGCTTCATTTCTAGGAGCACATCCTAAGGAAACAACTCAGAATCAAGCTACTGAACCAACCATATTTAATGAAACAAAGCTCTTCTTTTAAAAATTTTTTAAATTTATTATTATTATTATCATCATCATTTTATGATACAGTTCCATAGGTCCCTGGGATTTCCCTTATCCCTCCCTAATTTCCCCACCCTCCAAGTTCCCCTATATCATTACTAAAGTAGAGTTTTTCACACACAGTCATGTCCATTATTGTGGGCATGAACAATGGCAGAAAGTCCATCATCCTACTGTCATATAATAAACAGTTTCACTGGGAGTCCATCTTTAGTCTGGAAGTAGAGATGCATACTGCATTGTACCCTCACATCTGGATATGTCAGTCTCCATTCCACAGTAATAATACATCCCCTTAAATGAAAAGCCGCAAAACCAAATAAACAACAGGAAGAAAAAAGAAAGAAATTAACAACATCATGAAGTTAAATAACATGCTACTGAATGACTAATGTGTTGCTGAATAAATGTAAATGAAAATAAAGAATCTTCTTTAAGAAAAAGATGCCAATATATAATCTATGAGTCACTGAAGAATTTAATCAGAAGAAAGTGTTTTGAAGAGATGAAACTAACAGCAACAACAAAAAAAAATCAAAATCCATGTGATATAGTTTCCGCTGATTTTTGTTGAAGTGTGTCTCTTCCAGACAATAAATAAATGGGCTTTGTTTTTTAATCCAGTCTACTAACCTATGACGTTTGATTGAGCTTAAGCCATTTACATTCAGGGTTAATATGTATGGATGGTACTTTGGTCCTGTCATTCTAGGAATGGGTTGTTCACTGATTTAGTCTTTTGTTCTTATTTTACTGGGATGTTCTTCCCATTTGCCTTTAGTTTTGGTGAGTGCTATTCCTCTTCTCTGGCAAGAGAATATCTTTAAGTATCATTTGTAGGGCAGGATTGGAAGAGGCAAATTCTTTTAACTTTTCTTTACTGTGGAAGAATTTTACTTCATTTTCAAAGACAAAAGAAAGCTTTGCTGGATATGTTATCCTGGGCTGACAAATTTTTGCTTTTAGAATCTGGAATATGTCACTCCATTCTTTTCTGGCCTGTAGAGTTTTCTGTGAGAGGTCTCCTGTGAGTTTAACTGGCATTCCTTTATATGTAAATTGATTTTTTTCACATGTACATTTAAGGATTTTTTTCCCTATGTTCAATTAAAGAAAGCTTGATTATCATGTGTCGTGGTGAAGACACGTTTGATCAACCCTGTTGGGAGTCCGTGCCCCTCCTGGATGTTGTGTGCCATTTCTTTCTCCAGTTTAGGAAAAATTTCCCTTATTATTTCATTAAATACATCTTTAATCCCAGTTTCTCTTTCTGTACCTTCTGGGACTCCCATAACTCTTACATTAGGCTTTTTAATGGTGTCTTTCAATTCTTGAATACTTTGTTTTGGCCTGATCCGGCTCTGTTTCCAGCTTTTTGCTTGTTTCCCACTGGTGACAGGAAATATCTTCCAATTCTGAGATTCTTCTGCCTCCTTCATTCTATTTTGGAGACCCTGTACTGTACTTTTCATTTACTCCACTGCATTCTTCATTTCTAATGTATCACTTTCATTTGATTCATTTCCAGTGTGACATATTCCTTAAATTCCTTAAACACCTGCTTTACATGCTTCTCATTGTTAAGAAGCTTTGTAACAAGTGTTTTGAATTCTGTATCTCCCATTTTCTCCATGTCTTCCTCAGTTAACTCTGAGGTTGGCAAAAGGTTTTTGCTCCTTTGCAGGAGAGTCTTCATTAATATTCATTGTACCCTTGGCTCTTCTTTTGCTCTTGGTTGTTGTACTTCTGGTTATCAGATTCTCCTTCTCCTTGGTGCAGGTTTCTAAACTGTGTCACCCACAGGTCTACAGTTCAATTTTACCTATTGCAGTTCACACACAGCTCTTTGTTTGCAATCACTTGTGCCACTCCCTCCAGTGAGTTTCAGGTCTGGATTCTTATGTTAGATTTCCACCATGGTCTCCGTAGCCCCAGCTCCTGGCTCACCAGTCTCCACCTCCTGTGACACTGTGCTGAGGCAGCACCGTAGTCTGTATAACCTTTCTCCTACTTCTGGTTGGAGCAGGTCCCAGGATTAGGGAGATGCCAGGTGTTCTATATAGTTAGCTTGTTGGTGGTGGTAATCTTGAAGGAACCTGTTGGCTATTATGTCTGAGAGCCACCTGGACCTATTTTGACCATTACAATGCCATAGTCAGTATTATTTTCCTGTGGGACCAGTGCAATGCACTGAGTTCAATGAGTTTTTGCCAAATTCAGCGCATGTGCAGCTCACTGAAAACCTAAATTCTTTGCCATGCTGTACAAAATGGCACCTGATATACCACTACTAAAGTTCTTGATCCGCTGGCCATCAGGTCTGAGTGCTACCCAGACCTGTCTTGATTGCAACCTGTAGTTCACCGAGTCAGAAATGAGATCACTCCCAGCTCCGTGCATGCACAGTCCTGCCCCATGGCCCTTGCCTCCTTAAACAGAATGGCGCCTAATTCAGCTCTAGGCGGGAAGACTGGGCTGTGAAATCCACCTGTTCCTGCACCACCTGTCTGAAACCTGCTGCTCCATTTCTGCTCCTGGCCAAATCAAGCAGACCAGCAGGATGGGTGTTTCTTTGTCTGGGTTCACCTCCGGAGCTCCTGGTAAATGTCCCTTCCCATCTGGTTGCTGGTGGAGTTCTGGTTGATGGTGCAGTTCAGATCACCATTCGCTGAATGCTGCTGGGGTATCAGTTACTGCAACACACCATTGTTTTCGCTGCCTTCCTGTGTCAGTCTCCAGGTACCCCTCTGCTGTTGTTCTATCATCTTCTATTTCCTGGAATGTGCCCTCTCTGCTTCACACTGGTTAATGTTTCTCTGTTCATTTAAATGTGTCCTTACCCTATTCTGACATCTTGATTCTCTGAAGCTAACCTCTTTTTTACAAAAGAATTCCAACTGATAAATGCAGAAGGAATGACAAAATTGGACTACCTCATTTTACAACTGCTTAAAAAATAAGGGCTCTAGACAATAAACACCAATAGTTGCCAAAACCTGGGGGAAATGCTGGGGACAATATAAAGAGACTACTATAAAGGTGAGCTCTATAAACACTGGAGTATGATAGCCAAACTTGAACCCAGTGATCAGTACACAAAAAATAAACAACCAGATAAAATGTCTCTCAACACGGTTCTATAATAGAGGTACAACAATGAGAAACAATTTGTGCGCTGGTTTTCAACTGAGGCCTTGTTTGGAGTAGCACACAATTTGCAACAAGGTTCTAATATGAGATTATTAGATAAACTGCTTTCTATGAGTGCCAAATCACGTGAGTGTAGAAAATTTTTGTGTATGTTGACATACAAAAACAATATATTTAAGTTTTAAAAAGGTATATAATAAGGCTGATATTATAGCACAGTGCATTAAGCTAATATTTGTGATGCTAGCATCCCATATCAGAGTTTCAGTTTAAGTCCTGTCTGCTCTGTTTCTAATCCACTTCCATGCAAATATGCCTGAGGAAGTAACTGAAGATGGCCCAAATACTTAGGTCCTGATCACATATGTGGAATATGCAGATGGAGTTTCAGGCTCCTGGCTTTAGCCTACCCCAGCCCCAGCAGTTATAACCACTGGGGAAGTAAGCCAGAAGATGGAATCAATCAATCAAGCAAGCAAGCAAGCAATCTCATTTTCTTTCTTCCTCCTTCCTTCTCTCTCCCTCTCTAGCCAAGCTTTAAAAAAAAAAAAAAACAAAACAAAAAAAAAAAAAACTGGGGGCCTGTGCTGTGGTACAGCATGTGAAGTTGTCTGGTGTGCTGCCAGCATTCTTTATGACCAACAGCTCAGATCCCGGCTTCTCCACTTCAGGTCCAGCTCCCTGCTATGATCTGGGAAAACAGTAGAATATGGCCCAAGGGTTTGGACAACTGCATAAAATCATGTAGGAGACCCAAATGAAGACTTCCCATTTGCTGGCACACTCCCAAGTGGTCATAATGGCTGGGCTGGGCCAGGTCAAAGCCAAGAGCCTGGAACTCAGTGCAATTTCCCAGGAAGAAGACTAGGATTCACCTACTTGAGGCATCACCACTACCTCCCAGGGTCTGCATGGGCAGGAAGCTGGAGTTAGGAGCCTGAGCCAAGACAAAGCCAGGTGCTCCAACATGGGATGCAGGCATCCTAACCACTAGCCAAGTGCACGCTTTCTAAAGGGTAAGATTACAAGCGATACTTTCCTTTATTTGTAAATGATACTCTCCTTTATTTGTAAATTTTGACCTTTCCAAAATTAACATGTATCAATTGTAGGCTAAGTAAAACCTTAGCATCCTGTTTTCTTCCCAGACTGCTTAAACTGACTTTTACTTCAACCAGAAAAGGCCATATTGTGCTAAGCCAAAATGCAGCTAAAAATTGACTCAGCACATATATTATGCAAGCCCCAAGAGGCAAGGAACTCACTTCATCTTACTCCCTGTGTGTCCCCAGTACTTGGCACAATGCCTTATATTAAATGAGTGGCTTACTGTAAAGCGGGTAGTCGTTCTTAGAGAATTCAGAGATGAATATTATAACACATAGATTTGCACTAGGAAGAAAAAAGTCTGATAAAGATTCAAGCACAAACCCTTTTTAAGACCCGTTAAAAGCTAATTCCAGGGCCTGGCGCGGTGGTGCAGTGGTTAAGGTCCTCACCTTGCATGCCCGGGATCCCATATGGGCGCCGGTTCTATCCTGGCAGCCCCGCTTCCCATGCAGCTCCCTGCCTGTGGCCCGGGAAAGCAGTTGAGGATGGCCCAAAGCTTTGGGACCCTGCACCCGCATGGGAGACCTGAAAGAGGCTCCTGGCTTCGGATTGGCATAGCATCGGCCGTTGTGCTCACTTGGGGAGTGAATCATCGGACGGAAGATCTTCCTCTCTGTCTCTCCTCTCTGTATATCTGCCTTTCCAATAAAAAAATAATAAAAATAAATCTTTAAAAAAAAAAAAGCTAATTCCAGGGACTGGCACAATGGTTCAACTGGCTAATCCTCTGCCTGCAAGCATCAGCATCTCATATGGGCATTGGTTTGTGTTCTGATTGTTCCACTTCTGATCCAGTTCCCTGCTTATGACCTGGGAAAGCAGTGGAGGATGGCCCAGGTCCTTGGGACTTTGCACCAGCATGGGAGATCCAGAAGCAGCTCCTGGCTCCTGGCTTTGGAACAGCTCAGCTCTGGCCATTGTGGCCATTTGGGGAGTGATCCAGTGGATGGAGGATCTTTCTGTCTCTTCACTCTGTGGATCAGCCTTTCCAATAAAAATGAATAAATCATTAAAGAATTCCAAGGGCCTGCATTGTAAAGCATCAGATTAATCTACCACCTGTATTGCTAGCATCCCATATGAACACTAGTTCCAGACCTGGCTGTTGGAAGCCATTTGGGGGAGGGAACCAGCAGAAAGAAGATGGCACTCACTCACTCATTCTGTCTCTCTGGCTTTGACTCTTTCTCTCCTCCCTCTCCTTCTCTGTAATTAACTTTTAAATAACTTTTAAAAATCTAAAAAATCATAATAAAAGAAAACAAAACAGGAAGCAAAGCTTGTTTTGTAAGTAGAAACAGAAACTCATTCACCTTACCACTAAGACTTGACCAAAGGGCAGGAGAGAAATCTATGAGTTTGCACATCTACTTTGTCATGGTGGCTGAAGTATTCCCCCTGCAACATAAGTGATCACACCTGCTGACCAAGTGACACCTGAAACACTAATCAGGTACTAGCAACTGTGCACAGGTGTGTTTACTTCTTTTCTTCTCTCTCTGTTCTTGTTACTCCTCAATTGCTTACTTGGTTTGAACTCAGCTCTGCTGGGAACACTTGGGCACAAATACAGCAGCACTGGCTACACAAGTGTTACATATTTGTCAGACTACATACTCAGAGCCACCATGCTGTCTGTGTCCTGAAGCTCACAAAGAAAAGTCACAAGGGACCCATTCAGAGCTTCAGAATTTACTCGACACTGAATAATTCATGCAAACTCTATTGAGCTGCATAGCCTTCAGCAAAAGAATGGAAATGAAAATTTTGTTTCTGATCAGATAGCATTCATTAAGCTAAAAAACAAACCTCAAATCTGAAACATCCAACTGCTCATTTCTTTATAACAGCAATATAACACCACAATTTTAATCAGATATAGCCACCATACATTTTAATACTTCAATTTTTAAAAGTATCAAGTTAAACTATATTATGTATAATTTATTTTCAATGTTTTTTCCTTTCATGTTTTAATTATGAATCTTTACTCCATAAAAGGTTCAGGTTAGGCGCAGGTATTTGTGCAGCAATTAAGGTATAGGTGCAGCAATTAAGACACCGCAGCTGTTGGACCCGGTGCCTAGCCTAGCAGCTAAGGTCCTTGCGTAGCACAAACTGGGATCCCATATGGGCACTGGTTCATATCCCAGCATCCCTGCTTCCCACCTAGCTCCCTGCTTGGGAAAGTAGTTGAGGATGGCCCAAGGCCTTGGAACCCTGCACCCGTGTGGGAGACCTGGAAGATGTCCCAGACTCCTAGATTCAGTTCAATGCAGCCCTGGCCATTTGGGTTCTTTGGGGAGTGAATCAATGGACAGAAGATGTTCCTCTTTGTCTCTCCTCTCTGTATCTCTGATGTTTCAATAAAAACAAAATAATATAAAAGAATTTTGAAAAAGACACTGCAGCTGTGGCACAGCAGCTTAACCCACCACTCACAACCCCCACATGATTCTGGTTTGAGTCCCTGTTAATGCAGGTTCCTGCTAATGTGCCTGGGAAAGCAGTAGAAGATGGTCCTTGTACCCATGCCACCCAAGTAGGAGATCAGGATGAAGTTCACCTGTCTAGGTTTCAGCCACACCCAGACCTGACTGTTACAGCCACTTGGGGAGTGACCTAGCCGGTGGGAGATCTCTCTCTCTTTATCATATTACATTTTACATATATAATTCACTGTTCAAGAAAAAAAAAAGACTTTTTTAGGGTCACCTGCAGCCTATACTGAAATGCCTGGTTCTGGGTCTTGGCTCTGCTTTGGATTCAGCTTCCTGTCAATTCACACCCTGGGAAGCAGCAGGTGACAGCAAAGTAAACTTACAGAAAAAGAGAAGAGTGAGAGAGGCAGAAAGATCTTCCATCTGCTGATTCATTCCCTAAATGGCCAAAATAGCCAGAGCTGGGCTGGACCAAAGACAGGAGCCAAGAGCTTCTTCTGAGTTTGTTACTTGGGTGCAGGAGTCCAAGCACCTGGGCCACTTCCACTGCTTTCCCAGACACAGCAGCAGGGAGCTGGATTGGAAGTTGAGCAGCCAGGACTTGACTTGATACCCATATGGGATGCCAAAGCTGCAGCTGGTGACTTTACCTGCTATATCACAGTACCAGCCCCAGCATCAAACATTTTTAAAGGTTCCGGTTAGAAATTATTCATGGACATTCTCTTCTCTCTAAATACAGAAGTATCAAAGGCTGAGATCAAATAGTAAAAAAAAAAAAAAAAAAAAAAAAAAAAAAGTGCCTGGTCCCCTGGATCCATCCATGTCAGAGATCTAGAAGCACCTGGTTTTGGACCAGCTCAGCTCTGCCATTTCAGTCATTTGAAGAGTGAACCAGTAAATGGATGCTCTCTCTCTCTCCCCATCCTTCTCTCTCTCTCTCTCTAACTCTGCCTTTCAAATCAATAAATCTTTACAAGAAAACAACAACAAAGTGCTTTCTACACCCCGAGAAGTCTCCTCCTTTAGAGAAATAAGGCACGCCTAACCAATGCAAGCAACCAACTCCGAGCTCATCCTCCCTCTCAGCAGTACATTAATTCAGTGCCATATACTTTTTTAGACAGTGCATATGGCAGGGTGGGAGGTTAGAGAAGAGGGCAGGGGAGGTTTGCTTCATATTATTTGTTGGTTTCAAATCTTTCTAGCATTCTGAAAAGAGCATCTTCAAATACATTTTTGCATGCACTGCAGATTTTTGGCAGAGTAACTTTGTCCTATTTCAAAAGCTTTGCTGAATTTGAAAAAAACTACAATTACTGTTTTCATCCTGTCATGTCAAAAATTCTTGGAAACTATTAAAAATCACTCTTTATTCCCTAAGCACACCAATTCTGACATGCTTAAAGGGTTCAGCTTTGGCATTTAGTCACAAAAGGCACCAAGCAACATAAAAGGAAGGAACATAGCTAAATCTTCACATAGCTTAGAATAAAGCCTGGGTGATTAAAAAAAAAAAAAAAAAAAAAACCTAAGGCCTGATTTCATAAAGTAAAACAGAATAAAAACTTCTCCAAACAAATATTTTATCTACCTTCAATTTTTTTCTAAGCAGCATTATCCCAACAACAACCAAGAAAATGCAGTAACTTTCCATTTAGCTTAGCAAAACATAAACCAGAAACAAATTAAAGGATCAGAACTGATCCTTAAATCAAATAAAACTACCCTGCTTTGTAATGTATGGCATGAGGGTTTATTTTATACAAAGAAAAATTCAAAGTATCTAATGACAAACACCAAATTATTCTGAATTTTAGCTGAGAATGAGAAAAAACAGCACTGGATAAAGAACAAAACCAATGGTTTATGCTCTCAGGAAGAGCAGACAGGCTGTTTGTAAACCCAATTAGCCCATGATTTTGCTCAAGAAAAGTCTTCTAAGCAGCAGGAAAGGCTGACCCAGACATAAGTAATTGCACATACACAGCTTTGTACTCAGCACACCTGTGGGAAACTGTCAGCTCTACTTTGTTAACCCATGAATTTCTTTCTTTTTTTTTTTTAAGATTCATTTATTTTTATTGGAAGGGCAGATCAGATTTACGAAGGAACGAGAGACAGACAGAAAGCTCTTCCATCCACTGCTCCACTCCCCAAGTGGCTGCAATGGCCAGAGCTGAGCTGATCCAAAGCCAGGAGCCAGGAGCTTTTTCAGGGCTTTCCATGTGGATACAGAGTCCCAAAGCTTTGGGCCATCCTCCACTGCCATCCCAGGCTACAAGCAGCAGGCTGGATCAGAAATGTAGTAGCCAGAAAACAAACCAGCACCTGTTCGGGATGCTAGTGTCACAGGGTGGGGGATTAGTCTGTAGAGCCACGGCACCAGCCCCTCCCATGAACTCATTTCACAAGGCCACATTAGAATAGCATGGGACCTGCTAAAATATTGGTGTTAATGCTCTAATTTTTCTTCGGCAATCTTAAGTTTTTTCAAGTAAAGGGAGACAGGGAAAGACGTGGCTCTTTGAAATAAAGCCAGATTAACATGTACATCAGATTAGCACGTAAATCAATATTTTGCAGTAAACAAATAATAACTATGCCCTCAGAACAACAGTATTTTCTGAGTCAAAGCAGACTGCCTGGGGCTGGAGCCATAGCGTAGCCTTTTTGGAATTCATAAATATGTTGTCTTGTATGGCGAAGACATGCTTGCAAATGTAATTATGGTTAAGGAAGTTCACATAGTCTTGAGTCTGGAGTACCTGCATGGGCTCAATCAAATCTCCCAGGCTCTTAAAAGTATACAACTTGCTTGCTGTGGCCACAGAGATGTGACAATAGAGGGTCACACATGCAATGTTAATTACATTAAAGAAGGAACAAAGGTGCTACCAGTGGACAGACACTAGAAACTGGACTCCAAAGGTATAGAAATAGCTATGACCCTCGAGGTTCCACAAAGTCAATAAAACCTAGAACAGAGGGCCAGGGCACTGGCTTAACTGGTTAATCTTCCACCTCCCAGCACTGGTATCCCATATGGGCACCATTTAATATGACTCTGGCCCGCTTCCCATCTGTATGTTGCCTGGGAAAGCACAGAGGATGGCCCAAAGCCTTGGAATCCTGCACCCATGAGGGGGACCTCAGGGAGGCTCCTGGCTTTGGATCAGCTTGGCTATGGCCAATTGAAGAGTGAACCAGAAGATAGAGGATCTTTGTCTTTTCTCTGTAAATCTGATCGGTCATTCAATGAAAATAAATAAATTTCTAAAAATTTTAATGAATGAACAAATAAAATACATAAAATTTAAAATTAAAAAATAAAGAAACCTGGATCAGTCATCTGACCCAACGGGAGCATTTGGTGTTTTGTAAGCTGTCACTTGGGGATGCCTGCATCTTATAGCAGAGTGCCTAAGTTCATACCTGGGCTTCACTCTATGTTTCAGCTTCATATTAAGACTACATTGGCAAGCAGATGATGATTCAAATGACTGGATTCACTGTCACCAATGTTTTCAGCCCCTGACATCTGAGTGGCCCAGCTTTGGCTGTGATGTGCCTTTGGGAAATGAACCAATAAGATGGGAGATATATGCCTATCTTTCCATAAAAATCTGTAAATTCATGAGGCCATCAGCTTTACAATTCATTTTAAACTTTTCAGATAACCATCTGAGGTTACATGCTACCAATGGGTGAGTCAATAAATCCTGTCTCCGCCATTCAGCTCCCTAGTGTAAAAGCAAGCCAGCCCAGCCTGACCACCCTCCCTACTCCTGAGCGTCACCACTCACTTAATAAATTCCTCTTTGCACTGCTGTAGCATTTCACATGTCTGCTGGATCTCTTCCTCACTCAGCAGTACCAACACCCCAATAGTCAGGTGAAGCTTTTTGGGCTTCTGGAAAATGGTGCTATCAACTCCATGATCCTGTTACAAAAGGAGGAAAAATAAACAACTCAGTCCATATAAAAGTACAAATCAGGAACAAAACTTGAGACCACATGAAGGAACTCATATACTTGGAGCCAATCAGGAAGGAAGGAAGGAAGGAAGGAAGGGAGGAAGAGAGGGAGGGAGGGAAAGGAAAGGAAAGGAAAGGAAAATGACGCTTATTTTTATTTGCTTTGAAAGTCATAGTTGTGAAAGAGAGACCTTCTATCTGGTGGTTCACTCCTGGGTGGCTGTAACAGCCAGGACTGTGCCAGATTCAAGCTAGGACTCAAGTGGGTAATCTCCTACTTGGGTGCAGGGACCCAATTGTTTGGATCATCTTCTGCTGCTTTTCCCAGACCTTTAGCAGGGAGCTGGATCAGAAGTGGAACAGCTGGGACTCAAATCAGCACTTACATGGGATGCCAGAGGGTGGGGAATGAGCCTGCTGAGCCACCAGGCTGGGCCCCAAATAAAATTTACCTTAAATGTGTCTGACTAAGAATGTTTTCTCTGTGTGAATGACAAGATCTTGGAATAAAAAAATAAGTTTGCTCCCTCATCCACTTCAGTAACTTTCTGATCCTTTGGGTATGTACCCAAGAATGGAGATGGATGAATCAAGTGATAATTCTACATTTAACCTTTCAAAGATCACCAAGAGTGTTTCACACTGGCCCAAGTACTGCACATTCCTAGTAGTATTATGAGCGGTCTCCAGAAAGTTTGTGGGAAATGTTTATGATGAAACAAATATCTACGTAGTTTCAAAAATTTTTTGCAACAAAAATCTTTAAATTCCTCTTTCTATGAACTTTCAGAAGTACTTCCACACACAAAGGTCCCTGTTTAAAATCCATTGCTTTGGACCTGGCACGATAGCCTTATGGCTAAACTCCTTACTTTACATGCACTGGGATTCCATATAGGCACCGGTTCTAATCCTGGCAGCCTCACTTCCCATCCAGCTCCCTGCTTGTGGCCTGGGAAAGCAGTTGAGGACGGCCCAAAGCCTTGGGACCCTGCACCCACATCAGTATAGAATCCCAAGGCATTCAGTCATCCTCAACTACTCTCCTAGGTCATAAGCAGGGACCCGGATGGAAAATGGCACAGCCAGGATAAGAACCAGTGCCCATACAGGATCCTGGTGGTTGCAAGGTGAGGATTTAGCCACTGAGCCATAGCGCCAAGCCCATAAATTGCTTTTTATGGTAACTAACATAAGTCACAGTATTTCAGTTTTGTTCTGAACATGAAAAAAAGAAAAAAATGTTGACTCTTCTTTCTCCTATGCAAGCAAAGCAATTATACTACTGCTAACTTCAAGTTTTTATCTCATCATCAGAACCCAGCCTAAGCCTAATACAACAACCCAAGGGCAGAGAAACATATTTATCAAATGTGGACAGCTTGCATCCTGTTCTTGGTTTGCCTAAGACTTCCTGCCTAATTTTTGCCTGGCAACAGTAGCTAATAGATTATTTCTTTTCTAAGTGTTAATGGAGCTTCAGCTATTTTTACATCTGATACAGAGTTCTGTGATTCCACACATCAGCCCAAATTGCCTCAGTTATGGAAAGTGACAGAAAAAAACAATCAGCTTTAAATGTGTCAAAGAAACCCAAGTGCTAGGCTTATTACCCAGGTGCTCTAACCAGCGGCACAATGTGTCACTTCGGAAAAGGCACATGTTAAAAAGACCCTCCTCAATGGCTCCAGTATACACAGCCTTGCCCCAAATTAGTTGTTCCCCTAGCATTCATAGTGCATACCTTTTGAACCCTTTCTCTGCTCCAGGCACACTTTGAGCACGTTGTAGACTATGAGGGGAGTACCCTCAGTATACACGTTTTACAGATGAGGAAACTGAGGCACTGAGAAAATTAGCCACCTTGCCAGGGTAACACTGCTAGGAATGAAAAAAACAAGCAGGCATATCCCCCAAAGCCTATAATTTAATCAGCATTATTTCCTCCCCATTAAATGCTGCTCAAAGGAGGCTAAGTAATAGCAAGAGGCAAGTCCTTATGCATTTGAACAAACCTCACATAAAAACAGGTTTATCACTAAATTAATCCTTGGAATAAAACAAAATTCTACAGAAAGTAGCTTCAAAGTCTGCCTTTTCTTTAAAAAAAAAAAAAAAAAACTCTGCTTGAAAGGCAGAGTTACAGAGAGATGGAAGACAACACGGACGGAGAGAGCCACCACGGGTGGCAGAAACCCAAGAAATTTGGCCATGATCTGCTACCTTCCCAGGCATATTATTAGGGAGCTAAACTGAAAGCAGAGTTACAGGACTCAAACTGGCCTTCGAACAGAGGCCAGCACTGCAAAGGGCAGCTTAACCTACTGTACCACAATGCCAGCCTCAATCACTTCATCACAAAAAGGAAAGGAAAGGAAAGGAAAAGCACTTGGAGTTGGTTAGCAGGATTTAGACACAGCGTGGCATACCCACATCCCATATTAAAGTACAGGGCTCCAACTCAACATCCAGTTCCTGGCTCCAGCTTCCTGCTAACACAGAGCCTGGTAGGCAGCAGTGACAGCTCAAGTAGATAGGTCCTTGCCACCCATGTGGCAGACTAAGACTGAGTTCCTAGTTTTGGCCTGGTCCATCCCCCAGCCACTGTGAGTATTTGGGGGAAAGGCAGTAAAAAAGAAAGCATTCTCTATCTAATAAACAAATAATTTATTAAAATAGACAATATAGTAACTTATAAACTATAGAAGAATAGAAATGCATGATTCTGTATATCAATGATTGAGAGATGAGAGAATAAAGTGCTTCTTTTTCTGAAAACTTTCAAATTTTCATTTGATTTGAAAGGCAGAGAGAGAATCAGGGAAAGAACCTCCACCCTCTAGTTCACTCCCAAATGCACACAACAGCCAGAACTGGGAGAAGCTTAAGTCAGAACTCAGTGTGGGTCTCATATGTAGGTTAAAGTGATCCAAGTACTTCAGCCATCACCTGCTGCCTTTTAGGGGGTGTACTAGCGAGAAACTAGGGGAGCAGAGGGGCTAGGACTAAATCCAGGCACTCTGGTATAAGATGGCAGATATTCTAAAATGGGATGCAGTAACTGAACTGCTGCATCAAATGCTCACAAGAGAAGGTTATTTCTTACTGACAAATATCAAATGTCAACTGATGAATACAGAGAAAATACAGGAGCTGGAAAATCATAATTTTGCAAGCATGGGAGTCTGAAAATGTCCTCCCACAGATTGTTTATAGGTTGAAAGGAAAACTAATAGCAACTACACAGTGAAGAAATTAAATAACACTCTGACAGGGTGATATCAAAATTAACATCACCAAGAGGAGGCATGGCTATCTTCCAAGAACAACACGCTGTCCCTTAAACACTATGTTCCACTCAGGAAGTGGAATCTAAGTCTACTCCTGAGGAAGAGGCACAGGGCTCAGAAACATCAGCGTGTTGAGAAAGACAAAGAAAGGCTGTGCAAATGCTCTAGATTTGAGAATATGACAACTGGATACACCACTTAATCCTGAACTGTATTCTGTAAAGGAATGGGAAAGCCTACAAAGAACATTGTTGAATTAACTAACAAAATTAGAGCATGCATGGAAAATTCCATAAATCATCACTGTTTAATTTGCTGCGACTGAGAACTGCGGGGTTATTACATCTAAATAAAAAAAAGGAAGGTTCCTGATCTTGGGAAATATTCACTGAAGTAATTATGGGTGAGGGGCCATGACATGTAACTCATCCTAATGCATAATTAAATCTAAGGTCAGAAAAATACAAATGAGAAAGAGCAAAATAGTAGTAGGCAAACAAATTGTTAGTCTTACAAGTTTTCTGAGTTTAAAAGCTTTTCCCATAGCAGTTTTCTGTAGCTGCTGCAACAACTTAAACACAAACTAAATGACTTACAATAATACAAACTTAGATACTATCTGAGTGCCTTCTGGAGATGGGGCTCTACACTGAATCAGCAAGGCTCTCAAGTGGACCACCCCTTGACTTTTTCCAGCTTCCAGAAGCTGCCAGCAAGCTTGGGCTCACAGCCACATCACTTTGATCTCTGCTTTAATGATCCTATCTTCTCTCTTACCAATGCAGAATAACCACCCCAACTCAAGATCTTTAACTTAATCACATCTCAAAGTCTCCAAAAAAGGGACAGTAACATAGTCACAGGTTTGGGGACTAGAAAGTGGCAGGACACCATTTAACCTGACACATCCCTTCACACACACACACACACAACACACACACCACACACACACCCCCCAAAATAGTCCTTTAGGGCATTATTGAAGATAGACATTTGGGCCTCAACTCTGGGACTAAGATGTCATTACTGTAAAAGACAGGACAGTGGCTGGCCCCTGAAGGAAGAAGAAAGGAAGAAGACAGAGACAAAAGGATACAGTCTGGAATACTTGCAAGCTTCCTGCTCCCAGCAGCCCCAAAGTGGGGAAACAAAGAAGTAATGGGGAGACAAATCATTCATTTGTTCTGTACAGTCCTCTGATCTGTGTCATAGCTCACAATCAAAATGGTTTTAAGAGGACTCCAAGCACAAATGTAAAAGAAAAAGTTACTTTCAGGGTTTTAAAGGTAAAATTTCACTATTTCCTCTTTTTTCAAAGTATTCATCTACTTGAAATGCAGAGCAACACATACAGAGAGACAGAGAGAGAAAGGGTGCTCTTCCACCCACTGGTTCATCTCCCAAATGCCAACAGCTAGGACTCTGCAAGTTCTAAGCCAGGAGCCCAGAACTTCAGTTTAGTCTCACAAATGGGGGGCAGTGGCTCAAGTATCTGAGTCCTCAACTGCTGCCTCCAGGGTGCTAGCAAGAATCCAAACTGGGGCCTGGCGACATGGCCTAGCAGCTAAAGTCCTCGCCTTGAACGTGCCGGGATCCCATATGGACGGCAGTTCTATCCCGGAAGCTCCACTTCCCATCCAGCTCCCTGCTTGTGGCCTGGGAAAGCAGTCGAGGACAGCCCATGCACCCGTGTAGGAGACCCAGAAGAAGTTCCTGGATCCTGGCTTCGGATCGGCATAGCATCAGCTGTTGCGCTCACTTGGGGAGTGAATCATCGGACAGAAGATCTTCCTCTCTGTCTCTCCTCCTCTCTGTATATCTGACTTTCCAATAAATAAATAACTCTTCAAAAAAAAAGAAAAGAAAAGAAAAAAAGAATCCAAACTGGAAGCAGAGGATCCAGGACTTAAACCAACTCTCTGATACAAGCATCCCCAGCAGCAGTTGAACCAGCTGTGCCACAGGCCTACCCTTGGTGCCACTTTAAAAAAAGGAAAGAAGGAAAGAAAGAAAAAAAAAAAAAAAGAATAGCAGCTGGAGGGAAAAATAAGGAGAAGAAATAGCCAGGACCTGACTGTGAGAACCAGACACAATTCTAAACTTCTGAGAGAGCTTGCCAGCACCTCCCTAGATCAACCTGAGATAATCAACTAGTAAAGTAAGGGCTGTAAAACAAACCTAATGGTTTATATTCCCTACTTTATCATTTGCCACTATCATATATCACTGCCCTTTCAACTCCTTTATTCTTATTTTCCAGCCTTTTCTCTTGTAATCTGCCCTACTGCCCAGGTAGAAAAAGGAGGTTTCACAATACTCCTTACCTCTCCCTCTCTCTTTGGGAGCCTTTAGCTAACACAACTTCACTTGCCAAAGAAGCACTGTGTATCAAGAAACAAAAAACAAAGAATGCAACACAATGGAAAAAGCAAGAGAGAGGATACCTAAAGAGGATATGGCTGGGAGTCTTTTGGGGAATTTGGGGAGAGTCATAAGAATTCAAGTATTCAATTCCACTGCAGATTATACAATATACAGTGGTTTACCCTATTGGACAGTCTCTTATGAATGGGGAAAACATCCTCAGTGGTTCCCTGCCTACCAATTACATCCACCAAGAAAAAAAAACAACTTTTCTGTTCCTGGTTATCTAAATTGAATGTAGAGCCAAACAATCTAGAAGGCAATGGCATAAATCTCTAGAGTCACTGTTTTTCTTTGCTCGGAATGTATCATATTCTTGCCACAAGTCCGTTCACTGAAATGAATAAAGACCAACATCAAATTCCTTACTCCAGGGGTTTAATTATGCTGGGCCCTGCTCCAATTTCCCCATTACATGGAGTTGGAACTGCCTGGCTCCATTAGGTTGGCCACCCAGGCTGGCGCCTGAAAACCCTGATGGTACTGACCTTCCACCCAGCAGGCAGAAGCAAAAGGTGAAGTAACAGGAATTTCCCAGGCAGTTTTGTCCAGAGGGGAATAAATGTATTTTTCCCTAAGTCCCACTGTTTCTGAGCCTCAGTTTTTATCTGTTAATATATGTCAGATCTCACCTACAAGCAGGCAGGGTGCATGCAGACTCTACCTCCACAGGAAACAGGTACAAGTCTACGTCCCAATCCACAGATCAAGGTCAAGCCTTGATTGGCAGCCCCCAGCGCACAACCTGAACTCTTGTTCAGACTGTAGGTTATGATTTACATCAGCAACCACTGCATCATCTCAGGCCCTCCACTGACGGCACTTTATAAAGCCTTGCACTCCAGGCTCCTCTGCAGCAGAACTGCTGGTAAGGTTGTCAGTATAAACAATTAATGGTAAGTAGCAACAACTGAAGACCTCAACATTAAAAAAGACCAGTAGAGAGTGAGACAGGCTAACCTGCCATGGAACACTCTCTGCTTCCTGAAAGCTTACAGACAGATAGGACAGACATACCCAACTGCATCTACAGAGCCACTGGCAAACAGAAAGGAAGCCTCTCTTCAGACACACCCCAACAAGGTCATGCTCCACCACACATTAAAAACAAAAGCAAAAACAATCCCTGGGCCCTGCGGCGTAGCCTAGTGGCTGAAGTCCTCACCTTGCATGTGCCGGGATCCCATATGGGCACCAGTTCATGTCCCAGCAGCCCCACTTCCCACTCAGCTCCCTGCCTGTGGCCTGGGAAAGCAGGCGAAGACGGCTCAAAGCCTTGGGACCCTGCACCCTCGTGGGAGACCCCGAAGCAGCTCCTGGCTCCTGGCTTCAGATCGGCTAAGCTCAAGCCATTGTGGCTACTTGGAGAGTGAATCATTGGACAGAAGATCTTCCTCTTGGTCTCTCCTCCTCTCTGTATATCTAACTTTGCAATAAAAATAAATAAATCTCAAAAAAAAAAAAGAACCTCTAACAATATGATCTAAGTATATAGCACACGGACTTAAATAATGTATAGCTCTCTGCCTGGATGACCCATGCCAAGAGAGGCAAAACCTTACCCTCCAATGATATCCACATATATTGTCTTTTAGGACATCCAAGAATAACAAAGACCTGTGTTTTAGCTAAAAAGGCCTTTAAGCCCGGAATAGTCACAGGTTCTAAGTCCACGGGTACGCATATGGTGCAGCACATTAAGGTGCTGCTTGGTACTCTCACTACCCAGACTGGAGTGCCAGTTCAAGTCTGAGATGTTCTGCTTCCAACCTAGCTGCCTAATGACACATCTCAGAAGCAGCAGACGATGAGTCAAGTACGTGGGTCCCTGTCACACCTGGGAGACATGAATGGAATTCCTGGCTCCTGGCTTCTGCCTGGCCTAGCACGCTTTTGCAGAAAGAACCAGTGGATGGAAAAAAATCGCTCTTTCTGTCTGTAATTCTCGTTTGGGCCTTTTAAAAAAAAATACAAACTGATTTTTATTTTCATTTAATTTTTTTTATTGCAAAGTCAGATATAAAGAGAAGAGGAGAGACAGAGAGGAAGATCATCCATCCGATGGTTCACTCCCCAAGTGGCCGCAAATGGCTGGAGCTAAGCTGATCCAAAGCCAGGAGCCAGGAGCTCTTCCAGGTCTTCCACGTAGGTGCAGGGTCCCAAGGTTTTGGGCTGTCCTCAACTGTTTTCCCAGGCCGCAAGCAACGAGCTGGATGGGAAGCTGGGCAGCCAGGATTAGAACCAGTGGCCATATGGGATCCCAGCATGTATAAAGTGAGGAATTTAAACACTAGGCTACCGTGTCAGGCCCCCTGTCATAATTCTCTCTGTCACTCCACTTCCAAACAGATAAAATATTTTAAAAATAATTCCAGGGCCCGGCGGCATATCCTAGCAGCTAAAGTCCTCGCCTTGAACGCGCAAGAATCCCATATAGATGGCAGTTCTAATCCTGGCAGCTCCACTTCCCATCCAGCTCCCTACTTGTGGCCTGGGAAAGCAGTCGAGGACAGCCCAAAGCTTTGGGACCCTGAACCCATGTGGGAGACCTGGAAGAAGTTCCTGGATCCTGGCTTCGGATCGGCATAGCATCAGCTGTTGCACTCACTTGGGGAGTGAATCATCGGACAGAAGATCTTCCTCTCTGTCTCTCCTCCTCTCTGTATATCTGACTTTCCAATAAATAAATAAATCTTTAAAAAACAAAATTCCGGGCCCGGCGCGGTGGCGCAAGTGGTTAAGTCCTCGCCTTGCACGCCCGGGATCCCATATGGGCGCCGGTTCTAATCCCGGCAGCCCCGCTTCCCTTCCAGCTCCCTGCCTGTGGCCTGGGAAAGCAGTCGAGGACGGCCCAAAGCTTTGGGACCCTGCACCCGCGTGGGAGACCTGGAAGAGGCTCCTGGCTTCGGATCGGCATAGTATCGGCCCGTTGCGGCTCACTTGGGGAGTGAATCATCGGACGGAAGATCTTCCTCTCTGTCTCTCCTCTCTGTATATCCGCCTTTCCAATAAAAAATAATAAAAATAAATCTTTAAAAAAAAAAAAAAACAAAATTCCAACCCTGTTAGACCAGCTTAATCTGACATGTCACCTCACTACTCCAGGCCTTGGCCTTCTCCTCTGTAAAACAGGGCAAATAGTCTACTTCCCCTCTGATTCAAAGGTTAGTTTTTCTTAACATGTTCCCACAAAACCTATGAATAAGTACCTGGTAACAAGACAAGTATTTTTGAGGATTCCCAGAAGCAAACAAGAAGAAGAAATGAGGAAGGGAGACTTCCCTCTGCTAAATGTATTTTCTTTTATAAGCAAATCATGAAAACCACTTCTAGGCAGGCAACATGAACCTCACTCACATGTTTTTCCAAATAAGGCAGAGGGTGAAAAGAGCATTTGGCTTTGCAGAGGTAGGCCTAGGTTCAAGTTCTAATTCTGCCACACATTAGCAGCATGACCCCAAGGGAAGTCATCCAGCAGCTCTGAAACTTTCATCATCTATGACACAGATGGTACTTGTAGCCTCAGGTTTGTTCTGAGGATTAAATGAAACCCATGTGGATGAAGTAAGTCTCTGGCATACAGCAGTATAGAATATAGACAAGCTTTCCCTTTTTATTGCTTTATATGTGATTATGCAACATCAAACAAAATACCATCTTTGCTCTCCCTTTGAAAGCAGCATCAGGAGCTAAACCAAGCACTGCTGAGTCATTTCCATGATTCTCTAAGAATGCTCGGGAAATCTGACTTTGATTTGAGACTCTATGGATTATTAATGAAAATCCTTGTTAGACTATAGTAAATATCAGAAAAAAGAGTTGGGTTATTCCAGATTTTAATTCTATATATTCAGAAAAAATAACAACATGGTGAGGGTTTTTAAAGTAAAGAACAAATGTTAAAGCATGAGCTGCTATACTGACAGAGAAAAAGTTTTTCTCAGGTGTTGTCGAAGTATTGTTACCCACTGGACAGTGAGTCCTTTCACTCAAGGATGCATTCCCACACCACTACAGGAGCACAAAGAACATTGAGGCCTGCCTTTCTGGAAGCACCACCACTCCTCCACAGCTTACTTAAAAGCACTAGCTACTAATGCATCCACCAATCCCTCATTTATTCTCAAACACAACTGTTAGAGTGACAGGACAAGCAACCCTGATCCAGCTGGTCCCGCAGGAGCTTCGTGATGCCACTCTCCACTCACCTCTACACTGTGATCCCTGAAATTGTTACACATTCTTTTGAGCAGATAAATAATCATAACAGCAGCAAACACTCACAAATAGCCTTGCACCATCATCTGCTCTAAACACCTTAAACTTATTAATTCACCTACTCTGCCTATCAACATTATAAGGTAATCACTATTTAGAGATCTCTGAAATATCTCAAGCAGACTCCTTATTATGTCACAGACCTATGATAACGTTCATTAAGCTGTGTCAACAGCCTACTTACTCTCAGCGCATCCTACATAGCTCTTCTCAATTACTTTGCATGGGGATGGGCACTGTGGTATAGCACATCAAGCCACTACTTGAGACATCCATTTTCTATATCTGAGTGCCAGTCAGAGTCCAATTTTTTTTAAAGATTTACTTATTTTATCGGAAAGGCAGATATACAGAGAGGAGGAGAGAGAGAAGAACTTCCGTCCATTGATTCACTCCCCAAGCGGCTACAATGGCCAGTGCTGCACCAAACCGAAGCCAGGAGCCAAGAACTTCTTTCCGGGTATCCCACATGGGTGCAGGGTCCCAAAGCTTTGGGCCGTCCCCGACTGCTTTCCCAGGCCACAAGCAGGGAGCTGGATGGGAAGTGGGGCTGCTGGGATTAGAACCGGCGCCCATATGGGATTCTGGCATGTTCAAGGCGAGGGCCTTAACCATTACACTATCATGCCAGGCCCCAGAGTCCAAATTACTCTTCTTCTAGCCAAGCTTCCTACTAGTGTGCTGAGGAAAGCAGTACATGATGCTTCAAGGGCTTGAGTGTTTGCCACTTATGCAGGAGTCCTGAATGGATTTCCAGGCTCCTAGCTCAGCTTATTCCAGCCCCAGCTGTTGCGGGCATTTAGGGAGTGAATCAGTAGCAATTGGGATTTGAACTGGTACTCATATGAGTTGCTAATGTTGCAAGCAATGGCTTTAGCTATGGTGACACAATGCCGATCCTTCCTGTCTACTCTTAACTACCATCCTTTTCTTCCCTTACTCATTTTCTACGCTCCCCACCCACTTGGGATGCCAACACCCCAATCAAACTGCCTGCGTTGGAATTCCAGCACTACTTCTCATCACAGCTTCCTGCAAATGTTTCCCAGGGGAGGCAGCACATGAAGCTCAGGTACCTGAGTCCTTGCCACCCACAAGGGAACCTGGACAGAGCTGCGGGTGCGTCTCTGCAGCCTGACCCGCCTCCAGCTCCTGTGGGCACGTGGAGAATGAACCAGCAGATGGCAGCTCTCTTTGTTTCTATTTGTCTGATTCTGGATATATTTTTCAACTAATAAAAAGAAAAGCCCCATGATGCGTATCTCCACTATCAAGCCTTCTCCAACCACTACAAATCTCTCCTCTGGATGACCACTGGACACCCCTCTAGCTGATTTACCTCACAACACTGTAGGAAGTCCATTTCCCCCACACAGAAGAGGAAAGAGTCCATTGATATTGTTTGTTTGTAAGATTTATTTTATTTTTATTGGAAAGTCAGATATACAGAGAGCAGGAAAGACAGAGAGGAAGGTCTTCTGTCTATTTTTTCACTCCCCAAGTAGCCACAATGGCTGGAACAGAGCTGATCCAAAGCCAGGAGTCTGGGGCCTCTTCCAGGTCTCCCCTACGGTGCAGGGTCCCAAAGATTCAGGTCATCCTCGTCTGCTTTCCCAAGCCACAAGCAAGGAGCTGTATGGGAAGCAGGGCCACCGGGATTAGAACTGGCACCCATTTGGGATCCCAGACACACGCGGTGAGGAATTTAGACACTAGGCTACTGCGCCGGGCCCCAAAGTATCCATTGTTAAGACATAACACACACAATGAAGTATACCTGGCACACAGTGCACATTTAGTAATGCATATAAATGAATTATAAAACAGATATGTATACATAACTACCATCTCCATCCAAATGATAAAAAATAAATAAGTCTTACAATATACATCTGCTTTTCCTAGTTTCCTATCCAATACCAGAACTCAAGTTTTATAGCTTTTCTTATTAACAAAGAGAACCAGCCCCTCTTCATCCTAAATTAGTTCACAAGACAACAAAGCCAAGCCTGGCACGGTAGCCCAAGTTCTCACCTTGAACACGCTGGGATCGCATATGGCTCCCAGTTGTAATCCCAGTGGCTCCGCTTCCCATCCAGCTCCCTGCTTATGACCTGGGAAAGCCGTCGAGGATGACACAAAGCCTTGTGACTCTGTACCCACATGGGAGACCTGGAAGAGGCTCCGGGCTCCTGGCTCCTGGCTTTGGACTGGCTCAGCCCTGGCCATTGCAGCTCTTTGGGGAGTGGAACCATCAGACAGAAGATCTTTCTGTCTCTCCTCTTCTCTGTATATCTGACTTTGCAATAAAAGTAAATATATCTTTTAGAAAAAAAAAAAGACAACAAAGCCTACATTGCCCTTTACCTATGAAGAATACACTAGAAGGTTTCTATAAGGCTTTCTGCTTCAGTGAATATAGTAGGTAGAAAAAGAACCATCTTAACTGAGGTTGCAGGAGAGTCCCAGACACACCCAGCCACCCCTGCCCAGCTCCAGCCTTCACACCGTAACACAAACGGCACTGTGCCATTTCTGCGGCTACAACCTTCCAAGGCTGAGCCGCCTGAGAACTCCCCTGTTGCTGCAGGCAGATCTACACACCTGCAAAAGGCTCCGTCACACAGTTTTGAATTACTGTTTTTCATTACTGCTGTGCATTCTACTGAACCCTGCTGTGAGATAAAGTAGCATTATAGCAACATTACTGGTTATCAATGATGGAGAGATATTCAGGTTGTAATGCACTTCTTGAAATTGCAGACAGTGCAACATCTCTGAATCTTAACACAAGAGACAAAGAGTGGAGAAAAAAAAAAGGTGTAACTTACAGCAGACCACAGAGGTGAAAAAATCCCCTATTGAGATCTGTGAGCAGCCAAATCTCACACTAAACACTGAGGCTTAGGAAGCTGAGCGCAGAGATGATGGGGGTAATGCTTGCAGTTGAACAACATGCTGCACATGTCTGACGGGCACAAAGGAAGACAATGCCAGGAAATTTTATGGAGAAAACAAATTAGTTTTCTTTGAGAGTCAAGGGTGAGGTCAAGGAAATGGACACAGCAACACAAAGAGGGAAAAAGAGGACAAACAATTTTAAAGGAACAAGAGATCAGCTCATGGCATCAAAAGGTGAGCTTCACAGCAGTGTTCAACAATGAAAAACAACAGCTGTGAGAGAGTCCCCACTGACTGTGGGTGGAATCTGAATTTGCTGTCAACCCTGGGACTGTGCCACCGTAAGAGAGGAAGATTATTCCAATAAGTCTAATCCATACCCACAAATCTAAAAAGCAGAATCTTTGGCTAGTGGCAGAAGTCAAAGACAAGAGGTATAACAAGAAATTTGATAGAAGATCAGATGTCAGGGACCAGATTCTTCCCAATGCCTTCAACCAACAGTATGGCCAACAACTTGACTAGGTCTGTGAGTTCCCAAGCTAAGAATCCAGTCGGGCCCACTGAGTTGGGCCACAAGCAGGGAGCTGGATGGGAAGTGGAGCTTTTGGAATTAGAACTGGCGTCCATATGGGATCCCGGCGCGTTCAAGACTAGGACTTTAGCCGCTAGACCACGCCGCCAGGCCCTGATTTAATTTATTTTAATGTACTTTGCTATCAAGTATTTTTTAAAGATGAAGAATCTAATCTTTGAAGTCCTGAACCAGCACCGAGGGAAGACATAAAGTGAACAAAAGTCCTTTTTAGATCATATGTGATGTATATGGTATTTTCTTTTCATTTTTAGTGATTTATTTGAAATTTAGGGAGAGAAAAAAAGAAAAAGAGAGACGGAGTACTTTCATCTGTTGATTCACTCTCAAATGTCTGCAACAGCCAGGGCTCTCAAAATAGGTGCATTACAGGACGCGCTGTGGCCCAGTGCCTAAATCCTCGCCTTGCACATTCCAGGATCCCATATAGGTATCAGTTCATGTCCTGGCTGCTCCACTGCCCATCTAGCACCCTGCTTATGCCCTGGGAAGTAGTAGAGGTTGGCCCAAAGCCTTGGGACCCTGCACCCAAATGGGAAACCCAGAAGTTCCTGGATCCTGGTTTTGGATCAGCTTAGCTCTGGTCATTGCAACCCCTTAGGGAATAAACCCTAAGTGGAGGGGATATCTTTCTCTCTGTAACTCCTCTCTGTGGCTTTGCCTTTCCAATAAAAATAAATAAATCTTAGGCGCAGCGGCGTGGCCCAGCAGCTAAAGTCCTTGCCTTGAACGTGCCAGAATCCCATATGGGTGCTGGTACTAATTCCCAGCAGCTCCACTTCCCATCCAGCTCCCTGGTTGTGGTCTGGGAAAGCAGTCGAGGATGGCCCAAGGCCTTGGGACCCTGCACCCGTGTGGGAGACCCAGAAGAAGTTCCTGGATCCTGGCTTCGGATCAGCACAGCACCGGCCGTTGTGCTCACTTGGGGAGTGAATCATTGGACGGAAGATCTTCCTCTCCATCTCTCTTCCTCTCTTGTATATCTGACTTTGTAATAAAAATAAATAAATCTTTAATAAAAAAATATATCTTTAAAAAAATAGGTGCATTACACCCTATGTAAATAAGTCAGTAAAATCATAAAAAAAGTTAAAGTTTTGATTCCCGTAACCCATTCTTAGAATTTACTCCAAAGAAACTGAAAAAGACATAAAGATGCATATACAGATGAGCAGAAACAATTCCATTCAGTATTCAGATTGATTAACAATAAATCAGGGTATACCCATTAGATACATTTCATATCAAAAGTAATAATTACGGGACCAGCATTTTGGCACACTGGGTTGAGCCACTTGCAATCCTACCTGGGTACTGGTTCAAGTTCCAGCTGATCCACTTCCCCGCCAGCTCCCTGTTTATTTCTGCATAGGAAGGTTGTGGGAGATGGCCTAACTGCTTGGGCCCCTGCCACCCATGTGGGAGACCCAAAATGGGTTCCAGGCTCCGGCTTCGGCCTGGCCCAGTCCCAGGCCATTGCAGCCATTTCGGGAGTAAACCACTGAATTGAAGATCTCTATCTCTTTTTCGCTCTCTCTTTCCCTTCCCTCCCTATCTGCAATTCTGCCTTTTATATATCTTCAAAAAAAGAAAAAAAGCTGTATTAACCATAAGCATATTAAGTAAAAAGCGTATTACAAAGCCATGTGTATAACATAATTTTAATATTGTAACAAATACCCATGTAATGCTACTTTTTTCTTATAAGGAAATGTTGAGTTGAGACAATTTCTTTTAGAATATGGAAACTCTATTAGAGAGGTCAGATGAATTTGAGGAACCAAAACAAGCCTGAATGATAAACTGTCATCTTCCTGCACAGATTATGTTCTTCAAAGCTTCCAGAAGGGAACTCACCTAAATTGGAGCCATAAATGCAGAGTGCAACTGGAAAATACCTACAGGCCTTTATAGCCACCTGCCTGTCATTCTAACATCAGAAGGAAACTCACTAAAAATCTCTTCCACACAATTCAGATAATGGTCCTTTACTTATTACCTGCTGTTACCAAGACTTGATTTAAAAGCAGGAAAGAGGGTTGTGTCAGTGTGCGGTCCCCGGAAAGCAGAAAGGAGGCACTTCAGGCTGATTAAGGCCAGCATGATGTTCACAGCAGACAACCTCATTCTGCTGAATTCAAGTAATCATTTCAATATTCACTCTTTGTCAGCCCATGCCCGCAAGCGACATGAAAGAGAGGAAGCACACGTGCAAAAGCACACCCACACCTGCACACACCCAGCCACACACAGAATAAAAAGGCACATTTGTTATACTCTGCTTATCTCACACTAGGTAACTGTATCATTCTAAAGAACACACAATGGCTAAGTTTGAATTAGTTGTTATTCATAAGGTGCAATGACTTCAAAACCTAACAGCCCCAGCTCACCAAAAAATTATTAGCCATTATTGAAATTCCCTGATCTGCACCATCTTCTATTTCCACTGAGAATTAAATCATCTTCCTATGAAATATGAAGGAGAGAAAATGACATTGTGATGGTTCACTAATAACATTTACACACATGAATATATGACTCACAGACATTTATGTTTAAAGACATAAATGTCAGGTTCGGTGTTGTGTTGTAGCATATACAGCTACTGTCTGCAGTGCTGGTTCAAATCCCAACTGCTCCACTTCCAATCCAGCTCCTTACTGATATGCCTAGAAAAGCAGTGGAGGATCGCCCAAGTTCCTGGGTCCCTGCATTCACATGGGAGCTCCAGAAGAAGCTCCTGACACCTGGCTTCAGTTTGGCCATCTGGAGAGTGAACCAGCAGATGGAAAATCTCTCCTTGTTTGACTCTCCATCTCTTTCTCCCTAACTCTGCCTTTCAAATAAATAAGTCAATCTTTAAAAAATGTAAAGTCAGTCACTTCAAAAGGGTTATATATTTGTAAACTGCATACCCTTGAGTTAAATCCACAACATACATAAAGAACACTAAAAACTCACAGTAAGAAGACAAAACAAGACATGGAGACCTCAACAGAGATGTAGGGATGATGGGAAGGAAAAAAAAATCAGAAAAATGTTTTAAAAAAAAACTCAACTCCATTGGCCATTAGAGAAACACAAATTAAATCCATGGTGAGATGTCACTACATTAAACACAATGACACCATCAAAGGCTGGCAGAAACATGGAGGAAGTGAATTTTCCCACATTGCTGGTAAGGATGCAGAATGTCACAGGCCCTCTGTTCACCCACTGGCGCAATAAAGAAATGGTAACTTTGGTTCACACAGAACCAATGCTTCCAGCAGTTCTGCCAGGGGATGCCAAAAACCAGAAAAACCCAAATATCCTCCAGTGGGTAAATGGAAAACCAAATGAACCCACCTGTAAGTAGAATACCATTCAGTAGTGGTTAAAAAAATATGACCACTGGGAGCCTGGCATGGTAGCCTACTGGTTAAAGTCCTTGCCTTGCACACACCAGGATCATATCCAGGTACTGGTTCTAATCCCGGCGGCCCCTCTTCCCATCCAGCCCCCTGCTTGTGGCCTGGGAAAGCAGTTGACGACGGCCCAAAGCCTTGGGATCCTGCACCTGCATGGGAGACCTGGAAGAGCTCCTGGCTCCTGGTTTCAGACTGGCTCAGTTCCAGCCATTGCAGTCACCCGGGGAGTGAACCAGCTTCACTATAAATCTGCCTTTCCAATAAAAATAAATAAATTTTTCTTTAAAAATATGACCACTTGATATGAGTATCAAGACATCATACACGCCTGACATATGACATTCGCAAAAGATTAAACTATAGTGAAGTGCAGAACTGTGTCCGCCAGAGGTTAGTGTGAGGAAAAGATGACCATAGGGACTTTTTTTTAGAAGACTGATGGGGCCGGAGCCACAGTATAGTAGATCAGGTCTCCACCTGTGGCACCGGATCCTGTATGGGGGTCAACCTGATTCCCAACTGCTCAACTTCTGAGCCAGCTCCCTACTAACGTGCCTGGGAGAGCACAACAGACCAAGTGCTTGGTCAAAGTTGTTCCTGGTACCTGATTTTAGACCAGCTCCAGTTCTGTGACACTTTCCTAACATACACACACGCACACATATACACACATATTAGAAAACATGACACAATAGCATTTCCCACTATTTTCTTTGCTCTTTTCAAAAAGCTACACTTAGATCCCATAAGTAAATAAACTAACAAATAAATAAAACCTGTTTTTAAGAGGCTCCATTTCCTCAGCTCTTTTCAATAAACTACATTTGATATATCCATAGTGTATCCAAAGTTTTTTGTTTGGTATTATAAAAAATCACCAGGAAGAGTCATCATTTTAGGTAGCTGCTGTCAAGTTGTGGCACATTTTTGTATTTTTGGGTCTGGTGGCGTGGCCTAGCAGTTAAAGTCCTTGCCTTGAACGCGCCAGTATCCCATATGGGAGCAAGTTCTAATCCCGGCAGCTCCACTTCCTTTCCAGCTCCTTGCTTGTGGCACGGGAAAGCAGTTGAGGACACCCCAAAGCCTTGGGACCCTGCACCCGCATGGGAGACCCCTAAGAGGTTCCTGGTTCCTGACTTTGGATCGGCAAAGCACTGGCCGCTGCGGTCACTTGGGGAGTAAATCATCGGATGAAGAATCTTCCTCTCTGCCTCTCCTCTTTTCTGTATGTCTGACTTTGTAATAAAAAATAAATAAATCTTTTAAAAAAAGATTTTTGGTCTTTTTTCTTTCTTTTTTTTTCTTTTTTTTTTTTTTAATTTTTATTTTTATTGGAAAGGCGGATGTACAGAGAGGAGAGACAGAGAGGAAGATCTTCCATCCGATGATTTACTCCCCAAGTGACCGCAGCGGCCAGGGCTTTGCCGATCCAAAGTCAGGAACCAGGAACCTCTTAGGGGTCTCCCATGCGGGTGCAGGGTCCCAAGGCTTTGGGCTGTCCTGGACTGCTTTCCCAGGCCACAAGCGGGGAGCTGGATGGGAAGAGGGGCCGCCGGGATTAGAACCGGAGCCCACATGGGATCCCAGGCATGCAAGGCGAGGACCCCAACCACTGCGCCACTGCGCCGGGCCCTCTTTTTTTTTTTTCCACACATTTGGCTTCTTCAAGCTGTGTTTTATTTTCTTGCTGCTTACCTTGGAGCACTTCTCCAGAACTGCCTCCTGAAACTTCAGAAATCCTTCCTGAACCTCCGCTTCATTGAGGAAGAAGGCGAGGAAGTGAGTGAAGGGTTGCTTTCTTCTAAAAGTGTCCAAAAGAACATCAATCCGAGTTCTGGCTGAAATTACGCCATTCCGATACTGGCCAGTGATTACTGCAAACAACAGAGAGAAGTTAACATTCCCAAGGATCCCAAGGGCTTGTAAGCAGATAGGCCCTTAATTTGTCCTCTCCCAAAAAGCTCAAAAGTTCAGAATGTGGGGGCCTGGCGCGGTGGCGCAGTGGTTAAAGTCCCCGTCTTGCATGCCCGGGATCCCATATGGGCGCCGGTTCTATCCCAGGCAGCCCTGCTTCCCATCCAGCTCCCTGCCTGTGGCCTGGGAAAGCAGTCGAGGACGGCCCAAGGCTTTGGGAACCTGCACCCGCGTGGGAGACCCGGAAGAGGCTCCTGGCTTTGGATCGGCATAGTATCGGGCCCGTTGCGCTCACTTGGGGAGTGAATCATCGGATGGAAGATCTTCCTCTCTGTCTCTCTCCTCTCTGTATATCTGCCTTTCCAATAAAAATAAAAATAAATCTTTAAAAAAAAAGTTCCGAATGTGGGCCCAGGTGATCGCTCAGAAGCTAACTCTTCACCATGCAAATGCCAGGATCCCACATGGGCATCAGTTCATGCCCTGGTGTTTTACTTTCATTTCAGCTTCCTGCTTCTGGCTTGGGAAAGCAGCAGAGGACGGTCCAAAGCGTTAGGACCCTGAACCCAAGTGGGAGACCCAGAAGAAGCTCCTGGCTCCTGGCTTTAGACCAGCTCAACTTCAGTCCCTGTAGCCAACTGGGGATTGAACCTGAAGATGGAGGATCTTTCTGTATCTCCTTCTCTCTGTAAATCTGCTTTTCCAATAAAAATAAATCTTAAAAAAAAAAGAAAGGTATCTCTTTCTGTAACTCTTTCAAATAAATAAAATAGAAAAAAAAAATTTTTTTTTAAGTCAGAATGAGTATATAAATCTGAGCAGGGGTCAAGTTCCAAGAGGCTGCTCATGAACTCTGAAGACAGAAAATACAGTACACCTTCTATAGCATGGTAGGATAGATGAGGTTTACAACAATTTTTTTAAAAGATTTCTTTGTTTTTTTTTTTTTTTTGGTTTTTTTTTTTCTTTTTTTTTTTTATTGTTGCTTACATTATATTATGTAGTACAGTTTTATAGGCGCTGGGGATCCCCCCCACCCCTCCCATCTTTGTTTTTATTAGAAAGGCAGATCTACAAAGTGAAGGAGAGACAGACAGAAGTATCCTCCATCCGCTGGTTCGCTCCCAAGTGAACTGGCTGGAGCTGAGCCAGGAGCCTCCTCTAGGTCTCCTACATGGTTGCAGAGTCCCAAGGCCCTGGGCTGTCCTCTACTGCCTTTCTAGTCCACAAGCAGCGAGTTGGACAGTAAGTGGAGCAGCCAGAACATGAACCAGGGCCCACGTAGGATCCTGATGTGTGCCAGGTGTGAACTCTAGCTACTAGGCTACCATGTTGGCCCCAATTTATAACAAATTATTATATACTTATAAAGAGAAATTTGAAGGTTCTATTTTTTTAAAAGATTTATTTATTTTTTATTACAAAGTCACATATACAGAAAGGAGGAGAGATTGAGAGGAAGATCCTACGTCTGATGATTCACTCCCCAAGTGACCACAACGGCGGATGCTTTGCCGATCCGAGGCCAGGAGCCAGGAACCTCTTCCAGGTCTCCCATGGGAGTGCAGGGTCCCAAGGCTTTGGGGTGTCCTCAACTGCTTTCCCAGGCCACAGGCAGGGAGATGGATGGGAAGTGGAGCTGCTAGGATTAGAATTGGTGCCCATATGGGATCCCGGAGCGTTCAACGCGAAGACTTTAACTGCTAGGCCACTGCGCAGCCGGGCCCAAAGGTTCTAAACCCAAACTTTAAGGTGACAGACATGCTAATTACCTTGATTTATCATCAGACAATATAATACAGTTGCTCAGTGTTCATCACACTTAACCCCACACACCACAATTTTTATATGCTGGTTTAAAAAAATATGTAGACTGGGGCAGGTATCTTAGTATGGCTGGTGCATGCAACACCAGCATCCCCTATGGGTACCAGTCAGGTCCCAGCTGCTCCACCTCCAATCCAGATCCTTTCTGGAACACCTGGTAGAGCAGCGGAGAGAGGATGGCCCATGTGCTTGAGCCCCTGCCACAGGGTGGGAGACCTGGAGGAGGCATCTTATTCTGGCTTTGGATAAACCCAGTTCTGATTGTGGCCATTTGGAGAGTGAATCAGCAGATGGAAGACATCTAAGACATCTCTCTCCCTCTGTCTCTCTCATACTGCCTTTTAAATGAATAAATAAATCTTTTTTTAATCTGCTTTTTAATTTTTTTTAAATCTTTAAAACCATCTGCTGGTGCATTCCTCAAATGACCACAATGACCAGAGTTGAGCTAAAGGTAGTTGGAATTTCTTTACAGATCTTCTACATGGGTGCAAGCGCCCAAGGACTTGGCCATCCTCCACCGCTGTTTATAAGCAGGGAGCTGGATCAGAAGTGGAGCAGGTATGCCATGAATTGGTGCCCATATGGAATATTGATGCTGCGGGCAGATTAGCCTTTTGTGGAACCACGCTGGCCCCAAAAGTAAAATAAATTAAAAAAAAAAAAAACAGAAATGAAAGTAAAGGATGGGACAGGACTATATAGGGGCCAGCACCATAGCATGGCCAGCATCCTGTACTGGAGTGTCAGTTGGAACTTCGGCTATTCTGCTACTGATTTAGCTCTCTAGCCTAGTTGCTGAAGTCCTCACCTTGCAAGTGTCAGGATCCCATAGAGGCGCCAGTTTGAATCCCAGCTGTTCCACCTCCCTTCTACCTCCCTGCTTGTGGACTGGGAAAGCAACTGAGGACAGTCCAACATCCTGGGACCCTGAACCTACGAGGGAGACCCAGAACAAACTCCTGGCTCCTGGCTTTGTGTTGGCTCAGCTCTGACCACTGCAGCCACTTAAGAAGTGAATCAAAAGATGGAAGATATTTCTCTCTGTCTCTCCTTTACTCTCTAAATGACTTACCAATAAAAATAAATAAATCTTAAGAAAAAATACAAAAAAAATTTTTTCCTTGGGAAAAAAAAAAAGAAAAAAAAACTAAGTTAAAAAATCAGATACAAAAAAGCTACCTGTGGGCCCAGCACAGTAGCTTAACAGTTAAAGTCCCTACCTTGCACACGCCCCGGGATCCCATATGGGCACCAGTTCCTATCCCAGCAGCTCCACTTCCCATCCAGCTCCCTGCGTGTGGTCTGGGAAAGCAGTTGAGGACGGCCCAAAGCCTTGGGACCCTGCACCTGTGTGGGAGACCCGTAAGAGGTTCCTGGTTTCCGGCTTCAGATCAGCGCAGCACCGGCCGTTGTGCTCACTTGGGGAGTGAATGATCGGACGGAGAAATCTTCTCTCTGTCTCTCCTCTTCTCTGTTTATCTGACTTTGTAATAAAAATAAATAAATCTTTTAAAAAAAAAGATGGGGTAAGGGCAAAGCATGTCTATCAAGTCTGTAAAAGTTGGGTATAAAATGCTACGTCTGGTTTTTCAGCAGACGGAGAGTAACCTCAGTTAAGTGCTCTCATTTTTGAAACAGAAAACTGAAGAGGGCACTTGAAGAATGTCTAGAGATGGATTTACAGCCAAAGCTGTTGATCAGTGACAGATGAACAAATATGATAAGGTCGGAAATATTCTACAATTACAAACACTTTTAAGGATCAGAGTCTATGTGGCATGGGGCTATGCACCACAGGAAACACAGATAATAAAATGAGTAAAGGTATCGGGGTTAAATACTTACTTTCTTGAAAGGGAGAGAGACAGAGACACAAAGAGACAAAGATGTTCCAGCCACTGGTTCACTCCCCCAGTGCTTGCAAAGCCAGGGCTGCGCCAGACTGAAACCAGAAGCCTGGGACTCAATCTGTGACTCTCATATGGGTGGCAGGGACCCAGATACTTGAGCCACTACCAGCTGTCCCCCAGAGTGCATGGTAACAGAAAGCTGGATGAAGAGGTGAAATCCATTATACACGCTGACTTAGGACATAGGAAGCCCAACTGGCAACTTAAGTGATGCACCAAATATCCACCTCATTGTTAAATTTTTGAAAAGAATTCCCTGGGCCCGGCACAGTGGCCTAGCAGCTAAAGTCCTTGCCTTGAACGCTCTGGGATCCCATATGGGCGCCGGTTCTAATCCTGGCAGCTCCACTTCCCATCCAGCTCCCTGCTTGTGGCCTGGGAAAGCAGTCGAGGACGGCCCAAAGCCTTGGGACCCTGCACCCGCGTGGGAGACCAGGAAGAGGCTCCTGGTTCCTGGCTTCAGATCAGAGCAGTACCAGCTCACTTGGGGAGTGAATCATCAAACGGAAGATCTTCCTGTCTCTCCTCCTCTCTGTATATCTGAATTTCCAATAAAAATTAAAATAAAATCTTTAAAAAAACAAACAAAGAATTCCCTAACTGCAAATGACAAAATCCTTTTAAAAGAGTCCCCTAATGTCCCATAACTTGAGACTGCAAAACAGGAAGATCAGATTCTTGTCTAAAGGACAAATCCAAGCCTCCTATGTCAATCCCTTCTCCAGTTTCTCTAATTCAGAGGATACAAAAGATGAACAAGAGACAGCAAACAAAATCAATCCAACCACAATCTTGTAATCACATTACAACTCAATTTGCTCTAACCAACAAAGTTGATTTTTCTATATATTGCTTCCCTACAAGACCAATAAACCAGCTTATCTCCTTGCATTTCAATTAAATTTGCCCCACTACATTCTAACTTTAATTGGACTAACTAGTTTTTTGCACTGCAACACTCCTGTTTCCTAAGGTAAATGGAATCTTCACAACCTGTCTACTGCTTCAATCAGCTCCCTTACCTTAAAATGGCTAGGGGTGTGGGCAGCAGTGTCCCACAAGTTATGGCTCCTTCTTCAGCTTCAGCATCTCTTATGTGCACCAGTTTGAGTCTTGGGTGCTCCACTTCCAATACTGTTCTTTTTTTTTTTTTAACATTTATTTATATTTTTTATTGCAAAGTCAGATATACAGAGAGGAAGAGAGGCAGAGAGGAAGATCTTCTGTCCGATGATTCACTCCACAAACAGCCACAACGGCCAGAGCTGCACCAATCTGAAGCCAGCAGCCCAGAGCTTGGAACCTTTTCTGGGTCTCCCATGCAGCTGCAAGGTCCCAATACATTGGGCTGTCCTCAACTGCCTTCCCAGGCCACAGGTAGGGAGCTGGATGGGAAGTTCCTGGCTCCTGGCTTCGGATTGGTGTAGCTCCAGCTATTGCACTCACTTGGGAAGTGAATCATCAGATGGAAGATCTTCATCTCTGTCTCTCCTCCTCTCTGTATACCTGACTTTGTAATAAAAAAATAAATAAATCTTTTTAAAAAAAGAAATTATAAAAGCACTTCAATAGTTCTTACTTTAACTTTCAAGAACATAAAATTTTTATGCGTTTTTAGTCTTTTACTTTAAAGATTTCTTTTATCTATTTGAAAGGCAAAGCTAGAGAGAGAAGAAAAGGACAGACAGATAGAGATTTTCCACCCTCTGGTTAGATATCCAAATATCCACAATGGCCAGAAAAGAAGCCAAAAAGAAGTCAGGAGGCAGGAGCTTCCTCAGGGCCCAGGTGGGTACAAGGGCCCAAGGCCTTGGCCCATCTTCCAATGATCAGCAGGGAGCTGAATCAGAACCTTCCAGAATCTTCACAGGATGCCAACATGGCAGGTGAATACTTTACATGCTGTACCAAAACGCAGGTCCCCAGTTTTCACTTCTTAGCTGTAATATTTATGTTTTTTTTTTTTAAAAAAAGGTCCTTCCAAAACATGACGCTCTTATGCTGGAGCTTACTGACTTTACCAACAGGCCAGGAAAAATTCCTAATACTGCACTGCTCTACATGAGCGCTCACAGAGAGTTGAACTAATCTGAAGTTTAAACATTTTAAGTTCATCAGTCACACTAGCCATACTTTGAGCACTTGCAGTCACCTGGCTATGGTTCCTGTTCTAGACCACACACACAGCACATTACCTTACTGCAAGAAGCTCTTCTGTATCGCACTGCCTCAAGGGAACCCAGGCCTGTCCATCAAGATACGAAGTATTACACAGCACAAAATGTAAACAGCACTTCTCAACTCTGCTAAAACTCAGAAATGATGGATGTTTATGAAAAACACAATACAGGAGGCTACTACACCATTTGACCTTAAAAAAAATCCTTTGTTTTAGAGCAAGTTTTTAAAAACCTTGCCCCTAGAGTGTCCCTCACTCAAAGCTATTGGAAAATAAAAGCCTGTGTCCTTGGTTCACTTGACACCTTATTGTGATTTATTCTACTAAATTATTTTTCCTCATCGGAGCAATTATTTGATTCAGGTTACATTATTTTATGCAACACTGATTTACTTATTTGAAAGGCAGTTACAGAGAGAAGGAAAGAGCGAAAAAAATTTTCCAACTGCTAGTTTACTCCCCAAAAGGCTGATGGCCAAGGCTGGGTCAGGCAGAAGCCAGGAGCTTGATTTGGGTCTCCCACATGGGTGCAGGGGTCCGAGTACCCGGGCCATCCTCTGCTGCTTTTCCAGGCACATTAACAGCAGCTGGACTAGAAGTGGCCAGGATTTGAACCGGTATCCACATGGGATGCCAGTGTCACAGGAGGCAGCTTTACCAGCTACAACACAGCACGAATCCTATGGCTACGTTATTCTAATTATTATCCTTACCTTTTCCATCCTGAACTGCAAAGCTAGGGTTAAATTTGAAAGAGCACTTTTAGGAAGAGTTGAACTTTATTCATTTCACTGATCTCACTGATTTTCTCTAATTCTAATCTGAAGTAATTCATATACTCCATTTCAAGCTTCAAAATCTTATAATAAATCTAATACACAATGAAATCTGGATACTATTGAATCAGTGCATGCTAAAGTATAAAATTAAAACTCAAGTACTCGGGCCCGGCGCGGTGGCGCAAGTGGTTAAAAGGTCCTCGCCTTGCACGCCCGGGATCCCATATGGGCGCCGGTTCTAATCCCGGCAGCCCCGCTTCCCTTCCAGCTCCCTGCTTGTGGCCTGGGAAAGCAGTTGAGGACAGTCCAAAGCTTTGGGAACCTGCACCCGCGTGGGAGACCTGGAAGAGGCTCCTGGCTTCGGATCGGCATAGTATCGACCCGTTGCGCTCACTTGGGGAGTGAATCATCGGATGGAAGATCTTCCTCTCTGTCTCTCCTCTCTGTATATCCACCTTTCCAATAACAAAATAATAAAAATAAATCTTTAAAAAAAACTCAAGTACTCATTCAGTATAAAGTTGCATACCATTCCATCTGGGATAGTGATACTGACACATAACAATAAGGCCAACAGCTGCGGATTCCCACAGAGAACCTCACTAAATGGTTCTGTTGGAGTGCCATTTCACATACCAGCAAAATTAACTCTAAATGTGACTAACTGGCTCTCACCAATTTCTCCATCTTGTCCAGGCTTGGGAATGCTGATAGATGTTTTAGTCTCCAACTCTATTTTCTTCCTGGTATCCCCTCTCTTTCCAACGATATGCCTGTAAAACAAAAATAGAAGAGGATTACACTGAATGTACCAGAATAGAAGTGTTTTAGCAAAAGTTCAATATTTACAGAGGAAATCATTAAGCTATTTAGTTCCACAGATGTGGAATTACTCACTGGCCAACAATGCTCAACCTATAAACAGGATAACCATGCTGACACTCCCTCGCTCTTTAGAATCAGATTTGAAAGGCTAGCCAGTTTCAAAGCACCTTTCTAGCAGGCAAGAGGTCTATGATTTGAAGGGGGACTATGCTATCCTTTGGGAGAACTATCAGTTAATCCTAAATTAAATAATCTGATTAATTTAATAAGCGTTAATGATAAGATGAGCAAAGAGTAGTATTCACCATTAGGATACATTCAGAAGAAGAATAAAAAGGTAATCCATAGAGCCTGGCACAATAGCCTAGTGACTAAATCCTTACCCTGCATCTGCCAGGATCCCATATGGGTGCTGGTTTGAGTACCAGCTGTTCCACTCCCAACCCAGCTTCCTGCTTATGGCCTAGAAAAGCAGTAGAAGATGGTCCAAAGCCTTAGGACCCTGCACCCATATTAGAGACCCAGAAGCTCTTGGTTCCTGGCTTCAGGCTGGCTCAGAGCTAGCCTTGGGAAGTAAATTAGTAGATGGAAGACCTTTCATTATGTGTCTCCTCCCTAAATCTGATTTTCCAATAAAAATAAATAAAATCTTAAAAAAAAAATAAAAGATCTGTGGTAATCCAGTTTGGGTTAGGCACTGTGACACAGTGAGTTAAGATTCTGCTTGAAATACCAGTCCTGGCTCCACTGCTAATAAAACTTCTTGTTAATACTCTTGGGAAGACAATGGAAGATGGTGCAATTGCTTGGGCATGCCATCCATGTGGGAGACCTATACAGAGTTCCAGACTCCCGGCTTCGGCTTCTCCACCGCAGCCCTAGACCTTAGTCACTGTGGTAATTCGGGGAGTAAACTAGATAGAAGATCTCAATCTATTTATACACACACAGAGACACATACATATATTATTGTGCATTTCAAATAAATAACATTTAAAAAAAAAGAAAAGATGTTTCAAAGAGGATTGGAATTACGTAATTTCCATGTGGTTTTTCTGCGTTAAGCTATGGCATAATTTTCAGGCCTTCGGCTTCCCAGGCCCTTTTAATTAGGAGAGCTTTTAATCAGATGCCTATTAATTGGCATGTGGCTAGTGGACAAATCTAGCAGAAGAAGGCAATTTGCTAGAAAGGTTATTAATAGTTTAGAATTTCAATAGTTGAGGTTAAAATCATTTAAACACTCCAAGCCTTTTTCTCACAAAAATGGAAATAACTAATATCTAGGTATCATAAAATTGTCAGAAGGTTAAAATGTAATCGTATATGAAAGAGTGTGGGCCTGGTGCAATAGCCTAGTGGCTAAAGTCCTTGCCTTGCACACACCAGGGTCCCATATGGACACCGGTTCTACACTTGATCTTAGCCAAAAAGCCGAGAAGCAACAAGACACAGGTTCTAATCCCAGCTGCCACACTTCCCATTCAGCTCCCTGCCTGTGGCCTGGGAAAGCAGTCAAAGATGGCCAAAGCCTTGGGACCCTGCACCCATGTGGGATACCACGAAGAAGCTCCTGGCTCTTAGCTTTGGATCGGCTCAGCTCCAGCCATTGCAGCCACTTGGGGAGTGAACCAGCAGACGGAAGATCTTTCTGTCTTTCTGTCTCTCCTTCTCTCTGTAAATCTGCCTTTCCAATAAAAATAAATAAATCTTTTTAAAAAAAAGTGTCCAGGAACTCTCCTTGAGCTGCAAACAGTGTGCGTGTTCTTCATTAAGTTCACAACAGTATCCTTCCATGTAAAAACAGCCAGAATCAAAGTAATGCAGGTAAGCAAAGAATATGTAAGTGAAAATTCCTTTCAAAACCATTCATTCCAATCTTGGCCACACAATGGAAATACCTTGGATTGTGAGTTTCAAAACCTAACCCCCCTGGGTCTTACCCTCAGAGATTCTGATTTGATGGGTCTGAGGTACACCCAGACACTGAGAGGTTCAAAAGCAACCAGGTGATTCCAAGATGTCCTAAGGCTGAGAATCACAGCACCAGCTCTATGCCCCAGACAGGGATTGCCAACCTTTGGCTTTGATCAATTAATTTGGCTGAGTTATTTCTTCCTTGACCGAAGTACAGAAAATCATTCATAGCAAAGAACTCTTCCTGGTAAATACTGTCTTATAATTAAAATTTAGCTGAATTAATACCTAATCTAATATGCAAGACATCTGGTCCATAATTACTACTAGGTATTTAGACTACAAAGCATTCAAAAGACAATCCAATCAGAATCAGACATCAAAAGAATGTTTACAAATCTCACCAATGAAAAACACACACAGTAAGACATGCTTTGTTGACTCAGTTAGGAAATGAGTCACATCTTTCTAAGATTATGTTTCCTAGGGAAAATGTCACATAAGCCTGCAAGGAAAAGCAAGCTGTCAGGGTTAGTAATATTCTCATTTGACCACATTCCAGGTGAATTTCATCTTTAACTATTTTGGAATGCTCTCAAGATTGGCAAAAATGAAACCATTTGCCTCTTGGAAACTAAAGGCACCTAATCCTGCATTTGTGAAATTCTTCCCACAACCCTAATGTGCTTGGACAGACCTAATGGTTCATGCGGTGTAACAGAGAAAAACAACCGAGACTTCCTAGATCAGCTTAGCATCACAGGCATCCATGCAAAGTCAGCCTAACACTGAACGCCTCTCGGGTTAACATGGGACAGTCCTGGGTGATCACAAAGCTTCTAAGCAATGACAGAGATGATTAGGAAGAACAAATCAGTCTTGGATAAGCATCAAGGGATTAACATACTGCCTTTAAGAAGTTTCTCGCCATGCTGGTAGGTGGAGTTAAGTCGGCTCAGAGGTGTGGGTATCTGAATCTCTCAGCCACATGGCTGTGGCTGGGAGAACACATGCCAGGCCAGGCTTCCTGCTGGGGATTCTAGATTCCCATCCAGTGCTGCCAAGCGGTGGGAGAATCCTGGCTTACAGCCAGCCAGAGCAACAACGGCACCATCTTGAGTTGCCTGCTGGCTGTCCAGTGGCAAGCTCTGAGGTCTTACGGGTCTGAAATTATTATCCAGAGACATGCATGGATAAGGACACAGTACGTGTAGGTGCGGAATTAATCCTGAGAGACACTCAATGACAGGGCCACTATACGTGTAGGAAAACAAGGAGATTGAGACTTGATAGTTTGAAGAAGAGAGACTAAAAGATCTGTATGGGTCATAGACCACATGGGAATCCGGAGTTGGGCTTGTTAGCATGCACCACCTCATGCCAATCCACACAAAAGCCAGCGTGAGGGCCTGTCTAGCAGGACTAGATCCTAGTATCTGACTGAATGTCACAACAGGGGACGGGTCACATTAGGCAAGGCCATGACACTATCCAGCACATGAGACTACCAAGTCCGGGGGTAGATTCTGTGGGGGATTTGTAGGCCAAAGCCTGTGAAAATGCAAGTCCCACTGGTTAGCTCAAGAGTTAAGAGTGGTGATGAGCTGAGCTAGGTGTGAACATGGAACCTGCCAACACTCACAGGTACTGGGGCCGAGAATAGGCTGGGCAGGTTCAGGCTGCAGCACCTACAAGTGCATCCTAAAACAGGGTGTGGGCCGGGCCAGGCCACAACATACACCAGCTAATACTAGGTGAAGACGGAGGAGCAGGCTATGCCAGGCAAGGGCATAGCACCCGCTGGCATGCATGAGATATAGGTCTTAGAGTGGGCCGAGTGGGAAAACTTGGGAAACTCCCCTAGTGGGTCATAGCTCCTGCTGGTGAGCACATGGTCCAGGCCTAGGAGTCAGGCAGGCAAGGTAGCTCCAACTGTGTGGGTTGGTTGTGGAAGAGCGCAGACCAAGCAGACCCAAGAAAACCTTAGCTCCCCAGGGACTGCAGAAACTAGGCTGGAGTGCAGGTCATGCCGAACTAGACTGTCACACCTACTGGTTTGCATGAGCCAGGGATGGAAGCAAATTGAGCAGAGCCAAGGTATAGCCCCTGCCAGCAGAGCTGGTGCTGGAGGCAGGCTGGGTCAGGCAAGGCTACAGCATCCAAAGGCAAAGCCCAAGACAGATGAGGGGCTATGCCAAGCTGGGTCAGAGCATCCACTGGCACATGCGCAAATTATGGCTGGGAACAGGACTGGTTGGGGAACAAAGGGGACACCCTGGCTGGGTTGTGGTTCCCACTGGCGAGTGCGAAGGCGAGAGTGGGAGCTGCTGTCTAGTCTGGGGATAGCTGCAATGTCCCTTAGCAGAAGTGTGGGCTGGGTCTGGGGTGTGCCAGATTGGGCTAGACTCCAGCACCAACTGGTGCTCGTGAGAGCCAGGGTAGGTGTGGGGTGGGCTAGGCTAGGTCTACATCCCAGCTGAGCCATGTGTGAGCTGTGTCTGGCTGTGGATCAGCTTGGCTGGGCTGTAACAACCGGAATGGGTGAAGGCCAATCAGGAAAGGCCATTGTTTCAGCTAGGACAGAAGGTGGACTAAGTAGGGCTGGCCCAAGACCCACTGGTGTGTGTAAGATCTGGCACTGGGAGAGGCTCTGATGGAGGGGCCTGGGAAACTTCTCTGTCAGGACACAGGTGAGCACAAGAACCACGATAGGGAGTAGTCCAGACCAGACCAGGGAAAGGTACCCAGCAGCATACATTTGGCACAGGTCAGGGGCAAACCAGGCTGAGCCGGTTCACACCTCCCACTGGTGAATCCAAGCACCAGAATGGAGTGTGGGTAAGGCCAGGAAGAGTTACAACACAAGCCAGTTCACATGAGGGCCAGGACTGGGGGCCAGCTAGGCTGGGCTAGGCTGTAGCCCCAACGAGCGTGGGTTGGAATACAGGGTGTGCCTGGTCTAGCCAGGCTACAGCACCCACAGGCAAATGCCGAGGAGAGTGGGCCATGCCAGACTGGGCTGCAGCACCCAACCAGCGCATGTGAGACCCATGTGGGAGATCCCAATGGGGAGGGGGTAAAGTCATTAGAGCGGCTGTGGAGGGCTTCCCTGCTGGACCACCATTCCCACTGCACAGCATGAGTTGGGATGGGGGGCAAACCAGGCCGGGCAGGGCTACAACACCTGTGGGCCTCATGTGGGCTGGATCAGAGGAAAGCCAGGTTGGGTTGACTGCTCCTACTGGTACAAGCATAAGTCAGAGTGGATATGGGCTGGTTGGGCTTTGCCGCAGCATCAGCCAATAGAGGCAGGCACAGGGGCAAATTCTGTCAAGTTAAACTGCAGAACCATCTGGAGAGTGCAATATGTGGGAGTGGGCCCAGAAGTGAAACAGTGGACACCTTCCTCCTGGATTGTCACTCCAACTGGTAAACATGAAAACCAGGTCTGGGACAGGCATGACTAGACAAAGTGGCATCAGCCAGAAGGTGTATGGACTGGATAGTGGGGGTGGTTGGGTTGAAATAGGGTTCAACGCCCACTGACATGTATGAGAACAGAATGGGATATGGGACAGACTGTACCAGTCTGCTGTACATACTGACAAGCACGGGATCTAGGCCGGGGGCGGGCCTGGTGGAGGTTATCGTGGGTCTCTACAACTAGGCTGCAGCCTCCACTAGTGTATGTGAGGGCCCAGTGTGCGCTAGGCAGGATCGGGTTGTACTGCAACACCTACTGGTTTGTGTAAAAGACAGGGCTGGAGACAGAACTGACCCAGCAACTACAACCACTAGCATGTGCATAAGCTGATTGGGACAATGGACTGTGCCGGACCCTGTATTGGCAAGCATGCACAAGAATCAGTTCTGGGATCACCTCAGAATAAGCTTCTATGCAGATCCTCCCAACTGATCTAATGGACTCAGAATCCCAACCATGGAGAGAATTGCAGGTTCCCTGGTCTGACTGTAGAGTGCATGTGTCAGAGCTGGGCCTCCTCAGTGGCTAAAACAGAGCAGTGGACAGCATATCCAGGTACACATGGAGGATATGGCAGTACACTGGAGTCCACAGAGGACACCTGGTAACATGACGAAGGACAGAGGACAGAACAAATCGATTAACTACCACAGCCAAATGTTGGCAGTGAATATCTAGGCAAACGGGGACTCTAAGGTGGACTAATTCAATCAGTGGATTCTGGAGAGATTTCATCGTGCTTGGAGTGGCAGTAATTTGGAACTGTTGAACTATCAAAACCTTTTGAGGAGGATCCTCAGAGCATGCCCCACATCAGGGACTCTGGGGTGGTGTCAGGTGACTGTCCTCCATCCCAGGGTGCAGAGGCATTCAGGAGGGTGGGTGTGGCTTCTCTCCTTGTCTCCCCCTTCCCCCAGATACAGGAAGGGAAACGAGAATGTGGAAAAGGTGATCATGATCTCACCCACCTTCCTATAGCCCTTGACCCAACCACCCTAATCAAGTATGTCAAAATCACCAAAAATAAAAATAATTATTTTTTTTAAAAAAGAAGCAGCCTCCCATCTCATACAGCACAGAGCAAGTAGCATGTAATTAAACAGAGAATGGGATAAATGCCACCAAAAAAAAGCAGAGGTGTTAATAGGGTAATCAATGTGTTTGGTGGGGATGACGGTATCAAAGCAAGTCCCTCAAAGGAGTAAAAAATATATAAAGATGGAAAAGACTCTAAGGCAAAAAGAACAGCAACACAAAGCTCTAAGTAACAGGAAGAAGCACAGCACTCTGGAGAAACTGAAAAAAGTCAGATGTGTGTAAGCACAAAGCCTGGGAAATGGTATGAGTTAAGCTTCAAAAACACAGGGCTGGGCCCAGCACAGTGGCCTAGTGGCTAAAGTCCTTGCCTTGAACATGCCAGGATCTCATATGGGCGCCGGTTCTAATCCCAGCAGTCCCACTTCCCATCCAGCTCCCTGCTTGTGACCTGGAAAAGCAGTCGAGGATAGCCCAAAGCCTTGGAACCCTGTACCCGTGTGGGAGACCTGGGGGAGGTTCCTAGCTCCTGGCATTGGATCGGCGCAGCACCTACTACTGCAGTTGGTCACTTGAGAAGTAAATCATAGAATGGAAGCTCTTCCTCTCTGTCTCTCTTTCCCTCTGTATATCTTACTTTTCAATAATAATAAAATAAGTCTTTAAAAAACAAAACAAAAACACACGGCTAGCTAAGTTACATTCAAGATTCAGGCTGGTACTCCGAGGGAATGGAATTCTACCTTCACAGGAAAGCCATTAACGGATTCTAAGCCGAGGTGGTAAAATCACCAAATCTACTTCTTAATATCATTCCACCTCAACATGAAAAAGTGAGAAGAGAGCAAGCGACTGTGGAGAGGCCAGGAAGCAGAGCATTTGCAGTCATCCGGACAAAAGGTACAGAAGTAAAGAGAAATAAGTGGTAAAGTCAAGCAACACATAAGAGGCAAAATCATCAGGAAAGACAACACCTGTGCAAGGTAATTTGTCCTCTGAAATTCTAGCACATGAAACCTTAAGCTATTTCATCAGCAGTAATCAAATACCACGATAAGCGTGGAGGACTGAAGAGTCGGCTTCCCGCTGAGTTTCCTGGGAGCCCCTGCCTGGGAGGCCGCAACGGGTGGGGGCTCTGACTCACTTGTAGAGCAGGCTGGGGGCCCTCATGGTAGTGCGGAATCCTTGCGGGGTCTGCTCCACATCGTAGGCATCACAGGGCTCATCGGTGTCCTCCATGGTGCCTGCACAAAAACCACAGCACCTTGCTCAGAAAGGCTGTCCCAGGAATGGCCCTGCCTGGGAAAACAGCCCTCTCCCCAGATGCCAGCCTTGCCCTCAACAGCAGGACACAGGTGCAAACAACCTACCCTGCAGACTATGGTTCTGTCATCCCTTCCGACTTCTCTCAGAGACAATAAAGCATTAAACAACCATATAGGGGATATTTTAAGTATTTCAAGTAGTACATATACATAGGAACAGTATTTAACGCTGTTCTCAGAAAGAAAGTAATAAAAATATTTCATTGTTGGGCCCGGCGCGGTGGCGCAAGTGGTTAAAGGTCCTCGCCTTGCACGCCCGGGATCCCATGTGGGCGCCAGTTCTAATCCCGGCAGCCCCGCTTCCTTTCCAGTTCCCTGCCTGTGGCCTGGGAAGGCAGTCGAGGACGGCCCAAAGCTTTGGGACCCTGCACCCGCGTGGGAGACCCGGAAGAGGCTCCTGGCTTCGTATCGGCATAGTATCGGCCCGTTGCGCTCACTTGGGGAGTGAATCATCGGATGGAAGATCTTCCTCTCTGTCTCTCCTCTCTGTATATCTGCCTTTCCAATGAAAAAATAATAAAAACAAATCTTTAAAAAAAAAAAAATTTCATTGTTTTTTGAAATATAATTCATGCAACAAAATTCACTGCATTCAAACTACACAACTGAGTTGTTCTTCAGATTTTTTTTTCTTTAAAGGTTCGTTTATTTATTTTAAAGGCAGAGTAAGCGAGAGAGATCCTCCAATCACTGATTGCCTCCAAATGTTTCGAAGCTCCATCGAGGCCTCCTAAGTGGATGCAGGGGCACCAACGCTTGAACCATCCTCTGCTGCCTTCCCAGCCACATTAGCAGAGAGAGCTGGAACAAGTGGAACAGCCAGACTGGCTCTGTCAGAGATGCTAGCAACACAAGTAGTAACTTTTATTTTATTAAATATTTATTTATTTTTTATTGCAAAGTCAGACATACAGAAAGGAGGAGAATCAGAGAGGAAGATCTTCCATCCGATGATTCACTCCCCAAGTGAGCACAATGGCCAGAGCTGTACCAATTCAATGCCAGGAGCCAGGAACCTCCCCCATGTCTGCCACGCAGGTGCAAGGTTCCAAGGCTTTGGGCCATCCTCTACTGCTTTTCCAGGTCACAAGCAGGGAGCTGGATGGGAAGTGGAGCTGCCAGGATTAGAACCAGCACCCATATGAGACCCTGGCACGTTCAAGGCAAGGACTTTAGCTGCTGGGCCACCACCCAGGCCCCACAAGTAGTAACTTAACCCACTATGCCACAATGCTGACCTACGTTTTCAGTATTAAGAAATTGGGCCCGGCACAATGGCTCAGTGGCTAAATCCTCACTTTAGATGTGCCAGGATACCATATGGGTGCCAGCTCAAGTCCCAGCTGCTCCATTTCCCATCCAGCTCCCTGCTTGTGCCTAGCAAAGCAGTAGGGGATGGTCCAAAGCCTTGGGACCCTGCACCTGTGTGGGAGACCTGGAATAATCTCCCGGCTTCAGATCAGCTCAGCTCAGCCCTTGTTACTAATTGAGGAGTGAACCAGCAAACAGAAGTCTCTCCTTCTCTGTAAATCTGCCTTTCCAATAAAAGTAAATAAATCTAAAAAAAAAAAAAAACCCTCATTCCACATGGTCTAGAAAAAGAACAAGAGGAAGCTTAAGGTCCCAAGACTAACGGGAAACAATGGAGATGAGGGGAAGGACAGCCCCTGGGCTTAGCGCCCCATGAAAGGCTTATAGACCAGGAGGGAATTGGAGCAAAAAATTCAAGAGCAATGTTATAGATTAAAAGCAAACTCAAGTTAGTTAACCTGAACATTACTTACATTTTTTTACCATAACTTACATTTTTGTAAGTCAACTCAACTTTTTATTTGTACAATTATTCCTACATTATTTATTTGTGCATCTGGAACTGTCTCTACATGACACACAGAGAAAAAGGACACGTAGCTTACACTCTTGGCCGGGCATGGGACTGAATCCTCAGCACATTTTGATAATTTACATATATATTATTCCATAGGATTGCAGACAAACCGAACTTAATTTTGTCACACAATATGAATGGTTAATATTAATGATGAACTAAAATGATCCCCAGTGTGACATTTAAGCCTCTTGTGATGAGGATGAACTAGAACGAGTAAGGCCCTGCCACAGAGGATGCCTCGGTCACCTTCCATTCAGCGGTACCTTTGGATGTGAGATGAGCCCGGGCAAATCAAAGATCTCAAATGTCAGCATTGACACAGATATTCAGGAAGACGAAACAAAGAACAGTTCCAACACCACAGGGTGCGCTGTACCTCTGCTCTGGCCAAGCAGCCACCCCAGTTACCTCGGTAAAAGTCCTCATCTTCTTCTTCATGCTGATAGGTCTTCTCCTGGATGGGGTTCTTCCTGTAATTCCGTCCTTCAATTCTTACAAGCTGTGGGCGCAGCACTTCCATGACTATTTCTCCAAGAAAATACTGTGGGGCAGTCTTAGAAAGATAAAAGTATCATTGTACCTCTTTAAATCAAAACCAAAGCCCAAGCTCTATCACATGGACCATGAAGTGGGCCTAAAAGGACACCTGATGACAATACATGCTAGGCGAGAGCAGGTCTGTTTTCCCCTGGCCCCCTTCTGCCAGCCCTGTCAGGGTAGTGGCTGCATTGTCCACAGGATTCCATCCCTCACTCTACACAGCAAAGCCATCAACTCTGTGTCACCCTTGGTCCACGTCTCTGAAGGAGCCTTCGATTACTTTAACCTAATCGTCTGTGTCTACCTAATCATTAGCAAAAGGTAGCACCCCTTCTAAATTTTACACAATAATCAAGACAATGAGGGATATTCAGCAGACTTGCTGATCCAAGAGGAGAGATAGGCCCTAGTTTCTTGTAGAAGTACTAGAAATAAAATCCCAACCACCAGATCCAGCTGCTTGCCAAAGCAGTTCTAACTTCCCTGGCTCCCTAACCAACCACTGCCCAACAGCATGGCCATCACTGAGATGCAAACTCCTGGCCGCTGCCATCACTTACAGAACCAATAGTTTAGGAAGCAAAGGTTCCTTATGGTCTAGTTGTGCTGAAGTTCAACTTACGTTCCCAGCACATATAGCCTGGATAGTCCTGAAGATCAAAATATTTCAGAGTTGCAAATAAAAATGCATCAACTCTTACCCAGCACACTACTGCTTGCCTCAAGCCTCCACGAGTCACTGTGACTGCTGTGTATTCACAGAAACAAGGAGTATTCTATTATGAAAAACAACGCAGGTGGCAAATCTGCTCAGATAAAGCAACAGGGGACAGGATTAGCAAGTCTGATGATGTCACATTCTAGAACGATTCAAAAAAGAAGGTTCTCCACACAAGTGAACTTTAACGTCAAAGTCGGCCCCTCAGAGACTTCCAAACTGTGGCCCTGACACACCTCAGAAAGGACTGGAATGACCGATTAAAGAACCTGCTTCGTGGTGGGTTTGGAAAAGAGCAAAGAGTCCTTTTCTTCAAGATGGTGGGAGAAGCGGATGCACTGAATCGTAAAGAGAGAACGAAAAACACGAGAAAGTCACTGCGAGGTGAGAGGAAAGGGGCTGGCGGCCGCGGGTAAACCAAGGCCGAGAGGAGCAACAGGAAGTCCTTTCCAGAAGCGCTTCCTTCACCTCACCCTCCGCCGGAGCCACGCCCTCCGCACGCAGCCCCGACGCCTGCGCGGGCGCGAGCACGTTGCCTGGCTCCGCGCCCGGGCACGAGCACGCCGCCGTCCCCGTCGTGGTGAGCGCCATTGCTCAGGCTGGTTCTGGGGGCGGGGCCGTGAGGGCAAAGTATCCCAAGCTACTGAGGTAAGTGTCCCAGGGCCCCAAGATCCTCGGAAGCTGGGTGGGAAGAGACCCCTAGACTCCTACCTGCCGGGAATAGGAAAATGAAGAAGGTGGGAGGACAAATAGGGTGCTGCCGCGGCGGGAATGTAAACTTCTTTGGGCCGCGCCGCACGCAGTGCGCATGCGGGCCGAGGCGGCGCCTGCGCAATGAGACGGCCCTGATGGCGTGGCTTCCGGGCTGAGGCCGGACCCCGGTGGGAGCGTGGGGCCAACCGTGGGAGCCGCCGGCCTTGCGACCCTTCCCAACTCCAGCCCGTCCCATTTTCCGTCGCAGGGTGGTTTGGATTTCGGTCGTCAGCGGAGCTTGGGGGAACCATCACTTGATGATGGACTGTTAAGCTGGCTGTGATCATACGTCTGTTTGAAGGGTTTTAGGAATGACCCCTTGTAAGGAAATAGACATATGTCAGTAAAGTAGCTTATAAACGCGAGGGCACCTCTGGGTTACGTCAAATCAGTGTTTACCCATCTCACCGGTGTGGGAGCAGCCTTCCAGTGTCCCCCAAAACAACCCCAACTTCCCCAATGTGGGCCAAGCCCCAGGATTCTCTGTCGTATTTATTCAGCAGAATCTTGGCTAAACATCCTTATGGGTCTAAACAGCCCAGGGAGAGACGGGTCTTTGAAAAGAGATCTCCCCAGTGAGGAGAAAACCATGTGACGCTAAGCTCTGCTGGCCCCCACTTAAACTGTGCTAGGCTGTTAGACTTGTTTATTCATCGATGGTGGTTCCTCCGGGAAGCACTGTGGTCCCCGTTCTGTGCTGGGCCTGGAGATTGCAATGACCATTCCTCACCCGGCTTTGCAGCTCTCAGGATTCTGCCTAAGGTTAGACACCTGTAAAAGAGAATTCTGAAGTACATCATGGAAGGATTTTTCATCCTCCTGGAGTCAGCTGCCTCTGCCTGAGCCATCGTGCGTTTGAGGCAGTGGCAAAAGGGAGGTGGGGGGTGGAGGGAGAGATCCAAGAGAACATAGCCATTTTCATGATTTTGAGTGGCTAAGTGCACTCGGCGTGTACTAAGCCGGTAACTGTGCAAGTGTATTAAGTGATGTCATCTTCTCACACCTCTGTGAGGTAGGTACTGTTTGCTGTTCCCATGTTACAGACATTGAGGAACAGGAAGGTCGTTTGTCCAGCCACAGGACAAGTAATGACAAAAGTGGGACTTGAGGCAGGGAGGCCTCAAGGTCTCAGTTCTGTACCACTGTTCCTCTTGGCCTAGCTCAAGATCGCGTTATGCCAACAAGCCATCACTTGAGAACTGTTAGGGCAGGTAAGCTAAAACCTGACCTGTAGCTTGGTTTAGTTTTGTCATCTATAAAATGAACACGTTAGGTTAAATGACCTCCAAGAAATCTATGGTTTCAGTCAGTCAGCATTCCTTAAAATTAGCAGCTACTGACTATCAAGCCAGGTATTATTTTTGGTTCAGATGCCTGCCCCCAGAATCTAGGCTTTAATGTTGATTTCACTTTGAACTCTGTCTTGCAACTTGCTGGTAACATTTAAAATTCAGATCTTTAGATCTAGAAGTTATTTAGGTGTCTCTTTCCACCTCAGCAGAAAACTGCTCATTTAAAGGTAGACTTGGACAGATTCTGTGCTCTCATTCTTTACACCTGGCCGATGGGAGTTGAGAGGGGTTCTGAGAATTTCCAAGGACATAGGATGAGCAGGAATTCCTTTGATTAGATTGAGCTGAGGATCCCATGGTTCCCTTTTGAAGCTCTTCAGCAGTTGCTTGGGTGCTTTAATGAGCAACTCCAAATATAAAATCTTTGCAGCTGAGTAGCGTGCTTCACAATGTGTAAGAAAAAGATTTAGAGTTCTAATTCCTAAGCGAAATAAAGTGGGGTCTCTAATGATAGGAAATAAAGATGAAGCTACTCTCCAAAAAGTGGCTCCAAATTTAACCTTGTCCAATTCTGTTTCAGTTCTCTTTAAAGAGCATTTAAAAATCTCTCCAGGGCCCGGCAGCGTGGCCTAGCAGCTGAAGTCCTCGCCTTGAACATGCCAGGATCCCATATGGGTGCTGGTTCTAGTCCAGACAGCCCCGCTTCCCATCCAGCTCCCTGCTTGTGGCCTGGGAAAGCAGAAACGGCCCAAAGCTTTGGGATCCTGCACCTGCGTGGGAGCTCCTGGCTTCAGATTAGCTCAGCTCTGGCCGTTGAAGTCACTTGGGGAGGGAATCATCAGATGAAAGATCTTCCTCTCTGTATATATCTGACTTTGCAATGCAATAAATAAATCTTAAAAACAAAACAAGAAAACAAACCAAAAAACCTTTCCAGCTACATTTTGACCAAGGGTGGCCCAAAGAAATGGATTTGTATCTAAATAGAAAAGTTACTGCCTTGTAGGTATGAATACAATTTTAAAAGTTATCAGAGGTCGGAGAAAAAAGGAAAGTAGATCTAGTAGTGAGATTGAAAATGTCAGTTTGCATTTTTAATAGGCTAATCACAGTGCTGCCTTATTGTTCCCATATCTCACTCCAGTCCTGATCAGTGTCACTTATGGACAAACCATGAAATCAAAAACAAAGCTTTCTTTTTCTGACAGCTTCACATACCACTGTAAAATCAGGGAAAGGCAACAGCCAGTGTTTCAGACTAGGAAACTACATAAATATATACATGTAAAATTACTTATATCAACATAGTATTTCCTTATTTTTCCATTTTTATAAAAAGTTTAAATTTATTACAATTTTTTTGATTTATTTATTTATTATTAGAAAGTCAGATTTATAGAAAGATTTTCCATCCATTGATTCACTCCCCAAGTAGCTGCAAGGGCCAGAGCTGAGCTGATCCAAAGCCAGGAGCCAGGAGCTTCTTCTGCGTCTCCCGTGCGGGTGCAGGGTCCCAGTGTCCTGGACTGGGATCTACTGCTTTCCCAGGCCACAAGCAGGGAGCTGGAAGGAAAGTGGAGCTCCGGGATATAAACCGGTGCCCATATCCCGGCACATGCGAGGCAAGGACTTTAGCCACTAGGTTACCACACCAGGGCCACAAGTATGTGAATTTTACAACTGGCAAGAAAGCATAATCAAAAGTAATCAACTAAAATTTTCTCTTTATTACAGATGTGAAGTATATTTTAAAAATCTTTTAAAGTCTTTTAAGTGGAGCAAAAATCACATAACACAAAATTGACCATTTTTAAATGTGTACAATTTAAATGTTAACTCATTTTATAGTTTAAGTTCAACAATTGCAATATCCGTGCAGAAACCATTAGCCACGTGTGACTGTTTAAATATTAACATTAAATACTAGTTAAAATCCAGCTCTTCAGTCATCCTGTTTTATAGCCAGGAACTGAGGCCAGTGACTGCCTTCTTGGACTGTTCAGAAATAGAACATGAGAGCATTTTACATCACAGTAGAAGGTTCCATGTGACAGCATAGTGCTAAGCCATTTTTCTTGCTCTTTCCTTCGGGTGAGACAACCTTTAACCTGGCCAACAAGTGTTCTTGTTTTGCACTTTTGTGAGAAGACCTGAATACAGTACAGCTTTTTCTCATTTGCGTTTGGATTTTTTTTTTTTTTTTTTTAAATTTGACAGAGGCTAAACACAGGCAGCTGCTGTATTCCTGGTCGGTCATGATTTCCAAGATTATTTTCCTTTTGTTTCCAGTTTTGGGATGCCACCAAGTGATAGGCTTTGGTATTACATTTGGGTGGGAAGGGTTTTTTTTGTTTTGTTTTGTTTTGTTTTTAATGTTTAATGCAAGGGCCAAGATGTATTTCCTAACCGATTTTCCCTTTCTTTGAAACAGAACACAGTGTTATGCTGGAAAATTTTATTTGGAAAATTTTGTAAGGGAACTCCTTGGTGTGGCTTAGTTGGAATGTATCTAGGACCAACTGTCCTGTGCAGCACAGTGGCTTAAGGTTCTCAGATGGGGTTGGCCCTGCCCAACTCCCCCTCATGATTCATCCATCACCTGCCGTCAACCCAGCTGACACAGAGTTTGCTGATCCTAGGAAGCAGTGTCTTCAGGAAACAGACTTTTCTTAAACGTATTTCCACTTCAAAACCTAAATGATATTTTGGCCTGAGGTATATTAAAATATTGAGGATATCAAGAAGATAGGAAAAAGGACAATTAATTCTTTCCTAACTGTGTTTCCCCTTAGGGTGCTAGAGTGAAACGTTGTCAATCTCAGGTCCATAAAAACTTGCAAGTTGCTGTTTTGCATGGTAGTGAAGTGAGACTGCTCCCCAAGAGGACATGGCCACCTCGTCTGCGGCGGCGGCGGCTGGCGGGGTCAGCAGCAGTTCTGTCGCTGGATCTGGTTTCAACGTCTCAGACCTCGCCCCACCACGAAAAGCCCTCTTCACTTACCCTAAAGGAGCTGGCGAGATGTTGGAAGGTGACTCAATGCCTTATTCATTTATTTATTTATTTAGCTGAATAATTTGTTTTCAACCCGCAATGAATATTAATTGTAAAGAAGCTGTGAAGCAGATTCCAGATGAGTTTGCCCTGGTTTCAGCTCCACCTTTTGTCGCTTGTCCCCATCTCAAAATAGTATCTTTAAAAACATTTCTTGTTCCACAAACAGAAATTATGAGCAGAGAAAAGACTTTGGACATCAAGGAGGTCATCCATTGTTACTCAGAAAAGTGATCTGACCATTTGACAGGAAGTCAGCACTAGAACCAGCGATTCTTTCTGCTTCCTTCTCCAGTTCCGCTTCCCTTGGCGCTCACCTGTATCACGGTGGTAGCTGTGTGGTGTCTTTTTCCTAGTATCATCTACAGACAGAGCACACGTCAGAGAGGTTATAAGAGGAAATGACAGCCACTCTCACAGTACTGTTGTGCTCTTGGGCCCCACTGCAGCCATGGCTGTATGGTCGTCCCAGCACCTGCGTCAGCCACAGTCCTGGTCAGCGCACAGTGGCAGACTGGCTGCCCAAGATCAGGCATAGGCTCCAACCATGAAGCTGTGTTGGTGGCTGAAGTTCGTGAACATGAGTGGCTGGACCCAGAGGGGAATGTAAAAACCACTTGGAGAGCTGTTTTAAAATGTATGTTTATAGACAGGTGCTTGGCCCAGAGGTTGATGATGATACCTGCATCCCACTTCAGAGTATGTGGGTTTGAGTTGCAGCTCCATTTCCAGTTCCACCTTCCTGCTGGAGTACAGCAGATGATACTCAGGTCCCTGGATCACTGCCTTCAAGGGGGAGAACCGGATTGCGTTTCTAGCTCCTGGCTTTGGCCCCTTTCCAGCACTTTCCGTTGTAGTCATTTTAGAGAGTCCATAAATGGGAGTGCTTTCTCTATTTCTCTGCCTCAAATAAAAAATAATAAAATATTTCTGGGCCTTGTGTAGAGATTTTTAGTATAACACAGGAATCTTCCTTTTTTTTAAGATTTATTTATTTTATTACAAAGTCAGATATACAGAGAGGAGGAGAGACAGAGAGGAAGATCTTCTGTCCGATGATTCACTCCCCAAGTGAACGCAACGGCCGATGCTATGCCGATCTGAAGCCGGGAACCAGGACCCTCTTCTGGGTCTCCCACACGGTGCAGGGTCCCAAGGCTTTGGGCTGTCCTCAACTGCTTTCCCAGGCCACAAGCAGGGAGCTGGATGAGAAGTGGAGCTGCCGGGATTAGAACCGGTGCCCATATGGGATCCATGGTGCGTTCAGGGCGAGGACTTTAGCTGCTAGGCCACGCCACCGGGCCCAGGATCTTCCTTTTTGACCAACAATCAGGACCTTTTCACAAGGAGAGTCTCCTCTTTTTTTTTTTAAGTAAGATTTATTTGGAAGACGGCGTTATACAGAGGGAGAGACGCACACATCTTGTGTCTGCTGGTTCTTCACTTCCCAAATGGCCATAGCCACTGGGGCTGGTGCAGGTGGAGGCCAGGCGCCTAGAGCTCCGTCTGGGTGGCAGGAGCCCGAGCACGCGGGTCGTCTTTCAGTGCTTTCCCAGGCTCATTTCCATGGAGCTGCATCAGATGTAGAGCAGCCTGGACTCAAGTCAGTGTGCACGAGGTACTGGCATCACAGGCAGCTGCTTCACTCACTACACCACAGTGCCAGCCTCATCATATTTTGAAAAAGAGAAAAAAATGCATATAAACTATTAATTCAGAATCTGCTTGATTTTGGTACTTAATTGCACATTGACCCTTTTGCCTTAAATATTCATATAAATATGGTTCAAAATTCATGTGAAAATGTCCCTGAAAAAAATGTAATGGAAGAATCTGTTTTTGGAGTGGTCTTTTTCACTTACATTAATCACAACTTTTTAAAAAAAATGTCTTTGGGGTAAGCCAAAGGAAACAGAAAAAGCAGGAAAATGCAGAAGTGCCGTGGGGCCGTCGTGTGTCCACATTGGGGTCAGGCTGTGGTGAGGGAAAACAAGCGCAGGAAGAACATGCGTGGGCTCCGGCCCTGAGCTGCGTGGACAGTCTGCACCCGTGGCCTTTTCCTGTCCTGCTCTGTCCTCTGAACACTCACTGCTTTCACTGTCTGGAGCGTTATTTACCATAATTGACACCAAAGATACATTATGACTCCAGTATATGCAGGCGATACAGGTTATTAAGGAAGCTTCCCACAAAATGAATCAAAAATTAGAGACAGTTAAATCGCTTAATGAATGTTAGAGCTGCAGCAGGGCCACCAGTGCCAACACTGATGCTCCGAGAGTTGCTCAGATCCCAGCTACAGGAGGCAGGCAAAGACACCAGAAAAGACACCAGAAAAGAAAGTCTTATGAGATTGGGCTGAATATTAATTTTTATTTTCTAACAGGTTATAGACCAATCCCTTTTAAGCCACCATAATGTATTTCATGCAGGAATAGCTGAATGTCCATTACAGAATGAAATGTATTAAATTTAAATTCACAGTGCATGGTTATAATTCTTTCCACTTTTCACTAGTAATCTTCAAACTATACTTAAAGACAGACTATGAAAAAGTATGGAAAATAACAGAGAGATAGCAACCACTATCCTCTCCCAGTCAGATCCAGAATATGACATTGGCAACAGGCATGTGACCTCGCTGGTTGTGCCCATGCCTGTGTCCTGTCCTGGACTTCTGGCTCTACTCATGTGCACAGCATTCCCGCTCACGCCCACCCTGGGAGGCAGCAGCGTCTGTCTTCTCTTTGTAAATCTGCCTTCCCAATAAAATTTTTTAGAAAATAAAAAACAGAGCCCGGCGGCGTGGCCTAGCAGCTAAAGTCCTCCCCTTGAATGCACCCTGGATCCCATATGGGCGCCGGTTCTAATCCCGGCAGCTCCACTTCCCTTGCAGCTCCCTGCCTGTGGTCTGGGAAAGCAGTCGAGGATGGCCCGAAGTCTTGGAGGGACCCTGCACCCGGGTGGGAGACCCAGAAGAAGCTCCGGGGTCCTTGCTTCGGATCGGCGCAGCACCAGCCATTGTGCTCACTTGGGCACATTGGACAGAAGATCTTCCTCTCTGTCTCTCCTCCTCTCTGTATATCTGCCTTTCCAATAAATAAATAAATCTTTAAAAAAAAAGAAAAAGAATCAGCGCCCATATGGAATCCCGGTATGTTCATCGTGAGGACTTTAGCCCCGAACTTTTCACTCTTTATAACCTTTGCTTGACCTGTAGGAGAAAGCTGATGCTACATGGTGTGTTACACAGAGTTTAATTACATTCTAAACGGAAGACACATTGCCCCAGACTGACCCCTTTCTGGAGAGATTTCAGGCTTAGATTTCTACAGACATCACATCTAATAGGATGTGGCTAATATGGAGCTGCAAATCAGTAAAAGTGTGTTCCTTAGGCACTGTGTGGCTTAAAAATATGCAGGTTTATTTTTGCAGGTGAGCAAGTTCTTATTTTCATAGCACCTGTGATTAAATATAAGTGGGCAGGAAACAGGCATTAGCTTAGAGGCTAACGTGCCTGTGACCCATGTCAGAGTATTGTGGTCCTGCACCAGCTCCTGGCTGCAGCTTCCTTCTAAATGCAGACCCTGAGAAGCAGTGATGATTCTCACTCAGATTCAAGTGAGTTTGTGCCACCCATGTAGGAGATGGAGCTTGAATTCTCAGCTCCTAGCTTTGGCCATGGTCTAACCCTGACCACAGTGGACATTTGGGAAGTGAACCAGCTACTGAGCCCTCTGTGTCTGCCTCTCAAATAAATTTTAAAAATTTAATTAATGAATGTAAATAAGAGGGGGCACTTCCAATGGCTTGCATGTTGATTTAACATGATCAACACAACCCTTAATTCTCATTGGTTTTTTTTGTTGTTTTTGTTGTTGTTTTTAAGATTTATTTATTTATTGGAAAGTCAGATATACAGAGAGGAAGAGAGACAGAGAGGAAGATCTTCCGTCCAATGATTCACTCCCCAAGTGAGTGCAATGGCCGATGCTATGCCAACCCAGAGCCAGGATCCAGGAACTTCTTCGGGTATCCCACACGGGTGCAGGGTCCCAAAGCTTTGGGCCATCCTCTACTGCTTTCCCAGGCCACAAGCAGGGAGCTGGATGAGAAGTGGAGCTGCCGGGATTAGAACCGGCGTCCATATGGGATCCCAGGGCGTTCAAGGCAAGGACTTTAGCTGCTAGGCCACTGTGCCTGCAGGGCCCAATTCTCATTGTTGATTTCCTTAAGGTTCAAGGTGGCCACGAGTGTTGTTGCATAGCAGGCTCTGGTACATGGTATACCTGCATCACAAGTTTTGAGTCCCAGCCTTTCTGCTTTGCATCCACCTTACTGATGGCCTGAGAACCAGCAGATACGGGAGACCTGCCTAGCTTTAGCCCAGTCCAGTCCTAGCTATAACAGTTATTTCAACAGGAAACCAGAAGATGGAATCAATCAATTTCAATATCTAGGGCCCGGCACGATGGTATAGTGGTTAAGATCCTTGCCTTGAACTCACTGGGATCCCAAATGGGCGCCAGTTCTAGTCCCAGCAGCTGCACTTCCTGTCCAGTTCCCTGCTTGTGCCCTGGGAATGCAGTCGAGGACAACCCAAAACACTGAGGCCCTGCACCTGTGTGGGAGAACCGGAGGAAGTTCCTGGCTCTGGGCTTCGGAGTGGTGCAGCACCGGCTGTTGAGATCACTTGGGGAGTTAATCATCGGATGGAGGATCTTCCTCTCTGTCTCTCCTCTTCTCTGTACATCTGCCTTTCCAATAAAAATAAATTTAAAAAAATTTTTTTTCATGATCTATATCTTTTTCTCTCTCTCCCTCTCTCTCTCTCTCCCTCCCCTTCCCTCTCTTTCAAATCTAAAACAAATTTTTTTCTTCAAGTTCAGACCACTTGGAACCAGGGATAAGGTCAGCTGCCCCCATGCCTTTTTTTCTAAAATGAAAATGAATATAATTAGGCTTTTAAACAAAGATAGGATAACGAACTCTGGCATATCATTTACAGAGGACAATAACAAATTATATCATTGATACCAAATGTTTACAATTCCCACCTGCCATAGAATTCAGTTAAACTGACTGTTGCTGCTTTCTTTAAAAAAAAAAAAAAGAAAGAGTGATGTCATTGGCTTACCTAGATGTTTAAACCAGTCAGTGCAACATTTAATTAATTGAAAATGAACTTTTTAGTCACTTTAGATGTCTGTTCACAATGACTTAGATCCAGGCCTGGCGCAGCAGTGTAGTGAGTGGTTAAGGTCCTTGCCTTGCATGTGCTGGGATCCCATAGGGGTGCCGGTTCTAGTCCCGGCAGCCACGCTTCCCATCCAGCTCCCTGCTTGTGCCCTGGGAAAGCAGTTGAGGACGGCCCAAAGCTTTGGGACCCTGCACCTGCGTGGGAGACCTGGAAGAGCTCCTGGCTCCTGGCTTTGGATTGGCGCAGCTCCAGCCATTGCGGCCACTTGGAGAGTGAACCATCAGACGGAAGATCTTCCTCTCTGTCTCTCCTCCTCTGTATATCTGCCTTTCCAATAAAAATAAATAAAATGTTAAAAAAAAAAAAAAAAACAGTGACTTGGATCCACCCAGAGCAAAGAGGGTACCAAGAGGGCTAGACGCAAATCCCATGTGTTCTACATCATGTAGAAAAGAGTTATGGGTCTAGCAAGATAGCTCAGTGGCTGAATCTTCACCTTGCAAACGCTGGGATTCCATATTGGCTCCAGTTTGTGTCCTGGCTGCTCCACTTTCCTTCCAGCTCCCTATTTGTGGCCTGAGAGAGCAGAGGAATATATCCCAAAACCTTAGAACCCTACATCCATGTGGAGCCCCAGAAGAAGTGCTTGGCTTCTGGCTTCAGATTGTCTCAGTTTCAACTATTGCTGCCACTTGGGGAGTGAACCAGCAGACAGAAGATCTTTCTCTCTGTCTCTTCTTCCCTCCGTAAATCTACCTTTCCAATGAAATAAATATTTAAAAAAACAAAAAAAAAAAAGGCTTGAATTACAGAATGTAACACAGCCTGAAGAATGCATATCCCAAGAATTATTTTATCGTTTCATTTCTTTCCTCTTTTTTCTTTTCTCTTTGCATCATTTTGGAGATAATATCAGAAGAAAGGCTTCTTGGTTGTGGATTTAAGCCATGTAGATGTAATATCTGAGGTTTTTCTTACTGATTACCTTGATTTCTGAACTAAGGTTTACCCTGTGTGAAACTCAGCATCAGGCCTACATGTGTTCATGCTGTCTTCTCACAGGACACCTAGCTCACCCACCTATGATTGATGGCTGGGTGCCTGACACCTCTTCGTGCTGGCATGAACTCTGACCTATTTAAAAAGGAACTCTCCATTTTTGCAGAATTTTTCTGGCAAGAGCCATACCCCAAATAGTTTCTGTAGCCCTTTTAAAAGTCTGACTTGCCCACATTAGCTATGTCTCTTTGGGGCTATACTCCACTGTACCAGCCTTTGCCTGACAAGAAATAACATGAACTAGCTTAAGTTTCCAAATGCCCTGGTTGCCAAGGCAGCGGCCTTGTTGGCAGTTCCTGGCAGCAGCACAGTGCTACGTTCTGAGCTTGCACCACACTCATCATCATACAAATTGCAGTGTTTTGGTTCCGTTGGAAAAATCAAGGTTACAATTTGCGTTTACAGAATGAACTCTCCCAGCCGTATTTGTGTTTTGATAGCACGAGGCCACGTGACCAAGGTTCTCAGCTGCCTGTGTTTGCTTGACATCCAGAATAGGAGAATGTTAAGGAACAGTCAGTTTAGGAGGGGAAGATGTTGACTAGGACATCAAATTGAGGTTACTTGTTTGTGTTTTTTTAAACACTATTTTAAAACTCTTAGACAAGTAAAGGCACTGTTTCAATATTCCAGGTATGGAAGCAGTAGCTATTCTAATAGCGCAGTGTTAGTTTTAAATGAAACAGATCCCCTCTTTGTTGGCACTGACAGCCAGACCATGGATGACAAAGTAGGGCACAGAGCAGTCAGGTTCTTGGTTTATCAGAAGCCATAATATCGTAACAGCAAAGTGAGCCCTTTTTCTCTTTTGTTTGCAGATAGCTCTGAGAGATTTCTGTGTGAATCCGTGTTCAGCTATCAGGTGGCATCCACACTTAAGCAGGTGAAACATGGTGAGTGTGTGGGTATTGTGTTCCTGCCTTGGGGAACACATTGACTGAAGTAGGGGCACTCCTAAAGGTTGGCATCCTGTGACAGAACCCTCCCCCCACACCCCCTCACTCCAGCAAAGCCCTGGTAAGTAGACAGGTCTTACCTGAGACTTGCTGTGCAGAGGTACTCTCCAAGGGTCCTCTCAAGGCGGCCTTCCTTACCTCCAGGTGTCCTTTAGGCCCCAGGGTCTGTGCAGATGCCAATATCCTGGCAGTGCCTTCACGTGCACCTCAGCGAACTGTGGTCCCCCAGCCGATGGTCACTACTCGCCCTGTTGGGGAAGAGCTGCAGCAGCCTCTGCCCCTCAGGTCGTATTCTACACAGCCCTGGGGCCTGCAGAAGGAAGATGGCATCCCTTCATTTTACAATGGTTTTTAACATGAGACTTCTCAGGCCAAACAGAATCACTGAGATGGAGACCAGAGGTCCCTGAGGCTGCTAGGGTATGCTTGGAGTGGGGGTCTGGGGAGCTCAGGAGCCTTGATGACCTAACACCCACAGGAGAAGAGATAAATGCTGGCTACACTTGAGAATGTTCAGAGCGATCAAATAGATGCTTATTTTGGTCTTTGTTGTGGTTAAAAAGAGAAGGTGAATGAAAATGATTGGAAATGTTATTGTGGGTTGGTTGGATTAAGTCATCTGCCCAGCCTAGGATAAGATCCCATCTGAGGGAAAATTCCAACTAGAAATCACTTCTGAGGCAGTCACTGTGTTGGTGGCTGGTGCCAGCCTTGTCAGAAGGACACTGGCAGTGTGTCACATAACCTCCTTGCCTCTTCACAGATCAGCAGGTGGCTCGCATGGAAAAACTCGCTGGTTTGGTAGAAGAGCTGGAGGCTGACGAGTGGCGCTTCAAACCCATCGAGCAGCTGCTGGGGTTCACACCATCCACAGGTTAACGTAGCTGATGCACAGCGGAGCCAGAGCCAGCAGAAATCTTGTTCTGGCCGCCACAGCCACACTAGACACTTGCAGCTACGTCGCTGGTCCATTGACTGCCATCCACACTTGGTTTCCCTCTGTCTGTCCATGGACAACAAATACTGAAATGTGTGGTCTTGCAGGGGAAACGTCTGTTTATTTTACAAGGTATTGAGAGAGTAAGATAGCTTCAGAAAAGCAGAAGTTTTGGGTTTAAGAAAATTTTTGACAAGCCAAGTAGGACACATGCCAGAAATGACCAACTGAGTGGCTTGTTTGCTGTCATTGTACAGTGCCTGGAAGTCTTCACCAGTCAAGTCCATGGTCAGGAGCTGTGGGTTCACGCTATCTCTGACCTAAAACAGTCTGGCCTAGATGAATGTGATTTCAGCTCAGGACATGTCCAACTAAGATTTTTTAAGTGTTCTTTTTTTCCTCCTAGTTTTAGACATCTAATCCTATAGAATCTGACTTTTTCTAACCTCTTCTACACATGCCAATTGCTGGCTAGAGGAATTGCTTTTTGAACATTGTAGCACTTACAGAAATAAACCAGAGAACAAATCCCTTTAGACACAGAAATAGAGTGTATCTCATTGGTAGAGGCAGGCAATTCTTTAGCAAATAAATCTTTTTGAAAGAGCTCCAAATTGGTGTCTTTATCCTTTCAAAGTCTTAGGGATTTGGAACAGGGAAAAGAGGTCAAATTACTTTCTACAAGAAGGAAATTTTAAAATCATGTCTACTAAAGAAGTGGTGGATTTGCTTTGCTTCAGAGGTGATCTGTCAGTACAGGAGTGTGTGATCCTCCCGATATCTGGGCAGATTTTCACGCTGTGACTGAGGGAGCCTGGAGAATTCAGAGGTGTCCTTCGTTCTCCCCTGTGGGACACCAGGGTCCACACTGTACAATTCAAACATTGGCCATAGCAGTTAAGACACGACTTGGGATGCCCACATTGAAGTACCTGGGTTCAAGTCTTCTTTCCACTCCACATCCCAGTTTCCTGCTAACGGGCACCCGGGATACTCAGGAAGTTGGGTCCCGTCCTTCCTCACAGGGAACCTGGCTTTGGCCTGACCCAGCCTTGGCTGTTGCAGCCGTCTGCGGAGGGAACCAGTAAGCAGAGCTTTCGCTCTCACTTCACACTCTCTCATATATATATAAATACTTGTATATCTTTCAAAAAAAATAAAAGCTGATGAGGATTATTCATTAAACCATATGTAGATGTTGCTTTGGATGACATTTGCCTTTCTCTTTCTTTTATAACTTAGGTCCGATCTGCTTAGAGTTTCCTAATTATAAATATAATCCCAGTGGCAGTTGGCCTTAATCTCAGGAGTGCATAATGTTTACCACGTACTACCTGACAGGGAGGTGGTGACCTTGTTGCTTCAGTAAGGAGGCTGAGCTCAAGGAAGTTACAGACCTGCCCAAGGTCACATAGCTCAGGCAGTAAAAAGTCTTGGAACTTAAATAGATTGCAGTTGCTTGGTAATCATGCCTGATATTTGTTATCTATAGAGCAAATCAGGACAAGAAGTATGAGCCCACAAACTCAACTTTTCCATATTAATACTTCTCAATCAGAACAAAGTATTGAAAGCAGCTGGATTTCTTTTTTAGCAGAAAACATTTTGACAATTACAGGGGAAAATTAAACTACAATAAACCTCTAAACTGGATTTTCAGGGACCAGCTCAGTAGATTACCAAGGCTTGCAATGCCTGCTTGAATCCCATATCTGACTGCCTGTATGAGTCCTGACTTTTCTTCCCAACCAGCTCCCTGCTAATGCACCTGGGAAAACAGCTGAAGATGGCCCAGGTTCTTTGACCCCTTCTACGCACAAAGGACAACCAGATGGCTTTGTTCTGACCCGGCTCCCACCACTATGGCCATCTGGGGAGCGAGTCAGCAGATAAAAGGTAACTCTGTGTCCATCTCTCTATGCCTTTCAAATAAATCTTTAAAAATATGTAGGGACCCAACACCATAGCCTAGTGACTAAAATCCTCATCTTGCATGCACTGGGATCCCTTATGGGCACCGGTTTGTGTCTCGGCTGCTCCACTTCTCATCCAGCTCCCTGCCTGTGGCCTGGGAAAGCAGTGGAGGATGGCCTAAAGCCTTGGGACCCTGCACCCATGTGGGAGACCCAAAGGAAGCTCCTGGCTCCTGGCTCAGGGTTGGCTCAGCCCCAGCTGTTGCAGCAACTTGAAGAGTGAATCAGAGGGTAGAAGAGTTTTCTGTCTGTATATCTGCCTTTCCAATAAGATAATAAAACAAGTCTAAATGAATATATAGGGTTGCTAGTGACAAAAGCAATTTATGTAACTGCAGCAGAGACACTGAATTGCCTCATCTTTACTCTTTGGTGTTTGAATTTATTACATAATTTTTTTCTTTAGTAAGACATTTTTTTATACGACCTTAGAAATTAAAATATGTTAAAATGAGATGGAAGTGCTTTCAAACTTGAGCCTTTGCGTTAGTAATTGGGCTGCAGTGCACCTCCTGTCAAGAACAAGAGCTTTGCTTGTTTTTGAAGATGGCAGCTTGGTCTCTGCTGTCCAGCTGCTCACTGCGTTGCATCATCCACAACTCTCACCAGGCCCTGGGCACGAAAATGACCCTGCTGCTCATCTGTCATCTCTTACGCACTTACTATGCGCATGTCACCCCCTGGCATTCATTATAATCCTTTCAGTAAGGCTACAAGATATGTGATACCTTCTAAAATAAAAGAGGAACTCGAAGTTCAGAGTGTTACTTGTCCAGGCTCCATGGCTGTGTCAGTGGCCACATGTGACTTTGGACTTGAGTATAAAAAATTCTGAAACAGATTTGTTTTATTCATTTGAGAAACAAATTTCCCATCTGCTCCCCAGCTCTCTAAATCCCCACACAGCCAGAGTTGTGCCGAGTGAAATTGCGAAGCTGGGAACTCAGTAGAGTCTCCAGTGTAGATGGCAGGGACGCGTGTGCCTGAGCCAATCACCTGCTGCCTGCCAGTTTGCTCATTAGGAATGCAGAAGTAGGGAGACATCAGGACTTGAACCTGGCACTGTAGTGTGAGATGCAAACATCACAAGCCACCTCTACCAGGAGCCTGTCCCTACAGCTGAGATTCTTCGAGAAGCACCACTTAAACCCATTTGAACCAAACCCAGTGCCTGTACAAAGAAATAACCCAAAACCTTTTCTAATGGTGAAATGAGTGAACTCTCCAGACAGAAACAGACCTGTCTTCTGTGCTCCCTTCCTGCCAGGGCTGGGTGCGAAGGGCCATGGAGCATGAGGAAGGCACAGCTTCGCAGCACAGGAATAAGCCATGGAGTAGGTGCTTCAGATTCAGTATGAACAAAACATCACTGGATGGTTAGGCAGAGCTATTGTCAGGATACCTGAGTGAGCAAGGCCAGGGGCCCAAGTGCAGGTGGCAGTAAGAACCAGAGCTGCCCAGCCAGGCAGCCAGCCTACCATCGTAAATGAGCCCAAGGCAACAGTGTCTTCTATGCATAAAACACTGGGCAGTTTACAAAGTACATGTGTCTCCTTGTGACGATATTGTCAGTGATGCAGTGAGATAAGGCAAGGATGAAGGGACTTGAAAAATCTTGTGGAACAAGGTAATTACATAAGTTAATTTTGTTGCCAAAAAAAATTGAGGGGTTGCTGCTGCATCTCAGTGTGTTAAGCCATGGCATGCAGCACTGGTAACCCATGGGGGCACCAGTTCAAGTCCTGGCTGCTCTTCCAATCTTTGCTAATGTGCCTAGAAAAGCAACAGCAGATGACCAAGTCTCTAGTTTCCTGCCACCCACATGGGCAACCCGGAAGATGTTTCTGGCTCCTGTATTCAGCCTGGTCATTTGAGGAGTGAATGAGCCCAGTACTTAGAAGATCTCTATCTCCTCTCTAAATCTGTCTTTCAAATAAAGAATCTTAAAAAATGATTAAGAGGACCAGTAGAAAGCCATCATCACTTATTACAAAAACATTCCATATGGGCCCCAGTCCCTGCTGCTAATGTACCTGGGAAAGCAGCAGAGGGTGACCCAAGTACATGGGCCCCTGCACCCACGTGGGAGAACTAAAGGAAACTCCTGGCTCCTGGCTTTGAGCCAGCCCAGCTCCGGCTGTGGTGGCCATTGGGGAGTGAGCCAGCAAATGGAAGATCCTTGTCTCTCCCTCTCTAACTTTGCTTTTCATATAAATGACTTTAAAAAACAAAATCAGTACTTTTTTTTCATAACTGCACATTCCACAAACGTTTTTAACAAGGAAGTGTGGAGAACCCAAGATACACTACAGTATTACAAAGACTTCAAAAACTTTGAAAAATAGAATTAAAAAGACTTTCATTTGGGTGCAAACGAGTTGAAATGAGACAGGCTTTTAACCTAGCAGTTATGCTGCTACCTGAAGAGCCCACATCCTGCTTCAGAGGGCCTGGAGTCAAGTCAGCTTTGCTGTGGATTCTGACTTCAGACCCATCATGCCATGGGAGGCAGTAGGTGAAGTGGTTGGGCCTGGCACTGACATGGGAGACCCAGATTGAATTCTCACTTCTTCACTTCAACCTGGCACAGCCTTAACTATTGCAGGAATTTGAGCACCAGCAGGTGGGAAGCCACACTATTTCTCCTTGGCTAGCTTTCAGATTTTTTTAAATATTTATTTTTATTACAAAGTCAGATATACAGAGAGGAAAATCTTCCATCGATGATTGACTCCCCAAGTGACCACAACGACTGGTGCTGTGCCAATCCAAAGCCAGGAGCCAGGAACTTCCTCCAGGTCTCCCACGTGGGTTCAGGGTCCCAAGGCTTTGGGCCGTCCTCAGCTACTTTCCCAAGCCACAAGCAGGGAGCTGCATGGGAAGCAGGGCAGCTGGGATTAGAACCGGTGGCCATATGGGATCCCAGTATATTCAAGGTGAGGACTTTTAGCCACTATACTGCACCAGACCCTGACTCTCAAATGTTAATGTAAATCATGAAAAACATATAAATGGAATCTGGTATTGGTCACAGCAGATAAACCTTTGCCTGTGAGACCACTATCCCATGTTAGAGGGCCTGTGTGAGCCCCACCTACTCTGCTTTCTGATCCAGTTCCCTGTTACTGCACTTGGGAAGGCAATGGAAGATGGCTGCCAAGTACATGAGTTCCTGCCACCCATGTGGGAGATCCCCATGGTGTTCCAGGCTCCTGGCTATTGTGGCCATATGAGGATGAGCCTCTGGGTGAAAAGTCTCTCCTGCCCCCAGCCTCAGTAGACTAATGCAAGGCCAGGTAAAGCTTTCTAGAAGGACAATGTTTAGGCCAAAACCAAAGAAAAAAGTAGGTGAGGTGAGGAGTCTGGCTGGCAGGAATCAAACATGCAGTGGTCCAAGCTTGAGGAGGGCATCATGCATTCGCAGGCTTGCAAGTGGCCTGTGTGTAGGCAAGACGACCTGATCGGCTTTGCTAAGGAATCTGAACTTCAACCAGACGAAATGGGAAACTGTTACAGGGATAACAAACTCTGGCTTTACTGCAGAAAATATAGGAGAGAATGGTAGAGAACTACTGTGGAAATCTAGGCAAGAAATTACTACAACCAGAGTAAAAGACACAGGAGAATGCATTTCAGAGTTTCAGTGTCACTGACACAGTGTGTTAAACTGCCATTTGTGATGCTAACATAACCTAAGTTCCAGCTACTCACAGTGGCATAGCAGATAGGGACGCCACCTGTGACGCTGGCATCCCAAAGGGTACTTGTTCACATTCTGGTTGTTCCACTTTGGATCAAGCTCCCTGCTAATGGCATAGATGGGTCCTAGGCTTTGGGCCCCTGAAACCAAATGGGAGACCCAGACCAGCCAGCTCTGGCCATTGTGGCCATTTGGGGAATGAATCAGCAGATGGAACATCTCTATTTTCCTTCTTTCTTTCTAACTCTGACTTTCAAGTGAAATAAATAAAACATTTTAAAAACAACAACAAAATTCCTGGCCTGGAAGTCAGCTACCGGACTTGGTGACTGAGAGAATTTAGAAAGTTGTCCGGATGTGATGTGTCAAAAGCTGAGGAACTGCTGCTGTCACCATTCACTGACACAGGAGTGCAGTGAGAGGGGGCTTGGAGAGCAGTCCGGCAGGTGGTGGGTGTGTAAGTGGGACAGAAGTAGACTTGGGACTCAACATGTTAAACCCAAGGAGAGGGGCCCGGTGGTGTGGCCTAGCAGCTAAAGTCCTCACCCTGAACGCACCAGGATCTCATGTGGGTGCCGGTTCTAATCCCAGCTGCCCTGCTTGCCATCCAGCTCCCTGCTTGTGGCTCAGGAAAGCAGTCGAGGACAGCCCAAAGCCTTGGGACCCTGCACCCATGTGGGAGACCTGGAAGAAGTTCCTGGCTCCCGGCTTCAGATTGGTGCAGCACTGGCCGCTGCAGTCACTTGGGGAGTGAATCATCAGATGGAAGATCTTCCTCTCTGTCTCGCCTCCTCTCTGTATATCTTTGTAATAAAAATAAATAAATCTTTAAAAATAAATAAATAAACCCAAGGAGAGGCACAGATCAATTTTCCAGAGACAGAAACCAAGAAGAAGAAACTGATGGCAACAAGCGAATAGCCAGAGGTGGATGTTTGGTGCAGCTGTTAACTTGCCCCTTGGGGCTCTGTATCCTATATTGGAGTACCTGGTTCAAGTCTTGGCTATTTCACTTCTGATACAACTTTCCTTTTGTGTGCACCCTAGGAGGCAGCAAATGATAGGTCAGGAATCAGACTCTGGACAGCCACAAGTGAGACCTAGACTGAGTTTTAAGCTCCAGGCTTCAGCTTGATGTAGCCCTATCACAAGCATTTGGCCAGTAGGACAGAGAATGGAATATTGGAGTATTACTCTCCATCCTCACTTTTTCTCTCTCTCTCTCTCTCTCTCTTGCTCCCTCTCTCTTTGCCCCCCTCTCCTCCAACCAAATGAAAAGAAGTGAAAAGAGAAAAGAATAACAGCACCTGAGGTGCCTGATGAAGGGAGAGATTGGTCTGACTGGAGTGAAGGAGGGAAGGGGTGGGTGAATACGTGGGCAGAGAGCAGGCATTTGAGGAAGTCCCACTGGCTGGCATCTGTTTCCTGTGTCAAAGGAGGCAGGGTGGTCTGCTGTCTGTGGTGAGAGGCAGGAGGCAGTGGGAGTGGGGGGGCTGGCGGTCAGGATTGCCAGGCACATGTTGCAGTTGGCGTCTGTGGATTTGCACTGGCACCGGCTGGGGAAGCACACCAGCGGCTCCTGGCAGTAGCAATGGAAAAAACTAAGAGTGAGCGGTTAAGGTTTTGCATGGTAAGAACCAGGGGGTGAGCAGATTGTTGGTATAGGCTCGAGAAGGAAGGAAGTGAGAGCAAGGAGAGGTTGCCAGAGAAAAGCCTGTGCCGGGTGCCTCCTGTGGCACTGGCAGAATGTAGGGAAATAAAAAGAGCAGTAGTTCCCAGTGCTGGCGGGGCCGCCAAATCAAACTGAATACAAATGCAGGCTCCCTGGCCTTACTCCTGGAGCATGTAAATTCTGGTAGGAGGGTGGGGGTGTTACACATGACTTTGATGTCCTGTTTGGAAGTCACTTAGACCAGAGGGAGAAGTAAACAGGTAAACAGGTAGACATGGGGAATAGAAGGATACTTTACAAAGTTTGTGGAAAGGGGAAGCTAATGTTGTGGTGTAGCTGGTTCAGCTGCCATATGTGACACTGATATCCCATATGCATTCCAGTCCATGTCCTGGCTGTCCCACTTCCCGTCCAGCTCTCTGCTAGTGCCACTGGGAAAGCAGCAGAGGATGGCCCAAGATGCCAGGAACCAACGGATAAATCCCTAACTCTGCCTTTCAAATAAATAAATCTTTTTTAAAAAGATTTATCTGTTTTTATTTGAAAGGCATATTTACAGAGAGAGAAGGAGAGATAGAGAAGGTCTTGCATCCACTAGTTCACACCCTAATGGCCACACGACTGAGCTGAGCCAATCTGAAGCTAGGAGCCAGGAGCTTCTTCCAGATCTCCCATTTGGGTACAAGGGCCCAAGAACTTGGATCATTATTTGCTGCTTTCCCAGAAGTAGAGCAGCCACACTACTCTGCTTTTGATCCAGCTTCCTGCTAATGCATATACTGAGAGATAACCAATGATGAAGGTTCAAGTACCTGAGTCCTTGTCACCCTTGTAGGAGACTCCATGGAGTGCTTGGCTCCTGGCTTTGACCGGGCCAGCCCTGGCTGCTGGGAGCATTTGAAGAATAAACCATTGGATGAAAAATAACTCTCTCCTTCTGCCTGCCTCTCTCTCTCTACCCTCCTTTTTCCCTCCCTCTCTCTGCCTTTAAAAGGAAATGATAATAAATTATTTTTTCAAGTTCATGGAAGATTGAAAGTTTATTTTGATGTAAAAAATTTGAAATCCACCAATCTTTTTTTTCCCCTAAGGTATATTATTTATTTTAAAGGTAGAATTACAGAGCAAGAGAGAGAATGAAAAAGATCTTTATCCAATGATTCATCCCCAAATGGCCATAATAACCAAAGCTGAGCCAGGCTGAAGCCAGTACCTGTTTCCTCATCCAGGTAACCCACATAGGTGGCAGAAGTCCAAGCACTTGGGTCATCTTCCACTGCTTTCCCAAGCACATTAGCAAGGAACTAGATGGGAACTGGAGGAGCCAGAACTGACTCTAACCAGGACTCCTACGGGTTGCTGGCACATGTGCTCCGTGCAAGCTCCCCTCCCTGCCACACCATTCATTGTTTTTTCAGTGGTGCAGATTTTTCCATGAACTGTCTGAGGAACACTTGTGTATGATAAATCCATGGCTCTAGGCAACACAACCTGCAGTGGAAGCCAAGAGGACTTGCAAGTGAGAAGGGCAAGGGGGTGACAAGGAAATTCCAGAAAAGGCAAGCCTACACTTGAGCAACTGTGACTCCGCTAAGCCAAGGGGAGGGTCCCACACAAGTGTTTCAGGCACGGAGAGCAGCATGGGACAAGAGGGGCACATCCGTGCAAGTCCAAGTCATCTGGCAGACCTGGGATCGATCATGAACAGGGATTTCAGGAGGAAGCAAGAACCATGTTGTGTTGGACTTGGCTCACTGTGTTTCACTTTCCCCCAGAATTAGTTCTTGGAGGTGGGCACTTGCCACAGGGCTATGCAGCTCTTTAGGATGCCTGCACCTCACATCGGCATGCCTTGGACCTAGCCCTGGCTATGCTGATTCCAGCTAATCACGCCAGGAAGCCACAGGTGATGGCTCAAGTAATTGGGTCCCTGTCACCCACATGATTCAACCAGATTAAATTCCCAGCACCCAACTGCAGCCTGGTCCAGCCCCAGCTATTTCAGGAATTTGAAGAGTAAATCAGTAGATGGGAAGTGCTTGTCGGTCCTTTTCTCAGCATTTCAAATATATAATATATATAGTATTATTATATATTATATTTTAAAAGATTTTAAAATTTATTTTTATTGGAAAGCCAATAAAGGTGTGCAGATTTACAGAGAGGAGAGACAGAGAAAAAGATTTTCCATCCAGTGATCCACTCCCCAAATGGCCACAATGGCTGGAGCTGAGCTGATCCAAAGCCAGAAACCAGTAGTTTCTTCCAGGTGTCCCATGCAGGGGCAGGGTCCCAAGACTTTGGGCCATCCTCTACTGCTTTCCTAGACTACTAACAAGGAGCTGGATGGGAAGTGGAGCAGCTACAACATGAACTGGCACCTATATGGGATCTTAGTGCTTGCAAGGTAAGGATTTAGCCATTTAGCCATTGTGTCAGGCCCTATATATTATACACACACACAGAGGGAGAGAGAGCATGCACACACCTCTCTGAAATAGCGAGGAGCCTCCAGCTCCTGCAGGCACAGAAGGGTTAAACTCTTGGGCTGGTGCAGCCTCAGCTCTGCCCCGACCACTAGGTGGTGAACGGCCTTTCTGTTCAGATCTCTGCTTTTTTATTGACTCAGGGAAAGGCCTGCGTCAAAGAGCCTCCCTTCTGGGCTCTGAGCCAAACCTCAGGGAAGGGGGGCAGCCTGGAGAACTCACATTCTTAGTGGATGGGCATGGGGAGCCCTGTCTCCCCCCAGAGACCTCCTCCTTCCTTCCTCACAGCAGCTCCCACCCTCTGCCCACCCTCCTCATGCTCAGAAATCTCCAGGCAGAGATTTGAGGATAAACTACATAAACCTGGATATTTCGCTTGTTTGGCAAACTGGGAGATTGTGTTTGAGGGGACAGGGAGAGGGTGACTATTCAAGCCACACAACACCTATTTTCTGCAGTGTCTCCCAAACGCAGTCCACCTGGATTATTCTACAAAGTCAGAGCAACTTAACTCACACCCCACCTGGGGAGACAAGCCAGCTCTCTGCCAGCCTGGGCCAGTGTCGCTGCCCAGACAGGACTTTGAGCTCCTCCAGAGAATCTGGCTTCAGGGCTTGCCCCGGCACCACAGAGCTGCTGATTCCCCACCCCACCCCCACTCCACTCCGTACCCTGCCTGTCTCCTCCCTAGGTGAATGGGAAGATCCAGCCTAACCCCAGCTCGGCAGCTTCCCAAGACTCCCCTCCCCTGGGGGTGGGGGAGTACGTGTCTAACCATGAAAAGGAATTTCTTATCCAAAGACAGAGAAGCCGCTTCTCTCCCTGAGTTTCTGCCCTCACTCGTTCTAGCCTGGCAGGCTCTGAGGCCAGAAGGAGCTTTTCTGTTAAGCAAGGGTGGGACTCCTGGAAGGGACCCATTGAACACTCCAAGATTTAGAGCTGGGCAGGTGTTTGGTGCAGGGGCTAAGATGCCATATGGAATGCCCACTGATCAGTTTCTGAGTTTGAGTCCTGGCTCCACCCAGGCTTGCAGCCTCCTGCTGCACACCCAAGGAGACAACAGTAGATGATCCAAGGACTTGGATGGCACCCATTAGGAGACCCAAACTGAGTTATGGGCTCCTGTCCTCAACCTGACCCAACACTGGCTGTTGCAGAGCTTTGGGAAGTGACCCAGACAGTGGAAGATTTTCTTTCTCTCACTTTCTCTCCTTCCCCACTTTCAAATAAAAGGAAAATAAGTAAATAAAAATGAACTAAAAGCTGCTGAGGGGCTGTGTCAGTCGTCAGTAACGAAGGCAAGAATGCAATGATATGGCCCAAGCACACAGCCATACCCCTCATTTTGGCCCCTGCAACCTTGGGGGTACACCCCAGTCCTGGGCCCCGGCCACTCCCTCAGCATTCACTGTGGTCCAGAGTGCAGAGCTGCTACCCGAGGGCACCATGCCAAGCACTTCCCATACATGATGTCATCGACTGCTCTGGAAAGAGGTGACACAAAGGCCGTGTGGAGAGGGAGGATGACATTAAAGACCCTGAGGGTCCCCAGGAACGCCGCCAGCCTGCCTGGCTATCACACCAACACTGAGGGATTCCACACAGACCCTTGCAGCGGGCTCACGGCTCTGGAGGTTGGAAGTTCCACCTGCAGGGTGGAAGGGAGGGATGCTGAGGCTGACCGAAGGATCTGTTCCCAACCTCCCCTCCTGCACGGAGTCCCCCAGCTCCATCCTTCTCTCCTCCTTTTCATCTGGACACCAGTCCCTCCAATTAGGGTCTATCCTGCTGACCTCATTGTGCTCTGGCTGCCTCCTCCATCCTGTCATCTGTAGTGAGGTATGCAGGTGTTGTGATGTTGTCCGGTGCCTACATCCCATACAGGAGCACCTGGAATTGAGTCCCACCTCTGCTTCCAATCCAGCCTCCTGCTAACACAAACCTGGGAAGTAACAGAGTAGTTGAGTGAGTCTCTGCCACCCACTAGGGACACATGGACTGAGTTCCCAGTTATGGGCCAACCCAGCCCCTGCTGCTTGCAGCTACTTGGGAAGTGAATGAGTATACCAGAGGGGGTGTGTGTGAGAGAGCATGCACACACACTTGCAAGCATGCACCTTGCAAGTAAATAAAAATTTCAAGAAAAAGTTGGGAGCTGGATTGGTTGTAGAAAAATGAATTGGGCAACCATATATGATACCAGCATCCCATATGGGCACTGGTTCAAGTACCAGATGTTCTACTTGTGATCCAGCTCCCTGTTAATGTACCAGCAGAGGAAGATGCCCTAAACACTTAGGCTTTGCCAACACCCACCACCATGGGAGTCAAACTCCTGGCTTTGGTCTTGCTCAGTCCTGGCCATCACAGCTACTTTGGGAATGACCAAGTAGAAATCTTAATATTTTTCTCTGTCTCTGTAACTATGACTTTGAAATAAATAATTCTTTAAAATATATGCAAAACCAGGGCCTGGCATAGTAGCCTAGTGGCTAAAGTCCTCACCTTGAACACGCCAGGATCCCTTATAGGCCCTGGTTCTAATCTCAGCAGCCCCACTTCCCATCCAGCTCCCTGCTTGTGGCCTGGGAAAGCAGTCGAGGACAACCCAAAACCTTGGAAGGCAGCATTCACATGGGAGACTTAGAAGAGGCTTCAGGCTTCTAGCTTTGGATCAGTTCAGCTCCAGCTATTGGGGCCACTTGGGGAGTGAACCACTGGATGGAAAATCTTTCTCTCTGTTTCTCCTTCTCTCTGTAAATCTGCCTTTCCAGTTATAAATAAATCTTCAAAATATATACAAAATTAAAAATGCTTAAAAAACCATATCCAACTAAAGTGCCATTCTGAGCTAGGATTTGAACTTCAACTTAGGGACTTCAGGAAGCTACAACTCAAAGTATCAACAGCTGTCTTACCCAACCTTCTCCTTCAGTACATGAGGGAGTTGAAGCCTCAGGAAGAAAAGTAACTGTGGGAGCCACACAGCAAGCTGAAAGCCCAAGACGAGCCCAGCCAGATGTGTGGGGACAGAGCCTCACGTGGACCACCGACCGCCACCCCGCTCCAGTTACAGCAGGAGTGAACAGTGCCTGCTTGGAAGCCTCCTCCTCCAAGGATGCCACCCGGGAGCTTGGAATCCCTGGACTAGAACACACAACCACTTTCTCAGCACCAACTGAGAAGACTCCTGCATGCTGCTGGGGCTGGGCTGGTGTTGGCTGGAGCTGGGGAGTGGCAGTGGGACAGGGCCCTGGAGCAGCCAGAGACGCAGTCATGGACCCTGAGCTCTTCGCCTGCTCTGAACCTGCACCCTGCAGCAGCACAGGGGCCAGGCCCTGGGCTGGGACTGAACCTGCCTTGCCCTGGTCTAGGGCTGGCCAGGAACCAAGTAGGGTCCCCATGCTGTAGTCTGCTGTGAGAACTCGCTGAGAAGGCACTTGTCAAAAGCCTCATGCAAACTGCAGAAGCAGCGTGGGCTTAAGAACCTTGCTCCCGTGGCCTCAAAAATACAAAGGCAAAAAATGGATATCGCAGGCAGTGCAGTGAAGTGTGGGTGACACTGAGCCACAGGGCGAGTTAGGCAGCAGGGAGGGAAGTGAAAAGTTCACCTTGTCCTTCCTTGTAACCCACAGCTGCTGGTTTTGCAGAGGTTTGCCTTTTTTTTTTAATCTTATTTTTCACTCAATAAAAATAGCCTGGTGGGACACCATGTTATAGCTTTCGTAAAAATAAAAACTAAGAACCACACATCACAGAATGTTCTGCTCCAAACCTGGCCCCAGCTCCGCAGGCGGCTCAGGGTTCCTTGTGCCTGTGTGTGCAGTGGGCCGTGGAGGCCCACACCCGCTCCCAGGTGGGCTCTGGTCCTCAGGGAGGAAGGGAGGAGGCAGCGCCGGCCCCACATCAGCTGTTTCCCTTGCATCAGCGCCAAGACCCAGGCTGAGGCTAGAAGCACAGCCTTATGCACCGGGGGGAAAAGTTTCCATCCCAAAGAGCCATTTCAGGAAGCCAAGGTTACAGGCAAAAAGGGTCTTATTTGAAAAGACAGTGGAGCCAGGCATGGTCTTGGGCTTCCGGTACTGATTGCTCTCCTGGGGCCCCCCATGGGAGCCAGCCCAGCTGGGCCGGTGGGGTGGGGCAGCTTTGCAGGTTACAGGATGTGAAAGTGGGGACTGAGGTTAGGAAAAAGAATAAAAGGCTGAGAGGCCAGAACACGCCCAGCTCAGCAGAGGCCATGTGCACTTCTCTTCTTCTGGGTTTCCTGTGGGTACACTGAGAACATTGTGTTCTGGCTGTGAACTCAGCTCGCTGCACAGCGGGGCTCCAAGCTCACCCCTGGGTCCTAGTGCTGCCCGCTCCTGGGTGAGGCCATTTCTAGTGTGTTCCCCTTCTAGGTGAGGTCCCCAGTGAGCATTTGGTCAGTCTGACCCAGACAAGTATCTTTGGTGTGTGTGGTGGCACAGCAACATTCCAAAGGTTCTGGGGTGACCAGTCTGGGTCACTGGTTGCTGAGGGATTTGAAATGCACATCTCCTAGCACTGGAGGCAGAACTGATTTCCAAGCACTCTCAAACCCTCCAGACTGACTTGGCATTCTAAGTCTCCCTCTGGACAGGTTGAAGAAGAGGTGCTCACAGTAAGTTCCCTGTAGAGCTAAGAGCCCAGGAAGGGGATCCGGAGCCCTTGAGGAGCCTGAGGCTGCACCTGCCCCAGGCATCAAGAACCAAGGGACCAGCAGAGAGGGAGGGCACACCTCCTGGGAGGGGATGGAGACTGCCTTAGTTGTACTGCATGGCTAGAACACAAACCTAGGGCTCAGTGCTCCATGATCAGACAGCTTTGGTTCACACGCTGGTGCATAGAAGTTATCAGCACAAACAGTAGGGCCCATGTCTATGGCACAGTGTGGCCTTACAGAAGGAACCTTTTCCATGGGGTGTCCCCCTGCTGACAACAGCCCTTAGGACAGCCTGAGGTGGAGGTCCCCCGCACCTGACTTCCACTGTGCCCACCTCTTAAAGGAGGAGTCTTCTCAACAGCCAAGCTTCCAGCACATGGAATTCTTTTTAAGATTTATTTTTAGGGCCCGGCGCGGTGGCGCAAGTGGTTAAAGGTCCTCGCCTTGCACGCCCGGGATCCCATATGGGCACCGGTTCTAATCCCGGCAGCCCCGCTTCCCTTCCAGCTCCCTGCTTGTGGCCTGGGAAAGCAGTCGAGGACAGCCCAAAGCTTTGGGACCCTGCACCCTGTGGGAGACCCGGAAGAGGCTCCTGGCTTCGGATCGGCATAGTATCGGCCCGTTGCGCTCACTTGGGGAGTGAATCATCGGATGGAAGATCTTCCTCTCTGTCTCTCCTCTCTGTATATCCGCCTTTCCAATGAAAAAAATAATAAAAATAAATCTTTAAAAAAAAAAAAGATTGGGCCCGGCGCGGTGGCGCAAGTGGTTAAGTCCTCGCCTTGCACGCCCGGGATCCCATATGGGCGCCGGTTCTAGTCCCGGCAGCCCCGCTTCCCTTCCAGCTCCCTGCCTGTGGCCTGGGAAAGCAGTCGAGGACGGCCCAGAGCTTTGGGACCCTGCACCCGCGTGGGAGACCCGGAAGAGGCTCCTGGCTTCGGATCGGCATAGTATCGGCCCGTTGCGGCTCACTTGGGGAGTGAATCATCGGACGGAAGATCTTCCTCTCTGTCTCTCCTCTGTGTATATCCGCCTTTCCAATAAAAAAAATAATAAAAATAAATCTAAAAAAAAAATAAATAAATAAATAAATAAATAAATAGGAAAAAAAAAAAAAGATTTATTTTTACTTGAGCCCGGGGGTGTCGTCTAGCGGCTAAAGTCCTCGCCTTGAACGTGCCAGGATCCCATATGGGCACCAGTTCTAATCCCGGCAGCTCCAGCTCCCATCCAGCTCCCTGCTTGTGACCAGGGAAAATAGTTAAGGATGTCCCAAAGTCTTAGGATCCCATACCTACGTAGAAGGCCTGGAGAAAGTTCCTGGCTCCTGACTTCGGATTGGCACAGCACCGGCCTTAGAGGTCATTTGGACGGAAGATCTTCCTCTCTGTCTCTCCTCTTCTCTGTATATCTGACTTTGTAATAATAATAATAATAATAAAGATTTATTTTTACTTAAAAGGCAGAGTTACACAAAGAAGGAGAGAAAGAAAAATCTTCCATGCACTGGTTCACTCCCAGAGCTGAGCCAATGCAAAGCCAGGAGCCTGGAGCTTCTTCCGGGCCTCCTATTTGGATGCTGGGGCCCAAGGAACTGAGTCTTCTTCCACTACTTTCCCAGGCCATAAGCAGGAAGCTGAATTGGAAGTGATGTAGCAAGAACTTGAACCAACATCCATATCGGATGCCAGTCCCAAAGGCTGAAGCCCCAACTTTTATTTTATTTTTTTTTTTTAGTTTTAATGCAAGATTTATTAGAAAAGCTGAGAAGAGAAACTCCCGTCCTAGCGACGGGAGGGGGTTTTGAGATAGAAAGGCCCCTTACCTCCTGCCATAGTGGCAGGAGGAAAAGTAAAAAAGAACCCTAGTGCTCTGCCATAGTGGCAGGAGGACAAGAAGCAACCCCCCCCCCAACTTTTCTTTTAAAGGATATATTTATTTGAGGGTCTGGTACAGCAGCTACAGTCCTTGCCTTGGGCGTGCCGGAGATCCACATGGGCGCTGGTTCTGATCCTGGTGGCCCTGCTTCCCAGCCAGCTCCCTGCTTGTGGCCTGGAAGGGTGGTCAAGGACAGCCCAGGTGGCCTTGGGACCCTGAACCTGTGCGAGAGACCTGGAGGAAGCTCCTGGCTCCTGGCTTTGGATTGGCTCAGCTTCAGCCATTGTGGTCACTTGGGGAGTGAATCATTGGACAAAAGATGTTCCTTTCTGTCTCTCCTCCTCTCTGTATATCTGACTTTGCAACAAAAATAGATAAGGCTTAAAAAAAGAGGATATATTTATTTGAAAGGCAATAACAGAGAGAGAGAGAGGGATGAAGGCTATCTTCTATCTATAGGTTCACTGCCCAAGGGTCACCCCAGTCAGGAGTGAGCCAGGCTAAAGCCAGGATCCTGGAACTCTATCCGATCTTTCCCATGTGGGTGGCTGGGACCCAAGCACTTGGATCATTTTCCTCTGCTTTCCCTGGTGCATTAGCAGGGAGCTGACTCAGAAGTGGAGCAGCCAGACCTGGAATGGACTCTGCTATAGGCTGGTAGGCAGCTGATGAGCCTGCTGCACCCCAACATGCAGACCTGTGGAGGACAATCTGCAGGCAAACCATAGCAGAGGCTCTCAGGCTCAGAGAAATGTTCAGCATCTTCAAGCTGAATTCTGGATTACAAATCCATGGCCTAGATGGCAGGCCTTTCTTTGCAAATCATCTTGGCATCCTGTCCAGCCATATCCCATGCCTTAGAGTGTGGGGTCCTTGAACAACCGCAGTTGAAGTCTCTCAATGGAAGCCACAGCTTACAGGGCCTTCCCTCCAGCCATCGAGGGACCCACGGAGGCAACTGAAGCAATGCAAGAACAGCCAGTGGGCTGCTAGTGACCCCAGTGCAAGCCCAGGTGCTGACAGCAAACAGAACAAAGGCCTGAGCCCAAGAGGGGCCAGGAACATCCCTTGAAGAAGGTCGGATGTGAGACCCACAGATGAAGTTGGAAGTATCCAGCAGGAGGCAGGAAGGATGGAGAAAGGATGGCTCAGAATGGGGAAACAGGGACCAGGCCCAGCACCCAGCAGGAAGAACAGCTTGTACCATCCTGTTAACTGGTTGACAACAATTAGCTGTATATTTCCAAATAGATAGGAGAGAGGGTTTGGCATGTTCCCAACACAAAGAAATGATGGATATGCCAATTACCCTTATCTGATCATTACACATTGTATTGAAAGTCAACTGCACCCCACAAATATGTATAATTATTAGGTGCCAATTAAAATACAAACATCTTTAAAGGCTTATGAGATTGCATATGTTAACTACACACAGCCTGAAGTGGGTGTTCAACCTGGTAGTCAAGATGCTTGCCTATGTACTCCACTGGGGTACCTAGGTTCAGTCCCTGCTGCCAGCTCCTAGCATGCAGAACTGAGGGATAGCAGGAATAGCTGGACTTCTTGGATCCTTGCCACCCACATGGGAGACAGACTGAATTCCAAGCTCCTGCCTTTGGCCTGGCCCTGACGCAATTGTTGTAGCCATTTGGGGAGGGAATCAGTAATTAGAATTTTCTCTTCCTTGCTCTTATTCTTGCGCTCTCTATTTTAAAAATAAATGTGCACATTTTGTTATATGTCAAATACCTGTCAAAATTGCTTAAAATACATTTTAAAAAATTACCAGGCAGATGGGGAAGGCAGGGAAAAGTGGTTCAGGTCAAGCTGACAGTGCTCCCTGCAAGGCCTGCAGGTGGGCTGACGGACCTCCGCCTAGGCCACTGAGTCCCAGCAGCAGGCAGCTCCCCAACCCTTACCCTGGAGAGCACCCAACGCACGGGTTGAGGAATGAGGAAGGCACCCAAGGCTTCTCTGTAGCCCTTCCCAGTTGCCTGCCTCCTTCGTAGAAACCTGGAAGATTCTTCAAAAATGGCCAGGCCATCCTTACACAGGAAGGCCTTGGTTGGGACAGAGTAGGAAGGAATCCTGAACTAAGATTGTGGGCAAACTACACTCTGGGGACCACAGTTTTAAGCTCTCTGGACACGGGTATCCACCACAGTGTCATTAAGACATTAAGACCTTCCTCAACTAACAAATGGCAGAAGCTTCCACCTATAACACAGTCCCTCCATCACTAAGATTTTGGAGCTGAGCTTCACAGACATTTCTGTCTGAGTATCAGAAACACCATAGGGCCTGGTGTAGTGACCTAGAGGCTAAAGTCCTTACCTTGAACATGTCAGGATCCCATATGGATGCCAGTTCTAATACCAGCAGCCCCACTACCCATCCAGCTCCCTGCTTGTGGCCTGGGAAAGCAGTAAAGGATGGCCCAAAGCCTTGGAACCCTATACCTGCGAGGGAGACCCAGAAGAAACTCCTGGCTCCTGGCTTCGGATTGGCACTAACGGCTGTTGCAGCCACTTGAGGAGTGAATCAACTGATGGTAGATCTTCCTCTCTGTATATCAGACTTTTCAATTAAAAAAATAATAATAAATAAATCTTTAGGGCCCGGCACAATAGCATAGCGGTTAAAGTTCCTCGCCTTGAATACATCAGGGTCCCATAAGGACGCTGGTTTTAATCCTGGCAGCCCCACTTCCCATCCAGCTCCCTACTTGTGGCCTGGGAAAGCAGTTGAGGACAGCCCAAAGCTTTGGACCCTGCACCTGTGTGGGAGACCTGGAGGAAGCTCCTGGCTCCTGGCTTCGGATTGGCTCAGCTCCAGCTGTTGCGGTTGCTTGTAAAGTGAATCATTGGACAGAGACCTTCCTCTCTGTCTCTTCTCCTCTCTGTGTATCTGCCTTTCCAATAAAAATAAATAAATCTTTAAAAAAAAAAAAAAGATCTAGGATTCAGAAGCCCTTGAAACGAGGGCTCCATCCAATTGGGAGAACTAAGCCAGCATTGGTCAGAGTTAAAAGACAAAAAGCAAAAATCAAAAACTAAGTTTTTTCAGAGCCTGGAAATGAGCACTTATTCACAGGTATCTGCCTTAAAAGCACCAGTGCTGCCCAGCCCCCTCCCCAGATTGCTCCTACTCTCACGAACACAGGGAGCTAACAGGGCTAACTGGCAAGGGAACAGACAGGTGCATCTCGAGCCCCCATCCTGCCCTCTTGCCCTAGGTCTGATGGCTATAGGAAGGGCAAGAGTTCCCAGCTGGGCACACCCTCAGCTGTATTTTCCCAGTCCTGTGGGTTTTCAAGCTAGCCCACAGAAGCCTGAATCATCCATAACCACACTGAAACATAGAATTAATTCTGCCCATACCCCGGGCAAGCTGGGCCATTATGGCGGCCAAACCATCACTCACACCATGATTTCTATGGGAAAATGTGTTCTGAGCTCCAAGCAACCCAATTAGAAGTGGGACAGGGGCACACCCAGGATGGAAGCCGGGGTTTAACACTTCCTTTCTGTGTGGTCATGAGCCACAGGGGGGCATCCCAATCTCCAGACTGGGTTACTGGCTTTGAAAATAAAACAGCAATTTCCTCAAGAAGGTTCTGTTGCCAGCTGAGCAGACACCTATGAACATGCCTGCACTGGAATGGGAAATAGCAACTTGAGCAGAGAGACCCTGGACACAACAAGACTTCAAGCTCAGGTTCCCCCCGACACACCATGTCCCCCACTCCCTTCCAGGGTCCTTCACCAGTTCTGCCAGGCCTTGGCCAAGTGTTGATGAGACAAATGAGCTGCTGTCTCAGAAATCACAGAACATTCTTTGATCTTTGACCTTCTGCAGGCTTTCACTGGCTTATCTGCCTCCACTCAGCTCCCTCTCCCTTGCCGCCCCCTTCCACCCCCCATCTCTCAATGGCCAGCATTGTTCTGGCTTCCTCTGACACAGGTCCTGGGAAGCCCTGGCCTTCCACCCTGGGATGTTAGCCTGGCCTGCCAGCCAGGGAGCAGCTCACAAGAGCAGACAGGAGGAGGGCGCGGGGCCGGCACACCACTGCCGCTGGTGGGAGGCGGCCCTCCTCTGTCAGCCAGGCTTTGGCTTTGGCTTCCTGGGCTCCTCCTGTTTGTTTCCCTGCAGCAGCCAGGACAGTCTGTACCCAGACGGTGGTGTGGACCGCCAAGGAATCCGTGGGGTCCTAAAGGTCACCTTTTTCTTCTTCTTCTTATGTTCATTCCCCTTGTTCCCCCAAACTCAGCATGTCCTGGCCTTGAGCCTACTGTCCCCTGCCCTGGATCACCTGGTGGCCTGGCCTGTGCTTTTTCCCCAACCCCCTCCCTGTGGGTACCCCCTCCTTCCCTCCTCATTGGATCTGCAGCCCCAGCCCCAGCTCCTACTCTTGTTCCACAACAGCAAAAGTAAAAAATGTCCTGCCTGTCAAAATGTGATGTGCTCATGGTAAAACTGCAATCGTGCAGAAGGCATAAAGCAGAGCTGGCAAAGTCTCTCCCAGCCCCTCCAGTCCTTAGAGATAACCTCTGTGAGCAGCTTCCTCTGGATCCTTGTAGAAGATTCCTCAGCTTCTGGAAGGGTATGTGTGGGCAGAGAAGGATCCTCTGTTTTCCTCCAGAATCTGAGTATACAAACTATTCTACAACTCCTTCTTGGGACCCAACAATGTAACTTGGACACCTTCCTGAAGAATCAGACAGACAGACTGAGCTCCTATGCCAGAGGTGCCCTCCTCAAACATGCCTGATAGCTGGGACTCCTCTAGGTGGAAATCAACAGCCAGGAACTCAATCTAGATCCCTTCAGAGGGTGTTAGCGACTCAACCAGCCTGAGCCCAGGGCCTGATTTAGCAGGAAGCTGAGCAGGAGCTGGCACCAATAGCTGGCAGGAGCTATGAGATAGGAGCATCCTACCTCTGGCCCGTAATTGCCCACTAGCTGGGTCCTTTACTGAGATACTCTTCAGCTTTGGCAGCCTGCAGCTCGGAGCTGAGGGTAAAGCACTGGGCTCTAGGGCCACACGGGTCCTTAGTTCTCTCCTCTCTTCCTGTGTATGTCTCAGGCACTCTGTGGGCTGGGCTTTGTGCAGAGCCTCCGGCCATCCACAATGCAGCAGGTGTAGACCCTGCCCTCGTAGAACTTGCAGCTGAAAAATCAGGTAGGTGACAAACACTCAGATGAACATGTGTAATTACTAGCTGGAATGAGGAGAGGAGGGGACACAACCAGGGAGGGCCTCTCAGAAGAGGTGGCAGGGCCAAGGAAGGGAGGCCTCCAGGACACAGGACCTGGTTCTCCTTCTGGTCTACCCAGGACACTTCTCCCTCCATCTCCTCCAGTAAGCTAGAGGGGAAATCCCCTTGAAGCCTTCACTGACTGTGACAAGAATAGACTCAACCCAAGTTCTTAGGACTCCAGGGTGCCCACTGTCTGGAAGGGCCGGGGGGGGGGGAGGGGGGGTTCTCGCTGATTCCACCTTGAGTAACAATGTACGCTCTAGTTCCAGTCCATTCTGGGTCAGATACTAATCGTGTGGGCAGCTGTTTGGCATAGCAGTGAAGACACAACCTGGGATGCCAGTGGCCCATTATTGGAGTGCCTGGGCTGGAGTCCTGGCTCCATTTTAACACACACCTTGGGAAGCAGCAATGGCACTTCAAGCACTTTAGGTCCCTGTTACCCCTGGTGGAAGACCTGGACTGAGCTCCAGGCTCTGGGCTTTGACCTAGTCCACCCAGGCTACCGCAGGCATTTAAGGAGTTAAACCAGTGGCTGGAAGCTTCATTCTCTGTCTCTTTCTACCTTTCGAATAAATAAATGAATAAGTAGCATTTAAAAACACTCATGTTACACATAATCCACAATTAACACTGGAATGTGGTGTGAGTGAGTGTGTTGGGGGTAACAGGAGTGTCCAGAGATTTAAAACAAGTAACCTTGGAAAGAGTTCACGGTGGGTGGGACCTCTGGGAGGGATTTAGAAAAGGATGCAGAGGACAGGAGGGCCACCACCATCCACATACAGTCCTCTGGGCTGAGCACCAGCTACCAAGGCAGGCGTGCCCTGGGGACCCCACCCAGCAGTTCCCAGAGTGGGGTTTCTGGAGCGCTCTGAGCTTGAAGCAAGTTCAGAGTGTGAGCTACCAGACCCCCACAAAGGGGCTCCCTTGTGAAGGTAGGAGCAAGCCGCAATGACGCCCCCAGAGGAGTGGCATCCTGCGGGACACAGGACAAAGTCAATCACATCAGCACAAAAGAAAAAACCCTGTGAAAACCAGCAGCTTCCAAGGCAGGTGTCTCCGCAGTGTACCCTGGGGGTACCCTGGTCCGGAAGCCCCAGGGCAGGCACCAAGTGAGAAAGAGCAGAGTCACCTCCTCGTTGTTACTCCACGTTCCCACGTTGGACCTCTCCAGCGTAATGACACACATTGCCAACTCTACGCTCGCGCCTGGCTGCCCCTCGCTTTACAAGGCGCCTTTCTGTGGCTGCCTATACTTTGCACATCCGCATGCATGTTACTGTGCAAGGTTGTATACACAAAGCTGTGCACACTGTACTTGATGGAAAATTTAAGAGCGCTGTTTCAGGGGTAATTAGAACCATATGTGATTTTCTCCTGCTGGGCTGTGGGAGGGAGATGAAGCTGGTGATAAGCAAGGGCCTGCCCTGGAGGCTGGCTAGGCTGGGGCAAGGAGCCAGCTGCACTGCACAGGCCATGAAGAGTTCTTCAAAGGCCTGGAGACCGAGGTCCTGGTGAGTCTGAGCAAAGGTAAAATAAACAGAAAGTTCCAGGCTCTCCCTGCTTCTACCAAAGAGAAGTTCCTCTGTAGCAAGCACAGAAAATTCTCACTCCCATTGGCCAGCAGCTTTTCTCCGGGCCACACTTGCTCCATCTTGCCAGAAAAGCTGCAGGGGGTTGTGGGGGATGAGCAGGGCACCACGGGGTCACCCCTGGCACGGGGCCTGCCTGGGCCAAACTCAGTACTATTGTTGTCACATCTGAGCCTCTCGTCCCCCGTGGCTGCATCGGGCTGTATTGGGCTGGGGTCCACGCTGCCAGGGGAGGACTGGCAGAGCTTGCACAGCCCCTCTGGTGTTCCCCTTCCCAGACCCAACTGCCATGAAATGTTCCTGGGGCTGGCCAGGCGGGTCCACCTCGTTATGCAGCCCTCAGCAAACACGGCAGCTGCCGAGTGCTGGAGAAAAGCTCCCATAATAACCATGTGTGATAATAAAAAGATAAAGAGGCCGCCAGCTATGTAGGTCAGCTGAGGAACAGCCACCCACCCACCTGGCCGGGGTAACCCTTTGTGCCAGGTGGGTACAAAGGCTTTGTCTGCGTCCCCTCCCAAGCCCATCTTCCCTGGGCATTGTCAAGGCTGCCTAAATAAAAACCCCTCCCTGCATTAGCTGAGTTTGGCCAGGCCCATGCAGGGTACAGCCCTGTGGGAAAGTAAAATAGGCCCAGCTTTGCTGTATACCACACCTCTATCGCCACCACCAGCCCCCCATTCCTTGTCAAAGAACTCCTGGGGTCACGGGGCACAAGGCTAGGTCTGCCCAGGGCTCCAACGGCTAAGTCAGGGCTTAGGGAGTTGACTCACAAATAGATTCTCCTCTGCACAAGGTTTTGTGTGCACTAAGGGGGATCTCCCCTCCCCACCAAAGAGCTCTGGGTCAGCACGTCCCGCCGCCCCCGCCCTCACAGCCTCAGGGTTTTGAGGGGCTCCCTGGTTTCTCTCTCCCTTCCCCTCGCCTTCACCAGACAGGCGCCCGCCCCGCCCCCACCCAGCAACAGCCGGTCCCCGAAGCGCTGAGCTCAGCATTTCTGCGGTGGCGCGGGGGGAGGAGCCTCCCGGGCCTGGCGGGGGCGGGGCCGAGCCCAGCCACGCCCACTCCCAGTCCCAAAAGCTCCCTCCATCCCCCCCACTCCCTCCCCTGGCCCAGACGCACGTTCTCTAAGTCACGTCCTCGCCTCCCCGCTCCCCCTGCCTGGCGCAGGGGGTCGGCGGGGACCCGACCCTCGTCCCGGTCAGCTGCTCAGCATCTGTCACCTCGGCGGCCGGGCGCACCTCGGCCTCGGGGAGGAGGAGAAGCAAGGGTCTTCCTAACCCCCATCTCCACGCTCCCATTCTCCTGCTCCCCGCCCCATACAGGGCAGGCCCCAGACCAGTCCCTGGGCGAAGTGGGGGTGAAAGCGAGGCGAACAGAGTCTAGAGGTTTTTGCGTTTCCCTAAATTTGCTTTTCAAACACAGAAAGACTCGGCAGTGGCTCCTGGGTGCCTGGGAAGAGGGAGGGGACGTCCCCTTGTGGCTTCCAGAGGGGCAGCGGAGACAGGGAAGACCTCCTCTGTGGCCTTCCCAGGGGACACCAGAGCGCTCGGGGGAGGCCACCAAGGGGGATGTGGTGACAGAATCACTGTCACTTCTGGGACTGAGGGTGTCTAGCTGAAAGGAAAGTCCCCCGGGGTGTCAGTCTGGGGTGCCTTTTGAGTCAGCCCTGCTGGGCCCTGCTCGGCTCTGCCAGAGGAGGAAGCACCTGATCAGATAGCACAGGGACCAGCCCTAGAGAAAGTTTCTTGTGTCAACAGCGCTATAGCAGTGCAGGTGTTCACTCCACCTGTCCAGCACTCCCTGCCCCCACCCTCATTTTCCCAGCTCTTTAGCTCCCAGCTAGGATCACAGACATGAAGCCTGGATCTAGGGGGCCACCCATGGCTGCAGCCTGCTTTGGGGGCTGTGTGACAGCAGGCAAGTCATTGCACCTGCACTGGGAATTCTGATGGATGGATGCCTGCTTGCACGTAACACAAACATGGGTTGTGATCTGGACTTGTCAGGGTTATGAAAACCTTGACAGTTGAGGAGGGGTTTTTGGAATCACGAAGCCCTTGGTGAAGGTCAAAAAGCTTTGTGGGAAGGTAGCGAAATGGCTGGGTGGGCTGCAGCCAAGGAATGCCTGAGGCAGGCTCAGAAGGCAGTCCTGTGTCCATCTGTCCTCCCCACCCCACTCCCCTGCAGCATCGGCCTTCATCACAAACCAGAGTTTCCCAAGCCTTTGACTGTGAGATAAACACGCTGGTCTGAGTGAGGTTAGTGGTTTGGCAGAGGGGCAAGGAAGGGGTTCCAAGCTGGAGACAAGAAAGTTCTGGATGGTTGGATGAGGCCTAACTGCACAGGGAGAGAGAGGTCATGGGCACCTCCTGAGGCTCCCTGCCTGGGGAGAGCAGGGGTGGAGACGAGGAAGTACCGTCTCAGGATACTTTTGTGTTTTTTAAAAAGTGTTTTCATTTTATTTGAAAAATAAGAAATCGGCTGATTCATCTGCTGGGTCACTCCCTAAATGTCTCCATGGGTCAGGGCCAAGCCCAGGTCAAAGCCGGGGGGCCTGGGACTCCATCTGGGTCTGCTCTGTGTGTGGCAGGGACCCAGAGACTTGAGCCCTCACCTTCTGCTTCCCAGGGTACACATCATTGACAGGCAGGTAAAACTGGCATCAAAGCCAGAATTCAAACCCAGGCCCAAGCCAGTCCCCATGCCAGCCAAACCCACCCAGCACCTCAGGAGCTCTGAGTCGGCCTGGGCCCTCCTGGCTCCTTCTCACCTCTGCCTAAAAAATACAAGCCACTAGGGAGCTTACTTGGCTGTATGGGCTGCTGGGTGAGCCTGGGGCCCAGCTGACTCTGCAGTGGTGGCTCCCATCACTCTTGGCATGGCCCTCCCCACCCCACCCCAGTGGGATGAATAAAGCCCGCCCTCACCCTGCTGTGCTTGGGGAAGGTGGCAACTGAAAAGGTGTGAAAGACTGCCCAGTGGCCCGCACTCAGGCCCGGGGCTTGTACCGTTACTTACGTAGGTATGCCTGTACGTCTGTAGACTTGGATTGTAGACTTGGATTTTGAGGGGTTGGGGTTTTTGGAAAAGCTGTCCCCTTTTTCTTTTGCTGTGCTCCTTGTGGAGGTAGAAGGAACTTGTTGAATCTCTACTTTTGGTTTTCTAAACCTGTATATGAAAATCCCAACACTATAGGAAATCACAGGATAAACAGTGTAGCTTTCTTACTGAAAGGGATTTTAGGGAGCCTAGGCAGGGGAAGAGAAATTAAACAATTTTATAATTAATGGGAAAAGTTCATACTAAAATGAACACTGAACAAATACCAGGGCACTTCAAAATATTCATGGATAACAGAATTAAATTTTTTTTAAACCCTGGTATGCATGGATCCCAAAATATGTTTGTACAAAAGAAAACTTATTTTTTATTCCATCTTTCCATGAACATTTTGAAGTTCCCTCCTGTGCAACAGAATGCAAAAATTCATTTTGCATAATAAAACACCCAGCTTCAGGCCTGGCACTATGGCTTAGCACATGAAGCCTCTTACTGCAACTGACTGTTCCACAAACACTGTTCCAAGTGTTTGGGCCCCTGTACCCTTGTGGGAGATCTGGAAGAAACTCCAGGCTCCTGGTTTCAGTCTCAACCAGCTCAGGCTATTGCAACCATTCTGGGAGTGGACCAGCAACTGCAAACTCTGTCTTTACCGCTCTGTAACATTGCCTTTCAAATAAACGAAAGACAGAATGAAAGAAAGAAAGAAAGAAAGAAAGAAAGAAAGAAAGAAAGAAAGAAAGAAAGAAAGAAAGAAAGAAAGAAAGAAAGAAAGAAAGAAAGAAAGAAAGAAAGAAAGAAAGAAAGAAAGAAAGAAAGAAAGAAAGAAAGACAAAAATTACACTTCTCAAATTAAAATAAAACAGCCCACAGGGTTTCAAAGACATGTCATGCTTCCAGGGTACTGTGAATGGGCTCTGGCCCAGCACCCTTTTCCTCCGGAACAAGCCTCCTCCCTTCTCCCACCTGGGCCCAATCTAGCTTTGGGAAACAGAGCTGCTGAATCCACGCTTCAGGGATTCCCTAGAGGGAGGAGGCTGTTTTCCTTCTAGGGGGAGGTTTGGAACCTAGGATGGTGGAGGGGCCCTATTAAGCTGGCTGAAGGCTGACTCCAGAGCTGATAGGTCCCCTCCTGGGAGGGGGTTAGGGAGCAGAGCAGACCGGTCTGGAGGCAAAAAGAGGAGGTCCTAAGCCGGGCTGGGTCTCCGGGACAATCCACCTGACGCTTTGCGCTGCTGAGAAGCTTGAGTCTCCAGACTCACCTCTGGGCACGGATGGTTGTCAAGGCAATAGTGCTGCAGAGTCCCCCCTGCCCCTGTCCTATCCCCTGGAAGGAAATGGCCCTGTCTGACTCCACCATTCCCACATGCGGGGCCAGTCTCCCCAGCTGTCAGCCCTCCCAGGCACCCCCACATGGAGGCCCTTGGGTAACTGAGGGAGCCAACTTGGCATTCATTCTGGAACCTTCTTTTTCGAAGAGTTCAGCAAAAATGCCAGCTAGAAGATGAGCATCAGGATGGCCTGGAAAGCTTTCCTACCTGAAGCCCCAAACACATCCAACCCACTCAGGATGGGGGAGACTGTTTCACGAGGTCTTCAGGTGATTCAAACGATTGGTTTCAGTGAGCTCATCTTCAGAATTGCACTGTATTTGTAGCTCAGTGCGTTTGCAGAGAACAGATTTCTAAAAGCTGCTTTGAGCCCTGCCTGCATTGTGTTGTTATTTCCATGCCCCACCCCCAATCAGTTTCATTTGCAAGGAGACTCCCCACCGAGTTTTTAACTCCCCCTCTAGCAAAACAATCCAAATCCTACTGGAAGCCCAGAGCTGTGGAACCTTTTCACAGCCTTTGTCATCAGCCAGGTGCATTTATATTCTTGCTATTTTGACCATGCTGTTTGTTGTTTTTCAAGTAAAAAAGCCACACGAGTCCTGGGAACACTTTGGTCTCTGCCTCCTGCCACCACTCCACCCTCTCCCCACATCCCTGCCCACTGGGTCCTCAGGCCACCTCCACTACCCACGAGCAGTTTCCAAAGCAAGCTGGCTGGCCTTCAGGGGTTCCCAGGCTGAGTTTTGGGGTTCCCAGAACCACGCTCCCACCCTAAGATCTGGTTTAACTTCCCAAACCCGACTGGGGCGGCTTGCCAGGCAGAGGCCCTGGGAACGGGTGGCTCCGGACCGGAGCTGCCTGAACAGGGAGGGGCAGGTGGCCTAGAGTGAGAGCTCATGACTTTAAATTGCAGGCTGCCATAGGTCCCACGGGAACAAGCAGGGTGTGTGTGTGTGTGTGTGTGTGTGTGTGTGTGTGTGTGTGTGTGTGGTTAGGGCCCCACCAGTTCTAGCTGCCGGGTCAACTGGGATGTGGTCAGTCTATCCACCAGGCTCATCTATTGGTAGGAATCCATACTGGCAAAGTGGCTACATGATAAGTACACCCAGAAGTGAAGCACCTGTGATGTGGGAACTTGGATGGGGGTGGCGCCCTCTGGAGTTGTGCGAAAGCAGCCCTGCTCCCACTACAGGCAAAGATAAACTTGCTTGGGAGCTTTTACAGGATCCACTCTGGAGTGATCAAGAGGATTTTTTAAACTAGACGAGGGAGGTGTGAGATGCTGAATTTTACCTAAGAATTCTACCTACTTATTCTTGTTTTGTTTTTGTTTTAAGGTATGTAATGTAATGGAAAGTAGTGTCTGCCTTACATGCTAGCCCTCTGCACTGTGTCACCTCGCCCCAGCTTCCTGGGGTGGCCAACTACATTTCAGCCTAGAACACTGGATTGTTTCAGAAGCCGGGCTCCCAGACCCCCACTGAGGGAGGCAGGGAGATGTTCAGACTTGTCCAAGGTCCTTAACAGCACTGGCCAGAATGGAAGGGGAGCCTGCAGGGCCTGGGAACCCAGATGTAGGGGTGCCTAGTTCTGAGGGAAGCCACCTTTTAGCTTCCTTTAGTTATGCATGTGTCCATCCATCCATCCATCCATCCATCCATCGGCAAACAGTCCCCAGCTTCTGCCCTGTGTCTGACCTGGGTTGGTGGGAGGGGGTAACCTGCCTATTGGAGGTTCACATGGACAGACCCCATTCCCCACACCCTCAACTACAGTGCCCTGCCTACCCAAGAAGAAGCAATTACAGGTGACAGCCTTGCATCACAGGGAGGATGCAAGCAGGGGCTGAGAAAGCCTCTTCCAAGGACCGATGCCAGCCTTGGGTCTCCAAGGCTGTGTCAGTGGAAACATGTCCAGGCAAGCACCAGCTGCGGGCAGCCATGGCCTGTACACAGGGCCCCCGTGGGGGTCTGGAGAGGCCAGGCTCAGAGGGCAGGAAATGGGGCTTCTCCTCCTGAGCAAAGCCTCTGGGCAGAGGGGCCTCACCACCACACAGACTCCATAGGGGACTAAAGGTTCAGTGTTCCCCGCTTCCCTGCAGGCTGCAAGAGTGGAGTTGTCCTCTGGTAGATAATGATGCAGCCTAGTCCTGCTTCCTCCAGGCCTTGACTCCCCCACCCTCCCCGCCTCCATGCTCCAGGCTGCTTTCCCCACAAACGGACCCCTGCTCTGAGAAACACCTCCGGCCCAGCACTGAGCATCTTTAATTAGTTTCAAGAAAACAGAATGAGACAAGGTAAATGGGTATCTTCTGCAAAAAGAAACAAAATTGCCTAGGGCCCATCCGCACAGCCCTGCACAGCCTTTCCGGTTTGGGAGAGGCTCTTTCAGCAACAGAATGAAACAATGAATGAAAAAAGGGAGAGGGGAGGTCTTGGCCGGTAGGTTGCCAAGATGTTTGTCAAATGAATGCAGGATTCCTAACAAGTTCACATTTCGAACCTGGCTCCACACTCTTCTGCACACACACCTTTATTGTTAATGCCCCACATTTTTATGAGAAAAAAAATGTTTTTTCCTTTTTTCTGTTTAAAAAAAAGGTAAAAGAATACCAGTCTGTAGGCCAGCCAGCAGGAACCCTGTCTCCGGAGGGATTCATTCCCGTATCTTCTCTCTTGAGCAATTAGGAGGGCACAGGGACAAGCCATTCTCAGTCTCCCCCCAATACAGGGTGATTTCAAGAGGACCTCATTTACTCAGCGCCCCCCCACCCCCGCCCCAGCCTGAAGGGAGGGAGGCCCAGGGCTTGGACTCTGGTCTAGGTTTGGCTAGGGGGCAGGCTGAGAGGGGTGTCCGGCTTTATTTTCAATATGGGGATGGAAGTGGGGGACCGGCTTAGGCAGTGGCCCTACACCCCAGGCCAGTGTCCCCTGGTCACGTGCAGATGCAGACCTGCCCAGAGGCGAGCCCCTGCGCCTGCCAGATCAGATTCGGTTCCTGCCCACCGGGGCCGGAACCGCTGATGTAAGTTTGATTCCTGCTTCCAACAGTGTCCCCGCGTCCCAGACTGATAGACGTTTACAGAAAGGTCGAGTGCATCCGAACCTCGTCCCGCCCACTAGGAGCAGCCACTATCAGCCCGCAAGCACAGCTGCCAGGCCCGCGTTCCCGCGGCCTCGCCCGAATGATGAAACCGGAGCTGGCCATTGCATGCCGCGCTGCTCCTCCAGAGCCCGGCGCTCGGGGGCTCGGACAGCGCTCCGAGTCTTTCACACAAAGCGCTGCAGCCGGAGGGCGCTAAGGCCCGGGGATCCCGGCCGCAGCCCGCGGAGTTGGCATCCCGCGCCTCCCGGACCCGACTCGGGTCCCCCGTTCTCAGCCTGGGGCCCAGGCGCTCGGAGCCAGGGAGCCCGTCCATCACAGTCCTCAAGCCCCTCCCCGGGAAGCAGGTGGCGGTGGGAGCAGATAGGATTTGGGGTCCAGGCTGTTTGGAATGGGGTGGGGGCGGTGGAGAACAGGGATCACTACTTCACCTGTCCCCCTGGATGGGCGGGCAGGTGGGACTGCGAGGAAGCCGGGGGACGCAAGTGCACGGGGCGGCCCCGTGTTTGGGGTCCCCCCCCCAATTTCTCGACCAGGGGCAGGACAGGGATGGCGTGGGGTACGTGCGCGAGGGCCGACCGGGATAACGTGCGTCCTCCGAGCGACCCACGGGCATCCTCGGAGCGCACAGCAGCGCCCGCAGCTCGCCAGCGCTGGGGGGATGGGGGCTGTCACTTGGGGCCTCTACGTGCCGCCCCCTTAAGCACCACCAAGTTGCCCTGCCTTTCCTCTTCCCCCACTAGCCCGGTCACCGGCCCTCATCCCCTCCCCCAGCAACACGACCCTATAATAAACAAGTCTTTCCTTGATCCTCCCCTGCCGCGAGCGCCCTCGGGGACCTTGGCAGCTGCAGCCGCCGCGGATCCCTTCCAGAAAGGAGGCGTGGCCGCGGCTCGGGGGTCAGGGAGAGGGGGCCCCTCGGCGGGCAGGGGGCGGGGCCGGGCCGCTGTCACCGGGCAGGAGAGAACGTTGCGAACGTGCGCCGGGCACCCATTGGTCGAGGGGGGCCACACTCCCGGGTCGGGATTGGGCTGCGGCGCGGAGCGGGGTGTGGCCTCGCCGCGCTAGGGCTTATAGGCTGCTCCGCGCTGGTGCTAGGCTGAGAGCTTAGGGGGAGGTGCGGGCGGTCAGGAGGGACAGGTCTGGGCAGCGCTCGGGGGGACACAGCACCAGGGCCACTCATTCAAGCGGCCGGACTTGAGGTCGTCCTTCTCTGCATCCTTCTGTCTGACCGCCCTAGCTGGTGAGCGTCCTTTGTGTGTATGGGGTTGAGTGTGTCGGGCGGCGAGATTTCTGGGGGTGCGCGGGGTCCCAGCGCTCGCAGGCTGAGCCACATCCCGCCCCCTCCTCCTCTCCGAGGCTGACGCTCGGTCCCCCCCTTCTTATTCTGCAGCGGCTTCTGCTCTCTCGCACCCCGAGCTGACCAAGCAGACGTCCTGGCGTCCGATCTCACCATGCCCAGTTTGTGGGACCGTTTCTCTTCCTCGTCCTCCTCCTCGCCTTCGTCGTCGTCCGGAACTCCCACCCCGGGCCGGCCGCCGCGCTCAGCCTGGGGGTCGGCGGCCCGAGAGGACGGGCTGGACCGCTGTGCCAGCCTCGAGAGTTCGGACTGCGAGTCCCTGGACAGCAGCAACAGTGGTTGCGGGCCTGAGGAAGGTGAGTGAGGAACCGGGGAGGTGGGGAAGAAGGGATCTGGGGAGAGATGTTGAAGCCACCCACCGGGGTTAAGTCCTATCCCATTGGGAACCCGGCTTTGGCCGGGGTGCGGGGTCCGAGCCCGGAGCGGGCGTTGAGGGGCGGCGAGCTGGCGTCTTAGTAGAACAACGCCGCCCCCACCCCCGCCTGTCGGTCTCGCGTGGAAGCCGCTCTAAGCCTCCCCTCCCCCTGCGTGCTCTTCCCCAACAGACTCGGCCTACCTGGATGGCGAGTCCCTGCCCGACTTGGAGCTGCTCAGCGACCCCGAGGATGAGCACCTGTGCGCCAGCCTGATGCAGCTGCTGCAGGAGAGCCTGTCCCAGGCGCGGCTGGGCTCGCGGCGGCCCGCGCGCCTGCTGATGCCCGGCCAGCTGGTGAGCCAGGTGGGCAAGGAGCTGCTGCGCCTGGCCTACAGCGAGCCGTGCGGGCTGCGGGGGGCGCTGCTGGACGTGTGCGTGGAGCAGGGCAAGACCTGTCACAGCGTGGGCCAGCTGGCCCTGGACCCCAGCCTGGTGCCCACCTTCCAGTTGACCCTGGTGCTGCGCCTGGACTCGCGCCTCTGGCCCAAGATCCAGGGGCTGTTCAGCTCGGCCAACGCTCCCTTCGTCCCCGGCTTCAGCCAGTCCCTGACGCTGAGCACGGGCTTCCGGGTCATCAAGAAGAAGCTCTACAGCTCGGAGCAGCTGCTCATCGAGGAGTGTTGAGCTCCTTGGCCCCTGCCCCCCGGAGGGGTGGGGCAGGCTGAGAGGACTGAGACTTGAGGGGGGTCTGCCTCGGGCCCGGACCCCGAGGACAGGACGGCGGCGGTGGCCGCGGGGAGGCGGTGGCCGCGGGGAGGCGGTGGCCGCGGGGACCGAGCCCTTCTCCGGGGCAGCTCGCCGTTGTTTACCCGCGGCTCCCGGGTGGGGGCGCGCGCCCCTCAGTACTGTAAGCATGAAACAAAGGCGGAGGGGGCCACCCGGGCTTCCGGCTGGATTGTGTATGTAGCATGTACCGTGTTATTTTCTCTTATTACTGACAGTGACGGTGACAGTGGTGTGACAGAGCGGGGGGCGGGGGGAGGAGGGCAGCTGGGCTGCTGGCTGGCCTCTGCGAAGGGGTGGGGGAGGCGTGTGCGTGTATGGGTGCTGACTGGGGCCCGCCGAGGGACGGGGAGCCAGCCAGTTTGTGTTTTCTCCTGGTCTGAGGGGACCCCACAGAGTGTGTCTGTCGTTGGTTTTTGTTCTGTCTGATCGGAGCTCCACTACTGACCTGTTCCGGGCAGCTATCTTACAGACGTGTGAATGTAAGAGTAGTGTGGGTGTTGCCATAGAAAAAAAAATCTATATATACTCCTGGGAGCTGCGTTCTGCCTGTCCCCCACCGACCTTGTACAGAAGAGCTGAGCTGGGAGGGGACCGGGCTGGGTGGGAGCGGGGGCTGGAACCCTTGCCCACTGGAATGCCCCCCTCCAGGTCTTCCATCTAGAACTGTCTACGTGAAGATACTCACTGTTATGAATACACTTGATGTTCAAGTATTAAGACCTATGCAATATTTTTTACTTTTCTAATAAACATGTTTGTTAAACGATTGGCAGTCTTCCATCAGTGCCCTGAAAAGGGGAGGGGTGTGGGTACTGGTAAAAGGCAGCTGGGGTTCACCTGTGAGTTCCTACCTTCTCTTTCCGGGGCTCCCTGCCAGCCCAGGACGAAAGATGTGGACTGTGCTCCTGTGCCAGGAAGCCCTGCTCCCTGGTGCTGAGGGCAATCACCAAGAACGTGCTGGAAAGCACCTGAAGGGGTGAGTCAGACCTCCCGCCGAGCCAGGTTCAGCAGGGAGTGTTCACCTTGTTGCCCAGGTACAAGCCTCCCCCTGCCCCCACCCCTGCTTGAGCCTGCCATCATGAAAAGCACTGCAGAGGGGGAGGTGTTTCCCAGGAGAAAAGTTACATTCCATTTGTTCAGGGGTCATGGACACAAAAATGTCTCCAGGTGCAAAAGATCTGGCTCAACTGACCTGGACCTGGCAGCTAAGGTACAGACAGGACATCACCTGCCACTGAGAAAAAGGGTGTTGTCCAGGCAGGTGCAAGACTGCAACAACACATGCTACATGCACCACGTATGCCCTGTGGGCTTTTTTCCCCAGCAGCCCCTATTGCCCTAGACTCCAGCACCTGCAGGCCCCCGTTTCCCCACCCTGGCCAGGTCCCTGTCTCAGTTTCCAGTCAGGTCCACCCACAGCCCTCGGCTCGGCCTTGCCTTTGCTGGTTCTTATCCTCCCTGTTTTCCTGCTCCCAGGCAGGGCTTGTTTGCTCAAGGCTGTAAAACAGTGCTTCAGCTACTTAAGTGTAGAGTCAGCTAGCTTGGGGCCCTGCTTGAAACAGGTCCCTGGGCACTAGCAGAGATTCTGACCAAATGTACTGGGGTGATGGGGTTGGGGGCTGAGGGACTGCAGGGACCTGCATCTTCCTCAGGGAGTCTGATGGCTTAGAAGATCCACCTGTCTGGTAGAACTGAAGGCCTTTTTGTTCCACAAAATGAATAAACTTAGGCTAGAGGTAGACTTGAGAATGGATGGTGCAATGGGAATTCATTGCAATGGCTAAGACTGACTGGGGGGGCCCTGGCGCAACGGCTCAACAAGCTAATCGTCCGTTGCACGCATCAACTTTTCATATGGGTGCCAGTTCATATTTTAGCGGCTCCAATTCTCAACCAGCTCCCTGCTTGTGGCCTAGGAAAAAGCAGGACAAGATGGCCCAAACCCTTGGGACACTGCACCCATGTGAGAGACCTGGAAGAAGCTCCTGGCTCTTAGCTTTGGATAGGCTCAGCTCCGGCCATTTGTAGCTATTTGGCGAGTGAACCAGTGGGTGGAAGATATTTCTCTCTGTCCTTCCTTCTGTCTGCAAATCTGAACTGCCTTTCAAAAAACAAACAAAAACCAAAACACAAAAACAGTACATTCTGAACTAGGAAGACTACTGAGGTAACATATATACATATACATACATATGTGTGTGTGTGTCTTGCTAACAAAAATAATTAAATTTTTTTTAAGATTTATTTATTGGAAAGTCAGATATACAGAGAGGAGGAGAGACAGAGAGAAAGATCTTCCGTCCGATGATTCACTCCCCAAGTGAGCGCAACGGCCGATGCTATGCCGATCCAAAGCCAGGATCCAGGAACTTCTTCCGGGTCTCCCACACGGGTGCAGGATCCCAAGGCTTTGGGCTGTCCTCAACTCCTTTCCCAGGCCACAAGCAGGGAGCTGGATTGGAAGTGGAGCTGCCGGGATTAGAACCGGCGCCCATATGGGATCCTGGCGCGTTGAAGGCGGGGACTTTAGCTGCTAGGCCACACCGCCAGGCCCAAAAATAATTAAATCTTTAAAAAAAAAAAGAAAGAGACTAATTGTTTTGGCCACCAAGAGTGCTGGGCTTGGGCCTAGTGCAGTGGCCTAGCAGCTAAAGTCCTCACTTTGAAAGTGCTGGAATCCCATATGAGCACCAGTTCTAAACCCAGCAGCTCCAGTTCCCATCCAGCTCCCTGCTTGTGACTTGGGAAAGCAATTGAGGATGGCTCAAGGCCTTGACATTCTGTACCAATGTGGGAGACTCGGAAGAGCTCCTGGCTCCTAGCTTCAGATCAACACAGCTCCAGCCATTGTGGTCACTTGGGGAGTGAATCATAGGATGGGAGATCTTCCTCTGTCTCTCCTTCTCTCCGTATGTCTGACTTTGCAATAAAAATAAATAAATCTTAAAAAAAATAAAAAGAGTGCTGGGCTTTCAGTCCTGGTTGTTCTCTGTTCTGTTTCCCATGCAGCTTCCCACTTATGTGCATCCTGGGGTGCAGAAAGTACCTGCTCAAGTCCTTGAGTTTCTGCCACCCATGTTGGGAGACCCCAGTGGAGTGCCAGGCTCCCAGCTTTGCCCTGCTCACCCAGGTGTGTAGACAGTTGAGGAGTGACTGAAAAGAGAAACGATCTCTGTATGTCTTTGTTTCTTCCTGCCTTCCAGCTAGATAAAAGTAAGCACAATCAAAATAGAAAATGGAGGGGCTGGATTCATCTGTGACCTCAGGACCCCCTAGGCCTCCTGCTTTGCTTCCCATCCAACTTCCTGCTAATGTGCTTGACAAAGCAGGGGCTGATGGTCTGGGCACTTGGGTTCCTGTCACTGATGTGGGAGACAAGGATGGAGTTACTAACTGCAGCCCAGCCCTGATTGTTGCAGATATTTGGAGAGTGAACAAGTGCATGGAAGATCTCTGTATCTCTCTCTCTCGCCGTCACCCTCCCTCTCTGCACTGCTCTGCCTTGCATGTAAATAAATGGTTGTTGGGAACAACAGAGGTGCCCCATCATGGTCTCCAGGAATCTTCCACCATTTGGTTAGCACATCCTCCTGATGGCTACCCTGGGCTTGTGGGCAGGAGCCAGGGTTTTAGGATGTTTTCCTGAGGAGGAAAGAGAGCTCCAAGCTTTGCGATAAGCATCATCTTAGACAAGGAGACAAGAGCTGTACTGGTCCAGCCCAGCTGCTCAGGTTTGGGGGTGGAAAGTGAGGCAGGCCCAGCACACAGGTAGTGGTGTTGGAGGGACAGTTTTCCAGGTCCTGAGTTCTGTACCACTGCTCGTGATCACACTTGCCTGGTCCCCAAAGAGGAGGAAGAGCCCCAGAACTCTGTCTCCAGAGCCTTGCTGGTGTCAGGTGGGTCGGTCAGCAAGAAATTCAGTACATGTCAGCCAAGCAGATAAACAAGACCTGAGCATCCAAGAGAAGTGCCATCTCTTGCCACTGCTCCAGCTCCTTGCAGGGCCACACAGTCCCCATTAGGAGGGACTCCTCCTTTAGGGGCTCCTCCTTCCCCTAATAAGGTGTTCCCCTGGGTGTTGTGGACACATGGGAAATAAATTGGAAATGGAAGATGTCTTCCCTCTTCTTTCTGCCTCTCTGCCTTTCAAATAAATAAATTGTATATATATTTTTAAAGTGCTTAGAGCTAGAATTGTGGTGTAGTGGGTTAAACCATCATCTCTGATGATTATGCTGGCATGCAAATGGGTGCTGGTTTGCATCTCAGCTGCTCCATTTCCAATTCAGTTTCCTACTAATAGCCTGGAAAAGCAGCAGAAGATGGCCTAAGTGCTTGGACCCCTGCAGCCCATATAAGAGTCCTAGATGGAACTCCTGACTCCTGGCCTCAGACTGGCTCAGCTCTGGCTCTTGTGGCCATCTGTGGAGTAAATCAATGGATGGAAGAGCTCTCTCTGTATCTGTTTCTCTCTATCTGCAACTTTGTTCTTCAAGTAAATAGATAAATCCTTTTTAAAAAGTAGAATTGGGGCCTGACACAATGGCTCAAATGGCTAAACCTCTACCTTTAGGCACTCAGGTCCTGTGTAGGCGCTGTTTCATGTCCTGGCTGCTCCACTTCCCATCCAGCTCCCTGTTTGTGACCTGAGAATGCAGAGCAGGATGGCCAAAAGCCTTGGGCCCCTGCACCCACGTGGGAGATCTGGAAGAACCTCTTAGCTCCTCACTCTTGGATCTGCTCAGCTGTGGCCATTGTGGCCACTTGGAGAGTGAACCAGCAGACGGAAGAACTTTGGCTTCGTCTCTCCTCTGTGTAAATCTGACCTTTCCAACAAAAACAAAATATTTTTTAAAAATACCTTAATTTCAAAAATGTAACACTCTTCCCCTCCTCAAATACAAAGCAACTTAACAAGCTTGTGGGGGAAAAAAAAAAACAGAATTAATATTATTTTATTTTGGGACAAAAAATTTTAAAGATTTTACTTATTCATTTGAGAGGCAGAGCTACAGAAAGAGAGAGGGAGAGACAGAGAGGTCTTTCATCTGCTGGTTCACTCCCTGAATGGCTGCAACAAAGCAGAGGCCAGGAGTTTCTTTTAGGTCTCCCACGTGGGTGCAGAGGCGCAGGCATTTAGGCCGTATTCTCCTGTGTTCCCGCCATCAGCAGGGAGCTGGGTTGGAGGCAGAGCATCTGTAACTGAACGGACACATATATGTGATGCTGGCATCATCATAGGCAGCACTTCACCCCTAAGCTACAATTCTGGTCCTGCTGAACTATTCTGAACTTCCAAAAATGTTCGTTAACTCTGTCACTGATTGAGCCAGTAGCGTGACAAACCTGTGATTTTCATAGCAATGCTAAGCGTTTTGTTTATTTTTATTGGAAAGGCAGATATACAGAGGGACAGAGGGGAAGATGTCTGTCTACTGATTCACTTCCCAAGTAGCCATAGTGGCCAGAGTTGAGCCAATCCGAAGCCAGAAGCCAGGAGCCTGGAACCAGGAGCCTCTTCCTCCAGGTTTTCCATGTGGGTTCAGGGTCCCAAGGCTTGGACCATCCTTGACTGCTTTCCCAGGCCACAAGCAGGGAGCTGGATGGGAAGCAGGGTTGCTGGGATTAGAACCGGCGCCCATATGGGATCCTGGCACGTTCAAGGCGAGGACTTTAGCTACTAGGCCACTGTGCTGGGCTTGCAGTTTTTTAATCTTATTCACCATAACTTCAGCTACACCCATTAAAAAATAAATAAATAAAACGGCAAAGAAAATATGGACCAGCCATGCCTTGAGCATTACCTGCAGGCAATAGGTACAGGGACCAGGCACCAGTTAAGCCATAGAGAGCTGGACCAGCCTGCCCCCCACCCCAATGGGGCTTCCAGGAGAGGCAGGCTCAGAGGCCAAGCCTACAAGAATGATGATCTGTGGGAAGCTTGTTTCAGCTTACACATCACCCGCCCTGTTATTGTCACTCCCATCATACAGACAAGGCAACCAAGGAACACGGGGCAGTAGGATAGAGGAACCTGTGGTCTTGGCAGTTGTGTCCCTGACCCTCGCCTCTTCGCCTTTGAACTCAGGGCGTGGGAACTGGGCGACCTCTATGAGCAGATCCTTGAGCAGAGTCAGCTGTCAGTGGCAGGATGGCCCCACCCACTCGCTCTGGCCGAGTGGGGGTGGAAGGAGGAACAGAGCTGCGACAGCTCACTGGGTCAAGTCCAAGTCTGGAAGGAGAACATTAAGAAGAAATTTCCATGGCCCTTCCCCCCAGCCAGGGATTTTCCACTCTGCCTGGGCAGATGTGGTTCTCTGTGTTCCCAGGCAGGGCTCTGGCAGGCTGTGTGGGCCGGGGAATGGTTCAGTGCAGTGCCAGGACTTGGGGAAGACCCGGGTCTGCTTCCTGCCCCAGGAAAGGGGCAAGTTTTCTCGCCAAGAGACCAGGGGAGAGAGATGTGGATATGGGGTGGGGACATGCATGACAGAAAACTGTGCAGAAGATGCAAGACTAAGTATTTTATCTGTAAGAAATCCAGAGTGAGAACACATGGGGGCCAGAACCATCAGGGAGACATCCTCCTCCAGGGCCCCCTAGGTAGGAAGGACAGTGCCAGGCAGGTGAGAGGGATGAGGGTTGCCATGGGAAGGGCAGATGTGGTGCAGGAAATGGGCACGTGGTCAGCTGTTGGAGGGCACCCACTGATCTCACTGCTGGGACGTTTCACCTGCTCAGTTCCCGGGAGCTCCACCAGCACTGGGCCTGTGTTTTCCTTCAGCAGCTGCTCCCTCCACCCCAACTCTGCAGAGTGGGAGTTCTGGAGGGCAAAGGCAAAATGGGGCTGCAAAACAGGCTCTGTAAAGAAATGTGCGGACATGGGCCCAGCGTGGTAGCCCAGTGGCTAAAGTCCAGGATGTGCCAGGATCCCACATGAGTGCTGGTTATAATCCCAGCAGCCCCACTTTCCATCCAGCTCCCTTCTTGTGGCCTGGGAAAACAGTCAAAGACGGCCTCGGGACCCTGAACCCACATGGGAGACCTGGAAGAGGATCTGGGTTCCTGGCTTTGGATCAGCACAGCTCTGGCCGTTGTGGTCACTTGGGGAGTGAATCATCAGACTTTCGGAAGATCTTTCTCTCTGTCTCTCCTCCTCTCTGTATATTTGGCTTTGCAATAAAAATAAATAAATCTTAAAAAAAAAAAAAAAAAAGGAAATGTTGGGGCCCCTCTCTGAGTTGTACTTGGAAGTTGCACTTGGTAAAAGGGTCAGCTTGTCCCTAAGCACCAACAGCACAGTGGCACGGCACAAAGTGCTTGGCTGTGTGTGTGTCTCACGCATTCCTCTGCACGGCTCTAGGACGAGGCACCACTGTCTGCCAGGTGAGGAAGCAGAGATGCAGAGCGGCTGAAGCTGCTTGAGAACTGGATGTGAACCCAGTGATGTCACCTCCAGACCAGAGCTGTCCAATAGGAAGATAGCTTGATCCAAGTAAGGAATGCAAACATTTCCAGTCACCACACTAGAAACGTGGAATCAGGTGAAATGGATTCTAGAAACACGATTTGTTTAACCTGGCACATAAAAGTAGTGTCAACATGAACCAGTGGAAAACACTCATGAGCTATTTTACATTTCCTTTGACTAAGTCTTTACAATGTAGTGCCTATTTTACACTTGAATGTGTGTGATTTTTATCTATTTGAAAGGCAGGGACAAACAGACCAAGACCACCAATCTGCTGGTTCACTGCCCCGAACAGCCACAACAGCTGGGGCTGGGTCAGCCGCGGCCGGGAGTCTGGATGTATTATCCAGGAGTCCTCCACAGGTTGCTGGGCCTTCACCTGCTTCTTCCCAGGGCGGACATTAGCAGGAAGCCGGAACTACAAGCAGAGGCAGGACTAGAACCCAGGCAGCTCTATACAGGATGGAGGTATCACGGTGACATTTTCACCCCTGAGCCAAAGGCTGGCCTCCACCTGCAAGTGTTCATTAGAAAATGATTTCTATTTAGATTTCATAAAAGCTGAAAATGTAGATGGACATACCCAAGTTATTCCAAACACAGTAACTGAATGTCAGTCGCTGAATTGAATAACAGCTTTTAAGCTAAATGTTATTGAATAAAAATTAAATAAAATTGAGACTTCAGGACTTCAGTTGCATTGGTCACATCAAGTGCTTGACAGCCACACATGACCAGTGGTGTCTGAAATGCATGTTGCAGCTCTGGGCTCCGCACCTACCCAGAGCACAAAGGCGGAAGCTCCGGCTCTCTGCTAAGGCACTTGGGAAGATAACAGATGATGACCCAACTACTCGGGTCCCTGCCACATCCATGGGAGACTGCTGGCCCGCAAAGTCATGTCCCTGGGGTCTGGGGGTCCCGCCAAGCAAGCATTAGTGCTCAGACCCATGGGTAGAATAACCAGTGTCTATTACAGTTTCTGGAATACACCTCCCCCCCCCCAAAAGAGCCCTGGGGTGATGAGGCTGGGTGGGAGGAGAGTCTCCCCAACTCCACCCCTCCTCTCCGTACCTCCTGGCAGCCAAAAGGAGGTAGTTGCGTGGCCTGGCTAGCCAACTGGGCTCCAATCCTGGCTGGCCCAGTTCCTTACTTGGTGACCTTCAACAAGTCCCCTCCTTTGCCGCATCTGGTAAATGAAGACAAACATTGGAACGCTGGCAGACTCTAATGATCGCAGGGCACCAAACTCAGTCAATCAGAGGGTGAATAGCAAAAACAATAGCCCAGGGCCAGAGCTTGGGCACACCAGGTTAAGCTGCTGTGACCACACAGGGGCACGGATTCATGTCCCAGCTGCTCTGCTTCCCATCCAGCTCTCTGCTAATGCAACCGCGGCAAGCAGCAGCAGATTACTCAAGTACTTTGCCCTCCGTCACCCACATGGGAGACTAAGATGGAGTTCCAGGCTCCTGACGTCTATTTTGGTCAGTTAAAGAGAGGAGCTATCGATGGAAGAGATCTCCTTCTTTTTGTAACTCTGTCAAATAAATAAACAATTATTTTTAAAACAAAACAGCAGGGCCCGGTGCAGTAGCCTAGCAGTGAAACTCCTCGCCTTACACTCCCGAGATCCCATATGGGTGCCAGTTCATGCCCCGGTGGCCCCGCTTCCCATCCAGCTCCCTGCTTGTGGCTTGGGAAAGCAGTCGAGGATGGCCCAAAGCTTTTGGACCCTAAACCCACATGGGAAACCTGGAGGAAGAGGCTCTGGGCTCCAGGCTCCTGGCTTCAGACGCTTAGCTTTGGCTGTTGGTGGCCACTTAGGGAGTGAGTCAGAGGACAGAAGATGTTCCTTTCTGTCTGTCCTCCTCTCTATATCTAACTTCCCAATAAAAAGTAAATCTAAAAAAAAAAAAAAACCCACAAACCAGCAATAACAATAGCCATGTTTTCCAGTTAATGCCCTTTGCTTGTTAAAAATACATACAGCAGGGCATGCTGGCAGGGCAGAGGTCAGCTGTACAGGGAGTCCTTCGTGGGTCGGGCTCCCCACAGTTCCTGCAGGACACATACCTGGTTCACCAGTGGGAGTGGGGACAGACACCTGCCACGCCCTCAGGCTCCAGGTGCATGAGGTCAGATGGTAGAGAGCCACCTTCTAGAAACAGAGTGATTCAAACTGAATCAGGCATGCGTGAGATCACCGGGGTCCCCGCAGTTACTCAGAGTGACATGCGGACACGCCTGCCAGGCATGGTGGTTGATCCCAGCTCCACGAAAGCAGGTGAAGCTGGAAACCACCTCAGACCCAGAAACTGCTGGGGTTTCCGGCTCTTCCTGGCCCCCGGCTTCGGCTTGGCCCAGCCCTGAGATTGTGTTCACTGGAGGAGTGAACCGGCACATCAAAGATCTCTGCCTCCATGTCTTTCAAATAAGATGAAAATACATTTTTAAAAGATGTATTTACTTTTATTTGAAAGACAGATTTTATAGAGAGAACTCTTCCATTCCCTGATTCATGCCCCAGGTGGCGGCAACAGCCAGAGCTGGCCCGGTCCAAAGCCAGAGACCAGGGGATCCCTCTGCGTCTCCCATGTGGCTGCAGAGGCCCAAGGCTTTGGGTCATCTTCTACTGTTTTCCCAGCCCTTAAGCAGGAAGTTGGATGAGAAGTGGAGCAGCCGGGACATGAACTAGCACTTAGAGGGGATGTTGACACCAGCACGTAGATTAGCCTGATATACTACCATGCCAGCCTTAAAATGAAAATATTTAAAAGGAAAAAGACAGGTTAACACGATTAATTTTAAAAATCTGGAATGTGAAACCCAGTGCGGTAGCCTAGTAGCTAAAATCCTTGCCTTGCATGTGCCCAGATCCTTTATGGGCACCGGTTCTAACCCCGGTGGCCCCACTTCCTATCCAGCTTCCTGCTTGTGGCCTGGGAAAGCAGTTGAAGACGGCCCAAAGCCTTGGGATCCTGTACCTGCATGGGAGACCCAGAAGAGGCTCTTGGCTCCTGGCTTCAGATCAGCACAACTCTGGCCTTTGTGGCCACTTGGGGAGTGAACCACTGGAAGGAGTATCTTTCTCTGTCACTCCTCTCTGTATATCTGCCTTTTCAATAAAAATAAATAAATCTTTTTTAAAAAGTGGAGTTAGTGGGGAGCAAGTTTGTGCTGGGGGCTTCTCCCCTTCCGTCTTCAAGATCACAATAAGCCAACCTCAAAGCTCTCCTTGTGGGAAACAGGGAGGAGAAGGGACTTGAGGCTGGGTTCCTGTCCAAGGCCTGCTGCTGCTCAGCTGACTGAACTTAGCCATCTCAACATGCTCCTCCATCAAATGGGCCGGTCACATTTACTGCCTCAGTGAATGACAGGGAGGCCCAACAGAAGCTGATGACTGCATCTGTAAACAGCAGGGCTGGGGACCACCTCCGTGGAGCGAAGGCTCTGTGGGCTCCAGGACCAGACTTCCTGCTTTCTGCTCCCTGCCCCACTGCTTGAGGCCTTCAGTGAATCCCTTAATTTCCCTGTGGGTCTCAGTGTGTCCTTCTAGGCAAAACACAGATAAACAATAATATCCACCCGAGGGAGCCGCTCTCTGGGAAGCTTCGGCTTTCAGGCAGGGCGCACAGCGAGCACTCACTAAATGGGAGACACAAGAACAAAGCCTGTCCTTCGAGAAGATGCTGCCAAGTACTTCAGACTAAAGTGTGGATGAATGGCAGGACCCACCCAGTGACCAGGGGCATTTGAAGCTTCACAGGAAGTAAAGCGTGCAATGTCATAGAATGATAAGTTTTGGGAAAAATAAAGGAGACACACAGGGGATACAGAAGGGCCTTCCTAAGGGGTCCCCAAAATTATGGTTACTGCCAGGTCCCAGAGTGGGACATGCACAGGGGATGGAAAAATGTGGTTCCGGTCCCCTGGGAACTCCCCCCTGTGTTGGGAGAACAAGAAGCCACTGGTGCCCACGGGCCTGGAACCCAGCTAAATACAGAGAGCTTCTGCTGCTGCATGGCCAGCAATTCCTTGTCTGTGACTCTCAGAATGGCTTCAAGGATCCTCCTGGGTGGACAGGCATGGATGTGGTAAGAACTCACTGAACTAGGCAGGAGGCACGGGCCCTCTGCCAGGGCAGGAGCTCCACTTTCCAAATCTATTCTCTCTAGGGTTGCCTGCACCATAAGTGTGTGCAGAAGAGCCTGACTGGGTCACCCAAGGCTGAACTGGCTGCTAACACCCAATCCCACTTCTCTTCTGCCCCTCCCTCCTTCCAGATCCCGGCTGGGACCAGACCTGCCAATCAGCATTGTACTTGGGATCAGTGGGTCCTGTGACCCCGACTGGCCAATCAGAGTGACTCATAAGACTTCCATTACAAATGGTTGGAGCCTTTAGTCTACTAAACTACAACTGGGAGAAATCTGTCTACATGTTTTGAGTCTCCTGATCTGGTTGTGCCTGGATTGTTTTCAGTTTTGTGAACCAGTAAATTCCCTTCTTGGCATAAATCATTTTGAGTCAGATTTTCTGCCATTTGCATTGGAGTCTGAAAGCCACAGGAACTTTCTTCGTGTTTCTCAATGTTTCCTCATCTGTGACATGGTGATGACTGTGGTGGGCTTTGCCAAGAGAAAGGAAGGGGGTTGTTCTGGGAAGATGCAAGAGTGCTGAGCCACTTCTAGTACGCAACACACAGCCTGAGCCATGTTAGGAGTGGAAAAAAAAAAAAAAAAAAAACCCTGGACGGGAGGATGGGAGAGTGGGAAGTAGCCGCTGGGGCAGCAGCTTAAGTCACAGCAGCTAACACCAGCATCCCATATGAGTACCAGCTAGAGTCCCAGCTGCTCCGTTCCCCACCCAGCTCCCTGCTAATGTGCCTGGGCAGGCTGTGGATCCTGGCCTAAGTCCTTGGGCCCCTGCCACCCCATGGGAGACCCTCATGGTATTGTGAGCTCCTGGCTTCGGCCTGACCCAATCCTGACTGTTGTGGCCATTTAAGGAGGAAACCAGCAGGTGAAGTGTGTCTGTCAGTCTCTCCTTCGCATGTCCAATAAATAAATCTTGAACAAACCTACCAATCTCAGGGACAGTGTGTGGTGACGATAGTGGCTTCACCCCAGTCCTCATCTCTCTGCCTAATGCAGACCCTGGAAGGCAGGGGTAACAGCCCAAGTGCTGGGGTCCCCAGTTCCCACATAGGAGGTCTGGATTGAATTCCTCAACTTGACCCAATTCCAGACTTTCTGGCATGTGGGGAATGAATCAGTGAATGCAGTATCACTCTATTTAGTTATTTGTTTGCCTTTTAATAAAATAAAAGCTTACAAACACAAAACAAAAATACCCCATCAGTTTTCCTGGGTGCTGCTAATGACCAGAGACCAACTCTGGCCTGGGGAAGTGAATGACAAAGACACCTGGGCAGACACCTCTCCTCCGGGCTGCTGTGAGGTTCCCGGGAACGCAGTGACCTGCCCAGAGCACAGTCTAAGCAAACCCATTTGACAGATGCGGACTGCGATTCTCAGATAAGGTCTCACCTCGGACCAAGGCCAGGGTCAGGGCTAGCTCTTCCCACCCAGCCCCTCCTGAACTGCACAGATCAGTGTTGCCCAACAGGCTGCCTCCTTGCAAGCTTCACCCACAACCAGGCAGAGCTGGAGGGGTCTATTATTAAATGAGGCTTCGAAAGGACAACTTCAAGCAGGTGCCAAAGGAAGACAGAGGCGACTGCCCTGCGGGCCTCCTCCTTCCTGTGTTGCTCCCCTAAAAGAACTTTAGGGGGTTCCATCTCCCCTTTCTGCTCTCAAAGCTCGGTCACCAGGTCACCACAGTTCATACATCGCCTCGCCCTGTCTGACGCAGTTTGGCTACAGGAAACCACCGCTTGGCACCAACCCTTCCTTCCGGGCAGGCCAAGAAGCCTGGGGGTGGAGTGGAGACGCGGCCCTGCCCACTTCCCCCCAGATAAGGGCCAGATCTTTGTGATGTCTGGGAATTGGGTTCACCTTGGCCTCTCCTCAGGTGGCAGTCTTGAGTGTCAGCAGACAGCACCTCCTTATTTCAGGGCTTTTGGGGGGAAGTGTGGAGTGAAAACTCCTAGGGCGTTTAGCACAGGGACGGGCAGAGGGTCATAGGTGCCCACCCCACTCCACCCGCAGGAAACACCAACAGCCACGAGAGCAGATATGGCAATCTAACTGAACCACGAGCCCCGAGCTTCTTCCACTTCCCAGAGCGCAGCGGGATGCTCTCCACCACCTGTCTTCGCCTTTGCCTCTGACCCATGACCCTCGAGAACCTCTGGGCTGCGGCCCATCTGCCACAGGACGCCCCACATCCGCTCCTCGTCCGGCCTCCGGGCTCAGAGCCTCCCCAGTGCCGCCCGCCGCTCCAGTCTGGACTGCCACTGCTTGCCGGCCTCGGCTCCATGAAGGCCTGGGTCCCTGAGCGTGGGGTCGCGCGCCCCTGGGTCTGCTTGCAGAGCTGCCTCAGCTTTCTAAATCGGGTTCACTCAGTCTCCCAGCGGTTGGCCCCTCCGGATGGCAGAGGCGGGATTTCGACCTCAGTGACCAATGAGGAGGCTCCTGGCGAGAGCAGACAGAATTGGTAGCCATGGCAACAGGCGGCTGCACTGCACTTCCCCCTCCCCAAGGCGGAGCCAACTTTTCTGAGTACCGTCAGCCTTGCTGGGATCACCAAGACCCCAGTCTCACCTTAGGATGTAGGGGAGAAGGATGTCACTTGCAGGTGCAGGAGTGATAAGAGGAGGCTGCCTCCAGCAGGGACGCTGTGTACTGCAATGGAGTGGACACAGCAGGACCAGGATGTGGGCAAGATGAGCTGAGACTGGGAGGGTGGCTGATAGCAAGCAGGTTTAGGGCCTCCAAGCCAAAGCCCACCCAAGGCAGGAGTGGACCATGCCGGATGAGCCGCGCAGGCTGAACTGTGTGGGTCTCACCCAGTTCCTCAATCCCAGGCAGGCAGAAAGGACCAGGGGGTCACCAAGGCCATTCCTGTGCCTGTGAGCAGTTTGGGCTCCAGTATAGGTGTGGTCACGTCCGGTCTTGGGCATTCATTAACCTCATACTCTTCCCAGGAAAGAGGAAGGTGACTGACTTCAATGTCCCCATTTCACAGAGGTACAAATTGATGCTTACCTGGTAAAATGTCAGCCTGGAGCCCTGGGGCCAGGCGTTGACCCAAGCTTAGGCCTGCAAGCCTTTAATTCCCTGATGCGATGGCTCATCCAGGGAACCCTTGTGCCACTGTGCCGATGTCACCCTCCTTTGCTGATGGAACAGGGATGCCAGGGCCAAGTGAACCTAGTGCTTAAGGAGCACCTGCCCCACCTCTGATGGCCATCGGGCGCAGTGTGTGTCAAATTCTTGTTGGTTCCTGCGAGAAGGGCTAGTTGGGCAAGAAGGAAGAGAAGGCTACCCAGCTTTCAGCTGGCACAAATCGCCTGCAGGATTGCTGGGTGGACGGGCTGGGGGTCGGCACCCCAGGCTGAGGGAGGAGCAACTGTAAAGTGCCAGAGACACAACCACGAGGGGTGCCTCAGGGAATCCAGGCAGTGGGAGTCTGGACAGGCCCTGGATGGTGGAGAGTGTGCCCAGGACAGGACAGGTGGCCCAAGGTGTGTGCTTTTCTCTGATGGATTTATGGACCCCCCAAGAACCACTCGTGTAGATCCCACCTTGAGAAGCACTGGATTAGACTTTTTTGGGGGGAAAGAAAGAGAGAGATCTTCCATTCCCCAAGTGGGTACAATGTCCAGGGCTGGGGTAGGCCCAAGCAAGCAGGGGGCCAGGAACTTCTTCCGTTTCTCACGTGGATGACAGAGGCCCAAGAACTTGGGCCATCCTCCTAGTCCAGTAGCAGGGAATCTGGATCAGAAATAGAGCATCCAGGACTTGAACCGGTACCCATATAGGATGCCAGTGTCACAGGTGAAAGCTTAATTTCCTGCATCACACTGCCGGCTCCTGGATTAGAAGTTAACCACAGTACGCCATGGTCCCAGGTAACAACCTCACCACTGGACCCTGGGAGGAAAAAGTCACAGACTTGAGGAGTCTGTCAGCTACCTGAAGTTCAAAGCCAGGTGAAGCTGGTGCATGGTCAGGATCTGTGGAGGGTTGCAATGACTGGAACCTCATAAGGAGGGAGCCTGGTAGGGGGTGGAGGCCATAATGTCTGCCATGACCTAAATGGTGGTTTCCCCGGGGCCTGCTCCTTGTTAGAGTTCAGTCCGATGCCTTCTGTATTTTTCTGGAGACAGCTCCTATTTCAGTGAAATAAACACACGTATTACATACTTTTCCCTAATCATCAGTGCAAGTGGAGACACTGAAATTGCATGATCACATCATTGGCAATGTGCCACGCATCCAGGGAATGCAGAATACCTTGATATTATTTTTTTAGAGTATTCCAAGCCCCAAACACAAAGAGTCAAACTGAAGAGAATCTGTGTGCAGACCCCAGCAGGCCTTGGAGAAGGTGGCATGAGGAAACTGCGCATCACGTGGTCACCTCCGCATCTGCAGTGCAAGTGTCTGGCCCTGGGGGAGGGAGAGACCCCCAGGTGGCCGTAATCTGACCACACCCTTGCAGTTTAAAGCGGGAAGGGGTGTCCTTGTGCCTGTGGTCCCATGGTTGGGCTGTGAGCCCCTAGTGGGCTGGGCCCTTTCCCCCTCACTCTGCCCAGTGAGAGGCCAGCGGCGGCCAGGGGCTCTCAGCACGGCTTTGTTGTCCTTGTCACATCCTGGGGGCAGGGATTGATCCAAGAAGCCTTGAGTCCCCTGTCACCGGCTGCCTTCCGTGGCTCTGGCTGGAGAGCACCCCTGAGTGATGACAGAGGAGGCTCTGGCAGGCTCACAGGGATGCCCCCTCCCAACCCGACATGGGACTGCTGAATGCAGAGGAGCCTTCAGGGCCACGAATATGAACAGGAAATCCAGCCCCACCTGCCTACCTGCCAGCAGGAGACAGATAGTCTCAGAACCCATGGGGCACTGCAGCTATGGGTACCAGGAATTCTCTCTGCCTTCCAAAGAGCATGCAAATAAATAATATACAATGAAAAAAAAAAATGGCTGAATTGAAAAAGGCTCCAGGTCACACAGGCATCAGGCCCTTGGTCCCACTGATGTGAGGCTCTGGTGCTGCTGACCTTGGCCAAGCAGCATTTCTTGACCCCAGCCAGATCATGAGGTTCATGGCATGGAAACCCAAAGCACAGGGAGTTTGCATTAGACTTGAGGAAGGACTTCCTGGCAAGAAGTGTTTGGACATCAGGATGGGTGCCCGCGGAAGGGCGTGGAGTGAGCCAGCAGCTTAGGAAGTCCTGAAAACAAGATAAAGGCTTGCCCAACTGGGATCGGTCCTGTACTGCCTGGGGGCAGCGGAATGGATTGAGTGACCTCTGGAGGCCTCCTCCGGTCCCAAAGGTTACAGCACCCTGCCATCAAGGTGGCCTGCATCGTCATTTCCTCAAAGCAGCTATTAAACTGAGAGCGGTGGGGGCGGGCTCCAGCTTACAGGAACTGGGGCAGGAGAACTCAGGTGGGATGTGAGGCAGGCAGCAAAGCTCTGCTAGGAGGGCTGGAGCCTCCCTCCGCATCCGTCTGTCTCTGATTGGCCAGCCCCACCCCACCGCCCTATCACCTGATCCCTGGGCCCAGGAACCTGTATTTTTTCAATATTCTTCAGGGGGATTTTTATTTACTTATTTTCTTGAAGATTTACTTATTTTCATCTGAAAGTTAGAGTTACAGAGAGATAGAGGGAAAGATTGAAAGGAATTTTCCATCTACTGGTTCACTCCCCAAATGACTGCATGACCAGAGCTAGGCCAGTCTGAAGTTGGAAGCCAGTAGCTTCTTCGATGCAAGGTCGTTGGCCATCCTCTGCTGCCCACCCAGACCATTAGCAGGGAGCTGGATTGGAAGTGGAGCAACCAGGATTTGAACTGGCACTCATATGGGATGCCTGCACTGCAGGCAGAGGATTACTCTCTGGTGCTAATATGTCAGCCCCTCCAGGGGATTTTTAAGCAAATATTGTGACCTAAGTTCTGGCCTCTATAGGAAACAAATTGTATTTTTAAAAACTTCAAGGCAGCAATACTTTATCTTATTTTTTGGTTGTAATTTATTTGACGAGCAGAGACAGGGATTTTCCCACACATTGGTTTAGCCCCTTAATGCCTACAATAGCCAGGGCTGGGCCAGTTCACAGTCAGGAGCCCAGAACTCAGTTCAGGTCTTCCACATGGGTGGCAGGGAGCCAAGGACTTGAGCTTTCGCTTGCAGCCTCCCAGGTGTGAACACTGGGGCCTAGAACAGTTAGGGCTCGAACCCCAGCAATATGATGTGGACATGAGGGGGTCTTAACCACTGTGTCAAATGCCTGCCCTGGTGTGTTTTTTTTTTTTTAAACCAAAGTACTTGTTTGATAAAGCATTGCACTTCTTCCTGATTATGCAAATAATTTACTTCTGTTTAAGAAAACAATAGGAAAAGTACAAAACAACAGTAAAACACACCCAAAATTCTGTCATGTAAAAAACTGTTGCTTTGGAACACATGTCCTTCCAAATTCTGTGCCTGTGGTCTCCTGGTGGGGCTGTGAGGTCACACCAACAACTGAATGGATTGTCATTTAGCCATTTCCAGAGCAGGGAAATTCAGTTTTTATGTAGAAATCTGAAGCAAAAGGCTAAGAGGTTGGCTTCAGACACCTCGTTGGACCTGGGCTAGCAGGTGGGCCAATGCTGTGTGTCTGGTGACCTAGTTAGCCCACACCGGGCTGGAAGATGGTGCTGGTAGACTTTGGAGGCCAGGGCTGGCTGAGCAGCTGCTGTTTTACCTGAGGCCCTCTGGGGTGGCTTTGGGGGCCTTCCAGCAGGAGGCAAGCAATACCCACAGGAAGGAAGCAGCTGGAGGTGTCCTGATGGGTCAGGCTGCTGGGGAACCAGTGGGTGGCTGGGCCCCAGGGAACTCCACGTGGAGTGGCTCCCAGGTTCAATCAGGCACCTGTGTGTGCCGTGAGGCTGGGGTGCCATGCAGGGACTCGTGATACAGTCACGAGCAGTCCTGGCTGGGCTGTGGCTTCGGACGATACGCAGACTGTTGAGGTCTCCCGGGGCCGCGGGATTCCAGCTCCCAGGAGTGCCAGCCCAGCTGTTGATGAAGCAGGCGGCGAACCTTGGGAACAGAACGTCGCCTTCCGCACAGCGTGTCCCCGCTCCTGTTTTCATGTTGACGGGCATCAGGTGCTTTGCGAGGGATCCGCACCCAGTCGAGCGCGCTCGGTGAGGTCAGCTGCCAAATCAACAGCTGCCGCCGCCCTGCTGCCCCGCGCTGCGGCCCAGCAGTTGCGGGCCGGCCGGGCTGTCACCGTCACCGGGGCACGCCTCCCCGCCCCGCCCCCGGGGCCTCCTGCTCCTCGGTCCCTGCTCCAGCCTGCTCCAGCCTGTGGCTGACGCTTGTTTATCAACACGGCCAGAACATTTCCCTGCAAGCAGAAATTCGCAGGGCGATGGCACTGCCACCCCACGCCCCGCTGTCAATACACTCCTACGCTGTTTGAGGCTGTCAGAGCACGCACTCGGCCCAGCTGTGGCTGCTCAGCTGCCGGCCTGCACCTTGCAGTTCTCCAACGCTTGTGGGCTCCTTGTGACGGCAGGGCTCCTGCACTAGGCCAGTCAGTCTCTGGTTCTGCCCTCTGACCTGGCCTGGCCGTCCATCACCGGCTACCGTGTAATCTCATGCAACTGACTTCACCTCTCTGGGCATCAGTTGTCTCCCCTCTAGAACCTGGTTGTATTGACCTGGTAATTATGTATATTCTCAAGCAGGGCTGTTCCCATGGGGCCTAGGGGCAGGGCCCCACCAACAGGTATGTATGTACCTGTCTACTTCCACAGTGATGTGTTGGTAACTGCTGCCTGGCCTTGCTTGTCCGTGGGCCTGCTGTGAGGGGCTCCAGGGAGGGTGTCCTTGAGCTCAAATCATCTGGCCACTAGTGCAAGGGCTTGCCAAGCAGACCTTGGAATGAACCCTAGCCAGGCTTAGGTGCTCTTGGCCATGGCCCAGCTTCCCTTGTCCTTCTGGTCAACCCCAGAGCCTGAGTAGGTATTTCCACTTTGGCCTGGTTGTAGAGTTTGGGGCCTTGGTGCCTGGAGGGCCCAACCCCAGGGGCCAGTCTCTGCTTAGGTACAGCTGCTGTGCCCAGCAAGAATACAAGGCCAGTCAGGTGCTCCCCGTCTCCCCACCTCCAGGATTCTGCCCGCCCCTGCCCCTCCCCAGCACAGCAGCACCATCTTGCTGGGTGGGGCACTAGGTTAGAACCCTGGGGGGAGAGGCATGTCCTGCCCCCACACTGGGCAGTTTCCTTCCTGCCCTCAGTGGCCAGGAGTGATATGGGGGGAGTGAGTTGGCTGAGAGGTAGAGACTATCAGAGGCTGGTCTGGTGTGTACAGAGCAGCTTCACAGGAAGTCCCTGGAGGGGCAGGGAAGTCGCCACCTTCCATCCCCGCAGGGCAGGTGTCCAGATAAAGACCAGCATTCCTTGCGTCAGGCTCCTCCTCCCTAGATCCACCTTCAGGAAGACCTGAAAGTCAGCTGAGGATCCAGGAATCTAGGACCCCTCTCCACAGCCAGCCCAGCCTGGCTGGAGGTGCCCAGGACAGTGGGACACATACAAGCTGCTTCAGCTCTGTAGATCCTGGGTACTTCTTCTCTTCCATTGTGCCAGAAGACAGGAGAAGGCAGCACACAGCACCCCATGCTAAGGCATGCAGTCAAACCCCTGGGCTGCTACCTGTGGGCAGGCCAGCTCCTGTCTCTGAGGCTCCATTTCCCCATCCGTGCAATGGGAGCGGTGATCCCTTCTGGATAAGGCTATTATTAGAAGAGATAATCCTCAGAGAGCCCTCAGCAAGTTCCTGGAACACAGCAATTGCTCAGTAAATGGCAGCGATAGCATCGGAGGAGGAAGCCAGCAGCCTATGTGCTCACAGCACGTGATGAGGCAGGCCATTCAGCCATGCAGGGCAGGTGCAGCCCAGCCTGGTCCACTTCTCCAAATGCCTGGGTCTGGCTCTAAAGAAAAAGAAGAAATGGGCCTGTTGGGGCCAGCATGGTGGCTGAACAGGCTAATTCTCTACCTGCAAGTACTGGCATCCCATATAGGTGCTGGTTCGTGTCCTGGCTGCTCAACTTCCCATTTAGTTCCCTGCCTATGGCCTGGGAAAGCGGTCAAGGGTGGCCCAAATTCTTGGGATCCTGCATCTGCATAGGAGACACAGAAGTTCCTAGCATTGGATCAGCTCAGCTCTGGCCGATGTGACTACTTGGAGAGGGAATGAGCAGATGGAAGATCTTCATTGCTGTCTCGCCTACTCCGTGTAACCCTGTCTTTCCAATAAAAATAAATAAATCTTTAAGAAAAGAAACGCTGGCCCCGCCCATCCTGAGCAGCACAGGAATGTTTCTACCAGGACGCCTGGGGCTGTGCACATCGTAACACGGGGCTAAAACACAGGGTGGCCAACCAGGTGGCTTATACAGCAGAGCTTGATTCTCCCAGCATTCCGGGACCATAGTCTGAGGTCAAGGTGTTGGCGGGACTGGCTCCGTCTGAGGGCTGGGAGGGCATCAGGGCAGAGCCTCTCAGGGCAGAGCCTCTCAGGGCAGAGCCTCTCGGGACAGAGCCTCTCGCTCTGGTCATCTGTGCCATTCCTAAGTTTGCGGTCCCCTTCTGTAAGGACAGCGGGCCTAGGGAACTAGGACCCACCCTATTAACCTAACCTCTTTCTCTCTTTTTATGCTTTACAGATTTAAAATTTTTATTTGAAAAGCAGAGAAAAGAAGAGAATCTTTTCTCTTTTGTTTTACTTCTTGAAATGGCTCCAGCAGCCTGCACTGGGCTAGGCCAAAGCCAGGAACTCCATCTGGATCTCCCACATGGGTGCCCGGGCACATGCACTTGGTCCATTTTTTTGGTGCCTTTTCAGGCACCTTAGCAGGGAGCTGAACCTGAAGTGGAGCAGCCAGGACCAGAACCCTCATTGCAATATGGGAGTCCTACCTGCTGGCAGTAACTTAACCCTCAGCACTACAGCACTGGTTCCAACTGCATGTGAACTAACTACATCTGCCAAGCACCTATTTGTAAGTACAGGGATATTATGGAATACTGAGGATGCAGAAGTAAATATCCGAGTTTTAGGGGGAACCCAATTCAACTCTGAACAATCACAACTCCCACCAGGCTGGTTTTCAACCATTCTGACTTGACCAACTTTGGGTTGCCGAGGCCTTGTCCCAAGCAGCAGCACCTGTGTAAGGATGGTGAGTTGACATGGCCAGCTCTCCCCAGTCTTGCCACAGAACAGGTCCTAAACTTCTTCTCTCTCTCTCTCTCTTTAAGATTTATTTAATTTTTATTGGAAAATCAGATGTACAGAGAAAAGGAGAGACAGAGGGGAAGATCTTCTGTCCACTGTTTTACTCCCCAGGTGGCCACAACAGCCAGAGCTGAGCTTCGAAATGAGCAGCCAGGTGCCAATGTGGGTGCAGGATCCCAAGGCTTTGGGCCTTCTTCAACTGCTTTCCCAAGCCACAAGCAGGAAGCTGGAAGCTGGATGGGAAGTGGGGCAATTCGGACACGACCAAGCACTAATATGGGATCCTGACAGTTGCAAGGTGAGGATTTAGCCACTGGGCTATCGTGCTGGGCTCAGGTTCCAAACTTCTTTCCATGTGTATTTAGGGTGGGGTGCCCTGGAATTCCTTTTCTATTAAGGCAGTGGCTTTGCAGAAGTACCTGCAGAAAGATCTGTTAAGACTGGCCTGGGCCCTCCTGGCCAGAATTGCCAAGGGGGTAGGGAAGAGAAAGGGGAGGGCAGGGAGGCTTGCCTGGGAGAGTGAGCCTCAGCCATCCCCTCTCTGGCCCCCTCAAAGCTGGCCTAGTTGTAGTCTGGCCTGGCTGTGGCTGCGGTCATTGCCAAGAGCTCCTTCTGGGGAGTTCCAGATGGCGCCATCACACAGAAGGTTGTCCTGGCCTGCAGCAAATCCACACTTAAGAAAGGGAGGGGTGAGTGCGGCTCTGGGGGTCCCTGATCGGTGTGAGGGTTGCGCCTTTTCCTTCTCTGGGAGCTGTGGGCTCATCACTGTACTTGTGGTCTCTAAAGTCGCTTCAGCCATGGCTGCAGTATTACTCAGTAATGCGCAAATGAAAACCAGGCTGGAGGGGGCACAGGCATCTGAGGCCACTTGCCCCTTCTAGCCCCCAGCTTGCATTGGCCTTGGGCAGAGTCATAGCTGCTGCCCTGTGCTTTGCTGGGTGGGACAGGAATCAGGGGTCACATAAAGTGCCAGTGGATGTGGCTGGCAGCAAGCCTGACCCTCTGTGCAGCACACTGGGCCTGTGGCGGCTGCCAGGAGAACCAGGCCAGAAGAGGCTGGTTTAGGCGAGTTGGCAGTAATAGGCAGTTGACTAACTCAACAGCTCAGCACACGCCACTCGATAACACCATCAAACCAACGTGCCGGGTAGCACGCCACTCCTTGGAAGCCGTCAGCAGCTTCCATGCCCCTCCTGCACCCCAAGCACCGTATTCCCATTTGGTTACTTTTAGTAAGGCAAGAAGCACATAACTTGACATGCAGAATCTATCTCAGCCTTCCAAACAGCTGCAGATGGTCAGTGCTGCCATGACCCTGGTGGCCTGGGCCACAGCAAATACACACAGAGGTAGCCCCCACTACTGAACCACTCCTTAACACCGCCCATGCCCTGGTTCACAGATGGGGAGAAACGAGGCACACAGTGGCAAAGCTAGCTGCCCCCACTGGGAATGATGGGCACCCCTTCCCGCAGCACCCCGTCATCTTCTAGATAGGGAGGTGGGGTCTGGGACAGGCAGGGGAGAGCTGCAAATGAGGGCAAAGGTTTGCATTTTGTTCTGCTTCCTGACAAGCATAATGAGAGGCCCCCGTGGGAACCAAAGCGCAGACATCTGACCCGGAGCCCTTGGCCGCTCTTCCTTCCTCTGCCCGGTCCAGCTGCTGCTAGTCGTGTTGTTGTAGGTCTCATGGGAATCGCCATGAGCCAGACAGCGGGCAAGCGGGAAAGAGGCCTTTTGCTCACACCAACTTGGCCTTGACCCTTTGTGACTCCTCAGCTGCCACCTTCCTGCCACCCATAAGCTGCCCTGAGTGCCTCCCACAAGCCCAGGCTGTGTCTCGAACCAGCGGGGCCTGACCTTGCACTGGGCTGGGCTTCCTGTCACATGAGGAGTGGGGGAGGAGAGACACTGCGGCAGCCCCAGGCCATGTCACCTGGCAGGTGCACACGGGCTGCCTGGAGTCTGCCTTGCTGTCCTCACATCAGTGTCCTGGCCGCAGTGCTCACCTGTACCTATACTTGGTGGACAAACTCAGCCTGCCGCCAGAGTCCGGGCTGCCTGTTCACACTCTTGGTCTTGGAAGGGAGCACTTAGTCCTGGGGCAGGGGCCCTGGTGCACAGCTATCTTAGCAAAGCACGACACCACGACACCGCGTGTAGGACACTCCTCACATGGCCGGGGTGGTCCATGCTCCTGGCCTTCTATGCAAACCCACCTGTGCCCTCTCCATTTTTTTTAATTACCGAAAGACCAACTGAACATCTCTTTCTTTCTCTTTAAAGCTTTATTTTTATTTATTTGAAGGGTAAAGTTACAGAGACAGAGAGCCCGTCCATCTACTAGCTCACTCCCCAGATGACAACAACAACCCAGATAAGAACCAGGAGCCAGAAACTTCCAGGGGTGCAAACACTTGGATCGTCTTCCACTGCTTTTCCAGGTCATCAGCAGCAAGCGGGATTGGAAGTAGAGCAGCTGGGACTCAAACTGGTGCTCCTGTGGGAACTTGGGCATCACAGGTGGCAGCTTAACCTGATGTGCCTCCACACTTATGTCTTGAACTAACACTTCTCTCCACACTGCTGAAGGAACTGGGGAGACTTGTCTGTATGGGTGTGGGTAGCTCTCGCACCCCGTCTGGGTCCCCTGTTGGTGGAAACTCTGCTTTGGACTTGGTTACCCAGAAAGACCTTGTGAGGTGGTCATCAAGAAGCTTATTGTCCATCCCTACCACAGGGCGGTGAGGGGTAAGCATTCTGTCCCGAGGGAGCGGCCTGAGCTAGGGCTCAGCAGCAGGGACAGGACACAGTGCTGTGTTTGGGAATGTCTTCTAACTGCAGGGGAGGGATGAGGGGTTCCCCAAGTAGAGCAGGGTGGTGTGCCAGAGCCAGGGAGTTAGGGTGACCAAGGCGATGGGGGTGAGTCAGCTGGGAGAGGCCCTGAACGTCAGCATCAGAGAGGGAACTTGAGCCGGGCTGCCTGCTGTTGGCTGGCACGCAGCGTCTGCTGGGTGCCTCTGTTCCTGTCACAGAAGTGGCCCAAGAGCTCTGCCCCAGTCAGTCAGCAAGTCCGCACTGGTGATGCACCTCAAACTTCCCCACCCCCACCTTGAAAGCCTCCGGCGGCACCAACCCTAACTGCACTCCCCCACCCCTGCTTTTACGCGGGGAGTCTTCCCGACAGAAGGGCCGGGAAAGGGCACACCTGCTAGGGCCGGCCTGCCCAACGCCCCAGATACCCTTCCCCCAGCCAAAGAGGCCGAGCAGTCGTGCGCAACGAAGCATCCAGGAGTTTCCTGCCGTGCCAAGCGGCTGCCTTGCTCAATTTCCCTCGTTTGTGCACTGAGACTAGACAGAGCAAAGGGCAGCCTCCAAGGTGTCTGGGACCAGACTCGGGCCAGCGGGTTAATGGGCCACTGGGGAGCCGGCCTGGCCCGGGGGCCGCCGGCCAGAGGACGGGGTGGGGCTGAGAGCGCGACGTGCGGGTCGGCTGAGGCGGAGGCGGCTTGATGGGGCAATCTCTGGCAACGTGCGGGCCAAGCCGTCCACAGCTGCCGGCGGGGGGCCCTGGGGCCCGGGACCGCCCCCAGCAGCCGGCTTCCGCTGGTTTGGTGCAGCTGGGTTTCTGGAGCTGCCTGGCTCGGGATTGTGCATACACGGGCGGGCACCCACGCCCCAAATTTCCTGCGGGTGCCCGCCGCCAGCATTCCGCTCTGCCCCTGAGCAGCGGACTCAAGAGGGCCAGGTGCCAAGCCGCGGACACACCTGGGCAGCCCCACGTGGGAGCATGCGCACGCCGGGCACGTCTGTCCCGCTGGCTGGGAGAGCAGAACCAAGTGAGCCCTCGGGTTCTTTGTCTGCTGGAGCAAGGGCTGAGTTGTGTGTCCCTAGGGAAGTTGCCTAACTTCTCTATATGCAGATAACGAAGCCTGTCCGATAGATGGCTATAAGGATTAAACAGCGCGAGTGGACTTGGTCACTAAGCCACGGCAGTGAGGATGGGGGTGGGGGCCAGGACAGCTTTCCGCTGTTTGCCCTGTTCTGTGTCATCCTTTCTGCCATCTCATCCCTCATTCTTTACCCAGATCTCACATCTTCATTTTATCCAACACAAACCCATTGACTTTGAAGCCACGTGGTTGGCACGGTGGGATGGTAGCTCAAGCCTGTCCCTGCGACACGAGCATCCCGTATGGACAGCAGTTCATATCCTGGCTGCTCCATTTTCAACCCAGCTCCCTGCTTATAGCTTGGGAAAGTGGTGAAAGACAACCCATGTAGGAGACCTGGAAGTTCTAGGCTCCTGGCTTGGGACTGGCCCAGCTCTGGCTGTTGCAGCTTTTTGGGGAGTGAACTAACCGATGGCAGATCTCTATCTTTCCTCGTCTTTCTCTGTAAATCTGGCTTTCAAATAAAAATAATTAATCTTAAAAACAATCTGCTCAACTGAATGCAGCCCCTCCCCCGCCCAGGCCGCATGAGTGACACCTGTGGCCTGCCCAGCCCAAGCCCCTGACTCATTCCTGCCTCAGTCTCTCCATCTGGGCATTAGGGATAGGAGGACTGGGCCCTCCCAATCTCCTGACGTCTCCTGATACCGCCAGGGAGTGAGTCAGAGGTCGGTGGGGAAACCCAGAGTAACAGAGAGAGGCTGTGGCTGCAGCGTGGCTCGTGCAGGCTGATGCAAGGCTCGGCTTTGGCCTGCAACCCAGCTGTGCAAATAGGCGTGGCGCCAGGAGTGGCCGAGCCCCTCCCCTGGCAGCCAGTGGGCCATAGGGTCCCTAGCAGAGCCACAAAACAGGTTGTCCCATGGGGGTTACAGTATCCTCTCAGCCCAGCTGTTGGTCAAAGTCCAGGGGGGTCATCCCCAAAGAGTAGGTGGAACACTCTGTATGTCTAGTCAGGGTCCTGGGGGCTGGAGGCTGCCAGAGAGGGAAGTGGGACAGCCAGGTTCTGGGCTGAGCATCTGAGGGACTCATTCTGGAGACCACAGAGCTGGGTCTATGGAGCCCCAGCCAAGGGTGGGCTCCTAGGTGCTCCATCCACACTGCAGGACCACAAGGAGATGGGACTGAGACTTGGATCCTGATTTTTGCTTTCTAACACTGGCGTGTGATGGGAGCAAATTGTTTCATCATATCTTTGGGCCTCCATTTCCACACCCAGAAGTGGGGGCAGCCATGCCTGCTTTATAAGGTTGCTGTGAGAACAAGGGAGAGTGGGGGAGGGGAGGGGAAGACCAGAACAGGTGCAGAGGAAAGAGGCCATGCCAGGATTTGAACCCACGTTTGTTGGCCTCAGTGGTGGGGATGGGTCACGGTGTGAGTCCTGCTTACTGGCTTCTTGTTTTGTTCCTGGGTGTTCCCCCACCCTTTCTGGCTGGAGGGCCAGGGCAGTGGCGAGTATGGCTTCCATGTCTTGGGGGTGTGTGTGTGGCTCAAGCACACAGTGGATCCTCAGTCAGTGTCCTGCCTGGGGAAATGGAGCAACAAGTTGTTGCAAGGGCAGGGGAGATGAGTCAGCCGGGTGAGTGTGTGAGAGCCGTGGTGTGTGTACATGTGTGTGGACTGCAGTGGGGGGAGTGCCTGGGGTGTGGATGTGCTACTCTGGGGACGATGTGGGAGGGCACTCCAGGCTACTGCCAGCCCAGGCCTACCAGAGGGCTAGCCTATCTGACTCATACCCTGCCCTGGCCTGCGCCTCCCCAGGCTAAGCCCTGTGCCCCGGTACCCCACACACATATGGGGAAAGGGGGTGCTGTGAGGTCTCGGGGGGGGGCTCCCGGTTCCCTCCTTCCTAGGGGTCTGGGTGGGGGTTGCAGCAGGTGTCAGGTTCCCCTGAGAAGCTGCTCCCCCAAACCCAGGAGAAGCTCTTGAGGTGTCTGCCACCCATCCGGGCCTATTTTTAGATCCACCCCCTCTTCCCCTCCTAACCCTGTCCCAGCTGAGCAAGGAAATGACTCACACGGGTCCCAGGCAGGTAGAGGCAGCCTCAGTGGGCCTCGGGCATGCTCTGCCTGGCTCCAGCCCTGGGGTTGCCCCACCTGGGGCCACCTTCCAGAGACCTCCCTGCCCGGAAGCCTGAGAGTAAAGCTGGGGTGCAGGGCCCCAGGATCCCACCAGGCCCACTCACCACACTGGGCTCCTGGGCAGAATTGGCACCCAGGACGCTAAAGGGTTTCGCTTGCTTCCTCAGTCAACTCCAGGCCTCCGAGTATGCATGGGCCGTGCCACATAGATGGGTCTCCCTGTGAGCCTCTTCAGAGCCCAAGACGACAAGGATGAGAAGGCACCTGCTCATGGCCACTAGGAAGGGCAGGGCTGCCCTGACCCAGCTCGTCCAGGGCTGCATGTTCTCTGGGCACATGGGATGAAAAGGCAGGTGTAGGAGGGCGCTGTGGGTCCCTGACCCAGCCTCTCAGCTTGAAGGGGGCTGCTAGGGACTCAAGGTCCTGGGCTGCTCGCCCTGTGCAGTCAGCGGGAGCCTCTATTCACCTGTGGGAGAAGGACTGGGCTGGCCAGGAAACCCAGGAAGCCACCTTGGCTAGGCTGGGATGTCCCTGCCAGTGCCACCAAGGGGAAGCGCAGGCACAGGCTATGATGGGGACTGGGATGGGGGCCAGGGAAAGCTGGGCCGAGGCCCTACTAACAGGGGCATGGGGCATTGCACTGCCGCTAGCCCAAGGGTTAGGGTTTCCTACTCTCCCACCACCTTCAGCAAGGAGGGCAGAGGGAGGATCCGGGATCACCAGGAGACCAGGCTTTAGTCCAGGAGTGGCCTGCACCTGCAACCACAGCACCCCCAAGGGACTGTCAGCTTCCACACTTTGCTCTGGCTCTGGTGACACCAGGCATGGTGGAGCCAGCCTGTTGCTGGGCTGACGTGCAAACCAAGTCAACAGTTCCTCGAATTGTGTTACAGCCTGGGCCACACAGGCCCCAGAGCTAATAATATTGGCAGATGTAGGTCATGCAACTCGATCCCCTGGGCTCAAATCCCACCGGCCTCATGATCTCCAGGCTGGCTGTGAGCAGGTGAATGCCGGACTCAGGGTCCTAAAAGCAGACCTGCTGGGCTTGGGATTCGGGTGTGCTTGTCTACAAAACCAGTGACCCAAGTCATGAGAGACTGGGGTACTGAAATCAGTGCCCACCAGGGGCTGGCAGCCTTAACGACAGACTTGGCAGGTCTGTCTGGTGTGGTGACAATACTGACAATAGTGTTTCAAAGTGATACCGAAAGGGTCCTGTTCTGAGCTGCAACTGGGACCTTCTTCACCAGGCTCCAGTGCCCAGAGCTCTAAACCCAGTGCGCTCTAGGGCTGCAAGGGGCCCCTGGGATGGCCCTGGGCAGAGCAGAGCAGCAGGGGAGCTGCAGTCAGTCCTGGTGGGGTGGGGTCCTGCAGGGTGCATGAACCAAGCTGTGTCTGGGGTAGCACTAGGGAGCGTGCTCGGGGCACTGCAGGCTACAGAGCCAGGACAAAGACCTTGCTGCATGTTGACATAGTCAGGTGAGAGGCCTCACTGCCTCCCTTTGCCTCTGTCCCCCAACACCTGTATAGACACACCCACCTCCTGGGCCTTCATCCTCAAGCTGAGAATACCCAGATCAGGCGGTAGGGCTGGCAGTGTTCTGGAAGGTTCCGAGCCTTACTCCTTGCCCTGCCCGGGACACACCGTACCCTGCCCTCTTCAAGGGAAAACCTGGCCATTCCAAAGTACAGAAGAGGCAGCTGGGTCCTTCTTAGAGCAACCTGGTGGAGGGGATGGAGGTATGCTGGGCACGACCATGAAGGGCAGAATCCTGCTCCCAAAAACCCAGGACCTGCGCCTTCACTTCCTGCTCAACTGTGGGGTGTGGCGGCTTGTCAGCCCCTACAGGGCCCTCTGATGGGTTGCAGAGGCCCAGAGGTGCTTGTGGGATGTGTCTCTTGCCCATTCAGTCCTGCCTGAGATTGGCACGATGACCATCCCGGGAGCGAGAGCGGGGGAAACCTGGCCTCCTCACCTGCTGCCTTTCCTCCTGTGCAGGCTTCTGCTTACACAGCCCCTCACACCGCCCCCTTACCAGGAGTCCCCAGCCAGGGTCCTCCCACCTGCCCCACTGCCAGGGTTCCGCTGTTTGCTGCGTCCCCTGCCGCCCTGAACTTCCTCAAGCGCTGGAACCTTGGCAGTTTCTCCGCCTGGAGTGGGTCCTGACATCCTTTCTGGTCAGTTGACCTTTGTGCAGCGAAGAAAAAGGACAAATCCTTGAGTGGGCTTGCCAAGGAGCAGACGCTGGTCTGGGTGCTCCGCGTGTGGATAATGCTTCCACCACACACAGCTGCCCGTCAAGGGCAGAGGGAGAGGGAGGTGGTTTGCCCAGAGTCAGTCCACAAATGGCCAGACAAGTTCCAGCCGCCATAGTGGCCACCCAACTAACAGCCAATGTTAGCAGCATGGCCATGTCAGTGTAAGGAGACACCTGCTCCAACGGGCAGCTTGTGGCCCCACCAAGACTAGGGCTCCTCTTTCCTGTGGCTGGCTGGCCCTGTCCACCTTCCTGGACTCATACCTGGCATAGCTAGTCTTGCTTCGAACCCCAAAGAAGGCGCTACTTCTTGGAGGGTGTTGGGTGTCGTGCCTCCCCCTCACCGACCCCCAAAGCTGTAGCTTCCTGCTCTGGGAAGTGGGCTGGCCCATTCCTGTCCCATAGTGGGGTGTCTGGCAGGGCTGAGTGTCTGCAGAAGCGACACTGTGTCAACCATCTGTGAGCCTGGGTCTTGGCACAGCTGCGTGCCCGCCTAGATGGTCTGGTCGGGTGACCGGGTGACAGCCGGCCCCAGGCCAACAGGGCACTTGATCTCTGTGCCTTGGAGGAGCGCTTCCTTCTCCGTCTGCACAGGACAAGCAGATAAGCTGGCAGATCCTGGGTAGCTCGGCGGAAAGTGGCTTGTTTGGCCACCTGATGGGGCGGGGCGTCCTTGTGCAAACCTTTTTCTTGAGGGTCCCACCCCTTCTGGCTCTCAGTAGGCAGCTGTGAGGGGGGGGAAGGTGAATGGGGGCACCTGGCAACACTAGGGCCAACTGACTGCAGTAACAAGTGGCTGCTCGCAGGCTGCAGTGACCCTGGGCAGGACAGCCAATGAGCTCCGCGGCTGTGGTGGCACCACCAGGCAGCCCGCCTGTCTTTGGCTGGTGCCGAGGCAGGAGGGGCCTCGGCCCACCAGTCAGGGCTGCCGGGCCCTGTCTCTGGGAGGTCCAGGCAGATCTGTGCTGCTCCTCTGTTCCTTGGTGGGAGCTCACTGGGCTGCCACATCTTGAACTTTTCCAGTCTCCCGGGAGGAGGCAGGCAGTGGGGGTGGTGTGGGGACTGGACTGCAAAGCCAGAAATGCTGCGGCCTCTAGCTGAGCTGAGCTGAGGTCAGAGAGAGCGAGCAGGGGGGCTGTGCACAGGACAGAGCGGCTGAGAGAGAAAGGAAAGTGGAGGTGACAGTCTGGGACCCCAGGCTGTGCCAGACAGTGCCCAGCCCTCCCCGGCTTGCTAGATGGAACTTCCCTGCCACCCGAACAGTGTCAGCAACAGGTGCTTGAGTTTCCTCCCACCTTCCACCCCAACACCACCCCCACATCCCCCTGCTCAATGCAGAGCCAGCGAGGCCAATCACATAATAAACATATATTTATAGATGTACAATTTCAGAATTCTAATTCAAGAAATACAGCTTGTCGGGGATCCTTTGGGATCTATGTTCTTATTGCACATGGCTCAGCCAGCTAGGGACATCTACCGAGACCAGGCAGCTGTGGGGGAGGCGGGACAGAACACTGGGGCCGTGGCAGTGGAGCGCTCTAGCCCATGTCCAGTTCTTAGGGTCTCTCGGGGCCAGGGTGGCTACGTCACTTGTTTTAAAAAATAAAACCAGGTTTGATGTTTTCTTACCCAACTTCCTATTCCAGTAAGCATCCTGTTGGTTGGGCACAGGATGAGCAGATGAGAGCCAAGAGAAACCATGGGCACAGAGGGCTGCCCTTCTGGCTGGCGGCATAGGAAGTAAGGCTTTGGGAGGCTGGCGTTTGGTCACGCGCCCATCGCCACTGCTGCTGCCACACAAGGACTCGAGGGCTGTGGGCAGTTCAAGAGGCCCAGCAAACTCTGGGAATGCCTAACCCACCCTCCTTCCTGACAGCCAGGGGTATACTGAGTGCGCCTCACTGAAGTAGAGGGTGACACGCTTTTGGCCTGGTGGAGTCCTGTCCCTGTCCTTGGGGGTGTAGACAGAGGCACCCGAGGACAGTGACTCCTCCTCAGTAGTGGGGCTGTGCCTGTATTCCTGGGTGCCAGCTGGCTGACCAGGAGAAAAGACTTCTGGAGTCCTTGGTGCACGATTTAGGCAATGATAGAGCTGGGCCCTGGGGCACCTATAAGGCAAAACTCACTGAGGGACTTGGGGGCAGGGAAAGGCCGCCCAGGAACCTGCTGCTGTCCATGCCAGGGCTCGCTGTCCTGCCCCATGTGCAGGGCGGGGGGAGAGGAGGGCTACTGGGCACAGGCCATTGAGCCCACTGGGACTACCAGGGGCAGCGGCTTGAAGGGATGGTCTCTCGCCAGCAGGTCCTGCCTAGCCTCCCCCTACACCCTCTGTCTCAATACTGACCTGGCTCCTGCCCTGAGGGGCACCCGTCCCTTCTCCAGCCTGGCCTCTCTCCAGCCTGGCCCTACACCTGGTGACCGTGATACGTTTCCTATAGATTTAAGACTACCATGATTACTATTGCCATTCAAAAAGGGGCCAGGGTGGGGTGACGTGGAGAGCCCCTATAATGTTCATCATGTCACTGACCATGGCCCACATTTAGCTGTAGAAGGACCAGGCTGCCTTGCCCTGAACAGGCTGCCCTTTCTAACATAGGGAAGAAGTCAGCTCAACAACCTAGGCAAACCCCTGCATAGTTAAAAAGTAGAATATATATATATATATATATATCTTTATATATGCCTATTTACATATAAATAGATATATATACATACACACACAGCTATAAGTTACTCAGGGACAGCGCTGTTCCCACCTCCTCTACCTCCTTGGCCTGGCCTAAGAGGTGCCTGCATGAGGCTGGTGACGGCTTCCTGGGGAGGTGACCCCAGCAACTGGGTGCCCCCTCAGCCCTTCCCCTGGACAGATGCTGCTGGGGTTACATTTTCTTTCCGTTGCTATGGTTTCAGTCTCCTAGGAGGGTGCACGTGCAGAGCCTCTGCCAGCGCCGCCGGTGGGAGGAAGGCAGCCCCGGGCACGGCAGGCAGGGCTCCGGTCTGTCCTTGTAGCTTTCGGCGTTACTGGGTGAGAGAGAGGGCAGCTGGGCAGCGTTCGGCCTCCAATTCCACTTTAATGGTTTTGCTTTGTATGCCTTTCCTTAAATACACAGTCTGTCACCTTGGCTCAGTGCGTGTCACCAGAAGTTCTCCAGGGATTTCATAGTCTGGGGAGGAGAGGGGTGCCAGTTAGTTCATCCATGTATGGCTGGTGCCCATGCAGAGTCCTGTGCTCTTCTCTCCGCAAAGGGCCTGACAAATAGTCTCCAAGCATACAGCCCGCAGGTGGACCCCAGCCAAAGGGACACAGGCAAGGGAGGGACCAGCCAGGGTCCCTGCATGGAAAGCCACCTTTCCTGGTGCTACCCACGCCCTTCTACTGGCTCTCTGGCAGACTCTGGGAGCAGAGCCCAGGCCCCACGGCTGGGGTGGAAGCATCCGGTGCTGAACGGCTGTGGCCAAGTCTGAACTCCTGACCCTCTGCCTCCTCCCTCAGAGCTCAGGCAGGAGGCCTGGGCAGGCCGGATGGAATGCCTGTGGCTAGCCAGGTGCAGGAGCGCTCTGCAGAAGGGGCCTCAGGTCCTACTGAGTGGATGGGCAGTGACCACAGAGCTCGGGTCTCTGCTCTCCTGGGCCAGGCTGCCTAGGCCATCTTGCTACATTTTATTTGACTGGGAAGTGCAGAGGAGGTGGGGTGCTCTCAGCCTCCCTGCTCCCCCATATCCCTTCCTACTATCAGGTGGGCAGGGGCGGATGACAGGGCCCGAACCCTGGTGTGCTGTGCCTGGGGAAGGGCTATGGCCCAGACCCTGGTGTGCCCCTGCCTGGCTTTGGGGCAACCACGAGCCACAGAGCCAGGGAGAAGGGGGTGGTGAGGGGTGAGAGCATCCGCAGAGCTGAAATGGACAGCAGTTTCCAAGCAGGTTCCAGGGCTATCGCCTCTGGAGACCGGAGGTTGGCTGGGGTGTAAGTCTGTGCCCTGATTTCCACACCATCCCTCACCCGTGCTTCCTCCCTCTCCCTCCTCCTCTGCCTCAGCACCAGGGCCAAAGCTGCCAGGAGTTGCAGGGAGAGGCAGCCCTGGCTCATACTTGGACCTTGGTGTGGCTGGCCCCGGACTATCCATGCAGGGAGGCCTGCACCTCTGACAGCCGGTTACAGCTTGGGGTGGTCATCTTCTGTGCCTTGTGGTACATGTTGCTGTCGCCGAAGTAGCGGGCCCGGTACAGCAAGCCTTCCTCTGCAAGGCAATGGGCACGGGTGAGTGGGCAGACTGTGCCTTTCCGCGGCTGCAGGTCTGCCTGGGCTTGGGGACAGCTGGGCGAGGGGGGGAAGGCTGCGACAGGTCTGGGAGTATGGGCAGGCGGAGTGGGATTTCTCCCTGGAGATGAGCTTGAAGGGGCAGCCGGTGGTCCCGCCTCGCAAGAAGTCAGTCAAGGAGGGGACCTCCCCGGAATCCTGAGCACAGATCTGCACACACAATCAGGGAGCAGCAGCCAGAACGGCGGGCTGAGTGTTGTGATCCCTGGGTACCTGCTGGAGAAACACCAGCTGGCCCTGGTGACCTGGCCCTAGGGAAATGCAGGAGTGGTGTCCAGTTCTTGGCTGGGAGTTGGCTGGTTTGGGCGTTGCCAGGGCCTGTGGGCAAGGAGGGCTTTCCCCTGCCCCGTTCTCAGGTTGCGCCCCTTGCCAGCCTTCCACACAGCTGTGTGAGCATGCGTGTACTTACTCTGCTGCTTTTCCTTCCAGCAGTTGTTGCGGAGGTTGGCTATATAATCGTCTTCCACATTCCGTTCGACTGTTTTGAGGCTGGAACCTGTGTACTCTTCAGTGAAGCTGTCAGCCACGTAGTACGTGACCCCCAGGTGGTCTGTGACTCGTTTGTGCACGTGGCCCACCGACCTGGCCAGAAGCATACTGGATGTCAGTGGGCCTGAGACTTCATGCCCTAGGAGGACTTAGGAGCGACAGGGCCCCATGACAAGCAGTGCCACATGGGTGACAGCTGATGGCTCCCTCCCATACTACCGCAGGATCCTGTGTGCCACCCAAAATGAGGGCCCGAAGGAAAGGCAGGTGTCGTTGGACACAAGTGATGAGCCTAGGTGATGACAACTCTTCTGTTGGGTTCCATCCCCCACTGTCGACCTGGGGCCTTTGGGGAGAAATGCTGGAGGAGGAGCTGCAGCACCCAGACAGGAGCTGGCCCCCAAGGCACAGTCCCTGCACATCCTGACATTGGGCTCTGAGCCTGAGCACAGGCTGTGGGCCCAGTGGACCAACTCTGCCCCCTGTTGGCTGAGAAAGAGCATAACAGACTCCCTGCAGCTCAAGCAGTTGGGTGCCTGCTGAATCCAGGAAATGGGCTGAGGTGCCAGACAGCAGAGGAGAGAGAGCAGATACTACACAGGGGCAGGTCTCTGCTGGCTGTGGAGGTCACCTAACCCTCAACACACGCGGCTCGACATGATTAGGGATCTAGCCACAGCATCTGTGTCACTCAGTACATTTTCACAAGCAAGTGGATCCTCTGATTCTCATGCTACAGATGAGAAAACGTGTGGAGCATGTCTAGGTCAAGGTGTCCAGCAGAGAGGCTGGGCTTGAAAGCCACCTTCATTCTGCTCACGGCCCCCTGCTGGGGGTGGGAGGGATGAGGCTGGGTTGGGGTGGAGGGGGAGCGGAGCTGGGGGAAGGAGTCAGGCAAGGGGTGGGGTCTGTAACTTCCACAGCACGGTCTCAGAGAGCCAGGACCTCACAGGTCCAGCCATTCCTGGATTCTCTGGCAGACGCCTGTGCTGTGACAGCGGACCTGCTGGGTAGACTGGGTAGGCAGGCCCCTGGTGGGGGCGCTGAGGCCGCAGTCCTCCACCCGCCTGCCAACTTGGACGGCCCCCACGGCAGGCACTCACGGTCTGGGACTCAGGCTGTATGGTGGACTGGAGACCATGAGCTGGCTGAGAGCCGACACGAGGATAAGGATGAGGATGGGCATCAGCTGGACAAACACCCCGAGGCCACCCTGTAGGGAGGAGCCAACAGTCAGCTGGCCTGAGCTGCGAATGGGGGGCAGCAGCCACGGCCACAAACATGGCCAGCCCCCGCCTCCTGCCACCCAGTGAGGGAACAACACCAAGCTCTTCCACCTGCTGGGTCCCCTGACAGAAACAAAACAGCAGCTGGGACCAAATACAGGAGGCGGGAGGGATCTGCACCTCCCTGTGAGAAAACACCAAAACCCAGTGTGTGGCTGCAAACCCAGCACGCAGCTGCCTCCAGGACAGCGACGCAGGGCGGAAGGAAACTGCCACCATCCCTGCCTTTTCGGGTTTCGCATCATATAATCTGCTACTAATTCAAGATCTACCAACTAAATTTTTAGAAATGAGAAAAAATACTAATTCATGGTGTGAGGGTCTGTAGCTTTAAAATCCCTATGTAGGTTAAGTACAAAATAAAGATTTGTACAATGAGCAAGTCAGCACTGTCAGAGGAGGAGGGAGCCCTCTGCCGGCCTGAGCAGCTGTCACTTCAGCTGGCACCTGCTGGGCCTGTGGTCCTAAGAGTGCTGAGAGGAAGCAGGGTCAGCACTGAGTTAGTTCTCTCACGGAGTTCAAAGATGGCAAACGTCACGCAGGCCTTTAGAATGACAGCCAGCACAAAAAGCCATCCAGCCCCAGCCTCTTGTCTGCAGGTGGAGAAGCTGCTGCCTTTCAGGCCGACACAGGCCTTTGAAGCCTCACTCCCGCAGGCAACGTGGCATCTGGCTCCCCCTGGTGTGGCTCTGCAGAATGGCAGCATCGCAGGGCCCAGAATGGCCTGCATGGGAGCTCCCTCCTCTGAGACCCACACCCTGGGGTGGGCTCCTCCTCCTCCCACCTTCCTCACTCACGTCACCCTGGTTCTCCCTGCGGTCCTGCCTTTGCTGGTAGGTGTAGCGCATGCGGCCATTGCTGTACACGTGGACGTTACCTGGGGGTAGGAGGGGAATGAGTCAAGAACCAGGGAAAGGGGATGATAGGGCTGATCCCGGGTTTCCCCCTATGACCCCTGGGAAGACCCGGCTGGTAGAGGGTGGAGAACTTACTAGAAGGGAAGCCACCACCAAAGAACATGTTGAAGAGGTCCTCAGGGGAGATGTCCGCCTCGAAGCCTCGGTTGAAGTCCCCGTGCCCGTGGCCGTGCCGGGCTGCCTGGCTCTTGTCATCACCGAACTGGTCGTACTGCTTCCTCTTCTCAGGGTTGCTGAGTACCGCGTATGCGGTGCCGATGGCTGGGAGGGAGGCGGGATGGTCAGCCGGGAGTGCTGGGGCTAGGCCAGCGCTCTGTTGTCAGCTTCCGCTTTAGAGGGGCGGGTGGCAAGTGTGGCTGACACACACGTGCAGGGCAGGCTCGAGCTGCCTGCTCTGCTCCTGGCGCTGAAGGCCTTCTCTGACGCCAGCACACCTAACCCATGAGCAGACCAGGGCACAGAGAGGCCTGGCGTGCACAGCAGCCTCTGGGTTCACCGTGGCAGAGCCGAGAGTCAAACCTGGAAATGTCTTGCCTCAAAGGTCTGTTGGTCAGTCAGTCTGTTTATCTATCTATCTAATCGAAAAGAATACCAGAGAAAGAAGGAGAGAGTGGAGCTTGCTTTTCCATTCACTGGTTCACTTCCCATGTGACCACAATAGTAAGGTCTGGTCTAGGCCAAGCCAGGAGCCTGGAATTCCATCCTGGTCTGCCACGTGGGTGACCGGAGCCCAGGCACCTGGGCCATCTTTATAGGCATCCTGGGCCGTTAGCAGGAAGCTAGATGGGAAATACAGTAGTCAGGACTTAAACCAACACCCCGGTAAGGGATGCCAGCATCTCGAGTGGTGGCTTAACCCCTTGGGCCACAATGCAGGTCCCTACTTCAAATTTTCTGACTTCATGAAAACCATCAACTTCCTTCTCTTGACCCCAATGGGTTGGGGCAGCCCTTTCGGGAGGTAAGACATCTGGAAGTCACAGTATGACAAGGGGCCAAGCCAATAATGATGTTCTTGCCGGGCACAGGAAAGCAGCAGTGACTCATGGGACCCGGTCGACTTGCCTGGTATTGCTGCTATTGCTGGGCTGAACCTCCTCCTTCCTGGAGTCCAGCCCCCAGGCCCTCCAGCAAGCCTGTGTTATGAAAATGTAAGGGTCCAATGCTGTGGTATAGCAAGTCAATCCTCCAGTTGTGGTGCCAGCCCCCCCATACGGGCACTGGTTTGTGTCCTGGCTGTTCCATTCTGATCCAGCTCCCTGCTAGGTGCCTGGGAAAGCAGTGCAGGATGGTTCACATGCTTGGGCCCCTGAATCCACATGGGAGATCTAGAAGAAGCTCCTGGCTTCAGACTGGCCCAGCTCTGGCCTTTAAGCTATTCGGGGAGTGACCCAGTAGATGGAAGATCTCTGTCTCTCCTTCTCTCTGTAACTTTGCCTTTCCAATAAAAATAAAATTAAATCTTAAAAGAAACTTTCCCTTGGAATTTATTGAAAGAAAGAAGAGAAAGAAAGAGAAAGTGAAAAAGAGAAAGAAGAAAAAAAGAAAGAAAATACAAATGAATAAAGGGCAGCTGATAGTTTTGACCAGAAGTAGTGCCCCCATTCCCACACCAAGCAACCCTGAGGCCGAAGAGACGGCCCTACTCCCCACAGGCTGAGGGGGTGTGCAGGGAGCCAGAGGTCCTGATCCGGGGCTTCCCTGCCCCTTAGCATGGGCACACTGCTGCCCAACGGGAAGTGAGTAGGGCAAGCCAGGAGGCCTGTGTTCGCCTGCGTCCACGACAGGACGCTGGGACAGCTCCAAGAGGTGTAGGGAAAGGATGCAGCAGGGGTTACACCTCTCCCGTGGCCACTGGGGCCTGTGGCCAGAACCTTCTGCCCAGGCAGTAGCTCCTGAGCCCAGGAATCCAGCCTGGTACTGCATCTTGCCCTCCCTCCCCAGGACACCGGGGCCCGCTGACCTTTGAATGCTTCCGTGGCACCAGGTGCGTGGTTCTTGTCTGGGTGGAATTTGAGGGCCAGCTTGCGGTAGGCCTTCTTCAGGTCCTCCTCTGAGGCTCCCCTGCTCACACCCAAGATCTCGTAGTAATCTTTACACTGCTTGACCCTGGGAGGGAGAGGAACATGGTAGTGGGCACCCTCCAAGGGCCCTGAAGGGCAGGGCAGCCGGGCCCCTAGGTCAGCTGCCCGACTTGAGGCCGGAAGAGCCATGGCAGACTCCAACTGTGGGTCACAGCTGCTGGTGATGCTTTAGCAGGGGTGGCTGCCACCTGGCTGCCTTTTGCTGCCAGCTCCCTCACTGGGGCACTCAGAAGGACTGGCAGTGTCTCCACGTCCAGTGCCTGGAGTCTTGAGTGGGGAACAGAAGGGCCGGAAATGGAAAGGGTGTGTCGGTTCTGAAGAGACTCTGGTTCTCCTAAGGTCAGTTTCCACTGCCTGCAACTGATGAACGGGGTTGGACTCAGGTCACACGTGTAACTCCACCGCAACCACAGTAACACTTGGTCATGGGTGGCTGCTGTGTCTTAGAGGGCAGCCAGCAGGTGAGATGGCCCGGAAGGAATCCTGAGGCCTGGGATTGCACCAGGTGGTCTCAGACCTGGTGGCGAGCCACACAGCCTTGCAGGGGTGGTTCTGCTTCCTGCCGCCTCTGCGCCCCACACAGGCTTTAGTCTGAACAGGTCTTTGTTGGGGAAGGAGCTGGAGGGGAGGCCAAGTCCCATCTCTGACAAACACGGCTGTGTCAAGAGGCACGGGGCCTGGAAGCCGGTGATGTAAGCATCTCCAGCCTCCGCTGTGGTCGTCTGGGCAGCAGGGACGGCCTGGCTCCCCCGTATTCTGGGGCCTTGTGGGAGCTAAGCAGGGGTTCCACTGAGTCTCCTCCAACCACCCCTCACCCCACGATCTTCCCAGGCCTGGCCAGACCCTGCTACCTTTTAACAGCTGCTACTTGCTCGGCAGTGTAGCCTTTGGTGGCCTCTCCTCCTCCTCCGGCTTCGCCGTTGGCCGAGGGGGCCTCGGTGCTCCCTGCTTTCCTGTGGGTGGCATGGGGTGTGTCTGTGGATGGCGGCTGGTCACTGGCAGACTGTGACTTCTGGTTGAGGGACTCTATTAGGGCTGTGGAAGACAAGGAAACTGTTGAGGGCCCGGCCAGGCTGTGGGGCGAGGCAGAGGCCGGGGCCCCAGCGCCCCTGCCCAGCGAAGGCCCTTGCTCCTTCCTCATGGGGGCCTGAGGCTGTTGCTGAGGTGAAGCCGCCTGCTCTCCTCAGGTGAACACTGAAATCACATAATTTAATGAATAAATCTGCAGCGCTGCTTTGGTTTTCAGACAGTACATTTATGAGTATAATCATCTCCTCTCTTCTTGAAGACGCTCAGGCAGGGGGTCGGTGCTGTGGCGCACCAGTTAAACCACCGCTCGTGTTGTTGGTGCGTTGGGTTGCCGGTGAGCCCCACAGGCCCTGCCGTGACTTAGCTTCTTGTTAATGCAGTGTGGGAAGGCAGAGGCAGACAGTCTGAGCACCGGGGGGCCCTGCCACCCAGATACTAGGCCAAGTTTCAGCCTGATGCAGCCCTGGCTGTGTGGCCATTTGGGGAGTGAACCAGTGGATGGGCGATCCCCCTCTCTCTCCCACTCTTTCATATAAATAAACGTTTAAAAGTATAAACTTAGGCAGAATTTCAATGTTCTAGCAAGTCTTCAAAATCGTAACTGGTTTTTGTTAATCAGTCCTACAGACAAATCGATTTTATTTCCTTCCGTGTAATGGCTTGGAATCCATGTTTTCTACTGAATTCATTCAAATCTGCACACTTCTCTCTCACACTGCCTCACACATAGAATATCCAAAATACTCAGTTCATTGCACTATCTGCTATTATTTCCCATTTGCATTCTTTGGTTTTTTAAAAAAAATTTAGGGCCCAGTGTGGAAATCTAGCAGCTGAAGTCCTCGCTTTGCATGTACCAGAATCCCATATGGGCACCGCTGCTAATCAGGGTGGCCCTGCTTCCCATTCAGCTCCCTGCCTGTGGCCCGGGAAAGCAGTCGAGGACAGCCCAAAGCTTTGGGACCCTGCGCCCGCGTGGGAGACCCGGAAGAGGCTCCTGGCTTCAGATCGGCATAGCATCGGCAGTTGCGCTCACTTGGGGAGTGGGTCATCGGACGGAAGATCTTCCTCTCTGTCTCTCCTCTCTGTATATCCGCCTTTCCAATAAAAAAATAATAAATATAAATCTTTAAAAAGAATTCTGATAAAAAAATAATAAAATAAATAAATCTTTTAAAACAATTAATAGGGCCTGGCGTGATAGCGTAACAGTTAAAGTCCTCACTTGAATGCACCAGGATCCCATATGGGTGCCAGTTCTAATCCCGGTGGCCTTATTTCCCATCCAGCTCCCTGCTTGTGGCCTGGGAATGCAGTTGAGGATGGCCCAAAGCTTTGGGATCCTGCACTTGCATGGGAGACCTGGGAGAGGTTCCTGGCTCCTGGCTTCAGACTGGCTCAGCTCCAGCCATTGTGGCTGCTTGGGGAGTGAACCATCGGACGGATCTTCCTCTCTGTCTCTCCTTTTCTGTGTATATCTGCCTTTCCAATAAAAATAAATAAATCTTAAAAAAAATAGTGAATTTGTGTTAGTACACAATTATCAAAACAGTAAGTATTAATTTTAATGTTTTTTTATTTTTAAAAAGATTATTTTCGGGCCCAGCATGATAGTGTAATGGTTAAGGTCCTCGCCTTGAACGCGCCAGGATCCCATATGGGCACTGGTTCTAATCCCGGCAGCTCCACTTCCCATCCAGGTCTCTGCCTGTAGCCTGGGAAAGCAGTTGAGGATGGCCCAAAGCCTCGGGACCCTGCACTCGCGTGGGAGACCCGGAAAGAAGTTCCTGGCTCCTGGCTTTGGATCAGCGCAGCACCGGCCGTTGCGGGCACTTGGGGAGTGAATCATTGGATGGAAGTCTCTCCTTCTCTACATATATCTGCCTTTCCAATACAGTAAATACATTTTTTTTAAAAAAAAGATTGCTGAGAACTCAACCTGGGTCTTCCTTAAAGCAACAGGGAACAAGTACTTGACCCTCACATGCCCTCCAGGTAGTCAGGACTCACACCTAAGCACTCTAATCTCAAGCAGCACCATATACCCACCCCGGCTTCCTACTTTCAAAAAACTATTCTGGGGGATGGTGCTGTGGCACAGTGGGTTAAGCCACTACCAGCAGTGCTGGCATCCATTATGGGCGTGGATTCAAGTCCTGCTATCCCACTTTCAATCTAGCTCCCTGTTAATGTGCCTGGGAAAAGAGCAGAATATGGCCCAAGTCATTGGGCCCCTGTACGCATGTGGGAGATCTGGAAGAAGCTCCAGGTTCTTGGCTATGGACTGGCCCAGCTCTGGACACTGTGGTCATTTGGGGAGTGAACCAATAGAAGGAATATCTCTTTCTTTGCCTCCCTCCTTCTCTGCAACTCTGCTTTTTAAATAAAAACTTTTTTTAAAAAAAGCTTAAAAAACCCAACAAGGATACAAACAGGAAATAATAGCAGATAGTATAATGAACTGAGTATTTTGTGAGGCAGAGCAAGTAAGCGCCTGCAGATTTGAATGAGTTCAGTAGCTACATGGAGCACACAGTAGGAAATAAAGTAGAACAGAAAATAAATGAGTTTGAAGTTAAAGTCTGTAGGACTGATGAACAAAACTAGTCATAATTTTGAAGACTATCAGGATATGAAAATTCTGCCTAAATTAAATTTAAAAAATTTATTTTTATTTGAAGGACAAATTTATAGAGAGGAGAGACAGAGAGAAAGCTCTTCCACCCACCAGCTCACTCCTTAAACGGCTGCAGCAGCTGAGCCACGGTGCTGTGCTCCGGCCAGCAGAGCCAGGAACGTGGGACAGAGAGGGGCTGGGGGTGAAGCCCAACAGGAGACCAGCGATCGGGGAAGTTTTCCCCAGAGGTCTCTCTTCTCGCCTTATATACCTTTCCTGCAAAGACCTTTGGCCAAACAATTACATACAGTTGAGTCCAACTCTTCTCAGTCTGGAAAATGAGTCCAGGTGCTTTGCAGGGTTAAAAGTTCAGCCTGTGTTTCTGCTGTAACTGCAAGCCCAATTTCTGTTACTGCTCACCTTTTAATAAGCGCTATTAGCTCCATAGCCCCCACCAGTGCCGACCCCCTAAATTGGGACTTTTAAATGACTGTGGGTACTCAGCACTTCCGATTCAGCTTCCTGCCAATGCGTCTATGATGCAGGGATCGCCCAACTAGCTGGATCCCTGTCACTCCATGGAAGGTCTGGACAGAGCCTGTATCAGCCCATGCTGGCCCAGGCTGCTGTGGGCATCTGGGGAGTGAACTGGTGGACAGATCTCTATTTCTCTCCCGCTTCTCTGTTACTCTGCCTTTCAAATAAGTAAGTCTGTAAGTATTAAAAAGAAAAAGAAAAGAAAAAGAAAAAGGAAAAAAAAAAAAAAAGGAACAACCCCCCCTTCCCTCCCAAAAAACCAGCTGCAGTTATGGCCTGGGCTGGTGGTGTGGGTGGCGATGGGGGAAGGCTGGCTGGAGAGCTGGTGGAACCCCAGTGGGGTGGGGGGCAGGCGGGTGGGGGTGGTCCAAGGCTTAGGCTAAGCTTCGGCATTCAGCTGGCTCTGGACCAGAAGATTCCAGGCTGGCCCAGACGCTGGCAGACTGGCAAGGGAAGACACCGACAAATGAAGGCATGCTGGTGCAGGGAGGGACAGAGGACGACTGACTTCTAGGGCTCTTGAGAACTTCCTGGGTGGCCATCGGGGCCATCGGGTCCATGTCCCTCCCTGCAATGCCTGGGTCCAGCCCTGGGAGGCAGCGGTGACGGTCAAGTACTTGGGCTCCAGCCACTCACCTGGGAGGCTTGGACTGAGCTCTCCAGTCCCTGGTTCTGGCCTCAACCCAGCTCTAGCCACTGCAGGCATTTGGGGAGCAAACCAATGAATTGGTTCTTTCTCAAGTGAACTAATACATGTTCAAGAAGTTGTTTGAGCCCAGCACGGTGGCCTAGAGGCTAAAGTCCTTGCCTTGAACGCGCCAAAATCCCATATGGGCGCTGGTTCTAATCCCGGCAGCCCAGCTTCCCATCCAGCTCCCTGCTTGTGGCCTGGGAAAGAGGTAGCAGATGGCCCAAAGCCTTGGGACCCTGCACCCGAATGGGACCTGGAAGAAGTTCTTGGCTCCTGGCTTTGGATCGGCGCAGCACCAGCCATTGCAGTCACTTGGGGAGTCAATCAGTGAGCAGAAGATCATCCTCTGTCTCTCCTCCTCTCTGTATATATGACTTTCCAATTATTTATTTATTTTCCAAATTATTTATTTTTATTGGAAAGTCATATATACAGAGAGGAGGAGACACAGGAAAATCTTCCCTCTGATGGTTCACTCCCCAAGTGACTGCAATGGCTGGTGCTGCGCTGATCCAAAGTCAGGAGCTCTTCTGGGTCTCCCACACGGGTGCAGGGTCCCAAGATTTTGGGCTGTCCTCGACTGCCTTCCCAGGCCACAAGCAGGGAGCTGGATGGGAAGTGGAGCTGCCAGGATTAGAACCGGTATCCATATGGGATCCCTGCGCTTTCAAGGCGAGGACTTAAGCTGCTAGGCCACGCCACCGGGCCCAATCTTTTTTTTTTTTTTTTAAAGAAGTTGTTTATTTCAGTTTCTCTGGAAGTCCAGGGGTCCAGAATGAGCCTGACATGTCCTCCGTGCAATAGAAGTGGCCATCTGATTGCCACAAACACAAGAGACCTCAGCCAGGAAATGGTGGGCTCAGGGAAGATTCTGGATGTTTTATAGGGAAATTCCCTGGAGTCACCCCCTGGAATGTGGCCACACCGTGTGAAGAGAGCCCAAAGGGGAATGGATGTGTTCTGGGCCACACCACAGTTTCCTGCTGGAGCGGAAAATTTGAGTCTTCTGGGTGCCGGCAAGCGGGCAAGTCTCGTGGCCTAGACAGCTCTGTGTGAGGCCCCCCACCACAATGTGGCTACTAGGAAATGTCACAGATTGAGGGACATGACAGTCTCCTGCTGATCCCGCTCTGACTCTTTCTAGGCAATCAATGGAAGAAGACAAGGTGGCACGGGAAAGGCGGCAGATGGGTGTGTGTGTGTGTTCCAGCAGGGGCTACCCCTTCAAATTCACCCTGCAGAGTCAAGACTGGCCAGCCGCTTCACACCCGTCTCTGCCACTTGCTAGCCGCGGCACTCCAGACAACCTAACCCAGTGTCTCCGTGCAAAACTGTCTCCTACGAGTGGGTGGGGCGTCTGTCACACCTTGGAGGGCCTGGGTCTGACACCTGCCTGCAGCTTCTGATTCCAGTTTCCTGGCAACATAGACCCTGGGAGGCAGTGGTGATTCAGACTCATTCACTGGGTCCTGACCACGCACGTGGGAGACCTGGACAGAGGTCCTGGCTCCTGGCTTCAGCTCTGGCCCAGGCCCAACCACTCAGGCACTTGGGAAGAGAATGGCACACAGTAAAACTTAGCACAATGCCTAGCAACTACTGCTGTGTGGAATGGGTTATTGTTGCTTTTGTTGTTAGACAAGCAGTTGGGTTTCAGGATCTCTCCCTGCAGGAGGGAGAAGGGGAGGTCAGAGCTGGGAGCTTGTCCCAATGGGCGCGGGCACTTGTGAATTCTTTGCACATCGGCCACATGCCTTTACCAACTGAGTGCATTCATCTCAGAGCTGCTGTCAGGTAGAAGGAGACTCTGTAGCAATCAAGAGAATGGAAGGGTGCAGTATACAAGGGACCCTGAACTGCAAGGACCCTTGGGGACCATGCCGGCCGACCCTCTCTCCCTGTGCAATCTGAGGCCTGCACATGCAGATGTTTCCGTCAGCTCCTCAGGAAATCTGGTGCCTTGCACCATTGCTGCTGGGCCCCCAGCAGAGTCAGTGACTGTCAGGCTGCTGGGTGCTGGACAGAACCTCCCAGTAGAGGAATGCCCAGGCCCGTCATCCTGTTCTGCAGCCGCCTGGCCTGCAGCCCAGCTACTGCTCCACAAGGCACTCGTCAGCCCTGGTGCACCCCTGGTTACCTCCTATGGCTGTAGACCCAAGTCTCTTCATGGAGTTCCCTCCGTGAGGGGCTCCTGGACCCCACAGTGGCTCTGAGCCTCCCGTGGCCTCTCTCCCCACCTGTGCCTCTACTTCCCCAATGCCTGTGCTCCACACATGCTCCTGATCCATCTCCCTTCACTCCTTCATTAGCCCTTTTCCCATGGAGCCTCCGCAGCACCTGCCGGGACAGGTGCACACTACCTCCACACACCTCTCCATGGCTACCTGGCGGCTGTCCTCTCCAGGGACCGCCTCTGCCTGCTGCCTTGCTCCATGGCCGCCTCCGCCTATGCACACTTGCCCGGTACCTGCCTGAGGAGCTCTACCAAATGCCATCAGACTTTTACCTGGTGCCTGAGTCCAAACTGATCATTCCTCCTGAATGCCCTCATGTCATCCCACCCCCGTTCTTCAGCCCAGGTTCCTCCTGGTCACTCACAGAGGTTCTGAGTCACATCCCCCAGCATTCCTATTCCTTATCCATATCATCTTATTTCAGGCTTTTGTAACGACTAACCCATTCAAGGCAACTGATTTTTCCCTCTGTGAATCTCTTCCTGCCCATCAGTCCTCTTTGTTGTTCTCTTGTAAAAACATCCTTATTCTTGCTATCAAAACCTTCCATATGGGGCTGGTGTTGTGGTGTATCAAGTTAAGCCACCACCTGCTATGCTGGCATTCAATCTGGGTACCACTTTGAGATCTGGCTGTTCCACTTCTGATCCAGCTCTTCCCTGCTAATGCACCTGGGAAAGCAGTGGGAGACAGCCTAAGCACTGGGGTCCCTGCATGCACGTGTGGGGGGACCTGGATGAAGCCCCAGCTGTTGCAGCCATTTGGGGAGTAAACCAGTAGTTGGAAGCGGGCACACTCTCTTTCTCTTCCCATCTCTCTCTGTAACTCTGCCTTTCAAAGAAATAAAAAAAAGTTCTTAAAAACCCTTCACTGACTTCTTCAGTAACTACAGAAAGATTTCCATAATCCAGCTCCACTTTTTTTTCCAGTCCTATCTGCCTGTCAGCGCCACTGTGGCCTCCGAGTCATGCCTTACTCCAGCAGCACAGCGGAGACTGCCTCCCGGCTTGCTCTGCGCAGCCTTCCCTGTAGTGAAAGCACGCTATTTTTACGCCCTTGTAATGGCATTTACCTACACACTGCTTACAATTTATTGCTGGAATGTGTCTGCCCTTCACACTTGCCCCACGGGTACTGGGGACGGGATGTTTGTTCAATTCCAGTTATCATCTTGGGTTCTGCGATTTTCTCCACCCATACCTTTGAGTCCTTCACTATACGCTCTTTAAAGCAAGGGCTCACATCTCATCAGTCCTGCGACACTGGCTGGCAGCAAGCATGGGATGTTGCAAACAGTCTCTTCCCCTATTGACTGCCCAACAATCTGCTTTTTTGGGGGCCCAGACCCAAAGTATCAGTGAAGATAATCCCCTAAGATCTTTCAGCCAAGATTTCCCTGCCTCAGTGAACCAATACCAGTGAACCCAGGTGAGTCCAGTGCAGGACCCGAGGACACAAGGCAAAGTTCACCCAGCTGCCCTTTGCAAAGGTGCAAACACTGCAAACATGCAGCAGGTGGCTCTTCCCCTGGAGCCACAGGGACAACCCTGGTCTCCTTGAACCAGCCCAGGGGGCTGCCACCGCATCCCCTCCCGTGGCCTGGTGGGCTCCGGCAGCCTCGGAGCAGGGAGTCCCACAGCCGGAGGGCCCACAGCTCCAGGAGGCAGCTCCTGCAGCAGGTTAGTTCAGGAGTCCTGGCAAACACGCACTGAAACTCTCTCCAAAGAGGAGGCCAGTGGGCTAAAGATCAACCTGAGTAGTCAGGAGGGAGGAGAGCTCCAGCGTTCCAGGCCGGCTAGATTGCATAACCGGCGGGCAGGGCTCGGAGGCTGCCTGCTGCTCTTGGGTTTCACCTGCCTGCTTTAACAAGCCTGAACCGCTGCGGAATGCCCTCCTTCCCCCAGTCCCTAGGTGGGTCACTCCCATCACCAACTCTCTAAACTCGAGAGCCCTGCGCGTATCATCGACCCTGCCAACTCCTGTGTTCTCCGGGCAGGGCAGCGCTACCTGTGAACGGGTATCCCGGCTGATCCAGAGCCTGTCAGACCCCAGAGCAATGCAAGCGATGCAGGTCCTAAACCCCGGTGCTCTTCTTTTGTCCTCAGAAAACTTGGGGTTCACTGGTTGTTTGCATAGGGTTCTTGCAATAGGGTTCTGGAGTGTAAGAAACGACGAGGGCAGACAAGCTTGGGAGTTGTCGGGGTAGTGCCACCAGCAGCCTGATGCTGCGCCGCCCACACGACCCTCCGCCCCCACCACCGATGGACTCCGGAATGGGGCGTGGGCGACTGAGCACAGCACCCCAAGGCCCTTCCTCAGCTCCCAAGCTCTTCCTCAGGGGGAAGAGAAGCTGCGGCGGGCAGAGACGCCCCGTCTGTGAACCCGTGCGAGGGTCGCTCACTCTAACTTCTCTCCCCCATAGGGGTTATGTTTATATTTCCTTAACTCTTTTTTTTTTAAAAAACATTTTCCAGGCCGGCAACGGTGGCCCAGGGCCACCGAACAGCCCCTTGGGAAAAGTAGTTCGTATCTGCTTCCAGATAAACTCTCTTGGAGCCCCAGTCTGTCAGTCCATCTCATTCTCGGGTGTCGCAAATCCCACCAGGGGTTCGTCGAACTCCCGGAAAGCTCAGGTCCCGGTCGCCCCGGTACTGAGGTGTGCAAGCATCCCAAGGCAGGCGCGAGAGGGAGACTACAGCTCCCAGCAGCCACCGCGCGCCCCAGTGCGCAGGCGTAGCCGCGCCTCGCACCCCTCCCCCTCCTCCAACTGCTGCCGCCGGTCCGTTCCCGTCTTCCCCCTCCTTCAGTTGTTAATGTGCCCCTCCGAGTCCCGGCCCCTGACACGCACCGCGAACTCGCGGCGTCGGGTACAGCCGCTGCGCCTTCTCCAGGAAGCGGAGAGCCCGGTCGGGCTGTTGGCTCTGGATGGCCTTGAGGGCGATGCTGATACAGCGCTCGGCTTCATCCTTGTTGGATTCCATGGCGGAACCCGAGCGCGGAAGCAGGGAGGGGGAGGCCGGCCGAGCGAGAGGCTGCGCCAGCCGCCGGCGCGTCGCGGGGCAGGCCGGCGCCGAGTGATGACACAACCCTCCGCCCCCCCTGGCCCGAGCTGGGAGCGAGGGCGGAAGCGCTACCGTATGTCTCCTAAGAGGCGGCCGCCCGGTTTAGGTATTCCTGATGGTGCGTGCTCGCATACACCTGGAGCTCAAAGTGTCTGATCGGTGCCGGGAGTCTCAAAGCTGAGCGTGCTTGGCAGGTTTCTGGCAGTGAGCTCTGCGTTGGAGATGAAGTTATGTATTTTCATTGAACATGTGTTTCCCGAGGAGCCAGTGTTTCTCAAACAAGGTAGTGTGATGAGGCTGCGGGGATGAGCAAAGCACGCCCCTGCCTTCTTACACCTTACACCCCAGGCTGTGCAGGGCAGGCCTGTGCAGGCGTCCAGCAGACAGGTATGCTCGCTGACAACGCTGTGCAAACTCGGGGACAGATGCTAGGAGGGCTTGTTAGTGGCTTTGGTGCCGGTTCAGAGAAATCGCTCAGAAGTGACCCTCACTCCTTGCTCGGGGAGGGGAGTCCTGTGCAGTTACCTCAGGAGTCAGATGGATCAGACTCATTTTGTAGCAGGAAATCACTAAACTGGGTAGGAAATTGGGGCCCAAAGGAGGGCGGGACTCCCTGGTTTGCAGGCCAGAGGGCAGGGTGCTTTTTATGGCCTCTGCTCCTACCACTCCCGTCCCACGGTGTCCTGGCGCGGGGGAAGTCAGCCGACCAGGAAGCAACCCTGTGTTCCAGGTCAGGTTGGCCAGCTGCTGATGGCCGCTAAGTGTGTGAATGGCCCCCGGGCTCCTCTGCACAGCCTGTCTGGTTTGCTGACCTAAGGCAAGGCCGCTACCTTCCTGTCTCCTGTTAATATCGCTGGGTTTCCCACGTCTGTGTCCTGAGGTCCTTCTTGCAGGCCACCATGACTTTCTGGCTGGGAAGACCGCTTGCGGGCTTGCAGGTGGGCGGGCTGGAACATGTGCAGGGTCCCAAGATTTTGGGCTGTCCTCGACTGCTTTCCCAGGCCACAAACAGGGAGCTGGATGGGAAGCAGGACCGCCGGAATGAGAACCGGCACCCACATGGGATCCTGGTGCATGCAGTTTTAACCACTGCACTATCGTGTCGGGCCCCACAGAGTCTAATTTACTTTTTCTTTTTTTAAAGATTTATTTTTATTATTGGAAAGTCAGATATACAGAGAGGAGGGACAGAGAGGAAGATCTTCTGTCCGATGATTCACTCCCCAAGTGAGCGCAATGGCCGATGCTATGCTGATCCGAAGCCAGGAGCCTTTTCCGGGTCTCCCACGCGGGTGCAGGTTCCAAAGCTTTGGGCCGTCCTCGACTGCTTTCCCGGGCCACAGGCAGGGAGCTGGATGGGAAGCAGGGCTGCCGGGATTAGAACCGGCGCCCATATGGGATCCCGGGCGTGCAAGGCGAGGACCTTAACCACTTGCGCCAGGGCGCCGGGCCCCTAATTTACTTTTAAACTATTTTTTCTTTTAAAGACTTACTTGTTTTTATGGGAAAGACAATAAAAAAAATTATTGGAAAGTCAGATTCACAGAGTGAAGGAGAGACAAAGATCTTCTATCTGCTGGTTCAATCCCCAAGCAGCTGCAACATTCAGTGCTGAGCCAATCTGAAGCCAGGAGCAAGAAGCCTCCTCTGGGTAACCCGTGCGAGTGCTGGGTCCCAAGACTTTGGGTCATCCTCTACTACTTTCTCAGACCACAAGTAGGGAGCTGGATGGAAAGTGGAGTAGCCAGGACACAAACTGGCACCCATATGATAGGATGCTGGTGTATGCAAGGTGAGGACCCTAGCCACTAGGCCACTGCACTGGACCCAGAAGGACAGATTTTCAGAGAGACGGAGAGATAAAGATCTTCCATCTGCTGGTTCATTTCCAAAATGGCATCCAGAGCTGAGCTGACCTGGAGCTTCTTTTGGGTCTCCCACATGGGTGCAGGGTCCCAAGGCTTTGGGTTGTCCTTGAATGCCTTCCCAGGGCACAAGGAGGAAGCTGGATGGGAAGTAGAACAGCCAGGACACAAACCAGCACCCATGTGGGGTGCTGCCACTTGGAGGTGTAGGATTAACCAATTGAACTATAGCACTAAGCCCAGTTTTCTTGTTTTTTTTTTCAGAGTTTTATTTGTGAAGTGACCAGGTGAGTGGGGAGAGGAGAGGGAAGAGGAAGGCACATCCAGGAGGGGGCTGCACGGCAGGTGCCTCTGGAGGGAACGAGACGCCAAAATCTTTGGAAGGGTCTTGGGATTTTAAGTGTTCCCTGGACCTCTCCTGATTTGGCAGAAACCTACAGGTAACAGGTTCCCCAATGGTGGTCTCTTTTTTTTAACTTTTCCCATTTTTTAAATTATATTTTTGGCAATCTTTACATAGTTAATTAGGGTAAAAAGGTTCAAGGGCTACGGGAAAGTGGGAAAGACTATTATTTCCACATTGTCTGCTTCGTGTCAGTGGTGGTCTCTTAACCAGCTAGGAAATGGGTGGGCAGTTCTCCTGCCACCCACTTGAAGGTGTGGCCAAGCTTTCAGCAGGCTCGGATGGTCTCACACCCCTGTCGTGGAATCACACATCCTACTTCTACAGGGGTCAAGGGTGAAGATGTTTTCTAGCTGCTTCCTGCTGAGATGGGGTGTCGTTGGGTAAAGGGGTCCCCGAAGGTGTGGGATTCACAGAACAATGGTCTGGGTCATCCAAGTTGCTGTGACAGAAGTTGGTTGTCATCCAAGTTTGCATGTTTGGGACCATCTGCAGTCAGCACTCCTAACTGGGAAATAACACAAGACAATTGAGAGTACATGGTCCAAATATAGCAGACTTTTGGGCCTGGCGCAGTGGCCTAACAGCTGAAGTCCTCACCTTGAACGTGCCAGAATCCCATATGGGCGCTGGTTTTAATCCTGGCAGCCCTGCTTCCCATCCAGCTCTCTGCTTGTGGCCTGGGAAAGCAGTGGAAGACGGCTCAAAACCTTGGGACCCTGCACCTGCATGGGAGACCCAGAAGAGTTCCTGGCTCTTGGCTCTGGATTGGTGCAGCACCGGCTGTTGTGCTCATTTGGGGAGTGAATCATCGAACGGAAGATATTTCTGTCTCTCCTCCTCTCTATTTATCTGACTTTGCAATAAAAATAAATAAACCTTCAAAGATAAAGGAAAAAGAGAAGGAGAAGGTGGGGGCGTGTGGAATTCCAACCACTGATCTATACCTCAGTTGGCCGCAGTGGGTGATGCTGATCCAGGGCCGACCCAGGAGCTTGGAGCTCTATCCAGCTCTCCCACGTGGCAGGCAGGGGCCCAGATACTTACTTTTCATTTGCTGCCGTCCCAGGTGTGTTAGCAGGGAGCTGAATGGGAAGCAGAGCAGCTGAGACTCGCCCCCCCCCCCTGCCTTCAATGTGGAATGCTGACATCCCTTAATGCTGGCTTCGCTTACTGCACCCCAACTCTCCCTGCCTTGAATTCCCACAGCGCTGGAGCCTGCACCCTGCGAGGACACTCTGCCCTTGGGCACACGGGGCCCTGTGCTTGTGTGTTGACAGCCAGCCTGCAGCTAGGCCTCAGAGCTCTTGCCCCACACTTCCTGTGGCCTGGCCCTTGCAGAGGCTCAGGAGTCGGGTGGTAGTCCCTCAGGGGGGTCCTGAGGTAGGGTCTCCTCTCTCCCAGTCTTTCCTCTAGGGCTGCCCTGTGCTGGGCTGGGGAAGACGGGTGGAGTAGGGGGTACAAGGGAAGGAAATCCACATCCGTGGACTGTGTCCCCACTTGCTGGCCTTCGCTCTTTTGCTCGCCAGCATCCCCTGCGGCGTCCATGACTCAGCGTGGCTTCCTTTCTAGAAAACCGCAGGCTCTAGATTCTGTCCCTCAGTCAGTTACCTGCAGTAATGAAAGTACGGCATGTGCTGGGTCAAGGGCAGGCCTAACTCAGCACGGAGCAGCCACCCGCGCTGCGCTCTCCTAGCGGGCCCTGGGCTGTGGGACTCTGAGGACAGACATGAGAAAGACCCCTTGTTGGGGACAGTGCTGGCTTTGTGGGAGAGCCCTGTTGTCTGCCCTGCCCCCAAGGCTCCTGCCTAGCACCTTTCTCTTTCAGGGAAGTTCCACAGAAACTACAATTTCTCTTCCCTGAGGAAGGTTACAGAACCTGACTCACCCCTACCCGCTGCCCACTGCCCACCTGGCTGTGCTGGAGCTGGCCACTGAGACGTTCTCTGGGCCCCATGACAGAAGGGGTGAGGAAGGAATGCCACCAAGAGACCAGGAAGGATCCGCTGTCATACGCAGTCTGCCAGCATTTTCCCCGAGTGCTTATCTGGGCAGTTGTGGGCATGTGCATGGCACTCATATCCTCCCAGGGACATCTCCACAAAGGCCTGAATGGTAGGGGACATCTGAGCACCCGCAGGGCGAGGCTGCTCTCCACCCTTCACCCTTACATCACACTGCATCCTTGGGGAGATCCCTTACATGGGAGCTGCTGGGACTGCAACAGCGCCAGAGGGGCCGTGGGCACCCTAGGGTGCAGCTCGGGGTCAGAGGCACAGGTTGAAGGACCCGGGGCCTGTGATTGGCATCTGGAGTTGGAGACAGGTGTGGGAAGGAGACCTCAGCCCGTGATGTCAGAATGAAGTGCAATGAGAGCCCCTTCCCCCAACGGCCGAAGGGACTGCTGGCCCTGGTGGGTGGGGTCAGGATGACCCGTGTTTTCAGGTGGACAGCAGAAGAGGGAGGTGTCGGAACACACCCAACAGGGCAAGCGTGTATGCTCTGTCTCGTCAGCTAACCTAGGGCAGGCAGTACTCCTTAGCTAGTCCCCATTTCAACAGTGCTTTGGCCAAGGCTCCTTGCTAACTTTCCTAGAGCTCCCTGCTTCCAGACATGACTGAGTTGTGTTTGAACTGTTGTTTTGTTAAGTGCATATAAACTAGAACCCCGGAAGTCAACTTTGCCAGTTGTCTAAAAGAGCACTGTCCCTCTTTCTTCTTGGTCACCCTCCTCCCCAGGGGCCCGCAAAGTAAGCGGGGAGGAGAAGCCCAGGGGGAGTGTTCCCCTTCTGTATCCCCAGGTCCTCCCCCTAGCGTGAGGCTGGGGCAGTGATGGGAGCAGACAGTTATAAATGGAACTGGTGGTTACAAATCTACTTAGAAGGTGTAAGCATTGTGGCAAGCAGATTCCACGTCTGCTTGGGATGGGCCCATCTGCCATGGCTTCTCCGGAACTGCCCAGGCAGTACGGGCACTGGTTACTGTTGCACTGGTGTTGGCTGGTGCAGGTGACAGACCACACCTGACCCTGCTCCAGTTGGTGCATACCAGAGTCAAGTCTGGAGTTGCTCCGCAAACGGCCCTGGACTCAGACCCCAGCCATAGGGAAAAGATCACAGGATGTGTGGTCAGACCGTGGAGTGCACGTGTCAGTTGCTGATGCCTGGGTGGTGGACAGCATGCCTGATACTCACGGGGTCATGATGGCCAGCTCATCTAGGCTAGTGGGGGGATGTTGACTGCCTCATCAGAGGAAGAAAAGCAGGACAGGTTGGACAATTCTGACTAAGCTTTGTAGCAATATTCCTGAGTCTGTGGATGCGCTAAGGTGGACTCCACTAAGCTGATATTAATGCCTCTTAGTGATCTTGGGGCCTCTAAGGCATCATCAAAGGACCTCCCACCTCCAAGTGCAGCCCCGCTCTCCCTGTGGATGCAGAAGAAAAAAACAAACTGAACCATTTGACCCATCCATCTTTCTCCCTGCCTGACCCTCCCTACCCTAATCAGAAGCCCACATGGCAAGTCATTTTAAGGTGAAATGGTGCATGTGGTGCGTCCATGGTGTCATGCAGTCACCTCTGTCTAGTTTCAAGTATTCTGACCACAGAGCAAAATTCCTTGCCATTTCCCCTACCACCCCAGCTCTGATTCTGGAAGCTTCCAGGTGAGCTTCTCCCTTCTGGGTATTTCATACAAGTGAGTCCATATTCTGATCTCCCATGTCTGGCTTCTCCCTGTTAACAAGTGTTGTCCAGGCTGAGTCAGGGCGAGTGGTAGTCCTTCATTCCTTCCCACGGCCCCGTGAGACCCCACTGTGCAGCGCCACCACGCCTGTCTTCGTCCTGCTGGGAACGTGGCTGTACGGGCACGTGTGCTGTCAGGTGTGTGCGTACACAGGAGAGGAACTGTAAGGGGGTTCTGGGGGGAACGGCGAGCCTGTCTCCCACCTGAGTACCTTCGTGCTCTTGTCATTAGGACAAGAGGTTGCTCTTTTTGCTGTCATTGATCTGGTGCCTCCTTGTGGCTTGGATTGGCCAACCATTAGAGCATCTCCCTGGGGCTTCTTTGTCACTTGCATGTCTTTATTTGGACAAGTGTCTAGATTCCTTGTCCATTTTTTAAAAAGATTTATTTATTTTGATTACAAAGTCAGATATACAGAGAGGAGGAGAGATAGAGAGGAAGATCTTCCATCCATCGATTCATTCCCCAAGTGAGTATGGCCGATGTTACGCCGATCCGAAGCCAGGAGACAGGAACCTCTTCCAGGTCTCCCACAGGAGTGCAGGGTCCCAAGGCTTTGGGCCGTCCTTGGCTGCTTTCCCAGATCACAAGCAGGGAGCTGGATGGGAAGCAGGGCTGCCGGGATCCTGGCGCATTCAAGGTGAGGACTTCAGCTGTTAGGCTACCATACCGGGCCCCTTTGTCCATTTTTCAACTGAGTTGTTTGTTGTTGAGTTCCAAGACATCTTGTTCTAGATACCAGATCATCAGAGAAATGACTTGTTAATGTTTTCTGTGGATTGTCTTTTTACTTTCTTCTCATGCCATTAAATTTATTTAAAAATTTATTTTTTATTGGAAAGTCAGATTTACAGAGAGGAGAGACAGAAAGATCTTCCATCTGCTGATTCACTTCCTAAGTGGCGACAATGACTGGAGCTCAGCAGATCTGAAGCCAGGAGCCAGAAACTTCTTCTGGGTCTCCCAAACGGATGCAGGGTCCCAAGGCTTTGGGCCGTCCTCAACTGCTTTCCCAGGCCACAAGCAGGGAGCTGGATGGGAAGTGGAGCAGCTGGGATCTGGCATGTGCAAGGCGAGGACTTTAGCCACTGGGTTACTGTACCTGGCCCTATTTGCTTAAATTTATTAAGAGTTATTAATCTTTTTAAGAAAATGCACTTAAAATACAAGGTAAAAACCCAGAGGCAGGGAGGACCTGCTGTTGTCAAGCTCTGCGCTTCCTGGGACACGTATGGTCCCTGTGGGCATTGACACTGGGGACTGCTGGCCCAACTTGGGTTTCAAGGAGCTGCTTCTGTTTCACAGGACAACACACCAGGCGCTCCCCCCGCCACCGTCTCTTTGGCCCCTCACCCTCAGGAACCCAGCTCTCCTTTTTCCAGTCCCTCAGATGTTAACATCTGCTTCTCCCTTGCCTTCCAAACACATCCATCACTCCCTGAGGCCAACATTGGCCATCTAGCCAGTAGTAATATTTGGGATCAGAAGGGAAAGGTGAGACCATCCAAGCCCACTGAAATCTTGGCCACACCTTCAAGTGGGTGGCAGGAGAACTGCCCAGCCAATTCCTAACTGGCTGAGAACGCACCAATGGGGAATGGTTACCATGCTCTCCTGGAGTGCACCCCATGGTCCCAACTGCTTGCCACCCTTTAGCTCTTAGGGTCTGCAGGACGCTGGAATTGGAAGCAGTGCTGGGATGCAAATCCAGCTATTCTGGATGGGATGCAGGCATCCCAACTGCTGCCTCATTTGCTGTGCTCAACCCTGCCCCTCAGCTTATTTTTTTTTTGAAAATTTAGTTTTATTTGAAAGGCAGTGTTACAGAGAGAAGGAGAGACAGTTAGACCTTCCATCCGCTGATTCACTCCCCAAGTGGCCACAACAGCTGTAGTTGAGCTGATCTGAAGCCAGGAGCTTCTTCTGGATCTCACGTGGGTGCAGGGTCCCAAGGCTTTGGGCTGCCCTCCACAGTTTTTGCAGGCCATTGGCAAGGAGCTGGATTGCAAGTGGAACAGCTTGGACACATACTGGTGCCCATATACCTGTACTGCATGCGACTGCTTTAACCCACTGTGCCATGGGGCACAGCACTGGCCCCCATTATTATTATTTTTTTTAAAGAAAATGTCATTTCCTCTGCAAGCCTGCCTTGAATTCCACCTGCACTGGGTCCTTCTGCTTTTCTGCACTTACCTCACCTTGTGCTTACTCTACTGCTTCTTCTCTGTATTTTCCTCACTAGAGTGCCGACTCTGGAAGCCTTGCTGAGTTTACCTGGTCCACAGCAGGTGATTAGTAAAGAGCTATAGAATACAGTGCAATAAGGACCCTTCTTTTTCCCTTCTCCCAGTTATGTTCGTATCCATATCCATGGTGTGATATGGGTGTGAACCATTTCTGGCCTTTCATTCCTCTCAGCTTTGTGCTCCCCAGCTCCAGGGGAAAGTGTAGTGGCAGGAGTGGGGCTGGCCCTGGGACTGGGCAATTATGCCCTCCGTCCTCTGGGCTCCGGGGCAGTGAGCCCCTGTACTGAAACCTTCCTGCCAGCAGGTGGCACTCCTAGACCAAAAGCTGCGCACAGCAGTGTGGCAATGCAGTTCTTTTCAAACATCAAATATAAGGCTGCGAACAGTGACACATTACAATGTTCAGGGGGAAATCTTGTTACTGTCACTCTCAATTCTTTTTGTTTAGAATCAGAATAAAGTTATCTCTCAAATAACCAGCAAATCTGAACCCTCTCGGCTCCCTGGGCTGCCACCTGCTTGGGTGGTGCTGAGGCTGCCTGGCCCAGGCTCCTTGCTGCAGCCCCTGCCTGCCTGCCAGCACTCACCGGCTGCAAGTGGTTCGGGAGCAGATGCTCCAGCCAGATCTAGCTCAGGCGGTGGCTTTGAAAGCTACCTGTGCTTGTGACAGCTAAGTTTCAGGGTTTTATTCTTATTTATTTGGAAAGGAGAGTTGCATAGAGATGGAGAGACAGATCTTGTATCCACTGGTTCACTCCCCAAATGGTCTCAATGGCAGTGGCCCAACACTCAGGTCAGCTTTGCTGTTTTCCCAGGTGTGTTAGGCAAGGCCTACGCCTGGCGGAGGACAGGGAGGGGAGGGTAGGTGTGTGTGATTTCCAGGTAGGGCCGTGGGTGTGAGGCTGCTAGACCACTCTGGAGGAAATGCGGGGGTCGGGAGGCACGTGTGGCGCCCTGGAAGAGACCAGCACGTGCTCTTCTGCTTGCTGCCACCACACGGGAAGGACTGGCACTGGGCTGGTTCTGAGTGACGCTGGCCAGGCCAGGGACCGTCCCCTAGAGGACTCAGAGGTTGCGGAATTCTGGCAAGTTCAGGTGGAGGCTTTTGGCCATGAAAGCTCCATCCTTTGTCGTTTACTAGTGGAAGGGACAGACAGGAAGTGACTGATCTGACACCACAGCGAGTTGGCAGCAGGACTGGGTCCATCATGTGGAGGCTTCCCCACTACATGACGCTTCATACACTCTGCCAGCCCATCTGAGGGCCTCCTGTAGGGCAGGCCTAACAAGGAGTGCGGCCCCTGGTTGAACTGGGAACCCAGCTGAGCCGGGACAATGCCCCTGTGTCTGCGCCCACTGTTATCTTAGGTCAGAAACCAGCCGCCTGGGGTGTGCAGAACACAGGGCTGTTGCGGCAGCATCTGGAACTGGGTGGAGGAGCACAGCGAGCAGGACCCAGAGGATCTGAACGTGTGGGAGACAGGAACTGTGAGGGGTGTTTATTGCTAACCGTTATAATTAAAGTGTTATTTTACAAGCGTAGAAGACAGATGGCAGATGGGCTGGGAGCCTCAGCTCCCTGGGGGGAGGTGGCACTGTCAGGTGACAAGGATGCAGTCATGGCTGCTCCTTCAGTGCAGGGTCACGGTGAAGGCAGAGGTGGCCCTGAAGCCTGAGTGGAGTGGTGGGCACTGGAGAGCGTGCCTGCAGCAAGTCCTAGCAGTTCTCAGCCTTTCCCTGCTCCCGCCATGCCCGCCTGGATTCGCCCTCAAAGCCACCACGTGTGTGACACAGATCCTCTCTCGGCTGGGGCTTCCAGGTCATCTCCATCGTCATATCCTTCCTCCTGCATGCCAGAGTTCTTCCCAACCTGCAGTTAGGACCAGTCGGAGAAGCAAGGACTGTCCCTGCTCACTTCATCTGCCTCGGAGGATCACGTGTTCCCAGGGCTGACAGGTGCGCTGGGGCCTTGCATCTTATCCAAAGTGCCTGTGTTTGGTGCTGCCCAAAGTGGCAGAGGTCTGAGCTTTGCAGAGGCCCTTGAGACTCTGTGGGGATACAATCAGGGTTGGACAGAACACTGGGAGCCGGGAAGGGTGGAGAGGACTGGAGGGAGGGAGCACTGCCCTGGAAGCAGCTGCCTTAAGAGGCTACACTGAGGCTCCTTGCTGAAGGGGTCGAGGTGCCTGGGGTGGCGACAGCTGTTCCCTGCCAGCTTGCAGCACTGTGGGTCTACTTGGGCAAAGCAAAGTCCCAGGCAGTCTCCTGTGCGCACTTCCACATGGCCTGCATCAGGCGGGTGAAGCCCATGTCTTTGGGCTTCTCCAGACCTCTCATCAGCCGCTGCTTCATGATGGAGACGAACTCCTTGTTGCTCAGCTCCCCGTTGCCTGGAGGAAGAGGCAAACACAGCAGGCTCAGCAGAGGCCTCGGGGGAGTTCCCACTGTTCCCACCACATGGGGTCCCCATGGCACAGAATTCACTGGTTTGTGCCTTGCTGAATGCTTCCGGCAAAGACCCAGGGACAGATAGTGGGATGGGATGGAAGCCGAGGAAGGATACAGTCTCTGCCAGGTCCTGTGGCAGAATGAAGAGGCAAAAGGCACCGTGCCATGTCCCTCCACACACTCCCAGCTGGCGGGAGGGGAAAATGCAGTATGGCCTTGGCCTTGGCCTGTGGCTCGGTTTCTTTGTCTATAAACCCAGTGAGCAACCAAACCCGTCAGAGGATTAAAGAAGCAGATCGGCTCCAACAAGCAAATTGGTTTCCAAGTGTCGAGTGAGCACTGAAAGAGACGTGGACTTGTGTTGTGGGGTCAGCCAACACAGCCCATCACAGCCTGCGGCCTGAGTGGGATCTCCCTGTGGGTCCACACGCATCACTGTCCTGCAATGGCAGAACACAGGGGTGTTCCTCGCCAATTAGCAGTGCCCTGTGGCCAGTGCACTGGTTTCCATTCTCAAGATCCTTATGGCTCTAAATTAGTTTTAACAGAAATTGGAATCACAAGACAAAATTGGAAAACACAACACCAGGCCCCGTGGCGGCGTGGGGGGTGTGTTCTCCGATGTGGCCATGCCGAGGAGGAGAGTGAATGTCATGGGAAAAGGGAGGGGGAAGGCAAGGAGCCCGCCCCTCCCAATTCCAGAGGGCCCCCACTCACCATCGCAGTCAAAGAGCGCAAACACCACATCACACACGTGGTCTGAGAGTTCCACCTTAGCCACTGTCCTGGCCACCTGCTGCATGGTCACTGCAAACAGAAAGAGGCGCCGAGTGAGCAGTACGCACAGGGGCTTCCTCCCCCGAGTGCGCTCAGAGCTGCTTAGACAGGGTGAGTTTCCAGCTGCACTTGTCATACTTGAGAAAGCCACAGCACAGTGTTGATCCACGGTCTCCTTTTCACCTCCAGTTCCATGCTATTCTATGGCTACTCCACTTCAGGAAGCATCTGCAAGAAGCACCAGCAACATCTGCTGCCAAGTTCACAGGAAAGGAAACAGGCCAGGGTGGCCAGGGGCTGGGGAACTGGGGCTCTGAGCATGCAGTCTGTGTGTGCGGTGACGGACAGATGGTCGCCAGGGCTGGACAAATCGGGGTACACTCAGAGCCATGGAATTGTACTGAGAAACAGTTGGAGTGGCATATTTTATTTTCACTTATATTTTACCACAGCAAAACTTTCTTAAAAATCTAAGCTTAGAGCAGGTAGGAACAACTTTTTTGAGTCTCCCAAGTAGGTACAGGGTCCCAAGGCTTTGGGCCCTCTTCTACTGCTTTCCCAGGCCACAAGCAGGGAGCTGGATGGGAAGTGGGGCAGCTGGTACATGAACCGGCATCCGTATGGGATTCTGTTGCATGTGAGGTGAGGATTTTGCCATTGAGCCCAACATTCACTGTTAGACCCCAGCAACCATGGGAGACTTGGATTCTCATGAAAAAAATGAGAAGATGAGGCAATCCCTGCTGCCTTCACCCTCCCTGATCCTCAGGCCTGGTCTAGCCATGCCTACACATTAAGGTCCTGCTTCCAGAGGCTCCGAAATGAGAAAAATCTTGGAGGAAAGCAAAGGATGAAATTCTGATGAACCAACTAGCGAGGAAGTCTTGCTACTCACCAGGTTAGATTCCTGCTGAAGCACTGTAAACCTACGTTAGCATCTGGGTGCAGCCTCTGCTCGTTTATTCTGTTACCAGCCTGTCTCTGTCAGTGTCTGCATCTGCATCACCTTCATAGATGCCCCCAGTGGGAGCAGACACAAGTACAGAACAATGCAGAGGAACAAAGCAGTGCCGTAGGCCCAGGCCCCAGAGCTTTCTCCACTAACCTGCTGTGTGACCCTGAAGAAGTCACCTGACCTCTGTCACATTTTCATATTCAAATCAGAGGATGCCAGAAAGTAACTGCTGAGGTCACTTAGTAGCTCAAACAAGGGTTTAGTGGTGTTTCCCACAATCTAATAGTGAAGTTGGGGCAGAGGAACACACAATTGGCTGTGATCTTGTGGGCCACAGCTGCCGAGGGAAGGTGTATTGGCTGTAAGCTGGGTTGTGCCTTTGTGTTGAGGGCCTCTGGCCCGTTGGGTGTATGCTGCTCCAGATGTCAGAGCTGAGGTGGGAGGCATTTCTGCTTCCTGCAGCTTGGGGTTGCTGCCCCTACTCCCCTCCCTCCAGTGTGTGAGTGATGGTAAGGCAGGGATCAGCAGTCCTCGGAAGGAAAAGGCTGAAGCAGAGAAGACCATGGTGGATGCTTGCGGATGTGTGCTGAGCAGTCGACAAGCCCATGGAGTTCAGGGTGTAGACAACCTCCCAGGCCTGGAGCAGCAACAGTCGGGGAACTAATCCAACTGCCCAGAGAAGGCACAGACAACAAAGAGGCATTGGGAGTGTGGAGACAGCTGCTCCCAGTGTTCCAGGAGGCACACAGTGAGAAAAACTGCACCTCCTGCACCCTGGGCGACTGTGCAGAGGGAACAGGAGGGCTGGGGAAGCGACACTCTCCCACCACGCCCACACAACTGCCCCCTCTGGTGCTGCAGAACTGTGTCCTCAGAGGGCGAAGAGGACTTATTGTGTACTGGACAGACGCCTCTGGCTAAGCCTCCTTGCACTGCTCTGCTGCAACGGACAGCCGTCTTCCACCTCTCCTAGTTCTGTATACTCTTGGGGTGAAACGCCTACCCCGAGCTGCACCGGCAGGCCAGGTGCTCATCCTTGCCTTGGGGAAGATGGCGTCCTCTCCTCTGAGTAACTGTTAACTAGCCCAGATGTCAGGGTGGGCTCTTGACGAGTTACGGTGGGAGCCTCATTAGAGTGGCAGGTAGTAAGTGGCTGTCCAACAGGTGTCTGCAGGCATAAGAATGCCCTATTTCAAATGCCAACTTTTCATGGAACAGTTAGATCACGTTCCATTTCACACAGAGACGGTTCTGGCACTCTGTACCATTGGAGACAAATGGGCTGCTGCTCATGGAGGCTCAAACTACCACACTGTCAGCTCCTTCATGGTGGAGCTGGGGTGCCCTCTCTCTGTCTGAGATCCTTAGGTAGGCCCCCGGGGGTGCCAATCAGAGCAGGAGCAAACAGCTCTAACTAGCTGGGAGCTGTCAGCCTGGGAGTTCTCGGGACTAGCGCTTGACAGCTGGTCCCAAGAGCTGGCTTGTTCACACTGCTTCCATCTCTGAATCACAAAAGTCACAATTCAATCACAGCAAGATCCCTTAAGATCTAGATTTTTCCATGTAGACCAGTTGTTGGTGCTGGCATTTCAGCATCCCCTAATTTGGTGGTGCTGACTGACTGACTGACGACTGGATTCTAGTTCCTAACCTGAAATGTGTCAATGCAGAGCACGCAGCCAGCCCGGGAAGGACTCAGTGTCCTGGGCAAATTCTGTATTCTTTTTTGTACAAATCTGGCCCAGCTGCCGGAATGGTAGGGTTGACATGTGAGACTGATTCTGATTACCTGGGGTTGGGGAGAACTGCAGAAAGCAGGTTCAACTGGCACTCAAAAATTTAGGACCATCTGGCTTTTCGAAAAGTCCATGCAGCATCAGAATCATGCCAGGTCCCCGCTTTACTCGCTGGCACAGTTCTTAGCTGGACAGCTCAGTAGTAGAAGGAAGCATATTCTGAGTGACAGACTTTCCAGTTCTGTGGCATGAAACTGCCCAGCATAGCGTTGTACGTGTTCAAGTGTCCGGGTGGAGTCAGAGAACCTTAGAGCTGGGGCAGAACCCAGCACTTCCTGTACACACTAGGGCCCCTGGAGCCTCGCATGAGCAAGGCCGGCTTCTCTGGGATACCATGTACTTGGCATTCCTCAGAATGCATGCTGACCATTTCAGGGATGCTGGGGACAAGTGCAGGTCACCAAGGTGGCACTGGGGGCTTTCCTAATGGTAGCCTCGATGCTGGAGCCAGCCCGAGTTGTCTCCTCAGGCTAAGGGAACTGGTAGGCTCCTCTTTGAACCTCTGGAACATTCTACAGAAAAGAAATCTGCAGTTGTTTTCTGAACCTTAGAGCACTGTCCCAGATGACAGCTTCAACGGGCCTTGACTTGCTTAATCTGATAAAACTGATTTGGTAGTAAGATTTATTGACATTGGGGCCCGGTGGCGTGGCCTAGTGGCTAAAGTCCTCGCCTTGAATGAGCAGGGATCCCATATGGGCGCCGGTTCTAATCCCAGCAGCTCCACTTCCCATCCAGCTCCCTGCTTGTGGCCTGGGAAAGCAGTTGAGGACGGCCCAAAGCCTTGGGACCCTGCACCCGTGTGGGAGACCCGGAAGAAGTTCCTGGATCCTGGCTTTGGATCAGCATAGTATCGGCCGTTGTGCTCACTTGGGGAGTGAATCATCAGACGGAAGATCTTTCTCACTGTCTCTTCTCTCTGTATATTTGACTTTCCAATAAAAATAAATAAATCTTTTTTTATTGACATTGGCCAGTATTGTAGATAGCATTATTAGAAATCCTCATTATGGGCCCGGCATGATAGTGTAATGGTTAAGGTCCTCGCCTTGCACGCACAGGGATCCCATATGGGCCTAGGAAAACAGTCCAAGACGGCACAAAGCCCTGGGACCCTGTACCCGCATGGGAGACCCAGGGGAAGCACTGGGCTCCTGGCTTTGGATTGGCTGAGCTCTGGCTGTTGCGGCCACTTTGGGAGTGGGTTGACAGACGGAGGATCTTTGTCTCTCCTTCTCTCTGTATATTTGTCTTTCCAATAAAAATAAAAGATTCTTTGAAAAAAAAATCAAAATTTATATTATTTGAGATAGGAGGGGAACAGAACAAGAGTACTTGAACCATTCCCTGCTGGTCCCAGGGCACATCAACAAGAAGCAGAGGTGGACCTTGAACCGGGCACTGTGGGATGGGGTACAGACATCCTGAGAGGAGGCCTAATGGCTGTACCAAATGCCTACTCCATTGTTATCCCCCCCCTTTTTTTCTTTTAAGATTTACTTTATCTATTTTAAAGGCAGTATTATATAGGAACAGAGGAGTAAAGACACACACACACACACACACACACACACACACACACACACACACACACACACACGTCTTCCTTCTGCTGGTTCACTCCTCAAATGGCCACAAGAGCCAAGCTGGGCTAGGCAGAAGCCAGACTGAGCCAGGTGCCCCTTCTGGGTCTCCCATGTGAGTACAGGGACTCAAGCACTTGCACCATCCTCTGATGTTTTCCCAGGCCATTAGCAGGAAGCTGGATCGGGGAGGGAGCAGCTAGGACCCTAACCAGTGCCCGTGTAGGATGCTGACATCACAGGCGGCCACAATGCCAGCACCTTTTGTTGGCTTTACTTTTCTTCTTTTTTTCATTTTCTTTGAAACACAGAAAGAGGTCCAGGTGTGGTCTTAAATACTGCCCCGAATGCCTGTCCCTGGGTCTGGATTCTGAAGGGGTAAAGAGACAGACTGTTCCAGATTTGTGGTTGTCACACAGTGAGTGTTGTTGATGGGGCTGGAGGAGTCAGTCTGAGTGAAGTACTGAAAGCAGGAGAGGGTGTTGCACCCTGCCAGGCAGGCTGAGAGGCGCCCGGGGAATGAGCGCAGGAGGTTATGGGGGGCCAGTGCGAGGGAACTCCATGCCACGGCCACAGCTTCTCTGGAGACCTACTCTGGTTACCTGCTTTACTCCCCCATTCACCTGCTGTAAAATTCAACTATGCTCTAAAAAGCTCTTAGTCATCTACTTGTCTAGAAGCCCCCAATTTCATCAGAGTCTCTAGAAATATTTAATGGAGACAAAGTCAAACATTTCTTCTTTACATCCTCCTTTTCCGCACCAGATGATATGCTGGACATAGTGGTTAGCTTCATCACTGAATAGTCATTTTGGAAATCAGTCCACACCAGTAAATGGGCAGCTTCCTTGAAGTTTCCAAAAGTTAGCAGCTGCTGAGTATCCCAGACAGGGTGAATCATTTCTTTAACCAGTTCCTCATTTATTTAAACCTCAGTCTTGAGGCAAAATTACCTCTTTGCCTCTCTGTAAAACGACTTCCCTGGTGGTCTGGAGTCTGAATCTGTGATGGCTACAGTGAGAGCAGCTGGCCCATCCTTCCTGGCGCTGGTGACGCTCCTGTCCCTGTTCCTCAGGCATCTTTGCCTCATGTTGCCTGATTCTGTCCCTGTCCATCTCCGCTGGTGGCTGACCCGCTCATACCCTGCTCGCAGACTGTAACTCTACAGCGGCTCTCCTCCTCGGGGCACTCAGATCGTTTTAGTAAATCATGGTACACTTGAGGTGACATAGTTAAGTCAGAATCAATCTTCAGAATTGCTAGATGTCTTTAAGCCTGGGAAAATAAACCAGGTCTCTGCAGAGAAAAATGCCTCATAAAGCAAGCATTTGTTTCAGAACTTGAGTTTCCTTGCCTACCTCATGAATAATTTTACTTAAAAAAAAAATTGATGACTTCTCCTTAAATGAAAGGAATCTTGGCCAATACTCCTTTTCACACACAAATGTTTTTATGAAATGTGATGATGAAAATAAAGTGCAAAGACTTGCCTCCTACTCAAGCTTGAAAACTGCAGCTAAAACAGGAGCGTTTTTCTTTCGGACTCTTCCCCACATGGCAGTGTGACATGCCTACCTTCAAATCTGTCTTGTCTATCTATTGGCTGCTCCCCTGCATTCCTGCTTTGAATTTTTCTATTTCTGTGGCCACAGGAAAACACCACATTCCCTGTGGAGTCCTCGAAGGTCTCCCAGCAGCAGTGGGCGCCCTGCGTAGAGACCATAGTGTAGAAATCACAGGGCTGGAATTTTTGGCCGTACCACCTGTGACCTGAGCAAGTCCAAAGCAAGGGTCTCAATGAAAATGACTCTCTAAGCTGCTTTCTAGTCCTAAAGGGGCCGGTGTCTGGTGCATCAGGAGGCCTGATCCCACACTGGAGGGTTGGGTTGAGTCCCAGCTCTTGCAATTTGAATCAGTCTCCCTGCTGAGGCACCTGGGAAAGCAGGGCAGATGGCCCAAGTATTCAGGTTCCTGCCATGCACAAGAGAGACGTGGCGAGTTCATGGTTCCTGGTTTCGGCTGTGGCTGCTGTGGGCATCTGGGGTGTGTACCAGCAGGTGGAAGAGATCTGTCACTACCTGTCACTTTAAACAAACACATAAATCAACAACAACAAAACCTCAAACCTCTGACTGCCCTGTTGTTATTTATTTGGGTAATAACACAACAGCAAATATCAGCGAAAAAGCCCGTATTGTCAGAAGCTGTCAGAGACAAACTTTGGCAGGGCTTCCTGGGTCAATGGCGGTATGACCGGCAGAACTCTGAGTGGCTCCCTCCTTGTCGCACGCCTCCCCTGCCCCAAGGCCACACATCTGTGAACTCCCCTTGCAGGACTGCATCTGTGACAGGGATTAGATCACTTGACATGGAGGTGACGGCAGAGGTGCTCCCACGGTTACCGGGTGCTGGAATCCCCCTCAGCCATGCGGGGAGAGGGCCCCACGGCACGGAGCTGCTGCGGCCACAGTGGGCGTGACCAGGGCACCTCGGTCTGACTGGAAAGGAATGGAATCCTTGTCAACAATCTGAATGACTGTGAGAAGACCTTGAACTACTCCACACACGAATGCCGGCCAAAGCCTTGTTAAGACCCTGAGCGGAGCACCCAGCCGTGCTTACCAGCTGTGACTTGCAGAGACATGACAGAATACACAGGTATCATTTAAAACATTTAAATCTGTCCTTATTGCTTATTTAACAAGAGAAAGCTTAGAGAGCTGACCAGGGGGAAGGTATTTATGATTCAGAACTGATTTTTTTTAGGGTTCCAGAAGTCATACTTTATATATAGCTGCACTTATTAAACGACTTTTGTGTCTACCTATTTATCTGTTTATTGGAAAGGCAGAGTGCTTCCATTTGCTGGTTTATCCCCAAATGCCTACGATGGCTGGGTTGGGCCAGAGCTGGAGGCCAGGAAGTTATTCCGAGTCTCCCATTTGGTGTCAGAAACCCAATCACTTGAGCCATTCCCATGGCTTCTCACAGTGCATGTTAGTTCCCGGAATCTGGAGCTGGGAGAACAGGCTTCCCAGGCAGCATCAACACCTCCCTGTGTTCATATTTCAGGTACATTTTACAGAATCATCCCTCTTCTGCAATCATGTTACCAAACCCCGAAAATTAGATTTTATATAGGCACTGGGCTAAGTTCTAATTTAGTTTAAAACTTCCTAACAAGAAAATAAATGAAAGCTGCCACCCTTCTCTTGGGAATTCGACAGTCTTCCTCTGGCTTCAGTCTGTGTAATAACTGCAAGTCGGTTCATCTTCACATAATTTAGATTTGACTTCAGGCTACATAACATGTTCCTTAAAACATTATTATAGTCAGTGAAAAGCTGCTTTAGCCAAAACCATGGAATGTGAAATCTAGGAGCATTCTCTTAACAGAGAAGTTATTTTCTGACCTGCTCAGGGTACCGAGGGAGATTCGTGAGCCGGAAGGGGCTGCTGGGGCCGCACTCTCTTCTCACCCTCGGCTCTAATTAGACATCTCACCCTCCTTTCTAGGAGGAGAATCTCACAAATGACAGAAAAAGCAGGAGACGTTACTTCCTCAGAGAACAGAAGCAAGCCTCGTCAGGTCCTAGTGGGATTTCTTTCCCGTGTCCTTGTTCCTTTTATCAGAAGACAGAGTTAATAAAGATAGGGGAAGAGATGGAGATCTTCTGTCTGCTGGTTCTGTCTCTGCCTTAATTAGATGTAAAGGCTGGAGGCGGTGCTAGGTTGAAACCAGAAACCAAGAACTCCTTCCAGGCCTCCCTGTGGGGCCAGGGCCCAAGCACTTGAGCTGTCTTGCTGCTTTCGCAGGCACTGTAACAGGGAGCTGGACTGGAAGTGGCTTAACTCACTATGCTACAATACTGACCATGGCTTTTTTCTTCAAAAATTTCTTTTGGGTGAGTTACCATATTGGATAGGATAAGTTGTTTCCAGTCTATTAACCCCCTTAATAAAAGAGGCAGAAGAAAGCACCCAGGAGATGACTGGGACAGAAGCTGGGGACAGTTCTATCAATCTCCACATTAACAAAATATTCCCTTAATTTCCATAATAACCCTTATGTATTCTATTATCACTATTCTACAGATTAAGAAACTGAGGATTTGCGAATTCAGATATTTGTAAGGCTGATGCTCTGGTGTAGTAGACAAAGCTGTCACTGGCAATGCTGGCATCCTATATGGGCACCAGTTTGAGTCCCAGCTGCTCCACTTCTGATCCAGTGCCCTGCTAATGGCCTGGGAGAGCAGCAAGGGTATAGTTTAAGTGCTGGGGTCTCTGCCATTCGCGTAGGAGACCTGGAAGAAGCTCTTGGCTCATCCGTGGCCATTGTGGACACTTAGGAAATGAACCAGCAGATGAAAGATCTCTCTCGTCTCTCTCACACTCGCTGTAACTCTGACTCTCAAATAACTAAATCTTTAAAGAATAAAAAAGAATTGATGGATTTGTTCATGGTCATAAAAGTAGTTCTTCCCTACTCCACTGCTGGTGGAGCTGCAAATTGGTACAGCCTTTATGGAAATCAGTCTGGAGAACACTCAAACAACTCAAAATCTGCATACCATATGACCCAGCAATAGCACTCCTAGGAATATATCCAAAACACCTGTTTTACGACAAACCAACATGCATCCCTATGTTCATTGCAGCACAATCAGTAATTGCAAAAACATGGAAGCAACCGAAATGCCCATCAGCAGAAGATTGGATAAGAAAGCTTTGGTTCATCTACTCCATGGAATACTACTCAGCTATTAAAAAAAACAAAATGCAGTTCTTTGTGGCTAAATGGGCACAACTGGAAACTATAATGCTAAGGGAAATGAGCGAATCCCAAAAGATTAGATACCACATGTTTGCCTTGATTTAACCTGTAATTTTTTGTTTGGTTGTTTGTTATTTTCTGAACCTGTCATTGATACTGTCTCAACCCAGATGTTTCGAAGAAGGGAACTTGCATTATTTTTAACATATTGTTTACCCAATACTATGTCAATTAATTCCATAATGTTGTATATTGATACTGAGGCCTTGTTGGGGCTTTTAACTGACCGGATCTTTACTCTGTTAGACCTATCTTCAGACCATAGAAGGTCTCCCCAAGAGGCCACTGAACTTATCTGGACAATAAGACGCTGAACTTTATGCTAGGCATGTGTTTGCAAGCAATGAATCTCAACTGAACTTGAACTATGGTTATGCAACAAGGTGGAGGAATCCACCATGGGGGGAGGGGTATGGGAGGGGTGGGGGGAATCCCCAGCGCCTATAAAACTGTACTACATAATACAATGTAAGCAACAATAAAAAAAAAAAAAAAGAAAAAGAAAAAAAAAAATAAAAGTAGTTCTTACTTCAACAAGCCAGGAGAGACCTAAATGCCCAAACAGAGAGGCTATTTTTCTAAATGCTTAGATTTAAGGAATTCAGAAGTCGGAAAGGTTCTTCGAGGCCACCTGTGCTGCCACTTCAGGGATAAAAGGAGCTGGCATTATCTGATGACATGACCGCTGCTTCAGAGAAGCTGCGTGGGGCTGCAGGGCACATCCTGCAGGAGCTCTGCCCTGGATTTCACTGTGGCTGCTCCGGGCTGTCGGACATTGAGGTGACCTGCGTACAGAATGACTGAAGAACGAAGGACAACTGTGTCAGAATTACGACTTCCAACCTAGGCAGAACTGTGCCGGGGCATGAACGCACAGTCTGTGTTGCATGTGCTGTGCCTGGGAGATTCTTTTCTGACATTATATAGTTCTATTCAAAAGGTGGGGAGTCACAACTGGGCCCCCAAGTTTCCTGAGGTGTTTTCCCTGGGGCTTTATTGTACCTGAAATCTTTTTATTTTCCTGGCAGGAATAGGACTACCCTGGGTTATAAAGCCCACAATTCATTCTGGAGCTCCAAGTCAAATAATTTCTAACTTCTTCATCACAGGAAAGCACCGGGGAAGGAGTTGTGTTCAATTTTCCATTACCTTCTTTAAGGAGACTGCTTAAATCACACGGACAGCCTGGGAGAGGCCATAGATCTAATTTTATGCCCGGTTTGTGTACGAGGATCAGTTCCTCATAAACAGAAAACAAAACAGATGAACCAGTAGAAGCACAATACTTGACAGGGCAGGTTCCTTCTTCAGTGGCCACAATTCCCTAGCGCAGCCCGCTCTCACCTCGGACACACAAGCACCACGGAAACAGCCTCAGCAGCATTCTAATGCAATACACCTGCAGCTGCCACCTGCCTCCATCTCGCCCATGCTTCACAGGAACATCACGCAAAGATGTTAAAAGGTATTTCAGAACAAATCGAGTTTAGGAACTCTAGCCCTCACTTGGAGATTAATAACACACATTAGCATATTAAAAAGCTGGCAGGGACAGCCCTGCAGGAAGAAATTCTGTGTAACTCTGGCATTTCCCAAACTTTTATTTGAGCAATGGAAGATTTTATTTTTTTTCTGAACCCACAGAACTATTAACATATTGCAGTATGCAGTGTTCTTCACAATGCTGTTTGGGAAATTTTGTGCTAAATTATGTCTAAAGACTGGCTTCTAAAGCTCTACACCGGCCAAGGAAGAGATCGTGCCAGCACCTCTCAAAGGTGCCAATTTCTGAAGGTCCTAACCTTTTGGGAAAAAAAAGCGAAGACAGTGAGACTGAGGGCAGAAGCCAGACAAAAATGACTTCCTCCTTTATCCCAGCCTGCCCTGCTCACTGCTGGTGTAGGTCAGGGGCTCTGCTTTTGAGCTTCCAGACCCCTGGCCCTAGAGCTGCCTGCGGCCTTATCTTTGTCACTGGACCCCGAAGGTAGAACCCTGCACCCAGCACAGTACCTGGGCTGCTAGCTGTGTGAATATGCATGAGCTGCACAACATCTTGTTTACATAATCAACTTCATAATGCAAGCAGCTGACATTTATTAAACATTCACCACATGACAGGCACCAGCTAAGTGCTTCATGTACATGTATCCTTATAACAACCCTAGAAGGTGGGTATTTTTTATTCTTATTTTTAAAAACACGGAAACTAAACTGAGAAACTGCCCAAAGCTATTCAGCTACTGAATGATGGAACCAAGATTTAAATTCAGGCAGCCTGACTTTAAAGTCTGTATTCCTCTCTTTCCCTTAAAAACAAAACAAAACAAAACAAAACAAAACAAAAAAACAACAACAACAAAAAACCCAACAAAAACCAAAAACCAAAAAACCAAAACAAACGTTTACTTTTTTGAGAGGGACAGACACAGAAAGGGAGACAGAGAGAGGATCTTCAGTCTACTGGTTTATCTTCCAGATGCCTGCATCAGCCTGGGCTGGAGCCAGGAGCCAAGAGCTTGTTTTGGCTCTCCCATGGGGGTGATGGGACCCACACATTGGAGCCACCACTTGCTACCTCCCGGGGTGTGCATCAGCAGGTAGCTGGGAGTGTGAGCAGGGCCAAGAAAGGAGCCCAGATGTAGCTGTTTGCAGTAGCAGCTGAACTGCTGTGCCAAATGCCTGCCCCACAGGCTGTGTGTCTTTACCCTCTACAGTCTCCCCTGTCCCTTGTCTAAAATTTGTGTCAGTAGGAAAATTCAACCATTCTATAGAAAGAAGAAAAGAGGCCTGTAATTCATACAGAATGCACACCAATGGAAAAATCTCTAGCACTCCTTCTAGATTCAGGGAGATTTAAAAGCAAAGACTGATGGCAGGGTAAAGAAGGGTCTGTAAAGGGGTCTGTGTGGTAGAGGGAAGGGACGGGGCGAAGCAGCTGAGCACAGACACACACCCTGGCACCAGAAGAGGGAAGGTCACTGATACCACTGCTGCTTTTTCTTTTCTTTTAAAAAAATTATTTATTCTTATTCGAAAGAGCATTCTGGATTTTAGATTTTAGGATGATAGATGTTCAATCTGTACTGACTTCAACTGCTCTGAATACTTGCGAGTTTTCATAATTAAATACCCACTCTGTGAAAGATCTAGAATGAGTTCCTGGCCCTTGGCTATGGCTTGGCCAGTCCTGGCTGCTGAATGCATTAGGAAGTTAACCAGCAGAATCATTTTCTGTTCTTGTCTTTCAAATAAAATGAAAATAAGTACATAGAAAAATTTAAAAATTGTGCGTTCAATACCTTTGTTCCTCACATTTCCTGAACAAAATATAAATGGTTTTATATGTGATTAGCCAATGGGCAGTGTTCCATGATTTTATCTATAAAAACAAATCTTAATACTGTAATAAATAAACCAAACAATTTCTTCTCATCAAAGACAGAGATTGCAAAGTGAACTCAGCTTCACATTACACATAGATGGCTCTGGCTTGGATGAAGAGCTTTGCATCTTCTTGCTCTACGCCTTAGCTTGGACACCTATTTCAAGGCCAATCATTTAAGCTGCATGTCTGCCTTGACTCTAGCCTTCAGCTGCAGGAAATATATTTGCTGAGCTTGGCGTCTCAGGGTGAGACGCTGGACTTATGCAATGCCAAGAAAACATAATGAACATAAAACAATGCCAAGAGAAACTGACATCTCCCTATTAAGGACAACCATGTAATAGATGACAGAGTCAATGTTTACACCTTCCAGAAAAAAACTGAGGTTTCATTACCTTTGTCAAGAGATGCTCCAGCCATATGGTAAAAGCTCAAGGCGGTGTCTACATCATTAATGTTCTTCAGGAAAGTAAAGAAGTTTTCCACTTCTTGAAATGTCAGGCCCTGAAAGAGGGGAGGCAGCACCGAGTAAGGCAGGGAGGAAAGGCACAAAGGCAGGCGGTTTCTCAGGCCCATCAATCAGAACACACACTGAATACATTAGTCAGAGAATGCCACAACAGGCAAACAAAATTCTAGAACTTGCCTGGGAGAAAAGGGAACTGGCAAACTTTCCCCTTGGCCTGTACCAGGGAAGCTGGATAGCTTTAACAAATGCACTTGTAACTGCTCTCCAGCTGGTCACAACCTCTATTACGACCCTTTCTATGTGGGCTGCAGCCTCTCCGTCCATTACTTACTGAAGTAGGATCAGAGTAACAGCTTCCATTTTAACAGTCTGTTCACAGCTGGTTAAGCTTTTTGAGGCTTAAGCCAATTAAAGAATCACAAAAGTCAGTGATATACAGTGGAAGGGCTTTAGTATTTAGCAAAACCCAAGCACTGAGGAAGCTGTTCATTATCTCAGTTGAAGAGCAACCAGTGGAGTTAATTGGCTACTTTATTCTGATGAAATTCTGTGAATGGCGAAATTCATTTCAAGTACTGTTCAAAGATTTGCTGATCTCTAATTCTTTCATTGATGACCCCAGAGCAGGAGTTGTACAAATAGGGGCTCTGGGAGCTCCTTCACAGAGAGGAAGGCTTGCTGTGTTTGCCTTTTCCCCACTTGCGCCCCATCACGCTGTGATGGGAATGGATACCCCTTGGAGGAGAAGGCACCCGGACTGTCCTAGACACGAAGCTCAACGCCCTTCAGTGAAGCTCTGGCTCCTGTTCAGGGCTGCTTCCCTTTGGATGTTCCTTTTCCTACATCACATCAGCCACTCAATAATAAGAAATCTCAATCGAGACAATCTACAGTTTTTCCTAGGTAATGCCCAGACTGGGCTAATTGTATCTTTTTCAACACATTATCCACATTGACCTGAAGGGCAGCATTTAGTCTAGAGTCTAAGATGCGGGATGGTACATACACACACACACCCTATATTAGAGTGCTGGGTTTTAGTCCCAGCTCCACTAATGCACAGCATGGAGGCAACCAACAGGTAATGACCTCCTATGGTGGTGTCAGCTACTCCACTTCAGATTCAGCTCCCTGCTAATGGCCTTGGGCCTCTGCACCCAGGTGGGAGACCTTGAGGAAGCCAGGTTTTGGCCCACTCCGGCCATCTGGGGAGAGAGCAGATGTTAGATCTCTCTCGCTCTCTGTCCTCTCTGAGGGATGTTGCTAAAGATTTCTAGCAGGTGACACATCTTCAGCAGCGTGATTTAGACAAAGCCCAAGGTAGCCATGGTTTTGTGTTCAGCACACACACACACACACAGACCTCAGATGCTATAAAGATTTTTACTCTTCTTATTGAAGGTGTAGGTTCCCACAGGGCCTGGCTAGACAGAAGACTGAGTTATTGAAAGGGATTCTGAGGCAAAAAGGTTAACACAGAGTTCCTAACACAGAGAGGGCACGGAGGAGTAAATGCTTCCCACTCTAAGTAACTTATAATGTTAACTGACTCATTGTGAAACATCAAATATTGCAGTTGAATTCCAGAGTGTTTATGCTGAGAATTATTTGAGAAAAGAGAGAGGAAAAGATAAAGAGAGAGAGAGACAGAAAGAGAAAGAACACAATTTGGATTGAGTGGTTGTTCATTTGATGATTTAGAAAAACTGCAGAACACAAATCATATTATGTCACTATTAAATCTAAATATATAACATTTGGCCTTTATTGCATAGCTATAATAAAAAAAAATTTATCATGTACTTACTAACCACTCAGTACCATGCCAACAGCAGGGAGGGAAATTAAATTGTGTTGGACACAGGCCGGGATTTTATGAAGCCTAAAGTCCAAATAACTTCCTTACAAAATTCTTCTTGATAACTGCTTTAGTAAAAAAGAAAAAATCTCAAGGGTTACTAGAAGAGTAAGACCATAAGTGAGAGTTTTGTGGGTGGTAAGATGGAGAATGAAGGGTATGCTCACTCTAGGTTGAACTGCTAAGGCTAGATGGCAATAGCTTATGTATTATTTATTGGCAGGTTACTTGAATTGCTCACATAGTGGTCAAAAGGAATTATTAGTCTCTTAGATTTGGTATCAAAATGATTTTCCTGACATAGTATTAGGAGGTAGAAGACATAAGAGTTAGGGTATCCCATTACCAGTTTTTTTTTTTAACAACTTGGTTATCTAGCTGCCCTTGGACGGGGGCTGGATACCCAGAGGCACTGGGCTCGGGGTGACTAAAACAAGAGAAAATCTTAATACTCGTGAGTGAGGCAAGAATTCTTATGCATGACTGATACAGAAGGCAGTAGAGAAAAAGAAAACAAAACTGGTAAGTTAGAATTCATCAATGTAAAAAAAATTCTCTGCTTCAAAATACTGATAAAACAGGTAAATCACAGGTTGGGAGAGATATTTGAAAACTAGATTATATCTTGAATGATATAAAGCTCTTATAGCTTAGTATTGAGAAGATCAATAATCTGACTAAAAAAATCTGAAAAAATGTTTTGCTAAACAAAATATAAGAAGGGGTAACAAGTACAGGAATTGATACTACGGAGCATTTTTTCAAATATATTTTTCTTTTGAATTTTGAATTATGTGGTACAATTTTGTATAGACTGGGATTCCTCCCCAAATTCCCACCCCCGATAGATTTTTCCCCATTTTACTACAATGGTGCAGTCCTTCATAAGGAATCTTAATTCTATCAGTCTCTTATTTAAGTGTACCCCGACATTACTGGTACAGACAATGTCAGACGGTCCAGCATCCCATTGTCTACACATGTCCAACAGTTTCATTGGGAATCCATCTTTCGTCTGGAAGCAGGGATGCATGTTCCATTGTATCCCCACATCTGTATATGATAGACCCCAGCTCTCCATAACTATACATTTCCATAATTGAGAATCCATGAAACAAGATAAACAACTGGTATAAGTTAGAACAGCCACAACAACAACAACAAATTACAGCACCAAGAAAAAATGCGCCACTGAGTAACCAACACATGGGTGACAAAAAGGAAACACAAACGTCTCTTGGGAAAAATGATGCCACCGTGTAATCCATGAACTAGTGATGAATTCAACAAGAGAAAAGAAATTATTTGGAATAAACAAAACAAATAAAAAATATTAAAACACATGGGATAAAGCCAAAAAAGCAAACAAAAAACAGTATGGATCTGATTATTGAAATAACAGTTTCCATGCTGATTTCCTTATATAAGAGAGCACATATGGTATTTGTTCTTTTGTGATTGACTCATTTCACTGAGCATATGGGATCCCGGCACGTTCAAGGCCACGCCGCCCGGGCCCCCAGGTGAATTTTTGTATCATCTTTTCTATTTCTGAGAAGAATGCTGTAAGGATTTTGATTGGGATTGTGTTGAATCTGTATATTGCTTTTGGTAATATGATCATTTTGATAATGTTGATCCTGCCAATCCAGGAACATGGTAAGGTTCTCCATTTCTCAAGGTCTTCTTCTATTTCCTTTTTAAATGTTTTATAGTTTTCGTCATAGAGGTCTTTCACATATTTAGTTAGTTTAATTCCTAGGTATTTAAGATTCCTCTGTGACGGAGCATTCTTTATTAGGGAAGTGAAAATTAAAACCACAATGATACATCACAGCTCATTTATCAGAATGAATTACAGGCAAGTGTGGTGGTGTATCAGGATAATCCTCTACCTGTGGTGCTGCCATTCCTTGTGAATGCCAGTTTGTATCCTAGTTGCTCCACTTCAGACCTAGCTTTTGCTAATGGCCTGGGAGAGCAGTGGGAATGGCCTAAATCCTTGGGCCCCGGCATCTACATGGCAGACCTGGCAGAAGAACTTTGGACACACCAGCTCTGGGTGTTTGGCCTCTTGGGCAGTGAACCAGCAGTTGCACGTTCTCCCTGTCTTTCTCTCTGTAATTCTGACTTATAAGTTAAAAAGAAAAAAAAATGACTAATAACACACACACATATGACTAGAATTGTGGTACACTGGGTTAAGCCACTATCAACAATGCCAGCATCCTGTACGGGCACTGGTTCAAGTCCTGGCTTCTCTGTTTCTTTTTTAAACTTATATTTTCATTTGAAAGACAGAGTTACAAGACACAGGGAGACAGATCTTCCACCTACTGGCTTACACCCTAGATGGCTGCAACAACTGGAAACAGGAGTGATTTTTGGGTCTCCCATGTGGGCAATACCCTCACGGATGCTCCATTTCAGATCCAGTACCCTGCTAACGCAACTGAATGGGAAAGAAGAAGATGGCCAGATGTTTGGGTCTCTGCCGCCATGTGGGAGATCTGGTTGGGGTTCTAGGCTCCTGACTTTGGTCTGATGCAGCCCTGGTTACTGCAGCCAATTGGAGAGTGAACCAGTTGATGGGAGATCTCTATCTTTCCTTTTCTCTCTGTAATTCTGCCCTCCAAATAACTAAATAAATCTCAGGCCCAATGTGGTAGCCTAGCAGCTAAAGTACTCACCTTGAACACGCTGGGATCCCATATGGGCGCCAATTCTAATCCTGGTGGCCCTGCTTCCCATCCAGCTCCCTGCTTGTGGCCTGGGAAAGCAGTTGAGGATGGCTCAGGGCCTTGGGACCCTGCACCCAAGTGAGAGACCCAGAAAGAAGTTCCTGGCTCCTGGCCTTGGATTGGCGCGGCACCGGCCATTGTGGCCACTTGGGGAGTGAATCAACGGATGGAAGATCTTCCTCTCTGTCTCTCCTCCTTCCATACGTCTGCCTTTCCAATAAAAATAAATAAATCTTTTTTTAAAAAAAGAAAATGTTCTAAAATTGATGGCAGTGATAATTACATAATTCTGGAAATTTACATTGACTTGTACACTTGAAACAGGTGACATCTGGCATGTAAATTATGCCTCAACAAAGTTGTTTAAAACATAAAAATCAGAAGAGAAAAGGGGTTAGGAAAATTTGGTTTCCTATGGAGTCAGACACCAATGCTAAGCGACCACAGACAGGCTAAACACGTGGTCAAGGACAAATCCCTTGCTATCTGTTAATCAAGCCTAGCAAATCCATCTGCCAAGAATGAAATCAATGGCCCACGCTCCCTCTGTGGGCCACTGAAAAGATAAAAAGAATTGCCTTCCTTCTTCCTCATAAATTCTTCATTACAATCCACCCTCTGTTTAACCTCCCATTTAGCTTTTTCTCTAAGGTTTTAATTCCTAGTTTAATATCAAGTAACACAGGAATATAGCACAGTACATTATTCAGCACAAAGCAATCCTAAAATTCTGTCCTTTGGTCTCCTGCTCCCACCCATGGTAACTGTCACTGTGGCCTGAGTACCCCTTAGACGTGTCACCATGCCTGTCCTGCTCCGCGATGCTGCTTGCCCAGTGCAAACCCCAGGCTTCTCCACCTGCCACGAGGGGGAACTGCCATCTCCACTCCTTACATCTCTGTAAGTAGCTGATCTTCCCAAAACATCACTTTCTACCTTCCTACCTCCTACTCTGAAAATGTCAGTGATTTCCAAAATGTCAACTGGATGGGTGCTAGCAGTTAAGGTTTTTCACTGCTTGCTTCCAAAACTTACCTTTCTAGCCATCTCATAAAAACTGCAGATATTAGTGCTTTGTTTACTCAAAACCTCATGCTTATTTAAATCATGGAGTGCTGGGGTCCGTGCAGTAGGTGTGGACGGCATGAAGGTGTGAAGAGAACAGCTCCCTGCTTGGCAGGGCCTGGGGAGCTTCCAGCTGTTTGGCAGGGCCCGGCGGATTTCTGACCACCTTGACGCAGTCTCACCCCCTCTTTGCATGGACACTCAAGCACCCCACTAAGAATTCTGTAATCTATTGAGGCATTGTTTGCCCCTGTGAGATGGCTTTGGCAACTAATGTGAGCTTGAGAGTTAATGTTATTGATAATGTCTTGGTGAGTGGGCCTTAACTGCGCACAGGAATACAATTAAACCCATGCCATTTCTGAACACCTTATTGTGTGCCTACCCATTGCCCTGAAATCGGGCGCACACATATAGCATGCCTTCTGGGAAATGGCTTAATAAGAATTTTACAAACTAATGGAAGTGATGAGAGTATGAGTGGAAACTGCTATGGCAAAAATATAGTTACTGTGACCTTAAAGGTTAGCCTGTCCTTGCAACTCTTTAGAGCATAGAAAATGTAGTTGTTTTAGCTGCTTTCATAATTTTTTAACTAGAGGAAATATAGGGTGATTCTATTAACATCATAGAGATATACTTTTGATTATTGTTTGATTGTTTATGAGGCTGTAGAGCCTGCAGCTGCAGGGGGATTTAATGTTTGAAACTTTTTGTCTTAGATCCTTACGTTTTTTCTCTTTTGATGCATTTCTCCCATTAAATGATAGATAAGTTGTGAAAATAAAATGTAGTAGGAATGTTTTACTGATTAGTAGGTTACCATCTGTGCCTTGGCCTTGGAGTTCTGGCTGTCTAATGGCTACTTCTGAAGAATGAATAACAGCTTGCTTTAAAGAAACTGATTATAGTAACTTACAGAATTATCTTTAAGAGCACCTGGTTGACCATGAGTAAAAATTAACTGAACATCTGTGCATGCTGTCTTAGTTCTAAAGTTAAAGAAAAAAAAAACTCAAATGTTTGTGCAGAGGCTTGTGATGTGTCTAAGTAAATAAAAAGGACAGCTTCTTGTTGAGGAAAAAAGCAAGAAGGCACCAAGTGACAGTGTCTGTGTCTTTCTTTATCGCCGACTCCACGCACCGTTCCCGAGCTCTGAACTCAACTGCACCTGGACTTCGGCAATGGAGAATAAGGAGGAACATGAAGTAAGACCCTGGATTTGGGAATAAAACACTCCTTCCTGGCTTTGGACCTTGGAGGCATCTCTTAAGAGAATGTGTGATCTCAGGAGAAGTACAAGGCCCATAGGAGTATTTTTCATTGGAACAACAACAAAAACAAACAAGCAAACAACCAACCAGGACAGAGGGAGATACGTAAAGTGGCTGCTACATCAGCAAGCCGTAGGAAAAGTCCTTGGCAGTATGGCTGGCTTATTACCAGAGAGGCAGTGGTAATCAATTCATTCTATTGTAGGATCTTGAGGAATAAGAAATAAGAGAAATGTTGAAGTCTATGAAACTCATCATGAAGAAAAGACAGAAAATATTAAAGGAAATGAAATTTACTTAACAGGCCTGGGGGCAGCAGCCTAGCGCCTGAAGTCTGCGCCTTGCACATGCCGGGGATGCCATATGGATGCCAGTTCCAATTCTGGTGGCCCCGCTTCCCATCCAGCTCCCTGCTTTTGGCCTGGGAAACCCGGAAGAGGCTCCTGACTCCTGGCTTTGGATCTGCTCAGCTCCGGCTGTTGTGGTCACTTGGGAGTGAATCAAGACAGAAGATCTACATCTATGTCTCTCTGTCCTCCTCTCTGTATATCTGCCTTTCCAATAAAAATAAATAAATCTTTTTAAAAAAAAACATAAAAATAAAAGTGTGATGGTTGCTCAGAGTAGCCACTGAGTCATCTTTCTCAGGCAGGACAGGCTCCCTACATCCTCAGGCCATCGTTCAGTTGGGGCCACCAGCAGAGTGAGGCATTGCCACAGTGAGGTTCACAAGCTCAGCTGCACATCAGAATCATGGGGAGCCTGTGGCAAACACACACGCCTGCACCCACCCACTGAGCATCCGGTTTAATTGGGACATTTTCCATCTTACTGTTGAGAGGCACCGCTTTAGAGGAGGAGTATGGTGAGGGGAAATACCTCTGTGCGGGGGGAGGGAAAAGATCTGGGGAAGGAAGCCATGATTTTAGTCCCAACTCTGGGTGGGGCTTTACCTTCTGGGCACAAAGAAGAACACAGAACTGGCCGTGAAGCTTTGTATTGTCACGAAGTTACATGTAAGCATTTATTTGATGCCAACATCAGGACTTTTTACTGTTTAGGTCTGGTTGGGTATCTTGAAATACCGAAAGTAATTAATGTAAGCCCAAGGAAAACTTTAACATCTTCACGTTAACAGATTCAAAGTGGAATAAAAGAGGCAATCAGAAAGCAAATGGTGATTTCTCTTTGGTGTTATCGAGATGGACCAGTAACCCACGCAGCAAAGGCCCATCATTAACTCTCATTTGAGCTAATTGCTATGCTCACCAACTATTTAATCAACATAAGAAGACAATCAATCTTAATCTCCTTGTTAAAGCTGGAAATTCTGGGCCAGAAAAAACTGAACCCCAATTTTCATCTTTGGTCAAGGTTTGTCCTAGGGCTCCAGAGCTTTCTCACCAAAGTCTTCAGGTGCTAAATCAACTCCTGCACCAAAGCTAAAATTCCTTCTAGGGCATGTCTCTGGTACCCAATTTATTGCTTTCAAATATAAATTCAAAGTAGAAAATATGGATCAGCTTCTCATGAGACAGGGACTCAAGGTCAGACCAAAGCCTGTCCCCAACCTTCAAGTATGGTCAAAAGAAAGGAATGTTTTCTATTGCAAATGGAATGCTTTCAGCAAAGGGGCTAAAAGAATTCACTCCAACCTTGAAGACTGATTTTCTAAAGATAGAAAATCCCAACAAATAACAATTGGGGTCTGGAGAGGAGTACTTTTTCCTGCCATTTTCCATCCACAACACAGTGAAGTTTCCCCACAACCCAGTGAAGTCCTGCTGTGGGAACAGGCTGCACGGGGCTTGGAGAAGCTAACACTGCCTTTCACAGGCCAGCCTGGTCTGGGTTACAGCACACAGCCTGTTTCAGCAATCCTGCCAGCTTGTCAATAGACAAAGAGGAATAAAAGTTGGGCCGACAGAAATGCTTCCCATCAACATGGGTGCAATGCTATTCAAGTACAATTTCTTGGGAAATTGAGAAAATTGAGAGAAACATTAGCAATCATGCTGCTTATGTGCAGTTATTCAGTCTTTAAATATAGAAAAGATCTCATAGCAAGCATCTCTCAATTCACAAGGTCAATAAAGTAACTTGTCTCATGATCATGAGAACCTCAGAGGCAGGACCTAAATTAAAATCTTTCAGCTTCAAGTCTACCACACCACACTACCCCAGCAATCTTTTTTAAGATTTATTTTACTTTTATTTGAAAGGCAGAGTTAGAGAGAGAAGAGAGAGAGAGAGAGAGAGATATCTTCTACTCAGCTCATTCCGCAAATAGCCACAACAGCTGGAGCTAAGCCAATATGGAGCCAGGAGCTTCTGGGTTTCATAAGTGGAACCAGAGACACAAGGACTGGGCCATCCTCTTCTGCCTCCCCAGGCTATAAGCAGGGAGCTGGATCAGAAGTGGAACAGCTGGGCCCTAGGACTGACGCCCACACGGGATACTGGCAGCACAGGTGGAAGCTTAGCCTATTATGCCCCTCATGCTAGGCCCTCAAGTAATATTTTTAATCCTAGATGAGCTTTCTGGACACAGCCTGGTGATAATCATAGTCCTGTGACAAGGGTTTGGGCTGAGAAAGAGAAAACCTGGGTTCCAGCCCACTTTTGCTCTGTGTGTGTGTGTGTGTGTGTGTGTGTGATATTTCAGAGTCCTAAGCTCTTACCTGATTTTTAGTTTGTCCATCCTACCTGCTGACAAAACCTCAGCTGCTGACTCAGTGCTGTCATATGCTGCTGGTTCTCTGCCCCAGGTACAGCTGGTGTGAAGGCATCAAAGAGTGGCACTGCCAGGCGCTGCCAGACACTGCCGGGCGCTGCCACAAATCTACGGTCCCCTCGCTCAGTGCTGCTTGGCATCCCCTCTGTCTCAGATTTTCTCATGACCTCCTTGCCTGTCTGTATTTTCTATGCTTGCTTCTTTGTGGACTATATCCCACAAAACTGCTGGGTTGTCTCTTTAAAAGCATAGATAACCATGGCATTTTGTTGCTCACAACCCTTCAATAGCCTCCTATTGTACAGGGAACCAGCTGGGACTCAGGCCACGCCTGTACATTCTGGCCTCCCTTGGGGACCTGGCCTCAGGACATTCTTCTCGCTCAGGGTGCTGTTCCCCCTTGAGTTCCTCACACACGTCTGGTTTGCTGGTGTGGCTGTGCTTAGAAATGGGGAACAGTGAGGTAAAAGGACACCCTAAGTGTGAGGTCCTACTCTGACAGTACTGATGTCATTAGAAGAAAAACCCAAGAGGCTTCTTTGTCTCCATACATGCACTGAGCAAAGCCCTGGTGAGACACATTGAAAAGGTGGCTGCCCATCAGGTAAGAGGAGAATTCTAATCATAAACTTAATTAGTCGGCACTTTTATCCATGGTGTTGCTACAGCCACTCAGTCTGGGGCTTGAGTTGTGACAGTGTGTTAAGATCGCTTGTGATCTTGGTATCCCATACTGGGGGCAGCTCAAGTCCTGGCTACTCCACTTCCGAACCAGCCCCTTTCTAGTTCACCTGGGAAGGCAGCAGAAGATGGCTCAAGTGCATGGGCCCCTGCCACCCATGTGAAAGATTAGAATGACGTTCTTGGCTCCTGAATCCTGGCTGGCCTAGATCTGACTATTATGGCCAACTGGGGAGTGAATCAGTGAATGACAGAGTGATCTGTGCTCCCTAATCCAGTGGCTCTGCCTTGCATAGAACAAAATAAACAACAAGTAAAACAAAGCCTCCCAAACTGAAAAAGACCCCACTGCTCCATGTGACATGTGTCAGAGCAGCTGAGCAGACGGCTGCCTCCTTCTGCCTTGCCTGCATCTCCCCTTCCTCTGCTTCTTAACGTTTTATCTAACATGCCTTCCGACTGGACCCTTCTACTGAGACAGCTGTTTAGAGGTCACAGATGTGACCATGTCACCAAAAAAAAAAAAAAAACCAAAAGGGAGGCTTTCATTGTCACACGGGACACTGGACACCTCAGTTTCTAAGCCCTCTACTTGCTTGAACTTGGCTTCATTCCTGCCCAGGCAGTTCTTTAGCCATGTCTTACAGATGTGCTGCTGTTCTGTTAGACTGCCTCGTTGGCCCACAGTTCCTTTCTGTATGATAACCTTCCTTGCATAATCCCATCTGCTTTCACTCTGAGAATCTGTTAATGACTCCAAAATCTACTTGCCACCTGAGGCCGATCTGAACATGCAGTTGTTTGCTCATGAGCTCTTCTCGGATGATCCACAGGCATCTTAAATACCAAACAATCTCTTGAAATCCTCAAGCTTTATTCACCCTCTGCCAAAACAAGAAACCTGGGATTTTTCTGGACTCTCTCTTCTTCCTCACTCATTGCTTATTTTTCCTCTCCCTTTAGATGTGAAGCACCAAGGACGAATTTGTAGGAGTCCTTAGGTCCCGGCACACTGTCAGTATGAAGCTGGCACCTTTGCAACAGGTACACGTCCCACGGCTCCCTCTCTCCCCAGCCAACACTCCTTACCTTTCCCTCTTTGAAGTGCTTCTTGAGCTGCTTCTGCATGGCAGTCAGCTTCTTGGACTGCACCCCGCTGTATGCCAGCAGCATGCCACCAAACTGCCTCTCTGTGATTCTCCCATCCACAGGGTCATGGCGTTCAAACTGTGAGAGGAACAGAATGCATATTCTTGAAGTCAAATGGAAAATATTTTTCATGTGGAATGTTCAACTGTTAGCAGGAAACAGTTGAGGATTTTATTTTTGAACTTTAATTCTCCAAAAGAAGATATGAAGAAGCAGATCTTATTCGAGATGCATAAGTAACTATGACTTCAGGAAAGACACCCACTTGCTCTGGGTTTTAACTTCCTCAAATGTAAAACAAAACAGTTATAGCATGTCATATGCCTCACCAACCAGGAACAATCTTGTGGGAATAGAAATAATTTGAAAGCTCCATATGGACTCATGCCATTTCAGTAATAGGTGCAATTTAGATCATCCGAGTCCTTTGTTTCTCAGAGAAGGCTTAAAGTTTAGCCAACCAGTATGGATTTGATTAAATAAGAATGCATAGTCAAACAAAGTCCTCAATATGTATTTAACATTGTTACACATTTAGATATTCAAGGGTTTCAAAGAGGGGCAATGCATTTTCAAGTTTTCCCCCAAAATGGTCACCATTATTAGGGTTCAGGGAAAAAAATGTACACAGCAGAGGCCGCCTCCATGAGACCTGCTTACCAGAAAGTTACCAAAAATCATTACATACATCCAAATAGACAGGTGGAAAGGTTAAGTCTACAGGACCCCTAGCTAATCTAAGTGGTATCAGAAAACTGAGATTTTCATTAAAAAAAAAAGAAAGAAAGCTCTCATTCTCTGCTTCAGTATTAATGGTACAAGTTCATAAATTATACACGGGCTTAAGATGGCCCAGGCAAATGATTTGCAGATGGTAAAATAAGACATCAGAATTTCAAGATAGTAACATATCTACATGATTTCATTGGAAAAAACAGATTCCTACGTAGTAGGGAATAGAAGATGTTGCTAAGTAAAGTTGTAACACAGTGTGAGTCACAGAGCGGGGTGCAAGAAGGGGAGGAAATCCAGTTTCTAACCTTTGAGACATCACCACAATCCAGCAGAGAGACAAGACACATAAACAAGGCGCAGAATAAGGCAGTCGGTAATCAAGAGTGAATTCTCTTTCCATCCTCGTTTCCTCAGTCACCGTGGTAAACCAAATTGTACTTAACTTGCTTTCTCACTGGTGAGACTGAGCCAGTGAGTAAAACAGGGACCATTTACTGAGTGAGTACTACAGGCCAGGAACTACACCCGAATATTCTTTCATCAATCAGTGAAATGATGAGAAACGGAGGCAACATCATTGGGAATGTGTGACAGAGCTGAGATTCAGATTCAGCCAAGTCTGGGACCAGAGACTATCTCAACATGATACAGGTTCATCCTTCCAGGTGGCAGTACACAAGTCATATTTAAGTGAAAAGCAAAGCCATTTCTGAAGAAATCAGCATCATCAATATGAAGTGAAAGCCTCTTTTTCCATTCAAACACTCAATATTTTATGTTTGTCATGCCATCACTTCTACAGAGCTGATTAATTTCTGACAATACCAGAAGTTCTTAGGATTCAATTTAAGGTTGACTGATGGTTCAATTCACCATCCTGAAACAAACAGAGGTCTGACAAAGTTTTGCAAATCAGTATGCTTTCTGCAATGTTTATGTCAGATTTTCAGTAAAATCTAATACTTGGGTAAAAGCTGGGGACACAGTTCCTTGATGGGCTGCTGCAAGCCAAGGCAAACAAGGCTGGGGTCCCTGCTCTCCAGCCCAGGTGTCAATAATTTAGAGCATCCATTTCTGCCTCTATCTGCAAAACTGCATAGCTGGGGGCAATCCATATGCTTGACTTAGATGAGTTTTTGGCTCTCTCCCACAAGATGGATTTGAGGCTGAAATCCTTGTGTGCATCACACTGGCAGCAGCCGCAGCTTGCTCAAGGCTAATGAAACGCCTGCGCTCTTTGCTTCTCGCAAAAGCCCAGAGCCCAGACTCCTTCTGTAATGCTTCAGAAACAGGACAGGCAATTTCTAGTGGAGACACCGAAGTAACTATTCCACTATGTAAACAAATATTTCTACTAATGTTCTTTGGCAATGGGTTCTATTGTTACTAGTTTTAAGTAATTGAGGTCCAAAAGGGGTTAAAAATCATAAACTTCAGCTCATCTGTGTAGTTTGGCCATGTTAAACCTCACTGCTTTGGCTCTGGGCAGAGGCTGTCCTTTAGGCTTCTAGCTTCATCTTAGGAAACACCAGTGCCTTATTTCTGAAGTCTTAAACATGGCTGCAGAGAGCTGTAGGGAGCTGTTTCTCTTTACTCACAAAGCTGGTGATGGAAACAGAGCACCAATGTCCTATTCACTCGACATGTATTGAGAAGACTTACTGTGCTAAGACAAGGGAGCTTAGGATAATACCTCAAGAATCTCCACTAGGGGTAGATTAAAAAATATATATATTTATTTATTTTATTTAAAAGGCAGAATTATGGAGAGATATAGAGAGAGAAGGGAGGGAGAGAGAGGAAAAGACAGAGAAATCTTCCATGCATTGGTTCACTCCCCAAATGGCCATAATGGCCAGGGCTAAAATGGGCCAAATCCAGGAGCTTCATCAGGGTCTCCCACGTGAATGGTAGGGCCCCAAGCATATTAGGACATTTTCCACTATTTTCCCAGGCATAACTGCAGGGAGCTGGATAGGAAATCAAATTGGCACTTTTATGGCAATGCCTGGCATTGCAGGCAGAGGTTTAGCTTTTTGTGCCACAATGCCAGCCACTAAGAGTAGACTTTCAAAGGGAATAGTTACAGTTGCTGAGGCTCTAAGGAACAGGAGTGTAAGCCTAAACTTGTACAATCCTGTAGGTGCACTTCTGGGGTGCCATATGCATGCAATCAATGACCACGGACAGAGGAGGGTCTTTGGGGCAACACATGGGTCATCACAAAATTATCACATAATTGAAAACTTACAGCTCTGGAAGAAATTCAAATCACTGACTTGCATCTTACTTAGCCAAACAGATGTTTCACTTCTGGCTGAACCTCCTGTGTTTCATTTCTATGACAATTAAGGAATTCTACTCTATTGGCTCCTGAGGCACAGAGCGTGTGCACTCCAGTGCACCGCCTACCACCTGCACTGCTTCTCTGTATTCAGAAGAGCTGCACAGTTGAGCCTTTCCTTCTGTACTCACTCCACCTTCTCAACGGGATACAGCTGTCTGTCTCCCTGCTGTTCTCCAGGGGACTGTAGAGGTGGCCAAGAGGGGCCAGAAAAGTGGAGCCAAAAAGCTGTGCGAGGCTTTGTGGGATTCCTGCGCCTCTCGTTTCCACCCCTGCTGTTTGTTGAGAGCAGGACAGATGGTCTATACATACCTGGATGAAATAACTGGAGGAAGACACAAAGCCAGCAAAAGGACATGTATCAGGAACGGAAGTAAAGAACGAGATGAGAACAACAGCCAAAGATAAAACAAATCTGGGTCTCTGAGACAGGTTTCTTGTATTAAAGACTTTGAGGTTAATGTATTCCAACAAATGCAAACTTTAACCTTGCCTTTTTTCATACACTTACCTTTCAGGAGACCTTGTCAAAGCCCCACAGTAAAATCCTTCCCTCAAGTAATACTTTATTTGGGGGTGGGGGACGCTAAGCTTTTCCTAGCTTCTGAGCTGCACAACACAGAACTCAGGCCATGAGGCTGAATACATCTGCTTTTCAATCTGACAGTGAATGGCTTTGACACCATCCCCCTGCTGCTACTACCAGAACTCTCAGCATAACTCTGTTAGGTCCATCGAAAGAAAAATGATTCGAGGCAAAGCTCTCGTCTATAAACACACCCAGTATGCCTGAGACACTCACTTCATAGTTTGAAGTGAAGTCTGCATTTCTGCAATGGCAGAGGGCACCAGGTGAGATGGGCAGGAGCCTGAACTTTCACCACTGCCAACACCAACTGGCAAGCGGAGGCAACACACTTCAGTGCTTTCAGCAAGGGTCAGAGTAATTCATTAGAGTCTTGGACCATGTGATTCTAGATTACCAAACTGAAGTGTTGGATTCTCTTACATCACCTGCAAAGATCGCTTCCAATTGAAGATTGTTTTTAAGACAGTTATGGTTGGTTATCAACTGACTAAATGGCATGAATATTGATCATACAGAATAGGAAAAGGTGAACCTTCCATAAAACAAAACCAGAAATAAGTCCCATACACATTAAAAGCTAGCTTCCTAAAAAAAAAAAAAAAAAAGTCAGCTTAGTAATCTGACAGCCAAAAACCAGAAAGACAGGAAGATATTTATTATAGGATAATAAAAAAAAATTCCAGACTTAATTTGACTTAGTGTATCAGGAAAAAATACTTTAGAACTGGAAAAGAGTTTCAAGGTTTGATTAACTTTGGCTTTATTTCACAAAAAGTAATATACTGAAGTGACTAAGAATATGGTGTTTGGAAAGATCTGTGCCCAAAATTTTAGCTTGAACCTGTGCTTGCTGCCATGTGCTTTAGCTCTCAAAGGTGTCAACCTCTCCTCATAAAAAATGGGGAACAAGAGTCATGATCTCAAAGTGGGATAATATACATCAAAACATTAGCACCTTGTCTGGTGCCTGCTTAGCAATGTATAAATGTAGCAATTAATGTTTTTATCACCCTGGTATCACTGTCCCAAAAGCTAACAGCCTCGACTGATTCTTAACATTAACTAAGCTCAACTAGTACTTCTCATCCTTCTTTTCCTTACGGCTTTTGCCTAGTCTTTGCTTACAAAACACCACTTTCAAACTGGAAGAGCAGAAAGATTAAATGCAAGAAACTTTATTACTCAACACATGAATGACTTCAAGATTAAACTCTTAAAGCTGGCTGGAGCAGTACGCCGACTTCAGTCCTGCACTCCTGTCACACTCACCAGATAGGAGACTTGGCACAAGGGAGCGGCTCCATAAAACATGCACAGAACGCACACAGGAAAAACTCAGTCAGCTCAACACTTCTGGAGGGGTGCAGCCCGGGTGCGGGAGAACATTTCCGATCGGAGGCAAGGAATGCTTCCTCATTTATCCCTTCATAGTCTCTGTTTCCAAGATGCTGATATATGTAAGAACAGTCTTGAGAACAGCTAACCTGTAACATCACAGTGCTTACTACCTGCAAGCTGCTTTCATATTGTGCTTCTCACAATGCTATACAACAGGTGCTACTATTATTTTGTTTTATAGAATAGGAACCATAGCCAGAGAGAAGTTAAATAACTTTCCCACACAGTAATTAAGGGTGTGTGTGTGTGTGGGGGGGCTTTTTCTTTGATCTCAGTTTCTGATCTGTTCTTATTTTATTTAACATTTTTATTCTACCTGCTGAGTTATTCCCTAAATGCACACTACAGCCAGGGATGGACCAGGCCAAAACCAGGATACTGGAACTCAGTCTGGGTCTCCTATGTGGGCTGCCCAAGCATTTGAGCCTCCCAGGGTGCACATTAGCACATTAGCAGGAAGCTGGGATTGAAAACATAGCTGGGACTTGAACCTGATTTGAGATGAAGGCAACCCTTTTCTGTTCTTACTTTATTTTTTAAAGATTTATTTATTTTTATTGGAAAGTCAGATTTACAGAGAGGAGAAACAGAAAGTTCTTCCATCCACTGAATCACTCCCCAAGTGGCTGCAATGGCCAGAGCTGAGCTGATCTGAAGCCAGGAGCCAGGAGTTTCTTTTCTGGATCTCCCATGTGGGTGCAAGATCCCAAAGCTTCGGGCATTCCTTGACTGCTCTCCCAGGCTACAAGCAGGGAGCTGGATGGGAAATGCAGCAGTTGGGACTGAAACTGGTACCTATAGGGGATGCTGGCACTGTAGGCACAGACTTCATGTTATAGGTCGTGGTGCTGGCTCCTAAGACATCTCTTAACAAGCAAGTATTAGTATATTCAACTTTGATTTTCAGTAACATGAAGAACCTTGAATTACATATTCCCGTGAGACTGAAGAGGCCCAACATCACCTAAAGTTCAAGGAGACTCTCCTTTCCTTATGATACTAAAGGGATTAAGAAACCGAAAGACCTGATGGGAAAAAAATATAATGTTCCAATTTTAGGAGCGAAGACTCATCACAGCAGGAAAGCAAACTAGCAAACTGTTATTTTCCAGCAACATTCAGGTAAGAGAAAATAGCAGTCTGCCTTCATCTAAGTCTCATTTCTGTAGACAGTGAACTCTGGGGTGTGGGGCCAAGGTGAACGTACAGGAGACTGCCACACCCTTTCTGTCTTGGCATCACTGACAGCTTGTCGGCATCCTCGAGAATGGCAGATTTCATCTGCTGGTTACTCCACACCTAAGACTCCTTACAGCAGGCTTGGTGTGCTGATTTGACATAAAGGTGAGGAAGGAAGTGGCCAATGTGAAGAGCTGTTATGAAACAGGGACAATATTGAGATAGTTTACTTCGGCCTTGGTGATTCATAACTGTTTCCTCATTACAATGAATGACTGAATAAATAAAAACAAAAGTAAAGAAATAAAAAAACCAAGTCAGATAACCTTAACAAGCACTGTTGAAGACAGTGGCAACAGTTTTTTCAGCTTTTATCTGCTAAAGGGAGAAAACTTTCTAAGTCAGTAGACTATTATTGTCTGTTGATGATAAAAATATCATAATCTGTCTAACAGGCAAGGAGAGTACATATTTTTAGTACCCAGTAGGATGTAAATTAGTCATCAAGCCATTAAAATACAAAATATAAATTCCCCCAAGTTGTGGTGATCATGTGCCTAATGCTTTCTCATCGCAGTAAAATACAAATATAAAAGCCTTCTACAGTGAGGAAAATTCAATCTAGGTGTGACAATGTGTGTTCCAAGGGAGGCTCCCATCAGCTGTGACAGGTCCTGGAATCACCGCTGGCTCTAAAGGGAAGACTTGTTTTGTCCCATGTTCTTGTATTTTGTTTATGTCATTTTCCCTGTCTAGGATGTTGTCCCCCTTCATCTATTTATATAAACCCTTTCCTTCCCTGAATTTAAGTTCTCTCTCTCTTTTAAAAAAGATTTATCAATTCATTTTGAAAATTATAGTTACAGAGAGAGATGAAGGGATTAAAGCGCGCGAGAGAGACCTTGCATCTGTGGTCTGTTTCCCAGATGGGCCAGGCAACCCTGAAGACAGGAGCCAGGAACCTCTCCTGGGTCTCCCACATGGCTGCAGGGGCCCAAGCACTGCAGCTTTTTTCTGTTACCTTCCCAGATGCATTAGCAGGAAGCTGGTTGCAAAGCAGAGCAGACAGGACTCAAACTGGTGCCCATATGGGGATGCTGGCACTACCTAGTGCCAGCTGGTGCAGTAGCCTAACGGCTAAAGTCCTCACCTTGCATGGGCTGGGATCCCATCTGGGTGTTGGTTCTAATCCCAGCGGTCCTGCTCCCCGTCCAGCTCCCTGCTTGTGGCCTGGGAAAGCAGTCATGGATGGCCCAAAGCCTTGGGACCCCGCACTTGTATGGGAGATCCAGGGGAGACACCCTGGCTCCTGGCTTTGAATCGGTGCAGCTCCGGCTGTTGTAACCCCCTGGGGAGTGAATCATCGGATGGAAGATTTCCCTCTCTGTCTCTCCTTCTCTCTGTATATCTGATTTTCCAATAAAAATAAATCTTAAAAAAAAAAAAAAACTACCTAGTGCCAACCTGAACTTTTCTTTATTATTCCAGAACATGTTCAATTTTCTTGAGTTTTCAGAGCTATGTATTATATTTTCTGAAAATGGATTTTTCATAACATTATATACTTTTTGATGGAAAAAGGTCTATGCCTTGTAATTAAATGTGCTTCGTACAATGTTGGGTCACATAATGTACTCAGGGAATAATTTTGGTTGGCTGATTAAATCTCTGTTTCAGAGATTTAATAACTACCAGTCTGCACTTATTATCTAATAGATGAGCAAGGCACACCATGTGGCCTATAGTCTTGAATACCAAAAGAGACTGTACTACTCCTGAATCGATCACTAACTCCACAGAAAAATTCTAATATTGCTCTAACAGTTGCAATGGGGCTCTGCATTGAAGCCCCATTTGTTCCTTAGTGCAGTTTTAAATAAAATCGCTCAGTAATATTCAGTCACATCTGATACACTAAGAGACAACAACATAAGTAAGCCAGCACACACACAGGAAGTTGTGGGAGGAATAGGCAATTGCACACTCTGAAGACTAGGCCAGTCTCAAACTATGCTGGAGTGACAAATTAGCTGAGAATCCAGGGTCATTTATCCACTTCACTGAAAACTCAAAAAACAAATGGAAAACCAATCAGTAAAATTCCTCTCTTTTGTCACTTGGCATTAGAAATCTTCTCCATATCATCAATTTTCATAAAATTCAAGCTAGGTCAGATGTCTGAGAATCATTACACTGTAGCCCATTAGGAAAATGAGAATATTTTGGAAACACTTATCTAAATTAGAAATTTGAATGCTAGAATTTATACCCAGCTAGACAGAGTTGTAAGAATCCTTTCATTTTGTCTTCACTCAAGCAAATTCTTGCTTTGTAAGCTCTCAGAAATACTTCATAGTGTGCCATATGAGGAAACATCAAAGATAATGGAAAAAAAAAACACTGAGGAACTGATGCTGTGATTTCCCCTATGAGCGCAAGTTCGAGTCCCAGCTGCTCCACTTTCAAGCTAGCTCTCTGCTAATGGCCTGGGGAGGCACGGAAACCCACATGCTTGGCACTCTGCCACTAACAGAGAAGTTCTGGATGGAGTTCCTGGCTTCTGGCTTTGGCCTGGTCCTGTCCTGGGCATGGAAGCCGTTTGGGGAAATGAATCAGTAGATGGAATCTTCTATCTTTTAAAAGAATGGGACTGAAAAATAAGTTTATTCTGGTGCAGAACATTCTTGAAGTCTATTCATATATATATATATTTAATTTTAGAAACATAATGTGCATTTTCCATGAATTTTCTGAAGTTCTCGCATATCTTCTTTGTTTTATTCTCTGGAAGAATTGAGATATTCTTCTAGCACCCATATTAAAGATGTTGATTACTTGGGGCAATGGAAATGAAGCCAATATAGTGCAGTAGCATGAAGACAGCAAGTGCAGTCACACGGATGTGGATTTGGGTCACCTTGACTACTTATCAATGGTGTCTTTCCGAGCAAGGTAAGCTTCCCAAGCCTTGATTCTCTCATTTGCAAAACAGGTAAACATAAATAACAGTACTCATACCATCCTTTGGGGATTATTGTGAATGTTAAAGCTAGACACCATGTGTGAAATAATTATTCTAGACAACTTTGTCTATGACACAGCTACTTCTATTACACTTTATTATCTCTGAAGTGAGTACACTACTTCTACCTGCTGTTACCTAGGCGGCAGTTATGACATGGCTGCCACTGTACAAGTATGCCAAAGTGTGCAAAACAGGTGTCAGTGTTTACTGATACTTTTGATGGCTCAAAAGAAAACACTGTGAGCAAAGACACCACTAACACTCACGACTCACAGGCAAAAAGGAATTCAGAACAGTCGGGATCCTGAATGCGAAGAAATTTTACATCAATGTACTGATTTTGCTTATAATGCCCTTTTATGTATAAGCAAGAATGACATAATGAAAATAAGCATAAAGGACTATTTGAAAATTAACTAAATATTCTTAGAGTAAAAAAGGTTTTTTTTTTTTTCCTGGTTTACTTGATAGCAATTTTTTTTTCTTTCTTAGAGATAAATAAAACAATGACTTATCTTATCAATGTTTGTGACTTTGATTCTATGAATTATCCTAGTGCAATGCCCTGCATGTACTAAGAGTAGCAGCTACTAAGCACACATTATTTATCATGAAAAATAATAATAATAATGAATGTTAGTTAAATAGAAAAAAGTGGACCCGGTGCAGTAGTCTAGTGGCTAGACTTTGCCTTGCATGAGCTGCTGGGAATCCATATGGGCACCAGTTCATGTCCTGGCTGTTCCAACTTCCTTCCCATCCAGCTCCCTGCTTGTGCCATCACACTTGTGTCTGCAGTTTAACTACATTTAGAGAAAGACAAACTTTCTGCCTCTACAAACACAGTAATATACAAGAGGACTTCAAAAGGCTTAGGAAAAACAGAATTAAAAGATAAATTTATTTTGGTAAAAAAAATTGACAGTTTTGCTTCTGATTCAGCTCTCTGTCTATGCCTGAGGGAAAACAGCAAGCGATGGCTCAAGTTGGGTGCCTGCACCCACACAGGAGTCTCAGAAAAAGCTTCTGGCTGGCTCCTGATTTTGGATCAGCTCAGCTCATTTGGTGAGTGAACCAGAAGATGGAAGATCTCTCTTTGTCTGTGTCTCCTTCTGTCTTTAACTCTGTTTTTCAACTAGAAATGAAATAAATAAATAAACAAACAAACAAAACAAATCTTGGTAGGCAATTATGGTTTTATACCCAGAATGAGATAGTCTCATTAAAACAATTATTGCCTGAAGTTTTCCATAGCAGCAATTTCACAGATGCCTGATATGAAAAAAATCAACTGTGGCTCAGTGAGAAAAATGATCATGTTCAAGGAATCCATCACAGGAACTCTCCATGCTGCCAAAAGATGCATAATCTAATTGAGAGAAACCCAGGTCTATTAGAGGAAAAAAACATCAAGGCATATCTTTTTTTTTTTTTACCTGAGTTGCGCTAAATGTTAAGTTGCATATTCTCAAATTTCTACCCCATCAGAAAAGTAGTTTGAAGACACCCCTGTGTAAAATCAGTAATTGCCAATATTCCTCAGTCTCAGAGCACAAAGCTCAGTTGCTCTCACTTCCTGCAATGACTGACCCTTTCTTAGCCAGGTGTATGCGCTTTCATCAGGCCTTCAATGCCATCTGGTTTGGGTTACGCACATGCCAGGCATTAAGAAAGTTAATAGTGAGCCCCAAACCCTCTGAAAAGTTCTTGTGGAGGGCTGGCATTGTGACAAAGTGAATAAAGCCTGCCAACTGTGATACTAACATCTCATATGGCACCAGTTCGAGTACTGGTTACTCAACTTTCAATTCAGCTTCCTGCCAATGGCCTGGGAAAAGCAGTGGGAGATGGCTCGTGGACTTAGGTCCCTGCCACCCTCACAGAAGATCTGGATGAAGCTCCTAACTCTGGCTTCCACTTGGTCCAGTTGTGGCTACTGCAGCCACAGGGTGAATGAACCAGAGGTTGGAAGACCTAGCTCCACCCTCAAACTCCCTCTCTCTGTGAAAATCTTGCAAATAAATAAATAAATAAATATTTTAAAAAGTTATTATGGGAGTGCAGAAAAAAGTTATTTATGGAGTATTTGGTGAGATAAGTATTCAACAAACAACGGAATGGCTATATAATTAAACACTCTGAAGACAAAGTACAGGGTACTCTGGAAAAGTTCACCACATGCGTAATCTAATCTGGGGTGGGAAGGTGGTGATGCAGCAAAAGCAACACAATGAAGTGGTTTGACTGAGCCTGGAAGGGGAAGGAAGGGCATCCCCAGAAAACAGCCAGTATTGAAAGGCTCCAAGGTGGAGGAGTGACTGGTATGAATCGGAGGAGGAGGTCAAATTAAGCACCATCTATGGGCATGGGCTCCAGTCTTCGTACTAAGACCAGTGCTACCCCTAAGCTGTACCTGGAAGAGTCAGGTAATTCATCCAAGGTGGAATGCAGGTATTTTCATTTCATAGGGCTTTCTCTTGTTTGTGCTAGCAGTGTTTCCATCATTGAAGGCATACTTAAGTCCTTTAAAATGCTCTTCATGCTCCTTTTAAGGGACCCGCAACAGCCGCTATAGCAACGCGAGTGACCGGTACAAGGCACAAGGGGCAACGGCAACTATTAAAGAAACTGCTCCTGTTACTTCCTGGGGCTCTGGAGACAGGAGAGATCCCCTACTGTCAAGGGTATTTGATTTCAAAAGTTGGATGCAGCACAGAAGGTGAAATTTATAACCTGTCATTCTCAATTTATGCCTTTCCTACACTTCACATTTCCACCTTGCCCCCTTTGTGAGTAATAAGCCTCAAATTATCTAGGAAAGATACACACTACCTGTGACCTTGTGGCATCAGTGAAGACTGTCACTTAAGCATGAGGAAACATCACAGTCAGTCTGAAGGCAGAGATGAAGTTGATTAGTATTTTAGATCAGAGTCAACCAACCAAATACTCTAAAACTATGCCACCATGGTAACAGTGAAGGAAATGACACATTCTTCTGTTACATATTTACCAGCTTACACTACCAGAGAGGTAGTTATTTCAAATATTTGAAGTTATCATCTAATCAGGGTTAATATGTAGTTAGGGTATGACACAGCAAGGTAATATTCATTTACAAAAAATCATAAAAATTTTATTCTGCTTTTAAGGTCTGCCCTGTCCTGTCCATTAACAGATGGAGCTGGTTGACTACTGAAAAATCTGGGTGGGAAGGCGAACCTTTTTGGATGACCTCTGCTTAGTAGGTTCAGAAAGGACCGGAAGGCTATGTCTCAGCAAGTCGCTATGAAATTACTTATGCCTCTTCCAATAAATGGAGTCAGTGTACTCACTGGATCATGCAACTCTACATTATTTTCAATGGCAGAAATTGAATCAAGACTACATTAACATCACAGCTGAGTTTATATATACTTGCAAGTGAGGAAAACCAAAGAGACTGTTCCCTCCAGCTATCATAACCCAGTCAGATCATAAAGCTACATATTGAAAGTGAACTATAAAAGTGAATTCAGCTTCACATTTGGCACAAGAGTATGCCATAATACTCTTAAGATAAGCCATGGGGATACAAATATTATACTAGGAGAACTTTACTTAACATTTCATGGGAGAAAAAACAGAAACACTCAGGAACTCCCTGCAGCCAGTGTAAGATTAGTAAACCAAACAGTTCCATTTCTTAGGCATTGGAAAAATCCCTACTTTAGAGTCAAATGCAAAAGCTAGTCTCAAATTCTACCCAATATATTATTTAATGAGAAATGCTGGGAGTTTTGTGAAAAATTCAGTGCCAGGGAAGGAGAATTCCTGATGGCAAGTAGAGTATGCTCTCATTTCTTTTGTTACGATCACAGATGAGTGAGATATTAGAGCTTACTTATAAGACATCTAAGAAAAACTGTGTAAGAGGAACACCAATAAGTCATCAGTTTCTGCCCAAATGTTTTACATGCATTAGACCAAAGAAATAAAACATTTGAGACACCCAAAGGGCTGCCATTAAAGTGAATAGATTATTCAAGTGTTCAGATTGATGCTTCCTCATTAACCTGAATGTTGCATGACAGGATGCATTTCTCTGGAGACAGATGGGACTGGGATTGGAATATGAATTTGGATCATAACGTCTAGCTGGGGATCTGCTGCAAGGGAGGAATCACAGACACCACTCACACACTAATACTCCTAGGAAGCACGAGTCTTCTGGGAGGGAGACGGAGGAGGCCGTGCTGGACTCAAAAGTCAAGGAAACAGGGGAGATGCAGAGACTCTGAGCACTGCTATGTGAACCAGAGAAGCAGCGAAGCACCCAAAGTAAAATGGTTCTATGGATGAACCACTGGGGTGGCCTCTGTGGTGGGCCAGTGCTGGGAAAGCACGAGGGTGCTGGCTCCAGGAGACGGTAGCACTGCTAGCATGTCCCTGGAACCCACCTTGACCGAATCACATTTAGCAAAGTGACGAGTGTACAGAAGTGGTGACCTGGGTTTACATGTCTCCTAAGGAGCCCCCACTCCTAACATACTCACTCTCCTGTAGTTTGTTCCCACGATAGACCAGCATACATCTGTGACCAAGAACTATAGGTCTGTGACTGCAAAAGTGACAGCATGTCCTTCTGAGATGGACTGTGGCTTCCCCTTGGCTTGCACTCCTGGCGTGCTCTGTGGGCAGCCAGCTGCCTGGTATGAGAGGGCTGTGAAGAAGTCCAGAGGATGGGAAACTGGAGCTTCTGTCCTCAGACATGGGAGTGAGCTTGGAAGAAGATCCTCCAGCTTAGGTAGTCTTTCAGGAGAATGCAGTTACGGCTGACATCTTGACAGGCAGAACCCGCCAGTCAGCTGCTTCTAGGTTTCTGTCCTTTAGAAATAATGTTATTTGTTTTGTGGTTTTAAGCTGCTAAGTTCAGGTTAATTTCCTTCCCTGCTTCCTTCCTTCCTCCCTCTCTCTCTCTCCTTCCTTCCTTCCTCTCTCTCTCCTTCCTTCCTTCCTTCCTTCCAAGATTTATTTATTCCTACTGGAAAGGCAGATATACAGAGAGGAGGACAGAGAGGAAGATCTTCCATCCATTGATTCACTACCGAAGGGGCCGCACTGGCTGCAGCTGAGCAGATTCGAAGCCAGGAGCCCAGAGCCTGGAGCCTCTTCCAGGTTTATCACATGGGTGCAGGAACCCAAGGTTTCTAGGCTGTCTACGACTGCTTTGCCAGGCCACAAGCAGGAAGCTGGATGGCAAGTGGACCATTGGGATTAGAACTGGCACCCATATGGGATCCAAGGACAATCAAGCAAGGACTTTAGCCACTAGGTTACTGTGCTGGGCCCATTCAGATTAATTTGTTACACAATAATAGCTACTTAATAAAGAGGCAATGTTCCAATTTTGGAGGGAAGGAATTAAGAAACTGTCTCACTTCCTACTTTGAAGACCCACTAGTTAGAGCCTAGGCAGCACTTCCTTCCTTAAGCCTTTCGATGGTTTCCGACAGCTTTCAGTATAAAATGTCCAAACAATCCAGCCTGGTACACAAAAACACTTCATGATCTGTTTTTACTTGCTGGAAGTACCATCTTCTCTATTTTCTTCCCTTCTATGCACTTGTTGCTTTCTCTGGAATGAACTTTTGCTACTATTTTGTACATACTTGTCTCTCTAAACCTAAGACATAACTAAAGCAATTTATTTCATTAGTCCTCAGAGCTTTTTTTCCCGTTAAAATTTTATTTATTTGAAAGGTAGGATGAGAGAGGAAGGGAAAGAAAGAAGAAAGAGAGAGAAAAAAAAGAATAGAGAAAGAGAATGAATGACTTTCCATTAACTCACTTTGCTATAATGCTTGCTCCTAAGTAGCTTTAATAATAATAATAATAATAATAATAATAGTAACAACAACATCAACAACAACAACAAAGCCGTTGAAGCTAATCTTAGGGTAGACTCATAGAAAACAATTAAGGAGAGTGGTAGGGGTGGGTATTGGGAGAAATGGCATTCAATAACAAGAACTCAAAGAGACTTGACAAATAATCATTTCTTAGCTGTTAACGGAACTGAGAAGATAACAATCTGATATAATATACAGCCTCTGCCCAACAGTGGCATTTGCCCAGGGTATGAAGTCACCAGGCTGTATGTGACACGTTATTTATTCACAAGTTTCTGTGAAGTTGGCTCTGGTTCCCAAGATGCTGTCTAGACTCCCTTGATTCCTATAAAGCTCTGTGGCAAGCTATTGGCTAAAGCAATTTAAAAAATTCATTTTCTCTCAGAAAGAGAAAAATTAGGCCTATTAGTTCATTGAGGCCAAATTAGTTAAAAGATAAAACAAACAAACAAAAGAAAGGTTCTCCCGCCTCCAGGCTCATCAGCACAGTCATCACTAGCCCTAACTCTTCACTTCAAAATGCTCATAAGTTTCAAAGATCAGAAATTTGAAAAGTATATGCAGTTAAAAGTGGCTACATAGGAGATAAAAATAAAAGCTCCAGGACCAGCACTGTGGCCTAAGCCATCACTTGCAACACTGACATCCTGTATTGGAAAACCCTTTCTGAGTTCTAGCTGTTCCACATCAACCCAGCTTCCTGCCTGTGGCCTGACTCAGTTCCGGCTGTCACAGCCATCTAGGAGTCAAACAGCAGGTGGAAGATCTCTCTTTCCCTTTGCTCAACCTTCTCCGCAGCGCTCCCCGACAAACACTGGCTCCACCTTTCAAATAAAACAATGAATCTTAAACAAAAAAGAGCAGATTCAGTAGGTATCATTTTTTTAAATGTTTGTTTTCATTTAATTAAAAGGCAGACATGGGGTGAAAGGAGGCAGGAGAGAAAGAACTATTTCTCAGCTGCTGTTTTATGCCCTCCAAGGCCAGCAACAGCCAGGGTTAGTCCAAGTTGAAGTCTGGAGCCAGAGACACTGCTGAAGTCTCTAATGGGAGTGCAGGGAGCCAAGTACTTGACTCATCATCCCTCGCCTCCCGGGGAGTTGGATCAGAAGCAGAGGTGAGACTCAATGCCAGGCACTCCAATAAGGATGCTGGCATCACAAATGGTGGCTTAATCCACCACACCACAACGCCTTTCCCTGTAGACATAATTGTATTCTTGCTTTCTCATTCTAACAGACAGAATAAACATAATCTGCCTTTAGGCCCAGCTAGGTCTTGGCAGCAACCTGGAGAAAGCTTTTCCTCTCCTTTCTTGCCCCCTAGTTTTCATGTTTCTTAATGCTCTCTGCAGATCAGCTTTGAGGGCACTGGGTCCCCTTACCAACATGAGAACATCTAGAGGATCTACTAATTGTAGCTTGGCTTGGGATAGACTTGATAAGAAAGGTCATTCTCTCTGTCCTGGCTCCAGTCCTTGCATTACTCAGCACTTCTCATCTTTTCTGCAACTGAACAAAGAGCAGATGAAAACTGCTCACTCTCCTCATCATATAAAATGAAGAGAAGAATGAGAGTTGATTTAAATAAAGCCACATCTGGGAAAACTTCCTATTCTACTTCGCAGACTGACACCTCACTTTGTAATTCTCACCACATCATACACCTAGCTCTGTATTCGTAACATTGGACAGAAGTCTGGCTCATTCCTCTTACCTTGATGAGCTTCTTGGAAGCACAATAATGTGCTGTTCATCTAGGTATCTTGAACATTGAGTACATTTCCTGGAAGCTAATGTCAGTTAGTAGTTACAAAAGACTATAAAGCCAGATGGCCTGGAATCAAACCTCAGCTCCATCTTTCTATATGTGAGATTTGGGGTACACACACATATTTAAGATTTACTTATTTCTATTGGAAAGGCAGAGTTACAGAGAGAGTTATATATAGAGATTCTCCATCTGCTGTTCCATTCCTCAAATGGCCGCAATGGCCGGAGCTGAGCTGATCCAAAGCCAGGAGCTTCTTTGGGTTACCCACGTGGGTGCAGGGGCCCAAGGAGTTGGGCTGTCTTCTGCTGCTTTCCTAGGTCATAAGCAAGAAGCTGGATTGGACAGCTGGGAACCAAGAGTTGAACTGGTGCCCATATGGGATGTTAGTGCTGTAGCCATATGGGCTAGCTTAGCCTATGACACCACACATCAGCACCATGGGGCATGTAATTTGATTTCCTTGCACCAACCTCACAGCCTTTTGAAGATCAAATGAAAGAATATGCAATAAACACTGAGAATAGCCTCTGTTTCATGGTAAACTCTTGTTGGCTACTATTTTTATTATGTCATGTATGTGCAAATTTCTGTTAAAATTCTCAAGACTGCAGGGGGAATTAGATATGGAGCCATAACTTTATGGTCAGCTTCCTTGATGCTACTTTTTGTTCTACTGTGTCGCATTTCAACTCTACTGTAAGATAAACACTCTGCTGTGTGTGAAACTAAACATTTAATTAATCCTGCATGATAAATTTCAGACAAATGATCTAGGAACTTTTTAGTAATTTTTTATGCACTGGTACAAAGCTCATTCCTGAGTTGAAAAGCATCTAAAATCCACTTAAAAATCATTGCTAAGACTCCTTGAACAACAGATTGAGGAAAAGTTTTCACTGGAGGAAGATAAAATCTTCCTGATTCACTTATGAGCTCCTTTTTTAACCTTGTGGTCAGTGCAAAATGAACTTAGAATGTTAAAAATATCTCAAGACATAACACTCTAAACAGTGCCAAGAATTACAAAGGTATCATTCACATCACTGACTTTGGAATTGCAAATAATTTGCAAATCAAATAAAAACATCAATCAACAGTTTTCTGCACTCAACGATCAATGTGCAAGGTCAGATTCAGAAGGACTAATGCCTTTTAAGGATCATGGCCACCTAACACATTTAAGCAACAAAGTGTCACTCTTACATTTTTACTAAATAACTATTGAGGTATCTCAAAGATTGCATTTAAGGGGCTGTTACTGTGACTTAGTGAGGTAAGCCACTCCCTGTGAGGACAACATCCTATATGGACACTGGTTTGAGTCCTGACTCCACTTCAGATCTAGCCCCCTGCTAATGGCCTGGGAAAAGCAGCTTAAAAGGGTACCTTTGCTTCTGTGTTAGGGCTCCTACCATGGAGGAAACTTAACCTCTGGCTTCATCTTGGCTCAGCCCCAACTGTGGCCATCTGGAGAGTGAACCAGTGGAAGGAGGATCTCTCTCTCTCTTTATAACTCTGACTTTCAAATAAATAAATACATCTTTTTTTTTTTCACAAGTGCATTTAAAATGTCAAAGGAGCTTTGTATCACTCATTCTATTGCCAGTGAATCTATACATCACAAATGCTAGAAAATTTGTGCTAAAAGGAATAAAGGAAACTGCAAATTAAATCAGAGTTTAGTTCAGGATTTTATTATTATTTTTTCACACTAGCTCACCTAGTCTAGTCTCACCAGAAAAAGATTTTGAATCTACTCCATGTTATGTGGTACAGGCAGAAAATAAAATTCATATCAAATGGATTAATAGTGAGACATGGTTTACTTAAAAATTATTAAAGAAAAGTTGCTTTTATCTTTATTTACTTGTATATTTTAAAAAAGGAAATTATTTTCTCAAAACTCCCTGATGTCTAGAAAGACTATTAGGTTGGATGCATAATGTTATAGGTATAATTTGTTAATTTTTAGTGGGTAAATGCATGTCTGGATGTAACAAATAAGTCACTGGAAGAAATTACCTGACAGAACTGCAAGACATAAAAATACTTTATAATGACATTGCTTATGCGCAAAAGTGTTTCCATCTTAGTCTACTGTGCCACACCGGCGGCCCCTCACTATTTCGGTGCCTTGGAGATGGGGAAGAGGGCAGTTATTGTTGTCCTACACTTGATCTTAGCCCAAAGGCTGAGCAGCCATAGCTACTATTATCCTTTACATCCAACTTACCTTTAGACAACTGATATTTACACATCCTTAAAATGTGACAATTTATGATTGGTCATAAAATAAGCAGGTTAATCCCAATTCACAAAAGATTTCATGCAATGGATTAGGAGTTTATTAGATAATACTTTTCATTTTTTTTGCTTTATATTCTGAAGTTGGATTATTCCTTCCTGTATAAGTTAGTTTTTACTTTTCTTTTACATGACAGCACCTTTTCTCTTTCTTCCCCAAATTAAAATTAATCATACACTGTAAAAATTTTTTCTATTATCTTTTATTTTTGACTGACATGCTACAGTCTTCAAGAAATCAATGAATATATTAACTAGAATTAGACTCTGCACTTGTCTCCAAGGAACAAAATTCAATAGTTCTTGGTAGCTTTAGAAGAAATTTTTAATAAATCCAAAAAACAGTCTTAAAACCTATCATGTTTTTTTAAACAATAAGCTTTTTCTTTTAAGATTCATTTTTATTTTTTGATTTGAAAGTCAGGTATACAGAGAGAAGGAAATACAGAGAGAAAGATCTTCCGTCCACTGGTTTATTCCCCAAGTGGCCGAAACAGTCAGAACTGAGCCAATCTGAAGCCAGGAGCCAGGAGCTTCTTCTAGGTCTCCCACATGGGTGCAGGACATCCTCTACTGCTTTCCCAGACCCCAGGCAGTGAGCTAGAAGGAGAATGGAGCAGCTGGGATGTAGACCAGTGCCCATTTGGGATCCCAGCATATGCAAGGTGAAGATTTAGTCACTATCGCACTGCTCATCACACTGGCTCTACCATGCTTTATGAAGGCATTCTTTTAAACCCAGGTGTTTTTAGTTCACAGAGAGGTTAAAAAAAAGTGGGGGGTGGGAAAGGAAGGGAGAAGGTGGTTGTAATGAAATATATATGATCAGAAGTAGGATATTAAAATATGTAAAACAAAAACAAAACACTTGTAAGAGATTGGGCATTTAGCCCAGCAATTCAGCTACCTGTGTTCCACATCAAACGGCCTGCCTTGCACTCTCAGCTCTGGCTCCTGTCCCCAGTTTCCTACCAGTGCAGACCCTGGGTGGCAGTAGAGACGGCTAGGGGTTCTTGCTTCCCACAAGAAATAGCCGATTCGTAGCTCCTGGGCTTTAGTCCCTTTTGCTGTAAACATCCGGGGGGAGAACCAGCAAATGGGAGCCATCTCTGCATCTCAAATAATTTAAGATAATCTAAAAAGCTGGTGGTTCTCATGATTAAGTTTAATTAGACTGTTAATATGGTTCCTATCTTACCAATACAAAAGAGTAGATTTCTTCTCGCTCATAAGACTTGAATAACTTGAATAACGAGAACTGGGAAAGGTGGTGGTAGTGGTGGAGAGGGAAGAAAACAGTAGATATTCAAGAAATTTGGCTTTTTGCTCTTCCTAATTATTCTTCTTTTTGAAAAAATTTTATATAGAATTCTCCCAACTGACCTCAATTGGAATCCTGGCTCTTTCTTATAACAGGTATTTTACCTCTTTGAGTTTCAGTTCCTACGTGTCTAACATGAGCATAATATGCCAAAATCTTGACAAGGTCTATGAAAAATAAAATAAACTAGTAATAAACAAGTATCTGACAGATTATGGGTACTCAGTAAATATTCAAAAACTTATCCCTCTTCCTGCTGGACATCAAATTTGAAAAAATAGCTAGCATTTTCTTTGCTCTCAAAGCTACGATAGTGAGAAGAAAAAAAAAACCAGAAAACTAAGAAACACTCAATCTCTTTGATCCCAAAGTTTAGATAAGCAGGTAAGTTATGAAATAAAATCTGCGAGAAAGAGAATGAATGAAGGAATAAAAAACCCGTAAGAAATTATCAAGACCCTATCAATCATTGCCATTTCCCTCTCAGCTGTGGTGGTGAGACTGTATTTCAAATGTAGTGAGGGGAGAAATTACCCAAACTTTTCAAAGTGAAATTAAAAGTATTTCATGAAAGCAAAAATTGCTGCCGTTTTCCAGATGTTTTATCAGAAATATACTTCAAAATGAAAGTAAGGGGGCTTTCCATCACTCAACCCTTTTGGCTTCTACAACATGCACATGGCAGAGGACATACAAAAAAAAGGCAAAAACACATGTACTACAGGTATGGCACACCTGCCAGCCAATGCGAGGAAGGTAATACCACAACAGGTTGAAAGGGCTGCCATAACAAACCACCACAGACTGGGTGAGTTAAACAACAGATTCTTTTTTTACAGTTCTGGAGGCTAAGTTCCAGAACAGTGACAGCAGGGCTGGTTGGCTCTGCGGCTTCTCTCCCTGGGTTACAGACGGCTGCCTTCTGGCTGCCTCGTCACAGCCCTGCCATTCTCTCACATCCTGCATCTCGGCATGTCCAAACTTCCTTGTCCAATAGAGACAACTGTCAGCTTTGGATTATAGCCCACCCTAATGACCTTGATGTAATTTCATTAGCTTTGAAAGGCCGCCCCTGTAGATATGGTCACATCCTAGAAATCGGGATATAAGACTTCAGCCTGGGGATTTGGGGAGGGAGGCAAGGGAGCATGGGGAAATTCAGACCTTACCAACAACATCTCAAACTCCGCTTTGTTTTATAAATGAGAAGTCAGGCTCCAAGAGAAATCAAGTGTTGCTGGCTACATACAATTAGAACCAGAGTTCATGCTATTTCTCCTATTTATTCTTTTTTAAAGAAATATAAATCTAGGGCCTGGTGCATTAGCCTAGAGGCTAAAGTTCTCACCTTGCCTGCTCTGGGATCCCATATGGGTGCTGGTTCTAATCCCAGCAGCTCCATTTCCCATCCTGCTCCCTGTTCATGGCCTGGGAAAGCAGCTGCGGACGGCCCAAAGCCTTGGGACCCTGTACCTACGTGGTAGATCTGGTAGAGGTTCCTGATTCCTTGCTTCAGACTGGCTCAGCACCAGCCATTGTGGCCATTTGGGGAGTGAATCAGAGGATGGAAAATCTTCCTCTCTATCTTTCCTCCTCTCTGTATGTCTGACTTTCAAAATAAAATACAATAAAATAAAACAAAATAAAATAAAATAAAAAATAAACCTAGTTGGGAAGACAAAGTAGTACATGAGAAAATTTTAAGTGAGGAAGTATGAATACAGAGGTGCATATTCACTGGGCCTGTGTCATTATAAAGAATTTAGGCTTTTTAACCTCTTGTCTGCTCACACTAACTGGCAAGAACCAGAGTGCTGTGGTTATTTCAAAGATAAAGTTCTCTGTGTGTAATCAGATAAAAACAAAGCTTCAACCAACTAGAAACATTAGAAACAGCTTAATTTATGATATTTTTGGTAGTTAATTAAGAACTGACTCAATAATCACGTCTGCTTCAATTACTGTTGAAAACTTTTCAAATCGCTTGCGAGGCGGATGTACTGCACTCCTTGCATGCAGCAGAGACAAACTGCTGAAATCCCACATGGGCCGCCTTTTCTGATGCTTACTTAGCTCTGTGCTCTGCCTAGAGAGGGAAGCTCTACCCAGCAGTGCGGAGGCCGTTATCTGGGAGAGGAGCTGTCAAGCTTCTCAAGGCAGGCTGCATCCAGTTGTCTTCCTCTCCCTTAGCACTTGCCCCTGTGATGACGCTACCAGTTCCACCACAGAAGCTTTTGGCTTTGTTGAGCTCCAGTATCTGAGCTATTTTTTAATAGAAATTCTCTGAGTATAAATCACAAAAATACATTTATGGTTTGATCTGATCCTTCTTACTATTCCCTCTTTCTGAATAATGAGCAGTATTCTTATGAAAACTGGAATTCAGCTGTGATTTTTCAAACTGGATTGAATCAGATGAGTGAAAAAGGTGTGAACAGCACATCAGAATCTTGGAAGAGAGAGCAGATAACGAAGTGTAACATAAGCGTTAAAAACAAAATAGAATGGGGATAGGTGACACTGGTGCTGTGGCCAGCTCTGGACATTGTGGTTATTTGGGGAGTGAAACAGCAGATGGAAGAACTTCCTTTCTCTGCTTGCGGCCCGGGAAAGCAGTACAGGGTAACCCAAAGCCTTGGGACCCTGTACCTGCATGGAAGATCTGGAAGAAGCTCCTGGCTCCTGGTTTCGGATTGGCTCAGCTCTGGCCATTGCGGCTACTTGGGAAGTGAATCAGAGGATGGAAGATCTTCCTCTTTTTCTCTCCTCCTTTCTTTATATCTGGCTCTCCAATAAAAATGAATAAATCTTTAAAAAACAAAGTAGAGGGTGGTACTGTGGTACAGAATGTTAAGCTGCTGCCTATAGTGCCAGCATAATAATACAGACACCAATTTGAATCCTGGCTGCTCCACTTCTAATCCAGCTCCCTGCTAATGGTTTGGGAAAGCAGCAAAATATGACTCAAGTAGTTGGGCCTTTGCACTTGTGTGGGAGACCTGGCAGAAGCTCCTGGCTTCTGGCTTCGGGCAGGCCCAGCTGCAGTGCTGCAGCCATCTGGGAAGTGAATCAATGGATGGAAGATCTCTCTCTGTAACTGCCTTTCAAATAAATTAAAAAAAAATTTTATTGGAAAGATAAGAGGACAGAGAGGAAGCTCTTTCATCCCCAAGTGGCCGCAACGGCTGGAGCTGTGCTGATTCGAAGCCAGGAGACAGGAACTTCTTCTGGGTCTCCCGAGCAGGTGTATGGTCCCAAGGCATTGGACCATCCTTGACTGCTTTCCCAGGCCACAGGATGAGAAGCTGGATGGGAGGTGGAGCTGCTGGGATTAGAACCAGTGTCCTTATGGGATCCTGGTACGTGCAAGACAAAGACTTTAGCCACTAGACTGCTATGCTGGGCCCTAAATAAAATAAATCTTAAAAACAAAAGTAGCAGTGTCATCCAAATTTTTCCTGTGTTTTTAGTCACAGTATTTAATGCATGAAATTTTGAAAATGTTAAAGCAGGTACACACTGAAACAAAGGTCTAAAAGTAGAAAAGTAAACTTGTAATTCGCTAAACACAGTCAGATCCCTTTCTGAGCACACAAACCCTGACATTCTGTGTTTCTAGATCTTGTTCTCTTGGTAAACTGTGACAGCAGAAGTTGTACACTGTTCTTCCCCATCACTTTGTGGTACTTATCACATGTTAGCAAAGCTGGGGCCACCTGTTCAGGCTGAGAACTGCTCAGACCCCCTGAATCTCCAAAGGCAATTAAGACTTGGAATGTAGACATTTCTGATTTTCTGTTCCAGTCACATCACTCCTTGACATTTCTATAGAACATGTTATTTCCCACCTGCTGTCAAATTGTACATCACTGATAAGGTTCAAACTCATCCCACAGTAGGAGGGAGATAGCATGCCTCTAGCACAGGCCCGCCCATGTGTGCATGTGATTGGGTCTCCTAAAGTCTGTGCGACACTTGCCTCCAGCTTCAGGACATCATGCTGAAGTTTACGCTGAAACTCGAGGAAGTTTTTGATCGTCAGTTTCCCCTTGAGATCAGCTCCAAAAAAGTAGGTAGTAAGGGCTGAACATAAGCCAGACTTGAGGGTGTTACCAGTCGTAGGGCGATCTCGGTGACGCATCCCCATACTGGTTTGGGAGCGGATGATGCTCTGGACCTAAAAGAGAATCAAATCCCATCCAAAAACCATTACAAAGTGAAAAAACACAGAAAAGTAAGAATATAAACTCTTCTGTACTATTTGCCTGCACTGTTTAATTAGCACAGTGTACCATGAAGGATGCTATGACAGACTGGCTGCTTCCCTACCTCATTTCCTTTTCTTCTGGGGTACCAGCCAGAGTTCCTTACATAGCCTCCTCTGTGAGTGTATGTGGTTACAGAGCCCAGAACTAGCCAACAGAAAGCAAGTGGAAGTCATATGTCATTTCAGGCATATGATCCCCCATGTTGTTTCTATCTAGGAAGCCACATGAGGCCTGCAGGGTCACAACACACAAAGCACCCCAGTCTCTGAATCAATACTTAGCGACTTCTTATCACTCCTTTTAAACTGCATTTGTGTAAACAAATTCCTACTGTCTTCAGTTACTGAAATGTTGAAGATGTTTTATAAACTGGGTTTGAATTTCCATCACATTAGTGATCTATTTCATTAAATGCAAAGCCCTGTAATGTTCTTAATTTATCGAGCAGTCTTTGAACCTAGCAGTATGAGGAAGTAGGAAGAACAAAAGTTCTGAAGTCAGGAAAGACCTTTTTCAAACCCATCAAGTACTAGCAAGTTACTCAATTCCCAGTTTCTCAGTAAAGTGGGAATAGTATTTTTCTTTTTATTTACAGGGTTGTTGTTAGGATGAGAGATAATGTACACTAAGATCCCTGATGAGTTTTCCACAGAGAGAGATTTCAATAAATGATAGTTGTTACCATGTTGATTAGATATTTCATCATATATCATTCTTATTTAAGCAAAAATTTATCACTGTCTTTTAGTCTAACATAGTACTGACATAAAGATCAATGTTAAAATGCTAAGAATTTAATTTTCTTCCCCACAAGTACATTATACTAATTATTATGCATAACCAACAGAGCAAGGAGACAGATAATTCAAAATTGGTTGTAATTCAAGTTTTGATATTCTGTAACATTTACTTACCCTTTTACCAATTCAATTTGACAAATATATCCTGATTATGAACTATGTCTATTTGCTAAGGAATACAGAAAACAATTACACTTGGCTTTGCCTTCAAGGGGAACACAATTTATTAGGGGATGTTGACTTGTTATTGATGGATGCTAATTTGTACCCAAATGAAAAATAAACTGTAACTTCAGCATATTCTTTTAAAAATCTTTTAAGTTCAACATATTAATGATTGCTTCTTGGAAATTTGTTTATTGAGAGAGAGAGAGAGAGGGAGGGAGAGAGAGAGAAAGAGAATGAATGTGAGAGACAGAGACAGGGCTGTCATTAACTGGATTATTCCTCAAATACACACAATGGCAAGTGCTAGGCCAGGTCAAAGCCAGCAGCTGGTAACTCAATACAGTGCTCCAAGAGGGTGGTAGGGACCCAGTAATTTGGCCATCATCTGTTGCCTTTTTGGGTCTGCATCAGCATGAAGAAGCAATTGGGAATGGAACTGTGATATGAAACCCAGTACTCTGCTATGGGATGCAAGCATCCCACCAGTGTTTTAACTGCCAGACTAAAAACTTGCCCTATTTTGGTATATTATCATTCTTTTAAGATTTATTTTATTTGAAAGGCAGAGTTAGTGAGCGGGCAGAGTTAGAGTGTGAGTGGTGGTAGGAGGAAAGGAGAGGTGAGGAAAGAAGAGAAGAAAAAAGAGAAAAGATCTTTTATCTTGTGTCATTCCCCAAACGGCTATAATCTGGAGACATGGAGTCCGATTTAGTTACTCTGTAGTAAAAGCAGAATTGAGGCAGGCCACTTAACATGTATGGGTCTCCATTTTCCCATGGGAAAAATGCAAAGTTACAGTATATTACCTATACAGTTCCCTATAATCTAAATTAATATCTTAAATGGCTGTGATTTTTTTCAAGGGCGATGTTTCATCAATGTAAATTAAAGTTAGCTGATGTCTGTGTCTCAAAGCTCATGAAAACTGCCAAGACAAACACACAATGGAATTTACAATTATTTAAGATTTCAAGACCTCAAATACAAGACAATCGGAAGCTTACAATGTATTTTACCCCTACCTTTGATTTCATGTATTGAAATTCAGTTGCCAATGTGGTAGCAGTAAGAGGGTGGTTAATGTGATGAGAGTTCATGACTGGTGTGTGGGGGTGGAGCATTTGGGAGGTATTAGCATGAGATGAGGTGATGAAGGTGGTGCCCCATGATGACACTGGTATAGTGGCTTTCTATGTATGCTTACTCTGTCTCACCACATGATGCCCTCTGCCATGTTATGATGCAGCAGGCAGGCCCTCGGCCAGATGCCTGCACCATGAAACCTCTCTTCTTAAAACATCTTTATTTATATGAGGCAGGTAAAAAATGATTTTTATGAAAGACAAAGTGGGGGGAGGAGAAAGAGAAAAAGAGAGTGAGCAAGAGAGAGAAATAGAGTGAGCGAGAGAGAATATGAGTATGTTTCATCTATCAGTTCGCTTCCCATATGGCCACAACCAGCCAAGGCTGGGCAAGGCTGAAGCCAGGAACCCCATCCAGATCTCCCAAATGACCAGCAGGGACCTTAGTACTTGAGCCATCACCTACTGCTTTCCAAGCTGTGCATTATTAAGAGGTTGGTTTGAAAGCAGAACTGAGATTCAATCCCAGGCCCTCCAATATGAGATGTGGATGTTTCAAGTGGCAGCTTAACCCTCTGTGTCACAACACCTGCCCCAGACCTCTCTTCCTCTCAAATTATCTGGTCTCAGGTATTTCGTTAGTGACAAAAAATGGACTAAGCCATCAGAGCAAAGCTTTTTATTTAAAGGCAATGCATAATTTATTTTACCTGCCAGAATGTAAGTACTGAAGGATTCTCAAATCGAGCAAACCAGTATGGAGTATCAGTGTCAGGATCTGCCAGGATTTACATTTTGCCTATAGCTATAAATACTGCAGTTCATGTCCTTCCTCTGGCAGTAGGTTAAAGTATTTTTCCCATAGAAAACATATCTACTAGCAGTAAAAAGTACAATGCTAAGAGTGTGTGTGTGTGTGTGTGTGTGTGTGTGTGAAAAAGGAGTGCTTTTAGGGAAAACTGGCTAATGTGACAGCATCTTCATTACTGATTAATTACAGCACAGTCCAACTATCAGTATTCCTCCACTTATTTTAAAACATTTTCAAATAGCAGATATTAAAAGTGGTGTTGAGCCCAGGGTTTAAGATGAACTGGCTCCACAGTGACGTACTTGTGTGCAATTCCTGTCTCTGGCTCCCAATTTTCCTGTGCACACAGACCTTATGAGGCAGCAGCAGTGACTCAAATAATTGGGTTCTAGCACTTATGTGTAAGACCTGGACTGTGTTCCTGGCCAGTGGCTTTGGCTCAGACTGGTAGAAGCATCTGGAGAACGAATCAGCTGATGGAAGGCCCTGCTCCGCTGCTTTCCCGGTCACATTGGCAGGGAGCATGGAGTATTGCAATGGAGGTGGAGCAGCTGGGATTTTTGGCACTCACGTGTGATGGCAGTTTTGTAAACAGTGATTTACCTCATTATGCTACAATGCTGTCCTCAAAATATTACATCTAAGAAATTTTAAACATCACTTAAAGATTTCTGTAAGTATACTTGTGTTTGGAGAAGACAAACACAAAGAAGCAGTCCTTACAATTTTTCAGGTTGCAAATATTTTCATAAAACATATTTAAAGAACTCTTTGTCAGGCACAGTCCCTGCTGGTGAGCACAAGAACAGAGGCTGGGAGCAGCCCAGACCAGGCCATGTTTTTTTTTTTTTCTTTTTTTAAAGATTTATTTTATTTTTATTGGAAAGGCGGATATACAGAGAGGAGAGACAGAGAGGAAGATCTTCCGTCTGATGATTCACTCCCCAAGTGAACGCAACGGCCGATGCTATGCCAATCTGAAGCCAGGAGCCTCTTCTGGGTCTCCCACAGGGCATAGGGTCCCAAAGCTTTGGGCTGTCCTCGACTGCTTTCCCGAGCCACAGGCAGGGAGCTGGAAGGGAAGCGGGGCTGCCGGGATTAGAACTGGCGCCCATATGGGATCCCGGGAGTGCAAGGCAAGGACTTTAACCACTACGCCACCGTGCCGGGCCCCAGACCAGGCCATGTTTGTTGGCATATGTGTGGGTCAGGTCTGGGGGTAGGACTAATTCATAGCACCAACTGGCAGATGTGACAACCAAGATGGCTGCATGGGTCAGGACTTGGGGCTAACTGAGCTGTACTTGGCTGTAATATCTGCCAGCATGATCTGGAACTGGGGGCACACCAGATGGAACCAGACTGCAACAACCACTGGCAAATGCCAAGGTAAGGCGGGCCGTTCCAGATTGGGCTGCAGCACCCCGCAGCACACATAAGACCTGTGGTAGGGAAGCAGGCTCAATGGGAGTCTGCGGGGGTTCCCCTGCTGGGCTACTGTTGCCACCGGTGAGTGTGACAGCTGGGACTTGGGGTGGACCAGGCTGCACAGGGCTACAAACCCATTGGCCTGTTTGTGAGGTGGGTTAGGGGGAAAGCCAGGCTGGGCTAAGGGTATCCATGGGTGCATGTAGGAGTCAGAATAAGTGCAGGCTGGTTGGGCTTTGCCACAGCATCAGTTGGCAAGGGCTAGGACTTGGAGCAAGTCCTGTCAGGCCAGACTGTAGAATCACCTGGAAAGTACAAGATCTGGAACTGGAAGTGGGCCTACTAGGGAAACTGGGCATTCCTTTGAGGGACTACATTGACGAGCATGAGCATCAGGGCTTGGGGCAGGCCTGGCTAGACTGGTGGTAACCCCCACCAGCATAAGTGTGGGTTGGATAATGAGATAGGTCAGGTTGAGCTAGAAGCACTCACTAATGTGTATGAGAGCCAAATAGGATATAGGTGGCACAGACTGGGCTAGTCTGCTGCACATACCAGCATATTCAAAAACCAGGGCTGGGAGCAAACCTGGTGGGAGTTATTGGGAATCACTCTGATTAGGATGCAGTTCCTGATGGTGTGAAAGCTGAGTGTGTGGTGGTCAGTGTTAGGCCAGCCAGGTCACAGCACCTGCTGGTTTGTGTAAGAGATGGGGTTGGGGAGAGAACTACACAGGCAACTGCCATCACCAGTGTGTGTGTTGGCTGATGTGGGTGATGGACTGAGCTGGCCCCAAGCTGGTTGGCACACACAGGAGTAAGGTCTGGGGACATTTCAGGCAAGGTTTCTCTGGAGATCCCTGCAACTGGACCACTGGACTCAGAACTCCAACCATGGGGAAAATCACGGGATCTATGGTCTAACCGTGGAGTGCATGTGTCAGAACAGGTCTCCTCAGTTGCTGAAGCCTATATAGTGGACAGGGTGTTAAGATGCACTTGGGGGGCAAATCACTGAGGATATCTGGTACCACGACATAGGATGGAAGGCAGAACAAACTGGACAACTCTCTGGTCAAGCTTTGACAGCAAGTATCTGGGCGAGTGGGGACTCTAAGGTGGACTGTGTCAGCCAATGGACCTTGGAAGGATTTCCTCAACCTTGGAGTAAAGAAATCAACAGCACATTAGAACTACAGAAACCACTAAAGCAGTACCCTGGGAACATGCTCCACCTCGGCATCCTGAGATGACATCGGGTAGCCATGTCCCATCCCCAGGTACTGGTGCAGTTAGGATGCTAGGATCAGCCCTCTCCTCTTTTCTTCCCTTTCTTTTCCCCAGATATATGAAGGAAAAAAAAAATTGACAGAATTGTCTCATGCACTTTCCCCTATTTCTCAACCCCTCCCACCCTCCACATGGGCTTGCATCCTTCCTAAATATGTAATCATAAAAAATAAAATTTCATTAAAAAAACCATATTATTTGGAAAACTTTTGTTAAAGGCATCACATCAAACAAATCAATTAAACTAAACATGTGAATGCTTTCCGTATGCTATGTACTATGGAGAAAGCCATGAGAAACAGAGCGCATTTTGAAATAGAAGCTCATTCCTTTTCTTCTGTCTCACAATTGATTCTTATCACTTTTCAGATAATACTATTATCCTATTCAAGACCGTTTCGGTTATGGCCTTGAATGAATATACCTTGAGTGAATGTTAGTATAATCAATATGAGATTTTTCTTTTAAAAACCATTTTTTTCCCCTAAATTAACTGTTTTATGATCTACTATAAAATGAATCAAGGAAAGGGATCTCTGTGACAGATGGGTGAGAGAAAACTTACAATTAGTATCTGTAATTGTTCAGTGCTTTTCAGTCATTTGTGCTCAGATCTAATCAAAGTGCCTCTGGGAAGAGATGCTTGAAAGGGCAGCTAAGTATTAGATTGCAGGGTAGGCTTTGGCCTAGCTGTTAAATATCACCTTGTATCATGTAACATTAACTTTAGGAAGAGTGATGGTGAAATACTCTGAGGTCTTCATAGTGATTCCATTTAACTTTTGATATACTTGAAAAATAGGCTGTAATCCCACTGATTTCTCACACGGGAAATAAAAAAAAAAAACATACAAAAAGTATTTTCAAATGATTAAGTCAGATGTTTCCTAAGAATGTAAGCCATAGAAAAACAAAGCAGAGAAATACCAAGGAGAGCTGTTTACTCAAATGCTAAATCTAAGGGACCAGCGTCGAAGTATGGAGAGAAAACACTGCCTACGAAACCAGTATACCATGTGGGTACCAGCTCATGTCCTGCCTGTTCTACTTCTGATCCAGCTCCGTCCTAATGACCTGGGAAGAGCTGTGGAAGATGGCCCAAGTGCTTGGGTCCCTGCATCTATGCAGGAGACCTGGGTGAATTTCCTGGCTCTGGGCTTCCATGTGACCCAGTCCTGGCCTTTGCAGTGAACCAGCAGATCGAAGATCTCTCTCCTCTCTGTTAACTTAAGATTTTCACATAAATAACTAAACAATTTAAAACTGCCACCTCATGAGAACCATTTTCCAAAAATTTGTTTTTAGCTGCTTGAAAGGTAGGATGATAGAGAGAGAGAGAGAGATTGATTTTCCCTCTGCTGGTTTACTCCCCCAGTGTCTAAAACAGTCAGGTCTGGGCCAGGCTGAAGGCAGGTGCTTGAACATTACCCAGGTCTCCAGTCTCGGCAGCAGTATTTGAGTCACCACTTGCTGCCCTCAGGGAAATACTAGCAGCCAGATGGATTGGAAGTGGCAATCTGCTAATGGGATGTGAGTGTTCCAAGCTGTAACCTAAGCTATTGCATCATTCCATAACTACTTTTTGTTTTAAATAAAAGTTTTCATATCAAACATCTCTATGATCAATAATACAAATTACACCTGTTCAACAAGATCAATTACAAGAGACCATATTAAACAAAGTTAGTACTCCTTTCCTTGACAAGTGAACAGATGAGGAAAGAGAAGTCATGCCAACAACAAAGCCCATGTGCCCTAAATGTAAACCTAGGAGTTTAGAGTCTACAATCAGTATAGAATTGATGGCAATTTTGTTCCTGAGGGTGTATTAAATAATTTTTGAGGTCATTTAAAAACTATGGTTATTCTTTTTGTATTTGCTTTTTCTTTCCCCTTTTGTCTCCACTATCCTTTTACCTCTTTTTCTCTTTTTAAGTTTATTGGAAGCCCTCTCTTAGCATTTAATACTTGAAAGTCCTTAATCTACTTCTGGTAATATCAGTAGTTTTTCTCCAGACATTGCTTCCTAAAAATGACCACTATATATTAGACAAAAGGCATCAATAATTACTGAAGGCACTAGAGAAAAGATTATGGGCAGACACTGAGGTGGAGTTGAGACTTGGCACTGCATGAATTTCTCACTTTAGACCACTTTGAGCTGAAAGTCTCCAGAATGTAAGAATTACATAAAATTTCAGTAAGAGGTCCTTAGCTTTTCTGACTTGAAAAACCAGAGAACAGAATTTGAAGCATCCACAGGCACTAGAAAGTAGGGGGAAATCCCCAAAAGAAAGCCTCCTAGATTCCATTCCTGTACACCCTGGGAGGCAGCAGGTGATGAATGCTCTCCTGCCACACACATGTGAGACTAGGAATGAGTTTTAGGTCTTTGGAGAGTAAATCAGCAGGTGGAAGATCTCATATATCTTTTTGTTAGTTTTTCACATAAAATGAAAACAGTTTAACAGCCAGATAAACAAAACTAGAATTCTTATGATAATTAGAAAATTTCATTACAAAGAGGGTAGGGACATAGAACCCAGGAATAAAATTGGAAGTCAAACAGTAAAGGCAGTGCATTTAAATCCAATCAAATCAAAGGAAGACATTGTGACAATAGGTAAAAAAGCAAAACCCATTTGAAGGTCTAACACACTATCCAGAAAAGATTTACTTTAGGATGAGGGGAAAAAGCTGACAACAGAACAACAAAATCATTAATAACACAGGTTAAAAAACCATGCAAACTAAAATACTCGGAAACTTATAAAACACTTCTAAGGTAATGAATCAAGAAGAAAGTCACCTGGGAAACACAAACTATTTAAAACTGAAAGATAATAAAAAGTATAACATATCAAAGTTTGTGGGAATACGGTGATAGCAGTGCATAAAAACAGCTATCCTTAAATGAAAATATTAGAAAATTCCCCAAGTCAATGTACCATTTTAAGAGGTTTGAAAGAAATCAAAATAAATAGAAGGAAATAAATAAAAGCAAAAATCAGCTAGTTAGAAAACAAACTGTAGCAAAACTAATAAAGCTAAGTGTAGTTCACTGAAAATAACGCAATAGCTAAACCCACAGCTGATGGGAAAAACAGAAGGCAGGCAGATCATCATTACCAGGAATGAAGAAGCAGCTAGCATTACAGATCCTATCACCACTAAAAGAATAACAATTAGGGAACATTATCATAAGACTATGCTAATTAACAATTCACATGTAAGGCTAATTTGATGGACTGAGGAAACATTCAGGCAAATCAAAAGGAAGGCAAAAGAAGTATTCTAAGAAGGATTCACAAATCAAAGGATAGATTCAGTACAAAAAAACTAATTTCCTGAATTAAAAAGATATCGAGGCAATATAATTCTCATTTCAGGGCTACAAATAAGATTCAATTAGCTCAAATAAGTGTATTATTAAAATAGACTGAGAAAAAAAGGAAGAATAAATCAAAGAAAATGAGCAAAACAAGTTAGTTCTATTTATTGATTTAACAAATGTATTTGGAAGGGAGGGAGAGGGAGAGAGATGGAGAGGGAGGTTGGGAAGGGGAGAGTGGACACATCCCCGGCTTTGCTCCCAGTGCAGCAGAGGCCCTCAGAGCCGGGAGACAAAACTCAATTAAGGTCTCCCATGTGCGTGGCAGAATCCCAATTATCTGAGCCATCACTACTGCATCTCAAGGTATGCATCAGAAGGAAGCTGGAGATGGGAGTAGAACTAGGTTCCAATCCAGACACTCTTATACGGCACATAAGCCTCTCTAAGCACCAGACCAACTGTCCAACCCTGGTTTTATTTATAATTATCTAAAGCTTCATCTAACACCAGTGACACACTTTTCCAAAGGCAGAATTTCCACAGAAATACAATCCTTTTTTAAAACGCAAAAGAGAGTGTAAACATTCATGGTTGCAAACTGCTCTAGTTAAGGTATCATTTTTCTTTCTCTTACAGAAATCATCTGGGAATACCATGTAATTCATCCTTGTAGTATGAAAGTCTCTGGCTCATAGAAGCTTTCTGATAAATGCTGAATGAGCACAGCCCCAAGAGCCACAAGTTGGCCTCCTAAGTAGAGGCACCGCCGTCTAACTCACGTTGTAGAATCAAGGCAGCTGTGACCTTAATCATATGCTCAAGCAATTCCTTGTACTTGGGATGAAAACAAAGAAAAATAATCCCTCTATTCAGAGACTTGAGAAATGCCCCATTACATATTTCAAAAACTGGGACAGCCTCTGTGCATGAGGCTGAGGGTAAAGTTACTCCAAGACACAGGAAGACATGCTTTAAACACAAACATGTTTAATGGAATTCTCTAGAGAAACTTGCCTGTTCAAACTCCTCCATGTCTACTTCTCCATCTCCATTCAAGTCAAACATCTTGAAGGCAATTTCAAAATTCCTCTGAGGAGCTGCAAGTAAAAAGGAGAGAGGAAGAAAGGCAGTGAGGGAAAAGAAAGACATTTAGAAGACGCTGACCAGAAAGAAATAAACACTAAGATGTAAATGTTATTGCATTTATCTAAACCATTAATAATTTAAAATCAAGATAATTTTTACTATGACCAGTAAAAACAATTAAACTTTTTTTTTAAAAGATTTATTTTTATTATTATATTTTTAGTTGGAAAGGCAGGTATACAGAGAGAAGGAGAGACAGAGACAAAGCTCTTCCTTTCACCAGTTTACTCCCCGAGTGGCCACAATAGCCAGAGCTGAGCTGATCTAAAGTCAGGAGCCAGGAGCCTCCTCCAGGTGCCCCACATGAGTGCAGGGTCCCAAGGCCTTGGGCCATCCTCTATTGCCTTCCCAGCTCACAAGCAGGGAGCTGGATGGGAAGCAGAGCAGCCGGGACAAGAACTGGCGCCCATATGAGATCCCAGCACATACAATATAGGGATTTAGCGATTAGGCTATTGCACCAGGTCTAAAACAGCAATTAATATTAATATTCTATACTCTTTTTCTGAAAATTTTCAGTTTTGAACCCCCCCCCCCGCTCAGTCACCAAAGAAATATTTATTTAATTGAAAGGCAGAGTGCTAAAAAGAGGCAGAGATCTTCTATTCATTGGTTCACTCCCTAAATGGTTACAACAGCCAGAGTTGGGCCATGTTGAAGCTAGGAGGTTGGGAACTCCATCTGGATGTCCCACATGAGTGGCAGGGACCCAAATACATGGGCCAACTTCTGTTACTTTCCCAGGCACAACAACAGGTTGCAGAAATGAAAATGAAACAGCCAGAATTTGCACTGGCCCTCTGAAATGTGATGCCACTGGTACAAACAGTAGCTTATCCCACTGTGCCATGATTCAGGCCCCTAATATATATAATAGGTTCTTAATACACACACACACACACACACACATCCTTTTTTTGGGGGGGTAGATAATATCCTTTTAGCTGTGCAATATTAATGCTGCTCCTCTGTTGATTTAATCATAGCACTATTTACACAGGCAATTTACATTGCTGCAAACTAGTTGAAATGTGACATCTTTGTCTTGCCTTTAAAATAAGGCTGCTTCCCAAGATCAGTAAAAATAATGCTTCAATACTATAAACTGCTAAATATAAAAATGAAAATAGACACAATACAGCTGAATAGTACCCTATAGCCATTTTAAGGTATATAGCAGCTGGTTGTGTATAACCTAAAATTGAAAGGTCAATGAAGTAGTCACAGGATGTGGATAAGAATTTGCATTTTCTAACATATTTGTTACTCAATACCATGATAATTAACTCATAGTGTTGTAAATTGTTGTGGATGTTTTGTTGTGGCTTTTCACTGGATGAGATTATATTCTCCCAGCTCTGATTTCAGACCAGAGATGGTCTCCCGAAGAAACTGCTGAATTTATCTGGACAATAAGATTCTGGACTCTGTCATGGTACATGCTTGCAATGAAGGAATCATGACTGGATTTGAACTGTAATACTGCAACAAGGTGGAGGAACCCACCATGGGGGGAGGGCATAGAGAGGGGTTGGGGAAATCCCAGAGACTATGAAATTGTATCATAAAATGAAACAAAATTAAAAAATAAGGCTGCTTTCTATTGCATTCTTTCTAGTGTCTCCATTGTGAGTACAGTCAGGAGTTCTGTGCCTGGTACTTTGCCAACAGGAATAATGGGAAGCTACTTTCTCGTACTAGTTTACTTGTTATCATTACAGCCCGGTGACCAGACAGCAAAGCATTCTGTAGGCGACTCCACCCCCAAATTACAATCATGCCAACTGTATATACAAGTCACAAATATAGTTAATTGTTAAAATTAAGCTGAGGTTGAAAAAGCAAAATTAAAAATATAAAGTCTGACAAGATGATGTATTTTCTTTCCCTTAAGTGAATGAAGAAAGCTCCTCATTACATCTTTAGCATTCATAGATCAATCAAAATATAACTTGTGCTCTAGAATAAAATATACTTAGCAGGCCTCCTCTCCCTTACCATGCTAAATGCTTTGGTTAAAAAAAAAATAAACACAAAAAACCCAAGTTGTCTGTTTTCTTCCATTGGTGCTTCAACCTTAAAAAACAGTAGAGGGAAAAACCCCAAAATATTATACCTTAATTTCTCTGAATTAAATTTTAGTTGTAATCTTTACTACATTAAACAAAGATTATCTACATACCAAAAACTAAAAACTGTCTATTACTAATGCAGAATTATAGAGTCTCTACACACAGCTTGCTCCGAAATTTGTCAACAGTAACATCTTCTAGCCTTTAATTAGATCTTCAGCTAGTTGGCCAGGCAGGCTGCTGAGGGCCTGGTGCTGAGCTCTCTGCCTCACACACTGTTTCCAACAGAGCTGCTCTTCTGGAGGCTACGATGCTTACTGCTGGAGAGGGAGCACCTGGCAGAGAGCTTTCACTATTGTCCCTTGTCAAAATTTTCACACCACTCTGAATCTCTTACTGAGGGAGTTAACGATGTCACACTGAACTGGATCATTTCAAGCTATTACCTGATTTTGTGTTTCCAATTCCCAGAGTTCATTTATTGTTTAAATAGGAGGAAACTTGGGTTCACGGCAGTAACTGACTAGCTCAAACATTACAGAGCAAAAACATGGCACAGCTGGGAAGTGAACTTAGTTAATGCTGACACTGTGGCCCACAAACGTTCCATGGTGCTCCACCACATCCAGTGTGAACACTGCAGCACGCAGAGCAAGAAACACATGCTCTCCAAGCTGGTATGTCTTGACCTAGAAACAAAACTCAACTTACTGCTTTTGCAAATCTCTAACAACTCGAGTTCCAAGTTGCTTGTCTCAGGGAGAAATCCAGCATTAAGGAAACAGAGCATAAATTATGATCAGTAGCTGCGGTTTGGCTGTACTAACTGGGGACTCAAAGAAAACATGAGACTCTCAGGATACATAGTTTGAAATCCTAAATATGTCTCCTTAGACAGGAATGTGTTCTCCTATTATTCACTGTCTTCCACTTGGTCCACTCCACTCCTAAATGGGACAGTGACACAATTCAGCAATAGAAAAGAGCTGCTACTGTCTGAAGGATGAGTTGGAAAAGAAGAGTCAGCTTCGGCAACCAGGGAAACTCTTGTAAATGTTGACAAAGTGAACTGAGGTGATGGCAGTGCTCACACAGAGAAGAGGAGGGAACAAATCTGAAGCACTTTAAAAAGACAAAAATTATGTAACTTAATGATTAGTTAGCTGCGATGTGTTGAGAATGAAAAGGAATGGCAGCATGGCTGCCTTACACTATTGGGTAGCATGCATATTATCATCTAAGTGGTAAAATAGATATAAAAGGGTTGAGGAATAAAATGAGTCCAGATGGGAATCTGCTGCAAGGAAGGGATATGTAACACATTCAGATGGATACTGAGGACAGAACTGGGAAGGGTGGCTCTAAAGCTCAGAGAGGGCCACAGGCTGGGAGCTACGGACACACAGGTAATGAATGGCCAACAGCTTGAAATGAACTTACCCCAGCAGAACTGAGGAGTGGGGAGGAGGGGGGCAGGCAGAAGGCAGGGGAAAGCCGACATTTATGGGGCACAGAAAGGGACAGGAGGCAGTGACAGGGAGGAGGTGGCACTGCGACACAGGGAGGAACACAGACTGAATGAGCACAGATGCGATGGAGTTCAGTGGCAGCCAAGTCAAACCGTTTCTACCATGAATGAAAGCAGCACTTCCTACTTCACAGCAGTTTCCCAGAATGTTTATTGTTTCAGCTTTATCATTATCTTTTATCCTGAGTGTCCTGAAGTTTCCACAAAAGTGTGATCCCAGATCATTTAAGTGACTGAATGACTTAGTCTGGCAAATCACACTTAGCATTTCTTCCACCAGCCAAGGTTAAGTCCATTTTACCATTTTACACCCCATATACTGCTCAAGGTTTTTCTTTTTAGTACAGTGTAGTTACTTTTGAACAGAGTATGTGGTTCCTGTGGATTTTCTCATAGTGCTTGGAAAGCTGTCAGTGTGGACACATGAGGCTCTGCCCCGGCTGGTGGTCTGGCCCTTTGCAGGCGAGCTGGGCAGCAGCCCTACAGTCTCACGTGGGCCTCACCAGCCTGGCAGGCAACCATTCTAGATGGAGGTCTCTCAGTCCAGCCAGTCCTATGTGCTGATCACATCAAAGCATGGGAGATAGGCCCCAAACCCAGCTGCTTTTGGGTGACACACACTGCACAGATCATGCTGTCAGAAATTCTCTTGTAAACTTCCCCACCTCCTCTTCAATGCAGACTTCAAGGTTATTTTTAAATTGAGCTATTCTGGAAAGCTTCAAGGTGTCCAGGGTCCTGGGGTTTAGGTTAGCTCAAATCTGTCTACTCTGAGAGAGGAATTCTTTGGAAGCTCAGACTACTGAGTAAATAATGAGGTTTCTACCTTCTCTGGTATTATTTTGAAACTTTAAGCCACAGGGCCTACATTAGCAGGAAGCTGGAATTGGGAACTGAAGCCAGAAATTGAACCCAAGTACTCCAATGTGGAATGTGGGCATCCCAGCCAGCATCTTTTTTTTTTTTTCTTCCTTAAAGATTTACTTATTTTTATTGGAAAGGCAGATATACAGAGAGGAGAAGAGACAGAGAGCAAGATCTTCCATCCAATGGTTCACTCCCCAAGAGGCTGCAAACGGCTGGAGCTGAGCCAATCAGGAGCCAGGAGCCAGGAGCCAGGAGCTCTTCCAGGTCTCCCACAGAGGTACAGGGCCCCAAGGCTTTGGGCCATCCTCAACTGTCCTCCCAGGCCACAAGCAGGGAGCTGGAAGGGAAGTGGGGCCACAGGGATTAGAACCGGCGGCCATATGGGATCCTGGCACGTGCAAGGCGAGGACTTAAATCACTATACTATCGTACTGGGCCCCCCAGCCAGCATCTTAACTGCTAGGTCAAATGCAACCCATTCCCCAAGCCTATAGTTTCTACTGGAAAAAAAAAAAAAAAGAAATTTTTTTGAGGCAAAATCTAGATAAATCTGGGATTATCAGAAACCTATGGACAAATCAGGAGTTGAGATAGGCTTACACTCAAGAGTATATAAGATGGGGCCTGGTGTGGTAGCCTAGCTGCTAAAGTTAAGATGTGGTTTTAAACTATGTATCAATCATTGTATTATATGCCTCTCTTCATTAGCCTATAGCTACCCTCTGTATGTGTATGTGTGCTTGTCTCTATCTCCATATATCTATATGTGAATACTTGCTAAGATGCTGGTAAAAGAATCAAAAGGAAAGACAAATCAGTTCTAGTCCCCAATTTTTCTTTGGATTCTTAATTTTGATGTTAAATTGGGCACAGTGCTAAGAAAAATATTTGGAAAGAAGGGTGAAGAGCGACAAAGATGTAACATTTGTCAGCTTAGTAAAAAGTTGGCTTTCTACAGTTAAATTAGCCTAAAGGAAGCCTAATTCTAGTCTACACTCATGGAGAGACTGAAGCGAGAACACAAACCTCGCACAGATGGCACTGGCTCTGTGAGCAGAGGTGAGCAGCAGGCACCCTGCGCCAGAGGCTGGAAGATGGTGATCTGTGCTGCAGAGTGGAAACAGTTGAAAAATTGTCACCCATCTTTCCCCCAGGAGGCAAATCTCACCCTAACAAACATACGCATTGAATGGAACAGACTGGAAAGCAGAATGTACTTAGGGGTGTGTGAGGCAAGGTGTTAACAACACGAGATGAACTCGGCCTTCCTCTTTCTGATAAGCCCATTTTATGAATCAGAGCTCCCACTGTGGTGGGGAGGATTGTGGCAGAGTGGGTTAAACCAGCTCTTGGGACACCTGTATCCATACCGGGGTGCCAGTTTGGGTTCTGGCTACTTCACTTCCAACCCAGCTTCCTAATACATCCTAGGAGGCAGTAGACAAGACTTCAAGTATGTGGGCTCCTGTCACCCATATGAGAGACCTGGGTGCAGTTCTGGACTCCTGGCTTTGGCCAGGTCCAGCCTGGATGGTGCTGGAATTTGGGGGAGGGGGTGAACTAATGGATGATCGATCACTCTCCTCTCTGTGTTGGTCTCCTGCCGTTCAAATAAAAAATCGTAAAATAAAAAAGGAAAAAAGGGAAAGCTCTGATTGCAACACAGCGTCCTAAATGCTTCCTGCTTGCCATTCTTGTTCTTACAACGGGAATTACAGAGGGTCCTTTCCATAATGTATGCAGCTGTGTCTGTCCCAACAAGGCAATTTTTTTCTACTCAGCTGACAGAATCTGACAATTGGGAAGTCTAAATGCTCTTCTGCCTTTGAAAGTTCCCTAAGAGACTTTATTATACACACACACACACACACACACACACACACACACACACACACACACAGAGTTGGCAGGGACCTAACTACCTAAACCATGACGTCTGCTTTTAGGGTCTGCATTAGCACGGAGCCAGATTCTAGACCAGAGCTGGAACTCAAATCTGGCACTCTAACATGACATGCAGGCATCCTAATCAGACGTTCACTGCTAGGCCAAATGCCAGCAGACCACTGCTTTTAACATTGGGCATTCAACTACACTCTGCAAAAACCACCTCTGTGGCAGATGAGTGAGCAAAGAAAGACTGAAATTAACATATAATTGTCTAGCGGCTTCAAGAATCAACATATCTAACCTGGCCTGAGATGACGTATTAGACATCCAATGTATTTTGTCCATTAAGATATTACAGATACATGAACACATTTAACTAACTCTAAGTCTTTGTTTTCTTCTTCTCTGAAAGAATCTAACACCTTTTGATTTCTGCTGACCAGCAAAAAAGGAACTTGTGGATTTTACAGAACCATTAAACAGAAATAACTAAAAGACAGGCTTTACAAACAGTAAAGATTATTTCAATGAGGTATGAAAAGACAGAAAGAAAACAGAAGTAAAGACTTTGGTTTTTTTCCTAGGAGACAGACTGGAAACCTCTGGGGGAGTTTTTGAGCAAAGGGATGCTATGATCTATTTAAATTTATCAGCAGTATACTGCATACTATGTTCCAAGTAGACTTAAAGGAATAGGGGTGAAAGAAGGGTGACTCATTAAAAAGGTGATGAAGTAAAAATCCAAGTGAAATATGAAAATCTCTTAGACAAAAATAGTAGCAGTGAGTGTAACTGAAAAATGATGGGGTTCTGGATTATTTCAAGGTATAACTGACAGGATTTCCTGAGATGAGAAATATAAATATTCAGACTATTTTAAAAATGTTGATGTAGATGTATGTGTGCATGCACATGCATTTTCTTCTCATAATATTATCATATTACAAATAGCTACATTTTGACTCATCAATATTTTATGAACATTTTCTATGCCTGCAAATATCCGGATAATGTATTAAGGATGTCATGGAACTTCACTGCATAAATTTGCTGTAATTGGTTCAGATATTTATTTGATATCTGAATTCTTTCCAATTTAGTTTTTTCCAATTTGGAATCATATTATACATGTGATGCGTTAGCCAAAACTTGCAGAAAAGGAATTTCTGAGTCAAAATAGTAAGCACTTAATGAAATAGTTTGATAAAGATTCGAAAAATGTCATGACAATAATTTATGTTCTCATCACTGTTACAGGCAAATAAAGTGTCAATCTAAATACTTCACTCTGGCACAAAGTGGTTTTGGAAACATTTATTGACTTAGTAGTCAAAAGAGAGGAGGAACAACAAACTGTCTCTTCAAAGGGGTTAAGAGCTGGGTGTTTGCCACAGCTAGAAGGAAGAGCTAAGACTTACACCTATTTTGCGCCCATTTCAGAATCCTTGGGTTCAAATCTGAGCTCTGCATTTAATTCAGTTTTCTGCTGCTTCCGCGCTAGGTTCTCAGCTCTGGCCAGTCCTGGTTGCTGTGGGCAGTTAGGGAATGAACCAGAGGTTCAAAGACACATTCCACATCTCTGTCTCTGTTTTTTTATATAATAAATACATTTTAAAAGGTTTATTTATTTTTATTGGAATGACAGATTTACAAAGAGAAAGAGGAACAGGGAGGTCCACTGGTTTATTTCCCAAATGGTCGTAATGGCCAGAGTTGAGCTGATTAAAGCCAGGAGACAGGAGCCTCTTCCAGGTCTCCCACGTGGGTGCAGGGTGAGGCTTCCTATACTGCCTTCCCAGGCCACAAGCAGGGAGCTGGATTGGAGGCGGGGCGGCCGTGACATAAACCGGTGCTCATATGGGATGTAGGTGCTTGAAAGTAGAGAATCACCCTGTTGAACCACAGTGCTGGCCCCAATAAATACATTTATAAAAAACAGACATAATTAACTCTAAAATTTTATCTCAGTTTCTTGGTGTCCGTTAGCCCTTTGGAACATGTTAAATTTAAGGACTCTATCTCATTTAGTTTTGGAGAGTGAGCTGAATTCTAGACTGGTAAGCTACTCAAGGTACATGATCCAGTCATGCTTCTACACTTTGTGTAGCTCCTACACAGATTCTGTGAGTTACTACTGGTCTACAGTCAATGACAGGGCAGCCAGGAATCCATTAGAACAGGCGGAGAGTAGGTATGCTCCTGTCCCAAGCAGCATTCATTAGGGGAGAATGTGGTTAGAAGATCCACGTACTTTTCTACTCCAGCAAATTCTGAGTATGAAGGAAAATGCTTAAAAATTTAATGTACTCCAGGCCTGGCGCGGTGGCGCAGTTGTTAAGGTCCTCGCCTTGCACGCCTGGGATCCCATATGGGTGCCTGTTCTGTCCTGGCAGCCCCGCTTCCCTTCCAGCTCCCTGCCTGTGGCCCGGGAAAGCAGTCGAGGACGGCCCAAGGCGTTGGGACCCTGCACCCGCGTGGGAGACCTGGAAGAGGCTCCTGGCTTTGGATCGGCATAGCATCGGCCGTTGCGCTCACTTGGGGAGTGAATCATTGGATGGAAGATCTTCCTCTCTGTCTCTCCTCTCTGTATATCCGCCTTTCCAATAAAAAAAAATAATAATAATAAAATTTAATGTAATCCATTGACTCAGTCTTTTTTTATATGAGTATTTGATAACCCTAAGATGATAACACTACACAAATAAAATATTATTATCAATACACACAGACTCTGCAATGGCTAAAAAAGAGTCTTTATTCATTTTTGCATCTTAGTGTGATTTGGCTGCATGTTGGCAATTGGCAAGGCTTTCTAAACAGCACTACAGGTTAAGAATCTGTTTAAAAATAATCTCTTTGGCAAGGTACATATGCTTATTCTAACTGTTTTTCTTCCATTTATATTTTTTTTCTGGAAAATAGTTTAGTCTTGATTCTCTACAAGAAAAAAAAAGATTTATAATTTTACTGCTGAAGAAAGAAATAATCGATGTTATTCGTTCTCAGCAAACACCGCATCTTTGAGCTTTCACTCAGTTGTTGTTGCTAGATAACTTTCAGGGCATTGCCAGGAACAGTTCCTTATTTAAGCTAGTTTTCCTTACACTGTGACCTGACATCTATGCTACAGGAAGAGTATTCAATGCCAGCGATGTTGAAAAGCTTGGATTTCCCCAGAGTTCCCGGGAGAGCCGCTCCAAGAGGCAAGCCAGTGCTTTGCCCTTGCAGTAAGGACATTTTCTACTTTAGGATGATATTTTCTTCTACTTCATTACTATTTTATGCTCGAATTACACATGCATGTGTACAGACATCTCCAACCCCATACATACGCTGAGAGATTTTTAAAAGTACACATGTGAGGGGCTTTTTTCCTTTTATGTTGTTTTACTTGACTCAGTGTGATTAATCATAGCCAAAAAAACACTTTATGCAAAGCAGCCATTTATTTTAAGATTCTTAAAACTAGCTGCTTTAATAAAGAAATTAATTTTGCTACCTAATTTTTGTGTTAGTTTGAAGAATCCCATTTAGATGTAATTAGGTTTGACATTCACTCAAAAAGTATCTGTTTTTTAGTTTAGTGTCCAAATACAAACATTTTTAGCAATTTTGATTTTTCTATATTACACACTGCTGCACGTACATTAACTACTACTTTAAAATAGCTTCAAATACTAGGCAAAAACCTGATGGATGAAGCGCACTTTTACAATGTATATTAAATAATCTTTCAAAAAGAATTTCTAGGTACCTGTGCAGCCAACAAAAACATACAAAATACTTACTATGAGTCACTGTTATGCTGAATACCTCCTCCAGAACAGCAAGCAATTAAGCAAATGGTTCAGAGATCATGTTTATTTCTTGCCTTGACTTTTCTCATACACCAAAGGCAAAGCCCTTTAAATGCCATCAGTCACTGAAGGCTAAATTCCTAGAGAATTATTCCAGCCACCAACTAACTGAACAAAAGCAGGACAAGACAGAGCCTGATGAGGATTGGGAGGGGTTAGAAGAGGCCTAAGCTTGGGGAAACGGGACATTTGCAGCAATCTGCTCATTTGATGCTGTAATCAAGGGTATGAAGAAACATGGTGACTGAGTCTTCTTTCTACCTACAATTACTTTTGACAACTTGTTTGCACTCAAAGTCTTGAGTGGTTGTTGATACGAAGATGCCAATCATTTCCCTCTCTGTAACAGCGAAGTCTAAGAAAACAGCATGGGATTCTCAAATACATTTGGCTCAAAACGAATTTCATACCATCTATACATACTTGACATACCTGATATACTTAAAAGCATTTTTGTATTGTTTTTGACCAAAACCACCTTATCAAACAAACAGTAAACTAATCACAAACTAGATTATTCAAGAGAACAAAATTGTTGATAACACCTGGAGATGCTTTTGGCCTCACAGCATGCAAATGATCATTTCTGAAAGCTTAAGTAGTTTTTATAGGCTAATCTCACACACTGAAAAAGATGAACGTTTTAGCCTCCTTGTCTTGTTGTTAGTACCAACTTAGCAATGGCACATAATTCCCAGATTCAAAAAATTAACAATAGTTACAACAAATTTTCTCTGTAACTTCACTAACCCTGACATCTCAGTTAAAAAAATTGTGACTGTCTCAGAGCTTCTGTGAGAGCCTTGCCCATGTTCTTCAAAGGTCACAAACCCAGAGAGTTTCCATGCATCTCTAACTACATTTCATTAGATGGCATCAGTTTCATGCTTTCCAAATCATATATACTTGGTAACATGTTTGGTTGTAGTATGGGAAGTGAAATAAAATAACATATATTTTCATTTTGATACTGCTGTAGTTTCTCCACAGGTTTACTTTTGAGAAAGATGCATCATAGAGAGGGTGTGGATTAATTTTCAGTAAACCAAACCTTGCCACAGTAAAAACACAATTCAACTTCTCCAATGGTTTTCAGACACCTGAAGAGATGATTAAAATCAGAAATATATAAATTATGCCTGTTTTTTTTTTCCTTCACTGCCCCAGGCTTTAGAAGCATAAGACAATGTGCCACAGCATTTTTGCTTTTATTTTTTGGATGCCTTTAAAATTTTTTGTTCATGGGCCCAGTACAATGGTTTTTAGTGCCTAAATTCTTGCTTTGCATGTGCTGGGATCCCACATGGGTGCCCGGTTGTGTCCTGGCTGCTCTACTTCCTATCCAGCTCCCTACTTGTGGTCTGGGAAAGCAGCCAAGAAAGCCTGCACCCACATGGGAGACCTGGGGTAGGATCCTGGCTCCTGACTTCGGATCAGCTCAGTTCCAGAGTTGAGGAGTGAACCAGCAGATGGAAGATCTTTCAGTTTCTCCTTCTTCCTGTAAATCTGCCTTTCCAATAACAATAACCTATATTTTTTAAAAATGATCAAAATTTTTTATTCATGTATTTGACAGGCAGAGAGAATGGGAGAACTCTCATCTTCTGGTTTACTCCTCAAATACATGCAACAGCCTCTGACTGGAGCTGGGAACCTGAGCCCAGTCCTGGCATAGCAGGAGTTCAATCACTCGAGTCCATCCCTGAGGCCTCCAAGTGTCTAACTTCGCAGAAAACTAAAGGCAGCAACCAGAGTCAGGTAACAAACCTAGGTATTCTGATACGGGATGTGGTTATTTTAACAGGCTAAATGACTATCTCTCTGGGTGGCTTTTTAAGGATTAATAATAAGTAATAAGGAATATGGTAAATAATAAATGTTTTTGTTTCCTGTTTGTTCCCCCATTAAGCTATCTACTAGAACTGTTTTCTATATTACTAGCCCATAGTGTTAATAACATTAAGACATGTAGAAAAATGAGGAACACAAAATAAATATTTCATAATTGTTCAAAATGATGATTATGTGAGCACCATGTAATTCGCTCAACTTTGAATGAAAACAGCTTTTCAAAAATATGACAACTCTGCAGCATCGGAGTGATGGCCTTTCAGTGTTGCAGCTGACGTTGGTCGCCAGCCCCGATGCTGTAACAGAGTAAGAGAGGAAAGAATACACTAATGCACTCTTCCTCATCCCAAGCCACTCTCCGCTAAATCATCAGAGAATTGTCTGGGAATTGTCTGGCAATCATTTAAATGTAGTTAGACTGTAATAATCCCTTGCTGCCCAAGGAAGGACATCCACTGAGTGCCTCATTTCCTATCGTTCTAGCGGAAATCTGAACATGGAAAAGAATTTATCTAAGTGTAACATCCCTGACATATTTCTTCTCCTGGCTTGGCAGATAAAGCAGAGAATGCAGTATGCAACATTCAGAACGCATCAACTGCTCATACCTGCAGGAGACTTTATGATTGGCTTTCTGAAACTCAGCCTTGGGGAAAGAAGAGGCACTACCTACCTTAAGTTGCGGCACACCGGCATGCTGCTGCTGCTAAAGCGAGCAGAGCAGGAAAGCCGAGTACAAGAACGCAGATGCTACGGTTAGCCTGCGTTCAAACCTTGAGTCACCTACTTATTTACAGTATAACTACAAAAATTCTTTAAGCCTTTCTACAACTCAGCTTAATCTATTTCAAAACAAAGATAACAATTACAGATGCATGTTAATGGAATCCTTAAAGCAGAGGAAGAGAGGGAAGGAAAATCACTAGTCCCCCCGTCCCCCAAAAAACTGCCAAGACTCAAGGAGGGTTCTAAACAAAGGCTGATTTCTCTCCATCCCCATTTCCCAGGAGACATTGTTTTTGGTCATAACTACTGGGGAGTGGGCAGGCTGTGCTACTGACACCCCATCGGCAGAGGTCAGGAAACACCTCTAAACTGCTAAACACCCTCAAATGCACAGAACAGCCTTCAGCGAATTATGTTCAAAACAATCAAAGTGCTAAGACTGAGAAACCCTAATAGCATACAGTAATCAGCTGCTCAAAACTTATAATAATGACAGTCTTAAATTCTTATTACTTTTTTTTATAAATCACCATATTCAAACTAGTAGCTAACACAACATGAACTAAAGGTACCTGGACAAAAATTACTTGGAGAAGTTTCTAAAACTTCGTGGGTAGGCCCGATGCGGTAATGGGTAAAGTCCTCATTTTGCAAGTGCCAGGATTCCATATGGGCGCTGGCCCCACATCCTATCCAGCTCCCTGCTTGTGGCCTGTGAAAGCAGTGAAGGACAGCCCAAAGCCTTGGGACCCTGCATACAAGTGGGAGACCTGGAAGAGGCCTGGAAGAGCCTCCTGGCTTCGGATTAGCTCAGCTCCAGGTGTGTGGTCACTTGGGGAGTGAACCAATGGATGGAAAATTTTCCTCTTTGTATCTCCTCCTCTCTGTATATCTGACTATACAATGAAAATAAATAAATCTTAAAAAAAAAATTTAACGGGCAATGTGACTTTAAAAACATGCTCTCAAATGCTAAAGGACCCATACACATGACACATACACCGAAAGTTCTGGGTCCTTCTGACGGGAAAGAAAGATATGAAGTAAAGAAAAAAAAAAAAAGATATGAAGGACTAAGTTGGGGAGACAAGTTAAAATCTTATTCAGATCAATGAACATTTAAAAAGGTTATATCTGTGTTATGTACCAATGCAGATCCCAAATTGATCTCTTCTTTAAATGCTTTTTTCCTTTTTCCATGTTGTGCTTTCTATGCCATGAGCCAGCTCCCTACATCAATTTTTAAAAAACTATTTGATAGTAGAGAGAGAGACAAGGAGTGACACAGAGAAAAAGAGATCTATTTTCTGGTTCACTCCCCAGGCACCTGCAATAGAAACTAAATCTGGTTCCTTCATGTGAGCGGCAGGGTCCTGGTTGCTGGACCCATCAGCACAGCTCCCTAGGGTCTACACTGGCAGGAAGCTGAAGTCAGAGAACCTCGGCCAGGATCTGAACCTGAGTACTCTGATGGAGAACATGAACAGTTTAACTTCTAGGCTTGACATCCATTACCCACTTCAGGTAGAGAGCTATGAACATACATTTCGCTTAGTTTGCCTTTGGAAAAAAAAAAACAAAACTACAAGCTACTTATGGTAGCAAACTAATCAAAAATGTTGTTTAGTTTACAAAATGAAAAATTCATTACATTGCTCTAAATGAGTCAAATTTGAGTTTTGGCTTTCTAGAAGCATTCCTCTGAGATCCAAAAATGAATATTCAATGCAATTAGAACAACTATGTCAATTATCTTCTTTAGTGGAAGAAATGACAGATCAAAATGTGTTTTACTGGAGAAGTTTGCGGTAATTTTAGTGAGGATTTTGGAGTAAGCAATGCTTCATGATTTATCTTGGTAGACCACAGAGCTTCACATGGATAAAAGGCAGATTTGACTTCAAAGTTTTTTATTTTTAACTTTGCCTGGAAACTTTAGTGCTTTTTCTTTTTTCAGGTGGTTTTAAACATGAGATACAGAAAATTTAAGGCAAATTAAATTTCCTGTAGTTTGTAATTTGCTTCCCTTTACAATTAACTTAATTTTCTTTAATACTGTATGCATCCTACAAGTGAACAAGAGGAAGAGTTTATACTTACTGGAAAGAACAGTTGTAAGGAAAATGTAGTCTGAGAAGGATATGAGCCCACATTCTCCAAGGGTGTAAAATATACTGCCTTCATCAGCAAATTTTTCTCGTTCCTGGGAAATTTTCTGTTAAACATACGGTTCCCACCAAAAAATAAAGAAAAAGACATAAGTGAATTAGACTATAAATAGTAAGAGACGAATCATCACTTATTGCGGTTTTATCCTAAACATTTTCCTCATGGCCATTCAAAATCAATGGATCCTTTACAGTTTTCTGGATTACAAAAATTCTAAGGCAAAAATTATTTTTTTCACATCAATAGCAGTTTAATATTAATACTATAAAATAACTTTAATTTTATTAATACCTGCCAAAAATGAGTATAGGTGCACACAGAACTGGTTTAGTTTCTTGGTTTAAAAAAAGCACTCACCCTCTATAGGAGCATATTAGACAAAGAAACAAACAAAAAAGCCCACAAATAAATAAAAGACTAAAAGGCAATCGGTTCTAATTGATCAGTTAAAGCCATACTGCCAATGATAACAAACCAAGAAAGAAATTCTTGGCCCATAGAAATTCTTACAATTCTTAATATGTAATTTAAGAGTCTTGTATTTGGTATACAATATAGTATGCACATCAAATAGCATCTTTGAAATATAATGGTAAGTCAAATGCAGTAAGGCCCAGACATAATTTAATCATATCTACTGTTGCCTTAATAGAAGTGCCTAAATTTCAGATATTTGATTAAATTATCCCAAAAGGTTGGCTCTTAATGTAGGAAGTGCTCCAAAAAGTTCATGGAAAGATCACATTATCTTTTCATTTCATTTTTCCATGAACTATTTGACATCCCTTCATAAACTTCTTTAAACTCTGCCTCACAGAAAAAGTTCATTCTCAGTTTTGGTAAAGGTTTGTCTAGTAAGTGGGTTCCTGTTAGGTGTTTTCTGAATTTCTACCCAAAGCATTAACTCAGTGGCAACACTGATGATATTTTAAAAAACTGAAAAGGATCCACTAAAGAGTTAGACTTGAAACAAATTCCCATAAATTCTGGACCAGCCAAAGATATTCAAAGAATTATTCTGAGCACAAAAACAATACATAGGAGGTTTAAGAGCCCAAACCAACACAGAGCAATTAAAATCATAATGTCATGCAGGCACAGTAAGAGGCAGCAATGCAGGCATAACTGCAGGAGGAGTACTATGACAACATAATCAACAAGCACCATGACACCAGCATCCACACGTACAACTACCCAATGGGTTACCTCTGTCTAGTGGAGATCCCATCATACATCACAAAGGAAAGAAAACTGATTAACCAACTGGAAATAATTACTATGTGAAAGTGTGTGTAGTCTGAAATTCATTCAAAATAGCCTTTGCGTTTTTGCTTTTTCAAAAAAAAAGAGCAATCAGGAAGGTAAAAATCCACAGTTGAATGCCAACAAAGCAGTAGAGCTTGTGACGGCACCTTTGGGCCTTTCTGATTTCATTTATGGCTGACAGGAAATACGGTCCCACTTGACAGCATCTGGAGATTATTTCTTTGAGCTGTCAGCAAAACACAGCACGTTCTCCAATATGTTCTAAGACTGTCTTAATACCACACTTGATCTTTTACCAAGAGGGTTGTTATAAACATCAGATCAAAAAACCTATTGTAAAAAAACTCGAACAGAAAATACATTCAACAGAAGGTAAAATTTAAGTCTCTCAAAATATAAAAGTTACATTTTTATATTACCTAATACATTGCAAATGTAAAATGTGTGAATAGGAAAAGACACACAAAAGGAGAATAGGACCCCAGTATACATAACTAGCCTGAAAAATAAATGTGGGATAGAAGTTGAGTAATTAATAACAATTACATAAAAACTCATGGAGAAACTGCTATGAATAATTAGAATATATAATATATACTGGGAGAAAGACAAGTTTTTGTAAGTTAGGGACATAATCCCCTTTTACATACTTCAGCACTTCCTATGAACAAAGTCTTACACATACAGTACAAATTTAATAAAAACAGAATTTTAAATAGTAATTTTGATAAACTACACTATAATCCACTTCAGTGCTCGTCCCCAGTCCCACAGTGACAGATGGCAATTAGGTGTTATATGCCTTGAGTCTTCATGAATCCCAAATAGCCAATCTCTGTCCTTTATTTCTTCTGGGGTTTATCATTTGTAAGTATGAAAATACTCCCCATTTTAATAATTTATCAAAACAACATGTGGGACTTTGGGTTAGTTTCTTTAACATAGCAAGCTTCTAGGTTCACCCATGCTATAGTATGAATCAATACTTAATTCCTTTATATTGACAAACATATGCCACAGTTAACATGCTGAAGGACATATGAGGTTATTTCTACCTTTGGCTATCTGTGTAGTAACACTATACACACTGATGTCTAAGAGTTGGCTTGCTGGGTCAAAGGGCAGCTGTTTTGAGGAATGGTCAGTTTTCCATTGTGGCTGTACTGTTTACATTTTCATCAGCAGTGTTAAGACAGTTTCAATTTCTCCACATTCTCAACATTTTGTTTTATTTTAGAACTACTTTGTGAGTGTGGGCTTCTTATTGAGGTTTAGACTTCTATTTCCCTAATGATGCTGAGCTTCTTTTCATGTGCTTATTGGCCATTCCTGCAGCATTTTTACAGAAAACTGATGAAGCACTATGTTCATTTTTGAATTGTTTATGAATTTTTTTGACTTACAAGAATTCCTTATTTATTCTGGATACTAGATACTAATCATATATATATAATTGTCAAATATTTCCTTCCATTGTAGTGTTGCTTTTTTACTTGATAATGTCTCATATGGTTCATAAAACATTTAAATGTTGGTGAAATCCAACATTTAATCCAACTTTCATTGCTGGTGCTTTTGATGCTATATGTCATCACCATATGACAATTACAATTCCTCTGAAATAACAGTGAATCGGCTTTCAATAATACAGATTCTCAGCAGTGAATTCATATTGATGTCAAGTAAAATACTCCTTCACTTAGCTTTCTAGATGTTGTTTAATTTTTTATTAAGTTTTAAGTCATTCCCCTCAATCCCCAGCCCCAAATCATGTATATATTTCAGGGGCAATATGGAGGCAGACACCAAGGGGAAAAACTTCCCTTACCAGATTGCTAATAAATGTTCATTTTCTCCCACTGCTCCGAAGGTATGTCTTTAATTATTGTTATTAACAAAGATTTATGTCAACACCTAATTTAAAGTAGCAAATTCAAAGTAAGAATAACAAATTTTAAGAATTATACTATATAAAAGTAAAAAGCAATAGTATACATTTCAATTATCTCATAAGAACACACGAGATTAGGTAATATTACAAATTAAAAAAAAAAAAGCAAGGGGCCTACAAAATCTTATTTTACCTTAAGTTTCTAAGTATGATTCTAGTGGTCTTTCAGTATATATGGTATGGTGAAAACTATTTAAACAGAGCTATTTTACAGAATTCACTTAAAGAAATATTGCAGATACCTTCTAGAGCATTATGCTATGTTGTGCAGCCTACAATCAAATTCTATTAAACCAGTCTAATTATTAGGCTAAAATTTCTGCTCAATAAAAGGAAAATATTATGCCCCCTTTAAGAAAGAAATCACACAAAATATCAAAGTGGTGAGTCCACTGATTTAAATAACGTGCTTATCTGAGCTGTTTCATTATACACTTACACGACAGTCTTATTTCTTTGAAAATTTAAAACACACCTAGAGATCCGCATCACTAAGACATAGAAATTATTGACCTCAAGTAAAGGCAAATAAATAAATACTCTTACCAGGAGTTTGTTTGTAATCTCAATGGTCACATAGTATGAGTCTACTTTTTAGATTAAGCAGGAAGACTTAAAAGTAAAACTGTCATACTTCATATAATTATTACACTCCAAAATGAGTTGAAAACTGGAATTGTTTAATTGGGTAGTTAAATGCTGACTTTGGTCTCTGATCAACTACATAAACTCACAAAAGGGCAGGTGCTGTCTGAAGATCTGAGACAGAGTTCTCCAGATAGGACTCTACTCTCTGGGCACCTCATTACGCTCAGTGAGTCCTAGTTACAGAGCAGATCAAAACAGAACTGTTACTTTTGCCTTCTATGACCCAAACAACCAGATAAAGCCAGAAAGAATTTTACTTAGGAATTTAATAATGTTATTTATTCTAGGTAAGACCCAGTGCTTGAATTATGAAGTATAAAGTAGGGCCTGGGACAAATAGCTCAGTGGCTAAATCCTTGCCTTGATCCTGGTGGGAACTCATATGGCCACCAGTTCATCTCCCAGCTGCTCTACTTCCCATCCCACTCCCTGCTTGTGGCCTGCGAAAGCAGTAGAGGACGGCCCAAAGCCTTGGGACCCTGTGCCCACATGGGAGACCTAGAAGAAGCTCCTGGCTTTGGATCAGCTCAGCTCTGGCTGTTGTGGCCACTCGGGGAGTGAACCAGTAAAAGGAAGAGATTTCTCTCTGTCTTTCCTTATCTCTGTATATCTGCCTTTCCAATTAAAAAAAATTTTTTTAATATGCAAAATAAAATACTTCTAACAGAAGTTAATGGACTGCACCTGCAAATAAAATGCATACATATCTAATAACAAACTGAAACACCTTTGACCTACACAAAGTCTGACAAATACAGATTTACCATCAGTTAAGAAGTGGAGATTCTTAGATTATTTTTAATATGAACATTTCTATCGCTGAAAGACATTTCAAAGTCTACATTTCTAAATCCCTTCAGCAATATTTTAGATAGTACTTCAAAACCATAAAGATCATAAAATATGCATCTTTCAGAAAGTGTAATATAGCATATCATTTCCAAATGACAAATAGTATTTCCATCCAGGGTTGGTTGGGGTCAGGGCAGGGAAGGAGGGAGCATCACAAAGAGAAAATTCAGCAATTTTCCCATGCAATTAATGCTCACATCTCACCATGTAGTTGGTGCATAGATGCCAAAGCTTTGGTAAAATACTAATCTTAAACAATCACTCTATTCCCAATCAAACAGAGACTGTTGCACAGCTGAAATATGTGTGGTATTCTTTCCCAGGTAATCCCTGAAGCTGAGGAAAAGAATTTGGGCCTATGCCAGATAAAAATTAAGTTGATACATTTGTAATTAGAATAGTTCATGATTTCCCCCTTTCAACTTCCATTTTCTGCTAAGCTTTTTGAAGATATCATTGTAAACAAATATACATTACTGTGCAACAAGCTGTGGAAGGTGAATGCTTAAGATACTATACCTTTATTTTGCCAGAAAGCAATTCTCTTTTCAGTCCCAATTCTAACCACCTTAAAACTGAAAACAATTCCAAATACCTACAATGCACATGTTTTCCTATTTCAAAATGGCTTTGGTGGAAATGACACAAATGAAGATGCTTAAAAAACAACAGTGGTAGATGACTTAAGGCAATCATAATAATTCAAAAAAGCTTACTGAAATGGGATCAACTCTGAGGAAATGGTAACTCTACTAAACTATTTTCTCTTAATCCTTAGTATCTGACAAAGTATCATCAAAATTCTAGATAAAGAAAATCTTCAACTCGAATCATCTATCACATTAAACCTGCAGGGAGGAGGATCAGTTTGGTCATTTCTGAATATCTGCTACTGAAATCCAAAAAAATGAATACTTGGGGCTAGTGCCATGGATTTAGTAGATTAAGCCACTGCCTGTGGTGCCAGCATCCCATATGGGCACATATTTGAGTTCCAGCTGCTTTACTTCTTGCTAGTGCGCCTGGAGAAGCAGTTGAAATATGGTCCAAGTCTATTGGCCCCTGGTCCCACACCAAAGACCCAGAAGAAGCCCCTGGCTGTTGCTTTCAGACCGGCCCACCTCTGGGTGTTGTGGCCATATGGGGAGTGAAACAGCAAATTGAAGATCTTTTTTTCTATCTCTCCTTTCCCTGTAAATCTCATTTCAAATAAAAATAAATATTTTAATAAAGGAAAAGAATACTGAACTCTGGCCACTCAAATAAATCAGTGCTCGGCAGAAGGACTGGGTTCAGTTTAAGAAATCAGTCAAGCTGGGTATCTTAATTTCACTCCCATCTGAAAAAAGTTACTACAAGAAAAATGTTTCAGAAAAACAAGACTTTCACTTTGACAATCACTGTTCACACCACTGATTTATGCTGTTCTAGTAATTCTCACCTCTGAGAAAAGAGTTTAGATATTGGTACCCCTTGGTACTCACCAACAACCCTTAAAGACATCAAGAATCTGAAAATTTTACTTCACGTATTCTTTGCATATTCTAATTGTAACTCTGTGAGGCAGGTGATATTATTATCTTCACTTTACAAATAGAAATAAACCTAACTTATTAAGCTCACTAGTGTGAAATAGTAACTTTGGATCTAACTTTGTACCAAATAAATTGACTTAGAAAGCAAAGACTGAGCCGGTGTTGCAAGTATAGCTTTTTTTATGCCTATCCAAACACCTATTATAATTACTTTCAAAATATGTATGTCAACAATGTTATATTCTTTATACTTTTCTAATTAACAAACACATTAATATATAAGTGAAGAATTCTTTTATTCCAGCTTAGAATTTTTGAAACTGTATGAAGTTCAAGACAAATATGCAAGATCTTCACACATTCTCTATCAAAAACCAAAGACTACCAACAGATGTTTAAACTAAGTTGAGAACCTGCCTTAGCAGAATGGAAGGAGAAAGAACTTGTTTTGAATCACTTTTGTGGAGCTGTAATTAGTCTGGAACAAAGTCTTCTTATGTCAAAGTGAATTCCAAATCTTGTTTGATAGCAAAAAGCTGAACATGGAAGTGTCAGAAATGCAATGGTTAGTCATGTGTATGTTTTCAAATCAACGATGACAATCAGATGTGTTTGGTTTATCCCAAATTCAAACACATAATAATGTAAAATAAAAATGTGCTTAAGATGTCTTAATAGGTGTCTGACTATTTGGGACAACCAAATTGATGACTCTTTTTAGAGCAGAGTAACTGCATTATCTTTTCTTGACTTAGTTCACCAAACACACGAGTTAGTTACATCAACAAACTTTAGTAATGGTAGAACTCAGGAGACTGGAAAGAGACTTGGTGGATAGTCCTCACAGCAGTATGGTAAGTACTTCACATTCATAAGGTGCATCTGGAGATCAGCACTCTACGCCCCCAGGAAAACAAAGTCACCCCAGCCTTTCCACAGGCAATAAAAATAAACATGCAAAGAACAAATTTCTCAAGGAAGCAAGCAAAAAATGCCCCTTCTACGAAGTATCTAACCACTCATTGACCTTTGCAAGCTTAAAGATTTCACACTATGTCACCAAAACCAGTGATACAGATGAGCAATTCCCTCACTACCTAGTCTTAAAAAAAAAAACACATTCTACCTTCAATAAGTTTATTCACAAGATACCCTTAAGAAAACAGTAAAACTTGTTTTTTCAATAAAAATGTTATAGCTCAAACATTATCATTTAATGAACCAGTTTCTATCTACTGCTTTCTATCACATGTTATGAATTGCCTCCAATAACTGTTAACAGGTGCAGAAAAAGGTTGCTCATATAAAAATATGGAACGCGTCTCAGATTTGTGTTTCATTCTTATGCAGGGTTATGCTCATAAATTTTGTATCGATTTCAGCACACGTGTTGTTAAAGCAAGCATTGTAAGACTAGATTCTGAAGCCTTGCTCAATCAAGGGTATTACATTTAAGTGCACAAGTGTAAATTGATGTTCTTTTCTTAACTGTGGTTGTTAACTATTTAATGTTGAAAACTTCAGAAACTTCCAAGCACAATCATTTCTGCTTTTCTTTTCTACTCCTAATTCTGGTATGTACACCTACTTGAAAGAAGGCATTTTAATGACTGTTTTCTTAAAAACAAAACAAAACAAAACAAAAAACTAACTTTGGAGCTTCCTCCTGCAAACTGTCCCATCATAACTGGAGAACCTGAAATTGTCAAACACCAGTGTCACCATCTCATCTGACTGGTTTGCCTTCGCATCATATATGTGGGTGCCATAGCTGCTCTCAAATAGAATTCCTAGAATTCAAGACATGGATAAGACCATCACCAACAAATCTTTTCGCTGTAATCTTAAAATACTAGTCTGCTTCAGAATGCAGATGTATCTGCAAAGACAACTTATTATAATGGGATGACTGGTGCAGGATTCAGTAAGTGAAAGTACATCCCATTAAAAAAACAAGAGTAGAGGAAAAGATGTACCAAAGAGGTCTTAATTATTAACCATTTAAACTAGATGTTTCTAATTTTGTCAAAATTACACTGTATTAATACTGCCAACCATCAGAAATGTAAGAGTAATTTTTTTTAAAAAAAAAGTATTTTAATAATTTATAAGCTAGTAATAAAGAGTCTAAATTTCTGAAGATCAATTCCCAAGTATTTTCTTTGGACTGTCCTTGAAAATCTCAGTTGCCAGCCTGAACAACCTGATATGCTTTCCATGGTTTTTTCCCAAGTGTTTGTTTTTCCAAATTAAATGTGCTGATTAGCTTAAATCACAAAGTAATGAAGTTTTTCTAAATATTCCATCTGTTTCCCTAAGGCCATTTTACTAAGCAAAGTACAACTGAACAAGTGCTTATCTGCATCTATTATTACACAAGAAATTAAAAAAAGCAAACTTATTTATTATTATTATTTTTTAAACTTGAAGTTATCATTGTCTCATCATTCCTGTTACAGTTTGAGTGTTTAAAGGATCCACCTAATTCTTTGTACAATACAGTGATCAAACCCGAGTTCCTTGACTTTTTGCATAACCCCAAATGCTAACACTTCCTCTTGAATTACTGTGGGTATTATATTCTCAAGGACTTGTGCAGTGTTTGGATTGCCATATTAAAGATAAGGTATGTTAATTTAATGTGACAGGAACTGCATCACTCAAAGGAGCAAGGGAAGGACATGAGCATGCACTGAACCTTCGTCCCTGAAGCATCACTATGAATTCTGGAGCATTAATTAATTTAAAGCACATGCTGTCAAGTCAGTACCTGCCAGAAATCCTGATCAGAAGATGAGAAAAAAGAAAGAAATTGACATTGTTTGATTGTAAGAATATTCCCAAATCAAATGCACATATTAAAAACACAACATACAAAGGATCAATTAAGACTGCTGTCATTGAACACCTGGGCAATAGGAAAAAAGAAACACATAGAAATGCTTTTGACATTATCTGCTACACATGATAAAACAAGGTATCCCAACAATTTGATCCTTATCCCCCAAATGACACAGTTGTTCATTATTTTTATAAAAGCAAAATATACATCTAATTACCTATTTCCTAAAGTAAAGCTTAAACAAACATTAATCTTTTTCTCCATGGACAGTGAAAGAATGTCTTTAATTAAGATCCCTATAAGGATGCCTATCATTTTCACGGACTCTTCTTTAATTTTATTACAAATAAATGGCTTTGCCACCCACAGTAACATATAAGCACACCAAATTCAGTATAATAAGAGTTCAGAATGATTACTTAAAAATAAACTCCCCAAATTATGCTGCACTAAATTAACTGCCTCCTATACTTTTAATAAAAACGAGCCATCATGGATGCTGGGGTTTGAGAAACCAGTTCAAGATTCTTAATTTAGCTGAGTACAATTTCAAAATACCTTCATATATCAAATGATTTTAGAACTTTTTTTTCAATAAATAAACTTCAGTGTGTGTGAAATAAAATTTGACCTCAACTTACCACCCTTTTCAAAGTAGTAGTTCTTGACATAAAAACAGATGCTATTAGGCATTTTACAAACCTGCAACTGGGACTGGACCCAAAGGGTTTTCCAGCATGGGATGAGATGAACTGCTGTGAACACACAACAGCTCAGATATGACAAATCAAACCAGAGGTCTCTTTGGATAGCAAACCAGCTATTTAACCCTGGAAACTGCTCATTGCTGAAATAGCACATGGGGATTTTCCTGAGTGAGTGAACAGAGGAAAACACTGTGGAAAGATCAACTATACAGGGAATAGCTGCTATGTAGCATTTCACACAAACCAAGAAAGAGTACGTGTAATAGCAGATAACTTCACTCAAAAGCTGGGTAAAGGACTCAGTTATACAAAAGCACCAAAATTCACTTTTTACCTATTGTCTTGATTTTAATGACAAGGTAACTGATTGGTGGACAGGTCTCTTGCCCATAATTCTCTATCAACTCAGCAGCAGAGATCATATCTGAAGACATGCCTGTCTCTATCCAAACCCATAACTCTCCTCATCCTGTTTTACTGCACACTAGAAGTACAGCAATGTGCAGGTTGAATTCCTCACACTTAGTTCAGCAAACTTTGTAACATCTATTAATCACTTCCACAGAACCACCAATATTCAGATATTCAAAACAGAAATACACTGGAAGATATTTAAAGTACCAAAGCCAGATTATTTTTTAGAACTATGATGTGTAAAAGAACTAAAGTTGTTCATTTTCAAGAACAGAGAAAACTGAGAAAATGTTTTGAAAGTAATTTAAAGAATATTGGATGGATAAGAATGAAGACTAAAAAAACAAAACAAAAACAAAAACCTGTACCTAACAACAAAACAGAAAATTGCGACACATGTCAAAGGATTTCTAGAAATTTCGCATTAGTGTTTGAGTTCACCTTGGTCACTTAATTACATCCCAAACTCCTGCTTATTTAAAACTAACCAGTGATCAGCCTCAATCAAATAATGCTACAGTTAAAACATAGTTAATCAGTAATTGAAAGAGTAAATATTTATAACAGAAATATTTTCTTGGGGCTAGAATTGTGGTGCAGCAGCCCATAGAGGTATTGGCCTGATCCAGAGCCCTGCAAATGCCCTGTTTTGGAGCATGAACCAACAGATGTATGATTTCTGTCTGTCTCTCCCTCCCTCTGTAACTCTGCCTTTCAATTGAATAAATACATACATACCTTTTTAATTTTACTTCTTTTTTACTATCATTTTATGATATAGTTCCATACATAGGCCCTGGGATTTCCTTTACTCATTCCCCACTATATTATTACTATAGTGTAGTTATTGATAAACAACCATATGTCCATTATTGCAGGCATGGACAATGACAGAGAATACAGCATCCTAATGGTCAAGATATAGTAAACAGTTTCACTGGGAATCCATCTTTGATCTGGAAGTAGAGATGCATACTGCATGGTATCCTCACATTTGGATATAACAGTCTCCATTACATAGTTACTATACATCCCCTTAAATGAAAAGCCACAATACAAAATCAACAACAGGAAGAAAAATAGAAATTTACAATGCCATGAAGTTAAATAACATGCTACTGGATATGGCAGTCTCCATTGCACAGTTACTGCAGTTACTGCACATTCTCTTAAATGAAAAGCCACAAAACAAAATCAATAACAGAAAGAAAAAAAGAAATTAAAACCTTCCTGGAGTTAAATAACATGCTACTGAATGACTAATGTGTCTCTGAAGAAATGAAAAAAAAAATCAAGAACCTTCTTAAAGAAAATCATGCTACTGTATGATCTGTGACTCAGTGAAGAATTTAATGAGAAAGTGTTTTGAAGAGATGAAATGAACAAAAAAAAAATCAAAATCCATGATATATAGTTTCTGCTGATGTTTGGTAAGATATGTCTCCTGTAGGCAACAGACAGGTTTTATTTTTTTAATCCATTCTACTAATCTATGACATTTGACTGATGAATTTACATACATTCTTATACACACACATACATACATAAAAATTAATAAAACATTTGAAAAGACAAGTCAAAAAATAGAAGAAATATTTTCTCTGCTATCCTGATTATAATAAGCAAAGACCCAAGATGCCAAATACAGAGGATAGTTCACACTTCGAGACAAAACTTTTTGTTTAAAAAAGTCTAATACATCCAGAGATAACACACCAAGCATTTTGGTTCCCCATAAGTATTTCAAAGTCAGATGTTATCTGGGGAGCGATGATTAGGCCCTTTGAAAAAGCCCACTAATATATTCATTTATGGGTTGCCAGTAGTTCGTGTCTGTGGTTTAAACTTAAATCTCTAAACAAAAAAACACCTCACTGTATTTGTACCATGCAGGAATTATCACCAATAATAATAATGCCAATGTGCCTTGGCAGGTAGAGGTTGATGGTCTGAGCGTTTGGGTCCCTGCCATCTATGTGGGACACTAGGATGAAATTCCTAGCTCCTGGGCTTAGCTTGGCCCAGCCCCAGTTTGTACGCATTTAGGAAGCAAGTAAATCATGGTTAGAGAATTTCTCTCTCTGTTTCTTCCTCTTGTCATTTTTCCTTTTAAATAAATAATCACCTAAATAAAATATTAGAGAAAATAAGAATACAAACTATTTGAAATAAACTACACTAATAAAAATCTAAATGATTAAATAGAAGAAATACTTGGTAACAATGTAAAACAAAGGCTTCACGTAGGGAAAAGAAAAACCTATTTTGTTTTACAGACCAATTATTAGATAATAGAAACTAAAGCAAAGAAAAAATATAGTTTTCATTTAAGAATAAATTCAAAATTCATGAAATAAGTACATTAACAAATTATTTGGAGAAAATATGCATATTGAGGTTGGTGGGCATTTTTGTTATACACATGAATTGATGCATTAAAACAAAAACCACAACATTTTGTATTACTATCTCTACAATGTGCTAAAGAACTAGTTATAATGATTTTCAAACATCTTTTAAGGGAAAATTTGAATTCTTTCAGGCTTTAGAACCGTTATAACTAGTCTGTGCAGTGTTTAAAAATCACCACTTAGGGGACAGCATTCTTATGCAGTCTGTTAAACTGTTGTTGCAATGCCGGCAGAGAGCTGGTTCAAGTCCCAGATGCTCCACTTTCAACCTAGCTCCCTGTTAATGTATCTAGAAAACAAAGGAAGATGACTCAAGTCCGTGGGTTCCTGTACCCACATAGAAACCTAGATGAAGATCCAGCATCCTCCCTTCAGCCTGTCTGTTACAATCATCTGGGAAGTGAACCAGCAGATGGAAGATTTCTCTTTTCTCTCTCTGTAATTCTCTTTCAAATGAATAAATAAATCTTATTTAAAAAAAAAAGATAATTTATCCACAAGACATATTCTTAAAATGAGTGAGACCCAAGGCTAATTTTTCTTCGTAAAAAGCCAGTGTAAGTAGATAACCTTGAAATGCAATAGATGATGTAAATGTAAAAAGTAATGTATTTAATGATTCTATATAAAGATTAGCATTTATTAATATAAAGTAGTATGTGGTCATTGCCAACAGAATTCAAAAGTTGTTTAACCAACTTTTAGTTTTAATGATTATGTTGGATCAAAAATGTTTCATTTATTTCTTCCAGAGAATGTTTGAGTTAATTAAACAGAACCGGAGAAAATATGATAAAACAAGAAACAACCACTCAACTATTTATAACTATCAGCTGGACAATCTTTTCTACTTTGCATTTTAGCTTCTATGAAATTAAAGTACAAGTAAAGCATTCCAAGAAAATATTTCTATATTTGTTCTTGCTTTCAGTGATAAAGAGCTTAACTTACAATTCAATTAGAAGGCAATAAAATGAACTAGTGCTTACTACTAGTTAAATGACGGCCTTGCTTAAGTGACATGCTAACAGTGAAAACAATGGGGGCTAGGAAGATGGGAGTAAACTATTTTTTGGCTACGCATTCCACAGCTAGTTCACCTTCCAAGATTTAAAAAAAAGGGGGGGGGAGGGAGGAGGAAACCATTCATCTAAAAATTAAAGCACATCTAAAAGTAATTTCCTCTAGGGCATTTAATTTTCTAACTAAACTTAGGAGTATGGCCATAACACAAATACGGTCATCATTCTAATCTGTTTTTCAAAACAGGAAATTATAGTAAGACTTATCTATTCTAGACACTGTTATTTAACAATTAAGACATTCTGATTAAGAAACCAAAGGAGTTGAGAAGATCTGAAGGGAAATTATTGTCAAGTGAAAGAGTTTAATACATAACCAAAAACTCTGGAAAAACGTGTGATTATAAGGCAGATAAAAAGCTGGAGTCAGCCCTTGCTGCCAGGCAATGAGCATCTCGTGGGCTGAGGATCACAGGCTTGGCCCTCAATTTGCCTCTTACTCCTGTTCTTCTGAAACTGTTACCCTGCTACCACAGAGTCAACTTTCATAGGCCGAACTTTGGACAAGACATACTTCTAAACATTATCACCAACATTCCTAAATCTTTATAAAGTATGAGTAAAATGCAATAAAGTGTGAAAAGTATTTTATAAAAATAAATGAAGTCAGGAAAATGCTAATGGTAAGAAACACAGAGCTCATAAATTCAACACAATTAAAACAAAGAAGAAATTCATTAGCCACATCAAAAGCTGAAAATGCCTGTCTTCAAGGGCATCAACTGGTTATTATTGTGTTACAATAGAAAATGTTGAAGAAAATATATGACATGTGAGTTATTATTAGGAGTTTTATATTTGGGAACTCTCTAGGAATGGAAATTTACTAATAGTAAGCAATTCTGCTGTTCAATTCACATATATTCAACCTATCACTATCCTCAGGTTTACATATGTATAACAGGAAAAGATTAAATTCCTACTGTATATTTCTTCAGTGACTAAAAAGGAAGATAATTATTAAACTGTCTTTGTTGTAATACTGATTTAGTGACTCGTACCTCCCAAAAATATGTGACTGACTAGTAAACATTGTCTAAGCTGTCAAGCATGTATTTATTGGTTGCCTCCTGTGTGCCAAATCTGTGCTGGACTGTGAGTGACACAAAGACGGGTAAGACAGAGACCTGCCCTGCCAGACACAGAAATCAAACCCTGACCTAAGTGTCTGCAGCAACCCTTCACAGAGACCCACTGGGGGCCTTATCACACAAAAAGTAGAGACACAGAATATCAGAGAAGTGGTGGCTGTTCCAAAGCACAGCCAGAACTCCAAATCAGGGCTCCCAAGAGCTGGCTCAATGCCCTTTCTTTAGATCATCTTATCCTTCAGAATACAGGCTTTTAAAAAGACGATACTCATGGAGGCATTTTGGGTATCGTATCACATGAACAGGAGAGGTAATTTTTAGGTTGGTAGCCTTGGCTGAGATCTTTCCCACATTAAAGCAGTTACTCATTCTTACCACTTCTACAGAAGAGCTTACTACAACTCTTCGCCTGTTCTCAGGATATGGGGATGCTATGTAGGAAATGATACAGTCCTGCAAAATCAGTTTACACTAATTCTAACCTCTACCGTAAGAGACCCTCTTTTGTGCTCCTGCCTTTTTCAGCCACTCCATGACTTTCTTTCTGATTTCCTTCTCATTGTGCTTTGCAGAGCCATGCCTGGCCCTTTCTTCTTCCAGATGTGCTTTCTTCCTTCTCTTTAAAAATGACCTTTTACTTTTCTTTCTGACCCTGTGTAATATTTTCTTTTTCTTTTTGGAGATTTTAGCCTGAAAGGGAAAAACATGTTTAAACTGACTGCGTTATAATCTAATAACATTCAAAGTTTTATTTCCTATAACTCAGAATGACTTACTATATGATACATCCAGTTATTTAAAAAATTAACTGAGAGGCAGTCTTATGCACATCAGTTAGGGTACTGAATCAGATGCCCAAGTCCTACATGGCACTGCCAGGGATGGACTCCTTGCTCAAGCTCTAGATTGCAGCTGTCTGCTGATGCAGATGTTGCAAGGCAGAAGTGATGGCTTAAGTGACTGGACCCATGCCACCCATAGCGGGGATCTGGACTGAGTTTCCAGCTCCCTGGCTTGGCCTAGCATAGATAGCCCTTGGTGCTGTGAGTATTTGCGGAGTATTCCTAAGGACGTTTCAAACAAACTGAAAATAAGTGTAATGCAAATACACACAAATTTGGTGTTCTCCATAGTTTTTATAAAAGCACTATAAGAGTTTTTGCAATTTTCTATTTAGGATTATTGCTATATATTAATGGAATTTGAAGAAGGTCAAATCAGACATGTGTTTTGCAAGACATTGAACTGTCATATGAGGGCTTATTAACCTTTTTGATGACTGTTGATTTAATACTGATGTCAACAAACACTAAATTAGCCCTTAATATATATATATATAGGAGGCAACTCATTAAAGCTATCTTAAATGGAAGAAAATTTCAACATTTTGCTGCTTGGCTCTTTCGTAGAAGCATTTGAAGGTGTGAATTTCCTAAACTAACCATACTTTTTTGACAGAACAAGCAGGTATGTAGGATCTCACACATGTTTGGAAATCTCAGGAAGATTTACAATGTAAGGTAAGTAAGAATTTACTCACCTTTCCATCAAAGCGTTTTATTATATATTGATCCAGACCCAAGTCTGTGAAAGAGAAGAAAAAATAGTAATCACTAACTGTAACTCAGATGAAACACAATGTACTAGATGCTTGAGCCACAGAAATTCATATTTTACCACACTTTCAGACTCAAAGAATCAATGCTAAGAGATACCAGTCCCTTCAATTTACATAACAGAAAAGAGGGGCACGTGCAAGCCTGGCCAAACCTGGAGTCCCAGTGAACTCCAGACAGCTGCTGGGGGGCGGGGGGAGGGGTGGTTTAATACATCCCTGAGCTCACCGTCCTCTGCCCCAGCTGAGGTGAACTAGGTTAGGCAAGTGCTAAATACCATTGTTTTGGAATTAAACTAAAACAAAAGGTGTCAATGCCAAAAGAACTTGTGCAAAAATACGGAAATAGCTACAGCATATCATCATAACGTGGTCCCTAGCTTATCTTTCAAAATCGAGTTAAATCATAAATATTTACTTGAGAATACCTAGCTTTGAATTCTGAGCATGGAAAAGATACACATGAATGTATCCATTACGGTCTCTTGAAAGCAAGATCTTTTCTTCATGCATTGCTTTCCCTCGATATGATACAAAAATATGTGTGGAAGTTACTTGTATCAGCAATTTAATCCAAACACAACAACAAAAATAGGGAAGGAACTAGCATTTACTTCATTTAGTGCTTGCTATGTTTTAGATGTAATTTTTAATCCATAATATCAGGTCATTCGTTTCTCCTAGCAACTACACAGGGCACCCATTAGCAAACTTACAGCCCAGCCTGCAGGCCAAATCTGGACTACCCACTGTTTTTTCTTTTATCTTTTTCTGTTTTAATGGCCTAGAAACCAAGAATACTAGGTCTGAAAGGTTTATGCTCTGACGTTTTAAGGAAAAGTTTGCTGTTTTCTAATTAAAGGGCACACCAGTTGACATCTAAAAAATCAGCACTGTTTCGAAGGTACTTAAACTTCAGAATGTTTGTGCTAGAATCGTATGACTTGCATTAGCTTTTAGAGAAAGAATACCATGACTCATATATTCTGTATAAATACAGCCCATTTTAAGCTCCTCCATGGTGCTTTACAACAGGGTCAGCAAGCATTTTTCTATAAATGGACAAAAAGTAAATGCTTTACATTCTCAACTTTGTTATTGCAGCTCAAATGCTATCAGACATAAATGAGTAAGAATGGCTATGCCTATAAGCCTTTCTTTGTAGACACTGAAATTTAAGATCCTATACTATTCAAGCATCACAAATACTCTTTGTGTGATTCTTATTTTACTCATTTAAAAATAGACAAACTATTCTCAGCTCATAGGTTATTAGTGGAAGTTGACCAACCAGTATGCTATACTAAATAGCACAGACAGCACAGGAGGGGATTAAAAGCAAATACAGAGCATTGTGGTTAAGGAGATAAAACTGCAAAAATGCTTTTAAAGATTTATTTATTTTTATTGGAAAGGCAGATAAAATTTACAGAAAGAGAAACAGAAACATCTTCCATTTGCTGCTTCACTCTCTACATGGCCACAATGGCCAGAGCTGAGTTGATCAGAATTAAGGAGTTTCTTCCGGGTCTCCCTTGCAGGTGCAGGGTCTCAAGACTTTGGCCCATCCTCCACCAATTTCCCAGGCCACAGGCAGGGAGCTGAATGGGAAGTAGAGCAGTGGGACATGAACTGGCACTCATGGGATCTCAATACTTGCAAGGTGAGGCATTAGCCACTGAGCCATTATGATGAGCTCTCTAAAATGTTTTTAAAATCTATCTCCTAGGCCTGGCATGGTAGCCTCGTGGCTATACTCCTTGCCTTACATGCACTGGGATCCCATATGGGTGCTGATTTGTATCCCGACTGCTCCACTTCCTTTCTAGCTCCCTGCTCATGGCCTGGGAAAGCAGTCAGGGATGGCCCAAAACCTTGAGACCTTGCACCTACATGGGAGACCTAGAGAAGCTCCTGGCTCCTGGTTTTTGATCAATTCAGTTCTGGCCATTGCAGCCATTTGGAAAGTGAACCAAATTGAAGATCTATCTCTCTCTCTCCTCTTTTTAAATCTGACTTTCCAATAAAAACAAAAAATTTTTTAAAGATTTATTTTATTTTTATTACAAAGTCAGATATACAGAGAGGAAGATCTTCCGTCCGATGATTCACTCCCCAAGTGACCACAATGGCACCGAAGCTGGGAACAGGAACTTCTTCCAGGTCTCCCATGTGGGTGCAGGGTCCCAAAGCTTTGGGCCATCCTCGACTGCTTTCCCGGGCCACAAGCAGGGAGCTGGATGGGAAGTGGAGCTGCCGGGATTAGAACTGGCGCCCATATGGGGTCCCAGCGCATTCAAGGGGAGGACTATAGCTGCTAGGCCACTGTGCTGGGCCCAAAATGGGTGATAATGTTAAAGTCACATAAAATATTGTTTCTTCTACATTTTTGCTACTTAACTAAGGCTATGTTGAATTTTACAGAGATTCAGTATCCAAGTAGTTTTATTCAGCTTTTCACTCTGAAATTCAACAGCTCTTTATTCATTTAAGACTTTAATTTTAGATCTTCATGTCGTCTGTGCTTTATGATTATTTTTAAAGTGTTAAACTCACAAATTTAGACCTGCTGGGTATCCTGGGATACAGTTTGTGTGAAGATATGAGCAAAAAAAGTTGAAATATGAGCTACGGGCTAGAGTCCAGGCATCTCATGATAGAAACCCAAAGTATAAAAAAATTCTACAGCCTTATTCTTTAACTCATACAGGAATAATATATATTTTACTTCTGTTGTAGCAACATTTGTAGCTATTACTACTCATGGGCAAATCAAAATGAAGCCGAATTTTCCACTGAATTTCATTTTAATGTATCAGAATTTTCCTCAAGATTATCATCTTAGAAGCAAAGCAATTATTCCCTATTCTAAACCAGAAATGTATTTGGCATATTAGATATTTAGTAACTAAAGTATGACAAGTCTTGTAACAATTAAAAAACAACATACTACAAACTTCAATGCCTGAGAGTATGGACACAATTAGAATATATAAGGATTTCCAAAGGTCTAAAAGTAACATTCCTTGAATAATCATTAGCGGCTTTTCTAAAGTCTTGTTTCACTATCCTTGCTACAATGGAAGAAAAATACATTTAAGAAATATATTTATTTGAAAGGCTCAGAGAGACAGTGTCAAAGACAGATCTTCCATTGGTTCACTACCTAAACAGCTGCAACAAGTCAAGAACCTGGAACCCCACTTGGGGCTTCCACTTGGGTACAGGGACAAAGTACCTGGTCATCTTCTGCTGTGGATGCACACGTTGCAGGCAGGGGCTTAATCCTACGTGCCACAAAGCTGGTCTCCCAAAGACATTGTTTTCAAACGTATTCGCTCAATAAAACTTTATTTGTACAGAAAAACTATTCTGGCAGGAATGAAAATATTTGCCATCAAAAAATCAGGACTAAAGCTGGCAATTTTGTTCTCTCTCTACATAAGACTCCTTACTTTTTTCCTTCCAAATCTCACAACGCAAAGTACTGGAGTCAAACAAGAGAGTGCTAAGTCCAAAGTTCAAAGCAACTAGTGAAGTGCTTGATTCACCTTTATTTTGACAACAACAGATTGTTTATTCTCAGAGTGGGAATGAATTACTGTATCCCCTCAGTCAATAAGAGTGATCCATAGAAGGTGGCTAATCAATCAACACCACCAGACAGATATACACGAAGTCTACATGAAAATAAAGGAACAAAGAATGAACAAAACAATTCCTTATGACTGCATTTAGAGTTGATATTCTGGTAGGTTCTTTTTCAGTTGCTTTTATTTACTTACTATGAGACTGAAACACAAAGGATAGAAAAGTGTGTTCTATCATAGAAATACAACCAAAAACATGTGAAATGTGGGAAATCTCATGTCTACAAATCCGGGATACCTGGCTTGTGTTTCCTGGGTATGAGGGAATTGGTACAGAAGAACTGGAAGGAGGAAAAGGCAGTTGAAGGGAGCATAATTCAACTGATGATCATTGGAAACAACTGGGGGAGCTCAATTCTCTGTTTACATGAGAAGCTATGTAGCTGTGTATTACCAATGGGCAATTAAGACAGTAAAAAATACAGATTGAATATTTGTAAACTAAAGAATTTCAAAATGGAAAGGTTTGGATGTCAACATCATGCCACAGGTGAAAAATTACACTCCTGGCCTAATCTGATGTGTCATTGTCAAAATGCAGATGCATCAAAAACACTGTACAAAGCACCTTAGGCTGTGTGTAGAGGTGTATATAAAACATAAATGAATTTCAAATTTAGATTTGGATATCATTCTCAAGATACCTCATTATGTATATGTAAATATTCTGAAATACAAAAGACTTCTGGCAGCAAATATGTTAAGTAATGGATATTCAAAATCTGTATTTACCTATCAGTTCCTACCAGTGTTAACCTGTTTGGATCTCCAGATGTGTGTCTGGCTGACATCCCTAAGTGGGCTCCTACAGCTGTTCTATGCTATAGCAGTAGAACTGGGTTGAAGCAGAAAGCAAAAGATACATAATATAGCTAAGGTTTGGTTCCGCCAGGTAATATCCCTGTACTACTAACTAGCTCAGCATTAACCTGAGCAAGAGAAGGGCTGAGAGATGTGAGATCAGGTATAAAACAGCTCTTTGCTTAAATGGCAAAAACAAACAAAAAAATGGCAGTACTGTAGATAAACAAGGACTTACGAGGCATAGCAACCATATTAAATGTGGAGGCTTCATAGCACAAAACAAAAATAAAATCTGTTTTCACATTATTTCTAAAAAGCTTCAAATAAATGCTTAGTCTAAGAATAGATATTCTTTTAAACTTAATTGCTATCCACCTACTACACCTTTCAGATGTTTTATCATTTTACAAACTACTGGGGGAAGCCCAATTCCTTTAAAACCTCTTTTCAAGGGCACATACACAGGTAATTCAAAAAGTTCATGCTCGGCCTGGCGTGGTGGCCTAATGCCTAAAGTCCTCACCTTGCACACCCGGGATCCCATATGGGCGCCAGTTCTAATGCCAGCAGCCCCACTTCCCATCCAGCTCCCTGCTTGTGGCCTGGGAAAGCAGTTGAGGACGGCCCAAAGCTTTGGGACCCTGCACGCGCGTGAGAGACCCGGAAGAGGCTCCTGGCTTCAGATCGGCTCAGCTCCAGCCATTGCAGTCTCCTGGGGAGTGAATCCTTTGGACGGAAGATCTTCCTCTCTGTATATCTGCCTTTCCAATAAAAATAAAATAATCTTTTCAAAAAAAGGGAAAAAAAGAAAATGAAAAGAGACCTGGTAGATGGGTGGGTAGTCAAAAATGCCGGAACGTTTTCTTAGCAAAAAATTTTGCAGTCATTTTCTTAATTAAGCATTCACTTGGCTCTATATGTTCACAATTAAAGACTCCAGGATTTCAACAGAATTGATTTCTGTTTGTGTAATTCAGTGGTTGCTTTGGTGCAGGGTCCAAATCTTGGTGCTCTCATATCCCATCATCTTTCCTATATATTTTTCTGACGTTATTAAACCATTTATTTTTCTAATAACCCTTCAACTTAATTTTTCATGAACTTTTGTCTTTTTCAAAAAAGAATTAATTTTATTGGAAAGATAGATTTTACAGAAAGAGATAAAGATCTTCCATCTGTTGGTTCTCTCCCAAGTGGCCAATGGCTAGAGCTGAATTGATCTTAATCCAGAGCCAGGAACTTCTTCCAGATCTCCCACATGGTTGTGGGGTCCCAAAACTTTGGACCATCCTCTGCTTCTTTCCTAGGCCATGAGCAGTGAGCTGGATGGGAAGTGGAGCAGCTAGGACATGAACTGGTACCCATATGGGATTCCAGTGCTTGAAAGGGGAGGATTAGCTACTTGAGCCATTGCACCAAGCCCTTTGGATCTTCTTTTAAAAAAGCTTTTTTACTTGAAAAGCAGTAACAGAAATAGAGGAGGAGAAAGAGAAAGTTCTTTTATCTGCTTCACTCTTCAAATGCCCACAAAAGCCGAAACTACACCAGGCTGAAGACTGAATCCCACTCAGGACTCATAAGCAGGGAGCTGGCTCAGAAATAGAGCAACTAGAACTTCAACTGGCACTCTCACATCCTAAGCAGTAAGCAGTAAGCTAAACCCCAACGCTTGCCTGATAAGTCATTTTGTTTGCTGGGTTGTTTCCCCACTCCTGGGCTAGCAAACCTGACATCCACCTAGTATGTGAGCTCTGGGACCCAGGCCAGGAGACCCAAGCCCCGCCAGATTCTCCACTCCGAGGTTCATGGAACCAATACTCCTAGAAGGTGGGCCCCAGAATCTGGGCCAAGTGAGCCATACCCCTGCAGTTCCCCCATCCCCAGGGCCCAGGAACCCATCCCCCACCACACGTGTGGGCCCCATGACCTGAGCCAATCTACCCAGGCTCTGCCAGATCTCCTGTCCCTGGGATCCATGTACCTGGCCCCAATTTGGCTCAGGCTGGCATGACTTGCCTCACCTGCACTTCTGTAGTCTTATTGTGCTGCCTGGCCTAGTCTAGTCTGCCCCCTGTTCCAGCTCCTATTGGTGGGTGCTGCTCCCTATTAGGATGGGGGATTGCTATGCCTGTCCTAATGTGAACTGGCTGGAGTTGTGGCCCGATCTGTAACGGGGGTCCTCCCGTCCCGCGGAAGAAATTACCCGACACTTGAGAAAGTCTCCAAGGCGCTTTATTCCGATCTTCTGCTGTGTCCGTTAACTCCGTTGAGACCATTATGACATTACAACCGTTAAGCTCCAGCCCCTCCCCCGCCAACCCCCCCCCCCCCCCCCCCCCCGCTTATCTGTCAAACCTGACCAATCAACTTAAAGATAACCAAGGCACACCAATCAGGGCAAAGGGCCAATCACAGGGCAGGAAATGGTCAGTGCCCCCAACAGATCTGGTTCTTCCTGTACTCTGCTCTTGTTCTCAGATCTGCCTGTGGGTGTATTGTGCTGGCCCAGACTGGTCTGTCCCCAGACCTGACCCACATGTAAGCTGGTGTACTGTAACCTGGCATGGTCTGGGCTGCTCCTTGCCTTGTGCTCTCCTGCAGGGTCTGCGTCCCAATGAAGGTCCACTATTCTTTGACTGCCTGACTTCTAGTGCTATGAATTGTATTTATTCTCTACAAAGCATTCTTCAAACTTTCAGATTGAGTTAAATATCTTATATTCACTGCCACAGGACTTCAGCATATGTTTTACCAATCACAATGTTGAAGTTATGTATTTCCTCCTATTATCTTTTCTATTAAAGAGTAAGCTGACCATAGCCATTTGTAATATATCATTTAAAATTCTTTTTATTTGAAAAGCAGATTTACAGAGAGGGGAAACGGAAATATCTTCCATCTGCTGATTCACTCCCCAGATGGCAACAACACCCAGAGCTGAGATGGGCACAACAGTCTCAGTTGTTGAAGACTGCCATGTTAGACTTACAGGCTCCCCTCCTATATATTCCTAAAGCCTAGTACTGTGCCTGGCGTTGAGTAGCTACACAGTAAGTATAATTATTGCATGAATCTATATAATTGCATATCCGAGACACAAAAAAAGCAAAGTCGTTTGTAATGATAATAAAACAAATACCATAAAGCTATTTATCACGCTAGCAACTTACGTTCTGGTTGTTTTTCATTGGGTGTTATGGATCGCACGAAATCTTGTGGAGTCATAAACACTTCTGCCTCACCAGGTTCATTGATTACTTTCAAGGTAGCAAAATATCGAAAGATTTTGTCTGGTGTAGAGTAGGCACGAATCCTGTTCTCATATTCCATCACCTAAAATTAGAAATTTCAGAGTGGTAAGCATTATTCATATGTTCTCATCATTGATGCTAATCAATAAACATATTTTTCATATTCTGGAAAACTTTATTGTCTTTTTTTCTATAACTGTATTTTTAAGACTACAAAAAACTGAATCGGGGCCAGTGTTGTGTCATAGAGATAAGCCACACTGCATGCAAAGACAATATCCTTTATGGGTGCTGGTTTGAGTTCCAGCTGTTCTACTTTTAATCTGGCTCCCTCATAACCTGCTTGGAAAAGCAGTGGAAGATGGGAGACCCGGTAAAGCCCCTAGTATCTAGTTTTGGCCTGGCCCAGGCTTGGCTTTTGTGACCATTTGGGGGAATGAACCAGCAGATACAAGATCTCTGTGTGTGTGCCTCGCCTTTCTCTGCAACTCCACCTCTCAAATAAATAAAATACTTATTTAAAAAAAAGAAAAAAACAAAAACAAAAAACGGAATTGAGGGGCTAGTGTAATTGGTGTAGCCACTGCCTTTGAAATGCCAGCATCCTAAATGGGCACTGGTTTGAATGCCAGCTACTTCACTTCCAATCTAGCTCCTGCTGATGTGCCTAGGAATAGAGCAGAAGTGCCCTGCCTCACCCAGCTCTGGCTGTGTGGCCATTCAGGGAGTGAACCAGAGGCTATCTGAGAGATCTCTCACTTTTCCCACATACAGATTATTCTCTTCCTCCTGTGCTCTCACTCTCTCATTTCTTCTTTCTGTACCCTGGCATTACAAATAAATAAAACAATATTTTAAACAATTGAAATGAATTTACAATTTCTTGAATCTCTTTCTTGCAATATACCATTCATATCCCACTTGGGGCAACGTTCATCTAATTTGTTTAGAGCCTTTTTAAAAAGAATTTTCTACTTTCTTAAATCACTGAAAACTACTAAAACTGAAAAACAGCATAAGAGAATTCAAAAGGTACCTGTAACATTATAAAATGTCATATATATGACATATGGCTTATGCAATATATATGTGACTTGCTGTGTCATAAAACAAAAGACTTCAGCTTTCGTGTTTTTGAAAATTGGTGAAGAAAAAATACATTAAACAGTGGCAGAGAAAAATAAAATTTCATGTTACAGAAACTAAATTTTATTAATAGGACAGAAAAAAGATGTTTACTTTTGACATAAAAAATGAAGCAAATTGCCAGAAATTCTTCATGTACAGTACTAGCAAGAAACAGGGTTGAGAAGCCTACAAGCAAACTTTTGAAAAGCAGCAAAATCGGGCTGGGCAGCATGGCCTAGCAGCTAAAGTCCTCGCCTTGAATGAGCAGGGATCCCATATGGGCACCAGTTCTAATGCCGGCAGCTCCACTTCCCATCCAGCTCCCTGCTTGTGGCCTGGGAAAGCAATTAAGGATAGCCCAAAGCCTTGGGACTCTGCACCCACATGGGATACCCAGAAGTTGTTCCTGGCTCCTGGCTTTGGATGGGCATAGCATCAGTCGTTGCGCTCACTTGGGGAGTGAAACATCGGACGGAAGAGCTTCCTCTCTGTCTCTCCTCCTCTTTGTATATCTAACTTTGCAATAAAAATAAGTCTTAAAAAAAGAGGAGCAAAATCAAATGTGGCATTCCTTTAGCTAAATGTTTCTCAGGTTGACATAATAGCTCATTTCCCTATCTGACGCACAAACCCTCACTTTGTGCATGAAACATACCAAATGCCATACCAATCATGTGATATTTTGGTGAAAAAATTTCTCCTGTACCTGAATTTTATATAGTGAAATAGCCAATAACAAAGAGCATCTTATAAGGAACTATCTAGAAAATATATCAAGGCAATAAACATCAATAAAATCTAGATCCTAGGATAATCCACAGGCTAAGAGTCCTGAGTTCTGTTACCTATAGATTAAGAGATTTAAATGACACAAGATTAAAACAAAACAGGTGAAATTAAACGATATGTCTAGGGATGAGCAGTAGGGTAATAAAAAGGAATGAAATGGAGTAATTATTTGCTGGTTTCGTGCATATGTGTTTTACTTCACGGTAAAAATTATTTTTTGAACAATCAGACAGTCTGTATGATGACAAATAGCAGAACAAGTCTGGGTTCAGGGGTTAGGAGATAAGTTCTTTCTATGGCAAAAAAAAAAAAAAGTAGAAGAAGATACTGTCCCTAAGTCCTAATCCCAGCTCTATGGCTCAATTTTGGCATAGTGCCCACCCAAATGCCCAGGCTTTGCATGAAGACTGGATTCAGGATTGGCAGAAAGATTTTAGAAATAAATCTATCAAGAAGTAACTCAGGCTCAGTAGCGTGGCCTAGCGGCTAAAGTCCTTGCCTTAAACGTGCCGGGATTGGCACAGCACCGGCCATTGCGGTCACTTGGGGAGTGAATTGTTTGATGGAAGATTTTTCTCTCTGTCTCTCCTCAGCTCTGCATATCTGATTTTGTATTAAAAATGAATAATTTTTTTTAAAAGAAGTAACTCACATCCTGATCTGTAAGCAAACAGTTATCTTTCTTGTTAAAGGCTCCTTTTTTTCTTTTTCTATCTCATTTGTCTATAATAATGATCGCCTTTCATAGGATGACCTCTTAAAAGTTTTTTGACGTTCCAACTTCTAGGATACTAGTTTCACTGGTATTTAGTAACTTAGTTTCCTATGCTAACATTCTAAAAGAATATATTACTCTCTCTTACACTATCTTACTGATTGTAAAATATGCTCTTGGAATTTCTTTTTTTTTTTTTAAAGATTTATTTTTTATTATTTTTTCATTGGAAAGGCGGATATACAGAGAGGAGAGACAGAGAGGAAGATCTTCTGTCCGATGATTCACTCCCCAAGTGAGCGCAACAGGCCAGATGCTATGCCGATCCGAAGCCAGGAGCCTCTTCTGGGTCTCCCACGCGGGTGCAGGGTCCCAAAGCTTTGGGCCGTCCTCGACTGCTTTCCCAGGCCACAGGCAGGGAGCTGGAAGGGAAGCGGGGCTGCCGGGATTAGAACCGGCGCCCATATGGGATCCCGGGCGTGCAAGGCGAGGACTTTTAACCACTTGCGCCACCGCGCCGGGCCCTGTTCTTGGAATTTCTATACACTTTATTAGATCATTGAAATATTCTTCAACATATATTTATAATATAGAAAGCTCTGTGGTCTTTATTTTTGGTCTTTTTTTTAAAAGGTTAAAATGGTATCACAAAGATGTCCCAAAATACAACAGCTCCAACAAAAGCAAGTTGATTTCTCACTAACATACCATGCCGATTGCAGACAGGGAGCCATAAATTTCTGCAGGTGCTGAAGCTGACGGCAGCTGATATACAGCTCCCAAGGTCTAGTCCTTACCATTCCAGCACACGGGGAGGGGAGAAGCAGCCCTAAGGGAGGCTCTAGATGCCAGACCGACAAGAAGCTGAATCACTCCTACTGAATGGAAAAGTAGTCAATGCCAGCACGATGGATAAAAGGAGAAACCAAGGTTCACGGTCACAGTTATGTTAGCTTCCTTGTCATTTTGTTTTTTGTGTAATAAATGACTTAACCAATTTTCTTAGCTTAAATTGCTGCTATATATGACTTACTTTGTTTTAATACTTATATTTTCCTATCAAATTTAAAGCTACTACAGTTGTATTGAACAAAAAAATCTGCCTTTTTAAAATAAAGCGGTCATTAAATGCAGCTTCCAGCAGTTTGACAGCATAGGAACAACACTGCAGGGAAAGCTACAAGAAATATAAAAATGATGAACTAGGAGATCTTTACTGAGCAAGAGTCTAACAAGCAGATATATTTTTTTGTAAATGGCTTTCCCAACCCAAAGAGCAACTTTCTATCTAAAAAGCACAGAAATGACAGTGAGACCTCCCGTCAACTGCGGTTATTCTCTTTAAGGCTCTGTGCCAGAGACAAAGAGACAGGGAGAAAAAGAAAGAGAATTATTGGTAAACTACAACATGAGGAAATTTAAAAAGCATAACTAGTTCAAAGCAAGATAATCCTCTCTGGACCTGGGACTAAATAAGCACATTACAGTAGGGAAAAATAAAGTTGAAGCATGGTGGGCTAAAAGAGCCAAAGCAGACTAGGATTCGTAGCAATGGGACGAAGGGCAAATGTGCTTATGTGAAGCACGAACCAAGAGTCAAGTTCACTGAATAAAACATGACACTAGGGCAGAAGTTCTCTGGATCACAAAAAACAAATAAGGAAGTTTTAGCCAGCTGCTTCCTGGATCACAAAAAACAAATAAGGAAGTTTTAGCCAGCAGCTTCCTGGAGAAAATGCTCGTCTGAAATTTTACACCTCAGTAACAAGTGGAATCAGCTCCAGCTGTGTCCCATATCTTTGCCCAAATGTTGTCAAGCTCAGTTGCTTAATCTTCAGCATCATGCAACTGCAGAAATGGATCTAGGAATAGAAGAACTCTTAGAGCTCAGAACAAAGAGGCTCAGTAGGCGAGAGAACAAAGTCAACGAGTGGGGAGACACAGCACTGTGATTAGAAGGTAAAGCCGTGGCCTGTGATACTGGAATCCCCTGTGGGAGCCTGTTCAAGTCCCAGCAGGTCCACTTTTCATCCAGCTGTGGCATAATTCTAAAATACATGTGCAGAAAATGAAATGACAACCATGAAACAGTAATTGAAGAATTAATTTTGTAGCAAAAAGGCCTAATGAAAAAAGAACAATGAAAGAACAGTTAAGACACATTTAAGATATGTGAATTATTAACAATCTCCAAAATGCAAGAAAAGGATAAAGCAATATTGAAACAATATGTGAGAATTTTCTAAAATTCAAGACTTCAATTTCAGAAAGGACAATAAAATAAAAATTTAAAAATAGCATAACAGGAGTGAGCATTTTTTGTGAAATGAGTTGAGCTGTCATTTGCAACGCCCACATCCTATACTGGAGTGATTAGTCTCAGCTGAGTCTTGGCTGCTCCACTTCCTATCCAGCTTCCTGCTAATGCATCTGGGAGGCAACAGATGATGGTACAGGTGTTTCTGCCTCTGCTGCCCACATAACAGCCTAACTATAGTTTCTGGCTCCTGGCTTTGGTATGGCCCAACCCTAGATGTTACAAGCACGTGGGGATTAAACTAGTGGATAGAAGATTTTTTTTTTCTATTTCTGATGGTCTGCCTTTTAAAGTACGTGAAAATGCATTTAAAAACTAAAACACAGAGTAAAACGAAATGTAAAAAAGCAAGCACAGCCTACCAATAGTATGCTATGAACTAAACAGTACAAATGATTCAACCCTTTGCACTTGAGAAGTTTTTAGTTTAAATTAAAACAAATACAGAAAAATATCACTTCATTACAGAAATGATAAAATTTAGGACACATTTACTTCTAAAAGAGTAAGGGAGAGAAATTGGTTTAGGGATGAGGAAGCATGCAATATATTTTTCATTTTTCTCTAAAAACTCTGAATATAGCAAAATATTGAAATGACAAAAATGGTAAGTAGATAAATTTTCATTATTTTGCTTTTGCCCTTTATTCTCCCTTGAATATTTAAAATGTCATATAAAAATCAAGAGCATATAAAAAAACGAGCACAGAACGTCTAAATGTAAAGTGAGAATATCGATGCATAAAGGCATACAGGCAACCAGATGAGAAGGCAATGGAAGGGAAAGTACTAGAGGAAGAAAGCATGAGGAAATACACAGTTCAACTACTTCCTCAGCCTTTTGTCTCTCCCTCTCACAGAACTTCCACAAGCAGGGCCAGAAGCGAGCCCGGGGAGGTTTACAATGGGGAGGAATGCAGAGGCCACCATCAGCAGTGCCCAGAAATGTGTCACTTTCATTAATTTGGATATACAATTTATTGTGCATTTCTTTACAGTAAAATAACCAATTGGTCAAGAAATAGACTTTTTCAAGTGAAAGGCTTATCTTTTAATTTTTACAATTAAAAAAATTATTTGGTATACACATACCAACACACATACACAGATCATCAACTCACTGGTTTGTTTCTAAAATACCCTAACAGTCTGGACGGGACCAGGCTGAAGCCAGAAACTTAATCAAGGTATCCCCCTGTGAATGGGAGGGACTTAAGTACTTAGGCCGTGACCTGCTGCCTTTCTGCTTGCACATTAGTAAGAAGCTGACATCTACTAAGAAATGAGACTTTAACCCAGGCAATACAATCCATATGGGATATGGATGCTCTGGGTGGCATATAAGAGCTGGACCAAAGGCCTGCTCCATAAAGATACTTTAATGCATTTTAAGAGACAATAGTCTTATTGAAACATGAATTAAATTCTTGAACACATATAGGACACTAGATATGTGTTTAAATAAACATAAGACATTAAAAATTCATTATTTTAAAAATTAATTGGAATATTTAACAGGCCTATATAAACTAAGGAAAAGAATCAACAGAGTGACAGAACAAGCATGGAAGCAATGGAAATAAGTGATGGAAAAGTTATTGGGGGAGCATAATGGCAACTGGATGATAATCCTTGAAGAAGTAAAGATTATTACAGACAGAGGAGATAGGTTTTATAATATAGGGATTAAAACTTACAAATATCATACTGATAACTCTCATTTGTACCTGTGATGTATGAGACATGGTCTTTTTTTAATAGGAGGCAGTAGTACAAAATCGAAATAGGCCCTCAAATAAGAGCTTATTTTGGATCATTTTATCTCTACTTTGTAAAATGGAAAATGTGACTATGAATGAAAATGACAATACAAGATAAAGCTTTCTTGAATCTATTGAAAGCAAAAGAATAAACAAACATATACCAGAGAAACTAGGATTTTTAACTTGTGCTGTACAATTTTGTTAAAATTCACCTCAAACAAATGGGTTTGGGAATTGAGAAGACACATCTAATAACTTCAACTGGATGGAAAAACCCAGAAAGAAGCTCTGAATTCCCCAAAGGGGCGCTCCTTGTACATCCGGAAAAGGCACAAACACACATGCTTGTATAATGAAAATGATCTTGCTGCATTATTAGGTATAGTTTAGCAACTGAAGGCAATCCCTTTAGTTTTACACTTAATAAGCAAAGTGTCTAAGAAACGCATCCTTTTGACTACTTATCACTCAAGGCTACTGAACTCAGAGGCATGCAGGCATTATTACACCGGAGTGGAAATTTTTCTGAAGTAAAGCTGCATATTAACAGCAGATTGTGTTGCTTATGTAAAATTCTGTCATTTGAAGTGTAAACTGTCATTAATGTTACTTAGTTTTCTAGAAAGGATGTTTCCAAAGAGATTTTATTCTGTCTACTGCATGACATAAAAAACCAAATACACTACAAAGATTCAACATATGACTACATGAATAGCATAAGGAGGATAGAGAAAACAAGAACTGCCTTTGGTAGCTGAATTAAGAGGGTTAAAGAATATGTTTATCTTGTTTACTAGTAACACCAGATCCTCTTAACCACTCTTTTTAACTTCACATTCAGGACTATTTGGCTTAGAACATCACAAATAGTCAAGAGGTAAACAAACTGTAAATACGAATAAATCATCTGAAACACTTGACAATAATTTTGAATTACAGCCTTATACTTTAGGATATAGTTCTGATTGGCTTATATAACTGTGTTCCATACTTTTCTGTCTCTGAATCCACAACGTTTCTTCTTTTTTTCTTCTGGATAAGACTCAAGAGAATTATCTGCAGCCTTGTTCTCATGGTTGAAAGCTTCTCCTTCATCTTTATTCTTCCCTTTATCACCAATTTCACTCTTCAGGTTGTTAACATATTGTGGAGACTCAGCATGAGCTCTGGATATAAATAAAAACAAAAACAAAACAAAAACGCAAACCTAGGTTAGTTACAATGGTCCATTTCATTAAACAAGCAAGCACCTAGGCCCAGTGCGGCAGCCCAGCTGCTAAAGTCCTCACCTTGCACACACTGGGATCCCTTATGGGTGCTTGTTTGTGTCCTGACAGCCTCACTTCCCATCCAGCTCCCTGTTTGTGGCCTAGGAAAGCAGTTGAGGACGGCCCAAGATCTTGGGACCCTACACTTGAGTGGGAGACCTGGAAGAATCTCCTGGCTACTGGCTTCGGATTGGCTCAGCACCGGCCATTGTGGTCGCTTCGGGAGTGAATTATCAGATGGAAGATCTTCCTCCTTTCTGTATATGTTACTTTCCAACAAAAATAAAATAAATCTTAAAACAAACAAAAACAAGCACCCAAAAAGAGGACTTAGAAAGAGCAACAGCAGTGAAAACTGTCACAATATCGGGCCCGGCGCGGTGGCACAGTGGTTAAGGTCCTCGCCTTGACTGCTCCGGGATCCCATATGGGCACCGGTTCTAATCCCGGCAGCCCCGCTTCCCTTCCAGCTCCCTGCCCGTGGCCTGGGAAAGCAGTCGAGGATGGCCCAAAGCTTTGGGACCCTGCACCCGTGCGGGAGACCCGGAAGAGGCTCCTGGCTTCGGATCGGCATAGCATCGACTGTTGCGCTCACTTGGGGAGTGAATCATTGGACGGAAGATCTTCCTCTCTGTCTCTCCTCTCTGTATATCTGCCTTTCCAATAAAAATAATAGAATAAATCTTTTAAAAAAAAAACCTGTCACAATATCTAAATGAAAAGTCCCTCATCACAAGACCCAATAAAGCCATTTCTGGGTGTATATCCAAAATAACTGAAAACTGGATGGCCAAGAGAGATTTACACACCCTTGCTCACAGCTGCACTAATCACAATGGCTCAAACATGGAATGCGCTGATGGAAAGCCACCTGAAAAAAATGTGGCATACAAATACGATGTTTTCAGCACTAAAAGGAAGGAAATCTTGTCATATATTACAATAGGGATGAAACTTGAACATATTCTATGAAATAGAATATGTCACTCACAAAAAGACAAATATCACACAATCCCACAAATTAAGGGCCAGTGTCTGTGACCCTCCTAACGCTTATGTGCAGTAGACTGGCCACACTTTATTATATACCATGGGATATCTAGTAAGGGTGCAGAAACTTTTTGCCAATGTCTATTTGGGTATTTACAACATCATTTGCAGGCCACAAAAAATCATCAACTTAAAAATTAGTCTGCCATAGACGTATTGAATTTTGAGTCCTGCTTGCAGCTGTCGTGGCAAAGCCAGAGAGAACCATTCTACTAGCCTTCCATCACCTGCAGGCTAGACATTCCCCAGCCCTGAAAAACCAGACACAACAGGAACAACATTGCATGTGTACAAAGAAGTTTATAGCAATACAGATACAAAACCTAAAAGACAACAGCAGAAAAAAATAAAAAAACAAAGGTCAGTGTGGTGGGCACACAGTTATCAACGACTGATTTTCAATAAGAATATCAGATTAATTTCAGTGGTAAAAGTATGGTTCAACAGAATAAGTAGATGTTCAATGAGGCACTTTAACTAGTCTAATCTAATAACAAGGCCAAACTCCTGACCTGCAAAGTTCTTACATATACGGGCAGTGATAAGTTATTAGGTAAATGAAATTAAATATTATTTGATGATAATAAAGATAAATTATAATAAACATGTACGCTGCAAAGTTTTAGAGCAGAGAATTGCAAACTGTGGTCTACGGCTCAAATGTAGCCTCTTATTTTTGTGCAGCCTCAAGCTAAGAATGATTACTACAGTTTCAAATGGTGGGAAAGAATCAAGAGAATAATATTTTGCAATATTTTAAAAATTCATGAAATTCAAATTTCAGTATTCATAAAGTTTTACTGGAATCTAGCCATGCTTCTGCACAATTGACATAGTGACATAAAGTTTATTATCTACAAAGTATAAAATATTTGCTTTCTGGTTCTTTATAGAAATGTCTGCTCCATCCTGCTTTATAGCAATCAAAGGAAGAGAGGACAAGGTTGGGGAGGTAGGCCTAAGACTCACAATTTTCATGAGGCTAAAATCCTGGTACTCAGGATATTTATGAGTCTGAACACTCACAAAATTAGAATCTGTGACAAAAACATGTAGTGATGGGTATACAATCTTGTGAAAACACTAAAAACAATGAATCACTGTACACTTAATTAGATATACACTTAATTAGATAACTATTAATTAGTTATATCTCAACAATGTTTCTATGAAAAATTTTACCAGTGTAAGTACAAGATTTTCACATTGAAAATCACAAAATATTTCTGAAAGAAACTTCAACGCACTTAAATAAATGAAGTATACCATATTCATATACTAAAAGGCTTAATATAGGAAGGCTTAATATAGGCTTAGCCTGGCTAAGGTACCTAGTTAAGGTATCTAGTTGAACTCTGGAGCAGCTTGGGGCCATCTTGGCTCAAGCTTGGAGGGCTGGGTGCGCAAACAGGACCCCACACCCCATCAGCCACTTCTGGCTGGTTGAGGGGGCGTGGCCTATCCTGGCTGCTTTGGAGTGGCTCGGGTCATCTTGGCTAGGGTAGCCAGAGTGCCTATCAGTACTGGGCTCCGTCTGCTGGCTGCCCGTCGATGAGCTCTAGGGACTTGGGGGTGACGAATTACTACCTAGGGACATCCATGGATAACTACTGTACATGTAGGTAAGGAATGAATCCTGAGGGACACCAAAAACAGGACCATTGTATTTGCAGGAAAGCAAGGGAACTGAGACCTGGTGGCTTGGAGGGGATAGACTGGAACATCTGTATGGGTCAGACTGATTCACCAGCCCACAGAGATGGGTTTGTTAGCACAACACCCCTGATAGCTACATTCCACCCCAAATGAAAACTATGGCTGGGGGCCTGTCTAGCAGCTCTAAATCTCAGTACCTGATTAAGTGTTGGAATAGGGGACAGGTCACATTACACTGAGCCAAGACACTAACCAGCATGTGAAAGAACCAGGCCCAGGGGTAGATTCTGCCGGGGCTAAGTGGGTCCACCCCTGGCAAATACAAGTACTATTGGTTAGCTCAAGAGTTGGGGTGGTGATGAGCTGAACTAGGTGTGAACATGGAATCCGCCAACACAGGTACTGGGGCTGGAAATAGGCTGGGCAGGTCCAAGCTGCAGCACCTGCACATGCATCCTAACACAGGATGTAAGGCAGGTCAGCCCGCAACATCCACCAGCTCATACAATGCCCAAGATGGAAGGGTAGGCTATGCCAGACAAGGGCCTAGCATTTGCTGGTGCATGTGAGATCTGGGTCTGCAGTGAGTCAAGTGGAGCAACCTGGGAAACTCCCCTACAGGGTCCTAGCTCCTACTGGGGGAGCTCGAGGTCCAGACCTAGGGGTCAGGCAAGATAGGCAAGGTAGCCCCGTCAACTGGCAATTGTGTGAGCTGGTATTGGAAGGGGGCAGACCGGGCAGGCCCAAGCAAACTTTAGCCCACTGGCAAGTGCAGAAATCAGGCTGAATATAGGTCATGCTGGGTTAGAGTATCACATCTACTGCTTTACATGAGCCAGGGATGGAAGACTGAACAGGGCCAGGTTGCAGCACCCACCAGCGAGAGTTGGGACTGGGGGCTGGCTAGGTCAGGTCAAACTGCAGCATCCAAAGGCAAAGGCTAAGACAGATGGGGGATATGCCAGGCTGGGTCAGAGCATCCACTGGCATGTGCACGATCTGTGGTTGGGAACAGGTCTGGTTGGAGAGCAGAGTAAACACCCTGGCCGGGGTGTGATTCCCATTGGTGAGCATGAGGGCCAGGGTGGATGCTGTGGTCTGGTCTGGATATAGCTGTAGGATTCCTTGGCATGGGTATAAGCTGGGTTTAGAATGTGCCAGACTGAGCTAGACTTCAGCACCCACTGGTGCTCATGAGAACTAGGGTGGGTGTAGGATGGGCCAGGTTAGGTCTCTGCCCATGCAGAGCCATGTGTGAGCTGTGTCTGGGTGCAGACCAGACTTGGCTAGGCTATAACACCCAACAACAAAAACCGGAATGGGTGAGAGCCAATCAGGAAAGGCCACTGTTCCTGTGGGACAGGACGTGGAATAACTAGGGCTGGCCCATGGACCCACCGGTGTGCACAAGATCTGATATTAGGAGAGATCCTGATGGAGACAGAACTGATCCAGCAATTGCAACTACCAGTGTGTGCATAGGCTGATTTGGGTAATGGACTCTGTCGGATCCCGTACTGGCAAACACACACAAGAATCAGGTTTGGGATGGCCTCAGGTTAGGTTTCTTTAGCAATTCCCTACCAATTGAACTGCTGGACTCAGAACCCCAACCATGGAGAAAACTGTAGGTTCCATCGTCTGACTGTGGAGTGTATGTGTCAGGGCTGGACCTCCTCAGAGCAGTGGACAGCATATCCAGATACACATGGAGGATATAGCAGTACACTGGAGTCTCCAGAGGACACCTAGCACCATGGCAGAGGATGGAGGACAGAACAAATTGATTAACTACTTCAACCAAGCGTTGGCAGTGATTATCTGGCTGATGGAGACTCAAAGGTGGATCATAGCAGCTAGTAAACTCTAGAGAGATTTCATTGCGATTGGAGTGGTGGGATCGACGCAATTCAGGACTGTTGAACTACCAAAACCTCTTGAGAAATTCATGGCATTGTAAATTTATATATATTTTTCTTGTTGTTGATTTTGTATTATGGCTTTTCATTTAAGGGAATGTATAGTAACTATGTAATGGAGACTATCATATTCAGACGTGAGGATACAATGTAGTGGGCATCTCTACTTCCAAAGATGGACTCCCAATGAAACTGTTAATTATATCTTGACAAATGCTAGACTCTCTGCCATTGTCCATGCTCACAATGATGGACATATGACTGTTTATGAAGAACTATACTATAGTAATAATATAAGGGAATTTCAGTGGGGGGAGGGGACTTGGAGTGGGAGTAAGGGAAATCCCAAGGCCTATGGAACTGTATCATAAAATGATAATAATAATTAAAAAAAGAAAAATGAGAAATTTGAGGAAAAAAAGGCTTAATACAAACATTTTTTCCATCTTATTTTATATGTTTAAAATACAAATTCAAAGTTCCATTCAAAGCCCCACCAGGCTCCTCTTAGAAACTGATAGGCTGATTATGAAATTTCCATGGAAATGTAGGAATCTAACAGATTGAGAAAGAAGAATCTGAACATTGGAGGACTTAAATACTTATTTAAGACTTACTATAAAACCATAATAATCAAGACACATTGCACTGGCCTAAAGAAAGATTAGTAAAACAAAGGAGGGCCTAGAAACATGCCCATATTTACACCAATGACTAATTCTTTTCCTTTCTTTTTAAAGATTTATTTATTTTTGTTAGAAAGGTAAATTTATAAAGAGAATCAGATAAAGAAAGATCTTCCATCTACTAGTTTATTCCTCAGGTGTCCAAAACAGCTGAAGCTGGGCCAATCAGAAACTAAAAGCCAGGAGCTTCTTTTGGGTCTGCAACATAGATGCAAGTAAACTCAGGCATGGGAGTTTTCTTTTCCTCTGCCCCGTTCCCCATTCCCCATTCTCTCTCTCTCTCTCTCTCTCTCTCTCACACACACAGACAAAACTGAAAAACAAATCAAAACAACAACAACAAACCCAAGGCAGGGGATGGCACAGTGCCTAGGCATTTATGAAACAGAGGACTGGGGCTCATTGCTCTCTTCCCTCAGTGAAGTTTCAATAACTGAAAGAAAATTTATCAGGTAACATAAACAGTTTATTAAGGTTCATTGACTAATTTCAGAGGATCACCAAATTCTGAAGTCACAGTAAACATTTTCTAAAGCTTCTACTGATATCCCTGTATCATTATCAAAAACGTTCATACCCTGAACCACAAGGTTTTCCTTCTCTTGCCTTGGCATAAAAGCTGAATTAGGGCCCGGCGCGGTGGCATAAGTGGTTAAGGTCCTCGCTTGCACACCCGGGATCCCATATGGGCGCTGGTTCTATCCCGGCAGCCCTGCTTCCCATCCAGCTCCCTGCCTATGGCCCGGGAAAGCAGTCGAGGACGGCCCAAAGCTTTGGGACCCTGCACCCGCGTGGGAGACCCAGAAGAGGCTCCTGGCTTCAGATTGGCATAGCATCGGCCGTTGCGCTCACTTGGGGAGTGAATCATCGGACGGAAGATCTTCCTCTCTGCCTCTCCTCTCTAAACAAAATAATAAAAATAAATCTTTAAAAAAATAATAAAAAAATAAAAAGCTGAATTACTGGAAACATCTTAATTCACAGAATAAACAGTATCAATCCCAAATGACTTGGGCAAGAAATTTCAAAACAAAGTTGAGCCAGAAATTAATTCCTTCCTAACAATGATGACAACTGGAAGAATCAAACTGCACAATGGAAGGAGAGGATCAAGCAAGACTCACCTCTTCCACAAAAGCCCAGTACTCGCAGTCACCGCAGATGCACCCAGGAAAGCCACCATCATTAGTCTTCTCCTGACCTGAGTAGGCTGAGATGCCCCATGGTACCATCGAGAGCCCACAGCCAGTTCTGCCAACACAGCAAGTGAATTAAGGCGAAACATCCTGTGGGTCAAAAGGAGAAATGTCACTCGGAGGCCAGTGCTAGTGACAATGATAATGATGGCAGTATCAACATCACTCGCAGCCGCAGTGCTTCTTCTCTGAGAGACACTGTTCTCAACACGTGGCAGGCACCGTCCATTTCATTCTCAATACAATCCTGACAGAAAGTCACTGCTGCTCATAACACTGGGACATCAGAGTCCAGTGAGAGGACAGAAACCACAAGATTGTCTGGGGACAGTTCAGTATCCTGGTGATTAACCACTCAGGGAAGGGGATACAACAAGACAGGGAGAAGCCACTAGCTGTAGGGCTGAACCCACCAAGGATGAGCTCTACATCTTGTGGAAAAGATGCGGTGGTAGATGGCTTGAATAGCTTAGTAAGGTACCATGCCAGCAGAATCCACGAAGAAAACCACTTTGAGATGCTGGGCAGGTCATCTATCAGGGAGATCTCATGCCAGTGGCACTTGCTGGGAAGGTGTACTTCCGGGTGGCAGGGGAAGGTACCCACAATGGGGAGATGCCATAATTCACTAAGCAACTGCATGTGGGAGTGTTACTGCCACAACTCAGGAAGGGTTGAGTGCCACTCAATGTCCCACTAGTCCTTGCATGCCACAAGAGCCAGTGGCACAGAGCACATTAGAATCAAGAAGAAATACCCCCTTCCTTCTCCAGTGTCCCTCTGAGACCTGCCACTGACAAAGTTTAACAATAACTGGCCTGGGCCCGGCGGTGTGGCCTAGTGGATAAAGTCCTCGCCTTGAACAAGCCGGGATCCCATATGGGCGCTGGTTCTAATCCCGGCAGCTTCACTTCCCATCCAGCTCCCTGCTTGTAATCTGAAAAAGCAGTTGAGGACGGCCCAAAGCTTTGAGGCCCTGCACCCACGAGGGAGATGCGGAAGAGGCTCCAGTCATTGCGGATGCTTGGGGAGTAAATCAACAGATGAAAGATCATCCTCTCTGTCTCTCTTCTTCTCTGTATACCTGTCTTTCCAATAAAACTAAAAATAAAAATAAATCTTTTAAAACAACAACAACAACAAAGGATGGGTGAGTGGTCTAAGCCGCTGCATTCAGGTCGCAGTCTCCCCTACAGACGTGGGTTCAAATCCCACTCCTGACAAGCCTAATTGACCCTTTCTCAGCTGACAAAACAACAGCAACAACAAAAAGATAGATTTCGAATGTAAAGCAGCAGATCGATAGTGGCAATTGGATTTTGTAGCTGTGATGTGTGCCTTGCTCCAGTCTACAGTTAGTAAGGGCCAGCTTCAGACTGATTCCTGAACCCACATTTTTAACTATAAAATGCTGCCTCCTTCTATCTGATAATGCTGACAGTACTTCTGTTAAAAAAAAATTGAGTTGTCATTAAATCTTTCTTGCACCCAAAGTCCTCCTCTGAACCAGATGTTTGTTTCATACTTAAAACTTCCTTTAATATTTTATTTTATATGAGATAAGTATCTACTTTCTCATTCCTCATCCCACAGGAAAAGCTATTTCCAACTCTTTGAATTTGGTATATCTTGCATTGTCCCTTGTCTGAAACGACTTTTTTTCCCTTGAAAGATCATTTATTCTTATCTATATTGAAAGTCAGAGAGCAAGCAAGCGAGCAAGCAAGTGATCTTCCATCCACTGGTTCGCTCCCCCAGTGCCTCCAATAGCCAAGGCTGGGCCAGGCTGAAGCCAGGAGCCTAGAACTCTTTCACACTCTCCATCTGCTACCTCACAGGGTGCGTTTGCAGAACCAGGGTGGAAGTGGAGCAACAACCTGACTCAGCACTTCAATCTGAGATGCAGGCGTCCCATGCAGCAGCTTAATGGGGGTACCCCAGCGTCCAGCCCTCATTATCAGCAGGGACTTTTAAGCGGTGTTTCTGTTGGCCTTCTGGTGCTCCTGGACTCCACCAAGAGAAGGTTACATCGCAAGGACACAGTGATCCTTCAACTTGGGCTTCATAAGCAACAGACTTGAGCCTGAAACACACAAGTGCCGCGGGAGCAGCTGAGCACAGCTACAATGCGCAGGTGGAAGTCAATGCTATCAGTCATCACAAATCTGGGGTTGCTTGTTGCTGCGCTGAAAACTGACTAACTCAGTGCCTGAGAGAACTACTGAGACACTCTCGTCCAACAATTTATTAGGCTCATTCTACACACCTAGTCAGCGTTACGGGACACTGTAGGTCAAAAACTTTTACAATCAAATGAGGTAAGACACATGCAAAATATTAAAGATACCTTTCCCAAAAGAGCATGCTGAAGAAAAACAAAATAGTATAGGGTAAATGGTAGAAAATTAAAGACAAAAGAAAACTGGGTTGAGATTGCATCAGTCAGTAAAGGTTTTGTTTGATCATCAGCCTCACTATAGAGTAAGATTTTGATCAAATGATAGAAATTCAATCATATCTCCAAAAGTATCATTGGAAGTATGATCAGTTAGGGAATTAACGCGGATTTTTGTCCTCTCTAGGCAGGCATCTTGAGGTGATACTCGAGGTGATAGTATAGTCTCATTTCCTTTTATTACACAGGTAAACTAAAGGAGAAAGGAGCCTTGTTTTTTTTTTGTTGTTGTTCCATGACCTTTTTTGTAGTGATAATTCAGTCAGTTTGTGCGAACTATTCACGTCTCCCCTTTCAATTTCCTCAAAGCATAGTTTACTGCTTCCTAATTGAAATCCCTTGTGTTTAGAACATCTCTTCCTATGGCAATTCATATATATATTTTCACACAAACATTTACTTCCCCCACTTGGCTTTAAATTTCATTCAAAGCTAAATTACTTTTTAAATATTATTTATTTGAATGAGTGATAGAGAAGGAAAACAGACTTTTTATTCACTAGTTTCTCCCCAATGCCCACAACAGACGGGGCTAGGCCGCCAAAGTCAGGGCAGAGGAACTCCATCAAGGTCTCCAACACAAGCGGCAAGAATCCAAACACCTGGGCCATCCTGCACGGCCTCCCAGGTGCATCAGCAGGAAGCTGGGTCACAAGCAGGCGCAAGCAAAGTCTTGAGCAGGAACTTTTTTTTTTAAAGATTTATTTTTATTATGTTTTTTTTTGGAAAGGCAGATATACAGAGAGGAGAGACAGAGAGGAAGATCTTCCATCCGATGATTCACTCCCCAGGTGAGCGCAATGGCTATGCCGATCCGAAGCCAGGAGCCTCTTCTGGGTCTCCCACGCGGGTGCAGGGTCCCAAAGCTTTGGGCCATCCTCGACTGCTTTCCCGGGCCACAGGCAGGGAGCTGGAAGGGAAGCGGGGCTGCCGGGATTAGAACCGGCGCCCATATGGGATCCTGGGCGTGCAAGGCGAGGACCTTAACCACTTGTGCCACTGCGCCGGGCCCGAGCAGGAACTTTTGTAAGGCATCTGAAGCAGCAGCTTAACTGGCTGTACCGTAACGCTAATCACTGTCCCTCTTCATGATTTCTTCCCCCTCTTTATAAATCCAAAGTACAGCACATGACTTTGTTACATTATCTATGCTTAAAATATCTGTTAAATATATTTCACTTTACTATCAACAATGTCTGGGCACAAACTATATATGCACTGATCCCTAACATATAATTATACTTCTCAGTTTCCAATTTACTAATAAAACTATCATTATTTGGATTCAAGTCAGATTCAACAACATAGTTGTTTCCTAATATCACTGAGCTGGTGACTGCCTTTTTCCTAGTACCTACTGCGTGTTCTGACAAGTCCTGGTTCTAAGCTCATCTTCATCCAATCTGCATCCATTCAAAGCTGGACTAAATCTTGCCTTTATGTACAAAGTAGAAGAGAAATGAATGTTTTCCTATTTTATGACCTCAGCTTTGGAAAAAATTATCTCTCTTACCAGTATCAAAAATTACTTGATTTTATTGCACTTACTCTAGCAACATCAGCACCGTCCCAGGTACTCTACTACTAAACAACTGAGTGCACCAAGAGAGCACCTGCACTCTCTCCAGGGAAAAGCCATCCAGTGGCAAAATGAAAGAAACAACAAGGTGAGTTTAGGGCTCCTTTTGTCTCTATAATGCTCTCATGTTGCTGGTGAAAAAACATTACAGCAAGCTTCACTCTTTTTCACTTGGAGGGAAGGAAGTAATTTGTTCAAAGACTTACCTAGTTTAGTATAGGCAGACATTTGGCAAAGCAGTTAAGGTGCACACATCTCATATCGGAATGCCTGTATTCAGTCCTGGCTCTGCTTCTACTTCCAGCTTCCAAAAATGCACAATCTGAGAAGCTACAGGCATTTAGTGTGTGTGTGTGTGTGTGTGTGTGTGTGTGTGTGTGTGTGTGTGTGTGTGTCTGCCATTCAAGTAAAAGATATCTGCTAGATTTGAGACTGCATCTCTGGTAGTATTCCAGAGAAATCAAAACTTTGCAAATTATGAGTTTCATTCACATTCTGCTCAAATTTTGATGGTATGTTTCAAATGTTAGTGCCAATATCTCATTTCACTTTGGTTTTAATCTCATTCCCCAAGCACACAACAACAGGCATATCTATTTTTCTCTAGTAGAATTTTCACAGATGCTGACTGAATTGTTCAACCCAGAGAGAACATGTTCCATTATAACTTAATCCCTATTTCCACAGTGAAGAAATGGTGCAACTAGCTGGAAGTCATGATTTCTGGTGAGAAACAGATTTAGAAAATCAGGTTTCTAACTGAGTCTGGAAAACTGAAAAGAATAAATTCCAGGTGTTGATGTGATGCACACTTAGGTGCTGCATGACGGATGAGTTAAATTAAGTCACTTTTCTTCCCACTCTGTCACCCACCATTGTCCCCATCACCACAAAAGACATGCCACTAAAATCATAATTTTGACATGAGCTGGAAAGAGATGAGATAGTATTCCCAATCAAGAAATGTCAAGGAAAGGCAACTTAGAGAAACTTTGTTATGGAAAAAAAAAAAGGCATTATCTATCCAATAAGAAATGCAAAACAAAAATTTCTTTTAGAAATAAATACAAGTATATTGCTATTTATCAATATGTATCATGCTAAGATTATCAATGTATTATTGCTTTTGGCAAATTTCAAAGGCTCACAGCACCAATAAATCAGTATCATTGTTTTACATATGAAGAAACTGAGATCCAAATGGATGTCAGATGGCTTCCACAGTTAATTAGTTTAAAAAAAAAATCTGTAATATGTCCTAGAAGCACTGACTTCCACATAAGCTAAACAGGAAAAAGATTTTTAAGTCACTATTCTCAGCAAAATAGCCATTCTGTAAAAGGGGATAAAATGCCTAACTATAGACAGAGAAACAATGATATGAAATACAATATATTAAAAATAACAATTATAAAATATTATTAAACAAATAATCATTTCACAAATCTACTGAATATCAGGCCAAACATATAAACACAGTTAAAAATATGTAAAAATGGGGTCCAGTGCAATGGTTCAACTGTCTAAGCATCCGCCTTCAAGTACTGGGATCTCATCTGGTACCAGTTCATGTCCCAGCTGCTCTACTTCCCAGCCAGCTTCCTACTTGTGACCTGGGAAAGCACAGGAGGATGGCCCAAAGCCTTGGGACCCTGCATGCATGTGGGAAACCAGAAGTTGTTCTTGCCTTCAAATTGGCTCAGCTCTGGCCATTGTGGCCACTTGGGGAGTAAACAGCAGATGGAAGATCTTTCTCTCTGTTTCTTCTTTTCTCGATAAATCTCCCTTTCCAATAAAAATAAATAAATCCTTTTTAAAAAATTTAAAGACGTAAAGCATAACCTATCAGAAACATAACAGGTAATTCATAGACAGCAGACTCGAATCAGCATTAGACAACAGCAAAACTACAAAGGCACATAGGGGGAATCAAGAGTGATCCTGACAACCTCTTAACAGGGACCCCAGAGTGGAGCAGGTGGACAGGAGGAGGCTTGTATCCCAACCCTGAAGACTCGGATCCTCACCAAGGACTATCAGTACGGGTACCAAGGACTACATCCCAACAGACAAAGAGACCACGGGGAATTGGAGTGCCTTCGGAGGCCGAAAACTCCAAGGTCACCCAGCCCCATTTGGATCTACCACATGGGATGGAAGAGGCCCAAACCAAACCCTTCCTCGCAGAACACAAGGTCATGGGAACAATAGCCAGGAGCCCTGAGGGATCTGCAGAAACAGAAGAACAGCAAACTTCCCTCAGGACTAGGGAGAGGAGCTTCTTTTGGTCCTTGCTTAGCTCCAGCTTTGGATCCCCACACTCTCTTGCAATGACCATCAGGATCGCCCCAGAGCCCCCACCTCCCCCCGCCCCCAAAAATAGGATAGTCAGAAAAATACAAGGAAAGCTTAGAACCAAACAGGAAACGATCAGCGTGGATCTAAATACACCTTGCTAGACAGGACACAAAGATTAGTTACTCCTCACTAGGGTATGGAAGATTTCTCTGCACACCCCTCCTAAAACTGTTCTGCACCTCAACTGTTGACAAATGCCTTGTTAGATTTATAAGCCAGCTTAGACTATCCTAAAATCTGCCAAGTTCAGCTAAATACTAAAATAGAAATAGACACAAGACAGTTAAATAGTATCCTATAGCCATTTTAAGGTGTAGAGCAGCCAGTTCTGTGTACAAACAAAAAATGAAATGTCAATGAAGTAGTCACAGGATGTGGTTAAGAACTTGCATATATTTTTTTTTAACAAATTGATTACTCAATACCATGTCAGTTAATTCCATAATGTTGTAAATGGTTGTTGATGTTGTGTTGGGGCTTCAAATTGATTGAGGTCAATATTCTGCCAGCTCTACCATCAGACCAGAGAAGGTCTCCCCAAGAAACTGTTGAAACTATCTGGACAATAAGTTGCTGGACTCTATGCTTGGTATATGGTTGCAACGAAGGAATCTTGACTTAATTTGAACTGTAATACTGCAACTAGGTGAAGGAATCCACCATGGGGGGAAGGGCACGGGGAGGGAATGGGGGAATCCCAGAACCTATGAAACTGTGTCACATAATGCAACATAATTAATAAAAAAAGAAAAAAAATTTTAAATGGCCCCGAAGCTTGTGAAAAGATATTTTAACATCACTTATAACAGGAGTGTGCAAATGTAGAACTATACTGATATCAATATATAATTAATATAGTTAGTCTCATCAGTTTACACAGGTGTAAAACATTCTAAATTGCCTAATTTTCCCCATTTTATTAAGGTCACTAATTACTTCCTGAGTAAGACAACCCTGCCTCCTCCACACACACACACACACACACACACACACACACACACACACACACACACACACACACACATATATAATGAGCACAGGGACATTGCAAGAGACATGAAGATGAGCAACACAGTCCATCATCTATAAACATCTCAAAATCTGGCAGTGGAGATAAAACATGGAAGTAAAAAAAAACATGAGATTTTGGGGGATAGTGATTCAATTAAATTAGGCTGAGAAGTGGAAAGGAAGCTTTTTTATTTATTTAGAATAGGAAAAACTACAAATTATTTTTTTTAAAGATTCATTTATTTTTGTTGGCTATTAGAAAGGCAAATGTACAGAGAGAAGAGACAAAGAGGAAGATCTTCCATCTGTTGGTTAACTCTCTAAATGGCTACAAAGGCTAAGCCTGAGCCAATCTAAAGCCAGGAGCCAGGAGCTTCCTCTTCCAGGTCTCCCACGTGGGTGCAGGGTCCCAAGGCTTTGGCCTATCCTCAATTGCTTTCCCAGGCCACAAGCAGAGAGCTGGATGGGAAGTGGAGCAGTTGGGACACAATCCCAGCACTTGTAGGTGGTGGATTAGCCAGCTAAGTAAAAACACTGGCCCCAAATCTGCACTCCACAAAAAGGGTTCAGCTGAATGCATTACCCTGGAAGTCTGTCATTTTATCACTGGTGATAACATTCAGAAGGGGTAAACTACTAGAAACATAATTTCTATTGCACAAATATGATCTGTCTCAAACTATAACACCATATTAGATGTTAATTGCTCCAAGTAAGTGTAAAAATATCCTCACACATTTCTTTTAGATGAAATGAATCAGAATGAAGTTCTGCATTGAAGACCAGGATAGCTGCCAAAATAAAGCAGAGATAAATGTTCAAGTCCTGAAAAGATACATTTCCATAGCTCATAGTGACATCGCTGGCAGAATACGTAAGAAAAACTCATACTTCAGCTGAGTCTGTTGAAAGCAGAAAAAGAACTATTTTAAATGATCTGGATGAGAATACAAAGTTAATTAAGTCTAACAGCAAAAAAACAGTAATTGTAAAAACATGAATCATCTCACAGTGATGTCAGGTTTGGTCCACACACTTGCTAACAATGGTGCTACCAACAATCAGGGTAACATTTTGCAGTACTTCAGTTGCTTTTCTCCCCTGGATGTGCTCTAAAATAACACTTTACCCATCAAGTACCTCCTGGTTTGCTTTTGAAACATACACACACACACAAATACACACACGCTTCTCTCTCTCTCACTCGCTCGTTCTCCATGGATTCTTTCTACTGCAATAATAAAAACCTGGACCTTTTAGCTGATGAACAAAGAGGAAATGAGGGATAATTTTTCTTTCCAAATAAATGCAAAGAGAAAGGAAAGAGGAAGAAACAATTCAAACAACAAAAACAACAACAAAAAAAGTCCACAAATGAAAAATCAACAGTTCAGAAAACTGCAGAAGCAGTGACGTGCTAATGTGTTGAAATCCTGAGTATGTTTTCCATATTTAAAATATCCAAGAAGTATCATCTTCAACTCAATTTTCAACTCAAATATTGGAAATGAGGTAACTATCGACTTTTTTTTCTTTTAAAGATTTAATTGTCTATTTTGAAAGTCAGAGTTACAGAGACACAGGAAGAGACAGCCATCCTTCGTCTGCTGGTTCACTGCTGAGATAACTGCAGCAGCCAGCACTGGGCAGGGCTAAAGCCAGGGGCTTCATCCAGCTCTCCCATCTCAGGGGCAGCGGCCCAGCTACTCGGGCCCATCTTCTCCTTTCCTGGCCGTTAGGAGGGGGCTGGAAGGGAAATGGAGCAGCCGCACATGACCTGGCACCCACTTTAAAGCTGTGCACTCTGACAGTTCGAAGACACCTTTAATATACTCAGGAGCCATTAGAGCACTATAGTAGAAAAGATAAAAATAAACAAAACCAGAAAATTAAAAACCATTCCAAAAGAAATTATTGTCAATAAAGGACTGACTCGTTCAGGCAAAAGTTAGGGTGGTTAGAAATGAAAGGGAAGAGGGATCAAGGACAAGTACTGGTAGAAAACCAGTTTTTACTCTCAAGTCTCTCCTAAATATCTTTGCTTATGTTCATTTTTCTGTCTAAAACTAGGATACATTTGAATGGCAAGTCTCAAAAAGTTCAGGGTCACTTTGTAAGTCTTTGTAGCAACACTGGCAATCAAAAATCTTAATACATAACAAAAATTTTTTTTTAAAATGTTTCTGCTTAAGTAATTATTTCAGGGGTGTGAGATGCTGTTAACTCTTATTTGATTACTGCTGTAGGATTTACTGAAATTAAACTTCCCCATAATTTTAACTTCAGTCTTTACTATCAAACAAAAATATTAAGTCAGTCTGTTAGGTTGAGGTCTGATATATATTTAAAAATAACAGACATAGGCAGGCATTTGGCACAGCAGCTTAATTCTGCTCATAGCCCATAAGAAAGTGCTTGGTTCAAGGCTTAGCTATTCCACTTCGAATTCAGCTTCCTGCCAGTGCATATCCCAGGAGGCAGGAATTATGGTTAAAGTGCTTGAGCCTCTGCCACACATATTCAAGGCCTAGACATAGTTCTGGGCTTCTGATTTCTAATAAAATCTTTCCAATAAAAGTAAGAAATAAAGTTTAAAATTTTAAACAGAGCATACTAATAATGTCATTTAGCTGCTGTAGGATGCAGTCCAGAATTTTACACTACTCTTTAGCTGCTACCACTATATTTTGTTGCTGTCATCGATTTGTGATGGTTCCTCTGGTTTTAATTTTTTTTTGTTTTATGACCAGGGGGTTTTGAAGAACATGGATCAGATATTCCATAGTCAGATATTTGGTTGGGTTTGTAGGGATCCTGCATGAAATTAAATTATGGCTGTATAGTTCAGTAAGAATCATACAGAGGTGCCCTTCTTAGTGCATTTTGGAGGTACAAAATGTAAACAAGTCTTAATCATAGTGATATGAGCTTGAATCACTTGCATTTAAAGTGGGCTCTGGGATCAGGCATTTGGCACAGCAGCTTAAGTCACTGCTAGGGACAGCCACATCTAAGTGCCTGGGTTCAAGTCTCTGCTCCTGCTAATAAGTCCACTGCTGCTATTGCTGACCCTGGAGGGCAGTGGTGACATCAAGTACTCAGGTCCCTACGCCGCCTGTTGCAGATTTGTGTTCCTGGCTCCTGGTTTCAGGCTGACCCAGCCTGGGTCATAAAAGCATTTGGAAAGTGACCCAATGGATGGGAAATCTCTTTCTCTCTGCATTTCAAGTAAGTTAAATAATTTTTTAAAGTTCTCGGAAATACAAAATTTAAAAATAAGTTCAGTTTTTAAAAATAGTGGCTAAGAGAAATATGGCAGGGCCTACTGTGTTCTTTTGTTTGTTCAGCTAATGAATTTGTTTTACTTCAGAAGACAGTTGTCATCCACTGGTTCACTCCACAACAGTCAGGACGAGGTCGGAACAAAACCAGCTCTAAACCTCATTTATGTCTCCTATGTGGCAGGAATCCAACTACTTGAACCTTCGCTGCTGCCTTCCAAAGCAGCATTAGCACCAAGGTGACAAGGTGACAAAGTGAAAGCATGAACCCAGGCACTCAGCCATGGATGCGGGTGTCCACAATGGTGACTTAAGTATGTGCCAAATGCCCAACCCCAGAGCCCAATTTCAACAGGTGATCCTTCTCTTTGCCTCTCCTCTCTATAAATCTATCTTTCAAAGAAAATAAATAAGAGCAAACAAGTGATCAAAGTTAATACCACCAAGACTTGTTTGTATTTTGTACCTCCAGATATAACATATAATACACTGAGAAAGGAATTATCTCTAGGAACAAAATGACTTCTGTATCATTCCAATATAACTACATACAAAATTTTTACAAACCCAATTGAATGACATTCTACAAAATACCTGGCTCATGTTCTTCAAAAGCCTCATAATCATGAAAGAAAAAATAAAAAAGAAAAGACCACAAGGTAGAGGGTCATATGGGGACACAGCAACCAGAGGCAATGGAAAATCACGGACTGTAGCCTGCAACACTCAAGGACATTATTAGAACAACAGGCAAAATAGGAATAATGTCTTATTCCCATGGTTATTAAATAGTAACACACTAATATACCCAAACATATCCTCACCTTGATCAATGTAATATAAGTAAGATGTTAATGTTAATGAAACTGTGGTGGAAGTACTGGAATGATACAGCACTTCTGCAATCTTCTGATTAGTCTAAAATTATTTCAAGACAAAAAACTTTAAAAGATAAAATAGGATTAATAAGTCACCGAGAAACAGAAAAGAATCTAAAAGCAAGCAGAAAAGGTTCAGCTTTCATGTAGTTATATGAGCATACTAGAGTATTAGCAAGAGGTTCCAGGTAAGTTTAGGGACATTTTTCTTACTAAAAAAAAAAAAAAAAGCTGAAATTCTAAGATCTTCCGTGAGTGAAGCCCAGGATTAAAAAAAAAAATGAACTGGGAAGTCAATAATGCCTGTCATCCCAAGTTTCTCTGTCACTCTGACTTACAAATAAATTAACTTTAAAAGATAAAAGATAAAGAAACCTATGGAATAACTTTGCCAATTCTAAAAATCCTTGTATTGTGACTCAAAATTACCTACACCAGCAAGAGAAAAACAATTCAACCATGAGCAAAGCACTTAAATGAAGATATACAAGTGGCTAATAGGCACATGAAAAGTGCTCAACACCATTAGTCATTAGGGAAATGTAACCCAAACCACACAGTTCCTACACACACCATTACGATGTCTATTATCAAAACCACAGAAAATAACAACTGTTAAAGGGATTAGAAATCCTGTGTATTTTTGGTAGTAAAATACAACGGGGGAATCACTGAGGAAAACAGTTTGGTACTCTTAAAAAAATGAATACAGAATTACTATATGATAGTTATTCCTTTCCTAGGCATATACCCAAAAGAACTGAAGGCAGAGATTGAAATAGGTATCTGTATATCAATATTCATAGCAACATTACTTGTAATAGACAAAAGATGGAAACAGCCCAAGTATCTATCAACAGAAAAATGAATACACAAAATAAGGCATGCATCTACAGGATACAGTAGGATATTATTCAGCCTTAAAAAAGGAAGTTGTAGCATATGTTACAATGTGGATGAACTCTGAAGACACTCTGTAAAACAAACCAGACACTAAAAGATGAGTGCTATGATTCCACCTACAGGATATATCTAAAATAGTCAAATTCATAGGGACAGAAAGAACAGCAGTCACCAAAGGACAGAATAACAGCAAATGTTAATGTGTAGAAAGTTTCTGCTTAGAATGCTGACGAAATTCTAAAATGGATGGTGGTCACTGTTGTACAACATGGTGAATACACTTACTATAACTGAATTATATACTTTTTAAAATGGCTAAAACGGTTTTATACATATTTTAATGCAACTGAAAAAAAAGTAAATAAATATGATCTGGTTCAAAAAGCTTATTATGAAGACTTTAGTACTTGACTCATCATTTATCTGGGATTTAAAATGTTAAGAGAGCAGAAATTGCCACAGTGGTATAAATAAGGAAAATTTAATGAAGAACAGATTTTCAAAGATGCACACCAAGTTCATAAAAATCACAAAGAGACAGTGAAGCACACTAGACAAAACAACAGTGGGAGGACACTAGGCCTTAATGGGCTTCAAGGTAGTTACCAGCAACCTAGCAAAGTGCAGCCACATCCTGGAGAGGGGGTGACCTCACAGGGGCTGAGTGGCCTTCATCAGAGGAGTACAACCAGTACCAAGCAACAAAGAAGGAGCCAAGGAGATAAACACCCAGACCTCACCTTCTGTCTTGGTCAAACACTACTGGTCACCAGAGGGAATACAGCCATAAAGGTCAGCTTCCCAGAGCATAAAGCAGGTGAGAAAGTTAGATGGGGACTACAGAGGGATAAATGAACAATACCCAGTACAACAAGATTTTGCCTCATAGTTCCATTTTACTGGTTGCTATAGTTTCACATAATTTGGCACCCAAACTCAAGCAGAATTTTAAACTCCAACATTTTAAACTAATGGTACTAACAGTAGAAACTTAATTCAATCATGCAGGAAGAAAGTAGGCCTAATGAAAAGTATACAGCGGATAACACTCAGAAGATAGTGCTAACAATAATGTTGGTTACAAAAGCAGAGTTGGGCCTGACCACTCTGCTTGCTGGCTTGTACAAGGGCTCTGGCTTCACCAGATGTCCACTCTTAGACTTGAACCTCCAAAACTGCATGTTAAATAAGCCTTTCCTCCTTATATAATTAGTTGCCTCAGGTATTTCATTGTAGTAACAAAAAGCTGACTAATACACTGGTCATAGGAAGAACTATGTAACTATCTTTTCTCTGTAAAAGGGAAATTTCCTATTGCCACAAAAAAGTAGAGAAGTCACTGGATTAAAAAGATAATAATGTTTGTGATGTAAAGAAAACAAGAGAGAAAGAAAAAGAAACTTTCAGATTAAAAGGAAAAGAAGAAAGAGAAAAACTTACAAGGCAAAGTAACAGATACAGAGCCAGAGATAAGCAGACAGGAAGAGATCCCTCTCCAGACGCTTGCAACAGCAAGGGCAGGGCCAGGCACAAGGCAGAAGCCAAGAACTCAACCCAAATCCTTCACACGCATGGCAGAGAACTAAGCCCTTGAGCCATCACTGGTTCTCCCCAGGATGAGAACTAGAAGGAAGCTAAACAGGAAGCAAAGTAGACAGGACCTGATATGGAATGTGATGCGGGATCCTGGGCAGCACTGGAACTACTGTACCACAACCACCCTTGAAACCATAGATTTTGCCTTCTTTCTTTCTTTCTCTCTTTTTTAATGGTATCTCATTAAAAAAAAAAGTTTACTTTTTTGAAAGGTGGAGTACAACAGATAAACAGACAGACACAGGCACAGCACAACTGCACCTGCAGATTCCCTCCCCAAATGTCCATAACAACTGGGCTGAGCTAGGGCAAGCTAAAGGCAGGAGCCTGGAACTCAGTGCGGGTCTCGTTCTTTCTCAACAAGGTCTACAGTACTAAGTCATCACTGCGGTCTCTCAGGTGGGAGTTGGAGGTGAGACACCACCCTAGGCATTCTGATAAGGAATCTGGGATTTCCAAGTGTAGGTTTAGTCTAATGTGCCACAATGCCCACAGTTAAGACAATGATGTCCTAGAATATCAGAGCTAAAAAGAGATCTTGGGAATTTCCAATCAAGGGAATAATGATACTTCAAGCCATTCCATCAAGATTACAAAACTAGTAAGCACCAAAGTTGGGAACAGAAACTCAATTTTCTTGCTATCATATTATGGTACACAAATAAAGCTGTATCAGGAAAATCAATTGATAAATAGGCTTAAACAAACAAAAGCTCAGATCCAAGGCTAAATCTTAGTGTAGAAAACTAAATTACCTTCAATAACCTTAGAAAGTCTGTTGTCTACCTTCTAACATCAACAGGTACTTTAGAAATCTTAACAGTATGTATAGCACTTAGAAGTTGGACAGAGACTTTAATGTAAGTCCAAGGAAAATATGCAGTCAAGAAAGAAATTATTAATGAGTTAGGAGCCATTTTCCTATAGAGCATGAAATTAAAACCCTGAGGCTGGAAAAGTGTGGGAGTAAGGCCAAAACTTTCAGAGCTGAATTGCTCCTTCAAGCACTAGAGTATATAAGAAGGCATCCTCCTTTGGTCAAGAGAACAAAAACCACTTCTTAAAGCACATACTAGTTACATAATAAGAGTTTTTAAAAATTAAAGACTTAATATGGAGAACACAAAGCCCATAGTTAATAACAAAGAAGAGAAACTATAGTATTCAAGAATCAAGAAAATTATGAAAATAAAACCAAATGATAAAAATGGCCTTTTACAGAAAAAAAAATCATAAATTATTTTAAAACTTTTAAATTGTCCAAACCTCAAGGAATCCTACTGTGGGGGGTGGGTATTATGGTGCATAAAGTTAAGCCACTGTATGTAAAGCTAACATCCCATGAGAGTGCCGGTTTGAGTCTCTGCTCTTCTACTTCTGGTCCAGTCCATTGTTAATGCAAATGGGAAATCAGCAGATGTCAAGTACCTATGCCCTCACAACTCACACAGGAGATCTAGAGGAAGTACCTGAGCCCTGGCTCCTATCTTCATCTTGGCTCAACCTGGGCCTTTACAGACATTTGAGGAATGAGCCAGTAGATGAAAGCTTCGTCTTCAACTTTGCTTTTCAATAAACAAATCTTTTTTTAAAAAGAATCCAACTAGGCCTGGCACAGTAGCTGAGCGGCTAAAATTCTCACCTTGCATGCTCCAGGATCTCATATGGGCAACTGTTCGTGTCCCAGCAGCCCTGCTTCCAGCTCCCTGCCTGTGGCCTGGGAGAGCAGTCGAGGATGGCCCAAAGCCTTAGGACCCTTTGCCCATGTGGGAGACCCGGAAGAGCTCTTCGATACTGGCTTCTGATTGGCTCAGCTCTGGCCATTGTGGCCAATTGGGGAATGAATCAATGGATGAAAAATCTTTCTCTCCATCTCTGCTTCTCTCTGTATATCTGACTTTCCAATAAAAATAAATGTATCTTTAAAAAAAAAAAAAGAACTCTACTATGAAACCCATATATGCATCACCTAGATTAAACAAACAACATTTTGCTGTGTCAAAATACTTAAACTACTTTTTGCCATACAATTTGAATGTTATCAACACACTGATACGTAAATATAAAGTATTTTTGTCACATTTCCCCACATATTCACAATCCCATTATTAAATATATTTAAGTTGGCAACAATTTTCCAATTTTTCAATAGGACATAATCAAATGTCCCCAAAATTTACAGCAATTTTTCAAACCAGGATTCAAATAGCTTATGTCAGCATCTTTGATTTATGTTTCTAGTTTCTTTTTTTCACCCCAGATTTATTACTTTTATTTGAAAGACACATTTCACAGAAAAGGAGAAAAAGAAAGATATTCTATCTGCTGGTTCACTCCTCAAATGAACTGCAACAGCCACAGCTGGGCTGAGCTGAAGCTGGGAGCCAGAAGTCTTCCACATGGATACAGGGTCCCAAGAACTTGGGCCATTCTCTCAAAGTCTGCTTTCCCAGGCCATCAGCAGAGACTGGATCAGACGTGAAACAGCTGGAACATAAGACACTGCCGCTGTCAGCCAGAGGATTAGCTTGCTGAGCTATCGCACTGGCCCCTCTCCAGTTTCTCTTAATCCAGCATAGTTCCACTACTCCAGTACAGTAATATTTAACTTCATAACACCAGATCACTTATTTGTCATTCCTTTCTCACAGCTGTCCAATTCCACTTGCCTAACTGGCTTTTTCAAATAACATTCAACTGTTTCCTGTTCTTCCCACCAGTATTCAGCATAATGGGTTCTTAAGGCATTACTGTACTCAGGAGTATTACCTGGATTTATGTTCAAAATAACAACAAAGCCTTTTTTATCACTTCTGTAGAATACCCAAAGTCTCCATCAATTCTGACTTGAACTTCCCAATGTTCAACACATACCTCCCCTGGGACAGTCAAGAACATGCTGTTCTATTATTTAACACTAAATTACACAAAGGTCAGAGTGTATATGATTCTCTCAACACATTCTACACCAGCCTGAGACTCAACACACTTAGACTGTCCATTCTTTAAACACTGGGGCACTCCACTAACTGAGCAGTTCAACAATGTCTTCCAGTTTGCTTATATAATAATACAGTATGGTATTCAAAATAAATCAAAAAATCAAGAGAAACTGAGTAATGATCCAGTTAACTCCTTGGATACCTACTATTTTAAGCTTCCTGAGATTAAACATTCTGAACTGGAAAAATAAATTCATTTCAAACATTATTTTTGTTACTGATATTTAAAATCAAATTTAACGAAAATCTAATACATCCCAGACACTTGGCATACATAATTAATTCAATCTTCACAGGATCCATGTGAGATTAGTCATGATCATTTCTATTTTGCATATGGCATAAACTCAGCGGGAGAGATGAAATAACTTGCTACTGTTCAGTGATGCAGTTGAATTTAGAACAGAGCTACCAACACCCAAGCCACCAACATCAGCAATACGAGTTCAACTGCCTGTTGAGCTGCTGACATTTCTCTCCATTGAAAACAAGTGGAGTAAACGAGAGTTTCATTGATACTTTCTCTTAACCCATAACAGCCTGGGACAGGAATTGGTCCAGTGATTAAAAGTGTCCCAGCTCTTGCCCAGATCCAGCTCCTGACTCAGTTTCTTGTTAATGCAAGCCCTGGGAGGAAGTAGTGATAACTCATACTGGGAGACTGAGCTGATTTCCCAGTTCCCAGCATCTACCAAGGGCATTTGAGGTACGGGCAATAGACAGATGTTTGTGCACTCTCTCCTTCTCTCAAAACAATAATTCAAAAATATATATATACATATATATTATGAGCCATCAGATTAAAGCATAAATATAAACACTAAAAAAAGGACAAAAAGGCATTAACTTTAGTTTTAAACTTAATTCCTAGAGAGAACAATTAGTAATAACTATACTGACTTGTTTTTATACAATGCTCAAAATAGTTTGCATGCTGACACATTTGTTTTGAAAAAAAACCTTTTTAAAAAGATTTATTACTTGGGCCCAACACAGTCGCCTAGTGGCTAAAGTCCTCGCCTTGAACACACCTGGATCCCATATGGGCACCAGTTCTAATCCCGGCAGCTCCACTTCCCATCCAGCTCCCTGCTTGTGGCCTGGGAAAGCAGCCGAGGACGGCCCAAAGCCTTGGGACCCTGTACCAGCGTGGGAGACCTGGAAGAAGCTCCTGGCTCCTGGCTTTGGATTGGTGCAGCACTGACATTGTGGTCACTTGGGGAGTGAATCATTGGATGGAAGATCTTCCTCTCTGTCTCTCCTCTCTGTATATCTGACTTCACAATAAAAATAAGTCTTTAAAAAAAAGAGTTATTTATTTATTTGAAAGATATGGAGAGAGATAGCGAGTGAGTGAGATCTCTGATTCATTGATTCACTCCCCAAGTGGCTTCAATGGCCTCAGCTGAGTCTTCGGAAGCCAGGAATCAGGAGTTTCTTCAGGGTCTCCCACGTGCATGCAAAGGCCCAAACACTTGGAACATCCTCTGCTGCTTTCCCAGGCACATTAGCAGGGAACAGCTGTGGAGCAGCTGGGACTCAAACTGGAGCCCATACGGGATGCCAGTGTTACTAGTTTTACCAGTGTTATCTATGCCACAATGTCAGTTCCACTGAAAAAAATATCTGGGCCCGGTGCAATAGCATAGTGGCTAAAGTCCTGGCTTTGAACATACAAGGATCCCATATAGGTACCAGTTCTAATTCCAGCAGCCCTGCTTCCCATCCAGCTCCCTGCTTGTGGCTGGGGAAAACAGTCAAAGACGGACCCTGTACCTGCGTTGGAGACCCAGAAGAAGCTCCTGGCTCCTGGCTTTGGATTGGCTCAACTCCGGCTATTGCACTCACTTGGGGAGTGAACCATCAGACAGAAGATCTTCCTCTCTGTCTCTCCCTCTCTCTGTATATCTGCCTTTCCAATAAAAATAAGTAAAACTTTAACAAAAATTGATGTACATATTTATTTGAAAAACTGAGTGACCCAGAGAGAGAAAAATAAAGAGATATTCCAATTGCAGGATCATTCCGCAGATACCTGCAACAGATGGGCCAGGCCAGATCAAAGCCAGAACTTCATCTGGTTCTCCCATGTAGGTAGCAGAAGTACAACTGTATCCCAAGTCACTAACAGGAAGCTGGAGCAGAAGCAGAGTAGTCAGCCATATCAGATGCAGGTAGCCCACGTAGCAACTTAACCCACTATGCCAACTGCCCACCCACCCTGCATGCTAATAGATTTTTAAATAATAACAAGACATTTAATCCTATCTGCCGTATATGTCTAAATATTTTAAACATTTTTATTCATTATTTATAACTTATATTTTGCTATTTTCATTCACATAATACTTTCAACGAAGTAGCCAAATATATAACATTTTTAAATTTATAAAATCTGAATGCCCCAGAGCAATGATATTATATATGCAACAATACAAATGCATGCACTAAAGGAGTTTAAATTTCAAATATATTAGTTAACAGATGTGTGTGTGTGTGTGTGTGTGTGTGTGTGTGTGTGTGTGTGTGTGTAAAGGCAGAGACAGAGCTCAACAGAGAGACATGGGGACTGATTCACCCCCCCAAATGCCTGCATAGTAAGGCCAGAAGGCAGACACTCAACCTGGGGCTCCCACGTGCATGGCAAGAACTCAAGCACTTATGACTGCACCTGCTGTCTTCCAGGTTGTACATTAGCAGGAAACTGCAAAGAAGCAGAGCTGGGACTCAAATCCAGACAGTGATATGGGATGTGGGCATCCCTACACACTGCACCAAATGACTACCCTAAAAGGAAACACTTTGAGAAGGAAGAATAACAAATTATATCTTGACAGGAATGCTAGCTCTTTTAATAAAACATCAAATGCATGTAAAGTTATTTTAGTAATCATCTGTTGTTTCTGTATGTCCAGTTACCAGTCTGTCCTAGTAGGATAATAATACGTGAATTTTTGAGAAACTATGTCACTTATCCTTTATTTAATTCATGTGATTTGGGGCGAATGTTGTGGCACCTCAGACCCTGGCATCCTATAGAGGGTCCTTTTGTCAAATATTCCACTTACTTTTTAAAAAAGATTTATTTATTTTTATTGGAAAGACAGACTTAGAGAAAGATCTTCCATCTGCTGGCTCACTCACCACTGGTACTGAGTCGAACCAAAGCCAGGAGCCAGGAGCCTCTTCCAGGTCTCCCACGCTGGTGCAGGGTCCCAAGGCTTTGGGCCATCTTATAGTGATTTCCCAGGCCACAAGCAGGGAGCTGGGTGGGAAGTGGAGCAGCTGTGACACGAACTGGCATCCTATGGGATCCTGATGTGTGCAAGGCAAGGATTTAATCACTGAGCCATTGTGGAGCCCCAAATACTCCACTTTTAACTCAGCTCCCTGCTAATGGCCTGAGAAAAACAGCTGATAATGACCCAAGTTCTTAGGTCCCTGACACCTCCATGGGAGATGAGGATGAAGTTACTGACTCCTTGGCTTAAACCCAGCCAGCTCCAGCCCCAGCCGCTAAGGTCATCTAGGAAGTGAACCAGTGGAAAGAAGGGCTCTCTCCATCTCTCCCCACACTCGCTGTAACTCTTTCCAAATAAGTAAATAAATTTAACAAAAAATAAAATAAAATAAAACAGGGCCAGCATGGTGGCCTAGTGGCTAAAGTTCTTGCCTTACACACGCCAGGATCCTATACGGACACCGGTTCCTGTCCCAGTGGTCCTACTTCCCTGCTTGTGGCCTGGGAAAGCAGCTGAGGACAGCCCAAAGCCTTGGGACCCTGCACCTGCATGGGAGACCCAGAAAAAGCTCCTGGTTTCTGGCTTTAGATCTGCTCAGCTGAGGCCATTGCAGCCACTAGGAGTGAACCTGCGGATGGAGGAGGATCTTTCCCTGTATCTCCTTCTCTCTGTATATCTGACTTTGTAATGAGAATAAAATAAATCTTAAAAAAATAAAGCCATTTTCATTTTTGCATGGGGAAGAATTTGTGGGTAATCCGTAACTTCTCCATTCATATTGGAGTGCTCTGGGTCTGAGTCCCAGCTCTGCTCCTCGCGCTGTGTTCCTGCCAGTGCACACCCCATGAGGCAGTAGGTGATGGCTTAAGTGGTTGGGTCCTGTGAGTCCCCATGTTTCTTAGCTCCCAACCCCCACGAAGGCAGGCATTTTGGGGATAAATCAGCAGACGGGAATTCTCTGTGTCTCACTGGCTCTCCTCTTTCTCTCAAATAAGTAATACTGACTTGTAAAATTCATTCTCACTTAAAAAGAAACTACTCTACCTGGGAAAACATGGCTTATGTTCAGCAAATATTGAAAGTTTTGTAAGAATTGCTTACGAGCTAAAATGAAGCTTAAATATCAAAAGCGGCACAATTAGGTTTTAAAAGACTTTGTTAATTTCTTTAGTCCTGATGTCTTTAAGTTCATGGTACAATCAAGAAGAGAAAAATAGAGTGTCAGGAGCCCACAGCCAGCTTCTCATACACAAGCAGCAGGAGGTTCTCAAGTTTTTAGGATAAGCCAAGAGTCAGCAAGCTAACGACCTGGTCCACATCTGAGAGAACAGGTGGGTCATGGTGGGCGACACCTTTGCTTCAAGTACTAATATTCATTAACTCGTCATATAGTTCAACAAAACTTAAACTCTCTAGACCCATCAACTCCAAATTGGTTCTATCTGCAAAATCCTTTAAGTTGCCAGACCTTTTAAACAAAAGCTTATCAAAGAAACCAGCCAGAAAAATGACACATCTATCTACAGAACAGGACGAAAACCAATCTTTCCAAGGTATCAAAGAAGAATAAAATATTTCCCTTTAGTCCCTTGGCTGTAAATGTTTATTCTACTTGTATTTGACACCTACACGATTTTTTTTAAGGTATCTAAAAGGGAAGGTAGGGAAACTGCCAAATGACTTGAACCGTAGCGCGTTTTAAAGTCTCCCAACACGCAGAGTCCACAGCACCTGCCCCATTCTCAACACACCCGAAGAGGTGTGAGAACAAAACTTGAGACAAGGAGAGCGCGAAGGCGATGCAAAAGAGCCGCCCAAACAGCCTGCACTTGGGCTGCTCGGGCGCTGTCCCTCTTCTTTCTCAGACAGCGGCATTTTCCTCTTATTCCTTAACGGCAAACTCTGCCGCCCACTTCCAAACACATGCACCTTGTAGTCCAGGCTACCAGGGAGTCCCGGTCCACCATGCCTGAGAACCCGGTACTGAAAAAAAAAGTTTTCCCGGGACAGGGAGAGGAGACGCGGCGGAGGGAGGACCGGCTCCGGCAGGCACGCCCCGAGCTGGGCGCCGGAGGCAGAAAGCCACTCGGCCGGACTGCAAGAAGCGGCCGCTCGCCCGCGGCTGACAGATGGCCGACCCCGGGAGGCCAGGACCCTGAAACTGCTTCACCATCCCTGCCCTTGCGACCTCCCGAAACGACTGTGCCCTCACTCTCGCACAAGTCCAACACTCACCCGTCCCCGATCGAGGGCCAGCAGCAGTTCAGTCAACCAGCCCACGTCTGACAACCGGAGACCAACAAGCGGCCAGGACCTGCCTCCACCGCCCACCCTCACGTGACTCTCGCAGCCGCTGGGCCTGTCGGGATCGCGACAACCGGCGTGTGGGAGGGGCGCGCGGGAGGAGAGGGAAGGGGCGGGGAAAGCTCGGCCCCGCCCCGCCCCGCTCGGCCCCGCCCCCTGGCTGTTTTGGCGGGAAGGCGGGCCTGCTCCTCTGAGGCCCTGAGGTGTTTTACCACAGGCACGGAGGCGTCTGTTAGCAAACGTTGATTATATCTGCCGCCACCTGCTTGGTATTTGTTTTCACTCGGGATAAGAAAAAAGGAGTAAAGAGAAAACCAGAGTGAAAAAGAGACCAGCGTGAGTTGGGCATTTTTCCTTTGCAACTGCATTTTTAGGTTTAAATTTCTGGTAAAATTTCCTCCCCCTTTTATAACCATGAGGATTTCTTTTTGGAACGTTTAGAAATCTCGTCGCTCTTGCTACTGTGTGAATTTTCCAAGTGTTTACTTGGAATCTCATATTATTGTCTTTTGGTGTATAGTCTTTAAGCTACTAAAAGAAAAAAGTGTTTTTCCTCCACAAAGTTGTTTCTAGCTGAAGTTAGGGCTAGGAAGGCAGCATATGGTGGGGTCTTGGTGCCTTGTCCATTCAGCCAACCTAAGGCTTTTGGCCAGTGAGTTTAACACACATTCCAGGTTAGTGTTGATTAGCTAACACCTGTCTTGTTCATTGGTCTATTGTGGGTTGGGTAGTGTCATGCGCTTTTCGATGTTTACTTGTTAATTATTTTTAAAAGTTTTTACGTTATTATTATGCACAGCTAATTCCCACAACCTGGTTCTTTAAAGTGAGCCGAAAACAGCAGACGCAAACGAGGTATTTTAGCAGATTTATTCCAGCGGGGCAGGATCGGGGTGGTGGGAGATCAGGTGGGGTGGATGGAGGCACCTGGGGCCCCTTATCTTCAAGGTGTGGGGGGTGCGATTGGGAAGGATTGAGGGCAGGCCCCAGGGGATTGGGCAGGCCCCAGGGGATTGGTGCCTGCAGCTGAATGCCTGGGGATGATTGGTGGGTGGGCGGGTTGGGAGATTGGGGGTGGGATTCTTGGGTGAAATGCCTGTTACGTCTGATTGGTGATGGTTAGACCGCCACGATTTCGTCAACAGTGAGGAAGAAGTGGCGCCAAGCAGGGTATCAGTCTCTGTGATGAGCTTCAACCTTCAAATCGCTCCTCACATTACTTCCTTCAGAATGCTTTTCAGAATTTCCGGGAAGGTTGGCATTCTCTGGCAGTGGAAGTGGAATGAAAATGTACCAGAGAGCCTTGAATTAGAATGGTGTCCAAGAAATTACTTAGCTGTGAAAAAGGAAACCACAGAAAGACAAAACTCTCACTGGCGTTCAGTTATGAAGGGAGCAAAATGAACTATTTTCTGCCTTTTTCCTCAGAAGACCCTCCATCCCCACTTACCTACAAGCAGCAGACTTGTGTTTGTCGCCTTGTATCACCACTCTGCCCTCCCCCAGCACTGGTTTCTTCATGCCAGCTTGTGGCATGGAGCCTTTCTTGGCAAGTAGAAGCAAATGAAGAGCCGGGTCAGTAGCACAGGAGGTGCTGGGCTTGGGCACAACCTATTCTGAACGATACTTGCCGTTCAGACTCTTAAGCAAGACTTTTTTTTTTCCTTCCATTTTATTTATTGGCAGGTGGAAGGCAGAGAGACAGATAGGTGAAGATCTTCCTGTCATGGGTTCACACCCCAAATGGTCGCAACAGCCAGGCCTGGGCCAGGGTGAGGCCAGGGAGTCAGTCTGGGTCTCCCACCTGCATGGCTAGTACCTCATGCTGGATGCCCCACCTGCTGCCTCCCAAGGTGTGCAGCAGCAGGATGCAGCATCAGAAGCACAGTAGCTGGGACTCGAACTAGGCACGGTGATGGAGATGCAGGTATCCCAAGTGGTGACTTGAGTCACTGCACCAAAGGCCTTTTCTCTTACATTTTTAAAACTTAGGGAAGATTGTGAAGGAATTTTATGTGTGATATACAAATCAATACCATATGGATCATTAAAATTGAAAATATTTATTTAGTCACTTTGAAATAACAAACCCATTATATGTTGACTTAAATAAAATTTAAAAAATAATAATAACTTCCAAAAAATTTTAGCAACATTAGTTTTACATTCTCTTAAATTTTTTAGCATCTGGTTTGATAGAACACTGCTGATTAGCCTATCTTTTCTGCATTCAGTGTCTTGCTATGGACATATATCACCTCTGGCAGACTCTACTCTGTAGGGATAACGGAGGTGACAAAGGCAAATAACACTAAGCTATTAAGAACTGATTTAGAGATGACTCAAAGGGGTTTCAGGATCCCCTAGGAGTTCTCTGAGTCCACTTGAAGGATTTTTGTTTTAAACCATACACATGTTACCTGCCTTTTTGGTTTGGTCATTTTGGCATCAAGTAGAACACTTTAAGCAGAACATGACAAAGATAATTTGCAGATTACACCAGTGTTTTAAGTGTAAGTATTCTTTCTCCATTACATAAGAATTAGAGTTGAGGCTAGCTTTTCGAATAGCGATTAAGACACCACTTGGGATGCCACATTCTACATCAAGAGTGCCTGTGTTTGTGTCCTGGCTCTGTTGTCCATTCCAGCTTTCTACTACTGTGTACCCTGGGAGGCAGCAGTCATGGCTTAAGTCCAAGAGATCCTGTCGCCGGTAGGGGACACCCAGGTTGAATTCCTGGCTCCTTGCTTTGGTCCAACCCAGACCAGATATTTGGAGAATGTACCAGAGGGTGGGAGAACTCTGTGTTGACTGTGTTTCATACAATTAAAGATCATGTGTTGTGGTGTAGTGAATTAATTAGACATCCCATATCAGAGTTCCCATGATCAAATCCCAGCTCTACTTCCTGCTAATGCTGATGATGGCCCAAGTCCTTGGATTCCTGCCACCCATGTGGGAGACCCACACTGAGGTTCTGGATCCTGGCTTCAACTGGGCCCAACCCTGGATCTTGCAGACAAATGGAGAGTGAGCCAGAGGCTTGGAGAACTCTGTCTTTGTCTCTTTCAGGAAATAAAATTAGTTTAAAAAATTTGAAAATATAACAGGATACTTCAGGGTCATAGGCATGATAGACACATTCTATATTAGAACTTGATCTACTAATCCAATATTGCATTTCAGGCTGCTGTGCAAGATATAAAATCTCACTAATGGGACTTTATAGCCTCTGCACAATCTAATATTAAGACCCATTTTGTGACCAGTAAAATTTGGATTAAAATTCATTTCACATACACATACATACATTCAATACCTACTATATGCAAGGCTCAAAATAAGAGCTGGGCTTATAAAAATGTATAAGCTCACTTCCTGTGCCCTTGAGCAACTTATAAATACTCAGCCTTTGATAACCATAGGCAGATGATTTCCAGGAACCTCCAAGCATACAAAAACTCTTGGGATGCTTAAGTGCCTTCTATAATACAACATAATATTTGCATAGCATATAAGCTACACACAACCTCCAGTATGCTTTAAATCGTATAGATTATTTTGTTTAAATATTTTATTTATTTTTATTGGAAAGGTATATAGATAGGAGAAGAGACAGAGAGGAAGATCTTCCGTCCGATGATTCACTCCCCAAGTGGCTGCAATGGCCAGAGCTGAGCCAATCCAAAGCCAGGAGCCAGGAGCTTCTTCCAGGTCTCTTGCGTGGGTGCAGGATCCCAAAGCTTTGGGCTGTCCTCCACTACTTTCCCAGTCCACAAACAGGGAGCTGGATGGGAAGCAGAGCTGCCAGGATTAGAACCAATACCTATATGGGATCCCTGTGTGTTCAAGATGAGGACTTTAGCCACTAGGCTACCGTGCTAGGCCCTCATGTGTGGATTATTTAGATTTTTGTAAAACAATATAAATGCCATCTAAATAGTTATTTCACTGTATTTTCAGGGGATAATGACAAGGATATAACATCTGTATTTGTTCAGTAGAAAAGCAAGGTTTTTTAATTTGTATTTTCTTTCAGTGCAGTTGGTTGTTGGTTCTAAAGGGACAACTGTAGAGAATGAGAACCGTGTCCTTCTATAAATGCATTTTGTTTTGCCAAGTCTAATATTTCCCAAGCCACTTTGATGATCAAATGGCTCAGAATTACCTGGAGAGATTATTGTTAGATTATGAGATAATGCTTGGGTTTTTGGTTTGGTTTGCCTTTTGAGGTTTATTTATTTACTTACTTAGAGTACATAATTAGAGATCCATCTTCCAACTGCTGGTTCACGTCCTAAATAGTCACTACAGCCAGACCTATCCAGCCAAAGCCAGGAGCCAGAGACTCCATCCTGTTTCCCCTATGGCTGTCAGGGCCCCGAGCCCTTGTACCATCTTCCACTGCATTCCCAGGAATCTGGAGCAGAAGCAGAACAGTCAAGGCTCAGACTGTCATTCCAGGCAGCAGCTTAGCTGGCTGTGCCCTAGTGCAAGCCGCAGTCATCTGCTGGAGTGGATCCAAACAGGGCTCAGAACCCGGATGTTAACATCCCAGGTCATCTCCATGCCAAGGTGAGATTGGGAATGAGTTCCAAATCCCGGGTCTGCTGCCAAGAGGTGGCTTTGGTCTTTGCCTGAGTATTATCACTTATGATATGTAATCTCTGTTTTGGCTTTCTTATTTCAAAAGTAAATTGTACTTAAAGACCTGTGCTCTAAGTGGGACTATTTAATTTCAGTCAGTTAAAATAGAAGTTGATATACTTTTTTCAAAATTTTATAGTGCATCTACCTTTGTCATATAATAATATTGTCATATAATAATATTAATATGAGATGTTGCGAGAACAGTCTCCAGCCTACCATGCTACTGAGAAAAGCAAAAAACTTTTGCAAAAAGGTTTTTAATACAAAAAGTGTTATTTTATAAAGCTTGATTCAGTTTGTTTAAAATCAATTCAGTGACATGTCCCTTGTTTCACTACATGTCTCTTTAGGACTCCATAGATTATGGTATTTGAATTCAAATACAGTTTTCCCATCACAGATTTCTTCTGAGGTCTGTATCTGTCTGGGACAGTAGGTGTCTAGACTTGCAATGAATGTTCTTTCCAAGTAATTTTGGACAAAATTAACTATATTTGAGTAAATAAGAAAAAAATCCTAAAGCATACCTTTAATTCTTCCTTTCTTTTTACTACAAAGAGGAGTGGGAGATAAATAGCTAAAACAGTTATAAATATGATTTATAAAAATGGAAGAATAGTCTTCATTTTATCATTGAACTTTCCAAAATTGCAAAATACCTGCCCAGCTCTTGATTTCTAAATATTTTTCCTCTCAAAAAGGAGCCAGGGCTTCATGGAGATATGTGTAACTTCATACACAGGCAGGAAGGTAGAAGATACCAGGTACATTTTGCTGTGGCTGAGAGGAGGAAAGTACCCACGCAATAAAAAGGAGGCACGTCCAAAGGACCCAGAATGAATACTTCATGTTTTAGGAAATTGATTAATTGAATTGATTATGTAGATTAAGCAAGGATGCACAAAGGATAAAAAAGCAAAGTTAGTACTTTTGTTCCAGTTACTAGTTTTTCAACCTCCCAAAAGCATTTTAGGCCCCTCCAAGATAATTGCCGATTTGACTTTTCCCTATTTTTAAATGTAAATGATGTCTCATCTTTCTTAAGCATTTATAAATTATGCAGAAACACATGCCCTTAAATTCCAATAGAGAAGCATTTGAAACAAAATATGAATTTTTCTTATTCTAATGTTCCTCATAAACATACTCACTGTTAAGTTTTATTTTCTCTCTTTTTAAAAATCTATTTGCTTTTATTGGAAAGTCAAATTTACAGAGAGCAGAGACAGAGAGGAAGATCTTCCATCCAATTATTCACTCCCCAAAGAACTACAACAGTCGGAGCTGAGCCGATTCAAAGCTGAGAGCCAGGAGCTTCTTCCAGGTCTCCCGCGCAGGTGAAGGGCCCCAAGGCATTGGGCTGTCCGTGACTTCTTTCTCAGGCCACAAGCAGGGAGCTGGATGGAACGTGGAGCTGCTGGGATTAGAACCGGTGCCCAGATGGGATCCTGGCACGTTCAAGGCAAAGACTTTTGCTGCTAGATCACTGCGCCCGGCCCCCCTGCATAGTTTTTAAAAGTGAAATAATTCACAAAATCTAAAAATTTTAAAGTACAAATATACGAACTAGTTTCTCTTCCATCTTTGTTCCTAAAACATCACATGTATTAGTAAGCAACTAGCAAAACTAGTGTTTATGCATTCCCATTCACACATGTTTTCATATCATGTCATATAATAGATTTTATTAGCTTTTTATATTAGTATATAGTATTACATTTTATACACAACATATACACACTCATGTCTTTAATAGTCAGTTACCTGGTTTGAGTAATCAAACACTTAGGTTATTTCTAAATGTTGCTTTTATAAATAATCTTCAATGAATAACCTTGCAAATACATCTTTTTGCCTGTGGGTGAGTCTGTGGAATACATTTCTGGACAGAGTGGTGAAGTCAAAAGTTTCACAGGACCGGGCTTTGAGACAGAACTTACAGAGTTTAAATGTTTAATAGGGAGTGCCCTCAGGTTCAACAATTGTGGGAGGGAGGTGGCAGAAGCAGAATTAGGCAGAAGGAGAAACAGACCCAGATGCACACAGCCTCAGCTAACCCTAAAGGGAAGCCATGGAATGAACAGACTCATCAGAGCTTGCCTGCACGGAGTGGGTTGCCCCAGAAAATCATGTCGTTGGTCAGGCAGCTCTTTGCAGCCAGCGTGAAGCTTAAAGCAGCTGACAGTTGAAGACTGTCTGCTTACAGAATTCTCAGAAGTTGTGGCAACAAGATGTTTCTGGAAAGGAGTATATACATTTTGTGATTTATATATATGTATATGTGTGTATTGGTATATATATGTATATATATAAAATTCCATATATTTGCCAATCTGTGTAAAATGTTATAGCTCAGTATACAGCCATTTACTGCACAGCAACATTTCAGTCAACAATGGACTGTATAAGATTATAATGGAGCCAAAAATCCTTGTCACTAAGGTGACATCCTAGCCTTCCTAATGTAACACACAGCATTACTCACATGTTTGTGGTAAGGCTAATATGAACAAACATACTGGACTGCCAGTCATATAAAAATGTGGTACACACAATTATGTGTATTTACGTGAAAGTTGATAATAAATGGCTATGCTGGTGGTTTCTGTATTTACCAACCATACTTTTTATTCTAATTTTAGGATATATTTCTTTAATATTTTAAAAAATTTTTACTGTGAAACAATATGCTCAGTTACTGCAGCCAGTGACCTCATTCATCTCGTGTTTATTATACCTCGAGTGTATCAAGAGACCATTTCAGGCAATTGACCTACACCATCTCGGGAAGGACAGTGACACTCTATGATGCTCACCTAGCAATGCAATTACCCTCAAATGATATAGCTCTCAAAAGGTATACCCATCATGAAGTGGCTCGTGGCTGTGGTTTTAATTTTCTTTCTTATTTACAAGCTTTATTTATTTTATTTGAAATGCAGAGAGAGAGATAGGGAGAGACAGAGATCTCTCATCCACCCGTTTATTCCCCAAGATAGCCACAAAAGGCAGCTCTGTGCATGCCAAAGCCAGGAGCCAAGGAACTTCATCTGGGTCTCCTGTGTGGGTGGCAGGGACTCTGGCTTGCCGGCGGCTTCTGCTGCTCTTCCAAGATCGTTAGCAGGGAGCTGTACAGGAAGCAGAGCAGCCAGGATTTAATCCCGTAATTCCAGTATGGGAGGCCAGCACTGCAAACTGTGGCTTAACATGCTATACCACCATGCTGGCCTCAGTTTTCCTCTTTTGTTTTTCCTCTCTTTTTTAAAGAAAGTGTTTGTTTTTAATGGAATTTGAAGTGATTCTTGTGTGTATAAGACCAATGTTTCTCTTGCTGTGAACTGGTCATTTATATTTGTACATTTTTCTATTGTGGTAAAAATTTTTAAAATATACAGTTTTTTAGATGCATTAACCGTATTCTCACCGTATTCACTACCAATCTAACAATATAATATTTTAAGTTAATACTTTATGTTTGAGATTGTGGTTATGTAATATTATTCAAAATCAAGTCATGTAGACTATTGTACTTATCTTACACCATTTTCCGTTTTTCCTGTAGTTAACAACTGGCTGATTTCTTTAATGTACTTTGTTTTCTCTATGTCTGAGACCAGTTCTTCCCTCAGTCCAAAACACATGAGGCATTGTAGTCTGTGCAACTGACATCTCTTGCATAAATTGTAGGGATAATTGCTTCCTTCTTAGGTCATCCAACTGCCTCCTTACAATCTTTTTGTTTCTGCCCCTTGTCTGACTGTAGTCTATTCTCAAGTGGCAGCAAGAGTGATCAATCTAGATTTTTAAAGTGTAAACCAATCATTTCACAATTACAATGACTGATTTTCCTCATAGTAGAACCATTTATTTGTGATTCCAAGGGCTCTCCAGAAACTATCATTCTCGCTTCCCCCTTGCCTCCCCTCCATTATCTCTCAGACTTCATTTCTCTCAGTCCCTGCATTTCTAGCTTTCATATTCACTATCCTCACTGGCACATAGCATGCGACTTTTTTTTCTTTTCATTATTTTTTTTTATTGCAAAGCCAGATATACAGAGAGAAGGAGAGAGAGAGGGGAAGATCTTCAATCTGCTAATTTCACTCCCAAGTGACCACAATGGCTGGAGCTGAGCCAATCCGAAGCTAGCAACCAGGAGCTTCTTCCAGGTCTCCCATATGGGTGCAGGGTCCCAAGGCTTTGGGCCGTCCTCGACTGCTTTCCCAAGCCACATGTAGGGAGCTGGATGGGAAGTAGGGCTGCTGGGATTAGAACTGGCGTCCATATAGGATCCCACACATTCAAAGTGAGGACTTTAGCCACTAGGTCACCACACCTGGCCTGTGACTGTTTTTCTATGCCACCTTGTGACTAATTCCCTGATTTCTCTCAGCTCTGAACTAAAATGCCACTCCACAATGAGGTCTACCCTGACCATCTTATTCAAATTGTAATTCACACTCTACTCCCCTACCATTTAGAGGAATTTTAGCACACCTCCTATTTCACTTTTTGTCATTTATTTTAATGGCCTATATTGTCTTCTACTTATTATGTAATTTACTTATTATCTTCCTTTGCTAAAATCAAAGCTCCATGAAAGTTACTTCCTATTTGTGACTTAAAGTGGGAACTCAGTAACTAAATATTTACTGTGAATGAATATACAAGGGTACTTCAGAAGGTTCCTAGCAAATGGAGTTGAAAAGTTGAAGGATGGACATTTAGCCTGGTGGTGAAGGTGTCAGTCAGGATGCTCTCGTAGTACATCAGAGTTCTAGATTCAGTTCCCAGCTCTGGCTCCTGATTCTAGCTTCCTGCTAGTGCAGACCCTAGAATACAACAGGGATGATTAAGGCATTGGAAGTACGCCACCCATGTGGGATACCTAGGTTGAGTTGCTGGCTCCCAGCTTCAGTCAGGCCCAGTCCCAGGCATGGCAGGCAGTTGGAAAGTGAGCCAGCAGATGAGTGCTTGCTGTGTCGCTCTACCTCTTAAATGAATTACTATTTAAAGACTAATAGATGAAAGTTTATCTTTGCTGTGAGTCTGAAATCCATGTATAGGTTTTTTCATAATACACAATTTCCATGAATTTTGGAAGATCTCTCTTTGCCTGGATGTAAAGAAAAAATTTGCCACCAAAATAAGTTTATCTTTTAATTCCTTTTTCTTTGCATCATTCTTATTTTTTCTTTGTTTTTCAGCAAGCATTTTTATTCTCTTTTTCTTTTATTTCTCCTAGGAATCAAACAAAGATTTTCATGTTTTCTGTGGCTCGGATTACTTTCATTTCAGTTGTATGTTTAATTGGTGGTATGACTTGGTATAGACATCTGGACTAGAAATAGATTTCTTTGAGGACTTGTAAGATACTATACTACAGGCCTGGCGCATTACCCGCCTTGCATGCACCAGGATCTCATATGGGTGCTGGTTCTAATCCCCGTGGCTCCACTTCCCATCCAGCTCGCTGTCTGAGGTTTGGAAAAGCAATCGAGGAGAACACAAAGACGTAGCCCTGCACCCATGTGGGAGACGTGGAAGAAGCTCCTGACTGTTGGCTTCGGATCAGCTCAGCTCTGGCTGTTGTGGTCACTTCTGTGTAATGAGCTGGCAAACTAATCAATCCTTGTATACTCTAATTCTTCTTGGTTTATTTCTTTGATGACTTTTCTCTGGACTCTTTATTCTCTTTAGAATTTCTTAACAAATGACATCTCTTTTTTTTTTTTTTTTAAAAAAGATCGTTGTTATGACCTCTTATTCAATATCATTTATACAACAATACAGAAGAAGAACTGAAACAACATATTCCAAGATTAAGTAATAATAAATGTACACCCTTCAATAAGCAAACTCACTAGGCTGTCACCATTAAGAATAAGTGAGCTAAAGGGATTTTTTAAGCCAAATCACAATATTTGGGGGAACGGGGAGTTATTTTGCCACAATAAAATATATATGAAGTTTAATGTTTCAACATTTTGGTTTTTTTTTCTGTTTTCAGTAACGTAGTATTAAAGCCCTTAAATTGTGTTGTATACTTTTTAAGGTGAAAGGGTTGAAAGTATTAAAGAAAACTTTAAATAGAAACCATACTTTGGATATTCCCCTAGGCCAATTGTCCACTGACATATAACGGAAACTTCTGCTGCCCTGATTTCCCCCAAAATGTCTGCTCTTAACACAGATGCATATGAAGCTATTCTTTCTTATCAGTATTATTTGTTAAAGCTGAATTCATCAGCTACAGACAAATAACTTTCCATGCTTCTGCTTTCCCTAAAAGACATATAAGTTTATAATAGGCAGTCACAATAACAAGCTCAAATTACTTTGTTAATCTACACTATAACTGTGGTGAGGTAAGCCTCTTATCCACTGTCACTTTGAATTCTCAGTTAGCAGATTGTTCTTGTATATGCAGTAACATGGAAACGTTTGACTTGATCTGATTTTAACAGTTTTGTTGTCAGAAATGTGAACCTCAAAAGACCTTCAGCAGCCCCATGGAGCCCTTGGCACTCAGGTCTCTCTCTGACCCCAGAATTCCAGGACAGGATCCTAGATCCTGTTGGATCCAAGCTCTGCTTTTTTTTTTTCATCCTGATATTTCTGATATTACTCTGCTCACCAGTGTTTGTACTAAGCTTCCTGGTAAGTTACCTTTTTGTTAATACAGGGAGGAAATCTGAAGATTTTGTGGGGTTTTTAGACAGCAGCAGAATTACTAGACTACTTTTAAATATAGGTGTTTTAAGGAATCTAAAGCAAAATGTGTTAAGACTTTCCCATCATACCCCAAAAACCCCTGCTTCCTATGTGTATATTCTCTGTAGGTCAAGATCTTGTGCCCTGGAGCTGGCCTTGTGGTGCATCTTATAGGATGCCTGTGTTGCTGGCATCCAGTTCAAGTCCTGGCTGCTCTGCTTCTGATCCAGCTTCTTGCTAACGTGTCCAGAAGAGAATTGGACTATCCAAGTACCTGGGCCCTTGCCACCATTGCAGGAGACACGGGTGGAATTTCATGCTCCTGGATTTGCGCTGTTCCACCCTCTACTGCCATCTGGAAAATGAATCAGTGGATAAAGATCTGCCCTTCCCTTTCTCTTTGTTAATTTGCCTTTCAAGTAAAGTAAATCTTTACAAGCAAAGTGAAGTCAATCTTTAAAAAAAAAACAACCTGAATCTTTAAAAAGGTATTGCTCCATTGGCAAAAAAAAAAAAAAAAGAGTAAATTTTTAAAAGAATGATTTAGAATTGCTGTTGGCTACTTTGAAGAACCTTCAACTTAGACAAAATGCTTCCATGTTGAGGTGCCCTTGAAAAGAGAATATCAGAAACAATGGAATACATTCTTTAGTATTCAGAGACATTATGAAGACAAAATAACTGAAAAACAACCTCTCTAAATAGCTCTTTACAGCACATTAGTGGAAAAGTCAAGGCTACAACTCAGACTGACTCTGCAGACTCTCCTGCCAAACCTCTACTCCTCTCTACCCTCTGCTATCTAATTGCTCTGAATCCTCTAAAACGTTTGATCTCTCACCCTTCCTACCAGAGTTCTCTTAATGCTAACTCAACCCTCCAACAAATAAATACTGAAGTGAAAATAAAGTCTTACAGTGCTTACAAGAGCTGAATGCAAATCTAGGTCTTATAGGTTGTAGAACTTCAAACCATTAAAAGGATTTCCAGGACTCTAAAAAAAGGACCAAGCCAAATTTATAGAATAATTAATAATATTCTAGAAGCCTCTGGCTTAGGAAACCCAAATTTATATCAATTTATTCGTGACCGTGGATACAATAAATACTTGAAAATCTCTAGAGGAAGCCCACTAGGATAGTCTAACTATACACCTGCAAAATCCTACTAAGCATGCCTCCAAAGAAGGAATGTAAAGATCTGCAGAAATGGGTCAACAGTTATTAAGCTGGCCTGCATTAGCCCTATAAATAGACTGACCCATAACCTTTGAACAGTAAAAGATGACTCTCCTGAGGACTATCAAGTAAACGTAGAATTTTTCACATAAAACTCTAGCTTTGGGCCTGGCGCGGTAGCCTAGTGGCATGCGCCAGGATCCCAATTTAGGCATCGGTTCGTGTCCCGGCAGCCCCAGTTCTCATCTAGCTCCCTGCTTGTGGCCTAGGAAAGCAGTCAAAGATGGCCCAAGGCCTTGGGACCCTGTACCCGCATGGGAAACCTGGAAGAATCTCCTGACTCCTGGCTTCGGATTAGCTCAGCTCAGCTCTGGATGTTGTGACCACTTGGGAATGAATCATCAGACAGATCTTCCTCTCTGTCTCTCCTTCTTTCTGTATATCTGACTTTCCAATAAAAAATTAATAAATCTAAAAAAAAAAAAACAAAAAACCCAACACTCTAGCCTTAAAGGCCATGAAGATCAAGTGGCTTTCTTAGTCCATTTTGTTACTAAACTGCACATAGGTGCACATAAACTGCACTAAAGAAACATGTATCTGATTGCAAGGCATCTCCCCTAACAAAACTGTACCTTCTAACAGAACATTCTAAAAGGACATAAGAGCAAAAATAGTAACAGATCAACCAAATGGTGGCCTTATAATTACAGCAGTTATAGGGACCACAACCTTATTTTCAAAGAAACCTCCTTTTAATTTTGCCTCTGTTAATAGATATCATTAATGTAAACATAAAGTGCATGGGAAAAGAGTTAAATATGAGAAAACTGGGGAAAATTGCTTATCTTTTTCATAATTTTAATTTTTTAAAAGACTTATTTATTTGAAAACAGAATTTAGAGAAGGGAGACAGATAAGGACTTCCATTCACTGGTTCACTCTAGAAATGGCTCCAGTGGCCAGAGCTGAGCTGATCTGAAACTGGGAGCCAGACACTTTTTCCCACATGATCTGCCACATGAGTATAGGGTCCCAAGGATTTGGGACATCCACCTCAGCTTTCCCAACCCATAAGCAGGGAGCTGGAAGGGAAGTGGAACAGCTGGGACATGAACTGATACCCTTAAATAAGACACTAGTATTACAGGGCTAAGGATTAGCTGGCTGTGCCACCATGCTGGCCCCAATAATTCTCAATATTGACAGAGCTCCAAGGAATTGTTTGATAAGCTATGTTCCTTAATTCCTTTAAATATCAAAGAGAACCCAAACTTTTTACTGAGTTGGTAGACCATGTCTTTCTACTTAAGCACCACCATGATACATCAAGAACTTCTTTGGGAGCCTGGCTTTGTAATAAAGTAAATAAATCTTTAACCAAAAAAAAAAAAAAAAGGAGAAGAAGAACTTCTTTGGAAAAATAGAAATACCTGGGGTTGCGGTTTAAAATCAGATTCAAAGCACTCTTTAGTAGAACCCATAACTGTTCACTTTTGCTCTTTTTCTAAAAATTTTGTCTTCCTCTTTTGTGATTCAACCCTGCCAACCTGTGAAACAGTGACCTGCTCTCCACTGGGGGCCAAATAAAATTCTCCTCTTTAAAAAATAACTTTAGATAGATTCTATGCCTGTCATACATTGACACATTATTTGTTCTCCAGGCCCAAATTGATTGAACCAAATTCCTGATACCTTACAGGTGTATTCTTCTGTAGATGAAGGAAAAAATAAAAGCAAATGAGTTCATTGAAAACCAATGGGACTCTTTCAAGAAAAGTCCTGAATTACTTCACTATCCTCTAATATCTTACGCAGTATAAAAACTTTTTCCAATGGTAGAGGACTTAGTATATTAAGGACTAATTGTTTGTATGTTATTCCTTTTGATACTATCTTACCTATAAAAAAAAACCCATAATAGATGACATATAAATTTTTGAAGAGCCTTAGAGCTATAAAAGTTGGAATAGCAAGATTCCCAGGGCTGCCAAACCCAAACATTTTAGCAATTAGGGTATATATCAAGTCCAGTTGTTCACAGAGGTAGACTTCGGTGCTAGCTCTTTTAGAACTCCTGCACACAGTGTCAATATTTGTTTGCTTTCCCTGGGAAAAATCAACAGTGCTCTTGGACAGTAAAGTCTCAGAGAAACTCGTTGTCTTAAAACATGTCCCTTTGCTATTATTTCAAGCAGTCAACACATACTGGAAACTACAAATAAGCTATTAAATGGTTGCTAAGCAACGCGTGCTGTTAATGGTAGAACTCTATGTTCATTAAACACTGATAAACTCTGATGTGACACAGTGTTGTAAGAATACAAGACTGCAAAGCTTCCTTGTGTCAAGCTCAGGAGCCTTAGAGAATCAGGGGACTGGGGTTTGTGAGAGAAACATTGATGGAAAATCACTCAATTTTGATGTAGGAGATAATATAAAAATGCTTTTTGAAAAATATTGATTTCTTTGAAAGGCAGAATGCAAGAGATAGAAAGAGAGAGATGGAGGGAATGAATTTTTTGATATGCTGGTTCACTACCAGATGACAACAGCTGGGACTTGGTCACACTGAAGCTAGGAGTCAAGAACTTCACCTGAATCCCCCTTGGGAGCAGGAAGGACCAAAGTACTTGGGCCATCATCCCTGCTTCCCAGGCACATTAGCTGGGAGCTGGATCACCAGCAGAGTAGCCTAGACTCAAACTGGCCCTCCAAAACAGAAAGGAGCTGTCATAAGCAGAGGCTTAAAATACTGTACCATGATGCTGTTCCCCTCTTATGAAGCTCTTTTAAACTTGTACATAGCAGTCAATTTGTAGGGTATAGAATCTTGGGTTCATATTTCCCAATTAAAAATAGTTCCTGGAACAAACAATTGGCTCTGCAGTTGACACTGCTTGGAATGTCCACATCCTGCATTGGAGTCCCTGGATTCAAGTCTCCTGCTAATGTGTGTCCTAGGATAAGTAATGGCTCATAATGGCTCAAGTATTTTGGTCCCTCCAAGCTCCAGGCCTGGCTGTTGCAGGCTTTTGGGAGAGTGAATTGGTAGATGAATATCTCTGTGCGTGTGTGTTTTTGTCTATCTTTCTGTCTTTCAAATAAAAGTTAATGAAATTCACAGTTCAATGTAAAAAAGGTTTTTATGTGTTTCAAACCCCTAGTCCTGGCTGTTGTCTTATAGTAGGGCAGAGAGACAGAACTCATCTGAGTACAAGAGCAGGTAGAATTTTAAAACAAGGAACAGGAAGAGGTCAGTGGGTAGAAATTTACTAAGATGAACCATAAGGAATAAAGAGTTCTGAGATCAGCATTGTGACACAGCCAAGAAAGCCACTTCCTGGACACTGGTCTCCTGTTTACATGTAAGTTCAAGTCCCAGTTTCTCTGTTTTTTATTCACCTTTCTACTGGTGGACTTGAAAAAGCAGCAGAAGATGACCCAAGTGTTTGAATCTCAGCCACCCGTATGAGAGACCAGATAAGGATCCTTGCACCTAACCTCCTGATTTCATGCTGACTTAGCCATTGGATATTGTGGCCATCTGGGGAGTGGACCAGCAGATGGAAAATCTCTTTCTCTGTGTCTCTCCCTCTCTCTCTGTAACTCTGATTTTCAAGTAAGTAAATGTTAAAAAATACTTCTGGCTAAACTTACTTGACAAGTTTATTGGTGATAGCAGGCCAGCATGGTCAGATATCAAGGGTAAGGGGTTTTGCTAAAGTGGCTTAGCAGGATTCTTGTTTGAATTGAATTCAACAAGTACAGAAACCAGCTTAAAGTCATGCTTAGTCAAGCACTGGATTTGGAGAATATGATGGAAGCTTTGATCAAAACACTATGGGTAGAAGTATCTCAATTTATTCCAAAGTCTTGCCCCCAAGGGATAACACCTGCTGCTTCCTTAGGTGCACATTAGCTGGAAACTGAATTGGGAAGTGGAGCTGAGACTCTAGTCTAGGTGCTGTGCAAGAAATGTGGCCATGTAAGCAGTAGGCATCTGGACTAGTTTGCTATATCATTCTTGCTCTGGGTGTGTAGCAATGAATTTTATCCAAAGTAAGTAAAAATGCCTTGTGTATCTTTTCAGTAAATCATAACAAGAATATTCAAGAACCCCAGAACTTTCTGAGCATGGTATAGAATATCTAGAACATTAGAAAGTTGAATTAGGCTCACTGTGTATGCTCAGGGATTATTTCCATTTATCTTGGTTATGCATTAAGAGAAAAGCATACTCAAGTTATAGTGCTGCTTGTTAAAAAAAAAAAAGATGTTAACAAGCCACAAACTATGAATGATCTTTTCATTTATTTTTGTTTGTACTTTTTCTGATGTGCTTTACCTAGCAGCACATAGTTGCCTAAGGAGGGAAAGTCCTTAAATGGGGAAATAGGCTGTGAATTCTGAATTGCTTTGTCATAGAAAGTTAATAAGTTTTAGAATGTATATAACTATCCCCAAACTAGAAAATGGTAGTTATGTAGATGGGAAGTTTGCCTTGTAAGGCCAAAGACCCAGAAGATATCCCCTCCTCTTTTTTTCTTTTATTGGAAAGTCAGATTTACAGAAAGAATCAGCAACAGAAAGGTCTTTCATCTGCCAAATGACCACAATGGCCAGAGCTGAGCTTATCCAAAACCAGAAGCTAGGAGCTTCTTCTAGATCCCCATGTGGGTGCAGGGTCCCAAGGCTTTGGGTCATCTTATATGGATTTCCCAAGCCACGAGCAGGGAGCTGAATGGAAGTGAAACAGCTGGGACATGAACCAGTGCCCATAAAGGATCTCAACGCATGCAATGCAAGGACTTTAGCCACTGGGCTATCATGCTGGGCCCGGGTATTTCCAATCTTCAGTAAAACCTTCAATAATTTAAATTACATTTATATTATTGTTTTCAAATTCTATATTCTGATGTTAACCATCTATTGATTTAATTTCTGAGGAAATTTTCAGATATGCTATCAACAGTTAGATGTTAACCTGATATAATTTAGCCTATACTCTTAAATATATCACTTTGAATCCCAAACAGATGCCAAGGAGGAGTTAGATGTGCAAGATATTTACTGGAGAAAAAATGAAAGATAAAGAAGGGAGCAGTAATAATAGAGAGAGAGAGAGTGATGTAGGTCTGATGTCTGTGAAAGGAGAGAGGGGAGAAAGGATTGGATGGTAAGAGCCCCAGATCATAGAGCAATTCTGAGTAAAGCTTACTCAGACTAATGCAATTTCCTGAGTGACAGTCAACAACTAGAACAGCCTCCTTAGTTCATGGTTATTGCATCCTATTGCACTGTGCTTAGCTCAGAGCAACCCAGAAGAAGTTGTGACAGTGTCAGCTGTCATCAGCTGTGCTCCCTGCAGCAGGTGCTCCTGAAGGAGCGGCCTAGGTGGGCCACCATTTTGGCTACCACTGCCAATTTTGGCTTTGCACTGGTTCATTTCTCTGTCTGTATTCTGGAACCAGATTGTTCATGGCTCTTTTGAATTTCTTCTTTGAAGGGAAAACTTAGAAAGATTCCCTTTGCTGCAGACAGGCTGAGGCTAAAAGTGAGATAGTCATTATTTCCTGCCTCCATCACATATTTCCCTCCATGGAAAATTTTCTTCACTTACAACACTCTCTTCTGCAAATTATAAATGTGAATCACATAAGTATAGTGTTTTCAGGTGATCATGTGCTCTGATTTGAGGGCAAATTCCCTTCTGAGGAAGACAGTGTGAGTTGATCCTTCTAGCACTAGCACAAAGACCCTGTCCTGAATGCCTGCTTAGAAAGTTGTATCATACCTCTTAATTTCTGAGCAATTGAGTTATTTATGTTTATGTGCAAAAGAAACAAAGTTGAGAATTAGGAGAAAGTTGCTGGTTGTAAACCCAAAGAGGCCACTATATTGGAAACAATTTTTGGCTGATCGTTATGTATTTAGTCCTTTCTGTGGTTCTAATAGTATGTAATTTTTGTTGCTGCAAAATTAAGTTTATTGTGCACAAAGATTACATTTTGGAGAAGAGAAATAATTAACATATCACATCTTCGTCTAAGGGCTTATAGTCCCTTATATTTTTGTTACTAATTCTTTTTACTATATCTACATATTTAAGTTTCTTAGCTTCCTTGGGCCACTTTTTCTTTTTTTTTTTTAAGATTTATTTATTTTTATTAACAAAGTCAGATATACAGAGAGGAGGAGAGACAGAGAGGAAGATCTTCTGTCCGATGATTCACTCCCCAAGAGATCGCAACAGCCAGTGCTGAGCTGATCCAAAGCCAGGAGCCAGCAACTTCTTCCAGGTCTCCCACACAGATGCAGGGTCCCAAAGCATTGGGCCATCCTCGACTGCTTTCCCAGGCCACAAGCAGGGAGCTGGATGGGAAATGGAGCTACCGGGATTAAAACCGGCACCCATATGGGATCCCAGTGTGTTCAAGGTGAGGACTTTAGCCACTAGGCCATGCTGCCGGGCCCAGGCCACTTTTTTTTTTTAACTCTCTAGGATTTAGTTGCTTAGATCTTCCAGTTAAGATCTTGTAAGTCTGGTAAACTATTATGGTATTCATGCAGACTAATTGTTAACATCAGTTACATAGTTGGAATTTTTACTGTGATAATTTCTTTTTTTAAAATATTTATTTTTATTTATTTTAAAGAGTTACAGAGGGAGAGAGTGACAAAGAGAGGTCTTCCATCCACTGGTTCACTCCCCAAATTGTCACAACAGCCACAGCTGTATCAGCCAAGAGCTTCATCCAGGTCTTCCACGTGGGTACAGAGGCCAAAGAACTTGGACCATCTTTCAATGCTTTCCCAGGCACATTATCAGAGAACTGGATTAGAAACGGAGCAGCCAGGATTCAAACAGATGCCTATATGAGATGCTGGCATTGCAAGTAGTGGCTTACCCTGTATTGCCACAACAATGGCCCCAAACCTTCCTTCAGAGAAATTTAGTAACTAACCTTTCAGTATACTTTGGATAGTCTGTGTATACAACAAAAATCAGTTAAGGGAACAAACTCCATGTCTCCTGCTATTCTCTCACAATACCACAATCAATAAAGAACACCTCTGTCATCATGCTTGCATGAGGTTTTTCCCCACACCAGGCTGTCCTCTAATTTGTCTCAATTCTGACATTGTCTATCTGGAGGTGGCACTAGATGACTTAAGCTGAGGACTCAAACCCCAAGACTGCCCTCCCTCTGCATGCACACACTTTATATGCCAGTCGCAAGCCCCAGATTAATATATCCATGCTACTAACTCACTAGTTGTGAGCAGAGATTTTTGTGACTCCCTCTGGTTTCAGCTAATTTGGCATAGTGGTCCCAGAACTCCAGGAAATGTATCTGCCTATTTATTATAAATAATTGTAGCAAAGAATAGAGATGAAGGGATGCACAGGATGATTTTTATCAGAACCACATAGAACAACTTCCTAAACTGGTTGCAGGAGTTGCTGTAGAACTCCCCAACCTGGATCTGCTCACCTTAGGGACAGAAAACCAATCACTGACATGGGGGTGGAGAAGAAACGTAAGTATTTATGGCAAAGTGCAGAGTGAGGACAAAGGCAGCTGTAACTTCATTCCTGGGCTTCTGAATGAGTTAAGGATGAAGATTCTTATAGTTCATGTATTTTTAAGATTTATTATTTATTTGAAATACAGAATGAGAGAGAGAGCGAGATCTATCTTTATCTGCTGATTAATTCTCCAAATGGCTGCAATAGCCAGGACAGGGCCAGGATGGAGCCAGGATCAGGAGTCCAAATGAGTGGACCATCATTTGCTGGTTTTCCAGGCACATTAGCAGGGACCTGGACTAGAAGTGGATCAGCTGGTGCTCATATGGAATGCTGGTGTCACAGGTAGGGGCTTCATTTTCAGAGGTACAATACCTGTCCAAATGTCAGCCCCTCTTATAGATTGAAGTTGGGGCTGACGTGTGTGTTCAACTCACGTACAAGTTTCTGGTTGGTCTATAGTGTTTGTGAATTACCTTTGATTGGTCAGAGATATGATGTCCTTTATAGATGTTTTGCTTTTCAGTGAGTCTAGGAGTTGCATGCAAGTGGCGGTTACATTTCAATCCAAGCCTTAATTTGTGGGGAAGAGACCCCTCTAGACAAGATTGAACATCAAGATCTGTGAGAGACAAAAAAAAAAAAAAAAAAAAAGAAAGAAAGAAAGAAAAGAAAAAAAAGAAAAAAACCCCCTGTGATTCTAGTGGTTAGGGACATGGTAGGGGCCAATTCATGAGTAAATTTTAATTAGTGGTTGATTTGTCATCATAAAAGCAGGGTTCAGGGCTGGTGAGTTGGCTCATGGGTTAAGCCACCGCCTGCAGTGCTGGCATCCTGTATGGTTGGTGGTTTGAGTCCCAGCTGCTTCACTTCCAATAAGTTTCCTGGTAATGCACCTAGAAAAGCAGTGGAGGTTGGCCCAAGTATTTTGGCTCCTGAACTCATATGGGAAATTCCAGTAAAGCTCTTTGCTCCTGGCTTCAGCCTGGCCCAGATCTAGTCATGGTGCCATTTGGGGAGTGAACCAATGGATGGAAGACCTCTTTCTCTGTCTTTCCTTCTCATTTGTTCTGCAACTCTGCCTTCTATTTAAAAGAAGCAAAAGAACAGAACTCTTTAAAACAATGCAGGGTGAATAAACTTTAAGCTAAGGGAGGGATGCTGGGAGACCAGTAGAATCTAGCAGTGTTCAAGGTTCTGGCCTGCGGTTCAACTCTTCTATGTCCTCATAGGATTTGCCACATGTTCCAGGAATCTCCACATGTTCACCCATTCAGAAGTCTCTAAATCCTTTTGAATTTTTACAGAAATTACATTTGTAGGCTTGATGGGTTAAATCACTGGCCATTAGTGATCAACTTCACCTTTGACCTATCTCCCCTCCTAGAAGTTGGGATGTGCCTACAATCCTCAATCCTTTAGTCATGCCTTGGTGTTTCCTGTCTCCAGCCCTTACTCTACAGTTGCTTAGGGGCTGTTAGCCACCCGTCATCTTCTACCATACTAGACACCAGAAATTCCAAGGGGTTTAGGTAAGTAAGGAAACAGAGTGAAAATAAAATATGGATTTTACAATATCACAGAAATGAAAACCAAGCCTTATGACTAACTAAAGAATCCTTATACTCTTGTGAAAATAATGTTAAAAGCTTGAAGCAATTGGAATTTCTTGTACTACAGAGGTACATTAGAGATAATTAGCATTCAGAAAACCATTAAAATATAGATAGATGATACAAGATTTCAAATAATGGAAAAGGGAAAGAAAACCAATTATGGGATCATTCTTGCTAATAATTGCAGAAGATACAGAATTTTAAAAACCATGATTTTGCAACTTCTAATGAAATAATGGAACCAAGAAGTGATCAATGCTGAAACTATTAACAGAAAAGTTTGAACACAAGCTTCATTATGGACCAATCCACATATGACACTTGAACTCACAGGTCAAAATGAACATCATTAAAAGTGGGACTAGGTCTTAGGCTAAGAAGACATTGCCTCTGCTCTTGTATTTGTCCAGGAAAGAATTCATAGGCCTTTTGAGTCAAACAAGAAATCGAATATACCCAGAAAGTTGGATGGGCAGGCACAAGGGGCATCTACTTCAGTCAGCTGCTTGAATCTTAAGTGAGAGCTGCGATACTCTTCCTGTGGTACAGGATTTCTGTGGGATACGGAGAGGATTTCCTGAAAGGAAAAGAGGCATCTGTTTATGTCCTTATGTGGTTAGATTGGATCTGTATGGTGATGAGAAGGGCAGAGTACTCCTGAATGCAGGAAAGATTTGAGCATACACCTCATCTCTCTGGCTTCTGATTGGTTGCAGTTCTAACTGTGTTAGGTTGAAGTACAGGTATCCAAGCCTGGCAGTCCTTTCTCATGTCACCTAGGTGCCTACTCTAACACTAGTATTCTTGTTGAAATCCTAGGACACAAAAAGGGCATTAGATAAACTTGAAGGAACTTTGAATCCTCCATGAAATTTAAAAAATGATATTATTTTATTGGAAAATCAGATATACATAGAAGAGAGACACAGAGGAAGATCTTCCATCCACTGATTTCACTCCCAAGTGGCCACAATGGCCGGAGCCGAGCCAATCTGAGGCCAGGAGCCTGGAGCCTCTTCTGGGTCTCCCACATGGGTGCAGGGTCCCAAGGCTTTGGACCATCCTCAATTGCTTTCCCAGGCCACAAGCAGGGAGCTGGATGGGAAGCAGGGCTGCTGGGATTAGAACTGGCACCAGTGTGGGCTCCCGGTGCATGCACAGTGAGGACTTTAGCCACCAGGCTACCATATTGGGCCTGATTTCCCCTATATTATTACAGTAATATAACCCTTCAGAAGCAGTCATAAGTCCATCATTCTACTATATAAGTGTATCCTTACATTGCAGAAACAGACAATGACAGAGTCCAACATCCTATTGTCAAGATATAGTTAATAGCATCATTGGGAGTTCATCTTTGATTTGGAAGTAGAGATGCATACTGTGTTGTATCTTCACTTTTGTGTATGATAGTCTCTATTACATGGTTACTACACATTCTCTTAAACAAAATGCCATAAAACCAACAAAAGGAATAACGTAAAAAAAAAATTACACTACCATGAAGTTAAATAACATGCTACAGAATGACCAATGTGTTGCTGAAGAAATGAAAAAGCAAGTAAAAAACCTTCTTGGAGAAAATGATGCTACTGTATGACCTATGAGTCAGTGAAGAATTTAATAAGAGAAAAATTATGCTGAAGAAAATAAAATAAAAGCAAAAATATAAAAACCCATGAGTTGCAGCAAAAACACTTTTGAAAAGGTTGTTGATCTTATATTTTGTGTGAAGTTTGCCTTGTATCAGAGAGAACATAGTGAAGAGGAATCCTACATACGTTGGAACTAATCTAACCAAATATGTGTAAGACCTCTATGATAAAAACTATACAACATTTTAAAAAGAAATAGAAGAAGACATTAAAAGATGGAGAAACCTTGTTCTGGGATCAGCAGAATCAATATCATAAAAATGTCCATATTACCAAAAGTAATCCACAGATTCAATGTGATACCCAAATCCCAACAACATTCTATTCAGAAATAGAACAGTTGATTAAAAAAAAAAAAAGTTTATCCAGAAACACAAGAGACTGCTAAGCTGTCCTGAAGAATAAAAATCAAGCTGGAGGAATCACAATTCCAGACCTCAAGACATATAACAGATCAGTGGTCATCAAAACAGACTGGTACTGGTACAGAAACAGAGATCAATGGAACAGAATAGGAACACCAGAATGTAGTCCACACATGTGTATACAACTAATGTTGTCAAGGAAACTGAAAACAATCCAGGGGGAAAAAAACTTGGTCTCTTCAAAAATGCTGTTGGGACATTTGAATAGCAACCTGCAGAGGTAAGAATCAAGACTCTCATATGTCACCTTATGCAAAAATCTGCTCTAAATGGATCAAGGACCTAAATATGCACCCAGAAACCATCACACTATTAGAGAAAAACATAAGAAGCACTCTTCAAGATATAGTCATGGGGAAAGATTTCTTGGAAAAGACACCAAAGCCACAGGTAGTGAAAGACAAAATAAACCAATTGGACTACATCAAACTAAAAAGCTTCTGTACAGCAATGGAAATGCTCAACAAAGTGACGAAGCAATGAACAGAGTGAGAGAAAACCTTTGCACAAACAATAGGGGACAAATATCCAGGATTTACAGAGTTTCGGAAACTCAGCAACAGTAAAGCAAACAACGGTATGAAGAAATGGACAAAGGAAATGAACAGACATTTTTCAAAAGAACAATTTCAAATGGCTAATAGATATATGAGAAGATGCTCAGGCTCCCTAGCTACCAGGGAGATAAAAATGAAAACCACATTGAGGTTCCACCTAACTCCAGTGAGATTGGCTTACATTCAGAACTCTATTAACAACACCTGCTGGCATGGATGTGGAAACAATGGCACCCTCCTTCACTGTTGGTGAGAGTGTAGGCTAGTGCAACCACTGTGGAAGTCAGTATGGAAAATGCTAAGAGAATTGAAAATAAACCTGCTGTATGACCCAGCTATCCCACTTCTGGGAATATAGCAAAGAAATGAGATCTGAATATGACAGAGATTTGTAATCCTATATATACAGCAGCACATTCTACAATAGCAAAGACACATGGAAACAAACCAGAAGCCCATGCAAAGAGGAGTGGATTAAGAAACTGTGGTAAATCTACTCCATGGTCCCAACTAGAGACAATTATGCTCAATGAAATAAATCAATCCCAAAATGGCAAATTTCATGTTTTCTCTGATATAAGTCAACGTTCATCCAAAATATAGGATCAACAGCCTTTTTTAAAATTTATTTTATTTTTATTGGAAAGCCAGATTTACAGAGAGTAAGATAGACAGAAGATCTTCTGTCCGCTGCTTCACTCCCCAAGTGGCCACCACAGCCCTAGAGCTCAGCCGATTTGAAGCCAGGAGCTTCTTCCAGGTCTCCCACATGGGTTCAGGGTTCCAAGGCTTTGGGCTGTCCTTGACTGCTTTCCCAGGCCACAAGCAGGGAGCTGGATTGAAAGTGGAACAGCCAGGATATGTTCCAGCACCCATATGGGATCCTGGCATGAGCAAGGTGAGGACTTTAGCCACTAAGCTACTGTGCTGGGCTCTCATGCCTTTGTTTAAAAAAATTTTTTTTTCTAATTATTTATTTGAAAGGCAGGGTTACAAAGAGAAATAGGGAGAGACAGAAAGATTTTCCATTGTTTGATTGACTTTCCATATGGCAGCAACAATTCTGGCTGGGATAGACTAAGAAGGCAGGAGTTTGAAACTCTTTCTAGGTGTCCCATGTGGGTGAAAGGGGTTCAGGTACTAGGACTATCTTCTGCTGTTTTCTCAGGCATGTTAACTGGCAACTGAGTGGAAAGTGGAGCAGCCAGGTTTCAATCACTGCTCCTGTGGGATACTGGGTTGACAGGCTGTGGCTTAACCCATAGTGCCACAATGCCAACCCTACAAATCTTGCCTTTACACACATTGTATGTGCTGAAACAGCATAGAAGGCATATCATTCAACATTGTATTGGGCTACAGTGTAACTCTGGCCAGTTTCAGTGGACCTGCAGGGGCTTCAATATGCTAGCTGCAATCAGTTTTGTTCAATTTTATCAGGGACCCTAAAATATAGAAAATTTTTAGCAAAGGTAACTATTATGAGGTAGCATGTTACTCTGTAATAGGCAGGTAAATGACTATTATGGGTTGTATGCTAGACAGCTAAGGGGAATTTGCCATTAAACTAGAATCTCTTACCTAGAGTGTTACCTTATAACCTTAAGTAATTCCCACTTTTTCTTCAAGGCTACCTGAACTAGTGTTTTCCCAACAGCAATTCCAAAGAAAGTCCATTTTCCTATTCAATTTCTGTATTTCAATTGGTAGACAGTATCAGCATGGATTCATAACATAATATTCTAGTGCAAAGTGTTAGTAACAAATTGAGGTGGAAGATGATATAGGAGCTCTATATTCTGTGCATTATTTCTGTAAGTCTAAAACTATAATAAAAATAAGGTCTATTAATAAAAAGGTGAAAAACCAGATAATATATTTATCCTAAATAGGAATATTAGTAGCATCAGAAGTACATAAAATGAGCTAAAACATATTCTTGCCAAGAAGATTGAACCTGAATCTAATCAAACATCTAGATCAAATTAATAGCATAGGGGCCAGTGCAGTGGCATGCAGGCTAATCATCTATCCTGCAGCCAAGTGGGAGACCCAGAAGAAGCTCCTGCCTCCTGGCTTAGGATCAATTCAGCTCTGGCCTTTGGAGCCATTTGGGGAGTGAACCATTGGATGGAACCTTTTCTCTTTCCTTCTGTTCTACGTAAAAATCTGCTTTACAAATAAAAATAAATGACTTAAAAATTAATAGCTTATAGGAAATACGGTGGTCACACATCTATGTTAGCAATACTGTGAAGATGCAATCAATCAAAAACAGAATATGTGTCTTTTTATAGGTGACATAGTATCTTAAGTGGGCAGCATAACAGGCTTAGGAGGAATGAAGGAGTGCTAGCAGTTAACACTCCCACTTTAGAGTCCCTCATATACTCAAATTTCCCTAAAGTACCCACATAGAAACGACTGGATTTTTCATGGTGTTTGTTACACCTTTGCAGGATGAATAACTTTAAGTATCTAAAGGGGTTGGGCTTTATTTGTTTCTGTGCTATGAAGCAGGGATTTGGTGCAGGAGGCAGAGGGAAATTTCCCTTTGGAAAGTTCATTGGAATACATTGTCAAAGAGTCAATGGAGAAGAGGCATACAGTTATTAAAGTTGCAAAGGCTTGGATACAACCTGCCATACAGCATCAACGCCCTATTCTACAGATCCAAGATGACTGCAACTTCAACATGCCCATTCACCATTATGTAACTGAGCCTCACTTCCCCTCATGCACAAGACACCATGATGCCTACATGTATACTCCAGACACATGTGGTGATGCCATGGTGATTCCAAGAGTCCCTCCTCTACAAAAAAAAAAAAAAAAAAAAAAGAGGACAAGGAGGCAAATGGTACTCAAGTCCCACACAAACTCCACCCTACTGGAATATTCAGTTAGGGTACTACCCCTATCTACGAAAGGAATGGCTGAAATGGCTGGCCAGAGCAGATTTGAAGCCAGGACTCAGAACCTCTTCCAGGTCTCCCACACAGGTGCAGGAGTCTCAAGGCTTTAGGCCATTCTCTACTGCTTTCCCAGGCCACAGGCAGGGAGCTGAATGGGAAGTTGAGCAGCTGGGATACAAACCAGCACCTGTATGGGATGCTGAGGATTTAGCCAGTGAGCCATCATTCTTAGCTCCAAAGAAATAAATCTTTTTTAAAAAAATACTATACCAATTATGTAAAATTTTAAAAGTACTGTTATCAGTGTATTGACATAAGGTAAAAGCATAAAAATAAATATGAAAATACTATTTACGATCTCAAAGTTAGAAATTATCATGGGAAAAGAAGGAAAAAAAGATGAAAACTAATAAATGTTTTGTGGGTGTAGGGACCCCCCACAAATTATGCTATGGGGATCAACTGTTCTACCAAACTGGGTACTGAGAGAACTCCAGCTAGACTTAGTCCAGGTTTTTATCTTCCTTATATTCTTATGTGCCTGAGCATACAACTGAGAGACAAGAGAGGTGAGCAGGAAAGTGGGATTTATAGAAAGGCAAAAGAAAGTACACATTCACATCGAACTATTGGCAACCTCAGCAGACAGAACTTCCCCCATCCAGGCTGGAATCTTCCTTTTTGCAGGACAAGGCATGGTACTTGGGGCCAGACCTTATTAAGGCATCAAAGCGGGCACGTTTGGGGGTGAAGCTGCAGTGCACATAGTGGGCTCTGGGAAGTGTCGTGGCACATGGTGCACGATGGAAAGCCAGGCTAACCTCTATGATGAGGAGTGGGGGTACTGAGTCTTTAGCCATGTTGAATTGACATGGAAGGTGACAGGATCTGGGCAGGTCACATGGCTTGGGTATTAGTGGCCTTTCACTCCTTGTTCCTCGTTGTTGACTCTGTTTAGCTCACATCGAATGTATCAGGTTTCAATGCATCTTAGAACTGAACTTTTCTATTTTGTTTATAAAGATGTATTTCTTTGAAAGGCAGAGTTGCATGAGAAAGAGAGGGAGAGAGAGAGAGAGAAAAAAAAAGTAATCTTCCATCCATTGGTTCATTCCTCAAATGGCCTCAACAGGTGGGTTTGGACCAGGCTGGAGTTAGGAGCTTCATCTGGATCTCACACTTGGTGGCCAGGGTTCCAGCACTTGGGCTATTCTCTGCTGCTTTCCCAGCTGCACCAGTAGAGAGCAGGATCAGAAATGGAGCAGCCAGCATAAAAACCAGCACCCATACAGGATGCCAGCATGACAGGCAGTGGCTTTACCCATTGTGACACAATGCCATCCACATCTTCTTTCTTTTTTAAAAAGATTTATTTATTTACTGGAAAAGCAGAGTGACAGAGAGGAGGAAAGACATATCTTTCCTCTGCTGGTTTATTTCCCAAATGTCTGCAACAGCTGGGACTGGACTAAACCAAAGTTCGGAGCCAGGAGTTTCATCTGGGTCTCCCATGTAAGTATGGGAGGTACTTGGTGCTTGGGCTGTCATCTGTTTTTTCCCTCAGGAAAGTGGGATTGGGCACAGTTTTCAGAACTCAAAATAGCACTCTGATATGGGGAAGTACATCCCAAGCAACAGTTTAACCTGTCTACTTACAATATTTTTGTCTTAAAAATAAGATTTATTTATTTGAAAGGCAGAGTCACAGAGAGACAGAGGTTTAGAGAAAGGGTGAGAGAGAGAGAGAAATCTTCCATTTGCTGATTCACTTCCCAGATACCCACAATAGCTAGGACTAAGCTAGATGAAATTTAGGAATCAAGCACCTCATCCAAGTCTCCCATATAAGTAGCAAGGACTCAGGTTCTTGGGTCACCTTCCACCGCCTTTCCAGGTGCATTAGCAGGAGGCTGGGTCAGAAATGTGGAAAGCAGGAGCTGGCACGATGGCTCAGCTGGCTAATCCTCCACCTCCAAGTGCCAAGTTTATGCCCTGGCTGCTTCACTTCCCACCCAGCTCCCTGTTTGTGGCCTGGGGAAGCAGTGGAGGGTGGGATAAAGCCTTGGGATCATGCACCTGCATGAGAGATCTGGAGGAGGCTTCAGATCAGCTCAGCTGCAGACATTGCAGCCATATAGGGAGAGAGCCAGCAGATGGAAAGTCTTTCTATCTTTTCTTCTCTCTGTAAATCTGCCTTTTCAATAAAAATTAATCTTTTAAAAAAGAAAAGAAATGTGAAAAGCAGGGACTCAAGCCAGGCATAATAATAGGGGATTTGGGTGACACAAGTGGTGGCTCAAACTACTACGTAACAGTGATGTCTCCATCTAGAACTTTTTGTAAAAAAGCAAAACAAAGTTGAAGGAAATATGGTAAAACATGTATGAATATGTACATGTCAGTTGTATTGTTTCTGTATTTTTAATACTTTTCATAATGTAAAAGAAATCCCAAGGAAAAAATGAAAACACTCCCTTTATTGGCCTTTTCCTTTTCTGTCCCTACCCTCGCAAAGAAAGTACTTGTGCTGCCAGTTTTGTCCCAGAGTTTGCTTAGGAGAGAACCCAAATGAAGACAATTAAGTATTAGGACACTGTCATCTCGGTTCAACTCGTTTGTCCATAATGTTAAAAGGTGTTTATTTGTGATGAGTTCCTTGGAGTCATGTTAAGAACACATGCCAACAGGAAGTTATGGTAATTGACTCTTGGATAAAAGGTGGCTGTGGTGTTATGATGTATTTTATGGGTGTCCCATATTTTACTAGGTCTGAGATTCCATTGAGATGTTTGGGAAATCTTTTTACAGGATACGAATGATGCTGACTAGAGTATATTAGCAAGATGTTTTATATGGAAATAAAAGCAATAACAGATCTTAGGCATTGGTCACCTTGTATGATATAGGATTCTCCTTCCAATTCAGTGAGTTTCATAGCTTCCCCTTTACCCCCTTTTGTCAGGCTCGTTATTTTTCAAGATTTATTTTCTTTTTTATTTGAAAGGCAGAGTTACAGAGAGAAGGAGAGAGAGAAAGAGAGAAATCTTATCCAATGGTACACTCCCCAGATAGCTGCAACAACCAGAGCTGAGCCAATCTGAAGCCAAGAGCAAGCATCTTCTGCTGGATCTCCTATGTGAGTGTAGTGTCCCAAGGTTTTTGGCCATCTTCTGCTGCTTTCCTGGGCCACAAGTAGGGAGCTGGATGGGAAGCGGAGCAGCCAGGGCTTGAACCGGCACCTATATGGGATGCTGGTGCCATAGGCTGAGGCTTGGCTTAGTACACCATAACATCAGCCTCTGTTAGGCTCAGTTTTCATTTGAAACAACTTTGGATTTGTTGGGATGGGCCCAGTTGTGAGTACCACTATCAGGTATTGTGTATCCCTCTCAGTGAACAGAAATTTATTAGCCACTCATTTTGTGCATAAACAATCCTAGAGCTTCAGCCTCTTCAAAACTTAGGTTCTTTCCAAGCTATTTAGTCAGCAGTACTAACCATCTATAGAAAAAAGTTTGCAACTTTTGCTTGTCCTAGTTCTCCCCAAGAGCACTACATATTTCTTTTCCAATGACTAGTATTTCTTGACCAGAGGCTGACAAATCACTCCCATTTGTCCTTCCGCCTATTGCCGTGAGATAACAAGAGTCCACTTACTTCAGTTCCTCAGCAAGGTCAAGTAATGAATATAACTCTGCAGTCTAGATAAGATTTTATTCTCAGTAGCGGTTAAAGTACAGGCATACCTCCTGGGAAGCTACCTTCCTGTCTCCTGAATCAATTTAAGCGAAAAGAGTTAGAATTCAAAGTCTCACTCTACCTAAGCCATATAAAAACAAATGTAAACTTTAAATGTCATAGTATTATATGTTTTTATTTTTTAATTATGAAAGCAGTATGTATAAATGATTTTATTAGTGAGAGAGAGAGATTAGAGAGAGAGTTCCACTCCACTTTTTCACTGGTTCACTCTCCAAATGTCTTCTATGAATGGCTGGGCCAGGCAAAGCCAAGAGCTGGGGAGCTAACCCAGGTCTCTCACATGGGCAGGAGACCCAAACACTGAGCCATTGCCTACTGCCTCCCACAGTATGCACCAGCAGGAAGGTAGAGTCAGGCACAGATCAGGGATTCATGCTCAAAAGCTATGATACAAAATATGAGCATCCCAAACAGCGTCTTCACTATTGTGCCAAAGGCCTATCCCCCAGGTGACAAATGTATGTAATACTATGAGACTATGAAATGAAAATATCTCCATTTCCTGATTTATCAGCTTTCAACAATATCTGCTGGTTGTTAGTTACGCAAGATATAAAATTTAGTACTCTCAAATGTTCATTTTTTTCTTATTTCCTCCTGCCTTCAGTTTTTGTCTTCCAGAAATTATAACTCCAAGTTATATACTTAGTGGTAGGTATTTAGCCTAGCAATTAAAAAGCCTGTGTCCCATATCAGAAAGTATGGTTTCAAAACCGACTCTGATTTCTAACTTCAACTCTGCTAGTGTGGCCCTGTGAGGTAACCTGGAGTGATTCAGATAATTAGGTTTTTGTCATCCAGAGAGAACACTTGGGTTGTGAACCTAGCTCCTGGCTCTGGTTCCAGGTCAGCCTCAGCTGCTACAGGCATTTCAGGAGTGAATCAGTGGATGGAAGCTCTCTCCATATGCAAGTGTGTGAATAGACACACACTTACACATCTATGTACACAAACACCTATACATACATATGTATGTGTATATATGTCTTTCTCGGCTTCTCAAAAAAGTAATAGAATTATTTCCAGTAATTCTACAAAGTTGGATACTATTAGTATTCTTAAATTAACACTTTATTGCTGAACTAATTAAAAACTTACATTAAATATAGCATTTCTAGATTTTGAGAAAAACTTACTATGTTAAGACAAACTGTTCATGAAATATGAAATCTTGTTGATTGGAAAATGAATAGGGGCTGGGCATTTGGTCTAGTGGTTAAGATGCTGTTCGGGTGCCCATGTCCTATATCAGAGTGCCTGGATCTGAGCCTTGCCTCCAGCTTCCTGCTAATGCACACCTGCAGAGGAAGTAATGATAGCTTAAGTGATTGGGTCCCTGCCACCCACATGGCAGACCTGGATTGAAGTCTGAAGTCCTGAGTTTGGCTCAACATAGTCCTGGTCATTGTGAACCAGCAGTAAGGAGGAGTTTCGCGCTCTCTCTCTCTTTCTCTCTCTCTCTGTATCTGCCTTTTAAATAACTTATCTCAAAACAAAACAAAAATGATAGAAAAATATACATGGCCTTTTAACTATCTCTTTAACAATTCATTCTTATTAGAGAAGCAACAAATATTATTATACTCCAGATAAATTAATTCCCGCTTTATAGTTCATTCATGTTATATTTTCAATATAAGAGTGTGTAAGATTTCCAGAGCTTTCATTATGCAGGGTACACAGTCCAGCATACTTCATAATAGACACATTTGCTAAGGCCTTTGTCCTGTTCTAACCACAGAAGGACCCAATTTAGATTCTATGAGATAACATCTAATTTAAGACTACAAAATAGTAATAGGAATATTGTCTAAAAAGGATCACCAACTGTTTCTTGCTTTATTATCTGTAAAAAAGAATTTCTTCTCTTCCAAGAGGGACTTTGGGAAAAGAAGATCAGCCCAAAAGAAAATGAAAAAAACCTGAGTTTTCTACACAGATGAAAATGTGAAGCAGATGTACTGTAGGTATGTTGTCAATCATTGCACAGTTGTAATAGATCAAAAAACTATTCTGAGTAAGATTTAAAAAGGAACAAAGAAGTAGAAGATAATTAACCTGAGACAATATTTAGCATCCTGGTTAGATTAGAAATGATACATGAGAAAGAAATTGCTTGTAACTGGCATGAAGTATTTATAGTGAGTTTAAATTCTTACTCATCCCAGGATTGTATCTGGCATGAAGGAGAGTAATAGTTATATCTATTTCAAATTTGGCAAATAGTTACAAATCCTGTTACTACATCCTGACAATTTCAGATCTCATGTGCTTCCATGTGAAACCATATATTTCAGTATAAGCATCAAAATGCCACCAACTGTTAGTTTTCTAAAAATAAAGTTTGGTCTTTTATCTTGTAAAAATGCTGTGTTAACTGGAGGCCAAAACACCCACTTGAATCCTATCAAAGATGGCGTTAGGGGCAGACATTTGGCCAGGTCGTTACGACACACACCTCCCCTAATCAGAGTGCTTGGGTTCAATTCCTAATTTCAGCTTTCTGCTAATGCAGGCTCAAGAGGCAGCACGTGACAGCCCAAGTCATTCATGGGAGGAGCTCTGCCTTGAAGTACAGCCCCCAATTCCAGTCCTTGTCAGGAGCAAAGGTTCTTTCGGCCCTTTGGGTTTGGGGGGTGGGGCGCGGTTGGTGAAAGAGCAGATGGGAGTTCCCTGGAAGGGGAAGATCTCTGGCCTGGCATTTGAAGAGCTGGGTTTTCATCTCTCTGGACCTTCATTTCCTGATCGTATACAATGGATAATATTATCTGCTATCTCCAAAGTTTCTTGGGGAACTTAGAGACATAGAATGAGATAATGTATCTAAAAGTGCATTGTGATCTACAAAACACCATATAGTACTTGTTATTATCTCAATCAATGTGCATAGAGTGGAATAATAGTATGCATAGAGAGAAGAATAGTATGCTCAAAAATTTGACAGCAGGGACTGACACTGTGGTGTAGCAGGTTTAGCTGCCACCTACAATATCCAGTGTCACATATGGGTGTTGGTTCAAGTTCTAACTGCTCCAGTCCTGTTCCATCTCCCTGCTAATGGCTTGGGAAAAACAGCAGAGGATGACTCTGGTAGTTGGGTCCCTGTATCCATGTGGGAGACCTGGAAGAAGCTTCTGGCTCTTGGCTTTGGCTTGGCCTAATCCTGACCATTGTGGCCACTTGTGGAGAAGAACCAGCTGATGGAAGATCTCTTTCTTTGTAACTCTGACTTTCAAAGAAATAAGTAAATCCCAAAAGAAAGATAAAAAACATCACAGCAGAGGAAGAGAAATGAAATTTGCTCTCCTGAAGAGACAATGATCAATGCATTTTTTGTGCAGAGCTATGATATTTGATGGTGTCATTCTGACCTCTTTTCAGGGGACTATAAGTACAGCTAGAAAAAGAAAAAGGATTCTTTTATGAACTGAGTTGTGTCTCCCTGTCTTGAAGTCCTAACTCACAATATAATAGTGTATGGAGATGGACTCTTAGGGTTAGAGCACAGTGGAGCCCTGGTAGCGGGATTAATGCCATTAAAGGAAGAGATATTACCAAGCAAACTTTCTCTCCCCTTTTCTGCCATGTGGAAGAAACAGTGAAATGGCATCCATCTGCAAGCTAGAAAGACAGCTCTCACCAGAACCCAGCCATACTTGGGTTGGGCTTCCAAGACTCAAGAATGGTGAGAAATACATTTCTGTTGTATGAGCCATTTGATCAGTGGTATTTTGATCTAGCAGTCCAAGCTAAGACAAATTCTTCCCTAACTTCTCAACGCTCTGTTCTCTACTTTTACAGCCCCAGTAGCTAGCATTTGCATATAAGTTTAAATGTGTGAATTGTCTTCCTTAAAGTGAAATGGGGAGGCAGGTATTATTCATCTTTTACGGAAGAGTGAATCAAAGCTCTGAAAACTTCACTTATTGCCCCCAAGCTCCACATCTAGTAAATGACCACCCCAAACCTTCTGAGTTTTCATCTATTATAAAAATTACTTCTATAATCTGTTGGACATCTAGAAAGGCATCATTCCTTTTCCTAATTTAAACCTGACAGTCGTGGAATAGCCCAAATTAGAGGCAATCCTAAACTACATTAATACAGGAGTAAGAGATGAGATAAACACAAGGAAAGTATACTACAAGCAGTAAAAAAAGAACTGAGGCAGGTGTTTGGTACAGCAGCTAAGGTGCCCCAAGCCCAGATCCTAATGCCTGGATTGGAGTGTTGGCTGAGCTTCAGATGCTGCCCTTCTAATGTGCACCCTGGGAGGCAGCAGGTGATGGCTCAAACATCCGAGTCCCTACTGTTGCATCCGGTTGGGATGCAGCCCAGGCAACCCTGCTAAGCAGCAAAGTCTATTGAGGAGCCAGGTAAACAGACCAACTGGCTGGGGTCAGCTCTCCTTTTCTTCAGAGAGTGACCCCAGGGGAGAATTAGATAGGTTTTTATAGAAAGAGTATTCAGTGAGTTATACAGCCATGGGAACCAGGTGAGTTGGGCAGCCACAGGAGGCTGTCATGGGAACAATGAGTGGGCTCAAGCAGCCACAGGAGGCAGTCATAAGAATGGTGAGTGAATAAATCATACAGTATTGAATCTTGGAACAGAGGGTTGCTAAAAGGGCATGTTAGCTTAGTGATACAGCCCAAAAAGCAGGAATGTGGCAAAACGTTTTGAACAGAAGCATATAGAGCAGGTTATCAAGTTTATGCAGGCCTGAACCCAAGTGACTCCATTTTGTGAATGGATTTCACATTACCACCTATTTGGGAGATCTGAATTAAGTTCCTGGTTCCTGACTTGGACTGGCCCAACATGGCTATTGCAGGCATTTGAGAAGTAAACCAGGAGATGAACCTCTCTCTTTGTTTCTCTCTCTCTCTCTCTGCATTTCAAAATAAGAATAGTAAATAAGTAGCACATTTAAGAAGAACTGGTAGTACACGCAATAACAGTAATTATGCTAACAGAAAACAATATACACAAAGAAGCATCTATATAAGGCACAGGCATTTGGAACAGCCAATATACGCCCTTTGCGACATCTGCCTCCCAATTCCAATGCCTGGTTATAGCCTTCCAACTCCCCTCCTGACTCCAGCTTCCTGCTGATATGCACCCTGAAAGATAGCCATGATGGCTTAAGTAGTTGGGATCTTACAACCCATGTGGGCTCCTGGCTTTGGCATGGCCCAGCCCCTATTGCAGACATTTGGGGAGTGAACCAGCCTGTTTCTCTCTGTGTGTCTCTCAATTTATAAGGGCCTAGAGCGATGGCTCAGTGGCTAAATCTCTGCCTTACATCTGCCGGGGCCCCACATGGCTGCCAGTTCTTGACCTAGCTACTCCACTTCCCTTCCAGCCCTGTGCTTGTGGGCTAGAAAAGCAGTAGAGGACAGCCCGAAATCTTGGGACTCTGAACCCGTGTGGGAGATCCAGAAGCCCCTGGCTCCTGGCATCAGATCAGCTCAGCTCTGGTCATTGCAGTCATCTGGGGAGTGAACCAGAAGATGGAAAATCTTTCTCTCTGTATCTTCTTCTTTCCATAAATCTGATCTACCTTTCCAATGAAAATAAATAATTCTTTTTAAAAAAGAAGCTCTAGGGCCCGGTGCAATAGCGTAGTGGCTAAAGACCTGACTTTGAACATGCCCAGGTTCCCATATGGGCACCGGTTCTAATCCGGCAGCCATTCTTCCCTTCCAGCTCCCTGCTTGTGGCGTGGGAAAGCAGTCAAAGACGGCCCAAAGCCTTGGGACCCTGCACCCACATGGGAGACCCGGAAGAAGCTCCTGGCTCCTGGCTCCTGGCTTCGGATTGGCTCAGCTCCAGCCGTTGCGGTCACTTGGGGAGTGAATCATCGAATGGAGGATCTTCCTCTCTGTCTCTCCTCCTCTCTGTATATCTGACTTTCCAATAAAAAATGAATTAATCTTTTTAAAAAATGCATGTGTTCAATACAGAGAGTTTTCACCCAGTTGTGCACAGTTGATAGGCTATCTGTTAATTAAAATTCTTACCACAAAAATGTGATAGGCATTTGCAGTAATTTAGCAATACACAGCCTGATTTGACCATTCTCTAATAAAAACATCATATTGTTCTCCATATATTTTTACAATTATTATTTCTCAACTAAAATACAGTACAGAATGAATGCTTGGCCCAGTGGTTAAGATGCTGGTTGAGGGCCTTTTGTAGTATCCTAGTGGCTCAAGTTCTTGCCTTGCATGCCGGGATCCCATATGGGTGCTTGTTTGAGTCCCAGCTGCACCACTTCCTTTCCAATTCCCTGCTTGTGGCCTGGGAAAGCAGTAAAGGATGACCCAAGGCCTTGGGACCCTGCACTCATGTGGGAGACACAAAAGACGCTCTTGGCTCCTGACTTAGATGAACTCAGCTCCGGCTATTGCAGCTACTTGGGGAGTGAATCAGCAGACGGAAGATCTTTCTCTCTGTTTCTCCTTTTCTCTGTAAATCTGACTTTCCAATAAAATTAAATAAATCTTTTAAAAAAGCAACATGCTGATTGAGCACCTGTGTTCTCTGTATTCCACATCCAAGTACCCAGATTTGCTGCCTGGCTACAGCTCCTGGTTCTAGTCTGCTGCTAAAGCAGCCCCTGAGAGGTAACAGTGATGCTTAACTAGTTGGTTTCCTGCCGCCAATTGAAAGATTGAAATTCCTGGTTCCCAGCTTTATCCTCTGAAGTCACTGCAGGTGCTAGGAGCTCTCTATCTCATTGCCTCTCAAATAGATAAGTAAATAAAGCAATAGAAAAATTCAGTAAAACTTTAGAATTTAGATAAATTTAGATTAGATGGAAATATTATTTTGATGGTGGTGATGAATACATATATCAAAACTGATCAAATTATATACTTCAGATGTGTATGGTTCCATCTGTCAGTAGGTCATTGACTCTGGGGGAGAAAGGGCAGTTACAGGGAAGCTGCACCGTTAACTTTCTGCAGAATGGTCTGGGATTCTTTCGAAGAGTAGCTTGTGTTTTCCATATTCCAAGGGAGCCCCGGTAATTAGGTCAGCAACATGATTTCTCGGTTTTGGCAGGAGGTGGCTTTCATGACATTGGCACCTTTATTTTTAAATCTGGACACTTTACAAAAAGCTGAGGAGAGTGTTATAGTTCTTTCTCAGCAAGTGGCCTACCTATCTCAGATATTTTTGCAGAATTTCTAAGATGAAGAAACTATTCTCATTATACCTAGTGTTTAATTGGACTTTGGTGTTGCAGGGAACAGAGAATCACTCTGTCTATTAAGATGATGAGGATTGCATCGGGCAGCTGTCTTCACTGACAAATACCTGGGAGTAGCTGCTGAGGAGGGAAGGAGTCTGACTTTGGCTTGAAGTTTTGGAGATTCCTAGTCCAAGATTGGGTGAGCCCTGTCAAGGTCAGCTGTCTGGTGAAGCCAAAGAATAGCATTGTCAGGGCAAAGGTGTATGCAGGAGCAATCATGGCATACCAGGACCAGAGAGAGAAAAGTTAGATCTGATTCTGCTTGTTTGGCTGCCTCTGTTGTGAAAATGACCTTCTGAGGGCAGATCCCCAATGACCTAAAGACCTCCTACCAGGCCCACCTCTTAGACGCCATAAATGCAGGAAGTTTCCATGATCCTGATGCCATGACTTGGCGGTTTTAGGTCCACATGAGTTCGGGATCCAGGTCTTATCAACACCACAGCCAGGAACTGTTGTAGAGCTGCACTGACTGAAACTAGAAGAAAACAATCTCCAACTGGAATGTCGTCAGAATCTGTGGAAACCCCTGGCATGAGCTACCTTTTCAGTGAGTTTCATATGGACAGCATGCCCTCTTTCTCACATAACACTCCTTTTCTCTCCATGTCCACTCTGTTCTCCATGTGCTTATTGGTTAGTTTCTTTTTATCTTGCTGTGCCTACGTGCCTCCAATTTGCCTCTGTAGATCCTCTCTCCTTGCTGCCCCAAGGCACCCCCTTCCTGGCTGCCTGTGGGTGTGGACTGTATAGCAGAATGAGGTCAGTGTGTTTATTCTCCCTGCTGCCTCCCTGGAAGATCATTTTAGGCAGCTGTCACCCTCAACCAAAAGTTGCTCTACTCTCAAGGTGGCTCCCTCTACAAAACCTCCTACTCCCAGGCTCGATGAGGTAGCTTAGCAGCTAAAGTCCTCACCTTGCACATGCCATGGGTGCCAGTTCTAATCCCGGCAGCCCCACTTCCCATCCCATCCCATCGTCCGTGGAAAGCAGCCACGGACGACCCAAAGCCTTGGGATACTGCACCCGGAAGAGACTTCTTGCTGCTGACTTCGGATTGGCACAGCTCCAGCAGTTGCAGCCGCTTGAGGAGTGAATCAAGGGACAAAAGATCTTCCTCTCTGTCTCTTCCTCTCCATATATATGACTTTCCCATAAAAATAAAAAATAAATAAATAAAAACCTCCTTCCCACCTCTTCGTCACCTTGTTTTCTCAAGTCCATGGGATCCTTCAAGACCCTGCTACTTAGGTGGAGTTCTTCTATCCCTACACACTGCCACACGATTGTGTTTTGTTTCTTTGAAGATAAACTCTCCTCAGTTTAACCTAATTTGCCTATGCCATTTGTTCTTCGGTAGGACCTTGAACTCTATGATCCTCCTTTATTTTGGAACCGCTTTACATTGGTAGCCAAACCAGCTCAATCACAATACACTTGCATTAGCCTATGGTTGGACAAAATCATTTAACACAAGCTAATTTTTTTTAAAGATTTATTTTTATTATGTTTTTATTGGAAAGACAGATATACAGAGAGGAGGAGAGACAGAGAGGAAGATCTTCCATCCGATGATTCACTCCCCAAGTGAGCGCAACGGGCCGATACTATGCTGGTCCGAAGCCAGGAGCCTCTTCCAGGTCTCCCACGTGGGTGCAGGGTCCCAAAGCTTTGGGCTGTCCTCGACTGCTTTCCCAGGCCACAGGCAGGGAGCTGGAAGGGAAGCGGGGCTGCCGGGATTAGAACCGGCGCCCATATGGGATCCCGGGCATGCAAGGCAAGGACCTTGACCACTTGCGCCACCACGCCGGGCCCAACACAAGCTAATTTTACAACAGAATGTCAACTGACTCTTACAGTCTGCTGAATGTTGTACTGAAATTGAAAAACAAGTAAAATTGAAATTGAAAAGCAGATGAAAGCAAATGGGTACACTTTTATCCAACCACAAAGGTGAAAAATTATGTCAAAACATTGTAAGTTGGGGATCATCTGTAGCTGATTTTATTTATTTATAATCTCAAGGCTTATACTTCAGTTTGCCATGATCCACGAGTTCTTCCTTTCTGCCCTTCTATCTTATATTCTCTGTATTCCCTTCAGGAACCTGAATAAGAAAATAGCTGTTAAAAAGTACAACAAATATGACAGGTACAGTAATTTATGTGAAAAAAGTTAAAGATTAATAAAAAAGTCTATTACTAAGCACTCATTATATCATTGTATATTTGTTCGTGTATAAATCTATACCATCTTATGGCCTTTGTATATCCAGCTTGCCTGTCCTGAGGAATCCGAGAGGTTGATTGAAATCATTATCTCAGCAGGATATCAGAGGCAGCTGACATGTCAGAATTAATAGAGGTTTTAGAGCCAAATAAGCCTGGATTGCAACCCTGGAGCTGCAATGTGTGCTTTATTAATCTAAATGTGCCTTTGCTCATTGGTAAAGTATAATAATAATATCTGGCTCATGAGTTGTTAGGCCCATAAGGACATATCTAAAGGATAATGTATAGTAGATGTGGACTAAGTGGTGGTTATGATCCCATATACTTGTTTTAGTTAAGTATTGACAACAGAAGCTTTCAACTTCATTTAGGTAGTTTGAAAAGGGGATGGAGGGAATGAAAAGAGAAAAAGCAGTGTAGTATGCCTTTGCCTATCTTGCTCTGCTTGGCTGCAGGTATCTAAGATGTGGTCATTATGGACTCAGCAGTAACATGTTTCCTTGTCAATATGTCACATAGCGTACTAGAAATATCATTTCTGCCAGCCCGTGTCTGAAATCAGCCTTACCACCTCAACTCTCATTGGTTTTAACCAGTCTAGAATTTTTACTTTGTTGATTACCATTCCTAATTATTTGCTTTAGAATCCTTACTTGAACATTATCCTGGAAAAAAATCCCACTTTTCTAGCATTTGGCAGACCCTTCTCCCTGGGAGCTGATCCAACCACATCTCTGGCTGATAGCTGGAGGTCTGCTTCAAACAGAAAGACCCTCTCCACCTGGTAGTATTCTGATTTGGTGGGAGCCAATTTGATAAGTAGGTTATATTCAAGGTAATCATAATTTAATGATAGTGTCCACTTGGAGCACTGTGTTAAGATATTTGGGGGGAGGGAGCAGGGAGTGAAGTAGGAAAAAGAATCGCTTCTCAGCCTTTTGGTTAAGATCAAGTGAAGTAGGGAAAAGAATCATTTTATTAAAAAAAAAATCTGCCCTTGGGTCAGGGTGAGAAATGTGAAAGGGAGGAATGGTGGCAAGTATGTCTCATATGCACCAGCTGTGACTCAGGTGCTACTGCTGCTTGATACCTATATTGAATTAGATTCCTTGTACATTGAAGGCAGCTCTGTAAGCCTGGATTTTTCTTTGATTGGAGGTCCAGCAACTATGTTCAGGTTGCTGAGACCCACTGGCCTGGAATCACACACACTTGTGTCCCAGGCAACTGAAGAGTTAAGGTCCCAGACCTGAACATGAGCCAGAGGGCTGAGTCTGAGAACTCATCTAGAATCTTGGGTCTCCAGTGGGTAGGTAGAGCTCCAAGCCAGCATGTCACCCCAGCAAAAGACTGGGTATGGGAAGACTGGCCTGGGGAACCCATGTGTTCCCCGGCACAAGGACTATGGATTGGTCAAAGAAGGGGGCTGTGGAGATCTGAAAGAGGAAGACTGCTGATGGAGTGTGCTGTAGGTGAGGAATGACTTCTGGGGATTTCCACTGACAAGGCCACGGTACTTGCAGTTGAGCAAGGGGGCTGAGACTGAGCAGTTTGGAGGAGAGAAGCCAGAGGACTTTTCTGGGTCAGACTGACGTACCTTCCCAGGTGGGAGACATGAGTTGGGCTGATCAGCATTGATGACCACTGAAAACCACCCACTGGTGCAGACAAAAGCCAGGGCTAGGGGCCTACCTGGCAGGGTTAGATCAAAGTACCTGCCAGTATGTGTCACAACAGGGGACAAATCAGATTAGGCTGGGCCATGCCGCTAACCAGCATATAAGAGAACTGGGTCTGGGGGCAGATTCTGTGGGAAATATGGGCCCACCTTTGTGGAAATGCAATTTCTACTGGTTTGCTTAAGAGCTGGGGTTAGTAATTGGCTGAGTTAGGTATGACCATGGAACCCTCTGACACTCATGAGTACTAGGGTTGGGTCCAGGCTGGTCCAGGCTGTAGCAGCGACAGACTCACCCAAGAATAGAGTGTGGAATAGGCTGGGCCGTAACACCACCAGCTCATACAACAGCTGGGATGGAGGGGCAGACTATGCCAGATAAGGGCCTAACATCCACTGGCATATGTGAGATCTGGATCTGGGATTGGGCCTGGTGGGGAAACTTGGGAAATTTCCCTGGTGGGTCATAGTTCATGCTGGTGAGAATGTGATTCAGGCCTGGGTGTTGGTCAGGCCAGGCATGATAGCTCCACCTTGTCAGCAAGAGTATGGATTGATTCTGGAGGCAGGGATGGAGTGGGTAGGACTGGGCCAACCTTAGACTACTGGCATGTGCAGAAGCCAGGCTGGAGTATGGGTCATGCTGAGCTGGGCTATCACACCTACCAGTTTGCATGAGCCAGACTGGGCAGAGCTGACCTGAAGCACCTGCCAATGAGAGTTGAGACTGAGGACAAGCCAGGAGAGGCTGCAGCATCTGGTGGCAAAAGCCAAGACAGGGAATGGGCTATGCCTAGCTGGGTCAGAGCAATCACTGGCATATGCAAGATATTTGGCTGGGAATAGGCCTAGTTGAGGAGCTAAGGGGATGCCCCTGCTGGGTTGTGGTTCCTACTGGTGAGTACAAGAGCCAGAATGGGGGTGGCAAACTGAGCTGGACATGGCTGTAGTGTCCTTCAGCGTGGGTGTGGACTGGGTCTGGGGTGTGCCAGACTGGACTAGGTTCCAACACCCACTGGTGTTTATGAGAGCCAAATAGGGTATAGGATGGGCTGGGCTGGGTCTCAGTAACCACTGAACCACCTGAGAGCTGTGTCTGGGCATAAACCAGGTGTGGCTGGGCTGTAGCACCCAACAGGAAGAACCAGAATGGATGTGGGCCTGTTAGGCAAAGCCACTGTTCCTAGGACAGGAGGTAGATTAAGTCAGTCTAGGTCAAGGATTCAGCAGTGTGTGTAAGATCTGCCACTGAAAGGAGACATGACAAAGGAGCTTGGGGAACTCCTCTGTCAGGATACAGTCTCTCCAGGTTAGCACAAGAACCAAGGCTGGGAACAGCCCAGACCAGGCCAAGTTACAACATTAAGCATCAGCATACATGGGAATCATGTCTTGGTGCAGACCAGGCTGGGCCAGTACATAACACCCAATGGCAGATCTGAGAACCAGGATGGGCTTCAGAACAGGCATGTCGGGCTGCAACACCAACAAGTTCCCATTAGGTCTGGGTCTGGGGGTTGGTTAGGATGGGCTTAGGCTGTAGCACCTACCAGCATGAGCTGGAACTGGGGGCAGATCAGGCCAAGCCAGGCCATAGCATCTGCTGGCAAATGCCAAGTTGAGGCAGGCCATGCCAGACTGGGCAGCAGCACACATGAGACCTGGTGGCAGCAGGTCTGATAGTTGGACTACAAGGGGCTCCCCTACTGGGCCACTACTCCCAATGGTGAGCATGAGAACTGGAATCAGGGGCAGACCAGGTCAGGCAGGGCTGCAACACCTACTGGCCTGCATGTGAACTGGGTTTAAGGGAAAGCCAAGCTGGGCTAAATCACTGTATCCACTGGGGCATGCATGAGCCACAGTAAGTTCAGGCTGTTGGACTTTGCCACACAGCATCATCTAGCAAGTGCTGAGACTAGGGTAAATCTGCTGCACTCAGAATCCCAACCATGGGGAGGGATAATTACAGGATCTGTGGTGCATGTGTCAGAACTGGGCCTTTTCAGTGACTTAGATGGAAGTGTGGACAGCATACCCAGATGCACATGGAGGATATGGCAGTCCATTGGGGCCTGGAGAGGGCACCTGGTATCAGTGCAGAGGAAGGAGGGCAGAACAAATTGTTCAATCACCCCAGCCAAACTGACAGCAAATATCTGGGCAAATGGAGACTCTAAGGTGAACCATGTCAGCCAACGGACCTTGGACCAATTTCCTCATTCTTGGATTGGCGAGATCAACAGCATTTCAGAACTATCAAAACCTTGGAGCATGTTCCACATCGGAGACCCTGGAATGATGGTGGCTCTTCCCCATTCCTGGGTACTGAAGCAGTTGGGAAACTGGGTGCGGCTCCTCTCCTCTCTCCCCCAGATACAGGAAGAAGAAAAAGAATTTGGAAACAGTGATCTCACCCACTTTCCCCAAATTCTCGACATTTCCCACCCAAATCCTCGACATTTCCCACCCAAATCAACTATGTAAACATCATCAAAAATAAAAGGAAGTCCCTGGATACTTCACTATTGCTGTGGTTTCCCTACACCTTTATAAATGGTCTCTCCTCAAGTTAACCTATTTTGAGTGTGCCATCTGTTTCCTACTGGTGCCCTGATTAATGTACTATGTATTAAACACTGGGGATGTGACAGTAAACAAAGAAACAAAAATTCCTGCTTTCTGGAGAGTGTGTTTTAGCCAATTTCAAAATGCCTTGCAGTCCTGTCTCCATAAGCTCACCCATATGAAATTTATGTGCTTTTCTCATCATTAAGAAAATGACCAAATGGCCTTATAGGCTTATAGCATGAATTTGTGGCAGGTTCTGTAATTATGGCTTCAGGAACTTTTAAGCATAGGATTTCCCTTAGACTTTCTCAAAGTTTTCATGTCTTCCTTTATTCAACACTTTATTTCTTGTTTGCCTATTTTCTCAATGCATGCTAGCTGATTGTTACCATAGTCTGGGTACCATTCTGAATCCTGAGCAGTGGAGAGTGTGTAGAGACAGGGGGTACAGAGATGAGCAGGAGAAGCTGTGTGAGGAATGGGTTCATAAGCAACCACTGCACAATGCAAAAGCAACAGTCAAGGCTGTGGGAGGGACTATTAGGGTGAAGAAAAGACAACCATGAACTCACTTTTTTATTATTTTAAAATTTTTATTGGAGGGGCCCGGCAGCGTGGCCTAGTGGCTAAAGTCCTCACCTTGAACACCCCGGGATCCTATATGGGTGCCGGTTCTAATCCCGGCAGCTCTGCTTCCCATCCAGCTCCCTGCTTGTGGCCTGGGAAGGCAGTCGAGGACGGCCCAATGCTTTGGGACCCTGCACCCGCATGGGAGACCTGGAAGAGGTTCCTGGTTCCTGGCTTCAGATCGGCGCAGTACCGGCCATTGCAGTCACTTGGGGAGTGAATCATCGGACGGAAGATCTTCCTCTCTGTCTCTCCTCCTCTCTGACTTTCCAATAAATGAATAAATCTTAAAAAAAATTTTTTTTTATTGGAAAGGCACTTTTACAGAGATAGAGACAAAGAGAAAGATCTTCTGTCTGCTGGTTCACTCACCAAGTGGCTGCATGGCCAGAGCTGAGCAAAATTGAAGCCAGAAGCCAGGAGCTTCTTTTGGATTGCCCATGCAGATGCAGGGTCCCAAGGCTTTGGGCCATTCTCCACTGCTTTCCTGGACCATAAAGCAAGGGAGCTGGATGGGAAGTAGAGCAGCCAGGATAAGAACCAGTGCCCATATGGGATCCTGGCACATGGCAACGTGAGGATTTAGTGACTGAAGCATCACTCCAGGCCCATTAACTCACTTCTTAAGAAATGATTTTTCGCCTGAGCTTAGCTGGATGGCTACTGCTTTGCCAGGAGACAGGGAAAATTGTCTGGAAAGAACATTTCATGTAGCTGTTAAGATGCTGCATCCCAAAACAGAGTGACTCGTTTGGTCCCAGCTGCTCCTCTTCCTATACAGTTTCCTACTAAAGAGCACCCTGGAAGGCAGCAAATAATGGCTCAAGTATGTAGGTCCTTGCCACTCATCTGGGAGATGAAATGGAGTTCTGGGCTCCTTGTTTCAACCTGGCCCAGCCCTGGCAGATAAAACTGCTCGCCAAATACCTCTCTTTCTCAAATAAACTGTAAAAAGGGAAAATGTCCTAAAGTTGTGTCAGAAAATGACGAGTGGTCTGCTTTGCTGTGTGATCAGAGTTCTACCTTGGGGATAGTGGCGCAGAATGAGACTGGGCTGGGACTAGGAGGAAAGGTGTGCAGCATGCAGGTTCTGAACAGGGTTATGCACGACAACTTTAGATTTTATTCTAGTAACAGGAAATCCTTTAAAGAATTTTAAACAGAGAAGTAAAAAGCCGCATCAATATTTCATTCATTTTGTAAAATTGCAGTCAGGGGTCAGGAACTCCATCTGTGTTTTTCACATGAGTAGCAGACACCTTAATACTTGGAGCATCATCTGCTGCCTCCCAGGCACACTAGCAGAATACTACATTGGAAACAGGCACTTTCATATGGAATGTGGGCATTTCAAACAGTGGCTGACCCTACTGCATCATACCCACCCCAGATCTCTGTTTTAGAGAGATAATTTGGGGAGATAAAAATGAACCAGGCAGGGCCCAGCACGATGGCGCAGTGGTTAAGGTCCTCGCCTTGCATGCCTCGGGATCCCATATGGGCGCCGGTTCTAATCCCGGCAGCCCCGCTTCCCTTCCAGCTCCCTGCCTGTGGCCTGGGAAAGCAGTCGAGGACAGCCCAAAGCTTTGGGACCCTGCACCCGCGTGGGAGACCCGGAAGAGGCTCCTGGCTTCGGACCAGCATAGCATCAGCCGTTGCGCTCACTTGGGGAGTGAATCATCGGACGGAAGATCTTCCTCTCTGTCTCTCCTCTCTGTATATCTGCCTTTGCAATAAAAAAAAATAATAAAAATAAATCTTTAAAAAAAATGAAGCAACTCTGCTACCAAAAAGAAACAGATGTAGACAAAAAGAACTTAGAGGAAAAAGAGTGCAGGCATGTAGAAAAAAAACATTTTAAAAAATATTTATTTTAATCTGAAAGGTAGAGTTAGAAAGAAGGAAAGATCTTCTATCTGCTGGTTCACTCCCCAGATGACTGCAACAGATGGCACTGGCAGGAGCAAGAGATTCTTACAGGTCTCCGACAAGGGCCCAAGGACTTGGGATTTCCTCCACTGCTTTCCTGGGCCATTAGCAGGGAGCTTATGAAGAGGAGCTGCCAGGATTTGAACCAGTGCTCATATGGAGTGCTGGCACCATAGCATATTACTACATGGTACCAGCCCTGAGGAAAAAAAATCTTTAAGAATTTGTTATCCAGGAGGCCAGCACAGTGGCTCAACAAGCTAATCCTCAACCTACAAGGTGGTTACTGGTTTGTGTTCCAGCTTTCCACTTCCCATTCTGCTCCCTGCTTGTGGCCTGCGGAAGCAGTGTAAGATGGCCTAAAGCCTTGGGACCCTGTACCCATGTGGGAGACCCAAAAGAAGCTCCTGGCTCCACATTGACTCAGCCTCACTGAGCCCTCATGTTGTGCCTTCAAGTGGTGTCTTAAATATTGCTCTAAATGCCAGCCCTGTCCTTTCATTTTCGTGTTCCTCCTCTATTGTTCATCTCTGTCTTCTGGTGCTGTCTTCTAGGAAATTCCCTTATGTCTGTAATTTTATCTTTATGTTTAATTTATTAGAGCTCTTTGTTCTTTGTATCTTCTTTCTAAAATGATTTTTGTTCCCATTTCATGAATGAAATATCTCTTAACTGACTGAGGAAACAATTTCTTTTTTTTTAAGATTTATTTTTGGGCTTGGCACGATAGCTTAATAGCTACAGTTCTTGCCTTGCATGCGCCTGGATCCTGTATGCGTGCAGGTTCATGTCCCAGCAACCCTGCTTCCCTGCCAGCTCCCTGCCTGTATCAGAGTGCCTGGTTTGAGTCCTAGCTACTCCTTTTCTGACCCAGCTTCCTGCTAATGTGCGCCTTGAGAGGCAACAAGTGATGTTCAAGTACTTGTGTTCCTGCTACTCTCATCTGGGACGGAGTTCTGGCTTCCTGCTGTTGGCCTGGCACGACCTTAGCTGTTGTGGACAACTGGCGACTAGTGTATGGAAAATCTCTCTCTCTTTCTCCCTTTCTCTCTCTCTCCAGCCCCATCTCTCTGCCCACATTTTAAATTTAAAAATGAGGAGAAAAAAGAAAATGAAAGAACAAATCATTCACAAGATCCAACATACAGGTATAAGAGAATAGAAAAAAGTGCATAAAAGACATTTTCAAATGTTAACAGCAATCATAACACTATCAATCAAGTGTAATGAATTATGTTACATTCGAATAATGGGAGTGCCAAAAAACTGCAAAAATGTTACTTACTGTGTACTGTTTCTCAGGCAACTACTGGTGAATATATTCTGCAGAAATAAAAATACCCAAAAAAGAAGAAGATACAGGAAACAGGAAATCAAGTACAGAATGAAAGTGAAGAACATCTAAGGGAAAATGATGAAGCAAATCTTAGGATGACAGCTGGTAGACCCAGACAGAGAGCGAAGCCCAAACTGAGCTGAGGATAGGACTCGGAAATGCCTCAGGAGGAAAAAAAAAAAAAAAAAGAAAAAAGAAATGTATAGCAGACACATTCAAAATTGATAAAATGGAACTTTTGCTTTGATCTTTTTCACACCAAAAAACACATAATATAATCATGAGAAGAATATCATTCAAATCTCAAGTGAGGAACATTTTATGAAATACCCAATCAGAATGCCACGACAGGTCAAGGGGGTCCAAGGCAAGGGAGTCTAAAAGCATTTCAGTCAAGAGGAAACTGAGGAGACTTGACTCTAAGGAGAACTTGGTATCCAGGACTGTGATGTTGGAAGGGAAGAAAAAATCAGTAAAAACTGAGGAAATGTGAACAAAGTTTGAGCTTAGTTAATAACAGTAAATATTTTTATTTTGTCTTTTTAAAGATTTCTTTACTTTTATTGGAATTTTTAATTTTTCAGTTTATTTTTGGAATCTTACTTATTTTTAGTGAAGTATTGTTTTTATTTTTATTGGAAAGGCAGATTTACAAAAAGAAGGAGTGACAGAAGGAAAGATCTTCCATCCACTGGTTCATTCCGTAAATGGCCTCAATGGCAGGAGCTAAGATCGACTAAAGGCCAAGGAAGCTTCTGAGTCAGGAGCTTCTGGGTTTCCCACATGAGTACAGGTCCCAAAGCTTTGGGCCATCCTCTACTGCTTCCCCAGGTCATAAGCAGGGAGCTGCATGGGAAGTAGAGCAGCTGAGACATGAACCGACACCCAAATGGGATCCTGGTGCTTGAAGTGGGAAGATTAACCAATTGAGTCATTGCCCTAGGCCCATAATAATATATTAATGTTGGCTTATTAATTGCAAGAAATACACCACATAATACCAGATGTTAACACAAAATACTTAATATGGAGCATGTGAAAACTCTCTACTTTCTTTCTGTAAATCTAAAGTTGTGCTCAGTTTTCAGGTGTGCTGTGGATTGGGTGTCTGTGAAGCATCCACTTTGAGTGTGGAGTGGCAGTGTTGGGAGTTGGTGTGGCGCTTTGGAGGGGAAGCTTGGTGGGTAGTCCTTGGCTTAACTGAAGCGTGAGCTCCAAAGGGACTGTGGGACCTGAGTCTTGGCTCCGGCTCAAGATGTGATCACATGCACTCAGCGCTAATGTCTGCCATTTCCCATGAGATCCTCAGGACTGAAACACAATACATGTCATGCCCTTGAACCTCCAAAGCTATGAGCTAAATCAGCCTCCTGTCTATATAAATAGCCTGTGTCAGGTTTTGCTTTACACCAGGCTCAGTAAGAGAGTAAGAGGCAGGATGTGCATCTATGATCTCTGTGTGTGTTTTAAAGAACTGAAAGGCCAAAGGAGGAAGAAGGCAAACATGAACTTCAGGAAAGCCAAGAAACTTTACCAAAAAAAAAAAAAAAAAGAAGAAGAAGAAGAAAGAAAAAGAAAAAGAAACCATTTCATAGCCTACTTGATGGCGAAATAGTGAATAGGACTTATGTAATCCTAATAATGTAAACATTATTTAGTGACTTAATGAAACTTTGTAATAGACAGGCATTCCAGATCAGCACATTAAGCTGCAGCTTGGGACATCAGCATCACATATTAAAGCCCTCAGTTCCTCCATTTCCAACCCAGCTTCCTGCTAATACATCTGGGAGGGCAGCTAATGATGTCCTGAGTACTTGAGTCCCTGCCACTTAAGTCAGAAACCCAGACTGAGTTCAGGGCTCCTGACTTTGGCCAGGCCCATACCCAGGAGTTGCTAGCATTTGTGAATTAACCAGATGATGGAAGATCTCCGTCTCTCTACCTCATCCTCTCTGTTACTCTGCCTTGCAAATAAATGTCTTTTAAAATAAAGTTTTTTGGCTAATGCGCCACCTGCAAGTGTCAGCATTCCATATGGATGTTGGTTCATGTCTGGCTACTCCACTTCCTATCCAGCTCCCTGCTTATGGCCTGTGAGAGCAGTGGAGGATGACCCAAAGCTTTGGAACCTTTGCACACCCACACAGGAGACACAGAGGAGGCTCCTGCCTCCTGGCTTCGAATCTGCTCAACTCTGGCTGTTGAGGCCATTTCGCCCACAGAAGGCCAGAAAATTGAAACTCCAAGACAGACAGGGGTGGTGGGCACATCCACAGGCTGACCAAGGAGAAAAGTGCCCCTTTTTTCAATAAGTTCTCTATCCTAGAAATGATGAATACACCTGTTATTCAACACATTTCTCTGTCTACCATGCAACCTTGGAATTATGAAAATTTCCTTCGCATATGAAACACCTTAAAAAATAAAGCAGAAGTCTAAGGGCAAAAGTGTCAGTCTTCTTGGCAGCTGTGCTTTTCATTTTAAAGCAAAGAGTTCAGTATCATTTTCTTACCAGTTTCTGTGAACTAAAGTGTCAGGCAGTCCTCGGAGACGCTTGACACACTTGGTGGCTGACGTATCCAGCCACTGAGCCCACTAGCCTGTGAATTCACCAGGCAGTGCTTACCCGCAAGGGTCAGGCAATCCGCTTTTGACAACACCCTGTCCTTCTTTGATTTTTTTGCACCTATGTATGCATGGATCATTTACTTAGTTTTATTTATTTATTTATTTTAGAGGAAAAGAGAGGGAGACCTCCTAACGATTCATTCATTCCCTAAACACCTGCAATGGTCAGGAATGTGCTGGTTCCAAAGCTAGGAGTCAAGAACACAATCCAGGCCTTCCATGGAAGTGACAAGAACCAATTACTTGGGCCCTCACCTTTTCTAGCTGAAGTCAGAGGCTGGGGCTAGGAATTAAATCTGGGTGTTCTGATATGGGAACCAAATGCCTTTTTTTTTTTTTAAGATTTATTTCATTTTTATTGGAAAGGCAGATATACAGTGAGGAGGAGAGAGAGATCTTTTGTCTGTTGATTCACTCCCCAAGAGGCCACAAAGGCCGGAGCTGAGTCAATCTGAAGCCAGGAACCTGGAACTTCTTCCAGGTCTCCCACATGGGTGCAGGGACCCAAGGCTTTGGGCCATCCTTGGCTCCTTTCCCAGGCCACAAGCAGGGAGTTGGATGGGAAGCTAGGCACCAGGATTAGAACTGATGGCTATATGGGATCCCACTGTGTATAAGGCAAGGACCTTAGCCACTAGGCTACCGTGCTGATTCAAAACACATGTATTATTGTTCTAGAACTACCTAGTTTTTCATTTTTCTAATTCTTGTGTTTGACCACGAGTGAGAGGGCTATTCTACTGCAATACTAAATAAATGTTGATGATAAAGACAGACAGCAATCTGATTCATCTGATTCTGGTACTCAGGAGTTCATAGATCTGATTAATCTGCTTGGAATCAGTGTACTTATACCTGTAAGTTTGAATTTCATAATTAACAGCCATGATCTTAAGGACAGTTCACTACCCACCACATCTGGACAGAATAATACCATTAGTCCAGTTGCAGGTTCTTCTAAAGGTCACTATTATAAAGAGAGGTGGGCTCATGCCTGGGAGTGCGAGCTTACTTCCTGGAGCTCCTTATGGTCTAGGCCTTGCTGTTAGAGCATGATAAACAGCTCCGCTGCATTAGCAACAAGGGAAAGCTTGCTGGAGATGCACATGCTCAAGCCTCACTTCAGCCCTGCCTGGCTCCAGCTATTGTGGGCATTTGGAGAGAGTAAATCAGCAGATGGGAGCTTTTTTATGTGCTTTATCTCTTTCTTTCTAAATAAAATAAATCATAAAAACTTGAAGATGTCAAACAGTCTTAGAGAATTAATTGGAAAAAATTTCACAAAAATGAATAGGCATGTGCTCCCAAGTACTTGTGACTCTCATATTTGCTGAGAAGCACTAATCGAGCAGTGAACATAAATGTTAGCATTTGGGTCTTGGGTGGGGGCCCAAGAATTTTAGTTGTGATAATTCCGTGGTGATGCTGATGCTGCCCATCTTCCAGTACCAGTCAAATAACTTCAGGTTATACCTGTGAAGGGCTCAGAATCAGAGCAGTTGTTCCAAGCTGAGGTATTTCTCTAATTTAGGCTTAAACCCATCCATCCAAAAAAAAAAAAATGCTCTCATTAGTTTATGTTTTTATCATCTGCTATGGCTTGAATGTGCTCAACCTTTGTGTGTTGACAACTTAATCGCAAAGCAGTGCTGTGAGGTGGGGCTGTTAAAGGATGATTCATTCCTGTAGGCAATATCCTTTTGTATGTATTAATATCATTTTCCCGGGGGTGGTTTCTTTATCATGGGAGTGGCATCCTCTAAGGGAAGGGTTCTGCCCTTCTGTTGTAGGTCATTCCTAGGTATTTGTGCTTGCTTAACCTTCTTCTACCTTCTGCTGTGAGAAGGGGTTTGCCAGGTGTGGTCCTTTTGACCATGGGTTTTCCACAGGAAATAAATTTCTTTTGTTGATGTTGTTATTTAATAAATAACTCAATGTCCAATATTATGTTACAGCAGCATAAAACAGGCTAAGACATCATCCCAGGGTCAGGATTTACCAAAAACATCTGTGTTAATTGTGTCAAAGAGCAGCTCTATTGGTCATTGAAAGATTTTTACCATTTGAAGAATTATGGCTCTAATCTAGTTAAGGAAAACACACATTTTGCCAGCTTCTACATTCACCAGAGTCTACCTCCTACACTCAGAAGGAAATGGGATAGAACTTCAGAATTTATGAATTTTTAAATGTGTAGATCTATACTGCTTAAAGTGTGGTTTGAGTCTTATCTGTGTTGTTCGTAGGAAAAGCAAATATCCTCATATACACATGGCATCAGAACCAAGGTGTGAGGACCACTGATCTACTCTAGCGAGCTCTTCACATGATTCTTGGGCACCCTAAAGCAAGAACAGCTCAGTTCCAGACACTTGCAATGGCCAGAGCCCTGTGTTAAACTGTGATTTCTCTGTCACTTCACTTGGGTTCAGCGACATCCTTGGGGAACCCAGCACCAATGCTAACTTCCAGAGCATGACCCTGGATTTTCTGATAAGACAAGGAGTACACCCTATAACTATTCATCAAACATGTTTGTTTTGATTATTTCATTATTTTTGTTATATTTCTTGGAAATGTCCATATATAAATCTTTTCAGGTGTTTCCAAAGCAAGTTATACATGTGCATATTTATAACTCTGGAAGCTTATTATCAAAAATTCTATTTCTTCTTTCCTGATTAATGATCTTTTTAAACTTTCAAATATATGCTTAGAAATTAAATATAATGGAAATATGTTCAATCTGGTTATGAGTGGTGAATGTTGAATAGGGAAGGTATTAAAACTCAGAAGTTAAATGGAGACCTACACTTAAGTGTCAGGTGCTCAAACTATATCTGGGACAAAAATTCATCTGTAAATCATTCACAGTCAACTCCTAGTGAAGTTAACGTATTCTATTTGGAGTCAATGTTGCCTGAGGAACGTGATTTGACAAAATTTCCTGAAAATTATTACTTCCTTATTATATTTATAATGCAATTTTTCCCAATAGAGGGTACTAATTTAGTGCTATATATCTAACTTCCTTGTTAAGCTAAAATGGACCTTCCAGGTCTCCCACGCGGGTGCAGAGTCCCAGAGCTTTGGGCCGTCCTCGACTGCTTTCCCAGGCCACAGGCAGGGAGCTGGAAGGGAAGCGGGGCTGCCGGGATTAGAACCGGTGCCCATATGGGATCCTGGGGCGTGCAAGGCGAGGACCTTAACCATTGCGCCACCGCGCCGGGCCCAAAATCTGTAACTTTTTAAACATGTGAGGCAGAACAATTACTCTTGGCAATATTCTTTCTTGTAATTATTTACCTTAATATATATGGACAGAGTTTGCTTTTTATGATCAAGTGGAGCACGGCAGTCCGTGAGCTTTGTACAGTGCACACCCAGCAGCTATAGACTGCTTATCACCTGCAACTACCTGCCAGTAAACTAATCATCCCTAGAGCTTTGCATGTTACTGGTGACAGACATGTTGCAAAAAAAATCCCGAGAAACTTTATAAAGTGCAGAAATCTTAAAAGCAGTGCAAGCTCCTCAGCCTGATGGCCATTGCTCTGTAAGCTCTGGTTATAGATTAGAACAGAGAATTGTGCAATGGTTAGAAGCATGGATTGTGGAGGCAGGAAAGTTTGTATTTCAAAATCCAAGCCCAAGTGCTGATAAACTGTGCTGCTTTAGGCAAGTTATTCAAACCCTGAGAACTTCATTGGTTTCATCAGGAAAATGGGATACATGTAACTAGGGTTGTTGTGAAGAATTAAAGATTATACTTGTAAAGCATCTTAAGTAAATGTAAAGTAAGTGCTCAATAAGTGCTAACTATTACTACTATTATTACTAATAATATTATTTCCAGGATGCATGATTCATCCATAGAGAAAATAGAATATTTTCTGTCTCAAAATTAAAATCAATCTTCCCCCCTCCATTTTAGTTCGGACTGTCTTAAATGATTGTTGTTTGATGGCTTGTAAACAAAAGAAATTTATGCTAACAGTTCTAGAAGCTGAGAGTATAATGTCACATTGTGTTATGGATAGGTTCTGGTGAAGGCCTTGCCATGGTCTGAATAGAATTTGAGTGCTGACTTGTGCAACTTTAGCCAATCCCCAAAGTTTTTTTTTAATCAATTGCAGTAAGAGTATAGAAATTTAATCTGATTATGGTGTTCAGAGGTAGGGCTCTTGTGAAGAAGGAGATGCATTAGGTTGGTATGGTAGAGCCCCAGCAGTTGAACTCTGCTGACTTTATAAAGAGGGGGATGGTGACTTTGGACAGATAAGCAAGCTCTTTGTCGCTTGCCATGGGATGGTCTGCAAACTCAGAGCTCTACCAACAAGGAGACCATTGTCAGATGAGGCTTGTAGACCTTGTACCTCCAGAACCATGAGCCAAAATAAACCTCTCTATAAAGTCAGCCTGCCTAAGGTATTTTGTCATAGTGATGAAAAGCTAACTAAAACAGGCCCTCTTCCAGAGTGTAGCGTGTCTCTTCACATTGCACCTTCAAATGAGAGAAGAGAGAGGAGTGAACTCTCTCAAGATTTTTTAAAATGATTTATTTATTTATGTCAAAGGCAGAGCTACAGAGAGAGAGAAAGAGTGAGTGACAATAATCTTCCATCTGCTGATTCACTCCTCAAATGTTTTCAACTGCTAGGGCTGGGCGAAGCTGAAGTCAGAACTTAGGATCTTCCTCCGGGTCTCCCATGTGGGTGCAGCATCCCAATCATTTGTGTCATCTTCTGCTCTTCCCCCTGGTTCATTAGCAGGGAGCTGGATCACCCCTATGAGATGTCAGAGCCGCAAGTAGGAGCTTAACCTCTGCACCACAAAGCTGGCCTCTCAACATTCTTTTAACTGGGGCACTACTCACATTCATTTAGGCTCTGCCCTCATGACCTCATCTAATCCTGATTCCCTCCCAAAGGCTCCTCCTCCTAATACCATCATGATGGGGAGACAGGGTTTCATCATGTGGATGCAGAACACAAGCATGTAAACAATAATACCTTCTCCTTCCCTCTTGTGTTTTTCTGAGTACATTTGTTTTCATCAATTATAGTAACACGATCGAAGCATTTTAAAATTTCCAGTTACAAGGACCTTTGTGCTGTGGATAGGCTTTGTACTCTTGAAACCTACTGTCTGTGAGTTGCTCTTGGTGGAAAGATTGTTCTGTATACACCCTCCTGATGTTTTTTTTTTTTTTTTCCTGACTTTGGTCTTACATGAAAATATTTTCCTTTTGTCTTACATTTTCAGATGGGCTTACTGTTACGTCAGAAATAATCGTAATAGGATGCCAGACTTTCTTCCACTATCTATACCTACATTGTCATGATACACTTACATAGCAGGACAGACTTGTGACTGTTGCTGAAGTACTATACTATTGTAATAATATAGGGGGAGACAGTGGTGGGAAGGGAATTGGGGGCTATGCGAGTGGAAAGGGGAATCCCTGAGCCTTATAAAACTGTATCATGAAAAGTAAAAATGAAAAAAGAAATGATCACGGTGCATCTGTGGGTGAGTTGATTCTGCACTTGTTCTTAGTTTTACACATCAGTAACTATTACTGTAGTGTGATAGTGTCCACCTTCTCAGGAGGGTCTAGTAATCCAAGTCTTAGAGTTGGCCAATGAAGCTAACAGTTGAAACTTAAAAGAACAGTAGTTAAGGGCCTAGTGTGATGGTTCAATGGGCGCTGGTTTGTGTCCTGGCTGTTCCACTTCCCTTCCAACTCCCTGCTCGTGGCCTGGAAAAGCAGTAGGGGATGGCCCAATGCCTTGGGACACTGCACCCATGTGGGAGACCTGGAAGAAGCTGGCTTCAGATTAGCTCAGCTTCAGCTGTTGCGGCCATTTGGGAAGTGAGCCAGCAAATGGAAGATCTTTCTGTTGCTCCTTCTCTCTATAAATCTGACTTTCCAATAACATTAAATATTTTTTTAAATTGTGGTTAATTACATTAGATGTGTAAGGGAAAGTGCTACTTCCTTTAAGTAGGGTTCTCCCTTCATCTATCAAGTAACTTGGTTTGGGAATAGGGTAGAAATCAAAGAATTTTGGGTGGAATTCGGTGATTAGCTGTGAAGACTGCCATGAAATGTGCTAAGTCACCTGAATAGTCTTAAATTAGAGAATTCCTAATTCAACTTGATAGTGTCTTGATTTTTTTCTTGAGATATAATGATTTGTGGATATTTGCTTATTTCATTGCATATATAAGAGATGGAAGAATATACTGTAACAAGTAGTTTACTATGTGACTCATTGAATGCATAATAGATCAGGGATATTGATGTTTGACTAATACAACTGAAACATCAACACAATTTTTTGCAAAATAAATCTAGCAGGGGAAGATTGGTGTGTATTTTTGGCAGCTCTTTTAAGAAAATGAACTTGAGAATCTCAGGATGACTAATTTATATGTGTTAATCCTGTAACGCTTCAATGAAAGTATGAATTCTATTTTTACATCCTTATTATCAAGCATAGTACTTAGTCTCATTAAACGCTTAATGAATGAGTGATTGAATGAAAAGACAAGAAAGAAAAAGAATGAAAGGAAGGAAGATGGGTAGGTGAATGGATGGATGTGGAATCATTTGCCCCCGTCTTAAAAGTTGATAAATAAATTGTAAGAGTCAAAGTAATTCATTAATGACAATGTGACTAGAAGGAAAATAAACACAGTATACCCAGATGTTCTAGACCCAAAATATTTATTCTTCCCCTCTCTCATAAGTCTTATTTGTCAGTTTTCAACCTGAATTGCATATTAAAAGTATATACAGTGTTTTTTAAATAATGTAAGTGCTCAGTCCCCAGCATTACTCCAATCTCACTAATTTTTCTAGTGGTATATGAATAACTATACATATTTATAGAATACAATGTGATGATTCAATATATATATACAATATGTAATGATCAAGTCAGGGTAATTCGCATTTCCATCTCCTTAAACATTTATCATCTCTTCATTTTGGGACTGGCATTTTTTTAAATAATAAATTCATTTTATTTTTGTTAATGTTTACATAGTTGAGAGGGATGTATGCCCACGCAGACCACTGATGGGGTTGGGGAGAGTCAAGGGATGAGGAAAATGGATGAGGCAACAACCTCCAATCTCCTTTTTTCTTCCTATATGGGGAAAGTGGGGAAAGAAGAGAAGAGGACCACTCTCAGCATCCCAATTGCATCAGTACCTAGGAATGGGGAATGGCCATTGAATGTCATCCCAGGGTCCTTGATGTGGAACATGTTCTGAGGATACTGCATAAGTGGTTTCGATAGTTCTGAAACGCTGTTTATTTTGTTGCTCCCAGGATGAGGAAATCTTTCCAAGTTCCATTTGCTGACATAGTCCACCTTAGAGTCTCGATTCTCCCAGAGTGACCAGTATTTTTTAAAAAGGAATACATACATGTAGCTAGAGTTGAAAATCACCATATTAAGGAATTATAAATTTTATGTTCTTGTTGATTAAAAAAAAAAAAGGTGAAAGACTAGTGTTTAGCCTAGCCATTAAGATGCCAGTTAAGATACATCTTATAATAAGTATACCTGAGTATAATGCCTGGCTCCTGCTTTCTACTATGTAAACCCAGAAGACAGCAATAATGGCTCATGTAATGGGGTTCCTGATATCCATATGGAAGGGTTAGATTGTTTCTTGACTGTCCCAGCCCCGGGCCACCAAGGGCATTTGGAAAGTAAGTCATCGCATGTGAGCATTCTCTTTACCTCTCTCTCTGTCTTTACGTCTCTCTCTTTCTCTCTCTCAATGAAACTCTATCTCAAACAAAAGTAAGTGAATTTTATTTTAGAAATTATGAAGATATGTTATACTAAGGACAAGCATTATCAAGACACAAAACTAACATCTAGCTTTGAACAATGTATCTTAACCTATCTGCTGGCTTACAAGAAGTTTGCTTGCTGTTAAACCAAGTATAAAAGGATTTTTGGCTTAGAATTCAGTAGGCACTGTGAGATTGGTTTGCCCAGAGCCACTGTCCTGGAAGCTAAGCAACCCAGAGGTTTAAAGTTCAAGGATTCCACAGAGCACTGTGGGGTGTGTCCAAACTTCCGTTAATACAGAACACAAAAGCCCGTACTCACTTGTAAAGCTCATGACTCACCTCAGCTTGGTTTCTTTCAAGGATAGGATCTTCCTAAGGTATTCAGAGGAAAGAAAAAACAATTATATGAAAACCAAATCACATTTTATTACATTATTTGAGAGACATAAGGAGAGGAAAGGGGAGAGTGAGTGCTCTGGGTCTCCTTCATGGGTTCACTTCCCAATCGCTGACAGCAGTCAGGGCTGCACCAGACCGAAGCCAGAAGCCAGGATCTCAGGGTGGCTGAAACTCAGTTACTCAGGCCATCATTACTGCCTCCCAGGGTCTGCGATGATGGGAAGTCAGAGTGAGGACCCAGAGCAGGGAACCAAACCCAGACACTTTGAAGCAGAGCATTGGCATCTTAACCTCGAGTCTAAATGCTTGCTCTGCTGTTTAGCTATGGGACAGTGGCTTCCAGCTCCCAAGCCCTGAAAGGCTCTGTGTGAATGCTTTTTAAAAGTCATCAGTGTTGGGATCTGCATTGTGGTATAGCAAGTTAATTATCTACCTGCAGCACCCCCTCAACATTCAAATTGTGGCTGCTCCACTCCCTGATAATACACCAGGGAAAGTGACAGAAGATGGTCCAAGTGCTCTGCACCCACATGGGAGATCCAGAATAAACTCCTGGCTCCATTGAAGCCATTTGGGGAGTGAACCAGCGTGTGGAAGCTCTCTCCATCTCTCTCTCTTTCTGTACTTAAAATAAAAGAAAAAATAAATCTTGAAAAGAAAGCATAAAACCTCAGTGGTCTAAAATGAATATTATAATGAATATTCATTGTGTGGTCTTTTCAGCATCCTTTCCTCTGCCCTCAACTGATAAAATCCCATTTTCTCTTGGGAATCAACCCAGCATGAACTCATATTCTTCTATGACTATAGGAAATTTCTTACAACCATGACCTCCCCAGCTTCTCTGATTTACCCCAGGTTGTTCACTTGTGATCCAGATGAAGCTTGTGTGTGCTGTGACTGTTCTGCAGAGCTAATAATTCTACTAGAACTAATTGTGGGTACAGTTTTAGAGTCTAGAGTCAGGGCCATCATCTTTCCCACCTTGAGGTTGGAATCTGTATGTAGAAGAAAGCCCAAAAGAGGTATACAGAATTGAAAGAGGAGGAGGTTAACGTTTTAAGCGTGTAGGAGAGATTAAGTGATACAGCACTGTTTTCTCATTCCCTCAAAAACTCACATTAGTCTTTTTTTCTTTTAATGTGGAAATATCGAGGCTGGTAAAGTGGTTTTTCACCTGTGAGTGCCAGCATTTCATATAGGTGCCAATTGGTGTCATGAATGCTCCATTTCTGACCCAGGTCCCTGCTTGTGGCCTGGGAAAGCAGCAGAGGATGGCCCAAAGCCTTGGGACCCTGCATCCACATGGGAAGTCTGGAAGAAGCCCTTGGTTCCTGGATTCAGATTGGCTCAGCCCCGGCCAATGTGTCTGGGGAGTGAACCAACGATGGAGACTCTTTCCTTCTCCCTGTGAATCTGTCTTTCCAATAAAAATAAAGCTTAAAAAAAAACACATGCAGTGTTTGTGTAACTGAGATTTTTTTAATGAAATTTTAAGTTTATTAATTCCATAGAGATGAAGAATGCTCATTGTACTTGATGATTTTATTGGCTAATTTCCGGGTTCATTAACAAGTATAACATAAATGCCAGTGGCATAATATTTCAGTGATGAGTACACCACCCAGAATGACAAACAAATCTCTCATTACGAGGGTGTGGTCATTCAGCAGCATGACTAAACCCAGACACTATTCATGCTTCCTTTGGGTAAGAAAACAAAGGTTGTCAATAGGAAATAAAATAATAAAGGAAATCTAGAAGTTGTATAAATATTCAGCTTAAATGCAAAGTAGAAGATACATGTTGTATTGGCAATAGTGAGGTTAGAAGCAAGATGAAAAAATGAAGTATTCCTAAGGACTTTATAAATTACAAACAGAAACTTGTCAGTTAATGACTTTTGGACACTCAATGACACTCTTTTCCTACATAATTGACTTTTTTGTTAAGAGGAGAGCCAATTGTGCTTGAGAACAATACTATGGTGAAATATCTTTGGTAAAATCATTTTGAAGAAGAAATATAAGGTACACAAAACTGATTTTCTTTGAGTCTCTACTTACTCATAGTATTTTCCACTTAGAAAGAACAGCTCTGTTGTCCTTGGCCTACTCCAGCTTCCTGAACTCTTTATGGAGAGCCAATACCTTTGTGCCATAATAAGGAAATGTAGGCATTGTTAGGCACAGCTGTGGAGCAGGCTCCAAGTGATTGTTGCCAGAGAATCTGAGGAAAGACTTCGAATTGGAATTTCTGCTCCCTTTTATCTGATTTATATATTACAGAGACAATAACAGTGGAATCCTGTAAGAACCACATCTAAAAGCATGAAACTTTAGTAGTTCATGTGATGACAAAGAAATTTAATTTTCACACTTCTAAATACCAGGAAATATTTATATATCCTATAGGAGCTCTCAGTTTCTATATGGTTTCTAAGAGCTTTGCATTTTTAAAGAAAAACTAAATTTGAAAAGAAAAATCTTTTCTTAATATTTTTAGCTTCTAGAAGGTTCTAAGTGATTCTTACTAGATGTACATGAAAATAATTTGCATGAGGACAATAAGTGCAAGAAACTCTATTTTTAAACTGTTCACAATCATAATGCTTATGATTCAGGGCCATTATGAAGGATTTATTGCAAGACATGTAATCTACTTCAGGGCATGTAAATTTATATTTTCAATCACTTTGTGTTTCATATTCTTTGTATTTATTTGCTTCAAAGAGAAATCTTTCTACTTCCAAATCATAAAATAACTTCCTAGGGACAACCTTACATAGATGTTTTTGTTACTTTTACGTCCCAGAAAAATTTTTCTTCAAAGGGGTGTTGCCACACCCTGGGTCAAGCTATGATTTGAGAAGTCCACATTGTGTAGCACAGTGCCCTGGACCAAGTCTCACCTCCACTACCTGCTGTTGTACTCTCTGGGAGGCAACAGGTGATGGCTCAAGGTCTTGGCTCTCTGCCACCCAGGTGGGAGGCCAGGAGAGGGTTCCTGGGGCCTAGCTGTGGCCTCACTGACAGAGGCATCTGAGGAGTGAATTAACACATGGACAATCTGTTTCTCCCTCTCTTTCTCTCTCTCTGTCTGTCTGCCATTCAAACAAATAAATCTTAAAAAATCTTTCTCCAGCAGAAATCAAAACATTGATGGCATTTCAGACAAAATTGCACAATTTACTAACACAAACTTTGTATACTTTGTTATTGATCTAATTTGAAAATGTTAATATAGTTAATAATGTTGAAGAAACAATTATTGTTCTATTGAAAAGCAGAGAAGACTCATTTTATTTGACAGGCAAAGTAACAGAGAGATACCTTCCATCCACCAGTCCCCTGATTGTTGCAGCAGTCAGCTCTGAGCCAGGCCAAAGCTGGGACTGGGAGCCAGGAATCTCGTCCTGGTCTCCCACATGCGTGCACTTGGGTCATCCTCCATTGCCTTCTCAGGCACATTAGCTGAAAGCTGGATTAGAAACAGATCAGCCAAAAAAAAAAAAAAAGATTTTTTTTTATACTCCAATGGTTCTTAGAAGCAACTAACAAAATCATAGGAAAATATGGACATTTAAATGTGATTTGTCTACTTGAGAGGCAGAGAGAGAAACAAATAAAAGGAGTGCCTGTCCTCTGATTTACTCCCCAAGGCTTCCTCAACAGTTAGGGCTGGCCAAAGCTAAGAGCTGGAAGCTCAGGCCATGTCTCCCATTTGAGCGGCAGGTCTCCGTGACTTAAGCCATCATTGCTCCCTTTCTGAGTCCTCAATGACAGAAAGCTGGGTGCAGGTGCTAGGGCTGGATACTGGACTATGATATGCATGTGGACCCATTAACCAGGGTCCTGACTGCCTTCAGATTTTTTTTTTAAGTAACCACAATGAATAGCCAACAAGAGAATAGGAAAATATTTTCATAAATTGTTAAGGATTAATGCTAATACCTTTCTTTAAAATTTTTTTTTATTGAAAAATCAGAGATACAGAGAGGAGGAGAGACAAAGAGGAAGATCTTGATTCACTCCCCAAGTGGCTGCAACTGTCAGAGCTGAGCCAATCTAAAATCAGGAGCCCAGAGCCTCTTCTGGGTCTCCCATGAGAGTGCAGGGCCCCAAGGCTTTGGGCTGTCCTTGACTGCCTTCCCAGTCCACAGGCAGAGAGCTGGATGGGAAGCAGGGCTGCCAGAATTAGAACCAGCGCCCATATGGGATCGCGGCAGGTGCAAGGCAAGGACTTTAGCTGCTACGCTACTGCTCTGGGTCCTGCTAATACCTTTCTTACATAAACAGCCCATTCCAATCAATGAATTGCTTTAAGGCTAAAAGAAACAACGGGACACAAATGTCAGGGAACAAACATGGGGGAAATGCTGGCTTTTGTTATCAAAGGATGCAAGCTACTAAAATAGTAATACTATCAGCTTTTCATTTAGGAATTTGGTATCTTAAGTAATTCTATCAAATGAACAAAGATGATTATGAAAAGGTCTTGTAAGGAATGGTGAGCAGCAGTTAAGATACTGTTTGGGGTTCGGCCGCAGGGCTTGGGTGAACAGAGCCCTCACAGCGTGACAGCTTCTGAGGGTACCTGAGCCAGGCCAGACTCAATGATTGGGACTCAGGCCATAGCCACCATTGCCACAGGGTGAGCGAGTCCTGGGTGGCCAGCGTGCCAATTGGCACCAGGCTCCACCAGCTGGCCACAAGCTCTAGGGTTTATGGGGTATGGAATTGCTTCCTAGGGACATCCATGGATAAGGCCAATATACATGTAGGTAAGGAATGAAACCTGTGTGACTCCCAGCGATGGAGTCACTGAACTTGCAGGCAAGCGTGGGGACTGAAACCTGGTGGTTTGGAGGGGAGAGTCCATAAGATGATTCATGGGAGTCCTGAGATGGACTGTTAGCGCAGAACATCGCTGACTGCCACACACCAGCCCAGGGGCCTGTCTGGCAGGGCTAGATCCCAGTACCTGACTGAATGTCAGAACAGGGTATGGGTCACATTAGGCAATTTCATGACACTAACCAGCACACGAGAGAACCAGGTCCGGGGGTAGATTCTGTGGGGAATAAGTTAGCCCAACCCTGTGGAAATACAAGTCCTGCTGGTTAGCTCAAGAGTTGGGGTGGTGATGGGTTGAACTAGGAATGACTGTGGAACCCCCCCAACATTCACGGGCGCTGGGGCTGGAAATAGGCTGGGAGGTCTAGGCTGCCGCACTTGCACATGCACCCTAAAACAGGGTGTGAGGCAGGCTGGGCCACAACACCCTCCAACTCATACAAAGGCCAAGATGGAGGGGCAGACTATGCCAGGCAAGGACCTAGCACCTGCTGGAGCATGTGAGATCTGGGTCAGGGAATGGACCAAATGGGGGAACCTGGGAAACTCCCCTACAGGGTTCACAGCTCCCGCTGGTGAGCAAGTGTTCCAGGCCTGGGTGTTTGGCAGCCTGAGTAGATTAACTCCAACTGTAATGTGTGGGTTGGTTTTGGAGGGGGGTGGACCAGGCAGGGCTGAGCCAACCTTACCTCACTAGGCTGGAGCATAGGACAAGCTCAGCTAGGCTGTCATACCTACCAGTTTGAATGAGCAAGGTATGGGAGCAGACAGAGCAAGGCCAGGTTGCAGCACCTGGCAGTGAGAGGTGGGACTAGGGGTAGGCTGGATCAGGCCAAACTACAGCATCCAAAGGCAAAAATCAAGAAAGGTGAGTCCAAGCTAGGTCAGAGCAACACGTGTAAGATCTATTGCTGGGAACAAACCTGGTTGGGGAGCTAAGGGGATGCCCTGGTTGGGTTGTGGTTCCCACTGGTAAGCACAGGGCTGGAATGGGAGCCAAGTTCTGGTATGGACATGGTTGCAGTGTATGTTGGTACAAATGTGGACTGAGGCTGAGTATACTGGACTGGGCTAGACCAGCACCCACTGGTGCTCGTGAAGACCAGGGTAGGTGTAGGACAGGTTAGGCTAGGCTTTTGCCCCTGCTGAACTGGGTGTGAGCTGTATCTGCATGTGTACCAGGCTAGACTGGGTTGTAACACCAAAAAATAATAACCAGAATGGGTTGAAGGACAGTCAGGAAAGGCTATTGTTCACCTTCTAGGCCAAAAGGTAGACAGAGTAGGGTTGGCCCATGGACCCAACAGTGTGTGCGAGATATGGATTTGGGAGAGGGACTGATGGAGGAGCCTGGGAAACTTCTCTGTCAGGACTCAGTCCATGCAGGTGAGCGCAAGAACCACAATAGGGAGCAGCCAAGACCAGGCAGGGAATGGTACCCAGAGGCATACATATGGCACAGGTCAGAGGTGAACCAGGCAGGGCCAGTTCACATCACTTAGTGGCGAATTTGAGCACTAGAATGGAGTGTGGGTCAGGTCGGGTTTGGTCACAACACACACCAGTATACATGAGGGCTTGGACTGGGTGCAGGCTGGGCTGGGCTAGGCTGTAGCCTCCATCAACATGAGCTGGAATTGGGGGTGGGCCAGGTCAGGCCAGGCCAGGCTACAGCACCCACTGGCAAAAGCTGAGGTGAGGCATGCCATGCCTGACCGGGTCATGGCACCCAACCAGCACACACAAGACCTAAGGGGGAAGGGGCCAAAACTGGTAGAGGGATGTGGAGGGCTCCCCTGATGGATCACTACTCCCACTGGAAAGCGTGAGTTGGGATGGGGACAGACCAGACCGCGCAGGGCTACAACACCTGTGGGCCTCATGTGACCCGGACCAGGGAAAAGCCAGGCTGGATTGAATGTTCCTATTGGTGCAAGCGTAAGTAAGAGTGGGTGTAGGTTGTTTGGGCTCTGCCACAGCATCAGCTCCAGCTGCTGGTACGGGGGCTAATTCTGTAAGCCAAACTGCAGAACCACTTGGAGAGTACATGATCCAGGAGTGGGATTGGGCCTAGGAGGGAAACAGTGGGTACCTTCTTTTGGGTCTCCCATGTGGGTACAGGGTGCCAAGGCCTTGGGCCATCCTCCAATGCTTTCTCAAGTCATATTCAAGGAGCTGGATCAAAAGTGGAGCAATCAGAAGTGGAGCAGCTAGAGCACTGACCTATGCCTATATGGAATGCTGGCGGTACAAAGCAGAAACATTATTAATGCTTTGAAATGAAACCAATGAGGTAGGATGGGAAATAGAGAATGCATATAGCAGCAGTTTTGGAAACATTTAGACTCAACTTGGGGAAAATAGGAAATTGAAAATGTATTTTTTTCATGGTTTCCTCAATTGTGTGCATTGTCACAATTTTGTTTGTCTTAATTGCCATGTTTTTTCATCTTTTTTAATTTATTATTATTATTACCTTTTATGATACAGTTCCATAGTTCCTGGGATTTCCCTTATTCTCTCCCCAATTCCTCCCTCCACTGCCATCTAGTTCCTCTATATCATTACTAAAGTGTAGTTCTTCATACACAGTCATATGTCCATCATTGCAGGCATGGACAATAGCAGAGAGTCCAGCATCCTATTGTCAAGATAGAGTAAAGAGTAATTGCCATGTTTATAACTAGCAGATTTTTAATGCTGCATACCTTGACAAATCACTGAAAGCTGGACTTTTTCACTGCTGTCCCTCTTACAACAGCGGAATGTTAGACTTCTTTTACTTTGTTTGGAAAGATATATTTAGTTTTATTGGAAAGGCAGAGGTACAAAAAAGAAAGAGAAAGGGATCTGGAGATGGGCTGATCCAAAGCAAGGAGCTTCATCTGGTCTCCCTCATGGGTACAGGGGCTTGAGCACATTGGGCCATCTTCTGTTGCTTTCCCAGGCTACAAGCAGACAGCTTGAACAAAAGTAGAGCAGCTGGGACTTGAACCAGTGCTCATATGGAAACCTGGCACCACAGTCAAAGACTTAGCCTATTATGCCCCTGTGCCAGCCCCCAGAATATTGGGCTTCTTATGTTTCCACCCTCCGGTTCTACCACTGGATTACTCATTTATTTTCCCCCAAAATGTGCTCAGATGTCTTGGATTCCAGATTCCTTCTGTATGAAATGAAAGTAATAAAATTAAATTGTACTGTTTTCCAGCTGTCTCACAATAATAAGTAGGCAATATCTCTTGTATTCTTGATTTTTTTTTAAGGCCTCACAGGAGAGTGTTACACATAGTAGGCATTACACATTTAAGACTTGTTCTTTTACATGCGGAATTTCATGCATGTCTTTCTTCTACTATTTCATAAGGTCCACAGCTCTCACTTATCCGAACAAGGAAGTACATAACTTTTAATACTATGTGTGCAGTGGTCTCACATGTGGTTTATGTATGGTTTTACATGTGTTTATTTATAAAATACATAACAATTTGCTCGTCTCCTTCTGTTGCTCTGAAAGATTGGACCACTAAATTCCTACTTAAACATTTAAGCAGTTCTAGGAAGTTCTTACTTGGCCTTTTTAAAGCCACTGACAGAATATCAGTGAATTCAGCACTGGGAACAAAGTCACCTTAGCATACCATTTTACAATAATTTCTTTTCTATGAATATCATGCACAAATTTATCTTCAGGGCCAAGAAAAAAAAACTAAAAATAGAGTGAAATAAATAGGAAGTAATGAATTTAAACATTTTATGTTTTTAATATAATTTACCAGTTATAAATTTATAAAATTTAATTTTAAACAATGACTGTTTAATTCCTGGCTTGCAATGCCCTGAGAATTGAGCAATTGGCTTTTGCTTATTCAGTTCTAGTACACCACTGATTTTAACCTTGTCCAGAGTATGGGTCATAAAATGTCCATCTTGTATCTGAAACAACTCTTCTCCCCTGTGCACAGGTACAGAGATCAATGTTCACTGAACTTTGCAATGGGCCTGACATCATGCAAAGGTGTGAGGATGCAAAGAAAATTAAGATTCCTCCCCAAATCTTCCCTATGTTCACAAATGACATCACCATTTTTCTAGGTTTCAGGCCTAAACTCTTGGTGAAAGTGATGATCCTACCTTCAAAATATATCCATATCGCAATACTTTTCATGCCTGTGCCATTTTTTTTCTTATCTGAAATCTTATATTAGTTTCATAAATGGTCTTACTTGCATCCTTACCTCCTATAGTCCCAAAACAAATCTGATCAATTCTTTGAAGTTCTAAATTGTGTTTTGCTTTTGCTGTACTCAATATTCTATAGTAGTTTCTCTTCTCACTGAGAATAAAAGCCAGAATCCTTACAATAGTCCATGGGGCCCATATAATCTCTCCTTACTTCTCTGACATCGTTACCCCTTCTGTTTCTTTATTCTGTTCCAACCATGCTGGCTCCCTCACTTTTTCTCAAATGAACTGGGCAGGATCCCACTTGCAACTCCTCCTTAGCTATATTCTCTGCCAGAACACTCTTGAGCATATATCTGCATGACTCCTTTCCTCCCTCTTGTCTTATCGAAGTCTTTGTTAGGTACTGTCTTGTCAGAGAAACCTTCTCTAACTTGTTTAGCATTTGCAGTCTCAATCTCCATCCCTGGCACTCTATTTAAATTCTCTTGAAGACTTATTTCTACTCACATACTATATATTTCACTCATTTATTTGTTTTTTGTTTGTCTCTAAGAGTTAGCATACAAGCTTTCTAAGTCAATGACCTTGGTCTGTGTCATTTACTGCTGATTTCCATGGGTAACTTTGGTAACCAAATAACTGAATTTCCTGCCTTTGAAGTTCAGTTTCCTAGTAACTAATCCCTAATGCTTGTTGCCAGGCATCTGCAGTTCTGACCTGTCTGCCAGGCTCTCCATCAGTTACCAGCCCAAACCCACATCTAGGCTCTTACTTGGCTGGGAGTCTGTTACTTAGATTCCTCTATATATTCCTGGAAATTGATTTTTCAGTTTCAGATCCCTCTTTGAATTAAAACTACTTCATATTTCAGTCTTGGAATTTTTTCTTTAATTGTCTAAGCTTTGGTTTTAATAGTCCTGTAATGTGACAAACACGTTTATAACAAAATACATTATTGCTACAATAGTTAAAAAATTAAAATGGGGGCAGGTACTTGGCACAACAGTTAAGATATTGCTTGAGGTGCCCATATTCCATATGGAAGCATTTGTGTTCAAATCCCAGCTCTTCTTCTGATTCAGGTTTTCTGATAATAAAGCCCATTGAGGGACAGCAGGAGATAGCTCTACTGCCACTCACACAGAAGTCCTGCAGTGAGTTCCAGGCTCCTGGCTTTGTCTGGTCTCAACACAAGCTGTTGCAAGCCTTGGGAAGTAAACCAACAGATGGAATATCTCTTTCCCCCTCTCTCTGACTGTGTGTGTGTGTGTGCTGTCTACATTTCAAATAAAGTGCATACATTTTTAAAAGTAGAACAGACATTGAGAGGGTAATATGTAAATCCTTCGGCAATTGCATAGGACATTATTATTTGTCAACTCTGCTGTTATTGCTACGAGATCAGTGAATATCGATCAAATTCTTATGTTTGACATACACACAAGCAGCTTAGAAGCTGTCAATTATTGTGAGCTTTTCAGATCCCTCACTACCTACACCTTTCAAAAGTATCAGGCATTAAAAAAAAAGTTGGAATAGCTAAGATCAACTAAGTAACATCCTCGTGTGTTAGCTGGTATTTGCCACCTAGACAACACTGCTCCAGGTGGCACTGAATTAATAAGCTGTTTCTTGATCAGGGATAATAATGTGAGTCAGAAGAATTTTAACTGCCAGCAATCTTGTAGAATCATTTTGTTTTCCTACAGAGTATTCTCTAGAGCCTGTTCTATTTCTGCAGTAAAAGAATGGCAATATAGACAGTAATCTTTTCCAACTAGAATTGATTTGTTTAATACTGGTAGAAATAACAAAAAGGACATTTTTCTTTGTATAGCAACATTCCAGAGAGATCAAGGAGCTTTTGTAACACTGGTAGAATGTTCCTGATGCAGTTCCTGTACTGCACTTCTGTGAAAGAGTTAGAGGGAAAGAGGAGTGGATAATTTGTCACATTTGTGCAGATAAGGAAACTGAGGCACCAAAACAGACAAGTACTTATCTGAGACCACGACGGTACATGAGTTGCAGACAAAAAGCTGCATACACTGTTCATTTGCTTACAGGGTGTTTTTCCAGATCATTCTGCATTGTTAATGTAATTGAGATTAGAAATCATAATGCAATATGGTCAGGGCAAAGAAACAGTAATGAGCCAAAGCAAGAACTGAAAATAGAGGCCAAATCTTCTCACTCTGTGCTCATTGACTCTGCCATTAAGCTGTAGGACCAAATGACAGTTCCAGCAAAAAGTATGTAACTATGCTCAGAGAGTCTGAGCAATGTTCAGTTAACTTTTGCTTCAGATAGACAACCTATTTTTTTTTCTTATTTAAGGGGAAAAATCTCAAATTGAAATTCCTTTTGGATGTTGCTATTTCTTCTATTTCAGTATTCATTTTATTTTATTTATTTATTTTTGGAATATTTATTTATTTATTATTATCATTTTGTGATACAGTTCCATAGGCTCCTGGGAATTCCCTTATCTCTTCCCCAATCCCCCTCCTCCTGCCATCTAGTTCCTCTATAACATTACTAAAGTATAGTTCTTTATACACTGTCATATGTCCATCATTGCGGGATTAGACAATGGCAGAATGTCCAGCATCCTATTGTCAAGATATAACACAGTTTCATTCTAAGTCCATCTTTGTCTGGAAGTAGAGATACATACTACATTGTATCCTCACATCTGGATATGATAGTCTCCATTAAACAGTTACTGTACATCCCCTTAAATGAAAAGTCACAATACAAAATCAACAATAGGAAGAAAAATAGAAAGTTACAATGCCATCAAGATAAATAACATGCTGCAAGAAATGATAGTCTCCATTACACAGATACTATACATCCTCTTAAATGAAAAGTCACAAGACAAAATAAACAACAGGAAGAAAAAAAAGAAGTTAACAACACCATGAAGTTAAATAACATGCTGCAGAATGACTAATGTGTCAATGAAGAAATGAAAATCAAGAACCTTGTTAAAGAAAATGATGCTACTCTATGATCTATGATTCAGTGAAGAATTCAATCAAAAGAAGGTGTTTTGAAGAGATGAAACGAACAAAAAAAAAATCAAAATCCACGAGATACAGTTTCCGCTGATCTTTGTTTGCTCTCCTGTTGGTGAAATGTGTCTCCTGTAGGCAACAAATAAATGGATTTTGTTTTTTAATTCAATCTACTAATCTATGACATTTGATTGATGAGTTTAAACCATTTACATTCAGGGTTAATACAAGTAGGTGGTAATTTGATCCTGTCATTCTAGGAATGGGTTGCTCATTGGTTTAGTCTTCTGTTGTCATTTTACTGGGATGTTCTTCACATTTGCCTTTGGTTTTGGTGGGTGCTATTCCTCCTCTCTGTTAAGAGAACATCTTTAAGTATCACTAGTAGGGCAGGTTTGGCAGAGGCAAATTCTTTTAACTTTTCTTTACTGTGGAAGAATTTTATTTCATTTTCAAAGACAATAGGAAGCTTTGCTGGATATGTTATCTTAGGCCGACGATTTTTTTTGCTTTTAGTATCTAGAATACGTCACTCCATTCTCTTCTTGCCTGTAGAGTTTCCTGTGAGAGGTCTCCTGTGAGTTTAATTGGCATCCCTTTATATATGAGTTGATTTTTTTCACATGCACGTTTAAGGATCTTTTCCTTGTGTTCGACTGAAGAGAGCTTGATTATCATGTGTCTTGATGAAGATCGCTTTTGATCAGGCCTGTTGGGAGTTCTATGCCCCTCTGGGATCTTGTTTCCCAATTCTTTCTCTAGATTAGGGAAATTTTCCCTTATTATTTCATTAAATAATATTTCATTAAATACATTTGCAAACTCAGCTTCTCTTTCAGCACCTTCTGGGGCTCCCATAACTCTTATATTTGGCCTCTTAATAGTGTCTTTCAATTCTTGAATTCTGATCCAGCTCTGCTTCCACCTTCTTATTTGCTTCCCCTTGGGGACAGGAGATATCTTCCAATTCTGAGATTCTTTGTTCTGCTTGCTTCATTCTATTTTGGAGACTCTCCACTGAACTTTTAATTTGCTCTACTGTGTTCTTATTTCTGATATATCTGCCTTGATTTGTTTTATTGCTGTTATTTCTTGTGTAACATATTCCTTAAATTCTTTGAACTCTTGTATGTGCTTCTCATTGTTGATCAGAAACTTTATAATGAGTTTTTTAAATTCTGTATCCCCCATTTTCTCGATGCTTTCCTCAGGTTGTCGTAGGGTTTTGCTCTTTTGCAGGGGAGTATTCAGTTATATTCGTTGTGCCTTTGTCTCTTCTTTTTTGTTCTTGATCATTGTACTTCTAGTTATCAGATTCTTGTCCTTGGGGCAGGTTTCTAAGCTGTGTCACCCATAGGTCTACAGTTCAATTTTAGTTACTGTAGTTGGTACATGGCTTTTTGTTTGCAGTCACTTTTGCCACTCCCTCCAGCAAGTTCCAGGTGGGTTCTTTTGTTAGATTTCCACCATGGTCTCCACAGCCCCAACTCCTGGCTCACCACTCTCTACCTCCTGTGCTATCGTGCTGAGGTTGCACTGTTGTCTCTGCAACCTTTCTTCCACCTCTTGTTTGAGTAGGTCCCAGGATTAGGGAGACACCAGGTGTCCTATATAGCTAGGTTGTTGGTGATGCTGATCTTGTCGGAACCTGTTGGATGTTAGGTCTGGGTTCCACACGAACCTATTTTGACCCATATGATGCCACAGTTTGGTATTATTTTCCTGTAGGACCAGTGCAATCCACTGAACTCAGTGAGCTCTCATGAGCTCAGCACAAGCACAGTTCACTGTTGTCCCTTACATTCCTAAACTTTTGCCACACTGTACAAAATGGCACCAGACATGACCCTACTAGAGTTCTTAATCTGCTGGCCATCAGGTCTGAGGGCTACCCAGACCTGTCTTGGGTGGAACCTGTAGAGTGCTGCATTAACCAAGTCAAAAACAAATTCACTCCCAGCTCAGTTTATGCTCAGTCCTTTCTCTTGCCTTTGCCTCCTTACGCAAAATGGCACCCAATTCTGCTCTGGAGGGCTGACTGGGCTGTGAAATCCACCTGTTCCTGCACTACCCATCTGGGATCTGCTGCTCTGTCTCTGCTCCTGGTCAAATCAAACTTAACAGCAGGACAGACAGTTCTTTGTCTGGGTTCACCTTCCAAGCTCCCAAAGTCCCTTCCCACCTGGTTGCTAGTGGAGTTCAGATTGCCATTTGCTGAATGCCGCTGGAATAACAGTCACTGCAACACCACACCATTGTTTTTGCTGCTTTCCTTTGTCTGACACTCTCCAGGTACCCCTCTGCTGTTGCTCTGTCCTTTTCTATTTCCTGGAATGTGTCTTCTCTGCTTCATCCTGAGTAAATGTTTCACCGTCCATTTAAACGTGTCCTTGCCCTATTCCGCCATCTTGATTCTCCTCAGTATTAATTTTAGTGTAAAAAAAATCTTGACTGACTGAAGTTCATTAGGAATCAGTGGAGAAAAAGACATTCCAAGGGAGAAATAATCATCTCTTTACTGAGAGCAGGGGTGCATCAGCAAGTCAGAGTTCTCGGCTTCTCCACTGGGCAAGCTTCTCCACTGTGTCAGCCTGAGAACAGAGCAGGAGAGGAGAGGAGAAAATAGAAAAGAAGGAGGGTGTGGGGTGCGTCTTTTGCCCCATATTTCAGTTGTGTCTTACTGAATTCTTTAGATGTGGGTGAATGACACCAGTCAAAATTCATGAGCCAAGAGGCTTTTCACTAAATGATACATAATATATTATCTAAGAGACACAACACAGTGAGATCTGTTCTCATTGCAAAAGTTGGTACATGGTACCCTTCTCAGGTGGATTTTGGAGAGTGTGGGTATTTTGTCCTGCTGGAGCGGAGATAAAGCTCACAGAGAGTTGCTCAGTGTTGATATTTTCACATACATCTGAATTCCAGCGAAGATCTATGCCAACTGCACAAAGCTTAAATTTCTTCATCATTCTCAGCATTTTTAGAAAAAAGTAGAAGAAAAAGCAACACTCATAAAATAACATTCTTGGGCCCGGCGCAGTGGCGCAAGTGGTTAAAGGTCCTCGCCTTGCACACCCGGGATCCCATATGGGCGCCGGTTCTATCCCAGCAGTCCCGCTTCCCTTCCAGCTCCCAGCCTGTGGCCTGGGAGAGCAGTCGAGGACAGCCCAAAGCTTTGGGAACCTGCACCCGCGTGGGAGACCCAGAGAGGCTCCTGGCTTCAGATTGGCATAGTATCGGCCGTTGCGCTCACTTGGGGAGTGAATCATCGGACGGAAGATCTTCCTCTCTGTCTCTCCTCTCTGTATATCTGCCTTTCCAATAAAAAAAAATTAATAAAAATAAATCTTTAAAACAATAACATTCTTGGTTTCGATTAAATTGACATTTTGTTGTACGGTGTCACATGGTTCTATAGACATTATCTTTTTCTTCCTCATCTTTTTTTAAAACTCTTGCAACCTCCTATAGTATTGAATACTTCCATCTCACAGATGAGAAATCAGAGCTTGAGTGACATGTCCAAGGTCACACTGGTTGCATCAAGGTAGATCTGGATCAGAATTGAGGTCTTCAGAGCCATTACCAACAACTCTTTTGCTACATCACAGAAGGCTTTTAGCTTTTCCTTTGGGGAAGGCAATTTCTGGATAAACTTGAGGCTATTCGATGGCTTTTTGAGAACTGCCTACAGGAGTATTTGTTTGTATCCCTACTTTTTGTATGGTGTATTTCCTCAGCAACATATAGATGTTAGACATCAGTGTGGGTCTAAAGGCAATCAAGCTGAAATACATTTCTCCAGAAGTGTCGGAGCACCACAGGCCTATTTGTTTAGGGCTTCACCATGGGTGCTATAACTCAAGCATGATGTTTGCAGGCAGAATCATAAAGCTGAAACTATAGGGTGATATGCAACAAATAAAGGACTTCCTCTGTTTTCTAAAACCAGGTAGAGCATACTAGTGAATTAAGAGTGCTACAAACTTTGGTTTTGGTGCAGTCTACTGCTCTCAGCAGAAAGAATCTTTAAAATCTCAGAGAAAATAACAATTATTATTTTCAACTTACTTACTCTGTAGAAAGGTTATAATTATTAAACATTTGCTGCCTACAAACCAATTCACAAGTTGCTACATTATACAGATTCTAACCCAGCCCCTACTGGGTGGAAAATTATCTCAGCAATTTGAAGATCCAATTATCAAAAGTATCAATGATTCATTCCTATGGGAATCCATCTACAGTATTTCTGGTAAAGTGTCTCTTCTAACCAGTGATGCAGTAAATATTTGAGAATCCTTCATCATGTACCAGGCCTTGCGTTAGTCATTTACTGCCTTCTCCATAGTGAAAGCTTGGTATCATTCATTCAAAAATGATTGCGTAAAGGACAAAGTCACACTTGGTACTTACCCAAACAGTACTGACTGCTTTAGTACACTAAATTGCATGCAAAAATGAACATATCAATGGCATTATTTTTAAAAATACAAACTCTCTGTTTTATTCCACCTCATACAATGACTTTCATTTATTTTGCTGTAAATGTCAGGTGAACTAGAATAGTGGTTAGTGGAGCCTGGGAAGGGGTGGGCAGTCAAACAAATGATAAATCTAGTGGCCCACACCGTTGTGGGGTGACTGTAGTTCATAATAATGCATTCCATATTGTATAAAAGTCATAAGCGATGGGGTTGACACTATGGAGTAACAGATAAAGCCACTGCCTGGCACACCAGCATTCCATATAGGCACTGGTTCGAGTATCTCCTGCTCCAATTCCAATTCAGCTCCTTGCTACTGCAACTGGGAAAGCAGCAGAGGATAACCCAAGTCCTTGGGACCTTGCACCCAAGGGGTGACCTGGAAGAAGTTCCTGGCTCCTGGCTCCGATCTGGCCCAGCTCCAGTTATTGCAGCTGTTTAGAGAGTGAACCAGTGGGTGGAAGGTCTTTCTTTGTCTTTCTCTCTCTCTCTGTGTGACATTGCCTTTCAAGTAAATAAATGAATGTGAAACAAAGAAGAAAAAAGAAAGAAGAAAGAAAGAAAGAGAGAAAGAAGGAGGGAGGGAGGGAGGGAGGGAGGAAGGAAGGAAGGAAGGAAGGAAGGAAGGAAGGAAGGAAGGAAGGAAGGAAGGAAGGAAGGAAGGAAGAGAAAGAAAGAAAGCAGAAGAGAGGAGTTTGGTGGCATAGTGCATTAGCTTGCCAGTTAGGATGCCAACATCCCCTATTAGAATGTCAGTTTGAGTCCCAGCTCCCCTACTTTTGATCTAGCTTCCTGCTAATACATCTGGGAAGGCAGCCATTGAAAGCTGAAGTAGTTGGATCCCTGTTGCTCACATAGGAATCATAGATTTTGGCTTAGCCCAGGCTTGAATGCTGTGGACATTTGAATAAACCAGTGAGTGGTTTCTCTCTTTCCATCTCCCATCTCTTCTCTTTTCCTTTTCCTATATCTCTTTCAAATAAATAAATAAATATTTTTAAAATGGTGGCTAGAATAGTATTCATCACAGGGACAGTGTGAGGATAAAATAGAATGTTATAATAGAATATTTATATTAGCACCCGACACAGCACCTTAGTGGAAAGTTCTGAGTATTATACTAGCAGCGTTGCTTTCATCATTCAGAAAAAAAAATATTTTTAAATCTAGACTTAATTAACTTTCTTATGACCTCGTCGAAGGGTCTGTTTCCATATGCTGCCTGCCAGATGGCCTACTTACAAATGAGATGCTTACAGCTCACCTGTGATAAATTAGCCCACTGAAGGGCAGGGCAGGGTGGTAAAGCATTAGTTTGGGATCACTGCAATGTGTAGCCTCACAAACTCTAGGAAGTTGTCTTCTGAATAGTGAGACAAGGTGAGCGTGAGTCAGAACAACTCCATTAACTTCAGCTCTGAGCACAGTTCTTAACCTTTTGCATTGAGGTCTTAGGTGCCTTAGGGAAGCTATTTAAGCCATTTGAGCTGGCTTTTTTTTTTCCTTACCCGGACAATCAAGATAATAACATCTAAATCACTGAGCTTCTTGCAATGCCAGTGACTTCATAGGGTAAGGGCTCAGGAAATTCAGTGTACTGAGATGTTGTGACCACTAGGTTCCATGTCTCTTTCTATGACCATCTTGGGAAAAGGATAGCAGCAGCAGAGACAGACCCTCAGCAATACAATGATGCATGTGCTTTGTACGAACCTGTCACCTGTGGTTGGCCATCACTCAAGGAGACCTCCCAAAAGGGTCCCTTTTGCTAATTCGTATAAGGGTGCTCTATCTGCAGCTCTTGATCCACTGCCTTACTCTCAGTGTCTTCCCACCTTCCCCAGGTTCCAATGGCGGTGACCGCTCCCTATAGCTTCCCATCTGACCTACCTCACACCTGGAGCTCAGATCCTGCCTTCCGAGAGATTAGTGCTAGTTGCATGACTAAATTCCAGTGAGGGTGCTGCCAGGCCTTTCTTTGGTTACACACTACACTTCACTGAGGTCTCCAGTATTCCAAGGTGAAGGAGATAACTGTGAGGGTCCTGAATATCAAGGTGACTAACAAGGGAGGCAGTTTGAAAAGATTTGGGGACCAGGGGTATTTGGCCTAGCAGTTAAGATGCATGTTGGGATGCATCACAACCCATGACAGAATGGCTGAGTTCAAGTCCTGGTCCTGACTCCTGAATCCAGCTTCCTGGTAGCAAAGAGCCTGGCTCGAGTTGTTGGGTTCTTGTCACACACAGGAAATCTGCATGGATTTCTTGGCTTCTGGCTTTGACTCTGGCCTAGTCTTGGTCATTGTGGACTTTTAGAGAGTGAATCAGCAGATGAGAGTTCTCATTCTCTTTTATCTCTTTCTAAATAATTTTTTCTTAAGATTTAGTTATTTTTATTAGAAAGTCAGATTTATAGAGAGAAGGAGAGACAGAGAAATATCTTTCATCAACTGGGTCATTCCCCAAGTGGCCACAACGGTGGGAACTGAGCCCATCTGAAACCAGGAACCAGGAGCTTCTTCTGGGTCTCCCATGTGGGTGCAGAGTCCCAAGGCTTTAGGCCGTCCTCTACTGCTTTCCCAGGTCACAAGCAGGGAGCTGGATGGGAAGTGGAACAGCTGGGACACAAACCAATGCCCATATGGGATCCTGGCGCGCTCAAGGTAAAGACTTTGGCCATTAGGCTACCGCACTGGGACCCTAAATAGATTTTTAAAAAAGAAAACAGAGAAGTAGTGATATGACACAGCTAGTTAAGCTACCATGTGTGGCAACAGCATTTCATATCAGAGTGTTGATTCAAGTCCTGGCTCTTCCACTTCTGATCCTGCTCCTTGTTGATGTGCCTGTGCGAACAATGAAATATGGTCCAAAAATGTAGGCCTCTGCCATCCACATGAGAGACTGCGATGTAGTTTTTAGCTTCTAACCTGGGCCTGGCCCAGCCCCACTCATTTTGGCCATTTGAGGAGTGAACCAGCGAATGGAAGATCTCTGTTCTAGTGCTCTCTCTCAACCTGTGTGTGTGTGTATGTGTGTGTGTGTGTCCCCAAGACTCCACCTTTCAAATAAATAAATGATATCTGAAAAAAGAAGGAAGGAAAAGGAAAGCAGAGGAGACTTTTTGGTATAACTCATAGTCCCTAACCATACTGCTAGTGTGTGGAATTGGACAGGGCGTTGGAGACAGACCAGGAAATAGACGCTGAATACATTTAATGAATGATCCTTCCTGTGTTATATCAAACAAGTCATTTACAGAGTCAACGAGAACTTTGGACCCATATACTAATATCTACCTTAGAAGAAGTGAATCTGGGAGAGGCAGATTTTGTGGCATGGTAAAAAAGGGTAGGAACCTGGGATGATAGTTCTATCTCCACCACTAATTAGCTCCGTGGCTTTGGGAAAATCTGTGCGCTTAGACCTCAGTGATTTCAATGTGGATCATGAGATTGAATCGGGGAAACTTCAAGTCCTTTCCAGTTCTAGCCTTCTACATTGCTTTTTTTTTTTTCCTCCACTACAAACTAAAGTAGCTCTATGTGAATTATTTTGGCTAGAAAGCAAGAGTGCTGGCTTCCAAAGAAGTAAATTACACTATGATGCAGGTGCTGGGGTCTTTGCTTACTGAGTTTTCCTTTTGAAAGGCTTATTTATTTATTTGAAAGGCAGAAGTGACAAAAACAAAACAAAACAAAACACAGAGAAACAGTGAAAATATTCCATCCTCTGGTCCACTTCCCAAATGGCCACAAAGACCAAGGCTGGGATATTCTGAAAGCCAGATCCCTGCGACAGCGTCTTGCACTGGGTGACAGGCACACAAGTACTTGAGCTAACATCTGTTGTCTTTCTGGGCACATGAGCAGGGAGCTGAATCGGAAATGGAACAGCCAGAACTCAACTGGTGCTCTGAAATGGGATGCCAGAGAGGTAAACAGTGGCTTAATTCACTGTACCACAATGCCCACCCCTGTACTTCAGTTTGAGTCTTGAATTTAGGCAGATTACTTAACCTAAGTTTTCTGATCTGTAAAACAGAAATGCTGATTTCTTTGTTGTAATGCTGGTACGAGTATAAAATGAGCTCAAATATGTAAAAGCACTCAGCACATGGTAAGCTTGATGCTTACTAAGTCCTCAGCACTTGCGGACGATATTACTCATCCTGCTACTAAATTAGTCCTTGACTTTGTCAAATCATTAACTTCTCAAGGTTTCCTTAAAAGTTTCTTGATCCAGTCAGTAAACAGGAGTGCAAGGGTAGCCAATGAGGAGCAGCACATTAAGCTGCTGCTTGAGACACCAGCTCCTCTGCTTCAGACACAGAGATCTGCTAATGTGCCTGGAAAACAGCAGACAATGACTTGAGTATTTGGCCCCTGCCACCCACATGAGAGACCCAGGTGGAGTTCCCGTCTCTTAGCTCCAATCTTGCCCAGTGCCAGCTGTTGCAGGAAGCGAACTAGGGGATGGAAGATCTCTTTCTCTCTCTCTGCCTCTTCTTATCCTCTCCTCTCTCTATATTGTTCTAACTTTAAAACAAGCACATAAGTTTTTTGTGTGTGTGAGAGAACAGGAATACGTTATTTCCTATTCTGTGTCTTTTCTTCAATCTGTATTTTGTTTGTAACAGAAACTTTCATGTTAGAAATTTGGGCGGTTATGAGTTCAGTGCCTCATTTATCACTCTCATGTGCCTGAGAAGTTTCCAGGAAAGATGTCCAAGTCTGACTTCTTTTATAGTATGTGAGAAGTTTAATGCTAACTAGCAACATATAAAAGCTGTGTGTTTTTAATGTCAGTGTGTTTGTTACCACACATCCACTCCCAGTCACACAAGAACATTCATCTTTACATGTCTGAGTCCCAGGTCACAGGACAATCCTTTAAGTCATAATTACTTCCATATTAGTAAAGGATACCAGCCACCTGGGTCCCCAAGACACTTGACTCAAAAGGCAATTAATCACATTCACTCTTAGGTGACAATTAGATTAAGTGTGAATACCTTGTGTGCCATGAATTGCTAGCATCAAGTTTCTTATGGGCAAGGAGCTCAGCATAACATTCATGCGCAAAGACTTGGTTAAAAATGACACTTCAATCCCATCATTGAGGATTCCCTGTCTGGATCACTCCTGGGATCAATTTTTTAAAGATTTATTTATTTATTTTGGAAAGGCAGATCAGATTTATAGAGAAAAGGACAGACAGAAAGATCTTCCATCTGCTGGTTCATTCCCCAAGTGGCCACAATAGCTGGAGCTGAGCAGATCCAAAGCCAGGATCCAGGAGCTTCTTCTGGGTTTCCAAGGTAGGTGCAGGGTCCCAAGGATTTGGGCCATCCTCCACTAGTCTCCCAAGTTAAAAGCAGGGAGCAGAATGGGAAGTGGAGCAGCAGGGATCCATATGGGATTCATATGGGATCCAGGCACTTGCAAGGGGGAATAATGAGCCAATTGAGCCATTGCACCAGGTATCAATTTTTTACCAGTCAGGAGAACAGAACAAACACTACGCTTATTACTTGAGCTGAAATAATTTAAGTAAGTTTTAACTGGGTGTGAAGATATTAACTAAGTAATTGAAAGGATAAGAAGAAGATCTTGATGGATGAAGTTTATCTTCAATGGAGGTAACAACTTGAAACAGCCACAACTCCTAGGGTTGAGAAAACAAGGGAAAATTATTGGATGTAGAGAAGGGGCCCTTAGTATCACTAATTGTCATTGTCTCTGCTCAAATAATTCATGTGGTTTTTGTCTTTTGACTAGACTATGACTAATTCACTGGTTGTACTAATTTATACTCCCACCAGCAACTAATAGGTCATGGACATTCAATAGTTTTGCCAAAACTTGGTATTTTCTGTTTTAATTATTCTGGTGGGTTTGCGTGTGGTTTGTAATGCATATTTCCTTGGTGAATTTATGAAGCCTTTTTTTTTTTTTTTGCTGATTTTAGATCTTCTTTGGTGAACCATTTGTTCAGATCTTTTGCCCATTTTTCCTATTGGGGTGCCGCCTTTTTGTTATTGATTTATAAGAATTCTTTGGATATTTTAGACTTGATTTCTTTGTTGGACATATCACCTCAGCAGTCTTACTAATTCCAAATGTACTTCCTTTGCCTAAGCAGTTTGGAGAATGGAACTATCAAATTGTTCTTGTTGTAGTACCCCAACAAACACAAGTGTAGTGTAGTGGAGGCCCTGAAACTTTCTCTACTATAAGGTGAGACTATTTCATTCATGCATTTACTCATTCATTCCAAAAAGCTCTGTGAACTCACATTTACTGAACAGTAATTATGCGCAAGGAACGGGGCAGGTATATCCATTTTTTTCTCTCTGAATTACTAGAACTCAGTAGGAAAACTTGATGCATATTGTCATTGTAATAAAATGGGAATCTTGCAGATAGGTTTAAAACATTCTTCAGGAATCCAGAAAATTTTTGAAAACTGGGTAACCTGTGACTACAACCTGAATCTAATCTAATTACCTGAGAAAATATGTTTGCAAATGCCAAAAATGCCTTAGGGATCTTATTGCCTTGTGTTTTTATTTATTTATTTATTTATTTACTCAAATCAAATATTTATGAAACCTATCAGATGGAAGCTAATTTCTTGGCTCTTTTCTTTTGCATGCTCATTCTGCTTGCTATCATTCATCCCCACGTCTTCGGTTTCCAACTACCTACATGCTGGTGGCTCTCCTATCTATTTCTAGAGTCCAGATGTCCTTCAGAGTCTGAGACTCCAAGATCTAAGAATTGTTGGTACTCAGATATCGCATGGCACCTGAAATTCAGTGTTTCAAAACTGAACTTTATACAAGCGAGTCAAAACAAAACTGAACTCTTCTCCTCCTCCTCCTCCTTCTTCTTTCCCCAGTGATTCTGTTTCCTTTTTGATGGAAAACATTAGCATTCACAGAAGATAAGCAGGCAAGAGACCTAAAAATCTTCCTTTTTAAGCATCATTATTATGATGATGCATATTGTTTATTTAAAAAATTATTTCTTTATTTGAAAGTCAGAGTGCCAAAGAGAGGAAAAGAGAGAGGGAGAGAGGGAAAGACAGAGAGAAATAGAGATGGAGAGAGAGAGAGAACTCTTCCATCCATTGATTCATTCCCCCGATGACTACAACAGCCCAGGCTGGACCAAGGGGAAGCCAGGAACTTCTTCCATGTCTTCCACCTGGATAGCAGAAGCCCAAGCACTTGGATCATCCTCCACTGTTCTTCCCAGGCCACTGGCAGAGAGCTGGATGGAAAGTGGAGTAGCCAGGACTCAAACTAGTGCCCACACAGGAGGCTAGCATTGCAGGTGGCAGCTTTACCCTCTATGCCACAATGCAGGCTCCTAGGAATCTTCATCCTTCATCTTACGCACATAAAATCTTGAAGCATACCATGTACGAATCTACCTAGCTCATACATGTTTATCTCGCATAGTTATTTTTGCGGTGAGAACATTTAGCATGTACTCAGCATTTTTCAAGATCTATCATTAGCTATAGTCACCGTGTTGTTCAATAGAATCACCTATTCTTTTTTACTCACTTCTTACACATCATCTCTCAAATTAATCAGTTCCTTCCTTTCCCATGGTCAATACCATAGCCCACATCAGTGGCATTTTCCTGCCAAGATCTCATCATTTGTTTTCGTGCCTCCAGCCTCAAATCTGGTCTCTTCCATTTGTAAAACCCTTCACTAGTTCTCTTTGTTGTTCAGATAAAGGTCAGATTTCTTACTACACTTTCTAAGATCCTTTCTAACCTCCTCCTGCGACCTCTGTGTTCTCATATCTCACTGCTGTGCCTCTGGCATTCACTCCGACTAATCTTTTAGAGCTCACCAAATGTTGCTTCCCCAGCGGTGCCTTCTCATATCTTTCCATCTGGATTAGACGCCCTCCTCCAAGGCTCCCTGCTTCCCTACTGCTTGTTGTTACATGGTAAGCTCTGTTGAGCAAGAGCCTTCATCTTGCAAGCTGCAGTAACTCACCCAAGTCATATTATTTGTTGAAATACTGATTGAATTTCTTGGAGCCCTGGGATAATTGTTTTCTTCAGTAACAGAACAATTCTTTAAGAAATAGCTCAGAATCTTTTATAAGGGAGGTATCTGGGCACAGTGTAGTTGGTAACAAACACACTCAGATTTTTATATGAAGCTAAAGTTCATTTTCCTTAGTCAGATGTTTTAAAAGGGTTATTGCTTGCGTTGAGCATGTGTACAGTGTTTATCTACCAAGATGGAGTAAAGAGTGAGAATTGCGTTTCTATAGGATGTATTCCAGAAAAAGATAAATAGGTTTTACTTTTCAAAATTGACCTAATTACTGTTTTTTGTTTTTTGTTTTTTAATAAATTTGTAACCAGGACAGGGTCTGGGGTGGCTAGACAGGCAGGCACTCAACAGCATGTGTATGGGTTGGATAATCGGGCTGGTTGGGTTGAACTAGCCTTCAATGTCCATTGACATGTATGAGAGCTGAATGGGATGTGGGACAGACTGGACTTGCCTGCTACACATACTGGCAAACCAGGGTAGGGAGCAGGCCTGGTGAGGGTTATTGTGGGTCGCTCTAACTAGGGTGCAGCCTCACTGGTTTATGTGAGGGCCAAGTGTATGCTGGGCAGAATCAGGCTGGACTGCAACACCAATGTTTCCAGTGGAAGACAAAGCTGGAAACAGAACGGACCCAGCAATTGCAACCACCAGCTGATTGGGGCAATGGACTGTATCAGACCCTGTACTTGCAAGTACATACAAGAATCAGGTCTGGCTAGGCAGGGCTACAACACCTGTGCACCTCATGTGGACTAGATTAGGGAAAAGCCAGGATGAGCAGATTATTCCTACTGGTGCAAACAAAATTAGAGTGGGTGAGGGTTGTTGGGGCTTAGCCGCAGCATCAGTTGGCAGAAGCTGGCACTGGGGGCTAATTCTGTCAAGTCTAACCACAGAACCACCTGGAGAGTGAATAATCCAAGAGTGAGAGAGACCTGGGTGGGAAGTAGTGGGCTCCTCCTTCTTGGGTTACCACTCTCATGGGAGGGCACAAAAAACTAGGACAGGGGCTGGGGTGGCTAGACAGAGAGGCACTCAACAACATCTGTGAGGGCTGGATAGTTGAGCTGGTTAGATGGAACTAAGCTTCAATACCCATCGACATGTATGAGAGCCAAATGGGATATGGGGCAGACTGGACTAGTCTGCTACACATACTGGCAAACCAGAGTAGGGGCGAGCCTGGTGGGGGTTATTGTGGGTTGCCCTGACTGGGCTGCAGCTCCCACTGGTTTATTGGTTTATTGAGGACCAAGTTTGTGCTGGGCAGAACCAGGCTGGACTGCAACACCCATTGGTTCCAGTGGAAGTCGGAGCTGAAAACAGAATCAACCCAGCAATTGCAACCACCAGCTGATTAGGGCAATGGACTGTACTGGACCCTGTACTTGCTAGTACATACAAGAATCTGGTCTGGGAATACCTCAAAGTTTCTTTGGGGATCTCCCCAATTGAAAAGGCAGACTCAGAACCCTAACCAAGAGAAGACAGAAGACGGGATACGTCAATCACTCACCTCAGCTATATGTTTGCAGCGAAATACTGGGCAAATGGAGACTCTATGATGGACAATCAGTGTATTCAATGACCTCATCGTGCTTGGAGTGGCGATTCATAACTGGTGAACTATCAAAACCATTTGAGCAAGTATTTCAGAGCACTTTTCTGTAACCTTTGAATCTTTTTGCCCTAATTAACTATGTAAAGAATGTCAAAAATAAAGAAAAAAAATTATTTTGAAAAAAAATTAAATAAATTTGTATTTTACTATTATTTCTTAGTTTGAGAGTCAGAGAATGAGAGCAACAGAGTGAAGAATGAAGAGAGAGACCTCTCATCCATTGACTTCCCCTCCCAAATAGCCACAACAGCCAAAGTTAGGCTAGGCCAGAGTTAGGAGGCTGCAACCCCATGTGAGAGATCTACAAGCGTGCAGAGACTCTACGTAAGCTGTTGTTTGCTACCTTTCAGGGTAAATGTTAGTGGAGAGCTTAACTTGGGCTGGAGCTGGATTCAAACCCAAGTTGTCTGGTATGGGATATAGATGTCCCAAACTCTAGGCCAAACGTCCACACTGGCCTACTTATAATTAGCTTAATATTAATATAGTTATTACTATAGAAATTTAATAAAGAAATAAATATTTCCTAGGACTATATCTGGGAGAAGGGACTCATGTTAGCAAACAAGAAATTGTTTATTATCTTTAACCTTCCAAAGCATAAAATTGATAAGAAACCAACATAGCCTTGTTTCTTTTTTAAAGAACCTTCAAATCTTTAAACCCTTTATCAAATTACTTACTAATTCTGTTTATGGTCAGCAATAGCAGCAGCATTCCAAAATTAATTCAGCATATTTTAGCCAAAATCCTTTTACATGTTATTGTGGGTCAATATTTTAATGGCATCATGTAACACATTTCTTTAGAACAAATAGTATGTTTTTATTAAACAGAGCAGTTCTATTGGCTAGCTATAATTGCTTTGGACCTGAAAGTGCTAGAAAGTATAGATGCTTTTTTAAACCCTCCTTATTCCGGTTTTGTGGCTGTTCGAGTTAAGCTGCTACAATGCTGCCATCCCTTATGGATCTGGTTCAAGTCCTCGCTGTCCCATTTCCCATTTTGCTTCCTGAAAATGGGCCTGGGAAAGCAGTGGAGAATGGCTCAGGGCTTTGGGCTCCTGTTACTCACATGAGAGAGATCTAGATGGAATTTCTGGTTTGGACCTGGCCTAGCCCCAACTGTTACAGGCATTTAGGCAGTGAACCAAAGAATGGAAAACTTCTCTGTGTCTAGATTTCTCTGTAACTTCGCCTTTCAAATAAATAAATATGATTTTATTTTAAAAGATTATTTTAAAAAACTCTGCTTAAATGTTGACATGCCTATTAGCTGAGTTATCATCTGCTGTACTGGATAATGCAGAGTCTTGTTTCGACTTAATATATAATATATAGGAGAGACCTTTGTAAAGTCAATAGAAAATGTGTATTATGAAAAACCTGCATGTATTTTAAAAATCCTTGCACAAAAATAAACTCACTGTTCAATTCCACTTGCCATGATTTTTTTGGAATATTCTTAGAAAAGCAAGGCATGAAGAAAGAAAGTATCTTCTCACTATTCTCTGAGATTGAAATTTATTTTATAATCCAGGCAGTGAACTAAGTTAGCAACTATTTAAATAGAACTATACTCTACTGTACCTTAACAGCAAAATACAACAATTTCTTCTTCTTTTTAGTAACTAACGATGGGTGGAGCAATTATTACATGGGTAATATATTTCAAGTTTATCTGATCAGATATTACTTGAGGGTTCTCTTTTTCATTCAAATGATACATAAATACTGCAAAATAAAGGAAAGAATTGATTTCATTTCAAGGTCATGGTTAGATGGTTAGATGAGGATTTCAGGGCAGGTGCTGGGTGCTGCAGTTGAGACGCGGCTTGGGACGCCCACAGCTGGTGTTGGAGTTGCCTGGGTAAATGTTCAGGCTGTGCTGCCTCTAGGTGACAGCGGGGTGGTTGGTTTCCTGCCACCCATGTGAGAGAGCTGGACTGCGGCTAGTGGGCATTTGGGGGTGAACCAACGTATGGGAGGTCTCTCTTGTCTATTTTTCGAAGCCTCCGAAATAAAATGAATAAACTTAAAAGTTAAGAAGGTAAGTATTTTTTAAAAATAAATTTATGTTTTAGAAAGATAGAGAAAGATCTTCCATCTGCTGGTTCACTCCCCAAATGATCACAACAGCCTGAGCTGAGCTGATCCGAAGCCAGGAGCTTCTTCTGGGTTTCCCTTGTGAGTGCAGGGTCCCCAAACACTTGGCCATTGAAAGGATAATTATTTTTGAAAAATAGAGCTCCATGGTATGGGGAATGAATGCAAATTTTGGAAAATGTCTGCTAGCATTTCCTATCTGGTACCTTCAAGGCATTTGGTATGTTTTTCTTCACTGAGTAACTGAATGAATGCTACTAATCCAACTCTTATCTCTTACTCTTATCTCAACTCTGAATTAATAGTAATTATTTTCTGGGCCTCCACATAAATTTTAGAACATTTTGCTCCCAAGTTTTGGCAGCTGGAATGGCTTTTAAACTGCTTAATTAAGAATGATTTGCTAATGATTATTATCTCTTTGAATGATTTCCATCCCCTTTTCATTTGTTTAAGCCGTCTTTATGCTTTTCAAGTGTCATACTGTTTTTAATTCCTTAGGCTAGTTTTTACTGAACAGAATAGAATTTTTTTTTCACTTTGCCTTTTAATAAATGTGACCCTTTCTGTCATTCTTTCCTTGAGCCTTTCCAAATCAGCAGTGGTTGCCATAAGTGACGACTGAGGGACAAAATGCCAAGTGCAATGGCTAAATTTAAAAGCAGTGTTTGCACCTGTTGTTAGCTGGCAGTGACCAATCTCCCGCCCACAGTTTCCTCCACCCCCGCCTCCCACCAACTGCACCACATAGCCCAGATTTCTTGTGTGTTGGTGTGTAAGAAGTGATGGAGACCATATACATTAGATTAAAATTTAGAGTGACTATAGTATTTCAGCAGTAAATGGGCTGTTTTAAAACAGCAGAAATTTTGTCAATTTCCAGCATAGTATAAGGATATATCTGCCCTTGAAGTAGGCAAGCTAATGTGGTCAAGTATTTGGAGGATTTTTGAAGATGACTGAAGACTCATCCTAAAATACAGTATTTTGAACCTGAAAGAATCGGGAAATCCTTTTAGACATCAGAGATGCCCGCACCAATGAACGTACATGTTGTGTAAAGGAGTCAGTTGAAGGCGTGATTGACATTTAAAGAGTGAGCTGTGATTAATTTGCCAGATTGGCAACTCTAACCTGGAAGGGCTCTGTTAGAGGAAAACAGTAATATAAATAATTCTGGTACAAAATATACATGGAGCAGTGAGAGAAAGGAACTGTGGCCCAGCCAGTCAAATTAGCTTAATTAAAATAGTTCTGAAAATGCAGGGATGTGACAGACCTCACAGTCCAGCTCAGATCAGGACCTGGATGTTGTGATCAAACGTTAGGCAAGGCTTGATGAAAGTGCACAGAAGGGAGTGTCTGTACCTGTATGCTGAGCTGGCATTGCAAAGAGCAGGTTGGGGAGGGGTTGAGCATATCATGTAGGAAATTTTGGATTTGTCAACTCAGGATTTGTCAATGTCTGTGGAGCAGATTGCCCAGAGAAAAAAAGACATGTTGCCGATTTGGAGTATTGTTGCGGTTGTCTCCCTCAAAGAAAGTTGTTGGGATTTTTTTTTCACACTTTTGAATCTTCTGGAATGGAAGGTGGCTGTTGGGCTCTGTGAGAAAGTGAGCTGAATTCCTTTGCAGTTGGAAGGCGTGGCTTATCTGAGTGCCAAGTAGCATTTTGTCCCTTTGAGTCACTGAAATAAAGACAAAGGACTTCCTAGATCCCAAAGTCCACTCAATAGCAAAGGCTGGGAGGCCACAGGCCCACCCCACACATAAAGGACAGTTTTGACATTTGCTGCCAATCTCAGATCCTTAGAAGCACGAATGAGGAATACACCACTGAACAAGCTCCTTAACTCAATGTCTCCTTGGTTTTCTGCTCTCAGAGAAAGAACTTACAGATGGGATGTTTCTGACCTAGAAGGACGTTCAGTTACCGAGTCTCTGAGTTGTAAAAGGAATAGATTCAGTTATCCTTTGGAGACAAGGGCATGACTCTAGCTTCATTAGAACTTTCTCTTGTGAAGAAATACATCTCTCAGGTGGAGTAGGATTGCAATTTGTACTAGAATACAGAAAATGAGAGTGTCTGAGGAAGAAAAGAAAAAAAAAAGGAAAAAAAAATCTGTATGTAGGAGTTGGTGCTATGGTTAATCTACCATCTGCAGGGCTGGAATCCCACATGGGCGCTGGTTCGAGTCCCGGCTGCTCTACTTCTGATCCAGCTCCCTGAGTATACACCTGGGAAAGCAGTGGGAGAAGGCCAAAGTGGGCCCCTGCACTTATACAGGAGACCTGAAAACCCCTGGCTCCTGGCTTCAGGATCTCCTGGTGAGCCCCTGGCCCTTGTGCTGTCATCTGGAGAATAAACTAGCAGATGGAAGATCTCTCGTTCTCTCTGTAATTCTGCCTTTCAAGCAAATAAACATTTTTTTTTTTTTAATGTAGGACCAATAAAGTGAGAAAAGAAAGAAAAAAGAAATGCAGCCCAGCTCAGTTATGGACTAGGGATATTTACAAATCAGAGATGCTGACAAGAAAGGACAGAAAAGATCACCGAAGCTCAGCAGTCCTAGGCTGAGTGGTAGTGATGGACAGGTGATTGCAGAGGGGTGGGAGGAGGGAAGCAGAGAGCAGCCAACCAACAGGCCTAGGCTGCGCTTCAATGGCAAGGGTTTGAAGGCACCCCCTTCCTTAGCCATCCCTCTGGAGTCATTAATGTGAGCTTTCAGGGAGACACAGCCCCCAAACCTTGGAGCTGCTTCCTGTCATCCTTTCTTACGTCAGTGAACCACGTGCATCACCTACCCTCGCCATCCTGGAATGCTCAGGCAGATACTCCACTGAGTTGAGTCATGCTTGGGAGCTGACTCCGGTGTGTGCTTTAGTGCGGAAACTAGTTAAGGCTTCATGCTCCAGGAAATCTGTTTGGATTAGTTTTAGTTTTATAAAAGGATCAACCTATTTTTAGGGCTTGGCACAAGAAAACAACTCTGCAGCCACATAGGTTTTAATGACCATGGTTCATACTTACAAAAAAATTATGTGCAGGTAGGAACAATTTATGTCACTCAGAAGGATAGCTACTCCTTAAAGCTTCCCAGAGGGAACATGTTTTCTTACTTATTATTTAGAAATGATTTATTGGGCCCTGTGCAATGGCTCAATTGATTGATTCTCCCCCTGTATGCACCAGGATCCCATAAGGGTGAAGGTTTGTGTCCTGGCTGCTTCACTTCCTATCGAACTCCCTACTCATGGCGTAAGAAAGCAGCTGAGGATAGCCCAAGTCGTTGGGACTCTGTACCCACTTGGGAGACCTGGAAGAAGCTCCTGGTTCCTGGTTTTAGATCAGCCCAGCTCTAGCTAATGCAGCCATTTGGGAGACTTAATTAATTATTGGAAGATCTCTCTCTCTCTCTGTATCTCTCCTTTCTGTAACTTTTTCAAATAAAAATAAATAAATCTTTTTTTAAAAAGCTTATTCATTTCCATTTACTTGAAAGTCAGAGTGACAGAGAAAGATCTTCCATAGGCTGGTTCACTTTCCAAATGCCCGCAGCAGGTAGAGCCTGAAGCCAGGAGCCAGGAGCCAGGAATTCAGTGTGGGTGACAAGAATCCAAGTACCTGAGCTATGATGTTATCTACTGCCCCCCTGAATGAGAAGTGGAGATGCAATCTGATCCCATCACATGTGGGCATCCCGAGCCATGACCTAACCCTCTGTACCACCACATCTGTCCCTGGCATTTGTTTAGGTTCATTGCTAGCCCTGGATTATCAGGATCCTGTTTAGTCACTGGATTCTCAAATTACACAACCTACCTCTGCTGTAGGAGTGGTTTCATTGATAAATAAGCCATTTTGATTAATAGGTAAGAACGAAGCTTTTTGTAATCTCTTCAGTTTCAGGCATGTGCCTCCTTTAAAAGAAAAATAATAAAGAACAAAAACAAAACACCTTACTGTTATTCTTTCGCAGCATCTCATGGCGACCTCTCCATGCTGTAGGAAACACATCTAATGTTTGTACGTGGAGACACTGTGGAAGGCAATCCAAGGAGCACTTCTCAAAATGTGAAGTGGAGATGGAGGGGCCAGTTTTGACTCAAAGCCAGATCTGTCTACAGCATAGAAAATAAATATAAAACCCCAATCTGTTAGTGATCTCAGTAGAAAGCTGGGAAGATGTGAGGGAGAAAGGAAAATGGCAGGGACGGGGAAGCACTTAAAATGTAGCTGGGATAAATATAGATGGATGGAAAATGATTGTAAGTGAAGCTGCTCAGGAATGCCTTGATGACTGTGAGCAGGAGGGACATGACCCTGAGCAGCTGTTGAATGGGGAGCGCATGCCTGGCGCTCAGATTCTGCTTGTTGACATGAAAGCTCTTGGGGAGAAGGGTGCAATCGCGTCACCTGCAGAAGCCAATCATCCCACTGTCTGGGGCAGGGCTTAAGGATTAAATGCGCCAAAAGTGCCCAGTCACATTCAGCTATTCTTGATCAGGGAAATACCATTGCAGGGACGCGTTGCAGAACACCATGAGGACAAGTGATAGCACATTCTCTGTGTGTGTTATCATTTACGACTGCCCTCCAAAGGTGTTAATTTAGGATGACACATTTGCTTTCCAAACTGATTTTCCTCCCTTCTTCCCTCCCCTCTTCTAAAGATTTATTCATTTGAAAAACAGAGTGATAGAGGGAAAGACAAAGACATCTTCCACCTGCTGGTCCACTCCTCAAATGGACATCCAAATCTGGGCCAGTCTGAAGCTAGGATCCAGGAACTTCATGTAGGTCTTCTACCAATCTCTTGGGTCATTATCTGCCACTTCCCATCAGTAGGAAGCTGGATGAGGAGCCAGGAATCCAATGGTCATTCCCACGCAGGATGGTGACATGACGAGCATTGGATTAATCCACTGTGCTGCAACGCCTGCCCCTCTGCTCCAGGTTTTTAAGGGAGGTGTGAGAATTGACCAGCTCACAACAACAGAGAGTAAGGAACTCCGTTCCCCAAGAAATCCAGGGATCCCAAGCACCTTTCTTACACGGACTTTAATGGACCCTTGTCATGAAGTTGTGGAAATAATTATTTTTCAAGAGAATGTTATTGTTATCCCAAACTATATTCTACTGGTTAGTTTAGTAAAATGATGAAATGTCATTAGACTAATCTTAACGTGAAATACTTATTTATTGGTGTGTGGCGTCTGTAGTTTAAAAGGCCAAATATGGTGCGAACATAGAGAGCGTGAGGCTTTCAATGTAGAGAACTAGTTCAGTTTAGATGAACATGAGATACATGGAGGTCTGTCAGTTCACCTCGATGACACACATTCATTCTGGATCTCTGCTGTTGTCCTTATCTCACTCTTCCTTAGTCTCACAGAATCACTCCATGAAGTAGAATTACTACCAACAGATCCAAACACTAGCAGTTAGAAATGATGATTCTGGACAAGTTGTTGAGAGTTAGTGTATTAGTTGATAGTAATTAATTTGGTTCCTTACTTTGCTAACTTAGAACACTCAAAACAACTTTCAAACAAACCTGTACTCAAATATCCACCTCTCCCGTGACCCTTAAAAAAGCTCTGTCCTCGGTGAAAATCCTCCCAAACGAACCTGCCGTCCCCACTGCTACTGTTCTGAGGGGTTCAGGTGCCTAGAATTTGCCCTTAATTGACTAGGTCCCACAATTGGTAACTCTGGAAGTGACAGGCAGCCTCAAGTGTGGTTCTCCCGCCCTTCGATTGGGCAGGGCAGGAAGCCCCGCCTCATCAACTCAGGCAGGGGCGGCGGTTGGCCTGGCGCCGGTGAGTGGCAGGTCTTAGCTCCGCCCCGCCCGTCCCCTGCGCTGCTTGGGTCGGCGCCGTTTCCAGTTGAGAGATGGCGGCCGCCGCAGGTAGATCGCTCCTGCTGCTGCTCTCCTCCCGGGGCGGCGGCGGGGGCGCCGGCGGCTGCGGGGCACTGACTGCCGGCTGCTTCCCCGGGCTGAGCGTCAGCCGCCACCGGCAGCAGCAGCACCACCGGACGGTGAGCGAGCGCGCCCGGCGGCTCCGGGGAGGGCGGGGCGGCGCCGGCGTGTGGGAGCCGCCGGCGGGCAGGCCGCCTGGGCAGCGGGCGAGTTATCTCAACTCGCGGGCGCTCCCGGGGACCCGGGCACCGGAGGAGCCGCCGTGCCCTTCAGGCGCCTGCGGCGGCGACCAGGAAGGGAGGGCAGACGGGAGGAAGCCCGGAGGAGGAGGAGGGGCGACGGCGGGGATGTTCCCGCAGGACCGGGGACACCACCAGGGCGGGGAAGGGACGGGACTTGAACATCTCCCCGACCCGCCTTCGGGGCTCGGTCCCTCCCTCCTCCTTTCTTAAGAGCTCTGCCTCAGTGCTGTCGGACGGAGCCCTGTGCAAGTTGTCCCTCTCCCTTCCTCCTGCGGGCGCGTTGGGCTGTCCCGAGTTACCACGGCTTGCCCGGGTTCTCTGTCAGGAGTGTGGCACTGCCATGCTGCCGGGAACTGTCCCCAGGACCCCGGCTGGGCCGCTCCCTCATCCTCTGTCGGCCCTCTGCGGAGGGAACAGCGAGCAGGAAAATCAAACTTTATCCCCCACCGTGACTTGTGCATGTGCTGGTGTGGGGAAGCCGCTTCCTGGAGCCGGTTGCTGCATTGCCTCACGAGGCAGGCTCCGTCCCCCTTGGGCCCTTTGGAGGTGCTGGGGTGTGAGGTGGTGGTGGTCCTTGCGGAGCTCTGGCCGGGGAGCTGGCTTGGCGGGCCTGCCCAGCAGGCTGGATGGACAGTGGCCACAGAAGAAGGGAACCTGGACAAGTTGTTCCCAGAAGCAAGAGAGATTGGGTGGTTGTTATTAACCGGTTGTTGCTCGGTTTCATTGGGTGCCAGTGAGAGAGAGTTTCTGTTTGAGCAGCCTTGGGATGTGTGGGGTGTGTGAAAGAGAGAGAATGAATCTTCTTTTTTTCCAATTGCAAGACATCAACTTGGCATGGAGTTCTCCTAACCAGTCAGCAGGTTCCTTGCCTTGGACTTTCTGGACCCATATGGATTGGTCTCTGGCCAACTCAGGGAGTGTAGGTTTTATTTCTCTGGGTTGAGTTGTGTCGTGTGGTACTAAGAGGATCACTGCAAATAGCCTGCTGGGAGCAACTGGTACCTTCAGCCCCACTCATACACACACACACATCACCTGTTCCCGTTACAGTCACATCCATAGCTCCCAGGAACCGGGACTGGAAGTGTTCCAAGCGGAGACCCTGAGCAGCGTGTGATGGAGGTGTGATGGAGTGGAATCAAGGGTGTGCAGCAGCTAGGAGAGCGGGTGTTCTGCCCCTGCAGGCTGCTGCTGCCGCCATGTGTGGTAGTGGTGGGCCCTGGCCTTGTTCTTGTGAGGCACTCATCCCTGTTCCTGTGTGGCCCACTGGTCTGTGGCTCTCCCTGGAGTTTCTGGGGGGGGGCGTGTATTGCTCTGCACCTCTGGGTACATTTGCATGTTTGAGCCTCCTGTTAGGTGTTTGATTCTGCTCAAAATATAAGGCCACCCCTGAATTCTGAAAGCATGCCTCCTCCCTCTCCACAAGCACACCCCAACTGCTCAATAGTCTTGATTTCCATCTTGGAGAAGAGAGCCTCTGCCCCTGCAGTGTTTGCTGTTGAGCTGTCGGGGTGTGGTATTGGGGTCGCGTTTGAGCACCGTGTTTTGCTCTCAGGGAACCTGGAGGCTGTCAGCGTTTGGCTGTGAGGAGGTACTTCACAGCAGTGCTCTGTGCTATTCTGGGGTGGGGAGCAGGGATGTGGTGCGTTTGTGACTGAAAGCACAATTGCCATGAAGTGTTGTCATGGGAATGGTGATTTGTAAATGAACTTGGCATTGTGAAATTTCGAAAGAAGTTGAACTGATGATTTAAACTGTGGAAACACAGTTCTGATTTTCTTGGATTGCTTCGTAGCCAGTTGTAGCCAGTCGTAGCCCTCTGTCTACAGCTGTGTGTCTCCACCTGCTGTCTTGGGGACATTGGGTTGGAAAGGTATCTCTTTAGGGTTGTTCTTGTGAGTGTCACAGACAGTGGGATGGAAAGGTATCTCTTTAGGGTTGTTTGCTCTTTTGATATCTTGTGACTACCACTGAGGCCCAGAAAGAGGTGCCAACTGGCCACGATTATTTCGATAACATGTAGCAGTTTTAGAGCTCTCATTCACCCTACATAGTATTAATCCCTCCCCACGTCCTCCTTTTTATAGAGTGCATCTGCTGTTTTCTGTTTCTCCCTTGCATCTGTTAGGAAAGTCGGGTGTTTCTGAGCCCCAGGAATGGGGATTCTCCTGGAAGCAGTGATGTGCTAGGTGGACGTGGGGACCAACGCTTGACCGGAGGAATGGATGTGCTGGTAAAGGTCCCCAGGGGACGCTCAGGTTGAGTCTTGTCCAGGAGATATCCTGGGTCTGTGCAGCAGATGGCAGTCTGCACTGGGCAGGATCACAAGTCCAGCTTGTGCCACCTTTGTTCTGCTGTAGTAGGTATGGCCAGTTAGAGCCAGGGGGACATAAATAATTACAGTGCTGCTTAGCTGAGTGTTTTGCTCTAGAGGCATGGTTTTGGAAATTCATCTTTCCATGTTTGGAACAGGATTCCAAAGAAATATGACACTTCAGCCAGTTGGTAAATGCCATTGTGAAGTTATAAACCCAGCTCACTCCCTGCCCCCTTCAGATGGTATTCAGGTAGTAAAGAACAGCAGAGGTGTGGGGACGTGCTTCGTGTTTTCTTTACCGACTGATGCTATTTTTTCCTTCCCATGTGAAGAGCCAATGTTAGGGCTGCCCACCTTGTGGCCGTCATGAAGACTGATGTAAGGTGTTTGTTGAATGACTTTCTGTGTGGTATGTGGAAGTGGCTGCTGTTTTCAAGGGTGCTTTCTGAAGGGGAGTTGCCATTCACTGTAGGATGTGTAATTCCTTTGCTAACTCAAACTGTCTCATCTCCGGTTATGACAGAAGGACTGTTGGCGTTTCTTGGTGCTCAGCGGCACCGCTGCGCTAACCAGATCTGTTTCTCAAGCCTGTCACTGTGCTGCTGGGCTGGGGCTATGCGTCTTTATGCTCTGTGGCAGTGATGTATCAGTGCTATCCTGAAGTTTTTGCAGAAGTTAACATTGTCTGGCACAGAGGCAAGTCCTCATTCTTTGAGTTCTTGTGTTCTGGTCCAGTCTTGTCTTGACAGATCCAGTCCTGCACAAATACTCCCCTATACCCAAGCCAGTCTCTGCACTGTCCCCAAGTGTCCCTTACATTCATACCAACCGATCTTGCGGTGTGGGGAGTTGAAATTTGGCCTCATCCAGTCACTCCACTGAGCGCTGAGGGTCACTTCAGGCTGGGGACTTGGTCCTGTAGTTGCTTACCAACCTACCACCTTCCACCTTACCAATGAGGAAACTCAACCAGTGGAAACGAGGGAAGTGGCTTGTTGGGTTATGCTTGTGGTTAATAACGACATATTAAAAATCCTTCATAGAGAGGTAGATTGAGAAAGGTCCTGGTCTGAATCTTAATGTGTGTAATTCCTGGCTGTTAATTCCTTTCTGCTTTTTTCCATTTATTTCTTTAACATTTTTATTTTTTCATGATATGGTTCCAGAGACTCAGTTTTTTCTCTGTTTTTTTTTTTCTGTTGTGTCCTCTCTGAATTCTGATACAGTGATTATCTTCAGAACAGAGGTTGATATTCACTTAGTTGACCTTTGACTGGTTCTTTGTGAGTGTCTTATTTTACAGGTGAGATAAGACAAGCGTGCATATGTTACTTGCTGCCCCCCTCTGTCTTGTTTTGTAGTCTGTTGCTTAGGTTTGGGTAATTGTTTTAAGTCTGGTATTACTCATGCTGCCTTTAGTTGTGTATTATACTTTATTTTTTAATTAAAAAATTTTTTTAAAAAGAGCATTTATATTTATTTGTTTCTACTTATTTATTTACTTTTAATTATTTTTATTGAAAAGTTAAATATACAGAGGAGAGGAAATGCAGAGAGGAAGATCTTCTGTCTGCTGATTCACTCCCCAAGCCACCACAACGAACAGAGCTATGCCAATCCAATACCGGGAGCCAGGAGCTTCTTCCAGGTCTCCCACACGGGTGCAGGATCCCAAGGCTTTGGGCCTGTCCTCGACTGCTTTCCCAGGCCACAAGCAGGGAGCTGGATGGGAAGCGTGGCCGCCAAGATTAGAACTGGCGCCCATATGAGATCTGGGTGTGCTAGGCAAAGACTTTAGCCGCTAGACTACCGTGCCGGGCCCAAAGAGTATTTATTTTTATCGGAAAGGTGGATTTATAGAGAGAAGGAGAGAAAGATTTTCCATCTGCTGGTAAACTCCCCAAGTGGCTGCAATGGCCAGAGCCGAGCCTGGCCAAAGCCAGGAGCCAGTTCTTCTTCCAGTCTCCCAGGTGAGTGCTGAGTTCCAAGGCTTTGGGCCATCCTCTGCTGCTTTCCCAGGCCACAAGCAAGGAGCTGAATGGGAAATAGAGTAGCTGTGACATGAACTGGTGCCCATATGGGACCTCTGGCATGCAAGGTGAGGATTTTAGCCACTAGCTACTGTGCTGCCCTTGCCCCCATTTTTTTTTTTTAAAGATCATTTACTTGTTTGAAAGTTTCTCTTTTGTGTGTCAGACACACACACACACACACACACACACACACACACACACACACACACACATCAATCTTCCATTTGCTTGTTTACTCTGCACATTGCTGCAACAGTCAGTGCTTAACTGGGCTGAAGCCAGGAACTTCGTTTGGGTCTCTCACATGGGTGGCAAGGACCCTAACATGTGGGCCATATTGCAGTGCATTTCAAGTGCATTGCATTTCAGTGGAGAGCTAACTGGGAAATGGAGCAACCAGGGAGGGATGTCCCATCCCTACAGGATGCTGGTGTTGCATGTGGCAGTTTTGCCCACTGTGCTGCAGTATTGGGCCCAATATATTATATTTTTTAATGTTGGATTAAGTCTTCAGTGGTCATTAGGCTTCCCTGGGTCAGAAAACAGTCACCTCGATTATTATAAAATGATGCTTGAATAAATTTACAGCAAACTTGTTTTAAGGAAATAACCATCCTTTTATTTATCTTAAAGTCTTGCTTATTTTGAAACCCACAAAATAGTTTCATGAATGAATTTGGGTTTTTAGCAAATTCTGATTATTTGAACTTTTCTAAGTCCCAAGGGACTCTGATTTATGCCTTTATGAAACTGTTTACTCCAGGAGGAAATCTAAATGGAAAACAAAGTTAACAATGGTGTAAGTCAAAGGCAATACATTGACAACAAGTCATTTTTTGTTTTGGTTCCGCTTTGAGTTTGAAGACAAGGAGTGGTATGGTGTTCTACAGTGGCACTGTGTGGGCACTGTTATCTGAGAAACTGTTGGGATGTGGTTTGTACTTTTGCTTTGTTCCTTTTTTTTTTTCTTTTGATATTCCAGCTTGGCATCCCTGTGGATTTTCCCAGGGTGGGTATAGTGGGGCAAGGGGTTGAGCTGCTGTTTGGGGCACCCAAATTCAGTTTGAGGGTGCCAGCTTCAGTTCCAGCCCCTGCACTTGTAGCCTGGCTGCCTGCTCATGTGCCTCAACAAGCAGGAGCTGATGGTCCAAGGTCTTGTGTCTCTGTCACCTTTGTGGGAGACCCAGATAACTTTTGGGACTCCTGGCTTCTGTCTGGCCCAGACCTAGATGTTGAGGGCATTTGGACAGTGAATCAATAGATGGAAGATCTTATTTATTTCTGTCTTTCCTTGTCACTCTGCCTTTTTAACAGACAAGTAAATAAAAAGTCCTTTTTAAAAATTAGTTTTTCCCCCTTGTGATTAAGGTCAAATTATCTTTTTAATATTTCCAATAGATGCTTAGTATAGGGTCTCAGCCTTTATTTGACTGATTAATGCCATACCACAGCTCATGGACACACTGAATTGTTAGAACATCATGTTGTTAGGAAAACTAAGGTGTTGCTCCTGGAGGCGTATAATTTAAAGAATCCTAGACTTTAGAGCTTAAAAAAACCTTATATTGAGAAAGCATTAATGAAAGAGCAATACATAAAATAGCTTTGTTCTCAGTGCTCAACAACTTATTACAAAGCTGGTTACTGATCTTCGATTGTCCCGTCCCACTCTGTTCTTTTACTGCTAAATTTTACAATTTTCTGTTTTGCTTTTAAAACTTAGTTGAGACTGGCTTGGAGAATTGACTGGGTGATTGTGGGTGTTTGGCACAGTGATTGAGCTGCTTGGATCTTATATCGGAGTCCTGGCTCCTTTCCTTCCGTTTCCTGCTAAGGTGTGCCCTGGGAAGCAGCAGGTGATGGCGCAAGCCTTGGGGTGAATGAGAAAGCCTGGGTTGAATTCTAGGCTACTATTTTGTGCTTAGTTGTGGCTGTGGTGGGCATTTCAGGAGTGAACTAGCACATGGGACACCTCTCTGTCTCTTTCTGTCTTTCAAATAAATAGACACATTAAAAAATTTAGTGAAAAAGACAGGTGTCAAAAATGCCATGTTGTATCACTTAATTATTTCAGAACTGCATTGTGAGGAGCTTAGTTTTAGTGTGGTGTTAGACCCAGCTGGTGATAAAATTTGCCGAGTTATTGTGTGTCAATATAAAAAATCCAGGACTATACACAGTTTATGGGCCAGTAATTCACTCAACTTGTTACAGTTAATTTGCCTGAAGTTTTCATTTTAACACTGCAGGGATTTACTGAAGCACAATGCCAGTTCAGCTTGTGGAGAACCAGTTTTTTAAAACCAGAATTGTCAAGCTTCGTCTAAAATCAGAGTGATCGTTTAAGACTAAGTTTGTATTTGGTGCTAACAATGATTATTTGACTTCAGTCCCTTTTTTAGATTTTTTAAAATTACTTTATCTATTTGAAAAGCAAGCAGAGGCAGATCTCTTGTCCTCTTGCTCATTCTGCAAATGTCTGCGACAACTAAGGTTAGTTCATGCTGAAGCCAGGCATCTGGAACTAGTCTGGGTCTCCCATGTGGGTGTCAGGAACTCAACCACTGAGCCATCGCCTGCTGCCTCCCACAACGCGTCCGCAGGAGCTGGAGCCGAGAATGATGCAGAACTCAGATTCAGGCAGTCTGGTAGAGTACATAGGCATCACACATGATACCTTAACCCTTCCACCTGTAAGTGCTGGTATCTTATATGGGCACCAATTCATATCCTTCCCATCCAGATCAGCTCAGCTCTGGCCGTTGTGGGCATTTGGAGATAGAACCAGCAGATAGACGATCTTCCTTTTTGTTTCTCCTCCTTGTAAATCTACCTTCCCAATAAAAATATTTCTTTTATATTTTGATATCTGCTTATATCAATATTTCTCTAACCAGCTTTACTCAAAGGATCTGTAATGATTTTAATTGTATTTATTTATTTTAAAATTTATTTGTTTGAATGACAAAATAACAAAGAGGTAGAGACATAGAGAAATCTTCCATCTGCTGGTTCATTCCTTAAATGGATATAATGGCTGGGCTGGGCTGGGCCAGAACCCTGGAATTTCATTTTTTTCTCTCCCATATGGATGACAAGAGACCCAAGCATGTGGGCCATCTTCTACTGATTTCTTAGGCCCAATAGCAGGGAGCTGGATTGGAAGTGGAGCAGCCTGAACTCCAGCTGGAGCTGATATGGGATCCCTGTGTTTTAGGCAATAGCTTAATTTGCTATACCAGTACACTTGGCCCTAATCGTATTTATGAAGGGGGAAAGCTTGTTTACTCTTTTTTTTTTTCTGTAATTATTTTTATTTGAAAAACAGAGCTACAGAGAGGAGAGACAGAGAGAGAAAGAGAGCTTCCATCCACTGGTTCACTCCCCAAATGGGCACAATGGTGGAGGTGGGGGTTGTGAGTTGATCCGAAGCCAGGAACCAGGAGCTTTTTCCAGGACTCCTATGTGGATGCGGGTGCTCAAGGACTTGAGCCTTGGTTCTCCTGGGCTGAGTACAGGGAGCTGGAGTGGGAATGGATCAGCTGGGACTAGAACCAGCTGCATCCATCTGCATCCATCTGCATCCTCGGCAGGTGGAGGCTTAGTGTGCTGCACCATGGTGCTAGGCCCAGGTTGTTTACTTTTATACTTTGTTACTAAATCTCTGTTTTACATATACATTTGGCTATTTACTGTCCATTTTATTTGAGGAATACTTAGATAAATCAGGAGAAAATTGCTGAGGAATCCACCATTATCATTGTTTGAGACTAGCAGAAAATTGTTACAAATGTTCTGAATCATACTGATTCTAGGTGATGAGATCTTGTGTGCTTTCCAAATCAAAGATGGACTCCCAATGAAGCTGTTGGATTTATCTTGACAATAGGATGCTGGATGTCTGCCATATTCTGTACCCGCAATGTCGGACTACACTTAAATAGCAGAATGATGCACTTATGACTGCTTATGAAGGACTATACTATTGTAATAATATGGGGGAAATTTCTTGGGGGGAGGGGATTTGGGAAGGAGGTAAGAGAAATCCCAGAGCCTATGGAATTGTATCATAAAATTAAAAATCAAATAGAAGGAAAAAAAATCCTGTATGGTTTTTTGCCTTCTAAGGCCTGTTGTGCATGTTTCCTTCATACAATAAGAGGTGGGACAAGGTGATTAAGAGTATTAATGTAAATGTTAAACTTTAGTTCAGAGGGAGTTAATCAGACTGATAATTTGTTAAATTAAAAGCACATAAAGGCTATTTCTTGCCCCTGTAGATAGAGGGGCAGATGAAGAAGAAAACATCTGGGGCCAAGGGCATTGCTGTTCATTTTGTTATCACCATAAACATGTCAGGATAATTATTATCCTGGCTTTATAGGTAGGGAGATTGAAGATGAGTGATTTTCTTCTTCCCAAGTGTCCAACTGTTTTAGTGCCAGGGGATGCAAAGATGAACAAGACAGATGTCTTAGATTTAAGTGTAGATCAGGTAAGAATTAACAATGAGGTTGGGTGGTTCTTACTTCCTCTGCAATGTCTGCTCTTTTCTCAGGCATCTACTGCAGTTTTCTTCTGAGAACTGTGTCTTGCCATTCCGCTGACCTCATTTCTTAGATCTCCTCCCCGGCCCTCTGTGTGTCAAGTTGCTGGGGCCTTAGGTATTTGCCTTTAGGGGATCCTAGTAACTTAGTTGGGCACTCTGTGCTCTAGGAGACAAACCTGCAGCCCAGGTAGTTCTTCCATTGTGCATTTGGGAAAATGAGGACCTAGCAAAGCTAATAACCCAGAGTCGTTCTGGCAATATGGAGCTCGTCCTGTTGGTGAGGCATGCTGGTCTCTATTTGGTTTTGTTATAGAAATACTATAACAGAGGCCTCCCTAAATGGATTTACACCTTAACCACAGTCTGGAGAAAATACTGATTGTCTTTAGGTGAGCCTATGAGAAAGTTCAAGGAGAATCACGTGATCCGGGGCATGCTTTGAGGTAGGTCATGCTGGCAGCCATGTGAAGACTGGCAGGACAGGGTGGAATCAGAGAGGGAGATAGTCCGGAAGCAGCATCTCAGTGGGTCAGGTGCCTGAACCAGGACAGTGGCTCCAGAGACAGGGAAAGGCAGAGCAGAGGAGAGATGTTTAGAAAGTTCAGTTGATAACACTTGGCAGTTGGATGTGGATGATCTGTTAGCCAGTAGCAGGTAGAAAGGCAATTCAGTTCAAGCTTTGACTTTATTACCCAGGCACTGAAACTTTATTTCTTGGCCTTCTTTGAAGTGTTTCTTTTTATAGTTGTGTTAAATATGTTTTTATGTTGTCTGTTCTTCTGATTTTTTTTCCCTTGCTTTTAGTTTAGTAATGTGCTGATGTACTTTATTTTTAAGTGATTTCTAAATTTGTATATCAAGGGACCGGCATTGTAGATTAGCAAGTTGGGCAGCTTCCTATGATGCTGGCATCCCATATGGATGCCAGTTTTGAGTTCCTGTTGCTCCATTTCCAGTCCAACTCCTTGCTAGGGTGCTTGGGGGAGCAACAGAAGGTGGTCCAGGAGGTTTTGGTCCCAGCTCCCTACATGAGAGACCAGGATTAAGCTCCTGGCTTTGGCCTCATCCAGTTCTGGCCATTGCTGCTGCTTGGGGAGTGAACCAGGGGAGGTCTCCCTGTCTCTTCCTCTCTCTAACTCTGCCCTTCAAACAAATAAATCAGTCTTAACGTTTTGTATCAAATTGGATGCCTAACTTATTGTATACCTGCTTTCCCTACCCTGCCAATACCATGAAACCTGCGCAATACCATGAAACCTTTGTTGAAAGAGCATGTTCTATATCTTATACTCATTCCAAGATTCAGGCAGGAGTAGCTGCTGCTGCTTCTCCTGCTTCTCCTTCTCTTCCTCCTCCTTCTTTAAAAACAACAACAACAACAACAAAAAACAAAAAAAAAATTTATTTATTTTCCTTTGAAGGTTTGTTCCCTGCCCATACGGGGTGCCAGCATTGCAGGTGAAGGTTTAGCCTCCTTCCCCATGCCTCTGGCCCCAGGCAGTAGCTCCTAGTGTTACATTCCTTAGTTAGAGGGATACTTTTGAGTAATTTTCAAGTTAGATAACTTTAGCTTCCCGTGTTTGTAACATACCAATAGATGAAGAATCATTAAGACCCTAACTTGTTTTCATTCCCTTCAAAGGAGCATTGAGCATTGTGTGATAATCTTTTTTTCTTCTATTTCTGGCATGAAACATTTTCATAGTAGAATTTTAGTAGTCTTTTCATATTAGAAATATAGATATCAAGATTTCTACTACTTCTGCTTGCCCAGTTTTCTAAGAATAAAAATATATGATTTAAAGCAAATTATTTAATGTGATTTTCTAGCATTAAAAATATATAATACATATATATATATTTTTAAATTTGAAATGCAGTGTTTACAGAGAGAGAAAGAGAGACAGATCTTGCATTCACTCATTTACTCCCCAAGTGGCTATAGTGGGTAGAGCTGGGCCTGTCTGAAGCCAGGAGCCAGGAGCTTTGTTCTGAGTCTTCGACATGGGTGCAGGGCCCAAGCATTTGGACCATTTTCTGCTGCTTTTCCAGGCACATTAGCAGGGAGCTGGATATGAAGTGGAACAGTCAGGACTTGAACTAGTGCTGACATGGGTGCCAGTGCTGCATGCTTTCTCTGCTGTGCCACAGTGCCTATCCTGATTCTCTGGATTGTGATGACTAACAGTGTTACTGGATTGTTTTACTTAGGAAACATGCATTATTTCATATCCTAGATAGTACAGTATACTAGTATAGCTAAGTCTCTACTGCTCCTCTTCCAATCTTGTTCCCTGCTAATGTGCCTGGGATAGCAGTGGAAGATGGGCCAAGTATATGGGACCCTGCCGCTTGTGCAACCTGTATTTTCTTTAGCACCATAATTCTTCATTGCCTTCTTTTTTTTCCCAATCCAAACTGAGGGGGAAATGGAGAAAGAGATAATAGTAAGGTTGGGGGAGCTCATAGAATGGAAGAGTTGGGACAAGGAATAAAGCCGTTAAGGTTGGAGTATTGAAGTAAGCTAAGACCATATTAGCAGTTTAATAGTTCCTGCCATCCTGAAACAGAACATGTTTCCATTTTCCTTGGTAGTTAGAATAGAAATCCTTTTTGAAAACCTTAACAAGTGATTCTTTGGTAATCTGTAGAACACTGGTAGCCTGTAAAATTATTCCAGCTTGTAACTGAACCTAGTACAGTGTCAGGAACATAGACATTCAGGCATTGCTGGTTGGGTGATGGGTGAGAGGCAGTGAGTCAAAGCAGTACAGGAGATCACTGTCTGAATCCTGCAGTCTGTGGGTAATAACCTGGAGAGCAAGTCCCCAGCCCAGATTCTGTAATCATGGAAACCATAGAGATGTTCAGAAGGGATGACTTATTTTTGATTATCTTAACAGCTAATAATCTTAAAACAGTTCACAGGAAAGTATCAGCTTGTGTCTCTCTTATCTGTTGGTTTTTCTTGTCCCTCTTTCCCTGATCGTTGAGTGCTGGTGCTAGAAGCTGTTGGACAGATAGAGAAAAACAGCTGTTGTTTGGGGTGACATGGAGGGGCAAATGGTATATACTTTGTGTGAAAGTCCATTACATATATACCTGGTCATGCTTTGGTTTTACATGATTTTGTTCTTGTTTTAACCCCAAAGAAAATGAAATCTTTTGAACATTTAAAGGAATTTTTACCCGAACTTAAGTGTTACAGGGTTGTCTAAACATAGCTGAAATGGTAAAATAGAATTTTAATATAACATGTTGCAGAACTTTGGAATATTCCTTCATATAAAGGAAAATTGAATGCTAGACAGTGCTTTCTTTAATGTATTGCTCTATGCTCGTTAGTCTTTGATTCAAACAGAATTTAGGTGGTTAGTATGGCCAACTGCCACAAGGTTGGGTGAGCTTTAAATATATAATGGCTTTCTTTTTAATAGCAGAGCTTTTAGCAGTGAAAGGGGGAGAATGAAAGGAACTATAATAGATTTCTTGCCTAAAATGCCCGTTCTTGGTAACATTAAACGTTGAGATAAACTGAAGTCTTGAATTACGGATTCGCAGCTCAGAAAGTTTCAGAACTAATGGAAAAAGTTGTAGCCAGCTCAGAAAGTCTCGGAACTAATGGAAAGAAATACAGAAAAGACGTAGTAGTTTGCAGAGACTGGAGAGGACCTGGAAAGACCCTTCTGTCAGCAGAGGGGTTTGCTTTGGTGCGTGTGAGGAGGGGTTCTGCTTAAGGACATTATGATGTATGCAGTTGAGTTTGTCAGGGGATAAGTCCTTGTAAGTTACAAAAAACTTCCTGTCTGTAAAAACAAGGAGACTAATAGGCTTGGTGTCTTAGCTTGAGAAATTAAATGCTGGAATGGCTGCCCTCAAATAGCTTTTCTAAGTTTTATTTCTTGTTCTGTATCCCAAAAGTAACATTCTTTCAAATACCATGTTTATTGTACATGCATGTCTAGCCTTTTAACAGTTGGGTATCTATAAATCTTTGTCAAGTGTTATGAACATGTTTGAAAATTATTTAGAAGGTATTGCTCTGTGTGTATCCTTCTGCAATGTTTTTTTCTGATTGACACTATTTTTAAGTAGTTAATTTTAAATCATTTTAAACTTTTGAGATCTTTTCTGTCTCTATTTGTGTATCTAATCATTCTGTTGGCTGTTGGCTTTTAGAAAGCTGACAACTTGGGGGATGGGAAGGCGGAATCCGTTACGTCATATTTAAAGTTAGACTAGGAGGAATGCTGCTTTGACTTCAAAAAAATCAGTTTCCTTTTTTGGTGTGGAATGTCCTTGCTTATAATAATCCTGGGAAAACCCTTTGTGCTTCCCGGAGAGAAGGCAGAGAAGGATAGTGTGTCATTCATCACACAGAGGAATGGGCCTTTTGCAAAATGTAGAGAGGAGTGTGTGCCGTGACACAGGAATCCCACGAGGAGCTGCACTGCTGCAGCTGAAGTTTAATGTACTAACATCCTCCTGTTTTTCAAGCACAGGCAAATCTTAGATAGAAATTTGTTGGTATTAATTCATTGTTTTTTTTTTTTTTTTCTGTTTGGAATTATCCATAATTTGGAGATGATCTGCTTTATTTTCTAAATGGATATGCGCCTTTTATGGTTAAAAATGTTGTTCTTGAATTGTCATGGTTTTATGAGGCAAGCTGAAAAACAAGGAAAACCGAAGAGTGAGATGACAGACCCTTCCTCCCTCCCTCCCTCCCTCCCTCCCTTCCTTCTTTCCTTCCTTCCTTCCTTCCTTCCTTCCTCTTCTTTTTGAGAAAGTTGGTTTTAATGAAAACTAAAATCATTTTTTTTTGAAGGACAGAATACTTTTGAGAGACAGGCAGAAAGAGATCTTGTATCCGTTGATTTACTCTTCCACATGGTTATGATAGCAGGACCTAGACCAGGCTGAAACTTCATTTGAGTCTCTAGATGCTGTGAGTACCAGAGGTTCAAGTACTTCAGCCACCACCATCTGCTGCCTTCCAGCTGTGTTAGCAGCAGGCTGGGTGCAAAGTGGATCAGCCAAGACTAGAGCCAGGACTCTGATATGGGATGTGGGTGGCCCAAGTGGTGGCTTAACCCATTGCATCACAACCCTGGTCCTAAAATACTTGTTTGAATAAAAGATCCTTCTGTATGTATCAATCATTGTAAACCTTTGATAGTTATTGTTTTTTTTAAGATTTATTTTTATTATTTTGTTTATTGGAAAGGCAGATATACAGAGAGGAGAGACAGAGAGGAAGATCTTCCATCCGATGATTCACTCCCTAAGTGAGCACAACGGCCGATGCTATGCCGATCTGAAGCCAGGAGCCTCTTCCAGGTCTCCCATGCGGGTGCAGGGTCCCAAAGCTTTGGGCCGTCCTCAATTGCTTTCCCGGGCCACAGGCAGGGAGCTGGAAGGGAAGCGTGGCCGCCAGGATTAGAACCGGCGCCCATATGGGGTCCTGGGCGTGCAAGGCGAGGACCTTAACCACTGTGCCGCCACCGTGCCGGGCCCAATAGTTACTGTTTTTAAAAAAGCACTCTCATACCTTTTTTTTGGAATGTTCTCAGTTTCGTGCTGTTGTCTTTCATCTGTAGCATCCTAGGTAATGGCTTGTGCACTTTGTGGGAGGCACAGTGCGGAGCTTCATTCAGGTTGTCCCTCCAAATGATTTGCTATAGTGCATTAGCCAGAAGTGCTGAGACAGCAAGGGAGACACTAATACACGGGAAGCTTTCCAGGGACTAGAGCTAAGGTAAGGCAAGCAGAAGCCAAAATTCAGACGAAAATGTTCTTGAGGCACTCAAGATGCAGTCTGGCCAAATATGCTGTTAGCAGTGAAGCTCCTGTTCTAATTAAATTAATTGGGACCTGGGCTGTTTGAACCACAAGATTGTCTGTTAAAAAAGGATGAGTAGTTTTAAGGATATTAGGATTAGAACAGTTTAAGGATATTAAAATTTATACAAGAATAGTCTTCTGATGAAAACTTATTTAGAATGAAAAATTATCCTTACTTTTGTTTTTTGATAGATATTAGAACCTCAAGAATGATTGAACTCAGCTGCCTGATTACTTCTCCCCTGGTTCTGCAGGAAAAATGCTGACTGTGATTCCAGTAAAGGAAAACAGTTTTGTTTTTAGGAATGATTAGACGAGAGGAGAGAAGGGATTGCTAATTAACAATTTTTTTTCACTATTTTTTTTTTTTACTAACTATGTAATTTTTTGGTATACGGTGTAAGTATGAGAAGAGGAAGTAGCAGCATGTGAAACTGCTGTTTTTGTTTTGGGATAATCTCTTGTTTTCCAAACAAATTATTTATTTTAATTTTATTTAAAAGAGGTGAAGATCTGCCTTCCCCTGGTTTGTTTCCAAATGCTGGCCTTTAGTGCATTAATGGTTTTTTTTCTCAAAAACATTGTTTATTTTGATTCATTTTATTTTTAACTTACTTGAAAGGCAAAATTACAGAGATTTTCCATCCACCGGTTCACTCCCCAGATGACTGCAATGACAGGACTTGGTGAGATTTAACCCAGGAGCCAAGAACTTCTGGGTCTTCCACATGGGTACAGGGGCTCAGGCATTTGGGCCAATTACTGCTTTGCCGAGCACATTAGCAGGGAGCTAGATTGGAAGTGGAGCAGCTGGGAACTCATCACCACCCCCAGGTGGTGACTGTAGTATTCATGCTGACTGTAGTATACAAAGACTTTGAAGTTTTATGAACTTGTTGCTGAAACTAGTAAGAGTTTCAGACTTATCCCAGTTAACCTAGTTTTTCTGTTGTCAGAATCTTTTTATTTTTAAAGATTTATTCATTTTTATTGAAAAGGCAGATTTACAGAGAGAAAGACTTTTCATCCACTGGTTCACTCCCCAAGTGGCTGCAATGGCCAGAGCTAAGCCAGTCTGAAGCCAGGAGCCAGGAGCTTCTTCCAGGTCTCCCATGTGGGTACAAGGTCCCAAGTACTTGGGCAATCCTCTGTTGCTTTCACAGGCCACAAACAGGGAGCTGGAATGGGAAGTGGGACAGCTGGGACTCGAACTGGTTCCCATATGGGATCCTGGCGTGTGCAAGACAAGGATTTAGCCACTGAACTATTGCACCAGGCGTCAGAATCTCTTCTAACTGAAAACAAAGTATTTTTGTTTATTAGATTACTATCAGTTTACTTATGTACATATTTATGTGTGTCTTTACATATATAGATTCTAGAAGCATGAGATGCTTCTGGAAGTATTTCTGTGAGTATGGGTTGATGAGTTGTTTCAGATTCCCAATTTTTACATTTGGTTGAGCTTACCATATGATACCAGAAATGTAATACTATGTTTCTCCTAATCAGTCCAGACATATTCTAGGTTACAACCCTTATTCCTGTAATAGTGCCCTGGTTTCCTGAAGATCAAACCTCATAGCTTATGGTCGTTTGGACTTGACATTCTCTGCCTATGAGGTTAGCTCTGTGACGGCAGCCAAGGGAGGGCCTTGGCCTTTGGCGTTGACTGGACTATCTTCTATTCCTTCAGGTCTTTCACTACCATTCCTACAGTGGTTGGCAAGATTGTGTTTCCACTCTCCATGTACCATGCCAGCAACAGCCTAGCTGCTGGAGTGTGGAGCTGGCCTGTGGGAGTCAAGTAAGTGCCTTTTTTTTTTTTTTTTTTTTTTTTTTTTTTACTGTTTGGCATGGTTTTTGCTTACTTTGCAAAGCCATGCAGAGGAACTTCTCAAGATTAGTTTTTAAAAAGGCACTTGCTTCATTCTTGTGGGCCAGCTCTGCTCCAGCCTGCTGTTGAACATCTGCTAGTTATTACTTGGTTGGTGAGGTGACTGTTGCAGAGCATAATACATATACTAGTTGGGGGGCAGGGGCAACCCTAAGAAATGATAAATCCATTCTGGCCTGATTCTGTGACTTCACACTGGTGAGCAACCCCACAGTACGTGAGAACTGTTCTCTCTTAGTTATTCTGCCTTCCCGGGAATTTAGCAGGTTATGGAGGATCCACAGTTCTGCTGGTTTGCATAGAAACTGAGTAGCTCTCCCTGGAAAGCCAATGATCTTGACACTTATTTAAACCATGTGGCTTAACAATGGAAAAAATTTAGTCGAGTTTGAGTTTCTGTGTTTATCAGTAAAGTTGCTAAAACCTGGTATTTTACTTTTGCAGGTCATCTTGTAAATTTTGCCTATGTAAGTTAGCACACCCCCTGTTATGTCGTAACAGCGTGTAAGGGAGAGTGTTTTCCTGCTCTGTCTTAGGTATTGGTGACGTGATGCGTTCACGCAGGGGAAACTTGAACATTCACAGGTAGGTGAAGATCGTGATTCCTAAACACTTCCTCCCTGCAAACAAAGCGGTTCATTTCAGAGTAAACTCACACTGAGCTTTTACAAAGTCTCTCTCTCACCTTGCCTCCCTCACTATAGAACAAGGGTTGGCAGTCTGGAGATGCTGCTTGTTTTTGTAAATGAAGTTTTATTGAAACACAGATGCAGATATTTACAATAGTCTGGCTGCACTTGTACTGTAACCGGAGTCGAATTCTGACGGAGATCAGGTGATCCATAAGACCTACCATAGCTGCTATCTGACCCTTTAAGAAAGTCTGACGACCCCTACTGTAGAAGTCAGAACTAAATTGTATTTAGAGAGAAGGTTGCTAAAATCACAACTGATTCATATAGGCTTCCAAAGAGAAAACCAAGAAAGCCAAGGCTTGTTGTCATAGTTTTATTTTAAAATAGTTCTAAATGTGTGGAAAAAATGGTAAGGATGGACTACAGAGCTCCCAAAGATCTCTTTTCCATATTGAAATATTACTGTGAATATTTGTTATGTATGTGTGATTACTGATAGTAGGCTAAGTAAATGGAAAAATCTGTGATAGCAGTCCAGTTTGTCTTTTCTGTCACTCATTATGTATTATATAAATATGTTTTCATTATATTCTCTATATAATTTTTAGATTCTTCATAATGTTATAGGACATATAAAGATATGTTTGACTATAATATCTGACACAGCCATGAAATGATAGTGCAAAGACTTCCTGATTCATGCAAGAATTTTATGTGAAAGGGACTTTAGGGGGCAGGTGTCTTGCCTGGTGGTTTATTCCACGGTTCGGACATCTACATCCCATATTGGGATGGCTGGGTTTGAGTGCTGTTCTCACTCCCAGTTCCAGCTCGTTACTAACACACACTGGGCAGCCCTTGTGATGGCTGCCTGCCCTGCGTGGGCGGGGCCTGGATTAAGTCCTCAGCCCCCGTCTCCGGCCCACACCAGCCACTCCAGCAATTTGGACATTAAACTGGAAAATGTGAGTTCTCTTTCTGTCTCTTTTCTCTATGCATGTTCCTCTACTTCTGAATTAAAATTAAAGTTTTAAAAAGAGTTCAAGATCATGAAATTGAGGACCAGAAACGTGCCCATGGTTGAGGGACAAATGAGTGGCGCGACTGAAAGTGGAGCCTGGGACTCTTGCTGCCCTGCCCAGCCAGGGTTGCTTCCTCTAATTTTGGGATCGTGTTAGTGGCTGCGTATTTTTCTAAGTACCTCAAAGGCATAAAGGCATAGGCTGTTGTCCTTTTTTCACTCTTTCAGGCTGAAAGGAAAGAACCTATGGTTTAAACCACAAAAATAGGCTTGTTGGAATGTTGTCCTTGCTTGAAGTTGTATGATTTTATTTTATTGTTTGAGTGTAGCTGGGGAATTGGGTCTTAGTGAATCATAATGTGATTTTTAGTCTGTATTCAGAAAGGTTAGACTTTTAAAGATTAGATAAAAAGGGAAGCCTGACTCTTGTTCATAATTTTATAGCTAGAAGCTGAACCCAAAATTGTCCTAGGCAGAGTGCTTCCCCCATTGGATGTAGGTATCTACACTATAGATGGAAACTATGTATGTGTAGGTGGGTACATGTGCATGTGCCACTGGATTGCATTCTGAAAATAGGGTAGCAGATGTATTACAATCTGCAGATTGCGTTGCCTAGTTTGAAGTGGACTTTTGAAAATGAATCTTATTTTAGTTTTGTAGAAAAATGATGATAGGGGCCCAGCGCAGTAGCCTAGCAGCTAAAGTCTTCTCCTTGCATGTTCTGGGATCCCATATGGGTGCCAGTTCTAATCCCGGCAGCCCCGCTTCCCATCCAGATCCCTGCTTGTGGCCTGGGAAAGCAGTTGAGGACGGCCCAAAGCCTTGGGACCATGCATCTGCTTGGGAGACCCAGAAGAGGCTCCTGGCTTTGGATTGGCTTAGCTCCAGCTGTTGCAGTCAACTGGGGAGTGAATCTTCGGACGGAAGATCTTCCTCTCTGTCTTTCCTCCTCTTTATATATCTGACTTTCAAAAAAAAGAAAAATCTTAAGCAAAAAAAGAAAAAGAAAAATGATAATAGTCCATGAGTTCCTGTATCTCCTTTCCTTATTGATACATTACTCTAGTACCTTTATTAGAATTAATGACCCAATTTTGATATGCCTTTACTGGTAAAAATTCATATGGTACTCAGGTTTGTTTAGTTTCTGCCCAGTGTCCTTTTTCTGTTCAAGAATTAAGTGAATTTTTATTATCCTGTTCATTTAGGCAGAGGGCGTTTACATGCTCAGCTAGACGAGTTCTGAAGTCTGTTACCTTGAGAGCTTAATCAAAGGAGTGCAGGATCAGCTGCTACAAGATTGTGACTTGCAATAATTATATTTTTTTGTAACATGTTGAAAAGTAGCTACTTTACTGACAGTAATGGCTCTTCAGTTTCTTGCTTCTGCATTTTAGCATCATCAAAATCAGAAAGGGTAAGACAACCTTGGTTACTTCTACTGCCACATGCTAAATTTCTGGTGAAAATTTTCTAAATTAATTTGCTTCACGCGTAGAGGTGTTGGGAGTTATCTGTCCTGCTTTGACATCTTTATCCATCTGATTGTAATTTTTGACATCAGAAACTTTTAATCACTAGTCATTCAAATTTCCTTGTAAAGGCCTACAGTATTTCTTCCGTAAGGCACATGCATGCCTTATGACTCAGCAGTTTTACTTCTAGATTTGTACAAATCATGGGCATGTATTCACCAGAAGTCCTGTTCATGGCAGGACTAATCATCAAAACTGGAATTTCCCAAATGTCTATGAACAGTGGACTGGGTAAATAAGTTGTAACATTGTCGCACAATGAATATTAATTAGTGATTTGAGTGAGCCTACTGCAGCTTCATATAAAAACATGGGAATCTCACACATGGAACGTTAAGCAAAGAAGATAAGGCTCTGATATTCAAATGCCTTGTCATTCCACTTATGTAAATTTTAAAAAAACCAAATCCAGCTCTAATCTGATATCCGAAGTCAGGGTATTGATTACCTTTGGCAAAGGCTGGAGGAAATGTTTGAAGATTGGTAAGAAGGGCCTTTTGCAGTGCTAGGATTGTTCTCTTCCTTGGTTCAGTACTTACATGACTTTGTTCATTTTGTGAAATGTTAGCAAACTTTACATGTGCATGTTCATTTTCAAAAAGGTGTATCTAAAATTATCAGAGTATTAACAGTTCAGAAACGCACACGCAGTTTCACTGTTAATGTTTAAGGGATATGGGAGAACAAATTGAACAGATTAATCTTAGGACATGAATTTGTGGCATCAGAAATATGGGATTGGGCCCAGCGGCGTGGCCTAGTGGCTAAAGTCCTCACCTTGAACGCGCCAGGATCCCATGTGGGCGCCGGTTCTAATCCCGGCAGCTCCACTTCCCATCCAGCTCACTGCTTGTGGCCTGGAAAAGCAGTTGCGGACGGCCCAAAGCCTCGGGATCCTGCACCCGTGTGGGAAACCTGGAGGAAGAGCTCTGGGATCCAGGCTCTGGATTGGCGCAGCACCGGCTGTTGCGATCACTTGGGGAGTGAATCATCGGACGGAAGATCTTTCTCTCTGTCTCTCTTCTCTGTATATCTGACTTTGTAATGAAAATAAAATAAATCAAAAAAAAAAAAGAAATATGAGATTATCACAGTGTCATAGTGTCACTGGAGCTGTTAGTGTCCTATATGTATTACAGGTTAAGTAGAAAGTGCCACTGGTTTCCCTTTTGTGTAGCCAGGCATTCGGGACGCCTCAGAGGAGGATGTCTTTTTGGTCTGTGTTAAAGTCATCAGTGTACAGCAGACCCACTTTTTCTTAATGCAGTGCCAAGGCAAGTAGCCCTGGCGTGGGCATAGCCACAGCATCTTTCTGCCCCAGTTGTCTTTGTTACATCAGTGTGTGACCCTCCGTCTTGCATCTCTGTATATTTTACATATTCTTTTGTTGTTTGAAGGCATTGCTTCACACCTTTTGTTTTATTTTGGCAGCTTTTCTTATTGATTCCTTGTGGTTTTCTAGTGACTTGAGTTAAGCTTCACTTGTTTTCTTTCTCATGCATCTGCTCATATATTGTATTCTGAGCAAAGCGTTCCTTTTTACTTTATTGGCTGTTCTGAGATGATTTCTGATATACTACAATGTTTTTAATAACTGCCTGATGCTTTGCTGTAGTGATATGTTACTGCTGTTTTAGGTAATGTTGTCTGTGGGTGGGGATAATCTTTACATTTGCTGTTGAAACTGAAAAAGCATTTAATTTTCCTTGAAATGAAAATATCTTTGATAAGTATGAACAGATGATATGGTCCTGCAATTAGTAATTACAACTTGAAGTTTCTTTTAATGAGCTCAACAGTATTTATGGTTCAGTATGTCTTTGCTCGTATGTCACTCTCACAATTCTATAATTGTGAGTTTGAAGAGCCATGTTAAATAAAGGAAAACATATATTTGTACTGTTTTGAAAATCAAAGTGGGTTGATGGGGAATTTTTCCTATATAAATGCTAAAATATGTAGACTAGCATACTGATTTCTGTCACATGTGAACATCTCTAATCTAACAAGTCTGAAAAATTGCAAAATCTGAAACTTTTAAAGAAAGTTTTATCTATTTGAAAGACAGATCTTCATATGCTGATTGTCTCTCAAATGGGTGTAATGACAGGGCTGGTGCAGGTCAGAGCCAGGAGGCCAGAATAAACTTAGTTTCCATTTGTATATACAATTCTGTTCTTATTTGCTTTTGGTTTATTGTCTTTAATTTTTTTTTTTTTTTTTTACTGTTACAAGGTATTAAGTTTTTGTCTTAGAAAACTTGAGGTATACAGGAAAACAGAAGGAAAAGCATGCTAGCTGTAGATAACCAGTGTGGACATTTTTATGTATTTCCGTCCTGGCTTTTTTTGTTTTATTTATATGAGAGGCACAAATGAGGCAGGAACATGGATGGAAAGAGATCCCATATGCTACTTCACTTTCCAAATCCCTGAAGTTGCTACTGCTGTGCTGGCCTGGGTCCGCGACCCAGGGGCCAGGGGCCAGGAGCCAGGAACACACTCCACCTCTCCCACTGGAGGCAGGGCCGTTGTTGCTGACTCTTCGAGACTGTGTTAACACAGTCCCAGCTGGAGCTGGGACTTGAACCTAGGTACACCAGTGTGGGTCTCCAGTATCTTAGCTAGCATCTGAACTAACTGTTAGGCTAAATGCCTTTTCTTCATACTTTTTAAAAAGAGAAGTTCATTATCATTTTTTATGAAAAGAATAGTTAGCCTATAAACCTGTTACCATATTTCACTTCATATGCTTAAGCATTATATCCAATAATCTGGTGTTGTAAATTGTGGCCGTATTAATGTTTGCATTTGTAAGATTTTTAAAAATGGATTTTGGTTTTGGTAGAATATTTGAAAATGCTGAAATTAAACATTCTGTTTCCATGTGCACCTGATAATAGTTGTATTATGTTGTTGTATAAATAGCCTTGGTAATTGCCCTGAACATGTTGTATATACTCATGAGCAGCTGTCTCTTCTCTGTGTAACTCTACCTTTCAAAAAGAAAAGCCTTACATAAATAAATATTAATATTTAAAAAATAAAAACATGACTATGAGAAGAAAAACAATTAGAAATCAGCCAGCAACCTTTCAGATGATCCAAAGATTCATCTGTTCTGTATTAACTGCTTATTTTGTACAAGGTGCAGGGAAAGGAGTTGGATTCCTCTTTCCAATAACGTCTAGGAACAAAGAGCTCTCTGTTTTCAAGGAAGCCTATCCTTGTGAAAGAGAATTATTCCACAGGTTCAGCTGAATGTGCCTCTTCATGAGAAGGAAGGATTTGGAAAGTAGGGCTCTACTTCCACAAATAATATAATCCTTAAAATGTGTATAAGCATTGATTGCAGGTTCAGACTCTTAAAGTATTTAATATAATTCGCTTAACATTAAGATGGTAAAGAGTAACCAAATGGACCAAAAAAAACTTCTACAACTCAGATCACAAGGGATTAGTTTCCCTGATATGTGAAGAGTGCACAAACACCAAGACCAGCATCATTTAACAGTTAAGGAATCTAACTTTTATCTACACAAAAGGAAATACAGTATACTTTAAAAAGATGCTTGATTTCACTTACATGAGAAATACAAGTTAGCACATCTTTTTCTTTTTTAACCAGACACAGATCCAAAGGCTAGTTAGTAATACATTGTGTTGGCTAAGATGTGAGCAGATACTAGGTTTTGAATTTCTGCTTTCACAAACATATTCCATAAATCCATGCATGAGTGATAATGAACATATAAGGTTATTCTCTATATTAATCGAAGTGATAGAAAAGTATTAGAGGCAAAGGTATAGCAGAAGAGAAATGATTTTTTAAAAGCATATTACACCAGGGCACTTCACTGGCTGCAATGCCAGCATCCCATAGGGACTGGCTCAAGATTTGCCTGCTCTTCCAGTCGAGCTCCCAGCTGATATGGCTGGGGAAGCAGCAGAGGAGAACTCAAGTGCTTCCATACCCAAGCCCATACCCACATGAGAGACTCAGAAGAAATCCAGCCACAGCTATTACAGGCATTTGAGCAATCAGCCAGCAAGTGGAAAGTCTCTCTCTCTCTACTTCCCTTGCTCTGTTTCTGTACCTTTCAAATACATAAAGGAAGCTTTTTTTTTTAAAGGATATAGTACACATACCAATGTGAAAAAAACCCCACAAACTTAATACTCTTAAAAAATATATTTATTTTTATTGGAAAACAAATATACAGACAAGGAGATAAAGAGAGAAAGATTTTCTGTTTGCTGATTCACTCCTCAGGTGGCTGCAACGGCTGGAGCTAAGCCAATCCAAAGCCAGGAGCCAGAAACTTCCTCTGAGTGTCCCACCCAGACACAGGGTCCCAAGGCTTTGGGCTGTCCTTTATTGCTTCCCCAGGGCACAAGCAGGAAGCTGGATGAGAAATGGAGCAGCTGAGACTAAAATTGGCACCCATATGGGGGGTGAAAATGCTGCAGGTGGAGGATTAGCTTACAAAACACTGCACCTGCCCCATACATGACTTTTCTGTAACTGAAATTAGGGATCTAAGGAAGATTTTTTAAAATTTGTTCATTCATTTATTTGAAAGGAGGAACAGCAGAGAGGGAAAGGCAGAGATATTTCATCCATTGGTTGTCTCCTCTGTGTGCAGCAGCTCAGTCTGGGCCATGCTGAAGCCCAGAGCCAGGAACTGCATCCTAGTGTGCCATATGGGTAGCATTAACTCAAATGCTTGGTCTGTCTTTTGTTACCTTCCCAAAAGCATTAGCAGGAAGTTGGATCGGAGGAGAGCAGCTGGGACTGGAAGTGGCACTCAGCGTGGGATAACAGCATCACAAGTGTTAGCTTAACCTTGGCACCTGTAATTTTTCCTCCTTTTCTCCTTTTCTTTTTAAAATATTTACTTACTTACTTACTTAGTTATGTCTTTATTTATTTGAAAGACAGTTATAGGAAGAGAGGATAGACAGAGGGAGAGATCTTCCATCTGCTGGTTCCACTCCGCAAGTGATCGTAACAGCCAGAGCTGTCAGTTAAGTCAATCTGAAGCTAGGAGCCAGGAGTCTCTTCCAGGTCTCCCAAGTGGGTGCAGGTTCCAAGGCTCTGGGTCATCCTTGACTGCTTTCCCAGGCCACAAGCAGGGAGCTGGATGGGAAGTGGGGCCGCTGGGATTAACTCCTGTTAAACCATTTTGAATTTGTGGTGGAAAGTGTTTTTAGGTGCCTTTTATATATGGAGCACCCTTTTAAATTCTGAGTCTACAGGAATGAATGAGAGACAATGTCCCTATCCTCACAGAGTTTATATTCTTATCGGGGAGAAATAAGTGATAAGACAGTAGGTATCTCATGAATGAAATTATGAATAGTCAATCAAATCTCTTAGTTGCAAATGCCACCCCAATAGATTTAAACAGAAAAATGTTGAAAAAAGATAATAAGAATATTAGGTGGCTCATAATTTTTTGGTGGAGCTAGAGAATCGGTCTTGGAGAATACGTAGTCAGAAACCATGACTGAACTCCTTTGGACTAAATCACTGGGAGCAGATAGTGGAACTTCACTATTGGGGCTGCTGTTGTGGCACAACAGGCATCCCATATGAGCACTAGTTTGAGACGTGACTGTAATGCTCTTGAGAAAGCAGTAAAAGGTGTCTGAAGTGCATGGGCCTCTGCCAGCCATTTGGGAGACATTAATAGAGTCCCAGGATCCTGGCTTCTACTTAAACCAGCCCCGACAGTTGTAACCGTTTGGGGAGTGAGCCAATGGATAAGGGATTTCTCTGTTTCTCTGTTTCTTTGTCTCCCTGTAATTCTGCCTTACAAATAAACAAATTTTGGGGGGTAGGGTGGGGGCGGGAAACTGTGTTAAGTAAGAAGTGTACATGCTAGGATATCTGCCTTTTTGCCTTTGAACAACAGTGGTTATCCTTCTGAATGTGCACCGTGGGTTCTACATGGTGTCCAAAATGATATAATTTGCTTCCCAGTTGAATTATCATGTGTATGGGTTTGATTGACTGAACGTTTGCCAGAAAGTCTGGAAAAGGAAGAGACATGGGATTCAGGAAATGAAAACTTTTCCCAAAAAGGAATGCTGTTTAAAGGTGCTGAGCACTTATAACCATGGGAGATGTGATAAATTCCTGAGTGCTTGGAAGGTTAATTTAGATTTGGGTAGTCAGTGAAGGCCTCTCAGAGGACATGATACTTAAGCTGATGATAAAGAGAAATCAGAGTGAAAAGATGTGAAGAATATTTCAGTAGAAGGGTCAAGTATAAAAGCTCTGGTTTGGGATTGGGGTTTGGCACATGGGATGTTATGTACATTTGGTCTTTGGGATTGGGATTGGGGTTTTGGGGTACAGGCTGTTCTATAAGCTTGGTCTTTTGGAGGAAGAGTAGAATGGTTGATGTGGCAACAATGAGTGAAGAGGAGTAAGGATGTGATAATTCAGGAGAGAAGGTTTTATTACAAGTTTGAAGACACTTTCCTTTTCCTCTTCTGACAGGCGCTGTGAGGAACAGGGATGTAGTTACAAGTGTCGAGATAAGAAAGTCATTTTCTGTATGGTTAAGCCCCATGAGCTTTGGAGATCATGGGGTGAATAGAAGTATTTATATATTCCAAAGGAGAATACCATGTGGGATCTAGCAAAGGAAAGTACTGGAAAGGCTGTTCAGTGGGTGGAGGGATGAAACACTTTTGTTTTCATCAGTGTCCTAGCCTGGTGGGCCTGGAAAGAATTGCTTTTTTCATTCTTATTACCTTGATGTCCAGGGAGCAGTATTGTGGTTGTGGTTACTTGTACTGTACTAACTCTTAAGGCTGCTGCAGAATACAAAAATCTCCAACCCCCTATGCACACTGATAGATCTTTTCTATCAAAGAATTGTGTTCTACAGGCATAGTGAAATGATAGAAAACTGCTTTTTATATTCCTTTGAAGAGAAGAAATCAATCCTGCAAACAAGTGACTTAAATTTGCCTTTGGAATGCAGAGCAGTTACTACTCAGAATAAAGCAGACCCTGATTTTTGTTGGCTCTTTTTCATTTGTGAAATAACTTCTAAACTAGAAAACAGATAGTCCAGATTTGTCTAATGGTCTCCTGGTGAGGCGGAGTCTTCGATAAGCTAACAAGGCTGTAGGTGGCAATACTCAGTTACTCAGCCTTATCACTACCAGTAATGTGTGTGTTTCGGAGTCTTTCACATGTATTGTAACGTGTTTATTAGCATCCTTGTTGGCCTCTACCCACTAGATAAAGGTAGCACTTTCCTCCCTGGGTGGAATAAGTGAAACTGTCTTAGACACTGCCAAGTTATCACCTGTGGGTGAGAGCCATTACTCCTATCTGTTTGGCCATCTCTAAACTTACTGTCCTATCCAACCTTTTCTAATAGTGTCTGGTGTCTCTATCCTTTTGGTACTTTGTATAGAATACATCCACACAAACAGTCTCTGAATTCAAGTTCAGTATACTAAACATGTAGAAAGTTTTGCCTTTGTTTCAAAAAGAAAACACAAAATTAATTTTTCTTGTGTATACATAGTATGAATTTCCCCAGTGCTGCTTTTATTAGGATCAAATAAGGTAAAACATGCCGAAGTTACCTTGGGCCATGTACTGGTTGAGGCTCCAACAACTGTTTAGCCTTTTTCCTAGTGTGCAGCCACGTTATAGTTTCTGAATTTGACTCTAGCATCAGGTGTGAGCTCTGATTAGCCTTACTCAGTCATTTTGAAACTGCTGGATGCCACCACTTTATTAAAGGGTCATAAATCAATTTAGTACAGTGGTTCCTGTGTTAAAACAAATAAATGTAGTACAAAAATATTTCAGAATGCATTGTGCATAATAAAGGTAAACATTGTTTCATAGCATGTTGATTTCACATGTATGGTGGATGTACTGAGTCTGGCAAAATACAGCCAGGAACAATATAATATTTTAGCCAGTGAGAGGTCACATATATATGACTGAAGTCCCATAAAGTCTATATCACTTAGTGATATTGTGGCCATCTTGTGTAACTATATGATGTTTATATAATGAATAATTATCAAATTATGTACTTCTCAGAACATATTCCTGCCATTAAGTTCTGCAGGGCTGTGAATTTCTTAAAATTTTATTTGTTTAATGTATTTGAAAGGCACAGAAAGATGTCCCAACTGCTGGCTCTTTCCCCAAATACCTGCTACAGGAAAAGTTAGGCCACAGCCCAAGCCAAAAGCCAAAAATCCAAGCTAAGTCCCTCCTGTGGTTGGGTTTCTTGAAACATCACTGCTGCTTCCAGGGTCGCTTAGGAAGCAGGGAGCCAGGAGCCACAGGCATCAAACTCTGTAACTCCAGTGTGGATCCCAGGTGTCTTCAGTGTGTTGTAGGTTTAATCCATGTGCCTGTCCTTATGTTGGACCTTTTGAGGAACTACTGAATTGATTCCTGAGTGCCTACAGTGTACATGCTTCCTAATTTCCCTTGCTAGCAGTTTGTACTGTCTGATGGATGTGTAATAGAAGCTCATTGTGGTTCTCACATTTCTCTAGTGACTAATGAAGTTGAGTATCCTTTCATGTGCCTATCAGCCACTTAATGTCTTTGGAAATAAACCTGTTTGAAACCTTAGCCTGTATTATTATTGGATTCTCTGTTTTTTTGTTGTTGAATTGTAAAAGTAGGGATATCTTTCCTGAACTTTAAGATTTATTCATTTTTATTTGAAAGGCAGATCTACAGAGAGAAGAGACAGAGAGAAAAGTCTTCCATCTATTGGTTCACTCCCCAAATGACCACAGCAGCCAGAGCTGAGCTGATCTGAAGCCAGGAGTCAGAATCTTCTTCTGAGTCTTGCTCTGTCACTATCTGTTTTCCAGACCACAAGCAGGGAACTAGGTAGGAAGTGGAGCAGCTGGGACAAGAACCTGAATGCTGGTGCTTGCGGGCAGATTAATTGGTTTTGAGCCAAAGGGCTGGCCCCTCTGAACTTGTTTTTACTTCTTTAGGAATCTGACATTCATTTGTTAATTTGAATTGATGACTCAATCTTTTGTTTTTTATTGATTACATTGCATTATGTGACACAGGTTTATAGGCACTGGGATTCCCCCCTCCCCAAACCCCCCACCCCCTCCCCATGGTGGATTCTTTCACCTTGTTGCATTACCACAGTTCAAAATCAGTTGAGATTATTTCATTGCAAGCATCTACCAAGCATAAAGTCCAGCATCTTACTGACCAGATAAGTTCAACGGTTTCTTGGGGAGACCATCTCTGGTCTGCAGATAGAGACAGCAGAGTATCATCCTGATCAGTAACAATTTATAACGTTATGGAATTAGTTGACATGGTACCAATATGTTAAAAGAGAAAAAAAAATGCAAGTTCTGAACTATATCCTGTGACTTCTACATTGACATTTCAATTATTAGTTTATATACAACCGGGTTCTATACATCTTAAAATGGCTATAGATTACTATTCAGCTGGATGACTCAATTTTTTATCAAAAAAAGGTACAGTTGATTGTACCTGTAGGGTCATTTAAAAAAAAAGGTTTTTTTGTTTGTTTGTTTTTAATTAGGAAAATTTTTCTGAGTTATTCACAGAAAAAGAGAGACAGAGAACTCCTCCATCTGCTAATCTGAAGCCAGGAGCCAGAAACTTCTTCCAGGCCTCCAGTGTGGCTACAGTGTCCCAAGGCTGTGGACTGTCCTCCGTGGCTTTTCCACGCCAGAAGCAGAGAGCTGGATTGGAAATGAAGCAGCCAGGGCACAAACTGGTGTCCATACAGGGTGTCTGCATGCGACAGGTGGAAGCTTAGCTTATTATGCCATGACTCCTGTCACAGGATAAAAAAAATGTTTAAAGTGGTGGTCATGAACAGGTTAAATAATTTTAAATTAAAATACAGGTTGTTAATGCACAGAGAGAGTTAAGTGAAAGACATTTTAAAGCACTGCTGAAGCAGCTCAAGCATGATAGGATCTAGTGAACTAAATTAAATCCCTGGAATTTCTAGGGGAATCTGAGCAGGAGACTGGAGCTTCTTCCAGATCTCCCACTGGAGTCCAGGGAGCCAGAGACTTGGAACATCCTCTGCTGCTTTATCAACCACGTTAGCAGGAAGCTGGATCAGAAGTGGGGCAGCCAGGACTAGAAGCGATGTCCATATGAGATATTGGTGCTCTAAGTGGCGGCTTAACCTGGTAGAGCTGGGCAGAAATTTCTTGATTTGCTTTGATCAAAAATGGATGTTTATAAAACACAAATGGAGAAAACATATATGACCTTTTATTAGAAATAGCTCATTGTGGATTGAGGCATCTAAAGATTACTGACAAAGCATTAAAAAAAAAAAAACAGGAGTAATAGAAGTAGGTAAATAAAATCCTGCTACTTATGTTTGTGATATTAAAATAAATGGCAATGAAAGCATTTTTAAAAATATCCCAATTAAGTTTCTAACAAGGAAACTTTTTTTACTTGAGAGATAAAAATGAAATTTAAGATGTTGCTGATAGGAGTGAAGGGACAGTCTGTGAAGGGAGCTAGCTGTGAAAAGAGAGTAGAACTGTCCCAGGGAGCAGTCTGTCAGCTGGCATATGGCATTGTGGCCCTTGAAAAGTCTCAGAAAATGGGAGGAATAACAGGAATCTTCTGAAAAACAGACCAAAGTAGATTTGCAGACTCAAGGACTAATGATATAGGCAAGACTCATAAACAGAAAATCACAAAGGAATTTTAAAAATTATAAATACTTTTTAAAGAAGTGATGCTTATAGAATATCCCATTTTTTTTTTTTCCTGCCAATGGTGTTATGAAACTAGTAGAGTAAAATGCTATAACCATCTGGCTATCCAAGTATGTTGGTTACTAATGACATCTGAGTTGAAAACATATCTAATTTGAGTTAAGATATGCTGTAAATATGAAAAACACACTGATTATTTGCACATTAAGATTATTTTTTATATATTGTGTTAGAATAACCTGTCTATTGGTATTGGCATTATGGCATAATGGACCAAGCCACTGCTTGCGACTCCCATATGAGCACTGATTCATGTTTTAATTGCTTCTTTTGTGATCTAGCTCCCTGCTAATGGCCTTAGAAAGGTAACAGAAGATAGCCCAAGTGCTTGTATGCCTGCCATCCGTGGAGGAGATCTACTTGGAGAGTGAACCAATGGATGGAAGATTGCTCTCTGTTTTCTTCTCTGTTACTCTGCCTTTCAAACAAATAAATCCTTTAAAAATAGTATCTTAATTTTTATTAATGTGACTACTACATTATTAAAATTATATATATGGCTCACAGTATATTTCTTTTGGAGATTGCTTTAGGCATTATACTACTGACTAAATTATTTTTTAAAAATTAAAAGTTTAAAGTTAATATTGGGTGTTAAACCAAGGCTTTAGTAATTTCCTGGTGAATAAAGACTGAATATTTATAATTAAAGGGACTTAGAACTGGTGAAACAAACATTCAGGAAATTCTAATAAAAAGGATGCAGATGGCTGTTGGTAATTCTAGTGGTAGCGACCATGGTAATAGCAGGCAGTGGGAAGTGGAAGCCAACAGGAAGACACTATGCTGTGTCACCTTTTACTCGGCATCAAAAACAATTACTTCTGTGGCAGCCATTGTGTTGCAGTGGGTTAAGCTGCTACCTGGGGTACTTGTAGCCCATACCAAAATGTCATTTCCAGACCTGTCTCATCTGCTTCCAGTCCAGTGTCCTGCTAATGCACCTGGGAGGCAACATGATGGGGCAAGTTTGGGCTCCTGTTACCCACATGGGAGCTCTGGATGACCCAGCACAGCCGTGGTAGCCATTTAGTGAGTAAACACTTCACCGAGTGCTGAAGTCAGGAGGTCTCTCACCTCTGTCTCTTCCTTCCTATCACTCTGCCTTTCAAATAGATAAACAAAGCTTAAAAAAAAAAAACCTCCAAAACACAGAAGTTCTCTCATTACTGATTCACTCTCCAAATGTCTGCAACTGATGGAGGCTGGACCAGGCTGAAGCTAGGAGCCAAGAACTACATCCAGATCTCCCCTGCTGGTGTCAGGGATGTAACTGCTTGAGCCCTCAGCTGCTGTCTCCCAGGGTCCATGGTATCAGGAAGCAAACTAGAACTTGAACCCAACCACTCTAGTATGGGATACATTTAATTGTAGGTGGTGTCTTATGCCCTGAATAGAAACTTAAAAGAAGAGTTATTTGATTTTTTTTTTGAAAGGGAGAGGGAGGGAGGGAGGGAGAGAGAGAGACAGAGAGATCTTTTGATAGTTCATGCCCCAAATTCCAGCAACATGTAGGGTTGGGCCAAGCTAAAGCCAGGAGTCCATAACTCAGCCTGGCTCTTCCACATGGCAGGGACCCAAGTGCTTGGGCCAACTTCAGCTGCCTCCCTATGCATTAGCAGGAATGTGTAATCAGGAATGGAGTTAGGACTCGAACCATGGCTTCCTCGTGTCCCATGTGGTCACTTGGCCACTAATCCAACAGCAGTCCTGAGGAGAAACATTTTTAATGTTTAATGTTTAATGAGATGTGTGTTTGCACACAGAGGTTGGGTACGTGGGGTAGGGGGGGGGTGTTGCTCGTGGAAGGCTGAGTTGTTTTATGTTTGCCTTTCTCTGGCTGGTGACAGTAAAAGTTGGATGGGATTTGTCAGGTCACTCTGCTTGCTCAGATTTGCCCTCAGTCCCAGATTTGCAATGTTGGATAAATAAAGAGTAAGAGTATGAGTAATTTCTTTGGTTCCATTCCTCTTCCTATTTGCTGCTGCCTAGTAACCCTGTAGTGTCTGAGGACTGGTAGTACTAAAAGGAAATGAGAGTGGAAAAATATTTTGAATTCTCGTAGGAAAATACTTCATTCTAAGCCAGATGTCTTTTGTTTTCCCTCATATGGTTTTCTTAGATCTCTCAGAGACCGAAAGCCGGCTTTATTCTTACTGGGGGAAAAAAAAAAAAAGATGAAGAATGACCAGTACTTGCCTCCTGGGAAATGTTTAGGAGAAATGTTGCTAGGCTGCCATAGTAACTAGGCTATAAACAAACCTTTGAAGCCATGCCTCCTCCCTCTAGCTACTGGTTAGATTGTGTTTAGGATTTAGATGATTTAAGTGGTGCTGCTCTCTCCCGTGTAGTTAGTTCCTCAATGAAGGGAATTGCTAATATGCTTCCTCTGAAGGCCTTAATTTAACATAGGTTTTTTTTTTTTTTTTTTTTGGCCTAGCTTTTAATAGTGTAAATGGCATGTAAACTTGGACTGTTACTTGATGTGAATATAGGTGTTGGTGTTTGAAGTGCGAGGTGAAATGATGACGTTTCCGTGGCTTTCACAGGCTGGCTGCTGTTGTCGCCATGCTGTTTGTAGTTCGCCACCGCGTTCCCCAGAGCTTTTTGATCTCGTTAGTGAAGCCTGTGGGGCTTGTGGCTTATGTTTTAACTTCCAATTGACCACACATATTTTTCTTGTTTCACTCACTCATTCATTTTAAAATAAATATTCTGTATCTTATGTGTAGATGATTTGTTTTTAGACTTGGCCCCAGACAAGTAGCCTATGCTCCAGTTCTAAGGGAATCATAATTTAAAATGATAATGAGAGGGGTCAAGGAAGCAACCTGGGTCCTTATGCTGTATGAATTCCTTCTAGAAGGAAAGTTGAAACTAATTTTCCTTTTCTCTTCCTTTCTCTTCTTTCTGTCTTCTTTTTCTTTTCTTTCTTTTTTTATTTATTTATTTATTTGAAAAGCAGTTAACACAGAAAGAGGGAGGGATAAAAATCTTTCTTTTGCTGGATCACTCTCCAGATGGCTACACTGGCAGGGCTGGGCCAGGCTAAATTCAGGAGTTTCATCTGAGTCTCCCATGTGGGCCAATTTGCACTGCTTTTTTAAGTATATTAGCAGGGAGCTTGACTGGAAATGGAGTATGGAATGCCAGCATTGCAGGTAACTTAAGCCGCTGTGCCACAACACCAGCGCCTCTGTCTCTTTCTTTTAAACTGAAGTTCAGAGGTTGGCTATTGCAGAAATTAGACACCAGAATAGCATTCTGTTACCCCTATCCATAGCAACTCTGTATTACTCTTCTGCTTTGAGGTTGGCATGGGAGCAGGGATGAGAGGTGGTTTTCAGAAGTACAAATGCTGCTTTAGTAGTTTTTGGAGCTTGCAGACTTTTGGAAGTTGTGCAGCTGTAAAAATGTTTCGCTGGAATGAGGTCAACAGGTCGCTTTTGGCACAACAGATTAACCTCTGCCTGCAATGCTGACATTCCCATGTGGGCACCAGTTTGAGTTCCAGCTGTTCCACTTCCAATACAGCTGCTCCATTTATAATCTGGTTCCCTGCTAATGTGCCTGGGAAAGCAACAGAAGGAGGCCCAGCTCCCTTGGCCCCTGCCACACATGTGGGAAACCTAAATGGAATTCCAGGCTCCTGACTTTTGGCTTTGGCCTGGGCTAGCCATGGCTGTTGTGGCATTTGGGGAATGCGCCAACATTGGGAGATCTCTGCCTGTCTCTGTCTCTTTCTGTAATTCTGTTTTCCAAATACTTTTTTTAAAAAGGTTTATTTATTTATTTGAAAGGCAGAGTTACAGAGCAATATAAACAGAGAGACCTTTCATCTGCTTGTTCACTCCTTAAATGGTTTCAACAGCCAGAGCTGGGCCAATCCAAAGCTTGGAAACAGAAGCTGCTGCTTCTTATAAAGATTTATTTATTTAGTTTTTATTGAAAAGCCACATTTACAGAGAGAGGAGAGACAAAAATATCTTCCATCTGCTGGTTCACTCTCCACGTGACTGCAATGGCCAGAACTGCGCCAATCTGAAGCCAGGAGCCAGGAACTTCTGGGTCTCCCATGTGGGTGCAGGGTCCCAAGGCTTTTCTGCTTTCCCGGGCCACAAGCAAACAGACAAACAAACAGAATGAAGATGCATATACTGTAATTGAAGATAGTTACAGTCCATGTATTTTAATTAAAACAAAAAAACTGGAAAAGCTTTCTGATTCTGTAGATGGAATAAAACTAATAGTATTTGAAAATAGTTTCTTTGAGGAAAGTGGAAGGGAGGTTGAAATGAAGTTAACATAAATATGTACCCGGGGGCCCCTGAGAAATTATTCCCATTTGTCTCTCTAATTAGATGTCCAAGAGAGGAAATGGCCTTCTGGAGTGATGGGCTGGAGCCAATCACATACAGTAATAAAAATGGGTGCCCTACATGCCGTTTTAACATTTGGGGAAACATTAGCACAGACTCTTTAGCCTTCAGTTTGTTTCAGATAAATAGAAAAGAAAGACAAAGAGCCTTTCTGGAAAGTTTATGCTCAGCAAGGAAATGTGGATTCATAGCGAGGAAGCATGGATCCAAAAGTGTCTTGGAAAAGGAAATGCTGAGGGCTGATAGCCGTGGTGTTAGCATCCTGTCCTCCTGTTTCAGTAGTGAACAGTTATAAATAACAACGCACAAAGAAAATGTCTTGTGGAACTTAAAATTTCTTATCTTTCTGGATCCTGTATTTGTCATGCAGTTCATAGTGGTTACCCATCTATTTCTCTGTTCCTGTTTTCTGAAAAAAAAAATAAAAATCTTAAAGTCTGCAAGCTTTATATCTCTGGTTTGAATCTAGTTTCACCCTCCAGGCTCTGCTGTTCTCCTTTCCTTTTTGATGCCCAGGCCTGATTGGGCTACATTGCCTTTGTGGCTGTACTCGGATGTTTTGTCTGTTCACTTTCTACCCATCCGAAAGCTATTCATTTGTCAAGACCCCAGCCTTTCTGTTGGTACTGTTATCAGGACATCTTTCTCAAGATTTGATTCAGATGAAACTAAAAATGTGTTTTGAGTCCCTGGCAGGCGTGTGTACCCACGTGCTGTCAGTGCTGTGACTTTACTGCTGTGCCACAGTGATGCACTTGTGCATGGTGGATGCAGAGGTGAAGACTGCAGGTAGACAACTGACACAGGAGCAGAATTCAGGAGTCTGAGTGCAGTGTGCTTCAAACACTGGGCAACGGGGAGGAGATCTGGGCATCTTTTGGTGCAGTGCTTAAGCTGGTACCACATAGTGTAGTGCCTGGTAGTACTTACGGCCTAGACACCTCTGTTTCTGATGCACCTTTTTGCTAATGTATTCCCTCTAAGCCACACAAGATGATGGTTCAAGTACTCGGATCTGGGCTGATTCCTGGCCCTTGGCTTCAGTCTGCTCTAGGCCTGACTGCTGGGGCACAGGGATGGTGGGGTGAGGCGGCTGGGCATTTGATGAATGAACCATTGGGTGAGCGATCTCTTTCATCTGTCTCAATCTCCTTAGTTTTTGAATAAAACAAAAATAGTAGAGTATTTATTTAATTGCTAGTTAATGTTGACTGGTACCCAGAAAAAGAAAAGTCTAGAATAATGAGTATATATTGCCCTAAAGTTCATATTCAAATTTTAAGATTGGATAACTGATTCTCTTTTATACATTTTTTAAGAAAAGTATTTGGTAAATAACAGACTGGTGGAATTATGATGCCTTATAAAGAACTTTACTATTGTAATAATCAAAAATCAGTCGAGAGTGGGAATTTGGGGGGGAGGAAATCCAGACCCTATGATATTGTATCATAAAATTCAAAATAGAAAAAAAAGATCAGCAAAAGTAATAAACTTCTTTTAAAGATATTTGATCACTTTATGTCAATAATTAAATCTGGCCTATTATTGACTTTTTGTCAATAATCTGAAAAAAAAGAATAGTATTGGAGATTATGCTTAGCACAGTTTGAATGTTGTTAAGTTGTGTTACATCAAATAGGAAAATGAGGAGGTGATAAATTCAGCCTGTGTGGATGCTACTTTCCTTTAACATGTAATTTCAAAGTGATAGCTTCAGATCTAGGTGGTTTTAGCATTTTTTTTGAAAGTCAGATATACAGAGAGGAGGAGATTCACTCCCCAAGTGGCCACAATGGCCGGTGCTGTGCCTATCTGAAACCAGGAGCCAGGAACTTCTTCTGAGTCTCCCATGCGGGTGCAGGGTTCCAAGGCTTTAGACCGTCCTCTACTACCTTCCCAGGCCACAAGCAGGTAGCTGGATGGGAAGCGGGGCTGCCGGGATAGCAACCTGTGCTCATAAGGGATCTCGGGTGTGCAAGGTGAGGACTTTGACCACTAGGCTTCTGCACTGGCCCCAATTTCAGCATTTTAATAGTCTGCCTTGGAGCAGTCATTTAGAATTCTTTTGTGAAGCAGAGAAACATTTTTCTATTTCAAGGAAAGCCAACTTCTCATGTCCCCATGCCTCCCGTCTGTCAGGTTTAACTTTTTATGGAAGTAGGTTACTCATGCTCCTAGAATTTTTATGTGAAGCTAACCAGCGAGGAGAATGAAGAGGTTTATTCTGTTCCTTGCTTGGCGCTGTTGGGTGTCTGTTACCTGGTGTTGCTGGGGGCTGGCAGGTTCACAGGTGACCAGGGCGAAGAGAATGCTGTTTTCCTGCTCCTCCTCCCTTCTAGTGTGAAGCTGCCATGTGCAGCATCTCAAAACAGGAAACGCCATAATTGCTGTCTGGGCCTAGCAGTGAAATGACAGAGGATCCTATTGGGAATGATTTTCTGAGACCCAACTTCTTACTTACCAGTTGTGTTCCAGTGTTTTGAACTGCAGAGCTTCGGAATTCGTAGTTGTCTCTATCTTCTGACTCTGGTTCCTGCATACCACTTGCTTCTTGTTTGTTCTCCTGATTTCTGACTTTGAGTCCCAAAGGTCCTAAAAGCTAAAGCAGCGCAGGGCGGGTTCATACCACTTGGCTGGGCGGTAGCTCACTCTTAGGTGTGGTACTTGTGTCTCTTGGGAAACTCTTTGTCAGGTTTGTGGCAAGGGGCGCTGAGAGCAAGTCTCTGAGAGAAGGGGTTTCTATAAAGGCAGTGACTCCATGGGTATTGAAAAGGTTCTAGCTGTATTTCATAAAAATGGGGTCCTAGCATATTTTGGTAGTTTTAATTAAGATAGGCATAAGCAAATTATATCAAAAGTTTATGTCCCTGTGACTTAGCAGGCACTTACTGAAAAGGGTAAACATATTGAGACAATCTTCCTTGGGCAGCAGGTGAAATGAGAGGCATCTCTAACCTGGAAGAGTCCATGTCCTCCATGCTCGGTGGTCACGGCGGGTGGTATTTCCTGTGTTGTGGCCTGGTTGACTATGGCTTGTGGATTGTTTGTGTCTCAATCTTCCGTTTGGTGAGTCCTCTTGTTTGCATTTCTTTCTGTTTTTACTGTGTGCTCTGTCTTTATCATCTTGAGTTTTTTTTTTTTCCCAGAATTGAAATTCTCCTTCATTTATCCTCTTTTCTGTTACTGTTTTCCCCCAAGAGGCTCTTTCATACTCCTATTCGCTGTGTTTTTCTGCGTCTAGACCTTTGATTACATAAATCATACAGAAATAATATGCACCTATGGTCACTGCTGGTCAGTGCTTTCATTTATATACATTAGCAGCGGTGATTTTCATGTGCTCGTTGGGTACTTACCAGGAAGGACAAGAAAAAGGGAAAAACAAACGCCCTATATTTGGTTTTGGTGTCAGGTGGGCTTGTATGAGTGTGCGAGTACGTGCGAGGATGGTGTGTGAGTGAGAGGGGGCAAAGAGAGCGTGCTTTTCTCACCACCTTGTTTATGACATTTCTGCATGCTTGACTGTCTAGAGAAAGGTGAGCATTTTCAGAGCTCGTTGAGCATCGGCATCTTTGTGAAGGGGAGTGGTAATCTTCACCGTAATTAAGTTTTGTTATATATTCAGCAGCTATTTGCTGAGTACGTACTATTTATCTGGTACTGTTTTAATTTTTGGAAGCTTTTTTTTTTTTTGCTATTCTTGTTCATTTAAAGTGTTATACAAGTCGTGTTTCCATTGCTAGAAGCTTTCAGTATAAGCTTTATTATGTAAATTTGTACATTATGAATTTAGAGGCAAATGAAAAAAACTTCAACAAAAACAAATTTCTTTTTGCATTATCGCCTGGGTGAGTAGATGCATTCATTGGAAGAGTGGCTATGAATAAATCATGAAAGATTTGTATGTACATGGTGGAATTTGAGATCAACTAATTAGACTTGAAAATAATCTATTTAATGCCTTAACATCTGCTTCAAAGTCTTTTGGTACCTGATGGTCTCTGGTTCTTTCATTTAAAAATTTTTTTTTGAGATTTATTGTATTTTTTATGGGAAAGACAGATTTACAGAGAGGAGGAGGGAAAGAGAGGAAGATCTTCCATCCACTGGTTCACTCCTCAAGGGGCAGCTACAGCTGGAGCCAAGCCAATCTGAAGCCACGAGCCAGGAGCCTCTTCCAGGTCTCCTACACGGATGCAGTGTCCCAAGGCTTTGGGCCATTCTGGACTGCTTTCCCAGGCCACAAGTAGGGAGCTGCATGGGAAGTGGAGCAGCTGGGACAAGAACTGGCACCCCTATGGAATCCTGGCGCATACAAGGCAAGGATTTGGTCAGTAGGCTATTGTGCTAGGTGATTTTTTGTTTTTTTGAAAGAAGCAAAGAGGTCTTTTGCCTGGTGGATTCCTTCCCCAAATGTCCACCCCTGCCAGGACTTGAATCCAGACTCTGATATGGAATGTGCATATCCCAGATGGCATCTTAAATGCTGGGCCGAAAACCCTGCCCGATGATAGAGCTGAATCTGAGGCTAAGCAAAGTCATGTTCTGTTGTACAATTCAACTCTGTACGTCTCTCCAGAACTTAGTCTTTGGTGTTTTCCAGCATACTCACATTGATTTAGTTCATTGATATTTATCTATTGGAAAGGCACAACAACAAAGAGTTTTTCCATCTGCTGGTTCACTTCCCGGTTGGCCATGTTGCCTCCCAGGATGCGTTAGCTGGGAGTTGGGTAGGAGCAGAGGCAGAGGTTGCATTTGATTCTAGGCATGCCAGTTTGGGATACAGATGTGCTGAGAAGTGACTTAACCTGATGTGCCCAGTGTGCATACCCAGGCACTTAAAATGACTATTTTATTAAAATGAAAGAATTACAGAGAGAGAGAAAGATCTTCCTGTTGTTCATTTCCCAAATGGCAGCAACTGCTGGGGCTGGGCCAGGCTGAAGCCAGGAGTCAGGAGCTTCATCTGGATCTCCTATGGGGCCGTCTTCTGCTACTGTTCCCAGGGCATTAGCAGGGAGATGGACTGGAAGTGCAGCAACTAGGATGTGAAATGACACCCATATGGGATGCTGTTATTTAAGGCGACGGCTTTATCTACTGTGCCACAAAACCAACCCGCAACCATTTGTTTCTTACTGGTTTTGTTGTAGCTGCTTTTTTGTTTCTTCATTTGAGAACTGGAAAACACACACATACATGAATTCCAGGAATTTCATGGAAAATGGAATTAAAAGAATGTAAATTTTCTGTGAACGTTTTCATGTTCCCTGGTAGTATAATACATTTGTTATTTGAGAATTTTTTGGTACAGTCCTCTTTTTAATGTATGTTTAATATAGACAATATTTTTTCAGTAGTCTATACATTTGTCTGCATGTTGTGAATATATGCTCAGTCTTTAGACTTTATTTTTTCTATCTTAGATCAAAAACAGCTTTTAGAAAATAAGATAATTGGATAGGGCTAATTTGGGGAGAACTCTGGCGGTAATATGAAAGTACTGCTCAGTGAGTGCAGGCTTGACAAATGGACTGACTTCATTTTTCCAACGAGTTCCTGGAGAGTGAGAGTTTGGTGAGAAGGAGAAAATACTAGAATTTTTGATTGATCGGCCCCAGCTTTGGGACAGCGCATAAAACAAGGCTAGAGGTTAGCAAGGGTAACCCGCTTTCCTTTCTTCCGGTCATCCGGCTCAGCCTGCTTTGAGCTGTCCTATGGACATCCTGTTGCTGGTCTTCCTCTTGAGCTCTGTTGGAAAACATTCCAGAATGATAGAGCTCTGCAGCCACAGTTGAAACGTCATGTTTTCTTTTCACCTTTTGACGTTTAACCTGAAAGTTTTCTTAGAGAGATCTGTGGATTAGTGTAATTAAATCCAGCCTGTTTAGGGATTTACTTAACGTGAGTTAAAAAAAAAAAAGTTTGTTAATAACATTGAAAGGCTATGGACAATCTAGATAAAAATAATTCAGTTTTTTTTTTTCCACAAGAGGATTTATTTCTGAAGATTTTAAAGTTGTTATTTACCCTCCTTGGTGTTTCTTGCAAGGGACTCCTGTGTAATGTTTTATATATAAACAGCTACTATGGCATGCTGTTTCCATCTCACAGATGTGACAAGCACAAATATTTTGTTAAACTGGGTATCCTGACAGTACAACATTTTCAGTGAGAGCCTTCTTGCTTGTTTTTAAGTTTGTTCTTTTGCCATTTGTCATCACATTTTACATGACCAGACTTTCTCACCATAGTCTCCATTTCTGTGAAAGTCTATAGTCAAATTTAGCTGAGTAACTATTTAAATTTTTTAAATGATTATTGTAGCAAGATATCCATACTATAAAATTAACCTTTCTTTTAGTGTACAAGTCAGGAATACTGTGTTCGCTCACATTGTGGTCAGTCGTCACCACTGTCCCTGTTCAGAACTTTGGCGCTGTGCTGTACTGAGCAGGTGTTTTTGCCATTTGTAGTACGAGGGCATCCCACCTGGTCTGTTGGTATCTAATTCCCTTTCAGTCAGCTTTTCTTTGCAGCCTAGTAATAGTGCTCACTTTTTTTCTCTTCTCATTAACTCACCAGCAAATATCTAAGTTATTTTTGCATATGCAGTAGGGCGTGGATCTTAGTATTAAAATCACCAGTGACAGCATTCAAATACAGAGAAGTCTGATACCAAACATGTAGGGTTTTTTTTTTCAACTTTATTTAAAAACAACACTTCCTTTTCTTTCTAAAAAGGTTTCTCTATTTATCTAAAGGCAGAGTGAGTGAGTGAGTGAGAGAGATCTTCCATCTGCTGGTTCAGTTTCCATATGTCCCAAACACCTGGGGGTAGGCCTTGAAAAACCCAGAAGCCTGGAACTCCGTCTAGATTTCTCACATGAGTGGCAAGAACTAAAGTTCATCTCTCTCTGGTTCTTTCTGCCTTTCAAATAATAAAAAAAATTTTTTTCAAGATTCATTTATTTTTGGCGCGGTGGCGCACTGGTTAAGGTCCTTGCCTTGCACGCCCGGGATCCCATATGGGTGCCGGTTCTATCCCGGCGGCCCCGCTTCCTTTCCAGCTCCCTGCCTGTGGCCTGGGAAAGCAGTTGAGGACAGCCCAAAGCTTTGGGACCCTGCACCCGCGTGGGAGACCCGGAAGAGGCTCCTGGCTTTGGATCGGCATAGCATCGGCCGTTGCACTCACTTGGGGAGTGAATCATCGGACGGAAGATCTTCCTCTCTGTCTCTCCTCTCTGTATATCTGCCTTTCCAATAAATATAAAATAAATCTTTAAAAAAAATTTTTAAAAAATAAGGATTCATTTATTTTTATTGTAAAGACAGATTTACAGAGGCAAGGAGGGACAGAAACAAAGATCTTTCATCCACTGGTTCACTCCCCAGGTGCTGCAAACACGAGAGCTGAACTCATCTGAAGCCAGAAGCCAGGAACTTCTTCTAGGTTTCCCATGCGAGTGCAGGGTCCCAAGCACTTGGGCCATCCTCTACTGCTCTCCCAGGCCACAAGCAGGGAGCTGGATGGGAAGTAGAACAGCCAGGACAAAAACCAGGATGCTAGCACCTGGAGGTGGAGGATTAGCCTGTTGAGACATGGTACCAACCCCAAAGTAAATTGTTTTTTTTTTCAATTTCCCCTATTTTTTTTCTGCTAGTTTCAAAGTTTCAGTTCTAAAATTTAGGTCTCTAATCTATTTTGAGTTGATATTTGCGCATGGTAACAAATAGCAGTCTAGTTTCATTCTTGTGTAAATGCTGTTGACTTTCGTGTGTTGTTTTAATATATTGCAACATTATTAGGCTCACTTATGATTTCCATTAGTGTCTATTTCGGTTTTTTTTAAAGACTTATTTATTTTTTATTGGAAAGTCAGATATACAGAGAGGAGGAGAGACAGAACATAAGGTCTTCCATCTGCTGATTCATTCTCCAAGTGACTACAATGGCCAGAGCTGAACCAATCTGAAACCAGGAGTCGAGATTCTTCTGGGTCTCTGATGCAGGTATGGGGTCCCAAGGCTTTTGGGTCATCTTCTACTACTTTCCTAAACCCCAAGCAAGGAATCAGATGGGAAGTGGAGCAGCCTGGACTTGAATTTGTGCCCATACAGGATGCTGGTATCACAGGGCAGATTAGCCAGTAAGCCATGGAGAGATGAATGAACTGGTGAACATAGGAAGAGAGATAGGAGAAGGAGGGCAGGAAAGGGGAGAGGGAGGAGAAAGGGAGATATGTGTGTAGGGGTCCAAGTACTTAGGGCATCCTGTGATGCTTTCACAGGCATGCTAGCAGGAAATGGGATTGGAAGTCAGGCAGCCGCAACTCAAACTTGCACCCATATGAGATGCTGGGACCTCAAGTGGTGGATTTATTCACTATACCAAAGTGTTGGCCTCTTTGTTATTTATTTTAAAGATTTATTTATTTTGATTGGAAAGTTAGGTTTACAGAGAGGAAGGAGAGACAGCGAGAAAGATCTTCCGTCCAATGATTCACTCTCTAAGTGAGCACAATGGCCAGTGCTGCACTGTTTCGAAGCTGGGAACCAGGAACCTCTTCTGGGTCTCCCACGTGGGTGCAGGGTCCCAAAGCTTTGGGCCGTCCTCAACTGCTTTCCCAGGCCACAAGCAGGGAGCTGGATGGGAAGTGGAGCTGCCAGGATTAGAACTGGCACCCGTATGGGATCCTGGTGCGTTCAAGGTGAGGACTTTAGCTGCTAGGCCGTGCTGCCGGGCCTGTGTTGGCCTCTTTAAATAATTTTTAACCTTAAAATAATGTCTTCAGGGGCTGGCATATGGCACAGAGAGTTAAGATTCTGCTGGCAAAGACAGCATCCTCTATTGAAGCATTAATCCAAGTCTTAGATGCTCCTCTACCTCACCATCATGCTGCTGTTGTAGCTGAGAAGGCAACAGAGGACTGGGTAGGTCCTTTGGCCTCTGCCATCCTTGGAGGAGACACAGATTCAGTGTAAACAATTTGGAAGTGAACCAGCACTCCTCCCTCTGTCTCTCTCTCCCCCCTTACATCATCAGTCTTTTTTTTTTTTTTTCCTTCCTTCTCCATTCATTCTTCCAAACAAAATAAATCTTAAAGAAGCTAATGGGAAAAATGTGTACTATCAAAAAAGTACACTTGGGGTTCAGAAACACAACTCTTGAAGTGTTTTCTTTGCCATTAGACTATTTCCAGTATTTGCCCTTGCACCCTAAGATCCTTTCCAGTTGCCTGCCTTTGTCCTTTCAGACGTTCTACTGTAAAGTCATTTCTCATTTCCTGCCTTCTGCTCAGTGTTTTGATATATTTTATGAACTGAATATGCTCTCTGTAGAACTCAGGATGGTGAAGCATTTAAGCAGATGAAACACTTAGCATTTTAGAACTAAATCAGCATGTAGCTCACTCGTAAAATTTATGTGTGGATAGGCAGCCAGGCTTTTTTTTTTTTTTTAATTAGAAAGTTGAATTTACATAGAGAAGGAGAGACAGAAAGAAAGATCTTCCATTTGCTGGTTCACTACCCAAGTGGCCACAGTGGTCAGAGCTGAGTTGATGTGAAGCCAGGAGCTTATTCCAAGTCTCCCACACGGGTGCAGGGTCATAAGGCTTTGGACTGTCCTCAACTACTTTCCCAGGCCGCAAGCAGGGAACTGGAAGGGAAATGGAGCAGCCAGGATATGAACTAGCATCACTGTGAGATCCTGGTGCATACAAGGGATCTTTAGGCTACTGCACTGGCCTCACTTATTTTGTTTTTTGAATATTTATTTATTTCTGACTACTTGAATGACAGAGAGACAGAGAGAGGCAGAGGGAGATCTTCCATTCACTGGTTCCTTTTCCAAAAGCTTACAGGCTGAGGCCAGGGGCCTGAAATTCCATTTGGACATCCCACACGGGTGGCAGTTTGTGTGACTTGAGCCACACCGTTCTGCTGCATCCTAGGATGCATCACCAAGAAGCTGGATCAGAAGCACAAAATCCAGGTCTCAAATTGGCTCTGTGATAAAGGATGCGAGTAGTCCAAGTGACAGCCGGACCCGCTGTACCTCTGTGCCTACCCGAAGTGGTCGGTTTTCAGTTGGAGTTTCTTATTTGTACTCTCTGTAACTTTGGAATCATAACTCCTGAACTACGTTGAGTTTCTGTGATCTTACCACTTTTCTTTAAAAACCAAATGAGAGAGTTGTTTTATTTCTCACTGGCATGCCTTCTGTGAGTTGTTTCTTGGCAAACTGAGATGTTGTGAATTAGTAATAATTAGTGCATATTAAATAAAGAAAATAGTCCCCCTGTGAATATGAGAGGTACGTTAGGGAGGGGCTGCTCAGTCCAGCCGCCTGGTCCTGGTGGATGGAGCCTGCTGTGGGACAGCTCGCTGTGCTCCGTGTCCAGTCTGCTGTCCCACGTGAGCAGCAGCAGTCAGACGATTCTAGCCTTGATTATAATGGAGGTCAGTTTGCATGCAGTTGGAGAGCTGCCCAAGATTTTATGAAGTTAATTTCTTGCAATTTCATAAAGGACAAAATTTTTTGCATCTGTTGCTTTGTTTTGCAAGTTTCTCAGACAAGAAGTAAAAAATCCAGGAGAAGGCGCAGCAAAGTTTGTTTCCCTTTGGAAGTTTGTTCTGCCCCAAAGAAGGCAGTGCACTCTAGGGGCAAGAACAGTGAACTTCTCATGTTTATTGCTCCGTTCTGGCTTCCTAATTTATTTTTTTTCTAGTTTGCATTTGTAGTTGATGACCCAGGGTTTCCATATTTACCTCTGCCCAGAGTGCCTATGTTAGAACACATAGGCCGATGTGAGACAGCACGTTGGCTGGCCTTAACAGGAGTAGCAGTCACTGCATGAACTGCTGACCAGCAAGTCCTCCCGTCCAGGGAAAAATGCAGCAAGTGCTCTCAGAGAGACAGTATTATCAATGAAGCAGATTATCTTTTAAAAATTAATGTATTTTTTTGTGATACAGTTTTATAGGTCTGGGGGTTCCTCCCTCCTTCTTCCCTTTTTTCCCTCCCGCTCTCCCCCTCCTACCATCCCCCCCACACATTAACACATTGCCCTAGTCCATCAGAAACTGTTACTAGTTTAACTTTTGACTATTTTAAGTGTTTCATGGCATTGTAGGTATAGGCAAAGGTAGGACAGCTGAAGTATACTGTATCTTCACTTCCTTGTCTGCCAATCTCCCTTATACAGTTTATCTTTGAGAATATATGTATATACTTGATTATCTGTATATCTACTTATTATGTACTTGTGTGAAGGTTGTTCTGTATCAGAGAAAACATATGGCATTTGTCTTTTTGGTAGAAACAGATTATCTTAAATGTCAGTGCTTAAGCTTTCAGAAGTTTTGCATGATGCTTGCTTTTTGATTAACTAATGTTGTGTATTACCTTTAGCTGGTGCCGTACTAAAATTCTAAAGAATTAAAAGGTGACACAGTTTCATAAACCCATGAATTTATGAATGCCTATTTTTGAAAGCATTTTGACAAGTTTTTAAAAAAAAGAATATAGATTTTAAAAAATGATATATATTTTTAAAAGATTTATTTATTTTTTATTGGAAAGGCAGATTTGCAGAGAGAAGGAGAGCCAGAGAGAAAGATCTTCCATCTGTTGGTTCAAAAACGGGATCCTGGAGCATGCATGCAAGATGAGGATTTAGCTACTGAGCCGTCACATTGGGCCCGACAGCTTTTCCTTTGTGGTGTGTGGAGATACCTAAATAGGGATTTGTATAGCTCTTTATACAACACGGGATTGGCAGGAATAAATATTTCCATATGTACGTGTCACTTTATAATTTAAACAAATCCTTCATGATACCTTTTCTCAGAGGAGAACCATAAGTGATGTGCTAAGGGGATAACACTGTTCTGTGACTGCCCGGATTTGAACCCACAGCTTCTTGTGTTCATCCCATCAAAATGCTTTTTGAAAGTACAGAGTGATCCGCAGTTGAGATAGGACGTGCTTTGTGTCTGAATGCTAGAGAGAAAGGCCTTCTTTGAGCTGAAGGACTTTTCTTCCCCTAGTACTGCAGCAGTGCTGATGCAGCTCGCTCTCTGGTGGTTGGTGATGACGAATGTGAGTGACAACACAGCAATCTTTGAGAGCACACTGCTAGGCCAAACTCAGTCTCCTACCCTCCACTCCCTCTGCCACCCCTAGACTTAGTTTTGTTTCAGGTCTTGGTAAGTCTCATCCATGAAGGATTTGGAGACTTACTAAAGCCTCTAGTTTGTAGACCTGCGTAAAGGTGTTCCTGGTAGCTGAATTATGACTACTGTGAGACTGTAAGCTTGGAATCTATTGCACTTAGAGCTTTAACTAGTCCAAACATTGCAATATGGGTGCAAGTAATTTTATCTTAAGTGATTAGAGTCAAATATATGCTTTGAGGTTAAAATGAAGCAATAAGCCATTTCTGATCAATGCTACTTCCTGATCCAGAAAAAAAAATGTAGTTATACTATTTTGTGTAAACTGATGGTTCATGCAAAACTTGCAGTAGGAGAAACCCAAGTTTTTCTACCGAGAGACCTTAATTTTAAGCACGTGTCTTGGGGTCTTGTGTGTATGAGTTACCTAAGTGTGATAGCGTATAGTTGTTTTTTTTTCCCTGTGACACTTCTTTGCGGGAAGCTTCAGAAGCAGGGAAGTGATGGGACAGCCCTCAGTCTGAAGCTGGAGGGTGCTGCTGCCAAGTCCCAGACTCCAGAGGCTCAAGAACATGAGGGCTGATGCCGTGGGGTAGTGCCAGCAGCAACTACGGAAACCACACCTGCTCTGGCAGAACCATCTAGAAAGAGTTTCCTCATCCCACTGATTGGTGCCTGCCCACATTCATGGCGGACCTTCTCACTTAGCTCGCTGATGTACTTGTCGGTGTTCAGAAATACCCTCACAAAAAAGCGCCGGGAGCAGTGCTTCACCAATTCTGTATGTACCCCGTCATCAGAAAATAAGAACAGGTGACGTCAGCATGCAAAGTGAGTTGTCAATAGTAAGAGCATCTCTGTCATTTAACATCATCATATGCCTATTCAAAGTTCTCAAGAACTTTTTACGTTTACTAATTGTTCTGTAGTGTGTTCCAGTTCATGAGATGCTTCCTCTTTATCAAGTTTCATTCAGCATTCCCCTAAAAGTTTTGTGGAAGAGATGGTGTGCATTTTATTTGTTGCCATTTATTTTGTGTTTGATCCTATTTGTTACCACTTATTGGGTGTTTAGTAAGTGCCTACTACTGTGGTAAACATTGATATTGCATTGTTTTATGTAACCCTCAAAAACCACATCATGAGGCAAGCGTTCTTGCAACCCTGTTTTCCAGAGGAGGAAGTAACCATTAGGGTAATTAAAGAGTGCCCTAGACTGAAACAACTAGCCAGATATATTGGAGTGAGTAGGCAGATTGCCTCCAGTTTTGGGATACTGTTTGAATTAGAGAAAAGTACCATTCTGCGGTAACCCAGTTAGGAAGCCAGGTTTCCTTTGGTCTGGCACATCCCCTTACACAGGAGCCCTCTCTCTGTGTTTTGGTGAACATGGGCACAATTTCAGCCTCACTGGCTTCTTTGGTGCCTTTGTAACTGCATGAATGAAGTGCCTCCTCTGTGTTCCTAAAGCCAAGGTGGGAAGGCCCAAGTCTGACTCTACAGTCTGTGCTACTTCATCACACACTCCCAGTTTGTGACATGATGAAACAAGGTTTCTGGCTGTTAATATTCTCCCCCTCTCCTCCCCTTTTTTTTAAAATATTATTTTTATTGGAAAGGCAGATTTACAGAGAGAAGGAGATTCAGAGAGAAAGATCTTCCATTCAGTGATTCACTCCTCAAGTGGCTGCAATGGCCGGAGCTGAGAGGATCCAAAGCCAGTAGCTTCTTTTGATTCTCCAATGCGGGTGCAGGGTTCTAAAGGTTTGGGCCATCCCCTGCTGCTCCCTCCCAGGCCACATGCAGGGAGCTAGATAGGAAGTAGAGCAGCCGGGACACAAACTGGTGCCCATATGAGATTCTAGCCTGTGCAAGGCAAGGATTTAAACCCTGAGCCATCATGCCAGGCCCTCCTCTTTTTTTAATGTTGATTGAATTGTAGATAATAGCAGAGTCCCATACTGCTGCATAGTTCTGCAGACGTTTTGTGGTTGCTTTAAGGCTTGGTAGAATTTAAAAGGCCTAAGCTACCCAGTTATCAGTTTACCTGACTCAGTCTAATCATTCTTGGTTGAATGTGGCTGAAGTTTTGTAATTAAAAAAAGATTTATGTATTTATTTTGAAAGTCAGAATCAGAGATGGGGCAGTGCGTAGGGTGGAGGTAGTGAGAAAAAAATCTTCCACCTGTTGATTCACTCCCCAAATGACCGAAGCCAGGAGCTTCTTCTTGGTCTCCATGTGAGTACAGGGGCCCAGTCACTTAAGCCACCCTCTGATGCGTTCTTGAGCACATTAGTAGGGAGCTGGATTCGAAGTGGAACAGGTGGGACGGTGATACTGGTGATCACTGTGATACTGGTGATCACTGTGATACTGGTGATGCCAGTATCATGGGCAGCCCCTTAATGTTCTGTGCCATAACCCTGGCCCCTAAAGGTTTGTAATGAATTTTTAGCTTTACCACCTGTCTAAGTGACCTTGACTAAGTTCTGGATGGAAGATAGGTAATGTAGTGATTAAGAACCTAGACTCTGGGCCCAGTGCAGTAGCCTATTGGCTAAAGTCAGTCCTTGCCTTGCACACACCAGGATCCCATATGGGTGCCAGTTTGTGTCCCGGCAGCCCTGCTGCCCATCCAGCTCCCTGCTTGTGGCCTGGGAAAGCAATCAAGGATGGCCCAGTCTTAGCACCCTGCACCCACATGGGAGACCCGGAAGAAGTTCCTGGATCCTGGCTTTGGATTGACTCTTCTCTGGCTGATGCAGTCACTTGGGGAGTGAATCATTGGATGAAAGATCTTCCTCACTGTCTCTCCTCCTCTCTGTATATCTGACTTTACAATAAAAAATAAAGAAATAAATCTTAAAAAAAAAAAAATAAAACCCAGACTCCAGGGGCAGAGTATACTTAGGTTACTGCTTGGTCACCCACGTTCTGCATTGGGGAGCCTAATTGGACTATGTCCCACCACTGTTAACCTCTGCTTTCGATCCAGGTTCCTGCTAACGTGGATCCCAGACGGCAGCAGATGCCGAATCCTTGGGTCCCTACCACCGACATGGGAGACCTGAACTGAGTTTCAGGTTCCTGGCTTGAGTTCCTTCAGCCCTGGCTTTTGTGGGTATTTGGGGAATGAACGAACCAATGAATGGAGATTGTTTCTCTCTCTGCCTTTCGGATAAAATGAAAATAAGTTTAAAAAAAAAAAAAACCAAATCCTGAACGCCAGACTCAAACTTGCTGACATCAGATTCTGTTCCTTATTAGCCATGTCAGTGTGGTCAGTCTACCTGATGTCTTTGAAGTTAGTCTGCATTCATAGGCGTGAGTGGGTACAGCAGTTACTATCCTAATGAGTCTGGACTATTGTATGATTTGCATGTGTATAGCACTTAGGATAGTGCGTGGTACATACATGTTGTATTATTTAAATGCAAGCTGTTGTTAATAATACATCATTGTGAATTTGCGCCCGAGACTTAAAATTCTCAGCAGTTTGAATAGAGGAAACACAAATGATGACTTGATGGTGGTATGATGCCCTGACTGTGTCACGCCAGATAGCAGTCTCTAGGAATAGGGCGAGTACATGCTGCTTGCATGAGGTCTGCCCAGCTGCACAGTATTATTCATTCTTTTTAATCTTCTTGGAAATAATGATGTTTATACTGTGTGATTTTTATCAATCTGTCTGTGAATTGTTGGCATTTATGGACCGCATTTTCAGTAGATTACTCTAGGTTATAGCCGCTAACGTTTATTTATACATAGAGATTTTTCTTTCAGGTCGTTAGTCAATTTGGGGAGTCTCTTGAGAGAAACTGTAATTCACTGGATGAATGGAAGTTTCTTGGCTCTTCTCATTATCATTGCCAGCCTATTCATCAACAGTACACTTTCTGAGCTGCTTTTAATGGCTCTTTTGCTTAGTCAAAGATGCGTGCAGAGCCCCTAAGGTAACCTTATGTTGGCTTAGCAAGCTTTCCATGCTTTTTGTCCTGTGACCATCACTGTCTAGATTTTATCTACAAGTCCCTGTCCTCATTTTGCTGTGAAAGTCAAGAGTTTTGACTTCACATTCTCAAGAATTCAAGCTTTTCACTTGTAAGAAAACCACTAGAAAGCTGGAACATGGAACATAGGAAAAAGCCAAATAGCATTCCAAAAAGTGGCAAGTGCCACATTGTGAAAAATGTGATTTATGTCTTTCAGAGTTTCACTAGGAAAACAGAAACCATCTCTGCGTGTACAATGGAAAGAATTCCATATAGGAAAAGTTTAACAGTTAGATGTTGAAGGCCAGATAGGAAGGAGAGGGTGTGGTAATTAGAGATTAGTAACTGGAAGTCACTGCCATCAGGAAGGTACAAATTCATTGCAGAGTTAGTAGAAGCACTGTTTTATTTGTGTGTGTGTGTGGGAGGGGGGGTGTAATGAAAGAATAAAAAGTAAAATAGGATTGGGAAGAAAAGTGCATTGTATTTCATCTCTCCCCTTCCCCCATCTCCCCAGAAGAAAACAGTATAGAAAGTGACATAAAAATTGCCATTTTGGGGCTCGCACTAGCCTAGTGGTTAAATTCCTTGCCTTACACGTGCCAGGATCCCATATGGAAAGTCAGAGAGGAAGATCTTCCATCTGATGATTTACTCCCCAAGTGGCTGCAACAGTGGGTGCTGCACTGATCCAGAACCAGGACCCAGGAACTCTTCTGGGTCTCCCATGCAGTTGCAGGGTCCCAAGGCTTTGGGTCATCCTCTACTGCTTTCCCAGGCCACAAGCAGGGAGCTGGATGGGAAGCAAGACTGCAGGGTTAGAACCGGCATCCATATTGGATTCTGCTGTATGCAAGGCAAGGAGTTTAGCCACTAGGCTACTGTGCAGGGCCCTGAAAATGGAATTTTAACATATTTAAGAAACGATGTGAAAGAGAACAATGATAATACAATTGGAAAAAATTATTTTTTAAGTTTTTTTTTAAGATTTATTTTTATTATTTTTTTATTTTATTGGAAAGGCGGATATACAGAGAGGAGAGACAGACAGGAAGATCTTCTGTCCGATGATTCACTCCCCAAGTGAGTGCAACGGCCGATGCTATGCCGATCCAAAGCCAGGAGCCTCTTCCGGATCTCCCACGCGGGTGCAGGGTCCCAAAGCCTTGGGCCGTCCTCGACTGCTTTCCCGGGCCACAGGCAGGGAGCTGGAAGGAAAGGAAGCGGGGCTGCTGGGATAGAACCGGCGCCCATATGGGATCCCGGGCATGCAAGGCGAGGACCTTAACCACTTGCGCCACCGCTCCGGGCCCTAAGTTTTTATTTGAAAGAATGACAGAACAGAGAGATCTTTCATCCATTGGTTAACTTCCCAAATAGCTACGATAGCCATGGTTGGGCCTGCCTGAAGTTCCATCCAGGTCTCCCTTGTTTTTTTTTTTTTTTTTTAAAGATTTATTTTTATTATTTTTCATTGGAAAGGCGGATGTACAGAGAGGAGAGACAGAGAGGAAGATCTTCCGTCCGATGATTCACTCCCCAAGTGAGCGCAACGGGTCGATGCTATGCCGATCCAAAGCCAGGAGCCTCTTCCGGGTCTCCCATGCGGGTGCAGGTTCCCAAAGCTTTGGGCCGTCCTCGACTGCTCTCCCGGGCCACAGGCAGGGAGCTGGAAGGGAAGTGGGGCTGCCGGGATTAGAACTGGCGCCCATATGGGATCCCGGGCGTGCAAGGCGAGGACTTAACCACTTGCGCCACCGCGCCGGGCCCATCCAGGTCTCCCTTGTAAGTGGCAGGGACCAAGCGCTTGATGCATCTGTTGCTTCCCAGGATGCATTAGCAGAAAGCTAGTTCAGAAGCAAAATAGCCAGGACTTAATTCAGGGCCTCCAACTTGGGGATGTGGGTGTCCCAATCAGTATTTTAGCCTGCTGTGCCACATCTACTCCAAGAAAAAGTTTTTAAATGTTTAAATGTTCAAAAGTTTTTAAATACTACTTTGGTGGAGAAAACTTTAAATAGCCCCAATTCTGTTTGTAGCGCTAAATCTATTCAGTTGCAACTTTGGGCTTATGTTGTTTAAATTCTTCATTTCTGTTCCTCAGGCCTAGGGTAGTAGTTATCTGTTCTTCTTAAAAACAGCCTGAGGCTTAAATGAAATCTGTAAAATTTATTTTAAAGTTTAGAACTCTTAGGGTAAAAATAAGTGGTCTTCTGTCACAGACTGATGTGTCCCTCACAAATCCCTATGTTGGAGGCCTGACCCTCCATGTGACACGTTGCAAACTAAGCTTGTGAGGAAGTAATCTTGTTTAAGCAAGATTATAAAGATGGGCCCTAATTCCTGGGATTAGGTCCCTTTTAAGAGGAAGGTGCCAAACTCTGTCTGTCCCATTTGCGATCACAGTGTGGAGGTGGCTGGCTGCAGGCCGAGAAGACAGACCCTGGCAGAACTCAGCTCTGTCAGACCTGGACTTGAGATGGACAGCCTCGAGAACTGCGAGGAAACGCTTCCGGGTTTAAGTCCCCGTGTGTGTGAAATTCTGTCTTGGCAGCCTGAGCGGACTGTGGTGCTCTTGATAATATCCGTGTTGCAATCCTTTACCACTCTGGGGGTGACGTTGGGCACAGCCTTGTGACATCTCATCCGAGTGCTGTGCCATTCTCAGCTGCCCTGCCTCTTCAGTCCAGCTTCTTAAAAGAATGCAGAGGCTGACCCCCACACGCACTCGGGCCCTTCTGCCTGGTGCAGTACAGCTGTTGTGGCTATTTCTGGAGTGAATTAACTGATACAAGAGACATATCTTTCTATCTCTGTCAGTCTGCTTTTCAGATAACTAAATGAATAAGTATTAAAATTATGTATCAGGTTGAAATCTGGATTAAAGAATTCATTCCCTGAAAAACACATAATGTTGAAAAGCCATACTTTAAAGAGGAAGGAGAGCAGGTATTGTGGTCTGGCAGGTTAGGCTGTCACTCAGCCTGAGAGGCCCACATCCCACATCTGCGTGCATGGAGCCCAGTCCTAGCCAGCTTGCTGCTAATGATCTGCAAAGTAGCAGGTGGAAACCTGAATACTTTGGGTTCTTGCCATTTGGTAAGAGACACAGATGGGGTTCCTGGCTCCTGCTTTTTGTCTAGTTCAGTTCTTTGTTGTTGCAGGCATTTGGGGAGTGAACCAGTAGATGGAGGATGTCTGTTCTCTCTCCCTCCCTCCCTATCCTTCTTCCTTTCAAATCAATCTGTAAGAAAGAAAAGAGAGAAGGAATATTCAGCACTTACTTACTCAGTACCAGCATTGTTTTGGATATGATTTGTATTTCAGTCCTCATAAACCCTGTTTACAGCTCATATCTTACAGCTTGTTAGCCATACGTCTAAAATTTGGTCTCAGAAGCTTTCTGATTATTCCCTGATCCCTTCTGTATTTCCACTGATTTACTGGCTCAGTAGACCATGAAGAGGGGTGCCAAGGTTAATGACATCTTAGGAGTTGGAAATAGGAAAATATTTCAGGATCCGTCTAATGTAACTTTCTTGTTTTATGAATGGGGAAGTCAAGGGTCAGAGAGTTAATGAACTGACTTAGGATTATAGAACTCATTAGTCAAGTGTGAGAATCAATACTTGCTAACATTTTATAGGCTTTTTTTAAGTCTGTGTGAATGCTAACCATTAATAGTTAGAGGCATTGGAAGATGTTTGACAAGAGGTATGAGTTTATAGGGGCGAGAGATTTTCCCTCTGTCCTGTGAACATTTACTGAAATTAATGGTCATTACATGGATCAACTAGGAAAGCAAATGAAAAGCAGAAGCTTAATGTACACAGGGGCATCACAGAAATGTGATTTCTCAATAATCCGAAAGAGATTAAGAAATCCAAAGAGATTGAGAAATGTATATACTTTCTTTTAGAGGAGGAGAAAATGGGGAATGTAGGCAGTTTTGAAGGACAGTAATTGGTTTTCAGGGAGAATTAAATGGTCCCAAGGAATAAACAGTAGTTTGTAAATTATTCTCTCTAGAAGTTAAGAGGATCAAAGCCGGGTGTGGTGACACTCCTCGGTGTCCCTTCGGGAGATACCAGTTTAATCTTAGCTGGTGTGGGGAGTTAGGTTCTTTTTAGGTAGGCCTGGTCTTTAGGTAGACTAGGATTTATCAGAGAAAAGTGTTATTCAACATCCGCGATCCCCAAGAGCCTTTAATTTGAAATACTCAGCATACCAGAGTGCCGCAGCTTGGAATAACATTAATTGGATATGGAACTAATCTTAAATCACAGAATAAGCCTGAATCTAGAATTCTGGAGGTAACTGTTGACACGGAAGTCTTAAAGCTGGTGCATAGTCTACAGGCCTATCTTCATCTTGTAAAATAGATTATTTTATGGCTAGAGTACCTTTTCTTATTTTATCACATGGGATGTTGATATTTTTTAATTTTTTTTTTATTTAGTATGTTGCATTCATGGTTATCCTTCACCCTGAAAGTTCTTTGTCAGATGTAAAGGCTGATATTTTCCTAAGTCTACTTTTTATTGGTAAAATAATTTGTATAAATGTTGATCTAAGAAATTTACTTACTACTTTTTATTGACTTCAACATTTGAATTTCCAATTCCATTATTTTGAGTTGTGTAAATTATTTAGAGCAAAATGCTTAATGTTTCTGAATTTCCTACTCCAGTGGGAGAATGTATAGAGTCAACTTCCCTGTGGCATTATAACAATTAAGAATGCTTAGAAAACTCCTAATTAACAGAGGTGAGCATATGTTTTGTCCCAAAAAATGTTAGCTGCTAAACTGATGTTTGGCACAGCAGTTGAGAAGCCTGCATCATACACACTGGAGCACCTGCTAATGTAGATCCGGTAATAGTGTGCTGGCCTAAGTAACTAGGCTCATGCCATCCATGTGGAAGACCTGGCTTCAGCTTAGCTCAGTCCTGATTGTTGCAGCTTCTTGGACCCTGAACCAGTTAATGGGGGCTCTGTTTTTGCAAAATTTCTTCTTCTAGGTCTCTCTGCCTCTTTAAGAAAAAAAAAAAAAAGCTGGTTAATATTATTGTGCCTGGGTTCTGATGAAGGGAAAGTAATGTCAGTTTCAGAGGATAAAGAAATAGAGCTTTGGCATCTTCTGGGTTTTTCTAAATTCTTGATTTGAAGAGTGAACTTTCAGTGCTAATTTATCTTGTCAGTTACTCAGGAGACCTAATTAAAAGTGCTTTTGGAGAAACAAAATAGTTCTTAATGGATCTTGGAATTGAGAACTAAAATGTGTTGCTAACAATGATATATTTGTGATTTCTGAAAAATGGTACTTGAATTGAAAGAATAGAGGTTCAAAAAAAATGTGTGGGTTCCTTTGAAAGACTGTATCACGTACCTCAGCAACCAGGTCAAAAGACATACACTCCAATATTATTAGATGTCTGTAACTGGAAGGACTGATGCGGAATAGAAAACTCGTATTATCAGTTAAGATTCTAGATTGAGAAAAATTTAAAGATTTATTTGTTTTAGTTGTAAGTCAAAGTTACAGAGAGTTGAAAAGAGACAGATAAAGAGATCTTCATTTTGCTGGACCATTCCCCAAATTGTAGTGGCCAGAGGTGAGCTGATCTGAAGCTGGGAGCCAGGTGTTTCTTCTGGATCTCCCACACGGGTGCAGGGGCACAAGGCTTTGGGGCATCCTTTACTACTTTCCCACGCCACTAGCAGGGAGCTGGATGGGAAGTGGAGCAGACAAGACTTGAACTGGTGCTCATGTAAGAAGTCAGGAGCTTGAAGGCTCTTTTGGGTCTCCATGCGGGTGCAGTGGGCCATCTTTGACTGCTTTCCCAGGCCATAAGCAGGGAGCTGGATGGGAAGCGTGGCTGCCAGGATTAGAACCTGCGCTCATATGGGTTCCTGGCGCATGCAAGGCAAGGACTTTAACCACTAGGCTACTGCGCTAGGACTGTTGCTTTTGTTTTTTGCTTTAAAAAATATTTGTTTATTTAATTTGAAAGAGTTACGGAGGTGGTGGTGGGGTCTTCCATCTGATGGTTCACTCCCCAAATGACCACAACAGTTGGAGCTGAGTTGATTTGAAGCCAGGAGCAGGAGCTTTTTCTGGATTTCCCGTGCAGTTACAGGAACACAAGGACTGAATCATTCTCCACTGCTTTCCCAGGGCATAAACAGGGAGCTAAATGGGAAGTGGAACGGCTGGGGCTTGAACGGTACCCATATAGGATGCTGGCACTTGCAGGCAGAGAATTAACTTGCTATACCACTGCACCAACAACACCCCTATGTCTCCCCGCCGCCATCATCCTGTTTTACATCTCTGTAGACAGAAACTTTGTTAGACAATATTCAGTCAGAGTTCTTGCCCTCAGCAATATTCTGTTTTAGTTTGGGGGCAGACACAGACAATGATAACATCATAAAACTGCCCCAAAGTATATTTGCCTTTTTACTGTTAGGTTAAGCTTGGTGGCTTCAGGTAACATAGGTTTATTATTTTGGCAGTTCCGTAGGTCAGAAGTCTGATAGGGGGTATCTTAGGGCTCACATCCAAAGTGTCAGGAAAGCTGTTTCCCCAGCAGCTTATACCAGAAGAAATTGGTTTCCATGCCTTTCGGCTTTCTTGAAGGCCCCCCCTTTGCTGGGCATCTGCTCCCTCCTGCGCTTGCAGAGCTGGACACAGGTCCTGTCGGGCGGCGCTCTCTGTGGCATTTGACCGCTGGAGTTTTCTGATTTTAGGCGATTAACAGTTTTGTGCTCGGATTCTCTCACCTGGGTTATCTTGAGTGAAGATTTTTAAATCTCCACCTCTGAATCCTTAGTTACTTCTGTATTTTTTTTTTTTTTTTGCCACGTAAGTTAAGAGATTCACAGATTTTGAGGATTATGTGTGGCATACTTGAGGCCGTTGTTTTGCTTGCTGTGTTAGGAGATGTGGATGATCCTGGCCTCTGATCCAATGTAGGGATCCACTGTAAACTTCCAGGAAGGGAGCATCTGAGTCTCAGATTGAGTGAAGGGGTCAGTATGAATTGGTGAGGCAGGTAGGCATGGGTCAAGACGGATGAGGAACAAGCATCTGAGTGAAGAGTAACCATGTGAGTAGAATTGTAAAACAGAATAACATTCTTTTTTAAGGGAACCATAGATTACAGTGAAGTAGGAGATAGAGGAATGAAGAGACATAAGGACTGGCAGAAATTTTTTATTACAAAGGAACTTTGCATTCCGTACCAGAGAGCTTCAGTTTGTCTTCTAGTCCCAATTGAAAAATTGAGAACTGAGACATTCTGAGCTGTCTGCAGAGGGAAGGCTGCAAAGACCATAACTACAGTTAAGTATCTTTATAATAATAGGTGACTGACTCATACCACCTGAAATAGGAGAATGAAAAAAAAAAGTGTATTATTTTTAAATAGTTTATTTACTTAAAAAGTGGGAAAGGAGGAAGAGGGATTTCCCATTCACAAATTCACTCCCCGAATACCTGCAGGAGCTGGTGGAAGCCAGGAGCCAGACATTCAGTGCAGGTCTCCCATGGGGGGTAGCAGGGATTTAAGTAGTTTAGCTACCACCTGCTATGGTCCACGGTTCACAGAAACAGGAAGCTGGAATCAATCCTGGTGCCAGGACCTGAACCCAGGCCCCTTGATATGGGGTGTGAGCATCCCAAGTGTGTCCGACCACTGTGCTGATAACTGCTTGCCTTCAGAGAAACATGTGAGAAAATGTAAGATAAAAATAATATATCCCCCATCACACTGCTAAACATGAAAGGAAGGAAAGATGGAAGGAAGGGGAGAGAATGGCTTTATAGAAACCTTATCTGAAACCTTCACTTCTTGCTCTAAATGTAGCTGTTTACTGTCAGGTAATAAGCAGAAGAGTAGGTTAAACTGTTAGATTTTCAGTTAAGAGCAAGTTTTTCCTGCTTTGGTATCAGCATCACAATACCACATGTACACTTAGGGTTGTCTGACCACATATTTTACCTTCCCTCCCTTTGACTTTCAGTTCTTCGTGATGCTCAGACTCAGGGCACTGTGGACCTCTCTTCCAGGATTTTCTCTCCCTCTCTTGTGTTACAGTGGTTGAGCCAGTTTCTGGGTTGCCAAATGGTCTGTTTTGCAGTTTAATGGACAGTACCGTCTAGGCTAGATACTAGAAAAAGAGGAAAAAGTAGTCAGGGTGTGAGCATTGGGAGCAGTCATTCAGGTGCCTCCTGGGGACACCTGAGCTAAGGCAGTCCTGGTGGCTTGGCTTCTGCTCTGGCTCCTAGCTAATGTGCCCCAGGGGAGGCAGCAGAGGTTGGCTCAGGTAGCTGGTGCCCTACCCTGTGACATTCCTAAGAGTCCTGGCCTAGGCCTGGCTGTTGCAGGCATCTGGGAAGTGAGCTGCTACATGGGATAGCCACTACATCTCTGTGTTTCAAATAAGTTAAATAAATAAATAAAGATTTTTAAAAATAAAAATAATTTCAAGGGAGATGGCCACTGATGTTATGTGGGGTTTATGTATAGACACAGTTTGCAGCATTTTAATCCCAGCTATTCTGAAAGTTGAGTCAGGGCTGGTCCTGAAGCTGGAAGGTAACGTAATATGCTGAGAAGCGTATGATGCAAATCTCTTGTTTGTCAGCTGCACTGACTTCCAGTGTACTGTGTAACGTGTAAACAGCAGTAAGACTTCTTTATTAGAAAGCCTGTGCAGTAGGGAATGATTATAATTTGAATCTAAAGAGTTGCATTTCCCTAAACAGATTTGAGATTCAATCCCTAGAATTTCTGATTGAGATCTGGCTCTGTAAACTCAAAGTAACCGAGAACTGTAATTGCCCTGCAGTTCTAAGCAGGTTTCTGTGAAAAATTGAGGTATCTCAAGGGAGAGATTAAATTTCTGTATCACAAACTCACCATCAGAACTTTGAAAAAGTCACTATATAAGTTAGTTAGTTTTAAGTTGGCTTAACATGTGACCAATAATCATACCACTTTTAGCTTTGGAAAGTGTTCAGTTTTAGGATATACACAAAGGTCTTGATGGAAACACTGCATCTTGCCTAATAACCTCAGTCTATAAGGATTCACTTGCTAACATAGTACAGCTAATTTGTAACTATCTGGTTATTTAGAAATGTGTTAATGAAAAGTTTTTTCCATAAAATGTTGTAAAACTTGCCCATGGTTTCATTAGAGGTACTATATGAGAACTGATGGAATATAGTAATGAGGAGGAAAAGGTTTATCAGCCTTTTGTGCTGCTCTGTGCTAGCTCCTCCTGTAAAGGCATTTTTCCTGGGACATGTCTTCAATTTCAAAGATTACTACCTCAATAGTAGAGAGCTTCCTTTGGCAGATATTTTTAAGGCACCATCAAGAAGGAATCTGGGGCTGGCACTGTAACATAGTAGCTTAAGCCTCTACTTGAAGTGTTGTTAGCACCCAATATGGGTGCCAGTTTGTATCCCAGCTGCCTGGTTTGCTAACCAGCTCCCTGATAAGATGCCTATGAAAACAGTGAAAGACAATGCAAGTGCAAGTCTTTGGGCTTCTGCACCTGACTCCTCTCTTCAAAATGGCCCAGCTCCAGCTATTGCAGCCATTTGGGGGGTGTACCAAGAGATGGAAAATCTCTCTGTCTCTCCTCTCGGTATAAATGTGCCTTTCAAATAAAAATAAATACTAAAAACAAACAAACAAACAAACCATCACGAGAAATCTTTTTTAACAGTAAGTTAAACCAGCTTGAAAACTTTCTGGAAAGAAACTATTCAAATTTATTTTTTCTTTTCTTGAAATATATGAGCATTGGAATAAAGGTAAGACAGGGTTGGAAATTTGAAGGACTTTTTACGTAACTCCTTTTCCTTGTCTTTTTTCCATATTAAATATGAAAGCATAAGACTGTTTTCCTTTTTTTAAATGATTTGTTTATTTGAAAATCATAGTAATAGAGACACAGAGAGAGAGAGGTAGCTTCTCTCCCGTGGCTCACTGCCCAAATGCCTAAATGCCAGAACTGGCACACATTGGAGACATGCCTGGAACTCCATCCAGGATCTCCCCTATGGAGGTAGGGACCAAAGACTGGAGCCGTCTTCTGCTGTCGCAGGAAGTGGGATTGCACAAGGAGGCGGGACTTCTCAGGCACTTAGATAGGAGAGAGATGCACGTCCCCTAGGTTTGGCTTAACCTGCAACAGTGCAACACCCACTCAAGACTGGATTTTCTTGAAATCTCAGCTAGGCTAAATCCAGCTGAGGTCATTAATTAGCATTACTAATTTATGGTAACATCAAAGCTTGCCAAGGTTTCTCTAGTAAAAATTTGAGCTTCTATATTCCTAGATACAAATGTTTAAGAAATCAAAGTGCTATGGTTATTCATTACATGTAAATCATTGAAGTCATAAATTAGTCATAAACTAGAAATCTGTAGCTTACGGCTGTTTGTGAACTCCTGAAACCTTCGAGTTCTAGAAATGTTTCAGTGTTCTTCAATTTCATTTTAAATAATTTAAAAATCAATTATTTTCTTGCATTTACTTGCGGAAGGTTGCAGACTTGTATGGCATTAAAACTGAACATTTCAGAACACAGTCCATTCCTGATGTCTTCTTCTGTTTGTAACATTGGCACTCCATACCCTCTGTCCCTCCGTTTTTGATACTTAATGATCAATTATGATTGAAAGGCTGTTTAACAATGTACAATTCTTCAAAGGAACTTCTGTGTGTAAACAGCTCTTCATTTCTTCTCATCTAAGTGAATTTTGTTCAATGCTGTCCCAAAGACCAGTCAGCACCGTAGATATGTGAAGGTCTCACCCTAGAGAGACTGTGCTTGTGGGAGAACTGTTACAGGAGTTGACCTTGATTTAGTATCATTGGATCCCTTTCCCAGGCTCAGGTTTATTGAGGAATAAGGTATCATAAAGGAGCTAAAACTGTTTTAAATGCACAAGTGGTAAGTTTGACAGATTTATGCGTTTGTATAACCGCTACCAAAATCAAGTAAGTAGGACATTTCCAGCGGTTCAGAAATATTCTCAAGTCTTTTGCAGTTAAGTCTACCCCTGGCCTGCTTCCTGTCATCACAGATTAGCTTTTTATAAATAAAAGCATTGTTTATCTCAAGCTAAGATTATTTTATGTCTTTTTATTATTCTAATGGATTACTTTGGCTTACGATGTTAAGAATTTACAAATACTGCAGTGTCCCCAGGCTGCCTGCGATGATCCTGACATTTTGAGAATTGCCTGGGAAAGGAGTTTACAGTGGAAACATGGTAAACTACCTACAGAGAGTGCATGGGACTGTGGGAATTCTCACCTTTAGAAAAAGGATCTCTGTTCAAAGTCTTGCGAGGGGAGTGGGAGTATTTTCCTCAGGTTTCGTTGTCCTGTCAGCGCATGGCATTTTCTGTCTCTGACATTTTGGGTTTTGATGAATGTGTAAAAGGTGGAAATAGAAGAATTTCAGGTTTGTGTTTGAGAGCTGAGTTTTTATTTTAGAGCAGTATTGTCAAAAGATTCAGTCACTGAAGGCTTTGAAGGTTTGGTTTTTATGATCCATAGAATGAAATGAAAATTCAGAATTGTTAGAGGAATTAATATAAAAGTGGACAGACTGACATTTAATTTGGGTAGCAGTTATACTAGATCCATCTTTATTTTATTCGATTCTCAATGTTCAATCTAGGCAGATGTTAGATGATTAGATCAACTGAGAAACAGTTTCTGAGAGAAAACAAAAATGATGTGTATCATCTAACAGAGTGGAAAATTTTCCACGGGGAGAAAAACAGAATCAGGTAATGAAGATCAGTTAACTTAAAAGAGATTATATTTGAGAGACAGAAGTACAAAAGAGGGAGGATGGGAAGCAGAGATGGCGAGTCTTCCATACCCTGGTAGGTTCCCCAAATGTCTGTAAGGGTTGAAGCCAAATGCCAGGAGCTCCATCTGGAATTCCCACATGTGTGGCAGGCCCGCTGGTGCTGAGCCATCTTCTGTAGCCTTTCCTGGCAACAGAGCAGGGCACAGGCTCAGAAAGCACAGCTAGCACTCAAGCTGGTCCTCTGCTTATGGACTATGGGCTGTGGTTTTACAGATGTAGGCTTAGCTACTGCATCACAATGCCACCACCAAGATTAGTTAATTTTTAACTAGAAAATCTAAAAAAATTAAAATGGATTCTAAATCCATTTTTTGAATTGTGTTTATTTATAAATAAAACGGCCTTAGTCTCTTTCCCAAATTCTATCTCTGGGATCATCTTAGGTAAAAGTACTTGATTGTGAAGTCATTGTGGTGTTTTACTAATTAGCCCTCTTCCAGGCTGTGAGACAGATGTGTCTTCTTTAAGGATCTACTTTACAGCAATACCATGGTTATGAAAAACTCCTATACAAAGGCTTATGGCAGTTTTCCTCATAGTGCTTGGAGGGGCAAGATTGGCAGCGATTTATAACTGTTGAAATATCAAACCACCTGAGCAAGAATCTCAGAGCATACCCTACATCCGGGACCTGGGGAGGGTGGGAAATCGGGTGGGCCTTCTCCCTTAATACCCCCCTTTAAACATGAAGGGAAAAATATGGAAAAAATAATAGTCTTACCCACTTTCCTGTAGCCCTTGGACCTTTTTACCCTAAATAACTATGTAAACATTGTCAAAATATAATAAAAAAAAATGAAAAGAATAAAACAAAGGCTTATGGCAATTTTTCTTTTTTTTTAAAGATTTATTTTTATTATTTTTTTTATTGGAAAGGCAGATATACAGAGAGGAGAGAGAGGAAGATCTTCCGTCCGATGATTCACTCCCCAAGTGAGCGCAACGGCCGATGCTATGCCGATCCTAAGCCAGGAGCCTCTTCTGGGTCTCCCACGCGGGTACAGGGTCCCAAAGCCTTGGGCCGTCGTCGACTGCTTCCCCGGGCCACAGGCAGGGTGCTGGAAGGGAAGCGGGGCTGCTGGGATAGAACCGGTGCCCATATGGGATCCCGGGCGTTCAAGGCAAGGACCTTAACCACTTGCGCCAGGGCGCCGGGCCCGGCAATTTTTCTTATAAAGCCTTTATGCAATCTCAGTGAATTTAGAGTTTAATATTTGTGTTTGAATATTTGTGTGAAATCGGAATGAACAAATAATCTTGAACTCTGTACTAAGATCTTTTTTTTTGTATTATTTTGTGTCTATACAGTGGTTATACCACAAGCTGGAAAGATTTCATGGAACTAAGCTTGCAAACTGACCATTTCAACTCATTAAATAGTATTGTCTGTGTTTTTCTATTTATTGTGGTCCAGTGTTCTCTGTAAATGCAGCATTTGTTAAGTACCTTCTGTTGCTGTCGCTTATTGCTTAGCGATTGTTTTTAACTTATGCATTTATGATATGAATGTGAGCATCACAGTAGCTATATCCCCTAGTTTTATTGTATGTTTTTATGTTTCATTCATCATGAAGTATTTTCTCATTTCCTGTGGGATTTCTCCTTTGCTCTTTTGGGTAATAGGAATATGTTGCTTGATTTCCATATTGTCTTTTCCTAATTTTTTTTTGCTATGCTTTCTGATTTTATTCTGTTTTGGTCATATTATTTCAGTCCTTCTAAGTTTATTTACACTTGCTTAGTGCCTGACATGTGATATTTTATACTTTTGTTTCTCTGTTTTTTTGTCTTTCCTTCTATCCACTTTATGCTGATGGTATCAGGTATATTGCATTCCGTAAATGTCAGAGCCAGTTAGATAATTATCTGTTGTTTTCTGTCATTGCTTTTAGAATGGTGGAGATGAAAAGGGTATGTGTTCATACTGTTTTTTTTTTTTTAAAGATTTATTTTTATTATTTTTTTATTGGAAAGGCAGATATACAGAGAGGAGAGATAGAGAGGAAGATCTTCCGTCCGATGATTCACTCCCCAAGTGAGCGCAACGGCCGATACTATGCCGATCTGAAGCCAGGAGCCTCTTTCGGGTCTCCCACACGGGTGCAGGGTCCCAAAGCTTTGGGCTGTCCTCGACTGCTTCCCCGGGCCACAGGCAGGGAGCTGGAAGGGAAGCGGGGCTGCCGGGATTAGAACCGGCGCCCATATGGGATCCCGGGCGTGCAAGGCGAGGACCTTTAACCACTTGCGCCACCGCGCCGGGGCCCCATACTGTTTTTTATTGCCAGATAATTACCTTTACCGAAGCACCTTGATACTTTTCTTTTCATGTGATTTGAGTTACTTTCTGGATCAAGTGATCAAGTGCTTTTACTATCTTTTATAAAGCAGGTAGGGTAACAACAGATTTCAGGGTTTGTTTATCTTGGCATGTCTTTATTTTTAAAAAATGTCTGAATGTTAAGATGCTTGGTTTGCAGGTTTTGTTTTAGCACTTAGAATGCAGTCCCAGAGCCTTCTAGTCTTCTTTCAGGAAGTCTGTTATTCATCTTTCATACCTTCCCTAGGGAAGCGATGAGTTGTTTTGCTTTTGCTGCTTTCAATCGTTTTGTCTTTGTATTGGGTTTCAACATCTTCATTGTGCTATATATTGGTGTGGATCTCCAGGGTTTGTCTTGCTTGGAGCTTATTAAGCTTTTCTGGATATATGATTGTTCTAAGTAAATTTGAGGTGATTTTTCAATATTGTTTTTTCAAAAAACTTTCCTGATCTCTTTTAATATTTATTTATTTATTTATTCATTTGAGACTCAGAGAGAGGGAGAAACAGATTTTGCATTTGCTGGTTCACCCCCACATGGCTGCAACAGGGCTGGGGGTGGGCCAGACCAAAGCAGGAGCCCAGAGCTTCATCTGGATCTCCCCTGTGGGTGACAAGAACCTGCCTTGCCCATCTTGCTTGTTAAAATGTCTTCAGAGCACAGAGATAGGGTAAGAGATGTGGATAGCCCATTTTTTCCCCATTTTTAAATTATACTTTTGATAATCTTTACATAATTAATTAGGATAAAAAGGTTCAAGGGCTACAGGAAAGTGGGTAAGACCACCATTTCCACATTGTTTTCTTCATGTATCTGAGGTAAAGGGGAATTTTAAGCCCCACCCAGTCTCCCACACACCCCAGGTCCCCAATGTGGGGCATGCTCCGAGGGTCTTGCTCAAGTAGTTTTGATAGCCACGAATTGCTGCCAGTCTCGCCATTCTAAGCATGATAAGGTCGTTGAAGAATCCACTGATTGGCATAATCCATCCATCTTAGAGTCTCCATTTGCCCAGTTTTTCACTGCCAATATATGGCTGAGGTGGTTGATTGACTTGTTCTGTCCTCTGTCTTTTCATGGTTAGGGTTCTGAGTCCAGCTGTTTGATTGGGGAAATCCCAAAAGAGACTTTGTCTGCAGTGTTCCCAGACCAGATTCTTGTATGTACTTGCAAGTACAGGGCCCAGCACAGTCCACAGCCCCAAGCAGCTGGTGGTTGCAATTGCTGGGTCCATTCTGTTTCCAGCCTTGTCTTCCCCTGGAACCAATGGGTAATGCAGCCCATCCTGGCCCTGCCCAGCACACACTCGGCCCTCACATAAACCAATGGGAGCTGCAGCCCAGTCAGAGAGACCTACAATAAATCCTATCAGGCACACCCCCCCATCCTGGTTTGCCAATATGTGCAGCAAACTAGTCAAGTCTGTCCCACATCCCATTCAGCTCTCATACATGTCAATGGACATTGAAGCCTAGTTCAACCCAACAAGCCCAACTATCTAGCCCACGCACATGCTGTTGGGTGCCTCCCTGTCTAGCCACCCCAGCCCCTGTCCTAGTTTTCGTGCCCTCCAGTGAGGGTGGTAACCCAAGTGGAAGGAGCCCACTTTTTCCCTTGTAGGCCACTACCACTCCTGGATTATTCACTCTCCAGGTGGTTCTGTGGTTAGACTTGACAGAATTAGCCCCCAGTGCCAGCATCTGCCAGTTGTTATTGCGGCTAAGCCCAAACAACCCTCACCCACTCTGATTTATGCTTACACCAGTAGGAAGAGTCAGCCCAGCCTGGCTTTTTCCTAATCTAGTCCACATGAGGCATACAGGTGTTATAGCCCTGCCTAGTCAGATCTGCACCCATACCAGCTCACGCTCTACAGTGGGAGTAGCCGACTAGCAGGGGAGCACCCCTTTATTCCTCCTCCCGGCTCCACGCTCTCCCTTCCTGGTTCTCACGTGTGCTGGTTGGGCACTGCAACCACATCTGGTACGGCTCATCTCACCTTTGCATTCCCTAATGTGCACTGGTTTTATGTCGCGAACGAACCTGGCTCAACCCACACTCTGTTCTGGTGCTCGGATTCTCCAGTGGATGAAGTGAACTGATTCAGCCTGGTCTGCCCCCAACTCATGCCAAATGTATGCCAGTGGGAAACTTTCCACGGCCTGTTCTGGACTGTTTCCTTTCATGCTTCTTGCGTTTACCTGCAGGGTCTGTGTCCTGCCAGAGGAGTTGCCCAGGCTCCTCCATCAGAACCTCTCCCAGTGCCAGATTTCACACATACCAGTGGGTCCATGAGCCAGCCCTACTCGGTTCACCTACTGTCCTAGCAGAAACAGTGGCTTTTCCTGGCTGGCCTTCAACCCAATCTGGTTCTTGCTGTTGGATGTTTCAGTCCAGCCACAGCTCGTCCATACCCACATACAGCTCACATATGGCTCAGTAGGGACTATAGACATCTTCAGGTGTGAGAGCTCCCTTTCTGACTCTGGAGTGCTCTTTTTCTAGGAAGCTTCTGATATGTTTTCTGCTAAAATAGGAAAGAACACCTATAAGATACCTTTCAGAAAATAGGATCCAAGAGGTGAAGGAAATCTTCAGAATTGTGACATAATGTGCTTCTTGATATGACAGCTCTTTATCAGTTCTACAGAATAGCTGTTCCAGTTTGGAGTATCTCAGATAACTTACAAGAGATATTTTTCAAAAAGAAGGATTGGTAAAATATGTTTGAATTTAATATGTTTGAATTTATGGAAAAAGGATTCATGTAAGTGGAAGGATATTTTGCCCAGAATTGAATTTAAATACATAGAAGCCTGCTTGGCTACTGGCTTCAGTTTGGCTTAGCTCCAGCTGTTGCAGCCACTTGGGAAGTGAACCAGCAGAGGGAAGATTTTTCTCTCTGTCTCTCCTTCTCTTCTGTAAACCTGCCTTTCCAATTAAAATAATATTAATACTAATAATAAATCTTTAAGAAAAAGAATGTGCCAGAGACATAAGATACTAAAGAGAAGATAATTAGATTTCATCCAAATTTAAACCATGCATGCAGGGACCAGCAGTAAAGCTGCTGTCTGCAATGGTATATCCCATATGGGCACTAGTTCTTGTCCAGGCTGCTCCACTTGCAGTTCAGCTCCCTGCTCATGGCCTATGAAATGTTCCAAGTGCTGAGTCCTTGCCACCAAGCGGGAGACCTGAAGAAAGCTTCTGGCTCGTCCCTTTGGCCTGGCCCAGCCCTGACCACTGCAGGCACCTGGAGAGAGACTGGTAGATGAAAGATACTGCTCCCTCTTTTTCTTGTCCTGTCTCTGTAACTCTGTTTTTTCAATTAAATAAATAAATATTTTTAAAAATAATAAAAAAAAAAACCCTTCCATGCTGCAAAATTTACTCCCAAGATGGCAGCAATGGCCTAGCTAGCCAATGGCAGGAGCCAGGAACTCCTTACGGGTCTTCCCATGTAGATGGCAGAGGCCACGTGGAGTTTGCGCCTTCTTCCTCTGCTTTCCCAGGTCTTTAAGCAGGGAACTTATTTTCCATACTCTCTTACCATAGTAGGAACATCTCAACTACTTGGTTTAGATGAAACCACAAAGACCTCTCTCCTCTCTGAATTTTCCTAGCATCTGGAAGTGTCTAGCAAGAAAAACCTTTCAATGGCAATGCCTGGACTTTACCTTAGCCACCACATTTCTGACTTTCTACCATGTTGCTGTCTTCATACCAGCTTATTGTGAGAGTCCAGTGATGTTTTAGATGGGAAAGAACTCCTGAAGAATTGAAAACAGTCTTCAGGTGTAGCACAGTGACATACCGGATGATGTTTTAATTTAGTGGGACAGTGATACCAATTTAATTGGTCTGACTGAGAGGTAGACACTGTAATTCAATTCATATTCCCATTTTTTTTAGAATGTACTCACCTTCTTAATGTAATTTTAATAATTAGAGAACTGGAATGAGAGAAAGAAGGGTGGTACTTGTGGGGGGTATCTGGGTAGGGAATTGTTGAAAAGAACCTGATATCTTGTTATGGGTAATCAGGAAGAGTCTGAGTTTGTCAGGCAAGCTTTGGGATTAGGAGTTGTTGAGAATAGAGCTGTATGGAGCCAGTTGGGATGTGTTTGCATGTGTGTGTGTGTGTGTGTGTATAACATTTATATATAATAATACCCAAAGCTTGGCCTACAAGATTTCAGAATTTTATCCCATAGCTTATTGTGCCTCTGATACTTTGTTTTGTTTCTTTTTTATTTTATTTTTGTTTTTGAAAGAATTGTTTATTTTACTTGGAAAGGTAGATATTATGGAGGAAAGGAGAGGTAGAAAGATCATCCATCAAGTAGTTCACTCCCCAAATGGCCACAATGGCTGGAGCTGAGCCGATCCAAAACCAGGAACCAGGAGCCTCCTCTGGGTCTCCCATGTGGGTACAGGGTTCTAAGGCTTTGGACCATCCTCCACTGCTTTCCCAGGCCACAAAGAGGTAGCTGAATGGTGAGTGGAATGGATGGGAAGTGGAATAACTGGGACATGAACCAGCACCTATGTGAGATACGGTGCTTGGAGGTAGAGGATTAGCAAACTGAGCCATTGTCCTTGGCCCTGACACATGGCTCTCTGTTACAGCCTGCCCTATGACTTAGACTTTAATTTACATAAATCATTGTAGATTTAGAGTCAGGTCAAAGCTGGTCAGGTTGTAGGTGGTGTAGCAGGAAACACAGGAAGCATACAGTGTGGCAGGCATTTATTCCATTTTTGGTTTAAAAAGCCTTGAAACATATGGTTTTGTGGTTGTACCTAAGCAGATGTCTTGTTTTGCTGGGAATCAGCTGAGATTTTAGTGTGAGTGCCTAACCTGGGCTAATGCCTAGGTATGAAGAATGCGAATGACAAGCTGCCTAGTTCTGAAAACCAGGAGCCTTATCTCAGGACAGTTTCTCCCCAACCCCCTTCATTACTGTGATATACTCAGACCTTTGCCAGTTGCCAAAGGAATAATTTTCCCATAATCTCTTAACCAAAGTAGGAATGTTTGAGGACTAGCTCCCTAAAGGAGATCCAAATGGTTAATTCCAAAAGAACAGGGACACTGTGATTTGCAATCACGCATTCCTTGCAAAAAGGGTGAATTCTTTCTCATCCTCCTCAGGCAGTTGAGGGCCCTACTTTGAGGGGAACCTCTGAAGGCCGGCAGGACACCACAAATCCCCCTCTGAGTGCCTGGATCATGATTCCATGCATCGTGTCCGGAATCCTCCTCGCCACTGCCGAGTCCGTCCAGAATGACGTGCCGGTGATGGCAGTCTCAGTGGGAGGCCCTGGTGCATGCTGCATTCCTCCTCATTCTGCCCCGTGTTCACTTCAGTCAGAAGAGTGTCAGTACTCGGATTTCCACTTGGAGCAAGCCTTAATATTCTCACTTTCACACCGTGTGCCCCTCCCTTTTTTTTTTTTTTTCACTCATGCTCTTCCAAAAGATCCCTTATTTTTTTTTAATTCATGTAAATTGAACTTATTTTTTAAAATCAGAATTGAATTTCTGCCTCTTCTGTGAAGCCCATTGTTCCTTCTGTTTTCTAATTTAACTTGGTTTTTTGGGGTTTTTTTTTTTTAAGATTTATTTTTATTTTAAAGTCAGGTATACAGAGAGGAGGAGAGACAGAGAGGAAGATCTTTCATCCGATGATTCATTTCCCAAGTGGCCAGAGTGGCCAAGAGCTGAGCCAATCCGAAGCCAGGAGCCTCTTCTAGGTTTCCCATGAGAGTGTCATGGTCCCAAGGCTTTGGGTCGTCCTTGTCTGCTTTCCCCGGCTGGAAGCAGGGAGCTGGGTGGGAAGTGGGGCTGCCGGGATTAGAACTGGCACCCATATGGGATCCTGGCATGTATGAGGCAAGGACTTTTATCTATTAGGCTACCGCGCTGGGCCCTATTTAACTTGTAAAGATTACATTTGGTTTCCCATGTAAGGTCCTTGTGTGGAGGGCTCTGGGTATTTCTTGTACCTTGGTTGGTAGGTAGCAAGGGCAGGAGCAGCAGAGGTTATTACAACTCTAGTACAGCCGTCTACTTCATTTTACAGAAGGATCCAAGGAATTCAGAAATTCTTGTGCCTGCTGGTGTCTTTTTTTTTGAGCCTAAGCGTAACTGAGCCATCTGCAACCTATAGGAAAGTGTACAGGGAATTCCCAGCCATAAAAAAGGAAACAGCTCAATTGGCTTGAAGTTTTTGCTGAATGCACTTTAAGTATAATCAATATCCGCCCTAAGTACTTCATTGAGTGGCTCGGATGAAGCCACTGCAGCGTGCATGTTCCACCTCGGCCTCGGAGCATCAGTGCGGCGACTGTTTTTAATCCTGTTTTATTACCTGGCACAGGTACACCATCTGCATGGTTTCCACAAACAGCCTCCCTGTATTCCGAAGGTCTAGATTGCGTTTTTCAGTTCCTACCCCTACATTGCCTGCCTTCATGTCCAGAACAAATGTGTTGCTATATGTTTTAGAATATTCTTCAGGACAGAAAGGTAGATAAAACAACCTTGTGATCTCAAAAAGGGAACTATTTTGCCATTTTGCCACTCGTCCCAGCGTCTGATGTCTGTGATGCTTTGCATGTACTGTGTCTTGAATCTGCTTTCCCGTGACAGATTGCTTAGTGGGACTGTGTTGGAATTTCTTGCTAATTTTCTTTAGAGGGGAAAACATATCGATTTAAACCAGGAAGGATGAAGAGAGGATTTAAGGCCAGGGGCGAGGGAGAGGATGGCTTGAGCTTTTGTATTTAATATTAATGTGCAGCAGATAGTTTGTTTTTTCGAAGGATGAAAGATAGCAGAAATCATACCCCAAAAAAGTGCATAGGGTTCGGTGGAATGGGGAAGGAAATATGAATCAGATGCATGTGGGAAAGTTCTTTTCCGCAATTAGTTCCAAGTGATGGGAGTCCGGGGTAGACAAAATGGTGTTAATTGTGTCTTTTCTTCTTTTCTTAAAAAAGTTATTTTGTCATGGAAAGCAGGCTTAGGAAAAACCCATTAGGAAGTCTAGAGCTGTAGGCATTATAGAAATTACCAGACTCCAAAAGTCAATATCCAATTACTGGACCCTTTTGGTTGTTCCACGTAATTAACCCTGCTGCTGGATCCAGAGAAGGCCAAGGAGCAGAAAGGGCACTGTATGCCGGGGGCTCCTTGTGGAACCCTTCAGGCTTTCTCGAGGGGGTTTCCTCCTTCTGCCGACAGAGAACCATGATGTGAGCACGCCTGTTGCAGAAGACTGGAGACGGGGGTGGGTTTGAATTTGACTCAAATGGAAATACGAAGCCTTATGTATTTTCAGAGCTTATCAAATGAATACTGTCACATTTGGAAAATGTTGACTGTGTTTACAAAATAGATCTTAGAAGCCTGTCTCATACATAGATAGTAATTGTATTTTCTAAAGCTAATGTAAATGTGACTTATATACTTAAAATCAAGCCGCCTTGTAGCTTGCACATTTTATTGACGGTAAATTGCCATTTTTCTCGGTTACATTTAACTGTAGGAGAGGTTAAAGAACAGATGTAAGTAAGCTTGCCTGCCTGCTGGCGTATCTGAGAATGGAAAGTCCCACAAAGTAATTGTCAGCAGGGATTAGATCTCTGGATGTCCTTGTCTGGCAGGAAGAACCCTAGGTGTACCCAGTAGCTCCTGTAAATGTTAATGCGGGCCTTGTGCAGGGAGGTGAGGGGGCTGTCTCCTCATTCCAAGGCATGCTGCTGGGGAAGCCTGCCCCTAGGTCCACAGGGGCGGCTCTGCACTCAGCTGCTGCGGCTAAAGTGCCTGGCAGAGCTGCCCTGCCTATTCCTAGGCTCAGGAGTGGAGATCTCTACTCCTTAGAGAAATGTGGGCCATTCCAAAATGCTGATGTGCTCTCAGCTCTAAAACAGCAGTGCTCCAAATGGAACGAGGAGCAGAAAGCACACAGGGAATGATCTGGAATCACCCCGTTGCTGGTGGCTGTGTTTTTGGTAGGGGGATTGAGATTGCAGAGTGCAGGGGTTGCTCTTCTTGCCTTGGCTCCTCCTGCTTCTTGTTACTTAGTGTGCACATGTGAGTGCATAATCCAAAAGCCAAGTCCCCCTAATTTCCACACACACCACACAGTGAGTGTAGCAAATGGTAGTGGTTGGTTGTTCTGACAAACCTGACAGTGCTCCTGCCAGCAGTTTTCTGATAACCTTGGTTGCTCTGCAGCAAGGTTAGTGGCTGTGTTTACTGAAACTACAACTTGATTTTTCTGCTCTCTCTCTCAGCTTCCATCCGACTCCCTGCTTTTCCTTGTCATCTCCTTACTGCTTGGGTTAATAAGCTTGCCTTCTACATGCAAAAACTACATATTCTTTTTTTACATTTATTTTTTAAAGCATAATTGAGAGAGAGAGAGAGTGTGTGTGTGTGTGTGTAAATGCTCATAATGGGGCCAGCATTGTGGTGTAGAGGTTAAAGCAGTTGTCTGCCACACCAGCATTCTGTGTGGGTTCCAGTTCTTATTCTGGCTGCTCTGCTTCTGATCCAGCCCTCTGCTAACGGCCTGGGGAAACAATGAGGGATAGCCTGGTGTGTGGGTCTCTGCTACCTCGGCCTGGCTGTTGCAGCTGTTTGAACCAGCGATTGGAAAATCTCTTTGTCTCTCCTCCTGTGTCTTTGTAACTCTTCCAAACAAATAAATAATCCTTGCGGGGAAAAAATATGCTCATAATATAAATGTATTCCCATGTGCAAACACATTCTGTGATTGTCATAGTTAGTGACAGATTGAGGAAATGGAATCTTAAAATATCCAAATATGTTCTAGGAAGACATGCTTGTTGAGTAGGCATTTATCTGACACATTGAAATGACCCTCTTGTTTGTGTTGGCATGTAGTCCAGAACTGAAATTTTATTTACTTTTAGTGTTTGTGTAGAATTCTCATAATGGATCATATCTTTAAAATAAAGCTTACTTTTTCTCCAACCTATGTCTGTAGAAAGACCCAGTAATTGGTATAATTTGTAAGAAAAGCATTATAATGTGTACATAGCCACTTACTTAGCATCACTTGTCCAAGTAACCATACACTTGGGTGAAAAAAATCTTTTTGGAAAGGAGATTTTTATAGAAATCCAGGGAGTGTTGCTTGGCAACTCTTAATAGGTGTTTGTCGAGTATATGCTATGGGAATGTATTGAGCATTTTAGCAAAGTCTAAAGAGAAGAGCATATCTTCGCTGCATGCTGTTTCTTATTATTTGAGGACATGGAAGTTATCCATGGAACAGCATGGGAACAATATTGTATTAAATACAGTATTATGCTCTGCAGTGAAGTTTGGGCATAGCATGATCCATAAACCCATAGACATGATTTCATTAGACGTGGCATTGGTTTCTGCAGATGGCACCCAGTTTCGTTACCATTAGTAGTTGTTTCTTTTTTTTTTTTTTTTCAGTAGATCTTAATCCTCTCTTGTGTTTGTTAGTACTGGAACACATCAACACAGAGTGAGCAGCCACTGTTTCGGCATCTAAAACTGACTCACAGCACGGATGAAAGATGAGTTTAGAATAAAATGTATATCTGAGTCAAATGCCAGCTGTGTTAATTCTTAACTCCGTGCCATCACTGAATCTCAGTTTTCCCATCAAAAACATTGGGATGCTAGTTACTAATTCACAGATTTCTTACCATTTTATTATTTGGTAGCACACAAATTTTGTTTTCTCACTAAGTTCAATCCTGCAGGAAACAGGACTGTCAGAGTAAATGAGCTTTAACATTTAAGTTATATCCACAGCACTTGTTCCTGTGCAGATCACTGAACTTGTGCCTGTCCTCTTACAAATCCTTGCACGCTAACTTCAGATAATCAGATCACAAAAGAAATTTATAAATGGGAAGATTGGGAATTTTCAAGAACTATAGTTTAATCTCAAGCTTAGAAAGATAAACTTTCTGTAAGTGTAACAGTATAAAGCTTAAACAAATAGAAAACATAAAATTAAAATAGAACTATTTTAATTTAAAGTTAACCAACCATGGTTTGAAAGACAAACCTTTACCTATTGTTCTTTTGGATCCAAGCTCCTACCTTCAAGAAAACTTCTCTGGCCATTCAAATCTACATTAATCTTTTCCTCATTGAAAATTAAATTTCTCTTCATTATACACATTTCTTACTTTTTAAAAAGATTTTTTAAATTTTTATTGGAAAATCAGATTTACAGAGAGAAGGAGACAGAGAGAAAGATCTTCCGTCTTCTGGTCTGCTTCCTCCCAACCCCCCAAAGCGGCTGCAACAGGTGAAATTTAACCAATCCGAAGCCAGAAGCCAGGAACTTCCTCCAGGTCTCCCATGCAGATGTGTGGTCCCAAGCCTTTGGGCTGTCCTGGACTGCTTCCTTAGGCCACCAGCAGGGAGTCAGATGGCAAGTGGGGCCACTAGGACACAAACGGCAACCATAGAGGATCCAAAGACCTTGCCTTGAATGTCTTTGTTCTCTTCACGGTACTTCAGTGGAGCTTTCCACAGAATAGGCATTGAGCTGATATCCACAGAATAGGCATTGTGCACTTAGACTGTTGCACTTGAGGAGTGTGGTCAGACTATGGGGGGAATTCTGGCTTCTTCCTTCAGTGCACCCCTTACTCGAAAGTTGTTGACTTTGAAATATGTACCTCCAGTTTGTTGTTAAACAGTCGAGTGGCTGACTTGCAGTGTGCCCCTGAAGTGATGGAACTGTAGTGAAAACGTGTGGGCAGTAGACCGGTGTCAATGACTGCACATGTAAACTAGCACTGAATAAAGTCCAATGAGTGCATCCTGTTTGACACTTTTACACCGCACTCATTTCGCTAAGAGATGGGTAGAGAAAGCCATGTTTAAAAATGGTTTTGTATTTTGCTTCAACACCATTCGTGCATCACTGACTGGTGCTTGAGCGCCTGCTTGTTAACTTTCTAACATTTCTGGTTTGCAAGGTATTTGTAGTAGACCAGGCAGTTCCAATGGATCAGGTAGTTGGAATAAACTTCCATATTTGGTAAGGACTAAAGAGAGTAAAGATTGGATATTTACTGAATCCCTTCCTTGGGTAGTAGACTGAATGGGCTGAGATGTGTTCGAACGAGTCCGGTTGTTTCTCTGAATCTTTTGTCTAAAATGTCTCCCTGTGTGAGAAAGTAAGACTAGTCTTAAGGGGCCTGATATTGGTTCGTTTGTGCTTTCTAGAATGATTATGATTGTCTTTTCTTTGAGGCTTGTAAGGGGGAATTGTGGGATATTAGATGAGTAAAAGTTAAAGGGGAGGCCTGTAGTTTTTCACTTTTTTCTCCTGTATGACCTGATTAGTTCTGAGAATGGATTTCAATGGTTGGGGACTTTGGAAACAGGTATAGTAGTTAACAATATAGTTTTAGTCCCCAAGGTAATGAAGTGTTTGTATTATTAGGTAATTGAAGTTTTCTTGTTGAGAGCATGTATACTAGTTAATACTTAATAAAATCAAATAGCTATAATACCATGTTTCCAAAATGTCTCTGCCTTCTTTGATATGTTTAGAACTAATTAGCTTTAGCTTCATGTCGCCTAAATATAGACACTTAGAAGGATTTATGATGCTGCTTTTATGTTATTTTTGCAGTCTAGTCATTTGTTTTTGAGCTCTAATTTGTTTTATGGGAACCTGCTCCATTTTTGTACAATACCTGAATAAAGTCATATTAAACCATATTTGGCACACTTTATTAGCTCTTCCTGTCACTTCTTCAAAGGTAAAGATTGATACATTTTGGTAAAGTTTGTCTTCAGGCTTCTTAGCTTCACTTCACTGTTTCAAATAATTCCTGCTAAAACATCTTCCCTCATATTCTCCATCAAATTTGGACCCAAGAAAAGGACTGTTACCTTGCCAGTCTTGGTAATTCTTCCGGGTTTCTGAACTTAAGTTCATGTTTCTAATCATAACCTGCGATGGTAGTGCCCTGTTACAGGCATCTCAGACTTCACCAAGCTGCGAACATATCACAGGTCTATAGATCACTGGAGAAGAAAACTGAAAAAAACGAAACAAAACACTAGCATGAGGAGAGGTCTTCAAAAGATCAGTTTTTCTTCTTCCCACAAGGTCCTCCAGCTGTTTCTGGTCACACACTCAGAGGTGCTTGCTGGCTTTGGTTCTGACTGGGACAGTGGCTCGATTCAGCAGCCTACAGTGGCACCAGTTCTGTACCTGGTGCATCACAGACCACTTAGACTAGAAGCTGTAACTCAGAATTCTGAACTCTGTGGATCTTTTGTAACCCTACAGCAGCGCAGTTCTGTTGCCAACATTTTGATTTAGGTCTAGCATTTGTCTTTCAAAATGAGTGAAGGAGAGGGGTGAGCAATATCCTCCAAATCTGGATCTAGCCATATGGCTTTTTCCATAGAAAGAGAAGGGAGGGCCAGGCGCGATAGTGTAGTGGTTAAAGTCCTCGCCTTGCACGCCCAGGATCCCATATAGGCACCAATTCTAATCCCAGCAGCCCTGCTTCCTATCCAGCTCCCTGCTGTGGCCTGGAAAACAGTCGAGGACGGCCCAAAGCTTTGGGACTCTGCACCTGAGTAGGAGACCCGGAAGAGTTCCTGGATCCTGGCTTTGGATTGGCTCAGCTCCAGCCATTGTTGCCGCTTGGGGAGCAAACCATTGAATGAAAGATCTTCCTCTCTGTATATCCACTTTTCCAATACATAAATAAAAGAAAGAGAAGGGAATACTTTTTGAGATGCTTGCAGTACCTTCCACCTTCCTTCTATCTGTAGATGGGGCGGCAGAAGAAGGTGTATAAGAGGAGTTGTATTTATTAAGTTCTTAGAAGCCTAAATAAATATGTCAAAATTGTTAATAAGATCTAAAGTGGCTCACTGTTAGAAATTTTGGTGTTAACAATAATGCTTTGCAAGATAATTCAGATGTGTTCTATTTTTAGTTGTGTTATTTTCCAGTGAATGGAGATGATAGTTTATATTTCCTATTTAATTGAATTTCTGTTTGCTTGATAAAATAATGCTGGGTATTCCTGGGTTTCCCTGGTGCATATTTATTTATAGGTCTGTCTAGGGAAGGCTGAGGCTATGTAAGAAAAAGCCAGCAGCATGCTGTGTGACACTATGCTCTGGGAGCTTGCAATGCCAAAATAGTGTTGTGAATAACAACACTTCAGTTGAAATGTAATCTCTTAGGAGCTCCAATCCAGCGTATGTTTTAAATCACAATTGTGCTTTTCATTTTGATTATAGAGAAATAAGAACAAAAAAATATGTTGTGTTCTGACAAAGATAGACATTTTGTATATTTCGGAGCTATTTCAAAATCTTGAAAACCTTGTTCTGTTGATACACACTTAGTGGACACTCTTCAGAGTGAATGGTTGCCCCCAAAAGGAATCGTATTCATATGGTTTGTTTTGGTAGACTTTGTAGGCAGGAGGAAGGACGTAGCAAGAATACATTAGAATTAAAAGTGAAAAGATTTTCTCATTGTTAGGAAGTGAGAAGCAGTGGCTTATTTATTTTTTTATCCTTCCTTATTTCCAAAGGTTGCAAGTTGGTGATGGGTCTTATGTGATATTAAATCCTTTAGCTTATGGGCTTGCTATAAAGTCTTAAATAGTGTTCTAAAAAGCTCAACTGCTGGCTTGATTTATCTTGCCTTGGTTAAAAAGTTCAATGCAGGGTGTTAGTATTAGCCTAGAGGCTAAAATACTAATTAAGGGGCCTGTTGCTATAACCCAGTGGCTAAAGCCCTTGCCTTGTATGCACCGGGATCTCATATGGGTGCCAGTTCTAATCCTAGTGGCCCCACTTCCCATCAAGCTCCCTGCTGTGGCCTAGGAAAGCGTTCCAGGACAGCCCAAAGCCTTGGACCCCTGCATGCACATGGGAGACCCAGAAGAGGCTCCTGGCTCCTGGCTTCAGATCAGCACAGCTCCAGCCATTGCAGCCACTTGATGGAAATCTTCTTCTCTGTCTCTCCTCCTCTTGGTATATTTGAATTTCCAATAAAAATAAAAAGTAAAATCTTTAAAAGAAAAAAAAAGATATTCGTTAAGATGCTCATGTCCATTATCAGAGGGCCTGGGTTTAACACCCACCTGCAGCTCCTGGCTCCAGCTTCCTTCTGGTGCTGACCCTGCAAGGAGAGTGATGGTTTGAGTAGTTGGGTTCCTGCCATCTGCATGTGAGACCTGGGTTGAACAGGTATCTGGAGAGTGAATCATTTGTTGGGAGCTATGCATATACAGTCTAAAATACTGTGCTATAGAATACCTAGTGCAAAATGGAGGACAGGCCTTTAGCTAGCAGTTAAGATTGCTCACATTCTACATCAAAGGGGTTCCTAATTCCAATTTCTCGCTAATGCAGTCCTCTGAAGACAGTGATGATGGCTCAAGGAATTTTGTTCTGGCCACCCACAAAGGAAGCCTAGGTTATCCTCCAACTCTTGACTTCACCCCAACCCAGCTGTGGCTAGTGTAAGCATTTGAGAATTGATCCGGTGGATTAGAGTACTGTTTCTTACAAATAAATAACATATAAATAAATGTTTTCAAATGGAAAGTGGGCAAAATAATTTTAACTAGATGTTGTGTATAGATTGCAAGCCACAGTTGTTAATATTTAGGGCTTTACTTCTTTCTCAATCCTCAGTTTCTTCATAATTTTTCCATCTATAGCACAGGTTAGAGGAAGGTGTCAGACTTTTATGCCAGTGATTAGATTAATTTTCTTTAGAGGTTTTTCTCTCTCTCTCAAAACAATGCTGAATAGGTTCTTTTTTTTTCCCTGAAGTTTTTTTCTTAATTATATGGCCTTATTTTAGAAGGTACTGTTTTTCATTTCATTTTATTTTTATAAACAGGAAGTCCAGCTTTGCCTTTGTTATTGAAATGTCACAAATTACCAGGAACAGTTAATCGGCACGTGGTCACATGCTTCACACTGACCTTTGTCCGTAATGAATCGCCTATATGAAAGTGCTCTCGTAAGACTGTATCACCTGTTGACATCATAGCTGTCTTAATATAAGTAGGCTGTATGATGTTTGCCCAGTGATGAAATTGCCCAATTCATTTCTAGAAGGTGCCATCATCCTTAAGCAGTGTGTAACTGTGAGTGCTATTTGAAGACAGGTGTATTGGGTATAAAGTTATAAACTTGTTGTTTAACTTTTCACGTTCTGAGCATGCTGTTAAGTAGGAAATTCTAACTACCAACAACCAGTAGAGATTTTTTTTTTTACAACTAGCAGAGATTTTTAAAAGGTTTTATCTAGAAGAGATTGCTACCTGAAGTTCTATGTCAGAAGGAGCCAATGTACTGTCATTACAGATGGGGACCTCTGAAAGTGGGTCCCCGAGTTCCCTGTTATTTAACTGTTGTTAAAAGTCCCTCAGTGTCTGTGTGTGAGCAGCAGAATAATAAAACCTGCTGGGTAGTTTGTTCTGGCCTAGACGCCATTGCTCGTAGGGTGTCGTGCGTTCCCTGCCTAGTGTCCAGCAGACATTAGTGGCAGTGATGATTATACAGGTTTTCACAATGACTGTTGGCTACCTGGAAATAAGCACTATTGCAGAGATGAGGCAGAGCCTGCCCAGCGTCTGCAGTAAGAAGAAAGCCACAAATGGAAAAGAGATGAAACCACTTAAAAAGAGTAATCAACAAGGAGATGGAAGAACTATTAAAATACTTTTGTGGATCTTAATACCCTGTGTCCTTTGGTGGCCCTAAGCGTTTATTTGGTTAAAACAGACATGTGGTAGATTCTGGTTAGGTATTGCTTTGTAACAAATCCCAATTAGTAACTAAAAACAGCAGTCACTTTTTAAAATCTCTGCAAGCTGCAAATTTAAAAATATATGTTTTTAATTTATTTGAAAGGCAGAGAGAGACAGACATCTTCCATCTGCTAGTTCATTCCTTAGGTACCCACAACAGCAAATAGTAGGCCATGAGTAATTCAGGAGCCCAGAACTCAAACCAGGTCTCCTAGGTGGGTGACAAGAATCAAAGTATTAGAGCTATCACCTGCTTTTTCCCAGGATGCTGGTTATCAGGAAACCAGAATCAGGAGATGCTGCTGCATAGGGCTGTGAGGGTCATGAGTCTCAGTCCCTGTGCCAAATGCTTGCCACAGGTTTTTGCAAGGTGATTGGTCCCAACAAAGAGATTCTTGCTCAGGGCATCTTGTGTGGTTGTGATTGGGTGACAGCTGGGACTTCTTTTGACATGTTTCCCACTGTGTGTGTGACCTCAGTCTCCCAAGTACATTGTGATTTCCTTAAGTGAGCTAGAAGAGAATCCAGGTGGCAACTATATTATCTTCTTAAGACCTCATCTTCCCCCCCCCCCCAAGATATATTTATTTTGATTGGAAAGCTAGATTTACAGATAGGAGAGACAAAGGTTTTTCCATCCACTGGTTCATTCCACAAATGGCTGCCACGACTGGAGCTGTGCCAGTCTGTAGCCAGGAATTTGTATCAGATTTACTATGTGGATGCAAGACCCCAAGGCATTGGGTCATCCTCCACTGCTTTCCCAGGCCGAAATCAGGAAGCTGGATGGGAAACAGAGTAGTGGGACACTACCCAGCATCCATTTGAGATGCTAGCACCTGCAGGTAAGGGTTAGACAGTTGAGCCATTACATAAGCCCCAAGATCTAGTATTAGAAGTTACATGTCAGTATTACCTCTGTATTCATAAGCCCCTCCAGATTCCAGGGATCATAGGAAGAATATCATCACCTTCATCATATTGTGACAGTAAATAGGGTATTAGATACTTGAAAGTCTAGAAAACACAATGTTCCATTGACTTCATTCTGTAAGAATTCACCTCCCTTCCATGTGCAAAGTGCATGTAGCCCTTCCCTCAACACTCTCAGTTTGCATCCTGTTTACACTGTAACTGAGGGCAGGGCCTTATTGTCAAATCTATGTGTGGATCAGGTACTCCAAATGTGGTTCTGGATGGTCAGCCTCTGACAGGTGTCGATTTGAAGCTCTCTTCCCTAAGGGTAAGTGCCTGCCCTACATTCTCACAGCGCTCAGGTAGGAGGTCCATAGGTTGGATACTGTTCACACCAGTTATTGGATGAGAGCAGTTAGGAAAGCCATCTCTACAAATGGCGCTGGTTCTTTGGTCAGGGCTTAGTCTGTCTCTGGGGTCACCTGATAGCAGTGTTTTTGTAAATTACTTTTGCTAGGTGGTTTTAGAGCTGTTCACCAAAGTGCTTCTTTGTACTGAAAAGTGAGAAGTGTATCCCTCAATTCCTGGGGGACCCCGTGGCAAATTGTAACTTCCTTGAACTCTCATGTTTTATACTTGAAGCTTGCTTATATTTTAAATTCTACTGTAGAGTAAATATATCTGCTTATTGTAAGACTACTTTTTTCCGTAACTCCAAGAACAACACACTCCAGGGAGTTATGCTAAATTTTACTTCAAACATGAAGTAACACTGTTAAATATTCATTGCCATTGTAATCACAGTCCATGATGACTGGAAAAGCTGATTTCTGTAATGCACCTATAAAGCAGTGAATGCATGTGAGCACAATAGTGTTGCTTTTAGAATTTCTTGATTCACTAAAATTTCTCAGAAACATTTGAGGGAATCCAGGACCATTGTCCTAAATTGTATGCTATGCTGTCACATTTCTCAGAGAAACTTTTTTTTTTTTTAAAGATTTAGTTTTATTACAAAGTCAGATATACGGAGAGGAGGAGAGACAGAGAGGAAGATCTTCCATCTGATGAGAATCAGTCCCCAAGTGAGCCGCAACAACGGCTGGTACCACGCCAATCCGAAGCCAGGAGCCAGGAACTTTTTCCAGGTCTCCCACACGGGTGCAGGGTCCCAAGGCTTTGGGCTGTCCTTGACTGCTTTTGCAGGCCACAAGCAGGGAGTTGGATGGGAAGCAGGGATGCTGGGATTAGAACCGGTGCCCATATGGGATCCCGGCTTGTTCAAGGCGAGGACTTTAGCTGCTAGGGCACCGTACTGGACCCTCAAAGAGAAACCTTTAAGACAATTACAGAGATACCCGTCATACAATATGCAAGGCCAAAGCTTTAATAGGTGAATTTAAACAATCCTGTTTTATCTCTGACCAAGAATTTAAGAGTTTTACAACTTCTAGGTAAAACGACTTTTTAAAAAACAATTTAATTGCAAATTTCCAGTGTTATTATAATTAGCATCTTTTCTACATTGTTACTGCCTAAAATTTGTTGAAACTTTTTTTGCAACTTGATGTTAATCATTTTCAGATATTTTATGAGTATTTGGTAGTTTTTGTTTTATTTTAGTTTAATTTTCAGGTTGCAGTAAATACCCACATATTCACAATAATGTGGCTTGTCAACTATTGGTTAAGTGGCCTCTTATTTTTTTTGTGTCAGTAAACTGTGATAGTCTCCCGCTGCTTTGGTTCTGTGTATTTGACCTTGTGTAGCTCTTACTGTTTCTATTTCATGATAGCTAACAGCTGTGTTGTTTGGAGCACTGACATTCATAATTGTTATATTTTAATTGTAAGTCACACCTAAGGGACTGCCTTAAGTATGCGTTTGATAGCTATGTTACTTTATACGTTGTCTTTCTTAAATGAACTTTGGTTTAACCATGGAACAGTACTAACAGATGCTTCAACATATTGAGGTTTTAACTTTTTGTTATTTTTTTCTCTGATTACCAATGTAATACTGCTTATCAGTGTATAAAATTTGAAAAATATATAAATGACTCAGGGAAAAAATGTATCTACCATACATTCAAAGGAAAGCTACTCACAGTGCAGAAGAGGAAAGGAAAACTCCTGAAGCCATTGAATTTCTTCAGTGAACTATCCTGCCCATTGCTTAAAGGTTAGAATTGTAGTGCACGTCTAACATTTGGGTAGGTCATTACAGTTTATTTGGTTGGTTGGTTTTATGATTAGTCTGACAATGCCCCCAGAAAAGGCCGAAAAAACTTCCTGTTCATGTATTGCCAAGTCAGTGTTTATTTACTGAATGATTTCATGAGCTCTGTGTCTGAAACACTTACAGCCTGGGACCTGTTCCCTTCATTTGAAAGATGGAGGATTACTGATAACCAAAGCAAAGATCCTGTAACACAGTACTGAACGAAAGAGAAGAATTTCCTTTCCTAAAGACATTTTTAACTTTCATCTTCTTTTTTTGGTGATTTTTTTTAACCCTGCCAGTATGCATTCTTTGTTAAAATGTGACTTAAATCCAAAAAGTATTTTGTGTTAGATTTTCATAACTAAACAAGTATTTGTGGGAAGAAAGAACATTTATTTCCGTGTATAGTTTTGGAGAGCCACAGTCCAATGCCCAGTTCTGCCGTTACTCTGGCCTGTAATGAGGGCAGTGGGTGATGGACATGCAGAGCGGGTTGGTGGACAGGAAACAGAGCAAGTCAGGGAGCACATGTAAAAAAAACCTCTTTTTATAGAACTACCATCTGAGGGCAAGTTCCCAATGACCATAAAATGTCCCACCTAGCCTACCTATCTAGTTACCATAAGTAGATCAAATCCTTATCTTTAATCCATTCATTTTAATCTATTAACCATTAAAATAAGACTTTAGGAGCAAGCCCTAAATGCATGAACCATAGAAGGGGATACTGAAACTATTATCCTACACAGTTTTTTTAAAAAATTTTTTTTATTAATTGCATTGCATCATGTGATACAGTGTTATGGGCACTGGGATTCCCCCCACCCCTCCCCGAACCCTTCCCCCATGGTGGATTTCTCCACCTTGTTGCATTACCACAGTTCAAATTCAGTTGAGATTCTTTCATTGGAAGTGTTTACCAAGCATTAAGTCCAGCATTTTATTATCCTGGTGAGTTCAATGATTTCTTGGTGAGACCATCTCTGGTCTGAAGGTAAAGCTGGCAAAGTATCATCCCAATCAATTAAAATCCCCAACATAACATCAACAACAATTTATAATATTATGGCATTAATTGACATGGTATTGATTAACCGATATGTTAATAGGAAAATGCAGGTTCTTAACCACATCCTGTGACTTCTTCATAGACATTTCAATTTTGGTTTTTATTCAGCCAGGTTCTATATACCTCAAAATGGCTATAGATTACTATTCAGGTATCTCGTGTCTATTTTCATTTTAGTATTTAGCTGTTTATAGTGTTGAAGCATGATTTTGCTGAACTTGGTTGTTTTTCAGGTGGTCTGAACTGGCTTATAACTCTAGCAACACATGTGTCATCAGTTTAGGTACAAAACATTTTTTTTTAGGATGGGTGTGCAGAGAAATCACCAATACCCAGTGAGGCATAACTAATCTTTGTGTCCCACCACAATTTTAAGCATTATTTTTATTACTTTAAAATTTTGTTTAATTGATTCAGAAAGACAACATAGAAACAGAAGCAGATCCAGAGAGATCTTCCATCTCTTGGTTCACTCCCCAAATGCCACAGCACCAAGGGTTAGGCCAAGGACAGGTCTCCCATGTATGTTATCACCAATTCAGGGGGATGAGAATAGGGAGGTCGTAATTATACTACTTTGAGCAATTATCTCTAGAGTATATGCTGTTATATAATATCAGATGCTTAATTATAACTATCTGGTAGAAATTTAGAATGCTTTAGACATGGAAGTGATGAGAAGTTCTAATTATGAGTAAATAATTTTTTAGATAATTAGTGTTGACTCACAGTACTTTCAGTCTTTTTTATTCTTGAAGGTATTTCTAACTGGTAATAATCAGTTCCACTGATTTTATTGATACTCTGTAGTGACTATAAGTGATTCTTAAGTGGTTATTTTCCTGGGCTCTTCAGAGACAGTATAAAGAATAGAAATCTATTTTGATCATCTGGGATTACAATATAAAGCTGTAGGAACAAAAATGCTTATTACAGTTTTCTAGTGAGGGGTTGGGTTAAGTCAGTGCTTGGGTTAACCACATCTCATATTGGAATGCCTGGTTATAAAACCAGCTTCTCTGCTTCCCATCTGGCATCCTGCTACTGTGCTCACATGCTTGGCTCCCTTGCACTCACTCAAGAGACAAGAATCCAGTTCTATCTTTAATTGGCAGCTTGGCCTACCACTGGCTGTTGGGGGCATTGGGGGAGTGAACTAGTGGGTGGAAGATCTCTCTCCATCCATGTCTTTGCCTTTCCAAATAAAAAAAAAGAAAGAAAGAAGTAACAAAATATTTGGAAGACCTTTCTAGTCAAGACCTTAAGTATTATCTAATCCAATCCTCAGGAAAAAGAGGGAGAAACTAAAGTTCAGAGAGAAGTCATGGTCTGAGCAAGTGTTAGCACTCAACTTAAAGGCCTGGCCTTCTGATGACAGCCCACATCCTTCACTATTTCCTGTGAGGTGTCAGCTGACTCCACCCATACACTTCTTAGGCTATGTTTTGCAAATCATTTGACAGTTTGTTGTCTTGGAAATTGCTACTTTCTTTTTAAAAGTAGAAAATATGATACATATCCTGTTTCTCGAGGGTTCTAGGTAATGAGTTCCAGGTAACTCTTAATTAAGCATGTTTTTCCTCATTCAGGCAAGACTTCCTTTGAGGATACCTATGTGTACCTGTGAGAATTGTGATGCCAGGTGTTCAGCTCAGAAATGGAACCTTCTGCAGCTGGGAGACTGATCGGTTCTGTTCTGAAGGCTAGAAGGCAGTTCCCGGTGGCCTTCTAGGTCTCACTCGTACCTTCGCAGGAGACAAATAGCTCTGACAGCGGATTCTGAGTGTGCCCGGAGGCTTCTTCCTGCCTCCTTGGAGGGCATCATCGCTCATTGCTTTAGCAGCCTCAGCATTTTCAGTGATAGAGTAGGGATAAAGAATGAAGAAGGATTTTGTTGGTCTCATTTCCATTTAAAAAGTATCTTCTGCTTAATATAAATCAACTTTGTTTTGAATTTTCTTTTAAAAACAAAAAAAGATTTATGATGGGCTCAAAAAAAGCCTGACTGCTGCAGCCAAGGTTCCTTAATGATGTCTTAAAAAATCTTCAGTGAATCTGGCAAGCGTCTGAACGAGGCCTGGAATTTGTAATTACACCAGAAGCTCGTGAACAGAAAATGATGGTAAAGCCTTAACTGCTCTGTGGAGTATCCACTCGCAATCTGCCCCGCTTTGATGTGCTCTTCCTGTATGAAGTTTCAGTGGATATGCTGTCAAAAGCTATGTCCATCCTTTTTTAGTCACTAAAGCTTGACTTTCTACTTTGTGCCTTTATTTGAACTTTAAAAGTGATGTTTGTTTTCCACCTTATTCTATAAATGCCTGTGAAAAAGGATCTGATTAATAACTTGACTCTTTTGCAAAAACATCACCACTTGAACTTAGCTGTATTTATAACTCCTGAGTAAGGATAGCAAGCATCGCATTTTTCAGCATCGCATTCATTCCCTGCACAACCTGCAGTCATGAACGAAAAGAATTATATCTTACTTTAGTGTTTTGTTATGTCATTCATGAGACATTGTTCCTGTCATTCATTTATAATAGAATAATCCTCCACCCACTTTTTTGTAGGTTTTATTGTAAGAGAAGATAGGTATAAATGGAATAATTTTGAAAAGCAAAATTAGGTGGGCCTTTCTGTATGGATAATCCATCTTGGCTTAAATTATTTGAAGGCGAATATAGCTCATAGAGTAATTGGTTTGTTGTTTGCTTCCTGTGTGTGTTTTAGGGAGAATGTCTTCACAAAAGCAGCATTACCCATTCTTCCTGTTTTTCTTTATCCAGTTGATGTCCTGCCATCCTGCCCACACAAGCACACACTCTTGCTTGTTTTGGTAAATACTCAGTGTGCCTGAAGAAGCTGCAGTTGGGGAAGGAACTGACAAATATTTGCCACCAAGGAAAAAAAATCCAAACTCAAAGATCTGGCCTTGTTTAGTTTGTTCTTCAGTACCATCCTCTGCTTTTAAATAACCATACAAGCTGAAAGTCTGGGAAAGGGAACTTTTGTTCAGAGAAGTTTCTGTAATAAATAACTTAAGCTTCAATTTTGTATCTTCTTAATATTTTATTACAAAAATTGAAAACCTTTCTGAGAGTTGAAGGAATAGTTTAATGAATGCCATGTCTTCATTTCTGGTTTCAACAGTTACAAATGGATGGCCAGTCTTATTTCATTTTTACCTCCATTTATTTTCCCAGCACATATATAGTATACTTTCTTATGCAAATTGTTTATCATTGTTTTCCCTTAAGCACTTCATTATATTTCTCTGACTCATAAGGATAGCCATAGTAGTAAAATCATAATATTTTTTAAAGTTTTATTTATTTTTATTAGAGGAGAGACAAAGAGCAAAGGAAAGAGAGAATTCCATCATCTGGTTCACTCCCCAAATGTCTGCAATGAATGGAGTTGGGCTGGTCTGAAGTCAGGGGCCTGTAGCTTCTTCGATGTCTCCTACATGGTTGCAGGGGCCTAGGGACTTGGGCCATCATTCACTGACTTCCCGGGAACATTAGCAGGGAGCTGGATCAAAAGTAAAGCATCTGAGACTCAAAGCAGCACCCATATATGAGATTCTAGTGCCATAGTTGGGAGTTTAGTTTGCTGTGCTACTACACCAGCCTCAATTGATATGTGCATGTGTGTGAATTATCTATATGAATGATAACATATACATGTGTGTATTTGCACATATATGTACATGTGCATATATGTGCATGTGTGTGCAAAATACATATATGTATGTTGCATGTGGGAAATATACGTATATATCTGCATATATATGTGTTTTGAAAATGGTATTTGAAGTTTATTTGGGTGAGAAAAATTTTGAGATCCATATCTATAACGGGTCTTCAAAAGCTCATGGAAATCACATGTTATCTAAAGATATCAAGATTTTTTGCATCCAAATAAACATATCTCACTTTTATAGTACATTCATTTTATTTTTGATGACGTTTACATAGCCAAGAGGGATGCATGCCCATGTGGCCCACTAATTAGAGTGGGGAAGGTCTAGGGATGGGGGAAAGTGAATTAAGTAACTGCCTCCAATCTCCTTTTGTCTTCCAGTATCTAAAGAAAGCTTGGAGAGAAGGGGAAAAGGTTGCTCCCAGCAGCCCAACCACTTAGTACCCAGGAATGGAGGAAGGTTACCTGATGTCATCCCAGGGTCCCAATATGGAGCATACTCTGACAGTACAGCTCAAGTGGTTTTGATAGTTCTCAGATGCTGTTGATTTTGTTGCTCCAAGGTTAAAGAAATCCTTCCAAGGTCTGTTGGCTGACATAGTCCATCTTAGTGTCTCCATTCACCCAGATGCTCACTGTCAAAGTCTGGCTGGGAGAACTATCCAGCTTGTTCTGCCTTCCATGGTACTGGATATCCTCTGCATTAAACTGGTTGTCGTATTCCCCGTAGGCATCTGGGCATGCCGTCCATCACACTGTCTTCAGGAACTGCACTCCACAGTCAGATCCCAGGTCTTGCAGTTTTCACCATGGTTTGAGTTCTGAGTCCATTGATCTGGTTGGAGGGGGTTCCCAAAGAAACCTTGCCAGAGGTGACCCCAACTGACTGCTGTGTGTGCCAGCCAGTGAAGAACTTTTGGGTCACTTACACAGTGTAGATGGCAAATGTGGATAGTTTTTTTGGAGCATTACCCCAGTTTGTCTAGGTTATCCTTTTTAATAGTCTGAATAGTGCAACTCTTAAGGGTGACCTTTGCTTTGGCATTGAATGTGGTTTCTGTGTCACTAAGGAACAATACTGACTGTATTGCTTTTCATGTGTAGTAGTAGCATGTTCATTGATCATTTGGAGGTCTAGGCAAATTTAAACCCTGCTTTGGGCCACAAATAATGAAGTGGTGGATCTGTAGATTTAAGGAGAAAGGAGATGCATATACATTAATTTATAGTAATTGAGTAACCCCTTCTCTGAAAATTCAAAATCCAAAGTGATACAGCCCCAACTTGTTGCAGTGCTCATATGGGATGCTGGTACCACAGGTGGTGGCTTAACCTTCTGTGCCCTCCAAAACTTTTGAATGCCCACATCATTCCACTGTTGTAAGATTCCACTCCTGGCCTGATCCAATGATGGGTAGCAGTCAAAACATAAGCTCACTGAAAATACTGCATAAAATCAGTGCCAGGCTATGTTCAAAAGATACATATGAAATATAAATTTTATATTTAGATTTGGATATCATTATACACGTGCAGATAATCCAAACTCTGAAAAAAATCAAAATCAGAAGCATTCCTGGTTCCAGTAAAATGACGTGTTCAGCCTGTACCATCAGCAGAACTGATGCTGAAATGAGAATTTAAAGAAGCATATTACTTCAGGTTAATGGTGACATCTTACTGTCTTCCCATTGTGGCTATTACATTTCTCAAATCTTTGTTGTTGTTGTTAATCTCTACTGCTTCTCTGTGGAATTGGTAACTTTGAATGTGATATAAACCAAGAAAACTAATGCAGTTCACTGAAGTCCAATGAGTTTTTTTTTTAATTTGTCATTTTTATGATAAAAGGAGGTCATCATGTTATAATCAAGGTCTAAATCTTAGTGCCCAAGAAACTCAATTCTAAATTGTTCACTGGAGCAGTGAACCCAATGCTTTGATTTTTCTGCCTCCTTTTACTCTTTTTGTCCTATACCTATATTGTCACCCACTCTTTTTTATTTTCCCCCCACACGTACAGAAGCTTTGCTCAGAAAATAGACCTGTTGTAAAGTTCACTGAAGTCTTACCTGGTTGTCCTCGGGGGCAAACAACAGGCCCTGATGACCGTTTCTCATCCTAACCCAGAAACCTGTGCTATTCATAAAACCACAGACCCTGTTAGTATGTGTTTGTAGGGACCCTGAGGACCGCTTCCCTTCTGACCCCGGAACCAGGAATATTCATAAAGCCACAAACCCTGTTAGCATGTGTTTGCAGTTTTTAGCAAGATAACCTAAGGAAATGGAAAAGATTCGGAAGGAGGATCATTGATTTCTGTCCAGATCCTGTCTGCTTACTTAAACATGTGACTACATTTCCAAATAGAAGCAGTCACTTAGATACCTTCTAGTCAATAAGCGTCATGAAATAGAAAACTTCATAGCCTTATATTAACGAGCATTTTTTTTCTTGATGGTAGACAGATTATTTCTTTCAGGAACATTTAGGGGAAGAATAACCTGAATTTAAATATTAGCCATGCCTTACAATATGGTAGTATCACCATTCGTGGCTGTTAAGTTTCATCATTGTATTCAGCAGTTGATTTACCTTTTCTTCCAAGTACTTTGAAACTCGGCCAGGTACTCTTGTCTTTGGCTTCGGATGCAGGTATCCTTATCAGCCAAATAAAAAAGGTTTTAAGTCAATGTTTGTCCTGAAATTAGTTGAGTCTACTGTAGACATTTATCTGGGAGGGAGGGGCAGTCATGGGTGTTTGCAAGGGTGGGCATTTAGCCCAGTGCTGTGACACCTGAATCCCATATTGCTGTGCTTGAGTTAAGTACTCACCTCCAGCTCCAACTTCCTGGTCATAGAGATCCTGGGAGACAGGGTTTCTGCCAGGCTTCCAGCTCTGGCCCCCATCCTAAGACCATTGTAGGCATTTGGAAGATGAGTCAGCAAGTTGGAGTGTCCTCTGTCTCTGTGCCTCTCAAATTTATTTTTTTTAATATTTATAATATCTTAAGCTATAGTTTGCAATCTGACTTAAAAATTCAGTTCCCATAAAATTGTATTGAATTTTCATATTCATAGAACAGATACCTGCTAGATGGAAAAAAAAAAAAAAAGAAAAGAAAGTTGTGCCGCACTTTTAATTCCTGTTTTAGAAAGAGGTACCTTAAGGGAAAATTGGGATTGAATTTCTGGAAAGCCTTGAAGGTCATAAGTTTTGGCCTTGTCATTAAAGCAACCAGGAACCAGTGAAAATGCATCGAAGAGAGGGCAGTGCCATACATATGAACTGTGCCCTTTGATAGAAGGACAAAAAATTGGAAGCAGTCGTAGTAGCAATAATAATGCTGAATTGTTTGAGTAGTGCCACACACTGTGCTTGGTGCTATATGACGAAGGTCCCTTGACATCTCATAGCAGAAACTAATACGGAGTAGATACAGAAAGTGAGGCTTGAAATGTGTAAAGCAATTTCTCAAAATCACTGAGATAATAAGTGTAGTTGGGATTCCCCAAAGCCTGCATTACATGCAAGGATTGACATTTTTCTAATGAAGTATTATTCCCTGTACGTAAAATACAGTGACTTAGCTCATTTTACATTTCATCAGGCGTTTCAATATTATGAATTCTATTTGAGAAACTTTTTAAACTTTTTTTGAAGAATCTGTATTCCTTCTTGAAAACAGGCTTGAAAAAAGCGTGTTGGATTTTGCCGTGTCCAGAGAATAAAAACCAGTAAGAGCGAGTGTTGTGACCACTCTCCCTCTCCTTTCACTTCCCTCTACTCTCCCTCCCCTCCGTATCTTTCCTCTCCTCTCCCTTCACTCTGTTCTTCAACTAGATGAAAAGAAACGTTAAGTAAAATGAGAGATCCAGTCCAGTCTTTTATTCCAGCCTTGAAAAGATTAATGGGCATACCTCAGTTCTTAAACAAATTTGTTTTTCTGTTTGCCTCTAACTCCACAATGTTTAGAGTTGGCAGCATGTTCTATTTGGAAAGTTATCAGGAGTTTCTTGCAAATCTTGACTGTGGGCGTCAAATAGCTCTATGATGAGTCAAAAAGCAAAGTTGAGCACTTCTTATCACCCAAGAATGTCACCTTTAGCTCAGCTGATATTAAAAGCCCATAGCAGCTTCGTATCCAACAACTGTAGATTACTTACTGTTCTAATAGAGTATTTTCTGAAATTGGCCACAAGTTAAGTCATAAAGCAAGTTCTGATAAATTTCAAACGATGGAAATCAAAGTGTGTTCTGTAGCCTCAGTGGAATTAAGCTGGAAGTAATTAGATTTCCACAGGAAAATCTTCAAATATTTGAAATGTGTACTAAAGAAGAAATAACAACCCAAGTTAACAGATCCAGAAAAAGTAGACACAATTTTCCAATAATTGGAACCAAAAAGAGAATATTATGAAGATCCTATAACCGTTAAAAAGTTAAGAAGGTATTCTAGTCAACTTTATGTCATTAAATTAAAAATTTTATTTGAAACAGATTCCTAAAATAGCTTACTAAAACCAGTACTAAATAAACACTTGAAAAGATGCTTAGCATTTTTAGTCATGAGGGAAGTGAAATGAAAACCACAAAAAGAGCACTTCATATCCACTAAGGATGTCTACAGGATATTAACAGGTATTAGTGAGGAATAGAGGGATTATGGCCTTCACCTTACTGGTGGGGATGTGAAATGGCGCAGCCACTTTATAGAAGCAGTTTGGCAGTTTCTCAGATTAAATGTAGAGTTCCCAAATAACCCCATAGTTGTACACCCAGGTAATTATCAAAAGAAAGGAAAATTGAGGCTTATGGTGTAGCATATTGGGTTAAGCCCCTGCTTGCAATGCCAACATCTCCTGTTAGAGTACCTGCTTGAGTCTTGGCTATTCCACTTCCAACCCAGTTTCCTGCTAATGTGTGCAACTATTTGTGTGTCTGTCACCATGTGGAAGACTTGGTTGGAGTTCTTGACGCCTGGCTTCATCCTGGACAAGACCTGGCTGTGGTGGCCATTGGGTGGAAGATCTCCCTCTCTCTAGTCTCAAAGAAATAAATCTTGTTTTTTGTTTTTTAAAGGAGTAATATAGATCTGTAAAACATTCATAGATGAATATTCATAGCAGCATTATTTATAGTAGCTAAAAAGTAGACACAATGCAAATTTCCATCGACTAATGAATGAATTTTAAAATGTGATATGTCTATAAAAAAAGGAATAAAGTGCTGATCAGTTAATAAGTGAAAGAAGCCAGTCACAAAAGGCTGTATGAGTCCATTCATTGAAATCCCCAGAATAGGTCAGTGCATAGACACAGGCTGGCAGTTTCCACGAGTTAGGAGTAGGGAAGCATGGGAAATGACTGCTAAGAGTATGAGATGTCTGTTTGTGATGATGAAAATACCTAGTATTGATTGTAATAGTTGGATACCATAGTGCATACGCTAAAAGCTTCTGTATTATGTCTTTTAGCTGGGCACATTATCTGTTATGTGGATTATATCTCAGCAGTACTGTTAGTTGTTAAAAGTAGGACCATCCTTAAAGAAAAATGAGTAAAATCAATATTAAAAGAAATACAAGATCTGATTCATTTAATATGTATAAATAAAATTTAAGGGCCAGTGTTGCAGCACAGTATGTTAAGCTGCCACTTGAGATACCAACATCCCATATGAGCTCCTGTTTGAGTCCCAGCTGCTCCACTTCCATCCAGCTTTCTGCTAATGTGCCTGAGAAAGCAACAGAAGATGACCAAAGTGCTTTAGCCCCAACCAACCAAGTGGTGGACCTAGATGGATTCAGGCTCCTTTGAACCAGCCCTGACCACTGCTGCAGTTTGGGGAATAAGCCAACAAATGCAAGATCTCCCTCTCTCTCTCCCTCAGTAACTCTTTCAAAAATAAATAAAACATTTTCTTAAATTTATTCATTAATTAAAGCCTCTCACATAGAAAACTCCAGATTCAACATGAATGGCTTCATTGGTGAAAAAAAATTAAGTAGTAAGAATTTTAAATAAGCCCTCACAGAAAATATGCAAATGTATGTTTGTTTTATAGCCAAAAGGTCATTATACAAAAAGGGGAACTATCAGCCACCTTCTTTGTATCCAGATGTTTCTTTTAAAAATAATTAAAACCCCTTAAGCAAACTAAGAATATGAGTTTCTTTACCTTATGCAAATTTTCTATAAAAATACAAATGTACATTACAATTAAATATTAAATATTTCTTAAATATTTCTATTTGTGTAGGCACACACAAAAAAAGATTTTTTGTTTTGAAAGGCAGCTAAAAGGGGAGAGATATCTTCAATCCATTGCTTCAGTCCTCAAGTGCTGTGTAGGCAGGGGCTCGGTCAGGCTAGAGCCAGGAGCTTCCTCCAGGTCTCCCATGTGGGTGTAGGAGTCCAGGCATTTTGGTTGTCCTCTGCTGCTTTCCCAAGCACATTTGCAGCAAGCTAAATTGGAAGCAGCGTAGCAGATGTACCTCAGTACCAAACCTATTTGAAAAAAAGTTTTAACTCTGTTATTTGACCCTCCCTTTTATACTGTACTTTAAAAAACTTTAATGACTATTATTCTTTTATAAAAATTTAAAGTAATAAGTTCATAAAATCTTTTCAGCTCAAGGTAGAGAAAATAATTTATCAAATTTGGTACATTTACACAAAGCCAGATTATTAAAAACAAGTAAGATCTGTGACTGTGTTAAAATCTCCTGTTCATTACAGGTAGATTTTTTAATTCTCAGAGCATTCCTGCTGGCTAACGTCTGGAAGGACTGCAGGAGTGTCTCCTTCATCAGCTGGCACAGGACTCTGTTGCTTGTATTCCAGTTTGAGATTTCCTACAAAGCAGGATAATTATATTGGAAATGCAGGCAGCTTCTAAATTGTTTTAAATTTGATGAGATTGCATATAATACATGGAGAAGGAATTGTGAAACAAAGGAACTGCTTTGCTACAACTTTGCCCTTTTATGCTTTTTTTCTTCTTATGGTGCACAAGACCATTGCACTTGCAGAAGACGTGGGCGGGTGGAGAGTGATTTTTATAGCATCTGTTGTGTCCCTCTCCTTGCAGGAGAATAAGAAAAGCCTGTGGTTATTTATATTTGTGAGTGGTAATTGCATTCTTTTCATTATTAACTAGAGCTAGCACAAAAATGAAAATCACTTGGGGCCTACTGCTTAGTTTGATTTTTGTAATATCTGGAAGATATGAGATGGCTTTTTAGGCCATCTCCCTCCCCCTTATTTTAACCTTGCCTAAGAAAAAAATTAAGCAAGTCTGTAAGTAAAGGCAGAGTAAACAATATAGGAGTATCACTTAATGGAATCTTCTATATATGGAGTTTCCCCCTTGTGTTTTAAGCTTTTCTGATACCATGTAAAGATTACAGAAAATAATATATGTATATGTATAAATGTTTTATATATATAACTTTTACAAAAAAAGGAATGCCAATAGGGGTTGGTAGATGCTTAGGTTAATTCTTTTTCTTCCTCAGCTTCTTTCATAGGCTTAATTTCAAAGCTACAGAAAAATTGCAAATAGAGTCCAATATAACGTCTTACATCTTTCACGTACATTGATCAGTTATTAAGAATTTACCACATTTGCATTGTTTTTCTCTGCATACATACAATCATACAAGCATTCAAGTGTAATTTACTATTGTCAGTGACAAACATCATAAGACTTTACTTGTAAATACTTCAGCTGTATTTTTCCTTCAAACAACACATGTGTCACTCTTGGGCAAAATACAAAATTGATTTTAATTTTTCCATATTTCCACCTGTAACCTAGTCTTTCTCAGTGTTCAAGAACAAAGGAAGCGGTAAGAATTATTCATAGCAGCCACCCACTTCCCCAGTCATTCCCTGTCTCTTCCAGAAACTGAGTGCGAAAATGAAAGTGCTTGAGTTTCAATCCTGAATACATATAAAGTAGATGATAGACAGGACTCTGTAACATTAAGCCCAGTTTCTTGAGGCATCTTCAAACAAGTCAATGGGAAATATGTATTGTGAAAAACATATGTGTGGTTTTCAGAGGGGTTTTTTTTCCCCCAACAAAACAAGCTTGCCTTTTAATTTCATTTGTCTGCATATGTTGAGGAATATACATTATAGTTGAGCCATTCCTCTAAATTCCTGATGGGAATCTCATGTGTTTGCAAAAGCTGTATCGGTACTTATTTTGATGAGTGTATAGCTCCCGGAATGAGAAACACCTTACAGTGTATCATCTGTTAATTTTACACATGGGAAGATCCAAGGGTCAAGGTCATGCAGCTGGAGCTTAGACTGCAGCTCTGCTAACTCCCAAGGCAGTGCTTTGTTTTGGTTTTCCACATCACGTTACCTTTCCACCAGCCTGAGTTGCTTATGCTTAGGTCCTGATAAACAAGACAAGGTGAATGGAGCTAATTAATATACTCCCATGAATCCCATTTGGATGAACAGTAGCAGTGCTTCTCACACTTGCCCATGCATGTGAATTCCCTGATGACTTGTTAAAGTGCAGGTCCTCATCAACTTCGGTGGGATCCGGAATTTGCGTTTCTAAATGAGCTCCCAGGTTTGGCCAAAGCTGAGGGGCCTTGGACTGCATTTTATCTGATAAAAGCACAGAACTCTCATAGCCCCCAGCACCCTCAGAGTGGTCAAAGTACTTCTGGAAACCCATGGAAAACTCTAATTCTATTAAGTATAGAAATCATAAATGTCACTAGTACCTGTTTCCTCATCACTGAGCAAAATAAAACATTCTGAAAAGTTGTTGTATTTAAAAATTCTTGTAATTTAATACCACTTCAAACAAGGGAGTTTGATTCCAGTTGATTCACTGACAGAAGATGCTACTCTACTGCTGCCATGTTGTTATTTCAGCACATCCTGAGATTCTGCAGACATTATAAAGACTCTGTGATAAGAAATATGAATTCAGGAGATAAAAAGAAGGCTTGCCAAATGAAATTATTCTACCTAAAAGAGCAACCAAATGAAGTTCCATTTTTTATTCTCCACAAAAACATTTAAGCCAGTCATGTTAAGTTGTTTAATAAATACTGAGGGTTTATGTTCCTTCGGAGTTTACATTCTGATTTCATTCCATCTAAATCTATTTGCTACTCCAAAATGAACAAATGATTGTTGAAATGTACACATACTTGGTTTTCTGTGATAGTGAGTTCTGTCATTCAAAAGTAATACATAGCAATATATTTAATGATCCCATAATGCATTTATGCCTGCAGCAATCAAAACTAAAGCAGACTTTTAATATGTATCTGAAGAAATTTGGACTTTACATATATCCATAAATGATTATACAAATTATCATTTCCTCCTTATTTCTCAAAGTAACTCAGCTGTAAAATCACAAGCTAGTAATAATTCTCCAGGGAAAATGTGTGGCATAAAGCAGTTATACAGCTGCTGAGGGAAACTGAGGCATGGAGTGTGCGTCTCTAGCAGTTCAGATGGCTACCTCCCACAGCAGCGTGCCTAGGTTGATCTGCAGCTCTGGTTCCTGGCACCAGCTTCCTGCCTCCCCAGTGGAGCTCTGGATTGAGTTCCTTGTTCCTGATAGTTGAGGGTGTTAGAAAGTGAACCTGCACTGTCTCCCACTGTCCTTGTCTCTTTCTGCCTCTAATAACTAGATATGTTTTTAGAAAAGATGTGCCATAAAGAAGACAAAGACAGTAACAACTCTGTTGGAACCAGTGTTAGACAAAGTGGTTAAAAAACTATGTGGGGACTCAGCACGGTAGCCTAGTGGCCACAGTCCTCACCTTGCATGCACCAAGATCCCATATGGGTGCCAGTTTGTGTCCCAGCTGTTCCACTTCCCATCCAGCTCTCTCTTGTGGTCTGGGAGTACAATCAAGGACGGCCCAAAGCCTTGGGACCTTGCACGCACATATGAGACCCAGAGGAGGCTTCTGGCTTCAGATCAGCTCAGCTCCATTGCGGCCACTTGGGGAGTGAACCAAAAGATGGAAGCTCTCTTTCTCTCTCTAAATCTGCCTCTGCAGTAAAAAATAAATAAATCTTTAAAATTAAAAACAAGCAACCAACCTACTTGAGACGCCCACATTCCCTATCTACATGCCTGAGTTCAAGTCCTACCTCTGATCCCAGTTGTAGCTTCCTGCTAATGCACATCCAGGAGGGGAACGCAGGTGAGGCGCAGGTGGGAGTGAACTGCTTCTGGCTTCAGCCTGGCCTATCCCTGGCTGTGGGAGGGATTTATGGAGTGACTCGGCGAATGGGAGATTTTCTTTCTCTCTCTGCATTTCAAATGAATTTAGAAAAAAAAAACAACCCAGTTAAATACATATTTCTTACTTTTCTGCTTTGTCTTAGTGTCCTAGGTGATGCCAGTATGTAAATGAATAAATGTAATCTTCAGATTGATCGATACTCTTGAAGAGAGGCAGACATCCAAACAGGTGAATAGATGGCAGCGTAACAAGCAGAAAGGGATATGCACACAATCTGGAATCAATGCAAAGAATACATTTAAAAGTAATGAAAGAAGCTGCAATTAAACTTTGTTAACTAGAGGGATGAACTGATACGTGCTAATGTACAATTTTTAAAAAGGAATAAACGTGTTTACTGTAAAATTCTTTCAACTTGAATATGTATTTGAAATTTTTCACTAAAAAATTAGATAAAAAGAGCCAATATAATGGTTCAACAGGTGAATTCTCCATCTACAAGCACCAGCATGCCATATGGACACCAATTGATGTCTTGGCTGCTCCACTTCCAACTTCCTGGCTGCTTATAGCCTGGGAAGGTGGCAGAGGATGACCCAAAGCCTTAGGCCCCTATACTCACATGGGAGATCCTGAACAGGCTCCTGGATTCTGGCTTCAGATCAGCTCGGATGCAACCATTGTGGCCATTTGGGGAGTGAACCAGCAAGAGTTCACTCTATCTCTCCTCAAATCTGCCTTTCAGATAAAAATAAAATCTTGTTTAAAAAAATGATAACAAAACAGCTAGGGTTATATTAAGGAGCAACTAAGTGCAATTTTCACTCCCTTATAAATTTTAAATTCTTAAAAAAGGAAAGAAAAAGATTTACGTATTTATTTGGAAGTCAGAGAGAGAATGAGAAAAAGAGAGATCTTCCATCTGCAGGTTCATTCTTCATATGGCCACAAAAGCCAGGACTAAACCAGGCTGTAGCCAGGCCAGGAGCTTCATCCCAGGACCTGGGGTCTCAGGTGGATTTCAGGGGCCCAAACACAGGGGCCATCTTCCTCAGCTTTTCACAGGTCATGAGCAGGGAGGTGGATCCGAAGTGAGGCATCAGGGACGTGTACCGGCAACCAGCTGGGATTCTAGCATCACTGGTGGTGACTATATTTTGTTACATCTCAGTACTGGCCCTAATACTAGATTTTGAATAAAAGAAAAATAATAAAACAGAAAATACTTTTCCAGTTTAAATTGGGGAGGGCAAGCTGCCATCTAACAAAAAAATCTGACCCTGTGATTTCTTTAGCATATCTGTCCCGAGACCCTCAACAGTTGCAAGTGTATCCATCAGGCAGGGTAAGATGCACATGCCATAATGATAGAAACACCTTCCAAACGTTGGTGCAGAATTGACCCAGAGACTTGTGATTTTGCCCGTGCACTGAAGGTTAGTAGATGTTAGACTCTGATCCTTGTACAATGTAAGTTGTAATTTGGGGATAATACTACAAGCTTTATTAGTGAAGTTCATTTTTACCAAAGTTTCTTAACTTCTTATGTATTGCTATGTTAGCAGCACCTCTGATCTTTTCCAATCTTACAATCTAGTTTTCATTTCAAAACCCAATATAAGAAATTATTTAGTGAGCATTTCTAGTTCTCAGTTATATTGATAAATAGTTGTATTTGGTTCAAATAGATGTCATTTCACCAGTTAATATTATATTAGGTAATATAGTTTGGAGTAATTAAGGTTTGGAGGTCTCTGATTATTTCAGTTACTGTAGATCAGCAGTGGTAAAGAATGTTTTGTCCACAAGTCTTACCATATTTTTAATTGGAGTATTTTTATGCATTAACTGACTTAATCCAGTATTGTGAGCAAGAATTAATTTTTAAATAACCTTATTGATAATTCATGGCCAGAGTTAATATCCTAACTAGAAAACTGATATTAAAGTTTAACAGGAGGCTTGCATATGATCTTATTTTATAAATGTGAAAGTTTCTTGAACATTAATGAGGTGTAAGTTGAATTATGACTTGTATTATAAAGTTACAATGTTTTCTAGTAGAGGACTGTTGGCATGTGTTATAATAAAATGTGGTAAATATTTCAAAATATTAAGCTATCATGTATAATTTACCAACCATAAATGCCATCTTCACTTAAACTCTTCAGAAAATATGTTGCTTTGGTTAGTTATTGACAGTAGAGTAACATATGCCCTGTGTTTACTCTGCTGCTTTAAATGTCTGTATATATTTTTACAGTTTTAAAAGGTTATTTTTTGAGAGAGGGTCAGAGAGAGAAAGATCTTGCACTCAATGGTTTATGACCCAGATGCCTACTACAGCCAGTCCTGGACCCAGTGAAAGCCAAGAGCCTGGAGCTCCTTCTGGGTGTTCATCACGGGAGTGGCAGGGGCCAACCACTTACACCATCATCTGCTGCCTGCTAGCCTGCATGAGCAGGACGCTGGACTGAAAGCAGAACTGCTGTTATCTCAGCTTCGGCTCACCCTGCCGTACCGCACTTGACCCCCGTTACATATCTTCCATTCTGCTATCAAAGGAGATACTCTTTGAAAACCTAAGGTATCTACCTTTAATACCATATGCTATTATAGTTGTATATTTCTGTGTTCAGAGATAGCCGTGGCTTTTGAAATGCAGTATCCTTATTAATTTCTTTATAATAAGAACCCCTTAAAGAGATCAAGATCTGTTTTTCAGTTTATATTTCTGTAGAATATAAAAGGTTGAACATAAAGTGCCATGTGTTATCACATTTATATCATCGCCTTCAAGTGAAACTAGCCTTGTGAAATAATTTTCTTATTGCCGTCATTCTTGTCTTTAATACTGGAGAAACGGCATCTTCTGGGTTGAAATGGGAGGTGGTCCCGTCTAGAACCAAGCTCAAATCTTCTGACTGCAGTATTTTCTTCCCTTATCGGATGCCAGAGTTTAAAGCTTCAGTGTAATGGTAGATTAGAAGGTAGCAAGAAATTATTCTTGATTTGATGTTTCGACGGTTTTATATTAGCCATGCGGGGGGGGGGGGACTGCTCCCATGTTGTAGAAGCTGTCTTATTTCAACAGAAACAGTTTTACACGTTTACCATAGTATGTTCTTAAGCATTGGATTCTAGAGATAGATTTGGTAAGATTGCTGAAACATGGGTATTCTTAGCTCAAAATGGAAACTTTTGAAATGATGTTGAAAGGCTCTTTTTTTTTTTTTTAAAGCATTCAGTGTTATACTGAAGAAAGGACTGGCATTGTGATGTGGGGAAAACCCCTGCCTATAATGCTGGAATCCCAATTGTATGCTGATTATTTTTTTTCAAAGATTTATTTATTTTTGTTAGAAACTCAGCTATACAGAGGAGAGACAGGAAGATCTTCTGTCTACTAGTTTACTCCCAAAGAAGCCGCAACGGCCAGAGCTGAGCCAATCTGAAGTCAGGAGCTTTCTTTGGGTCTCCCACATGGGTGCAGGATCCCAAGGCTTTGGGCCATCCTCGACTGCCTTCCCAGGCCACAAGCAGGGAGTTGGATGGGAAGTGGGGCTGCCAGGATTAGAACTGGTGGCCATATGGGATCCCAGTGCATGCAAAGCAAGGACTTTAGCCACCTAGGCTATGGTGTTGGCACCATTGATGCTAATTATTGTCTCAGCTGCTATATTTCTGATCCAACTCTCTGCTGATGGCCTGGGAAAAGCAGTGCAGGATGGCCCAAGTGATTGGATCCCAGCCACCCATGAGGAACCACCTGGGTGAAGCTCCTGACTTCCGGCTTCAGCCTGTCCTAGGCCTGGCTGTTGTGGTCATCTGGAGGAGTGAACACTGGGGGGAAGGTGTCTCTCTCTTTCTCTCCGTTCTTTCTCTACCCCCTTCTCTCTAACTCTGACTTTCAACAACATGAAAAATATATACTGAGGCAAATGATGGGTATAATTTAGCATAGTTGAACTGTGGCATAGTAAGGTTATTTATCAAAATTTAGTCTTGGGATTTATTAATATATAAATTTATTCTGTGTAAGATTATTTGAGCTATTTAATATAATTTAATCTAGTTTGATACAGGTGTTTGTATTTTCTAATGAAGTTTGAATTGTTTTGAAATACCAGGAACTGGATCACTAACCCTCCCTCCCCTCTCATCCCTACCTTCTTTGGACTGCTGTCTGGCTGGGAGGACTTGGAGGATATTGACAGGTTATGTAGCCTTGACAGTTGTTTCAAGTTGCTGGCAGGAATGTATTGCTGAGTTTGCTCTTCTGAACCATGAAAGGTGAATGAAGGGAGAGTTGCATAATTTATGATGGTAATAAAGGATGTGAAAGTCGGTTTTGACTTGAATTTGATCATTTACTCTGGGGACATGAAATGTCTTTATAATACCAAGGTTTGATTTTTTTTTAAATTGGCTTGAGTCTTATAGCTTGAAGATACAGTTACACTGTTTTATAGTTTAGCTTTAAATTTGTAACACTAGCATTTGTATTCTCCTGGGGTTTGAGTTTATGGAAAACAGATGTAATATCAAGAGAGGCATGACACATAACTAGCTTGTAACTAAAGTAAAGGCTTTAACTCCATGCCCCTGCTTTACCTTAAAGTTCTCAACTTCCTTATCACAGACATGGACTATCCTATCAAAAGTATAAATTTGCAGTTTTTAAAGTACCAGGGAGGCACTAATTCACATTGTTCATTTGATATTTATACTACCTGGAGATGTATCCTCTCTCTGATGATTTTTATACATTCTAAATACTTGGTCTTGATCTTGGTCTGTCTGTGAAATTTAAATATGTGAATAATACATGCCATTTGCCCCAATGTTATTGCTGATGTTTCTTTTTATGATTTCTTGAGATATTTCTGAAACTTTCAGCATCAGTCAAGTATTTATTCAAATCCTGCTAGTTTAAGGGTAAAATGTATAATTTAAGTTTGCTTGTTTCTTGTTATAATTTAAGAATGGTGATATTTAAACCATGAAATACATTCAGCTTAGTGGAGCCGTGAAACACAGTTCAGAATGACAATGAAAGCTTTGGTTTTAAAGCATTTCTAATTCCCTCCTTTACAGTCCCCTCATGTTCATTTTTATGTGTTGTTTGTTGTTGCACTAAATCAAGGAGTAAAGACAACAGCAAGTTCATTTCTGTTTCAGTCAGCCTTATTAAATTAAGTTAAAACTATAAGTTACCGGCTTAAAGAAAGGAAAGGATTTATATATGTTAGTGAACATTTGAAAAGTGATATGCTGTAATTGCCACTATAATTTCTAAATGAACTGGAAATACTTTGAAAAAGCAAATTATGCCAAAACTCGAAAAACTGAAATTTTCTTAAAGTGCCAAATAGCAAATGTTGTAGACTATTTGGGCTATGTGGTCTGTGCTGTAGCTTTTCAGCACTTTCTCAAAACTACACAACTCTTCAGTTCTGTTGTCCTGTAAAAGTATATTAATTGGTAATATAAAGTAAATAAATGAATGCGCTTGGCTGTGTTACAGTAGAATTATATTTAGAAAAACAAGTAACTAGCCAACCAACATATGTGCTGTAGAAACTAATTCTAGTCTAATTCATAAGCTCTCATGTATCGAAGTGGTCTCTGTCCCACACGAACATCTCTGACTATTCTTAAGGATAAGTTGCAGGTGATAGAGCACTCTTTGGAGGTGTAGAGCTATTTTCAGGTGAAGTAATATGAAAGTGAATTTTCTTTCAGATACTGGAATGACTACAAATGAAGCACATTTGGCAAACAGAGAACCAGGTGATGGATACATGGGTTTTCTCACCTGGTCCTCTCTACTTCTGTGTTTAATCCAAAGTATCTGTATTAAAAAGCTAATGATGGTGCAGCAAAGGCCCCAGTTCCGTCCTTCTCTTCCTACGCTTTGGGTTGAGGAGAGCGAGAAACAGAACCACGGCCACCATTTTAAGCACAATCAGGGCAATGTCAGCAGTTCCAAAACACGCTGGATCAGGGAAACTTGCCAGATGGATGAGAGGTCTGGTAGATGTGTGGGAAAACCCGGGAAATCCTCAAGGTCGCACATCCCAGCAAAATCAGGCAAATACAGCTCACGAAGGCAAGTGGCTGCTGAAGCAACCCTGTTGCTTCACCTTCCAACTCTTCAAAGAAAAGTTAATCTAGTATTAACATGTCAAGCTTCAGGAAGTTCAGATCTCATGAGTCCTACTGCAATGAGAAGAAGTTCAGCCAACCAACAAATGAAAGGAGCAAACTACAGCCAGATAATTGACAGCGGGCCTGAAGTCCATTAGTCTGCAGAATTAAGTCTTAAGGAAATCTGGAAGTGAGGTTTACAGAGCAGAATATGAATCTTCTCAATCTTGACAATATAGTAAACTTGACATGCTACCGGTGACATAAGGAAGTTAGATGGATGAGAGGGACAAAAGTGACATGGAGGCAAATTTTATAACAAGCTGCCAAAAGATGTCATTTGAAATAAATCCAATGAAAGCTGAAGTGTTAGAGTGGAAGGAAGTGTGTATGTAGTTGATAGTAGAAACATAGATTGAAAGATTATCTCTAAGAGAATTAATATAAACTAAACTGGAAGTAGACAGGAAGGGGACAAATAACAAAATTATATCAGTTGTTCATAATGTAGTTTGCATTTTAATATGAAGTATAGTTTACAGTTATAAATATTTATTTATTCAGCATGTGTTTGGTGGGATTTGTTATTTGCCCAGCAGTATTAAGTGGCCAAAACAGGCTAAAAATCCTTGCTTCATGTTTTAGGGGAGACAAACAAGAGAGAAGTAAATAAATAAATACTTCGTTGTGAGAGGTTGAGTGTGCGACTTGCAGGGATCAGGAATGCCAGCTCATGGGATCGCTGTTTTGCATTGGGTGACCAGAGTAGGCCTCACCAGATGATGGAATTTGAGCAAAGACTGCAAGGAAGTAAGGGAATCCAGATAGTTCCCTTAGAACTCTCAAGCAGTGCTCTTAGCAGAGGGAACAGCCATTGCAGAGGGGCTGAAACCAGAGTGTTCAAGAAACAGTGCTAAAGCAGGATGGGGAAGTGGCAAGAGACGAAGTCATAGACAAAAGGAGCATCATCATACTGGACCTCACAGACCTCTGAAAGAACTTTGAATTTTATTCTGAAATCAGAAGAAATACATTCACACCTGAAGCAAAGCTAGCACAAATGATTTACAAAAAAAAAAAAAAAAAAAAACACAGCAATGAAAAATAGAAAGCAAAACTGAAAAGAGATTAAATGTGTCTGTGACATAAATGTAAGTAAACTTTGCCATTTGACGATCACAAAGAAAACTATAGTCATTCCTAATATAAAGATATTTAACAAGGTTAAGGAAAGGACAGCCAAAGACACAGCAGCCTTATGCAAGCTAAAAAATACAGGAATCGTGATCTCACAATTTTGTAAGACTTGGTACAAAAAGCATTACAGTAGGAAAAAAGATATGCAAGATCATATGAAAAAATCCTTAAAGTCCTTCCCCAAGATACAAAGAGACTTAAATGGAGAGGCTCTTGGGCAAAAAGAATCAAAGTCACTTAGGTGTTCATTTCTTGTGTGTTAATCCACTAAAATTAATACCTAATGAACCAAGTGTTTAAACCTGAAAAACTGAACTAGCTGTACACCAAATTTCTAGTAACTGTAAGTGCTTTATTTACATATTTTTATGAATGTCAGCAACCCTGTGTGCTCTCTTCACTTGGAAAGAGTTGGGAATGATGATATTGGAAGGATGTAAGTTTGTCATATGCCGTACGCATGTAAAGCTTTGCATCATTACAAAGTCCTAAATTACTTCTCTGAGGAAATGGGGTAGAGCATGGCAGACTCACAGGCTAAAACATTGAATTTCAGTCGGTTAACGCCTTCCTTTCTTGCTTCTTTGATCCTTTAAGGACCTGAGAAAATAAGAAGGTAGAGGGAGTAAATTAAACATCTGGCAGGTCAGCCTGTTTATTCAGTTTTCTTTGTGAAACCTGGCTTAATTAGGAAAGCCTAAATCCCTGACCCACAGGTCCATTGACATTACTGTTAAAGCAGTAAAGGTGGGTGGGCATGTGGCTGCCTTCAGACGCTCTGCAGAGGTGTGATTGAGGGCTCAAGGGAAGAGGTTGTCCACATCTTAAAAAGGAGGGTGAATAGAGAAGCCAGCTGCCTATTTATGTCGTAGTAAAGTTATGGTAATATGTGAACTAAAAGTCTAAAGTCAGCAAGAGAATGTAACAAGAAAATTTAGTTTCAACCAGTAAAACCAGTATTCTGTTTTTTAAAAAATATTTATGTGATATAATTCTAATTTGTTTACTATGGTGTTTGACTCATATACATGTTTGTAAATATGTTTGCATATAATGTTAAAATCACCAAATGTTCACCTTACAATGTTGTTACCTTATGGTGATAGGAGTTTGAGGGGGTTTTATTTTCTTTTATGTGTAGTTTTAATCTCTTGTACCAAAAGAATTTATATTCCTTATGTCACACACACATCCACTCATGCACGTTTCTTGTGTTCTGACTGGAGATGTCCATGTCTTTCCTAGGTACACCAGAGGCTGTCTTCCTGGCAAAATTTAGGAGCTGTGTATTGCAGCACTGTTGTGCCCTCTGATGGTGAGTTTTGGCAAATCCACTTTTTACTTCTCTTAAAGTGCAGATTTTAAGCATGATGTAAAAAATAATAATAATCAATAACCTATATTCATTCACTTAAGGTGGTGGGCATGGGGGTCAGAGAGAGGAGACTGCTAAAAAAGAAAAAAATGTATCTAGGTGAAGATCTAGTCAATTTAGAGAAGAAAACCAAGAAGAGGAACTAGTACTCATCAAGTCATCATAAACCATGAACTATTCATCTGTTTTCAAACTGGGGACGGGATGTAGTTGATATGTGGGCCACAAGAGCACCGCCTTCGGTATTTGGCTAACCGTTGGGTCTTGGCATCACGGATGTGGATCCAGTGCTCCAGCCCTTTCAGGGCATCAGAGCCCAGGCAGGCAGCTCAGTCGGAGACCGCCTGCTTTGTCGTTTTCTCGTCTTTGGCTCAGGGCAGTAGTGCTCTGTGATGTGGAAGGAAGTCACAAGTGCATGAGAGCCTTTGTGAATGTCCACAATCCTACAAATGCAAGGGCATCCGGGTACTACATGTCTTTGCAGCAGTGGAGGGAGATATGTTTATTACTCAGCGTTTCTCTTACCCAGTATTGTATGTTTGGAGTATACATTGCTTAGGCTCAGGGGTGAACTGCTAAATGTTTCCTCTGTATAGCCCTTTGTTTGAAAGAGCACTAAATTCAGCCTTATAAACAGTAATTCCTAGGCACAACAAAGCTTTGAAAGCATCCTTCAGTTTTGCCAGGGCATCTTAAACTGAAGAAGTCTGGAAGATGAACCGCAGGAGCCCTAGAACCCCCGACGTGTATCACTGCTGTCATTTGCCCAGTGTTGTCAGAAGCCCCTCCCCAAAGCTGCTTTACTGTCAGAATTTGTAGACACAGTGTGCTTGTGGTTGCCAAGTGCTCTAAAGCCATCTGTAGTTACTCATTTGTACTATGGAAAGGATGAAGGCAGACATAGGCCATAATCAAAAACATTTTTCTAAGTTGCTGATTTTTTTCTTGTAAAGGCAAAAACCTAATAAAGTTGTAGCTTTAATATGTAAATAAGAAGGCAGCACCCTGCTTCATTACAGCCAGAGGATACGGGGTACATTGCCACACTCAAAAGTCGTTACAAAACCCAGATACCAGTACCTCCTGCCTTGCCCAAGTCGGGGGACCTTGATGCCACCTGCCCCTGCTACCTACTTCCTTCCCTCTGTAAGTCCTTCCAAAGCAATGTGTGGTGTCTCTCTTCCCCCCGACATTGTTTCAGTGGATTAAACAGACACACAGAGTCTGTCCACAGCAATGTTGCCATCACTTCCAGGGTTCATTGCCTTCCTCTGTCATCACTGCTGGGTGACACTGCATGTTTCAATCTCAATGTGAAAAATAATTACTCTTGGTGCTGAATCCTCTCAGCTGTTGCTGAACCAGCAGTATTTCATGCAAACATTTCTAATCTTTATAATTTGTAATATTGTCTGAAATATATATATATTCAGTGTTAGCATGTCTATATATATTTCAGCAAATTGAATAATATATAATTATACATAATATCAACCAGGTCACACTGCAACATTCCTGTGCCAGTGTTTATGAATGTTTAATGGCACTTAATTTAAACTAATGAATTTGTATTGTCATTTTATGTTAATTTAGTTATTTAATGCTACTAGTGTTATATACCAACCCGCAAGAAAATATTTTTTATTTTAAAAATGAAAAGACAGAAATAGAATGGGAGAATCAGGTATTCCATCCAATGGTTCACCCTGGAAACCACAGTGGTAGGAGCTATGCTAGGCTGCAAAGCCAGGAGCCAGGAGTTTCATCTGATCTACCACATGGGTGGCAAGGACTCAAGCATTTGGATCCTCCTCAGCTGCTTTCCCAGGCGCATTAGTAGAGAGCTGAATTGGAAGTGGAGCAGCCAGAACTCAAACAGGGCCCAAACCAGGGCCACAACACCAGCCCCAAGAAAGGGTTTTTTTTAATATAAATAAATTATTATTTTTACAATATTTATTTATTTTTGTGGGAAGGCAGGTTTATAGAGAAGAGAGACAAAGATCTTCTGCCTGCTGGTTTACTCCCCAAGTAGCCACAACAGCCAGAGCTGGGCCAATCCAACACCAGGAACCAGAAGCCTCTTCTGGGTCTCCCATGCGGATGCAGGATCCCAAGACTTTGAGCCATCCTCTGCTGCTTTCCCAGGCCACAAGCAGGGAGCTAGATGGGAAGTGGAGTAGCTAGCATTAGAACCGGCGCTCATATTAGATCTCAGTGCATGCAAGGCAAAGATTGAGCAGGTAGGCTATCGTGCTGTACCCCGTACATACAGTTTAAAGAGCATCTCTTGGGCCCAGCGTCGTGGCCTAGCAGCTAAAGCCCTTGCCTTGAATGCGCCGGGATCCCATATTGGCACTGATTCTAATCCTGGCAGCCCCACTTCCCATCCAGCTCCCTGCCTGTGACCTGGGAAAGCAGTCCAGGACGGCCCAAAGCTTTGGGACCCTGCACCCGTGTGGGATACCCGGAAGAAGTTCCTGGATCCTGGCTTCAGATCGGCATAGCATCAGCTGTTGCGCTCACTTGGGAAGTGAATCATCAGATGGAAGATTTTCCTCACTGTCTCTCCTCCTCTCTGTATATCTGACTTTCCAATAAAAATAAATAAATCTTAAAAAAAAAAGAACATCCCTCACTTGTTCCCACTTTCCCTTCTTCCTTCCTTCCTTAATTTTCTTTTAATTTTCACAATGACATAGTTACTTTTTATTTTCTATTTGTCTATCCTCTCTGAAAAAAACTTAAATATTCCATCCATTTAAAACATTTGGTTGCTGGGCCCAGCTCAATGGCCCAGTATAAGTCCTTGCCTTGCATCTGCCAGGATCCCATGTGGAGAATGCTGGTTCCTGTCCTGGCTGCTCCATATGGGACCCCAGCACTTGCAAAGTGAGGATTTAGCCAGTAGGCCATTGCACAGGACCCATGAAATATTTATTTTAAAGACAGATTACAGAGAGAGGAAGAGATAGGGAGAGAGAGAGATCTTATACTCACTGATACATTCCTCAAATACCTGCAGCAAACAGGGTTGTGCCAGGTCAAAGCCAGAAGCCAGGAATTCCATCCAGGTCTCCTATATGGGGGACAGCAGTCCAAGCACCTGGCTATCTTCTGCTCTCTTCATAGGTTTATTATCAGGAAGCTGGATCAGAAGCAGAGGCAGGACTCAGTCTCACACAGTCTGATCTGGGATGTGACATCCTAAGCAGAAGCTCTGTCCACTGTGCCACACAACGCCTGTCCCCTCAAGAAAATATTTCACTCATTTTAAACAGTGATTACAGTTGTACTAAGGTAGCTAGCTTGATGTTACTGTAGGACATGAATGCTAGTAGGTGTTCCTGTGTTGCCTGAAGGGTTGAAGATAATATTTTTATGAAAACTAAAAAGATTATCTTTTAAAATCCTGAGTCCTTCTCAGAATTCCTACCAATCCTGTTTGCTCTTCTTAAGAAACCAACTTAGAGTCCAACATTGTAGCTTAACAAGTGAAATCATTGCCTGCTGTGCTAGCATCCCATATGGGGCGCTGGCTTGTATACTGGCCACTCTGCTTTTGATCCAGCTCTCTGATAAGAGCGCAGGACAGCAGTGGAAGATGACCAAGTTACTTGGACCCCTGCCATCCATGTGGGTGACACGAATGAAGCTTCTGGTTCCTGGTGTTAGCCTGGTCCAGCCCCTCTCTTTGCGGCCATTTGGGGAGTGAACCAACAGATGGAAAGCTTCTCTCTCTCTCTCTCTCTCTCTCCCTCCCTCTCTGTCTCTTCTCTCTTAAAATATATATAGATCTTAAAATAATATCAACTTGTATTAATTGTCAAGAAACAAACACAAAATTACTTGATTTAATGCAGGTCAACATCCTTACTTATCCTTAATTAGTCCCCTTTTATAAATTTTTATTTTAGATGATGCTTACATAGTTGATCAGGGTGTAAAGGATTAAGGGTCAGAGAAAAGTGGGTGTGACCATTGTTTCCAAGTTTTCCATTGCTTTTTCCTGTATCTGGAGGGAGGAGGGAGCAAGGGGAGAAGCCACACCCAGCTCCCAACCACCCCAGTATCCGAGGATGGGGAAAGGCCACCCAATATTGACCCAGGGTCCTAATGTGGCATATGCTCCGAAGGTTCTGCCCAGGTGGTTTTGATAGTTCTGAAATGTTGTCTATGCAAGGGTGAAGGAACACTTTCAATGTCCGTTGGCTTACATAGTCCGCCTGAGTCTCCATTCACCCCGATATTTTGCTGTCATCATTGGCCTGGGATAGTCGTCCAATCTGTTCTGTTCTCCTTCCTCTGCTGTGGTAACAGATGTCTTCTGAAAGCCCCAATGGGCTGCTATATCCTCTATGTGGATCTGGGCCAACTGTCCACTACATCTTTTTCACTGAGGAGGACCAGTTCTCACAGGCAGGCTTAAGGGCCCAGTCCAGACAACCCAGGCACTGCCAGACTTCCTAAAACCCCAGGGCTCAAGGACCTGGCACTCACTGTAGGCAGGCTTGAGGACCCAGGAGTCCCCGTTTTTAATGTGTTTCTTGTTTTGAGCTTTTAACTTGTTACCTTAGGTCAGAATAATGTGTGAGAAACTGCTGATTACACAGGTACTGTTTAGTCACCAATGACACACTTTTTTTTTTTATCATTCTCTGCTCTAATGTGATTGCTGTGGTATTTTGGATATCAAACAGGGCTTGACCCTTGTTTTTCAAAAAGTACAAAGTCCCAAATACCATCTTGTATAGGTGCAAGGTTTGTATGTAATTTCTCAATAGTTTCCAGTTAACTATGTTGTTTGACATATTGTCTCCTTACAAATATATTGACTGGGATAAAATATATAGATCATCCTAGATGTTTAATCTCTACCAAAGCAGTGTAACAAATGAATTTTTCTTGTGTCATAAATACTTTTAAAGATCCAGTGAAACCTCTAGATTCTAAGAAAGAAAACAATTGTACATACTCAAGTAACATGATTTACATATAATTTCATAGTGCATAGTACAGGCTCCCTCAGACCAACCCATGAAATCCGTAGTTTCAAGGACCCAACTTGCTAACTGTTATAGATCTATAGAACACAGGTGTGTGTGCACATCTTCATGCCCGAGTCCCAGCTCCCATTCATGAGTACTGTCGTCTCTAGAGCTTGAGAGCACAAACGTCAGAGTCAGACCGAGCTCTGCCCATCTCAGTTCTGCCACCATTCAGCCACCTTACAGCTAGAGACGAGTCGTTAACTCTTCAAAACTTATTTCCTGACCACAAAGACTCATTAGGGGATGTTGGGCAGCATTACTTTGAATAGTTAATTCAAAATAAACAACAGTCTGAATGCCTCTCATTTGCCAGATGAATAGACAAAATGTAATATGTGTGAAGAGCTTAATATTGTTACCACTTCCAAAAGAAAAAAAGGTTATCTTCCTTATAGAAATATTTACTTACCCTATAAAGGATAATTATAACTGTTTTTAAGACCGCTGACCTAAAACATGTGACCTTGGGCTTCTCATTTTAATTTATGCCCCAGATTCTCAGTTAAAAGATGACCCATAGTACTTTTTTTATGGTTATGTGGTTTATACCTACTTTAAGCCCTGAAGGATTCCCTTTTATGTTAATGAAAATTAAGATGAGAGTAATTATTCTGTAGAGATGTTGACTGTCACACAATCCGGGACACTTTTGAGAGGGAAAAATAACTACTTATATCATAAGCCAGGGCATGGCTTCACCTTAACTATCTGGATAGTGTGAACAGCGAGCTAGAAAAAGAGCAAGATAAGTCACCTCATTTAGTTGCTTTCATTTCTTTATCCTGAAACATAACCCTACGCAATCAGCCTTGTGTCAGGAACTATGCTACAGAGTTGTTTGTTTTGCATTTAACAAAAGATGGAATTCCTTTTTTAAAAAACTGTGTGAGGGAAAATAAATTTTGTATTGAAAGCTAATGAAAATTTCTATGAAATAATAATTAGATTTTTATATTTCACCATGCATTAGATATAATTTTCTATGTAACATTAACATATTACTAATATATTGTTAAATCTATTGATTATATAATACCTATTAACATTAAATATTATGTTTATTTGCATATATTTGTGAGAATATTTTTATATAAATATGAAAACCAATAAAAACAAACCTGGAGGAACCACAATACCAGACTTGAAGATATACAATATGGTAATGGCACAAAAACAGAGAAGAAGATCAGTGGTATGACAGAAAAATTCTGAAAATGAGCCCACACATCCATAGCCAGCTAAGCTTCAAAAAGCAAACAGAAAGCAGCCCACGGACAAAGGATACTCTCTTTGACAAATGCTGCTCAGAAAACTGGATATCAAAAGTCTAAACCTACACCCAGACAGCATCAAATTACCTGAGGAAAACAGAGAACATTCTGTAAGATATAAGCATAGGCAGTAACCAGGATTTATGAAGAACTGGAGAAACTCAGCAATAGCTAAACAAACAATCCTGTTAACAAAAGGGCAAAGGACATGAACAGATATTTTTCAAAAGATGAAATTCAAAAGGCTAAAAGACACATAAAAAATGCTCAGGTTGTCTATCAGAGAAATGCAATTAAAAACTACAATGAGGTTCCACCTCATTGCCAGTGAGAATGGGCAACATGTAGAAATCAACAAAAATAATTGCTAGTGAGGATGTGGTGGAAATATACCTTATTCCCCTGTTGGTGGGAATGTAAACTAGTACAACCAGTATGGAGAGTGCACAGACTGAAAATCCATGACCCAGCCATCCTACTCCTGGGAATATATCCAAACAAAATGAAATCTGTATTCAGGAGAACAACCTGCAACCCAATGTTTATAGTAGCACAGTTCACAATAGCTAAGACATGGAAACAGCCCAGATGCCCTTCAACAGAGGAATGAACAAAGAAATTTTGTACATCTATTCTGTGGAATACTCTTCAGCCATTACAAAAAAAGAAGAAAATCCTACCATTTGCCACAAAATGATCCTAGCTGGAAACCATCATGTTTAGTTGAAATAAGCCAGTCCCAAAAGGACAAATACCATATGTTCTCTCTGATATAAGACAACCAGTATGCAAATTAATATATACATATATAATACACATTATAACATTATATAAGTAATATAGTATACATGTTATATAATATATGTACTAATGTGTATCAATATATAATGTTCTATATTAAATATATTTGTTAAGGTATTAATGTATAATGTGTAAAATGTTAATATAATATATATTACATAAGAGATATTAGCATACAAGGAAGTAAGGGTGCTATACAGTATGTATCTCTACTCCCAAATAACAGTAGGACTCCCGATGAAACTTAAAGATATAGCTTTATGTTATAATACTGGGTTTCTAGTTATACTTACCATGTCATGATACGGTTAAGTATTGGAAAATCAAGCGTGGAACTTGTACCATGGAACTATACTATCAAGATAACATGGGCATGAATGATGAGAAGGGAGAATGAGGGAGGAGAAAGAGAAAAGGGAGGAATGAACCCCAGTGTCTATAAAACAGTATCATGAAAAATAATTTTCAAAAGATTAAATACTATAGATAAAATTGGCTTTTAGTATAAATAATAATATTTATTAAATAAATTTATGTTATGTGATTACCTGTATTTGAGTTTTAAAAAATAGATGGTAAATTTGTAACCTGAGGAGTATGGATGGTTTGGGAAACCACATTAATGTCCCATTATTTTCTTTGCATTTTGTCCTATTGCTTTTTTAAACTTTCTCAAGACATATTTTATATATCTCATATCACTTATTGCTCTATAATCATCATATCAACCCAGCTTTTGACACATTTTTACTGCTAAAAGCTTTCTTGTTGCCAGTCTCCACTCCTACCCTCAGCCCAAAGCAATCAGTAATCTGCTTTCTGTCTCTAGTGTTAGAACTTTGCCAAAAATGGTTGAATGAATTTATAAATAGGGTAGGCCTAACTATTATACTGGCACAGAACCTACAGATAGTGTAGAACAGCTCAGCATAGAGGGAGAGAGGGAATCTTTCTTTAAGTATCTTTGATCCTGAAACTCAAATTGTTAAAATCTAGAAAGAAAATCTGAGACAGACTTCCCCAGTTCTTAAACTCTGTATGAAGGTCTGGGTACTTCCCTTCAGTTTCTTTGTAATCCTAGTCAGATTCATTGTTTGTGTGCCACAGTGAAATAGTTCTTCCAATCACCAGGGTTTCCTTTCCGCCTAAAAGGGAAGATGAGAGGGTCGTCCATGATGCCAGTGGGCAAAGTGGTGTGGTTGGCCATTGGGTTTTGCTTCAATATATCAAAGGAAGTGTGAACAATGATTTCATTCACAGCCTCCTCTGCCATGCCTTTCTCCCTGTGTGGGTTCTCCTTCATGCTCTTGTAGAGGAGGTAGAGAATAGGATCTTTCATATCCCACCCCTGTTTTGCTTGATCATACCTGAAACCTGGAGCCCCACACAACCTTTTCAGCTTTGAGAATCTCAGCACGTACCAGGATCTGCCACCATTTTATTCTTTCTTGAGAAATGGTATAGCAGAATGCCAAACAGTCCTTGACGTTTCTAGCCACATAGAGCATCTTCTAACCTTCCCCAAAAAGAAAGCGGTAGTACGCACACCCCCATCATCCTGGATCATGTCCATGGTCTCCCAGGTCCAGCTAGTGCCTGGATTTGCATAGGTTGCAATGAGATTATCAGGCTTTGCTTGGAAATTCCAGATTTTGTCCCAGTTGTCACTTACCATCTTGGTCGTAGGAGTTCCATTCACTTCTTTGGTTTTTGGTTTTTCCAGAAAGAGATCTTTCCTTTTTCTCCAGGGACTTCTTGTATGGATGGCAGGTGCTAGGCTAGAGAGGAGTGCCAAGCAGGAAAACAAAGCCTGGTGAGGTATTTCTGCCGGGGCTGCTTCATGTTGGTGAGTCAGAGCCAGCCTGATTGAGGCAAGATTCCAGGAGAGGCAGTTCTCAATACCTTGCTCTTTGCTTTTTGCCTGTTGACCTTTGATGACTGCTTCTTTAGATGCTCCTCTGGGTAGTCCCTGAGTTCTGAAGCTTTGGCGTGGACATATACCTTACTCAGAAGAGATCTAGGGACAGCTTAGTGCTTTAAAGACTCATCCGTGGCACAGCAAGCTAAATTAAGCGGCTTGACTCTCACATCCCATATCTGAGTGCCAGCCTGCTTCTGTGCTGTACTACTTCCAATTCAGGTTCCTGTTCATGTTTCTGGGAAAGTAGTGAGTGATGGCCCAAGTGCTTGGGCCTCTGCCACCTGTGTGAGAGACCTGAATGGAGTTCCAGGATCCTGGCACAGGCTTGGCCTATACTGTTGCGGCCATTTAGGGAGTGAGCCAGATGAAAGATCTCTGTCTCTCTCTTTTCAACTAAGGAAATAAATCCTTTTAATAACAGTTATTTATACAGCATGTATGATAGTTCTTTTATTTTTCATTGCTGAGCATTTCAGGTATATGGAAATACTACATTTTATTATTCATTGATCCAATGAGAGGCATTTGGGTTGTGGTCTGTTTTGAATGAGCTGTTCAAAATAATGCCACCACCAACATTTGCTGTTGAGTCTTTGTGTAGACCTGTTTTCATTCCTCTCAGGCACATATTTAGAAGTGGAATGACTGGTTCATATGGTAAATGTGTGCTTGACTTTTTAAGAAATTACGAAAAAGTGTTATCCAAAGTAGCTATCCCACTCTACACTCCCCCAGCAATGTATAAGTATTCCAGTTTCCCCACATTTTCCCTAACACTTGTTATGACTGTTCTTCTTGCTGGTAGAAATTCTAATGAATAAGGAGTATCATTTCATGACAGTTTTAATTTCACTGATGACTAATATTATTGAGCATCTTCATGTGATTAATAGCCATTCAAAATTCTTTTTTTGGTGAGCTAAGTTATTCAAAGTTTTTGTTCATTCAGAAATGTTGAATGTCTTTTTACTGATTTGTAGGAGTACAAAATACTGTTTTAAAAACAAAAAACTGTTTTTTAAGAAGGTATCATGAACCAAGGCTCATTATTAATAGCCACTGCATACACAGAGATTTCCATGTTTATGGTCATCATCGTACTGATGACACAGAAGTATTCCACCATATTTACTATGGAGGTTCTCACAAAGTTCAGGGAAAATATGTGCTATGAAAAAAACTAGGCATTGATTTCAAAAACTAGGCATTTTTTATAAACATTTTGAAGCTCCCTTATGTGTTTTTTAAATCAACTGTAAAAAGACTTGGCAACAAACACTGAATGCAACTAATGAAGCTGCCTAGCACACTGAGCCTCAGTGTTGTAACGTGGCAGAGCTCACAGTTCTCACAAGCATAAATCTGTCGTGGGGAAACCGAAGCACCTTATATTTTCCTATTTTAAGAATGTGTCCAGCAATTCAGACCCTTTTTTTCTAAAGTAACAGTTTCAGTTTGAAACTTTACCAAAATGTGGTTCAACTTGTTTCATCACAGAATCCCTTTTTGGATTTTATAAGGTTGAATTTTCAAATTGCCAAGACAAACAGCCACATCAACTTGGAGAGACCTTTCAGCTTTATGTGCTTGCAATATTTTGGCTGGCTTTGCATGGAATACAAGCAAATAATCGAATGTTTCATATTTTAAGTGATATCATCCATCCAAGATTGCCATCATTTTTACAGTTTTTCAAAGTGAATTTTGAGGGAATGAAAAACTACTCCATTTCCTTTCAACAACTCTTTGCTGAAACAACTGGTGTTGCCCGAGCAGTTAATTCCTGCGTTTTGTCCATTTAGTATGCGTGTCAACAGTCAGAAATCCCCATGACACATCTCTTGAGTAAATTAAACACTGTTAACATTAATGGTCATTAACATCTCTAAAAGAGTGTTACATTTCTTTGCCAAAATAACAACCAGGAAAAAAAATTTTTGACTGTGAGGAATCCCAGTATTCTGGTCACAGATGGTGCTTCTTCCAAATTTAGCAACCTGAGTCCTTATACTGCCTCAGCGGGGCAAGCTCCGCCCATCATCAGAACACTTTTTTCCACTGACACATACTAGCATTGAAGACTCCAACAAGCTTAACAGAAATCATTCCTACTACCACAGAAGTAATCGTTTGCATGAAAATCACTTTTTTTTTAAATCAAGGGAAAAGATTGAAATACAAAATTTTCCTTGCTTGTTCAAACTTTGGGAAAGAGTTTTTGGTTTTTAAGAGAGGGTTAGTACAAAGAGTTTATTCATGGCTCAATTTACTGAAGGCTATTTGGGGCTTAAGGAATGAGTGTAATTGCCCAGTTCAAGACCTTATAACTATTATGGATTTGGCAGAAAAAGCATCAGCTCTGTTGTCCATGCTGTCTCTGAGTAGGTAGTTGGAAATGAGGAGCGTGAGTTCCCTGCTGCTTCAGGAAGTCTCTCTGTGAGGTGGTTGTGCGTGAGGAGCTCTGTCAGCTTCCCTTGAAAGCCCTCAGAGTCCCCCAGAACACCTTGAGCTCACAGTCTTCTCCCTGATGCTGTTGCATGCAGTGACTTACACACAATTCTAAGTGTCAGAGTATCAGTATGCTTAGGTTCCTCTCGTAAGCCGCCCACAACCTGGCAAAAGGAGCGTGGGATTTGAGGTCACGTTTGTCGGCACATGCTTTTCACTAATTTTCATCTGAACAGAAAAAAGCAACATTTTAAATACCAAAGATGATACTCAGGGTACCCTGTTCCAAAGTAGGCCTGACTTCTTTATTCAGAACAATAGAAATAGCCTTGCAATTGGAATGGTCTTCATATGAAATTTAAATGTATTTTCTGTTTAATTTGTACACTTCAAATGTTTTATATGAATTGGAAATGATCATTTATTTAGATGGCTTTAAAGTGAGGAAAAATACTACAACATTATAAATATTAGTCTTAAAGCCTGGTAATATAAAGAAAATATGCTTTTTATGCAGTAAATTTCATATGTAAATTGATTTTTCTCAGGAATAGGGCTAAGAGAAGAGTCCACCTCAAACTTCATCGCAAAGGGGCTCAAACAAACCAGATCAGGAAATTCATATAGCATACTGCTTATTAAATGGCCTATTTAAAGAGTGGCTTCACATTTTCAGCAAAATTGAGACACAGATACAGAGGTACATTGTAGACTTGTTGCCTTCACACACATGAGGCCTGTATCATCAGGGTCTCTTGTCCTTGGGTGCCCTCCAAAGTCAGTGGTTCACCTGAAGAACCACTCCCACAGTCCATCACTCTGTGGGCGTGGACAGCTGCCTAGTGATAAGGACCCACCTTTATAACCTACAAAGTGGTGTCTTGGTCACGGAAACCATCTGCTCAGCCTGTGCTCCTTCCTCCTTAACTGCTTGCTGATCTTTTTACTGCCTTCACAGTTTTGCCTTTTCCAGTGGCTCATGTTGTATGGAAGCATACGAATGCAACTTTTCAGTTTGCCTTATTTCACTTGGTAATAGGCACTCCAGGTTTCTCTATACTTTTTTATACTTCATTAGTGCATTTCTTCTTAGCATTAGTAGTCCATTATCTGTCTGTCCTAGCCTTTGATCCCAATCACCTACTGAAAGATGTCTTGGGTACTCCCAAGATTTGAGACTATGAAAGAAGCTAATATAAATTTCCAAGTGCAGGTTTTGGTATGGACATAAAACTCCATCAAACTGTTTTCCAAAGTGACCATGCCATTTTGCATTTCCAGCAGCAGTGAGCAAGGAGCCCTATTGCTCCACATCTTGCCAGTGTTGTACCCTTTCCCCTTGTCCTCAGCTGCACAAATCACCTTTGTTCTCTTGACATTTAAACAGATGATTGAGAAGTTTCTCATACTTTTAAACTATGTATGTAGATACATTCTCATTAAATCTTCTTGGCAGTGTCCCATATGTGTGGCAAGGACCCAAATATTTGAGCCATCACCTGCTGCCTCCCAGGATGCTCCTTAGCAGGAAGATGGAGTCAGAAGCAGAGACCCTCCAATGTGGAATGCAGGGGTCCCAACCAACAGCTTCACCACTTGGCCAAGTGCTCACCCCGTTAGCTGATTTTAAAAGAACTAGAATTACATGGCTGGGTAGTGATGTATCAGGCTAACCCCCACTTCCTGTGATGCCTATGTCCCTTGTTGGCACCAATTCATGTCCCAGCTGCTCCACTTCTTACCCAGCTTTCTGCTATGGCCTGTGAAAGCAGCAGAAGATGGCCCCAGTCCTTGGGACTCAGCACCCATGTGGAAGACCCAGAAGAAACTCCTGGATCCCAGCTATGGATCAGCGCAGCTCTGTTGGAGCCATTTGGGGGTGAACCAATGGATGGAAGATCTTTCTGTCTGTTTCTTTCATTCTCTATATATAAAATCTACCTTTCAAATAAAAATAAACAAATCCCTTTTAAAAATGAGAAAGTATTATAAATGAGGAAAACACTATTAAAATAATAAGAACTAGAATTAGTGAAAGATACATAGGTAGTATAACTATTTGAGACTAATAGAAATAATAATGCATAATATTAAAAGATATGTTTTAACTTTAAGTGTTTCCTAACTTTTATCATTTAAATATCACAATGACTCCATAAAAAGAATTGCTACATAATCATGTATAGATTTATGTTTAACCAGTACTAATTCACTTAAGATGAACAATGAATTACATAGTTGATATGGTTAAAATAATTTATCATTTGTTAGAAACAATTTAATATGTCCAATTACTAGAATTAAATTTGTATAGTAATCAATATTTAATTTATAGCTATGGACAGATATTATCTACATTCATTGTTATGATTTGTCCATGCCCTTTCCCACCACTTTCAGGATTTTTAAATTTGAGGCGTGTCCATGAAAAGCCCAACTGTGTAGCAGACAGTTGAATGTGGCTTTGGGACCCACCAGCATTGACATGATAGCTGATACTTGGAAAGGATATGAGATGTAGCCATTGCAAGACTCAGAGGCCTAGAGCATAGCACCTAGAAATTTTGAAGGGATGAACAGAGGAAAAGTAGCCTGTGAAGGAAACTCAAAAGAAAATCCAGATACAAAGTTAGAAACCAAGCAAAGTGTGGTATCACAGAAGCCAAAGGGAAAGCTTTTCACAAGGGATATGGTTAACACCATTAAATGCCGTTCCAAGAAGCAAGTCAAAGGCTAAAGTCCCCACTGGGTTTGGCAGCCTGATATATGTACATTAGGTTAAACTGTGTGTGTGATTTAGAAATGTTATCGAATCTTGCTAGACTTAATTACTCTTAGCTATTAAAAGCTGGTGTTATTGTGCATGGTCTCTCTGGATTCTCAACACGAAAATTCTGTGATTATATCTTAGATGTGTGATGCATATTATTACAACAATTGGAGGAAAGGAACAATGACAGACATTAAAGTTCAGCTCCAGACAGCTTTGTAGGCCATCCTTCTCTACTTTTCCCAGGCCATTTTCCAGCAGGGAGCTGGATCAGAAGAACAGCCAGAACAAGAACCAGGGTGCGTTTGGGATGTCAGTGTCATGGGTAGCAGCATTACCTGCTGAGCCCACAGTGCTAGCCCATGCAAATAGTTTTTTTTGTTTTAATTTTGACATTCATGGAGAATGTATATTATGATAAAACCATGGGTGTTGTACACAGTAGTTTAAGCTACAGCATGGGGACATTGTCATATCATATCAGAGAATCTGTGGATCAAGACATACCTTTGCTTCCATCCAGCTTCCTGGAAAGCAGCAGATGATGGCTCAGGCACCTTGAGCCCTACCACCAGGCTGGGAGACCCAGAGGGAGCTCCTGCCTCCAGGCTTCAGCCTGCCTAGTCCCTGCTTTTACAGGAATTTGGGAATGAATCAGTGGATGTAAGATAGTGTGTTCTCTTTCTCTCCCTCTCTCCTCTCTCTCTCTGTCTCTCTCCCTTTCAAATAAATTTGATTTAAAAAAAAAAAAGCTGTGCATTTCCAACTTTTTTGCATCAAAATAAGCTTATATTTTTTGTTTTCCAAAAACTTGTATTTTATCACTCTTTTCCTGATCCTGATGTCTTAAAAATCGATTCCTAATTGGGGTGGAGATATTTGGAGGAGTGGTTGTGATGCCCGTATTCTGAATGCCTTGATTAGATTCCCTGCTCCAACTCCTCATTGCTACCAGTTGGTAGCTGATGCAGGGGTGTGTATGTGGATGGGAACTCTCTCTCTCAACTCAATAAAAGAGAAGAAAAACTATTCTTTCTTCATCCTCAAATATTTGTAGTTCAGCATTGCTTTACTTATTCCATACAGTTCCATAGCTTTTTCATTTTTAATACTTATTTTCTGGCATTAAGTGTTCATAACAGATGTCCTAAAATTTCTAGGTTTCATTATAACACACTGCTATTGATGCAGAAATAAAAGATTTTGAAAATCCAACCAGTCCCTTGAGATCATTTACACTTCAAAAATATTTATCTCTATAAGGAATACTAGCTGACAAGGGTCTTTATTGTAACTGTCCATTGTGACTTCACTACAGTCACCCTGTATTTTATATATTGTTAAACTTAAGGGAGTTTGGTAATAATTATTTTTTTTTTTTGATTACAAACCAAGAAAGGTAACATTTGCAGTACAGTCTAGTGTGTGGGGAGGAAGGAGACCTGGGGGGTTATTTCAAAAGCAGTGTTATAGTAAACGTTTCTCAGTTCTGAAATTTGTTATTCCATGCTGAGTTTCTCAAAGCTTTCACATTTCATTCCTTTGAGAGGCTCCATGTTCTTTGAAGGGCGGAAAAAAAGTTAAACTAGGTGTGAAAGACCTTCATTTTCTCTGTTGACTTTGTCTAAGCTATTTTAAAATAGTAATCCCTAAGCAAGTACCTGTGAAACTGATGTTCCAAATGTGAGGTGTTTAATATTCACAGATTCCTATCTTTTATTTGAATTTACCTCCACCTCCTCCTGAGAGCTTTTGTTTAGTTGGTTCCTTTCACATATTGAAAATGAGTCATTGGGGGTGAAAATACCAGGTGTGTAAGTCAGCTACCACATTTTGATATCATCATCATCTTTACTACCCATGGGAGAGAAAATATTCATATGTCATTGCCTGAGACTTTAAAGGGGTACTAGATTGATTGCTGATGATTCTCTTAGAAAAAAATAAGGGAAATGACAGTAAGCTGTTGTAAACTTTAGATAGCATATGCTGTACATTAACTTCCTATTTAATTTCAACCTGTTCTTTCTTAGGAAACATAGACTACTGCTTTGGAAGTTTTTTTTAGAGATTTTTTTTTTAATTTGCTTTTACAAAAGTAATTTATATAAGGTGAACAGTTTTCACAACACAGATTTAGGAGCCTAGTGGGCAATATAGATTTCTGGTTTTGCTTTCATTTAGTTTTGTGTAAAAATTCAGGCTGTGTATTCACAATGGGAACTACTTCAGTAAACAACCCAAACTCCAGGCAAAGTATCTGAAATGACTGTTTTCAGATGTTATGCTATTAACTCTGGGGAAAAAAAAAAGGGAAAGAAATGGGTTGAACCCTGTGCCGCCTCAGCTTACAGCCTGAGACAGCTTCTAACTTAACATTACTAGGAGAAGAAAGCAGACCAGGCCAACTATGGGAAAGGAAGAAGTGAAATGAATGCCACGGAGGGCAGGATCCGTGGCCTGAAGATCAGAAAGGAGGGAGGCACAGCAAGAGTTCATTAAATCTGTTGCATCCTTGAGGCTTCAGCCACATTCTAAACCACAGGAGTAGGCCAGAACAGCTTCCTAAGTAATATTAATTATCAGAGATACAATAAAAATGAGTAGTTCTCAGTGCTGCTAATAGCAGGTAGGACTGGAACCAGAGTTCGTATGGATGCCGGAGCTGCCAATCAAGACTGCTGAGGAAAAGATAAGGAAATAAGGAATTTTGTGCTATATTCTTGGAGCTATTTCTTCAATTGTCCAGCTTATAACAGTGTCTCTTTCTCTCTCTCTCTCTCAGTGAAATCCCAGATCATTTAACTTTTCCATCAGGTTAAGCTCAGAAAGATGTTAATGAGCACATGAAAGGGATTGTCTCAAAATATGTCCATTGAGTGAAATGCTTATTTATCTGTTCCTGGGATATGATATTGTACTATGACTACGGATTGACTGTCCTTGAGTAAGAGTCTCACGCGTCAGAGTTCTTTAAGATGTCATTCTGGGGCCCGGCGCGGTGGCGCAAGTGGTTAAGGTCCTCACCTTGCACGCCCGGGATCCCATATGGGTGCCGGTTCTATCCCGGCAGCCCCGCTTCCCTTCCAGCTCCCTGCCTGTGGCCCGGGAAAGCAGCAGAGGACGGCCCAAAGCTTTGGGACCCTGCACCCGCGTGGGAGACCCAGAAGAGGCTCCTGGCTTCGGATCAGCATAGCATCAGCCATTGCGGTCACTTGGGGAGTGAATCATCGGACAAAAGATCTTCCTCTCTGTCTCTCCTCTCTGTATATCCACCTTTCCAGTAAAAAAAAAAATAAAAAAAAATAAACCTTAAAAAAACCGATGTCATTCTGTAGGAATTCTTGAAAGTTTGTGGTCTCAAAGAGCTACCTCCTGCAGGCTGTGGAATCTGGCCCAACAATCTGTCCACTTAAGAAAGTCTTGCTAAGTGGAAGTTTAGCATTTATTCACCAATACCAAGAATTTGACTTCATGTTCTCAAGAAGGCCTCTCCTGAACCACTCAGAAGTCAGTTGCTGGCCCATTTCCTGAGAAATAAATTAAGTGAGAAGTCAGTTCAACAAAAAATTAAAAGGGATATTCTTAAGTATTCTTTGAAAAAAGTTCAATTCTAAAAGACTTCTTTTTTTTTTCCCTTTTTTATTTTGGGGATAATATTGTTAATTTACATTAATAGCAAAAGGCTTAAGGTTCCACTAAATAAACGGTACTACAAGTAAAAAATAAAAGTTGGCTCAGCAGGAGTGTATGAAAGGACTATAAACAACAGTCAGACTAAAAACATGTCAAACACAGTTAATTCTCAAGTAGCCATGGTTAATTAAAACTATAATTGTTTATCATTTTTAAGTATTTATTTGATAAAGATTTAAAATAAAGTTTGACAAAACACTGTTTGCAGGAAAACTGATGCATACAGACATTTATTTATATTAGCTCCAAGATAAGGAGAACAGATGGTATTGTCTCTCTGACTGGCTTATTTCATTCTGCTGTGCAGTAGAACTTTATTCTTATCTTGATATAACCTAGTACGCATCAACCCCTCACCATCTCTCCTTCCCCATTCTTCCCCAGCCTCTGGTAACTGCCATTAAATTCTAATCTCCATGAGATCACCTGTTTTTTAGACTCCGTGTATGAGTGCTGTCATGGGATGTTTATTATTCTGTACTGTACTTGGCTTATTTCACTAAACATGATGACCTCTGTTTCCATCCGTGCTGTTACACACAATAAAATTTCATCAGTATGTGTGCCACATTTTCTTTCTTTTTTTTTTTTTTAAGATTTGTTTATTTTTATTGGAAAGGCAGATTTATAGAGAGAAGGAGAGGTGAAGAGAAATGTCATCCTCTGGTTCACTCCGCAAGTGGCTGCAACAGCTAGAGCTGAGCCGATCTGAAGCCAGGAGCTTTTTTGGGTTCCCACATAGGTGCAGGAGCCCAAAAATTTGAATCATCCTCTGCTGCTCCCCTAGGCCATAAATAAGAAGCTGAATTCAAAGTGGAACAGCTGGCACCTGTATGGGATGCCATAACTACAGGCAGAGGATTAGCTGGCCATGCCGCCATGCCAGACCCACCACCACCAGTACTTTTAATCTTTTGTCTTGTTGATAATTATTGTTTGCGCTGAAGTAAGGTGCTATCTCATTGTGAATTTGATGTGCACTTCCTTGATGATTAGTTATGCTCAGCATTTATTCATATACCTATTGGCCATTTGTGTATCTTTCTTGGAGAAACATCTATTTAAATCTGCTTCTTTTTTTTTTTTTTTGAAGATTTATTTATTTGAAAAGCAGAGTAGCAGAGAAAGAGATCTTCCATCTGCTTGTTCGTTTCTCTCATGCCTGTGACAACAGGGCTAGTCCAGGGTGAAACCAGGAGTTTTTTCTGGATCTCTCACACAGATCTACTTTGGTAGAAAGCAAAATATTTGGGCCATCATCTGCTGCCTCCAAGGCAGCTTAGCAAGAAGCTGGATTAAATTGTCTCTGTCTAGGCTCAGGAGGTTTTCTGTCATTACATCTCTGAACATACGTTCTGCCACCTTGGCATTCTCGCATCTCTCTAGAATCTCAGTAATTCACATAGCTGTTCTTTTATTGCTATTCCCTGTTTCCTTAAAGCTTTCTTCATTATTCCCAATTCATTCTTCTTTGTTCTTTTCAATTGTAATTTTCAAATAGCCTGACTTTAAGCTCACCGATTTCTTCTGCTCCGTCTCGTCTTCTCCCGATACTTGCTTCTACATTTCTTAAATTTCACTTAGTGTATTTTTTAGTTGAAGGGAAGTTGCTTGATTTATTTTTCATTTCTATTTCCTTATCAAGACTCTGTTAAATATCAAATCCTTTCTCTGTATCCTCTTGCGTTTTGTTGAGTTTCCCTGAAACAGCCATTTTGAAAACTTGATCTGAACATGGCGTTTCAGTTCCTAGACATTGGTTTCTCAAATCTTGTTTGGCTCTTCAGTGAGGTCATGGTTCTCTGGCAGCCCTGGTGTCTGCTGCTGCACAGCATCAACTGTGCCTTACGGTGAGTCACAACCAGCAGGCTGCTTTTATGGCTGTCTTTCTAGAAATTCTGAACAACCTGCTGGTTCTCTCTAAGCCCATGAATACGTCTGTGAAGACTGACAAGGCTATCCCCTTTCTGCAGTGTGACTTTTCTTAGGATTCTAACAAGGTGAGACTCTGCAGTCTCGTCCAGCTTCTGTAGCTCTTGTGAAAGGAGTTTTGGAGTGTGTGTGGCTTTTGGTGCCTCTGCAGGGAGGGATCCCCAGCGTGTCATTGCTGCCAGCTTGACTCTGATTTGAAAATATTTCAAACCCCATTAATCATCAATAATAATAAAATACTCCCAGCCCTGGGCAAAGAGCTTCCACGTATCGTTAACTCCAATGATCGTATGTGGTGGTGTTTTTGCTTCAGATGTGACAGTGGTTTACCAGAACGGACTGCCTGTGATATCCGTGAGGCTGCCGTCCCGGCGCGAGCGCTGCCAGTTCACGCTCAAGCCCATCTCCGACTCTGTGGGTGTGTTTTTACGACAACTGCAGGAAGAAGACCGGGGAATCGACAGAGTTGCAGTCTACTCACCAGGTATTATTTTTCATTTTTGACAAGTTTATTTGAAAGAACGTCCATCTTCTGGTTCACTCTCTAAATGCTGGCAGCAGCTGGGGCTGAAGCAGAGCAAGCCTGAGGCCGGAAACTTGATCCAGGTTTCCCAGGTGGTTCAAGACTGAACCATCGCCTACTGTCTCCCAGGGTGAACTTTAGCAGGAAGCTGGAAAGGGAGTGAGGCTGAAACCCAAACTCAGGTGTCCCTAACAGCAGTTCAACTGCCAAGCCAAACAATGCCTTTCCTGTGTCCCCCCCACACACACATTCCTTGTTAATTCCCAGACACTCCTCATTTCCCCCAGGCTGTATCTAGGCACACATCACTGTGAAAAGGTCACATAGTGTTAACTTTGTAAAACATATTTTTTGATTAGCATATGCCAGGAAGCAAAGCTACTACTTTTCCAGGGGTTCTCAGAATGTCCAGGTTTAGCATGTGTCTCATTCAGAAACTACTCACATAGAATGCCACAGACAAGGAGGAACAGCCAGTCCCATTTTCACATTATCCAGACCTTTGATCAGCACCTTTGCTGCAGAATTTATTATTCTACCAGTTGAGTCTTCATCTCTAGAGATAGGAAATATAAATTCTCTTGGATCTTATTATGTTTTTCACATACAAGTTTACAAAAAATGAAACTTCATGGTTTGAAAAGAATATTAAGGCACTAAAAATTCCCATTTGACATGAGATATGTGTGTTTTTTTATGTTTTATTTTATTTGCTTATGAAGGCAGAGAGAGTGAGTGTTCACACCTTTATCCACTGGTTCACTTGTCAGATTCGCACAGCATCAAGGACTGGACCAGGCAGAATCCAGGAGCACGAAGCTCCATCTGGGTCTCCCATGTGGGGAACAGGAGCCCAGGCGGCTAGACCGTACCTGCTGCCTCCCAGGATGCATTACAGGCAGCCGGATCAGAAACAGCGTCCAGGTCTTGAACTGACACCTCCCCGATGGGAGATGGGTTTTCACAGCGGGAGCTTATCATGCTGTGCTACAGTACCCAGTCCCATGTTTCATTTGCTTATTTCTTAAAATGCCTTAATTTTTGACCTGTTTCTTCTTTGAAAATTTGAAAATTATTAAAAACTACAAAAATTAATACTGTAAACACCTACTTACCCTTCATCTGGATTCACCACTTGTAAGCAATAACTGCCTGTCTGTAATTGCAAGTATCTTAATTATAGTCAGTTCTCAACTCATTTAGTAACAGAATTAGTGGACCGTGTTGTTTGCTATTGTTAGCATTGTTCCCAACTGAATTACTGGCAGCTTAACGGTGACTCTACTGCAAAGCTCCATAATGTTAGAATTTTTGCTTTTATTGTTTCCATCATAAACAGAAATCTCTAGATCTGTGGCCAGTCATTATTTCACTCATTCATACAGTTCTGCAAGAAAAGCAGCTGCTAAATCATCACAAAACCTGAGGCCTGAGAAGAAAGAGCTTCAGCCTAAATCTAAGCTTTGGTTAGCATAGAACTGGAGATGAGGTAAAAAGCTAACTACAGGGCCTGGCTCAATAGCATAGTGGCTAAAGTCCTCGTCTTGCATGCGCCAAGATCTCATGTGAGCGCTGGTTCCTACTCTGGCTGCTCCACTTCCTATGCAGTTCTCTGTTTCTGGCCTGGGAAAGCAGCAGAGGACGATCCAAAGCTTTGGGACCCTATGCCCACATGGAAGACCCGGAAGAGCTCCTGGCTCCTGGCTTCAGAAGATCTTTCTGTCTGTCTTTCCTCTTTAAAATCTGACTTTCCAATTTAAAAAAAAAAATAAATCTTTTTTTAAAAAAATCACTAACTACAATCTATAAACAGGAAAGAGATAATTGCTAAAGTCTGTTTTAGGGGTCACTTTTTCCTGATCATACTTCTGTAATGGCAGACATATGACAGGTCTTACCTAACATTTCCACAGATGGGGTACGCGTTGCTGCTTCCACGGGAATAGACCTCCTCCTCCTTGATGACTTCAAGCTGGTCATCAATGACTTCACGTATCATGTGCGGCCACCAAAGAGAGGTAAGACATCGACCTGGACGCTGGCCCAGAAGTATGGGGGTGGTTTTTGGAAAAAACTTTGTTTTTTTCCCCTGGGTAACCTGAGAAACAGACAATACTCAGAGAACACTGACCATGTTGTGTAGCTGGGTTCCTGCTCAGTTGAGCTACTCATTGAGTTCCTAGCACGTGGCAAGTTTATTGATTGAAACCAGTTAGATTCTGTTTCAGCGCTGAGATGTTTTATTAACTGGCAGGCGCTGCATTTCACTTGAACGGATGTCTTACCTGAAGAAATGCCTTCCTTCTGTACCAGCTCAGTCATTTTAATAACAACATAAAGGAAATTCTAAAAAAAACAAAGTTTGGGCATTCCTGATCTCTTTCACATTGTAACAGATATTAATCTTTTCAATTTTGATGACTTAAAGTCAGTTATTGTACAATAAACCTTAGGAATTTCTGAGCCTATGTAAGACTTTGTATGAAAAGTTGAGGTACTCACCTCGGGTACAGATTTTAAGAGGTCACAAAAAGCTTGGTCATCAAGATAAGTAAGATTTTAAAACACTGTTTTGAAAAAATTGAAGGGAGTACCAAAACAATCCATTATGAATAAAATACCAAAATTTTAAATACATGGTATTTCTGAGTTTTCTTGTCAGCCCAGATTCTGTGGGGCTCTGTACAATACTGATGGCTAAATAACGTGTCTACTTTGGTCACTTTCTCATTTTGACATTGTCACTTAACGGCTATTTGCAATACACCTTGCACCACCACCACTTCTTCCGTTAGCCTCCTAAGATAACCATTCTTTTTGATTCTGCTTTTGAGAAATGAGTCTGTTGGACAAAAATTCCTGAGTAAAGGTTGAAATATCAAATGTCTCTATAATCTAGTCCACATCTAGCTTTTTAAATTATCTCTTTGCTATGTTACATCTTACCTACTTTTCCTCCTCTGTGCATTGTTTTACTAACCATGTCATTCAGTATTTGCTCACCTTTCTTTCCTCTGCCTATGGTACCCATGTCCCTCTTTCTTCCTAATCGTGTTTCCTCATGGCAAAATTGCCTTGGAGGGGCTAGTGCTGTGTCATAGTGTGTTAAGCCTGCAGCACTTCATCCCATATGGGCACCAGTTTGTGTCTTGGCTGCTCCACTTCCAATCCAGGTCCCTGCTAATAGCCTGGAAAAGCAGTGGAAGATGGCCCAAGTGATTAGGTGTCCGCACTCAATGGGAGACACAGAGAAAGCACCAGGCACCTAGCCTAGCCTGACCTAGCCCAAGCTGTTGCAGCCATTTGGGGAGTGAACCAGTGGATGAAAAATTTCTCTCTCTTTATCTCTCTCTCCCCCCACCTCTGCTGCCTTTCAAATAAATAAATCTTAACTTTAAAAAAAGAAGAAGTTACATTGAAGGCTTGAATGATCCTGTCCTTTCTTTCACAGATCCTCAGCCAACTAGAAGTGACTCACCTCTTACCTGAATTCTGCTAGTTACTTTGGGGGTTGGGGTGTAGTTAACTGGATAACATTTGGCTGTTCAGAGGCTGGAGTCTCTTCTTGGCTCCCACCAGGTTACAAAGAACTAACTTGAGGGAAAAAAAGTTTAGAGACATAATCCTTTTAAGTAGTAAGAATGGAAAAATATCCTGTGCCTGGCATGATGGCTCAGTTAGCTAAATCCTCACCTTGTAAGTGCTGGATCCCATATGAGCAGCAGTTCATATCCCAGCTGCTGCACTTCCCATCCAGCTGCCTGTTTGTAGCCTGGAAAGGCAGTTGAGGACGGCCCAAAGCCTTGAATCTCTGCACCCACGTGGGAGACCCGGAGGAGGCTCGCTGGCTCCAGGCTTTATATCATCTCATCTCGAGCTGTTACAGCCCTTTGGGGAGTAAATCATAGATGGAAGATCTTTCTGTCTGTCTCTCCTCATCTCTGTAAATCTGATCTGCCTTTCCAATAAAATTTTTTAAATTCAAATATTCTTTTAAGTGGTAAGACATTGAATCAGATTTGATTGAGCTGAAATAACTTGAGTACACCAACTTTGAAATAACTTGTGTTTATCAGCTTTGTTAATATATTTTTCTTTTTTATTCCTGCATTAAAATTTCTTTTAAAGTAATAGAAATACAAGTATCATTGAACTCAGAACTTTTGTGAATTATGTAGTTGATTCTATTTAGATTTTTGTTGAGACAGTAACATTATAAAAATTTGCTAACATATGCCTATACACAATGTAGCAATCAAGAAAATTGAAGAGCTTCTATATATTGTCCAAAGCTAATGATATTTTAGCTAATAAATAGCAAGCATTTGTTTAATACTATGTTTTTGAACAGAAATAAACATTGTATGTCTTCAAATAAGATGATTCCCAAGTTGACTAAGGAAGGTAAAGAGAGAAACTGAAAAGTAAGGCAGGGAATTCATTTGATTGTGTTGCTGGCTGCCCCAACCCTCTGCCTTATATTTCTGATTTCCAAGATGTAGATTAGTAGGAACCTGGAATCGGGAGCAAAGCCAGGAGTTGTACCCAGATGTGGGGCGGGTGCGGGCATCCCCAGCTGCATCCTAACCACTGTGCCAAGTGTTTGACACACTACACTGTACCTCCTCAGGGAAAAGAGTAGATGTTGGGAAGACAGTGCTGTACAACTGCCTTGGGCATCAGATAACAAAGAGTAACACAGGGTTTCTATATACAGGTGGGACAGACGGATGAGGTTTGCTTTATAAAAGTGAAAATAGTTCAGGAAGGAACAGTTTCCTAGGACAGTTTTTACTTTTTGACACAAATGTTTCTGTTCACTCCTCACCCCCCTTTATCTTTCACTTCTCTCTCCTGTTTCTTCTTTTCCCTGTTTCTGAGCAGCACCTGGGAACTAAAATGCTCTATAAAATGCTGTGTGCTGGTACACCCTAATTCCCCACATCTCGAAGCATTGAGGATAGAGGGCTTGTTCCTAGCAAATCTAGTAAAGCCACATTTAATGTGTATGTGGGATTGGCTGTCCCTCGGAGTCACGGACGCTTAAAAGCTTGTACCCAACCCCACAGTTGGAGGGAAGTGGCAGGAGGAAACAGAAATGGAACAGGGAACGTGTCAGGACGGTAGGGCTGGATGCAAGCTGTGTCACATTCTTTGGTTCCTGTAGCTATGTTTAGCCAATTTCCTCTCTGACCACTGAAGGATGGGAGGAGTAACTATTTCTGCAATTAGACAAGTTTATAATTTAATCTAAATCTGGAAGAGAGGAAAACATGGAAAGGAACATGAAAAGCCATTTATCGCGGTCGACGTGGCAGCGGTACTTAACTACCCTGCCCTTCATCTTAGGGAAGGGAATATACCCTGTGTCACTGGTAATTATGTTTCCTGCAAAGGAAAATCACTGTGATTGACACCACAAAGCCCTTTTCTCAGTGCTGGAGACCTTGCTTCTCTTAATGATGTCAGTGGGTAGAAAGATTGGAATGGGCAAACCATTCATCCACGAGAACCGTCACTTTGTAAAGACTCCAGAAGCCCAAACCAGGTTTGTAGCTGAGAATTGTTCATAGCCGTTTGTTAGCATATCTCCGCTGCCTTTCTGCACCTTAATTATCCCCGAATTGATGGCGTGTACAGAAACACTAATAAACGTCTAATTGCGTGTTAGTGAAGCACACACCAGTCACCCTGAAGTATTGTTAAGCATTTGGCAGACTTATTTTCCTCTTCCTACAACTTTGTCTGTACATACAGGAACAGATTTTCTGCAGGGTCAGGAGCATGGGCTTATTGTTTTCTTCTACCATAGCAATATTTTAGCAACATGATATTACCTTCAAGAAAACTTTAAAAAGTACAGCCTTGCCCTTTTGTATCTAGAAGGGCTTCCCTGGTTTGTACTCATAAGGGTACTAACTGGGCCAGTCTTGTAACACAGCAGGCAGAGCTGTAGCTGAGAAGCTGTGCCTGATAGGGCCTCCCTTATGGGCCCCAGATCATTTCCAGCTATTCGACTTCCAAACCAACTCCCTGCGAAAGGCCTAGGAAAACTGCAGAAGATGGTCCAAGTGCTGTCCCCTACACCCATGTGCATCCAGGCTTTGGCCTGGCCCAGCCCTGGTCATTGCAGCCATTTGGAGGAGTAAACAAGTAGATGGAAGATTTCTCTCTGTCCATTTCTCTGTGTAACTATGATTTTCAAAATAAATAACTATTTTAAATAATTAAGATTCATGTTGTGATTTTAACTTGCTTTACTATTTTTAATTTGTTTAAAAGTTGATATTCATGGACCCAGTGCTGTATCCTAGTGGCTAAAATTGTTGCCTTACATGAGCCAGAATCCCAAATGAGCTCTGGTTCATTTCCTAATGGCCCCACATCCCATCCAGCTCCCTGCTTGTGGCCTGGGAAAGCAGTCAAGGACAGGCCAAAGCCTTGGGACTCTGCACCCATGTGGGAGACCCAGAAGAGACTCCTGGCTCCTAGCTTAAGATCAGCTCAGTGACGGCAATTGCAACCAGTTGGAGAGTGAATCAGTGGATGGAAGGTCTTCATCTGTCTCTCCTCTCTGTATATCTGACTTTCCAGTGAAAATGAATCTTCAAAAAAAGTTGATATTCATATTATGGGTCCTTTTATGTAGAAAATGTGACACTTTACATCAGTTCTTCCTCTAATGGCTTCTGGGTTGTTACAGTTAGGAAGGTCTCTGGATTGTTTCAGTATGCTTGGCATTTGCTTCTTGCTCAGAATTCGAGTTTCTGATCCATGTACCTTTGACATAGTACTTTTTCCTACATATATACACGTACACGTCCTAAAGTGACATATATTCAGTCATTGAGGCTGCAACAGTCTATAGCAAAAGACAAAAATGCAATGTATTTACAGACTATGAAACAAGTAGCTCAGTTAAAGGTACAAGCACTCATACAATGTACTGCAGTTTTAAGACAGAATGAATTCGTTATGCCCTGCTGTGATGAAATCTGCACATCCTGTTTTAGAGTGGTTTTACAGCTTGTCAGTCTGCTGAGCTGGAATTCCGTTTCTGTTGTTCTGTATTGGGAGGAACCAACATAGAAATTCAGATGAAAGTGATCTGTGTGGGGTGGAGTCGAAGCCTCTGCTGTGCAGGGCGCTGGTCTGCGGACGCAGCTTGGGCAGCCAAAAGGCATGTGTTGTTTTTTAGAAGAATCTCTCTCTCTCTCTCTCTCTCTATTTATTATGTAGTGTTGTACAAAATGTATACAGGTCTGGAAAAGCCAAATTAAGCTAATTACAATATGCATTTCCTTACAAAATGTTTACTTAAATGTTAAAAGAACACTTAAAATCTACTCTCCTAGCAGTTTTCAAGAATATAAAAGCAACATAGTAAACCAAAATTTTACATCCTCTGATAAACATTTCTGCAGCCACCAAAATATTGTTTAAATTTACGGTAAAACTATTCAGTTTTCGCTCATGTTGATTACATTTTTTTTTCTTTTTTGAGGATTTATTTATTTATTTGGAAGTCAGAGTTAGAGAGGGAGAGAGAGACACAGAGATCTCCTATCTGCTGATGCATTCCCCACATGGCTGCAGTGGCTGGAGTTGGGTAAAGCCAGGAGCTTTTTCTGCATCCCCCACACAGGTGAAGGGGCCCCAGGGCAAGGACCATCCTCCCCTGCTTCCCTAGGCCGCTGGCAGGGAGCTGGATCACAAGTGGATCAGCTAGGATAAGAGCAGGCACGCAGAGGTGCCGACATCTCAGGTGGTGGCTTTGTGCAGCACACCGGAGCTCTAGCCTCTGAATATTAGTGTTTGAACTGAGAATTCTTCAGTGAATGACATTCTAATGGAAACTTACTTTTCCTGTAAAATAAATGTTAAGCCTGATTTCAAGGGTTATAGATCCTCAGATTATGTTTCCATATTTGTTTATTTTCATCATGTCCAGGCTTTGTTAGGAAAGAGAACATTTCTGTCAGATTCCTTTCTTCCCTCCCTGCCCCCTTCCTTACTTCCTTGGGTTTCTAAGCAAATAGTATATTGAGAATATGGTGGAATTGAAAATCAACTAGAAAAAGTAAGTGTGTAGAATTTAAACAGAAAAAGCAGTCCTTGACTGTTCCCCAAGGCATAGCTTTTCTACTCCCTACAAAACTCTGATAGTTTGGGCATATTGTTGCTACAACCCATTCAGAAGAAGAATCATCACCTCTTAATTGATCCTCACCCTACTTCTACAATGACTAAATCCATTATGGAATGCAAAAATATTTCTTAAGCTTACTTCTCAGGTCTGTGTGTAGGTTGCCAGCACCATGCTTGTCCTGTAATTTTGAGGATAGCCTAGGATAATCTAAGCAAGATGATTTCGTTAATAGATAACAAATACCTTCTGGAGCTGGATCTTTTTGAAAAGGGGGCCGAGCTTACAGGGGAGCTATGACTGCGGCTACAGTGGAAGCGTTAGAGCTCAGCCCAGGTCTAGGTAACCCTGGACTCTGCCACTTCCCTCTGATGTTCTGGACAAGTGACTCCAGCCCTGTGGAGAGCAATTGTAAACCTGAAAATTAAATGCCAATGGAAGCTAGAACTAGTGCTAAGAAGATGCTGTTGCCATAGGTGACTTTTGGAAAAGTGTTCTTGGTTTTTTTATCTCATTAATTCCATACACATTCACTGAAACATGCAGGATACTGTGTTGGATGCTATTTCTCAGCTCTTTAATCCAATTGATACCCCATTTGAATGTTTTCATTGATTGGATTTTTGCAATAGCTATACCAAATGACATGTTGAGGAATATCTGAAATATGTGATGAATTCTGACTGTGGCTTACTTATTTTGATTTAAAAGAGGGCTAGCCTTAGGCTGTGCCTAACAGAGTCACATTTAAAGCTGATAAAGATTCTAGGGATGAGTGTGGAGATGTCATGGGCTAAGCCATTGCTTACAAAGACTGAATCCCGAGGTGAGGAACCTTCTCAAATCCCAGCCTGATCCAGCTTCCTGTTAATATGCTGGAGTCTGTGCATGCTGAACCACTCACAGAGGACGCCCCAGTGGAGTCCCTGCCTCCGGTCCTGGCCTAGCCTAAGTCAAGGCTGTTCCAGGCATCCAAGGAATAAACCAGGGAATAGAAGATCTCCCTAGTGTGTCTATATCTTTGTCATTCTTCCCTTTGAATTAAATAAATCCATTTTAAAAAAAGATTCTGAGGGCCCGGCACGGTGGCGCAAGTGGTTAAGGTCCTCGCCTTGCACGCCCGGGATCCCCTATGGGCGCCGGTTCAATCCCAGAGGCCCTGCTTTCCTTCCAACTCCCTGCCTGTGGCCTGGGAAGGCAGTCGAGGACAGCCCAAGGCATTGGGAACCTGCACCCGCGTGGGAGACCCGGAAGAGGCTCCTGGCTTTGGATCGGCATAGTACTGGTCGTTGCGCTCACTTGGGGAGTGAATCATCGGACGGAAGATCTTCCTCTCTGTCTCTCCTCTCTGTATATCCGCCTTTCCAATAATAAAAAATAATAAAAATAAATCTTTAAAAAAAAGATTCTGAAACAAAGACTTTGTTCTAATGTCTTTTTTTGTTTTTGTTTTAATTTCTTGATACCTGAAATCAGCTGAGATTTAGATTCTTAAAACATGTTCTTTGGATTTCTGGAAATAGCTGCTACTCTCAATAGACACCATTGAATCAAAGAATTGAAGCTTTTACCCTTTCAGTCATTCTTATAATTTCATACCATTTAGAACTGATGTGATGTTGACACCCATACAACTATTCTTTGTCTTTCCTTAACAGAATTGAGTAAAAGTTGGTATGCTATGGAAGTTAAGATTATTAGGGTAATGCTATTTTTATTTATATCTTTTAATTTACAGATTTGAAATTGTGTATTTTTTCTTCAAGAATTGCTCAAGAAAATCAATTCAAGTAGCAAATCCATAAATTATAAATCAGTGCTTTAATAAATATCCTAATCAGATTGATTCTTCCCCTATTTCTAACACACGCTTTATCTTTTTGTCTTTATTTAATGAATATCATTATTAGCATTGTTTTTCTTACCGCGCACCTCAGTTTTAACAGCTTGTGAGCATTTAGACTTCCAAGAATGGAAAAGTGGGTTTTGTTCTGAATATTCAGGCTGCTGGTCCAACGAAGAATTTGCTCTATATCCGTGCACAACTCCTCTCGAGAGAAGAGCTATCGCTTTGCCTGGGGCAACACTGGGAGTGTGGTACCAGCAGTGGATCAGTCCGACTTGTTCTTGCTGTTTCCAGTCTCTGGGAGAGTGACTCTTGATTGACATACATTTTTTAAGATGGCGACCCCTTTCTTTTCAGACCTCCTAAGCCATGAAAATGCTGCCACGCTGAACGACGTGAAGACACTCGTCCAGCAGCTGTACACCACACTGTGCATCGAGCAGCACCAGCTGAACAAGGAGAGGGAGCTCATCGAGAGATTAGAGGCGCTCAAAGAGCAGCTGGCTCCCCTGGAAAAGGTGAACAGCCCCGTCTCGCGCTTGGCCCTTGCGGCCAGAGCACACCGTTTCTGTTTTTGCTTCTTAAGTTTCTCGCAGTTGAGCTATGTCAGTCCACTTAGCCAACTGATTTCCAGGACGGCACCATAAACATCTCCCAGTGAAAGCTCGGGAAAGATTGTAAAAGGAAATTTGGAGTCTTAATGATGAACTTAGAGCTGTGATTTCTGACCACACTGCCTTTGGCCAGATTTACCACTTTCAGACAGATTTGGAGTAGTTGCTGATTGGGAAGGGTTGTGAGCACAATGGGTAGTGATTGTAACCAAGTCAACAGTGAATAGTGTGTGGAATATTGTGCAATTGCTAAACATGATTTTGTGGAGCTAATTTTCTGTAGAAAATATTCATAATGAATTATGGTAAACAAATTCTAAAACAGTGTATATTATTATCCAATTTTTAAATGTGTTTTATATCTTTAGCTGCATATATTTATATATCTATGTACAAATACAAAATCAGCAGGAATATGTTGCAAAATTCTAATACAGATCTCCTTTATACTTCTTTGAATGTTTCACAATGAGCATCTTGAAAATAAGGCTGCAAGCATTTAAATTTTAAGAAATTAAATTACAAAGATTAAGCAAGGAAACTTCCTTTAATAACAGGGTTTTTTTTTAATTTTTAGATATAATTACAGTTTTTCTTCACTATCCTTGGAGGTTGGATCCTGAACCAACCTCTCAGATTCTGAAATCTACCATTCTAAAGTTTCTAAGTGCGATAAGAATTAAGAGAACGCCTTGTAAATCGGAGCCATGATGGGTAAGGATTCTTGTGCTGGTGTCTTCCTCCCGCAGCCACGTCGACACAGCCGTATGTCACACAGGAACAGGTGTGGATATTTCACCCTAGGCAATACTCCATGCCTTGTTAAGCGTGTTTCGTGTGTAAAGTATGGGGGTGGGTCATATGGAAGTGTCTTGGAATAAGTTTCCGTTGCTATTGAAGAGATAGAGCAGCTCGTTGTACCTGTGATTTTATGGCGTAGGAGCGTGGGGAGCGTTCTTGATGAAGCAGTGATATATATATATATTTCTGCTCGCCTAGATCGCTCTCATCTATGTGTCGAATATGTTAGGTCTATCTCTCGTATTAAAATTAAATAATAAAATTAGTGGTTTATATTGAGGTGAAGCGCTCGGTCATTGCGTGGCACTTCATCCGTTTTCATTGATTTCTTTGACATAGACCTCATAGCTCGCCAGGTGACTTATTGCGAAGGTGACAGTCACTAGCCCCCACTGTCGACACTCTCAGGGCTTGTGTGAGTGTTGTGTGTGTTTTGGTATTGGGGGGGGGGGGGGTTAGGGGGGTGGTTTTTTTTTTTATTTTTTTCTAGAAGTGCGTCACGGAGATTTAACTCAACAAGAAGGTAGGATTTTAGAGGTTGAGTAAAAATGATTATTGAAAGGTATAAGTGGGTGGATAATGTAAATTGGTTTGGGGGTTTCTTTATAAGAGGTCGGGTAATATTAGCAGGGGGGGAAGTTTGTGTTAATTATCTTTGGGGGGGGGTTTTTTAGTTTTGTGGTGATTGATAAGGTTGTGTTTTAGTATGGAAGAAGATTTAGAGTAGGTATTTGTAATTTTGTGATTTGTGTGGGAGTTAGTAAGGGGGTTGAATTTTTGGGTTATGGGATTATTTCCATGTTGGAGAATAAACAGATCCAGAGCCCATGCTCTGACTCACTGCCGTTCTACCCAGGGCCAGGGTATGCCGTGTGAATTCAGACTGACAGTAGATTAAATCTGTCTGTGGCAGTGAGAGAACACTGCTATGTTTTCATTTCCCTCTTTCAAAGAAGATAATCTTACGGTTAGATGAAGAGCTGTTGAAACTGAGTTACTCACTCCCATATTTTCAGCTGTTTCTAGGATGAAATATGAAACACCAATGCTCTGTAAAACATTATTATTTTATTTAGTAAAAACCATAGATAACAGTGAAGAAGCCAAGTAATATGAAAATTTACTAGAATTAAGACTAAGTTGTTTCTTAAGGAAGAATAGTAACAGATTCAAGAATTTTTCATTGGTTCTGTCAGAAGGCTTTATTTATGGTTGGTCATATGTGCCCAATAGGTACGAATTGAGATTAGCAAAAAAGCTGAGAAGAGAACCACCTTGGTGCTATGGGGTGGCCTTGCCTACATGGCCACACAGTTTGGCATTTTGGCCCGGCTTACCTGGTGGGAATATTCCTGGGACATCATGGAGCCCGTCACCTACTTCATCACTTACGGAAGTGCCATGGCAATGTATGCGTATTTTGTAATGACACGCCAGGTAAGAATTTCTCTCCTAGTCAACTTTTTATGCGACAATAATGCAGTCTTGGCTGTGTGTGTTGTTCCTTGTTGTTATTCTTTTTAAGGCCAGGTGTCTTTACTAATTTATCTTTATATATATACACACACACACAGGTGGTAAACAGGCACACATATGTCCATTTTCTATCAGGCACTGCTCTCAGTGCTAAAGATACAAAGGGAGATTTAAGACATGGTTTCTGCTTTCTTAGATGCCTCAGACCATTTAGAGAACCATAGAAGCCACTAAATTCATAAAGGCAAGCAATAGTAAGAATGCAGTAAGAAGGCCAAGTGGAGGAATGGTCAGCTATAGGGTAACTCGGTCACCTGCTTTGGCTCAGTTTTCTGTGTGATATATAGTTAATGTAACAGTTGGGTGGGGAATGTCACACTTTATTGAGTTCTTGGAATGGAAAAATAGTTGTAACCAGTGAAATACATTAAATTCTGAATTGCTTCGAAGTATTTTTAGAGGATAGTATTTGTGGGTTTTTGTTCATTTGTTTTTACTTCCTTGAAGAAAGGTGAAAATTAACTACTTCATAAATTAAAATTAATCACTTCATACTCTTGGTCTCTTCTTACCAACCAAGGCTCCTTTACTGAGCAGCTCAAACTTATTTTTGTTGCCATTGCTACTTTAATTATCTTGGAAATTCATAGTGTCATTTCTAGAAGTATGAGGAATTTAGTGATATTTATTATGCTATATGTGATGACCACCCCAGATCCAGCCTATCATTTCCTTGAATAACAAGCATTTGAACTTAGATATATAAGAAGCTGTTTCTGTTTCCTTCGGTTTCAGTGGAATGCTGAGAGTCGCTTCTCAAAAAGCACAAGTGTTTTCTTTCTATTGTAAGATCAGTGGTCCTAACATGTTGTTGTTTTTTGTTTGTTTGTTTTTTCAGTTTGTGAGAAAATGAAAGGTCAGGAATGTGACTTAACCTTTCTAGGCCTCCCAAATATGTCTGATAGAGAAGAGAGAAATAAACTGTTTATATTCCTTCAGCTGCTTGCTAGCGCCCCAGGCCGTAGTCAGCGTCTGGCTGATACTGGTCACTGTGAACAGAACCCAGCAGCCGTACCAGTCTTGCCTCATGTTCATTGTTATTCTTGCATCTGTGGACCTGCTCATAACCACTCTGTGAGCTCTCTGTCTCCCTCTTTCCCCATCTCTCTCCCACACACACTCACACCTTTAAAGGTTTCTTTATCTGCTACTACTGAGTGTCCGCAGGTGGTTGTTACCTTTCCTGTCCCTGTGTCTGCAAATTTCCTTGTGTACATATTCCGTATTACCAAATCAAATTACAGTCTCTATTCCTGAAAATGCTCCTCAGTCTCCTACCATTTCATTCCCTACTTCACACCCATCTTGAAATGGGGAAGGTTCTCCCTGTTGATCTCTACCTGTCAGAGTACCTTTCACAAACCTCCGACCGCCTTCCCCACCCCACTACCGTGTACCTCTCCCTCTGAATTGCTGAGTACGTTGCATCTCTGTTTCACTCTCCCTTGCTGCCTTGCGTTAAAATCACTCTACGGTGTCATTGCTCTTGGACTAGACTGCGTTTTTGAGACTGGCATCCTGTTTTCTTCACTGTTTCTCTACCGTGTCACACAGGGCCAAATATCCATAATACCTAGTGACCAGGTCATGAAATAAATGACACCCATGCCTCCATCTTGAACAAAATAGTACTTTCTTGATTGCCAGGGATTAAACATTGTTTCACTTCTGTAAAAGCCCTGTCTGTGGCTTCAGCATTAATATTAACTAACTTTTCCTGAGTTTAATTATATAACAGGCACTTTATCTCCAGTAGCAAAAACACTTCATCTCAATCCGGTATTTACCTCAATTTTCTTTTAAAAATTATTTATTTACTTGAAAGGCAGAGTTACAGAGAGAAAGAAGGAGAGTGACCCTCCATTCTCTGGTTTACTCCCCAAATGGCCCGCAGTGACCAGGATGGGGCCAGGCTGAAGCCAGCAGCCTAGAATTCCAGTTGGTTTTTCTCATGGGTGGCAGGGATGCAAGCATTTGGACCATCTTCCACTACTTTCCCAGGCACTTTAGCAGAGAGCAGCTGGGGCGAAAGTGGAGCAGCCAGGACTCAAACCCACACATCCGTGAGATGCCAGTTTCCTGAGCAGTGATTGAACCCACCGTACCACGATGCTGGCATCCGTGTGTTCATTGTATAGGTGAAGGAGCCAAGGTTCAGAGAGGATGGTCTACCCAGCATTCTGTCTAGTAAACTGAGACGAGGAGTTGAACCCAGGTTGACCTGATGCCCAAAGACTGCCCTTTCCACTTAATTATGCTGCCTTCTGTTGGCTTCATGTTGGACAAATAGTGTCCACTCACTAAAATGGTGTTTTGTAAGTGTTTTTCTTGAATTATAGATAAATACAAATATTAGGCTTAAACACAGTGCTCAAGCAATTTTTTTTCTTCTCATCACGTGGGATTTTTAACATCTTGTCCTATTGGATGTTCCACATCTCTGATTCCCAAAACATTCTTTCTTACATAAATAGCAGTAGCAGAGCATTTACTATTCTTTTATGAATAGGAAAATATTACCCAAATAAATGTAAATAATTTCTCAGATAAAATATTCTTCTGACTAACTAGCATTCATAATTAACATATGAAGCAAAATACCTCTTGAACAGTATTTAAACCCTCCTAAATTGGTGTTATGATAAACTGCTTTTGGTAACAATCTAGCCTACTGGCATTTCTCTCTCGATGAACCACATGTATACATATATAGCCCAGGTGTGCAGTGAGACGTACCATCTGGGCGTGGTAAAGACATGCTGTGACACTGACATGATGAAATCATCTAATGGTGCATTGTCCAGGACATAGTCTCCCTAAGCAATGTGTGATGGTAAACCCCAGTACTAAGTTACATCCCAAAAGAATCTTTATAAGATGGAAAGATCACTGAAAATTATTAAATCAAATGAGATGCTCTCAATGAAACATGAGTACCAGTTGCTGCCATAAGGAAAGGAAACAGCACAGCCATTAGGGCGCCCACGTCCCATGTCTCCTGTAGCAGAGTTGCCTGGATTAGATATCTGGTCCTGCTTCCTCACTCCAGCTTCCTATAGGGCAGACCCCAAGAGGGCAGCACGTGATGACTCAAGCAGCTGGGTCCCTGCCACCCACATGGGACTCCTCGGTTACATTCTGGCTTTGTGGACACTTGAGAGCAAACAGGAACCCTCTCATTTTCCATCCCTCGCCTCTCCACATCTCACGCCACCCTCTTCTCTCCACCCCTCTCTGCTTCTGTGTGTGTGTGTGTGTGCACCTCAAATAAGTAAAAATTGAAGTAGAACTGCCAATCTGAGCTAACTCCACAGCAGTGTAGACAATCCATCCCACTGTCATAGTCAGACCATGGTTATTCCATGGAAATGCTTCACTAAGGTGCTGAAAATAAGTTTTGGGGGAATGAAAACAGTGAGGTAATAAATATATGAGTAAACTTTGAAAAGTCCAAAAATGTATGTAGCAGAGAGGTAATGAATAAAAAGTAGGAAACACTCACAGCTTTTATTGTGCTTTGTCTCCTCAGTTCTAACAGTCATTGTTTATATTTATGTTTATATTTATGTTTCTGTTTATATTCTGCCTCACCAGACCACATCATTGGGCATTCAGGACCTTTTTCCTAGAACTATCCCATGTGTAGGTTAGTATGTTCATTTCTGACTATATTAACTTTTCTTTTTGTTCCTTGCTTTTGTTTGTTTGTTTGCTTATTCCCTCCTTTGCCTTCATCCGGACCTGTAGGCTACTGACATCTTTTTTAACTTTTTACTGTTAAAAAGTTCCTCCTGCATGTCTTACTTTTCTTTCCAACTTAGGCCATATTTGTGACTTCTTATTAGCTTCCCACAACTCCTGCCCCTCTGCCTTTCTACCATTTGTGCTCAGACTCCTGACCTTGGCTGAAATCCACTCTTGATCCTCTCCAGGCTACTCAATATTGCTAGAGAAAAATGAAGTAATGCTATGGAATGGGCCACTCTTTGTGTTTCCAATTATATTTCCTCCTGTTTTATCCCTAAATTATCGTAAGGCTTCATATCAATTACTCCATCCTACCTTAACCTTGCCTCTCATACCTAGAAAATTTAAGTTAATAGATACAAGCTTTCTAATTTCTAAATTCCGTGAATTTAACTGCATCAGTACCTACTTTTGTATTATTTCCCTCAGGTTCAAAGAATAGGTGACACTGCCCTGTTCTGTGTCAGTCCTCCCCATTCTTAGTCATATTTCCTCCTTCCAGTTTCTTATTCCAGGATATCTTGTTGTGTTCCCTGTGTTTTTAACCTCTTCCTCACTGACTGTCATGACTAAGCCATCCACATCTCTTTTCAGGTGTTACCAAATCATGAGATTTCCAGAATGGAAATCCAAAAGTTGTTCCTTTTTCTTCTTGAAAAAGAAAATCCAAAAGATGTTCCTTTTTCTTCTTGAAAAAGAAAACATAGGATAGATTTGTCAGTCTTAAAGATTTATATCATAATTAATGACAGTTCATAGCCAAGTCATAGAAATTGAGATGAATGTAGAGAGCTGTCAAGTTCTTAACCTAATACTTATTCCATTAATTGGTATTATTTTGAAATCTATTTATTTTACTTGAAAGTTAGAATTACAAAGAGAGAGGTGGGGAGCCAGAAAGAGAGAGTCTTCCATTGGCTGGTTCACTCCCTAAATGGCTACCAAGGCCAGAGCTGGGCCACTCTGAAATCAGGAGCCAGGAGTTTGTTTTGGGTCTCCTTGTGGATATAGGGACCCAAGGCCTTGGGCTATCCTCCACTGCTTTCCCAGGCCATTAGCATGCAGCTGGATCAGCAATAGAGCAGCCAGCCCACAAATCAGCACCCATATGGGATGCTGGCACCACAGAGAATCAGCATGCTAAGCCAACCTCTAATTTTTTAACCACATTTATTTATTTGTTTGTTTGTTTGTTTGTTTGTTTGAAAGGCAGGGTGACAGAGAGGCGGAGACAGAGAGATCCTCTGCTCGTTGGTTTACTCTCCCAAATGCCTGAGGCTGGCCTGGCAGAAGCCACAAACTGTCTGGGCCTCCCACATGGGGGTCAGGGCCATTGTCCACCGCCTCCCAGGTACATTAACAGGGAGCTTGATCAGATGCAAAGATAGGACTCAGTAGCAGGCAATTCAGTACGGGATATAGGCATTACAAAAGTACTTAAACCGCCATGCCACAGCACTTTCCCTTAGTGTTCCTGATCCAAACCTCAGTTTTAATCATTTAAAAAACTTCCACAGGCCCTTTAGCTACCACTCATCGCATTATCTGGCATCATCAATCAATTAAGATTTACTTCTGCTGCTAGTTAAAGCATATTGGATACTTGCACCAATCCCATTAGGACAGGATTCTCCCATGAGGACATTGTTGGACAAGTTAGCATTGTTGGACAAGGCTAATACACATCTTCCTGGAGATATGAGAGAGCTGACAAAGTACCCAGAGTGACTAGCAAGGGTCAGAAGAGCCACAAGGTGGAACTGAGGTGTATGTGTGCATTTTCCCTTGGGATTTATGCTGATTAATAAAGGAGACATGGCCGAGTGATCTAGATGTTGAACTGAACTTGATAACCTAATAGGACAAAAATCATAAAGCCTGGTGCCCAGGGACTGCCGAGCACTGCTGTTTTGGTTCAGGGCCTCCAGAGGCTCCCATGGTGGAATACTGAGTTCTGTCTGCTTTTTCATTCTTGTCAGTGCTGGAAATTGTATGAGGTTGCCCCAGTGTAATGTTAATCCCAGAGTGCAGGCTCCTGGCAAATCAAACGTAAACCACCCGTGGCGGGAGACAACATCCTAAACCTCAGATTATTTCTGCAGATACTTTTGCAAATACCAAGTTTGTCATGCAATCAAAAGCAACCAGATACTCAGAAAATGGCTTCAGAAATTATCAACAAGAAACAGGCACATTATCAAACACAGCTGCTCAAATAACTGTGCCTGTGATATCCATGGAGATGAAAGGCAAGGTTGAGCATATTGTCAGATGACTTGACTTAGAAAAAAGAAAAAAGAAAAAGAACTCAATGAAAATGCCTAAAATGTCATGAATACCTTCCACAGCAGCTGACACATAGCTGAAGAGAGAAATGATGACCTAAAAAAATAAAAAGAAAGTAGTCAAAGTGACACAAGAAAAGACAGAAGGATAGGAAACAGCAGAAGACACAGAAGATACAGCAAAACAAAACAAAAAAAATCAAGTTTATTTTCAATTTTGTTGAAGTCTCAGAAACAGAAGAGAGAATGGGAAGAAGTCATGTTTTAAGAGCCAAAATGGTGAAAAACCAGTCACAGTACCAACTATCAAAAAAGAAAGCTGCATCTGGACGTGTCAGTACTCCAGAAGTCCAGGGGAAAGAGAAAAATCTCAGAAACATCCAACAATGGAAAGAAAAGCCTGTTTTTAAAGAGTTCCTGTGTCCAGTGGCTCCAAGAGGCCGGGGAGGCTGGTCAGCAGGCGCCTGGGTTGCAATGAAAAGGAACAATGAAGTACCCATCCTCTGTTGCGCTGTGGAGAGACTATAGGTAGTAATAACATACTACGTGTTTCAGAAATGCTTAGGCATCAGTGTTGTGGCACAGTCAGCTTCCCAAATGGGCACCAATTCCAGGAACAACCCAACTGCCTGTCAGTAATAACATGGATTAGTAACTTGTCATTTATTCACAGTACCGTATAGCAATGGAAATGAGTAGGCCATAGCTACACACAAAAGAGAAAGCTCACAAACATAATATTGAACAAAAGTAGACATAGTATGTATTATATGACTCTGTATTATGAAATTTTAAAAATAGGTAAGATTAAGCTGTATCGTTAAGCGCTGCTCAGGGAGAAAGTTTCAAAAGCAAGAGAACAGTTAGCCTAAAGTTCAAGGTCGAGTTCACTTTGGGGAGAAAGACGTATTTGTGATTGGGAGGAGACAGAAGGTAGGGAGCACCTCTGGATGGTTGGCGCTGTTTGGTGTGATTTTATTCATGATGGTTGGCATGTTTGCTACATGACAATTCATTGTGGTAGTAACTTTTTGTGTTTACTCCTCTGTGTGTTTTTCACAGTAAAAGTTCTTCAGAAGAAATTAGATATTAATCCAGTACGTGTTCATGTATTTCCTTATGTGTGCGTATGTGTTGAAACTGAGCATAATACATGAAGGAATGATAATTAATTTTCCCCTTTATTTTTATAGGAATATGTTTATCCAGAAGCCAGAGACAGACAATATTTACTATTTTTCCATAAAGGAGCCAAAAAGTCACGTTTCGATCTAGAGAAATACAACCAACTCAAGGATGCAATTGCTCAGGTAACTTTGATAAAAATTAAATTCTGCCGCCGTTTTGCGTGGCATTGTTACCATCTGTAACGACAGTGCTTCCCATGGATAAGCTGAAAGAATGATCCAACCCTGTTCTCGGGGATAGGTTATCCCTCAGTGGATTTAAAAAACTTTTTAGGTGTGAACATCAGAAACAGAGAGATCTGTCATACCCTGTCACAAAAGATGGTCACAAAAGCCAGGGTGGAGTTAGGCCCACAGTCTCATCTGGGCCTTTTAAGTGGGTGTCAGAGGCTTAAACACTTGGGCCTTCTTCTGTTGCTTTGCCCAGCCCATTAGCAGCGAGCTGGATTAAGACTGGAACAGTTGGCATCAAACTGGTACCCATATGGGATGCCTGTATCACAAGTAGTGCTTTACCCCCTATTGCACAGCACCAGCCCTGATTAAAAAAAAAACTGCAGTGATTGGCATTGGGATACCATGGGTTAAGCTACCACTTGGGATGCCCACATCTCATATCAGTGTGCCAGTTCAACCTGTTTCCCATCCAACTCCCTGGTAAGGCCACTGGGAGGCAGCAGATAATGGCTCAAGTGTTTAGGTTTCTGCCACCTAACATGACTCCTGGCATAGACCAGGCCAGGCCTCAGCTATTGCGGGCATTTGGGGAATACGCCAGCAGGTGGAAGATCGATTCTCTCTCTCAACTCTCTCGCTCTGTGTATGTGTGTATGTATGTCACTCTACCTTCCAAATAAAATAAATCATTTACATATATAAAGATTATTTATATAAATTATATATACTACCTGTGTTTACACATAAATATATGTATAAATTATATATATATATTCACACATATATGCACACACACATAAAATGCTACAGTTGACTATGTATCACTGGTTTAAAATTCACTGGCTAAGTGAAAAACTTGAACAGTTACTGTTAAAGTTCTATGTAGCATTAAATTAGAGTTCTAGTTGCAGGCACATTTTGTAAAAGGACTTTTCAGTTGAGAAGTGCCGTGGAGACGGACACGTCTCAGGTGCTCCTGCATCGTTAGCTCCCTCAGCCTGCAGCACGTGGCCAGTGACAGCTGAAACCGGCCAGCACCAGCTTGATGGAAGCTCTGCTGGCTGTCCTCTGCCTTGCATGCGTGGCCTTTATCTGCCCAGCCTCTCCGCTTCCCCGAGGATGGAGATGGCTCCCCGGTTCAGGAACGCAGGACGGACAGTGCTCTTTTGTTAGCCTGGCTGACCAGTTTCCCTCTTCTTGTGTTTTTATTTTAGGCAGAAATGGACCTTAAACGACTGAGAGACCCATTACAAGTACATCTGCCCCTTCGACAAATTGGGGAAAAAGATTGATTTGCAGAGTCTTGGGTTCCCGGCAGAAAGAGCCTGTTTCTAACTCTTGCCTTTTTAATGAAAGCATTGCAGGTGGAAGCGAGGGGCCATGTCCGGGTAGAGAGCTTTTACCTTTAATCATAAAACAAAAACACAAAGGATCTTGGGGGGTGGCGAGTAAGGAAATGTTAAAATCTGAGGATCAGGTATTGTGGAATATAAGCTCCAAGGGCTTAGTAAAATAATGTCTTAATCAAGCATCTCAGTTTCTGGATGAAAGTGATGCAGTTACACAATTGAGAGATTCATAAAGGGAAAATGCTGCTGGGGTGTGTATTTCTTGCATCTTTGCAGGGTCAGCAAAACAGTAACACACCAGCACCCTACTCTAATTTTGTTTTTTATTTAACTTTTCTTATTTTGACATAGGAGTAAATAAATTATCAGAAATGCAAATCCTTGTGGTACGTGGATAGTAAACAGAGCCTGAGCCCATATCATTAGTTCCATTTCAGATGGGACCCAGGCTCTGCCAGGTTACCAGGGAATGTTGCCCATCTCGGCCCTTTTTCTGACCATCCACCTATTCCTGTTGGTGACACTAATTTTATGCACGTGACCCTTAGGATTGATGTGTTGGATTATCCCGTAATACCTTCTTCTCTGTCAGTGTATCCTGGTTCTCTGGATCGGTCTTTAGAAATCAATGGTAACACTGCATGAGGTTTTGGCTTTGCCTTTTTTTTTTTTTAACCTGATTAGTCTTTGAGAGGAAGGAAAATTTCTCTTCTTTCTGGACTCTTCCCCTGGTATTCCCAAGTCCCTTCCCTGCTCAAAGCAAAGGAGGGGTGCCTAGCTGTCTTACCAAATCAGGAAGATGTTGTAAGGTTAACGAATTGGCTAGAAATCATGGCTCTGTATAGCCATTTCAGAACCCAAATAATGTCCCTGCTGTTAGTCTGCCTGTGGCACTGTTCCAGGCCACCTGGCTGCCCCCGCCTGGCCTGGAGGCTTGGGAAGTCACCAAGGCAGTAAGCACACTGGTACCTGCATTGATGGGGAGCCCGCCTCCAGTCCAGCAATCAGGGGTGGGGACCTCAAAGGTGCAACTTACATTTCTATGGCTTCCTACCCTCTGCACCCTATTTTTTTTTTTCTTATCTTAAATTGCAAGAAAGAAGAATTGATCTTACAACTCTCAGCGAGTTTTCTGCCTCTGTGCGAATGTGCACTTGTAGAGCCAGGTGGAATCCTGTCCAGTGGTCTGCCCGTGACCGCCGTGGGGCGGGGTAGCAGGGGTGGCAGGGGCCTGCCACGCGGCTGGCTGTATCTTGTCTTCCTCAAGATTCCTCCCGCCTCATTGTGGCAAGGGGGTTTCCCCTCCTCCCCTTCCTGCTTCAGGATCATTGTGTATGAAAAGAAAACCCCAGACCCCAGGTGCCTGGCAGAGGTTGAAGGCCAAGCCAGGACTGCTGCTCCCGCTGCCTGCCGCCTGCCACTGCCACCACCTCCAGGCAGGAGGACTGAGAGGATGCATGCCTCCCCACATTTCCCCTTCCCACTTCCTGCCCCCTTTCTTTTTGTTAAATCGTACGGATTATTTTTAATACCATTTCTCCTGTTTGTGCCAAGAGTTTTAAAGAAGGAAACAGCCGAGTGCAGTGCACAGATCCTTGTGGGATATGTGGGAGGCAAGGGAAGGAGAATGGGAGAAAGGTCCTGTAAAGAAATACCAAAACACAGAACAGTGTACAATCCTGTATCATTTATGAAATATGTATAAAAAGCAACGTACCTTCCGGAACAATAAATACTTATTCAATTTTTGAAACAAAGCTTCTTATTCTTTAAAATATTTATATACAAAACTTTGTTCCTAGGACCTGTTATTTACTTATTTGTTTAATGTGAAAGGCACAGACAGACATCAACACAGATCTCCCATCCACTGGTGTCATTCTCAAAAGGCAGAGCTTGGCCACCCAGTGCCAGGAGCAGGAGCTCAATCCGGGTCTCCCACGTGTGTGGCAGGAACCCAGCTTGTTGAGTCATCACCAGCAACTCCCCTCAGCGTGCATTAGCACACACCTGGGATCAGAGCAGTGAGAGGACGCATGCCCAGCTGCTTTGACAAACAGCATGACAGCCACTGTCCCCAACACCCTCCCTAGAGTCTGTGTTTGTTAAAAAGCAAGTGGTGTTACTTCTTCCTCAGTCCCTGATGGTGAATGTTTTCCACAGTCACTGAGAGGGAGGGATGTCTGTGACCATCAGTGAAGTCAGTGACCATGATGAGACTGATGTCCTCAACTCCCAAGTCACAGAAGAACGCCTTCATTATGCCAGGACCACCTTCACAGTCCACTGCGGGCTCCTCAACTCAACAATGTTGTTCAAGACCAAACTAAATTGGGCGTTGACAGTTCTAAGAAGTTGTGTCCAGTTTGACATAATCTCCAACCAAGAAGATCCTACAGGCTGCCATGCTTATCCAAGGCATATGGAAAATAGGCCTTTAAAGCTGAATGCTTTCATGCCATGGAGGGCGACCAACCTAACTCTGCTCCCACCTGCTGATGGAGCAGCATAGTCGAACACAGGCAGCCACAACCACGTCAGGGCTACGAAAATGAAGAATGCTAAACTGTTGTCACAGTCAGCAAATGACATCTACATGCCCCACACATTCCAGGCTTTGCAAATTTCTTAAAATAAAAATGTTCCTGCATCTCAGGAGCTTGCCACTTATGTTAACTTTGAAGCATAGAGGAACCAGAGCAGAAGATGCAACAGGTGTTGGTGAGGAGGTGGAGCGACCGGAGCCCTTTCATTGTCGGTGGGGATATAAAGTGTGCATCACCTATCGAAAGCAGTGTGATAGTTCCTCAGGAAGTGAAACAGGGTTTGTATGTGACCTAGCAATTCCACTTCAGGTTTATGCCCCCAAACAGCTAAAAGCGGAGACTCGAGTGTTTCTACACATGTTCTTAAGAGCACTGTTCTATAGCCAGAAGGCGGGTCTTAAATCCAAGGCACCATCAGCAGGTGAGTGGATAAATAAGATAGGGCTGGTGCAAGACACAGGAATATTATTAAACTGTAGAAGAATCAAAGTTGAGGCATGCTATAACGTGGATGAACCCCAAAGACATGCCAGGGGCAAGCACTTGGCATATAGGTTATGCTGCTTGGAACACTCATATTCTATATCAAGCACCAGGATTCAAGTTCTTACTGCACTTCCAATTCCAGCTTCCTCTCATGTGCACCCTGGGAGGTGACAAGGGTTAACTCAATGTTTGGGTGTCTGCCCTCTTGCATGAGAGGTCTGGCTTCTGGCTGGCCTGATTATGACTGTCGTGAGGGTCTGGGTAGTAAACTAGGCAGATGGGAGATCTTCCTGTTTCTCTCTGATCTCTGCCTTATAAATGCATAAAAGTTTTGGGAAACGTTCAGTTGTTACAAGAAAGTGTTAACTTTAAGACAAAACGTTTTAAAAACATGGCAAGTGAAATAGACCAGTCACACAGGAAAAATACTGAAAGCTGCCACTATATGGGGGTCTCCTGCTGACACTGAATCAGCAACTATGATGGGGCCAACTGTTGGCCTTTAAGAAGCCCTCCTGGTGGGCCCAGCACAGTAGCCTAGTGGCTAAAGTCCTCACCTCGTACAAAACAGGATCCAATATGGGTGCCATTCTAATCATGGTTGCCCCACTTCCCATCCAGCTCCCTGCTTATGGCCTGGGAAAGACGGCCCAAAGCCTTGAAACCCTGCACCTGCATGGGAGACCCGGAAGAAGCTCCTGGCTTGGGATTGGCTGAGCTGCGGCTGTTGCCACAACTTAGGAAGTGAATCAGCAGAGGGAAGATCTTCCTCTCTGTCTCTCCTCCTCTCTGTAAACCTGACTTTTCAAAAATAAATAAATAAATAAATCTTACCAAAACATGAAGAAGAAGCCCTCTTGGTGGTTGATGCATGCTAATCTACTCAGACCAACTCTGTAAGAGGAAGGGAATCAAGGACTGCAGTGACCTTGACTTATGACTCCAAAGTGAATCCTTTGATCAAATATCAGAGTGATAGAGAATTGGTGAGTCCTGCTCACCAATTATGGTACCAAGTATGGTAGACAGAAAAGCTGTAGCAAGAGCTACTGCCACATGGTTTGTGGTGTCTGCTTGTCAGACTGTTTAAAAACTAAGACACCAAAGGGAAGCTGCCCCTTAAACATCAACATCCCATGTCAGAGTGCCAGCTTCCAGCTGCTCTGTTCCCAATCCTGCTTCCTGCTACTGTATCCTGTAAGCTAACAGGGTTGGTTCTGTCGCCCACCTGGGAGACTCCTGTAGAGTTCCTGGCAGCTGGCTCAGCCCTAACTGTCACAGGCATTTGGACAGTAAATCAGCAGATGGAAGATGGTGTGTGTGTGTGTATGTATCTATGCATGTTGCTTTGCCTTTCGAGTAGTTGAGAAATAAACATTTGTTTAGAAATAGAAATAGGTAGAATTTTAATCTACCTGGAAAGATTTCATAAAGAAATGTAACTTCAAATGGATAGGTTATTCCCATCTACTGGTTAAATCCCAGTAAGTGGCTGTGGTCAAGGTTGAATCTGGGAGCCAAGAACTCAGTCTTCATCCCCCATGTGAGTAGCAGGTACCCAGTTATTGGAACAGTCATCACTGCCTCCTTGGGTCTGCCCCGTCAGGCAGCTGGTGTCAGGAGTGGGAGCTGAGAATCAGATCCCTGGTACTCCAGGGAAGGATGCAGGCACACTGCCCCCTCGTGGACAGGCTAGCTTTACAAACCCAGGCATAAATTTTCCTTTCTGCATGTGTAAACAACGCACAGTGAGCGGCCCATCCCTCTTGTAACTGTCCTCAGCTCTCTCACGTCCACTGCTGGAGCTGCTCCGGTCAAGTCCGTCTCCCTGGCCGCATCTACTTCTCTGCCTGCGTCTTTGGTGTGAGCCTCCTCAGACTTCCTTCCTGGATCCCACAGCCCATGGGGGCTCTCACCCAATCCCCAAATTTCACTTACCAGTTATGTGTGCAGTTCTCAGGTGGTCTGAGCTCTCCCCCAAACCAATCTGTGTGCCTCCCAATTGATCTAGCATTATATTCCTTTTGTATCACCAGCATCTTCATTTTTTAATTCTAGTGTGATACACTGTAGAGAAACTGGAAAGAGAGCAGGCATCAATGTTAAATTTGAGGGAGGAGAGGCTGGATGAGATGACAGACACTGCAAAGAAACAATGAGTAAAAACGCAGGTATGAGATATTTCATAGGGCAAATGACCGCGTTTCTTCAGCAAATATGACAGATGAGAAGAAACACAAGTGACACCACCAAACTTAATTTATATCTTGTTTGAATTTTGACTCCAACCAACAATAAAAGGAAGTACTTGAAATTGTTAGTGAAACTTAAATATGCACTGTATATAAAACTTTAGGAATATTACTCAACTTTCATCAGTATAGTGAAGGCTTTGCATTTTATTGCGGACAAGAAAGATAGACCAAAAATACATGCTGGTAGAGAAATAATAATGGATAAATGTTAGTCATTATTGCAGCTTGCTGTTCATTCATCTTTCTGCTTTTGTATATGTACATGCGAAAGTTAACAATGAAAAAGGTCAACTAAAAAGGAAAAAATAGAAATGAGAAGGAAAATCCTCCTGGCCTGACACTTCTTGTTTGTGGATCCTGAAGGCTATCTGGCAGAAGTCCTTGACCCCACAGTTCATCCTGGCAGGCCGCAACCCTGGCTTTATCTCACACATATTCTCCTGCTTCTCATAACACACAGAGGGGCATTCAGATGGCAACTCAGGGACAGGAAATGGGGGAGGGTGGGCTTTGTTACCAGCACCGCCACATAGGGCAACCTTAGAACCGGACAGCCCTGAGGTTACCCACGACTGCCATCACACTGATTTAATAAGCTGATGGGCGCATTGTTTGAGTTCCACTGGTGTTACTGACCAAGTCACTAAGTGCAGTTTTAGGTCATTGGAAACCCTTGGCTCAGCTGTAAACTCTGAGCTCATAGCAGATAACTGTGACTGTGGTCCCTGTCCAAGGCCACCGCCCTCATGAAATCAAGGGGAAGGCCGGCCTCCCAAGTCAGCGGTCCTTCCCCAGTCACTGACAGGACATGTGAACTAGAGGGAACATGTGGAGTAAAAGGCCTTAAGCCGCTGCTTGGGATGCCAGCTTTCCCTCGGGCGTCCAGGGTCAAGTCCCACCTCCACTTCGCATCTAGCAACCTGCTAACGCACCTGGCAGGCAGCAGATGCTAGCCCAAATGTTTGGGCCTCTGCCACCTGTGTGGGAGACTATGTGTAGTTCCTGGTCCCTGGCTGTAGCCTTACCCACCCCTGGCTGGTATTTGGGCAAGTGATTAGTCAGTGGATGAAATCTCTCTCTCAGTCTCTCTATGTTTCAAATAAATCAGTTTTTTTAAAGAAGCTCAAAACCCTACAAATGTAGAATGAGGAAAGAAAGTATTTGTTTGCCTCAGATTTGTGCTTACTTCATAAGACAACCACCCCCCTCCACCACAATCTTTTTCTCTACCCTTCTTCCCACCATTTCCCTAGTGCTTGCTAGTTCAGAGGCATCTACAATGTTACAGCAACCAGGGAGCTCCAAGCTCCAAACCTAACATCTCTAAGGTAGGTAAGGGGACTTGAGAAACAGATATGTATATATATTTGCATAAATATATATATAGGTCCTGTATTTTTTGCTGCTTTCGTCTAGCAGGGAAACTCCAATAAACTGTGACATTGAATTTTCCACACTTTTTGTCAACCTGGTGAATAGTTCCTTGATTTTAAATCCCAACCATTATTCCTATCCTGAAAATAGATGAAATAAATAACTAAAGCCACTGAAAATTTTGGGAGAAAGACACTCTACAACCAGGAAATGTTACTGCTTGAATTAGTTTAAAAAAAAGAATCACAACTTAAGCCTGGTTTCTATAGGAAGTTTGGGGACTGAAGATAATGATAAGACGGACATGGCTTGTTTCAGGAGGATCTCCTCCCCAGCCCCAATCCGTTCTTCCTGCTTTATCTTTTCCAGCCTTTCGTCACCACCTCGGCCATCTGACCAGATCCTACAGTGTGGCTTTCCTCCGGCTTCTTTAAAGTGCAGTGCTAGGAAATCAGTTCCTCGAAGTCACAAAACAGGATTCCTGATAAGATACTGGAGGTTCCACTGCAGGGAATTCTTGAGAGAGAACAATAGAAGCGTGAGGAACGCTGAAGGTTGTTCCCTATAGGGGGGTTGCAAATCAGTAAAATAACCCTGTTGACAGTGCAAAGCAGTGCTTCTATCCGAGGTCAAGGCTAGAGTGATGGACACCGCACCCCCTCATCCTCTTCCTCCGATAAAGCCCCAGCCTGGGCTGCTGATAAACAACCTTGTGGGACTTCTTTTTTTTTTTTTTTAAGGCTTTGTTTAAGGGACAACACAAACCTGGTGTTGCCAGGATTTGCCAGGATTTGCCAGTCTGTCTTTGGTGTTCAGTGCAAGCAAGCTATGCGTCAGCTCCTGCTCCTCACCTGCCTCTCGGTCATGGTCACCCCGGTGTCGCTAACAGGTGAGTCTCACCTCAAAGAGCTGGGCACGCTGTGCCTTGCGCTGTTGCACTTTGCTGTTTGTTCAGATGGCTAAGAGCAGGATTCTAGTCCCTGGGTGCTGGTTACCCAGTGGTGTCAGGCGAGTCCCTAGCAAGCTAGGAAAATAGATTTGCAGAGCATTTCTGTGCCATGTTTCTTTGACCCTCTTGCCCAGAAGGGAAATGTTTTGTGGATCTGCCATACCCAGTGTTCCTTGGATCTTCGGTAAAAATGGATCTGAACTTTTTCCATGTTCTGGTCACTTTTATGGCTAGCTCATCCATCTGCTGGTTCATTCCCAAAGTGGCCACAATGGCCAGAGTGGAGCTGAGCCAATCTGAAGCCAGGAACCAAGAGCTTCTTCTGGGTATCCCACTCAGGTCCAGGGTCCCAAGGCTTTGGGCCACCCTCGACTGCTTTCCCAGGCCTCAGGTATTGAGCTAGATAGGAAGTGGTACTGCCAGGATTAGAACTGGCACTCATATGGGATTCCACTGGGTGTAAGGTAAGGACCCCAGCCACTAGGCTACCAAGTGGACCCTTTTTTTTTTTAATGAATGCAAGGCACTGTCAGTTCTGTCCCTGCGGAGGGTGGGCACAGATCTGGAGAAAGCAGGCTGGTTAGGCTTGTCCTCTGCAAACAAGGCTCTTTGCCAAGACTGGGTGCCGTCAGCCACCCTCAGCTTCCTCAGGCTTGGCCAACCAGGTGAACCATACTTCAATTCCAACTGAGAGGATCTGCCACCCACTTCTTTTCCCAACAGCTTAGCAATCCTAGCCCTGGGAGAAGGGCCATGGTGTGGGACAGAGAGCCTTCATCATGGCCCTTTTGAGGAGCTCAGTATTAGACCCTGCCTTGTTCCTTGACCCTCAGCATTTTGAAAATTAGGCCCGAGGACCTGAGGAAACCTGGTAGGGCCTGTGGCAGGCTGGTTGGGGTCTGGGAACAGAGGAAGGTGTAGGCCAAACCCATGGAGGTCTCAGCAGGCTATGAACTTGGCAAACACAGTGGGTCAGGAACCGTGGCTGCGGTAGGACGCACTGTGTGGGACTCCCACGACCCCTCTGTGCACCTGCAGCTTTTGAGAGCTTGGCCTTGAGTGCCCTGTCCTTGCTCAACAAGGACCACACTCCTACCCAGCAGCTTTGGCTCTCCTCTTCCCCCTCCTCCACTCACTCCAACACCGCCTGGCTCCCCACCAAACGTGTGGGATGTGCAACTCAAAGCCATAAGCAAGTCCAGGGGTGACTTTGGGGCTCTGCAAGTATTGGGCCTTGGGGGGCAGGAGGCCAGGGAGGGTACTGAAGGAGAAGCAGGAGTTGGTGGAGGATCCCTTCCAGACTGAGAGCAGGTGTGGGGCTGGCTGATGCCCCAGGGCTGGGGGGATGTTGAGGAGACTTCCACGGGCACAAAGATGTCTGCACAAAGTTCCCCACAGCTGCGAGCCCAGCAAGTGACCGAGCGGTTCTAGGGTGCTGTGGGCCTCAGCCCAATGCTAGCACTAGATCCTACCAGGTTTGGAGTAAGTTTATAAAGGGCACTTAAGAAGCATATTTAATTCATGTCACGGAGACTTTTTAAGACTGTAGATCATTGCTTTCTTGAACTCAACCCAAAGCCATGTGGGGGGAGGTGGGGCCCATGCCCTGTGAGCTGAGGCCCCTGTGGTGCCCTTCTCCGCCCCAGCCCTAGACCCGTGCTCCGCCTACATCAGCCTGAACGAGCCCTGGAGGAACACGGAGCACCGCTTGGATGAGTCCCAGGATCCGCCCCTGTGCGACAACCACATGGATGGGGAATGGTACCGCTTCACGGGCATGGCGGGCGACGCCATGCCCACCTTCTGCATCCCAGAAAACCACTGCGGGACCCACGCACCAGTCTGGATGAACGGCAGCCACCCCCTGGAAGCCGATGGCATTGTGCAACGGCGGGCCTGTGCTAGCTTCAAGGGCAACTGCTGCCTGTGGAACACCACGCTGGAGGTCAAGGCTTGCCCCGGTGGCTACTACGTGTATCGCCTGACCAAGCCCAGTGTCTGCTACCATGTCTATTGCGGCCGTGAGTAACAGTCCCCATCCTCCAAGTCCCCCATTTCCACCCTCTACCCTGCCCAACACACACTCTGCACACCCTACGCCTTTTCTTTCTAAAGATATATTTTAGGGCCCAGTGTCATGGCCTAGCAGCTAAAGTCCTCGCCTTGAACGCCCCGGGATCCCATATGAGCGTTGGTTCTAATCCCAGCAGCTCCACTTCCCATCCAGCTCCCTGCTTGTGGCCTGGAAAAAGCAGTCCAGGACAGCCCAAAGCTTTGGGACCCTGCACCCGTGTGGGAGACCCGGAAGAAGTTCCTGGATCCTGGCTTCAGATCGGCATAGCATCGGCCGTTGAGCTCACTTGGAGAGTGAATCTTTGGACGGAAGATCTTCCTCTCTGTCTCTCCTCCTCTATATATATCTGACTTTCCAATAAATAAATAAATCTTTAAAAAAAAAAGGAATTGTCCAATTTAAAAAAAAAAGATATATTTTATTTTTGGAAAGTCAGATATACAGAGAAGAGGAGAGACAGAGAGGAAGATATTCCATCTGCTGACTCACTTCCCAAGTGGCTGCAATTGTTGGAACTGTGACAATTCCAATCTAGGAGCCAGGAGCCTCCTCCAGGTCTCCCACGTGGGTGCAGGGTCCCAAGACTTTGGGCTGTCCTCAACTACTCTCCCAGACCACAAATAGAGAGCTGGATGGGAAGTGGGGCCGCCAGGATTAGAGCTGTCGCCATATAGGATCCTGGAATGTGCAAGGCAAGGACCCTGCCACTAGGCTACTGCGCCAGGCCCACGCCCTAAGCCTTTTTAAAACAACAATAAGTAGGGAGGTAGACAGATGATGGAGGGACCATCAGGCATCCATGTGATAGCATTGTGCTTAGTATCCATTGACTGTTAAAGATGCCATACAATGGGAAGTAGCTAATTGGAGCGAGTGATACTTGGATTTTGGGTTACCAATCTCGTGAAAATCTATACACCCTTAGAGAGTGCTTTGCAGAGTAGAATGACAGTCTGTGTTGGGAGAAACCCCATGAGACTGGACATCAGTAATGTGAGTGGCAGAGGACGCCCCTGACAGCTGATGTCTTCCCGCTGTGTGTTATGAATCCAGAGGAGTGAGCACTCTCTGGCAGTAGCTTGGGGCCCCTCCCCCTGCTGCGCTGAGACCCCCTTAGGATCCTCACTTCCCCCCCACCCCATCATAGACTTCTATGACATCTGCGAGGAGGACTGCCATGGCAGCTGCGCGAACGCTGGACAGTGCACCTGCTCTCCAGGGACCATGCTGGGCCCGGATGGGCAGACCTGCTTGGGTAAGGAGCCGGCCCTGGGAAGGGGAACAGGCTGGGAGTGTCAGAGGAGTACGTCTGAAACTCAGCCTTGGAGCTCCAACATTGCCCCAGCTCGTGTCCCGGAGCCCTTGCAATGCTGTTGGCCTCTGGAGTAGATGGCTACAGCCCCAAGTGTTTGCCACAACTGAGGGTTGTCCAGGGTTGTGCTGTGTGGCTCTGGTAGCCGCTGACACAGCAGACTGTGGAGCACTCCAAGCGTGACTCTGATGACTGAGAAACTGAATTTTCTCTTCATTTTAAGGCTAATGCTCAATTTTGTCACTGAAAAACTGAAAATGTCTGAGAAATCTTGAGTAACTACTGATTTCATGACTTAAGATACACCTCCGGGACTTCCGATGAGTGTGGTGTCCAAATGGAGATGTACTAAAGTCTATTTTTAAACATTTTCAAAATATACACCTGAAATCACAGATTACTAAAGAGGGCGTAGCCGGTGGAAACCATGCGTGTTCTCTTCTGCAGATGAAAATGAGTGTGAGCAGAACAACGGGGGCTGCAGTGAGATCTGTGTGAACCTCAAAAACTCCTATCGCTGCGAGTGTGGGGTGGGCCGCGTGCTCAAGAGGGATGGCAAGACTTGCGAAGGTGAGTGGGTCTGGCAGGGAGGGAAAGCTGCCTGCCACTGGGTCGGCATGGGTGCCCTCATAAGCAGCAGTGCATCTAGACTGAACAGGAGGGGAATTTGCAAGAAGCAGAAAAACACAGTTTTTATTAGGAAAATAACAATAGTGCATTGTGTGTTTCTCAAGCATCAGCCACTTGGGATCTTGTTACAGTGCAGATTCTGGCTCTGGGATCAGGAGCCAAATACTGTGTTTGCAGTAACCCCTGGATGACTGCAAAGCCTCAGGTCCCGGGAGCACAGCTGGACTAGGGGAGGGGGACAGAGGCTGCAGGGTGAACAGGGGTCAAGCCCAGCTCCTCAGCCTTGCTGCTACTGAGAGGCACCAGGATTTGATTCCAGTGGAGCTTTAATGGAGCCTTGTGTGTGTGTGTGTGCAATGATCCATTTATTGTGTAATTGATATTGTCCACAGCACATTAAGCCATCTGTAACACTGGCATTCCATATGGCACTGCTTTGTGTCCTGGCTGCTCCATTTCACATCCAGCCCCCTGCTGTTGTGCCTGGGGAAAGCCACAGAAGAAAACCCTTTAAGTGCTTGGATCCGTGTGACCATGTGGGAGATCCAGATAGAGTTCCTGACTCTGGCTTCAGTATGGACCAACTGAAGCCAAAGATTTATTTGAGAGCAGGAGACGAGAGAGAAATCTTTCATGTACCAGTTCACTCCCCAGAGGCCTACAACACCTGAGATGGAGTCAAGCCAAAGCCAGGAGCTGGGAACTCTGCCTGGGTCTCCTGTGTGGGTGGCAGGGACCCACATACTTCAGGCATCATCTGTTGACTTCCAGACACATGAGCAAGGAGCTGGTTACACAGCTTGGGATGCAGGCCCTGCATTATGGGTATGGATGTCCGGGTGGTGGCTTAGTCCCCAATGCCACAATGCCCGCCTCAGAGGTGGCATGTTTAACAAGTTCTCACCAAGAAGAATTAATTGTGATATGGAAGTTGGGGCGACTGGTCTACCTGTAGCCTTTTTTTTAAATCTCCTGTATACTTTATATTCACTGGAGATTAATACTTTCTTTGGTAATTAGCTAAAATGATCTATTTTTATTTGTCTATTTTCTATCTATTTTTAGTAACAGAGATGCTATATATATTTTATGACTCAATAACAAAAAATAATAATGCCTGCAAATTTTCTGCTATTATTCTTGTCTTTAGTTTTTCAATTGCCACATAGTAATTGTTCATATTTCTGGAGTCCTATGTGATGTAATAGTCAGCAAAAGGATATTAGCAATATTCTTATTAGTTTAGATAATGAAGCTAGTCTAAGGCACAATTACTCTTGCAAATTAGGACAAATAAGGTTTCATCACTTCCACTTTAATAAGTCTGAGTTCTCATGACCCTGTAGATTTTACAGAGAGATGAATGGTGTAATTATTCACAGAGGACATACAATTTGTCTCACAGGTTAAGTAAGGTTGTGAGGTAAATAGAGCTGTATTTCTGTTCACAAGAATTCATTGTTTTTGTTGTATCTAAAATAATAAAGCACTTACTCAAAACGGAAAAAAATATGACTAGTGCCCACAACTTCCTCATGTAACTAACTTTGCATTGTTAACTGATGACCAGAATATTAAACTGCTCTCTCTTACAAGTAAATTCAATTTAGATTTCTTTTAATTGGGTACTAGCTTGAACCCTGCTTAAATCTTATTGTGTGCAGTAGTCTTTGAATATTAATGAACCATTCCACGAGGAACATTTGCAATTGTTCATGAATGCTTTATTGAAACCATTAAAGTAATCCTCACACAACCTTAAAGCCTAATAACCATAACTAATAAGTATTTTAGCAGCAGATAATAAGCTATATAGGAGTTTTGCCTTAGGTATTAACATTCCTATTTATAATCCTTAAATTGTATTGGTAATCTGAACATAATATATTTCTTTAGAAGGCTTTTATAGCTTTTTAAAAATAAATATATGCAACTGTTTTTAATTAGTAAATAATGGGCATTGGTTTTATTATGCAAATTAAGAAGAAAGTATGAGGGAGTGAAAGGAATATCGTTAAGATGACTTCTACTGGATGTATCCATTATAAGTGCTTTTATGTGTTCTCCTGGGAGACATACATCTCTGGAGGCAATTCAGATTGTCAGTTTATTTTATGCTTTGTATTTTTGGACCTGGAAATACCTTGAGCGAACATGTATTACAACCCTTTTACTTTGCAGATATTGAAACTGTGGCTCAGAGGACCTCAGAGGAAGGTCATCTTTAAGAAAAGCTATTTCCCATTAATGTTGATGTCAGCATCTTAAATACGTTTCGCACCCTTTCCCTCCACACGTTACACAGGTTAAGGCTCTGTGTCCGGAGTGCTGGGGATGAGAGTGTTTTGGATTTTGTAATCTTCCCACAGACACAGAGAAATATCACGAGGATGGATCCTAATGTAATTATAAAATCCATTTATGTTTCATATACACCATGTTTCTGGCCAGCAGGTGACTTCCTGAAAGATGTGCAGTGCACCTGCAACCCGAGACCTAACACATGCTGTCAGGAAAGTGCCACTTGGGGCTCCATGTTGTCACACATGTTGACTAGGGAGTTCCATTTCTGACTGTTGTAAAAGCCGATAGGTGTGCTTTCATCTTTTGAAAATATACATATTTCCAAACAGGTGATTCTAATCTCTTCAATTTTGGAAAAAATGTATTCATTACAATTTTATTCTTTCTGTACAGTTCATTAAAGTCAACCTATCCCAAGTTAATTTGCAGGATCCTCCAAATAACTTCTTTTTCATCTTGAACTAGGAGGGCTATTGCTGAACCTCCAGACAGCTTCCGTCTTTCTCTGTTAATACGAAAACATCTCCTTCCCTAGGCTAACCCTATGATACGGGTCAGCTAGATTTTCCTGTAAAGGCCAGCAAGTAAATAATTTAGACCTTGTGAACAACAGGCAATCACTTGAAGGCACTCAGCTCTGCCCTTGACCTGAGCCGGCAGAAAATAGGTGAATGAGGGAGTGTGGCCCTGAGCCTTGAAACTTTAAAATGAATGGCTCTGACCCAGAAGCCACCATCAGTACATTATTTTTTTTTTAATAAAGTTTGAAATCACATGGTAGTTGCCTCCATTTTCAATTGAATACATTTTCTTTTCATATACTTGATTGCTTTTTGAAGATCACAAACTACTAAAGAGAGGAAACTTTAGACTGTTGCCTCTTAAAAATCGTTAAAAGCTTGGTGGAATGGACTCAGAGTGCTGCCCAGGCCGCAGTGTTGGCAGTGCCCTTGGCCCTAGGCCCTGGGACACCTGCCCTGGTGCCCAGAGATTCAAGCAGAGAGGTGCAGGTCCACACCATTTTCCGTGACCCTGACCCAGCCAGCCAATCAAGTTGGATTTCACTCTGTCAGTTCATTTTGGTCAGTCATGTTTTGTAAACTTTCAAAGTAGATTGAATACCACAGCAATTAAGAAATGGTTCTTGAGTAAGTTCCTAAAAAAAACCATAGCTCAGTCTAACCATGAGAAGAGATGTGAGTCAAACCCAAATGAAAGGCCCCTCATGTTAGATCAGGACTGACCGGCTTCAGTGGACAGAGGCAGAGGATGAGCAGTTGCTCTGGGTGGTTGGCATGTTTCAGAATCCTCCATGTCTTTGTCCCTGGGCAGTCCCCAGGGACCCTGTGTGAGTGGAGCCTAATCCCTGCTGCTGTTCTTAAGGGACAGGGCTGGGCTGTGACGACTCCTCCTCATCTCCTTCCCACTGCAGACATTGAAGGATGCCACAACAACAACGGCGGCTGCAGCCATTCCTGCATCGGGCTGGAGAAGGGCTACCAGTGCGAGTGTCCCCGGGGCTTGGTGCTGGCTGAAGACAACCACACTTGCCAAGGTAGCCCGAGGACAGGCTGGGTCATGGCTCTCCTGGCCCCTTCCCTGGTCTACACACCTCCCACCTTCCTCCCCTGGGATAGTAAACCATCACTGCAGGCTCACTTGAAAAAGAAGAGCTCTAACGTGCCCCAAAGCTAGCTTTCCCTGGCCATTTGCCTATGCTCTCCCCTCAGGCCCCATTTCTGGGGCTATGTGTACACCTAGGACTCCATCTGGAGGTATTAGACAATACTGCAATTATTTTCTCTTTTACGAGATTAATTAAGTTGAAACCAGGTGAAACTAAATTGAAAGTCCTAGGAAACGGCTTCTATCCCGGCTAGCCTTACAATCTGAGCATCATCTACCATCCTCGGAGAACTGTTTTCTGGAAATCTAGATCTGATGTCCCAAAGAGTATTCATCCAGCCAGCAAATACTTAATGCCTAATTACCATTGTTTCATTGCACCACTGGTACGCCATGTCATCATGTATTAGTCCAACAGTAGCCAGGTCTTTTTTTTTTTTTGAGGTGTTTGTCATCTAAAGAAGCAAATATGAGAATGTAAAGGAAAGGCAATATTTGTTACATTAAGTTTATTATTTTTATGAACTTATTTTGCAAAGATTTGTTTGAGAGGCAGGGTTACAGGGAAAGAGAGAGAGACAGACAGAGAGATCAAGCTTCCATTCTCTGGTTCATTCCCCAATTGGCCTTAGTGGGCAGAGCTGGGCCAGACTATAGCCAGGAGATTCTTCCAGGTCTCCCATGTGGGTACAGGGGCCCAAGCACTTCTGCCATCCTCCACTGCTCTTCCAGGCCATTAGCAGGGAGCTGGATCAGAAGTAGAGCAGCCAGGACTCAAATAGATTCCCACATGGGATCTTGGTGCCACAGCTTCACCTACTACAGCGCCAGTCCCTGCATTAATTGGGATTTATAGTTAGCATTTATGGCTTGCCAAACAATGCAAGGCCGATTTGGAAGCAGTTCCCTGGAGCACTAACACTTTTTTTTTATGCCTTTCCCTTTACGGGCGGTAATTAACGGCATCGTTACAGCAGCACCATGTGAAATGTAAGCCTCTGGCCAAGCAGCATTTTCCTGCCTGGACAATAAATTGTGTCTGTACTGGAAGTCAGCCCTGTGTGGGGTCTCTGCTCCTGACACAACTCAAGCCAGCTTTGAAGCAGCTGTGGCTCACTGAACCCTAACACAAACTCAGTGTTTCCTAAGTGGATGAGTGGGGAACATGAAGAACATTATTCCACCATGACCTTGGGGGTTCAGAATCCCAGCCAGTCTGGTTTTGGGGTCCTATCAGTTTCCCAGAGAACAAACACTTCTAGTTACCCCAGGATGCACTCGTTTCTCCTGGGAACCTCTCTCGCATTTGCCTAGCGGCAGGTCCCGGTTCTAACAGATGCCCCTTGTCCTGCAGTCCCTGTGGTGTGTAAGTCAGACGCCATCGAGGTCAGCGTCCCCCGTGAGCTGGTGGGTGGCCTGGAGCTCTTTCTGACCAACAGCTCCTGCCGAGGCGTGTCCAACGGCACCCACATCAATCTCCTCTTCTCTCTCAAGACCTGTGGCACCGTGGTTGAGGTAAGTTCCTAGAGGGTGGGGTGCTGGGGGAAGAACCAAAAGCCAGGGACTCAAGTGCTGTTTGGCAGAGGTGTGTGCTGTGGCTGGGTCATTGGTGAATGACCTAGAGAATCAAACCTAAAACGTGGTGTTATTCAGGGGGCAAGTGTGTTACTAACTGTCTGCCATGGGCTGCCCACTAAGGACTGGGACCAAGAGCAACTCTGCTGTTTCTGCTGTCTGTGAGCCCATGCATGTGACCTAGGCGTGGGAACTGGGACTCCCAGCTTCAGAGCTCACGGCACAGGTGACAGCCGGCAGGTGCAAGGGGCGTGAGCAGCAGTGGTGGGTCCCATGCCTGGGCCCGGAGGAGCCAAAAGGGACAAGTGGGACTTGGCTGGTGCTGGATGGGTGTGTGTGCATGTGACTTGCACAAGCAGAGGAAAAAAAAAAAGAAAGGGCTTTTCAGATGGGAAACAAATGTGGCCTCAGGGCGAGGCGTGCAAGCAGGGATAAGGGTGACATCTGTGGCCTGTCGCAAGAGTGCAAGGTGGCAGAGCCGCAGAAAGGCTTCCAGGACCATTCCGTCATTGGATGTGGACGCGTGACTCAATGAATCAGGCTTGGGGAGAGGTCCATGCTGCCCGTGCAGCCACAGGCCTCCTCCCTGGCCACAGTCACTGCCAGAAGCCGTGCCCCACTGAAACACACAAGCCTTGAACCTGCTGCCTCTTCCTAGACCAGGCTTTCTGGGCTACCCAGCCAAGGGCTGTGCGGGTGACCCTGGGGCACCTTGCTTACAAAGAGCAGCGCCTAGGCCCACACCTTCTCCAGCTGTTGGCTGATGTGAGTGCTGAGGTGCTGCTGATGGAGGGGGGTCTTCTTTCCTTTCTGCACCTGGTCTCTGTGGGGCAGGTGGTGAATGACAAGATTGTGGCCAGCAACCTGGTGACGGGGCTGCCCAAGCAGACGCCAGGCAGCAGCGGCGACATCATTCTCCGCACCAGCAAGCTGCTGATCCCGGTCACCTGCGAGTTCCCGCGCCTGTACACCATCTCCGAAGGCTACGTGCCCCACCTCCGCAACTCCCCGCTGGAGATCGCGGGCCGCAACCACGGCGTCTTCCCCTTCACGCTCGAGATCTTCAAGGACCGTGGGTTCGAGGAGCCCTACCGCGAGACCCTGCCCACCCTGAAGCTCCGCGACTCGCTCTACTTCGGCATCGAGCCCCTGGTGCACGTCAGCGGCCTGCAGAGCCTGGTGGAGAGCTGCTTCGCTACGCCCACCGCCAAGATAGACGAGATCCTCAAGTACTACCTCATCCGCGACGGGTATGTGGGCGCAGCTCGGCGGGCGGGCGGTGCGGAGGCCTGAAGCGCGCACAGGGTCGCAGAGGGGTCCCGAGGGCACGGCTGCTTTGAGGATTATCACGTTCCATTCTCAATGTCTGCTACCTGCCTGGGTAACCGGCCCGGAGAAGGGCGGGGTGGGGAGGAGGTGCGGGCAGCAGGTGTAGACCCTTGGTTCATTAGGTGGGAGGTGAAAGACATAGAACCTGGTGGGTGTCAGGGGGGTGACGGGCAAGTGATCTCCGTGATAGTTCCTAGGGAGCGACCCCCAAACAGAACCACCCTCCCCGGGCGTGGGGGGTGTCAGCTCACTAATGTTGGAGCTATGCTCTAACTGCACAGTAAGCAGAGGGGCCAGGCAGCCATAGCTCTCTACCCAGTCACCCAGGGGCCCTGGGCTGAGGGTTCTTCCAGAGGGAAGTCAGGGCCAAAAGGGGCATGTTCAGTACGTGTCCAGGCTTCTGGCCGGTCCGTGGGGCTCTATGTCCTGCCTTGCACTGGCCAGCAGCAGGTAGGGAATTTGCCCGAGGGCCAGGTGGGCTTGGGTCAGCCTGGGAGACAGTGGATGGGGAGGGTGGCTCTCTGCCCAGGATCCGGAGACAGCGCTGAGCCTCCAAATGTTGTTAGCTGGTGGAGACACATGGGACCTCGCTCTTGGCCACTGATGAGTTCCTGTGAGCGCTGGTTGGTTGGGGACAGGCAGGGTAGGGAAACTGTAAGGAGAGAGCCGGGGGCCCTGAAATGGGTTCCGAAGTGACAGCCACTGCATGCATCCCTGGGGAGTTGACAATGGGATCCCAGGGCTGCTGCTCCATTCTACACGAGGGTGGGAGTGCATCTGAGCTAGGGGCAGGAACCAGGCCTCTGTGAAAGGTAGTGGCCAAGGTTCCCCCACCCCCAGTCCTTGCAGTGGGCTGCAGGCTCTGAGAAGCTGGGCTTTACTTTCACTGCTTGTGGCACACCAGGCAGCCTTCCCCTGCTGCAACTCGGCTCTTGCACAGTGATTTTCAACCCCTGATGTTTGTTCAGAAAAACTGAGAAGCTTTTTGAAAAGCTAGTTCTTTCCTCTCTCTTTTTTCCCCTCTCCCTCCCTCCTTTCCTCTTACCTCTGATCTTTTCTCTAAGTAAATAAAAAAAAATTTTTTTTAAAGCAGTATTTGGGCTAATGATGCAAAACCCCATAAGATACCCACCTCCCATGTCACAGTGCCTGGCTTTAATACCTGCCTCTGGCTGCAGGGCTGTGTCTGGAGCTGCCCTCCCAGGCAGGAAAGCTGCATGGGTCCTCCGTTCTCCCAGAGCTTGAGTGTGACCCAGGCTGCTCCACACAGCTTCCCTCCGGCCAGGGCAGCCTTACCAGCCTGGCTGGGGTGTCACCTGACCAAAGCCACACAGCCTGACACACGCTCTACTTGTTTCAGCTGTGTCTCTGACGATTCCGTAAAGCAATACACATCCCGGGATCACCTAGCAAAGCACTTCCAGGTGCCCGTCTTCAAGTTTGTGGGCAAGGACCACAAGGTGAGCCCGACATCTTTACCTTGTTAGCTCAGCGTCTGTCACCTGCTTGCTCTTGGTGTGTCTGTGTCCCTGTGTATGTTACACTCTCATGGCCCAGGGTTAGAGTCTGCATGACCTTGGGACCAAATATGATAACCATAACCACCGCAGTAGCTTGACTCCATCTGATGTTATCTGCTTCCCACATACCCCTGTAATGGTGCTGTTCAGAGAAAACCTGGTGCAATTCTAAGTTAAAATTTTATACATTGGGCATGGTTTAAAGAGCCAGTGTTAATGGTCATTCAGCAGAGGCTGTGGAGGGGAAATGTACAGAAAAAAATGAATAGTGAAATGATCAATAAAAATAGGAAAATGGCAACCAAAATGATGATACCATTTGATGCATACTGAATTTATAAAAGTTGTACATCGTAACACAAAATTCAAGGGAGAAATTTACAATTGCAGTATAAATTGCTACATTTCAGAAAGGCTGTAACAATAAGCATAAACACCCTATTCTTTCACGTAAGCATCCCAGGTCTGACAGTTTTCTTGAAAACAATACGAGATGTGCCAGAAGTGTTTGTGGCGCATTATTATTATAATAGTGTGGTGAGGGGGAGCTCCCAAACAGGGCTGAGGCAGCAAAGCAGACGGGAGGACCCTGTTGTCACAGTTCTCATGCACCTGCATGGGCTGCACTTTCAAAGCTGGTGATCATGTGGAGGGAAGTGCCAGGAGAGCAGATGGAACCGGCTGTGGGAGAGAAGGTGGTGCTTTTTGCCATGGCTGTGGTGGGGCTTGTGTGGTGGCTGCAGGACGTCAGAGGAGCCAGCATTTTGTCACCAGCAAGGACACTTCCTTTCTCCCCCTCGGAGTGCTGGGCCAGCGCCACTCCTGACCATGAAAGGCTCTTCGTGACTCCCTTCCTCGACAAGGCACCCAGTGTTGGGTGGTCACGGAAACAAGTGGAAGAAGCACTTGGTTTATAGCAGAAATGGGTGGGAGCCAGTGCAGCCTGCGGGTCTTGGGGTTGCATAGCCATGACGTCAGCGTCATCAGACAGGGGCTTCCCCCACAAGTCCAACCCCAGCACCCTGCAGACATGCACAAGGAGTTTCTCCCATGCCAGCTCTGCTACAAGACTCAGTGCTGGTGTGTGAGCGGGCTCTTGCACCTCCCTGAGCCTCAGTTTCCTCAGCTGTCTCATAGAGCTGACCACAGCCATCCCAGCCAGAGGCCTGCCTGGAACTGTCCCTCCTGTCGGGGTTCTGCTCAGGGCCACGCTAGTGGTGGCCTCTGCTAACAATCCTGTCCCCACCCCCTTGCAGGAGGTGTTCCTGCACTGTCGGGTGCTGGTCTGTGGGGTGCTGGACGAGCAGTCCCGCTGTGCCCAGGGCTGCCACCGGCGCATGCGGCGCAAGGCAGGGGAAGGAGGAGACACCCTGGGGCTACAGAGCCACGTGCTGACCGGCGGCCCCATCATCATCGACTGGGAGAAGTAGCCATTTGCCAGCAGAGCTGCGGCTTCCCGCCTCTAGGACATCAGCCACCCTCCCAGGACCCCCCGGACTCTGACCCCGGGGGTCCCCACGTGTCAAAGTGCCACCCGCCATGTGGCCTGGGCCAGGTTGGCCTTGCTGCACCCATTCACACAGATGATGCTCACGCCATGTGCCCCCTGTCCTTCCTACAATTCAATACCTCATGTGTGACTCAGGAGGACCATTCACACCAGAAGCTGGGTGAGTTATTTCAGGCTAAATTCTGGATCAGTAGTGATTCCTTAAATGTAGAAATGATAGCCTGAATTTATAATTCAAATTCTCAATAGATTTGGACTTGTATCAGTAAAACAATATGAAATAAAAAATACAACTTGGTTTCTCTCTTGCATAATATTTTGATATTTTTATTGCTTTCATAGAACTTTTTCCCATTAGTAAATATTAACAAATTCATCAAAATGCATGGATTTAAGGGATTCGGTGCCTGAGCTAGAAACAAAATTTGGTATCCTAAGGCCTGTTGACTGGAATTCTATGCCCGCAGGTGGGTTAAACAATAGAAAAAGGTATGGAGTATCTATTTTATTAGACCATAACAAATTGTATTGAAATAAATAAAAGCTAAATTTTATGTGGAAGTAAATCCAGCTTTTAAACCTGCCAATGTTATGACTACGTAGTGTTAGAAAAGTTTTCCTACTTGTTCTTTTAAGAAATGGACAGAGATCTGGTGCCCAGGACCCTGGCACATATTCTGCTTTCTGCCAGTGCACACTTGAGACAGCAGAGGATGGCTCCAGTGCTTGGCTGCCGGTGCTGCCCACATGGAAGCCCAGGATGGAGCTCCTGGCTTTGGCCTGCTCCAGTCCTAACTGCTGCTGGCATCTAGGGAGTGAGCCAGTGGATGGAAGATTTATCTGCCTTTCAGATAAAATGAAAATAAACATTTTTTTAAGTGAGTACAATCAACAATTCTTAGGAACAGTGAAATGAACAAAAAGGGAAAATGATTTCAATTGGAGGTCAGCGAGCTTTTCTGTAAAATGCCCAGTGGTAAATGTTTTAGGCTTTGCGGGGTTTGCTGCACCTGAGCAAGGCCGAGCAGTCGTGGGCAGCACGAGAACAAGCCCGAGTGTGGCTGAGCTGCTGGGAAAGGAAACGGAAACGGAAACCGAAACGGGCTCGGCCAGGCTGGCCAATCCCTGATCTGGAGCGGCACGAGGCTCGAGGCTCGGCTCGTGTTAGGGCCGGCCAGGGGGCTGCTCAGCAGAAGACCTGCACGCAGGCCCCGCCTCACAAGTTCCTCATTGGCTGGTTTCCAATGGCCCTCAGCTGGTTCCAATCCACAGTTCGTGCTAGGACGTGCCCATTTGCCTCTCTAGCCCAGAGGGGCAGCTGGGCGCTTCTTAGCAGTCTCCACCAGCAGTCCCCAACACCATTCTGGCGCTGGAAATACCCACAGGAGGAACTCCGGAGCTCTAGTTCCACCTGACTCGACGGCCGTGGCCTTTCCCAGGTGAGACTGCCCTGTGCACCAGCTTGTGTCTCCGGCCTCGTGAGCACCGCTGTGGTCAGCGGCGGGATTGCCAGGTGGACTTCTGTTTTCTTCCAAGTCACATGGAAACATTCTGGAGGTAATGGAATGCATTCATGTCTTTCGAAATGTTCTGAAAAGTACAATTTATTGAATGTGAAATGCTTACTGGTGGCCCGAGGGCCCGAGGGAAGTCACTGCGTCCCAAATGGCTGGGCTCCCCAACCTTCCACTTGGGAACCTCACTCCCCATCAGGTCCTGGAACGCAGGGGCAGCTTGTGGTTTAGTCAGCAAGTTTCCAGGTAGGAGCAGCTGGGGTATGCAGAGCAGCACTAGAGAGCAGCCTTCAAGTCACTTCACAGCTTTTTTTCGTCAATTTCCCCTCTAAGGGATGTTCCGACAGCCCTTCCGGTCTCTTGTCTTGTGGCATCCAAACGACCGGAAGATAGCAGGGCACACCTGCCAGGCTGCTGGCTCCATGGCTGACAGTGGAGAGCCCCCGGAAGGGGCCGCCTGGCCCTCACAACTCTTCCTTCTCCTCTTCGGCACAAATGCACGCTGCCCGCTGGCTGTTCATGAAAGGCCGGCAGCCCAGAGTCCACACGGTGTTGAACACGGTGTCAGCCAGGGAGTCACAGGCTGCTTGAGAAAAAGGGAGAGAAAGGTCAGGGTTAACCGGAAGGCTGACCCCAGGGTTCCGAGAGCTCTTGAAGCAGCACAGATCCCAGGAGGGCATGATCCCAGCCAGGGCTGGGCAGGTGCTCTGCCGCTGCAGCGTTGTGGCTCTCTAGCCAGTTTATCCGATGCAGAGCAGGAGCCCAGGAACCTTCACCGTCAAGGCTTCCTCCCAGGCTGTGCTTCAGAAGGAAGCCAGAGTCAGGAGGCACAGTGGGTATTGGACCTAGGTAGTCTGATCTGGGATGCAGGTGTCTTAAGCATCCGGCTCTCTGCCCCCAATTTACGTTTAAATCCTACTTTGATGTGCACTGGTTGCTGCCTCCACCTATCATTCAGCCATAAAAAGGGAGGAGATTCCTCAACAGGAATAATCCTTGCTTGGTAGAAGACTGCACATGGTGTAACACCATGTATATGAAATGCCCTTAATGGGTGAGGCTGTAGCGATACAGTGCTTGTTGACTCGAGCTGGACAGGGAGACTTGGGGGAGTGGCTGCCGATGGCTAGGGGTTTCCTCATTGGGATGATGAAAATGTCTTGAAATGGATTGAGAGGTTCCTTGCATAATTTGGTTACCATATTTCTAAAAAGCATTTTGATTAGTGAATAGGATGTGGACTGTAGCTTCATTAAACTGACCCATCAACCAAAAGTGAGCAATCAGAGGGTTCCCAGGGACAGAAAGGAGTGGGTCAGCAACCCAACCAGGAGATAAATCAGGAGCATCCAAGGAATGCTGGAGACATAGGCCAGCCCTGAGCCACCAGACACCATGTATGTCACACCAAGACATTTGTATTGAATAATTAAGGGGGAGGAATTTTCAAGTGAGTTAGACTCTGAGTGGAGGCGATTCAGTCTGTGTGATATAAAAGTTGGCCTGGGAGGAGGCGCATTTGGGGCAGTGGTGCAGCCATCACTTGGGATGCCTGCATCTCATGTCAGGGAGCCTGGTTCAGGCCCTGACTCCTCCACATCTGTTCCAGCTTCCTGTCAGTGTGCACCCTGGCAGGCAGCAAGTGACAGCTCAAATACTCTGGTCTCTACCATCCACAATGGTAGATCCACATTGAGCTTTCGTTTGGCACAGTGATGGCTACCGGGAAGTAAACCAGCAGGTGGAAAATCCATCACTGTCTCTCTGTCTGTCTCTATCTCCCTGGCATCCAAAAAATAAAAAATGTGTGTGTGTGTGTGTGTGTGTGTCCAATAGGAAAATAGATTGGTGGGACACAGAGAATAGGTTAATCCGCACTAGCCAGGCAAGTGGGATATTAGAGACATTGAAGAAACAGACTAAGCAGACATTGCTGGGAGGACGTAACCTTAGCCCAGATAACTGCGGGCACTCGATCACTCACTGGAGATGGAGAATTGAGTGATACTTGCTCTATTTGGGCCTGTCTCAGTATTCATGTCTGTTCACCCTGGAACAGTCGCTCTGGGACTACACCCCAGACACGGAGCTGGGAGCAAGATCTGGGGTTCCTCCCATTGCCAACCTGGCCTGCCTCCTTAGACACCTGAATTTCAACCTTTGCCATCTAAAACGAGGCTAAAAGGCTATTTAGGGTTTTGGCTTCAGAAGCTTAAAGGTGAAGGACCTGTCCTGTGGTAAATTAGGGAAAAAAAAGAAATTACAGAGCAAGTTCTAGAAGAAGGGTGGATAGGCAGTGTTTAAGAACATACATTTACATGATATATACATACATTTACATGAAAAAGATTTTAAAAAGTTTATCCTGAGGAGAATAAAAAAAAAAACCACAAAGACAGAGGCTTACATCAAAGCCTAGGTGTTCTACACAGATTATTCTGAATATGGAAAAACGATTTAATAATGGAATGGATCACCCTAGTCAGCTGGGCAGTTTTCCTCCAGTATTTAAGGACAGAATTTTCTTTTCCTGGCAAAGCTTTGACACAGTCTCTGCCATCAGGAGTGAGGCCAACAGCTCATGGGCAGGACAGCAAGAACTCTGGGGCAGAAGCTCTTTGCTAGCCCCTTCTGCCCTGGAAAGAATGTTCTAGAAAAGTAGAACAGGTTCCTTCCAAGCCTTTAAGTGCAGGGGCTCTGGCTACATCTCCATGCTACAACAGGAAGAGAACTCCTGGCCCTGAAGGTGCCTACCTTCCACCTTGGAGACGAAGCCCAGACTGCGCTTGAGGTCAGAGCAGATGGAGTGGAGGCACCAGCGGAATTTGGCGTCGCAGCGATACTTGTTGGCACCACAGGTGTCATAGCAGACATCCAGCTGGTTGCAGCACTTGGTCATCGCTGGAATGCCCAGGTCCATCTGAGGAGAGTTGAAGGGAGGAGAAAGAAGGAAATGGATGCCACGTCTACCCCAAGGACCTCAGGCAACCTTGCCCGCCTTGTTTCCCAACTCCTGCCCCAGGTTCAGGTCAGCCGGGGCACAGCAGCAACTGAGAGTCACAGTGTAGGTTTTCATTGTGACTTACTAAATAGTTCAAAAAGGGGCTCTGACTCTTTTTTTGTCATATTATTATTATTATTAGATTTTAGGGATTTTTAAATTCACAGAGTACTGCAGTGATGAAAGTAGAGATCAAAAGATTAGTCCAGTGATCACCATCATGCTGGCCCCAAAAGGTAGACAAGAGAACAGACCTCTAGGACTTGTGCAGGCAATTGGAATATTAATATTTCCATGTGAGAGTTTGCTGGAGCCCAGATTCCAAGAATAAAAAGTTTAGGAAATGCAGCCTCAGTTCTGCAGGGGAACTCCAGCATTTCTCAAGGATGTTGCCATACCGCACTGTCTTCAGGGTGCATGGGGGGGGGGGGGGGGGTGTGTGTGTGTGTGTGTGTGTGTGTGTGTGTGTGTGTGTGTGTGTGTGTGTGTGTGTGTGTGTGTGTGTGTGTGTCAGGGTGCATGAGTGTGTGTGTGTGTGTGTCTTCAGGGTGCATGGGTGTGTGTGTGTGTGTTTCTAGCTGTTTAATTGGTGAGACTGGTGTTATGGTGCCTTTGGTTGAGCCACCTCCTATGACGACATTCTATGAGAGCCGCTCAAGGCCCAGCTGCTCTACTTCTGAGTCAGCTCCCTGTTAATGTCTCTGGGAAGGCAGTGGAGATGGCCCAAGTGCTTGGGCCCTGCCACCCACCCAGAAAATCTAGATGAAGCTCCACTTCCAGGTTGTGGCCTGGCCCAACCCTGATCTTTGCAGTTATTTGCAGAATGAACCAGCAATGCAAAATCTCTCTCTCGCTTGCTTTAATTCTTTCAAGCAAATAAATAAATCTTAAAAGCTTCCAAGGCAGTCATTTGACTTAGCAGTTACGTTGTCACTTGGGGAACTAGCATTTCACATTGGAGTGGCTGGCTGAGGTCCTCACTGCACTTTCTTTTTTTTTAAGATTTATTAAATAAATTTTTAAGATTTATTTTTTAATTGAAAAGCCATATATACAGAGAGGAGGAGAGACAGAGAAGAGCAGCTCTTCCATCTGCTAATTTACTCCCCAAGATGCAGCAATGGCTAGAGCTGAGCCAATCCGAAGCCAGGAGCCAGGAACTTCCTCCAGGTCTCCCACGTGGGTGCAGGGTGTGCAAGGCATGTGCAAGGCAAGGACTTTTCCTGCTAGGCTATTGTGTCGGGCCCCCTTGTTGCACTTTCAATCCAGCTCCTGGTAGTAGTGGATGATGGCTGAAACACATAAGTCCCTGCTTCCACATGGCTGGAGGTCCTGACTGAGGTCTGAGTCTTTGTTCTGGCTCATTGCTGGATGCTGCAGGTATTTGGGGAGTGGACCAGTGGAAGGAGAAACTGTCTCTGCTTTTCAGATAAAATGAAAACAGTATAGTATAAAATTTGACCTATTTATATTTAAAAGTTCTATTTGATAACTGTGTGTGACATTACATTAGTTGAGTTACCCAACTTGTACCACATTTACATTGTTTATAGAATCGCATTGTTCAGGGGTCCTTAGCAGTTCTCGTATTTGAACTTTCATCCTAAGATCACCTAAAGCAACACAAGAGCATTCTTAGTTTAAAACACTATAGTCGATTCCACGAAGAGATAAAAAGCTTTTTGCTCTGTGATTCGGGGCGAATCCCACCATCCCACACCTGAAGTGAACTGTGGTACCTACCTCTTGGCCTCTGCCACATGGAATACAGCACAGGCAGCCCTGACTGGCTGCCATTCACTTGGCAGACCCTGGGCATTCTGGAACAGGTACTAAATGAGAGGGGGCAGACCTTTTCTGTAACTCTTAACCAATTTGAAGTAAGATACTTGTCAGCCAAACACAGGTGTTCTCCGTAACATAGTATGTATTTGCAAAAATAGCCTTCCTTCTATGTTCATGTTGATGTTTGGGGGCAAGGCTGGGCACACAGCCACACAGTGCCCAAGAGCAGTACATTTAAGGGGGCTCCTTCCCCCATGAAATAAGAGATTCATATATTTTTTTTAAAATCCAACCAAAAGCGTGTTTTTCTAACAAAATCAATATATTAAGACAACTGTGACAGATGGGACAAAATAGTCTTGGAAAAAAAAAAAGAGGATTCTAAAATGCCACAGAGGCCAATTGTTTGACAAAGAGGCAGTGTGATGTGGCGGAGCTGGGCGAGAGGGGCGGGTAGTCAATAAGCCCAGGAAACCTTGTTCCCACCTCTCTGTCTCTGCAGACCTGCACAATTATTCTAACCTGGAGAGCGGGTACACATGTCCAACAAGTGTGCCAGCTTCCCCTGTATCAGCAACTCATTGGGGACTAGCAAGGAGGAGATGCCATGATGGCTGTGTGAGAATTAAACCCCATGTGGAGGCACCAGGAAACCTCACACACACCAAACCCTGGCCAGACTGCATGCCATTTGTAAACAGGGGTCACCTCCTCAAGGGAACTTCAGGCCATGGGAGAGGCTTGCTCTTCCCCTACCTCTACCCACCCTGTTGTCTCCCTACAGGTGTTTCTCTGGCCTCTGATGGGGTGTCTCACACTCCCAAGTGAATACATTCTCTTGCTTTAAGTAATTCTTGCTCTCCTTGTCACACTGTAATTATGCCTCCACTAATTGGATGTACAAGTAGCATGGAGTCTGGGTAAGGTTTAATGTGTGTGAGGTTTTCTGGGAGCTGCCTGGCACCTCCAGGTGTCCCTTATAGGTGACCACAGCTCATCAGGTCACTGATGAAGTGCAAGTGCATCCTGGGCCAGTGGGCAAATTGAAGTGACATGCCAGGGGGTGGAGTTACCTGTGGGGCTGCAAAGACAGGAGGTTTTGGGACACCCTCCCATTTTTTTTTTTTATCCCTGGCTAAACTCCCTCCATACCAAGTAGAGGATAAGTGGGCAGTCGTGTGTAACATAAACCCTCCCTCCCCACCTGCGGAAGTCAGGATGCTGCAACCGTGGTTCCTGAGGGCCAGGCTGAGCCTGCACCAGCCCAGCCCTGGATTGGTCCACTTAGTTAAAGAATGAAGTTGTAGGCTTAACCAAGGTTTGTGGTGGTGATGTCACCATTTTGATTCAATATCAGAGGCTCAGCAAAGAAATGGGTATCTTCTTTAAAAATCCTCTCCTTTCCTTCATGTTCACTTTAAACTGCCAAGACCATCGGCTCATCCAGACCCCATAAATGGTCACCACCATCACTGGGGACTCAAGTGACGCTTAGTCAGAAGCAGCCAACCAGGAGGACAGTGAGGCCATGCATACACTTTCTGGTACCTTGAGACCCAGGAAATGGGAGCTGCAGCCGTTGGGCTCCTGAGGCTTGTAGCCCGGTCTGGGCATCGGTGCCTTTCCTAGCAGGGAGGAAGAGAGGGAAGAAGCAGGAAGTGGGGTTAGAGATCAAGCATCTGGGAACATACATAAAATGAAAACTGGCTAAAAGCATTGTGCGTTTCCTCATCAGATAGTCACATCCAAATGATGCAGTCACAATGATGGCCTCATAAAAACATCATAACTTGCATGCCATTTTGACACTTGCAGACACAAAGGCCTTCCTGAGCACTTGGGTCCTAACAGTTCCAACACTGTGCAAGAACGTCATCTTGAAGATCAGACCCATGGAAAAACGCACTGTGGCTCACCGTTTCTTAGTCCTCCCAGTACTTGAGGACCACCCAGCACTCACAGAACAAGCAGACCTCCACCTGGTCACATGCTGCAGGAACTAGAGTCTTAACAGCACTGCAGCAGTGCTTAGCCTGGACCGGAAGGAAGGTTAGCAAGATTCTGTAGAAGCAGATGAAGTCCTGTCTACCAAAGAAGCAAGGCAAAAGTCCTGGTGAAACTCTTAGGCTTCTATATCGTAGAACCAAGCAGAAACAGTCAGAAAAACTTTGATTGCCATGGTGTAGCTTTTGAGTTATTTTTAGGAGCTTGCTAATGTGTGGAGAGAAGTGATGTCAGCTGTTCTCAATGGTAGTCACCATAGTCGAAGGCAACCTTAGGACACAGGTCTGCAGGAGGGGGCATTTGAGTTTTCCTTTCCTTTCCTTTCCCTTTCCTTTCCCTTTCCTTTCCTTTTTCCTTTCCTTTCCCTTTCCTTTCCTTTCCTTTCCTTTCCTTTCCTTTCCTTTCCTTTCCTTTCCTTTCCTTTCCTTTCCTTTCCTTTCCTTTCCTTTCCTTTCCTTTCCTTTCTCCTTTCCTTTCTCCTTTCCTTTCTCCTTTCCTTTTTCCTTTCCTTTCCTTTCCTTTATTTAAGGGGTTGGCACAGTGCCTCAATAGGCTAATCCTCCACCTTCAAGTGCTGGTATCCCATATGGGCACTACTTCACGTCCAGTTCACCTTTCGATTCACCTGTGTCTATGGCCTGGGAAAACAGTGGCGGAAGGCTCAAGTGTTTGGGCCTCTGTGCTGGCATGGAAGACCCAGAACTAGTTCTTGGCTCCTGGCTTTGGATTGACTTGACTCTGGCTGTTGGTGGCTATCTGGGGAATGAACCATTCGATGGAAGATCTTTCGTCTTTTCTCTCTCTAAATCTGCCTTTCCAATACAAAGTAAATAAATCTTTTTAAAAATATTCATTTATTTGAAAGGTGGAGTAACAGGGAAGGAGGAAGACAGAGAAAATTTTTTATGCTTGCTCACTCCCAAAGTGTCTACAAGAGCCAGCGCTGGTCAAAGCAGGAGCCAGGACCCACATCCCAGGCCCTGACCATCACCTGCTGTCCCCCAGGCGCCCAGCAGCAACCTGGGTCATAAGCACAGAGCCGTAGGAACATGAACTGCAACTCCAGCCACCTGCCCCATGCCACAGGTGGTTCATCCCTTTATCCAGATGCAAGGGACAAAGAGAGGTTACAGGACTTGCCAAAGGTCATGCAGGAAGTGAGGGAAGCAGGGCAGCCATTCAGACGTCCTGTTTGTCTCCAGAGCTCAGGCCTTTTTCCACTTCCCCATCTCTTTTGAGAACACGATGACCTAGCACCATGATTGAATAAACATGCTGAGAATCGAGCCTCAGGAGAGGTGCTGCAAATTCTTTTTTCTTCCTTTAATCTTATACCAGGTATTTATTTTTAATTATTTTATATGAAATATTTAAGAAATGGAGGAAAGCAAACACCCAGGTACCTACTACTCAAACAGACTAAATGCTAACATTTGCCAACTCCCAGCAATATTTTTTGTGTGTACTGAACAGTTAAACACAGAGCTCCTTTGCACTGCCTCATTCTGTTCCTTAGAATGATCAGTCCTCCCACCCACCCCACCTCCAGAACCCAGGCACAGGCCAGCTCTCACGTATTTAGGTCTTCCTTTATGGCCATTAAGAGAGTCATTTTTCCTATGCATGTATTATATCTCCTATAAATCTGTTATTTGTATCTTATTAGCCAATTTAGACTATCTCCTAAGACCACAAACATAAGCATCACGAAGCTGGTATGGTAAGCCTCCACTTCTCTGGAACACAGTCTGGTTTGGGCTTCTTGCCCTGCCAACCCCAGGGTGTGGCGCTGGCTCTCATAGTCCATGATGGCCTACAGCATCGGTGGAAGGAGTTATTCCATCTGTCACTTCTTACTCACCTTATATCCACACCTAGTAGCGAAGTGGGCAAGAAGGGGAAGGCTTTACCCCCTGGGGGCAGCCAGGCACCTGGCTGAAAGCTGCGACCAGGGGCTTAAAGCTGAGCAGGAGGGGAAGAGAGGAGCTCAGGCCATTTGCTGGTGTGCCCTATGTGTGGTCCGGGAGCACCCAGGACTCTCGCCTCCTGGTATCCAGCCTGTGTCCCACAATACCAGCTCCAACTGTTCTGTGTGACCCAGAGGCTGTGGTGGGAGTGGAGCTGAGCTACCTGCCCAGTTTAGCCAGCAGACATCTGTCTGGGCCCTCCCTCTCTCTCCTCTTACCCCCTTTGGGGGACCCTGGAGCTTGGACAGCCTGTGGAGAGGTATCTGCCGGAGCCATGTACATGAGAGGAACATCTGCAGCCCCACTCACTTCTTCAGGGGTGGCAGATCCATGGCTGTGAGGGCACCATGGCCTCAGGAGAAACCTGAGCCCAGAAATGGTGTGATACAATGTGTATCATGTTATGCTTTGGAGTAACTTGTTTTTTAGTCAACATATAACTATGCCAGTTGCCATTATAACTGGATATCCCCTGCTCTCTCTCTTTAAAGATTTTTTTTTCCTTTTGTTTATTTATTTGAAAGTCAGAGTTATAGAAGAAAGGAGAAACAGAGAAATCCTCCAATAGCTGGTTTACTCCCCAAATAGCTACAATGGCCAGAGCTGAGCCGATCCAAAGCCAATCCGCATCCAAGTCAGGAGCTTCTTCTGGGTCCCCCCCATGGGTGAAGGGGCCACTGCTTTCCCAGCCCATAACAGAGGGCTGGCTGGGAAGTGGAGCAGCTGGAACTCAAATTATGCCCACATGGTGGCCAGCATTAAAGGTGGCCACCATTCTAAGCCGCCATGGCACCATGTCCCCTCTCCCCTAGTCTCTCTCTCTCTCTCAGTTGCATTTGACAGGCAGAAAGACACAAACACACTGGGTCTCTGATCCTTGTCCGGCTCAGGAAACTCCCAGCAGGCCACACTCCGGCGGTGCGGGAATTCCCTTCCCTTAGCTGTGACAGGAGTGCCTGGGGCAGGGATTACTTCCAAGGTGTTCCGTGCTCCCTCTGCAGCCCCAGTAAGTCATCTGACTCCCTAGGAATATTGGGTGGAGTGTTGCTGCACTCCTTCCCCACATGCCAAGAAGCTCACTGGGCTCTAAGCTTTATGCAGGTGGTTTGGTTCCAGCCCAGTTCTTCTCATTGTGTGCTATTTGTGGCATAGCACGCTAAGCCACCTTCTGGGACCACCACATCCCATATGCTAGTGGCTGACCTTGAGCCCTGCCTCAACTTTCAACCCAGCTCTGACTAACACACATTCTGGGAGGTGGCAGGTGATGATCCAAGGACTTGGGTCCCTGCCACCCACGCGGGGGACCAGGAGGGAGCACCTGGCTTCTTGGCTTTGGGCAAATACAGCCTGACTACTGGAAACATTTGGAGAATGAACCAGAAGATAGAAGCGCATGCTCTCGCTCTGGCTCTCTCTTATACACACACATAGCTTTTCAGATTTAAAAAAAAAAAAAAAAGAAAAAAACTTTAAAAATAAGCGAAGCCCATTCCTCAGTCCCTGGAGATTCCGCATGTCCCAAACTCAAACTAGCGCCTACTCTTCACTTGGGATCTGAATTTCTTCATTTTGTGGAACTTGAAGTCTTCCATTGTCAGTAGCTGACCCCTCCTCTCCGCCCTGCCCGCCTCCACCACACATCCTATCTGCAGTTTGTCATTTGTTGGTTCCAGGTGTCTAGACTGTGGTCCTGCACAGTCTAGAACTACTGAATGAAAAACCCCAGAAACATACGATTTCTGAGTTTTCAGTGGTGAGTTGCCTGAGCAGTGTGAAGCGATCTTGTGCCCTCTGGCCCTGCCCAGCCCAGGTGACTCATCCTTGGGATCCACGTTGTGCGTGGCGTCCGCCCAGGAGTCAGCTAGTGGACGCTCTGCTTATCAGCGGGACTGCCTCGGTGCTGTGGGCGGGGCTCTCCCATGGGGTTCTGTAGTACCCACTGAGGGTGCAGGAATGGGTCCCCTGGGGATAGTGGGGACCCCATATTTCACTCTAGCGTGTATGCATGTGTGTGTGTAAAAGCTGTTTTCTTTCCTCTCAGTTGATCTTGTTATTTGTAATGGGGAGACACTGTGTCTATTTTACGGAGTCTGATTCTTGAGAATTATGGTTTATAATTGATGCTCTACTAACCTATGGTGTGTGTGTGTGAGTGAGAGAGACTAGGACTGGGAAATACGTAGAGTGTATTAGAGGTGTACACATATGAAGATGACCGCACTATGCCACGTGATTAAATGTCTCTTAGAGATCTTACTGATAGTGGGCTTTTTCCTTTGTGCCTGTGCTACCTTCATGGAGATCAGCCCAGGGCATCAGGTTTGCTGGATTTTTGTAACACTTTGCTGACGAGGCATCTGCGTCCGTGTGCTTTCCTGGGTCACCCTCTGCTGTTTTGGCACTTCCCAACTCCCAGGAGAAAAAGCTCTAATATTTTAGCTGATCAGTGGAATTCCCTATCCAATCTACTTTTGGGGATGCTGTTAAAAATTTACATTTTAATTTATATGGACACATTAAGAATTGTGCATTCTTATAAAGTACAGGATAAAGGAGGGGTTTTTAAAATATAGTCAATTTTTTTAAATATTCATAGGAAATGACATTTGAATTGTTCAGTTATTAGAAAAAAGGTGTGACAGTGTGCATCTGGGCAGTCTACAGCCTCAGCTCAGAGGGGAGCAGTTTATAGGCTGGGGTTTAAGTCCGGACCGAAGCACCTTCCTAAACCTACAGATGAGTTTTACTTCCACGCTGGGGCTGTTCGGAGAAGGGGTTGATGAGTGGATCTTGGGCCCCAGGGTCTGGCAGAGATGGCCCCAGAGCCACGTCCACTGCCCATGTGTTGCATGTAGCCTGCCAGCTAAAAAATGGTTTTTATATTTCTCAATGGTTATCATCCAGGATGACGATAATACTTATAACATGTGAAAATTTTATGAAAGTCAAATTTCAGCATCCACAAAAAAATCTGTATGGAACCAAGCCATAGCCATTTATTATGTGTTAACTCTAACTGCTTTCCCAGACCAAGCAGCTGAATGTTGTCAGTATCATGATGGGAGAATGGTTTTCTAATCAAGACATAAAATTCAGAAGCCATAAAGAGACTGACAGATTTGATCTTATAAAATGCAGCAGCAGCAACACAGAAAAAGCACAAAGAGAGAGGGATGATTTAGCCATGAAACTCAAGACTCAACCCTCCAGCCAGGGTGGCACCCAGCCTCTGGCCCTCTCTAGGGTTTGCCTGGCTCTGTGTCCAAGGTCAAAGGGCTCCCTGCAAGGTGCGCCCATCCTCCCTACCCGGCGGGCTCCTCCAAGGTGCTGAGAGTCAGCGAACTGGGCTGGAGACGTGTCTCTGGCTCCTTGCAGAGACTCAGACCCCACATCCGAAACACATCAGCGGAGCCCAGCAGACCCTGCAACTCACCGGTGGCAATGAACTCTGATTCAGTTGCTAAAACAGACTTGACTGCATGGGCTGAGGGATCCACTTGTTCTGGTTTACCTGACATTGTCCCTTTGTTAGTTCTCAAAGTCCCACCACTCTCGAACCCATCTCTCCTGCTTCAGACATAGAGGGTGGGAGCTTTGTCACCCCAGCAGAGAGCCAATCTATAGGCTTCTAAGTCCACGCTCTTTTTTTTTTTTTTTTCTCTCCCAGTGGGTCATGGATTGCCTTAAAGATCTGAGGGAGGCTGTGAAATCTCTCCTTCAGAGAAATACAAACTCCAATATTCATAACATCTTGCTCTAAATTTTTAAGTGAATAACTCCCTCATTCCCCGTTTTTTTAAATGTAAAAAAAAAATGTGACAGATACGTTAACGATCAGCCTATTCTAAAAAATCTGGACAAATGATAAGATTCAATCATACTAATGAGCATGTCTGCCACCACCAACTTTTTTTCTTTTCATTTTCTTTAATTTGCATCAAACCAGCAAGCTGAGCATTTTTGGCATTCTGAGCAGCTGCAGAGCATTCGCAGAGCACAGACAAGGCCAGGCCCTTCTATTTGCAAAGCACACATCTCTTAAGGAGTTAATATTCAGAAGCAGTTAAGGAACTTAATAGCAAGAAAGCAGGCAGCAGTATTTTTACGTGGCCCAAGGGCCTCAGAGAGAGGAACGCGGATACGTGAGCACGGGTCGGCGTCTTTAGTCACCAGCCGAATGCAAAGCCATGCTGCGTGCGCGCTCGCCTCACACCTGAGAATAGCTACTTTCATTTTAAGAATAAATTTTTTATGGGACCCGGCACAATGGCCTAGCAGCTAAAGTCCTCACCTTGAACACACCAGGATCCCATATGGACACCGGTTCTAATCCCAGCAGCTCTACTTCCCACCCAGCTCCCTGCTTGTGACCTGGGAAAGCAGTCAAGGACAGCCAGAGGTCTTGGAACTCTGCACCCATGTGGGAGACCTGGAGGAGGTTCCTGGCTCCTGGCTTTGGATCGGCACAGCACCAGCCATTGCAGCCACTTGGGAATGAGTCAACAGATGAAAGATCTTCCTCTCTGTCTCTCCTCCTCGCTGTATATCTGTCTGACTTTGCAATAAAAATAAAATCTCAAAAAATTTTTTTTCAAATTTAAAAGGCAGAGTTACAGTGAGGAGAGACAGATCTTGCACCTGTTAGCTCAATCCCCAAGTGAATGCAGTGGCCAAAATGAGGCTAATCTGGAGCCAGGAGCTTCCTCCAGGTCTCCCATGTGGGTGCAGGGGCCCAAGCACCTGCTTTCCCAGGCACATTAGCAGTGAGCCAGGTAGCAAGTGGAACAGCTGAGGCTTATATTGGTGCCGATAATGGACTTCAGCACTGCAGATGGAGGCCCAGTTAGCTATGCCAAAGTGCCAGTCTCTAAAATGGCTATTTTCAAAGAGACAAAAATAAGAGATATTGGAAAGAACATGAAGAAAAATCCTTGCACACTGGATGGAAATGGAAATGAACACAGCCATTTTGGGAACAGTGTAGCAGTTCCTTAAAGAATAAATACATAAAAGGAAAAAGAAAAATTAGAACCAGCCACTGATCCAGCAGTCTCACTGTTGCACTACTGCATGCATTTCCGAAGGAATTGAAACCGTGTGTTGAAGGGTACCTGCACTCTCCTCACGCCTAACAGCCGTGTTATGGAACCCACCTATCAACTGATGCTGGAATCAAGATGGGAACTGAGACACGATGGAATTCTGAGCCACAAAAGATTGAAATCCTGTCATGTGCTGCACAGTGGTTTAACTGGAAGGCATTGTTCTAAATGAAGTAAGCTAGAAAGACAAATACCATGTGATCTCACTTATACGTGCTTAGCACGTGGACTTGATGGAAAGGGTAGGCAGGTGGTTACCAGGGGCGGGGGAGCAGATGGGGAGATGCTGAGCAAAGAGCTGGAGGTCTCCATCAGCCTGGAGCAGGCCTTAGTGTCCTGGTGCCTAGTGATCACGGTTCGTAATGTAATGTGTACTTCAAAATGGCTGAAGGAAGAGATTCTGAAAGTCCCGGCTATAGGAAAACAGGGCTGGACGCTGCTGGGAAAGCCTAGGGTCACGTTCCAGCTCTGCCCTGGATTCTGGTATCCTGCCAACGCAAGCTGGCGGGCAACAGATGCCAGAGCGAGTAGCTGAGCCGCTGCCACCCATGTGGGAGACCTAGACTCAGTTCCCAGCTCCCAAAGGATTCCTAGAATTTGGGAAGGGACTCCGTGGATGGGCGATCCCCTCCTCCGCCCTCATCTTCTCTGTACTTGGTGTTTTTCTTTCATGGGTGGTCGGTAAATCTAACACTCTTTCTGACTGTCGCTTATAAAAGCATGCTAGTTGGTGATGATGGACATGCTCTTTAATGCGATTAATCTTATTTGTCCACTCAAATTTTTAAAAACAGGCTGATAATTAAGGTATCTGTCAGGTGCATTTTTTTCTCAGAACTAAACTCTGTTCCTCAAATCACAGAGCGTGCTCACCAGCCCTGGGGGTGCCAGCGTTTCCTCTAAAGTTGAGAAAGATACGGAAGACCCTACACTTTGCTGGCCAGTTGGCCAGGCTGTGGAAACTGCCTCCAGGTGACCCCTAGCCAGCGAGACTGTCCCCAGACTCAAACTCCACTCCACAACCCCCCGCCCTCCGTTTCCGGTGATCCCAAACTCCCATAGCCTGGTCAAAGTGCACCTGCCGGGAGCGCGGCCCAGGGGACGGCACAGCTCCAGGCCGAGCTAGTGCGCGGCGGGAAGGGGCAGCATGTCTGCTCCTCTCCTGCGCCCTGTCCTGTTCCCAGCCCGCTCTCTGACCAGTGCAGACTTGGAACGTCGCCATCAGAACCTCAACCGACTACAGGTGGACCAGCATTTGTGCTGGGAGGAACTGTGGCAGGCTGAACACGACTGTAGACCCCTTTTACTATCCCCTCAATGACACAGCCTCGCCCTGCTCGCTTAGCACGTGCGTTGTGTCCCGTGTGACAGGCACTCTAGGCAGAAAACGCGGCTGCATTGTAGTAAGGGACTTGAGCCTCCCTAGGTGCTGGCATCTTGGTGATTCCTAGCACTTGTTCCCCTGGTGAACCCTCAGGGTGCATGGTAGTGGGCGGCAAGAGTCAGGCACTGAGCCTTTTCCTAGTTCGTTTATGCCACCTTCTTGCAAAAGGCCTTGATATTTGAAACAGCTTTTTCTCAAAGGAAGGCGGCTTCACCCCAACCTCGACCTCCACGCCAGCCCCCAGCTTCAGTTGCGGGGCCACCTGATGCGTATTCTTCGAAATGCAAATTTTGACTCCACCCCCTAGACCTGCCAATCAGAAACCCTAGAGGGTGGGACCTGCAATCTGTTTTAATTGAAAAAAGACCTGTGCAGCCCCAGCCTCACACCCAGCATGAGCTACACAGCCAAGCGCAGACACACTGTTACTGGTGGGGTCGGCGTTCTGAGCTGGCCTGAGAAGACACTGGCTTGGTGTGGGAAGGGCCTGCAGGCTCTCTGGGAGCCACAGGTAACGAGACCTAACCCCCACTTCTGCAGATCCCCAGGCCCCTTAGGCATCCCATGGACAGGAGCTATTTGCCTTTGGTTGCTCTGTTGACCAGCCCCTCCCCCAACTGCCTGCCAGGCCTTGCAGCTACAATTTGTACAAATCTTTACTCGGAAGGGGAGGGTTTAATCTCTGATTTGAAAAAAAAAAAGGAAAAAAAAAATCCCTGCTGTTGACTGTTGGCAAAACCACAGGTATTAGTCATGTAGCCCTAGGAAAGAAAAGACACCTGTGACCATTCAACACCTGCCACTGAGGCAAGCCACTTCTCTGCCCATCCGTGCAAACTGGGATATAGGGGTCTGCACTGAGCCCACCCACCCTGGACAACCTCGTGGCTCCGGGGACCCAGGGCGAGGGGGCCTTAGTTAACGGACTGCCTACCAGGCTTTTACAGGGAGGGGAGTATGGATTTCCATGTGTCCTATGTGATCTTAGAGCGTGTGGTTTACTGCTATCTCCCAGTTGCTCTTCTGTCTCCACCCACACAGTCCCCCTATGTGTGTAAGGGGCACTATTTCCGTCTTTAAAGATTAAAAGGGGGAGAGTGCGGAGGAGAGGGGCAGGGGCATGGCTCTCATGGATCCCACAGCCAAGTGTGTTGAAAAAGTGCCTCTCGGGCTCACCTGGCTCGCCCTGTGTCATGGGGAGCAGTGGGAGAAGGCAACCCCCCTCCGGTGCTGGTGGGTCTGAGCTGTGGCAGCGTGGCCCCCACAGGAGCCCAACAGGGAGAGAAGCCCCAGGGGCTCGGAGGGCTCCTGGGGGCAGGCGGGAGGACCTGCGCTTTCCCAGGGGCAGCGCTCGAATCAGCTCGCCACTCCACAGCTGCTCCCATCCACCTCTGGAGTGCAGGTTGGCAGGTGGCTTCAGGGGACCCTAGCAGGCAACAAGCGGCCCGGCCAAGTTGATGCCCCTCAAAGACCCAGGGAGCCTGGAGGCGCTGGGAGCACTCAGTATGACCCTGGCAGGCCTAGTGTGGGGAGCCACTGCAGAAGGTTCCTCTTGGTTTCTAACCCTGGGTGGCCACCCATAGCTCCTCCAGGCCCTCTACTACCTCCCGTGGGGCTGCTGCCCCCCACTCCCCGCACCTGCTTCCCCCAACACAGGTGCACGGCCTCTCAAAGGTTCCTCCTTGGCCACATAGAGGAGGCCAGCTGGCATCTGAGTAAGCCACATCCCAGACACTCCATGAGAGCCACCTGTCCCCACACCTCTGCGGTTCGCCTGGGCACCCCAACAGTGTTACAGCCCTGGATAACCGGCGGTGACCCGGGCCCCGCCCCGCCCTGGAGGGCAACTGCACTCACCGTACCGGCACCGGTACTGACAGATGCCGTTCTTGCCCCCCAGCAGCTCCAGAAAGGAGTCGAAGTAGCTGTTGACGGACTCGAAGCCGCCCCGGAGGTGCCGCAGGCCCCAGTCCGAGTAGGATTCCTCGGCGGCCTCCTCGGGGCCCGGAGGAACCTGCCCTCCGCCCAGGCCGAGCCACAGCAACAGGCAGCCGGCGGCCAGCCTCATCGTGCCGCCGGGTCGTGGGGTAGGTGCCCAGTGCCCTGGTCGTCGTCCTCGTCCAGGGGCGGTGGGGAAGGGCGGCCGCCGCAGGTGTCGCCAGAAGCGCGGGCTGGGGGACGCAGCCCACCGGGCCGGATGTGGAACGGCCCAGGGCAGGGATTATCGGGGCCCTGCTCAGCCCGTGCGTTCCCACAGGTGGACTTTAAACGCGGCTCAGGAGGCCGGGGTGAGGTCACAGCGATTACACAGGGGGCAAAGGTGAGGCGGTGGGGAGGGGGCGCTTCCTTCCTCAGGCAGGCACAGGCCTACGGGAGGCCACCTTGCACTGGCCCCAGACCCCGCAGCTGGCTCCCCTTGTTCCAGCCACACCCCTCCAGTCCTGGCACCTGGGACAGGCTCAGCAAGTGCATGTGCAGGCCTAGGGCAGCCCCAGCTGTGGGGGTCGCTGGGCCACCCTCACCCACCCAGTCCCAGAGCCCTGTGGTACATACACGTGTGTGACTTGGAAAGTCAGGTTTCAGGCCCAGCTCGTGCCCAGGGTCCCTGCTCGGCCCTCTACACTTAGATGCCCTTGAAAGTGGCAGTGCTGCCAAGATGGAGGAATCCCCCGTGGGGGGAGGGTATGGGGGGAGGTTGGGGGAATCCCAGAGCCTGTGAAACAGTGTCACATAATGCAATGTAATTAATAATAATAATAATAAAAAGTGGCAGTGCTGACACTGCTTGGCCCTGGGTTCCGGAGGGTCTCTGGGGCTCAGAGCAGCCTGGGGTCTTGAGGTCACAGAGAGGGGAGTGAGTGTTCAGGTTTCAAGGTTGTTGATTCTGGTCTGGAGCGCTGGCCTCACTTGCGGTTGGTAGTTGGTTTTTACCCTGCTGAAGGGGTCCCATCAGGAGTATGGTACCCCATCACCTTTATGAGAGACACACACACACCCATCTGGTGCTTCACTTCTGCAAATTCCCACAAGAGCCAGCCCTGGGCTGGACCAAAGCACGGTGATGCAGGAACTGGGTCCCAAGCTTCCCCTTCCCCACCTTAACCAGAGGGTGATGCCTGCAGCTGTCGGGGCTCCCCAGGGTGCATATCAGCAGGAACCTGTCAACTCCCTTAGCCCCACCCTGGTGGCAAGCAGGCCACTAGGCCATGCACCTGCTCCTGCACATGCTCCCAGCCTGGATGAGAGATGTGGTCTCTGAAGATGCTGAGTCCAGGTGGACTGTGGTTGGTGCCCCAGGGCTTTTTGCAGACTGCTTGCACACCCACATATGTTCACGCGCGCGCACACACACACACACATACTCTCTACATCAGTTGGACATACATTCCCATTGCTGTTGCCTCACTGATTCGAGGGAGGTGGACAGGCTGGAGCCGTCCAGCAGGGTGGGCCCGGGAGAGGTTCAGGTTGCAGGAACCGGGAAGTTTCTTTGCAATCACAGGGGAGAAGCAAGGTTGTAGACACTGGCTAGCAGGCTGGAGCCCTGCAGGGGACTTTACTGTGTAAGGGGGGAATAGTGAAACCTAAGTAACAAGCCTACATCTTCCTATTGCTGACACTTCATGTGATCCCATACGCCATCTCCTGCTTGGGCCTGAGGTTTTTCTGACTCACCTGTGGATATATTGATGAGGTCATCAGAGTTCATAATTCTGACACCTTGATTTTCAGTCAAACCAGTCTGAAGTGAGGTCACTTGCTCTTGGCAAATAAATACAAGGTGACAAGTTATGTTTGATTCTGTTTAGTTTCAGAAGGAACTTTTTGCTGATGTGGTAGCTGCTGGAATTATTAATATTGTTTTCACCCCATTTCTTGCGTACTTGAAAATTTTGTTTTTGCGGTGAAACATGTGTTTCCTTTTGTGGCCGTCTTTCAGCACAGTGCGTGGTGTTCAGGACAGTAATACAGGGTGGTACAGCTACCCCCCCCCACAAACATCATCACCTCAAGCTGCAGTCACCTTCCTAACAGCAATTCTTCCTCCTCCCACGGATCCTGAGAAGTTATTGTACTTAGGCTTTTTTTTTCTCATTATAATTGATATTTATTGGGAAAGCAGAAAGAGATGTCCCCTGTGTTGATTGCCTCCCCCGGTGTCCCCAAAGAGCCAGGGCTGAGCTGGACTGAAGCCAGGAGCTGGTGATGCCCTCTGGGGTCTCCCAGTGGGTGACAGGCACCCAAGTACTTGCACAGTTGCCTATGGCTTCCTGGGGTGTGGCAGAAAGCTGGGATGGGAAATGCAGCTGGGCCTTGTGATCTAGCTGCAGGTGAGGCCACAGCTGGGTCTTGAACCCATGGCACTGTGGTCCGGCTGCAGGTGAGGCCACAGCCGGGTCTTGAACCCATGGCACTGTGGTCTAGCTGCAGGTGAGGCCACAGCTGGGTCTTGAACCCATGGCACTGTGGTCCGGCTGCAGCTGAGGCCACAGCTGGGTCTTGAACCCATGGCACTGTGGTCCGGCTGCAGGTGTCCCCAGGCCGCAGCCAGGTCTTGAACCTATGGCACTGTGGTCCGGCTGCAGCTGAGGCCACAGCTGGGTCTTGAACCCATGGCACTGTGGTCTGGCTGCAGGTGAGGCCACAGCTGGGTCTTGAACCCATGGCACTGTGGTCCGGCTGCAGGTGTCCCCAGGCCGCAGCCGGGTCTTGAACCCATGGCACTGTGGTCCGGCTGCAGGTATACCCAGGCCACAGCTGAGCTCCTGGGCCAACTGCTGCTGTTCTCTGCGCCGTGCGTTTGTCTGTCCCAGGTTCATCAACTGTGTGGCTCCTGGAGCAAGTGTTCTTTGGTGTCAGGTTTCCCGGTACACCCTGGCTAGGGCTGCTGTGATGATGCAAACACCTGCCCAAGCCCGCCTCTCAGTTCCCAGAGGTATCTTCCTGGGACTGGCTTGGCTGGATCCTACTGTGGGTGTGCCTCGCAGGGGGCTGCCCTATGTGCACACCTGGCAGGAATGTACTAGGGTCCCAGTTGCTCATGTCGACACTTCACTATTAGTTATTTATTTTGCCTGGAAGTCTGAGTCCGACAGAAAGGGGGATGGGGATACACATCTATCTGTTGGTTCACTCCCCAAATGGCTGGCTACAACAGCCAGAGCTGAGCTGATCTGGAGCTAGAAGCTTCCTTCAGATGTCCCCCATACCAGGGTGCAGGGTGCCAAGACTTTGCACCATCCTCTGCAACTTTCCTAGGCCATAGCAGGAAGCTGGATTGAAAGTGGGGCACCGGGCGCTCGCTGCAGGTAAAGGATTAGCTTGCTAGGCCACTGTGCCGTATCCAACACTTAACTCTTTTGTATTCTATCGTTCAGTAACCTTCCTGATGGGTTGGGTAGTATCTGGCTGTCTCGCTGGTTTTCACTTACACCCCCTAGTGGTCATGCTGGGTGTTGCTTCCTGTGCTTTGTGCACTCTCCTCCCTCCCCCGCAAGTCATCTGTGCATCACGCTGCTTCTTGTTCTTTACCCATGCCTTCGGGTATTTTGGTGACTGTTGCGCTTTAGAAGTTTTGTACCCTGACTCTGACCGGGCTGAAAGGCTCTCCAATGCAGTGCTGGGGGAGCTGTGCACAGTTTTCCTGCTTTGGGGTCTGCAATTCCACCTGTGTCCTAGGCCTGCCTGAAATACAACTGCTCTGGAAGTACTGTTTCTCACTGAACCACTAAACCATGGGCCCTGCTTTTGGTCCTGGGAAACAACATTGTTTTTCCTAGATTGCAATCTCTTATCAGATCAATGAGTAGATATCTTCTCACAGCCTGTGGCTGGCTTTTTATCTTCTTCACGTGTCCTTTGCACGTGTCTTTTGTTTTTTCTTCAAGATTTATTTTTATTTGAAAGGCTAATTTCTAGAGCAAGAATTCTTTCTTGCAGGTCCACTCTCTAAAGGGCCAAAACAAATCTTAAAGTTTTTGTTTTAAAGATTTATTCATTTTTATTGCAAAGTCAGATGTACAGAGAAGGGGAGAGACAAAGAGGAAGATCTTCCATCTGATGATTCACTCCCCAAGTGGCTGCAATGGCCGGTGCTGAGCCAGTCCAAAGCCAGGAGCCAGGAACTTCTTCTGGGTCTCCCACATGGGTGCAGGGTCCCAGTGCTCTGGGCCGTTCTCGACTGCTTTCCCAGGCCACAAGCAGGGAGCTGGGTGGGAAGTGGAGCTGCCGGGATTAGAACCAGCGCCCATATGGGATCCCGGTATGTTCAAGACGAGGACCTTCACCTCTACACTATCGCGCCGGGCCCTTAAAGTTTTATTTGAGAAGCAGAGTGGTTGGGATGGCCAGAGCTCCCATCCGCTAGCTGCCCCAGGAAACAGAGTTCCCATCCTGCAATGGCTGGTGTGGGAACCAAAGACCAGTCCACATCCCCAGAGTGGGCAGCGGAATCCAGCCACTTGAGCCATCTCTTCACCTGCCGGGCTGTGTGAAGACACTTGAATGCACGAGGCTGGTGTCTTAACAGCTAAGCCAATGCCTATTTGAAGTACACAGAAGTTTAATTTAAAAAATTTCTTGGCACTGGTGTGGTGTCTTCGTAGTGCAGGCATCCCATATGGGTACCGGTTTCAGTCCAGGCTGCTCCATTTTTGATCCAGTTCCCATCTAATACATCTGAGAAAGCAGCCAATGACAGTTTGAGTTCTTGGGCACCTGCCCCCATGTGGGAGACCTGGAAGAAGCTGCTGGCTCCCAGCTTTGAACTGGCTCCTCTCCAGCTGTTGTGGCTATTTTGAGAGTGAACCAATGGATGAAAGATCTTTTTTTCTCTGTGTAAATCTGCCTTTCAAATAAAAATGAATACATCTTTAAAACCGCTTTTTCTGACACATTACGTTGTACATATTCGCAGGGTACCTATAATATTTTGAAGCATGTCTGTTGTGTCTAAATCGGAGCAAACACATCCCCACAAATGTTAAACACTGCATGATACAAATATGCAGTCCTTTCTGACAGCTTTTTGTGTTATGGTTTGCTTTCACTGTAGTTGCCCTACTGTGCGTCGGAAGGCCCAACCTTCTCACTCCTTACCCCAGGGAGTCGGCCGTTTCCTCACTCCCCTCTCCTCCTGCCAGCTTCTGCTAACCTCCACTATCCACTCCACCTCTATCAGACTGTGTTGTGGGTTCTGAGCTTTGTGGTTGATTTTGAAGTCAGGTAGTATAATGCCTATTGCTTTCTGTTAGCTCAAAATCGGCAGCTTTGGCTGATAATTAACTTAGCTTTAGCTAGTTGGAGTTTTTTTGGTGGTTTCATACAAAATTTTAGTAGTCTTTTTGTTTTGTTAATTTGTAGCTCTGTGGAGAATGTCATTGCTATCTTGATAGTGTGGCACTGAATCTGTAAATAGCTCTTGGTGGTATGGCTATTTCAATAACGGACAAAATGGTGACCATAGGGTGCCTTTCCATATCTTCAAATCCTGCACAGTTTCATTTGTCAACATTTGCATTTTTCACTGTAGGGATTTTTGTATCTTTGGTTAACTTTATTCTCCATATCTTATTTTTTTGTGGCTGTTGGAAGTTGCCTTCTGGGTTGCGGTTGGGACAATGTGGTTGGCGTGGGAGGGGCTGCTGGCTTGTCTTTGCCATTGCCTTCTGATCCCACAGTGGTGCTCAGCCCTGTTTCCCAGTGTGTGGCTGGAGTCTTGGGGTTGTCTGTGTGTCAGCTCTCCTCACCTGCTCGCAGTGACTGCTGGGCTTCACCCCTGCCCCACAGACACCCCTCGTATCCTCCTCTTTCTTCCTTTCTTCCTAACTCCTGCTAGGATTTCTGATCATGTGGTGAATGAAAGCAGTGGATAGGGGCTTCCTTAAGACCTGGCGGGTCTCAGAAAGCCTCCCCCCCACCAGCGATGCTGTTGGTTTATGACCTCTGTTTTGCCTTTTGTAGAGTCTAAGCATGAAGGAGTATTGGATTTTATCCAAAGTGAAGATGCTCCTCAGGTTTTCATCTTTCATTCTGTTGACAGGGTTAATCGCATCTATTGATATGCGCATATTGAGCCATCCTTGCAAGAATTTGCCCAACTTCTACTTTTGTAGTTTAGAAGAATTTGCATTAGTAGAATCAGCAATGAAGCCCTCAGATCGTGACTTTGCTTTGATAGATATTTTTATTACTGATCCAAACTCATTGTTCCTCATTGATCTGTAACAGGCATTCTGTTTCCTCTTGATTCAGCCTTGGTGAGGTGCCTGTGTCTCTGGAAACTGTCCACATTGTCTAGGTTGTCAAATGCGTTGGCATGCAGTTGTTGCTAATAATCTCCAGAAATCTTCGGTGTTTCTGAGGTGTCAATTGCCATGACTCCTTTTTTAATCTCATTTTGAGTTTTCTCCTTGTGTAGTCTCACTGATGTTTTCTCAAACTTTCTTTTTTAAGAAGCAGTTACCTGAGAGGCAGAGTGATGTGGGGAAGGCAGGGAGGGAGGATGCACGCTCCCACCCACTGGTTCACGTTGTACCTGCCTCACAGTTGCTGAGAGTGAGCAGGGCCCGAGCTGTGAGCCAGGAACTCCCTGTAGACTCCCCGTGTGGGTGGCAGGGATCCGGTTGCTTGCTGTTTTCCTGCACGTTCCCAGGGTCTGCATTAGCAGGGAGCTGGGGCTGGTGTGGACTCTACTACTCAGCTGAGGAATGGGAGCATCGGAACCGCTAGGCTGGGGCTGCCCAGCTCACCCCTCTTAAGGGCCAGATCTTCATTTAGTTGACCATTTTTGAAAACAAAAACATAAATGTGTTTCTAGTGTTTTTATTTAATGTTATTTATTTGAAAGTCAGATTTAGAAACTCAGAGCCATTTTCCCTTGGCTGGTTGACCCATCCCCCCCAGCCCCTGTATGCCCACCTCAGCCAGGGCTGGGCCAGCCCTAAGTTGGGAACCAGGAACTTCTTACAGGTCTCCCCCATGAGTGATATTTTTTCAGAAGTATTTTTTTTTCTTGGAAAGTAGATTTGCTATAGTAAAGGAGAGATGGAGCTATCTTCCACCTGCTGGTTCACTCCCCAAATGGCTTCAGTGGCCAGACCTGGGCTGATCTGAAGCCAGTAGCTTCTTCCAGGTCTTCAAGTGGTTGTAGGGAGCACAACCACTTGGGCCATCATCCGTTGCCTTCCCAGTCCAGAAGCAGCAAGCTGGATTGGAAATGGAGTGGCTGGGCCTTGAACGGCTGCCTGTATGGGATGCTGGTGCCTCAGGTGGAGGCCTAACATGGCACGCCAAGGCACCAACCCCTCCTCTTGATTTTTAAAAATAGGAACCATTATGATGGTATAACAGGCTAATGTGCCCTGTGGTGCTGGCATTCCATGTGGGTACCAGCTTGTATCCCAACTATTCCACATCTGATATAGCTTCCTACTTATGGCCTGGAAAAGCAACAGAAGATGGTCCAAAACCTTGGAACCCTATACCCTCATCGGAGACCTGGAAGAAACTACTGCCTTCAGTTCAGCTCAGCTTTGGCCAGTGCAGCCATTTGGGGAGTCGAACCAACAAATGGAAGAACTTTGTCTCTCCTTCTTTCTGGAAAAAGCAGCCTTTAAAAGAAAAATAAGTCTTTAAAAATTATTTTTATCTCTATGCTCCTTCCCTCTCTTACAGTATTGTTTCTCTTTTTGAAAGGTTTATTATTATTTGGAAGTCAGAATTCTATAGAGACAAAGATCCGCTGATTCACTCCCCAAATAGCTGCAAGAGCACGCTGTGGCCTGAGCCGAGCCAGGAGCCAGGAGCTCTGTGAGCATCTCCCACGTGGGTGCAGGGACTCACGGCTGTGTGCCGACCTCGACTGCTTTCCTGGGTGCATAGGCAAGGCCAGGATGGGGAGGGGAGCGGCCAGAGTGTGACCCCGCGCCCGAGTGGGGTGCTTGTGCTGCAGGTTATACTACAGCGCGGTCCCTTTTTTTTCCCCCCGTTTCTTGATATTTTCTCAAGAATTCCCTTGAAACCACTTTGAATTCTGCATCTGGTAGTTTACGGATTCCAGATGCTAGATCATCTGTTCTTGGAGCTTTATTTATTCAGTTAGGTGAAGTTATGTGTGTCTGAAAGATTTGTGTGACTAGTATTAATTTGTTTGAAAGGCAGTAGGATAAAGAGAAGGTCCATTCACTGGTCCAGTTCCTAATCCCGACTGGGGCTGGGCCACAGTCCTGGGAGCCAGGAACTCAACCCAGGCCTCCCATGGGAGTGACAGGGACCCGAGGACTTGAGCCAGGCCTCCCATGGGAGTGACAGGGACCCAAGGACTTGAGCCAGGCCTCCCATGGGAGTGACAGGGACCCAAGGACTTGAGCCTGCTGCCAGCAAAGGCGTGCTGAGGCAGGAAGCATGCACTGGGAAGAGAGCCAGAACTCTGGGCAGGCCCTGCAGGATGGGATGCTGCGTCCTGAGCCAGCTTTGCTTGGGACTGGCCTTCCACAAACTCCATCAGCTAGTTTTGTCCGAGCCCACAGACACTTCTGTACCCTCAGTTCTGGATGGGGCCCTAAGTGGAGGTTTGCAGTGTCGATATGCCAGTGTGGCAGCTCTGGGGGTATCCCAATCCAGGGGTGTTGATTCAGACTGAGCCAGGGAAGTGTCTACAAATGGTTGGTATCTCCCCACAAGCCTGGGGCTGGGAGAGGCCCGGAAACCTTGTGTAAGCCCCCATACACACACACCACGATGATGGCACTGGGTCCCCTCCAGGACCTAGGTTATGGAGGTGGTTGTGTGGCCCGACCCCTTTGCCACCAGCTGCAGGTGATGCTGCTTCTGATGCAGGTGCCATCAGCTGGGCCACAGGTCTCCAGGTGGCCCGGAGCAGACTCGGATGCCTGACTGTGGGTGCTAGCTTGGGGACAGGGACCCTCAGGGTCTGTACAGCCTGGCCTGAGTCTCAAGATGCATTTCTGAGCTCAGCGTTGGACCCTGTCCCCTCGGCTTCATAGCTGGGCCTTCCGCATCACCCCAAGCCGGGGACCAAGGTGATGATGGAGCCTGTTCATGGCCTCGCAAGCCAAGTGCTAAGCTAGGTCACAACTGGTCCTGAACCCAGGTCTGAGTTGAGCGAGGCCAGCAGTGACATGGTCCTAATGCGCTCAATGCCCTGGTTCCTGTGATGGTGCCAGGGTGGGGTGTGAGCACAGCCTGTGGACAGAGGCTCCTGGGTCTCCACATGGTGGCCCAGCACTGGCCTCTCTGACTCCTGTGAATTGTTCCTGCCATGTGGACCACTTCTCCACTGTCTGCTGGGGGCCCAGAAGGTGGTGACGGAGGCAGCTCCTTGGCTGTCTGGCTGAGTCTGTAGACTAAGGCTTAGCCTACAGCGAGATGCCATGGGCCCCTGTCCAGCACTTGATCTTCACACTGGGGTTCAAGGCTGAGGTCTGAATGCAAGTCCTCCTCCTTTCCCAAAGCAGAGGGCAGGGCCTCTCTCCCACACCGCTTGGCTCAAATCTTTCCTGCTTCCTTCTGTGTGTCTCCTCTGGCTATTCTGAAACCAGGCACTGTGGTCTTGCCCTGGAGCATGTTGTTGGGGTGAAGGTCAAGGGGGTGTGTTTTCAGCTGTCAGGGTTGGTGTCTCTGTGGGAAGATGACACAGCGTCTCACCCAGCATCCAGCCCACTCCTCCAGTGCCCAATGTTAGATTTTAATGAAGTCCAGCTCACTTATTTGCTCAACTATTTATGTATTGAAAAGCAGAGCAGTCCAGAGATGGGGAGGGAGAGAGATTTTCCACCTGCTGGTTCACTGCCCGGGCTGGCCATAGCGACTGGGACAGGGTCAGGCTGGAGCCAGAGGGGTACGCTCTGACTGGGCCTTCCATGGTGACAGGCACAGCTGCTGTCTGCAGTTTCCAGCGCACTTGCTGAGGGCTGCACTGAAAGCAGAGCGGCCCATCTCCAGCAGGTGCTACAATACAGAATGCAGGCAACCCAATCAATAGCCCAACCCACTAGGCCACAGCACCCACTTTTTTTTTTTCTTTTCTTGCCTCTGCCTTTGGCATCATAACCAAAACAGCATTGTCAAATACAGGATGTTAAAGGTCCCCTCATTGGTTTCCTGAACAAGAGCAGTGGTGTGCCTTTAGCTCTTAAATTTAGGTCATTGATCCATTTTGAGAAAACTGAACAGTTTTATTCATGTGCCTAGAATTAAATTCTGAGTAGCTTGCTTCAGATTATGGATTCTCTGGGTTTATAGAAATACAGAAGTTTATCTTGTCCACAGCTTTTTTTTTTTTTTAAAGATTTTTGTTGCAAAGGCAGATACACAGAAAGAAGGAGATCTAGAGAAAGATCTTCCATCCACTGGTTCGCTACCCAAGTGGCTGCAGTGACTGGAGCTGAGCCAATCAAAGCCAGAAGCCAGAAGCCAGGAGCTGTTTCCGGGTCTCCCATGCAGGGTGCCAGGGCTTTGGGTCATCCTCTGTTTTCCTAGGCTATAAAGCGGGAACAGGATGGGAGGCAGAGTAGTGAAATATCAATTGGCACCCTTATGGGATCCCGGCATTTGATGGGGGAGGGTTAGCCAATTGATCCATTGTACCAGGCCCAAGTCTCCTTTCTATGGAAAAAAAAAAATTCTGGAGGACAACCCAAGGCCTTCAGACCTGCACCCACATGGGAGACCTGGAGGATGTTCCTGGCTCCTGGCTTTGGATTGGCTCAGCTCTGGCCGTTGCGCTTACTTGAGGAGTGAATAAACAGATGGAAGATCTTCTTCTCTGTCTCTCCTCCTCTCTGTATTTCTGACTTTGCAATAAAAATAAATTTGTTGAAAACATTTCTTTCACTTATTTGAAATACTGAAAGGGAGAGATGGAGATCTTCCCCCACTGGCTCATTCTCCAGATGACTGTGAAGTCCCTACTGGGTTGGGCTGGGCTGTGGCCAGTGAGCCTGGAATTTTTCTTTTTTAATTTGAAAGGCAGAGTTACAGAGGCAGGAGGGAGACCCACACACACACTCATGGAGAGAGTGAATGAAAGGTCTTTTTTTTTTTTTTTCTTTCCCCAGATGGCTTCAATAGCCAGAGCTGAGCTGATCCGAAACTAGGAGCTTGTTCCAGGTCTCCGAAGTGGATACAGGATTCCAAGGACTTGGGCTGTTTTCCCAGGCCACAAGTAGCAAGCTGGATCAGAGATGGAGCAGTTGATACTTGAATCGGCACCCATATAGGATGTAGGCACCACAGGTGTAAGCTTAGCTACCACACCATGGCACCGGCCCCGAGCCTGAAATTTTGCCTAGATCTCTTAAGTGCTTCTCAGAGGCCGTGAACCCTGGGAGTGCCCTAGTCTTTGGGAAGGCCTGGAGGCAGGTCCACCAATGCCCCCTCCTGGAAGTGCTGCCTAGGAGACAGGCTCTGCCCCGGCCCACTCTCCCCTGTGCTTGCCTTTATTAGGAAACAACTGCAGCTTGGGACCTAGAAATAGAAAACAAGCTCATGAGAACTAGGAAGCACTTCAGGAGAGTTTTATAAACTGCCTTGCATGTTTCTATGTTACTGTGTAAACTGTGTCTCACTGACTCCAAGACCAGGTGTCCTGGTAGCCAAACTATCCCCAGGATTGTCTGTCCTGGAAGGCTGCTTAGAGACCCACGTAGAACAGACGGAAACTTGCAGTCAGCTTTTTGCCTTAGTCCTCTATATCTTTGTAGTATAACCGTGCTCTCGCATCCCAAGCCCCCAGATCCAAAGAAACGCACAGAATAGAGTGTAATTCTTTTCTGGCTTGTTTTTGTCTTATTCTGAAGTTTGGCTTCTGTGATTGTGAACACACTGTTGTTACTTTTTATAGTGTGAGATAGTTTTTAAGATTTATTTTTATTGGAAAGTCAGATATACAGAGAGGAGGAGAAACAGAGGAAGATCTTCCATCCATTGATTCACTCCCCAAGGGGGTTCAGTGGCCGGAACTGTGCCGTTCTGAAGCCAGGAGCCAAGAACCTCTACTGGGTCTCTCACGATGGTGCAGGGTCCTAAGGCATTGGGCCGTCCTCGACTGCCTTCTCAGGCCACAAGCAGGGAGCTGGATGGGAAGTGGGGCCACCAGAATACGAACCAGAGCCTGTATAGGATTTTGGCACATGCAAGGTGAGGACTTTAGCTGCTAGGCCACCGCACCAGGCCTAAGAAAGTTTAGTTCTCAAAACAAAGGCAAGAACTAGAAGAAGGTCATTATTGCAGCAGCTAGGGGAAACTTGGGCCCGTGATTTACAAAAGGCTTTCCTCTCCGTGACAACCAGCATTTGCTAGCTAAATTCATAGCATGTTGTAGAAAGGAGCCTTTCTGTTCCAAGATTTTTCGACCTCAATGTGCTGGGAAGAAATTGAGTGAAAATGGCAGAGTATTTCTAAATGTCGGATTTCCAGAGCGCTCCTTCCATTTTGCGCCAGTCACCCGAGTGTACGTGTCACCACCCTCGCGGAGTCTCCTCCCCTTTTCTGCTTCCAGCACGCAGTGTGCAGAAGCCCCCAGGCATCGAGGAGCCAACAGTGAGTCAGGAAGCCTGCGTTCTCTACTGAATAGCTGCTTTTCCCCGTGAGTGAACGTGGGATCCCCAGCAGCCCTTCCACCACTGGGCGTCGCTAAAAGCAGCTCAGAGGGCTGTTTCTGACCACTGCTCCGCCAGCCAGTGGAACAAGTGGTTCTCCACTTGGTTTCACCCGGAGAGCTTTGAACGTGGGACCACCATGGCCCCGCAATGGAGATCCTGACGATGCAGTGGGGTTTCGGTCCTTCAGGAGCTGACTTCTGCGTGTGGCAGGGGATCAAGCTGATTGTTCTCTGCCTGGGGTGGGGGGATGACCTCAGTGTACTGTGAAGAGGTCATGCTTCCCAGCACGGATGGTCTGGGCGCCCCCAGCAGGATCCCTCGCCTGTCGTTTGAGCTCGTGTCAGTCCTGGTGCTGAGACACTGCTAACCAGTGCATTTCACCATGTTCTGCTGGACCATGTTGCTTTATTTTTCTATCGTTTCTTTTGCTATACTGCGTTGTTGTCAGTGTTAGTTGCTCACGGTCCCCAGCTTGACATTTCTCCCCGCCTTCCCTTCAGTCCCCGAGGCCTATCTACACGCTGAGCATCAGCTGTTCACGGACTCCTTCGCCTTGTCTGTGGCCCTGCCCTGCACCACCACTGGGCCCTCAAAGCTAGAAAGGTTCTTTGTCCTCTGAATGCTGGGACCTTCTAGCTACAGTTCCAGCCTCCTTCACGCTGGTGTCGTGGGCATTTGTGCATCATTTGCTAAATGTTCCTCCATACACAGTTGTGTACTTTGCAAATGAAAAGGTTTAGCTTCCCCCCCACCCCCATTGATGTCCTTTCCCTTGGTCAAGGCTTTTAGCTGCCCACAATGCTTCAAGCAAAGAAGCAGTATGCTGAACATGATTGAATTAGGCCGTGAAGTCTGGGCAACAAGGGTGGGCGGGGGGGTGGGGGAAAGGTTACCCTACAAAGGGTCCAGGTGACCCCTGCTGACATTCAGTGTTGGTGAAACTTACTGACAGGATGCCAGGAACCCAGCTCCAGGAGCCCTGGGTGACCCAGGTGCCACCACAGGGAGGCTTCCCAGACACCTGCTGGCCCAGGTGCACCTGCTGTGTGTGTTGCTCCCCAGTGTGTTTTCCTGAGGAAGTCTGGGCCCGTGTGTACCTGCAGGGAGGTGTAGCTGTTTGCCTGCTTGGTCTAGGAAAACAAGAATTGGGAAGAACAGAGAGAACCTTTGCTGTTAACCCTCCACACTCCTCTTTTTTTTGTTATTGCATTTGCCACCGCTGCGTGCCTCACTGCTCTAAGTGGAAGATGCGCTAGCTAGCAAGCATAATGACTTCTTTGTTGTATTAAACAGAAAGCTTCAGAATTAACCAGGGGGATATTTATGCAGTGTTTTTCATAGACGCCACTAACCAGGTTAAGAGGCTTCTCGCTTCTTAAGGAGAAGTGGTGGATTTTTTTAAAGATATTTTATTTGGAAAGTAATAGTTACATGTAGAGAGGGAGGGAAGGAGAGAGAGAGAAGTAGAGACCATCTGCTGGTTCACTCCCCAAGTGGCCACAATGGTTGGAGCTGAGCCGATCCAAAGCCAGGAGTCCGGAGCCTTGTCCAGGTCTTTCACACAGATGCAGGGTCCCAAAACTTTGGGCCATCTTCTGCTTTATCAGACCATGAGTAGGGAGCTGGATGGGAAGTAGAGCAGCTGGGACTTGAACCAGCACCCACATGGGATGCTGGTGCCATGGGTTGGTTAGCCTGATCCACCATTATGTTGGCCCCTGCACACACTTTAAATACACCAGGAGATACATTTTGGCTGGTGTGCATACCTAGTAACTACTAGGATGTAAGCACTGCCCTCACCCCCAAATATCCCTGGTCACCTTGCGTGTAATCCTTACCCCAACCCTATCTCCGTGTTGTCCCTGGTGAATAGTGAGCCACTCTCCTATTGTAGACTGAATTTCTTTCCTTCAATGTCATAAACACAATTTTAGAGTATTTACCATTCTATGCCTATCTTGATTTACTGAACATGTTTTACAGATAATTACATAGCATTGCATATGTCACTAGTTCACTTGAATTTATTGATAAGAAATGGTTCATGGAGCCATAGTCACAGTCTATTTATTTCACTAAGAATAGAAATTTGGGATGGTTATACTTTTGATTTGTTAAAAGTAATGCTATTATGAACATTCTATGAGTCTTTGATATGTTTATATGTTGGCATATATTTCAGTTGAATAGGTGTCTGAGTGGAGTTAATGGATTGTATGCTCAGTGTATGTGTAAGTTTACAAGAAATTGCAAAACAACTTGCCAAAGTAGTTATACTATTGCATTTCCCCCAGTAGTGTGAATTCCAGCTGTTCTACATCCTCATCAATACTTGTAGCATTGTGAATACTTTGGAAAAAACGTTTATTTACAGCTGCCAGAGGGAGAGATAAAAAGAGATCTTCCGTCTGCTGGTTTACTCCCCACATAGCTGTAACGGCCCTCCAAGGTTGGGTCAGCTCAAAGCCAGGAGCTTGGAACCTCACCTAGGTCTTCTATGTTTGCAGCAGGGGCCCAAACACTTGGACCACCCTCTGCTGATTTCCTAGACACATTAGGAAGGCAGCCAGGACTTGAACCAGTACTTTGCAGTGGGATGCCAACAAAGCAAGATGTGACAGCATCTGCTTTGCCAGGACCTGCCCCCAGGTTTGGGTGTCAGAGTTGTTCATTGTAGCTGTTCTAGTGGGTGAGTAGTAGCCTCTTACTGTGGTCCCACTGGGCACTTGCCACATGCCTGATAACCTTAAACTGTTCACGTGCTTCGTGGCCACTCACACGTCTTGTCTGGTGAAGCACCAATATCCTCTGCCCTGTGTCAGCTGGGATGTCATGTGACTCACAAGCAGGTCCCTTTCCAGGAGCTGGAAATGTCCTGTGAATATTTACTTCTGACATGTGCCTGCAGTTTGCTCAAAAAGCAACAGTTCTAAATATTGGGGAAGTCTGTCGTATTGCTTTCTGGTCAATGCTTTGTATGTTGTAAGACATTATTGCCGTCACCAAAGCCACAAGGATGTTCTGCTGTGTTTTCTTTAAATTTTCATAATCTTACCTTTCACACTGAGGGATGGGGTCCATCTGAAGATAACTCTTGGGTAAGGTATGAAGTCAAAATTGTGGCTATGCTAACACCCCATCTCAGGAGTCCCACTTAGGCTGGTGAATCAGTCTCACCCAAATAAATCTTATGGACTCTCTCCTCCAAACCACCAGGTCTCAGTCCCCACACGAGTGCAGGATCCCAAGCTTTGGGTCATCCTCGACTGCTTTCCCAGGCCACAAGCAGGGAGCTGGATGGGAAGCAAGCCACCGGGATTAGAACTGGCACCTATATGGGATTCCAGGGCGTGTTCAAGGCAAGGAATTTAGCTGCTCTGTCACCACCCTGGGCCCCAGCCACAACTTTTAATTCTATTTGTCATGGTCTTATTATATAAAAATCAGCTACAAATTGAATTTTAAAAACAATGTATATAATAGTATTAAAATGTTGGACTTAGAATTCAATTTAGCAATATGTGTGCCAGAGCTGTGCATTGAAAAATAAGAGGGGACTTTAAAGTTCATGGGATTGAAATTATTTTGGTACAAGAAGCAATTGATGTTTGGTTTACAATGTTTTCACAATACTCCTACCCCCGGATGTGGGCTCAGCGTCTGCCCTCTCGGCCCGTTAGCTTGTGAAAGCCGCTGTGTAGGTTCCCTTGGGGTGTTCTCTGCACATATGAACATGGCGCATGTAAATACAGATGATTCCATTGCCTGCGGTGTGGCCTTGCTCACCTTCCCCAGTGCCCTGCCCTGCCGCTCCTGCCCTGTGACCAGAGGGAGGGGACAGAAGTGGCCTCGTTGCCCTGTTGCCAACTTGGAGCTCCGTGTGCTGGCGGAGGAGGCTTAGTGTCCCTGCTCGAGGGGAAGGCTTTCCCTGCCTGCTTCTAAAAATCCAGAATGGCTGGGATTTTGTCACGTACTTTATCTCCAGCTGATAAAGTGACTGATTTATTCTCATTCTGTGATAGATGACATAGGTTGAGTGCTGAAAGTAAAACCTATCTGATATCCCTGAGATAAATATGATGTGGTTGTTTATTGTGGGATAGGACTTAACACTTTTTTTTTTTTGAAGATTTATTTGGAAAACCAGAGCTAGAAAGAGATGGGGGAAGAGATAAGGAGAGATCTTCCTTCTGTCAGTTCTCTCCCCAGATGGCCACGGTGAGCTGAGCCAAAGCTTCACCCCAGTCTCGTCTCCCACATGGGAGTGCAGGCACTAAAGCACTGGGGCCACCTTCTCTTGGTCTTCCAAGGCCATTAGCAGGGTGCTGGATCAGACGTGGAGCAGTCAGGACTTGAAACATCACCCACGTGGGATGTCAGTGTCACAGGTAAAAAGCTATTAACTGCTATGGCACAGTGCCATGCCTGGACGTGTAACCCTTTGATAATAAAGTGTTTTACATTTATATGTATGTGAGAGGTTGACCAGTTGTTTGCTGCCTTTGATTGCCATCTGCCTCAGATACCAGAGTGATGTTGAGTTCTTGAGATAAATTAGAATTCCCTGGCTTTGGGCCACAGGTGTCTGAAGGATTGGTGTTGTCTCAGGCAAGTTGGATCTACCTAACAGATGTCCTCCTTTCAAGAGTGAAAACTGGCTGATCTGATAAGAATGTCAAAGTGTGGATCATGTTAATTCCATTTTCTCAGGCATACAATGAAATCTTTCAACGAGTAGTATTCAGTATTTGCATCTTAAGTTTTTGAGTAAAAAATAAAACTTTTTGAGAGGCAGAGAGCATGAGAGGAAAAAGCAAGAAAGGGCGTTTCCACCAATTCACTCATGCCCCGTATGTCCTCCGTGGCGAGGATGGGCCATAGTCAGACCTGGCAGGTCGATCCAGCTCTCCCATGGGTGATGGGCACCCAGCTCTCCGAGCCATCCCCACCGCCTCTCAGGCTGCGTCAGCAGGGGTCGGATGCGGGCCCACTAATGCAGGACACAGGTTCCGTCACCACTAATCAAAACGCCTGTTCTCTTTCCCTTGGTTTCCGTTTGGGATTCCTAGTTTGTGTATACTAAATCTTGTCCATTTTCATGTTTCTCTCACTTTCTCTTGTTCACTTTTTAAATTTCTTATTTAAAAAGCATTGTTCCATGGAGACAATCTTGTCTGTCCTTCCTTCCTGATAAAATCAATTTCTTTGGCGGCGGGGGTGAAGGGGCAGTTTCCCATCCTTGGAGTCACTCCCCAGATACCTGCAGTGGTCAGACTGGGAAATGCCGCCACAGCAACCTGGAACACACCCCACTGGGTGGGAGGGACCTGGTACTTACCCAGCCTTTACCTGCTGGAGTTGGAGATAGAGCTGGGACCCAAACAGGCATTCCAATATGGGATTGAGGGTCCCAAGCAGCACCTTCACTGCCATGCCAGCTCCCCACCTCCATTTTAAAGGCTCTGATTTAGGAACTTACTCTGTCAGGTGCACGTTTGGCTAGCAGTTAAGATGTCCACAACCTACATTGGGATACCTGAGTTTGGGTCTGGGGAACAGCTCTCAAATCTCCCCCCCTTTTAAAAGATTTATTTATTTATTGGAAAATCAGATATACAAAGAGGAGGAAAGACATAGAGGTAGATCTTCTATCTGATGATTCACTCCCCAAGTGACTGCAGTGGCTGGAGCTGAGCCAATCCGAAGCCAGGAGCTTCTTCCAGTTCTCCCACATGGGTGCAGGGTCCTAAGGCTTTGTGCCATCTTTAGCTGCTTTCCCAGGCCACAAGCAGGGTGCTGGTTGGGAAATGGGGCCACTGGGACACAAACCAGCACCCATATAGGTTCCTGGGATGTGCAAAGCAAAGACGTTAGCCACTAGGCTATCACGCTGGACCTGCAGCTCCCAATTCTAGCTTCCTACTAAGGGACTCCATGGGAAGCAGCAGGTGGTGTTCTGAAGAATGGGGGCCCTTTCCACCACTGTGGGAGACCTGGATTGATTTTTTTCTTTAAGATTTATTTTTATTATGTTTTTATTGGAAAGGCGGATATACAGAGAGGAGAGACAGAAAGGAAGATCTTCCGTCCTCGACTGCTTTCCTGGGCCACAGGCAGGGAGCTGGAAGGGAAGCGGGGCTGCTGGGATAGAACTGGCGCCCATAGGGGATCCCAGGCATGCAAGGCGAGGACTTAACCACTTGCGCCACTGCGCCGGGCCCTGGATTGATTTTTTAATTGCCACTTTTTGCCTGTCCCAGCCCTGCTCATTGTGGTGGGGAGTGAAGCAGTGGATAGGAGCTCTGTGTGTATGTCTTTCTCTGCCTCTTAAATAATAGTATGTGTTTGAGGAGCAGACAGATCCATCATCTGCTGGTTTAGTTGCCACATGCACCCAACAGCTGGGACTGGATCAGTCATAAGCCAGTAGTTCACAGTTCAGTTCTGTCTCCCCATGGTGGGGGTGGTAGGGATCCAGGCACTGGGGCTGCTAGGGTGTGCATTAGTACACGGCTGCAGGGGGAATGTGAAGCTGGGACTTGAGCCTACAGACGCCACTCTGTGGCCATCCTGAGCAGTGGCCATCCGTGCCACCCAATCCTTTCACTGTTGATGTCTGGCTTATCCATCCGCCTGTGGATGGCTGTTCGGGTTGCTTTCACCCCTGGCTGGTCAGCACTGCTATGAGCAGAGGGTACCCGCATGTCTGCACACCCCTGCTCCTCCTCCTCCATCTACTGCGGAGCAGAATGGCCAACCACATGATGATTTGTGTCATTTGTCCCACCTTTTAAAATTGTGATAAAATGTAACAAACCTTTGCGTCTGTTCACGAATGTTTCTACCCTTCTGCTTCCAGAACTCAGTTTCCCCAGCTGAAATTGTCCCTGTGAGATGCCAACTGCCAATGCCCAGCACCACGGAACCTGGGCAGCTATGACTTTGTCCATGCAGGCAAAGACTCTAGGTAGCTCATACAAGTAGAATTGCAAGATACTTTATTTGTGCGTGGTTTATTGTACTTAGCACAAAGTCTTCGAGGTTCATCCATGTTGAGCATGGGTCCGAGTTTCGTTTTCACCAGAGTACTGACTACTGGCTGTGTAGATCCGGTTGTCTTATGCACACTTCAGTTGCTTCCATTTCATGGCGATGGTGAGCAACATCCTGCTGTAGCTTGGACTATGAATATCTCTTCAAGCACTGCGTTCATTTTTTTGGGTATACACCCAAGAGTACTGTTGGCTTTTGTGTTAGGTCTGATTCTTTAAGGAATTATCTTGTTTCATCCTGCACTGCTTTTCCAGGCCATTAGTGGGGAGCTGGATTGGAAGTGGGGCAGCTGGGACATGACCTGGTGCCCATATGGGATGTTGGCATTGGTAGAGGAGTAGCCTGTTGTCACCACATTGGCCTGTTGCTTTTTTTTTTTTTAAGATTTGCATATTTATTTCGAAGGTCAGAGAGAGAGAAACAGATCTTGTTTCCATTGGAATGTCTCTTCAAGTCCTTTGTCTTGGAAAAATGTTGGTTTCTCAGGAACCTTTATTAATTTTAGGATAGATTTCTCTTTCTGTAAAAACTCTTATTGGAATTTAATAGGGAAGTTTTTTTTTATCCACTTTCAACATACATGTACTTAGTCTAATGCATTTTTTCCTTATAAGATTTATTTCCTGGAAAAGCAAAATTAGAAAGAACACAGATTTTTCCATCCACAGGGTCAGTGCATTCACAAATAGCCATAGGGCCCTGAACTGGGCCAGGCCAAAGCCGAGAACCCGGAACTCCAGCCAGGTTTCTCACGTGGATGGCAGGGGCTCAAGCAACCGGTCCTCTTTGTCTTCTTTGCTTGGCACGTTAGCAGGGAGCCAGACTGGAAATGGAGCAGCCCGGACAGGAACTGGCGTCAACATGGGCAGCCCGTGCCGCAAGTGACTTAATCTACTGAGCTGTAATGCCAGTCCCTCCAAGGTGTTATTTCTAGACAGAATAAAGTGGGATCTGGAATGTTCCTTTTTTCTGATGTTATGTCAATGTATTTTTTTCCTGCTGTTATGTCACTGTATTTCAAATGGAGATTTTAATCATTTACATTTGAAGATAATAGGAAAGAGGCTTCCTTGGCATTTTGTTTGCTCTGTGTTTCCAAGTTTTTCCTGGGCCTGCCTTTCTTCCCTGACGGACTTCCTCCCTTGTAGTCTTGGTTATTTGTTGCTAGGTAACTGTCTTTCCTTTTTGGATATATTCTGGATCTTGCGATCTCTGTTATTACATGTAACATCCCTGTATTGCAATGCTCTCATTTCACTTCTAGCTTGCTGTTGAGCTATTTTGATTTTCCCGTGGTTACTTTGGCAGCCCAGTTTGCTTTTCTGTAGTTTCTTAAAGATATTCTCAATTGGTTTATGTGATTTTTCTTGACTTCCTTTATATATTTTAAACTGACTTATTTGAGCAGAGGAGCAAAACAGTGGGGTGATCAGAAAAGAGATTTTACTCACTGTTTCACTCCCACATGTGCATAGCAGCCTGGACTGGGTCAGAGGCAAAAGTCAGGCACTCAGCTCGCGTGCCAGAGGCCCAAGCAGCTGAGCGGTCAGCCTGCTCCGCGGGGTGTGCGGTCAGCAGGAAGCTGGGGAACAGAGGCGAACTCAGGCCCTGGCATGTGCCGTGGGATGTGTTGTCGTGCTTGCTAGCGCCATTTCTTTTATATCTGTGCTCACATTTCCCTCTTTGTATTTGAGATAGGCCTTTCAGTCTTCAGGTCCTCCCAGGCAGAGGTTCCTGCTGAGTCCATTTCGGCCATTTTCCTGGCCTTCCCATGGTCTCGTTATGTGATGACTTTGTATGCTGGTTGACAGTGAGGGCGTCTGAGAAGTCATGGCTCCCAGTCCTGGAGAATTGGCTCCACGTCAACAGTGATCATAGAGCATGCGCAGGGCATGTTCTGAGCCCTTAGACTGGCCTGGGCTGAGTCCCCCACGCTCTACCAGCTGCGCCGCCTTTCCCCATCTGAGCTTTTGTAGAAGGTGAAGCGGCCCCCAGAGAAGTGAGATTGTTAGAAATGAAAGCCCCCCCTCCTCCAGCAGACTCCAAGCGGTACAATCCCCCCAGCCCCGCCACAAACCCCTGCTGAGTCATCGCCTCAAACTGCAAAAGCAGGCACACCGACAATCCATTACTATTACTACCTGGATGTATAAATTCTGCCATAGGTACGGATAACAAAAAGCACGGGAAACACAGGCTGTGGTACTAGCCGTGGTTCCAGGCATCCGCTGTGGGTCTTGGAGTGGGGTGAAGGGGGCAGTGCTGCAAGGTCATGCACTGTGACCTGAGCACCTTATCCCATTCAGAGTGCGTCAGAAACTGCGGGTAAGCTCACCACAAGCCGTACTACACACCACGTGCTGTCAGACGCCACGGACAGAAACAGAGTGTGGCAAAGGGAACACTGACTTAGTGAAGGGCTGCCTTTCGCTCTCATGGTGAAGGTTAAAAAGGGTAGCATGTCATAGAATCTTAGTATTTTGCCTTTTAAAAAGGCCTTGCGGACTTCAGTGAATGCCTTTCCTAAACAAAAGGGCCCAAGTGCAGTTGAGTCTACAGCCTTCTCCCCTCAAGGTCACCGACGTGCCAGTGTGTCACTCAAGATTCAAGTATCACCTCCTGAACTCTAGGTAGCCAAAGATTTGTTAGAAACAAGCCTTATTATAAAACTGGAAAAATGTTGGATCTTTCATATGTTTTTAAAACCGGTTTCATCTGTGGTTGTCTTGCTTTGCAAAGCCTTGAAAGGGAATCAGCGTTCCACTGCTTCACAGTGAGAAAGTCATCTCAAACATACAAGCCCAGGCTGTTTGAAACACCAGTCTTCACGAGTCAAGACAGTTCAGCAAAGGCTGCACTGACACAAAGCGAGGTTTAAAGTCCCCAGAAGAGAACGTAGCCAAGAGCTTCACTGGTCCTAGGGTGTGTGTAACTTTGTAAGAAAAAGGAAGAAGCAGTTCACTTTATTCTGATAAATGTGGCATGTGCGATCCCGCAGTGTTGATTATCTGTGACTTTTTCTTTGCTCCGACTAAGTTTTTAGCCAAGTAGGAAGTCCTGCTGCAGGGGGAGACGCTGGTTCCTGGGTTGCTCATCCCTCAGAGCTTGCCGTCCTTGACCCCTTCTACATGCTCCCAGCCATCTCTCTTCCTGCTCAGGTGACTGTGACTGTGTGTGTGTGTGTTTTCTCGTTATCTCGATGTTTATGCCCCTGCACCGAAGCTGTCCCTTTGATGGCTTTGTGCCCTGGAGTGGGCACTTGGTATAGGACTGAGAATAGCAGACAGGAGATGGCTAGGTAAGACCCCCAGTAGCAACAAGACTGCATCTATAGACACTCCAGACTGGTCACAGAAATTGTGAATTGTGACAAAGCATGCACGGACTTCTAAATTTGCAGGCATGTGTGTTAAGACTATCTCTACACAAACACTAGTTCATAGCATGTATTGCATATGTATGCTATTTTACCAGTTAAAACTTCTCAACCTTCTCACACTGCAATAACCATTTTATCTTTACTGAAGTAGGTGGACTACCACATTGTTACTGTATTTACCATTCAGCATCTCCAAGACTCAACCTGCTGGTTGCTGCAGCTGTGTGAGGCTCTTGCCCAGACGCCAGGCTGGGGATCCTTCGGTAAGCTCCATGTTGGAGGTAACTCCACATTTGAAGTTAGTGAACGAGGAAACTTTGTCTTCAAAGAAAAGCTTAGTGCTGTTGAGGTACCCAAAATTTACGTATTTCCCAGAATACTTCAGCCCTCATTTCTTTAAAGATCAGCATCAAAGGATTATGAGACAGGTGGAGCCAAAGCTTCCGTTGGCTCCTCCCCCTTGGCATGTGTGCAAAGCTGAGGCGCTCTGTAAGATCTAACTCTGACAAGTTCATCAGTTGGCAGCAGCCATGGGCCGACGCAGCTCCAGGCTCTGGGATCGAGCTTCTAGAACCATGAACTGGATAATGACATGGAAGGACCACAGCGGCAGGAAGCTGGACCTTCCTTTCTACGTTTGGTTTCTTTCTTTTAGCACTTATTTTTCTTAAAATTGGTAATTAGGTTCACCACTTTATATATTCTTACTAAATACCTGAAGTGGAACCAAATGTAGTGGGAGAAACTCACAGTTCATTAAAAATTACATTATCTACCCTCTTAGAGAATTAACCATATTCTCCTTCAAATATCTGGACACTGTATACAGGACAGAGTCCTAGTGAGACGATGGGGACCTGTGGCCACGCCTCACCAGCTTCCTAGCAGCACACTGCGTTTTCAAAGGGGGAAAGCCTTGGGTGCCAACGCTGGTGGGCACCCCACAAGCCTAGCCAAGTGTGCACTTCACTACAGTTGTAATGTGACATTAGCCTGAGAACCAAGAGTGTGAGCTTCAGTCCTGTGTCTTAAAGAAATAATGTGACAATGAGCCTGCTACTGCTCTATCATACATTCATATTTAAATAGGAAAAATACACAGAAAACATTTTTTAAAAAGGTTTAAGATCATAAATAGGTCATTGTTGTCACAACACATTTCAAAGTTTTTAAAAAACAAACATTTTGGCTTTCCAAGAAAAATTACTTTAAAAATCAATTCGCTCATCACTGAAAGGACTTGTACAATTTTAAGCTCCCAGGTTCCTAAGGCACGGTATTTGTTGAATCAGAAGGCCAGTGTCCCCGCCCGCTGCTGCAGGAGGCAAAGCACGGACAGCAAACCCGCAGAGGCGCAGCTCATTTTAGAAGAAACAACAAACTCGGTGAGCGTCTCTGTGACAAAGGCCCAGTGTTACGGCAGGATGTTGTTTAAACAAGCTTTTTGGCTGTAGCAGTTTAATTCACCACATGGGCAACGAGAGAAGAAGGGGACCAGCAAAATCGAGGGTGAGGTCTGTGAGGACGGCTGGGGGGCAGCTGGCCGGGGCCCAGGCCCGAGGCCTCGCAGGTCTCCGGGCAGACCCCGACCGAGCACCGCTCCAGCCGAGACGTAAGGGAAATCTAACGCTGACTCTTACTTCCATTCCAATCCAAAAGTTTTTTTTTAACAAAATTGAAAATGCCTTATTTTTAACTCTGCCTATTTTATATGTACAATGTAGTGATTCACTTTGATAAGGAAAAACAAAACCCACAATGTGATTGTCCACAGATGGATCGCAGGCTGAGGTTCACGACTGAATCATGGAGTGTTAGTCGATTGTAAACTCCTGAAAGGTGAGACTGGGAAAGGAGAGCGGGGGCCGAGGGAACCCGTCATTCCAATTCTGACAAAGTGCAGGGTCTTCGGAATTCCTGTCCGCGTTCATGCAGCCACTTATTGGATACTGTGGGACAGAGAGATTCAACAAGTTATTTCAACAGAAGCTAAAAGTCAAAAACGGACAAAACCAAATGTTTATGTCCCGGAGGCGTGCATGCATGTGGAAGTCTGTGCCTTCCCTGAGGTCTGCAGTGCTCTAGTGAGGCCTGAAGTGAAACCGAGCAGAACACTGATCTTCAAAATAGATATCTTTTTTTTTCTTTTTTCAGATTTATTTTTATTGCCAAGTCAGATATATATAGGGAGGAAGATCTTCTGTCCATTGATTCACTCCCCAAGCAACCGCAATGGCAGGAGCTGCACTGATCCGAAGTCAGGAACCTCCTCCAGGCCTCCCATGTGGGTGCAGGGTCCCGAGGCTTTAGATGGGAAGTGGGACTGCCAGGATTAAAACTGGCGTTCAGGGCCCGGCGCGGTGGCACAGTGGTTAAGGTCCTCGCCTAGCACGCCCGGGATCCCATATGGGCACCGGTTCTAATCCCGGCAGCCCCGCTTCCCTTCCAGCTCCCTGCCTGTGGCCTGGGAAAGCAGTCGGGGACGGCCCAAAGCTTTGGGACCCTGCACGCGTGTGGGAGACCCGGAAGAGGCTCCTGGCTTCGGATCGGCATAGCATCGAATGTTGCGCTCACTTGGGGAGTGAAACATCGGATGGAAGATCTTCCTCTCTGTCTCTCCTCTCTGTATATCTGCCTTTCCAATGAAAAAATAATAAAAATAAATCTTAAAAAAAAAAAAACTGGCGTTCAAAGTGAGGACTTTAGCAACTAGGCCATGGCGCCAGGCCCCAAATACAAACATCTTAATGATGAGCTCAGCTTCACCAGAGGAATGTATCTGATGAACTATCGTGTGCTCATTATCTTTCCTTGTTTCCTAGATGTTTGAAAATATTTACTCAAAAGGTGGGGTGGCAGAGGGGGATCCTTTGTCCATCTGCTCATTCCCCAAACTGCCACAACATCCGAGGCCAGTCTTGCATGGAAGCCAGACTCACAGAACTCCATCAGCGGCCCAGAGGTGAGACCCGAGTATCTGAACCATCACCTGCTCTTCCAGGGAGCACGTTCGCACGCAGTTGGACTACAGGGAGGCAAGGGCCAGGGTTGTGGCATAGGGATTAAGCTGCCACTGGCAACCCATACAAGCACCAGTTTGGGTCCTAGCTGCCCCGCCCCTGGGAAGGCAGGGGAGATGGCCCAAGTGTGGTGAGCCCCTGTTCCCATGTGGGATACCCAGAAGAAACCCCTGTTTCAGCTTGGCGTCCCTCTGGCAAGTAAACAAACAGCTGGAAAATATCTTCTCCACTCTGAAACCCTTTCAAATAAACTTGCCTTTCATCTCTAAAATGCACTAAACTCTCTTGCTGCTCCGCTCCAGGTTCCCTCACCAGCTGCTGAAGACCACACAACTCCTGTCAACCCACGCCCCCCACCTTGCCTCTTCTCAGTGAAGCCCACCACCTGCCAACATGGTAGCGACTGTCAGTCACGATCAGGTCTGGTCAATCCTGCTATGCCCTTACAGTAACCAGCAGACATTTGTTCTTAAGATGTGATAGTGACAGCAAAATTGTTCCACTTTTTATACTGACCGCAGTACATCCTCATCGTGCATGACCATGAAGGTGAAGATGTTCAATCTTCTCCAAAAATTTTTTATTTGAAATAAGAGGTGGCTGGGGGAGGAGGGAAGGGGCAGGGGCAGAGAATCTGTCTGCTGGTTCACTCCCCAGATGAATGAGACAGCTGTGACTCTGGCTGAAGCCAGGAGTTTCCTCCGAGTGTTCTAAATGGGTGCAGGGCCCAAGTACTTGAGTTATCTTCCACTGCTTTCCTGGGCCTTGTCAGGGAGCTGGAGCAGCAGGGATACAAATTGGTGCCCATATGGGATATCAGTTCTTCAGATGGAATATTACCTTGCTATGCTACTACTTAGGCCACATGAGGCTGTCTTTAAAGCTGCTACTCTAGGGCCTGGCGGCATGGCCTAATGGCTAAAGTCCTTGCCTTGACCGCGCTGGGATCCCATATGAGCGCTGGTTCTAATCCCGGCAGCCCCACTTCCCATCCAGCTCCCTGCCTGTGGCAGACCTGGAGGAAGTTCCTGGATCCTGGCTTCGGATTGGGGCAGTTCCAGCCATTGTGCTCACTTGGGGAGTGAATCATCACATTTAAGATCTTCCTCTCTGTCTCTCCTTCCCTCTATCTGACTTTCCAATAAATAAATAAATCTTAAAAAAAAAAGCTGCTACTCTAGCCTTCCAAGAGCCCAGGTTTGAAAAAGGTGTCCCAACTTAGGGAGTCATCAACTTCAACTTTTATTTATTAGCACATCTCAGATTATGAACTCCTTGAAAGGAGTTTTGGTTACGCCTCGTATCAGTACCAGTTCAAGTTCCAGTTACTCCAGTTACAATCCAGCATACTACTAATGTGCCTGGAAATCAGGAAAAGATGACCCAAATGTGATTTCTGTCACCCACAGGGGAGACCCAGATGGAAATCTTAGCTTCAGCCTGGCTGAAGCTGCCACTGGGTGAACCAGCAGATGGAAGTACACTATAGCATTAATTTTGAAATAAGCCACTCTCTGAAAACATTAAGACCAAGAATGTGTCTTGCCCTGCTGAGGTCATACTAGGGTGGGCAGATGTACAGAGGCTTTTAAGATGTTGATGGAAACAGCTTCAAGAAATGAGACAGAAGTATTTTCAGAGCAAACAGCAAGCACTTACCCCATTTGTTTCCCACCAGCACTGGGCAGGCTGCATGCCGTGTACTGTAATCTCCTTCTCCGCTGGCAAACAAATTATACCAGAAAACAGCAGTGCCCTGTAAGAACATCACGTCACTCCCTGGGCCAGGACGGACAGGTAAGCACTACATCTGGCTCGAACGTATTTATGAAAACATACCACTTTAAAAACTTTGTTCAATTATGTGGAAGTTAACATTACAAAGCTGCCCCTGACTAGGAGTATGTGCCGAAGTCAGCAGACTACACTATGGAGGGGCAAACATACCTGTAACAATTTTAGAAATGAAAACTCGTCAAGTAGAAGTACCTGGGGGATTGTTATCTCTAGGTACTCTTAGTAGATTGTTCCACAAAGATACTCGAAACGTTGCCTAGCAATAACGCAGCACTTACGCTGCCTTGAAAATGTAATACAGTACTAAGAAAAACCCACTTACTTTTTTGGGCCATACGCTAGCTCCTACTTCAGGAAAAACAGTGGCTCCTCCTGCAGACACGTCACTCATCTGTAAGGGACAAGAGGGCATGCTGAGTAAGTGTGAGGTCCCAGCTGAGTCAGCTGCTCTCCTGGCAGCACAGCCTTGGGGCACCCACCCACCTTCACGAGGTGGGGAGTCAGTTGCCCTGAGGCTGGCGCTGCTCCCCACCTCCCGCTTAGAGGGCGGGAGAATGACATCCAGACCACAGAGCCAGCATCAGGCACCGCCCCAGGCCGAGGACCAGTTAACTGATTCTCCCTCCGACTCCGGCAGGCAAGAGTAAGCTGGTAATCCTTGGGCAGCAGGAGTCCAGGGCAGGGCTCCTGCAGTGAGCACAGAGAGACCCCGATCCCTGGAGTCCCGTGCTTGCTGGGGGAGCCGCTCAGCCTGCCCTGGCCTCAGGTGACCTCTGACCAAACAGGAAGGACTCAGCAGGGCCTGAATCACTGCCAGCCACAGGCAAGCTGGGCGCACAGACCTATTCAGTGCTGAGAATGAGGTAACAACCCAGTTTAGCACCAACCTTAGTGGACATGGGACTTCCCTCATCGTACCTCCCGCCCCTGGGGAGCAGGGCAAGAAAGAATAGGTCTGGGAACTCAGTGCCAGGTGGTACAATCCTACAGTTCCTGGCTCTAGGTCAGCGCCAGTGGATAGAACCTGCAGGTTCACCTGAGTGGACCTGTATCTCAGCCAGCTTCCCCCTGGGCTGGCAGCATGGTGTTGCTCCTAGCAACGTGTTAGACGGCCCGTGCAGGCATGGAGTTGGTGGAGTTGGATTAGCTACCCCTCTGCTCCCCTACTCTGCACAGCATCAACTCTGTGGTGACAGTACTGGCACCTTGAGGGGAGAAAATGAAGATTCACAAGCACTTGCACAGGAGCGGGTGCTGCTTCTCCTTGCCGAGCGCGCAGTGGGCAGGACCCCGGCACCCGACCGTGAACGTGGGAGAACGTGATACACTTGGGATCACTTCTCAGTAACTTAGACACAGACACAACTGCAGATTTTGGATAAACTTGGGCTTTGGATGCCCTCTACTGCTGGAATAGTGATGCTATGCCAACACAGGAGTCCTGGCCAATGTGAACCCAGGACACCAATTAATGCTGGAACGGCCCAAGTGTCCGCAAGCTGAGAGAGGCCGCTTAGTAAACACAAAAGCCAGGTAATTAGAATAAACACCTCCTGCAAGGTGCAGATGTCAACAAGCACCAAAAACTGAGGGGATTGTGACCTCCTAAGATGGATAAAGTGTCTGCCCCTGACCCCTTAGCAATTAGCGCCTTTAAACCTGCAAGTACTCATGTTAACGACTCCGTTGCAAGCAACAGGAACTTATATGATATTCTAACAGAGAAACTTAATTCAAACATTTTTAGCTGAATAAATACATACCCAAAGCTCTGGGCCGTCCTCAACTGCTTTCCCAGGCCACAGCAGGGAGCTGGACGGGAAGCAGGGCCACCGGGATTAGAACCAGTGCCCACATGGGATGCTGATGCATTTAAGGTGAGGACTTTAGCCACTAGGCCACCGCACCGGGCCCTGGGTTAATAAATCTGAAACATCACTGTAAAATGTAGGATGTAAACTGATAAAACTTCTACAGCGCGCTTACCTCCAGAAAACAGAAGCCCCGAGAGCATAAATTTGTATCCCACCACCCTCAGTGCTGGTCTTCCCAGTGATATGCCTCACTTAGGCACAGGAGGCTGGCATCAACGCTTAGGACCCTGCCACCCATGATGCAGACAAGGATGAGTTCCAGATGCTGGCTTCAAGCACACCCCAGTCCTGGCTGTAGGGACCATTTATGGAATGAACCAGCAGAACAAATTCTTGCTACTTCCCAAATGAAATCATATGTATGTTCCAATGTCCTGTCTTACATGCTCTTCAGTGGCAGGGTCTATGTTCCTTGAAGCTAGGCACATCTTGTTCATTGCCTCAGTTGATACAATACAGCAGGTGTTACCACTGTAAGACTTCTGAGTGTGGGCCCTAACAATGCCTTTGACTTGGACAGTTTCAGATCCGGTCTCATAAGGTGAGGTAGCCTGGGGGACATGAATGAGCCTGCACTGCAGCCATGCCAGTGCAGTGCCAGCCTCAACCTTAACGCTGACCCACAGCCAGACCCACACACAACAGGTCTGGAGCAGGACACATAGCTCGATCCAGGCAACTGCACACCTGTCACTATGAAACTATCACTATTTTAAACAATTCAGTCTTGCTCTGATCAAAACTTTTCCTGTCTGTATGAATACTTCCTAAAAATTAAGGTCATACTGCTGAAACTTTGAACTGTATGACAGCTGTTACCTTGGTAAGGCTTCCTGGGTGCTGTAATATGCCACTGCTTGACCTTGGTGTTGATTACACCAAATGTGTTCTTTTTATAAAAAACCTTTGGAAGGGGGCCCGGTGCGCGGTGGCCTAGTTGCTAAAGTCCTCACAATTAATGCGCCAGGCTCCCATATGGACGCCGGTTCTAATCCCAGCAGCCCTGTTTCCCATCCAGCTCCCTGCTTGTGGCCTGGGAAAGCAGTCAAGGATGGCCTAAAGCCTTGGGACCCTGCATCTGTGTGGAAGACCTGGAAGAGGCTCCTGGCTCCTGGCTTCAGATAGGCTCAGTTCCAGCCATTGCAGTCACTTGGGGAGTGAATCATTGGACAGAAGATCTTCCTCTCTTACTTTGCAATGAAAATAAATAAGTCTTTATGAAAATATAGAAATTGAGAGATTCCTGTGTGTTTATATTACATATAAATAAATGGATAACAAATATTTTGGACTATGGAATATCTCCAAAAAGTAGCACCATCCAGATTTTACTTTTCATCATCATCACAGGTTTTGTGAGTGTTTCAAGTTTTATTTTTATATGTGTAAGGCAGATAGAGGGAGATAAAGAGATCTTTCATTTGTTAGTTCACTCCCCAAATGGCTGCAACAACCAGATTGGGCCAGGTCAAACCCAGCAACCAAGAATTTCTTCCAGGTTTTCCACATACATGAGCAGCACGAGCCCTAAACATCTGGTCCATCTTCCATCGTTTTGTAGGCCGGCCTTAAGGAGCCAGATTGGAGGAGGAGCGGCCAGGACTTGAACTGGTGACCGTAAAGATTTAACAATACCAGCTCCCTTCTTCATGTTTTTTCAAAAGTTTCCATAATTAACATCTACACTACAATTTGAAAAAGTTGCAAATGCAACAAAATTCTTAATTCTTTTAACTCAGTTATAAAAACTTTAAGTTACCTACTTAAAAGAATTATGCAGAACAAACAGATCAAAATCAGTTATGCAATTAAGTCTCAAAATATAAAAACTTTAACTTACATAAAACAGCCATGTGGCAATTCTATTTCCTGTCCCCAGCTCTTTGAAAGCATCTGGTTCATCTTTCTGTGAATAAAACAGCAAATCCAATGGCTTAAAATTTCTCAATATAAATTATCAAGTAGTAACATGCTAAAAAATATGCAAAAAAAAAACAAGCCCCAAAAGACCCCTGACGATGTCCTATGCACTGAGCACACCAGGCGTTCAAATGCTGACTGACTGTCGAGTTGGTTCCTACCCACTGGATACTTCTGGCAAGAACAAGGCAGGGAAACATTTTTGCAAATCTCTGCTAACTACAGATTATTTAAGAAATCAAAGACTACAATCTTACCTTCCAGAAAAATAAGACCTGAGAGCCATTTTTTTAGCTACATTCATGAAACCAACTTCCCATGGGTAAAGAGATTTTGAGATTTACCTTCAACTCATGACCCTCTCAAATACTAACTCCAATCATGGCTGTCATCCTCTTAAGAGAGTCAGCTCTTAAATCAGGCTGGAAAATTCGTGTTTAGCTATTTAAACCTAAATATAAAGAGCAAGATAATCTTTGTGCATTTATCCTAGAAAAATGAAAACATTCTTCACATGAAAATTTATACACATTCTTAGATGTGAAAACAAACAGTAAAGTATCCTAATGTTCTTCAAAGGGTGATGGATAAATTGTTAAATCCATGGAACACTATTCTGCAATAAAGAAAAACCCAGTACTGTCTTGAAGGAGAGGTTTTATGTGGTATTGAAAGGCATACAGAGATCTTCCATCTGCTCATTTGTCCCCTAAATGCCTGCAATAGTCAGACTGCATGTGACTGACTGGAACCCAACGCGCTGAGCCACCCTCTGCCTCCGAGTTTGCACTTTGGGAGGCTGGCTCTTAATTGCAACAGCCAGGGTTTGAACCAGGCTCTCAGGTATGGGATACAGTACGCCCAGGGGCAACCTACCTGCTGTGTCAAATATATTGCCCTTTTAAAATTTTCTTAAAAATGCACTGGGGGCCAGCACCATGGTGTAGTGGGTAAAGCTTCCACTTGTAAAGGTGGCAACCATCCAGGGGGCAGATCAAGTCTTAGCTGTTCCACTTCCAATCCAGCTTCCTGCTAACGTCCTTAAGAAGCAGCAGAGGATGGCCCAAGTGCTTGGGTCCCTCTCACCTATGTATGGCCGGTCTCAGGCTGGCCCAGCTCCAGCTACTGTATAACCATCTGGGGAGTCAGTGTTTGTAAGATCTTTTTCTCTGCAACTCTGCCTTTCAAATAAGAAAAATTTTTTAATGATTTTTTTAAATTGGAATCAGATTTATACAGAGAGGAGAGACAAAGATCTTCTATCTGCTGTTTCACTCCCCAAGTGACTGCAACAGCCAAAGCTGAGCTGATCTGAAGCCAGGAGCCAGGAACTTCTAGGTCTTTTGAGTCTCCCACATGGGTGTAGTGTCCTCACAGCTTTCCCAGGCCACAGGCAAGGAGCTGGATGGGAAGCAGGGCTGCCAGGATTAGAACTGGCACCCATATGGGATCTCGGGTGTGAAAGGCAAGGATTTTAGCCAGTAGGCTACTGGGCCAGGCCCAAATAAATAAAATTTTTACAAATGTATCTGTCAGACACAAGGAAAAAGCTGCCATCTATTGGTTTACTTCCCCAGATGTCTACAACAGCCAAGGTTGGGCTAGGCAGAAGCTTAAAGCCAGAAATTCATCAGGTCTTCCACACAGGTGGCATGAGTCATCGGCACCTATACTCTCCAGCATCTGCATTAGCAAGAAGCAGGATCAGGAATCAAATTCAGGCACTCCAACGTGCGACACAGGCATCTGGCCGGCCAAGTTAAATGTCTGCCCAGCACACATTAATGAAACTACATACAGGAACTTGGATGTGGGACAGGAATTTGCCTTAGCAGTTTTTTTTTTTTAATTGAAAGGCAGATATACAGAGAGGAAGATCTTCCGTCCGATGATTCACTCCCCAAGTGAGGGCAACGGCCGGTGCTATGCTGGTCCGAAGCCAGGAACTTCTTCCGGGTATCCCACACAGGTGCAGGGTTCCAAAGCCTTGGGCCATCCTCGACTGCTTTCCCAGGCCACAAGCAGGGAGCTGGATGGGAAGCGGGGCTGCTGGGATAGAACCGGCGCCCATATGGGATCCCGGGTGTGCAAGGTGAGGACCTTAACCAATGTGCCACAGCATCGGGCCCTGCCTTAGCAGTTTTTAAAAACATGCTTAAAAGGCTGGCATTGCAGTACAATGAATTAAGTCACTGCTTGCAATGTCAGCAGCCCGTATGAGGCCCAGTCCTGGTTGGCTCTCCTTACAATCCAGCTCCCTGCTTGTGTGCTTGGGAAAGCATCCAACGTGTCTGCTCACGTACCCCCTGAGTAGCAGCCATTGATGGCTCCAGCACTGGGTCCCTGCCATCCTCGTGGGAGACCAACACTGAGTTTTGGACTCCTGGCTTTGACATGGGTTAGCTCTGTCTATTTCTAGCATTCGGGAAATAATTCAGCATATGGAAGATTGTTCTGTCTCTGCCTTTCAAATAAAGTGAAAAATAATTAAAAACAAAAAACACTTAGAGGCTGGCACTGTGGCACAGCAAGTTAGGCTGCTGCCTACAGTGCCAGTATCCCATATGGGCACTAGTTCAACAGCAGCCACTCCACTTCGGATCCAGTTCCCTATTAATGGCCTGAGAAAGCGGTGGAGGATACCACAAGTGCCTGGTTCCCTATACCCATGTGGGAGAACCTGAAGGAGCTCCTGGCTTTGGCCTGACCCTGGTCACTGCAGCTATTTGGGGAACAACTTAACAGATGGAAAATCTCTCTCTCTTCTGTAACTCTGCCTTTCAAATAAATAAAATACTTTCTTAAAAAAAAAAGGGGGGGCAGACTTAGAGGCTGGCATTGTGTCACAGCAAGTTAAGCTGTTATTTGTGTTGCAACATCCTGTATCAGAGTGTAGTTCAAGTCCCAGCTATTTAGCAAGGATCCACACCCATGCGGATGTGCCCGCGAAAGCGGCAGCAGATGCCCCACAGCCCTATACGTCTACTACCCACGTGCGGGGCCAGGATGGGTTCCTGGTTCCTAGCTTTAACCTGACCCGGTTGCAGCTATTGGGCTATCAGAGGAATAAATTAGCAGATGCATAATCTCTCTTTGTCTCTCCCTGAAACTCTGCCTTTCAAATAAGAATAAATCTAAAAAAAAAAAAAAAAAACTTAGATGATCATCAATGGAATTATACTTAGTTTAAAAAAAAAGGATGCATATTTTAGGATTTCATGTATATAGCCTTGACATGCTTACAAGAGATTTTGGTTACAGCAGTTGGGGAAGGAAGCAGGACGGACGGACACAGCTACAGAGCGGTGCTAAGTGTCCTGTCTGAATCAAGGTTGGCCACACAGAGCTGCATCTGTGACACAACTGCACAGAGCCACGTATGGTAACGAGCTGTGCAGGTTAGCTTGAATCAGCTCTATGAACTGGGCCAGGGCCAATTCCTGGCTTTGACAGTATCCGCTAGTCACATGGGCATCAGCATTTGTAGAAAGCCGAGTGATGGGTACATGGGACCTATCCTCTGAGCTTTGTATTCTTCCAAATTCTTTAAGATTGATTTTTTTTTTTATTTGAAAGGCAATTACAGAGAGAGGGTACACTACCCAAGTGGCCACAAGAGCCAGGCACAGCCAGGCAGAAGGCAGGCGCTTGGAACCGCAGCCCAATCTTCCACATGGGCGTCAGGGGGCCAAGTAGTTGGACCATCTTCCACTGCATCCCCAGGTACATTAACATGAAGCTGGACTGGAAGCAGTGCTCTGTTAAGGGATGCTGGCATAGCAGGTGCAAGCTTAAAGCAGCACCATAAGGCAGCCCATATTTTTCAGTCTGTTCATATCTGTTTTTATTTTCCTATGTGTCAAAATGCTTTTTTATGAACTCTTCAGAGCTAATTGTCAATTAATTTGCTTAATCTGTTTTTAATCCATCTCTTAATTTTTAATTCACAGACTAGATTTTAAATTTTTATAATTCCTTTTTTTCTGCCTACTACTAGCTTATGCTTATTTGTTAAATTTCCAAATCATTTGGAGAAGTTTCTTTTGTTTCTTCTTTTAATTTGATAATTCTATCTAAAATCCTGGGGATGTCTGAATCTACTCATTACTTTGGTCTCACTGATCAGTTCCAGGTGCACACTGCAGCGCGACACACTAAGCCACTGCTTGGGATACCTGTCTTACATCAGAGTGCCTGGTTCCAGTCCCAGGTCCTCATCGATTCCCATCCAGTGTCCTGCTAAGATGCCCAGGAAGTGGCAGAGAGAGCCATGTGCTCAGGTTCCTAATACCTGGGTGGGAAATCCAGATGAAGTCCCTGGCTCCGGCCTGACTGCTGAAGGCATTTGGGCAGTAAATCAGCAGAAGGAAGATCCATCTCTCTTTCCTAGTCTCTCCTTGCCCACCCCTTGGCTCTGTCACTTTGTCTTTCAAATAAAAATAATGTCTAAATAAAAAAAGGAGGGTTCCTTTTTAGCTGCAGTGATAGAACGAGGCTGTTTAGCTCCAGAGAAAATACAGGTTTCTGCCAGCTATCAAGGAACACTAGCCAACTCAGAAACTTTCATTTCTCCTCTTCCCCAGTAGGAAAAAGTCAAACAACAGATCTGTGGGAGGGCAGGTCTGTGCAATAAAACGTCCAGAGCAGCCACAGCCAGGCAGGATGGAGATCGACAGCATTTCCCATGGCTCCTGTCCCAAACAGACTCTTCCGCTGATGCTCTGGCTGCAAGCGGACTCATCCTGCTCACTCTCGGGCTTCTGCAGCCCCACTGTGCAGCTCCACTCACAGAGCTGCTCACCCATGGCTGAGGCCTCGTCTTTTTTGCCCCCTTTTTGTTCTTTAATTTTAGCTCCAGGTTTTCTTTCTTTTTTCACTTTAGCTTTAGGAATATCTTTGATGTTCTTAAGAATCACCAATACATTCCAAAGCCTCTAAAATGCTTTTACTGGGTATCTGTGGTGCTTTCTAAAAGGCTTCATTAGAACATCTATCCTACCACACTTCCAACAAATTGCAATAGGCCCTGAATGTTAAATTTAAAAATAAACACACTGACCAAGATTTTCCCCTTGACCAAATTCTACTGAGGCCCCTCTGAACTCTCTTCTCAACTAGGTCTTGACTTCTGGACTGCCATGACTGTATCTACATTGTCGAATTTTAACAAGAGTCCTGCAAAGTTAGTTTAGCCAAAAATCGCCACACACCCCACATCTAACTCCTTCAATATAATTGATTCCTCATCCTCTATTGTCCCTTAGGGGATGTCTGATCATCTCACGCCGACTTCATCAAGAATCTCATGCTGCATTAGGCACAATCCAAACTTTCCATGTACTGTCCCCATCCCTCCTCCTTGGTAATTTTCCTTAGTAGATCCCGAGTGAGCTTTCTCTCACACTGTAAAACCCACTGAGAGCTCCCGACACCTACAACAGCTCTCCCTTGAAGACAGGCTACTGTCTCCAACAAGTGCTTCATCAGCAGTGTTTTCTTTAAACACAGTCAGTATGCTTCAGCAGATTTCTTACATTTTCTATTCTTGCTTTAACTTACCCGTGCAAAGTCAAAGTGCGGTTCATACTGTCCTCCAACTCCATAATTTGCTACCTGAAGGAAAGAAAAGCATGAATGAAAGAAGCATCAAGAGAACTACTGTTCCTATGTACAAAAAAGCAAAGTGTTTAAGCAACAGGAGGGCCAGTATTGTGCTGCGCCGGGTAAGCCAGTGTCTGCAGCGCCAGAGTGCTGCCTGGAGAACCCAGCTTCTGCTAAGGCACAGGGAGGGCAGCAGATGGTGACCCAGAGCTTAGGCTCCTTGCCACACAAGTGAGATCCAAGCTGTTGGTTTTAGCCTGTCCAGTCACACCACTGTGGTCATCTAGGAAGGGAACCAGTAAATCAAGATCTGTGTCTCTCCCTGTCACTCTGCCTTTTAAATAAACACCTTACTATTATATTTTCGAACAATAAATCAGAATTATCAAGAAAAAAAGCTTAGTGTGCTCTTCTAGACTCTAAGTTAATATGTTTTTAATTTATATAAGATAAATGAAGATTTATTTGAAAGGAAGAATTACAGATAGATCTTCATCTATGGCTTACTCCACAAATGACCACATTAGCTGAGGCAGGGCCAGGCTCAAGTCAGGAGCTTCATCTGGGTCTCCCACAAGGGGCAGGGACCCAAGACCTCAGGCCATCGCCTACTGCTTTCCCAGGCACATTGGCAGGGAACTGGATCAGAAATGAAGCAGCTGCGACTCGAACTAGCATCCATGTGGAGCTGGCAGGCTAAGCTGCTGCCTCCAGTGTCCCAGCACCAACCCCACTCAGTGCGCTCTTCTTCAAACGTTTGGGGGATATTTTTTATCTACCTAACTTTAAATAAAATTTTGATATTTCTACTATTTATTTTCACTACATATTTTCCACTGGAATTTAAAATATTCTTCCCAAATGCTAGTGAATTTTCAATATGTTAGTTTCAAAATCCTCGTTTTTTTTTCCCTGCTAATGAAAATTGGGAAAGAAATTCACATCAACTTAATTATTTCTCGTGAAAGACTTGTTAGGGTCAGTTTGCTATGGGCATGTCCTCATGTGAGACTGGGAAGGGGAGGGGACAAACCAACCCAGAAAAGAAAGGGGAACACTTGGTCAGAGCTTAAGTTCCGGATCTCAGTAACATGTTATGGCTCTTGGTACAAAGTCAGTGTTCCTATTTGTAAAATGAGAATACACCCTTCCTCAATCTGTTCCCTTTATCACAAGATGACAAAATGAAGCAACAATGTCACTAGGAGAACTCGGCTTACAACATGGGAGGACAGTGTTGCACACTGCCCAAGTGAGTCAGTACAAGCACTCTGGAGAGTTCACATTTTATATCACAGACAGTGCTGGATAAAACTAGTATATAAAACTGTATTTATTGGCCTCAAAGCCCTTGTGAAGATCAGGTAGGTTAAAGCAAATACAGATCAGAAAGAGAAAGACATAAATTTTTTGCAAGATTTTTATTTCATTTATTTGGTGCAGAGTGAGAGAGACAGAGAGAGAGAGACACCAAGATGTTCCATCTGCTGACACACCCCAGATGGTCACAATGGCCATGGCTGGACCAGGCCAAAGCCAACACCTTCACTTGGGTCTCTAATGTGGATGCCATGGACCCAAATACTTGAGCTACCTTCCACTGATTTTCCTAGGACATTAACAGGAAGCTGGGATCAGAAGTGGAAAAGCTGAGAAAACAAATTGGTGCCCATGTTGGATGCCAGTGTCAAAGGCAGCAGCATTACCTGCTACACCACAACACTAGCCCCCATGAACTTTTAAAAATAATCAGATAAATTCCATGGACATTGTAGATTACTACACAATAAAGACAACATAATTAAGGAAATTTAAAAATAGGCAGTTCTGCAGTTCTGTTCTGTACTCTTATAATATGTACAAATCATGGTTACCAAGAGATACTAACTATGAGGACCTGCATGAAGCATACACTTTTCTATTGCTTCAGTCCACAAATTATGTCTAACCACTAAGCACCATGACGAGTGGCCCACATCACCTCCTGCAGTCAGCCGGCCACTGTCAGTGGTCTCTCAGCTCCTGCTCAGCTGTGCTGCCTCCTTAACTCCCAGTGATAAGCCTTGGATCAGTCCACTTCAGAGCTCTCACGGACACTTGACGACATTAAACCACAGACGATGACCATTCGCAAAGCACAAGGAAGAGGCTCAAAGTTACATAAAAGGAAAAGTTCTGCTTAAACTACTCTTGTGTTTAGGAAGAAATAATATCAATATACTTAATCTCAATATTTTTAACTCCCAAGATAAGTTCCATATAACTGTCAGGACAATTCAGTAGGCAGAATGGTCTTCAGCAGCTATCCCAATAGTGAGCCCATTTCATATGATGTGCAAAAGTTAAAATGGATTAAAGTCCTGAATATCACAGCCACCTTCTTAGAACAAATCACAAGTATAAAATCTTAGTGAGCTTGGTCAAGGCAATGTCTTCTTAACTAGTTAAACTACAAGCAACCAAAAACAAATCAGACTTCATCACAATGCAAAAGTTTTGTGACAAAGAACACCATGAGGAAAGTGAAAAGACAAAGAATGAAAGAAAAAAATCGTAACTCGTGTGCTTTTTAAGGGTGCAGTAAACAGAATACACAAAAACACGTATTGGAGCAGGTGATGTGGTGCAGTGCGTCACACCACCGCCTGACATCAGCACTGCATGTGTGCCAGTTCCAGTCCTGCCAGCTCTCACTGAAACTGGAAAAGGCAGTAGATAATGGCCCAAGGACTTGGGTCCTGCACCTGCATGGGAGTCCCCAGGGCAGAGCCTGCTCTAGCTAGTTCGATTATTTGGGAAGTCAAATACTACATGGAAGATCTCCAACTCTGCCTTTTCCAATGTTAAAAATGAGCCATACTAAGTACTGACAAGCCTGTGAAGGAACTGAAATCCTCATATATACTACTGGATCATAAGATGGTACCGGATAAAAAGTTGGTAGTTCCACAAATGCTAAACAGCAATCCCACTTCTAGATATACAAGGCTACTTTGGAAAATTCAAGGAAAATAAAATTAGAAGTTAATGTGAATTTTCATGGACTTTATGAAGTAGTTCTAGTTATTCAAGAGAAATTTAAATGTTGTTCACATAAAAACACATACGTGGGCCCGACTTTAGCAGCTAAAGTTCTTGCCTTGCACGCACCAGAATCCCATATGGGCGCCGGTTCCAATCCCAGCAGCCCCACTTCCCATCCAGCTCCCTGCTTGTGGCCTGGGAAAGCAGTCAAGGATGGCCCAAAGCCTTGGGACCCTGCATCCGTGTGGGAGACCCAGAAGAGGCTCTGGGCTCCTGGTTTCAGATGAGCACAGCTCCAGTCATTGCAGCCACTTGGAAAGTGAATCACTGCACAGAAGATCTTCCTCTCTGTCTCTCCTCCTCTGTATATCCACCTTTCCAATAAAAATAAATCTTAAAAAAAAAGTAAAACCATGCAACTGTGTAATGCAGAATTATGCCTAAGCCAAATATGTGAAAACTCAAATATATCAGCAGATGAACAGATAAGTAAGTGGACATCCACTAAACCAGGTACTCCTGTCCATGAAAAAGAATGCAATAGAGCCCGGCGCAATGACCTAGCGACTAAATTCCATGCATTGAATATGCTGGGATCCCATATGGGTATCAGTTCTAATCCTGGCAGCTCCACTTCCCATCCAGCTCCCTGCTTGTGGCCCGGGAAAGCAGTCAAGGATGGCCCAAAGCCTTGGGACCCTGCACCCACGTGGGAGACCTGGAAAAGGCTCCCGATTCCTGCCTTTGGATTGTCTCAGCTATGGTTTTTTGGGCCCCTTGTGGAGTGAATCACTGGAGGGAAGATCTTCTCTATCTGTCCTCCTGTTTGATTTTGCAATAAAAATAAATAAATCTTAAAAAAAAAGAAAAAAGAAAATGTCTGGAATTAGACTATGGTGATGCTTTCCTAATTGTACCACTACATTTTAAAACTAAGATTAATTCTAAGGTATGTTAATTATACCTCAATTTTAAAAAGGAAAAAATTCTGGAGAAGTGTTAAGAGCCCTGGCAGCTAATGTGATCCATGATCCATCAGGAATTACTTACCTGTAATTCCTCAGCTGTGGAAACATCTAGGCCCGTGAGATCCTGTATTCTCATGTTAATGCGAGATACTACAGGGTCTTCATAGCCGGAAAGCCAGGCACTGAGAATGACAAGAAAACACTAGTTTTACTGGTGCTTCATTACACGAAGGCCACAGCTGTGGTTTTTACTACTGAATATTGTCATTTTTTCTAATAGATATCACATTCTAGTTAGAGGTCAGAAAGGCAAAAGAAAAAAAAGAAAAGCCAGCCTCATTTACTATGGAGTTTGTATGAAAACAGCCCAATTAATGTAAGGAACCCATTTATGGTTTGCTATATTGAGATTTCCTAAAAACTCTAGAAACACATACAAAACTAAAGATCGGCATGCCTTCTAAGTAAGGTTTAGGAACTGACTAGTTTAAAAATCACAGCCTCATCAGCCTGATCTAAATAATGCTAATACTTTATAGGGAAAATAATTTTTAAACACACCCACTAAGGTGGCTATAATAAAGACGGACAAATACAAGTGCTGGTGAGGATGTGAAGAGACTGGAATCTTCCAACATAACTGGTGAGAATATATTATGGCACACCCACTTCAGAAAATTTCCCTAAAATTTGCATTACCAAGGCACCAGTGCCATTTCCAGGGGTATATCCAAGGGAAATTAAGTTGTGTGCATACACAAAAACTGGTTCAGAAATGTTCATAGAGGCATTAATAAGAACCCCAAAATGTAAACCTAAATATACATCAACTCAGGAGTAGACACATATAACGTGGAATATGCATAGAATGGAATATTATGTCACAAAAAGCAACACAGATACATGCTACAGCATAGACAGAACCTTAAAAATATTATTTAAGTTATTACAAGTTACATGAAGGCCAAATGTTACATGAAATAAATAGGACAGTGGAACTAATAACTATATAAGATATAGTTTATATAGTTTATATAAGATAAACTGTGGAGACCAGGTGATGGAGTCAGCAGGCAATGAGGAATGGCTCACAATGGGTACAGGACATCTTTGTGGGGTGACAAAAAGTTCTAGAATTAGTGGTGATGGTGGCAAAACTGAGAAGACTAAAACTCACTGAAACATGTGCTTTAGCATCAAGGCTTAGGTCCTGGTGTGGTAGCCTGGTGGCTAAAGTCCTTCCTTTGCATGCACCAGGATCCCATCTCCACCTGGTAATCCTGTGGCCTGGGAAAGCAGTCGAGGACGGCCCTAAGCCTTGGGACCCTGCACCTGTGTGGGAGACCTGGAGGCGGCTCCTGGCTCCTGGCTTCAGATCGGCTCGGCTCTGGTTGACGTGGGCCCCTTGGGGAGTGAATCAGTAGATGGAAGATCTTCCTCTCTGTTTCTCCTTCTTTCTGTATATCTCACTTTGCAATAAAAATGAGTACATCTTCAAAACATTGTAGTTTATATTGGAACTACATTTCAATTTAAAAGGGCACTCTTTTGTAAATGCTTTTCCCCAGTCTACCAGCCCTTTTCTACCTTCATTTTTCTCACTAAGCTTTGATTGTCAGGCTCATGACTTTAACAGTTCTTGCCAAAACCCGATATTCAACTGTGTGGCAGACGCAATCCTGAATGATTTGCTCCTTCAACTTTATACTGTCACCCAATCTACTGGGAGAGTTGTGAAACAGGGCAGATGTTTCTCAGTTTCAATGGATCCTCCTCCTCGTTTACACTAAGCCTAACCCCCAGGAGGGGCCGTGCACTCAGCAGACAGCGCGTGCATCACACTCCCGGTTTTCTCGAGTTGCTGCAGGCTGGTACTTCTCTTCACCAGCCAAGAGTAACCCTCTGTCCACGGTCTATTAAGTCCTGCCATCCCGGGGATCGTACTTGCCGATTAGCCCTTCACACTCCTAAAGAATCAACTTTCTCCTCTTCTGCATTTATTTATTTTTTTAAGGTATATTTTATTTGTGCCTGGCACAGTGGGTACAGCAAGCTAATCCTTCTCCTGCAGTGCCAACATCCCATATGGGCACCAGTTCTAGTCCAGGCTACTCCACTTCCAATCCTGCTCTCTATTTATAGCCTGAGAAAGTAGCAGAGGATGGCGCAGGGCCTTGGGCCCCTGCACCCACATGGGAAACCTGGAAGAAACTCCTGGCTCCTGTTTTCAGACCAGCTCGCTTCTGGCCATTGCAGCCATCTGGGGAGTGAACCAGTGGATGGAACATCATTGAAGATCTCACTCTCGTTACCCACTCTCCCTTTTTGTAACTCTGACTTTGAAGTAAAAAATAAATTTTTTTAACAAAAGATTTATTTGAAAGGTAGAGCTACAGATAACAGAGTCAAGAGAGAAAGAGAAATCTCTTCCATCCACTGTTCACTCTCCAAGTGGCAACAATGGCCCAGGACTGTGTCAGGCCAAAGCCAGGAGTCAGGAGATTCTGCCAGGCCTCCTACATGGGTACAGGGGCCCAAGCATATGAGCCATCCTCCACTGACTCCCAGGTGCATTACCAGGCAGTTGGACTGGAAGTGGAATAGGGCCTTGAACTGCTATCCATAGGAGATGCAGGCACTGCTGGCAGCAGTTTAACACACTACACCACAATACCATCCCCAACTTTCTCCTCTTGATAATTCTTCCCATTGACATCCCATATGAGTATCAGAGCATGTCCTAGCTGCTCCACTTCTGATCTAGCTCCCTGCTAATGGCCTAGGAAAAGCAGCAAAACTTGGCTGAAAAACTGGGCTCTGCCACCCATATAGAGCTCAGCATAGGCCAGGCCTGGACGCTATGACCATCTGAGGAGTAAACCAGTGCACAGAAGAGCTTTCTGAAACTATGCCTTTTAATAAATAAATCATAAAGGAAATTCTTCCCATAGCTTTTTAATTAGCTGTAAGTCTCTCCTTTTACTGGATAAAAATTAAAATTCCTTCCCTCAATTACCTCCCTTGTGGTGCTAATCTCTACTTCCTCTTCAAGTCACCTTCCTCTCACACTCCTCATTTCTGAGCCAATTCTAATCTAATTTTAGTCTCTCATCGCATCACCACAATTATTCTTGAGGTCTGGCATTGTGGCATCGCAGGTGGAGCCATGGCCTCCAAAGCCAGCATCCCATATGGACTTGAGTACCTGCTAATGCACAAAGCACTCATGTGCTTGGGGCGCTGTTCCCATGTGGGAGACACAGATAGGACTCCCAGACCCTAACTTTGGCCTCACACAGCCCTGGTTATTCGGCCATTTGGGGAGTGAACCAGCAGATGGAAATTCCCTTCTGGGTCTGTTTCTCCTCTCAAACTCTGCCTTTCTAATAAAACTTTAAACCACAGTGACTCTTATCAGTGTTCCCCATAGCCCTACTGCACTACTATAGCTAACGGCATTTTCCAATTTTCATTGGATTGCTCCTTCACTAATAACATTCCACCTTCTGGCAAAATGTTAAGTTATTTCTAACTTCTCTCCATTGTTTCTATTATTACTCTACTATTATTTCTAACTTCTATTTGAAGGGGGTCAACTGTGTGGCATAGTGGGCAGGGCAACATCCACACAGGTGCCACTCTGCTGAATCTCTGATCCAGCTCCCTGCTAATGTACCTGGGAAAGGAGAGAAAGATGGCGCAAGTACTCGGGCCTTGAACCTGGAAGAAGCTCATGAATCCCGAGCTTCTGCCTGGCCCAAGTGTGGCCACTGCAGACATTAAGGAGTGAATCAGCGGAAGAACTCTATCTCACTCTTGCTCTAACTCTGCCTTTCAAATGCATAAATAAATCTTTACATTTTTCTAATAGGAGGCAGATAAACAGAGATCCCTCTTACCTACGATGGCTCCTGGTCAGGAGACCCGGAGTCAGGAACTCAACCCTACTCTCCGCCGCAGGTGGCAGGAACCTAGTCACCTACTGCCCAGGATTTGCACAGCAAGAAAGTGCAAGCAGGAGTCGGCGCTGAGCAACAAACCTTGGTGCTCCACCTGCTAGGCTAAACGCCCACTCCTGCTTGGTTTTAGCATCAGAAAAGTCAGACATGGAGCACCAAAGGATGGAACATGAATACATATTTTTTTAGTTTTTCTTTTCAAATGGTAAAAGATTTCCGCACATATTTTGACAAATTCATAATTCTGCTTTGCCAGAATGCTAGAAAAAATTTTTGCTTCCACTGAAGACAATATAAGCATTTTTCAAAGCACAGATGTTTGAAATTCCCTTTCTAAACTTCCAAAATACAGATGGTCCCAGAGCAAAGAGGATTAAATTAACTGAAATCAAAACACATATTTTCTAATACTTTTGCTTTTGAGGTGCCTGTTTCTTATAATGTATCTTATATTTCCTATAGGAAAATATAACATTCATTTAATACACTTTGAACAGTCTCCAAAACTATTTGCAGTGACGGGTAAGAAATGTTTCAATATAGCTATTACATCCTCAAAATAGCAAAACCTTTTTATGTGTTAAAATATAAAGTATAGAGGTATTTCAAAAAACTCATGGAAAATGGACATATTTTTAGTGTTAAAAAAAACCTTAAAATCTAATGTGTACTTTACCTTAATACACACTGCCCATGAACTTTATGAAAACCCTACATACATACAACTTCCAAAAACCTTTAATTTCATTTTCCAAGAATGTCTTAAAGTACCCTCTACGTAGCTCTGACATTCAAACAAAATAAATCTTAAAAAAAAAAAAAGGGTAACATTTGCCTGTCAATAAATTTAATAGGCCAAAGCAATAGCTGAATTGGCTAATCCTGCACCTGCAAGTGCCAGCATCTTATATGGGTGCCAGTTCATGTCCTTGCTGTTCCACTTCCCATTCAGCCCCATGCTTGTAGCTTGAAAAAGCAGGGGAGAACAGCCCAAGTCCTTGGGACCCTGCACCTGTGTGGGAGACCTGAAGGGAGCTCCTGGCGCTGGGTCAGCTCAGCTCTGAGCACTGTGGGCATTTGGAGAGTGAACCCCAGTGGATGGAAGATTGTCTTGTCTCTCCTCTATGCCTTTCCAATAAAAATAAACCTTTAAAGTAAAAACAAACAAAAAAAAAAGATCTCCTTAGAAGTGAAAATATTGAAGTCACAGTGCTACAGGACTCCTTTTGCACTAAGTTAGACACACATGCAGTACAGCCCACCAAGAGCAAAGGAACATTGCTCACAGTCTCCACTGCCTGACTACCGCCTATCAATAGCATTACCCACACAGGACATTTACTAAGTATCACCATGGCTTTCTTGAAATTTCAATGAAATTGCCTTTCAGGGGGCCCCGGCGCGGTGGCGCAAGTGGTTAAGGTCCTCACCTTGCACGCCCGGGATCCCATATGGGCGCCGGTTCTAATCCCGGCAGCCCCGCTTCCCATCCAGCTCCCTGCCTGTGGCCTGGGAAAGCAGCAGAGGACGGCCCAAAGCCTTGGGACTCTGCACCCGCGTGGGAGGCCTGGAAGAGGCTCCTGGCTTCAGATCGTCATAGCATCGACCGTTGTGCTCACTTGGGGAGTGAATCATTGGATGGAAGATCTTCCTCTCTGTCTCTCCTCTCTGTATATCTGCCTTTCCAATGAGAAAATAATAAAAAAAAAAAAAAAAAAAAAAAAAGAAATTGCCTTTCAGAGCTGCAGAAGGCTACCTTCAAAGTAAGTTTGCAATGTTTTAAAAATATTTAGTTTGTGAGGGGGGAACAATGTTTGGAGATTACTTTCCAAAACATTTTGACTTGCTGGCAAGAGCCACAATGACTCTGGTATGAATATTTCTTCTAGGATTTATACATACAAAATTTCCCCAAAAGTCTTCTAACACACTGAATTCATTAAATTTCATTTTATCATGCTTCCTAAAGGCAGCCAAATCTTGGGAATCCACAAACTATATGACAGTCCTGGCACGGTGGCGCAATGGTTAAGGTCCTTGCCTTGCACGCCCAGGATCCCATATGGGCGCCGGTTCTAATCCCGGCGGCCCCGCTTCCCATCCAGCTCCTTGCTTGTGGCCCGGGAAAGCAGTCGAGGACGGCTCAAAGCTCCGGGACCCTGCACCTGCGTGGGAGACCTGGAAGAGGCTCACTTGGGGAGTGAATCATAGGACGGAAGATCTTCCTCTCTGTCTCTCCTCTCTGTTTATCCGCCTGTCCAATGAAAAATAATAAAAAATAAATCTTTAAAAAAATTTTTTTTAAAAATAAATCTTAAAAAAAATTTTTAAAAAACATATAAAATCACATGGGCGCCGGTTCTAATCCCGGGGCCCCGCTTCCCATCCGGCTCCCTGCCTGTGGCCTGGGAAAGCAGTCAAGGTTGGCCCGGAAGAGGCTCCTGGCTTCAGATTGGCATAGCATCGGCCGTTGTGTTCACTTGGGGAGTGAATCATCAGATGAAAGATCTTCCTCTCTGTCTCTCCTCTCTGTATATCCGCCTTTCCAATAAAAATAAAATAAATCTTAAAAAAAAACATAAAATTATGCAATAACTTTTGCCCAAATATATGACAGCATGTCTTTTTCTTAAAAGATTTGAATGAGTTACAGAGACAGGGAAAGATCTTCCCTGCTAGTTCACTCCTCAGATAGCTGCAAGAGCCAGGGCTGAGCTGGACACTGGGAACTCTAGTCAGATCTCCCCACTGGACAGCAGGTGCACAGACACTTGGGCCATCTTCTGACGCTTTCCCAGGTGCAATAGCAGGGAGGTGGATTAGAAAGAGGAGCAGCTGGGACTCAAACTTGAGTACAAGTGAGATGAGTGTCACAGGTGGCATCTTGCTGAGCCTCAGTTCTTGACCCCATGTCTTTTTTTCAAGTTTCACTTTTATAAATGTGAAGATTCTTTAGTTCAACAGAAGAGTAATACAAATCATGTCTTAAAACACACTGATTTAAATTGGGAAATCCTCTCCATCTACTAGTATTACTTAAGCTTAATTACTCTTATGATTACAGCCAATTTGAATTTTCTTCATGTCTTCAGATTCATTTAAGGACACCCTACCCCAAAACGTGGTCCTTCAGCATCTGAGGCAACAAAGCAGGAGGGTCTGCTGAACTCACCACAGTAGGCCATGAAAGAATCACAAGTTTAACAGTTCGCGACTGCTAAACTCCTCTGCAGTAGGCCACGAAAGAATCCTGAACCCTCCTCTGCAGTAGAACACATCGGGGAACCAAGGGATGACACTTCGTGCAGGAGTTAAGATGCTGGGGGTTGGGAGCTGAGGCTGCTAGGAGCTGGCGCTGAGCATAGTGGACTAAGCCACCGCCTGCAATAATAGCATTCCGTATAGAGTGCTGCTTCATATCCCAGCTGCTCTACTTCCAATCCAACTCCCTGCTAATGTGCCCAGGAACTCAGCAAAAGATGGTCAAGTGCTCAGGCCCCTGAATCCACATGGGATCTTGAGAAGAAGCTCCTGGCTCCTAGCTTCAACCTGGTCTATATCTGGCCATTGTACTCATTTGGGGAGTAAACCAGAGGATGGACAATCTCTCTGTATTTCCCTTTGTAATTGCCTTTCAAATCAATCAGTCAGTCAGTCAGTCAGTCAGAGAGAAGGATTGACTGATAGAGAGACTGTATAGCTTGGAATGTCCACACCCCATGCTGGACTGAGTTTGAGTCTTGGCTCCTCCTCTTAAGATCATACTTCCTGCTGAGGAACACCCTAAAAGTTAGCAGGTGATGCCTCAAGTCCTTGGATCTCTGCCACCCACATGGGAGTTCTGAGCTCCTGGTATGGGCACGGCCAAATCCCAACCACAACAGCCACTGGAGGAATGAACCAGCAGATACATCATTGTCTCTGCCTTTCAAATAAAATAATATAAATTAAAAATAACGTGGGTTGTGCAGCAAGCATTTGGCACAACTGTTAAAGCACTGGTTGGGCCATCGACATCCCCTTGGTGAGTGCCTGAGTCAAAGTCCGAGTTTTGTGCCAGACTCCAGCTCCCATGAGTGTCCACCCTTAGACACAGCAGGTGATGGCTCGGTGACTGAATCCTTACCATCCCTACCACCCACCTAGACAGACTTCCCAGCTCCGACCAGGCCCACCCCTACATACCACCACTCTGAGTGCCCAGCTCCCAGCTCCAACCAGGTCCATTCCTACAATTTGGGCAGGCAACCAGTGAATGGAAACTCAAGCTCAAAAAAAGAAAAAAATAATAATATTTATTTTTATTTATTTTTTAAAGATTTACAGAGAGGAGGAAAAACAGAGTAAGAAATTTCCATCTGCTGGTTCACTACCCAAACAGCCTGAGCTGAGCCTATCCAAAGCCAGGAGCTTTTTCTGGATTTCCAACGTAGGTGTAGGCGTTCAAGGACTTCAATTATTCTCTACTACCTTCCCAAGCCACAAGCAGGGAGCTAGACAGGAAGTAGAGTAGCCAGGACTTGAACTAGCATCCCTATCTCTCCTTCTCTAGCTCCACCTTTCAAATAAATATTTTAAAATATTAATACTGCAAATTTTACTTCGTGCTTTTTCCCTCTTGGAGAGACGGAGTCCCTGTGGGTAGGAGCAAGGATTTTGGCTAGAGAGAGACATTTAGCCATGTCTAGAAGCATTTTCAACTGTCCTAATTGGAGAAAGAGTGCAACAGCTACCTAGTGGGTGCCAGAGACAACACTAACAACTCAAAGCTCGGGGCAGCATCCCACAATAATGACTACCTGACTTCAAGTGCTGACAATGCTGAGGCAGAGAGACCAAGCGGCAAAGCGGGGCAGGAGAATTTCCTTCCTTCGAAGGCCACATGGGTATTTATAACATCATGCATGGGAAACACCTAAGTATTTACTTTAAAGTCAACCTGCTACAGACTTGCTGAATTCCAGGTCTCCACCTGCAGCTGCTTTGGCAGGGACAGACCACATGATTCTGCCACTGCCAGCAGGCCAGATGTGCCCCACCCCTTTAAAAATGACACATGATTGCAGCTGAACACCCTTCACTCAGCACATTATACTTCTCTATTTGTAATTGACAAAGCAGCTTTCCTCTAACCACCATAACTGTTTTTATACTTTACTCCAAGTAACACTCACTAAACAATCATTATGCAGTACACTATGTAGATACATTAAGACATCTGAATGAGATGGATGGGGCTGACTGTTACTCTGGTGACTGTTACTATGGGTAAATATTACTTATTGTTAGAATGAGAGAATTCAGCACAATGATATTTCTAAGAAACATTCTTCACATTAATAAAGAAATGAAAAACGAGTTACGTTAGAGAGTTCCAATTGATATACCTAAAACTCATTTAGATTATCCTTAAAACAAAGGTTTACAAATATTTGATTGGTTTACAAATATTTTGTGTAATCATTCAAACCATTTACTTTTTCCATACCTACACCTAGAGGGTGACCCAGGGATTCAGAAACTGCTTTTCACAACAAGGTCCAAATTAGGCCTCGTTTTACAAAGAATACTTGGAACTCTTCCTAATTCAATATAATATATCACTTATCAGTTACAGCTGGGGAACCTGACCAGCCACTTCATAATCTAATAAGATAATTTAAAAACCTCTATCAATTGATTCATACCATCTGTTCATTAGTCTGTCAAGAAAATTCACGGGTATTATCAAATAGCTATGCCTAACAGCCTTGCTCTTAGACCCCGTATCATGAGCTTTGTAAAAACCAGATTCTCAAGAAAGAAAATAGTTCGATTATTTCTAGAATTCTCTGCATTGCTCCCTTACCTCTTAGATACTCTGTACTGTGCTGTGGTCAATTTTCCAGTCTCAGGGTCATGTACTGTAGCTCGGCTTAGCTACGAAAAAAAAAAAAAAAGAGAAAGGACAAGGACTTACTCTAGTAGCAGGCAATTTGGGTTTTTGGTGGTTTTGTGTTGCCAAGCCACAGGTGATTGGAAGGGTTCAGATTGGTCAGGATAGAAATGGTTTCACATCCGTAAAATGTGGAGAGGGATGGCATTAATAGCCACTTCCAAATCAAGAGAAAAATGGGTTAACAGATTTTATAGTTTTATTGTCCTTTCACTTTTTTTAAATATCATTTGAAGCTTTATAAAAATGATTGGCAGCAATGAGTTTCCCAGGTGCTTTCACAGACCTAGAAGTTTCATGTTCTTCACATATTTTGGGGAAGAAAAATCAGTGCTCTGTTTCAATTCATATTTTAATCCTCTCTTGGAGAGGAAACAATCTTTTGGTCATCCTGGCAAATTTAAAGTTCACAAGCAATTTTTAGGAGACAGAGCTCAGAAGCACAATTTTGTTTCCATTGCAATTTCTGAGTAAGCTTTTTTTAAAAGAAATTTTATAGATTATTCCAGAACACTATTTTATAACACAAACAAACGCCAGCACAATCAGCACGAAAGCTGCTGTGAATAATTACAGTTAGGGACATGAGCCATGGGCATTGGGCCACTCCCAGATTCACCAGTCTCCTTTTTATTACTTTCCCCTGTGGCTACAAAAGGGCCAAAGGAAACTACGTGAGGCTATTTTGGGGATGTTCAATACTTGATCTGAAGGAAGATACTGAGCATATTAATTCTCCAAAAATAAGAGACCAATTATAATTAAAGACAAAACTTCTAGTTAAAGAGAAAGACCTGTGAGACACAAAGTTCATCCATGCCTTATCCTGTGTTTATGCAAGTGACGACTTGAGCTGGAGCCTGAAAATGACCTATTTCCCTACGTGACTATTAATTCCTGTAAGGTGTATAAAACACTTATTAGAGGTCAAAATATGCAGCTTACACATCTCTTACCTTTTACTAATTCTGTAATGTACCGTCTCCAAGTCTCCTGTTATTGGATTTGAAATGGTGGCTCGCCTCAGCTGTGAAGCCAACCATCAAAATAGTTGCATTACAAGACAAAAAATGAATCACATTTATCCAACCAGTCAGAATTCTGGGATTTTTTACACAGGAAAAGGGAAAGAGAAAATAACTCCATACACTTCCAGTCACCTTGTGTTGAGCCTGGAAAGCCAGCTGGTTTTTCAGATTTTTTATTTTCCAACAATTATTCTGCATAACATGGATGAAAGATCCATAAACAAGAGATTTGAAATGAAAATTTTTCAATGATTAGAAGATATAAAAGTGAAGAAAAAAACCTGTTTAAACCTGATCTATGGCTACAATAATTTTTTTTTTTAGTGATGGAACTCTTTGTAAAAGTTAATATTGTATAAAATTCATTTCAAGGCAATCTTCCATCAGCATAGCCACTCAGTGAGATATATAGTAAAAAAATCTTGGAATGAGCACAGAGGCACATGAAAAGAACTCATTAAAAAACAATGACAAAAAAAATGACAAAGATGACAGCCAAGATAATGACAAATCAAAGAAAAGGGGGAGGAGGATGATTTTGAGGTTAACAAGAGTATGAAATTTTATTATCACGACTTTACTGACCAGATACAGTCCAACTGAGGACTCGCCTTCAAGGGCAGGGACTTCAGACCAGAGACCAAAGAACTCATCCCTAACTCCGAGGTAAACAATTCTAACTGAACAGTCTACTAGGACATTGTGGTTGACAGGTTTACTGACCACAGATAAAGGACCAAAATAAAATCCAAAGGAGAATCTCACAGTATCATGTAATTATATGCAGCATTTAGCTTGGCAGATTTAGAAAAACCCACATTGGAGAGCACTCTGATATATTAGTACTAATGTATTGATTTGTAATACTTCTTTGGTTTAAAAAAAATTTGGAAACAAATTGGTGAAGTAGTAAAACTTGAAAATTTTTAAGTTCATTTTACAACACAGAAATCCAGATAATTTGAACCTTTAGGATATAACAAAGGTGAACAAATTCACAGGCTGAGTTCAGCTGCCTTAAAAATGAAATTTACTGGGCCCGGCATGGTAGCCTAGCAGCCAGTCCTAGCCCTGCACACCCAGGATCCTATATGGGCGCCACTTCGTATCCCAGCGGCTCCCATCCAGGTCCCTGCATGGGGCCTGGGAAGGCCGTCCAGGACGAACCAAAGCCTTGGGACCCTGACACCACATGGAGACCCACAAGAGGCTCCTGGCTCCTGGCTTCAGGTTGGCTCAGTGCCAGCTGCTGTGGCCCCTTGGGGAGTGAATCATTACACAGAAGATCTTCCTCTCTGTCTTTCCTCTCTGTATATCTGACTTTCTAATAAAAATAAACAAATCTTTTTTAAAAACGAAATTTGCTGGAATATAATCACTTTCATTTTCATATTTTCTTTGGCTGTTTTTGCACTAAAATGTCAGAGTAAGCTATGACAGACACCGTATGGCCTACAGAGCCTAAGGAGTCTTTACTAACTTGACTGTTATAGAACACATTTTGCCAAGAACTGTGCAACAGAAAATAAAAACATGCTGAGCATTCATTCACGAGTGTTTTTATGCAAGTGACATAGTTTCTATTTTACTATCATGAAGACCCAAGAGGTTTAATAACACGCCGATGGGAAAACAGGCAGGAGCGGGAAGGCTAATCTTGCCCACTCTCACGATGTTAGAGTTTCCTTGCTAAACCCTCAAGTTTATAGTCCTGGGCTAAACACAAAGATTTTATGTTTTGTTTTGTTTTACTGTGAGGCAAACAGAAAACTATTGATGTCACTATTTCAGATTAGTATCACGCCCATTCTAATTTTATTTTCCTAATAATAATGTGCCTAAAAAAGAATAAAAATACTTCTAAGTACCTTTTGGATAAAATATAGAAAATGCAAAAAAGGTAATTATTTTATTGGTCTCTAGAATTAAGGCTGAAAAATAAACTGAAAAGTCTTTCAGAAAGATGGTAAAGCACAAAATTGCCAAGTATGAATAAAAATCTCATCCATATTTTTCATAAATTAGTTGTTAAAACTAGTTGGAGAGTATATTATTTGTTTTGGCAACCAACTGGAAAAAAAAAACAAAACAAAAAACCGGCATAGCATTAAGAGTATCTGTGGTGTTAGTCACAGCAGCTGCCACTTCAATTACTTTCCAAAGCAAAAATCAGTACACATGCATTATAAATTGAAGGGGAAGAAAAACAAAATGATTATTTACCCTTGGTTTTGCTAGATCTTTGACAATTTCAATTTCTGCATCAGAAATAATATCATGGAAGCGAATAATACGAGGCTTGTCCCACTCATCCTCCTGCTTGGCTGGAGCCAGGATAAATTTAGGATTCCGGTTTCCATCATGGTAGCGGCAAAAGAGCTTTTTCTGTCGCCGAGGAGTCTAAAAATAGAATATGATAAAACCAATAGGGTATTAATATTTTAAGTACCTATTCCTGCGCAAATAGGAAATATTCATTCTTGCAGATGACATTAGAAGTAGAGATAACTCTTCAAGAATATATGAAAGAAGCAGTACTGTGCAAATAACCTCCACCCAACAGTACCTCTGTTTTAAAATTTTTATTAATGATTACCTCTGGGATGAGCAGAAACCTTAAATTGAAAAAAAAAAAAAGTAGGTTTCTGTTTTAAACCTTTTCTCATCATTATAAAGTCCAAAAACTATGACAATGAAATATTTGTGAAAATATGAAATGAATACTTGGCATTGCTCCAACAACAACAAAAAAAACTAAGAAGGAACCAGTCATCATTTTTAAAAGGAAAACAAAACCAGATTTCCTATGTAGCTCGCAGTTAAACGCTTGTAGCAAACAGGCAGGCATGGGGGGACTGCAGCAGTGCGGGATGTTTTTAAAAGCAAAAGAATGAACAGCTCTTAAAAAGAGAAAAAGTTGGGGCCCGGCGCAGTGGCGCAAGTGGTTAAGGTCCTCGCCTTGCACGCCCGGGATCCCATATGGGTGCCGGTTCTATCCCGACAGCCCCGCTTTCCTTCCAGCTCCCTGCTTGTGGCCTGGGAAAGCAGTCAAGGACAGCCCAAGGCTTTGGGACCCTGCACCCGTGTGGGAGACCCGGAAGAGGCTCCTGGCTTCGGATCGGCATAGCATCAGCCATTGCACTCACTTGGGGAGTGAATCATTGGACGGAAGATCTTCCTGTCTGTCCTCTCTGTATATCCGCCTTTCCAATAAAAAAAAAAATAATAAAAAATAAATCTTTAAATAAAAAAAATAATAAAAAGTTGTCAAAGGAATAATGTGCTTTCTTTGAGGGTATAAAGATAGAATAGTCAGGAAGACAAACACATTTTTTTCCAGAAAGGTTTTTTAAAAAACATTTATTTATTAGTATTGGAAAGACAGATTTACAGAGAGTAGGAGAGACAGAGAGAACCATCTTCCATCTACTGATTCACTCCCCAAATGGCCGCATCAGCATCAGCCAGAGTTGAACTGATAGAGTCAGGGGCTTCCTCTGGGTCTCATGTGGGTTTAGGGGCCCGAGAACTTGATCCATCCTCTGCCACCACCCCAAGCCATAAACAGGCAGCTGGGTTTGGAAGCAGAGCAGCTATGACTTGAATCAATGCCCAAATGAGATGCTGATATCAAAGCCTTCTACACCACCATGTTGGCCCAGAAATGTGCCTTTTCATCACCAAGCTACTGTATTAATGAAACATGTTACTTCGCTTCTGAGCATTCTCTTGATTAAACAAATATGTCATACATAAAGCAGGAAAACAAGAGTTTTAATTCTTAAATAATATACTAAGACAAATAATTCTTGCTTATTCTGAATGTACTTCAAATTCAAGGCTTTATATCAAATCTTTTATATAATGATGAGACTGATGTAACTATTCTGAAAAAAGTACACTCCTGTGATCTTGGGCAGTGCCAACACATGTGCAACTTCAACAAACTGGTAAACTGGCTCTGATTAGTGCCCATGCTCCATTCCACTCTAATTGTTAAGAGTTAACAGGACAACAAAAATATTCACTGTTGCAAATCTGACTGTTAAGTAGGTATTTGATGCTATTATGGAACTTTTAGAATCTTTTAGTGTATGACAGTGGTATTATAGTTCCTTACAGCCTCTATTTGCCGGGGTGTCATGGATTAAGCACCACCTGTGACACCAGCATTCCATATGGCACTGGCTCAAGACCTAGCTGTTATTACACTTTCAATCCAACTCCTTGCTAATGAAGCCTAGGAAGGGAGCAAAAGTTGATCCATAGGCTGGGACTGCTGCCCCCATGGCAGATCAGGGGAAGAAGTTCAAGCCTCCTGACTTGGGCTGGCGCAGCCCTAGCTGATGCAGCCAATTCCATTCACATCCGCTGGGAGCCAATGGATCAATCATCTGTCTACCCTCCCTCCCCCACCCCCGCCTTTTTTCCCCCTTCTTTCCTTCTTTCTCTAACTCTGCCTTTGAAACAAATAAATCTTTGGAATAAAGGTCCCATGACAAATTAATTCTTGGAAACAATGCATATCATGTCAACATAAAAAGGCTCTGAGAAGTCCCGAGGTTAAACAGTCAGGTGTGTCGATCAAATGCTCCTCAGATAAGTAGCGTTTATGATTTTGGTCTACTATCTATTAAAATCCAGAGGAACTGGTACTACATATGTCACTATAAATTTGTAATAAACAAAGGGATTATTATGGGTACATTTTGATATTTAAAGAATATCAAAATCTGTTGAAACCCTTTCTGCATGTTGAGTAGTACTTTAACAAAAACATTCACTAACAATCTGTTAAGATTGGGAGATAAAACACGACAATGTAAAAGAATTCATGATGTTGCATAAGATGGTCTACTTAAGATAGCTGAAAATAAGACTACTCAAATCTGTTTTGTATTAAATATAAGATTACCACTAAAACTATATTGAGTTCTTCACCCTTGTTTAGGATCTATGAAAAATACATATAATGGTTTCATAAGCTTATTTCAAATCTATTTTACTAACGGATGGATCATATTAAGAGTGATACTGACAATGACTCATGTGACATGCACTGTATGTAACCATGCTAATTCTCAGTCTAAAGCCTTAAATATGAAGAACTCTGGTCTCTCTCGAACTGTGTGCAGACATACATAAGCACAATCACACGCACGATTAGCTTTTCCACTTTACCATTTTGACACCCTCCCCACGGCACAGCATCTCGTACTTCTGTCTCTCGGGCAGGTAATCCACAGCAGCCCCTCTTCTCCTCGGCGCGACTTTCTCATCAGACTGGCCATCTGAAGTAGACTGATTTGTATCTTTTTCTTTAGCCATTATATACTCAAAATATTTTAAGTTACCGTTAGCTCTCTGATGTTCAGGATCTATGTACAGAGGAAGAAAGCATGTCGATGGGTAAGTTTACAGTTGTTTAAGAATCAAAATACAGTAGTATGAAAATAGGGAGCCACATAAGTTATCTTCCAAATCAGGATACTTTTAAGAATGAAATGGCTAACAAAAATTATTACACCAAAGCAACACCTGTAAACTAATACTGTTCAAAGTAAATCAGAGCATATAGTCACTCTACACATAAACAGGAGATAACAGCTACTTATTTCAAGTAGCAATTACTGCTTCTATTTTGAGAACCTACTAATCAAACCAAGGAATTACTTTCAATTTGATGTCAAATTAATTGTAAATTCTTATCCGTCCTACTAATTTCAAGCAATGGAAGATTTTGGGGGGGACTTGTATCTTCCATGGGGAAGATAAGATACAGATATTTCAAAATCAGCCTTTGCTAAAGATACACTACAAAAGCAGAATGTGTACTAAAGAATTCTAAAACTAAGCAGATTTCCGCCCAACATTTCTAAATCAGGGAAAGAGAATCTAAGATATAATTTCCAAATAAGCCATAATCCATAGCTGCCTCAGAATTGCTAGTCACAATTTTTAGCCATCTTTTAGTACGGGAAAAGACCACACTGCCCATCTGGGAGAAAAAAAAATGGTCAATCCAACCACATACACACAACACACATGTACAAAAGTAGAAACACATGTGGGTACATCACCCGTGGCAGTAACCAGTGCTTCTAGATTGTGAAAGATTTCTTGTCCTTCAGAAACTGCTGACAGCCTATGTTATGATACACAATATAAGCCTAACTTTAAAAAAGGGAAGGAAATGCGTGTGGACAGGGAGGAGGCACATACCATAAATACACAAATTTCTGTGGCCAGCTTTGGGCAACTGGCTTGTGAATGATTCTGACATCTCTGTTTTGGTAAAAATTTTACAATGAGTAAAAATTACATTTTAAATCTGGAGGGATAAAAACGAGAGAAAAAACTGTATGAACTAGTATTTCTATTTACTAATTCAAACAATAACTCATTAACCAGAAGTTTATTTTCAGATTCTTATGAGCTGTTTGACTCTTCTAACAAAAAAATGTAGTTTCCTATTTCTAATTACTTTCTTAAAAAGTTTCACTACATCCAAATGTTACCTAAATTTATTATTGTGTAGATACTGGACTCCATATCTAGAAATTATGGCTTAGCAGATCTTAGGTAGAGATCAAAGAATCTCCATTTGTAAGAAGTATCTCATAGCTCTGATGCCCAGGGTCCTTGGACAATACTTAAACAGCATATCTCTGTTCAAAGTACCAGTGGCAAAACCCTCATTAGCTGATACAATTTTCTGGTACTTTTAAACACAACAAACATGTTTTCAGTCCTTTCATCTCAGATCACTTATTTTAATATGAAATTTGAAAACAAAAAACATCCTTCAAAGGAAGTTGGTTAATACTTAACATGGTAATATTGTAACCATTTTTGATAAAGTCAGCTGAATTACATCCAACTTTAAAATTCCTGACGAACCAGGAATGGAAAAATGCAGTCAGTATTGTGGTTAGAAAATCAGTTATTTACTCTGAAAACAATCAAAGAGAAGAACAAGTATGCCTGACAGGTAAGGTGCATAAAAAGTACCAAAGATGGATGAGTGCACAGATGGATAAGTTGGGTACGGTAAATAGATGTCCTAAACAGAATTATAACCTTAAATTTGACTCAGATAACCTACCTAGTTCCAAAAGCTTCTTTGTCAGCGCAAGTGCCTTATCCAGATCTCCTTGCTGGTACACTGCGTAGCTCAAATAATCTAGAACAGAGACTTTATCAATGGTGGAGACCTCGCCGTCCTCCAGCTGCTTCAGTGCCTGCTCCATCCACAGCTCTGTGTGATAATAATCGGCTTCTGTGTAGGCCACTTTGCCCAACTCAAAACAGTCCTCAGCTGTTAGAAAAGCTTTGTGTCTTACACCTAGCAAAGAGAACACAGAGAACTTGAGGAATCTTACCCCTGCTGTGCATTTACTCAGCCTTCCAAGTACTCTTACATTTTACCTTCACAGCAATTTTCTGAGGAATGAAAACGCAAAAAATATCTAACTTCAAAAACAAATACTCCACAAAGTAATGCAGCATGACAAGAATCACATGGCTGTTAATATAGGACACGGAACCTGGAGACCCCAAGACTTAAATGACCAGCCAACATACCCATCATTAACGAAGAAATGCACTCTAGTGTAACAGCAGAAATTACCCCAGGAGATAGCTGTATCTTACTCCTAACCACGCATATGCACAAGAACCAGATGTAAATGAAAACAGAAAAACCTGTCAGCCACTGTCATTCTTCCTTCCCTTCTCTCCTTCTGTCTTTAAAAGGTTTTTATGATACTTATTTTGAATACCATAAACTTCATTTAAAAATCATAATACCTGTTAGTATATCAGAGGATTTCAAAAAGTTAATGAAAGGGCAGGCATCTGGCATAGCAGTTAAAGACACTGCTTGTGACTCCTCTAGCCCATATCAACATGCCTGGCTTCAAATTCAGATCCTGTTGCACTCTCGATTTCGACTTCCTGCGCGTAAGCACCCCGGGAAGCAGCAGCAGTGGTTGAAATGGTTGGGTACCTGACACTCACATGGGAGATCTGGAATGAGTTCCTCATTCCTGCCTTTGGCCTGATCCAGCCTCAGCTGTTACAGGCATATGGAGACTGGACCGGTGGGTGGGAGGTCTGTCTCTTTCAAATAAAAATAAATGTATGATGTAGGACTTCAGGGAAACTGTATTGAAAGATATGGGGCTCGGCATGGTAGCCTAGTGACTCAAGTCCTCGCCTTGCATGTGCTGGGATCCCACATGGGCACTGGTTCATGTCCTGGATAATCCACTTCCCATCCAGCTTCCTGCTTGTGACCTGGGAAATAAGTCAAGGACCACTCAGTGCCTTGGGACCCTGCACCTGCGTGGGAGACCGGAAAGAAGCTTCTGGCTCCTGGCTTTGGATCAGCTCAGCTCCAGCCATTGTGGCCACAGCAGATGGAGGATCTTCCTGTCTCTCCTCCCTGCATATCTGCCTTTCCAATAAAAATAAATCAATCTTAAAAAATGAATTTTCCATTGAAAACAACTCTCATATTTACAAAGTTGTGTGATTAACACCGTGATCGAAACTCAGAACATGTTCAACAGGCCAACAAGGAACCCTGAAAACTTCACCAGTCACTGCTCCCTTTTATCCCCCAGAACTAAACACTCATCTACTTTCTATCTCTACACATTTGCTGATTCTGGACATTTCATGTGGAGGAAATCATACAATATATGATCTGTGGCTTTTCATTTGTATGTTTTTCAGGGTCATACATTTGGCAGCATCTTTTTTACCTTCATAATATTTGCCCATGGGTCTGGAGTACGTCAAATTAGACTAGACTCCAGCACCCACTGGTACTCATGAGAGCCAGAGTGGGTGTATAATGGGCTCGACTAGGTTTTGGCTCCCACCAGACCACGTAGAGGTGTCAGAACGTGGACTACGTGTGGCTGGTTTGTAACCCCTAACAGTAAGAAGCAGACTGGGTATGGGCCAATTGGACAAGGCTACTGTTTCTGCCAGGACAGGAGATGGACTAAGTCAGCCTGGGCCAATGATCCACTGGTGAGATCTGCCACTGGAAGGAGACACAATAAGAAACTTGGGGAATTCCTTTGTCAGGACGCAGTCCCTACAGGTGAACACAAGAACCAAGGCAAGAAACAGCCCAGCCCAGCCCAGGTTGTAGTACCTGCCAGCATACTTGTGGGTCAGGTCCAGGGGTGGGCCTGGCTGGGCCAGTTTATAACACCCACTGGCAGATCTAAGAACCAGGATTGGATGCAAAATGGGCTGGGTCTGGCCACACCACCAGCCAGTTCACATTAGGGCCGGGACTCTACTGTGCTGGGGTGGGCTGGGCTGGGCAGCAGCACCCACCAGCAAGAGCTGGAACAGGGACAAACCAGGCTGGCCAGGCTACAGCATCTGCTGGTAAATGCCAGGGTGAGATGAGCCATGCCAGACTGGACCACAGCATCCATCAGCATATGCAAGACAGCGAGAGGTGTACAAGCCAGGTAAGGGAGTGGGGGTGGGGGGGGCTCTCCTGCTGGGCCACTGCTCCTGCAGATGAGTGTGAGAGCTGGGATGGGGGCAGACTAGGCAGGGCAGGGCTACAACACCTTTTGGACTACATGTGAACTGGGTTAGGGGGACAGCCAGGCTTGGGTAACCGACTGTATACTGGTACAGGCATGAACAAGAGTAAGGGCAGGCAGGTTGGGCTTTGCAGCAGCAACAGCTGACAAATGCTGGAACTGGGGGCAAGTCCTGTCAAGCTACAATGCAGAACTACCTGGAGTGTCAAGATCCCGGGAAGAGAATGGGTCCATTGGGAGACTGTGGGCACCTCTCTAAGAGGCTGCAACTCCCACTGGTGAGCATAAGAATCAGGACTGGGACAGGCCTGGCTGGACAGGTGATGGCACCCAATAGCACGAGTGTGGGTTAGAGGGTGGAGTCAACCGGTTCAAGTTAGGCAATGCCCAGTGATATGTATGAGAGCTGAATATGTGGGACATACTGGACCAGTCCACTGCACATGCCACAGGCACCAGAGCTGGGGGCTGGTCCAGTGGGGGTTACTGAGGGGTCGCTGGGCTTCAGTTTCCCCTGGTTTACAGGAGGGCCCAAGCATGTGGTGGGCAGGATTGGACTGGGCCACAGCACTCACTGGCTTGCAGAAGGACAGAACAAACTAATCAACTACCACAGCGAAACTTGACAGCAACTTCTGGGCAAATGGAGACTGAGGTGGACTACGTCAGCCAATTGACCTTGAAAGGATTTCCTCACCCTTGGAGCAGTGAAACTATCTCAGAACTATGAAAACCACTTGGGCAAAACCCTCAGAACATGCTCCACAACAGGGACCCTAGGATGATATTGGGTACTGGGGAGGCTGGGTGTGGTCTCTCCAATTGTATCCTCCCAGCTCCCAGCTACAGGAGGAAGCAAAAGAAAATGCGTAAACAATGGTCTTTCCCACTTTCCCCTAACGCTTGACCCTTCCCACCCTGTTCAACTATGTAAACATCATCAAAAATAAAAATTAGGGAAGCAGTGGCCAGGGCACCAGCTGAGAGGCGCGGACTCTGGGGGGAGGTCCTGTGCCCCAGCCACATGGATGAGATTTTGCTCATGGTTTGCCCTGGATTGAGGTGTCCATGACGGTATTACCCGAGGAGGAGGAAATCTGTTCCTGGATAAAAAAAAGTCAGAGTTCTTAGCAGAGAAGATGGCGTAATCTACACTACGCTCCCAGGCTTGAAGACATGACAGCTAAGGAACACACATGAACTTGGGGTACATGGAAATGTGTGCACAGAAAAAGGAAATCAGTCATTCCTTCGAAGTAGGAAGGCTTTCCTCCCTGCCAAAATGGGCACATTCTGCTCAGTCATCATGTTTGAAAATCTCCAAGAACTGAAGAGACTGTCAGTGCAACCCTGTCATCGCCCTCGGGGTTACAGCCATATGCTCTGCCATGGCCATGATGGACTCTGTGCTGGGGTACTGGCCCTTACATACCACGGGAGGAAGTGTGAATTTTATCATGTTGATCAATTGGACTGTCATGATTCTTTATAATTACTTCAATGCCATGTTTGTTGGTTTGGGCTTTGTCCCTCTGGGGTGGAAACTGGAAAATTCTTAGGATACCATTTATCTCCAGTATTGTCAAGTCTGCCAGGCTTACAAAGCACCACGTTCCCATCACTGCCGGAAGTGCAACGGATGTGTAAGGAAGATGGATCATCATTGTTGTGGTTACCAAAACCATGCTTCCTTCACAGCTTCTCCTGTTACACCACTGGGTTGTATCCATGCTGCTTTCACTTTTGTTATGACCATGTACACACAGCTTTATAACCGGCCCTCTGGGTGGAACACAGGACTGACATGAGTGAAGCCTGGAGAGACCTTCTTCCAATCGTCCCCTTGGGTTAGTTGCATTTGCTGCCACTTTGTTTGCCTTGGGATTAGCGCTAGGAACTACAGTAGTTGGCATGTTATTTTTTATGCAGATGAAAATAATTCTCAGAAACAAAACTTCCATTGAGTCATGGATTGAAGAGAAGGCTAACGATTGAATTCGGTATTTATCAGCTAGATGAAGTTGTTGTTTTTCCTTATGATTTGGGAGATAGATGGAAGTGGTCTGGGTTTCACGTAGGAGAAGGCTGTCACCAGTATAGCTTAACAGTTTGCTACAAAGTAACAGGTGACTACAGTGTGGCCTGCTGTCCTCTGCATGAAGCAATGGAAAGCTCTTCACAAGCCCCTGCACTGAAGGGCCTCAGATACAGCTACAAAAGGGAAGTTCATCTTGGCCAAGAGGTTTACAATCCTGGTTATATGGAGACAAAATTCTTGATGATGCCTTTGTGGAAGGTGCCTCAAGAATCAGAGGCCAGTTCCCGAGAAACTGTGTGGACTGTCCCTGGATGCAGAAGCCAATCCCGCCCCAGAGGCGAGAAGGAAAACAGACAACCGCCATCTGCTCACCCCATTCACTGGGGTGAAGCTATTCTTTCAGGCCACTTCATTACTTGAAAATTGTACATAATCATTCAACAATTATGCAATGAACCTACCATGGGGAGGGCTTTCTTTTCCTCAAAGGTGCCCTAGTGCCATGATAAAATATTTCTGTTACCACTTTGACATGGAGAAGCCATTCTACATATGCCTTTGAATCCTACTCCTTGTCACCTCTTCTTCCCCAAAAAGGGGGGGAAAAATGTCACTGAGTAAGTCACAACTGAATTTTCTTGAGGATTTTTTGATGCGCTGCACACCCTGGAGCTCGCCTGCCACCGGGGCTCCCTTTGGCCAGAAGCACCTGCAGGTCACACTGCTATTTCCCCTCTGAGGAGATATTTCTTAAATAATATTCTAGATACTGTAGATCTTAAATCTGTCAGATTCAATATAAGCCTAGATTTGTTACCTGTCTTAATAATGCAGATTTTGTCAAATCAAAGATCAAGGGGCCCGGCACGATAGCGTATTGGTTTAAAAGTCCTTGCCTTGCACAAGCCAGGATCCCATATGGGTGCCGGTTCTAATCCCGGTGGCTCCAATTCCCACCCAGCTCCCTGCCTGTGGCCTGGGACAGCAGTTGAGGACGGCCCAAAGCCTTGGGACCCTGCAACCACATGGGACACCCGGAAGAGCTCCTGGCTCCTGGCTTCGGATTGGCTCAGCTCCAGCCATTGCAGTCACTTGAGGAGTGAACCATCAGATGGAAGATCTTCCTCTCTGTCTCTCCTCTCTGTATATCTGTCTTTCCAATAAAAATAAATCTTTAAAAAAGTAATGGATATTCTGTTTAAAAAATGAGGGCCCAGTGCAGTAGCGTAGTGGCTCAAGTCCTCACCTTGCACATGTCAGGATCCCATATGGGTGCTGGTTCACAATCCAGTAGCCCGGCTTCCCATCCAGCTCCCTGTGCTTGTGGCCTGGGAAATCAATCGAGGACGGCCCAAAGCTTTGGGACCCTGCACCCAGGTGGGAGACAAGAAGCTCCTGGCTTCAGACTGGCTCAGTATCAGCCATTGCAGCTGCCTGGGGAGTGAATCAGCGGACATAAGATCTTTCCCTGTCTCTCCTCCCTTCTATATATCGGACTTTCCAATAAAAACAAATCTTCAAAAAATTTTTAATAAAATTTTTTGTTGTTGTTGCTGTTTTAAAGATTTATTTATCCATTGGAAAGCCAGATATACAGAGAGGAGAGACAAAGAGGAAGATCTTCCCTCCGATGATTCACTCCCCAAGTGAGCGCAACGGCCGGTGCTGAGCCGATCCGAAGCAGGGAACCAGGAACCTCTTCCTGGTCTCCCAAGTGATTGCAGGGTCCCAAGGCTTTGTGCCATCCTCAACTGCTGTCCCAGGCCACAAGCAGGGAGCTAGATGGGAAGTGGAGCCACCGGGATTAGAACCGGCACCCATATTGGGATCCCGGGGAGTTCAAGGCAAGGCCTTTAGCTGCTAGGCCACGCTGCTGGGCCCCAAAAATTTTTAATAAAATGTTCAAAAAATATTAGTTCAACGTATGTATAGGTCACATTTGTTTATCAGCTAATAAGCATTTGGGTTGTTTTCTTTTTGGGGAAGGTGGTCATAAGACCACCATGAGCTTTTGTATATAAACTTCTGAGCAGACACACATGTTCATTTTTTTAGCACATATGTGGCATGAAACCCTGGCATCTGTTTGCTCAACACTGTAAAGAACTGTTATTTTCCAATGTGGCTACACACCATCTCCAATTCCAGCACAATTCCAACTTCTTCAACACCTTGCCAGTACTTGTTATTGTCGTTTTTTGAAAAAGTGTCTTCTAAAATAATAATTTGGGGCTGATGCTATGACATAGAGAATAAGCTGCGACTATGGTGCCAGCATCCCATATGGGTACTGGTTCAAGTTCCAGCTGTTCCACTTAGGATCCAGTTCCCTGCTAATGTGCCTGGGAGAGCCGTGGAAGATGGCCCAAGTCTTTGGGCCCCACATCCACTTAGGAAACCCACAAGTTCCTGTCTCCTGACTTCAGACTTTATGGCCACTTGGGGAGTGAACCAGAGAATTCAAGATCTCCATCTCTCCCCTCCTCTCTCCGTAACCTTGCCTTTCAAATAAACAATTCTTTTAAAAGTAATACTAAATTAACTTGTGTGACAAACAGGATTTCCTCATGTACTGAATCACTCAAAATGCCAGGGCAACACCAGCAGCTGGGAACACCATCCAGCTATCCCATGTGGGTGACAGGAACCCAACTCCCGAGTCATCACCTGCTTCCTCCCATTGTACGCACTGTCAAGAAAACGGAACGTGGAGTAGCGCCAGAATCTGAGCCCAGGCACTCCAGGACGAGGCTCTTCACCGCTGGGCCAGACGCCGATCCCAGACCCTGTCCATCTTTATTATGGACCTTTTGTGGATCTGAGATAGCATTTCACTGTGCCTTTAATTCACATTTTCCTAATAAGTAATGAAGTTGAGCATCTTTTCACGTGCTTATTTTCCATTTGTGTATCCTCTCTGGAAAAAAAATTAAATCTTCTACTCATTTAAAACATTTGGCTACCTTTTTACTACAAACTTAAGAGTTCTTCACACTTCCTACGGACAAGGTCCTGACCACGTGTACCATGTCTCCTTCACTGAACTGCCTTTTCACTTTCATGGCAGTATACTTGGACGTATAAAATTATGGCCATTAATCATGACAGTTAATCCTACTAATCTTTCCATTCACCTATGCTTTCGGTGGTAGTATGTCTAGTGCTTTTTGAGGTGAAACTTCTACCTTAAACAAATACTTGATATTTTGCATGAGATAAATTATAAACAAAATCAAAACGGTTGGGCCCGGCGTGATGGCGCAGTGGTTTAAAAGTCCTCGCCTTGCACGCCCGGGATCCCATATGGGCGCCGATTCTAATCCCGGCAGCCCTGCTTCCCATCCAGCTCCCTGCCTGTGGCCTGGGAAGGCAGTCTAGGACGGCCCAAAGCTTTGGGACCCTGCACCCGTGTGGGAGACCCGGAAGAGGCTCCTGGCTTCAGATCAGCATAGATCGGCCGTTGCGCTCACTTGGGGAGTGAATCATCGGAAGGAGGATCTTCCTCTCTGTCTCTCCTCTCTGTATATCCAGCTTTCCAATAAAAAAATAATAAAAAAAAATATTTTTTAAAAGTATATAAAAAATTAGAACAGTTGAGAAAAGTCTCAATCATAAAATACAAAATTAAAACAACCATGAAAAAAAACCTTTAAATAATGATGTCTTGCTAAATGTCAGGCACCTGCCACGTAAGTATGCTTCAAAGCAATCCTCTTACAGATTAAGCAACAACCAAATTATATACATGGGGCCAGTGCAGTGGTGCAGCAAGCTATTCATCTGCAGCACTGGCATCCCATATGGCTCTGGTTCCTGTCCCAGCTGTTCCACTTCCCCTCCAGCTCCCTGCTTACAGACTAGGAAGCAGCACAGGATGGCCCTTAGTCCTTGGGCCCCTACACCCACGTGGGAAACCCAGAAGCTGCTTCTGACTTCCAATTGGCTCAGCTACAGCCATTGGGGCCATTTGGGGAATGAATCAGCAGATGGAAGGTCTCTCTCTTGCTTTAATATCTGCCTTTGAAATAAAAATTTTAAAAACTGTATGCAGAAAGTTAATCTGTGTCTTAGGTCACACATTTAAGAGTCAGAACTGGAATTGTTCAATAGGACTCTATTATTTTGTGTTTCTGATAGTATACCATTAAATGGCAAAATGGAAAATCAACCCAAAGACCCTGATGTGGCACATGCTCCAAGGGTTCTGCCCAAGTGATTTTGATAGTTCTGAAATGCATTTGATCTTGTTGATCCAAGGATGAGGAACTCCTTCCAGTGTCCATTGGCTGACCTAGTCTCCATTCGCCCAAATGACAAACTAATTTAAAACCTTAAAATAGGGTCTAGCTTTGTGGCAAAGTAGTTAAATGACAGCCTGTAATGCTTGCACACAGGGGCTGGTCCACTTCCAATCCAGCTGCCTGCTAATGTACCTGAGAAAGCAGAAGATGGCCCAAGTGCTTGGAACCCCTGCCATCCATGTGGGAGACGCACACGAGACCCAGCGTTTCACACTGAGCACAGCCACTGCTCACTCTGGAGAGTGACCCAGCGATGAAGCTCGTTCTCTCTCCTCCTCTCTGTAATTCCGCTTTTCAAGTTAATAAATAAATACCAACTTGCTTTAAAAGACATCTTTTTTTTTTACACTACACATTGTCCCAATGGACTCAATTTTGAAGACAGCAGCCACGGTATTTTACACACTGCAAGAATTATCTTACCTGGAAGATTACCCTTTGATATGGTATCTGTATCCAAATTGTAGGTATCCTGGAGACGCAACAGAGCTTTGGCTGCCCCGACCTGATCTTCATCATTAGGGAAATACTGCCTCTGGATGGTCAGGTTAGAAATAAAGCCTGACACAGGAAGAAAAAAAAAGCAGAACTGTAGAGTCTCATGTGTTTCCAAAACACAATCTTTATAGATTTTCTTAAAATCCATTTATTACCATTTTCCATTATATGAAGTTCCACATCAGTAAGAAAAATATTAACTTATTAACCTTCCCAGATTCTTTCTAATATTGCCTAAGTAATCTGAGCTGACCATAATAAATTAGATCTGTCATGTTAGGGTAACACTGAGGTTTTAGTTACGTCATAATAGAACATAAGCCTCAGTGCCGGCTGCAGGAATGAACACATTTATGAATCTGAAGGTGACATTCAGCAGCAACAAGTTACACGTTCAGATAACAGATGGTACGTGAAATCTGTGCTCTTAAACAGTCTGTTTCCTTTTTCTATGTACCACACATTATATAAATAAGTGTATACATGAAGCTTGGTGGAATTCTTTGCATGGAATGAAGATATACTAATTATATATTTAAGAAAAAGAAATAAAGTTAGATCTAACCATCATATGTAATGTTTATCAGTCAAGATCTGCTGTAGATAAGAATTTCTTGAGGCCTGTGTTGTGGAGAGTGAGTTACGCTGCCAGCAGAGCACCGGTTGGAGTCTGGGCTACTCTGCTCCCTATCTTTTCCCCTTTAAGGCACAGGGGAAAATACCCCAGCAGATGATGGCCCAACGACCTGGGTTCCTGCCACCTCTGAAAACCGTGGCAGGGTCCCAGTACCTCAATTGTGCCCAGCTCTACGGACTTTAAAAGCTCCTGGAGAGCAAACCAGTGGATGGAAAGTCTGTCTGTTCTTTTCTGTTATTCTTCCTTTTAAATAAACAAATTTTAAGACTAACTTTAAAGATGTACATCACAGAAAAAAAATTACTGACCAATTATATAACCCCTAAGAATGGATGCTAAATCCTCGTTTAAAAATAAGTTTTTAAAAACTCAAAAGTAGTTTAAAATTTTAAATAACACAGGTGTCAAAATTTGCAAAAAAAAAAAATAGGTATGACACTTTCCTCTCTTCTCAGTTATAGTCAGCCACAAAAGACAAGTATTTTTATGTAAATGGAAATGTACAAATGAACAACTAGCCAAAGAGGGTGAAAGTTCACATCAAGCATATTTTTCACTTTTAAGACCAACTCTTACTAGCAGTCTACATGGAATTTTCCACAATTTTTTTCAGAAAACAATGCTATTTCTTATACACCATAACAAAATCCAAAAAGTAGTTTAAATCCTGTCTAATATGGGAAAAACATATACATAGAGGCACTATGGGATAACGACCACAGATTAAAACATCAGAGTCTCAAGATTAACATAAGGAATTATTTCAACTTATTACTTCAGATTCAACATACACACTCATTTTCCTAAGAATCTGCTCAGAGTATTTTATAGAGAAACTGATTACAAACATTTCTTTCAGAACAAACCTATAAGCACAAATAGTGAAGTATTCTTTCAAGATTTCCTGTCCTATTCATACTAGCTTGCTTCCCTGCTCTAAGACCCTGCCAAGCAGTCCTAGAATGCTTTATCTCTGTAGTTCACTCAGCACTTGCACTGGTATGCTCTCTTCTACTTTTTCTTTCTTTGCCATCCTCATTCATTCAACAAATACTGGAGTCTTTACTGTGTACTAAGCATAATCCTCTCCTCCTTAAACTCCAGACTTAATTTTCTGTGTCTATTACTGAGATACTAAAAACTCACTCCAACTATGATTTTGTTTTTCTTTTAAGCACATGAACTCATCACTATTGTTTACCGCCTGTTTTCCAACATGTTATCTGTATCAAGTGGAACCCTTCACTTGTTCATGGAGCTGTGGGGTAATGCTGTGGCAGAGTGGGTAAACTGTGTCCTGGGACAAGCATCCCAAAGCAGAGTGCCTGGGACGAGTCCTGCCTGCCTCTGCTTCAGACCCAGGCTCCTGTGTCATACAGGGGAGGCAGCACATGACTCAAGTGCTGAGACCCTGCCACCAATGTGAAACCCTTGTTGCTGGCCTTGCCTAATCAAGCTCTAGCTACTGTGAACCAGCACATGGAAGATGGTTCTATAACCCAAGATTTATTTATTTTTATTGCAAAGTCAGAGATTCAGAAAGGAGGAGATACAGAGAGGAAGATCTTCCATCCACTGATTCACTCCCCAAGCAGCTGCAATGGCTGGAGATGAGCCGATTCAAAGCCAGGAACTAGGAGCCTCTTCTGGGTCTCCCACATGGGTGCAGCATCCCAAAGTTGTGGGCTGTCCTCGACTGCTTTCCCAGGCTACAGGCAGGGAGCTGGCTAAGAAGCAGGGCCACTGGGACACCAACTGGCATCCATGCAGGCTCCTGGCATGCACAAGCCAAAGACTTTACCCACCAGGCTACCACACCAGGCCTAATCAATAGCTTTTAAAAAGTGAGTTTATGGCCATACCACCCTGAACGTGCCCGATCTCATCTAAATGTAAGTTTTCCCCAGGCATTATGATGGCTGTGTTCTACCCCACATGTCTGGAGTCCACCTCCAGCTCCTGTCCCTTACTTGTTACAGCCCAGAGCCTGGGAGGTTCTGGTGACTGCTCAATTAAATGGATTACTTTTCACCATGTGGGAAACTTGGATTAAGTTCCTGGCTGCAGACCTCAGCCTTGGACCTGGGCAGTTACAGGCATTGGGGAATAAACCAATCAATGGAAGCTCTCCTTGGCTGCCTCTCCACTCCTCAAAATTTTACAAAGCATTAAAGGTAAGTTTACTTTGCTGCAAAAATGTTTTAAATCCAAGCATGTTTTTCCTAAATGCATTTTCCCATGAACTCTTTGAAGAACTCATGTAAAACAAACCTAATTCATAACACTAAGGAAAACACAACTAACTCTTTATCATTATCACTGAATTATTTTAAAACTTGTACATAAATTCTTAAAGCTTGAAGAAATGAAAGTAAAATGAAGCTATAGACCAAAAAAATCTGTACATTCTTATTCTCTATAAAAAAAAGTCTTAGCTACTAACAGCATAAATTATTTTTTAATCAAAGAATTGAAGAACCTGACTAGATTAACTCTAATCAAAACCAATGCACCCAAGCAATAATTCACTTACAATACTGAACACGATGCCCGAGAACCACGATTATCACTCATTTCAGCATTTCTTTTGTTCAGTTTTGGCACTTCTAAGAACACTGAGCGCACGGTCTTGCTCCCTCAGGCTTACCGTCGGACATGTCCTTCAGGACGAGGTTCTCCAGCTCACTCCACTCAGTGTTCAGGCGCTTCACCAACTTGAACGCATTCACAGGATGCCCAACGAATCCTTCGGGATCTTCCGTTGCTGTGCTGGTGAGCAGATCTAATTTCTCTGCCCATCTACAGATAAAAGACACAAAACTGCAATTAGTAACTTGTTAGAAAAAAAACTACTTGCGATGTTTCTGAATTAAATAATACCTATGACTTCTTCATAAAATAAAATTATAAAGGTCCTTTAAAAATCAAGGTCCTCCTTGGAGCGTGCCTCACATTGGGGACCTGGGATGGGAGAGAGGCTAGATGGGGTTTCTCCCTTTATTTCTCCCCTGACACCAGACACACGGAAAAAAGAATGATATTAGTGTGAAAACAATGGTATTACCCACTTTCCCGTAACCCTTTACCCTTTGTATCCTAAGTAACTAAGTAAGATTATAAAAAAATAAATTGAAAAAATAAAATCAAGGTCCTCTTACAAAACAAAATCTAACTTTGCAGATAATAAGGCTTTTTGTTTTATTTCTGCTTCTATCAAATTTATAGTTACTATCTTTATTAAATGTTGTTACAGGATCCTTCTAAATAAAATCTAAAAATTCATTTACTCATTACAGTCAAATAACTGATTATTACTCCATGTAATACAAATGAACGACACAAAATCAGTGCATGTTAGTTTTAACCAAATCTTTGCATCCAATAATATCTAGAAATTATACTTGCATTTTAAAACAAAAACTGGATACCTGGCTACTTATTAAGACACAGGTTATTAGGATTATCATCAACCTGAGTCAATTAAACAAGCTAGCATTTGAAAAAATATATATGAAGTAAATAATACTAAGCATACTGATTCTGAAGCATCTACAAGGGAACCTTAGGAGTGAAATACAAACACAACTTGTAAGCCAGGTGAGCAAGCTGACTGCGGTCACCAGCAGCAGCACTGGCAACCAGCCAGCCAGTTCCCCAAGCCAGCCCTGTCTCCACATCAACCCGTTTTCTTCCACATAAACCCGGGACCAGGCCTAATTTGCATTCTGTGCTTTTAGTCATTTCAACCAATTAGAATGAAACTGACAGCTCTAACTTCTACTCAAACAATGTTTAATTCAGAAAACATTAAGGTAGACTCAGTCACAGTAAATAAAACTCCCGTTTACTTTTTTATCTGTTCCAATTTGTCCTCTTCTGCCTTAATGTAATCTTTCAGAGAAGTCACCAGATCTTTCTCAGTGTAGATCAAGTCAGTCATCTGACCTAGAAGGGACAGAGAGGAAGGAAGTTATCAAACACGTTCATCCACACAAGTATTACACAATGCTTTAAGAATGATCAGGAATGCTCAGGTATGTTGGGAACATTTATCATTTTGTCACCTTTTTTCTACTAGACAAATCAAAGTCAACAACTTTCCTAATCATGAATTCCAATTTGATTTTCAAGCTACTTAATTTTGTAGGCTTGGACAATGCTGACAGATTGTCTTTTCTTCTGTAAGTGCACTTGTAAATTAAAAACAACACCATTGGGAACGACACAATGGCTCACGGGCTAAATCCTCACCTTACAAGCACTAGGATTCCCACATGGGTGCCAGTTCATGTCCCAGCTGCTCCATTTCCCACAAAGCTCCCTGCTTGTGGCCTGGGAGGGCACTAGAGGATGGGTCAAAGCCTTGGAATTCTACACCTCCATAGAAGAGATGGAAGAAGCTCCTAGCTCCTGGCTTTGGATCGGTTTTCCTCTGGCAACTAAAGCCACTTGGGGAATGAGCAAGCGGATAGAAGATATTTGTCTCTCTTTGTCATCATAAATCTGATTTAGCTTACCAGTAAAAATTAAAACCCTAAAAAAAGCCTAAAACAAAAACAAAAAAAACCTACTTCCCAAAGACCAGTTATTTCACTATTTTTACCCTCTCTTTTGTTTTTTTTTTTTTTGTTTTTTGTTTTTTAAGATTTATTTTTATTATTTTTTCATTGGAAAGGCGGATATACAGAGAGGAGAGACAGAGAGGAAGATCTTCCATCCGATGATTCACTCCCCAAGTGAGCGCAACGGGCCGATACTATGCCGATCCGAAGCCAGGAGCCTCTTCCGGGTCTCCCACGCGGGTGCAGGTTCCCAAAGCTTTGGGCCGTCCTCGACTGCCTTCCCAGGCCACAAGCAGGGAGCTGGAAGGGAAGCAGGGCTGCCGGGATTAGAACCGGCGCCCATATGGGATCCCGGGCGTGCAAGGCGAGGACTTAACCACTTGCGCCACCGCGCCGGGCCCAACCCTCTCTTTTGTTTTTTAAAAGTAATTTGCATAAACAAAAATTACATTAAAAAGTTTTAATTCATTCTAAATGACTAAATATGTTATTTAAAAGAATTTAACATTTTAAATCCTGAAATCAAGTGTCATAAATATATAACACTCATGATTTAGTTAGCACTACAACACTACAACAATAAAATCGGGCAACAAAATGAAGAAAATGTCTTACTCTAGACAAAGTACACCTTAAAGAAACAAGGATATGTATCAAACTATAAGGAACATTTTAGGAGCAAGAGGACATAGAGAGGTCTTAGACTCTACCTACTGTGTTTTTTATTTTTTCCTCATTATTTTTAAAGAATTTATTTATTTTTATTGGAAGTCAGATTTATACAGAGAAGGAGAAACAGACACAAAGATCTTCCATCCTCTAATTCACTCTTCAAGTGGCTGCATCAGCTGGAGCAGAGCTGATCCAAAGCCAGGAGCGTCTTCTGAGTCTCCCACGCGGGTGCAGGGTCCCAAGGCATTGGAATGTCCTCGACTGCTTTCCCAGGCCACAGGCAGGGGGCTGGATGGGAAGTGGAACCACTGGGATTAGAACCGGCATCCATATGGGATCCCAGCATGTGCAAGACGAGGACTTTAGCCACTAGGCTACCACACTGGTTAAAGGGTTTTTTTTTTTTCCAGATAAGATCTTTTAGAATGCAGGAAGTAAAAATGTTTCAGCCTTTGTGAACATGATATTTGCTTTTATTTATTTAAAAACATTTTTTAAAAGTACATGTTACATGCAAAGTAAGTCAAAAATTAAGACTCACCTATTGAAGTAAAAAACCCTGGATGAGCCAAAGATGGAGCAAGTAGAATCCCTGCTATTAAAATAAACCAGATCATCTTGGAAGACTTAGTGACACAGGCTCACACACCTACAAGAGAGATACAACCATCAATAAAAACAAATCCATAGGAAACATCCCTTACCTATTCTTTCCGCAAATAAAAGTCAAAGTCCAAGTCTAGCTACAGAATTAATGTTAATTTAATACTATGATTCATGTTACCGTGACATTTCAAGAAAAACATAAATGTACACTATACGATTAATAATTCAACCCAATTTTTAAAGTTACTATTGTAACTGGAGTAATTGAACAATAGTATTAATATAGCTTAAAAAGTTTTCTTGAAGCACTTCCCATAAAAAAAAGAGAGAGAATCTTACATTAAAATAATTTTGGTGTCAACATTAATGGCTTAGCAAGTTAATCCAATACATGTGGTGGCCAGCAACCCATAAGTGCACTGGTTCAAGTTTCAGCTGCCCCACTTATGACCCAGCTCCTTGGAAATGACCTGGGAAGCAGTCAGTGGAGGATGGCCCACGTCCTTGAGCCCCTACACCCCTGTGTGAGACTCAACAGCAGCTCCTGATCACAAAGCTTCAGACCTGCCCAGCCCTAGCCTCAGTGACAATTTGGGGAGGAAATCAGCAGATTGAAGATCTGTCTCTCCTCTCTCTCATTCTTTTAAGTAAATAAATTTTTAGGAAAAAAAATTGCTTAAATATTACCAATTCCTTTTTAAAAATAGGCAATTGTTTTACAAAAACAGAGCTGTTTAGTTCTTAAAATTACTAATTGGTCTTTTTCCATCAATACTTCAAATTCTAAAATAAATAGAAATAAAATGGGACTGGCACCAAGCATTGTAGGCTAAGCATCCATCTGCAGCACCGATATCCCATATAGGTGCCGATTCATGTTCCAACTTCCCCACTTTCAATCCAGCTCCTTGCTTACGGACTGGGAAATTACCACAGGATGGCCCTAGTCCTTGGGCCTCTGCACTCACATCAGAGACCCAAAAGAAGCTCCTGGCTTCAGATTTGCCAGTTCGAGCCCTTTGTGGCTATTTGGGAAGCAAACCAGCTGATCAATGACGCTCTATTCAGTTGTCATAAATACATAAATCTAAATAATCAATGTAGAATTTTATTGTTGATATGTGAAAGGGGGTGTCAGGTAGAAAGTGGGTGTAGCAAGTTAAGTTTCTACCTGCACTGCCAGCATCCTATAGGGAACAGTGGGAGTCCTGGAGGCTCTACTTCCAATTCAGCTCCCTGCTAATGTACCTGGGACAGCAGAAGATGACCTAAGTATTTGGGCCCCTGCCTCCCACATGGGAGATCAGCAGCTCCTGATTCCAGCCTGGCCCAGCCCTGTTCACTGAGGTCATTTGTGGAATGTCTCTCTCTCTAATTCCATTAAAGCTAGGCAAGTGTTATACTGCTGCTGGGAGAAAAAGCGGTCAATAGCTGGCAGGCATTCTAGGCCTGGATAATGTCAAATTTGTGTTATTTATTCCAGTGTGCCAGTATAGATGCCTATATTTTTTTAATTAACAAAAAATTGGTGGGGAATTCAACTCAGGGTCCTTGTTGCTACCGCTACCTCTGGGCCCCACCAGAAGATGACCCCAGGGTCCAAAATAGGGGTAGGGGAATGTGTGGACATGGGGCTGCTGAGAGAGTATCTTACAGGTGTGGAATGACTTTTTGGGGCTTCCAAGGACTGGGCCACTGTACTCCCAGGTAAACAAGGGAGCTGAGAATGGGTGGTTTTGAGGGGGGCATGTCTGGATCAGAACAACACATCCATCCACATGGGAGACCTGATGGGAGACCTGGGCTAGGCTTGTTGGCATCACCCACTGCCTGCCAGCGCATGCCTGGCAGGGATAGGCCACAGTAGCCACCAGTGAGTGTCGAGGCAGGAGAGGGGCCATCAAGTATAGGCCATGACAATAACTGGCATGTGAGAGAACCAGGTCTGGGGGCAGATTTTGTGGAAGACATTGTGGGTTCACCTCCATGGGTTTGCACGGGAGCTGGGGAGGGTGACCAGCCAGGCTAAACATGACCATGCACTCACGGACACTCATGGTAACTGGGGTTGGGAGCAGGTAGGGCTGGATGTCCAGCATGTGGACATCACTTGTTCACGCTCAAGCTTTCAAAATAAATCAATCCAAAAAGAGGGGTGTTCTTCTAAAACTGACTACAGTGATTTATGGTGGGGTAACTTTAACATACTGACTTCATCTAATACAAAACAAAAATGGATGTTAAATGGATAAATGGTGTGGTGTATGAATTGCATCTTAATGGTGCTAGTGAGTTTTACAGTTTTATTTATTTTGTTCAAGGGACAGAATGACAGACAGAGCTCCTAGCCACTGGTGCACTCGTCAAATGCCCACATTTGCTAGGGTGGAGCTGAGAATGGAGCCAGGTGCTAGGAACTTGGTCCAGGACTCCCACGCGAATGGCAGGAAAGCAACTATGTGAGCGTCTCTCTGGGTCTGCACTGGTAGGCAGCTGCAGCTAGAATCAGTAATCAAACTCAGGCACTCAGACACAGTGTGGGCATCCTAACCCCTCAACCAAATGCCCACCCAGTTTCTGTTTTTGAGTTATAGTGATCCAAAAAGAATAAACAGCCCTATTTAAACCGTATGTTCCTTCTAAAGACCCAGTCTTAAGTGTTCTCTATTGTGTTAAAAATTTTAAATCTTTATTTTAAGACTTATTTTTATTGAAAAGGAAGATCCAAAGAGAGGAGAGACAGAGAGGAAGATCTTTTATCTGCTGGTTCACTCCCTAAATGGCTACAATGGCTGGAGTTGAGCCAATCTGAACCCAGGAGCTTCTTCTGAGTCTCCCACATAGGTGCAGAGTTCCAAGGCTTTGGGCCATCCTCCACTGCTTTCCCAGGCCATAAGCTCGGAGCTGCCTTGGAAGTGAAACAGCCGGGACAGGAACTGGCGCCCATATGGGATAATGCCACTTGCAGGTAGAAGATTAGTCAATTAAGCCATCGTGCCAGCCCCTCAAAATAAAACTTCTTAACCTGCCACACATCTATGGCTTTTCCCCCTTCTAAATCTAGCATAACATTCTGTCTTTTCTCTCTGTAGCACTGACTTCTAAAGGGGAAGTTATCAACTAACCAACAGAAAGACTTCACCTTGCTTTCCCTTCATAATGTCCAATAGTGGACATTAACTTAACATCTCAGTGTGTCTGTCCCATCCTAGGTTGCCTTTGGTTACTAGGACTAGCCAGTTACCCTGTTCTTTTTGTGCCAGCACCTCTGATTCCTTCCTGGGTGACTTCACCTATGCCTCAAGTCCACAGTGAAAGCTCTCTATTCCACAAAAGCTAGAAAAGAACACCACTTGAATGAAACTTAATAAAAATATATCACCACAAAAACTACATTCTCAAAGTGCTTCTAAATCTCCTCCCTCAAAGTTGCTACAAACTTCCAGATTCTTCCAGAAACACACAGCAGTGAGACACACTGCTTTCTTGGCTGCCTTACAGTGACTTGGGGAAAGCTTCTAGAATGTAGCAGATGCAAACACTTCCTTTCCTGGGCTCCTGCCAAAGCACAGGCTTTTTCCAAATTCTGGCAGTCTAAAAAGTCTAGAATATTCTCACTGACTAAAAACATTGTAATAGGTTCCTTTGTTTAAAAAAAAATTATTTCCAGAATATACAAATGCTTTCACTTTTCTAATGAAATGCCAGTCATAAATAGTGTCTCAACCTTTAACTGAATTTGTATTTGCCAGATAAAAGGTCATTTTTCATTGTTAAAATATAAGCTGTCACTATGGCTTCCTTTTAATCTTTCTTTGTATTTAAACTTCACTGTGAACCAACAACCATCAGCCTGCAGAAATAAGAAGCTTAAGATGGCATTTTTCTCAGAACAGCATGAAAATTATATTGTAGGAATGATAAGTAGAGTTCAGCTACAAGCTCAAAGTATTGCTCATCAAGCATAAATAAACTTGTAACTTGTACCACGATTCAAAATAAATTATAGATGGATTAATCGGTTATACTAAATAAGACAAATAAATGTTACAAAAACTCTGAAAGCAGAAAACTTTAAACTGAAAAATGAAACTATCAAAACTATATGGATTTCAAACACAAAATAAGTTATATGTTAAAAAAAGTATAAATTACAAATGAGGAAGCTAAAGAAAACAAACCTTTTAAGGAGTTCATATAAATTAATGCAAAACCACTATGACACTAAAGGATAAGTAATTCTAAAAGTCATGTAAAAAATAGGAGAAAAATTTCTATGACAAGTTAAAACAGGATATCACTTCTAACCATCCAAGCACTAGCCAAATTCAACAATTAAAGTTATGTAATAATAGTTTCATATGTCACAAAATCCTCTAACTTCTGAAGGTAAAGAAGTAAACAAAGATTTAAAAATCAGTGTCCTGGCACAGGAGTTGAGCAGTCCAGGTCTGCTCTTCCCCATCAGAGTGCCCAGGTCTGAGCACAGGCATTGGGAGGCAGAGCTGGTATCTCAAGTAACTGGGTTTCTGCTGGACTAAGTTCCCAGTTCTGGCTCCGGTCTTGGCCCAGTGTCTGCCATCGTGGGCATGTGGGGAGTGAGCTTTCTCCTACTGTGTCTCACGCCAATTAAAAAAATAAATAGGGCCCGGTGGCGTGGTGCCCTAGCAGCTAAAGTCCTCGCCTTGAACGCACCAGAATCCCATATGGATGCCGGTTCTAATCCCGGCAGCTCCACTTCCCTTCCAGCTCCCTGCTTGTGGCCTGGGAAAGTAGTCGAGGATGGCCCAATGCTTTGGGACCCTACACCCGCGTGGGAGACCCAGAAGAGGTTCCTGGCTCCTGGCTTCAGATTGGCGCAGTACTGGCCATTGTGCTCACTTGGGGAGTGAATCAGCAGATGGAAGATCTTCCTCTCGGTCTCTCCTCCTCTCTATCTCTTTGTAATAAAAATAAATAAATCTTTAAAAAAATAAAATAAATAAGGAAATACTGTCTTTTTAAAACACCATATAACCCTAGAGGAATCTGTGTTGAATCAAGTTTTCACTAATACACAACAATCAAAGCAAAGGGAAAATTTATTATCTTAACTATACAAAAAAGAATATGCAGAACAAAATGTAGTTATCTCTGTACTGAACATTAGGTGACTTTTTTCACTACCTCTTATTTTTTATGTCCTATAGTTTTCAATGACAACAAATTAACTTCATACAAAGTAAAACTAAAACATCAACTCCCATATTAAGACATACTAAACCTTTTAAGAAATAATGAACTATTAACAAAAACCAAAAAAAAAAAACACACACACTTTTGATTACATTTCACTTTCTGACTGTAGAAGCTTCCAGATTTCTCTCCTTCAGACAGTTGAGCCTCCTAGGAAACAGCCCAGTTCCCCATCAGTGAACGACCTTGCAGAGCAGCACTGGCCCAGTCCTTTCCCGAGAGAAACACGAGGCCAAGATAAGGCCGGTCGCTGACCCGCACCTCCACGAACACGACGAACACGACGGCTGAGGGTGGGACAGTGAGGGCGAGAAAGCAGCTCTCTGGGGAGTCCTGTGACCACGTTCAAAGTCATACACAGATGAGCAGTTCCAAACCCGGAGACCTGATTATTTGCAACTATTGCTTTCACTCTATGAGCTGCCCAAGATATCTCGCAACTCAGCTGACACAACCCATAAATACCTTTTTGTTCTTCAGCTACCTGTAGTTGTATTTCCATAATTTGTCATAAAGGTCAGACCTTGTAACATTACTCCAAACTACCATGCCATCCTCTTCAAAGATAGTTAATAAAAAGGGACCTGTCGAGCAGAGTCTCGCCCTCAGCTACATCAGAAGCAGTGTACAGATCTAGGGTAGCTAGCTGACAGAAGGTGATTCTCATCTGGAATATTAGACTCATTAAAATCACACGAAAGGTATTCTGCTGCCTTTCCAATAAAAATAAAATAAATCTTTAAAAAAAAAGATTATTCTATCGCTTCTCACTCTTGGTTAACATCAAGTGTAAAATAGGTTATTCTTCAGGTTATCTTGTATAAATATATTGTTGACTTTCCAGCTCCTCTAAGAAATGATTCCTCTAATGTTATAATACAAGGTTTCATTTGTCTTAACTGTTGAGTAGAACCCTATTAGTTATACCTCTTTATCAATCACAGGTCCTTAAAGTCTAATATTTTATTTACAATAATTCTCATTTTCTCTTATTTCCACTTTAATTTGGTTAGTAGTTTACAAAGCAAATATTACAAGGCATCTAAGATTCAAGTATCCCCAAAAAAGACTAATGACTATAAAATAAGCTAAAGTAAAAATGTCTCCTGTTTCGGGCCCAGAGCAATAGTGTAGCAGCTAAAGTCCTCACTTTGAACGAACAGGGATATCATATGGCCGTCAGTTCTAATCCCAGCAGCTCCACTTTCCATCCAGCTCCCTGCTTGTGGCCTGAGAAAGCAGTCGAGGATGGCCCAAAGCCTTGGGACCCTGCACCTGTGTGGCGCACCTGCAAGAAGTTCCTGGCTCCTGGCTTCGGATCGGCACAGCACTGGCCATTGCGGTCACTTGGGGAGTAGACCATTGGACAGAAGATCTTCCTCTCTGTCTCTCCTCTTCTATGTATATCTGTATCTGCCTTTCCAGTAAAAATAAATCAATCTTTAAAAAAAAGTCTGTTTCATTTCATCAAATAGAATAAATAAAATTACAGGGTCAAAGTTAATAATAATCTTCTTTATAGTCTTCTTTAAAAAAATTTTTTTTTAATTTTTATTGGAAAGTCAGATATACAGAGAGGAGAGACAGAGAGGAAGATCTTTCCTCAGATGATTCACTCCCCAAGTGGACGCAATGGCCAGGGCTGAGCCGATCCAAAGCCAAGAACCCAGAACCTCCTCTGGGTCTCCCACGCGGGCACAGGGTCCCAAAGCTTTGGGCCATCCTGCTTTCCCAGGCCACAGGCAGGGAGCTGGATGGGAAGTGGGGCTGCCGGGACTAGAACTGGCACCCAGATGGGCTCCAAGAGTATGCAAGGTGAGGACTTTAGCCACTAGGCCACCGCGGTGGGCCCTGATAATCTTCTTTGAAAGACAAATATCAAGCAACATTCCTGACAGAACATGCCTTAACTTGGAAAAAAAAAAAATGGCAAATAGGAGGAAGGAGAAAGGAGGGGAAAAACGAGTCAAAGATCTAAAGACAAACGATGGACAGTTACTGATATTTTGGTTCTTGGTTCATGAGTGTTTATTATAGAACTTCCTCAAAGACAGATTTTTTTATTTGAAAGGCAGCATGACAGAGAGGGAGGAACACAGAGCCAGAGCATGAGGGAACTCTCCCACCTACTGGCCCATTTCCTAAATAGCCACAGCACCCTCTGCTGAGCCAGGCACCGCTGTTGGCTCTCTCACATCAGTGGCAGGCACCTAAGTTTTAGGCCATCGTCCACTGCCTTCCCAGACACAGGAAGTCCGCAGCGGGAGCCGGAAGTGGGAGCTGAACTCTGGCACTCCTGTACAGCATGATCAGGGTGCCAATGGGGTGTGAACTGCTAGGCTACGTGGGAGGCAGCTGTGATGGCTCACATGTGAAACCTGGGTTGATTTCTCGGCTTCTGGCATTAGCCCTGCCCCAGCTGGGACTCTGGGTATTTGAAAGAGTGAACCAGTGGATGCAAATGTTCTTTTTCCCAAAAAATTCTAAAAAAGTAAATCCCAAGTGAGCCATTTACCAAAACATAAAATTTCTGAACACTGCTTCTTTCAGGAAAGTCTAGTTATACTCTCAACATATCAGTCAAACCTGGGCATAGATTTTACAACAGCTCCACTACAACGTAAACATTGATTGAGTTGTCAGGATTCACTGAATTTTAAGTGCAAATTATTCAACGAATTACTACAGCAGGGTATCTGGCAAACAATCTTGTTAGCCTTTCAGTCTGTTTTCTTGTAAGAAACTGCAAAATCCAAGAAAATAGCTATCTATCCCAGACAAACCATTTAAAAGTAAAACAGACTAAAGAATGCTTGAAATTCTAATCTAAATTTCCTCTGAAATTACAGATTTTCATAGGGCTCTCATTACCAGCCTGACCACACCCTGCTCACTTGCTCCAAACCCTCGGTCAGAGAGCTGCACACTTCAATGGGCTGTCCCTCAGAGCGCACATCCAGCTGTTCCTCTTCCTGACATCTGTGCCAAAAACTTCCATCTTTCTGACAGATTGCACGGTCGTCACAAGGGCCAACAGGAATCCAGGCGATCACGACGTGCTCGGGATCAGGACTTGGCAGGCTGTTTCCACCCACAGAAGATGAATTTTTCCAAGACAACTAAGTGTGATTACTAACACAACTAGCTGTAGTTTTGTTCTTCCTTATAACTGTCATTTGTTTTAACTAAGTGAATTCCAGCCATGATTTTGCTCTCAAGAGAGTGAGCCACAAGTCTAGAACTTAAAACACAATGAGTAAATGTCTAATATTACGATGACGGTGCACCAATACTCAGATATCAGGCTGCTTTTTCCCCACCTTTCTGAAGTTGAGCAATGAACTCAGTTGTTGACCTGATGCCAGCTGAATAGCGTTTCAAGATTCATACTGGCAGTCAGCTCTATGTCAAAATATTGTCTTTATCTGAAAGTACTAAGCTTTTCTTAAGAACAAGGTTTTGTCAAAGACCCAAGTCTTCTCTTATTAAGAGCCATAAATGACTTCACATGCAGATACATACACACACAAAATCCAGCAATTAAAAAGCAGCCAGAGTTCAAAAGTTTAAACTCTTAAAACTAGCTTTGTTTTCTAATTTGGAGAGAGCTAAATCAAAGACTTTATTATATGTTAAAGTTTATTTTTCTTGCAAAAGGCAGATAAACAGACAGAGAACAAAGTGAGAAAGCAGCATCTATTGGTTCACTCCCCAAACAACAGCCAGATCTGAGCTGATCCAATCTAAAGCCAGGAGCCTCCTCTGGATCTCCCATATGAGAGCAGGAGTCCAAGGACTTGGTCCACTCTCTTATCAGGCCATAAGCAGAGAGCTGGATCAGAAATGAGAGAGCTGGATCAGCAGCTGGGACACAAACCCCCTATACGGGATGCCTGTGCTTGTAAGGGGAAGATTAGCCAATTGAGTCACCAGACCAACTCCAACTCATTTCTATATATAAAGATACATGTAAACGTATATTTAAAAATTTAAAAATTTAGGGGCCAGCACTGTGGCATAGTAGGTAAGTGTAATGTCTATGACGCAGGCATCCCTTATGGGCACTGTTAAGGGCATCGGTTCTAGCTCTGACTGCTCCACTCCAGGAACCCAGCTCCCTGCTTATGGCCTGGGAAAGCAGCGGAGGGCACCTCTGGGACCCTGCGCCCAAGTCTGAGATGAGGAAGAATATCCTGGCTCCTGGCTTCAGATCAGCTCAGCTCTGGTCAATACAAACATTCGGGGAGTAAACCAGCAGATGGAAGATTTCTCTAGCTCTTCTCTAAAAATTTGTCTTTCAAAATAAAAATAACTTTAAAAATCTACTAAACACTATTTAAGAATTTTAAAATGTCCATGCTTTTACTGAATTTCTAGATTTCCTTTACTGAACTTCACTGAGCTTTCTTTAGTAAGCAGTTTTAATAATAATTTTTAAAAAATCTACAAACAAGATACATTTAAAAAGTAAATTCAACTCATGGGTACAGTTAAAAAAAAAAATCCAATGCCAATCTGCACAGATTAACTTTACTAGGAGGCATAATGTTACCTTCAATTCCTTTTCCCTCCTAATTTCAACCACTTTTGATTTAAACAAGTTCTGATAAGACAATTTTAGTTTCTTTACTACTAAAGATACAAATGAAAAGTTTAAAAAAGAAGTACAGAATACCACTTCAGATTTTTCTAAATTTGAGGAATACTAGGCAAAGGCAAGCAATTCCAAAAGGAAAAACAGTCAATGAAACTTTACTTGTTGAAGACTGATTTTTTTAAAAGCAGCCATGCTATTTTAAATACCATTTGAAGACAAATGATATTCCCTTTACAAAAAGAAATTCACAGGCCTGGTGTCGTGGCCTAGTGACTAAAGTCCTCGCTTTGAAAAGGCACCAGGATCCCATATGAGCGCCGGTTCTAGTCCCAGCAGTCCCACTTCCCATCCAGCTCCCTGTTTGTGGCCTGGGAAAGCAGCTGGGGTCGGCACAAGGCCTTGGGACCCTGCACCCGCGTGGGAGACCCGGAGGAGCTCCTGGCTCTCAGCTTCGGATCGGTGCAGTACCGGCCGTTGTGGTCACTTGGGGAGTGAATCATTGGACAGAGAATCTTTCTCTCTGTCTCTTTCCTCTGTGTGTCTGACTTTGCAAAGAAAATGAATAAATTAAAAAAAAAAGGAAATTTACGTAAAAATCAGCCATATTAGAAAAAAAAAGTGCAGTTCATCCACCATACCAACAAGTATGTTAATTCTTTGGGAATACAGTTACGAAAATTTTGAGATTTACTTATTCAAAAGGTAGAACAAAAGAGGGAAAAACAGTGCAAGTAAGCAATCCTCCCCCCATGCTACATTCCCCAAAAGGCTCCAACAGCAAGGGTGGGCCAGGCTGAAGCCAGGATTCCAAAGTCTCTCCCAGGGGTGATACTGGTCCACATACTTAGGCCACTATCCACCAACTTCCCAAGAACTTTAGCAAGAAACTAGGACTGAAGCGCAGCAGCCTGCCAGCTGGCGCTCCAATGTGGTACACTAGTATTGCAAGCAGTTGCTTGACCAGTGGCACAACACTGCCCCCTTAAGAAAATACTCCAAGTGGACACTGCCTGATGACTAGGACACCCATAAACCACGCTGGAGCCCCCCGAGTTCAGCGCTCAGTTCTGGTTGCCGCTTCCTGCTAGCACTGACCTCTACGGCATTCACAACAGCTCCAATGGTGAATCTGTCACCCACAGGGAGATGGAACTGAGACTCCAGCTCCCGATTTTGGCCTCAGTCCAGCTTTGTGCATTGTATGTGGGCAGTGAACTAGAGAATAGCAACTCCATTCATCTCTCTCCCTCTTTGCCTCTCAAATAAAAATAAATAAATAAGAGCAAAAGATGTAAATGTTTCTCAAAAAAAAAAGCTTACAAAAAAATAAGTACATGAAAAAAAAACACTAATTTGGGGTTTCTTTTAGGAAAAATTAAAATGTTCTAGTATTGATTTTTGTGATGATAAAACAACTTCACGAATATACTGTAAGTCATTACAACTATACTGAAAGGACAAACTCTGTGGTACCTGAAAGACATTTCAATAAGCCTGTTAATAAAAAGAAATCCGTATAAATTCTCATTTGTCTGAGACTATTCAAGAATGGTAGTGCTGGGTCATGTCACAAATTTATGTTTAGCTTTGTAAAAAGCCATCAAATGTCCTTCCACAGTAGCTAACCAAGCACATTCCCATCAGCGGCTCCACATTATTTTCTTACTTTTTCTTAATGCCTTCAGTGCATATATATATCACTGTGATTTTACTTTGTAACCCAATAATAAATGCCCTTCAGGTTTATTTTCTGTTCACATGCCTTCTTTAATGAAGTCTCTCTTAAAATCTTTTGCCAAGTTTCTAATTAGGCTGCAGGCAATTTTCTAAGTTCTTAAAATCTTCCATCTTTTTCAGGTATACACTAGAGGGTTTTCTCTTGGTCTATGGCTCATCTTCCCATTCTCTTAACTGTATTTTTTTTTTTAAGATTTTTATTGGAAAGTCAGATATACAGAGAGGAGGAGAGACAGAGAAGAAGATCTTCCCTCCGATGATTCACTCCCCAAGTGAGCGCAACGGCTGGTACTGCCCCAATCCGAAGCCAGGAGCCAGGAACATCCCACACAGGTGCAGGGTCCCAAGGCTTTGGGCCATCCTCGACTGCTTTCCCAGGCCACAAGTAGGGAGCTGGATGGGAAGTGGAGCTGCCAGGATTAGAACTGGTGCCCATATGGGATCCTGGCACGTTTAAGGTGAGGACTTTAGCTGTTAGGCCATGCCACTGGGTCCTTAACTATGTTTTCAAGACCAGGAGTTCCTAATTTTGATGAAATCTACTCACCCATTTATTCATTTATGGATGATACTTTTGGTGTCAAATCCATGAAACCTTTGCCTGACCCAAGATCAGAAAAAATCCCTCCCATGCTTTCTTCCAGGCACATTATAGCTTTAGGTTTCACCTCAATGTCTGTCAAAATCTTTGAACTAATTTTTACATAAAGTGTAAAGACAGACAAGCTGACACTATAATACAGATTCCGTTAGTTACTTTGAAGGCAGTTAGAGGAGAGACATAAAGCCCTTCCATCTTTGGTTCACTGCTCAGACTGCTGTAACAGTCACGGCTGGGCCAACCTGAAGCCAGGCGCTTCTTCCAGGTACCCCCACACCGGTGGTTGGGCTCTCTCACACTGCCTGTCTCAGGCCATGAGCAGGGAACTGCATGGGAAGCAGAGCAGGCAGGACACTCCAACCTGGATGTCAGCACCAGAAGATTCCCTTCTGATGTTTAAGTACAACTGCTTTCAAGTTGCATCTCCTGTCCCCTTTGTTCATACCTGGGTAAATCAGTAGTCTTTCTCGTTTGGTGTTATTTGTTTTATTCAAACTATGTAAATCCCACACACAGACATCAATACACAAGCTACTCCTAGCCACAACGAAAACTCGTGCTTTATTCTGCACTAAACCTGAGCCCTCTGAAAATGAATAAAATCTTGGCTGAGTTTAAGGGGGGTAGGCCTTTACTGAAACAATGCAGGCACACCAAAGGTCTAGAGCAGATTCTACAAGCTTCATACACACATTGTGCATTTTTTAAGGAAAGTGAACTATATAACACTGGAGTATAAGGAAAGTCATGAAACTTATGATATTCAAACTATTTAGTAAATAATGGAAAGTAGACACATAGATGTATATAAATGTTCTTCATTCTATGTCATTTCAAACATAAGATATATATATTATTCTTCAAGGACAATGTTCAGTAGATAGTAATATTCAACAAATGGCTAATGCCTGCAATGCAGAATCAAGAATGTCTTTAGGATAATTTCTCTCATTTCTTGGAAATTAAATACTAATTCAGACTTTCTATACATATTTTTCTTATTTCTTTAAAATTTCAGGAAACAGTTCACAGTTGAAATCTTGAAATCTGGGCAACAAAGTAGGTACTGAAGTTAAAAATAAATAAATAAACAAACAAACATTCAGGGCCCAGTGAAGTAGCCTGGTGGCCAAAGTCCTCACCTAGCATGCGCCAGCATCCCATATGGACGCAAGATTTAATCCCAGTGGCCCTGCTTCATTTCCCATTCAGCTCTGACTGTGGCCTAGGAAAGCAGTCAAGGACAGCCCAAAGCCTTGGGACCATGCAGCCACATGGGAGACTTAGAAAAAAGAACTCCCAGCTCCTGGCTTTGGATCAGCTCAGCTCCAGCCGTTACGGCCACTGAGGGAATGAACCAGCAGACAGAAGGTCTTTCTCTCTGCATCTCCTTCACTCTGTACATCTGACTTTCCAATAAAAATAAATCTTTTTAAAAAGTCTTAAATGTTCAGAAAATCATCAAAATAGACAACTTCAATTAGTGACTGAAACTTTACATATCTCCCTTTTTACTCTTTACTCTTGGAAACACTGCTAACACACCCTATTCCAAAGTCTTAAAATCTTTAGAATCCACTTCTGTCACTTATGCAGACACACAGAAGGACATTTAGCACAGTGCCCCTATCTGAGGCTTTGCTTCCCAAGACTTCAATTGCTCACAGTCAGCCACAGGACAAATGTACTATCACAGTGCAGTGACAAACTGAGATATTTAGAGCACAATAGTAATGATGTAGGCAGCCTAGACGAGCCAAGGCGAAGCCACAATGAGCTTTCTTTACAGGATACTTCAAGAAGTTTACAGCATTAAAAGGCAGGTTTAGTAGCACAGTAAGTTAAGCCTCACCTGCCAACACAGCATCCCTTATCTAAGCAGTGGTTCAAGTCCTGGTTCCTTTGTCTCCAGTTCAGCTCCCTGATGTCTGAGAAAGCAGCAGAGGATGGCCCAAGTGCTTGGACTCCTGCCCCCACATGGGAGACACAAAGAGAGTTCCAGTCTCCTGTGTTCAGCCCAACCCAGCCCTGACTGTTGGAACCATTTGGGAAGAGAATCAGCAAGCATTGCTCGCTCTCACACATGCTTGTTCCCTCCCTGTCTCCTAATTGTGCCTTTCAAACGAGATAATCTTATCTTTTAAAAAAATTTAGCGCAAAAAAATTGGTGCAGAAAATTTGTAAAATGCATGCATACTTTTAAAAAGATTTATTTATTTAAAGAGTAGAGTTACAGAGAGATGTGCTGGCTCACTCCCCAGATGGCTGTAATGCCAGGAGCTGCTTTGGGACTCACACATGGATGCAGGGTCCAAGGACCTAGGCCATCCTCACGCTCCACCAGACACAGGGAACTGGACTGGAACCCACGCCCAAATGGGATGCAGTCATAGTGCTAGCTCCAACATGGTTTTTATATAACTTTTCATAAACTTGTAAAAATAAAGAATTCTCACACCATTAGTTTACTGATGAATTTTCTAAATCTGAGAGGCGGTCAAGCTCCCACGCACTGGCTCACTTTCAGATACCTATAAGAACTTCAGCCACTCAAAGCCGGGAGCGGGAAACTGAATCCAGGTCTCTCAAGAGGGTGGCAAGGACCTGACCACCTTAGCCTTCAGCTGCTGCTCCCAGGGTCCACCTTAACAGGAAGCCAAAATCAGGAGCACAGCCAACTCTCAAACCTTAGCTCCCAATACAGGACGTAAGGCTCTAACGGGCATCTTGACCATCATGCCAAATGCTTGCCGCCTCTACCAACTTTCTAAGGGCCACTTAACAACTTGCAAGAGACTACAATCATGTAACTATTATTAAAATAAATAATAATTGCTCTATTTTATTATTACTGTGGCTTATTACATCTAACTTATAAATCAGACTGTGTACTGGATATGCCTGTATCCGAGAAACCATGGTGCACATATACTATTTGGAGCTGTCTATGGTCTCAGCCAACCACTGGGGGTCCTAGAACATACTGTAGTTCCTATGGATAAGGTGAGACTGCTGTACATTGTGATATTTGATGAATGACACAGTGCTCAATGCCTTCTATTTTATGACTTGCATTTATTGGCTATTAATTTCTGGGTCTTACTGAAGTTTCTAAAATCAAAGTAACTCCGATTCCTGTAATGGAAATATCTAGAAATATTTAACTGACCACACAGATGAACAAATGTTCATAAGGGCCTACAGTATTACTCAAATATCATTCCTAACATAAAAGATATTATACATTCTCTTGTTTCTGAGTCAGACCGGGGTCCATGAATCTGGAGAATATTCAGAACTGTTTTAGCAGGCCCTCTGCTAACACATGGTTACAGCTCAGAGGCCTGCGCACACTTTACAGCAGTTCATCAATGTTAATCTGCTAAAACTCCTCTGCTTTCTCTTCCTATGTTTTTTCTTTCTAGTATTCTGTCATTTCTACACTGGACACATTTATATAAAACACTAAGAAGAAGTTCAAAATGGAAGTCATTCATTGAAGGTGACTTTGTAAGAAACATGAATTTATATACTAAAGTTTTAGCCAATGCCCAAAATACTAATATTCACACTGAACATCTAATGAAAAAAATCAGACAGGAATGCTTAACTATATTAAGCTCAAAAATTGCTGTAGTAATATAAGTTTTGAGGTTTATAACTTTTCATCAAGTACATTTGACTAAACTAATGACAGCTTCAATGAACACAAACTTCAGAGTAGAAACAAAGCTTGAACTAATTTCATTCTGTAGATGCCCAGTTTGATTCATTTTATTTACTCATATTTATGCACATGCACATACCTTTACAGTTTAATTATAAGAATTAAGCTCTCACTCCAAGAGCAATAATATTTAATGATAAAGGCCATACTATTTATTTTTGCATAGCCACTGCTGTGGGTTAAGCCACTAAAATGGTGAACATCCCACAAGGATGTTCAAGCCCTGGCAGCTCCACCTCTGACCCAGCTCCCTGCTAACCATCCAGGAGAGCAGCAGAAGATGCACCAAGTGCCTGAACCCCTGCGTTCACGTGGCACACCAGGAAGCAGCTCCTGGCTCTGGCTTCAGTCTGGCCCAGTCCTGGCTGTGACATCTGGGAAGCGAACCAAAGCAGAGAACTCTCTCCCTCTCTGCCTTTCTAATAAATACATCAAATCTTAAAAAAAAAAAAAAAAAATTACTTTTACCTTCAAGCCTGTTTCACTTCAAGAGTGAAAAGTCAAAGATTAGATCATAATATATTGGGGGAAAGAGGTAGAATGCACCGAATTTGATGCATTTTCATTGTCTGTATAAACTTAGCAATTCAATTCTATCAACTTTAACATTAGTTAAAATTCTTTTACTTATTTAAGATTTAAAAAAAAGATCTTCAATCCACTGGTTCACCCTCCCTGACACCTGCAACAGGCAAGGATGGACCAAGACTAAGCTAGAAGCCCAGCACTCAGCCTGGGTCTCCCATGCATGTGTCAGAGGCCCGAGTTCTTGAACCATCACCTGCCGCCCCCAAGGGTGCGTATTAGAGACAAAAGCTGGAGAAGCAGCAGCATTTCAACCCTGACACCGGACCCAGAGGCGTCTTACCAACCTAATGCCCACCCCTAGTCAGTTTTAAATAAAAAAGCTCATGGTAAGATTAGGGGCAGGAAATGGTAGGTGAAATTCAGGTACATGTTCATGTTTGCATCTTCTGGCCTAGGTCCACATCTTCCAAATTGCTCTTTTTTTTAAGATTTATTTATTTTTATTGGAAAATTGGATATACATAGAGGAATACAAAGAGGAGATTCTGTCCGATGATTCACTCCCCAAGTGAGCGCAACGGCCAGAGCTGAGCCAATCTGAAACCAGGAGCCTATTTCAGGTATCCCACACGGGTACAGAGACCCAAGGCTTTGGGTTGTTCTCAACTGCTTTCCCAGGCCACAAGCAGGGAGCTGGAGGGGAAGTGGAGCTGTGAGGATTAGAACTGGTGCCCATATGGGATCCCGGTGCGTTTTCAAGGCAAGGACTTTAGCCGCTAGGTCACCGCACCAGGCCCCCTCTTCCAAATTCTTAAAGGACTTTCTACTCTCTAAACAGGTTGCTAACCACTCCCACATATATTACAGACCAAGCTAACAGCAGTGGTCACATCCCAATGGACAATTAATTACTAAGTAAAATAAGGTATTTCTTCCACAGGGACAAGGGCTCACAAGCGTTACGGCTGTCCAAACTCTGGCTGCCACTCTGGAATAAGAGCAGGAGTTTGAACTTACTTGTCCTGTGAAAAATAATGTGCCAAATTTACCACTCACTCAGCAGTAACAGGAGAGTTCAGTAGCTCCTCACCACAGTTAGGATTCACCTGCAACAACCTTGACTTCAATGATGTGAAACTTTTTCTTTCAATAGTTTTTTGCACTGTCGCGGCTTTTTTGCAAAAAGAATCATTCACATTTTTCATCTGCGTTGCCCCAGGTCTCCAAGACACAAAATGGCCAACCGTAATTATCCTCTCCCTAGAGTCCTTGCTTTCAGCATTTCAAAATAACTCATTTTGAAAACGTCCATGGCAACAGCATCACCCATCTCCGAGAGATAAAACCATCCTATTTCCAGCCAGTTCGTGGATGTCTAACAAGCACTTGCTTCCAGCTATCAAAGATGCTGGCACGAATCACAGGACAATGCTCCAAAACCAAAGCCGACCTCATTTTTACAACGGAGAAGATCTGGGTTTCCCACAGAAAGAAAAAGGCAGAATTCAAAGTTCTTAAGATTCTGAAATAACACACCAACAAACAGGATAAAAGCCAAAGTAAAAGAAAAAAAATCACAGACTGCCTATTCAAGCTTCACATTAAGGCAAACATTCAAAATCATTCCCTTTCAGCTTCTTGAGTAATTTTCCGTTTCAGGTAACCATTTTCTCCAAAGGAACGTGATTTTTTTAAAAAAAATTCTTTTAAAATGGTAACTTTCAATGCTCCTGCTGTGCAGACTGAATATTTCATTTGCGTATTTCAGGAAAAGAGTAGCCTCATTCATAAGTTCCATCTAAACCTTAAAGGAGAAACACGTTTCTTCCCAGAAACTTGGGGGTGGAGGGAGATGGGGAATGAGCATCGAGTTGCTGAAAAAACGCACCAGTGCCACGTCCTCCCCCCGCCCCCGCTCACGTAGTGGCCACTGCATCCCTGCAGAGCGCATTCCAAGGGCAAGCCCCAGAGCCGCTCTCGGAGAAACGGTGAGCTGGAAATTGGCAAGTTTCTCTGGCCTTTCAGATCAACTCCTAGAAGGGGACCCAGCCGCTTCTTCATCGCTTTCCTAAAAGCCGCGCAAAACTCCCACTTTGTCTAGGACACATAAAAACGTTACTGCTCACATATGGATTTTGTATTTAATACAGTCATCTTCTTTTTTTTTTTTTAAGGAGAAATGATCTCATTTTTATCATACCAGTCCCTCTTCCCTCCCCTTGAAACAACATACATCTGGGGGCTGATCCCTTAATCCAACTTGAAATTCTCACATGGCCATGGAATTCGTTTGAACTTTTAAAACAACCTCTTACATACTCGGCGGAGCCATGACAGAGACAAGCTCATGCGTCTTTAAATAAAGATTTATGAGGGAAGAAGAAGAGGGAAGGAAGGAGCCCAGCCTTCCCAGACAGGGTGATCTGACAGCTAACAACCTTCTCCACGGGGGCAAGAGCCCCTCAGCTGGGCGCCCCGCTTAGGTCCAGCTGCTGGGCAGCCCCCCGCGAGCTCGGCGACAACTTTCTGGGTAGGTACCACTTCTCCGACCCGACCCGCTCTTCCACGCAAGACCCGCAGCCCTTCAGCTTCAGCTCGTCAGCTTTAAATATCAGCTCTCCTCTGCCTAATGCTAAGCATCTGTGGCTCTGGAGGCAAAAAAAAAAAAAAAAAACTTCGCGTCCTGCCCTCACGTTCCCCGCAGCTTTGTAGCAAGGACCAGGTGAGAGAAGTTTAGAGAAAGGAAAAAAAAAAAATCAACAGGGTGAGTCTTCCACCCCGGGAAGAACATTCAAGAAAAGTCCTGGGTCTCTGGGGCGGGGACAGACGCCGCTGCTGCAGCCACAACGGCCGGAGGCGGGATGGGGCCGAGGTGGGACAGGGCAGCGCAGGGAAGGACCAGCCGGGGGTCGCAAGGAGGACTTGGCAAGGTAAACTGCGGCGGCTGTGCTCAACTGGGGCACCCAAGCTCCCTCCCCAAGCCCTCCCCGCCAAAGGTAGGAGGGAGACCGGACCACCGCAGCCATCCCTCCCCGGGCGCCACCCGTCCCCGGGGCCCTCGGTTCTCAGCCTCCAGGGCCTACGGAGTATCTCACCTGGAAGGTGGGACGGGAGGACCGCACGCGCCTGAGTCCCGGTCGCCTGCCCCCGGGGCTGGTTCTTCCCTAGCACCGTGCCCTCAGTCCGCTGGCGGCGCGACTGAGCAGCAGAGGGAGCCAGTTAGCCCTTTTATAGCCTGTAGGCCGCGCCGGCCGCGCAGGGGAGAGGGCGTCCACGGCTCTCTACGTGAGGCCGATCACACTCGCGTCCGCCCCACTGCGCAGGCGCCCGCCCGCCCCAACCCGTGGCCGCGGCGGGGGAGGGGCTGAGGCGGGTCGCCGTGGGCGGGGCCGCAGGCCCGGCCCGGATGCGCCTGCGCGGGCTGCTCGCCACGCCGCTGTTTCCGTGGTTACCGCCAAATTCCCGTGGCTGCTCGCTCCCGTTCAGCGCCTACGTTTCAGGGTCAGCCTTGAGGTCCAAAGAATATACTTTAAAAAGCATACGGAGAACCAGAAAGGATAGGAAGCGAAGTAGACGGGAAAGCCAGCCGTGGTATTTCAGCTGGCCTGGCTCCCTGTCATGTCATCTCAGGTCTTGCAGGAATCTCTGCTCTATCACCAGGCTTTATCAGCAGATAACAGACTCAGCGCGCCAGAGTCAGATTATCAGGGTTCAGCTCCTGACCCATTCCGGTATAAAGTTGGGAGTTAATATCTCCACAATAACGGGCTAGTCTCTAGGCCGAAGGAGAATTCCATGAGATCAGGAAGGAGTAAGAAATTGGATTCCGCTGTGATTTTAAGGCATCCGTGTAAGACACAGAATGTCGTGTTCGTTCTTGGTGTTGCCCTGTGGGCAGTATTTCTGCCATCAGCAAGCCCTACTATCAGGAGGCAGACAGTGAGGGAGATATTGCTACCTGGTCGGTGAGCTAGGCAAATGTTACTTGTGGGGAAAAAAAATGTGTTTCCGAAGTTACTCATGTACTCCAAAACACACAGCAGCAATTAACACTGAAGTCTCACCCGGATGATGGGGTGGATTATAAAAATATGGAATTAGAGAATAGGTACTAAGTGGACCCTCGGCAACCAGAAAAATAGTGCCATATTAATGAGTCTCAAAGTTCAGTCAGGAAGCCCACAAAGTCACCATTATTTTCATACCAGGACTTCATTTGCCTTTTTCAATCTAACCTGACAATGCAAATGGTTGTTCCAGAGATTTCCGTTTATCTGAGGGACTTCCAGAGAGACTGGCAGCAATCTCAGGCTCTTCTGTGTTCTTTGTGCTTTAGAGAATATAGTTATTTTCGTCTCACAGATATTCATGTTAGCATGTCAATGACCATTTTGAATGAATGAATAAATACCGTGCACGTTGAGCCCGACGCATGCCCTAAGTGTTGGTGGCTGCGACTGGCATCGCGCCCTCTGCAGCCCTCAGCACCACTTAGCAGTGTGATCACAGCTGCCAGCCTGAGGGCAGATGAACCACGAAGCCAACCAGGCGCGCTTTAGTTCCACTGCCCCTTTCCAAGTCAGTGGCATTTGTGAAACTTGTGAAAGCAGATATTTTAACTGCAGTTTCTGGCCAGCAGTAACTTCCTTTCTGCATGTTTCCTTTTGTCTAACGGTGTTGGCATTTGAAAAATTTAGCTGAAGTTGACTCAAGGATACACTTGGTTTCAGTTTAGTGGGATATATTTTTGTAACCCATCCTCGCTTGGATGTGTGGTTAAGAAACTGCCAGCTGTCCCAGTGTCAGAAAAGCATCCCAAGAATATGTCTACCTCCCACTGCGCTGGCCCACCCAGCACTGGTGCAAGCATAGGTACCAAGTTGGACTCGACTGTGTTCTAGCATCAAAAATATGTGGGTGGGATCCAGCACAGTAGCCTAGTAGCTAAAGTCCTAGCCTTGCACGCAACGGGATCCCATACGGACAATGATTCTAATCCCAGTGGCCCCACTTTCCATCCAGCTCCCTGCTTGTGGAATGGGAAAGCAGTCAAGGGCAGTCAAGGGCTGTGGGGCCCTGCACCTGCACAGGAGACCCAAAAGAGGCTCCTGGATGCTGACTTCAGATGGGCTCAGCTCAAGGCTGTTGCAGCCACTTGAGGAGTGACCTAGAGGACAGAAGATCTTCCTCTCTGTCTCTCCTTTCTATATATCTGACTTCCCTATAAAAATACATAAATCTTAAAAATGTATATGTGTCTGTGTGTGTGGTACAAAAGCAGCATGGCTGATATTTAGGGACCCTGAAGCTAACCTGTGGGAAATTCCTGCAGGTAATGAATGTTTAAAATTTTTAGGGGCCATATGGTAAACTAAGCTTCCACCTGCAGTGCCAGCATCCCAGATGGGAGCCAATTCATATTCCCACTGCCTCACTTGCAATCCATATCCCTCCTATGGCTTGGGAAAACAGTGGAAGATGGTGCAAGTGTTTGGGGCTCTCTACCCACACGGGAGCCGCGGAGGAGGCTGCTGGCTTCAGACAGGCTCAGCTCCAGCCGCTGTGGCCATTTGGGAAGTGAGCCAATAGATGGACGATCTCTGTGTCTGTTGCTGTCTGTCTCCTCTTCTTCCTTCTGTAACTCTAACTTTCAAATAAAAAAGAGCTTAAAATTGTTTTTTTTTTAAAGATTTATTTTGTTTTATTGGAAAGGCGGATATACAGAGAGGAGAGACAGAGAGGAAGATCTTCCGTCCAATGATTCACTCCCCAAGTGAGCATAATGGCCGATGCTATGCCGATCCGAAGCCAGGAGCCTCTTCTGGGTCTCCCACGCGGGTGCAGGGTCCCAAAGCTTTGGGCCGTCCTCGACTGCTTTCCCGGGCCACAGGCAGGGAGCTGGATGGGAAGTGGGGCTGCTGGGATTAGAACCAGTGCCCATATGGGATCCCGGGCGTGCAAGGTGAGGACCTTAACCACTTGCGCCACTGCGCCGGGCCCAAGAGCTTAAAATTGTTAAAGATTTAGTTTATCGATGCTTAGACAGCAAAGGCAATTCTTGTCAGATTTTAAGATAGCATCTCCAACAAGCAAGCATCATTGGTTTAAAGGAAGCTGATTACCATCAGTCAAATTTCTAAAATTTGACAAAAATCCTAAATGTATGATATTTATATGATATTATAAACAATGAGGTTTCAGTTGAAAGAATCTGTTCTAGCCTGGCGGCGTGGCCTCGCGGCTAAAGAATCTTGTCTGACATCCCTCTATTGATAATCTAAAACATTTGCCTACTGGGCCCAGTGCAGTAGCCTAGTGGCTGAAGCCCTCACCTTGTACGCACCAAAATCCTACATGAGTGCTGATTCTAATCCCAGCAGTCCTGTTTCCCATCCAGCTCCCTGCTTGTGGAACAGGAAAGCAGTCAATGACAGCCCAAAGCCTTGGGGCTCTGCACCCACATGGGAGACCCAGAAGAGCCTCCAGGCTCTTGACTTTGGATCCACTCAGCTCCAGCCGTTGTGGCCACTTGGGGAGTGAATCAGTAGAAGATCTCTCCTCTCTGTGTCTCCTCCTCTCTATATATCTGACTTTGCAATAAAAGCAAAAATAAATAAATCTTTAAAAAAAGAGAGACCGAAAAACTGTAAAGAAAAGCAATATACAGGTATATCACATAGTACATTCAAATACTGAATCTGAGATGTTTATGATTATCTTAATCCATTTAATATTGCTATAACAAACTACATGATAGTGGGTACTTTATAGAGGAAAGAGGTATATTTTTGGTTCCTGGTTTTGGAAGGAGTAAGTCCAAGTTCAAGCAGTGTCGTGTGGCAGTAGCTGCATACTCATCGTTACGTGGTACGTGGCATCACATGGCAGGAGCACACGCAAAAGGGAGAGTGCTAGCAAGACCGAGGTCACAGTGGGAGGAAGAAGCAAGGAAGCAAGCTGAGAAAACCAAATGTGTAGCTACTAACTCTCGTAACTGGTCCAGGCCTCAAGACCTAACTCCTGCCTCATGGGCATTCATCCCCGCTGCAAGGGGAGCCCCAATGACATAATCACACCTCACCAGCCCCTCCCCGCAACTCAGGGGTACCATCAGCTCTCAATGCTGTCACGTTGGGGACCAGACATCCAACACATGAACCCTTGAGAGAAAAGCCATATCCAAACCACAGTATAGTGACAGTGTGTGTTATTTAAATTGTGTGTTATTTAAATTTAAATATGCTTGTCCCAAAAGGGCACTTCATATTAAATCTGTGTTCGGGCCTGGCGGCGTGGCCTAGCGGCTAAAGTCCTTACGCGCCGGGATCCCATATGGGCACTGGTTCTAATCCCGGCAGCTCCACTTCGCATCCAGCTCCCTGCTTGTGACCTGGGAAAGCAGTTCATCCTGCACCTGTGTGGGAGACCTGGAGGAAGTTCCTGGCTCCTGGCTCCGGACTGGCACAGCACCAGCCGTTGCACTCACTTGGCGAGTGAATCATCAGATGAAGATCTCTGTCTCTATCTCTCCTCTCTGTATATATGACTTTGTAATAAAAATAAATAAATCTTAAAAAAAATCTGTTCAGCTGTTCAACTTAATCATTCCTGCTAGATTATGATGAAAATGAGAAGCAAGTTAAAAAGTACAAAGAGAATAACATCAGTCCCCTTAGAATAGCATTTCTTTAAACCCTTAATGAGTGTCTCTCATATCTGGAAAAGGTAAATGTGTTTATCAACTAATATTTGTTGGGATGAGTATTGTGGTAGAGTGTGTTAAGCCACTACTTGGGACACGCACAGTCCACATCAGAGTGCCTGCGTTGAAATCCCATCTGCATTACTGATCCAGTTTCCTGTTAGTGCACTCCCTGGAAGGCAGAAGATGATGGCTCCAGGCGTTGGGTCCCTGCCACCCACGTGGGAGACCCAGATGGAGTTCCTGGCTGGTCCCTGCCTGTTACAGGCATTTAGGGAGGGAAATAGCAGATGAAAGATCTCAGTTTCTCTCTCCCTGTTACTATTTCCAATAGATAACCATTTTAGTAGCTATGGTAACAACAAACAATGGCACTCAAAGAATAAGCCTCTAAAAAAAAAAACCAGAGACAAGCATCTAGCCTCCCAACTAAGGCACCACATCCCATGCTGAATTACCCAGGCTTGACTCCTGCTTCCAGCTCCTGATCACAGCAGACCCTGGAAGGAGGGTTAAAGGCTCAAGTGACTGGGTCGTTCTACTCATGCGGGAGACCTGATACACATTCCCAGGTCCAGGCATTGGCCCTAACCCAGTCCTGGGCATTTGAAGCATTTGATAATTGAACCAGCACATGGAAACTCACTCTGTCTCTCTATGTCTCTCTCTACATATCTGTGTGTGTGTGTGCATGTATATGTGCTGGGGCCTGTGCAGTGGGTGTGGAGAACACAAAGGTGTGAAGAGAACTGTCCCATTGCAGGCATGGCCGCAGGAATTTCCCACTGCATGGCAGGGCCTGGTGGATGTCTCTACAACCACCTGAAGGTAGTTCCATCTCCCTTTGCATGGACACCTGATCACCACCCGCCCCCCGAGAATTCTGTAATCTATTCAGGCATTGTTCGCTGCTGTGGAGTTGGTGTTTATGATCAACGTGAGCTTGGAAGTTGATGTTGCTGATAACTCTTGCCAAACAACCTTTTACAATTCATGCTATCTCCGTCTCTGTCTCTATTGACCATCCTTGATCTTAAACTCCTTCCATCTGTAAAGCATTTCCTCCCTTTCCTCCCTTAACTGATTCAAGATTAAGTTGTAGAATGAGGATTGTAGTAGGAATGTGTTACTGATTGATGTGCATGTCTATTGAGAACCTCTATTGAAAGAATTAAGGTGAAATTCTACTTTAACCAGAATTATCCTTGGAAACACCCACTTAACCATGACATAAAGTCTGTGCCTGAGTTTGTGACTGTTTCTTGTATAAATAAAGGGGACAGGGCCCGGCACGATGGCACAGTGGTTAAGGTCCTTGCCTTGCATGCCCAGGATCCCAGATGGGTGCCAGTTCTAATCCTGGCAGCTCCACTTCCCATCCAGCTCCCTGCCTGTGGCCTGGGAAAGCAGTTGAGGACAGCCCAAAGCCTTGGGACCCTGCACCAGCGAACTCTGGGGTATTTAGGATATGTAATTGTTGCCTTGCTGGGTTGGGGTTCCCACAGGAGAGTGCAGGGGCTGGAGTAGGGGCTGTGTTCTGGTCTGGATATGGCTGCAGTCTCCCTTGGCACAAGTGTGGACTGGGGCTGGGCACACCTAACCAGGCTAGATGCCAGCACCATCTGGTATTCTGGAGAACCTGGGTAGATGTAGAACGGACTAGGCTAGATCTCTGTCTGTACTGAGCCATGTGTGAGCAGTGTCTGGGTATGGACGAGCCTTGGCTGGGCCGAAACATCCAATAGTAAGAACTGGAATGGGGCCCGGCAGCATGGCCTAGAGGCTAAAGTCCTCGCCTTGAACACACCCGGGATCCCAGATGGGTGCCGATTCTAATCCCGGCAGCTCCACTTCCCATCCAGCTCCATGCTTGTGGCCTAGGAATGCAGTCAAGGACGGCCCAAAAGCTTTGGGACCCTGCACCCGTGTGAGATACCCAGAAAGAAGTTCCTGGATCCTGGCTTTGGATCGGCATAGCATCGGCTATTGCGCTCACTTGGGGAGTGACTCATCCGGACAGAAGATCTTCTTCTCTGTCTCTCCTCCTCTCTGTATATCTGCCTTTCCAATAAAAAAAAAAAAAAAAGAATCTTAAAAAAAAAAAAGAACTGGAATGGATTGAAGGTCAGCAAGGAGGCCTGGCCCATGGACCCACTGTTATGCACAGGATCTGGCATAGGGAGATGTTCTGATGGAGGAGCTTGGGAAACTCCTTTGTTGGGACACAGTCCCTGCAGGTGACTACAAGAACCACAATAGAAAGAAACCCAGACCAGGCCAGACAAAGATACCCACCGGCATACATCTGGCATAGGTCGGGGCAGACCAGGCTGAACCAGTTCACACCAAACACTGATGAATCCAAGCACCAGAACAGAGTGTGGGTCAGGACAGATTCAGTCATGACACAAACCAGTGCACATCATGGAATGCCAAGGTGAGGTAAGCATATCAGATGTGGCCACAACATCCAAACAGCACATGTGAGAACCAGGGAGGGAGGGACAAAGCTGGCAGGGGTAATGTGGGCTCCCCTGCTGGACAGCCACTCCCACTGGACAGCATGGGTTGGGATGGGGGCAGACCAGACCAGGCAGGGTTACAACACCTGTGGGCCTCATGTGAGCTAGATCAGGGAAAAGCCAGGTTGGGCTGACTGTTCTGACTGATGCAAGCAAAAATTAGAGTGGGTGAGGGTTGGTTGGGCTTTGCTACAGCATCAGCCGGCAGAGGCTGACACTGGGGGCTAAATCTGTCAAGCTAAACTCCAGAACCACCTGGAGAGTGCATAATCAGGGAGTGGGGGTACTAGTATGCCACTAATAGGGAAATAGCGGGTACCGCCCTCTTGGGTTACTACTCCCACTGGAGAGCACCAAAACCAGGATTGGGGCAGGGGTGGCTACATAGAAAGGCACCCGCCAGTATGTGTGTGGGCTGGATAGTAGGGTTGGTTGGGTTGTACTAGGCTTCAATGACCATTGGCAGGTATGAGAGCTAAATGGGATGTGGGACAGACTGAACATGTCTGTGATACATATTGGCAGGCATGGGAGCCAGAGTAGGGGGCAGGCCTGTATGGGGAGTCGCCCCAATTAGGCTGCAGTTAGCTCCCACTGGTTTGCGTGAGGGCCAAGTATGAAGTAGGCAGGATTGGGCTGGACTACAACACCCATTGGTTCACGTGGAAGATAGGGCTGGAAGATGGAACTGACCCAGGAACTGCAATGACCAGCGTGTGCATAAGCTGACTGGGGAGATGGATGGTACCGGACCCTGTACTGGCAAGCACACACAAGAATCATCTGGGATCATCTCAGACCAAGTTTGTTTTGTTTGGAGATCCCTCCACCTGAACTGCTGATCTCAGAACCCCAACCATGAAGGCACTATGTCAGCCAGTCGATTCTGAATAGGTTTCATCGCACTTGGAGTGGCAAGATTGGCAACAATTCAGAACTGTCGAACTATCAAAACGCATGAGCAGGACCCTCGGAGCATGCCTCACATCGGGGACCTGGGATGGGTGGGAAGCTGGGTAGGGCTTCTCCCTTTGTTTCTGCCCTGTCCCCAGATACGGGGGAAAAAAATGATGGTATTAGTGTGGAAACAATGGTCTTACCTACTTTATTGTAGCCCTTGACCCTGAGATTATTAAAAAAACACAACAAAAACTTTGTTATAGCCATTATATACTAAACTCTAAAGCACACACACACATACACACAACCAGCTAGTCAGTGACAAGCTTCCCATCTTCCAAACTTAACCAAATAATAATAGCCTTACATCTCCACAGGAATCATCATGTTTCTAAAACTCATGGCAATGTTGGTCCCCTGCCTCCTTTGAAAATCAGGCAATCCCTTGGCCCTGGCAGGGTAGACTACTTTGCATGTATCAGGATCCTAAATGAGTGCCAGTTCTAATCCAGCTTCCTGCTTGTGACCTGGGAAAGTAGTCAAGGATGGCCCGATGTCTCTGTTGATTCACTCCCCAAATGGCTGCAATGGCCGGATGTGCTCTGATTAGAAGCCAGGAGCTTCATCTGAATATCCCATCTGTGTGCAGAGTCCCAACGCCTTGGGGTGCCCTCGACTGCTTTCCCAGGCCACAAGCAGGGAACTGGATAGGAAGTGGGGCCGCGGGGATTAGAATTGGTGCCCAGGGCCCTGCAAAATAGCCTAGTGGTTAAAGTTCTTCCCTTGAACGAGCTGGGATCCCATATGGGCTCCAGTTCTTATGTGAAAGGGACTTTCTCCTAGCTCGTGGAGTTGAAGAGATGAGGGATTCTAGATAACAGTTGAAACAGGAAACCATTTGAGTCACTGAGCTCCAGCCACATTGAACTTTGATGGCTTCGCCAGAGGGACCAGACTGTTGACATAGTATGACCCCAGTAGGCATCAACACTGTAGGGCTCCTCATAGATGGCATCTCAGTCCCCCAAGTCAGTTACCTTGTAAGACACAAGAACTTAGCAGGTGTAGTGAACTTAAGGAGCTTCAGGTGGAGTTAGCCCAATCTTACTATATGAAGTTCTTTATAACTGAGAATCTGGGGTTGTTGCAAAGGCACAGCAGCTAATCTTCCTTCCTGTGGTGCCAGTATCCCATAGGGGCACTGGTTCCTGTCCCTGCTGTTCCACTTCCAGCTCCCTGCTTATTTCCTGGGAAAGCAGCAGAGGATGGATGGCTCAAGTTCTTGAACCCTGCACCCAGAAGAAGCTCCTGATTCCTGGCTTCAGATCGGTTCAGCTCAACTTTGCCACTTGTGGCCACTTGGGAGAATAAACCAGAAGATGGAAGATCTATCTCTCCTTTGTGTAAAGGAAAGCTTCCTGCTTGTGGCCTAGGAAAGCAGTCGAGGATGGCCCAAAGTCTTGGGACCGTGCACCCATGTGGGAGAACTGGAGGAGACTCCTAACTTCGGACCAGCTCAACTCTGGCCATTGCATCACTTGGGGAGTGAATTAGTAGATAGAAGATCTTCTTCTCTGTCTCTTCTCCTTTCTGTATATCTGACTTTCCAATAAATAAATAAATAAATTTTAAACAAAAATGAAATTAAGAGATAAACTTATTTTGGTACAGAAATTTGTTTAAAAATAAGCATGTAAGGGGGTTTCAAAAATACATAGGAAATACAGATTATGAAAAAATAGTATGTATGGTGTTCTACCTTGTTGCATCAAAACTTAACACCACTTCTCACAAACTTTTTGCTCTATTCTCATATAATCTCATATTACACCCTCAAGCTAGTAAGGCCAGCAATGTTAGTTATGTAAAAATTAAGTTAAGGTTTCTAAGCTTTGAACAGTGACAGAAGAATGATATAATAATCAAGACCAGAAGTTGGGAAAGTGGGCTAAGTTTGCAAAGAAGCTGAAGAATCTCACTTGGAACCAGTGAGTTTGACATGAGAGGGACCTACACAAGGTACACTTGCTCCTTTTCAATTTTTTGCATCTTTCTTTTATACTGTATCACTTTTTGAATATAAATAGTTTGAGTGGTGAATATTAAATATTTTCAAATTTGCACAGGATTATGCAACAATCATTCTACCAAGCCTGGAAAATATTTACAAATTTTAAAGGCATTTAACTGAAAACAAGAAGTTGCATTTGAGAATAATGCTTCTATTTATAAACAAACAGAATCTGACTTGGCTGTCTGAAAGATCTGTAGAGCTTGGCCAGTCCATGCATTCTTCCATCCAAATGAACTTGTCAAGTTATCAAACATGCCAGGCAAGAATGCCAGAAATCTCAGCTTTACTTGGTGAAGCAAGACTCAGCATTTGGGACCTGGAGTTCATGCAATCACAGAATCACAATTTGGTAGAAAGAATAACTCTTCAATTGGAAGGAGCAATGGCAGAAATCAACAAATTTAGGCTGCAGTTTACTATTAGCTTTAACTTTGTAAAAATTTTTATTGATTTATTTTATTTGAAAGAGAGAGAGAGAGAGAGAGAGAGAGAGAGAGACCTACCATCTGCTGATTCATTTCCTTCCTAAATGCCTCGAAGAACCAGAGCTGGAGCAAGCCTGGAACTTAATCCAGGTCTCCCGCAATGAGTGGCAGAGACCCAGACTGTCAACTGCTACTTCCAGGGTGTGTATTAGCAGAAAGCTGGATGAGAAGCAGAGCCAGGGCTCATATCAGGAGTTCTGAAATGGATTGCAGGCATCCCAACCAGGGACTTCATCACTGCTCCAAACACCGGGCTCTAAGGGAACTTTTTTTAGATTTGTTTTATTTTTATTGCAAAGTCAGATATACAGAGACGAGACGAGACAGAGAGGAAGATCTTCCACCTGATGGCTCACTCCCCAAGTGGCCACAGTGGCCGGAGCTGAGCTAATCTGAAGCCAGGAGCCAGTAGCCACTTCTTGGTCTCCCATGCTAGTGCAGGTTCCCAAGGCTTTGGGCCGTCTCGACTGCTTTCCCAGGCTACAAGCAGGATGCTGGATGGGAAGCAGGGCCACCGGAAGTAGAACCAATGCCCATATGGGATCCCGGCACGTGCAAGGTGAGGACATTAACCACTACGCTACCGTGCTAGGCCTGTATCCTGTGCCTTTAACAGTCCCCATTACATTAGGCGCTCATTAGATCAGTGTTGGCTGAATGACCTCCACAACGCACTTCCCACACACGTCAGTACTTCAGGAATAAAAAGGAAACAAGTAGATTTGCTGGCGGCATTACTTTCAGTCACACAGAACGCCAGCTGCCTGCTTGATTGCAAACTCCACGGCAAAGCCCCATCCTTCCTAACTGGTAGAATGAGCAACAGAATGAGAGACACGGACAAGTAGAAAGGTAACTGATTCACATCCCCACAACAGCTACTTTTGTGTCTCAAGGTAGATTTAATGGCTTCATCATTTTGTAATTTACAAATGAAGTTAATCTTCCTCTACCTCCTCCAGTGGCACAGTAGTGCCCTTGGTAACAAGATCTTAGATTAGAAGAGTTTGCTTTTGATCATGATGACTGACTTTGCTGCTGCAGGACACAGCATGCCCTGGGAGCTGAATCACGATTCCCAGAGGGCATCCCTAGGAGGACTCTGGGGAGCATGGCAGAGCCTTTTTCCCCTTGTAATACAAAGATCAGAACTGGATTTTGCAACTGTGGCTAACACTGGAGAGTTTGGCAGCAGGATTTGCGTATTGAGAATTAAACTACACTTCCCAGAATGCATCTTGAAGAGGATTCTGGGGAGTGTGGCAGAATCAGGAAGGGATCTTCAGAGGAAGGGAAGCGGTTTGAACGTGAAAGGCTGGAATTTCCGGGTTTCTGCTGATTCTTGAGGCCAAAAAAAAAGGTGCTCCCCCGAAAAAGAGATTTCAGAGTGAGTACAGCGAAACAGAAGCCTGTCCAGGGTCTAAGTGGACAAGGACTTTTGTAGGGAAGCATGGTTGCATTCTACAACTTTAGCTTAATCTTCCTCAGGGAGAGCTGGGGATACCCACAGCTTTCCGGTAATGCAGCTACCTCTGTGAGCACAGCTAACCATTTTCTGATCTTCCTTGGAAAGATGTGTAAGTGAAAATTTCCTACCTTCACATGTTTTGCCTTAATTTTTGAATAAACAGAGAAAAATGATTCTTTAAGAAGCAGGTCATACAGCTACTCAACAAGGCTCAAATCTGTGTCCTGGTTGTCCTCGGTGTTACACCCTTCTCCCCAGGGACACCTCACAGAGGTCTCTCTCATCAGGGCTGACCCAGGCCCCACCTGGCCTGACATGTGCAGGTGACCACGAAGGTACAAGATGGGCTGCTGGGTCCTGCTGCTGTGTTTACAGAAACTAATCATCCTGGAAAGAGGACCAGGGGCAAAGCACATATAAATCATTTCTTAGGGAAGGTTCCGAGACACTGTTCATCTTACAGGTCTTGCCTTATCATTTAATAATTGTAGTAAAACTAAGAGACATGGGATGAGTTACTGAGTTTAAATGTAATACAATTAAACAACATAAGCTCATTTAGATGCAGTGTTATGTTACCTTTCATCTCCATCAGCTTTTGTAGTTTAAACAACTACTTAGAGACCTCTGTGCCCATCAGCTCCTGAGTCAGCAGCCACGGTCATCCATGGTTAGCTCAGGTTAATGTGGTACCAGAAGCTGGGCCAAGAGTCTGGCAGCCAAGTCCAGCGGACCACAGACTCCAGCCGTAGTTATAACGACCACTAAACAGCCTTAGAAGAGGTATGTACACATGCTTAAGAATTTTTTTTTGCAGTTCAGAAATTTATAAACTACAAATTAAATGTTAAGTATGAAAATGAATGAAATAAAAATTACAAATTCTCTTTTCAGTCCTCATCTCTGTCCCCCTTCCCAAAGGGGTCAGTGGTAGCAGCTTGCAGGTGCACTTCATGCGCATGTGCCTTTCTTTACGCGTTAGACCGTGTCTGCCAGACGAATATCAGCTTTTCTCCTCCAGCTTAATTAAGGTACCTCTGCAAACAACAGCTGTATCTACTCATGGTATATCAAGAGATGTTTCGATATATGTGTACCTTATGAAATATGAATCATAATACATTGATCACCTCACCAACTTAGCATTTTTTGTATGTGATGAGGACATGTAAGATCTCTTAGTAATTTTCAAGCATCCAAAGAAATTATGATTCGTTATAGTTGCTATGCTGTACAACACAGTTGCAGAAATTATGCATCCTGAGACTTTACATCCTCTGACCAACACTACCCCTTCCTCCACTTGCTTTACTTAACACATTCTGAAGATCTTTACCTTTTACTGCATATGCATTTCTCCTCTTATAGCATTGTTTATTTCTTGTCAATAGTGGGGCATTATTCCATCTGTCATAATTATCAATTAACATTACTATTGCATAGCCTTTCTCTCCTAGGATAATTTCCCAGATGTGGAACCACAAGCTGAAATAGCTGCTTACTTAACATTTAATCTCCAAAAATGCTGTACCTTCTTGGAGTTTACACATGGGCCAGAAGTAGTAACCCTATGTACATTTATTCCACTCTATGATGCAAGCCCTTAGGTTATTAACACGAGAGTTATACCGCTAATGCTGATTCACACAGTGCTTGGCAACCCAAAGAGCACGCTCTGGCTCCTGTGCCGGTTGGTTGTTTCCTCTGCTACACTCTGGAGGGCAGGAATGTTCATTCTGTGCATTTTTGTGCTCCTTAGGGAACTCTGCATGAAGTCAGCACTCAGTAGATGCTTGGTGGAATCTCATTTGCTAAATATATTTTACCCTTGGCTAGGACATAGGTTGTCGCCAAAACTATCCAAGGATTAGTCATCAGTGACTCATAATTATGCAACCAAGAAGTGGGCCCAAACTTGTGCATTCCCTGGTGGGTTTGTGACAAAGCCTGCTTCCCTAGGGAATACTGTTGAGGGTGGCTAGTGATTTAACTGTTTTTCTAATGTTTAAATTAACTTCCTTAGCTTTTTTACTGATAGTATAAAAGGCACTTTTCATAGGGAAGAAAATACTGATGTAGAACTTAAAAGGAACTATTTTCTGCAGGAAGGGTTTTTGGATACAAGATTTTTTTCTTTCCTCAATGAACTACCAAAACAACAACAACAAAAAAACTTGGATCCATGTGAATTTACACAGCTGCCGTTTGAAATATTTTTCTGATGGCCATGATTTTAATTTTTTCTTATGTACAGGTTCTCATTTCTTTCACCCCCAGGGGGACTTTGTTTTTATGTATCCTGAGAAACTTGGCTCTATTACTCTGGAGATGACATAGGCTTTGTGACTTGATTTATCAATCATGGTAACACCAACTGTTGTTAACATATGAAGTTCAAGACACTAGTGGCTTAATAAGGAACAAGTTTCTTCTCGCTCACAAATAGTCCACTGCTGGGCGTCTGGTTTGGGAGTGGCTTTTCTCAGGGCAAGATCGAGCCTCAGCATCTAATAGCTCTTTCACCTTGAGTCGTCCCAGTAGAAGGGAGAAGAAGTGGAGAAGGCCTACCCATGTCTAACTACTGCAGCCCCAAAGAGCACCTCACCATTTCCACTCTCATGGACTCTGTCTTGTGCCTTTGCAGGTGCTAGGGAGGAGAGGCACGCAGGCCTTGGCTCTGCTGCCCCCTCGTCCAGTATGAAGGCGGAGCTCACGTTTACTTGTGGCTAGTTAGCTGATTACTCCCCGCGGCCTTCTGCAGGTGGAACAGATGAGCAAACAAGTGCAGAGAGGCCAACTCTGCTAGCTAGTTAGTGGTAGAAATGCAGTTTAGAAGTTACCTGACTACTATCTAGTTTCTCTTTCCTTAATCTTACAAAATGATCCTACCCTGGCTTAACATATGATTGCAGATTATGATTTTGTTAACTTCTCTTTTCTTTAAGGGCCTGATCATGTCCCTGTTTTGTGGAGTGGCTTGCAGGAGCAAATCCTTTGGGTGCTATAGGCTGCTGTCAACCTATGTCGCTAGAGCACGGTGAGTTTTGACCAACTTGAGCTCTGATTAGTGTTTCTCCTGTTAAGCTATAAATACAAGCATCTCAGAATCAAACTGAGGACTTCATGATGTGTGATAAAATTAACCATGAGGAGGTTATTGTATAATTGTTTTTAGTTAGCACATTTTCAACTAAATTTCCAATAATGTGTAAAATGTCTTAAACATGAATGTAAGTTCTTTTTAAGACTTTTTTTTTCTACTATGGTATTACAGTGCATAAACAGAACCTGACACATAACAGGCAATGAAATATTGAGTACATGAATGGTAGCACAAAATCCAATCAAGTATACTCATGATGGAATAATACTTAAAAATGACAATAAGCATTTCATGAACATTTAGAAAATTAGGTTACTATAATCCCATCCCCCATTTAACTAAAGAGCTAGGCTAAAAGTTAAGAGTAGACTAGGAAAAAGAATCTACAGATGATTCGAGAACTTTTACTGTGGCCTACAGAAACTTGAAATCTAGGAATCTGAAAACACTAACCTGGGTGGTATAGTGGGTTAAGCCACTGCCTTCAGTTTGATCGAAGTCTCCAGTTCCTAACTCCAGCTTTTGCTAAAGCAGACCATGAAAAGCATCCAGGATGGCTGAAGCATTCCTGCTGCCCCTTGGGAGACCTGGATTGGGTTCACAGCTCTTGCATTTGTGGGCATAAAACAGAGGAAGGAAGCCTTCCTTCTTTTTCCATGTCTCTATGCCTTTCAAAGAAAGAAAGAAAAATCTAATAAATAAATCACTTATACCATCTCTATACTGTGGCCCAAGAACCCCCAATCTAAGAAATGAATTTTGGGACTAGCATTGTAGCATAGCAGAAAAGTCATCATAGGTTGGTTCAAGACCCAGCTGTTCCACTTCCAATTCAGCTTCCTGCTAATGCACCTGGAAAAGCAGTGGAAGATGGCCCAAATACTCGGCCCTGCACCCATGTGGGAGACCTGGATAAAGCTCCTGACTCCTGGTTCTACCCTGACTGTTGTGGCCACTTGGGGACTGAATCAGCAGAGATGGAATCAAATTCTTTCTTTCTCTCTGCCTTTCAAATAAATAAATCTTGAATGGGCAAGGAAATGAATTTAATTTGTAACCCTGAACCAATACCTGGGGGCACCTTGCAAAATTTAAATGCAACTACAGTTGTCAAACCCCTTAGGAGGGATGCACTCACAGCATCCCTCACAGAAAGAAATCTTTCCCAGGCCACAGGAATCTAAATAGCTTCAGTCTTAGTCATCTTCGTGTGAGTGGTTCCCATGCTGTTAGAACGGGAGGGACAATGACTTTTCCAAATGGGGCTCCTCAGCAAGAAGAGCACGAAGGGCTCTTGTGTGTGAGCCCTAGTGAGGTCCTGCCTGGGTGTGAGCCTTACCCTGGGCGGAGCTCTGGGTGTTTTGCCTGAGGTCATTAGGGCAAAGCACAGGCTGTACTGCTTTAAAGGCAGCAGTGTTTGCTCTATTTGTATTTGGGAACTTATGTGTGGTGTAGGACTCTCCTTTAACATCTGAGTTTCTGCCCCAAGAAGTGAGGCTGCAGTCATTGAGAATACATTTTCAAATATCTCGAGTCTTAGAAGATCAGGTTTCTTTTCTGTTAATATGGAACTCACTGTAACCCCTTTGGTCATACCGTGAAGACATGCTTCTAAAGATGCCACTGGGGAGTGTTGGTCAGTTTACTTTGTGTTTTCAAGTTGAGTCAACTTTGTCCATTGGTAATCTCCTAGATCTTACAGAAAATATCTGTAAATATACTTGACATAGTATGCTATGTACCTGTGAATCTGGTTTAGGGCTTTTGATAGGCAGAGACGGTTAACCGCAAAGTCCAGGAGACTCTGCCAGAGTCACCGCTGCACCTGACTGGATTCCCAAGGCTCCTTTGGAGTAACAGACTCAAGCCATTCTTCATGAAGGCTCTGGAAAAAACCTAGAACTTAATCCATTAGTATCCCTTTTTGGGAACTCGATCGTAGAATGTTCTTGCCACATTTTTACTTTTGGTTACTGAAAATATCACCCTTATTAGTACTGGTCAAGCACAGTGTTCACTCAGTGGTCCCTTCAACAAAGAGAAGCAGCTGGTGGCTACTAGTGCAGAGGTTAGATCTTAATGAGAGTGCTTTATCTTCCTCAGATGGAATGAATGGGATTTACTGATACCATATTATGTGCTCTTTCAGTAATAAGCTCTGCTTCCATCTAAATATTCTGTGGTTGATGTTTTATCATGCTACTTGTTTTCCCCTCACTCCACTACATGTAAATTCTTGCTTCACAGTGTAATATTGGCATAGTATCTTGAGGTTCAATTCAGTAAATATTTTCTGCCCTTGAAGTTAAACTCAATAAATATTTATTGAATTGAGCCATCGCATTTGCTAATTACTGAGGTACAGAGCTGTGTAAGGCTAACCCTGCCTTTAAAGAGATTGTAGTCTTCCAGGGGAGACAGCTAACCTTTATAATAGTGCAGCCACAGAAATACGTGCAAGATACGTAGTAGGGCAAAGCAGGGAATAGAATAAATAATTGCTTTAGTTACTTTCAAAAAAAGAAATCTTTTTGGAAGGGTTGCCATTTAGGATGTAAATAAAAAGTGTGGTAGGACAGAGATGCAGGAGGAGAAAATGCCAAGATATCCAGGTGGAGGCAGAGGCAGGCCCAGCAGCCAAGCCACCGCCTGGGACGCTTGCCTTCAGTATCCAAATGTCTGGCTTCCGGGCCTGAGCGCACTCCCCTTTCCAGCTTCCTGCTCACACAGCCTGGGAGGCAGCAGTTGCTGATGGTTTAAGTAGTTGGGTTCCTGCCTCTCACAGAGAGAGCTGGATCAAGTTCCCAGCTTGCAGCACTGGCCTGACAAAGCCCCGGCTTTTGCTGGCATTTAGGGAGTGAGTCAGCAGACAGGAGCTCTCTTTTTCCTCTATGCCTCTCAAATACATAACGGTTTTACAATAGTTTCTTTCATTCTCCAATGCAGGTATCTCTTTGAACTGAAAGAAGACAACGATGCATGTAAAAAAGCACAGCAGACCGGAGCATTTTACCTCTTCCACAGCCTGGCTCCCTTGCTTCAAAGGTCAGAAAGTCATTATGTGGCCCCCCGGCTTAGCCTCAGAGGTAAGCTCCAAGTGGGCCTGTGGCTTTCATGGCCACTAACTTCACACTGAATCTTTCAGAAAGATTTTTTTTTCACATTTTTATAACATTTCTGCCAATTAGCTGCTTACTTAATGAACCCTAGCTTTCCAGTTAAGTGGATTATAATATAAACCACTAATGTCTTAAGCCATGGATTAATAAAACTACAGTTTAATACATTTTGTTTTCAGCATCCCCATGCTCATTTATCTATATATTGCGCTGTAATGGCATAACTGAATAGTTGTGACAAAGGCTGTACAGCTAAGACATCTAAAAGCTTTAGAATCACTTTCTAGAGAAAGCTTGCTTACCTCCATGTTCGACCAGCCTCCAAGGAGTTGTACAACTGTTATATAACCTCGTTTTTGCTAGAAGGGTCAAAGTTAAAGGTGAATTAAAATGAATCTGTTTCCAAAACTCTTTTTTCCATTTATAAGTAGAGACATTGAAGGCAGTGGCATTTGATATTCAAAATACCAGCTTTCAGGTTTTTAAAAAAATTCTTTTGTACTATGATTTTCACATGATGGGTCTTATGATTCACTTATTGAAAGGCAGAATGACAGGCATAGAGGTGAAGAGAAAAGTGAAAAAGGGACGGATCTTCCCCCTACTTGTTGCCTCGTTAAATGGCCACAATAACTAGGTCTAGGTCAGGCCACAGCCCAAATCCAGGTCTGCTATGTGGGTGGCAGGAGTCCAAGTACTTGGCCCACCCTCCCCTGCTTTCTTAGGCACATGAGTCACTAGGAATACCTATGTTACAAGAAGCAGCCTAACCTACTGTGCCAGTTGCTGATCCCTAACTTTGTTTTATATGCTGTCACCATAAACTGGATGATTTGGACTACACTGCCTGTGAGTTCCCTCCTTGGGTCAGATGTTAGAGTTCTTGGACAGGTAGTTTTCAGCAGTGCCAAAGGTGCTTAACATTAGAGATGCTACAGTCTGTCTACGGCCATACCACCCTGAACGCGCCCGATCTCATCTGATCTCGGAAGCTAAGGAGGGTCGGGCCTGGTTAGTACTTGGATGGGAGAGATGCTACAGTCTTATGCTGTATTATGAATACTGCTTCTTGCACAGAGGGACAAGTTTCTTCCCTACACAGTACTTAGTTACACTCTGACCCACAAAAGCAGCACAATCTGGAGATTATAGAACTGAATTAGTCTCTTCCATTTTAACACTCACAGATTTCATAATCTAATCCTCATACAGCGTGTGAACTAGGGGATGTGTTCCTTCCATAAAGTCACACAGTGTTACTCAGAATTTCTCATTTAGTCAAAACTGCTTATCCTGTTGAGGGAGACACCGAGGCTTGGACAGGCTGGGTGATTAGATTTAGGCTCCACAGTAACTAAGTACAGGTGGTGACTTTCAGTCAAGAAGAGTTGACCCTCCATACCCTCTGTCCTGCATCTATGTGTTCAACCCACCACACACTGATGATATTTGGGGAACGTATTTGGGGGCAGGCGCTTGGCACAGTGATTGAGATTTGGACAGTGTGTCATGAGTACCTGGATTGCAGTCCTGGCTCCACACTGGTACCAACTTCCTGCCAATGCAGCCACCCTAGGAAAGCAGTAGCAGGTGATGGCTGAAGTACTTGAGTTAAGGGTTCCTGGAGGCTGATACTAGCATTTGGGGAGTGAACCAGCACATGGAGGATCTGGTTTTCAAATTAATGAATAAGTAAACTAGTATGGTGTTTGCATTAAAAATTAGTAGCTTTAATAAAGTGCCAACATTGTGACACTGTGGATTAAGTTGCTACCTGTAACACCAGCATCCCATATAGGCACTCATTCGAGTCACTGCCGTTCCATTTCCAAGCCAGTTCCTTGCTAACACTCCTGGGAAAGCAGCAGCAGATGGCCTAAGCCTTTGGACCCATGCACTAACATACAAGATCTAAATGAGGCTTTTAGCTCCTAGCTCCACCTTGGTCCAGTTCTGGCTGTCATGGCCATTTGGAGAATGAACCAGCAGATGGAAGATCTTTCTCTGCCTCTTTTCTTCCTGTAATTATGCATTTAAAATCAAATATATCTTTTTCAAAAAGGCTTTAAATTCCAGGTGATTTTAAAAATTAGCAGTGTTCCTTAAAAAAAAAGTCACATCTGTCTGGAATGTGCACATATTTTTCTAGTCATTATTTCTTGAACAAAACAGTACAACAAACACATACCATCTACATTGTCTTAGTATAAATAATCTAGAAATGATTTAAAGTGTGAGAATGTACATAAGGTACCCAAGTATTCAGAAGTTTTGGTATCGGAAGGCTGTTTTGGTGTTAACCCCCCTTGGCTACCATGGAGTGATTGTATGCCTACTGAAGAATATGATTTCCTCTAAGGTTATTATGGTTGTAGTGATTTAAATTGTAATCCTCATTATTGTCCTCTCTTTGCCTTTCTTAGAGCTGGAAAAGCTCCTGATGAAGTGTGGCCAGGACACACAGCGAATAGAAGATTCTGTGCTGATTGGATGCTCCGAACAGCAGGAAGCATGGTTTGCTCTGGATCTGGGACTCAATGGCTCCTCTGCCATGAGCAGTGCGTAACTGTGCTCCTCCTGGGTACAGCCCAGCAGTTCTCACTTTGGGATTTCACATAATAATTAAAAAAAATATTGAAAATAAGTGATCAACTTTTTAGTTAAGTAAGGATATAAAAATGCTGTATCATCTGTCGTCATTTAAGACATTTTAGTGCTTTCTAAGTTGTGTGTACATGTTTATTATATTCTGTGCACTTTGACACATGTTGTATCTTAAATGTTTCACAGGAGATGTTTTCAAATTCATGCCATCCTTTTTTTTTTTTTTAAATCAGTGCTGACAGATAACAGTGTTCTGGAATTATTTTTGGGTCCTCAGACCTGCATTTGGGAACCAGGTTGCTGTAGGGTCGTGGCTCCCATCAGGCTTTCCTGGGGTAGTGACATGGGAGTGAGGGCCCAGCATCTCTTTTCCAGGGATAGAATGTGACTCAGGCACATGTTCCTACAGCCCTCAAAAGGATCTTCAGCAACAGTGTTTCCTAGACTGGCCTGAATCTAAGAATCACCGGGTGCTGGTTAAAACAGTAGGTTTCGGGGCCTCATGCCATACCTACTGCTGAGGAGTCTGCAAGTTAGAGCTTGGCAATCTGTGCACTTATTTTCTCCAGTGGAGTCTTATTTGCTTGGTCTGTCTGGGAAACATGTCAGACTGGAAAAGGGCCTTGTGGCCAAATTTGTTTGACATTGATTTGTCTCTCTTTTCTAATTTTCTAGCCTCCTTACAGAAATCTACATTGGAGACAGAGCTCAAGGGGTCCTTCGTGGAGCTGAGGAAGGCCCTCTTTCAGATGAGCGTGAAGGACATGCGCTTGCTGTTCACGGTAGATACTTTCACACTTCTGTAGGAAATTTCACAGTGCTGTGTACAGGCAAACCTGCGTGTGCGTGCTCAAGGCCGAGGTGACAACTGGTTTCTTCTTTTGCAGATCATAGTTTTTGGCAGAGCTGCTGTCAAGACCATTTTCTCTCATGCACTATAGATCCCAAAGGCCATAGAGGGAGCCCAGTGCGGTGGCCTACTGGCTAAAGTCCTCGCCTTGAACACGCTGGGATCCCATATGGGCGCCGGTTCTAATCCCAGCTGCCCTGCTTCCAATCCAGCTCCCTGCTTGTGGCCTGGGAAAGCAGTTGAGGACGGCCCAAAGCCTTGGGACCCTGCACCTGCATGGGAAACCTGGAAGAGTTCCTGGCTCCTGGCTTTCAATCAGCACTGGCTGTTGCAGTCACTTGGGGAGTGAATCATCAGATAGAAGATATTTCTCTGTTTCTCCTCCTCTCACTGTATGTCTGACTTTCCAATAAAAATAAATAAATCTTAAGAAAAAAAGCCATAGAGAAATCGGCCTTATAAATGCTGTTAATGGCCCACAGCATGAAATACGTCAACATGCTTTTCCTGTGAGGCATAATTTTAAATTGCTTTAATGACCTGTCCTCTCAGCTTTAGATATCATTTGCTTAAGTGTCTTGGTAATCCATTTACTTTTTTTTTAAGATTTTTTTTTTTTTATTATTGGAAAGGCGGATATACAGAGAGGAGAGACAGAGAGGAAGATCTTCCGTCCGATGACCCACTCCCCAAGTGAGCACAACGGCCAATACTTTGCCGATCTGAAGCCAGGAGCCTCTTCGGGGTCTCCCACGCGGGTGCAGGGTCCCAAAGCCTTGGGCCGTCCTCGACTGCTTTCCCAGGTCACAAGCAGGGAGATGGACAGGAAGTGGGGCTGCTGGGATTAGAACCAGTGCCCATATGGGATCCCGGGCGTGCAAGGCGAGGACCTTAACCACTGTGCCACCATGCCGGGCCCCATTTACTTTTTTAAAAGAAGATTTAAAAACTTTTTAAATTGGAAAGTCAGATCTACAGAGAAGGACATACATAACGCTGGTTCACTCCTCAAGTGGCTGCAATGGCCAGAACTGAGCCGATCTAAAACCAGGAGCCAGGAGCTTCTTTGGTGTCTCCCATGTGGGTGCTCCACTTTTAATCCAGCTCCCTGCTTATAACCTGGGAAAGCAGTGGCGCATGGTCCATGTCCTTGAGCCCTTCTGTCTACATTGGAGACTGAGAATAAGCTCCTGGTTCCTGGCATTGATTGGCTCAGTAGCAGCCATTGAGGCCATGGGGGGGGGGGGTGAATCAGCAGACGCAAGATCTGTACCCCCCATCTCTCTGTAAATCTGCCTAATAAAAATAAAATACAATAAAGAGTAGATGTGTTCTCAAGGCGTGCCATCTCCCTGTGAACTGCTGTGAGTACACAGGCCTAGTGCTGTTGTGGGTGATCCCTGCAATCTTTCCCGTGAAGCCAGCTCTGTCTTTGTGTTTCCAGGCTCAGGCTCTTCTCAGCTGGCATGATTCTCACCAGTTCTGCAGCCGCAGTGGGCAGCCCACCAAAAAGAACATGGCGGGCAGCAAGCGTGTGTGCCCCTCCAACAACATCATCTATTATCCACAGGTAGGCACTGTTCTAAGACGGTGACCCAGGAAGGCTGTGCGCCACTCCGTCCCAGGGCAGGAAGCCCACACAGCTACCGGACGCTCTGTGTCCACCTGTCAGTTCACCAGCCGGTCCTCAGTTTTCATTACCCTCTCCTAGATGGCTCCTGTGGTGATCACTCTGGTCTCGGACGGACCCCGGTGCCTGCTTGCTCGCCAGAGCTCCTTTCCTAAGGGAATGTACTCTGCCTTGGCAGGGTTCTGTGATATAGGTAAGTTTGAGGGGGATCCACAGGTGGCATGAAGAACCTAAGGCTTTATTAATAAATACTTTTGGTGTCGCCATCATGCGTGACATCTGTGGCACAATCTTCCATACCATTCCATGGAAACTGCTGACAGAACTTTCTAATATTAGGCCAATTTCAGATGACGCAGCACAGTTGAAAAAAAATCACACATGGTAAACACTTTTACGCCTAACACCTAGATTCCAAAATGTTTTGACTATGTTTTCAAATAGCCATTCACGTATTCATCTGTAGTTAGTCAGCTTTTTGCTACTTTCAATACCTAAGAAGAGCTTTTTAGGAAGGAAAGAGTATTTCAGCTACAGTTTGGAGGCATACAATTCAGGACTGGCAGTCCTGTCAGCATGGAGTCTGGAGGAGGCTGGCCAGGTGGAGCGGGAACGGAGGAGCTATCACATGGCCAGTCAGGCAGCAGAGAGAAGCAAAGCTGACTTACTTATATAACCAACCATCTTTTGGGAACTGGGGCAAGTCCCCAGTGAGTTACAGGCTTCCCACTTGGAAGCCATAGTTAGATCAAGTCTCCACCCTTACTCCTGTGATGGTTAACAGACTTGATACATCTGCAGGAGTTTGAGAGCCAAGTTATGTTCAATCCACAACACCTTCCATCAGTTTTTGTTTCTGATGCGTAGATTAGACATCATTGCACTGCTCCCTAAATAGTTCAGCATGTGTAATATCAAATAGATCTCAATATTTATTCATGGTTTGGTTTTTGTTTTTCTTCTGAAGATGGTGGGCAGCAAAATTCTTAGCAAGGCTGAGGGCAGTAGCTTCTCCCTCTGCCATCCTTATACATTGTAACACACCTAGCAGGCTTAAGCACTACAGCTGAATATCCAGCTCCAGTCTGGATTTCTGTTATTGCACAAAGATTCAGGACACTCCCAAAGGTACTTCACTCAAATCTGAAGTCAGTTTTGCATTCCTTTCCAAATGGGGCTATCGTGACAGACACCTGACACAGCCTGTTCTGAAGTCCTCTGATGTTGCAGGTGAAAATGTGGAGGAGGCTGTTCGCCGGGAGGTTGCTGAAGAGGTGGGACTGGAGGTGGAAAGTCTGAAGTACTCTGCCTCTCAGCACTGGCCGCTCCCTAACTCCTCTCTCATGATGGCTTGTCATGCAACTGTGAAGCCAGGGCAGACGGAGGTAAGCCTTGGTTTCCCTGGGCTGGGTGCCTCTTTGGCTTTCTCTTGCCTACTGGCCAGCTCTTCTTACATCTTTCACATCCATCAAGGTCTTGGTCATACAAAGATACATGACGTAACTCCAAGGAATCTGCAGTGCAGTAAGCAATCACCACCCTCCCCTGAACATCCTCCAAGTATGAGACATTTTTTTAAAACAAATAGATTTATTTATTTTTATTGGAAAGTCAGATATATAGAAAGGGGGAGATAAGGAGATCTTATATCTGCTGATTCACTCCCCAAGTGGCCACAACAGCCTTGAACTGAGCCGATCTGAAGCTAGGAGTCAGGAGCTTCTTATGGGTCTCCCACACAGGTGCAGGGTCCCAAGGCTTTGGGCCATTCTCGACTGCTTTCCCAGGCCACAAGCAGGGAGCTGGATGGGAAGTGAAACTGCCGGGATTAGAACCGGCGCCCATATGGGATCCCAGCATGTGCTAGGCCAGGACTTTAGCCACTAGGCTACCATGCCAGGCCCAAACTTTTTTAAAAAATACTTAATTGAGGGACAACTGACATACAAAACGCTGTCGTTAAGGAATGCAACTTGATGAATTTGGAGGTAAGCATACAACTATGATACCATGAAATTATCATCAGCATTAATGTGATATATTTATCCATTGCATCCAAGTTTCCTGTTGTTCCTTTTATTTTTTTCCTTTTGACAATAAAATGCTTAATAGTTATCCATTTAGCAAAAATTTATGTATATAGCAGAGCATTAATTGTAGGCCCCATGTTGTACAGATCTTGAGCATGTTTTAAATAACTGAAACTTAATGCCTTTTGAGCAACACCTCCCCATTTGCCCTCTTCCCCTAGCTCCTGTGAATTACCATTCAACTATAATCCTATGTTTTTCACTATCCAAGGTTCTACATGTGAATCCAACCAAGTTTCGTATCTAGTTTATTTCACTTGGCTTCACTTATTTTTAGGTTCATTGACTTGTTTAAATGCAATTTTCCTCTTGATAAAGCTGAATAATATTCCATTGTATGTATATGTCACATTTTTTTTATCCACTCATCCATGTTGGAAAATTTAGGTTGTTTCCATATTTTGGAATGAATATAAGAGGATGGGAATCTCAAGATTCAGATTTCAGTTCTTTTGTATTTATACACAGAAGTGGGATTGCTGGGTCATATTGTAGCTCTGCATTTGTTTATTTTTATTTATTTGAATGACAGTTACGGGGGAGAGGTGGTTCCATTCTGTGATTCATTTCCCAAATGACTGCAATGGTCAGAGCTCTTCAGGTCCTTTGCCAATTGTTATTAGTTTAGTTTTGTTTTCCTTTTTTTTTTTTTTTTTTTGGTATTGAGTTGTAGATGTCTCTTACGTACTCTATATGTATTAATCCCTAATCAGATATATAGTTTGCAAATATTTTCTCTCATTTTGCAGGCTTCTTTTTCCTGCTGTTCAGTTTTTGATCTAGCTCTCTGCTGGTAGCCTGGGAAAGCTGCAGAGGATGGCTCAAGCTCCTGGGCTGCTGCTACCCACGTGGGAGATCCAGAGGAAATTCCAGGTTCCTGGCCTAGCTCTAGCTGTGGCAGCTATTTCAGGAGGGATCCAGTGGAAGGATCTCTCTTGATCTCTTCCTTTCAAATAAACAAATAAATCTTACACACACACACACATATATATATATGTATTTAGGACCTAGTGTGGTAGCCTAATGGCTAAAGTCCTCACCTTGCATGCACTGGGATCCCAAACGGCCACTGGTTTGTGTCCTGGCAGTGCTGCTTCCCATCCAGGTCCCTCCTTGCGGCCTGGGAAAGCAGTCGAGGATGTCCCAAAGCCTTTGGACCCTGTACTGTGTGGGAGACCTAGAAGAAGCTCCTGGCTCCAGATCAGCTCAGGCCTTTGCAGACACATGGGGAGTGAAATCAGTGAATGGAAAATCTTTCTCTCTGTCCTTCTGTCTGTAAATCTTTTTCCTAATAAACATAAATCTTTTAAAAATGAATTTCTTATAAATATTTTTATTTATAAATATTTAATTCTCATCTCTTAATTATATCTCTTTGGCATTTGGGCAATATCTTGCTAGTTATTATCTTCTATGACTACTTAGTTCTATAGCCATTGTCTCATTAGTTCTGGCTACAGACTTTTATATTCTGAAGCTCCTAACCTATCAATTCCTTCCTTATATATCTTTCAGATTCGACTGAACTTGAAAGAATTAGAGGCAGCTGCCTGGTTTAGTCGTGACGAGGTGGCTGCAGCCCTAAGGAGAAATCACCATCATCCTCATCGACAGAATGAGACTGTCCCATTCTGGGTGCCCCCTAAGTTGGCTATTGCCCACCAGCTGATTAAGGAATGGGTAGAAAAACAGACCTGTGCTTCCCTGCCTGTTCAGTCCAGGTGAACCTGACTGGAACTCTCCTTGATTTTCCCCAAGGAGATACCAGAAAATGACTGTAAAGAGGAGATGATGCAAGACAGAGAAGATGAGCCTATCCACAGCATTAAGGAAGCAAGTTCTTACTAACAATTAAATAGGCTCGTATGGAAAGAAAAGAACAGCTGATGAGGCGCCAGCCATCCAAATCCGAGGGAAGGCTGAAGCCTTGGATTGGATGCAGAGGCTTGCTCACCTATTTTCTCCAAGGTTTACGAGTAAGTATCTTCAGGATGTGGCTTACTGACAATATGTTTACGCCAACTGACAAAATATGACTGGGAGTATTTTAGGTTAATATAATCCCCATGTCATTACCGACTTAGATTTTATCCTCACAAGAGCACAAAGTATAGCACAACCTAACATTTTTGAGTTGTATACAGGTACATTCTTACACATAGTCTTTTTTTTTTTTTTTAAAGCCATATTTCTTTGGGTCTCCTGAAGGGATGAGTTGAGTGGGACCTCAGGTCTTTCTCGGAGTACAAGGAATAAATCAGATGCAGTGAAGCTGTGCTTTAGCAGCCAAAGCCTGGGGGGAATCAGGATGGTAAAGGCTGACTAATTCTCAGCTTTGTCATTTCCTCAGTATGCAACTCAGGGAAAAAACTACTACTTCATCTGGCCTGTTTTCCTAAATGCAAAACATTTAGGAAATGGCCGCGGGCAATTGCTTACCCAAAGTGTTAATAAATATTAACTAAGGGAAGAATGAGAATAAACAAATGTCACAGCTGAAACACTTCTTAAGCCTTATGGGATAAAATATCATTTTCATATGTTAATCCTGTCTTGTGACAATAGAGTTGAGTATATTTTGGGAAAATAAAATTTTCAAATCTTTGCTAAGATGTACTTTTTTCTGTCTTATTTGAGGAAATTCTAGGAAGTCAGAATTGGAGTGGGGGCTTTTATTGGTGTGAGAGACATTTAATTCCACTGTGTGGAACAGCTGAAGCAACACTGTTGGAGGCCCACAGGAAACAGCAGGGCTGGGGAGGGACTCAGATCTTTGGATTACTCTCCATGCTAATTTGGGATTCAAAGACAGAAGTCCCAGGAATCCCAGGACCAGTCACACATCAGAATGCCCTAGGGCTAAGCAAAAGACATCTAGATTAGAAGAGTGACAGTGTCAAGGTCTCTCTGGCTAAGGGCCACCTGAGACTCTGGCATCCCTATTAGAGTGCCAGTTTGAGTTCTAACTAGCTCCCTCCTAAGCTAGAGAAGGCAGCAGAAGATGGCCTCGGTACTTGGGTCCCAGAAACCCATCTGGAAGACTTGGGCGGGGTTCTAGGCTCCTGGTTCCTCCTGCTTCAGACCTGGCTGATGCTACCATTTAGGGAGTGAGCCAGCAGATAGAAGATATGCTCTGCTTTTCAAATAAATCTTTGTTATCTTAAAAAAAATAATAAAGAGAAATTTAACTACTTACTTGAAAGGCAGAATTTGGGGGAGAGAAACAGAAATCTTCCATCCACTAGTTCACTCTCCAAATGGCTGCAATGGCAGAGTTGGGCCAGTTGGAGCCAGCAGCTAAGAACTTCCTCTTGGTCTCTCAGGTGGGTGCAGAGGTCCATGTACCTGGGCCACCAATGCATCAGGGAGCTGGACTGGAAGTGGAGCAGCTGGGACTCAAACTAGTATACTGCAAGTTGAGGCTTTACCCATAACACCACAGGACCAACCCAAATATATATTTTTTAATTGAATCCCTAAATTTCCTTGTGATCCCAAAGAGTCATTGACCTCTTCATAGCCAGGAAACCACCACTGCTTCATGGAAAACCAAAGTGCCTTCATCAACAATTGCTGAGGAATGATACATAATAGGACCTGATTGTCTTGTTCTGCTGGCACCTTGCCTTTACCTTGGTCGAACCTGGCATGTAGAAGAGAAAACAGAGGAGCCGAGATTTCTTCATATCCAGCAATAAAACAGTTCAGGGTCCATGTTATTACTGTCTGCAAACCTCCTCTACCCCTGCGGGTGTGTTTGTGAGCACACGAGTCCACGGCCAATCTGAAAATAATGATACAAAGGGGAGTGTGCAGGTTTCCTGGTTATGAGTTTCTCAAGCTCACTGTGGAGTAACTGTTTGCTTTCTGATTAATGTGGATTTCTGGAAAAGAAGACAGTGGCTAACAGAGGTTCTGCAACATTGAACTTTGTTTCCCAGAAGCAAGTGGGAAGAGAGCTTTGCTACTGAACTCCAAGATAGAATGCAGGAATCAGGTACTGAAATAGCAGAATACTAAAAGAAAAGAGCACAGGGCTGCTTGGGCCAGGGAGGATGTATTAGTCCTTCAAAAAAGCGTGTGAACTTTAACTGGGATTAAAAAATAAGAGTTGTGGGCCCGGCGTGGCACAGTGGTTAAGGTCCTCGCCTTGCATGCCCGGGATCCCATATGGGCGCCGGTTTTAATCCCGGCAGCCCCGCTTCCCATCCAGCTCCCTGCCTGTGGCCCAGGAAAGCAGTTGAGGACGGCCCAAAGCTTTGGGACCCTGCACCCGTGTGGGAGACCCCGAAGAGGCTCCTGGCTTCAGATCGGCATAGCATCGGCTGTTGCGCTCACTTGGGGAGTGAATCATCAGACGGAAGATCTTCCTCTCTGTATATCCACCTTTCCAATAAAAAAAATCATAAAAATAAATCTTAAAAAAAAAAGAAAAGAAAAAAAAATAAGAGTTGCTTTGAGTAGAAGAAATTTTGAAAGCCATGCAGGTTTTCATAATGTACATTTTACATGCAATATATGAAGCCTCCTCCCAAAATAAACAAAAAGAAACAAAAAAAAACAAAACAAACAAGAACCCCACTTATTTACTTGAAATGCTGAGTTGGAGATAGGGAGAGACCAATTTCTTCCATCTGTTGGTTTACATCCAAATGGCCACAACTGCTGGGAAACAGCTGGGCTCAGAGTCCAGGCTTGGCTTCTGCTTCCAGCAGGTGATGGCTCCCGTACACGGGTCCCTGCCACCCACACAGGTGACCTGGATGGAGTGCTTGGCTCCTGGCTCTGGCATGGCCATCCACAGTTGTTATTGGCATTTGGGATGGGAACCAGTGGGTGGAACATATTTGCCTGCCTCTGTCTCTCAAATAAATGAAAAGAAATATTTAAAAGAGAGCATTCCAAAGTAACTACCATTATTTAAACTGTGGCCCTATGAAATTTTAAAAAAAGTTTTTCTCTGACGCTTTTCTCTGATGCTTTCTTAAATCAATGTGTAATACCTTTGCTCTTGTTCTGCTCCTTTAATCAAACTCCATAAACAGAAGAGGAAGCGCTGCAGTTGGGTATAGCACAGTTAGCTTTCATTAGCTTAGGAGAGCAGATTCCCATTAAAATGTCTATTTAATTCTCCCAATTTCTCCCTGGTAGCTACAGAGGGGACATTAGAAGTTGGCTCTCAATCTCTGTGGGTTCTGCATCCAGGGATTAAATTAATCATGAACAAAAAATTTTCCGAGGAAAAAACTGGATCAGTATTGACATAGACAGTACATTTTTTTCTTGTGATTAGAACCTTAACAATACAGTATAACAACTAATGATACAGCATTTAACACTTACTTTGTAATATGTCAGTTATATTAAATATCAAAATTCTATCAATTTACTTAAAGTATCAACATCTAAAATATCTAACACAGGTAAATACAAACAAAACAACAAACAAAAGAAGGCAGGGCCTGGCACATTAGCTTAGTGGCTCAAGTCCTCACCTTGCATGCACTGGGATCCCAACTGGGCACTGTTTCTAATCCCAGCGGCCCTGCTTTCCATCCAGCTCCTCCGAATGCCTTGGCACCCTGCACCTGTGTGGGAGACCTGGAAGAAACTCCTGGCTCTGGATTGGCGCAGCTCCAGCTGTTGCAGCCACTTGGAAGACTGAATGGAAGATCTTTCTCTCTGTCTCTCTTCCTCTCTGTGTATCTGTCTTTCCAATTATAAAAACAAAAACAAACAAATAAAATGGGCAAATCCACAGAGGCAGAAAAAGAAAAAGAAAGAACAAAAGAAAGAAAGACAGTTAAAGAGTCATCAACCCAATTTGAGCACTTGGAATTTTGACAAAGGATAGTTACACTTAACAGGAAAGTAATCCAGAGTAGTACCAGGTAAGCTGTGGTTGGGTGTGTTTTTAACATGGAGCACACAAACTGCATCTTAGACGCTATCCTGGGCTGAACCCTATTCTGCTGATCCACAAACTTCCTGTTTTTCCCAGAATCTTTGTGAGATTACAAAGACTTATTAAGCAGAGAGTTAAATTTCTGAGGCTCAGAAAATCTATAACATTTACAATGAACATTTCTAACAGACGAGTTATTTACACTAGGAATGAATATACTCAATATTTATTTTAAAAGAAAAATAAGAAGGGAGGGAGGGAAGCTGGGGATGCTGTTAGTCCTTCGCTGGCTTACTTGCACGCCCGTGGTCGGCGTTGTCAGGCAGCTGCACTCCCATGCTTTGCAAGAGGTTGGAAGCAGGTCCTGCCAGTCCTGCCTGGGAGCTGTAGGATTCCAGGATGTTGGAAACCAGATTCAGGTCCACATCCACTGGAGTCATGACTGATTCGCCTGCACCAGAATCTTCCTCGTCTGAGTTGTTATTAGTTTGGGATGAAGGCTCCTAGTTCAAGAAGGAAACACATTCATGAGATAATACCCCCTTGGTTGGATGTTGCATACAATAAAGAGGAAATTTCTTATCTTTTGTGATATGGGGTGAAAATTAAGTACATATTAAGGGGCAGTGTCTTGGTGTAGTACGTTAAGCGCCTCTGCCTGTATTGCTCGCATTCCATATGAACGCTGGTGCAAGTCCCACCTCCTCCACTTAAGATGCAGCACCTTGCTAGTGTTCCTGGGAAAGCAGTGGAGCATGGTCCAAGTCCTTGGTCCCAACAGCCACAGGGGAATGAACCAGCACATGGAACCTCTTTCTCATCTCTTTTTCTCTCAAACAAAAACATATTTTTTAATATCTTTTTTCTTAAAGATTTTTTTTTTTTTGAAAATTATATCTACAGAGAGAAAGATCTTCGATCTGCTGTTCACTCCTCAAGTAGCTGGAACGGCTGGTGTTGAGCTGATCTGGGTCTCCCACACAGGTAGGCCTTGGGCCGTGAGGCCACAAGCAGGGAGCTGGAAGAAAAGCAGAGCAGCCAGGATACGAACCGGCACCTATATGAGATCCTAGTGCATGCAAGACGAGGACTTTAGCCATTAGCATCTTTAAAATAAAACAGTTCATTCTAAAGATATGGCATGCCACATTCTAGTAAAAATATTAGTAAACTGAATAATTTCATCCATGCTAATAAACAGCCTAAAGGAGACAACTGTAATTATAGCCTGTTAAAGAATTTTTAAAGAAATTGACATAAATATGAATATTTTAATAGGAAGCAATCAAAATTTTCTTTTACATGAAACTACATTTCCTTTTCAGTCCTCAATGAAAATGCTAAAATAAAAATATCAAGTTTCTTGGGGAACAATCACAAAGACAGTCTCATCTGCTCTCTTTCCGACCCAACTCCCTGCTAAGGTCCTAGGGAAACAGCAGCAGATGTCTCAAGTGCTAAAGCCACTGCACACACGTGGAAGACTGAGAAGAAGCTCCAGGCTCCTGTTCTGGACTGGCTCAGCTCTGGCTGAGTGAACCAGTGGATGAAGACCTCCCTGTCTTTCAAATAATAAAATAAATCTCATTTTTTAAGTATGCAATCGTATACTTAGAGTATGTTCTATGACTATTTTAAATCCTGATAACATAAAATATGTAATAAAATTAAGATTTTTAGAAAATAAAAATCTAATATTTTGTTCTATGACAGGGAAAAATAGCTTTCTTATTTACTTACTCAAATATCACAAATTTAAAAAGATAAGGTAAAAAACACAATTTGAGAGCTATCCTGTAAAACAGATTCAGAAAGGGAAATGAAGTTAAAACCACACATACTGCTTGTTTCCGGGTGGTGAAGCTTTTGCCAATGTTGGTGTGAGCCAGTTCCCGATCCATCTGCGCCATGTATAACCTGAGATTATCCAGCGTCCCTTTCAGAGAGGCCTCTTCCCCAGAGCCCTGCAGCCCAAGGTCCGTGTTGTCGTCGCTGTCTAAACATTCCTCATCTTCCTCCTCCAGATCATCAGAGTCTGACTCAGGAGGCCTTGGTCCTACACACAGCACAACATCAAAAGAGCCACTTGATGAAACACTTTTTGATTACATCTCTCCAAACAACTAAGAATGTTATACACAGAAAAACAGCATTAAACATAGCCAAGTTACTTTACAAAAATCTTCCACAAATGGTAATGCTGGCAGATACAGGAAAGTATACAGGCTGAGCCAAAGGATTTCGCTTTTTTTTAAAGATTTATTTATTTTTATTGGAAAGTCATATATACAGAGAGGAGGAAAGACAGAGAGGAAGATCTTCCATCTGATGATTCACTCCCCAAGTGACTGCAACAGCCGGTGCTTCACCAATCCGAAGCTAGGAGCCAGGAACTTCTCCCAGGTCTCCCATGCAAGTGCAGGGTCCCAAGGCCTTGGGCCGTCCTTGACTGCTTTCCCAGGCCACAAGCATGGAGCTGGATGGGAAGTGGAGCTGCCGGGATTAGAACCAGTGCCCACATGGGATCCTGGCGCGTTCAAGGAGAGGACTTTAGCCACTAGGCCATCACACTGGGCCCAGGATTTAGCTTTTTAAAAGTGAATTTCAATCACCAAGATATTTTTTCTTAAAAAAAATTTAAAACTACATAGTACAAAAATATTGATTAAGTCATACAGAAATACTGTCATATTTCACGACCTTCCCAGAAATAGGCATCTTTTTAAGCAGTTAGGTAGATTTCCAGACATCTTGCAGCTGTATATACACACTAATATAAGTACATAGGTTTGCTTTATACACAGATTTATCAGTGTTCAAACTGAATTATTTCTTCTTCTATTTATTTATATGTCTTAGACATTTTTCTGACTGAATACAGATATAGACCTTATCTGAATTACAGCTGTTTATATTTCATAATTTGGAAACAAAATGACTTATTTAAACCTCTCAACAAATGTTTAGGATATTTCGGCTTTTTGCAGTTAAAAATTTTACAATGCCTGTACTAGTACATATAAAATTACTACAAACAGTTTATGGAAAAATGGAATCAGGGACAGGCATTTGGCACAGTGGCTAGGTAATCACCTACAACCCACTAAGAGTTCCTGGTTTAAGTGCTTGGGCCCTTGGCAACTATGTGGCTGACGTGGGTGGAGCATCAGGCTCTTGGCTTCAGCCTGGCCTTGCAATTGCTGTTGCAGGTATTTGAGAAATGAACAAATAGATGGAAGATCTTTCTGTTTCTCTTACAGATAAAATTAAAAGAAATAGATAAAAATTTTACAATTGAAATAAGTGTGTAAGTTAGTATTTAGCCTACTGGCTAAGAAGTCAGAGTTCGTGGCTTTGAGGTCAAGCCCTGTCATCTAAAGGCAGCTTCCTGCCAGTTTAGGCCCTGGGAGGCAGCACTGATGGCTCAGGAATTGAGCTCTTGCTACCCTATGGAGACCTGGACTGCATTCCAGACTCCCAGCGTTAGTTCTGGCCGACCTCAAGATGTATGCAGTGAACCAGCAGGTGGAATAACTTTCAGGCAAACAAAATTTTGAAAGAAGGATAAATTTGTATCGGACACAAATATCTGAAATACACATAAACTTTTCTCATAATAAACCTTTCCATATTTTTTTGAAAATTTCTCATATGCATCAATTTCTATTTTTTGGGGGGCAAAAAAACAAACATCTTTTAATTCCATTCTCCACGAACTGTCTTGAAGCATGCTCATGTATCTTTTTCAGGGTAAATCCACAGACGTCAACGTGCAAAGTCACTAGGTATGAAAAATCTAGTGGCAAACTGCTCTGCAGAAAAACAACACTCACTTCAACAACACTCAGCTTCCGTGCTCATTTTCCTCCGTCCTTGAAACTACCAATTATGAATCTATAAATTTTTTCCAATATGATGGACAGCTGATCTGTATTATGTATTTACTTACTCATTAGCAATAGTTAATTATTTCCAAATAGTGACTATTTACATTTCTTCTTTAGTGCACTGCCTGTTCATATTCTTATTGTTATTCTGTTCATGTTCTTATTGGGCCATTTTTCTTTTTTTTAAATTGACTTGCAAGTATAGTAAGTCTAAAAGAGAATAGACTGTGGGAGCCAATGCAATATTGTCTCTCAACAAATCACACTCACTCAGCCTTCTCTTGAGCGGCAAACCTGGTTAGCCTCTGCACAATCACGTCATAGGGCAGTAATTCACAGCTGGGAGAAACTCAAAGCAGATTTTATGTTTTCTGACAGATTTAATGCTCTCATGCTCCATGAACAGCCACAGGATTTATAGCTGCAGAATCAAAGTAAATATTTTGAAAAACTTACCTAAGATCTTATCAAAATAATTAAGAAAAGACTCTTCATCAAAAGTGACTGGAGCCTCACAAGGTTTTCTGCAAAATTAAAGCAAAAGGACAATTAAAATATGGCCAACGTGACTCTGATACCTTTCAAAAGTACTGCCATTCTCAGGAAAACTGCAAAGACATAACCTCAAAATGGAGACAGCAGGGAAGATTACAATTAAAATTTATTTTTTATTTTATTTTTTTAAGATTCATTTATTTTTACTGAAAAGCCAGATACACAGAGAGGAGGAGAGACAGAGAAGAAGATCTTCCATCCTATGGTTCACTCCCCAAGTGATCGCAACGGCCAGAGCTGAGCCAAGACTAAGCAGGAACCTATCCAGGTCTCCCACACAGGTGCAGGGTCCCAAGGCTTTGGGCCATCCTTGACTGCTTTCCCAGGCCATAGAGCAGGGAGCTGGTTGGGAAGCGGGGCTGCCAGGATTAGAACTATGCCCATATGGGATCCTGGCACATTCAAGGTGAAGACTTCAGCCACTACACTATCATGCCAGGCCACGCAATTAAAAATTTAAAATCCTCACACTTAATGCTCTTGCAAGGGTGCAGAAATAAGAAAGTTTGAGGAAGAAAAGGAAAACATGTTCATGCACACCGAGCCTGGTACCACCTTGTACCTCCCACAAGACTTTGTATCTAGTTAGCCACAAAGGTCACTTACCTGAGTTCATCTAAATCAGGGTGGGGAACCAGACCCCTACCCCCCCCCCAAGGAACATCTGGAAATTCAAAAGCATTACTCATTGGCCACACAAAAGTACTGACATAAAAATTTGCCTGTTTTTGACTTGTTGGATTTCATATCCCACCTAAAACTGCCTTGGCAGGGCCAGACTAAACTATTTTGTGGGCTTATATAGTCCCAGGTCAGACATTTTCCACCCATGAACTGAATAAAGTTTATTTCTTTATGCAAAACTTAAAAAATAATTAACATAACTTTTGTTATCTCAGACTTCTTAAGGAGAGAAACATGACTTTAAACAGTATTTTCATGAGGCTCAAAAGCATCAGATCAACAGATACATCTTTAGGCAGAATCAAGTCTAACCTATCCTTCCCCTGTTACTTGCCTCGTGTAATTTCACATTTCTTCAGATAATTTCTGCCTATTATAAAAGGCTCTTTTCCCCCTTCTTTTAAATTTGCAGATTCCAATTTGCTACAGAATGGGAATGAGAATCCTGAGCATACTGAGACCAACTTTTTAAAAAAAAATTTAAAGATTAATTAATTTGAAATTAGAATTATAAACAGAGGGACAGAGAGACAAAGACAGAGGGAGAAAGACCTACCTACTGGTTCACCCCCAACTCGCCACAATGACCAGGACTGGACCAGGCCAAAGCCAGGAACTGGAACATCATTTCCTGGTCTCCCACATGTGTGCAGGAGCCCAAGGCCCTGGACCATCTTCTGCAGATCAGCACATAGCTGGATTGACAGTGGAACAGCTAGGACTGGAAGCAGAGCCCACATGGGATGCTAATACTTCATGTAGCAGTGTAGCCTGCTGCAGCCACAGCACTGGTCCTAGAGCTAAATATTTTCACTTAAAAAAAAGAGTATTTTTTGGAGGTAGAGCGAAAGAAAGCAAGAAACAAGTGCTAACATACGCTGGTTCATTGCCCAAATGCCTGCAAAAGCCAGGGTTAGGCAGAGCTGGAGTCAGAGACTGGAACACAATCCAAGCTCCCACAGAGATGGCGGCTATTCAATTACTAGAGCATTCTTGGGAAGCAGGAGTCAGTGGAACTGGGCCTTGAACTCCAATTTGGGAAAGGGCATCTTAATCATACGATTAAATCCTGCTCAGAATCCTAACAACCTCTTAACAGGAGGTCATATGCACAGAGCAGGGGCGGGGGGGGGGAACCCCAGAGTGGAGCAGGCGGACAGGAGGAGGCTTGTATCCCAACCCTGAAGACTCCCAGATCCTCACCAAGGACTAACAGTACCAGCACCGAGGACTACACCCCAACTGCCAAGGAGACCACGGGGAATTGGAGTGCCTTCGGAGGCCGAGAACTCTGAGGTCACACACCCCCATTTGGATCTAACACATGGGATGGAAAAAAAGCCCAAATTCTGCCTTGCAAGATCCAAGGTCATCTGAACAACAACCAGGAGCACTGAGTGGTCTGCAGAAACAGAACAGTAAACTTCCTTCGGGACTAGGGAGAGGAGCTTTCTCTGGTCCTTGCCTGGTTCCGACTTTGGGTCCCCACCCTCTCTTGTAATGACCATCAGGATCACTAAAGAAACCCCTCAAAACAAACAAATAAACAAAAAACCTAGAATAGAGAACAAGGAAAGCTTAGAAACAGGCAGGAAACGGTCAGCGGGGATGCACTTATAACTCACTGGGTGGGACACAAAGATTAGTTGCTCCTCACTGGGGTATTGAAGATTTCTCTGCACACCCCTCCTAAAACTGTTCACCTAAACTGCTGACATATGTCTTGTTAGAGTTATAGAGTTAGACTACCTGAAAAACAGCCAGGTTCAGCAAAATCATACTTCAACGCTATAAACTCCTAAATACTAAAATTAAAATGGACATGAGACAGTTGAATAGTAATCTATAGCCATTTTAAGGTGTATAGAACCCAGCTGTATATAAACTAATAATTGAAATGTCAATGTAAAAGTCATATGATGTGGTTCAGAATTTGCATTCTTTTTTTTTTCCTCTTTTAACATTGGTTATTCAATACCATGTCAACTAATTCCACAACATTATAAATTGTTATTGATGTAATGTCGGGGCTTTTAATTGATCGGGATGATACTCTGCCAGCTCTACCTTCAGACCAGAGATGGTCTCCCCAAGAAACCGCTGAACTTATCTGGACAATAAGATGCTGGACTTTATGCTTGGTAGATGCTTGCAATGAAAGAATCTCAACTGAATTTGAACTGTGGTAATGCAACAAGGTGGAGGAATCCACCATGGAGGGGGCGTTGAGGAGGGGTGAGGGAAATCCCAGTGCCTATAAAACTGTGTCATATAATGCAATGTAATCAATAAAAAAAAAAAAAAGATTAAATAAAGAAATAAATCCTGCTCAGATGTTCAGAGTCCATAAAGCATGTGATTTTCCTGCATGCTTCTAATTGGTGCCTTCTGGATCTGTGGAGTAGTTTTTTTGTCTTCCTGCAAGAATTATGAAGAATCAGACTCCTGGACACCTTATTGCAGGGAGGGAGGGAGGAGAGGGAGAAGGAGAGAGAGGGAGAGACAGAGAGAGAGAAAGAAAAGAAATACAAATGGAAATGGCTATGACTGATGATTTCAACATGTGGGTTATCACAGTATCTATACTTTAACCAGTTACCGAGGCAGCTCTGCTCCCTTGTGGGTTGAGACTTTGGATATGAAAGCTCTCATGCTCTGTGACACTTGATTCAAGTCATAGTTCTGCTCCTCTTCCTCCTTGGAAACAACCTGTGGTTCTTTTTTGCCACTGGCTTCCTGCAGTAGCTGATCCAACTGATCTGGTGAGAGATCTAACCATTTATCATCTGAAAAAGCAGAAAAGCATGATATAACCATTCAGGTCCTCTCAAGAAAGGATCACATGAAACCTACTGAAATACTTTCATTCCTTACAATGCTTTCCCTCTGTCTGGTCCATCACTTACCATCCTCTGGGGGAAGGTTAGCCTCTTCTTTCCTAAGCTCCTCTATTTCAAATGGTATCGTCTGTAATAAGCTTAAGATCTCTTCACCTGGACTCATGGCAAGGGAGCTATAAAAAATAAAATATGAGTTGAAAAACATTGAGCACGGATGTTAAATATTTTCCCCACAAAAATGACAACCATATGAGGTATGTTTTAATCTTTAAACAATTTAGATAGATACCAAAACATTTTGTAGAGAAATACACAATCTTACGTTGATTTTAAATAAATAAAATTAAGATTGTAAAAAATATACTATAGCTCATTTACCCACTAGTGATGGACATCTCAGTTGCTTATAACTTTTTATTATTAAAATCTTTAGGAAATGGGACCAGGGCTGTAGCCTGGGTTAAAGCACTGCCTTATGATGCTGGCATTCCACATGGATACCAATTTAAGTTCCACTGTTCCATGCTCTACTTCTGACCCAGATCTGCTTACGGCCTGGGAAAGCAGCAGAGGATGGCTCAGGTCCTTGGGACCCTTTATCCAATTGGAAGATCCAAGAGAAGCCAGGGCTGCTAGCTTCGGATGGGCTCAGCTCTGGGTATTGCAGCCTTCTAGCGAGTGAACCAGAGGATAGAAGATCTCCCTATCTCTCTTTCCCTCTCTGTAAAATGTGGTTTTCAAATAAAAACTAAACTAAAAAAAAAAAAAAAGACTTCTCTGCCTCTATAAAAACACCACTCTACAGTGTAGTGAGTTAAGTGCTATTGCAGTGGCAGCATTCCAAAACTGGGTGACAGTTTAAGTTCTGCTTTTCCCTGCTAATCTACCTCGACAAGTGACAGAAGTAGGCCCGAGTACTTGGGGGGCACCTGTACCCACAGGAAACCTGGAAGAAGCTCCTGGCTTCAACTTGATCCAGCCCCAGCCACCTTTCAAATTAATTAGTTAATTAATTAATTAACCTTTAATTGCTTTTAGAAGAAGGGAGATGCAGAGATACATTTTTTTCCTTTGACAAAAATATTAATTAATTAGCAAGATAAAGTGACAGAGAGAAAGAGATCATCCACTCACTGGTTCACTTCCCAAGTCATCTCAATAGCTGATCCTGAGCCAGGCTGAGCAGAGCCAGGAACTCCAACCGAGCCTCCTGTGTATGTGGTACCGGGGCCAGCGCATGAGCCACCACAGGGAGGCACATTGCAGCGAATTGGACCAGAATTAGAGCAACCACATAAGCATCACATAACATCATAACCATAACTCACCTTTCCGGCCTGTTTACTGACAGCTGGAAGTAGTTCTTTGCCATTTCAAGTCTTTCCTGGTACTTAGTAGAACCTTCAATCAATTCCTTAAAAAAACGAATAGTATTCTATGAGATAATTATTTAGAGGGTGTCATTAAAATCATCTAAATAACCTCTTCAGCAGGGACTTTCAGGATAGCAGTCTATGACATATTGCTCAGGAATCAAGATAACTAGTCCCTGAATTGTCAGTAGTGTTCCTGTTTGGGTTCCAGCTTCGGGTGAAGGGATTAGGCTAGATGTAGTGGTTCCTAATCCTTTTCATTATTTAGGGTCTCCAATTTGAAAGGTTTTCTACTATCTTCTGTTACTTACTCACTTAAAATGTGCCAAATGGAACCAAAAGTATCCTAATTTCATCATAATGCCTTTTCTACATGCACATTTTATTGGTATTAATATTCTATATTGTATTCATTTTTTAAACTCATTTTTATAGGGAAGGAGACACAGAGACATACATACAGAGATCTCCTATTACTGGTTTATTCCCTAAATGCCAACAACAGCAGGGACTAAGGCCTGCCAAACCCAGGAGCCTGGAACTCAATCCCAGGCCGTCCATGTGCTTAGCAAGGATCTAACAGCTTGAACCGTCACCTGCTGCCTCGTACGTAAGTGTGAGTGGGAAGCCTGAATTGGCAGTGGAGCTAGGACACAAACCTAGGGATCCAGACAGGAATGTGGGTGTCCCTAGCAGCATCTTAAGTACTATGCCAAACAGCCACCCCTTAATATTTCACATAATTTTTCTCAAATGATTTATTTATTTGAAAATCAGAATTACAGAGAAAAAAGAAAAACCAAGAAGTGCGGGCAATTTTTCATTCACTGGTTCACTCCCCAAAAGGTCACACAGCCAGAGTTGGGCCAAGAACAGGCTAGAAGCCAGGAGATTCATCTAGGACTCCTACGTGGGTACTGAGACTCAAGGCTTTGGGCTGTCCTTCACTGCTTTTCCTGGCCATTTGCAGGGAGCTGGATGGGAAGTGGAGCAGCCAGAATTCGAACCAGCCCCGATTTGGGATCCAGGCACTTTAGGGGCGAGGATTAGCCAAACGAGTCACTGTGCTAGGCCCATAAGGCTGAATATTTAAAGAGAAATTTCTTAGCTGTCTTTGTAATTTTTATTCATTTTCTGCTTAATGTCCTACCTAGAATCTTCACATTTACATTCTAAATTTTTATAAGCTGCTCATCTGGACACACAATGATTTATGTCATCTACTACAAATTATCATTTATTATCAACAAATAGTAGAATCCTCATTATCACCTTTCAACATCTTGAACAGCACTGAGCCAGAGAGGTCTCTGTTCACACTGGCTTCTACAGCTATGTTACACATTTAATGCAGACCAAGGGACTTTAGAATCACTGGAGTGAATTTCCCTGGTTTATATATTTCAAAAACTACATTGCAAATCTCACCTTAAGGGCCCAGCGGCGTGGCCTAGTGGCTAAAGTCCTAGCCTTGAATGCCCTGGGATCCCATATGGACACCAGTTCTAATCCCGGCAGCTCCACTTCCCATCCAGCTCCCTGCTTGTGGCCTGGGAAAGCAGTCAAGGACGGCCCAAAGCTTGGGACCTTGCACCCGTGTGGGAGACCCGGAAGAAGTTCCTGGATCCTGGCTTTGGATCAGCATAGCACCGGCTGTTGTAGTCACTTGGGGAGTGAATCATCCAGACGGAAGATCTTCCTCTCTGTCTCTCCTCCTCTCTGTATGTCTGACTTTCCAATAAATAAATAAGTCTTTTAAAAAAATCTCACCTTAAAGTAATCATTCTTTTTCAGACTTTCAAGGAAGCTGGCCCACAGTGGGGAGGTAGTCATGAAGGCCTTTTTGGAGTCGGAAAAATGTGGACTACATTTGGAGCATAAGATCTCAAATCCATGAGCCTGCATAAGACAGAATTTTGACGATTAAATGCTTCCTTTAAAAGTGTCATCTTTCATTTCCCTTCCATTCAGCCACACTCAGTGATGGGGCACATGTACACGTGAATAGCCATCACACTTTTAGAATTTTATGAAAAATGTGAATTTATTTCCAAGTTTTCTAATTTCTATTAAATTCTAAAAATCAAAAATGAAATGAAAATGACACAAAACAAAGATCCCATAAATCCAAAGATCCAATATGGGATGCAGACATCCTAAGTTGCAATTTATTATTCCAAATGCCTGCTTTGATTTTTTTTTTTTTTTTGGTAATTCTGCCTGCTCAATATTGTTATATTGAACTAAAAGTCACTGTATTACTTCTTCTGTGGATTGCTTGGTCATAGTTTCTGAACCTTTCTAAAAAATTCTTTTTTTGAAAGCGGAAGAGACAGAGCTCCCTCCTGCTGGCATACTCGCCAAATGATCACAACAGGCAGGGCAAGGTCAAGGCCAAATGCAGTCAAGTCCCTGGGTAATGGGAACTCAGTTACTCCAGCAAGCACTGCCGCCTTCCAGAGTCTTCATTAGCAGGCAGCTGGAGACAGAAACCCGAGGCGCCACTCAAATGCAGATGCTCTGAGATAGCACGTGGGCATCCCAACTAGCCACGCAACTGCTAAGCCAAATGCCAGTGCTGTTTCATGTGAAGAACGAAGGTTTGTTATCTTCTGGCTTTAACGAGGTTTTTCTTTTCCACACTTAATTTTGACAAAATCAATTTTATTAATCTTTTTTAAAAATGGCTTCCAAATTTCAACCCAAGTCAGATTATAATAAATTCTCTTGTGTTTTCTCTCAAATTTAATTTCTACATTTAAGCACTTGAACCCGCTGGAATTTATTTCGTTCTAGGTATAGCAGAATTAGTTTTAACTTTGCAGATGGCTTCACAGCTATCCCATCACCAACTACTCATTAATCAACTGCTTACTTTTCACTTAAAATGTCACATTCTACAATATTTGCACAAACACAAGGTAGATTTCAGATTCCTATACTGTGTTATTATTACACAAACTGTTTCATACGGAGCTTCAAAAAAACATTTTTTAGTTCAATCTTACCAACTTCATGCCCAATTCATGGGCTCGGTATTGGGGATGAGATGGAGGAGGCAGTGTGTACCCGCTCCGCCGGTCAGGCAGAAACCTTTGTTGTACCAACTGTGCATACAGACATTTTGTGAAAGTGACCTGGGCATTGAGACATAAAACACATGAAAAGCTCAACATCATTTCATAGCTAAATGTAACAATAAATCCATTTATGAGCATCTCATTCATATGAAATTTAAAGACAATCCAACCAATTCAATGCCTACTTGTTTTCAATAATAATTTTCTGTAGATATAACACACAAAATTTATCTTACAGCTTAGTTAGTTATCATTTATTATTAATTATGCTATGTGGCAGGTTTGTAGGAGAAATGAACTTATTGTCAAAAAGGAAATACTTATAGGAAAAGGAAACACAGAGATACAAAATGGGGAGTCTGGTGTCTTGAAAGCTTTTCTCCACAGCATGGAGAAAAAGAAAAATATGCACACTAACTTGTTATGAGGAAAACAAGTCTTTTCAATTTTTTTAAAGACAACCAAAATACCTTAACTTTTTTGGCAGTGAGAAAAACTAAACCAAGAGGGATATCTCACCGATGTCATTACTCGGGTTTCAGGTAAGAAGGTCTTAAAAACCCGACAGGCTCGCAGATCAATGGGGTCCCGTAGGTAGAAGGCTTGGACTGCCGCAGCCACCAGCCTGGGGCGCTGCCTCAGCACTGCTGCAATGCCCGCTGGGAGGAAGCAGTGCGCTCGGTGCAGGGAGGCTTCCAGCTTCCCTGGGTACCTAGACAGATAACAGTTACTTTGCCTTTACAATATGCATATATCTAGAATTCTTATAACATTCACCTCCCTATTAAGACCTTATCTGGTACTGGTTCATCCAGTCTAAGATTTAGAGTGCCAAGAAAAGTAAAACTAAGACTGTATATATTTAAGACTATAGAAAAGCAAAGATGGCAAAAAATGTGGATAAAATGGAAACAAAGGTAAAGGGTTATGGCATCTCAATAAAAAACAAATGAAAAACTATTACCACACTCATTTTGGAATAAGGATAAAATCAGAATCTTTTCTTCAAAGTATACTAAATTAAAGTTAGGAATCTCACATATGGGGGCATGCCCGACTGGGTTAGGACGCAGCAACACCCCCTTCCCAGCTATGCTGTGGCACTGCAGCACCCATCTGTTTGCATGAGAACTAGGGATGGTGACAGGCCCAGCCAGGCTGAACCACGGAACTAACCAACACTCACTAGAGCTAGGGCTGGGAAGAGGCTGGGCTGTATCTGGCTACAACACCCACCAGCACTTGCAAAGGCAATGACAGAGGGTGGACCATGCCAGCAGGGCCGTGGCATGCACTGGCACACAGGAGATCCAGATCTGGTTGAGGAACTTGGAGAACTTCCTGCTAGGCTACAGCTCCTGCTGGGGGGCACAATAGCCAGGGTTGGAGGCAAGTCAGGCCAGACCGCACCAAGTTGCAGCACCTAAGGCACACTGGAGAGCTATAAAGGGCTATGGGTCACACCAGGCTGGGCTGGGCTGTAACACCTGCCGGCAAGAGCTGAGACTGGAGGTGGGCCATGCCAGCCTGGGTCAAAGTATCTGCCAGCACATGCAAGATCTGGAGCTGGGATGGGTCTGAACTTGGGGGAACTTCCTTGTACACGTAGATGAAGGAACCACTGAGCTAGACTAGCCTGGGGGAATTCCCTTGTAAGGCTACAGCTTCCACTGGTGAATACAAGAGCCAAGGCTATGGATGGTATGGGCTGGGCAAGGCTATAGCACCTGTTGGCATGCATGTGGGCTGGGTCTGGGGTCAGGCCAAACTGGGCCAGGCCCCAGCATCTGCTGGCAGTCGCCAGAGCCAGAGTGGGTGCGGGGTTGGCTGGGCTAGATTACATCGTCTACTGGGTCACAGGTAAGTCTGGGGTCAGCATACTCAGATCCAGGGCTGGGAGTGGAACTTGGAGAACTCCCTTACTAGGTCATGGCTCCCTCTGGAGAGTGTGGGAACTGGGGCTGAGGGCAGGCCAGGCCAGGCTGGACTGTAGCACCAGTTGGCATACGTGTGGGCTGGGTCTAGGGGTAGGCTGGGCTAGGTCAGTCCATAGCATACACTGGCATGAATGAAAGCCAGGACAAGGTACAGACTAGGCTGGATTAGGCTATTAACACCTGCCAATTCACATAGCGCTAGGGTTGGGGGTGGGCCAGGCTTAGGTATGCTGCTTGGGCTCTGGTAACTTCCTTCCTGCCTGAAACTTTGTACTGCGTGGCTTCAATCTGATTGGAGGATGAGAACTTGAACAACCCTGACTTTGTCGGCTATGCACAGTGGCTCCGGCAGTGAGGGAGCTGCTGTCACCAAGCTTGGACAATAAAGATTCCTCTTAATATCCTATACTTGGGTCCAGTGTGATCTCTCTCACACTCTGCAACACAGTCAGCCAATACACTTTAGAAAGATTTTCTCAACCCTGGTGCAAAGAAACCAATGATTCTGAACTATCAAAACCATTCAAGTAACATCCTTGGAACATTCTTTCCCACATCAGGGTCACTATCCATTAGTGAGTCACTATCCATAAGTCATCATCCATTAACCATATCCCCTTCCCTGGTGCTGATGTAGTTTGAATGGACCCCTCCTCCCACGTTGTAGAAAAAAAAAAAAAAACAGAAAAGCTGAAACAATTGTCCTATCCACCTCCCTCCATATCTCAATCCTCTATATTCTAACTGGAAGCCCACATGGGTATGCATTTCTCTCAACTAAGCAAATAGTACTAAAAATTAAATTAAAACCTACATCTATAAAAGAATCCAATGAGACCCAAGAGCCACGGAATCACCTGTGGAATGCTGTGCTGCTTTCTGCACACTTTCAAATGTGTATTTATTTATTTATTTATTTATATTGGAAAGACAGATTTACAGGAAGGAGAGACAGATCTTCCCTCCACTGGTTCATTTCCCATAGGGCTGCAACAGCCGGAGCTAATCCAACATCTGGAGCTGATCCTATCTGAACCGGAGCTAATCCAACATCTGGAGCTGATCCTATCTGAACCCTAGAGCCAAGAACCCATTCCGGGTCTCCCCAAACAGATGCAGGGTCCCAAGACTTTGGGCCATCCTCCGCTGCCTTCCCAGGCTACAAGCAGGGAGATGGATGGAAACAGACCAGTTGGGGTTAGAACCAGAACTCATGTGAGATGCTGGTGCTTGCATTTAGAGGGTTAGCCAGTTGAGCCACTGTACTGGCCTCTTAAGCTTTTTGTTATTTCTTTTACTCAGAGACAGAGAGGAAGTGAGAGCCAGTCCCAAGTTCCAACTTTCAATCCTCAGATATAAACAATACTGTACCAACATTTAATACCTAGATTCAACTTTTGCTTTTTTAAACTTTAAAATCTGTAGGTTGGCTTGTCAATTTCACAAAAAGAGAGACAGATGAAATGAAAACTAGCATTAATCTACACAAAGACTCCTGCACTAAAACCAAAGTCCCTTCATGAGCAACACAGCAAGGTTTTTCTTACCCTCTGATGCGTCTATTTATAGCAGCTTGTATGGCTTCAGAGGCCACCACTTTTTCCAGATGTGTTGAGATTATATCCAGTGCCTGTGGGATTGTTGGTGGTGTGGCAGATACCCAGGGTTCTGCTCTAGGTTTCCTTGGTGCAGGAATAATACATAATTCTCCTTGGCAGAAAAACACCTGGAAAATGCCACATTTTTCATTTTCACAATGGGTACCAGTACAATCTTACAGTGTTATAACATGTTTTCTAAAGAGATACACTCACCCTATTGGCACTGTTATCAGGATCTAACCATTTAGGGAGGAAGTCCGCAGCTTCTATTAACAAGAACTCACCATCGTTGTCTTCAATCCTGTAACACAAGACACGTTCCACTTCAACTTAAATATTTGAGAATAAACTATGTACAAATTACACTACAAAAGCAAAATATTTAGAAAACCACCATGAAGCACTCAAGAGACTCTAAGATATTATGGAAAAGGTGGACATTTAGCCTACAGGTGAAGAACACTGGCAAAATGTCCCACATTTCATATCTGAACCCCTGGGTCAAGTTCTATACTGCAATTTCCTTCTACCACAGAACAGGGAGGCAAAGGTAACAGTTCCAGAAACTGGGCTGCTGCCCCCTCCAGGAGAGACCTGAATCGGCTCCGGGCTCTGGCTTGGCCCACACCCCACTGCTGTGAGCACAGGAGGAGGGGGAATCTTTAGTTGGTAGCTTCATCTGTCAGTGTATACCTTGGTCTCTCAAATAAATGAACACATATTTTAAAAAAGATTATAGGGCCCGGCAGCATGGCCTAGGGGCTTAAGTCCTTGCCTTGAACGCCCCGGGATCCCATATGGGCGCTGGTTCCAATCCCGGCAGCTCCTCTTCCATCCAGCTCCCTGCTTGTGGCCTGGGACAGTAGTCGAGGACGGCCCAAAGCCTTGGGACCCTACACCCGTGTGGGAGACCTGGAAGAAGTTCCTGGATCCTGGCTTCGGATTGGCTCAGCCCTAGCCGTTGCCTTACTTGGGGAGTGAACCATTGGACAGATCTTCCTCTCTGTCTCTCCTCCTCTCTGTATATCTGACTTTCCAATAAATACATAAAGCTTTAAAAAAATTTTAAAAATAAAAAATAAAAGATTATAAGGAGAGGTTGAATAAAGATGGTAAGAAAACAAAGGAAGTACATATAGTTTCCTAAATAACATTTGATGAACATGAGAAAACCTACACAGTATTTTTATAGGGTTCCAAAACAAACAAACAAAAAAATGAAACAAAAAAATCAACAAAGATTAAGAAAACTTGTACCTAAGATGTGTTATTTGGGCTTGAAAGAGATTTTCTTTTCATTTGCATCGCTTTTATGTTTTTGAATACGTAATATATTTACGTAATCAAAATATTTTTAAAACACGTAGAATGTTATAGAGCAAAAGTTTCGACGCTACTTTTGTCCCTATTCCTAAATCTCTCACTGCTAGTTCTGCATATTTTTGTTATCTGCTTATGTAAATTTAACTAACAGAAAAATATGTTAATTTTTTTAATTAAAAAGTTTTCATGGGGCTGGTGTGATGTCTCAACTGGCTAATCCTCTACCTTAGAGCACCAGGAATTCATAAGGCCACTGGTTCCTATCCCAGATGCTCCATTTCCCATCCAGCGTGTGTCCTTGGAAGGCAGTAGACGATGGCCCAAAGCCTTGGGATCCCACACCCACGTGGGAGACCAAAAAAAGAAACTCCTGGCTTCTGGCTTCAAACCAGCTAAGCTTCAGCATTGTGACCATCTGGGGAGTGAGGCAGCAGATGAAAGATCTTTCTATCATTCCTTCTCTGCAATTCTGCTTTTCCAATTAAAAAAAAAAAAGAGTTAGATACAGAGATCTTAAACCCATTGGTAAATTCAGATACCTCTACATCTGGGACCACGCCAAGGAGAAGCCAAAGCCAGCAGCAAGGAACTCAATCTGAGTCCCCCAGTTGGGTGGCAGGGCCCAAGTACCTGAATCAGCTATGCAATGGCAGGAAGTTGTAATTGGGAACAAGGCCAGGGCTAAACACAAAAACTCCAATATGGCATGGAGGCATCCTAAGCAACATCAACTTCTATGCCAAATGCCCACACCAAAAATGTATATTCAGGGGCACAATAGGCTAAACTTCCGCCTATGGTCCTGGTGTCCCATATGGGTACCAGTTCATGCCCTGGCTGTTCCACTTCCAAGCAGCTCCCTGTTAACGACCTGGGAAAGGAGTGAAAGATGGCCCAAGTGTTTGGGCCGTTCACACATGTGGGAGACCCAGAAGTTCCTGGCTCCTGGCTTTCATTAAAGGTCCAGCCACTGTAGCCATTTGGGGAGTGAACCAGCAAATGCAAGATCTCTCTAGCCCTCCTAATCTCTGTAACTCTGCTTAACAAATAAATATAAACCTTAAAAAAATAATGTATATACTTTCTCTTTTTACAAAAAAAGGTGCATATTTTATATACCAGCCTATCATTTTTCATGGGTTTTTTTTCTATTTGTGAGGCACACAGACACAGACACATAAAGACTGACAAACACCAAGTTTCCATTCACTGGTTCGCTACCCAAGTGCACACAACAGCCAGGACTTGGCCAGGCTGAAGCTGGGGGCTGACTACTTTCTGCGGGGCTCCTGTAAGGGTGGCAGGGACCCAGCTACTCGAGCCATCAATGCTGTCTCCCAGGATCTGGATCAGCAGGAGGCTGGAGTGAGAAGCAGGATTAGGACACAGACCAAGACATACGGTGTAAGATAAACTTGTCCCTTCCGGTGCCTTAACCACTAAGCCAAAGATCTGCCAGTTCTTTTCACCAACATAGAAGACCTGGATTGTATTTCTTGCTTCCAGCTACTACCCCTGGCACTTGTAGGGAATGAATCAGTGGATGGAGGAACTCTCCCTGCTTTTGAAATGTATTTTTCCAAAATATCTTACTTCAAAAAAAATTTTTAAAGTTCTTTCCCTCCACCCTTTGTCTTTTGTTCTGCTGGGGAAGAGGTTGGGTGGGTAGGAAAAATGGAAAAATCTGGGGACAGAGTAGGAAAACTAGCAATACAGGTGGCTGAAACACTTTCTGCTGGCATTATTAAAGACAATTGTAAGTTGGTATGTTACAATTTCTAAAAATGTACCGTTACCTACTTTGTTTTCTATAAAATTGCTTACTGTTCTCTTTAAACTTCTGTGGTTGATTTCTCAAAAAAATAGACACATGGTCAGGTAAAAGAAAGTCATATTAAAGAAATACATGTGGGTCTGGCGCAGTGCCCTAGCAGCTAAAGTCCTCGCCTTGAAGGCACCCAGGATCCCATAAGGGTGCCGGTTCTAATCCCAGCGGCCCACTTCCTATCCAGCTCCCTGCTTGTGGCCTGGAAAAGCAGTCATGGATGGCCCAAAGCCTTGAGACCCTGCACCCGTGTGGGAGACCTGGAAGAAGTTACTGGATCCTTGCTTCTGATCAGCGCAGCATCGGCCATTGCAGTCACTTGGGGAGTGGATGGAAGACTTCCTCTCTGTCTCTCCTCTCTATATAGCTGACTTTGCAATAAAAATAAAATTAAATAAAAAAGAAATACATATAATACACATACATGTGCATAAATTTTTTGATAAAATATTTATTTTTATTTATTTAAAAGGCAGAGACAGATATCATCCAACCAGAGACAGGTTCACTCCCAAATGGTCCCAACCACCAGGCATGGGCCAGGCCAAAGCCAGAAGCTATATCCTGGTCTCCCACAGCGGAGAAAGGGGCCCAAGTAGTTGCACCACCTTCTGTTCCCTTTCCAGGAACATCAGCAGGAAGCTGGATTAGGAGAGGAGCAGAAGGCACTTGATGCAGCACTCTCAGATGCGATACAGGTATTACACGAGGCCACTCAACCCACCACACAACCAGTGCTGACTATCATGTTGAAATTTTTTCCCTAAGATCTGCAAGAAATTTAACAGTGGTCACATGTGAGAAGTTATTGCAATATAATCTTCTGTACTGCAATTTTGTTTACACAAGTATCTATTCTTTCATAATTAGACTTTAAAACCTAAGACAAGTAGGTTTCATTTGAAATCTTTTGTGAAATGAAGTTTCTCCGTAACATCTTTTTTTATTGGAAAGGTGGATATACCAGAGAGGAGGAGAGACAGAGAGGAAGATCTTCTGTCCGATGGTTCACTCCCCAAGTAAGGCAACGGCTAGAGCTGAGCCAATCCGAAGTCAGGAGCTCTTCCAGGTCTCCCACACTGGAGCAGAGTCCCAAGGCTTTGGGCCGTCCTCAACTGCTGTCCCAGGCCACAAGCAGGGAGCTGGATGGGAAGCGGGGCTGCCGGGATTAGAACTGGTGCCCATATGGGATCCTCGTGCGTGCAAGGCCAGGACTTTAACCACTATGCTATCGCTGGGCCCCTCTCCATTACATTTTAATTATTTTTCAAGACAAAGAAGTCTCAAGAGAAAAAATAGAAAATCTGCACTGACTTGTACATGTCCACCATATTACAGAAAAAAAAAAAAACCATGGATAGAAAAGTAGTCACTTACATTCAATAACACAATGCTTTTAGAATAATTTTTAAAACTACAATACCTTGCTACTAGTTCTGGAAATTCCTTTGTAATCTGCTTTATTAAATAAACAATAAACCATTCATCCTCAATGTTATCCCCAAACTTTGTCACACCAAACATATGAGCAGGAACATTTCCTAAAAACAAAAAAGAAGTAATCACCATGTAATTATATAAATTCATCTCTGCAAATAAAAACATTTGATTATGCAACTGAAAAAAAAGACTCACTCACTGACTGTGCCCCAAGTACTATCCTGGGAGCTGGGGTTGCAATCCTGAACAAGATATAAGATGCTGACCCTTGCGGAGTTAAGGTCTAAAACAGACAACGAAACCATCTTAAAACAAGGCTGGAAAATCTAGAACAAAGAAAGCATAACGGGCTACAGGAGCATAAAGGAGGTGACATCTGAGCCACGTGCTCTTGAAGCAATGACAGAGCTAAGTTTCCAGGAAAGCCACTGCGCTGAGGCACACAGGTACAATAGACGATCAGATGTCCCGGGAACACTGGAAGCCTCAGTTAAACAGGACACAGTTTTCAAACAAGCGTACCATCCACAAATACACATACATCAACCAACACAATTTAAACAAGTGAGTCCAAAAAGAAATCACAAAACCAAGAAGAAAATACTTTGAGAAAAACGAAAATGAAAGCCCAAAATTTCAAAACTCAAGAAATCCAACTGAGGCCATACGAAGATACAAGTACATAGCTGCAAAAGCTCTCATATTAACAACTTAATTTTGCACCTTAAGGAATTGGAAAAAAAACAAACAAAATGCAAAATTATCAGATGAATGAAATAATAAAGATTATAGAAGACAAATGAAACAGAAAATAAAAATCATAGCAACAAAGCTGAGAGTTTTTATTTAGAAGATCAACGAAAATAGACAAACTGTTAATTAGATTAATTAAAAACAACAAAGACTCAACTAAAACAAGAAGCGAAAGACGGGACACTACAACCTATGCCACAGAAATAAAAACAATTATAAAAAATTATGATCAAATATGCTGACAAATTGGATAAGTGTTCTAAAAACACACAAGCAATCAAATCTGGATCACGAAGAAACAAAACTCTAAACAGAACTGTAACTAGGAGGAGATAAATTGAAAAACTTATAACAAAGAAAAGCCACAGACCAAATGGCTCCCCTGGAAAATTCTACTAAAGAACTGGGGGGAGCCCAGCGTGGTAGCCTAGCAGCTAAAGCCCTTGCCTTGCATGTGTCCGAATCCCATATGGGTGCTGATTCTAATCCTTGCCACCCCACTTTCCATGCAGCTCCCTGCTTGTGGCTTCGAAAAGCAATCAAGGACGGCCCAAAGACTTGGGACCCTGTACCCACATGGGAGATTCAGAAGAGGCTCTGGGCTGCTGGTTTCAGATCAGCGCAGTTCCAGCTGCTGCAGTCACTGGGGGAGTAAATCAATAGATAGAAGGTCTTCCTCTCTGTCTCTCTTCTTCTCTGTGTATCTGACTTTCCAAAAAAACCAAATCTTAAAAAAAAAAAAAACTAAAAAAAATTTAAAGATTTATTTTTCATTGGAGAGTCAGATTTACAGAAAGAGAAACGATACTTTTGACACTAGGCTACCATGCCAGATCCAATAGTTAAAGAATATATCATCAGGGCCCGGCGTGGTGGCGCAAGTGGTTAAGTCCTCGCCTTGCACGCCCGGGATCCCATATGGGCGCCGGTTCTAATCCCGGCAGCCCTGCTTCCCATCCAGCTCCCTGCCTGTGGCCTGGGAAGGCAGTTGAGGACGGCCCAAAGCTTTGGGACCCTGCACCCGCGTGGGAGACCCGGAAGAGGCTCCTGGCTTCGGATCGGCATAGTATCGACCCGTTGCGGCTCACTTGGGGAGTGAATCATCGGATGGAAGATCTTCCTCTCTGTATCTCCTCTCTGTATATCCGCCTTTCCAATGAAAAAATAATAAAAAAAAAAAAAAAAAAAAAAAGAATATATCATCAATCTTCTTCAGTCTTCCAGAAAAATGAAGGGGAGGGAACATTTTAAGCTGTTTCTATGAAGCTAGTCCTACCCTAATACTGAAATCAAAAGCACTACAAGGAAACTGCAGAGCACATCCTTGACGGATATCCATGCAAAAACACTTGACAGAACCATGAAAGAGAATTCAATAGCACATTGAAAGTACTGCACACCGGATAACAGGGAAACCACTACTAATATGCAAACACAGGTCAACATGTGAAAATCAACCAATACAATAAACCACCTTAAAAGAATAAAGGTCTATCAAATGTGTTGCCAAGTATCTGAAAGCTGCCTTGGCGAAAAGCAGATGAAAAAATACCTCTTCCCCCTACTCAGAAATCCCAATTCTCCTCAATTGGAAAAGCTTCCATTAAAACCTCCATCATGATCACGTTAAAATTCAAATTCATTTTGAAATAATGGAGATTTGTTCAAGGATGGCACGATCTTATGTGTGTCACACATAGCTAAGTGGCAACAGTGGAGAGAGTGTAACCAGAGAAGTAGGTTGGGCATCTACTAGGAACTAAACTGCAGCCAGAGACACAGAGAGGTCAGATTTTAGAAATCATTGCACTGACAATTACTGCTAGAATGAATATAGGTTTGGCTTTTTTAAAAATTTATTTATTTTTATTGGAAAGGCAGATACACAGAAAGGAGGAGGAAGATCTTCCGTTCGATAATTCGCTCCCCAAGTGGCTACAACAGTTGGAGTTGAGCCAATTTAAAGCCAGGAGCTTCTTTTGGGTCTCCTACGCGGGTGCAGGGTCCCAAGGCTTTGGGCTATCCTTGACTGCTTTCCCAAGCCACAGGCAGGGAACTGGATGGGAAGCAGAACCACCGGGATTAGAACCAGTGCCCATATGGGATCCTGGTGCATTCAAGGTGAGGACTTCAGCACTACATTATCACGCCGAGCCCTGTATTTTTTGTTGTTGCTGTTTTTGTTTTTAAGATGTATTTCATCTTTTGAAAGGCAGAGCTAGAAAGAGACAGAAGGAAAGACAGAGAGAGGTCTTCCATTTGCTGGTTAACCCCCTAGATGGCTGTAACTGCTATGGCTGGGCCAGGCTAAAGACAGGAGTCTCTTCTAGGTCTCCCCATGTGCAGGGTCCCAGGCATGTGGATCATCCCCTGCTGCTTTCACAGCTACATCAGCAGGGATCTGGATTAGAACGGGAGCAGCCAGGACTTGAAGAGGTGTCCTTTTGGGATGCTGGCATTGTAGGTGGCTGCTTAACTTGCAATGCCACAGCTCAGTGCTTGAACATAGTGAAGTGAGAAGGTGAATATGATTCTAAATTATTAAAGAGGTTGGATAAGGAAACTGATGGCAATGCTATTCCTGGTTTTCTAGAGGAGATACAAGGGGTTGGCTTTGACGTGCTGCACTAATGTGACAGTGTAAAATGCCAACAGAGTAACCCATGTGTTTCAACGAGGAGTTGTTTGATGAAAATTAACATGCGAGGGCTGATGCTGCTCAGCAGCTGTGCCAGCCGTGCCTTGTGATGTGTGCACCCAACATCGGAATGCCAGCTTGAGTTTTAGCTGGTGCACTTTCTGCTAATACACCTGAGATGGCAATGGAAGATGGCCCAAAGAACTAGATCAAACACTGGGCTCCAGACATCAGCCTGCCACAGAACTGGCTCTTAGAGCCACTTGGGGGCCCAGCGTGGTGGCCTAGTGACTAAAGTCCTAGGCTTGAATGCGCCAGGATCCCATATGGACACTGGTTCTAATCCCAGTGGCTCAACTTTCCATCCAGCTCCTGCTTATGCCCTGGGAAAGCATGTGAGGACGGCCCAAAGCCTTGGGACCCTGCACCCGCGTAGGAGACCTGAGAGAAGTTCCTGGCTCCTGGCTTTGGATCAGCTCAGCACCGGCTGTTGCAGTCACTTGGGGAGTGAATCATCAGATGGAAGATCTTCCTCTCTGTCTTTCCTCCTCTCTATATATCTGACTTTCCAATAAAAATAAATAAATCTTTTTAAAAAAAAGCCACTTGGGGAGAGAACCCGTGAATGGCAGATGATGCCTCTCCATCTTTCCCTGACACTCTGCCTTTCAAATCCATAATCTTAAAAAACAAGACAAAACAAGAGGAAACTGTCCCTCAAATAAAGAAAAGTAATAACATTTAGGAAAAAAGGAATCGTGTGGAAGACACCTAGCAACATCTAGCTGGAAGATAACAGATCTGCATCAAAATCAGAGGCCAACTGTGGGTCTCACAAGACCCCAGGTTCCTGATCCCAAAGCAGATCCCATATGGCCCAATGTGAGTCCAGCCCTGGCCCCTAAGACTATTTACTCTCTCACAAAGCTGCAAGAAGGAAGGGGACAGTCCTATGTTTCGTGACACACTGGATCTTAGACACCAACTACTAAGGGAGCAGAAAAGGAAACTCAGCACACTCCCCCATGAAGAGGGGGCTCCAAAGGCACACCTGCTGCCCACTGTAAGGCAGGGAGAGCTGCTTGGACCCTCACCAAAGCCAGCACATGAACAAGGTGGCCTTGTCAGTGCTTTGTCATGCTATGGGGCACTCAGGACCACCAGGAGCCCCGAGGAAGCCCAATGTCTGAGCCCGATTCATTTGAGTCTTTAAGATATGAATGAAATTAAGGCATAAGGACAGGATTTTCAAAACAGCAGCAACGACGTAATGCTCAGCACACATTAACTCCTAAGGTAATAACTATTTGAAAGTTTCCATCAAAATGATTCAAACAACAAAATGTCTAAGCTTAAAGGCTTAACATGCATAAACAAGTGTCATTAATCTACAACATTAAGGATATAAGTATCTTCTTGCTAACACTGAATGAAGCATATATTTTTTTCCTTACCTTTCCCAGGTTTATATCTGAGATTAAAAGGCTGATTCTGCCAGATGTAGGTGACAAGCATAGGTGCAAACCGGGTCATAATTCTTTCGATGTACTTCTGAAGAATCTCTCTGTGTTTTTCTGGATCCCTTGGTTCATCTGGTATCAGGAATAGGCAGTACTCCACAGTGTCTTCCACAGTAGCAAATTTCATATTTTCCTCCATTTTTTGAAAACTATGTATAAAGTTTCAGTAATGTAAATCACAAAGAACGATGTAGAAAAAACGCCCCATCACTGAAACATGCGACTCACCATTCCTGTTACCCCCCCAGCCCCATCACTGTAGCTCTGGCCTAACCATGCACCACCTCTTGTACCACTCGTGGAGTGCCATGTCAGTGATGTTTTACATTTAAAACTATGTTCTTCACACGTAAGTGGATGTTGAAATGAAAATGTTCTACAATCCAGTGGGCAGAACCACAGGGTCATCATATTCCCCAATCGACAGTGTGTGGCAACACTGAGAACTGCCAGTGTTCCCATTACAGCCCAGAGTCCTAACCCTGTCCCTGAGCAGTTGCATGACAGGGGGCTTCAATTTCTTTCCTGGATGTGTGTGTTGGGGGGGGGGGGGGGGAGGGGAGCTTTGACTTGCGGATGAACATGTGGATCTAGCATCTCTAAACCTCGTTCTCACCTTAAAACTCACACCTCTCCCCAGCAGCAATATTGTGTGGCACAGGGAAAATCGGAGCTACACAAACATCCCTGTAGCATGATGCTTCATTCTACACCGTCCATCCTACGCCCTTTTCAAGTCCAGAGGGTAAAGCCTGGGGCAGGTGCCAGGTTATTAATTTGCTCACAAACCAGAAGCCACACACTGGAGGCAGCACGCTACCGCAGTGAGCGACTGTCACCCTCACTCGGCTTCCAGTCGGATGAAGAACCCAGACGCCTATCAGCGCAGCCAGTCCCGACAATCCCGCACACCCACTCGGGAACACCCAACATCCCCGTTACTCGGGACTCAGAGAGTCCGAACCAGAACAGACTTGGGGTCCCTGAGCCGACACCCCACTGTATAATAAACGAGAAAGCCGCGAGCCCGGGAAGAGAGGCGACCGGGCAGCGGCCGCCTGACCTACTGACCAGCACTCTTTCCTTCCACCTGACACAATGAACGCAATTCCGCTCACGGTTCTTCAGAGCCCCTTCGGTACCGTCTGTGCTGTGGGTCCCTTCCCTCGTCCGGCGTGAGCCGGCTCGGGTCGCTGCCCCTCGGGCGCTGCAAACTTGCCCTCGCTCGGCCTGGACTCCCAGACTCCAGGAAAACGATTTGAGAAAAAGTCGCGCCGGCTCACGCCCCGGAACCTGGGCCGGCCGTCGTCACCGGCGCGCGTCGTCGGGAGCCTTTGGCAGGTGTCACGTCACTTCCGCTCGCTCCCGGGGCTTCTGGGAGGTCCGCGGACTGAGGAGGAAGGGGATCCTGGAGGGGGAGGTGGCCGTCCGGAATCTAGGCGACGGGGCGAGACGGGGTCGGTAGGTGGCGGGAGGGGGCCGGGCCGGAGCCGGCGGGAGGGCCAGGCCCGGAGGCCCCCCCCCTGGCGTGCCCGCCCCGGCCGCGGCTGAGGAGGAGGATGTCCAGATACACTCGGAAGGCCGTGCCACAGAGCTTGGAGCTGTGAGTGGACTGCTCAGCCACCCCAGCCGGGGCCGGGGGAGGCTGAGGCGGACCGCGGGCGCTTCGGGGTCCCTTCCTGGCCAGGCCCGCGCTCCTTTCCTTCTCCGAGGCTTGTGGGAGAAAATTCTCTTTGGAATTCGCTTCTGCCTCCTTCTCCAGCCGGAGGGAGGGCTGGCCGCCTGCGCTTGGGCTCATGGACTGGAAAGCCGGGATGAGGGGAGTGAGTTTCCGAGGGTGGTAGATAGTCTCCGCGGTGCTTTAGGCTCCTCGGTCAGTGACCCAGGGCAGCTCAGAAGTCATTATTGATAGCTGAGTGCTACAATAAAGTTGAATGCATTTGGTGCCAGGCACCCTGCAGAAGCTGTCTGCGTGCGTTAGTTCACTCAGTCCTGCCCACGAAGATGCTAGCTGGGGGTGCTGTTGGGGTGCACATTCTTCAAAGAAAGATCCCAGAGGTGCAAGGTCGCAGCCTGCCAGGGACGACACCTGCTGGAGCCCGGGGCCGGAACCGGGACGTGTGCACCCCACCGTTGCAGCCAGGAGCACCGTTCAGCTTGCCAGACTTGAGGAAGCCAGTGTGTGTGGCCTGCAGACCCAGGCCTCCCACTAGCGAACGGTAGCAAGTAATCAGTGTCTTAGATCCATTCATGCTTTCCCTTTGAAAAAGGAGAACCGCTTTTTGATCCATATAATGTTGGGGTGAAATAGGCAATGGTTATATTCTGCTTTTCAGGAGATAGTATATCAGAAAAGCTATACACACTGTAATATATATATAAAATCCAATAGTTTAGATTTTTTAAACCCCAGATCCCATTTTCCCCTTTTACTGAGCTATATAGTTATGTTTCTTTAAAAAAAAAAAAGATTTATTTCTATTGAAAAGGCAGATTTACAGAGAAGGAAAGATCTTCCGTCCACTGGTTCATTCAACAAGCAGCCACAATGGCCAGAACTGAGCCAATCTGAAGCCAGGAGCCAGGAGTTTCTTCCAGGTCTCCCATGTGGGTGCAGGGTCCCAAGGTCCTGGGCCATCCTCTACTGCTTTCCTAATCCACAGGCAGGGAGCTGGATGGGAAGTGCAGCAGCTGGGATACGAACCAGCACCATATGGGATCCTGGTGCATACAAGGTGAGGATTTTAGACACTAGGCCACCGCGCTGGACCCTGAGCTATTTGTTACCCACCATACTTTATTTTTATTTTTTTTAAGAATTTGTTTGAAAGGCAGAATGTTAGAGATTTACCCACTGGTTCACAACCCAAATGCCCTCAGTGCCAGGGCTGGACCAAGCAGCCGCCAGGAGCCAGGGCTTCATTGGCAGTCCACGGTGGGCCATCCTCTGCGGCTTCCTGGCTACGTTAATGGGAAGCTAGATGGGAAGGAAGGGTGGGACTTCATCCTGGACGCCGTGGAGTGGGATGTGGCCATCCAGGGCAGCAGGATGGCACGGCCTCCTTACATTTCTCACAGTTACAGGATGGGGTTGTCATGAGCAAGGCGCTGCACTTCTGGCTGGGCTCTTTTAACCGGCTGCTTCCAGGCACAGTCCTTAAAGCTGAGCCTTCATTTCTGCCCTGTGAGAGCAGGATCCTACTTGACACCTGGTGGGCTGCAGGAAATGGGGATTTTATTTCCTTGCCCCTTCCCACCTTTACTTGGAACAGTAGATGTGTAACAGATGAATAAAGAAAACAAGCATGAAGTCTCCTTGCCTTTCAGAAGCCTGTTGTCAAGGAATACAATTTCTATGCCATATGAACGCAGGGGAAAAAAACTCCTTTTATATTTAGTTTCCACCAAAATCAAGAATGGAAACAAAACAATAAGTCAGAATTGTTGACCCAATCAAGTTCCACAGTCTTGAGCACTGATTGATACTCGATAGATAACAGTCCCGAAAGGATTCTCGAGCTGGAGTCACGATGAAGTAAACAGTGATAAAATGTACATAAATGGAGTAAACTGGGGCCGCATGTGGTATAGTTGATTGAGTCTCTGCCTGCAGTACTGGCCTCCTGGGCAACTGGTTTGAATCTAACCTTCTCCACTTCTTACCCAACTCTGTACAAGTGAGGCTGGGAAAGCAGCAGATGCTCCAAGTGTTTGGGCCCTTGCACCCATGTGGGAGACACAGAAGAAGCTCCTGGCTTTAGCCTGGCCCAACCTTGGCCATTGTGGCCATTTGGGGAGTGAACCAGCAGATGGACCATCAATGTCTCTGTAACTCTGCCGTTCAAATAAGTACAAAATAAGTCTTTTCAAAAAATAAAGTGAATTAGAAGCAGTTTTTATTTTAGCTATTATGATGATCTATTTTGAAACATTGACTTTAGTTTTCTCACATAAACATTTAGAGATTTTCAACTGCTTAACATTTTTAATAAAGTTTCAAACATGAATAGAGAATAATGTTATTCATCACTCCCCCACATAAAGGTTATCGATGTTTTAATACATTTGATTCATCTGTCTTTACCCTTTTTATGGAAGCCTCTGTGAAGTAAGGAAAATAAAATCTTAAAGACTTCATTTTATGCCTATATATATCAGCATGCCTATCCAAAAATTGATATTTTCTTATGTAATCACAATGCTATCATCAAATAGTATCTCTCATATTATTATCTCATTGTGACTTCATATGTAACTGTCACTTCAGTATCTAATTGTCATTTCATGTTAGATTTCGTAGCTGAAATCCAGATTTTGATCCCTGTATTTTCTTGGAGACAACATGTTGGTTGTAGGAACAATGAATGAGATGGCTCCCCACCAATCTGTTTCTGCCTTGAGAAAAATCATCATAGCTCTACCACCTGTGCCTTTAGCATTATTTACAGAAATGACACCAATTTTCACTAGTCATTTCCTCTGAGAAGCCCGGAAGCCAGACTACTTGCATTCAAATCTGATTCCATCATTTCTTTTAAGGATTTATTTTCATTGGAAAGTCAGATAAACAGAAGGAGAGACAAAGAAGAAGATCTTCTGTCCAGTGATTCACTCCACAAGCAGCTGCAACAGCCAGAGTTGCACCAATCTGAAGCCAGGAGCCTGGATCCTCTTCTGGGTCTCCCACGCAGGTGTAGGGTCCCAAGGCTTTGGGCCGTCCTCAACTGCTTTCCCAGGCCACAGGCAGGGAGCTGGATGGGAAGCAGGGCAGTCAGGATTAGATCCGGCACCCATATGAAATCTTGGTGCATGCAAATTGAGGACTTTAGCCACTAAGCCACTGTATGGGGCCCTGATTCTATCACTTATTAACCATAGACCCATAAGCAGGATACTTAATCTCTGTACTTCAGTGTTCTTTCCTGTTAGACAAGAATAGTAAGAGATTTATAATTCGTACTTGCCATATTAAAGACCCCAGGGATGGGTCAGTGCAATGGCACAGCAATCTGATCCTCCACCTGTGGTGCCAGCATCCCATATCAATGCTGGTTTTAGTCTCGGCAGTTCCACTTCCAATCCAGCTCCCTGCTTATGGTCTGGAAAAGCAGCAGCAAATGGTTCTAGTCCTTGGGTCTCTTCACCGGCATGGGAGCCTGAAAAGAAACTCCTACCTTACTGTTTTGCACCAGCCCCAAACTGGCCGTTGCAGTCATTTGGGGAGTGAAGGAACAGATGGAAGATCTTTCTGTCTCTCCTTTTTCTGTACTCTGCCTCTCAGACAAATAAATACATCATTTAAAATGAGACACCAGAGAAATCTTTTGTAAAGAAATTTTTATAACTTTGTTTACTAATCATGTTGCCTACATTTGAGTACACAAATCTGTGAGGAAGAAAAATCTAATTGATTATGACCAGAAAATATAATAACTGATCCCCTAGGTTTATTTCAGTATACATGTTGAACTTTTTAATTATCTATTTACTTGAAAGTCATACGGAGCTCTTCCATCTGCTAGCTGTGTCCCCAGATACCCACGCAGACGGGGTGGGCCAGGTCTGAGGCGGTAGGCAGGAACTGTCCCTGTCTCCCTCCTGCGTGACAAGGACCATGCTGCTTGAGATAGCCCAGGATGCATAGTAACAGAAAGTTGGATTGGAAACAGAATTGGTTCTCTGACCTGGGCCACAGGCTTCCTAACTGGTGTGCCAGAGGCCTGCCTCTCCTGAAGTCTTTACAACAGCCATTGGACAACAGGAATGTTATGTAAGCCACAGAGAATTTAAAATTCAGGTGGTGTTGGGTCCGGTGGTGGGGCCTAGTGGCTAAAGTCCTCACCTTGAACGCCCCGGGATCCCATATGGGTGCGGTTCTAATCCCGGCAGCTCCACTTCCCATGCAGCTCCCTGCTAGTGGCCTGGGAAAGCAGTCCAGGACGGCCCAAAAACCTTGGGACCCTGCACCTGTGTGGGAGACCTGGAAGAGGTTCCTGGCTCCTGGCTTCGGATCAGCACAGCACTGGCCATTGGGCTCACTTGGGGAGTGAATCATCGGACGGAAGATCTTCCGCTCTCTCTTCCTCGCTGAATATCTGACCTTTTTTTAAAAAAATAAAATTCAGGTGGTGACATGAAAATAAAAACAGGTAAATAACAATTGCCTTTTTTGAAATAATTATAGAAACACAGGAAGTTGAAAAGATGTTATATAGAGGTCAATGAGCCTTTCTCCTGGCTTCCCCTCAGGATGACCTCTTAGGTAACCAGTGTGATTTCAAAGTCAAGAAGCTAACGTTGGTTCAGTAGTTACCTGAGCTGTAGACATTGTTCATCCGCTCCTGTATGTATGCATAGCTTCACAGTCCTGTGCAGTCTAGTCCCACTTACCAATGGCGGTTACCGCACTAGAATCCACATACAGCTGTTTTGATTGGCACAGAGGAACCTCCTCGAGTACTGTTTACGACCACGTTCACTCCTGTCTACCCTGGCAACCACTAATCTGTTCCCCTTATGTCATGTGTGGATAGTGTACAAATGGAATCATGTGAGGGTACTTCAAAAAGCTTCGTGGACACACGGATTTAAAAGAAACGGAGAGATGTATTGGGCCTAGCAGCCAAGATGCCAATTAAAGACTGTATACCATACTGGAGTGCCAGGATTGACACCTACCTCCAGCTCCTCGCCCACGCTGACCGTGGGAAACAGGTGTCTCTGTCACCCACATAGGAGACCTGGATTGTGTTTGGCTCTCAGCTCCAGGCTCCAGCTATCCCCTGCAGACGCAGGCATTCGGAGAGTTTAGTAGCAGGTAGAAGGTATCTCTGTCTTCTTTTCAAATGAATATTTTTTATGAAATTAAGTCATCTTGATGCAAACAAGATTTCTGAAATTCATGCATAATATATATTTTCTTTTTTTTAAGATTCATTTTATTTTCATTACAAAGTCAGATATACAGAGAGGAGCAGAGACAGAGAGGAAGATCTTCTGTCCGATGATTCACTCCCCAAGTGAGCACAACGGCTGAAACTATGCCGATCCGAAGCCAGGAGCCAGGAACTTCTTCTGGGTATCCCACATGGGTGCAGGGTCCCAAGGCCTTGGGCCGTCCTCAACTGCTTTCCCAGGCCACAAGCAGGGAGCTGGATGGGAAGTGGAGCTGCTGGGATTAGAACCGTGCCCATCTGGGATCCCAGCGCGTTCAAGGCAAGGACTTTAGCCACTAGGCCATGCCACCGGACCCCATAATATATATTTTCCATGAAGTTTTTGAAGACACTCCTCTCACCCCACACCCACACAGAGTATGTAACATTTTGCAACTGGTCTCACTTTTTATTAAGCAGAATGCCCTGGAGATCTTGCAGGTTACTTCAACTATGAGTAGTTAATTTCATTTTGCTGCTGAATAATATTCCATTATATGGCTATAAGAGAATTTGTTTTCATGTTATATTTTTTCCACTTGTTTCAGTTATAATAAAGTTGTAAACATTTGTATACAAATTTTTTGTTGAAAACTTAAGTGTTCATTCTCTGGGGCTCAAATGTCCAGGAGTGCAGTCGCTGCTGGGTATTTTGACAAATAAACATGTTTCAGTTTCTAAGGACTGTGAAACTGCTGTAGAGTGGCTGTACCATATTTTTACCAGCAACATGGAGACTTTTTTTTAATACATCCTCATCTGCATATGATGTTACCAATCTTTAATTTTAGCTGTTCTAATGGCCTGGGGGTAATAGCCTAATTGTTTCAATATTCAGTAAAATTAGTTTTTTTTTCTTTTAAGATTTATTGTATTTATTTGAAATGCAGAGAGACAGGGAGACATCTTCCATCTGCTGATTCACTCCCCTGAGGTCACAACAGCTGAGGCTGGGCCAGGCCAAAACCAGGGGCTTCTTTTAGGTCTCCCATGTGGATGCAAGGGGCCAAGGACCTGAGCTGTCCTCTCCCAGGCACAGGAGCAGGGAGCTGGATGAAAAGTGGAGTAACTGGGACAAATGGTGCTGCAGGTAACAGATTAACCTGTCATAGTACTGGCCCACAGTGAAATTAATTTTAACGATACATTTTATTTAACTCAGTAGGACCCAAGTTATTATCATTTTAATATGTAATCGATGATATAACAAGATCCTCCATACCTTTTCTTCTGTACTAACACTTCAGAAGCACAGCTGAGGGCCTGGAGTGGTGGCCTAGTGGCTAAAGTCCTCATCTTGAATGTGCCGGGATCCCATATGGGCGCTGGTTCTAATTCCAGCAGCTCACTTCCCATTCAGCTCCCTGCTTGTGGCCTGGGAAAGCCACAAGCTTTCGAGGACGGCCCAAAGCCTTGGGGCCCTGTGCCCACGTGGGAGACCTGGAGGAAGTTCCTGGCTCCTGAGTTCGGACTGGCGCAGCACCTGCCGTTGCAGTCACTTGGGGAGTAAATCATCAGATGGAAGATCTTCCTCTCTGTCTCTGCTCCTCTGTGTATATCTGACTTTATAATAAAAATAAAATAAATCTTAAAAAAAAGCAACACAGTTGATTCTAACGAGGCGCACTGTAACTCCTGGCGGCTACCACTCAGGACAGTGCAGTCACAGAGTAGCCGGAAGTAGGTGGCTCACCTGTACACCTCATTCCTGCACACTGTTTTTTTCCTTACAGGATATACCTTCTTTTTATCGTTTGCAGGAAAAGAATAACAAAACACGCTCTAAATCATCATCCCCTTCCAGAGCAGCTGGATGACATTTTCCCTACCAATGGCAGCCATGAGAAAGACACCAGTTCCCAAAGGTAATGATACAAAGTAGACTTCTGTTGGCTTATCCCGCTGGCTGATGGCAAAGGTTTCCTTTCTGTTATTGAACCTGGCTAATTAAACAGGCCAAGAACTCTTGCCATCTGTACTTGGTACCTTTGAGGTTTCATTCTGGAACAGGCTGTTGCTTAATGGCAATAGCTGACTATTGTACTAGCTTGAAGAAGTATTGTAATGAAGTTTTGTAAGCACGGGGACTGGGGAGGAGCCTACATTTGATTTTTAGTCCTCATCCTGATCCTTATTTAGCCAAGTATGATTGAGCAAGTGACTTATCTGTGTGAAGGTAAACAACATAAAATATGCAGAACTTGGCACACTGGTATAGTGAAAACACTGAATAAACATGAGACCATAACTTTAAAGAAGGTTCTGAGAGGCAATTTATTATTGCAAAAAAACCCCAAAAATTCAAAGTCATGAAGCCTAGTTGTAAAACCTAGAACTAGCTTCAGATTCTTTAGTTTTAAAAATAGGATTGAGTTCTATGGCACCAGGATAAAATGAAGTTATTATCTGTTTTTTCTTTAAAAAACAGATATTAAAGTGCACACAAGTGCAGATACTACCGTTAGCATTTCTGAAATGTCTTTCACAGTAAAGAGTAAAAGTGGAAATTAGAATAGTGTTGTAAAGTGTGACTAGAACTATTTGAAATGGCTGTCACCAATTCTACAGGAATTTAGGTAGGGCTTTTTAGTGATGTTTGCATTTCCAGCAATGCATTTATTTTGCCTCTGTGGCATGCCTGTTCCATGACAAGGTTCTGAGAAGTCATATATAAAATGGAGAAATATGAGAGTTTTTCTGTTTTCTCTCCTCACGAATTGTGCATGCAGTGAGTCTGACTCCACACAAGAATCACCTTGTGCATCATCTGACACTGGGAATTCCACGTCTGCCTTTCCAAGTTACACAGGCACAGGGATGTCAACCGAAGGCAGCTCGGACTTCTCCTGGGGATTTGGTGTGAGTTGGGTTATCCCTCTGATGGAGTATTTGGGAAACTTCTAGGAGTTAGTATTTGTTGGTAGATTTCATTCCTTCACTGTCCTGCATTATTTCTTTACATTGTAGTACTTAGGTTATCCACATTTTAAGTCCTAACAGTAAGAATATTTATTCAAAATGTTATTCATTTGTTATTAATCAAGTGATGAGATAATGAGTGATTTTTATTTATTTTTGGCTATCTCCCATTAAAAAATGTAATTTTAAAAAAGGCCAATAATCTTAAAATTCAAAAGATAGATTTTACATATAATTTTACCACCCTAATGTAATAGATATTTTTATTTCTATGTCTTCTTTCAATATATATTTAGCTTTGCCTAGTTATAATCATGGTATACCTAAATATTATACTCTTATTATTTTGTAAGCACGTTCCATGGTACGGAATTTATAAATATTATTATTAGCAGCTTGATTTCTTTACAAAAAGCCTGCTAATTATTAGACTATAATTATCATAAATTATTTCCCAGTCATTATATGTATATGGTTCCTTAAATGATTGTAGGATGTATGTGCATAATGTCTTGTGGCCTGTTTTTTCCATTTGCCATTATCTCATGTGGGCATTTTCTTTACTACCTTCATATCTGTCAGAATAGCCTTGTAGTTATACTGCTCAGTTATGGAACCCTCTAGTAAAATGTAGTTGCAGCTTTTGCTATATCTGATAACTGAGGTTTTAGTTTTTTTTTTCAATTCAATCAATGAATATTTACTGAACACATTTGTTGCTACTGTTCTTAGCCATGGGAGAGTGAAGTGAGATTTACATGATTCAGTAGACTAATGAGGGAAGTTGATAAATGCAAATAAACTGCAGAAAAAGATAAGGGCGATCACTGGGTCCTGTGCACTTAAAGGGGATTCACTTTAAATAGGGTTGTGCAGTAAGAGAGCTCTGAGACTTCAGAATTGGAGAGAGAACCATCTGAAGTGAAGAAAAGCTTTAAGTCAGGTAACCAGCAGCTTGTACAAAACAGCCATAGAGTAGAGCTTTGGATTCCCAAGGGAAATGTGTGGTGTGTGCTTGGAACTGCACAAAGTTCAGGGAGCTGGGGGCTGCTGAATCAGAAGAGGAAAGCAGAAATGAGCTCCAAGAGGTCAGGCAGCCCAGGAAAGAAGCTAAATAACGAGAACTAAGAGGCTGAGCAACCTGCAGGAAAGAATCTAAATCTGGGTCCTTTGGGTACTTATTGCATAACAGATATTTTGTACAAAAAAGTTTATTTATTTCAAAGACAGAGTTCCAGAGACACCTCCATCCTCTGGCTCTCTTCCTAAGTGGCCCCAGTGGTTTGGGCTGAGCTGGGCTGGGCCAGGAGCCAAGACCTTTACCTACAACTTCCAGGTGAGTGGCAGGGGCCCAAGCACCTGGTCCTTCCTCTGCTGCCTTTCTGGGTGCACCAGCAGGGAGCTTAACTGGAATAAGAACAATCAGGACTTCAGCCAGAACCCAAGTATAATTCTGGCATTGCAAATGACACTGACCTTCACGAAACAGATTTTTAAAAATACTCAAAATCATCTCACTTTTGAACTGACTTCTACACTACTCAAGATATTATTTTTAGAAAACTGGAATGTTGGGCCAGCATTGTGGTCTAATGGGATAAGCCACACCTGCAGTGGCAGTATCCTATACAGAACTGGTCCACATCTAATTCTGCTCACTGCTAACACACCCAGGAAAGCAGGGGAAGACAACTAGAGGCCTTGGGTCCCTGTACTTAAGTGAGAGGCCTAGAGGAAGCTCCTGGCTCCTGGTTTCATCCTGGCCCACACCTAGCCTTGTAGCCATTTTGGGGAGAAAACTAGCAGATAGAAGATATTTCTCCATCTGTATCTTTATAATTCTGCCTTTCAAATAAATAAATGAACTTTTTTGGAAAAACAAATGTTTTAATGCCCTTTTCATAACTTTTGAACAGAATTTTGTGTTTATCTTTTAACTTGGACTCTGTTTTCTAAGTTTTATGTATTTATTTATTTGAAATCAGATCTACAGAGAGAGAGAGACAGAGACACAGAGAGAAGCAGAAGTCTGTAGTATTATGATGGCAAATGCTCTTCTCCGAAAGTACCAAAACAAACAAACAAACAAAAAAGGATAAAATGGTCAAGAGCAGTGACCGAGGGCTCTGAAAACTGACCACAGGCATAACAGAGAACTTCAAAGAGTCTGTGGGGAAAAAGGAATTCATGCAAAAACCCACTCTGAAATCAATGCATTGTTTTTTCATAATACAGATTTTCCATAATTTTTGAAGACTCTTGTACAACAACAAAAGAAGTAATTGTTCATGAAAATCCATAGTACTCTGCATAAAGGACAGTGAGTCTGTTCTACGAAGGTATAAGCCGTGCTGCTGGAGAGGGCTCAGCAGATCGGGATGGATGTTGGACACTTTGCCCTAGCATGACAGTTACCGTAGCAAACCTGGTAGAAAAATAATGGCCCAGAGAGCCTCAAGTGTCAGGCCTGCCTCAGAGCAACAGGGGACTGGCAGCTTATCCAGAAATTTATAAGTGATCTAGGAGGTAAGATATTATGGAGACCTTGATAAGATCTCCAGAAAACATTGCTGGAAGGAGCCCAAGCTGTCTCCTCATGGCTACCCATGAGTCAGAATGCAAGTATGGAAGTTAAAAGGCAGGCAGAGATAAAAAGGACTCACTATGGAAAACAAAAAAGGCTCAGTTTAGATAACAACAATTATAAACGTCACACACCTAACTGAGCTGAAGCAAAGCTGATATGAAGCAAGCAACTGACAAAGCGGAAAGGACAAGCAGCATGGCAGTTATAGTTGGCCACTTCAGTATTGTCCTCTTGCGCATCAGTGAGAACACAGAACACTTGAACAACACCTTCAACTAACTTGACCTTATATTCCACCCAGTTAGAGCAGCGTGTGCTTCAATGACACCTGAAACAATTCGCATACAACTGAAAGGATTTAAATTATGCAAAGCATGTTCCCTGACCACACTGCAATTAAGTTAGAAATCAACAACAGAAATGTAAGATATCTTCAACTATTGGGTGGGCAACAACACTCTTGTAAATGACTGTGGCTAAGTGCCTGTGTCTCGTGGCCCAGTGGTGTGTTTCTTTCTGGGCTGGTGCTCCACCTCCTTGCTCATGTGGAACCTGGGAGACAGTGGTAATGGCCTTGGGCTGAGTGCCTGCATCCCTGCCACCTTCATCGAGGCCTGGACTGGACTCCCAGCTCCTGACTTCAGCCAGGCCCCGCCCTGGCCTTTGTATCCACTGGGAGAATGAACTGGCAGATGGGACCCGCTCTATTGATTCTCTGCCTCTCTGATAAATAAAAATAAATAACTGTAGCTTGAAAAGAAATTTACAAGGGAAATATAAAAATACTTTCAACTGAATTAAATAAAAACATTTATTAGAGCTGAATTAAAGGGAAAAGCAAAACTTCTCAGAGGCAGCTAAAATAGTAATTAGAAGGAAATTAATAGCTTCAAATGGGCACAGAAAAAGAGGGTCTCAAATAAATAGTATGTTTCCGTCTTAGGAAACTAAAAGAGAACAAACCAAATCCAAAGTAAAGAAAAGGAACAAATAATGTTAGAATGAGAATCAATGAAACAGAGTAACAGTAGAGAGCGTCCACTAAGTTAAAAAAATTGCTGTTTGGGCCAAACATGTTAGCCTAGTGGTTAAAGTCCTTGCCTTGAATGTACCAAGATTCCATATGGGTGCCGGTTCTAATCCTGCCGACCCCACTTCCCAATCCAGCTCCCTGCTTGTGTGCACCTGTGTGGGAGACCCAGAAGAAGCTTCTGGCCCCTGAGTTCGGATTAGCTCAGCTCCAGCCATTGTGGCCACTTGGGGAGTGAATCATCAGATGGAAGATCTTCCTCTCTGTTTCTCCTCCTCTCTATATTATCCGCCTTTCCAATTAAAAAAAAATAGTTGCTATTTAAAGTCAGTGAAAGTGACAAGTCTTTACGTGATTTGACAAAGAGTATAGATGACAACATGGGGAATCACAGAGGGTATATAACTGACCCTCTGGAGAACTAAGGAACAGTAAACAACTCTGTGCCAGAAAATTATGTCTTAGGTATAATAAATTAAAGCTACAGATTATAAAACTGACTCAACAAGCAATTAAAAACTCAAGCCAATCTATAATAAGAAATTCAGATGGTAATCAGAAATTTTCCCACAAGGGCAAACATGTGGTCTAGCACTTGAGAAGAGCTTGGGTCACCTGACTCCCCATTAGCAGCAGGTCAGGGGTTGAGGTCACAGCCGCCCTGGGGTGTACCAGGTGACAGCACCAGAGGTTGGTGGAGTTCCCGGTTCCTGACTACAGCCTGGCCCAGTCCTAGCTCTGGACTTTTGGGGAGTGAAGCACCAGATGGGAGATCTCTGTTTTCTCTGCCTTTCATATAAATTCATTTAAAAGTTATTTCCACACACCAAAAACAAAACAAAGAACAATAACAAAAAACACCACATAGGACAGATATGCTGGCAAATTCTATCCTATATATTGTAATAATTAAATCATTTTATTGACTGAAATATATCCTTGTGATTTTCCTGTTGAACAATAAAAGATAATTTTTAAAAGATTTATTTATTTTTATTGAAAAGTCAGATATACAGAAAGGAAGATCTTCCCTCCAATGACTCACTTCCCAAGCGGCCGCAACGGCTGGAGCTGATCTGAAGCCAGGAGCCAGGAGCTCCTCTGGGTCTCCCGTGCAGGTGCAGGGTCCCAAGGCTTTGGGCCATCCTCGACTGCTTTCCTGTTCCACAAGCATAGAGCTGGATAGGAAGTGGAGCTGCCAGGATTAGAACTGGTGCCCATATGGTATCTTGGCGTGTGCAAGGCGAGGATTTTAACTACTACACTATCGTGTCAGGCCCTAAAAGATAATTTCTTAAAATGTCCTTTCCTTTTTAAATGCACACATTCAGTGTGAGTGACTGTTTTCAGACATTAGGTGTTTTCTTACAGGAACTCGACCAAAATGCCACGGAAAAGGTCCAGGCGATGTTCACAGCCATTGACGAGCTCTTGTACGAGCAGAAGCTGAGCGTACATACCAGGAGTCTGCAGGAAGAGTGCCAACAGTGGGCAGCTAGCTTTCCTCACCTCAGGTACCGTAGCTGCAGCTGAGATGTTACAAGGGATCTTCAAAAAGCGCATACTCTGAAAATTATGCATGATTTCCAGCTTTTATGCACCAAATTGAACTTTTAATTCTATTTGCATGAGTTTTCAAAGTGCTTTCATAATCATGGCTGATTTTAAAGTTTAAAAAGTGGATTTTCAGACGCAACAGTTGGGTCTAATAATTGCTCAGACTTAGGTTGCGACACTTGCATCCCATATTGGAGGGTCTGAGTTTCAGTCCAAGCTCTGTTCTCAGATCCATACTCCTGTGTGCCCTCCAGGGCAGCGGGTGAGAGCTCAAGTAGCTGGGTCCCCCCAACCATGTGGGTCATCTGGACTAAGCCCCAGCCCCCGATGCAGCCTGGCCCTGCCCTCCACCCCAGCTACAGGGGACATTTGGCAAGTGAACCGGCAGATGAGAGCCCAGTCTTTCTCACTGTCTGTCAAATAAATTTTAAAAATTATAAAACGTGGATTTGAAAAAGTAAAAAAGCTGTATTCTGAGATATTTACCAGGTTAATTTCATGAGTGTATATAAGGCCATGTGGTATAAAACCTCAGCTGAGGGGTTCTTCAAGTTTTTCTCATTCCAACTTGTTATCCTAATCAAGTAACAGCTTGTGAGGCATAGAGGATGAGCATCGTGACTGAAGAATCCTTCTAAACAATGTTTGTTTCCACTGTTGTCATTAATTCAGTTCTTACAGACCTGGGCAGCTCAGAAGCTGCTTGGATATCATAAAGCTTGCTCTGCTTATGAACATGACTTACAACTTCCGCTAACGTGGCTGCACCTCTGTCCTGTTTTGGTTGACCTGATGTGGATTATTATAGAAGACGAAGGACAAATTCAAAGTATTGGCTGAGTTTCCTTTTTTAACTTCTAAATCATGACTTTTATCTTTGCCATCTTCATTCTAGAGAGAGAGCTTTACCTGTAGCAATGATGTTGATGCCCGTTTCCTCTCAAGACTCATTCTGAATCAGGATCAAACCAAGTGTGCTCTGCACTCCGTGCAGGGCCTTTATCTTTGCTCCCCAAGGACTCAGCTCAGAGGGTCTGACTGTATGTGTGTTTCTTTACCCTGAAGGATCCTAGGTAGGCAGATCATCACGCCAAGTGAAGAGTGCGGCTTGTACCCCAGATTCCCCTCCGTTACTTCAGCTTCACGCGAGGCATCCTTGCCTCAAGAAAGAGATTCGACTATGTAAGTGTTTTTCTGTACATTCTAATACACAAGTATGATATGCACCATGCATACGTTCAACAAGTATTATATGTCTTAATTGGTAATTAGTAAAACACAGCAAGTTCTGGAAGAACTTTATTTATTTAATATATTAAAGTTTAATTATGAGGGCCAGCGTTGTGCTGTAGTACATGAAGCTTCTGCCTGTGGTGCTGTCCTTTCATATGGGCACCAGTTCATGTCCCGGCTGCTCTACTTCCCATCCAGCTCCCTGCTTGTGGCCTGGTAAAGCAGTTGAGGACAGCCCAAAGCCTTGGGACCGTGAACCTGCATGGGAGACCCGGGGTAGGGTCTTGGCTCCTGGCTTCAGGTTGGCTCAGCACTGGCCGTTGTAGCTACATGGGGAGTAAACCAATGGATGGAAGATCTTTCACTCTGTCTCTCCTCTCTGGAAATCTGACTTTCTGATAAAAATAAATAAATCTAAAAAAAAAAAAAAAGTCAAGGAAGTCATTACTTAGAGGGTGAGGGCCGGGTGGTTTGGAGCCAGAAGTCATGGGACTGTGCTGCTATGAGAATTGTTTCTGTTACACATAATAAATAGCTGCTATTTTTTCTTCTCTTAGATTTGGCATAAGAGGAAAGAAGTTAAATTTTTCATCTTCTTGTGCTCCTAAAGCATCTTCCATTGCCAAATCTAGCATGCGTGCTCCAGAAAGAGAAGAGGAAGACTGTATAATCTCGGAGGGAATCATTGAAGAATACCTCGCATTTGACCGCACGGATCTGTGAGTATTCCTTTTTTTTTTTTTAAGATTGGCTCATTTATTTGAAGTGCAGAATTACACAAAGTGGAAGAGACAGAGAGCACTCTTCCACTTGTTGGTTCACTCACCAAATGGCCACAATGCCCAGAGCTATGCCACAGCACCAGCCCCCATAAGTATAATTATTTTAAGTTTTACTTCCCTCATTTTTTTCTAAACCATGTTATCAAAATTACAAATAACTAAACCTGTGATAGTATGTGTTACTCAACAAGTGGCATAACAGGTTAGTCTTCCACCTGGAACCCAGGCATTGTGTATGGGTGCCAGTTCCAGTCTCAGCTGCTGCACTCTCGAGCCAACCTGTTAATGCACCTGGGAAAGCAGTGGAAGACTTGTGGTCATTTGGGAAGGGAACTAGAGGGTAGAAATTCTGTCTATCTCCTTCTAACTTTGCCTTTCAAAAAGGGGAAACAAGCTGCACTAGGTCAAAACCAGAGCCAGGAGCTTCATCCAGGTCTCCCATGTTGGTGGCAGGGGTCCCAACATTTGGGCCATCTATTGCTTTTCCAAGGCTCTTAGCAGGGAGATGGTTTGGAAGTGAAGCAGTAAGAATATGAACCCACATCCACAAGGGTTGTCAGTACTACAGGAAGTGGCTTTTTTACCACTACACCACAACACCAGCCCCTTTAATTCTGTTTTTTGTTTTGTTTTTCTTTTCAAATAATTATTTATTTTTATTGGAAAGTCAGATATACAGAGAGGAAGATCTTCCATATGCTGATTCACTCTCCAGGTGGCTGCAACAGCCTTGAGCTGAGCCAATCCAAAGCCAGGAGTTCTTTCAGGTCTCCTGCATGAGTGCAGGGTCCCAAGGCTTTGGGCTGTGCTCAACTGCTTCCCCAGGCCACAAGCAGAGAGCTGGATGGGAAGCGGGGTCAGCAGGATTAGAAGCGGCACATATATGGTATCCTGGCGCATGCAAGGCGAGGACTTTAGCCACTAGATTACAGCGCCAGGCCCTGTAGTTCTGTTTTAAGAAATGTAACAATATGTTTGATAGGGATTATGTGCCAAGTAAAATTATGAAGAGTTAAATTATATAATGCAATACAATAATAATGCAGCTCTTTCTCTGGAGCATTGTAAATGTATGCTATGTGCTTCTGGAGACAAGCTCTGGGGACAGAGATGTAGACAACTCCACATTCCACTGTATTTTTCTTTACAATTTGATTTTTTTCACCACATGAATGCGTCATCTCTTCAAAAAACAAGTATAAAGTTAAACATAAGTAAAGTTACTCTATGTCCTCCCCTCAATGCCAGCCAGCCCTTCTTGGGAAGCACAGGAGGCATCTGGAGCTATCTGGTGTAAGCTCTCTGCTTCTTTCTTTCCTGACCACAGTTTCCTATTTAATTCTCGAGGACCTCTGCCTTCCCCAGGAGTAACTTTCACTGAATAAGCCTAGAGATGTTCTCTCCCTGTCCCAAGCAATGGCAGAATTTGCTTTATCTTGATTTGTATTGGGTCTGTTGTGGGTTTGGTGACTTCCCGCTGGAGTCGCAGGGCTGGCAGTGTTTCCTGTTACACAAGCAGAGGCACCTGTGGCTACCTGGGAGTTTCTGGGCTATGGATACCAGGGAGTGCAGAAGAGCGAAGCACCAGGAATGTTTAGCCCCTTTCCTTTTGAACAGAGTACAGGGACTCAGTGGGAAATAAAAAAAAAAAATGGCGTCCACTCCTATTTAGAGCTCTCTCGATTCCTGAGGCAGCCTCATATGTGTGCTACCTATGCTGGGCAAGAAGGAAGGGCAGGGCCGATGGGTAGGCGTCAGTCAGGATGCCAAGGGGCACGGCGGGGAGGGGGGCCATGGTACCCACGAAGACTCCTCTGAAGCCTTTCCCTCTCGCTTCTGTTACAGGGAGGAGGGATGTGATGGAGCGAGCTCAGGAGGAGCTGCAGAGAAGCAGAGACTAGGGTACCCTCCCGTTGCCCCACTGCACTGCATGAGAGACGATGTGCTTGCTCACGTGTTTGACAGCGTGTGGAGCAAGGTTGTGGGCTGCGCGGAGCAGCTGACACGGACTCACTGGGAGGGCTTTGCTTCTGGTAAGGATCTTTGTGAAAACTACCCCAAAAATTGTCACTGATTTCCAAACCCTAAAGAGCAAACTGGATTATTTGTTTCATTAGTAAAAACCAAAGTGTGTTTTCCTACTCTCACACACCACGAGATTTCCCACCTAACAAGAATTCTGATACCAGATTTTCTCCAGCAAACTCACCGTGGGTATACTGTGGTTCAGTTCTACAAATCAAGGTTCCCATCACCGCCCCCTCCCACCCACCCATCCACCTTGGCTTCAGTTAGTTTGGTAAGACAGTTCGCAGCACCTTTTCTTTACCAGTTTATCATAAAGGATATTACAGAGGGTACAGAGGAAGAGATGCACACAGGAGGTGGGAGGGAAAGGAGTGTGAAGTGTCTGTGCCCACACGGGCACAGCACCCGCCAGGCAGCCCACACTGTGGTTGGCTATGTGGAAGCTTTCAGAACCCATTCCTTTTGGATTTTTAACACAGATATGATGGGTTATATCATTGCCCAATGGTGATGTCCTAACCCTTTAGTCCTCTTCTCTTTCTAGAGAAGTGAAATGGGGCCAAAATTTGTAAACTTTTAATAGCATAGTTGGTTCCCCTGGCAGTCAGCCCCTATCCTAAGACTGTTCAGCACCCAGCCACCTGTCATCTTATTACCATATAGAAGACTATTTTGGAAGTTCCAAGAGCTTTGGGAACAATGTGCCGAAAACCAGAGCAGAGACCAAATATGTATGTATTATTATATCACAGTGTATATTATGACATAATGTTTATATTTTCCACACAAACATAATTAATAAATATGCAAAAATGTATGGGTAAATAACCCTAGTCTGTGGTAACTGCACAGTTTGTACTTTCTCTTTGAATAGAATTTGTAAGAAAAACCCATGTGCAATTGGCATATACATTTTAAACTGTCTAATTAAAGACTATTAGAAGCTGTACAAATTTAAATTGAGTACTTTGATCACTTCTGATCTATCTATACTCCATGAAACCACCATCCCAGTCTGCTTAGTAACCATATCCATCACCCCCCAAAAATTCATGCCCTTTGTAACCCCTCCCTTCTGCCCTTCCCCAGCCCCTTATTCCCAAGTGATCATTACACTGAGTGAAGGAGGCCTGACAAGAAGAGTGGTCTGTCTCCTTGTCACCACAGGGCAGTTTGCCTTTCATAGGATGCAGTGGTCTGATATGTCATCTTTTGGACTCACTCCTTTCACTCAAGCATAGTGAGTTTATGCTTCTTTGTGTATTGATAATTTACTCCCTTTTTTGAGAACTAAATTTCATTACAGCAGAATTTATTTATCCATTTGTTTGTGGATGGACATCGGCTTTAGGCTATTACATGTAAAGTGCTTTGAGTATTAATGGATAAAAATTTGGAGCACATGTTTCTTTTTCTCTCAGGTAAAATGCTAGTCTCTATTTGGTTAGATGTATATAAAACTGATTTATAAGCTTGTCTATGCTACTCAACAAATTATCACAAACTTAGTGGCTTCAAATAAGCTAGATTTATTATCTCTCACATGTGTGAGTCAGATGTCCAAGAACAACTTAGCTAGTTTTTCTGCTTTCGGTGCTTTGGATTTTTTTTTAACAAAGCCGTGTGATGAAGGTGTTAGCTAAGGCTGGGTTCTTATACTGAAGCCCAGTGAACTAGCAAGACAGAAGCTTATCTATCATGATGTGATCAGAGAGATGGTATCCCACCACCTTTTCCATTATCTACTGGTCTGCAGCAAGTTCCAAGACCTGCCCACTCTCTAAGGGTAGAAGATTACAGCAAGATGTGAATTAGACTGGGGTTGGCCATAGCCCACATTTTGCCCCTTTTCTCACATGCAAATACATGTATGTCCCTCACAAGGCTTTCTAAGAGTCCAAGCCCACTAGAGGATCAGCTCAGAAGTCCACAGTTTTATCATCTACAATTGGTCCTGGAGTGGATGATGCTCCTGGAAATGACCAATTCAGTATGGTGTCTGAATTGAAACCCTACCTCTGTATACTTAATGAAACTAAAGAGAAGTTGCCTGACCCTAACACACCCAACATCCAGACGTGGGACAGCAAAGGATAGATTGTAAACACTGCAGGTCAAGGAGGAGGACCCATGGCACCTGTGAAGTCCAGCTGAGTCAATAGTGGGAGTTCCCTAACTAAATTCCAAGGCCTGGGAATCATCCTAAGCTGCTCTCTGCTCCATCGATACATGGTTGCAGCTAGGTAACTTGATCACACTGCTTCTTTGCAGTGGCATCCTGGGCCAACAGCTCTTTCACTTGGTCATCATGTTGCCCCTAGGTCCAAGCTGGTTGTGTTTCTGTTGAAATAACTTTCTCAGGAAGCTTGTGTTTTCCCATGGGTATCAGTGAGGTTCACATGCATTTTTACCAGCCACACTCATCCCTTCTCTACTGAGCAATTTGGCAAAGGGGACAATGGGACAGTCCTCCTCACCTTCTTACTGATTCTGTGTTCTCGTTAACATGGTCCACGAGCTGCACCCTTAATGATTTGAAAGAACCCTTGGTCTGAGTGAATACTTAGCCTTTTAATTACTCTGACATACTAGTAAGAGATTGTGTAGTCACATTCTATTGCTTTATATTACTCCATATAATATTAGCATCTTTTGCCCTTTAAAGGAACATAATTTTCAAAGTCATCAACCCCTAGTGTCTTTTCATCAGCCCTCCTCTTAATATATCTTTCTCATCATGCATATTGTTATAAGCACCACGAAAGAAAAGGATCAGGTCTCAAATTCCACATGTTGAAAGAGGATTCCTGGTACCAACACAATAACTCAACTGGCTAATCCTCCACCTTCAAGTGCCAGCATCCCATATGTGTGTTAGTTCCTATCCTGGCTGCTGCACTTCCCATCCAGCTCCCTGCTTGTGGCCTAGGAAAGCAGCAGAGGCTGGCTCAAGTCCTCGGGACCCTGACACCACGTGCGACACTCAGAAGAAGCTCCTGACTCCTGTCTTCGGATCAACTCAGTTCTGGCCATTGGCAGCCATTGGGGAGTGAGCCAGCAGTTGGAAGATCTCCCTCTCTGTCTTTTTCTCTCTGAATCTGCCTTTCCAATGAAAATAAATTAATTAAAAAAAAAAAAGAAGACCACCCCTTACATCATTTCACTAAGCTTTCTGCCATCAAAAACAAGCACCTTCCTTCCTGTAGTCTCCAGTAACATATTTCCCCCTTCCTTCTGAGCCTTCTCCTGCAGCATCCTCCACAGCCAGATTTTTGCTCTCACTTTGTCTTCTGTATGTCTCAAAAATTCTTCTACCTTTTACCAAACAAACAATTCAAATAATTAACAGTTAATTTACAACAGCAACAAGAATAAAATATGTAAAATAATTTTAATTATGAAAGTGCAACATGGTATTCTGAAAACAATAAAACAGAAAGAAACTAGACAAGACCTAAAGAAATGCAGAGACAGCCTGCATTCAAGGATTAAGTGACTTAGTATTGTTAGGATGGCGGTAGTCTCAGGTTCAGTGTGATACAACTGCCTTTATTACAGATTTCAACAGTTAATCCAACAATTCATATGGAAATGAAAGGACCCAGAAAAAGCAAAATAAAATTGAAAAAAGACAAACTTAGAGGGCTTCATACTTCCTAATTGAAAAACTTAACTACAGGGGCCAGCACCGTGGAGTAGTAGGCTGATCCTCTGCCTTCATAACCAACATCCCATATGGGTGTCAGTTTGAGTTCCAGTTGCTCCACTTCCTATCCACCTTTCTGCTGATGACCTGGGAAAGCAACAGAGGATGGCCTAAGTCTCTGGGCCCCTGTACCCACATGGGAGATCCACGAGAAGTTCCTGCTGCAGTTATTTGGGGAGTGAACCAGCTGATGGAAGATATCTCTCCATCTCTGCCTCTCCTTCTGTATTTGTAATTCTGCCTTTCAAAAAAAATGTAAAAACTTACCACAAAGCCACAATAATTAAAAACTGAAATTAACATGAGAACAGACAGTTCAGTGATATTAGAGCAAAAGTACAGAAGTAAATTCATATATCTGTAACCAAGTGATTTTCAACAAAGGTACAAAGATCCATTCTATGAGGAAAGAAATTACTGCAACTAATGGTGCTAGAACAACTAGATGTCCTCTTGGGAATGAATGAAGTTAGATTCTGACCTCATACCATCTACAAAAATCAACTCAAGGTGCAGTTTTTTTTTTTTTAAGGGAAAATAAGCAAGTATTGGTGAAAATGTGGAGAAATTAGGACCCTCAGGTTTTGCTGCTGGGAATGTAAGATGATGCAGCTGTTGAGAAAAGTTTGGCAACTTCTCAGAATGTCAACACAAAATTACTGTATGACACAGAATGTTCTACTTATGGGTATGTAACCAAAAGACAGGATAAAAGATATTCACCAACAAAATTGTATACAAATATTCATAGCAGCAGTATTTATAGTAGCTGAAAAGTACAACAACCTGTAGGTCTGCCGACTGACAAATGGATCAAGTTTAGTATATTCATGTTACAGACTCTTCCCCGATATTGATATGTTGAAGCCATATCTCCTGAGGCAACCATATTTGGAGACGGGGCCTTCAGGAGGCTATTACAGTGAGATCATGAGACAGGTGTCCTGTGCCAGTGAGGCTGCTGTCCTAAGAAGTCACCAGAGATCTCCCTTTGCCCTCTCACAGCTTGGGCGCGGAGAGGTGAGCACACAGGAAGAGACCTCACCAGGAACCAACCCTGACTTCCAGAACAACTCCAGATGGTGAGAAAGATCCATGTCCGCTGTGTCAGCCACTGAGTCTGTGGCATTTTGGTATGGAAGCTCCAGCAAACTGATATCCCATAAATCAGATATGACTCACCACATAATGGAGTCCGTGTTCAACATTCATCTGTTACTGCATGCATTCAACTTGGAAATGCTGCATTAAATGTAAGAAGCCAGACACAAGAGGCCACATATGGTTTGATTTCATTCATGTGGAATGTTCAGGGTAGGAAGAGACAGAAAGGAGTAGAGTGGCTATCAGGGGATTGAGGAAGTGGGGAACCTGGAGACAGTCTTTCCTTTTGGATAAAATTTTTTTTTAAATTACACGATGTTGATGATCACCAAACATTGTGATTATACTACAGAGCATGAAAATGTACATTATTTTAAAATGGAAAATTCTGTTACTAAATCATTCATTTAAAAAAGTTAATTTTTCAGTCTGAAGAATGTACTTTAACATTCCTTGTTTATGTTTCTGCTGGTTTTGTAGACATGAACATTCCTTTGTTTTGCTGTCGTTTACTGTAAGATAAATTCTGTATTGATGATTTATCTCCTAGTAATCCTCACTGTCTGCATGGGATCCTGGCACGTACAAGACACGGACTTTAGCCACTAAGTTACTGCAAAGGGCCCTTATCTGGGGTTTTGAGCAATATTTATCAGTATTTACTTGTCTATTTTTTAAAAAAAGTTGAAAACTAGAGAGAGAGAGAAAAAAAAAATTTCCATTGCCTGCTTTACTCACCAAAGGCCTGCAAGAGGCACGCGGATAAGGGATGCAAGCTCAGTGTGGTATCCGAAGCTCAGCGTGCAGCACTACAGTGCCTGTCACCTGAGCAATTTCTAAATTGCATCATCTATCTGAGAGGCAGGTACAGAGAGCTTCCATCTGCTGCCTCATTGCCCAGATTCCCACAAGAAGCGAGAACTTCTGCGTATCCCTCATGGGTGGCAGGGCCCTTGGACCAACAACAGGGATGCTGAATTCAAAGTGAAGCAGCCAGGACACAAACCAGCACCCATATGGGTTGCTGGCATCACAGGTGCCAGTTTTACCTACTATGCCATAACGGCCAGCCCTGACAGCTTGTCAGTTTTTTTTTTTTAGGTTTATCAACTACAACCCAAAAATGTATAAGACTTGATGAATAAAATCACTGGTTTATCTGCATAATAATTTACAATCATTTTATTTCAACTTTTAATCAAGATACCTTTAAATCTAAATTATAGGGGTTAGCATCATGACATAGTAGACTAAGATTCCACATATGACACTGGCATTCAGTATGGGCACCTGTTCATGTGCCAGCTGCTACACTTCCAATGCAGCTCCCTGCTTATGACCTGGAAAAGCAGCAGAGGATGGCCCAAAGCCTTGGGACCTGCACCCATGTGGGAGACCCAGAAGAAGTTCCTAGCACCTGGCTTCAGATCAGCTCAGCTCTAGCCATTGCAGCTATTTTGGGAGTCAACCAGCAAATGCAAGACCTCACTCTGTTTCTTCTCTCTGTACCTCCACCTTTCAAATAAAAATGAATCTTAAAGCCTTCTTTTTTTAAAAAAAAAATTATTTTTATTGCAAGGGTATTTATAGAGAGGAGAGACAGAAAGGAAGATCTTCCATCTGTTGATACATTCTGGCTGTTGAAGCCACTTGGGGATTGAACCAGTGTGTGAAAGATCTTTTTTCTGTTTCTCTCCTCCTGTCTGTAAACCTACCTTTCCATGATATGAACTGTTAACCTGCTGCCATGGTATGAACTGGCATCCATATGAGATCCTGGTGCATGCAAGGTAGACTTTAGCCACTAGCTATTATGCCAGGTCCTATTTTTACTTTTTAAAAAATTTATTTTCACCAGTAGTTTATTCCCTAAGTGGCCATAATGGCTGGAGCTGAACCGATCCAAGCCAGGAGCTTCTTCCTAGTCTCCCACATGCATGCAGGGTCCCACGGCTTTGGCCCATCCTCCGCCATCTTCCCAGGCCACAAGTAAGACGGTTCACTCCCAAACTGGCTGCCACAGCCAGAGCTGAGGCGATCCAGCCAGGAGCTTCTTCCAGGTCTTTCATGTGGGTGCAGGGACCCAAGACTTTGGGCCGTCCTCTACTGCTCTCCTAGGCCACAGGCAGGGAGCTGGAAGGGAAATGGAACAGCCAGGACACAAACTGGTGCCCATATTTGATTGCAAGTGTGCATGGCAAGGACTTTAACCACTAGGCTACAGTGCCAGGCCCCTGCATATTTATTTTTACGTTTTTGCTTATTTGCATTTTCATCTGCTTCTTTTTACATTCTGCACTTAATATGAGTTTCTAAAGTGTTTAGTGGTCTGTTTCTGTTCTTTAAAGATGCATTATACTATTTTTAATAGTGACTTCTAATTGTGTAATTTTCACTTGTGAGAATTGAGGTCTGGGATTAATCTGAAGATTCACTTGGAACTACACTGTCCACCAGAGCTGCCCCTAATGTGACTATTTCATTATCATATGAACCTTAAATTTCACTTCCTGAATCATGCTAGCTACAATTTAAGTGCTCCACAGCTCCCTGTGTTGTGTGGCTACCCTACTGTGTAGTACAAATATAAGATATTTCCATCAACTTCCACAGTCCTCTTCTCCGCTTTACTTTAGAGATCTTTGGTTTTTCTTCTGTCAGGTACCAGGAAAACCAACCTGGGAAAACCACTGTAACTCAGCGCTTGGTGGTGGCATGGAATTGGGTTGCAAAAGATGAGGGAAGCTAGGAGATTATGAATTTGCCTTTTTGCATAGTATTGTGTGCGGATCATCCATGGATGATGGCCTCTGTTCCTTTGCTCAGATGATGACAGTAATGTTGCAGTCACCAGACTGGACTCTGACAGTCCCTGTATGCTGAGTCAGCTGCAGCCTTTGGTGTTACCTCGCATGCCACAGTGTAAGAGGCAGTCCGTCACTTCCAATGCGGTAAGCCCCACAGGGGGACACAGCCAGGACCCTGCCAGAGGATATGTGTTCAGAAGTATCCACCTTCATTTTATTCCTGATGGCTCAGTGCTTTTTGGCATAATCCAGTGGCTCTTTGCAGTTATAAACTCAGCGAGCTGGTGTTGAAAATTCCCAGTGCTATTACAGCAGCCTTTTTTCAGTCTAGAATAGTACTGTGCTCTGCCCAGGTCTGCGGTGGGAAGGCATGAAAGCTCTCTTTAGGATGATTGAGACTAATTTCATATTCTTTGTGGCTTTGATCTTTTTAAGATTCATTTATTTTTATTTGTAAAGCAGATTTACCAAGAAAATGAAAGATAAAAAAAGGAGGTTTTCTACCCACTGGCTCACTCCCTAAGTGGCCTCAGCAGCCATAGCTGAGCTGATCCACAGTCAGGAGCAAGGAGCCTCTTCTGGGTCTCCCACATGGGTGCAGGGTGCAAAGCTTTGAGCCATCCTTCATTGCTTTCTCTGGCCAAAAGGGAACTGGATTGGAAATGGAGCAGCTGGGACATGAACTGGTGCCCATATGGTTTGCTGGCGCCACAGGGTGGAGGATTAGCCTGCTAAGCCAAGGTGCCAGCCCCTTTGAGCTCCTTTTTTACTGCACCCCTTCCTTTTTTTTTTTAATTAAAGATGATTTTTATTGGAAGGCCAGATTTACAAAGAGAGAGACAGAAATATCTTCTGCCTGCTGGTTTATCCCCCAAGTGGCAACAACAGCTGGAGCTGAGCTGATCTGGAGCCAGCAGCCTCTTCCTGGTCTGCCAAGTAGAAAAGGGTCCCAAGGCTTCGGGCTGTCATCTGCTGCTTTCCCAGGCCACGAGCAGGGGGCTGGATGGGAAGTGGCATAGCAGGACACAAACCAACGCCCATATGAGATCCTGGTGTTTGCAAGGCAAGGATTTAGCCACTAGGTTGTCGCACCAGGCCCAACACTCTCCCTTTTTTTCTTTCAATTTAGCCTACCCTATTTTTGAACATTATCTTTATTTAATTTTAATTTATTTGACAGGGAGAGCTCCTATATGGCTCATTCCCCAAATGATTCCCTAAATGTTTCCAAAAGCTGGGGCTGGCCTAGTCCAAAGCTGGGAGCTGTGAACTCATCCAGGTCTTCAGTATGGATGGCAGGACCCCAACCACCTGGAAGGGAAGTGGGCATTTTAACTACAATTTTTTGTTTTAAGATTTATTTATTTAAAAAGGAGAGTTTGGGGCCCGGTGCAGTGGTCTAGTGGCTAAAATCCTCGCCTTTCACACATCAGTATCCCATATGGGTACCTGTTCAAATTTTGGCGGCCCTGCTTCCTATCCAGCTCCCTGCTTGTGGCCTGGGAAAGCAGTTGAGGTTTTCTGTCTGGTGACCATATGGGATCCTGACACGTGCAAAGTGAAGATTTTAACTACTACGCTATCGTGCCAGGCCCTGATTTATTTTATTTTTATTGCAAAGTCAGATATACAGAGAAGAGGCAAGACAGAAAGGATGATCTTCCATCTGATTCATTCCCCAAGTGACCGCAACATCTGGTGCTGAGCCGATCTGAAGTGGGAGCCAGGAACTTCTTCCAGGTCTCCCACACAGGTGCAGGGTCCCAAGGCTTTGGGCCGTCCTCGACTGCTTCCCCAGGCCACAGGCAGGGAGCTGGATGGGAAGTGGGGCTGCCGGGATTAGAACCGGCACTCATATGGGATCTTGGGTCATTCAAAGCAAGGACTTTAGCTGCTAGGCCACCACACCAGGCCCTTAAAGGTTTTCAAGGCTGACAATTCATTGCATCCCAGTATGAACCACTAAACTAATGTTCCTTTAGTGGTGATCAAGTGTTTTGCATGTTGACCTGATCTGGCTAAACCCTGGATGGTTAGAAAGTCCAAATGACCAAAGGAAGAATGGTTAAAACAAATGTTCTTGAAAGAAGGAAAATAAACTCATTCTGTGGCAGAGGATGGGATAGCCAGAAAGGGCCGCTGCACTGATGACCTGAGAAACAAGCAGACAGGGCTCCAGTGCAGCCGTGCCAGTTCAGTAAGATGGAATCCTACCAGCATTAGAACAGATAAGGTTAACTCTGGACGTACAGTCTGCTCCAGGGATGGGAAAGGACTGGTTTGTGCAGAGCCCAGGACTGAGTGCTGGTGAAAGCATTAGAATTCACCTTCACTTTTCTATTATTTTTCATTTGAAGATTTTTTTCTTCTATAATGCAGATAATGCTAAGCTTCCCCCAGCCTTAAGAGCGTGGCTGCTCACTGCCTTCATCTAAGTTAGTCAGGCTTTCCTTACCTGCTCTTGTTTAGAAATGGAAAAGGCCTCAGTCATTTTGACAGGAACTCAAGAGTCCCAGCTAGGGGCTGAAATGTTACAAAATGCACAAGGGAAAATGTATGTTTTTTCATTGGAAATACTAACTTTGGGCAAAGATGGGAGGCCTACTAGGTATCTTCACCAACTGCTAACAAGCAAAATCTTGTTTTGACCTGCAGACGAGTCTCTGTCAAGCAAGTAGTTATCAGCCAAACGTGAATGGGCTCTTAGTTCACGGGATGCCTCTACAGCCAAGAAATCTATCCCTAATGGACAAGCTCCTGTAAGAAGTACATCTTCATCCACTATAGAATTTGAATAGATCCCTGAGAATTAAAGGGAAAACAAAGTCAGTTAGCATACATGCACTATCTGCTAAGTTAATGTTGGGGTCAGACAGGAAGGGTTTGAATGGCTTGAGGGTTGCACATGACTCTATTCCATCATTAGTACATCACCACGTGTCTGCCTACTCTCCTGGTGATTAACAGCTGAGGTGATCCTCGGTGGGGCTGTTACACACAAAGGCCTTTAGAGATCTTTCGCATTGGCCTTTTAGCATATCGTCCCATTTCTTGATGTATCTATGTGGCAGGAGGAAACTGCCCGATTTCCTATACGTTCAATTCTGAAATTTGAAAGATGAATTTCAGAGTCTTAGAACAAACAGTGGAGCTGGAGTGGCTGAAGGTGATGAGACTCTGGGGCAGCAGCTGAAGCATGGAAGAGCTGCTGCGGGCGTCTGCTCAGTGCAGCAAGGAAGGAAGGAAGGCAGGAAACACAATTCCATCCACACAGAGGAATCCAAGTGAATCCCGAGATTTCAAGCTTAAGGGAAGCTTCTCTTTGTAGGAAATGAATTTCTTTCAGGGTGTGTTCAGCTTACAATGGTGTGGGGAGGAAGGGGTGTCATATTGGAAATATGAAAAGAGATCCAATATGGAGACTGATCAAGAGTCACCCGGCTGGAGCATTAGGAATGAGGAGTTCCCAACAAAGAGGGACGGCTCCAGCCTCTGGAATTAAAGCAGGGAGGGCGTGTAAAAACAATTCAGAGACTGATCTGGGAAGCAACACTCAGGGCTTAGCCCTCTTCCTTCATGGCTTTTCTCTCTTCAGTCTTTCAAACACTGTGACAAGTTCCACATGAGGGGACACGCCAGGTGGCTTGGAGACTAAGAAACTTGCTGAAAGCCACAGGGCCAAGTGGCAGAGCTCAGCTGCTTTTTTTTCTCCCCTGTTCATTGTACAAAGATGGACTTTTCATAGCCTTGAAATACCCAAATGTCCTCTCATTTGGTTTACAAAGCAAAAGCACAGAAAACCCCTAAATCTTGGAGGGCAGGATGGTTTAGGCATGGCATTTACCAGAAGGCTTACTGTTCCAGTTGTCCCAGGCAGCACGTGTCGCTAGCCAGCTTCTGTGCCAAGCGTCCAGGAAGCGCCTTAGAGGAAGAACGCTTGGGCATGCCTCTGCTAGTGACTGAACAGGTGGCTGTGATAGCAGCTGAATAATGCCCCAAATTTTCAGTCTAATAAATTGTAAATGAAGTAATGTCCTCTTTTTCTTAATAGTCTCATGTCACATTGTCTCCTGAAAACTAGGTGATTTATTGAAAGGTCTTTATTTTTGTTGTTTTTCTTCTGTTTTTCTCCTGAGTACAGTTTAATGCCTTTTATCCCATGACTCTTGTCTTGCCTTCCTGTACAGTGCAGTGTGATCTTTATTTTCTTGTGGGTTTCTGATTTGGCCCCTAGAGATCTTGATGACAAGCTACTTACGAGGCCCGGGTCCAGTACCATCCTTTCCATCCGAAACTGGCCAAATCGATCCATGGAGCTTAGTACGTCTTATCTGTCCTACACAGTGCAGTCTGCCAGGAGACGTCACCCCCCGCCACGTACCCTTCATCCTATCAGCACAAGCCATTCGTGCGCCGGGACTCCAAAACCTGCGGAGGAAATCTTCAGAGGATCCTGGGTGTAGGTTTCAAAAGCAGAATTTCTGGAATGTGATAAAAACTAAGGAATTTTACAGAGAACTAATTTATTTATTTATATTTGAAAGACAGAGCTCTTCCATCTGGTGGTTCTCCCCTCAAATGTCTGCAACAGCTGAGGCTAGGCCAGTCTGAACTCGGGAGCATCAAACTCAATCCAGGTCTCCCACATGGGTGGCAGTGACCTAACTCCTTGAACCATCACCTGCTGCCTCCCAGGGTACGCATCTGCCGGAAGTTAGATTGGTAGCGGAGTCAGGACTTGACCCCAGGCGCTTAGATCCGGGATGTGGGAATGCAAAGCAGTGTCTTAATTACTGTGCCATACAACCACCTCAGTCACTACACACTCTAATGGCAGATTGCCCAGACCAACAGATTGGTCTGAAACCATTACAGAAATTTTAACTTTAATGTACTACAGATGGATCTTTGCATTGATTTAGCTAAAGATTTCTTAAACAAAATAAAAATTAGCTAAACCACAGTAGGATTTAAAGAAAATAGTATATATGTATTTTACTAAACATTTCCCTTAGAGGAACATACTCACCAAAATGCTTCCTAAAATTCCCCTTCAAGCTTTTCCGTGCCACTAATATCTGTTTATTCTATACTTTATTGACAATGAAAACTTTGTAAGCCTCAGATTAACTGCTTATAAGGGAAAACAACCCATTAGTCCTGTTAGTACTCCTTAGGAGGTAATACTAAAATATTCCCCTTCCTTTTCCACCTTCCTCTCACTACATGATGCATCATTGTGCAAAACAAAAAAATCTAGAAGCCACCTTTAAGTAGAATTCTTTTATTAGTAGTCAGTTCACAAAATACTTTAGGAAAATTGATTTCTAGGATTGAAATCAACGGTGTAGAGATATTGAGGGCACAACTGTATTCTCAAGTCAGTCCCCAAGTTAAGCATGTGTCACTGTGCTTCTTAGTGGTTTCTTTTTTTTATTACTATTATTTATTTAAAATACAAACTGAAAGAGACAGCTCTTCTGTCTACTGGTTCCCTCCCTAAATGGCCAAAATGGCAGGGCTGGTCCAGGCTGAAGCCAGGAGCCCAGAACTCCGCTGCCATCTCCCACACAGGTGGCAGGGGTCCCATCCTCTGCTGCTTCTCCAGGCACATTGGCTGGGAGCTGCATTAGAAGCAGAGCAGCCGGGCCCCCGACTGGGACCCGGATATAGGATGCAGACATTTCAAGCAGTGGCTTAGCCCACTATACAAGTACAGCCAACCCATTATTTTAGTTTTTCAATTTATTAGAATTCATTCCAAAAGATCAACCAAAACAAATGCTCCAAACCACAGAAACCTGTTTTAGTGTACCAGTGTTCTCCATACCTGCTTTACTATGTTAAAGTATGGGCATGGCTACATCCAACCGAAGCCATCAATCCACCCATTTGGGGGATGAGTGGTCTTGATGTGTAATCTCTTATTCTGACAATACTTTGATTGCAAAGTTATACAATAAGCTGCTTTGTTACTTCGGTAACACTGTTATCATTTGGTTTCATTATGATCTTGAATGAGTGTATGTAATCCTGCAGGCTGCTGCTTATCCCACAGGAGACTCAAAGTTTAGGAACTCTGAATGAAAAGGAAAACAAGAAAGTTGGGAACTGCAGAGAATTCCTTCCAATATGGATTTTTTGACATTTTTGTTTGTTTTAGGACTGTTTAAAATTTTGAATTTTATGGTATAATTCCAAAGGGTCTGGGATTCCTCCCCGCCCCAAATTTCTATCCCCCGACTGGTTTTCTTCATATTATTACAATACCATAGTCCTTCATAAGCAGTCATAAGTCCATCAGTGTTATTTAAGTGTGCCCCGACATTGCTGGTACAGACAATGTCAGACAGTCCAGCATCCCATTGTCTAGATATGTCCAACAGTTTCATTCGGAGTCCATCTTTGATTAGGAAGTAGGGATGGGTACTGCACTGTAACTTTGCATCTGAATATGACAGTTTCTATTACGTCATCACTATACATTCCCTTAAATGAGAAACTGCGAAACAAATATGGATTTTTAAATCCATAACTGGCAGACAAACTTAATTCCAGGGAGAACTGTTTTATCATTGCAGTCACATGTGAAAAAAGGGACCAACTTCTAGTCTGGGTCCAGAATAAAACTTTAAATGATATAAAGTATTAAAAATTATTCTCCACAATCAATGAGATCTTTTTTAGAAGCAGCTTAAAGCTTAATGCTCCCTCATGTACCTAGTTTCTAATCCATTTGCTTATTTTATTTCCTGCTCTCACATCTTGGTGTCTGTTCAATGCTGGCGGGATCTGCAGCCCCATGGCAGCCGACTCAGTCTCCTCACCCTCGCCACTGCCCCTCAGTCGAAATAATCTGCTGCCACCTATCGGCACCTCTGAGGTGGAACATCTGAGCCCAGTGGGGTCACAAAGGCCAACGGTAGGTCTCTTCCCCGTGCTTCTCACAAAACTTCCCCGCCAAGGATTCCATAGGATTTGCACACTCATCTTGATGTATAATATATTCAGTTAAAAACTGAATTCTAATTTGTGACACTGGAGGTGGAGTTGGTTGGCTTCTAGTTGATCAGTTTGTAGGGTGGACAGATGTAGAACACATACAGCTCACAACTACAAATAGCTGTAGCTTTTACTTTTCATTTTGTTTGAAAGGCAGATAGAAATATCTTCAGTCTGTTAGTCTACTCCCCAAATTTCCACAACAGCCAGGACTGGACCACAGTCCTGGCCAGAATACAATGTGGGTCTTCCACACGTGTGCAGAGACTAACTCCTTACGGCAGCTCTTGCTGCCTCCTGGGGTGGGCATGACCAAGAAGTTGGAATTAGAAGCAGAGCTAGGATCTGAACCCAGGGACTTGGACGTGAATGAATGCATCCCAAATGCCACCTTGACTACTATCCCAAACACGCGCCACTCAACTGTCCTTTACCTCGTCTCCTCTGCAGAAACCCCTTGGTGATTCAAATCGAGCTCGAAGTGCAGTGGTGGATGAACCCAACCATCAGCAGCCGCAGGAGAGGCTCCTTTTACCTGACTACTTCTCCAGGCCCAACACAACCCAGTCATTTTTGGTACAGTGACATATACTTCCTATATGTGCTTCCCTCCCCCCCAAGATTTATGTGTTTTTACTGGAAAGGCAGATTTTACAGAGAGGAGAAAGATCTTCCGTCCACTGGTTTATTCCCTAAGTGGCCACAATGGCCGAAGCTGAGCCAGTCTGAAGCCAGGAGCCAGAAGCTTCTTCTAGGTCTTCTACATGGGTGCAGGGCCTCAACAACGGGAATTGGATTGGAAGTGGAACAGCTGGAACACAAACTGGCACCCATATGGGATGCCAGCAATTACGTGTGGAGGAGTAGAGAGCTGAGCCAATGTGTCAACCCCTTATGTGTGCTTAAGATTTAATTTATTTCAAAGTCAGAATTAGAGAGATATCTTTCACCCACTGGTTCATTTCCCAAATGACCACAAATTGAGTGGCTTAAAAGAACAGCCATGTATTCTTTCTCAGCTCCAGATGCTACAAAACCAAAAGCCCAGTGCTGGCAGAGCCATGCTCCCCTGCAGGCGGCAGGAACTCTTCCCCAGCAATCCTTGTGTGCCTTGGCTTGCACCCGCCTCACTCCTTAGGCCCCATCTTCACAGTGACCTTCCTCCTTCCGAGTCCACAATTCCCTCTGCTTTGGGAGACAACAGTCACTCCAAGAACTTCACCTGAACTTCACTGTATCTGCTAAAGCTGTATTTCCAAATGTGGACACATTCACAAGTCCCAAGTGGGCACCAACTTTTTGGGGGACTTGAGGGTGGGACCCTATTCAACCCACTATGACACTTCAGAAGACAGTTCACCGAAAACCAAGGCAAAAATGTAATGTGAGCATTTCTGATACTTGAGGTTCAATGTGAACATCAAAGTTTGAGAACCTCTGAAATGCTTTCTCAGAATATGACCAAGGAAAACTGTGAAGCAGTGTTTAATGATATCCTCCTACTATATTTTCTATCAAAACTTAAACTGCCTCAGCACATGAAAGCATTTCTATTTCTCTTTGAGTTTCTAACAACAAAGTTAAAAACTACTTACTCCGGCCATTTCTCTCCTCACCCCATTTGCTCTTGTAAAAAAAAAAAGATAAGCCGAAAGCACCATGTGCCTAGTTCTGAGTCCTGGGCCTGGTGCTGCCTGCCTTGCACCGGCGTTCTCAAGAACCGAGGTCAGCAAACCCCAGGCCATGTGGCCTACTGCCTGCTTTGTGGGTTTATCCGAGTCCCCAGTCATCTGTACAGTGATCCTCAGGCAGCTTTGGCAACACAGTTGCAGAGCAGAACTAGCTGCTCTGACAACCATGTGGCCCACAGTGCCCAAGACACTAACCATGTGGCTCTTGCCAGAAACTGCGCTGGCCGACTCCAGTCTCTATGAGATGTGGACTGTACCCACCAGCACCTTCCTTCTCTCCCCAAATTCCTTAAAATCTCTCAATTCCAGTGCTGGCAGGGAACTGAGAGAGGGTTTAATCCAGGTGCCCTAGTAGGTTGGCATTCACAGTGTGAAAGACTTGTTAGTAGTATAGTCCTATCTTGATCTTTTAAAAGTCCTTGGGGGTAGTTTTGAAATGCTTAAGTTCCATTAAGCTACAAAATAACAGTTACACTGCAGCATGGTGATGCATGAGGCTGAAATGACTGCAACAGATGCAGATACAAACTCCCTTGGATGCTCACTGAACTGTTAAGCTATGTGGACCATTTATAAATGCTAGCATCCTGTTAAAGCATGTGAATCAGTGTTGTTTATAAATTTAATGAATGGCATTATGGCTATTTGGCTCCAGATCTTCCCGGCGTTCAGGACTGTGTACGCAGCCGGCTGTCCCCTCAGGTGTTCCCTTGTAAGCACGCCCAAGTGTGGCTCAGGAGAGACCACATCATGACCAGCGTCTCACCCCTTCTCTTTTAGCCAGACACGCAGTACTGTCGCTCGTTTGCAATTGAGTACCCTCACAGAGCCCGACCTGGCCGGGGATCTGCAGGTGAGGCCACAGTTCTCATGTTATTACTGTAGGGCAATGGGAAGACCCTGCCTTGTCTTATTTTTCCTTCCTCCAGATGTCTTGTTTTCCTAAGTTCTGTTGTTCAGAGGCAAGGTTCCACATTGCTGTTTTCTTCACACGATGTAAAGTAATCCCACTATGTTCATTAAACACTGTCTTCATAACAAAGTGTTCTTTAAAAGCAGAGCATGTAATTATTATTATCATGTAGACAAAATTTCTTCCTACAGACTACAGATATTGGGTCGGTTAACTCATTAAACAGGCCCAAAGTAAGAATTTTGCAAAACATCAGGATGTGAGGAATCTGACTATCCTTGTAACTTTTTTTAAACTCTAAATTATGCTCTACAAACAAACAAAAAAATTATGCTCTGCAGAGTGTCCACAGATACTTCAGTTTACAGAAATGGAATTAAGAACTAATTTTGATGTAAAAAGTTCTGAAAATAACGAGACTCTTTTATTATTTTTTTTTTAAATTTTGACAATCCTTACAAATTTAATTGGGGTAAAAAAGGTTCAAGGCCTAAAGGGGGATATAGAGGAAGAAGCCCCACCCAGTTTCCCACCCACCCTAAGTCCCGGATGTGGGGCATGCTCTGAGATACTCGATCAAGTGGTTCCAATAGTTCACCATTCATGGGTCGCTGCCAGTAACGAGACTCTTTTATAACACACATTTTCCATGAGTTTTAAAAAGATATTTATTTATTTTTATTGGGAAGGCAGATTTAGAGAGAAGGGGAGACAAAGATCTTTCATCCACTGGTTCATTCCCCAAGTGGCCTCAACAGCCAGAGCTGAGCCGATCCTAAGCCAGGAGTCAGGAGCTTCTTCCAGGTCTCCCAAGCGGGTGCAGAGTCCCAAGGCTTTGGGCCATCCTCCACTACTTTCCCAGTCCACAGGCAGGGAGCTGGAAGGGAAGTGGAACAGCCAGGACACAAACTGGTGCCCAGATGGGGATCCTGGTGCATGCATGGCGAGGATTTAGCCACTAGGATGTTGCACTGGACCTTTCATGAATTTTTTGAAAGTTTTTTTGCATTAACAAAGTGATATGAAGAAATGTCAGGATGTTTTAATTCTTCCTATGACATCATCTCACCATTATCAGGTCATTCTCATTCTGTCCTTGGTGAAAATTAGAAGTACGTGGCAGCTGAAGTATTTCCAGTTCATGATGAATACAGTGAAACCTCTCCATCTCCGTGGTCCGGGGCTTTCCCTAGCTCAGGCCAAGCAGCACAAGGGTCACCTTGAATGCTGTCCTCAGTGCTTGTCGAGATGCACAAGCACCCCTGGGCCACTCTGATGGCCAGAGACAATTCTGACACAATGCCCATCAAGTGTGACACTTGGCAAGGCAGTGAGACACACATCTTCAAGGTCTTTTTAAATCTGTGGGCTGATTTGTAGCAAAGTCAGGTTACTGCTTGTATGACTTAAGAATACAGTTTTACAGGATAAAATGTGTAAATATGAGTTTTTATTCTCTTGATATGAACTTTACTACTCAGCCCCTCTCTGTAAATGCAAAGTACAGTGGTAACTGGTACAAGAAAGTCCTGAGAAATGAGTGCTGATGTTCAATAGCAGATCTGCTGACTGTATGATGTCATTTGTGTCTGACAGGGCCTCAGCTGCATGAATCCACAAAATCTCAAAGCAGAGGTGGAGCTGTCCCCAGAACCAGACAGGGACCCTAGGGCCCACGAGAGGAACCACCAGGCCACGGGACAGGACACGCGGAGGGAAGCTTTCGGGAGTCAGTGTTCAGTCACCGAGTGATGCAGAGCTTACAAGATCAACCCCAACAATCAGAAGAGCTATTTTAAAGGACTGAGAAAAATACAAGATTACCTGCCAAAGATTATGTGGGTATTGTTTCTATCTCCAGTTTCTATTTCCTCTTCAGCCTAAGTAAATCCATTCCTCTAGATAATAAAGTTTGTACCCAAAGATGTCATAAGCAATTACCCCTGAATTACGGCTCAGGTTTTGTGTCAAGAATGAGTAAGTTCTACAGGATTCTGAGAGGAGCCCTTCCCCTTCAGCCTGTATTACTTTCTGGAGAGCTGTGTTCTGTCCTCTCATCTTGGAAAGACAATCCTACCACCCACCTAAGCTGGTCTTCAAATAGGTGTCCCCCCCATCAGCAGAGTGCAACGGAAGGGCACGGAGGTGCCCCTGGCAGGCACTGGCGTGAAGCACCTCAGCTAACACCATCTCACAGTGGGTTTTCCCTTCAGACAGCACAGCTCGGCGTCACGAAGGCTGCCTGATGGGCTGATTTTCTTCCTGAAGTACTTTTCTGGCTTCTTTTTCTCCCTGAAGTATCAAACTCGCCTTCAAAGTTTTCCACTGCAGATCTAAGTCAATTACAAAAAGTCTGTGGGATATCCTAGTGAGTGATCAAGGTCCATTTCCCTGATGATCACAGGAACCCGGAATATTAACCCCATGGAGAAATATCCAAAGAGCTTCAGTAGAAAACTGTGGCTTGTTTCTGATTTTACTGCAGACTGTCACCTGAGGACACTCAACAAATGCAGCAGTGCCTTTAACTGCAGCTTATTAATTTCACTACCAATATATATTTTTAATTTATTTATTTGTAAGGCAGAAAAAGGTAGATCTCCACCTTCAGGTGGCTCACTGCCCCCAAATAGGTACCAATGCAACCTGGGCTGCAGCTGAGAACTGGATGTACATCAGGTTTCCAACATGATGGCAGGAACCCAATTTCTTTTCTCTCTCTCTATATATATAATGGATGGCACCATTGGTCTAAGCCATGCCTGCACCGCACAGAATTTGGCCCCTGTGCTAGCATCTGCCAGCTGATGCTATGGCAAAACTCAATCAATCCACACCAACACTGGCTTATGCATGTACCAGAAGGTACAGTCAGCCCAGCCTGGCTTTTCCCTGATCCAGCTCTCTTGTAGGCCAACGGATGTGGCCCTGTCCGGCCTGGTCTGCCCCCATCCCAGCTCTCATACTCACCAGTGGGAGTGGTGGCCCAGCAGGGGTGCCCTCGCAGCCCCCTCACTGGGGTTATTCCTACCACTCCCCGTGTTTCACATGTACTGGTTGGGTGCTACAGTCCAGTCTGGCACAGCCCCATCACCTTGACATTTGCCAGTGGGTGCTGTAGCCTGGCCAGGCCAGGCCCACCCCCAATTCCAACTAATGCTGGTGGGGGCTACAGCCTAGCCTAGCTCTGCCAGCCCCCAGTCCTGGCCTTCATGTGGACTGGCTGGTATTTCGCCCTGACCTGGCCTGACCTACATTCCATTCTGGCACTCGGATTCACCAGTTGGTGATATGGAGTGACCCAGCCTGGCCTGCCCCCGACCTTCGCCAAATGTATGCCAGTGGGTACCATATTTTGGCCTGGTCTGCTCCCCATCTTGGTTCTTGCACTCACCTTCAGGGAGCGTGTCTTGACAGAGTTCAATTTCACTACCAATCTTTATCATACTAGTATTAGATCTAATTTTTCAGAATAGAAGTTTCTGATCTATTGATTGAAAATTGAGGTGACTTTTATATCACACCAAGGCATTCTAATGCTATTATAATGAAGACAGATGCTTCAGATAACCTATAATTATATGTTTAATCCAGTTATAGTACTTAACCTGCTTATATTAAAAAAACAAAGTATCATGTTTAACTTAAGAGTATAATACATAACAATAGTATATCTGGGCCCGGCGCGGTGGCGCAGTGGTTAAGGTCCTCGCCTTGCACGCCCGGGATCCCATATGGACGCCGGTTCTAATCCCGGCTGCCCCGCTTCCCTTCTAGCTCCCTGCTTGTGGCCCGGGAAAGCAGTTGAGGACGGGCCAAAGCTTTGGGACCCTGCACCCACATGGGAGACCAGGAAGAAGTTCCTGGCTTCGGATTGGCATAGCATGGCCGTTGCGCTCACTTGGGGAGTGAATCATCGGACGGAAGATCTTCCTCTCTGTCTCTCCTCTCTGTATATCCACCTTTCCAATAAAAAAATAATAAAAATAAATCTTTAAAAAAAAAACAATAGTATATCCAACTTATGTAAGTCTGAATCTGCACTGTTCTCACAGACCAAAGCCATGACTTCAGCATCAGACAACTGTGACCACAGCTTGTCAACTCGGCGCCTCTAAGTTACTCAGCCCAGTTCTCTCACATGGGGGAATCCGCTTTTACCTTCCTGGACATATCTAACATACACCACTTAGTGAGTGTGGGTCTCTCTCTTATAGACGAACAAGTTCAGACAAGCTCAGTAAAACAGGTTGCCTGTTACAGGTCAGTTTTCCCACACCCTTCTCTTCTCAAACCTAAACATCACTCACTTCTTTTTCTACAGCACATTTTAAGTGACTGTTAGGATCATTTAAAAAGCCACCCTAGAACTTAATCATTTTTCATGGGTTTATTTAATCACATACAATTTTTAAAAGCACACACACAGGAATTTGAACACCTTTCTCATAGACGTCCAAGGAATAACACCAGACTAAGTAAAACAAGTAGGAGAGAAAGCGAGTTCAAAATCACTATACACAGAAGCAAAGCAGCAGCTATTTGGAAATGTGTTGTTCAGCAGTGACCTGACTTGGTTCTACCCAGGCACGGTGCCAGCTGACGGGTGACATCACTGAGCAGTGCGCACAGACGCATGCTCTAGCCAGAGGTCCCAGCAGCACAGAAGCCCTTGATGCAGTGCTGCCAGGACCCGGCCTCTCTCCCAACCATCACCAAATCCTTCACGTAAGTCCCTCCCACAACATCAAGTGCCTTCTAGGAAACACTGTCCTGTTCTTATCAGCAGGAATAATTGAGGCTGGCAAGAAAACTTCTCTCAAGGGTTTCACTTTTGCCTTCAAACCTTGACTTCCGCGCCTGCTGGACACCCAGGTAGGTAATGCCGGAAGCAGATCTAAAGAGAAACAAGCCCCTATTTCTTGTCTTTCTTGAGAGCTGTTTTTTTCCCTCCTTTAGATTTGCAGTACTTTGCCTCCATCTGAGCCAGAAAATTGTCCATTTCCTTTTGCCGATCCTTTTGTCTGCTCTGTTAAAGTTAAAACACAAGCTTTCAAAAGGCAGTCCTACCCAGGAACAGGAAACACAGAGCAGGTGCTTGGGCCCAGAAGGGGGGAAGGGGGGACTGTGAGAGGGGTTCCTTGTGGAGCGGTAAAAGCGCTGCTGGATGAGTGTAGGGATGAGTGTGACTGCCCTAAGGACTACTGAACCGAACACTGTTGCAACAACCAGAGCTCGTGTCTTGGCGCAAACACCACACCATAGTGTCACACAGAAAATGCTGGCGAATGGGAACCAGCACTTGAAGAAAGCGGTGGCCGCCCCGTTTACCTGAATGAGTGCTTTCAGGTTACACATGCCTTCTTCCAGCCCCAGCTCCTTCCTGCTCTTCTCAGCTTCTTTAGCTTCCTCCTGAGCCTGAAACACAAACTCTTGTGAGGCTGTGGCAACTAGAAAAGGCTGAAAATAACCCTCTCCCCCCAAGACAAACCTATAATAAGACTCATTCGTTCTCAGGGGTAACGAATACGTCAAAGACATAAACATTCTTGAAGGCCACTCTGCTGGCAGCAAGCTAGTAACCTTTTCCCGTCCCCACTTCCACTAACCAGAGGCAAAGCTCTGGCATCAGCACCCACACAGAAAGGAGCGAAACAGGAAGGCACAGCAGGAGATTCCTCAGCCTGGGTGTTCCCCAAGGGATGGCAGGACACAGGTCCTTCAGGAATCTTCTCTGAAACCCAGCACACCACACGGGATTAACAGCACCATTATGAACCCTTTGCTTTAAAATTTTCTGATGAGTAGTCTGGAGAAATATTAGCAAATCCAGCTTTAATCTTACCAGATTTCAGGGCTGCCTTCATGAGCCAAATTTTTCAAAATACTCCAAGAACACTTCAGTGCAGCAACTATGGCTAGAATGAGTCCCAACTTTTGGTGAGCCAAGTAGCAAATAATGCTATTAATACTTGGGCCCAGCATGGTGGCCTAGTAGCTAAAGTCCTTGCTTTGCATGTGCCAGGATCCCATGTGGGCACCAGTTCTTGTCCTGGTGGCCCAACTTCCCATCCAGCTCCCTGAATATGACCAGGAAAGCAGTTAAAGACAGGCCAATGCCTTGGGACCGTGTACCCATGTGGAAACCAAGAAATAGTGGCCACTTGGAGAGTGAATCAACAGATGGAAGATCTTCCGCTCTGTCTCTCCTTCTCTCTAAATCTGCCTTCTCAGTAAAAATAAGTAAACCTTAAAAAATACTATTAATACTGGCAATAATGATGATACATTAGGAGCATGCTATCCAAATAATAAGATAGTATTAGGGAAACAGCACTGTGGTACAGCAAGCTAAGAAGCTGCCTGTTGTGCTAGCATCCCATATGGGTGCCTATTCGAGTCCTGGCTGCTCCACTTCTGATCCAACTCCCAGGACGGCCCAAGTAATCGGGTCCCTGCCCCATGGAGGAGACCTGGAAGAAGCTCCTGGCTCCTGGCTTCAGCTGGCGTAGTGCTGCTGGGCCTTATGGGAATGAACCAGTGGATGGAAGGTATCTCTCCAATCGTTTCTCTGTAACTCTGCCTTTCAAATAAGTAAAATTAAAAAAGAGACCTAGATTTTTTTGTATTCAAATCCTTTCTGTCAACTCTACATCCCCATTGTGCCAAGTTTGCCAGACAGTCAGTCACAATGCCTTCTCCTCCTCAATTCTATGGAAGGTTCTTAAGCTAATTATCTCATTGCTGAAAATGGCCAAGCTCAGTTTCACCTGACAAAAAGCTTGGGTCTCAACACATTTAGCCTGGGCTAGCATTGTGGTATATCACATAAAGCCCTTGGGACACAGGCATCCCATACAGGTGCTGGCTGGAGTCCTGGCTGCTCCACTTCTTGTCCAGTTCCCTGTTAACTGTCTGGGATAAGCAGTGGAAGACGACCCAAGTGTGGGGGTCTCTGCCACCCACGAGGAAACCTGGCAGAAGCTCTTGGCTTTAGCCTAGCCCTGCCCTGCCCTGACCTGTTACAGCCATCTGGGAAGCGAGCCAGATCTGTCCAACAACCGCAATTGTTTCAAATAAATACATCATTAAATAATAACAACAACAACAGCAAAATCCCTGAGCCAAACAACTAACTTGCTATTCCACTTCTCAGTTCAGCTCAATGGAGAACAGAGTCTTGTAGCCAAAATGCTTCCTTGTGTACTCTGCATGTAAAAGCTATAGCTCTCTTCCTGACCCAGCTCATTCTCAGCTCACCCACACAAAATTAAGGCTCCTGAAGACCTAAAATCTTCCTTATGTGGTCTCCACAGAATCTCTTTGAAAATCATATTGTGGGCCCAGCACAATGGCTCAATTGTCTAATCTTCCCCTTGCAAGTGCCAGGATCCCATATGAGCACCGGTTCATGTTCTGTCTGTGGCCCCACTTCCCATCCAGCTTCCTGCTTCCGGCCTGGGAAAGCAGAGGAGGATGGCCCAAAATCTTAGGATCCTGCACCCACTTGGGGGGCTCCGGGCTCCCGACTTTGGATTGGCTCAACTCTAGCTGTTGCAGCCACTTGGGGAATGAATCAGCAAATGAAAGCTCTTTCTCTGTCTCCCCTTCTCTTTGTAAATCTGCCTTCTCAATAAAAATAAATCTTTAAAAACAAGAAGACCACTTTGTGGCGATGGCTCCTTTGGTACCAGTCCAAGGTAACTGTTGTACAAAGAGCAAAACAAGTCTGGTATCCTGCATCCTTCCCACATACCCCACCTTTCCAAGCATCCTTCTTTCGCCACTATGTCCATTCCTCCCCTCGCTTAACAGGGGCTTAAAGGCACAAAGGCAGTCATCTTTCATTCCTGACGAAGTTTGGCTAGGAAGATACGTAAAATCATGTATTTTAAAAATACATATTCTGGATCCCACCTTGGGCTTCCTATCTCAGCAAAGGCCCAACCCTATGCACTAGCCATAGTGGCAGGTGCCCTGGGAAGGCCTGCGTCATCTACCGGCCTGGAGTCTCCTCCTTTTCTGCACCGAGGCCCCAACAGGCCCCGTGAAAAGTATTTCCACACTTCAGACAGTACCATTTAACCAATCCACGCAGGAAACCCCCCAAGGGAAAAATCAGCAGAAAGGTTTCCAAGCAGCCGACAAGCCCAGTTAATGAGATGGCAGAGATGGAGCCAGTGATTTCAGCGACCACGGGGATAAAGCCGTGTGTTGCAAATACCCTCGGACCCTTTCCGGAAGTCATGAACATCTATGAAATCAACAGTATGCAAAACATTACCCTTCTTTTCCTGGCATTCATCTTTTGCTTCGATTCCTTGACAAAGGCCTTGTAGGCCGGCACCTCTCCAGCGTCGATGGCCTGCTGAATGACGTCCCGTATCCTGGGCTCCTCGGAGTACTGCACGCAGAGCACCGACTCCAGGATCCGGTCCATGTCACCCTGGAAGTCCAGGTAGGCCTGCTTGATGTCTGCCAGCTCTTCCTCCGAGCCTTTGTACGTCTTTTCAAAAGCCTGGATGTCCTCTAAGGATATCTGCGAACAAGTGGGAAACGCTGTAGTGGCGAATTTTTAGTTAAAAAAAAGCAAACATGGGTAAACAGGAGATTCAAGTATCCGATGCCTCTTCCCCAAGCGCACCAGTCATCTGAGTAGCTGTGGCAGGGGACCAGATCTCCGAGGGACCTAACCCGGCCCTCCCAGCTGCTGCACCTCCCACTCGAGGGAAGGGACCCAAGCGTGTACACACACGTGTAAAATTAAGCACATCCCATCAAACCAATGCCAGGCCTTGTCAGTGCAAACGCCACATCATACCAACTCGCAGCCCAATTCGCTAACTGCATTTCTACTTCAAGGCCAAATCCGCACAAAATCCACGGCCTCAGAGGCACTGGAGCTATGTCTGTCAGTCAACACACGCCACTCCCCAGACCGCGACCCCGCAACTCCCCAAGATCCCCCCGCACCTTTTTAAAGAGCAACCTCCAGTACGACTCCCAGTCCCGGTCCTGGCTGAGCACGGCCGAGTCTTCGTCCACGGTCCCCTGCTCATCGTACACCGCTCTCTGCTCTTTGTCGCTCAGCACGGAGTAAACTCTCCCGAGGATCTGAGGGGGGGGATGAGCGCCCCACGTTCATCCCCGCACTCCCACAGGTAAGAAAACGCCGGGCCGAGGCCAGCCAACTCCCCTACCGCCACCCGGGGCTAAGGCTGAAGGCCAGGGCCTGGCCGGCCGCCGCGGGCCGGACACCTGCATACCTGGAAGCGGCGGGTGGCGTCCTCCTTGTCACCCTCGCCCACCCGGTCGGGGTGCACCTGCAGGGACACCTTGTGGTAGCCGCGCCGGACCTCGCCGTCCGAGGCCTCGCGCCGCACGCCCAGCACCTGGTACAGGTCAGCGGTCCCGAACACTTGCTCGCACAGCTCCAAGAGTGCCATAGCGGGCGGTGGGCGGACTGGGCGACCTCGGCCAACAGGGAGCTACAGACCCCGCCGCTCCACCCGGGCGCTCGCTTTTTCCCGCCCAAAAACCCGAGGGCGCCTGCGTCACAAGCGGCGCCGCGCAGGCGCGCTTTACGACGGCCGCCCTGCGGGGCGTGGGCGGGGCCGTGGGCGGGCCGAGGCCGGGGCCTCCGCGGGAACCTGGGCGGGAGCAGGTGTGCGGTGAGCCGTGCGGACTCGCCAGGAAGGATCTGCTAATTGCACACCCCTGGCGGCCGCAGGTGCTGGCTCAAGCGCTTGGGGCGCTGCCACCCGCTCAGGGCACCTGGCTGCAGGCTGGCCCTGGGCCTACGCCGTCTTGGGGCCATTTGGGGAGTGAAGTAGCAGCTGGCCTCTTCTCTGCCTTTAAAATTATTTTCTCCCCAATTGAAATGCTGGACTCAGAACCCTAACCAAGAAGACAGAAGACAGAACAAGTCAATCAACCACCTCAGCTATATGTTGGCAGTGAAAAACTGGGCAAATGGAGGCTCTAAGGTGGAGTTATGTCAATCAGTGGATTCTTCAGGGACCTCATCGTGCTTGGAGTGGCAAGATTGGCAACAATTCATAACTGGTGAACTATCAAAACCACTTGAGCGAGTATCTCAGAGCATGCCCCACATCCGGGACCTGGGATGGGTGGGAGGCTGGGTGGGGCTTCTCCCTCAACATCCCCCTCTACCTCAGATACATGAAGGAAACAATATGGAAATAATAGTCTTACCCACTTTCCTATAGCCCTTGAACCTTTTTACCCAAATTAACTATGTAAAGAATGTCAAAATATAATAAAAAAATAAAATAAAATAAAATGATTTTCTAAGAAACTTACATGGTAGTGGAGGTTTCATGACTCAAACCCTTCCTTTCATAAAGTGCTAAAGCATAAGATTGTTTTATTTGGGTTATGGCAGGCTGCCTGCTAGCTGCAGGCAGGGCCGACAAGCCTGGAGAACACTAGGGAAGATCCAGGAGAGGGAGGGCTGCTGGAAAAGAAGTGTGAGCAGAGCCAAACCAGAATTCCAGACGAATCCCTGAGTGGGCAGAAAATGAGTGGCAAAAACAAACACCCCAAAACCAGGAGTGTGTGTGGTGTCAAGTCAGGACAGGGCAAGAGGTCTCCTCTGATAGTTCGCTCCCCAAATGCCTGTGACAGTGAAGGCTGAGCCTGACCCAAGTCGGGCACTGCATCAGGATTGCCCACGTGGGCAGGCCCAGCTCCTGGGAACAACAGCTGCTGCACCCCGGCAGGATGCTAGCCTCACGGGACTCAAACCCAGGCACTCACGTAAGGTCAAAGGCATCTTACCCACTAGGCCAAACACCCACCCCATATTAACAGCTTTGATGCTCCTCAGAGTTGCCAGCATTTTCAAAATGTTTCTCCTTCCCAGATCCAAGGTCCAACACAGCTACAGTACGTTCTTTTCCACCTGCCCCAGCCTCAACATCCCCTTAACTCAAACCTGTTGGCCACAACTCCGGGCAGGCAGCAGTGACCCCAGCACCTGTAGCAGCTAGCAAGTGCCCGCGGAACACAAGGGACCCAAGGGGTGAGCTGGCACATGGACAAGGCTGATAACTTTTTGTGTGAATTTCCTGCACCTGAAGTCTGTGTCCAGATTTCCGCAGAGTGTGCACTAAAGGTAGCCCCAGTGCACGGGGGCAGAGCACGGCAGCTCTGCAAGAGCAGCCACTGGCACAGCTTGGCACGATTGGCCATCTGCCTCGACACCATTCCACCACTGACTTTCTATGTGGACTACTTACGAGCCCTCACCTGGCTCGTTTTTCTTCTCCAAGCAGAGAAGTCGGAAGGGACTCGGCAAGTAGGCATGTGACAGTTCACATCGGGCATCCCTGGGCATGCTTGTGGCGCTGACCCTCAGCCTTCCCACCTGTATCCATGGAGATAACCCTCCCTTATCTTCCTGCTCCTGTAGAATCCCCCCGAACGACGTGCATGGCCAAGACAGAGAGTGCGCACAGGTGCTGCCCGAGGGACACTCTCCTGCAGGTTCTCATTCTGACGATGGGGCTATTACAGCCTGAAAGGCTATGTTCATACCCAGTCTTATAAATTTGAAATTGTGTGTTGGGTAAGATGATATAAATCTCCAATTACAAAAACAATAAGCAAGGTATCTATTTCCTTGCCTATTGGTGCGATCAGGAGGGCATGAGTCTGCCTGATTAGGGAAGGATTTGTACATGCCACGAAAATGCTGACAGGAGGTCATGAAGCAGGGATGTCATGGAGAGTCCTGGCTAGACACACTGGCTGGCCAGCAGTCCCAGGGCACAACCCCGAGGTGCCATCCCCCCTTGCCAGCCTTTCCCACGACACAGGCCCCAAAAGCTAGACTCTGCACTGTGCAGCCCAGGGACAGACCTCTTGGGCCGGGTGAGTAGCACATGGCTGACTCCAGAAACTTCATTTATTGACCTCCAAATGCCACCAGGCGGTGTGCCTATGAGTTTCTTAGAGAGCAGTGCCCTCGTGTCCACTGCTCGGCTCACTGCAGGCCGCTCTCTTCTGTCTCATCAGCCTTGGCATCTGTTTTCTGAGATGCTAAGAGGACTTCCTGTGCCCGCTTCCTCCGCAGTCTCTCGGCGTTTGTGACCACCATGGGATGCAGAGGGAAAAAGCCAGCAAGACCTAAAAGAGCAACACATGGTGTGTTTAGTGGAACCCAGAGCCCACAAGCCAGCCAAGGCCTGGAACCCTGCCCCCACCCCACTCCCAGCATGGGGAGTGTTCTAACACCTGCTTCTCCCCTCTCCCTCTCCTGGGACTACCTCCTCTCCCAGCTTCCTCCTCTCTGCAGTTTGTCCCCTGCTTGAATGAAAGGCCAGTGGACAGACGACCACTGGAGACACACAATGACCCCCCCCCACTTTTTTTTTTTTAATATTTTAATGCATAAAACTCCAGTCGCCCACAAAGTCACAAAGGACTCCATACCAATGGCAACTCAGAGCACAACCCGGGCTCCCATTTGGTCCCAGTAGCCTGCAGAGCGGACCTCACTGTCCAACCCCCTCGGTGGGCGCCGAGGCCAGTGCCCAGTTTACCCAGCAGCTTTTCCACAGGCTTGGAGAGGTGGGCCCCGCAACCGATCCAATGCCTGATCCTGTCCAGGTTGAGGGCAACGAGCTTTTCTCCGTGGCTGTTGGGCAGTGGGTCGTAGGAGCCCAGCTGCTCCACGAAGCGGCCATCCCTCGGGCACTTGTTGTGCGCGGCTACGATGCGGTAGAAGGGGCGGTTGGTGCAGCCACCCAAGGCCAGGCGGATGGTTAAGTGGCCCGCGCGGTAGGCCTTGCAGAGCGGGGCGGCTGTCGGGACACAAGCAGTGAGGGTGTCAAGACGGGGAAACGAAGCAGGTGCGACACCAGGGGCGCACCTCCACTCCGGTCTTGCAGTGTGCTTGTCGGCCCGGAGGAGATCCCCCTCGGCCCACCCGCACCCCGCATTCGCCCGTCCTTGACCAGCCGTGACCCCGCCGGGCCTCAGCTGCCAATCTGTGCAATGGCACAGGACATCAAGTGGGAAGACTACTAAGAGGAGTCCGTTTCGGGTTCGGGGGAACCTCGGGGCCGACCGGGAGCACAGCTCCATCGGGTTGCGCACGCCTCAGTCCCCCGCCCCGAGGTCGCCGGGACGGCCCGGCTCACTCACTCAAGTGGACCATGGCGCGTCGCTCCTCAGGTGGGCGCGTCGCCTGCACCTGCCGGCCCCCGCTGTCAGGGCGCGGATCCACACGATCCCCTTTCCCCCATCTATCCCGACAGCCCCGCTGCCGGAAGCCCAGGGTCCCCGAGCTCCACCTCTTCCTTCTTCCGCCTTTTTCCCACAGCGCCGCTTGATGCTTTAAGCTGCGGCGGAAGCGGCGCTTTTCCAGTTGGCGTTTCGGGCGGGAGAGGTTCCATCCGGAAGCTGGGCGCGTGAGGAGATGGCGAGGGTGCAGGGACACGTTTCTGCGACCCTTAGGGACGCGGCGCAGTGTGGTGGGAAGATGGGGACCCTGCGGGAACTAACCTGGTCGTTCCTCGGGGGGAACCTAACGAGATCGGAAGTTAACTTCTCTGTTCAGCATTGACTCCCAGAGGCAATCACGCCTTTCCATAAAGGAACGAATCAATCAGATCCTTTCGTTCCGGTAGTCCGGGAGAGCAGGCGCGGGGTGCAGGGCCCGGGGTGCGCGCGTGAGGGCACCCTGTTGGTCACGGGCAGCTCTGGCTGCAGGGAGGTCGTGCCCCGTTCATTGCTCTGTTGCTTGGAGCTCCCCATGAGGGCGCGTCCCCAGCTGACAGGCCCCGTGCCTGAAGCAGTGACCAGTCCTAGCAACTTCAAGTAACCCTCCTGTGGAGATGTCTTCAATTCCAAATTGCAGAAGCCCAAATAATGACCCCACTATGCCTTAATTTATACACATAACTGTATAAGTAGTATGTCGTTTTAATAATATAAAATTATCTGTGACTTCAATATAAACTCCAGAACCACGCTGATGAATTTTGAACTTTCTTCCACTTTTTATTGTAATCTCGTTTATACTTAATGAATAAAGCATCCAGTAACAGCCAGAGGCCAAAACATGTGGATGGGTCTCTGTGGTTAGCAGTGCTTCTCCAGCTCCACGCTTCACATGGTGAAAACTTTTTCTGGGAAGGAATGCGCGAGTCCACGTAGAAAGTTCTAGAGTTGCACAGGTTATCAGAAAGATGGATTCCCAAAGCCAACTGTCTCCTGCACCGTGTGGATCTCTTCAAGCAGAGCCTCATCTTTCAATTTCAGCTGTAAGAAGGAAGAGAGTACCTGGCATACCTACATGGCTTGGGAGACCTCTCATTTGTGAAGCCACGACATAGTTCCCTGACATGGAATTATCTTAATATATTCCCAATGTAATGGAAATTCCATTAAAGGATTTTGGTGATGTGGCTAGGTGTATTTTGTGAAAATTCATTAAGCACTATGAACATTCATGATTTGCCTAATTATTTTGCCAGAAAAAGTGCAGGGTATTACTGCAAATCTAGCAGTTCCCAGAGAATATTAAAGGTGCTAAAAACAGCCTCCAGGAACACGTGTCCTGGAATGCTCCCAAGTCCTGAACTAAGCCTGCACCTTCCTGTTTCCCAGTGCAGGCAAATGAGAGAGGCATTCGTGTCAGACCTTTATTGTGTACTTGTAGGCCTGCTCAGCTTCCAGTTGCCGTCCAGCCTGGAAAAAAAAATGTAGAAATGATGATGACGTTATGTCATTAATATGGTGGGGCAAGTGCCTGATGCAGTTTTCTAAGGCAGAGGATGCTAAACTTTTCCCAGTTAACAACTTCTAAATTCAAAGAGGAAGCAAGAAAATGAAAGTGGTAAAATATTAATGTGTGTGTTTCTAAAAGCTTGAAAACAACTGCCCTCTCATCTTTTCCGAAGCACTGTGATTCATTCAGTCGGCTTGGAAGTGAAGCCATTCTGTTCAAGATAGTTAACATTCATAATGCTTATGAGGTGATTTATAGTTTTCATTGTTGACCTTTTTTTAAAAAAAGATTTATTTGGAAGGCAGAACTACAGAGAGAGAGAAAGACAATGTCCACCCACTGGTTCACTCCCCAAATGGCAGCCATGGTCAGGACTGGGCTGAGCCAAAGACAGAAGCCAGGAGCTTCACCTGTGTCTTTGATGTGGGTGCAGCAGCCCAGGCATTTGGGTCATGGTCCACTGCTTTCCCAGGTGCATTAGGAGGGAGTAGATTGGATGTGGAGCAGCTAGGACTTGAACCTGTGTCCATATGGGATGTGCTACAGAGGACAGCTTAATCCCATTCAATGCTAACCTCCTGTTGACCTTAATTTTAAATGCTTTACTTGCATTCATTCTTAATTCTCAAGAGCGAGGTGACAATAGCTGTTCTTTACCACTTTTGATTTACAGAGAGAACCTAAGCACAAGAAATAAATAACTTGCTAAGGTCTTAAGCTAATAAGTGGAAAAGTCAGGCTTTATTTTAAATTTATTTTAAACTTAATTTTCAAAATTTATTAAAAAGCAAACAAAGACAGAGATCTTCCATCCACTGGTCCACACAGCAGGGAATGGACCAGGCCAAAACCAGATTATTAACTCAGCCTGGGGTCTTTCATGGGGTGGCAGGGACCCAAATACTTGTTTTTAGTCAATCTCTTTCAGTCACCTACTTGGGGTTCAACAAATGCCCACACACAATACAGTCAGGTGTCATTTAATGATGGGACTATGTGCCAAGAAATTATTAGATGGTTTCAGGGTTGTGAGCATTGTGAAGTGTGCCCATGCAAATTAAGATGGTTTCATCAATCCCCAGGTAATATAACTATATGGGATCATTTTTTCTGATACTGTGCAGCATATGATGATATATTATTTCTGAAAATTCCATAGGGAAGCTAGGCTGTTCTTAGGCTGATCTTTCTGTTAGGTCACTTATGCAGCTGAAGTCATGACACTTGCAAGGAATGGTGGGTGCAGGATAGCCTTTTCCCAAACAGCTGGTGGTTCGTCAGTTCTCTTCCACGCGGACTTCAAGCCTTGTAAAGGCTAAACTGGGCTTCTCAACGTTACATTGTGGTCCCAGAACTTCAACAGAGCAAGAGCAATAGCTGCAGTAAAGGCCGAGCCTTGGAGAACTCACACGGTGTGATTTGCACCCTATTCTACCACAGGAAGTCACAAGCTCAACCAAGATTCAAGTGTAGAGAAATTAAAAAGTCCCCATTTCTTCAAGAACAGAGTGACAACATCATATTGCAAACAGTATGGATTTCAAAGTACAATTAATCAGGGTTCTTTATTATAAAAATCTACTTCTATTTTTATGTACTGACTCACCACACTTAGAATCTTAAAACTATCCTGTCACCTAGGTCAGATGGCTGATACTGCTCAGGGTCTTCCGAGGCTAACATCAGGATTTTTCCAGCTGGGCTTTTATGTCCAGGCTCTGGAGAAGCAGCCACCTCAGAGCTGCCTCAGGCTTCTGGTGGAATTCAGCTCCTTACACTTCCTCAACGAAGGTCCCCATGGCCTTGCTGGTTTCAGGGGAGACTGCTGTTAGTTAGCGTCTAGAGGCCACTCACGTTGGTTGTCATCTTCAAATCAGTGACAATGTGTGGATTTCTTCCTGGGATTCAGCTCTGTCTGACTTCCCTTTCTACCCGTACAAGAGAAAACTTAACTTTTAGAAGATTACTAGCCTGACTGGGATAAGGGCTGTTACATCAAATCTTTATATTTTACGGCCAACTAGCTTGGCACTTTAATCTTTAAAATCCTTTATACCAGGACCTCAATAAGTATTTGAATAATATTGGGAAAGACAAGAATCTTTAGGATTCTAGCTACCAGGAGACCTCATAGTTGAAGCTGTCATATGACTTCCTCTTTGACCCATAAATTAAATCCAAGCAAGTTTTGTGTTTCCATGTATGCATGTGTGTGTATGTATGCGTGTCTTTGGCTTATAGTTACACTGTATTTTTATCATTTTATTCCAGTGTGTATTTGTTAAACCTTTCTTGTGGTTTAGTATGTGGCCAACTTTTATGAATAACTTGTTTGTGCTTAAAAAGAATAGTTCAGATTTTCTCATTGGTGTCAAACTCAATTAGGTAAACTGGGTTATATAGTTTCAACACATTTTCCCCCTATTCGAACCGTCAGTTTCAGAGAGAAATACATTAGGATCTTCCATACTGAGTGTTGGATGTGTGGCTTGGCAGTTGAGACACTTACTGTGACGCCCACATTCCACAGCAGAGTACCTGGGTTCAAGTCTTGGCTCTGCTCTCAATTCCTCCTCCCTGATGATGCAGACAATGGGAGATGGCAGGTGACAGGCCCAGTAGTCAGGTCCCTGGCACCCAAGTGAGAGACCAGCCTGAGCTCCTGGCTCGCAGATGCAGGCTTTCGGCCCCAGCTATTGTGGGTATTTGGGGGTGAACCAGCGGATGGGAACTCACCTCTGCTTTCTGCTTCTTATACACATTTATAACTTCTTTAAAACATCTGTTGCTTTCTGCGCCTGATGGCATGGCCGAGCAGCTAAGGTCCTCACCTTGAACATGCCGGGATCCCATATGGGTGCCGGTTCTAATCCCGGCAGTTTCACTTCCCATCCAGCTCCCTGCTTGTGGCCTGGGAAAGCAGTCGAGGATGGCCCAAAGCCTTGGGACCCTGCACCCATGTGGGATACCTGGAGGAAGTTCCTGGATCCTGGCTTCGGATTGGCATAGCATCGGCCATTGCAGTCACCTGGGGAGTGAATCATCGGACGGAAGATCTTCCTCTCTGTCTCTCCTCCTCTCTGTATATCTGACTTCCCAATAAATAAATATATAAAAAAATAAAACATTTGTTGCTTCCAAGATTTTTTATACTAACCTTCTTGGTTTAAAGATGAGGAAATTAAGGCCCAGAAGGCTGATGTGTTGTGGATCCTATATCTAGTTAAAGTAGAACTGAGGTAGGAATTAAAAAATTGTGCCAACAATGTAGCACAGCAGGTTGAGCCACCACTTGAAATGCCAGCATCTGATCTTAGAGCACCGGTTCAATTCCTGGCTACCCCACTCCGCATTCAGCTTTTTTAAGAATGAACACCTTTGGACAGTAGTTCAAGAAAAAAAGAAAGAAAGAAAGAAAGAAAACAGACTAGTAAAGCATCCCTTTAGCTCATCCTTCACCTGGCTTACATTCTGATCCATTATTGCTTCCATTTTTGGAATGTCCAGTCCAGCAAAACCTGAATATAGGATTTTAAAGCACAATGCAAGTAGAAGCTGCCCAACCTTGGCTCTTCGTTTATCATCAGTATAAAGACCAAATCTAGATTTCATCAAACTTCAACTATCATTCGTAAGTTGTCCTCTCACTGATGCTTGCTAATTTGGTCCCTCACCTCTGTTCTCTAAGGGGATACTGTGAAAGGATAATAAACACTCACTTCCACTAGAAATTGTTTATTTTCCCTCAATTTGTGCAGAACATAGTTCTCTTAATTGCTTTAACTGAATAAAGCTCAATGAATAACTATAATTCAAAATATATTTTAAATCTTTGATAAACTTACAAAAATTATTGTAAACTGTATCATTCCTGATTAGACAGAACTTTATGAATGGCTTGAAATACATTTTCTACTTCTATTTTGAAGCAAACAGGCAAAAGGAAATACTTACTTTCAGGCAGACCAGAGCCAGATACGCCCATACTTCAGCATTGTAGTTGTTCAAGGCATTGGCTTCAGAGAGCGCGTCCTCAGCCTCCGTGAGCTCCTCCAGCTGGACCAAAGGGGACAAGGGAGCGGGGTTTTCACTCATGCCAGCTGGGGTCAGCTTAGAGGAGACCACTACCTCCAGGGACCATCAGAGCCTGTGACCCATAGCAACAGTTTCTGATTTTTTGTATTTTGGCATCCTAATTCTTATTTTAAACTAAGTCATGTGTGGTTGTGTGATATTTGAAACAAAAGTAGCACTATTTTGGTGGAAAAGTCTGATGGGGTGATCTGGAGGACTGTAGCTAGGCTCTTGTCTCACACCACTTCTCCTTGCCCCTTCTGGCAGACCCTTCAGGGCATCTGTGAACCATGATATTCAGGTGGCAGTGTTGGAAGCCACAAGTATTTACTATCCTGTGCTCTTCATTCAGCACTTTACATATGGGCTCTCAGACACAAATTTAGTTTTTTCTTTACAATATGCATCCCTTTCTTGAAGTTAAAGTTCTATCATTTCTTCAGGGACACATTGGTCATTCAGTAGCACGTCATTAACTTCATGTTGTAAATTTTCTAGTTTTCTTCCTGTTGTTGATTTTGTTGTATGGCTTTTCATTTAATGGAAGGTATAGTAAGTGTGTAATAGGGACTATCATATCTAGATGTGAAGGTACAATGCAGTATACGTCCAAATCAAAGATGGACTCCCAATGAAATTGTTCAATATATCTTGACAATAGGATGCTGGACTCTGTGAAGGACTATACCACTGTAATAATATGGGGAAAATCAGTTGGGGGAAGGGGATTTGAAGAGGGCAAAAGGGAAATCTCAAAGCCTATGGAATTGTATTCTAAAATAATAATAATTTAAAAATATATTTAAAAGTAATACTTTTAAAAATAATAAATTTAAAATAAAAATGTTAATAAATTTAAAATATTTTTTTTAATTTGTCAAAACACTATTTTCTAGAAACACTCCTTTTTGTTAATATTGGTTGCTCACAGCACAGTCATGAGCATTCAATGCTGTATGCAGAAAGTCTAGGGTACACTCCATGCTCCAGGCCTGCAGACATTATCACTACATCTTAAAACTGCTGGTGTGCTTTGTAAAACCTTCCAACAGGCCAACTGAAGACAGAACAGGTCTTTCTCAAAAGTGGCTTATCATTTATTTTATTTTATTTGTTTTTTTAAGATTTATTTATTTTGTTTGAAAGAGTTAAAAAGAGAGAGATCTTCCATCTGCTAGTTAACTCTCCAAAAGGTGGCCACAATGGTTGGAGTTCAGTCCATCCACTGTTGGGAGCCTTGAGCTTCTTCTGGGTCTCCAGCATGGGTGCAAGGTCCCAAGGCACTGGGCCATCCTCGGCTGCTTTCTTAGGCCATTAGCAGGGACCTAGATCAGAACTGGAGCATCTGGAACTAGAATTGGTGCAGCAGACAGAGAGTATGCAACTGTGCCAGCTCCCATTTTCTCCATTTTAAAAGAAGAGAATAGGAGCTAGCCTGCAGAAGGTTTTGCCGCTGCCTATGATGCCAGCATCCCCTACTGGAGCAACAGTTTTAGTCCCAACTATTCTACTTTCAATTCAGTTCACTGCGAATGTGCCTGGAAAGCAGTGAAGTATGGCCTGAATCCTGTGAAATACCTGGGTAGAGTTCCAGGTTTCTGGCATTAGTCTGACCCAGCCCAGCCACTGCAGCCTCTAGGGAGTAGACTAACAAATGGAAGATCACTCTCCCACACTCTGACTCCCCCTCTCTGCAACTCTTTTAGGTATAACAGAATAATCTCTTAAGAATGGATGGAAAATCACATTTCAATCATGCCCATACTTTGGCTCACAATGTGGATGTTACTGAGACACCGAGTCCACCTAGATTTGCTGAGGGACTACTTTGTGCCAGGCAGCATGCTAGATTCTGAGAATAACAGAAAATACAATATAATTCCTGCCTCCCATGAATCCACTGAAAGATAAGAAAAAGTGACAGGAGAAAAGGACTGCCTACAGCACCCAGGAGGATCCAGCAACTGTGGTGGGGAAGAGAGGAGGAGCAAGCATAAGAGGTAAACCTTGGAGAGGAAGGGGCAGAACCACTGTGGGAGCCGAGAAAGTGGAGCTTCAGGAGGGATGTGAGCCACGGACTGAGTGCTAAGGAGACTTCTGAGGGCCCCTGCATTTGGCAATTTGGAAATGCTTGTAGCAGAGTTTCAGCTAAGTGTTAAGAGATACATGCCAAGCTGTGATAATGCACATTGTTGATAGGTTAAGACAGATTCTCACACTTTCTGGCAGAGTACAGGTGAAAATACAGCCTCTCTAGGAGGCACGTTAAGATCATCATTTAAAGACTAAAAGCAGTTTTAGGAATGTATCTTAAGGCATTAATGAGAGTTAAGTAAAAAGATTCATGTCCAAGAATGTTTATCCTAACTTTATTTTGAGAATAGTATAATTGTGCAAATGAACATCAAAGTTCAATTAGTGATTGACCAAATAAATCATGATATATACACATAGATATATGTGCCCTGTGTAACTAAACACACTGATGAGGCAAAGATTACTTTGATAACTTTATAATGTTTAGTGGAAGTGTTTTGACTTTTATTTCTATCCCAATGAAAATATTTTTGTTATTGTCTTTTTTTAAATTTTATTTTTGATGATTTAGATATAGTTGATTAGGATGCAAAGGGCTTGAGGAAAGTGGGTGAAACCATTGTTTCCACATTCTCTTTTTTCCTCTCTGTATCTATGGGGACAGGGGGAGATAAGAAGCCACACCCTGCCTCCCAGGAAAATGTTTTTATAATGCTCAAAATAAATAAAAGCTTGGCTAATCCCGAATAGTTGGTATAGTTGGTTTCTTGCACTTTTGCCAGTGCTGCCAAGCTTCTAATAGATTGAGAAGTATAAAAATATAAATCAAGGAAATAGTAAAACTTAAAACAGTAAGGTATTCAGAGAAAAGGAATCATATGGGATCAAAATGGAATAGCAGGACGTTTGCATCTGCTGAGGACAGGGAGGAAAGGAAGGGGGAGGGGGACCTCCCAGGGGTGTGCGCCTAGCTACCCCCTGAACCTGCAGCAGCTCCTCCTGCCTTTCAGAGGGTTGCTGTGCCTAATAATCACCCATCCCTGGAGCAGACTCATCTCCCATAGCACCTTTTTCTCACAATCACATCACAAAGTGTCTGTAACCAAATAACACTAGGATTTAAAAACAGAGGGTGACAACGATGGGACCTCTGACATGGTCAGCTGTTGCCAGCTGCATCTGTATGCACTGGCCACACGCCGTACCCAAAATGGTGCCGGCCGGAGAAGCCACACCTTGGTGCCTGGTGGAGAGTCACGTAGCTTTCGCGGTACTGCGCAGGCGCCTAGCGCATAGGCAGTGAGCTGCGGCGTGGCCAGCACGTGAACACTGGGGACTGACGAATCCGGTCGCCCAGGACCCTGCGTGATCATGACGCCGACCTATCATTGGCGGAGGCGGGGCCAGTCAGCACATAAGAGCAGACAGCCTGCCGGGGTCGGGGCCCTTTCCTCTTCCTCATCTTGGTGCGCACAATAAAGTTTACCGCAGAAGGCTTCACTCGCGTCTGCCTCTTATCGCTGGACACATGGGCGCGACAGTCAGCTGTCTGAAGGGGCCTCGTCCTAAGCCTTCAGCTTCTTACCCGGTAGCAGGCGATCCCCAGGCCCAGCCAGGTGAGGCATGAAGGTGATCTTTTACAGACTTGCAGGTAGGTTTTCTTGGCCTTTTCATACTGTAGAAAGAAAGCACCACTAAGCTGCCATTATTCTGAAGGCCTCAAACACTAGGATTTAGAAAATACTGATGGGACCTCTGATAATTGTATTCCAGAACAATCTAAATTTTTTCCAAGACTGGTTTATTTATTTGTTTATTAGGAAGGCAGATTGAGAAGGGACACAGAGAAAGATCTTCCATCTGCTGGTTCACTCCCCAAACAACTGCAACAGCCAGGGTCAGGCCAAAGCCAGGAGCCAGGAGCTCCATCCTGGTCTCTTACATGGGTGGCAGGAGCCCAAGGACTTGGGCAATCTTCCCACTGCTCTCCCAGGTATATTAGCAGGGAGCTGAATGGGAAGTGGATCATTCAGATGCACTAATATGTGACGCTGGTGTCATAAGTGGCCGCTTAACTTGCTGTGCCACAACATTGGTCCCCAGAACAATCTAAGTTACCTGAGTAATGTACTGTTACATCTACTTTCAGAGAGCACACACCAGAAGACCAAGTAGAAGAGATGGGCTGATCAACACATTGAGGTAAGGAACTAGTGTTTTGCAAGTTCTAGGCAACCACAGTGATTATCCCAATTCCACAACTACTTCACAGACCAGATTTTTCTTGTCAAAAGCGACCTCATGTGGCATTATGCTAGACACACACCTTACACTGAGTCTCTTCCTTGGGGAATAGAAGTTTAGTCTCAGTGGTTCTCAGAAAAATTCAAAAGGCACACTTTAAAAGAAGTACCCCTTCTGGCATTCATTCCTGTATTATACTCCAACGTGAGAGATGGCTCGACAGCAAAACCTGACAAAATAGGTCAAATCCTGCTTGCCTATCAGACTGCTTAAGCCAGAAGAGACGTGAGGATGCAGCTTTCAATCAACACCAGAAAGAAAAACTTGTCTTACCTTCTTTACTGCAGAGGGGTAGCAATTTCTCTCAGGCCTTTCCACCAACATATCGTAAAACATTGCACATGCTTAGTGTCATTTTTAATTTACATGAAAAAGAAAGAAAACTAGGGCTTTTGGGATAGGGGGATTAAATGCAGTCAAATGAGAAGCCTGGAGCTAACAGGCCTTTTGGAGAATGCTGGTAATATCTACAGTGGTCTGAGTCCATGACGGTTTACTCTACTAGCCAGTTTTACTTTGAAATTTCCACAATGGAAAGTTATTTTTATTTTATTATTTTTTTTAAGTTTTGAGGTATCCCTAAAATATGGAAGATCAGGTGAAGGTACCCTTTGAAGTGCAATTAGCAAGATTAAATACAACCTTTGTTGTTGATGAATTCTGGAGAACTCCCTTTGAGGCTATGACACTTTGTTAAGCTCAGAATGTTTCTATTATGGCAAATTGTAGCCAAAATAGCATTTGCTGAATTCTTGATTTTCAGTAGCATAATGGGTAAAACCAGACTATTCTCTCTCTCTATTTTTATTTTGATAATCTTTAAATAGTTGATTAGGGCACAAAGGGTCAAGGGCTAGAGGAAAGTGGGTAAGACCATTGTTTCCACATTATTATTATTATTATTACATTCTGTATCTGGAGTAAGGGATTTGATAAAGGGAGAAGCCCTACCCATCCCCCCACCCATCCCAGATCCCTGATGTGGGGCATGTTCTGAGGGTTCTGCTCAAGTGAAAACGAGATTATTTTTTAACAGTTTGGGTTTGAATCCTGTTTCCACTGATTACTAATTATCTGTGATCAGGCAAGTCAACTGACCTTTGGATGTGAAAGGGTTATTCTCCTGTTGCTCTTTGTAGTCCACACAGATGGATGTGAACACTAGAGTGATCATCAGGTTGCAGACCATGGCCCAAAGGGCAGACACTTCCCCTCCCTCAATCCCTCACCTCTTTCTCTTCCAGGTAGATGAGCCCTAGGCGCAGGAAGATGAAGTGCATCTCAGCAGCATCTACCACAAAGCTAATGGTGCGCTCGTAGCAGGCTTTGGCTTCACCGTGGTTCCCACTCAGAAAATAGAGATGACCCTTCAAGCCCCAGACATTAGGGTTCTGAGAAAGGGAAGAACAAGCAGTGCTTAGGGTGAGGTGATCTGTAAAAGCACGTTAATGACCTTTGCTTAGCACTGATGGTTCATTTATTTCCTTTTCCCAATTGCATCTGGGGAAGAATCTCATTCAGAGGCATGGAAGGTGCTTCTATAGGACTGTCTTCTCATTTCTTTCACATACTCCTCAAGGCCATCTTAAGAGAAGCATGGGGTACACACAGAGAAAACATAAGTCCAAAAGCCTGAAATAACATCCTCTGGTAGAGCTATCCTTCTTTCTCTGCTCTTTGCAAAACTCAAGATTATTGAAGAAAAGCCAATGGAAAGGTATAGATTGATGACTTTACTTGCAGCTAATGAGCCCCACCCCACAGATCACAAAACTTTCCCTATGACATGCCATCTCTACCTCTAATACAGCCTGCTCCTCCCTTCCTTAGACTCATGAGACCGTAGCAGAAGTCATTACCAGGTAGTCCATCTGGGCTGCTAGTTCAAGATATTCCTCTGTCTTGGCAAAGTCCTTCTTCAGAAGGTGTGTCTGGGCCAGCACCAAGTAGTACTCACAGCTGGGGCCTCCTTGAGGGCATAACACCTCATGGGCAAGTGCTCTGTGCATATACTGCAAAGGAAAATCAGATTCTAAGAAACCCTGTAGTAAGACCCTCTGAAGGGATTTGCGGAAAGTGGTTCATATTTGGATATTCTTCCTATTGGGGTTAGGTTGAGCTCTCAAAAGCATATTTGGGTCCCTAGTGTGTCAATAAAGGTAATAGTGATATTTAAAAAAAAAGCATATTTGGGGTCCAGGCATGGTATCCTAGTGACTAAAGCCCTCGCATTACATGTGCCAGGAACCCTAATGGACACTGGTTTGTGTCTCAGGACTCCATTTCCCTTCCAGCTCCCTGCCTGTGGCCTGGGAAAGCAATAGAGGATGGCCCAAAACCTTGAGACCCTGGAAGAAGCTCCTGGCTTTGGATCGGCTCAGCCCTGGCCACTGTCACTTGGGGAGTGAATCCGCAAATGAAAGATCTTTCTGTCTTTCCTCCTCTCTGTGTATCTGACTTTCCAATAAAAATAAATCTTTAAAAACAAGCAAATGTGTTTTCTGCTTTGTGTGCATTTAAGCTTTCAGAGATAAACCAGCATGGACAGAATAAGTTGTTCTTATTTCCAGATACTCTGACCTGCACAGCATTGACTTTCAGCAAGAAGCGAATGGTCTCCATGAAGATGGTGGTGGGCGTTTGGGAAACACCAAAATAAGGGCTGGGATGTAGAAAGGCTGATGATTCTCGACATTTTGAGGCTTCTGAAAATATTATATTTGAAAGACAGAAGGTTAGATGTGAAGAGAAATACCAAAAATTCAGAAACACAAATGCAACCAGCAGGGTATTCTGATGTCACACATGAGATGGACCATGATCTGGAAAGCTTAAATATCTCCAACAATGGTCCACCAGAAGCAGAACTCAGACACTGGCAAAGTGAAATGGCTGGTGGTTCACAGTAAGGTTGTAAGCAAATGAAGGGATTTTCAAAAGTATTCACATCTCTTTGAATGTCAAACAACCTGCAGATACACTGAAGACAAAGGATCATTAGGAAAGGTCCGGCCCCCGGCACGATGGCTCAATAGCTAAATTCTCACCTTGAGAGCGCTGGGATCCCATATGGGCACTGGTTCATGTACTGGCTGCTCCACTTCCCTTCCAGATCTCTACTCATGTCCTGGGAAAGCCGTAGAGAATAACCCAAAGCCTTGGGACTCTGTGCCCATGTGGGAGACCCAGAAGAAGCTCCTGGCTCCTGGCTTCAGATCGGCTCAGCTCTGGTTGTTGCAGCCACTTGGGGAATGAACCAGTGGATAGAAGATCTTTGTCTCTACTATCTGTAAATTTGATCTGCTTTGCCAGCAAAAATAAATAAACCTTTAAAATAAAAAGTTCTTGGCTGTAACTGGCTTTTCTTTGAGTTAAATTTAAAAATCTATGTTTATTCATTTTATTGTTGAATGTGGTTTTCAGAGACCAGAACAAAGTGAAGAAACAGGGGCAACAGGACATATTAATCAGTTTCAAACAACCTGTATAATTTGTTTGTGCCCTTCTTTCAACAGGAAATCTTTATTCCTAGTTACCTTTTTTCTCTGATGCTTCTTTAAGAAATGTGTTGGACGGCTTTAGGCCCACATTTGGATCCTGAGGTTGTGAAGCCAAAGTGGGTTCTTGTGATTCGGCCTGCAGTTTGGAGGATTCTTCAAGAAATTCATCAAGAATGGATAGTGTAGTTCCTGGAGCTGAAAGGATTAAATTAGAACTATAGGAGGTCAAAATGACAAGGCATGAGAAATATATTCCTTAAATAGTACACGAATGATGCAGAGTTTTTGGTAAACTTTATGCTTCTGAATAATTTAAGAACAAACTAAACTCAGGACAGAGTTTCTGTCACTAGATGCCCCTGCACCCATCTAACCCCAGTGCACAGCCCAAGTCATGCGAATGCCTAGCAAGTCATGAGAATGTCTGGCAGATCCCCAGTGTACAAGTTACTTCCTAAAGCCAGGATCTCAAGAACCCACAGGACAAAATTCATGCAGTTTTAGAAAACATTACAGCCACTACAGGAACTCCATTTACCTTCTCTCTGTGGTCAGATACTACCCAGGGACCCAGTGACTGAAAGGTATCTCACTGTCTCTGCCTCTTTCTCTGCTTCTCTTCTTCCAAATGCATAAAAGTAAAAATCTTAACAACAACAACAACAACAACAACAAAAAGCTGATGGAGGGGGTGGTTGAAAGATAAGGGAAGATTAGATAAACTGCTAGGAATTTTCTCCACAAACCCATACACCAGATTGCAGCGAGTCACACAGGGGGTCTTTATCTGAGCAGAGAAAGATGCCCTTGGGGAAGAGAGAGAGGGAGAGAAAGCATGGGGGGGGGGTGTACTTTCATAGCAAGGGACGGGCATCAGGGATATACACAAAGCCTAAAAATTGTGAAACTGGTGCAGGGTCTAAAATGACGGAGGTCTTATCAATCTTCAGGGCTGACACTGGAGTCACTCCTCACATAAACAATAACAAAAACACAGGAAGTAATAGTTTCCAGAGTTCTCTAACATTATTGTGAACTGTAGTCACCAGTGCAGGAAAGCAGGGATGCTGAAAGCCTGATTTAATCATTTCACACTGTATGCACTGGTTGAAACACATGCTAATCAAAACTATTTTAAAGTAAACAGAGAAAAGCATCAAACTGTTACGTTAAATATGTTCAGTTCATGAAATGTCAATTTCATCTAAAAAAGTTCCTATAGCTGTAATGTAGAATTAAGATAAACGATTAAGGGCCCGGCGCGGTGGCACAAGTGGTTAAAGTTCTCGCCTTGAACGCCCGGGATCCCATATGGGCGCCAGTTCTATCTTGGCAGCCCCGCTTCCCTTCCAGCTCCCTGCCTGTGGCCTGGGAAAGCAGTCGAGGACAGCCCAAAGCTTTGGGAACCTGCACCCGTGTGGGAGACCAGGAAGAGGCTCCTGGCTTCGGATGGGCATAGTATCGGCCCGTTGCGCTCACTTGGGGAATGAATCATCGGACGGAGATCTTCCTCTCTGTCTGTCCTCTCTGTATATCTGCCTTTCCAATAAAAAAAAATAATAAAAGTAAATCTTTAAAAAAGATAAACAATTAAAAATGTGTGTAACCAACATATGAGGGAGACAGATGCTAAAAGATACAAGGAAATCCCTCTCTAACTGAGGTTTACTATTTTGGGATATGATTCCAGTTGGGCCTTATGCCAGCACAATAATAAAAGATTACGTCTTGTTGGGTTCTCCTGTCTGTTCACAAATCCCACTGTCTCACACTCACTGAGAATATTCACAGCAGCTATCATACATATTCAGGCAGGTATGCACCAATGGATGAATGGATAAAAAATGTGATATGTATACACAATGGGATATTATCCAACCAAAAATATTGAAATTTTGGCATTTGTGGTAAAATGTATGAAACTGGAGGTTATTATGCCTAGTGGAATAAACCAGACACAGGAAGACAAATGTTAAATGTGCTTTTTCCTGTCATCTGAGCTTAGGAGATGGCCACTGAGAAGAGTTGGAGGAAGGGTGAGAAAGACAGAAGCAAGGATAGCAAAGAGTACACTCCCCTTTTCCTAACAGCAAGCTTCCCCTAACTGCCAAACATACTAGCATCCTGTAATTGTCGTTTGCCTGTCTGTGGCATGGTAATTTGCTGTGCCCATAATGTAATCGTTGCTAAAAATCTTACTTTTTTGCACTTTGGGATAAACCTAGACAGAACCATTTACAGGCAAAATCATGCATGTATTCTGCACAGAGCAATTCCGAATGCACTGCGGGAACCTTGGCCTGATCTCACTGCTAACCGACATGCCTTGGAGGACTTCCCAGCAGCAGCCCTGCTTGGATACCCACTGCACTTACATAGAGGCTCCTTTGTTACTGGGAATGTCCAAAGGTCTCTCCTTCCCCTTCCTTCTGCACCTGTTCTCTCACTGTGTTTATGTCTCATTTACACTAACTCCATAAATTCCGAAGCCCTTTCCCAATGGGGAGACAGATTTGGGTTTTGTTGCACCTCTATCCCCCATCTTCTCACAGGCCTTAGTAAAGCTTCTCTTTCAAGGACTGTGTAGCACCTGGTATTCTTTTGTTGTTGTTATTTTATCATATAGTTTCACAGGCTCTGGGATTGCCCATCTTCCTCCTCAAGTCCCCTCACCCCCTACTCCCATCATTGAAGTGTTTCCCGACAAAGAAGGTGAATTTCAATAGCAGAAGCTCTGACTACCAGCAGAAAGAAACACTTAGAAGGGCTTCTCTTGTCATCCTGAAATAACTCAAAATTCCACCTACTTATGGCCAGTGCAATGGTGTGGCAAGCTAATCCTTTGCCCACTGGGTACCAGTTTTGAGTTCTAGCTGCTCCACCTCTGTTTCAGTTCCCTGCTAGTGGCCTGGGGAAACAGAGGAGCGTAACTCAAATGCTTGGGCTTCTGCATCTACTTGGGAGAAACAGAAGCTCCTGGCTGCTGGCTTCAGATTGGCTCAGCTCCAGCTGTTGTGGCCATTTGAGGAGTGAACCAGTGGATGGAAGATTCTCTTTCTTACTTCCAATCTCTTCCACCCACTCCATAACTCTTTCAAGTAAAGTAAATCTTAAAAACAAACAAACAAAAAAACTCACATACTCATTCAGAGAACAACTATTTACTGAGTGCTTGCTATCTGACAACTTGTTCAGCACCCTCCAGCACCATGCTCTGGCCTTACCTGCTGGGGCTTCTGTCTTGAATGCCACTGTAGAACCACTTGTGGCTGCCCAAGCACTCAGGACGGATTCTACTTTCTTTCCTTCTTCTGTGTACTCTACAGTACCAACACTCTTTTGCTTTGATACTTGTGCCTGAACCATTCGTGCCTGAAGCTGTTTGGAGGCCTCATGAAATGCCATTTCCATTCGAATATCATTATTTTGAATTTCATAGTATAAGCCTGAGTAAAGAAAGATGTTGATGTTTATATGATGGATTTTCTAAGACAATATGATAAAGAATTGAATTTTTCACTTATTTTTCCTGCATTTTTTTTTCTAAAATTTAAGTACTACATTATGAGCCACTGAAGAAAAATAAAGCATCTTAAAATGGATCACAGGAAACACTATACCAAGCAAAGTCCAGGCTATGACATTAGTGGGTTCCAAGCAGGTGGCGTCCTCAAAAAAAATTTCTGCTTGCTCGTAGTTCTCCATCATGACCGCCAGGACACCACACAGCAACAAGCTGAGAAGAGACCACTGTGATAGAGTGAACATGGACCTGGGCCACACTGTGGGTGCAGGGCAATCCCACGCAGAAGCTCATCTAGCATCCCATTGCCCCCCGACCAATACCTCTGGATGTGACTTTCATTGAGTGACAGGGCTTTTCGAAAACACTCCTGGGCTTTGATGTTGTCCTCAGTTAGCAGACAGAAGGCACCATAATCTATCCAGTGATCCAGGTTCTGGGGCTCACGGACTAACCTCTAGGCACATAAAATATTAAGAGCGCCATGGCTACTGTGACTCTGTGACCTGTTTTTTTTTTTTTTTTCAATTCATGTAACACCAAAACACTCCACAAATACTATAAATCCTATGAAAATAGAAACCATGTATTTCCCATTGAGTCTCAAATGCTTAACACAATCATTTACTTTTGTTTTTAGGATGGGGGAAAGGGTCAAAGACAATTTTTAAAAAACAATTTAAAAATTAAATCCTCAAACCACTTGTTCCTAGTGTATATTACCTATACTTCCTAGTGTATATCAAACTAATACAACAATTTAAAGACATAAAGCTTCACTTTTTATTGTTTGTCAACTAAATATAATCACTTCTTCCATACTCTTGAGATGGCAAATAAAATTTATCTCTGAAGTAAAAAAAAAACCACTTTCATATAAATAAGTGGAAAGACATTTCTCATTCATTGATTTGAAGATTTATATTATTAAGATGTCAATACTATACAAAGCAATCTACAGTCCATATCAAAAGTCTTAAAAAGTTAAACATGGAGTTGCTATATGTCCCAACAACTTTATTCTTGAGTGCATTGCAAAAATAATTTAAAAACAAGTATTCAAAATATGCTTATTTGAAAGTGTTACTGAATTTGGGGAGTTTTTAATATTCTAAATATAAATCCTTCATCAGGATTTGGGGAAATTTTCTCCTGTTTTGTGTGTGTTCTTTTTTTTTTCTCATGTCTTTCACAGAACAAAAGTTCTGAATTTTGAGTAAGGTCCATCTATCACATTGTAATGTGTCTCATGGTGCTTTGATGTCACACCTAAGAAATCTTTGCCTAACTCCAAGTCAAGATTTCACCTCTGTCTCTTCTAAAACTTTATTAGTCTCAGAGCTGACTTTTCTGAAATGTTTAAGGCTTAAATCAAGTTTCATTTTAAAATGATACATGGATTATCAATTATTCTAACATTATTTTTTCCCATTGACTAAATTACATCTTTGTAAAGAAATCAAATGATCTTTCTCATGTGGGCGTGTTTTTTTACTTTGTTTTACTGATCTAATGTCTACTCTTTCACCAATCAAGTTTTAAACAAGCAGTTACTATTTATGTCTATAATTTACTAATAATAGTAACAATCTCTGGGAAGATGTTTGATCACCTCTTCATAATACACCGCTGCCATTTCAAAGTTCTCATTGACTTCTGCTTCAAATGCAAAGAGTCGAAGCTGGTCGCTGCTCGTGGGAATGGTTGAGACCGTGCCTTGGACGTCATCTGGCATGGTCTTGAAAACATCAAGATGTTAAGCAGACAAAACGAAGCAGTTATAAGTAAATTCTAAAAACTGGATGTGGCAGAGCAGACATCTCACCTAGCAGCTGTGATGCCTGCAGCCTGCATCTGGACACTCGGGTTCAACTCACAAGCACTCTGCCTCCTGACCCCAGTGCCCTGCCGGCTCAAGTAGTTGGATTCCTGCTAAGCGCGTGGGAAACCTGGATTACAGTCCTGTTGCCAGTATTTGGAGAATGAAACAGTGGATGGGAGCTCTGAGTGTGTATGCGTCCATCTCTCGCTGTCTCTCAGTTTCATACATGAATTTTTCAAATCCAGAGGCAAGGGTCTGGCATGGCATAGCACGTTAAGCTGCTGCTTCCTGACAGCAGCATCGCAGATCAGAGGGCCAGCTGGAGATACTGATTCCTGTCCAGCTTCCTGATGATGTGCCTGGGTAGGCAGAGGAAGATAGCCCAAGTCCCAGGCCTCTGTTACCCACGTGGGACATCACAATTGAGTTCCTGGTTTCCAGCTTCAGCTTGGCCAACACATGGCTACAGTGAGCATTGGGGAGTAAACCAGCAACCGAGAGATCTCTGTCTCTGCTTCTCTGTCACTCTTTTTAAGTAAACAAATAATAATTTTTTTTTAAATTAAGAGATCCAGTTATGACATGTAAAGTGACACAATTTTCTTTAGTCTTGCCAATACAGAAAAGGAGTAAGAATGAACCAAGAGGGAAATTATCAAGGTGAAATAGCTGACAGAGGATATATGCAAAGAGAATATATTGTTTTTTCTGATTTTTCCAGATATGTCTAATGTTTCCAGACTAGGAGAATATGTCTGGTATAATTCATGATCCCTTGGGTAAGAAGTGTGACAAGGGAAGACACTGATTCCCTCTAACCTCTGCCATCATAAATGAGTGACTAACAAGTAAAGTTTCTAAGAAATGTGGAGTAAAGCCAAATTTGAGACTAGCCAGAATTTCTGATTCTTACTGGAAAGGCAGATTTACACTGATCCTCTGTCCACTGGTTCACTCCCCAGAGGGCCACAACAGCAGGTGCTAAGTCAATCTGAAGCCAGAAGCCAGGAACTTGTTTAGATTACCAACACAAGTGCAGGGTCCCAAGGATCTGGCCCATCCTCCATTGCTTTCCCAGGCCAGAAGCAGGGAGCTAGATGGGAAGTGGAGCAGCAAGGATATGAACTGGTGCCCATATGGGATCCTGGTGGTTGAAAGGTCAGGCTTTAGCTATTAGGCACTAAACTGGGCCCTAGTTCCTCCATTTTTAACTCCTACTCTGCCAACTGCTTTTGCCAAAGCAGCAGATATTATCAAAGATTTTTCATCTTTAAAGATTTATGTCTGGAAAGGCAGAATTGCAGAGAGGAAGAAAGAGAAAGAGAGAAAGAGACAATCTTTATCCACCGGCTCATTCCCCCAAATAGCCACAATGGCCAGGGCTGGGCTAGGCCAAAGCCAGGAGCCTAAAGCTTCTTCAGGGTATGCCCGAACACTAGAGCCTGCCCTCCCAGGCATACTAGCAAGGGATCTGGACGGGGAGTGGAGCAGCCAGCATCGAAACCAGTGTCCAGGGCCTGCCACAATACCCTTGTGGCCAAAGTCCTAGCTTTGCATGTGCAGGGATCCCATATGGGCACCGGCTTGTATTCCAGCTGTTCCACTTCTCTTCCAGCTCCCTGCTTGTAGCCTGGGAAAGCAGTCAAGGAAAGCAGTCAAGGATAGCCCAAAGTCTTGGGACCCTGCATCTGCGTGGGAGACCAGAGGAAGCTCTTGGCTCCCGACTTCTGATTGGCTCAGCTCTGGCTATTGCAGCCACATTGGGGAGTAAACCAGTGGATGGAAGATCTTTCTCTCTTTCTCTCCACCTCTCTATAACTCTGACTTTCCAATAGAAAAGAAAGAAAGAAAGAAAGAAAGAAAGAAAGCAGGCAAGCAGGCAGGCAAGCAAGCAAGCAGGCAGGAAGGAAAGAGATAGACAGAGAAAGAAAGAAACAAACAAATAAACAAACTAGTGGCTGGGACACTGGTGCTGCATACAGAGGTTTAATTGGCCATGCCACAACACTGACCTGCCTTTTTCATCTTTAAAAGAACACTTCTATAACTTATAGCCACTTTCCCACTTTTTTCCTTCATCATCCAACTTCTTGAATTTATGTTCATCTTGTTTCCCAATCCCTATCTTACTCTTCAATTCATTGTTATTTGAATGGACTCCATTTGCCCAATTAAAGTGCTTTATGAAGGTTAATAACAATCTCCTTATTTCTGAATCCCAACAAAAATTGTCATATTTGTTATCACTGAATTCCTAGATGTAATTAATGATGGCAATCACTTTTTCTTAATATCTTCTTAAAATTATTTTTCCTTGACTGCTGTAACATCATTGTCTTCTGCTTCCTTCATCTCCTGAACAATTCTACTTTTTTTTGGTCAGTTTTTTTCACTCATTCACTCCTTAACTGTTGGTGTTTGTTAGAGTTCTCTCCTCTCTCTTCACACACAAGCAGTCTCATCTATGATCATGACAGCTAAGTATTATGGCTCCCCAAACCTCATCTCAAGGATAGCTCTTGCTATAGCCTGAATGGGGTCAGACTCCTGAATTTAAAACCAAAAGTCATAAACTGATGATACTAAAGAGAGTTGAAACTTAGTACAATTATGGTGTTCAGGAGGTAAGCCTGGCGAGAAGGCATTCGGTCCCCAGGGGGGGCAGCCTTGAAAGGGAGCTGTCTCAAGAGGATGGGTTTAAAAGCTGAGTTTGCTAGATACACTTTCTGCGGGCCAATTATTCATGTGACTCTTCTGCACACATTCAGTCACTGTCATCCACCAGCTTCCAGACAAACAAACGGATGGAATTCAGCCAATCTTGGACTGTCAACCTCCAAAACCATGTGTCAAAATAAAACCCTTTCCTCCCTAAATGGTTTGTCTCTAATGTTTAGTTTAATGAACAAAAACCTGACCAAATACAGAGCTCTCTCTCGAACAAAACCCTACTGCAGCAAGTACTCAAATTTGAATTCAACACTACTTGCCTCCCGCCAGATGTAGTCATGTTGTATTCCTTGTCCTGGACAATGTTAGTATCAATTATTTAGTCATAAGTCTTAAATGGAAGAATCTATGATTTTCCTTCCTCTGTCTTATGCAATATCCAGAAAATATCACCAGTTTCACAACATTGTTATCCTATTATTTTTTATAAAATGCAAACATAATCATACTATACTTCAGCATAATTCTCTCGTTGCTTCTACCTGTGAATGAGGAAAAAGTCAAAACTTCTTTGTTTAGCATACAAGTCTCTCTCCATACTCCCAACTCCCAGCAACAGGAAGTGACTACTGGCCTCATCTCTTTGTTTCTCTACACTGGTCCCACTGCTCTTGAACTATAGCGACAATTTCTGAATATGTAATATTCTTCCAAATTCCAGTGTGACCCATGTGACCCAATGCTCTGAAACATCCACCTAAATAACTTCTCATCCTTCAAGACCCTAATAGACACAGTTTCTCTACAAGCCCTTCTTAGGATAAAGTGACTCTCACATCAGGCATCCCTAACTCACTCTATGACAGCCACACCTCTAGCACAGAACTCACTTCACCCAGTCGTTTGGATTTTGTGCTTGTCTCTTCAACTACACAGAGGCTGCTTAGGGCCAGAAGGCAGCTGCAACTCCCAAGGTTCAATTTTCAATTGTTTTCCAAACAAAATCATTCAGATCCACACCCAAAACAGGACTCTTTTCTTAATCCTATGATACCGAACATTCCTGTTCTATCGCTTCCAGGAAGGATGAATAAAGCAAAAGAAAAGGTGACAGTGCTAGAAAAGGAAAATCATGAGGGAAGGAACAAATAGAACAGGGACTTAGTAAACCAGAGCCACAAAGACTCTGATCCTTTCATTTCCCCCCGCCACCAGCAAATGAAAATGAAATGCACAGAAATGAGCAAATGAAGGAAAGATGCAACCTATAAAAATATAAACATAAAGGTTAAGTGAATGAGAGCCAGATCACTAGTTAAACAGAAAAGGCACGTTTGAAATCTGTCATGGAATATAATGTCTAGAAACTTAGTTTTGTTTTGTTTTGATCCTATTGAAGAAAAACTGAGAATTTCATACTCAAAATGGTAATTTTGTTCCACAATCTATATACTCTGTTTTATCTGCTTTTGGCAATTTCACCAGACTTTGGATATCACCAAATTTATTTTTCTAGGAAACTAAAGAAGTCTATACCCTGTTCTCCCACACTCAGGCTTATAAATTACACAGCTTCTTATTCATCTTTGTTATTCTAGGGCTTAGCACTAAACATGCATCTCAATAAATGTATTTGGAAGAAAGGAGGAAGGAGAGATGCAGAGAGGAATTGAAAAGATAAAGGAAGGAAGCAAGGGAAGGAGGAACTGGAGGGTTTAATGTTCCACAAAGAAAGGGAAAAGCTTTCAGTTCTAGGTACCAACCTGGTTTAGGGCCACATGCATCTGATCCACCAAAAACACATACAGCTCACTTATAAATGTCTGCAATTCCTCCTGGCTTTCAAACGATGTTGTCTTCAAGTATTTCTCTCTCACAATCTTTACCACAGCGTGCTGCAAGACACATATCATGTATTCCATAACTCAATCCAGCACCATGCTAAGAGCACAGGGTTCATTAATGCTTCTAGTCTAGGTCCATCAAAGCATTAGAATGGGAACGATTCCTCCCTTGGTCATGTTTAGTATATGTGCTGCCGAAGCAAGCACCCCTGGTGACATTTAGACTATGAGCTCTCATTTCCCCCAGTCAACATGCTCTGGATGACTTCATTCCTTGGCATCACCATCATCATTACAAAGAGGCAATGCAAGAGTCAGATTGCTCCGTATGTAAAGAGTCATAAAACTGAAGAAAACCTTAATGATGTATAAACCTGGGCTAATGCATTACATCTTTCATGGTGGTCACAGAATCCAAGGGAGAAAGTCTGATCTGAAAGTCCAAAAATTGAAATTCTGGTTCTAATATTGTCTTGTGCAAGTTCATGAACTGTTGTAGACTCTGGTGCCATTTCTTCATTTATTAAGTGAATATGTAGCTCTGATACTATTATATCTTAAAAGATGACTGAGATATCAAAGAAAGAAAGAAACAACACAGAGGTAGAAACTTCAAATGCTATATACTCATATAAATACAGTCCCTTCTATATTTATCCTATTTTTATGACTCAGTTATTTAGTCAACTGCAGCTTATGACCATGAAATGGAAAATTCTAGAAATAAGCAATTTTTAAGTTTTAAATTATACATCATTCTGGATGCTGTCCCAATCTTTCCTGTCTGACATGCAAATCATCCCTTGGCCAAGAATACCTACAATTCATGCTCTACCTGTCTATCAATCATTAGTAACTATCTTGGTTAACAGACTGACTGTCATGGTGTCACTGAGTTCATGTCGGCATTCCTGTTTTACTTACGAATGGTCCCAAAACACCATTAGTACAGTGCTTTCTTTCAGTGGAAAAGTTAGTTTACCATAGATATGTATGTATAGGAAAAACACTGCCCATGGTTTTATATATCTATTGGGAGTCTAAGAATATATGCTCACAGATGAAAGATTACTGTATAAACACAGCATGTGCTGTGGCTAGTGCTGGTTTTTTTCATATTCTTTACTAAGGTAACACTGTCACCAGGTTTTATATCAGGTACCTTCCATGTACCATATTTATTTAATATTCATATCTTCCCCATGTGATAATATTTTTAAAGATTTATTATTTATTCAAAAGTTACGGTTACAGAGAGAGAGAGCTTTCACTGGGTCTTTCATACAGCTGGGGCTGCACCATGCCAAAGAGCCAGGAGCCTCATCCAGGTCTCCCACTTGAGTTTCAGGGTCCCAAGTATTTGGACCATTCTCCACTCTTTTCCCAGGCTATTAGGAGAGAGCTGGATTCAAAGTAGAGCAGCAGAGACATGAGCTGCTGCCCACATGGTATGTTGACATTGCAGGTAGCGGCTTCACCTTCTATGCCACAATGGTAGCTCCACCAGGATAATACTAACATCGTGCCTCCCTATTAAGTCATGAATTTCAGGAACAGAGGGGGCAGTCAGGAGTGCAAGGTTGCTCAGATAATAAAAAAGCAAGAATCAATCCAAATTACAGGGTGGGCATTTGGCATAGTAGTTAAGTTGCCATGAGTGGCTGTTCTCCACTCTTGGTCTTGGCTCCACTCTTAGTTGCCGCTTCATGTTAAGGCAGACCCAAGGAGACAGAGGCAGCTCAACTTACTTACTTCTTCATGGGAGATCCAAATTGTGTGTCTGGCTCCTGGCTTCAGCTACTATGAGCATTTGAAGAGTGAAGCAGAGGACAGGATCTGTCACTCTACCTCCCTGTCTCTTTGCTATCTCCCAAATAAATAAAAGTACTTAATTAAACTATGATTATACATACCACTTCTTGACTCTATGAGCATTAGTTGTTTTTTACTTGATTGGTTTCCATATGTTTTCTGTATCTATTTTGTTTCGTGCAGGACATGTGGTAAGCGGGCACAGAGAGGCAATGTGGTATAGCAACGAAGAACATGAGTTGTACAGGCCAGCACTGTGGAATAACAGGTTAACCCACATATGTGATGCTTGCATCCCATGTGGGTGCCAGTTTGATCACCAGCTGCTTCACTTCCTCTCTGGCCCCCTGCTAGTGCCTCAGAAAGCTGGGGAGGTTGGCCCAAGTGTTTGAGCCTTTCTACCCAATAGGTCACCTGGAAGAAGTTCTGGGCTTCTGGCTTCAGCATGGCCCAGTCCCAGCCACTGCAGTCATTTGGGAAGTGAACTTGCAGATGGAAGATCTCTGTTACCCTCTCTCAGTATCTCTGCCTTTCTCATAAATAAAATAAATCTTTCAAAAAGAAAGAAAAGGAAGGAAGGAAGGAAGGATGGATGGAAAGAAGGAAGGAAGGAAGGAAGAAAAGAAAAGAAAAGAGAAGAGAAGAGAAGAAAAGAGAAGAAAAGAAGAGAAACAGCGAGCCAGAGTTGTGGAGTCAAACTACATGAAGTGAATCTCATCTTTGGCCTCTACCATCTCTACGACCACGGGTGAATAACCAATTGAGGTTGTATTTTCTCGTCTGTAAAATGGAGAGTATCCAACTCATGGGACCGTTGTGGGAATTAAATTAGTGATATAATAGACATTTAGAAATTACCAGTACATGGCAAATACTAAATGTTAGCTATTATCATTCCAGATACTTTTTACTGAATAACTTCTCAAATCTTAGTGATTTTAGGACTAGGGAGAAATCTGAATAGGAAGCCAAGAAATAGCTACGGATTCATTACTAGATATAGAGTTTCTATCTCCATGACAACATGAAATCTGGTACAAAATATAGCTTAGACTAAAGAGAGAATTTGTTTAAAGCTCACATTTTGGATGGGCACTTGGCACGTTGATTAAGATGCTGCATGGGATTCCTGCATACATGGGTATCGCAGGATACACAGGTATCACAATACCTGGATACAAGCCTAGCTGCATGTTCAGATCTGGCTTTCCACTACTGTGCACCCAGGGAGGCAGCAGGTGATGGACCAAGTACTGACACTCGTGTAGGAGAGCTGCACTGACTCTGGACTCCTGGTTTGGTCCTGGCCTAAATGGTGCAGGTATTGAACTGAAGGGAGGAGAATCTTTCTTCCTCTCCCTCTTAATCAAACAAAAATACCTCATACTCCAGAACATATGCTACACCATTCCAAGATGCTGGCCTTCCCTGAACATTCCAAAATAGAGAACTTAACTCTGCATCAATATCAAAAAACATGGGAGCACAGTTGAAAAAAAATTAACTGGAAACACAGTAAAGGTTCTCCATGAAAATGAAACATGGAATAATTAAATGAAATTTTACCTTAAGTTGTTCTTTGAAAGCAAAGTACTTTCCAGAGCAATTCAGCTCATAGTTGAGCTGGCACTTCTGTTCCTCTAAAGTTTCACTATCTATATCACTTCCAAGTTTGGTCACTTGTTTGCCAAACATTCTGTGGTACTCATCCAAGATGGATCTAGAAATATTCTTGATCTGTGCATGGTAGTCACTCACAGCCTAGGGGAAAGAAACACAAATATCCAATAAAGAAGCCTCTAAGAGGAACAGATCATGGATTGCTGCCTAAAACTAGGCTGAGTTTTATGTACAATGATAATTTAGACACATACATTCCCTTTTCTTTGTCAGAAACCATCAATCAAAGATTAAACACTGTATGTTCTTCACTGTATGTTAATGATCACAAATGAACCAGGAAGCAAAATATGTTAAGCTTCAAACAAGTACCTATCCTTTCTGGAAGAATCCATGCCAATTTCACTCAACACTTTCTTACCTACAGGTTCCCCTTGGCTTGGACACTTGCCTTTTGAGCCCCTCCTGTCCGACGGGTAAGAGGGGGCCTTGGAGGAACCATTTCTTTGACCCTGTATCAAGGAAAAAACAAACAAAACACATCATAGTCTGCAGAATTATATTATCTTATATCCCACGTCCAAAGAATCAGGATGGGAGAAGTCTGAGATCTCTTCTTCAAAGGAACTTGAACACTGTGCCACCTCTCATGTAAAACCATAGATGTGGGCCCAGAACAGTCTATGTTACCAACTAGAAAGAAAGAAGTGGGCCCGGCGCGGTGGCTCAGTGGTTAAGGTCCTTGCCTTGAACGCCTGGGATCCCTTATGGGCACCAGTTCTATCCCAGCAGCCCCGCTTCCCTTCCAGCTCCCTGCCTGTGGCCCGGGAAGGCAGTCGAGGACGGCCCAAGGCTTTGGGACCCTGCACCCGCCTGGGAGACCCGGAATAGGCTCCTGGCTTCGGATCGGCATAGCATCGGCCGTTGCACTCACTTGGGGAGTGAATCATCGGACGGAAGATCTTCCTCTCTGTCTCTCCTCTCTGTATATCCGCCTTTCCAATAAAAAAAATAATAAAAATCTTTAAATTTATTTATTTATTATAAAGTCAGATATACAGAGAGGAGGAGAGACAGAGAGGAAGATCTTCCGTCCAATGATTCACACCCCAAGTGAGTGCAACGGCCAATGCTGTGCCGATCCGAAGCCAGGAGCCTCCTCCGGGTCTCCCACACGGGTGCAGGGTCCCAAAGCCTTGGCCCGTCCTCGACTGCCTTCCCGGGCCACAGGCAGGGAGCTGGAAGGGAAGCGGGGCTGCTGGGATAGAACTGGTGCCCATAAGGGATCCCAGGCGTTCAAGGTGAGGACCTTAACCACTGAGCCACCGCACCGGGCCCAATAAATAAATTTAAAAAGAAAGAAAGAAGCAGCTGCTCAATTGGGCTACCTAAATTATATTTTTGGCTAATTCAAGCCCTGTTTTTACTCATACACATTTTTAAAAAATATATGCTATGCACAAGAGATTATCTATCTAGGGGGTTGATGAGAAATTAGATACCATGATTTTAAAGGCATTCAGGAGGTATAAATATTTGGAAATTCAATGGTACAGGCAAGAGAAATCTTTATATTCTCTCCACCTTAAAAAAAAAAAAAAGGTATATATGGGGCCAACATGGTGACACATGAGACTAATCCTCTGCCCTGTGGCGCCAGCATACCATCTGGGTACTAGTTCTTGTCCCAGCTGTTCTACTTCTGATCCAGCTCTAAATGGTGAAACCTTCAAAAGGGGGAGCCATTGGAGGTACTGTTTTGGGAGGGGCTAATGGTGGTCAGTCTGAATCAGTGAAGTGCTCACGAGAGAGGGCTGTAATGAGGGGAGGCAAGCCCTTGAGTTGTCCCCTTCTGCATGGCACTGCTCCCCTTGCTGCATCTCTGCAACATGTGACACTGCAAGGGTGGCTTTCCCCTGAGGAGGGATGCATGGGGCTACACAATCTCAGACTTCAAGTCTCCAGAACTCTGCACCAAACCAATGTCTTTTCCTTTGCACTCAGCTCAGGCATCTTATTATACGAAACAAACTACACAGGGACAGAGGGACTGTCTTACCTGTGCCTCAAACGCTTGTACAGAACAAGTGTAAGAACCACGGCTACCTACCGCCTGGCCAGCTCCTCTGGCATGCGTTTTGGCACCAAGGCTTTGTCCAGCTCGATCTCCAGCACAATGTACGTACCCGCTTCCACATATTGCTGCAAAGACAGTTTTCCTCATTTACCATTTCCCAAAAAAGTTTGAAAATTTTAAGTAATAAAAGAAAAAGTATAAAATGTTTATGTGAAAAATGCTCATATATAACTTGCATAATCTTAATTGTTAAAATCCTTTTACATGGAAAAATAACAGGGAAGAAATACAGCAACAGAAGTTATCTCTTGGAGGAAAAGGTTTCCAATCATGCTCCTGGAAACTGCTGCTTCAGCTGATGTCCCATTGGACCCTGTTTGTAACGCTCTCCTTGGAGTTGTTTTAACTGAAGGTCAATCTATCTAGCAACCCACTTTCAAGGATACTATGAAAGGATTCTCTTTATAACTTCTTACATTCTCATTAACCATCTCCCTGCCAACACCTGCCAACTTTGAATGCTTGATACATCTATGTAGTTCGCAAAATAATTTTGGAAAACATTCTCTATTCAACACACTTCAAACTGAACTTATCATGTCCCACATAACAATCTCTGCTTTGGTTTTTCTTATAAAGAAATTGTCACTCTTTGAGAAAATTGGACTTGACATATGAGTTACCTTTTTCTTTTTCTTCACCAATCCCTCCAAAGCTTCCAAGTTCTACACCCTATATCTCAGCTGGTTAATGACTTTCTTAACAATAACTGCTACCTTGAATCAGGTTTTGCCCACTATCACTATACTACCAAAAATCCCTACCTCATTTGAATTCCTCCTCTGCTCTCAATCCCTCTCTTTCATACCTATGTAAGAATTCTGACACTAAACACATATGAGATCTTATTTCTGTGTGACTTAAAAACTGTTGAGCTCAGTCTCCAAGATGAAGTTCAAGAGGTTTTTGTATCACTTACAGAATGAAGAACAAACTGCTTAGCAAGACTTTTGAGTCTTCACACAATCTGACTCAGTTTCTTTCCACTTATCCCTTCTTTTCATTCACTCTTTTCTACTATGTACCCTAAATGCTGATCTCCTAAGTTTATACTATGCTTTAATTCAAATTTTTTCCTGTCCCTGAAATGCTGGCAAAAGTTCTTTACTTTTTCACTGCTTTGTTTGGACACTGCCTCCTCAGCAAAGTCTTCCCAAGACTGCCCCATTCTAAATAATAATAATCGTTGTCTCCGTTGAGCCCACCCAGAACCGTTATTGATGCCTCTACTACAGCACTCATCAAAATCACATACTACAATTAGTTATATATAGTCTGACTGTCCCACAAGAAACCTGAGCAGCCCGAAGGTAGATGATCTGACACTGAAAACGATGCATCTCTGCATTTCTTACGGTGCTTAACACAGTAAAATTAATGGAAGACATAAAGCTTTAATCTAGAAAGTGTCCCGATGTCAGTCTGGTTACCGACTAATTTTACATAGTCTCCACAAAGAAATGTTCATGAGTTTATGAAATTTAATTCTGGACAAATACAGAATGCTAACTCGGATATCCCACCCCAAGGTATCCTTTACTATTGATGTCTTGCTCATTAGATGTCTGATGACTTTTAACTTAATTTTCCAAAACTTAAAAAGTATATATTTAGTTATTTGAGAGAGAAGGAGAGCCCATCCCATCTGCTGGTTCATTCTCTAAATGCCCTCAACAGCAGGGGCTGGGCCTGGCCAAAGCCAGGACACAGAAATTCAATCCAAGTTTCCCATGTAGGTGGCAGAAACCCAATTTCTGCAGCCATCACTACAGTCTCCCAGGGTCTGAATTAGCAAGAAGCCAAAATCAGGAGCTAGAGCTGGGTATCCAACCCAGGGGCTTCCACGTGGGAGGTGGGCTTCTTACTGATGTCCTAACCACTAATCTAAATACCCATCTCCTGCAAGACTTTACACGCAGTACCTGTCCTTCCAGATTGTGGCTGAGAGGGGGTTCACCTTCCAAAGGAGTATCTGAGCTCTGTGATTTTATACTAGGTGCTTGCTGAAAGAAAACAAACAAACAAATACACCTCAAAAGCAGAATGTTCACATGGTCTTCATGATAGAAATAATGATTGCTGCATTGCATCAAAATGAAAATTATATTGACACAATTTGCACAAATGTGAGATTAGTGTAAGTCTGTGGAATATAATAAAACAGGCAAAATTACCACTTTATTGACATCTGCATCTGTAGGCTTAAACTTGCCATCTATGTCCTTTTCTTTGACTGTTTTATCTTCTTTTAGGTTCTTGGAGACAACTGCTTTGGCCAATGGAGAATTAATTCCTCCTATTTTATTATTCTGAATCAAATGATGGGCAGTATCCCGGAATAAGCTAGATAAACACTTGGTCTGAAAAGAACAGGAAGAATGTAAGGAATCATAATTGAGTAAGACAAATTTGAAAGAAATTCATATTATATTTTAACGTCGCAACGTCACTTAGTCTTCCAGATAACTTCAACATGCAAAATAGAAAGGATTTCAAGAAACTTCACTGCATTTCTCTACCAGAGTAAAACAGGTAGAAGCACCACACAAAGGTAGCTGTCTATCCTATTACTTAAGAACTCGAGGACCCGGCGCGGTGGCACAGTGGTTAAGGTCCTCGCCTTGCACGCCCGGGATCCCATATGGGCACCAGTTCTATCCTGGCAGCCCCGCTTCCCAGCCAGCTCCCTGCCTGTGGCCCGGGAAGGCAGTCGAGGACGGGCCAAGGCTTTGGGACCCTGCACCCGTGTGGGAGACCCAGAAGAGGCTCCTGGCTTCGGATTGGCACAGCATCAGCCGTTGCACTCACTTGGGGAGTGAATCATCAGACGGAAGATCTTCCTCTCTGTCTCTCCTCTCTGTATATCTGCCTTTCCAATAAAAATTAAAAAAAAAAAAAAAAAGAACTCGAGACCTGATAATCTGGCTTAATTCTGAAGTCTCATTGTTCTTGCTATGAAAATCTTTTATACATAATTTTAAACTAACTTTAAGTGTTATAATTCATGTACAAAAGTAGATACTGCTCTATGAATATTAATTGGAAAAACAGGACAACTTGAGAGATCAAAATAAAATTTTTGTATGAAAAGATCCAAACTACAGATGAATGACGGGAAAGAAATGTTACAACACTTTTAAAACCAAAATGACATGAGTAACTCTCAAAATAACATTCACAATTTAAAAAAGAATCATGAAACTAGGAAAGAGAATACCATCCAGAATTGGGAGAAAGCTTGAGAAACCCTGGGGCTCACTGTATATACTCCGCATCTTGACTTCAGTTACAGTTTCACACATATATAGGTTTCCTTCTTTTTTAAAGATTATTTATTTTTATGGGAAAGGCAGATTTACAGAAAGAAGAAGAGACAGGAACATCTTCTGTCTGTTAGTCTACACCCAAAGTAACCACAATGACCAGAGCTGGGCCCATCTGAAGCCAGGAGCTTCTTCCAGTCTCCGACACTGGTTTGGGTCATCCTTTCCTGCTTTCCCATTCCACAGGCAGGGAGCTGAATAGGAAGTGAAGTATCCGGGAAACGAACCGATGCCCATATGGGATTCCAGCACATGCAAAGCAAGGATTAAGCCACTGAGCCATCATGCTAGGCCCAGATGTATAAGTTTTCAAGCTTAAAGTTTCAGACTTTAAATATATGTACTTTAGTATTTTTCAGTTATATCCTAGTAAAGCTGTTACAGAGCAAAATAAATTTTAAAATTTAAGTACTAACATTCACAATTGTATAATTTGTACCATGACTACTGTATTTCATTACTTGAAAGACATAAACTGTTCTCTGGGAAATGTAGTACAGTGAGACTGCTTCCACCTAACTAGCATCATACACTATGTAATCTTTCAGTTAGCACACAGTTCCTGAGGTTCAGCCAAGTTGTAGCACCTATCATCAGTTCATTTATTTTTCAAAAAATAGCTTTAAGGATTTATATAAAACATATTTCACAAAATTTACTCATATAAAGCACACACTTTGAATGTAGTAGATAATTAGTGGTTCATTAATTTTCACTGCTAAATAAAATTCTGTTTTATAAATATACTACATTTTGTACATCTGTTCATCAGTTGCAAACATTTGGGTTATTATTGTTATTCCTATAAAAGCATTTTTCATTCAAGCATTATGAGCTTGCAGTATATATTTATAATTGTTCGTGACGAATGGACCCTTTAATCATTATGACATGTCACTCTATCTTAATTAATATTTTTTGTCTTAAAGTTTATTTTATCTAAGAGTAATATAATCACTCGATGCCATTATAGTTTCTGTTTGCTTAGGAAAAGAAGCTTCAAAAAGTTCATGGAGGAACTAGCACTGTGGAATAGCAAGTAAAGCTGCTGCTGCCAGCATCCCACATGGGCACTGGTTGAAGTTTTGGCTATTCCACTTCCAATCTAACTCCTTGTTAATTTCCTGAGTCAGCAATGGAAGATGGCCCAAGCGCTTGGGCCCTTATACACATATAGGAGATCTTGAAGAAGCTCCTGGCTCCTGGCTTTGACCCACCTCTGGCCTTTGTGGCCATTTGGGAAGTGAACCAGTAGATGGAAGATCTCTCTCTATATATAACATTTTCAGGTAAATGAATCTTCTAAAATAAAGATTTCTTTTTATTGGAAAGTCAGATTTACAGAGTGAAAGAGAGACAGAAAGATCTTCTATCCACTGGTTTACTCCTTAAGTGACTGCAACAGCCGGAGATGAGCTGATCCAAAGCCAGGAGCCTGGAGCTTCTTCTGGGTCTCCCATGTGGGTGAGGGCCCAAAGACTATGGGCCATCTTCTACTGCTTTCCCAGGCCATCAGCAGGGAGCTGGATGAAAACTGGAACAGCCAGGACATGAACCGGTACCCATATGGGATCCCGGCACATGTAAAGCAAGAATCTAGCCACTAGACTATTGTACTAGGTCCAAAAATATATTTTTAATTGCATTGTCAGATGCCAGCACAATAGCTTAACTGGTTAATCCTTAACCTACAAGTGTTGGCATCCCATATAAGTGCTGGTTCAAGTCCAGACCACTCCACTTCTGATCCAGTTCCCTTGGTGATATCCTAGGAAAGCAGTGGAGGATGGCCTTAATCCTTGGAACCATGTCCCTGTACCCATGTAGGGGACTGGAAGAGGTTCCTGATTCCTAGCTTTGGATCATTTCAGCTCCGGCCATGGCAGCCATTTGGAGAGTGAACCAGTGGCAATAGTATCTTTCTGTCTCTCCTTCTCTCTGTAAATCTACCTTTCCAACAAAAATCAATAAATCTTTTTAAAATTGCATTTGTATTGAACATGCACAGACTTTTTAAAAAATCATTATCTTGCAACAATGTAAGAACTATTTACATACCATTCACATTACATTAGGTATTACAAATCATTTAGAAACAGCTGAATAGGAAATATATGTTATCTTAAGTGAGAACATCTTTTGAAAGGCAAAGTTAAAGAGAGATAGAGATAGAGATGGTAAGCCTGCTGGTTTACTCCCCAAATGGCCACAATGGCTGGGACTGTGCCAAGCTGAAACCAGCATCCTGAATCTTCTCCCAGGTCTTCCACATGGGTGCTAGGGGCACAGGCTCTTTGCATTGCCTTCCTGGGTGCATGGGCGGAGAGTTGGATTGGAAGTGGGGCATCTGGACCTCAAACCAAAGTCATTCTGGGATGCTGGCATCACAGGTGAGGACTTAACTTGCATGCCATAATGCTTGCCCCAATATGTCCTCTTCTATAAAATATTGAGCATCCAATCATTTTATACACAGGTTGTACTAACACTAATCCCTCATGGAAACAGAATGTGTGTGTGTGTGTGTGTGTGTGTGTGTGTGTGTGTGTGTGTGTGTGTGTATTCAAGCAAAGGCAGTTTCTTAAAATAAAGTGAGATTTTGAAAACATAACCACAGAAACATTACTTTATCATTATTAGGATTAGGTATTTTCTAACAATAGCATCGTGAAAGACCATCACTATCTGCACACCAAACAGGAAATTCTTGCTATACAAGAATCCTTTGAATCAGAATCACACTTACAGGAATTTCTCCTAAAAGAAATACTGTAACAGAATCATAAACCTTATACTTATGAAAACTCCTAGGGATCTATAATACTGGGAAAACACTAAAATGAAGATTTTTTAAAACACCTAACAATACAGACTTGGGTAGTGGCAGGCATGGTGGTACGGCAGGTAGAACTGCCACCTACATTGCTGGTGTCCCATATGAGCACCGATTCAAGTCCCAGCTGTTCTACCTCTGACTGAACTCCCTGTCACTGTGCCTAGGAAAGCAGCAGCAGATGGCTCAAGCCCTTGGGCCCCTGCACCCATGTGGGAGACAAGAATGAAGCTCCTGGCTCCTGACTCCCGGCTTCAACCCAGCCCTGGCCATTGCAGCTAGCCATCTAGGACGAACCTATGGATGGAATCAATCTCTTTTTCTCTCTCTGCCTCTGCTTTTCCTTCTTTGTAACTCTGCCTTTCAAAGAAATTAATATTTCAAAATCAAAAAGATGTTAAACTAAGATAAAATGATGGAATATGTAGCCTTTAAATACTTATCAATACTTTGTAGATAGATGGGAAAAATGCAGACTGTGACATATGGCACAGACTAAAATACAAACCAAATACAAAGTAAGTTAAGTGTGGAAAACTATAAATATATTACTAGCTATTAATTAAAGACATATGTTAAGGGAAGATTTCCTACACTTAAAAGCAATGAAAGATATATGTATATATAAAGATACATTTACCAAAAATAAAAAACTTGTAAAATAAACCATGTCTTCTGTATAAAAACACACCATCACCGAAAAACAGAGGAAATACATGAATACATGTAGTTAGGTACTGTATATCACAGCACTCCTCAATCTAAAGAAAAAGACACCAACTATTTCTGATAGGCAAGTGTTTGAACTAGCAGTTCATAAAAGACATGCCTGTGGACAACAAATGTAAGAAGGTACATTTAGCCTTGTTTATAAATTAAAGAAATATAGATTTAAACATTAATGATATCCTGAGATACATGTTAGTTCTATTTTGTGCATTTGTGATTTTTTGTTTTCTACCCCACTTTTAATTCTTATTTTGCAAAATTTCCACCCACTCTTCTAATTATCTACTGAAAAAACAGGTGTGTTAAGGATGTAAGTAAACGCTCACATATCGGATAAATTAGGATTTTTCCTTACCTTTTCATAAACTGTACTGTCTAGGTAAGGGTGAACATGAAAAGCTCCCCGGATTCTCTTCACACCTGGATACAGCAGCGGCACCATGTTAACATAAGCCACACCATGAAATGAAGGCTGACTCTCATCCTCAATCTAAAGGAATAAAACCAGAACACTGTTAGTGCAATAAAGCAATACAATGTAAGATACAGAGCTCACGGAGCCATTTTGTTAAGCCCCATTTTGTATCCTGGCAACATCACTTCCAATCCAGCTCCTGTTAACGCAAAGCGATAGTAAGTTCTTGTACCCATGTGGGAGACCTGGATCAAACTCCTGGTTCCTGGCTTCAGTCTGGCCCAGCACTGGTTGTTGCAGCTATGTGGGATGTGGAAGAGTGGATAAGACGTGTCTCTTTCTTTTTTTGTCTCTCCCTCTCTGACTTGGTCACTCTGCCTTTAAATGGATAAACTAATATACATATATATATTTATATAAATATATAACATATATTTAAACTATATATATACATATATATATTTATTTATGGAGCTCTGACTCAGGAATTCAAAAGACTGAGTCTTAGGAACTAATTCAACTTGGGGTAGATATTTTGGGCTTTGGTTTGTCTTTAAAACAAACTAAATAAATAATTCTATGATCAATGAGATAATGCATATACACAACATTAATGAACAGTAAGTGGAGTAACTGCATCAATACACACTCAAATCAACTGATAATAGATATAATCAGCCAAAATGTCAATTTGGGGGGAAAGAGAAGTTTTAGAAAGGAAAAAAAAAACCACTGTTAATAAAAACTTTCAGTCTAGCTTTTCACTTAAGTCCTCCTCAGCTGGAGGGCTTTGGCATGCTTTGCTGAGTGTTTGGCTGTATTTATCTGGGTGTAGGACAGAAGAATTCTTTCTGCCACGGACAAAGAAGGACAAGGGACAGTCTCCTACCAAGTATTTTCCACACCTGATTACATCTGGACTAGAATGCAAAGACAAAAAAACATGCACATCATTTTCAATAATTGTATTCTTTTGCCAAAGAAAATTTTTACATGAAAAAAACCCAGATTTGCAAAACAAAATACAGACAATCCAAGTTTAAAATTTTTAAATTTTGCTAAATTGATTACAATAATAATTAGAAACCTCATTTAAAGGTCTTGGGTTCATGTGATAACATTAGGTACTTTGGAAATCTAAAGAAAGTTAACCAACATAAATTATACGATACAAAGGGAGAAATGGTTATGGTGATAACATTTTTGTTAAACAAACAAAAAAATCCATCTAAAATCAGTCAATCTCGATACCCGCTACACGCCATGCTTGATGCTAGGTACCATGAGGATGCAAAGAAGGCTATCAGCTGACCCTTCCTCTCAGAGAGCTTATAAAACAAGTGGAAAATAGTTGACAGGTAGGTAAGACAACAAGAAACATGTTCTAGGCAAATCAAAGCTGTATAAACTGTACTGTCAAACACCTATGAACTGTATTAATGTATTATTGCTGTGGTAATACTGTATTAATTATCAGCATAAAACATTTTAAGTATGTAAGTCTAAAAGAAATTCAGGGGCCTGGCATGATAGCCTAGCGGCTAATGTCCTTGCCTTACACATGCCAGGATCCCATATGGGTGCTGGTTCATATTTCAGTGGCCCATTTCCCATCCAGCTCCCTGCTTGTGGCCTGGGAGGACAGTCAAGGACGGCCCAAAGCCTTGGAACCCTGAGCCTGAGTGGGACACCCAGAGGAGGCTCTTGGCTCCTGGTTTCTGATGGGCTCAGCTTCAGCCATTACAGCCCCTTGGGGAGTGAATCATTGGACAGATCTTCCTATCTGTCTCTCTTCCTCTCTGTATATCTGACTTTCCAATAAAATAAATAGATCTTAAAAAAAAAGAAATTCAGAAAAGTGAATTTCACTGAACCATATCACTAGGATTTGGTTACTGTTTACCTATGGCCAAGCTATAAGGTGATGAAAGGAAATTGGATCTCTGGGAATAAAACCTGATGAGTCATGAGTGAATAGTAAGAAACAAGGTTGGGCAATTCTCCCCATTTTCCCAGGATGGATGAGGTCTGTTGGACGAGAGCTTCTGGGTTCATGGCAGGAAAGGGAGAAGGAGATGGCAGGTTGAGTCTGGTCTAACATCTCTGACACAAATGCACGTGAGACAATGTCCTTACCTTCTCTGACTTGCCAGCCTTCCCTTTAGGCGCAGCAACCAGAGGCACTCTTGTGATCTCTACAGGCCAAAGCCGACAATCTCCAATTCGTTTCTGGAAACTGTAAAAACAAGAATCAACGTAGTGGCATGCGATGCAAACATGGGATCACATAATTTAGATGAAAACAAAAATCCCTCTCTTTTGGAAAGTCATGGAATAGTCAGGCTTATAAAAAATGTTAATGAAGTCAGTGTGTTTTAAACATTTTCAAATCTATAAAATTATTTTTCTAGAGTTCACACATAAATTCATTCAACAACAAGAAGAAAAACAAAAAGCATAGAAGTCAAATACAAGCCAGGGTGTCATGCGGTCCAGTTTCTGTGTTCTGGGTTGAAGTGCATGGAAATCCTAACCCCAGCACTCCAGACACGACTTTATTTGGAAGTCGGGTCACTGCAGACAGAAAAAGATGACAGCACGGCAGAGGAAGATGTTCCTTCCTGAAGAGGACTGCGGTCCTCATCAAAGGGGCAGGTGTGAGCACAGTCCTGCACACAGGCAACGCCCTCTGAATGAGAAGATGGCCCCTGACCAGCTCAGAGGGCCTGCGAGGCAGCAGTCTCCAGAACAGGGAAATATCATAAATGAAGGTAAATATAAAAGTGATCCTTTTTTTTAAGCTTTATGACTTATTTGAAAGGTAAAGTTATAAAGAGACAGAGACAGGGCCTGGCGCAGTACCCTAGTGGCTAAAGTTCTCACCTTACATGCAGTATCCCACATGGGTGCTGGTTCATGTCCTAGCTGCTCCACTTCCTTTCCAGGTTCCTACTTGTTACCTGTGAAAGCAGTAGGGGACAGCACAGGGCCTACAGACCCTGCCCCTGTGTAGGAGGCCCAGAAGAAGCTCCTGGCTCCTGGTTTTGGATTAGCTCAACTCCAGTTGTTGCAACCACTTAGGGAGTAAGCCAGTAGATGTAAGATCTTTCTTTCTGTCTCACTTTTTCTCTATAAATCTGTCTTTCCAATAAATGATAAATAAATCTTAAAAAGAGACAGAGAAATTTTCCATCTTCTTCACTTTTAAAATGGCTGTGATGGCATAGTAGGTGCAGCTAAGCCAGACAGAAGCCAGGCGCCTGGAACTCTACCCAGATCTCCCACCTGACTGGCAGGTGCCCAAACACTCAGGCCATCATTGGCTGCTTTTTCAGGGATGTTAGTAGGATGCTAGCTCAGAAGCAGAGCAGATGGAGCTCAAACCAGCATCTGATAAGGGAAGCCAGTGTCAGCAGCCTAACTTGTTGCATTACAGCTATGACTCCTGTTTTATTCTGAATGGGTCTGGTGGGTAACTGCTCCAAATATCAGCAATAGTTTATCCTCAGTTAAATATTAGCAAGTAAAATCCAACAGAATAGAAGTATGCATTATGGTATGGTGGGTTAACTGGCTGCTGGAGCACCCCACTACCCACCCATGCTAGAAGTCTGCGATGGAGCTCTGCCACTGCTTTCAATCCAGCTTCCTGCTGATGTCCACCATGGCAGCTGCAGATGATAGCTCAGGAGCTTGGGTCCCTGCCGCCCACCTGGGAGATCTCATTAGATCCGTGATGCCTGGCTGTGGCCTGGCCCAGCCACAGCTTCCAAATGTTGTAAGCATTTGGAGAGTAAAGTAGAAGATTGAAGATTCCTTTTTTCTTAAGATTTATTTTTACTGGAAAGGTAGATTTGCAGAGAAAAGCAGAGCCAGAGAGAGAGAGAAAAAGAGAGAGAGAGAGAGAGAGAGAGAGAGAGAGAGAATTAGAAAAAGAGAGAGAGAGAGAGATCTTCCATTCACTGGTTTGCTGCTCAGACAGCTCTGATGGCCAGTCCTGAGCTGATCAGACGCCAGCAGCCAGGAGCTTCTTCCCAGCTCTAGTGTGGCTGCAGGGTCCCAAGCACTTGGGCCATCCTCTGCTGCTCTCCCAGGCCGCAGGCAGGCAGCTGGATGGGAAGTGGAGTATTTAACACAAACCAACGCCCAGCTGGGATGCTAGAACTAGAAGGTGGAGGATCAGTCTCTTGAACTACAGCACCACTCCCAATTAAGATTTCTGTCTCTCTGTTGCTCTTTCAATTAAACATACACTTAAGGTTTTTTTTTTTATTTAACAATCCAGAAATATACAAAAAGAATTATTAGAAGTAGATTAAAATTAAAATGTTTGACCAATTTTTACATAAATATACAATTATTAGAGAAAAAAAGCCAGCTGATCAGTTCTGTTAGGTCAGAGTTACTCCTTCAGATTGTACACGTTGTCTGTAATGCTCTGTCTCTCTCCTCTCCCTAATCACCAGGTCACTGTGACAGAAACTGACAGTAGTCACCTACGTCATAACAAGTGCCTTGTTCTTTAGTAAATCCTGCTTTACTCTGAGTGACAATGTGTGCACGTAAAACAGTTTATTCTCTAGGCTTCCTGGTATCTATGCAAACAGAGTCAATGAAACAGAAAGAGGGATTGTGAGGCTCCTGGAAGGTTCCACGGGAGAAGTTAAGACAGCCAGCATGTAGCCGTTTAAAACCATAACCAACTCCTCTTTCAACCTCCTGCCAGGAATGTAAATGCACAGGCTGGAGTTCTAGAAGTCATATGAAACAACCTGTGGATGGAGGGCACATGATAAAGAAGGTAGACTACAAAGAAAAAAGGGCCTGGGACCGGTGGCGTGGCCTAGCAGCTAAAGTCCTCGCCCTGAAAGCACCGGGATCCCATATGGGCGCCGGTTCTAATCCCAGCTGCTCCACTTCCCATCCAGCTCCCTGCTTGTGGCCTGGGAAAGCAGTCGAAGATGGCCCAAAGCTTTGGGACCCTGCACCCACATGGGAGACCAGGAAGAGGTTCCTGGTTCCCAACGATGGATCGGCATAGCATCATCCATTGCGCACACATCCATTGCGCACACTTGGGGAATGAATCATCGGACGAAAGATCTTCCTCTCTGTCTCTCCTCTCTGTATATCTGACTTTGTAATAAAAATAAATAAATAAATATTTAAAAATCCCAAAAAACAAAGAAAGAAGGGCCTGGACACCTGATAACACTGTGGTACCACAATACTCACGGGCACTTTTTTAATATAGGAAAGACTTAGTTTGGTTAGGATTCCAGCAGTAGATGCCTCTGTTATGAGCAGATGAACACAAAACTGATACAGATATGGTTAAAACAAATAAAGTCAAAATTACCTTAATTTAAATGTAAATTTCCCTACCTCCCTACCTATGTTCACCATTTGTCAAATTTTTTCCTTTCCTACCTGACCACTGCAGAAGGATCCAGGTAGCAGCGACTTTCCAGGTCCCAGATAATCCTTTTCTTCAGGCATTCTGCTTGGTTTCTAAATTCCCTGTCCTGTAAAATAACAAAGTAGAGACTTCTGCTTTCTGTGTGTGACTTAGTTTCATCCTGCTCAATCTTTGGGGTACTGTTTAAAGATTTATTCATTTATTTTATTTGAAGAGAGACAGAGCTCTTCCATCCACTGGCTCACTCACTGAGTAGTCAAAACAGTGAGGTTTGGGACAGCCAGGAGCCAGGGACTCCATCCTGCTCTCCCAGTGGGCATGGGAGCCCAAGTACTTAGGCAGTCTTGCACTGCCCTTCCAGGCAGACCAGCAGGGACATACACTTGAACCAGCACTCTGACATGGGACGCCAAAGTTGCTGTGCCAAAACACTCTCCCGGGGGCATCCTTTTAATAAATTTGAACACAATATTTTCATTACTATACTACTGTAAGGATGATTATTATTGCATTTGCTAATATTGTTCTAAAAGTACAGGTACTTTATTAATAAAATCTATAAGCTACTTATGTAATCCCCAAACCAATCTGATGCTAAATACCAAATATTCATTTCACATAACCTCAATCAGTGACTCTCAACCTTAGATGAATATAAAAAGATCTAGGGACCCTGAAAAAAAATCAATATCTGAGAATTATTATTACTTTTTTATTTTTTAAAGATTTATTTTATTTTTATTGGAAAGGCAGATATACAGAGAGGAGAGACAGAGAGGAAGATCTTCCATCTGATGACTCACTCCCCAGGCAGCCACAACAGCTGGAGCTGAGCCAATCCGAAGGCAGGAGCCTCTTCTGGGTCTCCCATGTGGGTGGGCCGTCCTCGACTGCTTTCCCAGGCCACAGGCAGGGAGCTGGATAGGAAGCAGGGGCTGCCGGGATTAAAACCATAGGATCCCGGGCATGCAAGGCAAGGACCTTAACCATCACGCTGGGCCCAAATTAGTATTATTTTAAAAGCAAATACTTCATCATCAAGGTTTTGGTTTTTTTGTTTTAAAAATCATCACTTACTAAATTATTCTAATGTGCAATCACAGTTTAGGACTAGTGACTAAAACTAAAAATATAAAATATACATATATGAAATAGAATATATAAAATAAAATCTTTCATATAAATTAACACATAAATCTAAAGTAAGCAAGAATTGTCATCAATTATCATGAGAAAAGATAATACAGAATGTTATCCAAATACTGCTAACATTATCTCTACTCTTTAAAATATTCAAGTCAGATAATAAAAAGAATTCCACTATCCTTGCTTATAAACATTCCACTAATGAATACCAGCTAGTCCTAGAAACATTTACAAACTTATATCATTTTATATGTACTTAGCAAACATGTGCTGATACAATAGGTCTAAAAGGGAAGATCAATTTCAAAAACCAAAATATTCACCAATAGGAGACTGGCTAATTAAATTAGCAAATGTCCATACAGTGTCACAACATGTAGCAAGTACATGAAGAAAGGAATGCTCTTCACAAAGCATCATGAGAAAATCTCTAAGATTTACTATAAAGTTAAATAAAACAAGTTGCATAACAGTTTGTATAAACAGACATACCTTTCATTTGGGTAAAAATGTTACAGAAAGAAAAAAAAAATGTTACAGAAAGAACATTGTGTGTGTGTGTGTGTGCGCATAATACATATTCCCTTTTCCCCAACATGATTAAAAATTTCACAAGCCAAGCTTTTTTAAAAAGCAAAAACACTATATCCCCCAAGATAAAACAAAAATAGCAGCGCCTTCCAGATAAGTTCTAGTTACAAAAATAACAAGATTTTGAATAGTTCAAGTAAATCTGAACTCCCCAAAGAAAAAACAATTTTACTCCTGATGTCTGGGCTGATGTGCGGAGATAGACGCTTTTAAATCTGAGAAATAAACTTTTAAAAATTGCAATTTTCTCAACAGGAATAGACTAATGCAATTGTGGTAACCCTTGTTAATGTTCTTTTTTCTTATAAGTACTTGCTTTTTGTTTGATGAGCCAGTCAACTTCAAGTCTTGACTCCCTTTTGCTCTCTGCAAGAAAACTATTTTTTTGCTTCTTTCAAGATGCTTCTGTCTTAACCAAATATATTTCTTTTTAAATTTCTTTGTTTTTTTTTTTAAGTAGGTAGGACAGGCATTTGATCTATCACTTAAGATGCCCATGTACCGGGTTGGAAAGCCTAGGTTCAATGCCTGGCTCCAGCCCCTCACCCCAACTCCCTGCTGACGCAGACCCCAGAAAGCAGTGGCACTTGACCAAGTGATTGAGTTCTCAGTTTCCTGCTCTGGCTGCGGCCCAGCCGCAGACATTGTAGGCATTTGGGGAGTGAACTAATGGATGGAAGCTGTGTCTGTCTGGGCCCCTCTGTTTCAACCAAATAAATAAATGATTTTTTAAAAATGGATCTGAAAAGAAACAAAGGTTACTATTAGGAGAATAAAATGCGAAGAATTTAGGAATTAGAAACAGAAAAACTCACTGCATATATATATATATATATATATATATATATATATATATTTTACTTTGAACTGTGATGGTAGTATTACATAGGGAAAAATAAATTTAAAATAGATTTAAATCATTTTGTTTGCTGGAGTTCAAAAAGACATTTTCATCAGAATTAGATGCATAAGTGTTTTCTTTTGACTTATAATTGCTTCATTATTTTGACAGATATATATAAATCACAATGATTCACAAAAGGTTTATCATCTGTCAGTGCACTGAGTTTATCATAAAACCTCCACAATTTAGGTTCTCTCACCTCAGGGTGGTTGAGTTCTCCTTCTTCCTCCTCATAGGGACCACCAACAATGAACGCATCCGGAATATTATTAGCCCCTGGAGCCAAAATATTGGCAATAGGCCATTTTTTGGGCCGAGGAACAGGTTCTTTTTCCCCTCCAAGCTTCAGAATTCCATTCTTGAATAAAATAGGATAATCTTTCTACATAAATAAATAACATATATTAGAAAAAGTGTATATATTTTGAAATAAAAAGATTACTGAAGTGTTATTAGTGGGATGCTTGGTATTTTTAAGTTATTTTTATCTGAAAGGCAGATTTACAGAGAGAGGCAGAAAAAGAGAGAGAATCTTGCATTAGGTGGTTCACCTCCCAGATGGATACAATGGCAGGAGCTGAGCCCATCGGAAGCCAGGAGCCAAGAGCTTCATCTCGGTCTCCCATGTGGGTACAGGGCTCAAAGACTTGGGCCTTCCTCTTCTGCCTTCCCAATTCATAAGCAGGGAACTGGATCAGAGTGGAGTAGATGGGGCATGAACCACTGTCCATATGGGATGCTAGCACTACAGGCGGAAGATTACTGTGCTATACCACCGTGCCAACTCATTGAATGCTTGGTGTTGTCAAACACACAGGCTGCCTACTCATGGTCTGGTAAAAGCTGCAGAAGATGACCAAGCACATGGACGATCACATGGGTGACCCAGATGAAGCTCCCGGCTCCTGATTACAGTCTGGCTCGTTCTGGCCACTGTGGCCATCTACAGAGTAAATCAGCAGATGGAAGATACTTCTTTCTCCCTCTCTCTTTGTAACTCTGATCTTCAAAAAAAAAATAAATCGAAAAAGAAAGAAAAATGGCAAAGAGCACAAAATGAAAAAACTAAGAAAACTTCTATAATAAAGTACTGTACAAATTCAGTTCTATATGCACAGAAATAATCAATGAAACCAAACTGAAAACTTGACAACTTGAAATGTCATATATTTTCTACCTTAAGTGTGCATTAATAGAAATTACATGTAATAAATACTATGTACATAATAAACATGGTATAGATATATATTAGTAGAGCAACACTTTGCATGAATTCTTGGTAGGTGAGGAAGAGATGATTGTATGAATGCAAACATGCCTGAATCCAGATAACCATGTGAAAGCAGAACGTTACCTCTCCAAGGGATGGCACTTGCAGACCAACCATGTAGTTCTGCAGGGGCCCTAGGGGAATGAAGGACTCGGGTACGGAGTAGGCGGCCTCCAGGGTGACCTTCAGAAGGTTGCCCCCTAAGACCTGAGCTGTGGTCAGCAAGGGCTCCGCCACAAACACCTTAACTGCCAGACTGCACTGCTGGAAGAGAAAAGGAAGCAGCATATTGAAAACTGCCAGATGCCCTCTTTTTTCCACACCATCTCATTTGTATTTCGAGTCATTCCTGAAGACACATAATCCATACAGAGGACAAAAGTAACTTTCTCCAAGGTCTGTGAGTTGGAGTGAGAGTCCACAAAGAATTTTCTTCACTAGAGACCCTCCCATTCCATGATACTGAGGTAAAGTATGCATACAAATACATATGGAAGAGGAATTAGAAGGTTCTAATGCAAAAATATCAATGGCAGCTGCACAGGGGGTAAGCGAGACTAACTACTTTCATAGTTATTGCATATTTTATGATTCTTTTGGTGACTTAAACATGGTACTTTGTCAGAAAATATTGTTTCAAATATGTTTATAGCTGTATGTTTAGACATTTTTATATATCTGTATTTGTGTAGCTCTGACATTTTACACAGGATGTATACAAAAGAGGTTTCAGACGTATGTTGACTGCTAATTACATGCAAATTACTGTAGCTCTAGGCATATACAGATGAAGATGACATGCTTTCTTTCACCTTGAAATTCATGTTCTAGTTCCATGATTAATGACAAACACTGTAATAGAGATTTGTACAAAAAGGAAGTAATAAGTTGTCAGGTTGCAGAGAAGTAAAAAATGGTGACATCTGAGTCGACTTTCACAAAAGTGGAGAAATTAGCAAACTGGAGAAGCAGAAGGAAAGAGAAAATAATATTGCATAAAAGGGGGGACTGAAATAGTATGGGGTCTGTGTTGTGGTGCAATAGCCTAAGCTACTGCCTGCAGCACCAGCATCCCACATCACAGCACAATCCAGTTCTGGTGGCCCTCCACCTCTGATGCAGGTTCCCACTCATGCACGGGGGAAAGCCAAGTGTATGGGCCCCTGCCACCTGCATGGCAGTCCTAGATGGTGCTCTGAGATCCTGGCTCCAACCTGGATGATGTGCTCATTCAAGGAGTGAAATGACAGATGGAAGCTATCTCTCCCTCTCTCTTTCTCTCTGTATTTCTCCTCTCTCTTTTCTCTCAGTCATCTTTCAAATAAATAAATAAGTAAAATATTTTAAAAAACAAAATAGCATATTCAGTTCAGGTATATATGGGTAAATAGTTTAGAATTCTAGAACATGAAAAGAAAGAAGAGTAGTGCAGAGAGATGAGGTTGAAGAAGTGGATGGCTCCCCATTACAAAGGAGGCTAAGGAATTTGGTCCTTAACATGTAAGCAGTGAATAAATCCACAAACCACACCATACTAAGTAGAGGAACAGGTATGGTAAGTTTCACATTTAAATCACAGACAATCAGTGGGCGGGCTCAACTGGAAGAGGAGGCTTCATCAATGATCCAGCAGAGGGTCAACACTCGGGAGTGGTGGGTTAAGCCACTGCCTGTGATGCCAGCATCCCATATGGGTACTAGTTTGAGTTCCGGAGACTCCAGCACCAATTCAGCTCCCTGTTAATGCACCTGGGAAAGCAGCAGAAGATAGTTCAAGTGCTTGGGCCCCTCTAATCATGTGGGAGACCTGGATGAAACTCCTGTCTGTTTCAGCCTGGCCCAGCTCCAGCTGTTTCCAGTCTGTTGGGGAGTCATCAGTGGATAGAGCTATCTGTCCCTTTCTCTATCTCTACCTTTCAAATAAACATAAAAAAAAAACTACGATTTTAAAAAGCTAAGTAGGTCTGAGGAAAGATTCTGAGTTCAGTTTGGAAATAATGAGTTTTAAGTGCTAGTGGGGTATTGCTACATATAAATCCATAAGGCAGCTGTAAAATCTGAAATTCAGGAGAGAGGGCTCTCATCTGAAAGTGTTGAATTAGAAGTCTTCAACTCAGGCAGGCTACCATGCCTGTAAGTGTGTTAGACACTTTCATGGACTATTTAATCCACCAGCACACAGTTCAGAAGACATTCCCATGGTTAAAGCAAAGGAACCTATGCCTGCAATAAGCCCAGATGTCCCCCACACCACCAACATTTTATCACACCAGGTTATAATCCATGGTATGTATATTTTAAGTTCTCTAAGTGTGGGACTCAGCCTTACTTAACTCCCCAGAATCCAGCACTAAATGTATTATAAAAAGATCCCGAGTAAACAAGCTTCAGTTGAGTTTAACCTTAACAGTAGACAGACTTGTTGGAATAAATGGTAGACTGAAATGCTGAGGGTGAAAACTCTGATTACCTTAACACCTGGTCGAAGATTTTCTAAGGGTGAGCCCAGAACCGGGTGCAACGGAACCTTCAGTTCAAACGAACTCTCTCCTGCAGAGCAAACAACAAGAGAAGCAAAGGAAGACAAAGACAAACGTGTTCATTGTCACCTCGAGTCCTTCAAATTCAAGGCTGATTTTTCTGGATCTAAACTATATCCTTCTCCTTGGTATTTCTGTTTTGGGCAAATCACATATCTAACCTTCTAGCAAAGGAAGAAGATCCACCACCGCTTGGCCAAGAACCAAGGTCTTCTCATCTTTCTGCTTCTTTTCCTTTGGCAAAACTTCATTCATGGTTACTAGAAAAGTCAAAACAATGACAATGGACAGTCCTAACTCATCCATTAGATAATCAAGGTGCAGCATGCGCTGCACTGACAAAGAAATTTAAGAAAAATGAACTTTAAACCAGAAAAGGTACCAGCACAATGAATTGTGGTGGAACATATTAAACCACCAAGCCAGTAAATTTTAAGAAAAACTGGACTCTATGTCATAATCACACGTATGCACATATGTGATAAATGTGATTATATAACAGATTCATAGTAAGAATAATCTTCACTAGCTTAAAACCCTTAGGTATTTTCTATTCTATCCAATATAGAATCGAAATTACTGATATATTTGATATAGAAAAAAATTACTGGTGATGATTTTCCTCAATTCTAGGAATGACTGAAGAATCAGAATCTTGAGTTTGGAGACACTGCTCTGGATCTTTGTTGTTTAGCAGTCCTTGGAGTGCCCCTCAGACAATCCAGACATACAACAGGTTTCTCACAATAGCATTATTGTTTATGCTTAACGCTTGTTAAAAATTTTCTTTAAATATAGAAAAAAGTAAAACCGTGTAATGAATACTCATAAAACTACCACCTATATTCAACAATTGTTAACCACGCTGTTATAATTATTAAGGATACCTATATTTAAAATCTGTTTCTGCTTTTGCTTTTCATTTTTTCCTAATCTTGGTAATGGTAATAGAGACATAAAGAGGAGATGCCACCAGCTCAGGGCAGGGGATAAAGGCTGCGTGCTCAGTCATATATCAAAAGGTCTTTGACAAAAACAGGTAAAATTAGCATGTAACGATGACTCTGCCAGGAGCAGGTAGGAGCAAGGACATTGCACTATGCCTATGGAATGGAGGTGAACTCTGGGTGGGTACCCACCCCAACATCATCTACTATACACCCCAGAAGCCCCTCCTGACAGGTCCTCTAACCTGTTGAGAAACACAGGTACTTACAGAACACAGGTTTGTGGGCGATGTCATCTAAAGTGATTCCCCCTTCAGGATTAAACTCAAAACTGCTGGTGAAATTGTATTTTGCAGTTCCTTCTGGAGAAACGGTTATTTTGGCAGAGTCCCCCAGAACCACCTGATTGAATTCCGCACGAATAAAGGTAACTGGAGTTTCTCCTTTAAAGCCTTTCTGTTGGCAGAGATGTAGCACATCACAATCAGAGTTGGAATTTTCCTGCACAACTGGGGATCTATCTTGATTTGAGCTAAATAAAAAGCGTTACCCACTTGTTCACATCATACATACGAAATGGGCAAATAGATGCCATAAGCCGGAGGTGTGAAAAAGGAACGTGCAATACGTTTTACCCGATAATAACAACATGTGCTGGAACATTCAAACAACTGAGAAAATCATACATTTTGAAACAAAGTGGAGCTCATTAATTTCATCTGCTTCCAGAATGAGCTTTTTAGAGCCCCATAATACTGAACACTTTGCCATCTAATTATTCTCCTAACTTGGAAGCTACACTACATGACTATTTTTATCAGTTAAATTCATCTAATGAAATTAACCACAGGAGAAACTGGTAATTCACATCCTTCTCAGAAGAAAGGGAGAAAAGAAAATTACATATGAGCTGTTGCTGTCCAGGAAAACTAAATCCTCTTCTTCACTGGTTACACTTGGCACTCAAATTTCTAGGTATTTCAGACACACAGTAATGTGACTGATTGTGGGCCAACAACACGATACGGAGGATGGAAGTTGATAACCCATTCCTCCCACTGATGCCTCCAGACCAGGGGCTTTGAAGACTACCCAAAGCAACGTTACCACATCATATCCATCGGCCACGGTGATCTGCACCAGTCTGCCTGTGGCTGGCACCTGCTCCATATCAGCAACTGGGCAAAGTCCTTCTGGTTTTCCTTGGTCTCTGTTAAGACAATGAATCTGATTCCTCATGTACCAAAGGCACAAAAACCCGCACATTATACCACAAATAACCAGCCCCAGGACAGAGCCTAGGAAACTCCAGGCCCAGGATTTTTTTTTAACCCTTTTCCAACCTCAGCTGCTGGATACACAGTGTTCTCGCAATCTACTTAGAAGGATAATTCCATGGGATAGTGCTAAGAAGATTCTTATACATGCAATTAACCCACTAAGCACAAAATTACTGCAAGACAGAGAGAAGGAACACCATCACACCAGCCTCACATACTTCACAAATGTTTTTTGGTGACAAATTTTTTAAATCTCCAAAGCTCCTTTATAATACTATTTAATGTCTGTTTTACAAAAATGTTTTCTGAAAGCAATTAGGATGGCAGTCCTTTAGAAAACAAGCCCTGACAGACTTTTTTTAAACTAAAGGTTTATTTTCCTTGGAAAGGTAGATCAGATTTACAGAGAGAAGGGACAGAAAGATCTTCCATCGGCTGGTTTACTCCCCAAATGGCCACAATGGTCAGAGCTGAGCCGATCCAAAGCCAGGAGCCAGAAGCCTCCTCTGGGTCCCCCACATGGGTGCAGGGTCCCAAGGCTCTGGGCCATCCTCTAATGCTTTTTCAGGCCATAAGCAGGCAGTTGGATTGTATGTAAAGTAGCTGGAACACAACCTGGAGACCATATGGGATCCTGGCCCTCGCAAAGTTAAGGATTTAGTCATTGAGCCATCGCCCTGGGCCCATGACAAATTTTTTTTTTTAATTTGTTTATTTGAAAATCACAATTACAGAGAGAGGAGAGATGGAAATCTTCCACCTGCTGGTTCACTCCCCAGATGGCTGCAATGGTGGGGCTGGGCTAGACCAAAACAAGGAGTCAGGAGCTTCTTCTGGATCTCCCACTTGAGTACAGGGGCCCAAGCATGTGGGCTATGCTCTATGGCTTGTCCAGGCTCACCAGCAGGAAGCAGGACCAGATGTGGAGCAGCCAGCACATGAAACAGTACTCATACTAGACGGCAGCACTGCAGGCAAAGGCTTAACAGGTGTGCTACGCCGCAGCTCAGACCCGGGATATGTTAGACAGATGTACTGCCTAATTACAACACTAAAGACACAGAATTTCAAAACTGTGTTTGTGTTTTTTCAAAAGGTTCTGTTTTCTGACTCAATTCAATGTAAAATTTGGTTATACAACTCAAACATTTAATGAGACCATGCTATACATTACACTCCACAGCCTTCTGATTTTATTTATTCTGCCTCTTAGCAGGTACTCTGCCATTTCTGTCACCTCAAACCTCCAGCTCACTTGTTCAAAATCATATCCTGGGCTTCATCAGAACCTACATGGTGCTGCAAGCTTCCTTGTCAAGTGTACATCTGAAGTGCCCTTTTGCTGTCATCCTCTCTCTCTTTTAACCATTATTGCACAAATTAGGCCTTTGCTACCCTTCTGCTGTACTCTAACAAATGCCTTCTGTCCTGCCAACTCCAGTTTCTTAATTCTAATCCACTCTACTTCTATCACAATTGTTCCTTGCAAGCTGGTGCTGTGACACAATGAGCTAAACATCTGCCTATGGCACTGATAACCCACATGGGCACCACTTCTGGGAGGTGACCTGGAGCTAATACAACAGACAAAAGGGAATCATGGCAAAAGGGAGAGTGCAAAAGGCTGTGGGGAAGAGAGTGCTGGGAGGCAAGCCAAGCAGCTCAGTGGGCTTAGAGTACAGAGTGGGAACAGAGAGGAGAGGAGACTGGAAGGAGAAGCTGGTAAATGCTGTAACAACGTACAAAGTTCACTAACGTTCCATTCAACATCCTCAGAAACTTGAACAGCCTTGCCCCATCACCCGACCCGAGCTCCTACCTAGTCGTTATTTAAGATTTCAACACCTAGTCGATGTGACACGTCAGCATTAGTTCTTCCTCTTGCAATTCCTCCTCCTTCCCCCGCAAACCCATCCTGACAAGAGGAACGCTACTGACCCACTTCAAATGCCTCCTTGTCTAGGAGGTTTCCCGGTCAGGAGCACGTAACGCCTCACCTTCGAACGCCAGCAACACTTTATATTTCTGTGGTCTTTTACCAAAAGCTGTCTTATTTACAGTATTTGGGAGTTCAAAACTCCGTCGGAGGGCTGCCGGGCAGAACCCCAAAGATGCTCACGCTGGCCTCAGGGTGACAAGCCCCGCGCTGACAGGAGAGCCAGAGGCGGGCTGAGGGGCCTTCGGTGGGACCTGGTCCCCCGCCTGGTGTCGGGGTGTCGGGGTGTCGGGGTGTCGGGGTGTCGGGGTGACGGGGTGCGGTGGGGCCGCGGGGCTGAGGTGGGGGAGGCCAGGAAGACCGGAGTTTTTGAGGAGGGATAAACTGTCTTACCCACGGCGGCCGCAGTTAAGTTTTTCGTATCTATGGCAACTCACGGACTCTCGCGAGAACTTACTCTCCACAGTCACCGCGAGCTTGAGGCGAGACTCGCCAGCGCCCTGGAAACGGCGCGAGAGCCGCCGCCCCAACGCTGGGGGCAGCTGCTCTCCCTGAAGTCCGTTTTCCTGCGGTTCGATTGTGAATTTACTCGTATTTGTGTGAATTCCTCCATGATCAGGAGGAGAAAAGACCAACTAGAAAATGTATGTATAGAAAAGAGCCTTTAATAAAACCCCTTTGATAAAGGAATTTAAAGAATAATTAAGCGAAAAATGACAACGTGACAGTGTATTTTTAAGGGCCTCACAATGTTGGTTATCCAAAGTCAGGAACTTCTTCCAGTTCTCCCACGTGGGTGCAGGGACCCAAGGACCCAAGGACCCCAGGACCTGAGCCATCCTCTACTCCTCTCCCAGGCCACAAGCAGGGAGCTGGATGGGAAGTGGAACAGCCTGACACAGTGCAAGGATTTAGCGACTAGGCTATTCAGTCAGGCCCTCAGGAAACACTTTTGAGTCAATGTTAACCCAAAGTGTTAATCCACTCAAAACAGAACATTCAAGCGTTGGAATAGCAATATGCTATTGATGATATAATTTGGGAATTCCTCCCCATGGACCAAGGGATAACAGTGAACAGTGTGACCTGGGAAGTGTGGTTAACACCATCAGCCTTTTGGAGAGCACTGTGGGGTAGCTCCCACTCAGACACTCTGGGGACAGCAAACATCCTAGACAATACCAGCCCTGTGTTCCTACACCGTCAGACACAAAAGCCAGTAAACTGTTCCAGGTTCAAGGAGATTAAAGATAGATGACATCTAAATGCAATGTGGATTCCACTGTAGCTTTGGGAACCAGAGGACACTGCTGGGTTGCCACACTGTTAACAGGTTCTGTGCACTGGGTGGCAGTAAGATTTGCTACTATGGAAGGCTGTTTGATGTTATTTAGGTGATTGTCCATTTTAGGGCAAACACTGCAGTGTTTAGAATAAGGCGTCATGTCTGGATCATCTTCTCCAATTGCACAGAATGATGGCCCCTTTGAGTAAGGCATCTCGGTTCTTCTCTCCAAGTAAGGGTTAGGGGTGAATTTGTACTAAGCCCCACCACTTTGTATGACAATGCTTTTCCTGCATCGCCAGGCAGGTTAGAGTGAAGTCACGCACAGAGAACTGTTCCAGAAATTACTCGTGCTGTTGCTCTACTTAGTATTCGCTTTGAAACCTTAAGGTGGTGCTACTTCCTACTAACTACTCCCTACTAGGCTCTGAGGTGACTGAAAGCAAGAACTGTCTATTAACAGTTGTTCTGTGTCCCTGGGGTGTAGAAGGCCTGATTTTTAATTCAGTAGCAGCTTTGACACACTCCCAACAATAGCCAACCTATGGACTTCATAGGATTTTGGAAGGCAGAGTTTTGTGCAAAATCTTTTAAGATTTATAATTTTTTTCTTTATTTATGTAAAACCATGGGACCAGATTGAACCAGTTCCCATATAATGAAAGCTGTCTTCTGTGGGATCTTTGCTGATCATATTTAATGTGACTGGTTTTCTACAATGCAGTTTTATAAATTAGCAAAATTAATATTTTGAAGATTTTTATACATACTATACACATATGCCAGTTTAAAGTAATACATCATGGTTGTGTAATCAAAATGGCAGCTGACACCTACATGTAATTTGGAGAAAATAACAGAAAAATAAGAGACTTGAGGCCATAAAGCAATGGCATTAAAAGTCTTTATTATATAACAAGGCAGCAATCACATCAAGCCCTTCATAAGTAGGAATAGCTCATAAAGAGCAACAGAGTTCTGAAAAGAACTCAGAAGAGAAGATAGAAGTTTACCTAAAGATTCAAGGTCACTTTTCAGAGTGAGCATTTGGCACAGCAATGAGGACAGAACTTGGACGCCTGCATCCTGCACTGGAGGGCTTGGTTCAAGTCTGTGTGTCCAATGCAGATTCCTGCTCCTGTGTACCCTGGCAGGCAGCTCAGAGTGGGGCTGGACACACACAGGAGATTCAGAGTCCTAGCAGTCGGGGATATCTGGGGAGTAAACCAATGGATGGAAGACCTGTCTGGCTGTATGACTTTCAGATGAAGTGGAAATACATTTAAAACTTAAAAAAAATTTTTTTTTATTAGAAAGGCAGAGTGACAGAGCAAAGAGAGAAATCCTCCATCCCCTGGCTCACTCTCTAAATGGCTGCAATAGCTGGAGCCAATCCAAAGCCAGGAGCTTCCTCTGGGCCTGTTACACAGGGGAAGGGTCCCAGGACCTGAGCCTTGCTCCACTGCTTTGCCAAGCTACAAGAGGGAGCCGGATTGGGAAGTGGAGCAGCCAGGATACTAACCGACACCCATATGGGATACCGGCATTACAGGCAAAAGATTATCTTGCTATGCCACCACCAAGAGGTAATTATTTCTCCCCTTTGACATTTAACACATAAGATGGTTGTTGCTTCTCCCATGTCCTGTGGAATCTATATGGAGTATAGAAATAACCAGATGCCCACCCAGATTTTTAAGATTAGGGTTGATAAAGAGGGAGGAGACAACAAGATTCTTATTCAGCTCCTGAAAGCCAGTTAAGAGCACTTGGGTAACCAAATAATATACATAACACTTTATACTGGAATCTCATTCGTTTAGAATGCTGTTGCCTGCACAGCTCACACAGTACCACACAGTGTTCACTGGGGGGTTACTACCACACCCCAGGAAATCACAATAAAGTCAGCTTCGGGATTGAACACCAGAGTCACAAGGACACCAGCAAGGGTCTGTAATCTCCAAATAGCTTACGGTCTGCTCAAGTTTCAGATGAACTGCTCCTGTTTATCTGGGCAAACTTCACACTGCTTTAAAATTTTTTAACTTTTAAATAAAGTACAACATAGACCTAGGTTCATATGTTTAAAAAAATGATAGATAACCAGTCATCATAGGCTGGAAGCTGTTACGGGCACTTCATTCCCCTCCCACTGCTGAACTGGCAATCATGTTTTCAAACCCAGCCGGCTGGAGTCCAGATCAGTGTTTCTTTTTAACAGCGCCTTTTCCTTGTGTTTTGCACTAACAAGGTAAAGGTGATGAGCAACCTTTGTAAAAATTACTCAATTATTTAACAAGGGATTATATTGCTGTGATTTTATTCATTTTAACACCTTAACTGTAGTGACAGCAGCAAGAATCAAGACTTAACGTTACAAAAATTCTATTCCATGTTATGGCTTATGATGATTATACATAAAGGAAACAACATTCAAATTAAGGCAATGCCATGTGCACATCAAGCACACCATCCCACCGCAGTCCTGGGTGAAAAGCTCTTTTGGTTAGGTGACAGCAGGTATTGCTCCATGCAGCTCTGTCCTGGTTTTGTCCCGCCTACTGGCCAACAATGGCCAGAAGCAACTTCCGGTAATCTCCACTCGTGTCACCAGCAATCGCAGTGCCCAGAGTCTTTTGATACATCTGCGTGAACATCTGTTTTATCTGTACAAGATCGATCTGTGTGAGGAATGACATTTCTGATGTTAGACAAAAATGTTCAAAGGTAACTGGCATGTATTACAATTATTTTTTAAATAATGATGAGGGGCTGGTGCAGTGGCAGAGTGAGTCAGGCCACTACCTCTAATGCCAACATGCCATAGGAGGGCTAGTTTAAGTCCTGGCTGCTCTAACTCCTGTCTGATCCAGCTGCTTGCCAATGTGACCGGGAGAGCAGTGGAAGATGACCCAAATACTTGGGTCTTGCCTCCCACATGGGAGGCTCAAATGGAGCTTCAGGTTTCTGGCTTCAGCGTGGCCCAGGCCCAGTCCTTGAGGGCATGTGGAGACTGAACCAATGATGGGAGAGCTATCTCTGTCCCTCCGGCTCTCTCGCATCTTCTTTGCTGTTCAAAATGAATAAATCTTTAAATAATAATGATAGTATGTTAAAGGGAGGACAAAAGCAATAATCAGTGACTGACATTTGATAGGGAGCAGGTACACCCTCAGGGAAGAGGCGGCTCACTGCTCTGTGAAATCGCAGAGAAAGCTGGTAATGTTTTGTCTATTACCCGTCAAAATACTAATCACTTCAAAAACTGATAGGACGTAGATCAAAAACAAAGAACACACAAAATGTTGGTGAGGATGTCAAGAGATGGGAACACAGGTACGCTGCTTGTGGGGACGTAAAACAGTGCACTGACTTCTGAAAACAACACAAACCAGAATAGGACACAGAATTTCAGGATGATCTAATAAGCCTTTCATTCAATTTTACGCAGTGCAAACTGAACGACAAGAGTCGTCTCCTCTTGCACTAGTGCTTTCCACAGTCCCTCTCCAGGGAGGAGCACCTCCAGGCGTGGTCTCTGTGTGTCGCTGCTGCGGCAGAGGGCGCTCTCCTTAACATCATTCCTCAAGGGCAGACAGCCTGCTGAGGGCAGTTTAAGAAATCTACATCCAGAAGCAAGCAGCCAAAAAGAGCAGGCCTCTCCTCACCTCACTCCGGGTGACCACGATCCTGACGAGGGTGGAGTCGTCGGTGCCGGCCCCTTTCATGGCGTGGTACAGCCTCTCAGCGAAGAAGGCGGGCCGGTTCTGCGCGCACTTCACTGCAAGGCAGGGATGCTGCAGTTACCCCGGGCCGCTTTGACTGCTGCCAGCCTGTGTCTGATTGTCTTCAGAATGCTCCTCAGAAAACTGAGGTTTGCTGCAAATAGCCTCCCGCTAGTCTCGACTGTCTCACTGTCTTTCCAGCTGCATCAGACAGGCAGCCTTCTACTCCAGATTTTGGGGGGGAGGGGGGAAGGAGGGAAGGGGTAACAAATCTTACCTGCTCCATTGATGCAGTGAGCAAGAGTCTTTGTTTTACCACTTACAGTGTGAAAAGCCATGGCCACAGCGCTCACCAATATCTTATTAAGGACGAAATCCTGAATTCTAGAAGTCAAGACTATTTTATGGGGCCGGGCGCAACTGCGTAGCGCTTAAGGTCCTCTCCTTGAAAGTGCCAGGATCCCAGATGGGTGCAGGGTCTAATCCCAGCAGCTCCACTTCCCTTCCAGCTCCCTGCGCATTGGCCTGGGAAAGCAGTCAAAGACGGCCTAAAGCTTTGGGACCCTGCACCCGTGTAGGAAACCCAGAGGAATTTCCTGGCTCCTGGCTCCAGATTGGCACAGCACCGGCCGCTGCACTCACTTGGGAAGATCTTCCTCTCTGTCTCTCCTCCTCTCTATGTATTTGCTTTTCCAACAAAAATAAATAAATCTTTTTAAAAAATGATGCTCAGAGGTTTGAGAGGTTTTTCTCTTTGGAAAAATTTACCTAGTAAAATCTCCTGCAGAAGGTTAAGCACTTCAAACAGTTCATGAAAGTCTGAATTAAAAGACAAGTTAATGGCATATCTGATGTAGCAATTAAGGTGCCAGCTGGGATGCTAGTAACCAAGCTGGAGTGCTGGGGTTCGAGTCCTAGCTGCACTCACAGTGCCTGGTTCTTACTAACAGCAGTTGGATCTCTACCATCCATGTGGGAGATGTGGATTTAGTTCATGCCTCTTGGCTAGCTCTGTGGGCCTGTAGATAGTGAACCAGTGGATGAGAGTTCTTTCTCAAGAGAGAAAAGCATGAAAAAAAAAAAAAGGAATAAAAAGTAATTTATTTTACTACAAAAAAAAAGTGTTGAAAGCCACGCATAGCTTTTTCATGACATGTATTTCCATGAACTTTCTGCAGACTCCTCACGTGCATGGATTTCAAAATCTTTTGGAGCAGAATGAGATTACCTTTTCATTTCATTTGTCCACAAACTTTCTGAAGTACCCTAATATTTGTAAAACCTGCCACTGGTATGAATGTGTTACTTTCATCCTACATGATTCAAGAGAATGAAAGTGTTTCTCTTTATGATTCATGGGAATGAAATTTCTGTTCTGCTAGACTTCTAACAGACCACCAAAAACTGATTAGTTAATTGCAAAAGAGTAAGGGGTTTCACTGCATTGAGTACTAAAAAAGTGTGTTTTGCAGAAACTCAAAATTGTGTTTTCTAGAGTCACTAGCAGTTCCTTAGGACTTTTTCATTCTCCGTACAAGAAATGCTATAGTCTATAATCTTGCGTAATCCTCAAAAAAGGCGTGTAAATGAACAACAACTAATCCTGAAACAAACCTATTCGATTACATTAACCATTTGTAGGAAACTATACATAAAAATATAGAATGAGCTCAGCTTCTGCCCAAAAACATACTTGGGAAGCTTTCAAAGCCCCCATTCACTTATAAACAAAATTGAGCAAAAAACTCAAGTGTCTTACAGATGGTCTTCAAGCCACTTTCAATGTATCCAGAAAATTCACTGCCCACGCTCGCTAACAAATCTCGATTAGCCATCTGCAAACAAAAATCACAGGGTTAAATATGTTCGTGTCTTATAACAGAAGACAAGTCTTACAAAGAAAAGCTCCTACCCTGGCATAAGCCTCCATGGTGGCATTGAGCTGAGGAAAGCTTCTCGTGGCGAGGACCATGTTAAAGCAGGATTCGTCTGTCCCTAGCTTCCCCTCCCCAGCTTGATAGAGCCGCTGTGCATCCTCCTGAGCCATCTGGTAATTTACAGTCTGGTTCTCATCTCGATTGCCCTGAGAAAGAGAAAGGCAGCAAACAGGATAGAATTCAAGTTATTACCAATTTCTCCCCCAGCCTCAAGGGATGGGGGCCCCTAAAGAGGCCCATATTTCACCCTGGAGTATCTGGGGTACCCAGCACCAGTTTTGGCCACAGCTTTAGCTTCCCAGTAAGGCAGACACTGAGAGGCGCACAGCTTCTGTCATCCATGTCGTAGACCTGGATTAAGTTCCCAGTTCCTGGCTTTGGCCCAGCCAAGTCTCTGGCTGCAGTAGGCAACTGGGAAAAGAACCAGCAAACAGGATATATTTGTCTGTGTCCCTGTCTCGCTCTGCCTCCCCTCCTCAATCCCAAGAGAGACACATGAGCTTTTATAGAAGCCATAAATAACTAAGTTTTGCTGCACTGTGCCAATTTGTATACTGACCTCTTCCCTGGGGTTGGAGAAAGGGAATGATCAGCAGTGTAAGATTACACTGATATTTGGTTTCTCTCAAAAATAGAAACAGGAACCTATACACACAAAAGGCTTCCCCTCTGGAGTCTTGGAACCCAAAGAACAAATACAAACATGTTCCCTTGGGGTCTGCATGATGGTTAAACTGGCTAATCCTCTGCACGCAAGCGTCAGCATCCCAAAAGGGTACTGGTTCATGTTCCAGGTGTTTCACTTGCCATCTGGTGCCTTGCTTGTGGCCTGGGAGAACAGCAGAGAATGGCTCGAGTCCTTGGGCCCCTGCACTCACATGGGAGACCTGGAAGAGGCTCTTGGCTTTCAATTTCAAGTCAGATCAGCTCTAGCCATTGTGACCATTTGGGGCCAGTGGATAGATCTCTGTCTCTCTTGTTTAACTGACTTTCAAGTAAAAAATAATTTTTTTTTTAAATTAGAAAGCCAGATATACAGAGAGAAGGAGAGACAGGGAAAAATCTTCCGTCCACTGGTTCACTCTCCAAATGGCCGCAATGGCTAGAGCTAAGCCGATCTGAAGCCAGGAGCCAGGAGCTTCTTCTGGGCCTCCCAACTGGGTGCAGGGTCCCAAGAATTTGGGCTATCTTCAACCGCTTTTCCAGGCCACAAGCAGGAAGCTAAATGGGAAGTGGGGCCACCTGGACATGAACTAGCACCCATATGGGATCCCAGTACATGAAAGACAAGGACTTTTGCCACTAGGCTTCCACTCTAGGCCCCCAAATTAATCTTTTAAAAAAATAACAAAGATGCTCCTTAAAGATGGAAAAGAGCATCTGGTGCACTGAATACATAAAGGAATACTGCCAATGGGTGACTACACACAGCACAACAGGCAAAGGTGCACAGGAAAATCTTCCTAGTCGATTACCTTGGGATTCACTCACATAATACATTCCATTTGCCTAGAAAACTATTTCTCTCTCAAAACCTGGTAATGGGCCCTGCCTGAATCCTACAAACAACCATCACTTTATATAAGCTTTTTTAAATGCTGTTCAAAAATTATTTATTTCTATTTGAAAGGCAGATTTACAGAGGACAGGGAGATCGTCCAGCCACTGGTTTACTGGTTTACTCACTAAATGGCTGCAATGGCAGCAGCTAGGCCAGTCCAAAGCTAGAAGCCTGGAACTTTTTCTGGGACTCCCACATGGGTACAGTGCCCCAGGCACTTGGGTCAGTCTTCACTGCTCTCCCAAGCACAACAGTAGGGAACTGGATCAGAATTAGAGCAGCCATGACCAGAACTGGAGCCCATAAGGGATGCTGGTGCTGCAGGTAAAGGATTAACCCACTACGCCACTGCTGCATGGGCACCAATGCCCTGCTCTCTTAACAGCATGTAGGCAAATTCAATATCCTTCAACCCATTTGATTTCTTTGCTCATTTCCACAGCCACTCACTTTAACACGTTTTATTTATGCCTCCTTCAGTTCTTAAGTATTCCTCTCTAGTTTGAAGTCTTTTGAGACAGTTCAACCTTGTGTATTAGCAGGACAGCCAATACTGAGTATTTCATCGATATGATATTCTTTTGCCTCATCTCCTTCAAAACTCCATTCTCTTCTTCCCAGCGTGTTTTCATATGGAGACATTTTCTATCATATCTCCAGTGCGTCTGGGAAATCAGATAAGGAAGGTGCTAATCACACTGTGAACTCTAGCACACTTTTCTGCATATCTGGCTCTCCTCACATAATTCTCACCTCCTCTAACACCTCTGTGACAGTTCAGAATATCTAGAGTTGATGGCCCAACATAACTGGCAGGACAGTGCTAAGCTTAAATGCACACTTTCATCGCCATCCCAGCCACACAACCTCAAGTTAGCTTCTAATTTGATACAACCTTAAAGAAGTTAATTTTGAATTTCTTATAAAATTCAGATCTGAAGAAATAAATTTTAAGAGTAACAACCAGGATACCCACACATTAAACTGTAGGATTCCTCTTAAAGATGACACTACTGAAGGCAGCGAAATATTAAGAGAATTCAAGAATGCTCACTGGCATTGGACAATTTGTTCTCTCCCATCAACACACAAACGTGCTGTACTCACCTGGCACATGGACACCAGCAAACGCTCAAAATGCCCTGATGTATCGGCTCTGATGTCCTTTTCAAGGTCTCGTCCAAACTCTGACTGATAACATCTGACAATTTCTTGGATTTCCTGATTTGTCCTTGTACACAGAATCTCAATCAGTACACGTTCCTGAGTGCCCGCTCCCTAAATGAAACAAAAAGGGAATTACTGAAAACAATAACTTAGAAAGTGAGAATCTTACTGCCCCACCCAGTACTTCTTGGTCCTCTGGGATGGAAAAGCTCAGTATTTTTGGATGATGGGAGATAAGGTGCTTATTCAATTACTTCTAGAAATTCAGAACAGTCATTATTGATGGGTCTTTACATTTCAAATAGGACAAAACACAATACCTTCATGGCATTCCGTAAACTCCAGGCATCATAATATGTAGGTGGCATGAACAAGGCAAGGATCAGTTCTTCCATATTTCCACTTAACTCTGACTTGAGATCTTTGATTAAATCCTGCTCAATTAAAAATGGAAGGTAAGTCATAGACATTCCAAATGTTGATATCTAAATCTTTGAAGGAAAAGATGGAAAATGATATAAAATTATTTTTATGAAAACCTCAATTTCTGAACACTATACACTAAAAAATTAGTCAATGTGTACATGTGGAGTTTGTTCAGTTCAAAGAGCCACTCTATTCACTCTATCAACAAACAAGAAATTGTTATTGTGGTTCTGCTGTACCAAGTACAAAGACAAGAAACACATGAAATAAACAAATTAACAAGCTGATACACAGATATTAACACAGCATAAGAAAACAGTTTTGATTCCATGAAGAATTACAAAATAGTCATTATCTTAATTGGAAAGATAAATATTAAAATAAGATAGTACAAGGCAAGCTGCAGCCCAACCCCAGATGAGCAGCACAAAAATAACAGCAAATCTGAGGTTGACTAGAGGGCTTTGGGAAAGCTGGTATTCCAGACCTCCTGAAAAGGTAAACAATAGCAGGCAAAGAGAAGTAGAAAGGCATGAGTCAAGAGCAGACACAGGATATCTACCCTGTGCATTAAAATCACCTACAGAATTAAAAGAGAGAAAAAGAGAGAAACAGAGAGAGAAACCCATGACTGAACCCAGAAATCCTGTTTTTTTCTTTCTTTTTTTTTTAAAATTCTAAAAGAGATTATGACCTGGGCCTGGTGCAGGAGCTTAGTGGTTAAAGTCCTTGCCTTGAATGTGCCAAGGTGAGGTGGGCCATACCAGACTGGGTAGAAGCACCCTACCAGCATACGTGAGAACCAGGGAGGGAGGGGGCAAAGCCGGTAGGGGGAATGTGGAGGGCTCCCCTGCTGGACAGCCACTCCCACTGGAGAATGTGAGCTGGATAAGGGCAGACCAGACCAGGCAGGGCTACAATACATGTGGGCCTCATGTGAGCTAGATCAGGGAAAAGTCAGGCTGGGCTGATTGTTCCTACAAGCATATGGTACAAGCATAAATTACAGTGGGTGAGGGTTAGTTGGGCTTTGCTGCAGCATCAGCTGTCAGAGGTTGACACTGGGGGCTAAATCTGTCAAGTTAAACTCCAGAACCACCTGGAGAATGGCAGCAATTCAGAACTGTTGAACTATCAAAACTGCATGAGCAGGACCCTCAGAGCGTGCTCCATGTCAGGGACCTGGGATTGGTGGGAGGCTGGGTGGGGCTTTTCCCTTTATCTCTTCCCTTACTCTGGATACAGAAAAAAATAATATTAATGTGGAAACAGTCTTACCCACTTTCCTGTAGCCCTTGAATCTTTGTGTCCTAATCAACTATGCAAAGATTATAAAAATAAAAAAATTTTTTTTAAACTGTAAAGTAAAAAAAAAAAAAAAAAAGAATATGGGGGCTGCTGTTACAACACAGTAGCTTTTAAACTACTGCCTGTGTCACAGCATCACATGTAAGTTTAGGTTTGAGTTCTGACTTCTCACGTCCCAAACCAGCTCCCTGCTAATGTGCTTGGGAATGTAGCTAAAGACGATCCAGGTGCTTGGGCCTCTGACACCCAAGTGGGCGTTTCTGGCTTCAGCCTGGCTCAGCCCTGTCAGTTGCAACCCCATCTGAGGTATGAACAAGCAGACTGAAGCTCTCTTTCTTCCTCTAATTCTGCCTTCAGATAAGTGAATATACCTTTTTTTTCTCGATGTGAAGAATGAAATAAAAAATGACTGCACAGCAGGCTATAAGAGTAATATTTTATAATAACAGGCCAGAAGAAGAAATGATTGGAAATTTAAAAAAAAGCAAGGCTGAATTCAGTTTTAATACAAAAGCAACATGTGAGAATATTCAAAGCAATGTAACACAAGCTAAACACAAAGAAAGAAACATATGACATGGAAAGTACCTTTGTGAGAGAAGTTGAATCTTAAGGAAAGGCAGGGTTTGTGTAACAATAACCTATCTTAAGACTAAAATAGCAGATCTGACCTAGATAGAGAAAGGCGGAGTGGAACAGACAAGGTGAGATGATCTTTTGGGCCACTATCCCCATCTTGGGAAAAGTAAGCCAGACTCAAAGGATGTTAGGAGAATTTCAGGACTGTTATTGCAATGACAAAGCAATCTATCTAGTTGTTGCTCTTATTTCTGAGGACTAATGGTACATTTAGCCACAGAATTTTGCTACATTATTTGTTAGCCAACCATTGCACAGTCACTAAGCAGCTCTTGTTCAGGAGAAATTGGTGCTGTAAATACAAAGAAGAAATTGGCATGGTTTGTCCTAGGTGAGCTCCCGGGGGTGCAACTGAGATGAGGGACAAGTAGAGGTTTCACAAAAGTGCTATTAGACCCAGAGGAAAAAGCAGTTAATAATTTTGCCCAGGGCAGCGAGAGAAGCGTCATAAGGGTAGCTGATATTAAGCCAAATGCTGAAGTTGTTTCATACAAAAAGAAAGAAAAACCGTGTTCTAAAAAAGAACATCATGAACAAAATGTGGAAGTAGAAAAGATCATGTTTTGTTTTGTTTTCAAGTTTTATTTATCTGAAAAGTAGAGTTACAGGGAGAAAGGGACAGACCAAGAATCTTCCATCTGCTACTTCACTTCCCACACGGCCACAGTGTCTGGGGCTACACCAGGCCCAAGCCAGGAGCTTCCAGTGTCCCTGGCAGGTGCTCTCCCAGACACTCTAGCTGGGAGTTGCGTTGGAATTGGAGCAGCCAGGTCTCAAAACAGTGCCCATAGAAGATGTTGGCATTGCGGGGAACAGTTTAATCTGGTGCACCACAGTGCCGGTTCCAGAAAAGATTATCATGTGTGCAGAGAAAGGGAAGTAGTTCATACAATCATTATACATAACCTGTTTACAGACAGGGAGAGGAGAAGACAGTACCAAAGACCAAGAGTAAGGATATGTAGTAAGACTTGAATACCATTATAAATAGGAAGCTGAGAATCAAGGTTGTGTAGTCATAATCTACTTGTTAACTGAGCATCTATCACATACTTGACATGGAAGTATAAGTATTGCAGAGTAAAAAGGTTTTCGACAGAAATAGTGAATTGATTCTTCCTAGGGTCTACCTAGTTGTCTTTCCCTTATACCACTAATAAAAACACTGCATCCAATCTGCTCTGATAAAACATCTACACAAGCCTGCTGGTACTCGCCCCCCAAAAGGAAAACAAAACATACCTTCCCATACATGGTTTTAAAAGCTGCTTTAATTTTTTGTCTCTGATCGTTGGACCGGTTGGCAACCACATCCACAATGGCCTGCTCGTCCGTCCCTGGAAGAACCACTCAGTGAGTAAGGACAGCCTGGGCTCAGTGTTCCTCAAGACAACCTGTCACAGTGCTCACACAGAAAGCACTGGGTGTCACATCCGACTAAGGCATGCACACCCAGGCTGCCACAGAGGCTGGGTTTACTTGAGAATCAGTCACTTCAGCGTATTAAAAAAAAAAAAAGACAAAAAACCCATTCTCCTTACCAAATCCCTTCATTGCTTTACGGAGAATTTCCGCATCTCTCATGGCATCGAAGTTAGCAGCTGGGTAAATTGTTCCTTGAGTGCCTTGAGTCATCGCAGCAGGCTGAGACCAAAACACATATAAGCAAAGTCAACGTTCCCTATTGACAACAAAGCAACTTGAAGACTGCCAGACGTCGTTCTTATGTGGCAAGGCCACTTCTTTGGGCTTCAGGTCAAGCATATGAGTATTTTGTTAACAGAGTGTATCCTAGAACAGACAGGAGAAACCTGCTGCTCTTCAGGGCCGACTAATTATCTCTTGCCAACTGACGGCCAGACACCCAGCTTTCAGGAGACAAGAAAGTCTCATGAAAAAAGAGTCACAATTTTATGCCTTTTTGGTAAAACAGAAAAGAAAAAAAAAAAGAGAGATTGATACCAAATAGTGTAACATAAATGATAATATCTGATTTAAAGAAAGAGTAGATAGCAATGGTTTTGGCAAAATCAGTTCGAGTGTCTAATGTTTTAAATGTTTTATTAATTGATACTTATTTTATTGATGATTATTTTCTTAGTTGTTCCTTTACTAATATCTTTTCATTTCCTATAAGGATCCTGATTATCAGACATGAAATACAGCATTTTACAAAATATAAAATGAAGGTGATGATCAGAGATTCAGAGAAGTACAATAGCCTTCTATTTTATAAGGGAACAAATTAAAAGTGAATTATGGACAGTATTTTTTTGCTGTTCATAAAATACAATATTTTAAAATATTTAAATAAAAATATGTAGGAATAAAATAACAATATGTAGGAATTTAACAATGACCATTTGGCAAATGCCACAGCAAAGTGTTTCAAGTAAGAACCATCCATGGATGCTAAAACTGTGGGGTAAAAGAATCCGGAAAACTATTCCTGAGCAGTTTCTAAATCACAGCAGAGGAAAGCTGCAGGTACCATCTCAGAGAAATGACCACAAACATCACGGATGGAATACATGGAGTAATTTTATAAGTGAATCCTGGGTAAGCATTTTTGTGGTATTCCTGCCAAAAAGGCATATCCTAAATTCTATATTTGGGAAACATCAACCCCAAATTACGGAACAGTATTCAAAAGGTGCACTTTGAATGTGTCAAGCTGGTGAACAACAGAGTGAGAAACTGTTTCAGAATAAAGCAGATTTAACAGACAAGACAATAAATATAATATTTTACCCAGGATTTGCTTCAGAGGCAGAAAAGGGAAATTAGAAAAAATGATGAAGAATAAAAAAGAAAAAGGTAGTAAACGTGTGCTAATACTACTTACTGATTTTGATTATTGCTTTCTATTCATGTAGAGATTGACATTTGTCGAATCTGAATAAAGAGTATACAGAAATTTGTGGTACTGTTTGTAGCTGTTAAATCTGGTATTATTTCAAAAATAAAAACTAAAAATCTTACAAGACAACTCAATGGTTTTTTTAAAATACTGAAGGCCAATTCAGGGCTTACAAAGGATGGAATGGGGCATGATGATTCCATACAAGTTTTTAAATATTTTTAATTATTGGGATGGGTACTGGGGCACAGCAGGCCCCACTTGGGACATTCACATCCCATGTCACAGAGTGCTGGTTTCAGTCATGGCTGTTCCACTTCCAAAACAGCTTCTTGCTAATGCACCTGTGTGGTAGCAAATGATGGCTAAAGCACTTGAATCCCTGCCACACACATAGGAGACCTGGCTTTTGAGCTTGGCCTGGTACAGCTACTGTGGTCATTTGGTAAGTGAACCAGCAAACAGAAGTTCTATGTCACTATGCCTTTCAAATAAATTTTTTTAAAAATTTAATTTAATTTTATATAACCCAGTGTCAGTTAGAGAACAAGAACATCTTTCAACAGACATTCAAAAAAAATTTTTTTATGGTCAGTGATTCTTCCCATTTACTTCTATTTTTACACTAACATTTAGTTCTACTAACAAGCCTAAGCATCCATCTTCTACTAGTTTCTAAGCCAACAATCTAAGCAGGGAATCAAGAAGAATTATTTTATTTCAAAGTAAGAGTTACAGGAAGAGAGAGCTCTTTCATCCACTGATTCACTTCCCATATAGACACAAGGGCTAGAGCTGGGCTGCTTCAAAGCTGGGAGCCAGGAATTTCTTTCGGGTCTCCCACATGAGTGCAGGGCCCAAGGCTTTGGGCCATTCTCTGCTGTATAAAACTGTTTTCAATACCTTAAGTCCTCAAGGAAGTGATGAGAGACAAACACATGAGAAATTGGAAACAAATAAAGACACATACAGGTGACCTAGTGGTCAGTGAACATTCGAAAACCTTACTCACATCACTGCTATAATCCAAAGAAACAGGAGAGAAAACAGGATAGGAAGAAAAGGACTCTGTAGTGATCTGAAAGAAGAGTGCAGAGTTACAAAGGTAAACATGGAAAACAAATCACTCTGCAGCAATCACTGCCAGAAATACCATCACCTAATCAGTCAAGTTGCTAGTGAAAAGTGCTTACTTGGAATAGAGAAGCGGCAAAAGAACTAAAACCAGTGCCAAGAGTACAGGTGAATCTCTAACAAATAGTTCCAAGCACCGTCACCTGTGAGAAGGACCTGTGACGTGTTGTGAATGCCATCAAGAGCAAGCCTAAGGCAGGTGCAGCAGAGTGCACAGGGTCTCAAGTTACACCGACCAACCGACCCTTTCTTCCACCTCATGCCCAGAGTGGGACCCTTGTCATTTTCCAGACTAAATTTAAAAGATGGGAGCCAAATTACCTGACCAGGGTAAGGAGATGGTCCTCCAGGATATTGAGATGGCACCTGTCCTCCCGGAAAGCCACCTGGATGTTAGAGAACATGTTACAAACAGATTTTACTGAATTTCTCACAACAGTGTTGACTAGTGTGAATAAATCTACGAGGATCTTCACATTGTGTTGTGGGTAATGATACTTAAACTTATGCATTTACTGATTCTAAAGCCAACACAGATCATCAGAACCTTTTTAATGTTCTATAATTAGATCTTAACAAATTGTACTCTTGTATTTGAACCAGACTGAGTTCTGATCCCATCTGGAAGGGTTGTCAGGAGATAGTTCTGGGGGTGGTATCATCTGTGGTACATGAGTGGGCAGAGAAGTTCCTGTACGTTTTGCTTTTTAGCTTTACAACAATTTTTTTCATTAAAAAATGGTCCTTATCTCCATCTTAAAAATTAAGTTTTTGTGCTGATGTATTTCAAGAAATCACATACTTAAAATTATTACTAGAGAAAAACCTGCAAATGATTACTGAAGACAATCCTAAATATAAACTAAATTCTCTCAGGAGCAATAGAAACATTCAAAATACCACATACTGCTTTTGTCTGGGTAGCTGTACCTACCAGGTAGTGGGACCTGGGCTGGGCCACCACCGTAGGACTGTGAAGGTGGCTGTGGATAGCCAGAAAAGCCTGCTCCACCTGGTGGGGCTCCAAATCCCTGGCCTGGAACAAGAGAAAGAATATCCAATAAAGTTGCAATTCTCATGATGGCTGAGAAACTTTAGAAAGCTGTCTACTGTTGATAGTGGAACCAGTCCCTGCTTTTTCTTACCAGTTCCTTTGTTTTTATAAAAAAAAAAAAATAGGGCCAGAACTGGGGCACAGGTATGTTGAATCACTGTTTATGATGATGGCATTCAATATCAGGGTGCCAGTTTGAGTCTCAGCTGCTCTGCTTCCAATCCAGCATCCTGCCAATGTACCCAGGGAAATGGAGGAAGATGGTCCAAATGCTTTGGCTTCTGCTGACCATGTGGAAGATCAGGAATGAAGAGGGCTGGTGCTTGTGACATGGTTTGTTATGCTAATGCCTTTATCCCATATGAAAGCCAGTTCAAGTCTTAGCTGCTCTACTTTTGCTGTGCCCCACTTCTTTTTTTTCCCCTTTTTTCTTTTTTTTTAAGTTTTATTTGTTTTAATTGTTATTAACATTGTATTATGTGATACAGTTTTATAGGCACTGGGATTCCCCCCACCCCTCCCACAACCCTCCCCCCATAGTGGATTCCTTCACCTTGCTGCATAACCACAGTTCAAGTTCAGTGGAGATTCCTTCATCGCAAGCATATACCTAGCATAAAGTCCAGCATCTTATTGTCCAGATGTGCCCCACTTCTGTAAGATGCCTTTCAAATAGATCTTTACAAAAATAAAAACCAGCAAATGGAAGATCTCCCCATCTCTATTTCTCTGCCTATCACTTCACCTTCCAAATAAATAAACCTTAAATTTTTTTTTCTAATAAATGGAGGGGCAGGCAACTCACTTAGCTAATAAGATGCCTGTGTCCTATTGTGGAGTGCCTGGATTGGATGCCTGTCTTTAGCTCCTGTTTCCAGCTTCCTGCTGATGCAGATCATGTGAGGCAGCAGCAGTAATAGTTCAAATGATTCAGTTTCTGCCATCTAAGAGGTAGACCTGGATTAACTGAGTTCTTCGCTTCTGGTTTAGCCAGCATATACCGGGCTGGTGTAGACATTTGGATATGAACTAGCAGACAGGAATACATGCTCTCTATCCTCAAATTTTAAAAATTACAAAAAATAAAAACATTAAAAACAAACTTCAGGGCCACCATTGTGGCACAGTAGGTAAAACTGGTGCCTATGAAATAGGCATTGCAAATGGACACCAGTTTGTGTCACATCTACTTCATTTCCAATACAGCTGCCTGCTGATGTCCTGGAAAATACAGGGGAATCTGCTCAAGTGGTTGGACTCCTGCCTTGAGACTCCACGTGGGAAACCTGGATGAAATTCCTAGCTTCAGCCTGGCCCAGCCCCAGCTGTTGCACCCACCTGGGGAGTAAACTAGAGGATGAAGGATCTCTGATTCTCTTGTCCTCTCTGAACCTGTGCCTTTTAAATAATTAAAGTTTAAAAATACATAAAAGGGGGATGGTGTGATAGCTCAATTGACTAATCCTCTGCTTGCAAGCACTAGCATCCCATATGTACACCAGTTCACATCCAAGCTGCTCTACTTCCTTTCCAGATCCCTGCTAATGGACTGGGAAAGCAATAGAGGATGGCCCAAAGTCTCCACAGGAGACCTGGAAGAAGCTTAGCTCCTGGCTTTGCTTCAGCTCAGCTCCAATCATTGTAGTCATTTGGGGAGTGACCCAGCAGATGGAAGATTTTTGTCTCTTCTCTCTAAAATCTGCCTTTCCGAAAAATTAGTAAATCTTAAAAAAAAATAGTAAGTAAATAAATAAAAAGAATTTACTTTATTCATGGTCCTTACTAACTTACAACACAAAAGTGCTAGCTTCTGCTATTCTGTCTTTTGGTGAGGATGGGGTGGCTAAGGCTGTCCTAAAGGTCACAGACATGCTAACTATAGCATCTTAATTGGTTTTGAAGATCACAAACTATCAAGCATAGTGTCATATGCCATTTTTTTATTACCAGTAAATTCATTCCAATTCTCTTCTCAGTGAAATTTCTGAGATTGCTCCTAGAATCCAGGCCTTGTGAAGCAGGTTTATCCCTCCACCTTGCCAGCTAGGGTCCTTACTGTCTAAGATTGGATAAGAGAATCCCCTGGCATCAAACAGAACAAACTGGAATAAAGAAGGAAGAGAGAAATTTAAGAACAGTGTGCTAAATTATTACTGAATCCCCATCCCATAACTCACCTCCAGGGTAGGACGGAGCTCCGCCAGGTTGTGGGGCACCAGGATAGCCTCCAGGGGCTGGATAACCACCAGGCGCTGGGTAGCCTCCAGCTCCGGGGTAGCCACCACTTGGTGCAGGTGGGTAGGCACCTCCTCCCATTGGAGGAAAGCCACTAGGATAAGGATATTGACCCGGAGGGGGGAAAGATGACTCCTGACCTGCAGGCTGGAAAAATCACAGTAATGTTCAAATGAATGTGATCATTGACAAGTGTGACCCAAAGAGAAATAGTACTCATCTTAAAAAAAAACAACAAAACAAAAAACCAAGTCACTGGCACTGTGGTGTAGAGGGTTATCAGCTACAATGCCAGCATGCATATGGATGCCAATTCATTCCCTGATTACTCCATCTCTGATCTAGCTCCCTGCTAATGTAGCTGAGAAAACAGCAGAAGATGGCCCAAGTGCCTGGGCCCCCACCTATATGGGGGAACCAGAAGAAGCTCATGGCTCCTGCCTTCAGCCTGACCTACCCATGGCTATTGTGGCCTGTGGGGACTGAACCACCCCATCCTGCTCTCTCTGTAACTCTTAAAGAAATGAAGGATATATGCATATTATCCTTAACTTGTATAGGTCCCTCCATCTATTCTCCTGGGATGCACAGCAGCCCTCCATTATAAGCATAAAACAAATGTCTAATTCTTACACATGCCTTGGCAAGGAGTTCCGTCTCCAGAGCATCAAAACTATCAATAATGGTGGTACTTAGCAAACTTGTAAAATGTACTCCAAACACTCAGTTTCATAATTACAAATCCAGGGGCCTCTGATCCATTGTAATTTGCTAGCACTGAGTCAAGTCCTTTATAATTTTAACCTTATAACACAAGGTTTAAAAATCAATAATTCATGGGGGAGATTTAACTTACATGTAAGTTTTAAATCAAACAACATGTAACATTTCTTTTGTTTTTTTTTTAATTTATTTTTACTAGGAGAATCAAGATGGCAGAATAGGGTAAGGATGAAGCAGAGAGGACACATTCCAGGAAATAGGAGAGGACAGAAGAGCAGAGGGGTACCTGGAGAGTGTCAGACAAAGGAAAGCAGCAAAAACAATGGTGTGGTGTTGCAGTGACTATTACTCCAGCGGCATTCAGCAAATGGCAATCTGAACTCCACTAGCAACCAGGTGGGAAGGGACTTTAGGAGCTTGGGAGGTGAATCCAGACAAAGAACCCTCCGTCCTGCTGGTCTGTTTGATTTGACCAGGAGCAGAGACTGAGTGGCAGATCACAGACGGGTAGTGCGAGAACAGGGTGGATTTCACAGCCCAGTCAGCCCCCTGGGGAGCCAAACTGGGTGCCATTTTGCCTAAGGAGGCAAAGGCAAGGGGAAGAACTGAGCATAAACTGAGCTCGGAGTGAACTTGTTTTTGATTCAGTTAATGGCAGCAACACAGCATTCTACAGGTTCCACCTAAGACAGGTCTGGGTGGCCCTCAAACGTGATGGCCAGCAGATCAAGAACTCTAGTAGGGGAATTTCTGGTGCCACTTTGTACACTGTGGCAAAAGTTTAGGACTGAAGGACAACGGTGAACTGCACATGTACTGAGCTCATGAGAACTCACTAAGTTCAGTGAATTGCACTGGTCCCACAGGAAAATAATACGGTATATGGCATCGTATGGGTCAAAATAGGCCCGTGTGGCACCCAGACCTAATGTGCAGCAGGTTCCGGCAAGATCAGCACCACCAACAACCTAGCTATATAGGACACCTGGTGTCTCCCTAATCCTGGGACATGCTCCAACTGGAAGAGGGAGAAAGGTTGTACAGACAACAGTGCAGCCTCAGCATGATATCACAGGAGGTGGAGACTGGTAAGCCAGGAGTTGGGGCTACAGAGGCCATGGTGGAAACCTAACATAAGAACCCAGACCTGGAAGTCGCTGGAGGGAGAGGCACAATTGGCTACAAGCAAAGAGTTGTGTACCAATGGAAATAAGTAAAATCGAATTGTAGACCTGTGGATGACAGAGCTTAGAAACCTGCCCCAAGCAGAAGAATCTGATAACTAGAAGTGCAATGACCAAGAGCAAAAGAAAAATCAGAGGCACAATGAATATTACTGAAAATTCTCCTGCAAAGCAGCAAAAACCTTATGCCAACCTCCGAGTTAACTCAGGAAGACATCGAGAAAATGGGGGATACAGAATTCAGAAAACTTATTATAAAGTTTCTGATCAAAAATGAGAAGCACATACGAGAGTTCAAAGAATTTAAGGAATATATTACACAAGAAAAATCAACAATAAAGCAAATCAAGGCTGATATATCAGAAATTAAGAACACAGTAGAGCAAATTAAAAGTACAATGGAGAGTGTCCAAAATAGAATGAAGTAAGCAGAAGGAAGAATCTCAGAATTGGAAGATATTTTCTGTCACCAGGGGGAAGCAAACAAAAAGCTGGAAGCAGAGCTGGATCAGGCAAAAAAAAAAAAAGTATTCAAGAATTGAAAGACAGTATTAAGAGGTCAAATATCAGAGTTATGGGAGTCCCAGAAGGTGCAGAAAGTGAGACTGGTTTTACAGATATATTTAATGAAGTAATAAGGGAAAATTTCCTTAATCTAGAGAAAGAATTGGGATATTACATCCAGGAGGGGCACAGAACTCCCAACAGGCTTGATCATAAGCGATCTTCACCAAGACACATGATCATCAAGCTCTCTTCAATCAAACATAAAAAAAAAGATCCTTAAATGTGCACATGAAAAAAATCAACTGATATAAAGGGATGCCAATTAAACTCACAAGAGACCTCTCACAGGAAACTCTATAGTTAAGAAGAGAATGGAGTGGCATATTTCAGATTCTAAAAGAAAAAAATTGTTGGTCCAGGATAACGTATCCAGCAAAGCTTTCTTTTGTCTTTGAAAATAAAATAAAATTCTTCCACAGTAAAGAAAAGTTAAAAGAATTTGCCTCTTCCAAACCTGCCCTACTAGTGATACTTCAAGATGTTCTCTTAACAGAGAGGAGGAATAGCACCCAACAAAACCAAAGGCAAATGAGAAGAACATCCCAGTCAAATGACAACAGAAGACTAAACCAATGAACAACCCATTCCTAAAACGACAGGACCAAATTACCACCCGTACATATTAACCCTGGAAGTAGTTCGCTTAAGCTTAATCAAACTTAGTCATAGATTGAGTGCACTGGATTAATAAACAAAACACATCTATTTGTTGTCTAGAAGAGACATATTTTACCAACAAAAATCAGCAGAAGCTATATCTCATGGATTTTGATGTTTTTGTTTTTGTTAGTTTCATCTCTTCAAATTAGTTTCTTGTGATTAAATTAAATGACTCAGATCATACAGTAGCATCATTTTCTTCAAGAGGGTTCTTGATTTTCTTTTTCATTTCTTCAGTGACACATTAATCTTTCAGTAACATGTTATTTAACTTCATGGTGTTGTTAATTTTTTTTCTTCCTGTTGTTGATCTTGTGTTGTGGCTTTTCATTTAAGGGGATTTATAATAGCTGTGCAATGAGGACTGTCACATCTAGTAACATGTTATTTAACTTCATGCATTATAAATTTCTATTTTCTACCTATTGTTGATTTTGTATTGTGACTTTTCATTTAAGGGGATGTATAGTAACTGTGAAATGGAGACTAATATATCCATATGTGAGGATACAATGTAGTATGCATTTCTACTTCCAGACAAAGATGGACTTAGAATGAAACTGTTTACTATATCTTGACAATAGGATGCTGGACTCTCTGCCAATGTCCATGCCCACAATGATGGACATATGACTGTGTATGAAGAACTATACTTTAGCAATGACATAGAAGAACTAGCTGGTGAGGGGAACTGGGGAGGGGTTAAGACAAATCCCAGGAGCCTATGGAACTGTATCCTAAGATGATAAATAATAATAACAATAAAACATTGTTCCTAAAAAAAAGAAGAAGAAAAAAAAAACAAAAGAAGTAAAGGTGACCTGCCACTACCCCTTCTCCGACTCTGTCCTCTCTGAACAGATCTGTATTCCTGTGGTTGTATGAGGTTCTTATTTAAATAAAGAAGCAACTTGTTTCTAAGTATTAAAAAAAAAAAAGATTTATTTTTACTGCAAAGTCAGATTAACAGAGAGAAGAGACAGAGAGGAAGATCTCCAATCCACTGGTTCATTTCCCAAGTGGCTGCAATGGCGGAGTTAAGCTGATCCAAAGCCAAGAGGCAGAAGCCTCCTCTTGGTTTCCCATGTGGGTACACGGTCCTAAGGCTTAGGGCTGTCCTCTACTGCTTTCCCAGGCCACAAGCAGGGAGCTGGATGGGAAGTAGAGCAGGCAGGATATGAACTGGAATCCATATGGGATCCCAGGACATGCAAGGCGAAGACTTTAGACACTAGGCTACCACACCGGGCCCAGCAAGTAACGTTTTTCACATATACATTTTTAAAACTTGATCAAAATCCAGGTTTCATGTAAAATCCAAGTGTCTTAAAACTGGTAATAACTGGGTCAAGCTCAATGGCTCAACTGACTAATCCTCTACCTTTGAGCACCAGGATCCCATATGGGCGCAGTTCATATCCCAGTTGCTCTACTTCCCTTCCTGTTCCCTGCTTGTACCTAGAAAGGCAGAGGAAAATGGGCCAAAGCCTTGGACCCTGCACCCACGTGGGAGACCTGGAAGAGGCTCCTGGCTCCTGGCTTCAGATTGGCTTAGTTCCAGCTGTTGCCGCTTGGGGAGTGAGCCAGTGGATGGAAGATCCTTGTTGTTTCTCTGTGTAAATCTGCCTAATAAAAATAAACAGATTTATTTTTGTTTTAAAAATTGCAATAATCAGCAACACATGCCTGCTTTCCTGCACAGTCATATCCACAATCAGCTAGAACTGAGCAGTCAGCAGATGAGGTAAGGGCTGTAAGTCCGTACACTGCATCTATCCTTACTCAGAACATCTGAGTTGCAACATGATTTTAAGATCCATCACAGACTAGTACTATGACAACTGTTCCAAGGACACGAATTGCTTGCAGTATGTAAGTGGCAATACTCACAGGATATCCAGGGAAAGGTGGGTAGCCACTGGGCGGATAGCTTGGGTATGACATTCTGTAACAACAATAAAGAAAAATGCCTCCTGTAATTTAAGAGTTAAGGCTTCTGAATACACATAGATGTACACAAAGGGTTTTATGTACAACACTCGTTCTTTCCAGAATCTAGCAGGCACTAAAATGTGGGTAATGGGATATAAACAAAGCTTATAAAATGTTCTTTGGTTCACCACTTGCACCAATAGAGTCAGTACAGCACACTAACGGTTCCAACTTGGTTTATGCATACTATGATTCTTACCACAACTGAATTTTTTGTATCTGAATTCCACCAATACTATTATTTAGGAACTATTCTAAAAGCCAAATAATTTCTAAAAATGTCAACAGTTTGGTTTATATCACTTCACAAGTGGGAGTAGATTTCTTGACACAAACGTAAGGTAACATTAAAATGAATGCATAGCTATGAAAAAAATGCAAGACCTCCCTTGTGGTGTAATGGGTTAAGCCAGCGTTTGCAAAGCTGGCAGTCCACATCAGAGCACTGTACTGTTCAAACTAAGTCCCTGCTAATGCACCTGGGAAGGCAGGGTAACCCAAGTAGGAGACCAGGATGGGGTTTCTGGCCTCTGCCTTTAGCCTGGCCCAAACCTGGTGTGGCACACACTTGGACAGTCAGCCAGCGGGAGGAAGATCTGTGTCTTTCCCTCTTTCTGGCACTTTGTCTTTCAGATGAATAAACACATCTTCTTTTGGAAAACAAAAATGTTTTCTAGGTTCCAGAGAAATCCCCCTGAATGGAGATAAAAAACTGGATGTGAGAAAACATTTAGCATAGTCATTAAGAGTTGATTTTATAGGGTGGCTGGCACTGTGGCTCAGAAGGCTAACCCTCTCTACTTGCAAGCCCAGCATTCCAAATGGGTATAGCCCATGCCCTGGCTACTCCACTTCCCTTCCAGCTCCTGCTTATGGGCTAGGAAAGCAGTGGAGGACGGCCCAGAGCCTTGGGACCTGCATCCACAAGGGAGACCCAGAAGAAACTACTGGCTCTTGGTATTTGGATCGGCTCGGCTCTGGCTGTTGTGGCCTTTAGGGGAGTGAAACAGTGGCAATAAGATCTTTCTGTCTCTTCTTCTCTGTTTCCCTCTATAATTTGTTTTCCAAATAAAATAGACCCTTAAAAAAAAGCTAATATTCCAGAGTCACACACATACACTAGGACTAAACCCTGGATTTTTAGAAATTTATAATTATGCAAAGCGAAATCTACTCAGTACTCTCATTCACTTTTTTGTTTTTAATTGGAAAGTCAGATATACAGAAAGGAGGGGAGACAGAGAGGAAGATTTTCAGTCCAATGATTCACTCCCCAAGTGGCCACAACAGCCAAAGATGAGCTGATTTGAAGCCAGGAGCCAGGAGCCTCTTCCAGGTCTCCCATCCGGGTGCAGGGTCCCAAGGCTCTGGATTATCTTAACTGCTTTCCCAGACCACAAGCAGGGAGCTGGATGGGAAGTGGAGCTGCTGGGATTAGAACCGGTGCCCATATGGGATCCAGGCACATTCAAGGCGAGGATCTTAGTCGCTAGGCTACGTGCCAGGCCTCCAAGGAACACTCTTAACATTGACTGTCTCTGGTGTTTGTGGCTGAGGAACAATTCCTGAAACTCCTGCTGTATTTCTTTCTTCATCTATTATCTGGTATTCTTGAGTAATTCCCCTTGTCAGATCCAGTTTTTCTCACAATACAGATTAAGAGCAGTATGATATTTGATTTTTCCCCTTTTAAAATTAGTTTTCAAGTAATCTAGCTGCCTAGCATGTAAAATGATCAATGATTCTTTCCGTTATCAACATGAATTCAAAGACTTATATGTATTTGCTATATTTCAATCCATTGAAATCAGAATGGTCAATCAATCCCAACCTTGACCAAACTTTGTTTTTATTGCCTCTTAATTGTTTTAACACAACCTCAGAAATCTGTGGTGCTTTCTCTGCCCTTTTATATGACACAACATTTTAAGATTTATTTTATATTTATTACAAAGTCAGTTATACAAAGAGGAGGAGAGACAGAGAGGAAGATCTTCCGTCCGATGATTCACTCCCCAGGTGAGTGCAACGGCCGGTGCTGTGCCGATCTGAAGCCAGGAGTCAGGAAATTCCTCTGGGTCTCCTACACGGGTGCAGGATCCCAAAGCATTGGGCCGTCCTGCACTGCCTTTCCAGGCCACAAGCAGAGAGCTGGATGGGAACTGGAGCTGCCGGGTTAGAACTGGCACTCATATGGAATCCCAGAGCGTTCAAAGTGAGGAACTTGGCCACTAGGTCATGCCGCCGCCGGACCCACAATATATTTTTTTTAAAGATTTATTTATTTTTATTGCAAAGTCAGATATACAGAGAAGAGGAGAGACAAATAGGAAGATCTTCCATCCAATGGTTCACTCCCCAAGTGGCAACAATGACCAGAGCTGTGCAGATCCTAAGCCAGGAGCTTCTTCCTGGTCTCCTAGTGGGTTCAGGATAGAGATGGAGAAACAGAGATCTTCCATGTGTTAATTCACTCCCCAAATGGCCACAACAGTCAGGGTTTGGCAAGGCCAAATCAGGGAACTTATTCTGGGTCTACCACATTATACAGGGGCCAAACACTTGGGCCATCTTTTTCTGCTTTCCCAGGCACTGCAACACGCAGCTGGATCAAAAGTGGAGCATGTGGCTCCACTTGCGGCTGGCTTAATTTTTTTATGCCACAACACCAGCCACAAAATTATTTCTTTAGATGTGAAAATGGTTCTATGATTTCCATAAAGTATCACACTCTTTTACAGATACACACTAAAAATTCAGAGAGAAAGTATGTGTGGGACTTGATTCACAATAATATGGAGGGTTTGTGCAGGAATACAGATTAAACAAGGTCAGGTATGAGCTGCAACCTGTTCATGAGAGGTGAATATATTACCCACCTCTGTATGTATAACTTTTTCACAAAGCTTTTTTTAAAGGCAGGTTATGCAAAACATAATGGAGCCCGGCACAACAGCCTAGTGGTTAAATCTTCACCATACATGCATCAGGATCCCATATGGGTACAGTTCATGTCCCAGCTGCTCTTTCCCACCCAGCTCCCTGCTTGTGGCCTGGGAAAGCAGAAGACGATGGCCCAAAGCCTTGGGACCCTGCGCCGGCATGGGTGATGCAGAAGCAGCTCCTGGCTCCTGGCTTTGGATCAGTTTAGCACTGGCCTTTGTCATCATTTGGGGAGTAAATCATTGGACAGAATATCTTTCTCTCCATCTCTCCTTCTCTCTATAGATCTATCTTTCCAATAAAAAGAAAAAATCTTTAAAAAAAAGAAAATATAGTGGAATTAGTGTGAACAAAACCAAACTTATTTACATAGTTTTACATTTGTAAATACACTATTAAACTAACACAAGTCAAAAAAGCAATAGAAGAAAATGCATTTTAAAAATACCCTTCAGGATAGGTTTTGAGGGCCAGTCAGTTAAGTCACTACTTGGTATCCCCACATCCCATATTTTAGTGCCAGTTCAAGTACTGGATACTCTACTCCCTGCTAGCGCACTTAGGAAGGCAGCAGATGACGGGTCACGTACTCGGGTCCCTGGCACCTATGTGAAAAACCTTTATAGTTTCTGGCTCCCAGTTTTGGCCTGGCCTAACCCAGGCTTTCCTGGTCATTTGAGGAATGAATAAGTAGATGAAAGATATTGGTCTTTTCCTCTCCGTCACTATGCCTTTCAAGTTAATAAATATTTTTTAAAAAATTGGTTTTTATTGGAAAGTCAGATTTACTGAGAGGAGAGTCAGAATGTTCTTCCATCTATTGGTTTACTCCCCAAGTGGCTGCACAGCCAGAGGTGAGCCAATTCAAAAGCAGGAGCCAGGAGCCTCTTCCAGGTCTCCTGTGTGGGTGCAGGATCCCAAGGCTTTGGGTTGTCCTTGACTGTTCAGGCCACAGGCAGGGAACAGGAAGGGAAGTGGAGCAGCTGGGATATGAACTGCGCCCATCTGGGATCCTGGCACATGCAAAGTAAGGACTTTAGCTGCTAGGCTACAATGCCAGGTCCTAAATCTTTGTTTTAAAAAATACTATGTATTAGCCTGATGGAATATAGAATACTATTGATGAATAAATGTAATACACCTAGAAATTACTCAAATCTATACTTTTACAGAATCGTTCATATTCAACATCTACTATAAAAGCATTACTTTGAACAGAGAGTAAATGATGAACTAGATTTAAAAAGTGCTAGACAGACTGGCACCAAAAAACAGAACAATATTATGTGTAAGCAGAAAGTCACATGTAACTGTGAAGCAGATCATCATCAAAAAATGAGTAAGAGCAACAGAGCCAAACAGAAGTCCTGTGGCAGGCTTCACTACTTTGCTGCAGTGCTTGTCCCAGTGGTTGTCCATTCTTCTTCGGAAATAGCTTCTCTTAGTCCTCCTATCATTTTTAACCTCATGCTTATTCTTAGATTTCATTCTGGTATATCAATTTTACTAAAATGACAGCTCCATGTACTCTCCTGCTTAAACACAGTCTTTTAGTTTTTCTGGGTATTGTTAGTAGTTGAACTTTCCTAAATTACTATCCTTTCAGCATATTACGACTCAGCTAAAAAAAATTTTCAATGACTATTGCTGCAAATTTCACATGAAAATCCATTGCCCTGATATTCAGGTCTCCTTAGTATTGCCTCTGGTTTATCTACTCAATCTCTCACTACTTACAATTTACAATCAGAAATCTCTGCCCCTTGAACCATTCCCATTAAACCTCTGCAGAAACCATATAATAATTAACTAATAGGCCTGAATTGGTCTTGGTCACTCAACCTTCTTGACTTTCTTCTTAGAAGAATGTAGGAGACAAACTCGGGGTTTTTTCCAACTTTAATATGTATATGCATCACCTGGGGATGTTTTTAAAGCCGAGACTGAACAGCTCTAGCCTAAGACCTGAGAGTGTGCATGACCAACAAAACTTCTAGGTATGTAGACTCTGCCATTCTTTGAGACACACCTGGTTCCCAGAACTGTCCGTCATCTATGTAGCATATGATTGGCTAAACCTTTAAATATGCATCTTGGAACTTCTCAGTTTGGCCATAAATGATTCCTTTCTTTCACATTAGGTGGCAAAACATACTGGACTCTAGTCAACATTTACAAAATAAGCTCTGTCCTAATGACAGAAAGGGGCGGGGTAGGGAGAGGAGAGGTGTTTGTTCCCAGTCTGCTCAGTAGGCAGTTTAGAAAAATGAGAAACATTTAAGTTATGACATAAACACAAGACAGAAGTTAAAAATCTGCTAAACTCACAATGACTTAGCATACAAAGCATCAAAGTTACATCAGTAAGAAAGATAGCAAGAAAAGTGATAGATGAAAAAAAAAAAAAAAGCAGCAGGTTCATCTTTTTGCTTTCCTCTGTGAGCCTGGTGGGTTGAAGGAGCAGCAGAGGCAGACACACCAGGCAAAAAAGGCACAAGGGATCGGGGTCAAAAGAAAACAAAAACCTGAAAAAAACATAAGACAAATAAGTAATTTTAAAGAGTACAAAGAATATAAAAGAACATACAAATAGTCTGTGTGTTAAAAAAAAAAACTGTTCTGGTGAGCTAATTGGACAAGCACCCCAAACAATCGATGACAGCAAAAAATATCAGTGAATGGAACCAATGAGCATTGGGAGGGTGACATCATCCTCGGATCAGTGAAATCGACAGCATTTCAGAACTATTCAAACCACTCGGGCAGAACCCTTGGAATATGTACACATTGAGACTCTGGGTTGGTATGAGGTGGCAGTTCCTCATCCCCGGGTACTGGGACGTGTGGAAAGTGCTGAATGGTTTCCCCTTTTTCTCTTCTCTTCCCCCAGAAACAAAAAGAAGAAATAGCAAATTTGGAAGCAATGAGTTCACCCAATTTTCCCTAAACCTCGATCCTTCCCTCCCTGAACAGCCATGTAATCATTATTTAAAAATAAAATTTAAAAATTAAAGAAAAAACTATTCTGGTGACAAAATCCTATTTCAATATTTTTTAGCTACTCAATCTTGTTCTTAAGGGTCAAGAATATGTCAACAAGATTTTCAAGACAGAAGAAAACTTATTTGGGTATAAAACAAATTAATGCACCTTTTTAATTACATTTGAAGAATTACAGAAAGGACTAGAATGCAATTACATTTCTAGATATTAACCTTACAGAAATACCTACAAAATGTATGTATGAACAAAGCTATCCCTCACTGCATTACTTATAATAGAAAAATGATAAAATAGCCTAGATGTCCACAAATTAGAGACATGGGTAACAATTTACGGATATTCATATGATGAAGTGCTACATAGCTATTACAAATGAAGCAGTTTGGGCCAACATTGTGGCATAGATGGGTAAGGTGCTACTTGTAACATCAGCATCCCATATGGGCACCAGTTCAAGTCCTGGCTGCTCCGCTTTCCATCCAGCCCCATGCTAACAATCAGCCTGGGAAGGCAGCAGAAGATGGTGGCCACAAGTGGGTCCTTACCACTTGTGGAGACTCTGATAAAATTCAGGCTTCTGGCTTCAGCCTGGTCTAGCTCTAGCTATTGTAGCCATTTGGGGAGCAAAATGGCAAATGGAAGATCTTCTCTTTCTCTCTGAAAGCCTGACTTTCAAGTACATAAAACTTGAAAAAATAAGCTGGGCTGGCGGCGTGGCCTAGTGGCTAAAGTCCTTGCCTTGAGCATACAGGGATCCCATATGCCACCGATTCTAATCCCAGCAGCTCCACTTCCCATCCAGCTCCCTGCTTGTGGCCTGAGAAACTAGTCGAAGACGACCCAAAGCCTTGGGACCCTGCACCCAGATGGGAGACATGGAAGAGGCTCCTGGTTCCTGGCTTTGGATCAGCATGGCAAGGGAATGAATCATCGGATGGAAGATCTTCCTCTGTTTCTCCTCCTCTCTGTATATCTGATTTTCCAATTAAATAAGTGAATCTTAAAAAAAAAAAAAAAAAAAAAAAAGCTAGGCTTGGTGCAGTAGCCTAAGGGCTGAAATCTGGGCCTTGCATGTACCGGGTTCCCACATGGGCACTAGTTTGTGTTCTGGATGCTCCACTTCCCATCCAGCTCCCTGCCTGTGGCCTGGGAAAGCAGTAGAGGATGGCCCAAAGCCTTGGGACCCTGCACCCCTGTGGGAAACCCACAGAAGACTCCTGGCTTCAGACAGTCTCAGCTCAGCTCTGACCATTGCAGCTACTTAGGAACTGAACCAGCAAACAGATCTTTTTCTCTATCTTCTTTCTATATAGATCTGCCAATCCAACAGAAATTGATAAATCAGGGGGGGGGGGAGCCTTTAAAATATTTTTATTTTATTTTATTTGAAAAGCAGAGTTCCAGTGAGAGGTCTTTCCTCTACTAGTTCACTTCCCAAATGGCCAGCCACAACCACCAGAGCTGGGATGGCATAAAGTCAGGAGCCAGTAGCTTCTGTGGGTCTCCCCTGTGGGTTTAGGGGCCCGGGCTCACAGACTGTCAGGGAAAGAAGTGTATAATAGGTCGGCAGCCTTACAAATAAAACACTTTACTTTCTATGAAGTGTATGTAAAGAATATTCCTGAATGGATAAGCAAAGAATTCTTTTCAGTGTATCTTTATCCCTTTTAGAATTATGTACGTATCATCTGTGCAAAAGGTAGATTTTAAAAAGAAATTAATCCCATGGTAACTCAACAAAACCACTTAACTTGGTCCCGTGATAAGACTCTAATGAACCTGAGTCTCTGTTAATATTCTCTGCCAGCAATCACTTTTTTAAAACCAGAAAGTTACTGCAGCCTCTCCAAACCAATCTCCACCCTAGGGAGTGAGTCACCTGCTAAAGAGGCGGGTCCCACAATGGGCGTCTCCCAGATGGCATGAAGCCCAGGGACAGAGGCAGCTGCTGCAAATTTATGGGGGTAAGGGGGAGAAGAAGGAAAACAGGAAGAGTGACTAAAGTTTGGCAACAGTAGACCGAATTTTGCAAACTGGCCTTTAGGGCCACAAGAACCATTTAAACTGCCCAGCGAATCGGATAAATAACCTGGACGGCAGCAAGGGCCCTTGGCGTGGACAGGCAGGCAGTGGGGTCGCCGATGAGTGCTGAGGGGCAGTTTTGCAGTTTGCCAGGGCAAACTCTTCTATCTGCCTATCTACAGTGCTCATCACGCCCTTCTCACCTGAGAGATCATTACTCTCATTAACTAATTAGGGCACATTACTTTATCACATCCACTCCACTCCCAATCTGCTGGCAGCAATGAGGGAGTGTGAAGGAAACAGATATCAGCCGTCTCCCTCCTAAGCCTGGTTTTCCTGGAAAACAGTTCGGCAGGTCAGCGAGCAGGACTCGAACGTGGAAAGCTATTTCCTGGAGTAGTCTCCTCGAAGCTGGCGCCCTGCTGGCCCTACGTTCACCACGCGCAGGAACAAGCGTCCTAAGTTTCCCTCAACTCTGTAGGGTCACCACAAAGCGGGAGTCACCAAGCCAGACGTCGTTTGCTTGCAAGGTTGCTCTCAGAATTTCCTTCCCCTTCGGCCTGCCGGGGCCGAGGCTTCACAAGCAGCCACCCCCGACCGCCGCTGCTCCACCCGGCGGGGTCCACCTGAGGGAGGGGCGCCCCGGGTCGCTTGGATCCGCGCGCCGCACCCAGGGACGCCGAAACTTTCTCGTCCGTTCCGCAGACACCGCCAGCCACCTTGGCCCCGACCCACCGCCAAGGCGCGCCCACCTCGCGGTCGTGGTCCTGAGCCGCACAGCCCGAGACGCTGCCCACCCAGACCCTCCCCGCCTCCGCCACGCCCTGACGTGGGACACACACGGAAAGCGCCATTATCCCCGGGGCGAAGGGCCCCAGAGCTGTCCGGGAGCGCGCGAGGACAGGGTGGGAAGAAGAAGGGGCGCCATTCCTCACCTGACGGAACCTCGGCGTCACAGCACACACAACCTGCCTGTCAGCAAGATGGAGCTGGGCCGGCCGCGGGAGGCGGGACGCCGGGCGGTGCGCGAGCCCGTTAACAGCGCGCGGCCGCAGGGACCGCCCTCAGAACCCGCGCGGGCGGACCTTTCCCTGGGCCGCGCCCCGCGACCCCACCTGCGAGACAGTCGCTCCCTTCAGGTGGCCTGGCCGGTTTTATTGCATTTCTCAGATCCACAGAGCCTACTCCAGTCCCGGCTCCCAAGGAACTGAAAAAGTTGCCCGTGGTTCTCGTATGAGATCACGGAGCCCCTTTAAGTGACAGGAGACAGAGGGGCTGAGACGAGGTGTCCTTCCTGCCACCTCTGAAATACCTTCAGCGTTGTCTTCTGTCGGTTTGGTTTTTAATCAGCCTCCTGTGAAAAGAATTAGTACTTACTGGTTGTACTAGACAGCCGGAAGTGGGGATATACTAATCAAAACTACTCCATGAAGGAGTTTGTTAGGTGATTTCTTTATGGCAGCAATGAACCACACACCAGGATTATTTCAACACTTGAGGCAATTACAAGGGCTCACTCAGACCAACATCTTTAACTGCTTAAGGAATAATTTAGATCCCAGGGCAAAACCTACCCAAACCACAGTTCACAGTGATTTTCGGAATACGGACCCTACATTGGACGCTGATAGAAATACAAATTCTTGGGCTACACCTCACCAGCGCCGACTCAGACTCTGACCAGTTGTCTGTCTTAACAAAGCCTCTCAGGTGATCTTGAGGCATACTAAATTTTGAGAACCAAAACTTAACTTCTTTTAAATGCCTTTCTACCCCAAATCCTTCTCATGGAAGCAGAACATTGAAAAACCACTGTTAAAGTGGAAAGTACTTGAGGTAAGTCACTGTCAAATTAAACAGTGGTGGACAAAGACTCTGGGTACCCCATCTTTACTTTCTCTAGCTCCCACTACTATTTGTGCACCTGGAAATAAAAGGTTTTTTGGTCATGTCTATCCCCATAATCTTCCAGAATTTAAGCATTATCTGAGAAGCCTATACTACTCTTATGCTTACAGTTTTTCTCGCCCCTCCCTCTGCCTTAATTACTACGAGGGAAGTATGCTCAAAACTGAATTTTCAACCTATTTTCCTGCGCTGTAGGCCCCAAAATCCAAGTCTCATTGGACACAACCAGGACATTTTTCATTTTTTCCTTTCAACTTGTCCGTTTTTCCTGGCATACAAAGCACTGTAGAACAAGAATCAGACCCATGGGCCCGGCGGCATGGCCTAGTGGCTGAAATCCTCTCCTTGAACGTGCCGGCATTCCATATGGGTGCCGGTTCTAATCCCAGCAGCTCCACTTCCCATCCAGCTTCCTGCTTGTGGCCTGGGAAACCAGTTGAGGACGACCCAAGGCTTTGGGATCCTGCACCCGTGTGGGAGACCTGGAAGAAATTCCTGGATTCTGGCTTCAGATCGGCGCAGCTCCAGCCATTGCGGTCACTTAGGGAGTGAATCATCGGACGGGAGATCTTCCTCTCTGTCTCTTCTCCTCTCTGTATATTCGACTTCCCAATAAAAACAAAAATCTTAAAAAAAAAAAAATCAGGGCCCGGCGCGATGGCGCAAGTGGTTAAGGTCTTGCACACCCGGGATCCCATATGGGCACCGGTTCTATCCCGGCAGCCCCGCTTCCCTTCCAGCTCCCTGCCTGTGGCCCAGGAAAGCAGTCGAGGACGGCCCAAAGCTTTGGGAACCTGCACCCGCGTGGGAGACCCGAAAGAGGCTCCTGGCTTCGGATCGGCATAGTATCGGCCCGTTGCGCTCACTTGGGGAGTGGGTCATCGGATGGAAGATCTTCCTCTCTGTCTCTCCTCTCTGTATATCTGCCTTTCCAATAAAAAAAATAATAATAAAAAAAATTCTTTCAAAAAAAAAATAAGATCCTTTCTTTCCTCACACCTCCTCTGGTTCACCAAGCTCTGCAAACTTTTAGCTTGTTTCAAATGTGGCCCACCTCCCTCCAGCTGACAAACTCCCAGGCTGTTTGTTATTCTTCGCCTTCTCTGGGGTGGACTTAATTGCACCTTTTAGCAACCAACTAGATCTTTTTTTAGATGTCCACTAAGGCACATTTATGTGGAATCACAGTACATGAGTACCACCTTTATTTAACCTAACGATCTTAGCAAAAACACATCCCTGAAGGCCATTATAATGTTCCAGAGTCCATATGACCAGGAGTCACTGAGGCTTAAATATTAACGTCCACTGTGTCAGCCTGTTACGTGCTCACGTTTTGTATAGTTAGAACAGTAATGCGGTCCTTGGGGGACACTAAGCAAACTCTGAAGACATTTCTGATTGGCACAAGTGGGGGTGGGATAGGGTATGTGAGTCACACATGGTGGGAAGGACCCGGACATGCACCTCAGTACCCTATGATCGTTCCTACAACAAAGAATTACTCAGTCCGAAACATAACTCTGAGCCAGAGCAAACTATCTAAAGAATAAACTGAGTCATGCCACTCCCTTGGATAAATGCCTGTAATAGCTCCTGGCTGGAGACAGAATAAAATGCAAACTCCTAATCATGGTCTATTAGGCCCTTTTCAACTGGGTCCCTGTTTAGCTCGGCCATCTTCCTCCTTTTCACCTTGTTTTTCAAACAATAAGCTCCAGTTACATTGACATTCTATCCAAATACATCAATCTTGGGTGCAAACATACCAGATTCTTAGAACCTTTGTACTTTCTATTACTTCTATCTGGAATGTTCTCTGCCACAGGGTATCTCCTCAGCGACTTACTCCCTAACACTGCAGCATTAGTTGCCATTGACACCAAAAGCACTACATTAAATATACACAACCCTATTTCATTGTCTTGATAGCATTTAAAAGCATCTGTGATCGTTTGTTCTTCCCATAGGCATGTAAGCTATTGACAGGAATCTCTCTACAGCCTGTACAATTTATCATAATTGCACCCTAGGACTCAGATCATCTATTTCATTCAGTGATCATCTAGAGATTTCTGATAGTACGGGAAAAATTAGGTCTGACATACTGAAGATCTATAGTAGTGCTATCTCAAGGTGTGTGCAATGGTAGTTTTCAGAATTTTGTGTCTGTCACCTTGTTTCCCATTAAACTCAAACACATTACAAACCAGAGCATCTCAGAATTATTGGCAGTGAGTATGAAGCTAGGCATCTGACCTTCTCTATGATTATTAATTTTCCTAGATGTTGGACATCTTTGTGCCACCTGCTGCTGGGTGGTTTGTCTTCAGACTAGACTCTGGCAGATACATCCTTCATCCAACACAATGGGTAATTAAATGTTAAAGAGATCTTTGTTTTCATTTTCTGGTTACTAAATGTTACTATTTATATACTTTGTTAGAGTTAGAAACTACCTTGGCCTATGCCCACTGCCATTACCTCAGTAAGGGACAACTGTGTTCCCTTATCTGAAACATCATGTCCCAACTGCTTTCAGTCCAAGACTAAACATCTTGCATAGCAGCGCCAGTCTAATCCTCTACTGGAGAAAACTCAAAGTTTTATGCCTTCAATAATGGCTACTATTAATTATATACTAATGCTAGGCACTCAACAAATACTCTCATTTTTTTAACATTAATATTTATGTTTTTGTGATAGCTTTATTGGTATATAGTTCACCCATTTATGCAATTCAGTAGTATCTGATATATTTCAAGAGCTGTACAGCCATCACACTTAAGGTTAATATTGTTACATTGCCCCACCTTCAGAGAAACCTCATACCCTTTTAGTCATCACCAGCATTCTCATCCTCTTCAGATGTTAGTCTACTGTCTCCACAGACCTCCTATGAGACATTTCACATATATTCATTCCTACAATCTGTAGTCTTTTTTCGTTTGTTTTTAAGCTTCATTCATGTTGTAAAATGAATCAGTACTTTGTTCCTTTTTGTGGCCAAACAGCATTTTCTTGAATGGATATACTATACCTTGTTTAATTGTTTATAAATTGGTGAATATTTTGGGTTGCTTTCACCCTTTTGGCTCTTATAAACACTGGTGTAAGTTTTCATTTCTCATGGTTATACACCAATCAACAAAACTATGGATTAAACAGTAACTCAATTTCTTTTTCCAAAGATCTATTTATTTTTATTCTTATTGCAAAGTCAGATATATAGAAGAGAGACAGAGAGGAAGATTTTCCGTCTGTAGATTCACTCCCCAAGGGGCCACAATGGCTGGAGCTGAGCCAATCTGAAGCCAGGAGCCTCTTCCAGGCCTCCCACATGGGTACAGGGTCTCAAGGCTTTGGGCTGTTCTCAACTGCCTTCCCAGGCCACAAGCAGGGAGCTGGATGGGAAGTGGGGCTTCTGGTGCCCATCTGGGATCACCATGCACATGCCATGCAAGGCGAGGTCTGTAGCAGCTAGGCTACCGTGCCTGGCCTGAAAAAGATCTTCTATCCACTGGGTCACTCCCCAAGAGGTCACAATGGCCAGAGCTAAGCCAATCCAAAACCAGGATACAGGAGTGTCTTCTGAGAGTCCCAAGGCTTTGGATCATCTTCTACTGTCTTCCCAGGCCACAAGTAGGGAGCTGGATGGTAAGTGGAACATCCAGGATTCAAACTGGCGCTCATACGGGATCTTGGCACATGCAAGTTGAGGATTTAGCCACTAGGTTACTGTGCCAGGCCCTCACAGTGTTTTTGTTTTTTTTTTTTTTTTTCTGACAGGATTATAAAGAGAAAGGGGGAAAGAAGGAGAGAGATAACTTCCATCTGCTTGTTTGGAGTAAACCACAATGGCTGGAATAATCAGAGCATTCCAGGTCAAAGCTAGTAGCATGGAGCTTCATTTGGATCTCCTTTGTGGGTGCAATGGCCCATAAGCACTTGGGCCATCTTCTGCCTCTCCCCCAGGGTATTATCAAAGAGTTGAGTCAGAAGCAGAAGAGAGGCAGGACTCAAACTGTTGCCCATGAGGGATGCCAGCATGCGGTGGTTCACCCTGAACACAGTCCCTCCATTTAACTCTTAATGCAAATTTGAACATTTAGATATTAAACGCTACACAAGAAAACTATGGCTCAGATAAGTTTGAGTTTCCCAAGGCATAAACATATTTGATGATGGCTCTAAGGTTCATATTCAGGCCTAAATAAAGTCTAAGCTGAATGACAAGCAAGACACTATCCATAATCTATTCCCAATAAACTGCTCAGACTCAATTTATACTAATGCTCCAAGGTACCCTAAAATACTCCGGGTTTTTTCTGCCTCCAAACTTTCCTTCTTGTTTCATGTGGAATAGCTTGTTTCATAAAATTCTAATTCACAATCCCTTCACTACCATTTAGCAAAGTGATTCTTTCTCACTCTGCTTCCTTAGCACTATAAGACTTTTCTCTTATATCACATTATCTGCTAAAATAATCTCTATCGACAAATCACTTCCTTTCCTAGGAAGTTAAGAGTATGTGTCATTTACCTTCCTACCTCCACAAAAACACTTTACAATGCCAACAGGATAGGTAGTAAATGTTTTTGAATAAATAATTGAATTTTAAAATTATCCTGAGAGTGGGTATCAACAGCCTGTCTGTCTGTATCAAAATGGCAGGTTGGATGTGTGTTTGTATGTGCAGCTCACGACAAGGTTTCAGAAATGGATACTGACAGGATGTTTCAGTCCTCAATGTAGAGAAAGATGGAGGCAGGCACTGTTGCACACTGGATTAAGCTGCTTGTTGGACGCCTGCATGCCCTGTCAGAGTGCCTGCTTGCATCCTGGCTACTCTGCAATTCTGATCCAGCTTCCTGCTGATGTACTTGGGAAACAGCAATTAATGGCCCAAGTACTTGAGTTTCTGCCATTCACAAAGGAAATGTGGATGGAGGTTAAGAGTGTTAAGAGTGGCAGGCACAGAAAACTAATCATTTCCTCTGCAAGAGAGAAAGCCCTTCTGAGATGCTGGGGAAGATGTGTCATACTTGCAAGTCATTCAGAAATGAAACAAATCACTTAAGCAATGCCAAACTGAGTTTATTACAGTAGAAAAGGGGATAACAATCATAATCTATTCTGTAAGGTCTGACGTACGCAGGAACATCTTGGACATCAGATTTCTCTGAACCAAAACAGAAAAATGAGGTATTTTTCTTAAAAAGCCAGGAAAAAAAAGAAAACCTGTTATCCTGACAACTTTTTTTCTGGTTTCTACAACTTCCTTGACTAGCTCATTCTTGCACTCCCTCAAGTCTAGTTGGAATCTGGCTTAGCTATTTAAACCCACACTATCCACTGCCTCTTCCAATTATTTCTTCTCCAGCTGGCAGGTACTGCCAAGAAATGTAACATAGTAGGCAGAGCAGTAGACTGGCTGCTTGTTGGGGTTGGAATACACCTGTTCGGGTTTGAGGGATGCGAAAGGATTGGCTCCACAGGCAATGATGTGCACACCCAGGTCCGCCAGAATCTGCAAAGAAGCTGCCAACTCCTGGTGGCTGTGGGAGAAAGGTGAGAACATTTGCTCTACTGATGCATACAAAGGAGTTAGAAAAGAAGTTGTTCAAGAGCCTAACACTTTTGTAGTCATTAATCCTAAAAGTTACCTAAGGAGGTACCAGATAAACACTTTCCTTTCCCTTCATCCCACATCTAAATCTAATTAAGTACCAGATGAACTGGCCCAGGATTTTGTTAAGGGGAAAAGCCACATGTAAAAAGGAAAATCATCCTTACTAAAGGAAGATGGAGCAACGGGGGGTAAAGTGAGCTGATCTATACCAAGAGGGCTGTGAGGCATGGATGTATCACAAAAAGAAGTCAACACCTGTAAAGAGTAATCAACGTAGGGATCTCATAATCACGAAGCAACAGCAGGGTGGGCAACCAGGCCTCCATCAGATCCACAGAGGCATGGAAACCTATGAAGCAGAAACGGAAACAGAAATAGGAGAAAGGCTGAGGGAGACCCTGAGAGCAAGATAATTCCTTGATTGTGTCTACTCCAAACCCCACATTGTTCACCCCTCATAACCACCACCCCAGATTCATCAATGACAAATTCTGAACCCAGGTGTAGTATATATGGCAACTGCTCAACCAAAGCTACCATCAGATTATATTTAGTGAAACCAATTCAATAGCATTCTGTGGTCACAATAATCAGGATGAAAAATTCCTCATGGAGTCACCCAGTATTGCCCTGGCCCAAGACTCTTACCTGGATGAAATGCGACTACCAAATCTGGGTAGGATATCTTCCCAGTCTCTACCTGCTCCTCCCAGAAGTCATGATAGAGGCCCCTGTGGCCACTAAGCTGAACTGTGCCAGGTTCCAAAGTTGAAGCTGGAGTGCTCTTTAAAGAACCAGTAGCCACATCTACACCCACCATGATCACACGAAGGCCAAGGTGACCAGGAAACATGTAGCCAAGCTCATCATAGTCTCCAGGGCTAGTGAGAAATGTCTCCACATGAGAAGCACCAACCACATGCACTGTGCCTCCTCCAGGCTTCCCAGTGTCTATCCTCATGGTTCTGAGCCCTAGGCCCAGTGTCAGGGGCCGGGACAGGGCATCGGTCACAAGTCGCTTCAATGAGCCCTGTAAGACATCCGGGTCTGGCTTTGGGCGTCCTGCACTGGCCCACAGGGTGTTCATGGCATGAGTACCTAGCACAGCATCCAGTGTAGTATCTAACTGTGACCCCCTCATAGAAAACCAGGTATCCCAGTCCTGTACAACTTCAGCTGGCCATGGCCAAGGTCCTGAGGGTAGGACAAAGTCACCTGCAGGAAAGAAAGAATAGAATGGATTTCAACCCTCCCTGACTTCAAAATTCCCTCTTAGTGATCATTAGTCTCTCCAAGTCACTCTGTTAACCTGAAACATGCTTTCATAGTTTTCTACAGGAACATATATGACATATACAGTACAGTTCCCCAATACTGCCACTTTACCTGTGACCAGAAGCCATTCCATGAGACGGTCCACGGCCACAAGACGAAGCTCTCGACAAACTTTCCTGTGTGCTGGCCAGTCTGACCTCTGGCATTCTGGATCACAGTAGTACACATTTCTGCACCTAAGAGAATAAACCGTGGAAATACATGTTCTTAGACCAGAAAGGTGATGGGGGAGGAGGGTGAGGGGGACCGAGAAAGGCAATTAATTCCCACAAACTAGGAAGAAAGATTGGTGAGTGGGTAGAGATGCTGCAGAGAACAATTATCATTGTCACATGAAATCAGGGGATTATTATTTGGTGAGAAGGAATGGGAACATAATTATCCTTTCAGAGTGATCCATCAGTTTCTGGCAGGAACAACAAATGTTCTATGTATCTTTCAGAACAGATATGGTCTTAGTCCTTAAACACTTATGAAGAATGAGTAGAGGATTATATTACAGTTTCTTCTCTGAACACTTCATGACAACAACAAAAATACAAGCAGGATTAGAACTCCATTCTGATCTTCCTGTAGGTTGGATCATATAAGAGGAGCATTCCTCAAGTTATTTCAAAAACTCTTAGACCTTTCGTTTTGAAATGGGGTCTCAGTACAGGGTCAATTCTGAATGCTGCTCCTACCTGCCCCACACACAAGTCACCTCTTACAGTGCCGGAGAACCTTGGAATCTGGAAGGCTGCTGGGGAGTGCTTTACAGTGAGCACAGAAGCGAAATGTGTCCTCCATCCTCTGGAACATTTCCTGAGGACTCCGGAACCCAAAGCCTGATCCTGGGGTCCCTCCATCTATGACCAACCTGTGGAAACAGCATGGAGGAGTGGCAACAGGGAGAAAGAATATCTCCCAAACCTCCCATGTTCCCCCACCTTGCCTCCTATACATTCCCAACTATTCTTGTAACTATCCCGCCAATTCTCATTTAAGTAAATTCTGTTTCTTCTATAGTAATAAAACTGGCAAAGTCAAAATGGGAAAATGCTTCAAGGCAAATACTCTTCATTGCCTAAATTATACTCCCATTTAACCTCCTGTAATTCTTTCCACCGCATACATCCTTTTTTCCACAGAACTACACACTCACTTGTATTCTTCATAGCTTTTCATGTTCAGCTTTTGAAGGATCAGCTGCGATAAGCCAGGGACATTGTTTTCCAAGGAGAAGAATCCCAAGGCGTCAATACTAGGGCCAGGTTTTGAGAGAGTTAGAGGTACAGGGGTCCCAACTGTGGGTGGGGTGACAACTGTGGGAACCACTGATGAAGAAGGTTTCTTGTGCCTTCGTCTCTGGGATCGAGGAGCCATAGTTTGTCCAGTAACTCCTAAAGACTGCACGGAGAGAAGGAACGGAAATTTTCAAACTGGACACTTTTGATGTATTTTTATACACTTGACTTATATTTGTCATTCTAGTTTCTCATACCCAGGTTATTAGAAAGACCAGGTATTCATCTGGTATTTACTGATTACTGCCAAGCAGTTGTGAAGAATAATAATTATATCTTAAAACAATTAATGCGTAACATAGTTTTGTATATAATATGAAAACATGTTACTAAATAAGTGCATAGAAATAGGTCTGGTAGCATTCTTAGAAAACTGGTAACAGTGATTAACTCTGAACAGAAGATGGTCAAATGGGCCTTTAGACTAATACGTAATGAATAAATTTTTAAGAGAATTCATTCATACATTATTAACATACAGTATTTTAAGTCAACATAAGAGACAAAAAGCAACAGAGGTTTAAGTTGTCTCAAACTACCACCTACTGATAGAATTAATTAACATAATCTTATTGGGAGGACAAATTATATATAAAGATTTATTTATTTTTATTGGAAACACAGATTTACAGACAGAAGGAGATACAGAGAAAGATCTTCTATCCACTGGTTCACACCCCAAGTGATTACAACTGCTGGAGCTGAGCTGATCTAAAGCCTAGAGCCAGGAGCTTCTTCTGGGTCCCTCACATGGGTGCAGGGTCCTAAGGCTTTGGGCCGTCTTCCACTGCTTTCCCAGGCCACAAGCAGGGAGCTGGAAGGAAAGTGGAGCAGCCAGGATACAAACTAGTGCCCATTCAGGATCCTAGTGCATGCAAGGCAAGGACTTTAGCCCCTAGGCTACCACCCTGGGCCCGACACAATATTCTTTTAAAAGACCTATCACTACATGTATAAGCAATAAACCAAGAAGTAAAAACTAAATGAAATATTTGTAAAATGTGCACCACATGCTGAGCTTTATAGTAAAACAGGTCAGGTTTTACCAGCAAAACTGCCTATGGGAGACTTTTTGAGGTGGAATTTAGATTCATATTTAGCTGGGGATCATGTGATATCCTCTTTTGCTTCTTGTGTTTTCCCACACCTTTTAAAAAGATAAGTAAAAATGGAACATCAAGGAAAAAACCAACCCATTCATTAAACACATATTTATTGATAAAAGGTAAAATAATTTTCAACATAAAATATGGAGACAAATATGAAAACCATATTTCTCATCTGAAAAGTCCTGCAGTGAGGTTAGAAGTTAACTATATGGCTGCTTATTAGAGCAAAGAAGAGAGTCTCTGGGTGAGCTATAAGAATTCACCAAACAAGTGGACTACACCTTAACAGGTGGGAACAGTTTCAGCACATGGAGAGGAGAAAAAGGAATTCTAAGCACTGAGAAGAAATGAGCATACAAACAGAGAAGGATTTACGTTGGGGACTGGAGTTTGAATCTAAGTATGAAGACTTAAACACAGGAGACAAACATATAAAAGCCTCAAAAGAAAATACAGGGAGTGGTTTCATAACAATTTCTTCTGTATGACATCAAAAACCATAAGACAAAAAAATGGATAAATCAGACCAGATCAAAATTCAAAGCTTGTGCATCAAAAGACATCAGCAGAGTGAATGACAACCCACAGAAGGGGGAAAACTATTTATCTGAAAAGGAATTTATATACACTATACACATGTATAAATATCCTAACTAAAAAATGAGAAGGGTATTTGAAAAGGCTTTTCTCCTAAGAATGTGTGCAAGCAGACAACAAAAATACACTCAATTAGTCATTAAGAAAATTAAAATCAAAACCACAAAAAGATACTATTTTATATCAAGTAGGATGGCTATTAAAAAAAAAAGAAATTAATGCTGATGAAAATATGGGGTAATCAAAAGCATCATAAGTTGCTTGTGGGAATGAAAAATGGTACAGCCAGTATAGAAAACACCACTGCGGCTCCTCAAAAAGTTACACAAAGAATTATCACTTGACTCAGTAATTTCATTTTTAGGAATATACTCCAAATAATTGAAATTACCCAAATTCTTTTTTTCTATTAATTAAAAAAATTTTTTAATTTTCATGATATAATTCCATAGGCTCAGGGGTTCAAATTATTGTATATTAATGTTAACAGCAGTGCTATTCAAGAAAAAGAGAAAAAAAATAGCACAAAAAGGAAAAAAGTCATCCAAAAGTTCAGTTGAATATTAAAAAAAAAATAAGCTTGGGGAGATACATATTCATTTCCATATAAGTATCATCAAGCTATAAAAAGAAAAAAATTCTAAAACATGCTACAATGAACCTGAAAAAGCATTGTGCTAAAGGAAAGAATCCATACAGAAATCTTTTCATGTTATAATGATGATATTTATATGAAATACCCAAGAGGTAAATCTAGAGATACAAACTAGATTGACAGCTATCAGGGACTGGACAATGATGAACTGGGAAATAGCTGTGTAACAGTTACGAGATTCCTTTTTGGGATGATAAAAACCTTTTAGTGAAAAACAAGCATGTACTGAAAGCCATTTAATTATTCTTTATTAGTTGTGCTATATGAATTTTACCTCTAAAGGGAACAGAGGTGGGTATTTCATTTAGCAGTTAAGATAGCACTTGGGACATCACACCTGGGGTTGAGTCCCAGCTTACCCTCTGATTGTGGCCTCCTACTGGCATGCAAACGATGGACATGGCTCCAGTGATTAGGTCCTGCCACACTAATGGACATGCAAGACAGGGACTGACTGTCCAGCTCCCAGCCTTCAACCACCCCAGCCCCGAGTGTTGTAGGTATCGCAGAAGGGAGACTTTCCCTTCTCTATCTCCCTCTCCAATAAATAAAAAATTTTCAGAAGAAAGGGAGGAAGGGAAATACAGGGAGGTGGGGAGGAAAAGAGAGTCAGAGAGAAAAACCATAGAGATCAAGAGAGTAAAAAGTTATCCCTTCCCTCTTAACTGTTATTAGGGACAGGAAAACAACAGAGGATAAAAACACTGCCAGTGATTATCTCTATAGTAACTGAGGTAAGAAAGTTCCAATCATGTTTTGTTACAAAAATGGTCCAACATTAGATCCTTCCAGACTATTTCTGTTGGGGGGAAGGGGGAAGTCCAAAATCATCATGCATCTGAGATGTAGATGGCAAAAGTAAACAAAAACCTCCCTGAATCATCAGTTCATATCTAAATCTTAAAACAGAGCATCTGCAAATCCTTGCCCTAAGGCTAATGGAGGAATGAATGTGAAGTTTCTTTGTCTTTGTGCTTACACTTTCATCCACCTTTTAATAAGCAGAGAAAAAAGAGAAATTTCACATCTGCTGATTCTCCAAATATGCACACAACAGCCGAGGCTGCACAAAGATGAAGCCAGGAGCTAGGAATTCATCTGGAACTCCCCCTGTGGGTGGACCCTACTGCCATCACCTGCTGCCTCCCTAGGCAGATATTAGCAGAAAGCCGGATCCGAAAGCAGAGATGGAATCTGAAGTCAGGTAATGAGATATGAGTCCCAAGCAGAGGCTCCCTCTATCCATCCTCATCCCGAGGCTGAATGGTTGATTTGAGACATCACAAGAGACTAGCAATCTCATTTGTGTGCCACATCCTCATTACCACCAACGAATAAGAAATTGTATCTAATGATATTAAATTATCCAAAGGCTTAAAGGACACAACCCTTATTCATGTTTCTTTACTTATGAGTGGATGGAATACCTCAGGATACTGTTTCAAACATCTGATGTAACCTTCCATTTTTTCCTTTGCGGAATTTTACTTACGTCAGGTTTTTAGGACACAGCACGACTAATCCCAAATACAATTAAAAAGTGATGCCCTCTACTTTTAATCATCACCATTCTCAACAAATTTTCAGAACCACTGCCATTCTAGAAAAGCACTTCTCTGCTCTGTCTACATATTCCCTTCAGGCAAGGTAACAGGTCCTTAAACCATGAAGGAATGAGGATTTTAATCACAGGTATGGAAGCAAGTATCTTTGAGATATCTTCTCTGGGTTAAACTAAAGCCTTTCATTTTTTGCTTTAGTGAAAGCCAATTAAGGTCAGAAAAGTACTGTCTCACAGAACTGTATTTCCAGAGAGGTCTCCAATGGAAGCTTAATCTTGGCAATAAGGATACTGCTGGACATGGCTGGAGATAAAATGAATCACGTTGCTTGGGAAGAATGGTGGTGAAATTCCCAATGTCACCGTGTCCTCTGTGTCTATAAATGAGCGAACTTCCCAGCAGGCAAGTTAGATGGGAAGAAGTCAGTTTTGGGTATTTGTGTCTGTACACACACATATCATCAAGTTCATGTCTGAGTTTGTGTACACTAGAACCAAACATAGCTTTTCTGGTTCTGACTTTGCTGTAGAAAACACCAACCTTTGCCAAGTTCAGAGTATGTTTAGAAACAAAGGAAGGGTGAGAGGAGAAGGCGGGAGACAGAGACACAAGAATTACATTGGAAAGTGTTATGCTAAGTTCCCAGAATTTTCCAGAGTTTACCCTATCTAGAAAGGGAACTCTTCCCCAACAAATGAAAAAGAAAATGCTAACATCAAGAACTAGAGAAGAGTCATACATTCCACTGCATAGGAATACCATGACTAAATCACAAACTAAAATATTAACATATTTCTTGACCTAGGTCTCTTCTCTTATCCTCCCCTCCTTGTAACCAAGTGCCCTGATTTCACCTAAAACTGTTTTTTCATTATCTCTAGACCAAAAGGGCCCATCTAATTTTTTCTAATTTGCCAGCAAATTGAAAACGAACTGGAGAACTAGGGAGCAGAAGGGAGCATAAAGTTGGTCCCTGGGGCGCCTCAGAGAGGATAAAGAAAAAGAAAAACTCTATTAAGGACATTGCCATTATGACCACATTCAGCTGCTTAATCAGTGATTAACACCTCTTAGGGTGATAAATACTTCACTCAATTATAAAGCAAGCAAGCAGACAGGTTGACGGAAAGTAACTTACCCTACTAAGCCCTCGACTTTCTTCCTTCTCTTTCCTCCAAGTGAAGTGAGTGTTTGATCTCCTCAAATCTAGGTTGCAGCTCACTTGCACCTGTCCATTTGTATCAGTTTCCTCTGCAAACTGCTGAAATGTTGGGGCTCAGTGATTAAGTGTGCCCTGTCCACCAGACAGGATGAAGTCTCCCTAACGAGGCAAGTACTGACCTGGCTGCCTGCCTGCAGACGTCTCTCTCTCTGATCCTCCTCATTCTCTGCCAAAAGAGCTGAAGACTGTCAACACTCTCCAGCTCACCAAAGGCCAGGGCACACCGAGGAAAGATGAAACTGCTTCCTGGACTTCTCTCACTCAAGGCATCATTTCTGTTCTCAGTTTACAGCTTCAGACAAAAACCCCTCAGAATCGTTCAGATGTCAGTATTTGGCTAGAAAGGCTATGCCCTTAGCCCAGAGGTACAGGAAACCCCTGGAGTTCCTGCATAGAAGCTAGACTCAAGATGAATTCCCCCAAGCCCAAACATAAATACTACTGCTCAAACAGAATTTAACAATCCATGCTTAAGAAGAAAATTGAGGGCCCGGCGCGGTGGCGCAAGTGGTTAAAGGTCCTCGCCTTGCACGCCCGGGATCCCATATGGGCGCCGGGTCTAATCCCGGCAGCCCTGCTTCCCTTCCAGCTCCCTGCCTGTGGCCTGGGAAGGCAGTCGAGGACAGCCCAAAGCTTTGGGACCCTGCACCCGCGTGGGAGACCCGGAAGAGGCTCCTGGCTTCAGATCGGCATAGTATCGGCCCGTTGCGCTCACTTGGGGAGTGAACCATCGGACGGAAGATCTTCCTCTCTGTCTCTCCTCTCTGTATATCTGCCTTTCCAATGAAAAAATAATAAAAATAAATCTTTAAAAAAAAAAAAAAAAAAAGAAGAAGAAAATTGAGCGCCCGGCGGCGTGGCCTAGCACGTAAAGTCCTCACCTTGAACGCGCCTGGGATCCCATATGGGTGCCGGTTCTAATCCCAGTAGCTTCACTTCCCATCCAGCTTCCTGCTTGTGGCCTGGAAAACCAGTTGAGGACGGCCCAAAGCTTTGGGACCCTGCACCCGTGTGGGAGACCAGGAAGAAGTTCCTGGATCCTGGCTTCGGATCGGCATAGCATCAGCCGTTGCGCTCACTTGGGGAGTGAATTACTGGACGAAGATCTTTCTCTCTGACTCTCCTCCTCTCTGTATATCTGCCTTTCCAATAAATAAATAAATCTTAAAAAAAAACATTATTTTAGGGCCCGGCGCGATGGCGCAAGTGGTTAAAGGTCCTCGCCTTGCACGCCCGGGATCCCATATGGGCACCGGTTCTAATCCCGGCAGCCCCGCTTCCCTTCCAGCTCCCTGCCTGTGGCCTGGGAAAGCAGCAGAGGACGGCCCAAAGCTTTGGGAACCTGCACCCGCGTGGGAGACCCGGAAGAGGCTCCTGGCTTCGGACCGGCATAGTATCGGCCCGTTGCGCTCACTTGGGGAGTGGGTCATCGGATGGAAGATCTTCCTCTCTGTCTCTCCTCTCTGTATATCCGCCTTTCCAATGAAAAAATAATAAAAATAAATCTTTATAAAAAAAAAAGAAGAAAATTGATACTCCAAGAGGATAGTAATATATTAGTCCAAAAGGCAATCAACCATATGAAGAATAAGAGAATTAATCTGTGAACTCACTTTTCCTGAAGGGAAAACAAGGTATTCTCTCAATCATCATTGGAAGGATCCCATCTGTTTGCTTATTTCAAACAAAATACAGATGTTTCTGTAGTAAAGTCAGCAAGACTAACATTTCTGTTATTGACTAAAGATGTGTAGTACTTACAGGAACAGAAAATAAGAATCAATTCAGTGCACACTTTTATCCATTTTTATAACAGATGCTGATGCTGATCCTGGAAAGTCGATTTTACATCCTTAGCTCCCTTCCAACTGAGTTCAAGGACAATCAGAAGCTGTTAGGGCAGTGCTCCTATGTGACTTCATAATCTGATTTCCCACCTACATCTGGACCCAGCTGTAACGTACCTGCCTTGAGGAGCATGACATGGTTGGGAAGCATACTCACTGGCACTGAGGTCCTGGAAGGTGGCAAATCAAATCCCCATGAGAAAAGATGCAGAGTAGATTTCAAAGGAATACTGATACTGTAGAGAGCACAAACTGTAAGCAGGGAATGTGGGAAGAAAAATGTTAAGAATTTGGTGAAATATATTATGCAGAGCAGCTGTGGAAAAAGAAAAATCCGTTGCAACAGGGCAAAAACACTGCATAAAATAGGAGATTCATTTTGAGAAAAAACGTCAGACCAACTTAAATTTAACTGCCCTCAAAATTTAACTACAAATCTATGAGGTTTATGAGTTCTGTTGGTAATGCCTTAACACTGACTTCTCTAATTTAGAGAAAAACAAAGGGACATGATATATGGAAAAAAATTGTGCTGATTGTCAATTTATAACTCACCATCACTAATACTTGCTATGATAAACATTTAAAATTTTCATTTTAAATTCTAATTTAGAAAGATCTGATCTTTTCACAATTTGTACTCATCAAGTCACATTAAGAAAAACTTAATAAATGGTTTGTTGTGGAACAAATTCTGAAAACAAAGAGGTTCCCATTCAACAACTAGTAAAAGTGACAAATATTATTTATAGTGATAGATATTATTGTACCATTCTTTATGTCCACCACTTTCTCTGAGTTCTACTTCTTTCTCTGAAGTCTTCAGTTTTACTATTAAACCTTAATTATTGTAGTCTGCTAAGGCTTACCCATGATTCCTATAATACAGTTTGAGGGCACTTCAAAAGGTTCATAGAATTAAGGACATTTAGAGACAGGTGTAGGCCTCACCTGGGTTCCATGTTCATGCCTGCATTGGACTCCTGGCTGCAGGTCTGGATTCCAGCTTCCCTCTAGTTACAGACCCTAGGCAGCAGTGGTGTTGACTCAAAGAGCTGGGCTCTTGCCATTCATGTGGGAGACCAAGACTGAGTTCACAGCTCCTGGATTTGGCTTCTGCCCCGTCAAGACATTCGGGAAGTGCATTAGTGATGACAGCACCTATGTTCTCCCCTTTTGCCATCCAAATAAATTTTTTAAAGTACATTTATTATAGTAACACATTTAAAAAATACATGTAGGTTTTTGATACTATGCATTTTCCATAAACTTCTGAATAACCCTCAAATGAACTGTAAAAGGAACCTAGTGCTAATGAAATTCCTGACATCTGATATAATTCTTGTCTTAGATACGTGTACCTTAGCAGAACTACTGAAATATGAAGTGCATAAACTTTAGAGGTAGCTCATGGACTAATCAGGACACTAATGTGTTAGCAAGCAGAAGTGTAATAATCAACTATTTGAGAAGTTCTGCTTGTTATCTGGGATTGTGGTAAGTATATTCAGCTGTAAATTAATGCCTTATGTACCACTGCAATTACTGTTGAGAATTAGAATTTAAATCACATAATTATATCATTGTAAAACTAATTATAAAATGATGAGTTCATTCTAATTTGCAGAATTCCAAACTTAGTTTGATTATGGCAAAGGATAAAGAACAAGATGGTAGGAAAGTACAGTATCATTACTATTTTTCTTCTTGTTATAAAACACCCAATAACTTTCCGACACTGTCATAAAATTTTATACCATAATATAATTTTTAAAATGAAAATTAGTGATTTTAAAATATTAAATGGTGTGGGGTCCCACAACAGGTATCCAAAGTAGCTCATGTGCTCAGCTACTCAAGTTCACACAAGTCAACAAGAATTAAGAAAAAAAAAAAGAAATTTATGAAGACAAGAATTTAATTCATCAATCTGTCATGTACTACATGATCATCTTCTCTGAAGGATACTTCAGCTCTAGTAATAAAATGTTTTTTTTTTTTTTTTTGCACTCAAAGTTTCAGTATGATTTCATTTCCCAAATAAAACCCAACACAGAGATAGGAGCAGCGGCCCATGCATGGAATTTATTGTGTGCTACTGTTTATAAAATATTCAAATAGTCCTGCACATGCATAATATTTCCAACTTAGACAGGAGACCATACAGGGTGCACTTTCTGGCAAACAAAACAATAGATGGTTCCGCTGCCTGGAGCTCTGAGTTGTATTCCAGGGCATGAGGGAAGCAGGCCACCAAAGAAAAGGGAAATATCAAATTACAGTGGCAATCAATACAGGTCAATAATTGTGAAAAATTAACACATGGTTCCATTTAGTTTAACCAAGCATTCTGTAACTATCAAAACTAAAATTTCAACATGCAGTCTTGACTTTTATGCTTCCACTAACATTTGAATGATTGAAAAGAACCGTTGTTTCTAGGCTGCATTGCTTAATCGAAAACACTTCCAGAACATTTAAAAATTTCCTTTGCATTATAACATAAAAATGATAGAAAGCCAGCAGTAAATCACCCTGGTGGCTATTTAAGCAACTTGAGTACTCACAATAAACTAAAATTTCTCATAACATCTAGGTAACCTATACATGTTGTACCTGTACATCATAGGTCTATATATTAAATATTTGCAAAATGAAAACATGCATACACAAAATACGTCAAGTTTTACAGACATGATTTGAATTAAAATTTACTTTGACAATGTACAAACTTCTTTTAAAGTACCTTAAATGAGTAATTCTGTAATTCTTTGCAATTTTGAAATTTAGAGGTTTTCCTCTTTAATCTCTGGGGTGTAAATCTCAAAAATCTGGGTGAAGAAGAATCTAAATTAGCTTTTGGATTTGTGTTCAAGTAAGAACAACCACCTAGAAATAGGTTGTGCATTCATAATTGGAAAATACCAAGACTATGTTACAGAATTAGCCACATTTAAGAACTATAGACCTGAGGTCAGCATTTTTGTATAAACACCAACTGGTTTTCTCAGCATTTTGCCTACAATTCAAGATACAGCTAGTAATCTCAGAAATGTATTTTAAGACCATGCTAATTCATCCTTTAAAGACATTTCATGGAAAAAAAAAGTCCACATTAGCTCTTAAGATTGCATCTGAATTATGGTTGAAAAAGAAACTCTAATTCTACTGAGGGGGGAGGGGGAAAAAACCTCATTTGTAAACTTAAATGTGTGAACCACAAGCATAATGGAGGTATAGATGCCCTCCACTGGAAATTGCCCCAAGCCCCTTGCTCACTGCTCTCCTCCTTGGCAGCGATGACCCAATCTTATCAGATAGCAGACATGTCCCAGGGCCCTCAAGCCTCCATCCAGGAAGGGGGCTGGGGTCTCAAAAGCACAATGGTTTTTTCCAGAGACTGTGACATTTACAGTCAGCTTGGCCGACCCCTCCAGCTCCTCGGGTGATCTGTCCATTTGGGGCCCGAGATGTGAGAGTCCCTGGGAAGCTGTTGGTCACTGGGCACTATGGTTGCCAGTCCCGTGGTTCTCAGTGGCGTGTGCGGTGTTCAGAGAATTGAAACCATCTTGCTGTACAGCATCTTTCCGAGGTGGCATTCTCTCATTGATCCTATCCAAACCCTTTGCCTCTTCAAAACTGCAGATTCTATGTGGTGGAGAGAATCCTCGTATTGCTTAACAAAATGCAAATTTGATAAGTCAGTAATAGAGAAATGTTTCTGAGATTTCAAAAACATAATTAATGATTTTTAAGAAGAGAGAAATTAGCTGTAAATAGGAACACTTAAATCTTACTTCCCCTTAAAATGTGAAATGTTAAAACCTAAATATAAATATGATAACTTCATAAATGACAAGTGTTAACATAGTCTTAGAAAATATACCCATAAAAATAAAAACTTCTCTGCTCATAAAATTATTTTTTAGGCAATGGTCTCAGGGTATTTCTGTAGCAGTTTTCTCCTACCTCAGACCCTAACATCAACAGTGATTACCACAGTAAGGGAACAAGAGCAGGGGCAAGTGAGGAGGCTAAGCAAGGTTAATCCTCAACATACAAATCTGTACAAAGATCATGGGAGGAGAAAAGAGGTAAAGGTTAAGTTAAAAATTTAGCAGATCAGAACTATCTTGGAGGTCAAAGTATTATCACTCCATCACCATCAATATGAAAAGAAAAAGGTGGGAAATGCCTCCAGGAGTCAGATTTGCGTTTGACTAATAACAAAATGCAGCATATATATTTTAAAAGGAATCTTCCTTAGCTCACTGCTCATTTATTGCAAATTCTTTTGGAAACCCAAATCAAAACAAATGGCAACCGCTCACATTTTGCTAGGGATTCCATTACCTTCATCTGGAATGATATAGCCCCCATTATTAAAATTTTATCAGAAAAGATTTCCACACTAATTATAATGTGATTCCTTTATAGATATATTCTCTGGGACTTAGTCTGTGTAAGTAAACCAAATGACTGGGGCAGCAAAACATTAAGTAGAATGTCATGTCTAGCTAACACATGATATCTATGAATATAATCTTACAGCAAACTACAGCCAAAATGCTAATGGAAAAAAATTCATACCAACATTACAGAAAATGGGAAAAAGTAAATTCACAGCTGAATCTAGAAGGGGCTTCATTCAGGGGTTAAGAAAAAATCTTAGTAGTACAGAATCACGCAAAAAGAGGGAAGAGATCTCTATTTACAGGGTCAGTTTAATTATTTCCATTAAAACAGGCAACTTCAAATGCTACAATATATAATGCAGAGCATGCTATACTGTCTGGAAATCAGAATCTTTCAATTCTGGTTGCATGTTATACCACAAAAGGCAGTAAGTCAGATTATCACTATAGAAATCAGCCCTTGTGATTTTATTTATTTGCAGGAATGTGACTGCTAAACTTGGTGAGTCAGGGAGTATGATTCATTTTGGACTTCGTAAGCTAGGAGGAAGACACACCCACGGACACTCTTGGATGCCCACCCACACACCACAGATCTCTGGCCAGCGCAAAGACTCTCATCGTACCTTTTTCAGCCTCAATAGCCTCAACTGTGGCTGTACAGAAGTGAGCAGAGGCATGCAAAATGAATGAGAGAGATGAGAAGGGTCACATTGTACAGCAGAAAAGGCAATGATCACTTAAAATAATACAGTATCCCACACTATATCATCATTTACAATTTAACAAAAATAGCTCCCATATTAGAAAGTCCCGTCCAATCCCCCAATTTCTGACACAGCAGTTTACACACAGCACTATGACATCACTCAGAGCACAGAAAACAAAGACCTACTATAAACATCAGACATCTCAGCACCCATGCAAATTTACTCTAGTATCAATTACTTCTCTTGAATTCAATATCTTGATGGCCTTAGAATTCTCCATTGTGTTTATCATATTCATCACAATCACAAGAAAATTCCCTGGTGTAAGATCATGATAGAATTGTAGCAGAAAAGCAAACAGGAGAGTTTCCTCTCATGCCTTAACAAAAACAGTACTCATTACCAGTTGGTTCTCAAAGACATAAACTGGAAGGGACCAGTAATGTTTTATTTCTAATTCCAAAGGCAAAATGTAAGCTGCAAAAGCTGGGATGGCTACGGTGAAGTTTAAGGAGCCATAAACTTCATGAATTTCTCTAAGTAGGACAGTTCCTGAACTCCTATCTTTGTGGGGAACCTAAAAAGAGCACTTTTTTTTTTAACCAGGAACTTCCTTTCTTTTCTAATAATTACATTCCAAATATCTAAAGATTTCTAGCATCTAAAAATTCACTTATATTCATGGATTATCATAAACTCAAATTTATCTCAGGAACTAAGAACTTCTTAAAATCAGGAAAGACTGGGAATATTTTGAAATCACCTGCCATTCTGGGATGCAACTGAAGTCTCACAAGCAATAACTCCTCATTATTTCATGATAAGATAAAGACAAGTCCTATTGTAAATCAGAACCATGTTAGTAGAATACCTTGTACTGTCCCACTTAGAGACAACCAGGCACAGCTTGTTGTCAAAGACGGTTTCCCCCTCTTTTCTGGGTTTGAGCTCTTTAAAAAGCTCCTACTGAGCACCAGGATCTAAGACTGACAGAGATGCTACCTCACAGTGCTGCTGCTTGCCCATCTGCCTCAAAGTGCACACACTCTGAACACTGGTAACTATGTTCTGTCCTTTCTCCCCTGCTGCTTCTGCAAAAAGGCCAAGTAGAATAATTACTCCTGGAATGGTCTTTTAGGAGCAAACATGATTTTTAAATGATGTTTGAGTATTTTACTCAAAGAATTTATTAATGTGAAAGGACATTGATTAATGTAAGCAATTAAAGGAGACTTAAATAGGAAATGTTGAGGGCCAGCATTGTGGCTCAGCACATTACATGGCCACTTGTAACGTCCCCTCCCCCTCCATGTCAGAGTGCCAGTTCCAGTCCCAGCCACTCAGCTTCCAATCCAGGAGTTAATGTACCTGTGAAGTACTTGTCCCTTTCTACACAGGGGGAAGATGCAGACTGAATTCCTGGCTCCTGGCTTCAGTCTGGCCAAGATCTGACTGTTGCAGGTATTTGGGAACTAAACTAGCAAATCGAAGATCATCCTCTCTGTTTCCTTCCTGCCGCCACCAAATGCCTACCTCCCCTCCTGCTTAAAAAAAGTTTAAAGTTTAAATACATTAAACTTTTCAACTGCTGTTCATCTTACTCAAATACCAAAGTAAACTGGAGCCCTCCCCCCCCCCAGCATAAAAACCAAATAAAAGAGTGCATTTTCATTAACTGTTCATTTATATTACAAATCAAAGCACACACAATTGCTTTATGCTCACTGTACAAACTGCCACTTAAATGAATTTACTGCTGGAAGCCAATGTTTTGGTGCTGTGGGTGAAGCCTCTGCCTGAGACACCGACATCCTATCTAAGCTTAGTTGCTCCAATTCCAATCTAGGTATCTTCTATAAGCACCTAGGAACGCAGCAAAAGACTGGCCAAGTGCTGGGGCCTTTACCACTCAATATGGGAAATCTGCATGGAGTTCCAGACTCCCAGCTTTGGCCTGACTTAGACCTGGCCATTGTGGCCATTTGGGGAGTGAACCAGAAGATGAAAGATCTCTCCTTGCCATTTGTCTTTCAAAGGAAAAAAAAAGAAAAAAAGGAAGTTAAGAAGGAAGGAAGGAAAGAAGGAAGGAAAAACACAGCTAAGCAGCAATGAAATGGATCAACTGTCTGAACTATCTAGCTCTCTGCAAGCAACTGTTGGAATGACATAAGGGCGCCAGTTTTAATACAGGCTGCGCCACTTTCCACCCAGATCCCTGCTTGTGGCCTAAGAACGCAGTGGAGGACTACCCAAAGCCTTGGGACCCTGCACTCATGTGTAGCCCCAGAAGCTCCTGGCTCCTGGCTTTGGATCAGCTTAGCTCTGGTCGCAGCTGCCACTTGGGCAGTGAATCAGCGGATGAAACATCTTTCTGTTTCTCCTTCTCTCTGTGTATCTGCCTTTCAAATAATAATACTTTAAAACCGCTTTTTCTAAAAAGTAATTTACAGTAATAAATTAATAATCTAAGCTAGTGTCAACTGTTCAAGTCCATTAACAGGGGTGGTCATCTGACATAGCAGTCATGATGCCAGCTGATGTGTCTGAATCACCAATCAGAGTGTGTGGCTTTGTTTTCAGCTCTGCTTCCCTTCTGGCTTCCTGCTAGTGTACATACCCTGGAGGCATTAGCTAAGGGCCCAATTAATTGGTTTCTGCCACTCAAGTGGAAGTGTCAGACTGAGTAATCCCTTCTTTCCTCCCAGCTTTGGCCTGACCCAGTCCCGGTTGTGAGCATTTGGAAAGTGAATTAGTAGATGGAAAATCAACCTCTTCTGCCTCCTCTCTCCCTTCACCTCTCCTCCCCATATTTCAAATAAATAAATTTCAGCTTATGAAATATAACAATATATTCCTATTACTCTATGTGCTTTAAATTTATACGTAAAAGAATTTCCTAGCTAAAACTATATTTTATTTTCTTTCCTGAGCCCTCTACCTTGTTTAAAATATTTTCTAGAAAATATAATGGATATCATGCTCAGAACTACATACTATGTTAAGCTTTAATGCTTAGAACTGAAAGTCTATCACTGAGGCTTAAATAAAAATCTGGAAAGAGAGAGAACTGACAATCAGAAAATTTAATCTGAAAGGCTTATTGTCTTTCTTTTTCTATTTGTTTTCATTTATTAGCATTAGGGTATCTTGACCCAGACTTAATACATTTTAATGTAATATTGCTTTCAACTGCAGTCCTCAAAATTATACACAATAAATGACCAGGAGGGATTTGACATGACTGAAATAGATATGGCCATACATTTTCCCACAGACAGACATCCTGGTGAAACCAGCATTGGGGAATTAGCTTTCAATTAAATGTCTGTGGAAATAAAAGTACATAAAATATAAACATAAAATTCAACTTAGAATTGTGTAATTCATACTAATATTTTAAAATACTATGTATATTAACTTCAAAATTACTGAAAAGAGAAATATTATTTTCCAATTAGAGCAATGTGTTAGAATCCATTTTCCTTTTGTGATATCTATATCTCAGATACTTATCAGGGAACACCTACTGAAATTTAAAATCTTAGAATAACTTTTTGAAAAAAATATACAGATACAACTTTTTAAAAATCAGTTTTGAGATCAGCATTGCAGCACAGCACGTTAAGCCACCATCTGTGACGCAGACATCTTGTGTGAGCAACATTCAAGTATTGGCTGCTCTACTTTTACTCCAGTTCTTTAATATGGCTAGGAATGCAATGGAAAATGCTCTGAGCTCTTGGGCTCATAGTATCCATATGGGAAACTCAGAGTTCCAGTCCTCTGGTTTCAGCCAGGCCCACCCCGGATTACATTCAGGAATGAATCAGCAGATGGAAGACCTTTCTCTGTCTCTCCCTCTCTGTAACTCTGCCTCTGAAATAAAATCTTAGAAAATAAAACAAATGAATTTTGCTAGTTTCAAAATGGTTTATCTTATACTAAGGAAATAACATTGAAACAAATGTTTAAATCACACTTGTGAAGAGGCACTAATGAGCCTTCTAGTTTTCCTAATTAAACACTTGTAGCTCAGCTCCTTCCAGTCCCACTAGCAAAGCTTCAGTCTTTCAAATGGTCCCTATGTTGATAGTGATTTCTAAGTTTGAGGAAAAACCTGAATCAGGTTGTTTGCAAATCAAACATAAATCTAGAAGGGGATGTGCTGTGATGTAACAGCCTAAAACACAGCTTAAGATGTCTACACCCCATATTGTTTTGACAATCTGAGTTGTGGCTATTTAACTTCTGGCCTAGCTTCCTAGTTTCCTCAATTGCTTTGGTTCCTGCCACTGATGTGGAAGACCTGGATACAGCTTGTGGGTCTTAGCATTGGGCTGGCCTTCTCCTGGCTGCTGTGGACATTTGGGGAATTAAGTAGATAGAAGATTGTGTGTGTGTGTGTGTGTGTGTGTCGGTGAGATTTTTACTCTATTGCTCTGGATTTTAGGTAAATGAAAGTAATAGACAAACATTAAAAAAGAATAAAGTGTTGAGTTATTAACAAAGTATGTCATTAGCAGGTACTAACTGTAAAGTCTGAAAACAAGGTTTGCTATGGATACAATGTAAAAGTGCTAATATTTTCAAGGATCATAGAGAGAATTCTGTAGTGTATGTTTATTAAGTATTATATGTTTTCAAATTTTCATGTTCTAAGCAAAGGAAAGGAATCATTTATAAGTTGAGATTTCATCCATTTCCATTACTATCTTTGCTAAGTTTTATTGAAAGTTCAAGATCTTGTTTTAATGTACATTCATAAAATTCCTGTAAAGTCATTTTTCTAATGCTTATGATACAATAAAAAAACAGAGGACAAAGAATGTACAGTGAATCAAAGCAGATTTTTTTAAATATAAAAGAAACCTCTTTTAGAATGATGAAAACTGTAACTTCAAAAAATAGTTGTGCTTGTCACATGGATCAGTGATGGTAGCAGACAATACAATAACATATAAAATAGAACATTTATAGGCTACAAATGAAAATTACTACCTACAGGGAAAAAAAATGTTTTTCTCAAAAAGCACTTACTGTGGTACTGAATGAAATAAAATTGTGAAAAGTTAATCCAGTTTAAATTTATTTATTTAAAAATTCCAATTAATATTTCCTTTCCTTTTATTTTAAAGTCATTAATTACATCACCAAAATGAAACTGTTTATCACTACAAAGGAAATATCAGATCCACTGATGCCTGTTTTAATAGAACATGACCCTTGGAGGGCTGTCCAAAGTGGCTACAGTAAAAGATAAACTCAGGCTTTTCCATGTAACATTTTTTGCTTTCCAACCACAAGGGAAAGAATTCTAGACCCTGAGATATCACAAATAGTCTATAGCATTCACAGCACTCTCTTCTGTTCAATCTGTAATGGGCTTTCAAAAAGTTAACCCAGTATTAACACAAATATTAACACAAAAAAGTTAGGTTTTTAAAAAATATATAAAATATTCAATGAGCCAGATTACAGGAATGCTTTATGCATAATTCTTTTTATTTTCATGCAAAGTAAAGGCACACTCAATAACACCCTTTTCATTTTGACTTACAGGATTTAAATTCAACCCCTTATAACAACGATTTAATATCTATTGTTACATTCATGATTGGAATGCACAAAGTGCAGCAACAAATGCAGCTAACCTCAAAACAAGGTGCTACAAAGCTGCTTCTACATCAAAGGACAGACAAGTGTGTCTGATAGAGTAATATAATTGCACATACGTTTACAGACATACAGCTAACCTAAAGAAAGACAGACAGATTTAGGGAAGCAGCTACATCTGCAGAGGAAGGAAACAGCATGTTACAGACAGTCAATTATACATAGAACATTTGACAAACACCACAGAAAACAAACTTTGGCATCATTTACTAAGGTACAAAACCTTGCACAAGTCTTTCGGCAAGTAAGTGCATAAGTAATGTTCTAGGGCCCAAGCCGACTGTTACCTCAAAAATTAAGGATTTCAAAATATATGCATAGTCTGGTACAATTACATAAATTAAAAAATTAAAAATAAGAAACTTGGAATTACATTTCCATTTTTGTAATATGGATATTCCTAACTCACATTCTGAAGCTATACTTTTAAAATAAAAGGTATATTAGACAAACGAATAAATAGTTCAGACATTACGACATAAGCTGCTCCCTTACCATTTCATAAAAGCTGAGGAACTGACCATGATTTCCAGCTGTAAGGATCATCCATTCTAACAATTTTCTGCCCTAATCAGATACTACCTATCATACAGTACCCTGCTGATGTCAGCTGCTGAGACAGGAGCTAAAAAGCAGAAGGAATTCCCTGCATGCATTATGTGTATTGTTAGCAAAAGAGTGAGGTGTGCCCCAGTCCATCTGAGGCACAGCAAGTTGCATAACATCATTACCACTTTGTAGGGTCTGCCGTCCTCCAGCCAACACTCCACTAGGCAACATCCCTGTGGGAGTCAGGCCCTTGAGTGTCAGCACACTTTCACTCTCCTCCCTGAAAGCAGAGATAAAACAGACATTGGAGACTTCCAGTAAATGCTTAGACTGGAAAAGACGAGGCCTGGCCGGTGTATGTGATTTATAGCATTCATCATATTATATTTTCCTCAATTCCAAGAGAATATATCTTTGCACATTCTAAACATGTCAGACATGAAGTAAACCTCACAAGTTTTTCAACACTGAGTTTCACACAATTAAGAAATATGTTGTAGTTTATACGTTCTAATGGGCAAATATCTGACACAATCGGTTTTGCAAACACATTTTTAAGCACTAACCTTTCATTTTTATTCTTAATACTTAGGAAGGCAGTTGATGTGTACAGAAAAATATATATCTTAATAGGACAGGTTAATTAGGAGTACCCTAAAAAGTATCCCCACCTTAGACAAGCTAAGTCTATTTTCAAGATGTAAATTTAGCACTTTCATTACACAAGGACAAGGGATACTAAATGTGAGCATTAATAATCCTAAACTTAAAAACTCCAGTTTCAAAAGGCTTCGTGCTTCCTGCTTCAATATATTCATGTACAACTAACTTTTTAATAGAAACAATGTTCCATTTCTGCCTTCTGATGTCCAGCAAGATAACACCTGTAACAATGAAAAGTACAATAAAATTAATTTCTCCAAGGCAAATAATCAGGAAAATATATCATTACCTGAGAACAGAGAAGACTCTTGCCATCTTGCCAATCGCTCGAATTTTGTTTCTTATTATTTCTTTCCGGGCTGCAGCTGAACCTACTTTCAATGGAATAAATAAAAAGAAAGGCTCAAGTTTAGAGCATCCTTGCTTGTGTTATTCTACTAGCCTGTTCCACGCACATCTGAACAAATATAAAATCCCTTATCTCCAGCTCAAAGAGGGGACTAGATAAACACATGTCAGAAAGTTTCTCACTCCTTCAATGTTCAGTTTAGCACTAGTCTAACATGAGGGTCACAGAAGAAATACAAATAAAAAATAATTCACAAATGTCTTAAAATTACTAAATAATCAGTAAAACAGCAGTGGGAAAACAACTTGAGTCCAATTTATATCACAAACCACAGGACTTTAAGACAAAAAAAAAAAAGAAAGAAAGAAAGAAAGAATCCTACCAACTCCTTAAGTTTCTACAGAGTCCATGGCATGCAGACTAACAAGTAAGAATGCAGTAGCTCTGTAGTCTCGTGTTTACCAAACAAGCCTTTGACATGCAGCTGGAAATATCTCATCATACCATGACAAAATAAGCTTCCTTTTCTTTAAACTGATCGAAAAATGACAGTATGAAGGGGCTATTATGCAAGTAATCCCTAATCGAAGACATATCAGCATTTCAACAAGGCACACCTCAATCTCATGGACTACCAGGTGTCCTCTAAAATCATGCAAATACAAATAAGCCCTTTAGTCCCTACACAGCTATGTCACAGCAATGAGGAAAGACTCCTTGAACACATGGCTAAAGGATCTCCACTGATTTATCTTCTCTTAAGGCTTATTTGTACTGTCTATCACTGCTACAGAAGAATATGTTCCAGCAGCTGGATCTGGGGCTGAAGAAAGACTCAAAGGTTTTATCTTCCCTTCCCTTGATCTCGAGAAAGAACATCTACCTCAGTCCTGTTACTTCATATACAGCAGCTAGAATCACTGTGGGCCCAAGAATGTAGTTCCTTACTGTTGTGCTTCAACATGATGAAAACACACATATGGAAGCACGACGGTTGAGGAAAAGGTTAAGGAAAGGCCAAAGAAATCAAACTCAAAGGGGCATTAAGTATACAGAGGTTTGAACAAACTTAAATCTTTGGGCTGGGAAACCTCATTTAAAATTCAAGTGGTCTATATGTAATTAAAAACTAAGGTGAATGACTAGATTTCACTATAAGGAAACAGAAATAGAAATCCAATTCCAAAGATGAAAACAAAAGACACTGAAAAAATTGGCTCTACAACCATATTTATAACATTTTAAAGGCTAGTATTCCATGCACTGAAGTGAGTTTTTTTTTAGTCTAAAACCTGTGTGGGCAACATGGCACCAAGCAGGTATGATGGTAAGATGCCACAAAAGTTACTAAAAATTAAAGAACCATTGAATATTTTAATTTGAAGAGACATTAGGGATACTGCAGAGCTTAAACTCCACAATTAACAGACAAAAGAAACAGATTATTAAGTGACTTATCCAAGAAGACAAGGTAAGTCTGATTCTCTTTTAATGGATTAATACCAACACTTCATTTCAAAATTGACAGAATTTTTAAAATAGCTACGGGGGTGGGGGGAGGTGAGCAACAGAAAACTGGAGAGAACGACTGTTAGGAGCTACCTTCATATTTATAGCCTTAATTTATGTATCTATAAAAACTGAATATGCAAATTATACTGATTTCAAAAGAAAAAATTCACAGGAATATAAAAACACCATACAAATCAGGATTTAAAATCAGTCTACAAACACATCATGCATCATATTAAAGTAAATGTCCACAGTAAAATTACTTCAGGGAATAAGACAGACAATCAAACGCCCCTAGTCATGCAGGGAAAAGCACAAAACATTACAAATAAGCAAAAGAATGAAATTTTAAAACAAGAGGAATGAAAAAGAGGGGAAAATAGTTCCATGCACAGAAAGACAGATATCTTGGAATATGACTTCTAAAAACACCAAATACTAGCTCAGATAAAACTTAACTAAATTTGCACAAGGCCCAAAAGGACTCTGCATAGACATTACTCAGTGAATATGCTAACTTACATGGACATGAGGATAACTTATGAAGTCATATTTCAAAACAATATTACTCTGTCTGGTCTGTACCTTTTTTATTGCCATATATGAGCCGTTCTTCAGATGGAGAGTCCAGAAAAAAGGAAGTGAATGATGGAGAAAAGGTGGTTGAGACAAATAAAAAGATAGAGATTTAACTTGGCAGTGGTACTGAAGAATGAATGAATGTTGAAAGAAAGGGAGAAAAATGAAGGCCTTCATATTTGAAAATTTGGAAAAAATGAAAAATTGCAGAATCTGGTGAACAAGAGAGATGCTACTGTGTAGAATTCTAAAATAAAGATTTCTTTAAAAAGATATGTATTCAGAAGAAATTATGGACAGAATGACTATAATATTTGATGAAAGTGGACATAATTAGGGACAGAAAAAAAACATGTGAAAACACATAAGACTGATAAAAGACTGCTAACAACAATTCAACATTTATATTCATACCCCTAAGGAAATGTATCACCCATGGAAGTATGTTAAACGAAAGGTAATGATACAAATGAAATACAAAATCATGTGGTTCTTCCAGGACACCAACACCTGGAAAACCTGTAGTACACATAAAGGAAAGCAGTAACTTGGTAAACTGCCTCCGTGACACCTCACCCACTCCCTGCGCAGCCGAGCCTCCCCACTCCCTCTGAAGCACACGTGTTCTTGACTCAGCATTGTGGGACCTCTGTAGAGACTCGGCAGCAACAGTGTGTGCTTTTTGTTCCCAACTCAATCTGGGAGTTTGAGGGACATCTTTTTGCAAAAAATATCAACACACTGTTTCAAAGGAAGTAACAGCTCTAATGAATAGGCAGCAGTAGGTGGTTTCATTTGAGCTTTTCTTATATTTTATTCTAATGCTGAGATACATAATTCCATTTTATGAAATGGCAGAATTTAGTTTAGTAAAACTATTACTACATATGGATTATATACTTCCTTCACTAAAGATAAAAGATAAATTTCTAAAAAAAAGTCACATGTATTCTAAATACCCTAGAAATCAATGTTCAAAAATTCCATGATTTAATAACACCTCTAAAAAGAAATGTCATATGCATTTATACAAGCAATGTTTAGATAAATTTTATCCTAAAAATGACCCCAAAATACTTGAGAAAATTCACACTACCATAGCTTTCATCACTTAAGAATAAAGAGTCTAATTTCTTTACCTAAACTCAGCCTCAAATATACTAAAGCTACACCTTTCCTTCTGGCAACTGAAAATCTCCAACCATGCTCTTTCCTTCTCCCCAAGGCAAAGCTGTGGGGTTCCACAGCAACTCCACCCTACCAGATATGCTTTCTAAAGTCACATTTCTCTCCAGATATGCTTCATAGGATGATTCCAGAGCAGTATAAGCAAAGAGAGGACAGAGAGCATATCACCACGGTGAAGGGAAAAGAGAAAAGATGGACAGACTTAAGGGGAAGAAATAAAGGAGTACGAATAAGAAAAGGATATAAGCCTGTTTCCAGCAATTCTTTTCCCTTTTCCAGTTCTTCCACCTTCTCAATGTTCCTGCAATCTCAAATCACTCCCATTCCTACATTCAAATTCCCATATTCATATTGTGAAGACTTTTTGGAGTCTCTGCTCCTAACCCTTGGTAGTGCAACGGTGAAAAACTAAGGGGTATCTGTCATGCTGGCACTAAAGGAAGATCTACTTCTAGTATTTAAAGTTGGAACTCAGTTTATTTTCCCATAGAAACATTGTCATATATGGTGCTAACAACTTCAAAAATGACTTGTGAGGAAAAAGGGGGGATGTAAATGAAAGATCTGTAAATCATCAACAGTTTTCATTAACCTGTACCATCTTCAATGATCAAATCTGATTTATTCCTAGAATGCAAGAATGATATAAAGACTGCACTAAAAAAACATAATTGGGCCCAGTGTGGTAGCCTAACAGCTAACGTCCTTGCCTTGCACATGCTGGGATCCCATATGGGCACTGCTTCTAATCCCAGCAGCCCCACTTCCCATCCAGCTCCCTGCCTGTGGCCTGGGAAAGCAGTCGAGGATGGCCCAAAGCCTTGGGACCCTGCACCTGCGTGGGAGACCCAGAAGAGGCTTTGGGTTCCTGGCTTAGGATTTGCTCAGCTCCAGCTGTTGCAACCGCTTGGAGAGTGAATCAACGGACAGAAGATCTTCCCCTCTCTCCTTCTCTCTCTATATCTGCTTTTCCAATAAACACAAATAAATCTTTAAAAAGCATAACTTATATTTATAGAGGATATTTATTCCTGGTGGAAAAAAATGATTAGTGTCTATCTTCACATGAACTGTAGGTGACTAAAACAAAGTATTGTAATTAGACTTCACAAAGAAACTTAACTTGGTGTTCACAGAAGAGGACTAAAACAATGTCCTACTCTACTCCGAGTTAATACACTATTGGCAGTATTAATAAGTTTTAAAGAATAAATAGAAAGGTAAGAACATCAGTTAAGGAAAATAACATACTTCTAAAAGATAAATATTTTAAGGAATAATTCTGCTAATTCCAGCTGTTGGATGGAAGATAAGCTCCCCCCCACATATATATATATATGTGGGTGTATATAAATATATTCCCTTATACAAAAAATTCATTAAAAGAAACTAATTCTAACAGTAGAAAGAAAATAAATGACTAAAGTATTAAATAATAGACTTTTACAAAGAAAAACTATGTAATTTAAAATTACTAATACAGTAACTATAGTAGATGAACTAATTAGGTTCCTTAAAAGAATTCCCTAGACTTAAATATAGAGTTAATATAATATCAATGAAGGGGCTGGTGTTGTGGCAGGTGAAGTCACCACCTGCAGTGCCAGTATCCCATATAGAAACCAGTTTGAATCCTGGCTGCTCCACTTGCAATCTGGTTTCCTGATAATGTGCCTGTAAAAGCAGTGGAGATGGTCCAAGAGCTTGGGCCTATGCACCCATGTGGGAGACTCAGAGGAAACTTCTGGTTTCTGGTTTTGTGCAGGTCCAGCTCCAGCTACTGCAGCCATTTGGGGAATGAGCTAGTAGAAGACCTCTTTTTCTCTCTCCCTCTCTGTTTTTCGTTTTCTCTGTAACTCTGCCCTTCTAATAAATTAAAAATAAATCTTTGAAAAAACAAGAACTGTTTTAAAAAATTAACAATAAAGTATTCCACCACACATTTCACAGAACACACAAAATTAACAGAGTTTTTGTCCAAAAAACCAATGTTATGTGTCAAGAATTATTTTAGTCGTGATCTCAATCACTGATTATCTCAATACCTCTAACATTACAAAACAAGTATCACTAATCAACATTTTGAAGATGAGAGAAACCAACATTAAAAAAGGTTAAGTCATACAGTCCTTATAAGGAACTATAATCTGTTCTCAGATCTGATCTTACAATAAATAGTAAAAGCAGAACAAGGAAAAGAAATGCCCAGTCTACAACTCTGTAAAACGCTTAGGGAAAAGAGAGATGATTATAATGTTAAAAGTAAAAACTTCAAAAAGAGATAGAATTAAAATAAGAAAAAGTAAACATTAGCCATTTAATCTTATTATATAAACCAAAAGGTTTATATACAAATACAAATAGCTTATTTTAATTATTAGCATACACAAGGGTAAATGCTTGTCTCTGCCTGCTACCAACAGATGGCAACAGCAGTACTCATATCCAGTCACTCTGTGCTCTTAACAAATGGGCTTGCAACTGTTTAAGAACCAAATCTACTTCTAAGACATTCTTATATAGCTTTTATTTACATTTTACTTAATAAAGGAATCAACTGAGCTGAAGAGGACCTGCAGATGGAAATATAGAATTTTCTTCTTAGCAAAGAAGATACAAAACTATACTCCACAGCTATACAGATAGCAAGCAAAGCAAATAAAATGATTAAAACCCAATGAGGAGGGCCTATAGAGAAATAGATCTGCAGATTCTTTGCTGTAGCCATTGCATGTTAGTCCCCATTTTTTTGCAGACCAATTTGACAGCTCACAACAAAAACAACAAGATTCTCATACGCTTTAACCCTAACAATCTCTTCAAGAAGTTTATTCCAAGAAGAAAAAAAAGTTTTTGCTCATGTTTACTGTATTACAATTGATAAAAAGGGTAATTTACAGCATGCAACTGCCAAACTATGACATTAATTATGCAGTGCTATATTAATAATTTGGGAGCATGTAACTAATGAATCTTACCAATGGTAGACCATGTTTAATACATGGAAACAAATTAATATTAATTACAACTATAAAAAGCATACTAGAAGCAAGCATTTAGCCAAGTCAATGGAATAATCACACCCTAAATCAAAGGGTCTCGGTTCTATTCCTAGCTCCATCTCCTGATTCCAGCTTCCTGTTAGTGCAGACCCTGGTAAGAAGCAGTGAATGCCTCAAGTAACTGTATTCCTACCACCAATGTGGGAGACCTGATTGAGTTCTTAGCGGCAGCTTTGGCTTTGGACCAGCCCAGGACTGCTGTGAGGATTGGGAGAATTAACTGGTGAATGGAAGTTCTCAGTATATTTCTATCTCTGGCTCTCAAGCAAATACTTTTTAAAGTATCCTAAAACAAAAATATGAAGGCAATACGGAAGCAAATAAAGATTTTTCGGCTTGAAAGTTCTTAACCTTTTTATTAAGTAAGTTTAAAATAAATATATTAGAAATCTTTAAAGATTTCAAAATATAAAAAATAAAAGGAATGTGATCTCTAAGGTATTTATGCTATAGGTACACATCAGATACACAGACTTGCTGGCTAATATAAGAACTAACAACCATGTACAACGTTGTTTCTATGGAAAAAATGCTCTAAGAATCTCTAGCAGACTAGTAAATGGTCGGTGTCAAGAATGAACAAGTTAAGGCATGCTGTGATACACTAGGAATACTGTATTAATTAAACAAATAGTATTTAAATCTTCCTGACTCTGAGCAGTGTCCATTTTCATAAAGAATCACATTCTTATACTACCACTTTATTTTCCTTTTCTTCTATTTTTCCTTCCAAATTTTTCCTTTCCCCAAATTCATCTTCTTCTCCCCATTGTCATTAAAAAAAGAAACTCTTAAAATTAGTTAAGTGTCACTTAACAAATAGCATGGTAATCTGAAAGCAATGACTACTGTTTGCAAAATGTGTGAATTCAGACTAGGAAATCAAGACACCGTTTAAGACACAAAAAGAAAGATAAGTAATCATACCATCAAATTGATCTTCCCCTTCAGTCATTAATTCATCATCAGAGCAAATACTCAGGACATTTACCAACATTTCTGTCACTGTAAAAAAAAAAAGTCACACGTTAGCTTACACCATACAACTGTCAATATGTGTCCACAATAACCATTCATACAAAGAGGCAAATAATTTTAAACCCAAGAAAACAAATATATTCTGATACCAGGAACGATAGAATTGAAAAAAATCAAAAGCTTTAAAAAAAAAAAGATGAGTAATGAGAGGCATTATTCATGAAATAAATTTTCAAGCCTAAAAAGAAATAACAAGCAAAAATTCAAATACGTAAGAACAGAGATGACATTTGAACATAGATATTTCAAATCTTTATTCATGTGTACAGAAGTAAAAAGTATGAAAAAAAATTAATGGCATAATCTACTATTTCAGAAAAAGTCCCAGGACTCAATCTTTACAACACTGTATCCAGAATGGCATAGTGGCATAAAAAGGTAATCCTCCACTTGTGGCCAGGATCCCATACGGATACCAGTTCATTTCCTGGATGCTCCATATCCCATCCAGCTGTCTGCGACTGGCCTGAGAAAGCAGTGGAAGATGGCCCAAGTCCTTGGGTCCTTACACCCACTTGGGAGATCTGGAGGCAGCTATTGGTCCTCACTTGGTTCCCCAATTGTAGTGGTTTGGGGGAGTTTGGGGTGTAAACCAGCAGACAGAAGATCTCTTTACTGCCTCTCTGTGTAACTCTTTTAAATAAAATAAATAAATCTTAAAGAAAATAAAAACAAAATTACAACAACACTAGCTTCAGTAACTTAATCTGAAATTTATTTCTAAAGATTTATGAATGACTAACAATCTGAATCCCTGATTCGTTGTTAGGCTTAACCTTCCTTGATTATTCTGTATCTTTTTCCTTTCTTCCCCTTAATATACAGAATTCTATTCTGCTAGGTCTCTAACAATGACCTCTCTTTCAGGCTCGCAATTTCCTTAATGGCTTTACAGCCAACTGTCTTAAATCACTGAATAGTGTTCCCTGTACTAGAATGAAAGCTTTGCAAATGTTCAATGTTGCTTTCTTCACTGTTGCATCTCCATAGTCTAGCACATGGTCTTACAAGTGGCAAAAATTCAACAAATACCTAAAAAGTGAAAGCACAGAGTAAAAAAAAGACACATACAAAAGCCAATTAATAAATAAAAATGAATATCAAATATCAGCCTGAGTGTTCTTATAGCACCTACAAATTAACATAATCAAATAAAATGTAGCACTGTCCTTGAAAACCTATTTTCCCTGCAACAAATAAATGCACATCCCATTCCAGGTATTTTGCTAAAGCTCTGGAATTCAATTATAAAAGGGCACATTGTTTTAAAAAAAAATGTAGTAAAGACCTGGTGCAATGGCTAAGTGGCTAAATCCTACCCTTGTAATCACCGGGATCCCACAGGGTACAGATTCATATCCCAGCTACTCCACTTCCCATTCAGTTCCTCGCTTGTGGCTTTGAAAAGCAGCAGAGGAGGGCCAAAGCCTTGGGATCCTGTACCCACATGGGACACCTGGAAGAATCCCCTGGCCCCTGGCTTTGGACTGGCTTGGCTATGGCTATTGTGGCTACCTGGGGTGTGAACCACTGGATAGAAGATCTCGCCTCTCTGTATATACATACTTTCCAATAAAAATAAAATACATATTAAAAAATTTATCTAAATACTGAAGAAAATAAGTATTCACACATATATTTAACTATACATTTAAATACATATCCACAAAAATTCTGAAAGCTGAGCCCAGTGCGGTGGCCTAGCAGCTAAAGTCCTTGCCTTGAATGCACCGGGATACCATATGGGCACCGGTTCCAATCCTGGCAGCTTCACTTCTCGTCCAGCTCCCTGCTTGTGGTCGGGGAAAGCAGTCAAGGACTGCCCAAAGCCTTTGGACCTGCACCCATGTGGGAGACCTGGAGGAAGTTCCTGGCTCCTGGATTCTGGCTTCGGATCGGCACAGCACCGGCCATTGCGGTCACTCAGGGAGTGAATGATCGGATGGAAGATCTTCTCTGTCTCTCCTCCTCTCTGTATATCTGTCTTTGTAATAAAAATAAATAAATCTTTAAAAAAAAACAAATTTTGAAAACTATATTGAGGGAAGGCAAAGAGGTCATCAGCTCAATGCAATAGAACTCAGAGTTTGAAAATAAAACATCAGATTTAAGGTCAACTGATTTTCAATAAGGATGCTAGCTAGAACACTTCAGCAGGTAACCACCACTTTTCTACAAATGGTGCTGGAACTATTAGAAAATTGCATGTAAAAGCTGAAGTTGGCTCTTCTCCCTTTTTAACTACATACCACCTATAAATATTATCATAAAATGGAACAAAATTCTACATGTAAAAGCTAAACTATAAAACTACTGGAAGAAAACAAAAGTAATGCAAAATAAGCTTGCATTAGGCAATCATTTCTTATATGTGACACTATACCCATTAAGAAAAATAGGTAAGCAGGACTCCATCAAAATTAAAAACTTTTTTACCTCAAAGGACACTACCAATTAAGTGAAAAGCCATCCAAAAAATGGGAGACAATGCTGCATCTACCATGTATTTAAACACAATTCAATGACAAAAAAAAAACCCAGTTATAAAATTAACCAAGAATCTGAAAACGCATTCATTCAACGAATACATATAAATGGCCAACAGAATAGATAATAGCCGATGTCAGGGGCCAGGTAGTTAGTTCAGAACTTAGATTCCACCCAGGATGTGCATATCTCATACCAGTTTAAGCACTGACTCTGTTTCCTGTCCAACTTCCTAGTCCTGCACACCCTGGGAAGCAACAAATGATGGCTCAAGTACCCCAGTCCTTGGAAGACTCAAAATGAGTTCTGGCTAACAGCCTGGTCTAGCCTGGAGGTAGACATTTGGAGATGGAAAACAGATCAATGGCACTCACTCAGTCTGGCTTTAAAATGAAGTTTGAAAAGACAAGTGTGGGTAAAGATATGGAAACACTGAAGCAATATATACACTGCTGGTGGGATTGTAAAATGATGTAACTGCTACAGAAATTTTTGGCAGACCTTCAGAAGGTTAATCATACTTATTATACAATCCAGCAATTTCACTCCCATTACTAAGTCTACACCCAACATAAATGAAAACAAATGCCCACAAAAACTTATATACAAATGCTCTCACTGCATTATTCATAGCAGTCAAAGAGAAGAAATAATTGAATGTCTATCTCCTGGTGAATGAGCAAAATGTGATACATACATACAATGGAATATAATTCCATTACAAAAAAAGGTATAGAGTACTGATTCACACTACAATATGGGTGAGTCTTTAAAATGGATGGGAAATAGCTAGTCACACACAAACACACACACACTCTGACCAGCACTATGGCACAGTAGCTTAAGCCCCATCCTGTGAGGCAGGCATCTCATATGAGTTCCAGTTTGAGTTATGGCTGCTCTACATCCTATTCAGCTCCCTGTTAATGCATCTTGGAGAAGCAGCAGCAGATGGCACAAATGCCTGGATCCCTGTCACCCATGTGGAATACCCAGATGGAATTCAGGGTTCTTGCCTTCATTCTGGTCCAGTCCTAGCTGGTATGGCCATTTGGGAGAGTGAACTAGTGTCACTCTGTAACTACACCTTACAAATACATAAATAGATCTTTAAAAAAACAAAACCCACACATAGTACGATTCAAGTTATATGAACTGTCCAAGATGGACAAATTGACTGAGATAATACACTAGTGGTTTCCTCAGCTGGTGAGAAGGAATTGGGGGAAAGAGTTATGTTAATGGGCAAAGCAATTATTTGCGGAAATGATGACAATGTTCCAAGACTGATTGTGGGAAATGGTTGCTCAACTGTGTAAAATACACTAAAAACCACTAAACTATATCATTTAAGTAGATTAATTGTATGTTGAGTGAGTTTCAAATCAATTAAAACTGTTATCAAAAGAAACGTATGGGCCTTTTCTTACTACGATGTAGTAACCTAGTGGCTAAAGTCCTCACCTTGATTGTGTCAGCATTCCATATGGATGCCAGCTGTGTCCTCGCAGCTCTACTTCCCATCCAGCTCCCTGCTTGTGGCCTGGGAGCAGTCAAGGACGGACCAAAGCCTTGGGGATCTTACACCCATGTGGGAGACCCAGAAGAAGCTCTTGGCTCCTGGCTTCGGGTTGCCTTAGCTCCAGCCACAGCGGCCACTTGGGGAGTAAATCAACAAATGAAGATCTTTCTCTGTGTATCTCCTTCTCTCTCTATATATGCCTTTCCAATAAAAAAAAAAAATCTGAAAAATAAAATGAAGAAAGGCAAAAGAAAAAAAAAACTTGACTAGTGAGATGCAAAGAAGCATAAAAGTGAAAGATTGTTTCAGAAGTTTTCTGATCAAAGTATATTAATCTAAATCAGACCTAAAGTATCTATATTATTTTCACATATTCTCTCTGCCTTTAAAATACAATCCCTGTAAGTTATGCTGTCTCTACATTTCTTTCTTTGTACTGTGTGATACTAATGCTATCATTATTCTCATTATGTTTCTATTTGACTTTTTTTTAAAAAAGATTTATCTACTATTGTTGAAAAGTAAGATCTACAGAGAGGAGAGACAGAGTGAATGATCTTCTATTCACTGGTTCACCCCCAAGGAGCCACAATTGCTGGCAGCTCAGTCAACCCAAGGCCAGGAGCCAGGAGCTTCTTCTTGGTTTCCCACACAGGTGCAAGGTCCCAAGGCTTTGGGTCGGCATCTACTGCTTTCCCATGCCATAAGCAAGCAGATGGAAGGTAAGTGGAGCAGCTGGGACACAAACTGGCACCCTTATAGGATCGCAGTAGCTGCAAGGTGAGAGGACTTTAGCCACTAGGCTACCACACCAGGCCAACCTTTTATTATTTAAAAAAATTTTTTTTAAGAATTATTTTATTTTTATTGGAATGTCAGATATACAGAGAGGAGGAGAGACAGAAAGGAAGGTCTTCCATCTGATGATTCACTTCCCAAGCAGCTGCCAATGGCCAGAGCTACGTTGATTCAAAGCCAGGAGCCAGGATCCTCCTCTGGGTCTCCGACGTGGGTGCAGGGTCCCAAATACTACTACCTATCTCTGCACTCGTTATCTCTGTATCTTCCATTGTGTAAAACTTGTAGCATAAACATTTAGATCACATAAAAGATCATAATAAAATATTTTATTTGGTGGCATCAGACTCAAATTAGAATCTGCAAAGTATCTATTTTCCTCTTACGTTACCCCGGTACTAAACCTGCTACTCTCCTCCACATTAACATTAAAATAGTTGATTAATAGTCTAGACTAAAGGCAGGAAAATAGCAGTCTAAACTGAAGGCAAGAGAGTAAGCAAGATGAATTCTGAAATTCTCTTTAGCTGGATGATGCTATGATTGAACAATTTCTCATATACCAAAGATAGAAGGTTGAAAGTGTAATGCATCCCTTGTACCTAAGCCCTTAACTGGTCCCCTTCTCAAATGCTCCAGTGGGTAATCCTATCTCTACATTAACATTGGACCTACTGAGTAAATCAAGACAGAGGGCAATCTGCACACACACACACACACACACACACACACACACACACACACACACACACACAGTTTCACACATATAGTTTAATTCTGAATTTTAGATCCAAAATTTGCCTTGGCAGAAATGACACATCTCATTCAGAAAAGAACATTTTGTAATGTGCAAGAGGCAAGAAAAAACAGGGGACTACAGAACAAAATGTTTTACAATCGTATCCATACATAGAAACTAAGGCATTGCCTTTAGTGAGAAAATTAACACTAAAATTCAAAAGAAGAATGTGACATTCAACAAAATCATAAGAATTCTACAGAAGTAGGAACAAAAGACAGAAACAAAATTTCTCAAATAACATTTGTTTTCTCTTATGACACCTGAGTATGTTCTAGTATGTATCTGTTTAAATTATCAGTGACGCATCCATATTAATACTTAAACATATTTTTAACACAAGAAAAAACTAGGCTAAAACCTGAAATTCTCTTTATGATTTCTCTCAGTACAAAATGCTATAAAATGATTAACACTGACAAAACAAAAGCTATTATACTGAAATGGCATCCCTAAAAATGGAGTTAAATTATGCAGGGAGGTCCATTCCAAAGCAAAGCTGTATCTCCACTCCTTCATAAAACACTTAAGCTAAAGAAAAATAGAAAGAAAACCCAACAGCTGAAGACGACATCAGGCTATTTTAAGTCTTTCCTAGTCCCCCAGACACCCTCACACGGGGGCTGTAAACAGCTAACCAAAATATCTCTGAGGATCTCATATCCACTCCCACTGACACAAGTAGAGTTGCAACCCCAGTGAAACTGGATTTCAGATTCCTTTAGCAAATATGTGGCTATTATAGTAAACTGGAGTAAATGTAATGATAATACCATAATTTTTTCTTTTTAGAAAACAAAAATTATACCTTTTTCTCCAACAAATGGCAAAGACCATGTGAAGACATCCATAAAATTGGGTAACCAGTAAGGATGTGGAGAACAGTTAAACTGTCGAATATTCATCACATTATTTTCATACTTTAATACAGCAGCTGCAAGATAAATTACATGCCAATGTAACAATTTGTCTTCCGCCTCAAAAACATAAAATGCAAAAATATTTCTTTAAAAGGGGGGAGGACCAAGGGATGAATAGGATATAGGCTAATATAGGGAGATAGGAACTAATTTTTCTTAATATTATATTTTTTGTTTTAAACATACTTCAATGTGAAGCAACAGATTTTCCTGTTATTACTCATAAAATTTCCAGATACTTTTCAGAGTGTTTCTGTTTCAATTTACATTCCAACAATCTACCTGTACTTCAACTAAATCCAAATTTATGAAAACTCAGTTTTCAGAGGAGACACAGAAGAGCAAAAAGCAATTTTCTAGGTTTTCAAAGTTCATACACGATGAATAATTAAAGAAGGTCTTTTTACCTGGAGGTAACCTGAAAATGATAGCTACATGGTAACAATACAACAAAACAAAATGAAAACCTCACCAATTCAAATATTTTATTTAAGAATATATAAATGTTTCCTTATATAAGGCAAGAAATCAGGAGAAAACATTAAAAAAAATTAATTAGGAAGAAGCTCTACTACAATATCAAGAAAATATTACAACCTAATAATACAAAAGTATATACTCAGTTTCAGAATTTCCTCATATTTCAACATGCTCATAAAATTAACAAATTAACCAACACAGACTCTAGTCTCTACCTAAGTTACTTTATAGAATATTAGGTTAGAAGGATTAGATAATAGCATGCACTAGCTGTGTAATGCTTGGCAAAATATTTTAACTATATATTTTTTCATTTATAAAATGGGACTTACTATGTTCAGTCTATAATAAATTTTAACATCAGATAATGTATTTCACATTAAATCATATAAAATTATGTCATGCTTTGTAGTATGCTAATTATATGGTTAGTTTTTTTCTACTTTAATAAACAGCCCTGAAATATAGATGCTAAATTCTTAGATTTGCAATTACGGCTAATACAGAATCAAAAGTAATCCTGCTACACACTACCATTTACTAATTTAATATATATATGCTAGTTTTCCTTATAAAAGTTGAATGTGAAATGGAATTTTTTATTAAGTCTCTCTTATATGCTGGTCACATGCTTTTAGATCATATTCAAGGAAGAGGGGAAGTAAATCTAGAAAATTGCTTTATGATGGAACAAAACACTGCAAACGTATCTATAATACATATTCAAATCATTAACATTATTTATACACAAAACCAGAACTACCAAAAGACACCTGATTTTGACAAGACAAATTTAACAGGTTGGGCTTCTTTTCTAAACACTAAACACTGATCCTTAATTTCCTAAATCTTGACAAAGGACAACTAGTATTGAGCACCAGCTCCTTTAACACTAACAATGGGCAGTCAGAATTGAGGAATCAGGGCACTCGTAGAAAGTTAAAATACAGCACTAGATTCTGTTCTTGAGAATGGTGTAAAAACTTACATTCATTTCTGTTCAACAATGAAGTCAGACACGGGATAGCTAGGCAGTAAGTTCTCACAACATACTCTACATGAGTTAGCTGGCATGGTACTGTTCGATCTCAAGCCATTATTTGCCATCATCCAAAACATTTTCTCCTGTTCCTCTTTTGAACTCAACACCATGATCTATATTTAGCAATGACCTCATTATCTTTCTAAATGTACTTTTTAAAGTCTTTAACCTTCTGTTCTTTCTTCCTGGCACATCCACTCCAGTCTGACCCTGACCTATGACATATTCAACTGAATTCCAGGCATGTCAAGACAGAATAAGAGCCTTCTGCTTAATTTTCTTCTTTGAAGACATAAACTGCATAGACCCAATTGCATTTTTAATGTCCATGGCAAACACTTAACCATATTAAAATCTTACAAATCATCTGCTGATATGTTACTTTCAGAATAAAACAAAATCTGGTTATTTTGGACATTCCAAGTTTGGAGGAAAGAAGGACAAATAGAAATCAATGAAAACAGAAGACAGAAGGAAAAAAAAACATAGCAAAAAGAAAGAAAACGGAAGGCTGCATCCCTGAAAGGAAGTCATGGTAAAGTAATCATAGAAAGCTCAAATACAAATCTTCATGGGGAAGCAGGGAAAAGACTGGTAATCCAGGTTGGGAACAAGAAAAGAGAGAAAGAACCAATGGATCAGCAAAAACAGAACAAGAAACATGACAAACTAAACAAGGAGACAGTGCACACACATGAAATGGTCAAAGCAGCAGTTATACACACACAAAAAAACAATCTAACCTGTAAGGGAAAGATTTAAGAAAGGGGAATTTCACAAAGTCATGTTTAGTTAGCCCTGACACACTTAACTCCGAATGCTTTTTGTAAAATAGGTTTTGTGAATGATAAGTTGTGAAATGGTTGCATATGACTCAGTTTCACACTTCAGATCTGTGTTTTTCTCTCCCCTCCCTTATATCTTAAGAGTTTTTAATGAGATTTGGACAGTTTGAAACAATGCCCCTTTTTTACAAAAGAAATAAAGAAATAAAATAAAATGCTAAATTGTTTAATATTTTTTATCAACAACATCTTACCTTTATTATTGTAGACATCTAAGTAATTAGGTGCCGAAAAAATTGTTATTAATGAAGGGAACCCTGTAGTTTGACTTTTTCTGTACATTCTATAGCTGCAAAACAAATAGCTTAATATGCATCGTAAAGCATCAATCATGGTTACCAAGTTTGATTTCTATTCAAGGCATTACTTTGGGTCAGGGACAACAGAATTCTTACCCTGCATCTTGAGCTTCATGAGCTCTAATAATCGATAACAAATTATTGTTTTGCAAAAATTCACACACTGCTGGATAGCTGTGGGAGGAAAAAGAGTAACTTAAGTAAAATAAAGGATTTTGTATGAAGTGTATCTATTTTAACAAGTGAAATGTGGTTTATCGTGGATATTTTTCCTTACTTATAAAAATAAGAACATCCTCGAACTGTATTGTGACTAAAGTGTTCCTGTGATTTTTCACTTCCAAAATCTTCAGAAGGGTCGGACCACAGCAAGTCACACATGGGTCCAAATGCAGGTGGTTCTTTGAATCTATCTAACTGTGAAAGAAAGAAAAGGAAGAAAAAAGAACAGAAATAACTCATCAAAAAGTAAGAACAGAACGGACACAGGAAAGTGGCAGGCACCAACTCTGAATGCACTTTATACTATATTGTTCTGAATGATTACATTTCCTGAAAATATCACCATAATAATTTTTTCCATTACATAATATTGACAGTGAAGAAAAGCTTGAAGCATCTATTCTCAATCCAACAAGGTACTATCAACAGGAATCAGACTTGGAAGTAAAGTATATACTCACTCTCCTAATATCATCCAGTGTGTGGATTTCAGGGGAAAGTCCACCATGAACACATAGAAACTGTTGGTTTAAAAGTGCAGCAAGAGGCAGGCTATCAAAAGCTTCCATACAAGCTTCATATACTCTTTCTGAATATTTAATTTTACCTAGGAAAAGAAAAATTCAGTATTAGAAAATCACATTAATCATTTTTAAACCACAGGCCTACATATTAAATTTTTATTTATTATTCTATCTTGAAATTTTTGAACTGATAGTTAGTTTTAAAGGTAGACACAAACACACACATATGAAATACTATTATATATGTGGGAAACATTGACTATTAAAATTATAGCAAGAAAACTAAAGTCAGAGAAAACAGACAAGTAGTACTAAGAAGTTAAAAGTAGGTGAGGGCCTGGGAGGGGGGGATCCCAAAAGCTACAGAATTGTACCATAAAATTCAAAATTCAAAATAAAAATTAAAAACAAAAAAGAGACAGTAGGTGAAGGAGGGCTTGGCATGTAGTCTAGTGACTAAAGTCCTTGTCTTGCACATGCAAGACACCATATGCATACCGGTTCTAATCCCAGAGGTCCTGCATCCCATCCAGCTCTCTGCTTATGGTCTGGGAAAGCAGTTGAGGATGGTCTCTTTTGAGTTTCTCTTGTGGGTGCAGGCTCCAAGTACATGACCCATCCTCCACTGCTTCCCAGTTCATTAGCAGGGAGCTGGATCAGAAGCACAGCATCTAGGAATCAAAATTGATACTCATGGGCCCAGTGCGACAGCCTAGTGGCTAAAGTCTTCGCTTTGCACGCACAGGATGCCATACTGGTGCTGGTTCTAATCCTGGCAGCCCCACTTCCTGCTGGGAAAGCAGCTGAGGATGGCCCAAAGACTTGGAACCCTGCACCCGCGTGGCACATCCAGAAGAGGCTCCTGGTTCTGGCTTCAGATTAGTGCAGCTCCGGCCATTGCAGCCGCTTGTGGAGTAAATCAAAGGACAAAAGATCTTCCTCTCTGTATATCCTCCTATCTGTATATCTGACTTTCTAATAAAAAAAATAAATAACATCTCTAAAAAACAAAATTGGTAGTCATATGGGCTGTTCGCTATGCATGCAGAGGTTTAACAATATACCACAGAGATAATCCTTGGTACTGTTCTTAAGACAGAATATTTACTCTTCCTAAATTTTTCTAAGGCTTTATTTTTATTTGAAAGACAGATTTTACTTAAATTTGTTTTGTGTATTCAGCAGACAGTTGTTTTAAAAAAAAAAAAAGCTTAATACTTTACCTTTAGAAGCTGAGTAGGCAAAATTAGAACTCTATAAAAAGCTGGGTAGGCAAAATTAGAACTTCTAAAATGTCTAAAATAGCCTTAACACTTATTTTAAAGTAGAAGTCAGTAACAATTGGTACTACAGGAAAGGCCACTATATCAAAAAAAAAAAAAAAATTCAACATTTGGGGCCAGTGTAATAGGTTAACAGTTAGACTAACCCTCTGCCTGCAAATACTGGCATCCCATATGGGCACTGGTTCATGTCCTAGCTGCTCCATTTCCAATCTAGTTCCCTGCTTGTGGCCTAGAAAAGCAACAGAGGTTTGCCCAAGATCTTGGGACCTACACTCATGGGGGAGTCACAGTTGAAGTTCCTATGGCCTAGCCCAGGCCCTGCCACTTGTGGAGTGAATCATTTGTGGAGTGAAGCCATTTGTGGAGTGAATCAGTGGATGGAAAATATCTATATGTCTTTCTTTGTAACTTATCAAATAAATTTGAAAAAAAAAAAAGGTGGGGGCATTGTCGCAGGTAAAGCAGCCTGGCATCCCGTATAGGCATCAATTAATGTTCTGGCTGCTCTACTTTCTATTAATAGCCTGCGAAAAGCACCAAGAGATGGCCCAGGTGATTGAGACCCTACCACCAACATGAGAGATGCTGGCAGCTAACACTCTCCGCGGACTGAACTAGCACATAGAAAAATTTTTCTGTCTGTAGTTCTCTCAAAAAAAAAAAAATCTTTTTTTATAGACACACATGAGAGCCAAAATTCACAAAATCATGTCTCTTTTTTTTTTTTTTTAAGATATCACACACATTCTTTTGTTCCTTCATAGTTTTCAGTTCTTAGATACTTTAGCTTTCCTGGGATTTTGTGGCTATTAATGACCTAAGCACAAACACTCAGCCTAGCCTCCACCTCCTCATTTTAATATTTCAGCATGCAAATATAACAAACTAATACATATCTAGCAACTATGGGTCGAAATTGATAGTCTGCTGACAGGCCTATTTTCTTGTACCTATTTTTTAATAATAATTCTTATTTGAATATTTTTAGGTCAAGCACACACTTTCCACAGGTTTCATTCTATTCATTTAGGTCATTACTCTAATCCTCCAATTTTCATGAATGGTGCCCCTCTGCCATTAACCACCACCACATTTATCCTTCATTGTCTCTACTGAGAGGATCTTTATTGGATTGTGTTTTGGAGTTGTAATAATTCTGAAGTGACAGCTGGCCCTCCATATCCTAACCACCAATCCAAACAAAACATACACATTAAAAAATTACAACTGTACTAAACATGTACATGCGGTCCTTTTTTTCTCGGTTCTCTATACAACACGGTAACAACTATTAACTCAGCATTTTTGTTATAGTGGCTATTGTAAGGAATCCTGGGATGATTCAAAGTATACACAAGGATGTGAATAGTTTAATTAATAATATTATATCATTTTATGTAAGGGATTTCAACAAACACAGAAGTCCAGGAACGAATACTTTCCAAAGGATGCCTGAATTTCTACTTTCAGAAATTACCTCTAAGACCTGAAATTGTCATGTGTTTTAACAAACACTAAGGTTTAAAGTATGGAAAAAGTTGAACACTGTTATCATACAGCTTATAATAAACACATTATTAAATTATCATTGATTTAACAATGTAAAAGAGAAAAACAGTAAACACTACAGCTTAAGAACTTTAATCAACAGCATATTTGAATCAATCCACAAAAACAACCACATAAAAAAGTATTAAGAACTTTCACAAGAATGCCTCAAAATTAAGGGATAAAAATCTAATGCAACAATAATTTATTGTTTTGTTTTTTTTCTTGCTAGGAAAAATTATAATATTAAAATGATGTACAGGGCTAGTGCAGTAGCCTAATGGCTAAAGTCCTCACATAGCACTGGGACCCATTATGGGTGCCGGTTCTAATCCCAGCAGTGCCATTTCCCATCCAGCTCCCTGCTTGTGGCTTGGGGAGGCAGTCAAGGATGGCCTAAAGCCTTAGGATCCTGCACCCGCATGGGAGACCCCAAAGAGGCTCCAGGCTCCAGGTTTTGGATCGGTTCAGCTCTGGCCGTTGCGGCCGCTTGGGAAGTGAATTAATGCACCAAAGATCTTCCCGTCTCTCCTCCTCTCTGTATATCTAACTTTCCAATTTGAAAAAAAAAATCTATGTACAACTCTATAAGTATGTAGAATTACCATGTGACAATTAAAAATGTCTAAAAGACATATAAAAATTAGGCCCAACACTATAATCTAGTAGCTAAGTCCTACCTTGCATGCACTGTGATCCCATAAGGGCACCGGTTTGTGTCCTGGCTTCTCTACATCCCATACAGCTCCCTTCTTATAGCCTGGGAAGGCAGTTAAGGACGGCCCAAAAGTCTTAGGACCCTGCACCTGAGTGAGAGACCCAGAAGAAGCTCCTGGCTCCTGGCTTTGGATTGGCTCAGCTCTGGCCGTTGTGGTCACTTGGGGATTGAACCAGCAACAGAAGATCTTTCTTTCCGTATCTCCTTCTCTCTGTAAATATGACTTTCCAACTAAAAATTTTTTCTTAAAAAAAAAAAAAACCTCAAATTGATCAAAACTAATTTGTAAAATTTAAACTTAATAGGAAATACTGAAGTGAAAACTTCTGAATTAAATACAATCATATACAAGACAGTACTCGACAATGTTCCTCAAAGATTTTTTTGTGTGGGCACAAAAATCTGTTCTTACAAATTGTACTGTAGTCTTCATAACGTTCATTACCCATCTTATTCCAAAAGAATATTGAGGAACAGAAAATATTTCTTCTGGCAGTACTCACATTCCTGTTTAAACGTAAAATATTCAGTAAGGTGTCGGCATTCATGGTTGCCTCTCAGAAGAAATAATGTGCTTGGGTATAGAATCTTCAGGACCCATAAATATAAGACACACTGAAAAAGAAAATGTTTTCAGTAAATTTATCTTGTATCTTTATTTAAGTTTTGCCATTTTTCCTCTTTCTTCCTTTAACTCTGCTACCCTTACCATCTCTATCGGTCTGCATTATCTCTGTTCTTTACTAAAATATAAGCCCATGAAATCATCAATTTTGTTATCTTATTCACTGATTCTCCATTTCTAGAAAAGTACCTAGCAAACAGAAGAGTGATAACACTTGTTGAGTTAATGAGTCACATATTTTAATCAGTTTAAATCTATAGGATGTCTACTAAAAACAGGATCATCAGATTGGTCACCTCCTAAAGATATTAGCAAACAAAACAATAATTATGTAAAAAGTAATTACAGCTAACATTTATCAAGTACTCATTGTGTGTCAAGCTAATCTTCCTTATTTATCCTTCAAACTATACTATAAAGTATGTAATATTATTTGTTTTACAAATGAGGACACTAAGAGCTTTAGTAATTTGCACACAACCACAAAACAAAAGTAATGGAGATAGGCTTCTGATCCTCTGACGTTAAACATTATGCCATGCTGCTTGATGGAAAGAATGGCCAAGGTTTATGTTTCTGCTGCCAGTTAGGAATGCTGCCTAACATAAGATAGGTGCTCAATACCTAAACTAATTCAAATAAAATGTAATTTTCTAAATAAGAAGGATAATACCATGAACAATAAAGCAGAAGCTTTTCTCTAAACCAATTTAACATAAGATTTGTTAGATCACTTGCTTTAAAAAAGGGAAGATTTTCATACAGAAAAACATGGTTTATGTAATTACAAAGAAATATTTGGGATCTGGCATGCTGGTTTAATCGAATAATCCCCTGCCTGCAAGTGCCAGCATCCCATATGGGTGCCAGTTCTTGTTTCAGCTGCTCTACTTCCCATCCGGTTCACTGCTTGGGACCTAGGAAAGCAGTAGAAAATGGCCCAAAACCTTGGAACCCTGCACCCATGTGGGAAACTCAGAAGCAGCTCCTGGCTCTTGGCTTCAGATTGGCTCAGCTATGGTGATTATGACCATTTGGGGAGTTAACCAGCAGATGGAAGATATTTTGTCTTTCTCTCTGTAAAATCTGCCTTTCCAAGGAAAAGAAATCTTAAAAAAATTCATTTTTAGTAAGTCAAGCTATACTGAAATCTGTAACAATTTACAACTTCATTTTGTTCCTGGGGGGGGGGAAATAGTAAAACCATAGAAATGCTTAATAAACTCAGCTGTTCTTACTGATCATTCTGACTCTGCTATTTTCCTTTGATAGCAATAAAAGGTATTAATAAATTTATACAAGTTTAAATACACCAACATGCTTAATTATCAATAAAGCTTTCTGAAACTATTTACTTCATTAATTTTGTCAAATGCTTCGAAACTTTCTGGTAGGAAGAACTATTTCTGATTTTTCCCAAAGCCAAAACATAATAAACACAGGGAAGCTTGAAGGGACTGTTAATTATCTGATAAATGGGAGGAAGAGGAATTTGGAAAAATTCCCAAAGGAAGTAGGACAGATTTCAGAACTCTTTTCTACACTGAGAATCCTAGCACCGAAAATAAAGTTTAATAAAAATACTGGAGAAATAGAAACAAAAGAGTACCCAACACACACACACACACACACACACACACACACACACACACACACACACACACACACACACAAAAGCAAACACTAGGCAAGCCAATCTTCAATAAGCACAGGGGGTTTTAACAGATTTGGAGTTAGACTGCCTGGTTGTGCTGCTCACTGAAGATTAAGCAAGTCACTTAATCTCTCCAAACCTTGGGTTCCTCATCTGTAAAATGGATAAAATAACAGTACTTACCTTATATAACACTGTTGTAAGGACTGATTAACTTGTTAAGTGTTTGGAACATGCTTTAAACACTAAATATGCAATGCAAATAACTATCAGTAAAACTACAACCTTGAAGAACTACAACCCTGAAGTTCTACCTCTAGGAATCTGTCCTACAGAAATAACTAGGTAAGCATACAAAGATGTGTGAAGTAACATGGCTCTCTGAAGCAGCATTTATAATGGCAAAAACACCAGGAAGCTTTTAAGACTCTAACAAGGAAATGACTAATTAAACATTGTTTATGCAGTGGAAGACAATGCAACTATTAAAAAATAATACCGTAGGTTGTTATTTAATGACTTGGGAAAACAGTTACAGGATAAAGAGATATGAAAAAAGAAAGCTACAGAACAATTTTACATCATGGTACCATTTTAATTTTAAAAAAGAACACAAAAATATATGCCAGCACAGATTATTTTTTATTTTATCTATAAAATTATAAAACAAAAGGGAAAAACATTTTAAATAATGATCAACAGGGCATTTTATTAATTCTTACATTTTTTAAAACAAATGAATAGTTTGAGATATTCAAAGATTCTGTATGACGTCCCTGAATCTTAGTTACATAAAAGGGCTAAAAGCACATGGCTTAAGCAACAAAAGAATCATAATGTTTTAATTAATGAAAAAGAATTCAATTAATTTTTTCACTTGATTCAATCCCTTTGGAGGAAGAGTGATAAATAGCAGTAGCTATCTTCTTAAGACTTCTTAATAACAAGGCAATAAAGATTCTTCAGTCTGTTCATCATTCCCATTGGGAAAAATAATAACAATTATAATTACATAAGCAGAGTAAGACAAAGAAAGTTAACTGATTGGGTTGAAAGATGGAAGAGAAATAAAGAGTAACTTTTTCTACAAAGTTTAAAGTATTAAAAAGAACATAACACAAGTACTTTTAGGAATTTACTTTACTAGAAAGTAACAGAAATCAAAACAGCAAATCAAACAACAATATATATGATTATTACCTCTATACTAAAGTAACCTCTGTCCACATAATCACCAAGAAAAAGGTATCGTGTATTAGCAGGTGATCCTCCTACTTCAAAAAGTTTCATCAGATCAAAAAATTGGCCATGGATATCACCACACACTGCAACAAAAAGATGATCAGATATGAAAAAAACCTCTGAAATAACAAATTTTACTTAAATTCTAATTTCCTCTACATATGAAACAATGTAAATGCTATCAGGAAATGTCTGAGAAGGAAGTGGTCTATGAAGAGTCATGACAGGGCTGATGTGTAACCAAGTGTTCACATGTTTAAGATCTAGAACAAGATGTAACAGAAACAAGGAAATCTGTGGTCAGTGACAAAATCTTCACCTAAATTTATAAAAATTATCTTTAGGAAGTCAAAGATGTGTCTAAATCATAGGATGACAAAACTACAATGGTGGCAATAAAATCTCCATTCTAACTCAACAGTTACTGTCTGCTTTAAGTGACTGCCTCTGGGATCTGACATCACACCAAGGTATTTGCCCCAATGATGGAAAGCTAAATGTTGAAACAATTTTAAGTATATGGCCAATATAGCTGATGAAACCTTCACAAAAACTTGCAAGAGACTAACTTACACATGCAAATTATTTAGGATGGTCAATCAATGAAAAGAGGCAAAGACTATTTTAACTATGAAAAATCATTTAGAAATTCAAGTAAGGTCTATGTAATACTAATTTATTATGTAATATAATCAAAAGAGAAACAGCTTTTTATCTGGAGAAATTGACAATGACATAGTAAAAATAGTACTGCAAACATAAATTATTGTACCTGTAATTGGAGCTTCTACTTCTATCATGGTTTTCTCCCTCCGAAGGATGGCAGCACCCTCATTGATAATTCTAAGTGCAATTTCTTCATCTACCCGACCTTCTTTCACTAAGTGGTTCTTCAAAACATCAACCCTCGGTATTCCATCCATATCAAATACTTCTTCAGATGTCAAACGATGTGTTGGGGGGAAAGGAACAGCTGCAATTTTTTTTAATTAATAAAAACTAAGTCACTAATGGCATTAACATAAAAACTAATCATTCGAACGAAATACACAAGCATAAATCAGAAAGCAAAATATTTTGATGACAAAATTACCATGATGGCAGTGAAACCTCCATCCTAACTCAACAGTTTTCAGTTGCCCTTTAAATGACCATCTTTGGTATCTGCCCCTAATGATGGAAAGCCAAGCACTGAATCAATGTTGAGTATATGGCAAATACAGCTGATGGAACCCTCACAACTTTTGTTCACCTCAGAATCTACTGTTAACTTACTGGGTAGAGCTTTGTTATCTAACTTTTTTTTTTTTAAAAAGACTGATTTTATTTATTTGGAAGGCAGAGTTATGGGATGGAAAAGGGGGGAGAGAGAGAGAAAGGAAGGAAGGAAGGAAGGAAGGAAGGAAGGAAGGAAGGAAGGAAGAAAGGAAGAAAGGAAGAAAGGAAGAAAGAAAGAAAGAAAGAAAGAAAGAAAGAAAGAAAGAAAGAAAGAAAGAAAGAAAGAAAGAAAGAAAGAAAGAAAGAAAGAAAGAAAGAAAGAAAGAAAGAAGAAAGAGAGGAAGTGAGGGAGGGAGGGAGGAGAGACCTATCTTCCAGGCAGCCTGGAACTCCACCTGGGTCTCCCATGTTGGTCACAGTGGTCCAAGTACTCATCCTCATCCTCACTGCTTGCTCAGGAGAATAAGCAGTCAAAACTCAAATTGAGGCTCATGAGATGCTGGCATTGCACCTACTGTACTACAATGCTGGTCCCAGAAGTTTAAATTTTTAAAAAGTGTTTAAGAAACAGTAAGGAAGTTAAACTACCCTTTTAAAAGGCATATATAATTAATGTTTTTTTCTGAGAATTATTAGTGCAATTAATTTTCTAAAAGATTTTTCTTTTTTTCTTCTTTTTTTTTTAAAGATTTATTTTTATTATTTTTTTTATTGGAAAGGCAGATATACAGAGAGGAGGGACAGAGAGGAAGATCCTCCATCCGATGATTCACTCCCCAAGTGAGCGCAACGGCTGACGCTATGCCGATCCAAAGCCAGGAGCCTCCTCCGGGTCTCCCACATGGGTGCAGGGTCCCAAAACCTTGGGCCATCCTCGACTGCTTTCCCGGGCCACAGGCAGGGAGCTGGAAGGGAAGCGGGGCCGCTGGGATTAGAACCGACGCCCATATGGGATCCCGGGTGTGCAAGGTGAGGACCCCAACCACCTGCGCCACCGCGCCAGGCCCAAAAGATTTTTCTTTTTAAAATATTATTTTTATTTGAAAGGCAGAGTTACAGAAAGAGAGGAGAGACTAGACAGTCTCCTAGCCCTTTGTTCATTCCGCAAATCACCACAACAACTAGAGCCAGGAGATACTCCCTGGTTTCCTAGATTAGTGCAGGGCCCCAAGAACTTGGGTCATCTTCTATTGGTTTTCCAGGCACATTAGCAGAGAGATGAATCAGAGTGGAGAAGTCGGGGTTCCACTGGCACCATATGGGATGTTGGTGCCAAAGGTGAAACTTAGCCTATTATACCACAGTGCTGGACCCCAGGAGTGAATTCTTGCAAAATTAAAAGTTCTTTTAGGATAATTGATGCTTTTCTCTTTTAAGTCAAAACATTTCTATGCAGAACTCTCAAAATGTATCACATAACCTTCACTTCACCTTACAAGTTTAGAAGAGATACAATTTAATATCACATAAACCTAAAAAGAGAGATATTCCATGTAAAATAATCTACTATGTTCCTAATGAGAACTTAAAAAATATTTCCAGGGCCCGGCGTGGTGGCACAGTGGTTAAGGTCCTCGCCTTGCACTCCCGGGATCCCATATGGGCGCCGGTTCTAATCCCAGCAGCCCCGCTTCCCTTCCAGCTCCCTGCCTGTGGCCCGGGAAAGCAGTCGAGGATGGCCCAAAGCTTTGGGACCCTGCACCTGCGTGGGAGACCCGGAAGAGGCTCCTGGCTTTGGATCGGCATAGCGTCGGCTGTTGCGCTCACTTGGGGAGTGAATCATCGGATGGAAGATCTTCCTCTCTGTCTCTCCTCTCTATATATCCGCCTTTCCAATGAAAAAATAATAAAAATAAATCTTAAAAAAAATTTCCAGACAAACTCATAAATAAATTTTCAGGGATGGAAGAAACAGCTGAATGTTTACACCTCAAATTTAAACTGAATTTAGAGGCATGTATAGACAAAATAAGGTTGAGCTTAAAATAAGCTTTACATTTTAAAACAATGCTTTTTCTTCTTACCTTCACATTTTATATAATTTAGTCTTTATGCATACCGTCAGTATCACTACATTCCTAATCTTTCATTGGAATCACTTTTTAAGACATGTAACAGAATTTTCCAAAGTAAATCATCTTCACCTTCATCTAAGCTGTTAACATACAACACTTTTGGAATATGCAATCACTATAAATTCATTCCTACAAATTTATCCAGAAGTTCCCATTTGTGTAACTATTCAAGTACCTTGCCTTTTCATTCCTATAATATATACACAATTTCTCCAGGTATTACCAACTGTACTGTTTTTCAATGGTATCGGCCTAATGGAATAAAAACAGAAAGATCTATTTTCAGTAGTGTATCTAAGAACACTTTTAGGTCAGATATTTAGGAAAGGGTACTATTTATGTTACATTGTATGATTCCTTTTTCAAGGAATCTAACAAATGGCTTCTTTATGTATTCAAAAATCAGCCTGGACTAAAGTAGTTTTGGTCCTTTAATAAACAGTATTTTGTTTTTAAAATAAATGTTAACCGTTTCTAAAAGACTTTGAAATTACCTATTCATCTGCTTTTCCTTTTTTTTTTTTGATACTTAGTAAAACAAAGCTTCAATCACTTATCTTTTCACTGGAGACATATTTATTCATCATATTTTACTATAGCAGACATTAAATATATTTTGTTCTCCCAAATGCAGTGTGAAAGTCTAATAAAATTAAAGCCCCAGTCCAAGCATATTTTTCTGCAAACAATGATTAAACAAATTGTGCTGCTGCTAAGCCAAATATTTCCCCATCAGCAAAATAACTGCTTAAAAAAAACCAAAACATTTACATGAACTTATTAATACATAAACTAAGAGCTAGTTTTGGGTGAATATAGCAATGAGAATAAGGGGCCTGTGCTGTGGCTTAGTGTGTAAAACTACCCACTGTACAACTGTAGCCCATATAAGCACCACTTTCAATCCAGCTCTGCTAAAGTGCATGGGAAGGCAGTGCAAGATGGCTCAAGTGCTTGCGCTCTTGTACTCATAATGGGAGACCCAGAAGAGGATCCTGGATTTCGACTGGCCCAGCTTCCAGTCACTGTGGCCATTCAGGGAGTGAACCACAGGATCAAAGATCTCTGTCTCGGTCTTTCTCTGTAGGTCTGCTTTTCAAATGAATACACAAATTTTTAAAATGAGGTTAAAAATCGCTTAAATACAAATTTCTGAGATCAAAATAGAATATTTTGGATACTTTCCCATCAGGCCAAGGAAATCTTTTTTTCCGTTTGTTTGGTTTTTAAAATTTATTTATTTATTTTTATTATTATATTTTTGACAATCTTTACATAGTTAATTGGGGTAAAAAGCTTCAAGGGCTACAGGAAAGTGGGTAAGACTATTATTTCCATATTGTTTCCTTCATGCTTAAAGGGGGGATATTAAGGGAGAAGGCCCACCCAGTTTCCCACCCACCCCAGGTCCCTGATGTAGGGCATGCTCTGAGGTTCTTGCTCAAGTGGTTTTGATGGTTCACCAGTTATGAATCCCTGAGGCCAAGGAAATCTTAACATTCCACTTAGGAAAAGAAATTTTGTTTAAGATGCTGCAGTCTAGATCATGAATACTCCCTATTCCACAGTCCACACCAACATGGAATGCAAGGGTTCCAAGGACATCTGGGCTTCCTTTGCTTAATCCTAAAAGTCAGTGTGTAACCTAGAATTCTGTACTTGGCCTTACTCATTCACAACAATCTCATTTACAACCTCATTCATGAACACTACAGCTCCACCTAGCACTTATATTTTAAGATATTCCAAATAGATGTTGTAAGTCTAGATTCCACCCCTAAACTTCAGATCTGTAGTAAGTTTTCAAACATCTCCACTTAGATGTTCTATTCATAGTGCAGAATTAGTATGTACAAAACAGAAGACTGTCCTAAGCTAAGAGTCACCTAATTAATTTGGGAATCACCCCAGAAATCTTTTTCCTTACCCTATACAGATACTAGGTCTTAAAAAATTCACTTATCTGTTTTGTCCCTTTGGTCCCCAGAGAGACTTAATCTCTGGGGATTATATATCCCCTTCTCTGGATTATTACAATTACAATCTTTTCTAGTTTTATCATGTTCCACATTAGAAAGTATTCTAAAATTCAAATTCTTTCATTATATAAAATCCAAACCCTTTTCCTTAACGTAGCACAAAATTCCTCAAGAGCTAATATCTGTATTTCTACTCTTCTGCCACTATTTTTACTTTATAGATCTACTCTAGACACTATTTTTTAAACTATGTCATTTTCCTTTTAATTTCTCTAAGCCCCTCTTCTGCTTTTAGGTGCATTATTTCCATCTGCTACCTATCTTTTCCTTGTCTTCAGACTTCATTTCAGTACTATAATTTTTACAAACTTTTCTGATCATCCCAAGCTAATTGTGCCCTTTCTTTGAGACGCCATGGCAAACCACAGAATGTATACTTACATTACAGCGCTTACAATTTCCCTATAAATATGCCTCCCTTCCCAGCTTAAGGGTGCCTGTTTAATTTATATACCCAGTAATTAGAACACAGATATGCACACAGAATTCATGAAATAGTGCTTGTTTTTTAAAATGTTTGCATATCTGATAACAAATTTATGCAACACTGACAATATATTTACAGAGATTTACAAACAACTTTCACATACACAATTCCACATGACTCTCAGGGACACTTGTGTTTGAGCAGGCACATTTATTTTAACTCCACTTCACAAACGAAATAAAAGGTCCAGAGACAGAAAGTGGCTTCCCCAGGTGTTTTGACTAGTAAAGAGAGCAATATTTGAAAGTGAAGTCTTCAGAATGTTCTTCTGGAACCATGTGTCCCTATATCAACACAATGACACTTCTGAAAAAAATGAAGAAACATCCATCCAAAGGCTCCTCCCCATGAAGACCTTCCAGTGACAGAAGTACTGACTGGCTACATGTTTTAAGGCAAGACTGATAAATTCAACAGCACCGCCTTCAAATTTCAAGCGATCTAATTTTCTTTGAACACAATACTTTTTCTCAACATGGTTCCCCTTCCTGGCCTATTGTTATGGTATTACCACCCTCTGGTGTTCAGACTTAAAAATTTTGTCACTGTTCTCTCATTGGACTCTTACGTCCTGATTCTTCAAATTTTTTCAGCTTTTTAAAACCTCCATTGTTGCAATGCCAGTTCAAATTCGCATCAGATTGTTTCATAGCAAAATCTAAACGATCCCTACTTTTCCTACTCCTTGACTGAAAAAGGAAAGCTAGATTATATACTATCAAAAAAAAAATCAGGAAGTTTCCTAATGACTAAAAAACAAAGAAAAACAAAACCCTGCATTTTTTCTCCAAAGCCTTTTCAATTCAGCCATTCTTAGTCTTTCGGTGTCATCCCAAATTGCCTCCAATCACGACTGCCCAACAGATAGATCCCTTAAAGAAAAGCAATCAGTTCTGTTGACTAAAAAAGCATAGCTAACTTGTTTCATTCCCAAGCAACACTTACTGAATATATATTTATCATACATATTCATATGCATTACTGATTACATAATATAGAAATGTATATACTTATTCAATATGTTCAATATATTATCCTCAGTATTATTTAGAATCTGTGTAATATCTGGTTTCTCTCTTTCCCTTAATGATGCCTTGGTCTTTCTTCCCTTACTTTTGCTCCATTAATCATCTAACTAGATGCTCTAACTTGTCCCCCTCTACACAATACCACAAACTGCTATCAAAACCCAAACTACAGGGTCATCATTCTGCTTAAAATCCTTCGATAATAATTATGGTTAGTACTACTGGTTAAACATTTATCGGGCAGCAGGGTACATACATGTACTGTACCCATTAATCCTCCAAAAACCCAAAAGAGGGCCTTTTAAATTCTAGTTTACAGATGAGAAAATCTGTCCACAAAATGTTATTAAGTGATAGAATCAAGCTTGAAACCCAGGCATTCTGACTCTATAGTTCGTCTCTTCACTCATCCAGGAGCTCCAGTGCTTACCAGCTCAAGTTTCAGCTCCTCAACTTGGTATACAAAAGGATCCCTTCCAACTTCATCTTCTGCCACTCCTTGCCTAACACTTGACATGCTTTTTCAAACTCCATGCCCATATGTGCCTGTTTTCTCTACTCCAACCCTGCCTTCCACTCTGAGAATTCTCACCCTTCAAGGATTACTCAAAACCTTACCAAATCATTGATGCTTTCTCTAAAAGGTAAGAATAGTTGCATCTCTTGCTCCAATAACACTTCATACCTAATTCACCTCGTGTTTTTACATATCTTCCCCTCCTCTCCCACTTGGTTGCCAGCACTCCAGAGAATCTTCATTCTTAACATCTTTTCAATATTATATTTCTATGTCTGGTACAAAGCAGATACTCAATAAATACTGCACAAATAAAGCTCGGCACTGACGTAACAGGTTAAGCAGCTTCCTGCAATGGCAGCAGTCATACAGGTACAACTTTGCATCCTTGCTGTTCCACTGCCAATTCAGCTTTCTGCTAATGAGCTTGGGAAATGCGGTTGATGATGAACCAAGTAGCTGGGCCTCTGGTATCAACAGGGAAGATCTGGATGTATTTTCAGGCTCTCAGCTTCAACTTGGCCCAGCCACGACCATTGCAGCCATTTGAGGGGAGTGAATTAGTAGATCAATCTCTCAAACCACCACCTCCTACTTCTGTAATTGTTTCAAACAAATAAATAAATCTTTTGAAAATAAAGTTGCAGGGGCCAGATTTGTGGCATAACAAATTAAGCAATGCCAGCATCCCTCACTGGCAGTAAACCAATGGATGGAAAATTTATATGTACCTCCCTCTGTAACTGTACCCTTCAAATAAACAACACAAATAAAAAGTTTCAAAAATAAATGGTCCCATTCTCTGCCTTGCTCAGTAAGACTCAGCCTTATGTAAGGCCCGTTTCCTCCCATACAAACCCTTCCCAGATCACTCCTTCCCTCAAGTCATTATTTCTGCTGAATTCAAACTGTGGCTACCTGGCAATCATTCCACACATCCACGCTTTCTGAATACATTATTAACTTTTCATGAATCCTTATTTCCTCAGGACCAACAGAACCTTTTACATTTCCACTCTCTTTCTACAGTTCCTAAACATACAGCAGATTTTTTTTTAAATGTTTGCTATTTGATTACTTCAATGTTCAAAAATAAATCCTATATACAAAAATTCCAAATTAGCTTTAGTTTATTTCACATCTGTATACAAACATTCTTATAAAGATGTCATTTCTTTGAAATGCAGAGTAATAGAGAGTGAGGGAGGAGTGGGAGAGACAGAAAGAGGTCTTCCACCTGCTGATTTACTCCTCAAATAGCCGCCTGGCCAGGCAGAAGCCAGGGATGGGTTTCTTCTTGGTTTCCCACGTGGGTACTGGGGCCCAAGCACCTGGGTTGTCTTCCACTGCTTTCCCAGGTGCACTAGCAGGTAGCTGGGTCAGAAGAAGAGAAGCAGGACTTGACCCAAGATCCATACGGGATGCGGGTGCCACAGACAGTGGTTTTAACTGTTGATGCCACAACATCAGTCACTAAACACTTTTGTAATAGAATTGAAGTCATATTGTTAGCACTAAAACACAATTGGTAAATCAAAGGTCTTTAAACCAAACTTTCCCTTCACTTTTGCCAGTTCATTCAGCAGCTCTGGAACCTGAAGCTTTGGCTTCACTGCTGAGCAACTGTATGTCCTGCGTGTCATCTTCATTTTAAAATAACTTATTACCATAGTGTGTTCCCCCCACCCCTGCAAGTGATATGCTGATCCTTCACTTTCTCCAGGACACATGGCACTGAAGACATAATATGGTTAACAGATTAATGGGGAAGGGTGGAAAAGTCATTTTCAAAATATTTTTATTTTATACAGATAAGTATCTTCTCACATAGAAAAGTATACAAAACAGGCTTTGTGAACAAAAAATTTATCAAACTGCTTTAAATTACAATGAAACAGAACTAGCACCGTCACCCTAAGGTAAGGCCTATACATATCACCTGAAAATCTATAACACAAGTAAGCAGTCCTACTAGAGCTAAGGTACTGGAAAACACTTTCAGTCAAATGACCTCAGATTTATAAGCAATGTGGCTGACAACATATCGTACAAAAACCTAAGGCTGCCCATCAGAAATATATCAGGTTAAAACAATACATAAAAGAATGAATCTTAAAAAAAAAATCACACTCAAATTTTGGTTCAACCTGAAAGTTGGTAATATAATACAGGAAGCAGGAAAAAATGTTCAATGTATAAGAAAATGATTCACTGTAGATGCTAAAAACGAATATATACATAAAATAGACAATGCTAAGTGGTAAGTTCATTTTTGTTTCAAGACCAAGAGAGGGGGAAATCCAAGCACCTATAAAACTGTATCACATAATACAATGTTATTAACAATAAGAAAAAAAAGACCAAGAGAGTTGGTGCGGATTCTGAGATGCAGAGTGGTACACCAACATCTCATACTAGCTACCCTATTGCAATCCAACTTCTTCTCAATGAATCTCAGGAGGCAGCCACTGGTGCCCAAGGCTTGACCCCAGACCAATACATGGAAGACCTGGACGGAGTTCCAGACTTCCTATTTCTGCTTGGCCAGGCCACAGCTTATTTGGGGCATTTGGGAAAGGCACTCAGACAGATCACACCTCTCTTTCTTTCCCTTTAACTTTGTCACTCTACCTTTTAAGTAGATGAAAGTAATTAATTTTTTTTTTAAAAAGCCTAACAAACTTGATAAATCTCCAGCAACAAAACAGTGTTACAAATTTGAGACTTGGTCTAGACAACAAAAAGTGTATTCTTAAAGTATCTAGGAAAATAAGGAACACCTGGACAATTAAGATCAAGTAAATTTTGGAGGGAAGAAGGAAAGCAACAAGCAAACATGGGATCTCATACTTTAATTAACCATGCCAATTTTTCTGATGTGACAGAAAAGCACACATGCATACATAATGAGATGTATTTTCTAGATTATCTCCATTTTCATTCCTGACTTCGTTAAAGAACAGAAAATACTTAACGAAACACAGTTAAAAGTATATATACCATCTCATCTGAATCATTTGGCTACATCAATCTTTAAAAAGGAAGAACATGCCCTGAACCAGTAGCTGAAGTAGATCCAGAAATGAATTTAAACACAGGGTAGCACTGTAGAGCAGAAAGTTAAGATGCCATCTGTGCCACTATTATCCCACACTCCTGTACTGGTCTGCTCTGTTTCCAATCCCACCTTCCTGCTAATGCATCTGGGAGTCAATGGAAGATGGCTCAAGTATGAGCCCCTGCTACCCACCTGAGAGATGCAGAAGGAATTCTAGGCTCAAGGCCCTGGCCTTGCCCAGCCCCGCCACTGCAGCGATTTGAGAAATGGAGCAGTACATGGGATATCTGTCTTCCCCTTTCAGTTACTCAGCTATTCAAATAAATCTTTCAAAAAATAATTTACCAAGAAACCTAATCACCCATAAGTGATAGGAGCTTACCACTAATAGTTTTAGTGACCAATTTATCTCACTTATGCAGTATTCAAAGCTCCCAGTTTCCAAACAGTAAATTTCAGGGATCTGATTTTAAATATAGATAAAATCTCTACAGTTTTGAAAATGCATGTGCCCATGAAATGCAAGCCTTCTGACTAGAAGTACTGAGTATGAAATCTAGACACAACAAAGAAATGCTCCAGGGAGTGAAGTACTCCTTGCACACAATGTTAACAAGAGTCTCCATGCTCCTAACCTGAAATGGTACAGATGCAAAACCAGCACCACAACCAACCACATCCTGCACTTAACACTGGACTTTAACCAGTTGAACCAGAGGGGTCAATTTTCTTCAATCAGGACTAGAGGGGTCAATCTTCTTCAGACAATTGGTTCTCTATCACCCAATGTAACATTATGATGCAATTACTCAACTTCTTGGCAAAAAGCCTAAAGGCGAAATTTAAAAGTCACTCTGAATCCACAGGAAAGGTGAGTACCCATCAACTGAACAGGGAGATGCTGGACTCCATGAAGAGTGAAAAGGAGTTATCACACTACCCACTATTTCTAAACATGCGGCCCAGATCAAGCATTCAAAGCCACTAACAACTTCCCTAAGGAAACCAAAGCTGCCTCCACCAAGCGCATAACCAAGCGCTTTACATAACTCTACTTTTCCATACCATAAGCTCCTTCCTATTTAAGTCAATGACTTCCATTCCATCCCAACAAACTGCTAATATGACTGTGTTTCAGACTCACAACTCGGGCCCTAAATGAATCTATCTGCCTTATGCTTGGAATCTTATTTTTACTTCATTAAAGCAGAACAGAAAAAATTACCATACATATGACAAGACACAAGAAGATGCACCAGCACCAGGCTGATGAAACTTCCTGTTCAGGAATGTGATTGGTTATTCCGTCTAACAGGGAAAAGCACCCAGGGAAATGAACACACAGCACAGAGACAGGACAGAGTCAGGAAATGAAGAGGCAGCCAACATTCCCTGTTCCCACCCCTAGAAAACTCCAGGATTTCTTGAGAGAGTGAAGGGCTCAACTGCCACTTTTTTCTCTCTCTCTTTGGAAGCGATTTCTCATTCTAGCACCTGGCCTAACTGGCTCAACTACCAACTTCTAAAACAATCAAGAGAAGCCTGGGCACGAATCAATGTTGGGAAGAATCCAAGGAAGCTCAGATTGAAATGTTTCAAAAATAATTTTTAAAAACACAAAGTTTTCTTGTTTGAAAACGTTTTCATGGGAATAATGGGTCAAGATTAAAAAAAAAGAAGTAGTAGTCCTGCTCAAACGCTGCCAATATATGTGAGAAAACATCACTTTAAAAATGATCTTGTGTCAAGTCAATGTATTACAGATACTGAAACCCCTTCTGCAATGATGTCAATTCCTTCAGGCAGATTTACAGGCAAGACAATCACTTGGCAGGTGCGGGGAGTTGACGGGCTCCCCCAGAGAGCTGCGCCCCATGCCACCCAGCTGCAGCTGCCCCACTCTAACCTGCTAACCTCTCCCTGGCTCCCGAGAGCGTCTGACTCTCCCAGCAGGTGCCTGTGCAGAGGGAGGAATGCCTTCCAGCCAGCGTGGACAGCTCTTACTACCTTTCCCTCTCCACGATGGTTGTCACCTATTTCTTCTTTGTATACTGCTTTTCATTCCCACCCTGCACTTGCAGAAGCCATAGGCCCCCAGAGGCTGCCTCAACCCTGTATCCTCGTCCTACACCCTACGCACCCACCTCCTGCCCCCAATTTCTTGCGGGATGGGCACCCTGCGGCGGGCGCCTGTTCGGGGCGCGGGCTGTCACGGGGGGCCGATCGCCCCGAGCTGGCCCGGGAGTGCAGCTGTCGTGCAGCAGGAAGCTCGGAGCGCCGCGCCGAGCGCCGCGCCGACAGGCCGAGCCGGGGCGAGGGGGCTCCCGGGCGGCGGCCGCCTCACCCCCGGCCCGGGAGCTCGCCCAGCCCAGCAGGGGCCCGCCCAGGGGCCACTCCCCGAGGGAGGCAGCCAGTCACTCGCCCGCCCTTCCGGGCCCGCTCCCGAGGGGACGGTCTCCCGGCCGCCCGCCCTCACACTCCTCACACACACACACACACGGCTCGGCAGGCCAGGCCCCCAGGGCTTCGTCCACCTCTCACCTTTGACGACGCGGTCAGCCCCGGGAGGGGGCGGCGGGGGCGGGGGTGGGGGCGGTGCGGCCCGAGCCGGCTCCGGGGCGGCCATGCTGGGCCCGGGGCTCGGCTAGGCGCTAGGCCGGGCGGGGTTTGGGGGCGGGGGCGGCGGCTACCAGAGCCGAGCGGCGGCCCCGCCGGGGAACATGGCGGACCCTCTTTCCCTACAGAGGGGCTGAGACCGGCATGCACCGCGCGGGCGGGGGCGGGAGCGGGGCAGGCTCTAGGGACGTGGGCAAAATTACTGAGGCTGGGAGAGACACAGAACGAGGCCAAGGGATCAGGTTGAAATTCTTTGCGTCCAGAGACAAAAAAAAAAAAAAAGAGCGTGAGGGGCCAGGGACGGTTGCCTGAAGTTGGTTGCCCTGATAAATGAAAGCAAGGGAACATGCCACCGGCTGCCATGAGCCTCCTCGTAGATTGGGGAGAGGTGATTAAACTTCAGAATCGTGCTGCTAACAGAACACTCAGTGCTATCCCAGCGTATCTGCCGGATCTGAGTACTAAAGGGTTGACGGGACAAGACAATGGGAGACATGATAGGTTCTAGAGAGCCCAGAAGGGACCCATTCAAAATGGAGTTTAGAAAAGAACTCTGGCCCTTGTGCTTGGAGTCTGGAATTGTCAAGACTCTGAGGGCGATGCAGCCAGAGCAGGCTAGGCTTTAAGAGTTAATATCAAAACAGATAAAGGGGAAGCGTGAGGATGACACCACCAGATGTCCAGATAAGCAGAATTCACCTCAAGAAAGACACAGCCTCCTGCTAGATTTTTTTCAGACGATGCAGGAGAAAAGTAGAGGAGTAATTGGGACATTGGAAATGGATTCCTAATTTCGGTGCACACACAATCTGCCTGGGGGAACCTATGGAAGCTTTCAAGACCTGGGTGGCTGATGACATTCAGGGACAAGAACTGACAGCTGAAGGAGAAACTATTGGAAGAATGCGAGTATGACATAATAGGAGGCAGCATATCCCTTAAACTAGCAAATCCCTGAAAGCAGGAGCATTGGGGTCAGAGACCAGGGGCCAGCATAGCCGCCAGCATCTATGTATACATGTAGTTTAGGAAGTTTGTGGAGGGGTGCGCATTTGGCACAGCAGAGAAGTTGCTGCTGGGGACCCCAGGTGCCTACTTCAGGTCCCAGCTATTCTGTTTTCACTCCAGCTGCCCATGTGCTCCCTAGGAGGTGATAGAGAGACCCAGTGGAGTTCCAGGGTCCAAGATCTGGCCTGGTGCAGCCCTGGCTGTTAAAGGAATTTGGAAGGAGTGGATGGGAGATCTGTTTGCCCTTGTGTTTCTCTGCCTTTCAAATAAAGTGTGTGGAGGGGGTGGTGGTGGTGGAATGCTTACGGAAAATGGAATTAAGATTATTTGGGTGCAACATTTTTTTCCAATATCGGGCCAGCATTTTAACACATCAAATTAAGCCAGCATCTGAGACACCAGCATCAAATCTGAGCACTGGGGGTCTGGCACCACAGTGTAGCAAAGTGGCTGACCGCAGCAACCAACACCACGTATGGATGCCGCTTTAAATCCTAGCCGCTTCATTTCTGATCTAGCTCCTTGCTAATGTGCTTGGAAAAGCAGCAAATGACTGCTCAACTACTCCCATACACCCACATGGGAGACCCAGAAGAAGCTCCTGGCTCTTGGATTCAGATCTGCACAGCTCTAACCGTTGAAGCCACTTGGGGTGTGAACTAGTAGCTGGAACATCTCTTTTACGTAACTCTGCCTTTCAGATAATAAATAAATCTTCAAAAATATATGTAAGTATTGGTTCAAGTCCTAGCTGCTCTACATCCAGTCTTGTTCGCTGCTAATACACCTAGGAAAATTTAAGCTGGCCAGCTGTTTGAGCCTTGTCTCACATCTGGGAGACCCTGTTGGATTTCTAAGCTACTGGCTTCAGCCTGGCCCAACCCTAGTTGTTGTGGCCGCATGGGGAGTGAATCAGGAGATGGAAAATTCCACTTGCTCTGTCCCTTCTTCATTCTGCCTTTCAAATAAATAAATCTTCAAAAAGAAAAACTGCTCAAAATATGCATTGTTTTTTCATAATATAAATATTCTACAAACTTCCTGAAAGCTATTTGTGGGCATGGAATTAAGAATTTTTGCGTCAAAATTAACTTATCTTTTAATTTGGTTTTTTCCACAAACTTTAAAAAATGCTTTTGCTTCTTGATGGTGAAGGATCCAAGTAGGATGGACTCATCCTCTTGCTCAAATAAAACAAATGCAGTGAATACGCTTATAATGTCCAGTGATAATTAGACAAGCAAGAGTCCACAGATCTAGGCCCTGGCACTATAGCCTAGCAGCTAAAGTCCTCACCTTGAACGTGTCAGGATCCCATATGGGTGCTGGTTCTAATCCCAGCGGCCCCGCTTCCCATCCAGCTCCCTGCTTGTGGCCTGGGAAAGCAGTCGAGGACGGCCCAAAGCCTTGGGACCCTGCATCCACATGGAGACCCAGAAGTTCCTGGCTCCAGGCATCGGATTGGCTCAGCTCCAGCTGTTGCGACCTCTTGAGGAGTGAGCCATCAGACATGAGATCTTGGTCTCTGTCTCTCCTCTCTGTGTATCTGCCTTTCCAATAAAAATAAATAAATCTTTAAAAAAAAAAAAAAAAAAAGAAGAGTCCAGAGGTCTCAAAGAGAAACTTGCTACCTCTTCTTTGTGTCAAAGACCCTGAGAGCTGGGATAAGAGGGAAGCACAAAGGATACCCGGCTTCGCAGAGGGAACACACTGAGTAACTTCAGCGGGGAGGGGCTCTCAGGAGGAAGCAGGGAGAAGCAGGGAAGCTCCCCAGGAGAAGGGGAACGGGTGGAGGTGGCCATGGGAAGAGAAAAAGAAAGGAACACGTGACACATCACAAACCTGTAAGGTAGAGGGAAGATACCAAATGTACATAGGTTTGCAGGGAGTTTGTAGGAGGTTCAAGCCCCAAGAAATCTCCCTAAGGAATGAAGGAAGGACCTAAGTGATGTGTTGTGTACTGAGTACTTCTGGCAGGAAAGGGATAGGAAATATACTTTTAGCAGTAATGACGAGAAAAGGCACTCTATTTTAGGGCCCACTAACTCTCACCTTGAGTGTGTATTTTTCAGTTCCTCCGGCCCCTCACTTTCACTCCAGTCAAAAGCCATTTCATTTATACGTCCAGGCCTCCACACCCCAAGAAAAAAGACCAAGCGCATACAAAAGAGAAGAATGACAAAGGATTAAATAGAACTATCTTATAGATTTATTAATGAAAAATACTTTACAAAAAACAGTATGTTTGGCCCTAAAATAGTTCAGCTGACTCTGAGGGTTTACAACAGCGACTGAGCAGTGGCAGTGATGGCTCTGCTGCTGACAGGAGGGTGTGTTAGTGTGCCTGACTCCATCTGTTCAGAAGGGCAAATGTTATATTGGCAGCTCTGCATTCCAAGTTTAAGGTGTAGGAAGACAGGGAAGGTAGAGAGGCCATAACTCCCAGGCAGGTGGGCTGTCCTGAAGGATGTGGTAGCACTAGAACCCCAGGGCTACATATCTCTCTAAGGATGGGGCTGAGCAGAGAAAAGGTCAGGTAGTTCGGACAAAGAAAATGTAAGTTGGGAACACAGTGGGGGAACAGGTAATGATGGCTTAGGTGAAAGTGGGCGAATAGAATATCCAGGGACAAAATAATGACAAGACCCCAAGGAATGGCTAGTGTCATGAGTAATATTATAGATTAATCTTTAAAGTGACTCAAATAAAGTCTTAAACAGCAGCTGCTTCCTTTTGCTAGGGGACATGGGAGTTGGAATTTCAAATATCTTTCGTTAAAGAGCCAGGTCTCAAGTTTAAAGGTTCCTGGCATTCCTAGGAGAAATTGCCAATTGTCAGTTGAGGTGAGAATAGCACAATCCTGGCAAGGATGCAGGGTACCCTCTGTGCCACAGCAGAAAGGGGTGGCCCCAGGAAAGGACAGCGGTGACCCTTACCACCTGCTGTGCTGCAGGGCTCTAGCCCTGTTCTGTTCTCTTCCTGGGGCATCTGTGAGAACAAACAGAAACCCCTCGGCCCCTCTCCTCCTGTATGCAGATTGGGAAGCATAACTGCTTTGCCTCCAGTCGTCATCTGGTGGCATATCTACTCTGCGAGGACCAGGGGCCCGGAACCCGGGAACAGGACCTGCATCCCAAGCTGTTCTAAGGGGTACATGAGGACTGCTAGATGATGAAGACACAGGGGCAATGACAGGAGGCAGGGAAGATGAATGGAAAAGATCTCCCCAGGACTGAGCGTGAGGAACCTGCAGGCCCTGGCTTCTTTCTGGTAGTGTGGCAGTGTAGATTAGCTGAGGTTTGCACTCAGCAGCAGTCAGGAATCTGGCCTCTGCACGCTGGTTGGTCTCGGCCCAGGGTCCCCAGGAGGCATCTGCTCTGGAGCGATGGGGGAGGCTCCGGTAGTTCAAAGTCCTTCCTGTGTACTTGACCCCTTGGGAAGCTTCACCCCTGTCACACACAGCCAAAAACTGCTGGACACTCCTCGAAGTTCCTGTGGAGTGAAAAGAACCCAAACACTGAGCATCTTCAAAAAGCCATTTTCTTTCCCAGAGGACCATTTCTGGCTACTATGCCCCCTCCCCATTCCTCTAAGAGCATACACACAAGGTTTCGGAAAACATACATTTTTTGCATTTGATTTCATTTAAGGTATTTTTACATAAAAATTTTTCTTACCTCCAACCTGGGCAAGTGAAACCAATCTCTGGATGCTATCGTACTTTTTCCTTGCTCCACTATAACGCTTCCTCTCTCTCTCTCTCTCTCTCTCTCTCTCTCTCACACACACACACACACACACACACACACACACAGCTTCCTAATATAACAAATGTTTTTTTCTCCCATTATAAAAAAGTTGCTGCTGCTGCTAGAGCCACCACTCTAAAATTGCATTCATCTTTCCTTTACAACAGAGATCTCCTCATGCCCAATCTGAGGTCTCTTCTTGCATTTCCCAATCCTCCTAACAGATATACAGTAGGGAATACCTTTTCTATACATTTATTAAGCCTTGATGTTACTGGCATCTTGGGCTCTAATTCTTTGTGGGGGTAGCAAAAGAATGACTTGTGCTCTGCACGATGTTTAGCAGCATCCCTGGATACCAGTAGTACTTGCTCTTTCCCTTTTAGAACACTGTAGATTCAGCCCATGATGGGGGAAATACAGAACATCTTGCCATGAAAATTCAATGCCAGAAGGATGCTACCCACCTTCCATACGATTGTCCGGGCCTGTACACATGGTACAAGACCCCAAGTACAAGGTGTTTCCAAATCTCCCAAGTGCTGCTTCTACTCCTCTACCAGAGGCAGAGAACCTCTCTTCTGCCAAGGGCCCTTTGAATATTGACAGCATCATGTGTGGGCCATACAAAATTATCAAGTTAAAAATCATGCTGCTGTAAATACATTGATCGTTGAGTCGCACTTGTGTTTGCCATGGTAGAGTCAGATCACATGATTTCACAGGCCCCACAGGCCCAACATCTGCCACGCTTGCGGACCTAGGCCACTCCTTAGCTGACACTCAGTGGATGGAAGAGAAAGTTGGCTGATGGAGATGGTACTTCTCTGCTTGTGGTGGCAGGCGGGGGAGATCCCACAGACTGGATATTACCTCCGTGTTGGTCACTTGTAAGCTTATCCTATCATTACTGAAGCACTTATTTCTCATGAATAGACAGTTCCCAGAGGGTGCTGCTATAGACCCTCTGGTCTAAGAACCATGGTGTCTAAGAAATTACTTAATCATAATTCATCTAGATCAACACTTAAATCTTAAAAGCATAATTTATAGCCTCAAATCATTCCCCTCTTTGGGATACCCCAGGTCCCGAGATGTAAACTAATTTGATCCTCAGAGGCTCCTGGCATGTATTTGTAATGTTAGATGGGGCAGGAAGTTACCTGGGGATCTATGGGGCTCCCCTGCCATGCTGGGCATCAGGACATCTGGGGACAGGAACTGTGGATGGGGAGGATAGAGTTGGGGACCAAGGAGACACACAGGAGGGTCATGGATGACAGGGAGGGAAGAGGAGCTGGAACAACGGTGCCAGGTTTCCAAAGGCTTTTTCCTCATGTTTGATGAATCCTTATAATGAGACAAGACAAAAAAACAGAGATGATGATTAACAAATAGCAGGATGTGGTTGGGCAAACACAGTGAGGCAAGCAAAAGGAAATGGAGGGAACCGGAGCATAAATACACTTCATTCTGGAAAGGGACCCAAACTACTTAGTAACTACCTCCATCAGCCCTTCTAGGAAACCAAGCTCCTCCTCTTTTAACCAGTCTTCCTCATAGCCCTCACCACCAAATCCAACCACTCAAGTCCTTAGCAAACACTTCAAAGCTGACTGCAATAGATTTACAGAGTGAGACAGAAATTAAAAATAAAGAAGAAATCAGAGACATCAGAGGAAACTCCCTACAGAGTATAGAACAATAGTATGCTTTTAAAAAGATTTATGCATTTTTATTAGAAAATCAGATCTACAGAGAGGAGAGACAGAGAGAAAGATCTTCCATCTGCTGACTCACTCCACAAGTGGCCACAATGGCCAGGGCTGAGTCGATCCAAAGTCAGGAGCCTTTTCCAGGTCTCACATGTGGGTACAGGGTCCTAAGGTTTTGGGCTATTCTCAATTGTTTTCCGAGGCCACAAGCAGGGAGCTTGATGGGAAGTGGAACAGCCAGGACATGAACCAGCACCCATATGGGGTCCCAGCACATGCAAGATGAGGACTTCAGCCACCACACTACCATGCCAGGCCCTATACATGTTTTGACAATTGAAAACTAAAATGTACTTGCTTAAATGCAGAACACTGGGTCAACAGATTACACCATTATCTTTCCTGCCAATGCTAGAATCTACAGTGTCCTCTTTGCTTCTCAAGTTTGCATTCACTAATGCTATGATTTGCTCCAAACAATATTAGCTACTCATTTTGTGGTAAAGACTCACAAATATTGTCTTTAATATCTGAAAATCTAATGTCTAAAATGGAAAAAAAATTCCTCCTAGCACCACATTTTTCTAAAGCTCCAAGACTCAAATAGGAACATTGCCCTTGATCTCCTACTTGCACCCAAAATAGTTTGTTACCAAATACTTTCATTTCTACCTGAAGACTTTAACCCACCTGCAGTGTGGCAACAGGGTTAAGTCTTATCTTCCTAGATCTTAGCCACTCCCCCTCCTTAGGATGGACAGTAAGATCTTGTGTGAGATGGCACTTCTGATTCTTCTCACAGACCATCTTACTCTGCTGGATGATTTTATATTTTAAGTTTCTTAATGCTTCTCAAACACACAAACTCATAAAAGGACTTTCAAATTTATTATTTGTATTACTGTGAATGTTCTTCCCACAGCTCAAACCTTAATAACCAGGTTCTCTGACAAAATGTCACTTCTAGAAAAGTAATGTCCCCCACCACCTGAACACAATTAAGTCCAAGCAACAGGCAGATAGCCTAGCAATTAAGATGGCCATATTTGAGCCTGGCACAGCGGCATAGTGGCTAAATCCTCACATTGCAATAACCCATATGGGCTCCAACTCCCACCCAGCTCCCTGCCTGTTGCCTGGAAAAGCAGTGGAGGATGGCCCAAAGCTTTGGGACTCTGCACCCGCGTGGAAAATCTCAAAGAAGTTCCTGGCTTCAGATCAGTTCAGCTTCAGCTGTTGCGGCCACTTCAGGAGTGAACCAGCAGATGGAAGATCTTCCTTTCTTTCTCTTCTTCTCACTGTAAATCTGCCTTTCCAATTAAAAAAATAATAGTAAATAAACCTTTAGAAAAAAAAAGATGGCCATATTCTGGGTCAGGACAGTGGTTCAAGAGACTAATCTGCCTATGGCACTGGCATCCAGTATGAGCAGCTGGTTCTAGAATCTGCTGCTCCACTGCCATCCCAGCTCCCCAGTTATAGACTAGGAAAACAGCAGAGGATGGCTCAAATCCTAACATCCACGTAGGAGATCCAGAAGAAGCTCCTAGCTCCTGACTGAATTGCTTGAGCTCTGGCTGCTACAGCCACTTGGGGAGTGAATCAGCAGATGCAAGATCATTGTCCCTCTCTCTCCCCCTCTCTCCCTTCCTTACTCCCTGTGTGTGTGTGTGTGTGTGTGTGTGTGTGTGTGTCCTTCTATGAACTTGCCTTTCAAATAAAAATAAATAAATCTTAAAAAAAAAAATGGAAATCCGGCAGTGTAGTAGCCTAGCAGCTAAAGTCCTCACCTTGAATGCTCCGGGATCCCATATGGGCACTGGTTCTAATCCCAGCAGCCCCGCTTCCCATCCAGCTCCCTGCTTGTGGCCTGGGAAAGCAGTCGAGGACAGCCCTGCACCCATGTGGGAGACCTGGAAGAAGTTCCTGGCTCCAGGCTTCGGATCAACTCAGCTCCAGCCATTGCGGTCACTTGAAGAGTGAAATCAACAGACAGAAGATGCTCTCTGTCTCTCCTCTTCTCGGTAATTTTGACTTTGCAATAAAAATAAATAAATCTTTAAAACAACAACAAGATAGCCATATTTCACATGAAAAGTGTCTGGGTCCTGTTAATGCTGCATCCAACTGCCCACTGACACAGATAGCGCAAGGCAGCGTGGATAGCTTCGATAGCTGGTGTCCTGATACCCACAAAGAAGACTAGACAAAGTTCCCAGCAGCTGCAAGCTCTGAACCAGCCTCAGGTGCCCGAGTCATTCAGGGGTTGAAAAGCATATGGGAGTTCTCTTCCAAATAAATAAATATTTTAAGATTTAGCCCTGGAGCTGGCATTGTGGTATAGCATGTAAAGCCACCAACTGTGATGCTGGTATCCCATATGCGAGCATTCATGTCCTAGCTATCCCAGTTATAATCCAGCTCCAGCTTACCACTAATGACCTGGAAAAAAAAAAACCAGCAGCAGAAGACTCAAATGCTTGGCTCCTGACACTTATGCAGGAGATCCCAGATGAGGGAGGCTCTTGGCTCCTGGTATCGGCCTGACCCAGCCCCAGCCATTGCGGCCATCTGGAGTGTGGCTCATTGCATGGAAGATCTTTCTCTCTGTCTTTCCATTTATTTCTGTAACTCAAAAAAATAAAAAAAAATCCTTAAAAAAAAGAGTTTAGGCTAGCCTGACAAAAGCCACTATTAAATCTTTTTTTAATGATTTATTTTATTTTTATTGGAAAGTCTGATAGAGAGAGAAGAGGAGAAACAGAGAGGAAGATCTTCCATCTACTGTATCATTCTCCAAGCGAGCACAATGGGTGGAGCTGAGACAATCCTAAGCCAGGAGCCTGAAGCCTCTTCTGGGTCTTCTACAAGGGGTTAGGGTCCCAAGGCTTTGGGCCATCCTCGACTGCTTTCCCAGGCCACAAGCAGAGAGCCGGATGGGAAGCAGGGCTGCTGGGATTAGAACCAGCACCCATATTGGATCCCAGAGCATTCAAGGTGAGGACTTTAGCTGCTAGGCTACTGTACTGGGCCCCATATTAAGTCTTTACTCTTTATTTTCCTGCCTTGTTTTATCTTTCTTTGCCATAATTACCACTGCCTGAGGTTGTATCATTTGTTTTTTATTATCTTTCTCCTCTCTCCAGGATTGGTTGCTGGCATTGTAGCGCATCAGATTAAACTGCAGGTGATGATGCCACGAGCCCATATAAGCACCAGTTTGAGTCCTAGTTGCTGGTATCTATTAAGATGGAAGGCAGAACTACATAGAGAGGGAGGGAAAGTGAGAGGGAGAGAGAGAGAAAAAGAAATAGAAATCTTCCAACCATTGGTTCATCCCGAAATGTTCAAAATCATTAAGGCTGGGCCAAGCCAAGCCAAAAGTCTGGAACTCCATTTGGGTCTCCCACATTAGTGGCCAGAGCCTATGGACATGGGCCGTTTTCTGTTGCCTTCCCAGTGACATTAACAGGAAACTGGATCAGAAATAGAGTAGCTGAGACTCAAACTGGCACCCTCATGGGAAACTGGTGTTGCAGGCAGCAGCTGAATTGCCTGTACCACTATGCCAGCCCAGATCCTCAAGTTTTAATTTCAAACTCTTAAGTCTCATATGAAAGAAAGCCTACCAGATATCTCCCCTCACATTAAATATATCCCAAACTCAAAGTACACATTATCTGAACTACATTGTTACAAACTCATAAAACATGAGAATCAACTTTGATTCAAATTGAGCCAAGAAGGAGCCATGTCCCATTGGCTCTTCAATGTCTACGTCTCTGTACCCTTCTAAATTTCTTTTTATGACATACAGGGCTCTCTCTATTGACCATGATCTGATCCCTCGTTTATATTTTTTCCAATCTCAATGGTCAACACACTTCATTATTTCCCCTTACTGGACTCAAATCCCAGCATAACAAGTGAGCATGTAATTTAGTTAATATATGCTTCGGTCCCTTTACCTACTACATACTTTTTTTTTAAGATTCATTTTTATTTGGCATCAGAGCTGTGGCTCAACAGACTAATCCTCCAACTTCAAGTGCCAGCATCCCATATGGATGATGGCTGGAGTCCCGGCTGCTCTACTTCCCATCTAGCGCCCTGCTTATGGCCTAGGAAAGTAAGAAAGAATGTCCCAAATCCTTGGGAATCTTCATCCATGTGGGAAACTCAGAAAGTTTTTGGACCAATCAGCTCAGCTCTGGCTATTATAACCATTTGGGAAGAGAACCAGCAGATGGGAAATCGTGTCCTCTCTGTCTCTCCTTCTCATGGCCACAAGAGTCAGGGTTTTCATAAGCCTACAGATTATGGTTTAGTGCCATATAGAAAGTCTCAAGAAGGGAGATTTTTTTTTTAATTTATTTTAATTTTTCCACAAATCTATGTATTTGAGAGACAGAAAGACAGTATGGAAGAGAGAGAAAGCCCCCATGTAACAGCTCACTTCTCAAATGCCAACAACAGGAAAGCAACGGTGGAGGGTAGGTTGGCAGGCAGAGGCAGGCTTAAGGTGGGAGCTGGCAAATCTCATGATCCCAGGTCTCTCATGCTTTTTGGCAAGAACTCCAGGACTTGAGTCTACATTAACAGAAATCTGGACTTGGGAGCCAGAACCAACTGGTGTCCTCCCCACTTGGCCAAAGACCTACACTCAGCAAGATGTTAAAACAGTCTCCTTTTCTTGCTACTGTACATGCTTCACACACACTGAACCCCACTCAAACAAATACTGGGGAGGAAAAAGTAAAACAATACATCACCCTATTTCTTCCCTTCTTCCTCTGATTAATACATCTGCGTGCTGACCCAATCAGAAGCTTCTGCTTCTCAAATTCCCTCAAGGCTATTAAGAATCCTTTCAAAAGTGCCATAGGAAAGAAACATTCCTCTGGGTTCCAGTTAAATGCATGTGAACAAAATAAAAACAGGGTCCTCATGCTGCTGAGTGCACACGGCAACAACCTTTCATTTCTCCCTGCCCCTGAATCTGACACTGTATATTTACCTAGTAAGAATGAGAGCGACCTGAATGGAGGGACCCTAATTCTACTTACAATACTGTGGGAAGAGACTGGAGCCTCCTCCCTCTCTGAGACAACGGTGCCACTGAGACTGCGTGAGATGCGGCGAAAGTTCTCTGCACTGTACTGGTCATCCTCCCCACACTCCCTGCCGAGGCCTCGGCAAGCGGCAGCCTTCAAACACACAGACACACACAAGCAGACACATAACACCAGATCTGTCATTCTCCCACAGACTGTCCTCAGGGATCTGGGAAAGAAGAGGGGGAGACTTACAGGTAAATAGCTGCGTTGGGTGTATTTGAAAAGCAGGGACCACATAGCAAACCCCTCTCCTTCAAAGAAGCCCAAACTTAGGTCTGTTCTCTTTCGATAGCTCCACATGACCACGCCTCTGCCTTACCACCAACCCGACCTCCGCACTTTTTCCCCCCACAACACCCAACCCCCGATTCCCAGGTCCAGACCTGCAGCACCCAAGGCTGATACCTGGGCCACAGGTGCTGTGCTGGCTTCATGAGGACGCAGCTCCATTTCTGCTGTTGGGGTCTTGGAGAGACCAGGACCAGGGGCAGAATGAAGCCTCCTTCGCACGCCATCGGCAGAGCCTTGAGATGGAAAACAAACAGAAGCTGAAGCTGTTGTTTTTCAGGGTGTCAACTAAGAGCACACCAACATGCGCTCCGCAGTGACAGCTACACATCCCTGAATCCAAGAGAGGACAAACTCCTAGAATTTAGAAGCAATGCCTGCAGTTCTCTGGGGTCTCAGATCACAGCTCTTGGAGAACTCTAGGCTCAATGTCCCTGTCTTGCCTCATTTCCTTTTTTTTTTAAGATTTATTTATTTTTATTGCAAAAACTCAGATATATATATAGAGGAGGGAAAGCAGAGAGGAAGATCTTCCATGCGATGATTCACTCCCCAAGTGACCCCAACAACCAGAGCTGCACCTATCCTAAGCCAGGGGCCGGGAGCTCTTCCAGCTCTCTCATATGAGTGCAGGGTCCCAAGGCTTTGGGCCGTCCTCAACTGCTTTTCCCAGGCCACAGGCAGGGAGCTGGATGGGAAGTGGGGCTGCATGGATTAAAACTGGCACCCATATGGGATCCTGGTGCATTCAAAGAGAGGACTTTAGCTGCTAGGCTACCGTGCCGGGCCCGCCTCATTTCATCTTTGTAAGCATGATCAGCTATGGCCAAACTTGGGCCCAAGACTGATAACACAAACACAGGAATTCCCTCACACAATGATTTTTTAGATAATCCATGGTGACAAAGGAAACAATTATAGCTAGTCTAGCTCAGAAGGAATATAGTAAAAAATGAATCAAACTTTCTCATATTATAAACCAGGAAAACTAAGTCCTAGGGTTGACAGGCAACTAGTATTTTAACCAGAATTAAAATGTAATTCTATTTGATTGTCCCACTTAGTAATCTTCTGTTATACATATATAATGGTCTTTTATTTCTCCCCATTACCTTTTCTGAATCACTTAAATGCTGAATAACCACTAAGTGTTGTCTTGCTGAAAATTTTTTTTTAAAGGTTAGGAAACAGGCCCAGTGTTGTAGCCTACCAGCTAAAGTTCTTTTCTTTTACGCATTGGGATCCCATATATGCACAGGTTCTAATCCCGAAGGCCACGCTTCCCATCCGGCTCCCTGCTTGTGGCCTAGGAAAGCAGTAGAAGACAGACTGAAGCCTTGGGTCCCTGCAACAGCATGGGAGACCTAGAGAAGGCTCCTGACTTTGGATTAACCAACTGAGCTCCAGCTGATACAGCCAGTTGGGGAGTGAACCAGCAGATGGAAGATATTTCTCCCTGTAAATCTGACTTTCCAATAAAAAAATATGCCTTAACATACAAAAGGGTGGGGGGAGTGCTTTTTTTTAATTTGTTTGCTTTTAGTGAATTATTTATTTTTATTGGAAAGTCAGATATGCAGAGAGAAGGATCTTCCAAATGCTGGTTCACTCTCCAATTGGCATAACGGCCGGAGCCGGGTCAATCCAGAGCCAGAGCAAGCAGCTTCCTCCAGGTCTCCCTGTGTGCAGGGTCCCAAGGCTTTGGGCTATCCTCTACTGCTTTCCCAGGCAACAGAGAGCCCCATGGGATGTGGAGCATGCAGGAAATGAACCAGCATCCATAAGGGATCCTGGTACTTGGAGGTGGAGGATTAGTCAATTGAGCCATTATGCCAGGCTTGAAAAGAGCTCTTCTAAACTGGATACTGACACAAAAAGCTACCCCCATCTGATGGATGAAGTCTTCCATTAGGATACTCTACATGTCCTTGATCTATGTTTGACAGGCCAAGTGTGTGTCCATAGCCAATACATTTCTGTTTCTGTTTCTGTCTAAGTTTACCTTTTGTAACTGGTATTGTGGCACTGTGTTTAAATTTGCCACCTAAAATGCCAGCATCATACATGGGCTCATATTCCAGTTCATATTCCATGTGTTATGCTTCTAACCAAGCTCCCTGCTAATGAGCTGGGGAAAGCAATAAAGGACCGTCCAGGTGTTTGGGCCCCTCAGACCCACATGGGAGACCCAGAAGAAATTCCTGTCACCTGACTTCAGCCGGGTCCAGTTCTAAAGCTGTCACCAACTGAAGGATAAACCAGCAGGAAGGTCCTCTCTCTTGTCTCTCCCTCTCTATCTCTGTAACTCTGTCTTTCAAAATAAAAAATCTAATTGAAAAAATGATGGAGAATACCTACAATTTTAGGATACACATAAATGGCAGAATAATGGACTTACAAGTGTTCATGAAGGATTATGCATTGTACACTTGATCTTAACCAAAAGGCTGAGAAGCAATGGAACTATGCATTGTAACAATAGAGGGGAAGTTGGTGGGGTAGGGGAAGAAAATTGGAGGAGGGGAAATTCCAGAGCTTATGTAACTGTTATCGTAAAATAATTTTTTAAAGATTTATTTTTTTATTGGAAATGCAGATATACACAGAGAAGGAGAGAAGAACTTCTGTCCAATGCTTCATTCCCCATGATTTAGGAATACAATTGTTTATTGGGGAAAAAGATCATGATGAAGAAGGGAGACACAGAGAAAGAGTCAGAGAGACAGAGGAAGGAATTTTTCATCAGCAAATACTTCAAAAACACTGTTGAAAATAGAACTGAAGATGATGTACATTTTTCATGACTGCCTTGAAGTTCTCATGTCTATCTAGTTGAAGAATAACTTTGTTGATAAAAATACTAAAATCTCAGTTATTTTCAGTAGCTTTCTGGAAAGGTAGTGGTTCTAATACCAATGAAGAAACTAGGAAGCTAACTCCAGCTTTCAGGGTCAGTACAGTGCCGCAGCTGCTCAAGCTGCCTACAGGGACACTGGCACACCTTAGAGTGCTGGTTTGAGGCTGGTGGCTCAGCTGCAGAAGCAGCTCCTACTAAAACGCCTGGGGATGAAACAGAAGAGGGCCCAAGTGCATGGGTTCCTGAAACATGGGAGACCCAGGAGTTCCTGGCTCCTGGCTTTGGACTGTACCAACCTTGTCTATTGTGACCACTTGAATCATACGTAACATTTTAGAATTGAAATATATCTGAAACAAAATCACTGAACTCTCATTTCACAGGTAAAACTTGTCTCTGGAATATTATATCTTATCCAAGTTCGGCCTTTGTGTGCAGAAGTGACATGTATCATCTAAGTTACAAACATTTATCATGTCTTTAATTTCCAGAACTAATTTCATGATAGGCACCTGAGCCGTAGGATGCAATCTTCACTGTCCTCTGAAGGGACTCAATGAATGACCAACCTACAGGAAAACTACTTTAAAAATTCCACCAACATCAAACCTAGCACATCCTGAAAGGATAAGAGGAGGTCTAAATATTGTTGGTTCAGTGTGATCTAGAAATGCCCCATGGAGACTTGCCCAAAATGTGAAATGGCACCCATATGGGATGCTGGCATTGCAGGTGGCAGCTTAAGACACTGCCTGGCCCCAACACAGAACACTTTATACCCAGCTGAAGGATGACACTTTTTGTAATATTTTTGATCTCTTGCTTACAGACAACAAATGTTTAAGTACTCCCAATTGTGAGTTCACTGAACGTCTGCCATGTCTGCTATGTTCAGTGTGGAGGGGAAGTTATAGGTTGAATCTGGTTCAGTTCCTAAACTAGGGAAGGATGACTCTTCCTCTCAGTCTCCCTCCTCCCCCGACTTTTGCTAGTCACTCTCCGAGACCTATAAACCCATAAATCATTCTTTAGAACTGCATACTGGAGAAACCATGAGCAAATATTTCATGTTCTGCTTCTTTGGACAGAATTGGTTCCTCATTCTCCACTGTGGCTACAGAAATGTCTACTTCTTGTCCTGAAGACTTTCTGAATAAAATCATAAGTTCCACTACTCCTTTCTAAGCTAGGAATAAATAATATCTGCACTCCTCTTCTCACCTCATCATCCTACTGTCAGTTTATACGTTGGCCTCTGCTTCCCGCTACCCCTCGTTGAACTCTTACCTGTTTGGCTAAGTGAGTGCCAGGCTACGTCCTCCTGCCCCCATCCAGGATATCCAGCTTGAGAAGCCTGAAGACTCGCCTGGTAGAGAGACTCCAGTTCTGAGGTCTCCTGCTCCGTGTCTTGGTTCCAATGTGGATGCAAAAGGATATGATTTCTCTCTGAATAGGTTACACATGTATGGGAATTGTGGGAGGAAGACATAATTCCTGGCTCAGGAACCCCATGTTTAAGCTGAGAATCACACAGCCTGGTGGCATTCACCCAGGAGTCCAGAGGCAAGGAAGACCCCAAGTCGATACTACTGCCCGGCTCCTTAGGCCTAGCATCTCTTACTTGGGACAGCTTCCCTTGATGTGTACCTGACTCTGCCAACCGAGGTTGGCCTCCCCCAGCAGTTTCACCATTAGGCAGTCCAGAGTTCGTGGCAAGAAAATGATGGTCAGCAGGGTCTTCCCAGGAAGGCAGTCTGTCCCTACCGTCCAGAGAGGGTTGTTGATTTGCCCAAGGGCCGTGGCCTTTGCCTTGATCCTGTACAAAAAGAGGCTTCAAGTCAGAGGGAGAAGAGTTCTTTTTTAAACTATTTGGCAAATGTCTTTCCTGGGAACTTGGACTGTCCCTTGTGGAGGCACCTTGCATCCTCTGGAACTGCTCTGTCAGAGAGCGGACAAGTCCCTTGGTGCTGGGAAAGTCGGGCCTGGAGGGCCCCTCACTGCCTCTGTCAACTTTTGAAGTCAATGGCGTTTGGGGGCTTTGGGCTTGGATACAATGGTTAGCTTTCTGCACAGCATCAGGAGAGTGAAGCACAGATGAAGCAGCAGCAGGCAATATGGTGTGGCAGGCCCTGTATGGGGGAAGGCTGGGCTGAGCTGAGGAACCCAAAGGGTGCCCATCTTTCTCAGAGGAAGCTGTTGCAGTGGGATGCGGTCCAGGTATCACCAGAGTCTGGTCAGTGGGCTCCCTCTTTTCTTGGAGCATCAGGTCTTGAGCAATGCTTCTTCCTTCTTGTGGAGGGAACTTGCTGCAGCCGTTGTCATCCCTGTGGCCTTGTGGCTTCCCCTCTGAGGCAGTTGATGGCACCCAGCCAGGAGGAGATGTCTTCTCTGTCCTCTCTGGGGTTTTGGAGAGACCCTGTCTGTGGACTGCAGAGTGGTCACTGCTGTCCACCTCCACTGAAGTCAGAAGCTTCGAGGCAGATCTACTGGGAGAGCGGTGCTGTGGGGCTGATGGGGCAGGTGACTCTGCGAAGAGTGATGAATGTGGCTCATGGCAGGAAGCAGGTGAGTGGAAGAAAGAACTGGCTCCAAACTCTGGGTTGGTGCAGGATTCCAAGTGGGCCTCCTGGCTTAACAATACTTGGAGCGGGACAGGCTGTTCACTGAAAACAAATTTGAGACATCCAGTCATGAGCCTCCATGATGGACAAAAACACTTTGAGAAGTAACTGTTGCTCCCACCTGTGTTTCTAGCTATCCACAGAGCGAGTATTAAACATGAACACAGCGACAAGCGGCACGTCCTATGGTCGGGTCCCATCCAGGTGAAGAGGTAACATGAATTGTCTATTCGACACCCTCCCCAAAACTACACTGTACCCTCTCTGGGAAGTCCCACTTCAATCACACTTTACTTGCAAACTGAAAATACATAAATTGCTAAACCCACAAGCAGATGACACAGAAGGTCAGCAAAGCCTGCAGACACTCAAAGCAAACAATGGAACTCCAGGATGCTGCCCAGGGAGGGAAGTCCTCCTACCTGTGATCCCAAGAGGTGGCCCAGCCAAAGGAACCCCAAGGGCACATGCAGACAATACAGGGTGACCTGGGCTCACAGAATCGCACAGAAATCAACTGTTTCAAAGGTGCTTTCATAAGTTGGATGTTACTGTATTACACCTCAAGATGATTTTTCAAAGTAATAACACTATGATCTCCTTGAAATTTAGGACTAGAAATAGAAATTAATGTTATTTTGCCAGTATTTCACCAATTGTTTTGTTTCTGACCTAACAAACATGCACAGCATATAAATAAAACCTCAATTATCCATATATCAAGTAGTATAACTTCTCTGTAAAGGGTTGAGCTGTCTGAATTGCTTATAACCAAAGTAAGTTTCTAAACTTGAGTGAAGGGTAGGTGTTAGGTACAGTGGTTAAGATACCACTTGGAGCTGGCACCATGGCATAGCATGTGCCTCTGCCTGCAGAGCCTATTTGAGTCCCGGCTCCCCCAGCTCCCTGCTGCTGGCATGGAAAGCAAGAAAAGATAGCCCAAGTGTTTGGACTCTTCTACCTATGTGGACACCCAAAAGTGCTTGGCTCCTGACTTTGGACCCCCAACTCCAGCTATTAAAGCCATTTGGAGAGTGCACCAGCAGATGGAAGAGCTCTCTCACTGTCTCTCCTTTTCTCTGTAACTCTGCCTTTCCATGAAAATTAAACCTTATTTATCAAGATTTATTTATTTTTCATGGAAAGGCAGAATTAAGGAGAGAGGGGAGACAGTGAGAAAGATGCTGCATCTGCTGCCTTATCCCTAAATGGCCCCACCGGCCAGAGCTGAGCTGATCTGGAGCCAGGAGACCCAGATTGAGTATCTGGCTACTGGCTTCAGCCTGACCCAGTCCTGGCTACTGTAGGCATTTGGGAAGTTAACACACAGATAAGAGATTTCTATTTGTCTATCTGGCTGTCACTCTATATCTATCTTTCAAATAGGTTAAATAAATACATATAAATAAAATGTGAATGAGAACACAGGTTGGGTGCTCCTAACCCAAAAATCCAAAATGTTTCAATCTAAAACTGAGTGTCATGTCAATATTCAAAAGTTTCTTGATGTTGAAAACTCTAAAATTTTGTATTTTCAAATTAGGGATGGTCATTCAGTAAAGCTTATGCAAATACTCTTAAATTTGAAAAATGCCAAACTCTGAAATAATACTAGTATAAAGTATTTGGGTAAGGGGTATTCAATCTACATACTATAAACTTTATATATAAATATGAAATAAATATGAAATAAGGAAGCCTCCTGGAAAAAAAAAAAAGCAACATTGTAATGGTTAAGGGCAGGTGCTTTGTATCAAACAGACCTGAATAAGAAATCCACACTTTCAGGGCTGACACCATGGCTCAACAAGCTAATCCTCTCCCTTCAAGCGCCAGCATGCTATACGGTGCTGGTTTATATCCTAGCTGCTCTACTTCCCACCCAGCTCCCTACTTATGGCCCAAAGCCTTGGGACCCTGCAATCAAGTGGCAGACCTGGAAGAAGCTCCTGGCTCCTGGCTTCAGATCAGCTCACCTTCGGCCACTGCAGCCATTTGGGGAGTAAACCAGCAGATAAAAGGTCTTTCTCTCATTCTGTCTATAAATCTGCCTTTTAAACAAAAATGAATTTTAAAAAGATAAGAAAGAAATCAGACCCAGCACAATGGCTCATTGGCTAAATCCTTGCCTTGCACACACTGGGATCCAATATGGGCACAGCTTTTGTCCTGGCTGCTCTACTTCCCCCCCAACTCTCTGCCTGTGGTCAGGGAGGGCAGCAGAGGATGGACCAAGGCCTTGGGACCATGCATCTGTGTGGGAGACACAGAAGTTCCTGGCTCCTCATCGGCTCAGCTTTGGTCATTGTGGCCCCTTGGGGAGTGAATTAGCAGACAGATTTTTCTTTCTGTGTGTATCTCCTTCTTGCTATAAGTCTGTTTTGCCAATAAAAATAAAAATGAATCTTAAAAAATATCCATACTTATGTCACTTACTAGTTATGTAATTTTGGGTGTCTATTTAACCTCTCTGAGCCTGAGTTTCATCATAAGCAAAACATGCTGAAAACAGCTCGCATCTCTTAAATTTAATGAGAATAAAGCAAAACCTACCAAGTGCTTAACTCAGTGCTTGGATCTGACAAATGTTCAAAAACTATCATCTGCTTTAATTATTCTTATTTTTTTTAACAATTATTCTTTTTTTTTAAAAAAAAAGATTTACTTTTTTTTTCCTCGCAAAGTCAGACATACATAGAGAAGAGGAGAGACAGAGAGGAAGGTCTTTCGTCTGACAATTCACTCCCCAAGTGACCACAACGGCCGAAGCTGCGCTAATCAAAAGCCAGGAACCAGGAGCTTTTCTGGGTCTCCCATGCGGGTGCAGGGTCCCAAGGCTTTGGGCCATCCTCGACTGCTTTCCCAGGCCACAAGCAGGGAGCTGCATGGGAAGCAGGTGTGCTGGGATTAGAACCAGCGCCCATATGGGATTCTGGCACGTTTAAGCCGAGGACTTTATCTGTTAGGCCACTGTGCTGGCCCAACAATTATTCTATTTTGAGAACTATTCAAACTTGTTAACAGTCAAAATTAATTTTTACTTACCTTATGTACTCTAAGTAAAAGCCAAACTGCAAGGCTACAACGTGGGAACTACACCATTGGCTTCTAAGGCTTTTTTCCTAGTCTTGGCCATACAGAAGCAAGGCAAAGGAAATACGTACAAGTATAATCATTGTGCTATCATATCAGCCCAGGGATGACTCACCTGCAAGAGTCTACTTATCATGCTCTATTTTTTTCAGCTCCCTAATAACTATTAAGAACCAGCAGTACTAATAGTTTTCCAATGTATGTTCTGATCATACACAAGAAAAGCTTTTCAGAGGGCTCTTATCTCTCCCCCGTAGTCACCACCACGACAATGAGTGCTCTTGCTACAGAGCACCCACACTTACTACCTCCCCTGTCATCCATGGCTAGCATGGTTCCCAAGCACTACCTTGTTGGCTGAGGGAAGGTGCCCCCCTGTGATGGGAGGCAGGCTGAGGGTTGCGACGGCTGCTGCGATGCTTGCTGCTGCTGCATGCGATCCTGCAGGCTCCGTGCTTTTCGAATACTGATTTGCAACTTCTTATCGACTAGGGCTCTGCTGTGCGTGCTAGAGCTGGCACCATGCAGGGCAAGTCTTAGTTTAGCTAAAATGCAAAAGAAAATATAGCAGAAACAGAACACAAAACACAAACAAAAATAAAAGGAATAAAACTGAACTAAAAATGAGCAAATATATGCAGTAAAACTCAAAATATGCAGCAGGAATGCAATGCATGACCATGCATGTGCTGCCCAAGGCACATAGCTGCCTCTGGCTATAAGGAACATTCAAGGGAAGCCAGGGAGGCCAAACACATTAATTCAAATTAAATTAAAACAAAACAAAACAAAAGCTAAACTAAAATGAATCAGGGAGATAAACTGAGTGCTACCATCTTAGAAGTTGCCACTCTTTATTCTTTTCAACTGACCTGTCAGATTCAAGTCTCCATATTCCACTCCCAACTCCCCCTTCCTGCAAGATCCAAACCTGCAGCTGCGTATATACAGCACAGCTGCTAGAGGTCACATTTAAGAATCAGATTCTAAGCCTCAGTCCTTTGCTGCAACTTTATGGTGATGCACAGCAGGAAGGAAGGAGAGAAACAGAATCAATCAAATAGTACAATGGAAAGTCACAGTGCTGGAAAATCACAATCGATTTACTCAGTCTTCCCACCATATGCACCAACTCAGTAGTCAGTGACTACAGAAAGAGCAGACCAACCTCACAGCTGAGGTCTAACAATCTTGGGGTAATAAGAAGGTACACAGAGCTGGAGGATTCATCTGTGGATTCCTGCTGAGGTTATTCCAGTAAATAGCCTTAGGCCATCGGGATGGTGCAGAGCATCCTCGGAGGTCTTACGGGCAACGAGAGCTAAAGGACCTCAGTTTGGGAGCATGAGTGGTGAGGAGACAGAAAAACCATTTTGATCTCTGAGTGACAACACAAAATCTATGGTGAGGTTAGTCCAAGTTGCTGTAGCTGTAGCTGTTAGAGTTACTTACAGATAGCTTCGTTACAGAGCGCCAAAGCTGCAGCACAGTCTCCCTTTTGCTCCATACGCAGCGACTCTTCCAACACTGAGTCTGCCTCTTGCAGGGACCGCTCAAAGCCGTCACTCCTCCCTGAAAGGGCCAGCACTTTTCATTTTCATTACAATTCACTCCAACTTGGGTTACATACTGAGGTTTCCCTGTGGCACATGTAGCCCCTGCTGCTGAGCAGCTGGAATACCCGTGTTCCAACTGTCCTCTCAGAGTGACAGGTAGTCCTCCAAACCAGCAGGACATCCACCTTTTCCTGCACTAAGATCTTATTGAAGCCAAGCAAAAGAGATGTCATTGCTAGCCACAGCTCCAGGTCTTTTTAGAGAGCCCTTCAAGCAAGGAACAAAATATCATCTCTTATACCTAAACCTGCACTAACCTTCCACAATGCAATAAGAGACACCCTTGCCAACTAGTGCCAGAACACCCTAGGCTTCCACTCAAAGCTCCACTACTTTCTGCCACTACTACCTCTCATTAGCACTACTAAATATTTACTTTATCATGGCTTTGCTCACCAAAACCCCCAAAAATTGACCTTCCCAGAGAGTGAACCTGGAATTTTCCTACACTCAAAGTGAACATGTACCAAAGCAAGTGCACAAGACTCCATGTACAATGCCAGATGAAAAGGTTAAGAAACACAGCAAAGGCAACTCTTGCAAATGCACCTTTATTGACATGCCCCTTTGCCTTCTGAACTAGTTCATAACCATAAACTGGCAGAAAGCGTAACATAATAAGTTTACTTCCCCTGTTGTCTCATACCTGTCCCCCCCTCCACCTCCACTTACCTCCAGCAGGACATGGAAAGGAAAGTCTCTTCCACATCCTAACATTCACTTCTTACACTTTTTGGGGTTTTTGAGCACAATGGGAAGTACCAATTAGTTCTGAAGAATTGAGAACACAGGTTCCTGCCTATCTCTAGAGATACGGTGTTTACAATATTTAGAATCAAATAATGAATCGACAAGTTCTTTATAATAAGAGGCGGGTGAAAAAGTTACTGCAAAAATTCTCCACAGAGTTATAGGCAGACTATTGTCACTCAATCACTGTAAGACTTTAATTCTTATCCTCCAGAACTTTAGTACTCCATTCCTTACTCTTCAAGGAGATACTGAACCCAAGTGTTTGGAGAACTGACAATGAAATACAGCCCAACTGTCCAAGAGACAGGGTGAGGGTAGTGTGCTAGAAGCAAGGGTTGCAAGTGGAGAAACATGAAGAACTCTTTTACAAGAAATACAAACCTATGATACCACTATGATAAAATGAGGTCAAAAAGAAAGAAATGATTATCCAATTACAGAGATAGGAAGGAATCAGATATTTGAAAATAATTCTGAAACAAATACTTTGGGAAATTTAAGGTAAAAACTGCCTTAAAATCATAAGAAAACAGAATTAGAGAAATACTCCAAATTAGGATAGCTTAAGTCAAGGAAGCTTTTCTAAGTGTTGATAAAAAGAAAAGTAGTTGACAGAATACAGCCACAGAAATGGCACTGACATCAGCCTTAACACTTCACATCAGTCTTGGCCCCACTTTTTATACCTGGATATTCTGAATAATAAGATTGATATGGAAAGATAAACAGAAATATTCTTCTTGGCCTATTTTAAGATAGACACCTCAGCCTTCTTGAATTCTTATTTTGAATCCTTGTCTCTTGTTGTAAAATGATTTTCTACAGAAATTCAAAAGACAAAAAAGTTACAAAGAGGAGGCTGCTAGAGGAAGTTCAGGTAAAGTCCATGTAAGCAAAAGAGACTATGAAATAAATCATCATGGATCAAAAATAAATCAGGCTTTGTGTGGGGTTCCTGTGTGGTAAATCCACTTCCATGAAACTTCAGAATATCCAGGAAATGTTTCCAGCAAACAGAATTCCCTGGTCCACAAGCATTGCCACTTGTCCTGAACCAGCTCTCACTGGAATGGCTAATATCCCTTCACTAAAGAGCAGATGGGGGAACAAACTCAGGTCTTTTCTTCTACTTTTCTTTCTGGCCCCATAACCCACAACCTAAGGCTCATAATTACCCTGATTCTGCAGTTCATCCAAGTCCATGAAGCGGCTGGGATGAGGGTTGAATCCTTTGGCTGCCTCTAACTCCTTCTCTCGCTTTCTTCGAAGTTCCTGCTCCTGGGCCCGCCTGACCACCTCCTCCTGCAGTTCATCCAGTTCACTTTTTGAAGATATCTCCCCACCTGCAATACAAAAAAAAGGAGGAGGTAAACCAACACATTTCCATAGCCAATACTAAGCACCTGCTGAATTTGTGGCTATGATACCACTTTTCCTGTCCAACAGTTGTCTTCAATTTAGACTTTATGTTATACATAAAGCTTTCCATATCAGATTCAGGGTAGGACTTGAACCATGAATAGTAACAGTAAAATCAACCAACAATAGCAAATATTTATTGAGTGGTTTATAACAATGGGACACCTAACATTTCCTGAGCATTAACCATATGCCAGGAAACTTTGATAACATATATTACTTAATATGCTTATCACAATAGAGGAGGTAAATTCTATTATTACCCCCAGGTTAGAAATCAGGAAGTTGAGCTTCAAAATGAGAAATAATTTCTTTAATGTTTATTTCCATCTACTTGAAGGACAGAGACACAGAGAAGCACATTCTCCAACAGCTGTTTCATAACCCAAATGTCTGCAACAGCCACGGCTAATTTAGGCTGAAGCCAGCAGCCTTGAACTCCATCCAGGTCTTTCATGGTTAGGTGGCAGGGTCCCCACCACTTGAACCCTTATCTGCTGCCTTCCAGAACGCACTAGCAAGAAGCTGGATAGGAAGCAGAGTAGTTAGGAATGGAGCCAGCAATCCAACATGGGATGCAGGTGTGGCTTAAAGGGTAGCTTAGCCTACCGTGTCCCGGGATAAATCATTTGAACTAGGTAACACAGATGGCAAATGGTGCAACTATACTAAAAACAGTAAGTTAAATTAATAATCCATATAGTTAATTATTAAGGAACACTTGCTAGAGGTATTGACGTAGGTTCATTGAGGGAATTTTCACCATCTCTTTAATCAGTCTGTAAAATGCATATGGTAATAAAAGTTTATGTTGGGAAGTGTTCAAAAATGGATCTAAGTAAATCTAGACTCATCTATGTAAATCTAGAAGGAAATCCATGATAAATTGGAAAATTGACAGAATGACATCATTTTATTTTTTTAAAATGATTGTGGCCTACATATATGTATACACACTCATTCATATACTTATGTGAGTACAGAAAAAAGATGAAAAACAACAAACACTAACAATAACAATCCATTAAATTTGAGGAGGCAAAAGCATGTTACTGAATTATTAGATTTATTTCTATAAATTTTTAACAGTATCAAAGTCATCAGATAAAAATGTATTTTGTGCTTAAATAAAATAATCAGACCAAACTGTGAGACATAAAAACTACTTTTTTATACCAAAAGAATGGTGGGGTTATTTATCAACATAAAGAATTCTTTGCTGAGTACTTCACCTATTAAAGAAAGCAGCAGGCCAGAATTGCGGACTGTTAGGAAAACCAGAGGATTCACTCTAGTGTACCAGAAGATGTTGGTTATTCAAAGAGGTGAGTGGGCTTATGCATGCTTGGACATTTCTTAATGTTTGCTCAACACAAAATGGTTAAATATGGTAAATAAACCAAACTATAATTGAATGGGGAAGATAAATTTCTTTCATGGATCTCTAACCGTAACTGACTCTAACCCAGAATTCCAGGAATATCTGCCTCCGCAGTCGTTGCTGGGCTTTGCTAGATGTCAACAACCCATAGCATTCACATGAGGTTCACGCCCTTATTAGTGCTAATCCAAACTTTCAATCTAGCCGTCTCTAAAACCTTAGAGTAACTATCAAGAGAACTACTATTTAGACTAGGGCACAGACACAATGATAAGGCTAAGTTCACAGGCCTCATTTCTCAGCTATACAGCACTTATGTGCGCCCTTTTGATACCTCAATTCACAGTATTAAGAATAATAAATCTGTTTCCCAAGAGGCTGTCCCATAACAGGGAACTTACATATTGTAATAGAAAGAAATGATATTATTATGACAGAAACATTCACGCAACTCTCAGAACACTCAAAAAAGCCCAAATACAAAGCAACTCAGTGCTTCCATACTTACATCCTAGTCATATACTCAAAATGCAAATTTCTTTTAATCTCAGATATAATCAGGGTAGGCTGTTCCCCAAATAGAATTGGTGCTCAGATCCAACCCCTCAAATCCAGTTTCCTGCTTACCTGAGAAAGGCTGACTCTTTGTCCAGCCACTAATGGGTGCTGTAGAATCCACCTCCAGGATGCTACTGCTGTGAGACTTCGGGATATGACGCCAGGAAGGGACAAAGCCAACTGATCTCTTAGCACTTGAATCCCTTCAAAAGAGAACCCAGTCTAATGACAACACTGAGTGGTGAGGACTAGCAGCTTTTCTAGGATTAAATTCCTCTAACAAATTAAGGCTTCTGCTACACTACTTCTGGAAAATTGAAATATCCACTCATTCTATCTTATCTCACACTTCATTCACATCTTTCATTTCTGGCACTCCACAGACATTCCAATCCACTGAATGAATTAATGAAAACACTGCTCTCATGTCTACAGCCTTCCACATTCTTACTAATCCTCTGCAGCATCTTCTCATACATAAGTAAATTGAACACAGTCCTATGGTTAACAAAGAAGAGTGGGAAAATATGAGGATGTGACCGTCCCTTTGAAGAAGGTATAATCATTCCTTCCAAAGCAGTCATACTATTAGGAAACTCTCCAGTATTGGCAATTCACTAAACACATGGCAATTTGAAGTACAAAGAACATAATGAGTGCTACTGGCAGGTAACAATGAGTTTTATCAAACCAAATCACTATAACACAAAATATGGCTATCATTGCCTTCATAAAACACAGAGTTCTCATTGATCCTTAAAACAAAATAATCTATCCCAAAATGGAAAGAATAACAGTTACGGGCCCAGCACAATAGTGTAATGGTTAAGGTCCTCACTGTGAACGTGCTGGGATCCCATAGGGGCACCGGTTCTAATCCCGGCCACTTCCCATCCAGCTCCCTGCTTGTGGCCTTGGAAAGCAGGAAGTTCCTGGATCCTGGCTTCAGATCAGCACAGCAACGGCCATTGTGGTCATTTGGGGAGTGAATCATCAGACAGAAGATCTTCCTCTCTGTCTCTCCTCCTCTCTGTATATCTGCCTTTCCAATAAAATAAATAAATCTTTTTTTAAGAAAAAAAAAAACAATAACAGTTGCGTTTCTTCTTTGATCTTAGCATTATAAAATCTTTTATCCAATTTATACATTCAATAAAAGTTATTTACTAAGCAATTGTGTATCCATTTAATACACAAAGTGATGTTCTGGGATACTTACTGATAGTACCAATGTAACTAGAGTAAAGCAAATTAACCAACCATTTCAGATACCCATTTGTGGATTACTGTGGTGGCAAAAACAATTTTTAAAATCTATTTCTTTGGCATAAATTATACAAATAATACAATCTAAATACCTACCTACAGTTTCCACAGTTATTAAGTATCTAGAACTTGTCCTTCCCATCTATCTGAAAATTATGGAACATTTCATGAAATAATGTCACCTTTGCACAGAGACCATGCTCATCTCCATACTGTTCCACTTTTATCATGCTTGGGGCTGAAGAGACCACTCCAAAGGATAGTAAATCCAAGCGTTCTTTCCTTTCATAAGTGCCTTTGCTTTTCCTCCCATCAGAGGGCGCCCATGGACCAGAAAGTAGAGCACAGAACGCAAAGGGAAGAAATCTCAGGTCTACCTTGTCAAAGCCCCCAGGGTGAGGCCCCGGACTGTTTCCAGGCACAATAGCTCCATTCAGAGCAAACCATACCTGCAGACACTGGAGCTCTCAGGCAGGGCAGCGTCCAGGCTGACGGGGCTGTTGCTGTTCCTCTCGCTGCTCTCATAGCCAGACTCCATTCGCTGAATTAGGCGAGGGTGCTGCTCTAAAAGGTGGGAACCTGACCGCGCTGGGCCCCAGGGCTTGTACGGGGGGCTTGGTCCTCCAGCTTTAAGGTCATAAGCAGGTGGCTTGCTTAGCTCCTCTGGTGTCAATTCTTTAGCTGTCTCAATCAAAAAATAAGAACAGAAAAGGAGGTAGATTGAGCAACCACCCTTCTAAAATCAAGACCTAAGCCCCTCCCCTCAAGCTATTTGGTTTTTGAACACATATCCCTAATAGGCTCAAGTTTTTAAAATATGTAAATTCTACTTGGAAGCCCAAGTCTTCCTTAATGATCTCTTCACCTGAATCTTCAGAAAAGGGGCTAAGCTGGATATAGCCGCAATGCTTCCTTCTGTCCTTACTAAAGATGCTGTCGATGTTCAGGGACTCTCGCTTGGGTCGCCACGTGGGACGGTACTTGCTGGAAGAACTGGATTTTGACTCGCTGCTGGTGCTCTCTATTTCCCAGTCATGAGTATGTAAGGGCAGGGTCCTGGGGGGTTTTTTGTCAGACTGCTCTGCCCTCCCTGCACAGGCAGAGCCTACACTGGTCTGAGAAGCCAGGGAAGGCCTGTTATGAATCATGTTGCTGACTGTCTCTTTAAAATCTCTCAGCCGGTTAGTGCTGCTGGATGGCTTGGAGGCATTCCTTGGAGCCTGCTTCTCTTTCAGCGTCTCTCCTAAAACCACAAACAAAGAAACAGATGTAGACGTTGCAAGCCACGGGCACCCAGACCCCAAAGTCTAAACAGCCAGGGAAAGCTGGCCAGCAGGAAGGAAGAGAGGCCATTCAGGGTGGCTTGCCTTCACTGTGGTAGCCCGAGGCCTGGGGCTCCTCGCCTTTCCTCCGAACTCGGCCAGAGCTCCTCTTGCGATCGATCAGGGTTCCTTTCTTGGAAGTGTGTTTCTGATTACATTCACTATCAGTCAGGTGTCCTGAAAGAAGAAGACCAGGCTGAGCTGATGTCTGAGCTCTTCAGGATTTATGGCAGTGCCACTAATTCAGTGTCCTCATGGACCGGAAGTGGTAGAGGCCAAGGCTACCTGGCTTAAGGGTAGGAATCTCAGGGCTGGCACTGTGGTGTGTAGCAGGCAGCACTACTGTTTGCAACACCAGCCCATGTCCTAGCTGCTTCACTTTCAATTCAGCTCCTTGTTAACGGCCTGAGAAAAAGCAGTGGAAGATGGCCCAAGTACTTGGGCCTCCGTCATCCACATGAGAGACCCCGATGATGCTCCAGGGTCTGATCCACTCCAGTGCTGGCCACTGCAGCCATCTGAGGAGTGCACAAGCAGATGGAAATCCTCTCTCTTTTCCAAAAAAAAAAAAAATCAATAAATCTTTGTTTTAAAAAAGGGTGGGAATTTCCCAGCAGATCACTATAGAGAAGGTTCAGTATTTAATGGTTGCTTCCAAGTTTACGATGTCTCCTGAGCAACTTAGCCCCAGTCTTGTTCATAACCTTTGCCAGTGACCTAGAAAGACTAAGGATGTACTCCTTAGTAATTTGTAACAGGCAAAAGTTTCAAATATTGTTAAAAATGGCATGTGCCAATATATTTTCTCTCTCATTACTCAAGACAGGGCTTTCCTTTATTTGCCAATACATACTCAATAAATCCTGATTTGTATCATCCTGGGTGGCCTGGTCTTTGTCCACAAGAGCTCTTGGCTACCTTCCTGAAAGGTCTCTTAAAACCAAATTGTAACTCTGATATTCCCATCCCCAAATCAAGTGCCAACACACTTGCCTTCAAATGAGAAATTATACTTGATGGTTCTTCAGCAAGACCAATGGGAAACCCAGGATAGCTGGGTTACTTTCTGTATCCTGCCCTACTTCATGTCCACAACATGAAAATGGCAAAGTATAATTTAGATCATACACTAAGGGTCACATATAAATAATATAATTAAGTTATCGAAAGCTAGACTTGAATTAAGTTTCAAGACAGACTTAGAGAAAACCCACTCATTGTGAAGCACCCTGAGAGCTAAGGGAAATTTATTTTCATGCTAATATTTTAAAATCCTCTTATATATTAATGGAGCAGCCAACTATGGGTTCAGGAAAGTTACAAAAGGAGGAAATTACCTGGAGTAACAAAATCTTGTAAATGCTACACTGACAGCCATGCCCTCCCACCCCAAACACATCTTTAACATAAACCTGGCTCTCCTAGCAATTATGTGTCATTTATCCTATGACTATGGTTTGCAGTTTCAAAAATATGGTCTTAAAAATGCAAACTTAATACCATCTATGTAGTAGTTATCTAAAGAAATTCAACGTAAGCCGACCAAACCTCTGTGTCCAACTACTATTTTATGAGAGAAGACAAAGAAACATGTTAAAGTATACGATCAGGATATAATCAGCAAATTTTGTAATGTGGGAAATCTATAAGATAAACTATTTGGTTTGTCAATAATAAATTGAAAAGAAAAAATAGAGGAAAAAATCTACAAAATGAATAAAGAGATAAAGGACGATGGGGGTTGACATAGTGGTACAGTAGTTTAAGCCACCACTTAACAGCTTACCACATGGGAATGCCAGTTCAATTCCCAGCTGCTCTGCTTCTAATTCAGCTCCCTGCTAATAACCCTGGGAATGCAGCAGAAGATGGTCCAGGTCTGTGAACCCCTTCAACTCTGTGGGAGACTAGGATGGAGCTCCTGACTCCTGGATTCAGCCTGATCTAGCTCAAGATGGCACATTTTGGGGAGTGAATTACTGAATGGAAGATTTTTCTTTCTTTATCATTCTGCCTTTCAAGTTAAAAAAAAAAAAAGGTCTTAAAAATAAAAAACCAAAAACAGTTCAGCCCATCACAACATGTAGACCTCATTTGGATTCTGAGTCAAACACACAAACTATTAGAAAATTATGCCATTTATAATTGAGTAATAAAACATTCACCGGTTACCTCTGTGGAATTAAGGAGCTATTATTATTATTTACACCTAATAATATGAGGCTCAAAATGACTTATTTTTAGCAGTATGTACTAGAGTATCTACAGACGGGATATGATATCTGGGACTTCAATCATATTCATTCAGGAGTGGGGGAAGTGGGCATAGGTACAGATAAAACTAGACTGCCTAGCAGTTATAATTATTAAAAGCCAGGATGCAGGTCCATAGAGGGGCAGAAAAGAATTATGTATACTTCTTAATCAATCAGAAATTCTAAACTGAAGTGTCCATGACCACATACTGTAATCCATGCTCAGCAGTTCTGAGCTTGCTGCTTCTCACACCCCGGGGTCTGTGCCTTTTTCCAGGCCTTAGCGACTCTAGCTCCCATGGACTTTTCATCTCTGCAGCTGCTCACTCTCCCTTTCCTGGCCTGTACCAACACTAACACCAAGCACTCTCTCCTACAATTTAACAAAACCCTTGAAGAATATCTGACCTGCAAAGAACACATAGGAACAGACTATCTTTCCTCTTTTATTTCTCTGTCCTTCAGAAAGTAAGTCTAGCAAGCTGATAAGTAGGTGTCCCCTAGCCATAAACACACCCCTGTTCTGAATGCTCTTCACTGAGGACAAAGCATAGCACAAAAACATGACAAGGTGCAAGAATACAAGGGTAAAAAGGAGCACAATAGGAAGGACGGGGTCAAAAGGATAGCAAGTGAAAAGCAGGCTTTTGAATAATCATACTGCTAATCACACTACAATAGTCCTTATTGAAGCGCTGCTGTTGGCAGGAGCATGTGCGCTGCAGTATCACTGTTCTTTTAGAAACATGTTGCGGGTCCAGCGTGATAGCGCAGTGGTTAAGGTCCTCGCCTTGAACGTACCAGGATCCCATATGGGCACCGGTTCTAATCCCAGCAGCCCCACTTCCCATCCAGCTCTCTGCTTGTGGCCCGGGAAAGCAGTCGAGGACGGCCCAAAGCCTTGGGACCCTGCATCCACATGGAGACCCAGAAGTTCCTGGATCCTGGCTTAGGATTGGCTCAGCTCCAGCCATTGTGGCACCTTGCGGAATGAATTATCGGATGGAAGATCTTCCTCTCTGTCTCTCCTCTCTGTCTCTCCGCCTTTCCAATAAAATAAATAAATCTTTAAAAAATAATAAGAAAAAGAAATGTCTATATACCTTTCCTATAAAATAAATAAATCTTAACAAAAAAAAAAAAAACACATGTTGCTTCTTGGTATCTCCCCTTTCCCTCACTCAACCTCCCAAGTTCTGTGCCTTTCAGTGTTGGATGGCGACATTTCTGCTTTGCCCCCAGTTTCTTTTCCTTGGGAGATCTCCCTAAGCGCACACTGAATCAGGCAAGCAGGGCCCACTACATCGGTCCCTACCTGTGTCCCGACTGCTCTGGGACATGGAGTCATTCTCCACATTACAGATGACTGTCCCCTGAGAATCAGAAGAGAAGTGACTGACCACAGACTCATGGTGACAGTGTTTGTAGGGATAGCTCTCCGTTGAGGAATCTGTTCGAGTGTCACTTGAGATGGAGGGCTCCCTCCCTGAGGGAAGGAGGAGACACATACGCAAAAGTGAGGAAGGAGAGAACAATGACAACGATGACACAGGGAGAAAGAAAACAGGAGGGTGCTACAAGGCTGTGAGGCAACAGCTTCCTAGCTGAAGAGTAAAACGAGAGACCACCAAGCCACTCTTCCCGACTTGTAGATCACCCAGATAAAACATACAATCCCTCCCACCCTTGCCCCTACTTTGCTGAAGCCTCACTTTGCCTATCACTGTGAAAAACTTTAAAAAATAAAAATAAATTTAAAAAAAAAAGGAAAAATTGTGCAGTTTTTAGAAAACCTACAGGGTTGGGAAGGGGGGTAGTGGAAGAAATTAAAAAATTGTGAAAAATAAGATCCACTTAGGTGGGAAGTCCCAGGCCAACTGGTCACACACAACTTGCAGTCCCCTTATCCCATGTTCCTCCTAGTCTGATGACTGTCACTTTGAAAAACATAACTGGTACTGTGTGATTTTTAATATCTGACAATTGATAGGGCTATAAATATATATATTTTACTGAGGATTACTTTAAGCAGACTGCTCTCTTCTCCATGACAAGACAAGTGGGTGTTCGAAGGGAGAAGTAGAGCCGATCTGGGTGGGACGCCAAGGGTGCCAAGCGGGCACCAGGGATCCAGCAGGAGCAAGTACGAAGGGAAGGGGCAAAGATTTCAGGGTCAGTTGTCTTCCCTTTCAAAATCATACTATGGGCCAGTGCTAGATCTAGAAGAGTAAACGACCCTTAAGCTCCTTTTCAGATATCAAACCAAAAACAATTATAAGTACAGCTCAGAAATACTATGAGCCTCTGCGGGCTTCCGCAAGCTGTAAACTGTTTCTATGGGAAGATATTCTTTACCTTCCAAACACTCGACCTAATGGTGAACAACTGGTCCACAAGCTAAAGAACAACACTTCTAGCATTTTAAAATAAAAAATGTCTCAGTCCCCCCCCGCCCAAAAAAATGACTACCTTTGTAGTCATTTAATTTTTCTTGTCACTGCTAAATGGCTGATAAGAATACGGCATCTTTACCAGTTTTAGAAGGCTAAAAGCTGAGGTCTCATATCTCAACATGTAAGTGAACAAAATTTCATTTCTGAGTTGGGGTCAAGTGACTAAGGCTGAAAGGAACTAACATCTGGCGCAAGCAAAGCTCCTGCACAAGCTGCTCCTTGGTTCTCATCTTTCTCTAAGCAAGGTACACAATCAGGTATGAATCCTGACTACCTCGCCATGGCAGCGGGCGGGAGGGAGAAGACAAAGCTGGGCTGCTCACCCGAATCTTCACTGTCGTAGCATGCCCTGCTGAAGGACTGCAGCTGGGCGTGGGAGGGCAGGTCCTGAGTGGACACAGGGGTGCCCTGGGGGTCTGCGTACAGCAACAGCAAAGGCTGATAATGTCCCTTGATGCATTTGGTCACCACATCTTTCCATTTGGGTCCAATCTGAACCAGAAACAACCAGAAACATGACAGTTACACTTCATAGCCACAATTTAAGACCACATCTTTGTGCTTTGGGTTTCTAAAGAAGAGAAGAAATGAAAATACAAGAACTAGGTAAGAAGACAACAAAAGAAATCTTATATCCAACCAATGAATAGTTTATAAAATCTTTTTTTCTGCTAGATCTTTTTAAAAAACATTAAAATTATATATGGAGGTACAAATAAAATCATTTTTATTTCTGTAAACTTTAACTCTGAAATATAAATTCTCAAAGGTGGATATGCTGTGTACTTCACCTGCTTTGGGGATCAATTTCTCTTCATAAACATCAAGCCCTCACTTCAAATTTGCATTTCTGCAATTTCTACCCTCAAATATTAAAATCACTTATGTGAGGTTGACCAGGAGTAAAAAACACTCTCACAGACTACATGAGAGAAAATAACATTCAGTTTCAGAGTTCACTCATGGCAGTACATGAAATGTCAAAGTGCTCAGAATAGCCAGCTGAACCTTTCTGGATTTACTAGGGGATTCAGCTCCAGGGCCGCAGTGGAAAGCTGAGTGACAGAACAGCCACATAAACCACAATCCAACCAAAGACACAAACTGAACCCACTTAAGTTACATTCTCAGATAGCTATGCTCCTAGAACTGGACAACTAGAATAGTGTTTATTCATATTCATAAGAGGGCCAGTCAACTTATAATTATTATTTTTACTAAAATTTATTTTTTCACATACAAATCTCAATATCTTCTAAGGGTATTTTTCAATTAAAAAAAAATCTAAAACTCAGAGAACTCAAACGTTGCCTCTAATTCAAAACAGCAAAAGAGAATACAAGAGTGTGGCATAACTGGTTAAGTCACTGTTTACAATGACAGCATTCCATATGGCCACAGGTTCAAGTACTGCTCCACTTACAGTCCAGCTCTCTGGTAATATGCTTGGGAAAGCAGCTGAGGATAGCCCAAGTGCGTAGGCACCTGCACTCAAAAGGGAGACCTAGATTAAACTCCTGTTTTCAGCCTGGCCCAGCTCTGGCCATTGTCGCCACTTGAGGGAGTGAACAAGCAGATAGATGAGCACTGTATATATTGCTTTCCTCCATAACTCTGCCTTTCAAATAAATAAACCTTAAGGAGGGAAGAAAAAAAAAGAAGAGCAAAAAGAGACAAAGAACAATACAGAGATGTGATGAAGACTATTTTTTGAGGAAGATATTGCTTAAAGAATGCAGATCGGTATAGATTATAGTCAGCAGTTCCTAGAATATCTGCTAACATTATAACCACAAGCCTTCCAACTCACGTTGGTGACCTAAACAACTTTAGCCACAGACTGTGACCTTCAGATAGCACCCAGTGTCTTGCATAAAGTATCATAACCGGCATGCCATCTCCTCAGAATGTTAACTTGTCATAGGGCATTTCCAACCATCCAAAAAATAGATTTAGGGGCTGGTGTTGTGGCATAGCAAGTAAAGCTGTTGGTGTCCCATATAGGCACCAGTTCAGGTCACAGATGCCTTTATTTCTGATCCAGGTCCCTGCTATTGCACCTGGGAAAGCAGCAGAAGATGGCAGAAGTGCTTGGGCCCCTGCATCCATACAGAAGACCCTAAAGAAGCTCCTGGCTCCTGTCTTCAGCCTAAATCAGCTCCTGTCATTGCTGCCACCTGAGCAGTGAATCAGTGGATGGAAAATCTCTGTCTCTCCCTCTCTCTTTCAAATACATAAAATAAACTTTAAAGAAAGAACAAAAGAAAAGGAAATATATACTTGCCTGAGATAAAGTATCACCCACTAGTAATTCCAGAGTGCACAATTCTGTATCAACCTTATAACCCATTTTGAGGCACTAGACTGTTTCAATTGAAAATAAGCAATCAATACACTGAAAAAAGAACTTTAGTGAGTCAGGCATTTGGCCTAGCAGTTAAGATAGCTGTGTCTCATTATGAAATGCCTGGGTTTGAGTCTCAGCTCTGACTCCCAGGACCACATTCCTGCTAATACAGAGCCTGGGACAGAGCATATCTCAAATTGTTGGGTTCCTGCCACTCACGTAAGAGAGCCAGACTGAGCTGCAGCCTCCCAATTCCAGTGCCCCAGCCCCAACTGTTGCTGGAATTTGGGGAATGTTATCACTGATTGGGAGCTGGCTCCGTGTATGTGTGTGAGTGCGCATGTGTGTACATGTGTGTCTCAAATGAAGGGCTGGTGTTGTGACATATCAGGCTAAACTTCTGCCTGGGATGCTGGCATTCCACATGAAACAGTCCCAGCTGTTCCACTTCTGGTCCAGCTCCTTTCTAATGTGACTTGAAAAGCTACAGATGGTGGACCATGTTCTTGGACCCCTGCGCTCATGTGGGAGACACAAAAGTAGCTCTGGGTTCCTGTTTTGGCCTGGCCCAGGCCTGACCGTTGTTGTCCTTGGTGGTGATGGGGGGGGGTGGGGTTGGATTATAGAAGAATTTCTCGTTCTGTCTCTCCTCTCTGTAACTTGGCCTTCCAAACAATTTTTTTAAATAATAAAGCTCTCTTTTTAAAATTTATTTATTTTACCTAAGAGAGAGAAGGGGAGAGACAGAGATCTTTCATCCACGGGTTCACTACCCAAATGGTTTCCATGGCAAGAGCTGGGCCAGTCTGAAGGCAAGAGCCAGAAACTTCTTACAGCTTTCCCACCAGCTCTCCCACATGGGTGCAGACCTTGAGTCATCCTCTACTGCTTTCCCAGCCCATTAACAGTGAGCTGGATCAAAACTGGAGCAGCCAAAACTCAAAACAGCACCCATATAGGATGCTGGTGCCATAGGCCTTCTACATCACACCAGCCCCAAAATAATAAATCCTTTAAAAACAGTATTAATACTTGATCACCATAAATACAGAACTGTGTTGGATCCCCAGCAAGGGGACTCAATGAAAATAAAGACGACACAGTAATCCTCCTTTACATTATTTTACAGAAGACTGATATCCTTCTAAACTAGACAGGAAAAAAAACTATAAAAAAATATGCTTCATACAGGTTGATGGGATTATTGCTCAAAATTATAAAAATGAAACACAGACAATAATTATCTATGTCTTTCTTACCCCAAAACCTCCAAGGAGGACAGAGATATTCATACCTCCTTAACATGAGCATCATCAAAATACATCCACTTGCGGATCTTCGTTTGAAAAAAGAATGTAGAATAATGTTTGCCATAGTAACAAATCATTCCTACTAAATACAGCTCAGACTGCTTGGCCCGGTCATCAGTCACTCTGAAAAACAGCTGGAGACAAGAAGAAAAAGCAAAGAACTGTCATATACACAACCATCTCACACCCACAGCCTTGCTCAGCAGACGCCAACACTTCTTAATTAACCATACTCAAAGAAAAGTTGAGGGTAAAAGTGAACTTTTCTACTAAGAACCCAAGTGGAGGGAAGAAAGCCCTTAGCAGAAGCAATCCCAATACAGTCATGCTGGTTGCCAATATTTCAATTCCTAGGTGCCCAGCACCTCACCAAGGGTTAAAAGACATGCCAAAAACTTTGCAGAAATGGATTCTGGTCTTAAAGAATTTAATTTGGTTGAAAAAACCATAAAAATTAAACCAGACTGGTACACAGCATGTAGATAACAGAAATTCGTTAATCAGAATTTTTTTTATTGTGCATAGCCTACTTGCGTCACATTCTTCGGGAGAGACTTAAAATAAGATCCCAGACAGTTCATTCATTCTTCATCATGGTTTCATGGCATGCAAAATCCAGAAAGACTCCGTTAGGCATAAGACTATCCCAGAGAAAACCCAGTACAGAGAAAACCAAAAGAGCTCCAAGTTCCTGCACTAAAGAAAAACCTTGGCTGAATCTATACTTGGGCATACAGCTAATAAAGTAGAGAGTCCCAAGTGTAAAGTATTTTTCCCTGTTTATTTCCTGAAGAGGTCACAGGAAACCACCGCTAAATTCTCTTCCAGGTTGCTTTTTCACCTTCCACTTTTCACTGCAGACTTCCGCCTTGGGTTTGGGTCACCAAGTTCAGTTCCTACGGCAGCTCTGGTCAGGGCTGTTCATTCCTTTGACCTTACTACCACCTTCCACAGCTGAACATGCTTCTCTGCTCCACAACGGTAGAGTAGAGCAGGCAACAACGCTGTCAACTGCTGGACTTATCAGAAGCAACACTTTCCTTATCCCTTCCTTCAAGGCCAAGGTAATCCCATTCCTCATAAAACAGCTTACCTTAGCCATCTACACAAGAGAAATCCATGAGCATGTACACATATGCACATGTTATACAGAGTCACATCTATCTGTCTAAAATGCTGTATGTGTCATCTAGGACACATGTGGCGGGGGCAGGGAGGTTGTTCGGTATTCATTGCCCTTCAACAACACTTAGACGCAAGAATTCTGAAGTCACAAAGTTACCAACACATACATCACCCAGCTTAAGGCAGGTGCCCAGGCTGTGGATGACATCCTCTGCCAAATCTGAGTGGTCCGAATCCCATACCAGCCCAATGGTAATAATCTGTGGAGCATTCATCAGCACACGGCGAATCCTGATCCTCTCTCCGCAGTTGCTCTGAAACAGATTCACACGAGAGCCTTGTCCAATGCATTTCCAGTGGCTCTGCCTCAATGGCACAGATGTCAGGGTTTGCCTTCCCACCCTTAACTTCCCACCCCAACTTGACTCACAGGACAGTTGCGCAGATCCCCCATAGTGCTGGCATTCTGCAGCAGTTCACCAAACATGCTGGGGGAAGGTTTTTCTCGCCTTTCCAGCATACAAATAGCCTGGTTGCTTCAGATAAGGGGATGATGGCGGGAGTTGCATTGAGTTATAGGCAGATCAAATAAATCATGCAAATTTCTAATTCACAGGTTTGACTTTTTTCCTCTCATAGCCTCCATGTCCTGACCAGCCTCAGTGTCCCCTCAACCCAGTAACGGCTAAAGCAAAGCTCATACACTCCCCATTTCTCCTCTCACTTGCCTGACCAGAATTGAGCATAAGAAATGGAGAGGCTTCGGACAGGAAAGAAGAACAGAGGTTATTTTAAAATTACTGTTCTGGATTCCTGCACCATGGCACAGACTCAGCAATAAGGATATAAATTATTTAGTTGCCTTCGGTTATTGCATGACAATTCAATAGAAAACCCTGTAAGGAGGCTTGTATTGTGGTACAATAGACACCAGTTGAGTCCTGGCTGATCTGCTTCCAGTCCAGCCCCCTGTTGACGCACCTTTAGCAGTGAAAGACGACCCAAGCGCTTAGGCACCTACACCCATGTGGGAGACCTGCATGACGCTCCCAATTTCTGGCTTCTATCTGATCAAGCCCCAGCCATAGCAGCCGTCTGAGGAACCACTCAGAGTGGAAGATCTCTCGCTCTCTCTTTTTAACAAGTAAACAAATAAAATCACCCTGTCCAACTCACCAAAGGGAAGTGGTGGAAATGTAATGCACCATCTGGATAAAAGGCAGCGGGTCCGAAGTGGCACCACAGCTGGTACACACACACTGCACGGAAGACAGAGAAGCACGGCTAAGCAGTCACCCACTTAACGCCCCATGTCCCAGGGAAAGTGTTCTGGAAGAAAAGGTCTAAGAAGAGATGGGGCTCTACATAGGGTTCACCTGCTCAAACAAGGTCATTGCAAATTTCTGGTGAGATATGCAGTGTTGGGCAGTACATATATCCTCTTTGGTTTCATCAGCAATGTGGAAGTGAATTCTCATCAGGAGGTTTTCCTGACAAGAAAAGAACAAACATAGTGTACCAACAATACTTAAAAGACAAATGTACAAATTAGTAAAGCCCTTTACCAGAAAAATAGCAATCCTTCTCAAAGGGAGGTATATCTCTAATGTTAAAAACAAAAATTAGTACAATATCAAAAGCAGAAAGTATAGTGGTGTAATCCAATGTGTTTAATTTCACCAGTTTTACTTGTACTCATCTGTGTGTACCTCTACACAAGGTACATGTACAACCATGTTATTGTATGTCACCACAAAATACACAAGAGTTCCGTCATGTGACTGCCTCAGACTACCCTTCTATAGCCTTACCTGTCTCACACCTCTCAGCGCCAGTAACCACTGAAGTGTTCTCCCATCTCCATCTCTGTGTAACACAAACTGGATGAGCCAGTATATAACCTTTGGAGACTGTACTTTTCACTCAGTTCTTCCTTGCAGTCCATTCAAATTACTGTACAAGTCAATACCCCATTCCTTTTTATTGATGCCTAATATTCCATACCATGATTTGTTTAATCATCTATGCCTAAAAGACACTTGAGCTGTTCTGAGCTCTCACCTATTCTGCATAAAGCTTCCATGCAGATTCACATACAGGTTTCTGTATGAAAACAAGTTTTCACTTCTGGGATGTACATCCAGGAATGCAATCCCTGGATTATATGACAGCCACACATTTAATTTTTTTAATTAACTGCCAAATTATTTTCCAGAGTAGCTTTTTCCTTTCACCTACCCTCAGCAATGTATCAGTGACCCATGTTTCCGGCAGTGCTAGTAATTTTGGTCCAATTTTTACTCTGTTATGGGGTTTATATCACTCTCAGATATTTTTAATAGTTGTACACAGAAAGCCTTTTGAAGACTGATAGAACAAAGATTTCAAGAGAATCAGGTCCTAACATCAAAGTTATTTGGTGTAATGTTGCTGTCTACATAGCAAACTACACTGTGTTGAACATAGCCAGTTCAACTCTCTTTAGAAATGGAGGGGTTCAGGGCCCGGCGCGGTGGCGCAAGTGGTTAAAGGTCCTCGCCTTGCACGCCCGGGATCCCATATGGGCGCCGGTTCTAATCCCGGCAGCCCTGCTTCCCTTCCAGCTCCCTGCCTGTGGCCTGGGAAAGCAGTCGAGGACGGCCCAAAGCTTTGGGACCCTGCACCCGCGTGGGAGACCCGGAAGAGGCTCCTGGCTTTGGATCGGCATAGTATCGGCCCGTTGCGCTCACTTGGGGAGTGAATCATCGGATGGAAGATCTTCCTCTCTGTCTCTCCTCTTTGTATATCCGCCTTTCCAATGAAAAAATAATAAAAATAAATCTTAAAAAAAAAAAAAAAGAAATGGAGGGGTTCAGGCCCGGCAGCATGGCTAGTGGCTAAAGTCCTCGCCTTGAACGTGCCGGGATCCCATATGGGTGCCTGTTCTAATCCCAGCAGCTCCACTTCCCATCCAGCTCCCTGTTTGTGGCCTGGGAGAGCAGTCGAGGACAGCCCAATGCTTTGGGATCCTGCACCCGCATGGGAGACCTGGAAGAAGTTCCTGGCTCCTGGCTCTGGATTGGCACAGCACTGGCCATTGCGCTCACTTGGGGAGGATCTTCCTCTCTGTCTCTCCTCCTCTCTGTCTCTCCTCCTCTCTGTATATTTGAGTTTGTAATAAAAATAAATAAATCTTAAAAAAAAAAAAAGAAAGAAATGGAGGGGTTCAATCCTGTAGTTCCCAGCTGCACCCAGCAGCAGGATCACTAAGAATTTGTTAGAGATGGACAGCTGTGGACCTCCCTCCAGGCAACTTAACGGAGAAGCTCTGCAGGTGCACTTAACAAGTTGTGCTTTAATGAGCCTTGGCTCCTCTGAAGGTGATAACCACCTGTTTGTGCAATGGCAAACACAGAACGACACTGAGTCTGAAGAACAATAATAAACTCTAGGTGAGTCACAGCACAAGAGCAGAGAGACTCTAGAGCTCTGTGAAGCCACAGGACTCCTAATTCTAACCAAAGAGATCAGGGATCAGAAAATTCCATCCTATTATACCACTGTAGGAAAATGAGGAAAATCTGACGGGGGGATGTAAGTTTGGGGGGAAATCCCAGTGTGTACTAAATTGTAACACATAATTCAAAAATTCAAAATAAAAAAAAACCGTTAAAAAACAAAAACAAAAACAGGATCACATCATGCAAAAAGAAAAGAAAAGAAGAGAAGAGAAAGAAAGAAAGTTCCATCCTAAGGTACCCAGTCCCTGATGGGGACCAAAACAGTCCTACCCTATATCAAAGCGGGCCAGAGGGCGGCACTTACAAAGCACTCGGCAGCATCATCCATAATTCCCAGCTGGAAACGCTGTTCATCCTGGAAAGTCTTTGCCAGTGCACTGCGGAGAGTGTCAGATGGAAGCACTTTTTCACTGCTGCACTGAAACTGGTTAAAGATTCCCTGTGGGGAAGAGGTTAGACAAGAGAAAAGGCACAATGTGGTTATTAAACTTCTCAGATTCCAGTCAGCACACTAGCTTCCCCATGCTGATAACTATGAACTAAATCTATTTTCCATATGCTTGCAGTTGATTTGAAAAAAAAAATCCAGAGTCAAAATGAATGGCACAATATGTGCTAATAAGGGTCCTCACTTCCCTCTGGCATGATGCTACATTAGATCAAGGTTACACTAGAGCAAACCATGAATGAATGATATGCAGTTATCCCATTTCCTCTAATACACATAGAGCTAGAAAATTTTAAAAGAGCAAGACACATATAAATGTACTGGCAGGAAATCATTACTGCTTGTTCCTTCTGTTAAACTTTGATCTTTTTTTTAAAAAAATAGCTATTTATAAAATCATCAAAAAACACAAAGAAGAACGTAACAAAAGCCTGCACATCTATCACTCAGAAACAAACATTCAGCCACACACATTTCCAGCTACAGGTACAGCTCAACTCCCAACTGACTACCCCACTCACTTCCAACCATTGTCATGAATTTGCTGCACAATTTTCTTTCTAATATTTTTGCAAGTCTACATCCTTAAATACACAGTACAGTTATACATTTATATAAGTCCTTTTTTGATTTACATAAAAGTATCACATTGATTTTTACTTGCATGTGGTTTTTAGATTTAGCATTATTTTTAATCTATCCATGATTATATGTGCAATAAAAGACAATGTCACATCTATTATGCATTTCTGTATTGACAGACAATGTGGTCAACCCTGATTTTTGCTATTTTAAAGAGGCTAGCCAACTTTATCTGTATGTGATATAAACTTCCCCATATTCTTTTTATTTATTTATTTTTATTTGAACCAGATTTACAGAGGAGAGAGAAAGATCTTCCATCCACTGATTCATTCACCAAGTAAACAGTCAGAGCTCTGCCAATTTGAATCCAGGAGCCAGGAGCTTCCTCTGGGTCTCTCACATGGGTGCAGGGTCCCAAGACTCTGGGCCATTCTCCACTGCTTTCCCAGGCCACAAGCAGAGAGCTGGATGGGAAGTGAAGCAGCCAGGACTCGAACTGGCACCCATATGGGATGGGATCCCAGTGCTTGTTGTGTGTGGGAGGGAGAGGTTAACCAATTGAGCCATTGCACTAGGCCCTCCCCGCATTCTTATTAAAAATTAGTACTATCAGGGCCCGGCGCGGTGGCGCAAGTGGTTAAAGGTCCTCGCCTTGCACGCCCGGGATCCCATATGGGCGCCGGCTCTAATCCCGGCAGCCCCGCTTCCCTTCCAGCTCCCTGCCTGTGGCCTGGGAAAGCAGTCGAGGACGGCCCAAAGCTTTGGGAACCTGCACCCGCGTGGGAGACCCGGAAGAGGCTCCTGGCTCTGGATCGGCATAGTATCGGCCCGTTGCGCTCACTTGGGGAGTGAATCATCGGATGGAAGATCTTCCTCTCTGTCTCTCCTCTCTGTACATCCGCCTTTCCAATAAAAAAATAATAATAAAAATAAATCTTTAAAAAAAAATTAGTACTATCAGAATTTAGTCTTTCTAACTATATTTAGTCTCCCTGGACTTTTTCATATAACCTGATTTGTGTTATGGTAATTTGTTCTGTTTAGTTTTTAACGTATTTGAGCTGCAGAGAGATTCACAGATCTAGAGCAACTCCCATTCACTAAACACCAGGAACACCAGGAACACAATCTGGATCACCCACGTGGATGGTAGAGATCCAATTACTCAAGCCATCACTAGTCTATCCCAGAGTCAGCATCAGCAAGCAGCTGATGCAGGAGCTGGAGCTGAGTCAGGACAGCAGCCAGGTATCGAACCAGGCACTCTCACATGAGCCATGATCAAGTTTCCACTGCTGGGCTCAATGCCCAGTGCAGCTATGGTGTATCTTCATGTATAATGGTTTGTTTATTTTGGTGTAACTAAATGCAGCTATTATCTCTTACCTCTACCTTCCTCTAGATCCTGACGGATGTATCATCCAAAGAATGGACACAAAGGCGACAATTGGCACCTAGCTTGGTAAGTCTTTGTCAGGAAGCAGTAGACCCACCCCAGGGATGAGAGTATATTCTTCAACATCCTGTATCCCAGATTCTCACTCACCCAACCCATTAAATGACTCACTCGGCAATGCATTACAGACCGTCAGAAGAAAATCCCTCACTTTAAATTATTAAATTAATATTAAATTATTATTGAATTATTATTAATTTTTCACACAAAAATAAATACAGTGCTATTTTTCCAGGCATATTCCCAATGAGACTGGAAGTTAAGACTACTTTATAAACATGCCTATATGATTTACAAAGAATTGTCAATTAATTCTTAGTCCTCATCTCATTTGGTCTATCAACAGCATTTAACACAGCTGCTCTGTTAAATGCTTTCTCCCCAGAGCTTCCAGGGTATCACACTCTCCTGATTTTCTTTCTCTCTTTCTCTCATTCAATAATTTAAAGTGAGGGATTTTCTTCTGATCTGTTGGTCTGTGACGCATTGCCTCTGCTGGTTCCTTTACAATTCTGGAACTCAGATCTCCAGTCACCCGCCTCCAGTCACCCGCCTCTAGACTGCGTATACTCACTCACACTCTTGATGAGTTCTTCTAGTACCACAGTTGTAAACGCATATACATTGCAACTCTAAAAGTTACATCAACAGCCAAAATCTCTTCCTTTAGATATCCATTCAGCTCAAATGTTAATTTCCTAAAGGTTTCTATGCAACAATTACTTTCCCATTATAGCATTACCTGGTCACCCTATTCAGATTGGCTTGCTAAGGCATAGTGTCCATTTGGTGAGTAAACCAGTGGATGGAAGATCTTTCTCTCTGTCTCTCTCTATAAACCTGACTTTCCAACAAAAATAAATAAATCTTAGGCCCAGTGTGCTAGCCTAGCAGCTGAATTCCTTGCATTACACACACCAGGATCCCATATGGGCACTGGTTCTAATTCTGGCAGTCTCGCTTCCCATCCAGCTCCCTGGGAAAGCAGTCAAAAACGGGCCCAAGGCCTTGGGACCCTGCACCCACCTGGGAGATCTAGAAGAGGCTTCTGGCTCCTGGCTTTGAATCAGCTCAGCTACAACCACTGTGGCAGCTTGGGGAGTGAATCACCAGACAAAAGACCTTCCTCTCTGTCTCTCCTCTCTGTATATCTGACTTTCCACTAAAAAGTAAAGAAACAAAATCTTAAAAAGTTATTTCTAAGATATTTCTGTAGAAATTTGACATGTAAACTGTGGCCAACTTAGTGTTTCTTAACTGGGTTTCCTTGAGAATTAAGCCCAGGTGCTAAAAGACATCCACTGGTCCTCATGAAGGCCCTACTCCGATACATGGCACCAGTCATGACGATTAAGGCAAAACCGCGAATGTAGTCATTCCAATCACTTTCTATTTCCTGTGGTTCACACGGCCCTGTTTGGGAAAGAAAGGCACAGGGCTCCACCAGGAGATGGCATACTTTAATAACTAAGAACATGATCTCTGGAGTCGAAAGTGGATCCAAAATGGCAATCCTGATAATCATCACATACGTAGCCTTGCCCAAGGAATTTAACTTTTTAAGATTTATTCTTTTTTTTTTTTATTGCAAATTCAGATCTACAAAGAGGAGAGACAGAGGGAAAGATCTACCATCTGATGATTCACTCCCCAAGTAACCTAAACAGCCGATGCTGTGCCGAACCGAAGCCAGGAGCCAGGAGCTTCTTTCGGGTCTCCCACGCAAGTGCAGGGGCCCAAGGCCTTGGGACATCCTCAATTGCTTTTCCAGACCACAAGAAGGGAGCTGGATGGGAAGTGGGGCCTCTGGGACTAGAAGCAGCATCTATATGGGATCCTGGAGCGTGCAAGGCTAGGACTTCAACTGCTACATTACTGTGCTAAGCCCCCAGCTTTCCTTTCTAAAAAAGTTATTTAATAATAGGGAGTCAATACCATGGCACAGTAGGCTAAACTTACGCTCTGTCACTGGCATCCCTTCAAGTCCTGGATGCTCCACTTCTGATCCAGCTCCCTGCTTAAGGCCTGGTAAGCAGCAGAGGATGGCTCAATTGTTTGGGACCCTGCACCCAAATGGGAGACCCAAACAAAGTTCCTGGCTCTTGGCTCTAGCCATTACAGCCATTTACAATAGAATATCCCCCTCCTTTTCTCTGTCTCTCCTTTTCTCTGTAACTACTTTTAAAATAAAAATAACAGATAATTTTTTTAAAGTAAAAAATAATAGCATTTATCTACTATGGTTATTTTAACATTAAAAATACACACCCTTGGGTCTCGCACAGTAGCCTAGCAGCTGAAGTCCTCACCTTGCACATACTGAGATCCCACATGGGTGCAAGGTCTAATCCTGGCAGCCCCACTTCCCATCCAGCTCCCTGCTTGTGACCTGGGAAAGCAGTTCAAGATAGCCCAAAGCCTTAGGATTCTACACCCACGTGGGAGACGCAGAAGAAGCTCTGGGCTCCTGGCTTTGGAATGGCTCAGCTCCGGCCATTGGCTGCTTGAGGAATAAATCATCCGATGGATGATCTTCCTCTCTGTCTCTCCTCCTCTCTGAATATCCACCTTTCCAATAAAAATTTTAAAATAAAATAAATGTTTAAAAACATATATACATCCTAGGCTACTTCAGTAAGTTCATGGAAATATGAATTATGAAAAGATGATACATGGATTTCAATTTCGGTGACACACAATTTACCTTTTAATTCTATTTTTCCATGGACCTTGTGACATATTTCAGATATCAAACACTTGACAGCATGGCAGGTGTCATCTAAGCTTTAGGCTATTGTGTCATTGTACCTCGAGTCATTTTGTGTTGCCAAAGAGGCTATATACCTCTGTTCTATGCTGAAGAAGACCTCTGAGTCACCTGCTTCTATCTTGAGTTACTTTCTGGGTCTGTGAGAGCAGAGTAGGAACAAGCAAACTTCTCTATCCTCTACTCAGCTGCTCCCATTCAGGGGAGGTAGGCTTTCCCTGACTCGGATAACAAGGACTTCACAGACAAAGGAAAGGCTCTCAGGTCAGAGCTCTGTCTGCACCCACCACGAGTCTGAAACCAACAAATCTGGGTCTTGCTTCAGTCTCACCTTTTCCTTGTAACACTCTCTTCCCACTTATTACAAGTAGTTTTCCCCAAATACACTCAGTATCTGAATGCATTTCCAACAGACTCTGACTACATCTCCTCCATCTTCATAGTTTAATTCTTGTTGTTAGTCTTGCTCTGCTATTGTCAGGGAGAAGCAAGTACATTAGGGATGAAGCCGCCCCAGCTTGCCCAGCACGCATCTGGGAAGCTGCAGCTCCGGAAGAAACTTGAGCACAAAGCCCCTCTGTTAGAGCAGCACACTAACCCCTGTGTGTCCCTCTCACATGAGCACAGGGACTGGAACGGGCCTCCTCCTGTTCCCTTTTTCACCCTCCTCCCACCTTTCCCAGAGGGAGATCCTGTTCACACCAAAGAAAGCCAAGAACATTTAGTTCAGCAGCAAGAACAGGTGGCAGCACCAATAAGGAACAAAAACTGGTATTCTTCCAGTCAGTGAGCTCTACAGCAGGGAGGGAGAAAGGGTAGAGACCAAAACCCTCTGGGGTCCTTGATGGTTCCATTTCAACAAGCAAAGAAAACCCACCTTTGAGGTTTCTCTCTGATCTTCTCAGGGTGAAACCAGAGGTCTTCCTTTTCATTCTCAGGAAAGGCAATTACTGTTTGTCTGTTAACTACTTTCTTGGATGCAGTACAAAAGCAACAAGACTCTAATGACTAAAAGCAGGTGATTTCACCACCCAGCTCTCTTGGATCAAATAGCAAACAATTCTATACACATGAACACATAATTGTTTGGATTAGTAAGAACCATGTAAATACAACAAAAGTGTCATAAAGACAGAAAATCTCTGTGCTTTGACAGCTACTAATGCAGCTGTTGCCTCAGTTTTTTCCACTGAAACACAGACTCTTGTCTTGAGGCGGGGAACAGCTGTTTATTTCTCTCTTGAGATTTCTTAATTTCACATCTAAAAGAAGTCACAAGTAGAGAAGGTGGGGATTTAGGAGAAAGGCTATGACTAATTTTGGCACTTTATGCATCCAAACTCATTGGAAAGCGCCCCAGTCGGCAGTCTAACCCATCACTGAGGGCGAACCAACAATATCTTCTGCTAAGGCACGACACACTTTCCACCTTGCCACCAACTGAACTCTTAGGGTTTCTTTCTGTATCTGAGCTTCCCATGTCATCTTTTTGTTTCTCGTGATTATCCCTTTGTATACACCACCTGGAAATCACAGAACTTAAATTTGGCCAACCTATCCTGTTGGTAAACTCTGGAAGTAAGATAAAGGATTTAAGGACCACTGACTTCCAGAAAAGAAAAACCTCACTGTTTTTTCATGTTTAAAAGATTACTGAAAGTTCTCTTTTAAAGGGAGGGGACGAGGGCAAGGGGATGGAGTATGAAGATTTACTCTTGGGCAATAAAAAAGAATCTCTAACATTTAATTGTAGAAAATCTCAAACATGCAAGAGTAAACAGACCAACATAATAACCTCCTAACTACATCTTCCAGTTGGAACAATTATGCATCCATGGCCAATCTCAGCACTTGCTCCATTCTTAGATCATTTTGAAGCATATTGCCAAGCATTTTTCATCTTTCAGAGGCTCTCTCTTAAAAAGAGAATTTTTTATTTAAAACAGAACAATACCATTACCACATCCCCAGAAAAGATAAAAATAATTGCTTTATACCGTCAGTCACCTAGTCAACTTAACAGAAACATGATCTAACTTTGAAAAGGCAAAGAATAGCTGGGTAGTTTCTCACTTAGGATTCTCTAAACTTACACATAAAAACAGCTACCTGCTGGGCTTCCTGATTAGAAAAGCATCCATATGTCCTACATCAGTCTCTTTAACATAAACTTGGTTATCTCTACCAAATCTCCTCTGAGGTTCAAGGGTTTATTAGCATCCATTCATAACTCAGTACCTTGAATATACAGTTGTGAGGCTAATTAGCACCATAAACTACCTACTACACTCATTCCTGCTACTGATACAAAACAGATCTCAAAGGGAAAAGCCAGATAGAAACACCAATACTGGACCCAGCACGGTAGTTTAGGGGCTAAAGTCCTCGCCTTACACACGTCAGGATCCCATATAGATGCTGGTTCTAATCCCAGAGGCCCACTTCACATCCAGCTCCCTGCTTGTGGTCTGGGAAAGCAGTTGAGGATGGCCTAAGGCCTTGGGACCCTGCACCCGCATGGGAGACCTGGAGGAAGTTCCTGGCTCCTGGCTTCAGATCGGCACAGCATCACCTATTTAAGTTACTTGGGGAGTGAATCATCAGACGGAAGATCTTTCTCTCTGTCTCTCCTCCTCTCTGTATATCTGACTTTGCAATAAAAATAAATAAATCTTTAAAAAAAAAAAAAAGACTAAAGGCTAGGGCTCAGCAAGTTGGTATAGCAAGCTAATCCTCTACCTGCAGAGCCAGCATCCCATACAGGCACAGGTTAGAGTCACGGCTCCTCCACTTCCAATCTAGCTCCCTGCTAATGACCTAGAAAAGCAGCAATGGATAGCCCAAACCCTTGGGCCCCTGCACCCAAGTAGGAGACCCAGAAGAAGTTCCTGGCTGCCAACTCCAGGTTCTATCCAGTTTTAGCCATCATAACCATTTGGACAGTGAACTAGTCAACGGAGGATCTCTGCCTGTCTGTCTCCCTCTGTAAGTCTAATTTTCAAGTTAAAAAACAAACAAATAAATCTTTAAAAGGAAAAATTAAGGATTAAAGGACCAAATACATGTGTTCATATCCATAGGTAACCAAAGTAAAGAAATTAAAACTCAAGTAGATAGCATCTGAATTACATATGAAGAAATGCTTACTTATGTGGCAGCTATTCATTACTATGGAAAGTTTCTCAGGGTCATACAGACATCTAATATCCTGCTTCAATAATTCAGAATAGTGGCATTATTACTCTCTGATACCAGCCATGACTAAAGGACAATGAAGAATTTCCCACTTCTACAATCTACAAGATTGGGTTACTTATGAAGGGACGTTAATTCCTAACTTCACTACAATTCTTGCGCTTTTATTTCAGTAATGCCACAAGGTCAAAAGATATTAAAGGTTGTATCCCCTGAACTCTCAAATTTCATCCAAATTAGCAAAGTGGTCTCTCAGCAGAGCATACACCATCCTGTTCCTTGGTAACAGTTGTACTATTTTCCAGATACAGACATTCCAGAACATTCTACAAATAAAAAGCTACTTCTTACCCACCCGCCCATCCCCTACCCAGCATGATTCCCTGGCTTTTAAACCTTCTACTAGCGTTCTCAAAAAGAAAAATCACTAATTGAGATTTGTCGAGTTTAATCAATCAATACAACATTCTTTTTTTCTTATAACAAAAAACACTCTGTCCCACATCCTGGCACTGCAAAGCCTCCAGTACAATCCCTGGAAGGAGAACAAAATCTTTGTAGCATACTAAGTACAGAGGACGGATTTCCTCCCTGAACAGAGATAAATAAATAAGCCAACACCAAAGTAAGGTTATACCCAGGGGTCTTGGAGTATGACAGCAGCTTCAATATGACTAATAAATAAGAGGTCTGGGCTGCAGTCATGACAATTACAGTCAAGAAAAAAGAATATTTTAGTGATACTACATGGGAAAAAATTGGGGGTTTCTAGGGAGCAGAGTAATTAGCTCACAAACTTCCTTTACTTGCTAAGTCAGAGTTGAGAGGCACATAGTTCAAAGTAAGTAAAACACACCAACTCAAATTCTTTTTAATGAAAGCCATCATTGGTAACTTGCATGCAAGGTTCTGAAGCAGAAGTTAAACTTAACATCAAATTAAAAAAAAAAAAGCAGCACATTTGGTGGGACCAAAAAAGTGCATAATCATTAACATTTTGTAGAAATGACCAAAGAAATTATAAAGTACTTCATAAAACATAGATGATAGTGAAGATGACTCAGCACAGGAATAGTGACAGATGTTCATGGAAGAGAAAGAAAAAAGCTACTGGAGACATGAACCAAAAGGTGTTCACATAAGGCCAATGCCAAGTGCACAGGACTTGTTACAAGGTAAAGTGCACAACTGTAGAAAGAACAATGATGCACACTGACCTTAGTCTGACAAGGAAGCGCAAACCCCTCCTTTAAACTCAGCTTGAGTTCCAGGGTCCCTGTGTGAGCTGGCTCAGTCCTGGCTGTCTACAAGCATTAGATGAGTAAACTCTGTCTCTTTGCCTTTTCAAAGGAAATGAAAATTAATTAAAAGTAAGAAGAAATTAGACTTTACAGAATTGGCAAGAAATTTTTAAGTTTGATGTTATAAAAACACCAAACATATGGAGCCAGCACAGTGGTGAAGAGGGTAATCTTTCTCCTTGTGGTGCTGGCATCACATATGGCACCAGTTCATGTCCTAGCCACGCCAATGCTATTGCAATGTAAAATAGAGAGAGAGAGAAAGAAAAACAGAAAGAGAGAGAGAGAGGAAGGAAGGAAGGAAGGAAGGAAGGAAGGAAGGAAGGAAGGAAGGAAGGAAGGAAGGAAGGAAGGAAGGAAGGGAGGAAAAAAACCAAACTTAGCAACTGGGGCCAGTGCAGTAGCTCAACAGGCCAATCCTCTGCCTTGCAGTGCCAACATTCCACATGGGGACTGGTACAAGTCCCATCTGCTCCTCTTTTGATTTAGTACCCTGGACCTAGGAAAGCAGCAGAGGATACCTCAGCTCCTTGGACCACTGCATCCATGTGGGAAACTTGAAAAAAAGCTCTTGGATCCTGTTAGCACCCAAGCCAGTGTGGCCACTTAGGCAGGGAGCCAGCAGATGGAAGACCTCTTTCTTTCCTCTTTAAAAGTTTGCCTTTCAAATAAATATAAATAAATCTAAAAATAATAATAAAAATAAAAAACCTTAGCATTAAACAATGTAAACAGATCATGAAGAGCCCACCAACTCCTCTATTTTTAAATGGCAAGCAATGAGAAAAATTGGATTCAAATATACAGATCACACCCACACTAGAAATACCACAAACTAACGTGCACCTGACCTGTAGGACAGCAAGCAGCTGTTTTGCTGACAGAACCCCAGGCCTTCACTCTTCCTTCATCAACCTCCCATCATCAAACCTGCCTCTTAACACCACACATACCATCTCACCCTTCTCTGATCCAGTGAGACAGAAAGGTGTCATTATCAGATCTACAAACAAACCCAAGATCAAAGGTCACAAACGAACTCTCTTTTCAAGAATGAGATATCATAACAGAAAAAAGCAAATGAAAGGAAATAAGTAAGTATGAAAAACTGAGTAACTAAAACCTAACAACAGTTAAAGAGTGCATCAGCCCAGGACAGTAAGGTCTAGGCACGGTGCTGGGCACTGCGAGGAAATCCAAGAGAGAATATCCAAGCATGGCATATTCAGTCATGCTAAATATTGTTAAAGTCAAACAGTATTTTTAAAATGTCATGAAGAAGGTAACTTTCTGAAGTTGAGTTCTGTGAGGTGGATGTGGTTTGGAAAAACACAGAAAACACTCTGAGGTGAACGGCATGTGAAATGTCTGGGAGGCAGGCATAGCAAGTGTACCATCTGCTATCATAGTGAGATGGAAAGTGCCTAAGGAAGGGAAGGAGAGGAAAAGGAGTGTGACATTAGGTCTTAAAATATCTATAATCATGCCTTTTTAAAGTGATTTAAGAGGCAACTGGGAGTCACTTCAAGGTCATAAGAAGATAGTAAGCTTAAAATAGCAACCAAGGGTAGTCTTAGGTTAGAACATAAAAGTAGGAAAATGCTACAGATAGAGAAAATTTAGAAATCTACTCTTCAGACAAAAACAGTGAGCAAAAAGACTTATTCCCAGAAATATCACAGGCCAGAGAGGAAACATACAGTGACACTCTGTGTCCTGGCGTTCAGGCAATTCCTTTTTCCTTATACTTTAGTGTACTTTTTAGATTGAGTGCAATACTTTTCTATGTTATATAACAACAAAAACGCACACAAAACACAAATATAATATGGATGAGTATATGTTTCTATGTTATTTATATAATTACAAAGCAAAATAAATACATACATAAATGTCCATATATGTTCCCAGTTCAAAGAAATGAAAACATGAACAGGAAACTGAACCTGCCCAGTTGATGACATCCTCCTCCTTCCATCCTCCCGAGGGAACTGCTTTCCTGAATTTGATGAAAATCGCTTTTTCTCTAGTTTTATGACAAGAATGAATCTCAAAAAATGTGCTGTTTAGTTTTGCCTGGTTTTGATTTCTATCTAAATAGATTCAATCAAAATTTATGTAACCTTCTGTGACTTGCTTTTTGCCGTTCAATGTGGCTGGGGTTTTTGAGATTACAGTGAACTAAGATTTGTAACTGGAGGTCATTCAGCTTTACTACTACCTAATATTATACTATGAAAAGAAAACCATAATTTAAAAATCCATTCTACTGTAGCTGGTATGAGTTATTGACATATTTCACTAATCACATGAAAAAAGAAATGACTGATTTCAACATTCTTAATATTTTCTAGTGTAGAATATATGAAGACATTTTCTGCAATACATATCTGGGAGTGAAACCACTGGCTGGCAGCTGATGTTCAATCTTACTAAAGACTCAAAAACTTTCTCTGGGCCAGGTGTGATGGCTCAATTGGCTAATCCCTCCACACAAGCTCCAGCACTGCATACTGGCGCCAGTTCAAATCCCAGCTGCCCCACTTCCCATCCAGCTCCCTGCTTGTGGCCTGGAAGCACAAGTCGAGGAAGGTCCAAAGCCTTGGGACTCCACACCCATGTGGGAGACCCAGAAAAAGCTCCTGGCTCCTGGTTTTAGATTGGCTCAGCTCCAGCCATTACAGCCACTTGGGGAGTGAATCAGCAGATAGAAGATCTTTCTCTGTTTCTCCTTCTCTCTGTAAATCTGTCTTTCCAATACAAATAAATAAATCTTAAAAAAAAAAAAAGGTATGATTAAAAGGAACAAAAGAAAAAACAACCGATTTCCTCAAATTGGATATATTCAAAAGAATTTTTTTCCTAAGTAATAATATCAACCTGCATTTCAAATAGCAGTGGATGTAAGCACCCTCTATCCTACCTTGCAGGCAACAATTACATGAGTATTTTAAATTTCTGCCAATCTGAAAGGTTAATTACACTTTTTGAATTACTAATGCCAAGAAGCACATTATATATGCTTGGGGTTCACTGGATATTCTATTCTCAGAAATGCCTATATATATCCTTGTCCACTTATCTTCTATTTTTACTAATTTATTCAACTTCACTTTTACTTGAAAGACAGAAAGAGAGATGAGATTTTCCAACACTGCTTCATTCTCCCAAACAACTGCAAAGGCAGGGGCCAGGGCAGGTCGAAGTAGGAACCACGAACACCACCCAGGTTTCCCACAAGAGTGGCAGGAACCCAAGAATCTGAATGCTCATCTGTCTCCCTCTTGGGCGCAGATAAGCAGGAAGCAGAATGCACGTGCAGTAGCTGGGGATGAACCCAGAACTCTGATATGGAATGCAGAGGACCCAAGCACTGACTCACCCCACAGCAGCATCCCCACAGAGCTGGCCGTCATCCATCTCCTATCTATCCTTTATTGGAGCTCTAAATTGAATACTAATCCTTTGTGGATTTATATATTGCAGGTATTTTCTCGCAGTTTGTACCCTTGTCTCTATTTTATGGGGCCTTCTGGTAAACAGACATCCTTAAACTTTCTACAATAAAATTTCTATTCATTTTTTAAAAACATTTATTGATTTTTATTGCAAACTCAGATACACAGAAAGGAGGCGAGACAGAGAGGAAAATCCTCTGTCCGATGATTAACTCCCCAAGTGAGCGCAATGGCCAGTGCTGCACCAATTCGAAGCCGGGAGCCAGTTCTTCTGGGTCTCCCATGTGGGTGCAGTGTCCCAAGGCCTTAGGCTGTCCTTGACTGCTTTCCCAGACCACAAGCAGGGAGCCGGATGGGAAGCAGAGATGCCGGGATTAGATCCAGTGCCTATATGTGATCCCGGTTCATTCAAGGTGAGGACCCCAGCTGCTAGGCCATCACGCCAGGCCCACATTTTTTCTAAAAGATTTACAGAGTCACAGAGAAATCTTCCATCTTGCTGGCTCACTTTCCAGTCACAATAGCTAGAGCTGAAGTGATCCAAAGCCAGGAGCCAGAAGCTTTTTCCAGGTCTCCCACGTAGGTAAAGGGGTAGTCTCCATTGGCTTCTCAGGCTATTAACAGGGAGCTGGGTCAGAAGTGGAACAGCCAGGACTCGAATCAGCACCCTTTGGGATGTCAGTGTTTCCGACGGAGGTTTAGTCTGCTATGTTACCATGTAGGCCACAAGAAAAAAAAAAACTCATTTTTAACCTTGTACATTTGTTTTACTTACTTACTTTCATTTTATTTAAAAGAGAAAGAGAACAAGAGGTTCTTCCACTCACTGGTTCCCTCTCCAGATAACAGCCACAGCTAGGGCTGGAAAAAGCCCAAACCAAGGAGCCTACAAGTGGTTGGCAGGGACTGATCATCTGCTGCCTTCCAGGGTGTGCATTCTCCTAGCTATCCAGAAGACAGCTAGGAATTAAGAGTATTTGTGGGGCCCGGCGCGATGGCGCAGTGGTTAAGGTCCTCGCCTTGCACGCCCGGGATCCCATATGGGCGCCGGTTCTAATCCCGGCGGCCCCGCTTCCCATCCAACTCCCAGCCTGTGGCCCAGGAAAGCAGTTGAGGACGGCCCAAAGCTTTGGGACCCTGCACCCGTGTGGGAGACCCGGAAGAGGCTCCTGGCTTCGGATGGGCATAGCATCGGCCGTTGCGCTCACTTGGGGAGTGAATCATCGGACGGAAGATCTTCCTCTCTGTCTCTCCTCTCTGTATATCCGCCTTTCCAATAAAAAAATAAAAATAAATCTTTAAGAAAAAAAGAAAAAAAAAGAGTAGTTGGGACACAGCTCCTGCTTCAGCCTGTCTGCCAGTTGATGGGAGACATTTGGGCAATGAACCACTGGATGGAAGCTCACTCTCACTCTCTCTGCATGCTAAATAAAATGAAAGGAAATAAAGAAAATAAATCTCAGAAGTAACTTTTCTTATTCTCAAGGAAAAACCTGCCAAGCAGAGCATACATGAATATCAAAACTTAACATGTAGAAACAATGGAAGACTGCACTGTTTAAAAAAGCCAGAGTGGGGCCAGAGCCATTCCAGAGTAGATTGAGCCTCCACCTGTGGTGCTGGGATCCCATACAGGCACCAGTTTGAGTTCTGGGTCTTCTACTTCCAATCCAGCTCCCTGTAAATGTGCCAGGGAAAGCAATAAAAGATGGCCCAAGTGCTTGTGGGCCCTTGTGTCCACATGGGAAACCCTGAAGAAACTCCTGATTCCTAACTTTAGACCAGGTCAGCTCTGCCCATTGAGGCCATCTGGGAAGTGAATCAACAGATTGAAGATCTCTCTGTGTCTCTCCTTCTCTCTATATAAAATCTGCCTTTCAAATAAAAATAAATCTTTTAAAAAAAAACTGGAGAGAGGGTAGTGCTGTCATAGCATAGGAAGCTAATTCTATCTGCAGTACTAGCATCTCATATGCCTGCTGGTTCAAGTTCCAGCTGCCCCACTGCCCTTCCAGAGCCCTGTTAATGTGCTTGGGAAAACAACAGAAGATGGCCCAAGTCCTTAGGCTCTATACCCACAGGGGCAGACCCAGAAGAAGCTCCAGGCTCCTGGCTTCAGCCTGGCACAGCCCTAGCCATTCTGACCATTTGGGAAGTAAACCTGCAGAGAGAAGATTTTCTTTCTCTCTCTCTCTCCCTCCCTCCCTCTCCCCTCCATTCCTCCCTCCCTCCTCCCCCCATCCTCCCCTTGCTACTCTGCCTTTTAAATGTTTCAAAAAAAAAAATGGCAAAATATAAGTCCTCTAATTGAGTAGTAATTTCAGACATAACCATTCACAAAAAAGAACTGTATATATAGATGTAGGCATACATAAGTAGGTTCTTAGTAATATTGTTAATAAAAATCAAGCACCATAAACAATTCAAATGACTACCAGTAAAATGGATAAGAAAAGATTTACACAAAGAAATATCATATAACAATGAAAATGAACAAACTAAACCTACACAAAAAGATGGTTTCATAACCCTATTGTTGAAGCAAAGAAAACACAAATACATAGAGAATGATCTCAGTTAAAAAAAATCACAAACAAGTAATTCTAAAGTTGTTTTAATACTTTATGCATTCTATAAAATAAGAAAGTGATCAGAAACAGTAAGACAACAGTTACCAGGGATGCAGCCTGCCATGTGGATGTCGGTTCAAGTCCCAGCTGCATCACTTCCATCCTAAATCTCTGCTGTATCTGTGAAATCAGTGAAAGATGGCTCAAGTGCCTGTGTCCTTGCTACCCATGTGGGAAACCTGGATGAAGTTCTAGCTCCTGACTTCTGGTTTTGGCTTGGCACACACCTGGCTGATGCAGCCATTTTAGCATCTGAACTTAGTGGGTGGAAGATTTTTTCTCTCTTTCTCTCTGTAAACCTGCCTTTCAAATAAAAACAAATAATCCTTAAAAATGGTGTTTACTCCGAAGACAGGTGATTTAACAGATAAAGAAGGTAAGGTGAATAAAAGGTGCTAGAAACAATTCTATTTTGACCTAAACAGCTACTCCAACAGCCACTTTATGATTAGTCACCATATTGAATTCCTGTAGTGATTTATATAAATGTCTTACAGCCTCCATCAGATTTATTTATATCTACATGTACACATTGTTGCTATGACAAAAGCTTTTTTTCCATTTTATTTTCTGTTTGGTGCTAGTTATAGAAACACAACTAAATCAGATACCTTAATCTTACATGCAACAACCTGCAACTTATAGATTCTTTTCTTAACCAATAGATTTAAGAGAGTTTTAAAAACATAGAGCTGGTGCATTGGAAGTAGGCTAAGCCTACAGCACCAGCATCCCACAGGGGCATCAGTTGAGTTTCAGCTGCTCCATTTCTGATTCCACTCCCTGCTAATGCACCTGGGAAAGCAACAGCAGAAGGCCTAAGCACTTGCAACCCTGCATCCACACAGGAGACTGGCTCCCAGCTTCCAACCAGTACAGCTCTGACTATTGCAACCATCTGGGGAGTGGACCAGAAGATGGAAGAACTGTGATTTTCTCTATAAAACCGCCTTTCAAACAACAAAATCACACCTGCAAATAATCACAATTTTGTTTCTTCGTTCTAATCTTCGTATCATTCCTTTGCATTTCTTGCTTGTTATACTGATTACAATCTAGTTCAATGATACATTACTTTCATATCATATAAAAATATTTTACTATACATTTTTCTTAATTTATTTTACTTTTATTGGAAAGCCAGATATACAGGAAGGAGGAGAGACAGAGAGAAAGATCTTCCATCCATTGATTCACTCCCCAAGTGACCGCAAAGGTCAGAGCTGCATTAATCTGAAGCCAGGAGCCTGGAGCTTCTTCCAGGTCTCCCACGCGGCTACAGGGTCCCAAGGCTTTGGGCCATCCTCCATTGCTTTCTCAGGCCACAATCAGGGAGTTGGATGGGAAATAGGGCTGCAAGGATTAGAATCAGTGACCAAATGGTATCCTGGCACATTCAAGGCAAAGACTTTAGCTGCTAGGCTACTGTGCCGGGCCCTAAAAATATTTTTAAATAGGGCCCAGTGCAGTAGCCTAGTGCCTCGATCCTTGTCTTGTATCCAGTGGGATCCTACACAGGCACTGGTTCATGTCCCAGCTGCTCCATTTCCCATCCAGCTCTGTGTCTGTGGCCTGGGAAAGCAGTAGAGGATGGCCCAAGACCTTGGGATTCTGCACCTGTGTGGCAGACCCCAAAGAAGCCCCTTGCTCCTGGCTTCAGAACAGCTCAGCCCTGTCCAGTGCGGCCACTTGGGGAGTAAATCAGAGGACAGAGGATCTTTCTGTCTGTATCGCCTTCTCTCTATAGATCTGACTTTCCAATGAAAAATAAACCCTTTTAAAAAATATTTTTAAATAGGTGAGACATTCTTAACGTGGACCCACATTCTGATGATTAATTACCTTATACACTCATCTCTCAAGAAATGAAGCTCTCCAGCCTGGATGAAGACATATTTATTAAAACTATCATTCTAATAATCTAAATTTCTCAGTTAATAGAATCAAGGTTAGTGCATCCACACTTTCAAATTAATCCAACTGCATTACAAGTTTATTTCTACTTTTCAAATTAAGTATACAATAATTAAAAGAATGCAAACAATGCCATCTAAAATGTGAAAGTGTATGCAAACTACAGCTTCATTATTTAATGTTTACATAGCACTGAAGGATTGAAAAGCACTTTACAGAGGGGGAAAAAAACAAACCTTTCATACACTTACAACATAACAAAAGAGGCAGGGAAGAAAAACAAATCTCCTTTTAGACATGGAGGTGATGTAATCAGGAAAGTACAGAATTCCAACACATTTCCAGAGTTGTGAAGATTCAAAATAACAGCCTTTGATCTCCTAAGCCCATTTACCTATCCATCACAAGCAAATGCTTCTCTGAAGGCGTTTCAAAATACTTGCTCAGCTCCAGCAAGTTAACAACAATAACAAAAAAGCTTCCCTTTTGCACTGTGTGTCTCAGAATACATCTTGTGAACTCTGCCAGTTGGTTTTCTGTCTCCCTGGCTCATAAGGGTACTGATTGACATTAAAGTACCAATTTGTTCTTCTGGAGAATGAAGCATAATAGTGGGGCAACCAATTCTCCAGAATCTCATCTGGGTCAACGAGCAGCATAGCGCAGCACTGACCAGTCAGAAGCCTAATCAAGGTCAAAGAAGCTCCATTCATGGTACAGGGAAGAGTTTGCAGCTGCAGTACATCTTCACCCAAGGATTACTCCAGGGTTCACCTCTCTCAAACAAGCACTGATCTAGTACCATCTGAATGTCACAAGTCAGACATCCCTTGAACTTGATAACCAAGTGGCCGGGTTACTACTTACTTATCTAAAAGCATATACCATTCAGAAAATCAGGTCACATGTTTCTTTGGATGAACTTTTTCTCCAATGAGCAATGTGAAACATGTTATAATCAACTTGCAATTTAAAATTAATATTGAAACCACTCAATTAATCAATAATTCATACTCTATGTTTTGCTACAAGCTAAACAAAGATGCTTAGGACCCAAGGGGCAAAAATGTCAGAAGACCCACTTATCTCCTAAGGATATCTGTCTATCAGGGACTTAAAATTTCAATTTGAGAGCTGGTATTGTGATTCCAGTTCACAACCTGGTTGCTCCACTTCTGATCCAACACCTTCCCCAAGCCCCAGCTAATAAGCCCAAAGCAGCAGAAGATGGCCCAGCTAACTGGACCCTCCCACTCATGTAGGAGAGCTGGATGAAGTTTCTGCCTTCAGCCTGGCCCAAGACTGGCCGTTGTGACCTTCTAGGGAATGAACCACTGGATGGAAGATCTCTTTCTCTCTCTGACTTTAAGATTATAAATCTTATTTTTAAAAAGAATATTAAATATGGTAATAGGAAAAATGGGGAAATAGAAAAAAATGTAATACTGGCATTACTTAATAGGAACAGTTTATTAGTAAGATTTTTTTAAAAGGCAGGTAGCTCCTTTAAATTATTGATTTCTTATTCTCTCAAAATGACAATTTATAATTAGCTTTTCAGGGAAATAATCAAGGTAAAAAGCACATTTGAGTAAGTATTCTATCATATCAAATGCAACTATAGGGGCAAAAAGGTTAAAAAAAAGACTACCCGGGGCCCGGCGCGGTGGCGCAAGTGGTTAAAGGTCCTCGCCTTGCACGCCCGGGATCCCATATGGGCGCCGGTTCTAATCCCGGCAGCCCCGCTTCCCTTCCAGCTCCCTGCCTGTAGCCTGGGAAAGCAGTCGAGGACGGCCCAAAGCTTTGGGAACCTGCACCCGCGTGGGAGACCCGGAAGAGGCTCCTGGCTTCGGATCGGCATAGTATCGGCCCGTTGTGCTCACTTGGGGAGTGAATCATCGGATGGAAGATCTTCCTCTCTGTCTCTCCTCTCTGTATATCCGCCTTTCCAATGAAAAAATAATAAAAATAAATCTTTAAAAAAAAAAAAAAAAGACTACCTGACCCATGTAGCAATTCATTTTTTGGGTTTTTTAAAAGATTTATTTTTGGGCCAGGCATGGTAGCCTAGCAGCTTAAGTACTTGGCTTGCACATGCCAGGATCCCACATGAGCACCGGTTCTAATCCTGGCTGATCTGCTTCCCATTCAGCTTCCAGCTTGTGACCTGGGAAAGCAGTCAAGGACAGCCCAAGGCCTTTGGACCCTGCACCCGTGTGGGAGACCCCGAAGAGCTCCTGGATCCTGGCTTCAGAATGGCTCAGTTCCAGCCGTGCGGCCACTTGGGGAGTGAATCAGCAGATCGAAAATCTTCCTCTCTGTATATCTGACCTGAACTGGTGCCCATATGGGATGCCGACACATGCAAGGTAAGGATTTAGCCACTGAGCCATCACGCCGGGACCTGCCATGGTAGTAACTCTTTCATAATCAATCATATCCATTTATGCAGTAAACCACAGGCAGATTATTCAGAAATAAATTCTTTAAAATTGCCCCAATTAATCAAATACCCTCAATATTGAGCAACTGAAACTTTAACAGTAGTGAGAAAAGTAATTTGAAGTAATTATAATTTTAACACTAATTTTTTACAATTATTTAAAAATGACTGAATTAAAAGGCAGGGTATCACCAAGAGAGGGAGAGATAAAGAAAAGGCTGCCCAGTTGGGTCTAGGGCAGGCCAAAGCCAGGAGCAAGAAACTCCATTCTTCTCTCCCAAGGATGTGGGCCATCCTCTGCTGCAGAACAGAGTAGCCAGCTCTCCAGCTGGCCCTCTGAAACAGAGCGCTGACTCAGTGGCTTAATGCATTCTACCACACCACCAGTCCCTGAAGCTCTTACCTTGAGAGCACAAAAGATGCAGGAATCTCCCATGCACTTGTGAGTTGTAAGCTGTCTAAAACTACGGCGGAAGATGTCTAAGTGCCACAAGACCTGATGAAAAAGGGAAAGTACTTCATCACTCCAAAAGGAACCATACTGATTTCACATTCAAGAGCTACAGCAACACACGTAACAATTGAAAATAATTCTTTATTCCCGTGAAAAATGTTTACTTCTTTAAAGGGCAGAGTAACAAAGAAGAGAGACGACAGAGAGCTACACAGAACTTCCCTTTGTTGGTTCACTCCCAAAAATCACAACAGCCAGGCATGGATCTCATCAAAGATAGGAGCCAGGAACTCCCTCCTGGATGCCCAAGTGAGTGACAGGGGTCCAAGTACTTGAACCATCTTTTGCTGGCTGCCCAAGCACAGGTACACAAAGCTGAATCAGAAGCAGAGTTAGAAGGAGGAATTCAGCCTGCCTGAGGTTGCAGATGGTGGCTGATATCATTGCACATTACCAGTCCCCAAAAGCCCATTCTAGGACATTAAGATAACCATTTAAAACGGCAGTGGGGAGGGCAAAATATCTAACAATAAAAACAAATATTCCAGGAAAGATTGACTTGAACATAAAGAGAAAGTCACGGCAATGATATGGTATAACAATGATGGAGAAATTCACATCCCATAATGGACTGCCTAGGTTCAATTTTTTTTGTTTTTTAATTGGAAAGGAGGATATACAGAGAAGGAGGGACAGAGAGGAAGATCTTTCATCCAATGATTTACTCCTCAAGCAGCCACAATGGTTGGAGCTGAGCCAATCCAAAGCCTGGAGCTAGGGGTTCATCCGGGTATCCCACATGGGTGCAGAGTCCCAAGGCATTGGGCTATCCTCGACTGCTTTCCCAGGCCACAAGCAGGGAGCTGGATCGGAAGTGGAGCTGCTGGGATTAGAACCGGTGCCCAAATCTAATCATTATCCCAGTTTAATCATGACAAAACATCAGACAAATTCCAACAGAAGGGCAACCTACAAAATGTCTAACCACTTCCCTTCAAAAGTATCAAAAGTTGGGCCAGGCATGGTAGCTTAGCAGTTAAAGTCCTTGTCTGGCACATGCCAGGATCCCATATGGGCACCAGTTCTAATCCCAGCAGCCCCACTTCCCATCCAGCTCCGTTTGTGGCCTGGGAAAGCAGTGGAGGATGGCCCCAAACCACACCCACATGGGACACCTGGAAGAGGTTATGGGCTCCAGGCTTCAGATCGGTGCAACTCCAGATGTTGCAGCTGCTTGGCGAGTGAATCAACGAACAGAAGATCTGTCTCTCCTCTCTGTATATCTTACTTTCTAATAAATGAATTAAAACAAAAAGCATCAAACGTTGTCAGAAACCAGGACATTCTAGACCAAAGCGCAGGTTCAGAAAATAAATTGAAAGCTGGGAGAATTCTAGGACAGAGCAAGACAGCAGATAAAAATTAAAGAAATCTGAATAAATTGTAGACTTCAGCTTAAAAGAGAAAATTACATAATATATCACAGAATTGCCTTGGGAAACTCCTCTTGCTAGAAAAAAAATTAACAGCACAAAATTTAAAAAGCACTAAACAGCCAAGGCAAAACATAATTGCGGAGCATGCGTCTTATCTCTGTCATGAAAAGTTAAAATACATATTATAGTTGGGGACAGCCTGCCACAGTGTTCCACTGGCTAATCCTCACCCTGCAAACATCAGGATCCAATATGGGTGCTAATTCATGTCCCAGTTGCTCCACTTCCCATCCAGCTCACTGCTTGTTGGTAAGATGGCCCAAAGCATTGGGACCCTGGACCCACATGAGAGACCTGGAAGAAGCTCCTGGCTCCTGGCAACAGACGGGCTCAGCTCTGACCATTGTGGCCAGGCAGTGAAACAGTGAGGATCTCCTCTGTCTCTCCTCCTCTATATATTTCTGACTTTCCAACTTAAAAAAAAATTTTTTTAAATAACTGGAAAGCAGAGAACTGAGAGTATGAAATTTTTATTACCTAGAAAAGTTGCAAGATTCTTGTATTATGAATGGGGAAACTCAAATACTATTATCTATGCAAGGTTGGGCTACAAAAGACCTAAAACCAGAATTCAGATCTCATAATCCTCAAGTGCAGTACTATTTACACCAATAGTATTCTCACCTTTTTAAAAAATGACTCATGGTGCCGGTACCATTCCCTAGAGGCTAAAGTCCTTGCCTTGAACACGCCAGGATCCTATATTGATACCTGTTCTAATCCTGGCAGACCTGCTTCCCATCCAGCTCCCTGCTTGTGGCCTGGGAAAGCAGTTGAGGATGGCCCAAAGCCTTGGGACCCTGCACCTGTGTGGGAGATCCAGAAGAGCTCCTGGCTCCTGGCTTCAGATTGGTGTAGCATCGGCCATTGTAGTCACTTGGGGAGCAAATTGTCAGACGAAGATCTTCCTCTCTGATTCTCCTCTCTCTCTCTATCTGATGTTGCAATAAAAATAAATAACTCTTTAAAAATATATACATCTATGACTCAGTGTTTTTAGAGATTTTTTTATTTAGGACCAGCACAGTAGCCTAGTGGCTAAAGTCATCGCCTTGCATGCACCAGAATGCCATATGGGTGCCAGTTCATATCCCAGCTTCTCCACTTTCCTTCTGGCTCCCTGCTTCAGGCCTGGCAAAGCAGTTGAGGATGGCCCAAAGCTTCAGGATCCTACACCCATGCAGGGACCCAGAAGAAACTCCAGACTCTTGGCTTTGACAGGTTCAGCTCCAGCCAGTACAGCCACTTGGGGAGTGAATCAATTAAAAAAAAGTAAAATCTAAAAAATACAGAAGGATTAAGTGGTAACTATTTAAGTTTTTAAAAAAAATTTTAAGATATATTTATTTTTATTGGAAAGGTAGATAAACAGAGAGGAGGAGAGACAGACAGGAAGATCTTCCATCTGCTAATGCAGCCAAGTGGCTGCAATTTCTGGAGCTGAGCCAATCCAAAACCAGGAGCCAGGAGTTTCTTTAGGGTCTCCCATGTGGGTGCAGGGTCTCAGGGCTTTGGGTCATCCTCGACTTGTGTTTCCAGGCCACAAGCAGGGAACTGGATAGGAAGTAGGGCAGTTGGGACATGAACTAACACCCAAATGGGATACCAGTGCATGCAAGGATAACCACTAGGCTACCATATTGGCCCCGGTAAATATGTTTTGTTTTTTTTTTCTTTTTAAAGCCTTTTTAATTTACCTGAAAGACAGCAAAATTACTCAGAGAGAGGGAGTTAGACATATCTTCCATTGCTGGGTCACGCCCCAAAAGACTACACAACCAGGACCTGATCAAGCTGAAGCCAGAAACCTGGAACTCCTTTGGTGTCTCCTTGGTGCTATAGAGACCTAAAGACTTGGTCGTCATCTATTGCTTTCCCAGGCACATCAGCAGCGAGCTGGATTGTAAGTGGAGCAGCTAGAACTCAAACCAGCACTCACACAGGTTGCCGGGCTTGCGAGGTGGCAGCTTAACTCACTGTGTTCACACTGCCCCTAGGAAAGCCCCCACAGACCCCAGCTAATATTTCACCCAAGCATAACTATCTTGGGCAGCAAATTCAATTTACTTATACTCTGAAAAACAGAGACGAGGGAAGAGCGATGCATCCAATATATCAGAGATCTGAATGAGCAGGAACTTCAAAACATTGAGACTATTACCATGGCCAACAACAGCAAAAGGGAACATCTCGGGTAAATAATCACCTTGGGAGAACTGACTTCCCACTGGCTCTGTTCAAATATATGACCAGATACCAGTCATGAGCCAATATACAGGTGGGCACAGGGAGACGAAGTGGACGAAGAAGGGACTGCCTTCAGTGTGCGCGCTGGGAGCCTGAATATTCTGAGAAGAAAACAACTTGCCTGAAAGTCTACACTTCAGGAAAGGATTCTGTTTTATATACTAAAGAAAAGCAAATAGGTAATAATAAGAAACACTGGCTGCAAAAAAAAACCCAGAAGAGACTGTTGAGGGAAGAAGTGATAAGTAGAAAGATCACTGTTCTGCTCACGTGCCTTCCTCTGGACAGGTTAGCAAGTTACTATAATTTCTATTATCATTTTAAACAAATATTTTAGCAATGAGGTAATCAAGATTTAAGACAAAACAGCCTGACTAAAACTCACACCAAGAAAACTTTAAGCAGAAGTTACTGATTTCAAGCCCAGACTGTCAGTTATCATATTTAAAAGTGCTACCAGAAATACAACATGGGCAACCTAACAGTCAAAATTCACCAAAAAGAAAGAAATTGCCCTTACCTGCAGGGCACTGTTGAGGAAGCAGCTGTTTTGCCCGGGCTCATTGCTGAGGCCTTTGCTAGGGGCTATGGAGGTTGAGCTTCGAGGTGCAAACATCCCCTGGACACTCCCACGGCCCCCGGAAAAGTAATTTCTCTTCCAAGACATTGTTCACATTTAGCCTAGAAACACAGAGAGGACCTCACTTCTTTATGGTAGAGCAGTTTCATCTACTAAAGTCCTCAAAGGAAAGGAAATCTTGAATTTTTGTGGATTTATCGCCAAAGATTTCAAGTTTCCAACTTGCCAAGCACCATGTATGAAACTCAAATGGCCCAGGTATCCTCTTAGATTCAGATGACAGACCCGCCTCTCCCTTGTTCCAAACAGTGTCACATGGCGCAGGGTTAATGCACACGGAGAAACTGGCAGTGTCAACTCCTTCAGGCTCTCTTCCGTTGCCTCCAGAAGTCCTGGCGAAATGGACGTAACCCTCAACTCCACCAGTCTCCAGGATCAGAGTATGATTCGCTCTTCAGGCTTGTTTATAAGGCTTCTTATGGACTGGAGAGTTTTCCAACTAAAAGGAGAGGCAGTTAGATAAACAGGAATCCAACAGAACCCTCCTTGTCCCAACATTCTCTGAAACAAAAATTCAAGTTCTAAGCAACTGACCAAGATTCCACGAGGACAAGAAGCTGGTTTAGATTATCTAGGGTTTTTGTTGATGCTCTTCTTCACAATGTGTGCCAAATCCTAGCGTCCCATCCAGATCTTCGGAAAGTTTCTTCTCCTTTCTTCTGAGACTAGAATAGCAAGCCGTGCCGGAGAGCTTTAACAGAAAGAAAAAATCAAAAGCTTGCGTCATTTAATGACTCGCCTGGCTTTGCACTGTTCTGCCAAGATCAACGTTGCCTCACCTCTCGTATAAACTTGAAACCTTGGTAAACAATGCCAAAAAAGAAAAAAAAAATACCAAACAACAATAACAAAACAAATTAAAGGAGAGAGAGAGAGAGAAAAAAAAGTGTAACTTTACTTTCATAGGAAACTACTATAACTTTTTTGAAAAAGAAGGAACTTGATTGGGAGAGAAAAACCAAGTAGAAACTTTCCAGAAGCAGGCTAACAAAAAGTATATAAACAACAACAAAGATCACCAAGTAAAATAGAAAACAAAGTAGGAATTGAAAGTTTCTTTGGGAAGTTGCTGGGTAAAATACCTTGCTAAAAGGGTTTTCCATACATATAGTTACCAAAATCTGCTTCAAAATGGGATGAGCAAATAAAGCAGACTGGACTCCATTCTGAGTAACAGATGTTCCAGAGAAAACCCACAGTGAGTAAACCATACATCTGCAACATCCAATCCCAAAGAATTCAATCTTCTCCTACCTTGTTGATTTCTGTCTGAGAATCAGGGAGATAATTTGGAATACAAGTCATTAATTCTTAAATTATATCCACAGGATTCACAACCAGAGGTCATCCACTGACCAACTGAACTTTCCCACTGAATCAAATGCCAGTGAGGCAACAGTGAGCAATTTCAGACAAGCATTTTCCCTCCTAAGAAATTATTCAAGTCCAGCTTGAACATTTCCTAGAAGACTCACACATCTACACTAGGAAAAAAATTAGAATTGTGTGCTACATTTGTTTTTCTAAAAGTTCTTCAATTCTCTCTTCCTTCTCACTATCATATTCATCATAAGGCAAAAATGCTGTGACAACTGTCTCATTCTCTGAAAGAACACCCAGCATTATCCACGGCATGTCCAACGGAAACACTGAGGCACAGAAACAATAAACGTTACACAAGACTGTTTTGCCTAGTCTTTATAATCTTTATAAACTACATGTCACAAAGTATTTGATTATACACTGCACTGTCATAGCATTCACTATGTTTATATTACTCTCTATTTGTTTTATAAGGTATCAGTCATAAATCCTAAATCTGGCTATATGAAAGGAAACACTAATTAGTGTCAGCTATATTAAACACTATATTTACATGCCGTGTTTCATCTTTATAATGTCCCATTAGTTAAGTATTAATAGTTCAATTGTACATAAGAGTAAAGTGAGACTTAAAGACACTAACTTGCCCAACACAAAACCAACCTCAAACAGAACTGTTTGACCAATACACATAGATTTAAAGATGTATTTCATTGTACTATCCCAAAAGTTCCTATCACAATACTAGTCATAGGATGCACTCAATAAATACTATCTGATGATTAACATAGTATAAGAAGGAAACCCACACCACCCACAGAGACTCAAAGACCCTCACCTGTCTTTACACACCCTGGCACACACCCTGCTCAAGCCGCTAAGCAACTTCCAACAAGCTATGCAACATTCCTTTAGCTGAGAGCTGCAAAGGAATGACAAGTACCAAGCCTCCACTTCGCTCTCAGCCAAAGGACTTGGCAGGCAGGTGAGGTTTCCAGTATCCACATTAGGAGCTTACTGAAACTCAGTCTGCCCTATGACACACACAGCTGAGCACAGCGAGCAAAAGGAAAGAAAAAACAAGTCAGTCACAGATTCTAAAACTCTGAATGGCATCTTTCATTACGCCGGGTAAGATAATAAGTTCTCACACTTGTTCTAGGTGTGTCAGAAACTATAAGGGAGAGCCCAAAAGAACAAAGGCGAGAGAAGCAACAAATGGTGAGAAGGACTACTGATGACACAAGCATTTCACTCAACTTAGAGCTCCAGCAACAAACAACATAACCTTCCTCCAGTGTCCATCTATATGGCATCAACATCATTTTTAAAAGATTTCTATTTTTTAAACTTTTTTTTCATTGAAAAGTCAGATATAGATAGAGGAAGAGAGACAGCAAGATCTTCCATCCAATGATTCACTCCCCAAGTGGCTACAATGGCCAGAAGTGTGCCAATCTGAAGCCAGAAGCCAGGAGGCTCTTCCGGGTCTCCCACACACATGCAGGGTTCCAAGGCTTTGGGTCTTTCTTGACTGCTTTCCCAGACCACAAGCAGGAGGTTGGATGGGAAGTGGGGGAGCCAGGATTAGAACTGGTGCCCATATGGGATCCTGGCACATGCAAGGTGAAGACTTTAGCCACTAGGCTACAACGCCAGGCCCAACATTTTTTTTTTAAGAAAAAGAATTCCTTAGATAATATTGAGGATTTCACATATAAAAACATGTCTGCAATTTATTCTCAAGCGGTTCAAAAGAACATGTGTGTGTGTGTGTGTTCTACTTGTATCTGTCCACCTGAATATATGACAAATACCTTTAAGAGTTTATGAAGGCCTGGCATTGTTGAGTACTGGGTAAAGCCACAACCTGATAAGCCAGTGTCTCTTCTGGGTGCCAGTTCATATCCCAGTTGCTGTACCTCCAATTCAGCACCTGTTAATGCACTGGGGAAAGCAGCAGCAGATGAGCCCCTGCTGCCAAGGTGTGAGACCCCAAAGAAGTTCCCGACTCCTGCCGTCAGAAAGGCCTAAACTGGCCACTGCAGCCATCTGGGGAGCAAACTAGCAAATGAAAGATTCTCTCTTGCTCATTCTCTCTCTCTCTCTCTTATAATTATCTCCTTAAATAAAAACCAATCTAAAAAAAAGAAAAGATAAATTTTATGTTGGGGATCTTAGAGTACAAGAAGTTATAAGGCACTATAAGTTTTTTAATTGTACAAAAAGAATAAATAACCTCACAAAGCACAAGTGATATATCAGTACAAATTAACCAAACACTGGGAGAAAGATTGCAATTTCACATCTATTATTTTTTTTAAAGATTTATTTTATTTTTATTGGAAAGGCAGATATACAGAGAGGAGAGACAGAGAGGAAGATCTTCCGTCCGATGATTCACTCCCCAAGTGACCGCAACGGCCGATACTATGCCGATCCAAAGCCAGGAGCCTCTTCCGGGTCTCCCATGCAGGTGCAGGGTCCCAAAGCTTTGGGTAGTCCTCGACTGCTTTCCCAGGCCACAGGCAGGGAGCTGGAAGGGAAGCGGGGCTTGCACGCTTCCCTTGCACGCCCGGGATCCCATGTGGGCGCCGGTTCTAATCCCAGCGGCCCCGTTTCTTGGAGTACAGAAGGGGTTTTCTCCCACCCCATTTGAAAAAAACAGAGAATCGATGCATGTCAGAAGCTGACTGTGTTACATTCAAATTCATGTAATTATTATGAAGTCTCACAGGGTTTTACCAGTTTTCTCTTTTAAAATTTCTTTAATTTTAAGTCAGACAGAGAGAAAAAGAAATCTTTCAACCTCTGGTTCACTCCCCAAACAGCTGCAACAGTGAAAGCTAAGCAAGTCTTAAGTCAGGAACTCAGATCTCTAGTCTGGTCTCCCAGGTGGGTGCCCAGGAGCAATCACTCGGGCCATCGTCTGCTGCTTCCCAGGTATGCATCAGCGGGAAACCGGAACCGGATGTGAAGCTATAACTCATATCCAGGTTCTCGGACATGAGATGCAGGCTTGAGAGTAACCAGGAGGGCATTTTAACTGTTTCAGCAAACATCCTATCCCTAGCATTTTTTAAAAAATACACCCCCACACCCACATAATTTTTTTAAATTTTTATTGGAAAGTCAGATATACAGAGAGGAGAGGCAGAGAGGAACATCTTCCATCCACTGGTTCACTCCCCAAGCAGCCGCAATGGCCAGACCTACGCCGATGTGAAGCCAGGGGCCAGGAGCCTCTTCCAAGTCTCCCACGTGGGTACAGGGTCCCAAGGCTTTGAGCCTTCCTCAACTGCTTTCTCAGGCCACAAGCAGGGAGCTGGATGGAAAGCAGGCTCATCGGGATTAGAGCCGACACCCATTTAGGATCCCAGCATGTGCAAGGTGAGGACTTTAGCTGCTAGGCTACCATGCCAGGCCCATGGCAACTAAATCCTATATGCAAAGGTAGACTATAATCATTTGCCCCTATAGCAGTTACAGCCAAAGTGCTTACATCATCCTGCGGACAAAAGTCCTAGACAACAACATCAAAACACACAGGGGGCTACCTGACAACCAGGATAATTTATTGATCATTTGTAACACTTCTGGCAAAAATGCATCATCATCTTCATATATACTTACTAGTTTCTGAGAATGTCCCAAGATCATGGAGTAACTGATCACGAAGACAAAGATTTTCAAATTTTACTGTTGTGTTCCTTTCAATTCTGAAAAAGATAGTGATACCTAACATCTGTGGAAGTGGAAGCCAAAATTCGATGGAAGGAGGCGGGCTTGGTGCAACAGCCTAATGGCTAAAGTCCTCGCCTTGTATGCGCCAGGATCCCTTATGGGTGCCAGTTCTACTCCCAGCTGCTCCACTCGCCATCCAGCTCCCTGCTTGTGGTCTGGGAAAGCAGTCGAGGATGGCCCAAAGTCTTGGGACCCTGCACCCATGTGGGAGACCTGGAAGAAGCTCCTGGATCCTGCCTCCTGCCCTCAGATTGGGTTGGGTCAGTTCTAGCTGCTGTCACCACCTGGCGAGTGAGCCAACAAATGAAAAGTATTTCCCTTTGTCTTTCATTCTCTTTGTAAATCCTTCAAATTAAAAAAATTATATTGAAGGAAGCATATCATCTTATTACATTTTTTCTTGTGTAGCAGAGCATTACATTATAGCTTACTGCCTTCTTGCGGGCAGACCAAAAACCTTCCCATGTATAAGATGATGGCAAACAGTGTCTCAATCTCTTAGCAGACCTTGACATCCCAGAGCAGATTTACCAAGATGCATTGCAGCCTAAGCTGCAAGGCTCCTCTCCTTGGTACAGGATTTCTGGGCATGGTCCAAATTTCCTATTTTAAATAAAAGGTCTTGGGGCCGGCACAGGGGCTCATCGGTCCAATCATCCACCTTCAAGTACCTGCATTCCATATGGGCGCCAGATTGAGTCCCAGCTGCTCCACTTCCCATCCAGCTCCCTGCTTGTGACCTGCGAAAGCAGTGGAGGTTCAAGCCCTTGGGGCTCTACACCCATGTGGGAGACCCAGAAGAGACTCCTGGCTGCAGATAAGCTCAGCCCTGGCCTTTCCAACCACTCGGGGCATGAGCCAGTGGATGGAAGATTTCTGTCTGTGTCTCTCTTCCTCTCTGTATATCTGACTTTGTAATAAAAATAAATAAATCTTAAAAAAAAAGAAAAGAAATTGTTTTTCTTAAAGAAGATTCCCTAGACCCAGTGAGATGGCTCAACTGGCTAATTCTCCACCTGCAAACACCAGGATTTTGGATACTAGAACTCACTACAGAAACTGTCAAGGATCCACAGTCCAGAGGGAAAAATGACAGGACCACATTGAAAACATCGCAACTCAGGCGAACCTTCCAGAATTAGAGGCATAGTCCTAGAAACCAATGACTTTGTGTTAAAACCACTTTACTTCCCAGGATTAATGAGACACAGAGAATGATTCCTTCACAGCTCTATGCAGCACCACATCATGTGCTGTCATTCTTCTCGGGCCTAAGTAATAAAGCAGGCTCTCCAGCTAAAGCCACTCAAATTACTCCCCACCATACAAGTATTTTTCACCAATGAAGCTGGCTGTTCTTAACATCTATTTCTGGGGGGCGGGGGGGGAGTCACTCAAATGAAACCGGTCTGTGCACCAAGAAAGATGAGGTGTGGGTGGACTCAGGTCAAAAAGCCTTGCATTTTTAAAGACAGTGGGGTTAAAAAATGAGGCCCAGACATTTACAGGTTATTAGCACAGTTTAAACAATGCTTGGATCAGCCCCGGTAGCCTAATGGATAACGTATTGACCTCCTAAACAATGCTTGGAGCATTGGATAAGGTCTGCACATGGGATTTACTCCTGCCAAGTCTGGGGGTCCTTTTATGAAACCAAGTTTAAGGCTCAGGAAGCCTAGCCAGGGAAGCCTTTCAAGGGAATTCATTTCTCAAACAACTAAATAAATTTCCATGAGGGGTCTAACTACAGCTGTAACCCCATACACAGAGATCTCCAGGACATTTGTTCAGGTAATAATTTCAAAGTATCTCCAAGAGATTTATTAAAACAGAAGGAAAGATGGAAACTTTACAACGGAGAAAATCACCTTAACCAAATGATCCAGGTCAAAATCATTAGTAATAATGAATACTGACATCACGAGTGCAATGATACAGCACAGTAAGAAGGAAGCAATGTTACTCCTGCAGGGTTCTTACATGAACCACATAATCTCAATCCAATTAAAACAAAAACATCATATAAATCCACACTGAGGTCCAGTACACAAAAAAAACCTGAGAAATTTTAACAGAATGCATGACACTACAGAAGAAAAACAGCTAAAATGCCATGTACAGGAGCTGGGATTGGGTCACAATGGGTCAAACTGCTTCCTGGGATGCCAGCGTCACCAACTTGAATCCCAGAGGCTCTACTTCTGAACCAGCTCACTGCTGAGAAAGCAGTGGAAGGTGGTCCAACTGTTTGGATCCACACCACCCACATGGGAGACCCATTTAGAGTTAAAGGCTCCTGGCTTCAGCCGGGCCCAGCCGTTGCAACCATTTGGAGAACCAACCAATAGAATAAAGGCCTCTCTCCCTGTCTGTCTATAATTCTGCCTCTCAAGTACATAAATAAATTATTTTTAAAATAAGTAAATGTAAAATAATAATAAGGGTAATGGCAGTAAGTAACAGAGGCTTGTTGGAACGATGGAGTTAAAGATTTCCCCCAGCCTCTTTTCTAAATTACATAAAATGCATAGATGAAATATCTAATCTGTAATTTCCTTATTAACATAACACAAATTCAAACTCATTTCCTTGGAAACAGAGTGAAAGGACTCTGGACCAGAGATAACCAATCAATGAGATGTATAATATCCCAGCAATATGAAAGCTGTTTAATGATTTCCTACGTAGAAACAGTGCCAGGTTTGAATTTCTATTTCCTTTCATTCGATTCTCAGTGGCACTGTGGCTGTTCAGATCCCTACTACCTCTGGACCAGTGCATCACACAACTGACTCATTATCGGTCTCCCACTCCTACATGAGACTGCCAGAGGGCTCCTAAAATACAGTCCAGAACATTCCACTCCCCCTTTCAATAATCTTCAATGGCTCTTTGGCTCCTGCATCAGGGTGTTCTTCTGCCTAGGGAAGAATAATAGTATTTTTCTAATTCACAGAGGAAAGACTTAGCAGGTGGATTTTTTTCACAAGTTTCTCTACCCTATTTTTTTCTTGTCTACTTATCTTACTGATAACAAGACAAAAACATACAGAAATAGCGAACTTCAGGGGAAAAAAATTAAAGTTGTCAGTCAGAACTATTTTAGCAGGATTTTTTGCTTATGGAACCATTCATGATTATGATTTTCACACTGCATATTTTTGATACTGCCAGTTAAATTAATTCCTAGTTTATCATGTAAAATATAAACATGTGTGGCACCTGTACAAAGTTGGACTATCGCTGGATCTGACCATCATTTCAGCTTCATCTTCTACCCACTCGCTCATTGACCAGACATTTCACTGACTACCTATGTGCCACTCACTCATCATCTACTCCTGGTAAACCGGGCCCCTTTCTATATAAGGACTATGTACTCTACTTTTCACGGTCTCTACTCGAACACTGCCTCGACGGGGAATGCCAGTCCTCTTCATTTTTTATTGCTGAGCATTAAAACTACCACACAGGGAACAGTGATATCAAAAGCCTTTTTAGATCCTCTCTCACACTGTCACCTTACCAATTGCTCAATCTACTTCATCTCTGTGCTTTCAGTGCATGGGGGTGACATATTACAACATTCACTGTCTCCCTCACATTACATCTTTGTGTACAAAGATTACGGTACATAATCCACATAAGCACATCCTTTTATTCTATATAGAGGCGAATTATACTAGACAGTTTGGGGAAGATTTTTTTTTCTTTTATTTGAAAGAGAAAGAGAGCTTTCATTTTCTGGTTCATTTTCATAGGCCCACATTAGCTGGGCCTGAGTCAGAGGAAAGCCAGGAGCCAGAATCTCAATATAGGTCTTCCGTGTTGGTGGCAGGGACCCACACCCTCGACCTATCATCTGCTGCCTCCCAGGGTGTACATGAATAGGAAGTTCAAGTTGGAAGAAAATTCAGGACTCAAACAAAACACATTTTGACATGAGACAAAGATGTCCCAACTGATATCATTTTTTAAATATTTATTTATTTTTATCATAAAGGCAGACTATATTACAAAGACAGAGAAAAAGATCTGCCATCCACTGGTTCACTCTCAAATGGCCACAAGAGGCAAAGCTGAGCTGATCTGAATCAGCAACTTCTTCCAGGTCTCCTATGTGGATGCAAAGTCCCAGGGATTTGGACCATCCTCTGCTGTTTCCCAACCCACAGGAAAGGAACTGGATAGGAATTGGAGCAGCCAGGACACAAACCGGAGCCCATATGGGATGCTGATGCCTGCAGGTGGAGGATAAGCAATAGAGCCATCATGCCAGCCCCTCGAATGATGTCTTAATTACAGCACCAAATGTCCACCATAAGAAAGGAAACTTTGTGTCTGAACAGGCAAGTGCCTAGAACAATCAATTCCAGTATCCTAATAAATTCTGGCCGTAAATAAAAGTACCTAAAACCCTCACATCAGGCTGAGCACGATAGCCTCGTGACTAAATCCCACCTTGCAACCACTGGGATCCCATATGGGCACCAGTTCTTGTCCTGGCTGCTCCACTCCTCATCCAGCTCCCTGCTGGTTCCCTGGGAAAGCAGTCGAGGACGACCCAAAGCCTTGGGACCCTGCACCCATGTTAAGAGTCCTGGAAGAACGTCATGGCTTCAGATCAGCTTATCTCCAACCGTTGCGACCACTTGGGGAGTGAATCAGCACATGGAAGATCTTTCCATCTCTTCTTCTCTCTGTACATCTGCCTTTCCAATAAAAATGAATAAGTCTTAAAAAAAAAAAAACCTCATATCTAACTTGAGTACTGCTAAAAACTTTCTAATTGAGCCACTATCAACACAACCAATATTTATTTGCCTCTGATTCAAGTTTGAACATAGAGATAACCATCTACAACCATAGAAAAAGGCCAAACCATTTGTTGATTTATGGACTGGTAACCTTAATTCCCCAGTGAATGGTTACTCAACTCAAACAATTTCCTGAGGGTTGGACTTTGGCAGCTTCAGATTATTACATCATGTACAACAGGAAGAATAGTATGCATATAAAGGACAAAAAGTTTTATTTTTCCTATTATGAGAAGTCAAAAAGTTGTCACAATGAATCTATTGGAAAGAAAACAGATAAGAAGACTTACTTCTCTTTATTGTATCTCAACTAATCGTGAGAACTGTGAATTGACAAGTTACAGGGTATTTATTTTGCCCTTCCTATAAAAATCCAGAGCTATTCAGGAATTTACCAGCCTCACACAGGGAGGTGGCATGGCAGTATGCAAGAACACAGTGGCTCAACCTGCTGCCTTTGCCGATGGCAATCATATTGCATAACTCCAGACACACAACATCTAGAACAAAGATATAATAATGGCATTCCCATAAAACACTGTGTCATGTATACAACTTGGAGATACAGAATCAGTAGAGTAGAACAGGTCTAGACACCGTCAACTAACAGTTGAGTCACCTTGACCGAGTCATTGAATCTGGATTAATAAATAAAATCTATGTCATAGTATTGCTATGAGGATTAAACAAAATGTTTAGATGTATAATTAGCCCAGGGTCTGGTATGTAGAAAGTATGGAATAAAGGTTTTGATGAAGAAGATAACACAAGATGAATTTACATTCTGTCCCTGGCTCTTTTAGTTTGGGACTTTTTCCTATCAGCAATAAATGTGATTGATTGAAAATACAGAATAAACTATAAACTAATGCATGCAAAATGTCAGGTACAAAATAAGAATTCCATAAACAGTAGTTATAATTGTAATGATTGACCATCACCATACTCTCTGCTTTACACAGACAAAAGGGGCTTTTGATTGGTCGGGATGACACTCTGCCGGCTCTACCTTCAGACCAGAGATGATCTCCACAAGAGGCCGTTGAACTTATCTGGACAATAAGATGCTGGACTCTATGCTTGGTATATGCTTGCAATGAAAGAACCTCAACTGAACTTGAACTGTGGCAATGTAGCAAGGTGGAGGAATCCACCATGGGGGAAGAGTTGGAGGAGGAGTAGGGGAAATCCCAGTGCCTAAAAAACTGTGTCACATAATGCAATGTAATTAAAAAAAATAAATTAAAAAAATGAAATTAAAAAAAAAAAAAGGAGACAGAAACAGATCTCCCATTCAAAGGTTCACTCCCCAAATGGCCACTATGGCTGGAGCTGGACCAATCCAAAACCAGGACACGGAGCTTCTTCCAGGTCTCCCACAGGGGCCCAGGGGCCCAGAGGCTGCGGCCATCATCCACTGCTTTCCCAGGTATATTAGCAGGGGGATGGGTCAGAAGCAGAGCAGCCAGGACTTCTACCAGAAAAGGCTACCTTCTTTAACTCTTTTTTTTTTTTTCATTTATACATATTGTCTTTTTTTTCCTTTCTTTAAAAGATCTATTTATTAATTTATAAAGTCAGAATTACAGAAAGACAAACTTCCCTCTTCTACGGCCATATCACCCTGAATGTACCTGATTTCAGAATTACAGAAAGACAGAGAGACAGAGAGAGAAAGAAATCTTCAATCTGCTAATTTATTCCCCAGACGGCCAGATGACTACCCTGTGGCCCAAAATTTGGGCTATCTTCTGCTGCTTTTCTCAGGTCATTGATAAGGAGATGGATGGGAAGTGGAATAGCTGGGATATAAAATGGAATGCATATGGAATGCCAACATTCCAGGAAGAAATTTTACTCAGTATGGCAGAATGTAGTCTCCTCTCTTTTACTCTAACATGCAACCATAGACAATACACTCACCATCAAAACTTCCACGAGACTAAACTAGCAAGCATAGCAAGCAAAGTGTCTGACTGGGGTACTACCATCCCTTTTGGGCAGCAGTTTGAGTCCTGGTTGCTTCACTTCTGATCCAACTTCTTGCTAATGCACTTGGGAAAGCAGTAGAGGATCCTATACCCATGTGGGCCATTTGGGGAACAAACCAGAACATGGAAGGTCTTTCTCCATCTCTCCTCTGTCTCTCTAACTCTGTTTTTCAAATAAATTGGAAAAAATAAATAAAAAGTAAACTATAGCTGATAGCATAAACCTAAAGTCATAACAAAATAAGAGATACGCATTCTAAACAGATTTTCAAAATAATTCACCTAGATTACTATAACTTCTATATCCTCTTTCCTCTCTAAACCTATGTGTACAATACTGCCGAAAGCAAACTAACAAATTCCTATGTAATTCAGAAAACTTTAGTGACAAAATAAGGTCCAAACTCCTCACCTCTGAAAGGACTTCTTCATCCTTCCCATATCCAATTTCAACCTCACTGGTAACTATTTCCCTTAAAATGCACATAAAACAATATATTCCTCCTCCACAATATCTCCCAAATTACAAAAGCAGAGCAGTATTTTCAACTGAGTAGAAGGAAGAAACCTTGAAAGTCATTGTGTATACTAAAAGTTTCAGAAAGAAAAAACAAAACAAAAAAGGATTTTTGCTGTGCAAGGAAGACTCTTTCCTAACCAACTTCCATCTTCCTAGTCTTACTTCATCCCAGCAAGCCTTCCAACTAAGTAAACCTACTATTTACAGTAATAGATACCAATGACAATAACTACTTAAGGGAGTAACCATTTATACTAATTCATTTCCCAAAGGATTATCTCTTAACCATTATTTCAGTACCTTAAAACACATCATAGAAGGTACATTGATATAACTCAATAGACTACTTGGTACATAAAAGAATAAATGAAGCTGGGCCCGGCACGAAAGCATAGCCATTAAGGTCCTCACCTTGAATGCCCAAGATCCCATACGGGCGCTGGTTCTAATCCCAGCAGACCTGCTTCCCATCTAGCTCCCTGCCTGTGGCCCGGGAAAGCAGTCGAGGACGGCCCAAAGCCTTAGGACCCTGCACCCGCATGGGAGACCCAGAAAGAAGTTCCTGGCTCCTGGCTTCAGATCAGCACAGCACTGGCTGTTATAGTCACTTGGGGAGTGAATCACCAGATGGAGGATCTTCCTCTCTGTCTCTCCTCCTCTCTGTACATCTGCCTTTCCGATTAAAATAAATAAATCTTTAAAAAAAAAAAATGAAGCTTTGTGAAACAAACTCAACTCACAGTTTCCAATTTAAAGACATTTCAGTGACAGGCATGACCTATCAGCTCCCTAGCCGAGTTTCCTGTCTAAATCATAAGGCATAAGCAACATCTATGTTTCAGAAAGGTCTTTAGAACCCAGTTTCCCAGTTTAATGTAGTCCATTTTGACCCAGGTTCTACTAGCTGAATCAGATGCACCATACAGGTTTTTCAGCTCACTCAAGGTATAGTCCTCCGTCCACTGCCTGTCCACCACATGTTCCTGTGTGTGAGGAGATAACTACAGAGACTGAGTATGGACTACTTTACAACCAAGAGAAAAAAAAACACAACATCCTCTCTCAGCCACAATGCAAGTAGCAGCAACTATTAACAGCAAACTAGCTAATGAATTAAAAGATAATCAGACAGAATTGCCCTTATACAGACAGCCGTCTGCTTCAATAACTGAAGCAGGGATTTCTTCCGCCCTGATTTTTTAAATCACTAAGTAATGCTTTTTAAATTTAAATACTTGATTGCAACTCTGTATTATTTATGAGCCATTAAAAACACACCAGCACCCAAGTTATTTCAGCACAAATAATAAGGGAAGTACAAGGGCTCTAATCACCAAGAGGAACAGAAGAGGCAAAGCTACTGACAGCACGCTTCCCTCCGTTCTGTCGGGAGAACACTGGTACCGAATGGCACCAGCAATTCCAGTATGAGACAGCAGGCACATGACTGGCAAGGTGACCGATGATCCCAAAGAAAGAAGAACATCTGTAAAGAAGCACTCCTCAATGGGGGAAGGCACTGGAGGGACAGAGATCTCAAAGTCTTTAGGATATTCAAATGAAAACATGTTACCAACTCCAGGTTTTAAGTCAGTTCAAATCCTAGCTCTACTGGTTACATCTGCGAGACCTTTAGCAAAATTCTTAGCCTCTCTGATTCTCTCAGCGGTAGAATTATTAAAAACAAAACAAAAAGTAGCTGCCACTTAATGAATACCAACTCTGTTTGGCAGTAGACTTGGCACCAAACATATGTTCTTTATTTCTTGTACTTCACCTTCTAAGGAAAGATTATTTTTCTCACATTACAAAAAAGAAAAAAATCCTGCATTCTTCCCAGCACATAGCATGGGACCCATAAAAGGAGCTCAGGAAATCATATTGTGTAAGTTCAATCACCATTTGAAAAGCAATTCAATCAAAAAGCAATCAAATCCCACAAACAAGTTTTGCAACATTACATATCATAAAAATGACTTTTATTAGCAGTACTCTTGAAGTATCGTAGGCTCATCACCTATAACTATTTAAGATACCAAAGTATGATTCATCCAATATCTCTCTCTCACACACACACACACACATACACATAAATACCCTTTCTTGGTTAAGTATTAAAATAGACCAAATAGAAAATCCAATATGAAAATAATATTTAATTGAATCTGAATGCCAAATATTAAATATTTACCTTGAAAAGGATTAAAGACCTCACACCTCAAGGGAACAGGTGCAAATGAACAGACCAAACCTCCCAAAAATAATTCCCAGAAGCATCTGTTATCCTGAAGTAGTCAGCAAACCATTTCCCAGAATTGACAGCATATTGCCAAAATCTCACTGAATTTAGGCAACAACATTTGCTAACAGGAAAAAAAGAATCACTCTGGTTCTGGAAGTACATGCTACTTTCCAGTTAAGCCACAAAATAGGTTCATTTCCTTATTACTAAAACATTGTACAGAAGGCAAATATGAAAAAAAAAAAAATCACAGAAACTTTGAATGAAATCTAAAACACTACTCACAACCCGATTCCAACAAGCTCAAGAAAACCTATGAAAATACTTTTAAGCTAATAATACATATAAAATTCCCCAAATTTACTAATTGACGGAGGATGGAAAAGAGAGGAAGCAACAGTCAGCATTTAACCAGGCCTCCTGAAAGTCAAGAGCTCTAAAATCTGATCTCAAAATTTAACCTCTTGCTGTTAAAAGAAACAGCTCACAAAGACCGAACAGTTCAAGTATCTCTCCATCTACCCACTTTTAGCACAGCTATTACACTTACCAGACAGCAACACTAAACCTCCAGCACACACACACACACACACAAAAACCTCAGTGCATCCACAAGGACATTTGTGAGGCAAGTGATGCAGGAATGGGGAGGGACAGGGAATGGCTGGAGTAGTTGGGAGGGAGGAGACAACTGCAAGCTACAACAATGGGAAACTCTGAATCTAAACCACAAAGGCTTCCCACACAACAGGATATCAGGGGAAAGACAATTCGTTTTCACAAACACCAAGAACTCTGCTGACAACGGCAGATAAAGTTAAAAAGGTGGGGTCTCCAACTAAATGCAAGCAAAATAAACTTAAGAAACTCACTAAAAGTAACTTGAAAGGACACACCACAAACTTTACTAGGAGCTTAAGAAAAACAATCATGAGGTTATTTCCTCTAGGGGCATTCCTGCCAACAGAGGTTATCCAACAATGAGGCTCCAAGGGTGGCAGCTACTTCCCAGGAAGAGTCAGCTCTGAACAAGTCCTTCCCACTACGGTCACAAAGGACAGCTAGGACAGGATCCTTTCTTTTTTTTTAAGGGTTTTTGAGAATAAGCAAAACGATTTTTTTTTCAAATTCTAATAATTCCAACATTATCTTGAGTCCATCAAATCATATTGACAGACAAAACTCTAAAACAGATCGAGCTATCAAAGAAAAGTATTATTATGTGAACAGAGAGTTGTGGGAATGAAGAAAGGCAATTTAAAAATGCTTAGAATCCAAAGCCCCTTAAGCCCCAAAGTCAGGACAGTGAAAGATCTCCACCCTTCTTGGTGAAGACACCAAGTTAAACCAAGAACAAACAACTGGCAGCGTTCCCCACCCCCCAAGCATGTGATCAATCAGCCCAGAACACAAAGGCCCAAGGGGACCAACACACACCCTTCCATGTATTACTCGTGATTATAAAACAGCTTTTTTCAGACAAATTGTTTTATAAGCATTCAGATGAAAAATTTCACCAGCAGAATCCTTGCAAATGTGAGGATTTGCTGTATTTCTATGGGCTAAAATATATGACTTGACTCAAATATGATTAAAATTTATCACAAAAACAGGAAAAATAAATAAAATTTATCAGTAAAATTAAACAAGCACTGTGCAAAAAACTAATTGAATACTTACATTACCAATAATATTAAACCAGTCTTTTGGTAACTGGTAAAGTGTTAATTTAAAAAAAAAAAAAGATAGCATTGCTTTTCCTGTTAACCATTATCATTCTGAGGTCTCCTAATGCCCAGTAAAGGAGAGGAAAGTAGCACCATCTCTAAGTGCAAAACACAGCATTGCTACAAATAGGTGCTAAATGCAAAGCAGAATATACAAATATCAAGGTCAAACTCCCCAACCTTGGCTGCTAACAATGACTGTGGGGCTAATGGAACTAGGTTATGGAAGCAGTCATAGAGCTTCAACTGGTTATAGAGCTTCCTGGTTACAGTGCAACTAGTTAACAAGACGTCACATCTCACACAAGTGAGGGAGAAGCAATCTGTAGGGAAATCTCACCCTAATTGTAATATCTTTTGAAGTCCTTCAGAAAACACTTTTGTAAAACTCCAATGGGCCTGGCACCATGGCTTAATGATTAAATCCTCATCTTGCAAGCAAGCACCAGGATACCATATGGGCACCAATTTGCACCTTGGCTACTCCACTTTCCATCCAGCTCCCTGTTCATGGTCTGGAACAACAGTAGAGGATGGCCCAAATCCTTGGGATCCTGTACCCACATGGAAGACCCAAAAGGATGCTCCTGGCTCCTGGCTTCAGATCAGCTCAGCTTTTGGACATTTTGGTCATTTGGGAAGTAAGCCAATGGATGGGAGATCTCTACATCGCTCCTCTCTGTAAATATATCTTTCCAATAAAAATAACTAACAGCCAAAGCAGGGCTGATCCAAAGCCAGGAACCAGGAACTTCCTCCAGTTTTTCATGTAGGTGAAGGATCCCAAGGATTTGAGTCAGCTTCCACTGCTTTCCCAGGTCACAAGCTGGATTAGAAGTGGAGCAGACAAATTCTGTCAAGTCAAATGCCAAGACCACCTGGAGACTGCATACTCTGGGAGTGGGTGTGGCCTAGTAGGGAAATAGTGGGCACCTCCCTCAGGGTTACCACCCTCACGGGACAGCACGAAACCCAGGCTAGGAGCAGGGGGGGCTAGACAGAAAGGCACCTGCCAGTGGGTGTATGGGCTGGATACTAGGTTGGTTGGGTTGAACTAGGCTTCAATGTCCATTGACGTGTGTGAGAGCTAAATGGGATGTGGGACAGAATGGACAAGCCTGCGGTGCATACTGGCAAGCATGGGAACCAGGGTAGGGGGCAGAACTGGTAGGGGTTTTGGGGAGTCGCCCCAACTAGGCTGCAGCTCCAACTGGTTTGCATGAAGACCGAGTATGAAGTGGGTAGAATCGAGCTGGACTACAACACCCGTTGGTTCACAAGGAAGACAGGGCTGGAAGCCGAACGGACCCAGCAATCGCAACAACCAGCATATGCATAAGCTGATTGGTGTGATGAACAGTGTTGGAGTCTGTACTAGCAAACTCACTCAAGAATCAGATCTGGGATCAACTCAGATGAAGTTTCTTTGGATATTTCTCCAGCTGAACTGCTGATCTTGGAACCCCAACCATCAAGAAACTGTCAGCCAGTGGACTCTGAATATGTTTCATTGCGGTTGGGACTGTGAGATTGGCAGCAATTAAGAACTGATGAACTATCAAAACTGTTTGAGCAGGACCCTTGGAGAGCGCCTCATGTTGGGGATCGGGGATGGGTAGGAGGTAGGGTAGGGCTTTTCCCTTTGTTACTCCCCTAACCCCAGATACAGGGCAAAATGATTATATTAGTGTGGAAACAATGATATTACCCACTTTCACCCTGTAGCCCATGACCCTTTGTACCCTAATAAACTAAGATTATTTTAAAAAAAGAAGAAGAAGAAGAAGTGGAGCAGACAGGGTACAAATCTGTGTCCATGTAGTATATACTAGCACCATAGGCCCCATGTAGTATGCTGGCACCATAAGCAGATCATTCCACCATGCCACTGTGCTGGCCCCTAAATATATCAGAATTTTAGAAATAAAATTTCAACAAATTGCACTTCAACAAAATTTTACAAATTGTATCTTTCAAGTACTTTACAGGGAATACACACACTTTAATATGCCAATTTGTGACTAACAAAGGTCTCTAAAAAAAGATCACCAGGAAGAAGTATCTGTAAGATATTAATAAAGCAACTGTTGAATTCCAAGGTTGACATCAGCCTATGTATATGAAGGGAAAAGAACAAAACCAAGAATACCAGGTGGTTGAATGAGCACAGAAATGTAGAAGGATGCCTCAGAAGCAGACAAGCAGTTCAATCTAAAAGCCTTGTCCAGGGTCAGGCACTATGGCTCAACTGGCCAATCCTCCACCTCAAAGTACCAGGGTCCCAAATATGGGCACTGGTTCATGTCCTGGCTGCACCACTTCCCATCCAGCTCCCTGCTTGTGGCCTGGGAAAGCAGTCGAGGATGGCCCAAAGCTTTGGGACTCTGCACCCGCGTGGGAGACCTGGAAGAGGCTCCTGGCTTCGTACTGGCATAGCATCGACCGTTGCTCTCACTTGGGGAGTGGGTCATCGGACGGAAGATCTTCCTCTCTGTCTGCCTCTCTGTATATCCGCCTTTCCAATAAAAATAAAATAAATCTTACCAAAAAAAAAAATCTGCCTTTCCAATAAAAATAAATAAATGTAAAAAAAAAATGTCTTGCCCAACTCTAATAACCTTGTTACGTGTCTCCAGTTCTCTAACATGCAAGACCCCAGGGGGGTTTTAGGTCCAAAGACATTGTGCTAATAATATCCTGGGGAAGAATTCCAAGCCAAGAAAGGTCCCCAACCCACCAATATCCCAGAAGAGGGACGGGGGGGGGGGGGGGGAGCAATGGTAGGCAATTCTCTGATCTATAAAAACTCCAGTGTAACAGACTATACTCTAAGCTGTTTGCTGAGACCCACACCTATCCTGTCAGATGTGTTCAGAAATTTTTACAGGCATGCTTACTACTACTCTGTCTCACATTTGAAATTATTTTCTAGATTAAAAACAAGGATCTTTGATTCATCCTGTCTTTAGATATGAGATAAACCAGGTAGCTAACCTAGGGTCAGGAACTAGCAGCAACTGCCCCAATCCCACCTTGCCCTGTGTAATCCTAGCCACTTACCAGTAAATCAATCCCTTTCCCAGGGATACAGGTCTCCTTTCCCTGGGATTTAGGGAAGGGCAATGTAGCTATTCACCTTCTGACTTTACAGAAAAGTCCAGCAACTCGGGAAGGGCTCTGTCCACTCCCCAGAGCCCACGAGGGCAGGTAGTGAAGATGCTCTCTTGGCTTTTGTTCCCCCCACTCCTTTTCTCTCACTCCACTTCTCTGCCTGTGTGTGTTTGCTTTCTCACCACTTAAATATACTTTACTACTGTGTATACCGCATATATGCCTGTAGTTAGAATGTTTCTCTATGTAAAAGACCTGGATTAAAATTAAACCTCACCTCTCCTACAGAACCAACTTTCTTGACAAGAAATGCTAGTGAGAGAATACAAGCTAAATCTTCTTTGCTTACATCCCACACCTCTTTTTTTTTTCCAAGTTTTGTTTTATTTCAATAACATACATCCAAACAGACACAGAGGGAGATCTTTCATCCACAGGTTCACTCCCTAAATAGCCAACAATGGCTGGAGCTGGACCAGTCCAAAGCCAAAAGCTTCTTCCAGATCTCCCACATGGGTGCAGAATCTTAGCTTTCCCAAGAACATTAGCAGGGATCTAGATGGGAAGTAAAGCAGCCGGAACTGAGCCCATCTGGGATGTAGGTACCACAGACAGCAGTTTTATCTGCTTTGCCTGACAGCGCCAGACCCTGACTCACACCTTTTCTTATTGGTCTCTACTACATGCAGCAAAGGGCATAAGACAATGTTTACTTTAATTAATATTTTGCTTCTCTTAAAAGTCACAAGAGTGTCACAAGACGAAATTGCAACACTCTTAGTTAATAGACCCTACTGGATTTTATTTGTAATTCATGAATCAGGGTAACTTCCATTTTTTTGTTTGTTAGTTTGTTTTAAAGATTTATTTATTTGAAAGGCAAGTTTTTACGAGAAGAGGCACAGAGAAACAGATTTCCTATCTGCTGGTTCACTCCCTAAATTCCCACAACAGCCAGGGCTGAGCCAGACCAAGCCAGGAACTCAGCTGCAGTCTCCCACATGGGTGGCAGGATTCCAACTACTTGAGCCCTCACCTTCTGCCTCCAGAGACTGCATAAGCAGGAAGCAGGAGCTGGAAGTAGAGTTGGGACTTGAATCTTTGCAATGAGATGTGAGCACCCCAAGTAGTGTCTTAACCACTGCATCAAATCGATAGTGTAGTGGCTAAAGTCCTCACCTTGCACGCCCAGGATCCCATACGGGCACCGGTTCTTTTCCCGGCAGACCTGCTTCCCTTCCAGCTCCCTGCTTGTGGCCTGGGAAAGCAGTCGAGGACGGCCCAAAGTCTTGGGACCTTGTACCTGTGTGGGAGACCTAGAAGAAGTTCCTGGCTCCTGACTCTGGATCGGAGCAGCACCAGCTGTTGCGCTCACTTGGGGAGACAGAAGATCTTCCTCTCTGTCTCTCCTCCTCTCTGTATATCTGACTTTGTAATAAAAATAAGTAAATCTTAAAAAAAAAAAAAAAGAATGCCTCAACTGGAGTCCTGACTGCACAATTCCACGGCAGGCCAATGTGCACTGTGAAATGTAGCAGGTGACAGGTTCAACTAGGCTGCCGTTCCTGCTGGTGTGCACAAGGGCCAGGTCTGTGCCAAGCTGGGCTAGGCTGGGCTGCAACCCATCAGTTACATGGGATGTGGGGCTAGGGACAGAACTGACTGAGCAACCACAATCACCAGAGTGTGCATAGGCTGATGTGGGTGATGAAGCAGACCTGTCAAGTCTGGGCTCCTCCCAGGGGCGGTGTCTTGGGGGAATCCCCAACTGGACCACTAGACTCAAAATTCTGGCTACAGGGGGAATCACAGAACTTGTATTCCGAACCTGGAGTGCATGTATTACACCTGAGCCTCCTTGATTACTGATGCCTGTGCAGTGGATGGCATGCCCGGTACATAATAACCAGCTCATTTGGGCCTGCAGAGGACGGTGAGCTCCAGGAGAGAAGGGGAAGAGTGAAATGGGCTCAACAACTCTTCTGGACAATGTTTGGCAGCAAGGATCTGAGTGGATACACTAGGGTGGGCCTTGACAATAGGGTATCAGTAGAGCAGTGAAACCAACTGTATCTCAGAACTACCAAAAGTACTCAAAAAATACCCTCAGAACAGTGTTCTCCACATCAAGGTCTCTTTTCTTTCTTTCTTTCTTTTTCTTTTTTTTTTTTTTTTTTTGTTGTTGTTGTTGGAAAGGCAGATATACAGAGAAGAGAGAAAGAGAAGATCTTCTATCCACTGATCACTCCCCAAGAAACCGGAAAGGCCAGAAATGAGCCAACCCGAAGCCAGGAGCTTCTCCCAGGTCTTTCATATGGGTGCAGGGTCCCAAGGCTTTGGCCATCCTTGACTGCTTTCCCAGGACACAGGCAGGGAGCTGGATGGGAAGCCAGGACTAGAATCAGTGCCCATACAGAAACCCAGCGTGTACGAGGTGAAGACTTTAGCCGTTAGGCTACCATGCCAGACCCCATATCAAGGTTTCTAAGATGGCATCAAGTAGACATTCCCATCCCCAAGTCCTGATGCAGTTTGGCAGCTGGGAGTAGCCACTTTCTCCTCCCTCGCACCCTCCCCAATACAGGAGAAAAAGGAAGAAGAGGAAAATTGGAAGCATTTGTCCCACCTACCTTCCCTTGTACCTTAACCCTGTCCATCCTATTCAGTTGTTCTCATGGGCCTGCATTCTTGTCAACTATGTAAACAATGTTAACAATGAAATTAGATATAAAAAACAAAAGAGAAGGAATGAGGCTTCATGAGGAACTTAATAAAGTTAGTAGCACATTTTAAGAATCTCAAGGACAAATAATTTTTTTTGTATATAATACAATGATACAATATCCAGAGCAGATATATTCCATTGAAATGCTGCTACGCAGGAACTAATCCACATCATGATAAAGATATTCAGAATATTTTAACAACACAACACAAAAACAATGGCTTCGTGAATAAGACAAACAAGAAGCCATTAAAATTACTCATCCTCAGAATCAAAAGCAGGAGCCACGAACAGCCTCCAAGTTCAGAGAGGTTGGGCATAATAATGCTTACATAACCACATAATAATGTCATCCCTAAAAACTGTGTATGCAGAATTTGGTATGTTTCAGACGCATTAGGAAATGGCTATTTAAAAGAATGCTGATCTTTTTTTAAAAAAGCAAAACTTTATTTCTATCATAAACCTGAAATCCATGTAAAAAAATTTTGAAATGAGGGCAAAGTGGAAAGAAAAAAAACGGGAAGAGCGGGCATTTGGCAAGGCCATTAAGACACCACTAGGGAGGCACAAAAGTTTCAGTGCCTGGGCAGAGTTCTAGCCCCACTCTCCACTCCATCTTCCTGCTCACACATGTGCAGAAGGGAGCAGGTGGCTGTTCAGCTAGCTCGGTTCTTTCCATCCACATGGGAGACCCAGAAAGAGATGTGGACACCTTCAGCAGCTCCTGCCGATCCGCCAGGGAAATAGCCACCCACATTGGAGAATCAGATGAAAATTGTGGCTCCTGGCTTCCACATGCCCCAGACCTGGCTGTTGTGGATATTTAGGGAATGAACCAGAAGATAGAAGATCTCTGACTTTGTCCCTCTATCTAAGAGATAATTTTAAAAGGGGAGGGGGCTGGTTCCATAGCATAGCAAGTAAAACCTCCACCTACAGTGCTGGCATCCCACTTGCTGCCAATTCAAATCCAGGATGCTCTACTTCTGATCCATCTCCCTGCTAACAGTCTGAGTAAAGAATGGAGGATGGCCCAAGTGTATGGGCCTCTGCACCCACATGAGACCTGGAAGATCTTGTCTCCTCCTGGCTTTAGCCTGAATGTTTCGGCCATTTGAGGAATGAACCAGCCGATTAAAGATCTCTCTTTCCTTCTTTCTCTGTAACTCTGCCTTTCAAATAAAAAATAAACTTTAGGGCCCGATGCGATAGCGTGGTGGTTATAAAATCCTCGCATTGCACTCCTGGGATCCCATATGGGCACCGGTTTTAATCCAGCAGTTCCACTTCCCATCCTGCTCCCTGTTTGTGTCCTGGGAAAGCAGTCGAGCACGGGCCAAAGCCTTGGGACCTTGTACCTGTGTAGGAGACCTGGAAGAAGCTCCTGGCTCCTGGCTTCAGATTGGCTCAGCTCCAGCCATTGCAGCCACTTGGCGAGTGAATCATCAGACGGAGGATTTTCCTCTCTGTCTCTCCTCCTCTCTGTATATCTGACTTTGCAATAAAAAAAAAATTTTTAATCTTCAAAAAAGAAGAGCAAATAAAGATAGGTGGTAAAGTAATAAAATGAAACTATTGATCCTTTGTTATCTTAAAATGACTCAAGATTCTACATCAAATTTCCCATCTACCTGAGTTATATATTAAACATTTTTAATTCATTATGTATTTACTGAACATCTACTATAAGCTAGATATGTGCTAATATTAGATATAAAAAGACAAGTCATGAGCCCTTCAAAACGGTCACTAACGAGAGAAACAGAAATAAGAGATATGAACAAAGTACCTTAGGAAATCTGTAGAGGCTATCCAGAGGAAATAAGAGCTGAACTTAGTTTTAGCATCATTGTATAATAATTTGGCTGGACTTTCTCCTTAGTTCCTGGGAGAAACTCTTGGAATTTCCCAGGTGACACAAGTGTCTTTGTTATTTATGCTGGGCGCCCCTGGGTTTATGCTTCCCAGGCGACGCGTAATAAACCCCTAGACTGTTTCAAACTGGGAGCTGACTACTGCTAGAAGAAGGTCGGGGCTTTCAGTCACATGCCACCAGCCTGACCTCGCAGTGGTGAGGGCTGCAGACCCACTCAGCTCCAACCTCGGTCAGTGATTCCATCAGCCATGCCAATGGAATGAAGTCCCAGTAAAAACCATGGACAGTGGGGCTTGGTGAGCCTCACTAATTGGTGATACATATGGATTGTCAGGTGACACATCCTGACAGCATGGAAACTTAAAGCTTGAGACTCTCCCAAACTCTCGCCATATGCCATGCCTGTTCTGCTGTTCAGGTTTGTATCCTTTTGTTATTAGGAAACTGTAATCACTGGGGCTGTTATTGTGGATTAAGATTAAGAAGGAGCCTGTAACACCAGCATCCCATAAAGCGGTGCTGGTTCATGCCCTGGCTATTGCACTTATGATCCGGTTCCCTACAACCGTACCTGGGAATGTGGTAGAAAATGACCCCTCAGTACTTGGGCCCCTAACACCCATGTTGGAGACTCCGATGTTGTGCCAGGATCCTGGCTTCAGTTTGGCTCAGCCCTGGATATTGTGGCAATCTGGAGAGTGAACCAGCAGATGCAAGATCTAGCTTTCTGTCTCTCCCCCTCTGTAACTCTGACTTTCAAAACAATAAACCTTTTTTAAAAAGTTTCCTAACTTTTAATGTTGCACATTTTCAATTTACTTTTTAAAAAAGCATTATTTACTTTTATTTGAAAGATAGATTTTTACAGGGAAGAAAAGACAGAAAGAGGTCTTCCATCTGTGCTGATTCACTCCCAAAATGGCCACAATGGCAGGAGCTAGGTTGATCCAAAACCAGGAGCTTCTTGCAGGTCTCCCATGCTGGTGCATGTTTGCAAGGTGCAGATCCAACCCACATGGGCATCAGTTGAACTATCCTCCACTGCTTTCCCAGGCCACAAGCAGAGAGCTGGATAAGTGTAGCAGCCAGGATAGAAATCAGTGCCCATAAAGGATGCCAGCACAACAGGTAGAGGCTTACCATACATACTATTATGTATGGTAATACAGGCCCCCCTCTAAATTAAATTGAATTTATTTATGTGTTTGTATGTGTATTATAGAGACACAGAAAGATTTCCTAACCTGTTAGTTCATTCCCCAAATACTAACAAGTTCTAGGGCTAGGCTGGGAGGAAACTAGGAATCCAATGTTCCTTGCAGGTGCAGAGACAGCTGACTGAAGCATCACCTGCTGCCTCCTGGGGTGTGTATTAACAGGAGTCTGGACCACAAATGGAGGAGGCTGCACTTCAATATGAGATGGAAGTATTCTAAGCAGTGCCCACAAACATTCACCCCTAATTCATTAAAATCGGAACAATCACTTAACGTACAAATCTTATTATCTTCAACAGAAATAGAAATCCTTTACCTTAATATTCAATATGTTCTCTCTTTAATTGCTCTGCTGCCAGACTAGCAAGTAATTTTCAAAAGTATATTCCAAAAAAGCATATTCCAATACTTTGCATTTTTTATGTGAGCCAAAATTTTAATAGCTTTTATGTAAGATGAAAATATAAAATTTGTGCATTTACATGGTTGCATCAGAAGTGTCTGTGGGGCCAGGTGCCATAGGTTACACCTCTTCTGCATCCCGCATGGGCAACAGTTCATGTCCAACTCCCTGCTTATGGCTTGGAAAGGCAAAAGAGAATGGCCCAAGTCCTTGGAACCCTGCATCCACGTGCGAGACTCAGAAGAAGCATCAGCTCCTTGCTTTGGGATGACCCATCCCTGGTCACTGCAGCCATTTGGAGAATGAACAAACAGATGGCACACTGAATGGTAGCATAGTGGCTAAAGTCCTTGCCTTGCAAATGCCGGGATCCCATATGGGTGCTACTTCAGATTGTAGCTGCTCCACTTTCCTTCCAGCTCCCTGCTTGTGGGCTGGGAAAGCAGTCAGGGACTGCCCAAAGCCTTGAGACCCAGCACCCTCGTGAGAGATCCAGAAGAAACTCCTGGATCCTGGCTTCAAATCAGCTCATCTCCAGCCATTACAGGCACTTGGGCAAGTGAACCAGGGAATGCAAGATCTTTCTTGTTAGATTCGCCGACCACCTGTGAAGGAACATATCAGTTCAGGAAACTCCGTTCACAGGCCTTTCTCTCCCATGTTGTGGAAAGACAGACAGGGAGAAGGGGGGCTGCAAAGGAACAGAATGGCAAGGGAAGAAACATGCAGAGGGTTTTAAATCCTCCTCGACACGGAAGCTGAGTAGGTGTCGCTTCAGCCCTTATTACATGAGGAGTATTGGCTTGTGTCTGTCAATGGTTCAGCAGTGGCTCTACTACCTCAGGGGTGTACCGAATTTCTGCTGTCCTTTCCATGTTCCAGTCTGAGGTCACAGTCACTTGCTGGGTTCGAGCGAGCTTTGTCCTCCTCTCCATAATTGCAGCAACCATCATCTCTCTGTGTCTCTCCTTCTCTCTGCTAATCTGACTTTCCAATAAAAATAAATAAATCTTAAAAAAAATTTTTTTTTTAAATCTGTGCCTTAAGGGATGCCAGTATTGCAGGCTATGGCCAAAACCGCAATGCCCCTAATGTTGGCCCAATTTTATTGTTTTTCTTTTCTTTTTTTAATTTTTAAAGATTTATTTATTTTTATTGCAAAGTCAGATTTACAGAGAGGAGGAGAGACAGAGAGGAAAACTTTCCATCTGATGATTCACTCCCCAAGTGGCTGCAAGAGCCAGAGCTGAGCCAATCTGAAGCCAGGAGCCTCTTCCAGGTCTCCCACACAGGTGCAGGGTCCCAAGGTTTTGGGCCAACCTTGACTGCTTTCCCAGGCTACAAGCAGGGAGCTGGATGGGAAGTAGGTCTGCTGGGATTAAAACCGGTGCCCGTATGGGATCCCAGGAGCACATGCTAGGCAAAAACTTTAGCCACTAGACTACCACACCAGGCTGTTTTGTTTTTTGGGGTTTTTTTTGTTTTTTTGTTTTTTTTTTTTTTTTTTTTTTTTTTTTTTGCAAATCTCAGAGACAAAGACAGAAAAAAAGAAAGGTAGAGGCAGAGAGAGAGAAAGAGAGAGTGAGTTTGCATCTGCTGGATCACTCCACAAATGCCTGCAAAACTTGGGTTATGCCAAATCAGGGCCGGAAGTCAGTGAGACAATCCAGGTCTCACCTGCTGGTGGTAGAAACCCAACAACTTGAGTCATCACTGTTGTTTCCCAGCACCTGCATGGCCCAGAACCTGGAATCAGGAACTAGAGTTAGGAATCAAACCCAAGCACTCCGAGGTAGGAAGCGTGCATTCTAACTGCTATGCTAACTACCCACTTCAAATCACACCTCTTGGTTTGAAAGAACTCTATAATTTCTTGAAAATCCCACAAAATAAGACATTCCATTTATGCATAAGGAAACTCAGAGACATTAAAAATTTTCCCAAGGTCAAAGGCTACAATGAGTCAAAATCTATTGCAGTCTAGGACTCTTCGTAAGGCTATACAGATCTCGAATAAAAACTTTCAAGGACTGCAAATAAAATTTCTCTGTAAAAACTGTGATCAGTGGCTACAGATGGTATGGAGTTACTATAAAAAACATATAGTAGTAGATGATGTGATGATGAAAATATTTGGTATTCTGAATGAATCAACACGAATGTTCTAACCATGACATTACGCTGTAGTTTTACAAGTTGTTACACTGGGAAAAGTAGGTAAAGAGTAAATCTGTATTATTTATCATAACTCCAAATGAACATAGAATTATCTTTTCTAAAAAAAGTACAACTTCTAACAATATGTTCTTTCTTTCTTAAGCCAATTTAATTTTTAAGAACCTTACTTGAATTGAATAGGAAAGTTCAGATAGTTAAAACCAAACAGAATCATGCAGAACAGCTTTGGAATCCAGGACGGTAGACTTCAAAAGTGGGGAAAGTCCCGCAACAAAGCTCCAAAACCAGCCAGAAAGACCCAGAGAAACCAACAAAAAAAGCAATGAGATCAGTCAAGACAATCTAGGAAATAACAGAAGTCACGAAAACTCGCCTCAAAAAGATGCTCTAGCTTTCCTCAACCCACCCAACACTTGACTGCAATCCAACTTACAGAAAGACAAAGTGTGTGTGTCACCTTCAATCTGAAATCCACAGCCGCACATTTCCAAAAAGTCGCAAATAGGTTTTTTCCTTTTGTGTTGTTTTGTTTTTTTCACTACTCACGAAGTGCCTGAAGCGTCAATCACTTCCTGCTTCTCCCAGCTTCGGGACTTGGCAATCAGAAAAACATTCACGTTTAGGGCAGGTCTGGCTGGAAGGATGAGCTCATCCCTTGAGCGGCGCACCTGATCCTGAAGCAGCTGCTCCTCCTCCACACCGAGCAGGTCTGTGTATGTTTAAAGTGACACCTACAACCTGTGCAAATGCTCTGCCGGAGCTGAAACCAAGTCCTCCCCTCTCCACGCCCAGAGCCTTGAATCATTTCCTGCTCCAGCCGCTTCACACGGTTGCTGAATTCAGACAGCAGTGGCACCAGCTGCTGCTACTGTCACGGCTTCAGTCACAGCTTTGATGCAGGTCAGGCCCTGCACCATTACCCTTGGAAACGCTGTGCTGTTTGCTTCAACAATTCTTTGCCCACAGTCAAACCCTAACAAAATCACTAATTCTTTCAGAATTTACAACCCATTTTCCTGAACCAGGAATGCATTTGCTCTGCCTGCATGTATAAATTAACCAAAGCAGCTAAACACACTGTACAGTTACAGCCCAGAGTTACAAACTTCAAAGTTTCACTACCTTCAAGAAAACCTTTACTCTGCACTAATCGTTCGAATCAGAGCACATCCTTGCTAAGATGTCAAACTGGGCTTTCAACTGTAACAACAATCTAAGAACCTTTCCCACTTCAGCCTCACACAGGATCTCCACAGTATTTTTTACTTCAGCCAGATAAACTTCTAAGATAAGCAATGGGCTATTAAAGAGGAAATGAGACAGAGAAACACCCAATTCATTAGTGGTTACCTTTGAAGGAAGTCTAAGGACTCAATAAGGGAAACCCACTGAGGGCTGGTGCCATGGAGGGGCAGGTTCAAGTCGCAGCTGCTCCACTTCCAATCCAGTTCCTCCCTTCTGTACCTGGGAGGGCAGGGGAGGATGGCACAACTGCTTAGGCCCCCTAAGGTTACATGGAAGACCCAGAGGAGGGTCTGGCCTCCTGGCATTGTTCTGGCCTAGCCCCAGCTATTGTGGCCATTGAGAGAGTGAACCAGGGGATGGAAGATCTCTCCCTATCTCTTTCCCTCTCTCTCTCTGTCTTGCTCTTTTCGTAATTCTGCCTTACAAATAAATAAATTTTGAGCAAGAGAAACCTATATATCAAAAGACACAATAGGGCCCAGCATGATGGCCTAGCGGCTAAAGTCCTCGCCTTGAACGTGCCAGAATCCCATATGGGCACCAGTTCTAATCCTGGCAGCTCCACTTCCCATCCAACTCCCTGCTTGTGGCCTGGGAAAGCAGTCGAGGACAGCCCAAAGCTTTGGGACCCTGCACCTGTGTGGGAGACCCAGAAGAAGTTCCTGGCTCCTGCTTCAGATCTGCATAGCATCGGCCATTGTGGTCACTTGGGGAGTGAATCATTGGACGGAAGATCTTCCTCTCTGTCTCTCCTCCTCTCTGTATATCTGACTTTCCAATAAATAAATAAATCTTTAAAAAAAAAAAGTCTGGGTCTCAGGACAGGGGCGTCTCATGCCTGGATCCCAGATGACAGCCACCATGTGCACGTGGTGAGTTGCTCCCGGGCCTGCCTGGGCTCCAGGGGTCCGCTCCCTTCGGGGTGAGTACACCGAGAGGAGAGGCCTCCGTGACTGGGCAGGTCCGGGACCCACCCACCGCCTTCATTGGGTGGTGAATGGGATTGGGGAGGGGCATGACCTTGGGCCTGGGAGTTTAAACTTCCAGCAGCCTCCTGGCTGCTGGTGGGTCTCAGTACGGGGCGTCTCATGCCTGGATCCCAGAAGACAGCCACCATGTGCACGTGGTGAGCTGTCCCCAGGTGGTCAGTGTGCCATTTGGTGCCATGCTCCGCCTGCTGGCTGCCCGGTCGGGGAGCTCTGGGGTTTTAGTTCTTTGAGTTGCTGCTTAATTAGCTCCAGGTTGAACCCATTTTGCTTCTAGGACATGAAGCATTCGTAAAGATTCCCAATGACAGTAACTCTTCCTTTATAAAACTTGTAATCACTGAAGAATGCTGCCCACCAAATACCAGTCCATGCAAAAGCTATGGCTCATGGCTTGTCCTGCAGAATCATATCATGTTACCTGACATGATGATGGATCAGGAGAAGGGTCACATTAAGCAAGCCATTACATTAACTAGCACTCAAGAACCATAACGGGGGGTAAATTCTGTGAGAGATGTGTGGGCCACACCCTGTGGAAATTCTAGCCCCACTGGTTATCTCAAGAGTTGGGGTGGTGATGGACTAAGTTAGGTGTGACCAAGGAGCCTGCCATCAATCACAGGTAAAGGAACCCCCCAACCGTCTGGACTGGTCAGGCAGCAGCACCCGAATGTGCATCCTGATTAGGGTGTGGGGTGGGCCAGGCTCATACAAGGCCAAACGGAAGGCCAGACAGCTCCGGGCACTGGCCAAAACCCAATGGCATGTATGAGACCTGGGTCTGGGAGTGGATTAAGTGGAGGAACTTGGGAAACTCCCCTGGCGAGTCATAGCTCCCGCTGGTGAACATGTGGTCCAGACCTGGGGTTCGGACAAGCTGGGCAAAGCAGCTCCAACAGCTGGCAAACGTGTCAATTGGTAATGGAATTGGATAGACCAGGCAGGACTGAGCAAACCTTAGCCCACAAGCAAAATTAGAAACCAGGAGGGAGCACAGGTCATGCCGGACTAGGCTCTTGCACCTACTGGTCTGCATGAGCCAGGGATGCTAAGCCACAGTGTCTAAGGCAGAGGTCGGCACAGGTGAGGGGCTGTGCCAAGCTGAGTCAGAGCAACCACTGGCATGTATGAGATCTATGGCTGGGAACAGGCCCGGCCGGGGAACTAAGGGGACAATCCTAGCTGGGTTGAGGTTCCCATCAAGGGGCGTGTGGGCTGGAATGGGGGCTGCGTTCTGAACAGAAAATGGTGGTAGTCTCCCTTGGCACAAGTGTGGACTGGGATTGGATGCACCGAGTCGGGCCAGACCCCAAAACCCTCTGGTGTCCTGGAGGACCGGGATAGATGTGGGATGGACTAGGCAAGGTCTCAACCCCCTACTGAGCCATGTGTGAGTCATATGTGGGTATGGACAAACCATGGCTGGGCTGAAATATCCAACAGTAAGAACCAGTTTGAGTCGAAGGCCAGTCAGAAAAAGCCACTGTTCCTGCTAGGACAGGAGGTGGACTGAGTAGGGCTGGCTCATGGACCCACTGGTAAGCGTAAAACCTGGCATTGGGAGAGGTTCTGATGGAGGAGCCTGGGCAACTCTTCTGGCAGGACACAGACCCGGCAGGAAAGCACAAGAAACATGACAGGAAATAGCCCAGAAGAGGCCATGGAAAGTTACCCATTGGCATACATTTGGCAGGGGTCGGGGAAGACCAGGCTAAATCTGTCCACGTCATCCACTGGCAAATCCAAGCACCAGAACAGTGTGGGTCGAACCAGGTTCAGTCGCAACAAAGACTAGCACACAATATGGAATGCCAAGGTGAGGTTGCCTGTACCGGAGGGACCGCAGCACCCAACCAGCAAGCGTGAGAACAAGGAAGGGAGGGGGCAGAGTCAGCAGGGGAATAAGGGGTGGTTCCTCTGCTGGACAGCTACTCCCACTGGAGAGCATGAACTGGGATGGGGGTAGACCAGACTAAGTAGGGCTACAACACCTGTACGTCTCATGTGGACTAGATCAGGGAAAGGCCAGGCTGGGCTGATTATTCCTACTGGTGCAATCTACAATTAGAGTGGGTGAGGGTTGTTTGGGTGTAGCCACAGCATCAGCTGGCAGAAACTGGCACTGGGGGCTAATTCTGTCAAGTTAAACTGCAGAACCACCTGGAAAGTACACAATCTGGGAGTGAGAGACCTGGGAGGGAAATAGTGGGTTCCCCCCTCTTGGGTTACCACTCCCACGGGAGGGCACGAAAACTAGGACAGGGGCTGGGGTGGCATTCAACAACACCCATGAGGGCTTGATTATTGAGCTGGTTAGATGGATCTAAGCTTCAATGCCAATTGCCATGTACAAGAGCCAAGGGGGATGTGGGACAGACTGGACTGGTCTGCTACACATACTGGCAAACCAGGGTAGGGAGCAGGCCTGGTGGGGGTTATTGTGGGTCGCTCCAACTAGGCTGCAGCTCCCACTGGTTTATGCAAGAGCCAAGTATGTGCTGGGCAGAACAAGGCTGGACTGCAACACCCATTGGTTCCAGTGGAAGTCAAAGTGAAAACAGAACCAACCCAGCAATTGCAACCACCAGCTGATCGGGGTGATGGACTGTGCCGGGCCCTGTACTTGCTGGCACATACAAGAATCTGGTTTGAGAACACCTCAGACAAAGTTTCTTTGGAGATCTCCCCAATCGAAATGCTGGACTCAGAACCCAAACCAAGAAAAGATAGAAGACAGAACAGGTCAACCAACCATCTCAGCTATATCTTGGCAGTGAAATACGGGTCAAACAGAGACTCTATGATGGACTATGTCAATCAGTGGATTCTTCAAAGACCTCATAGTGCTTGAAGTGGCAAGATTGGCAGCGATTCATAACTGTTGAAATATCAAAACCACTTGGGCAAGAACCTCAGAGTATACCCTACATCCAGGACCTGGGGAAGGTGGAAAATTGGGTGGGCCTTCTCCCTTAATACCCCCTTTAAACATGAAGGGAAAAATAATAGTCTTACCCACATTCCTGTAGCCCTTGAACCTTTTTACCCTAATTAACTATGTAACTATTGTCAAAATACAAAAAAAAAAAAAAGGACATACAATAATGTGAAAAGGCAGCCCATGGAATAGAAAAAAAAAAATTTGCAGATCACTTATCTGATAATGGATTCATGTTGTCAGACAGGTTTTTGTTAACTAAGATACCTAGGAGAAACAATTTAGAAAAGAAGAACATTTATTTTGGCTCACACTTTGGAGGTTCATGGTGCAAGAGCAGGTGGCCAAGGCTAGCATTTACAGAAGGCTGGCGATGGCAGACAATGTGCAAAGGAAGGATCAGAGAGAAGCACAATCAGCTTACACATCCAACCCTCTCTCCAAGGCCTCACAGCAGATCCACCATAAGAACAGGTCTCCATTATTAATCCACTAACTCTTAACCTAAGACTGCAGGGTTTAAATACATGCAGGAGTTTGGAGAGCCAGATTCTATCCAAACCATAGCTAAACTCGGGAGCAGAGCGCAATTTAACAATGGAATGGGGAGGCAGGCATTTTGGCCCAGCAGTTAGAATGTCAGAGCACCTGAGTTAATGCCCAATTGCACCGCGTTGCCAATGCAGAGCTGAGGAGGCAGCAGGTGAAGGCTTAAGTAGATGGGGCTCTGGTGGGGAGCCTGGATTAATTTCCCACCTCCTACCTTCAACTCAGGACCCAGGCGTGACTGTTGCAGGCATCTGGGGAGTGAACCAGATGATGCGATCTCTGTTTCTCAGTCTCTCTGTGTATCTCAATTAATTTAAATCTAAAATTCTGAAAAACTCATTAACGTTTTAATGATCATATATGTTGAAAAAATTGTGCGACAAGCAAGATTAATTATTTATTTGTATTATTATTTTTATTGGAAAAGTGGATATACAGAGAGGAGAGACAGAGAGGAAGATCCTCCATCTGATGATTCACTCCCCAAGGGGCCACAACAGCCAGAGCTGAGCCAATCCGAAGCCAGGAGCCTCTTCTGGGTCTCCCAAGTGGGTGCAGGGTCCCAAAGCTTTGGGCCGTCTTCGACTGCTTTCCCAGGCCACAAGCAGGGAATCGGCCACAAGCAGAGAGCCAGATGGGAAGTGGGGCTGCCGGACTTAGAACCAGCGCCCATATGGGATCCCAGCATGTTCAAGGAGAGGACTTTAGCCGCTAGGCCATCGTGCTGGGCCAGCATTAATTTATTTTTAAGGCTTATTTATTTGAAAGGCTGAATTAGGAGACAGCAAGAGAGAGATCAATCTTCCATCAGCTGTCTCACTCCCCAGATGGCCTGAAAAGCAAGGACTCTATGTCACTGAACAAACTACTCTAGCAGTTAATATACTTTTAAATTAAGAAAGATTGAAGTAGGTATCATCACTAGAGTTTGATGGGAAAAAGGTGGCTTAGCCTAAAAAAGATAGCTCCAAATACTAAAAATGGTAGCTTAGAAACAGGGAGCAGCACTGTGGAGTAATGTGTAAAACCACCGCCCACAGTGCTGCCATTCTATATGGTCACCAGCTCAAGTCTCAGCTGCCCCACTTCTGGTCCAACTCCATGCTAATTTACTTGGGAATGCAGTGGAGGATGGCCCAAGGAGTTGGGCAGTGCACCCACATGGGAGACCTGGAAGAAGCTCCTGGATCCTGACTTCAGCATGCCCCAGTCGTGGCCACTGCACCCATTTGCAAAATACACAAGCAGAAAGGTAGCTCTCTCTCCCTCTTTCTCTCTCTCTTTCTTTATATTACTGCTTTTCAAATAAATAGTCTTTAAAAGGAGAAATCATTAGCTATAAGTCATATTCTGCACAGTTTGCAGTCTGCATTAAATTGTATTACCCTTACACTTATGGTTTATTTAGAATGGGTGGGGATAAACATAATAGAAAATTAAGAGATAATCCTTCAGAGGAATAAACGTGCTTCATTAGCTGTTGTAAAAATTAAATAGGTTATGGGCCTCGTGTGGTAACCTAGCGGCTAAAGTCCTTGCCTTGTACACTCACCGGGATCTCATATGGGCACTGGTTCTAATCCTGGCAGCCCTGTTTCCCATCCAGCTCCCTGCTTGTGGCCTAGAAAAGCAGTCAAGGATGGCCCAAAGCTTAGGGATCCTGTGTCTGTGGGAGACCTGGAAGAGGCTCCTGGCTCTCAGCTTAGGATCAGCTCAGCTCAGGCCGTTGCAGTCGCTTGGGGAATGAATCAGTGGTAGAAGATCTTTTTGTCTCTCCCGTTTATATATCTGACTTTCCACTAAAAAAAAATTTTTTTTAATAGATTATTATGTGTAGGGTGTTGAGCATAGTCCGTGGCACATGGTAAATTCTCAATAAAAGATACATAAACTTTCTCCATTTGCTCATACTTTGCTATAACCCCTTTTAATAAAATAAAAATAAAAATTGGCTTAATACAAACACAAAAAATATTTTAAATAATTATATAGAGTTCGCAAAGTAATTCTGACAATTACGACATCTCAGTAAGGCAAAAGAGAAAACTAAATCTCAATGCCTATTAAATAATAGCTGCTATGCCAAAAACTGACACGTATTGATTCTCTTAATTTATTCAGGAGGGTTTGTTTGTTTTTTAATGTTTATCTACTTTCATCTGTTTGAAAGGCAGAATGACAAAGAGAGACAGATCCACTGGCTCACTCCCCAGCTACCCAAAGCAGCCGGAGCCGGGCCAGGAGAAGCCTCAGTCCAGCACCCCATCCAGGTCCCCAGGTGCATGGTAGGGGTCCAAGGACAAACAGGATCACCTGCTGGCCTTCCAGATGAGGCAGGAGGAAGCTGTACCAGAAGCAGAGGTGTCAGGACACACACCAGCCTTCCAATAGAGGATGTGGGTATTCCAACCAGTGACTTAAGCTGATCGCCAAAAGGCCCACCCCTAAGTGGGTTATTACTACCTATTTTCACAGATGTGGGGACTACAGTTCAAAAATTTTTAGTAATAAATGTGCAACTTTTCAGGAAAGTCTAAAAATTAGAGGACTAAGAACAGAATTCTGAAAGGCTCCAAAGAACACATTCTTGCCACTAAAATAATTTTAAGTACTGTGAAAGACAATCTCTCCTTCTCTCGTTTGTTCCTACAGTCAAACAATCAACTCAATGGTACCAATCACACTGTATTAAGGTTGTGATACAAAGATAAGTAAAACAGCCTCAGCCTCAGGGGCTAAAACCCAGACTGTAAAGAGAAGCAGAAGGAGGTATATCCAGTACAACACAACACAATAAAACCTCAGTGAGAATAGTGTAACCAGGATGGGATTCAAACACATTGGACAAATACTAACTCCGCTTAGCACAATCTGAAGAGCAAGGCAGAAATACCATTTAATCCAACCCAATTAATAAATATGACTACAACCAGATAAAGAATCACTATAAAAAAAAAAATTTGCCAGTATTGTGGAGCAATTCTAGCCACCATTCATGATGCTGGCAAACTATATGAGCACCACTTTGAGTTGTGGCTACTCTGCTTCCAATCCAGCTCTCTGTTAATGAGCCTGCAAAGACAGAAAAATATGGACCACAAACTTGGGCCCTCACCTACATGGCAGACATGAATGAGTTTGTGGCCCTTCCTTTGGCCGGACCCACCCCTAACTGTTGGGGTCATGTGGGAAGTAAACTAACAGGTGGAAGATCTCTAAGTGTTTCCATGTGGCCAGGTCAAATTAGGAGCCTAGAACACTATACTTGTTTCATACATGATTGACAGGTACCCAAGCACTTGAGTCATCATCGCTGCTGCCTCCCAAGGTATGTATCAGCAGGAAGCTGGAATTAGAAGCAGAGATAGGATTTAAGCCCAGACACTGTAATATGGAAGGCAGATATTGTGTCTTAACAATTGTGTTAATTGTCTGGTCCCAAATTAAAAACTGTTGAAAATATGACTAAGTTAGTGACTAGCTTCACATTAACCTACATATTATAATTCATTTTCAGCATTACTTCTAGTGGGAGCAATATTGTTTTTCTATCAGTTAAATGTTCTTTTCAGTACTTTATATTATTTCCCTAGCTCCATAATCAAACATTCTTGCAGTCAATACTGTGATGCAGTGGGTAAAGGCACCACCTATAGTGCTAGCATCTCATATGGGAGGGCACTGGTTCTTATCCCAGCTGTTCCATTTCAAATCCGGCTCCCTCCTAATACACTAGGAAAGCAGCAGAGGATGGTCCAGGTCTTCAGGTCCCTCCAACCCACATGGGAGAACTGGTAGAAGCTTTCAGCTTCAGCTTAACCCAGTCCCAGCCATTTTGGCCATCTGAGAAGTAAACTAGTGGGTGAAGATGTCCAAATCTCTCCCTCTCACTGTTAACTCCACCTTTCAAATTAATAAATAGATCTTTTTAAAAAAATCTATTTTTATTGGAAAGTCAGGTTTACACAGAGAAGGAGAGACAGAAAGATCTTCCATTCGCAGATTCACTTCCCAAGTGGCTGTGACAGCCAGAGATGAGATGATCTGAAGCCAGGAGCCGCAGCATCTTCTTCGAGGTCTGCCACGCAGGTGCAGGGTCCCAAGGCTTTGGGCCATCCTTAACTGCTTTCCCAGGCCCCAAGCAGGGAGCTGGAAGGGAAGTGGAGCAGCTGGGATAGGGATCCCGGTGCATGCAAGGTAAGGACTTTAGCCATGAGATCCCAGTGCATGAAAGGTGAGGACTTCAGCCACTAGCCTATTCCGCTGGGCCCAATAAATAAATCTTAACAACAACAACAACAAAGACAAGCGGCTAAAAGTTTTCACCTTGAACACACCAGGATCCCATCCAAGACCAGTTCTAATCCCAGCAGACCTGCTTCCCATCCAGCTCCCTGCTTGTGGCCTGGGAAAGCAGTCAAGGACATTCCAATGCCTTGGGACCCTGCACCCATGTGGGAGACATGAGGGAGGTTCCTAGCTCCTGGTTTCTGATCAGTGTAACACTGGATGATGTGGTATTTTGGGGAGCGTATCACTGAACGGAAGATCTTTCTGTCTCTCCTTCTCTCTGTAAATCTGACTTTGCAATGAAAATAAATAAATCTTAAAAAAAAAAAGACATGCTCACCCTAATCAATTATGTCAATGTCATCAACTATTTTTTTTAAAGGAAGAAAAAAGGCATTGAAAAAGGAAAAAAAAAGAAGACATTCTATCTTGGTAACTAACTTTTCCTCTCAGTGCTGTGCTGCCCAACAGAACTTTCTCTAGTAACAAAAGTATTCTACAAGTACATTGTATAATGTTGACTGCATGTGGCTACTGTGCCAAGAAGGGGCAAGCATTGCGGCACAGCAACTTAAGCTACTGTTTGAGTTGGCCACATCCCATAAGGGAGTGCTAGCTGGAATCCTGGCTGTTCCACTTGTGGATCAGCTTCTTGCTAATACACCCTGGAAGATGGTGGGTGCTGGCTCAAGTGCTGGGGTTCCTGCAACACCCATGGGAGGCCCACATGGAATTTTAGACTTCTGGATTAAGCGTGGTTTGACCCTGATTTTTGGTACGCATTTGGAGAGTGAAACAGTAAATTAAAAATTGTCTTTATCATTATCTCTTTTTCTGTCACTTTGCTTTCAGATAGAAGAAAACAAATGAGCATTTTTTAAATGCCTCAGCAATACACTGAAAAATGAAATAAACCAATATACAAATCCTTGAGTAAATTTATATTAAATATAAGTGTAAAGTATAAGTGCATGCAAAGAAAACAAGAAATCAGTTTATGTACTGCCATCTGTTCATAACCTCCTGAGAAAATTCACCTACCAATATTAGCTGATGGCATCTATAACTCCACTGGCAAATGCTAAACATAATCTGATAAGGTAGTACAATAAAAGCAACACTTATTTAGAAATCAGAACCCTACGGGTGATATCATGGCTTAATGAGTTAGGCCTCCACCTGTAGTGTTGGCATCTCATATGGTTTCCAGTTTGAGTCCAGGCTGCTCCACTTCTGATACAGCTCCCTAGTTAATGTGTCTGGGAGAGCAGTAAAAGATGGTTGAAATCCTTGGGCCCCTGCACTCACATGGGAGATCAAGAAGAGGCTGTGGGACAAGCCAAGCTCTAACTATAGTGTCAATTTGGGGAATTAACCAGTAGAAGGAAGAACTCTGTGTGTCTCTGCCTTCTCTCCACAACCATGCTTTTCAAATAAACAAATCTTGGGCACAGCACGATGGCCTAGTGGCCAAATACTTACCTTGCACATGCCAGGATCCCATATGGGCACCAGTTCTAATCCTGGCAGTCCCGCTTCCCATCCAGCTCCCTGCTTCCCATCCAGCAACCTGCTTGTGATCTGGGAAAGCAGCTGAGGACGGCCCAAAGCCTTGGGACCCTGCTTCCACACGGGAAACAAGGACGAAGCTTCTGGCTTTGCACAACGGCCACTTAGGGGGGTAAACCAGCGGATGAGTAATCTTTCTCTGTCTCTCTTTCTATCTGTAAGTCTACCTTTCCATTAAAAATCAATTTAAAAAACAAAGAAAGAGAAAGGAAGCCATGTCCTGTAACACAATGCCTGCATGGATTTCAGGCTCTCGCTCCTGACTCCGGCTTCCTGCTAATGTAGACCTTGCCAGTCACCAAACGATGACTTAAACTGGTTGGGATTCGTCACACTCTGCGTACCAGATCTAGACTGAGTCCCAGCCTCTGGCTCCAGCTCAGCTCTTGCAGACTTTTTCAGTCTCTACCTCTAAAAAAAAAAAGGAGATTGAAATAACATTTGTCCTGTAAATTAACATGGACAGTCATTTCTACCCCTAAAGTAATCACTTTCTGGAGCTTACAAATGTTAACAATTGCTGTTATGACTATTTTCCCAAGCATAGCTCCCTATACAATTATACACAGCATGAATATGGTAATTTACTCAAATCTCTGTATAACAATACAAACCTCAAATTTCACATTATGGTAATATTCAAATTAGTTTTCCATATGTAGTGTAAACATTTGAAGGAGAGAAATCTATGAATTAAAAAACAGTTATATCCTTAAGCATAAATTTATATCCTCAGGGACTGCAACCTGGATTTTGGTTTCCTGACTAATTTTACTTTCTTTTCTTTTTTCCCAACTATCTATTTATTTATTTTTATTGCAAAGTCAGATATATAAAGAGGATGAGAGACAGAGACAGAGGTGAAAGATATTCTATCTGCTGATTCACTCCCTCAGTGGTCGCAACAGCTGGAGCTGAGCTGATCCGAAGCCAGGAGCCAGGAACTTCCTCTGGGTCTCCCACGTGAGTGCAGCATCCCAAGGCTTGAGCCATCCTCCATTGCTTTCCCAGGCCACAAGCAGGGAGCTGAGATCAAAAGCAGTGCCCATAAGGGATCCTAGTGTGTGCAAGGCGAGGACTTTAGCCACGAGGCTACCACACTGGGCTCCTAGCAAGATTTAGGAACACTTCTTAGTTTTTTAAAAACACTAAGTCTATTTTTCCCTAAATTTTTCAAGTTTTAATTTTTACTTGTTTGTTTAAGAGACAGGAGAAGGCAGCAAAAAGAGGGAGAAACAGAGTAGATTCGCCCATCTCCTGGTTCACTTTCCCAGTGCTCACAAGAGCTAGGGCTGGGCCAGGCACCTCAATTCAGCTGGGCCTGGATTTCCACATGGATGACACTCCAGTTCTGAAGTTATGACCTCTGCCCCCGGTGCTCATGAGCAGGTGCTGTCCTGGCACTCTCGTCCAGGCACTCTGTTGGAGATGCGGGTATCCTGAGTAGGATATTAACCACTGTGCCTAAGGATTTCCCTTTTCCTTTTTAACAATGACAGAAATGTCTAATTCCATTCCCTAATCTGCCATTGACTATTTCTGTGATCTTCACATATCCATATACATAACTTCTTGAATGTGTTAAGCCTCAGTTTTGCCCTATTTAAAAGTAACACATTAGGACTCAGCACCGTAGCCTAGCGGCTAAAGTTCTCACCTTGCACATGCCCAGATCCCATGTGGGTACTGGTCCTAATCCCAGCAGCCCCTTCCCATCCAGCTCCCTGCTTGTGGCCTGGGAAAGCAGCTGAGGACAGCCCAAGGCCTTGGGATCCTGCATCCATGTGGGAGACTGGAGGAGGTTCCTGGTTCCTGGCTTTGATCGGCACAGTACTGGTCATTGAGGTCACTTGGGGAGTGAATCATCAGAAGGAAGATCTTCCTCTCTGCCTCTCCTCCTCTCTGTATGTCTGACTTTGCAATAAAAATGAATAAATTTTTTTTTAAAGTAACATATTAGGAGTTGGCATTGTGGCTTAGCGGGTTAAGGTGCCACTTTAGATATCTGCTATGCGCTCTGGGCAGGACCAGGATCAAGTTTTCCCTCCACTTCCCACCCAGCTTCCTGTTAATGAACACAGATGGTTGTTGGAGCACTTGGGTCCCTACCACTCTTTGGAGACCTGGATGGAGTTCCTGACTCCGGGTTTTGATCTGGTACAGTCCTGGCTATTGTGGGCATTTGACAAGTGAACCACTGATGGAAGATCTCTGTCTCTCCTTCCTTTTCATTCTGCCACACTAACTAATTAACACTGTTAGATTAAAAAAATACTAAGGTTACCACAACTACATGCAAATAATGAGCATGGCACATTAACAATCACTCAAATGATGGTTAGGCTATTAAGTTGACAATGCTGTGATGCTTTTTTCTATATTTATGCACTTATCAAAGAGACAGAGAGCTTCACTCTGCTGGTTTACTAAACAAATCCAGAGTGGAGCTGAAGTGGGATTGAAGCTGGGAGCCAGGAACCCAAGTTTTTTAAACCAAGACTGATGCCTACCAGGACCTGCAGCAGCAACTAGCTCCATATGCCACAGGAAGACGTCTGGCCTGTGAGATACGGGTTAAGATGTTGACATCCCAGACCTGGTGCGGCGGTAACCTAGTGGCTAAAGTCCTCAGCTTGAACGCATCGGGATTCCATATGGCTGCCAATTCTAATCCCAGCAGCCTCCCTTCCCATCCTGCTCCCTGTTTGTGGCCTGGGAAAGCAGTCGAGGACAGCCCAAAGCCCTGGATCCCTGCACCCACCTGGAGAACCAGAGTAAGTTCCTGGCTCCTGGCTTCAGATCGGCGCAGCACCAGTCATTGCACTCACTTGGGGAGTGAATCATTGGACAAAAGATCTTCCTCTCTGTCTCTCCTCCTCTCTGTATATCTGCCTTTCCAATAAAAATAAAATAAATCTTAAAAAAAATCGCAAATGAGTAAGCAAATACTAAACTGTGTTGCCTTAATGGAATACTAAGTTTCTTGGAAGAGATAGATGAATTTTTTTTTTTTAGATTTTATTTTTATTGGAAAGTCAGATATACAGAGAGGAGAGACAGAGAGGAAGATCTTCTGTCCAATGATTCACTCCCCAGGCAGCCACAACGGCTGGAGCTGAGCCAATCCAAAGCCAGGAGCCTCTTCTGGGTCTCTTCTGCACACAGGTGCAGGGTCCCAAAGTTTTGGGCTGTCCTCGACTGCTTTCCCGGGCCACAGGCAGGGAGCTGTAAGGGAAGCGGGGCTGCCGGGATTAGAACTGGCGCTCATATGGGATCCCGGGCGTGCAAGGCGAGGACCTTAACCACTGTGCCACTGCACCGGGCCCAATTTTTATTTTTTTTAAAGATTTATTTTTAATTGCAAAATCAGATATATATAAAGAGAGGAGGAGAGACAGAAATATCTTCCATCCAATGATTCACTCCCCAAGTGACCACAAGGGCTGGTGCTGCACCGATCCTAAGCCTGGAGCCAGGAGCCTCCTCCAGGTCTCCTATGCGGGTGCAGAGTCCCAAGGCTTTGTGCCTCCTCCACTGATTTCCCAGGTCAAAAGCAGAGAGCTGGATGTGAAGCAGGACTGCCAGGATTAGAACCAACACCCACATGGGATCCTGGTGCGATTAGCTGCTAGGCCGGGGTGCTGGGCCCCATTTGCAATTTTTAAAATTCTTTCTCAGGCTTGGCACAATAACCTAGTGGCTAAAGTCCTTACCTAGCATGGGGTGAGATCCCATACGGGAGCTGATTGGGATTATCGCTGCTCCACTTCCCATCCAGCTCCTTGCCTGTGGCCTGGGAACGCAGTTCAGGATGACCCAAGGCATTGGGACCCTGTAACCTACCCCTGCCCCTCGTGGGAGACCCGGAGGAGACTCTTGCCCCCTGGTTTTGAATCAGCTCAGTTCTGGCCAATGTGGCCACTTAGGGAGTGAATCAGGGAATGGAAGATCTTTCTGTCTGCTTCTCCATAAATCTGACTATCCAATAATAATAATATCAAATATAAATATACAGTTCTTTCTCCCAAACTACTATGTAACTCATCAGGGCCAGAACTTTGTTCATACTCTAGAGTGAAACACTTCTCTTAATACATTGTAACAATTTGTTTTTCTATTAGTTTCTCCTCCTACAGCCTGTGCAATTCTAGCCAAGAATTCGAGTTTTACTAATATTTTTAAAGGATTTATTTATTTTATTGTAACGTCAGATATACAGAGAGGAGAAGAAATAGACAGGAAGATCTTCTGTTCGATGAATCACTCCCCAAGCCGCCACAACAGCCAGAGCTGAGCTGCTCTGAAGCCAGGAGCCAGGAGCCTCTCCCAGGTCTCCCACACAGATGCAGGGTCCTTGACTGCTTTCCCAGGCCACAAGCAGGGAGCTGGATGGGAAGCAGGGTTGCCAGGATTAAATCCTGGCATGTACAAGGTAAGGACTATAGCCACTAGGCTACTGTGCAGGGCCCATGTTTTACTAGTATTTGTATTCCAGACATAAAAGTTTCAACAAGTGTTTGTCAAATCGGTAAGTAAATCAATAAACTTGGGTTTGTGTGTCTATGTGCGCACGCGCAGAATGCCCCACACAGTTCTCTACACATGGTAAAAATTGAGGAAATCTTGTTGACTTTATGCAGAAATTTTTTTTAATCCATCCACTAGACAAAATTTTATCTTTCCTCTCAAAACCACTTCTACTTTTAAGGCTTGGCTACTCCCGTAACAAATTAAAAGTTTTAGCAATATCAAATGAATGTGTTCAATAACCACATCTAAGCAAGCTAAAGAAGATTTAAAAGCCATTATTCTAATTAATGAATTTGTGAACCTCACCATGGAAAAACCCAGTTACATAATCAAGAGAGGTTATCCCTTGCAAATTTTTTTTTCTGCCCTTTTGGAGGTAAATTATCAGAAAACCTGAATCTGTATCCTGAAATGGATAAATTATTTGGTACGCTTGACTTGAAACTAGCTTCCACTAGAAGTAAGAGTTAAACAGCAAAGAAAGTGCTCCAAACCAACCTCCCAGATGCAGAATAAAGTCCTAGAGACTATAAGATTAAAAGTCCTCCCCTTCCAGTGCTTTCGATTCCTGGGAGCCTCATTTGACTTTCAAAAATAAAAAATCGAAACTTGTTCTGTACCCTAAAATAAAATCTCACTCCTGAAAAGGCAGATAACCTGAAATGGCACACTTGGGGAACCTGAGGGTTTTTAATCCACATAACCAAAACTATTCCTCAATTTACTGTGGAGCCTGCTGCTGCTGTAGCAACACTTGTCTTGGTTTTTAAGTTAAATCCGTAGAAAATCTGAGTATCCTGACTGCACATTATTTCACTACATCATCTACACTGATTTTGACACTGCATATGTAATTTCCTAAGTGCACTGTAAAGAAGTTCTACTCTTGAATGAATCTTAGCACACACCCCCTTCTTCCAAGTCAGCACACTCCAGAGGAAGTATACCTTAGTAGCTCTTTTTCTCCCGCCCCCACCCCATGCTTTATTTTAAAGCAGCAAGCATTCATTATCTCAATTCTTAAGTATCTCGGCAGAAAGAACCTTCCCAACTCACACTAGTTCACTGATACTCTCCCTTCCTACGCCAGAGCGGCCACGGCGCTCATCTCTTTGCAAAGACGGGGAAAGCAGGCGAGGAAGGTCCGGGACGTCACCATTCCCGCCACGCCATTTAGGATCCAGGTCCCCGACCAGCCTCAGGCGGAGCCGGTTTGGGGCGGTGGGAGGGAGGCAGGAGGGGTAGCTGCAAGGATCTGGTCCTCTCTCGTTCCCCTCAAAGATCCCCAGCCAGTGAAAAACAAACAGGGCCCAACCTCTGAGCTCCCATTCAATCAACATACCCTGCTCCTCTTCCTCCTCGTTGTACCCCGTTTCTTCCCACTTCTTCCCCCGACGTAGCAAGGTCCCTTTTATCCAGTTCCAAGTCTCAGTCAACACGCAGGTCCCCACACTGAGGCCCCCACCACGACACGACCCCTTGCCCTCGACAAACCCCACTACACCCGGGTCCCTCCCCCCGGGACCTCTCAGAAGCTCCAGCCCTCCCCGCGCGCCCCAGGGCAGACCCGCGTCCCGTCCCTTTACCTACGGGACCTGGGTCCTTCCCCAACTCGTCACACTCGGGTCCATTCCCCAGCGACCCGACCTTGCTCACACCCTCCACAAGAGCTCTCCCCAGCACCCCATTACCTCCGGCCCCGCCCCCCTGAGGGTGTCGCACTCACCGCTCCCGCCGCCGCATCCTTAACCGCCGCGGCTGCTATAGCTACGGGGAGCCAAGGCAACCAGCTCTCGCGACACTTTCCTCAACTACAGCGAGAACAGCCGAGAAGAGACTCCGGTAAGAAAGTAAACGAGTCAGCCTCGAGACGGCTAAGTATATCTCGCGATAGTACTGTTTAAAATGGCGGCTGCAAGGCGTTTCGGGGATGCTGTTGAAGGGGTAGGAGGTGGGGCACGGGCAAGGAGGAAGCTTCAGTGGCCGAACGTCGGAAAACTGGTGTAGACGGAACAGTCTGTCCAAGCTGAGGAAAGTTAGTATGGCAGACCCTACCCTGGGATCACCGTGGGAGATACAGCTTTCTTTTCCCATGTCTCAAACATAGAATCTCCTGTACCTCACGTTGGTTTTCCGGGCATTTTCCTTCTGTGTGCGTTGCTGTTGGAGAGGGACCTGGCAGGCCAGAAACTGACGTTCCCATTGCATTGACTGGCCTCGAAAAGTTTTCATTGGTTCATGCCCCACCCTGGTTTGCCAAAGGTGTTTGCCTCACAAAAATGTTGACCCAAGAATGTGCCACCCCAGTGGTTCCCAAACCGAAAGCAGAAAAAAAAAAAAAAAAATAACCCCACCCTCTGCCGCACACCTATCCTTGCAAGCGCCAGAACATCAGCTCAGGTGTGTCACATTGGAGGTGTTAGCAAGCAGCACTGATGTGTCATTGGAACTTGGCCATTGTTGGTTGCCACCCTATGGACACATCGGGGCCTGTTGACTCCACACTCTCCACTGAGAACTTTTGCCTCTCTCTGAGCCTGAGTGAGCCACTGAGCCAGGAATGAATTTAAAGAACTTTGGTTAACAAGAAAGATAGGTGTAGATTAATAGGGAATTCGTTTTCACTTCATAACTTTTTTTAAATTTTTATTTATTTTTTTTATTGGAAAGGCAAATATACAGAGAGGAAGAGAGACAGAGAGGAATATCTTCCTTTCAATGGTTCACTCCCCAAGCAGCCGCAACGGCTGGAGCTGCGCCAAGCTGAAGCCAGGAGCCAGGAGCTTCTTCCGGGTCTCCCACGCGGGTGCAAGGTCCAAAAGCTTTAGGCCGTCCTCAACTGCATTACCAGGACATAAGCCGAGAGCTGAATGGGAAGTGCAGCTGCCTGCCGGGATTAGAACCGGTTCCCGTATGAGATCCCGGTTCAAAGCTATCGCACTGGGCCCCGCTTCATAACTTTAATGGGGTGCTTTAGTATTGTCAGGTAGGGATGTATTATGAGCTGCATTAAACTACTTAAAATTTGCAAATTAACACGTTTTCCAATAGTTAAGTTGTAATAATTTATTTCATCCAACATGTTTATATCACTTCAACATGTAATCAATGTTAAGTTACTAATGAGATAACTGGATTTTTTCTCAATACCGAATTTTCAAGATTTGGTACTGGGCCCAGGACAGCAGCCCTAGCAGCTAAAGTCCTCAGCTTGAATGCGCCGTGTTCCCATGTGGGCATTGGCTCTAATCCTGACAGCACCACTTCCCATCCAGCTCCCTGCTTGTGGCCTGGAAAAGCAGTCAAGGATGGCCCAAAGCCTTGGGACCCTGCACCCACCTGGAGACCTGGGAGAGGGTCCAGGCTCCTGGCTTCAGAGCAGTTCAGCTCTGGCCATTGCAGCTGCTTAGGAAGTGAAACTGCAGATGGAAGATATTCCTCTCAGTCTCTCCTCCTCTCTCTAAATATCTGACTTTGCAATAAAAATAAATCTTAAAAAAAATTAAGTGTTATTTATTTAGCTTCTACAGCATTTGAGTTAGTAATGTCAAGAGTTCTTTTATGTAAACCACATGCCTTCAGCACCATTACCCAAAGTCACTGTGATTGCTCATTTGTTAGGCTAAGTGTGGTATTCAGTATGGTAGTACTGCTTTCTGAGCAGGTAACCCATTGGGTCTGGTGCAATGGCTCAATGGCCAAATCCTTACCTTGCAAGTGTCAGGATCCCATAAGGGTGCTGGTTCATGTCCTGGCTACTCCGCCTCCCTTCTAACTCCCTATTTATGGCCTGGGAGAGCAGTAGAGGATGGCCCTAAACCTTGAGACCATGCACCCATGTGGAAGATCTGGAATAAGCTCCTGGCTTCAGATTGGCTCAGCTCTGGCTGTTGCAGCCATTTGGGGAATAAACCAGTAGGTGGAATATCTTTTTCTCTTTCTTTCCCTCTCCATAAATCTGATCTGCCTTTATGATAAAAACAAATAAATCTTTAAAAAAAAAAAAAAGACTGAAAACTTGCTCCGGTATGGGATGCTGGCATTGCAAGTGATGACTTAACCCATTGTAGCACAATGTTAAACCCGGCCCCTAGATCTTCTCTTGCTGTATCCACAGAGAGCCGAGCATGCTCTATATCTGCCGCTGGTTTCTCCTTTTCCCTTCTGAGTTTCATCATATGGCTCTGTTTTGAGTGTCTATCACCTTTGACATTTATAGTCCTAAAGTTACCCTGGTATCATCTGAAAACTTTATTGTATGCTCTCTGTCATAATCAAAACATCCTTGAGTTTTCTCCCATCACGTTCCATTGCCTTCCTGATTTGCTGTTTGCCAATTTCTAATCAGCTACATAAAGAGCTCGCATCACCTTTTTGGTAATCGCAGTGTACAGTGGTTTCTTAGCTTTGCACATACATAGGTTGGCATGTGTGTTTGTGCATGAGTATTTGTCTCATGTGCTACTGAATATCTTTGCATATTCCTTATGAATGTGGTTTTGTGGGTGTGGATGTGGGTGTAGGTGGTGAAAGCAACCAGAGTTCAAGTCTGGTCTTAAAGTCTGAATAATGAATGTTTAGTATTTGGCTTTAATTAGTCCCTGTGCATTGTTGGCCTCAACTTTCATCTGCCCTCAAATATTAGAGGAAGAATGAGTTCATTTCCTTGAAGTTTATTGTTACTGTTGGCAGAGCAAACTCCATAAAAGAACAGATTCCCAGTGGTGCAAGGGGAGCTCTTGAGTTGGTGAGGAAGGATGCTTGGACTGGGGGTTAGAGTGAAGGATGGAAAAATAGATTTTTTCCCCCTTTTTTCTCTCCATTTCCATAAGGATAATGGATTAACAGTGGGAGTATCCTGCTCAGCATTCCCTCTCCAAACTGGAACTAGAGAGGAGAAACTTGATACAAATGAGAGAAGGAAGCAGATCACAGCTCCTCCGTTTCTCCATCCAAGGGGATGTTGATATCCACGTTGTAGTCTGCATGCTCGCCAGAACTCAGCCAGGGAATAGGGGTTCTATTGAATGAAGGCCTGTTGGACAGGCTCTGGTTGTATAGGACCAGAGGTTCGCTCAGCAGGGGCCCCAGGTCAAATTTGGGCATCTGGAAGGTCATGCGTTTGGAAGCCTTCTCATAACCACCATATGGCATTGCCGTCCTGAGAAGAAACACATTCATGAAGAATCAGAACACCACACACACACACACACATACACACACATGCACCAGAGCCTTATCAATGAGATGCTGCACAGTTTTAACAATGGGCAAGTCTGAATTCTAATTTAAAATTACTTCTGTATTCTTTGTTCTTCTCCCTTAGCACCCAATCTCCCTTTATTGTTCTGACTGTTACCCCCAAAGCTATTAATGAGAAAAATAATATAGTAAATTCTTGTGTCTCGTGGATAGTTGTGACCCAGATCAGCATGTCCAACGGAGTGACCCCAAACAGTGCAGATCTAAGATCTAAAGCTACCTTACGTTACAGTATAGAGATTCCCTTGTCTAATCCTGCTGATACCCACAATATTTCTTTGACTAAGAAGAACTGACATTTCTTGAAAAATTTAGGCTCCTTACAATCAAATACAAAGAACACCTCTCTAGCTCCTCTTTTCCATTCATAGTCTAGAGAGGCTCAACTCCAAAATAGATGACTAGAGTCTTACTAAAGCAGGATATAAAGGTTTGAAATATATCATATGTCACTTCCATTTTACATTCAAAACTCCCAGGACCCGGAATAGGGTTATTTAGCCCACAGAGCTAATTATTGGCCTAAGAATCAGAATTCAAATTCTGCCTCCTAACAAATTTTTCCTTTATCACATTGGCTGTGGTGAAACTGAGTTAGCGTTGAAATAACAAGGATCTTCAATCAGGGTACCTATATTCCCTGTTCCTCCTTTGAAATGCTTGAACTGTAGTCTGTAGTCCAAGAACACTAAGGCCACACACTAGAACACATATGATTCCTTCCCCAGCACCCCTACCTGTTGAAAGATTTATATTTGGGGAGTTCAGCTTTGGCTCCATAGGCCAGCAGGTCAATGCCAAGTTCCACTTTTTGCTGGGGGTCAACCCCCATGGCTCGGTCCCATGGGGAAATGTAAGTCTTGAACACAGTGATATGTTTTCCATCTCCACCTGTCTGGTCTCCTGGTAGTCATGGCAAAGGAAAGTCAAATAATAACAGTTAGTAGCCTAGGAAAGTTAGTCCCATGCCCCTGCACTGGGGGAGTTGGCCAGGGACTAATAACATCCTGGTCACTATGGAAGATTTGTTGTGTGATGGCAGCTTGGTCTGGGACTGATCTCAGAAGCCAACAAGATGGCTTGAAGATAAGCCTACTCAGTGGATTGAAAGAGTCCTTCAGGATGTTTCTTGGCTCCCCTCCCCATCCCCCGCACCCAGCCTGGGCCTCATTTCTGAGGACATCTGTGCTCTAGGGACCAAATCCATGACTCTTGGGTACAAGTACTTGCCTGATCCCACCTCGCCAGCCCCTCCTGCACCAGCAGCTCCTCCCCTGCCGGCATGGCCTCCAGCACCAGTTGCCCCCCCAGCTCCAGACCCAGAGCCTTGATGGCGCTGGTGGTCAGAGCCATACTGTCCAGCAGAGCTACTGTCCCCCGCCTGGCCTCCACCACTGCCCTTGCCGTAGGAGACTCCCTGCCCAGCTGAGCCCAGCTGGCCTCCCACTGTGGGAAGGAACTTCTGGAAATGATCCTGAAAAAAAAAAAAGAGCAAAGTGAGGAGAAGGATAGTTAGCAGCAGGTATTGGGAAACATGCAAAGACAGAAGGATGTAACATAGCAAAGGAAGAGAGAAACACAGACAGAGGCCCCTGTCAGAAGACACTGGCTTCCCAGAGACACCTCTCTCCAATAAATGGATAGTGGACAGACTACCTGACAGAGAGGAATTAGAGTCTCTTTAAAAGGAAAGACTCCCTTGCCTCACTCCCTCCTATTACAACTTGGGGTAGGAGCTGATTGCTCCTCCACACCACCCTTTCCTATTGTCACAGAAGCTAAAAGGACCAAGACTTCTGCTTCCCTCAAACTTGAGAGCATGAAGTTACCAAGGAAACTCAGTCTTAATTTGAAGAAATAGCGAGAGATCACTGCCCCCTTCCCTTGGTCCTTTTGTCCAACCACAAGAACTAACTCTCTTTCTCCCGTGCTCTCTCCCCCTCCCCCATTCTCTCCCTCTTTCTTGGTGCCTATTGAACCAAGACTTCTTGACAAGGAAAGTGTAGCAGGTGGGGAAAAGACTAGCCAAAAGGGCAACACTGGCTTCAGCCCCAAGGCTTAAAAATAACCCTGCCAACTCCTTCAGGAGTCTCTCCTGGCCACCTACCCCACTGCATATACCCCCACGCTCCACCCAGTGTAACCAGACCCGGGCACAGAGGAGGGATTTCAGCCTCCCTAAAGTTAGATACAACTGCCTCAGCACTTTTACTGTGCTCCCACACAAGGCCAGGGCCTGCTTCCCCTGGACCCATCCACACGAATCTATTTCCACTCTCTTCCAGCTACCGATGGTGGAATACACACTTTGTCTTAGCCAAAAGGTGGAGAAGCGATGATGGTGAAATAGGAAGACAGGAAATGGAGAAAGGTCCTTCCTCCTGAGCTCTGACATCCTGTGCCTGGCCCCTGGCCAATCCCTTCTTCTCTTTCTCTGGAAAAGGAGCCTGAATAGGAGATGGAGGCTTTTGAAGCATCTAGGGAAGAGGCTGACTCTAAATAAAACAGCTTAACCTGCCATGGCTATGAAAATTCACCTAACTTCTTCTAGGGTTGCCAGATTTGGCAAATAAAATTGGAGGACATAACGTAAAATTGAATTCCAGATGCACAACAAATACTTTAATTTTGTTTGTTTAGTATAAATATGCCCTAAATATTGCATGGGACCTATGCATGTGGAAAAGTATTGTTTGTTTACATTTGGAGCTTCAATTTGACAGAATATCTGTATTTTAAATTCAAATTTGACTTCTATGTCCGAATTTTGCACACAAGACGTAGCCTTACTTAAAAACTCTTTGTGGTATGTTTTTATTTCAAAATACAGGGCTGCGTATTCTGTGTTTCATCTGGGAAGCCTATCTTTAACGTTTACCCACACTGGAAAAGAATCATCTCTCAGGGTGTGGTGCTCCCCACCCCTTCTCTGGCTTTAGAGGGGAGACTTGAGTTTCAGAGATGGGCTGTAACATCCTGGAGCTGTTTTCTATTGAGCTCCTGTACCTTTGGGGTTGGTGAACTTTTAAATTCTCAAGAAGCACAGGTCAATGGTATTTTGGAGGGTCACTGCCTGCCAAGAAACTGTCAGAAAAGGCACTAGGCCTGGCCAGAGGGATGAAGTTGCAAACTCACCATCGAGCTGTCAGAAAACACGTCAGGATGGTTCTCGTAGATGAATTTCTCCACTCGCATTTGCCGCAGTTTGAACATCTTGGAGCCCCGGTTGGTGAGCAGGGACAGCTCCTCCAACATCACATCCCGTGGGACACTGATCTTCTTCCCCAGGTTCAGGCCTGAGCCCTCCTGTCGCCCTTTCAAGGAGGCAGGGAGGAAGGCCACAGAGTGAAGTCAGGCTTTCTGGCCTCAAAAGACAGACCCTGTTCGCAGCTGAGTGGGTGTGTGTGTTCTGGGGGAGCAGCTGCTGTTTTGGTGGTTCCTGATCAGATCTTCACCATTCTGTTCTTAGGGGTTCAGAATTGTGGTGACTGAAGGGGAATGGAGACAGTGGGGGATACTAGAGTGAAACAGTGGGTGTATGGGGTCAAGGGGCGTGGGCTTGGGGTACAGCATAAAAGAAGTAAAGGAACATCAAAGAAGGAGAAACTGGGGTGTGAGTGAGTGCCCTTGGTAGGACTTTCCTGCTCCCACAGAAACAACGGTTCCACTTGCCCATTCACCCTCAAGCCTACAAAACTTGATGATATTTCTGGGACCCTTAGATTAAGGATGCTCTAAATAAAAAGTCAGACACTGCTTACATGCAAACATGCCCTACCTCCCGTGAGTTCCATGATCAGCTTGCTGGATTTCCTCTTCTTGTTGGGGGCAGGGGTCCCTGAGAGCGGCATTGTGGACGTGGTGGCTTCAGACTGGATGGAGGGGAAAGAGTGGTGGGTGATGGACCAGCAAGAGCAAGTGTCTGCAGCAGGGCAGTACTTTTAAAGCTGAGGTTAAGGGCTTTGGGGACAGAATTTCATCAGATGTTTGAAGAAAATAACTGTTCTCCAAAAGGTGAAAATCCACTACTTTGGAGTTTCTGTTGTCCAGGGAAGCAGGGCTGGGAGTGTTGATGCACCCTTTATCCCTGTCTCCTGCCAACCTCTTGTGAGCTATTTACCTTTGAGCTGATGCTGGGGTTAGAAAGAAAGCGGAGGGTGGGCATATTCAAAAAAACAACCACAAAGCAGGCATGGCAATGCACCCAGGTTTTGTTGGCGTAACTTAAAGTTTTTATTTGCATTGGAACATTAGAATAGATGATCATTCTATGGTCTTGTCTTTCCTCTACCTTACCCCTTAGGCCCTGGGGGTTACAGAAATGTTCTGCCAAGGTTAAGGAAATCCAGCCAAAGACATTCTCCATAGGAAGGAAAGGTTGTTGCTCTGCCCTTGTGCCAGCTGGAACTTGGCCTGGGCGGACATGGCTATACAACTTGTCCTTTCAGTCACTCCTGCCCCAGACCACAGAGTGGAAGGAGAGGTTGGAAGACATTTGAACCTTGTTTCATGTCAGATCAGCAATATCATGGCAGATGGACTTGAGGGAAGGTAGGAACATGGTAGCAGCATCTGACAACGGAGGGGAAAATATTGGGAAAAACAGAGACTCCAGTTCATCCTCACGGAAATTGGCACTTAGTGAATTGTGGTCTTCTTCTGAGTCCTATCTCCCAAACATATCTGCAACATATCTGGGGGGTCTCATACCCCCTTCCTATTCTTCCAGTGCCTTTCCCAACATCTCCATTCTGCCCCCCCCCCGACAAAACACCTTGGCCCCTCTCCTTCCAAAACTTACCCCCACACACCTGAACAGCAGGGAGCCGAGGGTAGGAAAGGAGGGGGGGGTCACGCCCCCCAGATCAAGAATTATAACTGCATAAAGACATGGATAGCCACAAAGTTGGCTGCAGCCCTGGTAGCCTTAGAGCTGGAGACTTACCAGGTGCTCAGGCGGTGGTCAGCTCTCCCGGGGTCCAGCAGCTTTGGAGGACTGAGCTGCTGTGACCGGAGAACCCGAGCTGGGCAGGCGTGGGGGCAGCACTGGCAGTGGGGGAGGGAGGGTGTTTATTAATAGAAATGATGAGTGCAGGCAGCTCAAATGGCACAGGGGGCACTGAGACCCTGAAACCGGGATCCTGCCTCCCTGCCCCACGGCTGCAGAAGGGAGGAAAGGCCTTTGGGAGTCTTCCCCCAGAGCTGTCTGAGCCAGGGACAAGCCCGCCCACCCGGGGACTCCCCTTCTGTCTTCACTGGACTCTGAGATCCAAAGACGCCTTGGAGGAGAAATTGAAGACTGAGAGAGAGAGAGAGAGAAAGCAGGCAGCGGAGTGGAAGGGATAAAGAGAAAGACAGCCTGGAGAACCTGCTCTGAGGGCCACTGAGAACCAATCCAGGCTGGAGCTGGAGGGCCCGTGGCTGGAGTCAGGAGTGGGAGGGCTTAAGGCTCTGTGTTTGGGGACAGGAAGTCTTCCCAATGGAGCTGCTCCCGGATTGCTTGGTCTTTTCTTTGTGCAAATTGCATCTTGGCAGGATAAGGGATAAAATTTATCAGACCCGGTGCTTTGTGGGCAGTTTGGAATGATTGTGGGGAAGATGTATCTAGTTTTTCTGTCTGCTTGACTTTTTTTCCTCTTCAACTCCAGTAGGTTTAAGAACAAGTGAACACACCCGGGCTTCCTCTAACCCTCATTTGCTATTTGAGCCTAACGCGCAGGAGAGATGTGGCAGAAGCACAGCTAGGCTTTAGACCTGCGCCAGGCCCTCATCCTCTGAGATTCCTACTTAAGATTTTCCTCAAAAAGGAGCACACACCTGTAAGATTTGGCCTGTCCCATGTTCACCATGCCCAAGGAACCTCTATGTGGAACACAGGAAGCCCCCCTGGGAGAAGTCTGTCAGAAGCCTAACCGCTTCCTCAGTGGGTGTACTAACAGCCTAGGCCTTCCCTCACCTCCTGCGCAGGTTCTGGGACCAGCCGCTGCTGTTCCCCAACTGCAGCCACCACTGCCTCATTTTAACTGCTTTTACAGCTTCCCAGATACCCACTGCCCTTCAGTGAGCTCTCCACTCATCTTCACTTTACCCTTCTATTCCGTGATTTTTTTAAAAAAACGATTATTTATTTATTTGTTTATTTGAAAGACAGAATAACAAAGAGAAAGGAGCTGGCATAGTGGCTCAATGGGCTAATCCTCAAGGGGCTGACATCTCATATGAATGCTTGTTTGTATGCTGGCTGACCTGCTTCCCTTCCAGCTCCCTGCTTGTGGCCTTGGAAAGCAGTAGAGGATAGCCCAAAGCCTTGGGACCCTGCACCCATATGGGAGACCTGGAGGAGGCTTCAGGCTCTTGGCTTAGGATTGGTGCAGCTCTGGTTGTTCCAGCTGTTTGGGGAGTAAACCAGCAGATGGAAGATCTTTCTGTCTTTCCTCTCTGTAAATCCGATCTGCCTTTCTAATAAAAATAAATCTTTAAAAAATTAAGGGAGCAAAAATGTGGATGAGTTTCTAAACATAAGTTTCTGTGCCCTTAAGAATTCTCAAAACTGTAATTGGGACTAGGGGACTCTGGGTGTGGTAATTGACACAAACCTGCCCTCTGCTGGTTACATGGGAGCAATGAGACTTTTCTTCAAAGATGTGGGATTTTGTTTGTTTGTTTGTTTTTAAGCATAGGTAACTTAGTGGCTAAAATCCTTGCCTTGCATGTGCCAGGATCCCATATGGGCATTGGTTTGTATCCCAACTGCTCCACTTCCCTTCCAGCTCCATGCTTGTGGTCTGGAAAAGCAGAGGATGGCTCAAAGCCTTGGGACTCTGCACCTGTGTGGGAAGAAGCTCCTGGCTTCAGTTTGGTTCAGTTTTGGTTGTTGCAGTCACTTGGGGATTGGACCAGCAGATGGAAATTTTCTATTTGTATCTCCCTCCCTCTGTGAATCTGACTTTCCAATAAAAATAAGTAATAAAAATCTTGAAAAAAGGGGCTTGATTTAATTAGGGGCCCAGGAAAACAGTGGAGGATGGTTCAATGGCTTGGGACCGTGCACCCACATAGGAGACCCGAAAGAAGCTCCTGGCTCCTGGCTTCAGATTGGCTCAGCTCTGACTTGGGGAGTGAGCCAGCAGATAGAAGATCTTTTTCTCTGTCTCCACTCTGTAGATCTGACTTCCCGATAAAAAATAAAATTTTCAAAAGTGAAGAAGAAATTAAGGATTTCAGAAAGGGACTAAAGTGCTGGCACATGAAGTAAGCCTCCACCTCCAATGCTGGCATCCCATCTAGGTGTTGGTTACAGTCCTGGATGCTCCACTAATGATCTAGGTCCTTGTCTTTGGGCCCCTACACCCACATGGGAGGGACCCCCTATGTGGAGATCTTGATGGAATTCCAGGCTTCTGGTTTTTAGCCCCAGCCATTTGCAGTCATTTGGGGAGTAAAATCAGCAAATGGAAGATTTCTTTCTGTCTCTGCCTTTCTCTTATTCTGCCTTTCAAGTAAATATTTTTTTTTCTTTAAGATTTGATTTTTTGGGCCCAGCGTGGTGCAATGGTTAAGGTCCTCGCCTTGCACGCCCAGGATCCCATATGGGCGCCGGTTCTAATCCCAGCAGCCCCGCTTCCCATCCAGCTCCCTACCTGTAGCCTGGGAAAGCAGTCGAGGACGGCCCAAAGCTTTGGGACCCTGCACCCGCGTGGGAGACCCGGAAGAGGCTCCTGGCTTCAGATCGGCATAGCATCGGCTGTTGCGCTCACTTGGGGAGTGGGTCATTGGACAGAAGATCTTCCTCTCTGTCTCTCCTCTCTGTATATCTGCCTTTCCAATAAAAAAAATAATAATAAAATTTTTAAAAAGATTTGTTTTTTATTGGAAAGGCAGATCCTATTTACAGATAGAAAGCCAAGAGGAGCCAGGAACTTCTTCCCAGTCTCCAAGGCTCTGGGCCATCCTCAACTGCTCCCAGGCCACAAGCAGGGAGCTGGAAGGGAAATGGGGCTGCCGGGACACAACCCGGTGCCCATATGGGATCCTGGTGTGTGCAAGATGAGGACTTTAGCCACTAGGCTACTGCCCAGCCTTTCATTTCTTTGAGCATGCTTGCTTTCTCTTCATTAGTCTCCATCCCTTCTGATGAATCTTTCACCCCTGTGCTATCCCAGCTTTACCTCCAGTCATCAGTTCCCACTTTCCCACCCGCCCCCCGCGCCGCTCCCATTTAGTTCTCAAAGACTATTGAACATGACTGCTCCCTTCACGGAGCTGAGAGAAATGTTGGTGATCCAGAGCTCAGAGGGACTTTCCAGCTTATATAATTCTGTAAACAGAGAACTTGCCTGAAAATTATGAAGGAGGGAAAAAAAAGTATGAAGGAAACAAGCAGAATGTGGCTGAGGATGTGGGGTTGAGGGGCGGGGACCAGAGCAGTGATGGAGGTGACTTAAATAGCAGTGAGGAAGAACTAGCCGAGAGGGGCGAAAGACCTAGGGAGGAAAAAAGGGCAATTGGGTGGAAAGTGGGAAGGCAGACATGGAGACATACCAGGAATCAGATCCTGGGAAAGGATGAGAGGAGGGTCAAGGGGCATTAGGAACTGGGCATAAAACGAGAAGAGATGACAGCAACAGAAGGTGTGGGGCATACGTTTATTATTGTGCACAAACCCAAAGTATGGTGACTCACACCCAATATGCAAAGGAAACTAATACAGTCCAGATCAAACAGCACACGTGTCTGAGGGCTGGGCTTGGCAGCAGGGGCGCCCACATGCCTGCAGGAGCTGAGACACAGCCCTGAAGCTGAAAAGGAACAGGAGCTGGGTTCTGAGTCGTGAGCCAGGACAGAAGGGGGCGTTGGCTCTGGCTGTCTCCCTGGCCTCGCCCCGGGAGTCTCAAGAAAGAAACTGAAGGAGAGACACACAGGAGGTAGCACAGACACCAAGAACTCACTCAGCACACACACCCTCACGCCCCACTCCCCCATCATCCATCCCCCTTCACTCTAGCCAACACATTCTTCCCCCTCTCATGGTCTCCCAACCCCCTCCTCACACTCTGGGATTTCTTGTGACTCAACTTGACTCTCTGCCAACCACACGCTCCCTCACCAGGCTCCTCCCCCTGCCTTGGCTCTGTCACTGCTCAAGCCTGCTCTGCTCCTGCTGTCTCTATCATACCCAAGTCGGCCTCCCTCCTCTCTGACTCAGGCCCCTGAGGCCCTGGAAGCCAACAACCACTGAACTACCTGAACTATTCACCGAGGACAATCTCCATCTTTTTATTTTTTCTCGAATCCTGGGTTGCTCGGCACAGCCCTCTCCAGTTGCTGCTGCTGAAATTTAGCAGGAATAAATGAATTCTTGTTCTCTTCCTTGTCTAGCTGGTCTAACAGGCCATACACACCGTCTGTCCTGACCCTGCTGTCCTCTCAGAGCCCATTGGTTTTACAAGAGCCTGTGTACCTGCTGCACAGATGGCTTGTCTTTAAGGTTTTATTCTCAGGTGAAATCCTCTCTCCCCACTTGACGCCACATGGGGATGGACTCTGCTGTCACCCAAGGAGAAAAGCCAGCTGCGTATGCAGACTTCCTCTTTCCTCTTGCCTTGGTCAGCAGAGCATATCCATGTATACACACACACATACACACACACGCACAAAACTTGCAGGCGTACCACCAAGCACACCTACTTATAGGCCAGCCAAGCTTGAAAAAGCTCGGTGAGGCAGGCAGAGCTCAGTGCAAACAGGTCAGTTCAGTCCCCTTGCTGTCTTCCCGCTGGCAAGTTCCTTCACTGAGGTCCCACGGGCACTTTCTACGGGTGTGCTTCTTGGCCAAATGTGAAAATGAGGCCACGGAGGGGAGATGAATGCAAAGAAACAGAAACCTGTGGGGGAGTATGGGAAGAGCGGCGGGGAAAGACGAGAAATCCAGGCCAGGAGACACAAAGAGATGCAGAGATACTGAAGCAGACAGGAGAGGTTGAAAAGCAGGGCAGAGAGCTGCAGACGCGATGCCAGCTCCAAAACCACCTTCGGCAGGAAGGGATGCAGCCTCCAGAGGGATGGAACTATGGGGGTGGGAGCTGGATGGGGCACCTCTCCTTGGTCCTGAGGACCCCTGCCCTGCTCACTGGTGCCCTGCCCCAGGCCTCCACACGTGAGCCTGCAATCCTGTCCTGGTAGCTGAGAACCGAGGCCTGGCTACCTGGAAACCACAGGAGCTGGGGGAGGACCCCAGACCCCGAGGAGATTCTGGAGAAATGACAGGGCTGGCTACAGGGGCTGCGGCCAGCTCTGCCCTCCAGATGGGCTCATCCAGGGTCGTGGCCGCTCGCGGGGGAAGCACCGTAGGGGCCAGCGGCTCTGCAGTGGGCTGGGGTGCCGGTGTTGAAAATCTGCGGATCTCCTGGACCCGGGCCGTTTTGGGCTGTCCTGAGGTGGTGCCAGGGGTTGGGGGAACCTCATCAAAACAGAACATGGCAGTTTTAAGCTGGTAAGGCTGATGCCGCATGAAATCCAGAGCCTTGATGCCCTGTTTGGGGGTTGCCCGCGGCCCCTGTGTTTGGGCCTTACTGGTGGGAGTTCGGGCAGCCTGCGGGAAAAAGGGTGAGAGCAGTGGGTTGTAAGCAATAGGAGGCGGGGCTCGGATGTTGGGTGAATACTTCCAGGAAGGGGGCAGTGAAGGGGTAGGAGAAGGGCTTCGGGGTCGAGGGCCAGGACCAAGGCCTAAGCCAGCAGCAGGTGTAGCTTCCACCACATACCTGTCCGCACGGCTCTGCCGCTTGGCAAACAGCTCCCCACCCCTGCCCTGCAGCCTTGGTGGCTCAGAGATTCCAGCTGAAGAGGCCGCCCCGTTCACCAGCCCATCCAGGAGCCCTCGAGCCGAGGGCTTGGGGGCCACAGGAGGTGGAGTCTTAGGAGCCGCAGGGGGCGGGGTCTTGGGAGCCATTGGAGGCGGGGTCTTGGGAGCGGGCACGGTCTTGTAACTCCTGCCCCCTGGCGGCTGCATGAAGTTGCAAGCTTCGGCGCCGAGGCTCAGCGCGTCGTCTTCAGGACCCGATTCCGCACCCCCAGCCCGAGGTTTCTCATCCAGATTCTGCACCAGCGAGAGAAGCTCGGGGTTGGGCGAGTTCTTGGTCTCCTCCTTCCCCTGTCGGAACATCTGTTTCCGCGTCCCGCGGCGCCGAGCCTCCTGCAGGATGCCGGTGCGGGCAGCCGGCACAGAGATGCGCTGCTCCCGGCTGCTGGGGGCCCCGGGGGTCCCGGGGGTCCCGGGGCCGGCGGCCGGCGCCTCTGGACGCGCCGAGGATCGCAGAGGCGCCGATAGGAAGATAGAAGCGGTGGAGGTCATGGCAGCTGCGCTGGGGGCGACGGGAGGCTCTGGAGCTCCACCTGGGGTGACAGGCCGACTGGGAGCTGGGATGTAGAGGGAGCTGGTGGCAGTCACAGGACCCGAGGAGCGTGGGGTACTGGGGGAGCCAGAGGCCGGCACGGAGGCGGCGGCGGGGCTGGGATCCACCGTGGTGAAGATGGGCGGAGGGGACAAGAAGGGGGGTGGGGCGGGGCTCGGGCCTCTCTGGCTTTCACTCGCCCTCTTGGGTGCCAAGGGACGGAAAATGACCGAGGTAGTACCTGGCCGCTGCCCTTGGAAGCCCGGGGTAAAGGGCCTGGCTGACCGGTTGAAGACCCCGGTGGCCGGGGTGGAGGGCGCCACACCCCCCGCGGGGTAGGGGCTGGGGCTGCTGAGGGGGGCTGGCAGAGGGCTGGGCGGGGGCACGGCTGCCTCCGGGGGAGCACTCTGGGCCCGAGGGGGAGGCGGCGACTGCAGACCCTGCCCATTGAACAAGGCCGCTGGGCCACCGTGAGCAGGCTCCTGGGTACTGGAGGCAGCACGCTGGCGCTGCTGTTCAAAGAGCTGAACCCCTCGTCCGGAGACGTCAGTCAGCCCGGGGACCTGGCTCTCGGCCGCGCTGGAACCCACCCTGGCCAACTCCATGTCCAGATAGGGACTGTCCCAGTCCGACTGATTGGTGAGGCTGCGGGCGTCGGAGAAGGCCTCGTCGTCCAGCTCAGACTCACTGGTTGGGGGGACCCCGTCCTCCTCCTCCCCAGTTCCGGTCCCAGCCGCGGCCCCGAAGCTCACTAGAGTGTACTTCTTGGCTCGCTGCCGCCGTTTCTTAAACATAAGCACCCCCTTGGAGTGGGGGTTGGGGGCTGCGGTCAGCAGGGAGGCGATGGTCCGGCATTTGGTCTTGGCCTCCTTCACACTCTTCTCCTGAAGACTCTCTGCCCGTTGAAGCTCTGAGGAGGGCAAAGGCGGCAGGGTCAGTGAGGCTGAAGGAGCCTCCCGGAGCTGCCCATCCGGCCCCAGTCACCTGGCTTCTGCCTCCCAGCTCCTGTCTTTGCACTTGCTACAAGCACCCACCGTGGCTCTTACCTGTGGCCAAGTCCTCCACGTGGAGGATGAAAGGTGAAACCAAGGGCGGGTAGAGGAGGAAGGCAGAAAGAAGCCTGTTGCCTGGCCTGGCCTGGCCCGGTGCTGACCACAGCTCCTCTGGCCTCTCCTCCCTCCAATGCACTCCTATCTTCCCAGAGATGTGCCCTTATCCACCTCACATGCATTCCTCTCCCGCCTCCCATTCCAGACTGGCAGTGGGAGGTGGGGGTGGTGAGGAGGTGTTGCTCCTATGGCAGGCAGTCAGGGCTGGTCCCAGAGAGAGAAGATGAGGCAGGACACTCTTCTCCCACTATAGAGACCATGCCCAGAACCTTCTCACAAACTCTGGGAGGTACCCTCTCTCCTGCCTCATCCCTGTAATGAGTACACAAAGGCCCCACTGCAAGGTGCATCTCCATTCACTCTTCTACCCTCTCAGGCAGTTCACATTGGGAGCCCTTCAAAGCAGTAACTCCTCACGCATCACTGAGCAAGACTCTAGCAAAAGCCAGCCGCAGGCATAATTTCTCCAATGTACTTTTCTCTGTCACTCACATGTACCCTAACTGACATACGTACACCTCCATTCACATATGTGTATTTTAACATACTTGGCCCACAAAAAACCACAGCCACTCAGATGCGTTCATACACCTAGGGACGCCAGGTAAGCCTTGTGGCCACGTTTTCCTTGCTGGCATCATGAGACTAACAGATTGGGCAGAATTTTAGGGTTGATCTTAGCCTCCCAACTGCCAGGGCACAGCCCTGAGCCTCAAAACTCTGTTACTCACAGCCAAGGGCAGCATCTGATCCCCAACACAGGGGAAAAGCCCGGAGTGCTGCTCTCCACGAGAACCCGCCACTAACTCCGCAGCACACCTCAGGTCACCAGCGGCCTATCTTCTCCTTGCCCCCAGTTGGAGATGGGAGGCTGTGGTAAGCTTCTTGGGCGGGGGGACAGGTCAGAGTTTCCCCCTGTGTTCCAAACCTTCTGTGTAGACAGCTCAGGCAGCCGCTACCAGGCTGGCACCCAAGGACTCGGGCTCAAAAGGAACAGGGCAGAGCTTCCCATGCCAGATGGGGCTGGGGACTGGGAGAGGCTGCCCAGTGACTAGGACCCTGCCTGGAACGTGGATGCTTTCCGCTCCATGGTCCCCAGCTCATCCTGACAAAAATTGCTGAAATTCCCATCTACTTTCCATGCTGAGGACTCTCATTCCTCTCACCCCCACGTGAGCAATACACAGTCGTACTGTGGGGGAGAGGGCAGGCACTGGAGTCAGGGTTCAGCTCAGGGCTTTTGGTTCCTGGAAAAGCTGCTTCATTGATGTTCAGTTTCCTCATCTGCAAATTAGGGTGGTAACAGCTACCTCACAGGACTGCTATGAGAATAAAGTGAGATAACGCAGGTAAATTTAGCAAACAGCATATTCCTAAGGCCCAGAGTGAGTAAGCCACCCACAGAGCTTTCCAGATGCTAACTGCACATGTACACAGATGCCTTGTCAGTTACACATGTCATCTCCCATGGACTCCCACATGCGTGTCTCATGTATTTACAACACATACCTGTCTTGTACACACACAGACATTCCATTCCCATGAGTTTGTACAGGTCATGTCAAAAATCCCCTGCCATGTGGCCATAGCATCAACCCCTTCCAATTAAGGGGCAGTGAAATTCTCCTAAGAGGACCACATAAAGGCAGCAGGGACAAGAGAGGAAGACCGTTCATTCCCAAAGATGACCCTTCCCAAACTGTCAATAGATTATCTGCTTTCAACCCCAGGTCTCTCTTGGATGTGGGAGGGAAGTACCTGCATAGAATGGGTCTTGGAGCTCAGGAATTGGACCTGGGCCTTTGTCGAAGGTGGCTTGGCTGATGGGCTCAAAGGTGTCCATGCTGAGAATGGCAGTGTTGCTTGGAGCAGGACCAGCTTGAGCCACCCCCAAGCCTTTTTAAACCCCTTTGTCTCGTCCCCAGAAGTGGCAGCTGAGTGAGCTCACTGTGCTATTTTTGGAGCCTGGCCCCTTCCCTTCTTTTGGCTGCCCCACAAGCTACGATGTGATGGACATGGCCACCTGCCTTCCCTTCCCCCCATCCTGCCCCACCGGACAATGAGGTCTGCTTGTCTAAAAATATCCCTGAGCTGCCAGCTATGGCCTCGCCCAGCATGATGGGAAAGGGAGGGGGTGTTAAGATGAGAATGGGAGGAGGGGTAGGTATGGGATCCTGCCCACGCATCTGGAATTTCTTTGTGTGATATTGGACACGCGGAATGTTAGACTACTAAGTGTCAAGTCCTTAGCCTTGGTACTGGATTTAAAGCCATCCAGTTCTAAGGACCTGGAATCAGAATGGTGGCAGGGAGGAAAGAAAGGCGAGAACTGGAGGGGGAATCCTGGCATTAAAGAGCTCACAAGAAAAGTCCTGTGGGAGGGGCCTGAGAGGCCTAGAGCAAGGGAGAAAGTTCACTGTTCAACCTCATTCTGTTGCTCACATCAAAAAATAGCTGAGAGCCTTAGATAGGGGAGCTGGCTTTTTCTGTCTCGGCCTACATTCTTGCCTAAGATAAAGAGCCAAAGATCCCTCCTCCCTCCACCACTTCCCAGAGCTCTCCCAGGTCCCAGGAATCCCCAGCTGAACTTACAAATGTCAAAGATAGTACTGATCATAGGCCTGTAATTAGCCCCGTGACAAGCCCCTATAGCCTGGCCTCACTTGCAGAGGCTTCCCTGCCTTGCATCAGTACTTGGCTCTCACTCCTTCATGACACCTACAGCAATCATCACCAACCACCACCACCAAAACCTTCATCTCTTCATTGCTGCTTTCTGCTTTTGCTACTTAATCCATTCCTGGGGTACCATTTTGCCACACCAGATCAAACACCAAAAATAATGGGGATCATGAAACAACTTATCCTCTCCTCCCACTTTTCACTCTTCTCCACCTGTCCTCAGGATTATTCCCAAGGGGCATAGGTAGCATTGTGGTTATGGAGGAGTAGATTGAGGGCTCAGAGAGAAGGACGGTGGCTGGGAAGAAGGGGTTCAGACACTTACTGGCTTGCTTGGCCTTCTGGGTGTAGGTGGTAGTAAGATCTTCTGCCACTGGATGGGGAACAGGCCCCACCATGGGGATGAGATGAGGGCCGGGCCGGAGGGGACCATGGGGTAACAGTAGGGCTTCAGCTGGGGGTGGCTGGAGAACCACCCCCTCCTCCCAAGATGGGGAGCTCACACGGCTGTCACCGCCCTGGCTAGGAGGCCTGGGAGTGGCAGGTGCAGGCTCTGCAGGACTGTCCGACAGGTAGACTTCATCAGGTGGGGCTCCTGGAGGGGTGGGTCTTGTGGGGCCACGGCGCCGGGGGCGGCGAGGCTTCTCCTGGGTGGCAGGGCCATCAATGTCGCTATCTGTCTCTCCATAGTAAGCTTCACTGTCAGGGGGTGAGCGGAGGCTCCCAGGCTGAAGAGGCTGGGAGACAGGAGCGCCAGGGGGCTCAGGACTCAGTGGGGATAAAGGAGACAGCACCTGGAGCTCCCCCGGGGATGGAGATCGCACGGGTCCCTCCTCTGCTGCCCTGGATGGGAAAGATGACAGGACTTGAGGGGTGAGTTATATGACTGGCCTCTAGAGAGAGACCTGCAGGAGTCGTGAGAAAGAGGTAGGGGAATGAGACACTTGGAATGGATGGGTTAGGAAGTGAGAACATCAGACGGCAATGTGGGAGGCCGGCCAGTGTGCTTGCAAGGCGGTGAGTGGAAATGAGCTTAAAGGAAGATGTGCTAACAGGCCAAAGGTTGAGGTAGGCTCCACACTCAGACATTCACTTGACACTCGCATCTCTTACTCGGAGCTTTGGGAGGTGTACCCAAGCATCAGAAATGCACAAGCAGAACTAGGTACTTGTATAGTTAGTTGCTGAAGCCAGGCCAGGGAGGCACAGAGCTGAGACAGGTAGTGGGAGACTTGCACACTGGGGAAGGGCCCATACCGCCGCACAGTGAGGACAAGCTGGTTCCCCGAGGCATCAATAAGATGCATGGCACTGGCGTGAGAGAGGCTGGTGCAGGAGACCCCATTCACTGCCACAAGCTGGTCCCTCTCCCGGAGTCCTGCTCTGCCAGCCTGGCTTCGTCTGCGGATCTGCGATGTTGAATTAGAGACTGCAGATGAGAGAGGGTGGGAGGAAAGGGAAGGACAGGAAGGAGCTGGGGGAGACAAGGATTTGCAGGGTAGAAATGGAGGCGTTCATGGGGACCTGACTACGGGAGGTACAGGTTGAAGGAAGTAATCCAGCTGGTGTTGGGAACTAGGGTCATCACTGACTGAAAGACTTGGTGAGCACTCCATGACGAAGGTGTTAGAAACAGTAGTCATAGTCCCAAGTGTTTACTCCAGGAGCAATATTTATAGTGGCCAACAATCCTCTTCTAGGCCCTAGAATTCCAGGTGGTGCTATAAAGCCAAGATTTTAGCACAACATTCCAGAAGGAAGGGAGTCCAGGTGGATTCTGGGTCGTATGTGTGTGGAGCATATGTGCTCGCACATGGCTCTCATTCCCTAAGTGTCTAAGTGTTAGGCACTGTGCTACAGCTGCTAGGCATTGGATTCTTAGGAGTGCACACTGTTATTATCCACCCCCCTTTTTTGTTGTTTTTTTGCAGTCCAGAAAATTAAGCCTGTGGGCTGCAGCCATGACAATGTCTTCAGCTTGGCCATAAATGTTTCCAGCACCTAAAAACATCTTGCCTAGCAAGGGAAAGGGTCTGGCTTAGGGAAGGAGGAGCACAGAAGGCCTGGGCAGGGCAGGGCAGGGTTGGGCAAGACAGTCCCAGCTAATCACATATCATTTTAGCCAGAGAGAAATGAGAGCCTTCCCCACGTTCCCAGGGTTAGGATTGGAGACACACTAGGACAGCAAACACTGGATGAGCAGCCCCAGGCCCCTGCCACCATCACGCCACAGAGAATGGAAGCAGAGCACTGCTTTCTTTCTACTCCCTGGGCACCAGGAGCTTACTGTTTCTAACAGCCCCCAACAAGAAGCCCATGTGCAGATATGACGCCCACTGCCAAACTTGAACATGCTTCCCTGCCCACCCACCTGTCCCCACCTCATCACAGCCCCGCTGCCCCCACAGGTCATAAATGTGACTCTTTCCATGCTCCCTTGGGTTTCCCAGGGACCTCCCTTACCTTGGACACCTGTAAGGGTTTCCTCTGCTCGGCCCCACCCTGAAGTCGGAAGCCCCAAGGGGCTCCCCCTGATAGTGTGACCAGCACCTCCTCCTCAGCACCCATCGCTCAGCTTTGCCTAGGGCCTCCGGAGCTTGGATAGTATCCCAGGGAAAGAAATCGAGGTGCTGGTACCCCGTCCGGCCTGCCTGTCCTGCCGTCCTGCTCCTGCGGCCCCAGGCCTCCACCCCCCCACACCATACACCGTAAGCGGGCAGCTTGGCCCTCGGATCAGTACAGTCCAGCACACCCGTCCTGTCAATCCGAGTCATGCTCAAAATAGTTGCCGGCTGTGCTCCCCTCCCTCCCCCGTCTGCGTTACTCCTGGGCTAATTATAGTATGTTCCTCTGCCCTCCATGCCCCCCGTTCTCCTGCACTCAGGAGTACCAGCCCTTTGGTCTGCAGAGCTGATGTCCACCCTCTCAGGGACTTCGCCTTCTCTGATAGGACCATGAACTACTCCCAGCTGCTTTCATTTCAAAGGAGTAGCAGCAGGGTCTTCAGTTCCAGAAAGGAGTGGTTTAGGTTTGTTCCATAAACTCAGGAAACAGTGCCCCCTTGCTGTGTGAATGAACCTGTTCCTCAAGATGGAAATGATAACCCATGGCAGTGCTGGGGGTTGTGTTTTCTTTTAATTGATTTTATTTATTTGAAAGATAAATGGGAGAGAGAGAGAAAGTGAGAAAGAGAGATATTCCACCCACTGGCTTATCTCCTAAAGTGGCTAGGATGGTTGGGATGGAAGCTAGAAGCTTGGAATTCTCTTCAAGACTCCCTTGTGGATGCAGGGGCCCAAGCACTTGGACCATTTTCTGCTGCTTTCCCAGTTGCATTAGCAGAGAGCTGCATCAGAGGAGCAGCTGAGATTTGAACCGTGCTCATCTAGGAACCCACCTGGATTTTTCCCTCTCTGTGTCTTTCCCTCTTTATCAGTATCTCTACCTAAAATAATATTTTTTTTGTTAAAGATTTATTTTTATTATTTTTTTAATTGGAAAGGCGGATATACAGAGAGGAGAGACAGAGAGGAATATCTTCCGTCCAATGATTCACTCCCCAAGTGAGTGCAACAGGCCGACACTATGCCGATCCGAAGCCAGGAGCCTCTTCCGGGTCTCCCACGCGGGTGCAGGTTCCCAAAGCTTTGGGCTGTCCTCGACTGCTTTCCCAGGCCACAGGCAGGGAGCTGGAAGGGAACCGGCGCCCATATGGGATCCCAGGCGTGCAAGGCGAGGACCTTTAACCACTTGCGCCACCGCGCCGGGCCCTAAAATAATGTTTTTTTTAAGATTTATTTATTTTTATTGCAAAGTCATATTATACACAGAGGAGAAGACATAGAGAGGAAGATCTTCCGTCCAATGATTGACTCCCCAAGTGAGCACAATGGCCGGTGCTGCGCTGATCTGAAGCCAGGAGCCAGGAACTTCCTTCCAGGTCTCCCACACAGGTGCAGGGTCCCAAAGCATTGGGCCATCCTCGACTGCTTTCCCAGGCCAAAAGCAAGGAGTTGGATGGGAAGTGGAGCTGCCAGGACATGAACTGGTGTCCACATGGCTCCTAGGCATGCAAGGTGAGGACTTCAGCCACTAGGCTACCGTACCGGGCCCCTAATGTTTTCTTAAAAAAAAAAAAACAAAGATTGACTTTTTTTTTTTTTTTAACTGGAAAGGCAGACTTATACAGAGAAGGAGACACAGAGAAAAATATTTCCCATGTGCTGGTTCACTCCTCATGTGGTCTCATGTGGCTGCAATAGCCAGAGCTGAGCAAATCTGAAGCCAGGAGCCAGGAGTTTCTTCCAAGTCTCCCATATGTGTGCGGGGTCCTAAGTCTTTGGGCCATCCTCTACTGCATTATCAGGCCACAAGCAGGGAATTGGATGAGAAAGTAGAGCATCCAAGACAGGAACTGGCACCCATATGGGATCAAGAGGCAGGGCTGGATTTAGCCACTAAGCCATCATGCCGTTCTCCCTCCCCCAACCACAATGTTTTCTATGACTACATCATATATCCAAACAGCATTTAGCACACTACGAGAAAAACTATTACATAAAACTGTATAGCTTTCATGTGGGTCTCCCACATCGGTGTAGAGGGTCATCTTACATTGCCTTTCCAGGCACATTATCAGGAAACTGGATCAGAAGTGGAGCAGCCAGGATTCAAACCAGGACCTGTATGGAATATTGTCATCACAGGTGCTGGCTTAACCTGTCTTGCCTCTCTGCTGCCCCAAGTCTTGAGTTCCCATTTCATCATTTATTAGCTGTGAAACTTCAGGCAGTCACTTAGCCTCATCACTTAAAAAGAAGCTTTGAAAACACACTCAATCAATCATCACTTAAAAGGAAGCTTTTAAAATCCACTCAATCAATCATTATTTGAACATTTATTGAATGCTACTAATGTCAGCCATTTTGCGATATTAATGGTTACAGGTCACTCTTTTTTGCTTTCAGTTCATTCTCAGTAGTAATTAGAGTCACATGGAAATCAATAGTGCTATTGAGTCCCTAGAATAAGACCACATACAGGACCTGATGGCAAAAAACAAAACAAGCAAACAAATAAACAAAAAACCCCCAAACAACAAAAAACCAAAAACCAGGACTTGGTGGCTGTATAACACAATTTTGCGCACACCTCACCCTCAGCACTGTGGCTAACAGTCTAACACCTGTCATTAATAGGATTTTTTGTTTATTTGTTTATTTTTGCTGAGATTTATTATGGAAAGTTGTACTTACAGATTTAGGGTCTTTTAAAAAAGATTTATTTATTTTTATTGCAAAGTCTGATATATAGAGAGGAGGAGAGACAAAGAGAAGAAGATATTCTGCCTGATGATTCACTCTACAAGTGAGCACAATGATCGGTGCTGCCCCGATCTGAGGCCAGGAGCCAGGAACCTCCTCCAGGACTCCCTCACGAGTGCAGGGTCCCAAGGTTCTGGGCCATCCTCTACTGCTTTCCCAGGCCACAGAAAACCAATGAAACGCAGCAACCAATTAAATGCAACTTGTCACTCTCTACCCTCAATAACTATGCTGTAGGCTCTACTCCTTACCAGGGAGCACAGTGTTAAGCGATACATGCTTAGCAGAGGGCCCTGTCTGGCAGGTGTGCCACACTTTTCAGCTAAATATGGAAAATTAGTTCCCAAGACCAGTGGCTTTCAATCCTCTGTGGACAACAGAATTTGAGTCAGTATATTCAGGTGAATTTTGTACTTCTGCCAAGTCTAAATGTGAGGACCCACTAACTCTGGCTCTGACTACAAAGTGAGGACAGGCCTGTTTAGTGAGACAAGCTCAGCACTGACACAGATCAAGTTTTTTCCCCCCCATGAATAAATCGTTCTTGCCTCCCAATAACTGTCTACTGTCACACATGAGGCCAAGAATATTTCCCCTAGCATATGGTTTGACACACAGCAGTACTCAAAAATTGTTACATGAATAAACATTATTGCTAACTGTCCACCTTGTGGCACCAACTCTAGTGCCAGCTGCTGCACTTCCCATCTAGCACCCTGCTTACGGCATGGGCAAACAGCAGAGGCTGACCCAAGCTCTTGGGCCCCTGCACCCATGCCGGAGACCCGGAAGAAACTTCTGGCTCCTGGTTTTGGATAAGCTCAGCTCTGGCTTCTTTTTGGTCATTTGGGGATTAAACCAGCAGATGAACAATCTCCTCTCTGTAAATTTACCTTTCCAGTAAAAAAATAAATAAACCTTTCCAAATTTTAATTAAAAAAATGATTAAAGTGAATCATGTGTGTGGAAATATACACCACAGATATTTACTCCAGTTATTCTAATTCATTCAACCGTGGGACACTTGCTACAAGAACTGTCCAACGTGGCTTCGCCACGGTGGAACTTTACTCCCTGAAGGAAGGTGCACTGGGAAATAGTCCAGCAGTAACCACTGACCATTATTCCTCTTCACAAGTTTAAGTGGGTGTCACATCCATTTGGTAGATTAAAAAAAAAAAGCATGGCAAAACTTCCCACGCTGTTAAGTGCAGTCAGAACTCCAGGTGATACACCAAGCCTGTCAGGAGAGCCAGAGCATTTCCTCCAGCCTTGCCAGAACCAGCTCAAGTCCTGGGTGAGGTCCACTAAGAGGACGGAAATCAATAGGGTCAAGGGTTAGCAGGAAGTGGCTACCAGACTCTGGAGCAGAGGTCACTCACACGTCACAGCCTGAGAATGTCCTTGTAAAGACAATCTGAATCCGTCTCCCCAGCTCTTTTCAGTGGACTAGATCATAAGTTGACAGTGGGCCTGACCAAAAAAAAAAAAGCGAATATGGAACAAGCTCAACCGAACCTCCTCCAGATACAGGACGCAGCCGGGAGAGGGAAGTGCGCACGCGCGACATCCGGGTTGCCTCCTACGTGTTTAGTGCAGACGTGGCAGAAGGAGGGGCCCGGCTCTAGAGCGTGGGGGCGGAACTTCCGGGGAAGTGCGACGGCTCCCTCGGAACCGGAAGTGGAGCCTGTGGGATCCTTGACGTTAGGAACGAAGTCGAACCTGGATCTGGAGCCGGGGTGAGGAGTGGCGTCGGGAGGTCGGGTGGTGGGTAGGGACGGCAGAGGCAAACCATGGGCATCACCGGCGGCCAGACCACGGTCCGGTTGGAGGGGGCAGGGAGGAACCCGGGGGCGGGGCCCGGGTGGAGACCCTCGCGTTGCGGGTTCGGTCCTACACCCTCCCTTTACCTGCCGGCCCAGGCTCCTGCTCCCGCCGCCCTCCGTGGACCTGCTGAAGGGCGCAGAATCCTTGTCCTCGGTGCTTTGTGGCCCAGCCGTCTCTCTTCGTGACCCGAGAGGTTGGCACGGCTTTTCAGTCCCAAACCTCATGCGCCCCCTCAAGCCTCCGCAGCTAGTCACAACTTTCCGAGTTCCTAGGAAAGCGTGCCGCGCCCCCCTTCGCTTGTCAGCCGGGACTGTCCACCAGGAGTGCAGTCGAGATTGGAGTCTTGATTCCTGCCTCTTGATTGTGTCTAAGGGGATTATGTCTTGAAAGACTTTCCTTCCCCTCCCACCCCTTCTCCTCGGGTCCCTCTGACTTAGGAAGATAAAGAGGACTGGGAGTGGGGATGGGGCAGTGGCCCGGAATGTCAAGCTTCTTAGTGTCAGTGATTTGTGCAAGGCTTAGCATTTGGGAGAGCAGTTCCTGCCGTGGCTTCGAGTTTTTCCAAAGTTGTCGCCTAAGAGCAGCCAACGCGAGAGACCCCTAGTTCTTCCTACTGCAACATGAGTCCCCCTGCTGCCGGGTCCTTGATCCTTAGAATGATACAGGCAGGCTAAAATGGACCTGAGTGGGGAGTCCTCCTCTTGGAAGGCCCTCCCTTCGTGGATGGGCAGGTTGGTAAGAATTTTGGCATCCCAGGGATTACAGGGGCAGAAACAGGAGACTGGAAGCAAGATAAAATTTGAAATACTTATGAGGCTCTGCCCGAGGGGAGGGGTAGTGTTCTCTGTGCAACTTAACTGTATCTCCGATTCCTGCAGTGTTACTTGGGATTAGCTGACATTGTTGTGCATTACTATTACTTCGTTGGAGTATTCAGGTGTCCTTTAAGTTTAGCAATTTTTCATGCTTCTAAGATCCCGCACACACTTTTAGCAGGGAGAATAGTAGGGCTGGGGTAGCATTTGGGTTAGTGCAGTTGAACCAAAGAATGTCACTTCTCTCTAAAATTTGTCTTTTGAGGAGGAGATATTTTTGTTGGTATGTTTTAAACTTCTAGCTTGAGTAATGAAAGACCCCGGCACACTAGAGGGTACTAGATGTTTTCAGGATGAATGGGAAGTGGGAACATTGTTTCATTTGCCTGTAATGTAATTGTCAGCCACAGGACTGGTTGTGTGGCTAGATACTGTAAATCATATCACTAGGAAATGAAGGCTTTTGTTTCATTCCCAGTAGGTCTGCCTAGAAATTGAAATTTGTACCTTCTTGGCAGTTCCACAGTGTGGAATTCAGGGTAGTAGAATCTCTGCTTTGTTGAGGTAATCTGGATGTTGGTTGGGGTACAAAATCACCGAGATGCTTTGGTAGTATAAGATGGATTAAGCTGATTGGTGTTTGATAAAGTCCATCTGATTTTACTTCTATTTTCTTGCTCTCTGTTTAGGAAATTCACTTTGACTAACTTCTTTCTTCTCTCTCATCCAATAGGTGAGTTCAAATCGGGGATGCTTTCATAATGAATGTTAACCAGTCAGCTCCACCAGTGCCGCCATTTGGGCAGCCCCAGCCTGTCTACCCAGGGTATCATCAGTCCAGCTATGGTGGGCAGCCAGGGCCCACAGTCCCTCCTGTTGCCTATGGAGCCTATAATGGACCTGTATCCGGCTATCAGCAAACACCTCCCCAAGGTATGTTTCCAAGTTTACTTTAAGTGAAGGAGAACAATCTTCAGATTGGGTTGTGTGTGGAGTTTGTACAGTTGGACAGGGAACACAAATCTGGATCTGTGCAACAGAGAGTGGTGTGGGGGAGTCTTCCCTGTTTAGATAGGGTAACAGCTAATGGAAGAGTGGCATCTCACTTCTTCTGGGTGTAACCATCTGCATGTGTTCAGAACTAAAAAGGACGGGTTGTGATCGTAGCTCCTGCAGAGTCTGTAGCTAGGATTATGTAGTTGCTGTTGATCCAAAGTTTTGCTAAAACCATTTCTTTGTCATCTATAAGTATATTGAGGCTCTTTGACTGATGGTTTCATCTTCCATATTTAATTCATTCATTCATTTAAAATTTTTATTTATTTGAAAGGCAGAGAAATGTTACATTCATTGGTTGACCCCTCCAAGTGTTAGCAATACCCAGGGCTGGGCCAGGCAAAGCTAGGAGTCTGGAACTCAAACTGTGTCATCCACATGGTGCAAGGAACCTGAGTCATTGAGCCATCACCTACTGCCTCTCAGGGTATGCAGAAGGAAGCTGGGCTGGAAGTGGAGCCAGTACTTGAACCCAGGCATTCTAGTATGGAATGCAGTTGTCCCAAGTGTCTTTACCACTTTGTCAAATGTCTGCCCCCATTTTTTTGAAAATTTTTATGTGTTAATTTTGTTTACTTGAAAGACAGGAGAGAGGGACACAGAGAGACAGATAGAGATCTCCCATCCACTGATTCATTGCCCAGATGCCTTCCACAGCCAAGGTGGACCAAGCCAAAGCTGAAAACCAGGAACTCAGTCTGTGTGTTCCATGTGAGTGGCAGGGAGCCATCACTTGTTCATCCTCTACGCCCCAACAGTATGTATAGGCAGGAAGCTGGAATTGAGAGTGCAGCAGGAAGTTGAACTTAGGTGTTCCAGTATGGAGTGTGGGCGTCCCAAGCAGTCTCTGAACCACTGTGCCAAATACCTGCCCCTGCCTTCATCTGTAAATGACTCTGGGACTGAAGGAGCCCATTAAGGTTGAAAAGCATGGTATTTCTGTGCCTATCTGGGTTTTTTTTTTTTTCCCTGTTATGTTTCTTCTGATATTACTCCTTTTTCTTTGAGTTTTCTCTGCTTCTTAGATGTTCTGTAATGTTAGAGCAACAAGAAAACACTAGACTACTTTAGATTCGGTTTCTGTTTCAAGAAGAGCAGCTGGTAGGCCACAGCACGCGCCAGCAAATGCTGAGGTGAGGTGAGCCATGCCAGACTAGGCCACAGCACCCAAGGGTGGTAGAGGGCGAGTGTTGCAAGCCTGGTAGGGGGACTCGGGGGGCTCTTGCTGGGCCACTGCTCCCACTGGTGAGCATGAGAACTGGGACTAGAAACAGACCAGGCTGGGCAGGACTACAACTACAACACCTGTTGGCCTACATGTGAACTGGGTTAAAGGGGAGAGCCAGGCTAGGCTAAGCAACTGTATCCATTGAGGTAGACATGAGCTAGAGTAAGTGCAGGCTGGTTGGGCTTTGCTGCAGCATCAGCTGGCAAATGCTGGAACAGGGCAAATCCTGTCAAGTTAGATTGCAGAATCACCTGGAAAGTGTAAGGTCTGGAACTGAGAGCGGGCCTAGTATGGAAACAGTGGGTACCTGTCTAATGGGCTGCAACTCCTACTGGTGAGTGTGAGAACTAGGGCTGGGGGCAGGCCTGGTTAGACAGGTGGTGGCACCCACTAGCATAAGTGTGGGCTGGATTGTGGGATTGGTTCGGTTGAGCTAGGCTTCAAGACCCAATAATGTGTATAAGAGCTGAGTGGATTGTGAGACAGACTGGACCAGTCTGCTGTGCAAACTGGCAAGCACAGGAACCAGGGCTGGGGCAGGCCTAGTGGGGAGTTTTGGGGGTTGCTCTGACTAGGCTGCTGGTGTATGTGAGGGTTGAGTATGTAGTGGGCAGGGTTGGGTTAGAGCACAGCATCCATTGCTTTATGTAAGAGACGAGGCTGGGAACAGAACTGACCCAGCAATTGCAACTGCCAGTGTGTGTGTAGGCTGACATGGGTGAAAGACTGAGTCAGACCCCATACTGGCAAGCACATACAAGAATAAGGTCTGGGATCACTTCAGACAAGATTTCTTTAGCCCGGCCCAGCTCTGGCCATTGTGGCCACTTGGGGAGTGAACCAGCAGTTGGAAGATCTTTCTTTCTGTCTCTCCTTTCTATAAATCTGTCTTTCCAATAAAAATAAATAAATGTTTTTTTAAAAAGTTGATTGACTTGGTGAGAACTGGGTTGAGTGGGAGAGTGTGCTGGACACAGGCTCTGGCTTCTTGTTCTCATGGCTCTGGCTTCAGCCTCACTCAGAATTCCTGTCTGGATGAATGTAGGCTGTCTGTTGGGTATCTGCATTGAGAACACTGCTGTGGGCTAGAGTTGCATGTGGATCATGGCCTTTGCGCTGCAAAGCTGTGGTTTGGGTCAGTGAAATTCTGAGCTTATTGATCCTTGTTTTGCATTCCTGGCTCAGGATAGAGAAGGTTATTTCCTAATCACTTTCTGCCTTTTACTCCCAGGTATGTCAAGAGCCCCACCTTCCTCAGGGGTACCTCCAGCCTCAACGGCACAGGCTGCTTCTGCCCAGACTGCATATACCCAGTTTGGCCAAGGAGATGTACAGAATGGACCAAGTTCCAGTGTTCAGATGCAAAGGTATGTATTTGGATCCAATTAAAATTGTTGTGATGGAAGCAGATAAATTAGAAATGTGTGAGGGACTGCTACCCTTTCCCCCTGCTCTTTGTTTTTTCTCATAGATCGCTTTTTCTCTCCTGTCTTTTTTGTAGTTGATTTTCTTTTTTCTAGGTGGAAAGTGCTGTTGATGTCCATCCCTATAGATTATCAACCTATCTGGAACCTTGGCTCTTTTTTTTTAACTATTTATTTGAGATGCAGAAACAGATAAAGAATCTCCCATCTGCTGCTTCATCCTCCGAATGCTCACAACAGCAAGGAACTCAAGCCAGCCCTCCCACGTAGTTGGCAGGAACCCACCTGCTTGAGCCATTACCTGCCGCCTCTGAGAGTCCCTAGTGCAAAGCTGGAGTTGACAAGAGCCAGAGCCTCAACCAGGGCGAGGCAATAGGGCATGTAGATGTGCCAAGTGGTATCTCAACCTCTGTACCACTTGTCCAGTCTGGTACTTTATTTCTGCAAATTTGGGGGTCTTTTTGTCTTTTTTTTTTTTTTAAGATTAACTTATTTGGGGCCCGGCGTGTGGTGCAGTGGTTAAGGTCCTCGCCTTGCATGCCCGGGATCCCATACAGGCGCCGGTCTAATCCCGAGGCCCCGCTTCCCTTCCAGCTCCCTGCCTGTGGCCCGGGAAAGCAGTTCAGGACGGCCCAAAGCTTTGGGACCCTGCACCCGCGTGGGAGACCCGGAAGAGGCTCCTGGCTTTGGATTGGCATAGTATCGGCCATTGCGGTCACTTGGGGAGTGAATCATCGGATGGAAGATCTTCCTCTCTGGCTCTCCTCCTCTCTGTATATCCGCCTTTCCAATAAAAATAAAAAAATAAATAAATAGAAAATTAAAAAAAAGATTAACTTATTTGAAAGGCAGAGTTATAGACCAGACCAGGAGAAGATTTTCAGCTTGCTAGTTCACTCCCCAAATGGGTACATCTGCAAGGAGTGAGCCAGACTGAAGCCAGGGATCTCCTGTTTCCTATGGATATAGGAGCTTAAGGACCTAAATAATTTTCCACTGCTTTTCCTGGAGCATCAACAGGGAGTTGCATGGGAAGTAGAGCAGCTAGGACTCTCATCCGTATCCAATTTGGGATGCTGGCATTGCAGGATAAGAGTTAATCCCTTATGCCACAATGCCAGCCCTTTGAGTTTTTCTTTTCTTTTTTTAATTTATGCATTTATTTTTATTGGAAAGTCAGATATACAGAGAGGAGGAAAGACAGAGAGGAAGATCTTCCATCTACAGATTCACTCCCCAGGTAGCCACAACAGCCATTGCTCAGCCGATCCAAAGCCAGGAGACTCTTCTGAGTGTCTCACGCAGGTGCAGGGTCCCAAGGCTTTGGGCCATCCTCAACTGCTTTCCCAGGCCACAGGCAGGGAGCTGGATGGGAAGTGGAGCTGCTGGGATTAGAACCGGCGCCCATATGGGATCCCGGCACATGCAATGACCTTAGCCGCTAAGCTACCACGCTGGGCCTGAGTTTTTTCTTTACTAAACATCTTTGGTAGTAGTTACATTCCTACTGGGCCACACTAAGGGAGAAGTGAAGAGGTCGGGACCTCAGTATTATTTGTATCTCATTTATCTTCTCTCTGCTATAGTGAATGACCTTATATATTATATATTATGTGACATAACATAATTCGTAGGACAGTTAATTAAGTTTTGGTATGACCAGTTATGAAGAAAAACATACTCAAAACTATATTTATGATAACTTCAGTGGTGCATGATCTGATAAAGCTGTCTGTTCCTAGAAGTCTGTTAAACTGTATCTCTGTTGGAGTAGTATTTGTTCTGTGAGTAGGGGCTATGATAGTGGAAGAGTCATTTTCTTCCCCTTTTTTGTTTTTTTGAAAGATTTATTTATTTTTATTACAAAGTCAGATATACAGAGAAGAGGAGAGACAGAGATAGGAAGATCTTCCATCTGATGATTCACTCCCTAAGTGAGCGCAATGGCCAGTGCTGTGCCGATCCGAAGCCAGGAGCCAGGAACTTCCTCCAGGTCTTCCACACGGGTGCAGAATCCCAAAGCATTGGGCTGTCCTCGACTGCTTTCCCAGGACAAAAGCAGGGAGCTGGATGGGAAGTGGAGCTGCTGGGATTAGAACTGGCGCCCATATAAGATCCCAGGACATTCAAGGCGAGGACTTTAGCTGCTAGGCCATGCTGCCGGGCCCTCTTTTTTGTTTTTTAAGATTGATTTATTTTATTTTGTTTATTTAAAGATTTATTTATTTTTATTGGCAAGTCAGATATATGGAGAGAGGTGGAGAGACAGAGAGGAAGATCTTCCATTTGATGATTCACTCCCCAAATGGCTGCAACAGCTGGAGCTGTGCCGATTCGAAGCCAGGAGCCTCCTCCAGGTCTCCCAAATGGGTGCAAGATCCCAAGGCTTTGGGCCATCTTTAACTGCTTTTCCAGGCCACAGGCAGGGAGCTGGATGGGAAGTGGGGCTGCTGGGATAGGAACTGGTGCCCATATAGGATCCTGGTACATGCAAGGTGAGAACTTAAGCCACTGGGCTACTGTGCTGGGCCCACTTCCATTTTCATTAGCTGTTTAGAATACAGAAAACTTAGCATTGAGTGTAAATGTGCTTGAGGCAAATGTGTGGGGTGCATCGAAGATAACAAGTAGGTCGGTATGCAAGAAGGCCGACAAAAGTACAGTGAAGAAGATACAAAGAATTCTTGATGAGGAGATAGGGACTTGTTTTAGATAAACTTGCCAAGAAAAACCTCCCTGAAGTAATATTTGGGACCTCAGGACAATGATAGAGTGAGCCATGTGAGGATCTGACAAAGAGTGTCTTAGGAAGAAGGAGCTACAAGTTACAAGGCCCTAAGGTGGAAATTAACCTAATAGGGACTGGTATCATGGCACGGTAGATTAAGCTGCTACCTGTGATGCCAGCTTCCCATTTGGGTATTCATTCAAGACCTGGCTGCTTCACTTCCAATCCAGCTCCTTGTTGGATTCGTTTATTTATTTATTTTTATTTGAAAAACAGAGTTACACAGAAGTATGGGGAGAGAGAGACAACAGAGGTTAAAAATTGAGATCTTCCATTTGTTAGTTCACTCCCGAAGTGGCCACAATGGCCGGCCAGAGCTGAGCCAGCCCAATACTGGGAGGCAGCAGCTTATTATGGGTCTCCTCCATAAGGACAGGGGCTTAAGGATTTAGGCCACCTTCCACTGCTTTCCCAGGTGCATTAGCAAGGAGCTAAAACTGAAGTGGAGCAGCCAGGACTGAAAGCAGCACCCATACGGGATGTCAGAATGAACAAGTGGCAGCTTAACTTGCTACCCTATGGTACCAACCCCAATAAGTAAAACTTTCTGGGAGAAAAAAGTGGAGGAGCCAGGGACTAGTGTTACAGTGTAGTGAATTAAAATATTGTCTGCTGTGACAGCATCCTGTGTGAACACAGGTTTGGTTCTGGCTGCTCCACTTCTTATCCAGCTCTGCTAATGTGCCTGGGAAAGCTGAAGAAGATGGGCCTGGTGCTTGGGACACTGCTACTCAACTGAGTAGGACGGTGATCCAGGCAGCTGGCTTTGGTCTGGCCTAGTACTGGCCATTGGCAGCTGGGGAACAAACTAGAGGATGCAAATTCTATCTTTCTGTTAACTTTACTTTTCCAGGTAAATAAGTGCATTTACAAAGCAAAAAGTGCAGCCACTGGGATTCAAGCAGCTACCCATGTGGTATGTCAGGATGCCAGTGTTGCAGGTGGCCACTTTACACATGGCTCTACATTGCCAGCCCTGGTAAAACTGAATGTTTGCTCTTACGCACTGATGATGGGATGCAAATTAGTGCAACCAGTTTGCAAAAATACTTGGACATTATATATCTAAATAAGTGAGGTATGTATATTTTGTGATCCAGTGATTTTATTCATAGATATATGCCTCACAAGAACTCATTTACATAATACTCAGATATTTCAGTATTCGTTGTATTGTCATAACCAAAAGTTAGAGAATCCCAAATATCCATGTGCATTAGAATGCTTGGGAATGGCATTACGACATAGCAGGGAAAAAACAGTTGCCTATAATGCCTCCTCTCATATAGGTGCTAGTTTGTGTCCCAGCTCTTCTACTTCCAATCCCGCTCCCTGCTAATGGCTTTGAAAAAAACAGCCAAAGTGTCCTCTGCAGGCCTCAAAGAGCTGTCATGTCCCCCATATGCATCTGGACATGCTGTTCACTGCACAGGCTTCAGCAACTGGACAGACCAAAGATCCTGTGATTTTCTTTGTTATAGTTATGAGTCCAACAGTCCAGCTGGAGGAGGGCGGGTTCCCAAAGATACCTCATTTGAGGTGACCTCAGACCTGAATCTTGTGTGCCAGCCAGTGTGGGGTCTGGCTCAGTTCTTCACCCCCATCAGCTTATACAAACAGTTCTGTCCCTAGCCCCATCTCATGGATTCTGTGACTCAGCTTAACCCTGCTCAGCACACACTCGGCCCTCATGCACACCATTGGAAACTGCAGCCTAGTAAGGGTGACTTCTAGTAATCTCCATGAGGCCTTCACCTGGCCAGGTTCCTGTGTGTGCTGGTGTGTACAGCAGACTGGTCCAGTTCTTCCCACCCCATCCCATTTGGCTCTTTTACACACCAGTGGGGGGTTCTATAGCCTAGTTCAGCCCAACTGACCTCACAATGCAGCCCTCACCTTATGCCAGTAGTTGCTACCAGTTCAACCAGTCTTGCCCCCAGACTTGGTTCTCAGGCTTACCGATGGGCGCTGCAGCCCATCAGAAGGGTGCCCACAGTTTCCCTACTATGATGTATATAAATTATATAACTATAAATATGTAATATAAATAAAATCTTTAAAAAATACTGGTTAGACACCTGCATTATGTATTGGGGACCTGGTTTTGATTCCTGGCTCTGGCTCCTGACTCTGCTGCCAGTGCAGACCCTGGGAGACAGCAGTGATGACTTAAGTCATTGGGTCTCTGCCACGCACAAGGGAGACTTAGATTACATTCCCAGCTTCCAGCTTTTGATCTGTCCATTCCAGTCCCAGCCATAATAGGCATTTGGGCAATAAATGTTAGTTGGAGGCTCTTTGTGTCTGTCTCTTTCTGCTTCTTTAATAGCAAATAAGTTAGTTAATCTTGAAACATCAACCTGCTTTTTTTTTTTTTTTAAAGATTTATTTTTATTATTTTCTCATTGGAAAGGCGGATATACAGAGAGGAGAGACAGAGAGGAAGATCTTCCATCCGATGATTCACTCCCCAAGTGAGCGCAACGGGCCGATACTATGCCGATCCGAAGCCAGGAGCCTCTTCCGGGTCTCCCACGCAGGTGCAGGGTCCCAAAGCCTTGGGCCGTCCTCGACTGCTTTCCCGGGCCACAGGCAGGGAGCTGGAAGGGAAGCGGGGCTGCCGGGATTAGAACCGGCGCCCATATGGGATCCCGGGCGTGCTAGGCGAGGACCTTAACCACTTGCGCCACCGCGCCGGGCCCCAACCTGCTTTTGTTTGACCCCTCATTTATTCAGTACCCTGCGTGTGCATGCTTGTGTGTGGTTTTCCTTTCAGCTACTTCAGGGCCTTAAATTACAAAACAGGCCATTTGTTAACAAAAGATTAAGGTCGAGGAGTTGATAATTAACTAGCAGAGTAAATAATTTAGAATAAAATGGTATTTGACCATTTTAAGGGTTCTAAGCATTTGTTTGTGGAATAAACCTACTAGAGAACAAGATTTACCATGAATAATCATAGTGTGAGTGATAAGGAATATAATCACACAAATATACACTGACAGGAAATAGAAAAAGGAGCTCAAGCTAGAGCTAAGATGGGCCTGACTTGATAGCCTAGTGGCTAAATCCTCACCTTACACATGCCGGGATCCCGTATGGGTGCCAGTTCATGCCCTGGCTGCTACATTTCTCTTCTAGCTCTCTGCTTGTGGTCTGGAAAAGCAGTGGAGGATGGCTTAAAGTCTTGGGATCCTGCACCCGTGTGGGAGACCTGAAGGAAGTTCCTGGCTCCACTCCTGGCTTCGGATAGGCTCAGCTCTGGCTGTTGCAGCCACTTGGGGCATGAACCTATGGATGGAAAATGTTTCTCCTCTCCATAAATGTCTTTACAATAAAAGTAAATAAACATTAAAAAAAAACAAGATAGAAATAAGATGGCACCAAACACTGGCTTCTTGTAGAGAGTGGCAGGTAGCTGAGTCCTACCAGTCACCTCTGCTATCCTCTTCACAGGCTCCCTGGGTCTCAGCCATTCGGGTCCCCGTTGGCCCCTGCGGTCAGCCAGCCAGCTGTGCTTCCGTCCTATGGCCCTCCCCCAACGAGTGCGCAGGTGACTGCCCAGCTAGCTGGAATGCAGATCAGTGGTGCTGTGGCCCCAGCCCCACCCCCTTCAGGGCTGGGCTATGGTGAGTAGCTATGACCACATGAATGTTACTATCCCCTTCTTTTCAGAGGTGTTAAGCTTAGGGCTCTGTTGGGATCCTCCTTATTATCTGTGCCTCTGAACCCACAAGACGTGGAAAGGGAAGTGATTTCCTGAACAAGGAGCATTTACTAAACAAGGAGGCAAGGTGGCTGGGCTCTGACTCTACCTTTTCTTCGCAGGACCTCCCACATCTCTGGCCTCAGCCTCAGGAAGCTTCCCTAACTCTGGTCTGTATGGCTCCTATCCTCAGGGCCAGGCACCTCCCCTTGGCCAGACCCAAGGTCATCCTGGGGTGCATCCTCCCCAGCGCTCTGCCCTGCCGCTGGCCTCCAGCTTCACACCCCCAGCCTCAGGGGGCCCTCGAATGCCTTCAGTGACTGGTCCACCCCTGCCTGGACAGGGTTTTGGGGGGCCTCCAGTGAGCCAGCCCAACCATGTGTCCTCACCTCCTCCTCAAGCTTTGCCCCCTGGCGCTCAGATGACTGGGCCTCCAGGGCCACCGCCACCTATGCAGTCCCCTCCGCAGCCTGGCTATCCACTTCAACAAAATGGTAAGTTCTCTGTAGAAACCACAGGCTTCAGCTCCCCACGTGTTTTTTGTTTCTGTTTATTTTTAGCATGGCTTACTAAGTGCTGAGATAGATGCACACCTTCCAGGTATTATTACTGGGCTGTGGAGCTTATAAGATAGTCTTTTTTTCTCATAGTTGCGATTGAGTGATCTTTCTCTTGATGGTTTTTCTAGGCATTGGTGTAATTGATAATTGTGCATTTATAGGAGTCTAGCATTTCTTTGAGACTTTCAAAGCTAGGGAGGGCATTTGCATCATCAGCTGTACCCTTGTCTCTCAGGTTCCTTTGGACCAGCCCGAGGCTCTCAACCTAGTTATGGAAGCCCCTACCCTGGAGCACCTACCTTTGGCAGTCAGCCTGGGCCTCCTCAGCCACTGCCTCCTAAGCGCCTGGACCCTGATGCCATCCCAAGCCCAGTAAGTAGATGCCTGCTGGTCTTAGGGAAGGAGCTTATGGCTACTAGATAAGCAGGTTAACCTGGATGAGCTAATTACTTAGTGTGTGTGTGTGTGTATATTTATATATATGTATTTGATAACTTCTTTTTCATTCATCATCTTGTAGACTTAGCACCTAGATGTAATTTTTGACTCTCTACACTAGGACTCGAAGTTCCAGAAGTATTTTGGTGGCAGTTTTACTCCATAGCTAAGCAGGGAGCCAGAGATATGAAGCTCCTGATTAGCGGTGTCCTCTGGGTTGAGGACTGCATTCTGTCCCTGTTACATATATACAGCACAGTTACTTTTGGCTTCCTGTGGAGTATTGTAGCTGGGTTTTGTGCTTTTAGATCTGGGGGGATGACATTCCTGCAGATCTGCAGAGCGGATAGGGATTCTCTGATGTTAACTGTTCAAAGAAGGAAAACCTCAGTGGTCCCTGTCTGCCCCTGCCTGGCTGGTATTTTAGGAGTAAGTTCCTACGCTTCTGTTTGGTATGTTCCTACTGTGTGAATGGGAGAAAATGCTGCACGGTTTGGGAGGGGGCAGTGTGTGTGTCAGGTTCCATCGGGAAAGCCACTGCTCCCGGGAGAGGGTGACTCTCCCCCTCAGAGCCATCAGAAGCCATTGTCATATTCCATTCTATTTTCTTCCCTCTCCCTTTGGGGAGCCACCATGGTGAGGGGGCCTGATGGCAAAGTGTGTCCTGAGCAGATGAAGTACCCCCTTTTTCTTCTCCTCTCCTTCAGTGAGGAGAATCTGGATGGAAGGGGGCACTCCTTTGAGCACAGAGCAGTCCTTCGCTGGGAGGCTGGCTTTTGGGAGGGAATGTTCCTTTTTGCTTAAAATTTCTCCTTTTCAGCCTCTCTCTGTTACCTCTGCTTGCCTGCCTTCTGTTTGCCCTTTCTCCTCATCTTGACGTTTCATAGTCTGACCCAGTAAGGATTCTGTGTTGTACCAGAAAGGCTTGAATGTCAGATCTGGAGTGTCAGATCTGGAGGGGCCTGTTTGCAGCATGAGCTGGGCTCCAGCTGTGCATGTCTAATTGCTTAGGGTTGAGAGAAGTAACATGTGCCTCTTGTTCTTTTGTCTCCCTTCCTGTTTTCCCCTGCTGCCTTTATTATTAAAACACTAAAAGCAACTCAATGAGCTGCCTCCTCAGCAGAAAACCAGGCACAGAATAGACCCTGATGCCATTCCTAGTCCAGTAAGTGCAGAGGGTGGGTGTGTGTACGTGTCATCCCTGTGTTAGTGCCACCATGCATGCCTGTGACCTCATCTTCACCTCACCCACCATGTCCATCCCTCTCTATCCTCTTACCTTAGCCCTTCAAGAGTCTTGATTTTATAGTTATAAGGATATGCATGCTTCAAGTCACTATGTAGCGAAGAGGTAGCAAATTGTTGCCAGAGTATGGGTTGTAGAAGATGGTCATGCTATAAGGGTGGGGCCAGGTAGCATGTTAAGGTTTGGTTTTAAGTCCTGCTGGCTCCTCCAGGAGTCTACATGTGACATGATGGAACAAGACAGAGTTGAACACTAAGTCCTTCCACTTTGGGTTTAATTGTCTACGAACCTGTGGTAGAGAAACATCTGGGTAGATAGCTGCTAATACATGGATTTATAGTATCCAAAACTGGCATTCCTTTTGTTTGTTTTGATTTTAATTTTGATTTTTAAATGAAAGGATGAGAGACAGAAACAGAGAGATGTTCTGTAAGATGGTTTACTCCCCAAATACCCACAAGAGCTGATGCTGGACCAGGGTGAAACCAGTAGACTAGAACTTCATCTGGGTCTTCCAGATGGATGGTAGGAACTCAAGTAGTTGAACCATCGCCTGCTGCTTCCCAGGGATGCTCATTAGCAGGAAGCTGGATCAGAAGTGGAATAGTTAAGACTCCAGTATAGGATGTAGGTTTCTCAGTGTGATTTAAGCTGCTGTGCCCAATGTTGCCCCTACCTTCAACTGGCATTTTCTTTGTAAGATTTATATATTTGGGGCCTGGTGGCATGGCCTAGCAGCTAAAGTCCTCTCCTTAAACGCTCCGAGATCCCATATGGGCGCCAGTTCTAATCCTGGCAGCTCCACTTCCCATCCAGCTCCCTGCTTTTGTCCTGGGAAAGCAGTCGAGGACGGCCCAATGCTTTGGGATCCTGCACCCGTGTGGGAGACCTGGAGGAAGTTCCTGGCTCCTGGCTTCAGATCGGCACAGCACTGGCCATTGCGCTCACTTGGGGAGTGAATCATCAGATAGAAGATCTTCCTCTCTATCTCTTCTCCTCTCTGTATATCTGACTTTGTAATAAAAATAAATCTTAAAAAAATTTTTTTATATATTTGGGGGCCTGGTGTGATGACTCAATTGGCTAATCCTCCGCTCCAAGTGTCAGGATCCCATATGGGTGCTAGTTCATGTCCTGGCTGCTCCACTTCCAATCCAGCTCCCTGCTTTTGTCCTGGGAAAGCAGCACAGGATGGCTCAAGGCCTTGGGACCTTGCTCCTACATAGCAGGCCCAAAAGAGACTCTTGATTCTTTGCTTCAGATCAGCTCAGCTCTGGCAGTTGCAGCCATTTGGGAAGTGAAGCAAAAAATGAAGGATCTTTCTCTCTGTATCTCCTCTCTGTTAATCTGTCTCTCCAATAAAAATGAATAAGTCTTTAAAAAGTGTTATCTATTTGGGGCTGGCACTATGGTATGGTGGATAAAGTTGCCACCTATAATCCCTGTATTACATGTGAGAGCTGGTTCAAGACCCAGTTGCTTCATTTCTGATCCAGCTCCCTACTGGTGCACCTAGGAAAGCAGCAGAGGATGGTCCAAGCACTGGGGCCCCTGCACCAGAGTGGAAAATCCAGAAGAGGCTCCTGGCTTCTGACTGGCCCAGCTCTGGCCATTACAACCATTTGTGGAGTAAGCCACTATGTGGAAAAATCTTTAACTCTTTCAAATAAATTGAAATAAATAAATATATGTTTAAAATAACAAGAAAGATTTATTGACTTTAAAGGTAGAGAGAGTTGTTTCCATCCACTTGTCATTCCCCAGACAGTTGTTAACAGTCAGGTCTGGGCCAGGCTGAAACCAGATGCCATAAACTTCATCCCAGTCTCCTACATGTGTGGTAGGAAGGCAAGTACTTGAGCCGTTAGCTCTATGTTAACAGGAAGCTGGATTGGAGAGCAGCTGGAATTAGAACCAGCACTCTGATATGGGATGCTATTACAAACTGTGGCTTAACCTACTACACCACCATATCAGCTTTTGCCTGCCTACCTGTCTGTCTTTCTTTCCCTCTCTCTTTTTTTTTAAGATTTATTTTGATTTGCAAGTCAGATTTATGCAGAGAAGACAAAACATCTTCCATCTGCTGGCTCATTCCCCAGATGACCACAACAGCCAGGAGCCAAAAGCATCTTTTGGGTCTCCCGCATGGGTGCAGGGGCCCAAGCACTTGGACCATCCTCTGGTACTTCCCCAGCACATTAGCAAGGAGCTGGATTGGAAGTGGAGCAACGAGGACTCCAGCCAGTACCCATATGAGATTCCCATGTCACAGGCAGAGGCTTAGGTTCCTATACTATGCTTTCCCTTACTGTCATTTTTAATATCTAACTTATACAAATTTATTTTAAATATGTGGGATTTTTTTAAGGTTTATTTTTATTTGGAAGGCAGATTTACAGAGAGAAGGAGAAACAAAAATCTTCCATTCACTGGTTCACTCCTCCCCAATGACCATAATGGCCAAAGCTGAGCCCATCTGAAGCCAGCAACCAGGAGCCTCTTCTGGGTCTCCCATGTGAGTGCCGGGTCTCAAGGACTTTGGCCATCATCCACTGCCCTCCCAGACCACAAGCAGGGAGCTGGATTGAAGTAGAGCAGCCAGGACCTGAACTGAACTAGCACTCATATGGGATGTTGGCACTTACAGGTGGATGATTAGTCTATTGAATCATCATACCAGCCCTCCCCTCAGCCCCTTTAAGAATTTTATTTGGAAAAAAAAAAAGTTTGTTTGAAAGATATTCTGTTTGTTGGTTCACTTCCCCAAAATTTCCACAGTAGCCAGGGCTGGGCCAACTGCAGTCAGAAGCCTGGGACTCCTTCCTGTGTGGGTGACATTGTCTGCTGCTTCCCAGGGCTCATTACCAGGAAACTCAAGTTGAGAGTAGAGCTGAGACCTGAACCCACACACCCCAGTATGGGATGTATTTGTCCTAAGCTTTACTTCTTTATTTGAAAGAGTGACAAGGAGGGAGAGGGAAAGACAGGGACAGATCCTTAGGTCACTTGTCTCCTCAAATGGCCACAATGGCTAGGTCTGCCAGGATGGGAACATGCTGTAGCCAACAGCCTAATTCCACCTGCGTCTCCCACAAGGGTGGCAGGGGATCCTGGTACTTGGGTCATCATCCATTACTTTCCCAGGCATATTCCCAGCGGTACCAGAAACAGAGAAGGCAAGCCTGAAATCGGTGCTCGGCTACAGATTCCATCCCTGCCAGCAGCGGCTCACCTTGTGGTGCTGCAGTGCCAGCCCCTCAAGAGGCTTTTTCTGAACTTAGGCTTTATTACTGTGGCTGAGTCTGATTTGCCCTTCACTTGTTCTAGTTTTAACAAACTTTTCTTCATGTAAGTGAACCAAAGTTGCCAGCCTGCAAAGGGGTCTGATGACCATCTCTGCAAATCCCCCTTTCCCTGTTCGCTGGGTCTGTCAAACAGTGGGGAGTGAGGATTGGCCTTGAATGATTCAGTGTTGGTCCTCTCTTCTGAATGTGTACACTGATGCGTACCTGAAGGAAGGGAACATTTGCTTCCTGTGCCTTACCTGACCATTGTTGGCTGTTTTGTCCTTCACCCCGTTCCCTGTAACTTATGCGTTCCAGGTAGATTCATTTTGTGTGATTACTGTGGTTTGTTTTCTTGCTCCAACTCAGAATGTATTTGGGAGTAGGAAGGGGCTGGCTGGAGGAAAGGAGTGGGATGGAATTAATTGTATCTAATGGCTTGCCATGAAAGCTTCAGCTTTCTTGGATAAGAGGAATTGTAGGGTGCCTCCTGTTAATTTGGGGTGAGGGGCACTGTTCTCAGAGTTGTCTGCCTAGTCCCTTGCTGCTACTCTGGAGGGAAGTGGGCATCGTGGAAATTTGTGTGGTCTTCAGGACGAAGGCGGACCTGGTGCGTGAGGTGTTCCTTGGCCGATTGCTAGTTTCTGTGCTGTGCCCTAGCATGTCTTTTTCATGACCCTCTGGGGCTTGGTATTTCCTCTTGCTTTTCTTCTGTCACCTCATTCATTTCCTTTTTTCCTTGAAGATTCAGGTCATTGAAGATGACAGGAACAACCGGGGTTCAGAGCCATTTGTTACAGGAGTCCGGGGCCAGGTGCCACCCCTAGTCACCACCAACTTCCTGGTGAAAGACCAAGGTGAGAAGGGCATCAACTCCTAAGGGGGCTTTTTGTCCAACATTATCGGCTTATTGATTGGGTTTCTGTCAGTCTTTATCCAGAGACCATCCCCTCCCTCCATCCATCCAAAGGCTTGCTGGGAGAAAAAGCCACCAGCTGTAGCTTTGTGGCAGTGATGGGGTGGATCACGTGGAGAGCTGGTGTCTGCAAAGGTTCTGTCATCTGACTCAGGTGTTCTGCCTCCTTCCCAGGGAATGCAAGTCCCCGGTACATCCGATGTACATCCTATAATATCCCTTGCACATCTGACATGGCTAAGCAGGCTCAGGTGCCTCTGGCAGCTGTCATAAAGCCACTGGCAAGGCTTCCCCCAGAGGAGGTGAGTCAGGGAAGGGGCCAGGGAACAATGAGAGGGAGGAGGGGAGGGGAACATGGCTCCTTGTTAGATATGATTCTGGTTGTCCAAATGGTGTATCTAGGAAAGAGGATTTTCAGCAGTTTTCTGTGTAAGGGCCTCTGGAGCAGGTAGTAGCAGGCTGGAGCAAAAGCCCAAGCAATTGCCGCATAGGAACAAAGTTCATATTGGGAACAAACGGTGCGAAAAGAGGGCCAATTTGTAGGGAGAAGACAGCTTAATGTGAGAATCTGCAGTCATGATCACCTCCAGATGATGAAAAGCTGTCCTGACAGTCCAAGGGGTTAAGGATGTTTAGGGTAGCCTACAAGAGAAGGCATAGTTTGGGATACACCAGATGCCCAAAATCAGTGTGAGAAAGGCTGGGCACCTGCTCAGCCATACCATGGTGAAATGTGCTTATATCCCTGCCTCATGTCTTCAGCTTAATATAGAGCTCTCTGCAAATGGAACCTTAAGACTTTATGTGTGTGTGTTTAATATTTATTTGAAAGGAAGATGTCAGAGGGAGAAAGAGATATTCTGTCCATTGCTTCTTGCCCCATATGGCTGCAATAGCTGGCTGGGCTGAACCTTGGAGTCTGAAACTCCACCCAGGTCTCTCACATGGGTGGCAAGAACTTAAGTTCTCCAGCCATCATTCATTGCTTCCTAGGCACATTAGCAGTGAGCAGGATCCCAAGCGGCGTAGCTAGGACTTAGGCCAACACTCTGTTCTGGGATTCAGGGAGGTCTCGAGTGGTAGTTTAATGTGCTGTGCCACAACTCTGCCCTGTGTTTTAGTTGTTATTGGTTTTAGTTTTTTATTTAAATATTTATTTATTTATTTATTTATTTGGAAGGCATTTGGGCTATTTTCAGCTGCTTTCCAGGGGCTTTTAGCAGGGAGTTGAATTGGAAGTGGTGCAGCCAGGACTTGAATCAAGCTCTCAGAAAACTGATGCAGGTGTTCTAAGCAGCATGTTAACTGCTGTGCTCAACACTGCTTTTGTGTCTTTTTTTCTTTCTGGATTCCAGTGGAAGTGGTTGTTCACTAGACTCATTGTTTGACATGTGCATGAGGCATCAGCAGGCATCCCAGAAACCTGGGGGTAGAGCATTTTTAAGAGAGGAAGCAGAAATCAAGATGCCTAGGGCACAAGTAAAGGGGACTGAAGATGGACCCAGAACAAGAGTCTTAAGATAACCCTTAGATTTCTCCTGATTTGCGTATGGCAGCTCCTAGCTTGGTTTCACATTTCTGTTTCAAAAAGCAGTACAGTTCTGAGAGTGGACTGTAGGAAAAAGAAACTACTGGGTTTAGATATGTGGGAACATTCTGTGAATAGCACCCTCATTCTTAGACCTCACTACCGTCCCCTGTATTTCCTGTGAGTCACACTCTTCCTTCTAGGTTGTTGCCCTTCATCTGCCCCCGTGTCTGAACCCCTGTTGCTTCCCTCCGTATCTCAGCCCCTCCCCTTTATTCCTCAGGCTTCCCCCTACGTTGTGGACCATGGAGAATCGGGCCCTTTGCGTTGCAATCGCTGCAAAGCATACATGTGCCCATTCATGCAGTTCGTCGAGGGAGGGAGGCGCTTCCAGTGCTGCTTCTGCAGCTGTGTCAATGATGGTATGTTCTGGAGGTGGGATGTCGGGGAAGCTCTCAACTAGAAATGACTTTTCTTTCTAGTTAGATAGACCAGGGTCTGTGTTTCAGGGGCAGGGGATGTGGGACTCAGGGTCAGAATTATTAAATTGAGAGAGGACTTTTGAGTAATACTGGCGTACTCCCCACAGTTCCCCCTCACTATTTCCAACATCTGGATCATACCGGCAAGCGCGTGGATGCTTACGACCGTCCTGAGCTATCCCTGGGCTCGTATGAATTCCTGGCCACTGTAGATTACTGCAAGGTGAGTGATAGTGGCAGGGGGTGTAACGATGGGTAATGAGACAGCTGAGAATTCCTTCACCCCTTTGAGGGTGATATCTCTCTAGTTAATCAGCCTGCCTGACAAAGTCCCTCTCCCCCTACCATTGCCTTCTCTGCAGAACAATAAGTTTCCCAGCCCTCCTGCCTTCATCTTCATGATTGATGTATCCTACAATGCCATCAGGACTGGCCTTGTTAGGCTCCTCTGTGAGGAGCTAAAGTCACTGTTAGACTTTCTGCCTAGGTGAGAGTTCAGAGCCCACGAGCTTCGTTCTGTTGGTGTTGGGGTGTCTAAGTTCTGATGTAATGTAGGTGGTGGAGAAAGTGGCAAGTCTGGGTAACAGTGTCATCTCCTGTAGGGAAGGCGGGGCAGAAGAGTCGGCAGTCCGCGTTGGCTTTGTCACCTACAATAAGGTGCTCCATTTCTACAACGTGAAGAGCTCATTGGCCCAGCCACAGATGATGGTTGTGTCTGATGTGGCTGATGTGTTTGTGCCACTGCTGGATGGCTTCCTGGTCAATGTCAGTGAGTCTCGGGCAGTCATCACCAGGTAGGAGCCAGACTGTGGGAGTCAGCGGGGAGTGGGAAATGGTGCAGCCCAGGAGGCCAGAGAGCTCAGCAGAGGGATCAGTAGGTAGACGGACTGTGGCTGAGGAAGTGCAGAGCCTGGGGGCTGGTGACTCTTCTGGGAATTAAGAACCGAAGCTTCTGGGATTGGAATGGCAATGCTGATTGTTTCCGCCACCTGTCTCCTCAGCTTGTTGGATCAGATTCCAGAAATGTTTGCAGACACAAGAGAGACTGAAACAGTATTCGCCCCAGTTATCCAGGCTGGGATGGAGGCTCTGAAGGTAAGACCAGAGTCTGGGCATTCTTCATCTCACTTTCCATTGACCAGCTTATGGATACAGCTTCGGCTTCATCACTGGTGCATGACTGTTCAGTGAGTCCACCTGTCTGAACATGATTGGTGCTTAACAAATGACAAGAAGGAATGGATGAATAATAGATGAGGAAGGACAGATACAGTGTGCTGTCTTGTTTCCTAGGCTGCTGAGTGTGCAGGGAAGCTGTTTCTGTTCCACACATCCCTCCCAATTGCAGAGGCCCCTGGGAAGCTGAAGAACAGAGACGACAGAAAGCTGATCAACACAGACAAGGAGAAGGTGGGGCTTGAAAATAAGGGAGGAGTTCCCATTACAGAGGAAGGTGGTGACTCTTCACAATGTCCTACTCTAACTTTCTTGAGGGGGACTGGGACTAGATTCCCTACTTTTTCACATGTCACATCAATGACTACCAGCCTTCCCCACTGCTCCTACCTTTCCTTATCCCAGCTATGGCCAGAAGTCCTTGATAGATTTTTTTGAAGGATTTAACTTCTTTTCATTTGAGGGACTGTGTTACAACGAGAGAATGAGAGAGAGAGATCTATCTGCTAGTTCACTCCTCAGATGGCTACACCAGCTGGAGTTGGGCCACTCTAAAGCCAGGAGCTTCTTCTGGGCTCTCATGTTGGTGCAGGGACCCAGGCACTTAGGGCCATTCTCCTGCTTTCACAGGAGCATTCACAGGGAGCAGGACCAGAAGTGGAGTAGCTGGGACTTAAACTGGCTCCCATATAGGAGGATGACAGTACCACAGGCAGAGATTTTACCTGCTATGTCACAGCAGTGGCTAGCCTTTTTTTTTTTTTTTTTTTAGTTTTTAAGAACATTGTCCTATTATTGCAAATTCCTAGGAAAGTAGCCTATATTACATATACAGTTCTTATATACAGAAACGAAAATATTTGAACCTTCTGTTCTGTTCCTCCCCAGACACTGTTCCAGCCTCAGACAGGCACCTATCAGACCCTGGCCAAAGAGTGTGTGGCGCAAGGTTGCTGTGTAGATCTTTTCCTCTTCCCTAACCAGTATGTGGATGTGGCCACACTCTCTGTGGTGCCCCAGCTCACTGGTGGCTCTGTCTACAAATATGCTTGCTTTCAGGTACAGTGTGGGATTCTGGGTGGCAGAGGGCATCAGGCAGGGAATGTGTTTACATGTAAGGTGGCTCTTTAGCCACCATCTCAGGGGCAGGAGTAGTAGTATCCATAGAGTGAAAAGAGATAATCCTGACAGCATATGGTCACATGCACATGTAATGCACAGGACTTGTAGTCCCGTGTTGGTATTCTGGCTCTACTACTTACTAGCTCCATGACCCTATTTTTTTTTTAAATAAAAAATTTAATTTCATTTTTACTTGAAAGGCAGAGAAGGAGAGAGAATCTTCCATCCGCATCTTTACTGCCCAAATACCTACAATAGCCAGGGGTGGTCTAGGGAGAAGCCAGGAGCCTAGAACACAGTATGCTTCTCCTTTGAGGTTGGTGGGGCTTAATCTGCCAGAGCTGTTACCTACTGTCTTCTGCTGTGCATGAACAGGAAGCTGGGATTGGAAGTAGAGCTAGAACTCCAACCCAGACACTCTGACAGGAGAAGCCAGTATCCAAAATGCTGTCCTAACTGCTGGGCTGAATGCCTGTTCCTCAGACAAACGAACTAGTTCCCCCTTTGTTCTTTTTGTTTATAGAATTAAGTAGTTCTATGTGAAGTACTCAGTGTGGTGACATATATAGTAAGTGCTTGAAAGCTATCATTGTCATCATCATTTTTACTGTTAGTGTCATTAAGATTAAGCAGATGTGTGGAGTGGAAGAGGTAAAGGGAGTCAGACTAGAGGGTGAGCTGTGTGTTCCATGATGTGACCCTGGGCATGGGCAACTACAGGTGGAGAATGACCAGGAACGGTTCCTGAGGGACTTGCGCCGTGATGTACAGAAGATTGTTGGCTTTGATGCTGTGATGCGGGTTCGGACCAGCACCGGTCAGTCCTGGTGGGAGCAGCATGTGGGAGGAACAGTATCTGAGAGGGAGGAGCGTGGCACCTGTCCTGCCTTTAGCCCTCACCCTATCTCTTGTGGTTTCAGGTATCCGTGCAGTAGATTTCTTTGGAGCTTTCTACATGAGCAACACAACAGATGTGGAGCTGGCTGGCCTGGATGAGGACAAGACAGTGACTGTGGAGTTCAAGCATGATGATCGACTCAATGAAGAGAGTGGCGCTCTCCTTCAGGTGGCAGGCTGGGGGAAGGAGCCAAGGAGGAAGTGTTGGTGTCAGTTTCTGGGTCCAAACAGGCTGCAGGGAAGAGGGTAGGAGTGGGTAGGGAGAACTGAAAGAAGAGGCCAAAGGCAGAGAGGGTGGCTCCTAACTTAATAGAGCCCAGAGGCATTTTCTGAGGGTTGGGTGTGAGCGCCCCTTTCTCCCTTCCTCTAGTGCGCCCTACTTTACACCAGCTGTGCAGGGCAACGTCGGCTCCGCATCCACAACCTGGCCCTCAACTGCTGCACCCAGCTGGCTGACCTGTATCGCAACTGTGAGACTGACACGCTCATCAACTACATGGCCAAATTTGGTGAGGGAAGAGGTCAGACAGGGAGGGATCAAGGCTGAGCAAGGTCCAGGGTAGTCAGATTCCCTGCCAAGTGAGGATGGGAGGGCAGGTGTGGTAGGCACCTGATTGCTGACAGTGCTCCATCCCTTGTCCATCCAGCATACCGGGGAGTCCTCAGTAGCCCTGTGAAGACTGTTCGTGATGCTCTCATCACCCAGTGTGCCCAGATCCTGGCCTGTTATAGAAAGAACTGCGCCAGTCCTTCCTCTGCAGGACAGGTGAGGCAGGCAGGTTCATGGAAGGGCTGTTGTGATCAAGTTTTGCCTGTGGGAGGCATTTCTCATGATTGTTGGTTTTGGTAACCTCTCAGTTGATCCTTCCGGAGTGCATGAAGCTACTGCCAGTTTATCTGAATTGTGTGTTGAAGAGTGATGTCCTGCAGCCTGGAGCCGAAGTCACTACTGATGACCGTGCCTATGTCCGACAGCTGGTTACCACCATGGATGTGGCTGAGACCAATGTCTTCTTCTATCCTCGACTTCTCCCATTGGTGTGACTGAGGGCGTGTGAGACATTGCACTGAATAAAGGGTCTCCTAGGAGGAAGGGAAGAGGCAGTGTTATTTGTGCCAGACAGTAGTCAATTTTTTAAAAAACATACATTATCTGATGTAATTTTCACAAAGTTAACTGAGATCCTCAGAAGGGGTAGTGTATGGAGACACAGGTTTCTAAATTGGATAGGGGTGGCACAGATGCGCTCTGTGGTTCTTGGTAACCTTTTGCTTCTTCCTGTCCTCTGTCTAGACGAAGTCTCCCATTGAGAGCACTGCAGAACCACCAGCAGTGCGAGCTTCTGAAGAACGTCTCAGCAATGGGGATATATATTTGCTGGAGAACGGACTCAATCTCTTCCTCTGGGTGGGAGCCAGTGTCCAGCAGGGTGTTGTCCAGAGCCTTTTCAGCGTCGCCTCTTTCAGCCAGATCACCAGTGGCTTGGTGAGGGCATGGTGTGGACATTAGCATGTAATATGAAAGGGGGCTGATCAAATTAGTATGCTAGTTCCCTTGAATATCAGAAAATACTGGGGTGGGGGAACAGGACATGCTGTCATTCTTCCCTGACTTCCCTGTACCAGATGACATATAAATCTTGTGCTGTGCCATCTTGACTGAAAGAGTACCTTACCATGAATGAATGTTATGTTCTAGAGTGTTCTGCCAGTACTTGATAATCCACTGTCCAAGAAGGTCCGAGGTCTCATCGATAGCTTAAGGGCGCAGAGATCGCGGTACATGAAGGTAAGACTGACCTGAACCCTGGGTTTCTTGGCTGTAAAGTAGAGGATGGGGGAAGGTTTAATTCCATTTGACCCTGCCTTATGACTGACCCTGTGTTCTGGCCGTAGCTTATCGTGGTGAAACAGGAAGACAAGCTGGAGATGCTGTTCAAGCACTTCCTGGTGGAAGACAAAAGCTTAAATGGGGGAGCATCCTACGTGGACTTTCTGTGTCATATGCACAAGGAGATTCGGCAGCTACTGAGCTAAAGCAAGAGGGGAATGACATAGGGTCTCAGGCCAGCTTCTAGAGAGCAATCCAGGATGGCAGAGAAATTGGGACAATTCCATATCTTTAAGTCATGTAAGCTGACCTCAGTCTCTGCGGGGGAGGGGGAGCTGTAAGGAGGCACCTTCTTTCTGGGCTCAAGTATCCTACCACTCTTGTCATGTCCTACTGATGGAAGGTGCCGCCGTCCCCTCACTCTACCCTTCTTTTCCTGCTAATCCTATTGTAATGAATGTAGTTTCTCAGTCACTGTATATGATTTGGTGTTGGAGGTTTGGCAGTACCCAGACCTCAGCAATATTATGTGTCCTTTGGACCAGCCTCCAAGAGGAGAGAAACAGGCAGGAAAGAGTTGGGGAATCCCAGGGTTACTATAGAGGATGGGGCAATTCAGCTCAGTGTCATCAACAACTTCCTATATTAGGGATAAAACATACAGGTGCACAAGAGCTGGGGTTATAGGCCATAGGTGATGGAGAGAGAGGGGTGGGTCATTCTTGGGCCTGGGCACAGCAGCCAGGTGAGCATTACTGAGGGTGAGTGACTTCTGCTGCCACTACGTGCTCTCCCCTGCAATGATTGATCACACTGTGGATGGAGGCTTGCTGTTGATGAATGAACCTGGGAACCGAGTTGCAAAACTTGTTCACACCTGGGAGAGGTGCCAGCCTCCTTTGCAGCTAGAGAGGCCCAACACTGGATGGTTCTGGAGGAGATCTGATCATCAACTTGCAATACCTCACAGAGCCAGCCCATATCCCACTCTGAGCACCCACTGGAAACACTGCTTCTCCAAGCCGGTGGTTGTTGGGAAAGCAATGCAGACGTAGTCGGAGTCATGTTCTCTCCCACCACCACGCCACTCTGACTCCAGTATCTGAGCGGCTGACAAGTTACCTTCCAACCCCATGGAGCAGAACAAGGGCTAGGATTGATGGTGGCCAGGCTTGCCTGCTCCCAGCCTGGGATGCCTCTGCTCTGGACCTCTCATTTCTCTTCATTGGTTTATTTTTCAATGCATCTTTAATTTGTAAAGAAATAAATTAAGATGTAACCAGTAGTCCTTGCTCCAGCTCCATTCGCGCATGCGCCGTGCTACCTACCGCATGGCGTAAATCCTCCTCTGGCCGCTATCGCGGGGCGGGTCTTGAGTGGCTGGAAGGGCCCCCTGTTGTCAGAGTGGACATGGCGGCCTGCCGCTTCAGGGCCGTGCTGGTAGCGCTGGGAGTGCTCAGGGTCTGTGCTGCTAGCTCCGGGCCCGGAGCACAATCGGAGGCCGGAGGGGAGGCAGAGTGGGAGGAACCGTGGGATGGCGCGGTTTTCCGTCCACCCTCGCCCCTGGGCGCGGTGGGCATGGCGCGCAGTTCCGGAGGCTCACAGCCAGCTGAGGTGGCCGCCGACTTGCCGGTGCTGCTGTGGTGGAGCCCAGGGCTGTTCCCCCACTTCCCGGGGGACTCGGAGCGCATCGAGTGCGCGCGCGGCGCGTGTGTGGCGTCCCGGGACCGGAGGGTGCGGGGAGACGTGCGGACCCGTGCGCTGCTCTTCTACGGCACTGACTTCCGCGCTTCTGAGGCGCCGCTTCCGCGCCTGGCGCACCAGAGCTGGGCGCTCCTGCACGAAGAGTCGCCCCTCAACAACTTTTTGCTGAGCCATGGCCCGGGCATCCGCCTCTTCAATCTTACCGCCACCTTCAGCCGCCACTCGGACTACCCGCTGCCGCTGCAGTGGCTGCCCGGGACAGCTTACCTGCGCCGCGCGGCGCTGCCGCTGCAGGAGCGCAACGAGTGGCGACGCCGGGGCTACGCCCCGCTGCTCTACCTGCAGTCCCATTGCGACGTGCCTGCAGACCGGGACCGCTACGTGCGCGAGCTGATGCGCTACATCCCGGTGGGTGGGTGGGTGGGGCAGGGGGCCGGGAGCGGGCCGAGGGAGGGAAGGGCTGGGCTTCGGCAGGACCTCGGCGGTACCGGCCATTCCTTCTTGACGGGCAGCCCTCTACCTCGCCTCAGGTGGACTCGTACGGAAAATGCCTGCAGAATCGGGAGCTGCCCACCGCCCGGTTACAGGACACAGCCACAGCCACCACCGAGGATCCAGACCTGCTGGCCTTTCTGTCCCGCTATAAGTTCCACCTGGCTCTCGAAAACGCCATCTGCAATGACTACATGACAGAGAAGCTGTGGCGTCCCCTGCACCTGGGGGCGGTGCCCGTGTACCGCGGCTCTCCATCCGTGAGGGACTGGATGCCCAACAATCAGTCCATCATCCTGATTGATGACTTCGAGTCTCCTCAAAAACTGGCAGAATTTATTGACTTTCTGGACAGGAACGACACGGAATATATGAAGTACCTGGCATACAAGCAGCAGGGGGGCATCACCAACCAGTTCCTCCTGGAGACTCTGAAGAAGCGAGAATGGGGTGTGAACGACCCTCTGCTGCCCAACTACCTCAACGGCTTCGAGTGTTTCGTCTGTGACCATGAACTGGCTCGGTTACATGCCGAGAGAGCCCACACTGCCTCTCCTGGGGACAGCCCTGTTCCCAAACCTCACATAGCCCAGCCCGCACACATGGACTGCCCCATGCCCACCCCGGGCTTTGGCAGAGTGGAGGAGATCCCGGATAATGACAGGTGAGAGTTGCTGGGGTACCCTGCATCCCGCAGGTCTCATCATTCATGGACATGGGCTCGCTCTACCTTGGGGGTGTCAAGAGTGTAGGTGGGGAGATGAAGCCAACTGAGAAAGCTAAGTAAAGGTGCAAAATAAAATTCAAGGCAATGGTGTATGAAAATCAGTGTATATGGACCAAGTTTGCAATCGTGATTAAACAACAGCAGGGGGCCTGTGCAGGGAGGTGGGGAGGGAAGACAGAAATTGGGCAACTGAATTGGGCTCAGGCTGTAAGTAGCTTGGGTAAGAGGCTCATATGTTTGGACTGTCCAGAAAATCAACTCAGTTATCTGAGCATCTTCTGTCTGATAGTGTTGAGGTGGGGAACACAGATGGGCATTTTGAGGGCGGTTGCGCCAGAGTTACGGCTTATATGGCCTATACCTAATTAGAAAGGCACAATTGCTTTTTAAAAGAATTTTCTTTTTAATTTTGTTTACATAGTAGAGAGGGATGCACACCCATGTGGGCGTCTAATTAGAGTGGGGAGAGCATGAATGGAGAAAGGTAGGTGGTTCAAATATTTCTTCTTTTTTTTTTTCTGTGTCTGCAAGGGAGTAGGAGGTGGAAGGTGTTCCTTGCTATCAAACTGTATCAGCACCCAGGAACATATTGGTTCACTCCTCAAATGTTTGCAACAGCCAGAGCTAGGAGCTTCTTTGTGGGTCTCTTGTGGGTGCAGAGGCCCAAGGCTTTGGGCCATGCTCTGCTGTTTTTTCAGGCTTGTTAGCAGGGACCCAGGAAGTGGAGTAGCTGGTACTCGAACTGGCACCCACATTGGATGTCAGCACTGCCCTGGAAGATTAGCCTGCAATGCCATGGTGCTCAAGCATAGTTACTAATAGCACTTCATTTCACTGCTAAACACCCTGGGGTGGGCATTTGGTGCAGTAGTCTAGATGCTGCTTGGGCCATCCATGCCCACATCCTTTATTGGAGTGCCTGGAGTAGCACGCCGGTCCTGTTTCTAGTTCTGTCTTTCTGCTCATGCACACACCCTGGGAGGCAGCAGGTGGGTTTGTGCCACCTGTGTTGTTGGAGGCTTGGAAGGAGTTCCAGGCTCCTGCCCTCAGCCTGGCCCAGCCCTGGCTGTTGCCAGTGCTCGGGGAGTGAACCAGTGGTTAGGTCTGTCCCTGTCACACTCTCTTCTCTTTTAAATAAATAAAAATAGAAATAAAAGGTATCATGACTTGGATGATACACAGAATGTCAAATAGAATGTTTGCCTGTTCCCTTGCTGGCCTCAGGGAGACTATGACTGGTCGGTGAATTCGTCCCACATTTCAGTGTAGCCAAACCAGAAATTTTAACTCACTGGGTGTCCTGTGTGATACTGAAGTATCTGTGACTTACTGGCTATCGTTGCCTAGCCAGGGGCACTGTATCTTCTTCCTGTTTGTTCCCACCCCTCAAAAATAAAACACAGAAAACAAAAACAAAAAACACAGTGCCCCAGGGCTATGCTGTAGTTGCATAACCCGCCTCCCTGTTTTGGTGTTTCAGCTGGAAGGAGATGTGGCTGCAAGATTACTGGCAAGGTCTGGACCAGGGGGAAGCTCTCACAGCCATGATCCACAATAATGAAACGCAGCAGAGCAAGTTCTGGGATTATCTGCATGAGATCTTCATGAAAAGGAATCAGCATCTTTAGTTGCCTTCGAGCCTTTCACTTGTCAAGCTAAGGAAATGTTATTCCATCAGGGGAAAGAGAATCTGCTTTCACGAGCTCTTGAGGAACACCACATTGTCCCAGATTCAAGATGAGCGCCATCTTCACCATGTTTCTGGGGTAGACAGCCCCTGCTCGAGGAGAGCTGAAGGCGTCCAGTTCCTTGAGCCCGTGTGATGCTCACTTCTCTCACTGTGCCATCTTCCTGATTGTACTTGACAGCCAAAGGTGAGAAGTCACCAAATGGTGACATAAAAATTCTCCTCTTGTATCCCTCAAGCTCCGTAAGAGGTGGTGCCTTTCTCAGCTCTTTTGCTCTGCACTTGCTGTATAAACGATGGTGTGAGTAGAAATGCAAAGCTGCTGGTCTGTTTTATTTCGTAAAATCATTTACCCTGTCATTCATGATAACATTTTGTACTTTAAATGCCTTTTCCTTTTCTGGTTTTGGGCCCTTCTCTACAATTTCAGATGTCACTGGTTTGTTTCTTATGTAGCCTGTCATTAGAATTTGTTCCCATCTCGGGTACAGATTCAGTGGCTGATAGTTGCCATGGTGACTTCCTGAACTTTTTTGTTTTTGATCAAAGAGGAATACTAAGACTGGAAATTGTGGCAGAAAAATCAAATAGCGCCCCTCATTTACTTTATAACTGATTTTTTTCTGATGGAGCCCATTGAAAGCTCTGAATTCAAAGGAACAAGGAGACAGATTTAAGGCCACAGCAAGTGGCTGGCTAAATACAAATCCTCAGAGTTGGAGATGCAACCAAATCCTTCTGTCGCTCTGGTTGGAAGCTTTAGTATAGAGAGCAGGGACACTAGGAACTCTATCTGGGCTGTGGGACAAGAAAGGTAGAATGACTCTGGTTGTTTCCGAATACCACACAGAAGTTCTGTAGACATCAGAACACCTGACTAATTTAACAATGTCTCCATAGATGTTCCTTAAATTGTTCAGTGAGGGCCTACATTCTTAGTAATGTGAAGTCTGAAGAGAAGGACATGAAACATCGTAACCGTTAATATCCTTTTTAATGGCAGGGAATATTCGCATAACCTATTTGGCTTTTGCAGAAAAGAACAAGTGGGAAAAGCAGACCTTCCAGACTCCCTCTGGTAAAATGTGATACAACAGATGATCAAAACAGAAGTCAAATGTGAGGACTCTGATTTCTAAGCTTGTAGTCTGTTTAAATGTAGATGCTAATATAAAGCCAACTACATATTATGCAAGTACAAACCTAGGTTAAGACTCAATTATGTGCACATATTGCACTTCAATATATGCATTACAAGGGTAAATGATGGTTATACAAGAGCAGAATTATCTTTACCTATCCGTGTAATTATACTACCCACATTGGCATTCAGCACTTGGATGGAGTGGGCCAGCTCACCTGTTTAGTTTCCACAGGATAAGCTAGGTGCTACATTTCTACAAAGGAAAGCACTTGTGGAACCAGGACCTACCAATTAAAAGCGTCACTTTTCTTACAGAGAAAGCAACCAAAGTTAATCTTTCCTTGTTTTAGGGCCCAACCTATTCTGTATGCGGGAACAAGTTGACTTACTTCAGACTGTTATTGGTAGTGGAAATGGTACTCACAGGAATCTTTTTATTGGAGCTGGTGGTTATGCCTCTTTGTTACGAATGATATTGCTGTTTTCTACTATCTCAGTTTTTTTTAAATTTTGCTTTTGATAATAATTGGTTAGGGTATGAAGGGTCGAAGATTAGGGGAAAGTGGGCAAGACCATTATTTCCAAATTTTCTTTTTCTTCTTCCTGTATCCTGGGGAAGTGGATACCTAACCTCCCAACTGCCTCAGTACCTGGAGATGGTAAATAGCTACCCAGTCATCACAGGATCCCCAGTGTGGAGCATGCTCTGAGGGTTCTGCCCAAGTGGTTTTGATAATTCTGAAATACTGTTAATCTCACTGATACAAGGATGAAGAAGTTCTTGCAAGATCTATTGGCTGATATAGTTCACCTTAGAGTCTCCATTCACCCAGATATTTGCTGTTAACGCTTGGCTGGGGTAGTTGACCAATTTGTTATGCCTTCCTTCCTCTGCTCTGGTTTAGGTTTCATTTTATACAATAAACTGCTTTTTTAAAAAAATAGTGTCCTCAGCTTGATTTTTTTGGGGGGAAAGAATGAATATGATAAAGTAAGAGACTTGTTAAAAATATTTTACTGGGGCCTTTGCTGTGGTGTATCGGGTGTATGCTGCAGTACCGGCATCCTGTATGGCTGCTGGTTTGGGGGAGACCCAGCTGCTGCTCTTCCACTTCAACTCCCTGCTGATGCATATTGGAAAGCTGCAAAAAATGATCCAAGTACTTGGGCCCCTGAACCCACATGCAAGACCCAGATGAAGCTTTTGGCTCCCGGCTGTGGCCTGGACTAGCCCTGGATGCTGCAGCCCTTTGGGGAATGAACCAGCAGATGGAAATTTCTCTCTCTCCATAATTCTGCCTTTCAGTATGTGTGCTGCTGAAATGAGCATCATAACTTTGTCTTTAAAATAAACAAAAATAAGGTTTCTTTAAAAATGTATTTATTTTTATTCAAAATTCAGATTTACAGAGAGAAGGAGAGATGGAGAGAAGATCTTCCATCTACTGGTTCACTCCCCAAAAGGCTGCAATGGCTAGAAATGAGCTGATCAGGAGCCAGGAGATTGTTTCCAGTCTCCCATGTGGGTGCAGGATCCCAAGGTTTTGGGCTGTCTGACTGCTTTCCCAGGCCACAGGAAGGGGTCTGGATGGGAAGTAGAGCAGCTGGGATAGCAACCAGTGCCTATATGGGATCCTGGCACATGCAATATGAGGACTGTAGCCACTAGGCTACTGTGCTGGACCCTTGCCTAATATTATTCTAGGTACTAAGAATTTAGCAATGAACAAGATGGACAAGCTCGCTTCTCTCATGTTTATATTTTAAATGGGTGCTGGTGTTAATTGAGGCCATAAACAATAAGTGAACAAGATAATTCAGACTATACCGGGTGCTACAAACTATTGGTAAGTGAGGCGTGAGAATGCAGAAAAGGCCTGCCTGGCATTAACATGAGGAAAAAGCCACACAGAGATCAACAGTTAAGATTCTACATGTCAGGCCCTGCACCATGGCCTAGCAGCAAAAGTCCTTGCCTTGAATGTACCGGGATCCCATATGGTCGCCGATTCTAATTTTGGCTGCTCCAGTTCCCTTCCAGCTCCCTGCTTGTGGCCTGGAAAAGCAGTCGAGGACGGCCCAAAGCCGTGGGACCCTACACCCACGTGGGAGACCCAGAAGAGCTCCTGGCTCCTGGCTTAGGATTGGCATAGCACTGGCAATTGTGGTCACTTGGGGAGTGAATCATTGAACAGAAGATATTTCTTTCTTTCTATTCTCCTCTCTCTATATATCTGACTTTGCAATAGAAATTAAAAAATCTTTAAAAAAAGAAAAGATTCCACATGTCTCTGATCAATGACTTTAATGCTTTGTGCGCCTCTAGCACAGATTGCTCCATCAAGGAATGGTCTACAGGCTGGTTTGCATTGCCAGAAACATTTTTCTTCAAGTTCATTTGGAAACGTTCTGAGAATCCTTAGCATATCTTTGTACTGGGTTTTTATGAAAAAACAGCTAAGTTACTTAAGAACAAAACTGAGATAGAAAGCATTGCAACTGAAGGCAGGAGTGGTACCACCAAGGAGCGAAAAGTGCCAGCATTTACCCCTCACCACAGCCAGTGTGGCCGTGTGTAAGTAAGCAAACCATCTATAGAGAGTGCACGAGTGTGGTTTTTCTTTGCAGCTTTAGTGTTCATAAAAAGTTTTCCCCAAAAAATGTTCTTATCAATTTTTTTCTTATTTTTTCCCTTTATTATTTTACATAGATGATTAGGACACAAAGGATCATCGGCTACAGAAACTGCTTTTTTTTTTTTTTCTGTATCTGGGGTAAAGAGGGAGATAAAGGGAGAAGCCACACCCAGCCTCCCAACCATGCCAGGTCCTGGGCATGCTCCCAGGGTCCTGCTCAAGTGGTTTTGATAATTCAACAGTTATGAATTGCTGCCAATCTCGCCAAAAAATATTCTGCATGCATCCCTTTCAACTACATAAATATTATTAAAAGTTAAAAATTTTAAAAATCATAGGTTTGTAAAACTTTTTCCCCAATCTATCATCCTAAAAAAATCCATTTTAATTCTCTCCCATTCTTTCTCCGTTGGAGTAAGCCAATCACTCTCCACTCTAATCGGCAGGCTACCCCCAAGGAACTGTACGTTTTGGGGGCCCTTTCCAGGATGTCGTGGACCCACGTACGGCCTGCAGCCGGTGGAGGCCCCGAGTTTCCTCGATTGCAGAGCGGTCGCCCGGCGTCGCCGCGAGCACCTTCCCCCTGGCGGCAGGGAGGTCCGCGTGCTCCCACCCTCGGCGAGCCCGCAGAGGTCACGCCGCAGAGGTCACGCCGGGTCACGCACGGCGCCGCGGAGCCTGTCGGGAGCTCGGGGAGTCATGGCGACGCCCTCTCTCCGGGGCCGCCTGGCCCGGCTTGGGAACCCGCGGAGACCTGTCCTGAAGCCCAGCAGCCCCCTCATCCTAGCTAACCGCATCGGGGAGCGGCGCCGGGAGAAGGGCGGTGAGCACGCGGGGTCCGGGAACTCGGGGGGCGAGGGCGGCAGAGATGGCCTTGCGGCTGAGCACCCCTGCGCTGTGCTCCCGCAGAGGCCACCTGCATCACGGAGATGTCAGTGATGATGGCTTGCTGGAAGCAGCACGAGTTCCGCGATGGAGCGTGCAGCCAAGAGATCCAGAATTTCTTGGCTTGTGCTTCGAAGGCTGAGGTGAGGGCTCCTGGGGTCCCGCGGAGCAGCATCGGGGGTGGTGGCCCTTGACCCCCCTGTCGGTGTCAGTGAACTCTCCACAGTGGGCAGGGGTGACGGTGTGGAAGGCCAGGCTATCCTGCCAGACTCGGGCTTTACCGTATGTAAAATGGGGTTAATAATAATGAATGGGGAAATGACTTTGAAAAAAATAAATTGTTGCTCCCTTAGACTAAGTCTGAAAGAGAACTGAAGAGAGTGAAACTAAGCACGGATTATTTGGCTTCCAGCCTAGATATAATTCCTAAGCCAAGTGACCGACATAATGTCTTCAGGCTGCTTCATATCCTGGTGCGCCGTGCTGGGTCGGCATCGCGAGGACGACAGGTGTAATTCAAGGCCGACTTCATAACTGTCCATCTTGTTCTTTTTTTGTTTTCAGGAAGCCCGAAAGATGAAGACACTCCAGGAATCCTCGGGCCAGTCTGGGAATGTACCCCCAAAGAAACTGAATAACTTGTTACAGAGGTTCCCTAACAAACGTCACCTCAGTTGAACACAGGGAAGCCTTTGCTTCTCAAGACGACCGGAGGTCTCTTAGAGACGTTTGAGCTAGCCTGCCGTCTTAGAAAAGCGCCTGAGGTGGAACCCTCCTTTCACTCTCAGGTGTCATGGTCCGGGAGGAGAAGTTATGCTTTATCTCAAAATAAAGTCGGGGGAGACGGGGGCCTTCGGTTGTGGATTAGGTCTCCCCGCCCGTCATTCTTGAACCCTGTTCCCCCTTGTCTTTGCCCGCCCACGAAGTCCTTTACACCGTTTAGTGCTTTTGACTGTGGATGCCCTGAGGACAGTGAGGTCTGGCTATGGATAGACTCTCAATAATTGGTGTTTGCCTGTTTGGGGCAGAGACCCCTACAAGGTGTTCCCCCTGATTAAACAAGTGCACTGGTAACCTGCAAGTTCTGTGGGTGTGTTCTATTTGACTCACACAGTTAAAAAAAAAAGTTTTAAGATTGGAGAACTATATTCAAACAGACGAAGGGGCAGGTATTGTGCTGTGAGATGAGCCGCTGCCAGGGATGCCGCATCTCACACTGTGGTGGCTGCTTTGAATCCTGGCTACAACGTGTTTCCTCTCCAGCTTCCTGCTGGGGTGCCTGGCCTCCAGCTGGGAGACCAGGTGGAATTCCTGGCTCCTGGCTTCAGCCTGACTTAACTCTGGCTGCCTTCGGGGTGCGGGGAGTGAACCAGCAAATGGAACATCTCTGCCTCACCTTCTCTAATTACTGTGCTTTTCGAATAAACAAATCTTTTAAAATATGAAAAAGTGTTTTAAAATATGCTTTCTGCTTAGAGAAAAAAGAAAAGGCTCTGGCAATTCTGTTTTGTTACTCTCACCTGGCAATAATCAGGCCTGAAGGCTTGCTTAGTAATCATCTTGGTGCTTAAAAACACGTTGACTTCTCTCAAGTGAGACCTGGTGGCAACAGTGCAGCATCTTTGTATTCTCTGCCCCTTTAGGTGTGGTTGAGCTGATTTGTTCTGTGTACCTTACAGCATTAGGTGTGGGTCCGAGAGATCAGTGGAGTTTGTAATGCCCCAGGTGTGGTCATTCCCAGGGAAGTCAGCTGCTTCTTCAGACCCCATGTGGCACCGGGAAGATGCCTGGTTTTATAAATTGAACGTCTTAGCTCTAGGAAGCAGCTCAGTGCTTAAACACTTTGCACTGGACTGCAGAAGGTTTGTTGTTTATTTAATATTTACAATTTAAAAGGTTTATTTATTTTTATTGCAAAGTCAGATATATAGAGAGGAGGAGAGACAGGAAGATCTTCCGTCTGATGGTTCACTCCCCAAGTGGCCGCATCAGTGAGAGCTGAGCCAATCTGAAGCCAGGAGCCTCTTCTGGGTCTCCCACGCAGGTACAGGGTCCCAAAGCTTTGGGCCTGTCATTGACTGCTTTCCCAGGCCACAAGCAGGGAACTGGATGGGAAGCAGGTCTCCTGGGATTAGAACCGGCACCCATCTGGGATCCCAGTGCGTTCAAGGCGAGGACTTTAGCCGCTAGGCCACCGTGCCAGGCCCTGATGTTTACATTTTTTCATCTATTTGAAAGGTAGAGTGGCAGACATGGAGATCTTTGATCCCTCGGTTCAATCTCCAGATTTCCACAACAGCCAGGGCTGGGCCAAGCCAAAGCCAGGAGCAGGAACTCAGGGAGCATATTAGTGGAAATGCTGCATCGGAAGCAGAGTATCCAGGACTCCATCTGACACTCAGGTGTGGAATGCACATAACCCAAACAGCAGTGGAACACACTGCACCACAACTGCCACTCTAGCTGTAACGGCTAACCAATATGACTCACACTAAGAGGGATTTAAACACTGAATGGGGAAAAGTTTTGTTTGTTTTATATCCTTAACCACAAATGAAGTTTAGCATTTCAGTTCAGACCACAATAGCATCCATAATACTTAAAATTACAGTATTTTCATATTATGTTGTGATTGGTTACAAATTTCTTGAAATAACATTATTTTTTAAAAAAATGCCTTATTTATTTGGAAGGCAGAAAGATTGCCCGTCTGTGGCCTTACTCTTCAAATGTTTGCAACCATAGGCAGGGCCAGGTTAAAGCCAGGAGGCAGGAACTCCTGGGTTCCCCATCTGAGTGGCAGGGCCCAGCTGCTTAAGCCATGACCGCTGCCTTCCGGGGTGCACCTTAGCAGACAACTGGAATTGGAAGGCCCGTTCAAGGCACTGACAGGGGATGTGCGTGTCCCAAGCAGTGCTTAACCACAGTGCCAGATCCCTGCCCCTCAAAATCTCATTTTTACTCTTCATCAGTTTCAAAGCTAGGGAAGCTATTACAGTTCTTGCTCGATTTTGTCATTTATTGTGTGTGTGTGTGTGTGTGTTTTTAAAAGATTTATTTATTTGTATTACAAAGGCAGATATACAGAGAGGAAGAGAGATAGAGAGGAAGATCTTCCGTCTGATGGTTCATTCCCACATGGGATCCTGGTGAGATCAAGGTGAGGACTTTAGCCGCTAGGCCACCGTACCGGGCCCTGTCATTTATTGTGTTAATACAAAAGCAATATTTGTAAGGTTAGTTTTTTTTTTTAAAAAAGATTTATTTATTTTTATTGCAAAGTCAGATATATATAGAGAGGAGGAGAGATGGAGAGGAATATCTTCTGTCCAATGGTTTATTCCCCAAGTGGCCACATCGACGGCCAGAGCTGAACTAATCCAAAGCCAGGAGCTAGGATCTCTTCCAGGTCTCCCACGCAGGTGCAAGATCCCAGGGCTTTGGGCCGTCCTCAACTGCTTTTCCAGGCCACAAGCAGGAGTTGTATGGGAGGCAGTTCTGCTGGGATTAGAACCGTTGCCCATCTGGGATCCCAGTTCGTTCAAGGTGAGGACTTTAGCCACTAGACCAGTGCACTGCCCCCCCCCTTTTATTTTTTTTAAAGATTTATTTATTTTATTGCAAAGTCAGATATGCAGGAAGCAGAGAGAGAAAGGTTGTTAATATTATTTTTGTCAAATGTTTTTCAGCATGATTTGCTCTCTGTCATTCCAATATTTTATGATGTATATTTATATACCATCTGGGCAGAGGCTCCAGACTGCTGGAGGATTCATGGCACAAAAAAAGATAAAGGTCAAGAATTGTTAGTCTGGAAATCCATACTGCCAAACCGCTTGCTAAAATCATTGTCATCTAACGGGGTCCTCCCATTAGACCCTGTAGAAAGTTGGCTTGCATGGAAGCTTCTGGACTACAATTCCCGGCAGGCGATGCGGCCCGGGGCCTATCCGGAGTTAAGACAGAACTGCATCCAATGGTTTCCTTGACAGCCTACGACTCCCGAAATGCACAGCGGCTGTTGCTACCTTGGAGACATGGACATCCAAGTTGCTGCTGGGATCTGTAGTCGCATAGCTTTAGGGGTTCGCCTCCTCTTACGGCGTCCGAGGGTGGGCTCAAGGCAAAAAGGAATTACAAAGGCAGGAAATGTAGCGATGAGTCAAACATGTCCCTCACACCCGCCCGTACCCGGCCCGTTCCCGAGAGCGCGAGGGCGGAAGCGGCGATGGCCGGCGCGGCCGGAAGTTCAGATCAGCTGATGGGGGAGGCGGCGCCGCAGCCGCCCAGAGGCCCCGGCCGCCGAGCGCTCGGTCCGGGCCCCGGGTGTCGGAGCCTGGCCGCGACTCGCCTTCGCACCCCGCTGTGGGGCGAGGCCCGGTCCCGTCTCCGTCGCAGGCCCGAGATCCTCGGCCGGCACGGCCGCCCTGAGCGCCCCGCCCGCCCGCGGCCCCGGCTCGCCGCCCCTCAGGCCCCGGGCTTCCCCTCAGTCCCCGGCCGGCGGCCCAGGCCCCGGCTCCGCGGGCGGGGAGCCGGCCCCGGGCGGTGCGGGCCCCATGGAGCTCATGTTCGCCGAGTGGGAGGACGGCGAGCGCTTCTCCTTCGAGGATTCGGACCGCTTTGAGGAGGATTCGCTCTGTTCCTTCATCTCCGAGGCCGAGAGCCTCTGCCAGAACTGGCGGGGATGGCGCAAACAGTCCGCGGGGCCCAATTCTCCCACGGGCGGCGGGGGCGGCGGCGGCGGGGGCGGCGCCCGAATGCGAGGTGAGGAGGGGCGGTGGGCTGCGGGCAAGCGGGGTGCGGGCAGGCGGGTGCGGGCGGACCCTGGCTCGGGAGCTGTCCCGTGCCGGGGAGCTGTCCCCAAGCCCGGGTGGACTTCGGGACTCGCTTTTCCTGCGTGGGTGCGTGGGAGGAGGAGAGGAGGAGTCGTGGATGCGAGAGAGTAAAACCTTTTGTTCGCTCCGGCGAAGGAGTTGGAGAATGCCTTGGCAGAGTTGGGGAACTGCTGCGCCCTGTTCAGCCTGCAGCAAACCAGAAAGTAGACCAAGACAAGCCTGGCAGGGTGCAGGTTGGGAAGTGACCCCTGGAGACGTGTCACTCCTACCGCGAGGTGCTGACCTCGGGGTGTCCCAGTTGCACCAGCAAGGGCTCCCAGCGAGCTTGGCGGGATGGTTGTCCTGTGCGAGGACAAGCTGCATAGATTCCCATCGCAAGCTTTGTCCCTGGCCGTACTCCACCTGTGTTTTAAGCCAGTCCAGGAATGTATGGCTTTCAGCCCTCGATTTCACGCCCCGGCTCCTGGGAAAGTGCGGGGGAGCTGTCTCCGGAGCTGCCCCCCTCTTTTGCAACTCCTGTGGGTTTGTGCGTTTCTTTTCATCCTAGGGGTCTTTGAGTGATCAGCGGTTGTGGAATTTCACTTTATTGAAGTTTATTTCAATTATTCTTTATTCCGAGTTGAGAACGATGATGAGAGAAACCGTAAACAGCTCGGGACCGTGCGGCTTTGGGCCTGCCAGCCCGTTTCTGGGCTGGGCCCTCCCCACGGGAAAGTGGGCTGGCTAAAGCAATTGAGGGGTTCAGTTGGTGTGATTGCAGAGGGATGCTCTGCAGATGTTTCTGCTGGTGGTCCTTTGGAACAGAGAGAAATTTCTTTCAGGGGTCACCTGTTAGGGGTGTCCGCCATGGTGGTATTGGAGGTCAGCTGAGAGAACACCCACCCACACCCACAGGTGGTAGGCAGTTGTCACTGTGGGTGGACCCCAGTGGCCTCCCTGCTTATTTGCATGTGTGGGTAGCTTTGGGGTTTTAGCGCTTGCCCTGTTAGGGGAAGTGGCAGAAGACACATTTGTGTCTTTTTTGGTGGGTTAAAATCTGGGAAAACTTGTCACTTGCACTCCATTCGTGGCTCAGTCCCTGGCTACTTTCAGTTACTTATTACTTATAAAACAGAGGAGTTTACTTTTTTTTTTTTTTTCTTTTTGGAGAAGGGGTTCTTCCCAGTTGATTCTCCATTTCTCTTTTAATGTGACTGGCAATTTGGTAAGATCCAGAGGACATGTTTTTGATTAAAGCAGTGTGAAAGCCTCCCTTCTTGTTTGATAACTCCATGTTGCTCCTGGGATCACAGGAACAGAAGCCAAGGGCCCCGGATAACCACATCCCCACAGGGGCTTCTGGTGGGGGATGTCAGAAAGCAATCTTTCTGAACTCCTACTGGGCTCTCTCTCTTTTGAGGGATTCTGGAGTCCCCTAGAGAAAAGGGGAGAATTAAAACACTGCACACAGGGGAGCAGCATTAGCAATGAAATCGGAATTGGAAGGGCTTGCTGGCTGAGGGTAATCTGATACTGAGCCACGTGAGCGCCATTCCATGCTGGCCTCTCGCCACACACCTGTCTGGAATCTCCTGGCATGTGCCTGGGATCTCGTGCTGTAGAGCTGAGGTAGCTGACTTGCTGGGCATTCCCTGCTCACTTCCCCCGGGAGGAGGCGACAGCAGGGCTTCTAGGCTGTTCCTGAAGGTCTCCTCTGTGTAGGTGAAGGGGGGCCCGGGACGTGGCACTGGGACTGACGCCAAGCAGTGATGACCTCTCCATTTCCCCTTCTCTTCTCTGCTCGCTAACCTTCATTTCCAAAGATGGGCTTGTGATCCCACTGGTGGAGCTCTCGGCAAAGCAGGTGGCATTTCACATCCCTTTTGAGGTGGTGGAGAAGGTGTACCCCCCGGTGCCTGAGCAGCTGCAGCTGCGAATCGCTTTTTGGAGCTTCCCTGAGAATGAAGAGGACATTCGGTGAGGCGGGACAGATACAAGTTCCCACTGACTGCAGGGCTTCCCCCAACCCCTAGGAGTTGGGCAGGGAGAGGCGAGGAGGAGGAGGATAGCAGTGCCTAGGGCACTGTGGCTGGGGGTAGGGCTGGTGAAGGTTTGTTGCTGGGTTAAGCTGGTGTCCTTCACCCTCAGGCTGTACTCGTGCCTGGCCAATGGCAGCGCAGATGAGTTTCAGCGAGGGGACCAGCTGTTCCGCATGAGGGCCGTGAAGGACCCTTTGCAGATAGGTAAGGCTGCGGCATGCCCTGTGCGCAAGAGGCTGAAGCAGCTTGTCTGCATGAGTGCCAGGCTGGGCTGAAGAGCGGAGGTGGAGCCATGGCTGCTGTAGTTGACCATGTCTGTATTTTTCCCCAGGGTTCCACCTGAGCGCTACGGTGGTACCACCCCAGATGGTGCCCCCAAAAGGGGCCTACAACGTGGCCGTGATGTTTGACCGCTGCCGGGTCACTTCCTGTAGCTGCACCTGTGGGGCAGGGGCCAAATGGTGCACCCACGTCGTGGCACTCTGTCTCTTCCGCATCCACAACGTGAGGCCCTCCCAATTTGTCCTGGCCCCATCCTCCGCTCCACCCCCTCCCTTCTCTGCTGCATGCCCGGCCACAATGTGAGCCCCTTCGCCTCCCCAGCTGCGCCTCTCTGCCCGAGCCCCAGCCCCAGCGTCAGCAAACCTTCACTCAGGCTGTGCCCTGTGTGTCCGTGCCAGGCTTCTGCAGTGTGCCTGCGTGCCCCAGTCTCGGAGTCCCTGTCTCGGCTTCAGAGGGACCAGCTGCAGAAGTTTGCACAGTACCTCATCAGTGAGCTTCCACAGCAGGTGAGGGAGGCGGGGACCATCCCCCACCGGCAGCTCCAGGCCAGCTCATGTGCTTCCCGCCGTCCTGTGTGTTTTGCCTAATCCCTCTCCTCCCTCAGATCCTCCCCACAGCCCAGCGTCTCCTGGATGAGCTCCTCTCTTCTCAGTCAACTGCCATCAATACGGTGTGTGGAGCCCCAGGTGAGGCTGGTGGGAACAGGGCAGCAGGCAGCAAGCCCACTAGGGCTGTGGTCGCTCTTGTCGGGCAGGTGCAGGCCCCATCCCAGGTAACCACGGCCCATCCTTCCTAGATCCCACAGCGGGGCCCTCAGCCTCGGACCAGAGTACTTGGTATCTGGATGAATCGACGCTTACTGACAACATCAAGAAGACCCTGCACAAGTTCTGTGGCCCCACCCCAGTGGTCTTCAGGTCAGTTGGAACTCTGCCCGCTCTCTCTGCTCTGAGGATCCCTAACAAAAGGGGCTGCGCCTTCTGGCCACTACTGCCTAGGGCCCCCACCTTTTCCTTTCGGCAGCCCAGATAGACCTTGTGGATAAATGGTTGCTACTGGTCTCAACAGAGGACTGTCCTTAACTAGGGAGAGCAGGAGTTATTTTTCTTTTCCCAGGTCAGGAGATAGAGGCAGAGAAAGACAGGGTTTTTTGGTGGACATCTCTTTTCCCCAGTACTCGGGATTCTGGGTGCAAGCCCCGTTGCAGTTTTTTTGTTTTTCTTTCTTCTTTTTTTTTAAGATTTATTTTTTTTTTTTAAATTGCAAAGTCAGTTAATAGAGAGGAGGAGAGACAGGAATATCTTCTGTCCGATGATTCACTCCCCAAGAGACCACAACAGCCAGTGCTGCACCAATCTGAAGTCAGGAGCCAGAAACTTCTTTTGGGTCTCCCAAGCGGGTGCAGGGTCCCAAGGCTTTGGGCAGTCCTTGACTGCTTTCCCAGGCCACATGCAGGGAGCTGGATAGGAAGTGGGGCTGCCAGGATTAGAACTGTTACCCACATGGGATCCCAGTGCATTCAAGGTGAGGACTTTAGCCACTAGGCTACGGCACTGGGTCGTCTTCGTCGTCGTCTTTTTTTTTTTAAACATTTATTTGTATTGTAAAGACAGATTTACAGAGAGAAGGAGAGACAGAATTTCCACCTACTTGTTCACTCCCCAAGTGGCTGCAAAGGCCAGAGCTGAGCTGATCTGGAGCCAGGAGCTTCTTCTAGGTCTCTGCGCAGATGCAGGATCCCAAGGCTCTGGGCTGTCCTCTGCTGCTTTCCTAGGCCACAAGTAGGGAGCTGGATGGGAAGTGGGGTGGCCGGGACATGAACTGGTGCACAAATGGGATCCCAGCAGATGCAAGGTGAGAACTTCAGCCACTTGGTTACTGCACCAGGTCCCCCGTTGCAATTTGACCTGCTTCCCTCAGGCCCATCTCTGACTCATCGCTTTCTATTCTTCTAGGTTTGTTTTTTTAGGAGATTTATTTATTTGGAAAGAGTTAGAGAGAGGGAGAGGCAGAATCTTGCACCCTGTGATTCACTCCCCAAATGGCAGCAGTGGCCAGGGCTGGACCAGGCAGAAGCCAGGAGCCTAGAGCATCTTCCAGGTCTCTATGTGAGTGCAGGAACCCAAGTACTTGGCCATTCTCTATTGTTTCCGAGACATGTTAACAGGGAGCTGGATCAGAAGTGTAGCAGCCAGGACTTTAACCGGTGCCCATATGGGATGTTGGCATTGCAGGTGGAGACTTAATCTTCTACACCATGGCACCACCCCTGTCCTGTTTTCTTAGTGATGTGAACTCCATGTATCTGTCTTCCACGGAGCCTCCGGCTGCTGCTGAGTGGGCATGCCTGCTGCGCCCTCTGAGGGGCCGCGAACCAGAGGGTGTCTGGAACCTGCTCAGCATTGTGCGGGAGATGTTCAAGAGGAGGGATAGCAATGCGGCCCCCTTGTTGGAGATTCTCACTGACCAGTGTCTCACCTATGAACAGGTTGGCCCCTGGGCACCTGCCCTCCTCCCCTCTGCTGGGGCTGCTTGCTGGGGAGGGTTGCCACACCTCACAATCCTTTTGTCTCCAGATCACAGGGTGGTGGTACAGTGTGCGCACCTCAGCCTCACACAGCAGTGCCAGCGGGCACACTGGTCGTAGCAATGGGCAGTCAGAGGTGGCAGCTCATGCGTGTGCCAGCATGTGTGATGAAATGGTCACACTGTGGAGGCTGGCTGTGCTGGACCCTGCGCTCAGTCCCCAGCGGTGAGTGTCCCTCGCCACGGCCATTCCAGCACTGACAGAGCCTTTGTGCTCCAAGATCCACCATGGCTCTGGCCCAAGCAGATGGGGAGTGCAGAGAAACAGGGTTTCTGGTGACAGGGGACCCTTTTCTGACAGGATTTCAGAGAGGCTTCCTTTTCTGCATGGCACCTACTTTCTCAGGTTCTTGTGGGTTGCTGTGACACTCAGGGGACAGGCTCAAGAAGTGCTTCCCTGTGTCCTGTCCCTGTGGCTCTCTGAGGCACCCACACACTCCTTCCCCTTCTCAGTGTGGACTGTTCCCCTCACAGCAAGCCCCTCCTGTGTCCCCACAGCCGCCGGGAGCTGTGTGCGCAGTTGCGCCAGTGGCAGCTGAAGGTGATTGAGAATGTGAAGCGGGGACAGCACAAGAAGACCCTGGAGAGACTCTTCCCTGGCTTCCGGCCTGCTGTGGAGGCCTGCTACTTCAACTGGGAGGAGGCCTACCCACTGCCTGGAGTCACCTACAGTGGCACTGACCGGAAGCTGGCGCTTTGCTGGGCCCGGACCCTGCCCCCTCGGCCGGGAGCCTCCTGTTCCGGGGGCCTGGAAGAATCCAGGGAGCGGGCTCCACAGCTTCCTGCAGAACCAGCTGTTCGGCCCAAAGAACCTGGGGCCAAACGCAAGGGATTGGGGGAGGGGCTTCCCTCATCGCAACGGGGTCCGCGTCGCCTCTCTGCAGAAGGGAGCGAGAAGGCCATGCACAAAATGGGTACAGGGGGCGGAAAAGCTAAGGTCCTGGGCGGGGCTGGCTGTGGGGGCAAGGTCTCGGCAGGCAGCGTGAGTAAGCGACGGCTGAGCAGTGAGGACAGCTCCCTGGAGCCAGATCTGGCTGAGATGAGCCTGGACGACAACAGCCTGGCCTTGGGTGCCGAAGCCAGCACCTTTGGCGGGTTCCCCGAGAGCCCGCCACCCTGCCACCCGCCTGGTGGTGCCTTTCTGCCCGAGCCCCCAGATACTTACGAAGAAGATGGTGGTGTGTACTTCTCCGAGGGACCTGAGCCTTCTACAGCCTCTGCTGGTCCCCCAGGCCTAGGGCCTGGGGAGGCCTGTATTCGGGATGAACTCCCCTCCACAGATGACAGTGGCAATGGGCTCCCCAAAACCAAAGAGGCAGCCCTGGCGGTTGGAGAGGAAGATGATGACTACCAAGCGTATTACCTGAATGCCCAGGATGGGGCTGGAGGCGAGGAGGAGAAGGCCGAGGGCGGGGCTGGGGAGGAGCATGACCTGTTTGCTGGCCTGAAGCCGCTGGAGCAGGAGAGCCGCATGGAGGTGAGCGGATGCTGGGCCCGGGGGCAGGGAGCTGGAGGGGCCCCCCTGGCAATACGCAGGAGTGTGGGGACGCTTGGTATGAATGTTGAGGTCCCACCGCAGGTTCCTGCTTGGCTTCCCTACCTGCAGTGTGCTGCATCCATACTGACCAGGTTCTGCTGCCGCTGAAGATGCTGAGTGGTATCCCAGGGCCACGAGTGTGCAGTGTGTGTCCTTGGTGTGACCTGTGGTGTCTTGCTAAGTCTTTATCTACTTCTCCAGCCTCACCTAGCTGCTCTGTGCCCACGATCCATTCAGCCTGTGCCATTCCCTGCCCCAGTCCATTCTTCGTGCCCATGAGCCTTTCTGCACTTTCCTGTCCTGACATGGTCAGTTCATCCCCTCTTTGGGTCTCAGACATCTTGCAGTTACTTCCTCTAGGAAGTCCTCCTTTGTGCTGCTCCTTTGTCCCAAATCCAAGTGAGGAATCCTGCCTAGTGGCTGATATCTCATGGGCTTGTGTGTTTGTGTGTCACAGCACCCCGCATTCAGCAAGTGCTCAAGGAATGTTTGCTATAGCGTGTGTGTGATGTTCTGCCCCGGAAGTTGGGGCTTCAACCTGCTTGGCCCCATGTTCCCTCTCCAGGTGTTATTTGCCTGTGCTGAGGCCCTGCATGCGCACGGCTATAGCACTGAGGCCTCCCGTCTCACTGTGGAGCTTGCCCAGGACCTGCTTGCCAATCCACCCGACCTCAAGGTAGAGCCGCCGCCTGCCAAGGTGAGAGACACCCCCTTGCTCTACCTTATTGACACCCAGTTACTTGCACTCTGTTCCCATGACTCATGCAAGTAAGAGCCGCCACCTCCTTCAGCCAAAGAGCTAGGCTCATCCGCTGCTCGTGCTTCCCTCACCAGGGCAAGAAGAACAAGGTGTCCACTAGCCGTCAGACCTGGGTGGCCACCAATACCCTGACCAAGGCAGCCTTCCTGCTGACAGTGCTCAGTGAGCGCCCGGAGCACCACAACCTGGCCTTCCGGGTTGGCATGTTTGCCTTGGAGCTGCAGCGGCCGCCTGCTTCCACCAAGGCCCTGGAGGTGAGTGGTTTTGTGCGTGCCTGCCTGGCCCCTCCATCTCTGTGGAGGCCTGGAGGTTTGAGCCCACTTGTACGCACAGGTGAAGCTGTCATACCAGGAGTCCGAGGTGGTTGCACTGCTCAAGAAGATCCCTCTGGGGCCCAATGAGATGAGTACCATGCGGTGCCGGGCAGAAGAGCTTCGAGAGGGCACACTCTGTGACTACCGGCCCGTGCTGCCCCTCATGTTGGCCACCTTCATCTTTGATGTTCTCTGTGCTCCAGGTAGGGCGCCTACCCTCCTAGTAAGTGAAGCGGGGCACAGGTAGATTTCTCAAAGGAAAGCCTGAGTCCCGGGGTCTGCGTCAGCTTTAGGACCCGTCAGGCCTGGCTAAGTTTGGGGTGATGGAGTCTTAGGTTCCTTTGCCTTCTTTCCTGTGATACTTCTAATTTGCCCCAACTTTGGTCCAGTGGTTTCTCCCACGGGTTCCCGACCCCCAAGTCGCAACTGGAGCAATGAGATGCCCGGAGATGAGGAACTGGGGTTTGAAGCAGCAGTTGCTGCCTTGGGTAAGTCTGTCAGTGTCCTGAGTTACATCTATGAGCTGAGCCTAGAAGCATGAGACCTAGGCATTGCCCCTGCGGGACTGTATATCAGTGGGAGAGTCAGACTGGTATGTGTGAGCCATTTGATGCCCCTGAGACAGCCAGAAATTTAGGGCAATGGAAACTATGGGAGCTGGCTATTTTTTTAAATTGTTTGGGGTGTTAGCTATTGTAAGGCAGCAAGATAGATCTAAAGAAAAGCTAAACTGGTAGCAGGGCTCAGGATGTGTGTTCAGAGATGAGTGAATTCTGAATTGGGGAACATCATAGTTACAGACGTAGCTGCAGCAGAGTCCCCATGAGACGATGTCCCTCAGGAATAGGTGTGTGCTGGGAGGGCAGAGAGGGCAGAGTGGGCCAGGTTGTGAAGGTCAGATAAAAGCAGCCCAGAACTTAGGCTGGGAATAGCAGTTGGTGGGGACCTCCTCTGGGTGTTGTCGGTTAGACCAAGGGAACCCTCATCTCCCACGCCGGAGCTAGGAGCCCTCCCTCTGCTGGCTTTTGCTGTCTTGGCACTATGGCTGCTCATTCCTCACAAGGCCTACCTTTCTGCAGGCATGAAGACAACAGTGAGTGAGGCAGAACACCCACTCCTGTGTGAAGGCACACGTCGGGAGAAGGGTGAGCTGGCATTAACACTAATGATCACTTACAAGGATGACCAGGCCAAGCTCAAGAAGGTAAGGGACAGAGGGCCTGGGCTTATGACTGAAAAACTTCACCCTCTCTCTCATGGAGTTATGCTGTTAGGGATACCTGCATCCCAAACCCGAGTCCTTTTAACAGGACTTCAGTGTCTGAAGCCTGGGGACTAAACCCATCCTGTCACTACTCCAGATCTTAGACAAACACAATGAGAAAAGCGCTGTTCTATCCTCCAGATCTTAGACAAACTTTTGGACCGAGAGAGCCAGACCCATAAGCCACAGACGCTGAGTTCATTCTACTCATCTAGCCGCCCGGCCGCCACCAGCCAGAGGTCTCCATCAAAGCATGGGGGCCCATCTGCCCCAGGGGCCCTGCCTCCACTGGCCTCAGACTCTGCAGCACCTGCTCAGCCAGGCAGTGTGGCAGGGGCTGGGCCAGGCCCCACTGAGGGCTTTCCGGAGAAGAATGTGCCTGGTGAGGTGTGGGCACTGGGCAGGGGAAGGAATGGTGGAGAGTCATGTGTACGGCCTTTCCTGGGCTCATCTCGGTGTCCTCTCCCCCCCCTGCCCTCAGAAAGCTCCCCCCACTCTCCGTGTGAAGCTCTTCCATCAGAGGCAGCTCTGACCCCAAGGCCAGAGGGGAAGGTCCCTAGCCGTCTGGCCCTTGGCAGTCGTGGTGGCTACAATGGACGGGGCTGGGGCTCCCCAGGACGGCCCAAGAAGAAGCACACGGGTAGGACAGCCTGTGGGATGGCATGATGGGACAGATATTCCTGAGGATTGGAACCTGCTCCTGGGACTCCTGACTTCTTAATAACTTGTTTTGGGGGGATTAGGTATGGCCAGCATCGACAGCAGCGCCCCTGAAACAACATCGGATAGCTCTCCCACCTTAAGCCGGAGACCACTTCGAGGGGGCTGGGCTCCCACCTCCTGGGGTCGAGGACAAGACAGCGACAGCATTAGCAGCTCTTCCTCGGACTCCCTGGGCTCCTCATCCTCCAGTGGAAGTCGCCGGGCCAGTGCCAGTGGAGGGGCCCGGGCCAAGACAGTTGACGTTGGCAGGTCAGTGGGGAGAAACACCCGGACCCAACCCACCCTGACCTACATCCCTAGTATAATTGAGCCACTGCCCCTCATCAATGTCCTCACTTACCCTGGTCTTTGACAACCTACCTGAACACCCATTTCAAGGAAACCCCACCCCCGTCCCTACTCTACCGCCCCTTCAGGTACAAGGGCCGCCGCCCCGAGAGTCATGCACCCCATGTACCCAACCAGCCGTCAGAGGCAGCTGCGCACTTCTACTTTGAGCTGGCAAAGACGGTATTGATCAAGGCCGGCGGCAACAGCAGCACTTCCATTTTCACACATCCATCTTCCTCAGGGGGCCACCAGGGCCCCCATCGCAACTTACACCTCTGCGCCTTCGAGATTGGGCTCTATGCCCTTGGCCTGCACAACTTTGTTTCTCCCAACTGGCTCTCACGTACTTATTCTTCCCACGTTTCCTGGATTACAGGTAAATCCAGTGTCCTGACTTGGATGTGGGAGGGGATGAATTGGAGCACAGAGCTTTATCTTTGGACAGCTCTATCTGGCAGAAGAGACATCATTTCCATGCCCCCTTGGGGCCCATGTCAACCCCACTCTACTTTCTCCCTGTTTCTGAAGGCCAGGCAATGGAGATCGGCAGCGCAGCCTTGACTATCCTGGTAGAGTGCTGGGATGGACATCTGACACCTCCTGAAGTGGCATCACTGGCTGATAGGGCATCTCGGGCACGAGACTCCAACATGGTGAGGGCAGCAGCTGAGCTGGCCCTAAGCTGTCTGCCTCATGCCCATGCACTGAACCCCAACGAGATCCAGCGGGCACTGGTGCAGTGCAAGGAGCAGGTATTTGCATACAGTCTGGGAACTTGGTCTGGTGTCTGCGTGAGGTTGGGTGTGGGGCAAGCTGATGGTGCAGTTTTGGATTCCCTTGTCCTGGAATTTACACATTACCCAGTTTGTCCTGTCAGGTGACATTTAACACGTGACAGTTTGAGTATCCCTTATGCTTGGGCCAGAAATGTTTTTAGCATTTTGGGTTTTGTATATTTGCAAATATATAAGCAGATACCTTGGGGCTGGGACCCAAGTCTAAACTTCAAATTCATTCGTTTCATATACATATTAGCCATTTATAGCTTGAAGACAATTTTGTAGACTAGTTTTTAATAATTTAATACATGAAACAAGCTTTCATGGTATGGAATTTTCACTTGTAGCATCATGTCAGTGCTTCAAAAAAGCTTGAGAGTTTGCAGCATTTCAGAAATTTGGATTAGGGGTGCTTAGCCTGTCATTACACTTTCACATCCACCATCTCCTGTACCTAGCAACTATTCCTGTTTTATAGGTAAGGAGGTGTAAAGGCTTATACTTTAGGGACTGAGAGGATCACTTAGGAAGGGAAGTTTAAGGCAGGCTCCAGGGATGAAGCGACTTGGATGGGAGGGTGTGGTTAGGTTAGTGGGAACTGGGAATGTGACCTGGGTGTGCCTCCCTCTGGTCTGTAGTTACAGTTTGTTCATGAAGTCAGACACCCTGGGAAGTGCCCAACTCTGAGGGGTTGACAGTGGAATGTCATCTGAGACACTGCCTGCTAACACCGTGTGCCCCTCCCTCCTAGGATACCCTGATGTTGGAGAAGGCCTGCATGGCAGTGGAAGAGGCGGCTAAGGGTGGGGGCGTGTACCCCGAAGTGTTGTTTGAGGTTGCTCACCAGTGGTTCTGGCTATATGAGCAAACAGCAGGTGGCTCATCCACAGCCCGTGAAGGGGCGACAAGCTGTAGTGCCAGTGGGATCAGGGTAGCTGGGGAGGCTGGGCGGGGGCTGCCCGAGGGCAGGGGGGGCCCAGGGACTGAACCAGTTACAGTGGCAGCGGCGGCAGTGACAGCAGCAGCCACAGTAGTGCCAGTCATCTCCGTGGGGTCCAGTTTATATCCAGGTCCAGGTCTGGGGCATGGTCACTCCCCTGGCCTGCACCCCTACACTGCTCTACAGCCCCACTTGCCCTGCAGCCCTCAGTACCTCACACACCCAGCTCACCCTGCCCATCCCTTGCCTCATATGCCCCGGCCTGCTGTCTTCCCTGTGCCCGGCTCTGCATACCCACAGGTGAGACCAGTGTTCTGCTGGAGGGGGATGGGGAGGGAGTGTGGGAGTTGTTGGACTTAGGGGAGAGCGCCCTGGGAAAGTGAGGGCTGTCTTAGGTGGTGGGAGTCTGGGGGACCCAGCTCAACCAAAATATGCAGAGGCACCAATTTGTGGGGTGAAGGACAGCTACAACCTAGTCACTTGGTGTGTCCTCCTTATCTCCAGGGTGTGCATCCTGCATTCCTGGGGGCTCAGTACCCTTACTCGGTGACGCCTCCCTCACTTGCTGCCACTGCTGTGTCTTTCCCCGTCCCCTCCATGGCCCCCATCACAGTACATCCCTACCACACAGAGCCGGGGCTGCCACTGCCCACCAGTGTGGCTTGTGAGTTGTGGGGGCAGGGAGCAGGTGAATGGAGGGGAGGGACACGGTGGGGGGGGGGTACGTGGAAGGAATCTTGTCATTTTATCCATCCCTGCCTGGACTTTGAGTCACTCACATGCTATTCATCATCTCCCCTTTAGTGAGTAGTGTCCATCCAGCACCGACATTTCCAGCCATCCAGGGTGCCTCGCTGCCCGCCCTGCCCACGCAGCCCAGCCCTCTGGTGAGCGGGGGCTTCCCACCGCCCGAGGAGGAAACTCACAGTCAGCCCGTCAGTCCGCACAGCCTGCACCACCTGCACGCTGCCTACCGCGTCGGTGAGAGGGGTTCTGGGGGTCCCTTTCCCTGCTTCTAGCTGTACCTGTGCCACAGGTGCTTCAGAAACCCCTCCCACTAGCTCTCACTGACTGAGGGCTTGGGGTAGAGGAAAAAGAGAAAGCCAAGTGCGGATCCTTTATCTCCCAGGAATGCTGGCACTGGAGATGCTGGGTCGCCGGGCACACAATGATCATCCCAACAACTTCTCCCGCTCCCCCCCATACACTGATGATGTCAAATGGTTGCTGGGGCTGGCAGCAAAGCTGGGTAACACCTCCCCTCCCCAGGACCATAGTCCTCCCATCCGCTCCCTGCCCTCCACCTTCCTATCCCAGACCTCCTTCCTAGCTCTTGCTCAGAGTTGAGGCCTTGGTCGGGTATGTGTGCGTGCGCGGGGGGCGGAGGGAGGCTCTCAGCCAGGCCAGCGCTGAGATGCAGAAGTTGGGTCCCTAGGGCACAGGCGGCCACCCCCGTCTCATGCCCCTTCCCCATGCCTCCCAGGAGTGAACTACGTGCACCAGTTCTGTGTGGGGGCAGCCAAGGGGGTGCTGAGCCCGTTTGTGCTGCAGGAGATCGTCATGGAGACGCTGCAGCGGCTGAGTCCCGCTCACGCCCACAACCATCTGCGTGCCCCGGCCTTCCACCAGCTGGTGCAGCGCTGCCAGCAGGCCTACATGCAGGTGATGGAGCAGGAAATTTGGAGGGAAGTTCTCCCAGAGTCTTGGGGCAGCATGCAGCCTGTGGAGGAGGGGTGACGTGCCATGCACTAAGGTCCCCCTACTCATGGTCCTGCAGTACATCCACCACCGCTTAATCCACCTGACTCCTGCCGACTACGACGACTTTGTGAACGCGATTCGCAGTGCCCGCAGCGCCTTCTGCCTGACACCCATGGGCATGATGCAGTTCAACGACATCCTGCAGAATCTCAAGCGCAGCAAGCAGACCAAGGAGCTGTGGCAGCGAGTCTCCCTCGAGATGACCACCTTCTCCCCCTGAGTCCAGGGACACAGGCCTGTGGCTACAGGGGCCTCTCACATGGGGGGAGTGAGTCTCGGCTGGACACTTCATCCCCACTTGGTGCCCAGACTGGCAGCTGCTCCTGGGCTGTAGCTTGGGGCCAAGACGTCTCAGACCCTAGGAGCCCAGTACTGGGAGAGACAGCCCTGTCTGGCAGGGGGTGCTGGGTGGCCTCTGGTATTTATTTGGCATTTATAAATATATAAACTTTTTTATTCTAGACTGCTTTGGTTTTTGCGCCTTCCATCTGCGGTTGAACCTTGGGTGGGGTGGGACGGGTAAAGGGAAGGGTGTGGAGGTGGAATGATATGTGCTTTATTATGGGTTTTTCTTTCTCACTCCAGTGAGGCAGACAAAACAGAAAAATAAGATTGTTTATTAAAGACATTTCTAGCCCACTGCTAGGGCTCATACTCGGCTCTAGGAGCCACTGTCCGACCTCATCCCCATTCAATGTGAATGACATTAGGGAGGCCGGGCCACAGGTTCCCCCACCTGACTCGAGGGCCCGCAGCAAGCAGTACCTCTTGTAGCCAGGGGCAGACACTACTGCTGGGGATGATGAGAGAAGCTGCTAGACTTCTGCTTTGTCCTACATCCTGCCTGGACCCTCGTACTCCTCACCTCCCAGAATGACGGGTCAAAGGTGCCCAGTACCATGACGTGCGGTACCAGAAGAAGCCCCTTTGTTAGGCCCCAGCGCTGTGTAACAGGGATATCCTTCCCTTCTCAGACATTCCAGGTCTGGGGGCCACTGAGGTAGAAGGCTGAAGGCCCAGGCCACTCTGATTCCCCCCTGTGGGTCCTGCTCTGGCCTTGTTCCTTAGGGAGGTGGGGGCTTTCTGCTGGGGCAGGAGGCTGGCACCTCAGCCCACACTGGAATGCTGCAGTTCTTCCCGAAGCCATGAGGGCACTGGTTGCCCGAGCCGGCTCAGCAGCTTCGAAAGCTCCAAATTATGGTTCCGGAAAAAGTCCGTAAGGAAAAGACGGGACTGACAGGAGAGAAATGCAGGCAGAAACAATCAGCTGGGACACAGTGTGCTCCACCTGCAGGTGGAAAGGACCACCCTGCCCAGGCCTGACTCACCTCGGTGTCCATGTCTGGGTACCGCCGGCCTTTGCTTTTGCCTAGACAACGAGTCTTGCCACCTTCAAGTCCCTGGCACCAAAATCCCTTCTCTTCATCAAACCTGCTCAACAGGAGGAGACCATTAGGTAGCAAGGAGAGAGCAATTCAAGTCTTAGTGCACACTGCCCTTCCCAGCCCGCAGGGACAGGGGTGTCTCCTCCAAACACATGGACTCGACCTGCTTCCCCATCTCCCCCAGAGCACTCCTCCCCGGCTCATGCTCTCCCACCTGAGGGTCCGTGTGTAGTTCAGAAAGGGTGTGATACCCAGGAACTTCTGGATGCTCTCCATGGAGGCTGCTGGGTTGGTACGCAGCTCTTGCCCATCCACAATCAGCAGCTAAAGGACAGGGGCGTGGTTCCCTCTAGATTCCTAAGAAGCCTTCGGCAGAAGGGAAGGGGAACCCCAGGCAGGGCTCTTGGAAGCTGGTTACCTGTCCAGGGGGATAGTGAGCCAGCCAGCGCTGTAGATGGGTGGAGTAGTAGCCAGGAGTGAGGCAGCGGTTCTGTAGGGAGCGGAGGGCCGGGGGGGCCTGGGTAGAGGCTGAAATCACCTGGTAGAAGGTGTAGTTGAGAGCAGCTGGGTCTCCATGTGCTCGCTGGTGCTGAAGGATAAGGCATACAGGAAGAGCCAGTGAAGCGACTATCACTGCCTGTATCCCTGACGCACCACACAGGCATCCCTCCCCCAGCCACTGGTTCCCTACCCTCATTCCTCTGTTTCTCTGGCAGTCACCCATCCCTCCCTGCTACACTGGGCCCCTGGCTTCAGGCACACCTGGTACCAGGAGTACGCCCTGTCAGTAGGGTTTGTGAGCACGGTAATGATCTTGGCTCGTGGGAGAAGGGCTGCTCCTCGCTGTGGCACAACTTCTGAGTCAAAGTAGGTGGCACTTTTTTCAAACAGGAAGTCCGTGCTGGCATTGGAAGGGACGGGAAAGAAGTCCATGTACCTGTGAAGTGGCAGGAAGGCAGAGAAGCTGCAGAGCACAGGAGCTGCAGACCTGTGATGGTGGAAGTTGAAATGAAGCATTCCTGGGGGAGTGCTCCATTGTGAGGCGCTCAAAGGAGACCCCATCTCACCAGTCAATACCCTTGTGGTAATTAGGGCCACTGAAGAACTGAATCTCCTCAAAGGTACTGGGGCTGGGAAAGCTGCTGGTCACGGCTGGGTGCAGGCTCAGGAAGAAGTGGACAGCGGTGGTACCTAAGTGTGAGAAAAAGCCCAGGCCACTGTGGGAGAGAAGCCGGGTCATCGGCACAAGATTGGAGAGGTAAGAACACAACCAACCACTCTGGGTTTCAAACTCCCTTTGCCAAACTACAAGGAGAGGAAGAAAATGCTGAGAAATGCCCCAGGGAGGGGTTAAAACTCATCCTCAATCTGTGATTGCATCAGAATCACCTGTACAGTCTTAAAAATTCCACAAATGATCCCAATAAACAACAAGTGTTAAAACTCACTGTCTCAAACAAAATAGGGTTGTGGTGAAGTATGAGCAGGGATCTCCTGAGGGTTAACGTGGGACAAGGAAAGCTGGTCGGTGACTCACCTGTCTTCTGGGGTCCCACAATGAGGAACTTGGGAAGCCGGTCACAAGTCTTCTCCTTTGACCAGATATCTTTATGCCTCTTGTCATCACAAGGATTCTAACAGTGAGGCCAAGAATCAGATAAAGGCCAACCTCTTCTTGAAGTCCAACATCATCATGCCTCCGCCTGGCCCTTACCTGCCAAAGCGGGCTTCGCTCCTCAGGGAAAAGCTCAAAGTACTTTTGGGCAAGAGGGACAGGAGGAAGGGTTTGTAGACGCAGCCGTGTCCAACACTGCAGGAAACGCACTAGACTCTCAAAGGTATACAGGCCCAGCCGGTCATTCCCATAATTGGACAGATGGGTCATGAAGATGCTGATCTGCAAGGGCGTGCCTTCCCGTCAGATCTGGAGGACCTCCCCGCCTCAGAAACCAACGTCAGGCACGCTGCTCCCCAGACTTGTAGACCTGCCTCTCAGCACCTTACCGGATTAAGCAGCACCGTCAGAAAGAGCTCGCCACCTCGGATACTCCGGTCCAGTTCCCGAGAGCCTCCGGGATACTCGTTGTAGAAGATGGTGTGAGTGAAGAGGCCGCAAGTCTGCCGGGGCAGCACCTGGTGGGGCAAGCAGCAAAAGGGCCAGAGGAGATTGGAAAGGTTGAAGTACATGAAGGACTAAAGTCTTAGGCACTGGGATTCCCTGGGCTTAAACAGGACGCGGTCTGAGGTCTCAGCAATACAGCTCTGACTATGCACACTCTAACCTTTCACCCTTTTAAACACTGTTTAAGTGGATGCCCTCGGACTAGCAGTCAAGAGTACATGGGTCAATGCAGGTTGGAGGCTGTCTAAACGTGGGGATGTGGTTCACGTTGGACTAGGAGTCCCTCACCATAATGCCATTGTGAATGAAGCCTCGGCGGTAGCGGGCAGGGCGGAGATGGGGATACTCCTCGGTGCTGGTCACCTGGATGCCCCACACAGACTTCCAGGCCTCATAGAGCTGCGTGTGGATCGGGTACACGCCCGAGTGGTGGGGGGCCACAGCATACCCCAGATCCGTGGGAATCCCATGCTCCTGGGAATGGCATAGACTCTCACCAGGACCTGGTGAGGTTTGGGGAATAGAGGGTGAAGAGGGTAGGGGTGCCTCCAGAGAAGGAAGAATGGAAAGGGTAGGGAAAGGTTATCCCATTAGGAGAAAGTTGGAAAGGAAGCATTATCTGCAAGAGGACAAAGTATGAGAAAGAGATCCGAGCGTCTCACCAGTGCAAACTGCTTGTTGAGCCTCATCTGGTCAGCCAGCACGGAACGGTTGTGGAACAGGTGTGGCTGCATGTGGCTCCACATGTGGGGGAACCACCAGAATTCTTTGCGGTGCTTCAGCAGCATGTCGTCCCCTGCATCCTCCTCCTCTGTCCCTACAACCACATACTGACCACTGATCACAGCCAGGCAGCCCGTGCCCTTCTTTGCTTCTGGGCAGCCCTGACCATCTTTCACCCTTGGGACATGATTGACCCCCACCCACTAAGGCCTTGCTTGCTCCACCCCTAACTTGCCCTCCCCCCACCCAGGTTTATAATTCATGCCCACCACCAGCTCCTCGAGCGGTCTGCCCAGGGCAACGAACAATGAAAGGACAGGTGATTATGGACATGCTTGACGCAGCATGGGAATCATAAGCTCACCAGTGTGGTAGAACTTGCCCGAGAAGCCCAGGTTGAAGGTGAAGTTGGGGACCAAGGTCCTGAGTTTGTTCTGGGTGGTCAACAGAGCCTGGGAACAGAGCAGGGGACAAGAAAAATCAAGAGAGCAGAATAAGAAGCCACACGAGGAGCAGTATCCACTTGCCTGCAGAGGGCAGAGTCCAACAGGCTGGAGGCAGCCTGGCTTATAAGAAACAAAACTCTGATGTGCAGGGAAAGAAAAAGACTGACCTCCACGTCAGCCACCTTCATGCGGGTGCCTTCCTTGCCCACAAAGATGTCATCGATGTCTACCAAGATGTAGCGGTCCAGGTCCAGGCAGAGACGCTTGCCCGTGAGGTACGCCACCGCATCGACAAAGACAAGTTTGTGGAGCCAGAAGGAAAGGCCGTGGCCAAACAGCACCCGCTGGATGCCATCATGCAGCCCCAGGTCTTGCACCACAGTAGGAAGGCGGGCCCGACGAGACCCTGGTCCTGGCACGGGGGGCTCAGCTGGCCGCAGGCTGGCGAGAAGCACTGCTTCATACGTGCTGTGATTGGACTGGAAGACGGTCCAGTCATCCCCGGGCAGGGGCCCAGGTTCTAGGCGGCTGGGGCGAGTGAGATGCAGTAGAGGGGCAGAAGGATTCACTTGGTAGTCCCGGAGCCCCAAGTTTGAGTGTAGAAAAAGAGGAAAGCCCTTTAGCTGGGCACTCAGTAGGCTATGCTCATGGGCTCGGAAAAAGCCAATGATGCCCACGCCATACTCCACACAGTACTGGTCTAACAGCTCCCTGCTCGAGGCATCCAGGTTGACATACTTGAGCAAGTTCTCATAAATGACCAAGACATAGCGGCCATGGTCACGATCAGTCAAGGTGGGCATGTCCCCTCGACCAGGTGCCAGCTCGGTGCTGTAACGAAAACGGCTGGACTCCAGGATAGCCACAATCTCCTGGCCCAGCTGGGAGTAGGCGCTCTCCACAAACACAAGGACCACAGGTTCAGTGCGGGCTGTTTCTGGAGACTTGGGAGGCCGTGGTGGGAGTGGAGGCTGCGCAGGGCCAGACACCACAGCACTGCTGCAGTCTCCCAAGGGGAGGGGCAGGGGATCCTTGGCCTTAGGGCTGGTAGACACGTAGTAAGCCAGGAAGCCCATCGAACCCAGGCTGAAAGCAATCAGCAGCAGTATGAGGCGGTGCAGTTCCAGCTGCCGAGCTGGGCGCACCACCTTCCACAGCTGAAGCATGACGGGGAAGGGCAGGAGGAAGGGGCGCCGCCTCAGCGGATGGGAGGCTGGAGCTGTAGTGGCCAGACCGTCCTGGGAGGGTGAAAGGCCAGGAAAACAGGGGAAGAGGGTGCCCTCAGGGTTGGCTTCCAAAAAAGGTGGACTCAAGTCCTCTTAATATGGGGTAGGGGAAGTAAAGGGGACAGCAGGGGCTAATTGCACACAGTCCCTCAGGGCTCAGGTCACCATGGCCCCATGGCTTCCGGCTGCAAACCCAGCCAGGTTCAACTTGGGGACCTGGCTGGGCTCCTTACATTACGGGTCAGCAAAATTTCCACTCTCTGCCCCTACTGTCTGCAAGAAAAGAGAAATGAGCAGGTTACTTCTGTCCTGGGAGTTGTCATCGATCCAAGTTCCCTGTCACCCATCTCTCTTACCTCCTGTTCACCCGGATACCAGGTCCTCCGACGAGCTCCTGAAGAAGAAGAAGAGCCACTGAGTCCCGGACTCCAGTGTCACTGTGCATCCCCTTTCTCAGCACGGCCTCGTCAATGCCCAAATCTCCCTCCCCCAGCCAAGCGTGCAAAGGGGACAGGAGGGCAAACAGCCCAGGAAGAATACAGATAGGTCTGTGGTGACAACAGTCCCCAGCCCAGGCCCGGACAGCTGGCTAGCAAGAACAAGTGTTGGTCTTCCTTTCAACGAGACATCAGATAAGAGGAAACTCATGATTCTTCTAATCTTCTTCATTAATCAAACCCAAGAGCACTAACGAACGCCCCATCACAGGGACACTATGGTGGAGGAACTCAAGCGGAAATAGCTAGCTAGCCAGTATTCTAGAACCTGGGGATTCATTCTCTGCTCAATAAAAATTCCCCCTACGCTACAGCTCCCCTGTGCTAGTCAGGAGAGGATGTGAACACGTAAAGGGGACTGGGACCTGAGACCAGCTGGGCAGTTGAATCCAGAGTCCAATTAGTCCCTGGTCTCCTCCAGTACTCCTGAACTGAGCTAAGCTGTACTGCACCTGAGCTAGCCTGGGATGTGAGGGCTTGTGTCTGGTTACAGAAACACAGCAAACTGAGTGGGGCTGGATGACAGAGAGCCTCAGGCACACCCAGCTGACGCAACAGCTAAGAGTCATAACAGAGGGATCGGAAAATACAATGTTCAGGAGATTTGGTTTGGGAGACTTCTTAGCCTGACTTCTCGACATCTCCACTGGTGGCTGGCAATCCCACTCAGTGCCCAGTGCCTCTACACCCATCTCATTGCTCTTTCAGAATTGAGACTATTACGAAAAGTTTGTCCTTGGCCTGGGAGGAATGGAGAAGAGAGGGAGGAGAGGGGTGTGACGGTGATGGGAGTGGGTGAGTCCAGGACAAGCAGAGGCAGGAAGAAGTCACTGAGGCAAAACAGATCCTCAGGAATTACTGTCACAACACCTGGGACAGGTCCCACTTTCGCAGCAGGCACCCTCTGCCTTTTTTTGACAGCCTCCTCTGTTCCGAGGGTCTCCCAAAGTACAAATGGCTCAGCAATGTTTCCCCTTTCCAGTGTAAAAGTGACCCGCCATTTAGCAGGTCCTTTCCTTGGCATTACGGGGTATGAACCTGTCCCACGATCCTGCACAGTGGCAGCAACCCCACCCTGTGTTGCTAAACCTTTCCAACTCAGGTTGGGAGTCTCAGGGAGCCAAACCGTTGGAAAGCAGTAAGTATGTGTATTTAATTCTTCTCCCAGTCCCAAGAGGTAGTAAGGGGTGCACACTATGACTACCTCCATTTCACAAACGAGTGCCTGAGGCTCAGAGAGGCTGAGGAACTTGCCCAAGATCACACGGCTCAGTCAGTGGAGGAACTGGGGCTCCAAGCTGGGCCTGTCAAGCTCCAGGGTTGGTGCTCTTAACCACTGCATGTTCGCTTCATACCTGGAAGAGCAGCAACGTTTAGAGAAGGGTGTGGGCTTCTAAATGCTTTAGTAGGAACGTGTGTGTGTGTGTGTGTGTGTGTGTGTGTGTGTGTGGACTGGGGGGTGTTGCATGCAGTGTGTGTGTGTGTGTGGACTGGTGGGTGTTGGGTGCAGTGTGTGTGTGTGGACTGGGGGGTGTTGCATGCAGTGTGTGTGTGTGTGGACTGGGAGGTGTTGCGTGCAGTGTGTGTGTGTTGGGGGGTGTTGCCGGCCCAGGGGACTGACAGCGAAGGACCTCGACCCAATCCATGTAGGGGGCAAGTCACGCGGGGAAGGGGTAGGCACCGGGAGCTGAGGTTGCGTGGACACCAGCGAAGCAGATGTCGGGCGAGGGAGGAGGGGGTGCCGAGCAGGGATCGGGGTTCACGCACGAAGGGACCCTGTCGAGGGCGAAATCAGGGGTCGGGGGGCAGGGGGGTGTCCAGGAGAGCGCAGCGGCCGGCGGGCATGAAAGGGAAGGGGACGCGCCGAAATGATTCTGGGTGACACGGAGCCAGGCACTGGAATGGAGGAACCCCGAGCGGAGGAGGAGCCCCGAGTGAGGGGCGAACTGGCCCAACTGAGACTCCCACGAGAGACGCTACAGGAAGGGAGCCCGGGCGAGGGGCGCGCTGGGCCGCACCGAGGGGCCGTCCGGCACGACCCTGCGGGTGGCAACACTCCCGGGAAGTGAGGAGAGGAACTAAGGGCAACCGCAGGTGGGGGCCACCATCTCGGCGTGTTTCGGGGTTCTTCTCAAGGGCAGCTCACCCGGCGGACTGGGCGGCGTCCCCTCTGTCCCCGGGCTCCGCCGCGTCCCGGCGCTGCCCGGCTTCCCCGCTCTCGGGCCCTCGGGCCAGGTCGCGGCGACTCCGCCATCTCCGAGCGAACGCTCTGCCGCAGCCGGACCCAACCACTGCCCTCACGGGGGGAGGCGGCGCGCTTAGCGCCCGCTTCGGCTCTCCACCGGCTCCAGACCTGGCAGCCACCGCACAGAGAAGCGGGAAAACCAAATTGCCGCAGCGCTCAGCCGAACTGCGGCGTCCGACAGCGGGGTCTCCGCAACGCTCCAGAAGCAGCACACCCCCTCCCCTCCCCGCCGGGTGGCACAGTCTGGGCAACGTCAGGCGCCGCGACTCCCTGGCCAGGGGCGGGCTCGTCCACTCAGTCCTGCGGAGGGGGAGCCGGGTCGGCCCACTGAGACGGAGGGGAGTGGGCGGGACGGGGCGGGGCCACACCGCAGCCCACCCCCTTGGACCCGCCCCCCGGCCCTCCCCGCAGCAGCCCCTGGGATCGGGTTGAAGGCTGATGTGCAGTTTAATTGTAAAAAGGGTCCCTGGGGAGTGAGAGAAGGTACTTCATCTGAGACTTTTAACACCGGGCAGCTAAAATTCGATCCCCCCTGCCGGCGAACCTCCCAAAGCAATAACACAATGGACTGTTTAAAGGTTATTTTATTAAATATCTTCAGTTCAAGGTTTCATTGTAACAAAGCTATGAAGGGTCTACCAACATTCAGAACAAACACTAACTAATTTTAAATTATTTCTATGTCATCATGCAAAAATTCTGCATCAAATGCCTTCCTTTTCCTGTTTTTAAAAGGTGATTTAGTTTTGTCTATTGTCTATAGATGCTGACATTAGCCCCAGAAGAGTTATGGATGCTAGGAAGTGGGGCTGGAGCAGCCATATGAAGCTATGGGTCTCAAAGAATTCTAAGACCGTGTGTCTTCAAGCCAGCAAAACCCAACCCTGTTGGTGAAAGGGATCTGCGTGCTGGCCCTGCAGGCTGCAGGGCGGGATGGGGCCGGGGCATGCAGGAGGTGCTTCGAGGAGCCCGGCTAAACCCAAGCACCAGCACCTGTGAATTCGCACTCTTCTCAGTTGGCTCCAAAGCAAAACCTCTCTCTCCCCAGCTCCTGTGCCTCCAGAAGATAGCCCAGGAAGCTGGGGTTTGTCGACCCACCTCCCGCCCCCACCCCCGACAAAGTGCAGATACTCCTGCACAGCTATTTTTGGGGGGGAGGGAGATAGGGGACCAAGGCTGTGACCAACTGCTCCTCCATTATCTGACCCTGGACTGCATATCTTGGTCTCCCGAAGCGAGGCTCTTTGAGCACAGGGCAGGCCAATGGATGCAGGAACCTTGGCTCTGGACTTCTCTTTTGGGTACATGCAGGTGCAGGGGGTGAGGCCCATGCAGATTGTCCAGCAGTAAGTCTATACTTCAGTTGGTCAATAGAAGAGGCCTCTCTGAGAGGACAGCCCCTCCTCTTGTCAGAGCAGTTGGGTCAATCTCAAAGACAGGAAAAAAACAGACAAGGATGAGCTGCAAGGGAAGTAGGAGAGAGGCGGCCGGAGGGCAACCTGAATGCATAGAAACAACCGCCCCTTCTCCCGCTGTCTCGCTCTGCCCATCCCACAGGGGCTCTCGGCAGAGGGCCCAGGCCCAGACAGAAAACCAGCACTGCTCAAGGTGGTGTGGGCAGCCTGGTCAGGCCGGCTCTCCTTTGCCAAAATTGTAAAAGAAACCACAAAGCAGAAGCACCCACCCCCGCCCTTTCCCGGCCACAGGATCAGGCAAACATCAGGGCCAAGGGCACTGTGCCTCCGAGTAACGGATGAGTGAGTGAGGACAGTCAGACTAGCACGAGATTCCTCTCCGGCTCCGTCACGAACACACTTCCACAGCACCAATTCTCTTCCCTTCTATGCTACGTGGAACAGTACAGCAACGTTGGGGCCCTCCGTCCTGAGGTCTCTGCATCTCAGCTGCCTCCACAACAGGCTGGGAGCTCTGCCTCCTCTCCCAGGTAGGCCTCATGTCCACCATGTTGTCCCCAGCCGCATTCCAGGCACCTATGCGAGGTCTGAAGATGTCCACTCCAAGACCTGGGGTAAGCAGGCCACCTTGGGGGCTACACTCATATCACAGTCCCCAAAACTCTGTCAGTGTTCTTGCCTGGTCCCCCCGCCAAGTCTGTGGGGCCAGAGGCCAAGCACACCTCTGCAGCACTGGTGGGTGAGCCCGCTGTTCATGCCAAAATGGGTGTCACACAGACTTCTGCCTTCTTGCCGGCCCAAGGGCTATTGGTGGTTTTAAAACGCATCATGGTAAGTTTTCCGCTGCTGCTTCTTTTTTTTTTTTTTTAAACAATCTTTTTTTTTTTCCTTTTTTTTTTTTTCCTTAAATGTAAAAAAACACCTCGGTACAGCAGAGACAGACACGAAGGGCGGGCGGGAGGGCTGCATGCAGGGGCGTGCATTGGCTGCTGCCGCTTTGTAATTTAATTGTTTTAAACCTCAAACGAACAGGACTGCCGCTGTCACTCCGGCCCTCCAGAGCCACTGGCTGCGAAGGTTCGACCTCCGGCTGGAAATCTCCTAATACCCCTGTGGAACAGGACAGAGTGTGGACACAGGGCAGAGTGTGGTGAGCATACAACTGGGTTCCAGGCACTCACACACCCCACACAGATGGCCCAGGCTGCCCGAGAAAGTGGAGGGTGAGTGAGCAGCTCACATTTAAATACAACACTGCCTCGAGTTTGCTGGGCACTCTGCAGGGGCTTCACCTATGTTGTCTCAAGGTAACCCTCACAGCAGTTCACTGTGTGAGGGCCTCACCCTTGCTCTCTGTTGCACAGGTGAGGCAGCTGAGGGTTAGGTGAAGGAATTTGTCTGAGTTGGCCCGATTTGGAGTCTCCAGGTCACATCCAAGTCTGTGACCTGCCTTTGCCATGCCTCTGGGATGGGCCACACCTTCTCCCCCCACCTGCACTTCCCAACATTGTCTTCTTCCTCTGGTCCCGTTCCCTCCAGCCCCTCCCACATCACTCCCCACCAGGTGCACCTGTTGCTGAGCTCACTGCAGTGGTGCGGCAGGGGCCCCTGAGCAGTGGTAGTGGACATTGAGCCACTTGCCATCCCGGCGGTGCCAGACCCGGGTCTCCTCCGACTGGCTGGTGCGAGGCCGACCCTGCCCGTCGATGTACTGGGTGAGCCGGATGTAGGCGATGCAAGCTGCGTCCTCTCCAATCACATGGACGTGTGGGTTTAGGATGGTGGTATGGATGGGCTTGCTATTTTTGGACAGGACTGCAAATGGGCAGGGCAGGGCAGGTAGGAGGATGTCAGGCCTGGGCACCTGAATTTGCCTCCCAGACTGCACTTCCAAGTCTCCTCCCACCCCCTACCATCTCCAGCAACCGCTTCCAGTGTCCAAGTGCCCTCACCCCCCTCCAGAGGCCCCGTTACATCAGCCACAGTTATCCAAAAGGAAGAGAAAGACAGGTACCAGGGACAACAGCAGCTATTGTTTTCATCACTGTGCTGGGGTTTTACATGCATAACCTTAGTTTACACTAATCATTTATAAGGAGATGTCTCAAGAGATTAATTTGCCCAAATCACACACATTTGAACTCAAGACTATGAGACCACGGCCAAAGCCACTGGTCTTCTGCCTGTGTTGGGGTGGTATTTAGATGCCTTAAGGGTTGGCTTGTCCTGGACTAGGGCTGCAGAGTGAAATCGTGACCTTGAGGTATCCGCACTGATTAGTGATTTGCTATTTAACAAGGTACCAAAGCTTAAACACAAAGTCATGGAAACACCAAACTTAGGGTATCCCCTAGAGCTCCAAGGACCCTGTGGGGGAAAGCTAAGGAGGGCGGAGTGCCACGATGAGCACATGCTGGCCAAATGTGCTGTTGCTACTGAGATGCACATTTCTAGTCCAATTCAAATACAAGATGCTACAGGAGACGTTTCTCAGAACAAACAGACTGTGGAATTGCCTCTGGCTAGCAGAAAGCCTTAAATGGCTGAAGGGTCGGCACGTGGAGCTGAGATGTGGAGATGGTAGGAGTTGGTAGACAAAACAATGACAAACAAAATACAACTCAAGTGGGGTGGGGAAGGGCCAGGATAAAGTGGAGAAGAGAAAAAAAAATAAAGGGGAGGCATCACACACTGTAGACATGTATGGAACTATCACACTATACCCCATCAATGTGGATTTAAAGTAAAATTATATAAAACAATGAGGGGGAGGGTTTCAGAATGGGAAAAAATGGGGCGGGGTTGATGATCAGTTCCTTATCTGGTGGAACTTATAGGAACTATCCAAGTGTACATGCACCTGCCTCCATCCAGGCCACCTGCTTCCTCTTCCACCAGACCCTCAGCTCTGGATCTCACAGACACCATCGGGGCCCTGTTGCTACCCCCGTTGGAGTCTGGCTCTAGTTTCTTCTCTGCTGTGACCACTGTGGGCACAGAGCTTTTCCCTGCTGAGAGCATCTCAACTTAATCTCCAAGGTTTTCAGTTTGTTTCAGAAAGAGGTGAGGCTTCAAGAAACAAGAGTGACCCTGAGTGTGGCTCCTGGGACTCCTGGAAGCAGCTGGACAGGCACTCGGGGTCTGGAGCAGAGGGCCTTCCTAGGAGCCGGTTTAGGACCAGAAGGGCACAAGACAAGCAGAGCATAAGGAAGCAGGTGGACGGTGAGGGAAAGGGAGCCACGGGAGTGAGAAGGTGAGCAGGGGACGGAAGCACAGGGTGAAGGGGCAGGCAGGAGTATATCAGCAGCACGAACCCACTCACGATTCTCAAAGTAAAACTTATGGAAATCCATCCCCTCCACGAGGTTACCAAGGGCCTCTGGCTCAAAAGAAGTGAGGCCTGGATCACAAATCTTCCTGCAGGGGAAGAGAACAGGGCAACCCGTCAGGCTTTCGTGGGAGTTCTGTGGCTTCCCGCCTCATCTCTGGAGTATGTTGATGCAGCAGGTTGGCTAGCTTGTTGGCCATTCCTGAGGAGTTGCCCAACATCTTCTAGGGCTGACTGCCTGCCAAGCCAACTGGTCCTGGCCTTTCAGCCACCAGCAGGACACCATGGGTGGGTTCCATCACATTGAAAGGTCCTGGAAGGGCTCCCAGCCTAGGGGGTCTACACTGCCCAAGGCCCAGCCCTTCCTTTCCCTGGGTCCGAGCAGCGTTTTGGAAGCAGGCAAGGCTGAGCACTCATTTTGGGTCCCTACTCACGTGTAGGCCTCAAAGTCCCCATTGTTGATGGCTTCAATCAGCTGCTCTGTGATCTTTATGATCTCCTGTTTTCTCACTGTAAGGGGAGGAAAAATCCACCAATTTACCTGCTGGGTGACCTCTGGAGACAGAGAGCCCTCCCCCATCGTTCGGGGTGTCCCCATGATTGATCGCCTTCAGAAACAGCCCCCTTATGTGTCCTTAAGGCTCTTTGCAGGAAGAGTGAGGCCACCTTTCTCTTCAGCCCCCTCTCTGTATCCTTAGAACCAACGCCCACCTCCTCTAGGGGTGCCTTCGTTAGCTATAGTGTTCGGGCCTTTACCTCCTTAGCCACCGACAACCACAGTGCAGCAAGCACTCTTGCCTGTAACAGTTGATGAGCCGGGAACATCAGAACTGCCCTATCCAGTCTGTATCTCATCTTTGGCAGGTGCAGCCTGAGAAGAACCTCGCTGTGCACCTGTCACTCCCCCCTCCCCATCTCCATTTACTTCTCTCACCAGCAGGGACTCAGGCAGGTCTGTTACCATTCCCTCTCACAGCCCTCACAAACCTGGATTTGGGGAGTAGGTAGCCAAAAGAGTCAAACCCAGGAGGAGCAAGGATTCAGCCAGAGGGAAAACAGTCCTGGGGGGACCACTCACTCTCCCCACCATGCTTATCTCCTCCCTAGGGTCTTTCTGGGATAAATAATCTTGCCAGGGGAAAACCTCACAACATCATCCCACTGCAGGGCAGCTTCATTTCCCAAGGAACAAGCCTTGGAAAAGCTATGTCTCTCATTGCAGCTGTCACGCTGGATGTGGCCCTGGGGGTAACCAGGACAAGACTAAGCCTGAGCCCCCTCCCCAGCCTACAGGAGTATCCACAATTAGCAGGGAGTGGTGCCAGGGGAAGGGAGGATTCAGCTATTTCTGAGTGTTGGGCTGGCCAAGGCCACAAGCCCTTCCTCAAGGGAGCCAGAGGCTACAAAACAGATGCAAGCCTTACAACAGCACCGCTGGCCAGTATAGCCAAGGGCACAATTAGGATGAGCTGGCATCACCAGAGGTGCAGTGGGAGAGCACCCCACAGCCATCAGCACCACCAGGTGGTGGCTCTAGGTGAGCAGGCAGCCAGTGAAACCACCAATGCACTTGGTGGTCCCTTTTTACAGGGGCAGGCAGGTCCTACGCATGCAGCATGCAGCTCCTCTTCAGGCGTCTGCAGGGCCTGACTGAGGCACCACGGTACAGAGGTCTGTGTGCTGAGACTATGAGAGTTGGCGAGCAGACAAGGCAAAGACTTCCTGTCTCAGCCAGAACCCACATACCCATGTCATCTGCTGCTAACTCAGTGAGGCACGGGGCAAGGACTTCTCCTAGCTCAGTTACAGTTCATGACAATACTCTAAGGAAGGGGCCGTTCTGCTTCCTTCACAGATAAGGAAGCTGAAATTCTGTCCTTTACACACTTTGGTGTAGTTGCACTTCCAACTCAGGCTTTCCATACTCAAGCCTTGTGCTCTTAGCAGGACATTGTGCCGAGTCTCTGGGAACATTATATCCCTGCTATGGGTGCCATGGCCTCCACTCCAGGCCCCACACTTGACCCTGGCTGCTGCTGAGGCAAGACGCACACACTGCACACCCTGGTTGCCTGATATTCCCTTTCTCCCCTCCTCTTGCATCCAATCTTCTGGTATTTCTAGGGGTCCCCAACTCTGGGCCCCTGCCTGGTACCATCAGCACCTTGAGCCACTCCCCACCCCAGCAGAGGCCATGCTCCCAAAGCTTACAAAGATGGGCAGCTCGGCTGAGTGGACAGCTCTGGTTGGCGGGGGGGGGGTCCCCAGGGGTCCGAGAGGGGTGCAAGGGACTTCAGGATGAGCCAGGGAGATGGAAGCCAGAATGTGCCTCCCTCACACTTACTGGCTGAGGAGCAGAGAGAAGGCTGGGGCTGCATGCCTGCAGAAGGGGCTGGTCTGTCCCGGGAGCTCCTTCCTTCAGGCCCCGAGCTGCCATTCCCAGTGCGGAGCGGGGCAGCTAGCCAGCCAGGGCAGGGCAAGGGCAGTGCAGCCAAAACAAACAGAACAAGGCAGGTGAGCGAGCAAGCCGGACAGGACCCGAGCCCGTGGCACTGCAGAGCCGGGGCAAGGGGACGCCTCGGGCTGCTGTGGACACTGGACCACATCCCACGCCGCTGCCTCTGCCAGAGAGGCCTCCCAGCTGACGGCACCAGGCAGGCTCACTGACCTGGGGTTCCAGGCTTTGGAGGAGCCTTAAAACAGCCTGGACAAGAACCCCTGCTCCTGGGGATGACAACTGAGGCGACAAGGTCCCAATATCAAGAGCCCAGAATAAAGACGCACCCCGCTCTGCCATCACTGTCAGAACTGAACTGATCTGACCTTCGACAAAGCAGCCCTGAAGATACTGCCTTCACTGCCTCACAGATCTATATTTTTTATTTTGGTTCCCAAACGCCTGGTGCCCTACAATGCTCTGAGCTCTGACCTCCATCCTTCCTAAGATCACTTACGGAAGCCAATGGGAGTCATTTCCATGAAGTGAAACCAAAGAGCAGAACGGGCATTTCCAGTGGTCTGCTCTGCCAAGCCCCTGTGTCCTCTGGCACTCTGGCCAGCCTCAGGCTTAGTTCGGTAGCCTTTCCAAGACTATCAGGACACAGTCTATCTTCACAGAAAACAAATTGGTCAGCTTGCTTATGCCAAGATCTCAGAAACAGTGCAATCGGTTCATCCCAGAGTACTCAGGATTATAGCCAAAACATCTACACTCTGGGATCTGCCTCAGTGCTGAAAAAACCAAGACAATTGGTCATCCTAACTTAAAACTCATAACACTAGTAGGCTGCTTCCTCAGGGACTTGAGAAGCCCCCTGTCCTGGCCTGTTGCATCATTATCGGCAACAGGAATGGCTCTCTGAGCCCTGCCCCCTGGGAAAACTCTAGATCAGCTCTCCCAGGCTCAGAATTCAAGAAGAGAAGCCTTGTCCAGCAACACTGTGGAAAGGCGCTTTGGTGCCAAGCCTTCTCCTGGGGTGTAAAGAGCCCCCAGTCCCAGTTCTGCGGGACAGGCAAGGAAGGGGCCTCGCTGGAGCCAAGGTCCCCTAAGAGATTCCTTCCCCTTGTAGGGTCAGCACCTACCTTTGAGGTCCTCATCTTCTGTAGTGGTATTGCAGCTCTCTGTGGAGCCCTGTAGGCCAAAAAGAATATGTTTCTATATGCTCGGGCCCTGGAGCTTGGAGGAGCCAAGTAGAACAAATGCAGGTGTATGCTCCTATAAGAGGTGTAAGGAGGAATCATGGAATGTTCTACCTCTACCCTTGCTTAACCTCTGGCTCCCCAGTGTTTCCCATTTTCTTAAACGGCACCATCGATTCAGCTCCTTGGGCTCATCCCTGGTCTCACTGTCGATTCTTCCTGTTCTTTTCCCCTGCGCCTCAGTCACCCAACCACAAAGCAGATCTGTTAATCCTAACTACAGAAGAAATCCCATCTCTCAGCTCTTCCTGTGCCACACCCCTACAGTGTGAGTCCAAACTGCAGACATCTCACTCTGGGATTTACTACAACAGCTTCCTGGGTCTCCCTATGCTTGCCTTCTTGTCTACATCATGGCCGGAGTGATCACTCAAGGTGTAAATCAGATGATACTGCTTCCTGGCTAAGATGAACAACTTTTCTTTGATGCTAGAAAAGTGCAATTGCTATCAGAGGGAGGGAGTAGGTCTTTCCTCCCGCTTGCCCTGCTCTCAGCTCTGCCTGGTCCCTTCCAGTCCTTCCACTGGTCTAGACCATGCCTCCGCACTTGCAGATCTATTTGCCTAGGGCACTCTGGAGACTGCTCGGCCATCTCCTCCCAGCCTCTGTTCAGTGTTCAGATCCTTCTGAGAAAAGCCCTTGCCTTACTGTCTCATTAAAGACTGTGTTCATGCTCTTTACTTTGCACTCCTTCCTTCAGAGCATTTATCAATACTGGACCTTGACTTGATTTGTTACTGGCGTGTCAGGCGCCTCCCCTGCCCAACTGTGGACAAGAAATGTCCACAGTTGCAATCAGAGCCGTGGACAGGGCATTTGGACTCAATAAACATATCCCAATGTTGGCAAAAATACGAAAGGTCAAAGGAGCAAAGCAATAGTTCATGCTCCAAGTCTGTCTGTACCTTGCTTCTGTGCTTTGAAGCTAAGAAGGATACTCATTCAAACTTCACAATTCATAGAAGGAAGTTCTATTATTATAATTCTCAGGTTTAAGAAAACTGAGGTGCCAAGTGATTATGTGACTTATCTAGACCCACACAGCCAGGATGCAAACCAAGTCTGTTTGTCTGCACAGCTTGGGCTTAGGTCAGTTATACTTCCTTTTCAGGATACAGCAACCAACAGGCACACACCACCTCCCCCACCGACCCAGGCTCTCTGCTGCCAGTCCAGAAAGCAGGAGCCAGGCCTCAGAGCCACTCACCTTGATCCCATCTGTAGCATTATGCACTACGGTGGTTTGTGGCTCCTGTGAGAGAGATAAAAATTATCCTCTTGATACGGGCATGGATGGATCTTCAGCTCTTCCCTATCCCAGTAACCCGACAGATTCCATGATAACCACAGAGGCCTGCCCAATGCCCAAAATATCCTGGATTAACTGGGAACCTAGGCAGCCAGGAAACCCTGGAAAGAAGCAACAGCAGTAGCTGGAACAAAGAGGTCTGGCATTTAAGTGGAAGTAGTGCCAGGGAAACTGAGGACAGGGCCTTTTGTCCTCAATCCTGCCGGCCTTCAGAACGCTTTACACATGGAGGTCCCATGGAGCAGACACTGGAGGAGCTGTAGAGCTGAGGACACAGGTCAGGCCCTGCCACCAGTACTCACCAAGGGGAGTATGGGAGGCATGGACACAAAACAGCAAGGGCCCCGAGAAAAACCCGAGATGCCCCCTCAGCAAGTTGAGGCCTCTGCCCTCACCTTTTGCCCTCCCAGGAGTTTTCCTGGACTCTCAACACTGTGTCACACAGCATAGGGTCTGCAAGAAGCAGAGGAAGGAGCAGGTATAATAGCTCCTCCTAACTCTAGTTAGCACCTTGAGCACAGGGTGCTCATGGAACACACAGCACCTCCTTCGAAGAGCCCAAAGAGAACTCAGGGCAGCTTGGGCTCTCCAGGAGTTCAGAGCCTTCAGCACCATCCAGAGGTGGGGGACCCCAGCCCTCCTTCCTGTTCTTGACTGTGCAAGGGAGACTGAGGCAGGATTTACAAGGGTCCTTCAAGGACAGATGCGCCTGTCCCAAGAGACCGCTCCTTTTCTAAGCAACTCACCTTCCTGGCCCTCCCACCACATACCCACTGGGGGTCCCAGCCTGGGGCTGGGAGGTTTAGTTGAGAGCCCTGACCACTCTCCCCACCAGAAGCAAAAAGGGACAGGAGTGGCACTTCTGCCATGCAGGATGTAGTGTGGCCAAGCAGGACAATGGAAGGCAAGGGAGAGGGTCTGGGCGGAGGGGTGCACACAAAGCAGCCTGCTCTAGGGGAGTAAGAGGCAGGAGCCCCAAGAGGCCAGGGAGGGAGAGCAAGAAAAGGAAGAGGGGAGGAGCGGGAGGCAGCCAGGGGTAGAGGTGGAGAAGCTGTAGTCAGGAGGTACCATGGCCGTCTGCAAGGGCGCGGGCTCTTGGGCTGGGCTTACGAGACTGTTTTTGTTGTTGCTCTGTGGCTGAGACAAGAAAACAGATGGTTTAGTTCCTCGGGTGTCACCAAAGCCATGTAGGTTTGACTCCCAGACCTCCCTTGCCCCCTGGCCCGGCCCTGAGGTGGCCTTTGTGACACTGTATGGACGGGAGCAATGGCTGGAGACATACCAGAATACGGGAGTGTTGGAAAGGGCCCAGAGAACAGCCCAAAGACTTATCTTCGAAGATTTCTCCAAAAGTCTCAGCTTAGGTCAGGCATTGTATCACCACACAACCACACCTGACCCAAAGAAACCCAGGAGCTTCTCCCCATTTCATAAGGGGAGTGGATGGTGGTTTGAAAGAAAGCAGAACAAAATTCAAAAAACTCCGGTCCCCTATCTCAGGGAAGTCTCCTGATGCCCTTCTACCCACAACTTTTATTTCCTTCACTTTAAAACATCAGTTTGAAGACTGACCTGAAAAGGAAAGGAAGGAGAAGTGAAAGAATGCCAGGCCTAGGAGATGGTGTCCAGACAGGAAAGGGTGGACCTCCACTCTGAATGCAAAATGCACCCATGGACCCTCCGGTGCAGAGATAGGGCTGTGCTGGGAAATCTTAAACTTGATCAGCTGCAAGAGGGCGCAGCTCCAAGGAAGCACAGGTGAGTCTGGGCGGAGACTCAGGCTGCCATCCCAAGCCCCACCTCCAGGAGGCAGCAGGCCCCTGCCCATGGGGCTGAAGCTCCCATAGTAACACAACCACCAGGGAAATCGCCTTGCCTTGCAGAATGTTACAGATCGCCCCAGGAAGTGAGGGGCGGGAGATGGTGAGGAAGGAGAGAAGCCAAACTCCAGGGCACAGAGCCATACTGATGCTCTCTGCCTTTTCCGATGCCCTAAGCAGCACATTCAGTCTCCCTGGGAACCCCAGTGGAGTAGCCTGATGTGAGCCCAAGGAGGGCGTGGTTATGCTTATAGCCTGCATCTTCTCTCCTGAGACACACTTGGCAGCACCCAAGTGCTGTGTGCTGTATTTTACCTGGAGGCCTCTTGCAGCACACCTGAAATCACTCCCAATTTGCTGTCAATGACTGAACCATTCCTGCGACCCAAGGACACTCACGCCAGGCCACAAGTGTTACGAGACTTCACTGAACTCTACAGGCTGGAGGAGAGACGTCCCCGAAGGAGACAGGATGTGGCTCTAAAGCCACCAGCACTGCTCTCGTCCGTGCCCACCAGCCAGGCACACAGACATCCCAAACTGGGCTGCCAACACTGACCTCCCGCTTGCAGCTGGCTTCTCCAGGCTACTCTGTCAGTAAGCCCGCTGAGACCCAACCTTTGCCAAGGACAGGCCCAGGGTGTCTGTAAAACCTGCCCTGGCTGCGGAGGGCTAGGATGTTGCCCCTGTGGTCCAATCTCAGGTTTTAATGGATGATTGTACAAGAGTGCACACTGCTGGGTTCCCCTTGGTGGCCTGTGTCCCATGAGAGCCAAGATGTACTTGCTCATCTCTCAGCTGTTCCCCCTGAGGGCTTGGGTGAGCCAGAGGAAGCACTGGCTATGGCCACATCATAGGACTCATACTGGGGAAAACCTAGGCCAGCGAGGCACAGAGCCTGCCAACCAATTCCTTGGTGCACAGGGCCTCTCCACCCGAGGGTGAGGTTTCTCCCTGTGTGTGCCACTGGTCCCGTGGCCCTACAAGCTTCACTTATTGCCCTGGGCTGCTGTGGGCACAGCAGGGCCTCCACACCACACTTTCCAATGCCCACTTTTGTAGGCCGTTGGGTGACCTTGGGCAATGGCCCCCGCCTGGCAGGACAGGCCACACCTGCCCACACAGCACAAACATGCAGTGAGGATGAGAGAAGCACACGCACATGGCAGAATGAGTTTGCGTGGCTGGCAGGCGGGCACAGGCAGCATGGAGTGGGTGGATGGGTGGGCAGGCAAGGCTCACCATTAGGTGCACGCTGGAACTCGACTTCCTTTTCTGGACACACCACAGCAAAAGGGAAAGAAAAGGGGAAAGAGGAGGTAAGAAGAGAAGCACAGAGACACTTGCAGGTTAGTGCACCAGCGTGGGCTCTGCATTAAGGAGAGAAAAGAGTGGGAAAAAAGGAGACCTAGAGTATAGCACTATAGGGTTAAAACAGCGTGTGCGCGCGCATGTGTGTATCTATGTGTGCGGTGTACAAACGGGCAGGCACACCCCCCTCCACACCATGGAGAGCTTTCGGGTCAGGTTCATAGGCATGGACTAGTTCACTCCAGCGAGATGCTTGAGCCTTGCCCTGAGAAAGCTTCTTAAGGAGACAAGGTCCTCAGCCTATAAAGGTGAGGAGCATTTTGCTGCACATGTACAGATTTGGGCTCACGCCCCTAGCTCGCCTAGATGGCTGTATAGCTTCTCTCCTGCCAGAATCCTGGGTGAGGTAAGAGCTTGCACAGGCCATCCTCCCAGATACATGGGATTGCTAAACTTTGACGTTGATGTACCCTTAAACTGCTCTTCAGAAATGGTGTCACGCTTCTGAAAATCATGTAGCAGCTCTGTCAGCTGCCTCTCCTCCATCAGTACAGCCACCGTTGAACAGATTCACGTGTTTCCTTGTGTTCAGCAATGAGTGGGAAATGAAAAAACAGATAACATCAGAGGTGAAAGGGGCCATGATCACAAGATGCAGAGACTGGAGGCTCTGGGACAGGCGGAAAGCAGCGATCGCTGAGCTCAACCGGAGGCTCAGACTTGCTATGCTGACGGGAAACAACAGCATCGACATATAGACCCTGTGGAACACTACAAATACAAATCCCAAGACTGTCTAAAAGCTGAAGGGAAGTTGTGAATTTCCCAGCTGGCTCCCTTGGGATATGTGAGCCTGCTGTCTGACATTTGCACATTCAATTAACAATGTCCAACAAACCCTGGCTGACTGCTGCTGCAGGCATGGTAACCACATACTCTCAGTCACTTCTGCCCTCGAAGGGGTTGAGGTTTTCACTCGAGAAGAAATGTGGAGGAAACACATCATCCAGAGGAGTGGGTCACACATAATTAAAGAGGAGTCCACAACTGAGAATCTGGCCTCCGAAGAAACAAAAACCTGCACAGGATCAGGCCTCCGTGACTGTGAAATGTGCTGAAACGTTAAACTGCTCCTTCCAGAATGATTCAACAAGAGCGAGCTGCCCAAGACTTACAGCTATGCCAGAGCTGAGGGTAAAGGAAGGCCCACACCTTACAGGCACGTCTGTGCTCTCCATGGGACTTAGCAAAATGCCTCACAGTTAACATTAGATTAACAAACGTTTGCTGAGTTGAACTGCATTTGATGACTGGCTCTTCCCCTGGCTGAAGCAGAGTGCCGGTACCTAATGCTTGTTTTTGATCTGCAGGGGCCTCAGTCTGTTACTTGTACCTGCACCCTGCCTTATAGCAGAACATACTACACTACATCCCAAGCCTCTCCAGCTGGCTCTCTTCTGAACTGTTCCACGTGAGAGCCTGGGTCCACCCTTTTCCACTTGAGGCTGTTTTGCATATTAGTGAACATGTGTCTGAGTCTCTCTCCACCTTTCCAGACAGGACTTTCTCATCTAGCACCTGGCAGCATCATCAAGCGCCACATGAGGCCATTTCACTTTTATTTCTAAATTATATATGTATTTAAAATTGTACACCGGGAAAGTGTTCAAGTCTCTTATCCATTCTTAATTTCAACAAACCGATATCCACACAGAAAATAAATGAGCTAACCATCGCCTTTCCGTTCCCCTTTCTCCTCTCTTGGTTTCTTAAAGACTAAATGGACATTGTGGCCTGGAACTAACAGAATGCACAAGCTGTCCTAGCATTCGTTGCCCCTTTCAAGTTCTCACAAGTGACTCACTTTTTCATAGACATCGGGTGCTCACCTTCAGAGGCGCCTCCACAGAACAGAAGACAGCAGATTTAAGATCACAGACAGCTGCTGAAACCAATGCTAGTAACTTGCACACCCCACAGAAAGCTTTTAAACAGCGAGAAAGAAACCACCCCGTGGACACGGAAACAGCAGGAGGAGCTGGGGGAGATGGGGAGTCTAAAAGAATCCAGAAGGCTGAAGAATCGGGACCCTCTGAGTAGCTCCGCAGGCCTCCCTCCTACCAGGGCACCACCACTTTGGCTTCCCAGAGCCCCAAAGGGTCCAAATCCACACACCTTGCTCTCTCCCTTTTTTTTTGGATCAGCCCTTTCATATAGCCATATGATTCACTGTTACTACAAAAGGCTGGCAGCAACATTACAAGCAAACAGAGGAGAGGGAGAAGGATAACCACACGTCTACCACTCCTTCAGTCTCCTTTCTTAAGCACTTAAAAAAAATCATTACACATAAATGCATGCCTTCCTTTAAAAATAAACAGTATTTTGATTCATATTTTGACTAACAGAGTAGTGAATGGTTTACATGTAGAGAATCAAAAAAAGATATTAAAAGAAACCAAAAGATTCCCAAATTTCCATCACTCAGTGAAGTTACTAAAATTTCAGTGGGTTTATTTTCCAATTCTTTTTCTGTCCACCTATTGACTGAATAAATATCTACAAACATCCTTTCTGAACACAAATTCGATGACAGTCTACGTTTTCCTTCATCTCCCACTTTCCTCACATAATACAAACTGCTGTCTTAAAGATTAATAACTCTAATGGTGTACTAAATGGATTCCTATAATCATGCAGTCATTTCCGCTCCGGCTTTTGTGATTGTCTGCAATCTTTTCATGGCTGTACACAGTGCCAGGCGGGACATCTTTCTGCTTTCAGCATTTCTCTATTTTGTAACTGTGAGCCCACAGGTTGTTTCACAAAGCACTATTCTGGTTCTCACCACTATCATTTACCCCCAGAGACCCAAAGCGCAACGTTACTTCAACCAGCGTTTCTCTGATACCAGGGAAGCTAAACACTTTGCCACATGTTATCCAGTTCTACTTTTTATTTTAAGATGGCCAACACATCTTTTTTGACCATGTTTCTGCAGGTTTTTCTTTTTCTTTTTTGAGGGGGGGAAATTCTCATTTGTTAGGGAAACTGAATAAAAACACTACCAACCCTTTCTATAAACATTGCCCAGCCAATCTGTGAGTATACTTTCAGTTTTGCTTGGTCATTCTATTTTTAACATTTTTATTTAGTTTTTTAATTTGGGAAGAAGACACACAGAGAGAAAGAAAGAATCTCCCATTTGCCGGTTTACTCCCCAAATACCCTCAAGAACCATGGCTAGGTCAGTGTGAAGTCAGGAACCAAAAACAGTAATCCAAGCCTCCCAGTTTGGGGGTAGGAACCCAGCTCCTTGAGTCATGGCCTGTGGCCTCCCAGGGTATGCATCAGCAGGAAACTGGAATCAGGAGTGAGGCCAGGACTCTAACCCCAGCAGCCAGCTGCTATGTGAAACACTGGCATCGTGGCCTCTGACCCATCATTTCTTAACAAGGTTCCAAGAAAGAACACAGCATAAAACTCACTGAGCACATTTACCAGGCTCTGAGCCAGACCATGCAGAGGGCACGCTCTCCAAACATTCTCATGGAAAGCAGTTTCCCCAGCAGTTCAGTCTGCCAGCCCTTCCTCAGCCTTCCTTTGGTGTCTGACTTTGATGTACACCTCCGCACTTTCCCGACCTCCCTTCTTTCTCTAGTTCCTTCACTGAATCCTCTTATAGCCCTGATAAACAGATAGCTCTGAAAAAAATGTCCTCTGTCAAATTCTAAAAACTCCATGTGCATTGAGGGGATGAAAATATTAGAATTCAAAGATTGAACTTCCCACCCCAGGCCTGACTCTCTGCTCTCTCTGCACCTGCTCTGTGTACATCCGCTCCTTAACAGACTGCACTGAAAAAGCAGCAAACGCCATCGGCCTGCCAGCTCACAGGGGACAATAGGCATCCCACAGACCAAGGAAGTGCGCTCAAGGGACTCACTTATGTGAGTCCCAAATCCACACATCCAGTGCTGCTAGCCACTTCCCTGGGCAGCACCAGGTACGTGCCAGGGCCAGTAGACACCTCTGCTCATATGCTCCATCTTCCTTAAACTCTTTCCACTACACAGGCATTTCCCCACCTACTCCCAATTTTAGCAGAGTTAGCACCAATTTGTCCAGCATTCAAGGATAGAAACACTGATGCTGTCTATTGGATCCTTCTGGAATCCCCCACATCCAGTGTGAAGTTCCTCTTACATGTCTCTTGTTGGAGCTGGTAGTCCCAGCATCACAGGTGCAGCTAGTCTACTTTTGGTGGGCTGCTGGTGCATGACTGCTGGTGAAGTCTACTTATTTATCCAGTTAATTTCAGTCCCCCAAACGCCTGCAACAACTGGGGCAAGGCAAGGGAGAAGCTGGCAGCCTAGAACTCAATCCAGGTCTGCCACATGGATAGCAGAAACTCAATTACTTGAGCCAGCACCAGCTGCCTCCCAGGTGCACATCAGCAGCAAGCTACAGTCAGAAGCAGAGGCAGACCTTGAATCCAGATACCTCATGGTGTCTTAATGGCAATGCCAATGCCAAGCACTTACCCCTGGTGAGTTTTAAAATGTTTTACTTATCTCTGCTTCTAATCGTCTTTGCTTCACCCACCCACCCCTGGATTCTGGCAGAATCTACTCTAGCCTCATTGACAGCTCCATGTCTAGCTCCTCTCCAGTTCCACTCGGCCTCACGTCCTCACCTCCGTCTCTCCTATCACGGCTCTTATCACAGCTTCCTCTCCCGAGAGCCTTGGTGTTTCTCATGGTCTAACACATGAACCTTCAGTTCTACCGAATCACGCTGATCTGGTTCACGTGATAGACACGCGCCCTATAGTCCACTTGGGCAGAAAACATCAGTAGGTAGGACAGAACCCATACATGCTATCTCTATTGGTTCTTTTTGGAATCCCCTACACCCAGTGTGAACCTGGATGACACCTGTGCCTTTTTCTAACTTGGCCGCATCCATCTAGCTCCTGCTCAGAATCAGGTGATGTGTGGCAGAAGAGGGGTGGAGGACTGCCCGGACACACCAGCACCATGTCAGTAGGTATGTGCAGCCCCAGTTCCCTCCTCTGGGGCAGAAAGCCACAGAAGCGGGTACACAGAGAATGTGGGAAAGCAAAAGTCGGGGGAAGAGTTGGGGGATGGGTACATGCGTGTAAGTCGGCTGTGGATGCAAGATCTCTAAAGAAGGCTCCATTTAAACTTTACTGGAGGATTTGCAATTCTCTACTGTGAGAGCTGGTAGGTTTCCACTTAGCATGAATTCCTATGCAGTGCCCAAGCTCCACACCTATAGCACACCTCAGCCCTGTGGGTCCCGCAGCTGCCTTCTCTAACCAGTGGCTAACCACCCCCCCACAAGGCTTCCTGTTGATCCCTGCAGGCCCTAGCCCCACAGAAAAAGTGAGCCTAAGACATGCTCTGCACCTGCTCTGGAGGAGTCTAGGCCTTGAGGAGGCTTCAGATACTTTCACTCTATCTGAGCTGGGTTCTGGTTTCTTTAAAGGTAAGGAAAAGACCAACAGGGTAGTGGCTTTAGTTCCATGTCTGGCACCCTACCTCCATCACTGGGGCAAACTTAGCTGGCATTTGCTTAAAAGTGATTTTGTAACTGGAAAAAAAAAATAACCTAAGGACCACCAAAAAAAAAAAAAAAAAAAAAAAAAGCCAGAGTCAAGCTGTGGCAGCATGGCCACGCAGAAATCAAGCGCGGGACAGGGCCCTGGTGGGCTGTATTTGGATTACCGACCCCAAGTGGTTCCCACCATGGCAGGCTCACAAACAACTCTCCCCGCTTCCTTCTCAGGCCAGTGGAACCTGCTATTCTGACCACAGAGGCTTCCGGTTTCAAGCAAAAGAGCAAGGACAGAAAGTACTCGGGGAAGAGGAGAACATGGAGCCAAGAATTCCCCTAGAGTGGCAGCTGGTGGGCAGGGAGGGTGGGCAGTGCCAGTCAGACGAATGTGACACCTACCTTGACACCGCCATCCGACTTCTTGTTTAACAGACTTTTGGCAGCTGTGAAAATAAAGAGGAAAATCATGTCTCCTGCACTGCACCCTCTCCCCAAGCTCAAATCCGGCAGTTAGATCCGTAGGAGAATGTTGGTCTGATCAGGTGGCTGTGGCTCCAGAGAAATCCTGAAGGAGGGTCCTTCCAGGCAGTCCCTTGGCCAGAAGGTCGGTCACAGTGGCTTCCCCCAGGTCTCCGTGCCCCGGGAAGCAGGCTTAGTGGAAACAAGACACTTAGTCCTGGAGCTGCCTGGGGCACTGGGAGCTATACTTTTCTGGCTCTCGGCCCGGCCTGGGAGCAGGGTCCTGGGAGGAAAGGGGGTCAGCTCCATCCCTAGTCAGCTTGGAGGGTCTCTGGAAGGAGGCAAGCCATCTCCTGAGTGTTGCCAGAAACAGTTTCACAGTTCACAAAGGAGACCAGACGTGAGGATGCACAGACACAGACAGAAACCAGGACCACCTACAGGAGGGTTCTGCCAGGGGGTTGAAGCCTTCACTGGGCAGGGCCTCACCAGGTTCCCTTGGTCCTAGCCACCACCCTTCTCCTAGAATTGTCCCTATGCATTAATGAACAGTAAAGGCTGGGTGGGATAATCCACCATCAAGGACATTTTAGCCAGGCCGAGGGTGGGGTGGGGTAACTCAAGGCAAGCGACACTGGCTGGCCACCAGGGCAACAGGAAGGCAGTGAACAGTGAGACAGTCTGGAAGGCAGAGAGAGATGGGCTCAGCCCAGCGGTCTGATTCACCCACACTACCTTGGGTTTATAGCTTCGTTCCACCATTAGCTCAGCTGTGTGATGTTGAGTGAGTGATACGACTTACAAGTCTTCATGATATTGGACAAAACAGGTCCTGGGTCATAGGACAGTGCTGGAGATCCAAGGGGATCACAACTGCCAAGTTCCAACTGAGCACAGGGCTTGAGACACAGCAGTCCTCCAGGTTGTCACCACTGCATCTCTCTTCTGCTCTCCAGGGGCCATTCCTACCAAAGTCACGTCCCATCTCTCTCCAGTGAGAAAAGGGGTCCTTTTCTCACAGGGTGCTGGCTCCAGAATGTGGTCCTGGGGTCCCAGCTCCAATCCCACTGGATTTTCAAGTACTTTTTAAATGCACTTATTATTATGCCAGAGCACCTTCCCATACATCTATCAGTTCATAACTCTGCTCATTAAATCCCTCCAGGAGCTGAAGAATGCTCAACACATACCCTAGGAATTCTGATTTGTCTGGGTTGGGGTCCCAGGAATAGATTATTATTATTATTATTATCATCCTTATTTTTATTTAAAGAAGCTCCCTGGTAATTGGTTGTCCTGCATAGGCAGGGCTCAGAGCCTTCCACATACATAATCTTAAGCATCACCTTTTTTTGTTTTTAAATCTCCATAGGGGAGCTGAGCTGAGCTGCTGTGACTTGCTCAGGGTGTGGCAAGACTAGAATCACCGGGACTCTTTTAGCTTCTGTACACCCCAACTGGTCAGAGCAGAAGGCCAGCAGACGCCCTACCTAGGACACTTGGAGGGGTGTGGCTTCCCCTGTTGGAGGTCTTGAACAGCAACTGCAGAAGTCTAGTCCCCGCCCTTTGGGGCAGGTTGGTGCCACGCCCAGGGCAGCAGGTCAAGTGCAGCACCCCCTCCACATAGGTCAGGCCCTTGGGCCCAGGAGAGGAAAGGCTCCTGCAGCCCGGCTCCATGTCCCCAGGCTTCTGCCTCCCGAGACCTGACAAGCGCCCAGCATGCACGGCTGGTTAGGGAGCTCCAAAACACCAATGCGCTCGCAGATGCCGAAGTTAGGTGGTCCTTCTGGCATGCCCATCTCAGCCCGCAAGCATGGGACTCGTCTCCCTGGTGAGCGGGGCCTGGCATGCTGGCCCTCCAGTGGGGGAGGCAGGGAGCCGAGGCAGGCGGTCGGTCAGGGAGGACTCATGCCACGTACCTTGCCCGGCCAGGCCGGCGGCGCTCGCGGCAGGCGAGGCGGGGGCGGAGCTCTGCCTGCCAACTGAGGGGATACAGTCTCTCAGTGCACAGCGCTGCCGCAAAGCCACTGGGGCGTCAGCAGCCAGCATGCCCCAGCGCGAGGCGGGAACCTGCTGGCTGCCCACGCGCAGCAGGGCCCAGGCGGCGTGGCCAAGCCAGCCGAGCCGGGGTGGCAGGGAGCGGAGGCACCGGGCGGGATGGAGGTGGAGGAGACGGGTGGGCAGGCTGATGAGGCAGGCATGGCCGGCCCTGCAGCACTCTGAGGGCCTGAGAGGACTGGGCTGGGCTTGAGGGGGGTTGGAGGTGGGGGATGGGGATTACCAGGGGCAGCACTTGATGGGTGTTGCCTGGCTACTTCTGGGTGAGGGACTGAAAATAAAAACTTAACAGGCTCTGGTACCATTTCTGAAGTAACAGGGCCAGCTGTAGGCTGTGCAGAGCCTGGGCATCACCTTGAGACGTCCTCTCACCAGGATCGATCACCCTGTGCCCCTTGCAGAGCACCCAGCAGCCCTTTCCCCCTCAGGGCTCCCCACAGCAGAGGGACTGGCGCTGGGGGGTGGGGCAGGAAGGGTCCATGGTTTTTCTTTCCACCAGACCACACCTCTTCAGAGACATAAGCCCTCTTCCTTCTTAAGGAAGGTGGCCAAGAGTTGCACCTTTCCCAGTCCATGTTTCACAGGCTGCTGGGGGTCAAGATATGCCCCAAACATGAGTGCCCGGAAGTTTAACAATGTGGTTACACATGGAGCCTCAGGGGAAAAATCCTGGCTTGTTCCTAAGGAGACACATGGGTGCTCTGGCTTCTTTCAGCAGAAGTTTTGAGACTCCACCCTCACCTGTCTTGGAGACAGGGCACAAGAGGCTATTCCATTTAGACCACTGGGATCTCGGGGGGTATGGGGAGGGGGCTCCCCTCTGATCTGTGCAAAGGCAGCTCACAGGTCACACGAGGCGTGAGCAACAAAGCCAGGAAGCTCTTCAGGGAGGGATTAAAGTGCTTTTTCCTAAGGGGATAGCCCAAGTTCCTGAAACCAGGATGCCAGGTTCCCAAAAGGAGGGAGAGATGAGTGTGCAGCCCCAAGGCCTTGCCAAAACTCAGAGAGGAGAGGGGAGACCCCCCACTCCAGGGGCTGCACGCAAAGGCCCTTAAGGCGGCTCTTAGACCCAGCAGGTGGAAGCTGCATGGAACCTAAGGGCAAGAACCACGGGCTAAGACCACAATTCCCCCTCTGCTAGAGGTGGCTAGGCCATATCTTCCTGTTTGCAACCCTAGGAGGAGAAGCCAGAACCGCCATCTTCCCCTTATGGGTTCCCAAACCGCCAGAACAAGCCCAGCTCAGGGTAAGGAGGTTGGCTTGAGAAGGGCTGCTCCCAAGGCTCCCTATCAGATTCCCACATTGCACAGCCCCAGGTCCTCAGACCAAGGCTCCTGAAAAATTGGGCCTTGATGCCTGAGGCCGCCTCAAAGCCCGAGTGTCTGGGGTCCCCAGAGCCAACACAGCCCAAGCCCTTGTGGCTCCAGCACAGGGGGTTAACCTCTGCCCAGCAGTGGTTGCCCAGCCATCCATGGTAGTGCAAAGGAAAAGCAAGGGAAGGAATCTTGTTAAGAGGACGAGAAGGGGTAAGGACTCCTAAACCACAACAGCGAGGCTGGGAGTTAGAGGGAAGGAAGCCTGGGGCACACAGCAAGCCGGGAAGACCCCACTGTCTTGGGTCGAGTCTGGACTTTAACCTTCTATGCATAGAGAAAGTCACTGTACTTCCAAATGAGGGCCAGTGGAGATGGGGGTCTGGATGGGACTGGGGACGGCGAAGTGTCTTGCATCTTCAAAAGAAATGGCAAATGTGATTTACAAATCGCCAGTCTCAGCCCTTTCCACTCCTCACATAAACTTTACGTTCCTGTCCCTTCACTTGCTGGTCTCTCTGTCTTCATTTGCAACAGCTGGTATCACAGAAAGCATTTTAAGTACAAGTTCCCTCAGGAAAGGTTCAACTGTCTAGTCATTTCTTTTAATCATCACCTTGTAGACACACTGGAGAGAGAGATGGTCACAGGTGGCAAAGCAGTGGTGGGTCCTGAGAGGACCTCTTGACTCTCATCTCTCATCCCCCAGAACGGCCTCCAGCACCTGAGGGCAGCTCCCATCCCCCATGTTCTCAGAGCCTGTGGAAGATGCACTAAGAATAAACAAGGACAAGGAAGAGGCTGGGTAGGCTCAGAGCCCAAGTAAAGTTCCTAGTCGCCACCATCTCAGTAACAGGACTCGGTGGTGGCAGCCCCTCAGAATGGAGTCCTTGGTCGGCCAGTCCTCCAGGTTATGATGCTGCCTGCAACACCCAGCGTCGTGTGGGACAACAGTGTCCTGTCCTTGACCCACTCACCTCGGCAGCACTAGCGTGTGCGGCTAAAAACACATACCTGAGAAGTTCCTGGAGACAAGCATAGTTGTGAGGATGGCACCCTGAGGAGAGAGAAGGGTCTTATGAGTTCACCAAGGACCCAGAGGAGGGGTGCCAGGTCTCAGGCCAAGGCAGCTCCCAGCCACAGCCTGCCAGGTCCAATTGTCTCCCTTCAGCTCCAGCCAGGATAGGAGCTTTGTTCTGTGATGGCTGTAGGGGCCTCCCTGTGAAATGGCACCATCTCGGGGTAGGGAAGGGTCCCGTCACCAGCCTCACCTTCAGTTTCCTCCGGGCATTGAATTTGCGCAAGCACTCCACAGTCTCCTGACGGTGCATCATGGAAGCCACCGTGGATCGTTGCTGGAAGCCAAACAGACAAGCCCATGAGACCGCAGCTTGGAACCCCTGTGACCCTGCAACACGGTCCCAGCACTGATGGCCAAGACTGGGCTTGTGACACACAGCCATCCGAGCTGCTCGGAGGATAAAATGAGGTCACAGATGTGCAAATGTTCTTAAAACAAAAGCATTACCCAAACTCAAGATTATGTAAGGACATTCTGAACATGAAAACACCACTGATAATTGATGGCAGATGAAGGTGCCAAGAGAGGACGCTCATCTTTCTTGGGAAGCAAAAGCTGCAGAATGGAGCCAATGTCCTGTGTGCAGAGATCCTCACTCGGTTATGCCTGTAGGAGCGTTTCCTGAGTACCTGCTATGTTCTGGACTCCAAACAGACAGCACACAGGTAGGGGTCCTGTTCTCGACAGAAAAGGCTCATTGTTTCTTGGGTCCCCCTCAGCATTGCCCCACTGGATCCTGAATGCAGCTGTGGTCTAAGATGCTGAAGATCTTTACCTGGAAACCTCAATGCTTTTCTTCCTTCTGGATGAAAATGTTTCTTCAATGTGCATGTGCTAAACTTCCTGGCCTCCTAACTTCCTGGCCTCCTCCTGCATTTCCTTGATGCCTCAGGGTCACCAAGACAAGCATCAGTTATCACCTAAGGTTATAATACAGTAAGGTCCTCAGCGGCTATAGAAACATACCAACCTGCAGAGCATGGGGTCGCAGTTGTGGACATAGAACAGAACATGCTCCCCATGCTGGAGTGCCTGCTCTACACTGCTCAGTCCCATCCCTTTGCAGTTGCAGTTATGACCAGCCTGTTCAAAAATATACGCCGGGACCACCAAACCCTTCCCCGCACCACTGGTCACTGCTCTTCTGGCTCTCTCTACCTTTCCCATCTTGCAGTCTCTCATTGTATCTCCTCAGCATCAACAGCTCTACAAGGACAAATGATAGCCTGTCCAGCAAGAACTCCTCCAATTTAGCTTCCCACCTACACACAGATCTTCACTTGCTTCCCACTTCACCCAAGTCTCTGAAGCAACTGCTTTGTGTGCCCAACACAGACCCCTTGAGCTGGGTGCGGGAGCCCCTTGTCTTTTTGCTCTCAGAACTCTGCTTCTTCCCTCTGGATGAGGTTTCCCTCTGTAGTCTGTACCTGACATTTAACCTTCTGCTTGTATTTTTTTTTTTTAAGGCAATCTACTTTTTCCCTTTGGCTGCCTGGCTTCCCGGGCCCTCCTCTCCACCCTGTAGGCAGCTCAGAGTGCCTTTAGTGACACCCCGGGTCCCCTTCCTGGCCTTCTCAGACTTCGCTTTTGGCCTCTGGGCACCGACTCTCCCTGTTGCTTCAGAGCTCTTGAATCTTCTGCAGCAGTTCCTCCTCCCGTGATGCTGGTTCGCATCCTTAGTTCCCTTGGCTGGCTGCTCTAACTCATCCTGCCATTCACACTGGTACTTAGTGGTCCTCTCTTGTAGGGAAATCAACAGAAGCTCACGGTTAGAATGCAGTCAGCATTGCAAGTGTCACATCCGTCATGACAGTCTCATCATTGGCACAAAAATGACCAGGTTCTTCACCTTTGACCCTTTACCTCTAACTTTCACAGCCAGGCTTCCACCCATCCACCGACACCCCCAGCTGGAGGTCCCCCAAACACCAGGTGTCCACCACAGGCATCAAATTCAAACCATCATTTCTCCAGACGTGCTTGGGGCTTCCTAGTCTCAGTGCACTTGTGGTTCAATTCTGGCTGATCCTACTCAATTACCCAAACCTGTCAGTCTCCAAAGAGTTGTCGCTCTTCCCCCTTTCCCCCTAGACCCAAATGTCCACTAAAATCCTTTGGGTTCTGTCTCCCAAGTAGCTCTCAAAAGTGTCTGCTCCCCACCACACTGTCCACTCGCCTGGCTTGCCCTCAGTGGAGACCTCATCTGGTCTTGTTTAGACAAAGGCAACAGCTTCCTGAGTGCTCTGCCTCCAGTCCCTCCTCTTCAATTCCATTTTCTACACAGCGTCCAAAGTGATCTTTCTTAAAGTGCAAATTTCATTCCCTCTTGAGAACCCTTAAATGGTTCCCTGTGCTTTCAGAATCAAATCCAAATCCCCAGGGAGAAAACTTGCATGTCACGGAATCTTCTTAGTCGTATTTTCTTGTATTCCTATAGTCCTCTACACTCAAACCACTTAACATTCCTTAAACTTGCCATAATTTCCCACGGTCTCTCACCCTAGCCCACGGTAGCCTCTGCCTGCATCTTAGGAGAACTCGTAGTCATCTTCCTGGAATGAGGACAAAGGTCACTCCCTTCATGCAGCCTTCCGTATCTTCATCATCCACCAGGGACAGCAGGAACTCTTGAACTATGGTTAGATTCTTTGCCATACTTGTCATGATACAGCAACGGCTGCCTCTTTGAGTACCTCTCTCCCTAGATCTGCTCTGAGTCCTCTGGGGGCAGGGACAATGCCTTATTTGTCATTTTTTTTCCTAGCACCTGCACCACGACCTGCACCAAGGTAGCATGCACCACGCACAGCAAAGCACCCTGAATCCATGCATGGTGGCTGCCAGGTGCCCTGAGTGTGCTAGATGTTTCTGTTTGTTGGAAGGCAGCTATTTCAGCTTGGCAGGACTAGGCACAGAAAACAGTTTATCAGGGCCCATCTACAGCCTGGCAGGGGGATGTGGGCCCTCCTAGGGATTCAGCACGGCTGCTGTACCACACTCTTTCCAACTGCTTCGAGGCCCCTCGGTCTTAGTGACAGCTCTTACAGAGCTGTGTGAAGTGCTGGGCTTGGAGTGTGCCCTGAGCTTAGCATCTGCTTTGGACTGTTCACTGCTTTCCTTCATCAACCACCTGGAATCTGCAATGGTCAGACTGAGCTGTTGAGTGGAACCAAATTATAGCCCGACAGCAGCCAGTGGGCAAGAAATGGGTGAAGATCCACTAGCTCCCCTGCGTTCCTCCTCTCATGCCATACAAACTCTGGGCTCTGCTCAAGAGTCCCCCAAACTGGATCCCCCCTTGGGGTTTGGCTTGAGTCTCCACTGGCAAAAAGGAGGGCAGGGAGTAGGTACCTGAGGCATAGGAAGGGCTGACCCCACGGAGCTCCTGGGCCCCAAGGGAAGACACTTACACAGACCCATGGGTGCTTGAGAGCCTGGTCGGCCGTGATACGCTTCGCCGGGTTTATGGTCAGCATCTGGTTGATCAAGTTCTTGGCTTCCGGAGTCACCGTGTCCCATTCTGGCGATGGGAACTAGGAAGCAGGAACAGGGAGAGGAGTGGTTAGAAATGAATGAGCCTCATACCCCAAAATATAGACTGTGTCGCTGTCCCAGAGATTACAGTGGATATTGTCTGTGGTACCCAAAGCTGCTGGGCAGAGGGGTGGAGAAGCCCCAAGAGCACCGCCCCCCAACCTGTGTGGGCTTAAAGACCGGGCAAGCAAAACAGAACAATCACAGTGAGCATGCTAGCGCAACGGAGTGGAGCAGGAAGGGGCCTCTGACGTCGCCTGCTCCAACTCCGTCTCTACTTAGGAGGAAAGAGGTGTTCAATGACGTGCCCAAGTACCACTGTGGAGGGGGATCATGGGTGCCAACTCCCTGGATTCCACCCCACATGGCCTCTTCAGCCTTTGCAAATAAAGATCAAAGGGCTTTAGGCGGCTTCTTAATCTCATAGCTACCAGGAAGGCTGCCCCCCAAAAGTTGAGTTGCTCCCTGTGAAATGGGGGTGGCAGGAATTGAGCCCTGTATGCCCATCCCTGGGTCCTCAAAGACCCCTGACAGCCCCTGTATGATGTGACACGCTAACAACCCCCTTCCCCAGACAGAGCTCGAGGGGCAGAAATCTGCCCTTCCCGGCTCTGTTGGTTCAGCTCTCCAGCAACCTGGTGCTTACATCATAGGCTCCAGCCTTGATCTGCTGATACAACTTGTGCTGATCCTCATCCCAGAAGGGAGGGTATCCCACCAGGAGGATATACAGGATGACCCCTGCGAGACAGAACACACAGGTCACTGGGGTCAGTCACTTACTTCCCTGAGGAACCAAGAAAAGCCATGCAGGGCTCAGAGCCACCTGGGAAGGCAAGGGCCATCGCAGGCTTGGGAGTGGGTGGCCAGCTACTAATGCTGTGCCACCAGCGCCTCCTGCTATGCCTTACTCCTCACCACCACCAAGTCACACCAGGGACTTCTGTAGGTACAACCCATCCTCTAATCCCTCTCCCAGAAGCAGAGGAGGATATAATCCAGGAAGGATGGGGGGAGGAGGTTGTGTGTGACGGAAGAGCCATCCCCCAGGAGACCAGGAAACACTATGAGCTCACACACAGCGGACTCCATGGCACGGGAGTGTGCTGCCTGCTCTCTCGCCATTGCTGGAAGGTGAAGGTCCTACACATGAGACGAGCTGAGGATAATGGAGGGGGCTTACCACAGGCCCAGATGTCCACAGGTTTTCCATAAGGATCTTTCCTCAAGACCTCAGGAGACAAATAACCTGGCGTGCCAGCAAAACCTGTAGCAGGAAAGATGACAGAGGCACAGTGAATCCACTGTCCTTCTCGGTAAATCCCCATCAGCAATTCCCCACAAGTCCCTTCTCAGTTCTGCTGTTTTTGCTATGTAAGCTTCTCTCACAGGAGCTGTGAGAAACGGCAGGCTGGGCTTCTTACAGTGCCTGGAATGTAAGCCAGAGGGCAAGCCCACATGCCTACCAGGAACTCCTCTCACTCCTCCCCAGAGCTCACAAGAACACGGTGCTGACAACAGCTGGACTCGCTGTACTGAGTCACGCAGGGCCAGGCGCAGGCTCTGTGCCCTCCCACCCTCCAGTCTCCAAGGAGGCCAAGACCATTTAGGGTCTGGCTCCTGGTTCTGAAAGAGGAAGGCAGATCAGGAAGAGCAGGAAGGGCGGGGGTTGCATTCCGGGAAGACAGGGTCACCCTTACCAAACCAAGCCTGCTGTTCTCCCTGCACTTCGATGGCGAGGCCAAAGTCGGCCAGCTTGACGGCGGCACCCTTGCATTTGCTCGCCAGCAGCAAGTTTTCAGGCTGCAGAAAGAAAAGAGAACCTTGAGAGGTAACCCACTCTGTAGCTCAGAGAGCGCTTCATTTTTGGGAGCCAACACAGTACCACGATCTGGCACCAGGTGGCGCCACCATATCACAAGCAGGAGGCAAGGTTGGGGGGGTGCAGGCAGTGTGGGAAGCCTGCATAGTACCTTCAGGTCCCTGTGTACAATGTCATGCTGGTGAATGTGGTTAACACTCTCCAGAATCTGGTGAATACAGTGGCTAAAAAAGCAGAAGGAAAAGAAATGTCAGTGCATAGTTATCAAACCACCTCATCCACAACTACATGCTGCAGACGAAAGGCATGGGGAAGAGGGGGGTCATGGGTTCACTGGGAAATACTGAATGAAGAGCTAGGACCCTGGACCTCATTTAGTTTAACACACCTTGAAAATCGGTTCTATTTCATTTTACAAAATTATTATTTGGAAAGCAGAGAGACACAGAGAGGAGGGAGGAAGAGACAGATCCAGTGTGTACTAAATCACTCTCTAAATGTTTACAACTGAACCAGGCTGAAGCCCAGAGCCTGGGACTCCATCTGGGTCTCCCACTGAGGTGGCAGGGGCCCAGCTACTTGATCCACTGCCACGGCTCCCAGAGTCTCATGAACAGGAAGCAGGACTCAGGAGCAGAGCCAAGACTCAGACCCAGGCATGTTGATTTGCGATGTGGGTGTCCTAATTAGTGTCCTAGGTACTAAGCCAAACACCCGTCCTGCTCATTTCTTTGTTTTCCTATGAAAATAACTACCTGTATTTACGGGGTAGCATGTAAAGTTTCAATACATACATATATTGTGGTAATTCAAAAAGGCTATTTTGCACATCCATTGCTCATTTTGGTGAAACCCTTTAAAACACTTAATTTTTCTTACTTTGAAATCTATATCACTTTTTACCGTTGAAGGACTGTGCAAAGGAACACCAGAACTCCTTCCTCACACCTAATCATACCTTTGTACCCCATGGCCAAGTCTCCCCAGCCCCCGGAGCCCGTCTCTACTCTGCCTTCCACTTCTACGTGGTCATCTCTGTCAGATTCCACACAGGAATGAGATCAAAGGGCGTATTTCTGTTCTTGGCTCATGTCACTTAACATGATGTTCTCCAGGTTTATCCACGTTGCCACAAATAACAGAATTTCCCTGTCTTTTTGAGGTTGACCAGTATTCCACTGTAATTACAGCACATTTAAAAAACATTTTATTTTTATATTTGTTTTATATTCACAACATTTAGGTTATTTCCATATCTTGGCCATGCAAATAATGATGTAAGTTATGGGAGTGCTAGTATTTCCTCAACTCCCCGATTTTTTCTTTTTAAAGATTTATGTGAAAGGCAGATTTTACAGCGAGAGGATAGAGAAGGTCTTTCATCTGCTGGTTCACTCTCCAAACAACTCAATGGCCAGCAATGAGCTGATCTGACACTGGGAGCCAGGAACTTCCTGTAGGTCTCCCACATGGGTGCAGGGTCCCAAGGCTGTAGGTTTCCCAGACTACAAGCAGGGAGCTGGATGGGAAGTGGAGCAACCAGGACAACAACCAGTGCTCATATGGGATGCTGGTGCTTATGAGAGGAGGGTTAGCCTGTTGAGCCACGGCACTGGCCCCCAGCTCATCTGACAAGTATTTCTGGTGACTCCACATGGAAAAGACAAAGAAACCCAGTCTTTATGTGGTTACTGATTCTGGAATCAGACTGTACACCTTACAGGCCGTTCTGGCAGCTCTGTGGACACACTCCTGGCAGGGACAAAGGGCATCCTGCTGCAGTGATTTTCCAGGGTGTGTATGTGAGAGAGAAGAGAAAGAGAAAAAGGGAGGGAGGGAGGGAGGGAGGGAGACCGAGTCTGCCTCCCAGGGGACAACAGCAATGCCCAGGGTCATTTCCAGTTGTCATGACTGAGAGGTAAGCGGTGCCTAGCACCTAATGAGTACAGGCCATGATGCCTCCCAGTGCCAGCAGTGGAGGTTAATGTTACAGTGGTGCAGGTTCAGCTATTGCCATGACACTAGCATCCCATATCCAAGCGCTGGTCCAAGTCCTGGCTGACATGCTTGGGAAAAAGTGGAAGATGGCCATAAATCCATCCACACAGGAGACCCAGATGGGAGTTCCTGGTTTTTAGCTTCAGCCTGGCCCCACCTGATGTGGACATTTTGGGAGTGAACCAGCAGATGGAAGATCTTTCTGTCTCTCTTCCTTCTTGATTACTCTGCTTTTAAACAAAACGAAAAATGCCTACCATGCACAAGAAGGGTCCTCATATAAGAAACAATTGAGGGGGCCAGTGAATGAGCTGAATGGGCTAATCCTCCACCCTGTGGCACTGGCATTGTATATGGGCACTGGTTCATATCCCAGGTGCTCCACTTCTGATTCAGTTCGCTGCCTATGGCCTGCGAAAGCAGCAAAGGATGGCCTAGCTCCTTGGGACCCTACACCCATGTGGGAGACCCAAGGAAGCTTCCAGCTCCTGGCTTTGGATCAGCTCAGCTCTGGCCATGTAGCTATCTGGGGAGTGAACCAGCAGAAAGAAGACCTTCTCTTTATTTCTCCTTCTCTTTGTAAATTTGCCCTTCAAATAAAATAAGATAATTAAATCTGGTGGGGGAAAAAAAAAGAAAGAAAGAAAAGAGGGCCTTGGTGTGGTAGCCCAGTAGCTGAAGCCTTGCCTTGAATACGCTGGGATCCCACATGAGTGCCATTTTGTATCCTTGCTGCTCCACTTCCCATCCAGCTCCCTGTCCAAGGCCTTGGGACTCTGTACCTGCATGGGAGACCTGGAAGCTCCTGGCTCCTGGCTTTAAATAAGCTCAGCTCTGGCCACTGCAGCCACCTGGGGAGTGAACCAGTGGATGGAAGATCTTTCTCCCCGTCTCTCCTTCTTTCTGTATATCTACCTTTCCAATAAAAATAGATAAATCTTAAAAAAAAAAAAAAAAGATTTGGCTTCAGAGGTCAGTAATGTTGAAGTTGAGGAAACTGGTCTTGGGAATGAAGGTGCTGCCATCGGGCACTACCAGGTGTTTTGGGCTGGGTGGCCTGGATTTCTCATTATCTTTCTCAAAAGTCTGATTCTGGGGCCCCAGCCAGAGTCAAACGGGTCCTCCTGGGCCCCCAGAGGCTGAGCCTCGGGCCTAGCCACAGGACACGGCTCGTGAGTGGGCCAAAGAGACTCACGGACTGAACTGCAGAGGCGACGTTCCACAGAAGTGTATAATTAGAACAGAGCCAGGCTAGCAGGGAGAGTCTTCTGGCCAAAAATGGCAAAAGTGCGAAGTGTCCCAGCAGAGCCAGGCCAAGCCCACTGGTACAGTCCCCACCCCCCCACCCTAGGCTCCGGGAGCCATCACCTCCTCCTCCCTCCCACAGCCTGGTCCTCCCCTGCTGGCACTGGAATCCATCTCCCCACTTGAGCATTTTTTTCCTGAGGCTGAAGCATCTGAAGCCGATCAGCAAACATTGGCCTCTCGGGGTTGAGAAATTCTATGCGCAGGCTGCACGCCCCCACTCTTCAGAAGTGGGGAGACAGCGGGAGCAGCCACACAAGCCAGCTATGCTACAGGCAAGACCATCACACCCAGGCTGTGGGGATGGCACCCTCAGAGGAGCAGGGCTGGGGGAAGTAGGGGGAGTGAGGTAGGAAAGGCAGGCCCCATGAACACCAGAGATCTGTGTCATAATAAACAGGCATGGGAAGTTGGGAAGTGATCTGCCAGAGGAGTGAGGCTGGGTGCAGCAGTCAAGACACCAGGGAGCTGGCATTGTGGGGCAGCAAGTTAAGCCCCTTGCAGTGCCAACATCCCATATGGGCACCAGTTCAAGTCCAGGCTGCTCTGCTTCTTTCTTTTTAAGTTTTCTTGTTTGTTTGTTTTTTAATTGGAAAGTCAGGTATACAGAGAGGAAGAGAGGTAGAGAGGAAGATCTTCTGCCTGCTGATTCACCCCTTCAAGAGGCCGCAAACGGCTATATCTGAGCCGATCTGAAGGCAGGAGCCTGGAGCTTCTTCTGGGTCTCCCTTATGGGTGCAGGGTCCCAAGGCTTTGGGCCGTCCTCAACTGCTTTCCCAGGCCATAAATAGGGAGCTGGATGGGAAGCTGGGCTGCTGGGGTATGAACCAGCGCCCATATGGGATCTTGGTGCGTGAAAGGTGAGGACTTAGCCACTTGGTTACCTCACCAGTTCCACTGCTACACTTCTAATCCAGCTCCCTGCTAATGTGCTTGGGAAAGCTGAAGATGGCCCAAGTGCTTGGGCCCCTGCTCCCACATGGAAGGCCCGGAAGAAGCTCCTGGCCTTTGGCTTCAGTCTGGCCCAGCCCTGGCCACTGAAGCCATTTGGGGAGTGCACAAGCAGATGGAAGATCTCTCTCATTCCGTCTCCCCTTTCTCTGTAACTTTGCCTTTCAAATAAATAAAATAAATATTTTTTAAAATATTTCTTTATTTTTATTGGAAAGGCAGATATACAGAGAGGAGGAGAGACAGAGAAGATCTTCTGTCTGATGATTCACTCCCCAAGCAGCTGCAACAACTGGAGCTGAGCCAATCCAAAGTCAGGAGCCAGGAACTTCTTCTGGGTCTCCCACATGGGTGCAGGATCCCAAGGCTTTGGGCCGTCCTTGACTGCTTTCCCAGGCCACAAGCAGGGAGCTAGATGGGAAGCGGGGCTACCGGGATTAGAACCAGCGCCCATATGGGGTACCGGTGCGTTCAAGGTGAGAACTTTAACTGCTATGCTATTGCGCCAGGCCCAATAAAATAAATTTTAAAACAAAATAAAATGAGACTAGGTGAGGAAATAGAGGTGGAAGGCTCCCCAGGAGGCATCCCAGTTGGATTATTTTCCTAGAATTTGACACCATTTAGGAATAGAAATCACAGTTTCTCTATCTTTGAATACCCTAAGCCTTCAACCCAGTAACTTGCACCTATTAGAATTTAAGGAGAGAAAGCAGGGGGAGAGGGCCCCTGGTTATGCTCATTTCAAGCTAGTGCAACAAGCAGCTATGCTGGGGGGGAAGGAATGAATGAAATTCATAAGAGCTTAAAAAGATAAAAAGATCTGGGAGTGTAGCAGTTGTAACTTCTATCACTCCTGGAACACAGCCTTCACCCAGCTCTACAGAGCTTGTCCAACCCGAGTTCTTCTGATCTTCCCCAAAGATGATCTGAACAGGCCCGGTGTTGGCCCCCTACGGGGGCCGAGACTCACTTCAATCCTAAACTACACAGCCGCACCTGAACAACGGTGCCTTCATCTCACCTGGCATCGGCCTCGCTGTAGTACTCTCTCGCCACGATGTCTTCAAATAGCTCCCCGCCAGTGACGCTGTAACCAACAGAAAAGGAGGATCAGGGGAGGCTGGGCCCCTCGGCTGGTGTCCAACAGTGATGGAGTCGCAAGGAATAGAGAGAAATGTCAACTTCAAAAAGTTTATGGAAAAACAGAAATAAAAGATTAGTTGAGGGGCTGCTGTTTGGCCCGGCATTCAAGTGCTCGTATCCTACACTGCTTCTATTCCCAGCTCCACCTCCTGATGTCAGCTTCCTGCTGATGTGCTGGGAGGCAGCAGGAATGGGCCACATGGTTGGATTCCTACCATCCACATGGGACACCTAGATTGGGTTTCTTGCTCCCCCGCTTTGGCCACAGTGCGGGGTCATGGGAGACATCTAGGGAATGAACCAGCGGATGGGGGCACACTCTTTCTGTCTCTCAGATAAATTTAAATAATTAAAAATTTACAAAAAGTGATATATTTTGTTTGGTCCAAAAAAAAAAAATTGAAAGTCATGCCCAGTTTTATCACAGTGTGATTTTACATGAACTGGGTGAATCCATCAATGGCACGGGACTACTTCTTGGGGTATCACAAGCCCTCCCTTCCTGCGGTTCTCGGTTTCTAGAACCCACAGATAAGCTAATAATGTAGGGTTGGAGATAAAATAACTGACCTACCCAGAAAGTCAGAGCTTTCACACCAACAGGAGCACTAAAAATAGAGCAGTCCAGGCAGGGCAGACCTCGTACTGAAGCTGAAGGCTAATGAGATCAAGGACACAGAGACCCCATCCCGAGGAGACTCGGGGCTGGAGGGGTGGGGATGGAGAGGGGGGCAGCAAGACATCTCCAGGCCTGAAGAGCCTCTAGTAAGATATAAGGTCACAATTCACAGTACAGGTGAGACCCGAGAGCCTGCATCCCAACTAATAAAACTACCTTCTCTCTCCTGGAATTTTCAAACTCACACAGAGCTGTGTTTTATTCCTTCAGGAAGGACAGCAAGAGAGGTGGAGGGGTGGAGGGGTGGAGGGGTGGATCAAAAAAGTTTTGGAGTCCTGTGGGAGACTGGAGAGAGCACAGCAGCCTCTGCCCCATCACCTCCAGGCACAGAACAGAAGCCTCAGTAGAGACTGCAGACCCCCGGCAGGCCTCCACCCCAGCCTCCGTCCCAGCCAGCAGGAAAGAAAGGCCACCCGGGCCCTCAGACATGGCACTTACAGGTCGAACACGAGGTAGTGAAACCCTTCTTCAGAAATACTGTCATGGAGGCGCACTGCAAGAGAGGAGATGGGGACAGAGATTAGCAAAGAGAAGAAATATGGAAACCCTACTCTTCTCTCCAGCAACCCAGTTCCAGGTTATGTCACCATGGAGTCAAAGAGTGCACCCTCAAAACTCCACAGGTGACTGATGCCATAGCTAGGAGCTCTGGGGCTCAAGAGCCAAGGCGCAGCACCATCTGGGGGATGTGATGTCTGCATCCCTCAGCAGAAGGCCTTGGGTTCTAGTCTCAGCTCTGCCGTCACTTCCAGCTTCCTGCTCCCGCACATCCTGGAAGGCAGCAGAGATGGCTCAACAGCACCTACAGACCGAGTTCCAGCTTCCTGGCTTTGGCTTGGCCCAGTTACGACTGTTGAAGGCATTTGGGAAGTGAAACAGTAGATGGGAGATATTTTTTTTTAAACTCTCTCTCCCCTCAAGACCTTTCAAATAAAAACAATAGTAATAATTTTTAAAATGAAAAATAAAGTCAATCTGGAGAAAAGCAGGACCCTTCCCAGAGAGACTAGAGCCAGAGAAGGTGGCCCTGGGATCTGATGCATGATGGTTAGCCACAGGGAGATCCCATTCATGCCCTCGAAGGCGGGGGGGGGGGGGGGGCAGGGAACGAAGAATGCCAAAATGGGAAACTGAGGGCCCTTTCTGAGGAGCAAATGGCAAGAGCAGAACAAAGAGGAAGAAGAAGGTGGGGGAGGCCAAGGCCGGCAGGAAGCACAGAGAACCAACCAACATTCAGGAGCTCAGCAAACCACTTATCCATTCAGGCGATGAGGGCAAGGGCAGGTTCTAGAACGCTTTCTACCGGCTAGGCTTTGTCTTAGGCTCCTGGTGTACATTATTCATCCCACAGCACTGTCCAACAGCCGACTGCATCCTGGACCTGATGCTAGGTGGAAGGACCCTGGGGGATAGAGGATATGGTGCTTCCCTTTGAAGAGTTGACTATTATTTATGTATTAATAAGGAATTTATTTGCTTGTAAATCAGGGTTGCATAGGCGGAGGGAGAAACAGAGAGAGAGATAAGACATCTTTCACATACTGGTTCACTCCCCAGATGGCTGCAATGGCCAGGGCGAGGTCAGGAGCTTCTTCTGGTCTCCCATGGGGGAAGCAAGTGCCCATGCACTTGTGCCATCCAACACTGCTTTTGCCAGGCTATTAGCAGGTAGCTGGAGGGGAAGTGGAGCAGCCAGGACTGAACTGGTGCCAACTGCTGCTGTTGGTGGCTTCACCTGCTACACCATTTCACTGGGCCCTGACTACATTTTTTTTCAATCACCCTGAGATGAATGTGGCTCCCACTTCTCCGAGGACACTGGAGGTTCTGAGCCAGAAAGTCTCTGCCTTAGAAGGTCGAAGAGTTTCTAAGTGCTGCGTTCAGATGTCAGACCAGGGCTCTGTGAGAGCAAGACTGCTCCACATCACTGCTCGCAGTGAGATGTGAGTCAGCCTACACACCTACGTACCACAGCAAGGGGGCCTAGGAGATGTACACACAACATCAGCAACAGCCTCCTCCTGGGAGGAGACGAGCACAATCCACCAACCGAGAGAAATGACCCGTGACATCCCTACCTCCATGCCAGGGTCTGCCAAACTCTCCTCTCCAAGCTTCTCCCCACAGACACCTTTAGGTCAAAGGTCAAACCTTGAGTACCATCCAGATGCAAACAGGACTCGCCCTCTTCCCAGTGCCCATCCTTCCCCTCTCCTGAACTCTCTGTCTTCCAGAAAGCTCAACTTCCATTGGACCTTTGCTCCTACCCTCAGCGGATACAGGAGCACCTCAGGAATGCCTGGAGGGCTTGGGTACAGTGAAGTCCACTGTATATCTTCCTAGGTAGGCCCAGGGCTGCATCCATCTTCAGGTTCAGAGCTCTCCTTTGGAGCTGAAGCCCTTCTCCAACTCCACTCCCCACCAAACAAGATCAGACAGCATACAAAATGCCTGACCCAGCCACCCCCTATTCCCAGCCGGCTGTTCTCCTCACTTGGCAAAGGAGGGCCCAGAGGCTGCCCAGAGCTGGGCTAGGGCCTGCTGCTGCTGCGTTGCCACCGGCACACAACACAGTCCACCTCACTCGATCAGCTCTGGTTCTCAACCCTAGAGTCCCACCCCAACCAATTTACAAAAGCAATCACAGGCAGGTGGAACTTTCAATCTCCTTTCTCTTCCAGCTGCTCTTGCCTAGACTTAGGCAAACGAGCTTAGGCCTCCATGGGCCGAGAGAGGAGGCTTTAAGGATAGGACGCAGGAGCGAAGGAGCAACAGCCAGACCCCTGTTGCCCTCGTGTCCAATGAATCCAGGTCCACTGACTTGTGTCTCCTCGCAGTCTGACCACCCCCTCCTGACTTACGCTTCTCAGGCTCAGCAGGTGCCTCTTTCTGAGTCCTGCTGCGGCTGCTGCTCCCTCGCCTCTTAAAGGACTTTCCATTTAATTAAAAATTTGCTATTAAAAAGCATTAAAGTGTGTAACACAAATAATCCCCTGGAAATCAGCTGTCCCAGAAGCCAAAGACTGGCTTCATTAGGGAGGTGACTAACAGCCGTGGCATGGTGAACTGACAGGACAGCAGGTAGCACACTTAAAACCACTCCAGGGCAGTGCAGCTGCTGGCTCCACCTGGCTCTGTCTGGCTTTTCAGCCCTGTCTCACCTGGACCCCATCCCTCTGCCAAGCTGCCAGCCAGATACAGCATGACTGGGAATGCAACAAGAGGTACAGGTACCCACTCCACGCCCCAGACAACACAGCCACTGCATTCCCTCGCCCTTCTCCAGAGAGGCCACACACAGAGCCCAAGTGGGAGGAAGCCAGAGAGGGGAAACTGGAAGAGCGGGAGTAGCAGAGGAAGCTAATCCTTCCAGGCTACCCAGCCAAGGGAAGGGCTTTGATGTGGGCCCAGAGCAAGGCACCCGAGCCACCACCGGCCAAGACAAGGAAGGGGTGTGCATCTGAACATGACCACGGCTATCTTTTTTGTTTTAACTTGTAAAGAAAATGAACAGCAAGCGGAGGACAAGAGGAGATACCTGACTTTGCTGTTGTCCTGTTTGCCTCATGTGCAGGGTCACAACTGACAAGAAATGTCCCTGCCTGGCAGGAGAAGAACCTGAAAGAGGCTCTATAAGAAACATGTCCAGAACTGGGACTTGAAGTCCAGACGAGCCGACATCCCAACTGCTCACACTGCTCACTCAGCGGTGAGCCACTTTCTCCAGGCTCTTAAGCAAAGGAGCTCTCTGGGGCCCCAGCAGCAGCCCTGGCCACCATGACTGCCGAGACAGTGTCTATTAAGTAGCTCCCCAGACACTGGCTAGGAGCCTGGCCCTGCCACCACGGACTTGAGACCAGTGGCTGCACAAGTACATCACCATGCACCACTGGTGTTGAAGCAGACAGCAAGAGAACCAGAGAAGCATGAGATAAAATAATCTGACATAGTGAAGAATCTGGCATGAAGGCTGCAGACGGGAAGATCCAGGAAAAGGAGTAGTAAGCATTTGCTGCATGTTGGCGTTACGCCTAATTATTGTTCCTTAAAAACCGGGGAAGAAAAAGGGCTTGCCAAAACACCAAAGTACCTTTTTTGATATTTCATACCTTCAAAGTCAAGCTTAAATGCCATGGTTCTTTCTAGTTCTTAAAAAAAAAAAAAAGAAAGAAAGAAAGAAAGAAAACCACCCAACAACATTTTAACCAACAGAGAAAAGCACACACACACACACAAAATTGTCACTGTTAACACCACCATGGGGCAATAACCCAGGGAAGTTTGTGGGGCCTGAGTCTGTTGTCCCGCTCCCACCCCCAGGAGCCTGCTATGCCAGGTCCTCAAACTCTCCTCCCACCTTTCTGCCACACTTAATGTTGGCTGAATACCTGCTAGCCAAGGTGAAGGGCAGCCTGGTTTGAACAGCAGAGTCAGGGCTGAGGTCTCAGACCTAACACTTTGGAGACGGCATCTTCAACTATCTTGCCAAACCCTCCTACAACAATCTCACCGAGGGGTCCGGATGACAAGATGAGTCCAATAACTCACCGACAGTCTCAGCTACCAACCAGGAAATCCCAAAGTAAAGCCTCCGGTCTATGCCTCTACAGCCACAAACCTTGTCCTCTCTGAGAAGGGACCTTGGACTACAGGCCAGCAGTGGCAGCATCACCTGGAGATCCAATGACTCAGAATCTGAATTTTGACACACTCCCTGGCTGATTCACCAGCACATAAAAGTTTGAAAAGTGCTGCTCTAAACCACAATGCTAGACTGTGATCGAAACTGCTGGGGCCGCTCAGCACGAAAGAAGACAGACTCTATTCATTAGAGGAATTGAGAGCAGGGAGCCAGTGGATCCCAGGCAGGAGGCACTCAGCTCAGTCAGCGATGCTGCTCGCTCCTCGCCTCGTCCAGGGCTACTCTGAATTTAGCCAAGTGCCTCACACCCAACAGGCACTTGTCTGATTGCTCTTCAGCCATCAACTTTACTTTTTTTTTTTTTTTTTGAGCAGTCTTTGGTGCCTAGCAAAAACTGAGTGAAGAATGCAGAGTTCCCACATACCCACCCTATAGCCACTGTCCACACACACACACAGCCTCCCCTACTGTCAACATCCCACACCAGCGTGGTACCTTGACAAGGATGAGAGCTTACACTGACACAGCATCATTACCCAAATCTCACAGCTTACAACAGGGTTCAACAGGATTTTAACATCTGTGACAGAATAGCTATTAGCACGGGGGTGGGGGGGAAGCCAACTAAAACAGGGGTGGGGGGCTGGCTTCTGGCACCAAGTAACCTTCCAAATTCAAGCGCCCCCAAGTCTGACAGTAACCAGAGCTTGACAAGATGTTCTCCGTTCTCTGCTCCCTTCCTAATGAATGTGCCATTCTAGGTCTGATCTCCTCTTAGGATGGAGTTAACGAACCCAGAGCCAAAGGGGCCACAGCTTTGAAAAGATGGAGCAGGAGGAGAGGGATAGTGAATTAGGGCAACAAAATTGCCTCCTCTTCTGCCACCAGCCAGGCCCGGAACCATGGCAACCCCCACCTCCTGCACCCACAGCTTTGCCACATCTCTAAGAGCCCTGGTTCCCACCAGAGCCAGAGAGCCCGGCCAGCCAGCATTTCCAGCACACAGTCTGGCTTGCCCTTCCCTCTGCTTGCCCCAGCCCAATGTCCTTTAGGACCTGGGGGAGGTCACAAAACAGCAGCCCAGTTCTAGGTGTCTCAATAAAAGTGACTATGCCATGTCTGGCCTTTCCCAGGTCTTTCTAGCTTTCCAACAACACAAAAGGTTGGGTTAGATGGTCCCTTATCTGCCTTTATGCTGAGCTGGGAAAAAGAAAAGGTTATCACATTAAGCCCAAGAAGTCAGGAAGTTTACATTTCACCCTAGAAATACGTTCTCTTAAGGCAGGGCTTTTCCAGCTGGAACCCCATTTGTGTCCTTCCTGTTCCTGTCTTCATTCGACTCTGATCTCTTGGTCAGCTGCAGCTCCGTGGCAGGTGATGCAAGCACGGTCCTGCCTCCAGCATCATCATCCCTTTACACCTTGCTCGCCCCCTTAAGGACAACTCGTTGCTGTTGTCTGTCGTTCACAAGAGGCGTAAAGGAAGGAGGTTTGTCTTCAGACCCTGACACCTGGGGCTGGCATGCCAGAATGGTTTTGTGCTGGTGAGTGTTCTTTGTGTTCCCCCACATGCTTTTTTTTCTCACAGTTCTGGGGTTTCTGGTCAGATGTCAGAAGCTCACAAAGCCTACAGGGCAGCCAGGTAGGCAAGCATGGGACAATAGGGAGTGGCAGGCCAGCAGCCAGTACAACAAAGGGGGCAACCACCGATGCTGGGCAGGCACAGGAGTGGCTCAGCAGAGCTGAGCCTTGAGAGCTGAAAAGGCTGCGAAACAGATTTTTTTTTTTTCCAAAACGAGAAATCTCAGTTGCAAATATTGGCAAATAATAAAAATATTTTTAGACCACTGAGTCAGCCAAACCAAACATGCCTGAATCTGTGACTGTCGTTCTAGGTGTTTCTCTCAATTGGCTCTCTCCTACTGAAGGCAACCTGTTGGCTCCCACTGTGCTGTTTTCAGGTGAAGAGACCACCCAGGATCAGCAGTTCTAGAGCCAGGACCTGCCAGCTGAGAAGTGCTGGATGGCTCTGGGGAGCGCCCTGCACCGGGCAGAGCAGAGCGCTGGCTGTGCCAATCTGCTCTGGCTGGAATCCAAGCCGCTGATTGCGATCTGTAAAGCCCTGCACGGCTGTAGTTCTGGTTGCCTCCAGACTGCTCCTCTGCCCATGGGCTGGAGTAGGTAAGAGCTCATGGCCAAGGTCCCAGCCCCAGAGCTGGCAAGCTAGAGGCTGGGGGACCCTAGAAGGCGCAGCAAGCTCCAGCAAGTCGCCAGGCTGTCGTGGCGGCCGGCAAAGCAGAGCGAGGCAGCCTCCGGGGCACTGTGGGAACCCTGATATTTAGGCCATGCCCGAGGCGCATGGGACATGTGCTGCCTTTTGTGATGACTCAGGGCTTTCAGGGAAAACCTAGGAGATGCTCCCTGCTCTGTCTCAAAGCAGCACTGGGGATTTTGCTCAGACACTGCAGCGAGCAGCTTCTGTCCCTTCTGCGAGGAACACCAGATCAGAGCCAATGCTTTTGGCAAAGACGCCTGCCACAGAACAATGTCAAAACCAAGCTGCAGTGGGCTGGGGCAGGCAAACCTCCCCAAGCTTTAGAACAACCAACAATGTGCTCTTGTCCCCCAGTCAGGGTGGGAGCAGGGAGAAATCCTTTTCATTTCTTTTTCCTTCCCCATCTGAGTGGCTCCTGTCACCCCTTCTCCAGAGAAGCCGGGCAGGCAGGCAGCTCACTCTCCTGGCTCTGGGCAGTGCAATCAGGAACACCATGGAAACCCCAAGAGGATGCGCGACACCGCACCGGGAACAAAAGTCTTTCAGGTTCAGAAACAGAATCTTGACCCTTTCACAGTGGCATGACTAGCACTCCTGGAGAGGGAGGGCACTGGCAGGCCTCTAGCCTGGAACTCACACATTGCGGACTGTGGACTTGAGCCCAAAGGAGGCAGGAAAATGAAGAAAGTAAGTGTGAAACCCACTCGGACGCCTCCTGTCCCTAAGCTGGAATGTGCTAGAATTCAGAGACACAGCTGCTGCCCCAGACAGACATGACTCCACACACAAAAAGAGCAGGCGTCTGTTCCATCCACCCTCTGTAGTATACCTACAGAATACTCTGTGGGTGTGGAGAGGGGAGCGTGGGGGCTGCACTCACCGATGTTGGGATGTTTCAGAAGTCGGCATATCCGGGCCTCACGTTCTAGCTTCTGGTGATCTAAAAGTAGGAGACAGGGAACAAAAGCCATCAACCATCCACTTGATTTGTGGTCAGCTGGCACTCCACAATCTTTCAATTGTTAGACACTAACCCTGTGCTTCCAGAAAATTTGCTTCCTGGATGCAGTGATTCTGAGCACTTTTTCCAGATATAAGGACAAATTCTGAGGGGTTGAGCACCTCAACTGGTGTCAGAACTGGGTTTGAAACCCAGCTAAGCTGTATGTAGCCTAACACAGGACCATGAAAATGCTGGCAGCCTTGCCAGTATCCTCTCCTCTGGCCCTCAAAGCAGCCCTAAAAAATAACCTTGACTACTAAGGTGTGGGTGATGAAGAGGACGGTGTATAGAACAGACATCTGTGGAGAGCTTGCTTTTGCATCAGGCAGACATATCTTTTAACAACTGTATGAGATAGGCACGATCCTGACTCCCACGAAATGAAACCAGGACACACATCCTGCCTCTCTGCATGAGCCTCTTGGCCACCTACCACCAGCGAGGGCTCTAACTTCTTTGCCTTTGGGCTCTGGAATTATGCTGGGTTTTAATGCAGTGACCAGAATCTGTGCTACCCCAGGTCTACAGTGAGGCACTCCAGGGGTCAGTTCCTTCCTCAGGAAAGTGGAGCTCCAGGAAGTAGAAAGAGAGGACGTTACTCAAACCCAGAGGCCAGGAAGCCTTCCCTGTTCTCCAGCCCCGCCTCTCCTGGCTGGAAACTTGCCCAAAGTCACCTTCTTCAGCTGAGTCCTCCCTGGGGTGGCTTGCCCTCCAATCACTCTCCGATATCCCACCATTTCCCCTGACCTTCACATTATATTCCACCAGTTGTCTTTTGGTCATAAACTTATTAAGGCACAGGGGGCTGGCAAGAGGGGCTTTCTAAACCAGTACTTTGGTAGAATTCCTTCTACAAACAGGGGCTTAATTAGGGCTTATCTGTAACAGCAGTGGTAAGGATCACTCTCATTCACTAAGCATTTCCTATATCCAGGCAGAGGCAAGAATCTTCCTATTTCACCTTCACTAGAGGCTGCAGAGCTGGGGTCTCATTAGCTCTATTACAACACAAACCAGCAAACTGAGGTTGAAGAAAAGCAGCCGGCACACAGTAACATGGATGGGAGGTGGATGCAGGGGGTCTGGGCCTGGAGTCCTCTCTCTCAACCACCGTGCTATGGTAAGCAGATAAAGAAAAGCAAGACTGTCAATTAGGACTCCAGGCTTGGGGCAGGGTGGGGAAGGCGCAGAATCCATCTATTGCATCCTGACCTCTCCAGACCCAGCCAGGGTTTCTTCATGCACATCTGCCAAGAGACCCCTGGCTTCCTTGTCAGTGCTTTCTCCACACCCCCTACACCTTGCTCCATAAAGCCTCCCACGGTCCTCACAATAACCCAAAATGCTACAATCATTTCCATTTCACAGATGGAGAGCTGTAAAATGAGGCCCAGAGAAGTGAATAACTTGTTGGAGGATCCACAGCAGAAAAGGGACAGCACTGGGACTCAAACCTTGACCCGTGAGTCTGAGATAATGCAGGGATTTCAAATGAGAAAGAACTTGCAAGTATCGTTTTCTCCAAGCACCCGAAGCTTGGTCCTAAACTCTCCCTCTAGCGACAGCTCTTTGTGGAAGGAGGTGGGGACGGCAGAGATTAGTTCCTGCGGCCCAGCTAATCCATCGCAGCTGCCCGGGGATCTGGGTCAGCCTTTCTTCCTTTTCTTCCATGTGGGTCCATGACCACTGACTGGGATGCAGCCAGAAGAACCCCAGGGAACCCCAGCTCCCATACTGCCTTGTATCCTTCAGTCTCAGACACAGGGATGTGGCCAGGGACCTCCAGAAGCTGGGGCACTGGATGAAGCAGCTATCACTTTGCCTGGTGGGTGGGAGGCTTGCTTTTTCCAGATCTGGCCAGATGTCAGGCAGCCCCGGTTTTCTCCTAGCCCCTGGGGCTAAAGATGCAGGGGTTGTGCTAGGCTGGACCATACTGCAGCTTACTTGCTGGCAGGGTCTAACTGTCCACCTCGCTACTCTCACCACACAGTTCTTGGGCTCAGTTGCCCAGGCAGGTGCAAAACAGCATCTTGCAATGCAGACATGGCAGCTGAAGGGAAGGCCCAGAGATTAATGTTTATCTCCTTCCTTAAGTCTCTTACTGGCTAATGGTTACAGTCCCACAACAGCAACAACAGCACTAAAAATAAGGACACTCTGGCTTTTCCAGTGGCTTGGAGTAGAGAGAAGAGAGACATGGTCTCAGGCTCCTGCTCCTCGAAGGAGCTACCCAAAGTCCAGAGTGCCTCATTAGTCACCGACTTCAACCCTAACTCCAAGGATCTGGGACCCCAAATCCCAGACAAGGTCCACATCTTCAGTGAACTTGGGAGCTGCGCCTTGGTTCTTGCTCTGATTCTCAGCCATGCGGCACAGCAATTAACATATCAGCGTTGGAGTCAGATAGCCCCAGACGGAGTCCAGTTCTGCCACATCCAGCAAGTTATTAAACACACCTGAGCCGCATTCATCATTTAAAAAAGTATTTTACTGGGTTCCAGGTTGCAACAAGCACTGCTGATGGAGCTGCCGGGGCGAGAGTAGGAAAAGAAACAGACAACAGTGCCTGCCCTCAGGGAGCTAGTCGGGCCACAAGCAAGGAGGGGACAACAGGAGGCGGAAAATCAGGCAGGGCAGGAAGGGCCTGGGAACTGACAAAGCGAGGATGGGGAAGACCCCAGCAAGGAGGCAATAATTGACTCTCACCTGCAAAGAGTGAGCACATGAGCCAGGTGCAGATCTCAGGCCAAGAATCTCCACAGTTTCAACAGAGACAGCAAGAGCTGAGGCTGAATGAAGTAATGTGGACACAGGGCTTTGCATGCTGCCCGGCACACACCAAGAGCCTCCTTTCCGAGGGCTCCCATCAGGTGAAACAAACAAGGTGTCCTGGGCTGAGCCCCAGGGACATCAAGAGAGACAGACATGCTCTCTCCTCCGCCTGAGCACATGCAGTCTCCAATGCCCTTTTAGAGGTGTCCAGGCTGATGAGGTCCTTCGTGGCCAGACCCAGTGTGAGCGAGACACTCCAGCCCTGCCTTATGGGACCCACCCGTGTCTGCAGCTGGCAGGTGAAGGTGAGCCACAGGAGCTCCTCAGAGGGAAGACAGCCCTAGGGGACCCACCCACAGGGATCCCTCCTCTTCCTCAGCCTGGCTGGCAGCGGCGCTCTACCATGAGAAGCTCTCTGCTCAATGAGCCGTGTGGTTTCTGCCAACCAATCTCGATCCCAGCCTCCCAGGCCACGCACAGGCGGGCTGCCACCCCAGTCTCTCCAGCTGTTGTCTCCTGTCTCGGTCCTCCAGGCTTCCTGTGCTGTAGTCACCTCTGGGGCTGGTCCACGGCTGGGAACAGAGTGCTTCATTCCAGCAGCAGCCACATGTAATAGCACGGAGAGCATCCTTCTTAGGGGTAAGGGCATCCGCTAGGAACACAGCATCCATCATCCCAAAGCAGGCCACTGACCTGGCTGGGTCCTCAAGACTAGGAATAGGCTCAGCATCCTAGGCCTCTTCCGTAAAGACTCTGCTACTTTGAGTAACCACTAGGGAGCAGCTTGGACCTTCCAAGACAGACCCTCCTCCCACCCACCTTTCTACCAGCTTGTCCCCACCCCCTCCCACAGCCCAGCCCCCCCTTCCTGTTCGACAACAGCCACTTCCCGCTTTTGCACAGGGCCACTTCCTGCCCGCCTGTGTGCTACTGCCATGGAGACCCACCCTGCCGGCCCTCAGCCCAGTTCCAACCACAGCCCTCTCTGCAAGGTTCCCCCACCACCCCTACCCCACCCCCCAAGAGCAGAGGTGGCAACAGGAGCAGAAAGCAGAAAGCAGCCTGATCAAGGTCCTGCTCTGGCTTTCCCCACTCCACGTGGGCCCTTTCTCTATGATCCATCCAAGTTGGAGCTGGGCCCTGGGAAACAGGCATCCCTGGAAGCCTTGCTGCTCCCACCTGCCTCCCCAGTGCCTCAAGGTTTGGTCCAGGATGCTGCAATTTTACAGGAAGGGCGGTGGAGAAGGACCAGCCGCACCACAGGAGGCAGAAAGAGGAAGCAGATAGTCAGCTGACAGCAACAGTGTGCAGCCAAGGGGCACATGCAGCCCTTGAGCCCCCTCCGTCCCCATAAGAGGAGCCTACTCCAAGGGCACTTCCTCCCACCACAGGTGGGGGACAGAGATGGCCAGTCACTGGCCAAGCGAGCCACGCTAGGACTCTGCCCGGCTCCAATTCAAACACACCCTCCACTTTGCCAGGGATATTTGTGCAGGTCTGTGCCTGGAGTCCCTGGCAGTCCTCACAAGATGACTCCTGCAGCCCCTTGGATTTGAGACATCTGATGGGGGGGAGGACTCCATTCTATTGCCCTCACCTCTTGCCAAAGGAGCAGAGGCCCTGACTGCCCTCCTTGGGCAGCACTCTGAAGAGCAGAAACAAGGACATCACGGGGATTTGGTATCACCATCTACCTTCCCCAGCTGCTTCTGAATGCCCCTGAGCCTTGGCCATGGACTAGTGGGACTCTCAAGCCACAGTCCCATTGACCTTGCCCTGACACCACGATGCCACATCCCTTCCTCTTTCAGTCTCACTTGAAAGGTGCAAAGTCTCCAACTAAGAGCAGAGTGTATCCACCAACTAAGAGGCCATCGCTTCTAATTCTTTCACACCCCAACACCTGGGGATGAGCTGAGGGCTTTGAAGACATGGAGACAAGGACTGAATCATACATACCCGACTCCCTTATCTAGCATAACCCCACTTTCTCTTCAGTCTCAACTCTGGCAGCTGGACCCCCACCATGGCCTTGGGGTATTAGGACAGGGGAAGCTTTAGCTAAGAAGGGAAAGTAGAAGGGGCCAAGAAGTATCCCAAAGCTCAAGACTCACAAACTAGCTTTGATGGAGAGAATCCCCCAGGAGGGTCACTAGCACAATCTCAAAAAGGCAAGGTTCTGCTTGTGGACACTCGGGCCACTCTCAAGGGCCAGAACAGGGTCACTGTTAAGCTCTTGGTGCCCCCGGCAGGGCTCCTGGTGCCTGTAGCCTTTGCCCACTGTTTTGGTGACATTTCCTTCATGGTAACCAGCCCCAAGTAAAACATCCCAGGAAGCAGCCCCTAAAAATAGCTCCTCCCAGGGCAGCAGCAAGCAGGGCGGGGGGAGGGGAGAGAGAGGGAGGAGAAAAGAGGGGAGCAGATGGGAAGCTGCTGCTGCTACTGATAGGGCCCAGGAAGTAGAGATGGTGTTGGGGGGGAGTGGCTGGAAATCTCCCCAACACCAAACCCGCAAAGATGGGTACAGACAAGAGTGGGACCTTGGCCAGCGACAAGGAGGGATTTGCTGCAGCAGGCTGATGATGGTGTGGAGCCTGGATGGAGAAGGGTGGAGTGACACGCCATGGCTCATCATGGGAACAGAATAGCCAGAATCCAGGTTTCAAAGGGAACAGCTCCGGTGGGGAGAGAAGTGCTGAGGTCTGAGCGTGTTGCACTCCTGGGCAAACTGAAAGCTCGAAACCAAAAACACAAAATCCTCAAACCAGTATTATGGGCCTCTCTTTCCCCATTGGTCCTGAGGCAAATCTGTCTAGGCACAGGCAAATGACTAAGGCCCTCTGCAGAGAGCACTTAAGAGGTGCAAAGTACCCATCTCTTCCTGTCACCACCCTTTTGGCACCCATGGGATCAGGCCCTTGTCAGCCTGCCAAGGCTGTACCGAGAGCCACAAGCACAGAGAGACAGGGGCAGGAACTGGCCACACCCACCCTCCCCTTCCCCATCTCCAGCCTAGGCCACTCACCTCTATGGCTTCAGCACAGCCTCTGACAAAGGGACCAGAGTAAGCAGCAGCAAGAAAACAGGGGCATCTCCTACAGCATGGGGCCACCTCCCAACCTTTGGCGTGGCACCACTCACACAACTCCCCTCCTCTCCCCCTCCCGGCGCCACCCCAGGGCAGGGTGATGGGCCAGTATCATGGGACTTGGACTCCCATCACTGATTGCACGATGACACTGACCCAGCAGAAGCCTTGGCACAGAGGAGACGTCTCCACCCTGCTTCCTCATCCTCTTGGGCAGAGAAATCAGAGAGTTCAATCACTAAATGCAGGATGCCCATTTCTCTGCTAACAGGAATTAGCCTGCTTCATCCTCAGGGGGAAAACAGTTCTGCACAGTGAAGCGTCCCTTCAACGCCTCCTTGAAGCCCAGCACTGCAGGGCCGTGGAGCTTCTCTTCCTTCTGCCCTGCCCTCCATGGCTGCCTCCCTCTCCCTCCTCCCCCCTCCCATCACTCAGATCCTTAACAGGAAAGTCTCACTTGGAGATACCACAGGGGACACAAATGTCATGGGGGCTACTCAGGCCAACACCAAGGGGTGGGGCCTTGCAGCTGGCACCATCCAGAGGGATCCCATTTCAATCTCCAGGGCCAGCTGGACTCAGACAGGGACAGCCTTCACCCTGCTGGTGGCCAACAGGCCACAACACCAGCCACTCAGCCTGCCACAGCTTTGGACACAGATACCCCAACCTGGGGGCACAGAATATAAAGCCTGTAGCCACAGTGGGCCACATACCAGCAGAGACCCCAACCTGGAGAAGGCTGAACTGAGTGCGTCTGGTGAATCCCAGGGAACGTACCAAGAGCTATTGCTGATTCGAGAGGACATTTCTTAAAGAGTGGTTCATGGACCACCCACACAGAATTTCTTGGAGCACATGCTAAAAATGTAGATTCTAGGGCCCTACCCTAGACTTTCTGAAACAGAATCTCAGGGGACAGAGCCCAGGAATCTGCATTTTTCAACTAGCACCTGAGTTCTGACAGACACTGCCCAGAGGAAGTCTCAGCAGTGTCCCCATAAGGTCATTAGTGACACAGGAAGAAACATAAGCTACATCAACTTCCTCCATCTCCCACCCTGCCTGTGCCCCACACACAGCTCTTTATCATCTGTCCTCTCCTCCTGGAGCCCCAGAAGGCCTGCTACCTGGCTCCCTGGATCCAAAAGGGAGAACCCAAGCAAGCACTGAGATCCAAGGGCTCCAGCAACTTGATTCTGAGTTTCCTGAGACCCAAAACCCACAGGAAGCATAACTGGTTCCACAGTCCTCTTAACCCATCATTTCTGCGTATCTGCTTAGTCTGCATCAAGGACACAGAGCACAGAAGTCAAGAAACAGACAGGACCCCTCCCCTCACTGGAAAGCTTCTGCTCACATTCTGCTTTCACAGACATTTCGTCGCATGGGGTACACAGATTAAATAAATAAATGAATACGACACCTGTTATCACAGATTTCATAACAGCTTCTGATAGCATCTCTCAGCAAGGCCAAGGGCATCTTCCCCATATCCATCTTAGTGAAAGTATCTGGGATCCAGACAAATGGCCCAAATGCAGAGGTTTCTTAGGATGTGAATTGTTCCAAGGATACATCCTAAACTGTGTAGAAGAAAGGGGGCATTTGTCCTTCAGCGGCAGCAATACACAGAAGACACTTTGGATACAAGCAAAGAGAAGAGGATCTGAAATGTTATACTCCATGAGGTGAAAATTTGTATGCATATGAATAAAGATAAGAAGGGAATATGAGATTTAAAAATAAAAATAAAAAAAGACATAAGGACTCAGGCTCTTTGGTGGGGGGGCTCTTAAGTCTTAAAATAACAACTTATTGCCATCACCTGGCCCACCAACTCCTGCACCCAAACCTACTTTAAATGCCTCCTTCGGCCTGGTGGAGCCGAGCTGGGAACCATGGGCCCCGTAAGAGGCCAAACGCCACACCTAAGGCTGTTCTGAAGCAACTGGGGTGACGCGACTCAATTCTCGGTGACTAGGCAGCCAGCCAGGGGCCAGCCAGACCCGCGGACAAAGACAGTTGGCGTTCATCACCCATCCGTGTGAATTCCGTACCTCGTGATCTGGTTACCACTGCGGGGGCTTTGGATACCACAATGACAAGAGAACAACCCAAAAGAAGACTCCCCAGTGGGATCTGAGCTTCAGGAAGACAGAGGAGTGGTCTCTGCCTCTGCCTCCCAGGCCAGCTCACCACAGACACTTAGGAGAAAGCTCTAGATGCTTTTCTCTTCTTTGGGCTTGCAGCACAGAGAATCACACAGAAGGCAAGCAGGGGTACCCGGCAAACACAGCAAGCCCTTCCAGACCTTCATAGGTGACCCTGGTGGGTCCATGACATTCCCAGACACAGAAATCCAACACCTGCGGAGCCCGAGACAGACAGCGGCGAGTGAAACCCAGTCCCAGCCGCTGCACCTTTATAAAATATACAGCGTAAACTGAGAGGTTGCAGACAAGCCACGGCCTTCGCTCCTTAACCCTACGGAGAACCTGCCCAGGAGGGACCTCGGCCACCCACTTACACCCCCCCAGGCCTGCCCCTAAAAACTCCATCTCCAAGGCAACACCCTCCCACTCTGCCACCTCGAAACAGGACCAGCGCTCAGAAATCTCCGACCCCGATCTGCCAAGACTAGGCCTCAGCCATAAAGTTAACCTGGCACCCACACTACACCACAGAGCCTCCGTCTTGGCATAACTTCAGGAGGGGGAGCTGCTGTCTGCAGCATATGATTTTACACAATGATCCTCTTCTCGAGGAAAAAAAAATCAAAGGGAAATTAAATCCCATCTTGTTGGGGCCAGGAAATAAAGATACCAGTGGGGGAAAGACAGGACAAGGTTGAAAGGAGGCAAGGAAGGGAAGAGGACATTGCCACAAATGTCACCAGGTCAGGAAGTTCAGGCAGGTAAGGAAGGAGCAGCCAGCAAAAGCCCAAGACCAAGGCAGACAGCTGCAAGGTGTCCCACCCCAGCTAGTCTCACACCCCAGAACCTGGCTCCCAGCTGTCTCTCCTCCCTCTTCCTGGGTCAGAGGACACTGGTGAGATGGGGAAAGCAAAGCATTGCATCACCAACTGGAGACAGCAGACACCTGTCTCCTTGCTGAGGCACCCAGGCCTAGGCCATTGTGGACACAGAGAGAATCCATCCTCAGACTGAATCATCCTCTCGCACCTTGCCACGCCGGCCAGCAGATGTCTACCAGCCCCCTGCCCCAGGGGAAGAGGGCATCTGACCACCCACACATCTCTATAGCAACCACTGCCTTGGACTCAAGGTACGCAGAGTGAAAGAAAATAAACAAGTCAGCCTTCCAGCCAAGGTACACATGGAGAGCAAGAGCTAGGGACTGGGTAGGAGGCAGCAAAAACCTTGCTGGTGGGATGGAGAAAGACTCCCTAGCCAATGGGCAGCCAGGACCCTGCTAAACAGGTTCTAGAACACCTGCCAACATGTCAGAAGTCCCCCCACCACTACCCCCGCCACCTGCCCGTCATCCCTGTGGAATTTCATGGTGCTTGGGACAGCTTTTGCCCCCAAGGTGTCCATGCCATTACTCGCCAAAGCCCACATGCTCCCCAGAGCAGTCTGTCCTGGCTAATGTACTGGTAGTATCCTTGTGCCCAGCCCTGATTTCTTCCTGAGTCTCCAGACCTCTGTCACTCAGCTGCACCCTGCAGCTCTGCAGGACCTGACCTGCGAGCTCACTGGCTCTGTTCACACAGCACTTGACACACTGCTGGGTCTACACCTATCAGGTGAGGTAAGCTTGGCAAGCACCCAACACAAGGTTCAGAGAGCATCCGTTTGAGGTGTGAGAGATGGGTCCTGACCCTCCCAGCCTCGAGTACTAAGGAGGAGTTCACAGGTGAGGTTCCAAGGCCTGGGTAAGTATAGCTCTGGCCCAGACCAGGCCACTGGGATTTGCAGACCATGAACCATCATCACCCTCCACTCTGGACAGACTACATCTGCTTGCTGCACCACCAACTTTGTAATTTGATCAAAAAAGCAATCAAGTTCATCTGGCAGGATTTGTTCCCGAGAAGCCCTCGCCAGTCGCAGCCTCCCCTGATGTTTACAGATTTCCTTCCCTTGGGAGTCTGTTCTGCCGCCTGGTGGGCAGGGGAGGCTGGGTTTGTCAGCACTGCTCACTTACTGCATTTCTATCTGAAGTCACCATGGGGGCACGGGGACCAGGCCAGGCCTGCAGTGACCACTACCACCTCAAAGACAGAGGCCACACGTGCCCATCTCCTTCAAGCCTACAGGGACCATGGTCCTGCTGACACCTCATCTTTCCTACCCTGAGCACTCCCAGCTCCGCAATGCAACAACTTGCTTCGAAGTCCACCCACCCTGAAACTCCAACTCTTTTCCAAGCACTATCATACACAACCCCCAGCACTTTGGGGGGTCAGCTTCTCTGAGGAGTCCCATCCCTCAGGCAGCCCCTTAGGGAGAGGCCAAACTGGAGGGACACTCACCTCGGGCAGACAGCTTCTTGGTGTTGATGATTTTGGCTGCATACTCTTGCGTGGAGGTTTTCTTCACACACCTGCGGACCACAGAGAAAGCACCCCTGGAGGGAGAAGAGGGAAAGAACTGGGACACGGAACAGCGCAGTGTGACACGGACATACTTCAGACCTCTAGCCACACTCACCCCCCAGCTCAGCGACCATGGCGTGACACTCAACAGATGTGGGTGGCAGGCCACCTTGCTCCCACGCCTCCTCCAGCCCTGGGCAAGGCAACAGCCTCAGCCTGGGGCTGCCCATCAGGAGCAGGTGGGCGATGCTTAAGCACACACCTGCTGCATCTCCCCCACAGCCCTGCGTCCTAGCTCAGGGAACAGAGCTCGTCTCAGGAGCCAGAGTTGAACGTAGGTAAGAGGAGACCAAACACAGGGTACACTCGGGGAGAAACCCCCCTCAGCCATGGGGGACAGTGGGGGTCAGCTGCCCCTCCACACACATGCACGCACAGGCACAGCCAGCTTCACCCCACCGCATCCCGGCTCAACTGACAGCAGAGAGAGGGCACAGAGAGGAGGCTGACATCAATAGCGCCCTTTCCCCGGGATATTTTCCTGTACGTCCCCCCGGCAAACGGGAGCTTGCACTCTCGGGGGCTCTAGAAACGTCTGGGGTGGGAGTGGGAAGGGCGGGGGCTGCAGTAGCCGGGCTTGGCACCGCGGGTGTGAGTGTATGCTTGTGTGTTGGGGGGGGGCCGGGGCTGCTGCAGCGGCCAGCTCAGTGCAGAGGGGAGGGGGATGCTGCGGCTGCGGCGCGCGGCTCCTAGGACCACTGCAGGGGTGGGGGGAGGGGCCGGGGGTGCTGCAGCGCTGCCCAGCAGTGGTGTTGGGATCCTGGAAGCAACATTAGCAGGGGTCGGTGGTGGAGGAAAAGCGGGGTGGGGGTGGGGGGCGGGGCCGTCTACCAAACATCACCTCCCCCCCCGCACCCCCACTGCCCGGCACCGCAGCCAGTCTGAAGCTGCAGGGCTGGGGAGGGTCCCGAGTACCAGGCGCGTGGGACGTGGGGACAGGGTGCAGAGTGAGCTCTGGAACAGAGTGGGGAGGGGGTGGCGAGCAGGAGGAGTCGGGGGAAGGGTGCAAGAGGGGCGGGGCTGGAGGGCGCCCAGGGGCGCTCTGGGGGCTGCAGTCCCCGTGGCAGAGCGGGGTGCAGCAGCCCGGGCAGCTGCTGCCGGGCGCAGTGGGGGCTGCGGGGCACGGAGCGGGGGACGCGAGGGGCCCCGCAGGCAGCAGGCGGGAAAGGCTGGGGGTGGGGCGGGCCGAGGGGGGCGCTGCAGCGGCCGGTGCAGGGCCGGGGGGCGGGGCGAGGAGCCGCATAGCGCCCGGCGGCGGGGGGCAGGGTGGGGGGCCGCGGCGGGCGGCGGCGGGCGGGCGGGCCGTACTTGCCGAGCTCCTCGAAGAGCTGGTAGTCGTCGGTGAAGCGGGTGCAGGTGGCGGTGGTGGCCATGCTGGCGGGCGGGCGGACGCGGCGGTGCAGCCCGCGCCGACGTCGGTGCACAGTCACCGCCGCCCGGCCGAGGGAGCAAGAGGAGGAGACGGGGCTGAGCCCGGCAGCACCGCGAGACTTTACCGGGGAGAGAGGAGAGAGAGAGAGAGAAAGAGAGAGAGAGGAGAGGGAGGGAGGGAGGGACACCCCCGCGCCCGCCCGCCCCGCCTCCAGCCTCGCCGGCCCCCCGCCCGGCCTCCGGACCGCCCCCGGGGAGGGGCCTCCAGCCGGCTGCCCCGCCCTGTCCGGGAGCCGCCCCGGCTGGGCCGGGCGTGCAGGGGAGCCTGGGGGAGGAGGGTCCCAGCTCCTGGCCGCCCGCCTGGGCCGGCCGAGCTAAAGGGTTGGCGACCAGGAGACTCGACCCGGAGCGCACGCTGCAAGGGATCGTGAATGCGTGGGCAAGGGTATGCGTGTTAGGAGCGGTGTGAGCGTCTGCACCATCCAGCTCTCTGGAGAGGCCCCACAGACGGGTCCCAAGGCAACCCCCCCCCCCCCGGCCTCTGCGCTGCTCACACCAAGTGGAAAGCGGGCCAAGGTCAAGGAGCCCGAGTCACGCTGCACACTCGGGAGGCGTCCCCAGCTGGTGCAGAGCCGGCTGCGAACAGCCTGACCTCGTGGAGCTGACAGTCTAGGCTTGGACAAGCAGGGCCCTCATTAGGAAGACTCTCACCGGGCACGGTTGCATCGAGGCAGAGCAGGCTAGGGCCAAGGATACAGGTGGGGCGGTGCCTTCCTGCACTAGACCTTAGAAATGAGAGAATGTTCTTTTTCAGGTTGGTAGGGTGAAAAGGGACGGACGGGGTGGGAATGATTTGCGAATAATGCTTCCTGCTTGGGGACTGGGGGAACGGTGGAGAAAGCACTCCCTCCTGCCCCCCTGTACTTTTTATTTTGTGGTTCCTAATTTTTTTTTTTTGGTCAGGATAGATTTTCTGGTATGAGAGACAGGTAGAACTAGAGCGTAGACACCTACAGAGTGAACTTGGGTCAGACCACCTGGCTTGGACTTGTGGGCTGTCCAGTTGTATGACCTTGGGCAAGTCACTTAAGCTTTCTGTATCTGTTCACCTTATCTGAAATTGGAAATAATAATAGTATTCACCTCACAGCGTTATGAGCATTAAATGAGCTAAACCACATAAAGCACTGAGAATAGTACCAGTTACCTAAATAGAACTGTGTCTGCTGTTGTAATTTGTTTAATATTTGTTTCTCACTAAATTATAGGCTCCAATAGGGCAAGGCCTCTGTCTCCTTTGCTCACCACCACATACTCAGCCCCAGAATCTCAGTAAATATTTGTAGAAGGGCAAAGGAAAATAGCATCTCTTCTAATGTTCCTAACCACGACAGGTTGGTGGGACGAAGCCATGTACCTGTCTCCCTGGAGAAGAAATAGGCTGCAAAGCTTCCCACCCTGCCGGGGATAGCTGAGCTATACCCCCAAGTCCAGGGCCAGCCCAACTGGGCAGACTGGAGCTCAGCCAGCTGTGGCGGCTCAGTCTTGATTACAGCAGGACGCCCACTGGGAGTCAGGCCTCCCATTGTCTGCAGGCTGGCTCTGCTGGGAGGAGGCAGCGGAGAGGCGCCCCGGCCTGCAGAGCTACCTCCCGGAGGGAGGGGTGGAGCAAAGCTCCGGGTAGGCTCTGTCCTCTCCTTATCCAACAGTCCTGGGTGCTGCTCTGAGAACCCGACTGCCCAGGAGGGGCGAGCAGGGGAGAGTGGAGCCCAGGAGGAGATTTGTTTCAGAGTGCCAGGGAGGAGGAGAGAGAAGATGGAGGGAAGAGAGCACGCTGCCTCACCTCGCCCCCGGGTGGGGAGGGGGAGAAACACAGGAAGTCAAGCGGTGAGGGGTAAGGCCACTTCCTATCTCAAAGCACCAGGGTGAGCGCAGGGTCCCAGCACGGAGCAGGGCAGTGAGGGGGTGGACATGGGGACGGCTGGAGGGTTTGGGTTTCTGTCATCTGCCTTGAGGCAGAAGCAACAGCCGCTGGCCTGCATTCCAGAAATGGGGCTGCGTGTCAGCTGGGGATCTGTGTCCCCTTCCACGTGCTCAAGGTCACCTGGTTCCTGACCTCCAGACACCGGAAACTTGACATTCACGGCTGTAAAGTGGAGTGAGGCCGCCAGGAGGTTGAAACACAGCACACTAGGGCTGCTAGGTGGTCCCCCAGAAGGCATCGCGCAGGGTGGGCAGGGTGGGGAATACAGCAGGACTGTTGCTGACTAGCCCCTCTGTCTCTGAGAGAGGGGAGGGCCCTGCATCTGGGTATAAAAACAGCATGATGAGAAATATATTGGGGTGAAGCTGGGGTCGAGGGTGTGTGGGGGGGTAACACACTGCTGTGTATTTGGAACTTGCTGCCTGGCAGCAAATATCTGCTACCTACTATGTGCTTGCCATGGCTTCTTTTACTCTACAAAATGTGCAAATAAAAGTAGAAAGTCTGAATTTGCAACAATTAAAAGGAAACGCAATCTGTTTTGTTCTGTTTCTACCTCACTTCTTCCTCTCCCCACCCCACTCCACCCCGCCTCCTGCAGTACTTCCCGCTGTTGTTCAGACCCCAGTGTGTCCTCCGTGGCAGTTTTGATCCTCAAGACACTTCTGTGTTCACACACAAGCACAACCCCTCCTTGCTCCCCATTCTGCAGCACACAACCCACACAACCTCAGCTACTCCACAGCAATTAGAAAGAAGATGCGCGTAAATAATAACGAGCTCACCAGCTTCTGGCGCATCAGTATCTATGGCAACCTCATGGGGTCCACAGGCTGCGCTGTTGCATTTGCAGCAGGTCCCCTGGGCAGCACAGCACCCAGGCCATGCTTAGAGCTTGGGGAACAGGGAATACACAGGAAAACAGAGCTTTCAAACCAATGCTCAACTGGCAGGACCCTCTGCCAGTCTAATCTGCCAGATCCCCCCCACTCTGAATTTCAGAACGGAATCGTAGAATATGAAGGTGCTTACTTTTTAGACCTAGGGAAAATGGGGCTTTTACAGGTGAGATATTTAAGCATAAGGTGGGTGATGTCGCTGAAAGGAACAAAAAAAAAGTTATTTAGGGAGATGTTGCATGATTGGTTCAAAGGAAAGTCTCCTGTATTAGAGGAGTTTTCAATCCCCAGAATCCCAGGGTTTTTGTGGTTATGCTCTAGCAGCTGCCTATAGATCGAGATATATAATATGTTGGTTCCTTACAAGGTTTGGTTGGAGGAGAGTCTCTGGCCAAAAAAGAAGTTTGAAACCCATAGGACCAGTGATTTCTGAGTTCCCTTCCCAACAGAAGATTCTATATGACTGGTTCTGCAGAATTAGAGATGAGGAAGGTGTGGGCTCTCTACCAGCAACTCCACTAAGAGAATGATGAGGCGTTTGACACTGAAAGGAGTTGTGATCATGTGTACAGAGTGGGGCAAACATGCGGACCCATGTCAAGAAACAATCCCCAAATCAGGAGGGAGTGAGGAATGCTGGGCTCTCCCCGGAAGACGCATCAAAGGAAGTCAATGGGCTTTTGCACATCACAGCCCTGCCCTGCCAAGTTGAAAGGCCCCAAGCCCAGCACGAGTCATGGCCGGAGTAGGAGTGTTTCCCAGCCCTGCCTCCTGTATTTATTAGCTGAAAAAGGGCAAAGGACCACAGAGTCCATTAATTGCTGGGGCATCTTTTTTTTTTTTTAATACTTATTTATTTTTATTGGCAAGTCAGATATACAGATAGGAGTAGATACAGAGAGGAAGATCTTTCATCTGATGATTTACTCCCCAAAACTGCAATGGCTGGAGCTGAGCTGATCCAAACCCAGGAGCCCGGAGCCTCTTCCAGGTCTCCCATGTGGGTGCAGGGTCTCAAAGCTTTGGGCCAACCTCGACTGCTTTCCCAGGGCCACAAGCAAGGAGCTGGATGGGAAGTGGGGCTGCTGAGATTAAAACTGCCCATGTGGGATCTTGGCATGTTCAAGGAGAGGACTTTAGCCAGTAGGCCACCGCACTGGGCCCAACGGCTGGGGCATATCTTAAAGCAGAAGCTGAGTGGTATGAGGTGAGGGGCTGAGTTTCCCAAGGCTTGGGTGTAGGGGCCTGAGATTTTCTCCTGAAAGGCTAAGGCTGTCTGGGTAAAGGCTGAAGCATTTTGGGGCTGAGGAAGTGCAATTTTGAGCACTGGGGAGGAAAAGCTGAAGTTAAAGAATCTGAGGGAGTTTCAGAAAAAGTTCAGCGCTGTTGCTATTGGGGCCCAAGAAACTTGGTTCCAAAGGGCCCAATTTTAGTCTTCTCGCCCCCCAAATTCAGCTCAGGTCTCCCTCTTGCTTCTGCGCTCTCTTACCTTTCTTTAGGAACCACACACAAACAGACCCCATCCACCTTGTCCCTTATATCTTTTAAAAAATATTTACTTATGTTTTATTGGAAAGTCAGATTTACAGAGAGGAGAGACAGAGAAAGATCTTTCATCCTCTGGTTCACTCCCCAAGTGGCTGCACTGGCTGGAGCTGAGCTGATCCAAAGCCAGGAGCCACAAGCCTCTTCGGGTCTTCCATGCAGGTACAGGGTCCCAAGGCTCCTGCTTTCCCAGGCCACAAGCAGGGAGCTGGATGGGAAGTGGAGCACCCAGAATACAAACCAGAACCAGTGCTCATAAAGGGTTCTGGAGCATGCAAGACAAGAACTTTAGCTACTATACTATCGCACTGGACCCAATTGTCCCTTATATCTTAAACTACTAAGAAGCCCAAGACATCAGCTGAGGTGCTCAGCAAGTCTTTGTGGAGTAAATGAAGTAATGGGGATGAGGGACTGAGATAACTGGAGGGAAGAGGCAGCAATAGTAGAGTTAGTAGACAGAGCTGTCACTAGAGGCCAAAGGATGGTACCAGGGGTTATCTGGCTGGCTACCCTGTTCCCGCGGGGACGGCAAAGGCGGGAGAGCGGCGTGTGGGGCCCCCTGGTGGACGGAGGGGAGGAGTGCAGGGAGCTGTGAGGCAGGTGTGTGAATGACAAAGTGGGGTGTGGTGAGAATGACAAAAACTAGGGTAGCTAACGGCTAGGGAGCGCTTGCTACTTGCAAGACAGGCGCTTTACACACTCTACCTAAGTTATTCCATTTAACCCTCGACACCACCCTATGAGAGCAGTAGCAATCAGTCCACATTTTACAGAGAAGAAAGCTGGAGTTTAGAAAGACAAACAGCTTGTTCTAAGGGTAAACAGTGATGTAAAGGAAGGGAAATGAGCAAACTGGGGCAGGAGGAGGCCATAGACGGCATGGAGACAGAATTTAGAGGTGTGCATCCTGCCTATATTGGATCTAGAATCTTAAATTTCACATGGATTTGGCCCAATCTAGTCCTGGCCCTGCACCCGAGCACTGACTTAGCGGGGCACATCCATTCATTCATTTGTTTTCCTGAGCACCCTGTCTGGCCAAGTCATTAGGGAATCTGAAGAGAACAATCCCATTCTTGTAGGAAGGCAATGAAACTGGAGCAAGGTCATTTTAGACCTCTGTAAGTTACACTGCAGAGAAAATAAACTCAAACAAGAGGGATAGACAGTGAAAGGGACAGGGGAGTGTGGACCTGGGGAATTAAAAAAATATTTATTCATTTTTATTGGAAAGGTAAATTTACACAGAGAAGGACAGAAAGAAAGATCTTCCATCTGTTGATTCACTTCCCAAGTGGCTTGCAATGGCCAGAGCTGAGCCGATTTGAAGCCAGGAGCCAGGAGATTCTTCCAGGTCTCCCATGTGGGTGTAGGGTCCTAAGGCTTTGAGCAATTCTTTACTGCTTTCCCCAGGCCATAAGCAGGGAGCTGGATGGGAAGTGGAGTAGCTGGAATACCAACCGGCACCATTATGGGATCCTGGCATTTGGAAGGCAAGGGTTTATCTCATGAGGCATCGCGCCGGGTGCTGGGGAATTCCTTTGACTGAGGTGCTCACACATGGCCTCCCCGAGAAAGCAGCTTTGGAGGGCGATTGTACGTGAGGATAAAGAGTCAGTCATCTGAAGGTCCAAACAAGAACATTCCTGGGGGGGGGGGAGCAGCAGCAAAGGTCCAAGATAAAAATTGTCCCACGTGTCATTTTACATGTGTTTATGTGACTTCAGATGTGTCATCAGGGTAGGGCCTGTGTCTGTTTATGTCCGTCCTGGTGTCCCTGGCATCTAAAGTGCCTGGGGTTGAGTCATCACTCAACAACTGCTCAGAAGGTTAAAAAGAAAAAAAGGTAGTATGTATGAGATTTTTAAAGGTGGAGTAATCAAATTAGTTGGATCAATCAAAGAAGACTTAATGGAGGAGATGGAAGGAGAAAAAGGGTGTTGGGAGTACAGCTATCACCAAAGAGCAGGTTATTCAGGCTCTGAGATCCCGAGGGCTTGGCAGGTATTTAGGGGGAGCTCAGTGGTTGGGTGCACCGGTGGGGAAGGTTTGCAGAGGGAGAAATGGGTCACAAAGCTGGGGACCAGCCAGATCTAAACAGTGTCTGATGATGGAAGGGTTTATAGGTCTCAGAAGGACCAGAGGCCAATTTTCTGGGCTCCGGGGTAGGTCCAGAGGCTTATAAATCCCAGAACTAACGCCCAGACTTTCCCACTTGAATAGTCCATGTCTACACAAACACAATAAGGTCCAAATCCAAATTAATCAAACTGAGAGGGAGGCAGTGTAGCCATGGTGATTTATTATAGCATATTGAAGCAGGGGACAGTGTTGTGGTGTAGCACATAAAACCACCACCTGTGATGTAGGTATTCCGTATGGACACCATTTCCTGTCCTGCTTGCTCCCCTCCCAATCCATGTCCCTGCTAATGACCTGGAAAAAGCAGTGGCAGATGACCTAGTTGTCTGGACCTCTACTTCTCACATGGGGGACCAGGATGAAGGTCTTGGCTTTGGTCTGGCCTAGCTGGGCCATTGAGGTCATCTGGGGAGTGAAAATGCAGGTTCAAGATCTCTCTTTATGTAACCCTTTCTTCTTTCTTCTCTTCCTCCCCTTCTTATTCTTCATCTTGTTTCTTTCTTTCTTTCTTTTTTTTTTTTAAAGATTTATTTTTATTATTTTTTCATTGGAAAGGCAGATATACAGAGAGGAGAGACAGAGAGGAAGATCTTCCGTCTGATGATTCACTCCCCAAGTGAGCGCAACGGGCCGATACTATGCCGATCCGAAGCCAGGAGCCTCTTCCGGGTCTCCCACGCGGGTGCAGGTTCCCAAAGCTTTGGGCCGTCCTCGACTGCTTTCCCGGGCCACAGGCAGGGAGCTGGAAGGGAAGCGGGGCTGCCGGGATTAGAACCGGCGCCCATATGGGATCCCGGGCGTGCAAGGCGAGGACCTTTAACCACTTGCGCCACCGCGCCGGGCCCATCTTTCTTTTTTTTTAATTTATTTATTTTCATTGGAAAGGCAGGTTTACAAAAAAAAAAAAAAAAAAAAAAAAAGAGACAGAAAAATCTTCCATCTGCTCTTTTACTCCCCAAATGCCGCAATGGCTAGAGCTGAGCAGATCCAAAGCTAGGAGCCAGGAACCTCTTCTCGGTCTCCCACATGGGTACAGGGTCCCAAGGCTTTGGGCTTTCCTTGACTGCTTTCCCAGGCCAGAAGCAGGGAGCTGGATGAGAAGTGGAGCAGTCAGGATACAAATCAGTGTCCATATGGGATGCTGGTGCTTAGAAGCAGAAGATTAGCCTGTTGAGCCATTGTGCCAGCCTTGACCCTGATTTTCAAATGAATAAATAAATCTCAAAAAACAAAGGACATTATGTGAGGAGTAATTTGAACATCCTGTTTTGGACCCAGCACTGCTTCCTGCTTCCCCTTCCTACTGCCGTTCCGGTTATCCACCAATGAAGTGTAACCTCATGGCGTCTTACTTGAGAACCTCACCTATCTTCACTCCCAGCTCCTGCCCCTAATCCTCGCCCAGCTACCAATCACCTGCTATAATCTCGGCCACCAGTCCCTGGGGCTCACCTGCACCCCTCCCAACCAACTCCCCACGCTCCCCACACCTTCCAGGCCCACCTGGTTGTGTAAAGTGAGCCTTCATGTGTTCCCCTTCTCCTCTTTCTACCTGGCTCTCCCCTGCCCTTCTCCATCTTGCCCCCTTCCCCTATCCTGGCAGTCTTCATCCTGCCACCATGGCAGGAGATGTTTCTCTTTATTTTCTCCCTCTCCATCCCCGCACTGTTCCTACCCTGCTGAAACCAAGGACCTCCTAATTCCTCATTGCACTTGGTATTTCAGCTCACAGTAAACTAATTGTGAAAAGAGGACTTGGCTGCAGGAATTAGCGGTGGGTAAGAACTTGAGCGCACCTAAAAACTAACGCACTGAAGCAGACAGGTGCTGTGGGACCATGGCTTGAGCCATCCCTTAGGATGCCTGCATCCCATCCCAGAGTGCAGATCCCGGCTGCTCGGCTCTTAATCCAGTTTTCCGTTCATGCAGCCCTGGAAACAACAGATAATGGCTCAGTTCCTTGGGTTCTTGCCACGTGAGTGGAGTGCTTGGTGCTCCTGGTTCGGGCCCGGCCTCATCCTGGTCTGCCAGGCATTGAAAAGAGTGAAACAGTGGAGGAAAGCTCTCTCTCTCTTTCAAGTAGATGAATATAAATAAAAACAAAAAGAACACCGGAGCCAAAGAGGCTCTGCCTCTGCCTTGGAAGCCTGCCAAGTTCTGTACCTTCTCTATGCCTTAGGTTTCTCATCTGCAGGTGTAGAGCTTACGTCACAGAGCTGTCTTCTGGGCGGGGGGGGGGGGGACTTACTTATAAAAAGAATTATTTGCTTATTTTGAAAGTAAGAGTTATGGTGGTGGGGGGAGACTCATCTTCTGGTTTACACCCAGATAGCTGCAGTAGCTGGCCAGGAACCAGGAGCTTCTCCTGGGTCTCCCATGTGGGTGCACTTAGGTCAACTTCTACTGCTTCACCAGGCCATTAGCAGGGAGCTGAATCAGAACCCAAGCATCTGGGATAGCAACGGGCACCTGTTTGGGTTGTCAGCAACACAGAGACAGGCTTTGCCCTCCATGCCACATGCTGGTCCCTTTTTATTTTCATCAACAAATTAAAAATTGCATATATTCATCTTGTACAACATGTTGTTTTGGAATATGTGTTCACTGTGGGATGGTTAAATAGAGCGAATTAGCATATGTGTTGCTTAACTTTTTTTGTTTAAAAAACAATCTACACTATGAGCAAGATTATATATATATATAGGTGCAAAGCAAGATTAGTTAAAGAGTGAAACAGCAGTCTTCTGTCTTATTGACAGGAGGGGGCTCCAAAGGAGGAAAGACCCCCTGAGCAATTTCAATACAAAGCATTGTTACTAGTCATAGGCAGCCACCATGTCTTATAACAGATCTCTTCCACTTAATCCTCCTATCTAATCACAAGGTTTTATGAGGAGTAAATTCTTGGAACACATGCAAGGTCTTGAACAGTGAAGGCGTAAGAGATATTAACTATTGTAACTATTTCCCTTACCACCCTTGACAGCTCTCATTCCTTAGTTCTGAGCGTGAGATAATTTCTCTGCCACGACCTAGTTCAGATTCTTGGAGCCATCTTTGTGTTATCCCTTATCTCAGAAGGCAGAGCTGGGTTTGAATTCTGGTATTGCCACTTACCAGTCGTGTGACCTTGGGCAATTTACTTATGTTCTCTGAATTTCACACTCCCCATCAGTAAAATAAAATGTTATAATTATCACTATAGGGATGCTCGGCATGTAGAGATAATATTGTAGATGCAGGGCTGGATGCTTTGGGCTCAGTGAATGGTGGTTGTTATTGCCACCTCTGTGAGTATCACCAGCAACCAGCACTCATGCGTTTCTCTTCCATCCATCCCTTCTTTTTTCGGTTTCTGTCCTATCACAAACTAAGCCTGTCTCACCTTCCAGAGTTACTTTGGCTTTCCGCTAACACTGCTGCCCAATTTCTTTTGAAGATTTTTATTTTTTGTTTTTATTTTTACCAGAAAGGCAGATTTACAGAGAGAAGGAGAGGCAGACAGACAGAGAGGTCTTCTATTTGCTAGTTCACTTCCCAGGTGGCTGCATTGGCCAAAGTGAAACTGATCTGAAGCCAGGAGGCAGGAGCTTCTTCTAGATCTCCCATGAAGGTGTAGGCTCCCAAAATTTTGGGCCATCCTCTGTTGATTTTCCTGCCCACTAGCAGGGAGATGGATGGGAAGTGGAGCAACTGGGACACACACCAGCGCCCATAGAGGATGGCTTTGTACAGTAGGGTTGAGGATTAGCCCACTATGCTACTGTGCCAGCCCCCTGCTGCCCAATTTTATACTACACTTTCATTCAATCATTGAAGAAATAGTCATTGAATAAGTTCTTTTGCTCAGAGCAACTTCTTTTTCCCAGTGTTGGAGATACAGCAGGGAACAAAACAAGGATGTACTTACCCTCGGGAAGCTGAACTTCTGGTAAAAAGGACACATAATAAACAAATTAACAAATAGATATTTAATAATCAGGTGTTGATAGGAGGAAACTAAAGCAGGCCAACAAGGCAGAAAGTGATGGAAGGTGGGTGTTATTGAATAAAGGGTGGTCAGGGAGGGCGTCCTGCTAAGCAAACATAGAAGTAGAGATCTGCAGGAAATACTGTTTCAGTGGCTACATGTTTGCTGATGTGCTGTTTCCTTCGCGACTGGTATGAGTACCCATGTAGAAGTTTCTAGACCCTCCAGGGTTCAAGTGGGTTATGTGGTTTTCTTCCCACTCCCACTGCATCCCTGGTTTTGCAGATGTGCTTCACATACTTAGCCATGTACCTTACGAGGTCAGGTTCAGTCTCCAAACGCCACAACAGCCAAGGCTGGACCAGGCCAGACAGAAGCCATGCACTCCATCCCAAGTACTCGGACCATCTTCTGCTGTCTTCCTGGACATATTATCAGGAAAACGGATAAGCAGCAGAGTAGCTGGTGACAAGTAACAGCTTAATACATTATCCCAGGTTAACAGCTCTTATCTCTGGTGACGGCATTACTGTGAGCTGCTTTTTCTTATATCTGCCTTAACATTTTTTAATGAATATAGATTATTACATGAATAGCAGCAGCAATATACCACATTTTTTTCCCTCATTATCTTACTTTTTAAAGATTTACTTATTTTTTTTTATTGGAAAGTCAGATTTGCAGCGAGAAGAAGAGACAAAAAGATACTCTGTCCTCAGGTTCATTCCTCAAGTGGCCGCAACAGCTGGAGCTGAGCTGATCTGAAACCAGGAGATAGGAGCTTCTTCTGGGTCTCCTATACAGGTGCAGAGTTCCAAGGCTTTGGGCCGTCCTTCACTGCTTTCCCAGGCCACAGGCAGGGAGCTGGATGGGAAGTGGAGCAGCCAGGATATGAACTGGCACCCATATGGGATCCTGAAGCATGCAAGGTGAGGACTTTAGCCACTAGGCTACTGTGTTGGGCCTGACTTATTTTATATTTTAAATTTTGTTTATTTATTTTGAAAGTCAGAGAGGGGGAAGGGAGGGGGAGACAGAGAGAGCTTTTGGTTAACTTCCCAAATGACTACAATAGCTGAGGCTGGGCCATGCCAAAACTAAGAGTCAGGAGCTTCTTCCTGGTTTCTGTTCCGGGGGCAAGGGCACGAGCACTTGGGACATCTGCTGCTGTTTTCCCAAACAAATTAGCAGGGAGCGGGATTGGAAGTGGAGCTGCCCAGAACCTCAATCATGAAGAGAATTGCAGGTTCCATGGTCTGACCATGGAGTCCATGTGTCAAAGCTGAGCCGCCTATGCAGCGTATCCAGGTGCAAATGGAGAATATGGCAGTACATTGGAGCCTGCAAAGGATACCTGGTACCATAACAGAGGACAGAACAAATTGATCAACTACCCCAGTCAAGTGTTGGCAGTGAAAATCTAAGCAAGTGGAGATGCTGAGGTGGACTATGTCAGCCAGTGGATTCTGAAGAGATTTAATTGTGCCTGGAATGGCAAGATTGGCAGCAGTTCAGAACAGTTGAACTATCGAAACCACTTGAGCAGTGCCCTTGGAGCATGCCCCACACTGGGGACCCTTGGGATGGTTGGAAGGGTGGGTGTGGCTTCTCTCTTTGTCTCTCCCCTTCCCCCAGGTACAGGAAGGAAAAAAGAGAATGTGGAAACAACAGTCTTACCCACTTTCCTGTAGCCCTTGACCCTTTGTACTCTAACCAACTATGTAAAGATAATCAAAATTTAAAAATGTTAAAAATAAATCTTATAAAAAAAAGAAAGGAAGTGGAGCCTCCAGGATTCAAACCAGCACTCAATGAAATGCTGACATTATGGGTGATGGTTTTTCCTGCTATGCTACAACATTGACACATCATCTTTTTAAAATCTTCATAATAATGTATGTAATATTAAATCCATTTGCAAATTTATTTATAACATTTATTTGTTGTTTGTTTTTGAAGACAGAATGATAGGAGACAGAGAGAGACATCTTCCATCTACTGATTCAGTTTTCAAATGCCAGCAACAGCCAAGTCTGGGTCAGGCTGAAGGCAGGGGGGCAGGGACTCCATCCAGGTCTCTGACATGGGTGGCAGGGGCCCAAATACTTGGGCTGCGATCCTCTGCCTTTTGAGATGCATTAGCAGGAAGCTGAATTGAAAGCTGAGTAGCCAGGACTCAAATAGTCACTCCAGTTTGGAATGTTGCCAGTCTGTTATTTCCAATCTGTAGCTGAGAAAACTAAGGCACAAAGAAGTTGCACCGATATCCTGAATGTTGCCCTTGAAATGGCTGGCAGCTGGGGCCAGCATTGTGGCTTAGACGGTAAAGCTGCCATTAGTGACCTTGGTATTCCAAACGGGCACCTGTCCAAGTCTCAGCTACTCCACTTCTGACCCAACTCCATGCTAGTGGCCTGAGCATGAAGACGACCTAAGTGCTTGGGCCCATGCCACAAATGTGAGATCCTAATGAGGTTCTTGGTTTTGTTCTGGCCCAGCCTTGCCATTGTAACCACCTGGAGAGTGAAATAGCAGACAGAAGATCTCTGTTTCTCTCTCTCTGTAACTCTGACTCTGAGAAAATAAACCAATATTAAATTAAAAATGGCTGGCAGCTGATTATAGGGTCATTTCTGATCAAATGTGTCTTCTTGTTCAGCTCATTCTCTTCTCATATGTCCCTCTTTCCTCCCAGCTTTCAGCAGAACACTGTTCTGCACATAGCAAGTACTTTTTTGGATGGTGTGGTCTGTTGGATGGCTAGTCTATCGTTCTGATTTGTCTCACTTTATCTTGCTAGTGGTGCTGTCTTGACTGCCCTTGATCTTGCGTCCCAGTCCTGGAGAGCGTGGAGCTCCTGGAACCAGGCGGTGAGGGAGCTGGGCCTTCAGCTCCAAGGGCAACGATTGGCTTGTCCACTAGAGGCCGCCTTATGTCCACTTTTCTAGAGCCGGCGGGGTTTACCGGATTACTCAGCCTCAGGAGTCATCTCCATCATCAAGTCAATCTTAGAACCCCAAATCCCAGAGGCAGTCTGTGGGTGCCTCTGGGCTTTAGTTTCTTCCCACAGGTTCTTGTACTGGGAAAGAGCTCCAGAGTAAAAACAGCTGATGGCAGCTGGACATCATGGATGTCCTGGCAGGCCACGTCTACAAAGGCACATGGAACACCTCAGCAAGCATTGGTTGTGTATGCTCCAGCATGCTAGACTCTGGTCCCTGCTGTCCCAGCTGTCAGGAGCTAATGAGATGTATGAGCCTAACATTGTCGCTTTGTGTGATGAGCTGCTGACATTTCTGTATCAGGCTTAGTTCTCTTTGGGTTTCATTGCGCTGTGATTATCTCACGGGACAGGCAACCTGCTTGGAAGAAAGGAGGCTGTTGGCAAAGAAAAAAAGAAAAGGAAAACCTTTGCCAGTTTTTGCAGGGTACACTCCCCTTGGAGCTGGATTTCCTGTATCTGTAGGCCTTGCTGAGGCATCTGAGGTTGAGATGGGCACTGCAGCTGACGAAGCACCCAGGGCAACCCAACACCACTGTTTTTCGGTTGCCCTGTCCTGGGAAGACAAGCAGATAGTCCAGATTTTTTAGTGTGACCTGGTCTGCTTGTTTTCTCTCTGATTTCTCCTTGCCTTATCTTGGTTCTTTTTTTTTTTTTTCCTCCAGATCATTTCTCAATTAATATATTCATGAAATGAGTGTGTGATAGGGCACTCTTTTTCACCCAGAAGCAAGTGGTCAGGGAAGTTACAGCAGAATGGGGAGATAAGGCAGAGAGAGAGAGAGAAGCAGATGGTTGCAACAGAATGGGGGAGATAACATAGAGAGAGGGAAAGAAACAGACTCCCACACAAAGCAACATTTTTATATGCAAAAGTTGGTCATTGCTCTGGGGCCTTCCAGGAACTGCTCACAGCAGGCCCACAAGTGTGTTTCTCTGCACGGAATGTCTTCAGGGGGAGGCAGTGAGACACACCAAACCCCCCTTGACACCATGGGACCTGGATGGGAGGGGAGGGAGGTGCAAGGCCAGTGAGCTCAACATTCCAGAGAAGTTGCTCCTGAGTCAGAGCACCAGAAAGAGCTGAGGCAGCTTCAGGCTGGAGTCTTGGCCCCCTTCACCCCCATCTCCGTCCAAAACCAACTGCCTCCCTAGCTATTTGGATGTGACCAGAAACCCAAGTAGGGTTCTAGGGTAGGAGCCTGGCTCAGTTACAGCCCAGGAAATGAATTTGGTTCCTGCACTCCTCCTCTCCCACACACCTTTTTGAGCTATAATTGTCAGGTAAAGGCATGAATCCAGTGACACCTGTATCAGGAAGTCCAAGGGCCAGGTGCCTACAAGACAAAAAAAACCCCATGCGGCGATTGTGGGGTTGCTTCTGAGGTGGGGGTCGTCAGTCGGACTTGGCTCCAGTTAAGACAGCAGCATTCCTCGGGCAATCTGCCAGCACCTCCTCGCTGCCTGGGCGTGGGGCCCAGGACATGCCAGGGCAATGCCAGAGAGCTGACTCAGGGGGCGGCTCGAGGGGAATAGAAAAACCCTTCCCACACACCAGCCAAGAGAGAAGACAAAGTGGCCCTGAGGCCCCTGTACCAGCCAGGTCTGCAGGTTTGCTGTGTGAATCCACTCCTCAGACCCCAGGTGCACCTCCTAGAGCCTGAAGTCATCCACAGTTCTGGAGTTCCCCTCCTTCTGGGAAGCCCTCCAGACACATGGTTCTTAGTCCCCCGTGGACCCCTTCCACCACTGGCCCAGAGCCTGCCACTGCCACTTGCTCACATCTGACAGTGAGCCAGTCACTTACCAATGTGAAATGTAAACTGCTTTTAATTCAGGGAGTGGAGCTGGGAGAAATAAAACCTGCTGGCCTCACAAAGCAGAAGCAAGGCTCACAAGAGATAATGTCTATGGCAGGGCCTTGCGTGCCATAAAGCATACCAGAGTAAGAGATTATTATCTTACTGTTATCTCACCATTATTCCTCCAAAATTCTAACCTTTGTCCCTGCACCTTAGGGGACCTCTTTTTTTTTTTTTTTTTTTTTTTTGGTTCCGGTTTCATCTGACAAGTTGCTCTGCAGTGGGGGTGAAATCATTACCCAGTCTTGAGTCCAGGAGCCTAGAGTCAGGTTCTTCTGCCTGCGGCCATGGTGCCAGCCCGGAGAAGCAAGCCCTGTACTCCTACTCTGTTAAACCAGTTCTTTCTCTTCTGATCAGACTCCTTCAATCCAGTTTGCCTGCACTGATGACAAAGTAACCTAAAATAGCACAGGCTCTGCAAACAGTGCTGCAGCCTGGGCTCGGGGCGGCAGATGCTACTGCCCCTCTGTGGGCCTGCTTGGGCATCCCAGCCAGCAGCAACACTCCACCCTGCAGGATCTGGCCTGTCCTTACACAGCATCCTATGACAGCGCCTGCTGTCAGCACTTTGGGTGGCAAAACCCAATGATTATTTAGAAAACTGGCTCGGCCCAAGGTGCCGGGGAGTTCCCTTGCAGCTTCTCACAGCTCCTCACATTTGCACTCTTGGGATCTCTCCTTGCACCAAGAGGTTGGGTGAGCTCGGCTAAGAGCAAGAAGCTGTTGTTGTGGTTCTGAGGAGGGCTGTGAACCAGGTACTGGGCAAGCCTGAGCCTGAGGACCCTGCAGTCAGCAGGCAGTGGCTTGCTGTTTGAACTGCAGAACCAGTTTGGTGGTGGCTGCTGAGGAGCCTGCCTGTGGGCTGCTGGGCCTGGCTCAGTGCTGAGCCTTCAAATGACTTACTCCGGTGGGAGTGGTGGCTGCCAGGCCAGATGCAAAGCAGGAAGCTGGCAACAGGGAGGTGCGGGCAGGAACATTAGCCATGGCTGAGCCCTTCTCTGGAGCTGTCATTTCCATATGGCACAAATCTTGACCCTTAGAACTTTCTCATGGAACTCCCAAACACTGTTTATAATATGTGTTCCTTTCCTGGGTGGTTGCTGTAAGAAAGATAGATAAAAATCTAAATTTATGTCCGAATTCTAAACTGATGGTCTGTTGGCCATATGCAGCCTTCAGATCTACGTTTGTTGATGAGTACAATTTTAGTTGGGAAATTTTAGTATTAAATCATCTAAATGGTAGGGTAGGTGTTATGACACAGCAGGCAGAGCTGTTGCTTGGGATGTCAGCATTTTATATTGGATTGATGATTACAGTCCTGGCTTCTCTGTTTCTGATCCAACTTCCTGGTCATTCACTTGAGAAAGCAGTGGAAGGTGGTCCAAGAACTCGGGCCCCTGCCACCCCTTCCGGGAGCTCTTACGGAGTTCCAGGCTGCTGATTTCAGCTTGGTTCATCCTTGGCCATGAAGACCATTTGAGTAGTGAACCAGCAGCTAGAAGATCTCTGTCTTTCACTTTCTCTCTGTAACTTTCAAATGAATAAAATAAATCTTATAAAAAGAGTGAGTTATCAAATGGACAACTGGTGCTTAGTACTCCTGGGGAAAATGCATAATGCATAAAGGTCAAAGTTATCTCACCTGAGAGGCAAGGGCATTAGGGTGTTTATCCAACAAACCCATCAGTCCTTGGGTGGGGACTAATAAGCTATGGGAGGAGAGGTAACCATGGTGGAAATTTCTAAGTGATTTCCAGTCTGCTGTGCAGCAGGGAATCGTGAACTCCAGAGGCCAGAGGAAGCCAAATTGACAGCACCTGCTACAAGACAGAAGCCTTAAAAAAAACCAAAACCAAACAAACAAATAAACAAACCTGGCCTTCAGTTTGTACTTGGCAACAATTAGCAAGAGTTGAGTAACAGCTGCCTTTTTAATGATGGTATGAACTTTCTGGTTTTCAATAGTCTTTATGTCTCCCTGTTGTCCTACACTTAGTCTACTTCTCTATTTAGATCACCTGTTTGACTCACAGGTGCTTGCTTTTGTGACACCTGGCTTGTGTGGAATACTCCATTATATGAAGGAATCTTGTCTATTTCTAGTAGCTTTTTTTCCTGTTAGCTTTGCATTCTGCAAAAGAGCCAGTCCAGCAATCTCAAAACATATTGCCTGGTTATTTCTGTTTCTCTAGCTCTGTTATCTGAATTATTTAATTTCCTGGGTGTCAGACTGCCTGACCTCGGTTGGGTCAGAACATGGGAAATAGATCCTCATTGTGAGAGCTGATGAGGGAAGGTGCTAAGCTATCTTCGCAGCATCTTTGGCCTGACTGGTTTTAAGTTACTTTGATACACCATGTTCCTTTCTACTTGGTGTTAACTTTTCTGCTACAAAGTCCTTTCTCCCTTTAGGGCAAACTAACTCATACACATCCTTTGAACTCAGCTTAAAAGTTGCCTTCTCATCATTCATTCCTCTCACTCCCACATTATCTCCTCCTCCCCCTAACTAGGGGATGTGGCTCCACTGCACACTTTTGCAGTGTTTTGTATTCCTCCTTTACAAGTTCCTGAAAGCTACACATTTATTAGTTTAATTGGCATTGACACTGGAGCTCCATCAGCAATGACATCAGCTTCCTCAAACTCAACTACTCATAGTCAGCTAAAAGAATAAGAAGTGAGGAAATTCATTTGTTTCAAGTCACATGCCACCCTCAAAGCGATATCTTGACATCCATTGCCCCAGGGTTATAACCAAAGTGTAATGATTTAAAAAAAAAAAAGATGTTTTCTTGGCTTTTGTGCTTGGATATTGACATAGATCCTGCTTATTTAAGGGATATTCAAGAATAATTTTGGAATCATTATCTTAAAACTGACCTTAAAATCTACAGTGTCTGACACAAATACACACAAATGTGGACAGTGAATATCCACTGTATTATCTGTCTCTAGACTGAAGTCGCCTGGGGATGGGCCACATGTTTCCTTGCCTCCTATTGGGGTCCTTGATGGATCCCCAGAATCTAGCCGAGTGCTGACACATGGGAGGTACTCAGCAAGTCTGCTGGATGAATGTGTGGCTCATGAGAGAATGATGAATGATAGGCGGAGGAGTGGTGATCTGAGGACCACGAGGAAGAGTGCTGTGTGGGACATCCCTGCAGACAGGCTGGTATATCAGCTGATCAAAACATCCACCAGAGTCGAAGAGGAGAATGAACAAATGCAGTCATTGAACTACTTCAGTTGATTTGCCTCCGTAAACGCCTATATACTTTGGTAGGTGTTCTGGGATTTGTTAAAATCCCACACTCTACTTTCCCCAAAGCCAAGGTCACTGGAATAGAGCCCTAATTGAGGCAGTGTAGCCACCTCTGAGTCACTGCACCGCTCTGCAGTATCTCCTCAGGGCTCAGACAGTGCACGTGTCCTGACTTGAATTCTTTTCCCAAACACAAACTCCACCCCATGCCAGGATCCTGCTGTTGACATCTTCCCCATCCTTGCCCAAAATGTTGACACTAGTGCCAATTCTGATCTTTTAAATCTTGGATATGTTTTATTTATTTGGAAGGCAGAGTTATGGAGAAAGAGAGAAGGAGAAGCAAAGAGAGACAGAGAGATCTTTCATTTGCTGGTTCACTCCCCACAAGGCCATTATGGCTGAGGCTGTGACAACCTGAAGCCAGGAGCTTGGTGCTTCTTGTAGGTCTCCACATGGATGCAGAGACTCAAGCACTTGGGCCATCTTCTCTTGCTTTCCTAGGTGCGTCAGCAGCTGGGACTGGAACTGGCATTTGTATAGGATGCTGACATCGCAGAATGCAGCATAACCAACTATGCTATAACACAGGCCTTGAACCTGAATCTCTTGAATCCAAGTTCACTTCAACTTTTACAAAGTAACGGGATGGAACAAAAGGAAACAGCCAGAGGCCTCGGTCTTTCCATCATACCTTTTGAACCACAGTGCCAAATTCCAGAGAATGTGTTTGATTACCAAAATTGGTAGAATTGACTCACTGTGGTGTCTGTTCACTTGAAAAGGAGACGGAAAGCTTCAGAAAGCAATTGTGTCCTGCCCATCATGGACTGAATAAAGGTCCCAGGGGCAGCTCACCACAAACCCTGCACAGGAACCCATGTGCCTGCCACAGAAGTCATTTTTGAAATCAGATCTGCTGATCCCCACTTCTTTCTCCATACTCCACCCTCTCCTGTATCAGGGCACCCTTTGGGTCAGCTTCTCCATCTTTCATTCTGACTCTCCTGTGGTGAAGTTTCTTGGTCTCTACTGTGGCCCCTGTGCTCAGCTGAGCTCACACCTCAGAATGTCTTTGCTGCCTTTTCATGTTCTAGTAGCTGTCTATGTTGTGGGATCCTTTTTTTTTTTTTAAAGAAAAATATCATTACAGCAATAGTCCTAATTGCATTTGAACTGCACTCTTGTTTCTCTTCTCTCTCTCTCTCTCTCTCTCTCTCTCTCTTTTTCTTTCTTTCTGATTTGTTTACTTGGGGGGCCAGCACTGTGCAGTTGTCAGCTAAGCTTCTGGCTCCAGCACTGGCATCCCCCTGGGTGCCAGTTCCAGTCCTGGCTGCTCCACTTCCAATATAGCTCCCTGCTGTGGCCTAAGAAAGCAGCAGAGGATGGCCTGAGTTCATGGGCCCTGAACCCATGTGGGAGACCTGGAAGAGGCTCTGGGCTACTGCCTTTAGCTCAGCTCCAGCAGGTAAAGCCATATGGGGGGTGAACCAGTGGGCAAAAGATCTTTTTGTCTCTTTCTCTGTAAATCTGTCTTTCAAATAAAAATAAAGTAAATCTTTAAAAACATTGTTTATTTGAAAGCCATACGTGACAGAGAGTGATCTTCCATCTGCTGGTTCACTCCTTAGATAGAAGAAACATACTTCTTCTGGGGCTGGATCATATTGAAGCTGGAAGTTGGGAACCCAGTTAGGTCTCCCGTGGAGTAGCAGACCTCAAATACTCGAGTTAGCTTCCCCTGCTTCCCAGGTGCATTAGGAGGAAGCTGGATCTGAAGAAGAGTAGCTGAAATTTAAACCAGCACTCAAATGTGTGATACAGGTACCCCAAGTGCCAGCTTAACCTGCAGTTTTCTAATAAAAAATTCATATTTTTATTTTAAAAATCATTTTAAAGAATGAGGTTTAGAAGTATTTACAATGTTGCAAATCATGGTCACTGCACATTTCTTAACTTTTTTTTTTGGTTGTTGTTGTCTTAGACAGAAGCTTTGTACTAAAATCCCTTTTCTGTCTCTCTTGGTCATCACTATTCTACTTTGTGACTCAAACTTACCTGTCCTAGATACCTCATGGGCAATGGCAACTGTGTTGCTACAGAGAGATGTCAGTTCTCAGATCTGAGAGAGGGGATAGAAGCAGAAGTTGGGAGAATGGAACACTCAGATTCTGGAGCATGTATGTTTCTATTTTAAAAGTTTACTATTTGGGGGCCTGGTACAGTAGTTAGCAGCCAAAGTCCTCGTCTTGCAAGTGCTGGGATCCCATATGGATGCTGGTTCTAATCCCGGCAGCCCCGTTCCCCATCCAGCTCCCTGCATGTGGCCTGGGAAAGCAGTCAAGAACGGCCCAAAGCCTTGGGACCCTGCACCCATGTGGGAGACCCAGAACAAGCTTCGGTCTCCTGGCTTTGGATTGGCACAACTCTGGCCATTGTGGCCATTTGGGGAGTGAATCATCAGATAGAAGATCTTCCTCTGTTTCTCTTCCTCTCTGTATATCTACCTTTCCAATAAAAACAAATCATTAAACATTTTTTACTATTTTTAAAAATTATTATTTTATGATCTAGTTCCATTGGCTCTGGGATATTCCCTCCCCATCCCACTGACTTCTTCTCTATTATCACAATACATAGTTCTTCATAAACATTCATAAATCCACCATTCTGCCATTTAGGTGTATCCTGACATTGCAGGTATGGACACTAGCAGAGTCCAGCATCCCATTGTCAATGTAAGGACTTATTCCAATATCCCACCCTTGCCCCTGCGCCATTTCTTCTTCCTCACAGCTCACGGAATTCGCGCCAGTCCAGCCATCCACCAATCAGATGTAACCTGGCATTCCACCTGAGAATCCCACCCTCAATCTCCCAGCCCCTTCCCTAACCCCACCTACTCACCAATCATCCCCAGGCATTCACCTGCAGGCACCAATCCCCTGGGGCCTTGACCTCAATCCCTCCGAATCCCTGCCCCCCACACCTGGCAGACAAAAAAGGCCCCCAGGTGCAGTGCTCTCTCTCTCTCTCTCTCTCTCTCTCTCTCTCTCTCTCTTCTTGGCTCCTCTCTCTTGCTCTTCCTCTCTCTCCTCCTTCTTGCCTCCCTTCCCCCACCTTCCCCTTCCCCTGTTCCTGCCCCACTCGGTTCTCTCTCTCTCCCTCTCTCTCCCTCTCTCCCTCCCTCTCTCCCTCCTCTTCTTGGCCTCCTCTTCCTTGCTCTTCCCCTCTCTCCTCCTTCTGGCCTCCCTTCCCCCCCCTTCCCTTTCCCCTTCCCCTTTTTCCTGCCCTGCTGGAATAAACTTCCCAAGATATGTCGTTGTGTCTGGTGTTTTCAGCTCACGGTAAAGAACCAGGTTGCGGGAATTAGCTGCGCGTAAAGTATCGTAATATCCTATGAACTACAACTAGAACTCGCATCTCTCCTTTTAAAATAACTAACAGTCAATATATATTTAACAGTTTCATTGGGAGTCCTTCTTTGATTTCGAAGTAGAGATGCACACTCTACTGCATCCTCATTTCTGCATATGGATGTTTCTTTTAGATTTTTTTGTTTGTTTGAAAGGCACAACAACAGAGAAAAAAGGGAGAGAATAAGAGAGAGGTTTTACATTTGCTAATTCACACCGCAAATGTTCTCAGTAGCCAGGCTGAAGCCAAGACCATGGATAATATCCCTTTTTACCATGTGGGTGGTAGGGGCCCAGGTACTTGTGCCACTTCTGCTGCTTCTCTAGGAGCATTAGCAGGAAGCTAGATTGGAAGTGGAGCAGCTAGGACTTGAACTAATATTCTTTTTATTGTTTTTTTTTTTTTTAAAGATTCATTTATTTTTATTGGAAAGTAGATTTGCAAAGAAGGAGAGACAGACAGAAAGATCTTCCATCCACTCATTCACACCCCAAACGGCTGCCTCGGCCAGAGCTGAGTTGATCCAAAGCCAGGAGACCAGAGCTTCTTCCAGGTCTCCCACTTGGGTGAAGGTCCCAAGGCTTAGAGCTATCCTCTGCTGGTTTCCCAGGCTACAGGCAGAGAGCTGGAGGGGGACTGGAGCAGCCAGGATATGAGCCGGTGCCCATATGGGTTCCTGGCAAGGTGAGGATTTAGACACTAGACTGTCATGCCAGGTCTGAACATGAATTTTTGAAATCCATGAGTTTCGATTCACCCAATTTTTTTTTCATAATATACATTTTCTAGGGGCTTTTTGAAGATCCTTCATATGTATGGATTGCAAATTCTTTTTGTACCACAGTTGGCATTTGGTACAGTGGTTAAGACCTCCCCTGGGATACCTGCATTCCAGATCAAAGTTCCTTAGTTTGGTTCCTGGCTCTGGCTCCTGACCCTGGCTTCCTGCTGAGTCCCTTCGAGACTCTAATAGCTGGCTTTCTGTCACCCGTGTGAGAAACCTGGATCCTATTCCTGGCTCCTAGCTTCCCTATAGCCCAGTTCCAGCTGTTGTATATATTTGGGGAGCAAAAGGAAGGTGAACTTGCTTTCTCTGTATCTCCAACAATAAATCAATTATTATAAAAATTGAGCGCAGCAATGTGGTACAGTGGCTTAAACCATTGCATACCACTTTGGAGTGCTAGTTTAAGCATCAACTGCTCTGCTTCTGATTCAACATTCTGCTAATGCATTGTGGAAAAAACAGATGATGGTTCAAGTAGTTGGATTCTTGCCACCTATGTGAAAGACCTAGATGGAGTTCTGATCTCCTGGCTTCAGCTTGGTTTAGCCTTGGCTGTTGCTGGCATTTGGAAAGTGAATCAATACGTGGAAAAATCTCTCTCTGCCTCTCTGTCACACACACTTGGCATTTCAAGTAGATGAAACTAAATAAGTATTTAAAAAAATTTTAGACTGAAATTAATTTCTTTTAATTCCATTTTCCACAATGTTTAAACTCCCCTTGTAAGTGGAATCATATAATGTGTGACTTTCTGTACTTATTTTATTTGACATATATTTTGTTAAAGATTTACTTATTTTTATTGCAAAGTCAGATATACAGAGAGGAGAAGAGACAGAGTGGAAGATCTTCTGCCCAATGATTCACTCCCCAAGTGACCGCAATGGCTGGAGCTGAGCTAATCCAAAGTCAGGAGCTTCTTCCAGGTCTCCCACATGGGTGCAGAGTCCCAAGGCTTTGAGCTATCCTTGACTGCTTTCCAAGGCTGCAAGCAGGGAGCTGGATGGGAAGCAGGGCTGCTGGGATTAGAAGTGACACCCATATGGGATCCCTGTGTGTTCAAGGTGAGGACTTTAGCTACTAGCTACCACGCTGGGCCTGACATATGGTTTTAAGGGGTTACTCACATTGTAGCATGTATCAGAATTTCTTAAAAAAGATTTATCTATTTTTTTTTTGAAAATGCTGATTTACATAGATAAGAAGACAGCTTTTCTATCACCTGGCTCACTCCCCCAAAATGGCCGCAACGGAGCTTTTTCCAGGTCTCCCATGTGGGTACAGGATCTCATGGACTTTGACCATCTTTCACTGCCCTCCTAGGCCATAAGAGAGGAAATGAATGGGAAGTGGAGCAGCTAGCCCATATGGGATGCTCGTGCTTGAAGGTGGAGAATTAGCCTGTTGAGTCATGGCACTGATCCCCAGAATTTGCCTTTTAAGATGGGGTAATTTACCATTTACTTGCATGTATACACTGTATGTTGGAATAACATACCATTTAGTTGTATGTATATACCACATGTTGCTTATACATTCACTTATGTTGTGCCACTCTCTTTTTGGCCACAAGGAACAAAATGTTCCAAAAGTGATTATATAATGATTTGTTTGAATCCTTGCTTTTAGTTTTTGTTTTTTTTGGGGGGGTACATATTTAAGAGTCAAATTGTCTAATCACATAGTAACTCTAAACAGTTTTTTTTTTTTTTAAGATTTACTTATTTGAAAGGCATAGTTACAAAGAGAGGGTGCTACAGATACAAAGGTCCTCTATCAGCTGGATCACTCCCCAGCAGCTGGGGCTAAGCCGGCCTGAAGTCAGGAGCTTAGAACTAACTCCATCTGGGTCTCCCACATGGCTGGCAGGGATCAAAGGTCAGGAAAATTGAAGTACAAGTGGAGGAGCTGGGACTTGACTCCAAGCACCTGGTGGAGAACGTGGGCATGCCAATAGCAATTTAACCTGTTTGACATGATCACCCTTTATGTTTAGTTTTGAAATATTTTTAAAGATTTATTTATTTACTTGAAAAGCAGAGGTACAGAGGAAAAGACAGAAATCTCCCATCTACTGATTCACTCCCCAAATGACTACAACAGCCAGAGCTGGGCTAATCTACAAAGTCAGGAACAAGGAGCTTTTTCTGGGTCTCCTACGTGGGTGTAGGGACCCAAGCACTTGGGCCAGTTTCCATTGCAGTCCCAGGCATATTAACAGCAGCTAGACAGGAAGTGAAGCAGCTGGGACTTGAACAGGCACTTAATGGGATGTTGATATCACAGGCAGTGACTTTACTTGCTATACCACAGCACTTGCCTGAACTTTAAAAATCTTTTAAAATATATTTATTATTTGAGAAGGAGAAAGAGAGTGCATGCAAGCTTCATTCTCTGGCTCACTTCCCCAGTGTCCACAACAACTAGGGGTTGGGCTGGGCCCTGGGGCCAGAACTGGGAACTAACTGAACCCACGTTTGCCATACGGATGACAGGAACTCCTATTATTTAAGTCATCACTGCCACTTTTCAGGATCTATGTCAGCAGGAAGCTGGTGGTGTTAGGAGCCAGATTCAGGAATCAAATCCAAGCAGATGTGGGATGTGAATATCTTAACGCTAGGCTACATGCCCCTTCACGTGCTTAACTATTTGAGAGCAGTCCACACCTGGTTTTCACAATGGTCGCATGATTCTGTTTCCATCTGCAATGCACAAGTCACATTTTCCCCTTATTCTCATCAACAACTGTTATTTTTCTTTTTTTGCGTAGACATCTTAATGGGTGTGAGATTCCTTTGGAACACAGTGCTCCAGAGGTCTGAGATTTCCAAACTCCCAAGGTCCGCTCCTCCCCTCAGCAACCCGTCAGCCCCTCTGGGCTCTGAAAACTGGCATTTTCCAGGGGCAGCAAAACAACCCGTTGCATATGAGCAGCTAACAGGCTTTTCTCCCGTACCCTTTGGCCTCTGCTCCAGGTTCTGGAGAACTGCCCGTCTCTTTGCTTTTCCTTCTGTAGAGTTCAAGTAAGAAATAAAACAAACTCTAAGAAGACTATATGCTCCATTTCTTTAGACTCACAGTCTTTCAAACTTCTTTTTCCATGTAGTCTTCCAGACCAGAAGTAACTATGCTGACTTTACGAGAACCAGCTATGGCTTTAACCTGCCACTGACCTCAGAGTTAAAACAGCACCCAGAGGATTGGGCAAAATTGCTTGTTGGTCCCATCAGGCTCTGGAGGCGGGTAGCGGGGACAGCTTACAGTATTCCGGCCACTACCCCTAAGCTATGTGAATCAGGCACCTCGCTTGCCCCTTCCTTTGCTGAGGCTTCTATTCAGTGACTTGGGTCTCCAAGACAGACGCTGGGTATAGTGATTCACCTCCTGCGTGATCCTTATGACTCTTCAAGGGGAACTTAGGGACCTGGAATTTTGGTCAGAATTTTCGGTTCATATTCCCAGAACTCAGGATCTCTGGGGGCAATATTTGTTTATATTGTTTAACACTTACATCCTCTCTATGGACCTCTGATGTCAGGAGCAGGCACATGAAACCTGTCTTATAGGTCTATGTCAAACCTGGACCCCGGGGTTGTATGCATCCTGGGCTTTGTTTTAGTTCAGGCCTCACTCCTTTGCTTAAAGGTACCTGATGTGAATTTCCTTTTTTCTTTCAGTCACTTCTATCTTCTGCAAAAGCAGGTGGAAAAAATGTCCTTCTATATTCCCCAACAGGGAAAACAGGACCATGGAGGGAAATGACTCAAGCAGGTTCACAGATGGAGTCAGCAACCAAGCTAAGAGTAGAGCTCTGGTTTCTGACTCCAAAACCACAGCCCTCACCAAGCAGCTGCCTCCTTCCTCAAGAGGAAGCTTTAAATCATGCTTGCAGATGTGCCCTTTGGCCTTGAACAGGTACCATGGGCATTGAACCATGGAACTTAATAGTAGCTACTGGAATTGGTTAGTTCTTGCCTGTTGAATCCTTGAGACTTAAAATATGGATTCCCTTGTAGAGACCTTATTTATTTATTTACTTATTTTTATGTATGTATGTATTTATTTTTGTTGCAAAAGCATATTTACAAAGAGGACAAAGGTAAAGATCTTCCATCCACTGGTTCATTTCCCAAGTGGCTGCAATGGCCAGAACTGAGCTGATCAGAAGCCAGGAGCCAAAGTTTTATCTGGGTCTCCCCTGTGGGTGTAGGGTCCCAAGGCTTTGGGTCATCCTTTACTGCTTTCCTAGGTCATAAGCAGGGAGTTGGATGAGAAGTGGAGCAGCTAGCACAAGAATAGGTTCCCGTATGGGATCCCAGCGTGTGCAAGGTAATAAATTAGCCAATGAGTCATTGCACCGGGCCCAGAGACCTTGTTAAAAGTAATAATTAAAAAAAACACCCCAAACTTAGTTATTTGAAAGACAGCGTTACAGACAGAGAGGAAGATAGAGTGATTTTCCACCCATAGATTCACCTCCCAAAGGGCTACAACAGTTGGAGCTGAGCCAGGCTGAAGCCAGGAGCTTGGAACTTCATCTGGGTTTCTCATGTAGATGGCAAGAACCCAAGCACTTGGACAATCTTGCAGTGTGTTCCAAGGCACCTTAGCAGGAAGTTAGATTGGAAGTGAGCAGCTGGGGCCTAGACCTGCTGCATCACAAAACTGACTCCCATTGTAGAGACCTTTAAAGGAACTTCCTAAGACTCCTTCTAAAGCAAAACACATGAACCCCAAATTTAGAAAAACAAGGGCTCCTATGACCATCTCTACGGAATTGTGGGTAAAGCTGCCCCTGGTGGTCTGGCATCCCCTTTGGGGACTGGTTTGAATCTCAGCCACTCCACTTCTGCCTGGGAAAGCAATGAAGCATGGGCCAAGGGCTTAGCCCCTGCACCCATGTGGGAGACCCAGAAGTTCCTGGCTCCTGGCTTCAGATCAGTTCTGCTCCAGCCAATGTAACCATTTGTGATGTGAGCTGCTCTTCCTGGTGCTGGATCAGAAACAAAGCAGGGCCCGGCGGCGGGGCCTAGTGGCTAAAGTCCTTGCCCTGAACATGTTGGGATCCCATATGGGCACCGGTTCTAATCCCAGCAGCTCCACTTCCCATCCAGCTCTCTGCTTGTGGCCTGGGAAAGCAGTTGAGGACGGCCCAAAGCCGTGGGACCCTGCACCCATGTGGGAGACCCGGAAGAAGTTCCTGGATCCTGGCTTCGGATCGGCCGTTGTGCTCACTTGGGGAGTGAATCATTGGACGGAAGATCTTCCCGTCTGTCTGTATATCTGACTTTCCAATAAATAAATGTTTTTTTTTTTTTTTTTTTAAAAAAGAAACAAAGCAGCCAGGAATCAAACCAGTGCTCTGACAAGGGATGCTAACGTGACACATGCCACCTTAACGTGCTATATCACAAAAATTGGTCCCCCAGTTCATCTTTTTTGGATCTAGAAACTCTCTAATTTAGTCACTAAGGTTCTACTGCATTTATGGCCAGTGGTCAGTTTAATGCTTAACAGCTTCTTGACAAATTATAGTGAAAATATACTTAACGTAAAATATACCATCTTAAACATTTAAGAAAAGATTTATTTACTTATTTTTATTGGAAAGGCAGATCAGATTGATGGAGAGAAGGAGATAGAAAGCTTTTCCATCTGCTTGCTCATTCCCCAAACGGCCATAACAGTCAGAATTGGGCTAATCCAAAGCCAGGAGCCAGGAGTTCTTCAGAGTCTCTCATGTAGGTGCAGGGTTCCAAGGCTTTGGGCCATCCTCTACTGCTTCCCCAGGCCATAAGCAGGAAGCTATATGCGAAGTAGAGCAGCTGGGACACAAACTGATGCTCATATAGGATCCCGGTACTTTCAAGGCGAAGATTTAGCCATTGAGCCATCTCACCCAGTAGGTCTAAACAAGCTTAAGCATACAGTTCAGCAGTGTTAAGTACATTCCTTTTATTATATAACACATGCCAGAATATTTTCATACATTTTTTCCTTCCTTCCGTTACTTCCTTCATCTTATTCTTTTCTTTTCTTCCTTTCTTCCTCCCTCTCTTTCTTTCTTTCTTTCTTTCTTTCTTTCTTTCTTTCTTTCTTTCTTTCTTTCTTTCTTTCTTTCTTTCTTTCTTTCTTTCTTTCTTTCTTTCGGAAAGGCAGATAAGATTTGCAGAGAGAAGGAGAAATGGAGAGAAACAGCTTCTATCTGCTGGTTTACTCTCCAAAAGGCTGTTAACAGCCGGAGCTGAGCTGATCTGATGCCAGAAGCCAGGAGCTTATTCCAGGTCTCCCATGTGGGTGCAGGATCCTAAGGCATTGGGCTACCCTTGACTGCTTTCCCAGGCCACAATCAGGAAGCTGGAAGGAAATAGATCAGCTAGGACATGAACCTGCGCCCATATGGGATCCTGGTGCATACAGGTTGAGGATTTAGCCATTGAGCCACCACACTGGGCCCCAGAAAATTGTCATCTGAAGCTCTGTGTTCATTATACAATAACTCCAAGTTTCTCTTCCCACAACCCAACAAGTCTACTTTCTTTATCTATGATGTAACTTGACTGCTCCATAAACTTCATATAAATGGAATTATACAGTATTTGGTTTTTGAATAGATTGTTTCACTTACATCATATCTTAAGTGGTTATGTGATAGTATGTGACAGGATTTTTTAAATTAAAAAACACTTTCATAGTTGTATTTAGTGCCTGGCGGCGGGGTCTAGCAGCTAAAGTCCTTGCCTTGAACAAGCCCGGGATTCCATATGGGCGCCGGTTCTAATCCCAGCAGCTCCACTTCCCACCCAGCTCCCTGCTTGTGGCCTGGGAAAGCAGCTGAGGACGGCCCAAAGCTTTGGGATCCTGCACCCATGTGGGAGACCCGGAAGAAGTTCCTGGATCCTGGCTTCGGATCGGCATAGCATCGGCCATTATGCTCACTTGGGGAGTGAATCATTGGACGGAAGATCTTCCTCTCTGTCTCTCCTCCTCTCTGTATATCTGACTTTCCAATAAATAAAGAAATCTTTAAAAATAAATAAATAAATAAATAAATAAAAAAGGCTGTATTTTTAAATTTATTTGAAAGAGTGACAGAAGAGGAAAGAGAGGGAAAGAGAAAGAAAGAGCTTTTCCTGGTGCTGGTTCACATCCCAAATGTTTACAACAGTATTTTTTTCACCAAGCTGAAGTTAGGTTCTAGGAGCCACATGTTTCATCTAAAGTGTACCACATATTTGGCATGAACCAAAAGCACCTGCACCATTATCTGCTGTCTCCAGACACATCGGAGGATACTGGATCAGAAGCAGAGTAACTGGAAGTTGAACTAGGCGCTGGGATATGACATACAGGTGTCTCAAGTGGCAGCTTAACTTACTACACCACAATGACTGCCTCACAGAAGGAGGCAGACACAGAGGTATTACATTCTCTGATTCACTTTCCAAATGTTGTATCAGCTGGGGTCAGACCAGGCCAAAGCCAAGATCCCAGAACTCAACACAGACCTCCCACCTGCGTGGCAGGGACTAAATCACTTGAACCACCATTACCTGCTGACTCCAAGTGTGTGCATTACAGGGAGCTGGGATCCAAAAGGGAGCTAGGACTGATACTAAGGCAATCAATCCAGTATGGGATGCAGCATCCCAAGAATGATCTTCAATACTGCCAACACCCACACGACTTCCTTTCTTTGAAGAGTGAATAATGGTTCACTGTTTGTAGATGTCATGTTTTGTTTATTCATTCATCTGCTGATGGACTTTTTTGGGGTTATTTCTGTCTCTGGGCTACTAAGCAGTTCTGTTATGAACATAGATGGGTAAATATTTCATGGAGATCTTGCTTTCACTTCCTTTGGTTACATAGTCAGACTGGAACTGTTGGATTATTGGTAGTTCTAGTTTTTTGAGGAACTGACATATGGTAGTTGTCTTTTTTTTTTTTAAGGATTTATTTATTTTTATTGCAAAGTCAGATACACAGAGAGGCAGAGAAACAGAGAGGAAGAACCTCTGTCCAATGATTCACCCCCCAAGCAATCACAACAGCTGGAGCTGAGTCGATCCAAAGCCAGGAGCCAGGAGTTCCTCTGGGTCTCCCATGCAGATGCAGGGTCCCAAGGCCTTGAGCCATTTTTGACTGCTTTTCCCAGGCCACAGGCAGGGAGCTGGATGGGAAACAGTGCTGCTAGGATTAGAACTGGTGTGACATGGGATCCCAGTATATTCAAGGTGAGGACTTTAGCTACTAAGTTACCATGCTGGGCCCAGTTGTGCTATTTTGTAAATTCACCAGTGATGTCAATTTCTCTATATTCACCAACAGTTATCATTATTTTCTGCTTGTGTAGGGCTTTATGTATTTTATTTTATTTTATTTTATTTTTTGTTGGAAATGCTGATTTATAGAAAGATAGACACAGAGAAAAAGATCCTGTCTGCTGGTTCACTCCTTAAGTAGCCGCAACAGCTAGAGATGAGCCAATCTGAAGGCAGAAACCAGGAGTCTACTCCAGGTCTTCCACATGGGTGCAGGGTCTCAAGGCTTTGGGCCATCCTTGACTGCTTTCCCAGGCCACAAGCAGGGAGCTGGATGGGAAGTGAAACAGTTGGGACATGAACTGGTGCCCATATGGGATCCTGTAACGTGTAAGGTGAGGATTTAGCCACTAAAACATAGTGCCTGGCCCCATTTATTTATTTTTTAAAGATTTACTTCTTTATTTGAGAATGCATATCAAGAAATCTTATATTTTTTTGTTCACTGCCCAAATAACTGCAATGGCCAGAGCCAGGCTGGTCTGAAGTCAGGAGCCAGGAGCTTCTTCAAGGTCTCCCACATGGTACAGGGAACAACATTTGGGCCATCTTCTATTGAGTTCCCAGAAACATTAGCAGGGTTGGACTAGAAGTGGCACAGTCAGTAGTTGAACAGGATAAGATGCCTGTGCTGTAGGTTTCAGCTTTACCTGCTACATTACAGCACTAGCTTCTGTGTTGTTTTTAATAATAACAATTTTTGTGGGGCTAGTGCTATCGTTCAACAGGCTAATCCTCTGCCATGCAGTGTTGGCATTCCATATGGGCACTGGTTCATGTCTTGGCTGTTCTGTTTCCCATCCAGCTCCCTCCTAATGCCCTAGGAAAGCAGCAGAGGATGGCTTGAGACCTTGGGCCACTGTACCCATGTAGGAGACCTGGAAGAAACTCCAGGCTCAGGGGTTTGAACTTCGGGCATTTGGAATACTTTTTGGTTGACTGATTGAACTGATCATCTTGAACTGAGATAATTATTTTAGAACTTGAGGGCCCAGTGTAATAGCTTAGCAGCTGAAGTCCTCACCTTGAATGCACCAGGAACCCATATGGGTGCAGGTTTGCAACCCAGCAGCCCCACTTCCCATCCGGCTCCTTGCTTGTGGCCTGGGAAAGCAGTCTAGGGTGACCCACAGCCTTTGAACCCTGCACCCGTGTGGGAGACCCAGCAGAAGCTCCTGGCTCCTGTCTTTGGATTGGCTTAGCTCTGATTGTTGCGGTCACTTCGGGAGTGAATCAGCATATGGACGATCTTCCTCTCTGTATATCTGATTCTCCAATAAAAATAAATAAATCTTTTTTTTAAAGATTTATTTTTATTATTATTTTTTTATTGGAAAGGCAGATATACAGAGAGGAGAGACAGAGAGGAACATCTTCCGTCCGATGATTCACTCCCCAAGTGCCGATGCTATGCCGATCCAAAGCCAGGAGCCTCTTCTGGGTCTCCCATGCGGGTGCAGGGTCCCAAAGCCTTGGGCCGTCCTTGGCTGCTTTCCCGGGCCACAGGCAGGGAGCTGGAAGGGAAGCGGGGCTGCCGGGATAGAACCGGTGCCCATATGGGATCCTGGGCGTGCAAGGTGAGGACCTTTAACCACTTGCGCAATAAATTAATCTTAAAAAAAAAACTTGAGTAGAATTTTCTTTTTAAATAAAGCTGACAGCCACATTCCAGACTGAGCCAATCTTTAGGATATCATGCAATGATCAGATAGTCTGTATAAGGATAAGATTTTGCATTTAACTCAGAAGCTGCTTGCTGGGCACAGCTCTATCCAACCTGCAAATGCACAACATCCCAGAACTCCAACTCAAATGAGGTGGAATGAGAAAACCCCAGGAATAAAGCACCACCACCATAACGAACAAAAAACTGATCTTGAAAAGCTCATAGGAGAGGCAGTACAGCAATTTTGAGGAAACCTTACACATAGAAAAATACTAGTAAGCAGGTATTCCCATGTCCGATTTGTTCTAATCTCTATTTAGTTTCCTCCAATTTTCTGGAGTCTTAAGGGAAACAATTCCTCATCCACAGCCATGACATTGATACCTCAAGTTCTTTTAGTCTCTGTAGACAAGTCCCTGCATTTAGCCACCCATTTGGCATTTAAAAAATGAAGCTATCATAGGAATCTAAAAAAAAAAAAAAGAAAGAAAGAAAGAAAAGAGCAAATACAAAAGCATTGAAGCAATTAACTTTCTGAGAATAGTCTCTTTGACAAAATTGCCTCGGGTGGTTCAGTTGGCACAAGGCCCTCAAGTGTACATCCCCTTCCTTGATTCATCCCAGTCTGGGCAACTCAGCTCAAAGTCTACCCTGCAGGCTAGCTCTTTCCCACCTGTGTTCTCCTCTGAACTGCATCTTAGAACATAAGGTTTAAGCAGAAGCATTAGCACATAGAAAATTGGTGGTTTAACTGATTATTCCCCAGTGCAAAAACAAACCAACACTCCCTAGACATGCATTGGCATATGGGGAAAAGGTGACTATTTTGGGGGGGGTTGATGTTGGGAATCTCCTGTAATTAATTTAAGAATCAGATTCTTAGGCATCGCCCTGGAGCTGATGAGTCAGAATTTCTAGGACAGTAATTTGAAAATTTGAATATGAGTTTTGTTGTAAGTTTGGAAAACATAACACTAGCACTTATTACTTATTTCAGATATTTGGGGACCTACTCAAGACATCTCTTTTTCTTCAGGGTGGGGTGAAGAGGCAGCATTACTGCAGTAAACGTCAGGCACTTTCCAAAGGAACAAATTTAGGCTTCACTGGTCAGGTACTGGCTATGTGACCCTGGGCAAGTTCTTTAAACCTCAGCTTCCCTAATCTATAGAGGAGGGATGCCACTGTCTCTCCTTCACTGAGAACTGAATAAGGCAATTTACACAGAACTGTTAGCTTAAGGTTTGTTGAATACAAACATGTCCAATAAACCAGCATGATTGTTACTTCTCCACAGGAAAATCCTAGGATGTTTTCATCAAATCAATATGGGGGAACAATGGTTGTGGAAAAAGAAGGCAGTGTGGACAATTCCTGGAATCCACACCAATACATAAGCTCAGCCCAAACCCCAGTGATCACTTCTGTGTCTAGACTCAGTATATACAACTGTGGCTGGCTGCATCAATCAAAAGATTTTTTTTTTTTAAATTTGGAGTCTGGCTCCACTCACCCAGGCAGGAATGCAGACATAACTTTGACAGCTGGAGCTCTTGAGGGATGCAACCATGGGTTAGAAATAGAAAGATTCCCCACTAAAAGGAAGGGGCCTCCATCTTCCTGACTCAATGTGATACTGCCTCACAGACAGTTCTCCAAATCCTAGAATCAACCGCTCTGGGTGTGGGTTCTCACTCTACTGTTTACTTACAGTGTGGCATCAGGGAAATTGCTAGCACTCTTTAAGTCTCTGTTTTCTCATGCATGAAGTATGTTTTTGATGGTACCTTTTAAAAAGGCATTGTTAAGATTTTAAAAGAAGGTAACTATCATGTAGATAGGAGTTGGATACTCTTACGATGATCTTTTTGTAATAACTATGATCTTGGAAAAAACAGACATCTTTTTCTCTATTTCCTGCCTCACTTTCTGCTCTCAATAACCTAAAGGCAATCAAGGAACCTCCTGGCTAGCAGAACACCCCCACACTGTTGCTCCCTCCACTCTGTATACACGCCTACCTCCCAGAGCGCCTGCATTGTCCCTACTCCTTTCCCCACGAACAGCCATGCATTTAGTCCTATGATGATTTCTAAAAGGCGAATGTCTGCTCCCAAGAGGTGGATATCCCTAAACCCTCTCTGCTGCTTAGAGAAAAGGAACATTTCCTGCAGGGGAGAAGGAAGACAATGAGGCAGAGCAGGGATGGAGTGTGGTCAGGAAGGGAGGAACTGAAGATTAAGAATAGGAGAGAGGAGGATGGAAATGTGTCATGAGATTTTTCAAAAAATTTATAAATTCTGAACCTCATCATTTTTGGTGATGAACTCTGATGATTCACTTCCCTTTGTTCGCCTCTGTTTTCCTCTCTGTGGAGTAGAAAGGGAAGTGTTTGCCCTTGTTTAAATGCTGGAAGAATATAGAATCCAGCTTGGGAGATCCATGAGCATATCCTATGAGCCGTAAATGTTAATACTGGTTTCTTCTTAACAATATACTTCAGCATTTCAGTTCCTGGCTGAACATATTTATTAAATGTCCTTGACTTATTGGTGATTTTCAGTAAACCCATCTTTTCTGATTTTCTGTGTGATTCCTTTGCTCTAAGAGCCCCTTTATCTCCAGATAAGTGCTCATGGCTTTGCAGCATGACAACCTGAGCACGAAGCAGAAGTTTCAGGACTGGAGTCTGGTTTTGGTTATTGGAAGGGGATTCAGAATTCAGATAAGTCTGGAAAATCATGACAAACACTCCTTTAAGGGAAAAAAGCTCCTGACATAAAAAGTAACCAGGTTTGGGTTAAAAACAAAGAAAAATTTGGCAAAGGCTCAAAATATTCATGCAGAGGTCCAAGCTGACTGGGCTGGGTAGGGCTGGAAATTTGGCCAGAGATGGTGAGGCCTGAAAGAGTGAGGAAGGTTAGGGGGTTATAGGCTGAAGCTGGAGAGGCAGTCTGCTGTTGGTGATGCTGTTGATGACAAAGTGTAACCTCAGGGTCTAGCCCCTGGGCTCACTGCTTTCCATGAGTAAGCAAGTAAGTATGTGGCTTCCTTCCACCCGGTTCCACAGGCCACTGGGGCCCAGCAGCACCGGCAACTCCCCTATCATGTTACAGGCCCAGATGTGGCTTATAGTGCCTGTGGCTGCCAGGCCAGCTTTGTTCTTAACAGTAAATATTAAGAGAAGAGAGTACTCAAACGCAAGGGAGCCATGTGACCAGGTTCAATGTCTGCTTTCCAGAAGTGTCCAGGGGTCTGTTTGCCCCATGTGTAATAGGGAAAGAGAAGAGCTTCAGGCCACACAGACACAACAGAGAGGAGGAGGAGAGAGCGGAGTCAGGTCTGTGGGGGTGAGCACTACATGCAGCTGTGTGTCCCAACTGCCTGGTTGCTGGGAATTGCTGGCCAAGGACACAGCATCCCTATTTAATTGGAATCTTGGAATGGACTCCAGCCTGACTTGGTTTTTGGGATCAATACAACCAGCAAGGAAATCAGGCACACAGGATAGGAATCACAAGATTCATCCTTAAATATTTCTAGTATCTAGAACTGTGCCTGACACACAGTAGGTTCATGAAGAATGCTGAATGAATGAAGGCATGAATGAACACATTCACCCACAAGGGTGATCTCATTTTAGTCTGTAAAGTGGAGCTTGGGCAGGGCAGGTGTTAATTTCATTTTAGAGGTAGGAAAGCAGAGTCAGAAGAATTAAGTGACTTGTTGAGATTATTTAGCTTGGATGTGAAAGCCTCCAGGTTAGCAACTGTGACCTTTCTATAGTACTGAGCAGAATGGTCTTAGTATAGCAACCTAGAAATGCATCCTATGACTCAACGTGAATCTCCTGTTGGTTCCTGCTGATTAGAAAACAGCCCTTTGGAAAAAAAAAACCAAAAAACCAGTCCTTTGGGGGCTCCATTTCCTGGTCAAAATCTCAGGCCTAGATTCAGACATGCTACCCTTCTTCCCTGCGTGCCTCACATTTGCCTGCCTCTTAGAAGCAGCTTCTGGGAGGGAGACCCTAACTCACACCTAACTCATCAGACTGGACCTGAGATACAGAGGCAGAGTTGGTGGCTTTCCTCCTGGAATCAAGAAACGAATGATGTCATTCTCTCACTCCCTGCAGAAGCTGTAACCTAAAGGGCATTTAGGAGCCCAGTGCATAAGCCCAAGCAGTGTTTCTGGAAGGAGGTCTCCAAAGCCAATAGGAGAGTTTCCTTGAACTGAAAAATATCAACTGGTCCTTTTCTTCACAGTATTCTGTCTCTCCTGGACACTGTGAGGTATGAAGCATGAGAACAAGAGTTAGAAGATCTGAGTTCCAGTACTGGCTTTCCACCATCACTCATGTGACATCACCTCATTTTCTTGATTTGCATGCAAATAATATTCCCAGTCCATAACACAAGATCAAGGTCGTGAGTTTGATATACAGAGCACAAAATGCAATGTGTATGAACTAAACTGACATTTTGGGATTTGCTTATTGTTTATTATCCTTGTCTATGTTTTAGAAGAACAGTGGATTTTCTACTAGTTGAATCCTTTATTTAGTGTAGGGTTAGGCTCCTGTTTAAAGTATATTGAAAGTATGCTATTGTAAAAATTCAAACAAAAATTAAAGAGAGGATACAGTAGGAAGTAGCTTTATACTTTTAAAAGTGTACATATGATATACATGAAATTTATTCCCTATATACAAGTAAAAAATAAAAAGAGGAATGTTTTACATCAAAGTGCCTTTAAACACAAGAAAGTGTACAAACACAAATAGCAGAAGCTAGTGCTATTTTTTAGGACAAGAAAAAAACAATGGGGAGGATGGAAAGCCTTCAGGCTGCGTTCAAACTCTGTTCCTATTCGATTTTGATTCATTCACAGTAGAGCACCTAGATGAGCCAGACAGGTAGCAAGCAGGGAGGGTCAGATGGAAACACATAAAATGCAACCTTTGCTCTCAGAAAACGAAGTCTAGCAGGGACCACATACCGCAGGATAGACACAGAGATTTCAGAGAGTACCAACGGTCAGCAAGTAGAAAAGGAAGTTCTGTGCAGAGTTGGAGGCTCTACGATTGTTCACCCAGGTGAAGTGGGTGGGAGGATGTGGGGCTGCATAACGGTCTCTGAGCCTCTTTTTACAGGAGGAAATGAGGTCATTTCACTCTGAAAGAATCAGCATGACAGCCTCTAGCCAAGTAATCTGGAGTCATGAGAACTGCTGGGGGAGCAATGTGAATCACAGCAGGCTGCTGGGAATTTCCTAATATCTACCCTAAGAGTTTCGGGGTAAGTCCTCAGGCTGTAACCTTTCTGTTTACATTTTGTTCACGTTTATTTACAATTAATGGGCTCTCAGATCCAAATAAAACTGGCCATGGATTTCAAGAGGAAGTTGTAAGACTGTTTCTGAGACCTACAATGCTTTCCATATAGTTGTCCCCTGGGAGGCTGGTGGCTCAAGGACACAAAAAAACTAAACTTTAGAGGAGGATGGGTCACTACTTGTCTAAAGCACAATAGAAGATTTGCACATTCCCCATTCTGATTCTAGCTTCCTGAGTTCTCCTGGGTGGAACAAAAGGGCCTTTCTCCTTCCAGGCCTCTTAGCTCTTTTTCTGTCTTCCTTCTGCCCATCTCAAATGTACCCAGTCTTAAGGTGCAGGTTTGCAAGGCAGCAAAATGCTGGATGCTTATACAAAGAAATGGACCAAACTTTGGGCCCCTATTGAATTCCAGAGACTCAGTTTCCTCACTGTGGAGCCAATACTTTTGGGTGGCATCAATGTGACCCCAGGATCTAGTTTCTGACACTCGTGGACAAGAGATGGAGAGGTGACTAAATCAGAATCCCTACTAAGCTCCCCTTCCCCCACTTGTGTTAGAGATGTGTGTGTGTGTGTGTGTGTGTTTGCAGAAATGTGTGCATTCTCAGCCATGGAAGTAGGGTGGAGTTTTCATTTATACACCCTCAGATGCTTTAGAAGTCAACTTCATTTGATACACCATTGTTTTTATCTTACAGAAGCAAGGACCCATGAGGAAGTAGAATACTAAATACACATGCATTTTAGTGGCTGGGTGATACAGGGATATGTTTTTAAAAACTCAAACTGGGGCCAGAGATGTGATGTAGCTGATGTGGCAGAAGGGCATCTACTGCCTGAGTACCATTTTGAGTCCTAGCAGCACTCTGTCCTATCCAGCTCCTTGCTAATGTGCCTGGGAAAGCAATGGGAGATGGTCCAAGCAAGCGCCTTAGTCCCTGCCCCCCAGGGGGAGATTCTACTCAGAAGTGAGAACAAAACTTCCTACACAGCCATAATTTACTGTCAACATTGATAAGGTTTTATCATTCTGCTGTTTTTATCAACCAACTGTATCCTGTCCAGGCAAATAAATGAATTATTTATTATGGGAGCTTCCCAAAGACTTATCAACTCTTTTATAGGAAGTATCCATGATTTGTGCCCTAAGTCTTTGTTCCCACAATCCCTCAATATCATAACTACTAGCCTCAACTTACTTTCTTTTTTTAAAAGAATTATTTATTTTTATTACAAAGTCAGACATACAGAGAGGAGGAGAGACAGAGAGGAAGATCTTCTATCTGACGATTCACTCCCCAAGTGAGTGCAATGGCCAGTGCTGCGCTGATCTGGAGCCAGGAGCCAGGAACCTCCTCCAGGTCTCCCACATGGGTGCAGGGTCCCAAGGCTTTGGGCCATCCTCGACTGCTTTCCCAGGCCACAAGCAGGGAGCTGAATGGGAAGTGGAGCTGCTGGGATTAGAACCGGTGCCCATATGGGATCCCAGCACGTTCAAGGCGAGGACTTTAGCTGCTAGGCCACCACACCGGGCCCAGCCTCAACTTTCAAAAGTCTCCACATGGGGGAATGCACCATAAAGTAGCAAGTTAAGCCTCTGCTGGGATGCCATCATCCCATATGGGTGTCAGTTCCTCTCCAGACTTTTCTGCTTCTACTCCAGCTTCCTGCTAATGTGCTTGGGAAAGCAGGGAAGATGACCCAAGTGCTTGGGCACCTGTACCCATACACAAGACCCGGTAATTGTTCTAGGCTCTGGCAGATGGAAGCCCTCTGGCAGACGGAAGCCCTCTCTCTGTGTCTCTCCTCTCTCTGGAACTTTACAAAAAAAAATAAATATTTTTTAAAAGGAAGAAAAAAATGCCCCCATTTTCAATGACCAACCTTGAATCAAACTGCAAACTCAGGAAAGCCTAATCTTGCCTCTATTCCTCTGACATCACTATAAACTCCCTAACCTCCTGCAAGCAATCAGCTGAGCCTTGTCTTATGCACTGGTTTTGTTGGTAACGGCTGGGGACCTGAAATCCCCTGTTGGCAGGTATTTTTGTGCCTGTGTCATGGAGCGGATGTCACGTACCTTTTTCACGCTGACAGCCGTCATAGCTACAGGAGTTGTGGACTCTGCTCCTATATATTCAGGAATCTGAATCACTGGGCAGGTGGGGGCTGAAGGTGGAAAGGTTGGGGAAGAACTGATTACAAAACTGGGGAAGCCTTCAGAGTTGGGAAGGCATTTCCTGGGTGCCTTTTCTCTGCCAACTCGGAGCGCCCTGCTCTGGAGCGGGCGCTGGGCTATGCGATTGGGAAGCAGAGTGGAGACTTTATACCAGAGCCCTCGTTCAGACTCTCCTAGTCTCCTTCGCTCGCTCTTTGTTAAAGTTTTTGAAAGTGCACCGGGTCCAGGTCGCCGTAATCCGCAGGGAAAGAAGAGGGCGGGGAAGTAAGGCTGATGATTATGGCTGGGGCGGGGCTGCGGCTGGGGCGGATCTTCAAATACTGCCGGCGTTCCTTGGCCATCCGCAGAACGCGGAATCTGGAGCCCTGGTTCCCTCCTGAGAGTCCGCCTTTATCCGCAGCACTGGTCCACGTCCTCCAGCCACAGCCACTGGTGAGCACCGGATAGGCCGAAGAGCACCCAGCGTGATGCACTGGGGCCCTGGCTCCCGGGAACCTCCCTTCCCCCTACTACGGGCTGCCCTGACTGTGTCCGGCTGGCAGTTGCTGCTCCCAGTCCCATGTGTGTCCAGGCGGGTTCAGGTCTAGACTAGGAGCCCCCAGACAGGAGAGATGGCAGGGTTTGGGGAGCCTGGTCACTGTGGGCTCGGCCTGCAGGAATTCGGGCTCTTCTGTGCTGCAGTAACCCACCCGGGCTGCCTTTTGGCTTCTCAGCTTCTTGCCCTGACTTCTCCTTCCATTGCAGAACCGCCGTCTGGAGCCTTTACCTCATCACCATGAGACTCCTGCTGGTATGCCTGCTCAGCAGCACCCTGATTGTGAGCGACTCGGAAGTGAGTGCCTTTTCTGCTTTGTCTTTGGCCGCAGAAGGGGATTTGCAGGACCCCCGAGAGAGCCAGAGGAAAGGAGGGGTTGCATGGGGCGTGGAGTCGTCTGGATTCCATTACCATCCTAGCCAGACTCCTTGGAGGGAGCAGGACAGGTGTGGCAATGGGAGCCTTAAGAACCAAGGGACCTTGTGCTGTGGGCAAGGACATAACGATGCACAGGGACTGTTCCAGTGTGCGAGCGCCTGGTATGTGTAGCTCGCGTGGCTCAGTCCCTTTTGCCCTGCTGGAAATGCATGATGTTTCATTTGGAGGTTGGTTAGATATGAACAGGGCGAGGGGAGAGGGAGCTGGATGGAAGAGTGGACATGGGAATAGAGTCAGTTTATCCTCATCCTGGACTCTCGGGAGCATGATACCTTTGGTGACCTGTCCTTCTCTCCCCCCGCCAACCTCTTCCAGGGAAGCAATGAACTTCACCGAGTGTCTGATGCTTGTAAGTATCCACCCCTTGCACAGCAGCTAGCTGCACACACATCTTGGAGAAGCCTTAGAGGGCAGCTGCTCCCTCTCCTTGGCTGCTGGATGCTGCCCTTCCCAACCCTCTCTGCCTCCCCTTTGCTCCAAGCTCCTTGCTTACCCTACCTTTGTACTCTCCAGCACACTGCAGCTGTCTGAATGGAGGAAAATGTGTGTTCTACAAGTACTTCTCCAACATCTGGCGGTGTGACTGTCCAAAGAATTTCCAAGGAGAGCACTGTGAGATAGGTATGGGCATCCTGGCTCTAACCTGGAAGAGGGGGCACAAGAGATTCTGGGGCAGTGAGAAATGGGTGGGATGCAAGAGCAGGCAGGGGTTAGGAGCCAGAGAAAGGTTGGGTGACATCTTCCTCCTGATGTGGTTGGTACATACAGCTAAACATAAACACAAGTGCAAAGAATTTCACGAAGCAGTGGCTGCACCAATGGGGGCTGGGGATGGAAGGAGATGGTTTGTAGTGTATTCTGCCTCATCTAAAACTTTTTTTATCTGTAAAATGTCTACCACAAATATTCCCCTCTTCTAACATTCTCTTGTCCTCATATTCTGTAGATAAACTAGAAACCTGCTATCACGGGAATGGCCACTCTTATCGAGGAAAAGCCAATACTGACATCATGGGCCGGCATTGCCTGGACTGGAACTCTCATGCTGTCCTAAAGAAAACATACAATGCCCAGAGTTCTAATGCCCTTCATCTGGGCTTGGGGAAGCATAATTACTGCAGGTGAGAGAATGGGTAGTAAGAACCAGGAGCCCTCCCTATAGCTTCACAATAGCTCTTATTACCAACACCCTATACTCCCATAGTGCCAGTCAGGGTATGAGAAATGTGAGGTTTTTGGTTGAATTTTTGCTGGAGAGGAGGATGCAGGGAAGACATTCTGGGTTGGAATGACTTTCCCTGCCTCTCTGTGTTGCCAGGAATCCAGACCACCAGAGGAGGCCCTGGTGCTACGTGCAGGTGGGCCTACGCGTGCTTGTCCAAGAGTGCAAGGTGCAAGAGTGCTCTGTTGGTGAGTTCACTGACCAGTGGAGTGCAAGAGGACGAATTCATGTGTCCTCTTCTTCCATTGCAGAAGGGGTGAGGAGGGAGGTCTGCCTGAGTGGGCTGTTTTTGCCTACCTGCCTTCCCTAAGACACCTCTCTCTTTCTCCTTCAGGAAAAAGGCCTACCCCTACTCCCAGTAAGCTGGAGTTTCAGTGCGGCCAGAAGGCTCTGAGGCCCCGCTTTAAGATTGTTGGGGGAGAATTCGCCACTATTGAGAACCAGCCTTGGTTTGCAGCCATCTACAGGAAGCACCGGGGAAGCAATGACACTTACTTGTGTGGTGGCAGTCTCATCAGTCCTTGCTGGGTGGTCAGTGCCACACATTGCTTCATGTAGGTCCCTCTCTTTTCTCTCTGACCCTCCTCCTCTGCCACCCTCAAACACATCCCTTCCTTTTTTTTTTCCCAGAAAAGGGGTCTACTGCAATTGTTTCTCATTCACTCCATGTGGCCCTGGCCTTGGGGACAAGTCATGCTTTGTAGCCACTATCATGGGGGGCAGGAATTGATAGGGACTCATGGGATCAGGTTTTTCTGACAAGTCTCACCTCCCACAGCAATAACCCAAAGAAGGAGAACTATGTTGTCTACCTGGGTCGGTCCAGGATCAACTCCATGACACCTGGGGAAATGAAGTTTGAAGTGAAGCGACTCATCTTGCATGAAGGCTATAGTGCTGATTCGCTGGCTCACCACCACGATATTGGTGAGTGGAAAGCTCTCATCTACCCTGATAATGATGGCTGGGGAAAGAGCATCCAAAGGACCTAATGGGAGGCTCAAATTGGTGGGGGCGGGGAAAGGACACTTTAAAACCACCGCTTTACACAACAAGGGGAGCAGTGGGAAGATGTGAGAGAGAAATAGACAAGAACCACAGTGCTCTTCTATAAAGACCGTGAACTTCCCCCAACAGGTGCCTCTATTGAGTGGAAATAGCTCTATCAGCATACGGTTTGGGCTAGGAATGTCTTGTTCTTGCAAATTACAAGAAAGTGTTCTTACTGTCATTGCCTGTAGCCTTATGTAGATACAGAATTTAGAAAGTAGGATCTTGGGTTGGATTTTAGTCCAATTTCCTCAGCTAGGGCTTTCTGCAGGAAACAACCTGTATAGCTGTGCCCAGAATCCCTGGCTGCCCACACCTTTGTCAGCACCTGCGACATAAATCCTTAGGGCACGGGAGGCTTCCAAGTGACAAGCTGTCAGCTCAACTCTTTGTGACCATGACTGACCAAGGGGTAGACAAAGCTACTTCCTTAGTGTTTGCAGGGGAGAGATGGAGACCACCTAAATTGATGGTGATCTTTTTCCTCTGACTGCTCTACCTACAGCCTTGCTGAAGATACTTTCCAGCACCGGCCAGTGTGCAGAACCTTCCCGGTCCATACAAACCATTTGCTTGCCCCCATCGCGTGGCGATGTCAACTTTGGCTCAAGCTGTGAGATTGCTGGCTTTGGAAAAGAGAATTCCAGTAAGTAACATTTGAAGCTTACTGAAGAGGGTCTTTGGGGGAGTACTGTGACCTGGGAATGACCTGATAATAAATGAAGACTGTGGAAATGGAGATGGTAGCACTAGAGAGGCAGCAGGTGGGCCCAAGAATGGAGGTGGGAGTGTTATCAAGAGTGACAGGCCGCAAACACAAGCAGATGGGAGGCTGTGGGAAGGGTAAATGCTCAATTTTAAAAAGACTAAGAGCTTTTCTGATAGGGACACTGGTTCCCTTCTCTGGAGGACAGTCCAGTGGGCAGCCCCAACACAAACTTCCCCCATTTTCTCCATCCAGTTGACTACATGTTTCCAGAGAGGCTGAAAATGGCTGTTGTGAAGCTGCTTTCCTACGAGGAGTGCCAGCAGCCCCATTACTATGGCTCTGAAGTCACCACCAAAATGTTGTGTGCTGCTGGCACAAACTGGGAAACAGATTCTTGTCAGGTCAGTGTTCTATGCATCTCTATCCTTTTTAGAGCTACTGGGTCTGTCTCTGCCAACTATAGGGAGTTTCTCTCAAGCCAGTGCCCCAAGAGGTAAGAATCAGGAACTCAAGTCTTTGGAGAATCCAAACCAATCTTAATGTGTTTCCTAAACATTTGTCATGAGCCTGGATCGATGCTAGCACTTCAGATTAGTATGCAAATCTCTCTCTCTTTTAAAAAAATTATTTTTATTGGAAAGGCAGATACATAGAAGAGAAGAGACAGAGAGGAAGATCTTCCGTTTGATGATTCACTCGTTAAGCAGCCTCAATGGCTGGAGCTGAGCCAATCCAAAGCCAGGGGAGCTTCTTCCAGATCTCCCGCACGGGTGCAGGGTCCCAAAGCTTTGGGCCGTCCTCAACTGCTTTCCCAGGCCACAAGCAGGGAGCTGGATGGGAAGTGGAGCTGCCGGAATTAGAACTGGCGCCCACATGGGATTCCGGAATATTCAAGGTGAGGACTTCAGCTGTTACACTATCACACCAGGCCCACAAATCTCTTTTAAGATCATAGATAGAAGAGATAGTAGAAGACAGTATAACTCAAAATTCAGAGCACAATATGAACTGGAAAAAATGTTTAGGAGATAGAGGTGAGTGTCAACCAGATAGTTGGGGAGGGGAGCCTTTGAAAAGGATGTAACTTGATAGGGAGTTAAGGAGGTAGAGAGAAGGAAGGAAACTTTCTTTTGGTTGAAAAACTGAGAATGAACATAGCATATGTCAAATTGGGGGAACAGTAGGGTCTGGGAGTATGGATAGAAAGGTTGCAGGTAACAGGGCTTTGAAAACGTTTTAACAGAGGACTTTAAACTTGTAGTAGCAATGAAAGTCACCATGGCCTTTGGCTCCCTCATTTCTCAGACATACTTGGGTAATGGGATCTGAAGGCATCCTCCTTGCACTTTTCTTAAGGCTCGCATTTTGTGTCTTTGGCTTTTCCAGGGAGACTCAGGAGGGCCCCTCGTCTGCTCCAAGGAAGGCCGCATGATTCTGACTGGGATTGTGAGCTGGGGCAGTGGATGTGCCGTGAAGTATAAACCAGGAGTCTACACAAGAGTTGCAGAATTTCTGCCTTGGATCCGCAGACACATTGGGGAAGAAAATGGCCTCATCCCCTGAGAACTCCAAGGGAAACCAAGGGAGGAGATGGGGACCACCCACTTCCATACTGATCGTCCTTTTGGCAGTAGGGTCATCTCCACCAGCCATAAATGAGAAAGTAGGTGGATAGGCTCTACAAAGATGGTTTTGCTTGTGCTGCCCAGCAAGACAAGTGACAGTAGCTGTATACTCAGACCCCAGCCTGGGTGCTGGCCACCCAGACTCCCCTGGCCAGAGAGAAGGGGCATTCCTAACTCAGCATGGTAGTTTGTCATTTTCTGGACTAAAGTCTCCTGGAGTTTAAAAAAAAATGGCATCTCCTATGCATAGGTGGAAAGATTGCTAGCTCCCTCAACAATGGTCATTCATGAGGCCCACTTTTGGGAAATGAATCATTTCCCCGGTTAGGAAGTTGATGTCTCTTGATGGAGATTGGCCCATGTGGGAACAGCAGTCTGGGGAGTGGAGATACTGATGACTAAGGAAGGGTTCTGATATTCCATAACTGTATCAGGAATTACTATATCAGAATATGTTTGTGCTTTGATGTATGGCCCACAAATGTTAAGTGTGAGCAAGAGCTTGTGTATTCCTGTATCTGGCAATAAGTATAGATATTTCCTTAAAATGTGTGATACCACAAAGAGGGTCTGCTTGTAAAATGTGTGATACCACAAAGAGGGTCAACTCAGGTCTCTTTGGTCTCTCACATGATGATGCCTGTGAATGTATCATTCTGAGGTTCAACCTAGGACCAGCATGAAATGTTACCATTTCATTTCACGTGGATTCCCTTTCTTGGCCAGTTACTCATCAGCCTAATTTATCTAATCTCACTGGGTGGGATGAGGACCACTCCTGTACACTGAATATTTAATAATTATATTCTACTATTTTAATTTATATCTATTTTTGTAACTCTGAATAAAGACAATAAAACTTGATTTTTCTGAAGACTTTGGTTTCTCCTTGATGTATGTAGGCGAGGGAATTGGAGAGCATAAAAAGTAAATTATGAAAAAAAAATTTAAAAAAAGAGTAAATTATGGGGCTGGTATGATGACTTAATTAACTAATTCTCTGCCTGCAAGTGCCAGTATCCCATATGGTCGCTGGCTCATGTCTGGTTGCTCCAACTCCCATCCAAGCTCCCTGATTGTGGTCTGGGAAAACAGTGGAGGATGGCCTAAAGCCTTGAGATCTTGTATCTGCATGGAAGATCCAGAGAGGGGTCCTGGCTCCCGGATTGGGATGACCTCAGCTTCAGCAGTTATGGTCATTTGGGGAGTGAACCAGTGGGTGTAAGATCTTTCTCTATGTGTCTCCTTCTTTCTATAAATCTGTCTTTCCAATTAAAAAAAAATTTTTTTTAAAGTAAACAATAAAGGTGACGTGCTCCTCAGAGTTCTTTATGGGGCTACATCTCTGGGCTTAAGGGGGCTGTTGGAAGTAGATTAGGAGTTGAAGGTAAGAACTTTTATGATACAGAAGATATAAAAGGTGATCCAAGCCAGGGTCCCATGGTTTGGGAAGTGGTATACAGGCTAATTCCAGTTTCTAGTTACTTCCTTGGCCTGATGACTTTGTGTAGTACACTTTTTATATAATTGTGCACATTGGTCCTCTTAAAAGTTAACTCTCCCACATTCTTGTTTCTTTGCCCTCTTAAACTGACCTCAGTCAAGAACATTTGCATGAATAAAAACTTTTGATGCAAAACCCCGGTTCCAGTTTGTTGCATTCAAGGAACAGAAAACATAACTTCCTGTCATATGCATGTGTGGCTTGTGCTGAATTATTTCAGGGTATTAGGGAATTCATGACCAGTAATTGCTGTCCCACAAGATCAGAATATAAAACTGGATGAGGTCCTAATAAGGATAAACATACATGAGGGCTTTTTGAAAAGCTCACACAAAATGTGTATTACAACTATACCTCATGGATTTTAATATTTTTTGCACCAAAATAAACATTTTTTATTTTTTACTTTTTGAGCTTTCAGAAATACTCTCATATTTTGAACCAAACAGCAGATGCTGAAGAGCAGATCTATAAGGCAGACTGGGAGATAGAGCTTATTGCCAAAAGGTTGGAATTTCCAAATTGTGTTAATGGGTTTTGGCAGTATTTTTGAACGAGTCACCTGAGAACTTTATATATCCACACCTTTGCCCCACCTGTAGAGATTGTGATTCAAGTCAGGTCTGTGCCAGGGCTCGGGACTTGATGAAAGTGCCCAAGGCAAGTCTGATAGGCTCTACTGACTCAGAACATTTGGGCACCAATTGGTTAGAACACGTGAAGGGCAGGCACTCTGCAGGGACAGCCAATTCTCTGAGTGGAGCTGGGGTTACAATGACTTGTGGGCTCTCTGTGTGTTCAGAGGATCCCAAGGTCAAAAACTCTGAGTAATCATATTTGGGTCCTCATAATCCAGCATGCTGTTTTGCATAGAGCACTGCAGCAATTCAGCTTTTAGAGTCAGATGGCCTGGACCAGAATTCTGTCTGTAACACTAGCTGTGTGACTTGTGATAGAATATCAGCTTCTCTGCGCTGTATTTTCCTCATCTGTCAAAAAGAGACGACATCCACCTCCCAGGGTTATTATAAGAATTAATGAATTCATGGACCCAGGGCAATGGCTTAATTGGCTGATCCCACCTGCAAGTGCCAACATCGTATAATGGCATATATTTGTGTCCTGGCGGCTCCAATTCCCATCTAGTTCTCTGCTTGTGGCCTGGAAAAGTGGTGGAGAATGACCCACAGGCTTGGGACCTTGTATTCATGTGGGAGACCCAGAAGAGGTTCCTGGCTCCTGCCTTTGACTGGGCTTTGCTCTGGCTGTTGCAGCCATTTTGGGGTGAACCAGTGAATAGAAGATCTTTCTCTCTGCCTCTCCTTTTCTCTGTAACTTTGCCTTTCCAGTAAAATAAATAAATGTATTTTATTACAATAAAATAAATAAACGTATTTTATTTTATTTTATTGGAAAGGCAGATTTATGTAGAGCAAGAGAGACAGACAGCAAGATCTTATGTCTTAAGGTTCATTCCCCAAATGGGTCCAATGGCCAGAGCTGAGCTGATTTGAAGCCAGGAGCCAGGAGTTCTTCCCAGGTCTCCCATGTAGGTACAGGGTCCCAAGGCTTTCCCAGGTCACAAGCAGGAAACATGGACCTGAATGGGAAGTGGAGCAGCCAGGACATGAACTGCTACCCATATGGAATCCTGGCTCTTGCAAGGTGAAGATTTAGCCATTGAGACATTGTGCCAGGCCCATAAACAATTTCTTTTTTTAAAGAACTCATGAGTTCATAATTCTCCAGGTATAATCCTGGTAGCAAATAAAAGCAGAAAATCAGCAGCTATCATCACAGAGCTAAGTAAATTCTGGTAGATTCAAATAGGAAATCCCTCCTTACACCACAGGACTACACCCAGTGCTTTGTGAGAGCATACACTTGTTAGGAAAGAAAGGGCATGATTTGAAGCTAAGAGTACCAGCCCAAGGTGAGTTGCAGCTCAGCCTCTGCACTCCCCTGCCAAGGGCCAAGAAGGATCTTGTTTAAACTTGAGCACTAGGGCTCAGAGACACTGAAAACAGGAAATATGGGCCCCACTAGGAGGGTTGAGCAAGCAGTGCTACCAGTCTTCCGACTATTTCCCAGCCACCAACCTGACCCTCCAGTCAGCTGCTGTCTCTTTCTGACTCTTAGAGCTCCCTCAGGGGGTAGGGGAGGGAGGTCAGGGAGGGAATAAGCATCTGCTACTTATCCAGAAACTCTTATCATGGCTCCAGATGTTCACTTTGGGGACTGCCTTCTAGCACTTGATGTGACTAAGCACTGCTCTAAGTTCTTCACTTGCCTGATTGAATTCCTCCAAAGTCCTATAAGGAAGGGACCTGTGCTGTTATTAGCCTAATTTTACAGGAGAGAAAAATGGAGGCACAAGGTTGAGGCACCTGCACAAGACAATGCCATTGCAATGCAAACGTCCAGAATTCAAGCTGTGTCCAGCACTTGGTGATCAGTCTGTTCGTAGAGCCATGAGTGCTGCAAAGAGAGCAGCCCTCCTCACAAACTTCCTGTTTCAGGGATGCTGCACTTTAGGCAAAGGGTGTCAGCATGTCAACCTTCTCCTGAACAATGGCTATTTTAAGATTTCCAGGCCATGTGTGGAAATCATCTTGAGTGTCAGTTTCAAAGTTCAACTTCACCCTTTCAAGCTAACCTCAGCGTTTTTTGCTGAAATCTGGTTTCATTGAAGTGGTTTCCGTTTTCACCAGAAGTCTTCCTTCTGAAATATTTTGCAGCCCATTTTAATACCAGAACTCAACTTGATTTCAGTGTATGCTTTACCTTTTCCATGTGTTAGCCCTTATGTTAACTACCCACTCCATCTACCCTCCCATGCTCGCCTCCCCCCCTACTGATTGCTTACCCTTTCTTTTCCAGCAGCAAACATTTGAGTCCTCCCCCCTTGAACCAGACATTAGGAGAAGAGTGGCTGACATGTTTTAAAAATAATAATTTGGTTGAAGTAAAATTGATACATTTCACCCATTTAAAAGTGCAGAGCCTGATAGTTCTTTAGCCTATTCAGAGTTGAGCAACATTATAGCTATTTCAGAACATTTTCATCACATCACAAATAAACCCCATGCTAGCTGTCATTCCCTTTCTTTCTTCAAATCTTTCAGCCCTAGGCAATCCCTAATATCTTTTATGTCTCTATGCATTTGTCAATTCTGGACATTTCATATAAATAGAATTATATAATATGTAATCCTATGTGACTTGCCTTTTGTCCTTAGCATGAAAATGTCAAGTTTCATCTATATTGTACAATGTGAGTACTGCCATTGAGTTTAAAATAGCAAATTACCAGCTGTCATTCTAAATCAAGACACCACTTTGGCAGCTCTACTTCCAATCCACTTGCCTGCTAGTATGCCTAGGAAAGCAACGAAAACTACCTGAATGCTTGTGCCCCTGTTACCCATAGGAGAGATCCAGATGGAGTTCTGGCTTCCTGCTCCTGCCCTGGCCCAGCAATGGCCAATGAAGAGGCCATTTTTTTCTGTCTCTCTGATTTGTAAAGAAATAAAATATGTATTTAAAAATAACAGATGGGGAGAAAAGATTAACTAGACCCTTCAGACCTTGCAGTTGCACTGAGAAACCATTCAACAACATTTCTTAGTTTATTTACAATACCCATACACTATCCATTCTTTTAAATGCTGGTAATACAAGAATAAATGAGACAGTCCTAGTCTTCAAGGAGCTCATTACTTTGTAAAGGAAACACAATCATGACCATGATACAATGTGATAAGTGCTATCATAAAAGTATGCATAAAATGCATGAAACAAAAAGCAGATGTTTGGTCTCATGATTAAGGTGACAATTAAGACACCTGCCTCCCACATTAGAAAGCCTGGGTTTGATGTCTACCTCCAGCTCCTGACTCCAGCTTGCTACTAAGGCAGATGCTGGGAGACAGCAGGTAATAGCTCAGCTGATTGGGTTCCTGTCATACAGGTAGGAGAACTGGATTGAATTCCTAATTTCTGTTTTCCACTTGGCCCAGTCCAACTCAGGTTGTTTTAAGCATGTGGGGGAAAGAACCAACAATGGGAGATCTCTCTCTATTCCCTTGATTCTACCTATCTCTCTATTGCTCTGCCTCTACAAATAAATAAATACATATCTTTGGAAAAGACTGAGTAAAAGAGGCTGAGATTTCAAAGGAAACCCAACAAGCCAGAAATGTTATTAATGGCTATGCTGTTATGAGAATGTTACTTTTATAGTTACTATTACAAATGGGTAAATATTTATAGTTAATGGGATTGAAACAATTTTATGGCTACTTTTAAAAAAACATTTATTCATTTTTATTGGAAAGTCAGATATACAAAGAGGAGGAGAGACAGAGAGGAATATCTTCTGTATGATGATTCATTCCCCAAACAGCTGCAACAGTTAGAGCTGAACCAATCTGAAGCCAAAAGCTCTTCAGGGTTTCCCATGTGGGTGTAGGGTCCCAAGGCTTTGGGCCATCTCGACTGCTTTCCCAGGCCACAAGCAGGGAGCTGGATGGGAAACAAGACCTCCCTATGGGATCCTGGAGCGTTCAAGATGAGGACTTTAGCCTCTAGATTATTGCGCTGGGCCCGGCACCTTTCTTAGTTTTTAAAAAGAGTAGCTGCAAATAGGACGTAATATTCAGAATATTTTACTACCAAGATTTCCCAGTACTAGCACTTTCACAGGCAGCTGGAGCAGGGAGGGGTATCTAGGGTTCCACCAGTCATCAACCCTGTGGTTGCTGGATTGTAATGAAATGTATGAGAGGCTGGATGTCAGGGGATCACCTATGGGGAATCAGGGAAAAGGTACCATTTAGTAGTTGACTAGAACTGGTTCCCATTACTGAGTATCTCACCAGCTGGGAACTTAATCCATGTCTCTCATATGAGGGAGTGGGACCCATCTGTTTGACCCATCACCTGTTATCTTCCAGACTGCACATTAGCAGGAAGATGGAAAGGAAGCAGCTCTGATTCAAATCCAGGTACTCCAACATAGGTTGTGGAAGTCCAAAGTGGCAGATTAACCTTGGGGCCAAATGCTTACTTCTAGTTAGTCAAGAATGATGCACTTCTCAAAATCTTAAACATTCCCCTCCTCATAACCTAAACTTCTTCTGAGAAAACCTTTTTCATATTCAGGGCTAAATGACTACCAATAAACAGGTGAATCGGGCCCAGCAACGTGGTCTAGTGGCTGAAGTTCTTGCCTTGAATGTGCCAGGGTCCCATATGGGCGCAGGTTCTAATCCCGGTAGCTCCACTTCCCATCCAACTCCCTGCTTGTGGCCTGGGAAAGCAGTCGAGGACAGCCCAAAGCCTTGGGACTCTGCACCCATGTGGGAGACCTGGAAGAAGTTCCTGGATCCTGGCTTTGGATTGGTGTAGCAGGTGGCCTGCAGGTCTAGGGAGGGTCAGGCATAAGTTCTTGTTTTAGCTCAAGGCACAAAACTCTCAAACTCTCTTTCCTCAGCCTCCCTTAATTGTCATTTCTCTTCCACCACAGGACGCTTGCACATGTTTATTCAGCCTAGAAATTTCATTCTGACTTTATTCTACCAATTAACTTCTTTTTTTTTTTTAAGATTTATTTTTATTATTTTTTTCATTGGAAAGGCGGATATACAGAGAGGAGAGACAGAGAGGAAGATCTTCCATCCGATGATTCACTCCCCAAGTGAGCGCAACGGGCCGATACTATGCCGATCCGAAGCCAGGAGCCTCTTCTGGGTCTCCCACGCGGGTGCAGGTTCCCAAAGCTTTGGGCTGTCCTCAACTGCTTTCCCAGGCCACAGGCAGGGAGCTGGAAGGGAAGCGGGGCTGCCAGGACTAGAACCGGTGCCCATATGGGATCCCGGGCGTGCAAGGCGAGGACCTTTAACCACTTGCGTCACCGCGCCGGGCCCTACCAATTAACTTCTTTCTCGTGCTTTAAAAAAAAAACCTTTCCTTGGCCTGGTACCATGGCTCAGTTAGCTAAATCTTCGCCTTGCATGCACTGGGATACCATATCGGTACTAGTTTGTTCCACTTTCCATCCAGCTCCTTGCTTATGATCTGGGAAAGCAGTGGAGGATGGCCCAAAGCCTTGGGACCCTACTTCTGGCTGGCTGATCTGGAAGAAACTCCTGGTTCCTAGCTTTATATCAGCTCAGCTCTAGCTGTTGCGGCCATCTGGGGAGTGAATCCAGATGGAAGATCTTTCTCTTTGTTTCTTTTTCTCTCTATAAATCTGCCTTTCCAATAAAAACAAATAAATCTTTAAAAACAAAAGCAGGAGAATCAAGATGGTGGAATAGGGTAAGGACATGTTTAAACATGCAGAGAAACATTAGCCAGAGTGAAGCAGAGAGAGCCCATTCCAGGAAATAGACAGGACAGACCAAAGGCAGCGGGGCACCTGGATACTGACAGACATGGCCTGGGAAAGCAGTCGAGGATGGCCCAAAGCCTTGGGACCCTGCACCTGCATGGAAGACCCGAAGAGGCTCCTGGTTCCTGGTTCCTGGCTCCATATCGGCACAGCACCAGCCGTTGCACTCACTTGGGGAGTGAATCATCAGATGAAATATCTTCCTCTCTGTCTCTCCTCCTCTCTGTATATATGACTTTTCAATAAAAATAAATTAATCTTGAAAAAAAAAAGCTATGTACCAACCACAATGAGTAAAATCAAATTGTAGACTTGTGGGTAAAATAGCTTAGAAACTGGCCCCAAGGAGAAGAATCTGATAAACAGAAGTAAAATGACCAAAAGCAAAAGAGGAGACAAAGGCACAATGAATATTACTGAAGACTCCCCTGCAAAGGAGCAAAAGCCTTTGCCAACCTCAGAGTTAACTGAGGAATATATAAAGAAAATGGGGGATACAGAATTCAGAAAGCTCATTATAAAACTTCTTATCAACAACGAGAAGCACCTATAGGAGTTCAAGAAATTTAATGAGTGTGCCACATAGGAAACAGCAACACTGAAATGAAATCAAGGCAAATTATTGGGAATGAAGGATACAATAGAGCAAATTAAAAGTACAGTTGAAACTCTCCATAATAGAATGAAGGAAATAGAAGGAAGAATCTCAGAACTGGAAGATATTTCCTGTCACCAGGGGAAACAAACAAAAAGCTGGAAGCTGAGCAGGGTCAAGCTAAAAAAAGTATTCAAGAGTTAAGAGACATTATTAAAAGGCCAAATATAAGAGTTATGGGAGTCCCAGAAGGTGCAGAAAGAGAAGCTCAGTTTAAAAACCTACTTAATGAAATCATAAAGGAAAATTTCCCTAATCTGGAGAAAGAATTATTAAACAACATCCAGGAGGGGAACAGAACTCCCAACAGGGTTGACCAAAGCGATCTTCACACGACACATGATCATCAAGCTCTCTTCAATTGGATATAAGGAAAAGATCCTGAAATGTGCACGTGAAAAAAAAAATTAACTGATGTATAAAGGAATGCCAATTAAACTCACAGGAGACGTCTCACAGGAAACTATACAGGCCAGAAGAGGATGAAGTAACATATTCCAGATTCCAAAAGCAAAAAATTGTCAGGCCAGAATAATGTCCCCAGCAAAGCTTTCCTTTGTCTTTGAAAATGAAATAAAATTTTTCCACAGTCAAGAAAAGTTAAAAGAATATGCCTCTTTCAAACCTGCCCTACAAAGAATACTTAAAGATGTTCTCTTAATAGAGAAGAGGAATAGCACCCACCAAAACCAAAGGTAAATGTGAAGAACATCCCAATAAAATAACAACAGAAGACTAAACCAATGAACAACCCATTGCTAATATGACAGACCATGGATTAGTAGACTGGATTTAAAAAACAAAACCCATCTTCTATTTGTTGCCTACAGGAGACACATTTACCAACAAAGGTCAGTGGAAACTATATCATGGACTTTGATTTTTTTAAAATTTAGTTTAATCTCTTCAAAACACTTTCTTATTAAATTCTTCACTGACTCATAGATCCTACAGTGGCATAATTTTTCTCAAAAAAATCTTGATTTTCTTTCTCATTTCTTCAGTGACACATTAGTCATTCAGTAACATGTTATTTAACTTCATGGCATTGTAAATTTCTTTTTTTCTTCCTGTTGTTTTTGTATTGTGGCTTTTCATTTAAGGGGATGTATAGTAACTGTGTAATGGAGACTATCATATCCAGATGTGAGGATACAATGCAGTATGCATCTCTACTTCCTTCATGAGTTCAGGGAATAAGTGCTTTAATTTTTAAAAGAGATTTATTTATTTTTATTGAAAAGTCATATATACAGAGAGGAGGAGAGACAGACAGGAAGATCTTCTGTCCATTAATTTACTCCCCAAGTGGCTACAATGGCCAGAACTGTGCTACTCCAAAGCCAGGAGCCTGGAGCCCTCTCTGGGTCTCCCATGTGGGTGCAGGGTCCCAAGGCTTTGGGCCATCCTCAACCGCTTTTCCAGGCCATAAGTAGGGAACTAGATGAGAAGCAGGGCGACTGCCGGGATTAGACCCAGCACCCATATGGGATCCCAGTGTGTGCAAGGCAAGGACTTTAGCTGCTAGGCTACCACACTGGGCCCTAAGTGCTTTAATTTTTAAAATTTTAAATTGAGGGTCTAGCATAATGGTTCATTGGCTAAATCCTCGCCTTGCATGAGCCAAGATCCCTTATGAGTGCTGGTTCGTGTCTTGGCTGCTCCACTTCCCTAATTTATGCTTATAACTTGCAGAAGCAGTAGAGGATGACCCAAACCATTGGGATCCTGCACCTGTATGGCAGATCCAGAACAAACTTCTGGCTCCTGATCAGCCCAGCTCTAGCTGTTGTGGTCAGCTGTGGAATGAACTAGTAGATGGGAGATCTTTCTTTGTCTTTCCTTCTTTCTGTATATCTGCCTTTTCAATAATAATAAAAAAAGTCTTAAAAAAAAGCTTTACAAATGAATAAGAATTAAAAATATTTTAATTTGAAAAGCAGAATATCAGAGGGAGGATGACAGAGAAAGAGAGAGAATGTTCTAACAACTGGTTCATTTTCCAAATGTTCAGAATGGTCTGGGCTGAGCTAGGCTGAAATCAGGAGACAAAAACTCCATCTAGTTCTCCCACATGGGTGGCAAGGCCCGAAATACTTGGACTATCTTATACTGCTTCTCCAGATGCATTAGCATAGAGATGGATTGCAAGAGGAATAGGCAGGGCTCTAAGAGCCATGTGGATACGGTACGGCTTGACACATACCACAGCATCAGGCCTGACATTTTACTCTTCATCATGTTGTATCCTTATCATCTAGAATATGGCAGACATTTTATACACATTTACTGAATGAACACATTTTAACATATTTTCTTCTACCTTCTCTATTTGCTGCTTTTTACACAATGGTATTCAGATTCCATGCAGGATTTTATATCTTGTTCTTTTCCTTTGATTATTTGATCATTAGTCTTTTCCTATGGTATTACAAATATATTGAAACCTTAAATGTGCCATAAAATAAATAATAGCACTCATTCAACTTCCTTTTAGGGTTGAGGCAGTATAGATAATATGCAAATTCTTTGCAAATATGTACATACTTATAAGAAAATATTACTTACATTTCAAAGGAAATGTGGGTTACATTCATCTCTAGTATCTCAGATGCCCTCCATATCTTGCCTTTCTACTTCTTTACCTTGGGCAATTTTTGTGCCCCCCCCCCCTTTTTTGGCTTAAGTACCTCATTAAGGTCCAAATAACTCATTAACTTTTTAATGTCCTACTAGTCCAGGTAAGTTTGCATTTTTAAAAGGACTGCTAAATGAGGGGCACTCTTAGCCTCCACTAGTGAGGTTTGGGGATTGGAAGAGAACTCAAGTGATTAACTATCTCACTGTTTTATCCTTTGTTTATTCATTTAACAAACATTCACTGAGGTCTGGTCAGGGGCTTGACATTGTGCAATCAGTGTACATGGAAATGAAAGCCCTCATCTTAACCTCTGTGAGTCAAAGCTTGAGCAGTGCAAGAGTCAAATATGTGAACAACTTACAACAAAACCATCATGATGAGGAAGATTTGCAAGATAGGCATGCAAGACTGAGAGCAAATAGGAGAAGCAACACTCTGAACAGAGGAAATGGCATGTGCCAAGGCAAAGAGGAAGGAGGAAGCATACAGAATGAAGGGGTGCCAAGGACAGAAGTGGTGGAAGCCCATGGGGGAGCTTCCTAGAAGATTTTCAGGTCAGAAATTCAGGGAAGATAGAAAGGTAGAAGGGACCTCAGGTGGGAGAGTAAGTAGGTTGATCCGGATGGTGTGCAGTTTGGTGTAGGAGGAAGTTAATGAACGTGTGTGAGTTTCTTGTTACTTCCAGAACTAATTACTACAAATGTAATAGCTTCAAACAACATAAATATATTATCATTATCAAGGTCAGAAATCTAAAATGGGTCCTTCTGCAGATCCCAGGAGAGAGTGCCTTTTCCAGCTTCTATGAGCTATCTGCGTTCCTTAGCTCAACACCCCACATTACTCTGACCTTCGCTTCTGTCATCACATCTGCTCTCCCTCCGATCCTGCCGTTTCTCTCTGTAATGATTCCTGTACTCTCTCTGATTATATTGATTCTTCATAGATAATCTAGGATAATCTCCCCCTCCCAAGGTCCTTAACTTAATCACATTTGCTAAGTCTTTTGCCACGTAAGCTGACACATTCATAAATTCCAGGGTCACAAATTCCAGGGATCTGCCTTCTGTTCCACAAAGATTCATACATATATACCTCAAATGCAAAATATGCTCATCTCATCCCATCATCCCCCCCACATCACAACTCCTTCACAGTATCAACTGATAATCTAAAATTTCATCATCTCAGAAACTCCAAAATCCATCACAAAAATGATCTAAATAACATATGGGAGGCACTGGGTATAATCCAGCTTACAACACAATTCTTTTTCATCCTTGGACCTGTGGCCCCTCCCCCACCCCCAAATTTATCAGCACCCTGTGCTAGGCATAAGGTGATAATTACAGACATGCACATTTAAAAAGAATGTGGAAGGAAAAAGTTACCAGCCTCAAGCAATTTGAAAATTGAACTGGGCAAACACCTTCGATTACATGGTGTGGGAACAGTCATCAAGGCTCTGTACTCTGGTCTTGTTGCTCCTGCCTTGGAGTCACTTCTCTTATTTCTCGAAGGGTAGCTCTTATTTACAGATGAATGATTTTAACAGCATTAACTCCAGACTGTAGAATTTTGGAAATCAACAGTCTTTTTTCCTTCCATCCTTTTTTTGTACTTTCTGTTCAAGCTGGTGGTGTTTCTGCTATTATATTCTTTTCTTTTTTTAATTGGAAAGGCAGATCAACAGAGAGAAGGAGAAACAGAAAGAAAGATCTTCCATTTACTAGTTTACTCCCCAAGTGACTGCAATGGCCAGAGCTGAGCTGATCTGAAGCTGGGAGCCAGGAGCTTCTGGATCTCCCATGCGGGTGCAGGGTCCCCAAGACTTTGGGCCATCCTTCTCTGCTTTCCCAGGTCGCAGGTAGGGAGCTGGAAGGGAAGTGTAGCAGCCAGGACATGAACTAGTGCCTATATAGAATCCTGGCATTTGCAGGTGGAGAATTAGCCAAGTGAGTCATCATGCCAGCCCTGTGATACTATATTTGTAAGAATCTTATGGATCACTTGATCATCAAAGATATCACTCCATTGGATAAGGGACATCTTCATAGGTCTTATATAATCCCTTCTCTGAGATGAATGAGGGGATCCCTTAGTGACAGTCTGATCCCTCTTAAGAGCCTTTTACTGTGATAGAATACTCTGATTTTATGAATCTTCCCAAGCACTAACAAATCATTGCCCAGCACATGCTTGGTTTTCTCTTTAGAATCTTCTTTCCTGACACTGGATGTCCTAATTTTAACATCTTTTTCAATCTGGATAGACTGCAAAAATTCTCAGATTTCTAAATCCTGGCTGGTTTTACTTAAAGTTCTTTCCTTATTTTATCTATGTTCTCTCAAATTTTACCATAAATATCCAGAATAAAGTAGGATGTGATTTAACACCTCATTGGGAAATCTCTTCAGCTAAATATTCAAGTTCATTGCTTACAAATTTTATTTTCCACATAACTGAAGGACACAATTCAGCCATAATAGAACAAGAATCCCCTCTTTCTCCAGTTTCCAATAAGATGTTACTCATTTCCTTTAAAGCTTTCACAGATAATCTCTTTAATGTATGTATTTCTACCAATATCTTATTTATGATGATAAGGTATTATTAAGGCAACATAGGATATCTTTTTAAAATGTATCTTTATTGGAATGTCAGAATTACAGAGAGAAGGAGAGACATAGAGAAAGATCTTCCATCTGTTGGTTCACTTGCCAAGTAAACTCAACAGCCAGAGCTGGGCCAATTTGAAGCCAGGAGCTTCTTTCAGGTCTGCTGGAGATGAGTGCAGGGTCCCAATGGTTTGGGCCATCCTCTACTGTTTTCTCAGGCTGCAAGCAGGGAGCTGAATGGGTAATGGAGCAGCTGGGATATGAACCAGTGTCCATACGGGATCCTGGCACATGCAAGGCAAAGATTTTAGCCACTAGTCCACAGCACTGGGCCCAATATAGGTTTTTTCTACTATACTCATCACTTCATTTTGATCCATCACTAACAGAATTTTTATTATCTGTAGTTTAAGACAATTTAGACTTGTCTTGTCCCTTAAAATCCTCCCACCTACTGCTCACTGCCTAATTCCAAAACCACTGGTCTTTTAGTTACTTATTAGCACCATATCCTCCTCTTGGCATAAAAATCTATATTAATTTCCTGTTGTTACTATAATAAATGGCCACAAACTAATGGCTTTAAACAATGGAAATGTGTTAACTTATATTTCCGGAGGTCAAAGTTCAAAACTGGTGGGCAAGGCTGGAGGCTGTTTACAAAATCTTTTTTTTTTTTTTTTTTGCCTTTTTCTAGCTTCTGAGGCTGCTTACATTCCTCAGCTCATGAACTGTATCAGTCTGACGTTTGCTTCCATTATGCCATTCTCTTTGCTCACTCTGGCTTCTCTGTGTCACTCTTACAAGGACCCTGATGATTATATTGGGTCCATGGGATAATCCACGATAATATCATCATGTCAAGATTCCCAATGTAACCACAACTTCAAAATCTCCGTGCCATGCAGGGTGACATATCTAGAGGTCCCAAGGGTTGGGAGGACATGATTCAGTACATCATAATTGACACAGTTTAATGGGAGTGGAAACAGTTGCTGGAGGGTTGGTGAAAGTCAACAGAAATGGAAATTCCCAGTCTAGCGTCCAGCCTCTTTCAGGGCTGGGCTGGACACCTCTGGCTAGCTCCAGGAAAACCCTGGCTAAGAGATCTGGTGAGCTATTGAGGTTCCCTTGGGACCTGTGCTCAGGCCCTAGACTTTCTTCTCTACTCAGAGAGAGAAGAAGGGAAATAGCATCGTTGTTACTGTGTCTAGGACTGTGGCAGCTTTTAAGCAAGGCCTTGCAGGAGGGTTGTGGATTTTGTTAAAAAGATAGTGGGAGATCTGCACCAGGATGGAGGCTCTCTGGCAGTGGAGGTGGAGGGGGTGAAAAGAAAAGGTTAACATTCTGAAGAGAGAAAAAGGCCCTCTGTAATCTTGATATTGGCCCTGAGCAGTCATTCTTGGCCAGGGATTCCAAGACACAAAGAGCAGTAGAAGTTCTTGGCATCTAGGATCAGACTTGGAGGAGTGGTCCCTGGCACCCCAACACCTTACAAACACTGGCTAACCTCTTTCCTGTGCAAGCCAGATGTGTCATGTTGGGTAGCACATATTTCTAGCACCTGTGAGATGACTCAGACTCCCAGGTAAAGCCCAACCCAATGGGAAATGACTAAGCACTGAAGTTCTCTTCCTCTAACTGGGGATAGAGGAGGAAGCCTGAAGTGGAGCCTGACCCTCCCCCCTCAGTTTCTCAAGGCAGTGAAGGAGAAGGTGGGGCTTTGCAGGTGACAGTGATCTGTGAAATATTCCTTAGAGCATCCTATCCCTTCAGCCTCTGCTTTTACTCCTGCTCACGTCTAAGAGTATATAAGCCGCAATCTACCAAATTTCCCCCTTGCTGTTGCCCTTGGACTCTGCCATTTTCCACAATGCTACCTTTTCAGAAGAGTTAAAATGTGCTGCCTGCCTCATTAAGTCTATGCTGCTGATTTTGGAAGGCAGGATTTGGGCAAAGGAGGGGACTTTTGCCAACCACCCAGACTGGAGTCGTGATGAGGGGGTGGCATTGAGGAAAATCCATTAGCTAGATTACAAAGGTTTCATCTGAAATGTGCAGTTGGACTATCTCTGGAAGGTTACATGAGGGCTTTCAACAGAACTGCCTTTAAGAAATGGAAACTGAGGAAAGGGACCACATCTCTATCCTTTGCCAAATACTCTTTGATAACTGCTAGATCTTGCTCCAGTTTAAGTCCTGCCTGTTCAAATGAAAAGAATAACACGTGGTTAGCAGGGAAGAAAAAAGAAAAGATTATCCTAGTAAGAGAAAAGAGAGAGAGAGAGAGAGAGAGAGAGAGAGAGAAAGAATCCGCTTCTATATTAGTGCTAAAGGAGTTCATAGTTAGTCACTGACCAGGAAAGCATTACAGTCAGCCACCATGCTAGGTCTGGAAACCCGGCAACACATAAGACAGCGTTCCTCACCAAGATTTCCCAGGGGACAAAGCAATTCGGACAGACAATCAGGAAATGACCACATAGTGTCAGAGTGTGATGATGGGAAGTACAGACACCAGGGAGCTGCAAAGGAGGTTCCTTTGCCCAGATCCAGAGAGGCAAAGCCTTCTTGGACCCAGCAGTGTCCAAACTGAGATCCAGAGGGTGCGTAGGAGTTATTGGGGAAAGAGAAAGACAGTTCCAGGCAATAGGAACAACATGACATATGCAAAGACTGCAGGGGCCATAAAAATCTTGGCTGCCTCCCTGGAATTGCAAGCAGTCTAGAGAGTGGAGTCTGGAGGGGGTGTGTATGTAGAAAAACAAAGCCACAGAGACAAGATCAAATCATGAAGTGCTATATAAGATAGTTTAAGACCAATTAGTGGTCACCTTAAAGGCAGGTGTTGAGTCCTGGCTAGGGTTGGGAGAGTAATATTCTATAGGTGTTGGGACGTTCTGGCATTCTGTTGTGCTGTGATCTTTTTATATGAGTTAGCGTATTTCTCTTCCTAATAAATCCCTGAGATTTTAACTATCAGTCTTCATTACATGAATGAGGAAACTGCATTGGAGGAGTGGTCCCTCCAGTTACATTCAGTGGAAAATGTACAGGGCCACATAGGAAACAGTACAGATATCTAGGTATAGGGAAGAGCTGAGGACCTCACTCGGACATGCACCCCCTGTCCTCCAGCTTTATGACCTCTTCATTTGGATAGAGCACTGTTTCTTGTGATGCTTTTGTTCACTGGGAGACATGTGGTAACATCAGGAAACATTCTTGGTTGTCATATTGGAAAGATGTTACCAGCATATAGTAGATAACTTACATCCTTCAACACACAGTACAACTATATACATCAAAGATTAAAAAAAAAGATTTATTTATTTTATTGGCAAGTTAGATTTATAGAGAGAAGGAGAGACAAAGATAAAGATCTTCCATTTGCTGGTTCACTCCCCAAGTGGCCACAATGGCTGGGGCTGAGCTGGCTTGAAGCCAGGAGCTTCTTTCATGTCTCCCATGTGGGTGCAGGATCCCAAGGCTTTGGGTAGTTCTCAACTGCTTTCCCAAGCCACAAGCAGGGAGCTGGAAGGAAGTGGAGCATCTGGGATATTAACTGGTGCCCTTATGGAAAGCCGGTGCATGAAAGGTAAGGATTTTAGCCACTAGACTACTATGCCATGCCCAGTAAAAATTTTTTCAACCTAAAACAGCAGTCATGCTGAAGTTGAGAAATCCTTCAGTAGATTAGCTATACAGTACAAGCATACGGAAGTTGCCAATGGATGACCATCAGAATTTTACAAGAGATAATTTTTTTTTGCAAGATGTATTTAATTCTTAATGATAGAGTGGCAGAAAGAGAGGCACGTGTGTGTGTGCATGCTGAGGAAATGAGTGACTTACCCAGCAGTTACCCAGTGCTAGCTCTGAGGGGTTTTCAAATGGGTTCATGGATCTTAAGGTGTACTGGACAAAACAGTCCTCTCCTGACAAGCATAATTTGACAGGCCAGGAGGCTCTGTTGACATGGAGCCTAAGTCCAACATTTTTGTTCATGCACAATTCCAAAGAATTGCAGCAACTAGCAACTAGAAAACTAGAAACCCAAGAAATATATTTAAAACCCTTATTGCTTGAATTTCTTCCTCTCAGAAGTTTTAAAATATTATACTTTTGAGTGGACTAAGAGGGGACATTAAGTGCTTCACAGTCACATATTCACTGATTTAATACACCAGTCAGAGGACTGTTCACTGATCCTTCTAACTGGCAAATCCAGAATGGGCGCACGAGGCACACAAAAGCCCTTGAGTAAAGCAAAAGTATTACTTCAATTCCAGGGATTCTTTCTTGTTGGGTACTTGGACTCCTGGGTGCTTGAAATCCTGTAGAACTCTGGTTTCTGATTTTATCTCAGTGTTTAACTGTTCGCCTCCTGGTCTGGTTTGGTTGCCTGGTTTGATTCTCAGTGTGTGTGTGTGTGTGTGTGTGTGTGTGTGTGTGTGTGTGTGTTGCAGCTGAGTGTTTCAGCAGGCTATGGTCCACAGCACCCATAAAGATCTTCACTCATTCCCATTCTAACTTCTCAACTCTCCCACAACCTCTTTTAGTCTTGAGAATGGAGCAAGTAGACCCTTAAATCTAGAATCTAAGAGCTCTGAGGAATTTCCATTTTTTCTTATATCTTGGAGAGTTAAATTCTTCTAAATATTCCATTTTCCAAGAGTCTACAAGGGAATTTTGGGATATGTTGGTATCAAATAGAACAAAAGGCTTTATAGCTAAATAAATTTGGGGAATTCTAAGTAAGGATAACTTCTTATACACAGCAAGCAAGGCTTTTCAGAGCCTTTAATGTGCTACGGACAGGTTAAGCAGTCATAAAAGAAATTTCAGATCCAGTATCCCATATCCTTGGAACTAAATATATTTGCAATTCAGAATTTTTCAAATTCTAATAAGGTAATATGGTGCATATGCTATTTAGATTCCACAATATTCAGCAGAATGTGGCAAGGGACCCTGTAATGAAACACTTACTTTTAGAACAAAATATGGGTATTTATACTAAGTCAATTAAATAGGGAATCTAAAAAGCCACTCACCAATTCAGGTCAGGTTTCATCTCTGAGTAAAACAAAAACTTTTAGTTTTCAGGATGCTTTGGACTTTGATACTTAGGATACAAGATGGTGGACCAAAATATGATGTTCCCCAGTATTTGACCTCAGAAATCCCCTTTCATTGATGTGTGAGGATGCACTGAGTAGTTATAAAGCAGTCTTCCCCAGAGAGCAACACTGTTGTTCACTTTCACATTGGCTTTGTCATATGCCATGAAGATTGGAGATGATGATTCTGACAGGTAAAGAGGAGAAACAGGGTAGAAGCCTAGAGCACAAAATGGAAATAACAGATCTGTTCAGGCAGTCTTGGTGCTCAACCTCATGCTCGTAAGAGTGAATGAAAGAGGGCCCAGCGCGATGGTGCAGTGGTTAAGGTCCTCGCCTTGCACGCCCGGGATCCCATATAAGCACCGGTTCTAATCCCGGCGGCCCTGCTTCCCATCCAGCTCCCTGCCTGTGGCTTGGGAAGGCAGTCGAGGACGGCCCAAAGCTTTGGGACCCTGCACCCGCGTGGGAGACCCGGAAGAGGCTCCTGGCTTTGGATTGGCATAGCATTGGCCATTGTGCTCAATTGGGGAGTGAATCATCGGATGGAAGATCTTCCTCTCTGTACATCCGCCTTTCCAATAAAAATAAAATAAATCTTAAGAAAAAAAGAGTGAATGAAAGAAACCCAGAGAAAAGCAACCTTGTAAAAAGATGGGCAATTGTCACTTCCTTACTGGTATTCTGCATCCTAGTAATTTCCTCTAAAAAATCTTTCTCTTGGGCCAGCACTGGGGCTGAGTAGGTTAAGCTACCACCTGCTATGCCTGATTCCATATTGCAGCTCTGGCGGGAGTCCTGGCTCTAACGCATCTGGGAGAGCAGGTGAAGATGGCCCACCAAACACTTGGGCCCATGTGCCTACACAGGAGACTTGGATGAATCTCCTGGAGACCGGTTTTCACTTGCCCCAGCCCTGGTTATTGCAGACATTTGGAGAGTCAATCAGTTGGTGGAAGATCTCTGTCTCTCCCTGCCTCCCTCTGAAACTCTGACTTTCAAACAAAATAAAAAAAATTTTTTTAAAGTATTAGTGCCTGGCTATTGTTTTCTGTGATAAGAAATTATTGCTGCTGAAGTCAAGGGTTGGCAGGTCCAGGGCTGATGTTCACCCCAAGGGAAGATGACTTCCTGTTTTTCTGGCCTTCTCCCAGAGATGAGGGAGTCGAGGGTGGGGGTAGTGGTGCAGGTGGGGGACAGCGCATGCCTGAGGCCAGTGTCCCCTGGGTTAGGAGGATGTTCAATTTCTGGAGGATATCCAGGAACACTTCCTGCTCTGACAAACACAGGAAAAGGTTCTGGGGCCTTAAGAGAGGGGCTAAGGAGACACTGAAGAAAATTCTGTGATGGAGGTTAATTTCAAAGAGCGCCTGAGGAACGAGAAGCTTCCTTCTCACTGCCCAGTTCTGTCCTTCCAGCCAGCGGAGGGCTTCTGCTTGGAGGTGAGGCGTTGGGAGCTGAACGAAGGTATCCAGTAACTTTTGTCCCCACCTCTTCTTCTTTGCTGTGTTTATAGTATATCACATGGTCACCTGGACTGTGGGAAGAGGGGGTGAAGAAAGGCTAGGTAGGATTCTCCCTTAGTTAGGGCCTCAGTAATAGGCATTAAATATCTGAGGTTATGCCCCCATCACAGAGCTGTACTCAGCCTCACTCGCTGGGATCAGCAGATGACATATTCTAAACATGACACCATTTCCATCCTTTTAGTTTGCTATAAACTTCTACTAGTTTCTCACAACTGGAGAAACGCCACACAAGCTTGCTTTCTACACACATAATCACACAGATGTATATTTCTGTATGCGATTCTGTCTGTGTGAGGGTGTCATCACCTAAATTTGCTAATGATAAACATTTGAAGTCTATCACAGTTTTACTAACATTGTTTTGTTATTATTTTCAAAGGAGCCTGAAAAACGGAAGCAGTAAACATTAAACAGTTAAAAAATAGAAGTAGTCTTGTTCTATCTGTATCTCAGAGAAGTGTTCAGAGAGCTCCAAGCAGATTATTCTAGATGGATGCTTGGACTGAGTCTTGGAAGGACAGGATATTACACCAGCTCCTGGTCCCTGTGGGAGCCTTGGTCATAACAACCCCGCCAATTCTGGCTTCATCTGCGGCACTCTGGCGGCCTCTGCTGGGCTGGTAGTGAAAGGCACTCACAGGCTGGGTGGTGTCCTGAACCCTGTTTGGGAAAGGAGAAGCTGTTTGGCATGACCTTTTGGGCAACACAAGTGGTCAGAAGTGACTCAAAGAAGATAAAATCTGTTTCACCTCAAGGTTGTTAAGACCATGCTAGGGCTTAAGAAATTTTTTCCTGATAGTGTTTCTGAGGAAGGAAGGTCTGAGGCAAGGACACTGAGAGAATTGTTCCATTGCTCAGTGGGAACTAATGACTCACGTTTTTCTCTTTGGTGTCCTAACTCCATGCGGTGACCATAAAGGGTATGACCTCTCCAGGCAGCACAGCTATCCTCGTGCAGCTGGCTGGGTCATGCACTCTCAGATTTAGAGAAAGGGCACAAGGATTCTTGCTAGGTTCTCCTGGCCAAAGCTGAGTTCTCTGATTCAGTTTTTACTAAAAAACAAAGCAGAACACCCTATTCTGAGGACATAAAACAACCTTAAGCAGCCATTTAATTAAAAAATATATATATTATTCCTTGTCCACGCGGCATTTATCCTTGTGGGATACATGGTAGGATTCAGATTTTCAAACCCTTCCCTGAACATACTGGTGCCAAAGTGGGTCCTAGGGAGCATTTAGGATTAAAAATAACCCACGAGACTTCACAGCTTAGTGCAGCTGCGACGGCTGGTGCCTTGACCCAAAGCTGGTATGGAGTGATCGGGAACACAGAATGCTTTAGGGCTGGCGAAGGCTCACTTCAAATAGAGGCTTTAGTAATCACAAGTATAGGAGTTCATGCCACCACACCTTGCCTTTCCCTGTTTCATTCTGATTCTCATCTAGTACTGCAAATAGAAAAGGCAGTTTAATTTCATATGGTTGAAGGCCACTTGTGTGGGAGTACTGTGCCCTGGGGTTGCTAATGGTAGAAGCCTCCTAAGGGTCTGTGCTCTTTCTCTTATTTTGAACACAATCCTGAGCTTGTTAGGAACTGCAACACAGTTAATTCCTTATGTTCTTAAGGAAGATTCAAACGGTCCTGAAACCCTGACCTCCTCCATTCATGACAGATTAGCCGTGGTGAACTAATTGCGCAGCCCATTGCATGGCTGTAGATCCCAACAAACAAGGGTGCTTGGTCTTATCAATGAATGGCAGAGGGGAAAAAATTGTAATAATTAAAAATGTCCCATTTCCAAATCAAAGATGGACTCCCAATGAAATTGCTAACTATATCTTGACAATAGGATGCTGGACTCTCTGCCATTGTCCATGCCCACAATGATGAACATATGACTGTTTATGAAGAACTATACTATAATAATAATATACGTAAACTCAGTTGGGGGGGGGAACTTGGGGAGAGAGTAAGAAAAGTCCCAGAGCCTATGGAAATAAAATGATAATAATAATAAAATTTTTAAAAAGAAAAGAAAAAATGGCCCCTTTTGAGTTCCTTCTAGAAACCAGGCTTTCTCTTACTTAGGAACAAACTGACTTTCTCTGAAAAATTACTTTTGGGATCTGGTGTGATGGCTCAGTGGTTAAATCTTTACCTTGCATGTTCTGGGATCCCATATGGATGCTGGTTCATGTCCCGGCTACTCCATTTCCCTTCTAGCTCCCTGCTTGTGGCCTGGGAAAGCAGTAATGGATGGTCCAAAGCCTTGGGACCCTACATTTGCATGGGAGACATGGAAGAAGCTCCTGGTTCCTGGCTTTGGGCCGGCTCAGCCATTGTAGTCATTTGGGGAGTGAACTAGTAGACAGAAGATCTTTCTGTCTCTCCTTTTCTCTGTAAATCTACTTTTCCAATAAAAATAAATCAATCTTTAAAAAAAGAAAAATGAATTTTGGTCTTGTATAATAAAAGTTTTAGGAAAATCATGGAAGAACATGTGATTCAAATTGTTAAAGAATTTTATTTGCTGGGTCATGTATTTGGTGTAATGGTTTAGTCACTGCTTGTGACAACTGCTGCGATCAACATGGATATTTTGGCTGGGCATATAAAGCCAAATCAACTGCTTTTATTTATTTATTAGTTTTAAAAAGATTTACTTATTTTTATTTGAAAGACAAATATACAGAGAGGAGAGAGAGAGAGGGGAAGATCTTCATCCCTCCAGCAGCCGCAACAACTGGAGCTAAGCCAATCCAAAGAAGCCAGGAGCCAGGAGCTTCCTCTGGATTCCCCACACAGGTAATGGGCTCAAAGCCTTGGGCCATCCTAGAATACATTCCCAGGCCACAGGCAGGGAGCTGGATGGGAAGCGGGGCCACCAGGATTAGAACTGGCACCCATATGGGATCCCGGTGCATTTAAGGGGAGGACTTTCACAGCTGCACTATTGTGCTGGGACCCAAATCAACTACTTTCAATAGACTAGTGAAAAGGGACATGCTTTGTTTTCAATAAGGAAGGATAAACTAGGAGTCACGAGACAGCCTAAGATGACAGGCCAACTCTCAGCTAGGGAATTACCTTGATTTCCTGATTGTGTGCCCAGTCTCCAAGAACACAGAGCTCTCTTGAAGCTATTTGCAACTGTTAAACCTGCATAGGGATGGACTTTTAAATGTTCAGAAATTATGCAGATCAACAAGAAAAAGACCAGAGGTTCAAAGGAACAATAAGCAACAAATCAAACAGGAAACACAGAAGGGGAATCAGAATGGCTGGCAAGTGTGTGAAAAGATGCGCAATCTTAGAGGCACTCTGAGCAGTGCAAATTAAAACATGATATCAGTTTGTGCCAATTAGATTGGCAAAATCAGACAAGTCAGGTAATTCCTACCAAGCACTGGCAACAATGTGGGGAAGAGGGAACCATTGTTAGTGGGAATATAAGCTTGTAGAAACATTCTGATATTATTTATGAATTTATGTATGCATAAACCCAAGGAGACATGTCCTTAGGAGAACGTAAGCCTGCTCATCATTTGGAGAACTGTGGAAGTAACTCAAATGTTGATTACTAAGGAAATAGAGGACTATAATGTGTAAACACATACTTTGCAGTAGTGTGTAGCAATCAGCCACACATCTCTCAAAAATATGTGTCCTTGGGCCCAGCACAGTAGCTTAGTGGCTAAAATGCTCACGTTGCATGCGCAGGGATCCCATATGGATGCTGGATTCCATATTAGATTCATAGTGCTCTTGTAGATACATGTGAGTTTGAACTGTGTAAATGGTATTTACCAGAGGTCTTACTGTATTTCTGCTAAAGAAAACAACAACAATAACAGCTGTCTAATTTATTTGGTAGGCAGAATGACAAAGAGCGAGAGACAAAACGAGAGAGACCTTCCATCCACTGGTTCACTCCCCAAATATCTACTATACTTTAGGCTAATCCAGGCCCAAGTCAGAAGCTGGAACTCCATTCTGGTCTCTCACAATGGAACTCTAGTAATTGGGTCATCATGTGCCACATCTCAGGAGCATTAGCAGAAAACTGGATGAGGAGCACGGAAAAGCCAGGATCCATATCACACCCTCCACTTATGCGATTTGGATGTCCCAAATTGCAATTTACCTCACTGTGTCACAACACTCACCGCATGTTTTTCATTAAAAAAAATATTAATTTATTTGGAAGGCAAAGTGACAGGGAAGGAGAGATAGCTTTCTCCATTACAGGACACATTTTTAATAAAGATTTATTTATTTTTGTTGGAAAGTCAGATTTACAGAGAGAAAGAGAGACAGATCTTCCATCTGTTGGTTCACCCCAAGTGGTTGCAATGGCCAGAGCTGAGCTGAACCAAAGCCAGGAATCAGGAACTTCTAGGTCTCCCACATAGATGCAGGATCCCAAGGCTTTGAGCTGTTCTCTATTGCTTTTCCAGACCACAAGCAGGGAGCTGGATGGGAAGTGGAGGTGTCAGGACATGAACCGGCATCCATATAGGATCCCTGTGCATGCAATATGAAAATTTAAGCTACATGCTATTGCACTGGGTCCATTTCAGGCATATTAGGGGCATCTGGGTAAGAAAAGAGATAAAGGATGAAGTGCCCAGGGGTCATGCCATGGAAATTTGGGGATTGGCATAACCATGAGACATATAGGCAGGCACACTAAAGGAAAGCTAGAACACAGTGGAACCAGTCAAGTCCCGAGCAAGCCTCCTGCTGGCAATCCCCCTTTCACTGAAAGAATGGCAAGTAGGATTTATTTGATGAAAGAAGAGTTTCAGAGGGCTTCATAACTAAATGTTCCCACAGAGAGTATAAGGAGAAGCATTCAAGAAAAGCAAACATTTTGCATTAAAGCAAGTAGACAGCAAAAGCTGGGAAAGTATTTGATCCTGAATTGTTGCTATATGTGTTAAGGAAAGAAAAAAACTATTTTTATTTTTTTCATGATCAAAATAGTCTTTAATAAATGACAGATAGATAATTTACTTAAAAAACATTATGCCATCATTTAAAAATATTCATTTATTTAACATCGTCACTGGCAAGGGCTGGACCTGGGTTGAAGAAGCCAGTGGGAACTCAATCTAAGTCTTCCAGATGGGTAGCCAGGAAGCCAGGTGGTTGAGCCATTACTAGGGCTTCTCAGGGTCTACATTATCAAGAAGTTGGAGTCAGGAGTCAGGAGTCACAGCAAGGAAACCTACAAACCAGGTAATCTGAAATGGGACTTTAGCCCTGTAGGCTAAATGACTGGTCTTATGTCATTCTTTTTAAAAATGGCATCTTAGAGTGCCCAGGGCAGTAGCCTAGCAGCTAAAGTCCTTGCCTTGAATGAGCTGGTATCCCATATGGGTGCCGGTTCTAATTGTAGCAGCCTTGCTTCCCATCCAGCTCCCTGCTTATGGCCTGGGAGAGCAGTCAAGGACAGCCCAAAGCCTTGGGATCCTGCACCCACAGGGGAGATTCAGAAGAGGCTCTGGATCGTAGCTCAGCTCTGTGTATGGCGGCCACTTGGGAAGTGAATCAACAGATGGAAAATCTTCCTCTTTGTCTCTCCTGCTCTGTATATCTGCCTTTCCAATAAAAAAAAAAAAACCTTATAAATGATGTCTTAGGAATTCAGCTAAGAACCTAAGACACAGATTCTATTGGAGGACACTATCATGAAACAAATCATCACACAAATCAATACATTATTGTACATGTAGTAACCACTTTGAAGAAAAAGAACAAGGTGGTCATAAAATATAGATGGAAGACATAAATTTACACTGTAGGTTCAATGATAGCTTCCATTAAGCTAAGAAAAGGAAGAATAAGCAGGGGCAGCATCATAGTGCCATGAATTAAACTGCCACATTTGACTCCAGCATCCCAAATGAGAGCTGGTTTAGGACCTCACTGCTTCCCTTCTTATCCACTTCCCTGCTGATGCTCCTGTGAAAGCAGCTGGAAATTGAATGAATAGATGGATAATCCCTCTGCCTGTAATTCTGTCAAATAAGTAAAATAAATCTTAAGAAGGTAAAGGGGCCGCCAGCATTCTGGTATAGCACGTTAAGCCTCTGCCTGTGGTGCTAGCATCTCCTGTGGCCACTGGTTTGAGTTCTGGCTGCTCTACTTCTGAGAAAGTAATGGAGGACAGCCCAAGTCCTTGAACCCTTGCATCCATATGGGAAATCCAGAAACTGTAGACTCTGGCTTCAGACTGGCCCAGTTCAGGCTGTTGGGACCATTTGGGGAGTCAACCAACAAATGGCAGGCAGATCTTTTTTCTGTGTCTTCTCTCTTTATAAATCTGCCTTTCAAGTGAAAAGGGAAATGAATACTTTTCTAAAATAAAAACAAAGGATCAATAGTTGCTGCAGAATGGCAGAGATAGTTTTCTAGATAAAGTAAAGGCCAGTGTGGAGACTCTGCGGTGGAACAGAGGGAACTGAGTGGGAGAACAGTAAGGCCAGTACAAGGGGAGAGAAACTGGAAAGCCAGGTTGAAGAAGGGTGGGCCAGGCCATGCTCCAGCCTCCAACCTACTCTCCCCACAACAGTGTTTGAAGGGATCCTGCACCTTTGAGATCCTCAACACTTAAAGGCATTTTCTCCCCTCCATCTTTATTACTGTAGGAATATTCATCGATTTTCCAATAAAAACCCTTTTGAGAAGTGTGTCAGCTCATGTTGAGAGTCAAATCCAAAAAGTGCATAAAATTGACTTCACGTTGTTAGCTAAATTCACTAAATCCCTGTGTATCCTAGCATATTTCATCTATTTTAGGACTTAAAGTATGAGAGAAATTTCCTGTTTCTGCGGAATCAATTTGTTGATATAAAGCAAACCATGTTTTGTCCTTTTAGCTCATGTTCTTGGATGTTCCTGCTGAGGGTCCTAGATCCTGCTTTGCTCTAAGCCAATGAAATGCAAGTCCTGCAGAGAGAGAGAAGTCTGGGCAAATGGCCAGTTCTGTTTAAGGTGTCCAGTTTTGAACTCAATGCTGTGGACGCCGTCTAGCATAGGCCTTCCAGTCTGCAGATCCTGGGGGCTTCAATAGCTTCATGGGATAAATCTGTTACTGTAAACCCACACTGGCATTTAATTTTTCTTATTGGCATTGAGCAAATATTTTTTAAACAAGTATGTTGTACTAGTTCAAGATTAGAAAAGCATATGAATTGGGCCCAGTGTGATAGCTTAATGGCTAATTCCTAGCCTTGCAAACGCTGGGATCCCATACGGATGCTGGTTCATGTCCTGGCTGCTCCACTTCTAATTCAGGTCCGTGTGTATGGCCCTGGGAAAGCAGTAGAGGATGGGCCAAAGCCTTGGGACCCTGTGTCCACATGGGAGACCAGGAAGAGGCTCCTGGTTGCTGGTTCCTGGCTTTGCATCTGCTCAGTTCTGGCCATTGTGCCCATTTGGGGAGTGAACCAGCAAATGGAAGATCTTTCTCTGTCTCTCCTTCTCTCAGTAAATATGAACTACCTTTCCAATAAAACTAGTTAATTTTTTTTAAAAAAAGAGAATATCTAAACTGTTACATCATTCAATGGGATATCATGTAAGCAATAACAAGAGTGAGGTGGATATATATTAACAGATACAGAAAGTTGTCCTTGAGTGGCGGGCATTGTGGTGCAGTATCCCGTTTGGACAACTGTTTGAGTTTTGGCTTCTTCTCTTCCAGTCTAGTTCCCTGCTGATTGCCTTAGAGAAGCAGTGAAGGATTGTCCAAGTGCTTGGGCCCCAGCCACTCATGTGGGAAACCAGAAAGCTTCCAGCTTTGGCCTGGCCTGCTCCAGCCATTGCAGTCATTTGGAGAGTAAACCAGCAGATGGAAGATTCTCTCTCTCTCTTTTCCTATTCTGACTTTCAAAATAAATTGATTAATTACTTAAAACTTTTCCAAATAAAGAAAAAGAAAATTCATAACGGTATAAAACCAGTTTGGGGACAAATACATGTTCTTATATAGAAAAATGCTTGATATAAGGACAGAGTTCTAATGTTCTACAGCATAGTAGAAATGTATCTATTTCAATTTTTATTTATTTATTTTCATTGACTTGAAAAGGAAAAGCAACAGAGAATGAGACAGAAATTGTCTATCTAAATGCCTTGCAACAACCGAGGCTGGACCAGGCTGAGGCCAGGAGCTTAGCGTTCCATCTAGGACTTCCAGCTGGTGGTGCAGATCCAAATGACTGTGTGATTCCCTGATGCTAGGATGGCATTAGCAGAAATCTGACTTGGAAGCAAAGTAGCTGGGTATTGAGACAGTGCTCATATGGGATGTAAATAAGCCAAGCTGTGGTTTCAGCTGCTGTACCACAACGCCCATACCACAACTATAGTTCTTTGTACTATATGATATATTAAATAAAAAACTGGAAGAGGGGAGCCGATAGACTCCAAATGTAAGGAAAAAATAATGGAAAAACTAATTGCTTGATTTGATCAGTTTGTGCTGTATATATGTATATATCTATGTATATATATAGAGAGAGAGAGGAGAGAGAGAGAAATACTGTACTGTATCTCATAAAAACGTGTTACACATTCATAACATTTTAAAATAAAAATAAAAATTCCATTCAGTGTGGTTGATCAATACACTTAAAATCTTCACTTAAAGGATAAGCTCAAAGGAGACAGTGGATGAAAGAAAATTTTGGGGATCAATTTTGTGGTATAGCTGGTAAAGGCACCTCCTGAAACACCAGCATCTCATAAGTCCTAGCTGTTCCATTTCCAATTCAGATCCCTGATAATGGTCTGGAAAAAGCAGCAAAGCATGGTCCAAGTGCTTGGGCCCCCGCCACCCATATGGGAAGATCAGGAAGAAGCTCTTGGCTCCCAATATGTGCTTGGCCTGGTCCCACGCCATTCTAAAAATCTGGGAGTGAATCCACATTTTGAGGATCATTCTCTGTAACTCTGACTTTAAAATAAATAAATTAATACTTTAAAAGACATTGCTAATAGGATTATTCCTGACTGGAGTAGATTGCTTTTACAGTATGCATTTATTCTTTTACTATCATAGATAGTAAAGCTCATTTAATTTCTATTTTCATTATTTGTGCATTTCTTTTCATTCAAAAGTTCTTCCTTCATTCAATAAACATTTACTGAGCATCTGCTTTAGTGCTGCTTCTAAAGCTCATGATTATGAGAAAACAATGCAGTGCTGCTAGCACTTGATGTACTGCTTACATCTCACTTGGGATGCCCACTCCCAATTCAGACAGCTTGGTTCAAGTCTCAGGTATTCCATTTCCAACTCAGTTTCCAACTGATGTGCACAGGAGGTAGCAGATGATGACACAAATTCTTGGGTCACTATCATTTATATGGCAGACCCAGCCCTGGCTGTTGCCACCATTTAGTAAATGAAGTAAGAGATGAAATCTCTCTCTTTTTTTTCTTTCTGCCTTTCAAATAAAAATAAAAACAAACAAATAAAAAGAATGGTAAGGGCCAAGTGTGGTAGCCTAGTGGCTAAAGTCCTCGCCTTGCAACCGCTGGAATTCCATATGGGCGCTGGCTTGTGTCCTGGCTGTTCTGCTTTCCATCCAGCTCCCCGTGTAATGTGTCTGGGAAAGCAGCAGCAGATGACCCAAGTGTTTGGACCTCTGCATCCATGTGAGAGATCTGGAAGAAGCTCCAAGCTTCTGATGTCAGTCCAGCCCAGCTCTGGCTGTTGCAGCCATCTGGTGAGTAAATCAGTAGATGGAGGATCGATCTCTCTCTCTCTCTCTCTCTCTCTCTCTCTCTCTCTCTGATTGCCCCCGACCTCTTTCTCTGTAACTCTGCCTTCCAAACAAATACATCCTTTTTTTTTTTTTAAAGGAATGACTAGGGAAGATTTCACTAAAGAAGAGGTGTTGCTTAAGTTGAGTTTTCAGTAATTAAAAGCTTGCCAGTCAGACTGGATAAGAAAGGATGTTCCAGAAAAAAAATAGTATCTAATATTAAAAGAATTTTAAAAAATCCATACAGAGGAGTAAAAGAGGATATTCTACTAATGAAGATTAAGTAGGCCAGTGTGACAGAAACAGAAGGAGCACTGGGAGAAGATTAACTAGAGAAATAGACATCCTAGAAAGAGTAAGCAGCCTTCAAGGGGCCTTGTGGCGCCTCAGGTAGAAGATTCACCCAGTATGCCATAATGCGGCCCTTCTCTCTTTCTATAGCCTTGTCTTTCAAACAAATAAGATAAATCTTTATTTTGGAAAGACACATTTACAGAGAGAAGGAGAGACAGAGAGAAAAGACCTTCCATTCACTACTCACTCCCCAAGTGGCCACAATGGCTGGAGCTGAGCCAATCTGAATCCACGAGCCTAGAGTCAAGAGCTTCCTTGGGGTCTCCCACACGTGTTTTGTGCTTCCTGTTTGCTGCCATCTTTCTCTACTTTCCCAGGCTATAAGCAGAGAGTTTTGGGTAGGAAGTGGAGCAGCCAGGACACAAACCAATACACATATGGAATGCTGGTGCTTGCAGGTGGAGGATTAGCCAAGTCATTGTGCCAGCCCCTAAATGAAATAAATCACTCGGGCCTGGCATGATAATCTAGCGGCTAAAGTCCTCAACTTACATAACTTACAGAGCCTCTTCTAGGTCTCCCATGCAGGTGCAGGGTCCCAAGGCTTTGGGCCATCCTCAATTGCTTTCCCAGGCCACAAGCAGGGAGCTGGATGGGAAGCGGGGCTGCCAGAATTAGAACCAGTGCCCATATGGGATCCTAGCGCATTCAAGGCATGGACTTTAACTGCTAGGCTACTGCACTGGGCCCAGGTGCTCTACTTTCAATCTAGTTCCTGGGAAAGCAGGAGAATCTGGCCAATGTGCTTGAGCTCCTACCATCTGTGTGGGTTAAAAGACAGAGTTCTAGGCTCCTGGTTTTGGTGTGGCTCATCCCTGCATTTGCAGCTATCTGGGGAGTGAGCTACCAGATGGAAGCTTGTGTATGTGTGTTTCCCTCTCTTTATATCTCTTTGCCTTTCAAATAAATAAATAGGATTTTAAAAATATAAAAATAGGTTAAAAGAAGAAAAAACCCAAATACTCATCAACAGGGTTATGAATAAATAAAATGGGAAGTATTTTGACAAAAATGGAACACCACTCAGCAGTATGAAGAAGCAACCTATGGATACAGACAACCATGTGGACAAAACCCAGACACTATATTGAGAGAAAGAAACCAGATACAAGAAAGTGATTTCATTTATAAGAAGTAAGATATTGGGCCTAGTGGCATGGCCTAGCGGCTGAAGTCCTCACCTTGAACGCGCCAGAATCCCATATGGCCGCTGGTTCTAATCCCGGCAGCTCTACTTCCCTTCCAGCTCCCTGCTTGTGGCCTGGGAAAACAGTCGGAGACGACCCAAAGCTTTGGGACCTTGTAGCTATGTGGGAGACCCGGACGAAGTTCCTGGATCCTGGCTTCGGATCAGCATAGCATCGGCTGTTGCGGTCACTTTGGGAGTGAATCATTGGACGGAAGATCTTCCTCTCTGTCTCTCCTCCTCTCTGTATATCCAACTTCGTAATAAATAAATAAATCTTTTTTTAAAAAAGAAGTAAGATATCATTGGGATTAATATATGAAGACAGAGTTGTTGACCTTGGGGGTTGGACAATGTATATTTTGCTGAAAGGGATATGAAGAAATTTTGGGAGGTCATGGCAAATGTTCTAATCTTGATCTATTTTGTTGCCATCTAAGACTAAATGTATTATGAATGCATAAGCTATTAATCAATAAAATAAACAGAGAGAAAATCAAATATGTCCTGATTGTGGTTCCTAGTTATGCCACTATGTTGCTTGGGGGGGGGGGGCAATTTGCTTAGTATTTCTGTGCCCTTTCCTTTAGAAAATGAGCATAAGGGCCTGGTGCGATATCCTTATGGTTAAATCCTCACCTTGCATCTGCCAGGATCTCATATGGGTGCCAGTTTGTGTCCTGGCTGCTCCACTTCCCATTCAGCTCTCTGCTTGTGGCCTGGGAAAACAGTGGAGAATGACCCAAAGCTTTGGGACCTTGCCCCCACGTGGGAGACCCAGAAGAAGCTCCTGGCTTCAGATCAGCTCAACTTTGGCCATTGCAGCCATTTTGGGGTGTGAACCAGCCGATGTAAAATCTTTCTGTCATTCCTCTCTGTATATTTGCTTTTCCAATAAAAAAAATAAAATTCAAAGGAAGGAAGGAAGGAAGAAAGAGAATGAGAATAAAATAATACCTGTCTCATTGAGTGGTTTCGAGAATTCATTTGAAGTAATGCACAAAAAAAAATCTCTTAGCTCAAGAGACTGAAAAATATCCAAAGTTCTGTAAAAATCATTCCTACTGTTGGTCTCTTACCCACCACCTCCTTCACCAGGAACTGATCCCTGAAGCCTCATCCTAAACCAAGAACAGTTGCCACCTCCAGGTTATTTCAGATGCCCAAACAGAAGTCACCAGCCCTGCATCATTAAGCACTGACACACTCACAGAATCTAGGAGGCTCCAATGACTAGAAAGACATTTCATAGAATTCTGAACAGGAAGTGGCCATGGCAGCTGATAATCTGTGACCTGAATATAGCTATCCATTATCTCACTGTGGTTTCTTGTTTCCCTGACAGAGGAAACGCCCACGACTTTCTTAAAGTTATTCTAAACACTCAGTTCCTTGTTTGGTTCTGGCAGGATAATGTTACCCCTGGGTGCTCCTGTGCTTTGGGCTGTGGCCTCCCTGCCAGCCTGAGACTCCAGCTCAGCAGCCAGCCTGTGGGGCAATGGTGCCTTCCACTCAGGGGGTGGTGACAGCAGTAAACCATGAAAGAGGCTACTACTCTCTGTAGCCCTTAGAAGGGGGAAAAATTGCAACATTCACTTTTTGTTCCTCTTTAGGAAACCGATCAGGCAGAACTGATGTGCTGGGAGGGATGTGTCACCAGATTCTTATTGCTGGTTTCCATCCCCAGTTACTCTCTCTGACTCTGTTTTCGGGAAAGCAAATCTGTCTTCCTAGTGCATCCAACCTGCTTGTAAGGAAGAGAATTCAAGCCCAGGACTCAGGTTTGAGCAGAAAAATCCTATCAATTTTGATTCTTGTACAATTCAGAGTCCAGTGGGCTCTCAGCCTCATTGCAGACAAAACGACAAAATCTGCTTTTTCCTCTTTCTCCCCCTCAATGCCCGTTGTTTTCTACTAAAGCTTTTTATTACATCATATCACTTATCACTCAACTGAGGAATCAATAGCTGATTCTGAAGTGCTGAGAGTTTTGTGTGTTCCTCATATCTTATCAGAGAAACCCTGGGGTGGTAATGCTTGAATCAAAGGACCAGGGCTCTTTCGGGCATCTGGGAGCTGATGGTCAACTCTTTGGTCTGGAGGAGAAATCTTTTGAACTCTCTGGCCCTCTGGTGGCCACCTCTTGGCTGATAGTGCTTGAGATATGGAATGACACAGCATTCGTCTGATTTGAAAGATGATTTGGTTTTTTGTTTTCTCTTTTTCTGAAGAGGAACAGGAAGGTGAAACGCGTGCAATTTTGTTAGAATGAAACAGGGAAGTTGTAAAAGTAGGTGGGTTTCAGACCCAGGAAAAGATGTGTCAACAGGGCTCTGGCAGGCTGCAGAGCTGGCAATCAAAGAAGGCCTTGCAAGGTCAGAGGACCAAGGGGTCACTCATTTGGATTCTGAGGAATGAGAGACTTGCAACCCCAGACTGGGAGGGATGAAATCAGGCTTTCAAAGGCTCAGCTGTTTCACATGCTAGTCACACCCTGAGCTGTCACTTAACCTGTCCTGAGCTGATGCTCTTCAGTTAAAACATCTCAGGAGGGAAGACTACACGTTCGGCTGTGGATTGTAGTGAACCCTCACTGGGTGTGGGATTCCAGGTGAATCTGGTTTCTTTCTCAATGCTGTTACCACTCAGGGTTTCATCAGAGAAGCAGAACTACTAGAAATGGCAAAGAATGAGAGGTTTATTGCAGGGGCTTCTGTTACGCAATTTTGGGAACAGTTAAGCAACAGTGGATTGTGGTGGACCCTCACTGGGTGTGGGATTCCAGGTGAATTCAGTTTTCTTCTCAAGGCCTGTTACCATTCAGGGTTTCATAAAAAAAAAAAAAAAAGCAGAACTACTAGAAATGGCAAAGAATAAGAGGTTTATCACAGGGGCTTCTGTTACACAATTTTGGGAACAGTTAAGCAACAGTGTACAACTGCTGCTTCTGCTTCTGTGGCTGCACCTTAAGTTAGGAAAACCAGACAGGAAGTATATGGGCAAGCCAGGACCCACCCCTCAAACCAAAACCCATATGAGTTGCTCATTGCTTCTCTATGCCATCCTATTTCAACAACGTGTGTGACCTGTGGAAGTTGCTGGGTCTTCATCATGAAGCTAACCCATTCATTTGGTTCAGTACTTGGAAAAGCTAGAAGAGGAGATCCTGTGGGAGATAAAGGAGTTGTGGACCCAGCTGCAGTTCCATGGTTAAAGGTGGACCACAGGATCTAAACACTGAGCGTAAATGTGGCTGCTTCATTTCTGTCCTTCAAATCTTATGAAATATTAGCCCAGAAATATACAGCTAAGAGATTTTGGAAGAATATGTTACAACGTAACCTCCTTGGCATAGTACCAGAATCCATGATTCCTTTCTGTTTGCGAAATCCTCCTCATTTAGCAAATATTACTTTAAATAACCAGAAGAGAAATCCTTGCAAAAGTCCCAGGCTTACCCAAATACCTAGTAAATTAGTGAAAAGGTCCTCAAATTATGAGTCCGTAGGAAAATACAAATGAAAACACAATGAGTATCTCTACTCATTCACTAGAATGGCTAAAATGAAAAAGACAGATAATACTAAGTGCTAGTGAGGATATGGGGTAACCAGAACTTTTACACATTGATGGTGGGAGTATAAAAGGGTACAACCACTTTGAAAAACTGATAATATCTACCAAAGCTGAATAAATATGTATAATAAAGTTACATTTCTAGAAATGCATAGGTTCATATCCATAAGTACATTTACAAATGAACTATTTATGATAGCTAAAAGCCAGAAACAAATGAAACATCTGTCAACAATAAAATGGGTAAGCAAATAATGGAATTCACTCAATGGACTATCAAAAAGTCATAGGGATGAATAATCTGAAACTACACACAGTGACATAAATGAATATCACAAATGTAATATTAAGCAGAAGAAGCCAGACACAAAAGAGTGTATATTTATGCTGCTTTTATGTCAAATTCAAAAACAAGTCCAGTTAATCTGTGCTGTTACTCTACAGTTAGGGATCAACCAGTCTTGGGAGATTAGTAACTAGAAGGGTTCAAAGCAGAGCTTTTAGGATGCTAGTAGTGACAATGTGTTCCTTTGTTTAGGCATTCTTTAAATGAGATGTTTGCCTTTTGAACATGTATAGATATTTGTGTATAGTTATTATCTATGCATTTTCCTGTGTTATACTTCAAAAAATAGCAAAGAAGGTATGGTGTGGTAGCCTAATAGCTAAAGTCCTCACCTTGCAAAACAGGTGCCCAGAATCTCATGTGGGTGCCTGTTCATGTCCCAGCTGCTCCACTTCCCATCCAGCTCCCTGCTTGTGGCCTGGGAAAGCAATAGAGCGGATGGCCCAATGCTTGGGACACTGCACCCACGTGGGAGACCCAGAAGAATCTCCTGGCTCCTGGCTTCAGATCAGCTTAACTCTGGCCATTGCAGCCACTTGGGGAGTGAACCAGCAGATGGAAGATCTTTTTGTCTCTCCTTCTCCCTGTAAATCTGACTTTCCAATAAAAATAAATAAATCTTCTTCAAAAAGTAGCAAAGATAAAAAATTAACAATCCCTGGGATGTGGTACAGGCAAGAAGTCAGTTAGGGAACAATGAGTTGGAAGATTTTCTGTAGTTTCTTTCTCCAGCCCCGCGTCCTAACTCCATCCCTTTCCATGAGGACCGCTTTGTCATAATGTATCAGTCTCCTCTAGCAATGAAGAAGCCCTGACCAGCACATGCACACTGATTTGCACATGGAAATGCAATGAAAGCTCTCCCACAGGACATCATGTACACTGAACCCTGCCCAAACTCCATGCTGCTTGTGTATCCAGGCAGGCCACCCCCTATTACCTAGGAAAGGGAACCTCACTCTGTCTCTCTGGTCCTCTTAGGAGCAGTGTCTCTCATTATTGCACTTAAATTACATTTCTTTAAATTTTTTGAAGGGAAAGAGTAGCTGGTGCTATGGATTTTCATGTTTGGCCTCTACCGATAGCACTGGCATCCCAATGTATACTGTTTTGAGCCATGGCTGCTCCACTTCCCATCTGGAAACTATTCCCGAGAAAGCAGGGGAAGATGGTCCATGTGCTTGGGCTCCTGCACCCAGGTGAGAGACCTGGAAGAAATTCCAGGCTCCTGGCTTCAGCAGGCCCAGCTCTGGTTGTTGTGACCAGTTGGGGACTGAACCAGCAGGTGGAAGATCTCTGTCTGTCTCTGTCTATCCATCTCTCTATATAACTTTGCCTTTCAAACAAATAAATATTTAATAGAGAGAGTGAAATAAGGGAATGAGAGCCTAAAACAAAATAGCTTGGGAACTTGTTTCTGTAGTACCTGTTTTAGAGAATAATCACTCATTATATACAAGTTAATAAGATAAAATGCAATAATGTGCCTTAAAGGGCGTAAGCATAAACAAACCAACCAACAAACCTAAGGGATACGTAGGCATAGAAAAAGGAACCAAGAATACAGTTTTTAACCTGGTTGCTATCTTCTTTGGAATTGTGTTAAAATATGTATAATATTTACAATTTGGGGATTTTTTTTTTAAGAGGGAATCATGTGTACCAGGATCAGGGCTTATTAGCGGGAGGAGGGTTGGAAAGACATGCTGCCTTGACATGATAAGGATTTACTCTGCTTGCTCAGATAGTTTCACGTCCAAGCAGGAAAGGGTCACTGCTTCCTGTCTGTTTCTCCAGTCCTGTGAAGCCAAGCTGGCTCCAGAGAGCTCTGTATCATTCAGTTCAGGTCTCACTCCCCTGTTCTCAGGACGCACACACACACAACCTGGCTTATGATCATCGTCCTCAGAGCTTTTCTCTTCAGCACAGCCATGAGACAGTCAGGATTACACACACAGTGAGGACTTAAAATCTCTGTCCTGGGATAGCAATGACAGCTAGCATGAAGTTTTCTGTCGAGATGATGACATACCTGTATTTTCTAGGTTCCCTGGGGCAGACAGTCCTTGTTTAGCTACAGCAACAGCAGCACCAGCACCATCCGGAGAAGGGAAAGAACCCACAACTCTTAAGTACCTACAAGACAGAAGAAACTACAGGTCACAGAAGAACTTCTGACAATATCATTGGAGAACATTTATTGAGTGCCTACAGTGTGCTGGCGTGACTCAGCTAGAAGATACCTGAGCCTCTTGGAGACTAGCAGAGCAGGCCTCAAACAAGTGCAGGTTCCTTGGGGTAGTTTTTTCCTCCATTGTAGTAAGTTAATCCAGTTAGCATGCATGAGAAAGCATTGATCAGTTGGTTAGAGAAATAAAAGCCTCTATTTCATTGCCCATGTGTTTCTGCAAGCTAGATTTTGCTGCTACTTGAGAGCTCCCCACCTCTGTCATTATCAGCCCCAACTCTTCCTTTTTGATTGTAACTTTTGCCAGTTCCTTCTCCTGCTTCTGTTTAAATTTCTGCTCCCAGGATAGTCTGGCTCCACTGGTGGACATGGTCATCTCCAAATTGGCAGCCCAAAGGCCAGCTCTGTGGCAGTGGTTAGAACTACCACCTTGGATGCCAGGAGGTGCTGTACTTCCAACCCAGGTCCCTACTATTGGCCTGGGAAAAGCAACAGAAGAGAGCCCAAGTATCTGGGCTCCTGCCACCCATATGCACAATCTGGAAGAAATTTCTGGCACTTGGCTTCAGCTTGGCTCAGTATTGGTCATTGCAGCCATCTGGAGAAGTGAACCAGTAGATAGAAGACTATCTCTCATTCTCTTGCAAATTAGCATTAATTTAAAATTAATTAGAACCCTGGATCTTTTTCTCTTCCGCATAGCCAGTGGCCTGGCCCAGGTCTGATGCTCCACTATCATGCTGCTTTGGCTTCTTGTGAAGCTACTCTGGGCCACTGGTCCCAGTCAATGTTCAGCTCCTTGGTCTCTGGATTGCTCTGTCTACTCCACCCCCTCTAGAGCTTTTTAAAGGGAAGAGCAATCTTCACAAATCATATTGGATGACTTGTTCCCTCTTCCCAAAAACTCAGCCAACTTTAGACTTTATTTCCCATAAATCAGTATAAAATAAACCTCACACATTTGTATAGAGAGGTCTGGGTGCTGTACCTTTGGTGCATTGGTTAGGTAGGATACTCTCTGGGACACCCACATCCAGTGCTCGAGTGCCTGGAGTGGAGTCTATTCTCTGCTTCGGATCCCAACTGCCTGGTAATGTATACCCTGGAAGAACGGCTCAAGTAGAAAATCCAGATTGAGTTCTAGGTTCCTGGATTCAGCCTGGCCTCACCCAGGCTGTTCCAGGCATTTGGGGATTGAACCAGAGGATAGAAATCTTTGTATGTTTATCTACTTTTTAAGTAAATTAAAACAAAAACCCAAAAATAACCATATAGAGATCTAGAGGGACAACAGAAGTAGTGGTCTTTGAGTAGTAGATTGAGGTTGATATTTCCCTACAGATTTTGGAGAGTGACTACTGGGTTTAAATTTCAGGTTAGCCATATACTAGCAATGTGAATTTCATGAAGTTTATATCACCATAATGAAGTTTAATTTTCTTACCTATAATTGGGGATGATAATATATCTACTTCATAAGAATACTGGGCAGGGGGTGGGGGGGGTAGTCAGGCGTGGTAGCCTAGTGACTAAACTCCTTGCCTTGAACACGCCGAGATCCCACACAGGCACCAATTTTTATCCCAGCTGCTCCACTTCCCTTCCAGTTCCCTGCTTGTGGCCTGGGAAAGCAATTGAGGATGGCCCAAAGCCTGGGGATCCTGCACATGCATGGGAGACCTGAAAGAATCTCCTGGCTCCTGGCTTTGGATCGGCTCAACTCCGGCCCTTGGTGAGTGAACCAGCAGATGTAAGATCTTTTTCTCTGTATCTACTTCTTTCTGTAAATCTGACTTTCCAATAAAAATAAATAAATCTTTTTTTTTTAATACTGGGAAATTTGAATAACAGATGCAATTAAGTTCTTTATTATAGTATCTTATGCATAGAATGCTCCAAATTTATTGTTTGGTGGTTTTTCAATGACCACATACCAATAAAAAAAATTAAGTTTTTTTTAAATGAAGCAAGAGGATAGTCCTGGAGGAAACAGAAATTCTAAGAGGGTGCATAGGGTGAAATGTAGAGACTTGTGTGTGTGTGTGTGTGTCTGTGTGTGTGTGTCTCTGTGTGTGTGTCTGTGAACAAGGAGCCATCTCTCTAGTATACTGCCCTACCCCTTCAGAGTAATTACAGCAATTACTTCACTCTTGGGGAAGCTCTAATGCTCAATCTTGGGGCACACTGACTACCAGAGGTGGTTTATTTGTTTGCTTGTTTTTACTATGATCTGGGGCCAGGGTGACTCAAGCAGCCCAGCACAAGCTTCATACCATTTCATCTCCTGTTCTGACATGACTAGTGTCAGTGAACACTACCCGGAAAACTTCTAAAGTTGACCCCTTTTTGGTTCCTAACACTGGGAAAGTGTTTTTTACTTTCAATAAGACATCCACTGCCATGCTATCATCAAGACAGGTCTAGGTAAGAGGCACTGTCATTGGGGTGTCTGCTTGCCACCCCTTTCCTTTGGCTGTTCTTCCTCCTTTAATTGGCCTCTGGCTCTGGCTCTCCCTGCCTGGCTCAGCACACACTGTGTGGGTTTCGCCGTTGTCACACTGAGCATGCCTCCTATAACCCTGGCTGAGGCACACATTCTCCCATATTTGGGAGTGAGCCGGAGACACAGCAACATGTGGGTTTCTGTTTAAAATTCCAAAGCCAGCGGGGCGTATATTATCCATTTCCTCAAATCCAACCTGCTGTAAAGCATGAGTCAGAGTCGGATGTGCTTCTTCCCAGGGGAAGTTGTGTCATTTGGTTAGCGAATGTAATTAAACAAGGATAATGTTCACTGACATTAGCTGCAGGTTAATATAGAGGGAAACAAAATCTCCATCTTGAGTTTACAATATTCCTGCCAAGATAACACAACTTCCCTGAAGGTTCCCTGATCAGCAAAGGCAACCCAAACCTCATGCCATTTGAGGGGCACAGAAAGCTCATTCAATCAATATTCACTATGTAATTGTTAGGACCTTTAAAAGTGAAGCAGGTCTATTTTGGTTTATTTTTAAGATATTTTTGTGAGGGGGGGATTACATGTTGCCATATACTAGTTATGGTTATTTTTACCTGATTTAATCTATTATCATTCAGGGCCAGGTGGTTGAGAGCAGGTATGGGGGAATGAGACATGGCACAGACAAGAATCGAGAGCATGACGGAAGGTGCTGGACTTTTTATGCCTTGCATATCAGTGGGACTTCTAGGAAGTCACCCCTGGAAGCCAGGAAGCAACAAGCCCTGGCTCCAGAAATGTTAGGGAGGATAAAGGGACCAAAAGGAAAATTAGGAAATGAGGGGTGGGTTTAGAGGGCTTCCACTTCAGCTTAGACATGCCCTTCTTAAAGTCATGGTAACCATAAAAATAGAACGCCAATTCCAGAAAAGCTTATGGAAGTCATACAGTCAACTTCTCTATAGGATGGCAAATTTCAGCCCAGAGAGGTTAAGTGATTTACCCAAGTTCACACAGCAAGTTGGCAGCAAGGCAGAAACTTGACTTAAGATCTCCTCTTTCCATCTTTCTACTAAGTCACTCGCAGATACTTCCTAGGTGTGGCAGGAGTGGATACTTAGAATGGCTCCACTAGCCTGCCCTCCAGATATATGCTTAGTTTTCCTTAAATGCAAGTGTGGTATCTACTCAGGGTGTTAGAACCAATGCTAGCTCATATCTGAGAAAAAAAAATTCTCCTGCCACAAGCTACCTTTGACAACATATGTATTTTAAAATGTTTATTTTCTTAGTTCCATTAAAAACTGTGCCAAACCATAAAACCAAAATTCAAAGCTTCTTGGTGTTAAAGAGAAAGGGACTCATGAACGCTGTCTTAACTATCTGATGAAGTATTTCTCCATCCTCACCACCTTCTACTTTGAAGAGAAACAGAAATATACTTGATCTTTTTGGTGTTTCTTTGTTTTAGTGTTTTCAGACGCTTCTTCTGATGTAGGTCAAGGCATTTTGTTTTTCCTAAATGTGAGATCATATTCTTTCTGCCCAAATAGGATGGAAAAGATGTTTCCAAATAAGGAAGTTTTGCTGGAGTGTGTGGCCTAGACAGCAGCAGTTGCTGGAGTCCTAACTTAGTCAAGTACAGTAGCTCCACTAAACTAGGAAGCATTTAGGGACTCATTAGCACTTGTACACAGCTGCACTAGTCGGGTAAGAGTATGCTGTCAGTGAGTGGTTGTGACAACCAGGGACAGAAAAAAAAAAAAAAAGCAAAGAGAAAACTAAGTTTGGCTGTGTCATACACTTCTGTTCTCTGCATTCTTTTTCTCCCAGTCTCAGAAAAAATAAAGAGAGGATGTTCTGATTCTTTACAATCAAATAGGTTTAGGTTAAAATGATCTCCAGTAAACTACCTAATTTTTAAAAAAACATTTATCTACATATTTAAAAGGCTGAATTACAAAGAGAGAGGAGGAGAGGGACACAGAGAAGTCTTTCATCCACTGGTTCATTCCTTAAACGGCTGCAAATAGCCAGTTCTGAGCCAGACCAAACTCCAACCAGGGCTCCCATAGGGGTGGCAGTGTTCTGTGGTTTTCTCAGGGACATTAGCAGGGTGCTGGATCTGATATAGAGCAGCCAGAACTCATTCGTATGAAGTGGCAGCTTAACCTCATGTGCCATAACGCTGAGTTCAACTTTTTCCTTTTCTTTCAGAGTAAAAATAATACTTATCACACAGCATAATTATGAGGAATAAACAATTAATAAATAATTAATAAACATAAGTGTGATAGCATCTAAGTCACCCTCTTAAGACTCTAAAATTATTATTGTTTTTAAAAGCTCTAGCCCCTGATGTGATGGCTTAGTGGCTAAATACATTCCAGGATTCCATATGGGTTTGTGTTCTGGATGTTCCACTTCCCATCCAGCTCTCTGCTTGTGGCCTCGGAAAGCAGTTGAGGATGGGCCAAAGCCTTGGGACTCTGCACCCACATGGGAGACCTGGAGGAAGGCTCCTGGCTTTGAATTAGCTCAGCTCTGGTTGTTGCAGCCACTTGGGGAGTGAACCAGCAGACAGAAAATGTTTCTGTCTCTCCTCTCTGTAAATTTGCCTTTTCAATATCAATAATTAAAAAAAAATCTCCTCTACTCTCAGAATAAGTTGGTTGAGTCAACTGTATTTCACTCGAGAGTAGGAGGAGGGTTTGTTATTAAGTCATCTTGCAGGCCAGTGTTGAGGTGCAAGGGTTAAGCTGCCCCTTGGAACAGTGGCATCCCAGATCAAAGTCAATTGAATCCTGGCTGCTCCACTTCTGATCCAGCTTCCAGCTAATGTTCCTGGAAAGACATCAGAAGATAACCCAAGTGTTTGGGCCCCTGCCACCCATGTAGGATACCAGGATGGAGTTCCTGGCTCCTGGATTTGGCGTGGTCTAGTTGCAGCCATTTGTGGAGTGAACTAGCTGGCGGAAGATTTCTGTGTCTCTCTTCTCCCTTTATTCCTGTTACTCTTTTTATATAATTACATAAGTCTTTCAAGAAAGACAGAAGACAGAACAAGTCAATCCGCCACCTCAGCTATATGTTGGCAGTTAAAAACTGGGCAAATGGAGACTCTATGATGGACTATGTCTATCAGTGGATTTTTCAACGATCTTAGCGTGCTTGGTGTGGTGAGAATGGCAGCGATTCATAACTGGTGAACTATCAAACCACTTGAGCAAGAATCTCGAAGCTTGCCCCACACCTGGGACCTGGGGTGGGTGGGAGACTGGGTGGGGCTTCTCCCTTAGTACCCCCTTTACCTCAGATACATGAAGGAAACAATATAGAAATAATAGTCTTACCCATTTTCCTGTTGCCCTTGAACCTTTTTACCCTAATTAGCTATGTAAGGGATTGTCAAAAATATAATTTAAAAAATGGAAAAAGTTAAAAAAACAAAACAATACAGAAAAAAACCCAAACAAACAAACAAAAATTCAGAGGGGCTAGTGCTGCGGTATAGTAGGCTAAGCCTCTGCCTGTGGCACATTTCTTATGGTTGCTAGCTTGAATTCTGACTGCTCCATTTCCAATGCAGCTCCTTGCTTATGGTCTGTGAAAGTAGCAGAAGATGGCTCTAGTCCTTGGGCCCCTGTACACAAGTGGGAGATGCAGAGGAGGCTCCTGGCTTTGGATGTGCCCAGTTCCAGCTATTGTGATCATTTGGGGAGGAAACCAATGGCTGGATGGCCTCTCTCTGTATTTCTGCTGCTTTGTAACTCTGCCTTTCAAATAAAAATTAAATAAACCTTGGGCCCAGTGTAATGATCTAGTGGCTAAATCCTTGCTTTGCATGCTTCAGGATACCATATGGACACCAGTTGGTATCCTGGTTGCTCCACTTCCCATCCAGCTCCATGCTTGTGGCCTGGGAAAGCAATTGAGGATGGCCCAAGGCTTTGGGACCCCACACCCAAGTGGAAGAACCTGGAAGAAGCTCCTGGCTTTGGATCAGCTCAGCTCTGGCCCTTGCAGCCACTTGGAGACAGAAGGTCTTTCTGTAAATCTGTCTTTCCATGAAAAATAAACAAATATTTTTTAAAAATCTTAGAAAAAGAGGGAAAAAATTGAGTTAGACATACTAACTTCAAAAATCCAAATCATCAATAGAAAAGTAAAAATAATTCTCTGTAAACTTTAAACATTAAAGAACTCTAGTGTTTGCAGATAAGTTTTGGTAAAAATGACAGCATAATGTCAAGAATTTTTTTTCTAAGAAATTCTGCCTCCTGATTTGTAAAATGGAGAAGAATAATCAGGGCATTATTTCCATTAAGTCTGCAAAGCTGTTTTCTCAGTAAATGTAAAAAACTGACAGCAAAGAAATAGGATCAAATCATTATTTTTCAGCTTAACACATGACTTGATAATGTAAGAAAACATTTAAATTAGGAAACATACATAATTAAGGCTGACTTCACACATCTTAAAATTGTCTTTAAACAAGTTTTTGTTTTTAAAACTGCAAAAGCAATGCATGCTCATTATAAAATGCAATTGTACAAATTGATAATAGTAAAAATGAACATTTATAATGTACACATTGGGTTCAGAGCCATCTGATTCAATCTTAGTTGTTATATTTTTCTCTGTTTTATAGGCAAGGAGTCTGAAAGGGAATTTAAAAAGTTGCTTAAAGCAAGCATAAGTGGTTTGTGAATTTTAAGCCACATAGTTATACTTCAGCACCTAATCTTGTAATTCTTCTATATTTTCAGTGAATATCCTCATTAGCTTCTCCAATTCCCTCCCCACCAAATTAACTGTTATTTATAGGTCACTGCTTATTTGAAGAATGACATTTAATAATTGGAATATAATCACTGATCTTTTCATAAAAATATCAGCTAATGAATGCAGGTATTTTCCTAAGAAAAAGAAAAATACCTACTCATACAAAAACAGGTAATTTAATATTCCTAGGAATATTATTCATAACAGCCCAAAGTGTGTCTGGAATGGTAACAAATAAAACGTACTATACTGTCAAACCATATCATTATTTGATCATAAAAAAGAATTAAGTACTGATACACATTATATCATGGATAATCTTTAAAATATTTGCTGGGTGAAAGAAGGTGACAACAACAGATCATTATTATATAATTCCACTTATACGAATTATCCAGAATAGGCAACTTTATAGACAGAGAAATTTACAGATACAGATTAGCTGTGTCCAGGATTGGCAAGTAAGAGTGGTAATGGGAAATGACTGCAAATGGGTGGCAGATTTTGTTTGGAGGAGGAAAAGATCCTGAAATTGATTTCAGCGATGGTAATATGACTCTGTGCGCAGTAAAACTATGAAGCTGCCCATGTTAAATGTCTGAATTTTGTAGTATACAAATATCCATCAAAAAGGCAATTACAATTTCAGTTCATGATACTGAAAGAACATGATCAAAATCTATTTGCTTATTTCAACCAATTTTCTAAAGAATTAGTAAAATATAATAATCAAGAACATCTTGTAAATCAAGGTTAAGTAGTTTGCTGTCCAGTTATAACAAAGTAATAATGAGAAGAGAAAGTAGATTTAAAAACCACAATAAAAACCACAAGAAACAAGCAGCGGATGGAAAATATCTGTTTCTCTGTAAATTTGCCCTTCAGATTAAAAAATCAATAAATCTTAAAAACAAACAAACAAAATGAAGTGACAGTATGTTGGTTCTGGACCTAAGCTTTACATTTACCTAACAGTTTTGTCCTTTGCCAAATACATCATATCTGAAAGGCAGGGAGACATAAAGAGAGAAAGAGAGAGAGAAACAAACAAATAAATAAACAAAAAACCCTTCCACTCACTGGTTCACTCAAGAGGCTATCACACGAGGTCTTGGCCAAACTGAAGCTAGGAGCCAGGAAACCCATCCTAATCTCCCACTTGGGTGGCAGGGGCCAAGCACTCAGGCCATTGATGTATTATTGCATCAATGTATTATTGCACAGTTTTTAAAAAACAATTATTTTATTTTTATTTGAAAGGCAAAATTACAAAGAGATATGGAGATTCAGACAGAGAGGTCTTTTATCTGCTGGTTCACTCTTTAGATGGTTTCAACAGCCAGAGCCAGGAGCCAGAAAGTTCTTCCCCGTCTCCTATGTAGGTACCAAGGACTTGAGCCATCTTCTGCTGCTTTCCCAGACCATAAGCATGGAGCAGAATGAAGAAGTGGAACAGCCAGGATTAACACTGGTGCCTTTATGGGATACCAATGCCTCAGGCAAAGGCTTAGCCTATGATGCCAAAACACTGATGTGCACAATTTTGATTGTTGTACTGAATTCTTGTACTCAAAAAATGCAAATTGAAATATTAAAAGGTAATGAAAAGGTTTTTAAATGATTCAGAAATAATTCTTTAAAAAACTACTTCTAATTTTAAAGTGTTCTATGATGTGGGTTTATGTATCTATTTGATTATTTTGGTAAGTTTGAAATTTCTTCCAGATTAGAAGTATAAGTAGGGTCAGCACAATGGCACAGCAAATTCAACAGCTGCCTGTAACACAGGCATCCCAGAGGATAGCTAGTTAAGTCCTGGCTTCTCCACTTTTGCTCCAGCTTCCTACTAACGGGCCGGCTCTGGAAGCAACATTCTAATATTGGTTGTGGACATCCTAAGGGTGGCATAATTATCAAAGCACAATGCATACCCCTCACTACTTTGATAGTTTTGAAGAGTCTGGGTCAATTGTTTTTGAGAAAGTCCTTTGATGTGGGAAGTTCTATGTCTATAATTTATGTATTTTTACGACTATGGACCTGGTGCGATGACTCAATGGCTAAATCCTCACCTTGCAGGCGCTGGGATCCCATATGGTGTCAGTTTGTGTTCCACTGCTCCACTTCCCATCCAACTCCCTGTTTACAGCCTAAGAAAGCAGTCAAGGATGGTCAAAGCTTTGGGACCCAGCACCCATGTGGGAGATCCAGAAGAAGCTCCTGGCTCCTGGCTTAAGATCGGCTCTGCTCCAGTTGTTGCAGCCACTTGGGAAATGAAGCAGTGGATGGAAGATCTTTCTGTCTCTCCATAAATTTGATCTGCCTTTCCAATAAAAATAAATAAAATCTTCTTTTAAAAGGAATATCATAGAATTGATACTGTCAACACAGGTTGCTGATTTGTTCTATTAACAGTATTAACTTATCACTTAGTTAAAGTGGTGGTCAGGTTCTCTACTATATTTAATACTTATTTTGTGGCAAAAATCTTTGAGATCATGTCAGTACCTTGTCTCCCATCAGATTTTCACTAATTTTAGCATTCATTAATGCTTCTAACTTGAATAATCACTCTGACGATTACCAAAAGAGAAGTTTCTTTTTTTCAAAAAGTTATTTTTTTAAGATTTATTTATTTTTATTGCAAAGTTAGATATACAGAGAGGAGGAGAGATAGAGAGGAACATCTTCCGTCTGATGCTTCACTCCCCAAGTGACCACAATGGCCGGTGCTGCACCAATTTGAAGCCAGACACCAGGAACTTCCTCCAGGTCTCCCATGTGAGTGCAGGGTCCCAAGGCTTTGGGCCATCCTCAACTGCTTTCCCAGGCCACAAGCATGGAGCTGGATGGGGATGGGAAGTGGAGCTGCCAGGATTAGAACCAGTGTGGATTCTGGTGCGTTCAATGAAAGGACTTTAGCCGCTAGACCACTGCACCAGGCCCAAGACTTATTATTTTTTTTAACCTCAAAGTTAGATTTACAGAAAGTGAGAGACTGATCTTCCATCCCTTGTTTATTACTAAAATGGCCACACCTGACCACTTCCTCATTCTTTTTTTTTCTTTTATCTCTTATGAGTTTGGTCTCCTACCCTTAGAAACTGAACGATATTCTTCTTTCTCTGCAATATTTTTATTTACTTAATAGCTGTCCTTTTGTATCTGAGATTCATTCCTGAACCTTAACACAGACACCAAAACCACAGATGTTCAGGTCCCTTAAATAAAACGTATATGTGCTGCTGAAGCTAGCACACAGATCCCTTAAATAAAATGGAGTAGTATTTGTACATAACTTACATATGTCCTGTATACCCTAAATCATTTCCAGTTCATTTATAATATTTAGGACAAAGGCATACTATAGAAATTGGTACATTTTAAATAAGTGCTATTAACTTAAGAGAGGAAAAAAAGATTTTCCATTAATTAGCTTTTTTCCCATATGCCCACAACAGCCAAGGCTGGGTTGGACCAAAGATAGGAGCCAGGAAACAACTGAGTCTCTCCAGTGGGTGGCAGGGACAAGACCCAAGTGCCTGTGTGATCACCTGCTGCCGCTCAAGCTGGAATCAGGAGTGGAGGAGGGACTTGAACCCACGCACTCCAATTTGGGGTATAGGTTTCCTCAGTGGCATTTTAATCATCACACCAAATGCTCACCACACATACTGTTTTAAAATCTGTGCCATTTTTATTGTTGAATTGTTATTTTATTCTGAACAGTTGTCACTCTTGGTGGGAATCTGCGGATATGGAATCAGCAGATATGGAGGGCTGACTGTAATCAGATATCTGACTAACAATGCTAAAGGGAAAGCAATATCGCATTCCCAGACACAAGGGTGTGAGTAACCATGGAAAGAACCAGTGGCGAACAGCAGCTCCCTGACAGAGGCCACAAAACAAGCAGGTGCAGCAGCAGGGTGTTTCAGATCTATTCCTGTCCCCCCCAAGGGACAGCCTCCTTCTACTGGGTGACACTAGGAGGTGACTTTCAGCAATCAGACCATCAGTACTGAATATTTGTTTCAGTAGGAGTACAAAAATGAATGAAACTGTAGTGCTAGGCTGCTGGGGCCCAGGCATTTGGGTTACCCAAGTAAAATGATTACTTCATAACAGGCCTACAGTTGATAGAATTTCTTACCCACTTGTTAAGATTTTCTGTTATTCTATCAAATATCATGCTCCAGAGTCACTTTGTCTCTAGTCTACTCTTAATTTCTGGGGCAATCATTCCTCAGCACGTAAACAGTAATGCAAAATTCCTCTTTGCTTAGAAGAATAAATTTTACATTAGGAATTTTTGCTTTTTGTCTTAATTCTTCCGTTCACTTCTACAAAATAATTAAGATCTAGGAGCACTAATGATTGTAAGTATTTTAGAAGTACAATTTAAAAAAGCAAACTTTTAAAAAGGGTATTGTTTGAATAAATGACATGCTAGAGTAACATGAGCACTTTAGAGAAAATAGAGCAATATGGGCCTGGCGGCATGGCCTAGCAGCTAAAGTCCTAGCCTTGGACACGCCCGGGATCCCATATGGGCACTGGTTCTAATCCCAGCAGCTCCACTTCCCATCCAGCTCTCTGCCTGTGGCCTGGGAAAGCAGTCAAGGACAGCCCAAAGCTTTGGGACCCTGCACCCGTGTGGGAGATCTGGAAGAAGTTCCTGGATCCTGGCTTCGCATTGGCATAGCATCGGCTGTTGCGTTCACTTGGGGAGTGAATCATCGGACGGAAGATGTTCCTCTCTGTCTCTCCTCCTCTCTGTATATCTGACTTTCCAATAAATAAATAAATCTTAAAAAGAAACAAAGTAAGAAAACAGAGTGATATACTCCTTCCCTAGGATACTATGCTGCTCTCAAAAATTAAGTCCCAATTAAAAACACTGAATGTATGATGCTGGAGAATGTGTATTGGGGGAGAAGGATAAGAAGAAGCAGTACCCCTCTTCTTTGGGTGATTTTACCACCTGATTCTTTCTAAGCTGGTACAAATCACTTCGTCTACTTAGAAGATTTTTTGTTTTTTAGGATAAGAATATAGATAAGATTGGGAAAATGTGCAGGAATTAGAGCCCTTTTGACTACAGATAGGAAAAAAAAAATCCTGACTTAATTTAATCAACGTTGAAGAGAACTTAATGGTTTTTATACAAGGGACTTCAAAAGTTTGTGGGAAAATAGAAGAAAAAAAATTTTTTTTCACTTCTCTGCATAAGCTCCATCAGCTTCAAGATACTTTTGTAAGCAGGATAACCAGCCAATTTACTCATCTCTAAAGAAATGACACTTGTGGAAATTTAATCATGTCCTCTAAGTCTTTCTTATTTGGCAATGAAAGAAAATGGGTTCCCTTCAAAGATTTTTCAGTACTGTGGTATAATAGGATAAGTTTCCACCCATGGCACCAACATCCCATATAAGCACCTGTTTGGATACCAGCTGCTCTATTTCTGACCCAGCTTCTTGCTAATGTGCCTGAAAAAGCAGAGGAATATGGCCTGAGTCCATGGGCCACCCACATGGGTAGACCCACAAGAAGCTCCTAGCTCCTTGGCTTCAGATCGGCTCAGCTCTGGCCATTGCGGCCATTTAGGGGAGTGAAGCAGCAGAAAGATTTCTCTCCTTCTCTCTCTGTAACTCTGCCTTCCCAATAAAATAAATATATCTTAAAAAAGATTATTCCAAAAGATTTTTCCATATTCCTGGCTTAGGCGTGGCCTGTCCTTCTGTGTTGCAATCATTTGGAGTGAACAGCAGAGAGAAGATCTCTCCTTCTCTGTCTCTGTAACTCTGCTTTTCAAATAAGTAAGTCTTTAAAAATAATCTTTTGAGATGAAAATACTAAACTAACCAGTAAAGTAGGAGATGATTATCATTATCCATATATATAATATATTATTTTATTTTATTGCAAAATCAGATATACAGAGAGGAAGAGAGACAGAGGGGAAGAGCTTCCATCCGTTGATTCACTCCCCAAGTGGCTGCAACAGCCGGAGCTGAGACGATCTGAAGGCAGGAGCCAGGAGATTCTTCTGGGTCTCCCATGCAGGTACAGGGTCCCAAGGCTTTGGGTCATTCTCAACTGCTTTCCCAGGCCACAACTAGGGAGCTGATGGGAAACAGGGCTGCTGGGATTAGATCCAGTTGCCCATAAGGGATCCTGGCATGTTCAAGGTGAGGACTTTAGCTGCTAAGCTACCACGAGGTTCATTATCCCTATAATTGACCTACTGAAGAGTGTAGCTTCAGAAATCAACAAATAGAAAGAAATGTTGAAAATTAACTGACCAAGTGAACTTAATTTTTCAGATAACTGCATAACAACAAAAATCAAGAGATTTTACCAAAGATAAGTCACATTTATAATAAATATGAAAATATATCAAGGTAAATTTTAAGATCTCCTTCTCATTTCAAGTTGGATTGTATAAATAACTGCTACTGTTCTGTATCATTGTCAGTTAATTACGGCTATTCATAATTAATTAAATACTTCAAAATATAGGTTAGTGATGTTGCATAGTGGGTAATGCCACTGCCTGTGACTTTGTTATCCCCTTTGGGCACCTGTTGTGTCCCAGCTGCTTTATTTACAATACAGCTTCCAGGTAATAGCTTGGGAAATTGAGCAGACGATGCCCAAGTGTTTTGGTCCCTGTCACTAACATGGGAGATCCAGAAGAGTCTGACTCCTGGCTTCAGTATGGCCTTACCTGTCTACTGTGGCCAACTGGGGGATTAATCAGTGGATGGAAGATTTCTCTGTCTGTCCCTCTTCCTCTGTAACTCTGACTTCCAGACAAACAAATAAATAATTCTTTAGAACAATACTTCAAAACAACTGTTAGAGTTTGTGTTCACAACATGAATAAATAATGACTGAGGTGATGGATATGGTATTTAACCTGATAGATGAGTACACATTGTATGCATGTAATGAAATGTCACATTGTGCCCTATACATATGAAGCATTACTGTGTCCCAACTAAAAACTAAATTTTAGAAAACACACAGATGTAGAATAAACTGTTGAAGTCATTCCAGGTACCAAAAACCTGTGAATATCTAGAAATACGTTTAAGAACATGGTTATATCTCTAGTGAAAAAGCACTAAGATTTTATTAAAGGTTAAATCAAAACCACTACAATAATCATATACAAGACCTACACTCGGAAACATCATTCCCAAGTATTTCTTTTTTTTTAAAATCTTTTTTAAAGATTTATTTTATTTTTATTGGAAAGGCGGATATACAGAGAGGAGAGACAGAGAGGAAGATCTTCTGTCCGATGATTCACTCCCCAAGTGAGTGCAATGGCCGATGCTATGCCAATGCGAAGCCAGGATCTAGAAACTTCTTCCAGATCTCCCACACGGGTGCAGGGTCCCAAAGCTTTGGGCCGTCCTTGACTGCTTTCCCAGGCCACAAGTAGGGAGCTGGATGGGAAGTGGAGCTGCTGGGATTAGAACTGGCTCCCATATGAGATCCTGGGCATGCAAGGCAAGGACCTTAACCACTTGCGCCATCGCGCCGGGCCCATATTTCTGAGGGAGGGGTTTTAATGGTTTTCTCTCAAAATCTAGCAAGTCACAAAGTCTGACAAAAGTCCAGTAGAAAATTGTGCCTGAATTGTTAAATGTTTGTTTTGATGCCCAACCTAGTGGTCTCCAATCTGGCATCATCCTTACTAGCTGTTAGCACATCTGAATGATGTCTGTTATGGTTGGCAAAATGTGAAGCAGTCAGATGCTGCACAGAACCTGTAGGGCAAACATACTTAAAAGTTCATTTGGTGATCTAGTGGGCAACCTAAAAAATGAAGGTAACAAAAAGGAATTCTTATTAAGTCAGGGTAAGAGGGAACGAGAGGTCGATGGATGCATTGCTTTGTGGCAATATTGTCCTAAATTTATAAATTGCAGAATTTCTTTTAAATAAACTTCTCAAAATTCTAGAATTTTTGTATTGGCCAGGGAAATTTTCTTTACAGAGGTGCATAAATCTACATTGTAAAAAGAATGATTCTGACATGTAAGACAGTAGCGAGAGACAAGTGTATGTAGTATGTATGTATATACATATATGTGTGTATATGTTTGTACATTTTGTACTGGTTTCTGTGAACAACCCTGATGGATGGATGCAGAAACTGAAAAAACTCTACAATGAGATGAGGTTTGAGTCCAAAACCAAAGTTTTACCAAAGACTTTTCTTCCTTCATAACTCTGCCTTTCAAATAAGTAAAAAAAAAAAAAACTTTTTAAAGATAAACAAAGATTCACTTATTTTAATTGGAAAGTCAGATTTTACAGAGAGAAGAAGAGACACAGAGAAAGATCTCCCATCCACTGGTTCACTCCCCAAGTGGCCACAATGTCCAGAACTGAGATGATCCGAAGCCAGGACCTTTTTCTGGGTCTCCCAAGCAGGTGCAGAACTAAGGCTTTGGGCCATCCTTGACTGCTTTCCAAGGTCACAAGCAGGAAGCTGGAAGTGAAGTGGAGCAGATAGAATATGAACCAATTCACATATGGGATTCCTATGCATGCAAGGTGAGGATTTTAGTTACTAGGCTAATGCGCTGCGTGCCAAATAAACAAATCTTAACAAAACAAACTATACCAGTACCTATAAAAATAAAAACTCAAGTTTTTTTTTTTCCACATCATTATTTAGCAATAGTAAAAAGCTGGCCACAACTTATATATTTAAAAATAGGGATATGGTGAAGTTATATTTCTTGTACATTTTAAATGCTATATTGGTTTTAAAAAGTCATATTTCTAAAGATGTTTAGTGGCATAAAACATGTTCTTAATATAATAAGATGTTAAGTTAAGTTGAAAATAGAAAATACTCTAGGTGTGTGAATTTCAGGCCATTAAATAATTTCAGTAGAAAATTTGTGTGAGAAAAAAACTGAACACACATAAAAACATATATGAACCAAAAAAGCTGAAAGGGAATATTAAAATGCTAATGGTATTTATCTCTAAGAACTGGAATTTTACATGATTTAACAGCTTCCTTTGCAACTTTCTCTATAATACAAGAGACTGGTATGTGATAAGGAAAAAAGCAGGAAAATTGGAAAATTTGTGAAGTAGAAAATGACTTAAATCTACAATAAATTTGTAAAAGTGGGGCAGGAAAAGACAAGAGCCATATTGTTTTCAAAGAGATGAGGGAAGTCATTGTGGTTTTGGGTGGGGTCGGGGTTGGTGTACAACTCAGCGTTTGGGGACAGGAAGAAAGAGCTGCTAACCAAGCCACTAAGTGGTTGTGATGTGGGGATGTGTGGGGAAAGGGCTGGTGAGGTAGTGGACAGAGAGAAGGCAGAACTGTGTTGAGTGGAAGAATTCAGGGTGTGTACGTGTGTGTCCTATACATATAACCCATACACAGCACTGTCAGAATCAATCAGGAGAAAAGCACAAAAAAAAAATGGAGAGAAATTTGGCATTCCAACTCAATACACGTGTCTTGGTTTTGTATTCAGTTCTATCCTTGACTAAAATTTCCACAAGTTGTATTCAGAACTAACTATTGCCATTTTGTTCTCTATTTCCCAATTGGTATCTTAAAGAGAGTGGTACTTCTTGTTTTTTATTGATCTCAGAAAATGGCAGCAACTTAAAAGACATGAAAGTTTTCCATGTTGCTGGGTAGTATATGATACCATTACCATCATCAAAAACTCTTCCCTATTTCTCACTTAAAAATGTTAGCTTTTTTTTTTTTATGTCTAGAAGTGTTCCCTATCATTAGTGGTCTTCAAGCTAATGATATGGCAAAGAATAATGTTGAGCTAGCCACAAGCAAGAGTGACTGCCACACAGTTGTTAGCTTCTCAGTAGGACACAATCTTGTGAAAATGTACATTTTCAGCCTTATCTCTGAGTGAATGAACACTGGCTTTGTTCTGACTAATTTAATCACTGACCTGGAACGTGCACCCATCTCTAGGCTTACTCATTCTGGACCATCTGCCCTCCTGCTTGTCCAATCACACATTCTTCTTCCTTTGAGGGCTCTGCAGGCTCCTTACCCATCCAGAATGACCTCCTCCTTCTAAGAATCTCAACAGCATGTGGCCTTTATTACATCTTTGTGAGTGTGTGTGTGTGATTTAGTTTTATGATGGGTTCTTAGTCTAGTATATGTTATGAATTTACCTCTCTCCATGGCAGTTGTTATTGATATGTTACTAGATGCTAAGTCCTTTATGTTTAACAAGATTGAAAGCAGGATTATCTTCATTTAAAATGAAAAAAAAAAAAAAAAGAAGCTTTGTAGTCTGCTAAGTGTTTTTGTAGTCTGCTAAGTATTAGAACCGTGTGGCTATGTATCCAGCTGTAAATCTAGGGTTCTGTAGCTGAGGACAAATTGCATATAAGATACTGGGGGACATCTAGCAGCATTTTTCATAGACAACAGAAAAATGCAAAACAATCTTGTTATTAAAGGACAAATGTGGTAAGTTATGTGAAAGACAATAGATACAGATAGCTCATGTCAGGGCTTTCCATTGAGAACTCACACTAGAAGTGAGTCTTCAAGTTGCTTTAGTGTTTATTAAAACATTACCGTATGGGCCCAGCATGGTAGCCTAGTGGCTAAAGTCCTAGCCTTGCATGTGCTGAGATCCCATACGGACGCTGGTTCTAATCCTGGAGACCCCACTTCCCATCCAGCTCCCTGCTTGTAGCCTGGGAAAACAGTTGAGGATGGCCCAAGATCTTGGGACTCAGCACCCCTGTGGGAGATCTGGAAGAGGCTCCTGGCTCCTGGGCATCAAATTGGCTCAGCTCCAGCCATTGTGGTCACTTGGTGAGTAAAGTAAACCAGCAAATGGAAGATATTCCTCTCTCTCCTCCTCCTTTCTATATATATCTGACTTTCCAATAAAAATAAATAAATCTTTAAAACATTACCATAAACTTAGTGGCTTATAACAATAATCAGTTATTATGTCACAACTGTCAATAGTGGATGTCTTAAATAGTTTGTCTAGGTTCTCAGGTCAGTTTTGGAGGCTGAAATCAGTGTTCCACCGGACTAACTTTTCATCCAGAGGAACTGGGGGAAAATGCTGTTTCCAAAACCTTTCTTGTTCCCATCTGATGTGGGAAATAAGAATGTTTATATTTGAACTATAAACTAGCACTTAACTTTCATTTATAATATAAAGTGTTTTAGGAAAAATTTCCTCTGTGTTCAAAATGCAACTGATAAGAACAGATACTACACTTGATCTTAGCAAAAAGGCCAAGAAGTATTTTGATGTTCAAATTAAATACAAATTGTTTTCCATGTCAGCAATTATAAATGGCAATGTGAAGTGTGCAAGTAATTTTCATGAAATACAGTTAAATAAAAATATGTATAAACTATTGAAAGTGTTTTTTTAATTGTTATTTTTCATGATACGGTTCCATAGGAACAGGGATTCACCCTTCCACGAGCTCCATACTTCCACTATTTTCCCCCGTATTATTACAACAGTATAGTCCTTTAGCAACAGTCACAAGTCTAAAACTCTACTACTTAAGTGTGTTGTGGCATTATAAGTATAGACAATGGCAGACAGTCTAGTATCCCATTCTCAAGAAAATTTTGAAAGTCTTAAGTTTCATTTCACAACGCTAAGTTTATCTTTTTGGGTTATTTTCACTAACATTAAAAAGAGAACATATTTCTGTTGATACGAATTTCTTCAAATAATCACAACAAAATTTTTTATAGGGCCTGACAGCATGGCCTAGGTAAAAGTCCTCTCCTTGAACGCACCAGAATCCCATATGGGTGCTGGTTCTAATCCTGGCAGCTCCACTTCCCTTCCAGCTCCCTGCTTGTGGCCTGAGAAAGCAGTCGAGGACAGCCCAATGCTTTGGGATCCTGTACCTGTGTGGGAGACCTGGAGGAATTCCTGTCTCCTGGCTCCGGATTGGCGCAGCACCGGCCGTTGCGCTCACTTGGGGAGTGAATCATCAGATGGAAGATCTTCCTCTCTATTTCTCCTCCTCTCTGTATATCTGACTTTGTAATAAAAATAAATGAATCTTTTTTAAAAAGCAAAAACAAAATCTTTTATAACAGAGAAACAAATTTACACGGAGTACTCACAATATTTAAGAATTATGTCCCACAGATGGGACCAAGTCTGCTGTACATACTGGCAAGAACGGGAACCAGGGCAGGGGGCAGGCCTGGTGGGGGTTATTGCAGGTCACTCCGATTAGGCTGCAGCTCCCACTGGTATACATGAAGACTGAGTGTGTGGTGGGCAGGATTGGGCTGGATTGCAACACCCACTGATTTGTGTAAAAGACAGGGCTGGAGACAGAACTGACCCAGCAATTGCAACCACCAGCATGTGCATAAGTTGATGGGACAGCAGACTGAGCTGGACCCTGTATTGGCAAGCACATACAAAAATCAGGTCTGGGATCACCTCAGTTTAAGTTTCCTTGAGGATCACCTCAACTGAATTGCTGGACTCAGAACTCCAACCATGTAGAGAGTTGCAGGTTCCATGGTCTGACCATGCAGTGCATGTGTCAGAGCTGGGCCTTCTCAGTGGCTTAGACGGAACAGTGGACAGCATATCAATGTGCACATGGAGGATACAGCAGTACACTGGAGCCTGCAAAGGACACCTGGTACCACAACAGAGGACAGAGGACAGAGCAAACTGATCAATTACCCCAGCTGAGTGCTGGCAGTGAAAATCTGGGCAAATGGAAACTCTAAGGTAGACTATGTCAACCAGTGGATTCTGGAAAGATTTCATCATGCTTGGAGTGGCGAGATCTGCAGTTATTCAGATCTATTGAAATATTGAAATCTCTTGAGCAGGACTCTCAGAGCATGCCCCACATCAGGGGTCCTGGGGTGGTATCTGATGACTGCCATCCATCCCAGGGTGCAGAGATGTTTGGGAGGCTGGGTGTGGCTTCTCTTCTTGTCTCTCCCCTTCCCCCAGTTACAGGAAGAAAAAAGAGAATGTAAAAATGATGATCTCATCTGCCTTCCTGTAGCCCTTGACCCTTATCACCCTAATCAATTATATAAAAATAATGAAAAATCAAAATAATTTAAAAAAAGAGCTATATCCCAGAAAGGGATATTCATTGTGAAACAAAACAAAAATTATCACCACTATTATTTACATATAATCTTTATTTCATATCATTTATATAAAAATTAATATCATATTCTGACAGGCACAAAAGAAAAAAGTTTTTGTCTTCTAAATCTCATCAAGTAAACTAATAATCAGTCTTAACATTATGTGAATGTACCACCCACAAATTTTAAATTACTTATTTACTTATTTTTATTATTTTTATTATTTTTTGAAAGCATAAAGAAAGAAAGAGAGAGAGAGAAAGATGGAAGACACAGATCTTTCATCCCTGGTTCCTTCTCTAAACACTGCACCAATCAATGCTTGGCCAGACAGAACTCAGGATTCAACCCAGGCCTCCCAAATGGATGACAAATACTTGAGTTGTCACCTGCTATTTCCAGAATGCACATGTAGTGGGAAGCTGGAATCGAAAGTGACATTAGTACTGAAACCCAGGCACTAAATGCATGGGCATCAGCAACTAAGGAGGCTCAGTCTGATAGTGCACTCCATGGACAGACCACATATCTTGTGATTTTCCCTGTGGCCAGGGTTTGAGTCCAGCTGTCTAGTTGGGGAGTCCTCAAGAAACCTCGTCCGGGGAGACCTCAGAGTTGACTCTTGTGTGTACCAGCTAGTACAGGGTCAGGTTCGGTCTGTCACCTGTAACAGCCAATGCACACACATACTGGTGGATGCAGCTGACTGTTCAGTTCTGCCCCAGCCCCATTTTTCATATGAACTGGTAGGTGCTGTGGCCCAGCGTAGCCTAGCCCGCAACAGATACAGCCCTCATACACACCAGAGGCTGCCGTAGCCTAGATGGGGTAAACCCCAATATCCCTCACTAGGCCCACCTCTAACCCTAGGTTTTGTCATGCCCACCTAGCCCTTCCTGCATCCTAGCCAGCTCTGGTGCATATCCATTGGTGCTGTGGCTTAGTTCAGCCTGACTAACTGTTAGACACAACCCACATGTATACTGCATAGTGACACGTGCTGCCACTTTGCCCAGCCTGGCCTGCTCTAGTCCTTATCGATTTTATCTTTTTTTTTTTTTTCCGATTTTATCTTGAAACAAGACTACAGTGGGGATGTCCGATGGGACAATGCTTGCATTGGGGTTTGCATTCTCGGTGTATGCTTGGATCTATCTTTTGCCATTGACTTAGGCTAAGTTTTCAACTGTTTGATTCCTCGCCCTGTGGTCCCCTGGCTCTGCCCAGGTTTCTCCATGCTGCCCTGCTCTCTAACCACTGCTGCCTTGGGCTCTATCTTGTTCAAGGCTTTGTATGCACTCCCTACAGGGCCTAGGGGTGAAGTATGGAGGTGGTCATCCCAGGTCAGGGCTATCAGTACAATGGTGTGTTTGACAGTGGACTTGGAGCAGCAAGCCTTTTGCTCATGAATCTGGTGGAAACTGTAACATTTTAGAGGTCACCTATCTGCTGTGGAGGAGGTGGGTCTGTGGGAAGCAGAAAAGTCTGGTTTGGTTTCCTTCCCCCTTGCTGGGGAACAGTGGGAGGCAGACCCTGGAAGGTATTGGGTTGCATGGGTCCACAAGTTCCTGTGAAAGTCTGTACTTATCATATAAGTACATCTGTGCACGGGATGTGACATTAAGTAGGAAATAAAAAACACCATTACAGGTTGAGAAAAATCACTGAAGAAAGGAAGAAGCTTTTGTCCTACTATTTTTAAATCTTTCTCTCTGTTTCTATTTTTCTCTTTAGATCTCCCTTTCCAATAAAAATAAATAAATCTTTTTAAAAATTGCACAGGTCCAACAGTTTAGCTTCTTGGCAAAGCATAGGCCATTGGGAAATATTTTCACTAGATTTGAGGATGTTTTACTTGAAACCCTAATGAGAATGTTTGCCTTAGAAAATGGAGCTTGGGCAAAAGAGAATTTGAGGTGAGGAAGATACTGGAGATGTCTTTTTTTTTTTTCTAAAGATTTATTTATTTTTATTGGAAAGTCAGATTTACAGAGAGAAGCAGAGACAAAGATCCATCCACTGGTTCACTCCCTAAGTGGCCGCAGCAGCCAGAATTGAGCTGATCTGAAGTCAGGAGCCAGGAGCTTCTCCCTGGTCTCTCACATGGGTGCAGGGTTCCAAGGCTTTGGGTCGTCCTCTACTGCTTTCCTAGGCCACAAGCAGGGAGCTGGGTGCACAGAGGGGATTCCAGTGGTTGCAAGACAGGGACTTAACCACTAGGATACTGTGTCAGGCCCCCTGAGGATGTCTTAATTCAAGCATGGTGTGAGAGATCAGCTAATTTGGTCTTAGTTCCAAATGTAAGATGTACATACACTTGTAGGTATCTGTCCCAGATAAATACAACAAAGATAAAGATACGATGCTGTTCACACAGATTTTTTTTTTGTAAGATTTGTCAATTGTGTTGATCTCTCCAGTCAACTAAAAAATTTAAAACATTTATTTGAAAAGCAGAGATAGGGATGGGGAGTGGAAAGACAGAAACAGAGAGAGCTCTCCCATCCCCTGGTTCACTCCCTAAAGGCCCAAACCTACTTAGTTTTTCCAGGCAGAATCCAGGAGCCTCAAACTTCATCTAGGACTCCTGTATGGATGGTAAGAACCTGGAGTATTTAAGCCATCACCTGCTGCCTTCAGGAAATGGGAACTGAGCACTTCTATAGGATGTGGACTCTTCCAAGTGATGCTGAAGTACTGCTGTAAAGATCTGCTCCAAGATTTAAAATGTTTCTTTCTTTTTTTCACACACACACACAAAATCATTTTTTTAAAAACGTTCGTTAGGGCCCGGCGCGGTGGCGCAAGTGGTTAAAGGTCCTCGCCTTGCACGCCCGGGATCCCATATGGGCGCCGGTTCTAATCCTGGCAGCCCCGCTTCCCTTCCAGCTCCCTGCCTGTGGCCTGGGAAAGCAGTCGAGGACGGCCCAAAGCTTTGGGACCCTGCACCCGCGTGGGAGACCCTGAAGAGGCTCCTGGCTTCGGATCGGCATAGTATCGGCCCGTTGCGCTCACTTGGGGAGTGAATCATCGGACGGAAGATCTTCCTCTCTGTCTCTCCTCTCTGTATATCCGCCTTTCCAATGAAAAAATAATAAAAATAAATCTTTAAAAAAAAAAAACGTTCGTTAGAGATGAGGAGATGGGGATTGCAGAACCAAGGGGGCTCTGGTAGTGATAAAGAGGGTAGGGGGTGTGGAAGAGGATGAGGTGCTCTGCGTTGTCAGGCTACATTAGTGGCAAGAATGAACTTTTAACAGTGAAAAAACGAATGCAACCTAAGCCTGTTAGTTGGAAATGGGTCATATAAACTGTTCTATTCCGTGGCATGGAATACCACACAGTCATTAAAAAGAATGAGGTCAGTTTATGTGCAGCTACAAAGATAACTATGGAGGTAAGTAATTAAGGGGCAAAAATACCTAGTTGCCAAGACACGTTAGATCTCCCTGACTTAGAAAGTGCACAGGTGTAAGTAAATGTAGACAGGCCTCATAGGTTACACACCCAGCTGTTAGCTGTGACTACTCCTAAGAGCAGTGGGTGGAGTCGGCGTAAATCAACGGGCACTCACATTTCTCGGCGCACTTCTCCCGTTGTCATCTTTTGACCACAAACGTTTCCATCTGTCACCGAGAGAACACGGAAGGAATATTATCTCGGTCTCATGAGGAGGAAAAAGTTGGGGAGAGAGGTGGGGTGATCTTTAGACTCCCGGTCTCCTCAGACCCTGGAGCCGCCAGGAGAGGTGAGGAGATCCCGCCCAGCTGAGGTGATTCTGCAGAGGGGCGGAGCTCTGCGGACCCCAGGCGGGAGGCGGCCCGGGGAGGCGGGGCCCCCCCGACTCGAGCCGCACGCTCCGTTCCCACCATGCCCTTATAAGGAGCGCCCGGCGTTAAGGGCTCGGGAATCCGGTCTCAATCCCGACGGCGCAGCCCCAATCCCAGGCCCCTCCCTAGGGAATGGGGGCGGGGCGGGACCGCGGCGGCGCGGCGGCAAGGCGGAGCGTCTCGAGGAGAGACCAATAGGAACGGCGTCCCCGGTCGGAGCGCCACTGTCATTGGGCGCGGCGACGCGAGGGGGCGGGGCGCCCGTGAGGCTGGTTACGCTGAGGGAAGCCCCGACTCGGTAGTCGCGGCTGCGAGTCGGTCTGTCCGCCGGAGGCCGTCCCCGCCGATTCTAGTTCTCTTGTGGCCCCGCGGTTCGCCGCCCCGCTCGCCGCCAAGATGCCGGTGTTTCACACGCGCACAATCGAGAGCATCCTGGAGCCGGTGGCGCAGCAAATCTCGCACCTGGTGATCATGCACGAGGAGGGCGAGGTGGACGGCAAAGCCATTCCTGACCTCACCGCGCCCGTGGCCGCTGTACAGGCGGCCGTCAGCAACCTCGTCCGGGTGAGCGCACTGGGCCCGGGGCGGGGGAGCCTTGGCGGGAGCCGAACTCGGGATCCCGGTCCGCCTTGCTGTTCCCTGGAGCCGGCTCGCTACCACACGCCGTGGTTTCCAATGCCGACTCCCCCGGTTCTGTGACCTTGAACAAGCCCCCCTTCCCGAACCGCTCCTGGCCTCAGTTTCCTCATCCGTGCAATGGGGACAGTTGGAATAAAATCTGCCTTGCGGATCTGTGGTGCAGATTCAGTGAGGTGGGATATGTAAAGCGCCTAACACAGGGACGGGTCAAAGAAATCCTGGTTGGGACGTCCGACTGGCCCTGGCCCTCAGCCGGCTACCTTACGGTTGGCTCCTTTTTAAGGCCTCCCCATTCCGGCCTGGGGGTGGGGCGCCGGGCTCTCCCACGGATTCCCTTTCGTTTCTCCCAGGAATTCTTATTTGAAGCACGTTGCTTTCTCTCTCGAATACTTCTCTTCTTACCCGCCCTCGCCTTACTGCCCACTCTTCTCTGCGTCGCCGCCTCCTCCCCGCTCCTGGGCATTTTACTTTCTGTCCACCTCCCTGGCACTCTCACCTTGATGCAGTCCGTCGGGGGCTGGGGCCCCGTGTTCCCTGCGGCCTTCTGTCCTGTGGAGATGGCCACCGGCATTTACCTGCTGTCAGAAGGCTCCTTCTCACCGGGCCTTTCAGACTCTACGGGGGTCCTCCTCTTTGGCCCCTCCTCCTGGCAGGAAGCAAGATGGAGCTGCTGGGAGAGGCCTGTGGAATCTGGGATCTGTCGCCCGTGCCGGAGAGAAGGCTGGGGCGTCCCCTCCCCAGCCCACAACTTGCCGGTCGCCGACTGGCTCTGCAGACCCTTGTGGTCCGCAGCTGTGACTGATAATTGAAGTGATTCCGGGAGGAGCTGGAGCCTGCTTCTGAAATGGGATAAGAGGTGCTGAGACCAGTCTGCTAACAGTCCCCTGCTTCATGTCACACTCGATGTCCTGGAGCGGGTGACTCAGGCTGCTGTTGCTTGTTAGCAGCAACTTGGGGAAAAGTTCACGCTGCTCCCTCTTGGCACTGTGTAAATAGTGTGAGTTGGGTGCCTGGGAGGTTGCAGACGACTGTGGGTCTGGGTGGGGCCGGAGTTACTTATCTGATTAGAGCACTTGGGTGCACTTGCAGGCACTTCAGCGACCGAAAGTCTTCCTCAGTCTTAAGGGGCTCCTGGACTGTCTCAAGCGGTTCAGGGAACACCTTTGACTAAACTCCTGATCTTTGCACAGATTCAGTAAGAATCTATCTGGAAAGGATACTGTGTTCATTCAGAATGTCTAGTTCTGGCTACACTGCTCCATGTTCTTTTTGTAACCAATTTTAATCTGAGACTCCAGAGTGCATTCTTATGTAGTGTTGTCTAACATGGGCTGCATTCCAGGCCTCCATTTTTCAACAAATGGGAAACAATGTAAAGAGACAAGGTAATTGTGTCCCTCCGTGTAGTACTTCAGGAAATGAAATCTTAAAACCACATGTTGCACTTGGAACAGAGTTTGTGTAGTCTAGGGGGTTGATATCTGGTTAGGCTATTTAGAGGAAAGTTATTTATGAGCCTCCATGTCATGAATTAATCAGCATTGAATGTCTGCTGTATAGAGCGCATTGTTAATAAACCAGTGGTTCTCAGCTCTGAGTGTGCATGAGAATCACCAGTGGGCCCTTTCAGGAATAAAGATGTCCAGTTCCCAGCCTGGACTGAGGAGCTTTCCAAGGAATGGGACCAAGGCCTCTGCATTTTATTTTATGTTATTTTAATTTAAATTTTATTTTATAGGGAGAGAGAGAAGGAGAGAAGGACAAAGTGTATTCCCATCCCTTGGTTCACTGCCTTAGTGCTTGCACGAGCCTAGGCTGGGCCAGGGCTGAAGCTGGGAGTCTGGAACTTAGTACGCAGGTGGCAGGAACACAATGACTTGTGCCATCAGTCCTGCCTCCCAGGGGCCTTTGTTAGCAGGAATCTGGAGTCAGGAACAGGAGCTGGGAATTGAACCCAGTCTTTCTGATGTGGGAGATTATCATCTTTTTCCCCTTCTTTTAAATTAATTTAATTAATTTATGTATTTATTTTTAGGATTTATTTATTTGAAAGGCATAGTTACCATCTTCCATCTACTGGTTCATTTTCCAAATCTCAACAATGACTGTAGCTGGGCCAGGCTGAAGCCAGGAGCCTGGAACTCTGTCTGGGTGTCCCATTTGAGTAGCAAATAGCTCAATTTATACAGGAAGCCAGCTGTATTGGCCATGACATTGTTCCCTAGCTTTTGCGTTTTTAAGAAGCTCCATAGATAGTTGTGCTTCATACTCTTGGATAAGAAGTTTTATTAGATAGTATAATGCAAATACAAAAGAAATAAGACCTAGTAAGCTGTAAGCAATTAATGTTACTTCCCAATACATACAAAAGAAGGTGGTAGATATGAATTAGCAGGGAGAAAGCAGGATTGTGACCGAAGGTGCTTGTGAACTCCCTTTCCAGGTTTCAGTGGGCAGAGTATCTTGACTGCAGCTGGAGAGGCAAGTTGGATAGAGCGGAGAAATTGGTACAGGACATACAGGCAGTTTAACAGAGGACCTTATCCAACAAGATGAAAGTGGGAGGATCAGGATGGCATGTGAGGGAGAATGTGTGCATTGTGTTCTGGGAAAGCTAGAGGACCTGGCCCTTGTTTTTGAATTCTGAATTCCAAGTGTGGCTTTTAGATATATGGATCCTGTGCATGCCTCAAGGCCCTAGCTAGATTGTCTCTGTGGAGCAAAAGCCTTGTTTAATATTTCTTGGTAAGAACCTCAGTTCCTACTCTCAGCATTGTTACACAGGATGCCTTGATAGATGTTGAAAGAAACTAGGAAGGATGGGAAGGGAAGGAAATGGGAAGATTTAAGATTGGTCATAAAGAAATGGAAGTTCAGACTTTGGGTGTGGCAGAGAAAGTAGAGAAGTGATTAATCATTAGTATATTCAAAGAGATAGTAAAACTTGAAAGTAGAAATAAATATAAGATAATAAAACTGATTTTGGGGTTTGTAATTTTGGGTTAAAACAAGTTGTAGATGGGTCCCTGCCATCCATGTGGGAGATCAGATGGAGTTCTAGCTTCTGCCTGGGCCAGCCCAGGGTAATATTGGAGAATGAACCAGCAGATGAAAGATTTCTTTTATCTCTTTGCCTCTTAATAAAGTAATCAAAGCTATTTCTAAAAAAGAAAATAATTGGTACAGTCTTTTATCAAGCTAATCCTCTGCCTGTAGTGCCAGCATTCCGTAAGAACGGTGGTTTTAGTCCTGTCTACTCCACTTCTGATCCAGCTTCCTATTTATGGACTAAGAAAGCAGCAGAGGATGGCTCAAGTCCTTGGGCCCCTACCTCTATGTGGAAAGAAGCTCTGGGCTTTAGTATAGCACAGCTCCGATCATTACGGCCATTTAGGAGTGAGCCAGGGCATGTCTCCACTTCTTCTTGTGTCTGTAAACCTGCCTTTCGGATAAAAAATACTTAAATCTTAATAAAAAAAAAAAGGGGGGGGTGAGAAGAAAGGAAGGAAGCAAGAAAAAGAAAAGAAAACGTTGAAGATGTGGTAAGGAACTACCCAGGCATGAGTGGTATTGTACTGCTAGTAAAGTTTCCAGATGCAATGCTAACATCCCATATGGGCACTGGTTTATCCTAGATGCTCCACTTGTGGTCCAGCTACCTGCTAATGTGCCTCAGAAAGCAATGGAAGATGGGCCAAGTATTTGGGCCCTTGCACCCACATGGGAGACCATGGTAAAGCTATTGGCTTTGGGAAGTGTACCAGTGGATAATATTCTGTTTCTGTTTCTCTCTCTCTCTCTCTCTCTGTAGCTCTACCTTTGAAATAAATAAATCAACCTTAAAATAGGAAAAGAATCTGAGGACCAAGTTTTGACTTTAAGGGCTTTTAAGGAGACAATATTTAGTTTGCATTTTGTGTATATTTGCTAAGCAGAATCATCTGCTCGCTCCATGTTCAGATTGCATACAGGTTGAAAATGCTTTTGAGTCCAGAAATGTTTCTGATTATTTTAAAATGTGGAATATTTGCATATGTATATTTTGGCAAGAGGACCCAATTTATAAATAATTTATGTTTCAGGTATACTTTATACACACAGCCTGAAGGTAATTTTAGATAGTATTTTTAGTGCATCTGTGTGTTACTCATTGTTTGAGGTCAGGTGTGGAATTTTCTACTTGTAGTGTCATGTCCGCACTCAGAATGTTTGGATTTTGAAGCATTTCAGAGTTTGTATTTTTGGAGTGGGGACACAAAACATGTATTAAAAGTGAAATATCACTTTTACTTCTTGGGGTAGAATGGGAATATTTATTTATATAGTCTTGTTTTAATTTTTTTTTAATTTTACTTGAAATTTAGAATTACATAGAAAGGGAGAAGAGCACTGGTTCACTCCCCAAAAGGGCACTACAGCTAGACTAGGACAGTCCAAAGCCAGAACCCAGGAGCTTCTTCCAGGTCACTCATCTGAGTGCAGAGCCCTGAAGACTTGGGCATCCTCTGCTGCTTTCCTAGGCCATCAGCAGGGAACTGGATTGGTGCCACAGGCTGAGGATTAGCTCGCCATGCCACTGGTCTGGTCCCTCATGTCCTTATTTTCTACTTAAGATCCTGAACAGCATCGTTTCTGTATTGGTTCTTTTGAACAAGGTTCTCACACGTAGCGTCATGTTTTCAGGGTTCATTTGTGGTGTAGCACCTTCCTTTTTGTTGTTGAATAATATTCCGTTGTAAGAATTAAAGCCATTTTAAGCACAGAGGGTGAGCCCATTGCAGTAATAAACAAGGGAGAGGAGGCAGCAAGGAGTCAGATGGGAAGGAAAAATAGAAGAGCAGTATAAGAAGTTCTAGGAATGATGGGACTCAAAAGATAAGTCTTTGACTGCCCATCTGCTAGTACGATATAAATTTTTCCACTGAATTAAACAATAGAAATCTGTCAGTCTTTGATTGTGACTTTATAGTCATGTCAGTTTTATTAATGGGGCTTCAGATTCTTTGCCTTCCCCATTGCATCTGAGGGCGTGTGCTGTAACTACTCCTTGGGTTCATGAAATATTTATTTTGGGATTTTTTAATGGCCTTGACTTTTATGGGCCTTACCCATATATCAAATGCTTTTGTGACCAGCTCTGGAACAGTTAGCATCATTGTCTTCACTTTAAACTGATGGGAAAGGCTGCGATGCTCTTAAAAAGAGACCAGCAGTTAATCTTATCACTTGTAATGATCAGTGTTAACATCTGAAATTATGTTTGCTTTACTTTATTTTGCTAGTGTTGTGCTTGCTTTAGTAACACCAACAAAATAAGTAATAGTTGGATGTTAGGCTTGTGAGGGATATTTTCTATATTTTTTGATTTAAAAAATTAGCAAGTAATTACTATAATGAAAGATTGAGTAAATAATAAGAACATTTATATAATTCTTTTTATTTTAAAAGCTATATTTATTTGAAAACCACAGTCATAAAGAGAGACAGATCAAGAAAGAGAGAGGCCCTCCATTTACTGGTTCACTACCCAAATGCCCACAACAGCCAGGGTTGGGTCAGCCTGAGATCAGAAGCAGGAACTGCATCTGACTTTCCCACCTATGTGGCAGAAACTCTAGTACTCGATCCATTATCTGCTGCCTTCCAGGCGTGCCTTAGCAGGAAGCTGCATTGGAAGCAGAAGCAGGACTGTGATACGGGGTGCAGACGTCCCAAGTATGGCTTATTCTGTAACAACAATCCCTACCCCATGTTTATATGATTCTTAAAATACTCTCCAATTGGTAGTCTCAGCATTTCTGTGGATAGATATTACTGTTGTCCCCGTTTTACAACTCTATGTAGAACTACATAGAGTTCAGAGAAGTAAATTGCTCATAATGGCAAAGCAAGTTAGCCTAGCCTCAAAATCGATTCTCTTGTTTTTTTTTTCTAATCTACCATCCCACATGCGGGTAGAGAAAATTTGCTAAATATGGGTAGAGGATTTCCACTTAGAATGACATGCACCAAGAATGCTGTTATAGAGTTTCCATTCATTCTGGACCAAGCAACAGTATGTGTTGAGAACCTGGCTTTGGCATAGCCTATGTGAAGGGTTTAAATGAGAAGAGTGAAGGGAGGTGGGCTTTTTCATAGCCACACTGAATTTCATGGTATTTATTTTTCTGAGAAATAAGAATAGATACAGATCAGCCTAATAGTATTTATGCCTGCAAAACAGATAAAGCCTTTTGTACTAAATGTGATTGCTTAGCTTAAAGCCTTATTGGAACTAAATAGCATTTAAACTAAATGTGTAGCTTCTTTGAGAAATAATGGAATTTCATCTGAAAATGTGCTTCCAGATCAAGAAGTAAAGAATAAGATGTGAATTTTAATATTTAATATATATTGTTTAAAGATTCTATTTCTTTCTTTCTTTTTCTTTTTTTTTTTTTTTTTGAAATGTAATTAGAGGGAGGGAGAGACACAGATAGGTCTTCTGTCTGCTGGTTCATTCCCTAAATGGCCACAATAGTCAGCGCTGGCCTAGGCTGAAGCCAGGAGCTTTTGGTTCTCCCTCATGGGTAAAAGGCCCAAGCACTTGGGCAGTCCTCTGTGGCTTTCCCAGGCACATGAGCAGAGACCTGGATTGGAAGAGAAGCAGCCGGGAGTCATGGTTGCTTAAGTTACAACGCTGTAATGCCAGCCACAGTAATGTTTAATACTTACTTGTATGACTTAGAGAAGACTTTTGGAGATTATACATATTTCTACAACTGTGTTTAAAGTTTCTATGGAACCGTGAATTACACGTTTATATGTTTCTGACCTGTGCAAAGTTGGGGCTGTTCTAAAACTGTTTTATAAGTAGTGCTGGTGCAATTCCAAATGAACAAAATGTAGCTTAGTCAATGGCATTGTTGGTATATATTAATCATCATAGCTGCCTTCTGAAAAGTAAACCTGATAATTTAATATACTTATTTAATTATGGTCATTTATGTAGTTGTAAAATGCTTATACTTTATTGTGTCATAATTGTGTATTCATCCTTTTCATAGTCTTACAATTCCCTGGTGCTTCACAGAACCTTGGGAGGGGAGTGGGTTGGGAACATCTTCGTTATCCACAGTCCCCTTAGCATGCATAATTCTTTTTTTTTTTAAAGACTCATTTATTTATTTGAAAGTAACAGTTAAAAAGAGACAGGGAGAGGAAGAAAGAAATCTTCTTCTACTACTTCACTGCCCAGATGGCTGCAGCAGCTTGGGCTGGGCTGGTTAGCGGCTTTACCTGCTACACTACAGCACTGGCCTCACAGCGTGTATGTTTTCTGTTGGGACACGCATACGCGTTCAGTGTTAGTCTTACTCATTGGGCTGTAGGTCTCTTACTGGCAGGGACTATGTGTATTCTGCACTGTGAATTTTTAAAATTGAATCAACATGCCCAGGTTTTTTTTTTTAAATATAAAATAGGAATTATTGTGCAACCAGTATTTCCTATCCTCAGCTTTCAAACATCTGGTGTAGACAAATTTGATCACTATTGAATTTATAATGGATTTTGACTGGGAAAAAAAAAAGGATATATATTCAGAGGGAGGAATGGATGGCTAACTGCCCATTGTTTGAGATAACAAAAGTGTTGAGGCTATTTTGGATTGTGGTTTCTCTGTTTCAAAATCATTTCAACTATGCAAGCCACTTACTAAATTCATAACGTGAGACTATGTTGTCTCCTATCTGAAAGTGGCATTTGGATTTTGCATTTCTTTTTTGGGAGTGTCTTTTAAAAAATGTAATGATTTAGGCCAGGTGTTGATATATTACTTGAATGTAACCACTGGTTAAAGGGTAGTCTCATAGTATGAGTCATGAATTTCTTGTTTAAAGGATCTTGAGCATATGGCAAGGGATAAAGATATCCATCCAGTTTGCTGCATTTTTGCTTACTGGGCCCAGCCAGTTCATTAAATGGTCATGACAGTGGGACATATTTTTACATAATAATTGGCAGTATCAAAAGTAGCAGTCAGGGCCTGGCGCATTAGCCTAGTGGCTAAAGTCCTAATCTTGAACATGTTGGTATCCCATCCCATATGGGCACAGGTTCGTGTCCTGGCGGCCCTGCTTCCCATCCAGCTCTCTGCTTGTGGCCTGGGAAAGCACTAGAGAATGGCCCAAAGCCTTGGGGCCCTCCACTTGTATGGAAGACTGGGAAGAAGCTCCTGGTTTCACATTGGCTCAGCTCCGGTATTGCGGCCACTTGAGGAGTGAACCAGAGAACAGAAGATCTTTCTCTCTGTCTCTCCTCCTTTCTATATACCTGACTTTTCAATTAAAAATTAATAATAATAATAATAAAGTAGCAGTCATTCATGAGCAAATATCAAAAACTAGTTAGTTTTTCTCTAGCTGCTCTCCCTAGAAGAATGCTCTGTGCCCAGGCCTGTTGGTTAAAACCAATCAGTTCTTGTTGCTGTTTGTCAGGTGTACCCTTCCAGGTGTGGAATACGCTTGGCCCGCCAGCTACGTAAGGTTTGAGAAGTCCTTTGGTCTGGCCTTGCTGAGACAACCATAGACAGAACTCAAAGTTCAGTCAATCTACAATAGGCTGCTTTTAAGTTGATGGTTTTGTATGACCGGCAGATGATAGAAATATCCACATGGCCCATGGCAGATAAAAGGTTCTTTGCCCCTTCAGCTTTGAAGTTTTAACAACCTGCAGTGCTATATGAGATATATCCTTTAGAGTGAGATTTTACGAGGAACATTCAAATCTGTGATAGGTCTCTGAGAAATCAAAAGGAGAGGCTTGACACATTGTTGGAGGAAATCCTATTGGAAGGTGTCTTCTTTCTTTTCCTTGTACCCTGGATTCTGTATTTCTTGCTGTGTGTGCTCAGGTGTATTGGGCCATCTATGTCCAGCATGAGTTTTAGCATGAGTTTTGAATGGTCTGGGTGGCTGCTGTTCCCCCACCCCTCAACGATTTTTAGTTATTTAGTCTCCATTGGGTTTGGTGTAGGACAGAAAGGCTAAGTTGCATATCAGCAGAAAACTAGAATTGAGAGCAGAGGCTGGAATTGCAACCTAAGGAACCCCAGTATGGAATGTGGGTATCTCAAAATGGCATCTTAACCAATGTGTCAAATTCCTATGCCTTTGCTCTCTTTTGGTCTCTGAGTATAAATACAAATTTAGCCATGTGGTTGCATTGGCTCCTTTCTTTTTCACCATTAAAACAGAAGCAAAAGCAACTAACTTTAATTCACTTTTCCACTCCTGAATTTGCGAAGAAAAGTTAGGAAACTCAGAGTCTTGATATATACTGGAACTTTTTCTGTGGTATACTGTTTGAGGGGGGTGGCTGAGCCCTAGTTAGCTACCAGCTGTTTTAGTAAATTTGTAATGAAAGAAGTTCAAAACAGTGGACTGGATCCTGCAAGAACTACTAGTCTTGACATACTTATTAAGGAGTGAGATGGAGGTCGGTGTCATGGCGCAATGGATTAAGTTGCTTCCTGTGATGCTGACATCCCCTGAGCTACCAGTTCAAGTTCTGGTTGCTCCTCTTCCAATCCAGATCCCTGCTAAGCACCTGGGATAATAGTGGAAGATTTCCCAGTGCTTGGGAGACAACTGGATGAAGTTGAAGACTCTTGGCTTCTGTCTGGTCCAGCCCTGGTCATTGTAATCGTTTGGGGTATGAGCCAGCTAATGGAAGATCTTCCTGTCACTTTGTGTCATTGCTGGATCATTTGTCTTTGGATGATTGAAGTGATTGCAGTTTTTCTTCACTCTTCCTCTCTTCCTAGGGTTTTCCGCTTTAGGTTGTTGGGTTTGGGATGACATCGGGCAGTTTATATTCTTGATATTCCCTAGAACTGCACTTGTTAGTCTCTGGCTCATGGTAGTCCCTCACTGTGTGTGTTGTGTTTTGATACTTAATGTACCAGTTTTTCATCTTAGATATTTCATGTTGAGGACACCAGCTCACTGTCTCCTGTCTTCTATTGAAGGCATTGTGATTCTTTTGTCTTTTCTCATCTGCTAGCATATACCAAAAGCCTGTATAATTACATAAGAAACAAAGCACAAATTATGCTATATGAAGCTGTTGACATGTTTTGGATGTTTTGGCCTTCAGATTTTAAAAATGTCTGATTTTTTTTCTATCAGAGGTTAATTTCATTGGATTAGTAGGAGAGAAAAAGTGTAGAGGTTGAGAGTTGGTAAGTCTTAATATAAAGATGGTTTACAATTTTTTTAAAAAAGATTTATTTATTTTTATTGGAAAAGCAGGGTTACAGAGAGGAGAGACAGGAAGATCTTCTGTCCTCTGGTTTACTCCCTAATTTGCCACAATGGCTGGAGCTGAGCCAAGGTGAAACTAGGAGCTTCTTCTGGGTCTCCTACACAAGTATAGAGTCCCAAAGTTTTGGACTGTTCTCTAGTGGTTTTCCAGGCCACAAGCAAGGAGCTGGATGGGAAGTGAAGTAGCTGGGATATGCACCAGTGCCCATATGGCATCCTGTTGTGTGCAAGGCAAGGATTTAGCCACTAGGCTAACACACCAGGACTTACAAATTCTTAACTTGTGGAAAATGACTGTTGACTCAGAGAATTCCCACTGATAAAATTTCTAGTTGAGTTAGTTTTAAGGCAAAAGTGGCTGAATTTCATTCCAGTTCTTAGCCACTGCTGGACACAGTCCAAGTCAAAGTCATTCCTTCTTTTGAAATAAGCTTGAGTTATTCCCACAAGTAAGCTTTCTGTGAACAAAGAGTAATGGCATGTTTGTTCTCAGAGATGAGAGTTGAGGGACCTTTATTATGTACATTTTCTGTGTTTCCAGCCTTCTCTCTGTCCATGCCCCATCCCAAGGGAACTTGGTCATCTTTTATCCACCAGACAGCATGCATTTACTCATACCATTAAAGCAGATGAGATATGGATGAGCTACTGGATCTTCTATGTGGAAAAAAATTGAGACCAACCGCATTTAAATTTCTCTTCCTGCCATCCTCCCTAAGCAGCAAAAATTACTTATCAAACTCAAGCAGTGGGGGTGGGTGTTTGGCATAGTGGTTAAGATGCTGCTTGGGATACCTACAATCTGTGTGGGCATGCCTGGGTTTGAATCTGCTCCCAGTTCTAGCATTTCTCCTAATGTGTACTCCAGGACTCAGCAGGTAAACCAGCCGATAGGAGATCTCTCTCAATATGTTTCTCTACCTTTCAAATAAACAAAAAATAAAAACAAAATTTAGCTGTATACTATTTATATATTTATTACTTGTTTAGTGTTCTACCTAGGGGCAAATATTGCCTCTGCTGTTTGTTTCTAAATTTCTAGCAGCCTTCATAGCTTGGCACATAGTAGGGTCTTGAGAAATATTTGTTGAGTAATCAAATAAAAAGAACATGTGCTATGTCTGTACCCATATGTGTTTGAAGCTTCTTTAAAATAGTGTAATTTGTGCTTGGAATGAATCTTGGTGAAATTTAACTGTCAGTTTGGAAAGTAGTTGTAATTGCATGCTTTAGGATCAAATTAAATTAACTTAATTATCAGTTACATTCAATAGATTTTAACCAGCAAAATAGTTTTTAAAAATGTGAGTCCAATAACTGCCACAACTAGAAAAAGTTCTGAGAACTCTAGCCAGCGATGTGATAGGACAACATTTATAGAAAAATGAATGGTGAAAAGCAGAAAATAATAGGCTATAGGTTAATTAGTTGGTCAATTGATTCCAGCTTAACTAGTTAATTCTTTGCAGTCTGATCAGTTAACTCACTGTAGGGCTTTTTGCAGCCAGCCAGGCTTAGGGTAGTTATATTCTGAATTGGTTTGGTTTGTTGGGCCCAGTGTAGGTGTCTAATCTAAAATAATGGCCTCTTAGAAAATCAGTTAATAGGATCATCCATGCATAAGTTCTGAGTACAGTGTCCTAAGATGCAGGTGGGGATACTCGTACCCAGTCCAACATAGAGTTATGCAGAATATGTGGAAAAAGTGATAACAAATGATGAATTTGGAATTCTGTTATTTTCAATGTATTATAACTAAAAATAGCTAGCTTTGTCAAAATGCACTTGCTCTAAATTAGTGAATGCCAAAGTTAGTCTTTAGGTGTATATGCTTGGTAAATCTGCCTAGAAACATAACAAGATTCTTTGGAAGCCATTGAGTATAGTTGTTGGGAGTTAAATACCCTAGAGGCAGGCTTTTATCTAGTGCTTAAGATACTTGTTAAGATGTTGGTGTCCTAATCAGGTCGCCTCGGTTAGGTACCTGACTCCAGCTTGACTTCAGCTTCCAGCCAATGTGACCTTTGAGAGACAAGGGTACTGACTAAGTAATTGGATTCAGGTTGTGTCCTGATCTGGGTTTGGCCCAGCCATTCCCACATATTAGGAGCATTTTGGTAGTGAGTCAGTGTATGGGAACTGTATGTCAAAAAAGAAAGCAGGATGGAGAGGGAGAACAAAAGATTTTTCTCCATTGTGTGTCCTGTGGTAGGCTTGAAAAAACAACTTAAGCTCCTGGCGTAACAACACACCATTGCTGTCTTTAAGAGAGGTAACATGGAAGTTATTTAATCTCTTATTTCTCATGGTTCTCCTCTGTAAAATACAGCTAAAGATAGTGCCTGACTCATAGTATTGTGAGGATCAAGTGAGTTTATTAGAATATTTATAACTATTCATGACACATCCTTAAGAGGCCAATGAGTGCTAGATGTTATTAATATATTTTCCCATGATCTTTAAGTCACATTTAAAAATGTTAGTCTAATAAAAAGGCAGTGCTGGTTTTTAAAAAATGTCTAGGCATAGCTTTTAAGTTTTACTCAACAAGGCAAAATGCCAAGGAAAGCTTTCAGTAGAATTCCATATGTTGTGGAATCTACAGTTTTACCAACTGTGGGGAAAATACCAGTGACAGTTTTAGATAACTGAACCTTTTATTGCCAGCTTCTTATGATTAAAGACAAACATCTAGTTTTTTTTTTAAACCAATTTATTTAAAAATTTTATTTGTTTGAAAGAGGAGAAAAAGAGAGGGAGTGAGACAGAGACAAAGAGAAAGAATCTTGCATTCTCTGGATCTTTCTTCAACTGCCTACAACACAGCCTGGCTGGGCCAGGCTGATGCCAGGAGCCAGAAACCCTGGCTCTTCCATGTGGTGGCAGGATCGAAGTACGGGAGCTATCACCTGCTCTCTTCCAGGGTTTGCACTAGCAGGAAGCTGGAATGGCAAATGGAACCAGGACTCTCATTGTGGTACTCTGATATTGATTACAGGTGTCCCAATTGGGTAGTACCCTAACTGCTGTGACAAACACCCGCACCCTAAATTCTTAATGATCTATTTTTTTTTTTTTTACTTTGAAGCAATAGCAAGGGCATTAAAAGCACATTTTTCCTTTCCCCAATTTAAAAGCAAAAATTAGGGCCTAGCGCAGTGGCCTAATGGCTAAAGTCCTCACCTTGAATGTACCAGGATCCCATATGGACGCTGGTTCTAATCCCAGCAGACCCACTTCCCGTCCAGCTCTCTGCTTGTGCCTGGGAAAGCAGTCCACAAGGATGGCCCATTGCCTTGGGACCGCACCCGTGTGGGAGACCTGGAGGAAGTTCCTGGCTCCTGGCTTCAGATTGGTTCAGCCCCTGCTGTTGCAGTCACTTGGGGAGTGAATCATTGGATGGAAGATCTTCCTCTCTGTCTCTCCTCCTTTCTGTATATCTGACTTTGTAATGAAAATAAAATAAATCTTCAAAAAAAAAAATCTACATCAGTTTTGATAGTCTCTTGTGTTCTTTTAAAAATCGCTTTCCTTTTTCTTTTATAAAGAATATCTTGGACTATAGAAACTATAAGACCTTAATACTTTCATAGCAATGGCAAGGCACTTTTAAAATCTGGTCAAATGCTGTGATAATATTACTATGTTAAGATGTGGAATCTTGGGCCCAGTGTGATAGCCTAGTGGCTAAAGTCCTTGCCTTATACTTGCCAGAATCCCATACGGGCACCAGATATAATCCCGACGGTCCCGCTTCCCATCCAGTTCCATGCTTGTGGCCTGGGAAAGCAATTGAGGATGGCCCAAGGCCTTGGGACCCTGCACCCACATGGGAAACCCGCAGAAAGCTCCAGTCTCCTGGCTTCAGATTGGCTCAGCTCTGGCCATGCGGCTGCTTGGAGAATGAATCAGTAGATGGAAGATGTTCTTTTGTGTCTCTCCTCCTCTATATGTATCTGACTTTACAATAAAAATAAATAAATATTAAAAAAAAAAAGATTGTGGAATCTGGGACCAGCATTGTGGCACAGTGGACAAAGCTGCTGCCTATGATGATGGCATCTCTTATGAGCCCTAGTTTGTGTCCCAGGTAGTCCATTTCCAATCCAGCTCCCTGCTGATGGCCAGGGAAAGTACTGGAGGATGTCCTGAGGGCGTGAGTCCTGCCCCACTCCAAGGAGAAGCAGAAGAAGCTCCAAGCTCCAGGCTTCTGGCTTTGGGCCAAATATCGTTGTATATTTCAGCTATTTGGGAGTGAATCAGCAAATGAAAGATACGTCTCTCTCTTTTCTCAGTAACTCTGACTTAAATTAAGTAGATAACACTGGCTAGGATTAAATAGATAATTTTTTTAAATTGAAGAGTCTCTGGTTTTATTTATTTTCAAATATTTATCTAATTATTTCAAAGGCAGAGAAAGAGTTTAATACACCGTACCATAGCATTGATGCTGGAATCTCTGATTTAAATTTTTTAAATTATAAAATGCATGTAACATAAAATTGACCATTTTAATTATTTAGAAATGTGCACTTCTAGTTAGCATATTCACATAATTGTGCAGTTGTTACTACCACATTGCTTCAGAACCTTTTTATTTTCTCCAACTTAAATTCCTCCTTTCTTGCTCCACCCAGTTTCTGGAAGCAACATTCTGTTTTTTGTCTGTGAATTTGAGTATTCCAGGTACAATAAGTAAGCGGAGTCAGACAATATTTGTCATTTTGTGATTGGTTTATTTCTCTTGGCACAGTGTCTTCATGCTTTATCTGTGTTGTACCATGTGCCTGAATTTCCTTTCTTTTTAAGACTGAATTCTGTTCCACTTGTGTATATATCACTTTTTGTTTTTCCATTCATCAGTGATGCACATTTGGATTGCTTGCACATTTTGGCTTGTGAATCAGGCTGCTTTTTCATCAAGTAGCTTAATGCTGTAAGAGGCCTGGACTTTGTCCCTGAGGTGTAGCAACTTTTGATGGACGTGAGCAAAGATGATGAACTTAGTTTCTGATACCAGGAAGCAAACATGCATTCAGAGGCTGAAGGCCTTCAAGCAGAATGTGGTGGAAGGAAAGTTCATTCTTCTTTTGAGAGGTAATATCCAGGTATAAGGAAAATTAGGGGGAAATGGAAGGAAAACCTGTGCAGAGTGAAAACAAGCTAGGAGGCTGTGAATGTGCAGTTCAGAAAAGGGAGCCTCTAGGATGAACCCATTAAGGTGGCTCGTGCCAACTCATGAAGGGAGTAGTATGTCATACATATTTGTTAAGAGCAAAAGGAAAACATCCCGGCTTTTGAATAGATAAATAATTCCTCTTTTTGATTATTTGAATGGTGAATGGCATACAGTGAAAAACCTCCCTGTCACCCTGGAACTCCAGCTTCCTAGCTTCCTTCATCAAGTCTTGGCTGTGCTTCCAGAGACACTTTATACACATTCAGGCAATATGTAATTCCCCTTCTCTACAGATGGTGACCTATTACAATGTTCTGTTCCTTGATTTCCCCTGCCTCCTTAATATATTTTGGCAAACATTTCTGATGAGTACATAGGGAATTTTCTCATCTTTGAGCAGTTATACAACATTCTCTTGGTAGTATGTCCTACTAGTTGAGATTCCCAAGCTCCTCATTAGAGCACTCAGGCTCTGTATCTGGCTTGCTCTTAGAATGACAGCTTCTTGTTAATGCAGATTCTTGGAAGCAGTGATGATGGCCCAAGTGATTGAGTCCCTGCCGTCTACAGGTGTAGACTAAATTCTAGTCTCCCTGGCTTGGCCTAGCCCAACCCCTGCCTGTTGCAGGCATCTCAGGGGTGAAATAATGATGCAAGGTTTCTGTGTCTTTCTGTCTCGCTCTAAAAACAAAAAAAATTTTTTTTGTAATTGTAATGTGACTTGTTGAGCTAGACCTTTATGGAAGGGGTTTAGATTATTTAGATTTTTTGCTGTTTCAGACCATAAAGCAAAGAATGATACAGATTTGCCATTTTATGAATGGACAAATACATTTATAGAATAATTCTTAGAAGTAGAACATATTAAGCATTGGATATTAGGATAACTGAGGGCTTTTCTGCTTTTAAGATTTTTAAAATCTGAAATGCAGTGTGACAAAGAGAGTGTTCATTTGGAGGTTTGCTTCCCAAGGAGCCTCAGTAGCTGAGCCTGGGTCAGGCTGAAGCTAAGAGCCAGAAGCTTCATCTTGGGCACAGATATTTGGGCCATTTTCTGCTGCCTTCTCAGGTGTGTTACCAGGCTCAGAAGCAGAGCTAGCCAGAACTATGGGATGGCAGTGTTGCAACTTACCATGCCACAGGTTGGACCCTTTATTGTAGAATTTTAACCTGAGACATGAAGTTTGAGGTAAGGTAATCACAGCAGCACTGAGGAAGATAGATTGATGAGGCACTTGGGTTCAAGAACAATCCTTGCGAATTAGCATAAAGGCTGCCTTCAAGCAGTGGAAGAAATAGAAAAAGGTACAAAGTCTGAAGACATCTCTTAATCTACATTTGGACTCAAAAGTATTCTCAATTAAAGATGTGAATCAGGAAAACAAACGCGTTTTAAATATTATCTTCAGGAAAATATGTGGTTGCAGATGAGGAAACCAAGCTTCATAGAGTAATTTGTCCAAGTCGGGAGCAAGTAGTTGACCTTATTTTAGTTATGCAGATGAGACTCATTTAAAATGTAGGGCAGAAAACCTAAAATCCTAACTGGATCTAAAAGATCTCAACAGTGCTTTTTACTCAAGTTGTAGATGGAGCAGGTCATGGCCACCCTTTTCAGATCTCATGTAGTAGCTGGTAGCTTACTCTATGAAACTTAAAGGGAAGCTAAAGAAAACAAGGATCGAGAAAAAGTTCAAAAGGAGAGTCTAGAAGGGAAGGCCTATACCTGCCTTAACTCGGGTGAACCAGTGGTTTTTAATCACTTCAATATGTGTCCCAAGATGGCACTGACAGTTGTCCATGCTGGTAAGATGGTAAGCTAAAAGAAGGTGGGTCATATTTAGAATGACCCTGTTTTGTGTTATGTTAATCAGGGGCGGGGAATGTCTGGCTTTTGGGTTATATAAGGCCTGCAAAATCATTTGAGTTGGCCTGCAGCCACAGGCAGGACTTAAAGTTTAGTATCTATAGCAGGGTAATTTTTCAGTTGATAATTTCATATGGCATGTGAATGATGTTATAAATATCCAAACAGCCCTTGGCAGAAAGAAGATTCCCTACCCCTCTGCTGTATTGTTTGTGGGTGGAATTGAGTGGTAACTTTTCAGTTAAAAGTTTTTTTGTTTTTTATAATTCGTGCCTTCCACCTGACTGTAAACATATGCTACTTTTGAAACAAGATTAATTTTTCTCTTTGGGATTTTTGTTTACATTGTTCACGTGGTCTGAAATTATCCTTACTTTCTTGTTAGAATAGGCCCAGTGTGGATGTTGTGACATGAAGCTCTTTTCAAACTGCTCTGTTAAAATTAATCTCTTCCTTTGCTTTAAGACTTCATTACATTTTTATCAGATAGAGGTAAGCATTCTGAGTGCTTCCATTCATGCCTGTTTCCATCCTCTTTTCTCCTATTCCCACTCAGCTTCCAAATTTGAGTTCTAGAAGGCACCTGTTATTCCCAGAAAATGGGATTGCTTTCACAGTACTGGACTACTTTAATATTGAATTGGATGCATATGCAACATTGCAGGTCTTTTTTTTTTTTTCCTCTTCCCTGTCAGAGCAAGAAAAGATAAAGATTCTGAGTCATAGTCAGTAGAGTGACTTTAAATAATGTGAGGGCCCTGATAACATTTATGTACACCAAATGAATGCTGTTCGTAATTTGAGAAGTCCCTGGAATGAAAGGAGCCATAAATAAATAAACATCAGCTGTAAAACTGCTACATCTGTTGCACTTCTATAATGAAAATAGGAATGCTGCATTTTACCTGGCATCAACCAGAAGACTGCCTCTGAACTGGAAGCTCCATGTCAAGTTGTTGGAAAGCTTTGGTAAACAGCAGATTCCTCAGCTAGTCCTATGCTGCGGTCATGGACTGGGGTATGAGAAAGTAAAAATCTCCTTTGTTCTTCTTGTCTGGAAATTTGACTTCTTTCATTTATACTTAACAGATAAATACACATTTCCCTAATTTTTTTTCAAGTAATATGCTTTTGACTTTCCCGCCCCTCCGATTTTTCTCCAACTCTTCCTTTCTCCAACTCTTCTAGACTAAACTGGATTATAATGTTCCCAAAGCACACCTTGCCTAGAAACCTGCTGTGCCTCCTCCTTGTTGTCTTCTAGGTTAGTCTGATATCCTTACTCCAGGTTCTTAAAGATGACCACACCTGTGACTCCTTTCTGAGCATACTATTTCTTTTATGGTGAGCTGGAGTCCGCAAACTATTGATCTGTGTGTTTAGTTTTATACCACCCAGCAGCTAAAAATAGTGTTTACATTCTTAAAAGGTTGAAACAAAATCAAAAGGAGAGCAATATTTTGTGATACACAGAATTGAAATTTCAGTGTTTGTAAAGAAAGCTTTGATGGAAAACAGCCATGTTCATTCATTTACTTTGTTTCTATGGCTGCTTCCTCATTACAACAAAGGAGCTGAGAAGTTGTGACAGAGACTGTTCCATATATAGCTGGCCCTTTATAAAAAAAATTTGCTGATCCCTAACCTAAAGTCAGATTTTTTTGAGATGAAAATAGATCTTAGAGATGTTCTAATATAAGCTTTTAAAGATTTATTTTCTTTTTATTTGAAAGGCAGAATTACAACAAGAGGAGGAGACAGAGAAACCTTCCATCTGTCTGTCCACTCCCCAAATGACTGCAAAACAGCTGAAGTGGGCTAGTTCGAAGCCGGAAGCCAAGAGTTTCTAATGGGTGCAGGGGCCTAAGCACTTAGGCTATTCTCCACTGCTTTCCCAGGGAAATTGGATCAGAAATGGAACAGTTGGGGACAAGAACTGGCACCCATATGGGATTAGTTGGCAGAGGATTTCATTTTTTTCTTGTTAGAGATAGACATTTCTTTGGAAGGCAGAATGGCATAGAGGGAGAGAGGCACACAGACATATCTTCTATTTGCTGGTTCACTCCCATGTCTGTAGCAGTTGGGGCTGGGCCAGGCTTAAGCTGGGGACCAGAAACTCCATCTAAGTCTTCTATGCAGGTGGCAGGGATCCAAGTCCTTAGGCCATGGTCTATTACCTCTTAAGTACATGAGTGGGGAGGAAGCTGGATCAGAAACTGGGAGCATCTGGGACTTGAACCAGCACTCTAATTGGGAAGCAGGCATCCCAAGCAGTAACTTAATTTGTGGTATCACAAAGGCTACCAGTCACTTCTGCTTATATACACATCTTCCATCTAAGAAGTATTTATCTGTCTGGAAACTAGTCGTGCTTTAAGCTCAGCTCAAATTCTGATTCCTCTGATTCCAACAACTAGAATAACTACTGTCTTTGACCTCTAATACTGCTTAATTATGTCTCCCTTTAGGCACTCCTGGTCATTGTTGTGTTCCTGATGTTGTTCCAAGTTACAAGCTTTCTCATTGTACTTATATGTGTTACTTGCATGGTGCCTTCTGCATGGAATTTTTCAGGACATAATTTAAATAGTGCATTAATTTAAAGTGGCTGGACCCAATAGAGGCCTTAAACATTTCTAGTTCTGTTAGAAAAGGAAGAGGTGCTTGTTTTGGCAGCACATACACTGGAACTGGAATAATACAGAGAAGATTAACATGGCCCCTGTGCAAGGGTGATACGGAAATTCATAAAACATTCCATACTTTAAAAAAGAAAAGAGGCAGCACTGAATGATATTTTCAATAGAGGTAACTGCTTAGGATAATTTAGCATATCCGCTTAACAATTGCAAAGTATGTATGCTCTGAAGAGAGAACTTGGATTTGTTGTAATCACCTATTTGTGTGGTGATTATTTAAGTCTTTAGTGCATATATTAATTAATAGGCTTGTGAACATTTTTAAAGATAGTGCTTCATATTTTAAAATAAAATCCAGTGATGGAAATGTGCCACATTTTCTTGATCCTTGGGACTCTGCTGTTATATCGTCTTTTGGGGATAGTTTACATTTGTGAACCAAATATAGGCTTGTGTTGTTCTTCGATGAACCATTAGAATTGAACTTGATATTTAGTAAAGATTGATAAAAGGATAATAGGAGTGTAGTTGATAAAATGTAGGATAACAGGGATGTAGTTGGATTAGAATATGATAGGAATGTAACTGAATAGAATGAAAAGATAAGAGGAAGGTAGTTGAGTCTATAGGTACTTTACCAACACTATTTAGTTTTTGCTGAAAGCAGCAATAAGATAAATGAATGCTCTCATTTTCTTTTAAAGATTTATTTGACAGTCAGTTACAGAAAGGGAGAGAGACAAATCTCCCAGCCTCTAGTTCACTTTCCAGGTTGCCTGCAATAGCTGGGACTGGACTAGGCTGAAGCCAGGAGCCTGGAGCTCTTTTGAGTCCCCCGTATAGGTGACAGGAAACTTGGATCATCTCCCACTGCTTTTCCCAAGCCATGGGTAGATTTGGATTGGAAGAACAACCAGAACCCGAACTGGGACCCATATGCGATGTTGGTATTACAAATGGTGGTTTTATTCACTGTGCCACAACATTGGTCCCACATTCCCTGCTTAAATGGGAATGAGTTATATGACATGGTAGGATTGGAACTCTAGTGGGTTTAAATGTCTGTGGCAAGTGTTCATCATTCAAGAGGCCATATTGATATTTGCATTTGTAACCAAGTGAAACAAAAGGAGATAAATTCAATATTTTTATTAAAGTCTCTGGGTTTACACCAATTCTGTGTCTAATCTGTTATTGTTAAGTCAAGTGGTGATATATGATATATGAAAGACACAGCACATATTAATAGTATTGCTGGGATGGTTAACAGCTTTTATCTATCGGTACATCTTGACCGATTTGAAACTGCAGCAGCTGTTCTCTTATTTCACTTTTCAGCAAGTTAAGAGCTGGCGCTGTGCTCAACGCATATGTAGTCATACTGGAGAGTTGTTTTGCAGTAGTTGAAAATATAGAAACCTGCAGAAGAAAAGCTTCATGGTAAAATTCTGCAAGTTTATTTATTACAAATAGCATAAGATATTTTAGTTGTCAGCCCTGTCATTTGCTACATGGATATTGCAAAACAGAATTTGCAGTTTCAGCTGTCTGTAAGAAATGTGTCTGTAGCTTCAACGAAGAAACATTTTGCTTGTAGCCTTAGTTTAATGGGTGAGAATATTTATTATGGCTTGGAGTCAGACCCAGGTAGTGAATTGTGGAAATGCTCTCCAATTAGCTAACAAGGTGGTTCTAAATGTTAGGAAACATATTTAAAGACTTTTGCTACTGGGTTACTATTTCAGTTTCTGAACACCCTGTAACTTAAAAAAAAAAAAAGTTAACATTGCTGGTCAGTTCATTTAGTTTTAAAAGCTAATTGTGGTCAGGTTGATTTGAGTTGATAATTTTGTAGCAAGTAACAATCAAGAAGCTAACTGATCTGGGCTGTGAAAACCCTCCTGCTTCTGGGAAGTTGTTCAATTAGACAACGGTGGGCTAGAGTACATCCTGATGGTTTTTTATTTGTCCGTTGTGAGCTTTAAGTTTTTCTTCTTTTTTTTAAAAAAAGTTTTTTTTAAAGCCAGGAGTTTGTATCTCTATCCAGAGCTCCCATGTGAATGCAGGGACCCCTACACCTGGGTCATCTTCTGTTGCTTTCCCAGGCACATTGGCAAGGTAGCTAGATGGGAAACAGAGCAGCCAGTGCTTGAACCAATGCTCTGATTTGGCCTTTCAGCCTGGCAGGTAGCAGCTCAGCGCATTATGCCACAGCACTGGCTGCTTTCTTGTCCTTCTTCTGATAGCTCCATAGAATTTGAAAAAAAAAAAAAAAAAGCACAGACATCACTGAATCTCACTCCCTCACTTTAAAAAGGCACAGGATAATGGTCTAGGATTGGAGCAAGAGTGTGCTGAGGTCAGCACCGCTGTCTGAGGATTTTAGGCTCAACAAATGTGCCTTTGTGCCTCATTTGCAAAATGAGATAGTAAATAGTACCTACCACATTAAAGTAATGTATGACTGTCTTGTTTTCATGATTTCCCTACCTGTAAATAGATCTAACTTGATATGTATCTAAATATAATTATTTATTTATAGATGAGTTTGTTTCTCTTTCGGAAGACTCACTGGTATAGAACAGACAGTTCTTTAATTATGTGTAAAACATTTTAGAAACTCTTCCTTCCAAATTGTCTTTTTGGGAAGTGAGACTACCAGTGGGCATAAGATTTCTTTATTTTTAAGTCTTTCTTTTGGTACTTTATTTTTTCATGTTAATGTAGTATTACTACAAAAAGAATAGATTGAATATCATTCATAGATAAAATTCTGATGCTATAATATTTCCTTCTATTTTTGTTATTGTAGTAACCTATTTTTCTTTACTTTTTTTCAAAGATTTATTACTTCTTTGTCAAGTCACACAGAGAGAGGGAGACAGAGAGAGGTCTTCCATCAACAGACTCACTGCGAAAATGGCTGCAAGCAGCTAGGGGTTGGCCATGCCAAAACTAGGAGTCTAGAATAGAAGTCTTTCTGGGTCTCCCAAGTGGGTGGCAGTCCTGGGACCTTTGTCCACTGCTTTTCCAGATGCCTTAACAGGAAAATGGGTCAGAAGTGGAGCAACTGGGACTTAAACCAGCACCCATATTGATTACCAGCATATTAAAAAAAAGATTTATTCTTTTTAACTTGAAAGTCAGAATTACATAGAGAGAGAGAGAGGAGAGACAGAGATCTTATATCTGCTAGGCCACTCTCCCAATGGCCACAAAGACCAGAGCTGGGCCCGTCTGAAGACAGGAACCAGAGGCTTCTTTCAGATCTCCCATGGTGCAGTTTTTGGTCCAAGGATTAAGGCAATTTCTTCCACTGCTTTCCCAGATCATTAGCTGGATCAGAAATGGAGCAACCAGGACACAAACTGGCACTCACATGGGATGCTTGTGGTTGGAGGTAGAGGATTGGCCAGCTGAACCGTTGTGCTGGCTCCACCTTTTTTTTTTTTTTTAAGATCTATGTATTTATTTGAAGAATTACAGAGCATGAGAGTGAGACAACAAGTGTAACAGTGAGTGCGAGCAATTTTCCATCTGCTGGTTTGCTACCCAAATAGCCTAACTGCATCAGGCTGAACCCAAAGCCTGGAACTCCATCCCGGTCTCCTAAAATAGGATGCCAGCATTGTGGGCAGTGGCTTACTTCATTGTGCTACAGTTCTGACCCTGAGAAATAACCTACCTAAGGAGAAAACATTGTAAATGAGTACTTGGCAGTATTGGCGCAGATAAGAAAAAGGTCCTAATTATTTATTTATCATCTGTTAATCCCCACTTCCTATTCCAGTGATTTACATAAGTGTTATGACATTTATCCCTGTGAGAGTTTATTTTTCCCATTTTAGTAATGTAGAAGCTGAGATTCACTGAGATTCAGTTGCTTGCCCTAACACCCCACTGATCATAGCAGAGGTGAGAACTGCACTGCCTCAATTCAAGCCAGTTCTTTCTCTGCCACTCCACTTACTTTCTTGAATGGGGGTGGGGAGAGGAAGGGCTTTTGTAAGACGGACATGGGATACCTTTAAAAAATTCGTTTACGAATTAGTTGTTGGAAGTTATTTCCCCACAGAAACAGTGTTATAAATGGTGGTTACACACCAGGGTTATCTGCAAAAGCTTTGGTATTAACTGAAATTCTGCACATTGGTGAACTAAAGTAAGAAACATGCTTTTGCAATTCTAGCTATTAAAGAAAAAATAGGGGTAGGTGTTTGGTGTAGCAGTTAAGATCCTGTTTGGAACCCTGGATCCTTTATCGCAGTGAAAAAATTTACATTGCATTGTCAAGTTCTTCTTCATAACACATTTCTCAATTTGTGAAGCCTGTCTTGTGTTTCTTTGAGAGAGTTGAGGTGAAAATCAGTAATGGAGAAATGTCCCTGTACGGATGACCTGGTTTACTGTTAATTTGGAGACAAGTGTAAGTAATTAACAGTGTCTGCCAAAAACTCTCAAGGGAGAGAGTGAAGAATTTGTGCTTTGTAAGCCTCCTTATGATCCGTTTCTACATAGGAACCTGGTCAGCAGGGCAGGGACAGCTGCCACCAAGGCAGCTTAACTTTATTTCTGAGGAAACTATGTGACTGGGGCCGAGATTGCTTCACATGAGAACTTGAGACTGATGTGGTTCATCTGCTGTTCAACCCATGTGGTTATGTTCTCATTGACATACATTTAACTTTTTTAGCAGTTGGTCACAATTTGCATCTTTAGGAGGCACTTATGATTTACTTATTTATATGAAAGGTAGAGAAATCGAGATCTTCCATTTACTGGGGCACTCAAAAAAAAAAAAAAAAAGATGCAACTGATGGGGGCAGAGCCAGGCAGAAAGTCAGGATCCTGGAACACCATTCTGACATCCTGTTAGGGTGGTGGGAACTGAAGCTCTCAGCCATCATCTGCTACTCCCAAGGTATAGTAACTAAGGAATTGAGTTGCACCAGAGCTGGAACTTCAGCCTCCTCTCTGATACAGGATACAGGCATCCCAGATGGAGGCTTAATAGTCACATTGCCAGCCCTGGTAGTGTCTTAATACTTCATGTAAATATACTAAGAAAACAGTTGCTATATCTTAGAACTTTGCCTGTATTTTTCTGATTATGAAACAAATCATACTTTTTGATAAATATGGGAAGTGCAAAAAGGGATTAAGCAAATAAAAATGACCTGAAATGCTCCTTTTTATGATATGTTTGCTCTAGTCATTTATTTTCCCTATGTGGATATAGGAAAAGGGGATGGATGTTTTGTCTTTAGTGAAATAATTGAATTTTAGATAAAATTTTGCCTAATGCTTGTGTTTGCCTAATGTACTGTTATAATTTAAGTTGAATCCTGTTTGTTCATTGGCACCATCCCAGATACTTGATGGAACCAAATGAGTGATTCAGCTCAGTTAAAGGACACAAGGAGAGTGGTAGCGGTTGTAGTAAATTGGAAAAGAAAGACCCTAACTCAAGAAACTTTGTTGCTGTATTGTGGAAATAGATTCTGGTATTATAAAAAACAAACAAACACAGCTCTGATGAAATCTTAAGTCTTGATTTCTTCCTTTTTCCTTAAGGTTTTTTTTTTTTTTTTTGAGTAGAAAAGTAATAGAGAGCTTTCTTCCATCCACTGGTTCATTTCCCAAATGCCCTCAATAGTTAGGTCTCCACATAGATGGCAAAGGCAGAGAATAGTCCAGACTCAAGTGGATTTGTGAAATGGTGAGTTAAAACTTTCCTGTGTGAAAGTGATCTTTGTAAATGTGCTGAGAATGTGGAGAAACCTTTGGAAAACAGTCTTGCAGCATCTGAATTGTTGAAATGTGGAGTTGACTTCTAATCCAACAATTTAAGAGGTAGGTATATAACCCAGAGAAATGAAAATGTTTGCCATACAAAGCCTCGTATGCTCACATTTATAGCAGCATGTTAATAATAGTTAAAAATGCAAACAGTTAAGTCCATCCACTGATGAATGGCTAAACAAATTATGATATGGCTATAGGATGAAGTATTATTTGACAATAAATAAAGTGAAACATGAGAGAGGGCAGTTAGAAAAGATCACATTTTGGAATGAATGTTTGGTGCAGCATGGAAGTTGTTTCTTGTTATGCCAGCCTCCATGTATGAGTACTTGGGTCCGAGTTCTGGCTCTCTCTGCTCAAGTGTACCCTGGGAGGCAGCAGGTAATGGGCTAAGTGGTTGGGTCCCTGCTACCTAATGGGAGACCCAAATTTACAGGTGGATGACATCACTGTTATTTTTGCTTGACTCTGTCTTGGCCCTGGTTCTGGGCACAGCTACATATCAGTATGATTGTTTAGTATAGTGGACTCATTGGCTTAATACTTATGTCATAAAGCACTGATTTGAGCCAATGTAAGTACAGGTACATGGGTGTACATTCCCCATTCTGGTCACAATTGAACCCATAGTAGTTATGATTGCTAATGAAGCCTTACACTTTCACCATGAAAAGATAAATGTCTTTTTGTCTAAATACATTAAGAAATTTCTCTGCCCTCTTTAAGTGCAATGCACTGTAGTTAACTATCATGTGTACTGTACAGATCATTACACAAGTCCTTCCTGCTGTGTTTTGTCTCAGTGGCTTTTTTTTTAAACAGTCTAGGAGACAACTGCATTAACATTTTTTAGTCTAGTGGCTTGAATCAGCCAAACTCTTCCCTTTTTTTTTTTTTTTTTTGGAAACAGACCAAATCTCTCTACATTACTGCATAAAATTGAGTAGATTGTGGTGAAAGGAGTCATAATATCAGCAGCAGAAAACAAAAGCTCCCTTACATTAAATTTTGAACTAAAGTTACATATTGAACAAAAGATATTTAAATTAGTTATTGAACAAAATAGGAGCTCTTCAAAAGAAAGAGCTTCCTGCCAAGTTCCCTGAAAATGCCCCCAGGCCTCTTACTTACACCATTATTTCAGTTTATCCCTCTGTGTTCTAAGGATGCTTTATTTCTTATCTCATTCTCTTCCTACCACCCAGTAGACACATAGTTGGCACTTACTGCCTGTTTTTGATTTGAATGGAACCAAACCTTAAGAATTAAAGGCTGTTCTCTGGAGAAGAAAATTAAAAAGAAATTATTTAAGTGGTAAATAGGACCATCAAGTCTGAGTTCCTCTCAGCAGTGGAATAAGTTTTGGAAGTGGTAATATGTATGTACTCTAAAGTTAGTTAAGTACCAAATTTAAAAACCTGCTTGGGGGCCCGGCACCGTGGCCTAGCAGCTAGAGTCCTTGCCTTAAACATGCAGGGATCCCATATGGGCACCAGTTCTAATCCCAGCTTCCCATCCAGTTCCCTGCTTGTGGCCTGGCAAAGCAGTCAAGGATGGCCCAAATCTTTGGGATCCCTCACCCACGTGGGAGACCTGAAAGAGCTCCTGGCTCCTGGCTTCGGATTGGCGCAGCACCGGCTTTTGCAGTCACTTGGGGTGTGAATCATCAGACAGAAGATATTTCTCTGTCTCTCCTCCTCTCTATATAACTGACTTTGCAATAAAAATATATGAATCTTTAAAAAAAAACCTGCTCAGAACTAAGGCTGTAATAGCCCATTTATTATCTTTCTCTCTCTCTCTCGTATGTGTGTATGTGTGTGTTTTAAACTATATAACTTATAGGCCGTTTTTGGAGAGAATAAAATTATTTGGGCTGGCACTATGGTACAACAGGTTAAGCTGCTGCCTGCAGTTCTGGCATCCTGAGTGCTGTTTCAAGTGTTAGCTGTTCCACTTCTAATCCAGCTCTCTGCTAATGCATCTGGGAAAGCAATAGTGGATAGTCCCTGTCCCTAGGACCCTGCCACCCACGGGAGACCCTGGCTTGTGTCTTCAGCCTTTTTCAGCCCTGGTGGTTACGGCCATTTAGGAAGTTATCAGGCACATGAAAAATCTCTTTCCTTTGATTCTATGCTCCACCTTCCAAATAAATCTGTTTTTAAAACACATTTAAAGTAATTCAGGTATCAACTTTAGTTGAATGTTACAATAATAAAATATATGTGTAAAATAGAAAGTGAAAGATTTTAAATATGCTCATTGATGCTCTTGTATATTGTATTCAAAAAAGGATTTGTGTTAGTAATTGATACATTTAGGTGTATAGTTTCTGTATCAGAAGGCTTAAAAAGTTTGGCCAATCTTCAATAGATGTTTAAGGAGATGCCTAGAGATATCACATAATGGTGGAGAAAATGTTTAAACAGTTGAATCAGTATTTGAGCTCACATTGCCATGTGCTAACAAAGCTGGGACTAGTAACCAAGTCACCAAATTGCAGCACATGTGCTATTAATATATCATCATAACATTTGGCTTGATAAGCAAATATATTTGATGACCTGGTACCACACAACTTTGAAACACTAGTTAGTATTATTACTGCTTTTAAAAATATTTATCTTTTTAAAGATTATTTTATTATTTTTAAGATTGTTTTTTTTTCTAATTTTTATTGTTATTTTTATGATATACAGAGAGAAAGATCTGCCATCTAATGGTTCTCTCCTCAAATGGCTACAGTGGCTGAAACTGCCTTTGCAGCCATGAGGGAACTGGACGAACAGTGGAGCTGGGATATGAACTTGTACCTATACGGGCATGGTAGGCCAGGCCTGTACCATCAGCACTGGCATCTGATCCAGGTCCCTGCTTATGGCCTGAGAAAGCAATGGTGGATAGCTCAAGTCCTGGGGCCTTTGCACCATGTAGGAGACACAAAAGAATCTTCTGGCTCCCATCTTCAGATCAGCTCAGCCCATGATTATTATTGTTTTGTTTCTAAGTTGTATCTTCTAGAACATGCTATGCCTTCCCATGCTAAGTTGACCTCCAGTACTACTGATGCTTTCCCACGGGTCAGGAAGATTCCTGTGGCTTAGCTGATATGGGACATTTTGTGAAATAATTCTTGTTAGTTTTTTTACTCTTTTTATTTGAAAAGTATGACTGCTACAAATACTGTTTTGATGGTGTCAGGAAGAGGAGAAAATGCTTTTCCTGTTACCTCTTAATTAACGACTCAAACTTTTGTGGTTTTCCTAGGCAGCTTTGCCACAAATTAAGGGGATGCTGTTGGTGTGCTTTGAACACCTTTGGAAACTGGTGTCTTGTGAAGTTTCTAACCTGATGCTTGAGAGCTAGAACACTGAATTGGAGGAATCTAGAACAGAGGGTGGTCACCCCTGCATCGGGGTAACATTGTTCTCTTTGTCTTTTGTGAGCATCCATGTCTGAGTTTTCCTCGCTAGCCTCGTGTTCTTTGCTGAAGCCATACCAGCCTGACTTTCTCATCCAGCTCACCCTGTGCCTGGACCCTTCTGGTTGTTCCTTTGCCCATCCTCTTCTGGTTGTGCCATCTGATCCTTCTCTTCTCTACCTGGCAACGTCTATCAGTCCAGACCTCCATCAGAAGACAAGAAGACCAGTTTTTGGGGGTAATGATTATCTTGTGGATCTGAGTTTTCCAATATGATAGCCATTAGCCATGTGTTTCAGATGTAATGAAGCATAAGTGAAAGTAAAAAGTTTGTATCTAATAACATTTCAAGTGCTTAAAAGGACATGTGGCTAAAAAAAAAAAAAAAAGAAAAAAAATAAGAAAAAAAATAAAAAAACAATATAACAAAAAAAAGATAAAAAAAAGACAAAAACAGAAAAAACAAAACAAAAACAAAAAAAATAGAAAAAAAAAGAAAAAAAGGACATGTGGCTAGTGATTCTTGTTTTGGGTGGCCTAGAGTAAATGAAATACTTCCATCATTGTTGTGCAGTACTTCTTGGAATCAAGAAGACCCCAGGTAAAAATGATACTCATTCTGTTGTCATGTTCTGTGTATTGTTCCTTAACAACTGGGCTGTTCATTGCATCTAATCCAAGTGTAGCTGAATGTATTAAGAGTCAGTGATAGTGAGACATTCATTGCAAGTATGTTTGCAATGTAGAATGGCAAAACCAAATTTAGTGTCTGTCACTTAGATCTTTAAAAATAACTTTAAAGATGTTTATTTTAGTTTCGTTTGAAAGGCAAAGAGAGACATATTCCAACCTCCGGTTCACTCCCTCACAAAATGCTTATAGTAGTTAGGGCTAAGCCAAGATGGAACCAGGAGCCTGGACAGGTCTCCTACGTAGATAGCAATGATATCCCAGTATTTGAGCCGTCATCTGCTACTTCTCAGGATGTGCATTAGCAGGAAGCTGGATTGGAAGTGGGGCCACTAGGACTTGAGCTGTCACCCATATGGGATGCCAGTCCTGCATCTAGTGCACTCTACTGGCTCCCTCACATCTTGTCTTCGGTCACTAACATCTCTGTGTCCCATCCTAATTACCCTGTTTCCCACTTTATCCTTGAAGATGTTGTCATGTTCTGTGTATTGTTCTGTGTATTGTTTACTTGTTTACAACTCCTGCCTCCTCTTGTACTTAGAAAGTGTTCCAGGTATCTCAACCGGGCCTAACTATTTCCTTATGTCCTCTGTCTGGCTTTCATATCTAAACTCATCACTGCAGCTTGAACACTCTTGCTTCCTTCATGGTCCTTAAACATACATGATCTTTTCTGCCTCAAGGCCTTTTTCTTGCTAATTCCTCTGGATTGCCCTTTACCATTTGCTGGTTCACTCCTGTAATGCCTGCTAAAGCCAGAGTTGGGCCAGGCTAAAACCAGGAAGGCAGAAATCAGTCTGGGTCTGCAGTGTGGGGGAAATAACCTAAACACTTAGCCATTAGTTGCTGTTTCTCAGGGTGCACCTTAGCAAAAGCTGGAATTGATAGCAGAGCTCAGATTTGACCGTGGCATTGATATGGGGTAACACAAACAGCATCTTAAAGTTTCATTTTAAGAAAAAGTTTTATTTTTATTGGAAAGTCAGATTTACAGAGAGAGACAGAGATAAAGATCTCCTAATGGCAGTTCACTCCCCAAGTGGCCGCAATAACTGGAGCTGAGCCAATCCGTAGCTAGGAGCCAAGAACCTCTTCTGCATCTCCCATGTGGATGCAGGGTCCCAAGGCTTTGGGCCATCCTTGACTGCTCTCCCAGGCCACAAGCAGGGAGCTAGAAGGGAAGTGGAGCAGCTGGGATTAGAACTGGTGCCCACAGGGGGTCCTGGCATGAGCAAGGCAAGGGCTTTAAGCACTAGGCTACTGCACCAGGCCTCCCAAACAACATCTTAACTGCTATGCTACATGCCTTTATGAGCTTGTGTGGTTTTTTTTTTTCTTTTACAATTTATTTATTTTTTATTTGAAAGTCAGATTTACAGAGAGAGGGAGAGACAGAAAGATCTTCCATTCACTGGCTCACTCCACAAGTAGCTGCAACAGCCAGAGCCTGGAGGGTCCCAAGACTTTGGGCTGTCCTTAACTGCTTTCCCAGGCCACAAGCAGGGAGCTGGATGGGAAGTGGAATAGCCAGGATTAGAACCGGCACCCATATGGGATTCCGGTGCGTGCAAGGCGAGGACTTTAACCACAAGGCTACCCTGCTAAGCTCCTTTGTGTGTGTATGTGTGTTTTTAAATATTTGTGTGGGCCCAGCACAGTAGCCTAGTGGCTATTTGTGATAGAGAGGAAGAGCTAGATAGAGATAGATGAAAAGAGACGGAGCTAGAGAGGGAGTAAGGGTGAGATAGAAAGAGAAAGAAAAGTGGAGAATGTTCTTCTGTCCTCTAGTTCACTCTCCAAGTGGCAGTTGCAGCCAAGGCTAGGCCATGCCCAAGCCAGGAACCAGGAACTCCATGCTGGTTTCCCATGTGGGTGACAGGGAATTGAACACTTGGCCCATCTTACTCTACCCTTGCATAAGCATAAGCATAAGCAGATAGAAGCAGGGTGACCGGGACTCGATCTGGTGTTCTCACGTGGGACCGCAGTGTTGCAAGTGGCGCCTTCCCTGCCTTGCAGTGATTTGGGGCCCTTCCAGTAAGTTTTTAAAGTATTCCAATGTATGAAAGGAATCTCAGTGTGTTTTAAATGTAAATATCCTAAGCGCTTTACATCAGGGAATTTGTGGCTGAGTTTCAGTTTTTACTTCATGAAATCATGGCCCACTACTTTTTCAATGGTTGGTTTCAGCTGCAAAATACAGTGAACAATGCATCTGGAAGTATTCTGTCATGTTTTGATCTAAGAAACACTAGAGAACCAGCTGCTGATTTGAAAGGCTTTTCTAATGATACAGACAGTCCATTGTCCACAGAAGCACTGGCATGACACAGTGGGGTATGTGTGTTGCTTTTCCAGAGCTATTAAAGTTAGAGAGAGAAAAAAACTTGTATTCATTGACTTCTGGGTGACTGTCTTTCTCTGAGAACAGTTCATTGTGTTATTTTCCTTAGCTTATTTACTGTGTCCTTATTTCTTAATTCTCCCTTTCTTTAAATATTCAGTTTTTAAATGATTCAGTAGTAGAATAGGTATAACAGTTTTGCAGATTTGTGCATTAAAATGTACTTCATGGTTTAACATTCCTAGGTAACTTTGTATTAATAAAATGGTTGACTTTCAGCATTCACTATTAAAGTTTACTTCTTGGGCTGAATGTTCAGCCTTGTCATTAAGATGCTAGCATTCCAGCACTGAAGAACCTTAGTTGGATTCTCCATTCTGTCTGATTTTAGCCTCTTGCCAGTGTAAACCCCTAGGGGGCAGTGGTGATCGTTTTTGCCACTCCTAGAGGAAACCTGGATTGAGTTCCTAGTGGCCCAGTCCCAGCATTGCCGGCATCCAGGGAGTGAAACCAGCCAAGAGCTCCATTTATCTGTTTCCCTTTCTCTCTGCTTTCAAATTAAATGAATAAGAAATTTAAAAAGGTTTGTTTTTCTAAAGTACCTTGTAATGCATGATGTAGTGAAAGAAAGTCCTAGTTCTGCATTGAAATTCTTTGGAAAAATCTGAGTGTGTTTTCCATTTGTGATTCAATCTATGTATACACATGTGATCTAGGTGGTGCTCCATAGTACGTTGAGAATTTAAAAAATGGTGGCCAATACGATTCGGGAGATTTATGTAAAATGAAAGATTACTACTAAACTTATTATGTAGTAAGTTATTATACCTGTATAATTTAGAGAAAAATTTGTATGACTTTTTAAACATTTATTTTTTGAAAGAATGATAAGACGCATAGAAATCATCCATCTGCTGGTTTATTCCTCAAATGGCTGCAATAGTAGCAGGTAGACCAGTTAAAAACCAGGAGCCAGGACCTCCATCTTGGCCTCTCAAGTGGGTGTCAGTGTCCCAGTTGCTTGGGGCATCTTCTGCTACCTTCCCGCATGCATTATCAGGGAGCTAGATCACAAGTAGAGCCAGTGAAACTCAAACAGGTGTTGTAATTGCTGGCATCACAGGCAGTAGCTTCACTTCCTATGTCTCATTTCTGGCCCTTAAGTTTACTTTTTAAATACCAAAAACCATATAGTCATATTTTAGAAAATTAAGAGATGCAGTTGCAAATTTACTCATTTTTCAAGCATTTATGGATTCATGCATGGCATTTTTGTATAATTCCAGTGTTTTTACTTTAAATACATGGGTTTTTATTTGTTGTAATAATTATAGTTATTTATAGTCTTTGAAGTGAAATATGATAACGTAAGCATTTTTTCATAACATTGTATGTTTATAACCATTGTTTCAATGGCCCCATAATACTCATTCTGAGTATATATCTTAATTTATTTGATTTTTCCTCTTGTTGGATAAATTATTTAGAAAGTATTTTAGCTGTTATTAGTAACCTCATACTGGATACTTTTGTGAATATTGTTATTGCTGCACTTAGATTATTGCTATGAGGAATATTCTCATCCTCATAATTATGACATTTTTTATGTGTCTTAACACGCACTTAAGCAAGTGATTTTCTAAAGAGAATATGCCAGTTTATGTTTCCATCCACAGGGTGTAAAGTTATCTATCCTCTTGTTAAATTTTGTATTATATAATAGTTTCTAAGGTTGTTCAATTATTAGGGAAAATGGGGTTTTTTTGTTTCAATTGTTTTGATTACTAATGGAGTTGCATATTTTTGTACTTGATTTTCAATGTTGGATTCATAATTGCTTCAAGCATGTTTCCAGTTCCAGAAATTTCCATTTTTTTCCTGTATAGACATTCTTGTTTGCCTAACTTGATTCATGAGCTTCATGGCCCTCTAGAGATTTAGCCATTGAATGTATGTATTTTCAATGATAAATTTCTCCTTTTTTGTCAACTGTACACAATGATGCCTTCAGATTAAGTTAGTCTGGGAGTGGCCATGGGGTTTAGCATATTAAACTGCTGCTTGGGTTCCTGTATCCTGTATTGGAGTGCCTGTTTGAATCTTGCCTACTCTGCTTCCGATCCAGTTTCCCACGAAGGTGTCCTGGGAGGCAGTGAATGAGAGCACAAATACTGGGACAGCTGCAGCCCCCACAGGGAGATCCCAGGAGATCCCAGTGGTGTTTCGGGCTCCTGGCTTCAGACTGGCTCAGCCCTGCTTGTTGTAGGTAGTTGGAGATGGATTAGGTGGTGAGCCTATGGACAAAGATCTCTTCTCTCTCTCTTTTGCTCTGCTTTTTCAACCATGAAAAAAGCAAGCAGAACATTTTTGAAAACTTAAGCTATTTTGGAGAGGGGCATTGAAGTATGTTGAAGTATGTTGTAGAAGCATATTATGGTAGCAATCTTGATAGTTTTCACAAAATTGAGTTTACTTTGAGTCTAGAAACCTCAATGATAAGTTATGTATTAAAGTATGTGTTTTGTATATACTTCAGTAATAGTTTTTAGAAGTCTAAGAATTTACATTTGAATTCTAAATCTTTTTCTAGGTTGGAAAGGAGACTGTTCAAACCACTGAGGATCAAATTTTGAAGAGAGATATGCCACCAGCGTTTATTAAGTGAGTAAAATACTCTTTTCTTGCTAAGTAGAATAAAATAATCCTCTTTTTATGGAATAAAAAAAAAGTGACCGATTCAGGGAACAACTTGTTTTAAGTATAAAACTTATATATAACAATTAAAATGTTAATTTTCTGACTTTGAACAGTTGATTTTCCTACTGTTGAGTTTGTCATTGAAAGTGGCATTTTGGGGTCTGGTGTGATGGCTCAGTTGGCTAATTCTCCCTAATGGGTGCTGGTTCATATCCTAGCTACTCTATTTCCCATCAAGCTCTCTGCTTAATGGCCTGGGGAGGCAAAAGAGGATGGCTCAGGTCCATGGGACCCTGCACTTGGAGACCTGGAAGACGCTTCTGGCTCCTGGCTTCTGATTGGTTCTGCTCTAGTCATTGCAGCCACTTGGGGATCACTCCAGTGGACGGAAGGTCTTTCTGTCTTTCTCTCCTCTCTATAAATCTGACTTTCCAATAAAAATGAATACATCTTAAAAAATGAATTGGCATTTTTGGCATACTAATTTTATGAGTTTTGCATTCCAAAATGGGAAAGATTCAGAAACACATTCTAACAAGAGCATGAGTGAATTTGAATTATATGCTAAATGCCTTTGCTTGGCAATAAGAAAAATACAATAAAAAGAAACTTAAAGTTATACATTATACTAGCATTTTAAATTTAAACTATACTTACCTATGTCTCAGTACTTCCACAAATAATTTGCAGACATTTTGTTCCATCTTACATAAGGCAGAGAAGCTGATTAATTAGAACTTTTGAAGTTCCTTATTTCCTCTTTTTTAATTTGAGAAGCACATAGACAGAAGGCACTCTTATTCATTGGTTTACTCCCCCAAATACTATAGCAGCCTTGACTGGGTCAGGCTGAATCCAGTCTAAAGAACCTGAAACTCAGTGCAAGTCTTCGAAATAGGTGGTGGGACTCAACTATTGGTGCTCCCACCTGCCACCTCCCAGAATCTGCATCGATGGGAAGCTGGAACCAGGAGTAGGGAGGACATTTTAATCCAAGTACTTTCAAGTTCTTCTTCTTTTTCTTTTTTTAAGGCAGACAGAAGGTGACAAAGAGGCAGAGAGAAAGAAACAGAAATAGCAAATAAAACAAAGAACTCTGATCTTTGCTTTGCTTCCCAAATGCCTGACCTCCTTCGGGCAGGGCCGGGCCAAAGTCGGGGGCTGGGAACCCAGTGCAAGTCTCTCACATGGGTGGCAGGGACCCAACATTGGAGTCATTATCTATTGCTTCTCAAGTCTATTAGAGGGAAAATGGAATTGGGAGTGGAGCAGGCACTTCTTTTCATATGAGAGGTGGACCTCCCAGCTGTGCCAAATGCCTATCCCTTATAATTCTTGTGTTGTCTTTGATTGATGTTTTGTTTTAAATGGCAATCAAGTCCTTAAGAGAAAAATAAAAGCTGATTGCAGGATACACACAAGTAGAGAGGTCAATAAGAACGAGGTAACACTGTTGAAAAGGGTCAAGTGTTGGTGCAGAAGTTAAGCTAGTTCTTGGGTTGCCAACATCCCTTAGAGGAGTACCTGAATTCAGGTCACGGCTCCATTCCTGATACTGGCTTCCTATGAATTGTCATTAGAAGGTGGTGGGTAACTCAACAAATTAAATACCTGTCACTCCATTTGGGAGACCTGAATTGAATTTCTAACTCCTTGGCTGAGCCCTGTATGTTTTGGGTATTTGGGGAGTAATTTGTATCTCACAGGCACCCAGATTTTGTTGTTGGCATTGTTCCCAACGACCCCACTGATCTATCTATTGAAAATGGTTAGAAACAGATTGGAATATTAAGAAGTGATAAAAGGGAATGTGAATTTCTCAAAAATGATAAATTCTATGTTATATGAATTTTATATCAATTGCTAAAAAAGGAACAAATGTATCTCACAAATAATTGAAGGATGAGCAAAAGATGTACAGGGGATGAATGTTGTGGTGCAGAGGAAGTTAAGCCCCCAGTTATGACATTGGTATCCCATGTTGTAGTGCTGGTTTGAGTCCTGGCTGCTCTGCTTCCATCTGAGTCCCTGCTAATGTGCCTGAGAAGGCAGCAGAAAATGGCTCTGGACTGGCACCATAGTGTAGGTGAAGCCACTGCCTAGAGTGTCTGCATCCATAAGGGTACCAGTTCAGGGTCTGGCTGCTCCACTTATGATTTCGCTCTCTACTAATGTACTTGGGAAAGCAGTAGAAGATGGCCCAAATGTTTGGACCCCTGCATCCACATGAGAGACTGATAGAGTCCTGGCTCCTGGCTCCTGGCTTTAGATTAGGCCAGTCCTGGCATTTGTGGCTATTTGGGGAGTGAGTCAATGGTTGGAAGACATCTTTCTCTATGTGCCTCTCTCTCTCTCATTTTCAGATAAACTTATGTGGTAGGCTTGAATTGAATTTCTGTATTCTACTTTGACCTGACCCAAAAATGGCTGATGCAGCCATTGGGGAGTAGGCAGGTGAAACATTTCCCTCTCTGTCACTGTTTAAAATAGATAAATCTTAAAAAGATAATCCCAGTGTACAAATACCATTTATTGGGGCCAGGAGAGTGGTGTACTAGGCTAGCCCTCTGCCAGCATTGCTGGCATCCATATGGGCACCAATTTGTGTCCTGGCTGTTCCATTTCCAATCCAGCTCCCTGCTTATGTCTTGGGAAATTAACAGAGGCTGGCTCAGGTCCTTGAGTTCCTATACCTATATGGCAGACCTGTAGGAAGCCCCTGGCTCCTGGCTTCAGATCTGCACAAGTCTAGCCATTGTGGTCATGTGGAGAATGAACCTGTGGATAGAAAATTTGTCTGCATATCTCTCCTTTTCTTTGTAACTCTACCTTTCAAATAAAAATTTTTGAAAATCTGAAAAAAAGAATCCTGTTTATTTGAATTTCAGAAATGTAGAAAATGATCAGGGTTTTAAGGATGTACAGTGACAAAGATGGGCAGAGAGATAAAAGATTGGTCAGGGGTTCATGATCAACAAAGTTGGGAGGCTGGTGTCTCTGGGAAGACAGACATTTATACTTGAGTAGTGCCATACACTGACTTTTAAACTCATAATAATATTCTATTTCTTGATGTAAATATTGAATTTCATAGTGGTTTTATAATTTTTCACTGTTATATGTATGTATTTGTGAAGTTTTCTGTATGTATATTATGTAACAGTTTCAAATAAAGCTAGAAGTGTTCACTTATTTTTGTCATCCATATGTTCTGTTATTTTTGTTAAACAGATGTAAAATTTTTGTCCGTATTGATGTCTTCTTGTTTCTAACTTGAGCAAGTGCTTCTTACAGAAAATATTGTCAATTTTGGGAAATGTCTTTGTCAGGAAGGTAGCGGAAGCATCTGGTCTTTTTCGGATGTGCTTTGTGGGAGGATCTTTTTTGTATTTCTTTTATTGGTCTTGGTAACCTCCCATGTTTCTTCGGGCTTCTCTCTTGCTGTTTTGTTCATAAACTGTTCCACTGGTGTGGTGACATTGAGGAACCCTGTGCTGTCAAATATATGGTTATAATTAAACTTACACCTTACACTGAATGTATAGCTCTAGCTTCTTCCAGATTGTTCCTTGCTCCCTGAAAGATACACAGCATGATGAGACATTGAACCTTGTGTTTCAGTATCAGGAAAGTATCAGTATCAGTATCAGATGACTCTACAAAAAGTTACCTCATCCTCATATCTTAGTCTATAAATATAATTTGATTGGTAAATGGATTTTTTTCAGGACATTTTTTTCTGCTCATTCCCAGAGATAAACCTTTGAAATATGATTCACATTCTCACAGGCTTCCTTGGGTACTTAGAAGGATTTTAAGAAAAACATGCCCTAATTGTGACACAGCTTTCAAGAATGTAGGAAATTTAAAAAAGAAAGAGAACTTCATTTTCTTACTTTGGTAGTTGATGACTTAAAGGAAAGAAATAAGCATTTATTCTGCCTCTTCTGTACAAACTTCATTTCCCAGTAGCATTAGAACCATTTATTGAATCAAAATGAGTCCATTTAAAGGCCAAAATACTGGTACTGGTGTTGTGGTACAATGATTTAAGCCTCTGCATTCCATGCACTGCATCCCATGTTGGTGAGCCAACTTGAATCTCAGCTACCCTGCTTTCAATCCAGCTCCTTGCTAATGCAGCTGGGCAAGTAGAGAAGGGATAACCCAAGTGCTTGGGTTCCTGCCATTCACCAGGCAGCCCTGATGGGCTCTTGACTTTGGGCTGGCTTTCCAGCTTCTGTGGACGTTTGGGAAGTGAACTAATACAAAATCTTTTTCTCTCTCTGTATCTCTCAATCTGCTTTGTGTATGTGTGTGTGTGTACATATATATGCTATAATAATGGAGTTACATTCTTTTGTGTTATTCCAAGGTGATTATTTAAGGAATCTGGAGTAATGCTCAAATCTGACTGCCCACTTGGGCCTGAGGAGACTTTTTAGAATTAAAAAGGAGGGAGCTGCTATGCAGAAATGCTTGTGAGGCAAGTTCTGATTGGGGAGACTTGGAATCAGGCCAACATCATGCTATTTTAATAGAGCAGCAACTTGAAAAACAAATATATGATTAGATCCATTGTTAAAAACACAAGATAGGGTAATCTGCAGGAAAAGAATGGGGAAACATAACAAATTTGGGTTTGGAATGCAGGAGGAAATGCGACAAAGGGACAGTCTGATATCATCCCTGGTTGGTAAGGAGGGGGGGATTCTAACCAATAAATGTGGAAGAAATGACAGAATTGGGGAATTGTCATGGTGCATTTTTTCTAAGTAATGTATTTATAAATTTTTAAGATTAATTTTCATTTTATTGGAAAGGCAGAGGCAGACCGTGGTCTCCCATCTGCTGGTTCACTCCCCAGACATCCACAATAGCCACTGCAGCTGAAGCCAGGAGCTGGAAACTCCATTTGAGTCTCTTAACTTGGGTGGTAGGGACTCAAATGTTTGAGACAACATCTTTTATCTCCAGGAAACCCTTTTGTGGGAAGCTAGGATGGAGAGGGGAACTGGGACTTGGACTCTGGCCTTTGGATATGGGGTACAGGTATCCCAGGTGTCATGCCCTGTGCTAAATGCCCCTGCTTCCCGATTGTGTAGGTTTTTAATGAAGCAATTGGTTGAGGTAAGGATTGTCAATGGATGAGACCATGCCAAGGTTTGAATCTATGTTGAATCATGAAGGAAAAATTGGAGAAGGACTGGTATCCATGGATATCAAGGGAAAAGGCTATGTTATGACCAACAGAAAAATTTGCTGAGTGATTTTTAAACTATGTATGTAACTTAATGTATGACACCCAAAAATGTTAATTAAGAATAGCCCCAAATACCAACAACAGTGTGGGTAGCGTTGGCAAACAAATTTTGGGGCAAATAAATATTGTGAAATTATAAACATGGTAGTTATTTGTGCATTTCTTTAGAATGCAAATGGAGCAGAAAATAGTAGCTGCCATGACTTTGAGGGGGAGGGATCAGAGATGGAAACAGATGGAAGCAATTAATGACATCCTTGGAATTGTTGAGTAGGACATTCTTTTCGGCTGTTTGGTTGATATTTCAATATTCTCAGGGCGTAACTGATCTAAGCTTGAGCGGATTCCTTTGTAGTCAATTTTTGCAAGTATTTCCAAATACTTAGGTCTTAGGCAACATGAAAGAGCAAAAATAAGTTTAAAAATGTATCGTTAGATCAGGTTTTACTCCTAGAGTGTTAAGGAATCAGGGCTAGATATAACCGAAGATTATTTTTAGTTTGTGTGTAGATTTATACCTAAGTCATCTGATGTTCATTTAAATATTTTTAAGGGAAGGATATTGTATTTTCTGAATCAGGGGTATCAAAATAAAATCATGAGACTGTGTGCCTAGAAGTGAAGGGTATGTTGGAATATTGGTTTAGTATTGTTTAAAAGTTATGTACAAGTAAAACAGTCCCAATTCAAAAATCTGAACTATGAAAAGCGATTAAATCTGAAACTTTCAGTGCTAAGCACAGGATATTTTTTTGCACAGGATATTCAACATGTATGTGGATTTTAATTGCTTTTCTTTTCTTTTTTTTTTAACTATTTCTTTCTTCATTGAGAAGGACAGAGTGAGGCAGTGTGAGTGTAAGCATTTATCCGCCACCGGTTTATTTCCCAATGCCTGCTATGATAGAGACTGAACCCAGAAACTGGGAATGCAGTTTAGGTCTCCTGCACTGGTGGCAGGAACCCAAGTAACTGTGCCATCACCACTGCCTCCAGTGGTTGGAATTGGCAGGAAGTTGAAGTCAAAAGCAAGAACTGGGAAGCAAAACCCGGCACTTTAGTATTAGATGTAGCATCACAACCACTAATGTTAAATGCCCGCTTGCTGTGAACTGTAATTATTGGTGAGGCCTTTTATTACTCATGTAATTCCTTCTGTAAAAGTGAGAATGATTTTAACATAAAACAAGATTTGTATTGCCGTGGGAAGGCTTTCTCTAAAGCAGAGCCAAAGTTACCTGTTCGGGACTGTCATCATGGCATACTAAGCTAAGCCTCTGTGGTGGTGGCATCTCGTAAGTGCCAGTTTGTGACCTAGCTGCTCTGCTTCCAATCCAGCTCTCTGCTAATGGACCAGGAAGGCAGTGGAGGATGGATTAAGTCCTTGGGTTCCTGCACCCATCTGGGAGACTCAGAGAAAGCCACTTGGCTCTTTCTTGGCTTTGGATATGCTCAGCTCCATCTGCTGCAACCATTTGGGGAATGAACCAGCGAACAGAACACCTCTCTCTTAGTCTCTGCTTCTCTCTTTGGCTCTTTCGAGTAAAAATAAAATTAATTAAAAAGTTACCTGATTCCTAACTACAATAACAGAATTCCTAATTTACTTCTCTTACTCAAGATTATAATCATAGCCACATTCTTGCACAAGACAGTGTTTCACGATGATTGCCACAGAAATCATTGTAGAAATCATGGTTGTTAGAAATGTAAGGAATGCCACTGCTATGCATTTGTTAAACTGTGTTTACACTCACTCTGTATGAAGTCATTTGTTCTTGGAACTGTTGGTACAGGAGCCAACTACTATATTCCATGTCTGTATCCATGTCTTGTATCATCATCATCGGTCATCATCTTTGTCACAGACAGCTGTAGTCAGAATTAATATTTATATATAATTGATTAATGGGCTAGTCATACTTATGAATTAGATAAGTGTTTATTGAATGTTCCCTCTATGGCTAATTTTCTAAGAGCCAAATAGAAGTTCTTACCAGTGAATAATTAATGATTACTTTTGAGATGTATTAATCGTAATTTAGTAAAAGTGATGAAATTCTGTACTTAAAAAATAAGTTGAATATAATGAAGGTCACTTTCCAAGCTGTATATATATATGTGTGTGTGTGTGTGTGTGTGTGTGTGTATGACAAGTATGATAATATACTTGTCATTACTGTTCACTGTTTTTTCTTTCATTGAAATATAATATACTGACTTTGTTTTTATGATGCTTTGAGGGGCCAGTGAGGAGAGGAGGTGTCTTGGTGGGCTTGGTAGGAGCTAAGCTTAAAGGGATAGATGGGGGTCTTTGAGAGCCAAGCAGAGGAATTTGGACTGCAGAGGCCCTTTGCCAACATTACACAGCAGGATGATGACAGGGAAGTGGTTTCTCAGGAAGATTCATAGCCCAGTGTGGGATGAATCATAGGTGCTGGTGTTGTAATGCTGAATGAGCTGTTTGTCAAACCAGCGGGATTCATTTTCTGTCAGGGTGACTTTGCTTCAGATTGATAGCTTATATATGAGAAATGTCTATGACAAATGTTTTATTTGCCTTAGAAAGGTGGCCTTTGTAGTAGATTGTGGAATTTCCTTTATTTCTGCCATGGAGCAGAAAGGAAAGGAAAAGAGGAAGGCAGCTTTTGGTCCTTGTGTAAGGATTTTCAGTATCTGGATGCATCAAAATTTGCGGCTTTTCATGTGGTCTGATGGTGTGAATTCCTTGAGAAGGGCCTGGTGTACATTTTTTGTAGGCATGGAAATGACAGTTACATTTAGGTCTGCAAAGTGGTGTCACTTCTGGCCACAGTGCTGCTCTGAAGGTATGCTTGAAGTAACCAAAATTTGAATTGATTCACCAGGTTGACTTGTTTCAGAAACCTTGTAATATCTAGTTCTACTAAATAAAAGAATGTCCTAAAATAATGTGGGAGAAGGTACACGGTTATGACATGATCATAATTACTCATGTCTCCTAGGGAATTACCATGTTTGAATTCTTGAACTTTGTTTGTTCAACACTGTATTTGGTTGTATGATTTTTACCATAATTGATATTCATGCACAGAGAAGATATTTGTAGAGTTTTAAATCATATTTAACATTTGGTTTAGATTTCTTTTGACCTAACGTCCTAGTGTCATTTTCCTAGATCAGCTCCTAATTTTAGCTTTTTCTTTACTTTTGGTCTTGAGCACTCAAAATAATTTATGATGAGATTTTTATTTTTAAACACACTTATGAATGGAAAGTGCCCAGAATATCTTTTTCTAGAATTAATTATTTGATCCTGTCACTCAGTGTCCTTTGTGTGGGGCTTGGGTTCAACTTGTATATTTTGTGATCCTTTCTGTTCTAAGAGCAGGTTTTTGTGTTTTCATGTAGATGACCACATTTTTGTGAGATAATCTTTCACCTTTTTCATCTGCCTTGCTGCATTTTTTGACCTAGAGCAAGCCATAAAATGTTAAATGGTCCATCTCTGAACTGTCTCCGTTGAAGAAAGTTGGCTGTTACTGTTTTTCACAGACATTGTCAGACAAATCGATTTGTAAGTTTTTAGTCTGTATCAGTAACGAACTTTGAGTCATTTTGGTTAATTTATAGAAGAGCTAAAAATAGTTTCATGCAAAAATGGGATCTTTGATTTACTTTATTTATCATTAATGATTAATAAAGAAGCAAGGGATGGTGAGCTGCCTCTTGGGACACCCATGATTCCTGTATTGGAGTGCTGCTATCTCTATCTCTCCCTTTCTGTCAGTCTTCATTTCAAATAGATAAATAAATAAAAATTCAAATGTGCAGTACTTTAGTTTCCGTGGCTGTGGAACAATGAACATCATATGTTTAAAAAAACTGAAGGGGTCAAAGGAAGTTTGCGTTTATTGAATACCTATTATTAGGCAAAGTTAAAAAATATTTTTTTTAGCTCATGTAATGCTGAGAACATGAGTTTTAAGGAGTATAAATCATTTTATGGGAGAAGACTGAAATTTGACATGGTTAGGCTCAGTTCAGGTTTGCTCAGCTAGCTCAGGTTTCAGGACTTATAAGTCCATATTCTCTCTACTGTCAATCCTCCTAGAAAGTCTCAACCTCCAGTCAGGACTTTGTACCGCACTCTTCTAGAATAACAGTTTACACTTTGCCTAAGCGTTTCCAAAGAACTAGTAGACGAGATGTCATTTGTGATGTAGAGCATTATTTTGCATCTCTCAAACTCTGTGAAGTAGTTACAACCATAACATTTTAAAGTTAAAAGGACTCATAAAGATTGTTTAGTTAATTGCTATTTCATTATTTTATAGGTGAACTGAGGTTACTGGCTGTCCCAGTTCTACCCTACAGAAACACTAAAAGCAATTCGATACAGACCATCCCTTAAATACTACTTGATTTTTCCAATATATTAGACCAAAATTAAGAAGTTCTCATTCTTAATTCTTTTTCTGCAAAGCATTAAGAAGTTCTGATTCTTAACTTTTTTAAATGCAGTCATTAAAATCTGTTGGTCTTTTCTTGAGTTTTAGTAAAATGGCTCTATTTATTATATATCTTCTTAGAGCTGGGTGCTTTGAGTTGTGCCATTTGATCCACTTTCCTCTGCAGGTGGAGAAGCTGAGACTAGGAGCTCAGTGATTTGTGACAAGTTACATGGGTAGGATTCCAACCCTGGATTATCTGACTCCAAATCTAGTGTGCTTTCCAGTGTGCCAAGATTCTTTTATACCCTCTTTATGGTAATCTCAAATGCGATAGTTAATATGAGAGTTAAATGAGTAAAATCATATTTCTGAATGTATCTGAATAAAAAAGGGATATTTATTGATTATATTTCCATAGCTAGTCAGTTTTTTCCCCTAAATTGTTTTATTTAAAATAAAAGAAAACTCAGTTATTTTGATAATTTAAAAATGTATTTCTTTGGGCCCGGCGTGGTGGCGCAACTGGTTAAGGTCCTCGCCTTGCACGCCCGGGATCTCCTGTGGGTGCCGGTTCTATCCCGGCAGCCCTGCTTCCCTTCCAGCTCCCTGCCTGTGGCCCGGGAAGGCATCAGAGGACGGCCCGGGGCTTTGGGACCCTGTACCCGCGTGGGAGACCCGGAGGAGGCTTCTGGCTTTGGATCGGCATAGTATCGGCCATTGCGCTCACTTGGGGAGTGAATCATCGGACAGAAGATCTTCCTCTCTGTCTCTCCTCTCTGTATATCTGCCTTTCCAATTAAAAAAAATAATAAAAATAAATCTTAAAAAAAAATGTATTTCTTTGAAAGGCAAAGGTACAGAGAGACAGAGAGAAGCAGAGATAGAGAGATTTTATATCTGCTGATTTGCAGCCCAAATGGCTGCAGTGGCTGGGGCTGAAGTTCCAAAAGCCTGGAACTCCTGTTGAATCTCCCATGTGGGTACAGGGGCCCAAGTACTCAGGCCAAGATTTTTTTTTTTTTTTTTTGCTACTTTCCTAGGTCCATTAGCAGGAAGCCGGATAGGAGGTGAAGTAGGTGGGATTCGAACCCATGCTCATATGGGATGCCGACACTGGAGGCTTGATTTGCTATTCCACCACAGCAGCAGACTTTCTGCTGTATTTATTGTTCTTTCTTTAACTACTACACCATCGTGCCGGTTGTATTAATTGTTCTTTCTTTATTGAGACAATGGTACAGTTTTAATCCTTTACTCTGTTAAAATAGTATGTGCTCTACATGAATGTAGGTTTTCTGATAATGAGTTGTGCTTACATCTCTAAGATAAATACTACTTGGCTGTGATTTAAAAATATACACTGCTGCAGCTGGTGCAGGGTATAGTAGGCAAAGCCTGCTCCTGCAGCACTAGCGTCCCATATGCGACCTTGTTGAAATTTTTATTTTTATTAGTTTTTGCTGAAAACCTATTTTATTAAATTCTATCCTTTTGATTATTTTATTATTTGAATATTTTATTTTCAGTATTTTAGCTTTATGTGCAGTTTTTCTTATTCTTAAGTAAATACTTTTAAGACTCAGTTTTGCTCTCTGCCCTTTCAGGTTTAAATTTTCTGTAGTTTTGGCTGTGATTTTCTTATTTAATCATGTTATTTAGGAATACTTTTTAACATGTTCAGGATTCTTTCTACCATCTTGTTGTGGTATTTCTAATTCAATTACATTCTTTCCAGAAGGAAAGAAGTGTTGGTGTCATGCCAATTCTTAGAAATTCATTTATAACATTGTAAATAGTCATTTTTTGCTAGGTTTATTTTGCTTGTTTAAAAGGAAGGATATTCTCTTTTGTTTGGGTTTTATTTGTATCAACTGGATCAACATACAACTCTTATTAGCGAGTATTTTTACAGCCTTACTGTTTTGTCTGAACTGTCAGTGTATGACTAAAATATTATTTAAAAATCTATACTAACTGAACACTGATCAATTTTATTGCTGATTTTCAGTGTTAACTTTATATATTTCAAAGGTTAGATGGTTGTAAATTCATGAACTTGCTGGGTTTTAGATTCAGTTAAAGATTTATTTAGTATTCTTTCTAGTGACTGATACTTGATGTTATTGTGCTGTAAGCTTGTCTCAACTTCTTATTCAAATTCTCATTTCTTAATGCAAATACTGTTACTGTGCATATTCTATTTTTTTTTTTGCATTTTGTTATCCATAGCTCTAATTCATTCATTATATTATATTGTAGAACAGTGATTGGGAGCATAATGATGTTCAGATAATAATAATGAGACTTAATTATCAATGAAGAAAGTTATGTGCAAGAACAAAAAGGTATAGCGAATTTAACAAAATTCTAAAGTCCCTTTTTTAGATTAATTTTATTTTTTATTTGAAAAATAGATTTACAGAAAGAGAGTCAGATCCTCCCATCTGTTAGTTTACTCCCTAAATGATCACAACAGCTGGAAGTGAGCCTGTCCAAAGCCAGGAGCCAGGAGCTTCTTTTGGGTCTTGCACATGAGTGCAGGGTCCCAAGTATTGGGTCATCTTTACTGCTTTCCCAGGCTACAAGCTAGAAGCTGGAATTTGGGTCAATCACTCAGGATTTGAACTGGCACTGCAGGCAGAAGCTTAGCCTAGTGTGCCACAGTGCTGGCCTCCCAAACACTTCTTTATCTTACTGATAATGACATGCGTTTGAGAAGTATTAGTATCTATAGAACCCACTTGCTTTTGTGCTCCATATATGTCTGTCATCACACTGATATGAGGTAGAAAAAAGACCATAGGAAGCCAGTGGACTTGGCAGTTAGCAGAGTTCCTTGTTGAACTTTGTTGGCTCAGAATCATTTCTTGTGGTGCTGATGCCACAGTTGAAAAAGGTGTTAAGAAAAAAAAAAAAGGAGAAATAAAGAAAGAACAGGACTAGTCAGTCATTCAGGTTTTTAAAGACTCAAAGATTATGACTCATACTCCATCTTTGAAATGAGTTGCTTACCAAGACTTGAGAAGCATACACTTTAATGCTTCTGTTTGTTCCCAACATGCCACTTTCCTTATCTCTTGACTCAGGCCAAATCCTGTTTTGTTTGAAGGTGAAGGCAAAACTGGCTGCCTACTCTTAATCTCCTCTGAAAGGAAAGAATTCATTGAGCCTCTGGGTAGTGAGAGAGAGGAGAGAGCGAGCTTTGTTTGCTCAGTATACATGCTCTGACAAAGAGGTTGGTATTGTCCTTATGGGGTTTTGGTCGCAGTCAGTATGACTCATGAGGCTTTCCTTCACCTTGAATTCCAGCTCCCTCAGCTCTAAGATATAAATGACAAGTGAAAACTGTGTATATTTAGTATGGCTCATTTTGTTTTCAGTTTTCATTTTGGTTGTGCACATGTAGTGCCCTGTTCTATCACTGTTTGACCTTGATAAGAACGAGAAGGCCACTTTGCATTGTGTTGTACCCTGAGAGAGTTGGGACAGGGAAAGGAATGTTGGTGGATGAGGTCTGTGGTATCTTTAAGTCTAGGAGTACAGGGTGGGAACAGCACAGCATGCACTGGGGGAGTTGATGTACTTGGAGTAGATTAAAGCATGGCATTGTACTCCCACTCAAATATTATAACTGTGCTTGTGATCTTTACTCAGTTTTCTAGATGACTGATAGCTGAAGATCCTCCAGCTTTCTCAAAGTGGCAACTTCAGGAGCAAATCATATTTATTACCTATCATTGGGACATCACAGACTGTATTACAGTATAATTGGAATCCACCGACTAGTATATAAAGAAAATGTTATTTTCCTGCATCTCCTTTACCCCTGCCGAAAAAGTATCTATTTGCATTTTTTTTTCGAAAGGCAGAGACTAAAATTTCTTTAATCTGTTATTTACTCCCCGAATACCCACAACAACAAGGATTATGGACCAGGCTAGAGCCAGGAGTTCAGAACTCAGTTTGATTGTCCCATGTGGATGGGAGGGAGCTCTTGCTTCCCAGGGTGCACATTAGCAGGGCACTGGAATCAGGAGTGGAGCTGGTTCTCAAACCTGGTACTCAGATATGGAATACAGGTATCTCAAGGAGTGCCATCTTAATCTCTGTGCCAGACCTCACGTTTTACTATATTCTGTGTCATATTTAAATACACAAAGGGATCTGAGGAGGAAATGAGTTGATTTTGGAGGCAGTATTTTCTGTTTGAGGGATATTGGAATGGCTGAATTGCCATATTGCTGATGCCCGAAATTTTACTGAAACACATTTCCACAGGGTAATAATTTAATGCTCATGAAGGGAGAAATTTGGGGATCTCAGTAGCGACATTTCACAGTCCTTTAAAGGGGTGGCTCTAATAAGTGGGGAAGCAGAAAGAATTTGATGGTCTGTTCTTTGTTACCATCCATTGTTTCTCACTCAGGTTTTGTATCCTAAAGGGTCTAGATACTTCATTCAAATAAGGCCGTACATGTAGTCATAGAGAAAAAGAGGGAGTCTTAAAAGATGATTGTTAGCATGCAGTTACGATGATTACATGTAAGCCTTTCAATGTATCATAATGTGATAGTATTCTCAAACTGGGAAGTGTTCTTCGCTCGTTTTGATCTCTGAGAAACCAAGTCGATGTGGGAAGGCAAAGAAGGGCTCAACAAGGGTCAAGAAGAAAGCAGCAATAACCCTTGCCAAACAGTGCAGGATTTTGTGTGATCAGGTGTGCTGTGGTCTTACTACTGCTCTCTCTATGTAACAATGGTCCCATGATGTAAACACCTATTGCCCGTATCCGCTCCAGGGTTATTTCAACTTCTGTGAAATAAAAATTTTCAGGGGGCCTGGTGAGATAGCCTAGTGACCAATGAATATCAGAATTAAGCAAACCATTTAGAAAAGAAATCTGTGCGATGCTGTTAAGAGTAATCTTTATAACAGCAGTGCCAAGCTTCTGGAAGCAGGAGAAGAACAGGCTTTACCCACTATGTCACAACTTTCTTGACCTCTCAGGCAATAATGATATTCCTGGTTCTGTGTCCTTGGAATGTGTTGGACATACTTGTAAATACTAATTTGGGAAGGGGCCTTTGATTTAGCAGGTAAGATGCCCTTGGAGATGTTTTCATCTCTTACCAGAGAATCTGAGTTCAAGTTGCTGCTGCATTTCTAATTCCAGCTTCCTGCTAATATATGCCTTGGGAGGCAGCAGGTGATGGCTCTTGTGCTTGCCTGCTGTCACTCACCATGTAACAAACTCAGCTTGACTTACCTGCTTCCAACTTCCTTCTGGCCCAGCCCTCGCTCTCACAGCCTTTTTGAGGAATGGACCGGAATGTGGACTATATCTCTCTTTCTTTCAAATGATTGATTTTAAAGAAACTTATTTGTATATATTTGCTTTTGATGTCTAGCTCCTTCTGCCAAGTTAGTAATCTTTTATTTATTTAAATTTTTTAATTGGAAAGTCAGAATTACATGTAACTTAGTGGCTAAAGTCTTTGTCTTGCATGTGCCAGGAGCTTATATGGGTGCCAGTTCTAATCCCGGCAGCCCCGCTTCCCATCCAGCTTCCTGTTTGTGGCCTGGGAAAGCAGTCAAGAACAACCCAAAGTCTTGGGACCCTGCACCCCACATGGGAGACTCAGAAGAGGCTCCTGGCTGCTGCCTTTGGATCAGCTCAGCTCTGGCCATTATGGCCACTTGGGGAGTGAACCAGCAGATGGAAGATTTTTTCTTCTATCTCTCCTTTTCTCTATAAATCTAACTTTCCAATAGAAATAAATAAATTTTAAGAAAATGCAGCTGACATTTGTTTCTTGATGAGTGATAATGGAAATCACATGGAACTGAGGAATTTGTAATTCTCAATTGTCTTAGATGTGGCTACCATTCTTGGACTCATGGTGGTGGATTAAGGGTGATCTCTGGGAAGCTGCCTTTGAATCACTTATCTATGGCTTGGGAGTTTTCTATTAATTTAGGTTGAAAACTCAACCTTAACTTTTACTAGTTGACTAACTTGAAATTAATCGACATTATCAGAGCAGTGAAGATACATGGTAATTAGGGAGTGGACCTTATTCATTTGGTCCCTTATATTACTTTAAAATTTAAGTCTTGTTTTAAGATAGAAGGCCACTTTAAGAAGTTAAGCAGCTTGAATATTTAAATAAAAACCCATTTTTTTCCACAGACAAGACAGACTCCTTCCTGTTTCTGACTGCCGGATAGTCATAGTGGGATTTGTTTGGCTTTTATGAGTGCCATTACATTTTAATGTACAGATTAGATGTCTCATTGTAGGAAAAAAAATTGGTGCAGTGTCTGGTCTGGCTCTGTCATTTTACCTCACAAGGGAGACATTAGTGGAGAATCAATTTTATTCTTGCAAATCTGTTCCATTTTATCTTTCTTATTTTTCACTTTCCTTTCTCCTTAATGGCTATTCCTGTCATTTGATTTTTGTTCTGCTCCCCTCCAGTTTTGAGTAGCTAATACATCATCTGGGTCTTTGTGAATAGGTGTAACACAAGAATTGCATTGTGTGATGTTTATCTTTGCTTGCTATAATTTCATCAAGGTTTAAGTTCCCAGGGGCCAATGTTGTGGCACAGCAAGCCAAGTCGTCACCTGTGACAATTTTTGTTGGTTCAAGTTCCAGCTGCTCCATTTCTGATACAGCTTCCTGCTAATATTATAGGAAAGCAGTGCAGAATGGACACTACAGCTATGTGGGAGAAGTGGAAGACGCTCCTGGTGTTAGCCGGGCACAGTGCCGGCTCTTGTGACCAGATTAGGAGAGAACAAGTAGATGATAGATCTCTCTCTTTCTCTCTCTCTCTGTAACTGACTTTTAAATAAGGAAACAAATCTTTTTTTTTTTTAAAGGTCTTAGCTTGCTGAAAATAACAATGAAAGTCTTTAAAGTTGATTATTTCTATGGACCAACTGATTTAAATTTTATCTCTCCTTATTAAAAATTTATTGCATTTCTTATGTATCAGATATTGTAATCTAAGAAAACATCAATTAAAAGATAGACAAAAGTCATCACCTTACTTAATTTAATTTTTTAAAGATTTATTTGCTTTCATTTGGAAAATCAGATTTACAGAGAGAAGGAAAGATAAGACAGAAAGATCCTTCACCTGCTGGTTCACTCCCCAAGTGGCCACAATGGCTGGAGCTGAGCCGATCTGAAGCCAGGAGCGTCTTCCAGGTCTCCCATGCAGGTGCAGGGGCCAAGGCTTTAGACCACCACTACTGCTTTCCCAGGCCACAGGCAGGGAGCTGGATGGGAAGTGGAGCAGCCAGAACATGAAACCGTGCCCATATGGATCCCGGTGCATGCAAGGTGAGGCTCTCTCCTTACAGCCTGGAAAAAGCAGCAGGGTTTGGCCCAGGTCCTTAGAACCCTACAACTATGTTGGAGACCCAGAAGAGGCTCCTGGATCCTGGGTTTGGATCATCTCATCTCTGGCTTTTGCAGCCATTTGGAGAGTGAACCAGTGAATGGAAGCCCTGTCTTTCCTTTTCTTTTTTTTCTGTAAATTAATAATAGTAATAGTAATAATAATAGTAATAGTAATAATAATAAAATATCTAGAGGTTGTGGCTGTGGCACAGTGTTCAAGTGGCTGCCTGCTGTCAGCATCTCTGGTTGATGCTGGTTTAAGTCTCTGCTGCTTTACCTCTGATCCAGCTCCCTGTTTAAGTGCTTGGGAAATCAGCAGAACATGGCTCAAGTGCTTGGGTCCCTGCACCCACATGGGAGACTGGGAAGAAGCTCTGTGTCTGCGGCTTCAGTTTGGCGTAACTCTGGTTGTTGTGACCATTTGGCGAGTGAGCCAGCAAATGAAAGACTGTCTCATTCTGTCCTTCTCTCTTTCTCTCTGTAGCTCTGTAACAGTCTTTCAAATAAATAAATCTTTAAAAAGCCAAACAAGACAAATTGCATGTCCTGATTATAAAGGATACAGCAAGAACCGTCCAATGGAAGAGACACATTGGGTGCAATACGATAGAACTAGGAGTTAGAGCAAGTTGCTTGAAGCTTCCATGCTGTTCACACTGTTTTCCTGCTACTACATGTGTTCACCAACCTGCAACTCTCTAGCCTGCACTATATAGGCTGTTTTTTCTATTTTTTTAAAGGATTTATTTATTTTTCTTATAAAGGCAAGTCAGATTTACGGAAAGGAGAGACTCGTCCGCTGGTTCATTCCTCAAGCAACCACAGTGGCCAGAACTGAGCCAATCTGAAGCCAGGAACCAGGAATTTCTTCTGGGTCTTCCACATGGGTGCAGGGTCCCCAGGCTTTGGGCCATTCTCTACTGCTTTCCCAGGCCACAAGCAGGGAGCTGGAAGGGAAATGGAGCAGCCAGGACATGAACCAGTATATGGGGTCCCGGCGCTTGTAAGGTGAGAATTTAGCCATTGAACTGTAGCAAGCTGAGGATTTAGTCATTGGGTCTTCGAGCCACACTCTGTAGGGATTTCTTATGGAGCTTTTTGTACACATTTCTAGAATATATCCTGTTGCTACACAGATAAACTGATATTTATCGAAGGTGTCTTATTGCATCAGGCAAATAAATTGTGAATGATCATGTCTGTAGAAGAACGAGGAATCTATATATTTTAAATAAAACATGTAGAAGTAAAAATATTGTGCCCAGAGTGTACATATTATGATCCTATTTGTACTAAAAAGGTGCATTTTTGCTTCTGTGTGCCTGAAATGTGTTATAAAGACATTTATGCACTGATGGAGGAAGCTTAGCATGGTTGCAAGGGGGATGAAATTTGAATTCCTAGAAAATAGTGGAGGATAGGCCTGCTTTCCATGTATGTCCATTTAAAGATGGGTTTTTAATGTAACACATTTGAATGTATATATAATAAAGTTAAACTAGAATTATAATTTAATAATTAAAAAGACCAAAATACTCCATTCTTAAAAACTGATCAGTAGTTTACGTGTATCAGTGAAATGCTGCCCTTCCCTGACATGGATTTTGACACTAGCATAGTGAAGTGCTCTTTCCCAGGAGCTGGGATTGTAGTGTTTATGCCTCTATTTGCATACCTGTAGTTGTTTTATGTAGTTGAAGTTCTGTAGATTCAGTTGTTTTACCCTTAGCTCAGCAATGCTTTGTGCAGATTTTTGTATTGTTTTGATCCTCAAAACAACCCTGTGATGTAGGTTTTTATTTGTATGACATTTTCTGTATGCAAATGAGAGTGCAATTTTTGGCTAAGCATTTAATTTTATATAGCTTATCCCTCATCTTTATAGTCAGTTATAACATAATGGATATACTAAATAGATTAAAGGTGATTTGTTAGATTCTTTCCAACTCTGTATAAGTGAACAATTGAATGAATGAATACACTTGAGTGGTATAAGAGTCAAGGAGGCTATTTGATTTATGTGTTTTGGATTCCTCTTTTAAATGAAAACCTCCTGTCATCCAAACCTGTGGCAGATCTGGAAGTCTGTATTGAGCTGTGCTAACATTAAGTTATTAATAACTGGTTCATTAATGCCAGTAACCTTTTTATTAGCTATGTGGTTTTATAGGGCTATTTTCAAATGATCCAGTGATTTTGTTAAACAAATCCATTTAGCTATATGAATGAGATATTTATGCATTACCTCATATTGGTTTTTGTGTTGCCGTTTATTCCCTTGTATGGTTATTAAATTTTACTTAAATCAGTGCTTTGGCATTTTGTTAACAGATGTTCAAATCTGAAAATGTTGTCAAGGGTTTAATTCCTTGTGCACCATCTTGTGATGATAATCTGTATAGAGTAGAGGAGAATAAGAGTAACAGAGATGTAGCAAACTACTGTAGGACTCTCAAGGCATATTTTTTTGTTTTGTTTTGTTTTTAATTGTACTTTATTATTTATTTATTTATTTATTTTAAAAGATTTATTTATTTATTGGAAAGTCAGATATACAGAGAGGAGGAAAGACAGAGAGGAAGGTCTTCCGTCTGATGATTCACTCCCCAAGTGACCACAATGGCCGATGCTATGCTGATCCGAAGCCAGGAGCCAGGAACTTCTTCTGGGTCTCCCACACGGGTGCAGGGTCCCAAAGCTTTGGGCCGTCCTCAACTGCCTTCCCAGGCCACAAGCAGGGAACTGGATGGGAAGCGGAGCTGCTGGGATTAGAACCGGCGCCTATATGGGATCCCAGGCGTTCAAGGTGAGGACTTTAGCCACTAGACCACGCTGCTGGGCCCCTCAAGGCATATTTAATCATTTTTGTTGTTGCTAAGAAATAACTATGAGTGAGTGCTTAGTGCATTAACTGAATGAATGAATGTGCTATCCTTAATTGTAATATTTAAAATCTGAAAACTTAGGTTCTGTTGATAGTTGGTCTTGGCTATTTTCCATGGGTGTTGATTTGTGTCCTGGCTGCCTCACCTCCAATCTAGCTCTTTGCTTATTGCCTGGGAAGGCAGCAGAGGATTGTCCAAGTCCTTGGGACCCTGGATCCACGTGGGAGACGCAGAAGAAGCTCCTGGCTCTTGGCTTTGGATTGGCTCAGCTCCAGTCATTGTGGCCACTTGGGGAATGAACCAGTGAATGGAAGCTCTTTCTCTGTCTCTCCTCCTCTCTGTAAATCCACCTTTCCAGTAAAAATAAGTCTTTTTTTAAAAAAAGAATATAGGTTTACATTTGTATTGCATTTGTGTTCTTTCCATTTGCATGCTAATCTTTCTCTTGGTTCTACTAAAGAGTTGACCTGTGCTCCTCCCCACAGGGTTGAGAATGCTTGCACCAAGCTTGTCCAGGCAGCCCAGATGCTTCAGTCGGACCCTTACTCTGTTCCTGCTCGAGACTATCTAATCGATGGATCCAGGGGCATCCTCTCTGGCACGTCGGACCTTCTCCTTACCTTCGACGAGGCTGAGGTAGGCAATGAGGGTGGTGCATACCTCTCCCACACAGAAGTCCCAGGCTTCACAATAACAAAGGAGGTTTATGATTTGGTCTGATAAAATGTTAATCAGGTACATATCTACCTTCATGTTTTCTGTGTACTGTCCACTCACTTGACTGAATACTCTGAAATATGCTTTCAGGTTCGTAAAATCATTAGAGTTTGCAAAGGAATTTTGGAATATCTTACAGTGGCAGAGGTGGTGGAGACCATGGAAGATTTGGTCACGTACACAAAGAATCTTGGGCCAGGTTAGTCATATCTAATTTTTATAATATTTTTTATAAAATGGATTTTTTAATGCGGGATTGAGAGGAAGCAGTGTTCACCTACATCTTGCAGAAGGCATGTGGTGACGCTGTGGGCGCTCCCATAGGTAGTTTGAGCTCTGTGGATGAAGCTGATGGCTGTGCTTCTACTGAGAAGATGTTACTCTCTTTGAAATCATCATCTGCCTCCCATAGCATTTGGCTCCATCTTAGGAATCACACCAGACATTGTAAATGGTGCTGGAAGATTAGGGAATGCTTTTTTTCTTAGCGTAGAGCTGAAGGCGCCTTCCGTGTCACACAGCATTCCTGCACTGTCTGCCAGCCGGCCTTTGTGACCTCTTGGATGGCTGATTAGCCTGCCTGCTATTGTGAATTCATGCCCTAGCCCATGTCTGCGTAATATAATTGAATCTGCAGTGCAAGAAGAGCTGTTGTGGTTAAATCTCATTTTGAAATGATTGTTGAGGCATCTGGGCATTGCTGTTCAAAATATACAAACAGATACAACTTTTGATGTTACAGGCTTATAACATGATTTTGAAGGTCCTTAAAGTATGAGTGAAACCTTTGACAAGGCACATTTGATGTTTCACTTTTTAGCTTGGTTAACCACCTTCTAAGATTCTTTTGTTTTATGTGAACTGTTGATGCTAAATCAATTTAAGAACTCCCAGGAGCAATTTGGAAATCAGGACTTTGGAAAATCACATAATGCCTTTGAATGATAACCAAGGTAAACAAAAAGTGCTGGCAGGCTGATGCCAAACACCAGATGCTTTCAAACATTGTCATCCTTATGATTATTTTTATAACATTTCTACTTGTTTCTAATTTTAAAAATAGTGCATGCTTATTTTGGAAAAATTGGAAAGCATAAGAAAATATTAAGGTGAAAACAAAATATATCATTACTAGTCTTTCAAATTTCTTTTAAAGATTTATTTTATTTTCATTGGAAAGTTAGACTTACAGAGTGAAGGAGAGACAGACAAAGATCTTGCATCTGCTGGTCCTCTCTGCAAGTAGCCACAACGATCAGTACTGACCCATTCTGAAGCCAGGAGCCACAAACTTCTTCCAAGTCACCCACGCGAGTGCAGGGTCCAAGGCTTTGGGCCTTCCTCCACTGCTTTCCTAGGTCATAAACAGGGAGCTGGAAAGGAAGTGGAGCAGCTGGGATTTGAACCAGCAACCATATGGAATCCTGGGCGTGTAAGATGAGGACTTTAACCACTAAGCTACTGCACTGGGTCTTTTTTTTGTGTGTGTGTGTACACTGGGCCTATTCTTACAAATTTTTAAGGATTGTTTTTATCTGAAAGGTAGATTTTACAAAGGGAAGAGAGACAAGAAGGGAAGGCCTTTCATCTGGTTTTCTCTCCTCAAATGACTCTAATAGCCAAAGCTGGGCCTTCTGAAGCCAGGAGTCAGGAGCTTCTTGTGGTTTCTCATGTGGGTACAGGGTCCCAAGGTTTTGGGCCATCCTTTGCTGCTTTCCCATGCTAAAAGGAGGAACCTGGATCAGAAGAGAAGCAGCATGGACATGAGCCAGCACCCATGTGTGATGCCAGCATCACAGGGCAAAAGATTAGCCTGATGTGCCACTGCACTGGTCCGCTATTCTTACAACTTTTCCCGGTGATTAGATTGAGTACTAAACTCACATGAGATTACCATGTATGCTATTACATGACTAGACACAAAATGTGAAACTTGCATACAGAGTAGTCTGGTAAAATATTGTTCTTGTGCTTGTGGATTTATTTTTTACAAATGGAGTTACTAATTTCAATATCATTTCATATTTATAAGTATATTGATGACAAATGTGAGCATTGTGTCATATTTAGAGTATAAACTAAGCATGCCGTTAGACTGGATCTTCATAGATGGAGCCCAAGGAAGCCGGGCTCTGGGTTGCCCTGTGCTGACCCTGTGCCATTGCTTCTCCTGGCCAGGAATGACCAAGATGGCCAAGATGATTGACGAGAGGCAGCAGGAGCTGACGCACCAGGAGCACCGAGTGATGCTGGTGAACTCGATGAACACTGTCAAGGAGCTGCTTCCAGTTCTCATTTCAGGTTATTTCCTGCCCACACTTTATTTTATAGGGGGAAAAAACCAAACGTTCACATGTTCTAACCTCTGAAGTTCATTATGTGATTGTTGCATGTCCTTCTGCCTGTGTAGGAAAAAAGGACTCTGATTATCATAGGATGGCTACAGATGATTGGCAAACATCAGCGTTCGTCTAGTCTGATGCTCTCCATCTCCTGCTCTGGATTTGGAATTACCCTTCCTGAGCTTAGTTCTGTTCTTTCAGAGCTCTGGCAGACTCTTCCCCAGCAGGTGCAGCTTCCTTCAGAAGCTCAAGTTTTTGACATTGAGTTTTTATGGCTTCACTTGTATAGAAAAAATAACTGTCAGCTACACTGTGTGTGTGTGTGTATTTAAAGTGAACTCAGTCCTTTCCAGTGTACATAGTTTTTCCTAAAATACACTGAATGATTCTTTATATTGTGAATATGTCATTTTGGTCATCAGTCGGGATCCTGTTCCTTTGGACAGAGCTCACAGATACAAACATGGTGGTTGATCTCTCAGTTGGCAAACGGAGTTGTGCTCACTGCACGTCTTGTAGGTCCCAGAAATCTCATGGTTTGTAGAAGTTATATTAGTCACACTGTGGGTTAGTTACCTTGGTTCTAAGAGTGCAGCTTTGTCTTTGAAATCTTGTGAGACATGTCATTTGTGATGTTCAGTTACTGCTATATTCAGTTATTGCTATAGCAATTTTTAAAAAAGCTCTTTTTTTCTTAAATTTATTGATGTATTCAAAAGGCAGAGGGAGAGAAAGGAAGAAAGAGAGAGAGAGAGATTTTTTATTGGCTGGTTCACTCCCCAAATGGGCAGAGCAGCCAGAGCTGGGTCTGTGATCTGGAACCCCATGTAGGTCTCTCATATGTGTGCCAGGACTCAAGCACTTGGGCTATTTGCACTGCTTTCCCAGGTGCGTTAGCGGAGAGCTGGATCGGAAGTGGAGTAGCTGATACTTCTGCCACCACCCATATGTGATGCCAGCTTTGCAGACAATGGCTTAATCCACTATACCACAACACTGGGTGCTAAAAAGCTCCTATGGGAACTGGAAAACAAAAATAGAGTCATGAACTGTTCATGAGAGATAAGACTTTGTAGTCAGCTGTCTCATATAGCAGAAGTTGTTGAGGATACAGTTTATTGAAGTTTTTTTCTTCACAGTATATTATTTTATGGGAAGTTACTCTCTCCAGTTATCCATATCTTTTTTGGAGGATAGGGCATGGCGTGGGAGGACTGTAAGGTCCCTGCCATATGTTGAGAGAAATTCTAGAAGGCTATCTTGATTCTGGATATTCTGCTAGGATGGTAGGTGGTCACGTGTTGCATTTGCAGCATTGCTGGTGTTTTTAAAAAAATTTTTTAAAGATTTATTTTTATTGGAAGAGAGGAAGAGAGACAGAGAGGAAGATCTTCCATCCAATGATTCACTCCCCAAGTGGTCACAATGGCCAGACCTGAGCTGATCTGAAGCCAGGAGCCAGAAACTTCTTCTGGATCTCCTATGAGGGTGCAGGGTCCCAATGCTTTGGGCCATCCTCGACTGCTTTCCCAGGCTACAAGCAGGGAGCTGGATGGGAAGTAGAGTAACTGAGACACAAACTGGCACCCACATGACAGGACTGGTGACCTTATGGGATCCTGGCACGTGGAAGGGGAGGATCCTAGCCACTAGGCTACCATGCTGGGCCCTACTGAAGGCTTTTTCAGTCCTGTCCTACTATGTTTGCGGTACATGGAGCCAGAGTTAGGGCCTAGAGTAGTAACTGGTTAAGTTCATTTTCTGATCATATTGTGAGAATATTTTATGCCTGAGTTTTCTTTATAATGCAAGTTGTTGCTTTATTGGCAGATTTGCAGTGTCTTTTCTTTATGTTCCTTTTAAGGCCTTAGAAGCCCCAAATAAAGTATGTTCAAAATGTGGAAAAGCTTGTGGGAATACTCTTACAGAGCAAGGTTAAGTTCCCAGACTTAGTTTCTGATCTTTTGTTTGTTTTCACAGCTATGAAGATTTTTGTAACAACTAAAAACTCCAAAAACCAAGGAATAGAAGAAGCCTTGAAAAATCGCAATTTCACCGTCGAGAAGATGAGTGCTGAGATCAATGAGATCATTCGTGTACTGCAGCTCACTTCATGGGATGAAGACGCCTGGGCCAGTAAGGTAAATGTTATTGGAGGAGAAAAAAAAAAAGCAAAATTCTGATTTCTCCCCTCCTCAGATTTTCATCACCTGCCTGACATTTATGTTGTAACTGTGCCCAGCATAAGAGTATACAAATAGTGTGAAAGTAGCTTTTCCCTCACATTTTTTGCCATGGGTCACCTGGCATCTTTGCACGTCTCCTTTGTACCAAGGTAGAACCAAGTTAAATCCACCTGTGAGGTGAATATCGGTTGAAGGCTGAGGCCTGTGGTTTTTCTTTGGGGCTGGAATCTCACTGGTTGGGCTGGTGGAGCAGTTCTGATTTTATACTGTTTGGGTGGGAGCCTTGCCTTTTATGTGGGTGGTTGTTGCTAGGTGACTAAGTCAAACACGGACTCTGCCTTTTGAACTTCTTCAACTGACCTTGGACCCAGAGAAAAGTCTTGGCATGTCCAGTTGTTTCTCTGGGTCATTGTACTTTCTGTAAAAAAGTTTAACTAAAATATTAGTGTTTCTGTATGTAGTTGGTTGGAAGGGGCCCTTTACCCTGTCTAGAGTCCGCTTACTGGGCTCCAGGGAAGTGGGTTAATGGCCTTTGGAACTGATCAGCAGCAGTGTTGTATTGCCAGTTTTTCAGTCTATTTCTTTGTGTATAGTGACTGTGAACAGACCTTCCGGTTCTTGGAGAATAGGGACCCTGGGTCCATACTTGCCTTATGGGAGCTCAGGTTACAGGTAGTAGTGGGACAAACTGTCCCCAGGACCCCGCATTCCAGCCTGTGGCCCAGGTGTTACCTCGGGGCCACACAGCAGGCTGGGAGCAGCAGGGCTGTGTCTCTCTTACAGGACACCTCTATGGTAAGATCGAAGTGGGGCTCAAAGTCACCTAAGTTAACCATGCACGTAAATAGTCAGCCTACCGTAACTCCAGATTTTTTCATTGACATGGGATTCTTGAGCAGGTTCTAAGAGTGTATTCTAAGTTTCTATGGTAAAAATAATTTTAAGTCTTTAACATTTGATTTAGTTTCACTTGTGCATACTTAAACAACTTTTACTTCCCTTTTATGACTTCTTTATGCATCTTTTTTGTTCTCTTGTTTGTTTTATTCTTTTTCTCACATTTAGAAGGTAAGCTTTCTCTTGCCTCTTAGTTTCTTTCTTTCTTTTTTTTTTTTTTTTGTTGCTTAAAAAGAGAAAAAGCATGTCTGTGGGGTTTTCTTGTGCTGTGTGCTGTGCCTTATTCTGTGTGCCGGTGTGTAACACTGTGCTCGAACATACGTCAGAATGTGACTTAATACGCGACTCTGGGCTGTTCTGGGCAGCCTGACCTGGCTGCTATTGAACTGTTTTGGGGAGGGATGCAAAAGACAAGATACTGATACACAGTCAATGTCAGGCTTCTCTGTGGTTGGTACTTTCGGCTCTTTGAACAGACTCTTGGAAGATTTCTGGCCTCATCATTCCCACCGACTTCCACATGGGGGACCAGTTTTCCCAGGCAGCTGAATGACCCCTGATTTACTTTGAACTAGTGCTGTCTTTGTATGCCTCTCCTACCAGTATTCTCTAAAATTTTGCTTTGGAAGATGTGTCTCTGAGATTTTAAGCTATGGTGAGAATGTGCAGCCTAGAGAGCTGAGATGAGGCCCCTTCACGCTCATCTTAGCTTTCAACATTATATAGATAAAGGAAATAAAGTGTATCAGAAAGTTTTCCTAACTTGGGTTTGTGGCTCACCGCATGTGCTGCTTTCTGGGCTGTAAAACAGCAGAGTTCTTTCTGACCGTATAGTTTCCTAACCTGATCTCTTAGCTTCAAGCAGATGGGATAGTAATAAGGCAGAACAGACGTTTAACCTTTGTGTTTATTTTTGGAGGGGGAAAGTTACCCATTATTTAGTGAATGAGTATAACCGAGCCGTATTTTGTGCAGGCACTATCAAAAGCTGCTGCAGCTATCATTGTTGTTATTATTTTAAGTCTGATGCCTGGAGTTTTCCAGAAATAGCTTTCCGCACTTGAGGAGATGCACAAGGTTCTAGATCTGTCCTCACCATGTGGTCTTGCAACTGTCTCGGTCTTATGATTATGTTGGAGGAGGTGAGGTTGTTCGAATGCTAACTTTATCAGAAACAAAAAAAGTAAATAATTGCAGGGGGAAGGAGCTTAAATATATAATGAAATCGGAGTGAACAAGAGATGTTTATTATTTTCACCCGAGTTTGCATTTGTGCAATTATTTGGCTTGAAAACCAAAATGCTCTGCAGGCATATACCAAAAGTGTGTGATAAGTCTCATTCCCAACTCTGTCCTTACTCTCTCTGCCTCTCCTAACCCTTTGGTATCATTCACTGTTTTTATCAGTTACAAGGACATTTTGGGATAAAATTTCACCTTGAAAAGGGAAACTGATCATGAGGATTTGGGCTGTTTTTGAATTTAGTAGTATCATGACTCTGCTGTGCCCAGTACATCAATTCATCAGACCTTGCGTCTGGCTGTTACCATGAGGCTCCCAATTGTATTCATTGCATAGAGTGTCTTTTACTCCCTCTTGCCCCTATTACTGCATGATTTAATTTGTCTTACCACACTTGTTTCATGCTTCCCCATGGGTACAGTATTCTGGAAAGTGATGGTTCCTCTAGAAAACTGTGGGAAGAAAGTAAGTGGAAAAAATACTTGGTAAAACCGTGTTTGCTGAATAAGCTTAGATTATAAGAGGCAATGTAATAGCTGATTTTTAAAAGATCTTTAATGTCTACATTCAAACTGCAAATTTATACATTTGCAAGTAACTTTAAACACTTCTTTTGAAAGGAAGAAATGTCCCTCTCTTAAATCAACAGTCATCTTTGAATGATCCTAAGAGTATAAAGAATCAAAGGATTTGGTTTTAGTTTTAAGTCTTCCTATTGTGTATCTAGCCCTCTATACGTTTTCTTGAATTTATATTGCTTGTACCTTGATGCATGTTGGGAAGAGGAAGTGAGAGAAAAATTTACAAACATTTCACTGTGAAGATTTTTGAGCCCTATATGGGCATTCCTGCAGCATTGCACCTGTAGTCATTAGAGACCAATTTTCAGACTTCCCATTGTGGGTCTCTAGTCCTGGGCCGGCAGTGGGTAAAAGTAACGGCTGGCTCAGGTGTCTTGCCCAAAACATTATTTAAACAGAGAAGGAAGCGTTAGAATATCTTGTACTACTAACCCTGGCTGCAGGTCATTGGGATGTCACAGTTGGTTGGTATTTGGTTTAAAAAATGGGGTTGCTTTTTATGAGTACCCTGTTTGTTTTAGCAGCTAACATTGAATGAAAGACTTACCTCTAGGAGACTGAAATAAAGTTAATCAGGCACTATCTCATACCCTCTTCAAATTGTCAAAAAAAATTTGGGGTTTTCCTGTTAATAGAAATTATCTTTAGCTAGTACCTTGCTTTGTGCTCATAGAGATTTTTGGAGCTGGGAAGCTGTTCTTGGAGGTTAACAGAGGCCTTTGCAGCAATATAACTTGTTTGAAGTTCTAGGAGATGACATGCGCTTGTCTAGATGTATTCTGTAGGATTCCAATGTACTGTCCTAACTGTTCTGTTGTTTTAGTGCATCGATTTGGAAGAGTGTGAGAGCGTGACTGGCAATGGAGGAAGGAGAAAGGGCAATATTACAGGGAGAAGGGTTAGCACACCTTATTATCCATATTTACATTTTTACCATTTTAGAATCTTCAGGTTGCAGGACTTAACTTTTCTGATTGTAGTTGCTCCTGATTGTCATGAGAATTGCTAGCACACGTTCTTGAGGCCCACATGGATATTTACTTGTACAGGAGTATTTCAGGTACCAAGAAAGCAAGTAAAAATGGCTTCTCCTTCAGGATGTTCTTCAAACTTTTGGTGTGTTAGGGAGGATGCTATTACAATCCGTTCCCACCCCCCTCCACCCCCCCACCCCACCCCCGCTTTAACATCTGACCAAACATGTTTTCTGGTAAGGGACCAAAGTAGAGGGAAACCAAGCTGCACAGCCAGGCCTAATCTGGTTACGCTCTGTAAAAGCAAAACAAAGCAAAAACCCAGTAGGAGATTGGTAGGCATGTTTTTCTTTCCTAAATTTGAGCTTTAGTGGAAAAGAGTACCCAAATGTAGGTGCAGCATTCCCTTCTGTTTCACACCCAGATTACACTCCAGGTACGTAGACATGCATGCCAAGATGAGTTACAGTGCTTTGTGTTATACAATGCGGTTGGTCAGCAAAGTTGTCATGATCTTCTAATCCCAGTGGCCCTGCTTCCCATCCACCTCCCTGCCTGTGGCCTGGGAAAGCAGGAGAGAATGACCCGAAGCCTTGGGACCCTGCACCCATGTAAGGGACCCGGAAGAAGTTTCTGGCTCCGGGCTCCTGGGTTTGGATTGGCTCAAGCTTCAGCTGTTCATTGAATCAATGAACAAAAGATCTTCTTCTCTGTCTCTCCTCTTTTCTGTGTATCTAACTTTCCAATAAAAAAATCTTTTTTAAAAAAAGAGAAATTTCTAGTCTAAAACTGCATCCTTGTTCAAATTCATTGTCGGTTCTTTTCAGGGGAAAATGAGCATTTCATAATTTTAACTCCTGATGTTGTTGCATTTGCTACTCAGAAGTAAATTACTTCCTCAAAATCACATTCTCTCCTTGCATTGCGGTGGCATTTGAGCTTTATCAGGAGAGAAAAGAAGTGGTTTTTGAGGATGATGACTAAAGCACAGCTATTTTCTCCATTGTGTGTTAGTGCCTTTGGTGCATTGGAAAATAAATGTGGTTATTTATGCCAGTGAGGATTATGCATTTGATTTCCAGAGCTTATTTCCTATGCATTTTCCTTTTTGAAATGACTTACTTATTTGAAAGGCAGAGTTATAGAGAGAAAGAGAAAGCCAAAGCTTCTGAGAAAGGCTCAGAGCTTCTTTCAGGTCTTCCACTTGAATGCAGCGGCCCAGCCACTCGGGCCATCCACTGCTGCTTTTCCAGGTGCATTAGCAAAAAGCTGGACTGAAAGTGGAGCAGCCAGGATGTGAACCGGTGTGCATATGGGCACTGCAGGCAGTTGCCTAACCCCCAGCCCTGACACCACAGAGTCAGTCCCTTTCTGTGTATTAGTAATCAGAGCCAAAACTGACAAGGCAGAGGTTTTCTGTTATAGAAGGGGAGTGGAATCCTTGGTAAAAGAAAATTCGGAAGCTTCATCCGATACAAAAGAATGTTATGAAGTTTGGAGTCAACACATCAGTGATCAAACTGGATTTCTAGGAATGATTGCTTATTTCTTAATTTGCAAATGAAATTACATTTAAATTTGAGAATCAGTGAAGTAATGGGGTGGGGAAGGGAGCAGCTAAAACAGAACTTAATGTGTGGGAAATCCTTCATTAAAGTTAGTGTTTCCAGCTAATAGCCTTTACCACTAGAATAAATATTGAAAACGTTTTTTCATTTGACTTTAGATTTCTGGAAGGTTATAAATAAATATCGTATATTTTTCTCACTGAAAATAAAGTGTTAGGGAAATGGTTGTTAATGAATTTTAAAAAAAAAGATTTACTTATTTGTATTGGAGAAGGAGATTTACAGAGAGAAGGAGATAGAAAGATCTTTCACCCACTAGTTCACTTCCCACATGGCTGTGACAGCCAGAGCTATTCTGAAGCCATGAGTCAGGAGCCTAGAGTCTCTTCTGGGTGTCCCAAGCAGGTACAGCATCTTGAAGCTTTGGGCCTTCCCCCGCTGCTTTCCCAGGCCATAAGCAGTGAACTGGATCAGAAATGGAACAGCCAGGACATGAACTGGTGCCCATCTGGGGGATGCCTGCTTTTGCAGGCAGAGGATTAGTCAGTTCAATCATCATGCCAGATTTTAACTTAAATATTTTTTACGCTAATATGATTCCTCCACAGGGTGCTGATGCTTCCTAAGTGAGAACTTGTAGTTTTAGGCCACCCTGTCAGGTTGGGTCATCTTCTGCAACACTTAGTAGGCCCTGAATGCCATCTGTCTCTCAGATGGTAGAGGCTGTCTGGGGCTCTCTTCACAACACTAATGTAGGCCTCGCTGACTTGGAGTTAAGCCAAGCTTGACCTTTGCATTATTTTTGAAGGTAAATTTTGCTTTTATCAGTTAATGTAAAACATGGTGGAAGAAAGGTGCAGATACTTAAACCACATGAGAATCGATGCCCTTCCCAAAGCACTGCTTGTTTACTTGTACTAATTGTGAATGGATATTGCTATGTTCTTTCTCTGGTTTTTATTGATAGCTGTCACAATCCCAGGTGAATGGTGTTTTCCCTTCCTTTTCTCCCCATCCCACTTCCAATAATTTTATTTCTTTTTTGTTACATGGCTAAGAATTTTGTTTTACTGCCTTAGGTAGCCAAGATTACAACAGAGCAACCTGTATTTCTTTCTGAGGGGAAAGAGGGACTCCTCAAGCTGGGAGTTCCATCCCATGAATTGGCACTTTGGAAAGGCACATGTCAGGCTGAGCACTGCCACTAGTGCCTTTGTGCTGGCGCCAGCTCTAGTTTGCCTTAAAGCAGGGTTGCTTCTCATGCCCCCTGGTGGAGAGCTGGTAATATAACACCTCCGAAAAACTGGTACTGCAGGATTAGACTAGGAAGAAAATTAGGGACATGAGACATTGGCTAGAATTTTAGGGGTTAACTCAATGAACTTTGAACTGATTAAGGGTCAGTTGTACTTTGATGAACTGTTTAAGAATCAGTTGTCTAAAGCAAAAAAAAAAAAAGAAGTTAGAGTGTCTTTAAGAAGTTAAATGCAAATTTTACATAGCTATTTGTTATATTGTTCTTTGTATTCTTCCCTGTTAAAATATTTCACAGTATATAAATATTTTTAACTGGTCAGTTTCTTGCTTCAGCTTGTCAGGCTGTATCTTTAAAAATGGTATGCTAATTTTATGCCAGTCATCATGAAGCCAAGTTGTACATGAAAATCAGGTGTCATTAATTTTGTCCTATCTTCTTCAGGTTAGGGGCAGTTAGGAAACTATGAAGGAGGAGTTCAGGAAGGGCCACAAAAACATTTTTTTTTCTTGCATTATATTTAGTGGGTCATTTATAGAATTTACACTAACTTGCTAGATTAACATTTTCAGGGTTTTTTTTTTCCAACCAGTAATTCCAAGCTTTTAGATTAATTAAATACAGGGAAACATCATTCAGTACGTGTATTTGAAAATAAGATGTAAAAGAACTGTGACTTGTGGCAGCACATGCTAATGAGGCTTCCTGGGAGCAGGGAGGGCTTTGGCAAGGCTGCAGGAGTAGGTGGATGTCGACTAGCGGGAAGGCTGATGATGGGGCATGTGACAACAGGGCTTTTCCTGCTGGAAACATGAAGCATCTTTCGGCTTGAGCAATCTCACCAGTTTCCACAGTTTTAGCAGTACGAATGGCAGGAAAGAGAATCGAATTAACTGCAGATTTGCATGCAAGATGCTGCATTTTGACAGAAAAACAAGAATGGTGGTGTGATAAGATTACCTTGGAGGCTGTCGTAGCACTCCCTTGCCTCTTGTACGTTGATGCTTTCTCTGCTCCTCTGTCTCACTCTGTGTTGTGGAATCTCCCTTTTTGCAAAGATAACAACTGAGGTTTCTATCCGAAGGACACGGAAGCCATGAAGAGAGCGCTGGCCTCCATCGACTCCAAGCTGAATCAGGCCAAGGGCTGGCTCCGTGACCCCAGCGCCTCCCCAGGTAACCCTCGAGTTCTGTGTTTCTGATAGAGAAAACAGAAAGATGAAAACAGACACTGGTGAAAGAAGAAATTCTCTCACAGTCTCACAAGTCTCGGGGAGCTGCTGGGACATGCAGCGGCACACCCTGGTAGTTTTGCTCATTGAAAAATTCCCAGGCCTTCAGCAGGTGAAGGGCAATAGCCTGTTTCACCTCTCCTCGTGGAGGAATACTGAGGCTGAGCTGGGTGTCCCTTGCAAAATGTTTGGCTCAACCGTGACTCAGGCAATGATTTTGATAAAACCTCTGCTCTTGTTGATTCCATTGGGCAGAGTTCTATGTTTGTTGACAAGGTACTTCATTTAGCAGATTAAAAGGTGATGCCAAAAAGGAGTGGAAAATGAAATTGGATGTGTAAAGATAAGACCCAAATAGGAAATGGAGCTAGGCTTTGTGGATTTTCTAATCTAATATTCAGTTTTAGATTACTATTTGAATGACTGTGAAAAGCCCAGTGGAGGCTGGAGGTACTAAGTACTATAAAATTGTTAGGGCCTGTTTTTATTATCCATATTCTTACCACAAGCTGCTTTGCATCTCCAGATGGATATGGCTGTAAGTATTATTTCTAGCAGTGTCTGCGGTTGAAACCTCAGCCGGTGGTCATAAGGGCACTGCTTAGATGTTAGCTGTTAGATGGATTGCCTTCTATTCACTTGTTTTGTCCATCCCTTCATGAATGAAATGACTTGTAAAGTATCCCCTGTAAATGATTAATATATCTACAGGATAGATATTGAATATCTGTTTATTTTAGGGGATGCCGGTGAACAGGCCATCAGGCAGATCTTGGACGAAGCTGGAAAAGTTGGTGAGCTCTGTGCAGGCAAGGAGCGCAGGGAGATCCTGGGAACCTGCAAAATGCTTGGGCAGATGACTGACCAGGTGGCTGACCTCCGAGCCAGGTACGTCTCCTCTGCCCTTAGCAGGCCAACAGTGGGTGACTTACTCCTGGCAGGGTGATTCAGAAAGCAAGTCCATTTTGTCCGTGGCTGGTAGATAAAATAGATATTCTATTCATTCTTTTGAAATGGACATGAACACGGCAGGACTTTTAAAGGTATGGGAATGTCTGTTAATAAAGTAGAAATGTATTTTGTGACTGAAATTGAAGTAGAAATCTATGTTTCATTTTTCTATTTGTTTTTTCGTTTCTAGTCATAGGCTTATGTAATGATATAAGGGGCAGTGATAAAGTCTGGCATGGTTAGGTATCTTTTATTATAGATGGGAAGAAACATGAAGTATAAAAACATAGGAATTATGAACCATAGCTTTTAAGAGTCAGTGAAATAGTTTATCTCCTAAGTACGTCATTTCTGGTGGTCTTGTCTGCGTGTCTGTTTCATCATTATTTGTTTTGTCTTATAACTCTTTTACCTTCCCTTTATGCTCTTCAAGCTTTGGATTTGAGAGCTTTTTTTTTTCTTCATTAACTCAGTATGTATTATAGATTTATTTGGTATTCATTCATGGAATTAATTAAGTTCTAAATGGAGTTTTATAGTGTGAACATTAAGTAGAATCAATGTGGGACGGGACATTGGCATAGATGCCTAGATTTACTGTAATAATGCCATGAAACATCTTGAGATAATTGGGATACACAGGGTCTCCAGGAAAACAGGCTCAAGAACACTCCTCAGTGGGCTTACCTACCGTTATACCCGCTCTCTAACCATAGACTAAAGAGACCAATCCTTAAGGAATGGTTTAATCTTACTTGGTTCAAGATTACTTTTCTAATCTGAGGGAATTTTGGTCTCCACCCAGAAAAATACATCTGAACATGCCCATGCACTGTTAGGGGCAGTGCTGGAGTTTCGTGGGTTCCCTGTGCCCTGGTTGCATCAGGGCTGCAGATGGGGTCTCCTCTGCCCAGAAGGGAAGAAGAAAACGCCTAAATCAGTGGGATCCCATCTTGTTCAGTGAGCCTGTTCTGCTCAGAGCAGTCTCCCTTGTCATGCGCAGTACAAGAACCCTCAGAAAGGACAGAAAGAAGTTTTGTTTCCATTCTGAAACATGCCAGTGCAGTGTGTCAAGATTCTTGGCTCTCTGATTTCTTATTTCTGGCTCTTTTTGTCTGCAGCCTTTTCACAATGTGATGAACAGCTTTCACTTGGAATTCTCAAATGCATTGAATTCTGTGAGTTTAGAGAAAGATGGATACGAGCAAGAAAAGGAGGTGGTTGTTATGGGATTGGCTGTTAATCTGTAAAGAGAAAGGCTAGAACAGTGATGAACGGTTATGAGCCTGCTTCACAGTGGAGCCTGCAGCGGCTTTTCATGACGAAAAATGTGAAAGCTACTTCGCTGTGATCCTTTTGTAATATTCCCAACAGTTTAACAATGTAGTGCCTAAAATGGAATAACAGGAGCTTCATTGATACTCTCTACTTAGGTTGGGGTGTTAGATTCTAAGTAAACTTTATATTGAATGAAAACACTACATAGCCTCTAAGTATTTTTGCTTCTTCAGTTTGACTCTTTAAAAATAAAGGAGAGAGATTTATCAGGTGCAGTATTATAGTACAAGGGATTAAGCCAGCACCTGCTGTGCTGGCATTTCATAAGGGTGCTGAGTCAACTTCGGACTGCTGTGCTTTTGATCCAGCTCGCTACTAATGCACCCAGAAGAACAGTGGAACATGACCCACGTGTTTGGGCTCAGCCCCAGCCATTGGGAAATGAGCCAGTTGAAGGAAGATCTCTCTCTCTCTCTCTCTCTTTGTTTTCTCTGTCACTCTGCATGTCAGACAAATAAATAAACCTTTCAAAGAGAAAGATAGGAAGAGATATCTCTTCTGTCTGTTGAATCACTGCCCAAATGGCTGCAATAGCTGGGTGTGGGCCAGGCTGAAGCCAGCAGCCAGGCATTGCATCCTGGTCTGTGCGGATGACAGAGATGCATTGGGAGGCAGTTGGACTGGAAGCTGAGTAGCCTCGTGTTGAACCAGCACCATGATATGGGATGCTCACGTTGTATCACAACACTGACCCCCACAGTTGGACTCTTTTTGTCAGAAATTTTTCTCAGCATGAGCAATTAAATTTGAAGGGAAAAATGTTGCATCATAAGAAAAACTTAAGAGTCTTTCACTGTTTTGTTTTGTAAAAAAAAAAAAGACTTCAAGTTCAAGCAGATGGTGTGTGTATACTTTTTATATACCTGGTGGTAAATATATGGAGTTTATTACCACAAGTATTGGTAGAGCTGAAAAAAGATGGATCTTAAAAAGAGCATTAGATTAACGAATAACAGATCTGTACTAATATTAAAAGAAACCATGGTGTTCTGAAGCTCATTCTAAAATTAGAAGATCAGAGTAGAATGGGTATAGCTGCCCTTCTACCAAATCCTGAATGGCTGGTCTTACTTGTTGACATAGAAAATTTCTTCTTAAGGAAACAAATTTCTTTCTTTTTTTTGTTTTGTTTTGTTTTGTTTTCACAATCTTTACATAGTTAATTAGGGTAAAAAGGTTCAAGGGCTACAGGAAAGTGGGTAAGACTATTATTTTTTCCATATTGTTTCCTTCATGTTTAAAGGGGGGTATTAAGGGAGAAGGCCCACCCAATTTCCCACTCTCCCTAGGTCCCGGATGTGGGGTATGCTCTGAGGTTCTTGCTCAAGTGGTTTTGATAAGGAAACAAATTTCTATTAGCCAACATTTTTTTTTCATAGTAGTAGCAGCATACCACTGTGGAGGTGAAGATAATGCAGTTCATTCTTCGTGAACTTCATGGGCAAGAGTGTGTTCCCATTACTGTGTGCTGTTTTTGCCTCTCAATATTAATTTAATTAAATGATTTCTGGGAGTGAAAGTTAGATGTTTAAGATTACAATCCATTATAACAATAATGATGCTTTAGTATTAATGGTAGGTGGTGTGTTTGTACTGCTGTATTGTCCGAATGTTTTCATATTGTTATATTAAAGTCTGAAACCGCTGTGTGACAGAACAAGGCCAGCTACTATATTGTGGCCTACTTTGATTCTGTGTCAGAAAGCTGAAGCCTGAGGTTAACCTTTCTAAAGAAAGTTCTACAGATTCCAGGAGTCAGGATTTGATTGCAGATCCATTTGATCCCAACGTAGGGTACTTTCCATAATACTCTGTGCTGTGACTTGACACATTTGCAATACCTGCTTGTCCATAAGGAAGACAACTTAATGGGCTCTGAATTTCTGAAGCACACATTACTATGGTAACAAAAGCCTCTGTAGTTAATATGATCCTAAGCACCATTTCTCACTGAAGTGAGGTTTGATTATATAATCACCACCAGGAGGAGAAATAAGCATGGCTTGCTATTTAAGTTACTTATGCAATTCCAAAAAGCTAATGTATATTTTCTAAGGCAAAAGAGAGTAGTTGGTTTGCATGGCATGCTTTGCTTCTCCCTCTTCTCTTCTGCTTTCCCAGATTCACTAGGGAAAGAGAAAGACAAACGTGTTAAGAAAATGACATGTACGGTGTTTGTTGTTAGCAGCGCTTTGTTCTTTGAGAGGGTTTAATCTTGGCATCTGTCTGTGTGAGCAGAGGACAAGGAGCCTCACCAGTCGCCATGCAGAAAGCCCAGCAAGTGTCTCAGGGCCTGGACGTGCTCACAGCCAAAGTGGAAAACGCAGCTCGCAAGCTGGAAGCCATGACAAATTCCAAGCAGAGCATTGCGAAGAAGATTGATGCGGCCCAGGTAGTGATGGTGGTTTTTAGGAGGGGTGAAAATCATAAGAAAAAGGGAACTAGTCCATAAATACCCTCTACATTCCCACCACCCCCTCTCCCTACCCCCGAGACCATCTCTCACCATGTGCTGTGGGTGGATAATGGGTGCTTCTAAGTGATGATCGATGGGTATCTTGCAGTTACCAATGGTAACAGCGCCCCCTTTCCCACCACAGGTTTAGACTAATGTTTACCTATATTTTGAAATAAGATGTTACTTTTGGATATTTCTGTTAAAAATAAGTACTCTGAATACCAAGAAAATCATATTTTTGATAGATTATTGTATGTTAAAACTTCTTGTCCCAGAATTCACAATTACATTCGCTCATTTGGCTAGACAGTGTTAAGTTTTCTAATAGTCTTTATGGTAAAATGATTTTCAAGCATTTCACAACCACAGATGTTTGAGAAACTTAGTAATTAAATCAAAGATGACATAAAACTTATGAAAATATTCTATTTGTTATTAAGATGAAGGAATTGACATTGTGGAAAGGGATCACTGATTTGCCAAGTGCTTACTTTTAGAATATTTCTTATGGTGTTAGGTTCAATGAAGCAGGTCATGAGCAGGCTTCAGTGTACTTCTCCATTTCCATGTGTAGAATTGGCTTGCGGATCCGAACGGTGGACCCGAAGGAGAAGATCAGATTCGAGGGGCTTTGGCTGAAGCTCGGAAAATAGCAGAATTGTGTGATGACCCTAAAGAAAGAGATGACATCCTACGTTCCCTTGGAGAGATATCTGCTCTGACTTCTAAATTGGCAGATTTACGAAGACAGTATGTATTTAATTCCTTAAATTGCCCTTTCATGTGTTTCTCTTGATATATTCCCCCCTCTTCCTTTTTTCTCTCTGAGAGCACAAACAGTTGAATTCCCACAAGTTTAATGCAGGTATGATGTTCCTTCAATATATTCTCATTGGTTGTATGGCATGGCTACATCAGATTAGACTCATTTCGTTCTTTCTTTTTTAGGATTTATTTATTTAGTATTTTTTTTTTTAGCTGAAAGAGTTAGAGAAAGAAAATCTTCCATCTGTTGGTTTACCCCACAAAATGTCCCCAATTGCTAGAGCTAAGCTGGTTTGAAACCAGGATCTAGGAGCTCCTTCTGGGTATCTCATATGGGTGCAGGGTTCCAAGGCTTTGGACCATCTTCTACTGCTTTGCTAGGCCATAAGCAATGGGAAGTGGCCCTCATGCAGGCGGGACACGAACTGGCACTCTTATGGGATCCTGCTCTTGCAAAGTGAGGGTTTAGCCATTGAACCATTGCATCAGGCCTGAGGTTTTTTGTTTTGTTTTGTTTTGTTTTTGTTTTTTTTGTTTGTTTTTCCTAAAGGTTAATTGATCAATATAACAGAAAGGCAGAGTGACGGAGGGAAAGACAAGAGGGATCTTTTATCCTTTACCAAACTCCCCAAATGACTCCAACAGCCAGGATTAGGCCTAAGCCAGGAGTCAGGTTTTCCATATAGATGATAAGGAGCCAAGCAATTGGACCCCTGCATTCCTAGGTTTTTTTGCAGGGGGTTAGATTGGAAGTGGTGTAGCTAGATTTGGACTGGCACTCACGTGTGCTGTGCAAATGTCACAGGCAGTGACTTGTCCTGCTGTACCACCTACTGGTCCCTGGAGAGAGGTCAAAAATTTTTGTAATGATAAAATTTATTTTAAAAGTTGATTTTTATTTATTTGAAAGGGAAGTAGATCAATCTTCCATCTGCTGGTTTGTTTCCCACATGCCTTGCAATGCTAGGGCTGAGCCAGGCTGAATTCCAGAGCCAAGAGCTCCACGCAGGTCTTTTCGCAGGGATGACGAGAACTCAAGCACTTGAGCCATCATCCGCTGCATCCAAGATGGTGGGTTAGCAAGAAGCTGGATCAAAAGCGGAGGCCTGACTCGGGCCTAGGCAGTCTGAAATGGGGTGCAGGAGTTCCAGGCAGCAACTTAGCTCTGTACCGCAGTAGCTGTCCCTGTTTTTTTTTTTAAATTTCTACACTGGATTTGTCCCTGCTATATGATATTTAAGATGCTTGTTTCTCAGGCATTTAAGGGAAGTCATTTTTGTGGTTAGCTATGAAAAATTCTGTTGGGTGTGCGGGGGGAGGGGAAAGGTACAAGACAGTACTTTATTTCTTCCACAGTGAGTTATTTCTTGAGTGGCAGATATAGAAGGTTCTTAAATTCCAGCTCTTGGGTAATTGTTCTTGCAGTATCATCCTCACCACAACTTCCTTCTTGAAAGTTTTTTTCATTGTATCTACTTTGATAATAAGGAGAAGATGTTTCTCCTAATGTTCTCTTAAAAAAAAGTCAAACTTGCAACACATGTTGAAAGAGTGCTAAGGAATGGTATAACATTAAAGGTAGAACTTGGAGGCAGCATTGTGGTATAGTGGGTAAAACTGCTGCCTGTAATGCTGACATCCCGTATGGGATGCCCCACTTCTGATCCATATCCCTTCTGAGGACCTGGAAAAAAGCAGTGGGAAGGTGGTACAAATATTTGGGCCCTGCCAACTGCATGAAAGATTCTCATGAAGCCCCTAGCCTGTCCCAGTCCTTGTCATTGTCACCATGTAGAGAGTAAACCAACAGGTGGAAGATCTCTGTCTCTCTCTGCAACTCTTTCAAGATAAACAAATAAATCTTAACAAACAAACAAGCAACAACAAACCTTGGGGACAGGCTTTTCCCATAGCAGTTGAGTTACCATTTGTGCTACCCATGTCCCATATAGGTACGCTTTAGCTCTACATCCGATGCCAGCTTCCAGCATCCTGCAAGGCAACAGGTGTTCGCTCAAATAGTTAGAGCCTAGTCTTCGACATGTGAGACCTGTAGTGAGTGTTCAGCTCCAGTGCTAGCTTGGCCATTTGGGAGAGATAAAAAGAACATCTCTGTCTCTCTGCCCTTGAAAATGAATTAAATTAAAACTTTTTTTCCCCACCTTACTCATTCAGCTGCATTCCCCATGGATAGACCTAATCAAGTATCTGAAATACTCTGTTTTTCAAGAGAAACTTGAGTATATCTTTTTCTGTTCTTTCATAGGAGAATGCCTAATTTATAGAGAGCAAAACAATCCTTTAAAGTCTTCCCTTGACTAAGAGGGCAGTACTAGCTAAAAATACTGCCCAGCATTGAGCAAGCTTGATGGGAGCAGGGTAGATCTATTTCTGATAGAAGGTGGTGGTGATAGAGATCAGCTTGGGTCAATCATTTGGAGATTACTGTTTTATGCTCCAAATCTTGAATTATTTAGTAATGAATATATATAAATGATCAACTTGATTGTATGTGTAAATATTAACTCACTAATACAGTTGGTTTCCATTAGATTTACAAAATGTTCAAAAGCAGGCATTTTGTATTCTCAGAATGTAATATATGTTCACATACATAGATGGCACTCATTTAAGATGGCACTTGAGGTTACTGAGGAAGAGATAATTAATGATGATTAACAGTAGACTTTTGTGTGTGGTCCATAGATCATCATTACCATGACACGTAATCTCACACATAATTTCTTGGCAGCAGGAGTCGTCATGAACAGGACCAATACTTTCTTTGTCCAGCTTTATCATGGGAGAAATATCTAGAAATTTAAAGTCATAAATCTATAGCGCAGCCAAATGAATCATTCTGTCAGGTAGACTAATATTTACATTTCCACAGATGAGACAAACAGGATTAGTCTCAAGTTGACTTTTCCATGACTTAGTGACTCTGAGATAGAAAGTGAGTCAATTCTGTGTATTTTCGTCATGGTCAAAAATCTGACGTCTTTGTGGTGAGGCTTTAGGGGCAGTGATCATCCTTTGTGATGCACTTGTGGTTGTCTTTTTTTATTTCTGTGCTGATACTCTTACTAAGGAATGTTGAAGGAGTTCAAATAAAAAGCAGAAATTTATAGGAGCAACCAGGGAAGCATCCCTCCCCTGTCTCGAGACCTTCACAGTGCCCTCTGCGTCCGTTTCACCGTGTTGATTTTGTTTCTTTGGTGGTTCTTCCTCTGACTTTGACCCGCCATGGCTTAGGCTGAATAGGACTTTCTGGCACCAAATGCTGCCAGGGGTTGACTGTGATGCTTTCGAAGGGTGAATTGACAATCACCTGGGATGTTGCAGAGTCTGCACCTGTGAAGCCTGCCCCAGATACCCTCTTGTGATGTTGGATTTAACAGTCTGTATGTAACAGCAAGGTGCCAGGTGACTTTCATTCACACTGAAATTTGAGAAGCACTAGAAGCCAGATTGCCCAGTGTTGTGCCTCGCCTTTGTTTTTTGAACAGTACTGGTATTTACCGTGTAGGATTGTTGCGGGGATTAAATGACACCTGGCAGAGTTAGGGCTCAAAAGGTGGTTCGACCACTACTTCTGCTACCATAGCTACGAAGGAACAGCAAACATGGCTGCCTAGGCCTGCTTAGTTCCAGAGGGAACTTGAGTTTTCAGAGGATTCAGGCTTGGGATGCGGCTTGCTTCCCCCCCAGCTACAACTGAGATTAACTTAACTAGACTGACCTGAACTAATATCAGATATTTTAACTTGGATAAAAACAATATTAATTTAAATGAGTCAAGTAGATAAACTTTCCAAGTTATTACCAATCATTAACAATTTGTCACCTTTAGCATTTGACGCTAGTAATTGAGTTGTTTCACTGTAGTTAGTGTTCGTATGTGATAGGATGTCTGTTTTTTTTTTCTTTCTTTCCAGGGGGAAAGGAGATTCTCCAGAGGCCCGAGCACTGGCCAAACAGGTAGCCACAGCCCTGCAAAACCTGCAGACCAAAACCAACAGGGCCGTGGCCAACAGCAGACCAACCAAAGCAGCTGTTCACCTGGAGGGCAAGATTGAGCAAGCACAGCGGTGGATCGACAACCCCACGGTGGATGACCGGGGAGTCGGTGAGGACATCCGAGTGCTTAACCTTGGTCAAGCTGGTCTCACTGCAAATCTACAGGTTGCTCCTAGAGATCTTGAGACGCCTGTGATTACATGTGGTTCTTCAACCACTGATAAATCTGGCATTTTTGGTGTGATTACATTTCCAAACCCAGCATGAGACTCTTATGATTTAATTGAGAGTTATTTATTTTTTTAAGATTTATTTATTTTTGGGCCTGGTGGCGTGGCCTAGTGGCTAAGGTCCTTGCCTTGAATGAGCCAGGATTCCATATGGTCGCCAGTTCTAATCCCGGCAGCTCTACTTCTATCTCTCCTCCTCTCTGTATATCTGACTTTGTAATAAAAATAAAAGAAATCTTTAAAAAAAATTTATTTGGGCCCGGCGCGGTGGCGCAAGTGGTTAAAGGTCCTCGCCTTGCACGCCCGGGATCCCATATGGGCGCCGGTTCTAATCCCGGCAGCCCCGCTTCCCTTCCAGCTCCCTGCCTGTGGCCTGGGAAAGCAGTCGAGGACAGCCCAAGGCTTTGGGAACCTGCACCCGCGTGGGAGACCCGGAAGAGGCTCCTGGCTTCGGATCGGCATGGTATTGGCCCGTTGCGCTCACTTGGGGAGTGAATCATCGGATGGAAGATCTTCCTCTCTGTCTCTCCTCTCTGTATATCCGCCTTTCCAATGAAAAAATAATAAAAATAAATCTTTAAAAAAAAATTTATTTATTTATTGGGAAGTCAGATATACAGAGAGGAGGAGAGACAGAGAGGAAGATCTTCCTTCCGATGATTCACTCCCCAAGTGACCACAATGGCCACTGCTGCGCCGATCCGAAGCCAGGAGCCAGGAACTTCTTCTGGGTATCCCACACGGGTGCAGGGCCATCCTAGACTGCTTTCCCAGTCCACAAGCAGGGAGCTGGATAGGAAGTGGGGCCGCCAGGATTAGAACCAGCGCCCATTTGGGATCCCGGCATGTTCAAGGCAAGGATTTTAGCCACTAGGCTGCCATGCCGCCGGGCCCAATTGAGAGTTATTTTAACAGTTTTGCTGTAGGCAAATGGAAAGTGCTCCAGTTAGAACAGAAACTTGAACTTAGTTGTTGCCACTTTTGTGTGTATTTCCATTCAGTTGCCTGTCTGCCTTCCCTACTCCCTTCCTTATTTCTTTCTTTCTTTTTTTTTTTTTTTGAAATGCAGATTTACAGAGAGAGAGAGGCAGAGAAAAAGAGAGATCTTCCATTTGCTGGTTCATTCTCCAGGTGGCCACAATGGCTAGAGCTAAGCCAATCTGAAGCCAGAAGCCAGCAGCTTCTTTGGAATCTCCCATGTGGGTGCAGGGTCCCAAGGCCTTAGAACATCCTCTGCTGCTTTCCCAGACCACAAGCAGGGAGCAGAATTGGAGTGGCACGGTCAGGATGCAAATGAACACCCATATGAAGTGCCAGTGCCACAGGCAGAGGATTAGCTTGCTATGCCAGAGTCCTGGCCCCAGTGGTAGTCTTTCTGTTACAGGTCATGCAAAGCACTCAATTAAATACAGGTTTTGAGAAGGTATCTAGTGGCCAAGGTTATTTCAGCTGTGAGGATATCATGCAGTTATGTATAGAATATATAACTCCCAAATTCAATTATTTGGGAGATTTTAGGAATAGCTGTGCAAGAATTAAGTTCATTTTATGATAGCAAGCCTACTGAAGTTGAAAAGCCCATGTCATTTGCTATATTGCTTGGATAAAAGAGTCAACTTTTAAATTGGTGATACTCATTTAAGTACTGAGAAATTAGGCAGATGTGTAATTTACTACTGGGGGAACAAATTGGTTCAAAGAATGTGAATTGAGCTATAAAAAGTTTTTACCTCTTGGGGCTGGTTTGATGACTCAATTAGTTAATCTTTCACCTGCAAGTGTCTGCATTCTATATGGGCACCGGTTTATGTCCTGGCTGCTCCGTTCCCAATTCAGCTCCCTGCTCATGGCCTGGGAAAGCAGCAGAGGGTGGCCCAAAGCCTTAGGATCCTACACCTGCATGGGAAACCCGGAGGAGGCTCCTGGGTTTGGATCGGTGTAACTCTAGTCGTTGCGGCCACGTGGGGAGTGAATCAGTGGACAGAAGATCTTCCTCTCTGTATATCTGACTTTCAAATAAAAATAAATTAATCTGTTTTTTTTTTAAACTCGATTTTTAGTGACCTGGAGAATGCTCAAGTTAAGTAGAATAAAGGAATAAAAATGTATGCAGAATGTGTATGTAGGTATTTGGAATGCATAAAAACATGACTGGAAAGAAGCATTCAGGTCCATTATCTCTGAATGATGTGATTTTGGGTAATTAGTTTTTGCTTTATGCTTTTCCGTTTCCCCCATCTCATTTCTTCTGTGAAGGAAGTCCCCTCCTTTGCACTAAATGTTCTTGGAGAAAAAAAAAAGCTTGGTTGGGTGGCACTGCACTTGTTTCTCTGTGTGTCTCTGAGAATCTCTGTTTGCCTCTTGGTGCAGGTCAGGCTGCCATCCGAGGGCTTGTGGCTGAAGGACATCGTCTGGCTAATGTCATGATGGGTCCTTATCGCCAAGATCTCCTTGCCAAGTGTGACCGAGTGGACCAGCTCACGGCACAGCTGGCTGACCTGGCTGCCAGAGGCGAAGGCGAGAGTCCTCAGGCGCGGGCACTTGCATCTCAACTCCAGGACTCCCTGAAGGTAAAGTGAAGAGTGTGACCAAGGACCCTGTGGAACCTGAGCTTGGGAAAGAGCTCATCTAAGTGTGATGGCGATTAACATTGTGTTTTCCAAATTTCACCCAGTCAAGAGTTCTTATAAGAGTTTTGGTTTACCCACATATCACATGTGTTTTCATTGGTTAATTTTTAAGTAAGGATTTATTTGTTTTTATTGGAAAGGTAGTGTTATGGAGAGGGAAGGAGTCAGAGAGAGAGAGAGGTCTTCTACCTGCTGGTTCACTCCCCACGTGGCTGGAATAGCAAGAGCTGGGCAGGTTTGAAGCCATGAGTGAGGAGATTCTTCTGGGCCTTCCATGTGGGTGCAGGAGCCGAAGAACTTGAGCCGTCTTTCAATCTTTTCCCAGGCTGTTATCAGGGGGTTGGATTGGAAGTAGAGCAGCTGGCATGAGAACCATGTCTATAGGGCATGTAGGCACTGCAAGCAGAGGCTTAACATACTATGCCATAGCACCCACCCCTAATATTTTTGTTACAATGAATTTCTCTTTAAACTTAAGAGTTTAACCATCTTGAAATCATGGGTTTGAAAAGTTGTATTTTTCCTAATCTCCTTTAAGGGAAGCACATCAAGATCGGCATGGCAGCCTAGTGGCTGAAGTCCTCGCCTTGCACATGCCGGGATCTCATTTTAGTGCCAGTTTGTGTCCCAGCGGCCCCACTTCTCATCCAGCTCCCTGCTTGTGGCCTGGGAAAGCAGTCGAGGACGGCCCAAAGCCTTGGGACCCTGCACCCATGTGGGAGAACCGAAAGAAGCTCCTGGCTCCGGGCTTCGGATCAATTCAGTTCCGGCTGTTGCAGCCACTTGGGGAGTGAACCAGAGGATGGAAGATCTTCCTCTCTGTATATGTGACTTTGCAATAAAAGTAACCAAATCTTTAAAAAACAGTACATCATTGTTAATTTTATTAATAACAATTTTATATTTGTTAAAATAAAAACAGTTGCCTGTTAACAGTGGAAATCATTAGATACCACTGTCCAGGATCTTGTTTCACCTTGTGAAACACGGGAGGTGATGGAGACTTTTTGATGTAAATCCAGAAAATAAGCAGGAGTGTGGCCGTGTGAAAGGAGCTCTTTGTGCTCTCTTGCCTCTTAAGGTACTAAATTGCTTAGAAACCTGGCAGTGCCTCCAGCAGACAGTCCTTCCAACCACTCTGGTCGGAGTCAGGCTTATGCATGGGAGGAGTCCTGATGAACTCTGTCTCTTCTCTGCGCCTAGTGGCGCCACTCCGTGGCTCCCAGTTTTATTTCATGGAGGACCCTAAGAGAGGAAGGAAGATCTTTTCCATTGGGTAGATCAGTCTCCAGGAACATAAGGGTCATGGCTTACCCCTTCTGCTAGACCGGATTAGTGTCTCTTGGAGCTGCTAGCTTAGTTCTTTATTGGGGCTTGGTAATAAATATTTGCCTGGCTAGCTGTTCACCTGGTTTAATTCTTTATTGGTAGTTGACAGTAAGTATTCATTGAGTATGTAAGTAAAATCAGGACATTAGTCAAGATGCTTTTAAGATAGTTCTGGAAATTGGCATTTATGAAACAAATATTTTTAAGGATCTGAAAGCCCGGATGCAAGAGGCCATGACTCAGGAGGTATCAGATGTTTTCAGTGATACCACAACTCCCATCAAGCTGTTGGCCGTGGCCGCTACTGCCCCTCCTGATGCACTTAACAGGGAAGAGGTGAGTATCTGAGGGCATCCATTTCTTCTGTTGGCCAGTTATGAGCACACACACACACACACACACACACACACACACACACACACACAGAATGCATATACATACACATAAACACACTTGCATACACACGCATACCCTTGCCCACCCATACACACACACACAAACACACACACACATACATGCACACTGCTACCCCTATATATTTATATAGATTCAAGGTAACATGTGATTGCAGTGTATATCAGAAGCAGTAGAAGGAGGAACACCCTGCCATCTGTTAGTCACCAACTACTTCAGTTAGGCATTTAGTTGCCAGCAGTAGAAAAAGTGACCTACCATTAGATATTAAAACAAAGATGGCTTATTTTCATCACATACGTGGAATGAGTAGCATTGACATTGGTTTAGTAGCTTCACACCATGAAAGTTGTCAACTATGTGATTTTATTAACCTCAGTTTCATGGTTTAGAATGGTTGTTGCAGAATCAGGCATCCCACATGGGTTCAGGGGCCAAGGAGGTGGGCCATCTTCCATTGCTTTCCCAAGTGCATTAGCCTGCAGCTGGATTGGGAGTAGACCAGTCAGGACTTGAGCTGACACTCATGTAGAATGTCAGTGTTGCACTGGCCGCCATGCTTGCTTATCTGTGTTGTTCTCCTAGTTGTAAGTGTAACAGTCCTTTTATATGTTGCTGTGTTCTGCTCTGGGGGCCTTTTGTATTCATTTTCTGGTCTTCCTACAGGTAGCTCTATTATTCATTTACTTTCTTCAGCTTCCTGCTGACCACCTAAAATTGCAACCTTGCTCCCAGGGGTCTCTTAATCTCCATACTTTACCTTTCTCCTTAGCATTTGCCATATTTGCATACTTATCTCATTGTTTGTCTAAAATTAGCATGTGCCACATAGGCAAAGACTTTGTTTCATCATTGCATTAGACCCAGTTCCCAGAAGGAGGCCTGGCATATCTAATAAATGAAACTAAAGAATTTCTCAGAAATTATCCAGGAAACTTGCTTACATTTTATTGGCTAGAATTCTGTCACATGGCCACTCTGGTTGGCAAGGGAATCTAGGAAAACGAGTACTGACAGCAACTAATATGGAGTTTGGAACAAGCACAAGGCAGTGTACAACTAGTGGGTGCAGAGTGGGGTTTCTCTTCTTGCAAATGATCTTCATTTTTCTTCTCAAGTGTAATGTGTGAGGCAGTTCAGCTCATGATCCCCTAGGCTGGGATGATTTGCTGTTCCGTTGTGAAAGCCCCTGAGCTTCAGACTAGTAGCTCCAACTCGACGCTGACCCTCTTCCCCAGAGGCTTCCAAGGGCCCCCGCCTGTGCTGTGCTTCTGTTCTCTCCTGGACATTGGCGAGTCACGCTTGGCTCTTCCCTTCATCTTCTCATAGCAATAAATAATTAAGGCACACTAGTTTGATCTTACAAATATTTCTTGAATTCTTTCAATTTTTAATGAATGTCACCACAGCTCTCATTGTGGTCCCTGCCCCCCAGTTACCTGTAATGTTGGCACATTCATGGCATGATAGCCTTGTCTAAGGAAAAGTTTACTTTGAAAATCTGAGAATTGAATAAGCAGAGAAGAACATGGTTTTGTCTTTGGAGCTAGTGCAAGTTGTTCTTTCTTTCCCTGGTATCAGACCTGACCTGAGGGTGAGACTGATGGTTGCTTATCTATGGAGGTCTAGGGGAGAGGTTTTTCAGCCTTACTGGTGATGGGATGCTGCTGGGGTAGAGGTTGGGGCCTGAGCTCACTAGGACTGCTGTGGCTATTCTGGGTTTTCACTGTGCCCAGCCACATGCGATACAGCCTCCAGTGGGTTTGTCTGTCTTGGTCAAACTGGAGGACTGAGGCCTTTGAGGAATGGACATTATTCAGTCTCCCCATTCCATGAACTCATGTTTCTGAGTATGCAGTGCTGTGTGTCCTGCTGTGCTTGGTTGGCATTGGTTGAACTGAAATTGAGGGATGTATATCCATGGACACGTGATGCCATGGCTCAACTTCTGGGAAGATAAAGCAAGTGCAGTATTTGGTATTTGTCTTACTAGCTAGCGTTTTGATGTTGTCTTTGAGTAATTGCCATGTCTGCTGAAAGAGACATTTTCTTGAATGACCCATGTTATTGAAATGAGTATCTTGATGGGCTTATTTTCTTCTCAAGGTATTTGATGAGAGGGCAGCTAACTTTGAAAACCATTCTGGGAGACTTGGTGCCACTGCAGAAAAGGCAGCTGCTGTGGGTACTGCTAATAAATCAACTGTGGAAGGCATTCAGGCCTCGGTGAAGACAGCCCGGGAACTCACACCCCAGGTGGGTCTTGGCTAATTCTTGATTTCGATATCCAAGAAAGGTAATCACAGAATGGTTTGATTCAGTTCTGATGGCAGTGTGAAACCCGTATGTCCCAATAGTATCAAACTGCAGGATCTTTATGTTGGAATTATAGCAGACATCTCATGTTTGAAGTTTTTTGAACAGTGATCAAATCTTAGTTTTAAAGGAGAAGAAAACTAGTAAAGCACCTTCCATCACACTCACAATTGGGAAAACACCTGGTTCCTTTTGCAAGGCTGGTTTGTTTGGCATTCTGTCTTATCTCTTTGTAGTGTTTGTCACAGAAAAATCAATTGTTACCAGAATTTGTTTTCATTCTTTTTTTTTTGTTTTCTAGTTACGTGTCTAGCCAAGGTAGGTAATTTATTCTGTAATCAAGGTCTAGCTAGTGAGTTTGGGAACAAAAGATGATCAGAAACAAAGGAAAGTCATTTGGACAGAAATTAAAATTCTACGATGTGATAGGTTTCTAAAAAATATCAGATCAACTTGATTTACTGTAATGTTTGTGTAGTTTTTCTTCTACTCGAATTGTAGAAAAATCTTTTATTTTTCCATTTCCTTATTCAACAGATTTTTTTGAGTGCTTGTGGGTGACATCAGGAATTGGGCTACATCTGTGGGAGTAGCAGATGTGGGAACTTGTGGGAAAAAATGGGGAAATAGGAATGACTCTTAATCATTCTGTTTTTGCCCACAGGGCATGTTAACTACTTAATGTATTAGATTCTCCTGAAAAGAAAATATTATCCAACTCAATTTTAAAATTTTTTTTCATAAAACATGGACATTCTAACTTTTTTTTATTAAGATGTCCATAAAACATGGGGTATTTAACTGAGACCCCTAAAAACGAATCAGAAAATGGCTTATGCCACCGACTGTGGAAGGAACGAGGACTTTGGAAATAAGCCTGGGCTAGATTCCTCTGTGACTTTAAGGCTGGGTTTCCCTTATCTGTAAAATGGGCCCGATTCATTCCCAACTGATGCTGTGAGGAGTTAACAGTATGTGGCATAGAGCCTGCATCTTGACAGATTTTCAGTAAATTCATGTCTTCCTTCACAAGTCCTGGCGCTGCTTTGCTGGGCCCTCCTGATGAAGTTGTTTAGATTTTGGGAATCTTGTTTTCCCGATCTACAAAAGCCCACAGAAATTACCTGTCTGCTCTCTCACAGGGTTGACGTGAAGATTCAGTAAGGTAATAAACGTGAAGAAAAGCTGGAGGTCAAAGCACTTCATTAACTGTAGACATGTATTTTGTGAATAACTATTGATAACATCGGTTCTGAGTACTTTGGGTTTGTTAATGGTCCTTTGAGTAAGCACTGTCAACACTGTTTAGTGTTTGTGAGCGACATTGACATCAAAGGTTACATTTACGTCAATTCTGCTATATGTTCTTCTGAAGTATGGTGTGAGGACCAGTTTTGTTTATCACTTTTTTACCTTAAGACCAAACCATTGAATTGAGAAGCCCCATTCTGTATGAAACCGAACTTTCTGTGTTCAGCCTGAAAAAGCCAGTTTGTGGCTCTCTGGCGCCATCTGGAGGTAAAGGGGGGGAAGCGTCTCTGACAGCCTGTTGGCCTGTGAGGGTGCTCTGGTTTTGAAAGGTGGTTTTTATCATTGTCAGGTGGTCTCAGCGGCTCGGATCTTACTTAGGAACCCTGGAAACCAAGCAGCATACGAACACTTTGAGACCATGAAGAACCAGTGGATTGATAATGTTGAAAAAATGACAGGTAGAGTTTTGTGTAAAGTTGTTGTTGTCTTAAGCCAGGAGGAATGAGCGCGGAGAAACTCGAGCAGGTCCGGTTGAGTTACTCAAGCTGTCGCGGGATAAAGGATCGGTCAGGTGCTCCGCCGTGCACTTGGCCCTGATTAGGGCTGCTGAGCAGTGGCGGCTTCTCATTCAAACCTTGCAGCTTTGTCAGAAGAGAGAGTCTTTGAGTCTATTATTTTACTGCCACCCTCCCAGTGCAATGTTCATTGTTACGACTCTATCTTCTCTTTGAATAGTGTCTTTGCCCCGTCTGAGGCAGAGTCTGGTTTCAGAGGTTGGGAGGCGGTGTCTGTGGGTACAGTAAGTCTCCCTGTCGTTTTCAGTCGGTTCGCATTTCAAGGAACCACAATAGCTACCATTTAATACAACTTGTCTCACAGTGTCCTCCAACTGTATCAACCACGCTGTTTGGTTAAAAAAAAAAAAGTTGAGACCAACCACCGGCACACCTGTGCCTGTGCGAGTGAAGTGGCACCTCCAGATCTTCTTCATCCTCTGTGGAGGGAGGGCTGGGCAAGGAGGGAAGGGGTAAGGGATGCGGGTTCGTTCCTGCCCGCATGCGTGCGGGACCTGCCCTGGCAGGGGTCTGTAGCAGCAGCCAGCAATGAAAGCGGAGCTCCTAAGGTGTCTGCAGAGGTAACAGAAACAAGACCGGGCTGTTAGGGTTACGGGCATCCTGCGTGAGCCTCACTCGGGCACTGCTCGCTGCCAACATGCAACAGATGGCCGGGGAGCGGGAAGGGAAGGGAGGAAATGTTGTTAGCAGATAATGTGGTGATGTGGTGTTGGTGTCAAACGCAATCCTTTTTTCCTCTCCGTGTCGCCGCATGGCTGCTAGTCTGTGCTGGGTACAAAAGGGCCAGCACTCATGGTTGCTGTAACTACTGAAAGTCCGACTTCTGGCTGTGTCCCCACTGCTTCGTCATCCTATGGTGCTCGCTTGGAAGCTCTGGATTGCATGGGGAAGCGCTTGGAGCTGAAGGAGAAAATTTGGGGTGTTGCATACTTTCTCACAGAAACAGGAGTGGACGGGAGAGTGCTTTTGGAGGCTCTGTTCTTGTGAAATAGAAACAATTCCATTTCTGTTCTGACAGGGCTGGTCGACGAAGCCATCGATACCAAATCTCTGTTGGATGCTTCTGAAGAAGCAATTAAAAAAGACCTGGACAAGTGTAAGGTAGCCATGGCCAACATTCAGCCTCAGATGCTGGTTGCCGGGGCAACCAGCATTGCTCGTCGGGCCAACCGAATCCTGCTGGTGGCAAAGAGAGAGGTGGAGAACTCTGAGGATCCCAAGTTCCGCGAGGCTGTGAAAGCAGCCTCTGATGAACTGAGCAAAACCATTTCCCCTATGGTGATAGATGCCAAGGCTGTGGCTGGAAACATCTCTGACCCTGGTAAGCAACAATGTGTGGTGTGTGCTTCACCTGAACTGGTTAACTCGGGAAAGATGGTGAGAAATTAGCTACCCTGCGGCCACCCAATGGGAAGTTGTGCCCTGAACTGCAGACACTTGGTGTAAAGCCTCTACAGCACTGACAGCCTGGTTGTCAGCTGGTGTCTGCTGGATCATCCTCTCCTTGCTTTTTGACTATAGCTCCTGTCCCTGTTCAGTCTTCATTTTGGAATTTCCTGCTAAGATGCATGGTGGCCAGTTTGCCAACTGTTCTGGTTATATAACTGGTATGATGTCTTTTATGCTGTCTCTTTTTTTTCTTTTTTTCAGGGGTAGACATGCACACATATGCACAGAGACACACACACACAAAGATGGAGAAACAAAGAGCACCCCCATACTGTAGTTCACTTCCCAAATGCACATAAAGGTTGAGACTGGGCTGGGCCAAAGCTGGGACATAGGGACTCAATCCAGGTCTCCCATATGGATGGTAGGAACGCTGTTTCTGGAACCATCCCCCCTGCCTCCTAGGGTCTGTATTAGCAAGAAGTTGAGTCAGGAGTTGTAGCAAGGCACTTCAGATTAAATGCAGGCATCCTAACTGCTAGGGAAAATAACGGCTTCATTGGGGATTTTTAAGTTTTCTTTTCCAAAGCATTCTATATTTCCATTCTGGATAGCTTAAATTCACTCTTCTAGGTCCTACACCAAACAAGCAGGGTTTTCTTCAGCTGAATTATGATCTACTTTTATGTACTTTCAAAGCAGATAATTGGGGCTGTTCCTTTAAAGTCTGTCTTGTTCTGAACCCCCAATATTTCCGAGCTTTTTCTATGAGTAGATTCCAGCAAGATTGAAAGAGTTTGCCTTGTTTTTCCCTAGCCTGAGCAGAATCAAGTACGTTAACAATATGCCATCACTGAGGACTTGCTGTTTCCTAAGTCAGGTTTCTTATGTCTTGAGTAGATTCTTGAATTCCAGGTAACTGGACTTAGTAGCATCAGCTGGCTGTAAGGGTTAATGTGCTGAATGCTAGGTACAGCAAAGGAGGAGGGACAAACAACCTCAGGGAGTATATATCCAATCTGAAACCTATGTCTTCCATGTTCTGAGTTAGGCACTTACCTATTGGTTACTTCATTGTAAGAGAGATGGTGGGTGCCACCTGAACCCACAGTTTTTGTACCCCAGAGTTTCCTAATGACCTGTTAGCAGTAGAGGCAAGAGGGCACCTGACCCCTACAGGAACAGTTGCTTTGTAACACCTGCTGCCCCATGCGGATTTTGAGACATCTCCCTTGCCCTGCTTCCCTGCCCCGTGTTTACTGGCAGCTGCACGTGCAGCTTCTGTTCATAAAAACCAGTTCTGCTGCACATACAGTGCTGCAAGGCGCCGACCTGCCCAGCTGGAAAGGACACTGTCTTGTTTTTAGGGCTGCAGAAGAGCTTCCTGGACTCGGGATACCGGATCCTGGGAGCTGTGGCCAAGGTCAGAGAAGCCTTCCAGCCTCAGGAGCCTGACTTCCCACCGCCTCCACCAGATCTCGAGCAGCTCCGCGTAAGTACATTTGGAGAGAGACGGGGAGAACTGAGTGGCATGAAGTAGGGATTGTCGCAAGCGAACGGGAGATAGAGCCTCGGTCAGAAAGTGGCCTGGCTCAGTTTTTACCTGGGGCCTAGCGGGAGGCCAGTGCTTACTTTCTTTTCTAAAGTCAGTGGGAATGCAAGGGCCAGTGGGGAACTGAGGTACTGGCCTGCTGGGATGAGCATGAACTAGAGCTGGAGAGCTGGCTTTGGTAAGCGTGACTGTGACGAGTGACAGGTGTTGAGTTGTGGTAGAGTCTACAGCTTGTGAGGAGGGGAGTTTTGTGTTCCTAGCTGATCATGGCAAATGGTGAGACTGATCCATGTTCATTCCTTTACTCAGCTTCCCTTCCTTCCTTTCCTTCTTTCTTGTTTTGAAGTAATGTATGAACTTTTTGTTTCGTTAGACCAACTATAATTTTAAAATCTTTTGATAGCTTCCAACTCAAAGAATCATGAGTTGTATTTATCCATGGGTTAACAGGAAGCTGTTTGCAGGTACAGATCTTAGAAACAAAGTAATTATAGTTTGTTAGTTGTTCCAACTAACACTACTGGGAATGCCTTAACTTTAGAAATGGAATATCAAGGCAACACCATTTGATTTATTCTCTTTGATGACTTTCTCATACTTAGTGTCAGTAAAAGATGTTACATTTCTAAGTTGGAAGGGGACCGAATCAAGTGTGCTGCATGTAGCTGAGGACCAGTGCTTCCCCAGCAGTCGGCGTTTCCTTTGATTCTTTCCCTCTGGGCTCTTGGTTGGGTGGTTAGGGCCAGGGGAAAGAGGTATTCCTAGGGAATGGTTTCCTTTGTGATGAGCATTTCGAACCTTTGTGGGTCATTTGGCTTAGCTGTGCTTCATTGGCAGATGAGGAACCCGAGTCCAGGTGGGAAGTTACGTGCCGTTGCAGCTGTGCTTTGATTCAAAACCACAACCCAAACTTGTATCTTTTCTGAGGATCTTTTCCGGTATCAGTTCTTGATCCGACAGTGCTGCACGTGCCTCCCTGGGATAACGACCAAAACAGTAGCTGCTAGCTTTTCCGTGAAGGAAAAAAGTTTGCTCCTGTGAAGACTGAAGCAGGTGGTCTTTGTTGGTTCAGCATGGTGGTCTTATATGGAGTGAATGTGGGTGGTTTCTCTAGGCATGCTTTTCAAAGGAAAGACTTTTAGGGAAGAGGGTAGAATAGCTCCCACAGCCTCTCTTGTAACCCACTTCTTTTCCTTCTTAGCTAACAGATGAGCTTGCTCCTCCTAAGCCACCTCTGCCCGAGGGTGAGGTCCCGCCACCCAGACCCCCGCCGCCGGAGGAGAAGGATGAGGAGTTCCCTGAGCAGAAAGCTGGGGAGGTGATCAACCAGCCCATGATGATGGCTGCCAGGCAGCTCCACGATGAAGCTCGCAAATGGTCCAGCAAGGTGAGTAACGAAGCCTTCCTTGGTGAAGAAGGACGTTTTGTCAGAAAGGATGAGTGAAGAATCATGCACGAGGCGAGAGGAGGAATCTAGTTGGGAAGCCCCTCTCATTGGCTCCCCGTATCTGTGGGGTTTAGTGAGCTGTTTTTGATGCTTGATGCTTTTTCTCTTCCAGCAGCAAAAGTGAAATCCCAGATGCCTGCTATTTCAAAAGAGGGGTTCTTTTGGTCTTGTAGAGTCACCTAGTGCCCCCCCCTGGACTTGTAGGATCCTTTAGCAATTGCTTATCTTTCTTGGATGGCCAAATGCCTATAAGTGCTCCATTGCTAATTACCAGAGCTCCAAGTCTGAACCTTTTTTCTGTGGCCTATTACTGCTGCTATGATGAAGCGTTTGCATCTCCCCCCCACACACACATTTTTTCTTGTTTTTTTTTTTTTTTTTTTTTTTACAAGCAAGTAGATTGTTGTCTTGGAAGCTATGTGCTTGGTCATTTGTCAGAACCGTCCTACCTCTCGACTTAGACAGCACCAGGCTAACTCCAAATCCACGAATCTGCAATATAACTGTGGTTACTGAGAACTGGCTGCTGCAGCAGACATGCTCCATAAATAAGTTTTAAGTTTTGCCTGTTGTTTCCCCTAACTGATGAAAAGTAACTGGTAGCTTTTTTAGGTAAGAACAAAATAGCATCGCTGAGCTTACCGTGTAGTTTAATGTCATCCTCTACTTTTTCTAGTATGGCCCTAGAACTTTATTTCCACTACCCGTTTGCCTTTATTCTTTTCACATTCTCAGTGCTTGCAAGCTCCTGTACTGAGTGTAATTCCTAAAGCCTGCCTCCCTGGGATTCTCTCAGTGCTGGAAACTGACCTTGGCTTTTCACTGTTTTTCTGAACTGTTAGCTATGAGCTTGAGTTCTAAGAAGGAACAGAGATCTTGTTGGTCTTAGAATTAACCGATGGGGTGTCTGATGGCATCTTCCCAACTCTGGATCTGTGTAGCAAAATCCCACTGCATGTCAGGATTGAATGAGGTTGATAGTGAAGGTTAGTTTTACTTAAAAGATTTTAAGGAAATTTATAAATTATAGTGTACCAGTACATTATGCAGTAAAACAGAATTTGCATGAGATGCAACTTAATGGGGTCTGACAGTTTTGATTTCTGATTTCTCTGCTTTATTGTTTGTGGCTTGACGTCCTTAGGGCTTCTGTGGTTTGCAGCATTAGGGATTTGCTGTGTTTGTGTGAGGTCAGGAGCTGCTTGAGCTGTGTCTGGGTTGTGGGGTAGGGAGGTGGAGAACACATCCTGCTCTGCCTGTCAGTCTATCTTGGGACTTTGGGACTCTGAAACCCAGCAGCAGTCAGCCTCTCCTCTAAGGAGTGGGGATGAGACAGAGCTTAGGCAAAGGGATTTCGATGGTCCCTTAACACTTGTTGGCCCTGAAGTCTTCATCTTCTTCTCCCTTTGGAGACAGACTTCATGTGTAGAGCAAGGCTTTGAAAAATGATAGAAACTGCAAATAAAATCCCATGCACACTCCTGCTTCCTCTTGGTAAGCTATTTGATGTAGCAAATCCGTGTTAGCCATTCTCCATATAAATCATCTGGCTTCACTATAACAACTCTTTTATTTTCTTCCCATGCCAGCCTATTTTCAGCATCTGACACCTCTGTTGTTTTGGCCTTTTAACGTCTCTGACTGTGGTAGCAGATTCATGTTCTGTGATCCCAGTGGCACCATGCTAGGCTCCTATGAGGGCTTCTCTGAGCTCAGTCTCGGTCAGTTGCCAAGTCTACATGATATCCTCTGTATGAAGTAGGTGTGTCAAATGTGGAGGCGAGGCCCTCTTCTGTAAAGGAAGGCAGGCTTAGGTTGTGTCCAAGGAGAGTCCTGCTGCTACTAGCTGTAGGTGTAATACGAGAGGGTGGACACTGAGGAGAGTGCGCAGAGCTGGGCTGCCCCGTGGGTTTCCCTCCTTTGTGAGACTGGAGGCTGAGTGATCGTGGAGCAACGTAAGGCATCTTTTTCTTCTGCTGTTGTTTATTTTCCTGCCTCTTGCCTGCTTTGATATTTGTTACCTCCAACATAAAATTTTAAATTCTGGAGTTTTTAACCTGATGAGGGAACTTTCTGGCAGTTGTAGAGCTGACCCAACTCTGTCCCAGAAAGACGTGGAGCAGTGACAATATGCTCTCGCATGGTGTTCAGGCTGTTCTATTTGGAGCAACTTACACAGCTGCAATCACTTTTGCCCTCCTAAGTCCTTTTAATTACCTTCTACTTCTTTGGTTAACTTCTAAAGTTGTCGTGGTGTCAGAATTTCTCTTGTCAAGCTGCACTTCAGTAGGTGAGTTGAAAAGGAATGCTTTGTTGGTATAAATCTTTTCCTGCCAACCCTTTGCCACTGGAGTGGGTTTCTTTTGTTTACTCATCACAGAGCGGCCAGGGCTGAGAGTCCTGCCCTTTGTGGACCTTCGCTCCCTTGGCTCCTGGGGAATACGCCATTTTCTTTCCCCACCCTACCCCAGGCAAGCTTTGGTTACTAAACCAGCTGAAGGTCAGTTTCCCAAATCCTACTGCTCTTACTAACACTGTCCCTGTTTCTCATCCTTCCTGCCATCGACAAAGCCGGGTATCCCAGCCGCGCAGGTGGGTATTGGTGGTGTAGCCGAGGCAGATGCGGCTGACGCTGTTGGGTTCCCTGTCCCCTCTGACATGGAAGACGATTACGAACCTGAGCTGCTGTTAATGCCAACCAATCAGCCAGTCAACCAGCCCATTCTGGCCGCGGCTCAGTCCTTGCATCGGGAAGCTACCAAGTGGTCTAGTAAGGTACTGCTTAGCACCCCCAGTCGGGAGCTGCTCCAAATGCATCCGGCCATGTGCAGCCTTGACACATTGCATCACTCATGATCTGTGCGGGTCCTGTGAGTCTGAGCAGGGAGGGCATCTGTCTGTCTGCACCTTGTTGTTAGGGCTGTCCTCACAAGTTTGATAGGTCTGCTAATGCCAGATAAATTGGATTGCATTATGTCGAGTGGGGGATGGGAGAGGGAATGGAAACACTTTTAGGGTCACTTTTTAAGTGGATTCCTTAGTGACCTTGTAGCCACTGTTGGGTCTTTAAGCCCCTTGAGAATCCATGGATTATCTCTCAGTGACTTCAAGGCTGGTAACTACTGTCAGTCATTGAAGGTCACTGGGCCTGAGCACTGAGCTTTACGTGCTGCCACCTGCTCTCTGACGGCTCAGGCAGAGATGATGAGAGTGAGAGGTAGCTTTATATGGCAAGATCTCTGGGAAGAACTGCTTGCTGCCCTGCCCTTGGCTGTGTGGCAGATGCTGGCCTTGACAGGAGCCCCCAGGGAAAGGGGCTTCCCTTAGTGCTTGTCAGGATATGCCAGTGGGAAGGGGTGGGACTGGAATCTGAAAGCATTCAAAGCTGCTCTCAGGAGAGGCCTCCGGGGCTGAAGGATAGACTGCGGAGTAGGAGGTGGGGGTGATCACATTTTTCCCTTTAAGAGTGGCATGTTGCAAGAAGAAAGGCTTTGAAGAATGATGGGTGGGAACTAACCATGGCACTGTGCTGTCTTCTAACCAAGGCCATGAACTCCTGGAATGACCCCAGGACTGCGCTGGAACAGGCGGAGCCAAAGGGCCTTGTCTAACACACCCCTCATCTCCTGACTGACTTGCGTACTCCTGTGCCTCAATTATTGCTTGAGATATTGCACACCCTTGGTGTGAACAAAGAGCCACTTCTAGGTGCCTGTGGAGGTCTCTCCCAGAGCGCCCTGCAGTGGCATGGTCTGTGTGCCTCACTGCTACTTTGCATGAGGGGAAAAATGAATAGGGCCCGGCCTTTAATGTAGTTTTGGGTATTTTGAGTTGTTTTCAGCTCAAAGACGAACCTCCTGGGGCATAAAAAAAAGGCCTGCATTTCTTGCATTACTGCCCGTGAGGGTTTCAGTGAACCAAAATGCCAAATCTCAGATCAGTTGCCATTAGTTAGACTGGGAGCTGTAATTCCAGCCTAACAATTTTAATTTTTGATTCCTCCCTTGGCATCCTTTTAGCCAGAAGTTCCTTTAATTGGAAGCCTCACTTAGCTAAAGGGATTCAAAAATTGATTCTCATTCCTTTATATGTGAGAAATTAAGATGACATATTCCTTCATGCTGAGAGGACACACAGGAGATCTTAGGGGAGGGATGGGGCAGTTTAGATCTGAAACATCTTTATTCTACCCCCTCACTCAGTCTGAGATTATTGGGATTTCCAGTTCTAGTGAAGTAGTGAGTCCTCAGCTGCTGTTTGCAACAAGGGACTGGATGAAGAGGACTGCAGCCTCTGGAAAGGCTCCTCTCTGTTTTTCCCCTCCTGCTGGCTCTGCTGCTTTCTCCCTGTGAAACTGAAAATGGCTGTTTAACCAACCCCTTGGCCCTCTTCCCATGGTTGACATGATTAACCTAGGGATGCTGAAGTGCTTGTTCAGTGCTGTGCCTGGGCACTCATGTTGCCCTTTGAGACTAATATCTTGGTCTTTCCTACAGTGGGGAGAGCGGTTTCTCTGATTGTTGGCTGGGGCAAGTGTCCTGGCTCACTCTTCTGTTTCTCCTGTGCTGTCTATGTCTCTCGGAACCATCCTTTCATCCTCTCCTCATCCTCCAGAGGGCTGCTAAGTGGCAGACTCCCTCCTGCCTTCTGTTTCTCTGCTTCCTTCTTTGACATCCAACAGAGCGCAGACAGACCTCACACTGTGTCTCTGCTTCTCTCCAGGGCAACGACATCATTGCAGCAGCCAAGCGTATGGCTCTGCTGATGGCTGAGATGTCCCGCCTTGTGAGAGGGGGCAGTGGTACCAAGCGGGCACTCATTCAGTGTGCCAAGGACATCGCCAAGGCCTCGGATGAGGTGACCCGGCTGGCCAAGGAGGTTGCCAAACAGTGCACAGACAAGCGGATTAGAACCAACCTCCTACAGGTACTTGGGAAAAAGTCTGTGTGAGGTGTAGAAGAAAAAGCAGGGGAGGAAACAGGGTGAATAATGGTGGAAAGAAAAGGCAGAGGGGGAAATACATGTATTTGGGGTGAACACACTCAGGAAAGCTGCTTACCTAAATCTGTACTAACTTGAGGGGTAAAACAAGTGGATTTTTGCTGTCAATTTAGTACCATTTCAATGCTGGCCACTGACAATGCAGAAGATGCATGTGTGGCTTTTATGGAGGTGCAGATAAGACTGATGTGGAAACATTCCAAATGAAACTTTTCTCTTTAGGTGTGTGAGCGAATCCCAACAATAAGTACCCAGCTCAAAATCCTGTCCACGGTGAAGGCCACCATGCTGGGCCGGACTAACATCAGCGATGAGGAGTCTGAGCAGGTGCGTTGTTGGCTGCTTCTAGGTTCTTATCAGCAGTGTCTTTGCTGTTTTGCAGGACTTAGCTATGGGAAATTCTTACCTCTACTTGAAACACTGGGTGCGTGGGATGCACCTGAGTCACTCTCAGGATGACTGTTGGGAGATGCTTTGGGAATTTGGGATTAGAAAAGCAGCTCTTATGCAACTTCTGTCACTTTATACATGGGAACCTGAGGTGTAGCAAGGTTGTGTCTCAGGTAACTGTGTATCAGTGACAGTAGGGCTCTCTTGAAGCCCCCACTGCTACTCTGGCTGTACAGGTCCGCTTCCCAGCAGAGTGATTAGTGCCACACCTCCCATGTGTCAGGCACTGTCATGAACCCTGGGTGCAGCAGTAAACAGACCCAATAAAAATACCTGCCCTGTAACAATTAGGAGTGTAGAAACAAATAACCAAACATCCTAGATAAAACAGAGTTCATGAGTTAGTGGTGGTGGGTTCCGTGGAGAGAATTGGAGGATGTGGGATGCTAGCACATCAGAAGTACTTTGTGATTATGTGAGCAGGGGAGGTCTCATCGAGTTAACAGCTGAGCGAGCAAAGATCTGAAGGAGGAGAGGAGGTACTCATGGGCCAACTAGAACACTGCAGGAGGAAGGGATAGTGAATTTTGAGGGAAGAACATGTTTGAAGACCAAATGAGTATGTGCTACAGGCCTTGGAGTGGCACAGTACATAATGAGGATGGTTCAGTTTTGGGCTCTTTTTGGTGAGGCAAACAAGTGGTAGGGGTGGTGTGGCAGATTTAAGTGGGACTAATAATAGTCCACCCCTGGCAAAAGTGCAGGTTGAATCAGAGTAGAAATAATGAGCCGTCCTTCTGCCCTGCAGGCCACAGAGATGCTGGTTCACAATGCCCAGAACCTCATGCAGTCTGTGAAGGAGACTGTGCGAGAAGCAGAAGCGGCTTCAATCAAAATTCGAACAGATGCTGGATTTACACTGCGCTGGGTTAGAAAGACGCCCTGGTACCAGTAGGCACCTCGCTGGACATGGCTGGCACCGAAGTCCATACTAAATAGAAGGAAAATGATCAAGTCCTGGGAGTCACCCATAATGGCTGGGGCTTTAGTCACAACCTAGCCCCTCATGTCAGAAAGGAATGGGGGCTTCTTCATATTAGAAAACATTTATACTTTTTTTTTTTTGTCATGGACACATTGAGATGTGTCTCCATATAGTCTGATTTCTCAAACACAGTTATCCTTGTGCACACTCTAAGGCATTTTGGGCTTCTAGCCCATGGACTTCACATAAGCTCAGAATTCAAGAGTAAACACTAGCCAGACACCTCTCTGCCCTTATTGTTGAGGGGACACCTCTCTTTCTGTTTGCCTTTTACTGGTCCTCATCCTCCCTATAGACTCCCTGGATCCGGAGGGCAATTCACTTAAGGAAATCACTGTGCCTCCAAACATTATTTTAGGCCTTCCAGGTTGCTGCTGACCCTGTCTGCCTTTCCTGGTTCTTCTGCAGAAGTGAGCTTTGCTGCTGCATGGGATGGTAGCCGCTGGGGAGCTCTAGCAAACAGGGCCTGAAATCATTTCCTGCCCTTCCTCGATTTAATCCTTTTCTCAGTTTAAAACCAAATTTTACTGTCCGGAGGTAATAAAATCACAATTCTCTCTCTACCATGCCCCTGAACTGTCCATGTTATGGAAACTGTCCCCAGTTCTGCTTCGGCCTGCCAAGGCAGCCGATCCCATGAACACACTGTGTTGCTGGTGCTCTCTGCTGCAGGAGGGACAGAGTGGCCGGGTGTGGTCCTGCGCAGCCTCCTTGCAGGGCCACTCCCAGGCACTTCATGCTTTGTCACTGCCTGCAGAGGCTTGTGCTGAGGCCTTATTCATTCTTAGCTCTCAGCTGTTCTGAGCTGAAATGCTGCATTTAATTTTTAACCAATCATGAAGAATCATGACCATTTTAGTCTTCCCTCACACCTTACCCTAAACAAGATTTTAAAGTTACTTAGGTATTTGTTCATTTTTAATCTTGAAAGACTTTTATCCTCTTGAAATTCAGTCCTATGAATTAGTGCTTCTCCCCCAATAGCATTTAATGGAAAAGGAATCCTGTCTGAAGGCCGTTTTTCAATTAATTGAGAATGTTATCTGCAGCCTAAAATTTGGGTGCTGCAGAATTCAATGGGAAGTGACTCTTGTTGTTCATACCTCCCTTCAATCAACTGCAACTAAGCCCCTGACATCCTCTCCCAAGTATTCAAGAGTATAATGGGCACAGCATTTCACTGTCGCAGTTGTAAGGTTGCTATCAGACAAGTCAGAGAGAAGACAACTTTTTCCTTTTGCATTTACTGCTAAGCATTCCCTAGCACATGAAATGGTGTTTCTTCCCAAAACCAGAACCAGATACGGAAAGGAGTAAGAACCCATGCTTGAACATCCTTCCTTCCCAGACCCAATGTGTGTTAGGTCTTAATGTGTAAAAGTTGTCTGAAGTTGATCCTATACTCTTGAGCTTTCTTTTATTTCCTTTAACTGAAAGATTATTTTCAAGGCCTTCAGCATATCTGTATATTGCTTACTGATATAAATGCAATATTAATGCCTTTAAAGTATGACTCTATGCCAAAGATCGCTTTTTGTTTTACTAAAGATTACTCAGAGGAAATACGAAAAGTCATGTTTGTTCTCCAAGTTCCTCCAGTGTTCTGAGACACTGGTTTACACTTTATGCCAGATGTGCTTTTCTCTAATATCAGAGCTCAAGATACGGTGAAGCAAATAAACAAAACAAAAAACTCCATGATTAGAGAAAAAAACTCACTAAAAAACCCCTACATTTATAAACTAGGATTTATTATATGCAAATATTTTCCGCCTCTTTTGTTGTTTAAAACAATAAAATAATTTGTATAAACAATGCTCTAAATGATGACTATGTTATTTTACCAAACCTTCTCAATTTTCTCTTTTTGCAGAATAGTCAAAGAAACTAATCCTCAGGATCTGAAAACTAAAGATTTTTTATTCAATCTAAATGTTAGAAGTAAGAATTGACAGCAGTGCTTTTATTTAACGAGGATTTGTGTGCTAAGAGACCTTTCTGAGGTTACGGGCCAGGAGTATAAGTGGGCAGATGATAGGATTACTCCCTGGTCAAAGCAGTCTTTATCTTAGAAGATGCTGTTTTGGGGCCCTTGTGGGCACAGGTTCTAATCCTAGCAGCCCTGCTTCCCCTCCAGCTCCTTGCTTGTGGCCTGGGAAGGCAGTCAAGGACAGCCCAAAGCCTTGGGGACACTTCACCCGGGTGGGAGACCTGGTGGAGGCACCCGACTTGGCTCAGCTGTGGCTGTTGTGGCCTCTTGGAGAGTGAATTAGCAGATGGAAGATCTTCCTCTCTGTAGATCTGACTTTCCAATAAAAACAAAACATAAATCTTTAAAAACAACAAAAAAAGGTGCTGTTTTTGTGGAGACCCATCAGTGTTCCCTAAAGAGCTGATACTGTGAAGTGTGTGGAACCCGACACTAATGTTTTATATTCCAGAGGCTAGTATGGAAAAGTAGGCCTGCCAGGTCCACCAGGCTTGGAGGCCGAGCTGGCTTTCAGAGATACCTCCCATCCTTTCTCTTGCTTGAAGGACCTTGTTCTTGCACCAGTTGGGATATCAGTGCTTATGCCCGATTTCCTGACACATTTCTGAAAGAGGTCAAGATATTAAAGGGTACTGCTTCGGTGGTGTTAGCTGCATCTATCACCGCTTTCATTTAGAGGCAGATTCTAACCTGCCTCAAGTTAAAGGAAAATGTCCAAGGCTGGCAAACTAGCCAAGCAATCTTGTCACCGCTGTGTTCACTATGCTGCTGTCCTGCTGCACTACAGTTGTTTTTTCAAACCAGGTGCCTTGCTGGACAATAAAATTGGCATCCCCCAAGGGGTCTTCTGTGGCATCACTTAGGTCGTGAACCTGTCATTAGATGAACTTTCTGAATAAAATGGTTATGACTGCATTTACTCCATTCTCAGATTAGCTGGAATTCTGCTTGACAAATTTTCTACTACTACTGAGTACTTACGGATTTTTGTAATTGGTAGGAGATGGTGGTAACAAAGTTTATCACTTAGTCTGTGGCCAGAAGGGGCAAATTGGCTGCTAACATATCCAAGTTAGGAGACACACACTCGGAAGTGACCTGTGCAGCAGGCCTCACACCACAGTTGCTGGCTCACAAAATCTGATCATGTTTAGCTTGCTCTGCAAAGCCTTGCCCATCCAAGAATGTGTGGTTAAAATAAAAAAGAAAATAAGTTCTTACTTTCACCTTTATTGACACTATACCCAGAGCTAGAGAAAGGACTTACTGGGTTCTTTCAGATTAATAAATAAATAAAAGAGGAAAGAGTTTACTTGATGTTTTAACAGAAACTGCTAAAGGCAAGGAACTCTTGGCATATGTTCTGCTTGGGTACAAGATAAGACAGCACAGGAAGAAAAGTGGGACATCTGAGGTAAGAAATTTGAAGTTAAGACATTACAAACAAAAAGCAATGGAACTGGGTGACCGACTAGTGGAAAAGAGACTTGAGTATTTGGTAATATTTTACCTTCACCTGCCCATCTGAGATTAGTTGCCAAAAGTGGCCTTTCTTGTTAGAAAAAGGCAGGCAAAGTTAAGAATGTGCTGTATAGTGGACTCCCAGACCAGCACCAATCACTAACCTTTGACAGTATAACCATAATGAAGGTGTGAGCTTTGCTTAGCACTGTAAGGGGAAGAGTTACAAGCTGAGAACAACAGAATCAAAGCTCTAGGAGGAAACTGGTAGCAGTAGTAAGAGTAAGAAGAGCCAACAGAAGAGGAAACACTTAACTTTCAGCATTTCTCCATTTCTTCACGTCATCGGGCAAAAAATGGGGCAGGGACGATCAAGAGGCCGAGATTCGTCTTCTAACCTTGACAGTTAATAAGCTAGTACAAAGTTGATCACTGAGCATTTTGTTTCTGCCTCAATGTAACACGCTTCTATGTATTTTATCAGATTAGTAGCGGGTGTAAGTACACCAGTGATGAATATGATAGAAATTCTGGGAAGCAATTTAAGAGTGCAGGCTCAAGAAGTAAGTCTGTGGTAAGGGAGTTCCCCCTACGGACAAGGGATGCCAGCACAGACAGTGCCTTACAAACAGCCAAGACAGCAGTGAGACAGGTGCACTTCCTCCTTTTGCTGAACTGGGTTTAGAGGCAGTTGGGCTACCTATGGCCAAAGGGGTATCAGATAAACTTTATAAAACACAAAGATAGCAAAGGTTTCACTAAAATTTCTCTTTTGCTACGTTAATTTGCTTAAAAGCGCAAATGCCTGTGCTTGAAAGAACTAGCAGGAGCAGTGCTCCCTTTTATTACCTTCATAAAGCATTTGCCCCTGTAACACAAATGATTTTTACTGTGCTATCTAGCTGAACCAGTGGCACAAAACGGAGAGGGTCTGCAGCAAGGTTCCGGTAAATCAAAATCTGAGCTTTACATAAAAATCTTACAAAAAATACAATACCAAGTACAGTGAAGATGGAGCAAGGAGCAGCACTGCTCCCTGCCAGGGCCATGTGGAAGTGGCTTCTGCTACAGTGCTTGCTTAATGGCACAAGTGAAAAGCTGAATAAGGCAAACACTTGAAGAGGCAGTTTTTTTTTTTTTTTTTTGTAAACTTTAGGGGTGTGGGAGCATTTCCTCTGTTGGGACAGATACTGATTTGGATGTCTAATATCTGAAGGTATGATACTTGGCCACACCTACCATGCCACATCACAAACTAACACAGGTTCCCCTGACTGGAAACCAGTTCACTTGTAATCTGCCTTTACTGTCACAATGTGTACCATCCTGCTGATACTTCCCTCCCCTTCAAAATCTTCCAAAGTGAAAAGATACAAAATAAGCTAAGACGTTATAAAAGTTTCCTTAGCTTAAAGCGCCTTAAGAACCTTACATTGACTATTAAGCAATTTTGTTAGAGGTGTGTAGCTTGACGCAAATGCTTTAACTAGAGCACATAATCCCACCCACTTGGTACCTAATGGTAATAAACTGTAATGACACTTGGAAAAGAAACTGATCTTGATTAATTTTGGTCTCATGTCCTCACTTGGAACTTTCCAGCTTTCGTGACATATTTGACTCCTTTAAATGGCTTGTATTTCTCCCCATACATGTCCAAGCGATTTACTTTTAAGCCTGTGTCAAAAAGAATGAAAGCAATAAATTACTACATTTCAGTTATATAAAATACAATTTTTTAAACAATAGAGTACATATAATATTAAGTAGTTATTCCATTTATCATTTGGAAATGGCCCACCAATATATATTCACAAATTATTGCAGTGTGGGCTATAGCTTTAGCTAAAATTCCCTTGTGGACAGGGAACTCTGCTTTCTGTGACGATGAATGCCTTCCTTTTTGCTGAGTGAAACAGGGCAGGTTGAAGGGACGCGCAGTGAAATAAGGTGCTCTCCACAACAATGCATGCCAGGGAGGTGTTCCCACAGCACAGTGGAAAACGCCAAGTGGATCTATTTCTTGTTTTATTTTCTGTGTGTGTTTTTTAACTTGTTTATATTAAAGCAGATCTGTTGTTTTCTCTACAACAGGGAAGGTTTGTTACCTAAGCACCAAGCTCAGTAAAACAATTATCCTTAAACCCAAACATTTTGTACCTGAAATTGCAAGTTGCTGGATCTTGAACTGTATGTTGAGGCTTGGATTTTCTTCCGGCTTTGGTGCGCCTGATTGTAAATTTATCAATCCCTTAAGACTTGGGAGCTTCTGTGGAGTTATTTTTCCCACATCCCACGTTAGTACCTTAAAAAGAAATGAACAACCTAAATTACTTGCTGCAGACAAGTGCTCAAAGGATCAGAAATCATAAATTTCTATTTAAAATTAAGTAGTATTTTGGAAATAAGAGAACTGGATCTTCAAGGACTATACCACTTACTAGTTCCTAGACTCCTAATGGGGATTGAGGGTGGGCAATGTTTGTTGAGCATTTACTTTTGGATACAGCACTGCTTAATGTTATTCATGTTACCCCCCCCCCCCCCACAAAAGCATGTGACTTGGAGTTGTCTTTTAGTGAAAAATGAGAAAATTAAGGTTTCAGATTTCAAATTACTTGAAGTCATACAGATAGCTAAAGACATGCTGGGATTTGAAGTGAACCCTATTTGATTTTAAATGCTCTTTTTATTATATACCACCTTCATTGTTCCATAAAATGAGATTATTTAAGCTGGTAGTTATATTTGAAAAGCAGAGATAACAGATAGGTGGTGGTGGTGGTGGAGGGGGGGTTGGCGGGTATCTTCTATCTCTGAATGGCTGCAACAGCCAGAGCTGGGCAGTTCTGAAGCCAGGAGCTTGGAGACTTTTCTGGGTCTCCCATGTGGGGATAGGTGGCCAAGGAGTTGGAGCTCCTCTGCTGTTTTCTAAGGCACATTAGCAGGCAGCCGGATCACAAGAGGAGCAACTGGGATTCAAACCAGTCCCCATATGGGATGCTAGCACCTTGGGTGGCAGCTTTACTCACTACCACAGCACTGACCCTCAAATGAAGTGGAAGGTCAATAACAGGCGCGGAAGGGAAGGTGTTTTAGGTGAAGCTACCATGGATTTGAAGATCTCCTTTCTCAGTTCTGTGCTGCTTCTGGGTTAGTTCTTTAAATCCTTGGTTAGTATTACATGATCTTTAAGACTTTATATTTAAAAAAAAGCTTTTGATGTACAGTATTGTGGTGCAGTGGGTTAAGTAAACCCCCTTATTAGAGTGCACTTGTGAATGGAGGTGCACCAATGGATGTTGCTATGGCACAGCTGGTAGCTATTATCCCTCATGGGTGCTAGTTTTGAGTCCTGACTATTCAACTTCTGAGCCAAATTTCTGATAATATGCTTAAGAAAGCACAGGACAATGATCACGGGATGAAGCTCCTGGCTTCTGGATCCAGTCTCGTGCACACCTTGCTGTTGCAGCCACTTCAGGAATGACCCAGTGAAAGGTGAGCTCTTCTTTCTCACTCCCTCTGTACTTCTTTCTTTCAAATAAGTAAATCTTAAAAAAATTTTTTTATCAGGCAGTTCAATGGCTACGCTGTTAAAAATATTTTCTATCCAAGCAGGAACCCAAGAGAAAATCACCTTCTACAGTTATTTGACAATCTTTTCCTATTGAGATGTACAAATAGGGAGAATAATGTTTCCTATGGAAGAATATGAGACAATGAACTAAAAGAGGGCTGAGTGGCATCATGCCCCATTAGGTGAAGCCACTGCTTACAATGACAGCACCCCACAGTGGAGTGCTGATTTGAATCCTGGCTGCTCCGGCTCTGATCCAGCTTCCTGCTAACGAGCCTAGGAAGACAGCAGAAGATGCTTCAAGTACTTGGGCTCCTCCACTCTTGTGGGTTTGGGATGGAGTTTCTGGCTCCTGGCTTTGGCCTGTCCCAGACTAGCTGTTGCAGTCATTTGAGAAGTAAACCAGTGGATGAAAGAACTTTCTGCTGTTCTGCCTTTTAAATAAGCAAATCAACATCCTTAAGAAAAAAGAACAGAAAGGTCTTAATGATCAGTTTCTACAGAAAATCTAACAATTCATAGATTATAATATCACCTCATATCTATAAAAAAGCTTTTATCCTCTTTTTCATCAGATATTAGACTCTTTGGATTACCACACATGAGTAAAGGCACTTGAAAAAGGACAGAATGAGCTGCACTTTCTTCTTTATCTACACAGAAGCAGACTTTGGATTCCTTCCGTAGCCAGTAACACAGCTCAGTATGACCTCTTGATTTTGACAGGTACTTTAGTTTTAAACCCTCTCCTCTTCCCTTTCAACCAGATCACAAGAGAGACGACAGAAAACACTTGTTCATTCTTGATCTTAAGTGGCTCTACCTTGGTGACTGGATCAAACGTATAGCTGCCTTGTGTTGGTGTCAGGTTCATATTCAGTACAACTTTTGGCATGTGAACTGTCACTGTAATTCCTTCAATCGTTTTGCCCATATTCTGCTTTGGTCCAATTGTTATATCAAATCTGCCACAGGAACTGTTCTCCTTAAAGCTGATACTGTGTTTCACATACACTGGTATTGCCACTAGACTAAAAGGAGAAAGACACAAAAGCACATATACACACAATTAATGGTGTGGGATAACTTCAGAACATCCCTGCAAATGTTAGTCCAGGGTAGCCTACCCCACTTCTAGCTCCATAATAGGGCTCCATACATCTAGAACTGCATCTTTAGAACTTGTGCAAGGGAAGCTGAAAATTATACAACATTCTGGTAACTGTGTATGCGAGAAAATTATCACTGCTTAGCAAGAGGTATATAAATCAGAACTCTGAAATCTACTTACAGTATATAAACAACTGAGGCAAATGGTTGCATTTTTTTAAAAAAATCCCACTAAAAGATACTTTAAAATTTAATATAAATGAAGCAGATCCTAAATGAAAATAACCAAGAAACAATTTCTCTGCTTTGTGAGTCTTATTTTTATGCTACCACCCAAATACCTTCAGATACTTTCAATGGAAAAACTTGCTCCAGACCCGCAATGCTAAAGTGCTTCTTTAAAACTCACAGCAGGGAGAGTGACCTGGAGCGGGCATGCTGGGGAAAGTCCTAGGGAGCTGTAAGGCCTGTCTCCTTCTGTTGGCGGAATGTCTACAGACTCTGAGGTTCTACCCCGTAATGCAGTCTCAAACGCTTGCTCTCCAGACACTTCAGTGCAGTCTCATTCAGTACTGCTAAGCACTCTTACATTCAAGGTCCAGATAATTTTCAGCATGTATTCTCTTCAGTTCTGCTTGGGTGTCATGGTAAGCTGTGGGTAAGTGAACAATGATGAACTCAAGTGCCCGACTGCCAGAATGAAAGAGGAAAAAGAACTCTACTCAGCACACTAACACACGATGGCAGATTCTGGCTGACACATCAACATACTTTTGTGAGCTGACACGGTATGATATGAGTCGGAAATTTCCATCTGGAGGAATAAATGACAAAACTCTTTCAGATTCCCAGCGTTTGAACCGGATGCAGGGGTGAAAGCTGACATCATCCAGAAGCCTAGGGTTCTGCCAGGAAAACAGAACACAGCCAGGTTCATAAAGTAAAAGTAAATATGGCAACTCTGCTCAGGTATTAAGAGAAATTAGTGTGTTCCCTAAAGATAAAACAGTTGTGAGTGAAATAAACCAGACACAGAATGACAAATACCACATGTTCTCACTTGCACGTGGAAGCTAAAAACCTTGGTCTCTCCAAAAGAGACAATGGTGATTACTAGAGGTAGTTAGAGTGAAGGGCTGGACGAACAGAGGGAGGCCGTTAGGATGGATCTTGTAATACGGTGAGGAGGAATAAGTTCTAGATTTCTTATAGCACAGTAGGATGAATACACTTTACAATTTATATGATTTACAAATTAGAAGATAGGAGTTTGAAGGTTGCCAATAGTAAGAATCACAAATGTTTAAGGAGATGGAAATGCTGATTATCCTGATTTGATCATTATACATTATTTATTATATCAACGTATTGAATCATCACGTTGTATCCCTTGATTATGTACTTATTTGTCTAAAATATAGTCAGAATTTATTATGATATTTATATAACCTTAGTTTCAGAATGTTTTATAACTTGCAAATATTTTATATGCATTATTTTACTTGAATTTCTTTAACTATGAGGGAGGAACTCCATGGCATAGGTGAAAAACTTGAGGTTCAGGACAAACTGGTTCTCTTTACTGAAATTTGCAGTGTGGCAAGCTAAGTCTAAAGTGATAAAATGTCCAATGCCTTTTACTATTAATAAAGCAGACAATTATTCAGTGAAAATGACACTGGAGATTTGCAAAACTAAGCCTCCCAGCTTTCCACATAAGCTCATGGTCCTGGAAGCTGCTGTGCTAAGACTATTTCTTAGGTGATGCTTTACAATCTCAGATACAAAGTTCTTTGCAGTACTTACCACTTCATTTAGTATTTCATACGTATGAGTTGGAAATTTCATCTAGAGGAGTAAATGTAGCCTTTTGCTACAAATAAGACAACAAAACTTACCATGAAAGACAGGGAGAGATCAGGCATTCCTGATAGCTTAATGCAAGCATCAATGACCCCCTGAATTTCCGCAAAGACTGTAGATCCTGAAGAGAAAGAGCGAAAGCATCAATGGAACTGGAGCCCTTGCTACAGCTATCTTTACATCTGGGGTAAAGGAGACATCCTCAGGGTGTCAGGCTCACAGAAGCTTTGCACCTCGATTAACAGGTCAGTGGACAGATGACATGCTACGCCACTTCAGAAAGCTTTTTTTGTTTCTTAGTGCTATAGCCTGTACCTCACTCTGGTTGGAACATAATAATTCTACAGAAAATCAAACCTGTCTCTTTAGAGAATAGTTGCATAAGACTAATGGAGATGAATTTAAAGTACTTTTAGCAGAATTAAAAAATAAGGCAAGTTTTCCAGAAAATGTGGTTAAGCTATGCAAGTAACAACCACCTGTGATGCCAGCACCCCAGGCGAACGCCAACTGTGTCCTGGCTGCTTCACTCTCATCCAGCTCCTTCTAATGGCCTGAGAAAAGCAGCTGAAGAAGGCCCCTGGCACCCCCACCAGAGACGGGGTGAAGCTCTTGCCTTTGGGCTTTAGCTTGGCTGGGGCAGCCCTCTGGGGAATGAACAGCGAAGCGAAAGCGATCTCTAACTCTTCAGTTTCTTTATAAAATGTGACAATGGGGTAATTTTAAAAATTAATTTTTTGATAAACACATAATACTTATACATTTTTATGGGGTATATTTTCAACACATATACACAGCACAGACTGACTAAGCCAAGCTACCAGCCTTTCATTTTCTTTTGTTTTCGTTTGTAGTATACCAGCTCCTGTTTCAGTTCTTTCACAGTATATGATTTTGTGACTATAGCTGCCCTACTATACAATGGATATATATTTTTAAAAGATTTATTATGTTTATTGGAAAGGAAGATATAGAGAGGAAGATTTTCTGTCTGATGATTCACTCCCCAGGTGGCCACAATAACTGGAGCTGAGCTGACCTGAAGCCAGGAGCCAAAAGCCTCTTCTGGGTCTCCCACCTGGGTGCAGGGTCCCAAGGCTTTGGGCCGCCCTCGACTGCTTTCCCAGGCCACTAGCAAGGAGGTGGATGGGAAGCAGGGCTGCCAGGATTAGAACTGGCATCTATTTAGGATCCTGGTGCGTTCAATGCGATGACTTTAGTTGCTAGGCTATTGAGCTGGGCCCTGGATATTTTTAATAATTAAATTTTAAAATGCTAAAAGAATAATCAGATAGGGGGCCTTAAAGCAGCAGTAAAACTATGGTATGTGATAAGAGTTGTGATAGACAGCTGTTACAATAAGAGATGAGTCCCAAGGAGAAGTATGCAATATAACACTTATCTAAGTAAGGCATCATGGCTTCTAATTTACAAATGTTTTGCAGACCTCAACTAGTGGCTATGAAAATTATATGTAACCTCTGGGCAAGATAAATAGATTTCTAAATCCTTAGAAAATAAATGCCTTGCTACGGAATTACACTGTCAGAGGAAGGCGACTTTCTATTCAGTCTATGTCAGCTGAATTGCTTTTCCTCAAATAAGACAAAATGCATGCAATTACCTGATTTGTCTATAATTGCATCGATTTCTTCAACGACATCGAAATACGCTTCATTGTTTGTGTACTTTACCCCTGCCCGGCGCCACGGGATATTGGACAGCTGCCCAGTGGGAAGTGTGTCCCCCACATTGCTGCTGCCTAGGGAACCAAAAAGGAGAAAACAAAGCTGATGTATAAAATGGTTCTCAGAAAAGTAATTTTCAGGAAGAAAAAAAAGAATGCTTTAGTGGCTCTTCAGTGTTGTGCTTTCCAGAACTGTCAAAGACATATCTATAATCAACATGATCAAATTTCTAGAGACAGAAATAGGCCATGTGGTCTTCTGTGTACCTGCCAAACCATGTTCAACTCATTTACTTATGTTTTGCTTCCTGTGTGTTAACAGCAACCTAATTTCAGTGGCCCAGCAACAGAAGTTCATGCTGCTGCCACTTTTGAGAAAAGAGGTTGTTTTAAAACCTTTTTGCTGATAAACCGTCTCCACTGACAATACAGAGTGATAACTAGGTCCTTTGGGATTCTGCTTAATTGTACCCAACATGCTGCCAAAAACGCCTCAGTGGAGTAACTGGATGAAGAATGTACTCAGGCTCTTTCCCATTTTCAGGTCAGCATACCGACTTAGTTGTCAGGCGGCTGAAGTTCAGCATCTGAGCAACTGCCTGATAAATCGACATAGACTTGTGTGGCTGTTCAAAACCACAGTTTTTGTGCTTTGACATATGTAACTTTTGGTTATGTTACATTCCTAATCCAAAAGGAGTACTTGCTTAATCTCTCTTGCCCCAAACAGGGAGAGAGTTCCTCAACTGGTCAAAAAAATCTATCTTCTTAGCAACAAAATACAATTACCATTAACACTTTTACGCATTTCCCCCATAAATGCTGCACTTATTATTTCTATTACTTATTGATTTTGTTCTGATTGCACTTATAATCCTGTCATACATACAATGATTCTTTTACAGTTAGTATGCATGCCTCCATCCTGTTGCTTTACAATAGTTTTTGAAAACTACAGCTTTAATCATGTTATTTTCCTGCTTAAAACCTCCCAAGATTACAATAAAGGCTAAACAGCCAACATTCAAGGACTTTCTCAACTTCTAAATTACTTCTCTCGCCATCCATCTGAAAAACAGCTCTGCTTCTCCCAAAGAGGTTAACACAACTCTGGGCTTTTACTGTATGCGTGTTCTTCCTTGGACAGTTGCACCTATGGAGAATGTTCTCATTCCTCCTTTCGCTAACTCCAATGATCCTCCAGCGGCCTGCAATGGCCACCTATCACAGTTCAGCAAAGAACCATCCTTTTGAACTTTAGAATATACTGCCCTACGAATTATATGCTCAATTTTATACTCTGTATTTAGTAACTTTCTAATCTCATTATAAAATACATATCCATTTTGGAAGTTTGGAAAGGATAAAGCAAGAAAAAAATATATATATATATATTCTGTATTTCCTTGGCATTTTAGATTTTTTTTTTTTTTGGTCTTTGTGAATGTTTATAGAGAACTAAGGGTAATGTTTAATGGTTTTGAGCTTTCTTAAAAACTGTTATTACATTGCCTCCAAACTATGGAACTGTTTTTATCTTAATATTCTTAATGCAGTGGTTTATTTTTTTTTCCTCTATACGTTCCCATCCATCCAGAGTTTAAGTTTTAAGTGAACAGATGCTTCATCTTATCTTTTTCTGAAGTTCTCCTAACACTCAGCCTTGTAAGAGGATAACAGAGCTACTCAATGATCTTTTCCTTAATACATTGTTCATGTCACTTTTAGTCAATGCACGAGTTTATGAATGCCGAATGGCAGAGTTGGAGTGGTGTAAGCATTTCACGGAATCCTTCCCTAGAAGATTTTAATGCTTTCAAAAGAATATTGTGATCAGTACTAATTACTAGCCATCCTCAAGAATTAAACTTAACTAGAAGATTGTAACAAGTATAAGGCCCACACAGCTTTAGATCTCAACAAATAGATTAATTTTCTGTTTTCTCTTGTTATAACACATCTCCTGCATAGATAAGACACAAAGACTGGTAGGCCAGAGCACACATTCTGTGGTTAAGTCTCAAGTTTTCTATAGTAATTGCTGGGTAATGGCATATTGCCAATTATATAATGTCATTGTTAATTTAAACTGCCAGACTATAGCTAACTGCATACTCTTCTAAGTGGGTCACATACTAACTTCTTGAGGATTACCTAGGATAATTTATTCAGTCCACCTAGTTAGTGCAAAGCAGTAACTAATTTTGATCAAATTTTACTACTTTGATTATTTTTCATATTGTAAGTTCTAATGAGGTGTTACAAAGTTTTAGCTGCTCCATTGCTACAGCACAGCATGCTTTCATCTTACCTGTAATAGAGTTGACAACAGAACGCAGAATTGTTGGTGGTTTAATCAGTTCTTTCAGAATGTTAGATTCAGTAGCCAGTGGAAATCCATTGTCTAACATTTCTTCCAGGAGCTCATACACTATAACCACATTATCCTTAATTGCAGCCTCCGAACACTCACCAAAATAGTCCTAACAAAATATACAGAACTTGGCACAATGGAAAGTAGGAAGAAATATTTGCTAAATACTTTTTATTCTGAAGAATAAATTTGCAGTAGCATAGCTTACTATTTAAGTTATTGGAAATCTATAAGCAGAAAGAATAAATTTCTCTCCTCCTAGCATTATCCTGAATATTTTATTAATTTATTATTTATTTGAAAGGAAGAGAGAGAGAAAGACAGAGAGAGAGAGAGACAGACAGTTCCCATCTACCTCTTCACTCCCTAAATGCAAGCTGTGGTCAGGTCAGGGCAGAGCAGAGAGCCAAAAAGTCAATGCAGGAATCTTCCACAGGCTGCAAGCAGCCAGTGAGCAAGCCATCACTGTTGTCTCACTGGGTCTGCATTATCAGGAAGCTGAATTCAGGAGCTGGGTACCCAGCCATTCTGACACTGAATGAAGTAGTTAACTATCAGGCCAAAAGTCTGCTTACTTTAAATGTTTTAGAATGCACTGGATTCCAATTACATATCATACCAGAAAGTACTGAAGTGTTAAACTGGGGCCTGGCCTCGTACGTGCCGGGATTCCATATGGGAGCCAGTTCATATCCCAGCTGCTCCACTTCCCATTGAGCTTCCTACTTGTGGCTTGGGAAAGCAGTTGAGGACGACCCAAAACTTTGGGAACCTGCATCCGTCTGGGAGAACCAGAATAAGCTCCTGGCTTCAGATCCACTCAGCTCTGGCTCTTAAGTCACTTACAGAGTGAACCAGTATATGGAAGATCTTTCTGTCTCTCCTTCTCTCTGTAAATCTAACTTTCCAATAAAAAGAAATCTTAAAATAATAATAAGAAAGGTTACACTAGAATGTGAGCAGTAAGCTTCACTTTTCCTAGGATAAATGTTATAGCAAAGTGGGTAAAAGGCTGCTTAAGAATACCACCATCCTTCAACAGAGTGCCAGTGAAATTCTTCCACTTCCAATCCAACTTTCTGCTTATGTACGCTCTGGGGCAGAGGACAATGGCTAAGTGCGTGTGTCCCTTCTCTCCACATGGGAGACCCAGAGTTCCTGGTACCTGGCTTCAGCCTGGCCAGTGCGTGGAAGAGCATTTCTATTTCTATCACCGCCTTTCAAGTAGATAAAAATAATAAGCATTAAAACAAAACAAAACAAGAAACTGTTCATTTATACTTATCACCCCTAAACCACATATGGATAAGTCTTAAATTATCTGGTATACACAGCAAAATAAGAATTAGTAGAATGTAAATACAGAAGAGTTCAATAAGCAAAAATTTTGAGATCATCAAAAGAAATTTCATTTGGAGACACTATTACTGCATGATGATATAATCCATAGAGTAAACACAGCAGCCATCTGTAATACTGTATACTCTAGAGAAAAGGGTTTATGAAGTGAGAAAGAAACAAAATGTAGACATTAAAGGCTGAGTATTTAATCTTGAGTCCCACTTCCAGCTCACTTGGGTAACTTAAATTAGAAATGTCTCAGGTATAACCAACCTGGAAAGTGTCCGCAACTCGATGTAGGAACTCAATTACAAAGAGAGGTGGCACTTCAGTCTGTATGACAGACACAAAGAAGAGCTTATCTCGGTAGATACTTATGAGGTAGTGGTGAGGTGTTGAAATGACAGGTGGTACATTTTCAACATCAGCTGCTTTCTCCTGAGCTTCAAAGAAATAATCACAGACAGACTGGCTCACAACACTCTTCCAGTGCTTCTCGAGAAATATGTCACCAGAACAGTTGATGAGAAATAGACTGTGGATCATTTTTCTGTGGGGAGGAAAAAGGTTTTATTTTATTAAATACCTTGAACTGTCCAAGTCTTATCCACACACAAAAACTGTATAAAGGCAATATAAGAAACTACAGACCATACTGATATAGGGGCCAGCAGTGAGTAAAGCCACAGGACACTGGTTTGTGTTCCTCTGTTCCACTTCTGATTCAGTGCCCTGCTAATGCGCCTTGGAAAGCAGTGGAAGATGACCCAAGTGTTTGGGCCACTGCATTCCATATGGGAGACCAGGAAGAATCTCCTGGTTATTGGCTTTGACCTGGACCAGCTAAAGCTGTTGTGGTCATCTGGGGAGTGAACCAGTAGGTGTAAGATTTTTCTCTTTCAATCCCCCAACCCTCATAATTCTTTCAATAAATTAAAAACAAATTAATGTAAAAATTAAAAAAATATATCCCCTAACAAATCGAATCCAATAACATCTTAAAAAGGCTACATACCCTGACCAAGAGAGATTTTTTCCAAGGCAAAGTTGATTCAACATAAGAAAGTCAATGAAATATGCAATATTAATACAAGTAACAAAAAAACAAATGCTCATTTGAAAAAGTATAGAAAAGTATTTGACAAAATCTAGTATCGTTTTATGAAAAAACAACAAAATAATCCAAATGCTTAAATTGGGAAGAGAAAGTTCCTTAACATGACAAAGACCATGAGAATTCCTGCAACTAATGTTAGTAAATATGGGGGCCAGCATGTGGCCTATTGGCCGCTGCCCTATGATGCCACTATCCCGTTTAGTGAAGATTCATGTCCTGGCTGTTCCACTTTAGATCCAGCTCCCTGCTAATGATCTAGGAAGGCAATGGAAGGTTGTTCAAATGCTCGGCACCTGCTACTCAAGTGGGAGACTCCCAGATGAAGCCCCTGGCTCAGTCCTGGGCATTGTGGCCAATTCGGGAATACACCAGCAGATAGATGGAAGACCTCTCTCTGTAAACCTGACTTTAAATAATAAGCAAATGTTTAAAAAGGGAGGGATTAACAATTATGGATTATACATTCTTATCATTTTTATTCAACATGGTACTGGAGTTTCTAGCCAGGGAAATTAAGTAAGAACATGAAACAAAAGGCTTTCAAAATGAATAGGAAGAGGCAAAACTGGATTTACAGATGATATAATTTTTTATGTAGAAAATCTTAAGGAATACACATAGAAAAACCTAGCAGAGCTAACAGCTGAGGTCAGTAAGGTTCCAGTTTAGATTATTAAAGAAAAAACAAAATTTCTATTCGCTAGCCATAAATAGCTTGAAAATGGAATTATGGAAATAATTTCAGGGTCAGACATTTAGTCTACTATCTGAGACATCTTCCTGGAATATTCAGGTTTCATACCTGGTTCTAGTTCCCAACTCCAACATCCTGTTAACAGAGACCCTGCAATGCAGTGATGATGGCTGAGTAACTGGGTCCCTATAACCCACTCAAGAGACATGAATTGTGTGCTTGGTTCCTGGCTTTGGGGTGACCTGCTCCCCAGCAGATGCAAGTATTTGGGTCCTGAACCAGAGGATGGGAGCTCTGTCTCTCAAATGATAAGAATTTCAAAAATTTAAAGAAGAAAAATTCTTTAACAATAGTATCCAAAGGATTTAATTACACAGGAAATAAATCTAATAGAAGCAGGATAAGACCTGTGCACTGAATTTACAAATCTTTGAAATAAATGAAAAACACATAAAAGTGGAAGGATATGCTATATGTATACATGGCAAGCATAAATACTGTTAAGGTCAAATATTCCTCAAATTGATTAATTGGCTGCAATATCTACGAAACCCCAACTGACCTTTTTGTGAAAACCAGAGGGTTAATAGAAATGAAAGAGACCAAGAACAGGTCACACAATCTTTTTAAATAAAACAAAGAAACAAACAAAAAAACTCCCACAAAGTTGTAGCAGTCACAGTTCTTGATTTCAAAGCCTTCTACAAAACTAGCAAGTAGCACTGGCACAAGACATACGTCAGTGAAGAACTGTGAGTTCCAAAAGAAATGCTTAGGTTTACAGTCAGCTGCTTTTCAACCAAGGTACAAAAGACCATTTAATCTGAGAGGAAAAAAACAGTGTTTTCAACAAAAGGTACTGGGACAACAGGATTTCTACTTGTGAAATAACCACAAAGACAAAAAACACCTGGTTCTCCACCTCATACTCTATAGAAGTACCATAAAATGTTACCAGTGATCTATATGTGAGAGCTGAAACTATAAAACTCTTAGCAAAAAATGCACACATCTTCATGTTCCTGGATAAGTTTTTCTTTTTTTTTTTTTAAAGATGTGATACCAAAAGCACAAGCAACAAAATAATAAGTCAACTGGCTTTATTAAAATTACAACTTTTATGCTTCAGAGGACACTGTGAAGAAAGTAAAACTATGTATCTGAAAAGGGAATATTATCTACTTATAGATAAAGAACTCTTACAACTTCATAACAAGACAATTAAAACATTTCTCCAAAGGAAATTTACATATTAATGATAAGTCCCCCCTCATCCCCCAGACCCTAAGTACCACAGTCATTAGGCAAATGCAAAACAAGATCACAATGAAGGATCTTCCTCTTTCTGTCTCTACTTTTCAAACTAATTCATAAAAAGAATTTTAAAAAATCTATGAATACAGATTCTATAAAGACAAATTTCAAAGAGGAAATAGAGTTGACTCACTCAATTCTATTGACACACAAAACAATGACATCAAACTGACCGATTCTTTTCAGAGGAAGTCATTTATTTGTATGAAAGCAGCTGACATTTAAAGACTATCTAGTAATGATTTCCTGTTCCCCATTTGGCTGTGTTCAATAGTTACCAAGTAAACAATATCAATTTCTAAGGTGTGTATTTAGTATTAGTGCATTAATAAATACTAAAGAGTTAAGAATTTAGAGATCTCATTAGAAGCAAAATTGTGTCCCCCCACTCCCTGCCAAGGCTATCTCTATAAAGCAAGCAAGCTGAGCTGAAAGTAATAATTTGACATTTCAGACTTAGGAATTGCTATATATATATATTTTTTTTAATCTAGTCAGATGCATTATTTGGCAGATATACTTGGCGACACCCTTGGTTTCCTATCTGGATATTACTACAAGTGCTCCTGAATACATACTTCGCTACATAGACTCTGCTGACTTCATAACCTCAATTGATCTAAAAAAAAAAAAAGAACAGGAATTGCTAATGAAGAGGCTTTAGCTAAATTTTTATTTAACAATGTGTCGTATTTAATGTATCTTTCTTAGAATAAAATCTGCATCTGAGGAAAAACTTGTGACCTCAGATCTGAATACTTCAGGTAAGCCAGCTGTGGAGTAGCATCCTTCTAAAAAATTCTTTCAAGTCCTCTCAATGTGTCTTACACATCAAAGACTGATGAAGTGAGTATCTGCTGTGGGCCACAGTCTGTGCTAGGCACTTTATGTTCTCATTTAATCTTCACAATGCTATTACTTGCTGCTTTTACCTCCATTTTATACATAGGGCAATACAGAAAACCTAAGTCATCTGCCTAAAATAACACAGCATCAGAGCTAGGATTAAAACTGAGATCCAGATGAATTCTAAGCTGCAGCTCATATCTGCCTCCCAATGATGTACAAACCCATTCCTGCACAGCACTATTCAAGAGGGCCTCCTGCAGTGATGGAGCTGTCCTTCAGCTGTGCTGTCCAACATGGTAGTCATTAGATGTATGTGGCTACTGGGCCTGACAAACACAGCAGATGTCACTGACATGCTGGAATTTTAATTAAGTTAAAAAAAAAAAACACATGTGGTTGGTGGTGCACAGAGCAGGGAATGTGCTGCTTCCACCTTTCGACTAAAGAGGAAGAGATGAAGCATACACTTCTCTTGTAGATGTAAGTCAAAACATGTTCTGGCTTTTATACTGACAAAGTTAAACGAATTATTTACAGGAAAAAAATCGGATTGCAAGAGCTGACAACGTTCATGCCACAGAAAGTATACTTCTCATGGATCTTGGCAGTCATGCCACCAAACACATGAGGTCTGTTCTTGAAGCAAGTGACTTCGGAGTTTCTTTATTTGAGGGCTAGATCTCTACTCATCCTCTTAAGCTGCTGGAATATTCTTTCCAGGAAAGTTTCCACCAAAGTTGTTTTTCCTGGCAGCAGTTCAGGTCCCAGAAGAATAAAGCAGCCTGCTGGATTTGCTGACATGAAGCCTTAGTGCTGAGATGAAAGCACAACACTGGCAGCCATTAACGGTGCTTACCTTGAAGCCCCACCTCAACCATCTCTAATAGGAAAACAGAGCTCATCTGTCATATCCATATTATCACTAAGAGTTTAATGCATACAATAATAAAATAAAACCACTTGTAGCAGCATAAATCAACCTGTTTTTCAGCAACAGTGTCATTTTAACAGATGCAATTTATTTCAATTAACTGCCCATACAGCTACATAGACACTATCACTCCAACCATTTTTGTGTTCTCAGTTTCTCTGGAGTCAGAAAACAGAAATCTTTCAGTTTATTTAATAGAGAAATGAGGTTCAGAGGCAGCATCAGCATACCCTTTATGGCAGAAATACTCCACAAATCCCATGGATTAAATGCAGTGCACTCCTGGTATTTTATAAGCAATAAAATTACAGTAGTCAAAATATCCTGAGAAGACAATATCTAAAGGAGAAAATATATTCATTTTCTCTATTTACAAAGCATAGAGTGGTCTATTTCTGAAATGAGATTGAGACCAGAAAAGTATCCAGTTTCTCTGATTGTCTCATACTACTTTAACCATTTATTCATTTCAAAAAGTAGTTCTGAATATGTGTTATACACAAGGTACTTCTGGAAACTAAGTGGAATGAAACGGAGTCCCATATTCACAGCCATTTAGAGTTCAGCAGAGAGGATTACACACAATGAAGGTGCTATCATTCTTAGTCTGCGCTAAGCATCTACACGGCCTGTTGGTGAGAGAGAACACCAGAACGCATTAGGTACGCTGCAGGACAGTGGTGAGATGAGAGAAGAACAAGTAGAGAACAACCCACAGGGCAATGCAAGCGGCGCTAAGCAGTCTGAACATCACTCGCATGTACCATAGTCTATCACTTATTTGTTTTGTGCAGATGAATCATGCAATCTTACTTGCATGTTTAGAAAGATTCCATTATTTAGTCTGTGGAAATTGGGAAAGTGAGCACTGACCACAGTATCAGTTGAAAGATGAATCTGGACTAAGATGCCAACAACAGGAAGAGGATAAAATGAAAGCATAAACGTTTTTAATTTACTTTGAAAGAGTTCCAGGGAAAAGCAGAGACAGAAAGGGGCAAAAAGAGAGAAAGAGTGAGAGATCGAGATCTTCCATACAGTGGTTCATTCCCCAGATGGTTGTATCAGCCAGTACTAGGCTAGGGAAAAGCCTGGAACCTGGAGCTTAGTTGGGTCTCCTACACAGGTGGCCAGGCCCTAAGAGCTTGGGCCATCCTCTGCTGCTTTTCCCAAGTGGTTAACAGGAAGACAGATCAGAAATGGAGCAGTCAGGACTAAAACTGGCCCCCAAATGTTGCAGGCAGTGGCTTTATCTGCTATGCCACAATGCCAGTACCAAGGATACAAACTTAGTTATGCTTGGAGGAAAGTCATTTAGTCTTGGAAAAGAAGGGCGTGGAAATGAGAAGGAAGATAAGACATTTATTTCTGGTCCTATATAATTTGACCCAATTTTGTATTTGTTTGACTCAAAAGATTACATTCAAATGTGCGTATTAAGGACAGAGCCCAAGGAAGGAATTCCAACACTGGAATTGCAGGTGATGGAAGGGAAAGGGCCTAAAAAGACTACAAGTTAAGTGTGTATGATTTTTAGTAACCAGAGTTTGCTACAATGTTTCCAGAACAAAAGGAATGGAAACACTGATTAAATCATGCAAACAGGTCAAGGCACAAGAAGACACCTGTTGATTTACTGGTGTTTCTCAAACACATTTCTTTCTGTCTGCTAAGCATTGTCACATTCTTTTTACCCATGCCCTGCCTCACTGCTACAAAACTTTAAAAAAATTATAATTTTTTAGATTGCAAAGTGACAAATTACACTAATATTTATTAAGTGATGTTATGATCTAAAAATAAAATGTGGAAGGATTAAATTGAGCTAACATAGCCAGAAAAAATTGATTACCTCAAAATACAGTATGTTCATCTACTAAACACATAAATGTATATGAATCTGTACTTTATCTGTGTTCTGAGTGTTATGAACTGTTTTATTCCTCCTTACATGTGCAAGTGCCTAGTGTACACAACATATTCAAAACTATTTGTTGAATGGCCAATATACTGCCTGAGAATGTAGGAGTATGATTTTGTTGGTCTCACAAGAAGCACTGTTTTGGGCCTGGCGCGGTGGCGCAAGTGGTTAAGGTCCTCGCCTTGCACGCCCAGGATCCCATATGGGCTCCGGTTCTAATCCCGGCAGCCCCGCTTCCCATCCAACTCCCTGCCTGTGGCCCAGGAAAGCAGTCGAGGACGGCCCAAAGTGTTGGGACCCTGCACCCGGGTGGGAGACCTGGAAGAGGCTCCTGGCTTCGGATCGGCATAGCATCAGCCGTTGCAGTCACTTGGGGAGTGAACCACTGGATAGAAGATCTTCCTCTCTGTATATCCGCCTTTCCAATAAAAATAAAATAAATCTTTAAAAAAAAAAGAAGCACTGTTTTCCCACACCAAGAAAGCAAGATTTAACACATGGAAGATGTTGGTGATCTTGATAAAAGTTGGAATGGAAGTTGAGAGGAAGGCTGGAAAAAGGCATTGAAGTGGCCTGAGAACTAAGCAGTAAGCAGGAGACAAACCCAAGAAGTTATTAGAATGAAGAAAACTATCTGTACAAGAAATGAAAAACATAGGAAAACATAGAGCTAGCATCGCGATGCAGATGTTAAGCCAAGCTGCCACCTGCAATGCCAACAACCAGTAAGAGCACCTGGGAAAGCAGCAGCAGATGGCTCAAGCACTGACCTTCAGCTGAAATCCCTGGCTTTGGCTTGGCCTGGCCCTGGCTATTTGGGGAGTGAACCAATTGTTGGAAAATCTCTTCCTTTCTCTCTCTTTCATTCTGCCTTTCAAAAGAAAAGAAAGGAAAATAAATGGAGCACTTTCTGAAATGTAAAAGGAAGGATGATATGTAAGGCAGAGGGTAAAAGCTGATCCAGAAGTCGGGGAGTAAATGAAAGACCCTGCGAATGCAAGAGAGCACGATATTTGCAGTTGATGCCATCTACAGAGAAGGGACACTTCTCAATCTTCAAACAGAAAAGGTCTGTACATGGCGTGCAGGAACATGATGGCTTCCATCTTCTTGATACAAGGGAGAGCAAGTCATTTGTAGATAGAGAAATCCTCTTCTCCATAAACACCATTGCTACTCAAGAATTACGGTACAACAGAGCTATTTAAAAATATCTAATGTGCACTGATCTCCAGAAATATTTTGTAATCAATAGTTAGAAACTGCAAAAATCATTAAATATGGTAAGAAAACGTATTCTTAAGGTGAAGAGAACTGTCCTAAAGATATGTAAGTTTCAGGAAATTCTCCATGTGCTCCACCTTTCAGGAAAGCTTGTGTTGAAAATGGCTCTCTTTCAATCTTTCCACTGGCAACCATGACATCCTCTTCCTTCTCGTCTGGGGTTTTCTCTTCCCTTTCTGGAATCCTTAATCTAGCACACTTATTATTTTCTTTCTGCACACACACACACATCTTGCACTCTACAAAACAATCAAACCCCAAACTTTTCACCTTGCCATTGTGAGTAATCTTGTTTCATGCCCCAAAAGAAAAAGGGTTAGTCTACACAACACTACTAAACTAGTTCTCTCAAGCAGCCCAAAGATTTTCCAGTCACGAATGCCTATCTATTCCCAGCCTTCAACTTCCTCCTGGAACTCTTGCAGCAATTTATGTGACCAGTAACATTCCAGAACACACAAGAAAACCTTCTTATCTTACTCCAAGAAACGTCATGGTTTCTGTTCTCGCCCTGAAAGTTAATTTCCAGCTAACTTCTCAGACTCCTCTCCCGAGGCAAATTTCATTTCTCTTTTCACCACCTAAACCATTGCTGAGGATTCCATAAAGATCCAACTCCACAAATCGCTTTACGTTCTGTGAAGGCTCTTAATTTCACAGTGACACCACCTTCTTCATCACACATTAGGTTCAAACAAACCTGAACCCAACCAACAAGCAACCGCGACTTTTTGGAACGGGCTCCTCCTCCTCACTGTATTCTCCACCCCGGGCGTCCTCCTAACAGGAAGTCCGCTCTGGTCCACCAGCAGTTTCGCATTCCAAAGAGGAAGCTTGGGGGCTCATTCGAATATTCGGAACTCCAAGAAGGCCCTTGCCTCGCCCGGGTGCACGGAGAAGGTCGCCCCGGGTGCCTGGGAACACTGCGCTGCAGGTGCACCGCTGTCTTCCGGCGCAGCTGGCCAGAAAGCCCGGAAGGCCGGCAGTGTCCGGGAGATGCGGCCTTAGAGACGCTCCCGAACCCCAGCTCCGCGACCCTCCGCCATCCAGTCGCCTGCCCAGTTTTCCAGCTGTGCCCAGCACGTAGACTCCCCGGCCCTCACACTCACCCAGACACCCGGGACAATCCCCGCGATTCGGCGCCGGGTCCTCTCCGGACCAAAGCTGAGGCAGCAGAGAAGGCTGTGAGGACCCTGCAGTTGGAGTGCCCAGTACAATGCCTGATGAACAGCTTCAAAGACTCAAACTCGGTCTCTCGAATTAGAAAGAATAAGCAGCTGTGAGAGCAGAGCAAGGCGGTCTCTTGAAGTTTGGCATCTCAGCCTGCGAGTTCAGCTAGGATCTCGAAAAGGGGCACGATTCCGTTCCCTTCGGACGCAGGCGCTCCTCGTGCAGCCTCCCTCAGCCTCGGGTCCCCGACAGGGGGTGGGCTCCTGAGGGGGCGTGGCCGTCGCTGTGGGGCCGGGCGGGCAGAGCCAATGGTGGCGGAGCGGAGTGTCCCGCACTAGGCGGTGTCTGAAGGGGGCGGTGTTCAGAGAAGAGGAGGCGGTGTGGCGGGCACGGGGCGGGGCGCGCGGTGGATCCCTGGTAGGGTGGGAGCGCGAAGATGGCAGCTGCTGAGGAAGAGCCTAAGCCCAAGAAGCTGAAGGTGGAGGCGCCGCCAGCGCTGAGGTGAGCGCTGCCGGACGTGGGGAGGAGAGCGCCGGCAGCGAGCCAGGGCCCACGTGGGGCATTGCGCAGCCCCGGCGTGGAGTGGTGCCCCGCCACCTGCCAGGGGCCAACACGCGGGACCTGCCACTCTGAGCTGGCCGCTCGCGGGTCCACGACTCCTCTCAGTTTTGCTCCATTGGCCTCCTCCCGCCCCGGCGCGGCTCGGGCTCTGGCAGCTTTCCGCCAATCAGGGCGGCCGGAGGTGCTTGGTGGCAGTGGAAGGGGGAGCCAGAGCCGGCTGCTGGCACCACGTGCGTGGCTGCCGCGCTGGAACGGGGCGACCCAGCAGGACGGATCCCCAACAGAGGCCTGGCGCACAGCCCCCTTAGCTGGAGAAGGCCTGAGTACCTGTCCTGCTCCCGGGCAAAGAGAATTCTCGGGGAGTTTCTTGGCAAGTGTCAAGGAAGGGGGTCTTGACCTAACTTTTCACAGGCACTCTGAAAACTGGCACCTTGGAAGACCTTCCACACCCCTCTCTGCGTTGCTTTTTGCAAACTGGATGGATGAGGACGGTTGAGTGTTCTGTTTGGTTTGCACTTTGGCGCGCAGTGAAATTCTTCCCCTCACACCTGTTTAACGTGTGATTGGTGCTGCACCTTGTCGTTATAAAAAGTCGTTTGTTAAAACTTGCCTTTCTGGTAAGTTTATAAAAGGGCAGCTGCACCGCCTTTGATGGTTATTTGAAGTGCTCTTCGGAAGGCAGTGATTTTTTTTTTTAGTCTAAAAATAAATGTATCAAACTCATTGAAAACTGCTGAGACGCTACTGATTATACAGACAAAATCCCCTTTCTTCCAAGTCTTTCACTTTGAGAAGGTTGATGTATTCATGCTTGAAAGGTCACCGTGATGGTATTCATTTAGAAGAGAGGTAACAAAATCCCTGCTAGTGCTTTTATTGCATTCCCACTTAAGGATCGATATGCATAACTTATACCAACAGCAAACAAAAATAAGAGCCCAATATGCTAATATTTTTATTTAAAATTTTTTGGAGTAGGAGGGAGGGTCTTTAAAAAAGTTCTGCAGAAATGGAATTAAAGGTTAATGCTTGTTTTTCTTGAACTTTTTGAAGATTCCTTGTAGAGGAAGAATAATGCAAGGATTTTGGAATTGGACATTCCTGAGTTTAAGGCACAGACTTTCCCTACGTGTGTAAAGTATATTCCCGAAAATCACTGTCATCAACTTTCCCCGCTGAATTGAAGAACGTGCAACTCTTTCCTGCTATCATGAAACTCTTAAGATCTTTGATTAATAAAAACAAGGATGTAGAGTTGATGCTGATCACTTTCCACAGTGCTTTCCTGTCACCTTGTTGGACAGAAAGGCAAGAATTATGCCTGTTTTATGGATGAGGATGTTGAAGTCCAAATGAGACCTTTAGTTAAGGAACAGAAATATGAACCCAGGGCATCTGGATGTAAGCTGATGATTTCACTGCATTGTAGGCATATATAAGTATTTGCCTCCTTTTTTTAAGGATTTTTTTTAATTTGAAGAACAGATTTACAGAGAGGGGAGACAAGGAGGAAGAACTTCTGTCCAATGATTCACTCCCCAAGTGGCTGAAATGGCTGGAGCTGTGCTGATTTAAACAGGAGCCTGGAGTTTCTTCTGGGTCTCCCACACAGGTGCAGGGTCCCAAGGCTTTGGGCTGCCCTCAGCTGCTTTCCCAGGCCACAACAAGGGAGCTGGATGGGATCCTGGCTCCTGCATGGCGAGGACTTTAGCTGCTAGGCTATTGCGCTGGGCCAGTATTTGGCTGCTTTTATACCACTACTCAAGATAGGCAGCTTTACTGTGTTTGTGCGTTATTACACACAATGGCAAACACTGTGCTCTTCTTTCATATGTAGATGTGAGGAACTAAACACTTTACATATTATAACTGAAGTATATATTATAATTAGCTGCCTTTATCCATCTGTGCCTATATCTACATACAAAACACGTTTCATATGTCATTAGTGTCAATTTAAAACTGGAAAAATTCCTTAGGCAACTAATACAGTGCCGCTGGTAGACATGCGGTTAGAAGATGACACACTGAGTGTGCCTGCACTGATTTGTTATTGTGTGGAGAGCTTTTGGGATTGACTCTTCTCTTTCATTATACTGTATTACTTTGGCTTTCCAGGTTACAGCATGGTAATTCCTTGAGTTAGACTGAATTCGTTTTTGATGGCTTCCTTGGTGGTCAACGTGTAAACTGCCAGTTTTAGTTGACTCTTGTTTTCAAAATGTCAGGGAAGGAATTTAGGGTTCTAGTTAGGGCCTGTAGAGAGTTCAGGTACCTCTAGGGTGGTGGTTCTCAACCACAGCAGATTTTACCCACCTTGAGGGTACTGGGCGAGGTCTGGGGATATTCTTGCTGGGGAATGCTCCTGACAGCTGGTGTGTTTACTGTTTAATCAGTTTAATGATACTGCTGAACATTCCACAGGGCATAGTGCATCCTCCTATAATACAAAATGTGGCCAAAATTGTCAGTAGTAGATAGCTTGGAAAACTGCAGGAAGGGCAGTATGTGGCAAGCTAGTCTCTCTTGCTCCCACGTCTGTGATTTTTCTAGGCTAGGTTTGCTCTTCAGGATATGGTAGTTGCTAAAGTTGCAGAGAGAATGGGGCTCCAGCATTTTTCTAATGGGTTTGGGGAGAATGGTGAAGTAATTGGATGCTATCCATTAGATGAGGTGCTTGCTTTCTCTCGTTTGATGCTTCCAGCGATCTATGAAGTAGAAGTAAGGATCCTTCTGTAAAACATGAGAACTCAGAGAAGTCAAGAAACAGTTTTGAGAATTCCCTAGATAAAGAGGGTTTGTGCTGACAACCTGCTTAGGATCACTTAGTTTTCTTTCCTTTGGCAATGTCATCCAAAGTTTACTTCTTCGGCGGTCACCTCTAAGAGAATACAGCGCCTTCCAAGGCTTGTTGGGCACACGCCAAGTCTGTTCTTTGCGTTTGTCTTGCAAGTACATGCTATTTTAGGCATGCTGCTGGAAACTGGGTATGTGTACAGAAAGAGGTGAGACGTAGGTACTGTCCTCTATGGAAACTAAGTTTGCTTTGGGAAAATAACACCTCAGCATTCTGAAAGAAGACCAAGAGTGAGCCAGGTGTGTGTGACTTTATTCTTTTTTTTTTTTTTTAAGATTTATTTTTATTATTTTTTTTTATTGGAAAGGCGGATATACAGAGAGGAAGATCTTCCGTCCGATGATTCACTCCCCAAGTGAGCGCAACGGCCATGCTATGCCAATCCGAAGCCAGGAGCCTCTTCCGGGTCTCCCACGTGGGTGCAGGGTCTCAAAGCTTTGGGCCGTCCTCGACTGCTTTCCCGGGCCACAGGCAGGGAGCTGGAAGGGAGCTGGAAGGGAAGCGGGGCTGCCGGGATTAGAACCGGTGCCCATATGGGAATCCCGGGCATGCAAGGCAAGGACCTTAACCACTGCACCACTGCACCACTGCGCCGGGCCCAACTTTATTCTTTTAGGAGAGCTGCCTCTGTTGGAATTGCAGGTGGCATTGTGTGAATGAAGGAGAGAATATAGGGATCCAAGCTTTGTACTGGGCATTTTTGCATGTCATTTTTCTATTTCCCTGTCTCTTAGTTCTTAGAACCTAATTTCAGCTAAGAGTATCTTCTTGTGACTTGTTCACTCATCAAAGCTATGTATATCAAATTCAATTCATCTGTTGTCCTAACTCTGTACCTTTTCCTTCCTGTGGTTCCTGCTTGTGTTCATGGTAACAAAATATAGGCTCACATTTTACTTAGATTTTATATTGCTTCCAAACTGGTCTTTCCATCTGTAATTTCAAATTTTGCTTATCTTCCTGCAATGTAACTACTTATTCACTGTAGTAAGTGTATGATGCTGATGCTAACAAGGGTTGAATTCAAAGCTTCCACATTGTGACTTTTTTTTTTTTAAAGATTTTGTTTATTTTTATTGGAAAGGCAAATTTACAGAGAGAAGAAACAGAGATAGAAAGATTTTCCTTTTGTTGGTCCACTCCCCAAAGGGCCACAATGGCCAGCACAGCCGGAGCTGAGCTGATTTGAAGTCAGGGACCAAGAGCATCTTTTGAATGTCCCTCGTGGGTGCAGGGTCCCAAGGCTTTGGGCCATTCTCCACTGCTTTCCCAGGCCATAAACAGGGATTTGAATGGGAAGTGCAGCAGTTGGGACATGAACCAGTGCCCATATGGGATCCTGGTGCATGCAAGGTAACTATATAGGCATTGAACCACTGTGCCAGGCCTCATATCGTGACTTGTTAGACACTACAGGTAAAGGTTGTTCTGGGTCATGACTTTTAATAAAAAGGAAAAATTGCAGTTCTCCACTCAGAAAATACTGAGCTTTCCCCAATTATTGCTTCCTAACTATTTTAGTTACCCAGGTTTGTTTTAATCTTTTTTTCCATCTCTTTCCTTAGTAACTTGAAGAAGGCAGTACCTTAGGTGACCAAGCAACAGCTTCACTAATTCTAAAACACATTTTTTTTCCATTGCAGAAAACTCTGTAAATTTCCTTTTATTTTTGTAAACAGAGTACATTGTCCTGGAATAGTCTGCAGTGAAGGTTATAGGAGGAAAATATGAGTAAATACCAACTAGAAGAGAAAAAAGATCATTTTGTGTTCTTGGGGTATTACACAATACCTATTTTTAGTAGTTATTTGATTGATATTTGTGTTATAGGGAGGAACTGGTTTCTTGACTAGACCCTATACCTTTAAAAATGCAGTCTAAATCTGAATTTGGTCATTTTTGGATGATAATTCATGCCTTTTACTTGCATTTATAAATTTAAACCTTTTTAAAAGATTTAAAAAATTTTATTGGAAAGGTAGATTTGCTGAAAACAGGAAAGAAATAGAGAGATCTTCCATCTATTGGTTCATTCCCCAGTGATTCCCCAATTCCCAGTGGCTGTAGCTGGTCTGATCTGAAGCCAGGAGCCAACCAGGAGCTGATCCAAAGCCAGGAGTCAGGTCTCCCACATGGGTGCAAAGGCCCTAGGACCTGAGCCATCCTCCCCTGCCCTCCAAGGCCATAAGCAGGGAGCTGGATGGTTGGTGGAGCCGTCCAGACTTGAATTGGCACCCATATAAGATGGTGATGCTAGCAGGTGGAAGATTAGCCTGTTGCTGCCACACCATCCCTATAAATTTAATCCTGTAAGATGAATCTTTTAGTTATAGAGGAAGGAAGAGTCTCCTGAAGTGTTTTGCATGAAGGTGTTCATAAGAACTGTCCCTGAGCATCTTGTACTAGGGTAAAGTGAAAGTGGTAGAGGAAGAGTAAGTCAGAGGAAAGTCTCTCTGGATGGTCCTGGATAACTAGGGAGCAAATAAGGAAGTGCTTGAAACTCAGAAAAGGTGAGAGGGACTCTGGGAAAAAAAAAAGTGAACATTTAAAAGTATGTCTGTGATTAAGATATAAACCTAGATCGAATAAGACTAAATAAATCATGAAGCTGATAAGCTTCTTTACAAACCTGCAATATGGCTGCACTTTTAACATCCTGCCTGTGTGCAAATTATTTGCATATAAGTGGAGAAAAGAGGGAGGATCAAAATTATAAAGAACCTTTTGGTTAGGATGGAAGGCAGGAAAGCATGTTTAGGCACATGGTCATTAGAATCAGACATCTGGGGCCCGGCATGGTGGCCTAGTGGCTAAAGTCCTCGCCTTGAACGCGCCAGGATCCCATATGGCTGCTGGTTCTTATCCCAGCGGCTCCACTTCCCATCCAGCTCCCTGCTTGTGGCCTGGGAAAGCAGCCAAGGATGGCCCAAAGCCTTGGGACCCTGCACCCATGTGGGAGACCTGGAGGAGGTTCCTGACTCCTGGCTTCAGATCGGCATAGCATCGGCCGTTGCGCTCACTTGGGGAGTGAATCATTGGACGGAAGATCTTCTTCTCTGTCTCTCCTCCTCTCTGTATATCTGACTTTCCAATAAATAAATAAATCTTAACAAAAAAAAAGAAAGAATCAGACATCTGGTTTGACTTTTGGTCCTTATTAGCTGGTGATCTTGGGATGATTGCCCACTTACTCCCTTGTCCCTATTTTTTCACCTATAAAATTGATGTAATAATACTGCCTACTTTATAGTATTGTCGAGAGGGATTTAATATGAAAGTAAATATAAAACTAACCTGTAGCAAATCTTCAATAAATGTAACCTGCTTTTATTATAATACAGTCTTATTTTGCTTGACTCACAACTCTGCTCTGAATGCAGCAGTTAGGAATTTGGAAAGGTTGTAGATACCCTCCTAAACAAGGCAAAAAAAAAAAATCTTCAGGCAGCAAGAAGGGAGAGCAAACATGCAGGTAAATTCTGAATGCAGGCACTTGTGGAAATACTTCTGCAGGGGAAACTGGCACGAGACAGTCTGATGAAGCTGGGAGTAGGGTTGGGGCTGGATTAAGGAGAGTTGAACTCATCTGCTCCCGGCTGTTACTTTAAAAAGCTACTGTAGACCTGAAGTGAAGACACAGACATAGCCAAGCTGCCAGATGGCTTCGTGTCAGGAACTGTAATTTCTCGCTATCACCTAATACAAGGACACCAGGCGTGGAGGTCATGGGCTCTGAAAGGGGAATGCCTTACCTTGGAGCCGCTGGGAAAAGGAGGGGTGGGTCAGAGCTTGTGAAAACAGGAGGGAGAGCTTAGAGATGCACTGGGAGGTAAATTCACCCAAGTCTAGTGGGAATAATAAGGCCATTAAAACTAAATATTTGAAAGATTCCTTAAAAAAGATACGAGAAATAACGATCATGAAAAAGTTATTAGTAAAACTATGTAGATATGAAATAGATGGCTTTATAATAGTAATAACAGTTATTGAAATTAAAGCAAAACTTAAATAGATCAAGTTCCGGAAGAGATATGTAATTCACTCAGATGATAAAAGAAACATAATGAGAAATTAAGACATGACTATAAATTGAGGTACTAAGTCTAACTAGGAGTAGCAAAAAAAGGAAAAAGTATAAATGGTGAAGTCATTTTGGAAGAGATAACAGATCCTTTACCAGAATTTAAGAAAGATCAAACTCCTCAGGATGAAAGGACCTTCCATATACTTCATAAGATGAAAACAAAGATCCAAAATGAGATGCTAGAGATTAAAAACAATTATTTGAGAGGCAGGTACAGAGCAAGGGGGAGAGAGATAAGATTACAGGGCTGCATACACTGGTTTCCTTCAAATGCCTGCAGAAGCTGACCAGGGTTGAGCAAGTAGCTGGAAGCAGTCCAGGTCAGCCGCGTGGGAGACAGGAACTCAATTAGTTGAGCCTTCACCGCTAACTCCCAGGGTCAACGTTAGGAGGAAGCTGAAATCAGTAGTCAAAGGCAGGCATTGAAACCAGGTATTCCATTGTGGGACGTGGGTGTCTTAAACATGGGCTAAGTGTCCACTCTGAAACTGTAGACTTTTTTTTTTCTGAACTGTATTGTTACACAGAGAGTCTGGAAATGTAGACACCAACATTTTAGTTATGTTTATAGGAGTGTGTTTCACATCTGTTGTCATTTGGATTAGATTTAGTTTTCACAGAGTTCATCTCCGTGTCACAGTTCATCTCTGTGCCAAAGACTCATGAGCCCAAAGGAAGAGATCTTTCACATATGTATGTGTCAGTTTTGAGAGAACTCTCGTTCTGTCTAGGTTATATTCCATGAGTGAACCAATTTCATCCAGGGTTTGTGTGTGCCTGTGGTACTAGTATACGTGGGGAGCCCATGAGTAATGGCGGGGTTGTAGGGGAAGTATGTGAAGGTAGTAGGTGGGGGAAGCGGATAAGGAAGATCTGTATTCAATGACTCCCGGGTCTTGTAGAGTGAGGGAGATGTTCAAGTTCCTTCAGCAAGAGAAGAATCCCTTATAGAATGTGTAGAAAATAGTAATGCAGGCAACCACCCTTCTCTCCCTCTCAGAAAACCAGCCAGTTTTCTGTTGTCCAGCCAGTCTGTCATCTGTGTGTAACTTTGCTCATCATCCAGCCTGGAAATTGCTCCTTCCCTAGCTGTTTGTACTTTGTACTTTGTATTATTGCAGCCTACAGCTGGTGCAAGTTTTATCTCGCCCACTGCTATTCAAAGTTGGGAAACGAATTACATCACTCTTAATGCCTCATAATTGATCACTTTATTGCAGTAGAACAGGCTTTATATTCTTGTTAGGTGAGTTTGAAGATGCTTTAAGATTTTGTGTGTAGATCCCACATGGTAGCCTAGTGGCTGAAGTCCTCGCCTTGCATGTGCTGGGATCCCACATAGGCAATAGTTCATGTCCCAACTGCTCCACTTCCCATCCAGTTCCATGCTTGTGGCCTGGGAAAGCAGTTGAGGATGGCCCAAAGCCTTGGGACCCTGTACCCACATGGGAGATCCGGACTCCTGGCTCCTGGTTTCAAATCGGCTCAGCTCTGGCCATTATGGCTACCTGGGGAGTGATCCAGCTGACAGAAGATCTTTCCCTCTGTTTCTCCATCTGTGTAAATCTGACTTTTCAATAAAAAATAAATAGATCTTTAAAAATAAATAAACTGAATCTATTAAAAAAGGATTCTGTGTGTAACATGCAATGAAAAATGGGTTTATGCATTTTTCTCCATTGGTGAGTTGATAGAGTGTACCCTTAACTGAAAATGGTTATTTGACCTAATGTTTTTCTTATGACAGAGTGAGCCTGCATGCACAGTCAATCTGGAGCACAGTAAAGACTGAAAAGTGCATCCTGAAATGTTTCTTTCTGGTGACTGTAGTGAGCTTTACCCATGAATGATAATAATTTCTCTTGTATTTTTCCATAGGGAAAATTCCCCTAGAATAAATATCTCTTTGTTACCCAAACAGTAACATGTTATTAAAGCCTTCTGGTTGCTGTTTTATTTTTTATTAATTTTGTTTTAAAATTATTTATGTACTTGAAATGTGTATATACAGAGACTTTTATCCAGTGGTTTATTCCCCAAATGCCCATGACAGTGTAGCTGGGGTAGGCTGAAGTCAGAAACCAGAGATTCAACCAGGGTCTCTCATGTTTGCAACAGGGATCCTCGTACTTGAACCATCACCTACTCACACTCAAGTTATATTAGCAGGAAACTGGAATTGGAAGCAGAATTGTGTCTCAAACCCAGGAACTCCTGGGATATGAGAGTCTTAACTAATACAATTTTTTTAATGTGGTAGAATTGTTTATTTGATGGAGGGTAGGTTTTCTGAAAGAGTGAACACGCAAAAGTCTCAGTTACCTGTCAAAATAGTATATCTAGGCTTTTGGCAATGTAATTAAAATCCCTAAAACTGTGAAGGTCAGCAGTATTTCTCTAACCAATAGATAATATACTACAAAATAATGTTTGTGAGAAGTTTGTTTCTTTTGATTCATCGAAGAGGGGTAACTTGAAAACAAAATACAGCAATAGACTCAAATTCAAATGTCTTAGTTTTTTCATTCCTTTAAATCTGATGAAGCAAAATAAATAATTTTGTTTGTTTGAATTGAAGTTTGAAAGGCCACCTGAGTTATCAAGTAAATAAATTGAAATATAAGGAGATTACTTCTTTCATAAAGAGTTCACGTGTGCAGTCTTTGAAGTTGACTACTCTGGAGATTTGAACATTTTCTTGTTTCATAGCCCTGACTGAGGAAGTCTTAGTTTCCTTCTAAAATAGTATTCTAGAATTGTTCTTCCTCAGCAGAACTGAGACCTCTGTTATCATTCTGAGTTCTTAGTTTTGTTGAAGATTTAAACCAGTAAGTTGTAAATGTGATAGACGTACACACTTGATTACGTATCTGTCCTGACACATTTAGGATGAGCTAACTCAATCACACTTCAGCATGAAACAGCATGTTAAGGCACTTTAAAAAAGGCTGACAAAATTCTGCTTTGTGTTGGTTTTACTTAGCACTTGCTCATCCAGATGTAAGTTTGAGATACTTAATAAAATGTGGTTATATTAGTACATTCAGTAATACTAAATATTTAATATTAAAATCATATTTTAACTATAAAACGGAGTCTCAAAGGGAAAGATTTGGCTTTTTTTTTTTTATTGGTGGGTGAAGTATGAAGTAGTTTCTTTTCTACGTGGTAGGTTTGGCTTCCTGGGGTGTATTTATCCCTGTTTTTGAAAATGCTAAGTGTGTCCTGCAGAGAATATAGGAAATTGTGGATTTAGCTCACTGATCTTTATGTTTGCTCAGCCTCTCCTGGAGGATGGAAGTCCCTTCTTTAGCATCAGTTTTTCCCTATTTGTGTAGCATTCCTTCCTTTTAGTACAAAGAAGGAGAGAAGAGTAGTACATTTTTTCACTAGTGGAAAAAAACTCTAGCGACATTTGACCTGAGTTCTATGTGAAGCTTGACAAAGCTGCATTCCTAAGAATCTTGTTAGTACTCTGTAGTTATCAAGTCAGATCTAAAAGTCTGATTTTCTTCTTGCTATCCAAGATACAGCTTCTTTAACTGATAAAAACAGGTTAAGGCAGATTCTCTCTGGTCTTGTCTCTTGGAGAAACTATTCTGGTGTGACTGCAATGCTGGAGCTGAACCAGTCCCAAGGCAGGAACTTGTTTTGGGTCTCCCGCATGGGTACAAGGTCCCAAGGCCTTAGGCCATCTTTCATTGCTTTCCCAGGTTAAAAGAACTGAGGCCTAGAAATGTTAACCTGTATCAGTAATTATTTATAACTAGAAATTATCAGTTTGCTTTGGAGCTTTTTGATTTTATTTTTTTAAAGATTTATTTATTTTTATTGTAAAGTCAGATATACAGAGAGGAGGAGAGACAGAGAGGAAAATCTTCTGTCCGATGATTCACTCCCCAAGTGGCCACAACCTAGAGCTGCGCTGATCCAAAAACCAGGAGCCAGGAACCTCCTCCAGGTCTCCCACATGGGTGCAGGGTCCCAAGGCTTTGGGCTGTCCTTGATTGCTTTCCCAGGTCACAAGCAGGGAGCTGGATGGGAAGTGGAGCCGCTGGGATTATAACCAGTGCCGATATAGCATCTGGCTTACATGTTCAAGACGAGGACTTTAGCCACTAGGCCACCATGCCGGGCTTGGAGCTTTTTATTTTTTAATGATAAGAATAACAAATTTACAGAAAACATCAGTGTCTTAATAAAAATATTTATTTATTCCTTTGAAAGGAAAAGTTAGAGAGAAAGAAAGATAGAAAGAGAGGGATCTTCTCTTTGTTGGTTCATTCCTCAAATGGACCCAAGAACCAGAAATCCCACATGGGTGCTGGGACCCTTGTACTTGGACCATCTGCTGCTGTTCTCCCAGGCGTACTAGCTGGGAGCCAATCAGAAGCAGAACACTGAGGAGTTGAATTGATATCCTTACAAAACACAGGTGAATGTGATGTCTTACTCCACTGCCCCCCAATGTCTGTTCCTAATTTAAAAAAAAAGACTCTAATAAAGCTAATACCAGGTAATTTGTCTTTAGCTAAGGAAGTAGATCCTGAGAAGTTAAAAGCCCCTAAATTGTGAATATGCAGCACCTTTTACTCATTCATGCTGTTTATATTACTCTCTGAAGGTATAAATTGAGGGCTGCTATAAGGGCTGTCCCTGTGGCACAGCACATTAAGCCTCAGTGTGCAGTGATATGCATGCTGGTTGGAGTCCCAGCTGCTTCACTTCTCCACTTCTAATCCACCTTGCTGCTGATGTGCCTGTGCGAGCAGTGTTGGGTGGACCTAGTGCTTGGCCCCTGGGCTGAGGTGGGAGATGCAGATGAAGCTCCTGGCTCCTGGCTTTGGTCTGGCCCATCTCTTGCTTGTTGTGGGCATTTTGGGCAGTGAACCATAAAAGGGAAGCTCTCTCTCTGTCTCTCTATAATTCTTTGAAATAAATAAATGTTAAAGATATAAATTGAGAAGTCTGATTTCTGTGTGTTAGATAAGTACACTATTTAAAGACATTCTGTGGGAAAGTGTTTTGTAATCTTTTTTAGACTTTTTAAATTTGAAGTTCTCTTATTCACACATAATGTAGTTTTTACTCCAAGAATAAATATTCTCTTATGGGATATAGTTAATGGTATGCTTTACCAATGGAGTAATTCATTGAACTTGGATTTTGAACAGGTTGCATTTTCTAATTAAAACCTTGGGCAAACCAGTTTTGCTTAAGTTTAAAAGTTATGGCTAAGAGAATTATTTTACATAAGTTTTTAAAATAACTTTGGAAGATATAGAATTTTCCTTGATGTTAATGATTTGGATCTTAAGACTTTCGTAGGCTAACAATTTGTTGCAGATGAAGCAGCTCAGTTTTAGTATTTAACAGTGTGCCTAAGATCGCACAAGTCGAACGTATTCAAACTCGAGTCTGTGTTAATATTTTTCATGATTCTCTGAATTTATAAGATATTGTATAAACAACAGCAATCACTAATGCTTTGGACGGGATTAAAAATACTCACTCTTAGTTGCAGGAAGTATACTAGGGGCCAGTATTGTGCCATAGTATGTTAAGCCAGTACTTGGAGTTTTGGACCACATAATGGAGTGTAGGTTCCAGTCCTGGCTGCTCCGCTTAGATCCAGCTCTCTTCTAATGGAAAAGGAACATAAAATGGACTAAGTACTTGTGTTCCTTCACATGGGATGAATCTCCTGGACTTGGAAAACCTGATGGAATTCTTGGTTCCTAGATTTGGTGTGGCCAGCCCTGTCTGTTGTGGCCATTTGAGGAGTGAAGGAGTAGATGGAAGAGCTTTTTTTCCTCTTCCTCTCTTGTCTGCTTTTTAAATAAATGAATACAAATATTTTAAGTGTTCTACATTATTTAGGAAACACTTATTAGTAATCTTCTATAAATAGTCTTTTAATAGTATTAATGATTTAAAGTTCTGGGGGTTAGCACTGTAGCTTAGCAAGCTAAGCTTCCACCTGCGGTGACTGCATTCTATATGCCTACTGGTTTGAGTCTGGATTAGTATACTTCCCATCCAGCCCCCTGCTAATGGCCTGGGAAAGCAGTATAGGTTCGGCTATGTTCTTGGGTCCCTTCATCATGTGGGAGATTTGAAAAAAGTTCTTGACTTCCTGGCTGTGGACCAGCCCATCTATGGTGATTACTGCCATTTCAAATATAGAATAAATAAATCTTTTTAAAAATAAAGTCCTTGGCCTGGCGCGGTGGCGCAAGTGGTTAAGTCCTCGCCTTGCACGCCCGGGATCCCATATGGGCGCCGGTTCTATCCTGGCAGCCCCGCTTCCCTTCCAGCTCCCTGCCTGTGGCCCGGGAAAGCAGTTGAGGAAGGCCCAAGGCTTTGGGACCCTGCACCTGTGTGGGAGACCTGGAAGAGGCTCACTTGGGGAGTGAATCATCGGACGGAAGATTTTCCTCTCTGTCTCTCCTCTTTGTATATCCGCCTTTCCAATAAAAAAAATAATAAAAATAAATCAATCTAAAAAAAAATAAAGTCCTTTAGAAATGTGTTACTATGTGGAGTTGCCAGTGATGAAGTCTTTTTCATTAAAAATGACTGTCAGGCAGGCAGGGGCTTGACTTAGTAGTTCATACACCTCTTGTCCATTGTCAGATGACTTGGGGTTTGCTTGTAGACTCTAGTTTCTGATTCCATTTTTCTGTATGTACAGATCTCGGGAAGTGGGTGAAGAAGACTTAAGTAGCTGGGTCCTTGTTATTCACGTGGGAGTCCTAAATTGAATTTCCACCCTTAACCCCAGCACAGCCCCAGTTGTGACACTGTGAGTCAGCCAACAGACGGAGTCCTGTTCCTAATTTTCAAATAAATGGAAACAAGAAAGAAAAATGATCCATAATAACAATATAAAGGTTAAAATAAAGATCTCCTTAAGGAAATGAAGGCAGTGTTCAGTTAACCTATTTAAAAAAATAGAACCACAATAATTAATTAAATATAACATAATATTGAAGAACTTCACTTACTGCTTAGGCATAGAAAGTGGGAGGGAAATATAGTTATGTGCGTTAGGCACGGGAGAAGAAATACAGGGAGTCAAAAGGAAAGAGTCTGTTCCTGTTTCTGAATTCTGCATGAGTGTAAGTGCAACTTCTTACCCTGAGGTATATAAGGGCGTTTGATGAGAAACTTGTGGTTATTAAGTGAAATACCTCTGGTTGCTAGCATTGTGCAAGGAAAAAAAGCTTTGGATTAGTAATTGGAACACCTGAGTCCCAATGAAGAATTTCATTTTTGTGTTTGCATTTGTTTTGTGAGTAGTATAGACTAACATGGCTTTCAAACTGGGTTGTGACCAATTTGTTAAATAGCTAGTAGTTCATAAAGGGTGAATAGACTAAAAAAATATCATCCCAGTGGTTTATTGGGAACAGCACATAGCCTAGTGTTTGAGTCCCTGTCTCCCACATATTAGAATACCTACATTCAATGCGACTCTCTCTTGGCCCTTGATTCCAGCTTCCTGCCAATGCAGAACCTGGAACTGGCTCAAGGATTTCAGTCCCTGCACATCTATGTCGGAGACTTGGATTGTGTGCTGGGCTCCTGGCAGCTGCCCCAGCCTAGCCCTGACCTTTGAGGGTACTTGGGGAGTGAGCCAGAGGAAGGAAGGTCTGTCTCTTTTTGTATGTGTCATAAACAAGGATGACAACAACAAAACAAAAACACTAAAAAACAAAACCTTAAAACATTACTCAGTGGAACATGGTTTTGGTTATGTATACATACAGGATATTGATTTGCAATGCAAAATGTATTGTTTATAATGAGTTTGGTTTTCTAGCCCTGAGTGTAGTGTCTTTATTTTAATTTTATTTGATTCATGATTTTTCTTGGTCAGGCATTCAGACATGGCTTAGCTTGTTTATTCTGTTCCCTGTGGTATTAAAGTGGCTCACTTGCAGGCAGTTAGCTGATAACAGGTCTAGTCTGGAGGGTCTAGCTTGTCTTTATTTAGCTTGTACTTTGATGAGCATGACTGGCAGCCCTGGCTCAGCTGGGTTCCTCTGTTTTCCTCTCTCTCAGTTTGAGAGCTTCTTATTGTGGTTTCTTCAGTTGGAAAATACATTCATGTGGCAGCTAAGGACCTTAGGAGACCAAGACAGGAGCTGGCAGTCCTCCTAAATGCTAGCTCCGAGTCTGGCATAGCGTCCTGCACCTCAGGTGTGAAACCATAGACTGTGAAGTTTGGGTATTTATGGAAGTCTCAGACTTAATGTGAAAATATCTTGAGCCACTACAGTGATGTTGTATTGTGTAGTGGTAATTAGCTCTAGTTTTGGCTTCAGATTACTGAGGTTTGGATTTCTGTTTGAATTTCTTAGTCTGTAAAATGCTGATAATAAAGTAACCCTTGCCAGGGTTGTTGTAGATTCAAAAGTAGTGTTCGTGGAAATGCATATATAGTGTGGTGCCTGACGCATTGTGTCCCATGGCTCAATAAATAGAACAGACCTTATAAAGACATACCGAGCAATAATTACCCCACTTTTATGTTGTTGAAATATTTGGATATGTGAAAAGTTCGGTCTTACTGGGATAAGGGCTCACTTTTACCTTTGCTTTAACTTACATACATACCTATAGGTGCCAGCAGATACCTAGATAGAATTGTACCCCTCCTAAGACATTGTCCAAGTAAAGCTGTATATAAAGATGTAGATATTTATTTTCTAATTTGTCAGTAACAACAAGAACTTCACTGTGGAGTAAGAAGGACAAGAAAGAAAAATTTGTTTTCCTAATCATATTTTCTCCAACCCTTGCCTCTTCCTCCCTGCCTTTTCCATGATCTCAGCACCATTCACCTCATTTCTCAAGTCCCAAATCCAAGGAGTTTCCATTCATCTAGTGGTACCTCCTACTTAGTCCATCAGCAAGTCCTGTCGGCCCACCTCCATAATAATGCCTTGGCTCCATCTCTTCTCTCTGGCCACCAATGTTTCTGTGGTTGTGTGTCATCTGGGTTACTGTAATCACTTTGAATTCTATCTTTCTGATTTTGTACTCCTAGTCCATTCTCCACACTTCAATCTGGGTCGTGTTTGTTGAAATGACATTATGTAATTTCCTCTATTAAAGCTTGATTACAGAGCCTCCCTGTTAGTCTCCTAACACAGTCAACACTTCACAGCCTTATGAAGTCTAAAATGATCTGTTTGCTGTGGCCACCTAAGGTCTGTACTCTCCCTTGAATTTTGTCACACTAGCCCTCTGGAATGCTCTCTACCTTCCACCACCAAGTCTTCCTTGTCATTCAGTTACCTCCTGGTAGAGAACTTCCCTGACTGCCCAGTGCAGAGGAGCTCTTTATTATGTTGATATTTTAATTATCTGCAAAGCATTTAGGATCATTGAGGTTGTTGTTATGACTTTTCCTGTATCCCCAGAGGATGTAGGTCTAATGTAAATTCTATAAAGACAACACATGTTGTTGTTCTTGTTGAATCTCTCTATAGTCTGGTACAGTAGAGAAATGCTGAATACCTATTTGAAGAGTGGATGAGTAACTCCTAAAAACTTAATTATTAAACAATAAAAATAAGGAAAATATAGAAAATGTATTTCATAGGGTCACCAACAATCCATTAGGAAGAGCTTTAAAAAATAACATTCATTTATTTTATTTGAAAGAGCAGCAGAGGGGGAGGGGAAGCTTTCATCTGCTGGTCTTGTTCCCAAGCTGGGAACTCTATCTTGGCCTTCCACATGAGTAGCAGGAGTTCAAGCACTTGGGTCATCTTTCAGTACCTTCTTAGGCACATCTGCAGAAAGCTGGATTAGAAGTAGAGCAGCAGAAACTCAAACACAATGTTGGTCCTAGGAGCGCCTTTCTTTTTGTGTTGCCTTTATACATTTTTATATTAAAATTCCCTTTCTCTGATGTTCAGTTGTGTAGTTTAAAAGTAGATTATTAGCATTGCATGAAGACCCTTCATATACATGAATTCCAAACAATTTTTTGAACCAAAATAGACTTCTCTTTTATAATTTCTATGAAAAAAATAAACTCTTAGCATAAATAACTGGATAATAATTAAGTATACTGTTATCCCATGAATTGAAAGTTTCTTTGACTTTGTGAGATTTGTATTTCACTGAAAATGAAGAAGCACCATGTGGGTGTGTGCCTGGGAGGGAATTTTGCTAAATCTTACTAAATAAAGTTCAGTCAATCAAATGTTACTGTACTCTTCAAATGCTCTGGGGAAATAGATTGTCAGGTTCCATTTAAAGATTGCATTGTGTTTGAATATGTGATGTTAAAGTGAAATGTGACAAACGAATCTACAGATAATAATTGAAAGGAAATAATAAACTTATTATCTTATATGGGAGAGGGAAAGATTTAACATATTGAAGCTGTGTTTTCTTTGAATAATTTTGTCCATAGTGAAGCTGCCTAAAATTGATCAGCTCCTAAAAACATGAAAACCAATTTGTACTGAGGCACAAGTAAGGTTTTTTCTTGCGTAGTCTAATAAGAACTGTAGCAAACTCCTTTGTGTTTCTGCTGAGGATTCTGATGGTCAAGTGCGGTGAAGTGGTTTGTGGGTCCAGGAGAAGCATTTCCCTCTCCATATGCCCAGCTTCCTAAATTTTACACTGCTGTGCACTACTTATTATAGGGACACAAGTTTTAAGAAGTTTGTCTTTTGGAATATATAGATACCTTTCAAAATGGTTTTCAAAAAAATCTAAAAAGTTATGTAATAAAAGTTTGTTTATAAAATCAATATATGTAAAATTTGTAAGATGGATTAATGTAAAAAAAGCAAATTACACATAATCCTACTTCAAAGAGATAACAAGTAAAAACACTTCAGCATTTACTTCTTTTCCCCCCCCTTTCTGCATATAAGGCATTTGTCTTAAGTCAGTCAAAAATCATACAGGTATATTTATTTGAAAGAGTTACAGAGAAAGTCAGATCTTCAATCTGCTGCTTCACTGTTCCAATGGTCCCAATGTCATATGCTGGGCCAAACTGAAGCCAGGAGCTTCTTCTAGAGCTCCCATTGGGATGCAGAGTCCCAAGGACTTGGACTGTCATCTGCTGCTGTGCCAGGCACATTAGCACGAAGCTGGAGCAGAGCAGCCACTATGCCACTGTGTCAGTCCCCACTCTTTCCATTTCTGTCAGGAGTATTTGCCTACATCCTTAAAAAGTCTATGGGAACATTTTATAATAACTTTATACCATTATTCTGTAATTTAGTGCATGCCTTATTTCTGGCTGTATAGTCAGTCTATAACCAAGTTTTGCTATTGTATACAAATCTTGTTTCACATTTCTCTATTGTTTTTTTAAACTATAGTTTCCTGAAAAATGGAATTACTGACTCATATTTCTAGAAAGCTTTTTGGCAGTGTACTAATTTGTCCTCCCACTAAGAGTGCTTGTTTTATTGCAGCAAACTGATTGTGTTTGAAGAACATTGCTATTATTTTTGGGCCTGAAGTATTAGTTGAAAAGATAAGTGGGTTGTTCCAATCTTTTTTATGCTATCCAAAGCACTTAGCTTTGTGGGGTTAACTATCTATTTGCTTTTCTGGTAGACACAAACCCAAGATTAGACAAAGTAGAATATTTATTCAATACTCTTAACAAGAGAAAACTATTCTTACCCACTTTTCTTATACATTTAAATTGTGAGGTTAATGAAAGTTTAAGATTGCAATTGACTGCTATGTCTAAGGAAAAGGGTTGAAATAAATTGCTTAGAAGTTGAATAGAAGTTGTATATATATACTCAGTAGCTCAGTGCGTGTGTAATGAGAAAGGCTGGGTATGAGGCGGGACATGAAAGGATTAGAAAAAGTATTGAAAGGTTGAAGAAGGCCCAGCACAGTAGCCTAGTGGCTAAAGTCCTTGCCTTGCATGCACAGGGATCCCATATGGGTGCTGGTTCTGATCCCGGCAGCCCCGCTTCCAATCCTGCTCCTTGCTGTGGCCTGGGAAAGCAGCTGAAGATGGCCCAAAGCCTTGGGACCCTTACCCATGTGGGAGACCTGGAAGAAATTCCTGGCTTCTGGCTTTGGATCAGCTCAGCTCCAGCTGTTGGGGCCACCTGAGGAACGGAATCACTGCTGGAAGATCTTAAGAAATATACCTTTACTTTTGTCCCTACCTAATTGACTCTGAATGAACAATAAAACAGGAACACTGTTTGTCATAATATTTTGTGTTTACACCTGCTGAAATGATTTAAATATTTTAAGTCAATAAAAATTTTTTGAAAGTAGTGTAGTCTGGCCTGGTGTAATGGTCTAATAGCTAAATCCTTGCCTTGCAACCATGGGATTTCATATGGGTGCTGGTTTGTGTCCTGGCTGCTCTACTTCCATCCAGTTCCATTCTTGTGGCCTGGGAGGGCAGCAGCGGATAGCCCAGGGCCTTGGGACTCTACCTACGTGGGAGACCCAGAAGAAGCTCCTGCCTCCTGGCATTGGATCGGCCCAGCTCCAGCCGTTGTTGTTACCTGGAGAGTAAACCAGCAGATGGAAGATCTTTTTTTGCGAATCTTGACTTTCCAATAAAAATAAATACATCTTTGAAAGTAGAATTTACTGAGTAAGAATAGGAAAGTTCTGATGATGTTGGATGCTTTTCAAAGATGAGTTGTTGTCTTGCAATGGCTGGAGATGAGCTAAGTCAAAGCTAAGAACCTAAAATACTCTGTGTGTCTTCCTTGTGGGTGCAAGGACTCAAGGACTTGTGTCATCTTCCGCTGCTTTTCCAGGCCGTTAGCAGGGAGCTGAATCTAAAGTGGAACAGCCAGAACATGAACAGGCACCCATGTAGTGTGCTGGCGCTTATAGACAGAGGATTACAATATTGAGCCACTGTGTTGACCACCTCTGAAAATGAGTTTTTAAAAACATCTTCATGGTGTGGTTTTAAGTATTTGAATATTGCAGACCCATATTTTCACTTAATAACAAAGAATTTAGGGTATTTGCTAAAATTACTAAAATTCCAAGTCTAGATTCTTTGTTACCAAAATTAGGTTTTTAATTTTCAAAAGATTTATTTCTTTGAAAGGCATAGAGACAGAGAATAAGGAGAGACAGATCTTCCATCCACTTGTGCTTTTTCCAAATGGCTACAATGGCTAGGGCTGTTCCAGGCCAAAGCCAGGAGCAAGGAGCTTTAGCTGGGTCTCATGCGGGTGAAGGAGTCCAAATATTTTGGTTTCCCAGACCGTGGTTACCAGGGAGCTGGATGGAAAGTTGTGCAGATTAGACTCCAACTTGTTTCTAGTCTGAGGTGGGCCACTTTACCTGTAACATTCCCAGAGCCCCTTCTTCTTCTTTTTTTTTAATCTGAATGTTAAAAAGCACAACTCGGTGTTACCAAAGGTTAAACATGAGCAAAGGCACATTTTTCTTTGTTGTTGCAACACAATATGAACCATAATGTAATTAGAATTGTAAAAAAGACTTTGTATACCGAGGAGGAACTGAATTTTAGATTTCAACGTCACAGTGAGCTATTCATTTACACAGAATTGTATTTGTGTGAGGTCAAAGAGGGAACAGCATGAAAATGAGTGCTTCTGTAGTGTTGGTACTTTTCCTGATCAACAGTTTGTTGGAGAAGCAGTTGCAGGTTTGTTACCTAAGGCCTGAGGCAGCTGAAGAGTCAGAAGGCGCATGAATTCACCTGTAAACAACCCTGAGCCTGAATGTCAGCCAGTTCTGGGGGAAGTGGAGTCTTGAGATGCTGGCTCTCAAAGTGCTGTTGGAAGGGTCTGGCATTTATGTCCTCCAGACAGTGCGGGTAGATATTAAGGCAGCCGTGGGAGCACTGCATTTTGGTCATGTCCTTGTTTTTTTGATCTAACTTGCCTTTGGGCCTTTTTTTGCTGTGGTTGAACACCAGCCATATCTGGGTCAGGACAGTCCTGGTGTGAGAAACTGCACAGCGCAAGGTCTTGGAGAAGAGAAGAGGGAGTGCTCCCAGCAACATTGGGGTCAACTCCACCCAGCAAGGAGGAGAAAGAGCTATTTGGACTTTTCAGAGAGCCAAGTTCATGTTAGCTTTAGGATCATGTTTCCCAGAGATGTAATTTGATCAGTGTGGTAATAGTAATAAAGTGGTAGTTAGCATGTGCTAAGGAGTCTATTAAAGATTTTATAAATTTTAATTTCCATAACACCATGAGAAACATGTAATGGGTAAAGTAAGGATGGACAGGTTAAGCACTAGCTCAAGGTCACACAGGAATAAGAAATCAAACTAGACCTTCTCAATCTTGGTGCTCAGGCTGGTCCACAGCCCAAAAGCAATAGGTGAGTTCTGTAAAGAAATGCAAAATCGTGGTCGCTGAGCAAACAGCGTGTTAAACTTGTACCGTTAGTAAGACCCCCAAGAGATCTTGTGTGCATATTGAGCAGCGCCACTTCACACCTTGCTATACTCTGTATTAAAGGCCACACTAAGTAGTTGGAATTCTCAGGATTATTCCTGGTTTGATTTTAGTCCCTGGGCATTATCTGTTAACATTTTCTCACAAGACAAGGAGGTAAACTGAGTCAGCCAGTGTCTCCCGCACTTGAAATTACTATTGAGCTGCTTTGGATCCTTGTATGTAATGCTGAAGAACAACTGACTAATTTTTGTAGACATTTGGTCAAAGACCTGCCAAGGGAGTAAAGCTCAGTAATTCAACAACCTTTGCTCATGGACTGAACACATCAGATTTACAGTCCCCAGCTTCATTCTGGGTAAGCATTTCTCAAATTAAAAAGAACAGTGCTAAAAATAGCATTTTCTAAGGAACTTGAAATCTAGAATATTTTATGTCTTAGAGGGTTAGCAAGGAAACTGGCTTCCTTGCTAATTTCATTTTGTGAATGCAATTATTATGTTGTAAGAGCAATAACAGATAAGAAAGTTAACAGAGCACAACAGCACTGTCCATTGTATAATGGAAGACCCATAGAGTTGTTTTTTTTTTTTTTTTCAGGAGACCCATATAGTTTTAAAATCTCTGGTGGCCACACTTTAGAAAATAAAACCTATGAAACATTTCAGCATGTAATCAACATCAAATATTACCTTTTTTTTTTGTACCGAGTTTCAAAAAATCTGTATGATTTACACTCAGTGTCTTGAGTTGGATATTTTTTCAATGCTTAAGTGAAATGTAGTCAAAACCAAATAAAATTGTTTAGCAGAAGATATTTTACATTGTTTCAGTTTTAAAATTTAAACAAAATTAAATTAAATTTAGCAGTCTCTTCCGGTCCAGTCAGCCACATTTTAGTGTTACATGATGTGTTTCTGATGGAAGTGAGACCTGTGAACTTGATTCCCATCCTATATGGTCAATAAAGAAAGATACTGTGGTCTGGTAATAATACAGATATGGTACAGAGAATAAAGAAATAAAGATTTTGGTCATAAAACATTTACTGATTCCCCCCTACCTAATCTGCGTCCTGCCCACGTTGGAATTTATTTACCTGCCATATCAGTGGTTCACCTTCAGTTTCTTTACACAGTTATTCTACTGAATGAGGCCAGAACCAGAAGTTAGAGTACACCCCTTCTTAGGGCCTATGTCCCTCCAGATGCCTGTTTCTATATAAGTCTGCATACTTTTGGGGAAAATGCAGGCTGGGGGGTAATCGTTTACATGTACAACTGGGATAGCCCGAGGGGAGCTAGTTTTGGCCAGAGGTTATAAAACTTTATATGCCTACCTGGATCACCTGGGAATAGACTAAAAATATCCAAGTCCTGACCTCACCCTTCTAGGTTCTGACACTCAGAGGGTGAACTCCGGACACAGTCCATATTAAATAGGGAGCTCTGTTTCTGAAGTTAAAGAATGTACGGGACCACTGGACTCGGCTGTTGACTTTCAGAGGCTGCGAACTGGAATTCAGGGCGTTCCGCTGCAGCCATCAAGCGTTCCATCTTCCTCAGGCTGGCGTTTCCCAGGCTGTTGGTTTCTTTTTGACTCATGGGTTAACCAGCTTAGGCTGTTAAACCATCCGCGGAGATTCTCAATGACAGCGTCCCTTCCCGAGCTTGCCGAGGTACACGGTGTGGCCATGTGACTGCCAAGCCAGTTGCCAACGGCGCGGCCATTTTTGAGGCTGGCACCCAACCTCGCGCCCCGGGAGCCCAGAGCGGCGGCGGGTGCCGCTATTACCAGAACTCAAGATGGCCACCACGCCCGCTAGCCAGCCCGCTAGTCCGCGCGCCAGCGAGGCAGCAAGAGACGCGCGGGCGGCTCGGCTCAGCGCGCCGCGCCCCGAGACGATCTGCAGCCCCGGGGCCCGGGGCGGAGCGTCCGCCCTCCCTCCGGCCGCGGCCAATCAGGGCGCGGGGCCGGCTCGCCTGGGGCCGCCCGCGCGCGGGGTGTGTGAGGACGCGCTCGCGGTCGCTGAGTGCCTGAGCAGAGGAGCAGTTGCTGTGGTACCTGCTGCTGCTGCTGCTGCTGCCCCGGCGGACGCGGAGCATCGGACGCTGGCGAGGTGGCGTGGGGGCAGAAAGGTGAAACCATGACGTCCGTCAGGTAAGTGGGAGGGCGGTCCCGCCGAAGTGCTGCTTGGCTGGGCGTTAGCCTCCTCGGTGCCGCCCGCTTCTCTTGGGTGGTCTGGAGCCTCCCCGGTGCTGCCGGTACCTTTCCTGCTGTGGGTTCTCTCTGCACTTTTTATCTGGGCATTTTTGCTTCCCTCAGAAGTTTTTTTTTTTAGGAGTGGGGGGTGCCTGTGGCACATGCAGAGCCTTCTTTTTCAGTCAGCGCTTCGCCGAGGTGACCCTCGCCCAGATTGCAAACTTAATTGGGGATATAGTTAATGTATCATTAAGAAATGCGGTTCCCGGCTTCCCCTCGTCCCGGTGACCCCAGGCCCCAGGGAAGGTGACGTGCACCACGTGTGTCCATGCCTGCAGGTCTCGCCTCTTCACAGAATTTCACTGTTGGCCAGAACCAACCTGCAAAAGTTGGCTCTACCCTCCCCCCACCATGCAGGTAGATGGCACCCGATTGTGAAATTGTGTGTGCCTAAAATGTTTGCCTAGGACTGAATTAGTATTCTTGTTCTCGAAGGTCCCATCTGTTTACCTGCTTCTCTGAGATCCACAAATGAAATAAATTTTGTGGGATAGCTGGCGCACAACCCAAGGAATAAAACAGGAGACTTTTCTCCTAGTCGCTCTTGCCGAGTTTTGGAGATTATTTTTTGGTTCATGGCGATAGGGTCATGGGTTTGTCCACTTCCTGCATATAGCCTCGCCTGAATGTTTAACTTAGGATAGTTGAACTAATGATAAACAGACACAGATTGCTTTATTTGCACAGTTTACCGACCTGCTGCCTTTAAAGTAGACCCCGTGGCCTTTATGATCTTAGCGAAAACGAATTCTCAGCACAGATGTGCAGAGAAATGAGTTAGATTTTGGCTGGTGAGCTTCCAGGGTGCGAGTCCTGGCCATTTAACGGCTTCCCCAGGATTCTTCTGACTATCCAAGGTTTAAGAGCAGCTGTAGAACCTTACTTTATGTCAGTGTAGATAAGGTAAAATGTGACTGTGTTGACTTGCATACAGCCTCTCTTAAATTGCATGATTCTGCACTTGTGTCAGTTTGCAGAAGGAGAAATTCGGGAACTGGAATATGGAGACTTCCCAGAAAGGTTTTACAGTAAATTGTATTGGGGTGTGTAAATCTAGCTTTTAAAGCCAACAGTGTTTGAAGGTACATTATTATATGCAATTGTAGTAAATGCTAATTTCCCGATTTCTCCATTTTCCCACTTTGCCTGCCTTCGCAGACTGCTTGCTGTTAATTAGGTGTGCAGGTAGAATGTTTCCTTTGCTACCAGATTAGCTCTTAATGTGGCTTCAGCTTTAATGGACAGTCATCTTCCTGGCTACTTCTCCCTGGAGGAATATTTGTGAGCTGGTGACAGCAGCTGTATCTTTTAATATAAAGTTTGGATGCTTGTTTTCAGAAGATATTTAAAAGTTGACTCGACTGTGCTGTATTTTGACACTGTAGTTGACTGATTATCATGATCATTAAACTTATTACATGCTGGTCTACATTTTACAGTTGATAGTCTTGGAGTACAAAAAGCTTTTTAGATGTTTTCTGGACTAGCAGTTACATTTTACACCCAAGAAAACAGTCCAGGAAAACTTGTGGCTTTTGTGGAAAGTCATTTAGTAGCAAAGTTAGGAGCTGAATCCCCTTCTCCACAATCTAGCACCGTGCGTGATGTGCTTATAAAAACAAGATGCTGCTTAAATTTTCTGAAAAAGCTATTTCTTAAGACCAAAACTATAAAGTACAGTCATGTGATGATGGACTGTATTCTCCACGGTGATCCTATAAAATCGTGGTAGAGCAGAAACATTCCTTTTGCTTAGTGACACGCTAGCCATCATCTTATAGTACAGCCCATCACTCAACAGGTTTGTTGTGAAGCTAATGTGAACAAACCTACTGTGTTGCAATTTGTATAAAAGTGCAACCCAAATAATTAGGCACAGTGTATAGTATGTGATAAGCTACTATGTTACTGGCTTATGTACATATATGTATATACATGTAAATACTATGAATCATTATTTAAGGATGTATTCCTCCTAGTTATTAAAAAAAATCACTGTAAAATAGTATGTGGGATGCCAACAGCAGTTTTATCCCTCTTCTGTTTACCACACATATTCTTGTTTGAATGATGAGGTCATGTTGGGTGACAGACCTGTACTCCTTAGGCTGGTGTGAGTACATTCTGTGATTCTGGTCACAGTACACACCTGTGACCCTTTCCTCATAAGGCATCCCAGTTGTTAACCGATGCATAACTGTATTATGAGGTAGCCAGAGTAACTTTTGCATCCCTTTTCCTAGTCCTATAAGGAACTTTGCTAAGTTCAAGGGTAGGCAGGAAGAATACCAAAATGGGGTGGCTGTATATGGTGACAGTTTTGAATGATTTGGAAATCCTGTATACCAGCCCAGTTCGTAGAGAAGGATTGTGTATAATGAGGTTTTATCACTCTTTAGTTTTCAGTCAATTATCAAGTGCTTCCATTTTGTACTTAGTCCAACAGTAGAAGAGTAATCACAAGTTATCAGCTTGACTTCATGTTAGATGCTCTCATTTATATACCATACTTCAAATAATTGCGTCTAGGTGTGGTAGTGGCAGTATATGACTTTATAGTGACTTTGAAGGAACACAGGGTTGGAAATGTGTGAGGACTGGTGGCCATCATACCAGAGCTTTGGACTTTGAGGAACCATTTTTGGGTTACTGATCTTCAGTTCCTCTTTGTTAATGGTCTGGACTTTTTGTTTCCCATTAGTGAAGTATGTCAGAGTATTGATTCTAATATCTATCCTGTGGTGTGTTGGGTATGTTAAGAATGCTTTTAAATTTTAAAACTTTTTTTTAAGAAAAAATGAAGTATTGGAATGTATATTTTGTGCAAGATTTTCAGAATTAATTCTCTTTACAGCAAGTTTAAAATTTTTTAAAATTTTATTTTCAATTTTGAATTTTATGGTACAATTCTCTATAGTCTGGGATTCCCTCCCCCTCAATTCTCACCCCCAACTGATTTTTTCCCCTGTTGTCACAACAGTACATTCCTTCATAAGAAAGTTACAATTCCATCAGTCTGCTATTTAAGTGTGCCCCAACATTACTGGTACAGACAATGTCAGACAGTCCATCTTGCCATTGTCTAGATGTGTCCAACACTTTCATTGTGAGTCCATCTTTTATTTGAAAGTAGGTATGCATGTTGTATTGTGTCTCACATCTGGATATGGTCGTATCCATTACTCTATCACTACACATTCCAATTTGCATGATCGCTTCCTTGTGTTAGAGAGAAGACATGGTATTCGTCTTTTTGGGATTAACTTATTTCACTGAGTATAATGGTCTCTAGTTGGGACCATCTAGTTGCTAATGGTGTAATTTCATTCTTTTTAATGGCTGAGTAATATTCTATGGAGTAGATATAAAAGATTTTGAAGAAACTGTGGTACAATTTTAAGGCTTTTTATAAATGTAATATGTTTTTCTTGTCAAGAGATGAGCTCTCAAGAGAATGATAATTAAAAAGAAGTGTTTGAATCATTTTTTAGAAAAAGGTTTATTTGGAAGATATAGTTATATGGAGAAGAGAGACAGAGCCATCCTTTATCCTCAGGTTTACTCCGCAAATGGAGGCAGTGGTCAGGTCTGGGACTGCTACCTGATCTCTCATGCAGGTAGCACGGCCATCTTGGGCTATCTTTCACTGCTTTTCTAAGCTATTATTAGGGACCTGGATCTAAAGTAGAGAAGCCCAGAATTTGGACTGGCACCCTAATGGGATGCCTGTGTTGCCAGTGGTTACTTAACTTGCTGGCCTTAACTTCTTAACTCCAGTACTGGCCCCTGAATCTTACGTCTTTAGACAGAAAACAAACTTATCTCTAATTTTTCTCATTTTTCAGTAGAAACTAAAATCCAGCAATGTTAAAACTTGTTAAAGTTCTCATGAATGTTTTCATGCCTTTTTTCAATTGGCACTCAGATCTCTAGGTATGTTTATTCAGTGCCCTTTCAGGTGTGTAAAAAAAAAAAAACAAGGCAGAAACAACTTTTTACACTTTTTAAAAAAACTTCAGTTCTTTGAATTAATTTGCCTAGGGATAAAGATTCTGTTCTCATACATCATAAGTGAGAGAGGGTCCAAATTTTAGCCCCTGAAATGGAATATCCCTAGAGAACAATTATTATTACTCTCTCTGTATGTGTGTATGTATGTACACATGGCATATTTTAAGTGGGAATTTGGGAGATGATAGAACGTACCTAATAAACTGATGTTATTTTCATTTGTATTTAGCATAAAAAATTGAGGGACAGGAAAATATGGGATGTCAGGATTCAAATAGGATCTTAGAGAACATTTTACGTTTTCACTATATTGTATGTTGTATCCAAAGTAGTTATATGTCTTAAGAAAATGGTGAGCCTGGGATAAAATTTGGGTCTTCTGATTACTACTTTATGTACTGTTCACTGAATAACACTGTTTCAAAATAGTCCTGTGAATGTTGCCTTGTTATTCTAGCATTAGTGTCTAGTCTGCTTTTGGGCATTACTTGCAAGTTTGGGTTTTGTGCCAGGCGTCACTGGGCAAGTGGGTTGGGGAGACAGAGAGAGTGTTTGCTGTAGGTTCTAAGGAGCCCTGTTTTTTGGTCTATTCAGACAGGTCAGGTTTACTCAAAGCCTATTCTGGGATTGTGGATAGAACTGTACCCTACATGATGATTCTGGAACCACTTCTTTGGGTTAGGCCTACACTGGAAAATTTATGTGGGCTGTGGGTGGGTTCCCAGTGTATTTTTCTCCTAACACTCAGGACTTTGAGGTGCATCCAGTAGACTCTGCCAAGCCACTCAGATGGAGAACATTCATATGGAGACTAGAATCTGGCTAACACTGAAACTAGCTTACTTGGTTGGCTTGGTTTCTTTTGAGCCTTTAAGCAGAATTTTCAGACTCATTTCAAGACGTGTGTTTTTTATAAGAAATGTAAAATTCAAATTAGCACACAAACTCTTATGATGCTGTGAGATTTCTTCTGAGCCGCTAAAATAAAGTGAAATTGTTTCATTTCTGAAATATTTGAAAGCACTAAACCAGAAATCTTTCTCTTGTATGCAGTGTTGTCAAGTGCTGATGTTCATATTTATAAATAGGTCATCTTTGTTTGAGAAAAGTGTACAAGGTTTTCTAGCTTTAAATCTTTCTAGCCACAGTATTGCTACATTAAACACAACTGTAGAAGATAAAATGGGAAGGAACCAAATGATTGTCCAGACTCTTTGCACTTTAACTCTTCCCTGCAAAATTGGTTAACAGCTGTATCCTTTATGTCTTGCTACCTCCTTTTCTTATTTATTTTTACTAAGAAGAGCAGATCTGCAGAGTGAAGGAAAGACAGAGAGTGAAAGATATTCTGGCTATTGGTTCACTCCTGAGATGGCTGCAAAGGCCAGAGCTGAGCAGATTTAAAACCAGGAGCCAGGAACTTCTTATTGGTCTCCCACATGTGTTCAGGGAACCAAAGACATGAGTCTTCCTCCTGTGCCTTCCTAGATCTCAAGCAGGGAGCTGGATCAGAAATGGAGCTGCTTGGACTAGAACTGGTGCTGATATGAGCCACTGGTGCTTGCAGGCAGTAGATTAGCCTGTTGGGGCCCATGCTGCCCCCCACCTCCTTTGTTTTAAAATATTATTTAAAAAATATTGTAATAAAGCCTAGGTATGGATCTTTAATTTTAAGTAGCAAAAATAGCATGTAAATAAGATATCCCTATCACAGTTTGCTCAGGACAGTCCTGGATCATGCCCATTGTCCTTATATAATTATTACCAACTTTTGATTCTCAAAAGTGTGCCATTTGGATGATAAATTATCTGGTTCTATACCTGTGTAGTATAATCATTGTTGTAATGATGAGTTTTTGAGTATTGAAATGTTCTCCATTAGTCGTACTTTTTTTCCCCTCAGTATTTGAGATAAACCAGCTGGTAGAGTACCCAACCACTGGCTCACTCTACCAAATCAAATGCTTGTAAATGTTTAGAGCTAGGCCCAGGATTGGCCAGGTCTAGAGCCATGAGCTGGGGGCATAATTCAGATATTTCATAAGGATGTTATAAACCCAATTATCTGAGTTATCACCTTTTTGTTTTAGGTTTTATTTATTTTGCATTACAAAGTCAGATATACAGAGAGGAGGAGAGACAGAGGGGAAGATCTTCCATCCGATGATTCACTCCTCAAGTGACCGCAACTGGCAGTGCTGAGCTAATCCGAAGCCAGGAGCCTGGAAATTCTTTCTGGGTTTCCCACACGGGTACAGAGTTCCAAGGCTTTGGGCCGTCCTCAACTGCTTTCCCAGGCCACAAGCAGGGAGGTGGATGGAGGTGGAGCTTCCGGGATTAGAACCGGCGCCCATATGGGATCCCAGTGGGTTCAGGGCGAGGACTTTAACCACTAGGCCATGCCGCTGGGCCCCTGAGTTATCACCTTTTGCTTCCCAGCATAAACATTAGCAGGAAGGTGGAGTCAGGAGCCAGAGCTAGGAATTAAAGCCAAGTACTTCAGTGTGCTATGTGAGCATCTTAACTGCTAGGCTAAATGCTTTCTGCATGACCTTTTTATTGTTTTATGAGAGATTTCTGAGTGCCTAAATTCAGGATATTGAACCAGAGAGACAATAGGATAGGAAGCACAATATGATTTATTTGTTGTCTGCCCTTTGGCAGTTGTATCACCTGGTTGAATCTAGTTTCTACTTCTGTTTGAGTATTGTGAGGATTTATAAGACAGAAGTTATGGAAATGTGGCTTGTAAGGCCAAAAATGCCATGCAGATGTTAGTCATTATGCCCTATATGGTTCCTGAAAATTGTATTTAAAATGAATAATTTTACCTAATTAGGGGGCTTTGCCATTTGTTGGAGTATTTGCAGTTTTTAGAAGAGCTGGGCCCAGCTCCAGCTTGTTTGGCCATTTGGGGAATGAACCAGAGGTTCTCTTCTCTCTCTCTCCTCCTTTCCTCCCTCCCTGTCTATCCCTTTCTCTAGAAAGTCTTCTTTTCAAGAAATACAATAAGTCTAAATTCACCATATTTCTGGGTTAGCAGTAGGAAGCCGGCACTCCTAGTCAGCCACATGATCAGGGAGGTAAACAACTCCACTTGAATGTGTGACTAGACTTTCTTATGTTTATTCAATAAATTTTCATTCAAAAATGTTTTTATTCAAACTTTTTTATTCAATAATTTTTCATATGGGTAGGTTAGATATATTAAATGCATTAGTAGAGACTGAAAGTTGTTGGAAATATGCCGGAGGCCAGCTGCAGCCAAGTTTGAAACTCGAGAATGGTGTGTGGAGTAGGCGTAAAGAGGAAAGAAATGGACCACTACAGTTTCAGGACCATAATGGACAATGCAAGAAAGCTGTCCCCTTTATTTATACAGAAGCAGCCGCAAGCTCTGGCACAGACTTTTTACCTCATGGTCAAGTGGGTGTTTCCAAGGATAATTCTGCCCTTTGTTTCCTCTTAAAGTTTTCAATAGACAAGCATATCAATCAGTAACATTCCTATTACAATCCTTAATGTACAGCTTAATCTTGAATCAGTTAAGGGAAGAAATGCATCACAAAAAAGGAGGAACCTAAACATCAAGGAAAGAATGAAAGAAACCCTAAACAAAGATCCCTTGATTAGCATAAAGTCAATGGGGATAGCAGAGACAGAGACAGCATAAATTGTAAAAGGTCCCTTTGCAAGATCTCATCAGCAACATCAACTTCCAAGCTCACATTGATAGTAAACACCAACTCCACAGCAGCAAACAATGCCTTATAGTTTACAGAATTCTCGGGGGGGGGGGGGTGATCAGGTGTCCATGCAAAGGGAGGTGGAACCACCTTCAGGTGGTTGTAGAGACATCCACCAGGCCCTGCCATGCAACGGGAAATTTCTTGCAGCCCTGCCTGCAATGGAACCATTTTCTCCACACCTTCATTTCCTCCGCGTCCACTGTACAGATCCCAGCAGAAATATGCTGATGTTTTTATGGGGGAAGGATTGAAATTTCAACATGTAAGTATGCTGAAAAGGAAAGATCCAGTAGAAATTGAAACAATAAATGATGCTAAACAAAGGGAAGAGATCGGTGTCCTTCTCTCTTTAATAAGGAGTCTAGAGTCCAGATGGTAGGTTTGACTTTGTGTAGCCCAGAAGCTAGTCTGTTTACTTTTTAGAAACTTGAGAACAGTTACATACAGTGAAGTCACAGTTCTGGCTCATTAAGTTTTTATTGAAGGTAGACACATGCACGTACACACCTACTTACACAATACACTCTTACATGAACAGCTCCCAGATTGAAGTCTAGAGCATTTTCATCTACTCAGAAGTGAAGTTCTCTTTGCTTTTTTCTTAGTTAATAGCATTTCCTTCCCTACTTACGAAACTACTTTTTCACTTCTATTGCTATTGATTAGTTTTTCCCATTCTGGAACTTTATCAGTGGAATTATACAGTTGAAGATTGTGTCAGATTGCCTTTGTTCAGCATTGTGATTTTGATACTGACCCATTGTGATGTACGCATCAGTGGCTTGTGCTGAACAATGTTCTGTTTCTGTGTATGTAGCAATAGTTCTGAAGTTAATGAACTTTGGATTATTTGTAGATTTTGGTTATTCTGAATAAAGCTGCTATGAACATTCTTGAATAAGTCTGTGTGATTTTGGGCAGATATTTCGGAGTAGTATTGGTTTGTTCTGGGGTAGATTTCTGTTTAACCCCTATTTTTTTCCCCAAAACAGAACATTTAATATACATTATGTTCTCACTAGTTACTGTTAGGAGAGTTGCAGTTGTTTAACCTCGCTGAAAATGTTTAGCATTTTCTATTTTATTTTAGTCATTCTGGTGAATGTGTAATTGCATTTCATTGTGGTTTTAGTTTGTATTTCCTGGGTAGCTAATGATATTTTGATAATTGGCCATCTATCTTTCTTTGAAGTGTTAGAGCAAGCCTTACCTGCACAGGTGAGTACTGGTTTGGCAGTGGTTTGACTCTTAACCACTTGCGCCACCGCGCCGGGGATGGTTTGACTCTTAACGCTACACATTCATAAAGATTGTACTTCAGTTTTTTTTTTTTTGTAAAGATTTATTTTTATTATTATTATTTTTTTTTATTGGAAAGGCGGATATACAGAGAGGAGAGACAGAGAGAAAGATCTTCCGTCCGATGATTCACTCCCCAAGTGAGCGCAACGGGCCGATGCTATGCCAATCCGAAGCCAGGAGCCTCTTCCTGGTCTCCCACGCGGGTGCAGGGTCCCAAAGCTTTGGGCTGTCCTCAACTGCTTTCCCGGGCCACAGGCAGGGAGCTGGAAGGGAAGTGGGGCTGCCGAGATTAGAACCGTCGCCCATATGGGATCCCGGGCGTGCAAAGCGAGGACCTTTAACCACTTGCGCCACCGCGCCAGGCCCGTACTTCAGTTTTTGAAATGTTTTCCCAGACTAGCAGTAAGGAGTGTCATACTTTGTTGTCATCCTGAGCAGCTCCCACTTAGCCACATAGTGAGGAAGGTAAACTCTGTTGTATTGTGTGGCCAAGCTATCATGTTGGGTAGACTAGATACAGTCTGTGCATTTTCAACATATATTTTCAGTTTCATGGGTGTCCCTGCATGGTAAGCTTAAGGAACATCTGTATTTTGATTGGATTTTCATTTTATCCCTGTTTGCACGAGTTCTTTTTATATTCTGGAAACAGATTATTTGTCAGAGATGTCAGATTTTATACTTACACACAAGAAAGCACACAGATGTTTTTTCTGGTCTGAGCTTGTCTTTTTTTTTAAATGTCTTTTAAGGGTAGAAGTTAAAATTTGAACAAGTTGAATTTGACTTTTTCAATTTTTACTTTTTAAAGATCTATAATTATAGAGAGGAAGTGAGAGAGAGACAGACAGAGAGAGAGATCTTCCATTCACTGGTTCATTCTTCAAGTGGTTGCAATTGACGGGACTGGGCCATTATGAAGCCAAAACCAGGATCCAGCAGTTCCATCTGGGTCTTCCGAGTGGGTGCCTCTTTTGCTGCTTTCCCAAGTTCATTTTCAGGGGAAGCTTTATAGTTTCACCAATCATATTAGGTGTATGATTTATCTTACATAAAATTTTTTTCAGAAGAGTTCTCAGGTAATTGGATAGATGGATATGGATCTTTTGCTGGACTCACTATTCCATTCCATTCATAAATTTGTATATCCTTAGATAATACTATCTTAATACAAATATTAATCTTTGTAAGATTAATATTTAGGGCCCAGTGTGGTATCCTAGTGGCTAAATTCCTTGCCTTGCACATGGCGGGTTCCCATATGGGTACCAGTTTGTGTCCCAGCTGCTCCACTTCTCATCCAGCTTCTGCTAGTGGCCTGGGAAAGCAGTCAAGGGCAGCCCAAAGCCTTCGGACCCTGCACCTGTGTGGGAGACCCAGAAGTGGCTCCAGACTCCTGTTTAAATCAGGGCAGCTCCAGCCATTCCAGCCACTTGGGGAGTGAATCATTGGACAGAAGCTCTTCCTCTGTCTCTCCTCTCTGTAAATCTGTCCTTCAAATGAAAAAAAAAAAATCTTTAAAAAAGGAGGCAAATACTTTTATTGGAAAGGCGGATATACAGAGAGAAAGATCTTCCGTCCGATGATTCACTCCTCAAGTGAGCACAACGGCTGATGCTATGCCGATCCGAAGCCAGGAGCCTCTTCCGGGTCTCCCAAGTGGGTGCAGGGTCCCAATGCTTTGGGCTGTCCTCAACTGCTTTCCTGGGCCACAGGCTGGGAGCTGGATGGGAAGTGGGGCTGCCGGGATAGAACCGGCACCCATATGGGATCCCGGGCGTGCAAGGCGAGGACCTTTAACCACTTGCGCCACCGCGCCGGGCCCAGGAATTCAAGTGGTTAGACCATCAACTGCTACCTCTAAGACTCATTAGCAGGACGTTGGATTGGAAGCAAAGATTGGATTTGATCACAGGCACTGTGTGACAGGATAGAGGTGTTTAGGCCGCAGTTTGAACCTGCTGAGCCACAAGGCTCACTCTTGCTGTCATTTTTATTTTCTTCTACTCTTTCAGATATAATCTACTCTTTTTTGAATCAGAAGCTTAGATAATTGATTTTGGATCTGTTATTTTCTAATATGTGCATTTCCTATATAAAACATTCCCTTATATTACTTTATATTTCCATTGTATTTTATCTACAGATCATTTAGAAGTTTATTGATTTCTTAATATTCATGGATTTTCAAATTATTTTTAAAAGCTGTGTTTCTATTCTTGTTTTATTCACAGAATGTATTTTTTCCATATTATAATCCCATCTGTGGTATATAACTAGAGAACTTACTGCTTATGATTCAGGCCTTTGATTCCTACTAAGATTATTTTCTTGTCTTGGTTTGGCTTGTGGTCTCTTTTGGTTAATATTATGCATTTTGAAATCTTTGGGATTTTTTTCAGTGTAAATGTATTGTACAGCTTTCATTTAATATAGTATAGAATGTTGAGTTTAGTGGTGTGTAAATATCAGTTTTGTCAAATGAGTTATTGTTTGTTACTTGACATTTCTGTTATTCACTATTTAAAACCAAATATGTCAAGGTTAATGCTTGGTGCAGCAATTAAGATGCTGTTTGGGATGCCTGCACTGCATATTAGAGTGACTGGGTTCAAGGTCTGCCTCTGCTTTTGAGTCAACCAGTGGGAAGATCTATTTTTCTCTTCTTTGTCTTTCAAATAAAATGTTTCCCCTTCTTGCCCCCTGTAATAAAATGCAGGAAGGATTCAGAAAATCTCAGTGCATTGGAATATTTACAAAGCTGTATCTCGTATAATTTCAGAACATTTTCATCACCCAGAGATAAAACTTGGTACTTGTCCACAGTCATTCTCCGTTCCCTGTCCTGTCCCTCAGCAGCCACTAATCCAGTTTGTATCTCTACAAACTTGCCTCTCCTAGGTATTTAATTATTAGAAATGTATGATATTTGGCCTTTTATATCAGACTTTTTTTCCATTGAGTATGTTTTCAAAGTTAGGTGGTAGCATATATCAGTATTTCACCTGTTCTTGTGACTCAATAATATTTAATTGTGTACTAATGTTTGTTTACCCATAGATATTTGGTATTTTCACTTTGTGACTGTTATCAGTAAAATACATGGGTAAGTTTTTGTGTTGCCGTATGTTTTCGTTTTTCCTAGAAGTGAGGTATTGGGTCATATGAGCAATCGCCAAACTTTCCCCAAGTGGCTGCATCATTTTATATTCCCATCATCAATGCATGAAGATTCCAGTTTCTCGGCATTCTTGCTAGTACTTGCTTTTGTTGCCTTATTTTTTTTCTGAGAGGCTTCTCTCTGCCTGTTGGGACATATCCTGCACTCTCAGCTAGGCTTACTTACCACTCCTAATAGTCTTCTCTATGCTTGCTAGCAGAGTTTCACAGTCAGAGGAATTGCTTAGGGCCTTCTCACATCTTTCTTGAGCTTTCACACTGCCCTGGGCATACGCCCTTGGCCTCAGACTTGATTTTGAAGTTTAAACAGAACTTTCAAAACTAACTGTGGGCATTGCATTCCCCCATTTTTCCTTTTTATGCTTTTTTAGGTTAGAATGTTTGCTCCAACTGTTTCAGGCAGCTGAGATGTTAAACAATTGCAGCTGGTTGTTTTTGACAAATACCCTTGGGGAAAAGGCTGTTAGCACTGAGCAGGCTCTGAATCAGGTCAAATCACAGGAAGCCTTGGGAGTGGGTTTTTCAGGGAATTGCCAGTCCACTGAAATACTCGTAATGTTCTGAAAGTAGAGCTTTGAAAGAGCTCTAACTGCTCTGTTCTCTCCAGGGGCTGCTGGGCTGGAGGACTTCAGTGTGTTTGAGTGCTGTTGCTTTTCCAGGCTAAGCTGGAGCTGGGAAAAGGTGAAGGGGAACAGGGCAAGTTCAAATGCGCTGCTGTTAATGAGATTCGTCCATGCTTACACTCTTTCCTTTATTTTGTATTACCAATTTCTGATGATTTATTTATATAAAGTGAGGAGTACAGCATAAAAATACTATTAAAACCTCATTGATACTTTCAGTAGACTTTCTAAAAATATAATGATGTACACAAGTGCATTTATCAAACTGCATGTCGTGTCAGATGTCTGCAGAGGGACTCTCAGCATGACCTCATTCATCTGAGGACAGGGAACGGCTGCTCTTCAGATGTGCACATTCGTGTACTCATCCAGCATGGTCAGCCCTCTGCTTTTTGTGACTTCTTTGTGTTTTATGAATGTGTGTCCAATTGTGAGTTTCTTTCAGCAACATTTATCTTTTTCATCCACTAGCCAGGGGAAGAGAATGCAGGCCCTGCCGATGATTGATTCCACTCATTGTTTGGGGAGGGTTTTCTGGTGCCTCTTCTGTCATCGTATCTGAAATCACATGAGTTTCTCTAGCCTCTGTTTTCTGCACATTTTGCTGAAGTAGAGTTTTGAAAAACAGCCACAAACTTGTCTGTACCCCGGAAGAATCTGTTATCACAGATAATCTGCATGGAGATTGACCGGCTGTCCAGCACTTGTCCATTGGAGCTATCAATTATCTTGTCTCCAATTCCTTGCTTTGAGTGTCTCTCAGCTGTCTTTTATGAATAAGTGCTTCTGAGATTATTGCAAATCTTTGGTGAATATTTAAAGTCTGAACAGGTTGATTGATGTATGACTTTTGCTTTGTTCTTTGTGTTTTTAAGGAAGAGAGGATTTTGCAAGTCCATACTCTGCCTTTCTCAATGATGTCATCCTAATTGGTTTTAGACATTTTTATATCTATTTTTAAATCCTTTTATTCCTTTTGAAATATTGCATGGCTCACAAGAAGCTGCAGAAATAATAGAGTTCTACAGCTTGCTTGGCTTCCCTTGATGATTGCCAAAACCAGGAAATTGGCACAGTACTGTTAAGTTTACTGTAAACTCTATTGCATGTTCATGTTTTTATATACCCTCTTCTTAATTTAGATAGTGATGATATATATATAATTACATATTAAAAATCATTTCCAGATTTGTGCAACTATTGCCATAAGCAGGGTACTCAAACTGTTTGGTCATCTCAAAAATTGTGAATCCCAGGGCCTATGGAACTGTATCATAAAATGATAATAATAATAATAATAAAAATGAAGAAAAAAAATTACCCCCGCAGATATGCTAATCCTCTGATGTCTATTGATCTGTCACTCTGATTTTGTCAGTTTGAGAGTGTTAGTAAACGGAGTCGTATTGTTTGTAGCCCAAGGATTTCTTCCCCTCTTCATTCAGAACAATGGCTTTGAAATTCATGTAAACTGTTAGATTATAGTCTGTTTCATTTTATTGCTGAATGGTGCTTCATATATGGATGTACATGTTCATGTTATATATTCACTTGGTGAGCCAGTGTTTTGCTACTGGAAATGCAAATGAGTGTGTTATAAATGTTTATGTACATATTTCTGTGCAGTTTTACTTTTTCCAGGAGACAGATTCAATAGTTTGATTCCTTTTTTTCCCCAGGCTTGTCAAAGGAGGAGTGTTAAAATCAACAAAGATTTTGCAGTGAGGCATAATGATGGAAATAAGTATTAAATATGTATTAAAATGATGAGAGACAAGGCTAACTGGCTTGCCTCCCATTGAGACTGACTGAGTATTGGTTACTGGTTCATTCTTACCACCAGTTGGGCTTCTTTTTAAGGCACCACTTATGGTAGGTTCTGTCTTCTCCTTGGTCTTCAGTCATACTGTGATCAGTTATGGAAAGGAACTTTATCAGTCTTTTAAATGATTGATACTTACAAGGATTCTGATATTTTACTGCTGAGGCCTGGTCATAGCCATTCACTGCTTGAGTGATGTGCTTGTTTGGATTCTTGCAGGATCTGGTGTGAATTTTCTAATTACTCTGAGTGGTAGACTGTCTTATTAGCTAAAAAGAATTATCTAACATGTTTACTGAGTCAGTAGATTAACAGTATTTTTCTAAAAAAGGAACACTGAAATGAATAATTTTTAATCCTTCATTATAGACTACTATGAAAAAAATTACCTGGCCAGCTTTCTTTATTACATATTACATCATTCTCTCTAAAAGTCATCACTTTTTTTTTTTCCTAAATGACTTTGTTCTACCTTTATTATTATTGTTTTAGGTTTATTTGTAAGGCAGAGTGACAGAGGGAGAGACGGGAGATAGGAAGAGATCTTTCACCTGCTGGTTTACTCCTCAAGTGACCTTGGTGGTTGGGGCTGGAGCAAGTACACGCCAGGAGACAGGAACTCTGGCTGTCCTTCGTGGGTGGTGGTAGTCCAAGTACTTGACTTCCCACTTGTATTAGCAGGGAACTAGAGCAGGACTTGGGCAGTTGGGGCTTGAACTGATGCTCTGAAATGGGACCCAGCATCACAGGCAGCCACAAAATCTACTGCATTGCAGGACTGACCCCGTGCTACCTTCCTGTAATAGGAAATTGGTGGTTTAATTAAATTAGTATGTTTGGTTTATTTTCAGGCTAATAAGAAAGAATTTATTTTTATATTTTGTATATTTTACATATCAGCTTGTTTTCAGAGTTATTTCTAACTTGAGTTTGTGTTTTGTTTTATGTTTTTTAGTGAGAATATTCTCTTTGGAATGGGCAATCCTCTTCTTGACATCTCCGCTGTAGTGGACAAAGATTTTCTTGATAAGTGAGTATTAAACGCTTCCCATATATAGGATGGAATATACCTGTCAAAGGAAATTGAATACGTTAGGACTGAATTTACCATTAACGCCTCAGTTGCAAAAAAAATAAGGAATTTAAATCTGTTATAAGCAAATGTCATTTTTGAACAATACACCATAATTTTATCAGGAAAGCATTTTTTGTTTTTAAAGATTTACTCATTTATTTAAAAGAGTTACAAAGGGAAGGGAAATACAGAGAAAGGTCTTCCATCTCTGAGTCACTCACTGGATGGAGGCAACAACCAGAGCTGGCCTGTGCTGGGTTGAAGCCAGGAGCCAGGAGCCAGGAGCCAGGAGCGAAGGGCTCCTTCCCAGGTCTTCTACAGGGCACAAGGGGCCCAAACATGTGGGCCATCTTCCATTCCTTTCCCAGGCATTAGCAGAGAGCTGGATCAGAAATCAAGAAACTGGAAATCGCACTTGTGCCCATATGGGGCATGCCAGCATTGGAGGCAGTGGCTTTATTCTCAGTGCTACAGTGCCGGCCCCAGGGAAAGCATTCTTTTATTTGTGTCTATTATTCTCACTTACTTTTCTTGATATACTTTAGAAGGAGGAAGAGTATTTGGCTTAACGGTTAAATTCCCTTTTTTTTTAAAAAAAAAAATCAACTATTTATTTTAAAGAGCTACACAGAGAGAGATAGGCAGAGAAATAAGAGATCTTCCATCTGCTGGTGCTTTCCCCAAATGGTTGCAATGGCCAGGGTTGTGCCAAATTGAAGCCAGGAGCTTCATCAGGGTTTCCCATGTAATTGACAGGGGTCCAGGCACTTGGGTCATCTTCTGGTGCTTTTGCCAGGAACATTAGCAGGGAGCTGGATTGAAAGTGGATTAGCTGGGATGTAAACCAGCATCCACATAGTGTATTGGCATCACAGATGGTGATTTTATTTATTATACCGTAGCAGTGGCCCCCAAAGTTTTAACTGTTGTGTGTGTACTCTGTAATGATACCATAACGTAAATTGAAGAAGAAAGCAAGGTGATTACAGAGGATAGGAAGAATTTGTAGGATATTATTTAAAGGCCAGAAATCTTCATTATTTCCCTCTAGTATTTTTTTTTTAAGATTTATTTTATTTTTATTGGAAAGTCAGATATATAGAGAGGAGGAGAGACAGATCTTCCATCTGCTGATTCACTCCCCAAGCAGTTACAGTGGCTGGAGCTGAACTGTTCCGAAGCCAGGAGCCCGGAGCTTGTTCCAGACCTTCCACATGGGTGCAGGGTCCCAAGGCTTTGGAATGTCCTCAACTACTTTGCCAGGCCACAAGCAGGGAGCTGGATGGGAAATGGACTGCCAGGACATGAACTGGCACCCACATGCCATCCCAGCATGTGCAAGATGATCACTTTAGCTACTAGGCTGCATTGGGCCTTCCCTCTAGTATTGAAAAAATAATTTTTTTTGTTTTATTTTTTAGGATTTTTTTTTTTATTATTTTGAAAGGGCTAAAGGTTTTTCCTCTGTTAGTATATTCCCTAGATAGCTATAGCAGCTAGCACTGAGCCAGTGTAAAGCTAGAGCCAGGACTTCCACAGAGTGTCCATGTAGATGGCAGGGGCCCAAACACTTGGGCTGCCTTCTGTTGCTTTTCCCAAGGTGGTTGCGGAGGGCCAGATAAGATGTGGAGCCATCAAGACTCGAATCAGTACTCAAACAGGGTGCTGATGTTGCAGGTGGCAGTTTTATCTGCTGTAGCATGCTGCTGGCCTTTCATTAGTAACTTTTTGTTAGCCAAGCTGAGAAATCAGCTTATGCTTATTTACTTAGCTATTTGATACCATTTGGTACATGGAAAAATTAAAGCAATAAAGAAGCATGAATGATAAGGAATGATCTCTTTCTGTTTGTATACCCTAAATTCTGGACCAAGGAAGATCAGTTTTTAAAAATATCAGTATAATACTTACCTAAGCATAAAATTAATCTTTTAAAGACATTTTTAAGTACCCAATTCTTTAACCACCAATGCATTCACAGTTTTGGGTGTTTGTCACCAGTTTCTACTTGAAAACGTGTGTGTTATTTTTCTAAGAAACCCCTTACCTATTAAGCACTCACTATTTCCACCTCTGATGTAGTACCACTTAACAAATATTCATGTGTAACCTTTTGTGTGGAGGTCTGTTTTCGTTTCTCTTGGATAAACACAGAAAATGCATTTACTAGGTTGTATGATAGTTGTGTTTTAACATTTTCAGGAATCACCTGTACTGTTATGCACAGAAATTTCTGCATCGTTTTATACTTTATGTAGCAAATCACACCTTTGGCCAAACTTGTGATTTTCCATTAAAAAATTACAATCTTGTTAGTGAGTTTACAGTGTGGTGTCATTGTGCTTTTGTTTTCAAAAAAGTTTATTTTTGAGAGAGAGGCTTTGTGAGAAAATGACAGACACAGATCTTCCATTTGCTGGTTCATTTCTTTAGATGTTCTCATGTTTAAGGCACGACAAGATGGAAAGTAAGAATTGGGTAACTCAGTCCAGGTCTCCCATGTGTATGGTAGGGATCACAACCTGTCATCTAGGTTATGCAGTAACAGGGAGCTGGAGCCTCGAATCTTGATGACACTCCAGTATGTAATGTAGATATCCCAAGCCATGCTTTTTAAAGCGTAGCTCCCAATGCTTGCATCCATAGTGGTTTTTATTTGTATTTTTCTAATGACAAATGATGTCAATATCTTTTCACATGCCTGTTAGCCATTTATGTGTGTTTGGAGAAATGTCTATTGTAGTTCGTTCCTGTTCCTTAACAGAGTTGTCATTTCTTTGTCAGCTTTTAAAAATTAATTTTATATTCTGTATGCTAGATGCACTGGTTTCAGTGTAAAGACAGTTTGTGTTGGCATGGTACCCAAAGTCTAGAGATGGAACCACATATGTGGACCCCGGGATGTCTCAGGGCTTGGGACATGGGAGCACTGCTGATTGAAAAAGGACACAGGGAACCAAGGAGTATGAATCCAAAGCGCAAAAGGTTATTGTGATGTGTTTCTATACTATGCTTTTTACACAAAGCCAGGATATTTGAACAATGCTAAGTAAAACATTATCACAAAGCAAATCTGCAGTACACATTAAGTTTCACCAGGTAGTTTAACAGAACTAATTTCAGGGAACACTTTCTTCTTGTTGCACGGTATTATTCCTGAATAGGTCAATGGGTGGAGGCTGCATTCCAGCAACTGGGGAAGAATGCAGCTAAGGAACAAAACAGTTACAAGCATAGCCAGCTCCTGGGTGCCTCTCCTATACCAGTTTTCATGCACTCATTCCTGAGGTTTCCAAGGATCCAGGGTCTCCTCTAGTGTTGCTCCTACTTCTGTTGATCCTGATCCAAAAACTCATCATCCCATCCAGGTTGCACATATATACATGCATTACTGGTTTTTATCAAGGACAAAAGCAGTCAGGTGGAGAATGGGACCCTGCACCTGTGCTGGAGACCTGGAAAGAAGCTCCTGGCTCCTGGCTTGGGATCAGCTCAGCTTTTGCCATTGTGGCCACTTGGGGAGTGAATCATCGGATTGAAGATCTTCCTTTCTGTCTCTCCTGCTCTCTGTATATCTGACTTTCCAATAAAAATAAATGAACCTTTAAACAAACAAATCAAAAAAGTACTTTGGGGCCCGGTGCGGTGGCTCAGGGGTTAAGGTCCTCGCCTTGCACGCCCAGGATCCCATATGGGTGCCAGTTCTATCCCGGCAGCCCCACTTCCCATCCAGCACCCTGCCTGTGGCCTGGGAAGGCAGTCGAGGACGGCCCAAGGCTTTGGGACCCTGCACCTGCTTGGGAGACCCGGAAGAGGCTCCTGGCTTCGAATCGGCATAGTATCGGCCGTTGTGCTCACTTAGGGAGTGAATCATCGGACGGAAGATCTTCCTCTCTGTCTCTCCTCTCTGTATATCCGCCTTTCCAATAAAAAAAATAATAAAAATAAATCTTTAAAAAAAAAAGTACTTTGAAAAAAGAATGAAAAGGTAAGTATATTTGGTGCAAAAAATTAAAATGCAAACATATGAGAAGACTTTAGAAAATTCAGGAAATATTTATATTATGGAATGGATTAAAATTTTTTTTCTGCACGAAAATGATCCCCTTTCCATGAACTTTTTGACATATGCTTATATTAGGTATGTTTTTCTGTGATATATGTCATTTCTTATGCCAAGTTTATGAAGGAAGATCCTTATGGAGCATAACTTATTTTTTTAAAGTTTTTTGTTATATTTTTATTTTGAATTTTTGAATTTTGTGGTATAATTTCAAATAGACTGGATTGCCCCCCAAGCTCTCACCCCCCCAACAGATTTCCCCGATGTTGTTGCAGTAGTATAGTCCTTCACAAGGAATCATAATTCCATCAGTCTGTTATTTAAATGTACCCCGTCATTTCTGGTGCACACAATGTCAGACAGACCTGCGTTCCATTGTCTACACATTTCCAACAGTTTCATTGGAGTCCATCTTTTGTTTGGAAGCAGGAATGCAGCATAATTTATTTTTTAAGAGGTTTGCTCATGGCTATAAACTACAGCAGTAATAGTATAGTTCTGAAATGATAGTTTGTTTTCATTGTAAAACCTATAATCATTATTTTCTGCTATTGAAGTTTGAAAGTAGAATATACTTTGTACACCAAGATTTATTTGGCATAAATTATGGTGCACATATAAAGGTGATAAAACTTAATAAATGTAATTTTCCTTGAATTGCTGATATATTATAGGTGAAAAAATGTATGGTTGGGTCCAGAAATTGCTACTGTAACGTTTTTTGTGTTAGAGTGATCTGTTCTTTGTGAGAAATGAAATGACTGAATAGTTTTTTTTCTTTTTTTTTTTTTTAGAATTTATTTAAGGTTTTAACTTTATTTATTTGAAAGAGTTACAGAGAGAGAAAGAGAGTGAGACATCTTGTATCCATTGTTTCACTCCCCAAAGCTTGGTGTCGGGCTAGGGCCAGGACAAGCCAGGAGCCAGGAGCTTCTTCTGGGTCTTCGATGTGTGTTGGGGTCCAAGAGCTAGGGCCATCCTCTGCTGCTCTCTCAGGCCCATTAGCAGGAAGCAGGATCTGAAGTGAAGCAGCCATGATTTGAGCTAGGGCCCGTATGGGATACAGGGACTACAGGGAGTAGCTAATTTTCAAATTAATGTAGTTCTTATATTGGGAAGTTCATAGGCTGTCCACGCGGTGACCTGCTTTTAGAATACAGTATTGTCATGGTTTAGAAATATCGGGTATCTATGTTTTTAGGTTTCCAAAAGTTTAATTTCTTGTGGAATATCCTTTTATGTTTATTTCAGCTTTATGAAGCTAGTTTTTCCCTGGAATAAGAAAAATGTATCTTTTCCTAAAAGAGAGGCAGACTTTTATTAGTCATTTTCATGAGTTCAGTTTAACAAAATATAGGAACTGAAAATTAGTTGCAGGAAGTAAGCCATTGAAAAGAAACCTTCCCCAGCATACTGAAGAGAAACAGTGGGTGTGAGGAATGCAGGCAGTGTGGAACATATGAATACTTCCAGATGAGCAATGATGTAATTAGGAAAAAAGGAAGAATTGTGTTTAAATAGGGATGGAGAAGGGAGGGAAACAGTGTGTAAGACAAGTTTCCCTTGGCTTCTCCTGAGCTAGGCAGATAGCACAGAGGAGGAGTGAAGGACTTAATGCAATGGTAATTGGGAAAGAAAAAGTAAAATTAGAAATTAAAATTCTCCATTTTATGAGCGAAAGCCATAATAATTAAAGAAATGTGTGTGTTTTCTGATAGGCTTAAATCTTTAATAATAGCACAGAAGCCTTAGGTAAGTCTTAATGATCATAAGCATAGTTGAAAGAACAGTGTTTCCTCCAAAAAGTGGGGCTTAAAGTAGAACAAGTGCTTGTCTTAGTGGTTAAAGCTGCCTGCTACATGGAAAAACTGCATCTCAGTTATAGTGCCTCTTTATTCCAGCTTCCTCTTGGCAGGTGTTCTGGGAGACAGCAGCTTGATGACTCAAATGCTTGGGTCCCAATCACCCATATGATTGACCTGGCTGAGATTCTTGGCTGCAGGTTTTCCTGGTCCAGCCCTAGCTGTTGTGAGCATTTGGGAAATAAAACAGCTGATGGGAGAGTTGTCTCTATTTCTCTGTTTCTGCCTTTTCCGTAAAATAACGCAAATTTTAAAGTGTTTAAGTAGTGATGTTGCATATATTTTAAAGTTGTCATTGTTAATAATTTTAACCAAATTGTGTAAATAAAGATGAGTTCTAGAAATTGGTATATTTTAAATTTAGATTGTTAATTGAGGTTGCTTATGTAAGGTAAAAGGCTAAGTGTTTTGCTTTATAACGTTATGAAGGGTTCTGACACTTTATAGGTAAAATCCTTTATTGCTTAAATCCTCACTTGCAAGCTCCAGGATCCCATATGAGTGCCAGTTCATGTCTCAGCTGCTCTACTTCCCTTTTAATTCCCTGCTTATGGTTTGGGAAACCAGTAAAGGATGGCACAAAGCCTTGGGACCCTATATCCACGTGGGAGACCTGGAATAAGTTTCTGGCTCCTGGCTTCAGATCTGCTTAGCTCTGGCCATTGCAGGGAGATTTTTGTCTCTGTCTCTCCTTCTCTCTGTAAATCTGATCTGCCTTTTCAATAAAAATAAATAAATCTTTAAAACACGGAACAAAAAGCACAATGGAATCTATCTGTGAGTTTGTTCCCTTTTGCAAAGGCTGTGATAAGTATATGAGACTACCTAATAATAAAAAATGAAGGTTTAACAGCTAATTATTGTGGAGAATCAGGATGGCAGAATAGCGTAAGGACGTTTTCAAACAGACAGAGAATCATTACCCAGGGTGAAGCAGAGGGGGCACATTCCAGGAAATAGGAGAGGACTGGCCAGTGGCAGCGTGGCACCTGGAGACTGACGGACCTGGGAAAGCAGCAGAGACAATTGTGTGGTGTTGCAGAGATCAGACCCTCCAGTGTCAGTCAGTGAGCAGTGACCTGAGTTCCACCTGTGGCCGAAGCTCCACCAGCATCCACGTAGGGATGGGAAGGGAAATTCACCAGGAGCTCAGCAGGTGAACCCAGGCAAAGAACTGCCTGTCCTGCTGATTTGCTTGATTTGACCAGGAGCAGAGAGCAGCAGGGAACAGGGTGGGTTTCACAGTCCAGACCCCCAAGCACAGCTGTGTGGGACACCATTTTGTGCAGGGAGGCAAAGGTTTTTGGCACAGGACTGTGCATGTACTAAGCGATGAGCAAACTCATTTCTCTTCTGATGTGGCATCCAACAGGTTCTACCAAAAGTAGGTCTGGGTTGCTCCCAGACAAAATGGCCATCAGAGCGAGAACTCTAGTAGTGGCACATCAGGTGCCGTTTTGTACAGTGTGGTAAAGGCTTTGAGACCGCAAGGACAACAGTGAGTTGTGTATGCACTGTGCTGGAAGCAAACTCACTGAGCTCAGTGAATTGCACTGATCCATAGGGAAAATAATACTGATAAAAAAAAAATACAAGTCAAAATAGGTCTGGGTGGCCCTCAGATCTAATTGCAGGTTCTGGTGAGATCAGCACCCCCTGGGTGCTGGGTGTCTCCCTGGGCACTGCTCAAATCAGAAGTGGGAGAAATGTTGTAGAGACGATGGTGCAGCCATAGCACGGGATCACTGGAGATAGAGTGCTGAGTCAGGAGCTGGGGCATCAGAATCCATGGTGGAAGCCTAACACAAGAGCCCAGACCTGAAAACTGCTGGAGGGAGTGGCACAAGTGACTGCGAAAAAAGAACCGGCACCAACTGCAATAAGTAAAATTGAGCTGTAGACCTGTGGATGACACAGCTTAGAAACCTGCCCCAAAGAGAAGACTGCTAATCAGAAGCTCAATGACCAAGAGCAAAAGAAGAGAAAGTCACAATGAATATTACTGAAGACTCCCTTGCATTGGCGCAAAAGCCTTTGCCAACCGCAGTTACCTGAGGAAGACATCAAGAAAATGGGGGATACAGAATTCAGAAAACTTGTTATAAAGCTTATATCAACAACGAGAAGCACGTAATACAGGAGTTCAAGGAATTTAAGGAAATAGCAACACTGAAAATCAAGGCAAATTATTAGAAATGAAGGAATCAGTAGAGCAAATTAAAAACTCGGTGAAAAGTCTTCACAATGGAATGAATGAGGCAGAAGGAAGAATCTCAGAATTGGAAGATATTTCAGGTCACCGGAGGAAACAATGAGAAAGCTAGACACAGAGCTGGGTCATCTAAAAAAAGCATTCAAGAACTGAAAGGCATTATTAAAAGGCTAAATATAAAAGTTATGGGAGTCCCAGAAGGTGCAGAAAAAGAAGCTGGGGTTAAAGGTGTATTCAATGAAATAATAAGGGAAAATTTCCCTAATCTAGAGAAATCCTTGGGACCCAGCATCCACGTGGGAGACCTTGAAGAGGCTCCTGCCTCCTGGCTTTGGATCAGCTCAGTTCTCGCCATTGTGGCCACTTGGGGAATGAATCAACAGATGGAAGATCTTCCTCTTTGTCTCTCTTGTTCTCTACATATATCTGACTTTGCAATAAAAATAAATAAATCTTAAAAAAAAAAAGAAAATTCTTCCACAGTAAAGAAAAGTTAAAAGAATATACCTCTTCCAAAGCCTACAAATCATAGAGGTGAAAATACAAGGGAGAAACATCTGCAGGAAGATGTGTAGTGCGTGTGTTAGGTGCTGTGTGCGATGCCTGCATCCTATATCGATGTGCCTGGCATGGAGTCCGACCTCTTCTTCCAGTTCAGGTTATAATATAGCAGTTGGGTGACTGCAGATGACGGCCCAAGTAACTTGAGCTTCTGACTTGGCTTTGACTGTTGTGGGCATTTTGGAAATGGGCCAGGTCATGGAATTGCACACTCATACCCTGTTTCCCTGTTTCCGTCATTCTGTCGAAGTAAACATTTTTAAAAAAGATTTATTTATTTATTCGAAAGTCAAATATACAGAAAGGAGAGACAGACAGGAAGAGCTTCTGTCTGCTGATTCACTGCCCAAGTGGCCGCAACAGCCAGAGCTGAGCTGATCTGAAGCCAGGAGGCAGGAACCTCTTCTGGGTCTCCCATGTGGACGCAAGGTCCTACGACTTTCAGCCATTCTCCACTACTTTCCCAGGCCACGAGCAGGGAGCTGGATGGCAAGTGTGACTGCTGGGATTAGAACCGGCACCCATGTGAGATCCTGGTGCATACAAGGTGAGGACTTTAGCTGTGAGGCTACCGTGCCGGACCCAAGAGGATATACTTTTTATATTTACCAGTAAATCTAACACTGAAATACTTGCATATCTTTTACTTTGTCTAAGACTTGGCACTTGAACACTATCCCCAGTTTTTTTTTTTTTTTAATAAAAGCCGTATAATTTATGTCCCCGTGACAGAAATTCCAGAACTTACTTGCTTGTTTATGTATGCCTGACTTGAAAAAGCAAAGTAGTGTATAGAAGTGTATTTTTTAAGATTTGGTGACATTTGCAGAAGAAAATGGATTTCAGTTAAGACTATAAACCTTAGTTATAGATTCAGAACTAGATGTCACCAGAAGCCTGTAAAAATTAATTTGAAGGTGTTAGCAATAAAAATAGTCTTTTCCCCCTTCAGCCTTATGCATTTGGGGGAAAATTGAGGTGATGAGTATATCACACAATATGGCAATAATAAAAACCTGAGGCTTAAAATATGTCAGTTGTCACTACTGGAATTTCATCTGAACTGCGAAATTATAGAAACTTTTAATGAATGTAAGCTGCCTGCATCTAGATAACTGATGGGTTTGAAATAAAATGTGTGTATAGTTGGGCAAGAAGACACACAAGATGTTGCTGTTTGATCAGTATGTTTTCTGCATAATTTGTGGTTTTTATCTGAGTGCATTTCTGAGCATCTAAACATGAACACACCAAATATGGCAGAATGATGGGTAAATTTAATAAGGAATACTTGATATTGAATCATGGAAGAGTTTCTTTTTTTTTTTTTTTAAGATTTATTTATTTATTGGTAAGTCAGATATACAGAGAGGAAGAGAGACAGAGAGAAAGATCTTCTGTCCGATGATTCACTCCCCAAGTGAGCACAATGGCCGATGCTATGCCGATCCGAAGCCAGGAGCCAGGAGCCTCTTCAAGATCTCCCACACGGGGGCAGGGTACCAAGGTTTTGGGCCGTCCTTGACTGCCTTTCCAGGCCACAAGCAGGGAGCTGGATGGGAAGTGGAGCTGCCAGGATTAGAGCTGCCATATGGGATCCTGGCACATTCAAGGTGAGGACTTTAGCTGCTAGGCCACGCCGCCGGGCCCATCATGGAAGAGTTTCAAGTAGAGCAGTGCTATATAGCAATGAGTGTGAACATATTCTCTAAGAAGAGCCGTGCCTTAGAAGGAAACAAAAAAAAGCAGTTTGGCGTAACAATTCTGTACAGAGTTAGTGATCATGAACATTTGCCAGCTTTTAGGGACTACTTCTCCAGTATTTACTATAATCATCCCATAATTACCGTTTCATCTGCTGATGCTTTGCTAAGATACCTGGAATGGCCAGGGTGAGTTTTCAGCTAGCAATGGGAAGAGTCCAGTTACTCGAGGTAATTTTACAGTCTTCCATGGTTTGTATTGGTAAGAAGCTGAATCAGCAGCTGGAGCTTGGAATTGAGCCCCTGGTACTTTGGCATGGGATGCAGGTAGCTTAATTATTAGGCTAAATGATCGCTCTGGTAGTTTCTATTCCCTGTCCGTTTATTGTTTTTTGATATTTGAGCAGGAACAAAACTTGATTCCTTCAACCCCACTATTGCATTAGAAAAATAAAAATAAAAATTGTACCTGCTTCATAGTAACATTTAAATGCACTCTTTTAAAGTTTATATGATATGTAAAGCAAATTGCTGTTACCCTGTTGAGTAATTCTGGCACTTATATAGGTCCTATTGGAGTACTGGTAGTCTCATGGGTTTATTATTTATTATTTTTTCATCATTTGAAAAACATCAAAATGCCTCAGGAATGGTAAATTTAATTCAAATTGTATCTACTTAAGTAAATTGCATTTGCCTTCCACAAATAAACTTACTCCAAAGTAGATCAGTAAATATAATATACTTAGGTTTCATACTTGATGAAACAATTCAAACAAAAAGCTCAATATGATTAATGAAGAAAAAATTAGGAATTAACACACTTCTGTTTTTGATAATTACATAGCCCGCGTGTATTTTATTTTTATTTGAAAGACAAATTTTACAGAAAGAAGGAGAGACAGAGTTTACTCCCCAAAGAGCGCAACAGCCGGAACTGAGCTAATATCAAGTTGGGAGCTAGGAGCTTCTTCCCAGTTCCCAGAGTGGGTTCAGGGGCCCAAAGACCTAGGCCAATTTCTGCTGCTATCCCAGGCCATAAGCAGAGAGCTGGGCCCAGCATGGTAACCTAGCGACTAAAGTCCTCTACCCTGAAGGCAAATTACATAATTGGGAGAACCTGTTAGAACATAAGAATTCAAACTAGGGAGGCCACCGTTAGAGGTATATCCCTTAGATGACAGGCAGGCAAGCTCTGGTCATTAGGATTGCTGTCTGTTCCCTGACAGCATGTTCTTTCAATCTAACTCTGCCCTGACTGCTATGGCGGATTTTTTTCACCACCCTCAGTGCTGACCTTCCATCATTTCTGACCACATCAGGCCGTGGCTTTCTGTAGTTCACTGTTATTCAGGCTTCATTTGGCAGCTGTTGTCTTGTCTTATAATTTGCCTGATCCAGTATATTTTTGGTTATGAGACTTCAGTGTCTTTTTTAAATTTAAAGTTTTATATATTTATTTTGAAAAGCAGAATTACAGAGAGGGAGAGGCAGAGGCAGAGGCAGAGGCAGAGAGACAGAGATTCTCCATCCCCTTGTTCATTCTTCAAATGGCCACAGTGGCTAAGACTGGGCCAGGTAGAAAGCAGGGGCTTCAAACAGTTCGTTGGATCAGAAATGGAGCAGCCAGGATTTGAATTGGCACCCCAGTCGGATGCCTTCACTGCAAGTGGCAACTTAATCTACTGCACCACATTGCTAGGCTTTTCTGTCTAGTTGAATCATAAATGTATCTATATATGTAAACATATATATTTGCCAATTTATTGATGTCTTTAATAAAAAGACTTATTTATATAAAAGAGTTATAGAGAGAGGGAAGGAGAGAGAATTTTCCATTTAGTTGTTAATTTTCTAAATGGCTGCAATGGCTGAGATTGGGCCAGGACCAAATCCTGGAGTCTGGAACTTCTTCCTGGTCTCACGCAGGGGTGCAGAGGCCTAAGTATTTAGGTCATCTCTTGCTGCTTTCCCAGGCTAATAGCAGGGAGCTGAGTCAGAATTGCACCAGCTGGGACTTGAACTGATGCCCATGGGGGATGCTGACTCCACAGGCAGCAGCAGTCTTACCCATTAGGCTGTAGCACTGGCCCTCCCCCCATACTCCTGGAATCACATTTTCTCACAGTGCTTATTCCTTATAGTTGTATTCCTTATAATCCTCCTCTCATGCCCTGCCCTTCAATATTATTAAATCTTGACCCTTTAAAAAGATTTGTTTATTTGAAAGAGGCAGAGAGAGATTCTGTTCACTGGGGCTGTGGTGACCTGGGCTGAGCCAAGCTGAAGCTATGAGACAGGAATTTCAGCTGAATCTCCTACATTGGTAGCAGGGGCCCAAACACTATTGCCATTTTCCATGTCTTTTCTCATGCCATCAATAGGGGGTTGGAATGTTAAGTGGCGCAGCCTCGACACTAAGGGGCACCCATATAGTTAGCACGTGTCCTGGGCCAAGGCTTTAAAATCATGCCACAATGCTGGCCCCCTGATGAAACATTTTCAGCAAGTCCTGTAATGTAGTGGTCCATGGGGGCAACAAGTGGGAGGCAGGGAGTGTGGCTAAGGGGGCCTGGCAGTATAGCAGTATAACAGTATAGCATGACTGCTTAGAAGGATTTGCCTTATTTAAACTGTCAACATTATGTTTTTTTAGTTCACTGTGCTATCCATTGCCTTTTGGCCTCATTTTCAGTATATATTATATTAAGACCTTGAGAGAGCTTAAGTTCATTATATGCGGTTTTTGCAGATTTGACTGCGCAAGTGTATTGTCAAAGTTACTTTTGTGGGTAAGCATTGTACATATGTGTAAAAATTGTGAAAATTCTTCAGTAAAGGAAAGGTTGTCTTTTTTTTGTGCACCTGCATGTGTGAATAATAATGTTTCTCAAGATCTCAGCCCTTTGGGTGACTGCATATATTGTGGTAACTCATTGTGCTTTTTAGTCTGTCTTGTGGGAAGTTCTGTGTCACTGTATTTCAGATGACTGCAGTTACAAAGTTGGGTGCACACAGTTACCATTCCTAATTATATGTGTTAAAAACATTTGCTTTTTAAGAATTACTTCATTTATTTTAAAGTCAGAGATAAAGGAAGACTGAGAGCTCCTATATATTGGTTCCATACTCAGTAGCAGAGCTGGACTGGGCAAAAGACATGAACCCAATACTTAACATGTGTTTCTCAAGCAGGTGGCAGGGACCCAAGTATTTAGACCATCAGCTGTTCCTGCCCAGGCCGCACATTTTTCCTTTTTCCTCTTCTTCTTTTTTTTTTTTTAAAAAAAAAATTTTTTGTTTACTTACTGCATTTCAAAGTTAGCGGTAGAAAGGGAGAGAGAGAAAGAGAAGTAGATTTTCCATCCTGTGGTTCACTGCCCAGATGGCTGGAACAGGCTGAAGTTGATAGCCAAGAACTTCATCCAGACCTTTCATGTGAGTGGCAGAGCAAGCACTTGGACCAACTTTGTTACTCTTGTCATGCCATTAGCAGGGAAGTGAAGTGACTGGGACAAAAGCTCATGCCCATGTGGCATGCAGGCATCAAAGATGTTGGCTTTACTTGCTGTGCAATAATGCTGGCCTCTCCCTGTGGTTTCTTAACCGCTGTATCCAATATCTATATCCATTTTGCTTTTTGATATATTTATTAATGTGTGTCTGCTCATAACTATTAGTACACTTCAGTGTTTTGTGTTGCAAAAAAATATATATTATTGTTTAATTTATTGTGTAAAAGGGATTGCGACATATTTCTTTTTGTTTTCAGATGTTTCAGAAGTCTGCTTTAGAAAATACATACAAATGTCTGAAAGATTTAAAATTTCTTTTTCTAGAGTTATTGGAGTTTGAACTTAAATGATTTTAAAATTTAGGGATTTTAATCTTTTAAGGTGTCAATATTTGGAATCATGGCATTTAGGTTTGCTTTTGGGGAGGGATTGTAAACCTATGCTTCAGGTATTTTATAAATAAAGTAGGTATTATTGAACTTTTTTTTAAAGATTTACTTATTTTTATTGGAAAGTCAGATATACAGAGAGGAGGAGAGACAGAGAGAAAGATCTTCTGTCCACTGTTTCCCTCCCTTGACTGCAACAGCCAGAGCTGAGCCGATCTGGAGCCAGGAGCCAGGAGCCATGAGCTTCTTCTGGGTCTCCCAAGCAGGTGCAGGGTCCCAAGACCTAGACTTCTGGCTTCCCCAGGCCACAAGCAGGTTGCTGGATGGGAAGTGGGGCTTATATAATTAGAACCAGTGCCCATATAGTATTCTAGTGCATGCAAGGCGAAGACTTGTGCCATTAAGCTACTGTGCTACCCCCCCCCCCGCCCTTTTTAAAAAGGGTTTATTTACTTGAAAGGCAGAATGCTAGAGAAAGGAAGGGAAAGAGATCATTCATCCACTGCTTCATTCCCTAGATGCATGCGGTTCGTGAATCTATGCCAGGATGAAGCTAGGAATACAATGAAGGCCTCCCACATGTATGGCAGGAACTCCAGCACCTGGGCAGTCTTTGCTAAACCCCAGGCCCATCAACAGAAAGCTGGACTGGAAGCACAGAATAGCTAAGACTTGAAACAAGCACTCTGAAATGGGATAAGGATATAGACACAGTATGTATTGAGTGGTTATTTATGCCAGATACAACAAAGGTGTTGAATAAAATAAGGCCTCCAAGCTCGTATTGGACCAGAGGATGCCAGTGATTATTTAGCTAGGTAAGTTGCAATGGAGTGGTGGGAACAGCAGTGAAATGGGGCCCGGCGTGATGGTACAGTGGTTAAGGTCCTCGCCTTGCACGCCCGGGATCCCATATGGGCGCCGGTTCTAATCCCGGCAGCCCTGCTTCCCATCCAGCTCCCTGCCTGTGGCCTGGGAAGGCAGTCGAGGACGGCCCAAAGCTTTGGGACCCTGCACCCGCGTGGGAGACTCGGAAGAAGTTCCTGGCTCCTGGCTTCGGACCAGCATAGCATTGGCCGTTGTGGTGAATCATTGGACGGAAGATCTTTCTCTCTGTCTCTCCTCTCTGTATATCTGCCTTTCCAATAAAAAAAATAAAATAAATCTTTAAAAAAAATATGTTATGGATTCATGGTAGGCCTGATATAAAATAAGCCGCTTTTGTTACTGAAGAGCTAATCAGGAACATCTTTCAAATACTAAAAATTTTGAATTTCTTCTAGTTCATTAATTAACTGATCATTTTGAATGATTACAAAGATTTATAAAAATAAAACCATGTAGAGTGATAGGTCAGTTGGCTAATTCTTGGCCTGTGAGTGGCAGTATCCCACATGGGCACTGGTTCCTCTCCCGGCTGCTCCACTTCCCAGCCAGCTCCCCGATGTGGCCTGGGAAAGCAGCAGAGGATGGCCTTGGGACCCTGCACAAGTGTGAGAGACCCAGAGGAAGTTTCTAACTTCTGGTTTCAGATTGGCTTGGCTACAGCAGTTGTGGCCAGCAGATGGAAGATCTTTGTTTCTCTGTATGTCATTCTCTCTGTAAATCTGCCTTTCCAATAAAAATAAATCTTTTAAAAAAGGATACGTTATATTTTATAAATTTAGATTTGAAGCTAGTTTAATTCTTTAGCTTTTGTGTAATTGAGTTTTAATCCTCATTTACTTTGCTAGTGATAATTTAAGGCACTGCTTTCTTAAAGCTTGTAACTTGTTGCCATTGTTTTCATACTAACCCTGTGATTTACTCCTAATGTGTTTGTTTATAAGCATCTTAAACTTCATTCCAGCTTTGGTCTGAAACATTTTGGTAAATGACACTTTTTTGTTTGTTTTTTTAAATTTTATTTTTGATAATGTTTACCTTGATGAGAAGGATGCATGCCCCCATGTGGACCACTGATGAGGGTGGGAATGGTTGATACATAGGAGCAGTAGATGAGACCATTGTTTCCAATTTTCTTTTTTTTCTTCTTCTTGTATCTGGAGGAAGGAGGGAGAGAAGGGGAGAAGCCACACCCAACTTCCTAACTGCAGTGCTACCCAGTGATGGGGAACGGCCACCCAATGTCATCCTAGGGTGCCCGATGTGGAGCATGCTTTGAGGGTTTTGCTCAAGTGGTTTTGTTAGTTGTGAAATGCTGTTGATTTCATTGCTCCAAGGTTGAGAAAATCTTTCCAAGGTTCTTTGACTGACAAGTCCACCCTAGGGTTTCTCTGGGAGAGTTGTCCAATTTGTTCTGCCATTTAGCCTCTACTGTGGCACTAGCTGTCCTTTGCAGTCTGGGCCTAATGAACTGCCATATCCCGCATGTACATCTGGGCATTCTGCCCACTGCACTGTCTTCAGCAACTAGGAAACACAGTTCTGACACAAACATTCCAAGGTCAGACCACAGATCATGTGATGCTCCCTTTGGTTGGAGTTCCGAGTCCAGCGGTTCAGTTGGAAGGTCCTCATAGAAATCTTGTCTGAGGTAACCCCAGACTCGACTCCTGTGTGTACCAGCCATTACAGGGTTCAGCTCAATCTGTAACCCATATCGACCTGTACACACACTGGTGGTTGTAGTCTCCCAGTCAGTTCGGTCTCCAGCTCCATGTCTTATACAAACCAGTGGATGTTATGGCCCAACCCAACCCAACCCTACCCACCACAGACTTGACCCTCATGTACACCAGATGTAGCCTGCCCTGGCCTGCTGTGCCTTCAGTTCCAGCTTATGCTGGTGGGTGCTTGAGCCTAGCCCAGTCCAGCTCAGCCCAGGCCAGCAAGCCCCCAGTGCTGACCCTGGTATGAGCTGACTGATGTTGCATCTCAACCTGGCCTGTCCAGCACCCCGGCCTGGTTCTCACATGTGTCAGTTGGTGTTTTGAAGTGGCCCAGCCTGGCCTATCCACAGGCCTGAACCATACATATGCTGGCCGGTAATGCAACCTGGCCATGTCTGGGATGCTGCCAGTCTAGATATGCAAACCAGTAGGTGTGGTAACCTAGCTCAGCATGGCCCACACTCCATCTTGGCTCCTGCACATGCCAGTGTGCTAAAGTTTGGCCTAGTCCTGCCCCTGGAACCGATTATATGCTTGCTGACAAGTGGAGCTGCCTTGTCCGTTCTGACCAACACCCAGGCCTGAATCGCAAACTCAGCAGCAGGAGTTATGGCCCACCAGGGGAATTTCCAAAGTTCCCTGACCACGCCCACTTCCAGACATATATCTCATGTGTGCTAGGAGATGCTAGGCCCTTACGTGGCATAGTTTGCCCCTTTTGTCTTGGCCTTTGTGTGAGCTGCATGTATTGTAGCCTGACATACTCCACAGCTCAGGTTTTCCTGAGGGTCGGTGTATTGGTCTGACCCAGAAAGGTTCTCTTGCTTCGCTCCTCCAAACTGTACGGTCTCAGCCTTGTCACTTACCCGCAAGTACAGTGGCCTTTGTTGGTATGGACATTAGCTGGAAGCTGGAATTAGGAATGGAACCTGTACTTGAACCTAGGCACCTGTAATAAGTGACATGGGCCACTTCACTCCCAGCTTAACCTCTACACCAAATGAAACTCCCAGCTTAACTTCTCCCAGCTACTTCACTTCCAGATTTACTTCTACACCAAAGGATACTCCTTGCTAACCTCTACACCAAATGACCACAGCTCAGTTTTTACTTTGTAGCTGGAAGAGGTAACTTGAACTATCTGCCTAAATTCTTCTGCCTATTCTACCTCATTGCTTCTGCCTATGCATGATAACTTTCAGTATTCTTTGGAGTGCATGGTACATCTCTATAAATCTTAGCTTTTAGAGGGCAATTTTGATTCCAGGTAATTAGAGAATATTTTGTTATTTTTCTGCTGTTTTCCAGGCCTTTGGTTGGCATTATTTATGTGATTGGGTGCAACATCTTGTTTGCAGATAGGCTGTTTCTGACCATCTGTGTCTCCACGCAGATTTTTCAAGGGCCTATTTCCTTTTTTTAAAAGATTATTTTATTTGTATTTGAAAGAGTTACAGAAAGAAGGCTGTAGTTACTGGAGCTGAGCTCATTTGGAGCCCTGCTGAGCTGATCCACAGCCTGGAACCTTGAGCTTCTTCCAGATCACCCAAGGACTTAAACCATTCTCCACTGCTTTCCGAGGGAACAAGCAGGGAGCTGGATCAGAAGTGGAGCATCCAGGACTTGAACAAAAGCGAATATGGGATATTAGCATTGTTTAGCCTACTTCGCCATGGCATTGGCCCTTGAGGTCCTAAGTTTTATGGCAGATTTTCATGGAAAGTAGGCTTGAGGGTAAAAAAATGTTTCTTTCAGTTTTTTATAAAAGCATGAACTTGCCATTCTTGAACTAATGGCTTTATTTGTTTTTACAGAGGTAGAAACATTGTAATAAGAGGGCATGTATAAATATTTATTACGTGTTAAATAAGATACTGGCCACTTTTTGTATGTGTTATATGATCTGAATAACAATCCTGTAACATGGTTTTATCTGAATAGAGAAATTCAGTGACCTGCCTGCTTAATTTGGAAAATGAATTAATGGCAAAATCAGGTTGAGAAGGCAGGTCCTATAACTTTTGATCTGTTTTAGTGGGAGTTAGAGATCTGATGTAGAGGACCCTTTACTAAGCTCTCACTTGTTTTCCTATCTTTTGTTCGTGTGTGTGTGTGTTTGAGAGAGAGGAGTGTGAGTTTCCAAGGCTAAATCAACAGAAAAGATTAAGAAATAAATTACCACCCTCCCATGCTACTGTTTCTACCTTTTGAACTGGTCCCCAGATTTTATGTAGTGCATTTTTATGCATGATATATATTTTGCATGTAATGTTGTACATATGTTGTGAAGCCAGTGATATTTTATGCTTTGAAAATTATAAATTATATAACATAATTATAAATTATAAAACCTAAAGATTTGCATGCATTCTGATCACTCTGTACATCTCTAACAAACACATATAAATGGAATTTTAAAATATGTTCTAGTAAGTTTTAATTAACAGTAAAATCACATAAAAATTAAATAATTATTCAACAAAAAGAGACTATTGGAAATGTATACTTGAAGATTTATTGATTTTTTAAAAAGATTTATTTTATTTTTATTGGAAAGTCAGAATAGAAGAGAGACAGAAGAAGGTCTTCTGTTTGTTGATTTATTCCTCAGGTGGCCGCAACAGTTGGTTCTGTGCCAGTCTGAACTGAGGATCCATGAGCTTTCTCCAGGTCTCCCACGTGGGTGCATGGCTCCGATGCTTTGGGCCATCCTCAACTGCTTTCCCAGGCCACAAGCAGGGAGCTGGATGGGAAGCAGGGCTGCCGGGATTAGAACTGTTGCCTAAATGGGATTATGCAAGGCGAGGATCATAGCCTCTAGGCTACAGTGCCAGGTCCTCTTTTTTTTCTTTTAATTTTCAAGATTTATTTATTTGAAAGAGCTATAGAAAGAGAGGGAGAGGCAGAGAAGGATTTTCCCTCTGCTGGTTCACTTCCCAAATGACTGCAATAGCTAGAACTGAGCTGGTCTAAAACCAGGAACCAGGAGCTTCTTTGAGGTCTGTCATAGGAGAGTGGGGGCCCAGTGACTTCGGCTGTGTTCTGCTGATTCCTAGGCATAATAGTAGAAGCTGTAATGGAAGTTGGAGTAGCTCGGACTCAACCTGGTGCCCATAGGGGATCTTGATGCACAATGTCACAGTGCTGGTCCCCCATGTTATGTTTGTTGATGCTAACACCCTGACTTCAGCTCAGCAGCCCCACTGATAATTGTTCCTGTGATCACTCATCTTCTGACATACAGAAGTGCAGTACAACATAGTGAAGATATCTTGTGTTTTCAAAGCATTGCCAACATACTGGATACTGCCAGTGCAAATGATTAATGCAACAGCAGAGAGCCATCTGCTTTGACATTTTTGGTGTTTTATTAGCCAAATCAGAAGTCCGTAACAGTGTGATAGTGCTTATTTAGTGAGGATCAGCTGAGTGTTGTGGATAATCAGATGTCCTTGAAGCAAATATACTTCATCTGACCAGAGTGTTTTTGTTTCTGTGTGATAGGTATTCTCTGAAGCCAAATGACCAAATTCTGGCCGAAGACAAGCACAAGGAACTGTAAGTCACTAACCTCAGGCGGTCGTGCTCATGCAGTTTGATGTCTGTGAAGAATCTGATTTTTAAAAGCGTGTAAAATATAAAGGCATGATTGACATGTTGGCCTTCAGCCTGACAAGATTGGGACGGTTTGTGCTTCACAAGCTTAGTATAGGAAATAATTGTTTCTAATACGTATTAAAATATGTACTGGTCTTTTTTATCATCCTGTTGAAGACATTTGCAACAGTAAGTCATTTAGTTTTCTTTGTCCAGATAAAAATACCAGTTTGTCTTTGTTGGGTTTTAGAACCATCTAAATCGCTTCCTCTAGTCCCATGCTGGATGGAGAAACAACTTTTTGTTTTGTTGCCTTATGAAAAAGTAAATTCATGACAACTGATGACAACTGTTTAGTATATAAGTTTAGGTGTTAAGTCTGAAATATGAATAACATTTGGCTGCCTTTGAAATTTTTGATGCATTTCTTTTGGGTTTCTGTCACTGAAAAAAAATAAATGTATATGTATTTCTTAGATATTTTCATTGCTATTTTTCCTTCCATTGTAGTATTTAAGAGATTGGCACCTGATGAGAGGCTGAGGATTTTAGTTTAAAAGGAAAAACTGAGAATTTTTTTTTAAGATTTATTTATTTTTATTGGAAAGCCAGGTTTACGCAGAGAAGGAGAGACAGCCAGATCTTTTGTCTGCTGATTCACTCCCAAAATGAATGAGAGTGAATTGCCTGAGCTTAGCCCATATGACGCTAGGAGCCAAGAGCTTCTTTTGGGTGTCCCACGTGGGTACAGGATCCCAAAGCTTTGGGACATCCTTGACTGCTTTCCCAAGCCACAAGCAGGGAGCTGGATGGGAAGTAGAGCAGCCAGGACAGGCACTGACACCCATATGGGATCCTGGCACATGCAAGGCAAGGCTTTAGCCACAGAGTCCTTGCACCAAGCCGTGCATTTTTTTCTTTCTTTCTTCCTTCTTTTCTTCCTTTCTTTCTTTCTTTTGGCCTCTTTTAAAATAGTTGGAGAATTTTTAAATTTGTCATCTTTTGAGTTTCTTCAGATTATCTGAAGAGGAAAATTTGAAAAAAAATAGTAGTGGTTATTTTTTTCTGACTATTCTGCCTTTTCCCCCCATTGCATATTATGAAAAGTGCTGATAATGTTAATTCTGTGTAAGCAGCATGTGTCATTTGGTATGTTTTGTCATTAAGAATCTGGAGTACAACTTTAAGTTCTAGCCTGTTTATGAAGAAGATTTTTAGGTTTTATAAACCTGTTTGGACTTTTCACTAATATATAACTGATATCAAAAACACTCTTTTGGGTCCAGTGTAGTAGCCTAGCGGCTAAAGTCCTTCCTTGTACCCGCTGGGATCCCATCTGGGTGCTGGTTAATGTCATATGGGTTGTCCACTTCCCATCCAGCTCCCTGCTTGTGGCCTGGGAAAGCAGTGGAGGATGGCCCAAAGCCTTGGGACCCTGCACCTACATGGGAGACCCGGAAGAGGTTCCTGGCTCCTGGCTTCAGATTGGCGCATTCCAGCTGTTGTGGGCATTTGGGGGATGACTCATTGGGTGGAAGATCTTCTCTGTTTCTGCACCTCTCTATATATCTGATTTTCCAATAAAAATAAAATAAAAAAAAAAATCTTTAAAAGAAACCTGAAAAGCAAAAAGCTCTCTTTTAAACATGTAACTCGAGTTTCTCTTGATTTAATTGAATCTTTATTTTTACTTCTCTGCATGGATAGTAGCTTCTTTTGTAGAGTGTTCCAACACTGTTAGGTTCTTCTTAAGATGAATGATTTTTCTAAGTTCTTTTGAACATTTTACACAAAAAAAACCTCTTTGCAGAGGCTTTTCCAAATCAGCTTGTTCCTTTTCTTTGAACGAAGAGGTCATATTAAGTGTTATTTCTGAAATGCTAGTGTGTACGAAGATGGTGTGAGTTCTTTTCATATATATAACTTCTTGCGCTATAGTTTCATTGATATTTATGTTTTCTAGCTTCATTTGATGATAATATTCGTGTTGGCTTCTTACCTGCGTCATGAGGAAATTTGGTGTGTTTTCTTTCCTACCAAATATCATTTCAGAAAAGTGATTGTCTGCTATACCCTTTTTTAGTTACTTGTTCCATGTGGGTTTGGTTCCAGAGCTATTTTGGCTTGTGAGTTAAGTACTCAGTCAACCTAGTCTTTTGAAGTTGATGACAAATATAGTGTCTTCTTAAAGAACATATTTTTATTATATGAATACTTTTTAGTGTGTTAATTCATTCAAAAGAGCTTTTTTCTCAGTTATTCAGGGTTTAGGTTCTTCCCCATGGAGAGAACTTGGACAGTTTTTATTTTTTCTTACACTTTCTGTAAAATTTTAAACATATAATACTCAAATATGCTCACCCTTATCCTCACCACCTCGATTTTGTTGTTCTCATTTTGCTTTCTGTTCATTCTCCTACCCATCCATTCAACAGTTCTCTTTGGATGCGTTTCAAAGGAAGTTGCAGACACTGTGTGCTCTCTCTTAGTATTTCCGCACACATAGCATATGAGTTCGCTATTTTTGAAGTTTTGCTTGTTCTAGAATTTGTTATACATGTACATTCTGTTTTGTATAAGATTCACTAAGACCTGGATCTCTCTTAGTTCCAATCTGTTACTAGGCAAACTTAATTTATCATTATATTATTAAAAAATGTAGTCTACGAGCAGTTCGGCATGGTTTTAAAAATGCACCATAATTCCTTGTACACAGAAAGAGAATAAAATAGTAAATTTATCTTGAATTGTTTGTATGACAAGTATCAACTATGTTTTCATTTAAAATATTCTGATTTCCTGCACTCTGGTGATTCAAAGTCCATATACACTTAGTCACCCATGCCTCACAGTATTATTCTGTCTGGGAAAGACTGGCATTCAAGAAAAAGGGAAAATTTGGTGAGTAATGACAGATGTTTTCTCTCAGCAGAAATGATTTCTCTCAGGTTCCTGTTTTTCATTGTTTTTGTACTGAATACTTTCTGGGTTGATTTTAAGTAGGTGACGCTAACCATTTGGAATTGTGCTATGATTAATCCAGGCTGTTATTCGTACTTTACCATATGCATAATCTAGTATTAAACTGTTCCCTTTGGTGTTCCACTCATCTTCTTCACTTTGTCATAGTTTCACAAATAAATGAGAGAAATATCATTTAATCAGTAGGTATTTTTCACCTGAATGTCATTCACTGCACTAGACAATACTTAGAGCAATGGTACTGTGTAGCTTTGTAGATATGAATGATAGTGATTTCATCCGTAAATGGGGGCTTATTTGCCAATAGTGGTTTCTCTTCTCTTGGATGTTTCTGCAGTTATAGAAGATAGAACCATTTTGTTTCTATGAGTTTTTATTCATTTTATGAATATGTAAGTTCTGTATTACCTTAAGGAATATTGAGAGCTGATCATAAGTACCCAACTGAGTTTAAAGCAAAAGTTGTCCAGAATTAGGAGTAAATGCCAAAGGCAAATATAAATATATTCAGAAGTATCCACACCACCTAACACACAGATAGTATTAAATAGCAATTGATAATAACTTTATGTCTGTGGACTTTTTCTGTTACTTATTTGCTGTATATGGCGTGTGGGGAACTTCTTTAAAATATATTTACTTTTATTTGTTTATTTGACTTTTCAAGATGGCTAAGGTAAAGGCAAGCTTCTAAAAGCAATAGATTCTGTTGTAAGTAGGAAGTATTTTCCCCTCCAGTACCGAATGTTCTTTATTACCTTTAAATGTCAAAAATTAGAACTATTTTCTCAGCATTGCTGCTTAAATTTCGTCTTATAAATATTTGTTCTATTTTGCTTAGTCTTGTGTCTCTAGCATTGTGATGGAAAGGAGAAGCATTAATGATACAAGAGGCGGGAAGGAAGGGTATTAGAAAGGATGGAGGTAGACCGTGATCTTCAGTACAGGGAATGAATAGTTTCTCAGGGAATAAAGCTCAGTTTCTTTTTTTTTTCTTAAGTTTTATTTATTTTTATTGGAAAGTCAGCTATACAGAAAGGAGGAGAGACAGAGAGGAAGATCTTCCATCCGATGAGTCACTCTCGAAGTGGCCGCAGCAGCTGGAGCTGAGCCAATCTGAAGCCAGGAGCCAGGAGCTTCTTCCAGGTCTCCCACATGGGTGCAGGGTCCCAAAGCTTTGGGCCGTCCTTGACTGCCTTCCCAGGCCACAAGCAGGGAGCTGGATGGGAAGTGGAGCTGCTGGGATTAGAACCAGCGCTCATTTGGGGATCCCCGGTGTGCAAGTCAGGACCTTAACCACTACGCTATCGCACTGGGTCCTCAGTTTCTAAACTGAATAAATAATGATCAGTTTCTAAATTCGTGACTGTTTGTGTGAGATACTTGAGCATATGTTCAAGTGCTGTTAGAAGCAATCAGTAGGGCCTGACACTGTAGCCAAGTCCTTGCCTTATTGCTTACATTGGGATCCCACATGAGTACTGGTTCCTGTCCCTGCTGCTCTATTTCCCATCCAGCTTTCTACTTGTGGCCTGGGAAAGCAGTGGGACATGTTCCAAAGCCTTGGGACCCTGCACCTGTGTGTGGCATACCTGTTAGAAGTTCCTGGCTCCTGGCTTCGAGTTCACTCAGCTCTGGCTGTTGGCAGCCACTTGGGGAGTGAATTAGCAGATGGAAGATCTTTCTGTCTATCCTTCATTCTGTAAATGTGACTTTCCAATAAAAACAAATAAACCCTTTTTTAAAAAGCAGTCAATAATGTCTTGTATGCCTTTAATGCGATATCGTTGACGCCATGACTTAGCAGTTCTTGAAAACATCAAGATTTTTCCCTAAGAGCAATGTAAGAGCTCATTGCCTCAGCTAATGGATTTTGTTCTGGGGAAAATACATTTGCTTAATGCAAAGGAGAAATACTTTGGAAACAAAAATAAATTGAAATATGGAACAGTTAGGATCAACACTGTTAAATATTTAATGTTTTTTCAGTTTTCATAGATGTGGTTTTTTTCAGTAGCATTATTATGATCCCAAATTCCAAGTTTCATATCTTTTAAGTTGTAGAGCTTTGCTTTTGAACTGAGCGTTGTAACAATAGTATCCATGTTTTATCATGAATCGGATGAGATGTACTTCATCCAGTGAGTTGCTTCCTGTTTTATTTCTATGTAATACGCTAGAAGATTCCTTTTTATAATCACATCAAGCAGCTCCTGGTACAACAGTTTTTTTTTTTTTTTTAATTCATTTATTTGAAAGGCAGAGTTAGAGAGAGAGAAATGTCTTTTGTCCCCTGCTTTACTTCCCAGATGACTGGGACAGCAAGGACAGGAGCTGCGATGGATCTCCCATTCTATGTGGGTGGCAGGGGCTTGAGTATTTTTTATTTTCAAGATTTAGGCAGTCAGCTCTTCGATCACTGTGTGGATTGTCTAGGATTGAATTCCAATATTAATAATATAGGAATTTGTTCCAGGAAATAAAATGGATTTCTCGTAAGAATCAAACCCTGTAGTTGTGGAGAAAAGAAGTCTCTCCCACCCCTCAGTCCCTAAACCCCCTGCAAAAAAAAAGAAGATCTGAGGGGAGTGGTCAGTGAGGCTTGATGGAGGTTCCTGGGTTGGACTGTTCTGGAAGCACATAGGTGGTTGAGACTGTGAAGAGGTCAGGTGGCTTCCTGATGTAATGCAGCTGCTGCCCTCAAACTTTCCTTGCAGTTTGGTCACAGGCTTGAACCTGGTTGAGCAGGGAGTGAGACGAAATATAAGTAGGACTAATTGGAACTCCACCCATGCCTTGGGCATGTCCTTCGCTGCCTAATTCACTGTTGCCCGCTGATTCTTATAGATTTCTCTTGTGACTAAACCCGAAAACATAAGGGGGGAGGGATTCTGGGAAATGCAGTCCAAGTTGACATGTTTCAAAAGTTTCACCTGGGTTAACCATCTAGTCTTGCTAAGTTTAATGTCCTCATTCGTAAAACTATGACAGCTTCGTTCTTTACCGGGAGTGTAACTACCAAAAGAAGTGTTTTCAAGTATTTCTTATGAATGTTATGCTTGACAAGTTTTAGTATGGTTCACTAAAAATGTCAGTTTTTAGACAATACAGTTTTGTTTTGAGTTAACTAATCTTGAATGTAAAGAGAGAATTATCTGAGCTCAGGTCAGTGAGAGGATGTGTGCTAGTTTCAATAGAATAGGTTTTTCTTGAAGTTTGAGTTATCACAGCTTTATTCTTTGTGGGTCTAGCTCCCTCTATAGAACTTGGTGAAGGTTACAATTTGATATTTTCAATAATTTGATGAAATGATTGAGAAGTTGTCTAGAATGGATGATTACCTGTTCTTGTAAAGATTTACAAATTGATTTTTATTAAAAAGGCTTAGAGAAGGCAAGATTCTCCAGCTACTAGTTCACTTCTTAAATGTCTACAACAGCTGCTGGCTAGGCCAGGCTGAAGCCGGGAATCTGGAACTTGGGCAGGCTCCTCATGTGGGTGGCAGGGACCAAAATGTTATTTTTTAAGAATTTCGCCTGATAGTTGTTGCAATACCAGTGGTCAGATGTATGTGAGACTGTAAGGAGATGCACTGGAAAATAGTCCTGTTTTGTATTTCTTTTGGCAAGAAAGGCTTTCCAGAAATACCCAAGAATATTTTATAGTTTATCATTGGTCCTCATTTCTTATGCCCATGCCTAATGTAAGCACTGGAAAAAAAAATTCAGGTTTATGCGTCAGGAGTCCAGACAATAGAAAGTAGCCGTGGTTTGGGTAATTAACAGTATATTGCTCCAAGTGCTTGAAGAGAATGCTTTTTTCCCAGATTCCCTGGGAACACAGAGATGAGGCTGATATACTCTGATTCTGGGAGAGATTTTCTAACCAGTTTTCCAGTGTAGTAATTGTTGCCTATTATCTTTTGCACTAAGAAAATTGAGAATTTTCATTTCTAAACCCCCCCCTTTTTTTTTTGCCATTTTAAAGATACAAAATGTATAAAACTGAGCATATTATACATATACATATTTTCCAGCAGGAGAGTATGGGAGGATTAGAATCAGGAGGAGGAAAAGACAGAGAGAATGAGAGAGAGAGATACGAAAAGATTTATGATTTCTCTAGTTCACTCCCCAAATGAGTGCATTGGCCAGGTTGAAGAGGCCTGGGACCCAGAGCCCTATCCAGGCCTCCCCCGCGGCGGGGCGAGGGACACAGGCACTGGAACCTGTGCTGATCACAAGCAGTATAGTGGAGACTGGAAGCAGGCGGCCTGTCTGCTATGAGATGGTGTTGTCTCAAGCAGCATCTTAACTGGTGTGCCAAATGCCCGCCCAGGGAATGAATGTATTTTATAGCATGAAGAATCTGTGTTAGCCTCAGATTTGACAGAGGATTTGCATAGTTATGTGACCTCATGGGAAATGTTGTTTCTTTTTGTCTTGATGTAATTTTCAGGCTCTATAATTTCATGCTCCGTAAGCCAGCAGGCTCTTATTAAAGAGAAACAAAATTATTTACTGGCTCCAAATCAAGGAAGATTAAAAAATACATTCTAGAGTATAATATATGGTGGAAAATGCTACTTTTTATCCTGATTTATGTCTGAGAGCAGATGCTACCCTTAATGGGGAAGCTGGCATCATTTCTACTGAGTTCTTATACATAATATTGTTTCTTCATCATCATTTTGTTTGTGTCTCTCTCTGATTTCCACTTTTATTTATTACTGTTATTATTATTTTCAATGTGAAAGAGTTACAGAGGGGGAGAGACAGAGATCTCCTGTTTATTGATTCACTGTCCAAATGGATAATCTGGCTGGGGCTGGGCCGGGCTGAAGCCAGGAGCTTTTTTAGGGTTTCCCATGTGGGTGCAGGGGCCCGAACACTTGGGACATCTTATACTGCTTTTCCTAGGTCATTAGCAAGCAGCTGGAAAATAAACAATGTCCAGCATTTCAGACAGTAGCTTAATGCACTACACCACAACACTATCAGGGTTTGTTTGTTTTTTTAAATCTTATTGAGTCAATTTTAGAATTTATTCTAATTAAGTGTTTTTTAATATATTGATTTTGGTTATAATTAAAATGCACTGATTATCAACATGTGGTCCAGACTGCTATGAATTGTTACTCGTTTAAAGTTACCTTCCTCAGTTACTCAGTAAAAGCAGCGTTAGCTTTTTTTCCCATAAAATCAAGACTGTTAATACCTATGCAAAAAGTCATGGCTTTGGGCCCAGCGGCGTGGCCTAGCAGCTAAAGTCCTTGCCGTGAATGCGCCGGGATTGGCACAGCATCGGCTATTGTGCTCACTTGGGGAGTGAATCATCGGACGGAAGATCTTCCTCTCTGTCTCTCCTCCTCTCTGTATATCTGACTTTCCAATAAATAAATAAATCTTTAAAAAAAAAAAGTCATGGCTTAGTCATCAAAAGAAAAAATTACTATGGAGTCAGTCTACCTGGAAGTATGAATAAAATATTGTTGAGTAATTTCAAGAAAAATACAAGCTGAACTCTTGTATTATACTGTCTATTTTGTGTAAGACTTTCAAAACATTTGAGGAAAATGAGATTATAATTGAGCTTATTTTGGTGCATAAATTTTGAAATCTATACATAGGGGTTTTTGGGTTTTTTTTTTTAATTGGAAAGTTGGATATACAGAAAGGAGGAGAAACAGAGAGGAAGATCTGTCTGTTGACTCACTCCCCAAGTGGATTTCACAGCCAAAGTTGAGCTGATCCAAAGCCAGGAGCCTGGAACCTCTTTCAGATCTCCCACGCAGGTGCAGGGTCCCTAAGCTTTGGGCCGTCCTCAGCTGCTTTTCCAGGACTCTCGCAGGGAGCTGGATGGGACGTGGGGTCACCAGGATTAGAACTGGTGCCCATATGCGATCCCTGCGTGTGCAAGGTGAAGACTTTAGCTGCTAGGCTACTGTGCCAGGCCCCCCATTGGTTTTTTTTTTTTTTTTTTTTAAATGAGTACTCTGGTTACATGATCTTTTTGAATAGCTCTCTCATTGGTACATAGATGATTGTATATTTTATTTAGTTATGTTTGAATCAAGTTGTAATAATCGAGCAACAAATATTCAGTTGGCTTTTTATGTGAAGAACTTTTTAGATGGATAATTTTGTGGTAATTTTCACAATGTCACAATGTATACATTAATGCTTTTCTCTTTTTTCTGTTTGAAATGTGAAAATTTGGAAACTAGTAGTGATGATACTTGAATTCCTTGCAGATTATAATCTTATCGGTAAATATTCCTGAGAAATGTGATTGTTTCAGACTCTCTCAACCCTTTTATGCTTCTCTTGTTCGGAATCATATCCTTATTAGTTTCCTTTCTTGGCACTAATTGTACTCTCAGGAGTTAACCTGGTGTAAAATCATATTTTATAATGGATATTATCAAATAGTGGGATACAGTAAAATTGAAAAAATCATTTGTGTTTTTAAGACTTGATAGATCCTTGTATTTCTTAACTGGTTTCTTTGCAAACCTGGTAGGTAATACTATATGACTATATTTTATTAGTTTTCTGTTGAATGAACTTTATTTATTTATTTTATTTGAAAGTGAGATTTACAGAGAGAGAAACAGTAAGATCTTCCATCAGCTGGTTCTCTTCCCAAGTGGTTGCAACAGCTGGAGCTGAGATGATTCGAAGCCAGGAGCCATGATCTTCTTATGGGAATTCCACATAGGTGCAGGGTCCCAAGGGTTGGGCCATTCTTAACTGCTTTGCTAGTCCTCAAGCAGGGAGCTAGATGGCAAGCTGGGGCCACAGGGACACGAACCAGCACCCGTATCGATCCCATTGTATGCAAGGCAAGATTTCAGCTACTAGGGTACTATTCCAGGTCATGAAGGAATTTTTTTTTATCTGCTGTAATGTGAGACCCCAAAGATGTATGGTCTGTAAAATGTATTTCACAATTACATATTTTTTTATGATTGTTTTATCTAGAGCTCATAAAATGTATATTTATTTTAAAGTGACAGTGACATTTTTATCATTATCAGTTCAGGAAAAGCATATGCTGTGATGCACTTCATTTTGTTGCTAATTTGAGGTTTCACTGTATGGAAAAATGCTGAAGAAGTCAATCTGTGACGTATCTTTTTGTTGTGCTGTTCTATTGTGGGCTTTGTTGCTGCCTGCAATTTGGCGTCTTATATGGGCACTGGTTCAATTTGTGGTTCCTCCACTTCTGATCCACCTCTCTGCTAAGGTGCCTAACCAAACCGCAGAGGATGTTCCAAGTGTTTGAACCCCTACACTGGGGAGACCCAGATGAAGCTCCTGACTCTTCGTTTTGGCCCTGGGCAACCCTGGCCATTGCAGTCATTTGGGGAGTGGACCACTGGATGGAAGATCAATTGATCTACCTCTGTCACTTTACCTTCCAAACAAAGAAATCTTAAAAATGAAACAAAAATCAAGAGCACAGATTTTATTCAGGAACTGTTGTAATAAAGAAAGTTTGAGCTAACTGTGGAGCTGGACTGAGTTCCTAGTAGAGCAGAGACAAGTGAGGATTTATAATCATGGAGCAGGGTGAGGATGGAAAATGCTGATGGAAAGCAGTCGGGGAGTGAAGGTCGTTTGGCTGAACTGACTTGAGAGGTGCCTTGTTGAGAAAGAGAGGTCATCAGTATCACTTATGGATTAATGACGATAAGGAAATTTGGTGTAACATCAAGTGTAGAAGATTCTCCGTCAGCTTACTCAGAAGGATTCTTGTAATGTCCATGAGCTTTGGGAGAAGGCCCAAGGATTGGGCCTAGTTAAAAAGGGCTGTAAGTAGCCTAGGGTTTGACCAAGAGAAGCTTCTTCATTAGTTTTAATATGTTATGGAACAGAGAACAGAGATCTTAACCTGCGTTACCTGGAGCAATAGCATCACCATTACCTAGCAAGGTAGTTGGTTATTTTGATACATGCTAATGTTTGAGAATTCATAGAAATCTGAGAACATGAAATAATAATCATGATAATCATGTAGTATAGAAGGTTGTGTCACACACAGGTTTTCAACAAGGTAAATTCTCTACTGTCCATCTGAAAAGGGTTTGCTTTTTAGTTATCTGGTCTCTTAGAGTAGAAATTGAAAGCTGCTTTGTGTATTGCATGAACTTTATAAGTTTGCAAAGTATCAGGTACTAAAGATGCTCAGTACAATTTAAATTGTGGTCTCTAAATCAGGATTTTAGAGATTTGCAGTTCAGTTTTCTGACTTGATAGTTTAAGGAACTGAGCCATGTGGAAATGAATAAAATATTCAAGGACTCTTTGCTGAATAATTGAAATGCATGGGCAGAAAGAATCTAGGTCTACTTTTTCATAGACTAGAATGTTATTTCTGTCAGTATATGCACCTGATCTAAATATACCTTATTTGTCACTGAGTTTGCTGGACATTTCGCCCTTGTCTCACATAAAAAAGAACCTCCAAAATGGGCATGAAAACATCGTTTCTCAAAGACCTTTTTTTTCATCTTTCATTCTCACTTGGAAATCAGTTACAGAGAGGCAGAGACACACAGAGATCTTCCCTGAGTGACACCTGCTGAACCATGCCATAGCCAGGAGCTTCGTCCTGGTCTCCTGTGAAGGTGGCAGGGTCTCAGACACTGGGTCATCCTCTGCTCCTTTTCCCAGGCCACTAGCAGGGAGCTGGATTGGATGCAGATCAGCTAGATGTCAAACCGGTGCTCATATCTTTACCCACATCACATGATGGCCCTTAAAGGCCTTTTTTCATTGTAAGTTATTTTGGACTTTCAAAAAGTATAGGAAATTAAAAAAATTATCAGTGTTAGGAAATAAAACATTACAAATATAATTAAACCTCTTGGTATTCTGTCCTAATTATAGTTACTATATAAATTGATGTCTCCATTTCCATGTCTGTCCTTACTTATGTACATATATACATCTTTAAGTACTGTAACATATTATTTTACAATCTTAGAAACTACTATTTGGTATTCTGTACATGACTATTTTCTCCCTTTGAGTTCAATATAGCTGTTGAGATTTTTTTCATTTGATATAATGTGTTTTCATGCATATTTTATAATATCTTTTATTATGGGATTATATCATAATGTGTTCATTCTTCTGTTGAGGCCTTATTCCTAATTTGCCCTTATTATGTTACTTTGATAATATTTTCTATTATTTAAAAGGCAAAGTGATAGAGATATAGCTGTCTATCTTCATGTCTTTCTGCTGGTTCATTTCCCAGATGGCACAGCAGCTAGAGTTGGACCAAGCCCTAGAGTTTCAGGTTTCTGATGTAGATGGCAGGGAAGGAAGTACTTCAGCCAGTGTGTGTTGTTTCATTGTTTTGTAGGTGCATTAGCAAGCGGTTGGATCAGAAGCGGAGCATCTTGGACTCACAGTAGCATTTGGATATGGATGTAGCATCCCAAGCAGCAGTTTAACTTGTAACATAGTTCTCATTCCTATACTTTCTTTTTAAAACTTTTTTTTCCCCCTGCTTTTTACTTTGGGTCTGTTCCATCTGATTTCCTTTATTTGCTTGCTTGTTTTGATCTTTATCTTCCCCATTAGAATCTTTCCTTAAATAAAATGATTCTTGATTATTCCTTTGTATTCTAGAAGTGAAGAACTAGGCAGCTGACTGACTGCTCTGTGTGAATGTCAATGGAATGACTTCACATAGAAGATTGTGTTCAGATTTGTCTTGTTTCCCTTGGTTAGCTCCAAATGTCACTATAAGCCTTATTTCTCTCAATCTATTAAACCTAAACATCGGTTGCCATCATCTTTAGGGACAAGGTAGTAATCGCCCAGTGTGGCTTAGAAAGAGGAGAGAATGGACTTTGCCATTTATTGTGTCTAGCATAAAGGAATATGTGGTTAACTTACACATACTGGGAAAGTATATTTATACTTAATTTTATGTTTATTTATTTATTTGGAATGCAAGTGGCAGAGAGGAGGAGGAAATATATGGACAATTTTTAATCTTTGGTTCATTTTTCAAATGCCCACAACTGCTAGAAATGTGCCAGGCCTATATCCGGAACTGGAGCTGTAAGTCCCCGAATGGGTAGGAGCCACTGAATGAAGTACTTGGATCGTTGCTCACTGCCTCCTGTAGTATGCACTAGGAGGGAGCTGAAATTGAAAGAGGGATTGGGAATGGAACCCAGGGACTCTGTTAAGGGATGCAGGCATCCCAAAGGGCAGCTTTGATTTCTGAGCACACAGCCAAACTGCAAGTTTATTTTTTGGTAATTGATGTGTATCTGGGAGGTGCTGGCATTGTGTTACAGCAGGTTAAGTTGCTGTCAATGCTGCTGGGATCCCATATCTAAGCGCCTGTTGAATTGCTTAAACTGTGCTTGGGAAAGCAATGGAAGATGGGCTTGGACATCTGCTACCTGTATAGGAGACCAATGTGCTGCTGCCTCCTGGCTTCGTCTGGTCCATCCCCAGCTTTGATGGCCATTTGGGGAGTGTCCAGAAAGTCTCCATCCCTCCCTGTCTTGATCTGAGTCTCTCTTTCCAACTCCTTGATAGACTAATTAATATACGCATTTTTTCAAATATGTCTCAGAAATATTTTGCCTTTTTGTTTGGTTTTGGTTTTTTGATCCTGCTCTTGGTTTTAAAGAAGTATTATAAGCTGACATCATAATTCAGAAAATTATATTTAAGCTAAGGTGATACCCACCAGATGGTGCTATTTCGCCTGTTTTATCTGTGACAATAAATAGGATGAATGAATACCAAGTTTTTTTTTTTTAAGTATGTGAAAAATGTAGAATTAACTAAGTATTATAATTTGGCATAGATGAATGCAGTGAAAGAAAGAATTCAAATAATGTAAACTTGTATACAGTATTGCATGATTATCTCGAGTAATGGCGAAGACTAGTGACAGAGAAACTTCTATTTAGTATAAACTTATTTAGTATATGTTGCTTAAAAATTTGATGTATAAGGGCTGCTGTGGTGGTATGACAGGCTAAGCCCCCTCCTGCAGGACCATTATCCCATGTGGGTGCTGGTTCAAGTTCCAACTGATTCATTTCCCCCCTCCACCCCCCTGCTTATGACCTGGGAAAATGGCTCAAGTCCTTGGGCTCCTACACCCATATGGGAGAGCTGCAAGAAGCTTCTAGCTCCAGATCAGCCTAATTCCAACTGCTGTGGCCATTTGGGCAGTGAACCAGCAGATAGAAGATGTCTTTCTCTGTCTCTCCTTCTCTCTCTGTAACTCTGTCCTTCCAATAAAAACAGGTACATTTATTAAAAAATGATGTGTATAGAAATCCTATTAAACTAACATAGTTGTACGTGTATGCAGAATGAGGTTATTTAAAGGTGACATGTGTTCTAATATTACATTTTCAGATTTCTTTGCATTTTCTGGTAAAGACCATTAGTGTTTGATCTGAGTTACATAGTTATTTGCAAAGTGATGGACATATTTTATTCATGATTTATTAAAAGAGTAATTTGGGCTTGAGTTTATCATTTTTTTTTGTAAAGAAAAAGTATCTATAAGGTATTGTATTTGGTAAAAGGATGCAATTGAATGGCAAACTATTCATTAAGTAAAAATGATTTGCTACTGAAGTACAAAATATCAGATTTAACCAGTCCTTAAGACTGTTTCTGGCATTTTAATATGGTGGAATTATTAGTCTGTATTTTTATCAGGTCGTAAGTCTGAAGTTTAAAATAATGCATATACTGTCACAGATGGCAACAATGGCTTTTTGTTATTGCCATGTGAAATTAGAAATTAAACCTGCTGATTTTGTCTTTGATTCCTCTGGAAAAGTATGGAAATACCTTGGAATTAGTGTTAGTTATTTATAACAGAACAGAGCATGTTTCTCTAGAGTATCCAAAAAAATCTTTAATCTGAATATTCTTATCATTCCTGTGGCAGTAAATAATTTGATTTTGGATAATTTTAAATTTTGAATTAGGAATAACCAACTGCTTAAGTTTATAGAAATACTACAAAATTAACAGACTCGAATTCTGGGCCCGGTGTGGTAGCTGTGCCCATATTGGATGCTGGCATCATAGGTCGTGACTTTACTTGCTACACCACAGCATTGACCCCTATTTATTCAATTATCATATATTTGTTAATCTTCTACCATGTGTAGAGCCCTACTTTAGACTGTGAATTCGGAGGTCCAGCTAGTAATATTCCTTCACTCATAAAATTTACAGCCTCATGATAGAGAAGATGGAGTTGGGCTTTAAATTTTACATTCAGTAGCATTGCTTGTAAAAGAAAGAAATGATTATGACTTGAAGTCTAATGACTTTAATTCTTCTTGTGTCACTTCCTACTTACTCATTTAGCAGTTGCTATTGAATGATTATAGCATGTACCTGAAATGCAAAGATGAGTAAGATATAACCCTACTCTGCAAAAATTAAATCTGTCTGGGATTATAGTCAGACAATAACTGTGATGACAGAATTCTGTGTAGTGTTTTAGAAGATCAGTTCATTTCCTCTGTGTGATATTATCTCAAAGAGCTGACGGTTGTAACTAGGCTTTGAAGGATGAGAAGTAGTTGGTACAGGGTGGTTACATCAAGAAAGTAAGCTGCCCCTGTGTTCTAAATTGAAGAATCTTTGTGAGCACACAGATGCATAAATGACCAACGTGTCTTGGGAAAACAGTTAGATATTACATAGGTTAGCTAAAATATTGGGCATGTCATAGAGAGAAAAGAGGTGAAGTTATAGATTTAGATTGGGGATAATTTGTGAACTATTTTATACACAAGGCTGAAGTTGTTGGGTTTCCATATGAGAGGTTTGGTTATAACCCGTGGAAAATGTTTAAGCATTCAAATATACTTAGTCTATATTTTAGAAATATAACTGACAGTTTATGGCTTATACGTAAATGAAATATTGAAAGTCTCATAGGGCAGTAGTAGTGTCACTTTACAACACTTGGTGATGAATGTGAAAGGGAATTGGCCAGGATTTAGTGGCTGATTGATGAGGGAGGGCATCAAGGATTTTAACATTTTTGTTTTTTTCAAGTGTATAGGTAAATACTGATTCCATTAACCATGAAGGGAAGAACTGCCTGAATTGAGTAATAGATTTGTTTTTGTGAGGCTGAATTTTCAGGAATAACCCTAAGAAGCTCTTGGTGGTGTTTAAGATGTAGGAGGAAATGTCGATTGAAAGGAAAGGAAGATAATTAAGATAGAGAAATGTTAGGTATTCCTGAAATTTTCAGTCTGTTATTTATAAAATAAGGGAGATGGAATCAAGAACTTTTCTAGTTTGGAAATAACCAGTGTACAAGTTATCACAAATGCTTTCGTTATTAGTGGTGTAAGTTGTAGTTAAGTGTAGTTTGTTATGGACCAATAAGAATATTAGTATTTGAGTACTTCCTATGAAACTTAGGTAAAATGTAAACTATTTTTTGCTCATGTTTTTGCTTCATTCTCATATCAGCACAAGGTAAATACCTGAAGATATCTTGGCCAGGATTGTGCCAGGCTAAACTATGGATCTGGAAACTCTACCCAGGTCTCCTGCATGGGTGGCAGGGATCACACATGTAAATTGATATGGGGTTTGGTTGATTTTTTTAGTGGCTAGGCCAAATATCCATTTTCATTGGTCACCTTTTTAAAGTTTGTAGATTTTAAAAAATTATTTCATTTTGAATAAATGTTTACTTCACACCATGTTATTTTCCTTAACAACAGCTCCTCAAATTGGGTAAAATTTTGGTCCACAAAGCCTGGATCCATTTCTCTTATTCTCTATTATGTTCCTTCCAAAGCAGAACTTTTGCCCTTGGTTCCCAGTGTTGAGCAACTAAAGCCCTTGGAATTTCCCAAGTGTCTGTGTTAATTCTTGAGCTTCTGGGGTCATTATGCTAATAGGATGATTCTTGTGGATCAATAGAAAGCTTCAGGATTAGGAGGTCACCTAAGAAGACAAAAAAGGGTCAAGGAATTGGGACATACAGCTAGGCCGCCTCCTGGGTCCATGATTTAATCAGTTGTTCCTATGTAATGGATCCCTACTAAAAACTGGATATTCAAGCTCAGTGGAGCTTCCTTATTATTGAGTGTAACAGCCTCATGTTCTCATGAATCCTTTCAAGCCTTTTGTAAAATTTATAACTTAGGTACAGGAAAAGATAAACAACAATAAAATAAAATGTGATAAAGGCATTTGCATGTGTTCTCTCAAAATATATTATTGTACTGGATTTTATTTATCCTTTTAATGATGTAGGATATACCATCCCTGTGTGAAGTGATGAAATGAAGTCACTGATGTCAGCTTTGTGATGTAGATCCAGATTGCCATATTAGGGTTATTTGAAGACTAATACAGAGATACCATAGCAGTTGATAAACTAATTGAGGTAGTTATGAAGTGACCCGGGGTGAGTAGCGTGAGTAGCATGGACATGCTAAACAAAGGCATGATTCCTGTCTGGGTGGAATCAAGTAAGATGGCACAATATTTCATTGTGCTGCACAGATGATGTACAGTTTAAAACTATTGAATTATTTCTAAAATTTTCCATTAATAATTTGGACTATGGCTGATTTGGATAAATGAGATCATAGAAAGCAAAACCACAGCCAAAGGGGGAGCGGGGGACTACTGCATAGCAGTTTTCCAGTAGGGAGCTGACATGGAAGCTCTGGATTCTGCACCATTCTAAGACTTCATATTATTTCCTTCTTTCTTTGGTTTTAAGTTATAACCAAATAGTGAAAGTGTAAGTATAGCACTTTCCTGAGTTGCATGAGTTGTTCTCATGAAATACTGAACCTGAACAGGTGATGGGATTCTCATGATTTGTAGGGGTGTGTGCATTGCCTCTGGACTTTGTAAAGTAACAGTTGATACTTGAGGCAAGGGTGTCAAGCTGTAGCCCATGTCCTTTAATGTATGGCGTCTACACTAACTCAAGAGTAGCCAGAATTTAAGTGCAGCACACTGGTCAGGGTTGGAAGAGAATAACTCCCAAAGGAACTGTCAGAATTGCTGAGTACAGAATGCTGTAGTTTTCAGCAACAGCTACAGAAAATTGATTCAAGATGATGAGCAGGGCTGAAGGTTGTAGCTTTGTAGGAAATACACTATTTCTGAAGGAGATTGAGCCATGGGAAAAGAAGGCAAGATATTTCTTAGACATGGAGCTGAAAGGAAAGAAGGAAATAAAAGAGGGAAATGAAAGGCTGTGCAGGAATGAAACCCTTTTCTTTCAAAAATATTATTCATAAAACAAATTGCACAGAAGAGGGCACTCTTGAATTAGGAACCTTGGCCACAGACATGGTAGGAGCAAAAGCCAGCTCAATGAATCAGCGAAAGTTATTATAAGGAAAATGGAAAAAATACTGCATATCAGCTGATGCGTGTTCACCTTTGAAACCCAGATACAAGCTTGATCCCAACAATTCAATTCAGTATCCTTAAAGAAGTATTTGGAAATATTAACTACTTCCAGTCCAAGATACAAAATTTAACAATAGGAAATCTTTTTTTTTTTTTTTTTTTTGAGAAAGAGATTTATTTTTTATTGGAAAGGCAGATAGACAGAGAGAAAGATCTTACACTCGCTGGTTCACACCCCAAGTGGCCACAGTAGCCAGAGCTGAGCTGATCCAAAGGTAGGAGCCAGGAGCTTCTTGCGGGTCCCCCACACAGGTGCAGGGTCCCTTTGGGTCATCCTCAACTGCTTTCCCCGGCCACAAGCAGGGAGCTGGATGGGAAGTGGAGCAGCTGGGACATGAATCAATGCCCCTATGGAATCCCAGCATGTACAAGGGACAGATTTAGCTACTAGGCTATTGTGTTGGGTCAGAAAATAATTCTTTAGAATTGAGAAACTTGGACAAGTGTTTAGCCTGGCATTGAAGGTAGGAGCTAAGATCTGTGCATCCCATTATAAAGTACCTGAGTTAGATGCCTGACTCCAGCTTCCTGAAATTGTAGAACCTGGCAAGGAGCAAAGAGGGCTTAAGCAACCGAGTTCCTTCTGCCCAAGTGAGAGGCATGAATTGAATTCCTAGCTTCTGGCCTGACCTGGCATGGTCCCAGGTATTTGGGAAGTGAAGTATGTTGTCTCACTCTGTGTCTCTTTCGGTTACGCTCTGCCTTTCAAATCAATAAATATATGTTTTAAAAGATTATTCCTTTGAAAAGCAACGTTAGCGGGCGAGTCTCCATTGCACCTTCTATCTTGAACTTGTCTTTGGAGACTCAGTCGGGCTTAGTTGTATTAAGTGTACCAGGAGGATGGAGCTGCAGAAAGAAGTAGAAAGCATGTCCTTTTTCTTTGTTTAAACATTTATCCATTTGAAAGAGGAAGGAGAAGGGTGAGAGAAAGCTTCCATCTGCTGGTTCATTCCCCAGATGACTGCCCCCACGAGAGTTGGACTAGGCACAAGCCAGGAGCCTGGGACTCCATCCAGACCCCACACATCTAAGTCGGGGACCCACGCTCTTGGTCCATCCTTGGTATTTCCAGGCTGAGCATCAGGCTCATATAGGATGCCAGCGCGAAAAGCTGTAAGTTTAACCTGCTGCAGTGCAACAGTGATCCCAGTGAACTGTGATCCAATGAACTGTGAGAGTTCATTGGATTCAGGAAACAGGTGGAAAAACAAAAACACAACAGAAATGAAGACTACATTGCAAGTTGACTCAGGAAAAATCCACTTGAGTGTACCATAGGAGAAAAACGAAATGGTTACCTTGATAGATGTGGAAAATGCCTCTTAGAATATTTAATACCCATTTCTACTGAAAAACCTCTTGAGGCTGGGGATGGTTAGACACTTCCCTGAAATGATAAAATGTATTTTCTTCAGTCCTGAAGTTAGCATGTCACTTCAGGAAGACAGTAGATACAGTCTTAGCACTATCAGGAACTAGTTAAAGATGTCTGCTATCTCCACTATGTAAACACCTTGCAATTTGATGAGAGAAAATGGGCATAGGAACTTGTAAGGAAGCTCTAATTGTAATTAAGGCAGTTTTGAACTTAATATCTAACATGGTATCCAGGCAAGCAAGAATCAACTATAAAAACTCAGTACAATAATTCAGAGAAGTAGCCATGCATAAAATTATCATGCAAAAAAATCAGTAGCATTTGTATGAGATTTTGTTTAAAAACTTTATTTACAGAGTGAAGGAAAATCTAACAGGTGTTTAAAATCTCATTGGAACAAACTATTACACACCTACACGAGATAACAAAGGTATAGACATTCAGCCTAGTGTTTAAATGTTAGGACACTCAATTCATTCGTTAGAGTGCCTAGGTTAGAATTCTGCTGATGCAGATACTATAAGGTAGTGGTAATGGCTTCGGTATTTGGCTTCCTGTCAACCAAGTGAGAGAACCAGGTAGAACGCCCTTTGGCCTACTCCAGCCCTGCTGTTGTGGGAATTTAGGGATTGAACCAACAGATGGATCTCTCTGTGTATGCTTCTGCATCTCAAAGCATATATATGTATATATATGTGTACATATTATATATATGTATTTTGTTCCAAAAGATTGATTCTGCTCCTGTTTTCCAATTATATTCATTGTCCGTTACTTACACTTGCTGTGAAATTTTTAGTTTGTGCTAATCAGCATTGTGCTTATAATGTATTGAATTAGGTCATTTCAGGTAATGGTATTCCTATATTCTGTGCTTAATGTGATAACTAAACTAGTTATATGAGAAGTTAATATTTTTATATAAAGATAAGCATTGACTAGGTGATTAGGACACCAATTAGGATGCCTGCAACCCATGTTGGATCCCTGAGTTTGATTCCAGTTTCATGCTAATCGTGACCCTAGGAGGCACCAGTGATGGCTCAAGCAGTTCAGTTCCTGCCTTCTATGTAGATGTGGATTAAGTCCTGCATTTAGGAAAATGAACCTGAAATGGGATCTGTCTGTCTCTGTCTCCATCGCCACCACGTGCCCAGCTGTTTTAGAGGTGTACATACCTCTTTTCCCTTCAAGTAAATGTTTTCAGAAGGAACAAGACTTTTGTAGTGGGGTAATGACACATCAAATAGTCTTCATACATGTTATCTGATGTAAACGGAAAGAATTCCTATCAAGCTGTGTCATGGAATCTATTCCATATTGAAATGAAGTAACGAACACTGTGATGATGCAGATTTTGTGTAATATTGTATAATTGGTATGAGATATAGCTTTGAGTTTACAAGCTCTTTTATCATTTGAAAAAAGACATTCCTAAAAAACCGTGCATTCTCTGCACAGACTAAAAGTAAAAGCTGTTCTGTGAATCCTTTTTTTTTTTTTTTTTTTTTTTTGCTGTGAGTTAGGCAATGATAACAAGAATGGCTAAGAATTGTGCTGGTAACTCTCCTTTTTGTTTCTCTGGAAATATTTCAGGAATGTAAACCATGACACTTTTCTCAGCATAAAAAACTTATTTTCCTAGTTTCAATCTTTCATCTTGAAATATTCTACATAATATTGGGGATTATATTTTTGCTTTTTGCATAGTATCTTTCTTAGCATTATTAAAACATACTTGCTCTTCCAAATCCAGCAAGTTTCTCTAACTCTCCTATTTGATTTTTCCTTCTAAAATCAGAACCATACATTTCACTATAAGTTGCTTTCATTTAGTCAGAATATTTCATATTAGAGTTGTTTATTTGAGGAATTATTCTATAACACACTTCAAAAAAACATTTGTGACTGAAGCACAGCTGGCACTTTTAGTCAATGGGCAATGATTATTCCGATGTTTTTCCTAACTACAAAGAATTAGATTGTGTTAGTATTAGCATTTTGATGGACAAAGTGATCATTATTGTCAGGAAATTAGATCAGCAAAATATTGAACACACTACTTTTGTTAAGTGTATGTATTAGTCACCTAGCATTTGGTAAATCTGAATTGAATAATCAAAGTTAGGTGTTGGGTAAAGAAAAATCAACTGAGCGTTATGTAAATTTGAGTTAATTTTGTCATAGTTGATGCCAACAAATTGACTATAGCAGTTGAAATGACTGAGCCAATTTAATTTTACGATTCTATCTACATGGACCATCAGGGCAGTTATTTATTTGTCAAACATAAGGCTCTCCTTTAGTTATCAGTGAATGATCACAGGGGAGAGAAAGGATCAATGTCGAGGGAGTGCGGAACTCTGATGCTGTGGTAATTAGAGTCAGTTACAGAGGGAGGAGACAGGTAGGAACAGAGGAAGAGAGAGAGATCTTCTGTCCTCTGGTTTACTCTGCAGAGCGCTACAATGGCCAACGCTTCGTCAGGCCAAAAGCCTGAGCCAGGATCTTCGTTTGGGTCGCCCTCATGGGTGGCAGAGATAAACACTGGCTGGGTTCCACTGCCTTTTCCTCCCTTAGTGAGGAGTTGGGTGTGAAGTGAAGCAGGCGGGACAGGAACTGGAGACCATTTGGGATGTAGATGGTGCTTGCCCCACCACAACACTGTTCCTCCCTGGAACATTTTGCAAATTGTGCTTTTTAAGAAATAGGAAATGAATTTGAAATTTTTGAAAATTGAAGTGCTTCTTGTCTTTCACCACCTTCATGAGCACTGAGCTGTATTTGTGTTGAAAAATGTATCTTTTGAAATTTTAAAAACGTAACTTTTTGAAGGTAATTGGTACTGAGCAATGGGAAGAAGTAAAACAATGGTTGTGCTAGAGCATTAAACTACCAGTGCAAAGCTGTCCAAAGGCCTGTTGCCATCTGCTGTGACGAGCAGTAGAGTTTGAATTGGTGATTGCTCCATCATCTTGAGTACTGAAATGAAGAGACATGGAGTCCTCAGATGACCCCAGATGAACAGCTTGTGTGAGTAAAAGATCTGACTGTTTGGAAGCACTGAGATTTTACAATTCTCACTTGATAGATGTGGCTCAGTCTTACCCAATAAGTCTTCCTTGATGCTGTTTATTTCTAAAGCAGTTTTAGCTTGGAAGTAAAATTGCCTTGGGAGGGAGTCCAGTAGAAGTGTAAAATAATACAGAAAAATGGAATCATTGATTTAGAGAGGTTATAGTCACAATTCAGATATAGTGATCCCAAAGTTTTCATAGTAAATTATGAAATGAGTTGGTACAACTAAGAGTTATTTTGAAAGAGCTTAAAATGATCTGATTTTTAGTTTACTATATATAACAAGTATATTAAATCCATTAAAACCTAGGTTAAAGTGGAAGACATCTACAGTCCTATGGATTGCATAAGCTAAATGATTTATTTATATTTTTATACTCAAAGTTCCCAAATAATTTCTTTACATTTTAAAATAAGAATGATTATGTTAATAATTGAAAAATACGAGTTAGTAATTTTTTTACATCAATACAGCCTGTTACTTTTTAAACTTAACTTAGAATAATCATCCATATATATTGCTTTATCTATGAGACATTGTTACAGTGATTTAATTGTGATAAATAATTAAGAATAATGTATAAAAACTAAAAATGTATATATAAACTTATATATGCCGTAGATTGTTATTATCTACTGATTATAATTAGATTTCCACACTAAATGATTTCTGTTTATTCAGGCCATAAAATTAAACTATAGAAAAATATGCAGTGTAACTTGTACTGTAAATAAGCTATTAGCAATGAGCATCACCATGAGAGCTGGTAGTATATGAATTATTCACTGCAAACTTATTATCTCTGTGTCATTAGCATGTAAGATAATGAACCTAATTACCCTGGCCTTAAACTCAGGGGAGTTAACAATTTATGTGTGGAACTTTCTGGGCTGTGGTTATCACCCACAAGGGTATTGAGAGAACTGCACATGCTATGCCTATGCTTTGTTCCTGAAATGCTGTTTCTTCATTCTGCTTTTGTTGAGGAATATCTTTTTGTTCTTGTTTTTTTTTTTTTTTTAGAATTAGGGTTATGAAATTTTCTTTTGTAGAAGTGAATTTTTAAAGGAATTCGTGAGAAGAATTTATATATTTGAATATGTGCTGTGTTTAGAATGTAGGTGTTGGAGATTGACAAAAATATTATTGGTATGTGTTTTTTAATTCACTTATAAGAGTTAGCATCGCCTGTTGAAGTAGATTATCATAAATAGTGTAATTAATTGAAAAATCTAGGCCAAAAGGTTAATAATCAATTTTCCCTTCTAAAAGGATTTAGACTAACATGATTTATTTTCAAAGTGCTTATTATTAGCTTATAGCCCTTTCTAATCTTTACTATTATGTCTCTGATCTTAATTTAAGGTTTTGATGAACTTCTTGCTTCTATTTTCTCTTATAGTATAAATTATCTGTAATAAGCCGTGCTAATTAAAGTTGATAAATCTACAACTGCTTCAATTATACACTAATCAATTTTTGCACTAAATTAATTCTACTTAGCAGGATACATTATATCATTAATCGGTTTTAGGCTTAGTACAACAGATTTAAAAGTAATCAAAATTTGAAGCATATTATTAACTGGAAAAAATGAAGGTTCATAATAACTAATAATTCATATATTAATTCTAATAAACTAAGGTGTTCATTGCAAAAAAAAAGGAATGCAGCTGTCATTTTTGTTTCTTGCTGAGTGCGATTATAGAATTATCTTTAGCTAATAATATGATACAAGACAATTTGGTATGTTAGCTTTTTGTTTAAATTTTTATATTCCTAAATAATTGCTTTCTGCTACATTAGCATGTGAATCCACATATTTGAATATATAAATTAAATAAATTAAAATAAACTTTAATTTTTTGCTCTTTTACCATAGCTAAAGTATTAAAGTACTCAGCGTGCAAATGGTGGAAGACACTTCAAATGTGTGTGAAGGCCTGGAATAACTATTTTTGAGTATTTAGTTACTTTTTCACCTTCTCCTTGTTCAGAGTGGACATGCTGTAGTGTAGATTGCTTTGAACTTGTAAGCAGGTGCAGAAAAACACATTTTTTTCAGAATTACGTCCGAGAGAGAGAATGATTAAAGGTAATAAAGTTGAAAATCCTGAGGGAAGTAATATTTATTATGATTTGTTTTACATTGTGATGGTGATTTACATTTGCTTCCCATTTCTTTAGTAATGAACACAAACTTACTGGAGCTATTTTTTTTTTCTCAGTTACCTGTTCGTTGAATTAGATGATTTAGTTGAATTTTACTACATTGCTTTTCTTCATATCATTTTTAAAGGAACACTTCTTGCCCTGCCCAGCATTCTTCCAAAGGTCACTTCTGCATTTCTTCTTAAGAATGCTCTAGAAGGAGATTTTCTACGTTTTTGAAGACTACTGAGAAAATTAGTTTTGGTAACAGTTTTCAGAAAACCTCAGGGGCCTTTGATCCATGATATCTCCGGACCACTCTTTAAAAACTCAGGGGTGGTAGATGGGCTTGGATCACAATCAAGTGGAACAGATGGCCCTTTAATGAAGACTAAGGAAGATGCTGCCACACATGTCTTTAGCTGCTTTCCTCCAAAGGCAATCTCTTTCAACTAAATTCTGTTTTGAGTGCTTACTATGGTTGTCTCACTGTATAGTAGGTTTATAAATTATTTCTTAATGTGTCTGCTCTTTTATGTTCTTCGATCAGATGAATCTTTTTCTCATCACTTGTGCTTTTTCTGAACTCTTCGCGGTTTTCATTACTGTTTTGGTTCCTAAACTGGTTACAATGTAACTTCAAGTAATACCAGGAAACCTGCATCTCCTGGTTTATTTGCTGTGTTCTCTGCTTGCTGTTTTTCAATATGCATTCATTTTAACATCATAGAAGTTGAGTGCTGAGAACTTTTTTGTATTAAGTAATTTTTACATGTGACTTTGAAATGATTAGTAATAAAGGATGTAAAATGAAAAAGATAACAGGCTCCTGTTGCTGTAAATGAAGCAACTGCTTAAGATTCTAATAGGCTGTTCCTTCACGTGTCTCCTTTTTGGCTGAATAATATGCTTATTCTGCTTTTAAACTTTGATTTGTGCAGGCTTGGGAGACAGAGCATATGGAACACCTGCTTGCTCAGTTCTAACTAGTTGCACAATAATCTGTTAGATCTGTGAGCAGTCCGTTACACTGCAGTGACCATGGTCGTGCCGAGATCTTATATACAACATTCACTTCCTCAGTCAAATCTGACCTCTCCCCTCCCCAATGTCCTGTTACCTGTTTCCTTTGTTCATTTCCTTGGTTTCCTTTGGGCTGATTTGCTAATTTTTCTCTCAGTTTGTATCCAAGTCCCTCAGGCACCTCTCGTTAATTTTTTTAAAAACTGTTTATCATGGGTCCAAAACCTCAAGATTTCCTTTTCCTGAACATGTGTTCGTTCCCGTAAGCCCTCTGTGCTTCTAGAAGAGATCCATTCATTCTTTCATTCACGGAGTTGAAAGGCAGAGTGGCAGAGAATGAGAGGAGGAAGAGATTGCAGGACATCTTCTATCCTGCTTCACTGCCATTTTTATAGTTTTGATAATTTTCTGTACAGCTATGAATTAATGTTATTAACTACCTTTGTATTAAAGGATACTTTTTATTTTTCTACTTTTTAGCTATCGAAATGTTTGGATTTATTTTATTTTTTTGCATACATTTTTTTTCAAAATTTTGCCAGTTTTTATGTAATACATAATCAAAAATGCATGTTTGAGAGATGCCTGATGGTCTTTTATGAAAGTAGTTGGGACCTGAGCTGTGCTATAATGGATTGAGGTGATGTTGTCATCTCAAGTGGGCACTGATTTCATGCCAGGCTGCTGTGCTTTGGATCTTGCTCCCTGCTGATGTATCTGGGAAAGCAGTAGTTGACCCCTTGGGCCTCTGTACTCATGTGGGAGATCACAATGTAATCTTAAAGAACAAATGTTGTGAAATGACTACATATCGGTAGCACACATATGTTTATTTCTCAGTTATTATTTTCGTAGTGAGAATATTGAACATCCAGTCTCCTAGAATTTTTTCTGAAGACAGTGTGTTAACTAACCATCATGGTGAACTTGTTCTCCTGGGTAACCAATGTAAACATCCAGACACTCAGCAGTCAGAGCTGGACCAGGCTGTAGCTGGAGCCTAGAACTTAGTCTCACGGAGACCCAACCACCTGAACACTCGCTGGGTGCCTCCAGGATGTACATTATCAATAAGCTGGGATCCATAGAGTACCCAGGACTCCACCCTATGCACTCTGGTATGGATGTGGGCATCCGAAGCAGTATCTTAATTGCTGCACTGAGCATCCGCCCCAAACTTCATTTCTTGCTCTCATTGAACTTACAGTGCTAGGGGCTTAGTGTGAGTCTAATTAATAAAACATGTATTTGTGCTTCTGAACAATAGAAAGATTGTCTAATCCAAGAAAACTTTTAATTTGTAGACAGGCCTGCTTCAAGTGGAATGTATTGCTTGCTTTTTTTTTTTTTTTTTTTAATTTTCAAGAACATATTACTAGCCTTGATTTTTTTTTTTTTTAATTGAGAGAGAGCAGAGTGTCTGGTTTGGCAAGGAGACCTAATATGTGATCCTGTGAGTTCTTCAATTGTTGCAGAAAACATAAACATTTAATAAGGAGCTCAGCAAAGTGGATTAAATGTTATTTAAAACATATGTTATAGTTGACCTCATGGCTAAATGGTCTGGTTCAGGAATCCATGAACTATCCCAGGGGTAATAGCTAAAATTCTTTTTTTTTTTTCCACACAAAATACTTATTTCCAGAAATACTGCACTGGGGAGTTGAGTAAGACATCAAAAAGTTAACAAAAAATTGAACCCTTTCCTTTTCTCCTTCCCTTTAACTAGGAAGTTGAAAACAATTTTAGTGACAGGCTACACTTCATAATGAAAATACAGTTGGATATTTTAGGCCTTCACAAAGTTTATTTCATTGTACTTTTTGATGGATGTTAGTAAGCTATGTGTGATGGGAAGAAATTAAAGAATCCGCAAGAACTCTCCAAGTTGGCAGTGACTATGTTCTTGTTTGTAGCATGAATTTTCTTATTTTTAATTTTTCCTTGTGAATTATTTTAAATGTATAAAAACAACAGTTCTAAAACACCTACATATGTGACAGTGTGACAGCATATGGAAATTTGTTGAAGATTTGATTGTGCTAATTCCTTATTACAAAAGTCACTAATGCAGTTTGTTTGAAATGCTTTTCTTTGTGCTTAAGCTATATTCTTACATATCTGTAAACATTTTGAAGGGTTGATTTACAGGTTCTAAAACATTATGTAAATGTTGTTTTCCTATGTCATTCTTTTCAGTATTAGGTTTTTGAGGTTTTGTAAAGATGTATTTATTTTTATTGGAAAGTCAGTTTTGCAGAGAGAAGGGGAGACAGATCTTCCATCCACTGGTTCACTTCCCAAGTGGCTGCAACAGCCACAGCTAAGCTAATCCAAACCCAGGAGCCAGGAGCTTCTTCTCAGTCTTGCATGCAGAAGCAGGGTCTCAAGGTTTTGGGCCATCCTCCACTGCTTTCCCAGGCCACAAACAGGGAGCTGAGTGGGAAGTGGAGCAACTGGGATACAAACCAGTACCCATATGGCATCCCAGCATATGCAAGCAAAGATTAAGCACTAAGCCATCACAGTTTCCCCAGGCTTTTGAGATTTTCTGTGTTAATATACAAAATCTATAGTTATTTTTTTCCTCTTTGGTTTTGTAAGAGTACATCACCATTTGTTGTTAGGTTGAAGACTTACAAGTGTTTCAGTGTCACAAATACTGCTGTTATTAAGCTTCTTGTATTCATGTGTTTATAGCACTTGTGGAAGAATCTTTGTAGGGCTGTCCTAATACTGCCTCAATTAGCCACATGTAAATATTTAAAGTTTTTAAAACTTTAATTAGAATGAATTTGGTTCTTTTGTTGCACTATCAACATTTCAGAAGCTAAGTAGACTTAAGTACTAAGTGGCTGATGTGTTGGACATTGTAGATACAATGATTGCATTATTACAGAAAGTTTTGTAGTACTGGAGTTGCAGTGCCTGGAGTCGATGCTCCTTGGGTCGTGTTATATGAACATCTTGCACTTAGATGCTGCTGGATTGCTGTTGCTCGTAGGATCTGAGAGAGCCTTTGTTACAGTGATCGGTTTGAGCAGAAGTTTTCATTTCTGTTTTGGTAGGTGCTAAATGTGTCACATTCAGGTTTAAAAATGTGCATTGAAGTTGACCACTTTGAGTAATTATGTTTTGAAATGTTTGTCTCTTTTGGTTTCCATTTTGTGCTTGCCATCAGTAATCCTTGCTCCTGTTTTTTTTTTTTTTTTCCTGTTGGAATATGACTGATTTGAAGGAATTCTTTGCATTTTTCTGAATAGTAGTTCTTTGTACATGTTGATATCTGTGGGTAGCATGTGACTTTTTAACTTTGTGATATCTTCTCAAAAGTTTAAAAACTCAGTGTGTCAAAATGCAGTGTAATCAAATTGATCCTTTTGTGCTCTATACTCCTATCTTGTTTAAAAACATTATGTTCTTAGAATGTAGCAGCATTAAATCTCTTATTAAAAATAACTGAAAAATTTTATTTTAACCTTGGAACCTATGAAATTTAATGATCTTTGGTCTAGTTTAATGTAATTTTTGTATATAGTGTGAAGCAGAATTTTTGTAAAAGATGTATTTATTTTTATTGGAAAACCAGTTTTGCAGAGAGAAGGGGAGACAGATCTTCCATCCACTGGTTCACTTCCCAAGTGGCTGCAACAGCCAGAGCTAAGCTAATCCAAACCCAGGAGCCAGGAGATTGAGGGGTTTCTTATATATGAATGACTGATTATCTTAACATACTTTCATTTTAATTTTCTTAAAATTGGTTAAGTCTAAGCTCTTTTGTCAGAACTGATAAAACTGATGATAAACTTGAAGATTGTAACTTATAATGTAAAATTTTAGAAGGCAATACTCATGCAACCAAACAAAAGTAACCCAAAATGTTTGCACTGTGTTGAGACTTGACAAAATCTTAGGTTAATAAGCTGGAATGAATGAAAGCAAATGATTTTTTAAAAAAACAATTTTTAGATACTTTCAAGTGGCGAATTGAGCCTAATTTTTTAAAATCTAATTTTCACTTTAACTGCCATTTATTTTCTCCTAATACATAATAGAACCATTTACTATGAATTTTACAAATTGAATTTGTGGTTTGGCCCTAGTATGAAAAGAACAAAATTTTTAAAAAGCAGTATGCCATAGGGGTAGTAATTAAGGAAATGGGTTTTGGAGTCACACTGCCTGTCAAGAGATTTGTAATCTAGGGCGTATGAAAGGGTTATACTTACAGTATTAACTTTACAAAGTGCTTTTGATGATAATATAGGCTGAGTGTCTGCTACTTGGCAAAGATGATTGATTGTTGTTCCTGAAGTTGACAGTTGTAGTCAGAGGGAGAAGAGGAGACAGGATGATGGGTATATGTATATGTATATGAGAATGAGAAAGAACTGTCTTTTGGAGGAATTCTTCATGACAGAACAATAAAACCAGACTGCCTCGCTTCTTAGGCTCTGAAAGGAGTTGAAAGCAGTAAGTCACGTAATGTCCAGCAGGGACCACTAGGTGGTGCCGTTAGCCCAGACTGTTTATTCAAAAACTCGGTAGAAAGAATGGCAGATACAAATTATGAGGTTAATCAGAAATTACTTATATATTAAATATATGAATTGTCCTATTGGTTATATTTCAAAGTCGTGCTGTCATTCTTGATATTTTCTCCTCCAGTGGCCATTTAGAAAATTTCTTGTGAGATTGTTCTTTTAAGGCTGTTTGTCTACCAAATAAAAAAGATTTTATATATTTGTTTGGAGAGTGGCATAAGAGGGAGAGAAAGAGAAAAGAAAGATCTTCATTCCACTGGTCACTACACAAATGCCCTCAGCTGTCTGGCCTCAGCTAGAGCCAGGAACTCGCCCTGTTCTCTCTCTCCCACTGCCAGGAGCTGAAGCAGTAGGCTGGCATTTGTTGCCTTCCGGGTGCAACAGCAGGAAACTCAGTTGAGGTGACAGAGTCACCAAGAGAGGAACCCTGGACTTAGTTGAGGAATGCAGGAATCAAGTGGTGGCTTAACTTCCTGCCGTACGATGCTTAACCCTTCCCTTGTAATTTAATTGAAGATTATATTATAAAATTGATTTCAGAACTCGTATTGAAACAAGATAACAGACTTTCATACTGAATTGATTTACTCAGAGGAAAGTCGGTGCTTCGATAAGCTCTGATGGTCTTATTTCAGGTCTGTGTACTGTTTCAATTACCTTTCTGAAAATGATTTCTTTATCCCTGTTACTGCTTTTAAGATACCAGATTGGAAATAACTAAATGCATCATTTGATTTCTGGATATGATTTATACCATAAAATTTTTATTGATAAATACTTGAAGCACGTTACAGGAAAGCCCAATTCTAGAAACTTATTGAATCACATAACCAGAAAGATTGTGGTGTAGCTGACTTAAGGTGAACACTGATGGAATGGCTAAAAATGGCAATATTTGTTCCCTCTGACCCTTGGCTTTGTTTTTCTTTGTATCGGCTATGCAGATAGATTCATTTGGATGCTGGGTAGCTGCTGTCAGCTGGTGGGCTTATGGTAACTTTTTTTTGTTTTAACTGTCTGCCCCAGTGTCTCCACAAATATAGGTGTGTGTGAGTTCAGTTTGGCTTGGCTTGGATTCCATACATACCCCTTCCACTGGAGGTGGTGTTAGTGATGTTGGAAGCTTAAAGATTGCCGTAGGGATGGTTCCCCAAAGCAACTTTGGATCTTGTTACAATAGTAAAGAATACTTGTAAAATGGTAGTGTTTTTTATTTAAAGAAGACTTCTTACAACTATTTTTCTTGAATTTTATTTCATCTGAAGTTTTTGTGCTTGATATTTATTTCAAGAGGCAAAGATAGAGTGAGAGAATGCTGACCCACAGTAGCTAGGGCTGGGATGGGACCAAAGTTGGGAAGCGAGTCGTTAAAAGTACAGTCTCCCACCTGAGTGGCAGAACCCATTTACTTGAGCCATCACTACTGCTTCCCAGGGTGTGCACTGGCAGGAAGAGGCAGTCGGAAGTCCTCAGCACAGCTGGTTATCTAATATATATCTGATCTGAGCATCTTCACTACTAGGCCTGCTCCTTGTTTATGCTTTGGTGCCAGCTCTGCTGCTTAGTGGGGATGAGAGCTCCCAGAGTCTGTTTCCTCTTTGTGAGATTTAGGGATATGACACCTGTTGATAGTTACTTTGATAACATTGCGGGTGTGAAAAAGCTATCTTACTGCCTGATGTTTATTAATAATGCTGGACTTTTTAGTTCATTTGTAAACATGACTGTTCTTTTGGATTTAATTAGCTCTTGCTGAGTGCTTTAGATTGGCCTGTAATCAGTGAATATCACATGCAGTAAGTTTATAATGACCAATGATTATCACTTTATTGATTATGACGTTGAGTGCTTATGATGACATTTGCTAGATACTATCGTATTAATAATTTGACTGAATTTTTATACTTACAACTGCAGATTTAGTTTCTGTAAGATTTTATAATTAATCTGTGTTGGGAAATATGAATTATCGGTAAAGACTAACAATAAATATAGTGAAATTATGATAAATGGTTTTGTTGTTTTGGGGTAATAATCTAAATTGCTTTATGTATTTGAAGAATATAAGGAAGTTGGCAGCAAGAGAAAAAGATGAATGATTAAGTGTGGTTTAAACTTGTTTTTTAATTAAAGTGCTTCCTTGCTGTGTACAGTATTCAGAAATGTATTTTAAATGTAACATTAATTTTTCAGTTACCATTCATCTTTATTAGAAAATATTGCTTATATTTATCATAATTTTTCCTTACCAACTATAAGATTTTTGTAATTCATTTAGGTTGCTAGTGTGGAGTCTCAAGGATAGAGCTCTGTTATGATTTTTCAGCTGTAGATTAGAGATCTAGAAACACAAACTAACCATATGCATGGAACTCATGATAGTGCTAGAATAGAAGTGCTTATTTTTATAAAACAGCATGGTAGTACATCATTGTTGATGTATGGCATACTTAATTCTAATTGGTTGTAAATTGTGTTTTACTGGTAACCTCTATTCAGAATAGAAAAGCATCAATGTAAGCTACAAAAGTTCCTGTTACTATTTTTAATATATAACATTTTATAGACATATGAAACCAGCTAAGATCAAAAGATGTTGCCAACGGACATGGTTATTTTATTTATTTTTAAGATTCATTTTATTTATTTGAAAGACTGAGTTACAGAGTAGAAGAAATCTTCATTCTACTTGTTCACTGCTCAGATAGCCTTAGCAGCAAGGGCTGGGCGAGGCTGAAACCAGGAGCCAGAAGCTTCATACACGTCTCCCATGTTCGTGCAGGGGTCCTAGTTCCTGAGCCATCTTCAGCTGCTTTCCCAGATGTGGTAAAGAAGTGGATTAGAAGTGAAGCAGCTTGGAGTTGAGCGAGTGCCCCTGGCGAGGATACCAAATGGCACTTTTACCAGTGTCACAGGTGGGCACCTTTACTCACTACACCGTAGTGTGGCTCCCAAGAATGATTTTTATCATATTAGAGCAGTTATTTCTTATTACCAGTTTCTAGCATGAACAAAACACGTATTTCGTAGAGAAAGCCCAAGAGAATACACAATGCATTGTGTTTAGAGAAGATGGGAACATAGTTTTGTATTTGGCAGCCATTTATTCATGGACTGATAGATTTATTAAGGAAGAAGTAGAACTTGACCTACTTATAAGTAGGAGCTTTTTGTATGGAAAATTTTTCTTAGATTAACATATGAGCAAGTAATTAAATGTTTGATAAGCAGTATACCAGAGGCCCAAAGAGCTTATGCTTAGTTGGTTGTATCTATTGAAACTTAACATATCAGAAACAAATAAAGACAGTTGAATGTATGTCATGCATTTAAAAATAAGTATTATAGGGCCCGGCGGCATGGCCTAGCAGCTGAAGTCCTCGCCTTGATCGTGCAGGGATCCCATATGGGTGCCGATTCTAATCGCAATAGCTCCACTTCCCATCCAGCTCCCTGTTTGTAGCCTGGGAAAGCAGCCAAGGATGGCCCAAAGCTTTGGGACCCTGCACCCGTGTGGGATACCCGGAAGAAGTTCCTGGCTCCTGGCTTCTGATCGGCATAGCATCGGCCGTTGCGCTCACTTGGGGAATGAATCATCGGATGGAAGATGTTCCTCTCTGTCTCTCCTCCTCTCTGTATATCTGACTTTCCAATAAATAAATAAATCTTTTAGAAAAAGTATCATAAGTCTAAAACACGTTAATATAAGCACATTTCTGTGAAATGCATTTTCCAAAACAGAAGGAAAATATGCAATGAGCACTGCTTTTTTATACTTTTACAAGTCTCTTTAATGTCTGACCTAATTGAATTCAGCTAATTCTTATCTGCTTCTGTACTCAATCTTTTATAATTTATTATTTTGTTGTGTTTCAGTTGAAGAATATGGCCTCATGCAGATATAGGGATTGTGGAAGTACTGCTAGTAAGAGCACTGTATATGCATAAAAAAATGGACTTGGGTTAAGTTGAAAACTAATACTGTAAATGTGTTACCTTGAGGAGTTCTTTAAAAAAGAACCAGAAAACCAAGAATATGCAAGTGTCCATTTGATCATTCATCAGAGTGATGCTGTCTTGTGTAATGTAGACTTTGTGGAGCATGTTATATAGTTGTTCTCCAGGGTTAGAGCCACACAGCCTCCATAGTGTCTACCACCGGATCTTGTTCTCTTGTATGCTGGTTAGTGTCACGGCCCAGCCCAACGTGACCTGTCCCTTATTCCAACCCACTGTTAGGTACCGTGATCTACCCATATCAAACAGGCCCCCAGCTTGTGTGGGTTGGTGTGTGGTGGTCAGCGGTGTTCCATGCTAACTAACCCAGCTCGGGTCTCCTATGTGGGCTTCTGCATCAGTTTGACCAATGAAGGTCTTCCGGCTACTGTCCTCCAGTCCGCCCAGTATAGTCCTCTCGCTTACCTGCAAATGTAGTGGCCTTGTCATTGGAACTCCCTCAACAGGCCTCTAACCCCCTTATCCCTAATTAATCCACAGATCCTGTGCCCAGAAATGCATGGGTTCCCCAGCCCAGCCTCCCTGAAGCCCAGTGGGTGGTGTGCTGGCCTGGATCTCTGCCCACCCACCCACCCATCTCTTGGCAGTGTGCTGGTCTGGGACCTTACCCCTCCACACACCCAAGATCCAGGCCTATTCAAGGTGCCCCATGCCTGGTCTATAAGCACAGCAAGCCAGCTTGCTAACCTAGGGTTCTCCCCTCCCGTACCCCTACCCTGCAAGACACTAAGCACATGGGGAAAACCCCAGGCTCCACCTGCCTGGCCTGAGCCCCCAGGTCCCTGCACTCTGCCGCTGGTGTTATCCCATTATCCCTCTGGAAGCCTTCACTCCCAAGCCCCCAGGAACTGGACACCCCTGGCTACATCAACACAGGAATGGTGGCATCTTGATTTAACATTGCAAATTCCCCAAAAGGATTAGGGGGAGGTTCTCGTCCCTGGACCATATTTGAGAATTGTTGGCATTGCAATTGAAGGTAATTGGTGAGGAATATTAGCAGAAATGCTTTAGAATTCATTCAGAAATTGGACATCAGTATTAGATATCTGTTGATTTTATGGTCTGAGAATTCAAAGCTAGTTCAGTGCGTAGGTGTTGTTGATCAGGATTGTCACAACCAGAGACAATTGTGTAGGCTAAGGCCCTTTAAATCCAGGTAATTTCCAAGTAGGTGGCCTGGTAGCAATTGCGGATACCATAGTTGTTAACAAGATTCTTATGGCACTTGTGTGGAGAGCTAAAGAAAAGAGGGATGATTTCTCAGAAATGGTGTATAGCGTAGGCAGACTAGAGTATTTCAGAGGAATAAAACGAATAGAATACCTGAGACTATAAAATAGGAATAGACGCAGGGATGAGAATGTTTTTTTTTTTTTCTGTTCAGATACATTTAGATATTTAAATTACTGTGGGCCATGCAGAATTACTAACTTAAAAGATTAGTCTGCTATGTATGTTTATTGAATTTTGAATACTGTGTGCAGTTGCTTTGGCAGGGCCTGACCAAATGATTTCCCAGGCTTTTCCCAGGTAGGAACCGCAGGCTGGGCCTTTCCACCCAGGTAGAGGATAAGCTATGTGGATATAGGGATTGGTCACTATACTTTAGGAACAATTAAAACCTTATTAAACTCTTTGTAGGGGCTGCTGTATGGAGAATTCAACTTTGCTTACTATGTGTTTGCCCCAGTATCAAGTCGTGAAGTATTTTTTATAACTCCAGATTGGTGGTTGGCCGTATGAAGCCTGAATATAGAACACATCTTGATTAGTGTGCTGCAGTCATTAAATATAGATTGTCATGCTGAACATTTCAGTCCTAACAATATTAATTATACACTTATACCGTTTGTATTTTTACAGAGAAATTAAGGGTGGGTTTAATTCTCATTTTATTCAGATATGTTTTAAAGTGTTTTTAATATAATTTTTTTTTCAAATAATATGTATCAAAATTGTAGTTACTGATATGACAGAGCCACACGATATTGTTCTATTATTTGGAACTTTTCGTTCATGTGTCAAGCAAGCAAAGTGTTTGTGTTTTTCAGAGCGGAAACTAATTGCATTGCAGATTCATTGATAGTAAATTATTTGCACAGATTTAACATGTAGGGAAACCTTAATTATTCTGAATATACTTATGTGATGATGTGTAGATGACTTGTTTACTATCTGTAATGTGACTCAGTCAAAATATATGTAGTTATTTGCATAAAGGGGAGTGTTGCTAATATCTTTTGCATTGCTGAATGTTACATGCAAAAGTAATTTTCCTTACAAGGTATATGAGAAAGTTTCTCAGTCTATTTTTTTTTTAATCCATTTTATGAAAATGTTGGTTTAATCTTCCTGTAATACAGAGACAGTGAAGCAAGTGATAGAAAGCAGCACTTGTCTGACAAGATGAGAAAGTGTTTACTAAGTCTCCCTGAATGCAAACATCAGGGTGAGTGCAAGCATGGATGATCGGTCATGACTTGACATTTGGATATCACATAAGGCAGCTTTGCTCATGGCTCTTCATTAGTGATAGTTTTTGTTGTTGATAACAAATACTTTTATACTGGGACCTTTGTATTTTCTCTGTATGAGTTTCTGGATTGTTCTTAACTGGCGTTCTTTTTCATTGTACAGTCATTGTATTGGGCTCAAATTATATAGCTTCTTATAGCAGTTGCCACTATAGTAAATCTGTTTCATTGTTTACTATGGTCGCCTGTAAAGTTCCTGAAGACTGGAGCTCTGTCTTGTCCCCCTGGATATACAGACTGTAGAAAGTGTCTCGCACACAGAAGGAATTTAAATGTAATTGTACAAAGAAAGGAAAGAGAGAAATGTGCATTAAAATCTATGTGAGCAAAGCAATATTCCTATACTTCTCTGGTTCGAGGTATGTAGTAACTGCAGTGGGTTTGCTGGATAGTTTTCTAATTGCACAAGTTTGCTGTGAGATCGTTTTGTCAGTTTTTCTCATCGTGTCAGCTTTGTCGAGCATTTTACAAAGAAGCACTGATCAATAGGACTTCTTGTTACTCTAAGTGGGGCACCTTCCACCCCTATTAACTTCTCTCTGCCCGTGGTCTGTGATGTACCTCTTGCAGGGTCTTTACACTGCAGATCTTCTGTGCTACAGGTACTTGGACTTTTGCCTTAGGCACTCTGTTATAATTAGAAGTGAGAAAGAAGTACAGGATGGCAAAGCAGAAGAGTGGCAAGGAGTTTTAAATGCATGAACAGGGACCCTTAATAATAGGAGTGTGGCAGGCACAGACAGGCACAGACTGATCCACCTTCAAGGAAGAATTTTTGCCCAGGTGTGGAAAGGCTGGTCATCAGAGAACCTTTGGGAGCTGCTTTGGCTACACAGAGCCTCCTTGCCTAAGGACAGTCTCATCCTGCGACGAGGCAAAGCAAAGATATAAAGATGCAGCCTTTTTTATTCAGTTCTGTGACAGCCCTCGCAAGCCAGGAGGCCTTAGCCTCTGCCATGCCTGGGCTGTAATCTGACTTCTCCAGACCTATCCTACTTTCTCCCTGTTCCTTTCATACCTGTCAATTGTGAATAAACATCTGGCACCTCAAACAGACTCAGCCTTTGTTTTCAGAGAATCTAGCTTGCAACCGAGAGAGGTTTGTGGGTTTTGTGGGTGTCATGCTGACCCTGAGCCAACTGTGAAATTCTATGCAAATAATTGTGTGACTGTGCCTTTTTATGAGAATGCGTTCAGCTTTCATCATATGCTTAAGGTATACTTCACAGGTTGTGTCATAGACTCAATGAGGAAAGCTTTTTGCTTTTTTTTCTTTCTCTGCTCTAATGGGCAAACTAAAAACAGTTGCGTACTTCCTGATGATGCTTCCAGTAGTGGGTCTCATACATGGCAGTTTTTCTGTACGATTATGTGAAGCTAAAAAGAAAATCCCTATTGCCTCGTGATCTCATAGCTCCAGAAGAGGCAAGCGAAAAGGAAACCGTAGGAGAAGGAGAAGAGGAGTCTACAAGAAAATTCACAGCAGAAGCTTCTTAAAAAATTGAATCCCCACACCCCAACACCAGAGGGTTTTCACTAATAGAGAGCAATGTTCGTGGTACGATTGGCTTAAAAGCAAATTTTGTGATGAGAAAGAGAAGCCAAGTAAACCACCGTAGTTATATTTCTGGAGAGTGACACTTTCTCAAGAAGAGCCTCGGGCAGGTCCTTCAGGAGGTGTCCAGAAGGAGGCTGTGTTAGCATAGGACCTGACAGCTCCATGCCTGTTACTGCCCCTGAAGACCTCACAGTGAGAGCGAGCGGCACTTTCACTGGTGATTCTTATTCTGTGTAGGCCTAGCCAGATAGGTCTGTATGAGTCCTGTTTTGTTTTGTTTCTCTAATAAAGAAAATTTAAAAGGCACAGCAAATAAATACATAAAATACTTTAAAATAGTAAAAGGTTTTAGAATAAAGAATTTGAAGAAATATTTTTGTACAGCTGTACAGTGTGCTTGTTTCAAGTAAATTACCAGTACATAAGAATCAAGTGAAAAAAAATCAAAAGCTTTATAAGGTTAAAAATAGTTATATTACCATAGGAAGAAAGTTGTTTGTTTTTCTGTAGACTTAGTGTAAATTTTGCCCTTTTTTTCATGTCTACAGTGGTGACCTTTTATGGTCCACATTGATTCACCACTCAGTGACCCACACAGAGCAACATCTGAGGCTGGTAAACTCCCTTCATGTGTTGTTATACTGGTATACCATTTTTATATTTTTTTAAGCATTCATTAACTTATTTGATTGAGTGCTAAGGGGACACACACACACACACACACACACACACACACACACACACACACACACACACACACAGAGCTAGTTCACTCCCCAAGTACTCTCAATGACAGATTCATCTGATGAAAGCTGTCTCGCTTTCCCATGTGGATGGCAGAGGCTATTGTTTGGCACTTTCCTAGGCTCAGTAATAGGGACCTGGATGGGAAGAAGAGCAGCTGGGATCAAACCTGCACTCTGATGCAGGATCCCGGTGGCTCAGGCATCATGGCGCCTCTGCCTTTTTTTTTTTTTTTTTTAAGACTTATTTCCTTTTGTTGGAAAAGTAGAGTTACATAGTTAGAAGGAGAGACAAGAGAGATGCCCCATCTGTCAGTTCACTCATAATATGACTACACTGGTAGCAGCTGGGCCAGTCTGAAGCCAGGAACCTCCTCTGGACCTGCTACGTGGGCGCGGGGTTCCAGTGCTTGGACCATCCTTCTCTGCGTTCCCAGGACACAAGCTGGATCAGAAGTGGAGCAGCCAGGACCTGAAGCAGCTCACATATAGGGTGCTAACACCAAAGGCAAAAATTTAACATGCTATGCTAAGGAGTCAGCCACAATCCCTGCATTTTAAATTTTTGTTTTATTTCCACTGAACCTTTTATATGCTTAAGTATTCTTAGAGACACAATAATTATTCCTGTGTTACCATTGTCCATGATATTCAGTATAGTAACATGCTGCCCAGATTTGTAGCCTAGGAGTAATACTCTATTCCAGATAGCCTCCGGTATAGACTATTCCATTCCAAATTTGTGTAAGTACATTCTGTGAAATTCACAAAATAGTGAAGTTGCCTAAGGATGCTTTATCAAAAGCAACCCTATCAGTAAGTGAGGAGTTACTGTTATGAACCTTTTGTTTTGACCTACATCTGGATTAAAGCTTGAGCGATAAGGGAGGGACCTTCCTAGAAGATCATCCTGGGAAGGGTGCTGGAGCTAGTTCTAATGTGCCAATATAATCGCTTGTGGTAGCCCTGTGCAGTGAAGTAGAGATGCCTGAGATGCTGGACAGTAAAGTGAGCAAAGGATCTAAAGGCTCAGAGAAGATACGTGCTAGATAGGACACCAAAAAATCCATCAGTGTTCCTAGGGCTGACATTTGTAAGACATTGTCAATCAGAAAGGTGGTGAAGACTGTGATAGGAAAGCTCAGTGCTCACTAATTAGTGTAAATGGCAGCTGATGGTAGAAGAGTAGTAACAGCTGGGTCCGGCACCTAATGACTAAAGCCCTCCTCACCTTGCGCATGCCAGGATCCCATATAGGCGCCAGTTTGTATACTGGCTGCTCCACTTACTTTCCAGCTCCCTGTTTGTGCCTGGGAAAACAGTCAAGGACAGCTCAAAAGCTTGGGACCCTGCATCCACTTGGGAGACTCAGAAGAAGCTCTTGACTTCTGGCTTCAGATAGGCTTAGCTCCAGCCGTTGTGGCCGCTTGGTAAGTGAACCAGTGGATGGAAGATCTTTCTCTTTCCTTTTCTCTGTAAAAGTGACTTTCCAATAAAATAATTCTTTAAAAGAAAAAAGAAGAAGTAGAAGTAAAGGCTGTTTTAGTAACGAGAGGCATGGCTGAATCCTGAACTAGCAGAGGCTAGGGAGCAGCTCTTCACTGTCCTAGGTAATGCGAGAGTTTAGTTGTTGCTACTGCCACAAGCTGCCACAAATTTAGCAACTTTAAAACAATGTCATATTATAAAGTCAGAGTTTTTTAGGTCATTGATCTGGTACAGTGTGTCTCACTCAACTGGTTCTCTGCTTCAGGGTTTATGAAGCCTGAAATCAAGATGTTGCCAAGGAGTGTTCCTTTAGAGGGAGGAAAACTTCCAAACACATGTAGGATGTTAGCTGATTTTAGTTGCTAGAACTGAGGTCTCCATTTGGTTGCTGGCTGTTGACTTAGGGGTTAACAATTTACCAGTATATACTTCCCTCTGGTCATCTTTATGTATTAGGTATCCTTTTGCTTTTGATGTATCTGTTTTACCAGCTATTAGTTGCATTTGTTTCTTTAATTTTATGAAACTTTTTCTTTTAACATAATTGTAATTGGTGAATTTTATGTCTCTCCTTTTTTTCTCTTGAATTGCTTTTAAAAAAATAGAGTATGTTTTACGCTGAGTACCTTTTGTCTTACCAACCCAGTTGTTTAACCTTTTATTTTTGTTTTCCATGCTTGATTGCTACATAATGGTACTTCAGCTTACCTCTAATTTCTGTGAGAGAAGATAAGGATCTTGTTTTAAAAACTTTCGTTTTTCTCTTTTCTTTGAAATATCTCTATTTTATCATCTGTACCACATTTTCCTGTTTCGGAGATTACCTCTGTAGTGATTTCTGGCAACATTTACTCATTAGGAACATAAGCTCTTTGTGCTAGTAGTTGTAAATATTTCTTCAAGATTATAATTTGGGATTTGGGGGCTAATTTTTCATTGAAATGTGTTGTTTTGTAGGTAAATTTATTGTTCTAAAATGTATAAATTAAATTCATTTTTAAGTGTTTGATCAGTTTATAATTTATCCTCAAATATAATGTGAGTTGTGGATCTTTTTATTTGATAACTGGCTATTCAATACTGTTTATTTTATACTACATATCTTCCTTATTATTTTAAATCCCATAATTACCAGATATTAATATCTGCATTTCCATGTTTGTCTTGGTTTAAATGTAGATTTTTTTTACATTCCTTTGGACTGATGTGATATTATTCGCAAACATATTTCATTATTGGAATAATATAATGCCTTTTATGAATTGCACTATTCTCTTGCTTCTTTAGTTTTTCCAGTTTCCTATTTTATCATTGTTTTATTTTTTGATATTTCATCATGTTGACCCTCGTACACCACTCTCCCTACAGAAACAAAAGATATCCTGCAATGTATTGCTTTGTTAAGGAGATTATGTTCAAGTTAGTGATTAGTTCTTTGGTGAATTGAGATTTTAGTAGTAAGTCTTTCTGATCAAGAGCATGAAATGTTCTGTCACTGTTTCTATTTTAAGGCTTTTGTTAGTGTTGTCAGGAATGTTTCCAATTGTTCTCATCTAGGATTTACATATATTTTTAGAGCTACTTTTTAAAAAGGCTTTCTCTTTTTTTTCTGGCTTTATGAATCACAATATTTATTAATGGTATTATTTCAGTGTTTGGTTGGGTATCCCTCAAAGTCCATGAGTTGGTGTCCTAGTCCCAGAGTCTTACCTTAATGGATTAGTGTTACTAGATTAAAAGTAGAGATTGCACTTAATTAGGACATCCAGGTAGGTCTTCATGTCCTTGGAGTGGCTAGCTGCTCCCTCTATTTTGCCATGCGATCCTCTCTTCACCCCTGTTTGAATTTCCTCCATCCTTATTTTACAAACATGTTTGGGCTACTTGATATTTTCGCTAGTTGATATTGGACTGAGAACCTCCAAAACTGTGAGAAGACATAAGTCTTTCAAAAGTAATTTTTCAACTATTTTCATGAAAGTAATCAAAAGCTGACTGATTGGAATTATGTAAATATTGGTGGTATGCCTTATTGTGAGTGGTGGCTTATCTTTGTAGAATTTTGTAAATGCTACGCAATAAGAATTTCAAGTAGTAATAGTCTTACCTCTGGATTCCAATATTTATATCTCTAATTTATCCTAATATAATGTTAAATAGTATTGGTAATAGTGGCATTGTTGTCCTACTAGCTTGGCAAGTCAGTTGTATATAGTTCTGAGAAAGTGTATTTTTATAGTTCCTTTTACTGAAATCTTCGTGCCATATTTTGTGCTTTTCTTCCTGCTCTAGGGAGCTGCTTTCAGTGAGGATTATAGCTTTAATTTGTAGTTGTGTTGTGCCATAAATGACTATTCTTTATTTTTCTTGTTAATTTGTAATACATGTTAACTATATTTTTATCCTACTTTTTCTGAAACTGTGATGGTATTTTCATTATTCTTTATCTTTATAGTTTCCAGTTGGAAGAAATATTCTATTAACATGAGTTTTAGTCACATGTTTCAAAAATGAGAGATGGGAGCATCTGGAATCAAGCCACCATACCATTTTTCTTTCTTTTTTTCTTTTCTTCTCTTTCTCTCTCATTTTAAAATTGAGAACATAGTGGGCCCACATTATGGTAAAGCAGTTGAAGCCTCTACCTGCAAAGTAAGCCTCCCATATTGGCGTGGGTGTGGTTCAAGTCCTGGCTGTTCCACTTTATCCAGCTTTCTGCTAATGCACATTGCAAGGTGCATAAGATGGCTCAGTGCTTGGGGCTGTGTGTGCATTTGAGAGTCCCGTCAGAATTTCTTGGCTCCTGGCTTCCACTTTGGACCAGCCTAATTCTTCTGACTATTGTGGAGAGGGAATTGGTGAAAGCAAAACTTTTGTTTCTCCTCTTACTTTGCCTTTCAAATAAATACAATAAACATTTTAAAGAGAACAAGTAAAGATAATGGATGTAAACATACTACTATATGCCTTGTGTGAAGGTAGTGTTAATTGGATGCTTTAGTTTTAGTACTGGTTTTGATATCTTAGTTTTAATGATGTGTCAAGTACCCATGTGTTTTATGGAATGTGTATTCTTTACCTTCAGAGGGTACAGCTGAATTAATCTAGCCTTTATTTCATTCCTGTGCCAGTGATCTAATTATGAGTAATCAATAAGATCTGAGAGGACATTTATTCAGAATATATTCCTTTTTCAGGAAGGGTGGGGTGGATGGAGGGTAAGAGACAAAGGGAGGAGAAAGCAGTTTCTTCACAAGTTAAGTAAACTTGTACTGAGTATGGTTGTTGAAACCCTTCGGGGAGAAAAGTCATCACCCTAAGGATGGATGGTACAGGGAAAATAATGATGAAGTTGAGCTGTAAATTAACCAACCTGAAAACTGCTCAAAGCGCTGGATTTTTGTTGTTGTTGTTGTATGAGATAATAATTACTCTGATTGGCTTAGAAAACCAATTTAAAAAACTATTATTACTTGTGTGGTTGGTTGAGAATAATATCTTGAAAAATGAAACCTTGTAAGGTTTAAATTACATAAACATGTGGAGCCAAACTGCAAGAATTTGAAAAGTTGCTTTTTATTTTTTTTACAAAAATGTGCTGAATTGGGAATTTATATTATATTCTTTCATTGTTGTCTTTTTCCATAAGTTTTAAAACTGACATTTTAGTTGTTTGGTAAAACTGGTAATTTTAATCTTTTGTTTTGGTATGATTCAGGTTGACCTGACATTTTAATGAATCTGGCTCCTACAGATGATTAAAGAAACATTTTATTTGTTAAAATATGCACATTTTATTCATGAGATTGGTTTTCTTTTTTATTTGTGACTTGTCTTGCCAAATCTTAAGAAGCACATGTTTTTAATACTGGTGTTACATTTCTAATTAATATCTTAAATGCAAAAGGTGACATTTTAAAAGATTGTTTTGTTAGTGGGTTATCCTTAAAAGCAAGTGGCATTTGGTTTTATTTTACAATAGAATTTAATCCTACATGTTTTTTGTTAAAGTAATGTTACCAAAAAAATCTCTTATTGAACTATTTGTGGTGAGCTTTTTAAGGATGTTTAAGATTTCACATGCAGTTTAACTGATCACAGATGAAGTTGTAAATTAATACCTCATGAGTGTATTTGACTGCAGGGCATTGTTTGTGAATCAGAACTGCTTTGTTCCTGTAAACTGTGAAAGGGCTTAAGCATATGGATTAAAATTGCATGGTGATACCAAAGTGCTCATGAAAAGACACTGTAGTTGGATCATTCAAACTGTACTAAAATATTATGAATAGCCATAAAATGTAATAATTCCCTTCAGCTTTTTAGAATTGTAAGACTTAGCTTTATTCCTTTGTTAGGTTTGACCACCTTAATAAGAAATTGCTTTGTTGCTTTGAAAACTGTGCATAGTAATAATAACCATAGATGTAGTATAGTAATGAGAACAGCTGAAGTTTCCCGAAAACACATAGAATTTACAGAAGTGCTCATACTTACGTCAAATATCTAAGTTTTTCTCATTTTTACTTGAGTCATTCACTTCCCAGAATTTTAAAAATGGTCACTGGCACATTCTTCTATAAACTGAGCATTACTTGGTGTAAAATCAGATTTTGTTTAGTATTATATTTTACAGTGTATGAAAATTACCTGATGTGGAAGGTACTTGTCTAGCTTTAACAGACTGTTATGTATCTGTTGAAAAAAATGCAAGAGAACAATCAGAGCCTTGTTCTGTAAGGCAGTAGTCATTTCTGACTTACTGAAGTGGAAGTAAGCCTGAGTTAGTCTCTGGATCCGGCTCAGTGAAGATTGTTACGGAGCTCTTGGAGTTCGATCTGTGCCACCCTTTCAGACTCCTCCAGTTCTTTGAAAATTTGGTTATCTGCTTTCTAAATGTTCCATTTTTCCCTATCCTTTTTTGAGGTTCTCTTATAGATGGTATTTTTAGCACTAGCTCACATTTCCTTGAATTCATCTTTTGTCATAGCCTTTCTCTCTATTTACATTATCCTCTGTTGTGACATGTTGTGAACTTAGTCACCACTCAGAATTGCTTTAAAAAATTATTTTGGGGACTGGTGTTTGGCGTAGTAATTAAGATACCGGACCCAGGATATTTGGGTTTAATTTGCAGTTTCCCCTCCCCCTCAGTCCAATATTTTGTTAATATAGGCCTAGTAAGGTATTGGTGATAATTCAGGTAGTTGAGTTTTTGCCACCTGGGAAAAGACCTGGAAGACCTGGATTGTTTTTTTCGGCTGTACCCAGCCATGGGTGTTGTAAGCATCTAGGAAGTGAACCAGCAGATGTGAATGAGCACACTATTTCTCTTTTTCTTTTTGCCTGTCAAACAAGTCTATGTCAACTTCCGTAGCTTTGCTTTTTTTCTAATTTCAGTTTCCTGTCTTTATCCAGCTTGAGTGTCATTTCAATTGCATGTTACAATAACATTCAAATTCTTTGCCATCTGACCCTACCAAACTTGGGTCAAATTGTTTGCCTTCTTTCTAGACTTGTTATTGCAGTTATTTTTTTTTTTTTTTTGTGATCCACATTTTGGTCATTTTGTTCCTTGTTCCTCAGATTTTCAAAACCAGGTTGTTCACAAGCTTTTATCATCTGAAGTGGCTGTCACATCTCATCCCTCTTTTCTACTTTCATGTTTGTTGTCCTCCCTTTCCTCTCCTGCATTAAGTTCTGGTTCTATTTCTCAGGAATTGTGTCTTTCCAATTTTCCAGAATAGGTTTTATTCTACCAAATAAATTAACAGAGCTCCCTACAGTAGTTATTCTTAATTGAAGTAACAACTCTTTCTGCCACTCTGCTTTTCAAAAATAAATAAATAAATAACATATGCTAATAGTTTTCTTCTTCTCAAGGTCCTACAAGATCTTTTGCAGACATTCCGGAAGTGCATTTTCTACATAATATGAGTTATCTTTCTAAATCATCTATTTATTCATCTTACCAGTGCATAACAACTGGGTTTTTACTAAGCATTAAGTAGCTGTGGAAGCTGGAAAGATAAATGTTAAGGTGCTTACAATTGAGAAAAATGTTAGGGATACTGTGCAGCTCTCATTTACTGAAACTTTTTTGAAGTGCTAAGCACTCCGTATGTTTGTTTAAAACCATTCTTTAGATATTATAAGGCAACATAAGAACGAGCAAAATCTTTTATTGTGTTGTCACATAGAAGTTTATTAATTATGTGGTAAATGGCATAATAAATACTTGAAAGACCTCTGAGATATCTAATATAATGTTGGAAGACTATGTGAGTTAGTTTCATAAAAAAGGTGATAACCTAAAAGAGTGTTTATTATGTTTATTTGAAAGAGAGATCTTCTATCTCCACTTCTCAACTGCCTGCAACAGCCATTGCTGGGTCAGGCTGAAGATAGGAACTAAGAACTCAGTTCAGGTCTCCCATGTAGGTACAGAGACCCTGTTTTATTGTGCCATCACTTGCCTAAGAGGGTACACATTGACCGGAAGCTGGAATGGTGAGCAGATCCATAACTCTAACACAGGCACTCTGGTATGGAATGAAATGATGAATTAATTACTGTGCCTGCTTCCTACCCCAAGCTCAGTATTTACAGACAAGTTGGAAATTAGAGAAAATAATACATGAATATGGACAGACTTTGTAAAAGTAAGGATAGTAGAAGGGATTTTATGAAAACACCTGGAGTGTGGCTGAAAAATGTTGCTTGAGAGTGAGTATAGATTAGATGAAAGAATATTAAAGCAAATTGTATTTTACATGTACATATATGCATAGCATTTGTGGTATGTGGGCACAAATGTAGTCTGTTGAGAATAGAGTTGTTTTTAGTAGGTGAGGGGGATGGTTTTAAATTAGAGATCTGTAGCACTCTTTAGATAACTAAAATTAAGGGAGCTCTGACATGTAGTTGAGATCAAAGAGGTAAAAGGAGGAATTGAAGACCATCTCGGAGGTGAAATCAACAAATGTATTACATAAAAAGTTTATGGGGAGAGTGATATCCCAGGTTAGAATTGGTGTAGGAGGGTCGTTGTTCCACTTAGAACAAAAACACATTAATGGTAATACATAGTGTAGGCTAGCCTTAATAGACTCTGACTAAATATTTGTGTGATCTGCCCTTGAATGTGCTCTTTAAACACCTTACCTAACAGAGCACTAAGAGCTTTTCATGTTTGAAAGCTAGCTGAAATCCTGAGGGCCTAGGTACTAGGCTCTTCATTTTATCTTCTGAGTTTAAATATTCCTGTTTTCACAGATTTCCAATATTAAATACAAAGTGACAATCTTAGTAAGTATCGCACATTCTCAAGGAAGGCACTATTTGTTCTGTTTTGTAGGCAATTGTACCTCCCCAAGAGCAGGAGTGTGATTGATAATGTAGTCCAAGGCCAGGGAATCCCAACCCTCCAGCTACCATGTAGGCACTCTGTCAAGTGATGTGCGTGAGTCATCACATTTACTGATTACAAAAATATCAATATTAAAGAATTACTGTTATGAACAGTATTTTGCAAATGAGAAAATGGAGAGAGAGAGGCTTGCTGATAAGTCACAGAGCTTGGATCGAAAAGCAAAGTTAGAATCTAAGTGGTCAATTTATCCTGGAGCTCAAGACACAGATTTCATGTAGTATTTTGTAATTTATGAATTTTTACAGATAAAAAGGAACAAATGAATATGATCTCAAGATGAATTGTTTGGATGAAGAGAATAAAGCTAGAGTTTATTCTTTTTTAAGTAATGAAGGCAGTTTATTTGTAAAGCCCATTCACAAAATGGAACAGCTAATTAGAGCTGTACAACAGCTACTATCAACTGCAAAGCAGTGAGAATGTATGTAGTGGCTGAGAAAAAGGTTGCCCTCACAAGGATATTCTTTTCTAGCCACGGACAAAAGCTAGAGTTTAATGAAATCTCCATTAATGGGTTGGTGAGGAAAAAACAGCAAAGTTAGGAGGTAGTCCTGAGTGTCCTATTAGCTAAGATAAGAATTTAAGTGGCAAATGAATCAATGCCATTGATTAAATGGAAAATAAAAAAATCTATTTTTATACCATGTAAGGATGTTTATAATAAAGCCTGAATAAAGTTTGTTTACACTGAAATAAAATCCTTTTGATTCAAAGTACATTATGTAAGTTTGATTTAGATTACTCCAAATGCCACGTTCTGTGTCTACTTATATATATTCTCCTGAGCAAAGGCTCTAAGTCTGTGTTAGAAATTATTAGATGTGAGATATCAAATGTATAAAGACGTGATGTGTCAAATATGTATTTGTTAACCATATTTGAAACATTGATTGACCATGAAAAGTTTTGTTTTGGGGGAGTACGGAGGCTGTTTTACTGACCTGTGCTAAGATGAAACATAAATAGTAGAAAATGTAGGAAGATGGGTCACAGTGATTGCTCACTGAAAGTTATTAACTTTTTAGTGGAAGTTATTAAAATCTATGTTGTGTTTATTTATGAAAAGACCAGAAAGATGGAAGAAAATTTTTTTCTATGCAGTTAGCTTGCTTTCCTATGTCTATGCAAAAACTATTGAAATATTTCTGTGAGGTTGAGTTATATTAGAGCACTCATTTCCTCTGCTGTGGAATTTGACAACTATTTTATATATTAAAAATTGGATTTAAAATGTGTGACATCATTGTTTCACTTTTCTTAATTTTAACAGAGGTACTTTGCCCCAAATCATTTCCAGAAATTAATTAAATGAAAAGTAGGTGATTTTTTAAAAACATGCATTGCAACTGGTTGGAGGGGGGAGGTGTTCAATGCTTTGAAAAAATGTCTGTATGAAGGAAATGAAAATGAAGCAGCTTGCATATTTCAGAGTTTAAGTCTCAGTATTGTAGTATTGAGCTATAATGTTGTTGCATAAAATCTGTATTGTACTTTATTGCAACTTAAACATCACACTAAAAAAACCTTTTCTCTCTACATCATGTAAACAGACACATTCAATAAAGTATCTTGTACAGCTTCTTCCATGAACTGCATTTTTGACATGACACTCTGCTTTAAACATAGTTAAGTTCTTTCCAAATATTTGCTGAATTGGAATAAACAAGCATTTCACTTCCTTAAACTATGTGAAGATTAGGCCCAAACATAAATTTTCTTTGAACCATGATAGAAGTTAAAAATCATTGAAAATGTATCCCTTTTTAAAAAGAAATCTGTTTCTCTTTTTTGTATTAAGTATTGTTTCTGTTGAATTTGGAAAATATATTTAAATGAATTTTTAAGAATCAGGGATTCCTTGATGAATGTAATACTCTTCATATTTTGTATTCTTTTCCAATTAATTTTTGTTTAAAAACTCGTGGAGTTCTTAAAGATGATTGCTTGAAGAAGGCTCCTGTAGTTTTGCTTTCTTGAAAGTGATACTTTAAAAAAGTTAGCTCATTAGTGACCTACCTTGTTGAGTCCTGTTTTGATGGTCTTTTGTCTATCTTGGGTGCCATTAAAAAAAAGAGTATGCCTCTTTTTTAATAATTGGAATGTCTGATGTCATAGTTTACCTGAAAATTTACACCTGTCTGTAGCTGGGTGGAACATTAGTTTACTCTTTCTTAAGATAATATGATTATGAAATAAATCTTTTAATAAAAATAATATTACACTGTATTTAGGAGTCATTGTTGTCTATGACACAAAACTAGTGTTATTGGAAGCTGAAAAAGGAAGTTGGTGTGGCCATGTTGCATCACAGTAGTTTGAGGTACTCACTGCTTGTGACCCTAGCATCCATATGAGGTCTTGGCTACTCCATTTCCTCTCCAGCTTCTTGCTGATGTCTCTGGGAGAGCAAAGGGTAATACTTCAGACATGTGTGTCCCTGCTACCATGAGCGAGACCACGACAGAGTCCTTGTTCCTCACCTTGTCCTGAGCCTGGCTGTTCACAAGTGGATCAGGCAAAGAAAGATCTCTTTCTCTGTGCTACTCTGCCCTTCAGATAGACAGATATATACTGTAAAAAGAAGAATTTAATGACTCTGGTCACTAAGCTGCACACACACACACACACGCACACACACACACACACACACACACACACACACACACACACACACACACACACACACAAAGTAGGGATTCCATTGGGCCTAAGAGTTGCCTAAATATAAAGCCTCAGAGGCTGTTAGGTTGCTTGGTCTTCAGTTCTGTCCTCTTTCTTTGAGAGTTAGATTCCCTTTGTCAAAAAGCCTTTTTAAACTCTACTCATCTGCTTGTTCACTCCCCAGATTGCCACTACAGCCAGGGCTGGACCATGCCAAAACCAGGTGCCTCAAACTCTTTCCTGGTCTCCTCTAAGGGTAGCAGAGGCCTAAGCACTAGGGAGCTGGATGGCAAGTGAACAGGAAGTGGAGCATTCTGTTAACAGGATGTTGGCATTGCAAGCAGAAGTTTAGTCTGTGCCACTGCCCTCCTCCTTTTTTCAGCTTTGATTTACTTGTGTTAGCTTCTCTTATTGCTAATTTGAGGAACTGTGTACTGTGGATTAATATTTATGTTTGTGCAAAATTAATATGCAGAAAAATAGCCAGATTTAATATTTTTTGTTAAGATTTGCAAGGTGCTTCTCTGTTGCTGGAAAGTGTGATCTCAAATGAAATAATTGTACTGGATATCATTTGTTTAATGATCAAATAAATCAATATTTTTCTTCATTGGGGACCAGCAGACAAGTTTTGACATTTGTGGGCTGTGTTAATTTGTTATAGTATTATATGTTTTTATGAAAAAGATAAGAATTCGTATGCATATTTGAGATTCATGGTATTTCTTTTTTTCTGAATGATTAAAAAATACTTTTGCAGGTTTTTCTCTTTGTTAATCCTCTAATGTGCTAAATGCATTTTTTAAGGTGACCCCTTAAGATGGTTCTTACAGACTGAAGAGCACTCAGTTTTCTGCTGTTGTAGAGGAGGTTATATTTAGCCATTGGTATTTCAAGTTGGAACACTTCATTCTGCTGTGCCTTTAGTTAATGAGTCATCTGGACAAAACGGGCTGTCTCTTGCTTTTAGGAAGAGTCTGTAGCAAATAATAAGTTAAGCGCTGTGGGAGATTTCTGCCAAATAACAAACTTAAAATGGAAAATGTTTTGTAATATATTTTATTGCCCATATGTAAAATATATACTAAGGAACATAGAGGTATTTTTCTCATTACTATCTTTAGCTGATAAAATAAAAAATAATAACCCTGATGTCACATGCAACAAAAGCATTTTCTGCCAGGGTATTATACAGATTATTATGAACTATAGTTAAGTGGAAGGCTGGCATAAGCCCTGTGAAATTCTTTCATAAGCAAGATGTACTACAGTCATTGCTTCTTAATGATAATTTTTATTAGCTATGAAAATACTGTGATTATTGAAGTATTAATGGTTTTTCAAATACGTTTTTATTATATGTGTTAATTTTTAAAATATGTTTCTTTGTTGCTATGTTAGTTCACATGTTAGTATGACATTCTTACAATATTGGGAGGATTTTGGGGACATAACTCCCAAAGGATGGGGGGAGGTACTGATTCTTTGATGTTTGTGTTTTTTTTTTAAAGATTTATTTATTTATTTATTGGAAAGTCAGATATACAGAGAGGAGGAGAGACAGAGAGGAAGATCTTCCATCCAATGATTCACTCCCCAAGTGAGCGCAACGGCCAATGCTATGCCGATCCGAAGCCAGGAGTCTGGAACTTCTTCCGGGTCTCCCACATGGGTGCAGGGTCCCAAGGCTTTGGGCCATCCTCGACTGCTTTCCCAGGCCACAAGCAGGGAGCTGGATGGGAAGTGGAGCAGCTGGGATTAGAACCGGCATCCAGATGGGATCCCGGCGCATTCAAGGCGAGGATTTTAGCTGCTAGGCCATGCCGCCGGGCCCTGATGTTTTTGTTTTATGTGCCATAATGATTGTATGGCTCAGGTTTTCCATCTCTTCAGGATTTTGTTTCTCATGATTTTAAGTTAAGTATTTCATTCTGGAAAACAGGAATATTTAAGATCTTAGAGTTCAGATTTAGAAATCTAAAATGTCTGTTTGGAAATAAACTTGCCAGGTTTCTCCAGGGCAAAGAATAACTGCAGCCCTCGAATCGCCAACTATGGGATGAAATTTTTTTTTTTCTCATTAATATGACATCTGTCTATGTATCTCTCATGAAATTACTGTGAATTCAGCATTATGTTAAGAATCCTGTGCTTTGCCTCATTTGATACCCTTACACAGATCATCAGGAAGTGGAATGTGGGTCTTTGGTTCTGCCTTAGAACACACGGCAGTTTGGTTCTGCGTACACGTAGTCATCAGTTACCTCTCTGGGAACATCAGTCTCATGGGAAGATTGCACCAGTTGTCAGATTTCTGTCCTTTTTGTGTGGCAAGGGATCCTTTTTTTGTTTTCTGTGGCCTAGGTTCCTGTGTCCTTTATTATAGAAATATTAGAATATTGGAGAATTATCATGTTTGAGAGATTGATTTGCTTTTTTAGTATTGCCTTAATTAATGTGCTTATATTTTCAAGATCTGAAACTCACTTTGTACAAAACTGAACTCGTAATCTTTCTCCTGGAACCTGTTCTACCTGTAGCCTTTTCCATTTTACTTAAAGGAAGCTTTATCTTTCTTGTTGTTGGGAATAGAAACATAGATGTATCTTTGATTCTATTTTTTTTTTTTTGTATTCTATATTCAGTCCTTTAGGAAATCCTGTTGGCACCACTTTTGAAATCTGATTGGTCGCACCATCTTGACGGGTGTAGCCGCCTGTCCATGCCACCTTGCCTTTAGTGTCACATCGTCCTTTGCTTGGATAACCGCAGCAGTCTCTAATTAGCTTTTTATTTCCACTTTTCTTATCTTCATTATATTCTCAGCACATAAGTTATTTTTTAAAACAGGCTGGTTAGATAGTGACAGTGTTAACTAAAGATGAGTGTAATACAAAATTTTCAAGAAATGAAATGTTATTTGCAGGTGACACTGTTGTATTTTTATGAAACCAAAAAATACTGATTAGAAATAATTGGAAATGGGGACGTTTACACTGTGTGTGATTATAGAATTAATACACACAGGATTTTTTTCTATGATTTTATTTATTTTCATTTGAAAGTGAGATTTTTCAGAGAGCAGGAGAGGCAAAGATCTTCCATCCACTGACTCCTGAAATGGTCTGCAACAGCTGCAGTTGAGCCAATCTGAAGCCCTAAGCCTCTTCTGAGTCTCTCATGTGGGTGCAAGGTCCCAAAGCTTTGGGTCCACTGCTTTCCCAGGCTATGATCGGGGAGCTGAATGGGAAGTGGAACAGCTGGGACATGAACCAGTGCCCCCATATGGGATCCTGGCATGTGCAAGGTGAGGACTTTAGCCACTGGGCTTCCTCACTGGGTCACACAAAGGATATTTCAATAGTTTTCTGTATACTGAGAGCCACAAGGTACAAATTAACTGTGATATAAACTAAGAAAAGTTACATTCATCCCAAAATAAAAGGATTGTTCAAAATTAGAGTGTTTGTTAATATTATTTACTATGTTGCCTCTACCCTCTTCCTGTATGGCTTCTGTTACTTGGTCAGTATTTACAGAATAGTTAAACTAGTGTGTTTCTCCACTATCTAGTCACCTATTGCACCTTTTCTAATCAAGTTTCATTCATTGTAAGCTTGTCCTCATTGTGTATTCTTTGGTCAGCCTTAAAGTGTCTAAAGAGTTTTCATAGTTATACTTTCATTGCAATTAATATTTTACATCAAATCCCCCATTTAACTCCCCAAGTGGCCTCAGCAAACAAGACTTGACTAGAACAAAGCCAGCATCCTGATACTTCTAGGTCTCCGGTGTGGGTACAAAAGCCAAAGCATTTGGACATTTTCCATTGCTTTTCCAAGCACATCGGTAGGAAACTGGGTGGGAAATGGATCATCTGAGTCTCAAGTCTGTGCCAAGGATGTTGGCATCATAAACAGCAATTTAACTCACTTTATCATAGCCCTACCCTCTCTTTCGTACTGTGTTTATGTATTAAAGTCTAATACAGAGAACGATACACAGATCTTAAATGTGCCGCTGAAAGAATTACCCCAAATAAACATACTTGCTTGACTATCATCCAGTTCTAGAAATAGAATTTGGCCAGCAGCCTAAAAGTACCCTTGAGCCCCTAACTTCTTCCCCCAAACTATCTTTTATCCTGACTTTTTCACCAGAGATTAGCTTTGCTGTTTTTCCAACTTTAAATAAATGCATCACAGAGTATATCGTGTGTCTTTTTTGTCTTGCCATTCTGAGATTTATCCACCTTGTTGTGTGTACCAGTGCTTTGTTCTCTTTGTACTATTCCACTGTATGAATTCATGTGTATTTCTATAATTTACTCTGAATGATTTTTAAGCTTGTTTCTCATTTGGATGTATTGCAGATAATGCTGGCATATGAATGTTCTTGTATGTTTCTTTGTGCCCTGATATACGCTTTTTGTTGAACTATAGTCAGGAAAGGAAATATTTATTTTTCACACTTACACATGCTTTACTTAAATTATGTGAGACATTATCAAGGTAATTCCATCATCAGGATTTATAATTCCACCTGTTAAAATACTGTTTCTTTCAATCTTAAAAACAAAACAAACAAAAACAACAAGAAAGCAAAAAGCCCTGGTGGTGGCAGCTGAGAGTAGCTTGCAAAGCCTCTTCCTGCAGCACTGGCATCCAGTTTGTAGGCTGGTTCATGTTTAAGCTGCTCCACTTCTATCCAGCTTCCTGCATGTGTCCTGGGAAAGCACCAGAGAATGGCTCAATCAGTGGTTCTACATTCAGATGGCAGAGCCTCATTGTGCTCCTGGCTTATATCACCTTAGTTGCAGCCATTTGGAGAGTGAACCAGCAGGTGAAAAATTGTTTTCTGCTGCAGACTAAGGACTAGCATGCTACGACACCACACCAGCCTCCCACTTGCTTTTTCTATTCTTTTACTGGTGTCTGTTTGCTTACTTATTGTTTGTTATTTTTTTTTGAAAAGGCAAGAAACAGATATCTCTGATTCACTGGTTCGCTGTCCAAATGTACACAATACCTGAAGCTGGGCCAGCTCAAAGCTGAAAGCCAGTAACTTATTTTGAGTCTACTGCATGCTTGAAAGAGATTTAGCTAGTTGAGCAATTATTCGCTGCTTCCCACAGTGCATGTTAGCAGAAAGTTGAGTTTGTGAGTGCAGCCAGTACTTGAAACTCAGTACTTCCGTAGGAGATTCAGGCTTGTAAATCAAGCATAAGCACCTTCCACAATGCCCACTCCTCAACGGTGCTTCAGTGAATAGCCGGTTTTCATTTACTGTAGATCATCTTTTTGATGTTTGTTTTTTAACTTATTGTTGAAGATTTTTATCTATAGTTGGTGTCATTTCTTTTTCTTTTTTAAACTTTGGGGAATTCACTTGCAATACCATTGACATGCAGAGCCTTTTTTCCCCTCCTAGAAATATTTCATTTTAAATTATGTAGAAATTAAGTTCTTCTATTAAATTTGTTAGCTTCAGAAAAAATTGTTTTTCTAAGTATTTGTGTATTTTGTCCAAATGTTAAAGTGTGTTGATATTCTCTTGACCATTCTATCCATGATTTTTTAAATATGCGCATAAGATACAGAATGCATTCTGCAAATGAGTATTTGTGCCTGTGTAAGAGTTTATCAGTTTATTAGCCTTTTTGGTGAACCTGCTATTCTGTATAACATGCTGCTTTTCGTTTATACATATTTAGCTCCTTTGGTTGGCTTTCATTTTTTCTTTCACCTATCTTGGATTTAATTTACATTCAAACTTAGAAATATTTATACGTGCACAAAGTTTACATAAACTCGGGTGGCAGCTACAAACTGGTAATAACTTCTTGACCGTCACAGACCAAGTCCTACTTCCTATATAAAGAGCTTCTAAATCTCAAAGTAACAGGTACAAAAATTTAAAAAATGAAGAATGTGAACAGCTAATGGATAGAAAAGTTAGTGGTACTAAAACATTGAAAAATGCTTTATCCTTTCATAAGAGGACTTTAAAATAAGCCTGTTAGGGCCTGACATGGTAGCCTAGCAGCTGAAGTCCGTGCTTGCACATGCCAGGATCTCATCTGGGTGCTGATTGTAATCCTGGCAACCTTGCTTCCCCTCCGGCTCCCTGCCAATAGCCTGGGAGAGCAGTCTAGAATGGCCCAATGCCTTGGGACCCTGCACCCCCGCGGGAGACCCAGGAGAGGCTCCTGGCTTCCTGCTCCTGGCTTTGGATCAGCTCAGTACCAGCCATTGGAGCCACTTGCGGAGTGAATCAATGGATGGAAGATCTTCTCTGTCTCTGCTCCTCTCTATATCTGACTATGCAATAAAAATAAATCTTAAAAAAAAAAACCCTGTTAAATTGTTGTATACTTTTAAATTCAGAAATATGAAAAAATTTTAGAGATATATGGTAAGCATATAGAGAATAAGCATTTTGAGAAACTGATAGCATATAAATTTGTACAACCACTTTGAAAGGCAAATTATCATGATTTTAATTGCTATTTTCTGTGAACACACACATATGTGTATATATATATGCATATATATGATACAAATGTTTATTTTACACATTAGGATATAGGTATACAATATCAGATTATGAAGCTACCAAATAGAAGTTGATGGTACATACTCATTTTTGTGGAACAAGGTTTTAAGAAAGTTGTCTGCAGAAATATATATTTGATTTAAAAAGTTGTAGATGAAATCTTTGTGTTATGTAAGAATAGTGAATTTCCGAAGCACTTAATTGCTTGGATTGCAAATTCAATGCTCGGTGTTGCATTACATTTTTGGAATTATATTGACATGGTCTGGAATTCAGCATAAACTTTTTGGTGTTACTTGCTGTTTTATTTTCTCACATTGTAAATTCATTGAAAATAGAAGATGCAGACTTGGTTTATTGTTTGCTCCGTATTGTATGTTGAATGTACGTGGAACGCCATATGCTCTGTAGGTTGAATTCCATACAGTATTTGATGAGTGCAAAACAGAGGGCTTTAAAAAATATTTGTGTTTATTTTATGCATTTGAAAGGTAAAGAAGCAAAAGGGGAAGAGAGACAGAACTCTTCTGCCAGATGGTTCGCCTTCCAGATGCCTGCAGTAGCATGGTGACCTAAGATGTGGTGTCCCAACTGGCTTCTTAAGTGTGGTGCCAAATACCTGCCCCCAGAATGTCTTTTTATTTTTTATTATTTTTAAAAATATTTGTGTATTTAATTGGAAAGGCAGATGTACAGAGAGAGGAGGAGAGACAGAGAGGAAAATCTTCCGTCTGATTGACTCCCCAAGTGACCGCAACGGCAGATACTGTGCCAATCTGAAGCCAGGAGCCAGGAACTTCTTTCTGGGTCTCCCACATGGATTCAGGATCCCAAGGCTTTGGGCCTTCCTCGATTGCTTTCCCAGGCCACAAGCGGGGAGCTGGATGGGAAGTGGAGCTGTTGGGATTAGAACCGGCATCTAGATGGGATCCTTGTGCGTTCAAGGCAAGGACATTAACCATTATGCTATTGCACCGGGCTCCAGAATGTCTTTTTAAACAATGATTTGTTTCAGAGTCTTTTCTTATGATATTTGTGATTAATTCTGTCATTGCTCTTTGTAATAGATGAGTATAATACCCATTTTGTTCATGTGTTACGAAAGAGTGAGTTGAGTCCAAGTGAGTGACAAGAGTTGGCAAACTGGTCTGTGTACCAAGTCAGTCTTACTACCTCTTTTCTTATGGTCTTGGATATTTGGGGATAAAATAATATTTTATATGTGAATAAAATGCGAAACACATGTTTTAAAATCCCTAATTAAGCTTCAGTAGTACATGTTCATGCTTATTCCTTTGTATGTTGTCATGGCCACTGTCGCATTACTGTGGCTGAGTTGTGTACTTACAACACAGATGGGATGTAATATTCTTATTGCTTCACACTGCTGCTTGGTGTACTACCGCATCAATGATACAGTTATAATTCAGCAGCATTTCAAGTTCCTCACGTATTGCTATGCTGCAATGTTGAATTTTTATTATACATACCTATCATGTCAAAATAAGAAAAGAGAAAATGACACGATTTTAAGGGACCATGAACTGTGGATTGTTTTTTATCAAAGTACAAAATAAAGTGTTGGGATAGTTATGCTCTAGTAAGAGAGGGCAAGATGCATTTCCTTACCCATTGTGAACACTTGGAATGGTCCAGATTTATAGGAAAGCAGCTCCTATAAAAATTTTAAAGCCCTGTTTCTCATCACAGAAGAATTTTTTGCTTACATGTGTGCATGCACACATACATGCCACCATGAAACTAACGCTATATCCTGAGTACAATTTTAAATAACTCATTTGTTACTCTTGCCAGGAAAGCCATTTACTAATTGTAGAGTCATTAATAAGCTGTGTTACATTGTAGCAAAGAAATGTGAAGAGCAAAAACATTTGCCTGAGGGACAAGTGTTTTGGCACATGGTTTAAGGGACTGCCTGTAATGCCAGCCTCTCATGTGGGTGGTGGTTCAAATTCTGGATGCTTCCCCTCCAATCCAAATCTCTGCTAATATGCTTGGAGAAGCAGTGGAAGACCACCCAGGCGTTTGGGTCCTGTACCCACTTTTGAGACCCAGGTGAAGCTCCTCCCTCTGGGTTTTTGCCTGGCTCAGCTATAGAAGTTGTTTGAATCTCAAGTAGTGTCAAGCTGCTTACTAATAGATGTCCCATTCTGTCAGAATTTAAAACAAGAAGCAATATCTTCGTTCCTCCACATACCTGTGTAGCAGGTGGTATTGGCTTTCGCTGTAATTTCAGCAACATTTTGCAGACTTTGTTGCAAAGGTGACTTCTTTATTCCAAGTCTGTGTAAGAGTGGTGTGAAGGACCCTTCAACTAATCTTGAATTGGGTATGGTTAATTTAATATGATGACTTGTTAGAGGTGAATATCGAGAGAACATCCCAATGATGAATATGCTTAATGAAAAGCATCCTTAGCAATTGATACCAGTATTTGATCTTAATATCATTGAAAAGAAATTTTCAAAATTGAAATATATAAAATCATTAGATCATTGTTAGCAAGTGAATGTTTGCATCTTGTTTAGTAGTGAGAATTAGTTACTCTGAATGGAAGTAAGTTAAGTTTTTTGAACTGTTGCTGTATTTTCTAGGTATTTGTATCAGGATCCTGTATGCTTTGTTTGTCAGCACACTGTAAAAATATTTACTAGTTTAGTTTCTAGAAACACATTTTTTATGCGCTCTCCTCCTGAAAAAATAGAACTTAGTTTCACTTTTAGTCCCCCCCCCCTTTTTTTAATTGTTATTGCATTTAGAAAATGCTAAAGATAATTTAAATCTTCAGACTGTTGTGAAGGAAATTCGCCAACAAATTATGTCAATAGAGTGTATCCCATTGGGTGTTCTGTAGCACTTCTCTATTTCTCTACTGTGATTGCTGAGTAACTTTGGAATGCAAGACTTTGCTTTTTTTTTTTTTAACCTTTTATGAGTTCTTTTTTTGTTTTAAGCATTCTTTTCTTTTTGTAAGTCCAGTTTGTAATTAAAAAAATTTATAGTCCCTCTTGTATGGAAACTAGTTTTAGCTGTTTAAAAAATATGAAACTAGTTTTAAAAAATTTTAAACTAGTTTTAGCTGTTTTTAAAAATATCAAAGAAAAGCATGAATACTTTCTTTAAATGCTTAAATTTAGTGGACAGTTTTATTTTTAAAATTTTTGTAAATAATTTTAGAATGTCATGTACCAGGCTTTGATATATTTCTATATCATATATTTTTATAAATAATGGTTTTATAAAGCAAATTTTATATTGATGCATGTGAAAGATGAATCATTATTTTTTTTAAACATTAATATTTCTTATGACAGGGTTCTGGGAATTATTATCTTTTGAGAATTTATACCTGGGAACATCTTTCACAGAACATTTGTGTTGTGTTCAGTTGTCATTTAGCTTAAGAATGAACTAATCATCTGTGAACTTATCGCTCAGAGTTCTTCAGTTCGAAAATGGGTGGTTGTGACTTTCTTGTGGTTGCTAATATTATCACAAAAAGACATGCTATTTCCATGATTATCGTATTATTGTGTTCTAGTCTATTTTTGAAGTTTACTTTTATGGAATGATTTTGGCTTCTGGCGCTTTGCTTCTTAATTGTAGTTCCCCCTCTTACAGGGGAAGAAAGCATGTTTGTATTATATGGGATTAAAAACACACTTCCAGTTTCAGAGCAGATTCATCATCTACCCTTCAGGCTGTTCTTTAATATAGAGCTCTTAAGAATGAATATCTTAAGATATTCCCCAGATGTTTTTAAACTTTGGCAAACTTGTGGTTTTCTTTATTGGAATCTTTGCAGTATTTAGAAGATGAAACAAAATATCTCCTCAGTGTGTACACACTTTTCATATTGGTTTTTTAAATTTCTTGCTGCAAAGGCATGCATAATGTGAAACTTCTACACTGATATATTTTCAAATTATTGACTCTTAAGTTAGTATCACAGTTGTAGTAACAAAAATGTAAAAATAATGCTGTGGATTATGTTTTGAAATGCACGTTGTTTGGTGATGAGTATTTGAGGGTCATATTGGATTAATTTTTTTAAACATTTATTTATTTGGCTGTCACACGGAAGGAGATCTCTTATCTGCTGGTCACTGTTCCAATAAATAAAAGCCAGGGCTGGTCTTTGCTGAAGCCAAGAGCCAGGCGGTTATTCTAGGACTCCCACATGGATGCCAGAAACCTGAATACCTGAGCTGTCTGATTCCTAGGATGTTTTAGTAGGAAGGTGAAATAGAGAGCATAGAGGGGGCTTGAACCCAGGCTAAGTGGGGCCATGGGGCCGGCAGTATGGTGTAATGGTTAAGCCGCAGCCTGCTGTGCTGTCATCTCGAATGGGTGCCAGTTTGAGTTCTAGCTGCTGTCCTTCTGATCCAGCTCTTCCTTCTGATGCACTTGGGAAAGCAGTGGAGCATGGCCCCAATGCTTGGACTCCTGTCCCCACTTGGGGTACCTAGTGGCTTCTGGCTTTGGCCCAGCCCTCCAGGGCTATTGCTGCCATTAGGGGAGTGAAACAACAAATTGAAGTGTCTTCTCTTTGTCTTTTGGTAATTCTGCCTTTCAGATGAACCAGCAAAACTCAAAAGAAAAAAAAAAGTATCTCAGTGCTGTACCCAACGTATACTCCTGGTTAATTGTTTAGTGAATTGTTTAATAGCCTTTATTCCTCATTACTTAACGGGAATTGAGATTGCTTTACTTCACAAATATTAGAAACCTGACTATTTGTAAAGATAACAGTTATTGAGTTACTTGGTTAGTTGGAAGCCTAATTGAAAATTTCGTGCTAAATGAGCACATGAGCTTTCCTCCCATGGTTATGAAAGTGGTGAGCAATGTATTTTGAGTGCTTGGGTGAATGAAATGATGTACTCCCTCATCTTTCCCACCAGCACTCAGCACACGCACAGGAGGCAAATGAGAGCTCCTCATTCAATCACAGTTATTTAGAAATAACTTGAATATACTTTTTCTCTCTAATTAACATCATATCTATCTGTTAACCTACAATGTTAATGCCTTACTATCACCATCTTACTTTCCTTGATTTTCTGAATAATGTATAATAAATGTTTGAGACTGACACAGAAAGCCAACCAAAGTTCTTGTAAACATAACTGAGGAATGGCGTGGCTGTTAACTCTGGCAATTACAATGCTGGTTAAGATACCCGTGTCCCACGTTGTAGTACTTGAATTCAAAACAGGACCTTGCCTCTTGACTCCCCGTTTCCTACTGATGCTGACCCTGGACGATTGCGTTGATAATTCTGGTCATTGGGTTCCCGCTGCTCAAATGCGAGACCTAGCCTAGTTTCTGGCTCCTGGCTACAGTCCTGTCCTCACGCCAGCTGCTGTGGGCATAATTTGGGGAGTAAACCTGCAAATGAGACCCATGTTTTTCCGTATCTTAACAAAATACATACATAAATTTAAAAATCCTAATGGTATTTGAGCGAAGTATAATTTTGTTAATATTTGTAGAAGTTATAGTGTGTATGTTCTTAAAAATTTGACATCAGTAGTGACAAAGTTCACTTAATCCTTCCATAGTTTGTGTGTCCAGATATTCTCCGTTTTGTCAGAATATCATGTTGGATATTGGAAATTTAATTGCTATTTCTTCAAGTATATTCACCTTGATTGTAATGTCCATTTTCCTCTTGAGCCCATCTAGTGAATTTTAAAATTTGTTAGTGAATTTTTAAGTTGTAAGATTTTTGTCTTTTGTGTGTTTTCTTCTTCTGTGAAAGTTTTTTGTTTTTAAATCATTTTTCTCCATGTATTTTAAGACTCCTGGTACCTTGTGGTTCCCTGGAGTCCTCTGTTTTTATTCTTTAGCTAAGACAATTGGGTCTGTATTTTTCTAACACAGTGACTGGGATTCAAACTGGCACTTTGATAAGGAATGCTGGCATTGAAGGCAGCAGCTTAACTCACCGTGCCACAAACCCACCCCTCCAGCATTATTCTGGATGCTTCTGTCTCACATGCCTTCAAAATTTGGTGAATATCACCAGAGGGAAACTGACCTTTAATGTAGGCCATCTGTTTCCACTTTTATTAATTTAGCCTTACATTTTTCTCAGAATCCCTAATATCTTTTGTCTCCTGTCTTCCACCTTATCCCCGTGTTCTGCTAAGCCCAGGCAAGTGGTCAACTTCTGGATGTAACCAGTGTACATAGGTGGTTTCCCCCACAACCCCCATAAAGGGTCTATGGATCTTTAGTTTTTATTTTACCCTCAGTTTTGTTTTAGTTCTTCAGCTGTCTGTCTTTTGTTTTTTTAAGCACTCCCAGATTGGGAGAGCTTTCTGCTTTTGAGACGGTTTTGGTTAACCACCTTAGCATACCATTCAGTTTCAACATTCAGGAAGTGTGCTGTGGAGCAGACCCGCTGTGTATTGAAGGTTTGGGAAATTATCACGGTTTGTCACTATTGCCCCATGTATCTGGTTACAAATCTGGGCAGGTGTGACCAAAGGTCGCCAGTTCTGGGTGACCCTCTAAATCGTTCTTACCTCCCTGAAAATGTATCCATCCTGTGCTATGGCTTTGGTACTGTAAACAATAGGACATATGATTTATGTGGCTTTTCTAGTTGTTGTCAGAAGAAATGTTGACTGTGATGCACTATAAGCTACATGGACTCAGAGGTTCTGTAAGTTATGTTTTGATAAAGGGCTTAAATGTTTCTGAGGAGGTTTTTTTTTTAAGGCTTTCTAGAAAAAAAATGACTAGTGAGTATTTGACTACTTCCTCTGCATATCTCTTACATATGTTTCTGGAAATTTTCTAGGATCAGAGAAACTCAGGCCTCATTATAAACCATGGAATCTCTGATAGAAATAGCAGTTGAAAGCAAATCAATAAAAGGGTTGATGAGGGGGCGTGTTCGGTTTGTGTTTTAGAGCTGCCTGTGAACATGTGGCCAACACGCTTGGTTAACCAGTGCACTACCCATTCTCATTTGGAAAATCACCATCTACGATGTTTTCTTTTCCCTAAACTCTTGTGTGCTTTGAACCTAAATGTCAAATAATTTACTATTTCATAAACATAATGAATTGCTTTTTAAAATTCTGCTGTGCTGTTCAGCAGTAACTTGAATCAAGTCACTCATTTTGCTTTTAAATGGGTAGAAGCCTAAAACATATGTCACTCATCTAAATTTAGGAGTAATTCACTTTATTTCACTCATCTTTCTTACATACAAAGTGTTTTTTCATGATATATTTGAATATCTTATGTACTGAAAACTTCATCTTTAGAGTTATAGGGTTAATTAAATCTTTAAGCATTTTATAAATGAATAAGGGGTTATCTAAATACATGCTTAGCACTATTTTCTTATCAAAGAAAATAAAATGGGAAGTTATATAAATATGTTTAAATTATAACCTTTATGAACCTAGAACTCAACTTCAGTTTTCACTGACTTACTTTTTCCATCTTTTAAAAATATGCTTAAATATAAACACATGTTGGAAACGTCTTTTGGCTTTTATCAAACTGACGTTTAAGTGATTTTTTTCAACCTCACTAAGCTTTTGTGGTAAAAAATTTCAAAGCTTTGAATCTCTTAATTTGCCTCAATTCCCTCCTCCTCCTTGTTATTCTATTAACATTTGTTCTTAATAAGTGTAACCTGTTTAGAATTACTGATGCTTTTCATTTATTATTCGAGTAGATGAGAAGTTGGAGAAAAATTTTGATATAAAGAATTATACTGGCAACTATGCGTGCTTTCATAAAGAAGTTAAAGTTTTGGAGTTATACTGTAGAGTTTAATTTTCTTACCTGTCATATATCCGCCCTCATAGGATATATAATTCTGTGGCTGTTTGCTTCTATACTATGATGATAGTGCAGGCCTTCTTTTATTTTCAGATAACATGTTGAGCTGGTATATGCTCTAATTGTTCATCTCTCCATCCATCCTCTCATTCATCCATCTATTTGCTTGACTTGAGTTTGTGATAACACAGTGATTTCAGTATCTATGAAACTGAAAAGCAGTTGCTCTCAGCACTAGAAACTATGAGGTATGTTTGGTGAACACTTTCGTGTATTTCTTGAATCTGAAGTGAATTTTTTACAAGAACTGGTGTTGTGTTATAGGAACATAATTGAAAAATCTTTTCATTTCAACTAATATTTGTTTGAAATCAAACAAGAAGAAAGATTGCACATTAAAAACTAAGGAACTATTTGGGTCAGTAATTTCTTTTCTCCCTTTTGTCTGTCTTAGTATTCTTCTTAGGAAAACCCCCACTGAGATTATAAGTGATAAAAGAACAAGACATATAAACTTACCTCAAGGGCCTGGCACGGTGGCGCAGTGGTTAAGGTCCTCACCTTGCACGCCCGGGATCGCATATGGGCGCTGGTTCTAATCCCGACGACCCTGCTTCCCTTCCAGCTCCCTGCCTGTGGCCTGGGAAAGCAGTCGAGGACGGCCCAAAGCTTTGGGACCCTGCACCCGCATGGGAGACCTGGAAGAGGCTCCTGGCTTTGGACCGGCATAGCATTGGCTGTTGTGCTCACTTGGGGAGTGAATCATTGGATGGAAGATCTTCCTCTCTGTCTCTCCTCTCTGTATATCCGCCTTTCCAATAAAAATAAAATAAATCTAAAAAAAAAAAAAGAAATGCTGAACAAGAGACAAAGAGATCTTCCATCCTCAGGTTTACTCCCCCCAAACCACAGCAAGCAGTCCTGGGCCCACTGGAAGCACGGATACAGGGTCTCCATCCTGATTTCCCTCACATTTCCAGTTCTTTGGGATGTCATCTCCTGCATCTGAGCAGAGGGCTGGATCATAAACAGAGTAGTCAGCATTTGAACCAGTACACATTATGGGATATTAGTGTCACCAACTGGCAGCTTAGCCAACTGTACCACAAGTCTGGTTTCTGCTTTTAACTTTCAATCTTCCCACAAGGGTGTGTGTAAGTGTTTTAAACTATTTCAAAATCGGAAGTTTCAAAAATACCTCTGTAAATCTTTCTGTAAGCTGGAGTGACAATATTATCTCAGGATTAATTTGAACTTCAAAAGTACTTCATGTGTTTCTTTGGGTTATTGTAAATCTTTCTGTAAAGGTAGGTATCTAAGAATATACATATTACACATATGTAACATGGATGGAATAATAGGTAAAAAGATAGTCTTTTGGAAATTTCCTTAGCTGGTCTCTCAAGTTGTATACATTTTAAAAAGTCAGATTTATTAAGGTATCTTGAATTGTACTTTCCATACTTTTAAATTTCCCCTTTATATACAAAATTTTGTGAGCTCTGATAAGTATAGTTTGTAAACCATTACCAAAGTAGAAAATTTCCATTTTCTCCCCCAAATTTAATAATTTTTCATCTTTCCTTTCTCTCTCTTTACTCCAGCCCCTCGCAGCCATTGCTCTGAATTATTATATCCTTGTCTTACCTGGAATGCCAGATATATAGCCCTTCTATGTCTGGCCTCTTTAACATACCATAATACTTTGAGATTTGTCCACGGTGTTGAAGGGTGGTTTGTCATTTCTGTTTTTGCTTAGTAATCTAGTCATATGGATGTGCCAAATTTCTTCATCAGTGTTATCCATTGAAAGGCATTTGAGTATTTCCAAGTGTTTGGAAGTAAAATTGTCAAGGTAGTTAAAAATATTTGTACACTTGGTTTGTCTGGTGAACATAGCTTTCATTTTGTAAGAAATTGTCAAATTGTCTTCCAAAATGACTGTACCATTTTGCATTTCCATCAGCAATGTGTGGAGAGTTGCTGATGGTTCAGATGCTTATTAACCCATAGTGTTGTGATTACATAATTCTCTTTTCAGCTTGTGCTTTTTGTTTTGATTTCCATTGTGACTAATTATGATGGGAGAGCCATGCTTGCTTGCAATTTGTATCTTTTCTTAAAAAAAAGTTTTGCTCCTTTTTACTGGATCTTTTTCTCAATGAGTTATGTTTTCAAAGTTGATATTTAGGAAATATTAAATAGTCTGCCTGTAGCAAGATATTTTTTAAATAATTGATCAGTTATGTTTAAGTCAGAAAGTAGAAATAATGCTTTATAGCTGGTAATGGCTGGACTGTTTTTATGAATGTAGTGAGGCTTATCAGACTGTCAGACTATAAGTTAGTGTAGTTTGGCCACTCAGTTTTATCAGAAAATAAAGTTATAAAACTTCCTATTATTTATTCTATATCAATGTAACTTCGCTTTTGCCAACTTTAATTATTTGTTGTGCTTAAAATAGGAGTTTTCGGAAACTATTTCTTAAACTAAAAATCAAGGGGAAAAAAAACTTGAAGGCTGATGTTGTAGCACAATATTTTTTAAGTCAGTGCCTACTCTGCTGGTATCCCAAATATCAGTTTGAATCCTAGCTGGTCTGCTTGTGATCCAGTTTCCTTCTTATAAGACAGGGAAAACAATGGAAAATGACCAAACTACTTTGCCCTGACAGCCTCAATGGAGACCCAAATGGAGTCCCTAATTTCTCGCTTTGGAGTGACCCAGCCCAGCTGTTGTGACTAGTTGGAGAGTGAACCAATGGATGAAAGTTACTCTTTTTCTCTGTAACTCTTTCAAATAAATAAATCTGAAAGAAAGAAAGAAAGAATATTTTTAAGTGTCATAAATACTGTTTTGTTAGTTTGTGTTTTGGTAATGGGTTGTTGGTAGAAAAAGGGGTATAGTACTATCCTTTTAATTCTGTTGGCTTTTTGATTGAAGTGTTAGGATGCCCAATCTGTTCAGATATAGTTTGCATAGATGATTATTTGTAAATCTCTAAACCTGTCATATATCATTCACTGTAAGAAAAACAGACAAGGGAAATATGTCAATCTTCCTAAAAATGTAAAGATATCACAGACCCTTCATTAATCAAGCTAGAAAATAGTTACAATTTTTATATAACAATTTCCCTTTGAAATTACAGCTTTGAGGCTCACTGCTTCTTCCTGAAATTTTTTTAGAGATACAACTCTTTATCTTTTCCTGGAATTTTCCAGTAGTTTGTACAGATAAAGGGAACAAGAAAAAAAATGCAGATTGTTTTCAACAGCTGAAAATAAATACAAAGGAAACCGGTAAATGACATAGGTGCTCAGACTTTGCATGAGATTACACAGAACAAGTATTGCCATAGTACACTTATTTGCTAAAAGGAAATATTCTTGCCTTTTAAATCAACCAGTTAATACAGCTTCCTTTGCATCTTGTGATTTTTATTTTGTTTTCTTTGCCTGCACCATCCAACTGTTCATACAGACTCTAAAAGCTTCGAATCACCATCCCTCTTCTCAGTCTTCCACTCCCATGTCCTTTGCCTTCAGTCTGTGAATGGTCCTTTATTTGGGTCCCTTCTCTGCCATGTCATTTGGGATCTCATCCTCTTAGGTAGGATATCTCAAGGGAAATCTGCTCTTCACCTGTATTTCAAATAATCCTGTCTTTTTTTTAAAGAACTCTAAGCAGTTTTTAATAATACCTGCTAGTCTTCAAGAATAATGCTTAATTTGATAGCCGGAAAGTTCCTTTTGTCAATTTTACTACCCTAGGTTTGACCTATATTTCAGTGTTTAACCTATTTTGCTAAATGTATCATTTTCTTTGTTTTATTGTCAGTGCTGAATATTTTTTCCTCCCTTTTCTGTCCAATTTCAGATTCTGTGTTTTTTCACTCATCTTTGTATATATTTTAAAAAAATACTTGTTGGAAAAATTGCTGTTCTTTTATTATAAAATAACGTGAGTTTTAAATATTTATTTGACAGGCAGAGGCAGACAGAGTTTCCACTGGCTGATTCACTCCCCAAATACTTGCAGCCACTAGGGTCGCTTGGATCTAATTAAAGGCTGGAACTGAACTGAGGCTCTGTGGGTGCAGGAAGTTGGTTATTTGAGTCACGACTCACTGATTCCTGCCTTGGTCATTATCAGGACCCTAGAATAGGAGGTAGATTCAGACACCAAACCTAGGCAATCGGAAGTAGGTTGTGGGTGACCTAACCTACATCCTCACATCCTCAAACCCCTCCCCCCCTTTTAAAAACATTTATTTATTTCTTTTGGAGTCTGAGTTACACAGAGAAAGGGAGATACAGAGAAATCTTCCATTCACTGATTTACTTCCAAGATGGTTAAATGAGTGAAAGGAGCCTAAATATTAGAGACAGTCTCTGCTGCTTTTCCCAGGCACTGGCAAGGAACTGGATCAGAAGTGGAGCAGCTGGCACATAAACTGCTGCTTGTACGGAATGCAGGCTTTCCTCACTGTGCCACCACAGCAGCATTCGCTATCTTATGTTTTAACTGCTAAGCCCAATTCCTTCCTCTGATGTTGATTTTTAAAATTTTGTGCTTATTAAATACTTTATATGCTTATTGCATGATCAAGACAAATGTATAAAATATTCGTAATTGCCTCTTATTTGGAGATGACCACTATTAATACCTTGTGTTCCAGGTGATTTTCAGTGCACATGTATTTTGGATAGCTTTGTTTACAGAGAAAAGATACTATAATGTACATGTTTTTATAAGTATATGTGAATTTAAGCAGAATGGAAAAGGATGTATATCAGTGGACATGTAACACATCAGTAAGCATATGTAACAATAAGAACAACTTCTTAGTAGAAACATAAAGCTTACGTGCACAAAGCAAAAATGAAACGAGTTGAGTGCACAAGTTGTTAAAACTTGGGCGACAGTGCATCCCTTCTCAGAGTGCTCGAGATTCAGTCTCATCTCTAATTGCTTTCTGCGGGGCGGCAAACAATAATGCAAGTACCTGAGATCCTGCCTTCTTCTTGGGAAACCTGGATTGACCTCCCAGCTCTATCTGTAGCTCCTGGCGGGGGCCTGTTGTGGGCATTTGGGGAGTTAACCAGTACATGAGGGAGAATGCTCCCTCTCACTCTAAACTCCTTTCTCTATTCCTTTTCTCTTTTTTGCCCTTCAAATACAAAATAAAATTTAAAAATTGCAAATCATGGTGAAAAATTATATACCTTTGTTGTTTTGGAAAACGGAACTATTCTACAGTTCATCAAGATTTACCAGTCCAACATTCAGGCTAAAACTAAATTTTGTCATTATTGCTCACTGTTGTTTGAGAGGTCCTAGTTTCAACACCAAGGCAAGTTTAGGGGAAGAAAAAAAAAGTGCCGTTTTTCATAAATGGTGTTTATGTACACAAATAACTGGAGTTAGAGATGTTAAAGACATGGGTATACAAATTGGTATTAGAAAATTACATTTTTAAAATTCCAGACATCAAAACTAAAATTTTCTTAACGGTTTTTTTTTTTATTGGAAAATAAGATTTACAGAGATAGTGGGAGTTCAGAGAGAAAGATCTTTCATCTGCTGGTTCATTCCCCAAGTGGCTGCAATGGCTGGAGCTGAGCCAGTCCAAAGCTCGGAGCCAGGAGCCTCCTCTTGTTTCTCAATTGGGTGCAGGGTCCCAAGGGTTTGGGCCATCCTAGACTGCTTTCCCAGGCCACAAGCAGGGAGCTGGATGGGAAGTGGAACAGCTGGGATTAGAACTGGCGCCCATATGGGAACCCAGTGCTTGCAAGGTGAGGATTTAGCATGGAGCCATTGTGTACCAGGCCCTCTGAAATGAAATTTAAACAAAGGTTGTTGACGTTTCTATTACAAATACAGAAAATTTTAAGTGGTTACTGTAACAAGATTGTACAGAATTTAAATGCCAGATGCCTATAACATTAATGAGATATATTAGAGAAATACCTAAAAAAATAGGCTGTGGAAAGTAGTGTGATAATGGCCAGATAATTTAATATTGGAAAGATATATCATTTTTCCCTGTTTACATAAATTGAATTAGTAAAAATCCCAGTCAAAAATCCTGACAAGCTGTGTTTTTGTGTTTGGCAGCTACCGACTAAAGACTAGTCAGGCAGTAGAGAAGAAACAGAAGGACACTTGTCCTTTATTAAGACTTAGAGTTCATTAGCAATTAAGACACCATGAAGAGTATATAGGGATAAATCAATGTGTTGGAATAAATAGTCCAGGCTTAGTCAGTATTGGTGATTTGAGTCATGCTAGTGTCCTCTTTTGAACTTTTTATTATGATTATTTGTTTAATTTAGTTGAGAGGCAGAAAGAGAGAAACAGAGGCAGTTTCCCTTGTGCTGTCTCACTCCACAGATACCTGAAACAGATCTAGGTCAGGCTGAAGATAGAAGCCCAGACTAAATCTGGGTCTCTCCCATGGGTGGCAGGGACTCAAATAGTTGGCTATCACCTGTTGCCTTGTTGGGTGTTCATTAGCAGGAATGGAATTGGAACTGGGACTCAAACCTATGCTGATTTCAGATGCTAAGTGGAATCTTAATCTGTTAATCACTTAACCACTGAGTCCTTTCTACTCTATTGTTTTTCTTTTCTTTCTTTATAAATTTAATAACGATTTGTTTGAAAGGCAGAGTTACAGAGAGAGGGAGTATTTACATCTCCTGGCTCATTCCTCAGATGGCTTCAGCTGCTTACCAGTACCAGTCTGATCTCCATCCTGTGTATGGGGATCAAGCACTTAGTGCACCTTCTGCTGTTTCCCCAGGGAGCATTAGTGGGGAGCTGGATTGGAAGTGGAGCAGCTGGGACTTAAGCAGGTACCCGGATGGGATGCCAGTGCTGCAGACAGTGGCTTGACCTGCTCTGCCAGAGTGCTGGCCACATCCTTTTTCTTAATCCAGCTAGGTTGTTATAAAAATGTTTCTTGTTTCAAAATTTTATTTTCTATAATGTTAAATTTACCAAAAAAAAGGCTCAAAGTATTTTTTTTCTAAGATGTTTTTATTTATTTTGAAAGAGTTCACAAAGGAGAATGAGAGCGTTGTGGATCTTCCATCTGCTGGTTCACCTACCAGGTTGCTGTAAGAGTACCGAATCAGTACAAAGCCAGGAATCAAGGAGCTTCATCCAGGGCTCCCGTGTTAATGGAAGGAGCCCAAACATTTAGCTTTCCTCTGCTGCTTTGCCCAGGAAATTGCTCCCATTATGAGATGTCTGGTTTTATCTGGTAGGCCACAATGCTGGCCTCAAACTCAAAATATTACAATTCAACATTATAATTCCTCTGCGTTTGCTCCAGAGAGGTTCAGATATTGTATTTAGCTTGGAATTTTAAGTCCAAACAATTAGGTTATGCCCTGTTTTCTTTAAAAAAAAAAAGTTGTTCAATAAGATAAAGACAAGGGCAAGCATTGTGTTGCAAAGGGTTCAGCTGGATACAATGCCAGTTTCCCATGTTTCAACACTGGTTCATATCTCTGCTGCTCTACGTCTGAACCAGCTAATGCACTGCTAATGCAGCTCTGAAAACAGGAGAGTGTGACCCAGGGGCTGCAGACCTGCCTCCCTAATTACAGCCAACAGTGTGATCTCCTAAGGGGTACCTTACGCAGGGTGCTGGGGGTAGGAGCCGCGTCTGGAGCATGAATCCAGGCACTCCCAAAAGGAATTCAGTCATCCCCAAATAGCGTCCTAACCACTCGCCTTAATTCTTTCCCTCTTCCTTCTCAAATTAACAAATGTAGGCTGTGTCTGCCTATGGCACTGGAATGCTTTTTCAGAACACTGGTTCAAGTCCCTGCTGCTCTGCTTCTGATTTCACTTTCTGCCGTGGTGTCTGGGAAAATAGCAGAGGGTGGTTCAAATTCTTGGGTCTCTTGTGCCCACATAGGAGGCCTGAATGGTGTACTGGGCTCCTGATTTAGGCCTGGAGCAGTTCCAGCAATTAAAGCCATTTGCGGAGTGATCCAGTAGATTTCTCTTTCTTTCTGTTGCTTTGTTGGTTAACCTGAAAGGTTATCTGAAAACTATTTGGAATATAATTGAAAAACTTTTGAAAGATTATTTGAAAATAAATGAGTCTTTGAAAAAAAACTGTATACTATGTCAGTTAACTATTCCAGAGGATGAACAACACTTAGGACTTTTGTTCTTTTACTTTCGTCATCTCGTTATTCCATAATATTTTAATTGTAATGATTGATTTATCATTAAGAGCATTAATTGATTTGAGATGCTCCATGAGTTCTTCTACATGACAGGAAAGGACTTAAATTTTTTCACTTTGATTTTTGTTCTCTTCAACCTTCAAAGCTGTTTGTAATTTTAAAAATCTTGTGTTGTAGGTGTAATCACATATTTTCGTTTCATCTTTACATAGATATTTAAAAATGTATTTACTTATTTTTACTGGAAAGTCAGATTTACATAGAGGAGAGTCAGAAAGATCCTTCATCCTCTGGCTCACTCCCCAAGTTGTTGCAACAGCTAAAGCTGAGCCAATCTGAGACCAGGAGCTTCTTCTGGTTCTCCCATGTGGGTGCAGGTTCCCGAGGTTTTGAGCCATTCTCTGCTGCTTTAGCAGGCCCCAAGAGCGAGCTGGAAGGGAAGTGGAGCAGCTGGGACATGAACTGGCACTAATATGGGATGTTGGTGCATGCAAGGCAAGAATATAGCCACTAGGCCTTTGTAGTGGGCCCTACATAGATAATTAAATCTGAAAAACAAGTTAAACTCATTATTGAATAATTAGATGAATTACTTAGATGAATTAGATGAATAAAATGAATGAATTAGATGAATGAATTAATGAATAAATTAGATGAATAAGACCAAGTAATTCAATTGACTTCATAGAGGAAATGTAGTCCTTTATTAAAAATTTTGATACTTTGTGAAATTTTACCTGTAATAAGATACATCAAATACTGTAAAATTCTGGCTGCTTTTTGGATTTATATACTATATTCCCTCCTGTGCCAGCTTTCTTCTGTTTCTTTTAATTGATTCCCACTCTTAGTAAATATTTTTCACATCCTATAAATGATTGGAAAATAATCATTAGATGAATGATTATATAGCATCTGAAATCAGCATAGGTTTGAGTCCCAGTTCCAATTCCATTCCTGCTAATGAACATCCATTACCTTTTTCTTCCCATTACCTTTTTGTATCCTGTATTTTTGAAGAAGGTTGGTATTCAGTTTCTACTCCTTTTTAGACGATTAATAATTCTTCCTTTTGGAGCTTTTGGAGGTTTTCTCTTTGTATATGGGATTTAACAAGATTTGTCCAGGTGTGTGCTGCATTTTCTCCTCTTTGTAAATGCTTGGTGTTAGGAGCAATCTGAAGATTATATTCTTTTTTTTTTAATTAATTTTTTTCTCTAGTATTTATTTTTGACCTCTCACTATCCCTGTTCTCCCATTCTGTAATTCCTATTATGAGTCTTGTATTCTCTGGGAATTCTGAATCCCTCTTCATTTTTCTTTCATATTTTCTGTCACATAAATTTTCCATCTTCTTTCTTGGTGTTTGCCTTAACTTTGGCTTTTCTATTTGTTGTCTCAATCTTCATTCACACCTGTTGCTTCAGCCATCCATTCAAATGCCAATTTCTTTTTAAAAATTTCAGCTGTGGTAAAGTAAATTAAGATGCACTGTGATGTGACAGGTTATTGCCACAAGCATCCCATGTGAAAACTGCTTTGAGTCCTGGTACTCCATTCCCGTGCTTCTGGTGGATGAAAGCAGTGCAATATGGCCCAAGTCCTTGGGATCCTGTGCTCGTCTGGGAGATGTGAAAGAGGCTTCTGGCTCCCAGCTTCAGATCAGTCGACTTGTGTCCTTTGCCCCCATTTGTGGGAGTGAACCAGTAATGGAAGACCTTTTCTCTCTGTTTCTTTTCTTCTCTCCTTATTTATTTGAGAGACCCAGAGAAAAAGAAGGAGGGATTGAGAAAGAAATATGCTGATTTGCTTCTTAAGTGCCCAAAATAGCTATGTTAGAGCCAGGTTGAAGCCAGAAGGCAGAGAATGGCAGGAGCCAGAGATTGTAGGCCTGCTTCCACATTTTCCTGGTGTGTCGGCAGAAGCTGTATTGGAAGCAGTATAGCTGGGATTTGAACTGCTACATGGGACATGCTGGCATGCTTCAAGGCTGACTCTAGGAGTCCCTTTTGAGTCCTCCACTCCACTTGTGTGTGTATACCCAGGATAAATGAAAATGGATACACACAAATTTCTACATGAATGTTCATAGTGACTTTTCATATAGTAGACAAAGGTTAGAAGTAACACTGCCGTTCATTGAGAGACAAGTGGATAAACTAAATGTGATCTATTCACATGAGGCAAAAAGATTTGACCACAAAAAGGAATCATATGTTGCTACATGGATATTTATGAAATGTGAAATGTTGCACTACTTGAAAGGATCCAGTCACTAAAGGTTATATAATATTGACTCCTCTTAGTAAATTGTCCAGAATAAGCAAAAATACACAGTAAGAAAATAGATTGATTAATGGTTGTTTAAGGGAAGATAGCTGGAGAATATGAGGTTTTATTTTTGTTTAAATTGCTTGTGTTGGTGATTGTACAACTATGAATACAATTCAGACAGTTGGGTTGTATGCTTTAAATGGATTAATTGTGTGGTATGAAAATGACCATCTTAATAAATTTGTTGCCAAGTTTTTTAAAAAGTAGAGAAGCGAAAAAGGGTAGGGAGATAGGGAGACTTGCCAAAGGAAGGCTTTACCATGACAGATGGGCACACTTAAATGTTACTTTTGTGGTTAAGCTGGAAGTGGTTGGGTAATTACTCTGGTTTTCCAAATCCAGTGCTTAAAGTAATTGCCCTTCCTTTATTGTGCCTCTTATCATTGCTTCGTGAATTCTGTTAGATTTATTTTCTAACAACCTAGGATTTGTTTTTTCTCGATTTTGTAGTCTGTTTGCATCAACATACCTTGCTTTGTGATGATGATATGATTTTGTTCATTTCTAAATACATAAAATGTGATTTTGATATTTCCATAAGATAAGATAGATGGAGGAAATGTGCTTCATCATTAATCTTGAAGTATGAGATACTATAATTTTCATATGTCTTGAACTATATAGAAAATTTTTTTTTAAGATTTATTTATTTTTATTGCAAAGTCAGATATAAAGAGAGGAAGAGAAACAGGGAGGGAGATACTCTGTCCATTGACTCATTCCCCACGTGACTGCAATGGGTAGAGCTGAGCCGATCCGAAGCCAGGATCCAGGAGCTTCTTTCAGGTCTCCCACATGGGTGTATGGTCCCAAAGCTTTGGGCCATCTTAGGCTGCTTTCCTAGGACACAAGCAGGGAGCTGGATGGGAAGCAGGATCACTGAGATTAGAACCAGTGCCCATATGGAATCTCACAATGCAAGGCAAGGACTTTAGCCACTAGGCTACCACGACAGGCTCAAAATTGTTACTTTTAAGAAAAATTTTAGTTTCTGTGGGAAACTTTGTCAATTGCCTGGAATGAAAAGAAAAACATTGAATTGGTGTAAGAAATGAGTAATTGGGCCCGGCGCTATGGCGCAGTGGTTAAGGTCCTCACCTTGAACGTGCTTGGGATCCCTGGCGGCCCTGCTTCCTATCCAGCTCCCTGCTTGTGGCCTGGGAAAGCAGTCAAGGATGGCCCAAAGGTTTATGACCCTGCACCTGCGTGGGAGACCCGGGAGAGGCTCCTGGCTTTGGATTGACATAGCATTGGCTGTTGTGCTCTCTTGGAATGAATCATCGGACGGAAGATCTTTGTCTCTGTCTCTCCTCTCTGTATATCTGCCTTTCAAATAAAAAATTTTTAAAAAATAAAAAAAAATGAGTAATTGTGAGACTTAAATTCTGATTTTGGCTCACTGATTTGATGTATAGGAACTGTCTTTTTGCAATTTAAAATTTTTTATTTCCTGTTTAGGGAAGTAGTCGTAAACTATGATAATTCTGTGTGTTTAAAATTTTCACAGTTATATATTAGTGAATTATATGTTTTTCAAGTTTGGAAATTTAGTATGTTCATCATATAGTATCTTAATTTATTTTGAAATATTCAACTCAATGTAATCCAATGATTTCATTAAGTATGCTTTAAAATACTTCTGGCTAGCAAAACTGCAATTAGACAACTGACAGATGTTAACTCATTTTTCTCCTTTGATTTCTTTATAGGTTTGATGAACTTGTAAAGAAATTCAAGGTGGAGTATCATGCTGGTGGCTCTACCCAGAATTCAATTAAAGTGGCTCAGGTTGGTTAATTATTTTAAAAACAAAAAAGATTAAAAAATGATGATCTTTTATAATTGTCCCAGTCTTCATTTTGTTATTATTTTAATGGCCAGTTCTACAGTTTATAGTAAACTTGATTATCTTTTAATATTTATTTTGCATTTGCTTTTTTCTGAATTATTTGTGTTGTTGCACTAGCTTATAATTTTCCATGTTACTGATTTGTTGAAATTGTAATACCTGTGGATAATATTCCTTCTTAATTATGAAAGTATGTTTTGTTATTTTTCTTTGCTTGTATATTTTCTATATCTTATGCTGTTCTTAAACCATTAAATCCTCATTTTCAATTTTGTAATATTTTAGTAATACACTATTTTTATTTCATAGTTACCATAAGTGATATTTTTGTTATTCAATTTAAATATTCATAGGTGTCCTCATAAAAGACAATATGACATTGGGTTAATGTAACCTTTACTACCTTAATGTAATTAAACCCTATAGCGTATGCTGTTTTTACAGTGTTTAATGCCATCCTACTATAAACTTCTACACATTCCTTTTATGTTATACAAAAATATTAGAATATGCACAATTTTACCAAAATATATTTTGGTCTACGTATCTCTATATACATTTTTTATGCATCAAAATATGTATATACGGGCCCATATATAATATACATGTATGTTTATGTTTACACATATGGACATGTTTATGTTTAAGTTTGAATAAATGTTTTCATTTGCCTATTTGTGCCAACATCCATATTTTCAAACGAGTAATTGAACAAACACAGTTCACTTCCATTCTTGGAGTCGGCCATCTAATCTAATCTTGAGTGAAAGTTTTAGCACTTCTAGTTAAATTTATGAATTTTAAAGATATGCAGAAACTTTCTGTACCTCTGATTCTTATCTCTGCTGTTTGAAAGCTAGCTGCAATCCCCCTTACTGCTCCCATAGGTCAGTTCTGAGGGACTTGAGTCATTTGGCTTTTTCTGTGATTAATGCTTTCCCTTTGAATTCTAATTAACTTCAAGGACTAGAGAAGTGGAAAATTGCCAAATAAAATCCAGACGACTTTTCTTCTTTTGAAATAACTCTTAGTTGATTTAGACATACTGGCTAAGAATTCCACATACTTACGCGGCTCAAATTTACTCTTGACATGAAAATATTTTAAGGTATAAAAATTCATGTTTAAGAAAGTGTTTATTAGGAGGTAGCCTGAGGGGTAGAGCTTGGAGTTTGACAGTTGACTTGCATTGTTTTGTTTTTGTTTTTGTTCTTGCTGTTTTTTAAAACAATCTGCATCTCACTTTGTAACCTCAGGTTAATATAAAAAAGGTTATTTACTTTCTCATTAAATATCGCAGTTGGTCTGCTAAAGCTGCTATGATAGAATACCACAAATTAAGTGACTTAAACAACAGGAATATACTTCCTTACAGTTATGTAAGCTAAAGCTCCAAGAATGTGGTGCTGTCTGGATAGTTTTCTTATGTACTCTGCTTTCTGGCTTATGAGCAGCTGTGTTCTTGTAGTGCTCCTGCATTGCCTTTCTTCTGTACACATCTGGAGGTAAAGCTCTGGTGATTCTTCCCTCTTCTGACGAGGATACTGGTTCTACTGATTATGGCCCCATCCTTATGACTCCAAACCTTCGTGAAATATGGAATTAAAAGATATAAAGTTATCATGGTATAACAATTTTGAAAGCTTGCATGAAGTCTTCAAAATATTTATAGAATATGCATATCATGTAAAAGTATTCATAGACTTCAGGTTTTTTACACTAAAATAATCTTTAAAATGTTTTTGAATTTCTGTGAGAGGCAGACAGAGCCAGGCATTCAGACACAGCCTTATTCTGCTTATTCAACTGTTATATGCTTGTCATTGTACTAAGTAGTAGCTGGTAATTTAAGGCCGTTTTGCCTGAATATTAAACTTAATGTGAAAATTATTTAGTCTGGGGCGATCAATCCTGAAAATAGCCATGATCATTTGCTATGGGTTAAATACAAAAGAATATTGTGGTTAAGTGTAACATTTTCTAAAAGTCTAGGGAAATTCACTGGAAAAGAGGTAACTAAGACTGCTTACCAGAGAGGGTAGATTGTGTGTAAGGGCGGGGATTGAAGGGAATTCAGGTTTGGGCTGTTCTATTATCCATTAAACTGTTCAATCTAGGAAATGACTAAATTCTACATTTCATTTTCTGTACCACTAGAGAACACAGATAATAAATAAGGAATTTTTAACTTATGGTCAAAAATGATCCACTGGTGTGTAACCTGTACATTGTTTTTAAAAGTTTTTAAAAATTATCAGACCCAGCATGGTAGCCTAGAGGCTTAAGTCCTTGCCTTGAATGTGCTGGGATCCAATGTGGGCACAGATTCTACCCCTGGTGGCCCAGCTTCCCATCCAGCTCCCTGCTTGTAGCCTAGGATAGCAGTTGAGGACGGCATAAAGCCTTGGGCCCCTACTCCCATGTGGAGACCTGGAAGAGGCTTCAGGCTCCTGGCTTCATATTGGCTCAGCTTCAGTTGTTCTGGTCACTTGGGGAGTGAATCACCAGACCGAAGATCTTCTTTTTGTCTCTCTTCCTCTCTGTATATCTGACTTTCCAATAAAAATAAGTAAGTTTTCAAAAAAAAGTTTTTCAAGAGTATTAACAATTGATTTTCAAAATATAAATGTATGTTTATATTTTGTAAAAACAGGAGGTTTTGCTTCTTTGTGGAGGCATGTCAGGACCTGAATTTTGAAGTAAAATTTCCCAATTAGGCTAAGGACAGGCTTCCACTTTGAGTAGGTCATGCTTTCTCATTTGCCACATACTGTATACTGTTTATTATTTTCTCAAGTTTGGGTAAGTCTCCCCTGCTTGCCCAAGAATGTGTTGTTTTTAGTAATGAAAGCCTCAAAATCTGGGAAACCCCATCCCTGTGCACTTACTTTAATGATGGATGAAGGAGTTGGCAAAGTAAGAATGTCCACAAAATTAGAGCTGAATGCAGCACAATTGCAGTGTCAGTGTGGTATATTCATTCCTATGACCTCTGATACTGTGATCCGTGATTTGTGGTTTACAACAATGATCATGCATTGTTCCCTCACTGGAAGTGAAGCGAATTAGGCATGTGTGGTAGGGAAAGTAACAGTCTCCCTAGATGCCCATGTCTTAAGTTTGGAACTTGTGAATATGCCTATGTACCATCAGAACCATGCAGATTTGATTAAGATTATGCTTGCTAAAATGTGGAAATGATTCTGGCAGATTGGGATCAACCTAATCACATGCAGACATTAAAGTATATGAAAAAGGAAGACAAATGGATCCAAAATGTTCAGGCATGAAAATAAAATAACTGCTAGACTTGCAGATAGAAGAAGGAGCAATGAGAGTAGTATCTAGTCATTGAAATGCCCTGAGTTGGCAGCAAGAAAATGGGCAGTGACATCAATTTCAGGACTGCTAGGAACTTAATTTAGATAGTAGCCTGAATTACTAAGCAGGAAGTTCTTCCTTTAAATCCTCCCAAGAGGCTAGCAGTCTTGCTGCCACCTTGATTTTTAGTTCACTGACACCCGTGTCACATTTTGACTATAAATATAACAAATCTGTATTGTTCAGGTGGTAGAGTTTTTGTTAAGAAGCTTCAGCAGCAATAGAAGACTGGTATAGTATGCAGCTTCATGCTCTAACTGTGATGGTTTAGTTATTCCTTATCAAGTGAATGTGAACTGTGTACCTAGATGAACTGATTTATTTTTTAACCCCAAATATTATAATTATGATAAGTTCAGATAATCAAGGGAAATTACAGTATAATATTAATACAAATTTTAGTATAATAATAATGGATAGTGTAGTATCAGCACCACTGTAACACTCATTGCCAAAAAGAAGTCCCTGTGAGTATAATGTTTTAATGATTTGAACTCATGTAGCTATATTGTATGCAGAAAATAATTTGGAATGGGACATTTTAGAGAAGGGAATATAAAAACAAATATGAGGAATAATAGGAGATTACTTTTCAATTAGTTATTACTTAGTTGCCCAAAAGGGTAATAAATTTCATTTGAAAATAGTGATGTCTGACTTCACCTTGTCATAACATACAAATGAGCATACATTGCCATATTGTGCCTTTGGTTGATCAATGAAAATAGATTAAAATACATTTCCTCAATCAGAAGTTTCCCCTCTAGTAACCTGTGGGAGGCTCAGAGGATGCTATTGGATAATAGTTATATTGACTTTGTATGGCCTCCCTCATGGTTGTCCCTCTGTGCATATGCACTCCTGATATCTCTCTGTGTCCTCATTTCCTCTGCTGCTAAGGTGACCAGTCACACTGGGTCGGGTCCTACTGCAGTAGATTGAATAACGTAATTGGTTGATGGGCTATTTTTCCAGATACAAGGTACTTTTGAAAAGTTGGTAGGGAATGGAATTAAGTTTGTTTAGCTTGGTGCTTCCTCTTCAAAAAAATTGAGATCTATGCACGGTTTTTCCATAGTGCATGTTTTCCTTGAATTTTCTTTTAAGAAAAACTATGTATATGAAGGGCACAGAGACAGGAATCTTCTATCGACTGTTTCTCCCTAGAAATGGCTATAGCAGCTAGAACTGGCTAAGCTAAAGGCAGAAGGCAGGCACTCTGTCTGGGTCTCCTGTATGGATAGCAGTTGTTGAGGATCTTGTGTGTGTGTGTGAGAGAGAGAGAGGGAGAGAGAATTTTCTCTTGCTCTTTTATGTATAGGTTGATATTTATCATTTTATACCTCTATTTTTCTGTTTTTTTTTCTATTTCTCCTGTAATTGAGCATGTTGTTATACTGTTGTTTCTGTTATTTGGTACTGTCATCTCCAACAGTATGCGTCATAATTACCTATTGTAGCTACCACTATGCATACTTTATAAATCTGGTACGAGTGTTTCTTAAAAATTCTTAAATTTTTCTGAGACGTTGATCACTGTAGACCGAAGGTCCATTTTTTCATATTTTCCTGCATTGAAGCTATGGGTTTATTAGCTGTAATCTACTTCATTTATTTATATTACCTACGTGTAGCCCTCATTTTATACTATATGCCATCTCAGTCATTAGCTTATGAGCAATATAAGGCAGCATTCTTATGTATATATTTCTATTTTATTTGGATGCCAGGGTAATATCTTCCATCTAGAACTTCACTCCTGAAGTGCCCACGCTAACCAGGTTGCGCCAGGCTACAATCTGGGTCTCCCATGTATATGGTGAAGACTAGTGCTTAACCATCATTGCTGGCTCCTAGAAGCTGAGTTTGAGTGTTAGTAGGAACAAGGCTCTTCCATCTGGTATGTGGGCATCCTAATCAGTGTAGTAACCACTGTGCCAAAATGCCAAAGCTTTCTTTGGTCTTCATTTTAATACTACTAAAAAACAACATCCTGCACGATGGCTCAGTGGGTAAATACTCGCCTCACACAAGCCAGGATCTTATATAGGCACCGGTTTGTATACTGGCTGCTCCCTTCCAGCTTCCTGGTTGTGACCTAGGAAAACAGTCTAGGTCAGCCCAAACTTGGGACTCTGCACCCACGTGGGAGACCTGGAAGAAACTCTGGGCTCCTGGCTTCGGATTAGCTCAGCTCTGGCTGTTGCAGCCACTTGGGGAGTGAATCAAGAGATACACAGAAGATCCTTCTCTCTGTCTCTGCTTCTCTCTGAAAATCTGCCTGTTTAATAAAAATAAATAATGATACTAAAAATTATTATGTTGGATTAAAGAAAGCAGAATTAGATTGCACGTGATATGATTGGTGCAGCATGTTCTTGTTGGAGATTTTTCTTTTGTCCTTAAAGTACTTCAGTTTTCACTTTCCTAAATCTCAGAGATTTTGAATAGTGTTTTCCACACCCTTTGCACTTCTCCAATTTTACAAGAACTGGAGATTTTCAGAGTCAAGTAACCATCGTTTTAAAAATAGTTCTCAGCATATGGATTCTGTCATACTTTCTCAGGACCACGCTTCCCTTCATACTGATTTTCTTTATTTCTTGGCAGTGTGTGATAATATTTGGCTTGCAAAGTTTTTCAAAAACCCACTGAACTGCAGGAGGTATTTCTTTACTGTTTTAAGTTATGTAAATTCACCTATTTTTAAGCTTCCTGCAAATTGAATTTTTGTTTTTTTTTTCTAATATTTGGTATTAGTGGTTAAAATGTTGGTTTTGTTTATACTCTGGGAACTTGATCAAACCTTTTAATCTTCGTATCTTTATTAATCAAAATGTAAGCAGATAATCTTTGGAATAGACTATTCTCCCCGTCATTGGTAAAGCATCGAAGGTTTAGGAATTTTTATGTCATTCAGTGATAAAGGATAAGCATTTCCTATCTCCTTAGTAGCTCCCATTTTTTAAGATACAGTGAGGCTTTTTTTTTTTTTACTGAAGCATGAATCTTTGTGTAAAGTAACAGTTCTTAGTTTAATATAGGGAAATAATTTTATATAATTAACTAAATTTACACATTTCCGTGCCAAATCGCCCTTTCTCCTTTGTTTTTCTTTTGGTGGTAGAGGTGAGATTAGGTTTCTGATTACAGGGTTTCTTTCTAATTACAAATATAAAACCAGGAGTAGTGGTTTTGAATGTTTTCACATAAGCTTTCAATGATTACTTTGGTATCTTTTCCAACAACCACTCTTCTTTCCTGTGTCATAATTCTCATTGACAGCATCTTCGAGTTTATTTCTCTCCTAGTTTAACTAAGCCTCTATATGTGTATTTGATTTTTAGTAAAATTTTAGTCATTTTTTAGTTAAGTTTTGAGAGTGCTTTCTAAATTGCCAGTAGATTTATAATTTCAAACATAAATTACATCTCAAAAGAATACTTTTGTTTTTAATACAGAATATTCATGTAACAAGTCAGTTTTCAGAATTATGTTTATTTGATGGTATTCCCAGGTCATTTGTATAGAAAGCTCCTAGACATTAATATGAAATAAGCTTAAAAGGAATTATTTTTGAATGAAATAGAAACACACTGAACTAAACATTAAAAAGCTCATGTGAAGAACTTTTGCAGCATTTTTAACTAATATTATTTAGAAGCTAAAAAGATTTCAATCAAAAGGTTCATCACTTCTTTTTGCAGATGCTAGTTTTGAAAAATGGTTAAACTCTGGTGTATGCTTAAATAAGAAACGGATTGGATTGTGATTACATATGAAGGGCTACACTATTGTAACAAAATGGGAAAATCTGACAGGGGTGGGAGTTTGGGGGGGGAATCCCAGTTCTATAAAAATGTACCACATAATTCAAAATTCAAAATAAAAATATTGAAAAAAAGAAAAATGGTTAACCTCTGGTTTTAATGTTTTAAAAATATTCCCAGTTGGTTGTCTTTTTTTTTTTTTATGATGGGGGCTACTTCTAAGAAAACTAGTAAGAGGTTAAAAGGTTTTTTACACTCTCCATCTGAGAATCTGGGAGCAGTCCAGACCACTTAGACTTTTTTTCTCTTAGATTTTAATGGAGGAGATGACATTGGAATGATCAAAGACACATCTCTGTTTTAATGCCTTTCACCTGCAGCAGTTGTAAAACTATCAGTAAGACAGATATGTTTGTAAATATCAGAATAGGATGTGGCAAATGATAACAGTCCTGTTAAATTTCCTCATTATTAACAAGGAGGTGCCCGATAATGCCAATTTTTGTGTTAATGAACATTTTTGTAGAGTTGGCTATTCAAATTTTGGTTTCTCTTCTTTATTTACTTAAAAAATTTTAATTGTGCATTTTATTTGAAAGGCCAAACATAAATGTCTTCCACCTACTCATTGGCCTGCCAACCCCCCTCTCCCAGACGCCTGCAACAATCAGTGTCAGGGCCAGACTGAAGCCAGGAGCCCAGTGTTCTGTACAGGACTCCCAAGTGGGTCGCAGGGGGCTGTGTACGCAAGCCATCCTATGCTGCCTCCTTTGTCACACTATCAAGTATCTGCATCTCGAGTGCACCCAGAAATCTAAGCATTGTGGGAAGTACTGAGCCAAATGCTTGCCACATACACACCCCACCAAACCACAAACAAGTAGAACCCTCCAGCAGGTCAGATAAGGAGTTTGATTCTTTTTACTCACTTATGCTCCCAAATATCCACAACCAGGAGCCCAATCCTCAGTCTGGATCTTGTACTGGGCTAACATGGACCGACGTACTTGAGCCTTCTCCTGCTGCCTCCCAGAATGTCCATTACTGAGCAGGGAGATCAGAAGCCTGGTGAAAGAAGAAATAGCAGTAATAATCAAATCAAGTCTGATATATCAGAAACTAAGAACACAGTAGAGCAAACTAAAAATGCAGTGGAGAGTCTCAACAATAGAATGAATGAGGCAGAAGAAAGAATTTCAGAAATAGAAGATATTTCCTGTCACCATAAAGAAACAGTCAAAAAGCTGAAAGCAGAGCTGGGTCAAGCTAACAAAAGTATCCAAGAATTAAAACAAGTGATTAAAGGGCCAACATAAGAGTTATGGGAGTTCCAGAAGGTGCAAAAAGAGAAGTTGGGATTAAAAGTGTATTCAATGAAATAATAAAGGAAAACTTCCCTAATCTGACCAAAGAGTTGGAAAACAATATACAGCAGGGCTGCCGAACTCCCAACAGAGTTGATCAAAAACAAACTTCACCACGACACATAAAAATCAAGCTCTCTTCAGCTGAACAAAAAGAAAAAATCCTTAAATGTGCACATGAAAAAAATTAAGTGACATATCCAAATCAAACTCGCAGCTGACCTTTCAGAGCAAACACTACAGGCCAGAAGAGAATGGAGTGACATATTCCAGATTCTAAAAGAGAAAATTTTTCAGCCAGAATAACTTATCCTGCAAAGCTCTCCTTATTTAAGAGACTATTGGAGGGCCCGGCGCGATGGCGCAGTGGTTAAGGTCCTCGCCTTGTACGCCCCCGGGATCCCATATGGGTGCCGGTTCTAATCACAGCGGCCTGCCTCTCATCCAACTCCCTGCTTGTGGCCTAGGAAAGCAGTCGAGGACGGCCCAAAGCTTTGGGACCCTGCACCCGCGTGTGAGACCCGGAAGAGGCTCCTGGCTTCGGATCGGCATAGCATCAGCCTTTGCGCTCACTTGGGGAGTGAGTCATCAGACGGAAGATCTTCGTCTCTGTCTCTCCTCTCTGTGTATCTGCCTTTCCAATAAAAATAAAATAAATCTTTAAAAACAAAAGAGAGACTATTGGAACTCATAAGAAACTTTGGCAGAGTAGCAGAATACAAATTTAATGAACACAAATCGATGGCACTAGTGTACGTAAATAATTCCATGGATGTGAAAGAAATTGTAAGTACAGTCTGCTTTAAAATAGAGGAGATGAGTCTTAAATACCTAGGAATTAAGCTAACTAAATATGTGAAAGACCTGTATGATGGAAACTATAAATCATTTAAAAAGGAAATTGAAGATCTTGAAAAGTAGAGAACCTTACCATGTTCCTGGATTAGCAGGATCAACATTATCAAAATGACCATATTACCAAAAGCAATATACAGATTCAATGCAATCCCAATCAAAATCCCAACAACATTCGTCTCAGAAATAGAAAAGTTGATACAAAACTTCATCTGGAATCACGAAAGACCACAAATAGCTAAAGCTATCCTGAAAAATAGAAATCAAGCTGGAGGAATCACAATTCCAGACCTCAAGACATACTATAGAGCAGTGGTAATCAAAACAGTCTAGCACTGGTACAGAAACAGTGAAGATGGTCAGTGGAACAGAATAGAAACACCAGATGGGATCCCACACATGTATAGTCAACTAATCTTTGACAAGAAAACTGGAAACAATCCCGGCAAAAATCCAAGCAAATACTGTTGGGACAACTGGATAGCAGCATGCAGAATTATATGAAACTTAGCTCTAAATGGATCAAGGACCTAAATCTACACCTGGAAACCATCAAACTATTAAAGGAAAGCATAGGAAGCACACTCCAAGATACAGGGACAGGGAAAGACTTCTTAGAAAAGATGCCAAAAGCACAGTCAGTCAAAGCCAAAATGAACAAATTGGACTACATCAAACTAAAAAGCTTCTGTATAGCAAAGGAAACAATTAACAAAATGAAGAAACAACCAACAGAATTGGAGAAAATTTTGGTATACTACACAAGTGATAGGGGACTAATATCGAGGATTTACAAAGAGCTTCAGAAGCCCAGGGACAGCATTTGTCCTTACTAAGAAAGAGAGCTTCCATAAGAAATGCTGTACATGATGTGACTCAGGTGACTCACTGTCACCAATGTCCTGCTTTTTCCTTATGGCTTGGAATTTGGATTCAGACACTTTTCTCTCTGTATCAATTATGTATTCATTTATATTTATTTAACTGAGAGTTAAACTTAGCTTTTTTATGCAAAACACTCTCATTTGTATATTAATTTGTTCCTTACCAATTAAATTGTTTTGCATAACTATAGGCTTTATTTTTTTTAAAAGATAAAGATAGATTTATTTATTTGCAAAGCAGAATTCCTGCTAAGTCTGTGATGGTCTGAAGGCATAATCCAGGAGCTTTGTCCTGGTTTGTGTGGCTGCAGAGGCCCAAGTTCTTGGGCCTTTCTTTGCTGCTTTTGCAGGCACATTAGCAGGGAGCTAGATCCAAAGTGGAGCAATCAGGACTCAAACTGATACCTGTATGGGATGCTGTTGCTGCAGGCAGTGGCTTTACTCACTGCTTCATAGCACTGGACCCAAGCCATACTGTCTTCAAAATTTTGTATTTTTGATAGTAAGATACATGAGATAATGAAGTAGAGAAACGAAGTGGTCTAAGATTTTATTTAATTCATTATTAATGAATTGATGAGATACCTTTACTGACTTTAAGATATATTCAGAGGTATTTTCCTTGAAATCAACCAGTAGAAATTATAAAACTGACTTGCTGCAGGTTCAATTTCAAATGCTGTGTGCTAAACCAAAAGTTACTTGTTGGAGTAGCTAAGAATTATTGCTATTGGATGTGGCATTGTTGAATAGCCAGGTAAGCTGCTGGCTGCAACTCTGGAACACCTTAAGCACAATTGTTCATTTATCAGATGTTCCACTTATAATTCAGCTCCCTGCTAATTCATCCCAGAAGGAAACCAGTGGAGGATGGTCAAAATCCCTGGGCTGCCTTCTTTATGGAAGACCCATATGGAGTTCCATTTAGCTGGCTTCAGCTTGGCCCATTGCCAGCCATCAGGAGTGAACCAGCACATCTTTCTCCCTCCTTCATTCTCTGTAACCATCTCTCAAATCATTGAATCTGTTTAAAAGTTGTTGTGAGTAATGAGTAACTTATAAGCTCAGTGTAGTTCAGTGATGAGAAATGATGTAATCTTTATGGAATTAAAGCATTCAGAGTACTGTGCTCTCAGCAGTGCATTAATTTCCACGAATGACATTGGCCGTCCTCAGCTGCTTTCCCAGGCCAGAAGCAGGGAGCTGGATGGGAAGCAGGGCTGCTGGGATTAGAACTGGCACCCACATCCTTGCACATTCAAGGCCAGGACTTAAGCTGCGAGGCTACCACGCTGGGCCCTCATTTTAAAATATTTTATCAATTTTTTGTTCTTGAGTCTACCTAAATGTGCATTGCTTGAGTTAATGACATGATGTGAACCGTATGCCTTTCATAGTTCTTACATAGAGTGAGAGCTCCGTGAATTATAACTGCTGTTACTACATTATCAAAAATGTAGATAGAACATTTTGTATTAATTGGATTTTATAATTCCAGTGAGTAAATGATAATGTATGAAGTATTAAAATATACTAGACATTCCTTTCCTTGGATATATTTTTCTGAAAACGAATTCTCTTGGGGGAAAAAAATGATAGAGTAAGGAGCCTGTAAACCAGCAGAGTAATTCCTATAGGCATTAAGAGGTTGAATAAATTTTAATCCAGTTTCAAGCTCCTGAATATTTTATTTGATTAGCTAGTTTGTTTTGAGCAGGGACTTGGAAACAGAGCGTTATCTACTATTATTAGATTTCGTAGTAGGCTGGGGCCAGTAAGCATTACTGTCTGATGGTTGTTATTTGAGTGCAGAAGAAAAGACATAAATATATCTTGTGAAGTACAAATTTGCTATTTATATATAAACTTGTAGTAGCATACAATTTACATGTTTTATATAGTTTATGTACAAATTGCTTTTAAATACTTAAGTAGTTAAAAGTTTTTATTTGGAAACTTGAAGTAAATTTTTTTTGAAAAGAGCAATCTTTTTGAAAAGGAGATAATGACCACGCTGTAGTAACTTAGCACAATTGAATGTTTTTGCTTGTACACCACAATTTTTATTTCAGAAATCTTCAGTAATATTTGTTTCTTCTCAGATTTTCATTTCAGCCTTTAAGATGAAAATGTGATAGAAAACACAGAACTTGTCAAAATTGTTGGTTGATCCTGTGCAGTGACATAATTGCGACAAATCTAACTTGATTTTTTTTTTTAGATTTATTTATTTGACAGCAACAGATAGAGACGGACACACAGATTTTCTCCCAGCTGGTTCACTCCCCAAACTGACTATACCAGTTGGGGTGAAGCCAGGCTAAAACCTGGTAACACACATGGCTGACAGGGACCCAAGTATTTGGACCATTTTCCAGTGCCTTCCTGACATATTAGCAGGAAGCTGGATTGTAAGCTGGATATGCTGGCCTGAAGCTGGCATTCTAATAAGGAATGACAGCATCAAAATTTGAAGATCTTAAGTATTTTTTGCTTTTGTTTTGTTTTGCAATTCTAGAATTAGTTGACATTTACTTTCATAAAATAGAATGCATGTGATCTGAGCACAAGAGGATGGTTTATACACAGTGACAGACTGAATAAATCAGAAACAGAATAAAATGAAGATTGGTTGCTTCAAACTTAATTTCCTGGTAACATTTGCCCAGGAAGAGAATGACATAGAAATAAATGATTGATTAACATCAAGTGCCTGCAGGTTGCCTTTTTTCATGTTAAAACAGGAGAGTGGTTTTAGCAGAATTGCTGATTGGCGGTTGCTGACTCATGTCCCCCCCCTACAAATGACCAAAATACCACACAGCAACTGTTTGACTGGAATGTTTGAAACAGAGTGTCAGTGAACAGTGGGCATACAGCAGAGATGGGAGCAAACATGAAATTTCCTGATAAACTTAGAATTGAAGCAAAGCTCAAATATCTTCTCGAGATCCACCCTGAACCCAGACGTGTTTCACTGAGTGGGGAGAATGTGAGCAGGGGGAGCTCGGCAGTGCTCACCTCCACACAGCCTGAATGGAGATGTTTCCCCCTCAGTTGTCAGGAAACAAGGCCGAGGAGGTGCTGTGGTACTCCAGTGTGCACTTCTGCGAAGGAACACCATCCCTGAGCGCGGTAGTCAGTGAAAATGACGCAGGAGTGTATAGAGAAGCTCAGGGATGTGTGAAGTTGTTTTCTGGAAAAGATTGGCAAAGTTGACAGTTTTACCTAAACTATCCATGAAAATGAGAGGGGACCGAAATACACCACCGAGTTTGAAATCTTCTCTTAAAGGGATCTAACATAATTTTCAAAGAATATAAAGAACTTAAAGGGAAATTTCTGTTATGCCAGCATTACCCTGATAAAATTATAAGACAAGGATATGTCAAAGAAAGAAAATTGAAGATAAGTATTTCTGATTAAAAGTGATGTAAAAATTTCCACGAAATTTTAACCAGCAGTTTAAAATATTAATCCTGATCAAGTCAGGTTCATTCCAGATCTCGTTCAATATGGGCAAATCAATGAATTAAATAACATTGATTTGAATTGAATAAGGATAAAATTATTACTTTCTGTGGGCTAGTGCAATGGCTCAGATGGCTAATCTCCTGCCTACACGTACCAGGATGCTACTTACGTGCTGGTTCATGTATTAGATGCTTCACTTTCCATCCAGCTCCTTGCAGCTGTTACAGCCTGGGAAAGCAGTGGAGGACAGCCCAAAGCTTTGTGAAACTATAAACTCTTGGGAGAACTGAAGAGGCTCCTGGCTGCTCGCTTGGGATTGGCTTAGCTCTGGCCTTTCAGCCACTTCAGGAGTGAACCAGCAGGTAGAAGATCTTTCTCTCTGTCAGGCTGCTATTCAAATATAAATAAATAAATCTCAAAAAATAAAATTTGTCCTTTCAACTTAAAAATCTGAAAAATTAGATATAGAGACTATACCATAAATATACGATAAAGGTTATATGAAGGACTGGTTTTGTGATGTAATGGATTCAGCTGTCACTTGTGATGCCAGAATTCTATATGGGTGTAGATATAATTCTTGATTGTTCCATTTCTGATCCAGTTTTCTGCTAATGGGTCAAGGAAATCAACAGAAGATGGCCTGAGTGCTTGGGGCCCTGGATCCCTTGGGCGCTGCACCTGTGTGCAAAGGTCCAGGCTCCTGGCTTGGTCTAGTCCAGCCTTTGCTGTTTTGGCCATTTGGGGAGTGAAAGAGTGGATGGAAGATAACTCTGTTTTCCTCCCTGTTTCTTTCTCTCTTCGTGTATATAAATCAGCCTTTTGAAGAAATAAATCTCATTAAAAAAATCTAGAGGTTATATAACTGTTACTCTATAGCCAGCATCACATTGAATGAGGAATGGCCTATGTCCAAGATAAGGATGTCTGGTTTCACCACCGTTACGCAGTATACCTTTTGAAGTTTTAGCCAGAGGAATACGCAAGAAAAATGAAGTGCAGTAAAATAGGAAAAGGATAATCATTTTGTAGACCATTTGATTTTTGCTATAGAAAAACTTAACAAACGTCCACCAAAGCACTGTTAATCTTTCTTAAAACTGCAAGGTACAAAATCAACATTAGAAAATTCTGAGAAACTTTTAAAAATTCATTTGCACTAGCAACCTCATTCATGCAAAAATGACTAGAAGCAAATTTAATAAAGGAAATGTATTGTCTCAACAAGAAAAAGAGATTTTATAACATGCTTATAAGAATTCAAGAGAACACACATATAGAAAGCCGTGATATTCATGGATCAGAAGAGTTGTTAAGACATCTATCTGTAATATTAAAAAATGAAATACAGATTCTATGCAGTTTGGTTTAAAAAGTGACATTCTTATGCAGTTACTATGTGTTGATTATACACAAATATTATATTGAAAACAAGCATATGAAATAGAAGAAACTTGAGTGTTTTGGCAAAGTGAATCTGCTTTTGGGGAAATTTGTTACTCATCTTTCCTGGCTTCTTTGGTTAGGGAGCAGGTTAACCATCCATTTGGTGGTTTGAAGCTTAAGCACAAGTGGCACCATTTTGGTCTGGTCTGTTGGCCTTGTGCAAAATTTTACTGCAAGCCTGTGACCACCTCTACATTTTTTGTTTTTAAAGCAACTCTGAACAAACCCTGATGAGTCTCTGTTTCCTTCCATGAATTATACCAGTAAGAATGTTTTGATGTACCTAGGTACAAGTAATAGAAGAATTCTTTGAACTCAACTGCTGGAGTCCTCTGAACCTTTTTGTTCTGATATTATATACCAGCCCTCATCTTCACATTTGAAGTTTTATTAGCCTGAAATGGCCCTTCCTATGCAGTGTTTTTCCTTTTGCTTTCTCAACATGGCTATCATTTCCCTCATGAAAATTTTCTCTGATCTTTCTGTCTCCATATAGTGTGATTGGATTTGAGTTTGTATGTCTATGGCATTCTTTCATTTCATTTCCTCTTATCCATACAAACATTGATTATGTAGTTTTTTGTTTGTTACTATATCCATGTACTCAATACTTTAAATATAATGTAAGTAAATGAATACACCACTGCTCCTCTTTGGGATTTTAAAAATTACTATTATTTGAAAGAGAAGGAGCTCTCCCATCTATTCGTTTACTCTCCAGGTGCCATAAGAGGCAGGACTTAGCTAGGATGGGGTCATCAATTGAAAATTCGGTCCAAGTATCCCAGGTGGGTTGCAGGGACCCAAGTACTGAGCCCTCACCTGCTTCCTCCCAGGGTATAGATTAGAGAGAGTTGGAATCAAAAGCAGAGCTGGCAGTTGAATTCACATTACACTATGCTAGCCTTCCAAACTGATTCAAATGCCTAACTTCCCCTTTGTATTTTTTTATTAGATTCTTTGATCATGAACACTTGACATTAGACAAGTCACCTCTAGGTTGTGGCTCAACTTGCATTCTATTTTCTAAATCTGGTTGAGAGCTTCAGACAAATAAAAATATAGATCTTCCAGGAGATTGGGGAAGTTTTAGGCAAAAGGCGCCCATATGGGATCCCAGGCGTGCAAGGCAAGGACTTTAGCCACTAGGCAACTGTGCCGGGCCCTAAATATGAGGGCCAAATGTACTAGTAGGTGAATTTGGAAACATGTTAGTTGATTCATCATCTGTTCTTGCTCTTATTATGTATCCTTTGCCCCAGCAAAATGAAAAATTCAAACTCCTGATTCATGAAGCTTTAAATTACCACGAGAATACTCAATTTTAGGTAGTTGCACAATTTGTTTTTCCACAAAGCTTTGCTTATAATCCTTACTTTTAAGCATGAACTTAGAATCAGTTTTTCAATATGTTTTTAAACCTTTTGATTTGATTGATATCTTATTCAGTGGCGTAGTTCTACTAGGTAAGATTTATTAAATGTCCACTGAAAGTTCCGTAGTTTTTGTTTTTTGAGGTCCTCATAGCCTCATGTTCAGTGATTCAGTATCTTTGGAGGATTGGTTACAGGGGACACACACACACACACACACACACACCCTTTTTTTTTTTTTTTAAGATTAATTGATTTGAAAAACCAGAATGAGAAAGATACTCATCTGCTGGCTCAACCCTAAAAAGGCTGCAGTGGGCGCCAGCTGAAGCCAGGAACCTGGAACTCTGTCTTGGTCTCCTGCAGGGTGGCAGGGGCCCAAATATTTTAATCATCTTTGACTGCTTTCATAGATGCATTAGCAGGGAGCTGAATAGGAAACAAAGACAATTAAATTGAATCAGTATTCTAATGTTGAGTAGCAGGCAGTGGCTTAACCTGTTGTCTCACAATGCTGGCCCCAGATGGCAGTTGACAGGTTCATTTTATCAAAAGGTGGAGTATTTCATATAACCCAAGCACACATATGGAGAAACGTTTATTGAATGATCAACAGGTGGGTGTTTTCAGAGTTAAACTAAAGAACTATTGTTACCAATATCTTGGTGCAAATGTAAAGATAAATTAGCTCAGTTATTTCTTCTCATTTTAATAGTTAATTCTTACACCAAATCTTTGTTACATGAATGGGATGTAGAATATTATTGACATAAAGGTTTTTCTGTGAAAAAGTCATAGATATTTCCCAAACATCTTCTTTGTTCTCAATTCTGCTGTTACTAGATTACTAGTGACTCAGAGTACATATAAAATTGATTTTATACTTGTTGAAATCTCAGGTAGTGTGCTGGGAAAGTAGAAGTGCAGTACAAAATGATGGAAAACAAGCTGCAGATCAACAAAGTGCATCAGCAGAAGTGACCAGCACTTGTTGGGGATGAGAAAGCAGCTGAGCCCAGATGCATCCACATGATATAAGCTAGGGATAGTGGACTTGAACCCTGTTTTGCTTGAAGCACAATGAATAAGAATCAGTTACTCCTCTTGTTTTAGTCATCAAGAAAGGAATTTTCCTGCCTCTTCCACCTTTAACCTATATTCTAGGCCTTTATTTTTACAGACCTATTTGCAGCTTCACTTTAGTTCTTTTTATGTTAATATACATTTGTTCCACACACACCTTTATGTTTCTTTTTTTCAACTGTGACTTTTGTTTTGGAAACAATGTCTGTACACTGACTTCACCAGCTTTCTGTATCTGAATTTTTGACTTAACTATAGGCCTTGCCTTTCTACCATCTCCCTCCTACCCTTACATACATGCATATATACATACAAACATAGTTGCAAAACTACATAGTGATTACATAGCTGTTTTATAACTAAAAGATAAAACTTCCCTGTATTTGAAAGACGGAGATCTTTCTATCCATTAATTTATTTCCAAAATGCCTGCCATAGCCAGGGATGGGTAGTCCAAATCCTGGAGCCCAGAGTCCAGTCCAGACATCACAAGGATGGCAGTGATCCAACCACCTGATATGATATTTGTTCTTTGCAAGGTTTAAGTTAGCAGGAAACTGAGTTAGAAGTGGATAAGACAGACAGATCTGGGATGCGGATGTCCCCAGCAGTAATCAATGCCTAAATCCCCTTGTCTCTAACTCATCTCTCGATTTCTTGTTACACTAAATACAATGTGAACGTGATGTAAGTATTAGTCAACCTACATTGTTCAGGAAATAAGGACAAAGGAAAAACTTTTTTTATATTTAGCATAGTTGTAACTCTTTTAAAGAATCCCCATTCAGACCCCCGTAAGGAGTGCCAAGTGTATATTTGCATTATGTAGTGTTCTGTCATTCTTATCTGTATTATTATGCCTGCTGCTTTAAAATGATTCCTTTTTTTCCATTCTTTCAAGACTGATAATTTCTGGTCAAGAGATATACTTATTTTGTAATCAAATATAATTTCCCTTTGTGTAGTCTGTTACTGTCCTTTAAACATTTAAACTTTGGCAAAATGGAATCTGTTGTTTTCAGGGGAAGTTGACTAGGCTGTTTCGAAGTTCATTTTGATTGTGTGGCATGTAGCTTATGTAACTCCATTCTGATTTTGTCTGCTGTGCTGAGCCGAAACAGTGACCTCCTAGGAACTTGAACATGTTCAATAAACATTTATGAGTGACTGAATCAATTCATGGACATAACTCTACATGAAAACACTTCATTGTAATTTACTGTTTGATTCTTTGGCTAATATTAATTTTATTCAGTTTTTGACAGGTTGAAAACTCCTGCAAACATGAGTATTTATTTATTGAATTTTTAAAATGTCATCTATTTTATACTTTTGACAGGCAGTATAAACAAAGCAAGAGAGAGTATAAACTTTGGAAGCATAAACCTAGGTTTCTGGACTTAGTTCTTCCACTTACTTACTGAGTGACCTTAAAGCTCTAACTTTTATTGTTTTAGTTGGGTTTGATTTTAGGTCTATAATATCATGAAGTGGTAAAATCTTACTTTTTATAAACCAGTAGTTTTAATATTACCCCATACACAGAGTTATTATATTAAGTGATTTTAAAAAGCTATTTTAAAAATTGAACTTAAAGATGTTTATTTTTGCACCAAAGTTTTGAAATTCATGTGTAGTTTTTTTATGAATTGCATTTTCATGAATCTTTTGGAGATGCCTTGTCTGTGTTGTTGGTTGTAAGGTAACTGAGAGTTAATATATTCAAATGTTATAGTGCAGTGTCATAATTATGCCATCTATTTAATTGAGTTTGCAAGTAAAATATGGATCCTGATAAAAATGCTTTAGTAAGTTGGTATGTTTATGTTACAAGATGTTTACATTGAGTTGAATTATAAGCTATTCCCCATAGCTGAGAATGTGATGATTAGGCTTGTCACTAAGAATAATGGACAAGTTAGCTATCTGTTGAGGATAAAACTAAATCTTTGAATTTGCATATAAAAATATTCATATATTATACATTAAAAATTTAATGGCCATTTCTCTTTTTAAAAGATAGTTGTTTGAAAGACAAAGTTACATAGGAGAGGCAGAGAGCGAGGTGTCCTGTCTGCTTCCTTACTACACAGTTTCGCTGGCCACTATACCGTTACTTTGATGTAATCATTTGGGTTTTTCCATTAAACTATTGAATTAAGTATGATTATATGCAGAACTATGATGTTTTATAAAAACACTCAGGAAAGCACTCTTTTTTTTTTTTTTAAAGATTTATTTTTATTATTTTTTCATTGGAAAGGCGGATATACAGAGAGGAGAGACAGAGAGGAAGATCTTCCGTCCGATGATTCACTCCCCAAGTGAGCGCAACGGGCCGATACTATGCCGATCCGAAGCCAGGAGCCTCTTCTGGGTCTCCCACGCGGGTGCAGGTTCCCAAGGCTTTGGGCCGTCCTCGACTGCTTTCCCAGGCCACAGGCAGGGAGCTGGATGGGAAGCGGGGCAGCCGGGATTAGAACCGGCGTCCATATGGGATCCTGGGCGTGCAAGGCGAGGACCTTTAACCACTTGCGCCATCGCACCGGGCCCCAGGAAAGCACTCTTTAAGAAAATAATTTTTATATGATTATACTTTAATCATTATTTAAAGAGCTTTGTTTTGATTCTAGTGGGGAAGAAAATTTCCAGGTGTGGTGTATTTTTTTAAAAGCTCTGAAGACAAGAACCTATCATGCTGTGTTAACCTCTGGTCTGCATGTACTTTGAGTATTGTTTCCTGCACCCTTCCATGTCCAGGGTTCATATGTTGAAATATATTTGCAATTATGACATATTCAGAGGGTGGAAAGTTAATCCAACCATAATGTTTAGTGATAGGGCCTTTGAGATGTGCTTGCCAATAGATAAGGTCATTAGGATCAATCCCGTGTAATCATATCCTTGTAGCTTTATAGCACAGAAAGAGACCAGACATACACACACACTTTCTCTCTCTCTCTCTCTCTCTCACACACACACACACACACACACACACAATGCTTTCTGTTCATTTCTGTATGATGCCCTAGGCCACCTTGGACTGTAATAATGAGGAGGTCATGCCAGATGTGACTCTTTTCCTTTCAGGACCTCTTGGTCTCTTGGTCATAGTAATGCAAAGCTAATGTGGAAAACATGCAATACTGGATTGTTTAATGAACAATCTATGATATTACTTTACAGGTTCTAGTGGTTTTCATGATATTGAAAACTACTTTTTTTAACTGAAAAAGTGAACCAGAATATTGGCTTCCTTGTGCATTGCTGCTTAGATATGAGTCATGGCTTAGGACACTTAGTGCTTTTTGGTTGTCATTTTCCCTGTATCTCCTCTGAACCTTTGTTGCTCCCAATGTAGAGTTATTGACTTGCTGTTTATAATTTTACTCGTTTGCTATCCAGAGGTCCCATTTCATTATTGTCCTTTTTTAAAAAGAATGTCTTCACATTGATTTATAGTTTTATTTAAATATGTACTTGCTCAATCTTTTTGTTATGAAATAAAAATCATTTTCATTGGAATTTGTAATAATTAAAAAGTTAGAAAAATAGGCTGGGATGTTTTTAACTTTAGTCTTTGCATTGAATTTTGTATATGCTTATTATTGTTCCCCGAAACGATGTGTATGTGTAGAATATGGAGGTGTTGGTGAGGTTAAAATTAGCCTGGACCCTTTTACATTCTCCTCCCCTTCCTGAGTCCTTCCCATATCAAACATTTACAGTCCACTCTAGTTATACATAAATCTTGGCCTTTTTGTTTGTTTGCTTAAACACTTAATGTGGTGATAATCACCATTCACTCATTGGAGACCAAAAATTTCCATGAGTCTCAGAAATCTCTGTATGAATATTGGCAGTCGTGCTGTTGACTTTTCAAATAAGAAAGATTAAATGGTTCAACGAATGTAGTTGATCACTGAAAAGCTCTAGTTTTGGAAGCATCACAGTTGGATTACAAGAGTATGAATGTTAAAGAACTTTATCACTTACTATTTGTGTATTTAAGGGGTGATTCAACAACACAGAAAATCATGAACATTATGAAGATGTTAGAAATTAGAGTTCTGTCAAAAGGTGTTCACTGAATTTTATAAAACTAGTGCCAATTTCAGACCTTTATTTGGGTAGAATACTACTTATGTAGACATGAACGATTTTAAAATGTATTGTGAAATGAATCAGGTTCCTTTCCAGTTCTGTTAAAAATTAGCATCATTCATATAAATTGATGATTATGTGTTTGTGCTTCTGAGATTGATTCCTAGTCTAGCTTCCTGCTAGTGCAGGCTGTTGGAGGCAGTTGTGATGGCTCACATACTTGGATTCTTGATGTCCAATGGGAGACCTGTACTGCATTCCTGACTTCGCTCCATGCTATCAGCTGCATGTGCCTTTGAGGCTGAACCAGTGAGTGGAGGAACACTCTTTGTCTGTTTCTATTTCTACTTTTTCCTTTTAAATGAATACTTTTTTTTTTTTTAAAGAAACAGAAGAGCAGAAAAGATTTCCATTCAGGACAAAATATTTTTAAAGTTTAGTGAAGTTTTTTACAGAGCAATTAGCATAAGCTAATATTAGAATTATGTAAGTTAGCAAAATTTAGAAACTCAAAAATTAATATCTAAGAATATTTGTAAACATTGTATTTTAAAGTCATAAATCTGTATTGAGAGTAGCTTTTTATTTGAAATAGAGTATTTTAACTTCTGCAATCAATTTCGTTTATTTATTTTAATGTCTAACATAAATCTTTTAATCTTTTTAGCCTATCAAGTCTAAACCTTGATCGGTTACTCTATTTTTTATTTATTTTAAATTCTTTATTTTTCATGATACAGTTCCTTAGGCTCAGGGACTCACCCGGCCTTTGTCCCCCTCTCACTGTTTTCGCCTGTATTCTAACAAGTTTAGTTTCACAACAGCAGTCACAAGTCCATCATTCTTTTATTTAAGTGTTTCCTGACATTGTAGGTTTTGAGAATAGTATGAAATTCAGCATCTTAGCATTTTAATAGTTTCATTGGGAGTCCATCTTTTATTTAGAAGTAGAGATCTATACTGAAATGTATCTCCACTTCATGATATACTGGTCCCATTATACAGATTCCTTAGATAAATATATGTATATCATGGTTACTTATGTATTGATTGATCTTGTATTTTTTGCAAAAAAAAAAAGAATTAATCATAGCTTCAAAAAATTTTGACACGTGTAAAAGATCTTAATCACTAGTAACAGTGATTTCAGAATTTCAAGCAAGACCCATCAGATTTTGAGTACCTGGGAGGAATTTTAATTTTATAGTAGTAGTGTCTACAAGTAATGAAAAGAGCATGGGGTATAGCTAACAGTTCTGAATTAACAGGGCTTGTATGAAACCTTTTACAGTGACTTTATAGTTGGTGGAGAAGCATTCTCTGCTTTGGAACACTCTGTAAGTAATTAAACATGTCTAAGAAATTGTGAAAACTTTATGCTTTTTCTTCACATTGCCATATCTTGTAATTCTTTCAGAGGTTTAAAAATGATTTTAATTTTTAAATATATAAAAAAATCAAAAAGTAGAGAAAGGAAAATATTGACTGACTTACTGTTTTTGTTTTCCCTGAGTTTATGTGAATCTGTATGGGTGCTTGCATGGTTGTGAATCTGGAAGAAAAAAGGCATCTTGTTTTGAGGTAATCTCAGTTTGTGTCATGTTCTTTCACATAACCCATAAAATACAGACTTAAAGGAAATAATTTAACATTAGTATTTCAAATTCTATGAGCAGCTAAAACCCAATTGCTTGTGCCATCAGTGCTGCGTCCCAGGATACAGTCAGGAGTTGGACCCTGAGTCCAGGACCTAGCTAGGTACTCGGTTCTGGGACAGTGTTTTAGCAGCAGCTTAATGAGTAGACTAGGTTAAATGCTTGCTCCCTGTAGTTTTGATCTGTATAAGCATATCTTTAGTCTGTATTCTACACTAGAGCTACACACACAAAGAACAAGGCATAGTACATTTTTATAGAAGTTTAATACCTTCTCTGCATTAACATATTTTTCACCTTTTGTATTGCACCACAACCAAATGAATATGTTTGCTTTCATATCTTCCCAACAATTCAGAGAATGTTTAGTGTTTGTTTCATTTTTACCAGGATGGTGTGTGAAAAACAGTGAGTCATTGAAAGATTACATTTGCTTTCTTCTGGATACATTGAGCTAATTTTTCTTTCTCCTACAGAAGTAAATTGTCAAAATTTACTCTGAAAATAGAGAAAATGTGGAGGGAATAAGGCCTGTGAACATAGAATAAGTTAACAGTCAAATTTCTTTTAGCAAGAGGACTTTCAGTCCTATCATCACTAGGAAAATACAGCAGACCTAGAAGGAGCAGGTAACTGGAAACTCAACTGAAGAACAAGAGGAAAACAGCATTTACATTCTTTTTTATAAATCTGTTCTCATACCAATATCATAATCTACAAAAATGGGAGGTGGGAGGATATAAGAGAACATGAAACTATTGATATTTATAAAGGTAGAATGTAGTATCACATTATTAAGAGAAGTTTGGCGTTATGAGCATGCAAGGATGGCTCAATATTAGAAAATCTATATATGTATAAAAGTGTAAGTAGAACCTTCTCTGTAAATGCTTTTTAAAAAGTCTCCACTGAAGGTAGTAAGTAGAAATTTCCTTGGCATTATTGAATATCTTAATTCCAGTAACAACAGTATACATTACGGCATTGAAACAGTGTAGTTAATTGGGAATAAGGCAAGAATTTCAAATGCTGTGCTTATTATTCGTTATACTGATATTGCTATCAGCACACGTGAATTAAGTGTGAAACCAAAAATTGGAAAATAACTATATAAAGCTAACCATTATTACATAAGAATCAGTAAAGACACTGGATTTGAAAATTAAGACACCTAACTTACTAGACCATGTGCATAAACTGTTAACTCCTCTTTAGTAGCAAACAAAAGATGAAATTTAAGACTGGCATTTTTTTTAAGATTTCTTTTTATTTATTTTTATTGGAAAGTCAGATATGCAGAGAGGAGGAGAGACAGAGAAGAAGATCTTCCTTCCATTGATTCACTCCCCAAAGGGCTCCCCTGAGCTGAGCCAATCTGAATCCAGGAGCCCAGAGCCTCTTTTGGTCAGCCTTGTGGGTACAGCGTCCCAAGCATTTTGGTTGTGCTGGACTGCTTTCCAAGGGCACAAGCAGGGAGCTGGATGGGAAGCAGGGTTGCCGGGATTAGAACTGGTACCCATGTGGGATCCCAGTGTGTGCAAGGCGAGGCCATTAGCCGCTAGACTATTGCTCCAGGCCCAGACTGGCATTTTTTTAAATCTTTGTTTTGTGGAATCTGTGCTTCCCACTCTGAATTCATTTTCCTGTTTTCTTGTTCAAGGGTTTGTATTTCTTATTACTATTTAATCTTCCTTTTCCTCTCCTCTTATTTCTATTTCTTTATTTTACATATGATGTAATTTGTAAGATTTTATAAATTAAGTTGAAGGTATGCCATTATAAAAATTAAAAGTATAAGGAAAGTGAGAGAGGGTAGGCGTGAGGGAGGGAGGGAAGGTAGAATGGAACGAATCGTGTTCTGAAAGCTGTAAGAATGAAATACTTGAAATTTGTTGCATTTGTCTGAATAGAAAGATTGAAAAGAAATAATGGAGTGATACCAAAGCTGGGCTGGCATTGTGGCAAAGTGTGTTAAGCCAGTGCTTACAATGCTGGCGTCCCAGTTCAAGTGCATAAGTCAATTTTTAAAAAAAATACTGAAGATATTACAAGTAGTATTTTACATCACTGTCAGTTGATTCTGAAAGTACAAAAATGTAAGATAGTCTTTGGCTATGTTTTGCTTTTTAAAGATGCAAGAAGTGCTTAAAATTTAATTCTATATGCTACAGCATGTTTTAGAAGTTTTGATTAATGCTACCAGTTTTGAAAAACCTTTCTGATTTTTCATTTCTCATAAATCTCAAATTTTGTCAAAAGTCTTAAGTGAAATTGATTGATAGAAGTAATAATAATGATTGTGCAAGTCATTTGATGTCAATTGAAATAGTAAGATCAGAATACTTAAATGTTCCCCCAGAAAATGGCAAATTGAAATCATTGCAGTGCTTTGTAACATTAGCTTGTATTTCTTGCCCTTAATCTTCAAATCATTTGCTATCATTACTTGGTCCATATCCCTTGAATTTAATTTTGATAATAATGTAGTTTGCTGCTATAAAAAATTACTCTATCATGTGACTACTAAGGTTGTACACTGTCAAGCTGATAATCTTTTATAAGTTGTTGTTGAGAACATGAGATAAGTACTGTGTATATTGCTATGAAAGACCCTAACAAATTGGTGTGTCCTTTGTGTTTCAATAGAAAGTTTACTCATATTGTTTCTATCACCAGACTTTTTTTAATGATATAGCACAAAGAACACTATTATGATACTGAGACTCTGAAAAGGTAAATTTATGGGTAGCTTCCCAATCTGCTGTAGAATTTATTACCATCTGGTCTCTTTGGAGACTATTATAATTATTCATGGAAATGTTTTCAACACAAAAAAAGCATGGTTTGTATATTGGCAGAAAGTAAGAAATACCAGTGGTTTAAACCATATGTAGTTTTCATAGAGTTAGGCAAGGAAAATGAACTGAGGAAGTAATTGAGAGGCATCACTAGTGATTTGGTTAGTGTCAGTTTTGTCAGAATTCACGATGAACAAAATATTGCAAAACAAGGAAATCTGAGGATACTAGAAACAGAGAAGTAGCTCCATTTCAAATATTATTTGATCTTCATTTTAACAAATAAAGTGTAACATAGCGTTTGAAATTAAGGAATATTTGCCAACTTTTGATGTTCAACAGTGAAAATATTTACATTTAAATAATTCTAAATTTGAGCAATAATAGGATGCCCTTGTTAGGTAACTGTGATAAATTTAGGAATTTTAATGTATCACAGTCTTATTTCTATCCTTAAGAAATAGTAGGTGTCAATGTTTCTTAAATTTGTTTAATAGCAAAAGGATAAATAATCACAGGTCTTTTCATTTTTTGGTCCTTTAAGAGCTGTGGATAGGTCTGCAAAAAAAATGAGATGACAAATTTAAAAATTGAAATCATCTGGGTTTTTTTTTTCCCCAGCTGTTTTAAAAGAAAAATGTCTCATGGGCTGGGAATATACAGGAAATTTAAATTTGTGATTGAGAGTAAGAAATACATTTGTGGTTTTAAAAAAGAAATACCAGCATGTCACATTAAAATTATGGTATCTACAATGTTGTACAGTTAACAGGAAAATGTATTACATTAGGGGGTATGTTGCACTTTAGAGAGCTGGTGCGGGGATACGAATGCAGAGTGTAATGCCACAGAAGGCATGAGCATTAATAATCCAGTCAGAGAGGAAGAATTTCTCTGTCTCCCATGTAACATAAAACAGATGTTCCATTCTATTAAAAACCTTCTTACTAAAATGAGTGTTTAGATCATTGGTCAATAGAAAAACATGAATAATAGCAATTTAATAATTTTGAGGATTTATCCTGTTTGTGAGTTAATATTGGTTGGTGGGGAGGGAGGGTGAAGGAGTACTTGCCAAATGTTGTTTGGATATCTTCATTTGTAGAGCTGAAAACCAAGAGTAAGCTATATGAAATTTTAGTGTTTGGTTTGTTCTTATGGAATTATTTTGTTCCTTAAAAACTGGTGTTAAAACAACAAATTTAGAAATGAATCCTAGAGTTTTAACTATAGGGATTCTCTCTATCTCTCTCTTTTACTTTATTTAATATTTGGTTCTATTTTTTTTTTTTTAAGATTTATTTTTATTATTTTTTCATTGGAAAGGCAGATATACAGAGAGGAGAGACAGAGAGGAAGATCTTCCGTCCGATGATTCACTCCCCAAGTGAGCGCAACGGGCCGATGCTATGCCGATCCGAAGCCAGGAGCCTCCTCAGGGTCTCCCACGCGGGTGCAGGGTCCCAAAGCCTTGGGCCGTCCTCGACTGCTTTCCCAGGCCACAGGCAGGGAGCTGGAAGGGAAGCGGGGCTGCCGGGATTAGAACCGGCGCCCATATGGGATCCCGGGCGTGCTAGGCGAGGACCTTTAACCACTTGCGCCACCGCGCCGGGCCCTGGTTCTATTTTTTAAATTCTGCTGTAACTGACATGGTTTTCAGTAAAATTTGTGGAGTACAGTTCTTCAAGCTTTGATATATGTATATAGTCATGCAGTCATGCAAAATAGTTGCATTCCCCTGAAACTTTCCTCGTGCCTTCTGTGTAGTTATCCTCACACCCACCTCCATTCTTGGCAATTCCTGCCTGTTTTTTTGTTGACAGAGACAGTTCTATTTGCTTTAGTAGCCAAGAGTTTAAAGCTCCATCTATGCTTTTTGTTGGAATATGGCTCAGGGTTATGTATGCAACTGGTAAACTACAACCTCTTACATCAGGAAAGCAACATCTCTAAGATCAAGTGCAGGAAAACAAACAAAAACAAGTTTGATTACTGCATGCTCTAAGATGGTGGGTTTATTAAGCTGGGTGTTGCTCGGTTATCAGAAAACCACCACACACACACACACCCCATCGCTTTGGGCCGTGAGACATCCCTTCAATGGGACATTAGATGAGACCTGCTGCAGATATCCCCATGTTCTTTTGCTTTGCTCTAAGCCATGAAGTCTTTTTTTTTTTCTTTACTCAGGTGTCTTTTCTTCTGTGTGTGGCCAAAAATTAGTAGCAAGCTTTTTGTTTACTTTCAGGTAAAATGAAATACCATATGCCATAGTTTTCTGTTTACGTAGTTTTGCCTTTTGCAGTGTTTCAGAAAAAGGCCTAGTACTCCTGGTTGAGATTCTGGGTTTCATTTTTTTCAGGCCCAATCAGGCACCCTCAGAGGTTTCTCCTGGCAGGCTTCATGGGAGTAACGGTGCTTTGGACGTTCCTTTTGCAGTTTCTGAAGGGGATTGCAGGAAAGGGTCCAGACAATTTCTGATTCTTCTCTGCTCTCCTAGCCCCCAGCAGGTGTTTGTTTGTTTGCTTTCCCCTCTGGTGTCTTTGGTGATGATATGTTCGGGTGCCTCTGTAAGGAACTTATTGAATACAGGAGTAGGAATTTAAAGACACTTTTCTCCAGTATGACTTAGTATTTTCTTACATAATGCCTCGCCTCTCCTCTTTTTCACCAGTCCTGCAGACTGTAAAAGCTGTACAAGCCTTTTTGTTTGGGCTTTCTTAGCAATGGCACAACCCCCGCATGTCTCGAAATCACCTGACTCTTGACTAGTGTCACCGTGCATGTAGGAGATGAAAGAAGGGCATTCGCTGGAGATGAGCCTTTTCTTGTTTGTTTTTGCACCATTACAGTAATTGATTAAAGACATGGCTGTTATTTACATAGTGACTGTTGCCATAATAGGGTCTGTTGAAACCTGACAGCCCAGATCCTTCTGTCTCTCTTGAGTTCTGTCACAAATCCCATAGTGAACAGTCATGAATTTCCTTTTCTACAAGTGAAGCAAGGGAATCTTAAAGTCAACCACTTTGTTGCATATCAGTAGGTTTTTTTTTTAAAAAAGATTTATTTATTTATTTATTTTTAATTGTAAAGTCAGATACACAAAGAGGAAGAGCTTTCGTCTGATGATTCACTCCCCCAAGTGGCCAGGAGCCAGGAGCCTCTTTGGAGTCTCCCATTCGGGTGAGAATCACGTGTGCTCATTTGAAAAAGACAAAGCTGAGAGACAGCCTTGATTTTTCAACCATCCGCTTCTGTGATTATTAACCAGTTCTTTGGGACTGACAGCTCATTGTTGAGAGATCATTCTCCTTTTACCAAATGCCTCCGTGACTTAGCCTCCAGTTGAAACACAAAGCAGCGAAATTTCATCCTAAAGTTTCTAGAGTGTACCAAGCACGCTCACATCCTTGCCAGCACTTCATGTTTTGTTATCAGTTGTAATCGTGTAGAGGAGCGTCTCTTAGTGTTCGTTTCTCCTTTTGTGAAGTGCGGTTTGTGATTGTTTGCTATCAAACTGTCTTCTGTGCAAAAATCTCTATTGAGATCCATTGCCCTCTTTGTTTTTCTACAAAAATCAAATTTTTGGCTGAGCTTTGAGAACTTTTATGTGATTCACAAGTCCTGTATCATGTGATTTCCAAGTATTTTCTTTCCATATGTAGTTTGTTCTACTTTTTCCTAGCAGTATCTTGCATTGAGTAGCAATATTTACCAATTGATCAATTTATTTTAAGATTATACCTCTGTGTCATACCTAGGAACTTTTAACCTAATCCTTGTTCAGAAAGATGTTATTCTCTATTTTCTTTTAGAAATGAGACATTTTACCATTTTTTATTTGAATCTGTGATCCATTTTGAGTAATTTTTTTGTGTGTATAAGGTGAACAATGGTACAAGTTTTTGTTATTGTTTGGCACTTACTTAGGCATGTAGTTTTTACAGTACCCATTCTTAAAGTCTTTTAAAAGTCTCTTTAATAATAGCCTTTATGCCTTTTTAAAAGGAATATCTGATTAATTGATACATTGATGATTTTATTGGAAAAGCATAGAGTGGGGTGGGAAATGTCAGGCCCGTGAGGCCCATAAAATCATTTAGTTTACTCTTCCAAACAAGCCACAGGTGGGACTCAAAATTCAATAAATCTTATGATGAGCTAATTTCCCAGTTGAATATGTTTTACAACCCACTAATGATGTTATAAATATCCAAATGAGCCATGGCAGGAAAAAAAATGGGAGTGGGGGGTTCCCCTAGAAAGAATGGGAGAGACAGAGTCAGGAAGAGAGAGATCTCCCATCTGCAGGTCATTTCCCCATGCACAACATCCACAGCAGGGCCAGAACAAAGCTTCGAGCTGACAGTTCAGTTCAGATTTCTCTGAGGATGGCAAGGTCCCAGCCCTAACCCCAGGGACATATTACTAGGAAGTTGGACTTGGGAGCAGAACCAGGACTCAGATACAGACACTCGGACATGAGATTCAGTTATCCAAAGCAGTGCCAAACACCCTCCACTTGGTGCTTTTTCTAAAAATCAGTTACGTGATTTTATTTGTGTACTCTGGCCTATTCCACTGATCTATACATCTCTTCTTCCTCCAGTTTTATGCTGATTACTGCAACTCATTTAGGGGTGTGTGTGTGTGTGTGTGTCCTTTAATCATATGAAGTTGAATCTGGAAGTTGACATTTTTAATTTTACCAGTTGAAGTTTTTTATTCTTGCTTGTAGACATATATAAGTTTCCACTATTGAATTTTAATTATAATACATATTGGAAATTATATTTTCAATATAATAAGGGGATTATCACTAATTTATCTTTTACTTCAACATATTTTTATATTAAATATGAGTTACTTTATTGTGATGAATGATTCAACTTATATATATTTCCTCAGCAGTGGATAAATCAATTGGTCTCTCTGTCTCTGTCTCTCTCTCAAGATTTTAAACCAAAGGTTATTTATACTATTTTGGAAACATAGGCAATGATAGCAAGAGTGGCAGCATACCTCTTGTAACACGGGAATGCCAGATTGGCACCTGGCTACGCTGTTTCCCATCCAAGCCCTGCTGATGTGCCTGAGAAAAGAGTGAAAAGCAGTGAAGGATGGCCGAGAGGTTGGTTCCCTGCTCCAATGTCAAAGACCCAACTGAGTTTCAGGCTCTGGCTTCAGCTGTTAACAGCCGTTTGTGGGGGTGGTGAACCAGCACAGCAAAAAGTTCTGTCTCTTCTTCTCACTCTTTCTGTAATGCTGACTTTTAAATACAAAATAGACTTTAAAACGTAAACACATTTTTTGGAAAGTTTAGATTTATGAACTAAGCTCCTTTTTGATTTCTTGACCTTTGTTTTATGGAGAAAATTCTGGCTGAAATCTTTGTCAAAATTGGTTTCCAGACATACTCAAGCTCTCACATGTTGGCTGGGTTAATTTTCTATTACTAGTTATGGACTGCTGCTACCAAGGGTTAGGTAAATAGAGCGCCTTTGTACAGTTGAGGAAGCAGGCTTTAAGCTTCCGTAGCAAGAGTTCTGGGTAAGGAGTGATGGTTAGATTCAAAGGGGGAACTTGAAGTATCTGATTTGTGTTCTATGACTTTAAAGTGCTTTAGGCTATAGCCTAAAGCTTCCCTATAATAATATTTTCTAACTTAATTGGATTAATTTTAACAGTTTTGCTTGCATATAATTTTTTTGATATAACTGGCTTCATTGGTCTTTTATACATGTGTCTTTGATGTTTTGCTATTTACCTACCTAGGAGGGCTTACTAATTACTAATATCAGAACTATAGATATTATCTATTTCCTCTTTAGATCATGCATTTTTAAAGGTTAAATTATAAGAGAGGATATATAAATAGGAAAATAAACCATACACATCATTTAAATATTGTTAGCTTTTAGGGAAGTGCAAATTGAAACCAAAGTGAGATATCACTGCGAAGCTATTTAAATAGCAGAAATAAAAAATTTACAGAATTAAGTACTGCTGAGAATGCAGAATAACCAGACCTTTTATATATTACTAGGTGACACATAAAGTGACACAACTATTGCAAAAATAGTTTGGCATTTGTTACAATATTAAACCTGTTTTCCGTATGACTCAGCATTTACAATCCTGGTTAGTTATAGAAAAACATAGATTTAAATTCATGCAGAAACATGTTGTACAAATATTTATCGCAGATTTAATTTTAATTGCCCCAAACTGGAAACAATCCATATAGTCTCCAACAGATGAATAGATAAACAATCTGTGATGTATTTATGTAATGTGATATATTATTCCGCTCTCTAAAGAAAAAAAGTATTGACAAAATTTCTATGGATCTTAAGAGCATCATAGTGAGTGAAAAAATCTGATTCCAAAAGGTTCCATGCTATATGAGTCCAGTTATTGATCTTCTTTTTTTTTAGATTTATTTTTTTATTACAAAGTCAGATATACAGAGAGGAGGCAAGACAGAGAGGAAGATCTTCCATCCAATGATTCACTCCCCAAGTGAGCGCAACAGCTGGTGCTGTGCCGATCCAAAGCCAGGAGCCAGGAACTTCTTTCCAGGTCTCCCACACGGGTGCAGGGTCCCAAGGCTCTGGGCTGTCCTTGACTGCTTTCCCAGGCCACAAGCAGGGAGCAGGATGGGAAGTGGAGCAGCTGGGATTAGAACTCTGGCTCATATGGGATCCTGGCACGTTCAAGGCAAGGACTTGAGCTGCTAGGCCACGCTTCCGGACCCTAAGGTATTAATATGAAAAAAAATGCAGTCTCGTAAAATAGACACTTGTTCTAGTGGTTGAGGATGAGAGAGAAACAGAACAAACATGAATTTTAAGGAGTTATAAGAGAAGGTTCCTTTGAGGTGATCGTAGTTCTTTTTTGTTTTATGATAATTTTCTGTATTCTTTTTGGTGGTTATTACAGAAATCTGTGTAGTTAATAGAATTTTGTACATTTATAGTCATGCAGAAATAAGAGTGCCTGTAACACCTAGTGCACTTTTGATGGAAACTGCGATGTAGTACTCTACCATGCCAATTTTCTACATTTCATACTAGATTATGGGAACATGATATAATACGTTAGTGAAAGTTTGGTGAAAGCCACATGAAAAAATTGCTGTTAGTGGAACTGCTTGTGATTGTATACCTGTTTTTTATTTGAAAGGCAGAATTGCAGAGGAGAGACAGGGAGAAAGAGATCCTCTGATTCACTCCCCAAATGGCCCCAACGGTCAGAGGCAGGCCAGTTTGAAGCCAGAAACCTGGAGCCAGTCTGAATCCAGATCCTAGAAGCTTCATGTAGTTCTTCCATGTTGTTGCAGGGCCCACTCACTTGGGCCATCTTCTGCTGTTCTAGGCAGGGAGCTGGATTGTAAGTAGAACAGCCGGAACTCAAGCCGGCCTAGTCTACTATGTCATAGAGCTGGCTCCTGTGAACCTTTAGATTATTATTTGATCACCCAGTATGTCCAATATGTCCATATTCATTCTTTCATATCTGAACTAATGTAAATGAATGTTTTTTCACTCTTTATGACATCATAATTTGCATTGCAGTTTGCAAAAGTCCTTTTAAGCAAGGACTTGAAAGACCATGAAAATTCTTTCATAAATGAAATTAGCTTTGTTTTCAAAATCATGTGTTTTTCTATACTTCTTTCATGATTTCTTGGCAGCTGTCCATCTTGTTGACATAAATATAGTCTTGACTGCCTAGAAGATGCTTTTCCTTCCATTAGCCAGTTTGTACCCATTTTATGTCTCTTCTGAAATCTCATCAACTCATGGCAGTCTTACCTCTTTCCTTCTCTTACACAGCCATGCCAAACTGGATTCATTTTACAGATGCAAACAAAAGCGATCAAATAAAGTGCAAGTTAATCACCCAAATGAAACTCTGGCATTTAGTATAATACTTCAGGATAAATCCTAAATGGACATATAAATTATTCAAACATGAAGCCACCCAACCTGTTGTAGTGATATTCAACAGAAATGTATTTGTAACTGGTAGAAGAATCACTCCCTAGGCACAAGATCAATGCTGTTCATTTTACTCACCTGAAGATAAATCACTTTCACAGATTTTGCAGACTTCTCCTTTTCCTGAAAAAATGATTTATTAAAGTGAAGGTTTCTATACTGTATCAACACTTACTTTTCCTCTTTTATAAAGCTTTTATATTGAAGGAACCTAGAGGCCGAAAGTAGTCCTGTCTGTGCTGCTCTTTATTTCATTGTTATTTTTAGACCATTTGATGAAATTCCCATTCATTTTGAAGGGCCATTTTTCACTTATGGGTGAGAAAATTTGAACTATTTCAGTTGATATTAATATATTGTTACTGTAAATTGTTTTTAGTTTGAAAGAAAAGATAGCATTGATTTATGCTCATTTGATGTAATTATAGAATTCAACACTGTTGGTAAGAAAAATACTTCTTTATGATGAGTGTCAAGGAAAGAAAACTGTGTAAAATACCAGTTAAAGTAGAAACGGTTTGGTGTTTCATCATATGTCTTTGTTTCATACTATTTATATATAAAAAAAACTTGGTCATGTTTCTGTATTCCTGTGTCGTTTTTGATCGTTTGAGTAGTGTGATAGTCTTTATGTAACTAGCAATTTTTTGTTTTTGTAATGTATATAAGCCAGGTTTCATATGTTGTACTTTGATTTCTGGGTAAGAAACTCTGCATGTTACTGTTTAAAAATGTAAGCAAATAGAGATTTTGTGAAAATAAAGGCATATGTAGTATTATAGAACAAATCCAGACTGCTACAGAAAAAATAGATTATTTATATCTCAGTGTACATTTATTAACCATGTGCATATATTGACAATTCAGGAGATCAGAATAGAGTCAAGCAATAAACAGACAGAAATGGAAATTGAGTTAGAATGCATGTGAAGCTGACAGCAGAGGAACACTGGGGAACTGCTGCTTGTAGAAGTTTGTTTTCCACTCAGCGTTCTTTACAATTCAATCCTCTTTATAGCATGCTGTATATTAACAATTTAAAAAATACCTGTATTTTTAGATACCTATTTATTTTGAAAGCACTGTGTAGAAAAAAAAAGATTTGTTCCATCTGCTGGTTCGCTCCACGTTGGGTGCTAAAACTGGCTGAAGCCCAGTCTAGATCTGCCATGTAGTTGCAGGGCACAAGCACTGGGGACCATGGATCCACTGCGTCCCAGACTCATTAGCACAGAGCTGGATTGGAAGTGGAGTAACTGGAATTTGGACTGTTAGCAATCCTATGGGATGCTGGCATCACAGGCAGCTGCCTACCTTGCTGCATCACAATAACCCTAACCCTTCAAATAGTTTTGTTGAGTTATAATCCACATACCATGAAATCTGTCCACTTATATGGTACATTTAAGGACACCTCTTGTGCAGTGGATTAAAACAACCTATGAAATACTTCTCTCTCTCCTCCCCCGTTCATTGACTCCACCTTTCAAACATAAAAATAAATAATGAACATTTTTTAATTTAAAAAGCAGCCACATGCCTTAAAAATTCTATGGTTTTTATTACAGATATTTGCAATCCCCACAACCAATTTTACGTCCTTTTCATGACACCACAATGGTGGCTTGTCAGCTTTGTGTGTCATCCTCTTGCCACCCTGTCCAACTTCCCTGACTGAGTCTGAGTCCCTTGCAATTCCAGATGAATTTTATAATAAACCTAGAAATTGATGTACAAATAGCTGAGATTGTGATAGATATTGATATTGAACCTATACATTAGTGTGAGCTGTGTGACCATCTTAACAAAGTATTCTTAGCCATGACTTTGGATGTTTCTCCATTGATCTAGATTTATCTTTCATTTCTTTCAGCAGTGTTTTAAGAGTTTTCGAGGTTTGTACTTATAAAAAAAGTTCCCTCCTGGTTTTTTCTTTTTGATACTATTATTGCAAGAGATCATTTTCTTAATTTTGTGTTGAGTTTGTTTGGTTCAAATGAATTGAGATCCAATTGCATTTTTTACAGATGTTGATCTATGTTTCACAGTCTTCCTGAAGTCGGTTTATTCTATTATTTTGTAGAGGATGCTCCTTGTGTTCTGTATATAAATTCATGTTATCTGTGAATAGACTTTTTTCTACCTCATTGTCCTGAGTGGTTCTGTCACTGTAAATGTTGAGTAGAAGTGGAGAGAGCAAATGCCCTTGTCTTGTTCCTCAAGCAGCAGCATCACAATAGCAGCATCTTGTCCTTGACTTGAAAGTGACATGTGTGTTTTGCTATTTCCTTGGATTTCCCTTTGTAGGATTCACCCTTTCCTCCTCTTTCTAAATCTTTTGGTATTTTGTTTCAAAATATTTTAGATTTTTCCAGTTGCTTTTTCAGTGTTTACTGAAATGTTCATGTGATTTTTGTTTCCTAATCTGTTAGTATGATGCAGTACGCTGATTGAATTTCAGATCTTAAACTAACCTTGCATTACTGGAATAATTCTACTTTGTCCATTCTTTTCAAATGTTACTGGATTGATTTTGCCATTATTTTATTTGGCAGTTTTCCAACATAGTAGATAATGATCTCTAGTTTTATCTGTGTGTGATTTTCTTCTGTGGGATTGATATCACAGTAAAACTGGCCCCATAAAATGAGTTGAGATAGGGTTCTTTCTTCTAAAGGTTTTAGAAAACTATGTGATAAATGGGTAGTGATTCTTCCTTGATTACTAGGGGGTGTTAGTATCCTTGTTCTAGTGCTTTATTGTCATTTAAAATTACATTCCACTTTTAATATTGGTCTGGACTTTACAATAGGATATGGGTAGACTTTTCCCTATGTAAATCAGTGGTTTGTACTTAATGCAGGTTACTCTAAATTTTGCTTATTTCTGGTTTCTAATCACTTTAATTTATTATGCTTTTTTGCTGAAAAAGTCAAGTTAGCAATCAAGCTAAAAAACATTTTCTTATGTGTGTGTGTTTTAAACAAAATCTTGTTTTTGAAATGTTCAGTTTATTTGATATATAAAATTCCTTAGGCATTTAAAGAATGCTTTTATAAATTATAGAAAAAGCTTACAGAGCAAAATTTTATCTTTAAAATGCTCTAAATCCTTCTCCATTAAGAAAAGGATGCCTGTCACACCAGGCATCAACTTAAAACAGCATTTAAAAATACTTCTTCAACAAATTGGTGTGTGAGTTATAATACAAGCTACTAAATCACCAGCTTTGGTTAGACTTTGTACAATTTACTACTGTTAAATACAAGTTGCTTATGAGAAGAAAATTTAGTGCATTTACTTTGGCATCAGAAATAAGTTTTTGCAGTGGAAAGACAGTAATTTTGATCTTGTTGTCAGTGTAGCAAATGCTATGCTGCCTGATGTAAATCGCATGCCACAGACTCAAGGACTCCCTCAAAAAAATGTCTTTATCTATGTGAATTTTTTTGCCCGAAAATAAAATACTCCCTTCAGACTATTCCCTCATATATAGGAAACAATATCTCCATTAAAAAAGCCCTTGTCATTGTCATTCTTTGATAATTGTTCATGATGTCTTAAGTCAATAACAAAATGATTATTTTTGAATGAACTTCAATACTAGAATATTAAAGGAAGAATAAATTTTAACTCTTTCATGGTTATTTGAAGACATCTGTTTATGTTTGTTAAGGACATTTGTAAACATTTTGAAAGATAGAAAAATTAAAACATGGTTAGCAAGAATGATGGAAAACTCATGTTGTAGCAGGTCCTCTAACACTGAGTACTTTAATAATCCTTGGGAAAGTGATTCAACTTCGATATCTGATACATGTTTATTTTAGTGTATGCAGAAGATATAATTAAATAAAGCTACAAATCTTCGTGAAAGTTTCCTGTGTTTAATTATTTTGTTATCTGTTTTTTTTTTTAAAAAAAAACCTTATCTGATTCACAGAGAAAAAATTGATTAGCATTTAAATTAAATTTGAGGTGGTAGATAACTTTCTTGTTCTCACTTATACTTGTTGTATGCAGTGTTTGGAATTATGATAATTAGAGCCATATGCATTTATCACTCTCACTACTAGCAGAAGAGTGTGGTAAATTACTAAAACTTCATTACATGTATTTATTTGTTCCATAGATTTGGCTATGGTATGGTTAGATTTTTCTTTTAAAAAAATAGATGATTACCTTGAAAGTTTGCTATTTAGTCAACTATGCATAGGTAGATACCAAGATAAGATTAAGGATTTAATTCAGTTTTCATGCCCAAATGTATTCCTTTTTGATAAACTGCCTACTAGTAAAAAATTTCCTCCTTACCAAATAACTTCTTGGGATTACTAACATAGTATGTGTTTGTTCAGTTTTTTAAAACTCCTCTGTCATTGGCGGGATAATGAAATGACCTAGAGGGATAAAAGAAAAGTGTTTTATAAACACATAAACTATATTCTTTGCCATATGCAGTTGAGAGTTAATGATGCCACATGTATGGAATGAGTTAATTATTTTTTGGAAAAGTTATTGGATAGTGATTGCTTCAACTACTTTTTATTTCCTAATGCATAGTATATAACATATAATAATTTATTATAAAGATAAGCTTAATAGCTTAAACAATATACATTGGTCAATAAATATATTTAATATCTATTGAACTTAAAGTTTTCTAGAATTCTAATACAGCATTCTTTCTCATTACTTAGGATTATAATGTAAGCTTAGAAACTGGACTCAATTCATGTTTTCTTTACAACCCAAAGAATTGTAAAAGATCCTAAATTTATTTTGTACTGGTGGCAGGTGCAAGACCAGAACCTGTCTTTATAGTTATGAAATTGCCTTTTGCCTTCTATCCATGACCGTGATTGTATGTTATTCTGAATTCTTCACCCCCACCCCAACCCCCGCCTTTCTTAAAAGTATTTGAAAATCAGTTACAGAGAAAGACAGAGATTCCCCCATCCACTGCTGGACACCAGAGCTGAGTCAGGCCATAGCCTGCAGCCTGAAACTCCATCCAATTGTTACTATTTTTAAAGGAGCTATCATCAACAAATATTTATTGTATCTCTACAGATCCATATGTAAATATAGCCACATATGGAACTGTGTAATGTGACTAACAGAAAAAAATTTACCAGCATATATATTTTGTAAACACCAAGCAGTTGTTTACAGTACTCTGAATCATACTTGTCTGAAGCTCTGTGTGCTATCAGAGAAAACTAAGATGATAGCAGAGTAAGTGATGGATAGAAACTACTTACATAAAATCAGGTTGTTCTCTACAGAGAACAAATGTTTTCCATGCTGCTGTGTGCCCTCTCCTTTCTTTACCATTCCTTCATTTACATTTAGCCAGGTTCCTTTCTTATTTCCTTCAGAATTTACTTTTATAATTTATTCCTATCCTCAGATGCCTCTCCAGCTGCCTAACCCTCTCCCAGGAGACAACTTTTCAACTTCTCCTTGTAAGCAATCATTTGAGTCACTATGAAATATTCTCAGGAATCATACGTAACCACACATAATTGCACTCACACATGTATTTCTTATTGCTATCCAACATCTGAGGAGTAGGTATATACCCTTTTTTTAGTGGTGGTTCTGCAGTTTAAACCCTCCATCTGTGTTTTCTTGTTATACTTTGAGTCTACTCTCAAATCTTATACTCTCCCTTGGTCTTCTCTAACTTGTTATAATGTATTTCCCTTCCAATATAAGAAAACATTTGCTTTATCTGTTCTGTTTCCTTTTCAGTTGTGTTTCTTGAAAATGCAGTTCACACTCTGTCTCTCATCCTGTCTGCTGCTCTCACCACTTCTCTGAAACACAGCTGGCAGGAATCACCTGTGACCTTTTAGTGGCCATATCCACCCAACACTTTTCAGTTCTTAGTTCATTTGACTTCTCTGTGACACTTATCAGTACTGACCTTACTGCTCCTTTGAAACGTTTGCTCTTGTGGTTGTAGAGCTCCTGTTGATTTTGTTTTCCTCCTTTTCTGACTCCACTCCCTCCTTTCCATGGCTGGCAGTTCCTTCTTTTATGGCTCTTCTGGTGGTTTCAGCCCAAACCGTCACGTGTTTGGGGGAATTCTTACAGCCAGTTAACAAATGAACTCCCACTCTCTTTTTGGTGGTTTGTAACACTAAGCAGAAGTGTCACATTTACTATTTGTGATTTCTTCTTTATCTTCCTAGGAGTTTTATAAGATCTATTCCAGGTACACTATTTTGCACTAGTGTTCTCTAATATGTTTTTCTCTGTTGCTCCAATTTATTCACTTCTCTTCTATATTGCAGGATAATTTTCCTTTGTTCTCCCTCCAGCAAATTTGGCTTTTTGCCAGGCTTTCACAGTGGTGCTGAAAACCCTACTTAAAGAAAAATTTTGTGGTATTATTCCCTTAAGATGGTTTAGTGGCTAACATTGACATTTAGATAAAAACAGCCTGATTGTTCTTTTATATATTTTTTAATTGAGGTAAAATTCATATAATATGAAATTATTCATTTTAAAAGTTGCAATGCAATAACATTTACTACATTCACAATGTTATATAACCATAACCTACTTCTAAAACATTTTTCCTACTCCAAAGGGAAATGCCATGCCTATTAAGTAATCATTTCTCCTGCTTTCCTCAGTCCCTGGTGACCATTTGTCAGCTTTCAGCTTCTATGGACTTACTTATTGTAGAAATTTCATGTACCTGAGATCATTACAATATGTAAACTTTTCTGTCTGGCTTTTTTCACTTAAAATGTTTTGGAAATTCATCCATGTTGTTGCATCATTTCTTTTTGTATTTGAATAACATTTTGCTACATGGATATACCACATTTTGTATCCATCCATTAATTATATATATAATATATATAATATATATAAATATATAAAAAAACATTAAAGGAACTATGAGTACAAATTTTTTCATATTCACCAGTAACAAATAATAAGTTCAGTTGGTAAGGCAAGTGCTGTGGTGTTGCAAGTTAAGCCAACCACCTGTAGAGGTGTTATCCCAGCTACTCCACTTGCCATCCAGCTCCCTGCTAATGCACCTTGGAAAGTAATGGAGAGCATCCCAATTCTTTGACCTGCATGAGAGACCAGGAAGAGGCTTTTGCATCCTTCTGGCTCCAGCCTGGCTCCAGCATAGCTCAACCATGCTGTTGCAACCATTTGGGTTGTGAACTTCTCCATCCTTATCTCTCCCTCTCTTGTTCTGTGACAATAGAGAACGATGTATACCCATGGTGACCACTGATTATTTTAGGGTGGGGAGGGTTGATGTGTGGAGGAAAGTGGGTAACACAATTGCTTCCATTTTAATTTTTCTTCATGTAACTGGGAACATAGGAAAGAGAAGGGGAGAGGGCTGCTCCCAGCAGCCTAACCGTGTAAGTGCGTGGGGAAGGCGGACAGCCTCTTGATGTCATCCTGTGTTCCCAGATGTGTAGTGTGTCACTAGAGTACTGTCCTTACTCCAAGGTTGAGGAAATCTTTCCAAAGTCAATTAGCTGACATATTTGCCCAGATACTTGCTTTCAAAGGTTTGCCCTCCCTTCCCCCACCCAAAAGAAAGAAAGAAAAAAGAAAAAAAAAGTTCTAATTTGTGTACTTTTTTATCCATACCACTTTCCATTTTTAAAGATTATATTCAGCTCCTGGGTTGTAGAGCTATCCTAAGCTTTTGATTTGTATCCCCCTACTGACTAATAACATTATGTATCTTTTTTTATTTTTAATATTTATTTGTTTTTACTGGAAAGTCACATATACAAAGAGAAAGATCTTCTGTCCGCTGATTTACTCCCCAAGTGGCAGCAATGGCCAGAGCTGAGCTGATCTGAAGCCAGAAGCTTCTTTGGAGTCTCTCACGTGGGTGCAGGGTCCCAAGGCTTTGGGCTGTGCTCAACTGATTTCCCAGGCCACAAGCAGAGAGCTGGATGGGAAGTGGTGCCGCCGGAATACCAACTGGCACTATATGGGATCCTGGCGTGTTCAGGGCAAGGACTTTAGTCACTAGGCTACCACGCAGGCCCTGTATATCTTTTCTTATGCATATAGACTATTTATATATCTTTTCTGAAAAAGTGGTCAACTTACTGGCCTATTTTTACTCTTACTTTTCTTTAGTACAAAGCCATCATTTAAATATCCATATTCAGAACCTTGCTTGGTGTAATGACTAAAATAGAGCCACATTTAGACCTTTGACATTCTCTATTATGATAGACTTGTTTTTAATGATTCCTTGTCTATTACCAGCTTCTATAACCCCTCTATACTTAAAATGTAAATTATTTTTCTTTTTTGTATTGAGACTTCCAGTGTTTTGAAATATTTAATATCATATTTAACAGTTGTTCATACTCTAAAATGCAGTTATAAAAAAAGATATTTTCTGTCACCATTTAAGTAGCTTTTGTGGTAAACACTGAACAAATTGCTTATATTTCTTTTCTCAGTTCTCCGCTTTTTTTAAAAAAAATATTATATATTTCTTGCTTTCTTGTTAATAGTTTCTAAACAGTTGGGACTGGCATTGTGTTCTAGGAGGAAAAGCCACTGCCTTGGGTACCAGCATCCCAAATGGGCCCTAGTTCTTGTGCTGGCTGCTCTGCTTCTCATCTGGTTACCTGCTGGTGGCCTGGGGTAAGCAGCAGCAGAAGGTCCAGATGTTTTTTATTTTAGTGTTGTTTGCCCTGCCACACACATAGGGAACCAAGAGGAAGCTCCAGGCTTTGGCCTGTTCCGTTTCTGGCCATTGTAATGATCTAGGACGTGAACCAGTGCATGAAAGATCCCTCTTTCACTTTCTCTCCCTCCCTTTTTCCTTCTCTACCCTTCCTGTTTTCTCTCTCTCCCTTTCTCCTTCATCTCTGTTTTTCTCTGTATATCCCTCTCTCTTTTTCTTTCAGATAATACATCTTTTATATTTATCTGAAATACGTAAAAGATTAACAGTTTTATAATTTTGAAAAGATACTTCCCAGGGCCTGGCACGGTCACCTAGTAGCTAAAGTCCTCGTGTTGCATGCACCATAATCCCATGTAGGTACCAGAAGAAGCTCCTGCCTCCTGGCTTTGAGTAACTTAAGTACCAGCCATTGTGGCCACCTGGGGAGTGAACCAGAGGATGGAGGATCTTTCTCTCTGTTTTCCTTCTCTTTGTAAATCTCCCTTTCCAATAAAAATCAATAAATCTTTATTAAAAAAATATACTTCCTAAACATTTGCTGAGTTTATGTATCAGTTGAAAATTGTTTTTGAAGAAACTTTTCTTTGAGGCTGAAGAAATACGTATTACAAGTAATATTGTTGGATACTTTTATGCAAAAAAAAAAACAGATAAAATTATAAAGCTGGTATAAATATCAATGTACTTTGAAACCCAATGTTTTATGTATTCATGTACCACAATAGAGCATTTAAGTAGAAAGAGCTCATTAAATTAGTTTATATCTCGCATTTCTGCTTATACTCTGTAAATTTTTAAAAAGTTGCTCTACAAAACATGAGAAATGCAAATGTGTTTGTCCTGTATGAGACTATACCTTCTGTCTAGTTGGTAATCCGTAATCATTGTGACACTCTGCATACAGAAAGTTTAGGCTCTTCCTGCCAGTATGCACACTGTGAAGCGGCAGAGGAAGTCTTAAGTATTTAAGGATCCCTGCCATCCACCTAGTGTTAAGAAAGAGTGTTAGGACATCTGTGTATGCACATATAGAAAAATGAAGCTGGATCCTTATATCACATATACAAAAAAAAGTACATGGCACCAGCACCATGATGGCATGGCAGGCAAATCCTGTGGCCATCCCATTTCAAGTCGTAGCTTTCCACTTCCAGTTTAGTTCCCTTTTATGGAACTGGGAAAGCAGTGGAAATGGACCAAGTGCTTAGTCCCCTCACCCACTTGGGAAACCCAGAAGAATCCCTCTCCCAGCTTCAGAAAAGCTCAGCTCTTACCATTAAAGCCATTTGGAAAGTGAATCAATGGATGAAACTCCTCTCTCTCATCTGTAATTCTGCCTTTCAAAAAAAATAGATCTTTATGTAAATAAATCGGAAATGATGAGGGACATAGGAGCTAAAACTATAAGTCTGATAAGATCTTCAGATACATATTTCTAAACTTGAATTTGATCAAAGAGTCTTAGATATCAAAACAAAAGCATGAGCCAATAAGGGGAAATTAAATTGAAGTAGTTAAAATTTTTAAAAAAACATTTCTACTTCACAGAACACTTAACAAGGAAGTGGAAAAGCAAGTCAGAGTATGGGGAAGTTTTTGGAATCATGTCTTATTTCGAATCTACACAGAATGATAATGCTATTAAAAGAACTCAGTTTTTTTTTTTTAACAAACAGAGACACAAAGGGTCTAAATAAATACTTCTCCTAAAAAAGATATAAAGGTGACTGGTGAGAATCTGAAAATGCGAGATCAAGCTAGCTATCAGGGAACTGGACATCAAAAGTAAAATGAGAACAGCTGTGATCCAGAAAACAAGTTTGGCAAGGATATGAAAAACTTGGAATCCTCAAGCATTAGTTTTGAAAATATGAAGTGTTACAAAAAGATTTTGGTAGGTTCTCAAATGTTTGAGAGTTCCTGTTATCTCTCCTTTCTCTGAGAGACATGGAAATAAATGTTTTTGAAAAATTGTTGCACAAATATTTATGGCATATTTTATTCATAATAACCTGCAAGTGGAAACAACCCAGGTGTCCATTCAAGGATGAATAAATAAAGCTTGAAGGATTCAAATAATAGCATATTATTTGGCTTTAAAAAGTTAAGTGCTATCACATGGATCATTTTTAAAGCCGTTATACCATGTGAAATAATTCAGTGATGAAACTACATATGTTTTAGGATTACATGTCTAGGAAGTATCCTCAGTAAACAAAATAGATTTATATTTGCCTTGGGCTTATGGCAATGAGAATTTGTGATTATGATGACTAAGTAGTGTGAAAGAGTTTCTGCTTGAAGTAATAAAAGGTTGTAAAATTCATGTGGTTATTCCTGCATAACTATGGATATGCTAAAAATCATTGAATTGCACACTTTAAATGATTGCTTTATATAGTATGTACAGTGTATCTAAATAGAACTAAAAAAAAAGTGTGGTTTCATTAATTTTTGGAATGGACATTCTTCCTTTTCCTTTCTAAAACAACCATGACATGTCAATCATTTGCAAAATTTTCATTCATTCAAATGTGTTGATCTTGCCAAATGGTGTAAATTATTTCATTTGTCAGTATCATTACTAGTCTCAAGAAAATAGTCTTTAGATATTGGGAGTCTCGCCATGGTGAATGTCAGTTTTTACACCGTTGTAATTTTCAGGTGAAAGCAAGCTCAGATTTTATTATTAGCAATAAATTCTGACAGTTTTTTCATTTCTAATGACAAGCTTACTTTTTTCATTTTCAAGAAAATGTCTGCCAAATATCTGTCTGAATAACTGTCATTTGTCTGTCATCGTTTCAAATAAAAATTATTCTCCAATAATAAAAGAGCTGTTTCCATGTAGGAATTCAACTGCACAAGAGCTTTTCCTCGGGGAACAATTGTATTTCCTTCAGACTTCCCATTTTCTCACACGTAATTAAAAATGTGTATTGGGAGGTTAATGTTTAATAAAAAATTAATGGATTTTGTTGTTTAAAAAATAGTATCTTTTTAATACAAGTGAGAGAACTGTGAAGAATACAATGAGTGTTAGTATTATTTGATTCCATCATCTCTTTTTTCCCCCTTAGGTCCAGAAGTTTTATCTACCCTTGAATTTGAAATACAAAAATAGACATCAATTGAGTTTAAAAAAAAAAAAAGGAGTGCTTTATTATTATACTGAAAATTGAGTGGACTGTGCTGTTCTGTTAAGTTCTCAGGGTCTTTCCAAGCATTACAGATCCAAATCACTGCTCCTAACTCTTTTGTCTGTATTTCTGACCTCTATGTGGAACTACAGAATTTCACTTCCACCATTGGTGTAGGTATCTCCACATGAAAATCTGTGTAATTGTTCATATCTCCTCACATTTCTCTGGTTTTTAAGATGCTACTTGTGTCTTTCTTATTATCTTTCTCTGTTAATGATGGAACTCTCCATCAGCCATCCAGTTACAGATAGCCAACATTAACTTTGAATACCTATTTCAACCCAGAACTTAGTACTTTTGCTTCTGAGACCCTATTTCTTGATTTATTTCCTCCTTTTTTGTGGAATTCTTTAGGGAGCCTTTTCTCTTTGCTGTAATCCTGCAATGTCTAGAAATCAGTTTTCCTGAGTCCTGTCTTGTCCTTCTCTTTGTCAACAACTCTAAAACAACTGTTTGGGCTTTTGCCCTCCTCACAAAAATAGCCTACCATAGTTTCATAAGTACTGGCACAATGCCAGAACCTCCTGGGTTGGAGACAAAGAAATTGGTTGCCCTGGGCATTGTAGGTAAGATATTCTTCATTGCCCTGTTGCTTCTGTTAGCCTTCACAGTCACCAGGGGACTATGTGAAAGGGGGCCCTAGTGGAAACGATGATTCTAAGAAATTTGCTGTGAGTAAGAGGTATCTTGAGGTCAGGAAACTTTAGTCTTTTAATGGAGTTCCTCAAAAACTACCCAGCTTTTACTCAGAGACAGGCACTGTCTGTATCTTATAAATGTTTTCTGCCATATAAACAGCCTATAAATAAGCCAGAAGTAAGGGCCGACATTGTGTTGTGGCACATTAAGCTGCCTGTCATGCTAGCATACTGTACAGGCACTGATTTGAGTGCTGGTTGCTCCACTTTCAATTTAGCTCCCAGCAAATGCACCTAAAACCAAACGCTTACATCTCTGCCAGCTACATGGGAGACCCAGTTGGGGTTCAAGTTCCTGACTTTGATCTAGATCAGCCACAGTTATTAAAACCAATTGGAAAGTGACTTAGCAAATGTAAGAACTGTTTCTCTCTTTTTCATCCTCTTACATTTCCTATCTCTGTCTCCCTCTACTTTTCAGAATAAATGAGTAAATTGTGTGTGTGTGTGTGGTGTGTGTGTGTGTACACCCAGAGTCAAAGGGAAAAAAAAGGGTGAGAAAAGCCCTGCAGAAAACAGGTGGATCTATGAATGACTTCCCAGCATTCCCTGATTACTTTTCCGTATATTGTTGCCAGTCTACTTTTGAATTACAAAGCCTGATCTCTGATCTCTGCCTATTTTTCACAAGTGCTTCTTAAAATATGCTTTCTGGGGCCCGGCGCGGTGGCGCAAGTGGTTAAAGGTCCTCACCTTGCACGCCCGGGATCCCATATGGGCGCCGGTTCTAATCCCGGCAGCCCCGCTTCCCTTCCAGCTCCCTGCTTGTGGCCTGGGAAAGCAGTCGAGGACGGCCCAAAGCTTTGGGACCCTGCACCCGCGTGGGAGACCCGGAAGAGGCTCCTGGCTTCGGATCGGCGTAGTATCGACCCGTTGCGCTCACTTGGGGAGTGAATCATCGGATGGAAGATCTTCCTCTCTGTCTCTCTTCTCTGTATATCCGCCTTTCCAATAACAAAATAATAAAAATAAATCTTTATAAAAAAAATATGCTTTCTGAACCTCATATGTACTATTTTCTGAGTAAGCCATGTTATTTTCCTGTGTATTTTTGCACATGTATATTTCTCTGTGTATAATTCACCTTAGTTTATTCCTGTTACTCCCCTGACTCCTAGGCACTTTCAGAATATCTTGTCTGTACATATATTGCAACATTTCTATATTTTCGTTGTTTCCCTACTTCTCTACTAGATAGTGAGTTCCTCCAGGTTTTATTCCTGCTTGCAGTCCCTCACAAAGTATTTTGGATATTGTTGATGACCACTAACATATCTAAATGATGTTAAAATATAACTGGATTTTTAAAAATTATGCTTATAAACCTTTTTTCCGTTAAAAAAAATCATACATTTTTATCAGATAAAATCTGATTACCAAAATAAATACCGCTGGATTTACAAAAAATGTTACCATCCCTATAGTTGATGATTTCATTCTATGTTTTTTTTTAATTAGAAAACTGCATCTTTGATTAATGTAGTGTTTTGATTTACAGTTCTTCAGTTACTATGCTAAGAATGCATTACTCCTTGGTCCATTGCTTGTATGTTTTAAATTGTAGTTTTCCTACATTAGGTAGTTTTGCATATGTAATTTTCAGAGATGTGGACCTGATTGGGAAAATATTCCTTGCTTTGCCTGTCCTTGTAATCAACATTCTGCATTGTGATACTCATTTACACATGTTGCATCAGTGGACTCCAAGCTGTATTTTCTTTACAGAGGCTGATTGGCACGTAAAAAGTAGGAAATCTGCACTGTGTCATAGTGGGTGACGCTGGTGGTTTCTGTACTGGCTTCTTGTACACACAGCATTTGAGTCCTAGCTGCTCTACTTTTTATCCAGCTCCTTGCTGATACTCTCAGGAAGTTGGAAGAAGATGGCCAAGTGCTGGAGGCCCTGCACCCACCACATAGCAGACCTGGAGGAGACTCATGGCTCCTAGTCATGTACTGCCCCAGCTCCAGCTCTTGCAGCCATCTGGGGAGTGAACCAACCGATGAAAGACCAGTCTCTACATCTCTCTCTCTCTCTTACTCTGCATTTCAAATAAATAAATCTCTCTTTCCTTAAACAAGATTGAGCTCTATATGTAGTCTTTTCTTTTTCTTTTTTAAAGATTTATTTTTATTATTTTTTTATTGGAAAGGCAGATATACAGAGAGGAGAGACAGAGAGGAAGATCTTCCATCTGATGATTCACTCCCCAAGTGAGTCAATCCGAAGCCAGGAGCCTCTTCCGGGTCTCCCACGTGGGTGCAGGGTCCCAAAGCTTTGGGCCGTCCTCGACTGCTTTCCCAGGCCACAGGCAGGGAGCTGGAAGGGAAGTGGGGATGCTGGGGTAGAACCGGCGCCCATATGGGATCCCGGGCGTGCAAGGTGAGGACCTTAACCACTTGCGCCACCGCGCCGGGCCCTGTAGTCTTTTCATAATACACATTTCTGTTATTTTTTCAAAGATACTCCCCAAATGCATGGATTTCAAATGGGTTTTTTTTTTTGCATCAAAATAAATTTACCATTTTAATATTATTTCTCACTAACTTTTCCAAAAAGGTGTATTTATTTGAAAGCCATAGTGACAGAGAGAGGAGAGAGACAGAATGTTCTATCTGCTGGTTCACTCCCTAAATGGCCACAACAGCCTGGGCTGCCCAGGATGAAGCCAGAGACCAACGTCACTGTCAGGTCCCCCACTCGATTTAGCTATCATCTGTTTATTTACCAAACCCATGAGCAGAAACATAGCAGCTGGGATTTGAAGTCGTGGTCTTCTGGGATGTTGAGGACTTGAGCAAAGCTTATCTTATTATGCCACAATGCAAGCCTCACTTCCTACAAGGTTTCTGGAAGTATTTTGGTTTATACACGTATCATTCTGGTGTTTCTCGACATTTCTACATAAATCATACCCTTCCCTATGTCAGCCTTGCAAATCTCTCACTGATTTTAAAACTGTTCCATCCATTGAGGGTCCCTCCCTCTGTCTCCCCACCACACTCCTTTTTATTTTTCCTGTATGGTGATGTGTTCTTGTAAAAGTTGTCAGTATTTTTTCCTTTTATGGTATGTGGTATTCATACCATAGTGAGGAAATTCCTTCTTAGAGTTATAAAAATCAGGCACTAAATTTTTACTGTTTTTCTGGCTTTTTTTTTTTTTTAATTTTCTGGGTAGTGTGAAGGGAAAGACTTTATTTTCCTCAAAATGACGATGCGTTGATGCCAGCTCTGTGTACTGAATTCCCTCCTTTTCATCTCAACCTTGTGCTATACTGTATTGATATGGCTACATTTGCTCTATGTTAGAACTCCTTTGTCAATATTAGCAATGTTTCAATACCAGTGTTTTAATAACAGTGCTAAATAATACATTTTAAACCAGATAGTAAAATATGCATGTATGTCTCATTGATAGTACTCATCTTTTTCAAGTGTTTTATCTTAAAATCTTTCCAAGCAAATTTAAAAATCACATGGACGTTTTCGAAATACCACTTCGGAACAATAGGTTCTTTGGTGGAGAAATAATAGTTTGTCATAATATTTATCTTTTTGCCTACATTGTAATTTTATTTTCCTGTAAATTGTTATGTAAAAGATCTTGCCAAACTTGACATATATCAATTCTGTTAAACAAATCCAAGTATCTCATCTTTTCATTAAAACCTACTTTAGATTGCTTAAGAATAACACTTTACAAATTTGCTAATGTATTTGATTAAATATTGATTTCTTAATGTTATTTAACATCTAGTTTGTGAGTATATGTTGTGTTACATTGAGTTATACCACCATTTGAGAACCTACATCCTGTTTGTCTTGCCTTAAACCCAGGCTGTTTGTTTCTAGTCCAGCTTCCTGCTTATATGCTTTCATTTCGCTGCAGCCTTGTTTTGATGTTCTTAGTCAGTATTGCATGTTACTTATAAAATAATACTACATGATTCCGTTCCCAGAATATTTTTTCTGGGAATGAATATAGTCATTGTCTAGGCAAATCGTTACAGTTTAGATGATAACCAAACTCATAAAGTCACCTACCTGTCAGGGAGATGTCAGAGGAATTGTGCAACAGTAGCTTTAATGATGTCTCCTTTCCCCACCCCATTTTCTCCTTGAAGCTATTACCCTAAAGGAAGAAAGAGAATAAGAGAAATCTATGGTGTGAGTTCAGGTTTACTACTGTAACTGTTTAAGAATGGGTTCCGTTACCATGACAACAAATGCATGAATTTTGAGTGGAAAATTTTCAGCATATGGGACTGATAAAAGTGTAGCATCCTCAGTTTCTCCAGGATAGAATTGTTCTTTGTTGAATTAAAAAATGAAACTGTTAAAATTAATTTTAAAATATTTCCCTAATATTGCTTTCACATCATTTATTAAAACTTCAACTTATAGCCAATCAACGCACTCATAAGTATCTTATAAAATGTTAAGCATTTAATTTGATATTGAAAATTACTTTTTTCATATGTACTAGATCTTTGCTAAATGGTAAATAACATGATAAGTAGTTTAATGTATTAGGAGTTCCTGGCAGTAGAAAATGACCTACCACTTTATAGATTTCTTTGCCTTAAATGCTTTTCTAACTCCAGTGGAGGAAAGCTGTTAAGCTTTAAGTGCTCTGTCATATTTGCAGGCTTTTATACTAGAAGAGAACAGCAGTCAGCAGTGATGATGGAAAACGATGGCAGGTAGACTTAAAATACCATAAAGCACAGACGATTGTGTGTAATGCTTCGAATTGAATCCTTTTTGAATGAAATGATCAGCCATATGTGCCACTCTTACGGACCCTGTAAGAAGAGGCGAAGAAATGTGCCCTAATGCTAACTGTGCATGAAATTGCAGTGTTAGGAGATATTGACCAGATGTTTCAATCTCAACAAATAGCTTGTTATGTGACTGAGTGAAAATATCTTTGCTGCTTTGATCACATACACCTTGAAGGAAGGGGTAATTTAATAGAAGCTGTCATAGTTCATCATTGTCAATAAACTTTGACTTGACCTTTGCCTTACATTTTTGATGTTGCTGCCGATAGATATTGATGGGCAGATGTTTACTGCCTTAAGAGATTTTGTTTTTTATAAGGTGTATGCTGGAAATAGTATAAAAGCAAGATTTTTTCAGTTCTTTTCTGTCTTTAGTTATTAGTTGGCACACTTCTCTGCCAATTTTTTAGAATTTCTGGGCAAATACATTGGAGTGATGTTGCTTCTGCTGAGGAGCCGTGTGGTTTTCCTTTCCTCGCCTTTCTATTCCACTTCTAATTTCTACTGTGCATTTCTGAGATGATTTTTTTTTGGTTCATACACAATATATTTTTCTGCGTTTTCATAACCGGAAATGATAGGTTTTCTACAATATCGTAGTTCATTTCCCAACTTACACAGTTACAGACAGTGGTAGTTGGAGAGATTGTATTACTTGTATACAAGTCACATAATTATTTGCTCCTTCCACTGTGCTTTTGTTGTGTATTCTCATTGCTAAAATAATGAATAAGAATATACCTATTAACATCAGACTTTCTCACTGACCCATGGGGACTTTTTCCCTATGAAAAAGCAGTAATGAGAGTACTTTGTTAGTGCTTGGTGACTCAGATCACCTGAGCCTAAAAATAAAATAAAGAGCGATTTTAAATGTATAGTAAATGTTGAATAATTTTAAGTCTCAATGATTATTGTTTCAGCTCAACTTAGGTAGTCTGTTTTTTTAAGCTGAACCTTTATTTTGCATTTGATTAGTTCAGTTTTTCTTAAGCTACCAGAGGGAAAGAATTTGTAGTTTGTGATAGAAATGATAATGTGGCTTTTAATTATGATGAATAAAAGGATGAGTGAAAATTCCTTTAAACTGAAGTCTGTTAAATTATTGATTTGGACCTTCTTAAGTGTACCATCAAATATATCTGACACATAATATGTAAATAAATTTGACTATATGTTCTCTGAATTATAATTTTGAAGACATTTCTAGAAGGTTTTTTTTTTTAAATACAGTTCATCTTTTAAAAATTCTATAAAATAGAATCAAGATGGTGGAATAGGGTAAGGACACGTTTAAATGGACAGAGAAACATTTAATCAGAATGAAGCAGAGAGGACATATTTCAGGAAATAGTAAAGGACAGAACAACAGCAGAGGGGTACCTGTAGACTGACTGACACAGGAAAGCAGCAGGCTCCTGACTTCAGATCAGCTCAGCTCTGGCCATTGTGGCCACTTCTGGCGTGAATCATCACACAGAAGGCCTTTCTCTCTGTCTCCCCTTCCTTCTGTAAATTTAACTTCCCCAAAAGAATAAATAAATCTTTTTTAAAAAATTTTAATTTGTTTCAAGCTTAAAGAAAGACTTGATATGTATAAACAGTAAACTTAAAGGTCAAGCAAGCAAGTCTCTTTAGTCACTGTGAAAGTCTGAGTTAGGTCCTACTTCCATGTTCCATAAAGCTCCTACTATTTGTATTATTTTTTGTAATAAATAATAACATGCATTCGCCTATAATTTTTATATACCCTTAAACTAAGCTTTATGAAGAGACCAGTGTGGCTTTCCTGTTGATTTGTTTATTTCACAAATATTTATTATCTGCATAGAAGCAGGCATCGTTCTAGATTTGGATGCATAACCTCCAGCTATTTCAAAGAAGCCAAGAAATCATTCTGTTAAATAGGAAATTAAATGAAATTAGTTTTATTATGGGAGTGATACATAACACATTAACATACTGTATGATGTTCATGAAAATCTTGCTTAAGTGAGAACCAAAAGTGGAAATCTCAAAGCAAAACAAAACAAAACACAAGGGAGAATAAAGTAGTGAAACACTGTATTCAAGAGTGTTAATGCCTTGGGATGAAGTTACAAAGATGGCGAATGGTTCCATTAAAAAGTTGTTTGTGCTTGAATTTTGCTTAAGTGTTTGGGGAGCTGCTGAAGGACATTTTTGGAACATCACACAGAGTACAGTGGAAAACAGAATTGTAGTCAGGGAGATGAGTTAAAAAGCTCATGCAAATGGTTTTGGATTTGGGAATAGAGTGCGAAGTGACTGCTAATGGGTATGTACAAGTTTCTTTGTGAAGTCATGAAAATATTTTGGAGTTAGCAGTAAAGGTTCCACAGGCTTGTGAATGTATAGAAAGCATGTGAAGTGCCCAGTGTAAGTGGTAAATATTATGGTACATGAATGTGTTTCAGTGGAACAATTATTAAGGAAGCTTTTAAAGTAATCTAATTAGATTATGGCAACCTGCACTAATGTAGTGATAATGGAGCAGAAGTATAAATGTCTAGGTTTCATAAACAAAATGGTGTTCCTTGGGTGTTTGCATACCCAGGTCAATCCTCTGAAAAACAAATCCATGCTTAAAACAAGTGAGGGTCTTGGTATTTAAGTGGTGATTGATGCTATGGAAGTAAATTAGATCATACCCCAGGAATTTGTGTAGGATAAGGACGAAAGGTAATTTTTGCATCCAGACTTAAGAAGCGCAGATGTAGAGAGGCCAAAAAAGACAGGAAGAAAAGCTGCTTTATCCATTATTAAGTACATTAATGTCCAACGAATAATAGGTGGTCAGAAAATGATTACATGAGTAGAGACTAAAAATTCTTTTTAGCACATCTCAGTGCCCTGTTATTATCATCATCCTAAGTACCCTGTTACAGGCGCTGCCTTGAGCACTTTGCGTGCATTCTCTTATTCAGATCTCACAGTAATTTTCTGGAAATATAATCCCTAATAGAGTACATAATTTACCCTAATATTACTAGGTAAACTTTTATATGTCCAAATCTTGTACTTTCCCTGCTGGGTTAAAGTTTCCCAAAATTTGTTCTGAGCAAAAGATATTCACAGGTTGTTACTCGTAAAAATTAAGGGTATTTTTGGTAATAATAATATCAGTATTATTAGAAGTAAGTTTTTTATTAATACACTCTTTTCCAGGAGGAAAATGCAGCAGGAGCGGGGCATATAATACATTAGTTATTGAGGAAGAGTGGATTAATAGCTATGAAAATCTTGTGTCTCACCCTGTCGCACTTGGTTGTATTGCAGTCAATTTAATCCTTCAAGCTATGTGATATATGTTATTTTCCTAATTAATGCACTTTATCTTTGATTTCATCATCACACTTTGTCATCAGCCTGTTCTTTCCCAGTTTTGCCATTTAATTTCTCATAGTTGTGCCTTACAGTGTTCCTCAAATGTCTTACTGAGTCTTTTGTTATAAAATTTCCTGTCTTTACCTTACCTTGCAACTGTTTTAGTTTCTAGGTGTGATACATCTGCCTTCAATTAGCAAATGTTTTAAAGTATATGGCATTACTTTATTTTATTTTACTCTCACTAGTTCTCTCTTAAGCCACTTTGTTTAAGCACAATACTTTTGTTGCCTATCCTGTGTGCTCCTGGGACCCTTGTGTCTGACAACATCTGTCAGACACAAAATAATCCACTGGCTCCAAATGTTTCAGTTGTGATATTGAGTGGCTGTAATCCTCCCACTAGCATCATATAATCTGAAAACCTGCCTTTGGATGATTTTTGTGATTAAGAGCAAATACTCTACAAAAGTACATGTGAAACAGGAAGTGAGTATAATGACCAGACGTCATGATTCCAGTTTTTGGGAATTTTGCACATCCAATGGAATCTAAATTATTAGGAAACAAATAGTTTTGGTTGAAATTCATTATTTAGTAAATGAAATTTCTTTTGTCTTAGGGGCAGTTTGATAACATTTTTAAATCAGGAACAAAGGCATGTGCTATGCTCTATGCCCATATTTTTAATTCATAACTCTTTGAAAATCATACTCATCATCAAAAACAAGAGTCTGGAAGCTGCAATAAATCTTTCCTTTTTTTTTTTTTTTTTTTTGCTACCTTCTTGCATTACCAGTTATGTCTAGACTAAATGAAGTCTTTAGGTGAAGTTTTCTTCTTCTCCAATTAGGTGTAGCAGCAGTACAGCTAGAGATCTTTCATGTTTCCTGTAAAACTGATGTAAAGGTAATAAATAGGTACCACATACTGAACTGAGGTTCCCATCTTGTTAGTCTGCTTTTGATTCTTAACCAGATCGGAATATCATAGGTGGTGTTATGTGCATTTTTCCTTGGAAGAAACTGGGATGTAACTGTTAATTTCTCCTGGCTTTGACCTCTCCTAATTCATTTTCCTGTTACCACTGATTATACAATCCACTCTTTTTGGTATCCTTAGAAGTCCTGTTGAGATTCTGATTGGTATTGTGCTGAATATATTACTAATTTTAGGGAAGACTGTGTGCAGAGCTTAGCCTTCCATTTAAATAAGTTGGGTTTTTCTGTGTACTTAATTTTAGGGGTTAAATTTGTCCCTGTATATATAGATTTTAATTTTTGAAGTTTTCATAAATGGTATGACTTTTGTAGTTTTACTTTACCATTTTTAAATATTTATTTTATGTACTTGAAACGCATATGATAGAAAAGAGAAAAAGAGATCACTTCTCAAGTGGCCTTGGTGGCCATGGCTGAGCCAAGTTCGGGAGCCTAGAACTCCGTCTTGGTCTCCCATGTGGGTGTCAGAGACCCAGATGCTTTTGCCGTTGTCTGGTGGCTCCTTTATGTATTATCAAGTTTGATTTATAAATCAGGCACATAAGAGATTACCTACAGCAGTAATAAAATACAATTGTAATAATATAACATATATACTATAATAAAATTGCTGCTATCATGAATGCTCCCCTTTGGGTCCATTTTGTCTTTTAAATAGGTTAATTTTACAAAAGCACTTTCATATTACAATGCTCTGGTTACAACAGAATACTTACAAAATTTTTTTTTTACAATCTTTACATAGTTAATTAGGGCACAGAGGTTCAAGGGCTACAGGAAAGTGGGTAAGACTGTTATTTCCACATTTTTTTCTGTTTCTGGGGTAAAGAGGGTGATAAAGGGAGAAGCCCCACTCAACCTCCCAACCCATCCTAGGTCCCTGATGTGCGGCATGCTCTGAGGGTCTTACTCAAGTGGTTTTGATAGTTCAGTGGTTATGAATTGCTGCCACTCTCACCATACCAAGCACAAGGAAGTTGCTGCAGAATCCACTGGTTGGCATGGTCCATCTTAGAGTCTCCGTTTGTCCTGTTTTTCACTGCCTACATATGGCTGGGGTAGTTGATTCTGTCCTCTGTTTTGGTGCCAGGGATCCTCTGCATGTTCCGATAGACTGCCATATCCTCCATGTGCACATGGTGACAGAATATTTTTATTTGTGTTGTTTTATGTTTGTTGACATGAGTTTACAGTAGATATACCTCAGTAGAAATGATAGTTACTGTATCATATTCCTACACTTTTCTCTTTGTTCCTTCTTTGTTTTTTCTTTTTAATTTTATTTTACAAAGAAACCATATTTGTTAGAGGTATTAGTAGAAAAACTAGCATGAAAAACTAGTTGAACTATATTTATCTGGAACTTTATCACATATGCAGATACTCTTATTTTTTAAATTGTATTTTTGACCATGTTTACAAAATTGAGAAAGATGTCTACCCACGTAGACCACTGATTAGAGTGGAAAACATCAAGGAATAGGGAAAAGACAATTATACAGCTGTCTCCAATCTCCTTTTTTTCTTCCTGTATCCAGGGGAACAGGGGAGGGAAGGGGAGACACCATACCCAGCATCCTACCTGCCTCAGTACTTGGGAACTGGGGCACAGACGTGATGTCATCCCAGGGTTGCAAATGTGGCGCATGTTCCGAGGACACTGCTTGAATGGTTTCAGTAGTTCTGAGATGCTGTTGATTATGTTGTTCCAAGGTTGAGGAAATTCTTTCAAGGTCTGTTGGCTGACATAGTCCACCCTAGCATCTCCAGGCACTTGCTGTCAAGGCTTGGCTGGAAGAGTTGTCCAATTTGTTCTGCCATCAGTGCTCTGCTATGGTACTAGATGTCCTCTACAGGCCATATCCAATGAACTACCATATCCCCCATGTTCATCTGGGCATGCTGTCCACTGTACCATCTTCAACATCTTCAGCACCAAAGCCTACTGTCTTTAAGTCCACGCCTTATAAGCGCCGGGACCCCATATGGGTGCCTGTTCTGATCCTGGAGGCCCTACTTCCCATCCAATTCCCTGCTTGTGGCCTGAGAATGCAGTTGATGATGGTCCAAACCCTTGGAACCCTGCACCCACATGGAAGATCTGGAAGGAGCTCCTGGTTCCTGGGTTCAGATCAGCTCAGCTCCAGCCGTTGAGGGCAGTTGGAGAGTGAATCAGTTAATGGAAGATCTTCCTCTCTGCCTCTCTTCCTCTCTGTAAATCTGACTTTCCAATAAAATAAGATAAATCTTAAACAAACAAACAACAATTAAATAAAAAAAAACTAAGGAGGATTCTGACTCATACACTCCACGTTCAGACCACAAATCTGGTGATTTTTCCCCCATGATTGTATTCTGAGTTCAGTGGCCCAGTTACGAGGGTCTCCAATGAAACCTCATTTGAGGTGACCCCAGATCTGACTCCTGTTTTCTTTCTGTTCATTTACCATTTTGTGTAAGTTCATTTCTTTTATACTCAGAAAGTCTCAAAGGTGATTTTGCTAGATCTATCTCTTTGTCATTTGACTTTGAATTTGCTAGGTGTTAAGTAGTTGAAACAAAATAAGTGACACAATCAGAATTGCTTTTAAGTGTTGAACCTATGAAGAATTTGGACCTGTTATGAAATTGAGTTGTTCAACTCGGCAAAAAGAATGCATTTCAAGGATATTTGCTTCTGAAATTCATTTGAGTGAAACATGAGAATTGTAGTTAGAATTTGAACACTACTTAATTTTAAAAATACTCTATTGCACTTGAGCATATCAACTTTATTAATTACTACAACAAGTACAGCAATAAAAGTTTCAAACAGTGAAAAATACAATTAACCTCTATTGTTTATATGCTAGATACTATGGTCAATAAGGAATGTACATCCTTTTATTGTTCCGTTTAAAATTATTAACATTAGATCTATATTTATAAGTATAAACCTCTGTTTAAAGATGAGGCATAGACATTTCAAATTACATGTTCTTACTCCTTAAACAATTGGCAGAAGTTAGATTTCAAAATCAAGTTTTTAAGATATTCTGAACTTTTTATGGTATCATCGTAATATTTAAACTGGGAGCCAGTATCATTTTCCCAACTGAAGCCAGCATTTTACTCCAAACCTGTGTTACTTTTCCTCCTGAATCCTTAACCTATATGCGCTTTTTCTCTCTGAAATGCAGTAGAAGATTGTATGTGATTGTAAATATCAATCTTATTATCATAAATGCTATGACAGAATGACATTCTATTCATAGCAACTGTGGTTGCTTGCAAGGCATCCTTTTTGTGACACTATCCATGGCAGAATTCTGGATGATGTGTACCATTTTATGACCCATGAAATAATTTATGTTCCTATTTTTCAGTGGATGATTCAGCAGCCGCACAAGGCAGCTACGTTTTTCGGATGCATTGGGGTCGATAAGTTCGGGGAGATCCTGAAGAGGAAAGCTGCCGAAGCCCATGTGGATGCTCATTACTACGAGCAGAGTGAGCAGCCAACAGGCACTTGTGCTGCATGCATCACTGGTGACAACAGGTCAGTGTGATTCCAGAAACAACACTCTGTTAATTAGATAGTCACAGTGGTGAAGTTTGAATTATAACTTGAGTTTGGAATTTGTACTCCATGTTTATAATCACTTTCAGTGTTCAACAACCCTTCTAACTTACACAGATTGCTCCCTTTTTTGATTTAAAATTTACTTTGGTTGAACCTGCTGTTGAATTTATTAGGCACATCCGAATGAAAGTTCTTGTAATTATGATCAGAAAAGAATAATTTTTTTTCATAATTTGCTGTAATTAGCTTGTTTCCAAAATAGGATTCAAAAGACTGTTCTTTTTATCACATCCAGAGAATGGAATATTGGTTTAAAAGGCAAAGACATTAGAACAGAGAATGTGGTCCAGGGGCCCCCAACTCAGTCTCAGACTGTAATGGATGGAAGCAACTCATGATGCTATCAACTGGGAATTCAGCATCTGGATAATGCATTGTAGAAGAAGCAAAACCTTATGGCTGTATTGATGACACCACTAGACAAGGTTATTGGGCAGATATTATTTTCATAAATAAGATATACTCAAACTAATTCCAAAACATTAATTAGATCAGTAAATGAAGAATTGGCAAAATATTTAGAAACACAAAGATCAAGAGTTGATTTCTCTCATATGTTCAATTTTTCAGCATTGATACAATACAGACACACCTTGATCTGAATATAGTTATAATCTTGTTGTGCAAAAAGTATCTACTTACTCAGAATGTGATTGGAGAAGGGTGTGAAAAGTCAGGGGAGTCACAGCAAGAAGGTCATCTGGCTAGACTTGTTAGTGTCCATCAAAAAGAAAAATAATAGAAAGTGACTGTCCCCAGTATTCATGAGCACTGTGATGTGGAAGAGTCCCTCCAGGGAGCTGGGAAGATCTCCATAGTTAGTGGCAGCGATTTGGATACGAACATCCCTGCATTACTGTCTATGTTAATGTACCACAAACAAATAACACGCAATACATTTCAAAGAAGATATTGGCTGGTACACTAGGAATATTTTTTAATCCAAAGGATTGATTGAATTATTTCTGTTGGGAGTTTTGTGTGCTTTGAAATAGTATTTATTCTATAGGAAATGCAAAGTTGAGTAGGTCACTATTATTAACATTTGACATTCATTTAGTAAAATATCATTGCTCTTCAATTATTTGGAGAGGACAGAAATATGTTTCAGAATTGGTTTGGAAATTTACATATGCTGAATTTCTCACCCGTATAGAAGTTATTTATAATAATAATAATAGTATCAATATCAACGGTCTTCATTGTTACTTTTCCCTCAGAATTTCAGCAAACTGCAGAGACCAAATGATTGCATTATTTTACCAGAAATTTTCAAGCCAAATAGTGTCACCAGTTTTACTAAATGAAATTTAGTTAGTTTTGTTGTCTTGTGAAACTTAAAAAGTATAGCAAAAAATTATTACTGTATCAAAATCATTTTCAGATTTTCCTTTAACCTCAATTTTTTGTGTAGGCAAATTTTATGATTTTAACATTACAATAAATAAAACCACTCATTATTCAAATTTTGACAATTGCTGGTTGAGGTCTTTGTCTTTCAATTTTCTTAAAACTTTTTAAAATCTGTGCCCAGCACAATAGTTTAGCAGCAAAGGGCCTCACCTTGCATGTGCCGGGATCCCATATGGGCGCCGGTTCTAATCATGGTGGCCCTGCTTCCCATCTACTCCCTGCTTCTAGCCTGGGAGAGTCGAGGATGGCCCTTGGCCTTGGGACCCTTCACCCACCTGGAAGACCTAGAGGGGGCTTCTGGCTCCTGGCTTCGGGTTGGTTCAGCTCCAGTCATTGCAGCCACTTGGGGAGTGAACCATTGAATGGAAGATATTTCTCTCTGTCACTTAATCTCTCTGTGAATCTGACATTCCAATAAATAAATAAATAAATATATTTTTTTTAAAAAAAACTTATTTTAATTTGCATTTCTGAATTTTTCCCATTAACAAAGCATGGCTCAAGTTTTGTGTAGAACACCACTCAGGCTAGAGTAAAATTGCCACATTGTTTTGGTATGCTAAATTGCTAAAGAATGTTTCAGGTAATACTATGGATCCCTGATGTTACAGGCATAATTTTATACTAAAATTATTAATTTAGTGATCAGCATTGTTCAGATGACACTGCAAGTTAGAAACTGCAGAGTAACTCTCAACTCATTGTCTGAATTCTGAAACCTAGTACAGTTGGAAACATTGTTTTAGTTAGGAGCTATTAACCTTTCCTCCCATCATCTGAACCCAAAATCAAGATGTTTGGTTATAATGCAATATTTTTCTTGATCCAAGATACTAATCTTCAAACTCAGAATTAGGTATACTGGGATGGTGGGAATATCTATGGTTTTTATTGTTAAATAAGCTGTAGTTTACTATCAACAGTAGGGAAAAGAAAGCTATTTGTAGAATGAAGTGAGTAGGATTCTATGCAGTGGCATTCTGGCTAATTCTCCACTTATGGTGCTAGCATACCATATGAACACTGGTTCTAGCGTTGGCTGCTCCACATCCTATCCAGCTCTCGGTTTATGTCCTGAGAATGCAGCAGAGGATGGCCCAGGTCCTTGGGACCCTGCACCTACGTGGGAAACACAGAGAGGCTCTTGGCTCCCAGCTTCAGATCAGTGCCTCTCTGGCTCTCAGCCTTTTAAAAGGGGGAAATGAACCAGCCAATGGAAGAACTAGGTGTCTCCTCTCTCTGTCAAATTTACCTTTCAAATATGAATAAATAAATCTCTTTAAAAAATGGGTAGACACTTAGAAAAGCCAATAGGCATACTATGTTAGAGTGCTTGGTTCAAGTCCTTTACTCTTCTGTATCCTGATCTCGTTTTCTTCCCCTCCCTCCTGCCCTTTCTCCCTTCCTCTTTCTCTCTCTATTATTTTACATGTTATTTACATAGTTGATTGGGGTGGTAAGGTTCCAGGGTTAGGGAAACGTGAATGTGATCATTGTTTCCTTCTGATGTGCACCCTTCAGGCAGCAGGTGATGGCTCAGGTGCCGAGTTCCTGACACCCATGCAGAAGATCTGGGTTAAATTCCTTGCTGAGTTAAGCTCCTGGCTTTGGCCTGGCACAGCTCTGACAGTTGGGGCTAGTTGGGGAGTAAGACAGCATGTCAAAGGTCTCACATCTCTCTACTTCAAATAAACTGATAACTAATTAAAATTGAAAATAAAGTTTTGACAATACCAGAAGTATTAACTTTTATGTAGCAGCTATTTCTCCCAAAATTTTCCTGAGATCATGATTACTCAAATATTTTTATAAATGAGAACTGAGTTTTCTGAAGTTTATACTGTACTTATTTAACTTATGAATGTATTATACCTGTGACTCTGTATTTTTCTTTAATTGAGCATATGTGGATATATCATTTACTGGCAAATTGACATATATGTAAATAATTTTTTTAAATATTCTCTTCCTTTTTAACAGAGGAACTAAACATTAGCAACATCTCAAAACCATAACTGTTACCTTTCTGCTAGAAAAATTTAAAATTGGTAGTTTTATAAATTAAGTCAAAATGAGGAATAAGAGTGTTTTACAAATTTATAGAAAATGTAAATGATTATTAAGTTTGGTGTTAGAATGTGTTGAAATAATGTATATGCTACTTTTAACAGAATTTTGAGCAAAGTTTCCTACAGCTACCAGCCCAGGGAGTTTTCAGCTATAGAAACTAATAGCTAATTGATTCCAGTCCTTAAAATGTAATAACTTGCAAATTAACTCTTCGTAGTAAATGTGGTCTACATTTATATGTGTGTTTTGTAAAATTACTCTCATACTTGACTTTTAAAACATTAAATAATCAATTAGAGTATGTTGATACTTATTTTTACATTTTTCCATTGTAAAAAAAACAAGGAATGTTCATGTGCCTTGATTTCCTGCTTTAGAATTACTTGGTAGTTTTATTTCTTTATTTTGAACTACTAAAATATAATAGATGATTTTATTTAATCTTAAAATAAAATTCACATTCCAAATGCCAAATACCAGCTGTTCTTTCAAATATGGAAAGTTCTCAAAGCAAAATTAATGTTATTTGTATTTCTTAAAATATCATTAAAATCAGTTTTGAAAAATTAAAATTTAACTATAAATGAAAAGTTACAAAAAGCATATCATGAGAAGTATATGACAGCTAAAATATAAGTAAACTCTTTTCTTTGGTTTAGGTCCCTTATAGCTAACCTTGCTGCTGCCAATTGTTATAAAAAGGAAAAACATCTTGATTTGGAGAAAAACTGGATGTTGGTAGAAAAAGCAAGAGTTTGTTATATAGCAGTAAGTATTTAATAGATTTTAATTGTTGGCTGCTAAATGTTTTTAAATAATTGTCTTTTATTTACACTGTGAGTCATTTACCCATTTCAAAGCATATTAGATTCACTATTGTTAATATTGAGCAGAAATGTCATTTCTAGGTGAATAAAACTTTGTGTTAGCTACCTTCAACTCATCATCTTTGGAGATTCTACATTTGTGCTTCTCAGCCATGCACAGAATTCTGTGCCATTGAATCAGTTTCTTACTATTTTTAAAATAATTTTTAGGCAGCATTGTGAATGATACATGCATTGTGTGAAAAAAATATTAGTAGTTTAAATATTCACTGCAAACTGTTTGAGCTTTATTTGCCTAAAAGAAATCTTAATTGCTATTTATTCCATAGTAATTACCATGACACCTTTTAATTTAATATTTCAGAAACATTGATCATGACAAATCTCTTAAATCTGCAAATAAGGGCAGCATGTAATTTGAATTATTAAGTCTTCTGACATAAAAATAATTGGTTAAGAATTCTTTTCTAAAATAGGACTGTACTAAAAATTGCCCTTAATTAATCACCTCATGATTACCTTGTTTTTATTTAATAAGATTTAAATGTGGGCTGCTCACAAATAAGTAGATACCTATGAAAAATTGAAAGTTCCTCATATGCATATAATATGTGGTTTTGGTGTAACAGCTGCTTCCATTCCACTACCTGGGCTGTGTGAAACAGCTGGTAAGACATGTAAAAATTGATTATTCAGTAGAAACATATTTATTGAAAATATAATTATTTTCTTCAGCTGTGTTAATGTCCGCTACAGGCTGTTCATGCACACTGCTGTAGGCTTTACAACACTGTTATTGATTCCTCTGTAAAGCAAATCTCATGCCCACTTTATTACTGCCAAGTAAGTGCTTCCAATGAGAAGATTATATGATGGAAAACTAGGCTATGTTTTCTATGAGTATTTGAGAAAAACATGTTTAAGAATTAAAATTTTTTACTTTATGTTCTTTCCATTTTATTTTTCAGTGTGGATGCATTTTTCATTAAAGCCTTGGTGTAGTGCAATTTCTGAAATGTGTTTATGCAGGGGAATTTATGTACTGTTTCAAACCATCTTAAGTTTGAGTGTCTGATTTTCAAGGAGCACATGGTTTAACATTTGGTGTGATTTAAGGATATTTTTTATGTTAACTGTGAGAGATATGTTGTGATAAAAAAGAATTTTAACTTGATGGTTAAAGTTATCTGTACTTGAGCATAAAGTAATTTAATCCTGAATTACGAGTCTACCTGAAACAGATTTCACAAACTTAATGATTTTATAGTATGAAAACCATCTCTGGGTCAGTGGAATTGTTATGGAACAAAAGCTCTAACTTCCAAATAACTGATGATTATATTAATTAAATACCGCAACTCATCTGTTCAAATTTAGTACATTGAATTTTTATTACTGGATTGAATATTTGAAAGTCAATTTTGTGTAGAGAAGAGTGATTGATTTTGATCAGATCAATAAGGAAATTTGGTTAATTTGAGACTGGTGTTGTGTATTCATCCAGAAGGAATAACAAAATTTTTTCCAGTTGATATCTCTGATAATGACTGAGAGCTCTTTGCTTATTTTGGCAATTGTATAAGAAGAATGCTTCTTTACACTGCCAAGTCAGTCTATACTGTGCTCAGTGCTTGGATCATTTCAGAACAGCTCTAAAAATAGTAAATTCATGTTGGATTCCTATAGGCTCTATGCTCAGTTTATGTGCAGCAATTATTTGGCTAACCACTAAGAGTATAATTCTTAATCATTAAAATTTGTGACTCTTTTTGTGAAGTTTAATGTTATTCCCGCAAACAAGATGAGGTCTTGGAAATTCTACTTCTAAAAAAACTCTTGATCTAATGAAGCAAAGTGCATAATTAAGACTTCTGTTATATATAATAAACCAGCTTTACACACTCAACTCTGTTTTTTCCCAGGGCTACCAATATTCATCACCATTAGGAAAATTGAAAACATTGTATCAGTTTTTTCACGATGAATACATAGAGCAATGTATTTCTCAACAGAAAGCTGAGATAGAATATGACCCTTATGTTAAAGAAAGTGCTAAAGTTTGTTTTGTTTTTAGTCTTTTGAAGCAAGTATGTCATTTATGCTTTGTAAACTTAGTTTTTTTCCGTATTTAGACTAGTGTGTCAAATTCTTTTTTAGCAAGTGAGTAGAAACTACTGGTGATGGTGACTAGTTATGTCTTGAAAATGTCATTCGTAGATGTTCTTACCTTAGAATTAGATTGGCTTATATCTTCCTTCTGTCTAAAAAACGATGTTTCGTAAGTTAGAATTCTTAGACTGACATTTAGGAAAGTCTTAGGAAAACACATTAGGATATTGGAGCCATTTAATTTTCTCAACTATGAACCTTTCCAAGCTCTGATACAAAATTTGAGAGAAGTAATACTTAATGTTTCATCATGCTTTTTGGTATTGGTAAATTACCACTGTATTTTTTACAGTATGCATGTTCTATAATTGTATTTCATATAGTCTTAATTTTATATGTAAATGAGGAATGCTTTCTTCTAGCAATTATTTTATCACACCTGTCACCTTTCTTTATAGTTTATATTGATTATCCATTGATTACTTGCTTTGAATTACCATAATTTTTTAAACAGGAAGGACTCATCACCTCCCTTCTTGAATTTTTATTTGTGTCCTATTGCTCTTATAAAAATATAAAACGATGACCACTTGTTTGGTTTATATTTTGTATAACAAATATTTTATACATTGTCTTTTAGACTTAGAGCACATTTTCTTAGATTTTTTAGGAAATCTAAGGTCAGGTATATTTTTTGTTTCTGTTCCTTAGTATTTCCTTTTTATTTTTTATAAGATTGACTTATTTATTTAAAAAGCACAGTTAGAGAGGTGTCGGGAGTGACAGAGAGAATCAGGTGTGCTCCATCTATTCTCCAAATGACCACAGTGACCAGAACTGGTAGATAGCCAGGAGCTCGGAATTTCTTCCCAAGCTCCCCCAAGATGCAGCTGGGATGGCCCTCCACTGTTTTCCCAAGTAATCTGCTAGAGTGAATTGGAAATAGGGGAGTCGAGATTCAAGCTGGTACCCATTTGGGATGCCAATCCACAGGTGGCAGCTTTGGCAGCTTTACCCAGTATGCCATAAGAAAACTGCTTAGTGCTGTTAATTTCTGAGTATTGATATAGCTGTATCTCAAAGATTTTGATATTTCATGTTTTCATTTTTTAATAAATTTTTAAAGATCCATTTTATTTGAAAGGCAGATTTACACAGAGAGAAAAAGCAAGAGATAGAGATGTTCTATCTGCAGATTCACTCCCCAGATGAGTACAACTAGGAGCCTAGAGCTTCTTTTGGGTCTGGCATGTATGACTTGGGCTATCTTTCACTGCTTTCCCAGGCATGGAGAGTCAGATCAGAAATAGAACAGCCAAGATTCAAAATGGCACCCATATTGGATGCTGGCCACAAGTGGAAGCTGAACCTATGGCGCCAGTCCTCATGTTTTTATTTTTACCCAGGTTGCAAAATTTTGTTTCGCTTTTTACAAGTACTTTGACTAGTGGATTTTAAATGCCCCGATACTTTAATTGCAATTTTCCTGAGATTTTCTTTTTTCTATAATTGCGTATTTGTATATTCTTCTGAAATTTTATTTCATTAAGATTTAAATTCTGTTATTGTGTGTATATAAAGTATAGGATTCTTTGAACCATTTGTTAATGTGTCCCAGAGAATATACTGTATTCTAAATGTTTACTGTGTCTGATATTAAAACAGCCAGTGAAGTCATGTTTTGGTTATTGGTACTATGGAATCTTTTCCTTTCTTTCAGTACTAACCTGCTTGTCTTTTGTTATATTTCACTACAAAATGACAATGTCTGCCTTTTTCATTTGACTGTTTATACTTGTTTCCACTTAATGCAGCTGCCTATTTGGTTAAATTTGAGTCATCATCTTAGTATTTGCTTCCTGTTTGTCCCATCTGTTCTTTTTCCTCTTTTTTCTTTGTCTTGCCCTCTTTTGTGTTAATCTAGTGCTTTCTTGTGCAATAGGCTGTAGTGTATTTCTTTCACTCATCACAATTTGCCTTCAAGTAATATTATATGATTTCAAATAAATGTAAGATCTTTATATAATAATAATTGACTTGCGTTTCATCTTTCTTAGCCCTTATGACTGTGTTGTTGCTTTTGGGTGGGCCTGGGGGAAGACGGTCAGGGAGCAATAGACACTTGGCCACTCTGCTGATTCATTCCCAAATGCTCACTACGGTCCAGGATGGACAGGACTGAATGTGAAATCTAAGTTTCCAATTTAATGGGAATAGACCCTACTTCTTGATCTACTACCTGCTACGTCCCAGGGTATATATTTGCTGGAAGCTGGAATTGGGAGCAGCTCTTACACTTAACCCTAGTCTCAGTGATATGGAATACAGCCATTCCAAAGCACTGTCTTAATATATATTAGACAGTGAAAATATATTACCATAGTTTACCTTTTAGGTTTTTCATTGTGTACATTTAAAAACGGCTTTTTTACAAAATTCACAAAGCATACAACAGAATAGCTCATGTGTTAAAAACACTGTAAACATGGTTATTGTTTTTGTTTAAATTGCCAAGTGACTTCCATAATAAAAGCAAGAAAGCATGTATTTTCTCAGGTAATTTTCTTTTCCAGTATACTTCATTCCTTTTGCTTAGGCCCAGAATTCCATCTGGTATCAGTTTCCTTCTGCTAAAGGGCATTCTTTAACATGTCTTATGTTTGGATCTGCTAGTGATAGATTCTTTAAGCTTTCATATGTTTTGAAAACATCTTTGATTCACCTTCATTTCTGAAATATTTCTTCTGCCATGTAGTTCTAGCTTGGAAGTTGTTTTTTTATAAGAAAGATATTTTTCCACTGTCTTATTTTTTGTTCTTTTCGTATGTTCTTTTCTCTTTATTATTTTGAGAGGTAGAATAACAAAGATAGATGTCTTTCAGATGCTGGTTCACTCCCCGAATGCCCACAATAGCCATGATTGGATGAGTGTAAGGACAGGAGTCAGGAATTCCATCCAGGTCCAAATTATCACTTTGTTCTTGATGACAAGGTTAAAAACATAATTCGGGTACATCATGGTTTTCGTCTTTATTTGAATGCAGAATGGCACAGAGCATGGAGATAGAAATCATTTAATACTGGTTTATTCCCCAAGTTACTGCAACTGCCAGCTCTGTCCTGATATCCCATGTGAGTGGCAAGGGCCCAACTAATTGACCATCTTCTGCTCTCCCAAGCAGGTAAGCATGGGAGCTGGAACAGAAGTAGAACAGCTGATACTTAAGCTGGCACTCTAAATACATGGTGTTGCTAAGGCAGGTGGTACCTCAACATGCTGTCCCACACAAAGTACCCAGTAAAACACATTTTATATACTTAGTTTTTATTCCCCTCTAGCTTTGCTATTTTCAAGATTCCTGTTTGGAGCCAGGATTGTGTTATAGCAGGTAAAGCAGCCACCTGTGTGACATGCAGTATCTTTTATGGGCAGCAGTTCATGTCCATCTGTTCCAGTTCCCAGGTGGAAAACCTGGAGGAAATTCTTGGTCCTGGCTTTGTCGTGGCTCAGATTTAAACGTTGTGTCCATTTGGAGAGTGGAAATCTCTGTCTCTTTGACTTTCACATGTTACTAATTTTGATCAGTTTGGTAATGATGTGATTTGAGATATTGTATCTTTTTTGTACTTGGATGGTTCTTATTAGATGTTTGGGTTTGTAATATTTATTATGTTTGAAATACTTTCAGGCCTTATTTCTTTTGCAAAGTTACCCTTTAGGTAACTTGAGCCTCCTTAGGCTAGTTAATTCTCTTTCATAGCTTATTGATACCCTGTGTTTTCTTTCTTCTTCTTCTTTTTAAATTAACTTATTTGAAAGACTCAGAGAGACAAAGAAAACTTCCACCCATTAGACATTTCCTAAATGGCTACAGCCAGGAGCCTGAATCTTGAGTTATTCTCATGGGCAGCAGGAGAACAAACACTTGGGCTATCTTTCACTGCGTTCCCAGTACATCAGTAGGTTGTGAGATGCTGAACTTGAACAAACGCTGAAGTGGAATGCCCGTGTCACAGCCAGCAGCTTAATCAACTATACCATAATGCCGGCCCCTGCTACACTCTACTTTTCCCATTACCTTAGGCTTCAAATTTTTTTCTGATTTTTGTTTGTTTGTTTGTTTGTTTGTGAGAATTGTATTAGGACCTTTTTTCCTTATTTTTACTTAACTTGTGTACACATAGAGCCCAGTTAAAATAACTTTTGATGACCTCCTTTTTAATTTTGCCGTAGAAGTGTATGCCAATTCTCAAACTGGTTTGAGGGTCTCCTCGTTAGCAGTTGTACTTTTCCTGCCTGTTTATATTCTTATAGTCTTGTTGTCCCTTATAGGTTCAGGATAAGTTTGTACTACTGTATATTCTCTTGCACTTTATCCTGACAAAATTACATAGCATAAGAAAGTACTTTCATATCTTGCTTTTATGGTTTGTTAGGTGGATCCTTGCAGTGCTTTGTCAGTGTAGAAGCCTTAAATCATGACATTTTTACCCTTAGGAACATTTGGCAATTTCTGGAGACATTTCTGATTGTGGTGACTTCAGATGATTGTTATGGGACAGGACAGGGAAATTACTATACATCTTGCAAGATATAAGATAGAACCCCCATGACAAATAATTCTCCATTTCATATTACCTTTAGAGCCAGTGTTTAAAAAACTACACACTAACCCTGACTCTGGTAGTTTCTGTTTTCGTTGACAGGAAGAGGCATCATCCCAGGTACATGTGAGCACCAGTTGCTCTTTCCTCTAATCCTTTACCCTCTTGAAACTTGGACCTAGTGAGTCTTCTTGGAGGACCCTCTGCAGAATTCCAGATCTCTTTCAAACTCTCTGAAAATACAGAGTAAAAAATTCTTTGATCTCTGAGTCCTAATTGCCCTGGCACCCACAAACACTCAGTTTTTTCTTTTCGTTTTTGTTTGTTTGTTTGTTTTACTTACTTTTATTTGCATGGCAGATTGACAGAAGGAGAGACAAAGATCTTCCATCCTTTGGTTCACTTCTCAAATGGCCACAATGGCCAGAGCTGAGCCAATCAAGCTGGGAGCCAAGTGTTTCTTCTGGGTCTCACATGTGGAGGTTTTGGGTTATCATCCATTGCCTTCCCAAGGCATAAGCAGGAGGCTAGATCGGAAGTGGAGCAGTCAGGACTCCAACCAGTGCCCGTATGGAATGCTGGCCCTTGCAAGTGGAGAATTAGCCTGTTGAGCCTCTGCACTGGTCCAAACCCTCAGTTTTATTTCCTGAATTCTAAACTCCACTTCATTGTTGTTTTCCTCCTAGTACAATTGAGTAAAAGGGGGGGAAAAAGCATTTTTCATTCTGATCTCACACCACAACAATCTACACAGAATGCTTCTGTAATCCCAAAATGTGTATTTCTCCCCACTCAGCAGCAACGGAGCACCCCTGCAGTGGTGAACACCAATCAGATGTCCCCACCAAGTTGATTTCAGTTTTCACTTTGTACCTAAGAACACTACCAGATCCCTCATATGCTCACAGTTCCCATTCTCCCACTTTAGAGGCAAACCCCACATTGTTTACATGTGTTTCTGACCAGCCAGTTATGAATCAGGGCTGACATAATCACGTCCTCAGGCTCCACTGGTGTCTTCAAGTGGCTCATAGAACTTAGTGAAACACATTTGCCAGTTTATAGGTCAATATAAGGATGATAGATGAATAGATTCAGAGTGTGCAGGAAAAAGAACAGAGCTTCCATGTCCTCTTGAGGTTTACCACCCTCCAGGAACATACACATGTTGAACTGTCAGCAAGTTGTGCAGACCCTATTTGGAAGTTTTGTGGAGGCTTCACATGGGCACAGATATCTAAATCAATGATTGTTGATGACCGGATTAGCTTTCAACCTCTCACGCCTTGTCAGAAGTGGAAATAGGGTGAGACTGAAAGTCCCAGCTCTCTAGTCCTGGTCTTTGTAGTGACCATCCCCTAACCTGAAAATACAGGGTCCATTCAGCCTTCACTGAAGTTACTGGCATGCCGAAAGATAGTGACCATTCTGGGGAGTTCTATATCAAGAAAGGAGGTGAAAATCAAATTAACTTTTTATTCTGCTTTTCTTACCATCCTAGTCTGGAAATAATCTTGAGGTAGTAATATGCTGAAATCATAGGGTTCAATTTTTTTGATCCCCATCTCTGAAAGTCATTTTTCATGCATCACATCTGGGGTTATTTTTCATTGTTTTCATTCTGAGGCACAGATTTAATCCATTTCTTCTATTTTACATTGTTATTGAAATTAATACGCTGTCATTCTTCTCAGTGATGCTCCTCATCCAGTATGTCTTTTGTTCCTCTCAGCTCCTCTTAAGAATTTCTATGATTTTAATAAATTTTATGATGATGCACCATGGTTCAGTTTTGTATTTCTTGTCCTTTGGATTTGTTGAATTCCTTCAATCTCTGGGCTTTTAGTTTTCAGTTTAGAAAATCTTATTCAAATCATCTCTCCCTATTTCCAGCTATTTTTGGGGTTTCTAGTTAATGTTAAACAAGTTGAAATGGATCAGTAGCTCGATTATACTCTTTTCGATTTTTTTCTTTTTCTCCATTTTAAATTTTTTTAAAAAAAATTTGTTTGTTTATTTATTTGCTTATTTGGAAAACAACATTACAAAGAGAGAGTCAGAAGGAAAATTTTCCATGTATGGATTCACTCCCTAAATGACCACAATGCCAGTTGCTGGCCAGGCCATAGCCAGTAGCCCAGCTCTCCATCTGGGTGTCTCACGTGTGTAGCAGTGGCCCATATGCTTGGGTCAACTTCTGCTGCTTTCCCAGGAGCATAAGCAGGGAGGTGGATTAGAAGTGAAATAGCTGGGACTCAAACTGGCATTCATAGGATGCTGGCATCATATGCAGTGCCTTTACTCACCCTGCCATAATGCCAGACTCTCCTATTTAGATTTTTGATGACTTCTGTAGTTTTCTAATAATTTCTCTTGCAGTATCTTACCTCATGTTCATCTTATCCGGTGTCTTATTTCAATCTGTAACATCCTAGTCTTCATCTCTGCAAGTTTCATTTGGAACCTTTTTCCTTCTGCTGGACATTTATCAGGCTCATGTGATCCTTGGCCACTTTTAGTGTATGGACTATAACTGTAATAATTGTTTTAATATTCTTGTCTATTGATTCTTTCCTGTGCGTTTTTTGTTCTTTTAGTACACTTGTTTCCTCCTGAAGCTCTTGCACACACTTGAATGGATACCCTCCAAGTTCTGCAGAGCATCACTTTGCAGCTCTGTTCTCTCCAAGCAGCTCCTTCCTGTCCAGTACTCTGCCTGTGCTAGCTCCCTGGCCTCCTCACTGACTGCTTGACTCTGTGTATTTTCTTCTTTCCTGTTACAGCAGCCTGGAAAATCTCTTCAGAGGACAGATTTGAACAATTACAGGGCTTACTTTTTTCCTTTTTTTTTTTTTTTTTTTTTTTGCGTTTTGCTGAGTAGTTTTTGTTCATTTTAATAGTTACTTAAGATGTGATTGTTAGATCTTTCCACTGTAACTTCATAATGGTTGCCAGTGGAAATCCTTGAGTTGATTTGGGTTTACCCTTAACTGTGATTTATCTCTTGTGTTCATTCTACATTGGTTTTTCCAGGAACATGATGATAATTTTAAATTGCAGATTGAATTATAATGAATCCTTGCTTTTCATGTCCACAAGTTTTATTTTTCCTACTTTGATCTATAAGATATCAGAAAGTAACTATCTCTGATAAATGTGTTACTGAGAATATACTGGGAAATGATGGCCCAAGAAATCACACATCATGGTGATAAATTAGCATTAAGGTTGTGTTGTGGCTGATCTAACCACAAAAATTTCTATAAAATAGAACCCAGTGTGGTACCCTAGTAGCTAAAGTACCCTGTACATGCTGGGATTCCATATGGGTGCCATTTTGTGTTCCAGCTGCTCCACCTGCCATCCAACTGCCTGCACATGGCCTGGGAAATCAATGGAGGATGGCCCAAAGTGTTGGGACTCTGTACTTGGGTGGTAGACCCAGAAGTAGCTCTTGGCTCCTGGCTATGGATCAGCTTAGCTCCGGTCATTATGGTCATTTAAGGAGTGAACCAGTGGATGAGAGATCTTTCTGTCTCTCTCTCTCTCTAATTCTGCCTTTCCACTAAAAATAAACAAGCCTTTTAAAATTCTGTAAGATATAAGGTCATCATTTTGTCATCTATAAGTAATTTTGAATGTTCTCCGTCAAGATGTAGTATTGCATTAATTAGTAGTTTTGGTAATAATCACGGTTAGCCCTATAGATTTTTAGTGTTTTGACTGCATTATGAAGACAGTAGAATTATTTCTTTTTAAAAAGATTTTTTTTTTTAATTTGAAATTCAGTAGTTCTAGATCACGAGGAAAACACATCCTCTATCTTCTCGTTTGCTGCACAAATGGTCATGGGACTGGAAAAGGGCTAGAGCCAAGCCAAAGCCAGAAAGCCATGAGCTTCTTCTGGGTCAAACACAGGGAGCCAGGCACTTGGCCATGGTTTCCTACATTCTCAGGCACATGAGCACGGAGTTGGATATGACATAGAGTAGGCCGTTCTATCTAAAGGCAGTGGTTTAACCTGATGCACTCCAGTACTGGTCCCAGACAGTAAAATGCATATTGGACAGAGATTCTGGATTTCAAATATATTATAAGGAAGTTTTTAGCTTATAAATTTAAATGTTTCCTAGGAAGAATTTTTAATTAAAGACATAGTTAAATTTTTAATGTAGCAAGACATTCAGTATCCTTTATGTAAATAAATTTAGGCATGTTACCATTTGTTGATTAGAAATTAAATATTATAAGTGAAAGAATGTGAAACCATAACTTGTCAGTAATTATGTGGTGACTTGCAATATGAATTTTCCTTTGGTAACCTTGACTTTTTCTTTCAGTGATGTTTCTAATTCCAGTCACTTATTACTATTCCTTTTCCCAAGTCTGCAACTATCATATAACTCCAACCTTAACACTTTTGTCCATTTTCAGCCCAGAGTTGTACCATTTTGAGAATGAGGTTTTTTTTGTGAAGATAGGGCATTCAAGTGTTTCTAATATTTTCATATGGAATTAAGAGAAATGTAAGTATAGGCTAGTAAAAACATGCTTTGAAAAAAGCTTTCATTTAATTTAGATAATAATCTAATGATTTAAATAATTTAAAAGTAAATTTAGTTAATTATATCTTTTGAGATTTACGCTCTTTCCCCAAAATAAATTCTTGATAGTTGTAGGCAGATAATTTTTCCCAGCTTATAAACAATTAATTAAACTCATAAAGCTATATTAAAAAGCCCTTGTAATGTCATTCTTGAGAAAATGTATGATTTCAGTCAATGCAGTTTTGTAGAGTAAGTGAGCAAAAAATCTTTTAAAAAATATTAAGGTTTTTTTGTGACAGTTGGTTAAATAATAAGCCACTTGTCATTAAAACATTTAAATAGAATTCAAAATACTCTTTGGAATTCACTAATAAGTTTTTAAAATATTCTGAGATTATTAGTTTGAGGGGTGAGATGACTGAACTACCTCAAGGTTTTATTTTATCATGTTTCAATGCAGTGTTTGTAGTTTTATGTATTAGAACTCCCATTATATTTCTTGGTCAAATCATTGATCATTGTATGACTTTATTGTTTCATTTTTAGCTCACATTCACTAGCTGTTTTATTCTTGGTTGTTATATTCACTTCATTAGGGATTAACTATGAGATGTTAACATTTCTGAAAATGTCATTTTTTAAAACTAGCATGAATTTTGAGAATTTTTTTTTTCTTGGAGCTTCAGGAATTCCTCACACTTAATACCTATGAATCTTTTTCATGATGCAGTTTAGAATTTTTTAGAATGGATTTTTGAATGATTCACTTACTTGTTTGAACAGCATTGTTACAGAGAAAGGAAAGGGAAGAGAACAAGCTTGGAAAGAGAAAGGAAGAGGGGAAAGAAGCAGAGAGACAACAGTATAGAGAAACTCTTTTTTCCATTGGGCCAGTCCATAGGCCCAAATTAGGAGGCTTAATCCCCATCTAGGTCTCCTACGTGGATGGTATGGGTCCGAAGTGCTTGGGTCAGTCAACACTGCTTTTCGAAGTTGATTATCAGGGAGCTGGAATGGAAACAGAGCAGTCAGGATTCAGTGCTCCAGTGTTACAGGGGACAACCTGGTATGGTGTACCACAATACTTGCCACTAGTTTAGAATCTTATGTACTGTGAACCAAGACAAAGCTACTACCTACAACAACTATATCCAGTCCTAGCCACTCTACCTCTGATCTAGCTCTCTGCTAATGGACTGAGAAACCAGCAGAAGATGACCCAAGTTTTTGAGTCCCCCCACCCACAAGGGAGATTAGCTCTGGCTGTTGTGGCCGTCTGGGGAAGGAAAGAGCATATGAAAAATTTCGCGCGCTCTCTCTCTCTCTCTCACTCTAACTCTGCATTTCAAATAAATAGTCTTTAAAAAAAGAATTTCAGATGCCAGTTTGATTTCCCTTCAAATGAAACCCCAAATTATTTGGTTCAACTCAGATAAAATATATAGAGATTATTAAGAACAAGATCTAATTATTTGTTTTCAGAATTTCATTTTTAATTGCTTTGTTTTCCATGTTATTGATGCTAAAGGTTTATGTCCTTATTAGAGACAGTCATTTGATTCTTTGTAGAAATTATTTCAAACAAGAGTGGAATTGTGGGACATTGTGTTTTCATTCATTTCCAACTTCTTTAGATATTTTTCCAGTTACAGTACACAAAGAGGACCCAAATTATGCCTTAGTGGGTTCAGTTTTCGCATTGGATGCTCACGTCACTTACGAGTGCCCGTTTGTGTCCTGGCTGCTACACTTCCAGTCTAGGTCCCTGCTGATGTGCCCAGGAAAAGCAGTGGGAGATGGCTTTCACATGTAGACCCTTGTTACCCATGTGGTGTACCAGATGAACCTCCTGGCTCCTGACCCCCACCTACCTACGCTGCTCATTCTGGCCACTTGTGAAGAGTCCAATAGATGAATGGTCTCTCTCTTGGTGTTTCTTTTTGTAACTCTGGCTTCAAAAAGAAACCATTGTATCTTGTTTTTTAACGATAATATTTTATGATTTTTGTAAAAGAAAGGATATTTTGGAAGCTAGAGGAATTAGTGGCTGTACTCCAGTAATCTCTTAAGTCTTAGTTTTGGCAATTACCTAAAGTAAAGCTTTCCACCAGTGGTGAAGGGAAATCTTTTGGAATATTTATGTATGTTATATTTCATCAACAGAATACTCTTCTAACTTAGAAAATATAAGATAGTACTGGTAGAAGCTTAGAGTTTTATTTCTGCAGGAGATCTTTTAAGGTTTCATTTTATTTATCTAGACAAGCACAACAGAATATGCAAGTAAAATCATATTAAACAATAAAGCTTCCATAATATTTTCAGTAAATATACTAGAATACAGATAATACTCCATCAGATATTTGATTCTTTATGTCTGTTTAATACACAGCTTTAAATACATGACAACTACCAATCATGTCCACTATGTTCCCCTGGAATGAGTCACCCCAAATCTCTAATTTCTGTCCAGTGTGAATCTTGTTCATCTCTGCTGTATCAATTCCACCTTGTTTATTTACTTGTAGTGTCTTTATTGTGCAAAGAATTTAAGATCACCTTATTGTATTATATTAACTTTAAGGGACATGACAAAAACAATAACAAAGCATCAAGTGAAGAATAACTCAATTGGGCAAAGCTAAAACACGTGATGCATGCATCACATGTGGACACCTGTTAGTGTCCTGCTTTCTCCACTTCCCGTCCAGCTCCTTGCAGATGGTCTGGGAAAAGCCACAAAGAATGGCCCAAAAAGTTGGACCTCTGTCACAAATGTAGCTCCTGGCTTTGGGGTTATAGCCATCTGGGGAGTGGATCAGTAACTAAATTTCTGCCTCTCCATCTGTTTCTGTAACTCTTTCATAATAAATTTTTTTAGGAAAAATAAACTCAGCCAAAAAAAATTTAGTTCATCTTTTCCAGAAGACAATATTAATAAAGTTAACAAGCAATAAATATACTCAGTTCTACTCAATAATTTTTATGGATATCTAGCTCCTTCTAAGCTTAAGATTTATACAACTGGAAACCTAAAAGGAACTAAGGTAAATCTTTAAAATTGTATTTTACTTACAAATGTAAGAAATTGTGTGGTGGGTTTTGCTCTTTTCTGATTTTTGAACCCTATTTGAAAACCTTTCTGATTGTAAAAATACATTTGCCTTGCTATAACAGTCAAGAATTGTCTTTTATAAAAATAGATTTAAGCTAGACATCAGATTTAATGGTAGAATGATGTTGCTTAGTGGCAGCAGTAAGCACATTCCTTTAACATCATCTAAATATCTCTAGGGTTCTTTTTTTAAATTTGTGTATTTTAACAATCTGAATATAATAAAAGCCTTTCTTATTTTATTGTGGTTTATTGATATTCTCTAATTTCACTGTTATTTCAGGCTGCCATAGTAATTGTGATGCTTAAATAGGGACTATGGGATTTTTTAATATTTCCACGTCCTCACTTGAGCTGATTTGAGACTAGACTTTGTAGGAAGTTTGTTATACCATATGTAGACATTGGTAAGAATCAGAATGTCCACCGGCTTATTAGTTTCACAGATGTTTCCATAATACTTAGTGTACTCATGGGTATATTAAATTATCATATCTTGACAGCAATCCTGAAACATGCCAGTCTTATAAAGCTGTATTTCTCAGATCTCAAGCAAGGCATCAGTGAACCATATCTGACATGCCATGTTAATTTCCATAACCATCATTATGGAGGGTAGTAGTATTTCTAAGCCTTTAAAGAATCTCCAAAGATCTACTCAGTTTTTTTTATTAGCAAAATATTTTACCTTATCATGCGGTTTCTGAGCATGAGGCCTGATTTTCTTCAGTCCCACTTGAATCGTTTAAATAATGCTAATAACCTTTTTTCCCCTTATTATGGAATATTAAATATTTATTTAAGTGTACAAATATATCAAAACAACATTTTCAATTATTCTATTTTCTTAGCACCTGGTGTTCATGTTGTGAATGAAAACCTCATTCTGCCATCTCAGAGCCTATTTACATATACAAATGCTTTTTGCTTTAAGTAGAAGAGAAACAGCTGACAGATACAGAGGTTAATTCTGTGATTCTTTTGTGTGCTTAAGGCTGTTTTGCAGAGAAAGAATTTGTCAAGCAACACTTTGGAGACATTGGCCATTTGTGCTCTTCCCTAAATAAACAGAAACTTGTACACACCAAAGAATAAGATTTTTTTTTGTAAATTCTCACCTGAAAATTATTGGTAATAGAGGGAACACTTTTTTCATCCTTAGAATCTCCTTCCCCCCAACATAGCTTTTAGATTGTAGATAAACTTCCCAGCTCAGTAATTAACTGAGCTCAGTCATTGCACCCTGTATCATGTGATTTTTTTTTTCCAGTGGAATACATTATTAGAGCACTTACACAGCCAGTCTAGCTGCAGCAGCCCAGGCGGCAACAGCAGTGCCATTTTTCACAAAGAAAATGTTGAACAGGAGCCAAATGTTTGGTGGCAGTCTGTTGCTAGGAAATCAAGGTCCTGAGGCGATTAATGACAAAGCAAGCAATAACAAGAAGGCAGAATTACAGATTTAAAAGAGAAAAAAGTGGTTGGTGTTATAATTACCCAAAGAAATCCGCACTCATTAAATTGGCTGTTTTTATGATTGACTTTAATTGGAGGTTAGCTCAGATATTTAGCTCCTTTCCCACCCCTTTAAACACACACAGGCACATAATCTGTAGAACTGCAGACTTGTTTTTCTAAGCATTGAGAGGAGCTTGCCCTGTAATTTGATCCCCACTGACAGATGCATTTTCTATGCTGCCATTTTGAATTAACCTATTGTAGAACAATTTTCTTCAGCCCTGTTGAATAAAACATCCAGTCTGATTACCTCCGATGGATTTGATAGAGTAAAAGAATGTACTTCTCATTGAAGTAGATTGTTTGCATGGACTCTGCTGATTTTGAACTCTGCCAATAAGCACAATCGTTTGTAATAAATTTTCAAAGAAATTTGTCAGGGAAAGATAATTGAGAGTCACCCTTTTATACTTTAATGTTTGGAGACGTTCATCAATATAATGTGATTCTTACAAGGCAGGCTTTTTGTCAAGTAAGATTTTTCACTTGAGATTAGAAAAAAAAATTCAGGGGCTTCATTTAGACTCTTGATATTTCTAAGAATAGATTTAGGTATTTATATGCTCTAAATAATCATTGTTGCTTTCCCACCAACAGTGTTTAAATCCAGGATTCAGTGAGACTCAAAGCAGCCTACTGCCATCAAATTTTTGAAACAGAAGATTTTGAACTGAAATTATGTTGGTAGTAGCCTGTTTTAATCTTTGTGGTGGTATTTCTGAAATATCTTTTATTTAAATGTTCAAGAGTTTCATAAGGCTTGTTATTAGAGAAGCATCAATCACTGTTTCAGGTGTTTTACCACAGGAAGCATCGCAGCTTATTTACCTTTCCGAAGCTTCTTTCAGAATAAAGTTACATGATACGACTGCTCTCCAGATTTCTAATCAAACCCTGGAACAAAAGAGCCAGGCACATTCTATCTGACAATACACACACTGCTAATCAGATGCCAATGCCAAGCTGTCTGCTTTGTTAAATACTTAGCTTCCTAGAGGCAGGAAGACAGCTGCTATAACTATGATGAAATTTGGTAGTTCAATCTATTTTTGCTACCCTTGGGCTACAAAGATACTGTTAATTTAGATCACCCCAATTGGTACACTTTTGGGAGTTTTTTAAAGAGTTTGTAATTAAAATGATAAAACATCATTATTACATTGAAGACCTTCTGTAAGTTTTGCATTTGGCACATACCTACTGAGATAACCCCAGCATGTAATTTACGGTGATGTAATGGTTGTAATTGCATTGGGGGGTGCGGGCGAAGAAGGGGGAATGAAGAACGATAGGAGGCAAGTGACTCTATTGGAAGAGTTTTCAAATCTGCTTCTCTTTCATTTAAATCTACTTCTCTTTCCAAAATTGTCTGCTTATAATTGACTATAAAAGCTATAAACTTTAAAATGCTATCCAAAAAGATTAAAAAAAAATTTTTTTTGAAGATATCAACCTAGACACTACCACCAGGGGGAGGAAGTTTAAACATGTGAAGCTCTTGACTGGTGGTACAACTGCTCGCAAGTAGATTATACTGCTTAGACTTACATGGTTATCCAGGTGACAGTGCTTTTGAGACATGGTTCTTAAATTTCCTGTGAAACCTACACTATTAAATATAAATCAGAGGTGGGCGTTTGGCACACAGTTGAAGATACTGCTTGGAACACCCACATCCCATATTGGAGTGCCTGCATGAGTGTCTTGGGTGCTCTTCTGATGCTAGCTATTTAGTCATTTTGCAACTGGGATGGAGCAGGTGATGGCTGGTGTACTTAAAGTTCCTGCCACTCACAAGACAAACCCAGGTTGAGTTCTTTGCTCCTGGATTCTGCCTGGCCCATTCCTGACTGCTGCAGGCATCTGGGAATAAACCAATGAATAGAACATCGCTGTCTCTTTGGCTGTCTCTTATGTTCATTTCAACTAAAATATTTAAATATAAAGGAAATGGAAACACCCACGTAGCATGCTTTGAAGGGGGAAATTGGGAATAATGCAAAGAAGCAATCTGAATGCTTTCTTGTTTTTGTGTTATCAGTCTACTTGACCTATCATGAAATTGAAAATTTTATTAGACTGTGCAATTATACAAATATCGTAGCATAAGGCCTAATGATCACATAATTAATACAGCAATTGAATAGCCACTACGGTAGTTTTCTGAATTTTTTTATTGCTACAGTGTAGTTTTGTTATATTTCTCTAGTAAACAATTTAAAACTTTAAGCTCAACCGTTTTCCTGACTAATACTTAAGGATTTCCTCCTTGAAAAATATTTTTATAAATATAGGAAATAAGTGCTTAGAGCCCAACTCTGTTAATTATGAACATTGTCAAGATTGATCTGGTAATCTTGCATGTTGTATGTTGGAAAAGCTAATTAAAGAACTTACGTATTTGTTCTTCAGTGTGTAACTCTAAATTAATAGCTTATGAGCTCTCAATGCTAATAACTTTTACGCAGTGACTCTCCCTATCACTTTTCAGTGGGTTTTATTCTGTGAAGAATAATGATTTCTGATTCTTTGTTTCTGATTTATGAATAATTCAGATTCTAGAACTACAAATGATTAGGAATGACAATAGATGGTAAAAAAAGGGGGAAATTAAGACTTTTTCAGGGTGGAGCTACTATTCCTAAAGATTCTATACATTTGGTGACTCCCTTAGGCTTATGTATCACAGGAGTCGATTTTAATGCATATATTTTTTAAAAAAAATGTTGGGATTTCCAAAATTGAGTGAATGTTGTGACAAATGAATCAAATTGTACTACAAATATATGATGTAACCAAGTTGAAGGGATTTGGGGAAAAGGAGTTCTTTAACTTTGGAAAGTGGTGTTTGGAAAACAAAATGCTAAAGACAAAGGAGCACTATAGACACAGTGTATTGTAGTTGATAAATTAGTTTTCAGAGGGATGTGGTTAACAATTCTGAACTCACTTTGTGGATATGTTGGGTTGTACAGATACATAGATGGGAGGACCCAGAAGCAGAGACATCCCATTAACAAACAACCCAACTCCCAGATCCTAGTTTGTAAATCCTCTTCTCTGATAAGAAATGGCTGACTCTAGCCATAGGGCAGGGAAACTTCAAATTGAGCAGGGAGAATCTTATGGTGCCAGAAATTAAGGGAATGCTTTATAAAAGAGGAAGAAGCTGGAGCATGCTGAAGTGGATCCATGAGCCAACATGAAAGAGATTCTGGAGGCCAAAGCTAGAATAATGGCAGCAGCAAAACAAAACATGTAGCCTTGGATTAAGGACAAATTATGAAATATGCAAGTTCACAGTAATATAAATAGAATAAGTAAATCAATGAGGGAAAATGGGTGAATTTCACTGAATTCTAAATAACATATGTTTCCCTCCAGAAATAAATTTTACTTTACTTCCCCTTGAGAATATAGGATGTTTCATGACATTCAGTCATGAAATTTAATTGGAAAAGGAGGAAATATTAACTTGACTCTTTATATTAGAGAAACATGACCCACAACCATGTTAACGAAGTGATCCAGGTTAACATCTCCAATAAGAAGGCACATTGACTGTGAGGTTTCACCTCTCTGATAGTCTTGCCTAAACCCATAACCTTAATGTAATTTTGAGAACATAAACTGATGGACATCCTACAAAAAACCTTAAGACTGTTCAAAGTCAAACTCATGAAAAACAGTGAAAGACTGAGAACTTTTCGCTGACAGGAGGAGTTTGCAGAGACATGGCAACTAAATGGGGCATGGTTTCCTGAATTCAACCCAGGCTTAAAAATAGGACATTAATGTAAAAACTGCTGAAATCTAAATATGTAAAATCTCACCTTTGCCCCTTAGTGATGCACCAATGCTGGTTTCTTAGCTTAGACAGAGGTATCAGGGTAATCTATTAACGTGGTGAACTGAGTGAGGAATGTAAAATCACTCTGTACATGCACCTTCCCTTTCTTTGTGATCTTTGCTTTATTCTGGATATCCTCATATCTATCATCTGATGTAGCTAATTCTGTCTTTAGTGGTGTCTAATCGGGTTTTGCCTGTCCATTGAGGTTTTTATGCTAATAATTTCATTTTCATTTCTTTGTTTCAGATCTCTTTCTTCGTCCTTTTGATAGACCAAACTTTTTGTATTTATAATTCTGTCTTCTATTTTTATTAAACTTAATGGCTATGCCGACCTGGCTTAGTAGTTAAAACTTAAGCATTTCTGATGTTTAGTGTCAGTTGTTTCTGCTGGCTCATATTCGAACTGCCTTATTTTCCTTGTGTTAGCTCGTATTCATTATTTGTGGTAATTTCTGAGGCTGAAATGAAGACATGTTTCCAAAAAGACTATTTGTGTTTGAATTTGCCAAAAGCCTGGGGATACTGTCAACCTGGGAACACATTCAAATAAATTTGGGGCTCAAAATTTTGTGAGTTGCATAGGTAACATGAGTTCCAAATCCATAAACTTTCATGAGGGTGGGCTTGTGGTTAAATTTTCAGGGAAGATATTTTTACCTCCACCCAGCATCTAGTTTGAAACATGCTAATTTCCTTGCTCATTCCTTCTGTGGTGTAGGCATAATTCTGTTCCTCTCTTCATTAAGCCTGTGGCTCTTTGGGGTCCCAACTTTATGCGGCGAGGTCTGATTATACTCCTTGTCTTCATAAAGCCCCAGGATTTCCCTCTTAAATCTTGAGCTCGTTAATACACTGGTAACTGGTTAAAAACTGGCTAGCTGAGAGGAAGGAAAAGTTCTGAGTTGTCATATTTTCTAGTATCATACTGTGACTGATTGATTGCAAGTTACCAACATGAAGTGACTGAACTTGAAGTTGTGAAAAGATGTACAGTGAGCTTTCTTTAGCCGGCTCTAGCATGCCACTGCCAGTTCTGTGCATGGCTGTGAAAACTGAAGTGCAATTCATAGGATTTGGCATATCCCCTAGAATGAAAGACATTGGAGTGTTTGCCTACTTTCCTTGATACTCATTTTCACTTTGCTTTAGCTTTGTAAGTATTCTGCATCTACTCATCAATTTATACCACAAAAAAAAAAAAAGACTTATTTTATTTTCATCTTAGCTCAGCATTTGTTGTTTCTAGCTACAGGACTATCTTAGAACACCTGATCAGCTTTATTTTTTTTTGGAGAATATAAAAATCACATACTCCCATCTTGCCTTTTTTTTTTTTTGCATTATGTCCGTCTTTCTCTTGAATTTCTTTTTGTTTTTTAGATTTATTTAATTTATTAGAAAGCAGAATGGGAGAGTAGTCTGTTCTCTTGCTGATTTACTTTTCAAATGATCTGAATGGCCGGGACTTGTCAAGGCTGAAGCTAGGAGTGCAGAACTCCATCCTGGCCTCCAAGATGAGCAACAGTGGTCCCGTGCACTTGGACCCACCTTCAGTACTTTCCTAAATGCATCAGCAGAGAGTCAGAGAGGAAACAGAACATCAGAACTTTAACTATTACTCTGGTAAGGAATGCCAGTGTCACAATGCCAGTCCTACTATAGAGCAATGCCAACCCCATCTTTTCGATTTTTAAGTAATTTGCATTGTACTATACCTACTACTTCATAATATGGTTTTGTTTCTTAATATATAGTGAAAATGGTAGTGTTAGTAAATTTTTATCCACAATACCATTTCCCAGTTGCTATGAAGTATGAACCTAAAGCTGTATACAACATAAATGAATACAATTCAGAAATCAAACCCCTTGGCATTGGAAAATAACTTTGCCAAGATTTTTCGTTATAACATTATTAATAGTTAATAATTAAAAACTATAAAGCATTTGAGTGACCTGTTTTAGAGTTGTTGAATAAACCTGAATATAAACACAATGGGAAAAAAAAGAAAGTATCTATGCTTCAAAATAGATATGGAATGATTTCCTGGAAATGTTACATAATGAAAACAGCAAAAACAAAGAAACAAAAAACATATTTAATGTTAGCTGTTGTGTAAGATCTGCAGGTTCAATGGTCAGAGCTAGTCAGGCGGAACCCAGAACCATGGAACTTCATCTAGGTAGCCAGTAGAGATGCAGCAGTCCAATTTCTTAGGCCATTTTCAACTTCTTTCCCAGGCACATTTAGCAGGTTGCTCAATCAAAAGCGAAGCAGCTAAGATTTGAACCTGCACTCACTTGGGTTGCCAACATCACAGGCAACAGCTTAAACAGCCGTGCTATAACACTGGCTCTTCTGAAACTATTTTGAACAAATGAAGGAGCTGATATTAGCAGCTTAGTTTGTCCGTATGATGGAAGGAACAAATAATGGGGAAAAGACAATGTGTAATGGATTACATTGAAAGTATCTATGTAAATAAATATGCTGAAGTGTATGTGTATATTGAGGTATGTTTGTGTTTGCATATATGTGTATAAATGCTTATATACATATATTAATATAAAATATGAATATATACACATATGCATATATATACCCATACACACATATGTATTCATTTATATATTTTGTAGCTCCATTGCTGAAAGTATGAAGAACTGTAGTCACTTGGGTAATGAATTCACATCTCACATCATTTACCACTGTATTACTTTCCTAAGGCTGCATGGCAAGTTACTACCAACTTAACAAAACAAAATTTAAAAAAAAACCCACACATTTACTCACAGTTAAGGACGCCAGAAATAACAAGCTCCACATGTTTATGGGTCCTAATTTCTGTTAGTCACCTACAGGCCTCAGAATTTCTTGGCTTTTGGCAATGTTCCTTCTGTCTCAACCTCTCCTTTGACGTGATGTTATCCGAGTGTGTGTGTGTGTATTCTTATTTGGGACAACACCCACTAGATTAGGATCTACTCTAATCCAGTATGCCCTCATCTTGATTACATTGGAGAATGTACTGTTTCCAAACCTGCATTCACGTATGAAAGACTTGGATTTGAACACGTTTCAGGAGTGCAACACTAATGCTTGGTTTTAAAAGAAGAAAGGCAGAGTTACACAGAGAGGGATAAACAGAGATCTTCCATGTGCTGATTCACTCCCCAAATGACTGCAACATCCGGAGCTGAGTTATGCCAAAGATAGGTGCCAGGAGCTTCTCCCAATCTCCCGTGTGCCTGTAGGGGCCCAAGCACTTGGACTGTCCTCCACTGTCTTCCTGGTTGCATTGGCAGGGGCCTGGGCTGGAATTAGAGCAGACAGGGATTGAAGCAGCACCCATCTGATTCGCCTAGTAAATCACAGTGCTGGTACAACACTAATTGTCTTCTTGAATAGTGGCTCCTAACTGAAATGGCTTGCTGCAGAGCTGGGGCAGGGAAGGTACAAGATGAATTTGTCACATCTTGTAATGTTAGAAAATAAGGAGATACTCAAAGCAACATGGATGTTTTTTAAGTATTGAAAAGTCAGTCTGTTCTGTCTCACGTGATCATATCCAAGACAGTTTGAGCATTTGCATAATTAAATGCATTAATGAATTATAGAATATGGAAAGTAAAGGAATTTTTGAGACAATCTCATTCATATATGGATGGATGAAAAAGGGAGATATGTTGCTTATAGTAGACTACTAAAAGTTGGCTAGCAAACATGGAAGAGAGAAAAAAAAACATTGCTTTGAAGCCATCATGGTAAAGATTAGACTGGACAAAATTACCAGTTAGGCCTGGCACAATAGCCTAGTGGCTAAAGTCCTCACCATGCATGCACCAGCATTCCAAATGGGTGCTGGTCCATATCTTGGCTGTTCCACTTCTCATCTAGCTCCCTGCTTGTGGCTTGGGAAAACAGTTGAGGACAGCCCAATGCCTTTGAACCCTTTACCTGCCTGGGAAATCCAAAGGAAGCTCCTGGCTCCTGGCTCCTGGCTCCTGGCTTCGGATTGGCTATTGGTGCCATTTGGGGAGTGAGTCAGTGGATTGAAGCTCTTTCTCTCTGTCTCTCCTCTCTGTGACTCTGACTTTCCATTAAAAATAAATGAATCTTTTTTTATTATTGTTATGACAAAGTCAGATATGTAGAGAGAAGGAGAGATAGGAAGATATTCCGTCCAAGGATTCACTCCCCAGGTGAGCACAACGGCTGGTGTTGTGCCAATCCAGAGCCAGGAGCCAGGAGCCTCTTCCAAGTCTCCCACATTGGTACAGAGTCTCAAAGCATTGGGCCATCCTCAATTACTTTCCCAGGCCACAAGCAGGGAGACGGATGGGAAGTGGGGCTGCCAGGATTAGAACCAGTGCCCATATGGAATCCCGGCACGTTCAAGGCGAGGACTTTCGATGCTAGGTCACGCTGCCGGGCCCTAAATAAATCTTTTTTTTTTAATTATCAGTTGATAAAGTATCTAAGGTGATATTGATAACAGCATGTTTACATGGTGGTGGAATGTTGAAGATAATGATAATATTAGCATCTCTAAACTATCCCAATTTTTTCATTTAATACTGAACATCTTTTGCATTATGAAAGATTTATTTTGAAGCCAGAGTGACAATGAGAGGGAAGGATAAAGAACTTTCCATTCCATTGGTTTATCGCTCAGATGGCAGCAATGACTGAAACTGGACCATTCTGAAGCAAGAAACCAGAAACGTCATCTGTTCTCCCATGTGGGTGGCAGAGGTCCCAGCACCTGCGCCATCATCCACTGCTTTCCCAGGCAATAAATCAGAAGCAGAGTAACTGGGAGTTAAACTAGCCCTTCAGTAAGGGATACTAGTGTTGAAAGTGGCAGTTTAATTCAGTGCACCATAAGACCAGCCCATGAACAATTTACTGCATGCTTTTAAAGGATGATTATGGTTATTGGCAGGTGACTGCAAACTCTTCAGCCCCCTGCTATTCTTTCTTCTGTACTTTATCATTGTGATACAAGTAGAGAAAGAAGAGATACAAAAATATATCCATCTATCCTTTCAATCTAGTTGGATCTATAAAAGTATTTTCAGACAGAAGGCTCTCATGAGACGGGAGGTAAGAGGAACAAGAACTGTCTAATAAGGAGGAATGTTTTTATCCTATATCATGTTATGTATATATATTAATTTCAGAAGAATGGTCCTATCCATACCCTAAAAGCAAATTCATCACTTATGCACATTGATTTATTCCTTCAACAAATACAGTTTTTACTGTGTCCCCCAAAGGATCGTTTGTTACAAATTTGGTCCCCAGAGTGAGGTTTTAGTATGTTACATGGTGGACCTAGTGGGAAGTCCTTCAGTCATTAAAACTGCCTTTGAAAGGGCTTAAGATTGGCATCTGGCTTCCTTCTTGATAAAACGGTTGCTTATTTCTGGACATGTTCCCACCATTGCCATCTGCTGTGAGGTAACACAACCAAGGAGGGCTCTTGAAAGAGCCTGTGCCATGCTTTTGGACTTTCAACATCTGGAACTATGGGCTAAATAAGCCTCTATTCCATATAAAATTAGAGTACCATTTCTGTTTTGTGCCAGTATAAAGAAAGGGGAGTAATAAATAGCAGGTTTTTTTTAGGTGCCAATCATGTACCCGAGAGTGTTTGTCATTAAACCTATAGCTATGAGTAAGGAGCATATACATGATTGGAGTATATTCTTTGAAGAATTGTTAATAACTAATATTTATAGACCACCCATTCTGTTCCATTTATCATTTCCTATTTCATACACAGTCGTATGAGGTAGGCATTGTTATCTATACTTTATTGATAAAGAAGCAAAGACACAGAGAAGTTAACTTTCTCCAGGTTTCAAATCTAAGTAACAGACCTAGAATTTGACCTTAGCGAGATTGAATCCAATGTCTAAGTATTTATTTTATTATAATTAAAGTTGTTTGAAAAAATTAGTAAATGAAATGCATTTGCAACAAAGAATATACAGGGGATAACATTATGGTATACCACCACATGCAACATCAGCATCCCATATGGATGCCAGTTTGTATCCCAGCTGCTCCACTTCCAATCTAGTTCTTTGCTAATGGCCAGGGAAAACAGGGCTAGATGACCCAAAGTACTTTTGCTCCTGCACCCTTGTAGGAGTTTTGAATAAAGCTCCTAGTTTCTGGCTTTGGCATAACCCAACCCTGGCTATTGAAGCCATCTGAGGAGTGTATCAGTGGATACAGGATCTATCTGTTTGAAATTCTAACTTTAAAAATGCACATTTGTTATAAAGTTTATCAAGTTTTTCCTAAAGCTAACATCTTCCAAAACTTAGAAAAATATGACAGCCATTATATTAACTCTGTTACAGTTGAGATTTACTTCCCTGTGTGTCAAGCCTTTGCTTAACTGCTGTAACCACTTTAACTGTTAAGCTTTTCAAGGACATCTTGGTATGGAGTTTGGCACTATTACAAATAAGGCCACTGTAAATATTTGTGTATAGCTTAAGGTGACATTGAGAAGAGGCCTGAAAGAAATGGAAGAAAAAAAGCCATATAACTATTAGGGGGGGAAAAAAAACAAAAAACAAACAAACAAAAAAAAACACACCTTTTCAAGCAAAGAAAGGAATTCAAAGGAGGCCTCATGGTGAGAAGATGCCTGAAATATTTGCGACACTGCCAAGAGGTCAGTGAGACACATAGCAAGGGAAGCATAAGAAGATAGGCTTTAAAAGGCAACAATGGGCCACGTTTGTAAGAACTATGGATCATACTAAAGGTTTTAGATTTTCCCAATGTGAGACATATGACCACTGAAGAGTTAGAATAAACCAATGACAAGTCCTATAAATATTTTTTATGTATTTATTTATTTTGGAAAGTCAGATTTACAGAGTAGGGAGAGAGAGAGAATGATATTCCTATATGCTGGTTCACTGCCCAAATGGCTGCAATGACAGGAGCTGAGCTGATCCTAACCTAAGACCCAAGAGCCTCCTCCATGTCTCCCACATGGTTGCAGGGTCCCAAGGCTTTGGGCCATCCTCTGCTGTCTTCCCAGGCCACAAACAGGAAACTGGATAGGATGGAGATCAGCCAGGGCACAAACTGTCCCCCATGTGGGGTCCCAGTGCTTGCAGAGAGGGGATTAGCCAGTTGAGCCATCAAATCAGGCCCAGGAATGGGGAATTCTAAAGAGAATTTTTATGTTACTGGCTGTGGTATATAAAATAAATGATAATAAATGAAGCCTGAAGAAAGGAAAACAGAAGGCTGTCAACAGTAATCTATGGGGGAGTAATGATTGCTTGTGTTACTTGTGTTGGCACTATCAGTGGATACATTTCTAGATATACGTTGAAGGAATTTCACATTTTTTTTGATGGTTTGACTGTGGTACACAAAATGTTGGGAGGCAAAAATGACTCTGTTTATCAAGTCTGAGGAAATGATATGTGGATACCAATTATTTCTTGTGTTCATTTATAGGAAAAAATTAACTGTCACGTGTATTTTACTGTTTATATCTGCTTAATCTGTGTATTTTCTGTTCAGTATATAGAAATGCATTGGAATGTCAATATTTTCTGTGTGCCCAACTGTGTAAGAATATGATACTTTTAACATGAACTTTAAATTTTAAATCCATAGTCAAAGGCTGATGAACTCTCCTTTATTGGGTAATACTTCTATTTACTTTTTCCTTCTTTTATAATGTGTGAGCACCACAACACCTCCAACCGCCTCCAGAATCTATCTCTAGTTTTGTTAATAATTTCAAAGAAGCTCTGTTACATATCTTACCCTTTTTGTGGTTTTGAAATTGACTAAAAGACAGTATTACCATATACTTTATTTCCATGTTATTGAAAGATACTTCACATTGCATCCTTGTATTGGCAACAGTGATAAATGACTATAGACATGTTGTCAAGGGTTTCCCATTTGATCAAATTTATCATTGCTAATAATTTTCTTGAAACTTAGTTTAATGATACATCATTTACCAAAAATTGTTGAGAGCGGAAGTAAAATGTTCTTTAAATTTTTCTCTTCAGATGTGAATTTTAAATATTTTGGAATTTTTCAGTTAATAACCTTTATTTCTACTCATGAAATATAATTCAGTTTTATTTATGACTCAAGGGCATCATCTACAATATCTGTAAATTATATAACTATTCTCTGGGTGTCTTCAAATATGTGCCTTTATTTGCTTATTTATTTTAAGGTCAGGGTTAGAGGGAGAGTCAGAGATAAAGAAATCTTCCTTCTGCTAGTTTATGTCTCAATGGCAAGGGGTAGGCCAGGCTTAAGCCTGAAGCCAGGAGCTTCTTCCAGATCTCTCACATGTATGCAGGGACCCAGGCACTTAGGCTAGCTCCTGTTGCTTTTCCCAGTGCATTAAGAGCCAGCTGTGTCTGAAGTGGAGAAGCAGTACCCATATGGGATGCCACCATGGCCTTACACCGCAGTGCCAGCCCCTGCTTGCTTTTGTTCCAAATGACTCCCAGTGGTCAAACATTTTTGAGTCTTTATCTGTAGTTTAACAATTTTACTGCTTCTGGGGCTGGTAATCCTGTTACCCTGGAATGATTTTCTTGTTAATGGTTTCTAATTTCTTGGGCTGTGAAAATCTAACTAGGTAGGTAGAATTTTTAGAAAATCTAATTAGATAGGTAGAATTTAAAAAGAAAATAAATGGAGAGCCAAATAATTCAGTGTTTGAGTGTTTCAGGGCTGTTTTTCTTCCTGATTTCTGTCTTGTATTGTGCATTCCTGAGATTTCCTTTCATTGAGTGAGTGTAAGGCGACTTAGCAGTAACTCTGTATCTTGGTGAGAAATTTTTTTGGCTGCAGACAGGCAAACACTGCCCATTAATTAGCAGCCCAACATAGAATCATCTGTTAATGACAAAATTACCCAAATGGATCATCCATAAGTGTTTATACTTCAGATATCGTATCAGAAATGTCATAATCTCATTTCATTAAGAAATTTACATACACACCAGATTTTAGAGTACTTATTCTTGATGAACATCTACTTCCACACTGTTTGTGTTTGGAAACATTCGATAGCCAGTCTTGAATTTAAAAATTAATTGAATGCTTTAAGCATTACAAGTGTTCCTTTCCTTAGCTCTCTTGCTAAGCAGAGTACTATTTTCAACTGCTAAGAATGGACTGAAGATTCTGCTGAGGGCTGTAGATACTTATCTGCTTAATTGAGCCTTCATTTGTTGACATGAAGAAAATCATGTAATCTGCTTTAATGCATTTTGCAGTAACAGCAGGAGACTAGATTGTAGTTCATCCAAGAGTAAAACCAGCAACAATATTATTAGATACATGAAAATAGTATTGGTTACAGAATGATTTTAGAAAAAAGAAGAGTAATAATGTAATATAAGTGTGACATAACCAGTCAAATGATTGCTTTTAAGATTATTAGAATTTAAAAATTTTAATTATTTGAAGTCAGCCATTCGTTTAGCAATAGTTTAGTAATGCTTAAAATTGCATCATATGCTAAAGGAAGTTTTCAAGAGACCTTAGCAAACATAAAATTTGTATATATTTATTTTTTGTTTTTTATATTTTGTTTTGATACATGGTCATGTTGTGAGGTCCCTCTTCTTCTGTTATTGGCATAATTTAAGAAAATGTGGTGTTACTTCTTTAAATGCTTAGTAGAATTCAGCAGTGAAGACATCTGGTCAGTTTTTCTTTGAGGAGAGACTATTGCTGATTCAATTTGCGTCTTACTACTAGTCTATTTAGGTATTGTGTTTCTTCATGATTCAGTGTTGGTAAGGTTTATATGTTCAGGAATTTGTCAGTGACTTCTAGGTTATCAAGTCTGTTTCCAAATAGTTGCTCGTGGAAGCTCCAACAATATATAGTATTTGTCAGTTGTAGTATCTCCCTTTTTCATCAGTGATTTTATGTGTTTCAATCTTCTATTTTTGTTTAGTCTAAAATTTATTCATTTATTTTCAGAAAGATGGCTCTTTTGGTTAATTTATTCGTGGTCTTTTTCTTCTTGTCTTCTATTAATTTTTTTTAGATTTATTTTAATTTTTATTGGAAAGTCTGATATACAGAGAGGAAGAAAGACAGAGAGGAAGATCTTCCTTCCAATGATTCACTCCCCAAATGGCCACAATGGCTGGAGCTGAGCCAATCTGAAGCTGGGAGCCAGGAGCTCTTCTGGGTCTCCCACGCGGGTGCAGGGTCCCAAAGCTTTGGGCCGTCCTTGACTGCTTTCCCACATCACAAGCAGGGAGCTGGATGGGAAGTGGAGCTGCTGGGATTAGAACTGGCATCCCCTTGCTGGTCGGCTACCATACCGGGTGCTTCTACTAATTTAAGATTTTACTTGTTTATATTTTTTCTGGCTCCATGAGATGCAGTAGTAAGTTGTTTGAAATATTTCTGTATTTTTATTTTAGCAATTGATTGTTATGAACTTACTATTGCTTTTTTTTAATTCCATAAGTGTTGATATGTTGTATTTCCATATTTGTGAGTACATTTTCAAATGTTTTTTTCTTAATTTCTTCTTTTATCAATTGCTTGTTCAATAGTAAGTTGTTTTATTTCCATGTACTTGCCTTGCTACAATTTTTCCTGTTTTTGCCAGCATTTGTTTTCCTTCATGACTGTGGAAGTTTCTTCTCACTTCATCCCACCGTGTCTCCCACACGGGTGCAGGGTCCCGAGATTTCTTATGAGAAGTATAGAGCAGCTGCTTTGGGATCCCTTTCATGCGTTGTTTCATTTGATTCCATTGCATAAGCTTTGAGAATGTTCTCTATGTTTAGCCTCTGCAGAGCTTGATTATAATGTGCCATGGGGCAGAGATGGGTTATGTTGAATTTGGCTAATGATTTTTTTTACCTTTTTTTTAAACCAGGGTAATTATGATTGGCATATTTTCTGTTACTGTCTCCTCAAGTTCCTCTCGAGCCCCAGTCACTGAGATATTTTCTCTTTTGGTGCTTTCCAAATTTCCTGTAAGTTTTCTTCATTGCTCATCTTTTTCCTTCTCCAGCTGTGTATTTTCAAACAGCCTATCTTCAAACTCTCTGATTCTTCTGTTTGATCTGTCCAGCTATGGATGCCTTCTATCACAGTTTTTATTTTTTGCTTAGAGTGCTTTTCAGTGGAAGAGTTTTGTTTTGATCTATTTTAATAGCTTATTCATCTCTATCTAGTCTCTTTACAGTATTAAAGCGTTTGTTTGTTTTCTTGATGTTCATAAAATTTTCCTCAATACAGCCATTTTGCGATCTTTACCAGAGTTCTTGACAATTTCGATCCTTAGGTGTGTGGTTTCTAGTACACCATTATGTTCATTAGATCAAACCCTTGTTGCTGCTTATCCTTCTTAGGGTTTGTTGTCATTTCTACGCTGGAGGATTGTTGACAGCCTTTGTTTATGGCCATTCTACAAGTTGTGGGCCTTTTTAAAAAGATTTATTTATCTTTATTAGAAAGGCAGCTTTACAGAGAGAAGAGAAAGATCCTTCATCCACTGGTTCGTTCCTAAAATGACCACAACAGCCAGAACTGAGCCAATCTAAAACTAGGAGCCAGAAGCTGCTTCCAAGACTCCCAAGCAAGTGAAAGGTCCCAAGGCTTTGGGCAGTCCTTTGATATTTTCCCTTCCCAGGCCATAAGCACGGAGCTAAATGGGAAGTGGAACAGCTGGCACATGAACAGGTGCCTATATTGGATGCCAGTGCTTGACGTTGGAAGATTAGCAAGTTAAGTCATTGTGGCAGCCCCTGTTCTACAAATTCTAAGCAGCCTGTTTTCTCTGCACTGTTAGCACTAGAGGGCACTATATATATATAAGCTAGCCACTGGTCTACCATTGGTATGTTTTCACTGTTTCAGCCCTACAGTACTCCCCAAGCTCAGATTTGTCTCAAATCCACAGTTGATGTGTTGTTAAGAATGAATTTGAAGGGCCCGGCGCGATGGTGCAGTGGTTAAGGTCCTCGCCTTGCACACACTCTGGGATCCCATATGGGCGCCGGTTCTAGTCCCAGCAGCCCCGCTTCCCATCCAGCTCCCTGCCTGTGGCCTGGGAAGGCAGTCGAGGACAGCCCAAAGCTTTGGGACCCTGCACCGGCGTGGGAGACCCAGAAGCTCCTGGCTTTGGATTGGCTCAGCTCCAGCCATTGCGGCCGCCTGGGAAGTGAATCATTGGACGGAAGATCTTCCTCTCTGTGTCTCCTCTCTGTATATCCGCCTTTCCAATAAAAATAAAATAAATCTTTTTTTTTTAAAAAAGTGAATTTAAAAAGCCCTTCCTTATAAGCCACTTTCTGATCCTAGTATAGGGCCAAATGCCTACTCCAAATAGCTTTGGCGGTACCAAAGCTATAATGCCAGCTCATACTTGAAACAATTAGTTGAGATCAGTACAGTCTGTGGTAGGAAGTAAGCCCACCAAGCTATGGTGTTTGTGCTGCTAAGATGGACTCCCTTTCCAGTGCCTACCCTACTGGTTACTGTTGATGTTGGCTTAGGTGTAAGAACAATTAACTGGCCTAGAGACAGACCATTAAAATCTGCTCAGTGTTGGATTCTATATGCCTGGCACTGACCCTCAGTGCCCTCTTATGGTTTTTTGTAAGTCCAAGGATGGAGAAGGGGTAATACTGGCCCTGGTGAATAATAGTTGCATTTCAGTCATTAGGTAATATGCAATGTGAAGATGCCAGCCAGGCTTTTGGGAGGCTGTCTGTGATACATCCTGAAAAAAGTCTGTCTCTCCAAGGTCTTAAGTCCTGCCAGACATTGGGCTGTTTGGAGTCTCCATCCGTAAGCACTGACCTAGGAAAGGAAGAAAATTAGAATCTGCCCACTATTGAATTTGACCAGCTCAGCACACTAAGTCCTTAGACAGATCTGAGATTCCTTGTTTTCTGACCAAGGATAGAGGAGGGACTTGGGGGCTTACACTGAATGAATGCCTTGGCTTTTATCTGCTGGCAGGCATCATGAAGGCAAGATCCTAAACACCCTCTCCTGCTGTGTTCCTCAATGGCTGGCATCTTTTACTGCTCCCTTCAGCAGGTTGGCAGGGGTGGGAATTGCAGAACCCATCCCCTGGCTGCTTGGCTAAGGAGGGTCTATAATACCCAGTCCTCTGCATCGGTGTGCATCGGGGTACGAACCATGAGTTCCTTTCCGGTTTTGTCACAGTGAACCTTGGACTGGGATTTAAGTCTGAAGACTGGACTTCATTTTTTTTTTCCTCACCTAAGAAGACACATCTCTCACACCGTGCTACTTACAGTTGGGAGAAAGGTGAAATGGCCAGTGGTTCTTGCTTTCTCCTTTTTGCCAAATGTTCTTATTCTGCCTCACACCTCACTGATTTTTCCTTGAACATCCAAGCCCTTTTTCTTCTGAAGCTCTTCATTTCTTTTTCTTCTTCCTAGAATAGTCTTGACCCAGTTTTCTGAGGGATGACTCATTCATAACCTTTTGCTTTCAACTCAGATGTCATCCTCAGTCTTTTTCTGAAATAGCTTCTCCTACCCCTCCCTGAGCTATTGTGGGTGTCCCTTTCAAACCCCTCCCTTATATAATGATGCTTATCTCTTCCTGAGGTCATCTCAGTTGTTCAGTTTATAGTGAACATATTTAATTCTTTCTGTAATAGTTGTTAATAAGGTAAAGTCCTTGTCTGTCCTTTTTTTAAAGATTATGTATTTGAAAGGCAAAATGATAAAGAGATCTATCCCCTGGTATTTTTTCTAAATGACTGCAACTGCCAAACAGAAACCAGAAGCCCAAAACTCCATTTAGTGAGTGGCACTATCTTCCACTGCTTTCTCCAGCACATTACCAGACAGCTAAAATGGAAGCAGAGCAACTGGACATCACTTCCTCTTAACCAGAAGACCACGAAGCAATAAACAGCTGGATTTGAAGCCACATTCCAGTGTGGAAAATCAGTTTCACAGATGGTGACTTAACCCATTACAGCACACCATCCCAGTTCTTACTGTCTTAATAACCACAGTATCTCTGGCAACTAGCATCATATCTTATATTTAATGTATGCTCAGTATGCACTGTTGAGTGTGTTGTTTCTTTGTGTATTGCACATTGATAAGTACATTATAAGCAACCCATTATATATACATTGATCAATGTCCTATTTCTTTTGGGTTTGTTTGTCAAAATAGGTCTGTTTTCTCCTCTACTTCCTCTTTCAATGTCTTAGAATAATTTTTATTGAGCTTATTTTAATTTTATATAAATATGTTCAAACGCATACATGTAAACCAGCACCATTTTCTTTTTCATTGTGTTTCTTCTATAGATCATTTTTGGTTTACTGATGCCATTTTTACATCTTTCATGTATTCCAGATAATAGCTCTTATTTCTTTATGTTATATTAAATCATCTAATAAAGTGTCAACTGGAATTTCTGCCTTTGAACCACCTTTGGAAACAAAATTTAATTCTAGAGCTTGTGGTCAGCATTTTCAAATGTGTTAAACTGTAAGCCTTTATAAAATGTCATATGTAAAATAGTGAGCAATTTTCTATGTACTAAAATGTGAAAAAGTTATTACTTTAGCTTTCATCAAGAAGACTTAGGGGAAGTTTATCAAAAAGGATTTTAGAAAGAACAGATTTATAGCAACTGTTTGATATATGACCAGAATCCTCGTGTTCAACTAAAACAGACTTGCCCCAGGCTTTCTAGAGTATAATGCCCCCAGCAAGTAGCTTTCAACAGCTTTTTCAGGAAGCAATATTTTCCCTCAGTAAAAGGGTCATTGTACTGTTTTTCTTTTTCCTTCTCCTGTCTTATCTTTTGAGTTCAGGAAGTACTTTAAATTTACAGGCAGCTTTGAAGGCATGAAGCAAGTTCAGCCCCAGAAGTATTTCCTGTTATGGCATTAATCTAATTCCATGAAAGTAGAACTGATTTTTCATCTGTAAAGTAGATAAAGTGCCTAGAGCAGCCGACCATTATTCTAGGTTATCATGATAAAGAGGCTTAGTTTTGACACGAAAGAGTTTATCAGCCTAACCAGTGGAAGATTTCATCCTTTTTGTTGAAAGATATATTAATGGATTATAATCTATCTTGGCTTCCAAAAGAAAGTTCACCTTCATGTCAAAACTGTTTACGGAAATCAGCAATTGTATTTTCATATTTATAAAATTTATGGTGAACAGTGCAGTCAACTAAATATACTGCCAGTATCACATAAAATTAAATGTCTGAAGTTGGACCACTTTATGTTCATTTTAATGTTTAAATTGTGGTCTCATTTTGAAATCATCATTTTGTATTTACAAACTAACTTGATTTAATTTTAACCTGTGGGGGTGTGTAATTTCCTATGACGTATTTGTTTGGTATTATTAGCCTATGTTTTTAGATCATATAATTTGTGCTATCAATGTGTAATATATAAGTAGTTTTCTTCTAACAGCCATGCTCTATTGATAGTCATTGCTTTAAGTTCATTGGTAATTTTTTATTTCTGCTTTGAATCTAGTAGCTGCAAGTAATACATAATTCTAATACATTTATCTTTTTCCCATCCCTATCTCCTAATTGCTTACCAAACTTAGGCAGTTAAATTAGTCCTAGTTGCTTGTTCTTAGCTACGTATTTTTGCATTAGGAAATATACCGCATGTTAGATGTGCATATTCATTTTCTGTGTATAAGTTACTTTAATAATAAAAACTATGCCATAGTACATGATGTGTTAGTCCTGTTGATAGCCCTATATATTAAATTCTGTTATCTACTAGAAAAGTGCAGGAAATATAGCTCAGAGGCTATGTCACTGGTTCATGCTCAACTGACTCATGAATGGTAGATTTGGACTGAAACTCAGGCTTTCTCTTCCTAGAGCCCTTATTCATAAACCAAACTTTAGAGTCATGGAAATTAAGTTGTATCCTGCTATGCCTCTTATACTTGAGATAAAACCAAGACTTTAATTCAGGCTACAATGTGTGCATAATCATTTTTCAAAAGAGAATTGAACAGTGTCAGTCCATTTTATCTTAGAGAACAATTGTGAAGATAATGTAAAATTGGATGTTAATTGTTTTGATTTAACTATTGTTCATTGAGTATGTGGTTATTATGTATGATCTGTGAAGCAATATGACAATATAAATGAAGAAAACGTTGGTTCCAACCCTAAACCTAACCCATTTTTGAGCTTCAGTTTTACAGAAAGAAGAAACTGTTGCAATATAATTTTGAGTCTTGAACATTTACTTAGGGTATGTGATTATCTCTTTAGCTGAACTCTAAAAGATAACAGATTAATTGTAGTTTCTGTACTTAGTATTAATCTCAGCTTTGTAAACTCAACTCCTTACTCCCTGTTTTATGAAAAGCTTATACACAGAGCAGCATTATCATGAGAGAGATGCAAATCAAAATCAGAGGTTTTAACCACATTCCCTACAGAATGTCTATAATAAAAAGTTAATAAGAAGTGTTTGCAATGGATGTGGGAAAATTATAAGCTTCCTACGCTGTGGGTAGGAATGTTAATATTTCCTCAAAATTGTAAACATAGAACTACCATATGACCCAGGAAGTCTACTTAATAGCCACAAAGTAGAAATGCTGACTTAAGTAATTAAATCCTACCACACCTATGGGAGATCTTGATTAAATTTAACTTTAAAAGATATATACATTTGATTTATTTAAAATGCAGAGCTATAGAGAGAATTCTTCAACCCACTAAATCATTCCCTGAATCACTATATTGGCTGTAGCTGGACCAGAATGAATTCTAGGGGCTTCTTCTGATGCTCTTGTGTGGGTGCATGGACCCAAGTACTCAAGCCATCTTCTTCTGCTCTCCCATGTGCATTAGCAGGAAGCTGGATTAGAAGTGGAAGCAATGGGACTCAAACTGGTGCCCATCCATATAAGTTGCTGCCATTGCTGGTGGTGGCTTTATATACTACACCACCACACCAGCCCCCTAGCTTGAGTTTTTCTGGCTTTTTTCTTCTCTCTCTGTAACCCCTGTGAGCATTTGAGAAGTAAACCACCAATGGGGAACCATTTCCTTTCTCCTACTATGCATCTGTCTCTCTACATTCCGAATAAAATGAAAAAAACTAATAACAATTACCGTTTTAAAAAGTCAGTCATATGGAGAAAAATGAACCCATATACAGTGTTTCTAGGTATGTAAATTTGTACAGGCATTACGTAGAGCAGAATGGAAGTTCCTTGAAAAAAATTAAGGTTGTGATCCACAGCCTTACTGGTAGGTTTATGTCCATTGAAAATTAAATCAGTATGTTGAAGAAATATCTACACAATTCTGTTTTTTGTGCATTCTTCATAGGAGCCAAGTTATAGAAATAACTCATTTGGTGGCGGAAAAATCAATAAAGTAAATGTGTATTTATTATAAACACACAAAGTGGAGTATTATTCAACCCTTTAAAAAGAGGAAAATCACACCATTTGCAGCAACATGGATGAATTGGGAGTATACTAATTCCAAATAAATTAAGTCAGACATGGATGTAAAAATATAATGAATGTAAAAAAATCAGCCTCACAGAAACATTGATAGGAGTGATTACCGGAGGGGGGCTGAAGAGGTGTTGGTCAGAGTATAAACTGTCAGTTATAACAAGAGTAACTTCTGGGGCTCTTGTGTACAGACTGGTACTGTTGTTAATAATTATGTGCTACATACTTATAATTCGATAACTCTTAACTTCCTAACCACACATTTAAAAAAGTGAATGAGGCCACAGATAGCCTAATTTGCATAATTATGTTTACCGTTTTGCAATGTACATTTGCATCACAACAGTCTATTTAATTCCTTTTAAAATTTTAGAAATTTATTGTATTTGAAAGACAGACAAACCTCTTGTCTACTGGCTCACTCTCCAGTGCTTGGAAGTCAGAACTCAGTCCAAGTTATTCTTGTAAAAGGGAGTAACTCAATTTCTTGGGCCATTATGTCTCCCAGGGTGCAGGCTGGCAAAAATTGGAATCAGAGCTGGGATTTGAATCCTGGTGTTCCTGTATGGGCTGCAGGCTTCCCAAATGATGTCTTCATTTCTCTGCCTACCGACTCCCCCAATATAGGTACTTCTTACTTACAGTCCTCGCTGAAAGGAAATTTGTTCACAAATTTAACATTATTTTCCAATAAAGGGTAAAATATTAATACATCCTGCAAAATGTAAACCTTGGCAACCTTACGCTTAGTGAAAGAAGCAATTTATGTAGGGTAACAGATTCTAGAGCCTGTTTGTGCAGAAATTCTGGAACAAACAAACTTATAAATGAGAGAGCTATATTGGTGGTTATCTTGGGGTGAAACTGTACAACTGTAGTGGAGGCTGGGGAGTAACTGCCAGTGGGTTCAGAGTACTTGAGAGTTAGAAAAATGTACTAAAATTGATTAAGGTAATAGTTGTACATTTAGGGATTCAAACTAAAAACCACTTTGTATGTACTGTCTAGTATGTGGATTAAATCTCAGTAAAGCTGCTGTGTTTCTAATGCAGATGGTATTTACTTATTTTTATTTATTATTTATTTATTTTAAAAGCAGAGTTACAGAAAGAGAGAGAGGTCTTTCATCTACTGTTTCATTTCCCAGTTTTCTACACTAGCCAGGACTGGACGAAGCCAAAGCCAGAAATCAGGAGTTTCCTCTGGGCGCGCACATGGACACATGGGCCTGAACACTTGAGTCATCTTCTGTTCGTTTTCTGAGCCCCATTTGCAGGGAGCTAGACCAGAGAAGGGACAAACAGTACCCAGACTGATTCCCATGAACTGGGATGCAGCACCAGTCCATAAATCATCTTTAGTAGAACTTGTAGGCTAATTAGACCACTTGATACATCTAAGAGCAAAATATTCAGAGATTAATATTTAGATGTGTATTTATGACATCAAAATCAGGAATTTAAAAAGGAAGGGACCTGCAGTACCTTGAAAAATTATAATGTAGAGCTGTTATTACTATTTTGGTTTGTGTTTTCATCAAAAACACTGCTGATATTAATTTGTCCAGTTTTTAATTCTTGTTAGATAATCACTTTATATTATTTATGTTGGTAAGCAGGTAAAAAAGAATAATTACCAGAATTTTGCAGTCCCTAGTTCTGTTGCCTGTGTCTTCATTTCAAATATATGTAGCTGCCCTAAGTGTTAATGGTTTTGAGTGCTTTGGTACTTCCTTAAGTATGTCCCCCAAATGAACATAATGGCCAAAATCTATTTGTAGTTTGGTTCATTTGAAATTTAAAATGAGTTTCCCTCGTGACCGTATGGAGCTCCTGGCTCTTTATTTTTGCCATATGGGGAAGGAACCAACAGACAGAAGATGCATCTGTCTGTCTCTCCCTCTCTGTCACTGCCTTTCAGATGAATCAGTATGTAAGCCTTTTTTAAAAACGGGGCAGAATTGTCTGTTTTATGAGAAATACATTCTTGAGAATAGTTAGACTTATCTCTTGATTGATCCCCATAAAACTGATTTGGAACTTGGAAGAATTAATACTTATAAATTATATTCCAGCCCTTTCTGTTAAAAATGAAAGGATCTTTTTGTGGAGTATTCATAAATGTTGGTTAAACTAAGTATGGGCCATTAAAGCGAAAGCTTCAGGATTATATTCTGAGGGAGCATCTTTCTCTCATGATATCTCTGTCCTATAACTGCACCACCAGTGTGTAATTTACAAGGTGGGAAAAGATGGCTTTGTCTTTGAAAGAAACCATTCCTTTTTATTTCAGAGTTATGGGGCTTAAATTCCTTCAGCATCCAACAGTGAGTTCAGGGGTGATGGTCATTAATATCTTGATCCATTACTTTTCAGAAAAGATAAGACTTTTTTCCCGTAATGGTTCATTTGTCAGACTGCTTTATTTCCCACCAGAAATCACAAAATCCATTTCCTGTGACAGTATAATAATTTTCACAACATCTGATTACAGAGGCACATACATACAGAAGATTGAAGACATAGAATAGAAAAAGAGGCAGCATGAAGACATGGAGAATAAACATGACAGAATTTATTTTTTTGATATCGTAATGAGTAACTTAGAAAAACAAGTATAAATAGTAAGTTGTAGGTAAGGTTTTCATAAAGCACTCATTACATACATGTATAGAAACGTTGCTTTGTATCTTATAAATGTGTACCATTTTTGATGTGACAGTTAAAAATAAAAGAAAAATTTAAATCAGTTAATCACATTTATTTTGTTGCACCAGATGTTTTCCAGAAATATGGTTTTTTCTTGCTGCTCTGAAATTTACATGGAGAATCACCTTCTCCTAATTAAATGTTTGACTTACTAGTAATTAACATATTAATGGTGTGAATGTCATTTCAACCTTAACCCCTTATGTTATTATTTGTCCCTTAAAGGAAGGATTATCCATTTTCCAGCTAATTGACAATTCCCTAATATTTGTTTGATGAAATAATGAATTGTGACTGGTGAGAGTCATGTATATATGTTGATAACATCTTTTATACTCATGCTGTTATGTTTCTTTATCATTATTCAGTACTTTTAAAGTGTTTTTGAGTGGGGGAAAAAAGAGCTTGAAACATAAAAGAAGCTACTTGGAATGTCTGTGTTATCACGTCATGATTTGTTTACACCTGCTTGAAAAAAAGAGTCAATGATTTCCTGAGAACTTCACAGTTGCATAGCTCGTTCCCCTCTGATCTGCCCGGGAGACCTTTAACCTCTCTTAACCTTGGTTTCCTTAGTTAAAGGAAGTGACTGTTGAGCCTTAGCTAAATCATAAAGTGGAGTGCTAGTAATTGTTTACAGAGAATTCTGAAAGAGACTAATGGAAACATCAAACATCTGAGAGTTATAATTTCTTTGCTTTCTCAGAGGACTTGCAAGTTCACACATTGAACTTCTATCATGTATTTACCTTTTTAAACAGTAGTTCTTTAAATGTAAATACATAAAGGTACAAAAATATTTTTTATTCTCTTTAATAGTTATTTAGAATCACTTGAAGCATAAATCTTAAGTACATTTTGTATTCTCTTTAAATCATTACAAAAATTATGGTTGGATAACCAACTGTAATTTTCGTAATTTAGGAATAGATTCTGCCATGAGAATGCTAAAATGAATGATATGTACATTAAAGAGCTTTAACTTTCTCTTTTATGATGATGTAACCCTTTATCATTTTAATTAGTCCTTTTTGAATGGGAAGGGCATTTGGTTTACTGTATATCAACCTTAGTTTAATTTACTCACTTTCTCAGGAATCCGGCTCATTTTCAATTTCCATTTGAATTTGATGTGTTGCTTTTACAATCCATTTCCCAGTCAAGCCATTTTTCATAGGGAATTTAATAACCACTCACATGAATCAGCAAGTGAAATACTAAACCAAATCACATGTGAAATAATGCGGGGAGATGATCCTAGGGGTTGACATAATAAGCAGTTAGGAACCAAAAGTCCTTTTAAGAAGTAGTGTGTTCAGGGCAGCTTTGTGGCGTAGCAAATTCAGCTGCCTGTGACTGCAGCATCCTCTAATGTGCCTAGGAAAGCGGCAAAGGATGACTAAGATTCTAGGGAACCTGCATCCACATGGAAGTTCTGAAAGAAGCTCCTGGCTTCTGACTTCAGCCTGGCTGAAACCTGGCCATTGCAACCACCTAGGGAATAAACCAGGATGTGGACGATCTCTCTATCTCCTTGAACTCTGCCTTTCAAATAAATTAATCATTTTTAAAAAATGAAAATATGGTGCAAGACTGTAATTTGGAAGAACACTAGCGAAAAGATAGTGCATTTGCATTTATTTATGCTTGTGGTTCCCAGATACATATACTGAATGGAAATAAATATTTTTAACTGTTTAGTTTCTTGTTGGTTTCAGAGTTTAGAATTATATTAATGGAAAGGTATATTAACATCATCGGTTGTATTTGATCTAATTTATTGATGTTGAGAAAAATTACAAACTGATTTTATAAGCCGAAATATGTGTGTGTAGTTCGCAGAACACTTTGTTTCTCACATTAGTTAGGATTTTGTCTTTACCGCTTTATCCAGATCAGGTCAGATCTTCCAGTTGCTCCTGTAACAATTTGTGCCAAACATCTTTGCACTCTATGTGCTACTTACACTGTTGAATTAGTAACTGTACTGTTTTTTTGTTTTACTTCCACATCCCTCCACCATCCCATCCTCCTATAAGAGGATAGATTGGCTTGTTCTGGGGGGCAGTTAAATTTTCTTGTGCCCTCTTTAAGTCTAGTCACTTGGGGCTGTCAGTTAAGCTAACAGAAAATTCACAGAAGCTTTGCTTCCTATGGACTGGCAGAGAACAGTGGAGCAACCGATACATAAAATGGCTGTTCTTGACTAAAAACCATGTTGATTTTGTAGCATCCTGGTGCTTCACATCCATGAAGTAGGAATTTGGGCTCTGCACCAGTCATTTTTTTCCTGTGTTTCCTCTTCTCTGGAGAGAGATGGAGGAGATCCTTGGCGAGAAGCATGGAGAGGTCATCACCGCCAGAAAGGGCAAAGTTTTATTTTATGTGTATGCAAGAAGTCTCACAGAAAAGAAGTAAAAAAAACCCCAAAACTATCTAGGGGCTTATCGACCATTGAAACAAAAGTGGTAAAGTTTGGCGAAATGTCTAAATAGAAGGTGAATTAAGCTTCTTGTGGGGTGGAATGAGGTGTTCGAAAGTTTATTAAGCAGAAGTGATTAGAGATTTCTTTTTCCCTCAATTATATGGAAGAGGAAGATTTTAGACAACTTATGCAATTTATGAAAAGAAAAAGATAGACTTTCTGCCTTTAGGCAGAAAGGGAAAGGACAGAGAGCTCCTTTTGTGTTTGCTGTTTCTTGCTTGCCTCCAGTTCAAAGTAATTCTTACATCCAAGTGTCATTTTTGCTGTCATAATTTGAACTGTCTTTCACTTCCCAATACCAGAGTAAATTCAGATGATTCTGGAATTAGAATTCATACCTTAACCCTGTGTATCAATTTCCCACCATAGTTGCTTCAAACATAAAATGTGACAACACCTATCACAAAAGGTTTTAAAAAGTTAATTTAAGACATAGAAACATATGTATTGAAGTGGTCTAACATGTAGTAAATGTTCATTGAGTAATTTGTATTAAGAAGGTGTCATTTCCTCATAAATACAGAAGGAAAGAATGAGGTTTTCAAGGAAGATAACTTGTTTGAATCCCACTTATGCCATCTGTTAGCTGTGTGACATTGGTCAATTGAAGGCCTCAAATTTTGCAGCTGTGAAATAAGAATAAATCTTACCTCATTAGGGGATGCATTGAGACAGTACATGTCAAGTCTGCTGTATTACAAATATTATCACATGCTCTCTTGTCTTAAACCTTCTAGGCTCCTATCTTGCACCACAGTGTTAAATACCTATTAAAAACCATGTCTTCCTGCTTTTATGACTTTAATGCCTGCTAATGAATTTTTTTGCATAACAAAACCAAAGTTTATGTTGCCAGCCTGTTTTTCTCCATTACTAGGATCTTTTAATTAAAAACTGGACTTTAGGCCAAGAACTGTAAGGAATCCCAGTTGATATTTAGTTTAAATATTTATTTTAAAGGCAGAGTGATGAGAGCTTGTTCACTTCTCCAGTTGACCACAGTGGCAAGGGCTGTGTCAGGCTTAAGCCAGGAACCAGGAATTCTATCCATGTCTCCAAGGAGGTGAAAGTACCCAAGCCCTTGGGCTGCTTTCCACTGCTTTCCCTGGCTCTTTAGCAGTGAGCTGGCTAGAAATTATAAGAAGCCAGCACTGGAACAGGTGCTCTGATATGGAATGTCAAAGTTGCAGGTGCAGCTTAGCTGTTTTGCCATAACTCTAGTCTCCACACTGAGATTTACACTAGTTCTCACAATCGCCTGCTTTCGGAGTTGTGTTTGCATCTTACTTTATAGACATACAATGGTAGATACTGACTTAATACAAGATAGAAGCAATGCCTGTAGTGAAACAGATTGATGGATTTACTGAGTTCAAGAAACTCACATCATTGAGAAGACTGGCCAAACAGTTCAAAAACCAAAGTACAGCCAACCAGGAAGAGGTTTGGGGGTCAGCTGTAGGCTAGAAGTACCCTTGCTGGGGCAGAGCCTCAAACTGATCTGTAGGTGGAATTCCTCAGTTTTGCTTGGAAGGACTTTTCTAATGATTCAATCAGAACCTTCAAGATTTTATGTAGAATCCTTGCTAAAGTCATTGATTGGGGATTATAATTGTATCACATAAATACTTTCATAGCAACAGCTAATTAGTGTTTGATTGAATAATAATTCTGCATCCAGGCAAGTTGTCACACACAAGTTATCTCATGATGACTTTTTCAAAATAGTGAGTCCAGGTTTGGATTGTGTTTTTCTATTTTTGGTAGAGGGTTTCTTTTTGTGTGATTTTTTTTTTTTAATTCTGTTTTTGTGTTTTTGGGGCAATCTAAATCCCTAATGAAACAAAAGTGTCAATCATTTTACATGTCTTACAGTTCATTCAACTTGTTTTTTCTGAAATCATTAAGAATTTTTAAAAGAGCTGGTATTTGAAAGCAACTATGGTGGGAAATTGATACACAGGGTTAAGGTATGAATTCTAATTCCAGAATCATCTGAATTTACAAAACAAAAGTTTGGCAATTCAGAAAAGAAGTTAGGCATGGAAAGGCTAAATATAATAATTTTAAAAGTAGTGACATAACTTAATAAAAATAATGATTATATTAATGATCATTTGCTTGCTGTTTGTTGCAATTGATATTTTCTTCTTTTTAAAATTATTTTGGTAATCGGTACATAGTTTATTAGGGCACAAAGGGTCAAGGGCTATAGGAAAGTGGGTGAAACCATTGTTTCCACATTAATACTATTTTTTTTTCTATATCCGGGTTAAGGAAAAAGGTAAAGGGAAAAGCCTCACCCAGCCTCCCACCCATCCCAGGTCCCCAACATGGGGCATCTCCAACGGTCCTGCTCATGTAGTTTTGATAGTTCAACAGTTCTGAACTGCTGCCAATCTCACCTTTCCAAGAACAATAATCCATAATCCACTGACTGACACAGTCTCTTCATGGTTGGGGTTCTGAGAGCAGCAGTTCAGTTGGAGGGATCCCCAGAGAAACTTTGTCTGAGGTGATCCCAGACCTGATTCTTGTGTCTGCTTGCCAGAACAGGGTCCGGCACAGTCCATTGCCCTAATCAGCTTATGCATATGCTGGTGTTTGCAATTTCTGAGCCAGTTCTGTTTCCAGCCCTGTCTTCCGCTGGAACCAATAGGTGTTGCAGTCCAGCTCGATCCTACCCACTTTATACTCCGCCCTCGTGCAAACCAGTGGGAGCTGCAGCCTAGTTGGGGCAGCACCCCATAAACCCCACCAGCCCTGCCCCCCTACCCTGATTCCCATACTTGCCAGTATGTACCACAGACATGTTTTGTTTGTCCTACATCCCGTTTAGCTCTCATACATGTCAATGGGCATTGAACCATAGTTGAACTAGCCAGCCCTACTATCCAGCCCACACACATACTGGCTGGTATACTCCCAGATTATGCTCTCTCCAGGTGGTTCTGAGGTTTAACTTCACAGAGTTAGTCCCCATTGCCAGTCTCTGCCAGCTGATGCTGCAGCAAAGCCCAACCAACCCTCACCCACTCTAATTTATGCTTGCACTAGTAGGAACAATCAGATATTTCCTTTTTCTGTTATTATTAAAATTCTGTTTTTACATAGTTGATTAGGGTACAATGGATCAAGGGCTAAAGGGAACTGGGTAAGACCATTGTTTCCACATTCTCTTTTTCTCTTCCTGAATCTGGAGGTAGGGGGCGGGTAAAGGGAGAAGTCCCACCCAGCCTCTTAACTATCCTATGGTCCGCAATGTGGAGCATGCTCTTAGGGCACTGCTCAAGTGGTTTCCATAATTCAACAGTTCTGAATTGCTGCCAGTCTCACCATTCCAAGCAGGTTGAAATCTCTCCAGAATCCACTGGCTGACATGGTCCACCTTAGAGTCTCTGTTTGCTCAGATTTTCACTGCCAACATGTGGCTGGGGTAGTTGATCAATTTATTCTGTCTTCTGTCCTCTGTTGTGGTCCCAGGTGTCCTCTGCAGGCTCCAATGGACTGCTGTATCTTCTATGTGCATTTGGATATGCTGTCCACTGCTCTGTTTCAGCCACTAAGGAGGCTCAGTTTTGACACAAACTCCACGGTCAAAAGCAGTGCTTGAAAGAACAAGACTCAATTAAATATTTTATTAGTGTGTTCAGCTTACTTGTGGTAGACTAGTAATAATTACTTTGAGTTTGGACCTGATGCACCATTTTTAAAAAGCATATCATGAATGAATTAAAAGTATATCCTATCTGAACAAATAATAGTTATCCTAGTGCATTTGCAGCAAAGCAGACTCAAAACAGAGTTTTGAGATGTTTTATACATTAAATAATTGCATTTTGGTAGCCTGGAATTTTGTCTACATTTGTATTATATTATTAGCAATAATGTGTAAATATATAGAGAAAAAAATAAATAAAATTAAAATGTGTAAATAAGCATTCAGGCTAGTCAGCAACAGCTTCTTAAATACTGAACATTTTATATTAAGCTTAGCAGTGCCACTTTTTCCTAGGTTCTTGCATGATTTGCTTTTTCTTACAGAATTTTTGAAGTTAACCTCTAATTGATCAACATACATGAATGTTGATGTATGAAAGAAGTGAAAGTAATGAAGTTAGGCATATAAAATGTCTTTTTTATTAAATAAAATAAACCATAAATATAAAAAAATAGGTGTAGAAATACAGTCCTTTAGATGTATGTCAGAAAATCTGTAAATGGGAACTGCATTGCCTTTTACAAATATGATAGTAACAAGATTATACTGACATAGATAGAAAGCACAGCCTGTCATTGCAAGTTGATTTCGGCTGAACATTTCCATATCAGATTACTGTATATTCTCAGTGTTTAGTGATTATAATTGGAATAGCTCCTAAAGGATTGATTATGAACCCATATGAGACAAATATTTGCTTTGCTTTCTGCCATAGACTAGTAAAACTTTTTTTTTGTATGTTACTAATCTCTGACAGTTTTCAACAATGCTTAGTGGTGCTACCTTCAGACAAAGAAAAAGCAATAGGCTTTAGTATAATAAAAATTAGAATGTCTGTAAACTTCATACTTTAAATGTGTATTGCTACTTAATAAGATGTACTTATTTTTAGTTCTTATTTAGTAATAATTTTAATCTGACCATTTAATCAAGTCCTGACTTAACATTTGGACATGTATAATACAAGTATATTTAAAACGCAATTAAGTGCTTGCTTCAAGAGTCAAAAAGCTGTTCGATTTTTAAAAGTGTATACATCTGGTACATCCAGATTTTTAAAAAATCTTTTCAAGAAAAGTCCAACCAGCGAACGACTAGTATCCTAAACATTTAAGAGACAGATACGTTTTTGTAGGAGTAGGAACATGCATCTGGTTTCCTTACAATGTCTTAACAGCTCAAACAGGTCAATATTTGATCTTTTTCCCACCCTGCAAACAACATGTTACTTTGACTTTGTCTCTTTCTCTTCCTTGTGGATAATTTGCAGCCTTGTGAGAATGGTTCTTTTTGTTTGTTCTCCCTGGCCTTCAGCCAGGGGTCTCTTATTAGTATAATGCAGTTCATTGATGTGAATTTGTTGATCTCCTGGGTAGCTTTTCACAAATTTAAGGCAATTAAAAGATTTTATATGGCATTTCACTCAAAGTTATTAGTGGTCTTTCAGTGGTTTTGCTTTTAAAAATTACTTCATCGTTTTGATTATTTCCTTTCCTTCTTTTTTATCTCCCCTCCCCAACTTATAAAAACTCTACTGAAAAGGACCGAAACAACCTTTCCATTGATCAATTGCATAAAAAGTAACAACTTATAAACTTGTAATTCAATAACTCATAATAATATTTTAATTAACACAGTTTTATGAACTAATTAAATTTGTGTCTTGTGTTTCATGAGTTACTTTGTTTTGAGTTTATGGATATTCATGACTGAAGCCATAGTGAATTTGGAGAATAATGAGAGGAGTTAAATCTAAAAATTATTTAAGAACTGCTTTATAAAACCCTTGAAAAGAACATATTTTAAGCATGTGTGTGTGGCAGAACTCTTTAAATTGCAGCTTTATTAATACTTTAAAATTGTGTCATAGCTAAGAGATATCCCTGATATTTTTGTTTCTGTTTTTGGTAAGTGGCCCATTATCTAACAAATCATAAACAAGAATGTTAAACGAAGGTTACTTAATTCTTTAGGAATGCTCTAGCATTGATCAGATAACATATTCTTCTAACTTTGTTTATATACATATATTAGATATCATTAATACTATTTCTTTATCTGTTTTCTCAATTTAAATATCATTTTAGGATTGGTCATGTAGTTCAGGGGTTAAAATGCTACATGAAACACTCAACATCCTCTATTTGTGTTCCTGGGTTTGGGTCCCAGCAGCACTTTCAATTCCATCTTCCTGTTAATGCACACCCTCTGAGACAGCAGGTGTGTTGGCTTATGTGGTTGAGTCCTTGCCACCCAAGTGGGAAAGACAAATTAAGTTCTGGGATCCCGGGTTTAATCTGGCCCCGCCCTAACTGTCACAGGGGATAGCCAGAAGATGGATCATCTTTCTGCCTATCAAATAAGTAAAAAATAAAAACAGTTGTAGAAAAAGAAATGTATTTCCCGAGTGTTTGTCACTATTTTCTTAGAGGTTTGATGATTAGTGGCCAGTCTTGGTGATACATAAGGTAGAGAGAGTATGAGGAACTGTAATAAACCGGAACACTGAGCCAATCCTGCCCATAAAGTCTTAGTGTTTCTAAGAGAAAAATCAAAAAGTAGTGGCTAGGTTTTATGTCCAGTTTCTGGGGAAAAGGGTCGTGGAAGATCAAAGAGATTTTCCTAGTTTCTCAAATTGCTTCACCTTCAAATAATCAATATGCTGGCATGCTATATTTGGGGGGTATTGTATCATGAGCTCATCAATAGGGATGTTGAAACTGGTACTAACAGAGATGATGACATCAAAGAAAATGAGATGACATATGCATGTGGAAATTGTAGAACAGTGCCATGGCTATAGGAAACACTCGCAAAAAGTTTCCCTTTTGAAATACGTTTAGGAATATGCTTTTGGCCTGCTGTTTAAGATGTCTGTATCCCATGACAGAATATCTTGCTTAGATATCTAACTCTAGCTTCATACTAATGCAAACCCAAGGAGGCAACACGTGGGAAACCTGGATTGAACTCCGGGTATCAGCCTTGTCTCAGTCTCTGTTGCAGGATTTGCAGAGTGAACCAGCAGATGAAAATACTCACTGTACCTGTCTCAGTGTCTGCTTCTCAAATAATTTAGTAGAAAGGGAAAGAGGGGGCATAGGGAGAAAAAGTGAGTGATATTTTTATTATGTGCCAAGCTCTGTTAAACTATATACATTTAATATGTAGTATGTTTGTTCTAAAGTTCAGTTCCCCTCAGAATGTTTGCTTATTTCTAAGTTATGTCAAGGGAATTCCAAAAGAGATTTGGACCCCAATGACATTAAAATCTGTACCCAGTAACCAAATTAATAACATCTTTGACAAATAGCTTATTTTGGCATAAGAATAAAGAAAATTCTATTTTAAAGGATTTATCATTTGTTTGAAAGGTAGAATTACAAAGAGCAATGGAGAGAAAGAGGTCTTCTATCCATCGGTTCTTCACCATCCATTCCCTCCCCCATACAGCTGTAATGGCCAGGGTTGGGCTGAGCCATACTGAAGTCAGGAGCTTTATCCAGGATTTTCTACCTGTGTTGTGGCACAGTTGATTAAGCCACTGCTTACAGTGCCAACATCCCATTTAGGGATGCCAGTTTGAATCCAACACATTACACTTCTGAATCAGCTCCTTGCTATGTCAGAAGGCAGCAGAGAGTAGCCAAAGTGCTTGGGACCCTAACATCCGTTTGGGAGTCCCAGGTGGATTTCCAGGCTATTGTGACCATGTTGGGACTGGTACTGAGGATGGAAGATTAATGGACTATCTCTCTCATTCCCCTTCCCTTCTTCCCTCCCCTCTTCCTTCAATTCATCTCTCTCTCTCTCTGTCACTTGACCATGCAAATAAATAAACATTAAAACATTTTATTTATTTAAATATCATATTTCTACCTTAATATATGATTAAAAGCATTTTTTGCTGAATTCTGTAAGAACAATTTCATTTTCAAATCAGTACGAAAAATATAAGGATGGTAAAACTTGTGCTTTACTGTGACATAAATCCCTCCCTCTCCTCTCTCTCTCTCTCTCTTTTTTTTTTAACAAGTATGCTATTTCAAGGCATACTGGAATTCAGCAAGACACTGTTTTGGAATTACTAGTACCAAAAAATGAACTCTCTGTACCTAAATGCCAAACATTTTATTGCTAACTCCGGCATTTATTTTTTGTCCTTCTGAATTGCCACATCAACTTTTATTGGTTCTTTCTTTTCTCCCTGTGATTTTACAAACAGGAAAAAGTATCAAAATACATTTCTACCCCCACCCAACTCTGTGAGTGCTTCTTTGTTTCCATCTCCCCTGTAAGTTCATTTCTCCCCACAATTATACTTATATGTTAAGAAATAGAAGCCATGCTATTTCAAATTTCAAATTAGAAGATTTGGGTTTGGAAGCTTGTTCTGTCTCTGGCTGTTCTGTTCCTCCACCCCAAGGGGAAACTACTATGAAAGAACACCTGCTATGAGCACTCTTTGAGCATTATTCTCTCAAGCTTATCCCACATAAAGCAGTTTTTGATAGAAAAACAAAAAACTCCTTGTTGTGATACCTCTGTGTAGCAAAAGGACCTCTTGACATATATAATGTGATATTAATCCACACAGACACAGGCACACAAATTAACTCATTTTGATTGAATGGAAATGGGAATCGAGCTTGTTTGGTTGGTTGTGCTTATTAAAACTGTGTTTTGTGACTATGAAAATTTCAGACATTATACAATTTGAACATTTGATAGTCATTTTTTCAACTTACACAGTCATAGTTGTTTAGTACTTTTAAAACGAAGTTATAGAGTACTTAAATTTTTTTTTAATTTTTCAGATATTCACTACTACCATTAGATTTTTTTTTTTTTAGTAATTCACTTGATGGGAAAATTCTTAATGAAGTATACTTAATTTTTCCTACAATTCCAGTTGTGATTTTATATTCAGCTTAAATGCTCTGTCCAAGTGCCAGAATTATACTGAAAACAACAGTAATATAAGAAAAGTTGTCCCTAATCAATATAAAACCTGAAGGTGTTTGCTTTTTGTTTCTCAGTCTGTAAATTTTCCATTTCAGATGCCAGGACATGATGTGGATATCCTAGTAGTGTTCCTTTTTATTCCGTGAATGAAAAAAAACTCAAGAAAATATTTAAAGTAAAGCTATAGTGATTAGTCCTGGTACTCTCTATTTTCGTGGGAATGTCTTTGTTAGAAATTATGTCATCACAATGGACTGTTTGCCAGAAAGTTCTGTCTAGCAGATGAATGAATTAGGAGTACCGAGTTTCTAATAAAAGAAGCTATTGTAATACTGAAATACTGCTGATGGGGGATGCCAATTTTCTGTCTTTAAATTTACAAGACATCTTCTATGATTAAAGGAAGGAATACTTAGAGTAAATCCCTAGTATAAACCAACTATAAACTGAGAAACCAGAAATAGAAGATGATACTTCCTTTTAACAATGCTATTTAGGTTCCCAACTTCTCTTGCTTCAGCTGCTAGACACTTACTTCTTTGTCTCAAAAACTGTTAGGAAAAAAAAAAATGATAAATATACTTTGTGCTTTCCTCAGCTAACATCTGCACGTTGTTTCTATAGTTAAACTTTCTCATCTTTCTAGTCTGAAAAAACTTATATGGCCCTAAGCTATTAGAATCCTCACAGAAAAATACTAACAATATACGTGCATTTCAGTTTTTTTTATCCTACTTTACATGAGGAATATCATTTAGCTCTCTGGTCCTTTTCTTTACATATTTGGTAGTTCCCTGTACAATAAAATCTTGGCAACATGTAGTCCCATTTATAGCTGACAAAGATGTTTGCACATAGTAGGCATTCAGTATAATTGATTTGGAATGCATACATCCTGTAGGCTAAATATAACTTTCTGGCCGTGTCATGCATTGCCTTAGCTAAATTCATCTTAACAGGTACTGGATTTGATACAGCTAACAGTAAATTCATGTATCTTCTATTAAAGCGTGGTAAATTTAAAGCAATATTTTTGTAATATTCTTTACATCTTAGCTTTTTGACTAGCATTAAAATAATTTATCTGTACTAGGATTTTATTGTACAATAATGACAACATTTTCATGTGCTTCTTCACAGCCTGTTAACTAAACATAAATGGGTATTTAAAATGGAAAATGAAATTATCCTGTTGCCTGAAATATCTTAACTCAGGTTTTATTACAAGTTGCATATGGTATCTGTTAGAACTTTGAATCTGTGTTGGTTGTTGAATTATTATGTGGATTAACTGTTGCATTTGAACGTTTTTGACTTTAAAAGCTTGTGTCTGTTTTAAATCTAATACAGATTCCTTACAGGTTTTGAGGATAATCTAATCCCTTTTATTTTAATATTCATTTTTGTTTGTCATTTTGTTTTTATACTTGAGCACCAAGTTCCAAGCAGCAACAATTTTAGTACGTTGATTTGGATAGTTCTTTGTTGTTCTCAATACTTCTCTCTTTCCTTCTCTCTCTCTTTCTCTCTCTTAATTAAATCAATTTGCTAAATCTGGAGTGTCAAATTTCTTTCCTGTCAAAGATCATTTGGATTTTTATAATACTGTTCATGGGTCATACAGAATTAACAAGTTAAGAAATTAACCTGCTATAGATTTACCAAATTTTAAGTCTCACCAGCAATTGTCTTAATAGGAACAGGCCTTAATGTTGACTGACCACAGGCTGGACGTTCCCCAATTCTGCATTGTGCATTTTAGAGAATATGGGAAAAAAATTAACAATAGCAAAAAATTAGGAGTATGTATTTGGTATATTCAGAAAAAAAAAGAGATGTTTTTAAATCTGATGATCCCAGGAAAGCTAAAACTTAAAAACTTTTCTAAATTGCTGTGCATCATTTGTAGGGGAAAAAAAGATATTTTTTTCTTAAATGTAGATAACATTTGCTCTCAAACTATTACTGACATTTCTAAAACCAGTTCTGTAAATATACTTCATATCTAACTTGTTTGGGGGGGAAAATCCATGTATTTCGAACAGTATGTAGAGTCTTCTAGTTTAATCACAATAGAATCATCAGCTTCAAAATGAAAGAGCAGGATCATTCATTGATATTTTTTAGCATTCATAGTTTCATTTAGGTTTGCTGTGATCCTATATGGGGAGCAAATTAACTGTCTAGTATCTTGTGTGTCACACTTTCATTCTTATGTACAGCATAGTAAATGTGCAGGTACCCTTCTGAAAAAAGAATATAGGGTTTTAATGACAAATAACCTCTAACTGGAGAGATACCAAAAAAAGGAAAGATGATTCATATAATATTTATCATACAATGTAGGCTTTAGCATGCCATAATTTGTAGATTAAAGGGTTTGTCAAGATCCCAAAGCCACCCTCCAGAATTCAAAAATCCTAACAAAATGAGAGAACTTTTTAAAACTTGTAGAAATTTAAATTGAAAGAAAAGTTTATTTTGGTGATAAAAAAAATTGTTGTGCTTAGGAAAGGATATTCAATAAGTTTGTGCTAACTGTGATGAAGTAACCTGATAGGCATTTCAAATTTTTTTCCACCAAAACAAGTTTACAATTTAAAGTAACTTCATAAGTGCAAAATGATATGCTTTATACTTGATACTTAATTTTTGCTATAACTTTAGTGTTTCAATTTTGCTTGGAAATTTTAATCTTCATGAAGACAGCGTGTGGAGGTGTTTTTGGTTTGTTAAAATTGGAATCTCTGAGGCTGTGCCATGGATCAACAGATTAACCCTCAGTCTTGATACATTGACATCTCTTATAGGCACCAGTTCATTTCCTGTTCTGCTTTCCATCCAGCTCCCTGATTATGGCCTGGGAAGAGAGTGGAGGATGGACCAAGATCTTGGGAACCTATGAGATCCAGAAGAGACGCCTTGCTCCTGGTTTCAGATTGGTTCAGCTCCGACCATTGCTGTCATTTGGAGAGTGAACCAGTGGATGGAGGATTCTTCTGTCTCTCCTTCTCTCTAGAAATCTGCCTTAATAAAAAAAAATAAACAAATTTTCAATTGCAATGGCCATAACTGAGCTAATCTGAACCCAAGAGCTTCTTCCTGGTCACCTGCATGCGAGCAGGGTCCCAAAGCCATTCACTTCTGTTTCTCCAGATCACAAGAAGTGAAGTAGAACAGTCAGGATACAGACTGGTGCCCATATCAGATCCCGGTGCATGTAAGGCAAGGACTTTAGCCAGTAGGCCACCATGCCAGGCCCTTGGAAATCCAATTTGCAAAAAGAGAAAGTCAAAGATCTTCCACCTGCTGGTTCACTCACCAGATGGCCACAACAGCTAGAGCTAAGCCAATGTGAAATCAGGAGTCAGGAACCTCTTCTGGATCTCCCACATGGATACAGGGTCCCAAGAACTTGAGCCATCTTACACTGCTTTCCCAGGCCATAAACAGGGAACTAGATTGGAAGTGGAACAGCTGGCACACAAATTGGTGCCCATCTGGCATGCTGGTGCTTGGAGGTGGATGATTAGCCAGTTTAGTCATCATGCCAACACCTAAAGTTATTTTTTAGTCTTACTGTATTTTTTTATAGTTACCAGAAAAAAATATTTTCTAGCATTTCAATTAATTTCATTCCTAGGACAAAGAAGCAGAAGTTTAAAAGCTACCTTAGCTTTGAGAATATAGTTAAATTTAAATCCTGTTTCACATAGTTAATTCAATCCTTTGAAAATCCTACTATATGTCTGCCACTTTTCTAAATGCTGAAAATACAGCAATGACAAAAAGAAATAAAAGTTACTTCCTGGAAGATGCTTACCTATTCAAGATTAGTTCTTTGAACAAAATTTTTGGTACATTAGATGGTAATTATGAATTAATAGTAAAGAGTGCTCAGACTTCAAGAGGTGAGTTGCACTTTTAAATAAAATCATTAAGGAAAATGTCTCCTAGGAAAATGAAATCTGAATATAAATTTCAAGAATTTAGGTCATGCTGATATGTAAAAAAAAAAAAAGCAATGTAGACATAGGAATAAATAACATGTGCAAAGTGTGGGTGCCAAAAACATCTGATGTGAAGAAGCAGCAAGTAGGAGAGTGGGCAGTGGGAAAGGTGGCATCAGATGTAGTTATGGAGGGAAATGATGAAGCAAAGGGCCTCGAGAGAGCTTTGAGAAGACGATGAACATGGCTCACATTTTAGTTCAATATGACTGCTGTGCATGTGGGCAAGGAACTAAATGGGGGGAGGATGAAAGTGGGAGGTCAAGTCAGTTTGGGAGTTGTTGCAGTAATGTAGGTGAGAGAGGTGACTGCTTGGACTGGAGTATTGGCAATGGGAATGGCAAAGCAGTCTGGTTCTAGATACTGTCTGCAGGTACATAGAATAGAATTTGCTGTAGGATTGGAAGTAGTTTGTGAAAAAACAAAGACCTAAGACAAGGATGGAAACTTCTATTAACTGAGATGGACCAAATGGGCATATCTTGGTTTAGTTCTGTTTAAGTTATTGAAAACCCGAGTCTCCTAGACCAGTATCCTGTAACTAAAATAGCTAAAATAGTCCCTGTCCATAATGGATAAGAAATACATATTGTTGGCTAATAGTTCTTCCCCCCCCCCTTACTTGATTTAATCTTTGTTAAACTATGTAATCCAGTATTTATTTCTTTTCGAACTCATTAAATTTTCAAATGTGTGTTTTGCAGAAGGCTCTAAAGCACATTAGTGGGAACACAACATTCTTTTCTTGTCTTAGTAACATTTTAAAAAGTACAAATATATATGATGTTTTTGTCTCGCCTTACATATTTATACTCCCTTCCCCCTTCTTGGCAGACTTGTTTGAACGTGTAGTGTTTCACGTTATGTCATGGGTATCCTTGAACACATGTGTTCAATCCAGTTCATAAATGGAAGCAGCTGGTTTCCTGTACCGTTAAGAGAAGGCATGCACACAGCTGAGTTCCTCAAGCTTGGAAACTCATTGGATTCCCTTTCTGTCCTGTGTAAGCATGCTGTGATTTCAATTAGTGAAAATGTGTAACAAGCTACCTTAATGTCTTAAAAAATTATAGTGTTTCAATGTTGGGACTGCTAAATCTGGTTAATTCCCCCAACTCCCCTCAATCCCTACTCACCCATCCTATATCTTGAAATAGAACATTATACCTGTACTCTTAACTTTTATACTCAAATCTGAAAGGCCTTGGCAAGGGGGGAAAAAGTTATCATCTCAAAGGGAAAAGCTGAATTCATACACAGGAACTGCAGGATTACTTTGGCGTTTTACTAGTCCCTTGTAACACTAGCAAGTCCCATAAATACCTAATGGAAAAACAGCAGAAAATGAGATCTGCAGCAGCCTTTTGAGATCGAATTTATGTTGCTGAACATTTTTTTGAGGTTGAGTGTAAAGGTCAAAAGAAAGTGGATAGATTAAAGTTGCTGATTTTTGCAAACTTAAGGCCACTTTTAAAGGTTTCTCTTTCTGTAGCAAGGAAATTTCAAGATAAATGGCTTTGCTTCATTAGCTAAAATGTCATGTATTCATTTAATATCTGTTACATGGAACATTTAGTGATTTCATGTTATTTACATGCAGTAAACAAAATCCTCAATCCACTTTCACACATCTAGGTAAATAAATTAATGTGTGACATTGCAAATCTTCCCAAGAACAGCTATATGACAAATCAATGTATATGCACATGTATTTGTATTACTGCTTGTACATATTTTATATGATTAATTTTAAATAATTTTGGGTAATGGAGGAAGCAAAGATAAAAATGAAACTTGCTTGTTTTTTAAGTATAGATTATTGATGTAGCCATTTCATTATTGTCTTCTTCTTTTTCCACTTTTTTTTATCCATTATAGTGAAAATAAATGACCTGAAAGAAGAGATAGTTTGATCTTTTAACATGGATACTTTTGAAGAAGATCTCTATCTTCTCAACAACTTTTAAAACATTGTATCCATGTCGTCAGCCTGTCTTGAAGAAGCTGTGAGTTACTAGGGTACCTCAGACTTAGAGCAGTGGAAAAGAACCACCTGCTGGCTCTGCCAAGTCTCTATCTTAACTGGGTAGGACAGAAAGCCCGGGGTATGTTAACCTAAAGTAACAGGTTGCTTATATCTCCATGGATTTTCCTCTGTCAGATTGCACAGTCCAAACTAACTAGTCATTACTATTTGGAATCCAAAAGAATGATTTAAGGTGTTGTGACTTATTACCTCCTGATTATATTCTAGTAAAAGGGTTTTTTTCTTTTTTATAGAAATTACCCAAGTAACTTCATAGTAGAACAATAACAAAAGAAATCTCATCTTTTTATTATAGACAATTAATAGTACATTTATTCATTTTTTTCTCTAGAAATGGAAATCATAGACAATTTTTTAGCTATTTTTGTTTGACTTTTTAATGAAAAATATAAGGAACTTTTCACTTTATTGTTCATTTTTCTTTAAAGCTGTGTATTAAACATGTGCTCATCTTTTCTTGCCCTCAAATCACAGGGAACATAAAACGTCAATTTTGTAATGCAGTCAATTTTGCAACTTTAATTAAATATGGTAGCTATAATTTTTTTGAAACGAGGTGGAGAGAGGGGTCACACAGCTCATTAGTCACTGACAGCCAGTTCTCAATCCCAGGTACCCTGTCTGTTCGCCTTTTACCACATTTCCTCATTAGTTCTCACTACACTCTATAGGCAATTTCCTCCTCTTAACTTTTTGTATTTTATGACCCTGTTAAAATACAACTATACTTCTCTTCTCAAGTGCCCTTTTCCATTCAGTGCTGTTCCTCCTCCAGAGTCCCGGGTGGGCAGTGATACTGATTGGAGAAGAGGGAGATGATGATGTTGTAGCTAGTGGTATTAAAGTGGTAGATAGATGTAAAGTTAGGTTTCCTACAGGGAGCCTTCCCACTGCCTTCCTCTTGCAGACAAAGGCTGTGTCTTTGCTAACTCTGTTATTTTTACATTTGCCCATCGAGGGATGTCTTTGGATTGTTTTAAATGTTGAAATAAACTCAAAAAAATTTTTCCTTTAAAGTCCTCTGCAGACCTTCATAAGTGCTATCTAATAATCTTTTTAGTTATGACTTGATATCATGAGAGTTTTTACTGATTGTTAATGGAATTTTTTTATTATCTTAGCAATCTCTAATCTGTTACATTTGTATGTACTCTATGATCACTAACAGAGTTTATATGACACAATTAATATTATGTACTGAATAAAGCATTAGATGGCAGATTGGGATTCAGATAGGCAGGGAGCTGGAGCAGCCAGGATAGGAACCACCACCCATATGCAGTCCAGGCACTTGCAAGGTGAGGATTTAGCCATTGAACCATGGCACCGGACATACTTAGTATCTTCTAAATTTACTTCAAATTAAATTGTTTCCTATCATCTCAGTAATAATCACTTAAAATTATTTTGTTGTGATTTTGTCCAAATTATAATCTATGAAATGTGTAAGAGGAATCTGTTCGTGTTTTTGTATGTAATCTAGCTTTGCTTGTTTGAATTGTGTTCATGTAAAATTTACCATCTTAACTATTTTTTAGGTATAAAGTACTGCAGTGTTAACTGTGTCTGTTGTTGTACAGAACATCTCCGACTATTTAAACAGCTGCAAAATAGAAAGTGTATCTATTGAACAACTCTTTTTCCTCCTTCATAGTCACCGTCAGGCATTGTTCCACTTTGTAATTCTAGGGTCTTGATTGTTGTTTCAGCTTCCTCATCTAATTAAAATACTGACTTTATTGGTTTGCACTAAAATGGACATCGTTTAGATCCATCTGCCATGAACTTCTTGAAATATTCTCATATGATTTGAAATCAGCCTCCAAAAGATTATTTTGATCCTTCTGAGTTGTTAGAAATTCCTTATAAATATTAGGAAATCTTTTTCTGTTTATTCAGAAAGTGTCATTGGGATTTTACTGGAATTGCATTGAATCTGTACATTGCTTTGGGCAATAGGGACATTTTAACAATATTATGTCTTAAATCCATGAATGTGGAGTGTCTTTTGATTTGTTTTTTGCTGCCTTTAGATTCTTTCAGTAATTCTTTTTTGAGATTTATTGATGTTTTTACTTGAAAGAGATTTTTTACAGAGAGAGAATGAGAAGCTGAAAGAGGTCTTCTATCCCCTGGTTCACTTTCCAAATGGCTGCGATAACCAGAGCTATGCTAAGCTTGATTGAAAGATGGGATCCAGGAGCTTCTTCTGGCCTCCCACCTGGGTGCAGCGGTCCTAGGCCTTGAGTCATCCTGTCATCCTCTGCTGCTTTCTCGACCATGAACAGAGCAGGTCAGAAGTGGAGCACTCATGACAAGAGCTGGCACCTACAAAAGATGCCCTTCATGTTGCCCATTCTTATTGTGTTTTTCAAAATCGATTACTTCTTTAAAAGATTTCTTTTTATTTTCACTGAAAAGTCAGATGTACAGAGAGGAGGAGAGACAAATAAGAAGGTCTTCCATCCGTTGATTTCACTCCCCAAGTGGCTGCAATGGCTGGAGCTGTGCCGATCTGAAGTCAGGAGCCCAGAACCTCTTCCACATCTCCCACATGAGTGCAGGGTCCCAAGGCCCTGGACCATCCTTGACTGCTTTCCCAGGCCATAAGCAGGGAGCTGTAGGAGAAGCAGGGCTGCTGGGACCAGAACCAGCACCCATATGGGATCCTGGCATGTGCAAGGCAAGGACTTTAGCTGCTGGGCTACCATGCCGGGCCAATTATTTTTTAATTGGTTTTGTATCCTGCAAGTTTATTGAATTCCTTCCTTTCTTTCTTTCTTTCTTTTTTTTTTTTTTTTCTCCTTTTGGTACTGTTTTCAGGGGTTTCAGTAAGATCTTATCATCTGTAATTAAAGATGATTTTACTTCTTCCTCTCCAATCTTTCTTTTTCTCCTTTCTCTTTTTCTCTTTTTTCCTTTCTCTTTTTGCTTGATCGCTCTGACCAGGACTTCAGCACTGTTTTGATTGAAAGTAGGAAAAGTGGGCATCCTAGCCTTATTCCTGTGATGTTACAGCAAACGTGTTAGTTTTTCATCAATGAGTATATTTTGTATTTGGCTTTTATTATGTTGAGGTAGTTTCTTTCCATGCTTGTTTGGTGTGTTTGTTGTTAATTGTGTAAAGCTATGGAATTTTGTTAACAGCATTTTCTGTGTTAGTTGAGATGTCCAGTTTTGATATATCATAAGATTCTTGCTTCTATAAACAGTCTTTCCATCCCTCACTTTTCTCCCTCCTTTTTTCGTTGGTTTGTCAGAGAAGATAATTGTCCCACAAAATACTCCATAAGACTCCATGCTTTCTTTTAGTATTGTTTCTCTATCACCTGTTTATGGTAGTAACACCTGCGACTGCACTGTTAGCTAGACATTCTCTAGCAACATATAATTATTTACCTTTTAGCTTTAAAAAATTCAATTAAAAGCTCAATTTCTCAGCTTAGATAGCCACATATCATGTGCCAAGTAGCCGCATTGTGAATAACGGTGACTATATCCGTGAAAATGAGCATTTCTATCATTGCCAAAAGAAGTGTAATGTTTAAAAATGAGTCTAACTGCATCTTCTACTTTCTACTCCTTTTTGTCTTTTTTCATATTCTGCCTACCTTAACACTGTGCGGAGTGTTGTCAGATTTTGTCATTTTAACCAACTCTTACTGTGTCTCATTGTGGATTTTTTTTTCCTTCAGTACTTTCCTTTAGAAATAATTGTAGATTTTCAGAGGAGTTCCATCTACTCTTACCTAGCTCTTCCTAATGCTTGTATGTTATATACCTATATAATTTTGTTAAAATTCAGCTAACAGTGTTGTACCATATACAAACTTGTACTTCCTCAGATTTTAAAGTAATGTCCTATTTCTGTTCCAAGATCCTTTTAAGTACTTTGATCTTTTTGCTGGTTTCACCAAATGATTTATTTTTAAATTTTTCATCCCTGAATCTTTTCTAGGATGTGTCTTGGTCGTAACTACTATGTGTCAATGTTGTGCTCTTTCCAACTACAGATTTAGGTGTTATTTCTAGAAAGTTTTCTCACATATGTCTTTATATCAGGATTACAGCTTCTATGTTCTTACTGTTCCTGCTGCTGGCCTGCTTTATCTTCCTTTATCCCTTTAAGCCACCTTGAATCACTCAGTTGTAGAGCGCCTTTGCCATACTGAACAATACTTTGTTTAGCTTCCATAGGCAATGTCGATATACTTTTAATGAGTCATTGATAGGTTTGAACTTGACTTTGTCATGTTATTCTGCATTAGAATTACTGAATGAACTATACATGTACTGTTCCTATCTGCATGGGGTGTATTTCCTTTGTTACTCTTAAGTTTTTTTATTCTGATATTTTGGGAAGTCTGTGTTTCTTTTCTCATAGTTAATGGCTTAAAATCCCTTTTTCTTATTACACTTTATTATCTACTCTGTCTGGGGTTTTATTTATATTTTACCTATTTGAAAGAGTGACAGAGATAACTTTCATACACTGGCTTATTCCCTAAATAACCACAGCAGCCAAGGCTTGGCCTTGCTGAAGCCCAGAGCTATGAACTTTCCATCTTAGTGGAAAGACCTGTCCTATTCCTACAGAATGATAGGTCTGAAGCATGCAATATCCCTGGTGCCCTCCCAGAGGCATCGGCTGCGTGGACGGAGAATACCCAGAATCCAACTTGGCACTCCAATAAGAGAAGCTGGTTTTAGCAAGACATGGCTTTATGTGCTGTACCACAACACTAGTCCTCTGTCCATTTTGAATGAATTTTTGGTCCCCACTTGGAATCTAAGTAACATTTATTTTACTGTATATTTTTACTTTTCCCTTTATTCGTGTTTTAAGTTGCATTACTTCTACTTTGTGTTTGCCAAAACATATTGTTTTTTCAAACTATTCTTTCCATACTTTAATTTATGAATTTTGTTTCAAGATAGATGTTTAGACGAATAGTTACGATACCCACGTCTCCTGCCTGTATGCCTGAATTTGACACTGCATCTTTATTCTCTTGTTTTAAATTTTATATTAAGATTTATTTATTTTTATTACAAAGTCAAGTTTACAAGGAGAAGGAGGAACCGAGAAAGATCTTCCACTCACTGGTTCACTTCCCATGTGGCTGCAACAGCCAGATCTGAGCAGACATGACTGAAACCAGGATCTTGGATCTTCTTCTGGTCTGCTATGTGGGTGCAGGGTCCCAAGATTTTGGGCCGTCTTCAACTGCTTTCCCAGACCAGAAGCAGGGAGCTGGATGGGAAGTGGAACAGCTAAAACTAGAACCAGTGCCCATAAGAGAACCTAGCGGATGCAAGGCAAAAATTTAGCCACTTTGCTATCTTGCTGGGTCCTGGGTTCTGATTCTTGAATCCAGCTTCCTGCTAAAGAGGCCTCGAGGGGCAGCAGTGATGGCTCACGACTGAGGTCCTGTCACCTCTATGGGGGACCCAGATTTCCTTGCTTCCAGTTTCAACTCCAGATCAGTCCTGGGCATTGCACACACTGTGGAGGTAAACCAGCTGATGAGTGCTTTTTCTCTCTCCTTCTATCTCTGCCTGTTTGCCTTTCAAGTAAACAGTAACTGAATTAAAACAATTTTTTAAAATCTGAAAAAAATTCCTTTTGATAGAAAAATATTTATAAATGACTGTAGTTTTTCATAACACATTTTACATGAGTTTTCTGAAGATCTTCCATACTCATGGTCTTAATTTTCCTTCACCAAAGCTTGTGGAGTACACTCACGTGGAATCCTTGCCTGTATTCCATTTCATCCACCTTCTCCCTTCTTCTTTTTCTCGTGTTCATTTTTTTCCTTGTTTGCCATTATTTCTTCTTGGCGTATATTACATGTTCATTTGGGTGTTTAATTCCTTGAGCACTGAGTAATTTGCTTGTACTTCTGGGATGTTTTTAATCTTTTTATTGCATGTCCTTACAGAGTTCTGTGTCCCAGTAATGCCAAAGCCATGATTTTTTGTTTTTCTTGTGTTTTATTGCATGGAAGGTGGATGCCAAAAGAAATGTGATTTTAGGGGATTACTTTTGTCTCCAGACAGATTTTAACTCTTTTTTTTTTTTTTTGGCACACTAATTTATTAGCCTATTTTATGGACATCATTTATGTTGTCTTTGATTTATTGTTTCTTTTGTTTATATCATTTCCCCACTGATTTATTATATTGGTTTCATTAGTCCAGTTTCCATTTCATTTTTATGAATGCCTTTTCTCCATTCCTGTGATGGTTTTATTTTTCTGTTATGATAGTCTGAACCCAACTATCTTATTGTTGACGTATGCTTTGAAATGCTTGTTTAACAGGGATCAATTTTGTCTATGCTTTCAGTATAATTTTTCTTTTGTCAGGGGCGGAGGTGGTGGATTGATTGCATTAAAAGGCATAGTGACAGAGAGATCATCCATCTGCTGATTTATTTTCTGAATGCCCACTGTAAATAGGGCTAAGCCAGGCAAAAATCAGTAACGCCAAACTTCTTTCCCAAGTGTGTGGTAGGGCCCTAGATACCACAGCAAGAAGCCTGGTTAGAAGCAAAGTAGCCAGGACTTGAACCAGCTATGTGATGCGTGATGCTGTTCTCGAGTGGCAGTTTCAAACTGCCATACTGGTTATAATTCTTAATTGTTCACTGCAGTGTATTTCTCTTAAATCTTTCCCAAGCTTTTTTTTTTAACCCCTTTCCTATCTTTGAATATGATGGGTCTTTTTTCTATTTTAGAGGAGCTTCAGATAAGGAAATAATTTGGTTTATGAAGAGCCATCATTCTAGCTCATTGAAGAAAGGATTAGATATTTTTTAAGTTGCTGAGACTGTATTTGTCCATAAAGAAAATAGGAGACCCAAATTCCTATTTTACACTATATATAAAAATCAATATCAGGTAAATTACAGATTAAATGTGAAAATTAAAACAACAACTTCTAGAATATAACTTTGGCAAGTATCTTTATCAATAGACATCCTTAAAATAAACCAACAGAGCCACTGAGGAGAAGATATGCATAATAGTAATAACCAGGAAAAATTAAGTATCCATAATATAAAAAGAGTTTCTGGAATCATTATGAAAAAGACAACAATGAAGACACATAGGCAAAAAATACTAACTGAAAATTTTTAGAAAATCACCAATGTTAAAGGAATGGAATGTTGCTTCATCATTATTAAGCAGGGAAATGTGGTGGACACTGTAGTGAGATTTCAGATTATGCCAACCAGCAAAGCTCATTGCAGATGTTACCCATTTTATGATTAATGACTTTTCCATATTTTGAAAGATATAATTTAGTATTTATTTATGAAAATTGAAGATACAATTTCCCTATTCTACAGGAAATTTTGATGCTTTTGGACACTATTTGTATGATTTAATCCAATGAACTATGATAAAGGCGCCTGCACAGAAAATCACAGACATCATTTGAAGAATGTAAAAAAACATCAAAATAAGTGGGGTATATTTTGATCTGTTTATGGATTAGAATATTCAGTGTTGTAGTGGCTCCGGGTTGTTAGTTTTTACGTCAATCTGTGAATTCAGTGCTATTCTAACGAGAATCCTAATAAGTAGACGTGTGTGCAGGTAAACTGACACGTTAATCACTTGTTGTTTTGGGACATAAAATGGCAAAATCCTCTGGAAAATGGGAGGTTTTATTTCCTAGATACTGAATCTTCTTATAAATTTGTGGTAATACAGATATGTGATAACTGGTGCTGTAATAAATAATGAAAGAGAATAAATCCTGGAACACTGACAGTCCTCCTCTTAGATTGGTGTGTTGGAGCTAATGTTATATATGTTCAGTATGTATTTCATTCAGTAATTGTTTAAACCTCTATCCCAAATAGTCATACAGGCTTAGGGTGAACAATCTGTTTCACTGAAAATTGCCCAGACTTGCATTGTGGCCTCTCGGGTCACAGGTGAGTTGAGGTCTAGTCTGTCATTTACTTACTAGATATTTCTCTGAGGGAAGTTAGGCAACCGTTCTGGTGTCTTTATCTGTAACATGACAAAAAAAAATTGAAAACTGCTGCTCAAGATTATGTTAAGAATTTAGAAATAGAAAGTAAAACCCTATGAGCAGGAGTCAGTGTTTGTTTCTCTGGAACATACTTCTCATTCTTGAGAAGAATTTAATGTTTCACAGTGAATGTATCTATTATATTTAGACTTATCTGTTGTGGGCGTCATTAGACTATGTCTTGATTCTGTGTGACTCCTTATTAAAAGTAGTTTCCTGACCAGATCAGTTTTTATGGCTTTGGAAGAATCTTATTGCTTCCCTGCAGCCATAAAGAAGTCTTGCCAACACTAAGAATTGTAACATTATGGAATCTCACAAATCATTGCTATGTTAAGAAATGCCATTGTCAGAAGAGACAAGCTGAAAAGGGTGGGAGGAGAATAAAGCTGACAGGCAAATGTGATACTAGATCCTTAATTCGAACTGCATCCAATTTAAAAAATTTCTCTTGGAAGGCTGCAGGAAGGACAGATGGAAAGAGATATTCCATCTGCTGATTCACTCCCCAAATGGCCACAACAGCCAGGACACTCCAATATGCGGTGTGGATGTCCCAAGTTTCTGTTTAATAGCTGCACCACATGCTTACTGACTGCCCCAAATTTTTAAACAGAAGGGAAGAACTTTCTCAAAAAAAAAAAAAAAAAACATTTTTTTTCAGATAATGGAGAAATGTTAAATGTGTTCTACGTATTAGATAATATTTTTTATCACAGCCTTATTTATGTAGCAAAATGTTCGTGGGAGAGACATACAGAGCATATCATTAGATCATGATGTCTACAAATGATTTTCCAAAGATAATGGGGAGTGGGAAGCATGAGAGTGTGTATAAAATATTTTATAGTGAGTAAATATGGATGAATGTTCCAAGAATGTCTGTTGCCTCATGCTCACAAATTTTTCTGTAAATGTGGAATGTTTCCAGATTGAAAGTTAAAGTTATAAATGAAGAACATTTTTTGTTTTTAAAATTTTGTTTATTTGTGTTTATTTGAAAGGCAGAGAAATGCAGAAATAGAGAGAGAGAGCTTCCACCTGCTGGTTTACTCCACGTATTCCTGCAATAGCTAAGAGTGTGCCATGCCAAAGCCAGGAGCCAAGGATCTGAGTCACCGTGTGGGTGGCAGGGACCAGAGTACCTGAGTTGATGCCTGCCATAGTGCACCTTAGCAAGAAGCTGGTTGGAGGGGGAAGCAGGACTAGATCCCAGGCAGTTTCACATGGGATTCTTTAAAATATATGTACATATATTTGTTTATTTTTATTTGAAAGGCAGATTTGCTAAGAGAGGAGAAAAAGGGCTAGTTCTCTCCCAAATGATTACAACAGTTGGCGCTGGACCTCTTTGGAATGAGAGCCTGGAGCTTCTCACAGGTCTGCATGTGTGTACCGGGTCCCAAGGACTCAGGCGTATTAACAGAGAGCTAGATCAAAAGTGAAGCATCCAGAATGTGAACCAGTGCCCATGTGGAATGCTGGCCCTACAGTAAAGCTACACACTGTGCTGTAAGCTACTATACCACATTGCTGACCCTGAGAAAAACATTTTTAAGTAGAGCAATACAGATTAGCATTAGCAGTATGCTTGTTACAACTTTAATGAGGGTTTTTCTTGTTTCCAAACAAAGAAATATATTCATCTAACTAATGGAGCTTTCTGTTCCTTTTTTATAATTAATTTTATTTTTGATAATGTTTGCATAGTTGATCAGGGTGGGAAAGTTGAGGATTGGGGAATAGTGGTGAAACCACTGTTTATACCTTTTCTTTCTTCTTCCTGTATGCAGGGAGGTGGGGAGCGGGGGAGGGTGGGATACAAGAGGAGAAACCATGCCAAGCCTCCTAACTGCAGCATTACCCAGAGGATGGAGAACTGCCACCCGATGTCATCACACAGTCCCACCTCCTGATGTCATCCCAGAGTCCCCATTGTGGAGCATTTTCTGAGGGTTCTGCTCATGTGCTTTTGATGTTTCTGGGATGCTGCTATCACTGGAGCTTTCTGTTCCTTTAAAAAATAATTTCTGAGGGACCAACATTGTGGCACAACACATTAAGCCACTACCTACAACTCTGACAACCTGTGTTAGCACCGTTTCCAGTCCCAACTCTCTGATGATGCACCTGGGAAAGCAGTGAAAGGTGTCCCAAATACTTGGACTCCTTATACCTACATGGAAGACCTGGAGGGAGCTCTAGGCTCCTGCCCAGTCCTAACCTTAGCAACCATTTAGGGAATATATCCATAGATAAACCTCTCATCTCCTCCCGTCTTCCCTTCTTCCTGTCCCTCTCCCTACTCCCACTGTTACTCTGCCTTGCAAATAAAGCTAAAAAAAATCAATTTTCCAAATTTGGGGTGTTAAAATGGGAGCATCTAAATAATTGTTTTATTTCCTGTCTAATTGTGAATAATAATGGAATTTTAAAATGCTAAGTTTGTTTAGTTGGCCTAGCTGGGCCTAGCTTTGCCAACCCATATGCAAATATTTAGGTGCTGAGATAAGGGGTAGCCAGTCTCAGAAATGCTCTTGTGAGATTATCCACATCCAAACCTTGATTTCCATCATTTGCTAGCTGTGCCATTTAATATGTTATTTTCCATATCTAAGCCTCTTTCCTTCCCACACTTGAATATCAAATAGGGTGCTAGTTGTACTTGTATTTTCGGGATTTTGTAATAATTAATATTTTGGGAACAGTTAAGGAAGAGTCTGACACATATTATTATATACTACTGCATCATTACTATTAACTGTTATTTTCCTAAGGAAAGATTAGTAAGGGCTGGCATCTGCCAAAGTGCTAATCCTCCGCTTGCGGAGTTGGCATTCCATGTGTGTGCCTATTCTAGAGCTGGCTGCTCCATTTCTGATCCAGTTCCCTGCCAATGGCCTGGGGAAGCAGCAGATAATGTCTCAACACTTTGGGCCTCCACAGCCATGTGGGAGACCCAGAAGAACTTCCTTGGCTTCACACCAGCCCAGCTCTGGCTGTGGTTGCCCTTTAGGAAGTGAAATCAGTGCATGGAAGATCTCTGTCTCTCTTTTCTCTTTCTTAGTAACTCTGACTCTCAAGCAGAATAATTAAATCTTAAAGGAAAAAAAACACAGAGATTGGTGAAAATGTAAGACTAGACAGCCATTGCCGAGTTGGCAGTGTGGTCCTTTGTCTCCCCAGACAATGTCATCTCACATGTTATACTACTGGACAGTTTTGTGGAAAACCTTGTGCATGTACTTAGTCACCTTTTCATTCTGGAATTGTATAATCCAAAGGGAAAAGCTGCTGTGATGGGTGATGTGGCACAACATGGTAAATTACCACCTGTGACAGTATCAGAGTACTATATACAGTCCTGAATGTTCCACTTGCAATCCACCTTCTTGCCAGTGTTCCTGGGATGGCAGGGCAAGATAGCCCAGTTGCTTGGTCGCCTTCCATCCACATGAGAAGCCAGGCTGGAGTTCCTGCTCCTGCTTTCACCCTGCCCCGCCTTGACCATGGCAACCATTTCCAGTGTAAACCAGGAGATCAAAGACCTCTCGTTATCTCTCCTTCTCTATTACTTTGCCTTTCAAATAAATAAATGAATAAATAAATATTTTAAAAATCGGCATGAGCTCAAAACACATAGACAGTTTTATGACGAATGTCAAAATAATATTCCCCACAAAAATTCAGAAAATTTTGTAAAGAAAGGTTGCATATTTTGAATGGAATTTAAAGAAATAAGAAAAAGAGATTTATTCCCAACTGGGATAATGGCTTAATGACTCTTCTAAGGGTGCAGGCACTTACAGTGCAGCTAATAGAGGAGAGTGTGTGTGTGTGTAGGGATACGTCTTTGCAATGTTTATTTTGCATTTCAATTTTGGCTTGAAGAATTCCTTTTCCTTCTGCATCCTGTTTTTGGTAGTATTGTGTTTCCTAAGGTGGTCGTTGAAACAGGGATATGCTTAGTCCTGAAAATGATGCTGCTATTGTTTCAGACACTGAGTAGGAAGGGATAATTTTTTGATTATCCCAACTGGATCACAGTGTGATGGCTTTAGTCTAAATTCTCTACAAAGCTACTAAATGATAATTAAACCAATTTCTATTTTCTCCAGTTAAAATCGCATATTCAGGGATTTGGGGAGTGGGGAAGATATTGTAGTTTTTGTTTTACCTTCTTAAAGATCTGAGATGCATTATTAAATCCAATTCAACAAAACTATCCAATGTCAGGGAGAAAATCAGTTTGTCTAAGTAGTCATGCTTTGTTCAGAGATAATTTAAAATAATAAAAAATAATTGTCGTTATTTTTTTTTAATCACCAATCTATAAAACACCTTGAACATATCAGTTAATGGATCCTTGTCTTAGTTTCCCTTCTAATGGATTTATGCAAGTTGTTCACTGTAACCTCTTCCGGCTTAAATGTTCTGTTGCGTTTTCTCCTCTCTTTCATTTCCTCTATTTTTGTCTTGTCATTACTCATGCCTTTTAAATAAATGAGTTTTTAAAGTTTATTTATCATTATGAAAACCAGAGCTATATGGAGAGAAGGAAGAACAGAGCTAAATTTTTTATTCATTTCTTCACTTCCCAAATAACCACAAGAGCCAATTGTGGGCCAGGCTGAAGCAGGAAGCCATGAACTCAGGTCTCCCACATGTGTGGCACTGGCCCAAACATTTGGGCTACTTTTGGTTGCTTTGCTAGGAACATTAATATAAGGCAAGGTAGAAATCAGAGTAGCTAGGCTTCAAACCAACACTTTGTAATAGAATGCCAATATCATAAGCAGTAGCTTTACCCACTATGCCACAATGCCAGCCATTATTTGCTTTACCATTTGAATCAGTCAAAATAGGCCTTGGGGTTGCTTTAGTTTTTAAAATACTTGTTTATTTGTGCGTAAAAGAGAGAATGAGAGGACTAGAGACATAAGAAGAAAGCAAACTCTTACGTCCTCCTTCACTTCCCACATGCCCATAGTGGCCAGGGATGGGCCTAGGACCAGACCCAGAAACAGAGAACACAGTGCAGTTCTGGGCCAGAACCAGAAGAGCAGTGCAGTTTTCTGGCCTGAGTGGTGGAAGCCCATTACTGAGCCATGATCTCTGATTCCCAGGCTCTTCTTTACCAGGAAGATGGAGTCAAGAGCTGGGCAGTTGAACTCTGCTATGCTAGTGTGACGCATGATCATCTTTTTTTATGATTTATTCATTTTTATTGGAAAGTCAGATTCACAGAGAGAAGGAAGGACAGAAGGATCTTCCATCTGCTGCTGGCACACACCCCAAATGGCCACAATGACTGGAGCTGTGCCTATCTGAAGCCAAACACTTCTTCTTGGACCCCCATGTGGGTGCAGGGTCACAGGCATTGGGCCATCCACTGATGCTTTCACAGGCCACAAGCAGGGAGCTGGATGGGAAGTGGAGCAGCTAGGACAGGAATATGCTCCCATTTGGGATCCTAGCACCTGGAGGTGGAGGATTAGTGAGTTGAGCCTTCATGCTGGACCAAACACAAGGTCATCTTAACAGCTGAGCTGAATGACTGTCGCAGGTTTCAAACTTTTTATTTGAAAATGTCATACTTTTAGAAAAACTGCAAAAGTAGTTGAATTATTCTCATCTGTTAATAATTTATCTCATGTGATCTGTCATAAGTTTTCATTCTTGAATCATTTTGGGAGTAAATAATCTCTTTAGCCCTATATATGTAAGTCTATAATTAGCAAAAATAGATATTTTGTTACATAGCCACAGTATATTTTTGAAAATACGAAATTAATATTGAATGAAATGACATAAAGTGTTGTTTTATTTGAAGACCTCTTTTAATTTTTCCCCATCATGCTACTATTTTTTATCACTAAAGAAAAATTATTTTTAATTCTCGGATTCAATCCAATGCCACATGTAAATGTGTCTGTCTCTTTAGAACCCCTTAATCTGACTTATCTTTTATGTTTTTGATGTTTTTGAAAAACACAGGCTATTTATTTGGTAGAATGTATCTTGATTTGGATTTGTCCTACCTTTTGTTCATCATTGAGCTTAGGTTATACATTTGTACACTACCAATGATGAAATGTATCCTTCTTATTGACTATCAGGAGATACATACTGTTTATTTTGTCCCATTGCTTATGATGCTACCTTTGATCATTCAATGATACTTTCACCATTAAACTAATATTTTCCCTTTGTAGTATATATCTTACTCTAAGATACTTCGAGACTGTGTAAATATCTTAGTTTATTATTATTATTATTATTATTGGTTATGTATTTGTTTGAGTTACACAGAAAAGGGGGAAGTTAGATTTTTTTTCTGTCTACTGCTTTATTCCTCAAATGGCCACAAAAAACAAGGCCAGGTCAGACTGAAGCCAGGAGCCTGGAACACCTGGATCTCCCATGTGGAAGGCAGGGTCCCAAGTATTTGGGCCACCTTCCACTGCTTCCCAAGGGCATTAACAAGGACCTGTATATGAAAAAGAGCTGTTGAGACTCGAACCCATGCTCACATGGGATGCCAGTTACCCAAGATGACATTTTAACCTGCTATGCCATCATATTCACCCTAAGCATCCTGTTTCTCATCATAATTTCTCCTGCTAGAGAAATTATGACATCTATTGATACTTTTTGAGGAAACGGTTTTTTACTATAGAGGTCACTGACACTGATTTATTTTGTTTTTCATTTCACTGTTCTTTCCTGATTTTGTTAGTGAACGTTAAACCACGATTTTTATATCTGTGAAATGAGCCTAATCAATGTAAAATGAGGATGATAATACACAACTAGTATCTTATATTACAATCTTAGCATAATTCATATCAGTGCTTATTGTAATTTTTATTATGGAAGTACTTACTTGACAAGTAAAGTAGGTATTTCTGAAAATCTTTGAAAGGTCGTAAAGAATGTCAAAATATCAAATATTTCATGTCTATCCACCATGAATGTTTTACTTCATCTTTGCTGAGGTTATAAGTAAGAACACCTAATAACTACCATATGTGTACCTTTTTTTTCTAAGACATTTGGGATATTTATTACAAAAAAATGTATTTCCCATGCTATAAACTGTACTTAAAAGTTTTATTTGAATGTAGTCATTGAATTTTTTAAAAAGTCAGTTTTGTATACAGAGTGATGAGATGAAATTATTTATGATATTTTAATGGTCAAAAATGTCCATTGTGTACATAGTTTGTTCATCTTATGCTTAAGAATCTGTAAGAGAAAAAGCTTGCCCCATTTTCTGACAACTCTTTGGGGTATTGTGTTACTTGCCTCAATGTTTTAATTTGTCTGGTTTAGATCATAAGGACCGGTTTCTTCCTATGATGAGATGAGAATGAAACTCTCTTACTCAGATGAGATGTGTGTTCTCTTCCTCTCCATTCTCCTAAACAGGTTTTAATTAAATCGATTTGTAACCTAAGCCTTTTATGCCTATTTATGTATTTTTCATTTCTGAGACAAATTATGTTCTGTTATGTCTTATGTTTCTATTTTTCCTGACATTCTATTTATATCACACACACATTCACTTATGGTTACTTCTATTGACGTAGCTGCCAATGCTTCTCAAATTTTTGTGTCCTTAATTTAACCTCTTGCTAACAGTCTTCAAGACTTTGCCTTTTGCCTCTAAGTCCTTTCATTTTCTGCTCTAAGTTTTTACCTGGGATGTTGCATCATCATCATCATCTTATACCTTCCTTCAACTCTGATTTGTGTTAAAAATACAAAATTTTGAAGTCCCATGTATTCCACCTCAGTTAACTTTTTATTTTAATGGCTGACATTCTACATTAACTTTTGAAACAACTATATTGTGGAAGTAACTATTTTGAGACTTAACATGTCTTCATGTATCTCCATTTACTTTCATTGCAGACTGATAGTAGCTACATTTGAAGTTTTAGAAGAAAATTCACTTCCCTCAGAATCTTAAATTATTGATGTATTACATCCTAACTTTAAATGCATATATTTTTTTAAAGATTTATTTTATTATTTTTATTGGAAAGGCGGATATACAGAGAGGAGAGACAGAGAGGAAGATCTTCCGTCTGATGATTCACTCCCCAAGTGAGCGCAATGGTTGATGCTATGCCGATCCGAAGCCAGGAGCCTCTTCCAGGTCTCCCACGCGGGTGCAGGGTCCCAAAGCCCTGGGCCGTCCTTGACTGCTTTCCTGGGCCACAAGCAAGGGAGCCGGATGGGAAGCGGGGTCACCGGGATTAGAACCGGCGCCCATATGGGATCCCGGGCGTGCAAGGCGAGGACCTTAACCACTGCGCCACCGCACCGGGCCCTTAAATGCATATTTTTTAAAAGATTTTTTTTTAATGCAAAGTCAGGTATGTAGAGAGAGGAAAACAGACAGAGAGGAAGATCTTCCATCCAATGATTCACTACGCAAGTGACCACAATGGCCGGTGCTGAGCCAATCCAAAGCCAGGAGCCTCATCTAGGTGTCCCACATGGATGCAGGGTACCAAGTCTCTAGGCTGTCCTCTACTGCTTTCCCACACCACAGGCAGGGAGCTGGATGGGAAGCAGGGCTGCCGGTATTAGAACCAGTTCCCATATGGGATCCCATTGTGTTCAAGGTGAGGACTTTAGCTGCTAGGCCATTACACTGGGCCCTTGGCTAGGCTTTTGTGTGTGATTTGCTTTTTCCCTAGGATCATTTGTACTGTATCATTACCTGGTTTTTAAAATTTCATGATAATGATGGCAGGGATCTTTTTTTATTCTTTGTGTTAATAATGGTCCCGATAAATCTAGTCAGGAACTCATTTCTGGTCAATTTTTTAATGAAATTTGACTTTTTAGAATGACCCTGTAGGTTTTTTTCTTTTGATTGTTTTTTTGTCTGTCTCACTGGAATTCCTTTTCTATATAATGATTTTGCCTTACATATACTTCTCCAATGTCCAGTGATGCCAACTGTCCATTTACATTTAAGCTGATGTACTTAATATACTTTGAGACCCTTTGACCTTCTTAGAATGTTTGAATAAAAGATAACATTTTTTCTGGGAAAGGTAGTTTTGGGAAGATCTTCTCCAAGGAAGATTAGATGTTCCAATTTTCCTCTTGGGTGAGTTTAACCTCAGTACAAGTTAGGAAGAAGCTTTGAAGTGTTAACTTCTTTGTAACTTTTCTCATAATTAATCTACCCTGTTTGGAATTCAACACATAACGGTCTTATACCTGCATTTGTACTTGAGTTTGAAGCCTTTCTAGTTTTTCCCTAACCTCTCTTCCCTCTATTGTCCAACAAAAGATAAGGAAAGTGAATCTGTTTAGCTACACAGGTTTAGCCAAAACAGAGTTGAATTTTCCCTGTTGTAAGCACTAACAGGACGGGTCCTGAGAAGTGACTATTGAGGGACTAGCACTATGGCATAGCAAGCAACTCCTCTGTCTGCAGCACTGGCATCCGTTATGGGTGTCTATTCTAGTCCCTGCTGCTCTACTTCTAATTCAACTCCCTGATGTTAGCCTGGAAAAACGGGGGATGATAGCCCAAGGCCTTGGGCCCCTGCACCTATACGAGAGTCCCAGAAGAAGCTCCTTGCTCCCAGCTTCAGATCAGCTCAGCTGTGGCCATCGCAGCCATTCGGGGCATAAACCAGCAGATGGAAAGTCTCTTTCTTTGTATGCCTCTCTCCTACTCTCTTTCAGTCTGACATTCAGGTAAATTAAATAAACCTTTTTTAAAAAGCATACTCAAATGATAAATTAAAAATGAAAGATTTCATTCCCCAAAAGCTCCATCAAAAAAGTCACCTTTGTAAGGAATGACACAAAGCAATTAGTCTTATTCAGACAACTGAAGGTTCTCTGGGAATTTAGTCATTTTTATGTACTTGGTGTATATGTGTGTGTGTGTGTATGTGTGTGTGTGTGTGTGTGTGTTTACAATATCAGCTATAGAAAAATGAGTATTCTTAGATTCCATGAAAGAGCAGAATCAACACTGTAGTTTGGATACATAGTGATTTCTCATGTAAGCATTGATAAATTTACCCTTGTTGGATGAATTGGCAGGATCTTTGGTGTGAAGAAGACTTTGGTGAAGCATTCTCAGGCATATTTTAGCTAAAATCTCACCTGACTTTCTCAAACACTCTGCTAATAAACAGACTTTAATCTTTGGCCCTCCAGAAAATCAAAAAGCAAAATAGTTTGAGCATCGAAAAAGTGTGGTCTTTGCTCTTGCTGGCCTCTGATTTAATTAGTCTTTGTCTTTGTTATAAGGATAGATCGATCGATTAGTTCATTCATTTGCTCATCTGAAACACAGTGACAGAGAGAAGCCAAAAGCATTCATCTGCTGGTTCACTCTCCAAATGTACACTCAAGCTGGGTCTGGGCCCTGTCAATGATAACAGCCAGCAACTCCATCCTGGTCGCATACGTGACAGCAGATGCCTCAAACTAGTAGAGAAAAACATAGGAAGCACTCTCCAATATATAAGAATTGGGAAAGTCTTCTTAGAAAAGTCACCAAAAGCACATTCAGTCAAAGCCAAAATAAACAAATGGGGCTACATCAAACTAAAAAGCTCTGTACAGCAAAGGAAACAATCAACTAAATGAAGAAGCAACTGATATAATGGGAGAAAATGTTTGGACACTACACACCAATAGAGTAATATACAGGGTTTACAAAAAGCTTCTAAAACTCAATGACAGCAAAACAGGAAACTTGTGAAGAAATAGGTGAAGGGAATAGGCCGTCAAAAGGGGAGTGGATGAAAGCTTAATTTATTCCTTGCATATTAATGTGGATAGTCTGCCATTACATGCTTCAACATCTTCTCTTTTTAGAAGTTGTTATCCTTTTGCAAACTGGTTTATTTTGGGCTTTGTACTCATAATTTTTTTTAAAGCATCATTGATTTTACTATTCTACCTAGATTTCACTATAAATTTGATTTCTATGTTTCTGTTTTTGTCAGAATCCATGTTATTCAAATTGGGGCTCTTTTCAAACTGAATTATCCTCAGTGCTTCAAACTAGATCCTGTAGAGACAGTATGACAAGTTAGTTCAACTTATTTTAGTGAAAAAATAAAAAGAGATTCCTGTGTAATTTGTTCTTATGTGAACTTTTAAAAAAATTTTTTGAGAAGGGGAAAAAAGGAAAAAGAGGGTATGTTCTGTCTCCTGTGTTGTTCATATGCCCGAACCAATCCGGGAAGAGGCAGGCCAAAGCTGGGAGTCCTTGACTCAATCCAAGTCTCCCATGTGGGTAGTAGAAACTCAGTTACTTTAAGTATCACTACTGCCTCCTAGGGTAGGTAATTGCTGGAATCTGGAATCAGTAGCTGGAGCTGGGAATCCAGCCTAAATATTCCTGTGTGGAATATAGGTTTCCTAACCAGCCTTTTAACCTCTATGACAAATGCCAGCCCAAACATGGACTTTTCGAAGACTTTTAATGGATACCTGTTCCTACTCGTTTTGAATTTTAGGATTGAATTAGCTTATTTATTTTAGTTGTTTTTATATATCTTTTTTTCTGCTATTCAACTACCTCTTCTCCACATACAGACACTGTAATTCTGGAGTTTGGTTTTAATTTATTATTATTTAATTTGAGCTGCTCTTCAAAGGGATAGTTTATAAAAACGTTTATGCTTTCACATCACAAATGCTGTCTTAATACTAATTCTCCCACTTTCATTTATCTTTATCCGAGCATCCTTCTGCTTCATTTCTTTTAAAACCATCTTTTCTCCCTTTCTACTCTAAGTGAACTTACTCATTCAAAAATACTTAATAATGAGTTCTCACTTTAACGAGTCATTGTTTTAGAGATCCAACATTGAAAAAAACTAGCACCTTTGCTCTTAAACAGATACTCTATTCTAATATCTTTGTCCATTTAAAGAATGAATACATGGTTATATAGTGTAATCTTAAGTAGTAATATATATTGTTTCTTAAAAAAAAAAAGCTGGAAGCCAGATAAAAATAATTGTTGGCAAGGTTTCAGTGCTGCCTATACTAGGGAAGAACTTTGAAGAACTAGTGCTTAAGCTAATTGTGTTATAGGACAGTAATGGGCTTCTTATGTTACCGTTTACTATATAAAAATCATGATGATCTTATCACTAAACAGTATCTATGATAAATAGATGAAATCTAAAACTTCACTGTAGAGCTGGCAGTATAGTGTTGTAGGATGTATACCAAATGGGAAGACTGCTGTAGAAGGCAGAACCCTCTTCAGGAATTGATTATGATAGAAGACGGTTTGAGTAGAATATAATCCTTCCATTTCCTCTGGAAACTCCATATTTTGTGTTTGATCCCTCAGAAGGCAGTTTATCTGGTCTTTATCCCCATCTGCACTGCTTTCACTGAGTTCTTCTGATATCAAGGTCTTCATCTTTAATTGAAGAATACAAGAATAGACTTAAATTTGCAGTTGAGAAGTTAAACACAACATAGTCTTCTGTATTAATTAGTGTTCGGTATGTTAAGCCCAAATGACAAGTTTATTTTCAAACCAACCAAGTGCTTTTCACAAGGAGTGGAAGTTTTTTCATTGCTTAAAGGATGGAATTGAGGAAACTAGACATGTCTTACTTTTTGATTTATCTGTCAAGTTCCTTAGAACCAAAGTCAAAGATAATTCAAGACTCCTGTGTCACTGATTTCTTGTTCTCTCAGGCCTTATTCTATTCTAACTTGTGTTTACCCTAATCATTGAAACTTGTCTCATTAATTGTGGAACAGAAGGAGAGATGTAATGAATAAGCTGACAAGCCAGTTACACTGGAATTCTATTCTATCCTGGTATCATTAATTGAATGACCTTGGGCTAGTGGGACAGCCTTCTGGGCTTGAATTTCTTCTGCAAAATGACAAGGTTAGTAGAGCAAATATTTTTAGCTTCAAAACATTTTTATGTGCAATAACTTAAGCCCAGTATATAAGCCAAATAATAGATCTGCCGTGCTCAGGGCAATACCACGGCTGTAGAGAAACTGTGTTTCTCATTTAAAAATATATATATGCTTTTATTTGAAAAGGAGAGATTGGTTGCTTGCTTTTTCATTCACTGTTTCATTCCCCAAATGCCTACAATAGCCAAGATTGGACCGGACCAAATTCAGAAGACTGGAACTCCTCTTTGATCTGTCTCTTGGCTTGCCAAATTCAACCATTTGTGCCACTACATGATGCCTTTCCAAGATTATGTTAAGAGGAAACCAAATTGGAAACAGATCATCATTTTACTTTATTTTTATTTGCAAGGTGGATTTACAGAGAGGAGAGATAAAGTCTTCCGTCTGCTGGTTCACTCCCCAAATGGCTGCAATACAGAGCTGAGATGAGCTGATTTGAAGCTCAGAACCTGCGGGAGCTTCTTTAGGGTCTCCCACGTGGGTGCAGGGCCATCTTCAACTGCTTTCCCTGGCCAGAGCAGAGAATTGAATCAGAACTGAAGAAACCAGAACAAGAGCAGTTGCCAAAATGGGATGCTGGCACCACAAGGTGGAGGATGAGCTTGTTGAGACACCATTTCCCCTGCCCGACGTCCACAGAGCTTTGTCTTTTTTTTTTTTTTTTTTCAGTGGTTTAGAAAACCACCTGGAAGGCCTGGCATGGTATCCTCGTGGCTAAAATCCTTGTCTGCATGCTCTGCGATCCCATAGGCCTGCCAGTGCATGTCCTGGCTGTCCTACTTCTATTCCAGCTCCTTGCTTATGGCCTGGAAAAGCAGTCACGTGTGTTCCAAAGCCTAGGGACCTTGCACCTTTGTCTCTCCTTCCCTCTGTAATTCTGCCTTTCCAATAAGAATAAATATGTCTTTAAAAAATAAGATTTATTTATTTTTATTGCAAAGTCAGATCTACAGAGAGGAGGAGAGACAGAAAATCTTCCATCCGATGATTCCCTCCCCAAGTGACTGCAATGGCCAGTGCTGCGCCTATCAGAAGCCAGGAGCCAGGAGCTTCCTCCAGGTCTCCCACTCGGGTAGGTGCAGGGTCCCAAAGCTTTGGGCCGTCCTTGACTGCTTTCCTGGGCCACAGGCAGGGAGCTAGAAGGGAAGCGGGGCTGCCGGGATTAGAACCGGCGCCCATACGGGATCCCGGGCATGCAAGGCGAGGACCTTAACCACTTGCGCCACCACGCCGGGCCCAAGATTACTCATTTCTAAAAGCAGTCCTCTCCTTTTGGGAAGCTGGCAGCTCCAAAGAAAACGACGCCGGGGCCAGTACAAGTGCAGTTATTGAGAGTTTAGCCCATTCCCATGTTATAAGAAATGATAAGGAATTTGACTTTTATCAAAAACAGAAACACTGACCACTTAAAATGATAAAACAATAACTTTCTGCTGAATCATTTCTCATTTATAAAGATAGTTCTATAAAATATGCTGTGCAGACTTCAAAGAGCTAAAATAGCTACCCGGAAATAATAGTCATCTTTGAACCCTGATTTGAAACAACAGTGTACAACAGTAACTGGAGAGATGTCGCTGTTTTGCATTTGTTTATTAAACAAAACTACTTAAGATCACTTCACAATAAAATATGACCAGAAAATAGTCAACTCCAGTTATTTCAAGATCCCCCTATTTACTTCAGGATTGCTTGTGTACTCTATTACTCTGTTTCAGAATCTGACCCTTATATTGCTTCCCTGACCTTATATTTGCTTCCTGACACGATAGCATGGTGGTTAAAGTCCTCACCTTGCACACATCGGGATCCCATATGGACGCTGGTTCTAATCCTGGCAGCCCTGCTTCTCATCCAGCTCCCTGCTTGTGGCCTGGGAGAGCAGTCGAGGATGGCCCAAAGATTTGGGACCCTGCACCTGTGTGGTAGACCCAGAGGAGCTCCTGGCTCCTGGCTTCGGACTGGCTCAGCACTAGCTGTTGCGGTCACCTGGGGAGTGAGCCAGATCTTCACTCAGTGAGTGAACTAAGATCTTGGATGCAAGATCTTCCTCTCTGTCTCTCCTCCTCTCTGTGTATCTGCCTTTCCAATAAAAATAAATAAATCTTTCAAAAAAAAAAAAAGAATTCTGTGTTTTAAAATTTGTCACTGTAACCCTCAGTTTTTTCTAACCACCAACTAGTTTTATTTCTAAGGTTGGGGATAAAAGATACTTCCTTCTTAGAATCCCTTCATGATTTTTAAAAAGTATACGTTTAATGTTGTAGAAAAATTCTTTAATAAGCTACTTGTTGCTTCTGAAGATGTTGTTAATGTTGGTAAAATGTTGGCTATACTGTGTGAGAGACTACCACCCACTGGCACCTGTGAGATCTGGTTCTGGGAATGATCCCGGTAGCAGAACTTGGGTAATTTCCCTGGTAGACTGTAGCTCCCGCTGGAGAGCATGTGATCCAGGTCTGGGTGTTGGTCAGGCCAGACAAAGTAGTTCTACCCATAGGCAAGTGTGTGGGTTGGTTCTCGAGGGGTGCAGGAGCCAGGCTGGTGTGCAGGTCATGATGGGCTAGGCTATTACACTTACCAGTTTGCATGAACCAGGGATGGGAGCAGACTGAGCAGGACCAGGTTGCAACACCCACTCTCAAGAGTTGGAACTGGGGGCAGGCAGGGACCAGTCAGACTGCAGCATCCAATAGCAAAGGCCAAGACGAGGGGTGGTCTCTGCCATGCTGGGTCAGAGCAACCACTGCCATGTGCAACATTCATAACTGGGATTATGCTTGGTTAGGGAGCTAAGGGGATGCGCCAGCTGGGTTGTGGTTCCCACGGTGAACACGAGAGCAAGATTGGGGAAGGTGATCTAGGCTGGGCGTGGCTGCTGTGTCCCTTGTCACAGGTACAAACTGGAACTGGGATGTGCTAGACCAGGTTACACTCCAGCACCCACTGGTGCTCATGAGAACCAGGCTATGCTAGGTCTGGGCCCCTGATGAACCATGCAAAAGCTGTGTCTAGGCACAGACCAGGTGTTTGTGAATTGTAGGCACCAACAGTAAGAACCTGAATGGGAATGAGCTGGTTGTGCAAGGCTACTGCTCCTGCCAGAACAAGAAGTGAACTAAGTTGGGCTAGGTTAAAGACCCTCTGCTGTGCGCAAGACCTGCCACTGGGAGGAGGCCTGATGGAGGAGTTTGGTGAACTCCTGTCAGAACACAGATCTTGCAGATGAAGAGTAGGAACTAAGGCTGGGAGCAGCCCAGACCAGGCCAGGTTATGGTACCCAACAGTATACAGGTGTGTCAGGTCTAGGGGTAGGCCAAGATGGACCAGACCATAGCAGCCAGTGGCAGGTCCGAGAACCAGGAAAGGGTACAGGACTGAGCTGGGTTGGACTGCAACATCAACTTGTTCACATTGGGGCCAGGACTGAGGCTGGATGGGCTGGGCTGGGTGGTGGCACCAGTAAGAGCTGGAACTTGGGGTTGGCCTGGCTAAGTCAGGCTACAGCACCCACTGACAAATACCCCAAGGTCAGGTGGGCAATGCCAGACTTGGCCGCAGAACCCTTCAGCACACATGAGATCTGCGAAGTAAGGTGCAAGCCCAGTAGGGGCAACTGAGTGCTCATCTGCTGAGCAGCCACCCCCACTGACATGCAAGAGAGCTGGATGGGAGCAGACTAGGCTTGGCAGGGCTGCAACATCGGTTGGCCTGCATGTGAACTCATTGGGGGAGAGCCAGGCTGGGCTAAAAGACTGTATCCACGGGTGCATGCATAAGCCAGAGTGGGTGCAGGCTGGTTGGGCTTTGCTGCAGTATCATCTGGCAAATATCTGGCAAATGCTATGACTTAGGGCAAATCCTGTCAAGCTAGACTGCGGAATCACCTAGAGAGTACAACATCCAGGACTGGGAGTGGGCCCAATAGGGAATCTGTAGGCACATCTCTGAATTGCAGCATCAGCTGGTGAGCAGGAGAATCAAGGCTGGGGGCCGGCCTGGATGGACAGATTGTGGCACTTGCCAGCACAAGTATGGATTTGATAGTGGCATTGGTTGGGTTGAACTAGACTTCAACAGCCATTGCCATAAACAAGAGTTGAATGGGATGTGGGACTAACTGGACCAGGCTGCTGCATAAACTGGCAAGCACAGAAACCAGTGCTGGAGACAGGCCTAGTAGGGATTATTGGGAGGTCACTCCGACTAAGCCATTACTCCAACTGGTGTATATGAGAGCCAAGTGTGTGGTGAGCAAGGTCTGGCTGAGCCGCAGCACACATTGGTTTATATAAGAGATGGGCAGGAGATGGAACAGACTCAGCATTGCAACTACCAGTGTGTGTGTAGGTTGATGAGGGTGACAGACAGAGCCAGACCTCGTACTGACAAGTACACACAAGAATCAGGTATGGGATCATCTTAGAGCTCTAACCATGGGGAGAATTGCAGGTTCTGTGGTCCCTCTTTCCCCCGACACAGGAAGGAGAAAAAAGAAAATGTGGATACAGTGATTCACCCATGTTCCCCTAACCCTGGACCCTTCCCACCCTAGTCAAATATGTAAACACAATCAAAGCTAAAATAAACAAAAAGAATCCCTTCAGGATTTTTTAAAGCATACTTTGCATGTTGTAAAAATTATTTAATAAACTACTTACTGCTTCTGAAAATGTTTTACAGAGCTAATCAATTTGGAAACAACTCAAGTGTGTATAAGCAGGAAGGTCGATAAATGTGTCATAATATATCCACATAATGCAATGCTACTTATCCATAAAAAAAGAATAAAGCAAAGATGTGTATTAAAATGTGAATGATTCTCAGATTATGTAAATGGAAGAAGCCAGGTGCAGAATGTCATGAATTGTGTGTTTCTATTTATATCCAGAATAGGTAAATCTGTTGGAGCAGATGACATATTGGTAGTTTCCAGGGCCTGGGAGGGAAGTGAGGAATGAAGAATAGAAGCAATTTAATGAGAAAATGAAGAGGATGAGAATGTTTTGGAAGTAGCTGATGGTTTATAACACGTGATGTTATGAACTTTACAAATAGAATTTTATGTGAATTTCGCATCAACATTTTAAAGAAAGCAGGTAATTAAGCAGAATTTTAAAAGTGAATGAATGTGACTGGCAAGGTCATCTGACTTAGCCTATTTATAGGTGGAGGTACTGGCACTCATCAGCAATAAGTAAATAGATGTTCATGACATATAGTAGATATACACAGTAGCCTCAACAGTAAAACCCACACCAGAATTTGAATATGAATTTCTATAGAACAAATGATTTTCGTAACTACTGTATTACATGCTGCTTTATTATCTGTTGCTATAATTTTTATGCCTTAGGCAAACATGCTGCTTCAGGTGTTAATTTTACATAACAATAAAGACAAAGTTACATCATTTCATTTGTGTTTTAAAAAATCAGAGCTTGAATTTAAAAAGACTTAGCTCTCTGTAATACCTTAGCAATCAAAGAAAATGCCTTATACTTTTAATCTAATTCATATGTACCTCATTTTCAAATCCTAAATTTCTATTATGGTTGTAATTTTTTTTTAATTAAGGAGTTATTTCTACAAAATGGTTACCACATTCCACTGCGTGATAAGTTTTTTTTGTGGTTTTTTTTTTTTAATTGGAGAAGAACATTTGGAGTGTATAAGGATTATGTAATTGGTCGCATCCTGCTTATGAAAGCTGAAAGGTGTCTTTTCACTTGTTATCCTCGAGCGCTTTGACTCTAAGGTTAAAGACAAAGAGCAATAGCCAAGTAGAGAAAGGTGATATGGGGTTGTGTGAGAATTGGGTGTTATACTCCAATGTAAATGACTACTGCTGATTAGTGCTAGGCTCCAAAAAATACTCAGTTGACTTCATTTCAAGAAAGGACTTTAGGAAATGCATTCATATTACCTGATCCCTTTGAATCCACTTTGTCGGTCTCTTTGTGCTGTTTATTATGAAGAATAAGATATACTCTAGCATTCTGTGTGGATTTCCTATTAATATTTCTCACCAACATTCTTTTTATCTGGGTTATTGTTTTCAGTTCTACTTGGTATATATTTCCTTCTTTTTGTCTTAGTTCAAAGCTTAGCAAAGGAAGTTTTGTGAGTAAAGCTTTCCTGAAACTTAGCTATGCTTATTTTTTTTTCCAGCTCTGCTTATTTTACATGTTGTCTCTTGTTGTTCTCCTGCTCCGATAACATTGTTGAGAAGTTACAACAGAGGTCATGTGGTCTGCAATTCTGAAATATTTGTTGGATCTTTTACAGAAAGCCTTTGCCATTCCTTTTGTTAATGAAGTAGAAGATAGAAAACAGATTCCACATAATGAATAGGTAAAGGAAAAGGATGTAGGAAAGAAGATACAGGGTTTGTGCTTCATGCTGGCTAAAAGCCCTGACTGGTCAGAATACAGATCCCTGAACACAAATCACCTACCGCACATTAAAAAAGGGAAGATTAACTGCTGATAGATTTTTAGTGCCGTTTTAGGAACATAAGCGATGTTGTTTATTAAATACATCATTTGTTACAGTTATGTTTGCAAAGCAATGAGGTAAGCAACTATTGTTATTAATGTGAAGGGGAACCTAGATAGGACAGAAGCTAAACAGTTGCCAAGGATAGTACATTAGACACTGAATTTGTCAGCCAAGAGGTAACAAGTCTTAGATTCAAACTTCATTGAACAGAAATATGAACTGCTATTTGCACGTTAGGAAGTGAAGAGTTAATTTTTGTGAAGGGTTGAAGGATTATGATACTAAAATGGATTGGAAATAAAACTGATTACTAAGTGTTAGCACTTGAAATTGTTAGATCATTTCATCTACAAAAAAATGGCACCTTAATGTACAGATTTACTTAAATTGGCTCAGACACCGATGATGACTTTCTCGATATTGTTAACCATGCTCTAGAAAGGCTGTCACAGCCTTATATAAAAGGGCATCTTAAGCTATCTTCTTCAAGTAAAACCAGAGTTTGCAGACTTTGCAATAAGATACCCAGATTACTGCCACAAACCCGAGTGCTTCAAGACATTTTGTATCTGTTTCAACATCAGATTTGTGACATTCTTGCAGAGATTATATCTATGAAAAAAAAAGAGCAAATATTTCAGAAAACCACCACAAAACAGGAAGCAAGAGTAGCAGTATCCAGTTAGTCTCCAAGGCTTGAAGACTAATGCAGTGCCCTGTAGGAACACACACTCTTTGTGTTGCGGTAATTCTGGATGAAATAAAACTTATTTTAAATTTAAGTATGATTTTTGTCAAAATGGGACAAGTTGTAAGGATAGTACTTAAGAAGTTGTGGAGACCTACCCATTGAAAAATAGAACTAGTAGGCCTTTGTTAAGCATCATGAAAAAAATGACTGAAACAGTAAGGGTTCTGTGAACTACAAAAGTTTTATATCCTCTGAGCTAGAATGGCCTGGCTCTCACCTTCATGCCATCTCTGTTTCATGGCTTGTGAAAACGCAGTAGTCTTCTACTTAAAATAGTGTTTCAGCGACATGAGAGTTTATGTAGCGTGAATAGAAAAATCTCATTCATCAGATATTTTGAAATGTCCTGTGCTTTGTTCTTTGTGCTGTACTAAACAGATGTGTGTGTGTGTGTACACATATATGTGTATATGTTATAAATTCTTAAGGTGATAAAAAGTAGTGATAAGATAATGCAGGTTACTTACATCATTAAATAAAGGAGAAATATCCCCATTTATTTATTTCCTAATACAACATTCATTCAGACAAGAATGAGTCAGTGGTGGTGGCACAACTATTTGGGTTCCTGTCCTGGGAGGATTCCTAGCCCCTGGTTACAGCTGGCCCAGTCGCAGCAGCTGTAGACATTTGGAGAGTGAACCAGTAGATGGGACATCTCTGTCTCTCTGCCTGTCAAGACAATTACAAAGATTTTTTTTTTTAATGAAAGAAAAGGAAAATGAGTACATCTATTGGTAGAAATGAAAAAAGGCTTTGGGAGATGAAAGATTTTATATATGCCTTGATAGGGTAGTAAAATTCTAGCAGGTACAGGTACTGAATATATCAGATAGAAGGAACAGAATGAAGATTAGAAAGATTTATTTAGGGAGCAGCAAGTCATCCCCTTATTGAAGCAAGGACATATGTTGTGGAGTAATAGAGGTTACAGCTGGTTTACTATGTAAGTTGGAGTAATATTGTGGAGAGCTTTGAATGCAGGGGTGTAAGGCATTTGGATTTAATTTACTAGGAAAAGAAGAGTGATTAGGGTGATTAATCTGTCAGCAGGATATAGGATGATTAAATCAAGGAGAGCAGGGATAGGGGAAGCTTTTGAAAGAGAATGATGAATTTTGTTTTATGGATTTGTATTTCAAAGGAAATACCCCACTGTAGTTGGAAGCATAGCTTATTTCAGCATTGTTCCTAACAGCTGTGACAGAGAACTTGTTGTATGGGGAAGGAGCCTTCCTAATGTTCTTGATGTTTCTATGACAATCGTATTAATGAAATGTAAATATGTATGGAATGTATACTGCGTGTCAGGTTCTGTATTAAGCATCCCTTGAATTTTGACAGCTGCTTTAAGAGTCTTCATTATTCCCATTTTATGGATAAGAAATAGGACCTAGGTGCCTATTGTCCCAAAATCACATAATTGAAATAGAAAGACTGGCAAAACTGTTAAAAAAATAAGTGCTAATTTGTTTACACTGCAGAGACTTGAGTTGATCCTTTCAGATCTTATCCAGTTGCCATCATTCAGTTTAGGCATAGCTCCTCTCTGATTTTATTTTTCCCAATCCGTAACCTCTTTCCCCTCCCAACCATAGGCATGCTGGTGTGTTTGAGGCATGCCTTCGTGTTCACATGTGTCCTTGAATATTACCTGGTGGTGTTTTTGATGTGTATAGCTGTGTTTATATTATACACAGTGCATGAAAGCACAAACTGTGTGTCTTGGCCTACTTGTTGTATATATTTCCACTTTGTTGCATTGAATCTCTACATAATAGCATACTTTTACCCCATTCTTGCCTTTTTCCCTAGGAATACTAGGTGCCTAGGATGCTTTAGACTTCCTTTTCCTTGTGACAGGGGGACCTTTTCTGGGTCCCTGCAAACTCCATATTCTTTTCACAATTTCGCTGTTCTTTCTATCCATGCTGTTTTTGAGGGAATGACAGGGAATAGAAGAAATTTGATTTGGTTCATGCTATACTTAAGATTGCAGGTATTTTAATCCTTAAAAAAATTAAAATGTGTATGAATAGGTGATTGGATATGTGTTTCTGAAAGAAACCAAATAGGCACACGTAAGTAGGCCTGTTATTCTTTTCCATTCCTTTGATACATTATATTCATTGAGTGGCGACATCAACTTTTTACAGCATGCATTAGAATATTTGTTCTAGCTTTCCTTTACTAACTGTTGCTGTCACTCACATGAAATACTGCATATCATATCACTGTAATTGTAAAGGGTTAGTATATTATCTTAATGGTTGTCAAAGCTAGTATTTTCCATCCAGCACATAGGAACTATGCTATGTCATAGTTCATATTTCATCCTCCCACTACTAAAAGGAAATATCTTTTGCATTCTCTGGGAGATTCATAAAACATGAAGGACACATTAGCAGGAAGAAAACATCCAGTATGGTTGTTGTGTTTGCTGTTTCTGACTTGTAAGTTAACGCATCTTCTCCTGTCAGTCCTCTGATACTGTTTATCTGGCACCTTAGTCATGTCAGAAACAGTCTAATTACTTTCAGAAGAACAGACAACAGTGGGACATCTTGAAATGCAGGTGTCAGATGCTGTTAGCCCTTTCTTGTCAGTACCACGTTAGGCTTACTGGGGCTTCCTGCTTGTCCAAGAATTTTTGTTATCACACATCATTCGTTATTTCTTGTGTCCTTTTGGAAGTTAGGAATCTCATATTTAGTTTCTTCTGTTTGAAGCCTTACTCAAGGCAGTACTATACAAAGTCTCAGTCATTGATCTGCTCTTACTCTTGTTTATTGAACAAAGCTTCTGTTTATACACCTCTCCTCTAGGAGTAGAGACTCATTTCAGGTAAACAAAATGCTTTTAAACAGTTTTTATCAGAAGAATAAGCTAGCCACATCACCAAATTTAGAAAAATAAATATTTAGAATTATGTAGGCTTTCTATCCAAATTTAACCTTTTTTAGTTTTGTCATATGCTCTTTCAGTTTATTTTCGTTATTGATTTAATGTATATTACCACTGCATGTGTTCTTTTATGTCTGACATCTTGTTGAATGTTCATGTACCAAAAATATTTTCCACTCTCACACTTAATATTTGTTATCAGTTATGTCAGAAATAGTCTCTAGAGAAATGCTTTTTAATAGAAGCACAGTAAAAGCCATATGTATATATATATAAAGATTCCTAGCCCCCCCCCCTCAAAAAAATAAAAACAAACTAGTGGTTCCATTTATCACAGTATATCAAAGTACTTTTAATATGTAAATTTATGTTATATAAAAATGAGTATGTTTAACATTATTTTTCCATAAGAAGTTTTTGAAAAATGTCTTTTCCATTTATAAAATAGCCACTCAATCACTAAACTATCAAAAATTTGTTTTCATTTATTGGAAACAAGAGAGAGAGAGATCTTTCATCCATTAGTTTATCCTCAGTGTTCCCAACATCTAGGACAGGTCTAATCTGAAGCTAGGAGGCTGAAACTCAAGCTGGCTCTCTCACTTGGGTCACAAAGCCCCAGTTACTTGGCTCACATGACCTGCTGTCTTTCAGGGTACACATGTGGAGGAAGCAGACAGAGCTCAGACCCTCTCTGATAAGAGATCCAGCTGGAATCCAAAATGGTGTCTTAATCACTGCGCTGGGGGGCAGGCACTGTGGCATAGAAGGTTAAGGCTGTGACTTGTGATGCTGGCATCGCACGTGGGCACCAGTTCAAGTTCTAGACACTGCAGTTCTGATCCAGCTCCTTGCTAATATGCCCAGGAAAGCAGAAGAAGATGGCCCAACTTCTTGGTTCCTGTACCAATTTGGGAGATCCAGGCTCCTGATTTCAACTTGGCCCAACTTTGGCCATTGTAGCCTCTTAAGGAGTGAACCAACAGATGGAAGATCTCTGTCCATCTCCTGTGCAATTGTCTTTCAAAATAAATAAATAAATCTTTTTTTTTAAAGATTTGTTTTTGTTATTTTTTTTTTTTATTGGAAAGGCAGATATACAGAGAGGAGAGACAGAGAGGAAGATCTTCCGTCCGATGATTCACTCCCCAAGTGAGCGCAACGGGCCAATGCTATGCCAATCCAAAGCCAAGAGACTCTTCCGGGCCTCCCACGCGGGTGCAGGGTCCCAAAGCTTTTGGCTGTCCTTGACTGCTTTCCCGGGCCACAGGCAGGGAGCTGGAAGGGAAGTGGGGCTGCCGGGATACTACCGGCGTCCATATGGGATCTCGGGCGTGCAAGGTGAGGACCTTAACCACTTGCCACCTCGCCAGGCCCAATAAATAAATCTTTTTAAAAATAAAAGAAAATTACTTCCCCTAGTACCCACTAACACTGAACCTTTCATGATCAAAATGGCATATAAATATTTCATTGAAAAGAATTTAGTCAAAGAGTATTTTCACTACTTAAATTTTAAAATTTAAGGAATGTAAATAAGGTAATTTCCAGTTATCCAAGCTATATTAGGTATGCTTCTTCTCTAGGTAACTTGATGTAAATTCAAATTTAAAATTAGAATTCTTTGTTGCACTGCACATTTTAAGTGATCAGTAGATAGCTTTAGTATGTGCTGGGGGCCCAGCCTGGTAGCCTAGCAGCTGAAGTCCTCACCTTGCACATGCTGCAATCCCATATGGGCACTGGTTCTAATCCCAGTAGCCCCACTTCTCATTCAATTCCCTGCTTGTGGCCTGGGAAAGCAGTGGATGGTTCAAATCCTTGGGACCCTGCATCATGTGGGAGACCAGGCAGACACTTCTGGCTCCTGGCTTCAGATCGGTACAGCTCTGACCGTTGAACCCACTTGGAGAGTGAACCATTGGATGGAAGATCTTCCTTTCTGTGTCTCCTCCTCTCTGTATATCTGACTTTCCACTAAAAAAAATTAGTCCCCCAGAAAATTATCACATAGGTGCTTACACATACATTAACATGTATCTACTCTTTAGATAATTAGTAATGAAAATAATAAAAATAATTATAAAGAACTCTAAAATGATTGCCCTGAATTAAGGTAAAAATAAAGACTAAAAACAACAGTTTTTTTTCTCTTAATGTGTTAGGTATTCTATGTATCTAAATTACTCTGTGTTTGAACTACCTTGAGAAATCCTTAGAGTGCTTTGGATTTCCGAGTGTTAAGTCCTTCTCTACCAAAATGGTTTTTTGGCTGAAATTGAGTCTTTCCCTATCCCTCCTACTTGGGTTTGATTTTTGTGATTTGTTGTTGTTGTTGTTGTTGTTTTGGTTTTTGTTTTGTTTTGTTTTGCTTTGGCTTTTCATTGTAGTGGGTTCCAATTCATTTTCTGCTCTTATCTATATCATCTGACCTCCAGATATTAGAATCTGCTTTGCTTTTGGTTGTTTACAAGGACAAAAACAGTTAACTTTTGTATTGACTGAAATTGCTAATTAGAAAAACCCAAGATTTTCTTCGTTACATAGAATATTTTTCTCAAAGAAATAAATCATTAGCCTGTTTTTATTGCAAACGTGACTGAACTGGGGGAAAAAATTGTGCAGTGGCACTGTTTTTGTTTTTGGAGATACTGTAGTATGGCACATGTAGCCTAGCAAAGGCTATAAATCTAGGATGAAAAATTATGGTTGGCATCCATCTTAACAGTCTAGCAGAACACAAATCTCAAATTGTTTAAATACTAAATATTTACTTAAGAGAACGTTTAAAAATAGAGTAATTTAAGTTGTGAATTTGACTCATTTGTAAGATCACTTTTTTGGTATATCCTTTATAAAACTAGCAACGTTATCTGGCCATATCACAATACTCCCGTGTTGTAGTTTAAAGCAAAACACACATACAACATACACACACTTGGACGGAGGCCAAATTTAGGCTCTAGGGGCATTCTGCTCTGTACCTTAAATTACTATCAGATGTATGTTAGCACAGATCAAATTTTCAGTCTGAAGTTGGTGAGAAGCCTAATTATTTGAGCAGGTTACTATTTATGTAGACCATGCTATGGCTGTCTGTGGTTAATCCACAGCTGGCAGAATGCTAACTCTGTGAGGTTTTTATTTCATTCTGGAACAGTTTGGAGAGAAAAAGAGAGGGAAAGCTTTAAAGTCTTCTCATTAAATGAAAGATTGAAAACCGAGTACATACATATTACTATGGAGACAAGATGCTATATAAACTTTTCATTTTAATTCTCCGAGTGACAGAAATAGCAAAAAAAAACCAGCTTGGATGCTCATAATATGCAAGTGACATGATTATTTGGTTAAAGAAAAAAGGTGAAAACAGTTTTCAAGATGATACTTAAGACCTGCTTTTTTGTAAGAATTGTTGAGTGTTAATGGGTTGGAATTTTTAAATGAGGGCGAAGTATCATGTTATTATCATGGGAAGGCATAATTCTAGTAGAGTCTTGTTAGCAACACTCATTAAATGGCAATACACAGTTGAGGAGGGATTAATAGCTTTCCTTACCTTTTCATTGCAAAGATGTTGGTTGATGCCTCTAACAAAGACAGATTAACAAGAAAAAAAAAAGCATAACAAACTAATTTAGCAAAGTTTTATATGAAAAGGAAATCTTCGGGAATAAAGATTCAAACACTCAGGGGAAAATATGTTTTTATGCTAAGTCTGATGAAAGAAGTGAATGGCTATAGAGAAACACGTCTGACAGGAAGTGATCTAATGATAATAAACTAGGCGAGTTAGATTCTTCTTGACCTCCAGGCATATGGCAGGAACCTGCTGAAATAATTATCTTACGACCTAAGTCAGATCATTCCAGTATGGCCAGCTTTCAGACAGAAAGACAGAAACCCTCCTTCCGAAGGTAGATCCCGGTACACACGACTCCTGACAGAATTAAAGTTTGCTTGCTGGGCCCAGCGCAGTAGCCTAGTAACTTAAAGTCCTCGCCTTGCATGGACAGTGATCCTGCATGGGCTACGGTTCATGTCCCAGGTGCTCCACTTCTCTTCCAGGTTCGTACTTGTGTCCTGGATAAGCAACAGAGGATGACCTCAAAGCCTTGGGACCCTGCAACCATGTGGGAGACCCTAAGAAAGCCTGGCTCCTAGCTGCTGGCTTCAGATTGACTCAACTTAGGCTGTTACGGCCACTTAGGGAGTGAAGCAGCGGATGGGAGATCTTTCTCTTTGTAAATCTGCCTTTCCAATAAAAATAAATAATAAATCTCTCTTTTAAAAAAATTCGCAAACTGAAACTGGTTAGGGCCTCCGTTGTGTCGGGATGTGGCAGTAGCATTTTGGTAATTTTGGAAGAACTTCCTTTTATATATTCAGGATACTCTCAGTTTATAAGTTAGGCAGCTTCCCTTCTGCGTTCCAGTACCACCTCTTCCTCTGATTTGCCATAGTTATCCTCCATCCCGGGCTTCTTCATGTTTCTCCTTCTTTGCAAGAGGCTTCTCTTTCAAGAACTACAGTGCTCAAACCTCTCCTGTCCTTAAAAAAAAAACAGCTCTAATGTGCCATCATTTAAAAGCTTTCTCATATATTAATCTACTCAAACAAGAAGCATCCCAGGTAGAGTTCTCTAAATCCAGGTTCCATCCCATATAAACTGTGTGTGTGTGTGACCTGCAGGGAGTTTCTTCACGATCTTGTTTGTTTTATTTGTGAAATAAGTCTAATGATGCTATATGCCAGGTCAGTTTGAGATAAAAGTTGTTCATAACAAGGTATGTGTAAAAATAACTGTTAGCACAGTGTCAGACACATAAGGATTGCTCAGTAACTTTCAGATTCAGAAAGCTCTCACAATAATTATAATCCTTCTCTTTCCACCGCTCCTGCTCACGCTGCCTGATTTTACTGTCACAGTAAATGCTTCCTCCTGATCGGCAACTGTGAGTTGTTCTGTTTTCTTCCTGTGCCACTCAATAACCATGAGCACCTTTAAACAACTTGAAATCACTGGCTGGATTTCTCTTTCATCATCACTTCCCCTGTGTCCTCTTTGTCCCTTTCCCTCTCCTCCATGCTCTAACTTTGTAAATTGTGTCCTCTTGTCTAGTGTTCTTTCCACAGGTAGTTACAGCCCCTTTAACCCCATGTCCTAACTCAGACTTTCCTCTGAGTTTCTCGACACCTCAGCTGTCATGTAACCACAACTCAACACTGTCTTTACCGTCTAAGCCGCATCTTAATCCAGATTTTTCTGTTTCCCCTAATGATAGAACCAGTTGTAAAAATCGTTGATTTTTGGAGTCTTCTCCTTTGCCTTGTATATTTTAAACAAGCAGAAAATTCTGTTTGTAATTCTCCTAGTGTGACTTCCTTGTGCACAGCCAAAAACAGACTGCTAGTAACTGACGATTTCGTTACTGTCTGAATGGACTTTTCCTTACATCTCTTTTAAGCTGGATACTCATTGCTTTGTTGATTCTCATTTCCTTGAAGCAAAGCTTCATTACCCATTCTCTCTCTCCCAGATTACTTGCCAAACAGACTCTTCGTCTGACACCCAGGGCCCTTTGTGTTCTTAGCTCATTTTTCTAGATTCATCCTCATGTTATTGGCACTCGAGCATTCCTTTACTGACTTGTCCACTGGCTACACTCATGCCCTATATATACATCCGCATCTCATTATATTTTTGTCTAGAAAGCATGAATACATCATAATAAAGTTCTTTACTAATATTGGAGACATAGATAGTGTTTTAAACAGTTTTTACATGTTTTAATAAAATGCTTTTGTTACATTATTATTATTTCCTCGTTAGTTAAAAATTCTACTTCAAAATCCTGGAAATTACATTTAAGATGTTGCTTGGATCTAACGCAGTAGGCCTAGTGGCTAAAGTCCTCACCTTGCATGTGCTAGGATCCCGTATGGGCACTGGTTCGTATCCCGGCTCCTCCGCTTCCTATCCAGCTCCCTGCTTGTGGCCTGGGAAGGCAGTGGAGGATGGCCCAGGGCCTGGGACCCTGCATCCGTGTGGGAGACCCAGAAGAAACTGCTGGCTCCTGAGTTCCTCGGATCCGCTCAGCTCTGACCGTTGTAGCTAATTGGGGGAGTGAAACAGGATTGTGGATGTTTCTCTCTGTCTGTCATTCTCTCTATAAATCTACCTTTCCAATGAAAATGAAACAATTTTTTAAATTGTATAACTATTTTTAAAAAGCTATTTCTTTAGGTAGTTACAAACTGTGATCTTACTAAGTAAATTTTTTCTAAGTAATTATTAAAATTCAGGCTGTTCATAAGTCTCTAGAAGGATCTAATCGGCCTTTACTTATTTCAGTGAGTGAGTCTTTCCAATATTTTATATTTTTGTAGGTTCTTGGGGTTCTTTCAGTATTGAGCATATAAGTGAAATATGTGCTATTTATCCTGTTAAGTAATAGCATGTATTAAGTATACTATACTCGTGTTGCAAACCTTTCTACTAATTAAATGCTATCTTCTGCTTTGCATTGTATAATGGTATTTTATGTGATTTTCCTTTTTAAATTTTTCATTTTTTTTATTCTTGCCAAACTGTGTGGGGGGGGTGCATTCTTTATTTTATTAATTTTTCTTCCCTTTTTTCTTGAACCAGGGCTTTTTTCTTACCGTATCCCCAGAGTCAGTATTGAAAGTGGCTCAACATGCTTCTGAGAACAACAGGATTTTCACTTTGAATCTGTCTGCACCATTTATTAGCCAGTTCTACAAGGAATCATTGATGAAAGTTATGCCATATGTTGACATACTTTTTGGAAATGAGTCGGTAAGCAAAAATACCCAGTTTGTTGTTCTTACTTTGTGTATATGTTTAGAAATATGTAAATGAGAAAATATTTGCCTGAGTGTCATTGAGAATTACACAAGAGCTGTTATCACTTAATATTGCCAACATTTCTTTATCAACTTCTTTTTTAATATTTATGTCTTTGAAAGATAGGGTGAGAGGGAGAGACACAGAGAGATTTTCATTCCATTGGTTTTTTCCTCCAATGGCCACGACATCCAAGGATGGACCAGCTGGAAGCAGGAGCCAAGAGCTTTCTCTGGGTCTCCCTTGTGGATACATGGAACTAGGACTTTATCAGTATTCTGCTGTTTTTCTAGGTTCATTAGCAGGAAGCAGAATCAGAAGTAGAGCAGCCAGGATTCAAACAGGCACCCTTATGGAATCCCAGATTTGTAGGTAGCAGCTTCATTTGCTATGCTACAGTGTCAGCTCTATTCTAAGCTCTTAGCATAAATTTTTTAAAGATTTAATTTTTTGATTGGAAAGTCAGATTTACAGAGAGCAGGAGAGACAGAGAGAAAAATTTTCCCTCTGCTAATTCACTTCCCAAATAGCCACAGTGATCGAAGCTGAGCTGATCTGAAGCCAGGAGCCAGGAGCTTCCTTCAGGTCTCCCACATGGCTGCAGAGTCTCAGGATTAGAACTAGTGGCCATATGGGATCCCAGTGCATGCAAAGTGAGGATTTAGACTCCGACTACTGTGCTGGGCCCCAGCAAATACTGTTAAGATGTGTTTTTTGAGGTTTTTAGTAACCTGTAGTAAAATTCAGCCTTTCTACTGTATCCTGTCAGTTTTTGCAAATGCATATCTGATCTATTACATATCAAAGAGCACTTTTCCTCTTTTTGGCTCTTCAAAATCAGGGACTATTTAATTTTAGTTTAATAATGGTAAGCAAATGATGTATTATTGTTGGTATTGCAGTGCATGATTAGTAATATCATTGCTGCTGACGTTTCTATAAACTCATACTTTTTTCTATGTTTTTATTTTCTATGTTTCTGTGTACTCTAAATTATAATAAAAATTCTATAAAAATATGTTTTGCTTGTTTGGCATAGCTTATGTATAATCTGTAGTTTATTTTATGAAAGCAGAAAAAAAATAGACCTTCAGTGTATCTTGAAGTGAATGTTGACCTCTGAACTTTTATAACATGCAAGAGTTTTATTTGAAAAACACATCACATAAGTTTATCCTGACTCCATCCTTGTAGTTTTAAAATAGATTGAATGAATCGATTGATTTTATATTTAACATAACTACACTATCTTCTTAGAATAACATAAAAATTGATCACAAAATAATTTGTGTGATCACCTGGGTAGAGATTAAAGAACTTAATTATTTGTAGAATTAATGTCATGGTGTCAGTAACTGCAAATGCAGTCATCTCTGGAAGGAAATGCTATATCCTTGGCAATTAACAAAGTGACATAATGGCGGGGCCCGGCACTGTGACCTAGTGGCTAACGTCGTCAACTTGAATATGCCAGGATCCCAAGACTTTGGGACCCTGCACCCATGTGGGAGACCCAGAGGAGGCTTCTTGCTCCTGCTTCAGATTGGCACAGTTCTGACCATTGCAGCCACTTGTGGAGTGAATCAATGGACAAGATATTCCTCTTTGTTCCCCTTTCTCCCTGTGTATCTCACTTTCTAATATATATTTTTTTAAAAAGTCAGCTAAAAAGTTAGCATCTGTATGAGTGTATGTTTAGTATCTGCTTCTGGTTTTTCATCTGCGTTCCTGCTCGTGCAGACCCTGAGAGGAACAGTGATAACACAATTAACTGGGTTCCTGCCACACCCCTGGAAGACCTGGCTTAAATTCTCAGCTCCTGGAATGATCCCGGCTTAGTCCAGGCTGTTGAGGGCATTTCAGGTAATTAGCAATTGAGAGTTCTCTGTCTCTCATGTGAAATTAAAGGGAAAAAAAAGCAGAAATTTACTGATAAATAAATTTCTAGTGAAGTTGCTTAGTACTCTGAGCTTTGCTCAAGTAACCTGCCAGTGATTCTGGTAAAAACTTTATCTGCATATAGTACAAATGGAAACAATACAGCTCCTTAATAAATGTCAAATTAAGTTGAATATCAAAATCAAATGTCCAAGACTGTTAATGGACTGGAAATATCAATTGAGTTATGAAACTTAATAGGGTAATAAAAATGATACCGTATTTGATTATAAAAAGCAAGTAGGGTAATATAAGTTTTATCTCTTTAATCTCATACCCATTGTTCTTGAGTATTAAAATAATAATGAGCTATCTTCAGTTCTTTACCCAAAAAAAGAGATATAAATGTGAGGAAATATAAAATACATTTCTCAAGAGATATATATGTATATAATTGTTTTATATCTTCCTTCCCCATCATAAAAAAGAAACTTGTTAGTGTAAATTTTCTGTTTTAAAAAATATTTATTTTTATGTGTAGACAATGAAATGTGCTAGACTATCTGACATTGTCTGTACCAGCAATGTTGGGGCACACTTAAATAATAGACTGATGAGTCATGACTCCTTACGAAGGACTATTCGATTATAACAGCATGTGGAAAATCAGTCAGAAGGTGGGATTTGGTGAGGGGCGCAGAATCCCAGACTCTATAAAATTGTACCATGAAATTCAAGAATTCAAAACAAAAATTTTGAAAATATTTTTATTTTAAAGGCAGAGACACACATACATATACACAGAGAAACAGACCCATTTTCTTAGATTCTTGCAGTCCACTGTTCCTAGCCCACGCCCTCTTTGCAGCCTGTTGGGGAGTAGAGCAGCAGATGAAGATCTCTGCGTTAGTCTGTCCTTCAAATAAATAAAATAATTTTTGAAAGAAAACTTCCCTTTTCAAAAAATAAACACTGATTCAAAAGTAATTTTAGCAAGTCATACAACACTATATTTAAAAAGATAATTTATCATAACAAGGAGTGTATACTTGCTTTTACTTTTTAAACAATTCATTTGTATAATTCATACCAAAGAGACAATGTATATGATTATCTCTGTAGACGCAGAAAAGCATTTGACAAAATCTGACATCCATTACTGAAAAAAAAAAAAATACTGAGTGCAAAGAAACTTTGTGAACTCCATGCAGATGTCAAAATCATACTTGATGGTGAAAGAACAGGAGCAAATTAAGTATATTTAATCTCCCCTTCTGTTCAGCATTGTGGTACAGATTCTAGCCAGTGTTAATAAAGCAGGAAGAACATCCAGATTAGAAATGTAGAGCTGGCATTGTGGTGTAGTGGGTAACACTGGCCCCTGAGAGACTGGCATCCCATATGGACATTTTGGTTTGCATCCTTCCTAATCCACTTTCAACCCAGTTCCCAAGTAATGAACCAGGGATACCAATAGAACTGACCTAAGGGCTGGACCTCTGCACCCGCATGGAAAACTAGATGAAGCTCCTGGCTTCTACCTTTGGACTGGCCCATCTCTGCCTCTAACAGCTATTTCAGGAGTGAAGCAATGGATGGAAGCATATCTCTCTCTCTCTCTCTCTGCACAACTTAGAATTTTAAATAATTTTTAAATGAAGAAATACAGCTTTTTTTAAAAAAAAAAGATTGTTTTATGTATTTTTATTTGAAAGGCAGATTTACAGAGAGAGTGAGAGCATTATCTTTCCATCTGCTGGTTCATTCCTCAGTGGCCACAACAGCTATAGCTGATCTGATCCAATGCCGGGAGCTTTCTCCAGGAATCCCACGTAGCTGCATAGGCCCAAGGGCTTGAGCCATTCTCCACTGCTTTCCTAGGCCATAATAAGGGGGCTGGATCCAGAAGTAGAGCAGCAGGGACTTGAACTGTACTCATATGCACTGCTAGTGGCGTAGTTGGAAGCTTGGTATAGTGTGCCATATTGCCACCTCTCCTCCCTGCCGCCCACAATGGATTTTTCAACAAATTTTCTGAGGCAGTTTTATGAAGAAAGAGTATTCTACTTAACAAGTATTTCCAGAGCAGCTGCTTATCCATATCCACAAAAAGGAAAAACTTCAATCCAGCCCTGACCATTGCTGCCATTCAGAAAGTAAAGCAGCAAATGGAAGATCGCTCTCTTTCCTCTCCTGCTCTTCTTACTCCATTTCCCTGTCATTCTGCCTGTCGGTGGATAAAAACAAATCTTCAGGGAGTGAAAGAAACAAACTTGAGAATGTCTATGAGCAGCAACATGATCCAAAATCTTTATGATGTTTTGCATACCTGCAAATAATACACATGAAACAAAATGAAATATTTGATTCTAAAAGTAGTTTTTGTTCTCTTCACCTAATTATCTTTCTAGTTCAGTCCCCTACCCCCAAATGATGAAAGCCAGGAACTCAATCCAGGTCTCCCACCTTAGTGGCAGGAAACCAATGGCTTGAGCCATCACTGCTGCCAACGCTGCCTCCCAGGCCTAAGTTGAGTGGCAGGTAGAGTTAATAGCCGGTGCCAGGAATTCAACTTATGTACCCAGATATAAGACATGGATGTCTTCATTGGCAACTTAACCACTGGATTAAGCACACTTGCCCTTAATTAGGTTCTTTTTCATTATTAGTGCAGACATGTATGATGCCTTTTGAGTGCTGTTTTTCCTATATATTGCCCTGCTGTTTGTTCTATTTGCCCAGGAGAAATGATATTCTTCTCCAAGAAATATCTGAAAAATTTGCTTGGGCTGAGACAGAATAAAAGTATCCATAGGAATAACATTGCCATATGATGACATAATGCAGTATAACTAATAAATTGCTTATTTACTTTGTTTTAAAATATATACATAAAATTGATCATTTCAACCAATTTTGCGTATGTGAATCGTTGACATTAAGTTCATTCACAGTGTTAACCCTTCACCATTGTCCTCTTGTTCTGTACTGGTTCAGTACCTGTGTATTCCATGCAACCCCATCCGTGGCCTTGGATAACCACTGTTCCACTGTCTTGTAACTTTGCCTGTGTTACCTTATACAATTTGGATCACGTTGACAATTGATATTAGGGGTTTATTTCACTTCTTGTGAATAAGCTGAATCTATCGTATGGGTTTGCTGCATCATATGGTAATACTGCTATGTTTAACTTTTTGAGGAGCCACCAAATCATTTTCCACAGCTATTACACCAGTTAAATACCTCAGTCTCAGTAAATGATATCTCAGTTTCTCCACATCTCACCAGGACTTAAATTTTACAATTTTTAATGAATCCTAAAGGGCATGAAGTGGTGTCTCATTTTTGATTTGTGTAGTTTACTTTTATCCCAGGTTCAAAAATGCAGAAATAAATTTCTGTTTCCACAGTTTAAAATGGGTAACCGGTTTTATATTGCATTTTGCGTTTTAAACATTCATCTGCATTTATTGGTTATACTTTTAAAGGTCTTTTGAAACTGCTCTAGCATATAAACTCTCATATATTATTTTTTAAATTTGTTTTTGACATCTTCAAAGTTTAAAACACTTAACTTCAGCAACAACCTTTGGCTAGCTAGACTAATAGGAAATCAGGTTAATAAAGAACATTCTTCATGAAGGTAATTATATTCATTGATGCCGGATAGTGCAAAATGCTTTGTAGTCATTATCTAGCAGTACATTACTAAGGAACGTGATTGTTATTCTTGTTTTTCATTTTTATTAAATTAGGAAGTTTTTTTTCTAATAGTGTCGTTTTGCAAATGGTTCTTAAAAGTAATACCTTTCAAGGCCCCATAATCACTAGATAATTAACCTACCAGGATTAACCATACTCAACTTTGCCTCAGGATGCTTCTCTCTCAAATAAGGTCAATTATCTCTTGATAATAACTGCTTTGTCAAGAGTTACTACTTAATTCTACACGGAAACCATACAGTGCACTTTAAGATCATTTAAAATAATAAAATACAGTTTGAAATTGGGCAGAAGAATTCGCTTGAATCGTTTCAGATTGATTACGAGTAATACGTTTTAGATAAAAGTTTCCCTCATATAGTTAGTAGTTTGAATCTCACAGCTAATTTCAATTTATAAAGATAATTTATTGTTCTGCTTCATCAGTCCTTTTGCTGGCAGTATTCCCTCGTTGCCCATTTCCTCACAGGGAAATGCATTTTAAACCTATTGACCTCACACAGGATTCAGTATATCAAACTTTGCTGCTATAGACCATGGACATTAAAATTATTCTGTCTTTCCCTCACTGGTAATTTAACTTCTAAAAAATTTTTGGTTTGCCAGCAAATGACTTATAAAACAGTGGACAAAATTTTACTGTTAGGTATGACTGTCTTTGCTGTTAGTAGTTGTTGAGTCATTGGAAAGTGATGTGGTTGGTACAGCAACATCAAGAATTTTTCCTTGACAATTCAAAATTACAGTTGATTGTAGGTGTGTGGCTTCATGAGTTCTTTACAAGTAAACCCTAACCACCTTTTCACTACACAGCCTCATTGACTTTGGACCATATTGTGGAGTCATTGAGCTTTGTCACCTGACAAATTTTTCAGCAATGGGTCTACAAGCAGATTTTATTTGATAAGTTTTAGTTTAAGCTCTTGATTCCATTTTACTCTTTTTAACTATGTATGTTTTTCCAAAGCACAAAAATTACCTGATGCAGATATGTAAGTAATTTTTTAGTTTCTATACATGTATAAAATGCAAGACATTGCTATTTTCATATGAAAATCTATAATTTATGTAAATATGTGCAGTCAATGTGTATTACATGTGCATATGTATCACAGTCAGGTATTCTCTTTTTGGTTAGGAGACTGTTTTATAATGAGCTATTTTTGGTTTTTGAAAGTTTTCTCTGTTGAGTCTATGTATATTTTATTCCTGTGAGAATTCCATTTTGAGTTTTTTACATCTTTTCGCAGGTCTAATTTCTTAAACTGTATAACTTACAGGGATCCGGAACTCAGGGCTGCTACTTAGATCCATGTTCTGCTTCTAGAAGAGATGAGTTGTTTGCTTTCCTAAGTCAGAGTGTTGCCAACATAAGTGTGAGGAAGAAGATTCTACCTAAAATGATGATTTTCTTCTGTTTAGTAACAACAACAAAAAATGCCTTGTCTGCTAGAACAGATGGGTGTCAGCTCTCTGAAACCATTCGTGTGGATTTCTCTCCATTCCTTTTGTTTTGCCATCAACAGTGAGAGGATTCTGATGTGATAGAATCTAAAGCTCAGACACCATGATGCAACAGGTTAAGCCACTACTAAGGACCCTATATCCCATCATCTCTGTCTGGTTCAAGTTTCAGACCCTCTGCACTTCCGATCCACTTTCCTGCTATTACACACACTGGGAGGCAGCAGATAAGGGGCCCCTGAAAGACCTGGATGGGAATTCCAGGCTTCTGGTTTCAGCTTGCCCAAGCCCTGGCTGTTGTGTGGTATTTGGGGAGCAAACCAGCAGATGGAGGAGCTTTGTCTCTTCCTCTTCTTCTGAAACTCTGTATTTAATAATAATTTCTATAAAAGGATTAATTAAGGAAGATAGGAACTGCTGATGTCTGGGAATATACATAGTGTATTTAACACAAGTCCTTCAGTACAAAATGAGGGCTGGTACTGTGCAGATGAAACTGCTGCCTGTGTTGCCAGCTCTATATGGGTGCAAGTTTGGGTACTGGTTGCTCCACTTCTACTTTGGCTCCCTACAAATAGCCTGGGAAAGCAAGGGAAGATGGTCCAAGTGCTTGGGTCCTTGCACCCACTTGGGAGACCCAGAGGAAGCTCCTTGCTCCTGGCTTAAGTCTGCTCAATCCTGAGCTTACGGCCATTTGGGGTGCGAGCCAGCAGGTAGATCTCTGTCTTTACCTCTCTCTGAGTAACTCTGACCTTGAAATAATCAATACATATTTTAATGTATGTAACATTTTTAAACAAAAAAAACTTCTAATGTGTGTATGATACTTTAAAATATTTTTGGTTTTTGGTGAGAATAAAAATTTCAGTTAACATGAGTATGTAATGTCATAAGTTGCTGCTTAGCTTCTGAATTTAGCTTTCTCCAGAGGATCGTGCTAACACTATATTTTAGTAATTAAAAAAAAATGAGGATCAATGTAACTCAAAGGAGGTTTCTAATGTTTGCAGCATGTTGTAAAGATGTGCTGTAAGAAGGATTAGGAAACAGCCAAAGGCTATTCAGGTCTGATTTTTGTTGATCTGTCTTCCTTTCTTTCCCACCCTTATCAAGATTTCCTTTTTCTCCTGCTCCTTTTGTCTTCTTCCTGCCATCTATGTTGCAGCTAGTCTACCATCCATCCTTGGTTAAAAAAAAAAATAGCAATTTTAAATGGTTTGAATTGTTTATGGACATAAAGTATTTTATGGAGTAGTTCCTTCCTGTGTTATTTAGTATTTCAAATCCTCTTTATATTTATTTATTTTCAATTATGGAATTATAAATTTATGATTGTTTTAGTATGATTCACATAGCACTATGCAAACATAATGAACTTGTATTTAAAGTTCTCATTCAGTGTATTTTAAGAGGCGCTTAATGCTTCTAAATGTTAATGAACTTGGCTTAGCCATATAAACAAAGTCTGTAAATTTTTTACAATAGAGAGAATATTTGACCAAAATTTAGAAAACCTGAGTTTTATATGGAAAAGAGAATTGTTACCATGATTTGCTAAGTGCATGTTTATGTTTTAAAATAGCACACTGGACCACTTGTAGGTACATTTAACACCTATGATTCAAAAATTAAATAAACAGAAAAGCAGACCTTGTTTTTTATGTATCTCTTAAGCTTTTCTGTACATTTCAAGAAGCCAAGAAAGTGAAATTCTTTTGACATAAGGGGGATGTTTGCCAGTATTTATATAGAGCATATAGATTAGTTAATCATACTTTATCGTAATTGAATTTTAAGTTTTGATAACTTATAATATTCATATTTAGTAAACTCCTAATGTGCTTTTTTTTTTGAGCCAGGATCCCATGTTACCTCTGTTATCTTGTTTCCTTAATCTGTTCAATGCGTAGCAATTCCTCAGTCTTTCTTTTTCTTTAATGACCATACCATGATAATTTTGAATAGTTCTAGCTATGTATAGAATGTGTAGACTATCCTGAATTGTAGGGCTGACTAATGCATTTTTTGCAGAAATGCCAATGAAATGCTGTTCTATATTTTTCATGCATTATGTCAAGATTTCAGTATGTCTTATTTTTCTTCCATTTTTCTTTCACCCACTAGTTTGAGCATCAGTGGATGAGTCTCAGCTACTACAGTTGTCACTGTGGCATTTGTCAAATGATGATTTTTCTCTTCCTGTCATTTCTTCTGCATTTATTAATTGGAATTATATGTGAATAAAAACTGTACCTTCTCTGCTACCTCTTTATGTGCCCTTTGTCTTAGTAGTGTAATGTTGGATATTCTATTCTGTGGGTTATAGTACATTATACTCATTATTATTCAAATGATCTTAAATTGGGCCTAGTTTCTCTGGATTCTTCTCTGTCATATTTTGAGGGCTTTCTCTGTGGTAGTGCAGATTGTTCCAAGTTCATCTTGTATTTTCTCTGTTTTAGCCCTTGAATCGTCCATTACGTCATCATCATCTTACAATCACATTTCGGTGGGGCTCCCCCTGCCTCATGGACACTAGCATAAAAATAGGTATTATTCACCTTAGGTTTTGGAGACTTCCCTGAAAGTTACTGAGTCATATAAAAGCATAATTAAATTAATTTATTTTTCTGTTAATCTATCTTATTTTATAAAAGTGTTACTTTTATGAGAGGTTGAAAAAAAATTATCCCAGTTTCCACTCTTAAGATTGAATTTGGTATTTACATACATCTGTTTTTCAGTTGTTGGAGTTAGTTCCTTTTTCTCTCCCCAACGACTTTATTTATTGATTTATCTGGTTTTCCATATTTTGTCGTTCTAGCCTTAAGGACTGTTCAAAGAAGTTTTTATAGAAGTATTGCTCCCATAGAGTCCCATATGTACTTCTTTCCCTACTTTTTGGATTCCTCCAACCCTGTTTTTTCCCATCTAGCCACTAAGGAAGTTACAATAGTTTCCGACTCACATTCCTAAATTTTGTTTAGCACAAATTAGCACCTAAACATTTTCTTCTTTGTTACATGAAAGATGGCATACTATAGGTTCTAGCTGCACTTAGCTGCTTTTTAATTAATATTGTTAAGTACATCTCAGAAATCATGCTGTAACAGTTCACAGAGATCTTCATTTTTTTTTTTAATGCTGTATTTATTTTAAATACAGACTGTGACAGAGCGAGGTCATCACTCCATGGATGACCACAATAGCCAGACCTGGACCCAGCCAAAACCAAAAACCCAGAACTCTTTCTGATTCTCCCATGCAGTGGTGGGGGGATGAGCACTTGAGTCTTTGCTGCTTTCCTGGCTCATCAGCAGGAAGCCAGATGGGAAGCAGAACAGCTGGGCTTCACCATCCTGATCCCACCAGTGACTTCCATTCTTAATTATGTTTTCACTGTTTGAGCGAACAAGATTTATGCATTGACTGTTCAATTAATGAATGATTTTTTTTTTTACTGGATGAGTTTGAATCTGCGAATTTGTGGAATAGTTGTCTATAAATTTGATTCTTTCTAGTTAATCACTTTTCATCATAAGATTTGATCTTTAAGCTGAACTTGTCAAACTAAATTTTCTAACTATAGATTATAATTGATAAGTTTAAAATATCTTAGGTGATGAGATAATAGGCCTTATTTGGACAGTCTGACAGATTATGTGTAGCATAATCAGAATTATATTTAGTTGGCTAAATAAACTGCTGTGTTCATTGCTGACTCATACTTTTTATAAAATGTGAAGTTATATATTCGATGGGTTTTTATATTGGCTCTTGAGTTTGAATGACAACCCTAAAGTTACACCTTTTGAAACAGTCTAAAAATATCCCGGTTATGTTATGGAACAAAACTGAAAAATACTTTGCCCTGTCTTCCAGACTTTTAATAATTTTTTTTTCTTAGTTGTTATGTTTTCCCTTAATGTCATTTGTAACTCAACAGAAACAACTACTTTTCCAGTTCTGACAGTAACTACTTGTAGGTTTCATCATAATTCACAGGTCTAAGAAGTCAATATTCCATTAAAACTGCCCCACTTTAGACTCCAAATGAACTTTTGGGCTTTTAAAATACTCATATAGGGCCCCGCATGGTAGCCTAGTGGCTAAAGTCCTTACCTTGCATGCCATGGGATCTGATATGGGTGCTGGTTCGTGTCCCAGCTGCTGCACTTCCATCCAACTCCTTGCTTATGGCCTGGGAAAGCAGTAGAGGATGGCCCAAAGCCTTGGGATCCTGCACCTGCATGGGAGATCGAGGGAACCATTGCAGCCACTTGGGAGAATAAACCGACAAGCACAAGATCTTTCTCTCTGTCTCTCTGTAACTCTGCCTTTCCAATAAAAGTAAATAAAATTTTTTTTAAGTACCCAGACTTCTGAACAAATTGGCTATAAATTCTAGGGATCCCAAGATTTAACTTCTTATTATTTGCTTGAATGACTCACAACACTCAACAAAGCACTGTATTTAACCTATTTGTATTACACAGAATCCAATCCAGGAACAGTCAGATCAAGAGAGGCATGAGATAAGATCTATTAGGATCCTGGACACACAACATCCATGTCCTTTCACCCAAGGATTCAGGGTGTAGGCTGTTTACCAACCAAAGTGTCTACTAAGACTTTTTCACATAGGTGTGATTAACGAATCATTGACCACTTAATTCAACGTAACCTGTAGGCTACACTTCCCCATTCCTTGTGGTCAGGCTGATCCAGCATTTTAATAATTTCTACCATCTTGTAATGGGTTTCCTCACTAGCATAACAAAATTATTCCTAACAGGACATTCCAAGGGTTCTGAAATTGTCCTGGGAACCCAGGACAAGGACCAGATATACTGTTTATTGTGCCATATTAAGGGCGTAATGATACCATGTAACAACTACCTCAGAAAATTGAGCATTTTCTATGCCTGCTTGACCCAAGGGCTTAACCTTTACAAATCCTTTATTTAACTTTGCTTTTTACTTCAGGGTGGGACAGTAACCAAGCAAAAAGATTTGTGGATTTAGAAATTCTTATCAGCAAGTCCATTAAACTTTCCATGAAGTCTTTGTAAAAATACTTTTTAAAAGAGACAAGAATTTAATCATTTTAGAAGCTTTGAACATCACTTTTTAATCATCTTTTGTTTAACACTTCACCACTTAATATGCATTTTCAGCCTTCAGGACCTTAATGCCTGTACATGTAGACAATAAGTATTAACAGAAGGCAGATACTTACATCTTTACAACAAGAATCCCAGGGGCAAGCGTTGGCAGGTTAAACTACCTCTTGGAATGCCTACAGCCCAGGTTAGAGCTCTGGTTCCAATCTCATCTACTCTGCTTCCAATCCAGCTTCCTGCTGATGCATCCCAGGTAGCAGCAGTTGGTGTCTTAAGTGCATGAGGGAGACCTGGATGGAGTTTCTGTCTTTGGGCTTTAGCCTGGCCCAGCTCTGGGTATTATGAGCACTTGGTGAGTTTATTAATGGATGGAAGATTCTCTCTCCTTATCTGCCTCTCTCCCTCTCCCTTTCTTTGTTTCTCTGTCAAGTAAATATATCTTTTTTTAAAAAATGGAAATAAGAATCCTATGTAATGGAGTTTGAATCTCAGTCAGATAGCTGAGATTTCCTTTGTGAAACCTCACGAGCAAAAATAACGTAGAACCCATGTGACCTACAAGTTCAGAAAGCCACAATTCATAATCCTTTCAGTAATTAAAGTGTCAGTTCCATCAGTTTACTCTTTACCCCAATACTGCAGCTTTGGCAATGGCTTGTCAGCCACCACAAACCAATAAATCCAGTACTCCACCCCAACATAGACTGGCCATTGGAACTTCAAAGTCAGGTGCTATCTCACAGTGCAAACTAAACCTGGGGTCCCAGTCCTCTGCACTGAATTGTTCTCTCAGAACACAAACCAACTTGGTACCCCCAATAACCAAAAGATTGGGTGGAGGGACTCAGTGCCAAAGTCAGAGTCTTGCCTAAAAGCAGCTCCAGTCCTCTGGGCTCTCTGAAGACAGTAAACTTCAAAGTGGTTTGTGTTGTTAAGTTTTCTGTGCCTCTCAATGCAGCTAAGCAGCTGCCAAACAGATTCTTTGGAGTTCTTTGTGACTTCCTGATCTGTCAAAGGCAGAATTCCAACAATTCGGTCCAGCAATCTTACGTGGCCTGGTTTTTGTTTCTGGAAATGGACAGTACTTTATTCTATGAAATGAAGTAAGTATTCTGCTGCACCAAGCAAAAGAGGTTGAATTTATAGATCTGTAGGGCCTGAAGAAAACAGAATGTCAAAAAAAAAAAAAAAAGAAAAGAAAAGCAATTTTGTCAGTCCAGAGATTCGTTCCTGGTGAAGTGTGGACAGAAGCAAGAAATAGAACAATAGAGAAATAACTAGTTAACATCATTTTATCTACACTTTTTCTTACAAGAATTAAGAGAGGTAATTTCATTATCATGCCAATTGAAACTAACCTGTTGGGGAAATCTGGCTGTTAAATTTCTAATCCTTATTTCTGGGGAAAAAAAATCACATAGTTTTGTTTCGGCTTGAATTAATGGAAGTTTAGCCTAAGTAAACCCTGTTCAATGTTTAGCCTGATCTGTTGAGGCTTAGTGAGGATCTTAGTTAGAAACAATGCTCATCGTAATTTTTAATTTAATAATGTTCTTGGTAATGTGGCACACAGGATAATTGCTCTTTGTGACGACAATTTTTACATTCTGTTTAGTTGAAGCCTTTTCAAATACGGATATCATACTGTACTGCATCTGGGGCTTGCTCATTTGTATTTAACCTGATTTCAGCCGTGGATGGTAGATTTCCCAGTTTTTATCTTTTCCATTCAACCTATTCCCCAAGAGTGTGTGATACAGCTACACGTGGGTGCTTTGTCTTCCTGCCAGATGTACTCTGTAGTGAGATGTAGTTATTAGAATACTGACCTGAGAGCCATGGGACCTCTGATTTGTTGGCCGATTTAGCCATGTAGAGATGACAAGTCCATTTAACTTCTCCAGCTCTTAATTTTCTGTTCTGAAAAATGGCAATAAACATACTCTATGGTTTGTTTTTTTTGGGGGGGCGGGAAAGGTTGTTAGTTAGTAAAATATGTGAATAGGATTTCAGAAGTACAAAAGGCTATATAAAAAACAAGGCAGTAATATGATGCTCCAGTTTTTATTTTACTTCTGTTACTATTCAATACAAACCAAGTGAAATGCAAGCTATATGATATGAATACATACATAGATATGGAATAAGAAATATCTTTCACAATTTTTAAGGCCCAAATTGTGTAAAGTGATTAATGTAAAAATAGGATTACTGGCTTATATATTTACAAAAAATTGTAATTAAAAGTTTATTTTAGCTTGTTCATTTTAGGCATTTTGTCGGAGCACAGTTTATTGAGAGTGTTGTGTACCGAACACTGAGTGCTTAGCATGAAGTACTCAGAAATCTCCAGGAATGCTATGCAGTCTGCTGTTGATAGTTAGCTATTCATTACATGCTCTTTGCTCTTAGGTTTTTGCAAAATGGGTATCTTCATTATTTTTATAGGTGGAGTTCAGATGAGGCTTCTCGGTGCCAATTGATATAATTAGTTTTAAGAAATTTTCAAGGTGAAATGAGTATGATGTATGCATTATTATCTTATTTTTATACTACTATCCATTTGAGCCATAATGTGGGATTTATTTTCTGAGGCAAATGTGTGTTTTCAGTAACTGATGTGGATAAAATTATACATTAAGCATGAAATTGTTAATACAGTGAATATTAGTACTAGCTTGTTTGAATTAAGGCAATTCTTAACTTGATATATAAAATCATTTTGTTATAGCATCAGTCCAACTTGGATTGATAGTTTGTAGAAAGAAAAATTTTCTTTTTAAAAATATATGTTAAAGTGAAAATGACCTCTTCATTTCCTTTCATCTTCCAGAATGCAAATGCTAGGTAGGAGGTGAATTCAATTTGCTCCTTCTTAATCAAACTTCACATCTATTATGCTGAAATCAGACTTCATCTTTCTTCTTATGTGGAATTTCAAAATGCATCACAAGGAATACTGTAAAATAAATTAATGGAACTTTTGCTTGTTTCTGAAAGGATATTACAAATTGAGTGGAAAACATACAAACTTATCAAAGCATGTTGTCACAAGTAGATGGTATTTGGTATTCTTTTTAAGTTCTGAATAGAAAAAGTACAAAATGTTTAAGATGGGGTTGACTTTCTTTTTTTTTAAGATTTATCTATTTATTGGAAGGTCAGATATACAGAGAGGAGGAGAGACAGAGGAAGAGGGGTTGACTTTCAAATTGTGCTGTCAGTTTACTAGCTGCTAGGTGGCAAATGCATAGCAGGATGTAGTACTTTTCTAGAAATACTTTCATGTATTTTTCTTTAATTGTTCTATCTCTTAGATTTAAATTATCTGTACTCTAGAATTCATTTCTTTTGCCTGTATGCTTAACAATGAAAAAATACTCCAAGATATCATTGATTTAGGTAGCACAGTCCCTTTTCTTTGTGACTCACAGGTAGTATGAGTACTGCGACTGTTTCTGGAACGTGTTGTAGAATCCCGAACTTTGGGTGTACTCGTCTAATGTATCATCCTGATTGGGGTTGTGGAAGGAAGTATACGTGTTTATTACCAGGATACAGAGCAAAAAGTTGGACCACTGCTCTTAGTTAAGGTTCCTGGAAACATTAAGGGAAATGGGAAGAGCTTGTGGTTTGAGGTTCAGAGGTTCAGGCAGTGTTCATGACTCCTCTTGATTTGTCAGTGTTGGTGTGTTTTCTTGATATTTGCAAAATTGGCTGTTTCAGTCTGGGAGTAGTTACTTTTTGCTGTTGGAAAAGCCTTCAGAGCAAAACCAAAGAACAAGCTGTCATCTGTAGAAAGGATAAATAACATCATGGATCTTGTGATCTGGGATGCTATGAAGTATCTGGAATACTCCCTCAGTTTTGTGAGTTAATGTTCATAAAAAACTAACTTGCACTCTCAAGGCAAAGAATCTAAAAGCTAAGACTGGTGGACATTTGAGCCCACAGTTTCTAGTATCTGCATCGTAGACACTGTGCAGAGTCGGGGTTTCAAAAATTGGCTCCTACCTAGTTTGAAGTTAGCTCATTTAGAAATTATTTGTAATGTAATCCTATAGGAATGTCTCGTACGTTGAGTAGATGAACATTTTGGTAATTTTTCATCCTTTTTAATGATTCTTTTGAAATTTTTTACCACTGTTTTTAAAAAGATTATTTATTGATCCTTTTGTGGTTCATAAGCAAGGTGATTGTTTTAGATTGATAGATGTTTGTGTGATACGTGACTTCTTCTAACATTTTTGTGACATTGGCACATTACCCACCTGATGTGAAAGGGAGAAAAATCTATTTATTTATTGAAAAGCAGAGTTACAGAGAGAGAAAGAGATCTTCCATCTGCTTGTTCACTCCTCAGTTGGCCACAGCAGTCAGAGCTGAGGCAATCCAAAGCCAGGAGCACCTTCTGGGTCTTCCAGACGAGTGCAGGAGCCCAAGTACTTGGTTCATCTTCCACTGCTTTCCCAGGCACTCTAGCAGGGAACTGAATCAGAAGTGGAGCAGTCAGTATTCAAATCAGCACCCATGTGGGATGCTCGTGCCACACTTGGCAATTGCCTGCTATGCCACAGTACCAACCCAGCGAAGAATGTTTTATAATCATCAGTAAAACATTTTCTTATCCTGGATGTTTGTAAGACATCAAGACAGGTTAATGTGGCAGCTTAAACAGCCATGGATTGTGGATTATGTATTCAACAAATCACGTTCAAATAATTAGAATTTTTTCAACTATAATCGTGTTCATTGTAGAGAATTTAAAAATTCAGAAACATGCAAATAAAAGATTGAAATCAACATTCACCAAATCAGTGAGCATTAAAAAATTAAATTTTTTATATGTATCCTTGCAGATGTTTTTCTTTTTTCATTTTTAAACCTTTTTATTTTGAAGTGTTTCTCAACATGAAGAGAATGTTAAAATATATTTGCCTAACTACATAGAGTGCTCATATTTTTCCAATTCGCTCCAAAATATCTTTTATAGTGATTTTGTTTGTCACAATTCAATCGAGAATTACACAGTGCCATTACTGGTGATGTATGTTTAGTATCCTTGAATGTGGGACAAGACCTTGGTCTCTGTTTCTTTTTCATGACATTGGCAGTTTGTAAAGGAATACATCCAATTGTTCTGTATATGCAAATTTTTAACTTTGAAATTATTTTTTATACATTATACCCTTTTTCTATATAAATTATACATCAGATTAAAAATGTAGAAAGTTGTACATAATATTCAATTGCAAGACAGCGCAGCATATTTTTTAACAAATCATCCCTTTATTCATATATATTTTAAGATGTATTTATTTTTATTGGAATGTCAGATTAACAGAGAGAAGGAGAGACGGAGAGAAAGATCCTCATCCACTGGTTCACAAGCCAAGTGACCACATGGCCAGAGCTGAGCCAGTCCAAAGCCAGGAGCCAGGAGCTTTCTCAGGTTCTCCCACATGGGTGCAGGGTTCCAAGGCTGTCCTCTACTGCTTTCCCAGGTCACAAGAAGGGAATTAGATGGAAAGTGGAGTAGCCAGGACACAAACTGGAATCCTGGTATGTAATGCCATCACATATGGCCCCATTTTTATGTATTTTTTAAAACATTTATTTTTTTGAAAGGGAGGGAAGAGTTAGGGATCTTCCATATGTTCATGCATTCCCAAATGGCCACAACAACCAAGCTGGGTCACATTGAAATGAGGAGTCTGAACTCCATGCACATCTCCAGCATGGGTGGCAGAAGTCCAAGGACTTGGGCCATCTTCTGCTGCTTCCCCAGGCACATTAGCGGAGAGCTAGATTGGAAGTGTTGGGCACATAGGATACCAGAATTACATACAGCAGTTGAACTTGCCGTGACACAGTGTTAGCCCCAGTCTCGCCCATCTTTAAACAGAACAGTAAATCCTACCTGTTTTTGAAAGTAAGAAAAATGCTAGAATTTTATTGAATGCCATTAACATAGGTTTATGTAAACATATGCCATAGAACTTTTGAAAGGATTATCTTAAGGGTGATTGAGGAAAGATTATCTTATAAATGCCTTTCCTTGAGAAGGGTCAGTTTGCCTTACTTTGTGTTCATGTTGAGTACAACAGAGTTGCTTTCCCACAATAGCTGCTTGTCTTTATCTTGTTACTCTTTCTATGGTAAAATGGGAATTGTGATCTTGTGCCCCAGAAAAGGTAATTATACATCAGTATTTCTCTTTTTTTCCCTTTTATCCTTTTTCTTATATCATAAACTATTTAATAGATATCCAAGAGTGTGTGTGACATCAGTATGCTGCAACCATATGCCTGTGTCCCTCATTTGAAGCTCTTACCAGTCCCTCACAGAGCTAAGGCCCATCCTGATTTTTGTGTTTTCATTTTCTTGCCTATTTACACATATAATTGTGTATCTATATATTCTGTACATATGGCCATGATGCATTTGTGAATATATGCATATTTGTACACATTTATGTAGATTTGCACATATATCCTTAAATACTGTATGATTGTACATATGTAACTTTCTTATAATTAGGGTAATTGGTCTCTTGATTGTTGCTGTTTTTGCTCTTTTTAGTTTTTAGTGTATTTCTAAGATTCACCCAAAGTGTTATAAGTAGCTGAAATTTGTTGATTAACAGTGTGGCACACTATTCTGTTGTCGACATGTACGACTTTTGTTCTTTCATATTTTCTCCTTTATTCTCCTCTCATCCTTTCCCCACCTGCAGCAGTAAATAAGCAGAATGGTTAGCCAGTTCACTAATAAGCCACACTCTTAACCAAGACTTGAATTTATCACATGGAAATGTAGATACCATTAGAAATCCCTTCTATTTCTATAACCATATTAAGCGATATGATTTGCATATTTATAGTCGGCTAAGAATTACATGGTTTTAACGACAGCTGCAGCGTGGAAAGTTTTAACACACTGGAATGAAGTGTATTTTGGAGACATTCTTGGTATCTGAAGATCAGCAAGCTCCATATGGTGCTCACTGAGCCAGTGAGCTTGAAGAAATACTTCAATTGCTGAAACAGCACGAACTATCAATTAATCTTTTATACACAAAAATAAATGTATAGTCTCTCCTCCAGCTTGCTCCTACTAGAATAGTTCTATTTGTAAGTCGTGGTGATTGTTTAGTATAACCTTCTTTATTTATTTAAAGTGTAATTTTCCTCCACATTCCAATAAAACAATGATATATTTTGTAAGTTAGAAAATTATTACAATACACGAATTTCCAGATCAGGATTAATATCAATTTTATAAGAATGGTAAAGATTAGAACATTTTCCTTCACTGTAACAGTCATAATTCTAGTTTTATTTTTATGTGGAGTAATCTATTTTGTTATTAATATTTATTGAAATAAAAATGTTTTATTTCCCCACAGGATATGGCTCATTATGGGGTTAAAAAAAAATCAACAAGATGCTTGTTGTAATTTTACATACTTGCAGGTTGGCTTACTTTATATATAACCGGTGTATGATATACTCATTGTGGTAACAATTTAGTTAATGTGACCTACAAGATTCAGACAGTAAGACATTTGGTATAGCTTTTAGCCTTTTAAAAACAGTATGATACAGGCTTATTTTTATTTCTTTAAGAATCTTTTTATTTTTAATATTTCTACAACTGAGCAGCATCCGTGCCCTCATGATTAAGGTGGGAAGGGTAGAGTATGGAGGAAGTTTGGTCAGACAGATGTTTCAGTTCTTTTTTTCTCCTGTGTCTGTAGTGGAATAATGGGATGAGGCTGTCCTTGCTGTCAAATTATATTAGCACTCAGGGATGGAGGATGTTCATTTGATGACACCTTAGAGATCCTGATGTGGAGAAGAGTACTCTGAAGGTGTTACTTGAATGATTTTGATAGTTCTGAGAAGTTGTTGGTTTCCTTACTCCAGGGCTGAAAAAACCATTCTCAGGTCTGTTGGTTGACAGGATTCAGCTTGGTGCATCTACAGACTCAGGAACATGCTACAAAGCTTGGCCAGGATAATTGTACAACCTATTCTGCTTTCCATTCTCTGACAAAGCAGTTGACATCACCTACTGGCCTAGATGAGCTGGCTGTCTGCATCTGGACATGTTGTCTACTGCACAGCCATCAGTACCTGAGGAGACTCAGTCCCAATACATGCACTCCAAAGACGGTCTGAGTTCAGTGGTCTACTTGGAGAGTCCCCAAGAAACCTTGTCTGGGATGATCTTAGTCTTGACTCTTATGTGTGCCAGCCAGCGCAGGGTCAAGTTCTGTCTTGTCTCCTGCATAAGCGAATACACATACCAGTGAATGCTGGTGCTTTGACCAGCCAGCCCACAACAGACCTGGTCTTCAGCATACCAGCAGGTGCCATGGCCTAGTCAGGGCAGCCCAAGGGTTTATTTTCTATTTCTTTTTTAAACAGTGTGTTTATTTGTTTCAACACAGAGTGACAGAGAAAGGTCATCCATGTACTGATTCATTCTCCAAATGAATGCAACAACCAGGACTGGGCCAGGCTGAAGCCAGGAGCCAGGCACTCCATCTAGGTGGCAAAGACTCAAGTGCTGGAGCCATCATCAGATGTTTTCCAGGTGTATTACATGGAAACTAGATCAGAAGCAAAGTAAAATGCTGGACTGGGCACTCTGATATCAGATGTATACATAAAAAAAAAATCAGCTTAACACAGTGTGCCGTAAGGCATGCCTCTTTATTCCTTTTTTTTTTTTAAGATTTATTAATTTTTATTGGAAAGGCAGATATACAGAGAGGAGAGACAGAGAGGAAGATCTTCCATCTAATGGTTCACTCCCCAAATGAGCACAACGGCTGGAACTGAGCCAATCCGAAGCCAGGAGCCAGGAGCTCTTCTAGGTCTCTCACATGGGTTCAGGATCCCAAGGCTTTGGGCCACCCTCAACTGTCCTCCCAGGCCACAAGCAGGGAGCTGGATGGGAAGCAGGGTTGCCAGGATTAGAACTGGCGACCATATGGGATCCTAGTGCATGTAAGGTGAAGACTTTAGCCAACCACTGCGCTATTGCGCCGGGCCTGTGCCTCTTTATATCATTGGTGCCAGATACAATTAACTAGCTTGTGAGCCATAATTATAGATAAAAATGGCAGAGGAGAATTGTCTGAGAAGCTTATTAAGGTTTTTATCATAAGTTTTGTCCTAAAGTATTTTATAGAAAGTTTAAAATTAAGTAAACACAGTTCCAGACTTAGAATGTTTGGCTTACAGTTGTTTAGTTTTACAATGTTGTGACAGTGATATACTGCATTCAGTAGAAACCATGCTTTAATTTTGAATTTTGGTCTTATCTTGAATCCTCCTAGTGTTAGGCAGTGGCAACAAGCCTGCATTCTCAGTCACTGTTGTGACCACAGAGGGAAACAACCGACACTCTTAAGAAGCTGTGTTGCACAGCTGGAACAGTAGGCTAAATTAAGTGCGTTTTTGACTTAGGATATTTCCAGCTTTCACTGGACTTACGTAGGAGAATCTGTGACACTGTCATAATGTCTTTAAAGTGCGTAACAGTCAGAGCCTACTCTAAGAGTAATCAACAATGATCACGTCTCAGGAAGGTCTTATACCTCAGTCTCTATGGTCTGACAGTTCAGAGAAGGTTGAGGTATTTCTAGTGCCAAAGCATCGTCAACCTTCAATTTGGACTATATGTTGGTCTTAACATTAGATTCAAACTCTTAGAATAGTCTAGGCAGAGCACTTTCCCATTGGCGAAGGCTGACGTCACCCAGGACATTGCATGTACTCTCTAGCTTTCTGTTAGTAATGCTGTTTCTCTAAGAAGCAACAAAAATGTTGAAATAAAACAGACAACTCACTTGTTTTCTTGAATAAGGAGAACATTATGGAAACTAAAGGTTTACTAACCTCATTTTTTTAGAAAATAGAAGTAGACTTTTTTCCTAATAAGTCATACATCAATGAGATTTAGGTAATTGTAGCTTCGAGCAACAATTACTTACATATTGACAACTTAGACAATGTTTTACATGCCCGTTTGCTCTCCTGTTCACTACTGAAATGTAGTTACCATAGCAATGAGCACATCACATGGTTCCTGTGCTAGTTCTAAAATAGAGAACAGCAATATGCCGTATGAGCTCTGCTTGTTTTCTGTGTCAAGACTGCATATACAACTTGAGGCTATTCCATACCCTTCTCAGTGCAGGTAGCTTATCATTGACATAGAAAGCCTGCCACACAAAAAGCAATTGCAGGAATATATTTCGAGTTGCTGTCTTGTCTTGTCTTGTGTAGTGTGTGTTCTTTGCGACTGAAGCTAAAAGAACAGCTTCACTAGTTTTGACCAGCAGGGATTCTGCTGCTGTGTATTTAACCAAATAATGTCTATGGTTTGTCATTGCCACTTCCAAGATTGGGTGGGAGGGACATGCACAGCTTTCATAATGGCATTTTCTCAGTCCTGTTGCTCCAATCTTAACCAGTGTTAGCTTTCTGTTACTGTCTCTCATCATGTGTAAAGTTAAAATTCTCTGAAAGTCTGTTTTAGGATTTGAAGAGAGGAAAACACCAGACGCAGCTGGAGGTGTGCTATTAGTTTCCTTTGGGGACTGTTATTGCTCTTTAAGTGTAGGTTCTATGGCAGTGTATCTATAGAAAAATACTTTAGATTCTCGTGATTGGGGCTGTCAGGACCTCACTGATGACATGCTGTTGGATTCTGTAGAGTACGTATTTGCTGACAGACCTCAAGAAATGCAGAGCACATCCCTGTTAGTGTGGATCTTACCAGATCTTTGAAACAGTCCAAATACTACAGCAATCAGCAAAGAATGCTGCTTTCTAACCATGAATAAAGTAAGCAAAATTTATTTCAATTTGAGCTATCGGCTACATTACAACTATTCACTGGGGCTACATCTTTAAAATGTTAAATATTCTGTGTTTAACAGAATAGGAACAGCTGTGCTAGGTATACAGTGGAGTAACACAGTGCTTTGTTGTCTCATTACCTTCTGTTTTGGACTAAAGAGAAGTCATGGAGGCTTTAAGTGATGATGCTGTCAAACTGCTCATGGTCTGGTTTGGGAAATTAAGTGTAAGTACATCAGAAGTTAAATAGTAATGCAAGTATTACCCCACAATGCATAAAAATACCCTCCACAAGCCAAAAGATAACAGATAAGAAGTGACAATCTCTTCTGGAGTAATATTGTGTGCTAAGGAAATGTTACCCGTGGGGTGATTTTAACTGTAATCATTTCTAGTATGTAAATTGAGGAAAGCATCCCCCCAAATGAGAAGTATGCAGTTCATATGTACACATGGTAAATGCTCATTTGCAAGTTTGTATTTGTAAATATGTCCAATGTACTTGATTGTCTTGCTTATCATAGCATTTGTCAGTTGCTCCTGTTGAAAACTGTTTTTATTATTATTTTATTTTGATAACATACCACTTGCTGTCAAACATTAAAACCACAGAGTAAACAACTTTAAGATCCTTTTGTCATGCCAGTTTCAGAAAGTTAAGGAACAAGGCAGTGAGTGTTGGAATCTGTATAAAGGAGACAATGAAAAAAAATGAATCAAGGGACAGGGCATGAGAAGTAACCTTTCCATATCTCAGTGTCATCTCAATACAGACTTCATCTGTCTAATCCCCACATCCATTCATTTCATTGGAATTGACAGATATTCTCAATGGATCAGTTAAAATATTTCAGCTGTTCGTTGTTCATAATGTGTCATTATGTGAGTCAATATTAAGCCAAAAAATGCCAGCAGAAAATTTGTTAGAAGGAATTGGCTTATGCAATTGTGGAGACTAAGTCAGTCATCCCAGAGTTCAGTCTGGAAGGGAAGATTATTAGCAGTTTGGAATCTGATGGCTACAAATTTAGCTCTCTTTTGAAGGGTTGGCCTAAATAGATCAGACCCACCTAAAATGATCTCCTGTCTATTAACTTAAATCCATTGATTAGGGATTCCGCAAAATTCCTTGAGGGGAACTAAATTAGTGCCTGATTGAATAATGGAAGGGGACTGTTAAACCTAGTAAAGGTGACAAATCAAAAAAAATTTTCTTTAACCTATAAATAGTAATTCTGTGAATAATGTCTAATCAGTCATATGCCAGTAACCCAGCCACACCCAGAAAATAAGCTTTGTCACTAGTCACATAATGGGCTTTGAAACTAAAACAGTCTCCTTAAGAGGCCACCCAAATCAATCCCTTCATTTTACAGGTACTAAGTCTGGAGCCCAGACATGTGAAATTTATATTTCCTTTATAATGTCAAGGAAAGAAAATGATCGGGCTTTGAATATTTTAGTTCACTTAGTCTTTCACTTCAGGCCCAGTGATGTTTAGCTAAAAAACATAGGTAGATCCCTGAAAATACTCCTTTTTTACATTAGTTAAACCAGTTGCCACGTGATATTGCAATTATATATGCAAGGTTTTGGTATATAAAAATATGTTTCTGAGTACAAAGAATATTTAGCTTCACAAAGTGAATATTTAATGAACCTCTGTAGAGTTGGTTTCATCAGAAGATTCGCCATCTAGGAGGTTGAGAATGTATTCTCAGGAGTCTCAAGTTGTAGTGACACTACTGTACTGTTTCCCCATTGCCTTTTCTCTTAACTTTGCTGTATAATGGATTCCTACAGTTTGCCCTCTGATAGGCGTTATAGAGTTAAGTTTCAGTGAATCTGGTTGTGACACTGAGTCGTTAATTCCTTAAATCTGGTGCTCTTAAGCACTGGTACGATTTTTACAGTTTTCTATTCTGTCCTGCAACCCTAAAAACCATTTGTTAATTAAAACATATTTAAATGCTTGCTATATACCAAGTACTTCTCTTGAGGCAGTGATGAATACTACAATGTAGCAGGAGAGTGAGACAGGGAAGCACCAGCATTAATTATAGAAAGTATCGTCACAGCAAGTTATGAGGACATTTTTCATGTTGTATGAATGCCTGACTTTGGCTCATGCCTAATACACAGTAGGTGCTTTAAAAGGTGTTTTTTGAACAAATGCAGCTCATATGCCATTTTTAAGGAGCTGGTTCAAAATCAGTCAATGTTTAGATTTGGGGTTGAGTTCAAGGACTTGAATAGATTGGAACAGATGCAAAGACACTTTCATTAATTAACAATTTTATCATTTCCTTCAGAGATAGTCTTGCTCTTTTTATCCCTGACCTTTAGCCTTTGATTGAAATTATGTACTAATAGAAATTGTTGGTGACCAAACGAATATGATATATCTATAAAAGAATAGGGACATCAAGTTCTTTTTACATTGTTACATCACGGATTCAGATTTCCAGCTAAATGCCAGAATATAAATTAGATCCCTTATCAAATTTGGCATATAAAATTTTAGGATCCTTTTAAATACAGTACATATGTTTTCAATAAATACCTGCTTTGGCAGTAAATTAAATGAGTGTTTTTTACATCAAGAACACTTGCGTTGTATTTTGTATTTTGTCATCTTAAAACTGTCCTCATGAACCAGGTCAGGGAGGAAATTAAGTTTGATTTCTGTGTTTGGTTTTACATTTAGTAAATATTTTTCCTTGATTGTGTTGTATTTGTTTTATTGTGTTTTTGGTTTTGTTACTTGGAATGAAGAATCCATGACACTTTTTCCTAACTGTTGTCTAGCTGCACTTGTCTACTTAGAGTTGTTTTTTTGGTTTTGTTTTGTTGTTGTTGTTGTTTGTTTTTTAGTTAAGTTCTTTCTTCTGTCTCCTCACCTTTTGTACCTGTCCTTCCCCTCCACCTGGCCTATTTTTACCTCATTCTTCAGTGTTATTCCTCTAGCCAACTCATTCACTCTCTAGTTAAATAACATCTTCAAAATATCCTTATATGTCTCTACCCACCAAATATTAGTTTTATTTTTTCTTAAGAGTTATTTATTTTTATTTGAAGTTCAGAGTTATAGAAACACAAGGGGAGACACTGAGAGAGGGGGAAAGAAAGATTCTCCATTCACTAATTCACTCCCCAAATGGCTGCAGTGCCTGGAGCTGAGCTCGTCTGAAGCAAGGAGCCAGGAGCTTCTTCCAGGTCTCCCATGTGGCTACAGAGTCCCAAAGGACTTGGGCAGCCTCTTCCCTTCACCAGGCCATAAGGAGAGCTGGATCAGAGATGGAGCATTCGAGACTTGAACTGGCGCCCAAATGACATGGCAATGCCACAGGGGAAGGCTTAGCCTGCTCTGCCACTATGTTGGCTCACCAAATATTATTCTGATCTCTTAATCTCTTTTGTATTGTTGGCTGCTAGTGCAGAACCTGACATACAGTAGATGCTTAGTAAATGAAAGGATAAATTGACATATGGAATATTTATTGTGCTCTAGTTACTGTAAATTCTCTCAAAGTACTTTGCTGAGTTCCAAATGCCATGTTGTTTTGTAAATAATATTCTTACTTTCACTTTAGGGACAGTACAGTATTTTTTAATGAAGTAGAATAAAAATTTAGGCATGTACATTATATAACTACATGTAAACTTAAGTCTCAGTGTGGCAAGTTGCGAAGTTAAGCGAGTCTTTTACCACAGTTGCTGTCCTACACCTTGAAAATAACCACTTTAGTGCATAGTGTTGTATAATAATTTCCTAACAAGTATGTCTTCAAAGCAACTTGTTTCACATACCAGCTTCCCCAAGCCTCAATCTACTATCTGCAATCTGTAGCTTTTAATAGTTTCTTGCTTAGAGTCAAATGCCAGAATCTCAAAATCTCCCAGAAAGACCATTTAAAGTAAATGAACCCATCAAGATTGGGAGAAATGCCGCATGAAAAGAGAAAAAGCTATATTGCCTCCTAGCTTTAATTTTCAAAACCCAAAAACATTGTCCTTAGTGGCCCATGAGCTCCAGTCCTGTGGTTTTTCTTAGCACCCTGTGTTGCGTTTTGCTTTCATACTGGTACTGTTTCTTCCCAAAATTCTGTTTATGTTCAACACAGCAGTCTTTATCCTAAAGACGCCAACCCATCCTGACTAGCTGTCAATCATTTTTAACAAACTTTTTATCCTTTTCACATATTTCTTCTTATTTGTTTTTTTATTCTTTAAAGATTCACTTTTTATGTATTTGAAGGACAAAGTTAGGGAGTTGAAAAGAGAGATTCTTGCATATGTGGGTTCACTCCCCAAATGGCCACAACATCTGAGACTGAACTCTGCAAAGCTGGGAGCCTGCAGCTTCTTGCGGGTCTCCCAGGTGGGTACAGGGTCCTAAGTGTGGATCATCTTTCACTGCTTTCTCAGGCACATTAGCAGGGAGCTGGATTAGAAGTAGAATAGCTGGGACTCAACCCAGGGCCCATATGGGCTGCCTGTGTCGCAGGCAGAGACTTATGCTACAGGGCAATGCCAGCCCCTAGAAATTCTTTTCATCGTCATTCCAATACATTATATTTGTCAACATACTTATGCCAGGTTACAGACACATGATCATTACTTCATATTAAGAGTAGGCTTTTTGTACTTTTTGATAACACATGGAACATTTCTATCTTGTTTTCACATTGGCTATTTTGAAACACCCACTATCCAGCCATGTGAATGTTTAAGCTCACTAACTCTTGCTTTCTTGGGCATGGGTATTGCAGCCACAGCTAATAGGAGCTTGGAGGATTCTCAGTTACTTAAAAAATGGCTTCATGGGAATGTAGAGAGGGAGTTAAAAAGGAAACATGGGTACAAGAGGTTTGGTAAAAATTTTAAATGTTGAGAAAGTAGAAGTAGAGACAGAGTTGAATTGCATATGTGTGAATTGATGAAATAATGTATGCTTAAGATCGGAAAGAAGAATGTAATGGTTTAACAATTCACAATTGTTATCTGTGACACTCGTGATTTTTTTTACACAACTGGCCCTATCAGAAAAAAATACAAACCTTGTTTGAGGAAGTATAATAGAGTGTTAAGACCCTACTGGCAAGGCTGTTTTTCACATGAATGAATATAGTTAAAATTAAGATGGAATAAAATTTTTGGAGACGCTTAAATAAAATCCAAATTGGTTGTGGAATAAAGGCCAAAATGTTATTTTCAGTCATGTAGTGCGTATTTCCATATGTTCTAGAATTCCTTAAGAACTTGGCACAAAGTTTGGCTGAAAGAGTTTCTGTCTTTCAAGTGACAGGTGCCTCTTCTTTTATTGTAGTATTAATTTAAATTAACAGTGCTTCATATTAACAAGATTAGAAAGTATATAATACAAAAGATAAATTTGCTGGATCTGCCCCTGAACTGGAGCTGCAGAATCCTCCCTGCAATTCATAGCCTCGCCCTCTGTGTCTGTGCTTTTCCTCCCCTTTACCTTCTGGCCTCCTTATGTCTTTTAGTTTCTCCTTTTCATTTTAACCACAATCACTTCACTATCAGATGGTTCTTGTTTCTACTTCTGGATACATTTAAATGCCAGTTATAAAATCAGACATTCTTTTTGAATTTTGTTTTAAATCTAATAGTATTCAGCAGTAGTTTGGAACTGCAACGTAATTATTAAATGTAGATTTTAATACTCCTGATGATTCACATTTTCCAACTTGTGTAATTTTACACTTTGTTTTTCTTGGCAAGACTTTGTTTTAAGTATCCATTAATGAGGAGAATGGTTTCTTGTGTTTTGGCTCCTAGAAAGAAATAATCTTTTCCTGTCATCTTTTAAAAAGATTCTTTCCCTTTACAGAAAAGTGTGAACAGCAGAAAAAGACAGGTATTTAAATCTGCTTGCTGATTTAAGTCAATCATTTCTTAATAGGATCACCGGACTTTTGTTTAATGGATCTTCCCGGTAGTAGTCTGTCTGGTTATTAGCTACCTCTCAAAAATCGTTTTCATGATGATTGAATTTTTGAGTTAGAAAGGACATTAGTAAGTGTGAAAAGCCTCTCATTTTCAAGATGAAGAATCTAAGAAAAAGAGTTTGTATCTTGTTCAAAGTTAACCTGAGAATAAAATAAGAAGCAAAGGAAAGAATCAGAAGCAAGTTTCTTGATTTATTGTACAGGGCTCTTTATTTTCTCTTTATTTATTTATTTGAAAGGCAGACTAGCAGAAATCTTCCATCGACTCCCCACATGAATATAACAGCTATGGGTATGCCTCAGTAAAGCTGAGAACCTCCATCCCAGTCTCACACGTGAGTGGCAGAAGCACAAATAGTTGGGTATCACCTGCTACCTCCCAACACATCATCAGGGGGCTGGATCAAAGGAGCAAAGTAACCCAGGCTTAAACCAGGCACTCGGATATGGGATTCAGGTATCCCAAGTGCTACCTTAACCCTCGGTGCCGCAATGCCCACCTTGAAAACTCTTGTTTTTATGCACTATGTGAAATATGGAAGGCAAGCTGGTCTTACTACAATCTGTTACATTTTTTTATATCCTGGGTTTTAACATTTTTGTACTTCACCATTTGAACTGAAATATTTTATCATGTTTTCAAACCTACTTGACATCTAATAATTTTTATCTCTTCCTTTTTCACATCTAGTCTTACATACTGTTCATATTGCTATAAAATAGTCCTATTTATGTCTCTTTTCAAAAGCCTTAGTGTTTCCCACTCCAACCATGTATCTCCCACATTAAGGGATTTAAGTCCAGTTTCTTAACCCATTACAAAAACGAAACCTAACTTTCAAGTCTTAGTGGTTTTCACTCCTGTACCCTTCTTTTAGGATCCAGGAAAACTGGACTACTTGCCATTCTCGAGACACACTTCTCATTTTCCATACTGCATTGTCCTTCCTTACATAAATTTTCAAGTTTTAGGTCATTTCCTACTTCTACGATAGACAAAGCCTTTTCATTTGTTTTCTTTATTTTTAACTGCAAGTATTGTATTCTGATTTTAGTTTTTGTTTTCATCTGAATTCTTGTAACTGTATTTTTGTTTCATGGTAAGCTTAAATATAACATCACAGTGGAAATGTATCTGATTTGCTCATTGGTTACTAAATATTTTTTTTAGTTTTTGATTTTTATTGTGTTTGAAACACAAAGATTTTTCCATCTTCTGGTTCATTCCCCCAATTGCCTTCTAGGATCATGATACTTGAGCCATCCCTGCTGCCTCTCACAATATGCATTAGGAGGAAGTTGTGTTAAAAACAGAGCCATTGGGACTTGAATCAGACATTCTGATATGGAGTGAAGGTATCCCAAGAGGTGGCAAGTGTTATCCCACATATCGACCCCTGTCAGAATCCTAAAAGTAAACCGAAGGATGTTGCTACTTTATTCCTACAACAGATAATAAAAAAAAATGTCCAGAGCATCGTAACTGAGAGAAATCCTGTACCTCCAGTGCATATCTAGCACTAGATAATCACATGGAACCTGCCCCTGCAGCAACCCAGTCCTAAATTCAAGCTCCTCTCCTTCAACCCTACTACTGCTAACCCAGTACTCCATAAACACCAGGATATGCAGGATTGGTCAGCGTATCTCAGAGCATTGTTACGTCTAAATTATTTCTCATCCATTCAGGCTAATCAAGAGTCACTTTTCCTGTTTGTAAGGTGCAGTTCATGTTAATTAGAGATGCAACTCAGATCATTCCTTTCACAACAAGGTTGTTGAGATCTTTACCTTCACTGAATCAGACTCTTGTCTTTTACGCTTACACCTAAGATCAATGCAGAGTGTAACTTCTTCTTTTGATAAAGAAAATCTAACAATGTGCTATGAGTATTATCATTCGTTTATCTGAAATGTAGAGCTAGAGAAAGAGAGATAGCTTTCATTGATTTCACTCCCCAAATGGTTGCCTGGGCCAGGCCAAAGACAGGAGCTGTGAGATTGGTTTAGGTCTGCCATGTGGGTGGCGGGGCCCAGGTAGTTGAACTATCTTCTATGGTTTTCCTAAGAGCATTAACAGGGAGGTGGATCGGAAGCTGAATAGCTTGTGGTTAGAACGATGGTTGTACGGGATGCCTGTCTTACAAGTGACAGTTTAACCTGCTCTACCACATCACCAACCCCCAAAACTGCTATCATCTTAAAATTTAAAAGTATACATTAACAAGTTATAAGCTCATACATGCTGTGAATGTTCTAGTTATATTGTATGCCAGGAAATAAAATAGAAGCTTGACATAATATTGCTCTCTGTTGACCACAAGTGTTCAGAATCAAGGCTTATTTACCCCTGTTATTCCATTTCTATATAGAGTGTGTTCCATAGTTTTTGTTGATTTTTTTTTGCTATTCTACGTCTATAGCAAACCTTTTGGCATTTAATTTTGTTATTCTACTCCTCTATGCTCTTTGATATCTAGTATCTGTCAATGAATATATGAATGGCCTATATCTTTAAACATATATGTGTGTGTGCATATAGAAACATATATATAATCAAAACTAAAAAGAATGAAATACTTTCTTTATAAAAAGTCCATTTTCCTAATAATTTTTGATACTTGGAAATGAAATAAATGCCACATAGATGCCATCATTGAAAACTTTAATGCATATGGGCAGCAAGGTAATTTTTTTACCTTTTTAAAATTAAAAATTTTAAAGCAGTTTATTTTGATGCATTCTTATTTAATATGAGGTCAAGTTCTAGGAAATAGAACAAACTACATTCTCAAAAAGGCTAGAAGAGAAACCAGACTAAGTTATAATTTAGCATGAGAAATGGTGTGATGAAGGTCTATACAGTACACTACAGTCCGTCAACTCTGACCTTCAGAATAAAGAATGAAGTGTAAGAAATAAAGTCAGTGTCAACCTAATGCAAAAGTAGTTGAGGATTTTTCTTTCCTTATTGTGAATTGTTGTTTTGCCCTATTATATGGTAAATCAGTGAGGATTTATTATCTGTTCAGTGCAGAGCAAGATTTTGAATGCTTTGAGGATAAAAACTAAAAATTTTTGCACTAAGAATTTGTAATCTAGAAACAGAGATAAGCTATCTATACCTAAAACTTAGATTTTCAGTCGCCACATCATTGCCATAAGAGAAACCTTTAAAACTTCAGCAAAATTCTTTTGCAATGCAAAAAGTAACTCCTGGAAGTTGAGAGAGACCAGGAACAATTCAGGAAGACTTCCTTTAAGTGAAAGATGGCTGAACTAACCCTGAAGGGATGGGCAGAATTTTGACAAGAGTCGTTGAAGATATTCTAATTCATTTAGTGCCTACATGTGCAAGGTAGCATGAAGGCAAAAAAGCCCCGGGCATGTTCAGAGAATAGCAAGTATTGAGTGACATCTGGTACATATATAAGGGAATAGTAAAACATTAGGTTAGAAGGAGAAGTGGGCCACATTGTGAAGGATCTTTGAAAGTCGGAGTATTAAACTGGGAGTTTTATAAAGTAGGTAAGTAAGCAAAAGCTGGTTTGAGTTGATATTTTAAAAAGATAAATCTCGTAACTTTGTGCAGTGATTGGGGAAATCAGTTCTCCAGACTAGTAAAGACACTAGACGCTATAGCAGTATCCTATGCAAGACATAGGACAGAATTCACATGGTTTTAAGTCAATAGGTTGGAAATAAGGTTGTAAAGATGATAGATCATGTGGTTACCAATGAATTTAGCAGAATTTGGTCCTTATCCTATATAAAGACGAAGAAAAGAGTCAGAAAAACTCAAGAAGTGAGGGGTAATATCTGCCATTTATGTCAAATGAATAAAATAAATTAACCTGTGAAGTAGTATAAAGAAAGGAAAGGTTGGATGACTGAAAACTGAATTGCTGGAGAAAGACTGCATGTGCAGAATTTAGTAAGTGAGGAAGAAGATAAGAAAAGGAAAGGTGAGAGCAGAGAAAAGAATATATGCAAAAAAAAAAAAGCTGGAGTTTTTAGGAAAGAGTGGAAATAAGGTTTCTTTTTCACCGCTTAAATTATCCAGTAGATTTGAAAAATCCTAACAAGAGTACCTGAATGTGCAAAGAGCAAGGGGGAAATTGCTACAAACTGAAAAAGTACAGGGAAATGAGGATTAATTCTCTTAAAATAAACATTCATAAATATTATAGGATACAGAAATTGTTCTTTGCTCAAAAATGGAGATTGGGGCCCAGTGTGATGGCTCAGTGGCCAAAATCCTTGCCATGCCAGAATCCCATATGGGCACCAGTTTATGTTCTGGCAGCTCTATTTTTCCATTCAGCTCCTTGCTTGTGGCCTAGGAAAACATTAGAGGATGACCCAAACCCTTGGGTTTTAACTTTGGATCAGCTCAGCTCCAGCCAGCTCCAGCCATTGCAGCCATTGGGGAGTGAACCAATGGACAGAAAATCTTTCTCCCTATCTCTCCTTCTCTATTAATCTGCCTTTCCAATACAAATAAATAAATACATCTTCCAAAAAAAATCATACCTTATTCTGAATAGCCAAGAGGTCTGGGATGGGTGTAGGTAGAAGTCACCTTATAATGCTGTCTCTAAAAAGCTAGCATGATTGGTGATAATAAGCACATAGCTCATCTTTCAGCACATTTTATAATGTCCAATACAGTAAAAAAAAAAAAAAAAGAAAGAAAAAAATGTTGTATTACCAGTTGTAGATAGCCAAGCAAAACTCATCCTTTATTATATAGAGACTCAAAATTACTCAAGCAAGAAATAGCATTTGATAATATGCGTGTTAGAATCTGTGGATCAGCGAGGTGGAAGGAGATAACATTTCTTTCTTTATTATTTTCTTTTTTGTTTTTAGAGATAAGACTTCTTGATTCTGTTAATGATGACTGACACCCATTTTGTTATCATATGGAATATAAACTTTCCATAAATATTCAGTATTTCCTAAAACCTATTTTTGTTAAACAAGGGTGAGTCCTGCTGTCAGTTTTCTGATTTGTATAGATTGTTTGCTTTTTTTCTTCTGTGTTCACCTTATTTCCTAAGAGTTAGTTTTGTAAACTAACGTGTGAGTAGAATATGTTAGGATCATTAGAGTAGTCTTGGAGAGTGGGGTTTACACTGGCAGTGATTTCACAGCTTGACAACTTGGGAAAGCTCACAGAATGTAGAAAATCTAAAGGACATGGTACACATTTGACTTATGAGAGAGTGGTGCTTCAAAAGGCGCTTGGTGTGGATGCCGATCCCTCCTTGTCTGGGTTCTCCCCTACCACTTACCAAATAGGAAACACTGATTATTAAAGTCTTTATCACTGTTCAATATAAATATATATCTACATTTATGTGGATCGGTTATTTATCTTGTCTTTAACTGCCTTTGAATTATTATAAATGATTTTATTGTTCCATTCTTTCGGTGGTGAATGATGGAAATAAGGCCTCTCAGCAAAAACATTTTTTACTTATCTAAAGGCTGATAGCAGGCTAGAATCTACTCTGTAAATAAAAACAAAAACAACTTTCCCTTCTTCACTGGTAATCTGTGAAGAAGAGTCTGTTTTGAAACTCGCATATATCCACTTTATAGCATAATGCAATGGTCAGCGAGCTCTTTCTGCAGAAGTCTATGTGATATAGATTCTATCACACTTCTCAATTTTGCCTCTGCTGCAGCAGCACTATGGCAGTCATAAGCAATATTTAAACAAATAGGCATTGGCTGTTTTCCTGTTAAACTTTATAAGTAGCAAGCTAAACTTTTCCTGTAGACTGCGGGTTGTATTGACCCAAGCTTAAGGTATTGGCCATCATAGCATGTAATGGAGAGCTTTGTTGGTTGGAAGAGAGGATTGGGGGGGGAAATGGGAAGATTGTCAGCTATATGGAGTTACGGAGCTTTTTAGCTTGTAAAAAGAGATGGCAAAAATATGATGGTATTATGGAATAGATAAAGAAGAGGACACTTCAGAACTGAACAATTTTTTCTTTAAATGTAGGTTACAATTTAAGTAGAATGTTTATTAGTATAGTAACTAATTTTTTAAATTACCTGGTAAATCTGCCTAATACACTTTCTAAACCATTGAAATGGAAGATTGTGGGCTTGTTCAGTATGCCAGGATCCTTTAAGATCTGCACTATAACATGAATCCACACCAAACTCCTGCTGGAAGTAGTGCAGTAAGGGGGCCACATTAATCCTTCTCCTTAAGGCATTTACCAGACAATGTATAAAATAACAATTCTTACACATTGGACAACAAGCAACAGATGACAGTGATCACTGAAACAAAGTAAATAAGGAAGTTGCTGCCAATTTCTTGGAGAGTGTGTAGTCCACAGTGCAGGAAGAGAATACCAGGCCTAGTGGTCGTACTGAACTGAGGCAGAGCTGAAAACTGAAGGAAGTGACGTTGCCTAGACCTGGCTTGAGGAAGAGCCGGACATGAGGAAGCTGCAGAGTTAGAGCACACGCACTAATCCACAAACGTGTTCCCTAGAGTTCTCAGTGGAACACCAATCAACATGTGTATGTGAGGAAACTTGCTTAAAGCCAGGAATAAATCTATTGCAAAGAAAAAGAGTATTCTTTAAACTCAGTTAAGTCTTGCACAGCTTATGTCCCCTGTGGCCAGAGTGGAAAATCTCTATTAAATGGAACATCTTGTTTAATACCCCAACGGATACTGCATCATAGAAGACTAGACTCGCTCTTGATTAAAAGATGCTATCAGCTCACCTATAAGAATGAAGGAAGAGGCATCACAGTATAGTGAAGCTTGGGATGACTGGGTTCAAGTTTTTCTCCCAGTCCAGCTTTTTGCTAATGTGCACTCTGGAAAGCAGTAGATGTCTCAAATACTTACACCCTGCCCTCCAGCACAGGAGAAATGGTGGATTTCCAGGTTCCTAGCTTCACATGGCCTAGCCCTGGTTGGTGTAGGCATTTGGGAAATAAACCCGCAGAGGGAAAATAAATGTGTGTGTGTGTGTGTGTGTGTGTGTGTGTGTGTGTGTGTGTGTCTCCTTGCCTCCCTCTCGTTCTCTATCACTCTGTCATTCAAAGAAATCAAGCCCTGAAGAAGGGAGATGTGGAAGGGACGAAAAAGAAACAACCAAAAAAAAAGAACAGAGATGTCAGGATTTACTGAAAAGGACATTAGGACATTAAAACAATTTTTCCAGAAATATTCTATATTTTAAGAAAGTAAAGAAGGGCCTAGTGTGGTAGCCTTGTGGCTAAAATCTTCGCTTTGCATGCACCAGGATCCCTTATGGTTGCCATTTTTTGTCCCCGATGCACCATTTCCCATCCAACTCCTTGCCTTTAGCCTGGAAAAGCAGTTGCAGATGGCCCAAAGCCTTGGGACTCTGCACCCCTGTGGAATACCCAGAAGAAGCTCCTGGCTCCTGGCTTCGGATCCACTCTGCTTACAGCTGTTGCAGCCATCTGGGGAGTGAACCAGTAACCAATAGATAGAAGATTTGTCTGTCTCTCCTTATCTCTATAAATCTGAATTTCAAATAAAAAATCTATTAATACAAAAAAATAAAGTTATTGAGGTGACATGTAGAAAATTTATATTAAAAAAGATGCAACCGCTAGAAATGCGAATTACCATATCTGAGTTGAAGAATATAGTGGATAAGATCAGACATTGTGCAAGAAAACATTAGTAATCCTGGGATTTAGCACAGCCGTTGACACCTTGACATGTACATATCACAGCATCACAGGTTCAAGTCCCAGCTCTGGTTCTCACTCCAGCTTCTTCCTACTATGCACCCCAGGAAAAGGCAGGTGTTGACTCAGTATTTGAGTCCTTGCCATCCGCATTGGACATTCAGACTAAATTTCTGTTTCTTGCTTCAGCTTTGCCCAACCTTGGATGCTCCAGGGATGTGGGAAGTGAACCAGATCCTTTCCCTCATAGAAGACCCTGCCTTTTGCTCCTCGTTCTCTCTTTCCATCCCCCTCTCTCCTTCCTTCTCCTTCTCTTCCTCTCTTCCCTCCACCTCTTCCTCTACCTTTTCTTTTCTCCTTCCTTTCCCTCCCTCCCACTTTCCCTATCTTTTTCAAATAAAATTAACATAAATTATTGTCAGGTTTGTGATTGTAAAGACACAGCACTAAAAGCTATTTTAAAAAGGAAGCAAAGAAAAGTCTTGAAAAGTAAATGTGGTGCAGCTGTGAGCCCTAGGACAGCTTCAAATGACCTCATATACTTATTTGGGGACCCAGGGAAGACAGAAAAACTATTCAAAGAAATAAAGGCTGAAATTGTTATGATTTTTAGCAAGACTCCAAGCCTGCAAATCCAAGAAGCTCAACAAACCAAAAGTAGAAGAAGAACAAGAATAGATAGATAGATAGATAGATAGATAGATAGATAGATAGATAGATAGATAGATAAAAATAGGTAGACTAAGAAACATGAAAATCAGATTATGTAAAATCAGTCATTAGGAAAAAAAATCTTGGGACTAATATTGTAGCCGTATGGGTTAAGTTGCTGCCTGCAATGCCCAGCATCTCATAAAGGTAGCCTGTTCAAATACTACCTGCTTCATTTCCAATCTAGCTCCCTGCTAATTTGCCAAGAAAAGCAGTGGAAGGTTGCCCAACACTTGGGCTACTGCAACCTTGTAAAAGACCTAGATGAAGCTTTGTCCCAGCCTAACTTTTGCCTTTGTGACTAGTTGGGGACTTAACCAGTAGGTGGAAGATCTCTATCCTGTCTCTCCCTCCCTCTTTTTGTAACTCTTTCAAATAAATAAATAAATAAATCTTAAAAAACAAAAACATGCACACAGAAAAAGGAAACAGTCTTAAAGGAACCACTTTTCTAAAAGGAATATACACTTCATAAAACGGAATAAAGATAAGAATGACAGAACTCCTCTCATCAGGAACTGTACAAGTTAGACCTTGGAATACAAGAAGAAAAGTAATAGCAGTCATCTATCATTCTTATTTTAAAGTGAAAAGCACCCACTTTTTTAGAAGTCTGGTATTGTTTGATTTAGTTTTTATTTATTTGAGAAGCAGAGACTGAGAAAAATCTTCCATGTACTGGTTCAATCCACTTAATACCTGCAGCAGTTCTGGGTTGGTAGACCAGAGCCAAGAGCCGGGAACTCAATCCAAGTCTGCCATATAGGTGACAATGACCCAACTACCTGTCACCACCCACAGTGTGCATTCACAGGAAGCTGCGTCACAACAGAGCTGGGACTTAAAACAGGATGCCCTTCAACGTAGAACTCTTCACCTCATAAAAATGCCTGTTAAGAAACAAAAGCAAGGTACTTTTTCAGATGTGTAAAACTGGAAAAAGCTCAACAGCAATAGACCATCATAGACCACTCAGAAAGCTTCAGATCCAAAAGCTTTAATTATTACCTTCTAGCTGGTCCCAAACGCTAACCTCTTCGAGTCTTCGTATTATCATCTGCATAAGGAGAATGGTACCTGTTCTTAGGACATATGTGAGCATCAAATGAGAAAAATCAAGAGTTGGTGTTCTGTTTATTGAATGTCTACTTTATGCCAAACGTGCTTTTTCATTAAAAATGGAAATAAAATACTCAACAGGGGACTCCTGAAAATGTTCTGATAGTGGCATTCTAGAAGTTAGTGTATGTAGCTAATCAGTCTCAAATTATAGTGAATGACTTTTCCTATTTATTTTTTTCTTCAGTTACAACTGTTACATGAGCTTACAGAATTGAACAGAATTGAATAGCTCTCCTTGCAAAAATAGACAGGTCAACTAATAAATCATTTGTGGAAAAGTTAAGTCTCTTGTAAACTAAACTTTATCTTTTTGGCTTGGGCTTTGGCTATGTAATCTTTTTTTTTTTCAGGCACATTTTCTGAAATATAATTTATATACTGTCTATCTAATTTTTATTATAAACTTATTGGATAGAGGCCATGACTGTCTTTATGGCTGTATGTTGCCCCATGGAATTTTTGGCACTCAATAAATGTTGAATAATATTTCTATTCAGCATTCTGCAGACAGGAAGCATATGGTAATAAATGTCAGAGCACAGGTTGAAAATCTCCAAAAAAATTATATGTTATATTCTGTGGAAAAGCCAGTACAGATTTTTTTGTGTGTGTGAATGAAATTTTGTAAAGGTGTTCCAATGCTCAAATTTCACTTTTCTCTAGCCTTCATGCATTTGTTTACAAATTAAAACTTCTCATTAAAAACAATATAAAATTGAAATTCATATTAGCATTAATGCCATCTCCTGAGAAAGTGTGTTACGATTTAGTAGATAACATAGGGAAGGATAGTTCACAGTTTAAAGGACAGCATGAAAAAATATTTAGGGACTTACCCAATATAAGTCTTTTTTATGATATCTAATACTGTGTGAAAAGAAATAAACATCCGATAGTTCTTTATCATAAAATTTCAGCATGACTTGAAGGTATGTTTCTGGTACAGCTGTTACATATCTTATATGTATTAGATATTATATTATATTATATTATATGTATTAGATATTATTCTATTTTTTTTTAACCTGCTGATTCTAGCACTTAAAAATGCTATTCAAGCGTCAATAAGGTAATCACTACTTCAGAATAATAAAAGAGATTATAAATTGAAACTAAATTTGATGTCACAATCGAATTTCATGCAAAGTTAATTAACTTATATTAAAGAAATTATTAAATATATAATCAGCTGTATAGTATCATTTAAATCTCTGAATATGTGTCTTTTTAAGGGTTTTCTCAATGTGTTATTGTTCTACTGATCACAGTTGCTTTAAGATATTTATTAATATAATTTCAGTACATAATTTTCTGGTTTTTTCTTGTTATTTAACATTGGTAAGATTTTCACTTACTCATGTGAGATGAAAATAGAGGATCCAGGCACAGCTTGGCTTGGTGCCTCTGATTCAAGATCTCTCATAAGACTGTTATAGGGTTCGAACTACCCTACTCCACAGTTGATGCACAAATAAGAGAAAGATTAGAATATATTCTAAACATTGTGGAATAAATCTGTTTAAACTGTGCCATCTTATTTAGAACTTTGATGCAATAGGTGTAATGATTTTATAACCCACATGATGCACATCGCTTATTCCTACAGTAATCCATAATATAGGTATTGTTAAATCAAATTTTATTGATAAAGATACTGATATACTAAGCAGCTTGCTCAAGATTACACAGCAAATGAACTGTAAAACTGTAAAAAGTCTAAGCCTGTGCTCTTTCCATGTGTCTGTAAGTGCCTTCCTAATCAATACTGAGTTGCTTTTGAAGCCATGCAAAGAGAGCACATTCTACCTCTAAATTTAGACACAGCTGTCGTAGCCCTTAGACTGCGCTGCATTTAGAATTTATGCTATTGCTATTTAAATTATTGTTGAATCAAAGTATAATACCATTTTAAGGTCTCACAATAGCTCTAACAAGTTATTTATCTAGCCAAAGCCAACAGCATCTGTTAATCTAAAACTGTATTTAAAGGGTAAATATTTGTTGGAAGGAGAGATTATCCAACAAAGCCAAAAGGGCAGAACTGGTCTGATGACCCTGCTCTCTTTTGACATTTTCCAAAGTGCTGGACTTCCAAACTTGAATGAGTACAGTGAGGGCTCCCAGTGAGAATGGTAACACCACGCTCTTACAGGGTCCACTTCTTCCTTGCTTTGGAACAACAGAATAGTCTGTTTTGAATGGAGGAACTCCTCTCTGTGTGTAGCTGAAAGTTCTCTTTCTCTGGTTCTAAGTTGTACTTCTCCCTTTTTGTTCCAGTTTGTAAGGTGACCTACACCTAGGACCATGTCTGAGATTAAAAAAAAAAATCTGGAAAATAACATAAGCAAATATTTAACAGCAGTTCTAAACTAGGTCAGCGCCTTTAAATGTGGAGCAAGAAGTGAGAGTTCAAGGATTATGAGCTGGGGCTAGCACCATGACTGAACAGGCTACTCCTCCACCTTCAAGTGCCAGCATCCCATATGAGTGCCAATCTATGTCCTAGCTGCTCCACTTCCAATCATCCCCCTGCTTGTAGTCTAGAAACACAGCAGAGGATGGTCTAGGTGCTTGGGATGCTGCACCTATGTGGGAAACCTGAAGAAAGCTCCTGGCCCCTAGTTTCAAATCAGCTCAGCCCTGCCATTGAAACCGTATGGAGAGTAAACCAGCAGATAGGGAAAAAAAAAAAAGTATATATATATATATCTTTTAAAAAAAAAAAGAAAGGGAGGAGAGGCTATGAGCTATGGTAGTAGTAGTAATACATAGTGGTGGAGGTCAGACCCTTCCAATCACTGGAGAAAAGTGATTTTTTGTTTTAAAGGTTTGTTCGGACATCTCAAAATCACTTTGTGATATGGTCAGTAGTAATGTGGAAGACTGTCTTCACATAAATGAATCACATAGTCATCTCTGTATGCATTGCTAAGTAACTTCTTTAAAAAGCTCCTATAAGAGTAAGCAGATTTGGCAAAGTTTCATGACATAAAAATCCTTGTGTTTCTGTATAGCTAGTACTAATTAGAATCAAAATAAAAGTATAGGCAAGTTATATTTTTTTAATATAGTTTTGGTGTTTCAGGTAATTCTAGTTTATGAATTAAAGGCTTAGGTTTTACCAAAGTGTGGAAAAATCAATTTCTCTTTAATTGAATATAAGGGAAATAATCTTTTATACATACAAATATATACTTGACTTTCTTTCCTTTCCTCTATAATCTGGGGCTTGTATTTTATATAAATGGTTTGTAAGTCCCTTTGAATAGCTTTTAATGGAAGTATTCTATAGTTTCATTAACTTTACATTTCTGTCATTTTCAATTTTTTTTAAATCTCAGTAAAAAATGATATTTGATTGTTGCTCTACTAGCCCCTTTTAGTCTGATTGGTTAGGCAATAAGCCTGCTGTAAATCCTAAGTGACATGGTATAGATGAGAGTCTAAGACTTTAATTATATGTCATTTTATTCACAACACTCAATTCCAGGAAGGAAAAAATGACTCTGTTGCTGTAAAAGACATATTATGTGAGGATCATTCATTGTAAACCAAAAATGATATAATATTGTAGCATAGACAACAATGGGAGCCGATTCTGAAAACGTGACCTGTCTCAGAAACTGAATAGTAGTGAAAGTTATCAAAATGGAAAGAAGCATTAATGTGAAATCCAGCCTTCTCTGAAATACTCTTTGCTGGCCTGTTTGGTTTTGCTTTTGTTGCTTGTCATGCATGAATGAAAGTGCCATATTCTCAGGGGAGCAGGAAAGCCTCTGTGTCAGTTGTTTATTTCCTTAATCCCTCCTCCTTTGTGATTTTTGATGTCAGATCTGAAATGGAAAGCCTGTAAATATAATGATTATCACATGGATAATCACCTGCACTAGGAACCACCCTGCTTCTCTATTCTAACCCTAGCTGTTCTCCACATGTCACATCTACTCTGCAGTTGGATTTTAACCTGACTGCTTCATTAGATTTGTGAAACTCAGTACGAGGCGCCCTGGGGCAGCACAGATGGGGACTCGCTTGTTTTCTTTTCTCACATTCACTGTGATAGCACACTAAAGTCCTCTTCAATTTGGAGTGATCAGTTTGCTTGGAATTGCTCCTGATATTTGGAACCTGCCTTCTGCCCATTCTCCCTTCCCTGCTTGCTGACCTGATGCCTTTCGCCTCTGTGCAGTGACTCTGAGAACTAAAATTCTGCTTAAAATTCTTACTGGGTCAAACTGTTCCGTGTTGTTTTATTTGTTTTGCTGAGAGGCAAAAATAAATGTTGCTCCATCATTGTATGTGTGAACTCCTTCAGATCAGAGGTTAGCTACGGAAAAGTCAGTAGTGATGTGAGCCAGCTGCTTCCTCTGATGGAGTGACTTGGGGCACCAGCCCAAGATCAAAGGGAGGTGGGAGGAAGTGGGAAGATAAGATCATTGTAAGGCACAGAAAAGGGCCTAGCATTCTTGTGATAGGACAACAGCTCAGCAGACTTGTGGGAGGGGGGCATAGATAGAAAATTGAGCGGACTTTCTAATTATGTGTTTTCTGCATCAGGTATATATTGATCCTCAGAATTTGTAGATTTGTTTGTAGATTTGGAAGTTTCCTAGGGCCCAGTATTTTTAAAAACTAATAATTTGATATTTATATTTGTGTTTTCTTTCAGTCAGTTGCCCAAAACTGTAATAGATTATAGTTAATTCCTTAATACATTTATGACAAGTGATTATTTAAAACAATGTAATTATTATATGTAAATTTTCCTTCTTTGTGTCTTAGTACAATTTTAGTCCTAAAAATTCTTCATTTTAACTTTCTTTTACATTTCTCTAGGGTTCATTCATAGCTCTGACGAAATCTTTAACATAAACAAGTAGTTTTTCATGTAAGAATTAGCTTGGTTAGTTGTGACAGCTTAAAAACCACTACAAGGATGTCTTTTGAACCACGTCCTTGACATTCCAGTCAGCAAGTATTAGGCTATGTGATGTACTAAGTTCTGTTGTAAGTAAATTCTTAAGGAGCTAATCTTGCCTACACCAATTGTCAAGATTATAACTCAGTTTTATTTTGTCCTGTTTTTTCTTTTTAATCTGGAAAGGATACACTCACCAGCTTAGACTGACTTGCTCAGCCTTATGTTTCACTGGTGAATAGCCCTTGGACTTGTATTTTCAACTTACCATTTTTTTCCTTTTAACCTCATGTTCACTTGAAATCACACAGTTTAACCTTTCCAAAACCCCACAAAATAGTTCTCTAACTATGTGATGCAAGAATACAGGTCTATAAGTACATACGGATATTTTTTTTTCTCAGCATCCTTTGCAACATGTAGGTAGTGACCGAATTTGTGCTGGAGACACTGACTGTACTTTCTGCCTTACATGGTTTGGTGCAGCATTCGTTTTAGTTGAGTTGGATCTGTTCACTACTCAGGCTTAAATCCCATCCTTCTATTAATATCTCTTGGCAAAGATAATTTTGGAGGAATGGAAGTTAAGATGTAGAGGCTCTTGACAGTTGTCTGCAGTCTTTTTCGTTTTCAAGAGGGAAGTGGAATTGAAAAGTAATATTTCCTCCATTTTCTGTCAGTCATAAAATTAAAATATAGGAACAAACCAAAAAAATAAAGAAAGGGAAAGGATTTAATTACACAGATATATAATTTGTCATTTGATAACTTGCTATAAAGGGATTAGAATATAATAAACTAATGCTTATACATTTGTACTCTTAAGGATTGAAAATCTGGACTTTCTTAAAATTTTTAACAGTATGTTTTTTAATGTCCAACTTTTGTTGCCCTGTCATTTTCAAACAAACAAAATACAGATTCTGAGCCCCTGTATGATGTATAGATCTAGATGTAACAATTGTCACCATTTTAACAGTTTGCTTCAATTTAATCTTTATGTTAAGTATTTTTATTATCAATTATTTCATTAGATTCTTTGTGAAATTCAGAACATATAGTTGTGTTGTTTTCACATATATTTATTTATGTGAAAGGCAGATTAGAACTGTTGGGAAAGACAGAGATAGAGATCTTCCATCTGCTGATTCACTCCCCAAATGGCTGCCATGGCCGGAACTGGGCCATTCTGAAGTGATTACCTTATTCTCTGTCTCCCACCCCCGTGCAAGGGCCAAAGTTCTTGGGCCATCTTCCAGTGCTTTCCCAGGCACATTTCCCAGCTCCCAGGGGCTGGATTGGAAGTGGAGCAGCTGGAACTTGGATGCCAGTGCTGCTAACCTTACCCAATATGTCACAGTGCTGACCCCAGAACTTCAGTCTGTGAAGATACATTCCAGACATTGGAACAAAAGCAGATTGCGTGTTTCCCTGGAACAGAAGAATAGTCTTGAGATTTGGTAGCGTTTGGTTATCTACATCTTTTTGCTCAACTTTGAATGGCTGGGTAATCTCGTATTTCTCTTTCTTGCTGGTCTCTCGGCTTCTTCGGCCGTCACTGCTTCAAACAAGCATCCATGAGATGTTTCTGAATTTCCACATTGCTGATATCATTTTCTCATGGAGATGTTGATGACAGATTTCTGGTGTGTTCCATGTAGAGGAACCCAGGAGAAAGAGATCCAGTCACATACAGCAAGCCACACCACTCAGCAGCTTCAGGAAAACCACTTTCTTGCCTCTGTGGAATTCTAGCAGGAGAACGAATCACGATGGTTCTAGAATTGATACTGGCATACACTTCCCTCAAGTGCTGCTGCCAGAGACCTTTGCCATGACCCAAAAGCTGTCGATGCATATCTGCAGTGAGACTATACCTACGTATTTTGTGCAACTTCAATTCCCTGTTGCCACCATCCTTCCCATTACCAGCTGGGTTTGGTGACTGCAGCAAAAACTTTCTCCTTTTCCTTTCTGAATTGGACAGCCAAGTACTTCCTCTTGTACAAACCTTTCCTGAAATACAAAGCAGATCAGCAGCATCTGCCAGTCCCTCTCACGAGCCCAGAGTTTAGGCTGCAATAGAGTTCCTCTTGTCTTTGCTGTGACATTTCTTGCTTTCTTGTCTTCAGATTTGTTCCTAGTGTATTGCTTTGAAGCTACAACCTTTTCATCCACCATGCAAGATAGGAATTTATGAAGTAAAGCAAATTATGTGTTCTGTGACACTTCATCCCTAAGCATTTCAGCATACATCTATGAAAGCTGAAGAAGGGCATTTATGCTCGCGATCACAATACCCAGCTCCTGCACCTAGATTCAGTTCCAAACTCTAGCTTGTCATTCTAGCTTCATGGTTATGCAGACAATAAGAGGCAGTGATGAATATGATGTTTCATGTAATTGGATTTTACTTGTGTAGGGAGACCTGGATTGAGTTCCTGGCTGCCAATTTCAGCCCAGCCCATTCTCATCCATTGCAGGTATTATGGAGTGAACCAGAAGATGAGATCTTGTGCCTAATTTGTGCTTTTTCTCTGCCACATTTTTAAAAACAAATTAAGGGTATTTTCCTTTAAACTGATTATTCCTGTTGTCTAATTCTCATTTTGTATTCAAATTGCTTTGGTTGTCCTAAAAATATCTTTTGTAGCTGGTTTGTTCAAAAGCAGGACCCAGTTACGGTCCATACATCATTGTTGGTCACTTCTCCCTTCCCACTTTGTTACAATACTGACTTGCTTAAGAGGGCATTACCTGCATGCCATACCTTATGAATTTGTCTAGTTAATCAGTGCATTGATTTGTTTCTCCATTCTCTTTATTTCTTGTGAATCCAGATTAGTAAAATAACCTTTTCACTAATTCATGATTAAAAAAAAAAAAACTTAGGATACTGTAAAGGCAATTCTGTTAAATTCATAACATACCCTAACACCAGAATATTTGATGATCCTATGATTAGTGCTGTTAAATGACAGGATCAAAAATTTGGGACAAAGTAATGAAAACTTTATGCTTCTATTAGAAGTTATCTTTCATTAAAAGTTGCTCCTAGTTACCAACATATAATCAATGACACTTTGATTCCACAGAAATGCCTGGGACCCCATCATTGTTTGACCTGATAAATTTAACCTTCATTAATGATCTTTGCCTATATTAAATTTCAATGTGAAGATTACAAAATGGTGATTTTTCTGAATCTCTTTTAGCAAGGGTGCTCCATAGAAGAGCATTCTGAAAGTTGCTGCTTTAATTACAAACACAAGCACTGGAATGTTTCTTAGGCTTCAAATAATTGTCTTTCCTTGCTAAGGTCAGAACACCTGAACTCATGGTGGCAGCTCTTGTAAAAACGTGCACTACAGCGTCTTTATTCCAACTTGTGAAGTGTGTTGACATTGTGCTGCCTTTATTATTATTATTATTATTATTATTCCACCAAGGGAAAAGAGAAATTATTTTTGGTATTAAGAATGAAAATTGAACTATGTGGGTATATTGAGATAATTGTGTAAAAAGAAGACCGAGTTTCAAATGGATTATTTCTTCATTACCTAGCACTTTATAATTAACTGTTTTGTTTTTTTTTTAATTTCAGGAAGCTGCCACTTTTGCTAGAGAGCAAGGCTTTGAGGTGAGTTAACCCACAATTGCACACTAAACAGATCCTAAAGGTTTTTTCTAGCTGATAATGAAGTTCTTTTGGACAGTGATTGATGTGCTATTATACTCTCAGAGCCTCGCAGCAGTTGCCATGGAAACTTGGCAGTCGTCATGGTTTCTTTGTTCTGCCAGCACAGTGTTATGACGCACTCTGCTAGGTCTGCACCCAACATCGCCTACAGATGTTATTTATTGAATTTTGAAAAGCCTCTTGGGAAGCCAAGAGGTTGGGCATGGTTTCAAGCTGCCTCTGCAGATATGGGGCCTGTCAGTTTGTTCAGTTAAAAAGCTACCTCATTAGCTGCATTACATTTCAGAAGGATTCACTGCTAAAGCAGTGGTGGAGCAAGACTAAATAATGAAATGTAATGTCGCTTAAATAATTTCAGCCTTATCACATGTAGATTATCATTATGCAAATTAATTTCCCAAAGGTTGTACTTTAACAGTTGTTAGGAAATGATAAATTTAAATCCTGCTCATATAAATTTCTTGTTTGAATCTCCCCCGCCCTTTTTTCTCATCCCCCTGCCCTCTCTGTCTTGGATAACATAAAATATACATAAATACTCTGAAAGAAAATATTAATAATTGGCTATAATTTTCAGGTCTTGATTCTGTTTTTGTAATAGAAGTATTATCCTGTCAGGAATCAAAACTCCATGTGGTAGTTGTTGGCAGAATTAAGATAACAGTCAAGACCATGTTTTTATCTGTATAATATCCATCTCCCAACTGATTGTTAGAAAACACTGACTTCAGTCTGAACCCGGGTTAATTGACAGAGAATTAACTGGGTTTATGAGTCTTTTATGACTATGATATTTATTGAGCCAGAACTGTGTAAAGTGCTTTGTTCTACACAGCAATATGAAATGTACCATGATGGTAATATTTTAAAATTTGATCTGACTAGGGCTAGAAGATAGAAACAGTCTTCTTATTTGAATACTTTGCCATGGAGAGAACTGTGAGCATTGATTAGATAGAATTAATAAGCTCACTTTGAACTCTTGAGAAAACAGTGTTACATGAATTTCTGCTGGAACTATTATTTAAATATACTAAAGGCAGATTCCATTATTGAGCAACAAAGCAATGTGTTATTGATGTCATAGGACTTGACACACCAGACACAGAGCTTCCTCTTTGTAGGGGAAGACAATGAGCATGTAGTATAAATATTCTCATGCACAATGTAAAATGAATGTACAGTAGAGTCACATGCAGAAAAAGTATTTACAAGCTTTTTACGCTAAGTTTTAAAAATATTGATTACTCATTTGAAAGGCAAAGCAGCATAGAGACATGGAGAAATGGGGAGAGAGAGCTTCCCTTTACTGGGTCAATCTCCACAGATAAAATAACAGCCAGGTCTGGGCCAGGCTGAAGTCAGGAGTCAGGAACCTTCATGGCACGAACCCAAGCACTGGGGGGCCATCCACAGCTGCCTGCCAGGCACGTTAGCAGGAAGCCGAGTCAGAAGCCTAGAATTAGCAATCTTGATCCAGACACCTCCTTACAAGACAGGGCTTAGTCTTACACCAAAATACCTGTCCCTTTTTCTCAAATTTAAATTGTACTTTTTATTTTCCCAGACTGCTAATCAATACAAAATGTCATCAAAGGATCTTCAATTTAAAGGTCAAGCATATTGGTCCCGAGAATATGAATAAATGTCTCAGTCATTAAAGTTTAACTGATATTCCGAAGCTTGGGCTTTTCTTTTTTCATTTATTTTTGGCTTTTCTTCTTATTCTTTGAAAGGCAGAAAGACTGAAAGAGACAAAGATAGAATCATCTTCTGCTTCATTTCCCAAATATCTATAACAGTTAGGTCAAAGCCAGGAGTCAGGAACTCAGTCCAGATCTCCCATAGGAGCAAGAACTCAACTAAAACCATCATTGGCTGCCTCACTTAGTGTGCATTAGCAGGAAACTCGAACCAGGCGCAAATCCAAGACTCGAACCCAGACATTCTCAAACCTCAAGTTGAGCAGGGTGTTGAATGCCTGCCGCGATGTTAAGTTTTAATGTTAAAAATTGCATGTTGATAAATCAAAATTCTCTACAGATGAAAGCTTATCTAATATAGATGTGTATGCTGTCAGTTTATTATGTTACCATTAAAACATATTAAAATATCCAAGTTTTCAGATTCTTAAAAATAATTTGTTGCGTAACATTATCATGACATACATAACTATGTAGGTAGGACATACATAATTATTTTCTTTTAATTATTAGATCTAATTCATCCTTTTGCTCCCTTGTACTATTTGCTCTGAATATGCCTGGTTTACCTTTAGTTTTAGCAACAAACTGTGTTTTCTGTATTCTGTATTCTGCTGACCAATGCTGTCCTAACCTTTGCATTAGTTTTTATTTAATGATTCCAGATGTTTCCTTTTGCTATAAATCTGCCATAATTTATTACAGCCTGTATAAAAAGTGATGTTGATTATAATTGCATACCTTATTACCTCCTGACACAGCAAAACTGCTCCATCAGTGATATTGACAGAGATATGTTAGATTAGATGAAGCTAATGCTGTCTTAACATGTTCCTTCACGGGTTCCCAAAGATATTAAAAACCATGAGTATTTAAATAAAATACGATCCACATATAGAACACTACCTAGAGAAATTCAGTGATTCTGTAATGTAATTAAATCTTTCCTCAGTTCATTAGATAGATATGCAAAAGCCTAAGTCTGGAATTTGATATTCCTAAGAATTAAACAAATAGATCACTTTACCTGAACATTTTTCTGTTGGTGGAAATGTATGAATGTCCTCAAGTCTAGTACAACAAACTAAACAAAAATTTGCACTTTATCCTTCTCAACTTTAATATTGCCTCTACATTTAGAGCCTGAGTGAGAAGACAGAAATAAGATTATTAAAAGAATGAAAAGGTGAGCAGTTTGCTACCCTCATTTTGTATTGTAAATCTCAGTAAGTTCCCAAAGTCACTGAGTGCTGTCCTTAGTGATCTGTCTGCTGGCAGACCAATCCAGACATGTGTAAAAATAACCAGTGTGTATTCATCAGAAGATATCCTCAGTGGCATTGTTTATTATATTCTGGCTAGCTTCTCTGCAAATTTTGGATAATCTTTAGATTTTTTTTTTTTAATCTTAAATCTTTAAAATGAATTGGGCAATTTTCAGCAAGAAGCAGCAGCTTAGGAGGGCACTGAAGAATGAGATAAAAACTGCAGCCAGGCAGGGCACAGCGTAGAAGAGAGAGGAGATATATATATGCATATATATATATATATATATATAGGAAAATTGCATAGTGCCTGATTTAAATGACAGCCCTGCTAAGAATTTAAAATGACAATTCTTGGGGTAAAAAGTTTCATAAGGCCTTTTATTATTCTGGCAAAACTGTTCAGACTGCAGTGTGTTTTTAAATCTACCTTATCCTGAGCTGAACTGATTAAAGGTTATTTTTAGAACCTAAATAAAAATAAGGTGCTTCATGTCTCACTGCGAAGCCTTTTCAAAACTATTGAAAACTGACTTTAAAAAAAAAGTTTTAAAAAAAGCCTCCAAAACCCAAGTAAAAATCTGTGTGTTAATTATTGTCTCTGCAACAGAGAGTATGTGCCAAATATAGATAATTCATACCTTCTTTATTGGATCAATCATTCAATTTTACTACAAGCAGCAAATTTTTATTTAATTATTTAATTATCCTCCCCCTAGAGAAACAAAATCATCTTTTCCCTTTTTCCTACTTGCCACACAGCCTTTGAGAGATTCCCAGACATGGGATCTGTTTCTGACTGGTGAGCACTCTGTCATCTTATTCCACTGAGAGAGAAATATATGAAACTGTGCTACACAAAACACCCATCACTAACTGTATATAGCTATTTAAATTAAGATTAAATAAGATTTAAAATCTAGTTCATTCGTTGTATTAGGGACATTTCAAGCGTACTGTAGACTGTCTAGTGAATGTACACTTTGTTGGGCTGTTTGGATGACAGGCATACACATCGTCACAGAAAATTCCATTGATAAGCCCTAGATAGCAAATCTGCAGGGAGTAATCAAGAGATGTTGATTCCCGGCAAATTCCACAAGATGACTCTAAGACTCTTGTTTTCATTTAAATGTAAAGAATTGAAGGGACAATCACAAAGCATTTTTGAAAATCAGACACCAAGTCAGATTCTCCTGGCAAAGAGAATGTATTGCTGCTTTTCTAAGTAACTGATCCCAATAAAGGAAAACTTTACAGCAGTTAGATGCTGGCAGAGAGATAAGATAATCTTCTGATTCTGTTTACTTAATTGTTTACTCATTCAGCAAATATTTACTGAGCTTTTACAGAGTGCCTGGCACTCTGGCAGCCTGAGGACAAGGTGGCAATGACCAGAGGGTGTATTGTGAAATGAAGAGTGTGGGAAGGCTCCCTGTTTCACTTATGATGACCATGGAATGTCTCTGAAAAAGTAAAGCTTGAAAATACAAATATCTAATGGTGACCAAAAAATCCAATCAGGGGAACAAATCTTCAAGAGAACAAGAACATAAAGGCCCGAAAATAAGAAAGAGCATAATGTGCTGTGAACTCCAGCAACTGGCAGCAGGCCAAGGTGACCGCATTGGAGTGAAAGAGCAAGAGGGAACGTGAGATCAGGCTGGCAACGGACACGTCATGCAAGCGCCGAGCGCCATAATTGAGAGCAGTTTGCATTGGGAAAACAAAACAGAAAATGCTATGGTGTGGGAATTCAGCAATTGAAATTCTGCAAGAATAGGTAGATTCTGACAGATTTGGAGCTTCTTTTTTTCTGGTGTTTGTGTCACAAGCATGTTGAAAACGGAGTGAAGAGAATGTATTCTTTAATTTAAAAGACACTACTGTTTTTTAGGTGTGTGATCATCCCTGACAAAACAGAATTTCCTTATTTTAAATTTTGAGACAGTATGACTGTTGTGAAGTGCTTCACAATTTATTACACCTTTCCTAATACGTCATTAATGCATGGAATACTCAAACAAACCTTAGGAGGTCAGTAGGGCTTCTATTTACCATATCAGGTCAGCAGATAAAGAAAAAGCTATATGACTTATTCAGATCTCCTGTCTGAAACATACTGGGGCCCGTACGAGAGATTAGCTAAATCTTGTTCTCTCTACTATAAGCTGCACTGCTTTCTCTCTCACATCTATCTAATTGGAAAGGAGATTTGATTTCAAAATGACCTTGAAAAATGAGAAATACCTTGAAACTCAAATATAGAAATTTGTTGGGGGAAATACAATAGTTAGGAATAAATAACAAATTTAAATAGAAGATCAGGAATGACTTGTAAATGTGGTGTATAAATGAGTTAAACATGTTACAGTTTTGAGATAATAAAAAAAAAAAAACCACTGGTGTAATTCAAGAAGCGGTACCTCTGTGAATAGCATGGAATAGCGCATAACCGTACTATTGGAATCAGATATGGTGGATACTAGCTTAACCAACTACTTGTTATTTGTAACTGACACAGATGACTTCTCCATTATTCAGTTTCTTGATCTAGAAAGTAAGATACATATTTCTATAACTACTGACTACTGAAGAGCTATGTATCTCAATCATAGCTCAATTGTATCAACTTTCTTCTAAGTCTGCCCTCTTTTCATCTTTCCTCCCTTCTCAGATATTATAATTGAATTCTTAGTACTCAGAATTCCTTTCTGTAATTTAGGGTGCCATGTACAGTTCTCTTGTCTCCTTTATTCAGTCTGTGACAGGTTCTCATTCTTTCCTTGTTGTTCACAACCTATGACTCACTTGAGTCCTGACCAGTCATTTTGTAAAATGTTCCTCAGTTTGAGTTTGTCTGCTGTTGTCTCATGATAAAATTGAGATTATGCTTTTTGACCGGAAAGCTACAGAAGTGGGATGTCCTTATCAGGGAGGTACATGGTGTCCTACTGTCTCACTGTTGGTAGAGTTAACCTTAACCACTGCGTGGAAGTGGTGTTTTCCAGTGTCCTCTGAAAAGATGCTGATTTTCCTTTATAATTACCAAGTACATATCCCATTAAGTACACTAGTTTTGTGTATCACTAAATTGATCACTGGGCTAGGATAGTATTGGTAAGCTTTCTCCACTCGAACATTGCTGTTTTTCCTTATTTGCCAAGTATCTTGGGGTGGGGGAGATTATTTTGAAAACTCTTTAAGGATCTTGTTTTTCTTCAGCTTCTTTTCTTCATTGCTCCCCATGTATTTTATTTGGAATATTTTTCAGTTTTGTCTATAAGGAAATTCAACTTCAATAAGCTTTGTTAACATGCTGAAGGTCACACAGATACTAAGTTTAGGTTTATCATATTCTTCAGTTTCTTGTGATTTCATTGTTCTGTTATAATGTGTGAGTTAAAGTGTAAAGGAGAAGAACCTAAAGAGAAGGAAAAATATTGTAGAACTACAAATATGTATCTTTGGGAAAATAAATTTGAGGTTTTGAGCAAACTTTTTATACTGGATGAGAATCAACTATTGTGTGCAAGCAAAGCTTCCTCAAGGCATTGTGAGAAATTTATATTAGGTACTTACTGACAGTGATGCCAGAGCAACTGACAAAGGGATTTTGTATCAAATGTGGATATGGATACAAATAGAATGAAGTTTACGTACATTTGGCTAGATTTATGTTTTTTTATTTGGAAAGCTTATTTCGGTCTTGAATTGCCATTTTGATAATATTTGAGACGATAATTTCTTTCATGAAATTACCAGGCTACCATTAGGGTTAGTAGAAAGCCACCATGGTTTTTATTATTAACTTATTCTGTATACCACCTTGAAGAAAGACTTCATTTAAAAAATCTGGCATATGCATAATACTCTGTTCCCAAGAAATAGTGATTCTGCCATTCACCTTTAATAAATTAATTATGCTTAATTGTGAACTAAAAATCTGATAGTAACACCATTTATACTAAGGAAGTTGGCATATTATCCATAGGCCATTTTCATTAAATGTTGTAACTTGCTTTAAGGAGTGTCGACAGTGTTATTTTATGGCATTTTATGATCCTTTCAACTGTTACTAGTCATTCTGAGAGTGTCTCTAAAAACTTAGAAAAATGTCTTCTCTGATCTGATTTCAGGCTTAGTTGTGTTCTAAAATAAGCAACTGAAAGCAGAGTAGTCAGCATGTTTGAAAGGTCAGCATCATTGTCCTACAAGTGCCTGTTCTTTTCAGAAATAAAAGTTATGTGAAAATCATATTAAGGTATCAGAAGCTGAGCTTTATTTATTATCTGGAATTTCTCTAGTATTTAGTAAACTAACAATATAAAAATATTTCTCTGCACGTTCTTACACTTTAAAAAGTGTCTTCGTTGCTAACTTTTTTTAAAGATACATTCATTTTTTTATTGGAAAGACAGATTTATAGAGGGAAGGATAGACAGAAAGATCTTCCATCTACAGGTTCACTCCCCAAGTGACCACAGTGTTTGAACCTGAACTGATCCGAAGCAAGGAGCCAAGGGCTTTTTTCCAATCTTCTACATGTGTGCAGAGTCCCAAGGCTTTGGGCCATCCTCTACTGCTTTCCCAGACCACAAGAAGGGAACTGGAAGGGAAGGGGGGCAGCCAGGGCATGAACTGGTGCCTACATGGGGTTCTGGTACATGCAAGATGAGGACTTTCCAGGCCCAGTTGCTAACATTTTTAACCATTATAAAACATGATTTATCTGCTTTAGTTTCATTTTTCTGTCCTAGTTATCTGATTTTCTCCAACATGTACTCTTTTATTTTTGTCATATATATAGTCATATGTATATATGTACCCTCTGATACATATTTGTTTCTCCATAACCATTTGGAACTTTGCATGGTAACAGAGCAAACTAGCATCAGAACTCAAACTAGGGATAGTTTTAGAGGTCTGCTGAATACAGAGATGGGTTTTCACACGATCAAAAATAGTTAAGAACACATTCTAAAAATTGTGCCTTTAGCTCAATAGTGAGATTTCAAGTTAGAATATTCATGATGTAAAATTTCATGGCCTGTGTAGTGTGAAAAACAACATCAGGGTTTTAGGGCTTAATCTGTAATTCTTAAAAACTTTTATCATTTTTTAAGCAAAGTTATGTCTTTCTGGGAAAGAGCACTTCCTTTAATTTTTTTCTTTCCTGCTAATACATAATAATATAAGGTGTTAGGTTTTCCTTGTTTCATTCACTCCTTTGAAAAATTTGACATTATACCCAAAATATTTCTGAAGTTATACAGTTGTTCTGTACATCTCTAAAGCAATTTATTGTTTTTAAGAATATCTCTTTAGTTGCAAATTTGAAAACTCATTTCATATTAGCTTGTTTGAATGAGTTATTATTAGTTTTTTTTTTAAGTATGACATAAGCTGTATTTCCTTTCAAAAAATATTGTAGAACATTTATAGATGAAGTATAGTATCAGTGCCAGCACTATGGCATAGTGGCTAAAGTCACACAAGTATACCATATGGGTACCTGTTTGTGTCCTGCTGTGCTACTTTCAGTCCAGCTGTCTGCCGATGGCTTGGGAAAAGCACCAGAAGATGGGTCAAGTGCTTGGGCCCTGCCACTCTTGTGGGAGACCTATGAGAAGCTCCTGGCTCCTGGCTCCTGTCATTGCCTTGGCCTATCTCTGGCTATTGTGGCTGTCTGTGGAGTGGACCAGTAGTTGGAAAATCTCTCTCTTTTTCTCTATCTCTCTCTCTCTCATCCTCATCCTCCCTCCTGCTCCTCTCTCCTCCCTCCCTTTTCTCTTTCTCTCCCTCTCTTAAACTCTGGCTTTCAAATGAAAAAATAAGTCTTGTTAAAGTTTTTTTTAAGATTTATTTATTTATATTGGAAAGGCAGATTTACAGAGAGGAGAGCGAGGGAAAGCTTTTCTATCCAGTGGTTCACTCCCTGAATAGCCGCAACAGCCAGAGCTGAGCCAGTCCGAATCCAGGAACCAGGAGCTTCTTCTGGGTCTCTCACATGGGTACAGGGTCCCAAGGATTTGGACCATCCTCTGCTGCTTTCCCAGGCCATAAGCAGGGAGCTGGATGGGAGGTGAAGCAGCCAGGGTACAAACCAACACCTATATGGAATCTCAATGCTTGCAAAGGTAGATTAGCTAGTTGAGCCATTGCATTATTTCCCCAATAAGTCTTTTGAAAAAAAAAATTTATAGCCCCTTGGATTTGCATCATAACTATATTGAAAGTCTGGTAGATGACAGACAGCACAGAGCAAATAAGATGCATCAGAAATATAAAAATTTTTCATAGTGACAACAGGTTTCTTAGAAGTCATGCGATTCTGTGGATTTTTGTATATGAATGATTTTTTAGTTATCTGTTAATAGAAATTCAGATGTCTTGTTTGATGATCACCAGCACAATTGCTTGCCTGCTAATAAAATTTTTGTTTACTGGTGATTACTAAGAGTTCTTTCCTCTTTTCTATTTATAGACAAAAGACATTAAAGAGATAGCCAAAAAGACACAAGCCCTGCCAAAAGTGAACTCCAAGAGACACCGAATTGTGATCTTCACCCAAGGGAGAGAGGATACCATCATGGCTACAGGTAGGCGTGGGAACTGTGTGAGAAATGCAGTGTGTTGGGGATTAATATTTATTACAAAATCCTATATTCTTCCTATTACCGTGTAGCCACGTACCTTTCATAGTTTCTTAGTATTCGTATGCTCTGTTTCAGTACAAAAACAGTTTATCTTCAGAAAGATGATTTGTTAAAATTCAGCTGAATAAACCGCTTTGGTATAGTTTATTTGTTTTGAAATTTTTAGAGACTGTGTTAGTCTATAAATGTCTTTTCTAAACAAGAAGGAATATAATTAACTTGTGAAATACTGCACCAGAATAAATTTATTCAGTTATGAACAAATAAAATCCAAAAATAAGTTCCTTTTTCAGTTTTTCCTTCAAGAAGAAAATCTCAGTTCTGTGATTACTCAGTCATCTATTTTATAGCACTTATAGAAATCAAATAGGAATTTCATCAGTAAGCAAGTCTGTTATTGATCGGAGTCATTATTATCATCAATATTATAGTGCCTGTTATTAAAGTAAAAATATAAGCATTTCATTGGTTTTAAACTGTTTGAATCATGCAGTTTAAAACCAATTGATTAAACAATGATTTCTGTTAATTGTAGCAATTATTACCTTTGAGTTTTTTCAATACTCTCCTGAAGACTGAAATATAAGGTACAAAGATCTGATTGGAAATGAAATTAACACCCGTAAAATATAAGCACAAAATAAAGGATATTCACAGTTACTCTTTTAGAATTTTTAAATATTGCTTACATGATTGAGAGGATTGCATGCTCATGTGGACCTCTGAGGGCCTCCAGTTGGTGTGGGAAGGGTCAGGTATGGAGGAAGGTGGGTGGGACAAATGTTTCAGTTCCTTTTTTTTTTCTCCTGTGTCCTCAGGGGGATAGGGAAGGAGGCTGCTCCTTGCCCTCTGGGGGTCGGGATGGTCATTTGTTGACACCTCAAAGGCCTCAATGTGAGAAAGAATGTTCTGAGGGTGTTACTTGTGTGGTTGGGATGTTATTGACTTTGTTGTACCAAGGTTGAGAAAAATCTTTCAGAGATCTTTTAGCTACCAAGCTGATCTTCGTACATCCACAGACTCAGACGCTTGCTGCAATACTTGGCCAGGAGAGTTATCCAGCCTTTTCTACTTTCCATCCTATGAAGGGCATTCCACATCCTCTATTGACCTAAATGAGCTGGCTGCCATGTCCTCTGTGTACATCTGGGCATGCTGTACACTCCACAGGCATCAGCAACTGAGAAGACCCAGTCCCAATACATACATTCCGTGGTCGGACCACATATATTATGATTTTCTTGTGGCTGGCGTTTGATTCCAGCAGTCTAGTTGGGGAGTCCTTCAAGAAACCTTGCCTGGGATGACCTCAGACTTGATTGTTGTATGTGCCAACCAGTGTAGGAACAGGTTTGGTTCATCAGGCATCACATTTATCAGTGGATGCAACTGCCTAGTCAGTTTCACCCCAGCCCCATCTCTCACTGAACTGGCAGGTGCTGAGACCTCGCCCAGCCCAGTCTGCCACATGCCTGATCCTCACATACAAAAATGGGTATGACAGACCATACAAGATGACCTTCAAAAACTCCCAACAGGCCCCTCCCCAGCCCTGGTGTTTGTGCATGTTGGCTTGTGCTGTTGCCTAGTCTGACCTGTCCCATAACCCATTCAACTCTCATGCACAACCATGGGTACAGTCTGCCCTACCCTCAGTCCCAGATCTCAATGGGAGCTGCAACCTAGTAGGCAAGTGCCCACAATTCCCCTACCAGACTCATCCCCATCCCTTGATCCCACGTGTGCTGCTGGGTGCTATGGCCTTGCTTAGCATGGTCTATCCTTGGTCCTGTCCTTTGCATGTGCCAGCAGCTGCTGCGGCCTGGTTCAGCCTGTCACCAGGCCCAGCTTTCCTACAAATCAGTAGATGCTGCAATCCCACAGAGACAAGCCCACAAATCCCCTATAGAATCTGTCCCCCGGATCACTAATTCTGGTGGGTGACCCACCCCATGCCCCTGCAATTGTGATTGAGTACTGCCAGGCATACCCCCATAACACCAGCTTTTGCATACACTGGCAGGCAGTGTGCAATGCTATTCAGCCCAGTGAAGGTTCCCACATGGATGGATGCCTTGGCCTGACCCAGATATACTCAACAGTTTCCCCCCTCTAAGTCACCCTGTCTCAGTTCCCTCGCCAATCTGAGTGCAATGGTCTTGTCCACGGACGTCCACAGAAGTTACTCCTTACCTCTCAAACGTGCCCTCAGTGTCCCCCCCCCCCCACTTCAGCATGTCCACAGACCCCATCCCTAGACAATCTACAGCCCACCCCTCCACCACCCCTGCCACCACCCTGTGATGCAGCATGCCTGGAGCCCAAGGTGGCATGTCCCAGCCCAAAGGGACCTAGTGTCCCTCACATTCCCTACATGTTAAATATATGTGGGGAATGGAATGGAATGGAATGGAGTGGAGTGGAGTGGAGTGGAGCGGAGCGGAGCGGAACGGAATGGAACGGAATAGAATAGAACAGAACAGAATAGAATAGAATAGAATAGAATAGAATAGAATAGAATAGAATAGAATAGAATAGAATAGAATAGAAAGCTGTGCTAGCACACTGATATAGTTAACACAGATTTGGCATTAACTAGGCCCAGAATACCCACAAGCTATTGGCTGCTTTTTTCCCAGAGGTCCAACACTTGCCTAGGTACAAAGCAACCCAGGTAGTTGCTTATAACTGGGGTAGTTACTCTTTATTGGCACAAACCCTATGGGTTGTACTGGCTCAGAGACTGTCAATGAATCTTGAAAAAAGATATTATAAGCAATATAAACTCAATTTGGATTAAATTAAATACATAAAGTTTAGAAAGAGTCCAAGATGAAATCATGTATCAAATATTAGGAGGAAGTAATCCCCAAAATCATCGATTCTATCTTTTTATTTTAGGATTGTCTGAAGGAACATATAGAGATTTTTTTCTTCACACTAATTCAGTGAACAATAGACAGTGAAGGGAAGTATTGATAAGTGAGACTTGTCGTGAGTTGTTGATTGTTCAAATTGGCCAAAGGATATATTTGGGATCATTTTCCTGATTTCTCCACTTGTGTATATGTTTGAAATTTGTTGTAATGAAAACTTTCAGAAAAGTTTAAAAAGAATTATAAAGATGATTTGAGGATACTAAATGGCTTTCCCAGAATTTGTGAATATTTTGTAAAACCTTGATTTCTAGGAAAGCTTTGAAGAACAATCTGGTCACAGAGGATTATCAAAGCAAAGTGACCTGGTACTGTGTTATCTTTTATTGCTGCAGCAGGAAAAGCCATCCTGTCAATTTGTAGAAAAGGGAAAAGAAATAAACCATGAAAAGAATATGTCTGCACTGGGATATGCTGTGCTACACCGACCTATTCCTGTCTTAGCATTGAATCATTTAGAAATGTGAAAGCTGCTCGGGCTTCTTATAGGAACTGTAGTACTACCTTCACACTCATGTCGTGCTGTTTTGGTTGCTCATACATTTTAACCAGTATCTTCCTCATTGTGAGTTTCCATAATTTTCCCAAAATTGAAAGCCTTCCTACCTTTTGACTGAATCTCCTTGTGGACTCATTTTATTCTTTATTAAGTCCATTAAATCATGCCTAGGAATGCTTACAAGTAGGAATTTATTTGAGGAAAGACACTGGTTAATCTTTGCTGTTCCTACCATATGAAAATGAACTTAAATTAGAGGATGCATGATATCTGCAATGCATGATAAATACAAGATGGATAGAGAATCTGTTCAGTGGTGTCAGCTACAAAGGCAAACATGATAAATGTTAATGCAGTTTTGAGCCCTGGGATAAGCTATTCAGTGCACAAGCATAGCTGAATCTCTTTGCTGTGTTGTTATTCATGGCAGCCAAATAAATGTCAATAATAAAAGAGAATTAAAGATTTTCATTTCCCAGAGGCAGTCCTCTAATACAGCTTGATCTTTCATTTCATTTGTAATTCGTTCTCATGTCAGGATGCAATCATTCGCCAGGCTCTGGGTGTCATGTTAAGTCATTTAATAATGATTAAGAACATAAAAATGCTTGGCCTGTGGGGCAATTCACAGAAGAGATGCCAATTTGTTATTGTTTTCCCTCCTTTCCTCTTGAATATGGATCAGCTTTTTCCCACCTACTAGCATTAAAATACTAATGGAAGATAGGGAGGAAAGTGTCCCTTAATTTACCATAAGTGACATTCCAGAATGGCACAAAGCAGTGCTAACACACTTTTTGAAACACTAATTAGGAAGCATTGTGCCTTAAACCTCACACTGTAGAGCATTTTTAAATGATCACACTGTGAAGTTGGTAACATTTAACAACAAAGTAACAAAATCAGTTTCCTTGGTGTTTTATTCTAGGGACCAATCTCCTTTTGTGGTATCTATAAACCACTTCCTCTTGTTTATAAATTTAATGCTTTAAATTCTTCTTATTTCCATAGTTTGCAGATCTGAAGTCTTTTCTACTCAGCCTATTGTGTTAGTTTATCCCACTTTGAGATTGGCTTTCCTAGAAGTTCTGTTACGTATCAGTCACTTTTCCAGTGCTTGCAAGCTGATTGAGTTATAAAATCCTTCTGGAGGGAGGGCTGGGCCCTAGAGAATATTAAGAGTAATGTGGATCCAGGGCCCAGCACACTAGCCTAGTGGTTAAAGTCCTTGCCTTGCATGCTCCAGAATCCCATATGAGTGCCAGTTCGTGGCCTAGCTGTTCCACTTCCTATGCAGCTTCCTGCTTGTGGCCTGGGAAAGCAGTAGAGGTTGATCCAAAGCCTTGGGACCTTGCATCCACATGGAGGACCTGGAAGAAGCTCCTGCCTTTGGATCAGCTCATCTCTGGCCATTGCAGCCATTTTGGGAATCAACCAGCAGATGGAAGATCTTTGTCTTTGCTTCTCTCTATAAATCTGCCTTTCCAATAAAGATAAATACATCTTTTAAAAAAGTAATGATGCAAAATTCTAAATGACCTTTAAAAATAAACATAATAGACTAAGCAATGTCCAAAGGGGTTGAAATCAGCAACTTCAGTTGTTAGGTGCACACCCATGTTTATAGCATTATTCACATGAGCCTGAAAGAGGAAGCAACCTGTGCTTACTGTGAAAGATAAATGAATAAAAAATAGAGATGTAGATACGGATATAGATAGATAATGGAATGTTATTTGGCCTTGAAAAGAGAGACAGTCTGACTCATGCTACTGTTCTGTGTAAAACCTGATGATAATATAAGTGTAAAAGGCAAGGCACGATAGAATAAACATGGTTTATATTTCATAAGTATGATTCTCTTTATGTGAGATACTTAGGAGTAGTCAAATTCATACCAACATACAGTCAAATGGTGACTGCTAGGGGCTAGAGGAAAAGTCAATGAGAAGTTACTGTTTGACGACTGTGGAGTGACAGATGAAAAGGATGGTGTCAGTTTTGATCCTTTTAATAAAGGTCGAACAAACCTGTTCAGTAACATGAGAGGATTTATACCTGTGTCTATAAACTTATATTAAAATCTGAACTAAAGAAATTCTTTACTATTTGACAACTAACAACGAGATCTTCCTATGTTAGTATTTTATTATATTGAGGAGTACAGTAAAAATTAACATGAATATATATTCATATATAGGGGTTTACAGAAAGTTTGTATTTTTCCAAGTTTCTGAACTAAGTGTATCACTAACACCTGGAAATAGCAACTTGACATGTTAGGAAATGAAAACTGCATTTCACACAGTGGCTCATATACAGTCAAATAGGTCCACTCGAGTAGGTTGTAAATTTTTCTTTTCTCAATTCCCCCATAATTCTTTCTAGGCTGTTTAAGATGTAGTTTTTTAAAAGAGACTTATTTCTTTCTTTACTTATTTATTTACGGATTTGACGGGGTCGGTGGCGCAATGGATAACATCACTGGATATGGATCAGATTATTTGTGTATTTGAAAGAGTTATAGAGACTGTGTGTTTATGTGCTATTTCAGTCCAGTTGCAATGGCTAGAGCTGGCCGGTCCAAAGTCAGAAGTTTCTTCCAGGTCTCCCCTCCCACACAGGTTCAGGGACCCAAACACGTGAACTATTTTCTGTTGCTTTTCTAGGTGCATTAGCAGGGAGATGAATAAGAAATGTAACAGCAAAGATTCAAACTAGCACTCGTATGGGATGCGGGTGCCACAGCTGCTTTACCTGTTACGCCTTGACCCAGTGAAATGTAGTTTTATGCAAAGGGAGGAAATATAGTCGTCAGAGATTTTTAACCTGTCTACTTAAAAGCAATCTAATCTATCCCTGTGTGGAATATTAGCAAATACATCCTCAAGATGGGGTGTGAGAATGCAGGTAAAAAGGTCTGGTAGGGTAGTGTAGAGTTAGATAGTCAGTGGAAAAATTCCTGCAAGGGATCCTTTAGTGCGGTCTACTTCTCGCTGCAAGAGTCATGGTGGTAGTTGATATGATAATGTTGCCTCAGTTTTTGTGATCTATGACATGATGGAAACAGAACCTTTTATAGCTAAGCATCTGCTTTTTCACCAAGTCAGCCTTAGGTTTATCCTTCTGTTTCGTGATCCAAGGACAAGTATCAAGAACCCATCTAGTCTTACAAGCAATCTGCAGATTATTTTAAATAGTCTCCTTCCTTTAAGTTGCATATAATTTAAAACTAGCATCGTAGGGTCTTGTCATTTCATTATAGACATATAAATGGAGGCATTGAAGTAACTTGTCTTCATGTTCCTAGTCCTTAAAGAAATTCGTTACCTCATCTGCTAGTTAAGTTTTCATTTTCCATGAAAGCACCCAGTGCTGTCCATTACACCCAGTGCTGTAGGAAAAGGTCAATGTGATTTGCAATTCTGGTCGACAGAAAGCACAGTAAGTGTGCAATAGAAATGCAAACCCTAGAGGAAAACAGGCCCAACAGTATGAGGAATAATGTCAGCACATCATCCTAGCTCCTGCTGATACAAAATATTAATGTAAATCATTTGAAATTACTTCTACTGCAGTCAAGCCAACTTTAACTGATGATCTTGTTGGATTAGGTTGGCGGTGCTAAGGATAGAACAAATTGTTTTAGAATATCTATGCATGGCATTCATAGAAAAAATTCTTACCAGATGAGATTTTAGAGAAAATATATTTTTGTCTATGAATATAAACAACAAAGTCCCTAGCTCATGTTCTGCTTTTAGATTATTGTAACCACAAAAGACAAAGTCCTTGAATTAGCCAAGAAGCCAAAAAAGTATTTGGAATAGCAAATTTCTTGACAAAACCGTATCTTTAGGGCATGGTTCTTATGACTTAGTGATCTCATACATGAAAAAATGAAACTTATTTTAACTCTTGCCATTCTGTCAAACAAGATTCTGCTAGAAGGTAAAATAGAAGCTAACATGTACCAAACATGTGAGCACTATTGTAATGTTGCTTTGTGGAAAGTTAGTGAGATGTAGTAAAATACCTCCTATATCTTGGATTGAAGTACAGTATGCTTACAAAATAGGTACAGCCTTCACTCTGTAGATACACCCATGTGGCTACAGCACTTCTGGCACTATAAGAGTTATTTTTTGAAAAGCAGAGCAACAGAGAGGAGACGAAGATCTTCCATTTGCTGGTTTACTCCTGCGTATGACTGCAACAGACAGGTCTGGGCCAGGATGAAGCTTTAGAAGCCAGGCAATGGACTCAGAGGCTTAAGTCCATAGACCATCAGCTGTTTTCTCAGGCACATTTAGCAGGGAATTGGCTTGGAAGCAGACTACTTGGGACTCAAACCAACACTTTGATGTGGGATGCCAGTGTTGTAAGAGGCCACAACATCGATCCCACTTCATACATCTAGGAGTCACTTTCTGTGTCCCATTTCTATTCACTTTCATCATCAATATTAAACTATTACTTTGGCTTCTGTTGCTAGCCATTGGTTTTGTCTGTTTTATGTGTTTATTTATTTACAGATTTCTATTAATTTATTTGAAAGGCAGAGTTACAGAGAGAGGGAAAGATAGAAAGGTTACTCCCCAAATCACTACAATGTCGGGGGAAGGAAAGGAAACTGGGTCGGTCTTCAGCCATGTATCGGAATCTTTTGAGATTCCCTCATGGGTGCAGGGACCAAAGCATTTGGGACATCCTTTTTTGATTCCTCAGGCACATTATTACAGAGCTGGATCAGAAGTAGAGTAACTGGGACTCAAACCAGTGCCCGTAGGAGATGACTGCATTGCAAGTGGCTCTTTTACCTACTACGCCATAGTGCCAACCCCAATTTTGCCTGTTTTCTAAATGGAGTTCCCCAATATGTCAAAGTTTTGTCTGTATCTTTCCCCACCCATTTCAATATACTCTTAACTATTGTCTATGTCAAATTTCCCACACTCGTGTTAATAATCTCTGCTTCAGTTCTGAAATCAACTACTTCTCCAAGGAGCCCTGGTTCTTTTTACTAGGGAAAAAAAAATGCATTTTGAAAAGCCAAATAAGAACACTAGATATGCTCCTTGCTTTTCAAGTGTTATTGTTCCTGGACCCCCTTGACAAACAGGGCTTCTCAAGATATATTTACATATGCCCCCTCTGTATTTCTGTGTCTTTCTGTCTGTGTATGTAATTACAAGCCACAAGCTCCTATTGATGATACCTTTTATTCCAATCAAGCCACACATTCATTTATGCCTATCTCTTTTCTTATTTATAATTTCTTGCTTTGACATCAAGCATTCTTTTTCTAAAATAAGTATTTGTTCTATACTAACACAATCTTTAATTTATTACTCATAGCCCTTTGAAAAATAAAATTTTCCTATCAGAGTTCAGCATTTGGGGTTTTGATATTGTTGTGGTTTTGTTTTTGTCTTTTACCGTACAGTGTCTGATCAAAACTTTACTACCCAAGATGATCTAGTACTTTTTGTAACTGCTCTAGTGTGATTCTTTCATTCATTTTTAACGTAAGTGAGGTCATTTGTTAGACTTAATTTTCCCATTTGGTTTTCTTTGACATCCTGATTGGGTTTCTTCAGTATGTGAAAATCACTCTAGATTGTCAAGTTCTGCAGATTTTGACAAATGTGTAACATCATGTAACTTCCACCATGGTTGTAATGTGGTAGAGTTCCACTTTTCAGTGTCAGATTTCCAAAGGGTCACACCAGCCATGTAAGGAACAGCGGTAGTTGTTTCATATTTTCACCAGCATTTGGTAATTACTCATGTTTTAGTTTAGCTGTTTTACTGAATGCCTATCAGTATCTCACTGCAATTTTGGAGTTTTCCTGTTGTGAAATGAGGACAGGCATCACTCTATCTTCTCACTGGTTGTAGGTATCGTCCGTTATAACTGTTGACATCTTTTGTGCTTGTTGGTTTGTCTGATTTACACTTCTACAGTTTTTATTCAGTTATTTTGTTAGATGAATGTACTACAAGTAATTCCATTCTATTCCTGTTACTTTGATCAACAAAACCTTTAATTTTGATGTAATGCAGTTTATAATATTTTACACTTATGATTAGTTGTTTTCATGGTTTTTTTTTGAAGAAAAATTTAGTGTAGGCCCAATTTGTACAGATACTCTCCTGTTGTTTACCGTTAAAAAATAATATATTATGGTTTTACTGATTTTCCCCCTAGTACATTCTGTGAATTAATGTTTCTGTGTGGTAGGGTGGGGGCATGATTCTTTCTCCTTGTTCATATGAATAACTGTTTTTCCAGCACCATTCACTGACAGGAGCAGCTGCTCCTGGTTGCACTACATTGACACCTGTCACCTTTCAGCTAACCTTGTGGACATGACTCATCCAAACACTTTCAGTTCTAGTTGCACCACTCTTCTGATTACTTAGGATTGTAATCCGTCTTTGTATCTGGTGTTGCTGATCTTCCAGTTGTATTCTTCAAGACTGCCTTAGCATTCTTCATGCTTTGTGTTTCTTCGTAAACTCTACAATCGGTTTATTAATTACCACCAATTTTTTTTTTTTTTTACTCTTTGCTATTTGGAGAGAATTTACATCTTTATAGTATTTTACCTTTTTACCTATATAGTATTTTTCCTATGTTAATTTAGATGCTCTTTTTTCCTCACACTTTTGTTATTTTTGGTGTAGAGGTCTCACATGTTTTATCTTTTATAATATTCCTGATGCTTGGTCAATAGGAGGATATCTGTTTTTAAGATTTCTTTTTTTGGGGGGCCCGGTGCGGTGGCGCAAGTGGTTAAAGGTCCTCACCTTGCACGCCCGGGATCCCATATGGGCGCCGGTTCTAATCCCGGCAGCCCCGCTTCCCTTCCAGCTCCCTGCCTGTGGCCTGGGAAAGCAGTCGGGAACCTGCACCCGCATGGGAGACCTGGAAGAGGCTCCTGGCTTCGGATCGGCATAGTATCGGCCCGTTGCGCTCACTTGGGGAGTGAATCATCGGACGGAAGATCTTCCTCTCTGTCTCTCCTCTCTGTATATCCGCCTTTCCAATTAAAAAAAATAATAATAATAAAAATAAATCTTAAAAAAAAAGATTTCTTTTTTTTAACTGATGTATATAAATTAATGGTTATCTTTTTGCTTACTAATTGTGGTAATGTCACCTTTTAAAAAGCTATTCACTTAACTCAAGTCACATATAGAGGGAGAAAGACAGACTCTGAGAGAGAGTTACATGTGCTGATTCACTCTCAGAATGTTTGCAATAAACAGAGCTAAGGTGAGCTGAAGCTGGGAAGCCAGGAGCTTCTTCCAGATCCCCATATGGGTGCAAAGGCCCAAGGACTTGAGCCATCCTCTGCTGCTTTTCCAAGCCTTAAGCAGGAACCTGGACTGGGAAGTGAAGCAGCTGGGGCTTGAACTGTACCTGTATGGCATGCCAGCACTTGCAGGTGAAGGGTTAGCCAGTTGAGCCATTTTGCCAGCCCTTTAATGCGTGTCTTCATTCTTCCAGATTTTCCATATATCCAATTGTAATGTTTTGGAGTACATTTACTTTTCTTATTCTCTATTTCTCATTCTTTTTGAAAATTTTTTTCTTACTGTGCTAGCTGCTACAGTAAGCTGTATTGAATACCAGCACAGTGGAAGTAATTGCAGTGAACATCTTTGCCTCATTTCCACTTCTCAAGCACACCAAAAAATTCAATGTTTCATTACAAAGAATAATGTTTCCACTGGCTCTGTAACAGTTACTGTTTATCATATTAAAGAAATTTGTTTCCACTGATTATTTGCTTACAGCTTTTTAAATTGTGGGATTCAGGTTGCATTTTTTTGTTTTGTTTTTTTAAGATTTCTTTATTTGAAAGGCAGAGTTAAAGGAGAGACACAGAGTGAGATCTTCCATCAGTTGGTTCATTCCCCAACAGGTCTGGCCAGCAATCTGTTGTTTTCCACACAGCAGACTAGAGAGGCCTATTTTCGTGGCTTGTCACAAGATTTATCGTTTCTGTTAAAGAGAATAATTCCACACTTCCTGATTTTCTGTATTGTATATTTGCTTTCCACATGATTTTTGTTACCACATTTTTTGGCATTTGCTGTTTTATTTTCAATTTGTTTTAAGATTTGTTTATTTTTATTGCAAAGTCAGATATACAGAGAGAAGGAGAGACAGAAAGATCTTCCGTCTGACGATTCACTCCCCAAGTGACTGCAACAGCTGGTACTGTGCTGATCCAAAGCCTGGAGCCAGAAGCTCTCCCAGGTCTCCCAACCTGGTGCAGGGTCCCAAAGCTTTGGGCCATCCTCGACTGCTTTCCCAGGCCACAAGCAGGGAGCTGGATGGGAAGTGGGGCTGCTGGGATTAGAACCAGCGACCATATGGGATCCCAGTGTTTTCAAGGTGAGGACTTTAGCTGCTAGGCCACCATGCCTGGCCCTATTTTCAATGTTTTTAATTTTGCAGATTTCACTATCTTATTTTCACCTCAAAATAATTTATAATTCCTTTTATGATTTCTTCTTTAATCAGCAATTTATTTTCAAAATTTTACTTAATTTCCAAATGTGTGGCAATTTTCTGATTTTTTTTTTTTACTGATTTTTAAAAAATAATTGGTAGCCACCAAGCAAGCACTAAGTGATTTCAGTTCTTTCAGATTTGTTGATATACATTTGGCTTTATAATGACAGTATCACAGGGACCCGCACGTTTCTATTGGAGCTAGAGTCCTGGATACAGGGCTTTCTTACATCTTCCTGCTAATACAGAATCTGTGTCTCTCAATCTCTCAAGATAACAATAACTGGATAAATAAAAATGTGTTGGCTAATAAAACTTATTGAAATTTTGCTTTATTGTATCATATGATCAATTTGATGTTTTATTGTATTTGAAAATTGTATATTCTGACATTGTTCATACGATCTTGTATATATGCAGATATGTGTGTGTGTAAATATGTGCATTTACACATCAGCTTCTTGCTGATACGCACACTGAGAGGAGGCAGCAGGTGATGGCACAAGTAATTGGGTCACTACTGCCTATGTGGGAGACCAGAAAGAATCCCCTTCTGGCTTTGGTCTGTCCCAGTTCAGGCTATCACAGGCATTTGAAGATGAGCACTTGGATGGTATCTCTGTACTCTTTCTCTCCCCTCCCTCGTGTGTGTGTGTGTGCGTGCCTCTCAATTAATTTTTAAAACGTTTTTAGTCATTTGCACATGTAACAAACATTTTTAAATTATTTGACAGGGAGGGAGAGAAAATGTTCCTGTCTCCTGGCTCTCCTCAACAAATGCTCAGAATGGCTGGAAGGCCAAAGTCCTAAGCCAGGAACTCGGGCCAGGTTTCCCACAAGTGGCAAGAACCCAACCACTTACGCCGTTATTACTGCTTCCCAGTGCAGGCACCAGCGATAAGCTAGAATCAGGAGCCCAACTGGTACTCAGACCCCAATACTCAAATCCTGGTTATCCAGTACAGGACACATACTTCCCAACTGACTTCTTACATGCTTTGCTAAACACCCACCCCCTGCACTTTTTAAATTTTAGTTGTCAGTTTTCATTTCTACATTATTTGGTAGGTTCTTATTGTGCCAATTCTGTAGTATAATCTTCTCCCTTGTCATCTATTTTTAAGGTATTAATGACAGTTTCCATATCAGACAACTGTAATATATCTGTCATGTCCTTTTTTATTTTTTTTTTTACACTTCTTTGGGGCTTGCCTGATAATTTTTTTTATCAATGCTAAATACAATAAATTATCTAGTTTCTATTAAAGACATTATCTTCCTATAGGTGGCAAACAGGGTAAAGTTAATCAAGGGCTGAACCAGTTCAAGGTAGGTAACAACAGGCACTGTGTTGCACTGGGTTAAGCCGCAGCCTGTATCTCAGTGCCAGTTTCACTGCCAGTCTCTCCACTGCCAATCAAGTGCTTCCGTTTTCCCCTGCTACATCTAATCCGACTACCTTAGTAGTGCCCTGATAGTTGTGCTGTCACCACCTGTTTGTGTTATCACTCCCAGCATCTCCGTTGGCTTCTCTGCCTCTTAAATAGTAAATAGCCCATTTCCCAAATTCTCAACCACTCACCTAACACACAACTTGTCAATTTAGCTCTTTTGTTAAAACTGCCCTCTTTCCTTTCAAGGCTTGGCTACTTAGAAACTATCTCTTATTTGCATCTTTCAAGTCTTCTAGTCTTTTTTACATGTTCATAGTGTAGAGGTTGGTTTACTCCATGCCATGGCACTAGAACTTGAACTGCGAGTTGGTTTTTTGTTATAAAATTTAAATGATTCCTATGTTTGCTACATACGATCTTTGAGTTATTTTCAGTAATACCCTCAATCTCCATTTTAAGAAAGTTCTACATCAGAATGTCTCTGCACATCCTATAATACACAAGATAATCACCCCCAACATATGGATTATCTTCCCAGTTGCACCAAGGTTAAAATACATCCCTAACTTATCAGTATATCTTAGACAATGGATGCTTCCTCTCTACCGTCCACCATAAGGTCATTGCCAATAGATATTAGTGCGATGCAGCATTTTGCAGGCATATATCTGGAAACACCTTGACAAAAAGTATGTCCATTTACCATGTAATCCATCCTTTAAAAAAAAGAAAAGGTCTATTTATTTTAAAGATGGAGTTATAGAGAGAGGAGAGAGAGGTCTTCTGTCACTAGTGCACAGCCAGGATCCTGGAACGTCTTCTGAGTCTACCAGACTTGAACCATCACTTACTGCTTTCCCAGGTGCATTAAGCAGGGAGATAGACTGGAAGTGGAGCAGCTGAAACCAAAAATAGTTCCCACATGGGACGTCAGCACTGTAGGTGGCTCTGCTTCCTTTGCCATAACCATGCCCCTTAGTGCATCCTTACTGTGTTTCTGAGTTTCGGCTAAATAAATGCAAACCTCAAAGCTTCTCTTTAATTAGAATTTGTTAGAGGTGGAAAACTTTCTGATGTGGAGTTGAGTATGCATATCATCTTGTACATGTTAACAGATGTCTAGATGATAGTGGCATTCATCTACACATTTCTAGATATGTATTTTCATATAGTAACTTAACTGATTTTTAGAGAACATACCTATATTCTCCAGATGTTTCTGCAAGTGGGTATTTGATTAAGGAGATGCAGATCACTGTTTTTCAGAGTAATTAATATTGTGTAAGAACATTTCTTTTGAAATTTGGCCAGACTCTAAAACTCATTTTTTAGGGCATTACAACTTGGTGGCAAAATTTTCTTTTGGTTAAAAAGCTGCCTGCAAGTTTTTGGCCCAGATTAAAATCTTTGGAGGTGTAGCAGAGAAGTCTGTGTTAGATAACAGAATAGCTAAAATTTTTATCAGGTAAAAGGAATGAGCTGGTTACATATGGAATGTTAAAAACTGTAGAGACTGAACTGTTGCTTTACTTCATTTAAGCTTTTATCTGTGTTAATTTGACTTAGAAGCTCTGTCATTTTAATTCATTAATTTTTTTATTTTGCAAAAATAGCCCATTTGGCAGAGAGTCCAGGATCCTGTTGTCAAGATACATTCAGTAGTTTGGGAGTCCATCTTTGTTTGGAAGTGGAGGTACACAACGCATTGTATCTTCACACCTGTGTGTGATAGTCTCTACCACACAGTTACTATACATCCCCTTAAATGAAAAGTCATTAAACAAAATCAACAATGGAGAGAAAAATAGAAAATTGACAGCACAAACTTAAATAACATACTGCTGAATGAGTAATGTGTTGCTGAAGAAATGAAAAAGAAAATAGCAGAATGATGGACCTATGACTGGTTGTGAAGGAGTATTCTATTGTAATTTCGGGGGAAATCTGTGGTGTAGAGCAGGGCACGGATTTGGGGAGGGGAAAGAGAAATCCCAAAGCCTATGGAATGTATCATCGAATAATAAAATAAATAAGTAAACTTAAAGGAAAAATAATAAATAGGAGCAGAAAAGGGGAAAAAAAAGGTATTCCGTAGTGTGATCATAGGCCCTGGATGTATTACATTTGGGTTTGAATCCAATTCCATCACTTATAGCTTTGTGATTTGGGCAGATTGTTCAATGCAGTCGTATCACAGCATTCTCATAAGTAAAATAATATTTTAATTTGAGGAAAATAATAATGCTGATATGGTGGTTGTGAAGCTTTAGTTGGGCTATAAAGCTTACTTGCTTCATGAAAGTTGATATATAAATTTATCAACTACTAAAATTAATATTGAAATGATTACTTTTTAATAATTTTACTTAAATGGCAGAATGGTGGACTTATGACTGTTTTTGAAAGACTATGTTGTTGTTATAATATTGGAGAAAATAGTTGGGAAGAGTGGGGGAGGGAAGGTAGAAGGAAAACTCTCTGAGCCTAAGGAACTGTAACATGAAAAGTAAAAAATATTTTTAAATTTAAAAAATAATAAAATAAACTTTAAAAAATTTAAAATAACCCATTAGAAGCAAACATTTGTGAAGTTATTTCTGTCTTTTTCCTGATCTTAACCAAAAAGGATCATTTATCTTTTCTGTCATTTTATTTTTAAATTCTTATTTTCAAAAAGTTTCTGGCTTAATAAACAATTCTAAGGGCTCGAGAAAATATCCAAATTCTTTTATTAAATTAATAATTTTGCACTTAGCCACTGATTAAATTTGTTTATCATAATGGATTTAGTTTGCATTTTATTTCTCTTAGTCCTAGACCCCCACCCCCTATCTAGTCACAATAAAGGAGATGCGTTTTCTTTTCTTTCTTTCTTTCTTTCTTTTTTTTTTTTTTTTTCCATTATTTACCAGAGCCAGGAGCTTTTTCTTTGTCTCTGATGTAGGTACAGCAGTACAAGTACTTGGGCCATCCTCTACTGCTTTCCCAGGCACATTAACAGAGAGCTGGATCCAAACTAAAACTGCTTGGACTTGAACCAGTACCCTTCTGTGATGCCAGGGTCATGGGCAACAGCTTTACCCTCTAAGCCACAATGCCATCCCCTAAAATTATTTAACAAATAATTCACTTGTTTGGACTGTAAAAGGCACAATTAATAGAGAAGTCAGGAGTCTCTAACCTCTACAGCCCACGTTGGGGAGACGTGATGCATAGACTGAAATCAGGAAAGTACCAGCACGTAAATTTAGCTCAGAATTTTCTTGAGTGCCTGCTGTGTGTCAAGAATTGTGGTTATATAGATAAGCAAGATAAACTCCTTTTCTTGAATTCCACAGGAGAGACGAGTCCACTACTACAGTATGAGTAGTAGTGTGTGCCTTTCTTGAACTGATTTATATGGGCACACAAAAGGAACAAGATGTTAGGAAATACTTCACAAAGGAAGTAATGTTTGAACTAGGTTCTGAAGAATCCTTTAAATGTTGGCAATTTGAGATTACAAAGCTATTCCAAGTTAATGAAATAAGAAGACCAAAATGCAAAGGATCCTTAGAGTATAATGAGATAGAGATTGAGTAATAATGAAATGGTAAATTGTGATGGCCCTCGAATGCTGTGCTGAATCGTATGTAACTAAATTCTTAAATAGATATACAGAGAAGAGTTCACATTTGTTGAGTGACCTTTGTTTATCATAATTGCATAAAAGAAACTATTTTTCTTCATCAAACTGGTACACAGGAATCAAACATTAAAGATGAAAAAAATTTTTTAAGTAAATGTTAATGAATAGGAATTACAATAATCCCTCTAAAAAGTATTAATGACAGACAATCCAATAGGGTTAAAGTGAGACAACTGTAATAGGGTTAGAAAAATTGTAGGGAAGAATTGTGATGGGCCTGGTACAGAACCTTGTGCCTAAAGTCCTCGCCTTGCTTGTGTTGGGATCCTGTATGGGCACCAGTTCGTATACTGGCTGCTCCACTTCCCATCTAGCTCCCTGCTTATAGCCTGGGAAAGCAGTCCCTGCACCCTCCTACGAGACCTGGAAGAAGCTCCTGGCTCCTGGCTTCAAATCAGCTCAGCTCAATTATTGCAGCCACTTGGGGAGTGAACCAGTGGACAGAAGATCTTCCTTTCTGTCTCTCCTCTTCTCTGTGTATCTGACTTTCCAATAAAAATATAAACAAATCTTTGAAAAAAAAAAAAAGAAAAGAAAAGAATTGTAGTAAGAGCAAATTGCCTTAGAAAGTAAAGATTGGCTTGGTTTAAATACGATAAACAAAGACTAGCATAAAAATCAAATGAATTCAGTCATAGAGAAAATTTACATGAAAGTATTGCTATAGATGGGATTCTAGAAAGTGATTTGTTTATTTGGAAGACTGAGAGAGGGGCTGCAGAGGGTTCCAAGGAGAGAGGGGTGGAGAAAAAGAGTCTGCTTTGTTTTGTTCTGTTCTCCAAATGTCCACAGCAGTCAGGGGTGGGGCAGGCTGAAACCACGAGCCAGGAACTGGGCAAGTCATTATTCAATGCTTTCCAGGATGTATCAGCAGGAAGCCGGACCACAGAGAGTAACCAGGACTCTAATTGGTACTCTAGTAGGGAATGTGGGAGTCCAAAAGGGCAGCTTAATCTGCAGGGCCACAGTACTCACCACTTATAAATGAGATTTTAAAAGGAAAAAAGTTCAAGAAATGGACGATGGACTGATGGTAAGACATAGCAAGTTTCTGTTTGGAAAACCCACGTTCCATATCAGAGCATCAGGGATCGAGTATCATTTATTCCACCTCTAATCAAGCTTCTCCCTAATGTAAGTGGAAGGCAGCAAATAATATCTCATCTATTTGGCTCCTGCCACCAACATGGGGAACCCTGATGGAATCCCCAAGTCCTGGCTCCAGTCCAGCCCAGCTGCAGGAGCTGCAGCAGCTGCAGCAGTTTGCAGAGTGAAACAGTACAAGGAAGATCTCTTTTGCTCTCTCACTCTCAATCTCCCTCACTCTGCCTTTCAGATAAACAAATAAATCCTCAATATCAGTAGAAAAGAAGCAGCAAATATGATAACCTGATATTTAGAATACTAGAAATATGTTTTCAGGGGCTTGCAAAGTGGCCCCGTGGATTAAACTACTGCCATAAGGGTAGCATTCCGTATCACAGTGGCAGTTAAAATCCCAGCCGCTCTATTTCTGATCTCCCTGCTAACGTGTTTAGGAAACAGCAGCTACTGCCACCCAAGTGGGAGACCCAGAGGCAGATACTGGCTCCTGGCTTTGCCATCACTTGGTTCCGGCTGTTGTAGTCACTTGTGGGGTGAACCAGTGGAGAAAAGATGTCTCTTTGTCTCCCTTCTTCCCTCCCTTTCTCTTTTTCTTTCATATAAATAAATCTTTTTATATGTATATCTATTATGTCTTCACTGAAGAGTCTACATTTAAATGTATAATATGGTTATATTCTCATTCTACAACTCAGTGATTTTGATTGAAATGTTTAGATAAATCATTGTGATTGAATATTCCATAAAACTTTGATTCTTCTGTGACTCCAATTTTAATGAAGAAATTACTTTAAAATAATGTAGAGGGTGTGTTGAGTCTAAGGACAGTTAGCTTAGGTGTGACAGATGGAAGGCTGGGGAACAGAAGCTAGCTCCCTGAACAGTTACAAGATCCCTAAAAGTTCTGTGTCTCCCTCTATACTGCTGGTAAAGCTACTATGCCTGTGAGCTCCAAAGCATAAATCTTGGTCTGGAGTTTCTGGCTCTTGCAGTAGGATTTACCATCATATTTCTACCGTGAATTAGGGCTCATTACATGCTTACTATAGAGGACCAACCTTGCTACTTATTATGATCAAATAAACAGTATTTTTGTAGTCTTTTGTTCTGAAATCTGTTAAATCATTTAGACTTTAAGCCCTCGTAGCAAATCTATATACATGAGAGCTTTTTACAGCTGTGGGTCTCACCACTTTGACTGTTAACCCACAGGGAAATCAAAGAAGCTTTCTTTTGCAAAGGCCTGAGGTTTATCAGCTTCAACCTTAACACTGCTCCATATATGTTCCAATTTGTTTCATTGGATATTTTTTTTTCAAGCACAAAGAACAGCTTTGAGAAAAGAAAAAAAAATTATAGTTTTAAAAATGAATGGGCTACATTAAACCTTTACAGATCTGCTGGTTGATTTTTAAGCATAGAAAATGGATCATAATGGGAGTCATTAGGTTTCATTAACAAGTGATAACAAGATCCCAACCCTGCATGCCACTTGGAAGCTTCTCTGGGAGCATAGGGATGAGTTGCCATTGACAGTCCTGATATTTAATTTGGGAACTTTTTGCAACTCTGCTTTTCGTGTGTTGCTCACTATATGTGGTAGTCTCAATTCAGCTTCCTTTTCCTTCTAGCTACTCTACGTTTTACCTTGAAGGGGGAAAGACATGAGAAATTTTCTCCAAATGAATCATACAAACTATGGTTCTGGGTGTTGAACTCTATTGCTGTTTTTATAATTCACAACCCCTAAGGTAGGGCAAATTAGATTATAGTAAGTTAGATTTAGTGGTCAAGGAAAGAAGCAGTGGTTCAGCTCAGAGCCAGAAGGGCCTGGAGGAAACTTGGCACAGGTGAGGCAAGGTTGAGATAAGATGTTCTAGATTCTAGATTGGTAGCAAATATGTTACTGAGTCAATAGGGACAGAAGTACAGCCCCTGTATCTTATCTTGACCTTGCCTTACCTGGGTGGTTTTCTTCACGCCCTATTGCTTCTACTTTCCTGGCTTTCCTATCTAATTCCTCATCAATTCTAGTGTGAACACCACTGAAATATTCCATGAGATAGAAATGATTCAAGAAGACTAGAAAGAATTTTTTCCTGGGAGGCTTTCGTGTCATCTGGACAGGTCTGTATTCTTGGGGGGTGGGAGATGATAAGGAGCTGACAAGCCTTAATACACTGAACGAACATCTTGGAGTTAGAAAATGAAAACTAGGATATTAGGAAGGATTATCAGTCCGCTCTAAGTATTGGGAATCTAGGCTGAAGCTCACCCAAGCTCCCTGGATTAATTAATGCAGAACACAATTTACTAAAGTAGAAAGGAGCTTTTCAGTCATTGTTGAGCCACCACATTTTAACGCTGGATGTGTGATGGGGTTCCATATCCTACTCCCGATTCACATCCTGCCCTTGTTGGAACTAAGCTAGCACTGGTGTCCAACTCTAAGTACAGCCTGAACTGTGAAGACCTGCTGATATCTCAAGTCCTAATTTTGCTTACGTGAGTGCCTCATTGAACATGTTTAGGGCAGAAAGCCAATTGCAATTTGTTTATTGCAGATACCAAATTGTGCTGCTGGGTAGAATATACTTGGAATAATTTGTATACAAAGATGTGTGACCCTCACTTCAGAGACTTTTTACATAAGTAGGTTCGGTGCGATATACAGTTGACAATAGGGAGGCTTATGTGTAATTTACCAAAATCACACTACAGAAATAATTCAAGCATAAGTTTACTTCATTGTATTAATTGGAGAAGAATATTTTATAGGATTAAAACCACACTGGATTCGGCTGGCGTGGTAGCCCAGTGGCAAAAGTCCTCACCTTGCATTGTCGGGATTCCATATGGCACCAGTTCCTGTCCTGGCCGCTCCACTTCCCTTCCAGCTCACTGCCTGTGACCTGAAAAAGCAGTAGAGAAAGGTCTTGGGACCCTGCACTGGCATGGGAAACCTGGAAGAAACTCCTGGCTCCTGGCTTCAGATCAGCTCAGCTTCAGCCATTGTAGCCAGTTGGGGAGTGAACCAGAGGATGAAAGATTTTTCTCTCTATAAATCTGATTTTCCAATAAAAATAAACTAAATCTTTAAAAAAAAAAAAAACAAAACACTGATTTACAGAATACCAAAAGTGAGACTTTGGAACCAATGTTGTGGCACAGTGAGTTTAACCGCTTCCTACAATGTCAGCATACCATGTTGAAGCCAATTAGAGTTCCAGCTACTCCACTTTGGTCTAGTTACTATTAACTCATCAGATAAATTAGTAAAGATGACCTGTGTGCTTGGACTGATGCACACACATGGGAGACCTAAAGGCAGTTCCTGACTCCCGGCTTCAGCCCAGCCTAGTTCTGGCCATCATGGCCATTGGAACCTATGAATGGAAGATTCTCTCTGTCTCTCTCTGTCTCTCTCTCTCTCTCTCTCTCTCTCTCTCTAGCCTTCTCGATCTCCTCCTCTCTCTGATTGCCTTTCAAATGAATAAATACATCTTTTTCCAAAAGTGAGACTTTGATGCACATAAGAACCAGAAATTATCTTATATAGCATCTAATGTATTCTGAAAAGTGACACAAATCTCAGACCCACTGCAGGTGGAAGAAAATCTGGTATACAGTCTTTCTTCGCAGTAGATTGAGCATATACACTAAAGCCTTAAATTGTACATTTCTTTGGGCGTACATTTGGCCTGAGAGTTAAGACACTGCTAGTGTGTCTTACACATCCCATATCAAAGTGCCTGTGCTCTCCTGATTCCAGCTTTCTGCTAATGCACACCCTTGGAGGCAAGTGGCGATGGCACACGCACTTGGTTCCCTGCTACCCATGTGTAATACCTGGATGGAGTTCTTGGCTTCAGATCCAGCTCTGTCCATTGCAGATGTTTGGGGAGCAAGCCAGTGCATGGGAGGTCGTTCTGTTTCCTCTCTCCATTTACTCAGTAGCTTTACTTAGAGGGATGAATTCTATGCAATGACAGCATAAGTACAAAGTTTTACATACAAAGATGTTCATCACAGCACTGGTCTGCCGTTTTGATTTCTTATTTCACAATAAAAACATAAAAGACTTTTAGCCTTCCCTGGCTCTCTCGGATGTTATTTTATACAACCAGAGGTACTATAAATATATATATAATTTTTATTTAATTATAAAGGCCTATGCTCTTTGACTCAGGAAATTAATATGCTGATTAATGAAGCACTGCTTTCATTGCTGGCTCCTCTACTTCTGCTCCCTGTTAATACTCCTGGGAAAGCAGCAGAACATTGCCCAAGTACTTGGTTCCCTGCCACCCACCATAGGAGATCCAGATGAAGTTTCAGGCTCCTGATTCTGCCTGGCCCTCACTCAGCTGTTGCAACCATTTGGGGAGTGAACCAGCAGGTAGAGATCCCTTTCTCTGTCACACTGCCTTTCAAATATAATACAAATAAAATATATACAAATAGAATACAAATAAAATACATCTTTTAAAAAAAAATAAGTTTCATACTTTCGTGATTCTGCAATCTAGGCTAGGTTCAGCGTGGCAGTTCTGTGTTCTTGCCTGTGGTCACTTGTATGGCTACGTTCAGCTCTTGTGTTAGCTATGGGCTGGGCTCATTAGGAATGATAGGACACTCTGTCCATTAGACTAAGAGATAAAGATCTCTAGAATCAGATTTCCAGGTTCAGGTTGCCAGTTTTTATGCTTCTCTTTACATATATATTTTTTATTTTAGTAGAAAGTCTACTGTTTAAGGGGTTTGTAAGCAGTACAGAACTAACATTAAAGTATTTCTGCCTCACTTGTGGTGTAGAATTCTTATAGGGAGTGATAATAGCTGATAAAGCTTATAGAGGTAATTTAGAGATAGGTAGTGAGATATGAATACTTGGTTGAAGAACTGGGTTGTTTTTGTCTTGAAAGGATATGAAAAACTATTAGAGGATTTTAATCAGAGGAAAAATATATTCAAAACAGTAATTTAGAAGACACAATTCTGTGGTGGTATACCAATTAGACTAGAGGAGAGATTATAATCAGGCCGACTAACTTGGTGCCAATAACTTAAACATACTTGGATAGGAATTTGAATTAGAATGATGGCATCTTAATAGAAAAGAAAGTAACGTAATTTATCCAATCACCATAGACTGAAGGCCTTCTGTGTTCAAGATACTATTTGAAATAGTTCATATATTTGATGTTTACATTCAGAAAGTCAATGTATATAGGAGAGAGGTACAAAGAAATAATTATAATTCATTTTAACAAGAACTTTGATAAATGAATACTTGAAGTATTGAAGATTCAAAAAAGAAACAGCTCCTATTTTTATGGAGGAGTCTAGTAAGTGCTTTGTGCAAGACCTAACAAACAGGTACAGTTTGCCAGAATAAGGCAAATTAGACGGAAGAAACAGTATACACTGGTATAGCGGTCAGCGGAGAGAATTGTGGAATAGCAGTAGACACGCATGCCAGTTAAAGTCCCAGTTTCTCCTCTTCTAATGCAGCTCCGTGTTGATGCATCTAGAAAAGCATTGAAGAATGGGCCAAGTACATGGTCCCTGCATCCACATGAAAGACCTGGAATAATATCCAGGACCCTGACTTCAGCCTGGCATAGCACGTCCATCTGGGGAGTGACCTTGCAAATGAAAGATGCTTTTCTCTTTCTCTCCCTCTCTCTGTAACTCTGCCTTTCAAATAAAGAAGTAAAGAATAAAAAAAAAATAGAAGAGCAGGGTGTTGTGTGTTGAGGGCATAGCTCAGAATGTTTGCATGTGCAAACTAAGCCTTCATAAATGGAATCAGAGGGCCTGGCACAGTAGCCTAGTGGCTAAATTTTCACCTTGCACACACCAGGATCCCGTATGGGCACAAATTCATATCCCAGCACCTACACTTACCATCCAACTCCCTGCTTGTGACCTGGGAAAGCAGTTGAAGATGGCCCAACACCTTGGAACCCTGCATCCATGCAGGAGACCTGGAAGAAGCTCCTGGCTTCTGGCTTTGGATCAGGTCAGGTTTGGCCATTGCAGTTGGGGATTGAACCAGTGGACAGAAGATCCTTTGCACTCTCTCTCTGTTTCTCCTTTCTGTAAATTTGCCTTTCCAGTAAAAAATAAGTAAATAAAATAAGTCTTTAATAAAAAGAGAGAAAGATAGTTATGGATCTCACTGTTGAAGGAAAAAGGCATCATCATTTAATAGGATTTAGTGACTACATAAAATGGCAAAGATGGTGTTATATTTTTAATTCAAACGACTACAGGAATGATGATTTAAAGCAACAGGAAGCCATGTTTAAGAGTTATGCAGCTTATAGACATTTCTTCATCTTAGGTGACATGATATACCTGGCAAGTCTTTGTGCTTTTGTGGAAAGAATAGCAATGAAAGCTTTCACCAATGGAATTCTGAATTTCATAGTCTCTTAGTTCCTAAGGTCAACCAAGCAACTTAGAATCGGTAGACCATTGGCACGGTTTTCTCAAAATTGTGAACTGTGAAAGAAATCACCTAAGTGAATGTTTTCCTCAACTCAGAGAAAAAGGAAAGTCTTTAAAACAGAAGAAGAAACAGAATTTCTATGTGTTCGAAATGCCTAGTTCTAAATAATCAAGGTGTTTTTGTTTTTTGAATATTGCTTCAAGAATCACCAGTCATTGGTTAATGATTGAAGTCTGTAATTTTGTGTTAATGTGTGGTGAGGCTGCCAGTCTCCACAGAAGAGTGATACTCTGCAAAATGCCTAACACTGCTGTTGGCTCGGTGACTCTATAGTTCAGTAAATTTTCCTAGAAAGAAACCATTTTTGTTCAGATTATATATCCATTTATGGAGACAAAACCCACTGGGTGCAGCCCGTGTTACCTGAATTCTTGGAGTATAACTGATCAGAAATCCTGGTCACACACTTAGATGCTGTAAGTCTAGATTTAGGACTGCAAACTGGAGGGTGGGAAGGAGCACATGGAGGCAGTTAGAAGTGATGGATGTGTTTGTTATTGTAATTGTGATGAAGACATCATGAGTATATAAATATGCAATGTTATCACTTTAAAGACATGCAGTTTATTGTATGACAGTCATGCATCAATGAAGATGTTACTATAGGTAATGAACTTCATCTTACAGTTGTCAGATATAATTTTAAAGCCTGGATCATTATCTATATTAAAAAACTAGCTAGTGAATAAATACATATACACATGGACACAATTTGAAGCAAAATAGGCTACATGACTTCTAAGGAAGTATACCCTCCCCTTTTTTTTTTCTAAATAAGGTTTGAGATTTTCGTTTTTTTTTTAATAGAGTGACAGAGAATGAAAAATAGAAAGATCATCCATCTACTAAGTTACTCCTCAAATGACTGTGTCAACTGGTGCTGGACCAGGCTGAAATCGGGAATCAGGAACCAGGAACTATATCTGGTCTCCCATGTGGTTGGCAGGAATTTGAGTGCTGCTTCCTAGGTAACTGGAAAGGAGCTGGGTCAGAATCTGGGTGCAGTACTCCAGCACTCCAGCCAATAGAGGGGGGGAGGCACCCCCGACAACCTTGTGTTATCAAGGGGAGCTCGTGCCTACTTTTATTCCTTCCTTCACCTTATCTGGTCCTTTTACTGGGTTGAACAGCCCTCTTTGGAATTCAGGAAGAAAAGCAAGTTTTTGAAACCTCCCACCCCCTCTTTGTAGAGACCCCCATCCACCCTTCCATCCCTCTGGGATCTTCGTGTCTACTGCAGAGACTGACACACAGCAAGGTCATCTGTTATCCATGTAAAACACAGGTTCCATGTAGTGACCACCTAAGGTGATCTGGGATTGTGCCCAAACCTCTCTGTTTCCATTGTAAACCTGCTTCCCGTCTGTAACACAGGGCACTGGTAACAAGGAAGCAGCCTTGCCCACTCCCACCCTCCTGCTCTCCTCACCCTCAAGGTTCTGGTTCCATCTCAGGCATCCCTTACTACTGCTGTCTGCACCAAATGTTCTTCCCCATTGCCTCCCTCTGTTCTATCCACCCTCCCTCCCGCAACCTGGGTTTACTAACGCCCAGACCTAGGGAAGATGGATCCTCTTCCCTTGGGTGCTGCAATTTGGGATGCAGGGGGAGGTGTCATGGTGATCATTAAAGGTATAGGGACCGTCTTCCCTGTTCTAAAGGGAAGTGGGGAGCCATTTTATGTCCAGCCTGGCAGTCTGCCTCTGGTTTCCTGGTTGCAGTTATTTGAGTGTGTGTGTGTGTGTGTTTTCTAGACAAAAAAAAAAATCAAGAATAATCATATTGAGATGATAAATATTGGAGGTATCTTTTCATATTTTAAAAAACATCAATTCTAAAAGAATGTACTCCTTTTATTATAAATATATGTATTTAGCTACTCCAATTATCATATAGTATTACTGATTAAAACTCTGGGGTTTCATTAGTACAGTGATGACTTAATTAACAAATCATCTGAACAAAAAAAAAACCCTCTCTACCCAAGCCTGGCCGCCTTGGTGCAGCAGGCGTGGGGGAAGGATCTGTTTTCTCTGAGCTAGATTGGTGGCAGCAGGGACTAATGAGGCAGGACCTTGAAAGTGACTCTCTCTCAGATCTAACTCCTCAGGGGTTGGCTCATGCTGAAGCTGAGGGCACTGCTGTGCTCCTGGGACTTACACAGCCTGGTTACCCAGGTGTTGAAAAAACAATTTCTGTGCCAGGACCATATGTGGCTTTTAAGAGACGCGGCAGGACTCTTGCTTTAGGCAGAGCATTCTTCGTATGGAATGAGCGGCTAGAAAATAGCTAAGAGGGAATCCCATGTGTCAGTCAGCTTCCACTTGTCTTCCGTGTGCTCACTTGTACTGCCTTTTCCATTCTCTGGGCCTCATTTTACTGAACTATAAAACGAAATGACTTGCTATAAAAATCTCTACTGTAGCTTTACTTCTAATGGACTAAATAGCTGGATTAGGAGTCTGCAAACTTTCTGTTAAATGCAAAATGGTAAATATTTTCTGCTTTGCAGGGCAGATGATCTCCATGGCACATACTCAAGTCAGCCTCTAGTGTGAAAACAGCCATATGTAACAACGTGTAAACAGATGGGTATGGCAATGTTCCAATAAAACTTTATTTAAAAAATAGGCAGCTACCCGGATTTGGCCTACAGGTCATAGTTTAAAAACCCCAGATTGTGATATTAAGGTAGTGTGGATGCATATTAAAAGAATTCTTTGGGAGATAGAATATGAACTTTTTTTTTTAATCAAAGAGACCATTCTTTGAAACTTTAAAAATAAATTCATCAGATATATAATATTTTATTGTTAGAGTTTTAACACTACGGACAAGAGTAAAAGTGCCTTAACTGTATTGTCAAATTCTATACAACAGAGAAACCTTGATTCTTCTCAATTAAGGAAGAAAATAGTGTCTGCAACACTTATGATAGGGTTCTGAGTATTTATGATCTTTGAGCCTAGTAGGAGAAAGACTGAGGGCTTGCTAGTTTTCCTTCTAATGAAAGTGTCTACATTGTGCTTTCAGTGTAGAGTGTGGACTGTGGACGTGTGTGTGTGTGTGTGTGTGTGTGTGTGTGTGTGTGTACTATGCTTTAGGGTTTAGAGGTGTCCAGATAGGGACAGCTGCCACACTTGGCAAGTTTCCATTGATCTTGGGTTGAATTTATGCCTTAATAAAAACTTAGCAGTATTCTAATACAGCCTTGTTCTCTGTTTGAAGATAGATATTAGTTCTCCCATGGCAAGGCTCAGCTAGTTTAGTTTAACACTTTTACTTCTGTTCACATCAGCGAAAAGGCAATTGAAGATTGGGATAATTATAAAGGGATCAGCACTGTGGTACTTTATCTGCCTCAAGAAGTCTAAAATATTCATATTGGCCAACTTGCTTTCATCTAACACAATTTGGGATCTTTATTTTCTAAAATACTGAGCATGAGCTCCTTGTTGACTTATCCTATCAGCCATCACTATGAGCATAGCAGAACAGACTCATTCCTAACAATTACATTTGTCCCTAGTGAAGAGGGCCACCCTCCCAGCATGGTGACAGCTCTAGCCCTCACTAACGCAGCAGTCTCAACATGAAAATGGCACCAGGGTCTCGGATTCTTTCATGGAGTCTTTTTGATGAAATCAAAGCTATTTCACAAGAATTCAGAGATACTATGTGCCTTTTTGTCACTCAGTTGCCGTAGATTTCCAGAGACTACATAATGTGTGATACCACAACAGATTGAAGATGCAAGAAAGTATGAGAATCCAGCTGTCTTCTTTTAAACCAGACATTAGAGATTAGCAGAAACGTAAATACCACACTCTTTTTTTTCTTGTTAAGATTTATTTATTTAGAAAGAGCAACAGGGAGAAAGAAAGAGATCTCATCTACCCACTGTTTTTCTCCCCAAATGGCTGCAACAACCAGGTCTGAATGGGGCCAAACCTAGGAGCCAGGAATTCAGTCTGGATCTCCCCCATGGATGGCAGGAACCCAGTACGTAGACCATCTTTCCCTGCATTCCCAGGAGCATTAGCAGAAGCTGGATCCGAAGGCAGCGCAGCCAGTACTTGGACCATCACTTCCACCACGACACCAGCCTCCACACTCTTCACTAACACTTTTATTTGGGTCAAAAAGTTACGTTTCGTAAAAACATACTTAATGGACAATAGGTGTAACTTTTTAATTTCTAATATTATAGCTATTAATGAATATAGTTAAATAAAAGCTGGTACGAGTCCTCAGTAATTTGTAAGAATTTTGCAGGAGCCTTTAGCCAGGAGTTCTAAGAACACCCCCTTTATTATAACATGCTAACTTGCAGTACTCTGATCTCATCCCCAGCCTATTTCACTTGTGTAAAACATCAACTAAAATTCCCACAGAGATAACAGATGTTAACAATTTAGTGATTATCCTTCTAGACATCTTTCTACTGAGTGCTCACATACGCATGCATTGCATAATTGTACATGTTTGAGATTGTACTACACTCTTCCAAATTTTTTATTGAGACACTTTAATTTTTCTTCTTATTCACCCTGAATTCTTATAAAATCCCATGGTCTTAAAGTTGTAAAGGAAGGGCCCAGCGCAGTAGCCTAGTGGCTAAAGTCCTCACCTTGCATACACAAGGATCCCATATGGCCTGGGAAAGCAGTTGAAGAGGGCCCAAAGACTTGGGACCAAGCACCCATGTGGAAAACCCAGAAGAGGCTCCTGGCCTCAATTCAGCTCAACTCTGGCTGTTACAGCCACTTGGGAAGGGAACCAGCGAACAAATCTTTTTCTCTGTATATCTGTCTTTCCAAACAAAATAAATCTTTTATTTAAAAAGTTAAAAAGGACATATGGATCATCTTACCTCACTTCTAGCTCAATTAAGAGATTTTTTTTTTTCTAAAATACACACAACCCTGGAGATCTATGCATTGGCTTCATAAACCCTGGGTTGTTAGAAACTGGTGGGCAGGAGTTTTTCTTTGTAAATCTGTTCTTTTGTCCTAGATCTGCATCTGCACTGTGTGTGTCATTCTGATGTCTTTTTTTTAATCTGTCTTCTAGCCTGTGAATCCTTTCCTAAGTTTTATCTAAGCTTCTGTTAAAACTATCCATTTAATTAGTATTTTGAATTTCCATTGAAACCTGCCTATGTGATTATTAATTTCCATCTCTATTTTTATATTTCTGCACTTGTCAATTTTGGTGTGTAAGATGTTTTTTCTTGCAGATTTTTTTAAACAGAGATGGAGAGACAGATAGATCTTCTATCCACTGGTTCATTCCCAGAGTGACCGCAAGCAGCCAGCGCTGAACCAGTCTAAAACCAGGAGCCTCTTTTGGATCTCCCATTGGGGTACAGGATCCCAACAATTGGGCCACTCTCCACTGACATCCCAAGCCAGAAGCAGGGCTGGAAAGTGGAGCAGCCGGGACATAAACTGGCACCCACATGGAATCTCTACACTTGAAGATAGAGGATTGGCCATTAAGTCACTGTGCCAAGCCTTCAATTTTGGTTTTTCAATGCTTGATCAGTAAGGTAGTCACTTGAAAGTTCCTGTTTGGGGCAAGCATTGGTTCATAGTGATAAAACCTCCACCTACCACACTAACATCTCATATATGTACAAGTTCATGTCCAACTACTCTACTTCCACCAGCTCCCTGCTGGTGGCCCAGGAAATTAGTAAAAGATAAAGCTCCTAGCTTCTGATTTCAGCCTGACCCTGGAATTTGTGCCCGCTTGGGTCATGATCCAGAGGGTAAAAGACCTTTTTATGTGTGTCTCTTTCATCTTTCTTTTGACTTTACGTTTTTATTTTGTGAGTTCATTTTTAGAACCTGCTTTGGTCAAATTTTTATTGTGTAATTCTACTATTTAAACCTCTTGTGTTCCTCCTTATACTATTTGTTTTCTGTAATGGGTGATACATTTTATTTGCAAAATTGTGTGTACTAGTATTTGAGGCATAGATTACCTCATGCTTGCTTTTCAAAGGCATGGGAACACTGGAAGAGTCAAATCACAATGAAAGTTTAGGATTTTAGGTGATTAGAAGTTACAGTCCTTTGCCTTTTTACTTGCAACGCACCTATCTTGTATCCTTTCAGTCCCAGCTTGAATTAAGGAAGTTTTTCCCGGACCATTTCTTGTGGCAGTCTCAGTTCTATACTAGATTCTCCTTAAAACCTTAAATACCAGATTCAATTCCCTGGGTTTCAATCACCCCTTGTAGCCTAGCATGGTAATTCTGAATTTTTTCTTGAGCTTTCCATGATGACTTCAAGATTTTGTTTATTTGAGAGGAAAAAACTCGCATCCATTGGTTTATTCTCCAAATGCCCAACACAGCTATGTCAAGACTGGAAACCAAGAATTCAATCAGCATCTCCCATGTGGGTTGCAGGAAACCAGACACTGGAACCATTACCACCTTCTCTTGGGGTTGGCATTAGTAGGAAGCTGGAATCAGAAGCCAGACCTAAGAATCAAACCTTGGTGTGCTCCAGTGTAAGACATGAGTGTCTGAACAGCTAAGCTAAATGCCATCTCTGTCCTTCTCTGTTTAATTTATCTGAAATGGATAAGTGGGTTTTTAAAATACATATTTTGCTTAGATGCTCTAGGTGTTCTTGATGATATAGTTGATATAAGTTACTTAGATTACTATTATTATAAGTACCTAAAGCTTACCTAAATGCATATTACTATTCCTCAGTCTTTCTGGAATGTTAGGAATGTGTGGACAGCATGAAGGAACCCCAATTGGGGCACCCTAATAGGCAGTTTTTCTTTTGTAACACATTCACACAGACGCTCCTATAAATGTTTCTTGTATGTTTAGTCAGATGTTATATTTGAGTTCAGACAAATTAAGGACATTGCCAAATATCCTTAATTCAGATAAGCCATTACTATATATGCCCTTCATCTTTCTCAGTTTTGCTAGCATTTAAAATTCTGTACTGAGGACTGTCACAGTGGTGTTGCAAGGCTAAGCTTCCACCTACAGCACTGGCATTCCATATGTGTGTCAATTTGAGTCTCAGCTGCTCCTCTTTCAGTTGAGCTTGCTGCTTATGGCCTGAGAAAGTAGTGGAGTATTACCCATGTCCTTGTGCCTCTGCATCCTCTCGGGAGACACAGGGGGATGCTCCTGGCTTCAGACTAGGCCACATCCAACTGTTACAGCCAGTTGGGGCCAAATCAATGGGTGGAAGTTCTTTCTGAAATAACCAAGTTAGTACCAGGCCAAAGCCAGGAGCCAGAATTCATTTTAGCTCTCCTAAATGGAACCCAGCAACTCGAACTATTGACTGCAGTCTCCCAAAGTGCACATTATCAGGATGTTAGTCAGGCAGAGCCAGGACTTAAATGCATATGCTGCTTTATGGGTTGTGAACACCCCAAGCTGTAGCTTAACTATTAATGCCAAATGCCTACCCCAATAATGGAGCTTATTTTTAAAACCACTTCTGTTGCCCTGCTTTAAAATATTGATTATATATACATATGTATATGTGTGTATGTATGTATGTATATATATGTATATATAGAAAGAGTTTCTTTTTTTTTGGTGTGTCTCAAAATTTCTTTAACTGCATAGGAATTTATTGTTTAGGAAGTTAAATATTTAATACCGACCACCTAAGCAGTACAGGGCATCTCACTTATCTTCCTTCCTTCCTTCCTTCCTTCCTTCTTTTCTTTCTTTCCTCCTTTATTTACTTATTTATTTTTAAGTATTTCTTTTATTTATTTGAAATGCAGAGTTACAAAGACAGATCTCTCATCCACTGGTTCAAAGGAGCCAGGAGCTTTACCTGTATCTCCCATGTGAGTGCAAGACCCCAAGGATTTGGTCCATCTTTCACTGTTTCCCCTTACACCTTCACAGGGAGCTAGATCCACCGTGGAGTCACCGGGACTCAAGCTGGCACCTATGTGGGAAGCCAGCATTGCAAGCAGTTGCTTAACCCATTCTGCCACCAACACTGACCCTATGTTTACTGTTTTATATGATACCTTCATTAGTGCCTCTTGATCAGTTTTTTTTAGAATTTTTGTTTCAAAATTGCTTTATCCTCATTTGTTTACAGTTTTTCTTCTTTCTTGTATAAATTGTTTGTCTCCCTCTCCAAAGGTACATTTACTAGCTCTTGTGTTTTCATTTATTACATATTCCCATAAATCCTAAATTCAGAGACACCCAGTTCTCCTTTATACTTATTGTATTTTTTAATTGTTCTCCTGTTGCCGTTCAGTATGTTTTTGGAAGTTATTCTGTTTTCCTCAGTGTTTCCGAGGTTCTCTAGTGTATCGTTTTGTTTTCATGCATCACAGCAGTTCTGCTGTTCTCACATTGGGCCTCTTACATGATGATTTTCTTTTCATAAGTAAAGTGTTATATTGTATAACAATGAAGCTTTTATTATCTGTTATAATATTTATTTAACACAATAGAATTGCAGGGTTTTGTGAAATGAAGAAATGTGTTTCTCTAAGTATTGCACCTATGACAAAAAGCTGCCAAGTGCTGCCACTGGTTGGTGACCTCAGAATGATTTCTGCTGTCTTTACATTTGCTGTAATAGTAATTGAACCTCCCCCAAACCCCCTCAAAGAAAAAGATCACAGAATTCCCAGTTATTAACTTTGCAAATGCATTGATGAATACCTTGTTTGATGAGATAAAAAGCCTCAGTAAGTGATAGTCCCACCTGTATGGTGCATTTGAAAAATGTTGTTTATTGACACTTTGCTGTCAGTGACATCTGAACGGGAACTTTTAGGAGCAGTTGGCTGTCCAATAATGGCAAATTTCAAGGCTATGCAAATTGTGGCAGTTCAGCCCAGCTTTTTTTCTCTATTATCATATCAATTGAGTCAGTTCAGAGTAGACAAAGCAAGGTTATGGGAACCACCTAGAGCAGCACGCACCATTTAACATCAATGCAGCATACATGAACATCTGCAACTTCAGTCTTATTAACGCAGGGTAGAACGGAAGGCCATAACCAGCTTTCTTCATCACGTAATTGCAAAATGGTATTTCCTAATGCTTGTGTTGTTTATCAACAGGAACTTCATCAATAATTGTATAATTATGGTAGCCTAGATTACAGTGCCCTCATGCAACTTGTATTTATTACAGAGTGGTCTAAATTTAATCTGAATTTGAACACATTCAAGGCTGGTAATATAAATCCCTTGAAATGGGAGCTGCATAATGCATATATTTTGTATAGGAAGAGAATGACAGTTTATGATTCTTCAATCACTTTGGGGATTAAGTTAACACGGAAAAGACAAAAAAGCAGTATAAGATGAAGGGAAGCCACTAGTTAGATTCAAACATAGACCCATCAAAGATGAGAGTAGATTATGTTCTTAAAATTATCAGTTATGAGTAATTAGATGTTTGCCTTAGGCCAAAATTGGGTTGGCTTAGAACAAGATTATTACACCAAGGTTTTATCCTCAGCCTCCATATTTAAAGGGAGAAAACGGCAGAAAGTTACAAATATAGCAAGGAAAAAAAAAGTATGTTATCTCAGGTTACAAATTTCACAGAGGAAAGGCTGGGTGTATCTCCTCATCCTTTATTGCTGTTGGAGCCTGGCGTTGCCACTGCTCCTAACTATCAAATGTTAGTGTTTGCAGTGCACAGTCAAGAGTGGTCTTCAGGCTGTGGCAGCAGAGTATCTTCTGACAAGGCAAGACCAGAGGCACATTAATATCAGTATAGTCAGTGGGAAAGCAGAAAAAGGAAAATGACAGAAACGATTCATTTAAAGCATGTAAGCATAGAAGCTGGTCTGAAAAGTTTATGATTTTAAACATGAAAAAGTAAGAATTACATAAAGCCGTTTTGTGATTTTAAACAATCTAAGCCCTGTTAATGTAATTGCATTTGAAATATTTTATGTCTAGAATTCCCACTTCAAAAAAAAAAAAAACCTAAAAGACATTAAGATTTTAGCAGAATTTGGGGCCTGAACTCAGAAGGTCATCTGAACTCAGGTTCGTACGTTAATAGTACAGAGGGAGATGAAAACATGATCCAATTATGGTAATTAGAGGTGGGGCTTACCAGGAGGTCCTTAGGTCATTGGAGGCAGGCTCCAGAAGGTAATTCTCATGAGACAGTTGGTTAAGTAAGTCTGAGCAGGACTCATTCTCTGTCTACTTTCTGACTCACCATGTGAAAGGTCCTGCCTGTGTATACACTGTACCATTACCATCCTGCAACCTTATCTAGTAGCTGAGCCAATGGGACCTGCACATCTGGGATTGTGAACCTGTAAAATCATGAGCCAAAATAAACCTGTGGGGCTGTGTATTTGGGATAGTAGTGAATAAACCACTTTGGGATGCCTGCTTACACGTATCAGGAAGCCTAGGTTTGAGTTTTCATTCCAGCTTCCTGTTAATGCAACCCTGGGAACAACAGGTGATGGCTCAAGCACTTGGGTCTCTGTCACCCATGTGTGAGACTCAGGTGGAATTCCAGGCTCCTGGTTTTGGCCTCTCCCAACCCTGGCTATTGGATGCATTTGAGGAGTGAACAAAAGATAGAAGATTACTCTGTGAATCAACTTTCAAATAAAGAAATTTACACACTTTTTAATTTTAAAAAAATCACAGATTAAAAAAAAAAACCCTCTGTCCCTTTCCTTTGTAAATAGCCTGTCTTAAGTGTTTAGTTATGGTGATGGAGAAGTGACCAATACAAAAAGTATTATATTTTGTGTTAAAGACAGGTGTTTCACAAGCAGTTAAGGTGCACTTGGGTTCGCTACACATCTGACAGGAATGCCTGAGTTCGGAGCCATATTCCACTCTCCAGGCTTCCAATTCAAGTTTTCTACTAGTGCATGCCCTGGAAGGCAGCAGGTCATATCTCAAGTAGGTGGGTCCCTGCAACCCAATCACATTGGGTTTCCAGCTCCTAGCTTGAGCCTGGCCAAGCCCTAGGGGATGTAAGTATGGGGGTATGGCAGGGAGCTGGATCATAAGTAGAGCAGCCAGAACTCAAACCTCTGCCCATATGACATGGTGACATAACAGCTGGTGGCTTTATTCGCTATGCCACCTCTCCAACTCCTGAAGATCCCTTTTTTTAAAGGTAATATGGGGATAGGAATTTGTCCCCACAGTTGAGACACTGCTTGGGATGCCCACATGGCACATTAGGGGGCCTGAGTCCCAGGACTGGCTCCACTTCCAATTCCTGCTTCCTGCCATTGTGCATCTTAGGAAGCAGCAGGTGATAATCCAAGTAATTGGGTCCCTGTCACCCAAAGTGGAGACCTGGGTCAAGTTCCAGGCTCATAGGTTCATTCTGGCCCAGCCTAGGTGGCTTCAGGCATTTGACGATTGACTTGGCAGATGGAAAATCTCCTTCTATCTCTCTGTGTCTTTCAGGTAAATAAAATGAATACATTTTTAATATTCAATTATTAGTATCCCTTTGAAAAGCAGAATATCAGAGAAAGACAGAGATCTTGTAGTCTTCTTCCCAAATAGCTGTAACAATTGAGGCCAGGCCAGGCTGAACCCAGAATGCTATAACCCAGGTCTTCCATGTAAGTGGCAGGATCCTAAGTATTTAAACCATTATCTGCTTCTTCCTAGGATGCATTAGCAGGAAGGTAGATATGAAATGGAACAGATAGGACTTGAGCTGGCACGCCAATGAGATGTGGGCATGTTCAGCTACAGCATAACTCACTATGCCACAACACTTGCCCTAGTAATTTGTTTTTAAAGATTTCTTTATTTGAAAGGCAGAGTTAGAGAGAGACAACAGAGGTCATTATTAAAATGGCCCCAGTGGCTGGAGCTAGGCTAGACCAGAGCCAGAGCCAGGAACTTCCATCTGAAATCATCCATGTGGGTGGCAAGGACCCAAGCACTTGGATCATCTTCCACCACTTCCCCAGACCCACTGGGGAGAGTTGGATTGAAAGTGGAGCAGCCAGGGCTCAAAGTGGCATTCATGTAGGATACCAGCTTAAACCACTGCACGAGAATGCCAGTGCTCCCAGTAATTATGTTTTTGTGGAAGTAATAAAGGAGCATGCATTGTGGCACAGCAGGCTTAGGGGACTTTCATGTCCCCTCTCGGAGTTCTGGTTTGCATCATGGCTAATCTGTGCTTCTGATCAGCCCTCAGCTAACGCATACCCTGGGAAGGCAGCAGATAATGACTCAAGAGCTTGGGCAGTGCCACCCTCATAGAAAACCCAGGTGGAGCTCCTGTCTCCTGACTTGAGCCTGGGCTGGCCTTTGTTGTGTGCATTTGTAAATTGAACTGGTAGGTGAAAGATAACTCTCCCTGTCTGTCCTTCCCACACCCTTTCTTCTCTCCCTCTATCACTCTGAGTTTCAAATGGACAAAATAAACATGTTTTCCAAATCTTGTAATAAAATGATTAATACAGCATCTTCTAGAAACTTGAAAGATACATTACAGATTGTATCTCTATTCCCAAATAAAAAGATTTCCAATGAAAGTTAAATATATCTTGACAATTTGAGAATAGATTTTCTATCATTGCTGGTACCTACAATGTCACAACACACTTGGACTTGTGACTGTTATAAAGAGCTATACTAATGTAATAATTTGGGGGAGAATCCTTATACCTGTAAAACTGTATCATGGAAAATAATAATAACCAAAAAATACAAAAAGTTTTTAAAACTTTTAAATGAAATGGTAACGGAGCATCTACAATAAACTTGACAACATTCTATGTGCATGACTGCAGTGGCTATGCACTAAATAACTGTACCTATCGTGTTCAGTCCTCGGTGAGTACATTTCCCCAGACTAGAGCTTTACCATAAAGGTCTGTACACTACCAATGCCAACAGCTATGTACTTCTCCTTTAAAGAACTTGTATACAGACATTATTCAGGCACCTTTCCTAAGAGCTATTTATCAAAACTGCTATGATAATAACTTTGTCCTAATGGGTCTTAGTTTCTGTTTAGGGAGTAATCGATAAACTACAAATTAATGTTCCATAATTCACATTACAATGCACATGTAATTATTTTGAGATGAGGCAAACCCTATGCATTTAATTTACAACTGTAATTAAGTAGACTCATTTGATACTAATTAGGTGTGCCTAAAAGGATCATAGGTTTGTGTATTTAATTATCAAAATACAATCAGCAACAAATTTCTTTAAAGCTTTACTACCTTGAGTTCAGCACTGATCTTTATCCACACTACAATTTTATCTTCTTGGACCATCAATAAATTGAGGTGTATTATAAAATGTAAATAATCCGCTGAGAGAGTTGACTCCTTTTTAACTACATAATATAATTTGACATGTGAAAAAAAAATAGGGTGTTAGAATACTGAATTTCTGTATCCGGCAAAACTGTCCCTCAAAGTGAACAAGAAATAAGCTGTTTCCAAATAAACAAAAGCTAAAAGAGTCTGTTGTAAATAGTCCTCTCCCACAAGAAAAGTTGAAGGGAATGATTTAGACTGAAGTGAAAGAGTGCTAGACAGTAACCCAATAAATTTTTATACTCAAGAAAGAAGTTATTTGATGTCTAGAATGACTCCCTACTCTAGGAGTATGACAGATTAAATATTCTTGCATTCAGATGTCCCAGACATATTTGTGATTTTAAAAAATTGGAAAACTGAGCACTCTGTGGTGCAGCCAATTAAGCCACTTCTGCAGTGCCAACATCCTATGGGTATTCAGCACCCTTCTGGTAGCCTTGGAAAGCAGTGAAAGATTCCACAAATATGTGTTTCACATGAAAGGCCTGGGTGAAGCTCCTGGCTTTGGCCTGGACCAGCCCCAACCATTGTGGCCATTTGGGGAGTGAACTAACAGAGGGAAGATAAACCTTTTCTCTCTCAGTCTCTTCCTCTCAAAACAAAAATGGGGTTGGGGAGCAGAGCACAGTGGCCCAGGAGGTTAATCCTCCACCTACAGCACAAGCATCCCATGTGGGCACTGGTTCGTCACAGCTTGCCCACATTCAATCCAGCACCTTGCTTATGGCCTGGGAAAGCAGTGGAGGATGATCTTGAACGGCTGCACCCGTGTGGAAGACCCACACAAAGCTTCTGGTTCTGGAGAAGCTTAGCTCTGGCTTGTGGCCATTTGGGGAGTGAACCAGTGGCTGGAAGATAGCATTAGCTCGCTTGCTCTTTCTGTAATTCTGACTTTCAAGTAAAATAAATAAAGCCTTAAAATAAAATTTAAAAATGAAAAGGCTTGTGCCCATGGCTTTCCCCAAAGGCCTGAGAGATGTTTCTATCTCCACATTTTGAAACTAAGACACTTGATTCTGAAGGATAGAATGCACAAATGTGGTTCATGGTTCAATTCCTGTCATCTTTCAATATTTATTGTGTGCTGATATTAACAGAAAATGGGAACTCTTACCCTCCGGCACTTAAACTGTGGGCTTTCGGAATGAGCTCAGAGAACCTAAGGTTCCTTTCCTCTTCTGTTGAGCAGCCAGAATGGCGAAATGGTAATTGCTAATACACTATTCTTTATAGCTCACACAGAGCATTTTTTCACTCTTTCTAAAGTGAGGTAGGAAAGCAGATGAACAAATTGATATCTACACTGTGAGGCAGTTGTTACTTTTTTGAGGCCTAGCACAGTATGTCAGTTTATTAAAAATAGAGACTTTTTTGGCAATACTTTGTTTTTTCCAAGAATTAACAGTGCAGCAAAAATCTCATGTATTTAGCCAATATTGAAATTTCGCATAGTCCATGCTTAATAACACCAGCCTTGCACTACCAACTGCTTCGCCTGGTCATTCGTATCTGCTTTCTGTGTCATCTGAGGAAACGTAAATAGCGGCCTGTAAGTAGACAAAGTCTAACAGATGTCATCTGCATAGCCTATAGTATAAGCAGTGTCCTCATCCTCTGAGGCTGCATGACCTCATGTTCCTAAATTAAATTCTTGCCCAAGTTCGTCCAGTCTCAGAAACAAAGATACGGATTCTTGTACTGTTTATTATTAGTAGTTCACAACTAACAAAATATAAAGACTTGACACTGAATGGCTTTTGTTTTCTCTGCGAGAGAGAATGCTTGGTGGCTTAAGAAGAGTGGGGGACCTGCAGAGTGATCTTTGGGAAAGGAATTAGAATACTTTCCACGGAGTGATTAATGGATCCTGTTCTGAGAGAACTTTCCAGGAATTGGCACACTATTGGACAACAAATAATTGTCTTATTTCAAAACAGGTCTTTATTTTCTTTTAGTGAGATTGTGCCTTTCTTGTTAATCTTCCAAGAGGCATTAGGAAGCCTGAATTACAGAGCAAATGTTTATCTAGTGGTACTTCTTGCATATAGGAGGAACATCTCCCTCCTTACCTTTTTTGAAAGATTTATTTCTCTGAAAGGCATGATCGCAGAAGGAAAGAGATACACATACACATAAACAGAATCTTTGACACATCGGTTCATTCTTCAAATGGCCACAATTGCCATGACTGAAGCCAGAAGCCTGGGACTCTATCCACATCTCACGTGAGCCCAAGTACTTGTACCATCTTCCACTGCTTTTCCAGGAACATCAACAGGGGGCTGGATCATACGCAGAGTGGCTGGGACTAATCCCAAAATTCCAGGGATATCAGCATTGCAGGTAGCAGCTTAACCTGTGCCACAGCACAAGCCCCCGTTTTTTTTTTTTTAAATTTTGAAAGATGTGTGTGTGTGTGTGTGTGTGTGTGTGTGTGTGTGTGTGTGTGTGTGTGTGGTAAGAAGGCAGATGTCATATCCTTTCATCTTTTTGTATTTAAAAAAGGTAATAGCAGTATTATAAAGATCAGAATAGTGTGACTCTTTGTTTTTTGTTGTTTTAGTGAAAAGGAGTTTCCTGTGCAAAAATTTTTTGAGATGATGAGAATCTTTATAATTGTATCATCCAGTAAAATTTTCTACAGTGATTAATTTGTTCTTCATCTATGTTGTCCCGTATGCTGTTCTCCAGCCATTTGTACCTACTGGGCACTTGAAATGTAGCCAGTGCCAACAATAAACTGAATTTTTTATTTTATTTGACATTAATGAACTTTCATTTTTGTAGTTACATATTGCTACTGGCTTGATAGGCATGTGCACTGTATAAGTACATGCATTTGTCAAAATATCAAGCTGTACATTTACGAATGTGTTTCTATAAATTAAACATCAATAAAAATAAGATAAATAGAAAAGTTTTATTATAACTACTTAAAGCAACTGTAAAACTTCCAGAACGAGAACAGAGAAAGAAACAACCACTTCCCTAAGATCTTCTGGCCAGAAATTCCAATCATGAGTCTCGTTAAAGTTTATTAGAGCTGTTAACATGGAAATAAATATACATAGCATTCCCAATTCATTTGGGCCCCATGTCTCTTAGAGCAACATATCTGATTTTGATAGAAATGCAGATTTAAGATTATCTAGACTTATCTAAGATTAGCTTCTCATCATGGCGGTTTTCTATTTCAGAATCTTCTAAATCAAGCATACTTCATTGGGGAGAATTGAATGCAACAGAAAATAAGAATGATGATTTACTATTCAATACTTTAAAAAATTTTTTTTCATTCATTTGAAAAAAATTACATGGAAAGGGCAGTGAGCAACAGATTCTTCCATCCTTCAGTTCACTCCCCAAATGGCTATGGTGACCAGGATGAGGTCAGGCTAAAGGCAGAAGCCAGCAGTTTTTTTTCTGGGTCTCCCACATGACTGAGTCCTGATTGGCTGTATTTTACAATTGCCATGGTGTGAATATTCCTGCCATGATATCAACATCAAAGTAAGACAGTGAATGCCGAATTGAGAAGAAAAATGAACCCAGTTTCTGAACTCTCCCCAACAATGTCTGTTAGCAAGAGACCTGAGTTTTTCTTACATTTGGTTTTCTAAATTAATCAGTATTTTCCAGAAAGTGTATCTTTTTCCCAGAGACTTCATTGAACCTTAAATATGTCTGACCTGGCTATAGCTTAACTCTAAATCATTTATCAGAAAGGGGAACAGGTATGATCCTTAAGCTATTTCTGCATCATTTTTAAACCCAGTGGTGCAGCTTCTATTTGGGAAGAATGGTAGGGAGTACCAACAAACTTTAAAAACAATGTAAAATACTATACTTAAGAGGGTAAGTAATGAGACATTTATAAGTTTTAATCTACTTTTAAGTGCAAGAGAAATTGACAAGTAGCTTAATAAAAAGTTTTGTGTTTAGCTTGAATAAAATGGTTGTTTTCCAGTATTTATTATTGCACTCCAAGTAAACATGTGATCTATATATCTAATTTAGTGTATTGGTCAATAAAGAGTACTCAAAATTTTTTTATCAGTATTTATTTTGATTATGAGGGCAACCATTGGAATCAGCTTCATGCAATGAGGAACTTTAATTTTATCGTCCAGCACAGACTGTTTAAAAATTCTTTTATCAATTTCATTTATTTATTTATATAAAAGGAATGAATTTCATGTGTTTATGGCACAGATTTAGAAGCATGGGGAGTCCTCTGACCCTGTGCCCTTCTTCCTGATACTGTTTGAGTTGCCCACATCCCATGTTGGGTTGCCTGGGATCGAGAGCTATGACAATCTGGCTTCCTGCTATTGGGCATCCTTGGAGACAGCAGGTCTGGATCCTTACACCTGTAGGGCAGACCTGGGTGGAATTCACAGCTTCTCCCTTTAGCCTGGTCCAGCCCCACCCAGCTATTGCAGACATTTAAGGAGTCACCCAGCAAATGGTAGACCTATCTCACTTTGTCTCTCCCCAACCCTTTCCCTCCCTCTTCTTCTTAGATCATTTATAAATATAAAAATTAGAAGAGTTTTCCATAAAATTAAAGGGGATTATGGGTCCCTTTATATCTAATACAGATTTTCCTTTGTAAGCTTTGTAAATTACTATCTTTGCATATCACTAGGATTCATTTGATTGCCATGGTTTGCTCTAATCCAAGTATTATTTCAAAATTCCTGTATGAGAGCATTCTATCTTTAAACAGGATCTCAACCTCAGTCCACTGAGTCATAAACAGGTTCTCATTTCTCTCCCTTCATATTTATTTATTTATTTATTTATTTATTTAGAGAAGTTAGAAGGGCAGGCCAAGTGAAGGATTCAGATAGAATGTGTGTTGCTGTTTCACACTCCCCAGTGTCTGCACCTGCTGGAATTGGGTCAGCTGAAACCATTGGCTCTCCTCATATGGGTAGCACGAATCATCATCTGCTTTCTCCCAGGCTTGTCATCAGGATGCTGCATCAGAATCAAAGGCAGGACTCAATATGAGACACTGCTATGGAATGTGGGAGTCCTGAGCAGTAGCTTAATCGGCTGACTACAACACCCACCACTGGCTTATACTCTTAACCATGATGTAATGTCATTTCTGTTCTTTATGCAGGATTTGAATTTTATTTGGTCAAATTTATTTCTCAGCACTTGGTTAAAGGAAGTTTACATTTTCATTAACTACCATATACTGCTTAATACCTCCTGTTTTGTGTGGTAGGCATTGTAGGGCAGGAGGTTAAGCTGCCAACTAAGAAACCTCCTTCTCTTGTCTGAGTAGCTGGACTTGAGTACAACCTCCATGTCTGCTTCAGATTCAGCTTCCTGGTAATCTGCCAAGAAGGTGATGGCTCAAGTGTTGAGATCCTGCTGCAGATGTAGTTCCCTGGTTCCTATTTCAACTTGGCTCAACCTCGGGATTCTACATGGGCACAAGTTCGTGTCCCATTGGCCCCGCTTCCCATCCAGCTCCCTGCTTGTGTCCTGGGAAAGCAGTTGAGGACAGCCCAAAGCCTTGAGACCCTGCACCCATGTGGGAGACCCAGAAGAGTCTTTCAGCTCCTGGCTTTGGATCAGCTTACCTCCAACCATGGCAGCCACTTGGAGAGTGAACCAATGGACAGAAGATCCTTCTGTCTATCTCTCCTCTCTGAAAACTTGCCATTCCAATTTAAAAAAAAATCTTTGAAAAGGAGGAGGGAGGTATTTTGTCACTCTTTCTAAATACTTCCCATGATTTCTTGTTGCATGTGGAGTGAAGTCCCACAAAATTCTGCCTCTACCATACTGTAGGTGCAGTGGTTTTCTCTACATTAAACAAGCTTAGCTTACCAAACTGGTGCTAGCCCAGGGCCTCTGTACTTGAATGTTCTACTCCTGGGATCTTAACATACCCACTCATCCTTGCCAATGACATCTCAATTCCATTTAATTTCTCTGTAACATCTATTAATACTTCAAATTACCTTCTTTATTGTTGTCTACTCTCACTAGAACAAAGAGCCCATAAAAAATTTTTGTCTTGTACGTTTACGTTTGTGTCCTTAGTCCCTAATAGAGTACCTCATACATGAGACAGACAGTGTCATGATTAGAGGCTAATGTTGTGACATAACAGGTAAAGCCACCACCTGTGATACCAGCATCCCAAATGGGCACCAGTTTGTGTCCCTGCTGCTCCGCTTCTGAACAAGCTCCGTGCTGATATCCCAGAAAACAGAAGATAACTCCATAGTTTTAGTATCTGTTACTCATATGAGAGACCCAGATAAAACCCCTGGCTCTTTGCTTCAGCCTAGCCCAACCCTGGCTGTTATAGGCATCTGGAAAGTGAACCAGCAGAAGTTTCAATCATTCGTTCTCCCTCTCTATGTCTTTTTCCTTCTCTGTGTAACTCTTACAAATAAATAAATAACTCCTTTAAAATATGTATTTCTTAAATACAATAACTGGACCAAACTCATAGTTTGACTCCTGACCCCAGTGTATGTTCCACTGCTTCATTTAATCTGCTTTTCCTAAAAACACTCATGCCTTTGAACTACAATAGAATTGACATTAAGGATAATGACATTAAGATGTGCTGAAGAATTCTCTATTATAAAAAAAGATTTCATTCATTATAGTGCACTAATTAAAGCAAAGATGTCATGGCTTATTATCATATTGCATTAATACATTTAGAAAGATCTCCAACTAAAAAGACTTTTACTTTCTCTTAGTTATCAGAAAATTAAATTAACCCAGGGCTCTTAATTCCTCCAAAGTCCTGGTTAATTAGGATTGTTCCATAAATCTCTATTATTAGCAGAGTTTGTCATCTGTTTCATTATCCTGTTTATTAGGGCAATCTGAGCAGGTGTCTTTGCTTATATCCTGGTGTACTGTCCTTGTAAAATGAAAAACATTTCCCAGATTCTTTTTTCTTTCCCATTCTTTGGTATAGACATATGGTGTTGTTTGGGAGGCTGTATGTGGCTTCTCTGCTTCCCCCCACCCCACCCACCCCACGCCTTTCTGCAGATACAGGAAGGAAAAAAAACAATGTGGAAACGATGCTCTTACCCACCTTCCGGTAGCCCTTGACCCTTATCACCCCAACCAACTATCATCAAAAATAAATATAATTAATAAAAAATTACCATCTTGGAAAAAAGAATATATATTTGTACGTTGATTTATACAACAAAAACAAACAAACAAACAAAAAAGTTTACGGGGTGGAGGCAGCACAGTGGTTCAGTGGCTAATTCTCTCCTTACGTGTGCCAGAATCTCACATGGGTGCTGGTTCATGTCCCAGTTGCTCCACTTCTCATTCACCTCACTGCTTGTGGCCTAGAAAGGCATTAAAGGATGGCCCAAAGCTTGGGACCCTGCATCTGTGTGGGAGACCCAGAAGAAGCTCCTGGCTCCTTACTGTGGTCGACTTAGCTCTGGCTATTGTGGCCACTTGGGAAGTAAACCAACAGATAGAAGATCTTTCTCTTTGTCTCTCTTTCTGTAAACCTAGCTTTCCAATAAGAATAAATAAATCTTTTTTTAAAATGTAATGATATATAGTTTACAATTTATATATATAGGATACAATTACTCAAAATATACAATCTAGTGATTTTTACTATGTTTACAGAGTTCTGTAACCGTCACCTCAAGCAATTCTAGAACATACTTATCACCGAAGAAACTTCATAACCCTTAGCATTCCCACCATGTTTCTTCCCTCCTTCTGTCCTCCCCTCCTTTTCCCTTTCCTCCCTCCTTCACTCTTCCCCCCTCCCTGCAGCCCCTCATCTCCCCTCCAACATACACATATCCTCTCCAGCCATTCCCGTGATCCCAACAATCTACTTTTTATCCAGATAAGAAAAAAGATATATAGATACAGATGTACCTATTCCAGACTCTTTTATTCCACCTGCTTAACTGTAATTATTTATCCTTCATCAGCACATCTCTATCCCTCTCACCTCCTAACCTTCTAAGCCTTTGGAAGCTGCCATCTTATGAAATTAGCTTTTAACATCCCATGAGAATGAGATTAATATGGTTTATGTCTTTCTAACATCCATGTTGTCAAAATGACAGGGTTGCATTTCTTCTTGTGGATGAATAGTATTCTATTGTGCATATATGCCCCCTCTTATTTATTATATCCATTCATCTGCTGGTGGACACCAACACTCAGTCCATATCTTAATTGTAAGTAGTGCAAAAGTTTATCAGCCAGTTCAAAGATCTTGTTGGAGTACGGATCTCAGAGGCCTATGTTTCTGGCATACTGTGCAAAAGTCACAGCCTACCTCCCGGGCATCTTATATAAGTGTAAGTGCATGTACTGGCTCCTTCCAGTCTAGCTCCCTGCTGATAACCTGGGCAAAGCAAGAAAAGATGGCCAAAGAACTTGGGTGCTGCCACCGATGCGGAGCTTGATGAAGCTCTTGCTTCAACCCGGCTAAGCCCTGGCTATGTGGCCACTTGGCAAACAAACCAGCAGATGGAAAAGCACTCTCTTGTCTCTCCGCCCCCCCAACTCTGATTTCAGATAAATAAATAAATCTTTTAATTAAAAAGATTCATTCCAGTTGTTCAACATATACCTAGCAGTAGAATTGTTGGATCATATAGTAGTTCTACTTTTAAGATTTTAAGGAGTTTCCATACTATTGTTTTCCATCTGGTTTTACTAATTTACATTCTCACCTAAAAGCTTGAAGGAGTCCCTTATTCACACATCCTTACCAACACGTGTTATCTTCTGTCTTTTTGATACTAGCCTTTGTAACAGGTGTGAGGCGATATCTCATGACTTTGAATTTTCTTGAGAAATATCTATTCAGGTCTTTTGCGCATTTTCTTTCTCTCCTTTTTTTTTAAGGATTTATGTATTTTTATTGCAAAGTCAGATATACAGAGAGGAGGAGAGACGGAGAGGAAGATCTTCCATCCAATGGTTCACTCCCCACGTAGCCACCAACAGCTGGAGCTGAGCCAGTCCGAAACTAGGAGCCAGGAGCTCTCCCAGGTCTCCCACACACGGGTGTAGGGTCCCAAGACTTTGGGCCGTCCTCGACTGCTTTCCCAGGCCACTAGCAGGGAGCTGGATGGAAAGTGGAGCTGCTGGGACAAGACCTTGCGCCCATATGGGATCCCAGCGTGTTCAAGGCGAGGACTTTAGCCACTAGGCCACCACACCGGGCCCCTGTGGATTTTCTTAAAACAGTTATTCTTCCTTGCTATTGAATTGTTTGTTTCTTAATTATTTTACTTATTAAAGATATTTGGCTGTTCTTACCAGATGTGCAGATCTTTACATATTTTCTCCCATTCTGCAAGTTGTTCCTTCACTCTGTTTATTGCTCGTTTTGCTATGCCAAGGCTTTTTAGTTTGATGTAATCCCATTCATCTGTTTTTGCTTTTTCTGGGTTTGCTTTGAGGTCAGTCATATCCAAAATATCATTGCCCAGACAAATGGGATACAGTCTTTCCCTAGTTGTTTTGAGTGACACTTTTTTTGGGGGGGGGGGGGTTCTTTGTTTAAAAGCAAAAGAAATGACAGATAGCATTTGGCTCCGAAGTTAAGATATCCTGTGTTGGGGTGCTTGGGTTCGAGTCCTGCCTACGCTTCCCATGCAGCTTCCACTGATGCACGGGAGGCAACAGGTTCGGATGCATGCACATCCCCTCGTCCACCTGGGAGACCTTAGTGGAATCTGCGCCTTGATCCTCTCTGGGCCAGGCCTGTCCCTCGTGGACATTTTGGCAGTCAGCTGGCAGATGCAAAGCACCTGTTGTTCTCACTGCTGCTCTCTCTCCTTCTCTCTGTGTGGCGCTCATTCAGTCTGTTTTCTCCTTCACGTCCCTCCCTCTCTCTGTTCTTTACTCTGTGTTTCAAATAAATAACCTTTTTTTTGAAAGAAAGAAATCAACTAAATAGGGGAAAGGGGTAAAGAAATTTTGTTAATGAAATGCCTTTTCATGTATTTGATTTTTCTTCTATTTTGAAGCTGAACAATATAGCATTTATTCGAAAAGTTAAAAGTTGAACTAAAAGCAAACAAAAATAACTAAAAGCAGCTTGTGATACTAGAATGAATCCTGAAACAAATGAAGGAATAAAACTACAAACGGTTTTAGAACTGTTAACAATATTGAAATATGGAATCATAAATCCATTTAATTCTTTTTTTTTCTAAATTTATCAGTTGTACCCTGATACCAGAATATTCTTGTTTTTAGAAAATGCACATCTGACAGAAGAAAATGATATGTATATATGTGTGCATATATGTAAGGGATACAAAAGCAAATGTAGCAAAATGTTTTTTAGGAAGTTATAAATATGGACCCAGCACCATAGCATAGTGGCTGAAGTCGTCGCCTTGCAAATGCCAGGATCCCATATGGGTGCCTGTTCACATCCCAGCAACTCCACTTTCTATCCAGCTCCTTGCCTGTAGCCTAGGAAAGCAGTGGAGGATGGCCCAAAGTCTTGGGACCCTGCACCCGTGTGGGAAACCAGAAACAATCTCCTGGCTCCTGGCCTTGGATCAGCCCAGCTCCAACAATTTGGCTACATGGGGAATGAAGCAGTAGATGGAAGATCCTTCTCTCTGTAAATCTGACTTTCCAATTAAATAAATAATTAAATCTCTTTAAAAAATGATAAAGATGAGCAACATTATTTGGAAGTTCTGTTTTCCCTGAGAGTCTTATATTAGTTTAAATTCATTATCTAAATAAACAGTTAAGGAAATACCAGATAAAACCCGCTGAAACTCACCTCAGTGTAAGAATGTCTAAGAGGTAGGAACCCTTTAGAATGTAAAGTGTTTTATATTGTATCTTCTCATCATTTTCTCCTTCGGATGAAGTTTTCGCCTTCACTTTTGTCTCCCGTGCCTGTTGGTGCTTGGCCAGAGGAGGTGGCGGAGCTAGTGACTGCAGTTCATGTTGAAGTTGAAAAGCAAATACCCACCCGCCTTTCAGCCTTCTGTAACTTTTCTTCAGTCATATTTTCTATAATTTGGAAGACACATTAAACAGTGATGAAGCATGACTTTGAAAATTATTTAAAGAAAATGTGAGGGGCCATTGTCATGAGGCTCTGTGTGGAGTGCTAAAATATATCTTTATTTTAATAATACGCTAGTGAAAGTTAGGCTGCTGAAACAGTTCATCTAATTGTTTGACACTCAGTGGCTAAATTTTTTAGTACTGTGGCATCTGTACAAACTTACCTATTTAATGTGATTGACTTAATATGGATGCATGAAGATATTTTCGTTCTATTAGACTAGCCTCCTCAGGAATTAGACAGTGAAGTTAGTGTCACTGTAAAGGGACAAGTAAATTATTTGTTAATATGAACTATATAAAGAATGCCTAAATCTGATTATTTTGTGTTTTAAGTATGTTTAATTCCATTGTTTGGGAAGAAGATAGCCAGAGGGTCTTTTCTAGTAAAAAACTTGATATGATGCTGAAAGCAACTGAATTGTGTACTTAGAGAGGTTATGATCTGATGATTTAATGGAAACCTAGAAAATAGGAATAATGATTATTTTCAGTCATTTTTCCTCTTACTGCAAAAAGTTTTGGAGAAATTGAGCACTAACTGCTATGCCTTATCTTAAATTCCTGAGTAGAAATACTTAATCAGAATGAACAATGTCATTTTTCTAGACTTAGGCAGAAAGCTGCTTTTTGCTATTGTACAAACCTCTAGCTACTCCATGCCCATCTCATTCCTAAAGCTAGGCCTAGTCTGAGTTGTATGAATCTTTTCCGCTTCATAGGTCGGATCATATCTCCATGTCTGTAAGAAAGTCTTCTATTTGATTAACATACTTTCTGTGATCATATAGGAAATCACTTTGGATTTGCTAGGAAAGAAAACATACTGATAAATGATGTCTAGTTGTGTGAAAAAGTAAACATTTATTTGTTTATTTAGAATGAGGGAAAGGGAGAAAGAAGTATCTCCCATCTAGCAGTCACACAGTTATGACTGAGCAAAGTCAAAGTAAAAAGGCAGAAACTCAACCCAGATCCAACAGGGAGAGGGGGGACACGCGGGCGTCAGCCAGCAGCATTGCCTCCCAGGGCAGGTGTTAGCATCAAGGTGGAATGAATGGAGAGCAGTTTGGGATGCAGACCCAGGCACTCTGATACCAAGCAAAGCGCCCCAAGCAGCGAATCAAACACTACACCAAACACGTGTCCTCTGATGCTTTACATCTGAGCAACTGCATAAACCGAATTAGATCTTCACATTCTAAAAAATATATAAATGTACCGAAGTTTAAATTGCATTTAAACATTAAACATTTTAAAGCCTTCTGTGACTCAGAACACATTTCAGGATCTTGCAGATATTTAAGGTCATCCTTTTCATAGACTTGCTCTTAATGTAATGGAAAAAGAGCTATATTGAATTTACAGCACACTTTTGTATCTGTAATGTTCTTACATACCTATTTGAACTATTATGTATTGAAGGGGAAAGTAATCTGTATCTCAAGAGATTACTTTTCATATATGACAGCTAAAGGTAAATTTTCTTAATCATCCACATACTTGTATATACAGAAACAAAACTATAGTACTTAGCCCAAGAGTCTTGATTCTTAAGAACAAAGTGAAAAATAATCTCCTCCAATGTAAAATAGGTTTTATTCATAAATAAAGATTCTTCCAAATAAATGGGCAACTTGGACAGGCAGTTGGCACAGGAGTTGATATTCTGCTTACGACTCCCACATGCGGTATTGGAGTGTCTGCATCACAGGAAGCCTCCACTTGAGATTTCTGTTTGCTGCTGGTGCACTGCAGGCAGTAGTGATGGCTCAAGTAGTAGGGTCCCTGCCACCCACATGTGGGACCTGGACTGAGTTCCAAGCCTCTGCCTTTGGCCTGGCCCGACCTCAGTTTTATTGTGGGCTCTGGAGAATGAGTCGTCAGGTAGAAGGAAGGTCTGTCTAGCCAGCTAACTCCCTCACTCTGTCTCTCCTCCTCTTTCAAATAAAGAAAAAGTAAGTAGATTTTTAAATTAACTTTCTCAGACGAGGACCTTAAAGAATTATATCTAATTACCTTTTGCTTACCATTTATATATAATTATTTTTAATTCTGTAAATCCAGTAATGGTGGTATTGCCTAAGATGGTTTACAGACATGTTATATTTTTAAATAATGTAACCCTATCATAAATTGTAATGGTGTCGTTAATTTAGCTCATTTTACTTATTTAGTGCCTGTTTGTTCTTAGTTTATAGTTGTTAGTTCTGTTTATAGGATGACTTGTACTTGGAAGTAATAAAACAAGGTTTCTTTGTAAATATTTATGGTACAGACCTTTTCCTAAGTCAGACTGCAACTCTTTCCCAATTAATTCAAATAAAATCCACCTAATCCTTCTTTTTCTCCATTTTAAGAGTATGTAGCACTGTGCTCAAGAAAATTTAATCTTGGATATTTATCCTGTAATTTGTAATTCATCAAAATTTTGTTAACTTCCATGTTACAAAGTGTGGAAAGTTTAGTTACCTAAAGACTTCAAATAGATGCATCTGGTATGGGGTTTCCTCACCATCCATAGTCTCAGGATCAAAAGGAATCATTAAGTAAATGAGCACTCCTTTTGAATATTAATCTTTACAGGAAAGTCTGTTTTTATTGATATATCTGAGTTTGTCTCTTGATAGTATGCATTAGTAACAAGTAGCAAAAGATAGAATATATTTGTTAATATTCTTAATGTTCACTCTTAAGATATTTGTTACGGTTCCCAAGACATCATTCTTGATCTTTGATGAGAATGAAGTTTACATGTCTTTAACTCATCTGTCCCCATAAGAGATGCAAATTTGGTGCTTTTTTTTTCAGCCCCCATAAAAAACACAATCCAGTCAATTGTAGTTTTCTGCTAAGCCAGATTGCCTCACAAATATTCATTACACTGTCATATTCCAAGTTTAAAGTATTATATTTGGTTACTCTGTAGTCAAAACAACCAAGCCATGTTCCAGACTCTTCTAGGACAAGAGCCCATTGCACTGTCTTTTTTTGTTCAGTGATGGCTTTCCTTTTTACTGGTTGGCAGATAACAATCCTTTTGCACACAAAGTAACAGGATTAGATTATTTGTAATAAGCCAACTAAAATCGGTTATCTTTGACATTGACATGAAGTATTGTAACGGAATAGAAGTGATGTTCTAATTATGCCTTGTGACTTTCTGTAGAGAAACACCCAACCCTTACTATTTGTATTTTTTTCAAATTTATAACTCTTTAACTGTATCCAAGATTTTACTGCCAGGAATGCAGTCAGACTTGAAGCTTTATTAGAGACCATGATTCAATCCATACAAACACATCCTTTAGCTCTTAGTTTCTGTTCAATCATTTGTACTGTCCAAAAAGTTATTGGTGCCATTTACAATTATTATCCCAAAATGTGAACTACCTTGGTATAACTCTCACAAGATTTATATTAGTATCTGTATGCTGCATGTAACCAAAAGGGATTGTTCCCAGATAACTTGTACCCTGACGTCCTGGTGTTCATGTACAGTCTATGGAAATGCTGTCCTCTTTCTTTCTGAGTGATGAGTGATGAAGGAGCTTCATACTTGACTGGGGGAGCTTAGAAATTGAGTATTCCTAAGTCACTCTGCCTTTCTTTGGCTCTCATTGCAGAAGGTGAAGTCACTGCTTTTGCTGTCTTGGATCAAGACCAGAAAGAAATTATTGATACCAACGGAGCTGGAGATGCATTTGTTGGAGGTACACACTCATTTATTTCAGCTTACTTATAAGTTAAACATTTTAACCCTTCTTGGTACCATATAGCCAAAGTTTATTAATTTACTAGCTTTAGTTTCTCCTTTGAAATAATGAACTCCTCATGTTCTTTTCACATACCATCATCACTGTGAGTATTGTGAGGGGTTTTTACTATACAAAAACTATGTGTTTGACAAAGATAATTTTCTATTATGTTTTACCCCAGTCATTTTCACAAGATTAATTGTATCTGTCAGAATATTGCATAAACAAGCTGCATCAAGTACAGTCGATAGGATATGCATAGCCCTGCAGGCTTAAATGTTAACACATTGTTGTTCTTTAAAACAAGTTGTGGTGAATATTAAATAGCATATTAATAACAAAAGATGATGTCTTTAGATTATGCCCTTGCTTTAAACATCTGTTTCTAAAAACAAATGGATAGTGTTTCTTATACTAAAAATGGTTAAACTTTTGTCAAATTCTGACTCATTAAGAACTGGCAAAATTTTCTAGGAGCTGAATCTTTTTGAGAAAGGTTCTTGGATGGGTCTAAATTGTCTCTGGTTAAGTGTGGTTAAGCTAAGTGGGGAGTCTCTGGAAAGTTTGAGTCCTGCAAGATAACCTATAGGGCATGTTCTGATCTGTGTCTTTCTCATTACATCAAGCAAAATAAGGTAAAAATGGTAAATGGAGCTGACCAAACCCCCTTTCCCTGAAGGATCCTTCTGTGAGAAACCTAAACTTATGTGGTGATTTTAGCCTAATGCTGTTTTTAATTTTTATTATTCCTAAGGAAATATTTATTTGAAAGATCTAGAGACAAAGGAGGAAGAAAAGGAGGGAGGGAAAGAGAGAGAGAGAGAGAAATAGAGAGGCCTGAGAGCTTCCATCTTCTGGTTTACTCTTCCAAATGATCACAATTGCAAGATCTGGGCCATCCAGTGTCAGGCATGAAGCACTCTTTTATCCTTGTCTTTTATCCTTGTCTCTTACATGGATGGTAAGGGTTGCTTGGACCATCTTCCACTGCTTTCCCAGGAACATTAACACACTACTGTCATGCTTGCATTGTGTTTCTTAGCTTTGAAAGCCTATATTGTTTCTGATGTTAAAAGGACTTTGTAGTTAATTTTCCTATTTGATATTCTATAAAAAAATATTTTATTCAACATTAGGCCATATTCTGCAATTCCTTAAGGAAATGCTGATAAGTTCCATGTTAGAAATTATTTAGACCAAAAATCTTAATTTAGGAGTTTTAAATATGTGCCCTGTATGTGCATGGTGTGAGTCTTGTGAGTCCCGTAAGCTCTATGAGACAGTCAGTGTTTTGTGTCCTTTGCACCCATCCTAGTTTCTAGGATGGTGACCTAGTGAGCCACCACCTCTCATCTTAGGGTTCTGGGCTTCCTGGCCCTGCAGTAGCAAATCCCCTTACAGACACCCAGCTACCTGTGTTTCTACAAGTACTTGTTAAGTACAACAATGGAGGACTTATTATCTGAGGATACTAGATTAGGAATAGGTAGCCACTGTTTAAATAATAGAGAGATCAATGATACATGTCAAAACAATTGGAATTTGTATTAAAGGATTTTCAGCCTCTTTTTAATCCCACTCCTATAATCTAGCTTTGTTTATTGTAATCCATTCACTAGGGAAAAAGAAAAGAGCATGTAGAAATGTGTCCACAGTCTTTTCTTAAATAAAGGGTCAAATAGTGAATAATCAGGCTTTAGAAAGCCACAGTTTGCATTGCATATTCCTGTTTTGTTTGCTGGCTTTTTATTTTGTTTGTTTTAGGTTTATTTTGTTTTGTTTTGTTTTTAATACAGCAACCTTTCTTGACTCTCTAACTATGTAAGAACAGACTATGGACTTAACTTGGCACACAGACAAGCATTTGCTGATCCAACACATCTCCAACATATCCAGGTTCTAAACCCTAGATTTCACTACACACTTTAAAAAGTAGAGAAAATCTGGCTGAAACTAGGCAGAAATTCATTGTGTAAGACCTCAGTTCAATAGCCATTTTTCATACTGTAGGTCTACCCTGATCTGTTCCCAGGATGGTCACAGCCTGAGACACTGGGTCATGAGATGAACACTCCAAGATCAATATTTGATGCCACGTTGAGCACATTCTGTTTCTCTGAGTCAAGGTGAACCATATAGCAATAACTAACTTTTAAATTGCACCTGCTGCCCATTGGTGCTGTAAGTATTATGTTAATTAATTTGCTATCCACAAAAATTTCTTGGAGTAGATTATTTTGAAGTGCAATTTGTTGATGGAAAAACTGCAGTAAAAGATACTGAGTACTATGATTGTAGTCTCCTAGCAAGGGGTAGCAGAGCCAGGAAACACATCCAAGCAGTCTGGTTCTTCAGTCAGTGCACTATACTTCCTTAAACATTAAAGGAAATCTCAGCATTAGAATTGAGACCCTCAGACCAACCTTTCTGGAAAAAACAAACAAGCAAGCAAACAAACTGGTTTTGCCAAAGAGAAACTTCTTCCTATTGCCTAAATGACTTTGTGTATGGAAGATGGGTTTTTGTTTTCTGCTAGGGTTCTGGAGACTGTAACCCAAGATTGTTGTATTAATGAGAGACTGGAGGGAAAAATAAGTGAAGGACTGTAGTCCCTGGTGAGTTCGAACTGAGAGCCTTTTGTTAGGTGATAGAATTGATTGCTAAAGAAAAACAAACAGCCAAATAAAGCGTAAGGTGAGTTGGTTAGCATGAACTCTGAATAAGGAAAATAACAACGATTTAATAGCGTCAGACTAAAATCCATCCGCCTTGGTGAATTCATCCTCACTGCAGATGGTCTTGTTAGTAGGAAATTTAAAAAAAAAAAAAAGATTCAGAATGAAAAACAGTTCCATGGGCCAGGATTGTGGCACCGCAAGTTAAGCCAGTGCGTGAGACATCAGTATCCCACACTGGAGTGCTTGTTCAAGTCCTGGCAGCTCACTTCTGATCCAGCTTAGTGCTAATGTACCCTGGGAGGTGGCAGATGATGCCGCAAGTACTTAGGTCCTTGCCAGCCATATGCAGACCTAGGTAGAGTTCACAGCTCCTGACTTAGACCTGACTCAGTCCAGGCCTGCCTGTTACAGATACTTATCTACTTTGGTCATGAATAAAGACACAGTGGCAACTTCTATATTTCCTGTGTGTTTTCTTTGTTTTTACTTCCCTGCCTTGTTAACATATCTGCTTTCTGATTGACACATTTTATCTTTAGATAGCTAATATATTCGTCCTGTTACTTTCAAGTTTTGCTAGACTGAGTATTTTTGTCTTATGTGACTTTGCATGTCTGTATTCCAGTTCCCTTTGTGATTCAACTTTCTGAAGGAAAGTAATTGACAGTTTTGGGATAAAGCGCCGTTCCAGTTTCCATGTGCTAGTGAGTTACATATCCCAGTACTGATGTCATGTATTCCTTTTAGCCAATTGAAGCACATTTGAGGAAAGAAAAAATTGAATATACATTTAGCCTGTTGTTAAGATGATCACATATCCAAGTACCTGGGGCCAGTACTTGTCTCAAGCATCCTACTAATGCAGACCTTGGGGGAGGGGGCGGAGGCAGTGACGGCTTGAGAGATTGGGATCCTGACACCCACATGCAAGATCTGTGGCAAGATCTGCAGTTGTGGGCAGAAATGAACCAAGAGCTCTACTGGACTTCTGTTTATGTGTTTATCTATCTCCTTTGCTTATCAGATTTTTAAAGACGTTGTTTAATGTGACTGCATCATGCATTTCCATATAAAATATTAAAGGAGTACCCCAAAGATAAATAAATTAAATTTATAGTTTACACTCAAGGCTTTAGTAACAGTGACAGATTCTCCTTAGCCTCCTTATTCTCTTAGAAATACTTTTTTCTCTTAGGCACTTTGTAACATTTGTTCTCCATTTGTCTGCTGACTAGCACTGATAGAACTATTCTTTGCACATCCTTCCTCAAAAACCCAAGTACTAGGATTGTACCTTTGGAAATGGAGACAATTCTGTAATCTCTAAGTATGATTTCCTCATTTCCCAGGTCAGGAGAAAATGTCTTCCTGTTGTCCTGCTGTGCTTTGCCACAGCAGGTCTGCCTTTTCATTTGGAACCTCTTTGTCACTGTCATAGTAACAAATGGAAACATTGAGAACATTTTGTGACAGGCACTGTCATTGTTCCCAGTGAAATCTCTTCCCTAGTGTCTTCTCAGTAAGTGAAACTGAGAAGAAAAATCATAACAAATAACATGAAAAGGAACCTAATCAATATGTTCCCACTGGGCTGTCAATACCAGCCTCTGTTAATCTAATATGATTTAGTTGTATGTTTTATGGCAGCTGAAGAAATAGGGTCTAGACCTACAAATCATTTTTAGACTGAAAGTGAATATCCCTTTGACAGATAATGTCCAGGATCATATATATAACCTAGATAAAAGATGAGACCTCACCCAAGGACCAGCATTCCTGGGTTGAAAAGCCTCATTAAGTACTGTTAAACACCGGCCCTAGCTTAGGACATTTTATTTTGGATGACAGTGAAGCAACTGTGCTGCCTGCTCTAGCAGGGAAAATGTATTCCCTAAAAGAGAGTTACCTGGGATGTGCAAGTAACTCTTAAAGCCATGTAGTAATCATAATGTAAATAATTATCCTATTCCTCACCTAATAAGAATGGGCATTAGTATTACTCTCTAATTCATGTTGAGTAAAGAACTCTGTTTTTTAAAAAAAAAATGTTTCCAAACTAAGGATGCTACTTACCCATCATATAGCACCTGTATGTACTTCTGAGCACCATAGAAACTCTTTAATTATCTTTGTATTTTTCTATATTCACCTGCTTTGTTCCCAAACCTTTATTCTTCCATTATTCCTGTTTGCTGCCTCTTTGTACTGTGTACAGTGAAACAGTATGGAGTTCTTGTGACTATTTTCTATTTTCTTCATCAACCCTTTCCTTGGGTCTCCAGTGTAGAAGACTAGAAAAATCATCTGGTGAGTGTTAACTGTCCTGTATGTCATACTTGCTTGCTGAAAGTCAAAAACTTTCATGTGATCCACCATCTTCTGGAGATTTACTTGACAATGACTAAGGTGACAGCTGCCCACTGTTAGACCATTGTGTATCAAGAATGCCATCTTTCCCTTCTTACTACCTCTAGTAGGCACCTTCTGTGTTTTATTTCTGAGGTGGAAACTGTTCTTAAAACTAGGAAAGCAAATATGGATTGACTAGGTCATTAGGAATGTTGAGAATCTCCAGGTTTAGAGAAGGGAAAACATATTCTTCTTTGCATAGGCATAAGATGCTGCATTTCATGCATTGTTGGGATTACACATCAGAAACACAGATAAGCCAAAGCTGGGCCAGAACCAAATTTTAGGAAATATGCCTATAATTATTTTAGGCTCCATTAGTTAACACAGGTAAAGATTATCCTTCTCCAGCCATGATCAAACAAACAATAGCCTTCACCTTGTTTCATGTGAGCTACAGGATAGTTTTAAAGTCAAGTCTGTAATTTCTCATAAACACGGATGTTCTCTCAAAGATCTAATACATCTAAGTGCATAGGGGAATTTAAAATACTTTACCTTCTAGGGAGTTGAATAGCACAGAAAGGATCTCGGCCACAAGGACTGTCATACCCCAGAGTTCACATGTGAGCTTTGGATTTTGTATATTTGAAGGTTATTAAGACATGTTATGATAAGAAAATTATGCTGATATGTAAGTATTTTATTCTGTCATGGAGTTCCAGGAGAAATGTCATAAGTAAAATTTCTGAAATTCATTTTCTTATCATTGTGAGGTGACAAAACAAATTTTGCCAGTTTCCTGATACAATGTATTAGTCAATCAACTAAGACAAATCTGAATCTTGTAAGGATCTTAGCTCCTATTCCATGGCCCCGCTCAGTAATTCTGTCAGTTAACCTTTGATGTGATGCTGCACTAATCACCTCTAAAATATAATGACCTAAATATTTGTTTGACCTCTGTGGATTGGCAGCTGGACCTAAGCTATGCTAGACAGTCCTTGTAGTACTGCAGTTTTGAGAAATTCAGTAATCTGCCCGAAGAGCACATTGAAAGCCGGGATTCAAACTCAAAGTTTAGTCCAAAAATTCTTACCTCTAACCATTCTACTCTTAATTCCCGTACATTTCTGTATCACTTTTATCTTCCTCTCCATGTGCGGAGAAATATGCAGCAGGATTTTCTAAAAATTGATCTAAAAACATGTGCCAGTTGATGGCCTAACAGTTAGTAGCAAAATTAAGGAGAAAGGGATGTAAACTAAGATTTTGTAAAGCCAAATGTAGCAAATCTGTTTATAACTTTAGTTGGTTATAATGGATTTTTTAATGTTCTTATATAAATTAAAGTTTTGTGACCCTATGTTCATCCCTAAAATCTCTTAGGTTAAATTTCAGCTTTCTATGACATCCAAAACTCTGGAAACCACTGATAAGCCATATTCTTACAATCCTATGAAATTGTGTAGCAATTTTTAATGGCATTAATATGAAGATAGTGGAGGCAGGTTGTGAGGTATAAGGGCTTCAACACTTCACTTGGGACACATGTATTTTGTATCAGAGTGCTTGGGACAGAGGCCACCTCCACTTCCCATCCATCTTTCCAAAAATATATAGCCTGGGAGATAGCAGTTGATGGTTCAAGTATTTGGGTCTCTGACAACCATGTGGGAGACTCCACTAGAATTCCTGACTCCTGGCTTCAGCCAGGCCCAACCCCATCTATTATGGTATTTGGGGATGGAAAATGCTTCTCTATCTATCTAGTGCTCTTTCTATATATGTGTATGAGTGTGTGTGTGTTTGTGTGTGTGTGTGTGGTGTGTATTTCTCTGTATATGTATGTGTGTGTGCATGTGTGTGTGTATATATATATATATATCATCACTCTGTTGCTCTTTCAAATGAATAAGAATAAATAAGTAAAACATCTAAGAGAAATAAGAATCAATGGTGACTTGTATGTTGATTAATTTGGAGTTCTCTATTAGCTACTTTATTCACTATAAAATCTTCTGAGTGACATCTTGATAAATGGGAATTAAAAAGTTCACAGAACAGTAAGTATGATGTGCTATCTATATTTTGTTAAAATGACCATATGTGAGTATGTTGTGTTTTTACCTACAAATGCATATAAAAATCCCAGGAAAAAACACACACCAGTTAACAAGTAGATATGCTGGGAGATAAGTGGTTGACATACTCACTTTTTACTCTATAAGTGTTACTGAGGTTTGAATCTTCTCATAGTGTGTTTTTAGTGGCATTGTCATTCTTACAGTGTCTAAATAAATGAAAATTGCATGTCACTACTGCTAATGGCCAGCCTTGAAACTAGTGGAAGTCTTGCCCATGGCAAATAAGTCATTAATCATTCCAAAGTATATAATAACTTCTATGAAATATAACCTCTAATATTATAGGGTTATTTAATAACAGCTGAGGTCTGAATAAAGCAAAAAAAAAAATTAGCGGTATGATTATCAAATTAAAAGCTGCTCAGGGCAGATGTTAATGGCACGGGAAATTATGCTGCCACTTGGGACACCCACACCTAATGCAGGAGTGCTTGTTTGTGTCCTGCACTTCTGCTGCTGGTCTACCTCTCTGCTGATGCATCTGCGAGCAGCGGGTGAGGGCTCAGTAGTTGGGATCTTGAAATCCATATGGGAGACTCAGATTGAGTTCTGGGCTCCTGGCTTCAACCTACCCCAGTTTGCCACAAACGTTTCTCTTCTCTTCCCTTTCCTTTTCTTCCCTTCCCTCTCTTTTTCTCTGTCTTGGCTTGCTACTCAAGGCCTGGGAAACAGCAACCAAAGATGGAGCAAGTGTTTGATCAAATGCAATTGGTAACAAAATTAGTTATGCTGCTTATGAATTGGGACATGAGCACAGGATCACATAAATAATAAGCTCTCTATCATCTCCTTAGTCTTACGGCCATGACTGTTCCATTGAGAATTTTGTCTTTCACTGCGTTAGAATATTAATACTACAGGAGTGTTTTTAAATAATATTTTGTGGGTTTTAATCTATTTTCAGTAGTAAAACTCTGTACAAATTAGGTCTTTTTAAAGACAATGAAATAAGAGAAAACAAAATCTCATTCAGTTCTGTCCATATATTTAGTATCCTTACCATCAAGTATGAAAACTATGGTCCATTCAGAAGCCCCTTGTGCTAAATAAAGGAAGTAAGATCCATAAAAACGTAAAATGACTCAACCAAGGGAACTAATTGGAAATTTTGGAGTTAAAAACCAGATAAGGTGTTTCATGATGTGATAATTACATATGTCCATAATTACAATAAAGATTGCCAGTTAAGCCTTGTGTTACATAGGTTTCTTGGAAGCATGTAAAGAGGCAATATCCTCTCCCCTGCCTAAAAAAATAAGTCAGTATTCTAAGTAGATAGAAGTAGGTTTTGGTTTTGTTTAGATGCATTTCTGGTTGTTAGGGGTTTTTTTTGTTGTTTTTCTTGACCAATAAGGAGAAGAATGTGCTAAGCATTTATTTGGGGAGCCACATCAAAAGATGGCATATTAGAATCTAACTTGAAATTTTGATATGATCTTGTATAGTATTATTCCACAAAGACTAATTTTTTGCAAAACAATATTTTATAAAGGACATCTTTTCTGTGTGGGAAAATTGCTGTTTGGTGATACTTTTTTTTTTAAGATTTTTTTGTAGGGGGAAAGTCAGATATACAGAGAGGAGGAGAGCCTGAGAGGAACATCTTCTGTCCAATGATTCATTCCCCAAGTGACTGCAACAGCCAGAGCTGAACCAATCCAAAGCCAGGAGCCTGAAGCTTCATCTGGGTCTCTCACATGGGTGAAGGAACCCGAGGCTTTGGGCCATCCTCGACTGCCCTCCCAGGCCACAAGCAGAGAGCTGGATGGGAAGTGGAGCTATCGGGATTAGAACTGGCACCCATATAGGATCCGGCACATTGAAGGCGATGACTTTAGCCGCTAGGCCACTGCGCCGTGCCATGTTTAGTGATACTGTTAAGGAGCTTCTGCCATTAGTTAGAGGCATTTTTAAGTTTGAGAGGGGGTTGGTTTTAATTCAAGTGCTGTATCCCAGGCTATATTACTGGAACATCACAAACTGCCACTTTTCAGCTAGCACAAGGAGGGATTAATAAGCTTTGGGATGATGCTGCTGTAGCTTTGGCACTGCCCATTTACCTACTTACTGCACAGAACTCCTCAACTGCTCACTTTGTGTTGTGAGTGTTGTCATAGCTGTCAAAGGAACCTCTGCTCCGAGCTGACTTCCTGCACAGGGCAGGCATGGGACCATCTGACACCACTTAAGCTACGGTTTGTCATTATGCAAACACATTCTAGCTTAGTCCTTATGCTGCTAGGCCCAGCAGCTTTTAAAGTTATCTCAAACTATACTGTTATTTTATTTTATTTTGTTGTTGTCCTCTTCTCAGAAAAAAAATCTGTTTTCCAACTAAGGGTCACAAAGTGTTTAGTTGGTAGTCAATATGAAGTCAAACAAAATGGAATTTTATTCACTAGACTCCGTAGGAAGTGAAGGAAAAAAAAAGTTTATATCTGAGTACTTTTCAGCAAGGGGAAACCATTACTTTGTCACATCTGGATATGCTAAGCTAGCCAAGCTGAAGTGGGAATTTCCTGCCAGATGTTGGTTCTTTGAGCAACCTGTGAACATCTAAACGGGGCTGTGTGAGACCTTGTTCAGAAGAGCTAAACCCACTGTGTCTGCTCCCTATTAGGAACAAACTTTATATGCCCCCACACCCCAAGACAGGAGATTGTGCAACCCGTGTAACAATATGTGCTCTTGTTAAATGCGAGAACATGAAAGGCCTAATTACGAAGGTACATCAGCCTCACAGATATTATAGCAAGAATGTACATTCCACTGATATGACCTCCCGAATGAAGACTGATGAAAGCTTTGTTTTATTAATGAAAAAAACCAAGACCCTGTCCCCCCACAGGTATTCCATGTCACTTGAATAAGGTTATGTTATGAAATCAGAGAAGACCAAAATGTGTCTGTAGGTATGAAGGAAAATAAAGAATCTGAGATGGCATGAAAATGATTAAATGTTTGTATCAACTTCCTGTTCCAGATACATAAGGGAATTAGGAAGTGTAATTTTCATTCCGAGGAGTTTTGCACATAAAGTAGAAACGTTTTATCCAATGGAAGCACAAAACATTTATAAGAGGGGAAAGCAAGACTTTCCACATGATCTCGCTGTATTTGTCATTCTCTGGAAGGGAAAATATTGACATTTACCAGACTGTTTGCTCCGGCTTTCTGATCTCCTGCAGTTTATTTTTATAACAACCTTATCGATGGGCCTCTTACCCAGCTCTCTAGGTTTAACTGAGTTGAGTCGATTTGTTACCACGGCTTCAAGTAGCTGTTACAGAACAAGCAAGACATCCTAATAAAGCTGTAAACGTGTTTCCTCAAACAGAGCATTGATTTTAGGTGGAGAGGGAGAGGCTGGTGCTTAGCACAGTGTCAGGGCAGATGAATTTCACTGCAGTTTTCATTGTCATCTGTCATGGCTGTGAAACACTAGGTAAAGCCATCAGAGGGTAATTAGGAGGACCAGAAACTTAACCCCTAAAATCTGTTAACCACTTGGGTCTTTGATGGCTTAATTAGCTCTTATTAAATTTTCCTTCTAATAATACTAGCCAGACACCTTTAATGGTGTTTTTTTGGATAGAATAAGATTTCAACATTGTGATTTCTTAAGTGTTGAATTTAATGGCCACGAGTTTTTCAGATATTTCTCACTGTAACACTTAGGTACCACTGTACCACAATAGATCTAAAACTGGTATAAAAAGTCTGTGATCTATATACACACAAGTAAAAGAAATGCATTTGCTTTTTTTTTTTAAAGAAATAAACCTTCAAGAAATAGTGACATAATTATAAAAGAATTCACAAGATGTATTTGTAGAAAATATTATTTAGTTAGCAACTCTATAGCACTTAAATTTTTTTGGTGCAACATGTCCTAGACACATAAAACTGTCAGTGTTGCCATTTATAAATAAGTTCATTAAAGAAGACTTTTAAGATATTTTACCTCACTTTTCACTTTAAGTTAGTCCTTTTTTTTTTTTTTGAAAGGCAGAGACAGGAGAGGTAGAAATTTTTCTTTCTGAGTATACTCCTTACCTGCCCTCAATAGCCAGAATTCGGCCAGGTTGGATCCACGAGCCTAAAACTCCATCTAGATCTCATGTGGATCACAGGAACTCATACTGTGCTCATTATCTGTTTTCTCCCAGGTTGCACATTAGCAGGAAGATTACTACAAAACTGGGCGGGGCCCGGCACAATGGATGGCCTAGTGGATGAATACTTGCCTTGGGTTTGCTGGGCTCCCATTAGGACACAGGGTCGTGTCCAGATTGTGTCTCAGCTGCTCCACTTCCCATCCAGCTCCCGACTTGTGGCTTGGGAGGGCAGTAGAGGATGGCCCAAAATCTTGGGACCTTGCACTCATGTGAGAGATCTGGAGGAGGCTCCTGGCTCCTGTCCATTATGGCCACTTGGGGAGTGGACCAGCCGATGGAGAATCTTTGTCTCTCCTTCTCCCTGTAAATCTGCCCTTTCAAGAAAAATATGCAAATCTTTAAAAAAAGAAAAAAGAAAATGACCAGCAAGTAAGAGCTTCAGCTAGGTTTCCCACATAGGTGGCAGAAGTCCAAATATTTTGTCATCTTATACTTTTCCCAGGCTAATAACAGGAAGCTGAATTAGGAGCAGAACAGCTGGGACATGACCTGGAGCACATGTGGGAGGCTAGAATTACAGGTGGGGGCCTTACCCACTATGCCAGTCCCAAGAGTTAATCTTTTTTTTTTAAAGGCTTGTTTTTTTTATTGGAAAGGCAAACTTAGAAGGAAAAACAAAGAAAGATTTTCCATCCACTGGTTCACTCTCCAAAAGACCTCAACAGCCAGAGCTGAACCAATCTTAAGCCAACTTCTTCCAGGCCCTCTTCTCTGTAGCTTTGATTTTCAAATAAATGAATAAACTTTTTTTTAAAAGATTATTCATTTTTATTACAAAGTCACATATACAGAGAGGAGGAGAGACAGAGAGAAATAACTTTTGTCTGATGATTCACTCCCCAAATGACCGCAATGGCCGGTGCTGCTCCAATCCGAAGCCAGGAGCCCAGATAATTCTCTTCCGTATCTCCCATGCAGGTGCAGGGTCCCAAGGCTTCAAGCCATTTTCGACTGCCCTCCCAGGCCACAAGCAGGGAGCTGGGTGGAAGGTGGAGGCGCCAGGCCCGAATAAATCTTTATTTAAAAAATTTTTGTTACATGAGAGTATACCACTATAGCTGTTTCTTATTTTTCAAAAGATAAAAACAAATGAACATTTTATAGTTGTAGTTAAATCCTTTTATTTCAAAACAGAATAGTTATGGGGTTATGATTAATATATCATATTCTATTTTGTATGTCCATTTCAGAACACCTGTGCAGGCATTGAATTCATTCTGTTCTGTTTTGTTTGCATCTACTGCTGTGTGAGAGAGCTTCTTCGCACAGAGGGCAGGGTGTACCAGGGAAGCCACTGCTTCAAAGCATTGTTTAATCTGACTCTTTTGCTTAAAAAAAATAAGAAACTCAGTTTATCTGTGTCAAATTGAGGAAACTTTTCAAATACACATTAAAGAAGACATTGTAACATAATATTTAATACATTCAGTTAAAAGGTGGGAGTTTGAAGCCTATATGGCCAGTAACTAACCCTGGGATTGTTCGGGCTTGAATGTGGCCCCCTCAGAAATTCTGGCCTTGTCAAGGTAATGGCATTCAGAGTTGGGGCCTGTAAGAGCCAGGAGGCCATGCACATTCCTTGCCCTCGATGAGAAGAAGGCCCTTATAAAAAGGGTTTCGTGCAATGCTGTTCTCACTGCTTCTATGGCCCTGTGAGGATATAGGAGGAAGACCATCACCAGACATCTGACGTTGGCCCCTTGATCATGGACCCTGCTGGCTCTAGAACTGTGATAAAATCATGTTCTGTTCTTTATAAATTACCCAATCCCAATACAAACCAGGCACGACAAGGACTGTGGACAAGTTACTGAACAGCTCTCTAAGCTTCAGTTGTCTCATCTATGAAAGTGAGGATAATGAGTTCCTACCTCACTGGATTTATTATAGAAGTTAAACGAGGTAATTTTTTTAGCGTTCAACCCGACGTATACCTAGAAATCATTAAGTGTTCCTTACTGTAAGAGACATCTCGAAGAAATTTCAAAAAAGAGCCAGAACAGGACAGGTTTTCTCTTAGAGCCAGAGCGGGTGATTCTGGATTCCAGTCAGTTCTCAGAGCCTCAGACACAGACATTTGTGGATGGCCACTCCAGTGCTTCACTCATTAATGCTGCTCACCTGCTTGGCTTGTCTGTCTCTTCTGGCCCCGGGAGCAGCTTCCCAGCCTGTTCATGCTTTACGTTCTGACTCCTGAGAGAGAAAAAACACTGGGTTAGCTCCATGTCTTCTTATGTGCATTGTTACAAATCAGACGGGGGGAGAACTATAAGTATTTTGCCTTTGGGACAGATGCCTACCCCCGATCCAGTTTATCATAAAGGTTGATTTAAATACGGAAGACATGTAAGCTCACCCCCATTCTAAAAGTACTCCCTGTATGTTCCACCTACCAAGAATACATGGGACATTACAAGAAAGAAACGTTAGGGCTGTTCTTGATCCTTCCTTTTCCTATCTAAACCTTTAGTGAGATTTTTTTTTTTAACTGTTACTTGAGAAACAGAAAAATAGAGGCAGACACACAGAAAACTTCCATTTACATATTCATTTCCCTCCAAAAACCCACAAAAAATACTCCAGGGCCAGACTGAGAACAGGGCCTGAAACTCACAGATACACAGACACCGAGGACCAAGATTTGAGCCGTTACCTGCTGCTTCCCAGGGCACGCGTTAGGTAGAAACTGGAAGCAGGAGCAGAACCAGCAAGCTCAAGCTAAGTTCCTCTGCTACAAGAGGGGAGCACCCCAGGCAATGCCTTAAACTGTAGAAAAAGTACCCACTCACTCTGAGTGCTTTTTTTCTTTCTTTTTTTTTTTATTTAAGATTGATTTTATTTGAAAGAGTAAGGGAAAGAGATATCCTCCATCTACTGATTCCTTCACCAAATATCCACTACAGCCAAGATTGGGCCAGCTAAAGCCAGGAACTCCATCAGGTTGTTCCACATGGTTGGCAAAAACTCAGGCACTTAAACCATCCCCCTTACTTCCCAGGTACATTAGCAAGGAGTTGGATCAGAAACTCTGACCAGCGCAGGAGTGTGGAATGCTGACATTCCAACCCACTCTGCTACAGCACTCTCCCTCAGTGACTTCCTCGGATGTGATTGTAGGGATATAGTTCAAGTTCTCGTACCCCAAATTCATCTAGTTCTATTTCTCTGACATGACTTTAGTTCAGGCTTGTTTTCCATGTCCTGTAGTAGTTTCCTAATTGATCTCCAACCACTCATTCTTTTTGGCAGTTTTTCCATTTTCTGCATGAAAGCAAAAAAAAAAAAAGTTTGAAATTAAATTTTTTTATTCCCCTGCTTAAAATCCTACTGTGACTTCTCATTGCACACAGACCAATAATGTAAGCTCCTATTGTGATCTAAAAACAATTGATGTGATCTTCTAACCTTGTATCTTTAATTCATGCCTCTTTCACCTTTCCCTGCATGCTTTGGCCATCCTGTTCTTTTATGCCTTGACACTTCACAAATGGAATTCTCTTTGCCTGGGATGCTCTCTTTAAGTCATCTCTAATCACCCTAACATAGTCTATTCACTGCTATTCTATACTGCTGCACAGTCCTTTTTCTTAATAGCACATTTAACACACTTTGGAAGCACTGTATTGCTTATTTACTTGTTTTTGTCTGTCTCTCCCTTTAAAATACAGACTTCAGGACAACAAGGACTACTTATGTCTTATTCACTCGTATACCCCCTGGACACGGCATGGTGCCTAGGAAGAAGTAGATATACTCAGTAAATATTAGTTAAATAAATGAGTATATTAGTCACATGAACTGCTGCAAACAGACTTGCCTCCCCCCATCAAATGAAAACCACTGTGGGCATTGTGTCTAGGAATGCGGTCATTGAAGAATGTTGTCAGAAGGGGTGGAGTGAATCAGGAAACAGCAGTATAGGCTATACTTAAACACCAAGCCACATTGATTTAAAATTAACCCATGCTAGCTTATGTCTGTGACTGACTCAGTAACAGAGAGAATGATGGCTTATGGCCACCTTTTCTTAACTGTTATTTAAAATTCAGGCATACACACACACGACACATACCAATTATAGATATACAGTGATATATAAGTTACAGATGTCAGTCATGATTTCCTGTAATTTGTAGAAGTTCTCCAGTAGATCACCAGATTGATTGTTGTCATTATTCTTAGTAACCCTAGCTCACACACTCCCGGTCTTGGATGTGGCTTGCCAAACTTCCAAGCGGAAGATCCAGAGTACCAAATATCAGAAATTTTTCCTGTGCTACATAGGATTTTTGCTCCCGTGCCCCTACTTCAAGCAGGAATGGGCAGTAAGTAGCTCTACTTCAAGGAAGGCAAGGAGAACCTCTGGGGAAGCCCAGTCAACATGAACTGAGTCTGGGACATATCCTGCATGTCACTTTCTATGTGTTTGGCTCAACTCTAAGCCACAGAATTGTGCTGTCATCATTCCCATGAAATCACTTGGTCTGTTTATTCTTCTTACCATTGTTATCTGTCAGCTAGAATAGTGGTTCTCAAACTTCAACATGCAGCAGAATCAGTGGGGGGACTTTGTCAAGACAGAAATTGCTGAACGCTATCCCACAGATTCTGATTCATGAGATCTGTGAAGGGCTTAAGTGCTGCCATGCTAAAGATCACAGTTTGAGAACCGTTCTTAGAGCATTGCATTAGACGCCTCTGCCATACCCTTTCCCAGAAGTTCATACTCCCCACACCTGCCAAGGTTAGCTGCTCAGCAGCACAGCCATTCATGTCACCTCTGCTCAGAGACTTTGGTTGGCTCTGTGTGGATTACATTGTACAGTTCATGTCACATCAAGCAATGTCCTTGTCATTCTGTGCCCATCTTGCCTCCGCTTCCGTGCCTCCAACTCATCTGACTTGTACTGTTTTCCACAAATGTCCTTTGTTCCATCAACAGGCCTTGCTTTTTCTTCTGCTTACAATATCCATTTCCTCTACAAAATGCTACTTGTTATGGACTCAGCTTATATCATCTTCCACAAAAGATTGCATTTTGATATTGCCAAACTAAGTCCTGCTGGTTTTTCTTTTAAAGATTTATTTCATTTTTATTGGAAAGGCAGATATACAGAGAGGAGAGACAGAGAGGAAGATCTTCTGTCTGATGATTCGCTCCCCAAGTGAGCGCAATGGCCGATGCTATGCCAATCCAAAGCCAGGAGCCTCTTCCGGGTCTCCCACACGGGTGCAGGGTCCCAAAGCTTTGGGCCATCCTCGACTGCTTTCCCGGGCCACAGGCGGGGAGCTGGATGGGAAGTGGAGCCGCCGGGACCAGAACCAGCACCCATATGAGATCCCGGGCGTGCAACGCAAGGACCTTAACCACTGTGCCATCGCGCCGGGCCCAAGTCCTGCTGTTTTTAAAGTATGCATGTAGCTTTCTTTCCTATAGCTAAAAGAAGTCTCAAGGACACACACTATGGGTTATCCATCTTGAAATCTTTGATATCTACTTTAGTATCAAACTTTTTAAATTTATTTTTATGTGAAAGGCAGATATATACAGAGAGGAGGAGAGACAGAGAGGAAGATCTTCCATCTGATGGTTCACTCCCCAAGCAGCTACAACAGCTGCAGCTGAGCCAGTCCGAAGCCAGGAGACTCTCCCAGGTCTCCCACACGGGTGCAGGGTCCCAAGGCCTTGGGCCATCCTCAACTGCTTTCCCAGACCACAAGCAGGGAGCTGGATGGGAAGTGGAGCTGCCGGGATTAGAACCAGCGCCCATATGGGATCCTGGCACGTTCAGGGCAAGGACTTTAGCCAGAGTACTTTTGAGATGTTCTGGTTTTGTTTTTTAATTTGCTTTTGTAAAATAAATAAATAATGGTATCATGAACCCAGTAAATTGAGATTTTCGACTAAATTTTTCATTTCTATCTTTTAATTAATTTTCCTCAAAAGTTATACAAAATAAAAATATCACCTTTGGAGAGCTTTGGGTCCTGCATTGTGGCACAGTGAGTTAAGCCCCTGCTTGCATACCAGCATCTTGTAACAGAGTCCCAGCTGCTCAGCTTCCAGTTCAGCTTCCTGCCTGGGTAGCCAAGCGCAAGATAGGCCCAGGACTTGCACTGCTGCCCTACTGTGGGACACTGGGTTGGAGTTCCTGACTCCTGCCTTGAACTTGGCCCAGCCATATCTGTTGCAGTCATTTCAGGAATGAGCCAACAGATGGAAGCTCTCTTTTTCTTTCTTTCTCTTCCCCTCTCTCGCCCCGCCCCTACCTCTCCCCATCTCATCACTTTGCCTTTCAAGTAAATAAACATTAATAATAATAATAATAGGGGAGAGAAAACTTTTACATGAACTGCCCCATGTGTCATGTGGCATAGGTGTGATGACTTTGTAGAATGTAAGCAATTTAAGCAGGCCAGTTTAAAGAGCTCATAGATAAACAGGTATATAACGAAAGATAGGAAATAAAGAATTTAAAGAAAAAGTAAGCATTTAAAAAAAAAAAGCTTGGCCCAGAAATGATTGACAGCAATTTTTTGTGTGAAGGGAGATGGGGAATGTATCAAGTTTGCTTTAATTACACGAGAATGCCTGTAAGAGCAAAGGTAAATACGTGATGACTTAGGTTACTGCTCCCACAGTTTCTCTTAATAACTGTGTAACTAACCTGTCACCATTCTACACGGTGGTTTGATATTACTCATATAGAAAGAACATTGATAACTTCATTGAATAAGCTTGGGTGGGGCCAGAGATAGAGGCAGTGAGGAAATTGTAAGATTGTAACAAGTGGGCTGGCAAACAATTAATTGGATGCCTTTAGCCGGTCCCCATGGATTAGAATAAAAGCTGTGGAGAATGCCGACAGAGCCCAAGGTGAGTCATGTAACTTTCTGAAGGCAACAAACACACAAAATTCCTGGAATTCGATAAGTGAGTTTGGGATATAGTATATACACTTTTGAACAAGCATTGTTTTTCTTTTTAAGTAAATATTAAGAGTTTTTATTGGACAATCCTTTCATTCATTCTTATCATTTTACACAAACATCTTGAGTTGGTGTGTGTGGTCTGTGTGCAGGGTGTGTACAGCAATGTTGTTGCTGAAAATGCAAATTGTACAGCCGCTTTGGAAGACAATCTGTTGGTTTCTTATAAAATGAAACATTTTTTCATATTATTCAGAAAAATAGTCCTTGGCTGCCCAAATGATTGAAAGCTTTATGTACATACAAAACCCACACACAATGTTTACAACAGTTTTATTCATATTTGACAACACCTAGAAGTACCTGAAAGGTAGGTCCTCCAGAAGATGAGTGGACACTCAAGCTGTGGTGTATCCAGATGTTGGTATGTATGTGATCTATAAAAAGAAATGAACTTTATAAAAGAGAGAGAAGAAAATACCCTCTAGATACTTAGCAGTGTAAACTATTATTGCATTAAACTATGCTAAAATTTTTGAAAAGAAATGAGCTGTCATGCCACAAAAAGACATGGAGAGACTAGTGGGTTAAGCTGCACCCTGTGAAGCCAGCATCCCATAGCAAAGTACCAATTTGAGTCCCAGCTATTCCACTTCCAGTCCAATTCTCTGCTAACAGACCCGGGCAGGCAATGGGATATAACCCAAGTACTTTGGATCTCTGCCTCCCACGTGAGAGACCCTGGTGGAGTTTCTTTCCAGGCTCTGGTTATGGCCTGGTCCAGCCCCGGCCATGCAGTTCTTTGGTTAGTTAACCAGCAGTGGTAATATGTCAGTACTGGCACAATACTTGTAACAAGTATCTCATGCTTGGGGGGAATCCCCAGTGCCTATAAAACTGTATCACATAATACTATGTTAATAACAATTTTAAAAAATAAAGTATTACTGGAGATTTCAAAAAAATAAATAAATAAATAAAATGCATTACAAATTCAAGGGCTAAAAAGGAAAAAAAAGCAAGTATCTCATGCTAATGTAAGATGTTAAAAATAGGGGAAACTAGAGTGTCAGGGATAACAAGGTACGTGGGAACTCAGTATTTTTATCCTTTTATTCCATAAAGCTGTTCCCCGCCCCCCAGAAAAAGGACTATTATTTTTGTTTTAATGTAACATACAAATGGAAAAATTCCTTCCATGTACTTCCCTCTGCCAGCATTTTGGGTTTGGGCTTATGTCTGTGTTGCCACCTTCAGTGATTTCATGATCCTGAGATGCTAAGTCACAGATTTGTATCTTGTGACCAGTCATAGTTCTTATCAGAATGCTTATTTTCATTGATAACAAGTGAACTGTCCAGTGAACTGAACAAGTGAACCGTGCAGTGGTCTCTTTTACTTAATTCTGTCAAGAATTCTCTTAACAGTCTCTGTTAGGAAAATATTAGTCATTAAATTTCCATTTCAGGGCCTAATGCAGTGACTTAGTGGCTAAATTCTCGCCTTGCATGCACCAAGATCCCGTATGGGTGTCAGGTTGTGTCCCAGCTGCTCCATTTACCATCCATCTCCCTGCTCATAGCCTGGGGAAGCAGAAGAGGATGGCTCAAAAGCTTGGGAGGCTCCTGGCTTCAGATTGGCTTAGCTCTAGCCATTGTGGCCACTTGAGGGGTGAACCAGCAGACAGAACATCTTCCCCTCTGTCTCTCCGTCTATAAATCTGCCTCTCCCATCAAATAAGTAAATAAATCTTTTTTAAAAAATCCATTTCTAAGGATGCCTATAGATTTACTTGTCACACAACACCTACATATGATTTCACTTGGGGGAGGAGAAAAGATTCTGCTGAGATTCCCTTGGACACTTGCTAAGTTACCTTCTCTCACACTGCCAGTATCTCCTTAAAAGTAAGAGGAGAATCTAGAAAATAGTTCAGAATTTTATATCCTTGAGGGATCTTCTAACTAGAGTGACCAATTTCACTGCACTTATACTGATTTTATGGAAAGCTCTGTCCCAGGTGGTTTCAATCATTAATGAACTCCAAGAGTGTAAGTGGAAAACTGTTAAGAGTAAAGCATCACTTAGCTAAAGCTCTTGAATGGGTTGTTCTTATTTTTCTGAGTAGATAAATGTCCTATGGGTTTTAAAGAAATGTTTGTTGACTTATAAAAGTGATGTTGCTTGTTGTAGAATATTTAGTTGCAGAGATTAGCAAACAAGACAAAAATAAAAACTCTGAGAACATCTTTTCATGTACAAATACACACTTAAAAAAAAAACTGAGGGGAAAAACTGAGTAAACACGTCACTGTAGTGTATTTCACAAATCTCACTGGAGTCTAAGAATGGAAGGAAACGTGTTCAGGAGTTTAATAAAGTCAGGGTTTTAAAATAACTTGTACATGAAGAAGTATTCTACTCTGCATTTCTCATAAATCTAAAAGTATTTGACAATAAAATAGTCTTAAAACAATAAAAACAGGACGAGTTATATATGTAGTTGAACATGAAGCAAAATACAACTGTTATGGAAAAAAATGAAGTTTAACCACTGCCAAAATGATTTCAGAGGAATAGTTCAATGACCCTAAAAGAATTAATAGAAAATATGGACTAGTATTTTATCTGATCATAGTGTGAAATATAATGCTAAAGTTAAATTCAGTAGAGAAAGTATTAAATAAAAGACCAATACTTCTATATAATAATAAAAAAAAAGACCACAGATGACTACTAAGTATTTTGAGTCTTACATAGACAAACTGGAAATTTCTCTTTTAAAGCAGTGAAATTAAGAAAAATATAACAAAGAAAAAATAAGTAAAAAATTTCATAATACAACTCACCAAATGAAGAAATACAAATGACCAATAGGCATAAGAATAAGAAAAAGTCTTCACCCTCTGTGACAGATTAATCAGGAAATTGAAACAAGATCCTTCTACCTTTCAGATTATCCAGTGCAAGTTTGTTAATAGCAAGAGCACCATTGGTAGTATGCATTAATCCTTTTGAAATAACTACTTGCAATGTAGACATAATCCTTGAAAAATTAAAATTACCCTTAAAGAAATTTATCCTTGGGGCCTGGCGGCATGGCCTAGCGGCTAAAGTCCTCGCCTTGAACGCGCCCCAGGATCCCATATGGGCGCAGGTTCTAATCCCAGCAGCTCCACTTCCCATCCAGCTCCCTGCTTGTGGCCTGGGAAAGCAGTCGAGGATGGCCCAAGGCCTTGGGACCCTGCACCCATGTGGGAGACCTGGAAGAAGTTCCTGGCTCCTGGCTTTGGATCGGCATAGCATCGGCCATTGCGCTCACTTGGGGAGTGAATCATCAGACGGAAGATCTTTGTCACTTTCTCTCCTCCTCTCTGTATATCTGACTTCCCAATAAAAATAATAAATCTTTTATAAAAAAAAAAAGAAAATTTATCCTAAAGAAATTAGGTATGTGCACAGTGAGTAGTGTCATAAAAATATTTATAAAGTTATTCATCACAATGTTATTTGTAGCAGTAAAAATTTTAGAGCAACCCAAAAAGCCTATAATAAGATTAAATAAATGACATTATATCCACATTTAAGCCCTAGTCTTTAAGAATATTTAAAGACATGGGAAAATGATCCTAATGTTCTTTTTTACTGCCAAAGTAATGCCTGTTAATTGTAGAAAATATGACGAGGATATGTGCGTATGTGTTTGTATATCTGTTTCTAAAATGAGGATAAGTAGGACTCTTGCTCTAATCCTCCAATTCCCATCTCTGGGGCAGCTCTGCTTTTAGTTCCTGTTGAATCCATCCATAAATATTCTATGCTTGTACAAGTTTGTGTATATATATATATATATGTATATATATATATATATATTCCAGTCTTTCATCAAATAATAGTACAATACTATGCTTACTGTTCTTCTAGATTTTTCACATACTCCTGTGTTGATGATTGTTCCATAGCAGCACATACTAACTTGACTGTTATTCCATTACTTGGATTTAACTATTCCCATACTCTAGTTGGCAGCTTGTTTTCCATATAACTTTGATAAGGAGAAATGTGATAGATATCATTTAACAAAGCAGTCAACCATCACCAGTCACGAGACAACACTAGCTACGCCTGGATGGAACACCCTGAGAGGGACTCCTGTGATGTCCCAACAGAAATGTTAACCCATAGTCCAGGGACAGGTGTCTGACACCTTGCTTGAAAGGCTCACATCCCATGACAGAAGCTGCCTTGGTTCAAGCCTCTGCTTCGCTGTCTCTTCCAACTTCCTGCTAACGTGTGTCCTGGGAAGCAGCTGGTGATGGCTCAGGTATCTGGGTTCCCTCCACCCACATGGGAGACCAAGGTTGGATTCTGAATTCCTGGCTTCATCCTGGCCCACCTTGTTCGGGACCTTTGAGGAATAAATCAGTAAATGGAAGGTCTCTTGTCTCACCTGTGTTTTCTGTGTCTTTGTCTCTCTAAATAAATTAATGTTAAAATCTCAAGTCTGAGTCTAATTATGAGAAATATCAGAAGAACCCAAAAAGGGTAACATCTGCAAAGGAATGTAGCAGACTCCAAAAACTTGGAATGTCAATATCACAAGCAGTGACCTCATCTACTGCATCATAACACCAACCTCTTGTTACAGTTTTAACTTGGATTTTCTTTCATCACTACTGAAGTTGAACAACTTATATTGCTCCTTAATGCCCATTTAGCAAACTTTAGCTTTGTGTGTGCACCTGTCTTATATATTATGAATACTAACCCTTTAGAATCATTCAGAAAAAAGTCACAGTTTGTTTTTTCCCCTTTATTAAGCGTTGATTGGTTGATCAATTCATTGACTTGAAATGCAAAATTACAGAGAAAGAAGAGAGACACATACAAACAGAGGTCTTCCATCCACGGGCTAACTTTCCAAATGGCCATAATGGTCAGGGTTCAGCCAGCCTGAAAAGTCAGGAGCCACGAGTTTCATCTGGGTCTTCCATGGGGATACTGGAATCCAAGTACTTGGGCTGTCTTCTGTTGCTTTCCCAGGAACAGTAACAAAGAGCTGGATTGAAAGTAAAGCAGCTGAGACTTGAACCAGCACCCAAATGATATGCTGGCATCCCAGGCAGTGACTTAACCCAAGGTACAACACAGCACCTCTTCCTCTGCCTCTGTAAGTGCCTTTTGAGGGGTAAACATTTGGTCTACAGGTAGAAACCCACATCCCATTCAGAGTGCCTGGGTTCAGTACCTACCTCTGGCTTCTAACTCCACCCTGCTCACAATGGACCCTGCACTTAAATGAGAAGCCTGAATTGCATCCCCAACTTTGCTAGTCCCAACTAATGCAGACGTTTTGGGAGTGAACCAGGGAATGCTATCTCTCTTCTCTCTTTCTCTCTCTTTGCCTCTCAGATGGCGAAGTAATATTTTAGAAAGTAACAGCTATTTCCAGCCTCAGGGAGAATTACAGTATGCATAGTTGACCTTGGAGTGCATGCGAAGGTCTGGACCTCTTTGGTAGCTGATGTCTGTGTGAATGACAGCATGCCCAGTTGCCCACGAGGGACATAACAGCCAGCTTATCCAGGCCGGCAGGATATGTTGCGTTCTTCATCAGAGGATAGAAAGAACAGGTTTCCTTGCCAAGCTTTCGTTGCCAAGCTTTGCAGCAAGTGTCTGGGCCTGTGGATTTACTAAGGTGGGTTTGGTCAGCCGATAGACCATGGAAAGATTCTCAACCCTGGTGCAACAAAGCCAACAATATCTCAGAACCATCAAAGCCACTCAAGTAACGCCCTCAAAACCACTCTTCCCCACATTGGGGTTTCTAAGACACATCAAATGACTGTCCCTCATCCCCAGGTACTGATGTAGCTTGAGAGCTAGGAGTGCCCTTCACCCCATTCCCCCCTGTAGACAAAGGAGAAAAAAAAATTGAAACATCTAACCCACCCACCTTCATTTATACATCAACCCTCCCCACCCTATGCGGAGACTCACATGGCCATGCATCCCTCTCAACTATGTAAACAATGTTAAAAATCAAATTTTAAAAGATCAGCAGGTTTGCAGTGTACACAGTAGCATTATAGCCAGCAGATGAAGCTGCAGCCTGTTATACCCATAGCCCGTATGGGAGTGCTGGTTTGAGTCAACTGCGTTACTTCCAATCTAGCTTCCTACTGCTGTGTCCTGAGAGGCAGCTGATGATGCCTCCAGTGTTTGGGCCCCTGCCAGCACTGTGGATGGTGGTCCAGGTTGCTGGTTTCAGCCTGGCCCAGCACTGGCTATTGCAGACATTCAGTAAGTGTCTCTCCTGTTCTCTGCCTTTTACATAGATGAATATAAATAAACATTTTTTTGAGTGTTTAAAAAATTCTAGGCAAAGTAAATAAGTACATCTTTTGAGAAGCAGAAATTCTCATTTTAGCCCAGCTGAATCTTCCAGTCTTTTGATTTATGGTTTGCGCTTTGTATGTGTGCATTTATTATTAAAGAACTTATTCCTACTACTAGATGATAAAGATATTGATACTTATTGTTTACTTCTAAAAGTCTTAGCAGCTTTGTGATTCACAATTCTTAGTACATCTGGAATTGGTTTGTAAAAATGTGGAATGAAGTCATTTTATTTTTCTAAATTGAAAACTTGTTGCCTGAATGTTGCTTTGCTAATAAACCATTTTTTCTGCATGAGTCTGCAGTGCCAATTCAGTTGTAGTTCAAGTGTCCCCATTTGTGTAGATTGCTCTGCACTGTTTGTTTGCATCTATGCCAATAAAAACTAAACTTCTTATTAAAGATTCACATGTGTGTTGACTCTGGCAAGTCCCACTCTCAGGAGTAACTGGCTGTTCTTGATCCTTTGGTTTTTCCACATAAATTTTATTTTTGTAAAGATTTATGTACTTCATTATTTATTTAAAAGGTAGAATTTCAGAAGGAAAGATCATCCATCCATCCACTGGTTTGCTCCCCAGTTGTCACAACAGCCAGAGCTGGGCTGGGCTGAAATCAGCAGCCAGATACTCCATCCTGGTTTCTCATGTGGGTGTCAGGGCCCAAGCAGATGGACTGTCTGCTGCTTTACCAGCTGCATTAGTAGGGAGCTGGATCGGAAATGGAGCAGCCAGGATTCAGCTGTCAATCTGATATGACACGCCAGCATCACAAATAGCAGTTTAACTGACTGCACTTGAACCCTGGCCCCTCATATAAATGTAAGAGTTAGTTTATCAAGTTCCTCAAAACCTTGTGAGCTGGTAATTGATTCCGCTTTAAATATGATTTCATATCCAAGTAACTGACATATCTCTCCATTTTGAGCCTTCGTAATATATTTTTTTGATTAAAATATTTAATTTTCTTCGCTGGAGACTATGTAGCTTGTGTTGCTTTTGTATTTTTTACCAAGTAACATTTTCCTGACAGGCTGCTGTTATTTCCACATAAATAATTGGGCTTGTATATTTTTCTTATATCCAGCAATCTTACCACACTCTCTTGTTTAGTTCATTAGTTCAAGTTATATGGAGATTTTCTATATACAAAGTCCTCAGATGTATTTCTTCCTTTGCCATTCTTAAACATTTTTTTTTACTTTTTTATTATTATCATTTTAGGATACAGTTCCATAGACCCTGGGAGTCCCTTTAGCCCTCCCTAATTCCCTCCCCGCTCACTGAGTTCCCCTGTATCACTACCATAGCACAGTTCCTCATACACAGTCGTATGTCCATCTTACAGCTCCCATTGGCACTGATTATTATGAGAAATAGAACTGTGCATTTAATTAACTTCCTAATTCTACTGTTTTATTTTTTGCACATTTTCTATCATACTGAGAATTATTTCTGCAATCCAGAGGTATTTTTCTCCTTTGTTTCTGAAATATCAACTGAACAGGCTCTTGGTGAAAGCTGAAGGGTCATTATAGGTATAACATGGGTGTTCAGGAAAGCTGCTGTGGTGTCAGATTTCAAAGATATGTTACTCCATCTATTTCACAGTATTAGTTTTCTCTAACTTTTAAATTATATGGCTTAAAATCCATTTTTAACACATCTGCTTTCATATATATTGCCAGGTACGCAAAGTACTATACTACCTAGATATGTGTAATAATTTAAATTAAATATAAAATGAGGATTTAGGACAAAATATATATAACTAAATACATATGTATATATTCACAAAAATCCTTTGAAATATTTTAGTTCTATAAAAACATTGTTCTGCAGTATGTGTAAAAGGTGTCTGACAATATGTATTTTTTTATTTTTTTAATATATTTTTATTATATTTTTGACAATCTTTACATAGTTAATTAGGATAAAAAGGTTCAAGGGCTACAGGAAAGTGGGTAAGACTATTATTTCCATATTGTTTCCTTCATGTTCAAAGGGGGGTATTAAGGGAGAAGACCCACCCAATTTCCCACCCTCCCCAGGTCCCGGATGTAGGGTATGCTCCGAGGGTCTTGCTCAAGTGGTTTTGATAGTTCAACAGTTATGAAATGCTGCCAGTCTTGCCACTCCAAGCACTATGAGGTCTTTGAAGAATCCACTGATTGACATAGTCCATCATAGAGTCTTTGTTTGCCCCGTATTTCACTGCCAACCTATAGCTGAGATGGTGTCTGACAATATGTGAAAACGTAAAGCTATTGTTACTGGCATGTATTTATGCTGTATCTTTGGTGAAACAATTTCAGAACAATACAATATATTGATGCTTGCAAAAGTGAATTATTAAAATGACACTCATCCAAATTTATATTTTTTATAAAGTGTGACACAGTTTCTTATGTCCTGACCACCAGAAATGCTAATTCAAATTGTCTTTTGGCCCCAGCACAATGGCCTAATAGGCGAATTCTCTGCCTGCCAGAGCCAGTATTCATATGGGTACCGGCTCATGTCCTGGCAGTTCCACTTCCAATCTGGTTCCCGTGGAAATAGTAGAGGGTATCTCAAATCCTTAGGCCCCTACACCATATATAAGATCCGGAAGAAATTGCTGGCTCCTGGCTTCAGACAGGCCCAACTCTGGCCATGAGGGAGTGAACCAATCGAGGAAAGATTTCTCTTTCTCTCTTTTAAGATTTATCTTTATTGGAAAGCAATATTTACAGAGAGAGGAAGAGACAAGGACAAATATCTTCCATCCGTGGATTTACTCCCCAAGTGGCTACAATGGCCAGAGCCAAGCTGATCCAAAACCAGGAGCCAGGGGCTTCCTCTAGGTCTCCCACACAGGTGCAGAGTCCCAAGGCTTTGGGCTGTCCTCGACTGCTTTCCCAGGCCACAAGTAGGGAGCTGGATGGGAAATTGAGCAGCCAGGACATGAACCAGTGCCCATTTGGGATCCTGGCACATGCAAGGCAAGAATTTAACCACTAGCCTATAAAACTGGGTCCAAAACGTATCTCTCTCTCTCTCTCTCTCTCTCTCTCTCTCTCTCTCTCTCTCTCCCCCTCTCCCCAATCGATCTTTACAATAATAATTTTAAAACTTTAAAAAATAATAATGATGAACAGGAAAAGCAGTAGTAGTGAACTGTTGATTCTATTGATGGTCCGCATGCTGATGAAGTGTCTGGAGATGCAGAATCATTGCATTAGGGGTTGCTTCATTTCGGAACCGTTAATGTACTCCAACTGTGGATGAGGTCTGGGGACTGTACTGAGGTGCAGTCTGTTTGTGTGGTCTTACATTGTTTGTCTACAGATGGCTTCTCGGGTGCAAGGCAAGAAATATTTGCTATTGCAATGAAGAAATAGAAACATACCTTGATCAAGTGACCAAAAATAATATTACCAGTGAGTAGCAGAAGGACATGCAGTATCTCTAAATATGGTACTCTCAGATGAACACCACATGTATTTTTTAAAGATTTATTTGTTTTCATTGGAAATACAGTTTAAGGAGAGGAGTGTTGGTTTACACTCCAAATGGCCGCAACAGCCTGAACTGAGCTTATCCGAAGCCAGGAGCTAGGAGCATCTTCTAGGTCTCCCACATGGGTGCAGCTCCCAAGGCTTTGAGCCATCCTCAACTACTTTCCCAGGCCACAAGCAGGAATCTGAATGGGAAGCAGAGCAGCCAGGACATGAACTGAAACCCATATGGGATTCTGGGGCTTGCAAGGTGAGGATTTCACCACTGAGCCATTGAGCCATTGCACCAGGCCCCACTATACATATTCTGGACAGAAACACATAATCTGGTTTAATCCTGAGGAATTATAAGACAACCCCTAAGTGAGATATCAGTGTATTAAAAAGAGGCCAGGGACGTGACTGTATTCTTCCAAAGGATGATGCTGTGGCATAGCAAAGTAAGCCGTTGCCTGCAACTCTGCATCTGTATGTGTCCTGATTCAAGTCCTGGCTTCTCCACTTCTGATCTAGCTCCCTGCTAATGTGCTGGGGAAAGCAGCAGAAAATGGTTCAGGTATTTGGGTCTCTACACATACATAGGAGAAGCAAACAAAGCTCAAGGCTCCTGGCTGCAGTCCACCCCAGCCCTTGCTGTTCCACCATCTGGGTGGTTAACCAGCAGAAGGAAGATTTTCTCTCTGCCTTCTGTAACTCTGCCTTTTGAATAAATAAATGAATCTTTTAAAGAAAACATCCATGTCACAAAAGTTAAAGAAAGACTAAAGAGATGTTCCAGATTAAAGATGACTAAAATGACATAATAGCTAAATCTTAGGCTAGATTCTATTCTGAAGGGACAAGTTGTTACAAAGGACATCACTGAGTAATTGACAAAATTGCAGTATGAGCAGATTAACAGACTTGATAGCCAGATTGTGTCTGTGTGGGAGAATGGCTTTATTCTCAGAAAAGACACACCAAAGTATTTCGAGTTGAAAAGCCATGATAAATGTAACTTGCTCTCCAATAGTTCGCAGAGGAAGAATTGCTTGCAAATGAAGCAAAATGTTAACAATAAGTGCATCTGGTAGAGGATATGCAGGTGTCTTTTGTGCATTTGTATTCCTGTAACATTTGGCTAAATTTGAAATTCTTTTCAAATAACATTTTTAAAAAATATACTTCAGGCACTTGATAATTGAAAATCTAAGCTTACATTGGGAAGCATTGTGCTGCATGAACTAAAGCAGACACAAAAGAACAAACGCGCACTCTTCCTTACACAAGGTCCCTAAAGTAGGCAAATTCATGGAGACAAAAGCGGGAACAGCAGTTACTAGGTACTGAGATAAAGAGTGGTAGACTTTTTGCTTAATAGGTACAGTGTTTCTGTTGGGATGATAAGCAAGTTCTAACAACATATCAAGATGATCTTTGCATAACCTTACAAATGTGCTTAATGCCAGTGAAGTCTACATTTTTAAATGGCAGAAGTGACAAATGTCATATATATTTTACACAATACTATCTTGGTGATGTTTATTCACATCATGAAAGATTTCGGCAAGGCTGTTTCAGTATAAGCCCTCTTGGTTTAAACTATTTGATGCAACTTTGAAGATTCGTGTTAGCTACATTTTGAAGGTTGCCCACTTATAACTGGCTATGAAATAGCTGTAATTCATATTAGTTGGTTTTTAAAGCTAGATCATTGAAAATGGTATTCCCCTGGGGCCGAGTTCTTAGCTGTTGTCAGCATCCAGGTTTTCCCCTTGTCAGAGCAAATGACACTTCAGAACACTTCACTCCATCCGTCAGCTGCTCTTCTCTGAAGGAGGATGCGGGTACTTGGGCTCCACAAAAATATTTCATAAACATAAGCTTTTCTCTTTCTCACAGAGATCATAGCAGCAGGAATGAGGAAAACAGCTGTTGCTTGTAAGGCTTCTCATAACCGTGTTTCCATTGTAAGCTGATCTGACTCTGAATCTGGCATCTGCCCCATTCGCTGTGTGGGCTGTGAGCGTATTAGACGCACCGTTTGGCACAAAGCTACCATTGACCTTTGACTGTTACCTGAAAGCCCAGTGATAAAATGCTTTCACATAACCTCCTGAGAGAGTGATTTCACAGCCTAAGCAAATGTCTTCAGAATACATCATTCTCCTAACTGAATTCATTTTATCCTTTGGTCAGGAATACTTATTTTGTCTTCTACGGAGCAGTCCCCAAATCTGCCTGGGCCAAGTCTGTGTGGTCAGAATGGTAGAAGAGGAAGGACATATATCTCTTGTAATGTTCTCTGCAGGTCATTATAACACAGCCTTGCAATTAACCTTCACCTCCTGCCCTCCCAGGCTCTGGCTGCCCCATGCCTAGGGGAAGGCAGGAAGTGTGGGTGGAAAAGAACAGTCTTTCTTATCATCTGTTCTCCCAGGTATTTAACATCTGTTCAACACTTCTGCCGTTTTTTTTTTTAATTCTATTTATTTAGAGACACAGAGAGGTAGGCAGAGATCTTCTATCCATTGGTGTACTCCTTGAATGCCAACAAAAGTCAAGACCATGCCATGTCAAAGTCAGGAGCCTGGAACTCAATCCAGATCCGCCACATGGTTGGCAGAGATCCAAGGACTTGAGTCATCTGTTTCCTCCTAGTGTGTGCATTAGCCAGAAGCCTGGACTGCAAGGAGGGTAGCCAAAACTTGCAGGCACTCCATGATGGATTGCATTGCGGGCTTCCAAACAGGTGTCACCATTGTTAACTTGACAAAAGGACTCTTAATGCACATCCAACGTTTGCCCACTTTTTTATTGGATTGTTTCCTCTGAAGGAGGTTACAAAAGCTTACTTTTAACAAAGTCCAAATTAGTTTTTCTTGTGTAAAAATTTGTAGTCTTTTTTAAAGTTTGAATTAGAGAGTTACAGGAAGAGAGAGAAATCTTCCATCTGCTGGTTCGCTCCCCAGACGGCCTCACTACTCTGTGCAAGGCCAGGCGCCAAGAGCACCATCCAGCTCTCACGCATGGGTTGGGTAACAGAGGCCTAGTTGGGGCCACTTCCCTCTGATTCTCCAAAACTGTTATCAGGGAGCTGGATTGGAAGTTACACATGCAGGACTTGAATGGGTTCTTATTTGGGATCCTGGCAATGCTGGCCCAGGAATACAAAATCTTATCCCTTGTGTTAACCACTAGACCAGATCTTATAACTCTTGCCTTATTCTCGATCTTAACAAGAAAACTTTCTATCCACTTGTAAGAATGATACTAGTGGTTTGTCTTAAGTCCTTTCGTCAAGTTAACAAAGTTCTCTCCTATTCCTAATTTAATGAAAGTATTTATTGGGAATGGACTTTGGATTTTACTAAATACTTTTTCCGTCATCTATTAAGATAATCTTGCTGTTGTCTTAGGTCATCTGATAAATTACATTGATTACTTTCAGTCTTAAACTTGTATTACTAGAATAAACCTCACATCGTCATCATAATTTGTTCTTCTTTCACGTGTATTCATGCATTTGCCCGGGTGACTTTTTGTTCTTTTGGTCTGTGCTGGGCTGGTTTGAAGGCAGCATTGGCGTCCGAGGCTGAGTTGAGATGCATTCCCTTCTCAGTTTTCTTGTAGCATCAATATTTTCTTCCTTAAATATTTGGTAGAAGCCCTCAGACATCAAGTCTAAACCTGTAGTTTTTTTGATGGAAAACTTTTAAATACAAAACAAATATTACAGGACTGTTCAGGCTATTCAAGTGAGCTTTGACAGTTTGCGTCTTTCAAGAAATTTATTCTGTTCACTGAAATTGTCAACAGTGTTGGCTTTCATTGTGAGTGCTTCCTAATTGTCCTTTTAATGTATGTATTCAATGTCATTTAAATAAAATATAGATTTAATAGTAAATTTAAATAGAATTTGCTGTGTGTTTAATGTAATCCATGCTTCAAAATTATCCTTTTAGTATAGATCTATGTGGTACATTAATACAGAGGATTCATATTTAAGATGAACTTGATAAGGACGCCACCTCTGTGATTCCTGATGTGGAGCATTTGTGTTTTTTGCTCACTCACCAGCTCTGTCCCTCCCCCACCGAAGACTGTCAGTGTTGACCAACTGCTTGGCTCACACCTCTGGCTGTGCTGCAGCCTGGTCTGTCTCGTCAGACCGCAAAGTGCAGAAGTTTCATGTTTTCCCTCCTGTGTCTCCCCTCATTCATGAGTTTTCTGTACCTGATGTACACTCTCTGGAATTTTGATTTGTATATTTTATCTTTGCTTTTATATCTGAACGAAAAATAAACCTAGTTCCTTTGAGTCTCCCTTGGGTAGGCACAGATTAATTATGTCAAATGGATCCGTGATGCCTGACTACAGAAATGATTTCACTGTTGACGTCTGGGAATGAAAGGGAACTGCCATGCCTTCACGACTTTTCATCTCAAAGTTGTACTCAGAGAGACATGCAGATGATGCAGTGCTGGCCATAGACCGGAGCAGCAGTGCCCAAGGACTTCTAGTCTCAAGGGAATTGGCAACTTATCAGGTTAGGATTAGAAAGACCAGATTGGCCTGACGGCCATTTGTCTGTCCCTACCTGAGGTCTGTAGGGGAAATGTGAAGGGAGGGCTCTGCTGTTTTGGGGACCACCTTCTTAACCCTGGAGGATTAGCATTCTCTGTCCCGGTTGGAGCAAGAGTTGGGTACTTGGTTTTTTGCTCTTTCTGATGTTTCTAGTGCTGTTCCACAAAACTCACGTTCTTCCTTTTCATCTGTTTTTCCAGGATTTCTGTCTCAACTGGTTTCTGATAAGCCCCTCACGGAATGCATCCGCGCAGGCCACTACGCAGCAAGCGTCATTATCAGGCGGACAGGCTGCACCTTTCCCGAGAAGCCGGATTTCCAGTAATGGAAGAGAGAGGAAAAAAAGCAAAACCCAAGCCCCCAGCAGGAGTAGGACACTGCCCTGATTGCTTCCCGAGAATTCCCACATTAATAAAGGAGAAAATTATCTGCCGTCGCTTCCCACCATAATAATGTTCATTCTTAATTTAGAGGATACAGGAAGGCTCCCAGAACCTTTAGACTGTCAGTAACCTACAATATGGTGTTAATTTCCATTAGCTTGTTAGAGCCTTCTAAATGTCAGTTAGACAGGAATATAACATTTCAATGCAAATTTCCATTTCATTTTCAATTGCTTTGTAAATTTGTGTGTATTTAGTAAATTGATCTTTTTTTTACATTTCTGCTCTGAATGCAGGCGCAATTTAATATGATAGATTTTTTTAAGGGAATTAATCCTCACACAGCAATCTTTAGCTTTTTATATAAATACATTTAATCTAGGTGTGTGTATGTAGATCCGCACACAGGTACACATATACAGACAAATGTACCTCAAATATGCATATAAGTGGTCAAATAAGGTACAGAAATACTTCTATTGCCAAGCTATTCCAAATAATCTCTTCAGTATATACTCAAATATGTAAAGAAAAAACTGCATAATTAAGTAATCTGCCAAATTTTAAGTGATTATATTCAAATCAAAATCTTGTTCTCTAATTTGATATAAATAAAACTTTGTCATATAGGAGGGGGTTTTTTTGTTTTTTTTTTTTTTGGTTTTTGTCTTTGCCCTGTGCTCAGCAAACTAAGAAAGAATGATCATTATGTAATACTAGGTCCTAAAACAGAATGAGGGAGAAGAACAATATAATACATTTTAAAAATAAATATTGGAAACCATTCAGTCACTCTTATAAGGAAAATAAAGTGCTATAGCAGCACCTGTGGAGTCAGACTTAATTTCCTTTGTAAGACCTTAGACCAATTTTTGAGACTGTGTTTCATTTCTAAAAATTAGCCTAAAATTTCCCAGATACTAGAAGAAAAAGAGGAGATTAGAGGCTGTTGCTTCATCCGCTCTCCCCCTTTCCTCAACCCGCCCCACCCTGATTGGTGGTCCACACAGGCATGCGTCGCCCTCAGCTATGTGAACATCATAAAAAGTAGAATGAATTTATTATTTTAAGCAATTGGGACAATAACTGCTACGTATAAGGTCACTGAAAGAGCCAATCGCATTTGTGCATGGATGTTTGAGAGGAAATATTTTAGGGATAATAGCTCGTGGGATTTGGGGAGCTGAGAAGTCTCAGCAGGCTGCAGGCACCAGGATAGTACCGGCATGCTGAGTTCGAGTCCAGCTGCCTGCGCCTTTAGGCTGTAGGTCCTGCAGTCCTGTGGCCTGACCAGGAGCAGCGGGAGCTCTCCCTGGCTTTGGGGAGTCAGGGAGGGGTCAGGTCCTTTTCTCTCCTTGCCTGCCTGAGCCCTGCCCACATGGAGGGCAGAGCTTCTCCTGCCATCCACTGACTGACCCCGCAGTCACTGTCCCACACCCTGGCCAAGTGATGCATGCTCCCAGGATTCCTCAATCCATCATCTTAATACCTAAAATTCACCAGCACGATGCCATGTGTGAAGCATTTGATAGAGGGCCTAGTGAGTGCTTAAAAAGCAGCTGCTATTTTTATCATTATGATTTTGTTGAGGAAATAATGTAATACTTATATAACTGAGTTGAAACTAGAAAAGGTTTGCTCCTTCTGTTGTCTTGTAATTAGGGAAACTCTAAGGTCCCTTGTGTTTTCCTGTCCTTCCATTTGTTTCTTTGAGATAAATTACCACAGAGATGATCGTTGTAAAATCTGTGACTTAGCAGATTTTTAGTGTGTCCACACAATTCCAGCCATCACCATTACCTAAATCAAGAACATCGTCAGGACCTGAAGTCACAGCTCTGTGGGTTAAGCCACCACCTGAGATGCTGGCATCCCACATAGCTCTAGTTCAAGTCCCAGCTGCTACAGTTCTGATCCAGCTCCCTGTAAATGCACCCGGGAGGACAGCATAGGATGGCCCAAGTGCTAGGACTCGGACACTCATGTGTGAGACCCAGCAGGAATTCCAGTCTCTCGGCTTTGGCCTGGTCAAGCTCAGACCGTGGTACTCATTTGAAGCCTATACTAATGGATGGAAGATCTTTCACTTTATCTCTTGCTGTAGTTTTGCCTTTCACATAAAATAAATCTTCACAAATAATAATAAAAGTTTAAAAACAAAAATATTTTCATGACCCCAAAGAGACGCTCGGTACCACCTCCTCTATCTGCCGCTGCCCTAGGACCCACTACTGTATTGTGTATCTCCCTAGATTTGCCTCTTCTGAATAATCATAAATATGGAATGATATAATATCTGCTCTTTGATGATTATTTTCTTTTAATAACTATAATGTTTTCCAAGTTTATCTACCTTGCAACAAGTATCATCATTTCATTCTATTACCAAATAATATTCCACAGTATGCATAGGACACATTCTATTTCTTCATTAACACGTATATACAAGTTTGTTTTATGTTTTAAGTATTTTTTCCTTGCAATGCTTTCAAGTCTTTGGGATGTATCACATCTAGGATTAGAACCGCTGCATTGTTAGATAACCCTTTGTTTTCCTTTTTGAGAAACTGTAAAACCTTTTCCCAAGAAGTTGTGCCTTTTTGCATTCTTGCACTTTGCATTGAGGGTTCCAGTTTCTGTACGGGCTGGTGTGGTGTGTGCAGCAGGCCAGTCGATCTATTCCACATCTCATTCAGCTTTTGTATGCAAGGGGTACTGCAGTCTAGCTCAGCCCAACTGACCCCACTATCCAGCCCACACTTACACTGGCTACTACCTGTCAGCCAGGTCCACATCCAGCCCTGGTTCTCGTGCTCACCAGTAGGCATTGCTGCCCATCAGACCTACCCCGTTTCCTGAGTAGGTGGACTCCAAACCCCAGATCTTGCACTTTCCATGTGCTTCTATAGCCTAGCTTGACAGGACTTGCCCCCGTTCCCAGCACTTGCCAGCCAATGCTGTGGCAAAACCCAACCAGCCTGCACTTACTGTGGCTCATGCATGCACCAGTAGATACGTTACTTAGCCTAGCTCTCCCTCTAAACCAGCTCACATGCAGGCCAACGGGTGTTACAGCCCTGCCTAGCTTAGTCTGCCCTCTGTCCTAGTTCTCATGTTCAGGAACAACCTCCCTACCTGGCTTGTCCCCCCCCCCCACACACACACACACACTGCAGGTCTTACATGTGCTGTGGGTGCTGGTGGGTGCTGATGGTGCTGCGGCCTAGTCTAGCATGGCCTGTCTCACTTCAACATTCATCAGTGGGTGCTGCAGCCTGGCCCAGCCCAGCCCAGCCTTAGCTCCAGCTCTTACTGGTGGATGTTTGAACCTAGCCCAGCCCAGCCAGTCCTAGCCCTACTATGAACTGGCTGATGTTGCAGTCCAACCCAGCCTTCTTGTTCTCACATCTGCCAGTGGGTGTTATGAAGTAACCTAGACCTGACCCACACGTATGCTGGCAGATACTGTAAACTGGCATATTCTGGGCTGTTCCCAGCCTTGATTCTTGTGCTCACCTGCAGGGACTGTGTCCTAATAGAGGCATTCCCTAAGCTCCTCTATCAGATCACCTCCCAGTGGCAGATAACACACCAGTGGGTGCTTGGCCCACCCTGACTTGGACCACCTCCCATCCTGGCAATAACAACGACTTTGTCTGACTGGCCCTCGCCTATTCTGGCTCTTACTGTTGGATGCTATAGCCCAACCACACCTGATCCATGCCAAGACCCAGCCCATGCATGGTCCAGCAGGTGAGAGACCTAGCCCAGCCCATTCTACGCCTACCCTGGCTATCATAAGCACCAGTGGGTGTTGGAGTTTAGCTCAGTCTGGCACACTCCAGAGCTAGTGCACACCCATGCCAACGATGCCATACTGCAACTTTGCCAGGCAATATTACTGCCCCCATTCCAAATCTAGTGCTCACCAGTGGGAACCACGATACAGCCAGGGTGTCCCCTTAGCTCCCCAACCTGGCCTGTTCCCAGTCATGGATCTTGTACATGCCAGTGGTTGCTCTGACCCAGCCCATCCCCTGTCTTGGCCTTTGTCATTGAATACTGCAGTTTGGCCTGTCCCAGCCCGCCCCAAGTTCCATCTCTCACTGGCAAGTGCTGCAGCCTAACCCTGCATCCCTGGCTTTCATGCATACTGTAAGTTGATAACCTAGCCCAGCAAGGCCGGCACTCCATGCTGGCTCCTGTACATGCCAGTGAGCTAAGGTTTGGCCCAGCCCTGCCCAGTCTGCACCCACCCCAGAATCAACCCACACACTTGTCAACAAGTGGAATTGCCTTGCTCAGCCTACCCAACACCAAGCCCTGACTCACGAGCTCACCAGTGGGAGTGATGGTCCACCAGGGGATTTTCCCAAGTTCCCCCACCAGGCTCACTCCTGGACCCAGATCTCACATGTACCAGTGGATGTTGGGCCCAGCACAATGCCCCCTCTGTCTCAGCATTTGTGTGAGCTGGTGGATATTGCAGCCTTACCTGCCCCACACCGTTTTTTAGGTGCTCCTATGGGCATTGCAACCTGGACTAGCCAAGCCTATTCCCAACCCTAGTACCCATGAGTCTCAGAGGGTTCCATGGTCCTGTGTAAATCAGCCCATCACCACCCCCAGCTCTTGAGCAAACCAGTGAATATTGCAGTTCCACAGAGATGAGCCCACATATCCCCCACAAAATCTGCCCCCAGACTTGGTTCTCTTGCGTGCTGGTTGGTGTCAAGGCCCAGTCTAAAGTGATGTGGCCCCTGTTCCAACACTCAATGGCAGGTACTGTGATCTAGCCCTGCCACGTAAGCCCTCAGCCCTAGTTTTGGTCTGCGCTGATGTGTGGTGGTCAGTGATGGTAGATGTTGACTAGCCCAGCTCAGGTCTCCCACATGGGTCGGTGCATGGATCTGACCAAGAAAAGTCCTCCCCTTTATCTCCTCCAAACCACTCGGTCTCTTCCCCCTTGCCTACCTGCAAGTGCAATGGCCTTGTTAGTGGAAGTCCCCCAGAATTTATTTCTCACCTACAACATACTCCCTCAGCAGTCTTCCCTCCCTCCTACACATCCCCATATCTCCTTCTGTGAGCAATCCACAGTCCCTGCGCCCCAGAGCACATGGCTTTCCCAGCCCAGTCTTCCCAAGCCCAGTGAGCTGGCCTCGAGCTCTGTCTGCCCACTAGGGGCCCAAGCTCTTGACTTGTGTGCTCGCCTAGGCCTCTACCCCTCCACTCTCCCAAGATCCAAGCACATTCACACTTTCCCAAGCCCAGTCCCCCAACATTCCCGCACCAGCATGCTAGCCTAGGTCCCCCTTTCCCCGCCTCCAGGATCAAGCACATAGGGAAATCTCCAGGCTTGCTCTGCCTACCTGGGTGTGAGCCCCAGGTCCCTGAAGGCACCCACTGGCACCATCCCCACCCCCATGACCCCCTGTAAGCTCAAACCCCCAGGCCCCTAGGAGCTGGGCCACAGCAGTGATGGAAGCAGCGTTGGCTCCTACATTTCTTTGGAAGGGGTTTATTCAGATTATTTGTTCACTTTTGATTGTGTGATTTGTCTTTTTATTGTCAGGTTTAAGAGTTCTATGTATTTTCTGGCTAAAAGTCCTTTACCAAATGTGTAATTTATAAAAGTGTTTTCTTTCATTCTTTGTGCTGCTTGATGATGTTTTTGAAGCAAAAGTGTTTTTAATTTTGATGTTCGGTTTACACATTTTTCTTTGGTTGGTTGTGCTTTTGGTTTCATGTGTGTGAAACCTTTGCTTAATCCAAGATGACAGAAGTTTACACTTGTGTTCTAAAAGTTTCATAGCTGTGTTTGTTTTTATGTGATGTGTGATAAGGGCTATAAATTCATTCTCTTGTGGGATAGCCATCTGTCCCAGCAGCTCAGGGGGAATATCGTTCTCTCCGTTGCTGAACTGTCCTGACACCCTTTTAAGAAATCAGTTGACCATAAATGTGAGGTTGATTTCTGGACTCTGAATTTTGTCTTTGCTGTGTGTTTCTATCCGTAAGCTGTGCAGATTGTCTTCATTACTGGAGCTTTATAGTAACTTGGAAATCAGGAAGCATAAATCCTTCAGCTTTGTTCCTGCAGAGTAGTTAGTGGAACATTAGAGTGACTTCCACGTTAACCTACTACAGAAGGGTGTCTTCTGAGATTCATAGGAGGTGTACTAATAGACCTGGGCAGATTTTTTTTAGGTGAGAATATCTCTTACTCCAAGATTATTTATCAAGTGCCAATGATCAGGTAGGCTTTTTCTGGCACTCACTCTTCTAGAGGAGGTTCCAGAAGGTACTATATGGTAAGATTTAATATGCATGCAGATTATATATAATTTCTTATGACAAAAATTAGTCCTTGGGAAATGGATATTTTGTCATTCAATAGTGGCATGCCTTCTAGGGGTTGAGGAAGGGGAGAGCAGTTGCCATTGGATCCAGTTACCAAATCCTGGGAGCCAGGAACACAATCCAAGTTCCTTATGTGGGTGGCAGGAGTTCAGTCACTTGACCCTCTGCCAGGGTCTGCATGGGCAGAAAGCTGAAGACCGGCGTCAAAGCCAGGTAGCTCTCGGACTTGCTCTGTGGGCCAAATGCCTGCCAGCATAGTAGACTCTTCACTGCAGTTTTATTCGTTGTCACCAAAACTTGAAAATAGGGTGGTTTTCCATCAGCAGGGACATGGATGAACTGATGCATCCTAATGATAAAATAATTGTTAATAAAAACTACAAGGACTGGCTTTGGCCTAACATTTAAGACAAGTACGGAGGACACTTCCATCCATCCCGAACTAGAGCGCCTGCTTTGGAAGCCGGACTCCACTCCTGACCCACCTTCCTGCTAGTGCACACCAGGATGTGGCATGTGATGGCTCACCGATGGATCCTTGCCATCCCCACAAGAGACCTTGGTTAGCTTTAGCCTGGCCCACCCCAGACCTTGCAGGCCTTTGGGGAGTAAGCTAGCAAGTGCAAGTGCTTCTTCCCTCTTAAATTAAAAAAACAAACAAAAATGATCTTTTAAATAATGTTCATACAATGTAGTACTGATGATTTTGCTTGGTTTATTTTGCTAAGTGGAAGAAACAAGATACAAAAGCATATAAACTGTGATTTGCGCATGTGGAGCAGAGACTGTTGTGCAGCATGTTAAGCCACTACCTGTATCCCATATTAGAGTTCTGTTCCAAGTTCCAGCTACTCTGCTTCCCATCCAGCTCCCTGCTGATGTGCCTGAGAAGGCAGTGAAGGATGGTCCGTGTATTTGGGTCCCCATCATCCATGTGGGAGACCCGGATGGAGTTCCTGAATAGTAGTTTTGGGTTGGCCCAGCCTCAGCTAGTGGACCCATTTGGGGATTGAATTAGCAAATAAGGTCTCTCTGTATCACTCTCCCTTTCGGATAAATAAGTAAATCTTAAAAAAAAAAACAAAAAACTCCTGCATATATAAAGTCCTAGGCGTTAAACCAGCATATGCTGAAAAAAGAATAGTGGTTGCCTTTATCGGGGAGGAGGGAATTGGAACTAACTGGAAGGGAACATGAGGAACCCTTCTGAACCAGTGGTGATTTGCCACATCATAATGGGGTCACACAGGTGTGTGCATTTGTCAACACTCAGGAAATGGCCTATTTCAGTTGTGTGATTTTGCTGTGTTTAAGTTTTATCTCACACACGCAAAAGGACTTCAACAAATATTGAATTCCAGTTAAGTGCTAGGCTTGCCAATAGCCACAAAGTGTATCAAGGACTTCGACTCACAGAGAAGTGCATCAAGGAAGACGAGTGTGAATTGATAGATGAATAGATAAGCGAAAAGGCAAATAGAGTCTCAGTGATAGAGGGATGTTTGTTATTTAATACTTTTCAACATTTCTATATGGTTGAGATTTTTTTCTAATAAAATATTGGGAGAAATAAAGCATTAAATAAAACACTGGTTAAATGTGGTTCACAAATAATATGACAAAGCAGATTAGATGATATATTATTCATAATTTAATTTTATAGGAATTCCATGCCAAAATTACCTAATGTTGGGCTGCTGTAAAGTTTCTCGGGATGCTACCTCACCCAGGGCGCCTCTCCTGAGTGTGGCACTCCCAATCCAGCTGACTCCCAGCCCTCTACAGTCTGGCTGCTTCTCTGGAACGTTCCCTTTCTCAGAGTTCTAGAAAATTCCTAATGGTCAGACTCCAAGAGCAGTTTTCAGTTCTTATCCTTGTACATCTTTTCTTAGCACCTGATGGCAGTCACACTTTGTTGGAACTCATTCTCCCAGCTTTAAGGCAGCCATCTTTTCTTCATTCTCCTGCCTCCTTGCCTCATCTGCTTTGGGAACATTCCAGTGTCCTTAAGATTAAAATACCTCCAGACCCACAAGCTTAGTGACTCTTTTCAGGAAGTGAATTTGACTGTCATTAATTCCTCTTTCACCTGGTGATTCTCAAATCTGTATCTGTTCATGATCTCCCTCTGGTTTAGTATTGCTACCTATGGATCAGCCCCCTAGAACACTCTGCAGACACATTGGCCGACCAAACGGAAGTTACTTCTCTTGAACACCCAAGCCCAGTCTATTCCTTCTATTTTTCCAACCTCCATTAGCAGGAATAATTCTTCCAGACTTTTTTTTTTATCCTTACCCATACATCTAATTGATCACCAGGATCTGTCAGCTCTACCTCTCTTAAATGTGTTCCTCATGTCTGCATCCCCTTAGGTATAATTTAGACTGTCTCCATGTCTAACTAATTTCCCAACACTGGTTTTTCACCATCATTAATCAGTCCTCCCTCACCGTGGGGGATGCCTCAGCGATCATATTCCCTGGGCTGTGTAAATTTCCTTGACCAACTCTTCTTGACCACTTTAACAGCTTTGTGCTGTCACCCTCTTCATAATCCTCCACTCCAGCCTTCTAGCTGTGCTCGCCCTCCAGCTCAACTACTCTTTTCCCTCTACAAATACTCATATTTAAAGATCCACTTCAAAAATCAATCCTTTATAAAATTTCTTAAGCGTTCAGGCAACAAGTGGCTGCTTGATGCTTTATAGTCTCAAAATAGCTTCCATATTGCCTTATCATACTTTATATGATCATACTGTGCCATATAGATTTTGTTGGTGTATGTCTTAAAAGGTAAGACCATGCCCTACCACAGAGTGAGTGCTAAATAAATATTGGCTCACTGAAGGCCTTTTTCACTTCCCCCACTTCTCTGCAGGATCACCAGGGACAATCGCTACCACACCCACATTCTCCATACTGGAATCCTCCCTTCTCTGTGTAGTGTCATTCTTAGAAGTCAGTCCCCTAAGTACGCAAGAGAACCCCACCACCAGGTTACCACATCTAAACCATCTTCCTTCTCTGTCTCCATTCACATAATCTTACATTTAGGAACTGTGATTGTATCTTGTAATCATTCATAGCTTTAATCCCTTTTCATCTAAGAAAACTCAGGCAGACGGGATTTGGAACCCGCGACCTTGGACTCTCGTCCTTACACTCACCAGCAAATGATTCCACCACCATTCTGCGCTTTGCTTTCTTCTCTGCAAAAGGAATTCACGTGAGACATTTGCAAAACCCTAGCACAATGTCTAAGCATGTGTTCCTTGGGCAACTTTCACTTACTGCTGGCCTAAGTGTCAGATGTAAGGAGTCTTGAAAACTGACATGGAAAATGAGTATTACGACATTATGCATGAACTTCCAACCAAAGTAAGCTCATACAAACTTGGTGTAGCTGAGCAGGGTCTAGCTTGAGATACTAGCAAAAATAAGATCTCAATTGGGAAAGAGACCCTGTGGTAATGTTGTGCTTCTCATACAGCTTTCTACTAAAGCACCCAGGAGGGCACTGGAAGGTGACCAAGATGCTTGGGCCCTGAGACCCTGGCTCTGCCTGGCCTCATCCTGGCTGTTGTGGGATTTATAATGAATCAGCAGATGAATAACCTCTCTTCCCTCTCTCTCTCCCTCTCACTCTCCCCCTGTATTTCTCTCTCATTCTACCTTTGAATAAGTTCATAATTAATGTTTTTTAAAAACCCCTAATGAAACGATCTGAATTGTGCTAAAATGAGACTGATGTTGTGGTATAACAGGTTCAGCTGTGGCTTTCAATGCCAGCATCTCAAATGGATGCTGATTTCAGTCCTAACTGCTCCAACTTGAATCTAGCTCCCTGTTAATACACCTGGGAAAGCAGTGCTAGATAATCCAAATCTTTGGACCCTGAACCCATGGGGAAGATCTGGAAGAAGCTCCTGCCTCCTGGCTTTGAGCCAGACCAACCCTGGCCCTAGCAGCCATTTGGGGAGTGAACCAGAGAATGAAAGATGAAAAACCTCTCTTTCTCTCTCTCTCTCTTTAAGATTATTTTTATTGGAAAGGCAGATCCACAGGGAGAATGAGATACACAAAGATCTTCTGTCTGCTAATTCACTCCCTAAGTGGCCATAACAGCCAGAGCTGAGCTGATTCAAAGCCAGGAGCCAGGAATTTCCTCCAGGTGTCCCACACAGGTTCAGGGTCCCAAGGCTTTGGGCCGTCCTCTGCTGCTTTCCCAGGGAGCTGGATGGACACAACCTGATGCCCATATGGAATCCTGGCACATGCAAGGCGTGGATTTAGCCACTAGACTACTGCACTGGGCCTGGGACCCAGATTTTTTTGAAAGGGAAGGAGGTGTAGAGAACAGTCAGATTGGAAAGGAAGCTATGAAGCTGTCACTACTGCAGACAATACAGTTGTACACACGGAAGTGCAATAGAAAAGGTACTTAGGAAAAGGTACTTAGAAGCGATAGGTAAACTGAGCAAAGTTGACGGATATAAAAGTTAATTGTATTTCTAAATGGAAATTAAAATGAATTAAATGGTATGAAATATTTATTAAACCTGATCAAAGAAGTAAAAGTCTTCTTCACCGGAAACTACCATGTCATTATTGAAGTAAAGAAGACTGAGATAAAGACATGCACCTCGCTTGTGGCTGAGGAGGCTGAACGACAGGAAGAGACCAGGTATCCTAAAACCGACGAGCAGATGTTACTCAGTCACAATACAAGTTCTGCCAGGTTGTTTCTGGAAACTGACAAAGCAGTTATAAAACTCAAATAGAAATACACTAGACCTAATCAAAACAACTCATAAAAAGAAGAAAGGATTTTCACCACCTAGGTCAAGACACTTTATAAAGCCACAGTAACTAAGACAGCATGCACTGACGTAATAGACAAGTAAATCAATGAAACAGAATATGGAATTCAGATAGTGAATCCACCCACATAGTGGTCGCTGCAGCTTCCAAACCACATGATTCTGCTATGAGTCTCAATAATTATAATTATTCTGGATCTCATCGAAGCCTGCAGTGTTCGGTCTTCTGTGATACACTTTCCTCTTGGATAAATTTTTAACCTTTATTTGAAAGAGTTTATTTATTCAAAGTTACCTATTTGAAAGAGTCCCAGAAAGAAATACCTTCCATCGGCTGGCTCAGTCCCCAAATGGCCACCATGATCATGGGTTGGACCAGGTCGAGGCCAGGAGTCCAGAGCCTCATTCAGATCGCCCACAGGGGTACAGGGCCCAAGCACTTGAGCCTTTAATTATTTCAAGTGTCTGATTTCAAGACATTAATTGTAACTCTGTTTTGCAGCCATTACCACTCTGCAGTTCCAAAACTTTTCTGAGTCTCCAGTGAGAGTCTACCCGTTAGCCTACACCACATTTCTCCTCACTTCCAGCCCTGATAACTTCTAATCTGATTTCTGTTGCTAAAAAATTTGCTCATTGTAGATACTCCTTAGAAGCAGAGTGATGTATTGGTCTTGGTCTGTCTCACTGAATTCAATTAATAGAGGGTTTCAGGCTCTGTGCATGACGGAGCACGTTCCCACCATTCCTTCTTGCTGCTAACCACCGTTGCAGTGCTTGTATTTGGCACATTTGTTTATCCGTTCATGTGTTCACGGGGCTAGGGACGTCTCTACTGTTTGGCCTTTGTGACCCTCACTGCAGTGGTCACTGGCACATAAGGATCTGAGTCCATGTTTTTAAATTTTATTAGATGTATATCTAGGAATGGAATTGCAGGGCCATTTGGTAATTCTATACTTAACTTCTTGAGGAACCACCGGACTGTTTTCCACAGTGGTTGCACCATTTTACAATCCCTCTAGCAAAAAAGTCCAAGGTTTCCAATTTGTCCGCATCCTCATTAACACTTGGTGTCTTCAGTTGGGTTTCTTTAAACGGGTGTGCTTTCAAATTCTTTGCTCATTTTTTAATGTTGACTTGTATTTATATGTGTCCTAGATGGAATTCCTTTATGTGATTTCCAAATATTTAATCTCATTCTAAAGTTGTCTTTTCATCCTTATGTTGCTGATTTTCATGTAGCCATTTTTTTCTTTTAACACTTTGACTTTCTGTGACAACTAAGATAAATACATAAAAACACTACATAACGTCACGTCACAGATGTGTGTTCTACCTTTCCCCCTAAGTGTAGATGTAGGGTTAGCTTGCTATGAGTGACTGTGAGTTGATTTTGTATATGTGTGATGTAAGGCAGGAGACTGACTTCATTGTTTTGTGCGTGAACATCCAAGTTTTCTAATTTTTTTTAACATTTATTTATTTTTATTGGAAAGTCAGATATACAGAGAGGAGGAGAGACAGAGAGGAAGATCTTCCATTTGATGGTTCACACCCCAAGTGACTGCAACAGCTGGAGCTGGGCCAATCTGAAGCCAGGAGCCAGGAGCTCTTCTGGGTCTCCCGCATGGGTGCAGGGTCCCAAGGCTTTGGGCCGTCCGCAACTGCTTTCCCCAGCCACAAGCAGGGAGCTGCATGGGAAGCAGGGCCACCGGGATTAGAACTGGTGCCCATATAGCATCCCTGTGCGCTCAAGACAAGGACTTTAATCATTATGCTATCACACCGGGCCCATCCAGGTTTTCTAGAACTGTTGAGAAGGCTGTTTCTTGTTACTCTGGTTGAAAAGTGACCCAGCAGGAAAGTTGTCACTTGGAGCACCAGCACCCAAATCAAAGTCAGAGTTCTGACTGCTTCTGTTGTGTTCCACTTTTCTGCTGATGTTCCTGGGAAGGCAACAAAAGACAACCCAAGTTGACCCTTGACCACCCATGTTGGGGACCAGGATGGAGTTCCTGGTGCTTGGCTTTGCCCTGGCCCACACCTGGCTGCTGTGGCCATCTGGGCAATCATCAGCAGATGGAAGGTCTCTTTATCTTCTCCGTTGCTCTGCCTTTCAAATAAATGTAATCAATCTCTGAAAGAAAAATAGTGCGTCATAAATGTATCAGATTGTTGCTGACATCTCAATTCTATGGCCTTTGGTTTTTGTTAAATGTTCGAAAAATAGGGCCCCGGCATGGTAACCTAGAGGCTAAAGTCCTCACCTTGCATGCACTGGGATCCCATTTGGGCACTGGTTTTAATCCTGACAGCTCCACTTCCCATCCAGCTCCCTGCTTGTGGTCTGGGGAAAGCAGCAGAGGATGGCCCAAAGCCTTGGGACCCTGCACCCATGTGGGAGACCTAGAGGAAGTTCCTGGCTCCTGGCTTTAGATCAGCTCAGCTCTGACCATTGCAGCCGCTTGGGGAGTGAACCAGCACCAGAAGATCTTCTCTGTCTCTCCTCTTGTCTGTATATCTGACTTTCCAATAAAGATAAAACAAATCTTCAAAAAAAAAAGTTCTAAAACAATTCATTGGAGAAAGAATGGGTCTTTTAAAATATTTGTTTTTGTTACTATTTATTGAAAGCCAGACAGATGCACAGATAAAGATCTCTCGTGTGTTGGTTCACTCCCAGTGTCAACCACAGCCAGGATGGGGCCCCAGCTAAAACAGGAACCATCAACTAAAGCTAGGTCTCCCACGAGCAAGGCAAGAACCAAACTACTTAAGCCATCGCTCGCTGCCTCCCAGGGTAAAACTTCAGCAGGAATCTGAAATGGAAGGCAGAGCCAGAACTCTGAGTCAGGCATTCCAGTAGAGAATGTTGGTGTCACACCGGGTGACTTCTCCACTGCCCCAAAACCTCACTCCAGAAGCAAGAATCTTTTCAACCAATGGTACCAGAACAATTGGATAATCCTATACAGAATATCAATTTTAAAAATACTTGAACCTGTATTTCACAATCCATATCCTGTAAACTCATATGCAAACTGATCCAACAATGAATCCTATCCCTAAATGTAAAATGGTAAAAGTTCTACCAGCAGCAAGTTTGTTTAAAGATGAAGTGCTTGAGTTTGATTCCCAGCTCTGACTTCTGACCCCAGCTCCCTGGCTGGGCAGGCCCCGGAAGGCCTCAAGTCATTGGATTATGTTGAGTTCCTGACTCTTGGCTCTGGGCTCAGCGCAGTCTTAGCTAGTGCCAACATTCGGGGGAGTGAACCAGTGGGTGAAAGGGCTTGCTCTATGCTTCTCAAAAACAAACAAACAAACAACAGCAATAAACTGAATAAAGCTGTAGTGGGAATTAACTCTGTATGAGGGACGTATACATGCAGTGCCTATCACTCAGTGAATGCTCATTGCTCATTTACCATGTATATATTTTGATTGGATACTAAATCTTCAAGTCAGGGATGTGAAGCACATTTAATAAATAAATAAAATCAGATAAATAAAACATGATGAAAATGCTGGGTGATCTAAGAAGGATTGTATTTAGGTCAAAAAGATGTGCTTGACCTCTGTGACATCTATAGCAGCTGGTGGCCAGAGGGGACAGGGTCAGTTGAGTTCAGAGGAACTGCTCTTGGAGACAGGCCCAGACCATCTGCTGCATGCATGCGTGTGCCCTGCCTGGTGCCACAAGTGCACCGCTGAGCCCATTCTAGAGGGTACCACCAGCAGCAAGAGCAGCCCAGCCAGCTCTGCTTCAGGTGGCACAGACCAGGCCAGGTCACAGCCCTCCTCAAAAGCTTTCAGTCAGGGACTCAGCAATGGTTCAGTTGGCCAAATCCTCACCTTACAAAGCACCAAGATCCCATTTAGGCACTGGTTCGTGCCCTGGCTGCCCTGCTTCCCATCCAGCTCCCTGCCTGTGGCCTGGGAAAGCAGTCGAGGACAGCCCAAGGCTTTGGGACCCTGCACCCATGTGGGAGACCTGGAAGAGGTTCCTGCTTCCTGGCTTCATATTGGCCCAGCTCACCTCCAACCATTTTCGCCACATGGGGAGTGAACCAGGAGATGGAAGATCTTTCTCTCTGCCTTTCCTTCCCTCTGTAAATCTGCCTTTATAATAATTTAAAAAGAAAAAAAAAAAAAGGCTTTCAGTCAGGTCCCTCAGTCCTTGCAAAACACAGTTCATCTGAGGTCCCCTCTGTGTGGCTTCCGCTCATTTGTCCCTTCCAGGGCCTGCACCTTCCATGGCCATCCTGTGCGTTATCTGTACAAGTAAGCAGCCTTTGCCCACTCTTCTAATGACCATTTGTCCTTCAAAACCTTGAGGAACGAAGGCCCCCGTTGGCATTTTCCTCTGCTTGTTGCTGAACTAGGAGGCTGTAGAAAGACCCGTCTTGGTCCCATCTCAGTACACACTCACACGTATTGCGCACTCATCCGTGGCCAGGCACATGTGCAAGCACCCCGCCCCCACCACATAGCACAAGGCTGAGAACACAGAGGAGGCTCACTAAAGAAACATTCTTGGCCTGAATGAATGGCCTAAAGGGCTGTTCCTTTCAGCAATTATAGCCCAATAAATTATAGCAGCCTTGCCTCCTGCAGGGATAGGCCACGCCGTGGCTTCCACAGATGGGGAAGCTGCTCCATCTGCCAAAACCCAGACACGGGTCGGCCTCGGCCTGTTGGGCTGTCTACCTGAATCTGGATTTAACAACCTGGCCTGCAGTTTTACAGCCTGAACCTCCAGGCTCAGCGCAACAGCATGAGTCCTGTGTCCACATGCTGGTACCAGGTGTTGAGGGAACTGGCCGCTGTGACTCAGCCAGCCCACGGAGACCTGCGGGAGGGCAGAGGGTACCTGTGTTCCAAGCTGGGAGGCCAGGCTGCAAAAAAAAAAAAAAGCCTGTCTGCACCCTGCAGGGAAGAAATGATGAAAGTTGCTAGCTTGGGTGTCTAGGGATGTGCACAGAACAGGGAGCAGGTGGAGGGGTGGGGGGATGCAGAAAGGGGAGTGCAAGAGAGGAAGGAGGAAGACCTTCAAGGTCACGTCGACACTGGACCAATCTGCAAGGGGGGCCCTAGACCCTGCCACGCTTTATTTCCATAACCACGGCTGTTGTGTGGTCCCTGGAAGAATGCAGGAACCCATCACATTTAAGACTTCAGAATTGGCGTTAGGAACCTTAAGAGCCAAAGAAATGCCACATTCAGCGAGTGATGTAAAAGTTGACAACTCCTGTGAGCCGACGTTCCAAGGGTCTCGGCTATGGGAGCGTTTCCTTTTTGGGTTGTGAAGTTGTTGATGCAAAAACCAGCTAAAAATAGCTTTCGTGGCGATGGTGTGCTGGTTATAGTTTAGCAAACAGTCTCAAAAATCAAGGAAAAACCCAACTAGCAGCATCTGCAGCCTTCTGTGGTGTACATGCATGCCCCACGACTCCAGAGGCACCGGCCTGGAGGGTGCGCTCCAAAGAAGCCGCACCACCGGCCCTGGTGCCCCCATGTAAGCTGGCTACTTCACACTCTTTTTATTTAAAAAAAAAAAAACATTTATTTATTTCTATTGCAAAGTCAGATATAGAGAGAGGAGGAGAGACCAAGAGGACTTTAGCCACTAGGCTATCATGCCAGGCTCATTGGGACCCCCAATGTGCAGCCCACTTTTCTGGTAGCTTTGCTAGTTAAAGTTAGTCAATGGGGGTAACCTCAAAATTATGGAAGAAGATTATAAAAATTGGATGACAGAATACAAGAAAACTTCAAAAACTTTACCAGCATTTGAGTTAAAAAGTAACTTGATTTTAAGCCCTACGTGGTAGCCTAGTGGGTAAAATCTTGGCCTTGTTCACGCTGGGATCCATATGGGCACCGGTTCGAGTCCTGGAGACCTGCTTCCCAATTAGCACCCTGCTTGTGACCTGGGAAATTTGGAGGAGGCTCCAGGAACCTGGCTTCAGATTGGCTCAGCTCTGGCCAATATGACTGTTCCACTCCCTGTCCAGCTCCCTGCTAATAAACCTGAGAAGGCAGTGAATGATGGCCCAAGGACTTGGGCACCTGCCATCCACATGCAACATCCAGAGACCTAGGCTCCTGAGTTCGGCATGGCTCGGCCCCAGCAGCTGCAGCCATTTGGGGAGCAAACCAAAGGACAGAAGATCTCTCCCTCAATCTCTCTGGAGCTTTTCCTACCAAATAAATAAAATGAATCTTAATATATATATTTTGTATATAAATTTAAATGAATTATTTGTATAAATAAGTAAATAATTTTTATGTATTTATCTGACTAATATGAATCTTTACGTGTGTGTATGTATATATGTATATATCTATATCTGTCCTCTGAAAGGACCCAGGAGCAGCATTATCCCACAGCAGCCAGCAACCCTAAAGCCCAGTTCTTGGCCTCTATTTTTTGTTTTTTTCTTTCTTTTTTTTTTTGTGTGTGTGTGTGTGTGTGTAAGATTCATTTATTTTTATTGCAAAGTCAGATATACACAAAGAGGAAGATCTTCCGTCTGATGATTCACGCCCCAAGTGACCGCAACAGCCAGAGCTGAGCTGATCTGAAGCCAGGAACCAGGAGCTTCTTCTGGGTCTCCCACGTGGGCGCAGGGTCCCAAGGCTCTGGATCATCCTGGACTGATTTTCCAGGCCACAGGTAGGGAGCTGGATGGGAAGTGGGGCTGTCAGGATTAGAACTGGTGTTCATATGGGATCCCTGTGGATGCAAAGCGAGGACTTTAGCCACTAAGCTACCGCGCCAGGCCCTTGGTCTCTCTTTCCTACTGCCCCTTGAAGATACAGGTAATTCCAGCTAGGACAGGGATAGTGGTACATGTGCTTTCCTAGAAAGAAAAGGAACTGTCAAATAAAGTACAGTAAAACAGTCTGAGACAGTGTGACTAGCAATCAACCAGCCAGTGAGAAACAGCAGGAGATTTGAAATAAAGAATAATAATGACAGGATAAAATGGGAGCCATTGAGCCCAAAAAAATCACTAACAATTAAATGTATACATTGCAGGTTTTATTTGAACTACAAAAAAGCAGGAATATATACATAGTTTCAAAATATTTATCTACAAAATGCTGATGAATTATGGAGCAAATTTAGAAGTTTAGTTTATTGGGGCTGGCATTGTGGCTCATCAGGTTAAACTGCTGCTCTTGGTGCTGGCATCCTATATCAGAGTATTGATTAGAGTCTCAGCTGCTCTACTTCCTGACTCCCTGCTAATGTGCTTGGGAAGGCATCAGAAGATGACCCAAGTGCTTGAACCCCTGCCATGCACAGGAGAGACAGTGTTCAGGCACCTGGTTCAACTTGGCCCAGCCCAGGCCACTGTGACCATTTACGACTTCTCTCTTGGGCCCAGCACAGTAGCCTAGCGGTTAAAGTCCTCACCTTGCAGGCACCAGGATCCCATATGGGCACTAGTTCATACTTCAGTGGCCCATTTCCCATCCTGCTCCCTGCTTGTGGCCTGGGAAGGCAGTTGAGGATGGCCCAAGGCTTTGGGACCCTGCACCCACGTGGGAGATCCCGAAGAGTTTCTGGGATCCTGGCTTCGGACTGGCTCAGCACCAGCCATTGCGCTCACTTGGGGAGTGAATCATCGGAGGGAAGATCTTCCTCTCTGTCTCTCCTCCTCTCTGTAGATCTGACTTTTCAATAAAAATAAAATAAATCAAAAAAAAAAAAAAGTTTTCTCTCTCTCTCTCTTTCTCTCTCTCCCCCCTCTCTTTTCATCTGTCACTCTGCTTTCCAGGTAAATAAATAATTCTTTTGGGTTTTTCTGCTTTTTATTTTATTTTTTATATTTGATGATGTTTACATTGTTGACTAGGGTGGGAAGGGTTGAGGACCAGGGCAGAGTGGATGAGACCATTGTTTCCGATTTTTCCCTTTCTTCTTCCTGTATCTGGGGTAAGGAGGGAAATTAGGGAAGAAGCCCCACCTAGACGCCCAACTGCCTCAGTACCCGGGGAAGGGGGTCGACCACCCAGTGTCAACCTAGGGTCCCCAGTGTGGAGCATGGGTGGTTTCACTAGTTCTGAAATGTTGTCAATCTCACCAATCCAAGGATGATGAAGTCCTTCCAAGATCCATTGACTGATATAAAAATCCACCCCAGACTCTCCATTTGCCCAGATATTTGCTGTCAGTGCTGGGGGGGGAGGGTGGGTCGTTGACCAATTTCTTCTGTTTTCCTTCCTCTGCTGTCATACCAGATGCCCTCTGCAGGCCCCAATAGCCATATCCTCTGTGTGCATCTGTGCATGCCATCCACTGCTCTGTCTAAGCCACGAGGAGGCCCAGCTCTGAACCATGCACTCCATGAACAGACCACACATCTACGATTCTCCCCATGATTGAAGTTCTGAGTCCTGCAGTTCAGTTGGGGGGATCCCCACAGAAATCTCATCTGAGGTGGTCCCAGACCTGACCCTTGTGTGTGCTTGCCAGTATGGGGTCTGATTCAGTCTGTCACCCACATCAGCCTACACACACATTAATAGTTGCAATTCTCCAGACCCATCTCTCATGTAAACCACTGGATGTGCAGCCTAACCTAACCCAGCCCACTACACTCAGTCCTCACATACAACTGTGGGGACTGCAGCCTAGTCGGTGATCCACAATTACCCCCACCAGGCCAACCCCAATCCTGCTTCCACTGCTTGCCAAGATGTGCTGTAGATTGGCTCAGTCTCTCCTTCGCTCATGAATCTGCAACACATTCCCCCATGGTCTTCCCTCCCACACATCTCCTTACCCCCTTCCCTGATCACCTTATGCACCTCGCAGGTGGGGAAATCTCCAGGCTTGCTGCTCCTGCACGAATGTGCGCCTCACACTCCCCACCCTGGGGGCACCAGCCCCTCAACAGGCCCATACCCCCAGGCCTCCAGGAGTGAGCTGTCAGGTTACACCCCAGGCAGCCAAAAGGCACTGCACAGGACTAGCAAGCCTGGGCCTGGGAGTAAACCTTTTGTTTGGAAAAAAAAAAAAAAAAGTGAAGTTTACAGTGGAGAATACAAGTGACATAAGTAAGCATCATCCAGAATGAGAAAAACACAGAGCCCATGGCAGCCAATGCAATGCAACAAGAGCACAGCAATGTGATGTTTCTGCCCAAGCTGCACAAACTGAATCTGATCAGGAGGATCACGCATACCTAAACCAAGGGATATCTTGAAAATAATTGGCTTGTAACCTTCAAAAATGTCAAGGATGTCAGGCTGAGGAACTACTCCATACTGAAGGAGAATAGAGATGCGTTGGCTGAATAGGACCCAGAACTGTGGACCGGATCTATCCAGATCTATCCGGATCATCTGTTTGCCCTAGGGGGTCATTGTTAGGACAACTGGCAAAGCTTGCATGGGTGCTGAGCACTCCCTGGGGTAACACACAGTGCTGGTCTCTGCTGTAGTTATATGAGCGCGTGTTTGTGTTTGCAAGAAAACACCTTAAGTATGCAGAGGTGACAGTTAAACTGGCCGCTTACTCTAGCCTGGCTCAGACAGCAAGTTCTTTGTACTGAATTTTCAAGTTCCTCTAAGTGTATGTTTGTTTCAAAAACATGTAATCAAGTTATTGATTCAGATTTGCAGCTTTTGAGTCATTAAGGTAGTTTATATGCAGCGGTGAAACATCTAAGAAAAATTGTGTTCAACATGTCTATATGTTTAATTTATTAGATTTATAAAAATTGCTTAGGTACTTGGGAGGGTCTGTGAGTTCGACAATTAAAGTACTTTTAGAAGAAAATAGACTATATTACATTTATAACATGCAGCTTTAAGTGGCTGAAGGCATTTAAGTGAATGTGCAAATGGGACCAAATTATTATTTTAAAAGTTAAAAGTAATTGCTGATATTATCTAGACTTATAAATAGAATAGGGTTTTCAATGGAACTTAAAGTCCCGTGAATATTAATATTCTAAAACCAAAGAAAATGCAACTAGATTTTTTTTTTCTAAGTAACACAGATTCCACAATTAGCTAGCATTACCTTAGCACTGATTTTGTGCCTAGAGCTACTGGGATCAAAAAGGAATAGGAAATACAACCTCTTACCTGTACGGAGATCAGAGCTAATCACTGCTGTGCGATTAGCACACAGCAGACAATAACGAAAGAAGTAACGTGCAGGTGTCCAACGGTGATTCCACGGCCCTGGAAGGCAGAACTCAGGTTGGGAACAAAGCAAATGGAGACAAGAGTAGTATTCACCTTAAAATATCTCTATTTTTTCAGATCATATTCATTTATTGGCTTGTTTATTAGTGAGTTAAGGAAACAAAGAGAAAGAGATTCAGAGAGAGTATGTGCTCCCATCCACTGGTTCACTCCCTTGATAATTTTACTGGCCAGGTCTGGGCTAGGCTGGATTAGACCAAAGCTGAGGCAGTGGACTGGTCTGCATCTTCTCCAGGGGAGGCAGGAACACAGTTACCTGAGCCACCAGGACCCCCCTCCCCTGGTGCACAGCAGCAGGATGGTAGTTGGCAGCCAGAGCAGAAAATCACACCCATACACTCCTGTGTATCACAGGAGTCTTAAGTCATTTATGTGATGTCCAGATTTGACAAATCTATGGACACAGACGTTACATTAGTGGTTGAGTTCAATGGGATGAGTTGCAAAGAAAAGGAAGCATGGTGAATAACGGCCTTGTGCTTTCCTCTGGAGCAATGGAGACGTTATGAAATTGGTTGTGGTTAGATCTGCACAACTCTGTATATACTAAATACTGATTGATAATATACTATAAAATAGTGACTCAAATGGTATGTAAATTGTATTTCAAATCTCTTATATTTAAAAAAAAGAGGGGAGTATAGGGGTGGGAAACAGGCATTTGGCCTAGAGGTTAACACATCTGATAAGATAAATATCCATTTCTTGTGTTAGAGTGCCTAGGTTTAATACCCACCTCTGATTCCTGACTGTAACTTTTTTTTAAAGGTTTATTTATTTTGGGCCTAGTACAGTAATATAGTGGCTAAAGTCCTCACCTTGTATGTGTCAGAATCCCGTATAGGCACCAGTTTCTGTCCCAATGGTCCCACTTCCCATCCAGTTCCCTGCTTTTGGCCTGGGAAAGCAGTAGAGAATGATCCAAAGCCTTGGGATTCAATTCAAATAAATAAATCTCTTTTTTTAAGATTTATTTATTTTTATTTGAAAGGCAGATTTACAGAGAAGGAGAGACAAAGAAAAGATCTTCTGTCTGCTGGTTCACTCCCCAAATGGCTACAATAACCAGAGCTGAGCTGATTCAAAGCCAGGAACCAGCAGCCTTCTTTCAGTTCTTCCACACGGGTGCAGGGTCCCAAGGCTTTGTGTCACCCTTGACTGCTTTCCCAGGCCACAAACAGGGAGCTGGATATTAAGTGGAGCAGCCAGGACACAAACCAGCACCCATATGGGATCCTGGTGTGTGCAAGGTGAAGACTTTAGCCACTAGGTTACCACGCCAGGCCCAGATTTATTTATTTTTATTGGAAAGGTATATCAGATTTATAGAATGGAGAGCTAGAGAGAAAGACGTTCCAGCCACTGGTTCACTCCCCAAATGGCCACAACAGCCAGAGCTGACCCAACCCAAAGTAAGGAGCCAGGAGCATCTTTTGGGTTTCCCATGTGAATACAGGGTCTCAATACTTTGGGCCGTCTTCCACTGCCTTGCCAGACCACAAGCAGGGAACTGGATGGGAAGTGGAACATCTGAGACACAAACCAGCATGCATATGGAATCCTAGTGTGTACATGGCGAGGATTCAGCCACTGAGCCACGGAGCCAAGCTCAGTTTCTTCTTTGCTTCTTTTGTTTTTTTTAAGATAAATTTATTTTAGAGAGGAAGCAACAAAGATCTTCCATCGGTGGGCTCGCTACCCAAATGGCTGCAACAGCTAAAGGAGGGCCAGAGCGAGGCCAGCACCAGGAGCTGCATCCAGGTCTTTCATGTGGGAGGCAGTGGTCCAAGAACTTGAGCCACTTTCCAGTACCTTCCCAGGTGCACTAACAAGGAGCTGCACAGGGATCAGAGCAGACAAAATTTGAGCAGCTGCATTGCAGATGGTGGCTTAGCCTCCTGTGCCACACAGCCAACCCTGGGACATCTACTGTGAGTGATGGTTTGGCAGTTTGTGACAAAGCTAAGCATAGTCCACGTTAAAGCCCATATCTACACAAAAGCCAGCGCATGAATGTTTATTGCAACTTAAATGCTAAATGCTAAAACAATCAAGATGTGCTTCAAATGGTAAACAGACAAACCATCCATCCAAGGGGATGTTATTCATCCAGTAAAAGAAATGAGCTGTCAAGCCACAAAGAGACAGGGGGGAACCTTACATACGTACTGTGTGGTAAGAGGGGTCAGTCAGAGGCATCACATTCTAGAAAAAGCTAATCGGTAGAGACAACGCCAAAATCAGTGAAAGCAGGGGATTGCACAGGAAGGGAAGGAAGAATGGGCAGAGCTAGGAAAGTTGCAGGGCTGTGAAGCACAGGATAATGATGGGTGTGCAACACTGGGCACCTTACAAAACCCACAATACATTACCATACGGTAGCCAAGAGTGTAGCCCACAGACTTTGGTATAGAATAACGTATCCATGACAAAGATGCCACGCTTAGGTAAAATGTTCATGGCAGGAGTAATTTTATTTGGAGTTACATGGGAACTCTCCATACTATCTGTTCAGCTTAGTGTGAAGCCTAAAATTGCTCTAAAAATGTTTTGTTTGTTTAATAGCTAAGGAGAAAAATATGCTGAAGACAGATTTTAAAAAAGTGCCTCAGACTTGGAGCAGATGTAGTGGCACAGTGGGGTAAGCAGTTGTGTGGGAAGTCTGCATCCTACATCAGGGTGCCCAAGATGGAGTCCTGCCCATCTTTCTACTAACAGGCCCAGGGGCAGCAGCTGATGGCTGAAGTGGCTGAGTCCCTACCGCCCACCTGGGAGACTCAGGTGGAGCTCCTGGCTTTGGTCCAGCTGCTGTAGGCATCTAAGGAGTAAGCCAGCAGGTGGAAGGTTTCTTTCTCTCTCTCTCCTCTCTCTCTCTCGCTTGCTCTTCCTTTTCAAACAATTTGAAATCAATAAAACTGTTTTAAATATTAGCTTAGAGAGACTAATACAGAAAGTTTTGAACAGACGGGAAGAAGTCAGCTGGCCTGTAATTGCTCAGCCTGTGTCTTACTGGTCAGACTCCCAACTTTGCTTTTCCTAGACCTCGCCAGGTAGGATGCAGAGTTGGGTTATTCCTCACTTGCTAAGCCGTTGGGGATTTCTCTGCTCCCCTGCCTAAGACTTTTCTACTCCTCAATTGTTAATATGCGGCTTGTTAGAGTTATAAAACTGCTTTGATCACCCTAAAATGCATAAAGTTCTGGAAAATCTTACTTGAATGCTATATACTGCTAAGTTAACATTGAAAATAAATAAATAAATACTTTAAATAAATTATTTAAATAGCAGAAACTAGACCCCAAAATGATGAACAAAATGTTACTTCCTAAATAAAAGGAGTCAAGCCTTTTTTAAAAGGGTCTGTGTGCTCGGCAGTCAGGAAACGCCCTCCCTCCCAGAGAACACACATCGTGACACTGCATTCCCCTTTTGCTATGCGAGTGTTCAGAACAAGGCCCGTGCCACCCTGGGTGTCGGGTGTGCTGCTACGAGACAGCCAGGGGGAGTCGCGGAAAATTCTGCTCTGGAAATTTCCTTACGTGGGGGGCATAGTCCACTTTCATCCGAGATTTTGTAATCACTAAAAAGCATTCTCTATCACCTTGATTCACGTTCTGTTTTTCAGTTAAATGTATGTATTCACACCTCAAAATGCTTACATGGCCAGGAAGGGTACCAGGGCCAAAGCCAGGAATTTAGTCCAGTTCTCTCCCAAGTGTCATAGGAACCCAAGTACTTGAGGTAGTATTTCAAGGGTTTAGGTCCCTGCCGCCTATAGGACACCTGGGCTGTGTTCCTGCCGCCCAGCTTTGGTCCGATCCCTGGGGACTCTGGAGTGGATCATGGCCGCTTTCACTGGCTTTATAACCCCTGTGGAACAATTTTCCCTGACTCATGTCCATTATGGATTTGAAATCTGAACACTCAGAGAACCAATCACCCTGGGCTCCCAAAGAATCAACGTTGGGGGCAGCTTTTTGGTGCACAGGCTAAGATTCCAGCTGGAACTCCCACATCCGTGTCAGACTGCCTGCTTTCAGTCCTGCCTCTGCTCTCACATGCAGCGTGCACACTCCCTGAGCAGCAGCCTTCAGGATAGCTCAAGGTCTTGGGGCTCTGACACCCAAATGAAAGAACTGAACTAAGTTCCTGGCTTCAGCTACTGCAGCCTTTGGGGGAGGAACCAGCAGATGCCGTGTCTCTATGTCTATTTCTGCCTCTTAAATAATTATAATAAATTAACTCAGAGGATTTTTTTTTTCTAAATAATCAGCTCCATTATCCTGCTTTACTAAGACTGTGGGAAAGGTGCTGTTCGTGATAGGCAGGAACGCACTAGAGAATGCTTAGCCAGTTGGGTCAATCAAGACAAAAGCAGGAGCCACACACCCCACCAGTGAACAAGGATTTTCCAGCTGTACCTGGGGGCACATCAAGATCTGGGAGCCCTGAGCTCCACTCTGTTGGTTGAATCTTGGTTTTTAAGACAGATTCGTGTATTTTCATTGGAAAAGTAGATTTACAGAGAGAAGGAGAGACAGAAAGACCTTCCACCCACTGGTCCACTCTCCAAGTGGCTGCAGTTCCCAGACCTGAGCCAATCTGAAGTCCAGAGCCAGGAGCTTCTGGTCTCCCACATGGGGGCAGGGGCCCAAGGACTTGGACCATCCTCCACTGCTTTCTCAGGCCATCAGCATGGAGCTGATCTAGAAGTAGAGCAGCCAGGACACAAACCAGCGCCTGTATGGGATGCTGGTACCACAGGGCAAAGGATTAGCCAGCTGCACACCACACCGGCCCCAGGCCCTGATTTTTTTTTTACTTGAGACACAAGATTGACAAAAATAGTCAAATTTCCCTGCTTTGATGGGACTCACGCACTGAAGCTTCCTTCAGGTAAACAGCACACACAGCAAATCGGGAAACGTGCAGTTCTGTACTAAGAAAATGAGGGCTCTGGAGGAAAGACACAGGGCGAAGGGAGCCAGAGGGTGGTGGAAGGGCCACAAGGCCTGCTCTGCCTTAGGGTCTGTACCTGCTGGACCCCAGGTACCTGCTCGCTGGCTTGATGGCTCTTACCAGCTTTCCTCTCTGTCCTGGGGTCTAAGAAGCGGGGTAGGTGAGCCCTAGGGGAGCCATCAGCCTGAAATCCGTGGTGGGTTGGCACAGGGATGAGAGAGATGAAAGACTGGAGGGTGACAGTGTCTGAAACTCCTCTTCTTTTATCAAAGTGAGTGACCATGGAAACGCAGGAGCCCGAGGTGGCAGTGGAACTGAGTGACTGAGCAAGCGTGTGTGCGTGCGTGCGTGCGTGTGTGTGTGTGTGTGTGTGTGTGTGTGCGTGTGTGATGGCAGAGGCAGCTAGAGTTGAAGCGGCACTCCACAGTGAGTGTGGCCCTTTAAATAAGCCTCATTTATTTGTATTCACTAAGGATGGAGAGCACGCTCACTCCACACAGGTTAGCTTTTTCCAAAACGTGTGATGTCAATGTGAATGCGTTTTTAGCCATTGTTCAAAGAAGAACATGCTGCTTTGGAGCATTTCATTTACAAGGCTAATGAGATTGGGACATCACCTATTTAGTTTTAAAAACCTGTGCTTGACATATAAATGGTGTGAAATAGAAGTAGGCGTTTTGCCTACCAGCCATGTCCCATGTCACAGTATTTGGGTCTGACTCCAATTTCCTGGCTGGTGCAGACTCTGGCCCGTGGCAGGTGGTGACTTAAGGGTTTGGGTCTCTGCCACCCACGTAAGAGACCAAGGGTGAGTTGTTGACTCCCAGCTTTGGCCTGACCGAGGCCTGTCCATTGTGGGCATCTGGGGAGTGACCCTGTGGGGGCTCTGTCTCTCTGTGCCTCTTGAACAACAACGGCAGGAAAACGGTGCTAACCCCAGCTTCTGCTCACACTGCTGGGTGCTAGTGAGGATACGCTGTGTTACAAACCCCACTTGCAGTGGATATCACAGCCCAGGTTGATTCCTCCCTCAAATTCTGTGTGTGTCAGCGGTTGGCTGGGGTCACTGTGTCATGCCTCCTCATTCCGGGACACAGGCTGGGGAAGCAGCTGTCATCTCAGACATTGCCAGTCGCCATGGCAAAGAGAGCGAGACCTTGGGAGGGTATTGCATGCACAATGAAATGCTTCGAACTGGTCCCACATGGCACTGTTGTCCCTCTGTAACCATGGGAAACTGGTTCTGAGATCCCCTACAGACATCAAAATCCTTGGATGCTTAAGCCATGTGTAAAATGGCATCAGATTTACATGTAACTTATGTGCATTCTTTTGTGCATGTTAAACCATCTCTACATTACTCATAATATCTAATATAAGTATCTTGTAAATAGTCATTATGCTTAGGAGACAGTGATGAAAAAAAATCTGCAAATGCTCAGGACAGGTGTAATTTTTAAAAAGATGTATTCATTTTATTGAAAGGGCAGATTTACAGAAAGAGAGAGAGAGAGATCTTCCATCTGGTTCACTCTTCAGGTAGCTACAATGGCCAGAAGTGAGCCAACCTGGAGCCAGGAGATTCCTCTGCTTTCCCATGTAGGTGCAGAGTTCCAAGGCTTTGTGGCCCAATCCTCTATTGCTTTCCCAGGCCACAAGCAGGGAGCTGGACGGGAAGCAGAATAGCCAGGACATGAACTGGTGCCCATATGGGTTGCCAGTGCTTGTAGGTGGGCGAAGATTTAGCCAGTTGAGCCATTGTACCAGCCCCCAGAACAGATGCAATTTTTTAAAAATATTTTCAAATCATAATTGGTTGAATCCACAGACTTGAGCCCAGCATGTGTGGAGGGCCAGTTGTATTTCCATTTGAAACTCCTGGGCCAGAATGAATAACACAGCCCCACCCAGCCACAAGAGGGCCAAAAATGCAGTTTTACTATTTCCCAGGAAAGCAAGATGCTGCAAACAGTGAGTGACGAGTACCAATGTCAGCCATCAACCACTGGAGCCCACTGATACTCAAACAACTGAACCAAGAAACAGCCAATCAGAGCTCCGCTCACAGCACCCCCTGCATGTTAGTGCCAGCCCTTTAAAGTTGCTGCTCTTTTCTGTTTTATTCATTTATTTGAGAGACACAGAGAAAGCTCTCATTCACTGCTTTATGCCTCAAATACCTACAACAGCCAGGGCTGGGCTGGGTCCCAAGTAGGACCTGGAGACACAACCAAGACTCACCATATGGGTGGAGAAACCCAGCTCCCTGAGCCATCACTGTTGTCTTCCAGGATCTCTGTGGCTGGCAGCTGGAGTCAGGACCCGGAGCTAAGTATTAAACCCACATATTCTGATGTTGGGAGCACACGTCATGAATGCTAAGCCAAATGCCTGTCTCCTATGTTGTTTCTTGATGTCCAAGCACAGTTTGTTCTTGATACACTTTCTAAAGACCTTTTATGTGGACAGATTTCTAAAAATTTTTGCAACAAAATGGACCTATCTTTTAGTTCCATTTTCTGTGGACATTCTGAGGTGCTCTCATATATAACATGGTACAAACTGCAACCTGTGAACAGAGACAAATAATGAAGGAGTGTGTTTGTGTCAGAAGAATGTGAGTGGGAGAGAACATGAAAAACCTGGTCAGGTTTACAGAGAGAAGGAAAAACAGAGAGGAAGATCTTCCAACCACTGTTCACTCCCCAAGTGGCCACAATGGCTAGAGCTGAGCTGATTCAAAGCCAGGAGCCAAGAGCTTCTTCCAGGTCTCCCATGTGAGCGCAGGGTCCCAAGGCTGTCCTCTACTGTTTTCCCAGGACACAAGCAGGGAGTTGGAAGGAAGTGGAGTAACATGCCAGGATCCCACTGAGCTGATGTCAGCAGGAAACAGAAGTGTTCTAAAGGACAAAATGAGGAGACGCGCCTTCCAGCTTGTAGCAGCCCTGATCCAGTCCTGTCCTTGCTAGCGATGGCCAGTGGCAAGACCCGAAGGTCTCTCTGTGGCCTCCACAAGCGAATCAAAAGCCCCTCCAGAATCTACTGAATAAAGTGACCTCACTCATTTTCATTTAATTCAGGGAGAGGATTTGTCTCCAATTCAGTAACCTACCTGCCCAAACGACCCTTGATGAAAACTACAGCCAAGGCTCCCAGCAAACTTGCTATAGGGGAATTATGACTCCTTATGAAGGACTATACTATTGTAGCAACTTGGGGAAAATCTGTAGGGGTTGGGAGTTTCGAGGGGAATCCCAGTCTGTACGAATTTGTATCGTAAAATTCAAGAATCCAAAATAAAAATTTAACGAAAAAAATAAAACATACAGAGATATAGAAAAAATAATAATTAGTGTAAATGAACAGAGCACTCTGATCAACAGGAAGAAATTATGCAAATAGATTTTAAATAATTCAGCTATAGTATCTATAAGATGTATTTTGGATTCAAAGGCAAATAGGTTACAAGAAACGCTAGGGGGTTGGTGTTTGGCTAAGATACGTCTCCCCTATTGGAGTGCCTGGGTTTCAGTCCCAACTCCACTCCTCATCCCAGCATCCTCACTGGTGTGTACCCTGGGAGGCATCAAGCATCAAGCAGTTGGGTTCACTGCCATGCAGATGAGAGGCACAGACTGAGTTTGGGGCTCCCAACTTTTCCCTGTTGAAGCTGTGTCCTTTCAAGACCTTGCAAAAACAAGTCAGTGGATGGGTGTTCTGCCTGATCTCTTACCTTGCCAATCAACAAATACTTTTTTAAAAAAGGTTTATTTATTAATATTGGAAAGGCAGATATACAGAGAGCAGGAGAGACAGAGAGGAAGATCTTCCCTCCGATGATTCACTCCCCAAGTGAGCGCAATGGCTGGTGCTGAGCCAGTCCGAAGCCAGGAGCCCAGAACCTCTTCTGGGTCTCCCACGCGGGTGCAGGGTCCCAAGACTTTGGGCCATCCTCGACTGCTTTCCCGGGCCACAAGCAGGGAGCAGGATGGGAAGTGGAGCTGCCGGGATTAGAACCTGTGCCCATGTGGCATCCCTGCGTGTTCAAGATGAGGACTTTAGCCACTATGCCAACGCACCAGGCCCCAACAAATACTTTAACAAACAAGTAAGGAAAAAGAAGTAGTAAAAATACATCATGCACACAGTAACTAACCATGGATGATCGGGAAGACTCTCCCAGCTCCTGGCTTCGGGTTGGGTGCAGCTCCAGCCATTGCGACTACTTGGGTAGTAAATCAATGGACAGAGGCTCTACCTTCCTGTCTCTCTTCCTCTCTGTATATCTAACCTTTGAATAAAAAGCAAGACTTTTTAAAATAAATAAAAATAAATAATCAATGTGTCAAAAAATTATAAGGGCAACTGGAAAATAAGATTAATGGAAACAGTGGCCCAGCGCAGTGGCCTAGCAGCTAAAGTCCTCACCTTGAACGCACCCCAGGATCCCATATGGGCACCAGTTCTAATCCCAGCAGCTCCACTTCCCATCCAGCTCCCTGCTTGTGGACTGGGAAAGCAGTTGAGGACAGTCCAAAGCTTTGGGACCCTGCGCCCGTGTGGGAGACCTGGAAGAGGTTCCTGGATCCTGGCTTCGGATCGGCATAGCATCGGCTGATGAGCTCACTTGGGGAGTGAATCATCAGACGGAGGGTCTTCCTCTCTGTCTCTCCTCCTCTCTGTATATCTGACTTTCCAATTTAAAAAAAAAAAAGATTAATGGAAACAAAAACTCAGGGACTGGTGTTGTGGCCCAGTTCCATTTCTGTGCAATAGCATTGACAATCTGAAAATGAAATAAAAGGATTCATTTTACAGTAGCATCAAAAAGAAATACTTGAGAACACAAATTAATAAAAGAAGTGCAAATGGTATGTTGAAAACTACAAAACATCATTGACTTTGTAATAAAAAGATAAATAATCCAATTGACAATGAGCAAAGGGCCCGAATAGGTATTGCTCCAAAGAAGATACACAGATGGCCAAACTAACCCGTGAAAAAATAGGCATCATTAGACAACAAGGAAATGTGAATTAGAACCGCAGTAGGATACCATATTGTGCTCTCTAGGAAAGCTACAATAAAAAAAGAAGATGCATGGGGTGGGCACTATGGCACAACAGAACAGGTCAGTGCTTGGGATACCTGCATCCCATATCCAAGTGCTGGTTCAAGTCCAGCTACTCCCTCTCCAGCTCCCTTCTCATGTGCTCGGAAAGAGCAGACTTCAAAGACTGAAGTTCCTGCCACCCACATGGGATGAACTTCCTGCCTCCTGGCTTTAGCTTGGCACAGACCCGGATGTTGTATCCATCTAAGGACTGAGCCAGGGGGTGGAAGATGTCTCTTTACCTGTTTCTGTCACTCTCAACTTTTCAAAAAAATAACGAATCAGTAAAAAATAAGTTAAAGGATATGGAGAGTAACAAGTGTTTGCAAGAAATTGGGAGTAGGGATAGGAATGACGCAGCTGCTTAACAAAGCAGGTTGTTAAACATGGAGTCCTAGGTGATATGTACTCCTTGGAAGACATCAAGAGACATGAGACCATATGCCCACACAGAAAACCTGTGCATGAACTCAAGCCTCTGTATTACCATCAGAAATGTAAACAATACTGCATTTTAGTAGCACTTGTGTCTAAGTTGATAGGTATGAAGTTGATAGGTATTCGTCGTGCATTTCCTCCTTGTAGCAGACAGCTCAGGCTGGCTATAAATAGTTGTGGAATTCATGGATGCATAACTCAGAGAGAATGGAATGTCCAAGTAACAGTGGTAGTGCCTTCTCTCCCTTAAAAAATCAAATCAAATTCAGGAGGTTGGTTGGTGGCATCAGAACAAGCAGAGTGAGTTAAGTAAGTCAAATTTTAAAAGATTTATTTAATTTTGGGTCCAGTACCATGGTGTAGTAGAGTAAGCCTGCACCTGCAGCATTGGCATCCCATATGGGTGCCAATTGGAGTCTTGGCTAATCTATTTCCGATCCATCTCCCTGCTTGTTGGCTGGGAAAGCAGCAGAGGATGGTCCAAGTCATTGGGCCCCTGTACACACACGAGAGACCTGGAAGAAACTCCTGGCTTCGGCCCAGTCGCAGCCATTTGGAGATTGAACCAGTGATTGGAAGAGCTCTCTGTCTTTCCTTCTATCTGTCATTCTGACTTTCAAATAAGAAGAACATAAATCTTTTTTAAAAAATGATGAAACTGATTTATTTTAGAAAAATATTTTTTATTTATTTGAAAAACAGAGTGACAGAGAGATATAGAAAAAGAGACCTTTTTATAAGATGTGTTGATTTGAAAGCAAAGTCAGAGAGAGGCACAGAGAGAGAGAGAGCATGCTTCCATCCACAGCTTCACTCCTCAAATGGCTACAATGGTTGGAGCTGGGCAAAGTTGAAGCCAGGATCTAGGAACTGCAGCTAGGTTTCTACATGAGTGCAGGGGCCCAAGCACTTGGGTCTTCTGCTGCTTTCCCAGGGATCTGGTGCAGAAGCAGAGCAGCTGAGATTCAAAGCAGAGCTCCAATATGCATCACAAGCATAACTTAATCCACTTCACCACAACACTTGCCAGTAGATATTCTATTCAACGTGTTAATTTACGTATAACATATATGGGATTCATTTTGCATGGAAACTCAAGCCAGATTTAAATGGAAATTAATGTGGCAAAGATTAGCATGGCAGAATTTTGCAAGGCAGAAAGCAACAGCAAAGGTGAGATGCAAGTTACAGTGTGTGTTTAAGAGCAGACTGCGCTAGAAGGAAAGGCGGAGAGGCAGGTGGGCTTCGGACCATGCGGGGGGAGAGGGGAGCACTTGCGATTGCACGATTCAGTACCTCCCAGGTAAGGTGAGGGTTTTGTTTTCACCCTGATACAACAGGGAGCTGTTGAGGGCTGTTGAGCAGAGAAGAGCTGGTATCTGACAGTAGGAATGCTCATAGGTGCTCTCTGGTTCATTAATCTGAACTTTCGCATAGAATTTTTGTGCAGGTTCATACTCTACAGTATTTTTTTTTTCATTAACCTACTGGTGGACATTTAAGTCGTTTCTATTTCAATTATACGCAATGCTTCAGTGGATTTTTTTTTAATCCCTTGGAGCACATACGGGAGAATTCTGCTGGAAGGGGAATTACTGGATTGTGGGTATTTGCCTGTCTAATGTTGTTAGGATTGCTGAACTGCTCTGCAAAATGATGTCCCACTTTGCACCTGCTGGCAGACAAGTTTCATTTGCTACACAGTCTCATTGACCCTTAAAATACCTGTGATTTTAGTTTGTATTTCCCCCACACTTGGTAAGGCAGAGCACCTTCCCTTATGCTTATTTGTGCTTTGAGTTCTTCTGCCTGCTGTGGACGTCTTTGATCATTATGATCTGTGGTTATGCATGCCTTTATTGGAGAGAGAGAGACAGAGATTGGTCCTATCCTCCTCTCTGGGTTACCCCGATTTACTCCCCCAAATGACTGTAGTGACTGGCTAAGGTTGGACCAGCACAAAACCAAGAAGAACCAGGAACTCCATCCAGGTCTCCCACATCTTGCTGCCTGTCAGGATTGACACCAGCAGGATGCTGAAGTCAGAGGCAGAGGTGACTGTTGAGCCCAGGCACTCTAAAACAGCACTTCACCTGTGCTTTTTTTCTTTTTTAATCTATTTGTTTGAAAGGCTAAGTGACAGCACTCTTTGGCTGGTTCACTCCCCAAATGCCTGCATCAGCCAGAGCTGGGCCAGGCTAGGCCAGGCTGAAATCAAAAGCCAGGAATTCCATCTGAGTCTCCCACATGGGTGGCAGGGACCCAAGTACTTGGACCATCACCTGCTACCTTCCCAGGCAAATTAGCAGGGAGCTGCATCATAAGTGGAACTGTAGAACTTGAACCGGTATGGGATTTGGGGATCCCAGGCCAGGGCTGTACGCACAGCGCCATAATGTTGGTCCTGGCTTCGGTGTTTTTAAGCCCCAGGCCAAACACCTGCTCTTCTAACTTTATAAAAAGTATTTCTTGAAATTTTTATCTTTTAGATGTCAATCCTTTGTTGAATACACCCAATCCATGGTTGATTATACATAATGAAAATATCTTCTCTTTCCTGGCCTGTCTTCACTTTTTAAAATGACAAGTTTTGCTGTACAGAAGTTTTTAATTTTTATGTGGTTGAATGTCTGAATCCTTTTAAGGCTTGTGCTTTTCTATGACTTGTTTAAGAAGTTCTCCTCCATGCCAAGTTCATAAAATTTTTTCATATCCATTCCTCTGTTTGTTAATGCAACCAATCTGGTTAGTGTTAGGACAACGTGGGGGGACAGATCTGTCCCTCTGGAAGCAACTTTGCGTATCTTGCCCAGCTTCTCTGTTGCTGGTTTCTCAATTTCACCCTCTGTGGGCAACATTCTTCCCCTTTTTGGCAGATGCCAGCGAAAAGGTTATTCAAGTGTCCAAATCCTAGCCAGATTTTTGTTGATTGGACCCAAAGTGGAACTCAGAAATCTGCATTTTGATTTACAAGTGATTTTTCTTAATGTTTATTTATTTTAATTTTTCATCTATTAAAAGGCTGAGAGTAACAGACAGAGACAGAGGGAGAGGAGGAGAATCTTCTATCTGCTGGTTTAGTCCTCAAATGCCCACTTCATCTAGGCTAGTTCAGGCCAAGGTCAGGTGCCTGTAACTCCAGCTGGGTCTCTGGGACGGCACTTGAGCTGTCAGCTGCTGCCCAGAATGAAAAGCAAAGCAGCAAGAAGCACACGTGGTAACCTATGGTGCCCATCCTGGTTTATTTCTTTGCTTTGACATACTAAGCCTCTTTTTTAGAGAAACAGAGAGCGCCCTTCCATCTGCTGCTTCACTCCCTAGATCACCACAGTGGCTGGGACTTGACCAGACTGAACTCGGGGAGCCTGCAACTTAATCTAAGTCTCCCAGGTGGGTAGTTGGGTCACAAGTACTTGAACCATCTCCTGCTTGCCTCCTAGGGTTTATAATAGCAGGAAAATGGAATTGAGAATAGAGCAAGGACTCCAACTTAGTTACTCATGAAGGTGAGCATCTTTTTTTTTTAAGATTTATTTATTTTTATTGGAAAGGCAGATAGACAGAGAGGAGAGACAAAGAGGAAGATCTATCCGAAGACTCACTCCCCAAACGGCCACAACGGCTGGTGCTGTGCCAATCCGGAGCCAGGAGCCAGGAACTTCCTCCAGGTCTCCCACACTGTGGCAGGGTCCCAAGGCTTGTTGCGCCATCCTCGACTGCTTTCCCAGGCCACTAGCAGGGAGCTGGATGGGAAGCAGGGCAGCCGGGATTAGAACCAGAGCCCATATGGGATGCTGGTGCATTGCAGGTGAGGACTTCAGCTGCTAGGCCACCACGCCAGGCCCTATGTGCCACTTCTTTCCCAGGTGTATTAACAGGGAACAAGATTAGAAGTGAAGCAGTCAGAATTTGAACTGGCATACATTTGCAACATGTTGCTTGCTCAACCCCATAATGCACAAAACACCAGCCCCTTAGCCATTGTCTTAAGTGCTAGGCTAAATGCCTGCTCCTAAGTGCTTTGTATTTGTATTAATTAATTCACTTGATTTTCAAAGCAATTCTGTGGTACGTGGTCAGTGCTAATACTGTTCCATCCTACTTAAAGGGAAACTGGGACAAGACACCTGGAAGAAGATGATTCAGACGCTGGTCCTTCTCAAAGCTTTCCTCTCCAGTTGCCGTTATTTAACATCAGGGTTGGGAGGGACAGGAGTTTTCTTAATTTAAACCCATACATCTGGGAGTGTATTTAAATCTGTCAATATGGCTGCATTCCACATTATAATATGAGGGTTCAATCCCCAACTCCAGCTCTTGACTCCAGCTTCCTGTTGATGCAGATCATGAAAGTAGCAGTTGGTGCTTGGATTCCTGCCACCTATGTGGAAGACCCGGATTGTGGGTTTTGTTACCAGCTCTGGCCATTGGAGGCTTTTTGGAAATGAATCAATTAGTTGAGAGGAGCTCTCCATATATCCGTCTCATCACTTTTCAAATTAAATAAATAAACACACACATGCATACATAAAAACCCAACCTGTTCTAGCATTTCCCACCCATTAGGATAAACAGTACCAAACCTTCAGGAGCAGAGGGTGGCATTGATGCAGTGGTGAAGCTGCCACAAATGATTTCCACATCCCACGTTGAAGTGGCCATGACTCCCACGCTCTGGGAGGCAGCAGATGATGGCTCAAGTGACTGCGTCCCCGCTTCTCACACGGCCAACGTGGTTTAAGTTCCAGGCTGCTGGCTTCGACCTGGGCCAGGCTTATCTTTCATTGGCTCCTGGGTTGTGAGGCAGAAAGATGGGATAATTCCCTCTCTCTCTGCCTTTCAAGGAAAATAAAGCAGAAAATACTAAAAATGCTGTGTTCGGAAGGAGAAATTTGGACCTCTTGTGTATTGTTAGTAGGAATATAAAATGGCATAGCTGCTGTGGGAAGAAAAAAGTAGGGCAGGGTCAGTGCTGGGGTGTGGTAGACCAAGTTGCTGCCTACAGTGCCAGAGCATCCCACAGAAACACCGATTTTATCCCCAGTTACTCCACTTCCACTCCAGCTGCCTGCCAAAAGCAACAGAGGCTGGCCCGACTTCTTGAACCCCTGTACCCATGTGAGAGACTCTGAAGAATCTCTAAGCTCTTGACTTTGGTCTGGTCCAGCCCTGCTGTTGTACCCGTTGGGGAATGAACCAGTTGGGCAGTGAACCAGCAGTAGGAAGATCTTTCTGTAACTCTGACTTTCATATAAATATATATAATATATTATATATATATTATAATATATAACTTACAAAGCATTGGGCTGTTCCAAAATTTTGACACCAGCTCCAACATGGTGAAACCTAGAAGACATGATACTATGTGAAATAAGCTGGTCACTAAAGCATACAAACACTGTGACACTGGCTACTGGAAGTACCCAGAGTAGCCAGAAAGGGACCAAAAAGAGAGTGGTCCTCCTAGCTCATGGCATCCACAGAATTGGCCATTTGGGGACTAGATAGATGATCTCTCTCTCCCTCTCTCTTTCTCCCCTTTTTTGATCACTCTGCCTTACAGATACATCTTTTAAAAAAGAAGCAAAGAAAGAAAGTAGAGTTGTGGTTATCTGGGATTAGGGGCAAGGAGGGCTAGAGCAGTTCCACAGGAACCAAATTTTCAGATTTGAAACGTGAAATGAAGTGAGTAGGTGGTGGTGATGTTGGGCAGGCAATGTACATGCACTTCATGCCGCAAAACTGTCCCCGTGAAGTGGTGAAGCATGTAGATCCTATGTCACAGACAGTTGATTATAATCATGGAGAAACAAAACAGGAAACTGTGCTAGTGGAAGACTCTAGACTGCAGGAAAATGACTTGTCCATTTTCTTCATTATATTCAATCAAACAATGGTTGTACTTGTCAGCATCTAAAAATATGGGGTGAATAAATGGGAGAATTGATTTTCTAAAGATTTATTTATTTTTATTGGAAAGGCAGACTTACAGAGAGAAGGAGACACAGAGATAGAAAGATTTTCCAGCTCCTGAATCAGTCCCCAAATGGCAGCTGAGCTGATTCAAGCAAAGGATTAGTCTCCCACATGGGTACTGAGACTCAATGACTTTCCTGCCTTCCCAGGTCCTAAGCAGGAAGCTGGATCGGAAGTGGGACAGCTGGGACTTGAATTGGTGCCCATATGGGATGCTGGTTCTACAGACAGTGGCTTTATCTGATACGTCACATTGCTGGCCTCACTAAATAAGCAAATATTTTTTAAAAGACATGGAAAGTTGTGTTGGGAAGAAAGGAAGGGAAACAGATTAGGGCAGGGGCAAGTAGAGCAAGAAGTTCAGGCAGCACTTAAGGCAGCCAAAGCAAGGCTAAAAGGCAGCTGGGGAGACAAGGGCGTGTTTCTAGGGAAGAAGTCAGTGGGCCTTGGAGTGTGCTGCAGCCTCACCAGCCTCCTCTCCCCATCCCCACAGCCCCCTGGCTGTCAGGGCTTTCTCATTCTACCTGTATCCCCCCAGCCTGATTAGACCGAGTCATCTTCCTAAGTCCGTTGTCATTTCTGCAACTTCCACCATCAGCCTCATCCTCTACCTGCTAACATCTAACCTTCTAGAACTCTGTTCTTTTAGCAACAGCAGGGTACACTGCTCTTCCTCTACTGGTCTCCACTAGCTTTTGTTTAAAAACTTATTAGGGAAGAATTCAAATATGCAAATAATAGAGTGTTCAGTGAGTCCCTGGGTCCACTCATGTGGCTGGGCCCAATACGGTCATTTCTCTTTCCTCTTCTTCTGCTTCTGCTGCTGCTTCTCTTCCCCTCCTTCCCGCTCCCCTCCCCCTCCTTACTCCCCCTTCCCCTCCCTCCTCCTCCTGCTTCTGCTTCTTCCTCTGCTTGATCTTCTTCTGCTGCTGCTGCTTGATCTTCTGCTTCTTGATTCACTCTCCAAATGGCCGCAATGGCCAGAGCTGAGCTGATCCAAAGCCAGGAGCCAGGAGCCTCTTCCTGGTCTTCCACATGAGTGCGGAGTCCAAAGGCTTTGGACCATCCTCCACTGCTTTCCCAGGCCACAAGCAGGGAGCTGGATGGGAAGTGGGGCTGTTGGGATTATAACCAGCACCCATATGAGATCCCAGCGCGTTCGAGGTGAGGACTTCAGCTGCTAGGCTATCGTGCTGGGTTCTTTTTTCTTTCTTTTTCAAAGATTTATTTAGTTTTATTGAAAAGGCCTATTTAGAGAGAGGAGAGTCATAGAGAAAGATCTGTCTGTGCGCTGGTTCACTCCCCAAGTGGCCACAACAGCTACACCTGAGCCAATCTGAAGGCAGGAGTCATGAGCTTTTTCTGGGTTTCCCACATGGGTGCAAGGTCTCAAGACCCTGGACCATCATCTACTGCTTTCCCAGCCACAAGCAGGGAGATGCATGGTAAGTGGAGCATCTGGAACATGAACCAGTGCCCATATGGCTCCCAGTCTGTGCAAGGGGAAGATTAGCTAATTCAGCCATAGTACTGGGCCCAGACATTTTAAAAATTATTTATCTGGTTTTTTTTTTAAGATTTTATTTATTTTTATTGGAAGGTCAGATATACAGAGAGGAGGAGAGACAGAGGAAGATCTTCAGTCCGATGATTCACTCCCCAAGTAACCGCAACGGCCAGTGCTGTACCGACCCAAAGCCAGAAGCCAGGAACTTTCTCCAGGTCTCCCACACTGTGGGAGGGTTCCAAAGCTTTGGGCTGTCTTCGCCTGCCTCCCCAGACCACAAGCAGGGAGCTGGATGGGAAGCAGGGCTGCCAGGATCAGAACCGGCACCCATGATTTATTTGTTTTATAGTGCATTTCCATAAATTCTGGGAATTTCCCTCCATCCTCCCCAAATTCCCTTCCTGCAATGATTTCCTCTGTATTAATACAATAGTTCAATCCTTCTAAAACAGTCACAACTCCATCATTCTGCTATTTAAGTGTATCCTGACTTTGTAGGTATGACCAATGGCATACAGTTTAGGAAGCTATTGTCAAGATATATTTATAATAATTTCATTGAGAGTCTATTTTTGATTTGGAAGTAGAGGCGCATGCTGCTTTATATCTTCACATCTTGATATGATAGTCTATTATAATGTTCCTCTCAATGACTATATGCATGTTTACCTATATATCTATTGGTCTTGAAGTTGCATGAAGGTTGCCTTCTATCAGAGAGAACATATGATATTTGTCCTTTTGGGATTGGCTTATTCCACTGAGCATAATGGGCTCTAGTTAAGACCATTTTGGTGCAAATAGTAGAATTTCATTCTTTTTAAGATTTAGAATTTCATTATTTTTAAGAGTATTCCATAGAGCAGATGTAGCATAGTTTCTTTAGCCATGCCTCTTTCAACAGGCATCTAGGTTGTTTCCATGTCTTTGCTATTATAGATTGTGCTGCTATAAATGTAAAAGTGCAGGTCACTTTCTCATACGCAGATTTCATTCCTTTGGATATATTCCCAGAAGTGGGATAGCTGGGTCATATGGCAGATCAATTTTCAGATCTCTTAGCACGCTCCATACTGGTTATACTAGCTTATACTCCTACCAATAGTGAAAGATGATACCTTTTTCCCCACATCCACAACAGGGCCCCTGCCATTTATTTCATTGATGGGTTTTTAAAAATAGTCACATTTGGGCCCTGGCGCGGTGGCGCAAGTGGTTAAGGTCCTCACCTTGCACGCCCGGGATCCCATATGGGCGCCGGTTCTGTCCCGGCAGCCCCGCTTCCTTTCCAGCTCCCTGCCTGTGGCCCGGGAAAGCAGCAGAGGACGGCCCAAAGCTTTGGGACCCTGCACCCGCGTGGGAGACCCAGAAGAGGCTCCTGGCTTCGGATCGGCATAGCATCGACTTTTGCGCTCACTTGGGGAGTGAATCATCGGATGGAAGATCTTCCTCTCTGTCTCTCCTCTCTGTATATCCGCCTTTCCAATGAGAAAATAATAAAAATAAATCTTTAAAAAAAAATAGTCACATTTGGGTCCAGTGCAGTAGCCCAGTGACTAAAGTCCTCACCTTGCCTGCACCAGGATCCCGTATGGGCGCCGGTTCTAATCACAATAGCCCCACTTCCCATCCAGCTCCCTGCTTATGGCCTGGGAAGGCAGTTGAGGATGACCTAAAGCCTTGGGACCCTGCACTCATGTGGGAGACCCAGAAGAGGCTCCTGGCTCCTGGCTTTTGATCAGCTCAGTTCACCTCCAGTTGTTGTGGCCACTTGGGAAATGAATCAACAGTCGGAAGATCTTCCTCTCTGTATAGCTAATGGTGCAATAAAAATAAAATAAATCTTTAGAAAAAGTCACCTTTTTTTGTTTGTTTCAAATACTCTTGCTTATAAAATTGTGAAACATCTGAGGCCAACACTGCGGCATACCAGGTTAAGCCGCAGTCTGCAATGATGGCATCCCACGTGAGCACCTGTTGGAGTCCCAGCTGCTCCACTTCTGATCCAGCTCCCTGCTAACGGCCTGGGAAAGCAGCAGAAGATGGCCCAAGTCCTTGGGCCTTGTACCCATGTGAGACCTGGATGGAGAGTTCCTAGCTCCTGGCTTTGCGCTAATCCTACCTTAGCCATTGCAGCCTTTTGGAGAGTAAACCAGTGTGCTGGAACACCTCTTGCTCTTTCTCTCTCTCTATGTTTGTGTATGTGTCTTCTTCTGTCTATGACTCTGGCTTTCAAACAGATAAATAAATCTTTTAAAAAAATTTTTTAAGCATCACAAATGTTGAAAACAAAGGATGTGAGAGCTTCCTCCAACTCTACATTCCTGAGGTAATCCTTGCTCATAGTTCGGTGTAACTTCTTTCAGATTTTTGTACTGCTGTTGTGGGTTTTTATGAACATATAAACTAATTAGTATTTTCACAATATCCATAACTGTATTTCATCATTTTGCAAATTGCTTTTTCCTCTCAACAGTCCAGCTTGGCTGGGTTCCGCAGGAGTTCATGCAGATCTTCCTTGCTGTCTCTAACAGCTGGACTGTGTTACCCTGCATGCTGTGCCACAGCTATGTACCCAGTGAGCACTTTCCATCTTCTCACCACTGCAAACAAGCATATGGTGTCATGTTTTCCCCTAGCCCTTTCTGCATTCATGCAGGTATTTCTGTGGGAAAGAATCCCGGAAGTGACATTGCTTAGTCCACAGGTAAACGTCTCTTTCCGTTTAAACAGATGCTGTAAAATGTATGAGAAGTATATAAAAGTCCTTCTATTGCCACATTCCCAGGTGTAATTAATCTACCTGATCTTTGCCAATCTGATAACCTCAAACTGATGTTTCATTATGATAGGGACATAATTCTGTGTGAGTTTCAGGCTCTTTCCATCTATTCCCAAACTCAGAACTTCAGGGTGGGGCCAGGAGGAGGCACTGTGGCTGGCACAGGAACACAGAGTAGGAGGAGGAGCTGAGCTTGGAGAGGTGGGGAGTTCTACATGGCCAAGTGGCCCTTGATTAGGCTGCCCAGCTCCACCATTTCTGCCAGAAGAACAACTGGGGGGTGGGGGCTCCTTCCAGTGAGTGATGCATCAGACTCTCTGGGGCTCTTGTTTCTGGTTATTAAGATCTGGAAATTCTTCTTCTTTTTTTTTTAAGATTTATTTATTTTATTGGAAAGGCAGATGTACAGAGAGGAGGAGAGACAGAGAGGAAGATCTTCCCTCCGATGATTCACTCTCCAAGTAGCCACAATGGCTGGTGCTGTGCTGATCTGAAGCCAGGAACCAGGAACTTCCTTCTGGGTCTCCCATGCAGGGGCAGGGTCCCAAAGCTTTGGGCCATTCTCGACTGCTTTCCCAGGCCATAAGCAGGGAGATGGATGAGAAATGGAGCCGCTGGGATTAGAACCAACACCCATATGGGATCCTGGCGCGTGCAAGGCAAGGACCTTAACCATTATGCTATGCACTGGGCCCAAGATCTGGAAATTCTTGAAACCAACTCTGCCTTGTGGGTGAAGGCCTTCTGCAAAGCCTGCCTTCCACCTTCACAAGCACCTGTCCTCAAACAGGACAAAGATGGCAGCTTTGGGTCTCCTTGGAATACTGAGACACTTATAGGATTAGCAGCAGAAGCCGTTACAAACTGATTCCTGAATTCCTGTACTCCTCAGCGTGTACCCTAATTAATATTAACCTCAGTTAATCCCTTCATGTGATCTGAATTCAGAAGACTCACTATGCTTAGCCATTTTATTCATTCACTCAGTCAAGCAGAATTTCCCAACTGTTGCCCAAATATTGTTAGATTTTGTTGCTAGACACAGGATATGATGGACAATAAGATTTGGGGAGAAAACATATTTTTCTATTGCAAAATGAACTGTCAATATTAAAATCTTATAAACTGTTGCACTGACAAAAAGAGAATGAGCAAGTCAAAAAGCCAGAGACAATTTCTTCTATGTTTAAATAAATAGACATCAAAGGGCAAAAAGCTGATTCCCCATGTTTAAAGATTACCAAAGACAGTACAAACTCGCAGGAAAAGAACAAAGTTATTAAATTAAAAAAAATAAGCCACAAATGAACATGCACTTGAAAGGAGGATAGAGCTTTTAACAATGTGACTTGTTAATAGATTGGCTATGACATACAAGAATCACGAGCAATTAATAGCATTCTATTGGAGCCAACAGCATCTCATATGAGTACCAGTTCTAGTCCCAGCATCTCCACTTGTGATCCAGCCCCCTACTAATGTGCCTGGTAAGCCAGCGGAGGATGGCACAACTGCTTGGGCCCCTTGTACCCCTCCCTCTCTGATAACTCTGGACTTCAAATAAGTTAAAGATGAGAATATGCTACATCCAGACAGTACAGTAAACCTGGAAAAAATAGGAACCATTTTTGGATTAGATGAGGACTGTAAGGAAGTTTACTGTAAATCTGACATATTTTTTTAAATGCAAATTCAAAAGAAAGAAGGTTTTTGTGACACGTGCAGTAATGGTAGGGCTGAATGTTGATAGTGGCTGCCTCATAATCTCTGGGAAGAGAGAGATCACATGGACAGGGCAGTATGGAATGCTTCAACACGGCCTTCCCAGTGCCACACCAATGGCTGTTGCTCCTGGATGCCCCTAGTGCCACCTTGCAGCCCCTGGTTCACACAATATGTCTATGAGAAGATGATACTGATGGCCAAGCTCCAAAAATGGAATCAGTTTTAATTTCTGCCCAAAATTGGCCCCTGAAATAGCAAGCTGTATCCAAGCCTCTGGCAGCAATTGCCTGGTCTAGCTAGCCACCTTAAGGAAGAGCCTGGAGGGTTTTTTGTCCCAACTCCCTTCATATTTGCCCCTACCTCCACGGTTCTTCCTGGTGAGGGCTGGAATGCTCTGAAGGTTCCATAGATTAGAGTTAATCATTTGCATAACACAATCTGGGCCACCCTGTACTCTGCTGTTAGAGACAGGCCTTTCTTTTCCTCCTCCGCCCCTGGAGAGTGAGCTGAGGGTCTTTCTGAAGCTGTCCGGGAACTGTGGCTGGGTATCAGTCCGCCTAGCCAGAGGGCATCTGGAACAAGGTGAGTCTGTGAGGGACTAGGGGGCCGGGTGCAGCTGGAGGCTGGGCCGACCGACCGGAGGCTGGGAGTGAATTTGAGGACATTTATGGACCTCTGAATATTGAGGCTGCTAACCTGTGACACCCTGGGAAATCAGTCCCTGTTGACAGCATGTGGAACCTGTGTTTGTGGCATAGTTTGATAGAACACAGGAATGTTTTAGCCTTGTGTGCTTTGCAGATTTGCCTGGGAGACCATGAGTTCTTGGCACTGGGTCACAGAGTGGAACAACAGTCCTTGTTCCTGCCCTCAAGCTGCTCAGAGAGCCAGAAGGTTCCATGAACTGTCAGCAGACAGCGAAGCCTAGATGCACAGCCTGCAAAGAGCATCTTTGTGGAGCCTATGTGACATGTGGGAGTCTGCCAAAAAGTTCATAGAAAATGCATGTAATGAGAAAACTGCACATAAACTTCACGTTTTCCTTTCAAAAGAATTCCATTTTCCACCGACTTTTTGAAGTTCCCTTGTTTGTATCTTGAATTTTTCTTTAAAAAAGAGAGAGAGAGAGAGAGAAGAAAGAAAAACGGAAGCCTAAAAGCAAAACCACTCAGTAGAAGTCAAAAAGACAAGTGCTAGCCTAAGGGATAAGTCAAGGCCCATTAGAAACGGTGGCCCAAGGTACTAGAGTAGACTGCAGTGAAAAGGAAATACAAATGCCTCTTAAACATATGAAAGGGAACACTGGCTCACTCATTAGGAAAATGCAAATTGGGATTTCAATGAGACACCACCTTCTCTTTGGCTGGGAACAAAGGGTTGATGACACTTTTGTGGAGAGCTGGAGAAGCTGTTCCCTGAGGCCAGCCGGCTCTGAAACATTATCTTTGCAGAGCAAATTGCTCCAGCTGTCAACCTGAGAAACGCTCATTCTGTAACCAAGGAGTTAGTTCCCTTGCCAGAACTTCATCCTGCAGACTCACTTAAAACTTGCCAAGTGTCATGCTGCTAAGTGAAAAAGCAAAGTGCAGGATAGTGTGGGTCACATGAGCGACTTCAAAAAGTTCATGGAGAATGTATATCATGAGACAATGCATGAATTTCAAAAGTTTTACACACCAAAGAAACAACTCTAATTTTGTTTTCCCATGTACTTGGAAAAAAATTCTTTTGAAAGGCAGAGTAAGACAGCTCTTGCATCTATTGGTCCACTCAGCAAATGACTGTAGCCTCCAGGACTGGACCAAGACAAAGCCAGATACCCCATTTGGGTCTCCCATGTGGGTAGCATATTCCACTGTCTTAGGTTCACTGGCAGGAAGCTGCATCCACAGTGGAGTGGCAACCTTATGCAGCTTTTCTTTTCGAATGTTGAGTATACTGGTTCCACGTCTTTATGATCATATATTAATGCAGTGATAACTTTTTGGGGGTGAAGTTTTGTCCACATATTATTGCTTTCCTGGGTTAGTCCAGATTACTAGGCCAAGGAGACAGGAAAATGAATTTATGATAGCAACCATCAGCATTTGTTAAGCAAGCTGTACTATTTCCTCATTCTCACAGCAGTTCAGAGAGGGCTGGAGGGGCAACCCCATTTTCTCCTTGAGGAAATGCGTTTAGAGGAGGTAAAGTGTCTTTGTGACAAGGTGCGCAGCAGGAATGCTGAGGTCCTTACCTGCCATCTGGAGATGTTCTTTAAGGCTTTTGATGAAGACCAGGGCAAACTGTTCTGCAGAAAGTCCACACCACTTTACACACCTTCCCCTCCCACATGGAGTGCCAAACCTGCCACACCCAGGCCACCACGGGCAATGAAAATATTTTCACTTTGCTAATCTGGACGGGGCGGGGTGCAGAATAGACTCTATAATGCAATCTCAATAATTGAGACTGCCATGTGTCCTACCAGGAGTGGATCCGAACTGTTAAGTTTTAAAAGCATTTAAAGTTCTTATGTTCTTATGCACAGCCGATTCCCGCAGCCAAATACTCTTTCCACGAGAAGTTTACCACAAGCTAAAATCCCAGGCGCATCAGGTGCTTTAAGAGGTCCTTTATTGCAACAAAGCAGGAATGGGAGCGGGGTTGCGGGGAAGAAAACTATAAGGGACACGTCTCTTGCCATGGTGGCACGATGCGGAGGGCTGCAAGGGCGAGGAGGAGAGCAAGATGGAGCACGGGGGAAAGTCAGGTAAAAAAGGGAAGGGAAGGGAAGGGCAGAGAAGGGGGAAGAGGGCATCCAGGGAGGTTCATTTATACAGTCAGGTGGGCCTGGAAGGTGTGGGGGCCTGCGGAATTGGTTGGGAGGAGGGGCTGTGGGTGGGCCTCAAGGCACTGGTGACTACGTTATCTGAGCCACTAGGGGAAGGGGCTGGGAGATTGGGGAGTGGGATTCTCAGGTAAGAGGCCATGAGGTTACATCTCATTGGTGGATAACCGGAAGTGCGCACTGTGGGAAAGGGGAAGCAGGAAGTGGCAAATGGTCCCCGATGGGATGTTCGAATCACTCCTCAAAGGAACACTTGTTTCCTACTTGCATGAGGCGTGTGTTTTCTTTTTGTTCACTGTTCGTGTTGGACAGAATGCTTTACAAGTATATTAAACATTGTTTAAAACGTACAGTGCCAGTTCTCAGTCTCAGGGAAGACTGGAGGTCCGTGGGCAGAAGTGTCAGCCATGTTTATTAGCGGTTATTGAATCACCCAGGTACCTGGCTTGAGGCCTCGGTACCTCCCGATTGAGAAACATGATGGCAAGGGGTTGGGCATGATACAAACAGCCAAGCAGGTCCTGCTGGCTGTGGGAGCAGCAGAGATGTGCAGCTCTCTACACTGCTTGGCTGAGTGTGGCCTGCGGTTAGCTGCGCGGGACCCCCTTTAGGAGCCAGTCCTAGGTGTGATCGCCCCTCCTCTGTGCAGGCTGCCTTTTGAAGCGCGGACCAGACCTGGCCAGGGGAAAGGAAGCTGAGCACCTTGATGCCCATACAGGTGTACAGCCTCACTCAGTTTTGTGCTCCTGACAAGGGCCCCAGAGCAAGGCGCGTTAGGTTCTCAGAAACTGAATTTTGTGCTTCTGCTGCCAAGATGGCAGGGAACTATTCTTACATGCACGCAAAAATATAACAGAAAACAGCAGCCTGGCTAATGCAGCGGGTGCTCCTTTGCTGCCCGTCCCCAACTTGGGGCAGGGAGTTGGGTATTTCACAGTAGTTATCTTGTGTTCAGCAGCTCAAGGCCTCATTATGACAGCTGAGTGACTTAGCAGGTGTATCTGTTGGTCTGGGATGGCGGGGGCAGAAGACAGAGGAGCACGTTGGGCCTCCTGGAAGCCATGCTTTATTGGGAGAGGGAAAGGCAAGAAGACACAGGATGATTCTCTGAATGAAGGCAGAGTTCTTTGCAGGCCAGGAAAGCGCTAATTCCAATGTCTCCCCAGCCTGCAGCTATTTGGGGCGCACACCCCTCTTCCCCAGGCCTGCTCTAGGAAACTTATTTTGTCTATTACTGCCAGTTGAAACTTTCCTTTCGTCTATTAAGTCCCGATCCCCCTCTGTGTCCCTTCTTGCGTGGCCTTGGAGTTTGTGAGAAGTCCTGGGCCTGTGGCGCTTGTTTCTATCCACTGGCCCTGCACGGCCATGGCCAACCTGCTCCTGAATAGCCCTGTTAGGGCTAGCCTCACAGCACTGCCCTCAGCGGCTGGACTTCAAGTTCAGGCCTCATTGATGCAGGTAGATAATGAGGACCAGTCTGGCTGGGCATTCTGACCATTCACCAACTGTTCAGCACCTCAGGGCTGCAGTTTCTGTGTCTGTAAAATTGGGGATAATAGTGGGGTTTGAAGAGGATTGTTGTATCTAGTGAGCCCATTCAGCACCATCACTTCCTGTTGCAGGCACTCCATGTTAGTGAATGGTCATTAATTCTCTCGGTACACCAGACACTCCACAATCACATTCTGCCAACAGGCTCCCTCCGTCCACTTCAGCATCCTGAGTTCCCACAGTCTATCCTCAGAGGGTTTGAGTGCAACCACAGAATCAGACACTGTCCTATCCACATGTCTCTTAAGACTAAAGTGTACTTCCTCTGCCACCTTGTCAATAAACTCCTGGACCATTTGCCATTTCTTTGAGCTCTCAGACTGGGTTGAGAAACTGCAGCAGGAGCTCAGAGCTTCTTTGTTTTGTTGAGAGCAGAATTTCCCGCTTTTAAAATGCAACTGTATTCCCAGACAACTTCCCTATTAAAAAAAAAATTAAAAACTTCAATAGGAGCTAATTATTTAGAAGCCAACCCATTTTATGCTTCTGGAACAACCAGGGACAGGGTAATGTACAGAGAATACACATTGATTTCTCATAGTTCAGGGGGCCGGGAAGACCAAGATCAAAACACCTGCACCTGGTGAGGGCTGCTATTTGCTTCCTGGATGATGCATTGAATGTTGCATTCCAGGAGGGGGAAGAACCATGCTTTCACCTGGCATAAGGCAGAGGGCAAAAAGGTGTGGCTTTAAGAAAGGTGTTGGGAAGCACTGCATGTAGGAAATATATTAACTTAGGTTAAGCAGCACAATCTGCTGCTGTAGACAGATTTCATTGCCTTTGGCTTAACAAGAAATTTAGTTTTTCTTCTCTTTCTTTTAAAGATTTACTTTAAAATTATTTTTATTTTGAAAGATTTATTTCTTTTTATTGGAGAGGTAGATTTACATGAGCAAGATCTTTCATCTGCTGATTCACTCCTCAAGTGGCTGTAACAGCTGGAGCTGAGCCATTCTGAAGCCAGGAGTCCCCTTGGGGGTCTCCTGTGTAGGTGCAGGGTCCCAAGGCTTTGGGCCATCCTTGATTGCTTTCCCAGGCCATATGCAGGTGGCTGTGTGGGAAGAGGAACAGCCAGGATAGGAAGCTGCACTCATTAGGAATGCTGGCATTTGCAGGTGAAGGATTAGCCTGTGAGCCACCATGCTGACCTTAGCCCCTTTCATTTTATAGGTAGAGGAACAGAGAGAAGGAGAAATAGAATTTCCATTCGTTTTTTTTACTCCCTAAACGCCCACAATGGCTGGAGTTGAACTAATTCAAAACCAGGAGCCAAGAGATTTTTCTGGGTCTCTCAAATGGGTGTAAAAGGGCCAAGAACTTGAGCCATCCTCTGCTGCTTTCCCATGCCATAAGTCAGGTAACGGGATTAGAAGTAGGGCAGCTGGGATTTGAACTGGTGCCTATATGTGCTGCCAGTGCCACAGGTGGAATCTTAACCTACAGCATGGTACTGGCTCCAGGATTTAGTTCTCTTGTTAAGTATTAAAACAAATGGGTGGGCCTGGCACAGTAGCCTAGTGGCTAAAGTCCTTGCTTGCATGCACCAAGCTCCTATATGAGCGCTGGTTCTAATCCTGGCTTCCAATTCAACTCCTTGCCTTTGGCCTGGGAAAGCAGTCAAGGACGGCCCAAAGCCTTGGGACCCTGCACCCACGTGGGAAACCTGGAAGAAGCCTGGCCGTTGTGGTCACTTGGGGAGTGAGTCATCTGATGGACGATCTTCCTCTCTGTCTCTTTTCCAATCTGTATATCTGCCTTTCCAATAAAAGTAAATAAATCTTTTAATAAATAAATAATTTTTTTTTTAAAAAAGCAAATGGGTGCAGCCCACTTCATTCAGTTCCTCAGGGGTGCAACCCAATAGTAGCTCTGCCAAATTTGGCATCATCTGAGATACATGCCTTCTGAAATGCTACCAAAGGGAAGAGAGAGGAAGAGAGCGGACTTACTCTGGTTAACTTCTTAAACTAGCAGGAATACATATCACTTTGGTTTGTTACTCATGAGCAGAAGCTGGCCACATAGTTGTAACCTTCTGGAAAAGAAGGCCATGAAATGCCGGGTAGCACAGGGAGGAAACACTCATCTTTCCCTTGCAGGGAGACTACAAACTACAAATCAATTGAAATGGGAGTTATTTCAGGTCACTGGTTATGGTTCAGGAAGCAAACTGTAGGAGTTATTACTGACTGTTTACTGAAGGTTATCACTCCATGTGAGGTATTGTAATCAAAAGAATACAGACAATCTTGGTCCTAGCTAGTAGGTAGGCTGTGTCAGTATCAGTTGCCCAAATGAGGCTGATGGAGCAATGGGCTGCAGACTCCAGGAGGGGCAGCCCAAATAGTGTGAAAGAAGTGAGGAGCTCCTCCAAATACAGTGGAAGAAGACGCGAGACCAGAGCAGGTCCAAGTCCATATACATACATGTAACAAATAGCAAGTATATAATATAAAAGGGAACACACCCATCACACCCATGGGTCACATGCTGAACTGTTAGGTGTTTAAACACTCCTCATCAAACATGGCTCAGAGAAGGTGGTGTTAGGTTGGGTACTGGGAAGTACTGCTTGTCAGAGGTTAGCAAATGTATTCATCCAAACTTCAGCTATTTAACGAGTGCTTATGATGTGTAAGACATACCCTTAGGCTTACGAGGTCTGTAGTGTTTAAAAATTGTTTTCAGTTTTCTTATTTGAAAGGGGGAAAGGTAGAAAGGTGAAAAGAGATCTTCCAGCTGCTCACACAGCAAATGCAACAGCCAGGGCTGGGCCAGGCAGAAGCCATGAGGCTAGGACTTCATCAGGACCTCCTGTGTGAGCACAGGGACCCCAGTAACAGCGGCTATCTGCTGCATCCCAGATGTGTCAGCAGCAAGCTACACTGGAAACACAGTAGCCTAGACTGCCCTTCAGTATGGGATGTGGGTTTAACCACAGTACCACATGCCTGCCCTGAGATTTACAGTCTTGATGCGTGAATTTTTTAAAGAATATTTTTAAAAAAGATATATTTATATGAAAAGTAGAGTTATGGAGGGAGAGGGTGAGACAGAGGAAGAGAAATCTATCCACAGGTTCACTTTCCAGATGGCTGCCACAGTCGGGGATGGGAAGGCTGAAATCTAAAGCGCAAAAGTTTATCTCCCACGTGGGTGCAGGAGCTCAAGCACTTGGACATCCTCTGCAGCTTTCCCAGGGACATTAACAGGCAGCTGTATCTAAGTGGAGCAGCCAGGCCTTTAGCGGGTGCCCCTTGGGATGCCGGTGGCAGACTGGCTTTCCCTGCTACACTACAATTCCTCAGGCATTTTACATGCAGGGTGAGTTAACTCAGGGTACTGGAAAAAGTTCTTGGAAAATGAAATTAAAAGATGCTAAGCTTATTTTGACGCAAAAACTTTTGAAGTCTATTCACATTTTTTATGAGTTTTTTGACTACTGCTTGTACACATGAATTTCAATTTTGTTTTTATGCACCAAGCTAAACTTACTCTCTTAATTCTATTTTCCATGAGCCTTATGAAGTACCCTTGTAGTTTATCCAGGGCAGAGTTCACTATTTAAGTGAAGCTACAGGATTTTAAGGCTGAATAAGACTAAGACACAGATTTCTGTTCAGGACTTTAACTGCCACATAAAAAGTTGTTTTTTTTTGTTTTGTTTTTCAACTTTAAATATGATTTTAAGGTACAATGTGAAAACTCAATGCATGTCTTTAGCATGTGAAGATACCGCTAGTTAGCATTTCCATTTTCTATTTTCTTTTTTTAAGATTTATTTATTTTTATTTGAAAGACAGATTTTCAGAGAGAAGGAGAGACAGAGAGCTTCATCTGCAATAGCTGAAGCTGAGCCGACCTGATGCCAGAAGCTAGGATCTTCACCTGTCTCCCACACAGATGCGGGGCTCAAGAACTTGGGCCATCCTTCACTGCTTTCCCAGGAAACAATCAGAGTCTTGGATTGGAAGGGGCAGCAGCTGGGACTAGACTTGGTGCCCATATGGGATGTTGGCACCTGCAAGTGGAGGATTAGCCCACTTCACCAGCCCTCCATCTTTTTTTTTTTTTTTTTGAGAGTTATTTATTTGTATTGGAAAGGCAGATTAACAGAGAGAAGGAGACACAGAGAGAAAGATTTTCTCTCCACTGTTTTACTCCCCAAGTGACTGCAAAGGCCAGAGTTGAGCTGATCCAAAGCCAGGAGCCAGGAGCTTCTTCCAATGGGTCTGTCATACGGGAGGGGTCCCAAAGCTTTGGTCCATCCTCTACTGCTTTCCCAGGTTGTAAGCATGGAGCTGGATGGGGAGTGTAGCAGCCAGGACATGAACCAACACCCATATGGGATCCTGGTGTGTTCAAGGCAAGGATTCAGCCACTGAGCCATTGCGCTGTCCCTTCCCTCTTCTTAAATATTGCTTCTGGGGCCTGGCGCGGTGGCGCAAGTGGTTAAAGGTCCTCGCCTTGCACGCCCGGGATCCCATATGGGCGCCGGTTCTAATCCCGGCAGCCCCGCTTCCCATCCAGCTCCCTGCCTGTGGCCTGGGAAAGCAGTCGAGGACGGCCCAAAGCTTTGGGACCCTGCACCCGCGTGGGAGACCTGAAAGAGGCTCCTGGCTTCGGATCGGCATAGTATCGGCCCGTTGCGCTCACTTGGGGAGTGAATCATCGGACGGAAGATCTTCCTTTCTGTCTCTCCTCTCTGTATATCCGCCTTTCCAATGAAAAAATAATAATAAAAATAAATCTTTAAAAAAAATATTGCTTCTGAAAACATTTTTAACATTTGACAATGGCATGTACATATGGCAAAGAGTGTGATATTCCAATAAGTGGGGATAATTAACATTTCACTTCTTGCCATTACTTTATGATGGGAGACTCGAGCTTCTAGAAGCTCACATTCTAAGAAGCAGCCACTTGGTGATTTGCCTAACACATTGATTTATGGCAGAGATGCATCAAAATCAATCTGGGTGTTCTAGTCTTTATTTGAGGCTCTCTTCCACATCCGTTTGCTGCGGCTGTATGAGGTATGTGTTTTCCTTCTGTATTAAGGATAGAAAATGAAAAAGCTATTTTTTTTCAGTAAGATGGAGCACACTGGATGTATATACTGAGGAAAATCATTAGTAGTTGAATTGAACTTGACTTACACTTCTTTACTCTTGGAAAAGTATGAAGTAGTCCAGTGATTACTGAATGTACCTGGTTGGGCGGCCAGAATCATACAGTTTTGTTTTTTCATGGAGACAGCTTTTATTTGGAGAGTATGTCCTCCTTTTGGGGAGTTCAATTGTCCCTTAATCTCTGAAAGTACAAATGGGGAATGGAGCCCTGCCTGGCTGCCTTGTAGGCTAATCCTCCACCCATGGCACCTGCATCCATTACAGGAGTAGGTTTGAGTCCTAGCTGCTCCAGTTCTGATCCAACTCTCTGCTTATAACCTGGGAAGGCTGCGGGGGATAGCTCAAGTCCCTGTGTCCCTGTGGCAGCGCCGGCTTGTTGTGGCATTTAGGGAATGGATCCATAGATGGAAAACTTTCTCTCTCTGTAAAATTTCCAAGGAAAAAAGAATTGTAAAAGTTGACAAGTGGCTGTTTAGCCTTGTAGAAGGCTGCTAGTTAGGACACCAACACTCAAGTGATTGAATCCCTGCCACTCTTGTGGATATTCTGGATGGAGTATTTGGTCCCAGTTTTACCTCCAGCCCAGCCCTGGCTGCTGTGGACATTTGGGGAATTTACAAGCAGATGGAATCTCTATCTCCTCCTCTTTGTCAATCAAATTTAAAAATAAGAAAGTTGGCTATTGTCAGTTACTTCAAGCTCTTCTAAAAGAATAAATTTAATTTTATTTGTTTGAAAGGCAGAGAAAGACAGAGACATCCCATTCACTGCCAGTTCTCCAGCATGGATGACAAGAATTCAGCTACTAGAGTCCAGGGCAGTGGTACAGTGGCTAAATCCTTGCCTTGCATGCGCCAGGATCCCATATGTGTGCCAGATCGTGTCTGCCTTGCTCCACTTCCCATCTAGCTCCCTGCTTGTGGCCTGGGAAAGCAGTTGAGGAGGGCCCAAGACCTTGGTACCCTGCACCCATGTGGGAAACCAGAAAGAAGGCTGCTGGCTCCTGGTTTCAGATAGACAGCTCTGGCTGTTGCGGTCACTTGGAAATTTCTATAGATCTTTCTGTCTTTCTTTCTCTCTGTAAATCTGCCTTTCCAATTAAAAAAAAAAAAGCTTAAAACATCCAACTACTGATGCCAGCATTTGTTACCCTGCAGGGTACAGATTAATAGGAAGCTAGAATCAGGAGTGGAAGTAGACTCAAATCAGAGTTTTGGTAGAGACTCACTACTCAGACACGCCAATATGAGATGCTAGGATCCTAAGTGTCATCTTAACTTCTAGGGGCTGGTGCTGTGGCGTTGTGGGTAAAGCTGCTGCCTGTGAATGCTGGCATCCCTTACTGTGCCAGTTCAAGGTCTGGCTGCTCCACTTTCCAACCAGCTCCCTGTTAATGTGCAACAGAGGTGGCCCAATATGTTGGGCTCCTCCACTGTTGTGGGAGACCCAAAAGAAACTCCAGGGTTCGGCCTGGTTTAGCACTGGCTGTTGTGGCCATCAGGGAGTTTCACAGTCAACGGAAGACCTCTCTGTCATCTCCTTTCTGTGTCACTCTGCCTCTCAAATCAATCAATCAGTTGATCAATCAATCATAAGGAAAAAAAATGCCTACCTTAGTTAGAGTCAAGAGTCAGAAACTCCATCTGGGTCTCCATAGTGGTTGTCTGGAACCAAATACTTGGGCCATCATCCACTGCCCCTCCTTGGTGCATCGGCAGGAAGTTTGGTTAAAAGCATAGCCTGGATTTGATCCAGGCATTGTGGTATGGAATGCAAGCCTCCCTGGCAGTGGTCTGACAACAGCACAGCAGCTGCCCTGCCCTAATTCTTTTTGCAGTTTTATAGGCCTGCAAAAACTCAAGATTTGCATTATTAAACTAAACATTGGAGTACGTCAGAATGTCTTTGGTTTAGCCTAGTGCTAAAAGCTGCATCTTTATGAAGACAATTTTATGATGTTGATGAATGAAAGGCTACCTCACTTTTGAGTCTCAAAAGCAACAGGATCCTTGAGACCCCTGTCTTGTCAACAACATTGCCTAATATACAGTCCCTTACTCTCCTCCTGTTTTCCTGGGAATCACCTGATGCTAAGTCTTTGTTGCGATGGGTGCTTAGGAAACAGATGGAGAAGTGGCTCCCATCACGAATTTTCTCATATAATTGGTGTCAGGAGCGACACAGGTTCTAGGCTCTAGGCTTATTCAAAAGCTGCTTAGACAGAACCCACGCTATGTCATGGCCAGGAAAGCCATAACTACATAGGTGCCATGCCTTTACTGACTCCCTGCTAGCACACTTGGGAAAGCAGCGAAGATGGCCCAAGTTCTTGACTTCTATCCCCACGTGGAAGACCCAGAAGAAGCTCCTGGCTTCCCCTGGCCCAGCTGCAGCCCATTGCAGCCATTTGGGGAGTGAGCCCGTGGATGGACGATATTCTTTTCTCCTTCTCTCACTGCAACTCTGCCTTTCTTTCTTTCTTTTTTTTTTTTTTTAAAGCTGCTCAGGGGAATCTCAGATAGAAGGCATTTCTTTATCACATAGTGTCTATGGCACTCCAAGCAGTTATACAAATAAGCTGGCATGCAGTTGAAAAGCTAATTAGGAAAATGGGCAAATATGACGAGAAGAGTGTGAGGCAAGTGCTTTTGTTCACTCTAGAATTCCACAGCTATTAAGCAAGCACTTACGCAGCCAGGCTAGAGGTCAGGCACGCTCCAAGTCCTGAGAGCCACCTGGAAAGACCCTAAAAGCGTCACAGAAGAGGCAGCAGCCAGGCAGGGCTGGGAGGAGCCCTTCTTTCTGCAAGGTCTCTATCAGATAAGGCTGGGAGTGAGAGCCCAGCAGAGGGAACAGCTTGTGCTGGACTCGGCGGAGCAGTGTGGGTTGGGAGAGGCTGTGGAGGGGGTACTGGGGATACTGGCTAGGTGCAGATCTTTACCGCCCAGGGACAACAACTAAGGAGTTGAGAGTCCCTCCAGGAGGTCTTTAAATGAGGTTTTTAAACAGCAATACAGAAATGGGGTATGTGTGTGGAAAGCTGGCGCTGGGGATCATTCTGGGTTCTTACTTGAGACAAGAGATGGTGCATTTTATGATTTAACTCCTGATCTGTCCTGGTCCTACAAGCCCTTGACTTAGGGAACCAAACACCTGGAGCTCCAGACAGGGAAAAGAGAGGATTTGTAGCAGTGGGAAGGGAGGTGTAGACTAACACTTCTTTCAAGTGACTAATTGAATGTAAACAGAATTCCTCTTGGGCTGGGCCGTGGAAAGTCAGTGTAGGGTCCCTGCCTGTTTCCTGTGGCTCTTTCAGAAGGTCTGTGAGCCTGCTGCCTCTTATCGGGCTGTTTGTCTGATTTGCCTCAGAGCAAGTAAACAAACTCAGGATCACTCTGCACTCTTTCTTATCCTTACTCAACACTCAAGGACAAGTAGGTTAGGCCAGGAGCTACCCTGGCCTGGGGGGCATAGCCTCCTGGCTCAGACACAACAGGCTTTTTCCCAGAGAGGAAAGGAAGAGACTCAGCATCACCCAGGGCTGCTCAAATTCAGGGGCGGTTCACTGAATCAAGGTCTGGAATTCTGTTGGCTCGGGAGCCCTCCTCCAGTCCTGCTGAATCCCAGTCCCTGGGAGTTGGGCAGAGGAACCCGTATTTCAAACACCCTTCTTAGATTGTTATGATGCCAGTTGATCCATGGGTCACACTGAGCAGAGTGGCACTGGGCTAGGTGTCAGTTGTTCTGGCCAGCGGTGGCTGCTGGGAACCGCTGTTGGCGTGACAGGGAACAGGTGCGGTGAGCTGTTGTCATCCTGCAACCTTAGTCAGCTGGCAACATTTAACACTATGCTTGGTTTTCAGTCCAAGCTCTTTTTCGGTTTGCTTCTTAATTGAGCTATTTAGCTCAGATGAGGACCTGCGATACCACAGATAAGAGGGAGGTTTAGGAGTAAACCTTAAGCATCTCTGGCTGCGTCCCTTTTATCCTTTGCAAGTCCCACTTATCTGAAGAGCCAGATTTCTCAAAGGACCAGCAACCCTGGAGGGGAGCCCCTATGGGAAAGCCATGGACACTCCTGTTAGAGAACTCCCAAGTGCTAAGAACACAACTTTCAAAGACATGCAGATGTGGGACAGTCATTTCTTTTGCATTCGCTAGCTCCTGGGGTTAAGTGTCTGCAGATGCAACCCATTTCTCTCCTCTAGGTTCCCTGGAAGTCCTTGTCCATAAGTCATTAGGTAATTGGTTTTAGATGTTCCTAAGTCCCTCACAGTTCACTGGCTGAAGGCATCTTCAATGTAGACTATTTAGGGGTTCTGCTGTCTTGAGCCACTTCTCTCCCGCACTTTAGTTTGAGTGTACAGTTTGAGGTTGTAAAATTTGTTTATAATTAAGACATAGTTTATTTTATTGTTTGAGATAAGATGCAGTCTGAGGGACTCCAATAATTCACAAAATAAAAATGCATCTGGGTAGCCTGTATGAAAGAGGGAGGGAAACAAAAATGGAACAGGAAAGTGTCTGCCAGGATTCTTAAGTTTACTCTGTAACTTCTTGGAAAATAAAAAAACGCACTATTATTATTTTTTTAAAAGCACACCTTTTAAATGTCCTTTACCAAATGCCTAAATGAACTGGACTGAATTACAAACTAGCGGCTTGTAAAAATTCACCCTGAGCAACTTCTGAGGACTTTAAGAGGTAGGGAAGCAGTCTGAGGAAACCAAAGCTGCTGTCTGTTTGCTGGATCAGTAACTTTAACTCCTAAGTAGGCGAGTGAAGGGCAGGGGAGCACCCCTTGTGCTTCACTTCCCTGGGCTGAGGCTGTGAATGCCAAGATTTAATCTAAAGAGGTTTGTGTTTTAAAAACTAACAACCAAGTAATAAAACACCTATAAAAGAGGTTTATAATGGAGCTGGTGACAGTGTCCTGTTAGCCCTCTTCAGTTCTCCTTTTTTCCTCCCATCCTTTCATCCAGCTCTGTGCCCTTTGTTTTTGCTCCTTTCTCACCTTGCTGTCAAGAAGCATCCAGGAAGGGGATCTCAGCCCTTCCTCCACAAGTGTGCAGCCAGTCGCTTTGTGCCAGCTCTGGGCGCTACTGCCTGGACCGGGCGGGGGCGGGGGGGGGCTGGTGTTGCTGCTGGTTTTGTTTGCCTGAGATTAGACCTGAGATAAGTAGCTCTCACTCTCTACCTGCGTGTCCAGTGGTTTCTGCTGGAGGGCCGCAGATGCAAGCTGCCTGGGGGAGGTGTCAGTGGACGTGGGGATGCCCTTCAGGCCACGGACCCTGCTACCCAGCACCCTGCATCTCTCCAGAGCCCGGGACTGTCCTGACTCCTAGGGCACAGTTTCAGACCAACAGGTGGTTTTCTACCCAGGGCCACAACAGGCCTGAAACTTGGTTCTTTTTTCAAAGCCACAGTTCTCCTCCCCCTATCCCCTCCCGAAGAAATGGCGCCTGGGCAGGGAAACTTCTCAGAGCTCAAAAAGTCTGCAGGGGCCATGCCTCCAAGTCTACCTTTTCCAGCGTTCTCAAGTCTCCCCTGGCAGCATCCCGCCCACCTCTGGGAAGAACCCGGAGGGGACACGCTTCAGGAGTTCCCAGGGCGCTGGGAGGAGGCATGTGGGCCGCGCCAGGGCGTCCCCATCCCCGGCCTCCCTCAAGTGGGCCTCAGGAACTCGGGGGGCCTAGGGGGAAAGCCTGGAAAAACCAAACTTTGCCATCAGCCTGCCTCAGAGCGCTGGCGTGGGAGCCCACCCCCATCCCCCGTACCCACCCCATCGGGCTGCACAGCCCGAGGCAGCGCCGAGAACGCAGCCTGGTGCTTGTTCGCTCCTCGCAGCCGGGGAGAGAGCATCCTGAGGGGCTAGCTTCCCCGCGTCAGCCCGAGTCTGACATCCCCACTCCCACCCCGGGATGCGGCCGCCGTGCCCTGTCCGCAGCCGCTGAATGTCACTGCTCCCTCTTCCTCCTATCAGGCTAGACACAGCTCCTGAGGCGTCCCCCCACCTCGAAACTGCCGCGGTCGCCCGAGGGCCCAAGGCCGGGGCGAAGGACGAAGTTTGGGGCCCACGGCGGCAGCGGGAGGCGGGGAGGGGGGGTGTTGCGTGTTGGCGAGGCTCGCACCTCAGTCCCAACCCTGGCGGGCACATTCCCCGCCCCAAACGGCCCAGGCGTCCCCATCCTCCCGCGGACACCGGCATCCCCGCCCTCCCCCGAGGGCGGCGAGCGGAGCCCCCCGGGGCGGAGGCAGGTACCCCCGGGGCGGAGACTGGGGCGGGCGGGGTCCGGGCTGCGCCCCCGGCCGGGCCGGGCGGGCTAGCGGGCGGCGCGGGGGGAGCGGGGCTGGGCGGCGCTGCCTCGGGCTCTGTGCGCTGCAGCCCGGAGCCGAGGAGGAGGAGGAGGCGGAGGAGGAGAAGGAGGCGGCGGCGGCGGTGGGTCCCGGGCGGGGGGAGCGCGGCGCTGCGGACCCGGGCGGCTGGCAAAGGACGAGGCGGAGGCTGAGGAAGGCAGCGGGGAGACCCGGGCTGCAGCAACAAAGGGCAGCGAGCGATTGGCCGGGCTGCAGGCGAGGTTAGCTGGGGACCAGGGTGGCCAGAGGCAGCGGCGAACGGTGCACGTGCTTGCAGACACGGGCGAGTGTAGAGCCGGGGGGGGGTGGGTGCACGCCCGCCGGGTAGCGGCTGACTCCCCCTCGGCATGGGATGGCGAGGAGGCTGCAGCGACATCGTTCTGCTTGCACCCAACCTGGGGCTTGCAGGGTAGGGATGTGTGTGTGTGTGGGTGTGTGTGTATATGTGTGTGTGTGTGTATGTGTATATATGTGTGTGTGTGTGTGTTGGGGCGGGGGGGAAGGATGCGAGCCAGGGGGCGGGCGAGTAGTCGCCCGGGACGGGACGGGAGAGAGGGTGGAGGAGGGGGCGGGATGGAACGCTCCGGGCGGCGCGCCCGTCCGCGCGCTCCACCGCGGGAGCCGGCGACTGAGAACCTCGGATTTTAACTTGGCGTGCCCGCCCGCGCGCGCCCGCCCGCGCCCACCCCTAAATCCTGCGGCCGCCGCCAGCGATCAGCTCTCACACAAACTTTAGCTGCGGGCTAGGGGGTTTGGGGTGGAGTGGGGGAGGGGAGAGGGAAAAGGCCTTCTGATTGGCGTCGGCGGCAGCCAATAGGGCCCAGCGCCTCTGCTGCCAGTGGACCCAATCCATTCCTAGAGGGAGCGGGGGCGGGTGCGTGGAAGTAGAGGTGGCGCGGCGTCCAGGAGCGAGAGAACGGGCTGGACCAATCGGTGTCCTGGAGGGGCGGGTCCAGCAGTCTGTTGATTGGTACTGGCAGTGGACCCTCCCTCGGGGTGGGGCCGGAGGGGGGATGATGGGTCGAGGGGCGTGTCTGTGTGGAGGCGCGATGACCGGCAGGAACTTGCCCCAATGGGCTGAGGCATGGTTAGTGAGTGGCTGACGGACAGACCCGTAGGCCAACGAGCGGCCCTAAGTGTCTGTGGTCTCGTCCAATGGAGCAGCGCCGGGGCGGGGCCGCGGCTCGGGTTTAATGAGACTCCATTGGGCTGTAATCAGTGTCATGTCGGATTCATGTCAACGACAACAACAGGGGGACACAAAATGGCGGCGGCTTAGCTCCTACCCCTGGCGGCAGCGGTGGCGGAGGCGACGGCACCTCCTCCAGGCGGCAGCCGCGACTTGCTCCCTCGGGCAGCGTCCGCGCCCTCGGCAGGCGCCGTGGCGGTGGCGCGCGGCCAGGTCTGTCACCCACCCCGCGCGTTCCCAGGGGGAGGAGACTGGGCGGGAGGGGGACGGGCGGGGGGCCGGAGGGGCTGCGACGCCCCTCCCACAGGCCTCTGCGCGAGGGTCACCGCGGGGCCGCTCGGGGTCGGGCTGCCCCTGAGCGTGACGGTAGGAGGGCGGGGGATCGGGGAGGAGGGACAGGCCCCGCCCCTCGGCAGGGCCTCCGGGGCAAGGGGCGGGGCTCCGGGGCGGAGGGGCGGGGCTCCGGTGGGGGCGGGGCCCGGGGAGTGGGGAGGCGGGGGCTGGGAGGGGATCCCTGAGTGGGAGGGAACTGGTCGGAGCCGCGGGGGGCTGGCGGGGGTGCAGGGGAGCCTCGGTGAGGGGAGGCTGGAGGAGTGGAAGTAGGTGGAGGAGGGCAGGGAGGGATGCAGGTTGGAGATGCGGAAGGGCGACCGAGGGGGGCGGTGTGTGAGGGCAGGTGGAATGATGCAAAAGGGTGAGGTTGCGGCTATTCGGGGTCTGAGTGAGGATGAACTGGGTGTGGTGGATGTGGCGTTGAGAGTAGGTATTGCATTGGGGGGAAATGATGACCCACGTGAGGAGGAGGTGGAATTTCTGTGATGCGGAGAAAGAGGTTCCAGGTGTATTGGGTTAGGAAAGGTGCTAGCCGTGAAGTAAAAACCAACAACAAAAACGTGGAAACACGGAGTGGTTGTGCTGGGACGAGTTTGTGAGCAGCAGAGCAGGTGAAGTAAGAGATGAGGTTCTTAACTGCAGATACGGGGTAGGGGAGGAGGCTAGGCTGAAGGTGTGAAGAACGTGGGTAGATCTGGGCAGGGATTGAGCCAAGAGTGAGGGTGGGGCAAGGAAAGGTGCCAGTTGCTGCAGTTTTGGAGGTGAGCCCCCACCCCCACCCCGAAAACACAGCGTGTTTCCAGAAGGGCTGGGCCTTTGCTGTGGGGAAGTGCAGGAGGTGGGAGGGAAAGAGCCAAGGCAGAGGGTTGGCTGGATCACAATTGGCCTTCTGTGTTCGCTGAAGGTCTTGGAGTTCCCGATGTCGGGCAGGTGATAAAGAGAACATCAGACTAGACAGAGACTGAGGAGGGACAGTGATAAAGAATTACAGGCGTGGGAAACAGAAGAACCAGGAGAGCAAGGGAACCTGGGGTGTGGAAGAACCAGGAAGTTAAAGGTATGAAGCATGTGAAGGCTGTTCATGCACTGAGGTGGAAGTTAATTGTGTTGGGCTTGTATTCTGCGCTGCTTTTTCCCCCTTTAAGTCCATTGGAAGTTTCTTCACAGATATATTAAGGTGACATTAAGTAACACTTTTTGTGTCTGAGGAGAAAAAGACAACGTTACTTGTTTGGGTCAGTATTCTTAACTTGGATTTCTCCAACTTGTAAGATGAAAGGTTGTGGTGAAGCACATTAAGCCCTTGTAAGGCCAGTATCCCTTATCTGCTGGTTTGAGTCTGCTGCTCTGCTTTGGAAACAGCTGCCTGCTAAGGTACCAGGAAGACAGCCAAAAATGGGCCCCAGGTGTGATCTCCACCTGCCTGGGAGACCAGGAAGAAGTGTCTGGCTCCTGGAGTCAGCCTTGGGAGTAGCAGCCATTCGGGGAGTGAGCCAGTGAGTGGAAGAGCCCTCTTATAGGGTCCTGCCTTTCAAAAAAATATGCTTTAAAACAAGAGCAACAACCTGTTACAGTGTAGTGATTGAAGATAAGGATGGAAGGCTTCAACATCAAAGGAAGAACCTAGAGGGCTGACTGGCCTGCAGTGATTTTGTGGACCTCCTGTGCCTACGCCTCAGGGGGTGACTGTTAGCATTGCTGTGGTGCCCCTTTAGTGCTGTTTATGGAGATAAAGTAGAAACTACCACGTGGAAGGCATGATGTGAGTGACGGAGCGTTGTTGAGGAAGTTTGATAACTAATTTTAATGTGCTTCAGAAACTTTCATGGCTTTTTATATACCAGGCTTAACTAAGTGATGTGGCTTTCAGTTTGATACGTAGTTCACTACCGCATACCTTCGGTTTTTCCCGTAGATCTTGTTCTTGTATTGGTAAAAAGGATAGTGTTTTATCAAAGTAGGGATGCAGTGGTCAGTCTTGCAGAATAGGAAATGATAAATGAATTGGAGAAGTGAGATAAAAAGGGTGTTTATTTTCTGTGATGCTTTAGTTTGTACTTGCCAAACTTTTATGGGACTTTTTTGTAAGAGTTCCACAATCTTTCAATATTGCCTTCCAGTAGACTTGAGAAATATACAACAGCTTTTGTATCTTGTCTTCTACTACTCTTGTTAGATGCTTGAGATGTTTTCAGTTTAGGGCAATTGTGAGCAAAGCTGGTTTCAGCATTCCTATCCGTGTCATATTGTGCCCATTTGTACAAGTTTATATGAAGCGTACAACTAGGAATAGAATTGTTGATTCACGGCTAGCCATTTGACCTGATTTATATCTGTTGTCTCAGTACAAGTGTAACCAGCACCTTTTATTCTCTGGAGGATCTGGGTTTGGATGCTGAGTTGTATGGTTGCTGTAGTTACAGGGCACTACCAGTTAGGCTGTTTTACAAACCTTCTGCCAAGTAAGCACTCCCTCCAGCCATACGTGCACCCCCATTGCTTCACTCTCTGCAACTCTGGGTTTAGTTAAATTTTGAAATTTTCTTCAGTCTGGTAAATTTTGCTTTGCTTGATTCGTCATCAGGGTAAACAGCTTTTTACTTATTTGTTAGCCTTTTGGATGTTGTTTTCAGTAAAGTTTCTGTTCAAATCTCCTCCACTTTTTTTTTTTTTTTTTTTTTTTTTAAATCTGGGCCTCCCGTCTTTGTTGCTATTGGGAAGTTCTTTATTACTGCAAATGCAAGTCCTTTGTTGAGTGTATGTGTAGATGCATTCTATTCTGTTGCTTGCCTCTTCACTCTTTTTTTTTTTATTTTTTTTATTTTTTCATTGGAAAGGCGGATATACAGAGAGGAGAGACAGAGAGGAAGATCTTCCGTCCGATGATTCACTCCCCAAGTGAGCGCAACGGGCCGATACTATGCCGATCCGAAGCCAGGAGCCTCTTCCGGGTCTCCCACGCGGGTGCAGGTTCCCAAAGCTTTGGGCAGTCCTCGACTGCTTTCCCAGGCCACAAGCAGGGAGCTGGAAGGGAAGCGGGGCTGCCGGGATTAGAACCGGCGCCCATATGGGATCCCGGGGGTGCAAGGCGAGGACCTTTAACCACTTGCGCCACCGCGCCGGGCCCGCCTCTTCACTCTTTATGGTGTCTTTTAATGCACAGAAGTTCTTAATTCTAATGGAGTCAAATTTACTGGTTTGTTTTTTTATATAGTTAGTGCTTTCTGTGTCTTGTTTTAAGACTCTTCCTGCCATGAGGTCAAGAGGATTTTCTCCTATACAATGTTATCTTCTAAAAGCTTTATTGACCTTAAAAGATGTGTAACTATGAGTAAAGTACATGCTTCTTGACTCCAACCTTGCCATTACAAATCCAGTTTTTCTTTCTTTTTCTTTTTTTCTCTTGTCTTGACTTTGTCTGCAACAATAACAGCCAGGAGCTGACTTCCCTGTCTCTTAAGAGAAAATGATCATATAGACAGAAGTTCAGCCAGATTAGATTTTACAGCTCTCCAGCTGACTGTATTGCCCTTTTTCCTTTTATGAGCTAGCATTTTATTGTGTCCCTGCAATGTGTCTGTCACTGTTCTAACTTCTTTCATATTTGTTATCTCAGTGATTACTCTTAACAGTTCTGTAAAGCAGGCGTGCATTCTCATTTTTACACTAAGAGATTTAGATTGATTTAGTAACCTACAGCTTAAGAAGCTGGCAGAATGGTGACTGGATCCCTAACCTCTCTAGATTCTATCACAGTGCACCTACTTGTTGAATGAGACTTCAGAAGTCTTCGTTACTTGGATTGTAGCGTGCCCTAATTAAACCACACAAAGACAACCATTGTGGAGTGAGAGAGATGCCTCCCTGTGTAGGTTAAAGTCAGGTAGGGTAGAGAAGCCGTGCAGCTCAAGTGCTCCATGAATTGGTGATGGTTGAAAATGTTTGCAGATGCATGTATGCCTGTCCTTGATTTTTAAAGTGGGTGTGTCATTTTCTAGAGTCTGTCAAGAGGATAGTGCTTATTTGTTTTCAGATTGTACTGGAGAGCTGGTGTGAAGTGCATGAATCCAGAAAGGATTTATCTTTTCTGAAGAGTCTTGAAAATTTTCTAATTTCATTTATTACTTTTTTTCTTAGTACGTTGTTCTGTTGATGCCATTAGAAACTGTATAATGCTAGTTGTTAAAATAAGGAGAGACCTAGAATTGAATTGCAATTTTGAAATGCCAAAAAGACATTCTAAACTTAGTTGATATTTCTGAAGTGAAAGTGCTTAGTTATAATATCGTTATTGCTAATCAGTGTACCTTGGCTTTAAAGGTCTGATGACTTCAAATGACTTTTTGTCTTGTCTCTAACATTCTCTGTTTTCCAAGGGATCAAATTTTCTGTGAGGTTCCTAGCAGTGTGATTAAATGTTAGAGACTGAAACTGTTGAACACTTACATGCAGGGATGACTGTGCAAACCTAATTCTTGGTTTTCACCAGGAGATTTGGGACATGTCTGTATTAATTTATGATGATGATGTTGAAACTAATCTTTGCTGGGGATTATGGAAGCCATAATAGTTTATTGATGGTTCAGTTATTGTTTGTTGAAGCAGATTTACACAATTATAGTTTAATGACATAACAAGGATATTGTCAACTAGGAGAGCATGACATGAAAAATTAAACTTCTAATTAATATAATATGTATTAACTGAAATGATAATTTTCATGGTGATTTAGCCTCTTAGAAATCCTTGGAAAACATTATTAGCTTATGAATTGAAAACTTTCTGTGTTAATAGGTATTGGGAAAGAATTTAATATTACTCTGAAAAAGATGGGGAATTAAATATTCAACTCAACGTTTATTGAATCTCTGCCCTAGGCTTACTGCTCAGTTAGACTAATATGAGTTGTATAAGATTGATATTTGGAGAGGTGAGATATTGGTTGCTTCTGTTTATTTCAATCATTTTCCCTTCCCATCTGTTTTGGATGGATACTGTTACCAGAATGATTCACACATTCAACAACTTTGGGCATATCTGTCTATATATGCAGGTTAGTGTGTGGTATTGTGTCATCTGGCCTGTGTGGCCTTCTAGCACTTCTGTCTAGGGAGGCATGAAGATTTAGTGACCTTTTTGTTTGACAGCTCCTTCTTAGCTTCTGTGCATTCTCCCTCCATTTCCTTCATTGATTGACTGATGTATTTATTTAGCAGATAGGCACTAAACCACACAAGCTGTGGTCCTGGAAAATCCTGAGGTTTGCAAAGACGAATCAAGCATAAATCCTGTTCTTAAGTTAAGGATTTTGCAGTCAGGTTAGGGAAATGAGGTCAGTACCTAGATAATCTTAGTGCATATTGTGCATTGAGACCTACATAGTAGATAGTATGAAAGTAGTTAAAGCTAAAGCTTCCTGTTGGACAAAGAGATGTAGGACTTTGGAGGAGGTGTCATTTGCGCTGGAGCCATGAAGGATTTGAATGTGCATGGAGGAAGTGGGTACTGCTTTCCTCTCCTGCACTGCCCCCCGCCCCCCAGTTGCTTATTTAGTGAAAGAGATACCTGGGCTGAGGGGAAGGCCGAGAGAGACAAGGTTGATATTCTGTCCGGTTGGTTCATTTCCTAAATGCCTGAAACAGTCAGGTCTGGGTTAGGAGCCAGGAGCTCCATCTGGACTCTGACTGAAACTCGAGTACTTGGGCCATCATCCACATCTTCCTAGTTACATTAGCAGGAAATTACATCAGAATCCCAAAGTTAATGGGACTCAAGTCAAGACTTTCCAATATAGGTGGCTTAACCAGTTCTGCCACAAACACTTGCCCCTGCATTGTCTTTAAGACCCAGTTGGAGTCTTGTCCATCAAAAAGGTGTTCTTCCCTTCCCTGCTAATCGTATGGTTTCAAGAAGCAGTAGTCACACTGTGTTTTCAGGCTTTTCCCCATCATCAGAGGAAACCTTTCTTTGAACGGGATCTTATGGGGAGACTCAATATATTGAAAGAGTTGAGGCGGAGCCTCTCAATTGGGTGCTCGATGTTAGGATGGCTTAAGGGGTGTGTGCATGATAGCTGAGAAGCTTTCTCTTGACAGATCCAAGGTCGTTGTAAGAAAGCCATTGGTGGGAGAAGTGGGCGTTTGGTCTGGTGGTTACGATGATATTTATGCTGCCTGCATCCTGTATCAAGTGCTTGGCTTTGAGTCCTGGCTCCACCTTTGATTTCAGCGTCCTGCTAATGTGCACCTGAGAGACAACAAGTAATGGCTCAAGTAGTTGGATCCGTCACTCTTGTGGAATTAGGTTCCAGGCTCCTTGCTCCTGTTTATTGTGGGCTTTTGAGGGAGTGAATGAGTAAATAATAGCTCCATTTCTGCCTTTTAAATAACATTAAGTTGGTTTTTTTTTTTAAGATTTATTTATTTTATTGGAAAGTCAGATTTACAGAGAGAAGGAAATACAGAGAGAAAGATATTCCATCTGTTGGTTCGCTCTCCAAGCAGCCACAATGGCTGGAGCTGAGCCAATCCTAAGCCAGGAGCCAGGAGCTTCTTCCCGGTCTCCCATGTGGGCACAGGGTCCCAAGGCTTTGGGCTGTCTTTGACCAGGCTGTAAGCAAAAAGCTGAAAGTAGAGCAGCCAGGAGACCGACCAGTGTCCATATTGGATGCTGGCACTGCAGGCAGAAGCTTAGGCTAGCATGCTATGTTGACAGTCCCTAATTATAAAAATTTGTATCCAAAATAAATCCTTTGCCTATTAAACAATTTCTCCTCTTTTTTTTTTTTTTTTTTTTGATTTGGACTTTACCAATTGGCTTTGTGTAGATTTATCTTTTCTGGATGTTTCATAGAATTATATGAATTGTAGTGTTTTGTGTCTTGCTTTCTCTATAACATAATTTTGGGATCTTTTTACATTTCAGTGGCTTATATCATTCCTTTTACGGCCGAGCAATATTCCATTGTATATGTATACTACATCTTCATCCATTCATTTATTGGAGTGGATATTTGAGTTGTTTCTGCCTTTAAGGGATTGTGACTAATGTTGTTTTTAATGTTTGTTTATGAAAGTACACCGGGTCTTTGAGTAGGTTTTTTTTTTCAGAGACCACCATACCAAGCTTTTCTACCTAATGGGTTGCTTCTTAGGTATTCTCTTCCACTTTGTATTCCCCAAAGCACCTCCCATAGGACTGCATGCTGAGAATATAATTTCCCAAAATATTTATTGATTGTTCTTTGATGAATATTTATTCCTTCTCCCGATTCATGTATTTTGGGCCTCAAGCATTAACTGTAAGGGGTAGATGCAGAATACATGAAAGCTAACAGATGCTGACATACGCGTGGTGCTTGATGCTGTTAGATAGCAGACAGATACTGAGGATGCTATTTTGAGCAGTTGTACCAGCAGGCTGTGCTAAGTAGTGACAGAGGAAGGAGAAGTCATGGTTCCTTTCTTTCAAGCAGTTTATGTTGTGTTTCAGAAAATAGTGTTAGGATTTGTGGATGTTCAGTCAGTTACACAATGGACTTTGAAAAAATCCAGGAGCTTATAAAGAGAGCTAAAAATAATATAGCAAGTACAACTCAGGATGACAAAAGAGTAAACTCTATTATTAATCTTTATTTTTGTCTACCACTGTTTTTGGCTTATCCATAATCTCATAACTTGAGTGTTATGACATTGATTTTGAAACAACACACAGCTTTAGAGAAAGCTCAGAGCAGGCCTCACATCATGTTTATGATCCAGGATATTTTGATTCTTATGCTGACATGAATATTTTTGAATAGTGTTGATGTTTATATTATGTCAGTGAAACTAAAAGCTCAGTGTTGGACTAAGCATTTCTCCACATCTGTTTAGAATAGTTTGTAATGAATGCTATAAACAGTGTTACAATGTAAGAAACAACCATATAATTTACTAATATTTTGTAGTTAAAAACAAAATGATTCAGAGCCTTAGAAAAAAGAATAATTTGAGTAACATGAATCCTCCAAATTAATTGGAATGATTTGCTACCTTTTTGATAGCTTTTTAGACCAGCCTTCAAGTTTTTATAGAAGAAATGGTGAAGAATGATGATTTTAGGGTTTTAACTTGTGAGTGAACATCCCATCTACATATGAAACATCTCAGTGCTCTGAAAAAGAGAAGTGTGAATAATTCTGAATCATGGGAAATGATTATTTCTATTTGTTTTTTAAATGAGTTACACAGTCTTTTCCTGTTGTTGTCTTTCTAGTTAGATACTGCTTAGGGTAAAGTGAAATTGGTTTTCATTCTATTCTGTTAGCTTATACCAATTTACGCTGGGGCCAGTGGGATATTGGAAATAAAGCAGCCCAAGAGTGAAAAATGTGCAGTGGATAATGTACAAAGTGGATAATACACATGGGCTTAGTTGAGAATTGGCTACAGATAAGAGACTTGATTTTGTCTCTTAGCTGTGTTTTTTTTTTTTTAAACACTGGGATTCTGCTTGTTGCTGAAAGCTGCTGAGTTACATCTGCTTCTGCCTAATTAACTCTGTTGGTTGGTGTCAGATGAAAGCTAATTTTAAGATTAAATTGAGGAGTGGGGTGTTTGTGTTGGGGTGTGGGGGAGGAGGAAAGGAGGCACTAAGGTTGCTTAGTTGCTTTGTAGAAGACCAAAATGTAGATATTCACAGCTGTTTGAAATCTTTCAAAGTAAAAGTGATTAGTACTATCCTAAAAGGTGACGTATGTATTTAAAATTATGGAAACTGGTACATCCTTCTATTAAGTAAAATGATCTGTCATACTTTGGTAGTCTAGCTAATTGGTATTACCTAGGGGCTAAGTGACCTTTGGGATGAATAGTGAGAAATTTAACGTTGACCTTAAAACAACTTTTGGCTTTTTTCTCCCTCCCTAGATAAACTGTTATCTCTCTGGCTATTTGAGTAAAAGTAGGGTTCTTTTCATGATGGGATACGTAGAAATTTTCCACAGAACTGATTTTTAAAATACGGAGAGCATTTCAAGAAATGAAAAACTTCATTTTAAAAAAATTAGCATCTGAAAGGCAGAGTGACAGAGACACAGGAGGTCTTCTGGCTTCCTTGGGATGCTGACTTCCTAAGCCTGAACCACTGTACTCTATGTAACACTGCCCCTGGGATTTATTTTGCCACTCTGTTCCTTGGGACTGTGTTCTCTGTTTTAAAATTCCTTTTAGTGAACCGAAGGAGTTAATGTGGTACCCAAACTTAGGATGCTAGCAAACTCATGGCTGCTATTTGTATTGTTGTGGAGTTGTGCTTTATATTATATTGTAACAGAGATGTTCATAGGTGGTTGCTGATATTAAGGGTTATCTTTATGCCCAACTGAGCATTTGCTTTTTTTCTTTTGGTAGATTTGCCTGAAGACCTGGACAATCTTCATTTTTTTTGTCATGGACTTTTAATGTGTTTGGAATTCCAATTCTGGTAATTTTCTGTATTTTATTACATTTTCACAAAATGTCAGTCTTAGTGAAATTGTTTGATAAAAGATATTTCGAGTGTAGGTAAAGATTATAAAAGCATGTTATGAGATATATTTTGAACATTTATTTGTTGTGAGATGCCTTTAATGTATATTTTACTGCTTATTTTAATGTACATTCATTTACTTGTATAACTAAAATGTTTAAAAGCAACTTTGCAATATTGGGCACTTTCCTGTGACCTCTTCTGCTTCCTGCAGTTGTATTTTATGTGATCAAATTAGATTAGTTGTGATTCATCCTGAATAAATGATAAAAGATGAAATAATTACTTGGATGCAGTGAAATGTCTTCTAATGAAATTTTGCTCCAACCATTTTACTTTGGAAAGATCAGTTTCCTATTCTAAACTTACGCAGAATGATTCCTGTGTTCTATCCTGAAAGTGGTTGTGCTGTGAAAGCCAGCAATTTCATTCCTAAATACACAGTGTTCCAAGTGTAACACTTTTGTTACAATGATTTATAAAATGACACACAAAAAAGTGCTTATTAGATTTGCAGATGACAAAAATGACAGAATCAAGATTCAAAGCAATCTTTAGCAGGTTGGAAAATAGGCTGAAATAGAAGATGAAATTGAACCCTAATAAACTTTAAATCCCAGCATTTAAAATTGCACAGGAAAGGGATGGAAAGACTTGATTTGACAGCATTTCTGCAAAAAAGATCTGCATATTTGGCTGGATCGGATGCTCAGAATGGCCAGTGTGGCACGACTGTTCAGGAAGTTCTGTAATTTTGGGTTTGCAGTTGTAATTGGATAATGCCTGGATTGTCTGATTTTAAGACAGGCATTGGCCAGACAAGTGAGCCACCAACAGAAGATGATGCCTGGAAGCTATGTGGTGTGTGGATGGGTTAAAGAGCTGAAATATGAGTTGCTTAATGTTGGGGTAGAGATGGAGAAGGGTTTGGTGGTTGGTGGTTTTTAAAAGGTACCTGTTTTCAAATGTTTGAAGGTCTGTCCTGTTGAAGAAATAGTAAAAATGTCTTCAGAGATTGTTCCAGGGAGGCTAGGACTAGTGAGTAGAAGTTACCAGGAGACAGATAGTTTGCTCCAAGAGCAAGAAATATATTCTAGCTAGAACTGCCCAACTGAAGACTGAGCTGCCTCACAAAATAACTAATTTTCAGTCACTGGAAATTAGACCCATTTTTATTTGAAAGGCAGATTTATAGAGAGAGAAGGAGAGACACATGGAGAGGTATCTCCGTCTGCTGGTTCACTCCCCAGATGGCCAAAACAGCCAGAGCTGTGCTGGTGTGTACTGGAACCAAGAGCCGGGAGCTTCTCCTTGGTCTCCCATGCGGCTTCTCCGCTGCTTTGACCTGGATCAAAGGTGAACTAGCTGGGACTTGAGCTGGGACCCATTTGTGAAACTAGTGCTGTAGATGGAGGTATAGACTGCTATGCCATGGCGCTGGCTCCTGAATATTTTTAAAGTAAAGATTCAGTGGTTTATCTTTCGGAAATATTGGGCACACATCTTTTACTGGATAACTGGAGATTGGACTCGATGACTTCTAAGGTCCCTTCTGCTAGAAGTTATTTGATGGGGAAAAAAATGAAGTTTCCTGGTTACGAAGAGAACAGTACTGTTTATACTGTATCTTTCAAGCTGAGTGATTTAAGCAAATATGATTTGATGGTTCAATTATTGTTTTAGCAACACTCCTGAATCTTTGGGGGAGAAAACATATTTCTCAGTGTATCTTCTGAGGAAAGGTACTGTTTTGTTTTTGTTTTTGTTTCCACTTAGATACACTCTTAAATAAATAAGCAGTGATAACTTGAGGAAACATGTTTCAGTGTGTATGCATTGCATCTGATGGAAGTGATGATAGCTTATATATGTTGAATGTTAGTTACTTGCTTCACCTGTCCTCTCAGTGGTTCTGCTTTCCATTGTTTCCGGGAACTTGCCTTATTCCCGGCTTTTTAATGAGCTAACCAGATGTAAAAGTTAATAAAATGGTACATTATTCAAAGGTAAAGCATTATGTTGTTGTATTAGTTTCATTTTTCCCAACTGTGGATTCGAGTATATTACAGACACTTAGCAAAGGTACAGGAAGGTCTGATTCAATAAAAGTAGCTGGATGGAAATGTTAGTATGCATGATATTTAGGAAATGCAATGCTTAGTTGGAACCAAGATTTTTATCTTACATTTTTGAGTTTGATTTTTTGAAATAACTACGTTTCCATCAGATTTTTTTATGCTGTAGACTTAGACTTTGTTAGTTTTATATTTGCAGCACACATACTTTAAGTAGTTTTTCATATAATTTTATTAATTGTGGTAAAGGTAATTACAGTAAATGTAATGTATGGCTTAGATGTAATCTCTTAAATGTCCTGGAAGTGACTTCATATAAAAAAGAGAAAAATTGAAAATGCAATTCCTTCTCAGACTGTGACCTAATTTCTGATTGGAGAATATAGTAACTGTGGCTTGTGTTATGCAATACCTGCCTGTCATTACTTCTTTGGTCATTTTGTATCTGAGAAAATAATACCAAAATATATTTAATTTATTTTTTAAGAGTTTCATTACTAAGAGCCTTTCTGCTTTTATCTTTTAAGGTCATGGAGTCCTAGTTAAAGATGTTTTTCATCAAAATGCTGTCTTTCCTCTTGGTAAAATAAGACAACTATCAACATTGCCAGTTTGTCCATTTTTGAATCTCTTTAAGGATGGATATTTGTGAGATTTTGTGTAACATGGTCTGGAATACTCGGCCCATTTGTTAAAATTGTAAACGACTTTCAAATGTGCAAGTTCTGTTAAGTACAAGGAGAATCTCTATGGGTAACTTCTGTGTTGAAGAAGCCATTTGTCAACCATGGTAAAACTTGCAAACCCACTTTACACAGAGTGGATTCTTGAAGCTATACAGAAAATTAAAAAGCAGAAGCAAAGGCCCTCTGAGGAGCGAATCTGCCATGCAGTCAGCACTTCCCACGGGTTGGATAAGAAGACGGTCTCTGAGCAGCTGGAACTCAGTGTTCAGGATGGCTCAGTTCTCAAAGTTACCAACAAAGGCCTTGCTTCCTACAAGGACCCAGACAACCCTGGGCGCTTTTCATCAGTTAAACCAGGCACTTTCCCTAAGTCAGCCAAGGGGTCGAGAGCATCATGTAATGATCTCCGCAATGTGGATTGGAACAAACTCTTGAGGAGAGCAATTGAAGGACTGGAGGAGCCAAATGGCTCCTCTCTGAAGAACATAGAGAAGTATCTGAGAAACCAGAGTGATCTCACAAGCACCACCACCAACCCAGCCTTTCAGCAGCGGCTACGCCTGGGGGCCAAACGTGCCGTGAACAATGGGAGGTTACTGAAAGATGGGCCTCAATACAGGGTCAATTATGGGAGCTTGGAAGGCAAAGGAGCACCCCAGTACACCAGTGCTTTCCCATCCTCCCTGCCACCTGTCAGCCTTCTGCCACACGAGAAAGACCAGGTAAGTGAAGAAGGAATGTTAATACATTCCAAATATTACTTTTCTGATTTTTACAGTTTCATTTGCATTCAGTGTGCATGAAAGCTTTGAAGAAAGTCTTGACAATATCAAGTGTTTTGCTTTAGAGTAGGCTTATACGTATGTGCGCAACGTATTTGAAAGGCAGAGTTACACGGAGAAAGGAAGATGGATATACACATACATATACTCGTAGATCTTCCATCCTCTGGTTCACTCCGCACATGGCTGCAGTTGCCCCCTGGGCTGAAGCCCAGATCTTCCTCCAGGTCTCTCACGTTGGTGCGAGGTGCCCAAGCCCTTGAGCCATCTTCTGCTGCTTTCCCAGGCACATTAACTGGGAGCTGGAGCAGAAGTGGAGCAGCTGGGACATGAACTGGTACCTATATGGGATGCTGGTGTCATAGTTGGTGACTTAACCTTCTCTGCCACAATACCAGCCTCTGCTTTTATATATATATATATTTTTTAAAGATTTATTTTTATTATTTTTTTATTGGAAAGGCGGATGTACAGAGAGGAGAGACAGAGAGGAAGATCTTCCGTCCGATGATTCACTCCCCAAGTGAGCGCAACGGATACTATGCCGATCCAAAGCCAGGAGCCTCTTCTGGGTCTCCCACGCGGGTGCAGGTTCCCAAAGCTTTGAGCCGTCCTCGATTGCTTTCCCAGGCCACAGGCAGGGAACTGGAAGGGAAACGGGGCTGCCGGGATTAGAACCGGCGCCCATATGGGATCCCAGGCGTGCACGGCGAGGACCTTTAACCACTGCGCCACCGCGCCGGGCCCTGCTTTTATATTTTAAATGATACATTATTTTCCAATGTAAATTGCTTTATACACATTGAGAGCTTTCTCAGCGATTGGCTAAGAATTTTATGTGACAGTCATAAAATGTGGATGGCTTTTCAAGTTCTAATTGCTGCTTGGTGAGTGCTTGAGCTGAACAGGATGGATAAATATTCTTCCTCAATGCAAGATATATATATATATATTTATGAAATGTAACAGAGCCTACTGTTTATTTTTCTCACTAAAAAATAGAATCTGTAGAGTTCTTATTTTAATACTGATAACCTTTGTGTTTCTGAAAATTGTTTTAATGTGTCATCTAAATTCCTCCTGTTTCAATTTAAAGTCATTGTTTTTACTGTCCAGTTTTTAGTGAGTGTAAATGTTCGTTTTGTCTCAGCAGTTGTCTTTTTTGTGTTCTTTGTTTTCTCTGGGCCCTATTATTTCTGTAGCACTTACAAATGTGTGATTGATGTCTTTTTGTGATGCTCCTGTGATTTCTAAGTCTTTAGTTGCAGCTAGGAGCTGTAGATATAATTCAAGTCCCCCATTTCTAGGACAGCTTGACCTGTCCTTTGGGCTACTGGATTTGATGGTATCAATTAATCTTACATTTTGCAAACTATTAATCTGTTGGTGGTAGAAAAGGTGGTTGTATCTGTTAACTACAATTTAAAAAAGAAATTGAAACCCAAGTGTTGGGCAGGGTTGTGTTCTGGCGGGCTTGCTCTTCCTCTTTGGAAGGACCCTTAAAGTAGACTGTGCTTCAGCCAAAAGCAGTCCGGCTCTGGAAACTGGGTAGGGTCAAGTGGTTTGTCTTTCCACGGACTAATCTAAAACCTAGTATTTATTTCTTAACTGTATTTTTATTGCATGAATCTAATGCAACTCTTATTTAATTCTTTGATGGTAATTGTATTTGTATAATTAGCCCGCAATTCTTTGTAGAAAAGTGTGAGCATAAAGAAAGACATAAACTTGGGAAATTTTCTTCTTAATAACATTGAGAAAAGATGTTTTTAAAAAGCACAGATACTGGCTCAAATTCTAATTTCTGTCTCTGACACGGTCGCATTAAGCACCTCTGTTTCTCATTAAGAGTTTTTATAAAGACTTATACAAATCATGACAAAAATTTTTAAGGGGGTATAACAATATCTTGATGGATTTGGATATCTTTGTTTCAAAAAATATTACCCTAAGGTATATTTACATTTTATAATTACCAGTATGTGAGGGAAATCATGCAGCTTTAGCCAGGTTAATAGTATGCTTTGGTAGTTTGTGATCTGGTGTATTGTTTAACTTAGGTGAGAGGAGTCACTACAGATTTTCCAGAATCTCTTTCCTGTCCTTTTCTCTAACCTTGCCTGTCACTTCTTGGTAGCTTTACTTTTTTCATCTAGCTTCTATATGGAAACATTTTTAGTATAAAGAAAAACTCATGTCCATAAGTGTTTGGGATTGAGAACAGCGTAATTTAATGCTTATCATGTAATTGTCACTTTTTTTTAATGATACTCATCTTTCAGTTCTCAGTTATGATCGTCATATAACAAGGAAAGCAGAGAAAATGTCTAGAATTTTTACTTGATGAAAGTTTAAGTTTTTAGTAGTGTCAAGCTAATTTTTTTTTAAAAGAGCAAGTAAATTAATAAAAAGTTTAAGGCAGTCTGTAACTTTTTGTATTTGCAATAGGACTATATCGTAAAATATTTCCCTTTAAGATTAAAAGTGATACATAATTTAAAACCATGTTAGCTTACTACATTATTGTGATAGAAAGGCTTTATCTGGGATCTGTGAATAGATCTGTGGGCACGTAGTCTGTAAATACCATGATACCAAATGTAAACTCATGTTTGCATCCGCATGTATGTTTTTCACTCCCCAAATGACTGTAATTACCAAGGCTGGCAAGGGCGAAGCCAAGAGCCCAGAGCTTCAGCCAGGTCTCGTACGTGGGTACCGGAACCTGAGGTTATGTGCCGTCTTCGGTTGCCTTCCCAGGTGCGTTACTAGGGAGCTGGATCAGGAGTGAAGTAGCAGGGACTCCGGCTTGCATCCATGTGGAATGACAGGGTTGCAGATGGCAGCTGTTGTGCTACTGTGCCAACCCCCAAATGAGTGTTTTTAAAACATTTGTTTTTCATTTGGAAGTGACAGAAAGAAAAAGGGAAAGAGATATTTAGCGATATTTTTCATCTGCTGGTTCATTTCCTAATAACTACAATAGCCTGGCCTGGGCCAGGGTGAAAACAGGAGCTGAGAATTCCTCTTCAGTCTCCCACAGGGTGGAAGAATCCGTGTACTTGGGCCAGCATGTTTTACCTTCTCAGGTACATTAGCAGGGAGTTGCATTGGAAGCAGGGAAACTGGGGCTTACTACTGGCACTCCAGAATGGGATGCTGGCATCTCGAGCCATGCCATAACTCACCGTACCACAAGACAAACTCAATTCACATGTTTGTTTGTTTTTTACAGGGTTAGGGCCCTGTAGCCCTGCCAAATTCTTGAAAGATGTTAGATAGCCAAGGTGAACATTTTTTGTACTGTAGGAAATAATTTAAGCTTCTTAAACTCTACTGTGGAGATTGTTCTTTTAATTACTGTTGTTCAGGCTACTGAGTTTAGGTCCATATGGATATGTATATGCACTTTAATTTCATGTATGTGGAACTTCTTCCAGTTTGTTTGAAGCAACTTTTTGTTCTTGATGTGCTAGAAGTTGCAGATTTTACATTGTAGAAGAAACTTCATGATAAAAATGGGAATGTTTATACAAATGATAAATAAGCCTGATGCTTGAGACACTCCTGTTACACATCAGGGTTTCTGGGTTTTGATTCTGACTGTAGCTCTTTGCTCAGTCAGATTCTGTGAGGAGGCATCTGCAATAGCTCAAGCACTTTGGCTTCTGCCACTCACGTGGGAGACTTGAATTGTTATCCTGGCTCCTGGCTTCTGCCCTGACCCAGCCTTTGTGGGTATCTGGCAAGTAAATGAGTGGGTAGACTCTACCTGTCTGAAATAAAAGAAAAATATCTTTTTAAAAGAAATTGCTATTCTGGTTACTGTTGTTGAGAAGTTGTGTTTAATTGTTTTTTAAAAAAAGGAAGTAAAAATAGAATAATCATTTGTTTTATGGTTGTTAAATGCTGGTGTTATTCCAAGTGCTTACCATTCATTATCTCCTTGAGTCATAACAGTAGCTGTGTGGGTGGTAGATTCTTGTCCATATTTTACAAATGAAAAACTTGGATCAGTAAGGCTTGTGTTCAAGATCACTTACTGAGCTGGTAAGTGGTGAGACTGAGATTTCAAGGAGACATTCTGACTCCGAGCTCTTTACTGCTGAGGCGCTGCTTGACAGTGGTGGCTTTTCACTGACAATGAAAATGTCTCTTCGTTCTTCAAATGATTAGAAGCAATTTTCTCCCAGCAAACAGAGTACCAATGTTTTAAATTTAGTTTTGGCAGTGAGCTTAAAACAGTTTTGTTTATTTTAAAAAATCTATTTTTTTAAAGTTTTTTTTTTTTTTTTTTTGAGAGAGAGTGAGAGCAAGAGCCGTCTTCCATATGCTGGTTCACTTCCCAAATGCCTGCAGCAGGTGGAGCTGGGCCTATGCAAAGCAGGAGCCTGAGGCTTCTTCCCAGTCTCCCACATGCATGCAAGGGCTCAAGGAGTTGGGCCATCTTCCACTGTTCTCTAAGGCACGTTAGCAGGGAGCTGGAGTGGAAGTGGAGCACCCAGGACTTGAGCAGGCACTCATAAGGGAAACAGGTGTTGTAGCTTTACCTGCTACTCTGCTGCTCCTTATTACAGTTTTTAAAGCAGATACTATTTATTAAAATTTATTTTTTATTGGGAAAGCAGATACACAGAGAGAAGGAGATACAGAGAGAAAGATCTTCCATCCATTGGTTCTCTTCCCAATTGGCTATATTGGTCTGAGATGAGCTGATCCAAAGCTAAGAGCCAGGAGCTTCTTTGGGGTTTCCCATGCAGGTGCAGGGTTCCAAGGCTTTGGGCTGTCCTTGACTGCTTTCCCAGGCCACAAGCAGGAAGCTGGGAGGGAAGTGGAGCTGCTGGAATTCGAACCCGTTTCCATATGGGATCCTGGTGGATGGAAGGCAAGAATTTAGCCACTAGACTATTGCCCTGGGCTTGCAGATACTATTTATAATAGCAGTATGGGAATGCAGTAAGGAAAGTAATAAATCTGTGTCTAATTAGATTTAATGTCTTGATCATTCCTGTATATGACTGCTAAGAGGACTACAATAAAGTTAAAATATAGAATATAGAAGGATTCCTTTCTGAAATGTAATTGCACGTCTTCCAGAATTCAAATTGGCTATTACCACACTAGCTCTGATGCGTGGATTCTTTGTATTTATTTTAAAAGGCTCTCTTTGGTGGGTTAATATGGAAATGAACTAGGCCATGGATGATAAAGCTTTCTATGACTGTGTGAGGAAACTCCTGAAGGACAGTATTGGTGTTTCTCATTAAAAATGGTAAAGCTCAATTAGGTCAGATTATGCAGACTTTGGAAAGTCAAACATTCTAAGAGAAACTTCATTTATCGTCCTGTACTTTAAGATTCCATTTAAACATTTGGGCTTTAGCATTTTTTATAAAACTGTTGCAGGTGAATTTTTAACTGGTCTCTTGGTATTTGATTTTATTGAGAATATTTTCCTAAAATTTATGAAGTGTCAAGTCTTTGTTTCTAGTGTAGCGTATTGTACGGGAGCTGCCATTCTAGGCTGGTGTAGTTGGAAGGTGGGACATCGCTAATGTCAAATGGGGCTTTTGATGCTTTTTTTTCCTTCCCCTTGGAGAAATAACTATGAACATCTGGAGCTGTGTTATGGCGCAGTGGGTTAAGTGCTGCCTGCAAGTGCTCTGCTTCTGCTCCCAGTCCTGGGAAAGCAGTTCAGAAAGTATGGGGATCCTGCTACCCGACATGGGAGACCCAAACAGGAGTAGGCTCCTGGTTCTGGCCTGACTTAGGCTTGTCATTGGAACTATTTAGGGAGTGAACCAGTGGATGGAATCTCTCTTAGTCTCCCCACCTGCATGTCATTCTGCCTTCCAAATACATAAATAAGCAAATCTTAAAAATAATTTCATACAACCTTCAATCATAATTACGGTCAAGAACAAGTGAAAATGAGTTCAAAGAAGAACATACATGATTTTAATTGGCTGAAAGACTCTGATAAAAGTCACTTTGGGTTTTGGCTTGCAGTTTTTTTCTGTTTTCTCTCCTTTTTAGATCAGTATTAAGTTTATGGGGGATGAAATACATACATTTTAAAAGATTTATTTATTTGAAAGTCAGAGTTCAGTAGAGGGAGAGGCAGAGAAGTCTTGCATTTGCTGGCTGACCCATGCCAAAGGAGCCAGGAACTTCATCTGAGTCTCCCATGTAGCTATAGTGTCTTAAGCACACAGGCCAACTTCTTCTTCAAGATTTATTTATTTATTGCAAAATCAGATATACAGAGAGGAGGAGAGACAGAGAGGAAGATCTTCCATCAGATGATTCACCCCCCAAGTGAGCACAACGGCCGATGCTATGCCGATCCGAAGCCAGGATCCAGGAACTTCTTCTGGGTATCCCACAGGTCCCAAGCTTTGGGCCATCCTTGACTGCTTTCCCAGGCCACAAGCAGGGAGCTGGATGGGAAGTGGAGCTGTTGGGATTAGAACCGGCGCCCATATGGGATCCCAGCTCATTCAAGGCGAGGACCTTAGCCACTAGGCCACGCCGCTGGGCCCATAGGGCAACTTCTACTTCTTTCCTAGGCCGTTAGTGGGGAGCTGGATTGCATATGCAGTAGCTGGGAAACCAGGTGATAACTGTATGGGATACTGGTTTGTGGGCCATGGTTTTACCTGCTATGCCACAGTGCTGGCCTCCATGAAATGTTTCTACAAATAGTAATGTACATCCTATGTGAGTTTTTTTGTGATGTGAAAATTCTGTAAGTTCCAGAACTTTATTTTTCAATTTCTTCAGTTTCCTGTGCTCTGCTTTGTCTTTTTCGCCCCCATCATTCCCATCCTGGAGCCAGATCCTCTCATCTCTACTTGGGACTTCTCCAGGTCCCCATACTTTGTGAAGATCATGCGCTAGTCCCTGTTGTTCTGTGATGTAGCATGCTTCCAGAAATCTCTCAGCCCACATATGGCACTTGCACTGGTTCCTGAATTTTTTTAAAAAAAGATTTATTTATTTTTATTTTATTGGAAAGGAGAGACAGAAAGATCTTCCATCCACTGTTTCATTCCCCCAAGTGGCTGCAATGTCAGGAGCTGAGCCGATTAGAAGCCAGGAGCCAGGAGTTTCTTTCAGGCTGCCCATGTGGGTGCAGGATCCCAAGGCTTTGGGCCATTCTTGACTGCCTTCCCAGGCCACAAGCAAGCTGGAAGGGAAGTGGAGCAGCCAGGATATGAGCTGGTGCTAATATGAGATGCTGGTACATGCAAGGAGAGGACTTTAGCCACCAGGTTACTGTGCAGTGTCCACGATGTACTGAATTTATTTGAAAGTCAAGACGGAGCCCTTCCATCTGCCTGTAAACTCCCGAGTGCCCACAACAGTCAGGACTGGGCCAAGCTCAAGTTAGGAGCCTGAAATTCAGTCAGTCACCCTGGTAGGTGGCAGGGACTCAACTACTTGGGCCATCACCTGCTGCTTCCCATGCTGCATATTAGCAAAAAACAGGAATGGAGCAGGACTTGAACCCAAGCACTTCAGTATAGTATGTGTGTAGTCCAGCCAGTGTTGAGCCACCGTGCCAGGTGCCTGCTGTACAAATATGTTCGTTTTTCCTCTGCTGCTGATGGAGTTTAAATGTTCTCCTGTCGGTTAACCTCCTTACCTTTGCATTGATATCCTCTGTGTGAGACATGTCACATTTCTCACAGTGCTTAGTTGTCTGTATTCAACTGAAAATTGAATTAAGCCCTAAATACTGCTAAGTGTATTTTGCAAAATGGCTTGAATTTTAGAATTAGTATGGTTAAAAGTCAGTCTTAGAGTCCCTTGAATCAGATTGAAACCTATTACAATGTGAAAGAATAGGTGGATCAAATGCCTGAGGTTCCAGGGTCAAGGAAGGAAAAAGTGGTTCATGTTTTCTTATAGTTAAGCTTCAGAGCATCTTCAGAATAACAGAGTGTCTAAGAACTGTTTTGTGAGCAGGTAGTTCCAGTGGTTGGAGAGGTGTTGAGAGAGCCTTGGATTCTCTGGCTAGTTAGTTGGGTCAAGGGAAAGTTAAAATGAAGAGTGCATGAGCCTTTCTATTATACTCAGACATGACAGCTTGCTCCACTTTTGAGCCTTTATCAAGATGGGACTTGTCTAGACTTCTAAAGAAATAGGCTTCAGGTAAAGTAGTCAGAGGGTTTTTCATTGTTAAGGTGAATGTTAAACATTCATTTTTGACTCTTTGGCTTTTACATACGTTTGGTAATTACAACCTCTTTCTGCAGCATGTGATCCTGTTGTGAATGATTGGCGACTTTCAGAAATTGTCCATCTTACTTCATATACTATTTGGCTTACAGCAGCCACATAGGGGATCCTTTTAGTGTTGACAAAAATCTGTGTTTTAGGGCTTCACAGTTCTTTAACAGTGAAGTGCTGTTTGTTGATTTGTTCTGATTGCATCTTGAATAGCAAAAAATTTTAGTTCTCATTTCCGTTCCGGCTTTATTTAAACAATTGGGTGCATTTTGTCTCTCAGAATGGAAGTGTATATGTATTTCACCGTTGTGTATTATGCCTCAGACATGAAAAATGTGATTATTTTGTCACTGCAATAGCAAGTTTTGATCTTAACGCTCATGGCTTTTTGTTTATGTTATAAACTTTCATTTTCTTGGTCTTGTGCATTAAATGACAGTAGATTTGGTGAAACTGTCCTCTAATCATACCAACATTCAAAATGCGAATATGAACCTTAGGTACTTTCCATCTCTCCAATCTATTATTTCTAACTACATAAACATCAATTAGCTCACCAAATTAAAGTTAGCAGATGAATCAGCCGTGTAATTTGCTTTTGGCATTTTAAGTTAGCAGGGCCAGAAGGGAAGTGTTTTCATTTGTGTGTGGGTGTTGTTATCTCAGGTGGGAATTTTGTAAATGTTACAAAAGGAGGAATGACAGTGCCTACTGTGGATTGCTAAATAACACTCAGGTTTCCGCTTGGGTCTAGACCATTTTCCCAGAGAAGTATCTAGTTGTATACTTAACATATTATTGTTTTTCTTGTGTAAGCGAACCTTTTAATTTGCAGAATATGATGTAGTATATGAACTTTTATATTTTGTTTGATGAAAGGTAATGTTTTGAAAAATGGATGGTACAGAGTTCTAAAAGAATGATACTATGTTTAAACTGTGAGGTTGGTCTGTGCAAAGATACAAAATACTAATCAGTGGTCTAAGTAAAATCCAGGAAGGATTTGTGTTAATTTGACAAGTGGGTTTAAAATTCTTTAGCCACAATTTTTTAGAGACCAGCTTTGTTCATACATCCTTTCTCTAATTTGCTTCACTTTTGATCTTTGATAAACCAGCTGCAATTTTGTTTCATTAACAAACTTAATTGGTTAGCAGATGTTTGTTTTGGCTTGATTGTGTCCTTTCCATTAGAAACAGCATAGGCAGACATAGGAACCATGCTGGGCCTTTTCCTGTCTGTCCTAGACAGACATTTCAGAAGAGCAACTTTATTTTATTTACAAGTTCAAGTTTCGTTCTTCAGTGTTATTGTAGGTATACCGCCATTTAAGCTCTGGTTCTCCCCATTAGGGAGGTCTCTTCTTCATCCTGAAGCACACTCTCCGAAACACTGGCCTCTTTACCCTCAACCTTTCAAAATCCTAGCATGCAAGGTAGCAGGTAGTGTAGAGGGGAAATTGAGCTGTCAGTAACAGTTGAAGAGAAGTAATGGGAGTAAGCTGGTGAATTGACATCGTTTCTTCCATCTTCTTTGATGTCGGGAAACTGGCATGTGGAGAGCAGTGGGACCCTTAGGGAGAAGAGCCTCCCCCTCTGCCGCATGTGATGTTTCAGAGTAATGTGGGCTGGGAGCCAGGGGTAGCACTTGAGGAGTTTTGTAGTACTTTCTGATGTGGTCAGTCCTGCTTTTCATCCAAGGTTTCCTGCCATGCTTATGACCCTCTCTGGTCATAAACGGGAATAGTGAAGTTCAAGAAACTGAGCATAAAAGCTGTACAGGGTAGAAGAATGCATAAACTCAAAGCCAGTAATAGAAACATCAGAAGACTGTACGTATTTAGTATTTGACCTAGTTCCAGAACTGGTATTTTAATATATACTGCTATCAGATAGCAAAACCAAACTCCACCTCTTGAGCCTTGCTGTGAGTTGGAGCTGTGGTGGATTAGATCTGCTGGTGGAAGATTGGCAAGCTGTGTGAGGACCATCAGCTGTTCCGGTGGGGCTCTTGGAGGTGTGTGAGATTGGCAGGGGAGGGAACCAGCAAACTGTTCTCCTGAAAGACACAATACTTCAGAAAAGTGAAAAAAACCAGTACAATAAGTTCTGTGTTATTTACAGGGATTCACAAATTGTTAACATTTTGCTGCATTTATTTTTTTTTCTTTCTATGTGTATATATATGTATATCTACATGCACTTGTGATTTGTGGAAAATAAATGGCAAAAGGATATTTCACCATTAAATATTTAACAATATATTAAAAACATTCTGTTAAGGGGAAAAATCCAGCAGTTAAATAAGGATGCTTTCAGGAAGATAGTCCATATGTTTCTCAGTGTCCCGGAATGTCATAACTTTTGACTTGTGGTGTTGGATCCCAGCAGTCATGCATTGTGTTTGGGTATTTGCTCTCTAGTGGAGAACTGTGTCCGCCTGTGCTTTGCTTCCAAAGACATTGCTGTTTTCAGAGTCCACATTGGTTGTGTTGTTGGGTATTTCACAAGTGTTAGTTGTCAGACTGTGTCCTCCTGATTAGATTGAAGGTAGCATTTTTGGCAAGAGTACTACATGGATGGTACCATGTATTTCCACTTGCAAAGTGTTAGGAAATAGTCTCAAGCTTCTCATTGTGATGGTGCTTATTCAATTAATTGATTTAGGAGGCATTGGTCAGAATGGTCTTACAAGGTACTTTCCCTCTTTTTAATTGGTAAGTAATCTGTGCAGACTTCAGACCATGTGAGTAACATTTCACCCAGTGTATTCTCTTCCTATTGTAGCAAATTTTACAAACCTAGTGACGTTAACAACATACTGTTTTTCAGATCTGTAGATGAGGATTCCAACATGGGTCTTGCTGGGTTAAAGCTGAAGTGTCAGGACCAGTGCAATGGTGCAGTAGCCTTCACCTTCAGCGCTGGCATTCTGTGTGGGTGCTGGCTTGCGTCTCGGTTGCACCACTTGCTGTCCAGATCCCTGCTTATGGCCAGGAAAAGCAGCAGAGGATGGCTCAAGCCCTGAGCCCCTGCACCCCCATAGAGGAGACCTGGAAGAAACTCCTGGCTCAGGTCTAGCTGTTGTGGTCATTTGGGGAGTAAATCAGTGGATGAAAGATCTCTGTTTCTTCTCTATTCTGTCTTTCAAATAAGAAATAAAATTAAAAAAAAAAAAACCGGTGTGCTCACTTCGGCAGCACCCATATTAGAAAATGAAAGAACGAAAGGGTGTCAGCAAGGGTCTGTTCTTTCTGGAGGTGTGTGAGAGAACCTGTTTCTTCGCTTTGTCATCTAGAGCTGCCACACTACATTCCTTGGCTCATGGTCTCTTTCCTCCGTCGTCAAAGTTCACGGTGTTATCTACCTCTGAGCATTCCTCTGCAGTCACGTCTCCTTCTGACCGCAGCCCGAACATGTTCCGGGTTCAGCTGGTTAATCTCGAAGTCCTTCACACCTGTAAGCCTCTTTTGCCACGTACAGTGACCGTCACAGGTGCTGAGCATTAGGAAATGAATGTTTTTGACGGGCAGCTGTTGTGTTGGCCACAAAGTGGTTTAAATAGCCTTATACAATTGAAATTTTGTGGCTAGCACCATGGTATAGTAGGCTTAACCTCAGCCTATCCGATTGACATCCTGTATGGGTGCTGGTATGTGTCCTTGTTGTTCCACTTTCATTCCAGCTCCCTCCTAGTGACCTAAAAAAGAAAGAAAGAAAGATGGCCAAGGTCCTGGGCCTTGCACCCACATGGAAGAGCTGCAAGACGCTCTGCGCTTTGTGGCCCTTTGTGAAGATAACCAGGGAAATGAAGATTGTCTCTTTTCTTTTTCTTTCTTTCTTTCTCTCTCTCTCTCTCTCTCACTCCCTCTCCCTCCTTCTCTCCCTTCCTCCCTTCCACTTCTCTGTGTAACTCTGCCTTGTAAATAAAAATAAAATAAATTTTTATAATTGAAGTTTTCACTGGAGGTTAAAAATCTTCAGTGAGTCAAATCGGCTTAGAAAGGAATGAATCATGGTTTATGGGAGCAGTGGTAGCTGAGGGATGGAGTCAGAGCCCAGAGTTCTGGGCCTGGGGTACATCTGAATTATTCCCAGCAGGGCAGGAACAGGGTCTGCCTCCTGCCTCCTTTTACTTGAAATTGGACAGCTGAAGAGTGCATCTGCCAAGAACAGCATCATAGTTTTTTGATTTTTTAAGATTTATTTATTTTTATTGCAAAGTCAGATATACAGAGAGGAGAAGAGATAGAGATGAAGGTGTTCCATCTGATGATTCACTCCCCAAGTGTCTGCAACAGCAGGTGCTGTGCCAATCCGAAGCAAGGAGCCAGGAACTTCCTCCAGGTCTCCTACACGGGTGCGGACTCCCAAGGCTTTGGGCCGTCCTCAACTGCTTTCCCAGGCCACAAGCAGGGAGCTGGATGGGAAGTGGGGCTGCTGGGATTAGAACTGGCGCCCAAATGGGATCCTGGCACATTCAAGGCAAGGACTTTAGCTGCTAGGCCACCTTGCCAGGCCCAGCATCATAGTTTTTAATGTAGGAGTTTAGACACTAAGACTGTTTTTTGAGAAGTACATTTAATGTTGTAAAGAAAAAAGTAATTTACTTACCCATAGAATTTATAAAACAAGGTATTTTAAATGCCGAGTAGCATCTGAAGAATGCTATATAATTTATTATAATCTATTATTTAGATTATACCCTCTGTAGGGGTTTGGTGCAGTGGCGTAGTAGGCAAATCCTCTACCTGTGGAATAGTCATACCATGGCACTGATTCTGTCCTGACCGGTTCACTTCTGATCCAGCTCCCTGCTTTTGGTCTGGAAAGGCAGCAGAGGATAGCCCAAGGCCTTGACCCCCTGCACCAACATGGGAGATCCAGAAGTTCCTGCATCTGAGCTTTGGACCAGTCCAGTTCTGATCATTGTGAGAGTGAATCAATGGATAGAAGATGTCTGTCTCTCCATGTCTCTCTCTATAACTCTGATTTTCAAGTAAAATAAATCTTTTGGGCACAGTAACCTAGTGCCTAAGGTCCTTGCCATGCACTTGCCAGACTCCTATATGGGCGATAGTTTGAGTCGCAGTGGTCCTGCTTCCCATCCAGCTCCCTGCTTGTGGCCTGGGAAAGCAGTTGAGGACGGCCCAAAGCCTTGGGAGTCCGCACCCGTGTGGGAGACCTGGAGGAAGCTCCTGGCTCCTGGCTTTGGATTGGTGCAGCACCGGCCGTTGTCACCACTTGGGGAGTGAACCAGCAGACAGAACATCTTCCTCTCTGTCTCTCCTCCTCTCTGTATATCTGATTTTACAATAAGAATAAATAGATATTTTTAAAAATTAAAAAATAAGTCTTTCTTTAAGTTACAAACTCTTAGATACTTTTAAGTTGAAAAATAAATTAACCTGTTTATAAAAGATAGCTTACAGCTGCCTGTAAATATTTTTCATAGCAACAATTCAGAAGAATGGGATGGGCATTGTAGTGCAGTGGGTTTAGCTGTTGCTTAGGTTGCCCACATTCCATATTGGAGCCCCAACTACTTCTAATTTGAGCTTCCTACGAATGCACTCTTTGGGAGGCAGTAGAGGATGGATGGTTGAAACAGGCACATGCCACACATAGGGGGACCTGGATGGAATTCTGGACCCTTAGCCTCCATGGTTGTTGTGAGCAGTTGGGAGTGAATCAGCAGATGGAATATTTTCTCGGTCTCTCTATGCCTTTAAAATGATAGAGGAAGGCAAATATTCAGAATATTCAGAAAAGTAAGCTTAAATTAATCTCTAAAAATTCTTAATTTTGTAATGTCTTAGTAGATCCTTGTGCATGGTAGCTACAGTTACTGAAATGCTTCAAAAATACTGTTCTGTTTGTTACAGAAAAACTGTAGTTATCTGCCTATCAATGTGCTTTCTGAAGCTGATAAAAAAGATGATCTTTTCATTTGATGGGCTCTGACCTATAAACCTTCCAACTTACCTCATTTTCCACTAACCACTGAAATGTAACAAGATGTCAGCAATTACATCCTCCTAACATTTATACCAACTTAGAAAATCACCCCTTTATTGGGAAATTGTGTAATATCTTGATTTCAATTTAGCATGGCATATTGGTTTGCAATAAATCTTGCTAGTTTGTGAACGTAAGCCTGCAGGCAGTTGCGAGAACATTGATCAGTTGTAAATTGTATGTATTTTTCTAGCTTTTAAAAATTTCAGAGCGAAATGAAATAGCTAGCTACTATTGAGCACTGCTGCTAAGTTTTTTTTTTTTGACATCTTGCAAAAAGTGCTTAGTCTTTAAATAAAGTGTTTCTATCTGGGATGTACAAAAAAGCAAACAGCAGGAAGATTTTAGCGTCACATATTGTGCTATACCATTTCAAGTTCTAAGCATTTAATATATACAAAATAAATTTGACAGGAAACCTGACATATGTAATATTATTTACCAAATTTCGTAGTAAAGAACTTTTTCTTTTTTGTTCTTTTTAAAAAGACTTATTTTATTTTATTGGGATGTCATATTTACAGAGAGAATGAGAGACAGAGATCTTGTGTCCATTGTTGGCTCACTCCCTAAGTGGTGACATTGGCCAGAGCTGAGCCGATCTGAAGCCAGGAGCTTCTTCCAGGTCTCCCACGCGGGTGCAGGGTCCCAAGGCTTTGTGCCGTCCTCTGCTGCTTTCCCAGGCCACAAGCAGGGAGCTGGATGGGAAGTGGAGCAGCTGCGACACTAACTGGTGCCCAAATGGGATCTTGGTGCCTGCAAGCCATTAGGCTACTGTGCCGGGCATAGGGAGGAGCTTTTCCAGGCCAAAGAAGGTAACTAGTGTCTCACCCAAAATATATAAGAAGTAGGGACTGGCATGATAGCCTAGTGGCTGTGGGTGTCGATTTGAGTTCCTGCTGTTCCATTTCCAATTGAGGTTCCTGCTTGTGACCTGAGAGAGCTGTGGAAGATGGCTCAAGTCCTTGGGTCCCTGCAACCACATGGGGACCTGAAAGAAACTCCTGGCTCTGGATCGCCTCAGCTCTCTCCATTTCAGCCATTTCGGGAGTGAACCAGTGGATGGAAGGTGCCTCTCTTTCTCTTTCTCTCTGTCACTCTCACTGTCTCTGTTTCTCTCTATAAATCTGTTTTTGAAGTAAAAAAGAATTTCCTTAAGCAAAGCTCTGTAGTAGACACTGGAAGTTATACAGACTAAATCATATTCACATGATAATTAAAATAAATGATTGAAGTATGCCAAGATGTATATCCGTGTGATCCCTTCCATTCTCACATAACTTGTAGGATGTTCTTTTTCTAGAGTGATTGAAAATGTCTGTCTTTTAAGAATGAATAGTGGTAACCAACATTTTGTACTTATATACTGTTTTACTCTGAGACAGATATCACTTTTATTGCTTTATAGATAATAACTTCTTCCTCAGTTCTACTTTCATTCTTTGTTTATAAGTGGGATTGGGCACACAAGTTTGAAAGACTTGCCCATTTAACTATTGTGTGGTACAGCCAGGATTGAAACCTAGGTTTCCAGGTATGCCTAATCATTATACTGTACTATCCCTTGCTTTCTTTTTCTTTCTTTCTTTTTGAAAAAAGATTTGTCATTTATTTTTTATTGCAAAGTCAGATTTACAGAGAGGAGGAGAGACAGAGAGGAAGATCTTCCGTCCGATGATTCACTCCCCAAGTGACCACAATACCTGGAGCTGTGTCAGTTCAAAGAAGCCAGGAGCTTCTTCCCGGTATCCCACAAGGATGCAAGGTCCCAAGGTGTTGGGCTGTCCTCGATGGCTTTCCCAGGCAAGCTGGATGGGAAGCGGAGCTGGCTAGAACCATCGCCCATATGTGATCTCGGTGCTTTCAAGGAGAGGACTTTAGGTGCTAGGCCATCGCACCAGGCTTCCTTGTTTTCATATTATGTTCTTAGAGTTGTTGGCCTGTAAGTACACTTTTAGTATTTATTATAAAAAATGAAAGGTTAGTGGGACCAAGACTGTGGCTCTACAGGCTAATCCTCCACATTCATGTCCTGGCTGATCCACTTCCCACCCAGCTCCCTGCTGTGGCCTGGGAAAGCAGTGGAAGATGGCCCCAAAGCCTTGGGACCCTTGCACTGGTCTGGTAGCCGTGGAGGAAGCTCCTGGCTCCTGGCTCCTGGCTTTGTATTGTTCAGCTCTGACTGTTGTGGCCCAGTCCGTTGTAGCCATCTGGGGAGTGAACCAGTGGGCGGAAAATCTTTCTGTCTCTCCTTCTCTCTTTGAATCTGATTTGCCTTTCTCATAAAAAGAATGTATTTTAAACATTTATTTAAATATTTATTTTTCTTGCAAAGTCACATAGGCATTGAGGAGGAGAGAAAGAGAGTATGATCTTCCATCCAATGACTCATTCCGCAAGTGAGCACACAATGGCTGGAGCTGAGCCAGTCCAAAGCCAGGAGCCAGGAACTTGCTCCAGGTCTCCCACATGGGTGCAAGATCCCAAGGCTTTGGGCTGTTCTGGACTGCTTTCCCAGGCTGCAGGCAGGGAGCTGAATGGGAAGTGGGGCCTCTGGGATTAGAACCGGTGACCACATGGGATCCAGATGTGTTCAAGGCGAAGAGTTTAGCTGCTATGCTATTGCACCAGGCCCAGATTTATATTCTTAAAAATAAGTAAGCTGATGCTTGTCTCAAACTTTATTTTGAATGATAACAATGGTCAAGAAATTCCACAAGATACATGGTGAAAAGTAAGCTGTCCCTGCCCCATGTTCAGTCTCTGTCCATAGAAGTTATCTATATCAGCAGTGTCTGATATATTTTTCTAAAGACAGTATGTTCATATTTTTACTGTAGTTTATAAATTACACCTTGCATTTTCATTTAGCAAAATATCTGTTCTTACAATCTTTTTTGTTTTTTTCGGTATTAGTCTTGTCCTTATTAACTAAAACATTCCAATGGATAGCAACATTACTTTTTGCTAGGGTAAACTGGATTGCAGTGAATATTTTTATGTGAACATTAACAATACCTGCATATGCTAATATTTTTTAAAGATTCTGAAAAAAATTTTAATCCTTTTTCTCCTCAATTTTTACTAAAAAAATTTTTTTTTTCATTTTCATATTTGAAAGGTAGAGAGAGAGCTGCCATTTACTGGGTCACGTGGCAAAGGTCTATAATAGGTGCAGCGGTGCCTTGTCTGGCCCAGCCCGCTTGTAGGTCAAATCTCTCTCACGTGGGTGACCCAGCACCTGCATGGTATGTGGTAGCTAAAAACTTGGAGTGGGAGAAATTGAATCAAGGTACCGTGATAAGCAATGTAGATATCCCCAGTGATCAGATACCCGCCACATCCCGAGGTATTTAATGGGGAAGTGCCGTTATGGCTGCAGGTTACTTCCAAATGATTCAGCAAAAGTATAACCCAAGTGTATGTGTATGCATCAATACCTGTGTGTGAGTATAGACACTTATAAGCGTGACTAAAGATGTGAGGCAGAAATATGAACAGTTGGTGACACGAGGGGCAAGATACACAAGTGCTAACTATTCTACAGCCTCTATGGAGTTGAAGTTCCGCCCACCCCCCCAAACTGTAAAGTTGAAATGTAGCTGGATACTGTTTTCTGCCAAGGATGTGAGCCTGAGGCCTTGCTCTGTCAAAAGATTAACAAGCATTAGAGAGGTGTTAAAGATGTATTAGCACCAAACTGACACTTCCTCTTTGATTTCATGGGAGGGTATGAAAGAAAATTGAAAAAGGAACAACTTTCACTTGGTGTAGTTCAGATCCCCTCAGCTCCCCTCCAGCCTCACCTCTGAACACCTGGAGCTCTGCTCCTGATGGAATCCCCACACTTTAGGAAACCCTGCAGCAGGCGATTTAAGTGTAGCCTGTTAGCAAGAAACATCTAGATTGAGTTGCGTTTATATTGACTTATGACTTCCTTTTTTAAAAAAAGCTGTGTTGAATTATTGTCAACATTATTATCACTTGGTAGGTAAATTCATGCTTAGCTGAGTGGTATGTCCTGGCCTTGGGCACATGGCGTGCTATTGTAATCTAAGTTATTACTGGCTTCTTGATCCACATTGTTATTGTGGTTGGGGTTTTTTTTTTTTTCTTTGTCTTTTTTACCCCCTTCTGGCCACACTGTTCTTCTGTTATTTGGAAGGCACTAGGCTGCTTTGCCTCCCAAACAATGAAAAGATCCAGATCGTGTCTGTCTCACATTTTGTTATCCTGGTATAAGACTCAATTGAATAAAACATATTACCCATCTGGCCTGGAAATCTCAGTGGCACTCAAAATAACTTACTAACAAGTTGTTGGATCATGATATCTCAAGCTTTTTCTGAAAGTTCAGCTTCATTTTAGCTGTTGCTAAGAGAAATTTCCTTGACATGAGGGACACGAGGACATGTCTGCACACTGCCAGTTGTTTTATAGACATTTGGCTCTGCCGCCTTGCAGATGGTTCGGCTCTGTGTGGTGGGTAAATGTGTGCTGATCATCTTATTGAATTAAGGTAACCTTTTGTCGTTCATTGAATTCTGCAGACCAGTTGGTCAGTGAGCAGCTGCTCCATGTGGCTTGGTTTGGGTTTTCAAGCGCACAAAGAGTATATTAGAGGGTAGTCAGTCTAATCCAGGTATTCAACAAAGCAATATTGAAAGCCTTCTTCCTTTTTGACATCGTTTTCTGTTCTGATGGAAGTGAATGAACAGAAATGTTTTTACATTTTGCTCAGCTAACTAAATGATTAAGGCAATGGTTTACTGTTTCACTGAGAGCTTGGGAATATATTTACCTAATGTTTTAAATTGAAGGAAATATATGTAGGTAATATTTAATGTTGAAAGTAAGGATGCATGATATGCTGATGGAGTTGTTTGTTTAGTTTATTATCACACTCTAGAAACTGAAAACATCTCTTAATTATTTAATCTCTTGTCAAATTCTAGGTAGCTGTTTTTATTCATAAGGTTTTGTTTTGAATCTGTTGTATTTCTCTAGGAATCCTATCTCATTTACTAGAATCTTTCAGGAGTTGTGATTTTTAATAGAATAAATCTTAATTGTTAAATAAATTGGTTCATTTCTCCTCTTGGAAAAATTTTCTTGGACTGATCTCTTGCTTTTACTCACACTTAGTGTAGGTGGCCTCAGAGAAAGTGATGGTAACCATTGATTGACTTCCTTATTGTGAGAAATCAGCAGTGCTTGGGGAAAAAACATTGAACATTTCTAGTAGTCATTTGTTCGGGGCTGGAGGCTTTTTAAATGTTTGGATATATTTGGTAGTAATGATGATAATATCTACCGTTCAGAGCTTTGGACTAGGCTTTTTACATATGCTGTTTGGTTTTATTCTCACAGTAAGTTGATGAGGCCGATCTCACTAGCTCCATCTCAGAGCTAATGCTCCAGTTCCATACAGCTGATAGAGAACTGGCTCACATTGGAGTCCAAGGCTCAGATGGCAGGGCCTACGAGCCTTTCTGTCCTGCTGCTGTTTTAATAAAGATCAGCCTTTTGACTGAACCATTGTTTTGAGTCAGCTTAATATCTATCTATCTATCTACCTACCTATCTACCCCAAACCATGATGTAAAATGTAATTTAGCTTACCAAGAATAGGAAAGCTGAATATGCCTGGGAAAACAGCACAAGATGACCCAGGTATTTGGTTCACTGACACCCATGTGGGAGACCTTGAGAAGGTTCCTGGCTTCTGCCTGGCTGTTGCTGAATATTTGGGAAGTGAACCTGCAAATGGAATCTCTTTCTCTCCCTCTCTGTCTCTCCCTCCTTCTTTCCCCTCTCTTTCTGTATCCCTCTCTCTTCACCCTCAATCCCTCCTCCTTTCCCATTCTTCCTCCTTCATTAAGTAAATAATTAAATAACTGTTAAAATAATTTTTTATTGAAAAATAAAGCAAATCTTCATTTGGTGGCTGTGGTTGGCTGTCCTGTGTTCATTTGTTCAGTGGCTAATGAGTTATAACATAATGTTTTTCTCTCCTTTCTAAGGTTTATTTGTTTGAAAGACAGAGGGGTAAAGAGAGGCAAAGATCTTCCTTTCGGTGGTTTACTCACCAGATAACTGCAATGGCTGGGACTGGGCCAGGGCAAAGCCCGGAGGCAGGGACTCCACTTACCTCTCCCTTGTAGGAGCCCAACTACTTGGGCCGCATTCTGCAATCAGTAGAGCTGAGCGGCTAGGACTGGAAGCCGTGTTCTGCTCTGGGATGCTACAGTTCGACCTGTTGTGCAATGTTGTCTGTCCCAACTGTTTTCTTAGTAGTCTTGATAATCATCGTCTGGAGTCCTGAAATCAACAGATACTGAGTGTCTGGTCTGTACAGGGCTTGGGAAGTTAGTTAGTTTGAGAAGTTACTCCTTTCTGATATACACATTTGTGTGTATATTTTATTTATTTTTAAAGATTTATTTATTTTTATTGGAAAGGCAGATGTACAGAGAGGAGGAGAGACAGAGAGGAAGATCTTCCATCCGATGACTCACTCCCCAATGACCACAACGACTGGTGCTGTGCCGATCCAAAGCCAGGAGCCAGGAACTTCTTTCTGGTTCTCCCACATGGGTGCAGGGTCCCAACTTTGGGCCATCCTCGACTGCTTTCCCGGGCCACAAGCAGGGAGCTGGATGGGAAGTGGAGCTGTTGGGATTAGAACCGGCGCCCATATGGGATCCCAGTGCATTCAAGGCAAGGACCTTAAGCACTACGCTATCATGCAAGGGCCCTGTGTGTATATTTTAAATAGACTTTAGATTTTTGGAAAAGTTTCAGGTTCACAGTAAAATTAACCAGAAGGAATAGAGATTTCTCGTATACTCTGTGGTCCCTGTACATGTCCGGTCTATTTTGTTATCAACATCAAGTGGTGTGTTTGTTACAACTGCTACATTTGACACATCATTATCACCTGGAGCCCACAGTTTACTGGGGTTCACTCTTGGTGGAATACGTTCTAAAGGCTTAAAGCACCTGTTTTAAAAAAATTTTCACTTGAGAAATGGGAGGTAGTAGTACTAAATGTTGAATAAATTAGTTCATAAACACACTGTTTTATTCCTAGGGCAAAATAGGAGCTGGTTGTTTATAGTAGTTGTGGCTATTATAAGAAGTCAGTCAGGCTCAAGATCTAGACTCCAGATTAGTGTAGAAGTAAATAGTGGTATTACTGGCTGCCATCTGTATGTGCTATGTGCTAATCAATTTTGTTTGGCTAGTTCTTCTGAGTAGCATACTAAAGCAATCTTAAATAGTGAGGGGACTTCATTACTAGATTACCATTTAATGTTGATGTCAAGTGAGTCTGAAATCAAAGTAATAGAAAATCTGTCTTCCTTTTTTTCCAAACATTTAATTTGTTATTTCTTGATCACATGTCAACCTTCCTTTCAAGATCCCGGAGGATAATTTTTTGTTAGAGTGCTGCAGCTTCACGCAAATTATCATCTGAAAGGCCTTCTTAGAATCTGACAAATGAAATCTCCTTTCATTCCCAGGAGGAACTTGTTAAGCCAATGAAACTCAGAATTCTAATTCCTGTTCCTTCCCAGTGTACACCATTTTATTCATCTTGAATAAACATATAACCTCAAGCATCCTGCAAGGCAAACAGATTCCTTTTCAATTAGTGTCTCTAGATACAGAATTTTATCATCATGAAATTTATAAACCAAGAAGGGAACAAATATTTACACTTGAAACTTCATGTCAACATTGCCCACTGTTTTAAGAGCTTTGAAAATGTAAATGTATCATCTCCCACACCCCACATGCCCTTTAAAAAGATTTCAGGGCAGCAAAAAAATAAGGTCTCAGCCTCCTAGAAGGGAATGATGAAGAGACACTTAAGTGTTCTTTCTTTGTGTTGGCTTTTCTTTTTGTTACATGAAGATCTGTTTCAAAACCTAATCTCCCTGCTCCCTCTCCCCCCGCCCATTCATGCTTTTGAAATAATATTTCTAAGACATCTCTGGGTACTAAGGGAAAATTCTGAGGAGTTACCACTTTAGTTTTTATACAGAATTACTTTTTTTTTTTTAAAGATTTATTTATTTATTGGAAAGTCAAATATACGGAGAGGAGGAGAGACAGAGAGGAAGATCTCCCATCCGATGATTAACCCCCCAAGTGACCGCAATGGCCGGTGCTATGCCAATCCAAAGCCAGGAGCCAGGAACTTCTTCCGGGTCTCCCACATGGGTGCAGGGTCCTCAACTGTTTTCCCAGGCCTCAAGCAGGGAGCTTGATGGGAAGTGGAGCTGCCGGGATTAGAACCGGCACCCATATGGGATCCTGGCGTTCAAGGCGAGGACTTTAGCTGCTAGACCATGCCACTGGGCCCCAGAATTGCTTTTCAATTTAAGCAGACCTTTTATTTCCAGTGGAAAATTAAACTAAGCACAATGGTTTCTAGGAGTGAAATAGTGGAAAACTGAGACTCAGTGTGCTCCTGTGGGTAGTCTACTTTCTGATCAAAGACTTGAAGGTGCTTAGATACATGATAATTCTCAGACCACAGGTGAAGTTTAAAAGCTTATTTTAAGTGTATTGAAATAAATGAGGTTGGTGTTGTGGTACATCAAGCTAAGTTGCCACCTGTGTCACCAGCATCCCATGTGAGAGTCCCTTGCTTCTGGTCCAGCTCCGTGCCAGTGTGCCTGGGAAAGCAGTAGGTGATGGCCTACGTTTGTGGTCCCCTGACACCCAAGTGGGACACCGAGACAGAGCTGTTGGATCCTGCCTTCAGCCTGGTCTGGTCCTAACTATTGAGGCCATGTAGTGAGTAAACCAGCAGATGGAAGATCAACCTTTTTATTTTTTTTCCCTCTCTCTCTCTAGCACTCTACTTTCAAATAAAATTAAAAGAAAACATTTTTTCCGTGCTTGAAATAATTTTTAAAAGGTAAGATCTGATTTCAGAAAAGTTTAAGTGTGACTTCCCTCCTTCCAAAAAAAAACTTAATTGCTGTTTTAATGCTGAGAAAGTAGCTCTGCCTAACTTCAGCTTTTATAGGTAGAGATTACGTTGTGTCTACATCCAAAAGAGATTGGAGGTCACTTAGGTTATTAAAGTATGCCCAATTGACTAATTGTTTTTCAAAGCTTCCAAGGTAATTAAGATGAATGAATATATAAATTCTACTATAGAATGAATAATTTAGTCCTAAATACCCTGGGAGGTAAGGAGAGAAAAAAATACTGGTTTATAAAATTCTCGTGTTCTCCTTCTGATAAGGAAAGCATAGAAGTTCATGGAGAGAATTTTTTCCCACTTTATTTTTTCTTTCTGAAGCTAAGGGTGACTCATTTTGAATTCTCTGCAGAGTAAGATCACTTTTGTGGTGGAGGTAGTCAGAGTTCATCCTAAGAAATGGGGAAGAGAAACAAAAAAGCAGAGGTAAGGAAGGTATTGTAGGTAGAGGGAATAATTGGTATTGATAAGATTCTGTTCTTCTCCTTCCTGTAACATGAAAAGGAAATAACTGATTATAAAAATAGTTTGTGCTGGTTGTACAAAAGATACATTTCAATCAAATCAAAAGTGCATGTATCAAAATGAAGTCTCTTGGAATAATACTAAGCCCCTGGGCAAGTGGACGTGTCTCATTTCTCAGCCCACAGAAAGGGATGGTATTGAATACAGCTCAATGGAGATATAAAAACAGTTTGTTTATTTTTAAGACAGAGTTTCAGAGAGAGGAGGAGGTACAGAGACACAAACACAGAGAGGGAGGGAGAGAGAGAGAGACTGAGAGAGAACGCGCACGTGCGCAATCTTCCATCTGTTAATTCATTTATCGATTTCCATAATGGCTGGAGCTAGGCCAGGCCAAATCCAGGAGTTCTGAACTCTGGGTCTTCCTATTGAGTGACAGGACCCAGCATGTGGGCCACCTTCTATTACTCTCCTAGGCGCGATAACAGGGAGTTGAATTAGAAATGGAGCAGCTGAACTCAAACCAGCAGTCACTTCAGATGCGGCATTGCAGGAGGCAGCTTAGGGAACTGTGATGATACTGAGTTTAACAAATGTTAATTGGGCGCAGCAGATTAGCTGGTGATAGTCATACTCATCAAATAGCGTGTACTCACTCTTTATTGAGTACCATTTGTGGGTAAGAGGACAGAGTGATCATTTACTGAATATTTATTATAGATAATAATAAATTGGGTGCAGATGTGAGATTAGGCACATTTGCAGCTGCTTTGAATGAATAAGAGTGGAATCACTGGGACCCAGTGCAATGGCTCAATGGCTAAAATCCTCCACCTTGCACATGCCAGGATAATATATGGGCGCCTGTTGGTGTCTTGGCTATTCCACTTCCCATCCAGCTCTCTGTTTGTAGCCTGGGAAATCAGTGGGGGATGGCCCAAAGCCCTGAGACCCTGCACCCAGGAGGGAGGCCCAGAAGGGACTCCTGGCGCCTGGCTTTGAATCAGCTCAGCTCTGGCCGTTTCCACCACCTGGGGAGTGAACCAGCAGACAGAAGATCTTTCTCTCTGTATTTCCCTCTCTTTTGTTTTAAAAGAGTGGAATCACTGGATCTCCGGCAGCTTTCTAAGGATACTGTATCTCTCAGTGCCCCTGTTAGTTTCCTTGTTTGCTGTCTGGACAGTTGGTGTTTTTCCAGCATTTTGGATAGAGGGGATGACATACATCAGAATTGCTCCCAGTTGATTTCTGCTACCCTATTCATGGGGCTCATCTTTGTACAGTAAGGTGCTGATCTATAGCCTGCTTGTTATCTAATAGTGGTTCTTTCACTGCCCAGAGGCTCTTGCTTCTATGTCTGGCCAAGTTCAAATACTGCATAGCTACTGTGCTCTGCCTTTTCCTCTGTTAAAATACTAGAACCATGTTCTCACCCACTGACCCTTCTTGACTGATTATACTGCCAACAGTTGTGTTATCTCATGCATCATTCCCATGTCAAACTCTGTTATAAGAAATCCACCACCAGCTAGTATGTGAATAGTGGTGGAGTGTCAAGAGGTCAGAAGTTCCCCCATCTCACCAACCTTTGTTCTCAGATTGACCTGGAAGGCAGCGTTACAGTAGATGGGATGGTGGAGTAAGGTCAGAAGGACTGGCCTTCTCCCTGTTGCCCCGGCTGCAGCGGAGACCTGTATTGTAGGGATCTGTTGGGAATGCAGGAAGTCAGATATGCAGTCCCAGAGTCTGCCCCTCCTGCAAGATTTCCTCTGCGGTTCCTGGCTGCCTGCTGGAGCAAAGATTCCTCTTAGGTTTTTTTTTTTTTTTTTTTTTTTCACTGCTGCTGTTAATATGGCTCATTGCCTTTTTAACCTCATCCCCAAACTCTGATGCATACTTTGTATTTTTGTGTGTATTTGACTTTTAGCTAACGGTAATTTCATTCTGTAGCTATATCCTCTTATCTGATACCCTGGAATTCATCCCTGGGCCTCATAATTCTGGCCTCTTTGTAGTTAGTGTTTGTGAAAAAAAGAGTATGACATTAAGACCAACTCTCTTATTAATTAAGGAGTATTACTGAATATGAAATTAATGCTGTGCATCTATAGCAAACTGTTACCCCTTGTGAACTACTAAAGTAATTTATAAAGAAACCTTTCTCTGTTAGACTGTTACTACACAAGCCACATATTTCTAGACCTATTTCATAGTAATCTGTGGTTTTCAAGTATGTCAATAAAGATGCTGTGGCCAACATGCCTGAGTTCTGTTAGATAAACATTTTGTGAGATTGCTTACTTTTAAAAATTGTCTTTGTTTAAAAGTTAATTTCTTTCCTCCTGTTTCAGTGAAGAAATTTTAAGAGATCTGATAAATTCTAGTTAAAATATTTAAATTTGCTGTTTGAATATCTTTTCTAATGATTGATATGTTAGTTTGTTTAAGCGACATGCTTTGCTCTGAATTTTAAGAGGTCTGTGTCAGATTCAGTAACATGCTTACAGCGTACTTTTGATCATCATGTGGATTTTCTTTATCAAAGACAGCTAAACAGGAATTTTAGTGAATGGTATTAGGTATGTGGGAATGTATTTGTCATCATTTATATTCTGTGGGAGGGTGACTCATAGGCTGTTTTCTCTTGAGTTCCTAAGAGTTTATAAAGAGATTACAGATAATTTGCGGTAGAATTGAAATAAACCATGTGTGAAAGGAAAGGAAGGCATGTTGCTCCATTGTGCTTTCTTGGCTTTGATTAAGTTATCATTTAATATTGTTTTGGGGGGACAGGTGTGATGGGACAGCCATTATGCTGTTTTGGGGCTCCCTACATGCTGTTTGGGGTGCTTGAGGTAGAGTCCTGCTTCTGCCCTAGTGCTCCAGGAGGGAGCAGATCATGCTGAGCCCAAGAGCTTGAGTCCGTGCCGTCCGAGTGGGAGACGGAGATGGAATTGCTGGCTCCCGGCCATGCCCTGACTGTTGGCAGGTATTTGGGGTTGGGGCCAGTGGACGGAGGATCTGTTTCTGTGTGTCTCTCTTTCTACTGCCCTCCCTTCCTTTTTGTGCGTATCACTCTGTCAAATTAAAAATGATAATAATAGTAAATGTTTTAAAATATTGAAATATTAGCTTCTGAAAATGAACTCCAAATTTATCCCCTTAATTTTTCAGTCCAGTGAAGGTCAGTTTCTGAGCACAGTGTGGTTCTATTCATCATCGCTGAGGATTTCTTGTCCTGTCAGAGAAATGTGTGTTCCCAAGGGAGAAAATACAGTTTGATTTCAGGTTGATAAATAGCTTTTCAAGGACAGTAATGTCAACGATAACAGGAACTTCACCATCTTAGAACTGTGAGATTGCTTGAAGGGGACAAGATAAAATAACAGTGAAAGTTGACATCGTTGAGTCCCTGTTGCCGGCTGTCCCTAGCATCTGCTGCTGGTCTCTTGGCAGTATTTCAGTGCCGTGTTTCCTTTGACCTTTCCTTCATAGGAAGCCATAGACCTTAGGATCTAGCGGTTGGAATTGTGAGCCACTGGTGTCTCTTTTGGAATATTCTTTTTTTTTTTTTTTAGATTTATTATTTTTATTACAAAGTTAGATATGCAGAGAAGCGGAGAGATAGAGAAGAAGATTTTCCATCCGTTGATTCACTCCCCAAGTGTCTGCAACAACAGGTGCTGTGCCAATCCGGAGCCAGGAGCCAGGAACTTCTTTTCAGGTCTCCCACGCGAGTGCAGGGTCCTAAGGCTTGTTGGGCCATCCTCGACTGCTTTCCCAGGCCACAAGCTCGGAGCTGGATGGGAAGCAGGGCTGCTGGGATTAGAACCGGTGCCCATATGGGATCCCAGGATTCAAAGTGAAGACTTTGACCGCTAGGCCACCGCACTGGGCCCTCTTTTGGGATATTCTTGGCAGAGCACGTCTCAGTAAGAATTGACCTTGGGCAATTAAAGCAGTTTATTATATAGTGTGACGGATAGCCCAGTGAGAACCTCACAGATATGTGCTGTGAATGTGCAAAAGTGGGAGTCTAATACATATTTTTGCACTTTGGTACTGTTGAATGACTTCTCTTCTGCCTCGAGGCTAGCCCCTTCTGCTTGTCATTATCTACTTCTGTTTAGATCTTTTAAAGTTATGTACTTACAAGCCCTCTTATTGCTTCACTATGAATAGAAAAGCTTTTCTTTTGAGTTGCTTAAGCTTTGATGCCTGGGGCTTTTACCCGCAAGCTGTTGAATGGACTAAGTATCTCTAGAAGGAATAGAAAATTCCTTTTCTGTAAACTACTTACGTATGTGTTTTTATTTGATAGGGAAGGTTGGCACTTAGATCAGAGAGCGAGATTCCTTATTGGATTTCCTTTGTTTTTATTTATATAATCACTTAACATATTCATGGTCACCTTCCTGGCTTCAAATGCTGACCCCTTAGGATACTTGGGGATTTTGGTTCTGTATGTATATGTTTTGAAACCCCTGGGTTGAAGGGTTAAATAGAGATGAGTTTTATAAGTGACATTAACGAGAAATATTACTGTCAAGGAAGAAGACTCATGGAACTCGAAGAATGCATTGCTGCATAGCATATTAATTTTTGCAAGTAGAGTAGACTTATGCTGCCTTTAAATATTTCATTGTGATGAGACAAATATATTATTACAAAAGCTCTATTCATCAGTGAAAATGTCTCCTTCTGTTACCTTAATTACAGAAGTAGTATACTTTTTTAAAAAAGATTTATTTATTTTATTGGAAAGGCAGATACACAGAGAGGACGAGAGACAGAGGAAGATTTTCCATCTGATGATTCACTCCCCAAGTGAGCCACAATGACTGGTATTGCGCGGATCCAAAGCCAGGAGCCAGGAGCTCTTCTTCTGAGTATCCCACATGGGTGCAGGGTCCCAAGGCTTTGGGCCATCCTTGACTGCTTTCCCAGGTCACAAGCAGGGAGCTGGATGGGAAGTGGAGCTGTTGGGATTAGAACCGGCGCTCATGTGGGATCCCTGGGGCGTTCAAGGCGAGGACTTCAGCCGCTATGCCACGCCGCCAGGCCCTTCCCTCTACTTCTTATCCAGTTTCCTACTTATGTGCCCAGGTAGCATCTCTATACTCCCCCCTCCCTCGTTGTTCCCCAGGTAAGGAGAAATTCTTGGAAATACTAGGTTTGGTTCAATATGAAAGTATTCCCCTCAGTAGAAATATAGAGATTATTAGGTCAGCCTGAGTTTTAAAAAGCCGCAAGAAAAAGTCAGGTCTTTTGTTTTCTTTTTCCAAATTTTATAGGCCTCAAACCTGAGCCTATGTTAAATAAAGTTGGAAATTGCAGGTCAGAGGACAGCAATCACAGGAAAGTAGGCCGTAACTGCTCTGACCCTGGGCAGCCAGCCTCCCTGCTCATTGAGTGCTGTGGTCTTGACTAACTAAGTCATGAATTTATATCAGACATGAGTGTACTCACCCATCTTTGGTTAGTGGAAAACAGCAGGCTGTGACTCAATCTGGGAACCAGAACTCACTTCGCCCTGCTTGGAGTCAGGGAATTCGGAACCCAACTGTCCTGGTCCCTCTTTCTGGCAGTTGGGTAAGTCCTGAGGGCTTGATGTGTGAAACATAGATGGGCGGGGACCAGTAGATGATGGCATATCTGGCAAGGGAGATTGTGTAAGCTGCAGGGAGCTGGATGTAGAGGAATTAATGACTCTTCTGATATAGTTGTGGAGGGAGAAGAGCCAGCTGTTGTCCCTTGGCTCTTTGCGGATAGAGGACTGTCATACACAGACTATGTCTTGGCAACTGAGCCATTCAAATCCGGAGGAGGTACCCAATGCCCTGGGATGTGTTTGTGCCGTGTCAGGGCTGCAGTTCGTAGTGGCCTGTTAGGTCTGAGTGTAAGGGAGAAGGGGGAATGAGGAGGGCGGTCTTTTCACTGGGCATTCAGATGCTCCTGGCTCCACAGCTGAGTCATGCGTAGGCAGTTGCTTGTTCTTTCATGTGGCCGGTCTTTGGTCTCTGGTCTTGAGCCACTATGTCAAGCTGACAAGGTCAGCATGTATTTAAACTGAGGTGGGTTGGACTTCCTGCCTCTGACATCGAGAAAGGGAGCTGCGTAGTCCTTCCTGAAATGGCTGCCACAGGTTGGCAGAGCGCTGGATGTTACCAGCCCCTTTCCTGCTTGAATCAGGATAGCTGTGTGGGTTGTTAGAGTGTATCTCATATCCTCCAAACCCAGTCAAGTGTGTAGCTAATGAATTTCACTTTAGAAGAGAATAGTAGCTGTTTGCAAGTAATCCTAAGTACACATGTGAAATGATGACTAAATTAGACTTGTCAAAGATGAAATGTCTGTATCGCCAAAGACAGAATTACTAATATAATGAAAAGACTGCAACTAGAAGAAAATTGGTCATGTATGATAGACAAAGGATAAACGTGAACAGTGAAACGAGAAAACCTCCTGCAAATTAATATGAAAATAATTATAGAGAAAAGGGGCAAAAGATGTATAAAAAAGTACTTGACAGAAGCGAATGACCAATAAATACACACAAGGGTACTTAATATCATTAGTGATTAGGAAGTTACACATCAAAGTAATCAGATGTGATTTTTCTCCTATCCGGTTGTCAGAAATCAAAGAGAATAATATTATGTGTTGACAACAGTGAGGAAAAAGAGGTATATTTTAGTACTGTGAGCATATAAGCTATTAAGACCTTTCTGGAGAAGCCAGTTTGGCAGCCTCTATGAAAATAAAATCACATGCCTCCGATTGAGTAATTCCATGTCAAGTAAGACATACATCCCATTCTAGCATGGTTATTTATGGCGGAGCCTTGGGATGATTAAATAAAGTAATGTGACCAACACACACAATTTTCTAGAGTTCCTGAAAAGGAGAGTGGTACGCATCTTTATGCTGCTGATGTAGGGGACTTTCTCAGATATGACTTTATTTTTTTTAAGAAGCCACAAAATTATCATTCATGTTACAAAAATTCAAAGATGGATTCATTTAGTTAAAATTTTATTATTTGATTTTCATTGTATTTGAAAGACAAAGGCAGGTGCAGAGAGATAGTCTGTCTTCAGGTTCACTCCCCAGTGACCTGCAGCAGCCAACGCTCAGTCCAGGAGTTGAAACTCAATATGAATAGCACATTGTGTGAGTAGCAGACCTGGGTTCCTGAGGCGTCACTTGTTGCCTCTCAGTATATTCATTAGCAAGAAGCTGGGTTGCAGTTTAAGCCAGGATTCAAACCAACTTTTCAAACAAAGTCTTTTTATTTGTGAATGCATATATGTATGTATTTATAAAGATTTTTACTTATATGAAAGGTAAAGTGAGAGAGGTGGAGAGAAAAATGTTCTATGCATTCACTGGTTCACTCTTCAAATTGTTGCTAGCACTGAGCCAGGCTGAAGCCAGGGACCTGGACTCCCATTCAGGTCTCTTGTATGATGGCAAAGACCCAAACACTGAGGTTATTTTCTGCTCTCATACACATTAGCAGGGAATTTGATTGGAATTGGAACTTCTAAGACTAGAACATTTGGCTTAGGCCATGGTGTCACTCAGGTACAGTGTACCAGCACACCCCTGCCTAGATTTGATTCAAAGTACATTGTATTTTATAGATACTTGATGTGCCATGCATATGAAATCTAGCTGTAAGATAAGTTTATGTTCTGTCTGGATTTGATGGCTTATAACACATGCTTTTCAGATTTGGACATTTATGAAATTAGTGTATCCAACAGCATATTTTTAATAGTTTTAGCTCTTTTTCTTTGTTGGTGAAACTGACATTCTGAGTGAGATCTTAGATTTGAGGAAAGATGATAGGTAAATGCATTTAAACACTAAGGAAGAATGGGTGGGATTTAGGAGGTATCTGTGGAGACTTAACTTTATCTATGTATTATCTATATTATTTGAATTTGAATTTTCCAGTGAAAATGTATAATGAAAACTTGAAAAAGTGTGCTTTTATTTTAGAGAAGACTGTGGGCTGGGTGCCTGGTTTCTTCACTTGGGCTGTTAGGTGATGCCAACAGTGTCTGAGAACTTGATGGTCTGAATGGCTGAGAGATTGTTCAGCTCCATTAAGAAGTCAAGTAGCTGTGAAGATTCAGTGAGAGAGACTTGAGGGCTGAGGTCCAGGGCAAGGGAGATGAGAATACCAAAACTAGAGAAACGTCCATTTGCTCTGTTGGAACCGCTAACTTTGTGTGGAGTTGAAATTCTTATGCTGTGGTTACTAGGGGTTCCTCTGGGGCTAGCCTAGTCAGTGGCATGCTGGCCACTGTTCCCGTAGAGGAATAGTGTGCTGAGGTGGAAAACAATTCAAACCTCACAGCATTCCCAATGCCACCGAAAGGAAAACACATTGGGTAAAGAACGAAGCCATGGTGGATAAGAACCAGCGATGGAGCATCTTTCTTTTTGTCTTCTCTTTAAAATCTGCCCTTCTAATAAAAATAATAAATAAACCTTTTTTTAAAGTGCAGACTGGAGGTGACTGTCGTAGGTCAGAGACAGAATCTGTGTAGCTGTGAGAGGCCTGTCCAGGAGGTCCTTGACTGTGGACAGAGCACAGCGTGAATGTCTCTCCGTTACTAGAAGAGCTGGATTGTGATGAGAACACATCAAGAGTTGAGTTCAGTAGTGGTGCTGGGAACAAAGATGACCATTAAAAGAAGGTGCAGAGATGACCTTATTGTAAAGGGCAGAAAAAGAGTTCACATCCCCTGGGAAATCAAGGGAGGCCTCTTGGCCAAGATGTCAGCTGGTAGCGATGATGGAAGGAAAGGCTGAATTTGGATGTGAGATATTAAAAGGAAGGATTTGGAAATAGAGGGTAGTAAGCTCACCACTGCACAAAGATGAGAAACTGTGACTGGTGCAGGTTTTTGCTGTTCGTTTAGGTTTTTGGAGAACAGATTTTTAAAAGGGAAGGAGAAGTAAAATGAGAAAAGATAGGTTGATATCAGAATTAAGAGGTTATAAGTTTGATTTTGATGCAGCAGGGGACTGTTAAGCATTTAGTTTTCTGATTTGCCATGTATTTTTGTGTCATTATTGGCTCCCTTGTTATTACTGTTGTTGTTTTAAGATAGTTTCTTCAGCTTTAATTTCTAAGGATTTCATTTTATCTACCTATCTGTACCTAGATACATATATATTTAATTCCATGTTAAATTATGCAGAGCACAGTTTGAGTTTTCTGCACATAAATGGTTTACTTTCAAAATACCATTTGTTTTACGACTTTGTTTTTATTTTATGCCTTCTAGCACTTGCAAATAACCACTTCTCTTTGAAAGGACATCTTAGTATTTATCCCCATTCAGTGAAACAAAGAACTGAAAAGAACTGTGAAAAAGAGGTGAAATTGAACACAACAGGTTCATTGAGCAAGATTAGTGGGGGATGAAAATGGATCAATATTTTGGGGGGAAAGCTGTGATTCTTACTATCTTTTCTATGGTGTGGCAATTTGGACAGACTCCTCTTTTTTCTAGCAATTCCTTTTAGTCCTTTAATCCTGGCCAGCTTTCCATTGCCAACTCAACTTTAATGTTAGCTGCTGTTACTACCTCCAGCACTGCCTTTGGCAGAAAGCCTCTGCTTGGCTTTCTGGATTCTGGTTTTGCCTCTGAGGTGCCTAGCTGAGCCGCACCGTCTTTAGACATCTGAAATGTGGAGAATCGGTTTGAGGTAAGGAAATGTGATGGAAACTCTTGGCTTTTTCTACCACGATCTAATTTACAGTACAATGAAGTACACTGAAATGGTTATTTATCTATGTCTGTAATCCTTTAAAAAATAATACTTTCACCAATATGTCACAACATGTATTATCTATCATTTTAGTAAATGGATATTTTTAACAAGCAACAATTTACAAATTTAAACATGACAATTAACATGCTCTGACACTAAAGAATTAAATAATCTCCTGCCATCTTTGTCACCAGCCTTGCATTAATGATTTTAGCCCCTCTGGGAGCTTTCATTTTTTGTTGACTCTGACTGATGGTGGCAGCTTGTAGCAGTGATCAGAGCTATGCTCTATAAATCATTGTTTAGTTGGGATGGTATTGGCATGGAATGTGGATGGGCAGATGTAACATTGTTTACCATGCCAGTGTTGTTTTGACACAGCATACTGTGGAATTTTTGCTGTCCACTCTAGATGATAAGCTGTGGTTTGGTCTGCTTTGTGTTTTGCCAGTCCATATTCCCTCCCATGGGCATTTCTTCTGCATGTGAGTCAGGAGTTAGGAGGTTGCTCTACTGCTCTTACCCTTAAGCTTGATTCTGGATACAGTGTTTACAAAAATGCAGGAATAGATAATACATTTAGATTGAACAAATCTATAAATATATCAAAATTTTGAAATCCTCTACTTTCTTCAGTGTTAATACAGGTAGTCTTGCCCTCTCCCTCTATCTTTTTTGTGTATAAATTCGAAATTTTGAGCAGTAATTAACAGACACTTGAAGCTATTGCCATGATGCTGCTGGCCAGTCAGCAGTCTCTGCTCAGCAGTGTTGACTTCGTATTTTGCAGTACAAGAGCACTTAGTTGAGCAGTTATTGGATAACAGGGTTGCATTTCAGACTGTTGTCTGAGGAATCCTAGAACTTCACGCTGTTTCCTGTTTCAGTTTGGACCTTAGCACAATATAGTCCTTGCCATTTTTTTCTGTCATCTCTGTACAAATCCTTGTGACAGGAAAGTCAATGGACATCGTCCTGCTGTCTGAAATTTTGGCCAGAGTCCCAGTGCTGCAGCCACATAATTAGATGAAGGAGTCTAGAAGCCTCTGTCATAGAACTTATGAAGTAGTAACCAAATGGGTATAGTAACTATTACACGACTTCCCCCATAAAAAAGCCTGTAAAAGAGCTCACTTGGAATGGATTCCTTCAGGGAACTCTCAGGAGTAGAGCACGTTCTTCCCTGGGGATGCAGGGTTTCCCTCTCTACCCGCCACCCAGTCATTTGAGAGAGGCCTCAGGAGAACAACTGAGAAATCAGGGTTTAATGCAAGAGGGTAGGAGTGAGCGTTTGATATGATAGTTAAGACATCGCTTGGCATGCCAGTCTTCATATCAGAGTGGCCGTGTGTGAGTACTGGCTGCACTCCTGATTTTAGCATCCAGCTAAAGTACACTTTGGGAGATGGCAGGGATAGCTCAGCTGGGTCTGTAGGCCCCTGCCACCTACTTGGAGTCCTGGTTTAGGCCTTGTCCAGTCTCAGCTGTTGTCGGCATTTAGGAGGTGAACTAGTTGATGAGGTTTTATTCCTTCCTTTCTCTCTCCTCCCCTCCCTTCCCCCCTCCCTCTCTCTATCTCTGTTCTCAAATACAGTTGCATTAAACGTAGGAGAGTAAATTTATATATTATTGAGCATCACAGTTACAAGTCTGGTGCTTTAGGATGGAGTCAGAAGAGAGTTCTTGGGGAGAATGTTGTGTCTCTCCAGAAGTTTGGGGATATCCATCTGTGAATAGAGACTAGTGTCTTATACTTACTTTTTTGTCTCTGTCTTTTTCCATCGTTCTTATCTCTCATTGCTCTGTCCATAGATCACCTTATAATGTAGTTCATTCTTTTGTGCTATTTTAAGTCCAGTCTCCCTCCCTCCCTTCCTTTAACTCATTGAAAGGCAGATTGTATGAAAGGGAAGGAGAGAAAGAGATATAAGTTTCACCTGTTGGTTCATTCCCCCGAATGGCTGTGATAGTCAGGTCTAGCCTAGGATGAAGCCAGGAGCCAGGAACTCCATCCTAGTCTCTCATGTGTGGTCAGGGACACACGTACTTGGGCCATCTTCTGCCAGGTCCATTAGCAGGTGCATCAGCAGTAGCACTTCAGTATGGGATGTGGGTGCTGCAAGCACCTGTTTACCTGCTGTCTCACAATGCGCACCTCCCCGCACACCTTTCTTGAGGGGTGAGTACTTGTAATGTGGGCCTCCTCTTTCTTCTCCCTGCTTGACCTTGTCTTTTACAGTCATTATTTTTTTTCCCTTCTTCTGAAGACTCAGCATAAACATGAAGATTTTTCAGGTGATTTCTAGCTCCTTACTCACAGTCCAAGTTAGAACACTTGACTGAAGGTGTTGTGATGATTTTCATAGCACTCCAACCTTCACGCTGACATTGCAAAAGTACTTATTTTAGATTGCCTTTTTATTCCTTTATTCTCATGGACTCACCATGACGTATAACTCATGTTTGTGTACTTTAAAGGACTCTAGGTGGGAAGAAAAATAAATGTCCTTTTAGAATTAAGTTAAAAATAACAGAACTTTTTACTAATTGTGCTTCCAAATGTGCTTTGTCTTCTGATTTTATATGGGTTAGATTTTGTCAGCTAATTGTAGATTTTATGAACTTACATTGGGCTCCCTTTGTCTTGTGCTATAAAAGCAATAATTAGAGGAAATGATCCTTTTGAGAGGTTGTTTAATGAATTCCACTTCTTTTAAATGTGCTGCTTTAAATCTTATTTGAAGTAAAGTGTACTAATGCTCAAATTATCTCACTGTAGATCAGTATTGAACCAAAGTATTATTGTGATTAATTTCCTTCTGTTAAATTCTATATGGTCTTTTCTTTGATGTGTGTGTGGGGGGATGTGCAAGGGAAAGAATCAACTGTTTGATTCTCTCAGCAATCAAAACAGACTTCACATCTGATATGATTCTCTCTGCTTGATTATATCATTCAAGTGTGAATTTGTGCCATATTGGAATTCTATCTTCCATTAAACAAATTGCTTTGGGTTTTACTAACAGTGTTCAAATTTAATGGTTTAAAGTTTCAGATGGCCTGTTTATAAGTATTTAGATGCAATAATTATAATCCTGAGCCTGACCTGGTTTCATTGCCTCCTTCCACATGTTGAAAGCTGTCACAGACACACCTGGCACATACTGCCTTGAGCCCTTTCTCCTTTACCCTCCACTCCAACGTGACAAGAAATGTCTGTTCCCAGAAGCAGTCTGATGGTGTGCAAACACTAATGCTGTTTTCTACGTGGGGAATACTGTACTGGTACACCCAGAGTAATGGTCCAAGTCTTGGGGTCACTGTGTTACAACTTCCTCTGTCTGCTGTGGAGGCCACAGTGTTCTTTTTATCCACATTAAGCTTTATAAAGCAGAAAAAATTCAGTAAGTCAACACTACTAGGAGGTTCCTTTTTTTTTTAAAAAAAAAAAAAAAAAAAAAACTTCTCTTACCTCCTAGCAAGGCATGTTGCTTGCATCCTACAGAAAATAAAATATGGGGCCAGCATCTGTTTTGTGTCTTAGTAGTGAACAACATCCAGGATGGACTTGATTTTTAAATGCTTTCAATTTGCATTATGATTTAAATCACTAGTCTGAAAGTTTTATCTTTTCTTAAAAATACATCCTTTTGAAAATTTAAATGTATTCACCACAGTTTACATTTAGTAAATGGACACTAGAAACCTATAAGCAGGAATCTGTGTTGCTTTTCTGAGTCTAGAGTTAAAATTTGGGGAATATTTTGTTCCTAAGAACTTGAAAGAATTCCGGAAGACATTAAGTATAATTCAGTTACAAATATTTTTTGCCATGTTAAATTAGGATTTTTTTTAACCATACCAAGCATAACAGACACGTAATTCCCCCCCCCCATAGGAAATTCCTGGTGTTTCTTTGTCAACAATGAATCTGTATGTTTGCTTAAAAAGAAGGGCTTATTATAGAATTTATTTTCTTCAGAAATATGAAGTGCATAGAAAAAGGCAAAACTAAACAGATTTGGCTCCTTAAAGGCATGGAGGTGTGTAGTTTCTTTGGTCTTCAACCACTGAAGGTGGCAGAGTTGTGATGGGAATGCTACGAATGTTGGACTTGGTGCTTTTACTCATGCTGTGATTTTGCATAAGTTAGAAAGAACTTTTTGATTTTGTTTTCTCTTATAAAACTGATTTAGAATTAAGATCATGTTTGCATGTAGCACAGTAGACAGTAGAAAACAACTTGTATTTGTCCGTACTTTCAAATTAGGCTTTTTTTCTCCTTAATCTTCTATCTTAACTGGCTTTTTGTAGAATGGTAAGGTGGATATTATTATTAGAGCTCAGAAAACAGGTTCAAAAGGTAGGTGTGCATGTGTGTTTTATTATTATTTTTTTTAGTGAAAAAGTAGTTTAAAAAAGAGATTTTTTTTTTTAATGAAAAGTCAGTTAGAAAAGAGAGACCGAAATCTTTCACCTGTTGGTTCACTACCCAGATGGCTTCAATAGCCAGTGCTGGGTTAGGCCAAAGCCAGAGCTGGGAGTTTCATCCTGGACTCCAAAATGGGTGTCAGTGGTCCACTTACCTGTTCTGTTTTCCACTGCTTTTCTCAGGCCCCTAACAGGGAGCTGTATTGGAAGTGGAGCAGTCACTTCTTGCACTGGTGCTGCATAGGATGCAAGCATCACAGATAGAAACTTTATCCACTATGCCACAGCACCCAAGAGAGGTTTTGTACTTTGTTTTATATTCACAGGACTAGTCAATAATAGAGCATAAACTGCAGTTTAGGTCTCCAGGCTCCATTTCCTGTGGTTTTCTCACTGAAATGCTGGTTAGTACTGTCCTATAGCAAAAAACAAACATTTAACAATCCTCTATTTATAATCACTGCCATCTTAAGTGTAATCATATCTTGGAGGGTAAAATGAGGCTTTTGTTTTTCTCCTAAATTATTCATTTTTTAATTCAGTCTAAAAAAATGTTCTTCATATGTTTATGAATGGACTGCCATTTTTGAAAAATTGGATAATGTATTAACATTCCAAATAAGTTTTTAGAGCATCATCCTCTAACAATGGTTGTTACAAAAAAAAAAAAAGGATTTATTTATTTGAAAACAGAGTTAGAGAGAGAAGGAAAGACAGAGGATGAGAGAGGTCTTGCACATGTTGGTTCACTGCCCAGATGGCTGCAATGGCTGGAGTTAGGTGAAGTCAGGAGCTGCTTCTGCCTCTCCCACATGGTTGAAGAGGCTCAAGGATGTGAGCGCTCCCCCCGCCCATCAGCACATTAGCAGGGAGCTAGTAGAACACACTCATTGAGTTGTTAGCAGTACAGGGAGCCACCACAATGTTGTTCCCTAATGGTGACTCTTGAATAATTTGTCGTTGAGTTGGGTTGTGATGTTTGTACTCTTCAGGGTCTTTAATGATTGCTTTGGATGTGAAGTTTGGCTACTACTCCTGAGTAGGTAAGCAGCCTGTCACATTTTTCTTTCTACCTACCTATCTACCTGTCTATTTATTTATTTTTGGAAAGTCAGATTCACAGAGTGAGGGACAGAAAGATCTTCCATTCTCTGGTTCACTCCCCAAGTAGCCACAATGGTCAGTGCTGAGCCACTCTGAAATGAGGATCCAGCAGCTTTTTCTGTGTCTCCCATGCAGGTGCAGGCTCCCAAAACTTTGGGTTGTCTTCACCTACTTTCCCAAGTCACAAACAGGGAGCTGGATGGGAAGTGAAATAGCAAGGATCCACACTGGCACCCATATGGCATCCTGGTGGATACAAGGCTAGAACTTGAGCCACTAGGCTATTGTGCTGGGCCTACGGTCACATTTAATTGCAAAGAAACTTGGAAATATGATATTATCAATATTACAGTAAAATGGATTTTACAAGTAACATCAATACCAGCACCGTTGTTTTGGTCAGATTGTATGTAGCTATAATTTGTCATGCCTGTCCTAGTCTGTCCTGAATTTAAGATACACTATATTACTGTTATCTTCATAGTAGTGACATTATTAAAACTTTTAATCAGCTGGGAACCTAGTAGATAAAATCTATAGATATTGTGTTTTGTAGATATCTTGTGGGTTTTCACAAGACATCTACAAGAGAAAGGTTAGTTGAAGTCTTACAGGAAGTGTGAGTTTAGCTGCACTTCAGGTCAGAATAGCTGTTTTTCTCATTCTCTTTTTGCCGATATGTAAGCACAGAAGTTAACGTTGATGCCTACTTATCTAGAGACATCTAATGTTAGAAACAGAAAGTAGCGGCAGAGAAGGCTCACCTGGCTCCACTGGCTCAAAGGATGTGGTCAGGGCTCTTTCTCCCTGCACCCTGAGCTCTGTTTCTCTGAGAATGTGTTTTGCATATTCTCTGTCTCCATAGTGATGGGAAAATGACTGCTCAAACCTACTGTCAGGTGACCACTGCCAACCCCTAAGGAATTTTTCCCCCAACACAAATATAGAAAACACTTGGCTGAGTCGTGTGCCACCTCTTAGACCAGGTCATTGTCACTCAGGTCTAGGGACTGTGATGATTCAAAGGAAAGGCAAGACCACCTGAGTGGCTGGCTAAGAGACTGTGCTTGACAGGTCCTCAGGACAAGTAGAGTTCCCTGGATGAAAGAGTGATGTGGCAAGAGAGGAGGAGGGTGAGAAAGGTGAGGAGCAGGTCCGAGTGATAGCTATTATGCACACAGTTTCCAAATTGTTCTCCAGGGGAAGATACAGAGAGGGATATATGTGTGTTTTAAACGCTGCAAAAACATCCCAAGTATTTCTAGACTGTAGTTCTATTCCCTGTAGTAGGTGTTTTCAAAGCAGCAGATCTTCAACTGCTTTTTCACTTAATACACCATGAAAGTGTAAACTCCAAAGTCTCAAGTGTTTGTGTTTTGAAATGTTCATCACATACAGCTTTTACGTTTGTAAGATAAAAACCTGTTTAGTTGGCTCTCTGTTTAATTGTAACAATCCACATTTATATAAATTAATTACCTTTGAATCTCAATTTTTGTTCAGTCTGTGCTCTATCAAGTTACATATCAAAGCCAATTGAATGAGTGATTAAAATGTTCAAATCAAAAAGCCACTGGCTTAACTTCATGGAGGTTTTCATCCATTAATTTAAAATGTGTCTGTGTCTAACTGATTATTTCTCACGTTTTATAAAGAAATATTGACATCCTATAAAGTATGCAGTGACCTTACTTATGGCTGTGTGGGCAGGTTTCACCGCAGGCTTCTGAAGCATTGATATTCCTGTAACCTTTGAGGCAAGATGTGTGTATAGTGTATTAATGAGCTGGTTGAAGTGATGTACAGTAATTTCATCCTTGGGTAAAAACAGATGTGAAAGATTCTGTTTTAATATTTAATCAGGCTGCAAGCCTCTGTTGGCTTGTTTAAGTTGACCTGACAGCATTATACCTGGAAACACTTTGAATTAAACTCTGAGTGCTTGACCTTGTTCAAACAGTTGTAATTTAATAAGGCTGCTTTCTTGGTGGAGATAGCAGAGCTAATAGGCAAACCCTTTTCTGGTGAATTGTTCTGTTTTGGAGTGCTGGAGGTGGGCATCTTAAGAAATTCTTACTAGTTTTAGGGAGGAACTGAGGCTTGAAGAAGTTAGAAAATACATTTTTAAAAATGTGATTTAGAAAACCTTTAAAACTTGCCTCAGCTTTAATTTTTAGCTTTATAGTAATAATGGTTTTTGAGATTTAGATGGATAGGGAAGACAGTGAAGGAGCAAAATAAAAATGACAAATCCCAATTTCTACTGATTAACTCCTCAGTGAATGCAACCAGGGCTGAGCCAGAAGCCTAGAGCAGAAATGGTCCAGGGCTCCCTTGCGGGGGGCAGGTGTCGGGTTACTCGAGCAATTACAGCTGCCTTCTAGGGTTTGCATTGACAGGAAGCTGGAGTCGGGAGCCCGAGCAGGGAATTGAATTTGGGGACTCTGTTGTGGGACAGGAGTGTCCTTTTTTTATTTACTAATTTTTATTGGAAAATAAGATCTACAGAGAGAGAGATCTTTTATCTGCTGATTCACTCCCCAAGCGGCCACAACAGCTAGAGCTGAACTGAGCCAATCCAAAGCCAGGAGCCAGGAGCTATGAGCTTCTTCCAGGTCTTCCACACAAGTGCAGGGTCCCAAGACTTTGGACTATCTTCTACTGCTTTCTCAGGCCACAAACGGAGCTGGATGGGAAGCGGGGTGGCTGGGACAAAAGTCTGGAGACCATATGGGACGCTGGCATGTGCAAGGCGAGGACTTCAGCCACTAGGCTACTGCACCACGCACAGGACAGGGGTGTCTTAATGCTAGTCTCATGGATCTCTACTGCCCAGCCCCTTTCTGAATGAACCCAATTAAGATGACATTAAAAATGTTACTTCTCTGCCTGCTTTGCTGTTACCAGGTAAAACCACTGCCTGCAATGCTGGCATCCCCATAGAGGTGCTGTTCTAGTTCTGCTACTTTTTGATTCAGCTCCCTGCTAAAGGCATGGGAAGGCAACTCAGGACAGCCTGAGTGCTTGGGCCCCTACACCCAAGTGGGAGACCTGGAAGAAGCTCCTGTCTCCTTTCTAGCCCAGTTCCTGGTCTTTGTGGCCATTTGGGGGTGGGCCTAAGGATGGAAAAAGCTTTTTCTCTGTTTCTCCATCTTTGTAAGTAAATAAAAATAAATGTTTAAACAAAACAAGCAAAAAACAGTACCTAAAGGGCATTTGGTATCTGGGTTCAATTCTCCACTCTAGTGTCTTTCTGCTAATATTGAGGTTGGGAGGCTAGTGATGGCTCATCTGATTGCATCCCAGCTACCCACATGCATTGTGTGTTTCTGCATTCCGGCTGGAGCCAAAGCTATTGTGGACATTTGGGGAGTGCACTTTTGGGCTGGTACTCTTTCTTTTTTCTTACTAGTTTTATTTTTAATGTTGTTTGCATAATTGATAAGAATGAAAGCCCATGAGGACTATCGAATAGTGTGGGGAGGCTTTTGGTAGGGGGGAAGATGGATGGGGCAAATGCTTCCAACTTTCATTTTCTTCCCTTTTCTCCTTGTGGAGGGTAGGGGGCTGCTCCCAGCTGTCAGACTGCATCAGTACCTGGGGATGGGGATGTCCACTTAATGTCATCATGGAAACCCCAGTGTGGAGAAGAATTATTCTGAGGGCATTGCTTGAGTAGTTTTGAGAGTTTCGAAGAGATGCTGTCGGTTCCTAATTTGTTTCTATTTCTCTTTGACTTTCTCCTTCTCAAAAATGATTAGATGAAACGTTTTTTAAAGGGGAGTTGGTAGGGGCTTGGTATTGTACCACAGCAGGTTAAATCACCGTGTAGGACCAAGTTCTACCTCTGCCTCAGGTCCAGCTTCCTGCTGATCCACGCTGAAGGCAGCAGATGACAGCTCAAGTGCCTGCATTTCTGCCTCTTGTGCGGGGGACTTGGCTTGAGTTCCAGACTCCTGGCTTTGGCCTGGCTAAACCCCAGCTGTCATGAGCTTTTAGGGAGTGAACCAACAGATGGAACATTCTCATATTCTCTCTCTGCCTTTCAAATAAATGAGTAAATTAAAAAAAAATTTTTTTTCTTTAAGAGGGACTGGAACTCAAGAAGTACTCTAAGGACTAAATGTTGCTCTGTTTTTTTTTTTTCTTTCCCTGCCCTGAACTGTTCAGCCACCCATCTGCCTGCCCATTCGTTCCTCCTCTTCTTGCCTCACCCTGTCGCATCTCTGCCTTTTGCTGCCTGTAGCTTGCTCTGGTGTGCTTTCCTCTGTTGATTTCCTCACTCCGTATCCCCCTACTGTACAGCATCTGTGTGCTCTTCGTTTCTGTTCTCTCATAGCATCAGTTTGCTGGAGTCCTTAATAGGTTCAGTGCCTCTTAGATCCTTTCAGCTCTGTTTTTGTTGTTAACAGACTTGCTCCTTTGCACAGACTCTAGGTAGCTCGGTCTGAATGTCTCCAGTCATCATTTTATTGTGCCATGTCGAAGCTGTACTTTCCAGAATAGGAATCTATGGACAAGAAAGTATTTTGTCTGAAATAAAGATTTGTTATGGGGGGGCAAATATCATGTCTCGCCAATACAAATGGTTATGAAAGTACCATATGTTTATTGGAAGAAATTAGAAAACAAGAAAAAGAATTGAAATAATTAAACGTTCTTGTAATCTCACTATTCAAATACTAGCCATGTTATATTTCCTATAATGTACGTTTTTGTTGGCTCAGTAAAATTGTATTTACGTTCAATATTCCCAAAATCCAGAATCATAGCAGAATAGCATTGTTTAAGATCCTCATTCTGTTTCATATCAAGTTATCAGTGATTCTTTTAGAAATACTCTGGCTAGGAGACATATTTTAAAAATTACATTTGGTGTAAATATTTTATTAATTCTTGACCTTTGACTGATATTGAGTGTGGCATCATTAATCACTTTATGTTATTTTTCTCTTTGGCTTGCATTATTTATCAGTTCCTTTGAAAGGAATTAAAATTATTTCCATCTTTCACCGTACTTAATGTGGTATCCCATTAAGTAGAGGTTTAACAAATATTTGGTCTATGCTGTTTGCTTATATTTTGTGATACTTGATTTTTGTGACTGCACAAAATACACGAATAGGGTTCCAGTTCAGAAGCAGTAGACAGTAACATCGTGTAGCACTAAGGAAGTAAGCAAAGAACAGGGAAATGTCCAGATCACTGTAAAGCTAATGATGATTTCAATAACATGTGTAGTGTTTGAGGTGCCTCCTCTAAGAAAGGGGCTGACTCTTCTTAGGAACCTGCCCAGTGTGTCATTCGTTGCCTTATTGGATTTGCTCCATTCTGGTGTTTTTGGCAGAATTCTAAGACACAATTACCCTTGCCTTTGTGTAGTCCCTTCCTGTGTGAGTGTGGATGAAACCTGTGACTGTGTTGAGCTAGCACTTGTAATTACTTTGATTGGCACATGATATCATTGGGAAGAGTTTTTCCAGCTGGTGGGAAGAAAGGGAGAATTGAAGCCAAACTAGAACTTCTTTCAGTGTGTTGTTACTGAGAAAGTGGCAGAGACCATATACCAAGGCGTGTAAATAGCTTCTAGAAACTTGAGTATGGACCCCAACTGACAGCCAGCCAAGTAATGGAGACCTCTGACCTATAGCTACTGGGAACTGAATTCTGACAACAACCTAGTTGAACTTGAAAGTGGATTTGTTCTAAAAACCTTCAGATATGATCAAAGCCTGGCTAACACCTTGATTTTGGCTCTCTGAGACCCTAAGCAAACTCAGCTGTCTGCCTGGAGTTTCATCTACAGAACTGTGAGCTAGTTGTTGTTTTAAGCTTCTTTTTGTGGCAACAGAAAAGTAACATTGTACAGGGTCTGGCTAATTCTCAACTTTGTCAGATTTTTAACTTGATTTTCTCCGGATATCAAAGAGCTCTCCCAGGGGCAGACTCACATTACTGTAGCTAACAAAACTGGTTATGGAGTCAGGAAGCCAGTCTTTTTGTTTATTTGCTTGAGAAGTAATTGTCCCACAAACTGAGATGCTCTTGGTTTGGATGCTCAGCACGTTATGTTGCTGAAGGCAAACCTGTGCAGGTTAGCCAAGTTTGTATTAGTGAACTTGGCATTTAAACCATGCAAATTAGACGAGTGCAGCTTCTAACAGCATCTAACACCTGTCTCATGGGGTAAGGCTGGCTGTGGATGGAATGGACTTCCCTGTGTCCTGAAGAGTGGTCATGGGGGTGCTTACCAGCCTCGTTGAAGCTCACTGTGGTCAGCAAACAACCACAACAGAATAACTGAAAACATTTTTTTTTTAATGAGCCTGGACTCACTGGCTTGTAATCTTAAAAAGTGTCCATCCAGCTGTGGTCTCATTTGAAGCTGAAAGTCCCCTCCCTCGGTGGCTGGTGGCAAAATTCAGTGCCTTGTGTTGTAGTCCTGAGATCCTCTGATCCCAGAGGTTACCGTGCCATTTGATCTCCTCTGCAGCCATACATGTTGCTGCTTTGTAGTCATATGAATAATCCCTTGTACACTTCCAACCTTTGATCCTTTAAAATCTGAATCTTTCAATGATCTGGGGGAGGGGATTATACAGTTGGTACATGCTAGGGCCAGCATCTTGGAGATTGTCTTAGCGTTTTCTGCTTAGTACACTTAGCTTATACTGTGTAAGTGCTATTTCTTGTGATTTTTTTTTAAAGTGTGTTAATAATCTAGTGTTACCTGGAAGTCTAGGTTTAGACTATTTCACAAAGTAGTTACATAGGTCTACTCACATTTAGTATGTGTTGATTTAAAACTGTAAAGTTGTGGGACTGGCACTGTAGTGTAGTGGGTAAATCTTCTGCTGTAATACTGTCATCCTATGCGTACACTGGTTCAAGTCCTGGTCCTTCATTTCTCATCCACTTCCCCTCTACTGTGCCTGGAAAAGCAGCAGAAGATGGACCCCTGTACCCATTTGGAAGACCTAGAGCTATGGCCTCCATCCTCATCTGTGATAATCGTTTGGGGAATGAATTAGTGATTGAAAGAAAGGTCTCTCTCTCTCCCAACCTACCTTTCAAATAAATAAAATTAAAAATTTAATATAAATTTATAAGGATTTTGTTTCTTCTCTTTTTGACTTGTAGTAGTTAGGATTGGGATATGGAGAAATTTCTTCACTGTCATTTCAAGGTCACAGTGTAACCTCTGTTTATAGTTTTGTTGTCTAAGGATTTTAGATTATGAGAGCAATTCCACCTTAAGTGAAACTTCAGAGTTCTTGACTTAAAATTGCATTTACTAGATAGAGAAACTAAGGAGAGAAAATGAGTTGCTTGTAACTTAAATTATGAAGGAATGTATTTGTTCTTAAATGTGTGTTTACTACATTCTTTCAATATGATGACTAACAGTAAAAAGCATAGTCTAAAATTAAATAAATGAAGAAAAAAAAATCCCTGTTGTGAGAATTTTGACAGCACATGAAAACATAGATGTCCTTGCCCATTAAAACCAAGAAACTCAAAATGTGTTCGTGCAGTAGATTTTTATGGTTGCCTGTCCATGTGAGAGATCATTGCCTCAGGCCAAAGTGACTAGGTGTGTGGCAGACTTAACCTGCCTATTCTCTGGGGAAACTGTCAAATGTGGGCAATAAATTAATAAGTAAAAAGTGTCTGTTAGCTGTAGGCAGTCCACTGTCGGTTGATTGATGGAAGAGGTGGGAGGTTACTAATGAAAGGTGACGTCCAGCACCAGCTGTCGACTCTCAGCTAAGCCCGAGCGAGGGTTTCTGCTGCCTCGCACTCATTTTCCTTGGTTGGTGATAGCTAGCAGGCTAAACATGCAAACTTGGGAATCAGGCTGCCCAGCGTCGATCCACGTTTCTCTGTTGCACTCAGTCTCCTATGAACCTCTGTTGTCCTCTGTAAAATGAAGGTGAAAGGGCGGCTGTGTAAAACATTTAATACAATGTTGAGCGGAGTGGTGGACCATGGAGAATGAGGCCAAAGTGGGAACTGGCAGCCCCTAGCACCCTGGATTTGAAATTATTTAGAATTGTCAGTGCAGGGTGATAATAAAGAGCCGAGTGTCTCTTAGCTGGTTTGTTACTATTTTAAAAATTTCCACAGTTTTACCATTTGCTTGTGTTCTTCCATCTATTTCTTGAGATGCCACCATGCTGTTTGTGGCAGCTCAGAGCCGTCTGCTGTCATTGCTCTTCTCACATTTGAGCTGTGATGTATATTTTCATTACAAGGATGATAGGTGGACACGCTCTGTTGACCTTGCGATGAGGATTAAGTAGACAAAAATGGTTTCAATATGGTTTATAAGCAATATTCAAATGTAGCATAATCTGATCTGAAAATGGAAAAAAATGGAGCAACAATTGATGAATAATTTTTACAAACAAAAGGGATTTTTTTGCTGTTATGAATCCTAAACACTATAATTTTTTTGCAGATTTATTTATTCTTATTGGAAAGTCAGATATACAGAGAGGAGGAGAGACAGAGAGGAAGATCTTCCGTCCGATGGTTCACTCCCCAAGTGGCCACAACGGCTGGAGTGGAGCTGATCCGAAGCCAGGAGCCAGGATCTTCCTCCAGGTCTCCCATGCGGATGCAGGGCCCCAAGGCACTGGGCTGTCCTCAACTGCTTTCCCAGGCCACAGGCGGGGAGCTGGATGGGAAGTGAGGTTGCTAGAATATGAAACCGGAGCCCATATGGGATCTCAGTGCGTTCAAGGCGAGGACTTTAGTCACTAGGCCACTGTGCCAGGCCCCTAAATACAATAATTTCAAATATTTGTTCATTTAAGCTAAGTGGATTTTGATGGTTTTGCCTGGTTCTTTCTATAGTGAGTAGAAAAGGTAGGTCTATTTAAAGGAATGTATCTTGGTATAGGACAGGAAGAATTCAGAAAGTCAAGAAATTGACCAATTCCACATCTTAATTTGAAACTACCTGTTTTCCTACTTTGATCTTCAAAGTACAAAGACTAGAGTAGGCAAGTATCTGTGTAAACTTGAACTTGGAAATTAGGGTGCTTTGGTTTTGGCTTCAGCCACTTTTCCTGACTCATTACTCCCAGACTCCCTGTCCTAGCTGCATGTGTTATCTGTTGCTCCTGCTCAGCCGGTTCTGGGTTTTCGCCCGTTGAAAGACCTCCCCTGTGTCTCTCCCCAGTGGCCCATCCTATACCTCCCGGATCAGTTTGATTTAAACCCCGCTTAGCTTAGTGAAACCTTCCCATCTATAGGTCCATTTAGTGCTTTCCTCGGTGGTGCTGCACATGCTTCCAGTAAGTTTGTGCACTTGCCTGTAGGTCTCACTGTTTGTTTCAGATTCCACTGTATTCAGTGCTTGGGTTCTATGGAGAGTAAAAATGGTCTTTTCTTGTCTTCCTGAGTTTCAGTTGTCCCATTTTTTTTTTCAAGATGCATTCCTTCAATCTACTTGTCTTCCCTACACTTACTAATGCTAGGGTCAATCAAAGCTAACCGAATTTGCTTAAATTTAAGGTTCAAGAGCTTGAAGGGCATTAAATAATGATTTATTCATTTTACTTAATAATCAGACTCACACACACGTACCTGGAAAGACAGAGAGCTCGTTCATTGCTGGGTCACTCTCCAAATGGTTAGTACAGCCAAAGCTGGACCAGTCAGATGCTAAGAGCCAGTAATTCCATCAGGACCTCCAATGTTGATGGCAGGGGCCCAAGTACTTGGGCCATTCTCTGTTGTTTTCCTAAGTCATCAGAAGGGAACTGAATCAGAAGTGAACCAGCTAGGACACGAACCAGTGTCCGTATGGTTGCCAGCATTGCAGGTAGAGGATTAGTTGGCTGAAACACGATGCAGTCCCAAGAAGGGCATTTTTGAAGAATCTTACTTAGTCTAGAAATCTGTTCATGGAGGACTATGCCATTGTCTTCAAACTCCCAGTTCTTGATTGGCTCAGGATGTTTTTCAGAGATGCATATGTCTTCGTGGTGAGCCTAAACCTATTTCTGGTGCTTTCCAGTACAGTCACACTGTTCAAGTCCATCATTTGATTCGTGAAGGTTTAACCAGTGTGCAATATTGTGAAAGTTACTTGTTTGAACCTTATGAAACAACTGATAATTGACTATTTTTAATCTTTAAAAATGGCAGTTTTTTTGTAGATCAACCTTATAAATTCTTCCTGATTCTCTGCTTCTTCAGGGTCTGTATTTTCCTAGTTCTAACAGGTTCCTATTAGTAAAATCCTGATGTAATTTTTAGGTTTTTTTGGTTTTATTGTTTACATGTATATATATATTTATTATGTTATTTTTACTCTGCGAGGCCCCTGGGACTTGGCCTACTACTGTTCAAATTTTGGCTTTGCATAAATCAACTTTGAATCATATTCCTATTTCTCTTCTATTTGGTCCCTGAAACAAAGCTATTTAGTCACAAAACCTTAAGTCTACAGTGTACATGTGAAGAGATCAGAGGTTTTGGACCCTGCACCCACATGGGAGACCTGGAGGAAGATCCTGGCTCCTGGCTTCGGATTGGCTCCGCTCCAGCCGTTGTGGCCATTTGGGGAGTGAACCATCGGACGGAAGATCTTCCTCTCTGTGTATCTGGCTTTCCATTAAAAATAAATAAATCTGCAAAAAAAAAAAAAAAACAGTTTCCTGTTGCCATTGATCGGATTGTTTAATGAACTGCAAAAAGAATGGATCTAACTGTAAATGTCAGTTATATGTTGCAGGACATAACTAAATGTCAGTTGAAGTGTCTCTTGAATTTGGGGCTTGAAGTAAGGGAAAACGGGTTTGATTAGTTGAAAGGAGGAGGTTCGATTAAACAACATCTTTTTTTATGGTGTGTCGCTCTACAGATAATCCTTTGTTAAACCCGAAGCTTCCCCTGATAAGCTTTGAAATAGATTTTAAGCTACTCTTGTAAATGCCTAGTGCTTCTATAGTGTACAAAGATTGAGTTAGATTTGGATCTTGTTAAGAACATTATCTAATGTTAGTCCAGCAAGACGTGCAGTTGAGATATTTGTTCTTTTGTGAAATGTACAAAGCGGAACGAAAACCTTCCATGTCCACCGCCTGCTGCGGATAGGCTTCCAGAGAGTCAGGGCAACCTGACCTGCCAGCAGTCTGTCACCTGGAGCTTCTGTAGCAAAAGGCTGTGTCTGCCGCCATCTCTGTAGACCTGTCCTCAAGCTGGCCCAGGCCTCAAGTGCTGTTTATTGAGCAGCTCTCTAGCATCTTGTTCACCCAATGTATCACTGTGCCTCATTACTGTCTCAAAGAGTATATAATTAGTTAATCCCAAATTAAAAGTCCTGTGATAGAAAACAGATTTTGCTGTTCTCACTAAATATAAGAAAATAAAAATCTTATTGAAATGAATTGTTTTATATGCAAGAATTGTTAATGTGAGTTGCTTTCAACATAATTTTTCCAGCATTAGATACTTAGAAATAATATGGATTTAGTTAATTTAATATCACATTTAATTCTTATTTACTGCAAAGGCTAGAACAATTTATTTCTTCTGGAAAATTTAGGATCCTAATGAGTAAGGGACCTCATCCAAAATTTGCAAGTTTTTCAAGCAGCTGGCCCAAGAAATTAGGAATTTCTCTAACAATGGGCCCTCTTTCTTTGAATTCCACAGTTTAAAAGGTCTCTGGTCATTAAAATATGATTCCAGTGTACACTCAGTGCAAATTTGTTTTTTACTCTGTTTTCAAATATTAGTTTATAATGTTTCCATAAAGGCAAAGAATGTTTTTTAAGAAGTTGTATTTATTTGAAAGGGGAGAGCAAGAGAGACAGACAGACAGAATGAGAATATCTTCCATCTGTTGGTTAATTTCCCAAATGACCATATGGCCAAAGTTGGAGCTTCTTCAAAATTAGGAGGCCCTGGACCAAGAGCTTCTTCCAGATCTTGTACCATCTTCTGTTGCTTTCCCAGGCACATTAGCAGGAAGCTAGATTGTAATTAGAGCTGCCAAAACAAAAATCAGTTTCCGGTTGGGATGCCATTATCATAGATAGAGGCCTGATATTCCACACCTCAACCTTGGCCCCTACAAAATATATTAAAATGCAGTTTTTCATTACAGCTTGCTCTTTTACATTGGCAAATGTTTTTCATAGTGGTAATCATAATGGTAAACTATTATGTTATGCAGCTTTGAAAGAATCAGTTATTTGTTTTCGTTTTTAAAAAATTGTTTGCTTATTTGAAAGGCAAAATTACAGACAGAAGGATAAAGTGAGGGAGAGATTTTCTATTTATTGATTCACTCCCAAAATAGCTGCAGTGACCAGGGCTGGGCCAGGCTGGTGCCAGGAGCCAAGAGCTTCTTTTGAGTCTCCCAGGAGGGAGTGACTGAACAAAGGGGAGATTTTCCAAACTTTGGTGATGTCTCTTCTCTGTTCATAAGTTTGCTTTTATCCCCCAAAGATGCACACACACACGCACGCACACACACACACACACACACACTTCTTTTTTAATGACCGTATTTCTTTTTTCTTTTTTTTCTTTAATTGTTGCTCTACCCTGAGTTGGAGTAACTCCAGTTAAATTAACCATTGAAACTCTGGATGTAAGATGATGTCTAAAGATTTATTTCTACAGAAGAAATTATTTTTAAGTTGCTTGGAAGTATAAAATTATGGTAATGTAAACATTCGTATGATTCCTTCTGAGATAGATTTGCTGTGGATTTGATTTTATTTCATTATGGCCTTAAGATTAAGTGGTTTCTTAATATATATGGGTCACTGTGGTATAAATGCATTTAAGTACTAGATTTTTAAAGATTATAGTTCCCAAATGTAAATTGTCCTTTGCTGATTTTTGTGCATCTGCAATAGAGTAACCACTGAGTAAGAAGTGTATCATTGGCTCAGAGGCTTGGGACCCTGCACCCACAAGGCAGACTCGGAAAAGGCTCTGGGCTCCTGGCTTTGGGTCGGCTGAGCTCCAGCTGTTGCGGCTGCTTGGGGAGTGAATCAACGGACTTTCCAATAAAAACTTAAGAAGATAAATCTTTAAAAACCAAAAAGAAGTATATGACTTAGGGAGTTGTAGTTATGCTTTTCATTTTTTGTCTTTAATTAACATGCTGTGACTACCTTATATGTAAGAAATAGATCTGTCTCACACCAAGCTCATTGCTTTGGGTGGGTATTCTATTAAAACAGGAAGGCAGCACCCTCATAACTCTCCCTCAACATCAGCTCTTTTATATTTTTGGCAATTCTCTAGTGGCTGCCTGAACTATTGGTTGTCAGACTAACCTGATTTGTTTCACTTGTAAACAACAAGCATGAGCCACTGTCGATTTTTGTGGCAGCTCAGTTGCTTAGAGCAAGGTGCTAATGAGGTGTGGGTCATGGGTCCAGGCTCTGAGTGGGTTGGTAAGCTTTGCTGTGGCCCTTGGTCACAGACCCTGACACCTCCTTGCAGCTGTCTTGTGGATGTATCTATGTGTGTATGCCATGGCTCATTATGGGGACGTGGCAGGCGGTGTAGATAAGACAAGGCAAATCTATCATCTCTGCCAGTAAAGGCAACTCCTACTGATAGGTCAGTAACCTTTTCATTGGGAGAACGGCACATTAGTATTAGCTTCTGTGGACATGTCTAGCTGAGTCTTTTTTTTTATGATAGCTCATGCAACTGGATGGGTTGACTGAAACAAGCTTAGACTATTGCTTATATTTGAAAGCATGTTTCAGTACAGGATGCCTATTTTAGTTTGTGAAAAATCGTTGCTTTCATAACTAAAATAGAAAAGGGAGCTTTAGAATTTAAATTTGGTAACATACTAGGGGGGGAAAAAAAAAGACCTGCAAAATTCATGTTTAGGACCAAATGTGATGGTTCAGTGACTAAATCCTCACCTTGCATCCACTGCAATTCCATAAGGGCACTGGTTCAGATTCCAGCTGCTCCACTTCCCTTCCAGCTTCCTGCTTGTAGCCTGAGAAGACAGTAGAGGATGGCACAAAGCCTAGGGATCCTGCACCTGTTTGAGAGACCGGTAAGAAGCTCCTGGCTCCTGGCTTTGGATTGGCTCAGCTCCGGCCATTGTGACCAGTTAGGGAGTGAAACAGTGGACAGAGTATCTTTCCCTCTGTCTCTGCTTCTCTCCATTAAAATCTGCCTTTCCAATAAAAATAAATGAATCTTTTTTAAAAACACAAACCAAACAAAATCAAATAGGAGGGCAGTATGACTGGAGTGTAGTCGGAGGGGAAAGTATGGAAAGACGTGACAAGAGGGAGGAAGGCCACAGCTCTTGCCCTCCTCAGGACTCTAGTTTTGCTAGGAGAGAGATGAGAAGCCTTTGCAGTGTTTTCAGCTGAAGAGGCACATGATTTGACTTTGAGTTACCATTTTTACAAGATGTTTCCAACTTTTGTGTTCAGAACAAACTTTAGGACAATGCCAAGGAGACATCTAGGAGGGTATTTCTATAAATGAAGCAAGAGATGCAATTGCTTAGACCACAGGTGATGGTAGAGTGTGGGAAGTTGGCAGATTCTGTACGTATTTTGAAATCCAAGATCAACCAAGATAGTAAATGGAGATGAGAGAGAAGCAATTAAACATGTTAGACAGTAGATTGTACTTTTAAATTTCTAAACATTTTATCTGTTATTTAAATTAGTCTACTTCCCTGGTCCAGTTAAAACATGGTAACTTGTTTTTACTCCGAATACTGTAGATTTCCTGGAATTCTTTAAAAACTATAAATGAAGTAGTCATAACCCAACTGCTTTTACTTAAAAAAAATTTTTTTTACTTCCTTCATAAGCAGTTGGCTTCCAAATAGCAATGTGCGATGCCAGTTCGTTGACTAATTGGGTTAGAGGTTAATAACAAAGCATTCTTATAACATCAACGGGAGTGGTGTTTCCAAATGAGAACTTATACTAGGCAAAGATTCAAAAAATGTGAGTAACTAAAAGTCATGTTAATGTAAGCCAAGTGAATATTGGGAATTTTAGCTTTGAGAGGCAGGAACTTTAACCCTACAAGTAATTATCTTAGTCAGGCATTCCTTAGGTGGTTGGGCTTTAAAACGGAAAGGTTTACCATCAAAATTCACTACAAGAAATTGACCAACTTGTTAAAACTGGAAATTGGGTGGCTTCTTTCTTTCTATACTGATTGAATATGCCCCCCTTTGCCAGAAAAGGGAGGAGTTTTTCCACTTTGCCGCCAAAAGAACACATAGGCCAATTAAGCATTTTTCACAGTTGTGATTAAAGCACTTGATGGGATCAAGCAGTTTGCTCTTGTGTTTCCCCCCACCTCCTCTAAGTTTTGTTCCAATTTAGCTTTTGGAGCATAAGCTGGAATTTATAGGATGTAAAGATCTTTTAGCCTCTCTATACAGACCAAAATGTGAGAGAATCATTCTATACTTATCCTCCCATCTGTCCCTCCTCTTCTTTTTCAGTAAGGAGAATTTCCCAAGCAGGTCTAGGTCTGTTCTCATTCCAGTCTTTCTTTATAGTAATGTTTCCTTTCCATAATCCTCACAAAGGCATCGGTAATCACAGGGGTTGGCAAAGAACTAAGTGTTGTATGAAATGTAACTGAAAATTGAGTTACTTCATTGCTTAAAGTTTCTTCACAGAAGAGTATAGATTCTGTTTGGTGACTGTTGTAAAAGCAAATTATTAAAGGAGTGGAAACTGTATACAGGTAGACAGGTTAGAAGGATAAGTAAACTGGATTCTTATGTTTTTAAATCTCTTTAAGTCTCAGTCTTTAAATCTCAGTAAGTCTTAGAATACTCATTGCAGACTACAACATTGAATTTTGCTTGTCATTCTATTCTGCTAGACTGAGAATTCTTTTATATCTGTGGCTGATATACATGGGGGACGGGGAGCCAGTGAACAAGGAAGCACATAGACAACAACATCATTATAATGCTGTTGCATGGAGGGCACAGTAAGTGTGTAACCTATTTATATGTAGATAGACCCAGCATGTATAGCTGTGTATCTTGTGAGTGCTCAATTAGTAATTGTTGAATGCTGAAATTCACTTAAGTAGACACTTTTCAATTAGTCACTTTTTATTGTTTTGAGAAAAAAAGCCATGCATATGATCGTATTACCTATGGAACAAAGTGCAGATGACTTACTTTATGTATTTGCTGACTGATTTAGACATTTAATTATTTTTTTTTTTAAGAGAGGCAGAGAGCTCTCCCATCTAGTGATTCATTCCCGAATACCTGAGAACTGGGAACTCAGTTCAGGTGTCCCTTGTAGGTGGTTGTCACCAGAGTGCCAGCACTGCTGCCTTCCAGGGACTACATTAGCAGGAACTTGGGGTTGGGAGTGCAACTGAAATGTTAACCCAGGTGTTCTGATGGGGCCTTTGGGCAGCCTCTTCACCCAGTGCTGGGCTAATCTGAGGCCAGGAGCCAGGAGCTTCATACAGGTCTCCTCTGTGCATACAAGGAGCCAAGGACTTGAGCTATGCTCTGCTGTCTTCTCAGGCACGTTAACAAGGAGCTGGATTGGAAGTGGAACAGCCAGGACTCAAACCAGTACCCGTAAGGATTACCAGTGCTGTAATTGGAAACTTAACTTGCTAAGCCACATCTCCAAGCTCCTGGTTTGCCATTTGCCATGGAGGCATGACACAGAGATGTATTTAGTGAGTGGATGCATCCATTTAGGTTCCATCTTCGTATTTTTCTGTCAGAAAGAACAGTTTGCATCAGTTTCAATTGCTAGTAGGGAGTCTGGATTTTTTTGTATGTACCCTGAAATTTGCTCATTTAAGTCATTTGTCATGTGAGCTCGACTTTTTGGTAAAAAAGAATCTGTAGGTTTCCTGTGTCGCTGTTAAACCCTTTTCTTGAAAAATTAAGACATCCAGTCAGCAAGTATTTATGAAACAGTGACCTTGGGCCAGCACATGTACATTTTTAAGTTTTTAGACAACAGTGGAGTAACCCTGGAATCATGCCTATGAAGATGACTTTGATAAGTACAAGATGGTGAGTTGAGCTTCTAGCCAAGAACTTTTGTTTTCCTTTGCTGCATATTTTTCACTCTTGTTATGTGGTAGGATTTAAGAATTTGAAATGTTCAGACAGTTTCTGACTGAGTAGCAGTCTGACCACTGTAGGGATTCGTTTAGTGACTTCAAATTATTAAACAAAAATTTGCAAAGCATTTTAGACTATATCCTGAGAAATGCTGTCATTAGGTGGTGGGGACTCGGGCCTCTATGTGTGACATACCTTTTGTGATCTCACGCCTGTCTGTACTGGAGATGGTTTTCCTCTTGGTGAACTTTAAAGTAACTGCTGTCTGGAATGAAATTAAGTTCTTGTACCTATCACTGATAGTTCAGTTTTCTACACAGAATGTCTGATACATTTTATGTGTCTGCCAAAAATATCCTGAAATACTGGCCGCCTGAGTTCTGGCTAATGTTTCAGGCGCTCTGTTTTGAAAACATTCCGTTTCTACCCTGTGCTACAGATGCTCTTGCATGCAGTGAAATCTGTGATAAATATTTTTCAGTGAACATAAAGTATTTTAAAAATAAACGAGTGACAGTATTATCATTAGTCACACATTGATGAGTGTCATCAGTATATTCATCATCATGTATAGAACCTAGTCCAAGATGCAATTCCTGTTTAGTGGTTTTATAGTCTAACTATCTGTGAAATGGTCATGTCAAAAAAACCTAAGGAACTAGCGGTTGGATAAATTGTTTGTAATTATGATTAATAACCTGTTATGGGCAATTAAAGCGGAAATATATATGGCTCCTAGTGGGCTGCTGGTTTTAGATATGAGTGTTCACATGAAATAAAATAATCTTTATTATGATACAACCTGGGCTTAGTTCTTACCTATGTGTTAGCTCATTGAGGAAGAAGTCATCAAAGTAGGTGATATATATCATTCTTTATGGCAGTAATATTTAGGTAGTACAGTAAGTCATTGGATGATTATATTATCTTAAAGATGATTGTTTTCCCAGATTAAATTATCCTTATGGAATTTATGCTTTTTTATTTTTTAAAAATTTATTTTTACTTCATCTCAAAACGAGAAAAGAGAGTTCAGATTTTCCATCTGATGGTTTATTCCCCAAATGCCGCAATGACTGGGACAGGGCCAAGGTGAAGCTAGGAGGCAGGAACTCAGTTCCAATGTCCCATGTGGGTGACAGACACTGAATTACTGGAACCATGTCTGCTATTTCCTAGGGTCTGCGGGAAGCTTGAATCAGGGAGCAGAGCTGCGTCATCAAATCCAGGGCACTCTGATGGGGTGATCCTAGCAGATTTCTTGACTGCCGTGGATTTTTTAATCCTTTTTTCTCAATAATTATTGTGATCTCAGTTTCGTGAGATCGCAAGACAATTTGAATGCAGAATTCTTGTGGATTGTAATTTCCTCCCCAATCTTGCGTGGTTATATTTCACTATTAATCAAATCTGTCTAAAAACATTCAACCAAGTGTCTATAGAGACTGCAACTCTTTTTGTGCTTGTAATTTATTTGATGTTGAACAGCAGCATTTAATTAATGTGCTTAGTTGCAGAAACAGGCACGACTGACATACATAGATTTGAGAACAAACACAATTAAGCACAGAACTGAACAGGTGGAAGCAGAAGTGCTTCGGTGTTTTAAGCAATAGCTTATTAATGGCCAGGATTGGACTCTCTGTGAGGAAATAAAGACGCTGTTCTGTAGTGGCATTTAAAAAAAAAAATTGTAAAAATTGCTCTCCATCTGAAGGAGCTTCCTTCTTTTATTGTGCATGAGCCCTTCCCAAGTCCACGCATTTTTATCACCACCTGTACCTTTTGCTTCTGTGACTTGTTCCTGACTGAAATATTTCTCTTCATCTTAAACATTGCATCAGATCTCAGTCTCTGTATAGAAATTGTGGAGATCACCTTGATCCAACTTTTAAAGTCCTATTGATATTTTATTTTCTCTGTATGGGTTTAGTAAAACACAAATTTAAAAAATGACTTTCTGATCAAGTTAATGTCCTATCATAAGAAATTGCCAAAGGGGCGGTGTGGCCTATTGGCTAAAGTCCTTACGTTGAACGTGCCAGGATCCCATATGGGCTCAGGTTCTAATCCTGGCAGCTCCACTTCCCATCCAGCTCCCTGCTTGTGGCCTGGGAAGGCAGTCCAGGACGGCCCAAATTCTTGGGACCCTGCCCCTGCATGGGAGACCTGTTCCTGGTACCCGGCTTCGGATTGGCACAGTACCAGCTGTTGAGGTCACTTGGGGAGTGAATCATCGGACAAAAGATCTTCCTCTCTGTCTCTCCTCCTCTCTGTATATGCGACTTTGTAATAAAAAGAAATATCTTGAAAAAAAATTGCCAAAGAAAATAAGATTTATGTATTCATTCGAAAGTCAGGAAGAGAGAGAGAGAAACCATCAGCCACTTCCAAATGACAGGAATAGTCAGGTCTGGACCAGATCAAATCAGGAGCCAGCAACTCTCTTCTGGGCCCACACATGGATGGCAGGGGTCCAAATATTTGGACCATTTTCCACTGCCTTCTCAGGTGCATCAGTAGGGAGCCAGATGAGCAGTGCAGCAGCCGGTGCTCCCATACACGATGCCAGCGTCACAGGTGGTGCTTAACTTGCTGTGCCAGGATAATTCTACAGATACCTAAATACACTATCAAAGGAAGAAGTATGTTGGTAGGGCTCTATTGTCTTAACATATTTTATTGAATTATGTAATACTCTCCCCCTTTCATCACTTATAAACTCTCCAAAGTGTGAGTCACACACTCTCATTACTTGTCATTTGTGTCATAATAGTCTTTGTACACTGAAGTAAATATGAAGTGTTCAAAAAATGATGGGTTGGCAAAAATATCTACATCCATTACTGGGATGACTTGTGCCTGCTAACATCTTTGTAGTAGTTACAACATACTATACACTTTCTTAAGGATGTGATAATCTCATGTAATTGTCACAATAGTCGTTATTCCCATTTTACAGATGGAGAAACTAAAACTTTGTGTGGAGATTTTTTGCTTACTGGGAATCCTTCAGAGAGCTCATGACAAAGTGAGAGAATGGGGGTAAGCATGGGATTGCCTGCTAGACAGTGAGAAAAATTCCTGCTTAGTGCACGAATCCTTTTATTTCTTACATGTGCCACCTGAGTGAGGACAGTGTATTTATCGAGCTTGCACATCTCATTGCTGGGCGCCACCAGGGATCTCTTTTTTTAGGATAGCTGTCCATCTGTTCTCCTCCAGGAGCTCCTGGATGCGTGCCACTGCCACTTGGCTGCTGGCTTCAAAAGAGCCTGAAACAGTGAGTTGCTCACACCAGGGAGAACAAACAGGCTCTTCTCCTTAAAGTGTTTGCGATTATCAGACCGTAATTAGAAATAGAGCCTTCTTTATACACATTGTGGCTCACAAGGAAAGGTTTTTCTGCTTACACAGTTTCTTTGCCTTGTTGTTTCATATGGTCATCAGGAAATAGGTCTATTGGCATAATCACCAGCTCTTGAATTGAGTGAGGAGAGCAGATTCCCCACCCCTCTCGGGTTTGCTGCACAGCTTGGGGTCACCCGCTGCCCTTTCTGAGCACTCAGTTTGTGTGTCATTGTAAGTTAAAGCTAGTGAGGCCATCTAACAGATGTTGCCTGTGAGAATCTTAGTACCTGCTATTAGTGCCTTAGGGGGGTGGGGAAAGACATAACCTAGAAATAAATAAGTCATCAGAGGAGACTATCAGTTTGTGTGTGTGTAATTTGGAGTTTGTTATCATTGTGAATGATGATATTGTTTGGGTGGTCTTAATGATGTTCAATTAGATGTTGGTCACTTTTGCTTTTTGTCTAATCATTTGGGATTTGAGTAAATGTTGGTTAATTCATGTGCCCCCACCTGCAAGGCAGAAGTTCAGCATTGATTAGACAGATGCCCTGGTTGTATGCTGTTGTTTAGGAAGTTGTAAAAAAAAAACTCCTAACGCTAAATCAATATGCTGCTAAAGTTCCTCTCCCCCCCCCCCCCAATAAATGTTTATGTTTTATTCCTTCAACTAAGTGAGAAAGATTGCTAGGGATTTCTGTGAGGTGACTGGTTCACAAAACTAGCTGTATCTCTAGAACGGTGTGCTCCTATGTTAACCACTCCAGGTGAGTGTAAATTATTCATGTGTATATCTTAGCTGAGGATAACTGGCTTAATAGAGGAGAAAGCATAATGGTTTGCATTGGAAAATTATCATCTTTAGTGACATGGGTAGAGAACTTTCCTCAGGGAATGTCTAAATTCTAATAAAGATTTCGAGGGATTTGAGACATTTATCCTCACAGTGTGAGAGTTAAAATATATCTACAGTCTAGGTATCTGAAATATGTACTGCCAAGCAGTTAGTGGTTCTGGCACCGGCAAGTTGAGTCACTAGGACATTTTCTGCTTTGACAGTTGTTTCTGACTCTGAATTCATGACAAATTCTGGTTAATTTTTTTTCCCACACATAGATATGCCCAGGATAATACCAGTGTTTATGAAATGATCAAGTTCACTACTTCAGAAGCTTCTGGGTTCTTTTTTTTTTTTTTCCTTCCCTTCCATGTAGCCTTTTGACCACGCCACCCTCTTCCTTATGTCTTCATGCTCACTTTTCCTATACTTTTGTGTCCCTGGAGCTGTTGTCCTGTGCATCATAATGAGTCACCTTCAGGCTCTGGATGAACTCATTCCTTCTCTTCTGCTTCAGTCATAACTGCCTTCTCTCTTGTTCCACTCAGATCTGGGTAACTGTTCATTTTTGTTTGTTTATTTGAAAGGTAGGGTAACACCATAGAGAAGGAAAATCAAGAGACAGCGTGTTCTTAGCGCCTCTTGGTTCTCTTCCCCACTGCCTTCAACATCTGGAGCTGGACCAGGTCAAAGCTGGGAGCCAAGAACTGCATCTAGGTTTCCCCAACAGCAATCAGGGAGTCAGATGCATGGCTATGGCCTGCTGTCTCTCAGGTGCATGAATGGGATATAGGCAGCCCACGCAGCACCTCGGCCTGTGGTACCACAATGCCCATCCTAGCTTCTCAACAGACTTACTTTCTTCTGTTCCAAGTAGTTTACAGCATCCCAGCTTTTTTAAAGTTCTTCTGAATTTAGTAGAATGTTGCTGCCAATATCTGTTTCCTGTGCCATGATAATAGACCTCCCTTGGCTTCTTCCTCTAATGTTCACCCCAGCTAATAACTCAACTCTGCTTCTCGTTTCTGCAATGAACCTGCCTCTTTGCTTAGTTTAATGACAGTGTCCTATCCCTGTTGTATTTACTGTTCCCAATTTGAGGTTGAAGTCACCTGCATGTGTTAGAATCTGAGATCTGTCCACTATTTAACCTGCTTGTGCTACAGTTTTCACCTTAGTAAAGCTGGGATAGTAATAGATACCTCATAGTGTTATTAAAATAATTTAAGCCTTTGACACAGTAGCATGCAACAAATATTAGCTATTATTTATTAACTGGGAGGGAGAGACTCAAGAGCATGCCCCTACATATATGTTTATTCCTACATACACAGAAATACATATACAGAGTCTTTAAGTTAATGGGAAATGTGTATTATGAAAGAACATACATATGGAGTTAAAATACTTTTGCACTGAGATGAACACCTTTAAACTCTGCTTTTCATAAATTTTTAATAAAAAGGCATTTATTTTAAAAGTTTTAAATTGTTATTTATTTGCGAAACAGCATGTGCATATGTGAGAGTGGGTTCCCATCTGCTGATTCTCTTTCTGAATGCTCACACCAGCAGTTATTGGGCTGGATTGAGTTGAGCTGAAGCCAAGAGATGTATATTCAGTTCACATCTGTGTGGGTAGTGGGCACTTGTCCCATCACTACTGTGTACTCCAGAGTTTGCATTGGTGGCAGCTGGAGTTTAGAAGTCAGAGTTGGTCAGTTACTCAGGTACTCTAAAACTGAGACCCAAATGTCCTATCCAGCAACATAACTGCTGGGCCAATGCCCACTTTCCCCTATCTCCATCCTCCCCTGAGTGTTTCAAAGTCCCTTTGTACATGTGTATTTGTGTGTATGTGCACATCAGCATGCACCTGTCTTTAGGAGAGTGAGTAAATACTTGTTTAAAAGATAAAAAACACAGAAAGGAACGATTTAGTAGAATGCTGACTAATGAGGCAAGAGTGTGAGTGCGTGCAAAAGCTGGGTCCCTGTGTCAGTTGTGTCTACATCCCTAGAAGGGCCTGGCATTACTGGTTTGGTCTTTGCTTAAGAACAGCAGAGTGCCATGTAGTTATATGGGTGTGTGCATTCTTTGGGTAATGATTGGGTGAGAGATAGGAAAATTTCAAAAGCTGGCACCTGCCTTCTCAACTACTGTAAGTAAGTGCATGGTAACTTAATAAAGAGGGAAGCGTGAAGGAAAATATCCTAAAAATGATCATGGCAGGCAACTGTTAGTCTAAATGTTACAAGCTTATGCATACCTCCTTTAACGCATAGTGTGTTTTTATTACAGTTACTCTATAGCATGAGTATCATTTAGTGGTTTTGTTTTTCCAGTTCTCTTGCTTGTATATATTCTGTTAAGTTATATAAACATGCTGAAGGAAATCCAGGTTTTATGTTGATGATTTATATTAAAAAGTGTTGACTGTAGATTTGGGGTATTACTTGCAAGTTAATCATTGATTCCTAACTTAGCAGAGTTGTTCAAGTAAAGTGTTTGTTTAGATTTAGAAAACAAATAATTTTAGAAAACAAAATGACATTAAAAAATAGGAAATATTTTAATATTCCTGTATTTGGTTGTGTATGTGTGTGTATATGCATGTGAATTTAATATTGGAGAATCCCGGAGTGTGTATGACTTGATTATACGTTTGTATAATGCCATTACTTAAATCTTCGAGGCCACTACTTCTGTAAGTATAAAAATTAATTTCTGTATTTTCATTTTACAACCTGTGTTATTTTAGGTAGTTTAATTAGTTGGTTTTGTAAAATTAAATTGTTAGAGACATTATGAGGGATGTCATGAAAACTCAGGAGGTGAGCAGAGTTTCATTTTTTCGTGTTTATAGCTTCTATTTTTTTCTCAAGTGTAGATTTATTCCTGGTGATACAAAGTGATGTTTTCTTTGGCAGCCACTATAAGCAAGTCTATGTGGAATTATGTAATGTCTGAAAAGTTATATTCATGATTAATTGGCCTATCCTAGAATGGCATTTGTGTATGTGGAATAAGTCGATCATGCTTTTATTTGGCAGTGAGTTAAAGAGCCCCTGCTCAGATTAAGTTACTCTATAGCTCATTTTGTCTGAGAATTTCATGTTTAGCTTCATGTTTTAAAAAGTGTAAAATGTAGCACTGAAGCCAAATATGTTGGAATTTGTATTGTAACCCCAGTTTTTTGGTAACTTCAAATGCGAGCTGTTCTGAGGATCATACCTTTGTTAGGAAAGAGCCACAAGATTTAAAACAGCAGCTTCATTATCACAATAGCTCTGAAAACTCAGTGGCTGTTTATTGAGCCAGTCATCACCCAAGGGTGGACTGTCCATTTTGTCAAATATTAGTGTAACAACAGTCTTCTAGATCTTTGCCCCAACAGATCAGATGCGATGAGTTATTTATTTATTTATCTTAACTGAAATTTACAGAACCTAGAAAGGAAGGCCTTTAAACAATTGCTTCCTCCTTTTTGGCAGCTTGAGACATGATGACATCTGTTACAATACTAGGACAGTTGGTCCTGGGTTTCCAGGGGTTTCCTGGGGGTTTTTGTGAGTCCTGCATCTGGACATCTAACCAACTGCACATTGAAAATATTTGGGGAAAAGCTGTGTCTGGAGTGAATATGTATACACTTTCTTTCCCTTGTCACTGTTCCTTCATAAATACAGTGTAACTATTTGCATAACATTTTCATTGTATTAGGTATTACAAATAATCTAGAGATGATTTAAACCATATATGAGGATGTGTGTGGGTTATGTACATATATTACATCTTTATATGGGCACCTCAGGGCTCCAGGTTGGGATACCTTCAGTGGTCTTGGATCAAATTCTTTGCGAGTCCTTAGGGACAGCCATAAAGTGGTGGTGAATCTGCTAACTACAGACAGGGTTTTACAGTGACCTGGAGCATGACAGTTGGGACAGTTCCATTAGCTTTCACATTTTTACAGCATGGTTTTTAAGTATGTACCCTATTGCATTTTAATGATTTAATGTTTACCTGAATAGTAGGTGTTTGCTCTTGGGGCTAGTGTAGTGGTGTAATGGTGTAGTGAATTAAGCTGCGATTTGCAGTGCCAGCTTCCCATATGGTTGTTGATTCAAGTCCCGGCTGTTTCGATTTCAATTCAACTCCTCCCTGCTATTGTGCTTGGGAAAGCAGTAGAGGATGGCCCAAGTGCTTGAGCCCCTGCATCCACATTTGAGTCTTGGATGAAGCTTCTGGCTCCTAGTTCCAACCTGGTCCAGCTCTGGCCATTGTAGCTATTTGAGGACTGAAAACAGTAGATGGAAGATATCCTTCTCTGTGTCTCTCCCGACTCTCTCTGCAATTCTGTCTTTCAAACAAATAAACCTAAAAAAAAAAAAAAGAAAGAATAAAAGATGGTTACTGCTATTAAATTTTGAAGTTTAAGGCATAAAATTTCTTTAAAATTTTTTTGTTTGTTTTTATTGAAAAGTCTGATTTACAGGGAGAAGGAGAGGCAGAGAGAAAGATCCTCCATCCACTGGTTCACTCTCCAAGTGGCCATGACAGCTAGAGCTAGAGCTAGAAGCCAGGAGCTTCTTCTGGGTCTCCCATGCAGGAGCAGGGTCCCAAGACTTTGGGCCGTCTTCGGCCTGCTTTCCCAGGCCACAAACAGGGAGCTGGATGGGAAGTGGAGCTGCCAGAATTAGAACCGGTGCCCATATGGGATCCGGGCGCGTGTAAGGCGAGGACTTTAGCTGTTAGGCCACTGCGCCGGGCCCACCAACATCTATGTGTTTACTGCTCAAATGTGTAGAACACAGATCAGTCCGATTAGTAATACTGGAGAGCTTGTTACAATGCATTTTCAGCTCCTATCCCAGTACCATTCAAGTAGCATCTACCTTTTAACAAGGTCTCCAGCTGCTTTGTTTGCTCATTGAAGTTAGAGAACCTCTGATCATCTCCCTGCCTCATCCTTCAAAACCATCCCCCAACATCCTGTTAATAATTTAGAGATGACTGCCAGCAGTGGACTACTAGCTGTATTAACAGTGAGCCAGGCCCTGAAAACAAACACAGGGCAGGTCATTCATTGCAAAGAGGAAGGGAGGGGGAAGAAAATCCATGCCTGTAAGACTGGCATTTACTTCTCTAAATGGATCTGTGTTCACTGGTTATTCTTTGATTCTTTGGATTGTTCTTTGTTGTGACACAGAATGTGAAAAGAATACTGACATTTATGGTCTGCGAAAAATTATCCATGACCTCATAACTTCCCAATGGAACTTATCAAGCTCACATGGAGACTTTCTTTGTAACAAATGCTCTCAAATGAAATAGCGTGCACCCTTATTATTTTCGCAGTGCACACATTGCTATCTCAATGCAGTCATGCTTTAATTATGTTTTCAATGCAAAGTTGTTACATTTGGTGTGGTGACACTGACAGATCATTGGGCAGGAGAGTGGTGTTCAGTTTACCCAGCTCTATGTCTGGACTACTGCTTTGCCTCTGTTAATTTGTTTTTTTTCCCCATGATTGTCAAGATGTAATGAGAATGCTGGTCTTTGATTATCTATGAGTTATAGGTGGTGGTGGTTGCACAACTTTATGTGTATTACCATATAGGAGATAAGGGAAATAAATTATTCCTTATATGTTTAAGACATGAATTGTGAGCCAATTTTTAAAAGAAAAATTAGAGTGGTTTGAAACATAGGTTTGCCTTCAAATGTGGTTGAATTTTAAATAATTAAATAGGCAAAAGAAACAAATTGATAAAAGAAGATGTTAGGAGTACACCATGGTACAATTTGTTCCATTTAAAAGTGACTATCTTTTTGTTCCCCAGCAATTACACATGTAGGAATTTATCCTTCAGGTCCATGTGTCCATAAAATGCCCTTATCTACATCTTTGTAGAAGTATAAAGAGTGGTAATTACCTCGATATGTGATATCAAGTGACTGGTATGGTTTGGTTTTTAAAGAAGCTTTTCTATATTTTCCTGCTGTGGATCTATTAATAGAAGCATCTCAGCATCCCTGGCATTGGAATACCTCAGAGACATGAGGGAGAGATTTATTCTCCGTTCTTTATGTCTTTTTAATACATGTAATTTTTAGAAAAATATGTATGTGATTATTTTTAAATGAACAAGATAATTAGCCCTTTCACTGAGAAGATACAACCTATTTGTGCTCAGTTATGTTCATGTGACCACCCTCTCCCACCCCCACGCACTTTAAAACATGTTTCTCCTTGAAGCTTGTACAGTTAAGATGCCCAAGTCATTTCCGACTGAAATAAAAATCTGTGTGGTATGGCTTGAGCACGTAACAATTAAAACAAAATTTTTGTTTTATTTCTTTATTTGCGAGGCAGATAGAGAAAGACCAAGAGAGCTGTCGTCTGCTACTTCATTCCTTAAATACCTGTAGTGGCTGGGGCTGGCCCAGGATCAGGCTGGAAGTGGGACATGCATGTAGGTCCACCAACTGAGCGGCAGAAACTCAGCTACCTGAGCCGTGTTCCACCTGCCATATGGCTCCAGTGCTTCGGTTTCTGCCAGCTGTACTGGAGACATGAGTGAAGCTCCTGGGTCCTGACTTGGCTATAGCCATTTTAGAAGTGAACCACCAGTGAAAGACCTCTCTGTCTTTCCCTCTGTATACTTCTAATTTTCAAATCAATAAGTCTTAAAAAAAAAAAAGTAAAAAGGAAAGGAAAAAGTTAACTGATGTGAAGGTAAGGATATGGGTATGTGCATGGTATTTTAATTTGTTCAAAAAAGATTGATTTTACTTACCCAAAAGGCAGAATGGCTCATTCCCCGAATGCCCACAACAGCCAGGCCTAGGCCAAGCTGAAGCTGGGAGCCTTGTATGTGGGTGGCAAGAACTCAAGGACTTGATCTATCTTCTCCTGGCTGGAGGCAGAGCAGCTGAGACTTGAACCAGTACTCCAAGCAGTAGCTCAACCCAGCATATCACAGCACTCAGCCTAAGATTTGTGCCTGTGTTCACGAGGAATGTTCCTTTGTTTCCTTTTCTTGCAATATCTTTGTTAAGTTTTGTAGATTAATGACAGTCTCATAAAATGAATTGGCATTTCCTCTACTATTTTTTTAAATTTTATTTTAAGACTTATTTTTATAAGAAAGGTACAATTACAGAGAGAGGCCAGAGGAGAGATCTTGGTTTACTCCCCAAAGCCAGGAGTTTCTTCCAGTGCTTCTTTGTGGGTCCAGAGACTCAAGCCCTTGAACTGTCCTCTGCTGCTTTCCCAGGAACATTAGCAGGGAGTTGGAAAGAAGTGGAGCAGCCAGGTCTTGAATCAGCACCTGTGTGGGATGCCAACACTGCAGCTTTACACGCTATACCAGAGTGTCATTCCTCTCTCCTATGTTCTCAAATAACTTATCTATCTTTTATAATACCTTTAAATGTTTCATATATTTTATCTGACTGCTGATTCACTCCCCAAATAGCTGCAGTGGCCAAGGCTGCACCAGTCTGAAGCCAGAGGCCAGAATTGTCCTTCAGGTCTCCCACCTGGGACAGGGCCTCTTTGCACCATCTTCCACTGCTTTCTCACGTATAGGGAGCTAAATGGACTCCCACAGTATCACAGATGCTCAGACATTAAATGGGAAATATGAACTTTATTCCCATAGATTAGAAAATTTACGTCAAAATGGACATTTCACTAATGGGCCAATTTACTAAAATGAACATAAGAAAAGGAATATTTATGAATAAACTAATTTTGTTAAAGAAAATGACTCATAATTTCAGTTAGTTTTGAATGTGGGCAACAGAGCAAGAACTGCAAATGCTGGCTCTCCCCACATGCCTGAAATGGCCAGGGCTGAACTGGGGCAGCTGATGGGTGCTGGGACTCAGTTTGGATCTCACACCGTGAGGCAGCATCCCAGTTATTTGAGTCCTCATCACTGCTTCTCTTGGTCTGCATCAGCAGGAAGCTGGAATCAGGAGGGGAAACTGGGAGCTGATCTTAGGTACTCCAGTCTGGAACATTTCTACTACTACTATTTTCTGATCCAGTTCCATAAGCTCTGGGATTTCCTCTCCCTTGAGCCCCTTCTCACTTATTTCCACTGTTGTTACAATAGTATACTCCCTCAAAAACAATCGTTAAGTCCACCATTCTGCTATTTAAGTGTATCCTGGCATTGTAGGTATGGCCAATGGCATACAGTCCAGCAAGCTATTGTCAAGATACATTTATAATAATTTCATTGATAGTCTATTTTTGATTTGGAAGTAGAGGTACATGCTGCTTTATATCTTCACATCTTGATATGATAGTCTATTATAATGTTCCTCTCGATGACTATATGCATGTTTACCTATATATCTATTGGTCTTGAAGTTGCAGGAAGGTTGCCTTCTATCAGAGAGAACATATGATATTTGTCCTTTTGGGATTGGCTTATTCCATTGAGCATAATGGGCTCTAGTGAGGGCCATTTTATTGCAAATGGTAGAATTTCGTTCTTTTTAGTAGTCCATGTAGTAGATGTGCCATAGTTTATTTATCCATTCATCTTTCAACAGGTACCTGGGTTATTTCCTTATTTTCACTATTGTAGTTTGTGTTGCTATAAATACAGTAGCATAGGTCATTTTCTCATATGCAGATTTCAGCATGGTTATCTTAATCAGTATCTTAACTGCTAAACCTACCTAATCTATAATTTAAAACCACCCTACAAATGATTCTAGGCCCAGATAACTTTACGAATTCATTAAGAGATTTAAGATAAATATGGCTCCAAATCTGAGTGTCTTAACTGCATGAGTTAGAAAATATTTGTTAATTAATTTTAGGATGCCAGAGAAGTTGTTATCAAAGACTTTGCAAGAAAGGAATGTTACAAGAGCTGTCAGTGCGAAGCAGAATGGCAGAGTGGGCTGTGAAATACAGCTGACCCAGCTCAGTCTTGGCTGCACGCCTTCTGACAGGGGGCACCTTAGGAAGTAGCAGCTTAACCCCTCTGAAGTTTGAGTTCCTGCTCTGTAAAATGGCATATAGTCATCGAGATGCCCACCTCAATGGGAGGTCATAAAGTGCCTGATACTTAAAGTTTTATAAACATAAATGCTATGAATGCTACCATTAAAAAAAAAAGAGCTGTCAGTGTCTCTTATTAAAATCCATTAAAAAGAAAAGTCGCCATTACTGGGGTGCAATTATTATATAATATTTTGTCCTCTTCAAGTTTGTAACCAATGTGTATATTCATATAATTGTCACAACAATTAAGTAACCAGATACCTGGGTTGTTCTGCCTTGTCAGGTGCATTAGCTGGAAGCTAAATCAGAAGTGAAATATTGGAGTTCCAGCCATCTCTCATATGGGCTGCAAGCATCCAAGTGGCTGCTTAACCCATTGTACAATAATGCCACAGGCACAAGAGGTGAAAGTTCTAATTGGGTGAACTTTTTTTTTTTTAAAGATTTATTTTTATTATTTTTCATTGGAAAGGCGGATATACAGAGAGGAGAGACAGAGAGGAAGATCTTCCATCCGATGATTCACTCCCCAAGTGAGCGCAACGGGCCGATACTATGCCGATCCGAAGCCAGGAGCCTCTTCCGGGTCTCCCACGCGGGTGCAGGGTCCCAAAGCTTTGGGCCGTCCTCGACTGCCTTCCCGGGCCACAGGCAGGGAGCTGGAAGGGAAGCAGGGCTGCCGGGATTAGAACCGGCGCCCATATGGGATCCCGGGCGTGCAAGGCGAGGACTTAACCACTTGCGCCACCGCGCCGGGCCCCGGGTGAACTTTTAAAGTACATATTTTCTCCATGTCCAAGTGGTATCCTAGTGTTTGTTTGCTGTTTATATGCTAAGAATAAATTTTACAAAATGATGATCAAGTACCAAGGATAAGAAATATCAGTTATCATCAACAAATGTTTACTACTACACATCTAAGTGCATGTGGATCTTTATTATGATAATAATTAAGATAAGCCAAGCAAGGACCCCTTCAAGTGCTCTTCCAGTGTGTTACACCTTGACCTGAATAGTATACAGGTTTTTACTGATCTCGCAGAAGTAATGAGCTTTCTTCTTCCTGTTGTAAACCCTTTGTAGCTTTGTGAGGACTTAAAATTCTTGGAAATTGAGCTTGAAGATCTTGCCTTGAGGGGGAAAGCCATCTGGTGTTTGTCTTCTTGCCCTCTCTGCAGTTTGAAGGGGTGAGGGAGAAGGGGAGATTGTGTTTTGGGTGGTTCCCACCCAGCCTGAAGTAATGAGTTAGCATTGGGAAACAGTCACAATCAAGCATTCCAAGCTCTGCCACAAAAAGCCACCTAGAGGTGGGTCTTCTACGGCAAGGAGCCCACCCTGAGAAAAGGTCAGAGCTTTTGACATTCAGACAGTACTTATCCTCTTCTCCTATTGCTTATGAATACAGTAATTGAAAGGGTCAGAGGTAGTGAGAAAATGAGGGAAACAAAAGCAAAAGGTCAAGGGTATGGAAATTCTGTATGCCAGATGGTTTGTGTGCCCTCAGGGCAATTGAGAATTAAGTGTGGTAATGGAATTATACTTCTTTTATTGGTTCTGTGAGGGCAAGCATTTGGAATACCAGTTATATCCTGCTTGGCATCCTTAGGGTGTTGAGTAAATAATATTAGTAACTTATTGAATAGTGTGTAGTTCTACACTGCCAGGTACATCCCTGAAGGCAGAGCATTCTGATGGAACTGGTGATGATACTGAGAAAGACAAATGTGCAACTTTTCTATCTTGTCAATAACCATCTACCAAGTCTTCTTTGCATTCTCCAACATGCAGATCTAATTAAATTCAATGTTGCCTGTGTCTCCTCTACAAAATTAGTGTAGGTTTTGTCTAGGCCAGATGAATAATGAAAAAATGGATCTTTGGTTCATTGTGCCTAGACAGGGTTGTAGGCACCATGTCTGGATTTAAATGGTTCTCTTGGGGTAACCACAGAAGCCAGCTGCCTTTTTCTGTAGCTGCTTTTGTTGGCCTTTCCTGTAAGTCGCTGTTACGCCCATTCTTTAAGCACTGTCACCGTGCTTACTTCCGAGTCAGATGAGTTACAATACAGAATTTTTGCCAACAGCACCATTTGCATGTTCAAGATCTTAGTCCCAGAGGTTTCATATTTATTTTGTTTTTCCTGATATCTTTAAAATAGAATTTCTGTTGACATCCATGTCAGTTTTCTCATCCCTCAGAGAGTACTGATCTCAAAGTTTGGTCCTGCTTCAGCCAAGGTTTTTGCAGCACTCAGGCTGTGGAGCAGTGGAGCATTTGAAGAGGTACTCGGTGATACTTTTTTTTTTTTAATAAAAGGCATCTCTAAATTTGAATGTGTCAATTTTTAAATTAAATTTTATTAGTTCTAGGATAGGGTTTATATTGCTAATATTTGACATGCTTGCTGAAGAGAATAGTTTGCAAATACTGAACAGACTTTTCGGCAACCATGTGTCGCATTACCAGCTGTGTTGAATCAGACTTTGATCCCTGTTGAAATGATACTTCTCTGTGATCCTAATGGCAGGAGTAGCTGAAGAGGGACTTTTAGATGAAATTTTGAAAGCTAGGTTCCTATCCAGACAAAGGGACACACAACTGTTACATTGTCCTCCCTCCTCCCCATATTCATAGGTTTCTGCTCACGCCTGCTTGCACCCCAAGAAGAACAAACAAGGTTGTTTTGTTAAATGCAGTGTGTGGGATTAAATTTGTTTCCTTCCAGTAGAATCACTTTTCTGATTAATCAGCACACTTATAAGTGGCGCACCTGCCTAATTAGAACAAGTTGTAGGACTTGAGGATATGAAGTGAGCATTTCAGTTAACTTCACACAACTGGTAACTGCTGTGGCTGATTCTGAGAAAGCCTATCCATCTATTTTGATACTCTCTTGTGGCTTAGATTTATTTATTCATTTATTTTAACTTCCGAATCTGCCTTTAATCATGGGAATTTCACAGTGTGTGGTCATTTGTAGTTTTAGTTTCTGAATTATTTTTTAAAAGATTTATTTATTTTATTGGACAGGCAGATGTATAGAGAGGAAGAGAAACAAGAAGATCTTCGGTCCAATGATTCACTCCCCAAGTGGCCGCAACGGCCGGTGCTGCACCGATCCAAAGCCAGGGGCCAGGAACTTCTTTCCGGGTCTCCCATGCAGGTGCAGGGTCCCAAGGCTTTGGCCCATCCTTGACTGCTTTCCCAGGCCATAAGCAGGGAGCTGGAAGGGAAGTGGAATTAGAAATGGCACTCATATGGGATCCTGGCACATGTAAGGCGAGGGCCTTAACCATTATGCTATCGCGCCGGGCCCTAGTTTCTGAATTATTTTCAAAGGAAGAAAAAAGTGGCATTTTATAGGTATAATGTTTTTATTTGAATATATGTGTTTTGGTAGTTTTTATTTTTGTGCTGAGACACTTAAAATACAGAGAACCCTCATCCTCATGACAAGGAGGTTAAATTACCGCAGTCACATTCAGAATCTCCATACATTAACAACAATAAATCCTTTTGCTCAGAGTAGTACAAAAGCTCAATCCACAGAGCCAGTGGGGATGATACAGTGAACACTTGCAGAATCAATTACCCAGAGATGTATAATGAACAGGGGAGGTGATACAATAAAAATCTATATAGTGAGAAAAAAATAAGGTAAAATTGTTGCTTGTATTAAGACTTACTGTAAATGCCCCTCCAATCATCTTCTAGAAGAAGATTAGTTAGCGTCTCATGTCTGAAATTATGATGGACTGGTAAGAACAGCCTCATAATAAAAAGAGTTCGTGAGTGTAGAGAAAATGGCGTCAGGTACATCTTAAACAGTTGTGTGTTCTGTCCCTGGAGGACCTGAAGTGGCCCCGGGGCTGCTGGGAGGCAGTGCTGGGCATTGAACCTCCCTGCTGGGGGCGCTGCACTGCCCGCAGTTACTGCTGCTGCCCTTGGGGGCAAGGATGCACTCAGGGAGATAAGGCGATTCAGACCCTGGCAGGAGCCTTCCCCACTGCTAGAGTGGGAATGTTGCTGAGGACTGTGTCTGGAACAGTTTGCTCTGAAAGAAAAATCCTTAGTGTCTGAGCAAGGAATGTCTCCCAATCAACAGTGCTACCCCCCACCCCCCTTTTAAGGCAACTATCAGTTGCGGTTGTGGGTTAAATGGCAAGAAACGATAAGTGCCAAATGGTGTGCCCAAGTGGAAAAAGAGAAAGAATGTTATATGTTACTCTTGAAACAACCAGACTGATTATCAGCCTCTGTGGTCGCAGTGCTGTCAGTTGGGCAGTGTGTGGACAGTGATGCATTACCAGTAATAAAGTCCCGGAGTTCCTGGAAGTCCAGTCTGCGCTCTTGTTACGGTCTGTCACTCGTTGCAGTATACTTACGGTACGCAACCTCTTTGCTTGTTGTCTTTGTGTTTGTATTTCTTTTTTTAGATTTATCTATTTGCATTGGAAAGGCAGATATACAGAGAGGAGGAAAGACAAAGAGGAAGATCTTCCATCAGATGCTTCCCTCCCTAAGCAGCCACAATAGCTGGAGCTGAGCCAATCTGAAGCCAGGAGCCAGGAGTCTCTTCCAGGTCTCCCATGCAGGTGCAGGGTCTTAAGGCTTTGGGCCGTCCTAGACTGCTTTCCCAGGCCACAAGCAGGGAGCTGGATGGGAAGTGAAGCAGCTGGGATACGAACCAGTGCCCTTATGGGATCCCAGCAGATGCAAGGCAAGGATTTAGCCACTAGGCTACTATGTCAGGCCCTGTTTTTCTTTCTAAAGAGGGAAATGAGAGGTAGAGGTGGGAGAGTGGCACCCCAGCTAGGTACTGGCAACTAGTCATGCCCAAATCTGTTTTATATACAACACATACAATTACTGAATGAGCCATTACAATTAGTGTTTGTGGTGAGATAATTTTCTTGCCAGCTGGTTGAGTCTTTTCCTATCTTGTCAGATAATGCCCTGGGATATATATATAACAACCCAAATGTAATTGATTGTGTTGTATCATAATAAAGCAAGCCTTCAGATGAGACAGCAATGAAATCTAATCCACCTTGCTTCGTTGGTTACTTAACATGTCATATTGTGGTCATTAAGAAATAAGAAAAAAGGATAATTGTCAGTTTTGGTGGGGAGGTCTTGAGCTGAAGGGACTGTTTTCCATCCTCAGAGCAGTTTGCTCATTTGTTTATTCAACGAATGCACGTTGACACTGCGGCTGTAGCAGTGAACAGAGCCTCTGCCCTCGTGATGGAGCTTATGGTTTAGTAAGGGAAACAGTATAGACAAATGATAAATGATGTAACAGATACTGATGTATATGAAAACAGGCAGAGCAAGGAATGGAGATTAACAGTGCTGCTGGCGGGCTACAGTTTCAGGGAGGTTGGTCCTATTTAAGCAGCCTCTCAGTAAGACAGTGTCAGAATCACGCTGCCAGCGAAATGAAAGACAAACCATGCGGGAAGCAAAAGCGAATGGGCTGCAGTCAGCAGGTTAGGATACCTCTTAATAGCCGTGTGACCGTGGGGAAGTATTTAACTTACCTATAAAATTGAGGCAAAAGAAGCTGCCAGCGCTTTTCTCACAGGATTTGCACTGGGAACAAGTGAGGCACCAAGAAGTAAAGCATTACCTGAATTTCAGATTTCGGCACAATATGACGATGGGTTGCTGGCTGAAGGGATGTAGATCTGTATAACAGTCCTTCCACACAACTTGTTTTTTAGGTATGAGCCAAAGTGTAGACATTCTCTAGTGAGGAGCTGTTTGACACTTGGGGGTTATGGGTTTATGTTTATCCTTGTTAGCTTCATGGTAGTGTTTATTAAACATTTTATATTCGTTGCTTTTCCTGCTTTAATTTTTTTTTCCATTTTCCTTTTAGGCCTCTTGGCTCTCCGTTGAGACATTTTTCTAGCCTATTGCTCTATTCTTTGTGAATCCTTTTAAATGTTTATTCATTTTTGTTTACTTAAGAGGTGGAGAAAGATCTTCCATCTGTGGGTTCACTCTGTGAATGTCTGTAATAGCGCAGCTTGGGCCAAGCAGAAGCCAGCAGTCAAGAACTCCATCCAAACCACCACCTAAACGACAGGGAGTCATTCCTTGAGTCATCGCCTACTCTCTCCCAGGGTCACTCGAACAGGAAGCGAGGTTAGAAGGAGACTAGAACCAGACCCTTGGATATAGGATTCAGGCATTCCAGGCAGCTGCTTAACCCTCTATATCATAATGCTCTCCCCAAGTTAAATGTTTGAATTCCCTAGGATTATTATTTATGACATGGACTCAGAGAATCAGTGTTTTAAAGAATAACTGTCAACTTGAAAATGATTCATTTGTGTAGATGTTTATTAAGGACTTGAAGTTGTTTGGTCTCTCTGTTTTTGTAGCCAGAAAGAATTTTGTATTAATTGTAAGAATATTTGAAAAGAACTTCATGGTTTTACAAATACTTTCCATACTCATTTTACATTTGAACTTTAGGGACCCTCAACCTGGGCAGTATAGACACAGGTGAGGAGGTGTGAGGCTTGGAGAGTAGAGAGTCAAGCCTGATCTTCCTATAATGCAAGTATGTATGAGTGTGTGAGTGACAAGCGCTAAATTGGTTTGTTGCTAACACCTAGAATTACTAAATTTAAGAAATAGTTTAATGATTTAAATGAAGTTGGAGATAACTCAAGGCAGACTGACTCATAAGGGATTGTGGAAAAGAGGTATTAGGTTGATCACTGTAAGCAGAGACCATAGAAATATCCTATAAAACTCCTCTTTTAATCATTAGCCGGAAGAGGATGCCAACCTGGCCCTGATAGAGTGCATAGTGCTACTGTTTGGTTTTTGTTAGTCTGGTTTCTTGCGATAATAAGATTTAAGAGATTTCTTTGAAGACATAAGCAAAACAAACTTTTGAAGATTTATTTTTTTATCTTTATTTATTTTGGAAAGACAGATTTACAGAGAGAAGGAAAGACGGAGACAAAATCCTCGCATCCATTGGTTCACTCCCCAAGTCGCTCCAACAGCTGGACCTGAGCTGATCTGAAGCCAGGAGGCAGGAGCGTCTTCAGTTATCCCACACAGGTTTAGGATCCCAAAACTTTGGGCCATCCTCTACTGCTTTCCCAGGCCACAAGCAGGAAGGTGGATAGAAGTGGAGTACCCGGAATATAAACCAATGCCGGGCCTGACAATAAAACTTTTAAAAAATGTATTATTGGCAGCCTGACATGGTTGTCTAGTGGCTAGAGTCCTTGCCTTGCATGCTCCAGGATCCCATATGGTCACCGGTTCTAATCCCTGCAGCCCAGCTTCCCATCCAGCTCCCTGCTTGTGGCCTGGGATGGCAGTCAAGGATGGCCCCAAAGCCTTGGGACCCTGCACCCACGTGGGACACCGGAATAGGCTCCAGACCTCTGGGTTCAGCTTGTCTCAGCTCCGGGTGTTGCAGCCACTTAAGGAGTGAATCATCTGACAGATCTTCTCTGTCTCTCCTCCTCTCTGTATATCTGACTTTCCAATAAAGATAAAATAAATAGTTTTTAAAAATGTATTATTGGGTTGGGCGTGTTCATATCTTGTATCACAGTTCCTAGACTCAAATCCTGGCTCGATTGCCATTTCCACTGGGGAAGGTGAGCTGGTACTCTGTTGAGTTGTCACCATCCTGATGAGGCCTGTCGGGTTTCTCCTTGATCTTTTCTGATTATGTGGGCCTCTTTCACCTCCAAAATAAGGCATACCACACATGCTGTGGGATTCCACTCAGATGAGTGCCTGCACCAGTCAAGCACACAGAGAACAGGGTGAAGAACAGACATTGCCTAGGACTGGGGAAATGGTAAGTGGGGAATCCCAACAGTTTCTTCAAGCATCAGTAGTGTGTACTTCCTTTGCTGAGTTACAATATTTTGAAAAAATTTTTTTTTTAGTTTCTTACACTATTTGAACCATGACTGAGATGGTTCTACATGCTGTGAATGACTAAAAGGTCTATTAAATCTTTCTTAATTTGTTGGTTCATCTTTCTTGCGTTTCCTCATTGTTTCTCCCTTTTAATTTATTTGTTGAAGAAACGGGGCCATTTATCTTCTAGAAGTTTGGTAAAGACATTTCCCTGGTCTACAGACCATTCCGGTCCTCTGTATTTCAAGTGAATCAGTAATTGGATTGAGACACTGGGTTTTATGAATGCTTACTTTTCTTAGAATGAGTTTGATTCAAGATGCCTTTTGAGAGTGCAGAGGTGGGTACTATGTTTTGTTCAGTTTTTCTGTTTTGAAAAGCTATGAAGAAGCAATGCAAAAAAAAAAAAAGTACTATAATAAACACCCACAACCACTTATTAACATTGTATCGTATTTGCTTCCTCTTGCCTTCTGCACAGACTCTCACACACAGACACACATAGGTTCCAGGAATTGTCACACTTTACATCTAAATATTTCAGCAGATATCTGTCATGATCCCTCAAGAAATTTGTATGTGTTTACCTGATTTATGGTCTAATATTTAATGCATAGTTCCATAATTACCCTAATAACATGTTTTATAGATAGGAGTATTTTTTAAAAATGTGCCAAGATTTCATGACAGTTTATTTGCCCGGCTTGCTTCCTTGCTTTTACATGGCATGCACATGTTAAATAGATTTGTTTAGCCAATAATCTGTCTTCTGTCCATTCTATACATGAAAAGCAGAGTGACATGGAAGGAAGGAGAGAAGAGGGGAAGAAGAGAGAGAAGTCCATTTGCTGTCCTGGTGACTTACTCCCTAAAAAGTCACGGTAGTTGGGGCTTGCCTGGGCTGAGGCAGGTGCCAGGAACTCCATCGTGGTCTTCCACATGATTGTCAAGGGCCCAAGCACTTGGTCGATTTTCATTGCCTTCCTAGGTGCTTTTGCAGGAAGCTGGATCAGAACCAGAACAGCCAGGATTCAAACCAGCATTCTGACATGGCATGTAGGCATGGAAAGTAACCGTGGCGGCCCCAACACTGACTTGTTTTGAGAGTCCAAGCAAGTTGTTTTACAAAATGTCCTCAGTTTGGTTTTCCCTGACTCCTTGTGATTATTAACCATAGACCAGTAAGCATCCAGGAATGAAGTGTACAACAGGGAGTCCTTTGGGAGAAGCACACAGTGATAATCTGTCCTGTATTGATTGGTTAAGAAAGTGTCTACCAGGTTTCTGCATTGAAAAGGTACCTTTTCCCCACTATGATGAATAATTTGTGTAATGTTAATTATCACCTTTTTAGCAGTTTGGAAAGCATTGCCAAGAGATTATGAACACATTAGTAAGCAGTTATTGTCACTGATGAAAATGTGTTTTAAACACTTGTTTTCCTAAGAGAAGAAGAGAATGAAGATAGCAAAGCTGAGAGATGAGCCCTAGTGTAAACAGACTTTGTGTGTGTTATCTCTTCATTTGATCCTGTGTAACTTAAGAGTAGTCAGTTACCTTTGGAGCAGACCCGTCCCACATTAGAATCCCTTGGTTGCAGTCCCAGCTCTGGCTCCCGGCTCAAGTCTCTGGAAGGCAGTGGTGATTCATAGTTCTAGTAGTTGGGCTTGTGCCACGATGAGGGAGACCTGGATTGAATCCCCAGCTCCTGGCCCAGTTTATGACTTTCTTAGATACTCAGTTATGGAGACAATGCAAATAAACTCATGCTTAGAATTGGTTATGTTGATATGAAAAATGTGACCAACAGGTCAGATGCCTCTTTGAGATTTCAAAGAAAAGATTTAGACATTTAGAGATTTGGGGTTCTATTTTCAAACACCTTACTTAAATTTTATTTGTGTGTGGTAGACTTGTGTAGATTCGACTAGTCATTTATTCAAACCTCTTTCTGACTATAATCCACTTTACTTTATTGCAAGGGATTATTTTTCTTAAAACAGTTTATATGTAGTCTGATGGAAAGTTAGTGAATTGCAATATTTCTGTGACCCATTTACATACATTACTGTAAAAGTTTCATTTCATACAAGTGTCAATTTTTTAAAGTTAATTAGACTTGGCTACACTGAGGTTAGCAAAAAGTGCTTTGAGTTATCAATAATTCAGGAGGCCAGACATTTCTGTATAATGCTATGGTTTTATAGAGTATTGTGAGATAGTTATCCTTAAAATAAATGGGTGAGGGCATACATCAGTTTGGTAGGGTTCACTTGAATGCAGCGTGAAGTGATAGCATCTATGCTTCCTATTATTGGGCAGAGTGTGGGACCATCAGTCTTTCTGGCCATGAACTACTAGCAACCTTTGTCCTTTGTGTTACCTTTAGTTAAAAACAAAAAATGAGCATGAATGCTGGCTGATAGCCATGTCTCTGTTACAGCTCCAAATTCATCTGGGAAAGAAAAAATGGGATTACAGATCTGGATATGTTTCATCGCATGAATGATATGTGACATTTTGTCAATTATTTATCATTGCAAGGGATGGCAGCAATGGCTTAAACATTGTTATATCAAATGAAAGCAGGAATCCCATTAGTACAAGGACTGGGTTTTAGCTGGAATCTATCAGGGGAATGTTGTCACTTTAAAACCAGATTGTTCTTTTAATTGCTATTTAAAGGAACAAAAGTGTTCCCAAGGTACTGCAGTTGAACAGTTGCATGTAATAACTGTGGATCCATAATTATGCAGGGCTGATTATCTGGTATTTAAAAACGGTGGCTGGAGTCAGTGACCAATTTGTTGTAGCTTGTCTTTTGGTTTTCCTTGTGCAGAATGTTTTATGCTCTGCTTTTTTAACTAGGACCACAAAAATACATGCATAGCTATCTCAGGAGGTAAAAACTGTGTATATTTAAAAAACAAATTAAGCTGAAAATAAGTGAATGCTCACCCTTTAAGATGAAATTAAGTCACATTACATAATTTTGCAAATGTTTGGTCAAAAGATGAATTTTTTATTTTGATGAGGTATTGCAGGGAGCTGAGACATTTGTTGGAGTAATTTGCAATAGTATGTTGAAAATTTAAATGTTAGTATATTTAAAAATTTGCTGAGCATATATTTGGAGTGCCTATTATGTGCTACTCAGTCTTAACACATTTGGTATACAGTGGCTGGACATGCGTGTGTTCTATGCTGATACATATTTAGAGAATTAGGCCTAGCAGAAGCTTTTTTTTAACTTTATAGACATTTGTAAGTATGTCATCTCACCTTGCTCTGAGATTTTAATTCATAAGATTCACATATAAAGACATCAGAGTAACGTGTGAAGGCTTAGAATATACAATACATTTTTACTTTTTATTCAGTTTTGGCTGTTTAAAATAATGTGACCAGATCTGTAGGTACAGTCAATCATATAGATGGGAATACTGGCCTTACCATTCCTAGTAAATAGCAGTGGAGACACTGAAATGTATGTAGATTTATACATGGGTAAGAGCGATTTCCAGGACAGTTTCAGGGTTTGGGGAGGGTGGTTTCGTTTATAGTGTGGGAATTTGTAAAAGGTGGATGTTTTATCTCCTTTGCGTTGGATGGTGTAGTTCATCTTTGGCAGCTGTGGTACAGACGGGCCCTGGTAATAAATAGTCTCTTATCTTTTCCAATAGATAATTCCATAGAGTTGTGTTTCATTGATTTTATTTCTTTTATGTTACTTAAGAGCATACTGGTATTTCGTGTCAAATATTTAATGAAGTAACCAGCATTACATAGAGTTTAGTTAAATAATTACCTTCACTGGATGGTATTCATAGACTGTAATATTAATAGATGAATCAATTTATTAGGAACATATAGATTATGGGAAGAATTAGGATTGCAAATGAATCCTTAATATTCATAATATAAAATATATAATACATAAAGGTCTTGGATTTCATTGATTTATTAAAACTTCTGAGTTTTATATTAAATAATATCAAAGTGCGAGGACATAATACTCCACTGATAATTATTCAGCCAATATTGTCATAATTTTAAGAGATTTTTCATTAGCAGAAAATGGTATTTGAATATATAGTTTAGTAGGTTTTCTTGGCTAATGAAACATGTAAGAACTTTCCCATTTTACTGTAATTTTTCATTTTGAAATGAAAGTTAACAAAGTTTTTTTTGTTTTCATTTTGCCACAGCCCCGTGCCGATCCCATTCCAATATGTAGCTTCTGTTTGGGCACTAAAGAATCAAATCGTGAAAAGAAACCAGAAGAACTCCTATCTTGTGCAGATTGTGGCAGTAGCGGTAAGTAGTGGTTTTGTGGGTGCAGTGGACAGCGACTTCCTGCCTATTATAGCAGTCACAGCTTCAAGTTGTGTTTGTGTCTGTCAAAACCTCATGGCTTTTGCTATTTAAAGTAATTATTTGGTAATAGTGTATGTGTTAAATGTAAAAGAAACAGAGGAAAGAGTATATTCGCACTGACATACGGATATTGTGTTATATATCACTGTGTTAATGTTTATAATTAAACCTTGATATAATACTAACATTGGCAGCTCAGTGTGGAGAACTGCACTGTTGGCAAAGTTACTGAAGAGAACTCAATTTCAAACTAAATTCAATAGGAGTCGCTTTGGTTTTCTCTGGAACTTGAAGTCAGATCTTTGAGCTGTCTTCTGCTGAGTGTTTAAGGTCATGACACCTACTGGTGAAATGCAGTATTACAGCCCAGCTCTTCATTGCTTGGAATGGTAGGCAGTCCAGCTTTCTGGATATCACAGTGATAAAATCAAGAAACCATGAGGCATGGAAGAAATTCCCTTTGCACGGAATAACAGCAGAAAAGGGTGGTATGTGCAGAAGTTACATCGAGACCAGGGATTTGCTGGGAAAACCATTGGTAAATTGTAGTACCCAAATGCTGTCAAAGTTGATCTCACCTTTGGGCAAATGTCACCTGTCCCTTTCTTACCATAAAATTTGAATTCCATAATTCAGTTTTATGATGGAAACTGAAAGGCAGGTTGTGCTTACGTTTAAAAAAATTGTTGGTCTGCCTTTCTGGTAAGCATGGAATAATTGCTCAGGTGAAAACACGCACACACACGCACGCACTGACAGATTGGGAAGTTGTTATCAGATTTTTAAAAATTAATCATGTCTTGTTAAACTTTTTTTCTCCCAGCCTAATAAAGCTTTTCCCCCTAAAAGTTGTTTGGAAGTTGATATCTGAGTATGGGTACTTATCCGTATGTGTTTGTAGTTATCTTAACATACAACAAACCTGCACAGCACTGGGGTGTGTTCTTATTGAGCCAGTTGTGTGGAGTGATGAATAAGAGGAAACTTAAGAGCCAATCCTGGTTCAGTTCCTTTGTGCTGGGTTACTTCCATAGTCATTCTAAGCCTCAGTTTCCTATTTAGGGAATTGGGTTTTATGGGAATTAAGTGAGAGAACACACACACACACACACACACACACACACACACACACACGCGCGCGCGCACACGCTCAGTGCAGAGTCCATAGGTGTGACAGGTATGCTGTAAATGCCAACCATTGTTGTGATTTGGCATGTATGGTGTTGTCCTTGATTGCTACAAGTAATTTAAAAATCTTATCACCACATGCGATAGCAGATTGATGTTGGATTGGGGAAATGTTTCACACTGAGGAATGTCAGTGTTGTGTAATAACTGTTACTCCACTCCTTAGCCCCCTTGTGATTCAGCAGCTTTCAGGACTTTGCCAGGAGGAGAGAGAGACTTCGAAATCAGACTTTTCAAACGCTGCCTGAAAAATGCATTCTGACAGTCTTTTTGATGGGCTCCACAGATTTCATTAAAGTTCTTTTACCTGGCCCGTGGTATCATGGATAGTGACAAAAGGGCATGGAAACATTATCTGTATGTTCAGTTTAATAAATTTCAGCCCTGCCATTTCCCTATTTTATGCTGCTGAGGTAGTGCCTCCCTCATCAGTTCTCACTCTACACTTACTTTCGGGTTTTCTCAGAGGCTCATTCTTAATGAATTACTCTTTTGTGTAACTACTACCTGATAAGTTTAGTGGTGTTCTTGTGTCTACGGTTTACTTTGTGGTTTTTAAGGTGGTACTTTAAAAATACCCTTCGCTGATTTATTTCTTGAAGATGTGTTTATCTGAGTACCTTGACAAATTCAAGATACTTAGATATGGAAAGAAATGTTCCCCTCATATACTCTTTACCTCTGGTGCTACCCTTAATTGAGTTGATAAGAAATTCGAGATCATTATCTTCCAGTTCTTAAATTCAAGACTTCCTTCACTAGGGATAAAGACTTAATTTCTCAGCAGGCACATCTTAGATTTTCTGCTGTAATCAGTCTCCCCTGGTCTTTCCCGAGTTGAAGACCTGCCAGAGGGGAGGTTTCATCTCCTTTACCCCTTGAAGTCACTGGAAATTTCCTTCCCCTGAGATTCCTTACTCAGTACTTTTTCAGGGTCAGCTTAGTGGTACAAAAACAGTGTTACTTTTTCCTCTCTCTCTCTTTTTTAAAATACCCTATTGTTTTCTCCTTTAAACAGTGGAGACTAGATGGAAAATACTGTCTAGAGGGCAATGTAGCTGGAATCATTTTGTGAGCCATTCTTCCTCTCAGGTGGAAAGGTCCAGAGGTGCTGGAGTTAAGGAATGTAGGGGCTAGGCAGAAATTCAAGCTCTGAGCACACCTCTTCCCCTGGCAACACCCCCAGATCCCCTCTGTTGTTGGTAGCTAAGCAGGATCAGACCAGGATAGTACTTGGAAGGGAGAGATTCAAACCCTGGGATCATCATGACCCTTTATGATAGAGGGTGCCCAGGAATGCTTCACAGTCGGACCTAGCTTATATGTGCTTCTACTAGCTTGGATGTTGCTACTTCAGGAAAAAAGACAAAAAAAAAAAAAAAAAAACAAACTCTTTGACTCAAAAAAAAAAAAAAAAAAAAACACCCACCGAAATATTTATTCATCCGTTTGAAAGGCAGAGTAACAGAGAAATGTTCAATCCATGATTCACTCCAAATGACCACGTCAATCAGGGCTTGGCCAGGCTACAGATCCAGTAGCTTAGAACTTATCTAGGTCTCCTATGTGGGTGGCAGGGGCCTGTGTGCTTGGGCCAATTTCTCGGGCTCTCCCAGGCACATTAGCTGAAAACCGAGTGGAAAGTAGAGCAGCTAGGGCTTCTATGGGATGCAGGCGTTGTTAAATGGCAGCTTAAACTTCCATGCAGGCCCCAAAACTGTGGTTCCTTAGAGAAGTGGTTTGTAGGTATTTATTTCGTCTATTTGATCAGATTGAATGTACTTTTTTTGGTTGCAGTTCTTCCAGTTAATGGGTGAAAATAAGATGTAGTTTGCTCTAGGGAGCTTAGGGATCCTTGTAGTGCTAATGCTTGGTTGTGGCACAGTGGTGTAATAGGGAGACAAAAGTGTAACCTACCAGCCTGCTTCACCAGTGCCCTCTGTCTGCGGTGGGATCCTTCTCGGTGCAGGCCAGAAGCTCATGTGGAAATTACAGAGAAGCTTGAACCCTTGGTTAACCTTGTAGACATGGCTGCTTTCTCACACCCAGAAGAGTCTGTCAGTCTTGAATTGACACTGTGTACAGTGATCAAAGGAATCACTAACACAAGATGTTTATGTGGAGGAAAAAAATACCCTTCCCTGTGTAAAAGCAGAAGGAAATATAGACGACAACTCATACGGAGGAGCACCATTCTGAAATGTGTTTCCCATATGTGTCCGGCGCTTTTTAGTCTTCTCCATCTCAAGTACCATTTGTGTGATGTCACACGTAGACTCAGCTTAGATTTCATAGACATGAGTAATAAATGATTCCTTCTGCTTACATCATAGAGTAAAGCCAATTAGAAAAAAAATTTTTAAAAAAGGCTCAGTGCTGCAAATGAACAGTTGTTTCTTTAATATCATTTTATGCTCAGGTTTTTTTTTTTCCAAGAAAACTGTTGAAGCATGCCTATATGTATGTAGTAAAAATGTGAGAGGTGAAGCCCGCAGCGTAGGGAGGCCCGTGCATGGTCTGCTGAGCACAGTGTTGCAGTTCTGTTGCTTGTCCGCCACACAGCTGCAGTTTTCCTGATATGTTCAGACCAGAGGGTAGAGTCTGCAGCTTGTATCCACAGAGCAGTAGTGCGGACGAGTTAGTGATTTGAAGATGATTACTAGCTGTAAAATGTGAGACAAACTTAAAGGATTATGATAATAACCATTAGTGCGGATGTGGAAATCCTTGGGTAGTCCTCAGGTCTGTGGAAATGTTGAGGCGAGGAAGTGATTTTACTTGACTTTCATGGATCAGCCTACTTTGGAATTAACACTGTTATACTCTCTTTGCCTCATTAAGACCAAATTATCTTTAATTAGCTTCACATAAGTATTAGATATTACACCAAATGAAATTTTGTGTCTGCTGCTCAGATTGCTGGGTGGTTAAATTTTACTTACAGATGAGTTGTGTGCATGTGTGTTTTCAAATTAGCAAATCTAAGATAAGTGTACAGTTCAAAATTACAGCATCATTCTAAGTGGAAGCTCATTGAAATGGGAGACAGAAGGAAGACTGCCGGGGTGCAGCTGGTAAAGTGAGAAAATCCTTTGTACAGTGTGGGAGCAAGAGCAGTGGGACAGAATATCACCCTGCCCTTAGGAGCTGCAAGTCCTCCCTGGATGCGTCAGTGTTCATTGCGGACAAAACTTTGGTGGCTCCTGTTCTTTTTGGAGTGTGTAGATACAGGATATAGGAGAAAGATTTGTACGTCTCTCTCTCTCTCTCTCTTCCTTTTAAATTTAGAATGCTTTGAGTTAATAATATCAGTGCCCAAATACTCCTTATCCTTTATCTCCTATTAACATCTCATATTGGAGTATTTGGCAGATTAATGATTTACACCCAACTTACTCTATTTTTTTTCTCCCACCTCTCCAGCCTGTAGTAATCAACTTTTTGTGTTCAGATTGAAGGGTTTTTATTAGTTTTAATGTTAGCTCCATATACATACAAAGCAGAACCTGTGATATTAGCCTTTCCATATCAAGTTAATTTTATTCAACAGCGAAGACCTCCAGTTCCACCTGTTTCATGCAAATGGCAGAATTTTGCTTTGTTTTGTTTTTTAAATTTGAGTAGTATTCCACAGTGTGTATGCACCACATTGTCTCTATCCATTCATGTGACAACACCTTGATTGAGTCTATATTTTGGCTATTGTGAAAAATGCAATTATAAGCATAGTAAAGCGTGTATCTCTTTTGTACAAGTTCAAGCCTTTTGAGTAGAAATCTAGTAGTGGGATTGCTGAATCCTATGGCATGTCAATATCTAGTTTGTAGGAAATCCCTATAGTACTTTCCATAGAAACTGCACACTCCCGTCATGGTGCATTCTCACTGGCGTTTGCTGCTCCCTCATTTGGGGCGTTGCTGGTCCCACAGTGATGAGGTGATATCTCATTGTGGGTTTGGTTTGCATGCCTTTGTGTATAGTGATAGTGAGCCTTTTTTTTTCCCCATGTGTTTATTGGCCACTTGTGTTTCTTTGAGAACTGTCATTTCAGGTCCTTTTGCCCATTTCTTAACTGGAATGATGGTTTTTTTAATTTAGTTTTTAAATTTGCTGATATGAAATCTTTTTAAAAATTTTGTTGACATATTCTTATATCAATCCTTTGTTAGACAAATAACTTGCAATATTTTTTCCCAATCTATGAGCTAACTCTTCACTCTTTTGATTGTTTGATTTTTTTGGGGGGGCTGTGCAGAAATGTCTGAGTTTGACATTATCCCGTTTGTCTAGTTTGAGGGTCTTGTGGAATAATTCATCACCTCCACCAACATTTTGAAGTGTTTCTCACATTTTCTTCTAGCATATTCATAGTTTACAGTCTTATATTTAGGCTTTTGGTCCATTTTATATTGATTTTTGTTTATGGTGAGAGATTCTAATTTCATTCTTCTCCCCTAATTTAACAGTGACTCTGTATCAAGAAATCTAATGCTTTGAGCCAACACCTTTAAGAAATAAAGATTTATTTACATATTTGAAAGGCAGAGCTACAGAGATGAGGAAGGAGAGATTTTTCATCTGTTGGCTTACTCTCTAATTGACCGCACTGGCCAAGGTTAAGCCATGAGCTTCCTCAGGATCTCCCACATGGATGGCAAGCACTTGAGCTGTCTTCGTGCTGCTTTTCCAGGCTTGTCAGAGGGGGCTGAATTGGAAGTGGAGCAGCACATATGGGATACTCATGTCATAAGCACTGTAATGCAGGCTCCTGGCCAACACCTTTCACTTGACACTGATCCCCTCTACCGTCTTTGATAGACAATATTCTCTTTGGTTCTCTGACGCTACGTTCTCTGTGCTTTGGCCCTGACATCCTTTTACATCTTTTGTTGGTTCCTTATAGCATCTCTGTAGCCCAAGTATTTCTGCAGGCTTTTGTTCTTGACCTTTTGTTTCTTGTTTCCTCCCTTTTAGCTTCTAAGCTCCCGAACCTTAGATATATATATGCTTGTAGAACCTTTCCCTGTGTCCTTCCCCATGATTTCTCAAATTTATTTTCTAAAACAGCTTATCGACTGCACATTGCTTCCTCCACTCAAAAAAGGAACCGTGCAGTAACAACGAAAATTCTGATAAACAAGCAATGCCCTGCTTGTTAGGATTTCAGCAAATGTACACCATTGGCACTCAGTTGCACAAATGGAAACGTACAGCTAGCATTGGTTCTGTTCCCTCATACAAAGATTCGGCAAAACCACGCTGATGCAAACAGATGCAAACATCTGCACCAAACCCATTTGGATTTGCTGTAACAAGAACCTCAATCTAATCTTAACCCTCTTCGCTTTTTTCTATTTTTCAACCTAAAATAGCTTTTAAAATTATAAATGTGACTACAAAATTTTTCACTAGATTTAGGAAGACTAAATTCTTTTTTAAAAATTCATTTACTTGAAAATACATAGAGACCTTCCATCTGATAATTTATATCCCCAATAGCTGCAACATGAAGGTCCGGACCAGGCCAAAGCTGGGAGCCAGGAACACCATCCATTGTCTTCCCAGGTGCACCAACAGGAAGCTGGAGTGGAAATGGAGTATCTGGGACCCAAACTAGCACTTCCACAGGGGGCACTAGTGTTGTAAGCGACAGCTTAACATGCTACATCACAATGTCAATCCTTAAATTCTTAAATGTACAAAGTGCATGTCTGTTTGGACTTCTGTCAAACCTATCTGACATTCCCTAGACCTGGCAGGGACCATGTTCTTTTCTCCCTGTGCCTATTTCATCTTTTCATAGTTTGTCCCTCTTTTGGTCCCATCTAATCCCTCTAGTCCTTTGGTTCTCTCCTAGGGAAGCCTTCCTCTAAGCTTCTGCTGCATTTCTCCCATATCCCTGAGCCACCCCATCAGCAGACATTAACCTTGTTTTACGTTTATCTTTTCTATTAGACTATCTAATCTGAATATGTGGGATCTGTCTAATCTGAATTGTGTGGGATCCGTAGACATTCTTTATATCTGCGTCTCCAATGCTTATGAAATACTGGTTCAAGGAAGGACAGAAGGATGGTCAGGATAACTAGTCAGGAGGCCCCAGTGTCTGCAGCTTTATTGGTTTTCCTTTACTGCTGTAACACTTGACCACAAACTTTTAGCTTAAAACATTTATTATATTACAGCTGTTATTCAAAATCCAACGTGGGTCTCATAGGATGAATGATAGTAACAGCAGCACTGAGCTTCTTGAATTTGAGCTTCTTGAATATCCATGTGCTGATTCACTTACTGCATTGATAGAATGTACTTCCTTATGTTTGTGGGTTGAGTTCCCCTTTCTCTTGCTGTCAGATGAAGGTGCTTCCACCCACTTTCCTTGATTTATAACCCCCAACTGGTGCTAGGCTCCCTCATGCTTCGGACTACTCTTCTTCCTTATATTATATTATCTAGCCAGAAACGTTCTTGCATTTAAGGACTCTTGTGATTAGCTTGGTCCTAGTCAGATAATCCAGGATAATCTCTCCATCCTTAGTGCCGTATGCAAAACTTCAGTTCCCACATTAGGGGATGTAGTTGAGAGGAATTAGGGCATAGACATTTTGTAGACCGTCATTCTGCCTACTGTAGAGCCCGTATTTTGTTCTCCTGCGGTACTTCCTCCAAAAACAGTTTCTATTGACTTGTGGTCCCAGCAAACTTGGTTAATTCTAAACAGTACTCCTTTTGATTTTGTTGCCTAAAACTTGCGATCTATAAGTGCTTAATATGTGTTTGTATAAGAATAAATGTTTTAAATGAATATATGTATTATGACTGTCACATCTGATATATTATAAACCACAAGTAAAACAAACTCCCAAAGACAAGCATGAATTGTGTAATCAGAAAGAACAGGAACTTTGAAAGAATTTGTGGAGATTTCGGAATTGCTACATGGGAAGTGAGGAATCAGGTTATTATAAAGTATGAAGTTTTCCTGTTTCTTACGGCTACAGATTGTGTTAACATCGCATCAAGACTCAGTTACAGTGTTTTATGTTATTTTAAAGTTTAACAGAAGAAAATACAGTAGGAATGTTTCTTCATCCTTCGGTATCTGTTACAAAATCATGGAAATTTAGGACTGAAAGTATGTATGGCAAATTTTCTTAAGCTACATAAAGATAACCACCTAAAGGAAAGGTAGGCTAAAGATTTTGAAATTTGATAAAGTCACTTAAATTGTAGCTACTGAGATACAGTATTGCTTAAATTGAGATAAGGTTTAGGAAGACTATTTCTTGCTCCTGATTGAAAATGGCAGAAATCCATTAATTTTCAAAATGTGTAATTATTAAGAAGTCCATCTTATGTGAGTATCATGAGAATAAATAGTAGGCTGTAATGTGATCTGAATTACCTTAGTTGCTGAATGTTAAGCTACAAAGTAATAAGCTGATTTTAATGTAGAGAAAAATTCAGTGCATGAAATTGAGGTCATATGTGCCAGTGATGTATGACTTACAGGAAGTAATAAAAAAAAGTAAAGGAGAAAAAAGAAACAAATGGTATACTTTTAAGCTGATGGGACCCATTTTAAGGATGGAATTTAAATTGCTGTTCTTTTTAAGTTGAGTTTTTGCCCTGACTTTTGGGGGAAGTAACTCTAATCAAAGTCGACCCCACTCTTTCCCGCCTAGAGTAAGCTGCTTAGAATCCACAGGCAAGCTGTCTGTTTGCTGTTGTTGAACAGAAAGAGGTGATTGATACCAGTTTTGTATATTAAACTTTTCCTCACACTCATCTGAATGTGAGAGGCTCTTGTAAAGGAAGGGGGGGTGGGTCAGAAGTTAAATGCATCTGCCTGGTTGTCTCTCCTGCCTTAGGTCATAATCCTGCGACATTTTATTTTCTCAACATCTTAAATACAGATGTTTAGATTTCTTATTTTTTTAAACTCAGGAATAGTTTGCTTTTATTAGCAGTATTGATGATTGATTTTGAATGTTTATACTTCAAAAAGCCAGATCTCCTGGTGGGTGGAATTTTATGAAGCACCTGTTAAGCTTTAGCAAGGAGGACCTTTTTGGCAGCAACCCAAAATACATATTTAAACAATGAGCCTGCCAAACTCAGGAAATTATAAAACAGTTTTGAAATTGCAGAATCTGCTTTTTTTTTTTTATTACCCCTCAGGTTTCTTTTTGCAGCTTGGTTATATGTTCTTTCACTTGGGATTTACTAATGTTCTTACTATTTAAAGACGAGGTTTAGAGAAAATCAAGTTTGAAACTCTTCTTGGGGTGCATGATAAAAGGCCATTATGTTTTCAACGGTGCCACCTTTCCAGTTTGGGCTGCTGCTGCGCACAGCACACCCGGTAGGGACCCTGGCTGGCCCCTTTGCCTGGTGCTGTGGCTCAGGCTCCCCAGCTTTCCTCTTTGGGATGAGCTGCTTGGCTCCTGAAACAGTGTGGAAAAATCTAGACACGCAGAAAACGGGGAACCTGAGTGCTCTTTGTTGCATTCCACTTGACCTGGATCTGTCAGCCTCTTGCTCTCAGATCCACCACTGCCACTCCTACTTTCAGAATTTAAACTCAAGGAGCCAGAGACAAGATGGCAATACAGTCCAGCAATGAGGCTCTCTTTTGTATATTATGGAATTTGTGGGATGGAGAAAGGCAGCATGTTATTAAGTAGCCCCAGCTTTCTGTTTAGCTCTCTGTTGTTTGAAGTTTTATGATTTCATTATGCACAGAGTGCAGGGAATGTTTGAACTATGAAGCACCTCTCTCACTCTCCATTCAGAGTGCAGCAGCCAACAATCTGAGTAGATGGTGGTTGATGAAGATGGCGAATGCAGAAGACTTAGCAGAAAGTACAAAAATCAGAAGCCCAGCTGTGCATATGTCATCCTCAAGTTTCTGAAGATGTGTGGTTGAAATTGGTGTAAAATTCCTATAGGCATTCTATTATATAGAAGGAAAGAAGAAAACAAAAGAAGCCATGAAGGAAAATTTACAGTCTGTTGAGTAATTTTTTTACATTTTCCACTTCCTAAGGTTCCTTGGCCGACATCATCACCTATCACTAAACGTTAGGGAAGGAGAATTTTTTTTTAATGTAAAGTCCCATTCCTGTAAGGTAATTTTCACTTTCTTCTTTTAGGGCACCCATCCTGTTTGAAATTTTGTCCTGAATTAACGACAAACGTAAAGGCCTTAAGGTGGCAGTGCATTGAATGCAAGACATGCAGTGCATGTAGAATCCAAGGCAAAAATGCAGTAAGTATGGCTCTCAACAGTTGGTTTCCCAGTAAATTATTAGCTTTCACTGTTAATTATTTTCCTTCTTGTAGGTTGTTGCTGTTTTGCTTTTTAAAAATATATTATATCAAATCATAGCTTGGATCTTGTTTCTTTGTTACAAAAAGGTATCTTCAAAAATTCATGGAAAAGTGAAATTGAACAATAAGTACAGTTTGGTGTAAAAAAGCAAAGTTGGAAATCCAAGTGCAATTTTTCATAATACTGGTTTTTCCATGAGTTTTTTTAAAGACCTCTCAGATTTTATTGTTATTAATTTGGTAGCATAAGAAATTTTGGTCTTTTACATAGGTTTCAGTGTCAGTCTCTAATATGTTGTATTTTACAGGATAATATGCTTTTTTGTGACTCTTGTGATAGAGGATTCCATATGGAGTGCTGTGACCCACCACTTTCCAGAATGCCAAAAGGTGAACTTTTTAAACAATGTGAAAAATGTTTTATTATTCATTAGCCTGGTCTTGATGCAGCCTAGAGGTTTATGGGTTCCTTTGACTTGTTTTTTTCTCCCAGCTTCCCCATAATTGCAAATATAATGCCTATTGTGAACTGAGAAGTACAAAAGTATTTATTTAGGTAATAATAATAATAATAGAGACTGTAATTCAGATCCATGAATGAAAAAGATCATCCTTTCCCCTAAACCACTCCTGTATTAGAGTAAGTTCAGAAAATATAGTTCAAAACATAGAACACACAGCATAATTACACATGCACAGTCTAGAGGTATGAAAATTTTTATTTCCAATAATGCTGGTATTGATGGCCCCAAAGTTCTGTGACATGAAGCCATCTGCATTTTCAGGAGTGGGGAACCATTAGTTAATACTTGGGACATGAACTTTTTCATAGCTGATTATTCTGATGGAATATGAATTTTCTTCTCTGTTCATTGTGCAATTGAGCCTGGCTTTTTGGCCTCCGTTTTGCTCATATTGCAATATAGTAAACTCTTTAAAAATATTCTTTCTTATTGTAAAATATATAGATTTATATTATAGAATAGTTATAAAATTCAGATAGGAAAAAAAACAAACTGAAAATGCATTGCCTGTTTCCATTACACTGTTTAAAAGAAGTGAAACACTGTGTTCGTGCCTTTGTATCCCTGTTTTTCACCTTGTTACCACTAGCAGATTATAACCATTCTTAACATCATTAAATGTTTTCCTAAGCAGGGGTCACAAACCTGGTGACTGTGGAGCACAGATACGCCTTCTTAGAATCATGTTTTTAAATTTTTGAATTTGTGTCCTCTTGGACTCGTTTTAACATATTTTCTCCGATTACCTCTGTATTGCTCCCTGTTGTCTTATGACACATACTGTACAATCTAGGTGGTTCCTGAGGTAAACTGGATTTTGTAATCGTGTGCATAAACAAACCATAATTTATGAATTCAGTGCTCTATCCAACACATTACAAATATTTCCAATTTTTTTGTATCCACAATTATTTCCTTAGAATAAACTCCTAGAATAGAAATTTACGGATCAAAAGCTACACCTGCTTTCAGAGTGCCCACCAGTGTATGAGATACCTCTTTCCTGAATTGTAGCCAATACTAACTATAAAGAACTGTATTTAAGTGCTTCTTTGATGCATCTTTTATATGTTTTAACATATATCTTTTTATATGTTCTTGGATATCAGAGGCATCTTGTAATGTGTAATACATATCATGAAATGCATTGTTCCTTCAATTTTTTTTTTACCTATTTGATAATAAAGATATTTACCATTGTTTTTTTAAAGTAGTGACATTCGATATACCTCGTGCTTTTCTGCTTGCTTATGTATCATCTATTGTAGAGTGTCTGCTTTTATCCATTAATCATTTTTCCTACTGAAAGTTTTACTTCTTCCAGTTTTGAAATTTTCTTTTTAAAAAATTTTTGTGTATTCAGATTCATGAGTGTTGGTAAATTCAGCTTTAAATATCAACATGCTTAGATTTATATTAGTAGACACAGTTTTTCCTAGTATTTGTAAATTTCTTACATTATAATATTCATCTGTCTAGAATTTTTTTAGAGATTTATTCATTTATTTATTTAAAGGTAGATTTTCAGAGAGGAGAGACAGAAAGAGAAAAAGAGAGATTCTTCATCCGTTGATTCACTCCCCAAATGGCCACAGTGGTCAGAGCTGAGCCAGTCCAAAGTCAGGAACCAGCAGCTTCTTCCTGTCTCCCTTGTGGGCACAGGGTCCCAAAGCTTTGGGCCATCCTCCATTGCTTTCCCAGGCCACAAGCCGGGGGCTGAGTCTGAAGTTGAAGAGCTGGGACTAGCACTGGTGCCCAAATAAAATTCTAGTAGTGCAGAATGGAGGAATAGTCTATTGAGCCACGACACCAGGCCCTAGATTTGATTTTTGTGAATGACAGGAAATAACCCTCTCCTTTCCAGATATATAAAGCTTTTGTTGGGTCACCCTTGTAGAATCATTTCATCCTTTTCCCATTGATTAGAAATGTGGCCATTTTGATATTCTGAACATTTGTATAGGCTTTGATTGTTTTAATCTTACAGTTGCTACCCATTGATTTAATTCACTGTGCCGTATGTATAGTTTTAATTACTGTAGCTGCACAGTACTTATTTTTTAAAGTTTAATTTTAAAGTAATACTTCATACTGATAATCTGTTTCTAGTGTTAGAAATTTCCAGAAAGGGCCCGGCGCGGTGGCGCAAGTGGTTAAAGGTCCTCACCTTGCACGCCTGGGATCCCATATGGGTGCCGGTTCTATCCCAGCAGCTCCACTTCCCTTCCAGCTCCCTGCCTGTGGCCCGGGAAGGCAGTCGAGGATGGCCCAAGGCTTTGGGACCCTGTACCCGTGTGGGAGACCCGGAAGAGGCTCCTGGCTTCAGATTGGCATAGCATCGGCCATTGCACTCACTTGGGGAGTGAATCATCGGACGGAAGAGCTTCCTCTCTGTCTCTCCTCTCTGTATATCCACCTTTCCAATAAAAAAATAATAATAAAAATAAATCTTTTTAAAAAAAGAAATTTCCAGAAAGAGATTGATAAAAGAAGTATTTTTTTTTCTAGTAGATCTAAAAAACTGACTAACTTGAAAATTTCTCCTTCAAATCAAAAGAGACATGGTATCTGACAGGAGCAGGTTGTCACATGTGTTTTGTGGTGGTGGGAAGCTTACTGATGTTTTTGGAACAGCGTTATGAAGGATCCTGAGGTAGAGGTTTGCTCTCCCACCGTCACCCCTGGGGAAATTGGCCTTTAGTAATAGCTTCCTGAGGAAAATGACTAAAGGGAATGGCCTACTTTTGGGAGTGGAGTATACAGCATCTTTGGGCAGCCTACAGTAGCTGCAGTTTATATTTAATATCTTCTCCTAAGTTGAAATATTAAAATATTTTTCTCATATATATATTAATTCAGGGATGTGGATTTGCCAAGTCTGCAGACCAAAGAAAAAGGGAAGAAAACTGCTTCATGAGAAAGCTGCACAAATAAAACGACGATATGCAAAACCCATTGGACGACCGAAAAATAAATTAAAGCAACGATTGTTGTAGGTTGAGATCTTATCAAAAAAATCTTTTCATGTTGTGGTTAAAATATAGGTGACTGTAACTCCCTTAGGTTCCATTAGGCCTTTTTGGCATCATTTTTTCCAACTCTAGAATAAGGAATATTTCTTCTTTTGCATAAGCTGTAGAAAATTTTTGAAAATGACATTTGTAATTATAATTGGCATTTTGGGGTCTTCTGTTGGCAGTAACTGTGATACCAGGTGACATTTTTCAAGCAGCAGGATGGAATCAGAATGTAAGAATTTGAAACAATGATTCTGCATACCTTTTTTTTTTTAAACACTGGCTGAGCAGTGGGAAGGCTTAATTATATAAATATTTTCATAGGAGTTTTAAAATAAGAGAAGGATTTGTCCATGTAATGAATCTCTTTTGTCACACTGGATAACATTGTAGAAAATTATCTTTCTCTTCTGATGTTGATTTATTAATTTCACTGCTTTTGGGGAGATCTTTTACTAAATAGAAGCAATTGAGAAAACTACGCGTGACTGCTCCCAAAGGATTAAAATAGGACCTCTGGCAAGTGTACACATGTGTAGGCTTACATATAAAGCATGAATACACAGCGGCCTGAAGATCCACTGTGATAATGCCATTCCCCCATCCTGTTGCCATCTGATTGCCTTTAAAGCCTGATAAAAACTTTCAACAGGAATCTGTAGAGAAATCATAAGATGTAAGATGAGTCCAATTTTAACTAGTGTAGGATATATGTATATTTGTGTATCAGCATTAAATATAATGTTTACAAATGAAATTGATGGCTTGCCTGCCTCTCCCAGGTCTACCAAGAGATTGTTACTTTCTCTTTAGGCTTAGTGAAAGGGCCATTGTGACTCAGAATGAGTAGGTACTCTGTGCACACCTTGAACAAACACCAAGAATCTTACTCAACATGCTGACTCTTGCCCCTAATTTTTGTCTGAAGCAGTTCACCACCTTCCTTGTTCCTAGAAAAATAGTACCTTCCTGAGCCTTTGCCTCCTAAGGAGAAGCAGAAATCAGACTCCCAGAGTTTTCTGTGAAGCTTCATGAAAATCCTCCAAGCAGTAGACATTAAAAAAGATTTTTTTTTTGTTAGTTTCTAGAGGTAAACCATGAGACCTACGTATTAATCAAAATTTTCTTGTTAGTGGCATTTGGAGTAGAAATTACATTTTTGCATTCATCCTGTAAATGCATTATTCTTAAAATGAGATTGTATCCTCAGGGCCCAATTAAGAAACAAATTAAGATATAAACTTTCTAAACACAGAACACAGCTGAAAATTGCATCTGGCATCAATCCTAACTTTTTGTTTATCCAAAACTGTCCTTTGGGCTTAGAGAAATTTTTAAGACATATTTTAAAGATAATATGCACGCTCCCTTTCTGGGTGAGTGGATTCCAGAGGCCATCCAAGCGGCAGGCTTCTGATGTGAATAAACCAGATGAGGTTTTTGTTGGTCACCCTTGCTTTTGTTGTCTGGTAACACCAGATACCTCCAGCTTTGACCTGATGGGGCTGAACCAGTGGCTGCAGATGAATCAACTCAGAGATGAACTCAGTAGCTTGCCTCGGTCTGCAGCAGCATCCCTTACATGTGACCCCTGAAGTTTGTCCAGGATGACCATGAAAATGTGTCCTATTCATAATTATGGGAGATGTTTTTATGATTCAATGTCATACGATTTTCATTATTAGCCTTCCACTAAATGGATAAGTTTGAAAGTGCATTTTTTTTTTATGAGCCCTAGTAGTGACATGATTTACATTCACGTTTCTGTTGCATACAATTCTCTAACCTGTGCGGCTTCCTAAGCCCTGCCTGAGGCGAAGGCAGTCAGCTGCTGCTCACGTTGGTGGCTGTGCTAGTGGAGCGGCTTCCTGTGCCCATTGGCCACACAGCGGCATGGGCGGAACCAAGTGTACAGATTCTGATTGCCACGTGTCTGATAATGACCATGGTAAATGTGCTACTTCTTCACCAGACTTTCCATGTCATGTCTGACTTGCTGTAGCTTTTCTTCAACCATTCCTTCCATTTTTTGCTGTTGTTGTCCTTTTTCCAGCAGTATTTTATGCTGTAATTGTCTCCTCTCCTCAGAAGGTATTATTTACTATCTTACCATCCTAAGCATATAGTGCTGAATGAAGTTTGCTTTTTTTTTTAATACAAATTTATAGGCATAACTTAATTCTAATTATTAAAAAAAATTTCAGGTTGATTGCTTTTAACTAGCGATTAGCTAAGCTTATTCTTTCACTTCTGGATAACACATAGATCTTATTTTCTCTAATATGTTAAAGATGATATTTTAATAAATTGTATTTACTTGTAACAATGCAAGGGATAGAAATATTTTTATTATAATGCAAGTGTTGGGTTTTCTGTTGCCTCTGGGTGCACATGCATTCTTTGTGTACCTATGGGATTGTCCATAGTGGAATCATGACAGGCAAATATAGTTGCTGCTGCCCTTTTCAACAGAAAAACATCTAGGTGGTGGCACACACCCAACATCATTTTTAGGGCTGATTCAGTTTTAGGGTAATTTCAGTTGTAGGGTAATTTAGTTTCTTCAGTTTGAGCGACATTGAATGCATCTAGTTGCAATAGATTTTCTGCTATTAATTGCTGATACTATTCTCTAAATTTTTGCCTAGGTCTGTAACCAGTGATGAAGGATCCATGAATGCATTCACAGGAAGGGGGTCACCTGGTAGGGGTCAAAAGACTAAAGTCTGTACCACACCTTCATCTGGTCATGCTGCATCTGGGAAGGACTCAAGCAGCAGATTGGCTGTTACAGACCCCACTCGGCCTGGTGCCACCACCAAAATCACCACCACCTCCACCTACATTTCTGCCTCTACACTTAAAGTTAACAAGAAAACCAAAGGGCTCATTGATGGCCTTACTAAGTTTTTTACACCATCACCTGATGGTCGCAGATCACGAGGTGAAATAATAGACTTTTCAAAGCACTATCGTCCAAGGAAAAAGGTCTCTCAGAAACAGTCATGCACTTCTCATGTGTTGGCTACAGGTACCACACAAAAGCTAAAACCTCCACCTTCTTCACTTCCACCCCCAACCCCCATCTCCGGTCAGAGCCCCAGTTCACAACAGTCCAGCACTTCCACTTCTTCTACCTCTCCCCGTAGTTCTTCCAGCCAGTCCAGTGCGCCCTCGTTTAGCGGTCTTACCAATAACAGCCAGCTGAAGGCCCTCTTTGATGGGCTTTCTCATAACTATACCACTCAGGGGCAGTCTCGAAAAAAGGGACACCCAAGTTATGCACCACCCAAACGTGTGCGTCGTAAAATCGAATTTTCTTCCACGGCAAAATCTAAAGCCCATTTCTTTGGAAAAAGAGATTTTAGAAGTAGGTTTATTTCTCACTCCTCCTCTGGCTGGGGGATGGTGAGAGGATGTATTTTTAAAGCAATTGCTCACTTCAAGCGAACAACTTTTCTTAAAAAGCACAGGCTGCTAGGCAGATTAAAATATAAAGTGACCCCTCAGATGGGGACCCCCTCACCAGGGAAGGGGAGCTTGGCAGACGGAAGGATTAACCCTGAGCAGGATGATGGTAAGCAACAGGTCAAAGCTGCAACCAAACCTGCGTCCCATCCCTTCCTCCCCACCCCCCACTCCCAGAAAGGAAGAAAGAAATCCCTATTTATCACATAGGCCTTAGCTATTTCTCTCGCTCTCACTTCACTTTCATACAGAAGTAGTGAAACTTTGACCTTTTCCTAATGCTGACTAAACCTCCAGAATACAGTTTTTTCCAGCTAATACTTTCCCACCTTTTATTATCTGTTTCCATTTGTAGTGACACTAGGACCCCCAGATGCTTCCATAGCGTTGCTTATGGCTTTGTAGTCCCGCATGAGTAGCCGCTGTCATGCTTCTGCCGTGTTCTCCCCATGCCACCTCTTCAGCCACGGTGCTGATAGGTCGCGTGCCGTCAGTACTCCGCCAGGAGGTCTCTTGGCTCTCACGTCCCTCTGCTTCATTGCTTTCTCAGGACAAAGTCCATCTTGCTTCCATCTCCACAAAGCCTGATCTGTGATTCTGTAAAGTGTTTCTGGATGTGAGTGCATCTGTGTGTGTATCCACTTAGGGAGCAAACGGATTTCATGATTTCATTGAATAAATTGACCCCTTACATTTGCTACCCTTTACAAGACAAAAATGAACAATGTGTCATTTGGACAAAGTGGGTAGAATTTATTACCTCAAAACTGATCATGGGAATTCTGTAGATTATAATGTCTAATCTCAGTTGAAATTATGATTTTGTTTTTAATCACTCTTATTTTCCTTTGTATATATACTAAGCCTGTAAAAAGGTGACAGTGATTAATTCTCATAAAAATTTGGGTATAGCGGACAAAGGGTACTGCTGAATCTGTGAGCAGTGCTTAGATGGAAAAGCTTATGAAACTGTCCCCTTCACTCCCCCAAAGAAAATCCCTGTGCTGATTGGGTACCATTGTGGTAATATATGGTGGCTATTCATGATTCAAGTCAGTGAATACACTTTTTGCTGGTTTTAAATGACAGATACTGAAATAAAAATAAACATCAAACAAGAAAGTACAGATGTAAATGTGATTGGAAACAAGGATGTCGTTACGGAAGAAGACCTGGATGTTTTTAAGCAGGCCCAGGAACTTTCTTGGGAGGTAAGGTCAGGTTACCATATTGTTGTAGCACAATAATATGTGGTTTCCAACTCTTTTTTTTTTTTTTAAGATTTATTCATGTATTTGAAAGAGTGAAAGAGCATTTCCATCCACTGGTCACTCCCCAAATGGCCGCAACAGCCACAACTGAGCTTTTCTGAAGCCAGAAGCCAAGAGCTTCTGGGTCTCCCAGAGAGCTGCAGGTGTGCAAGTATTTGGTACCATCTTCCGCTACTTTCCCAAGTACATTAGAATGGAGTTAGATGAGAAGTAGAACAGCCGGGACTAAAACCTGTCTCCAGATGAGATTCTGGCCCTGAAGGTAGCAGCGTTACCTACTGCAGCACAGGGTCAGTCTTAGCTTCCACCTCTTAACATGAAATTGCGTTGCTTTTTTAAAGCTTCAAAATTCCTTGTGGCTCTTATGTCCTTCTTTTGTTGTCTGGGTATTTGGAAGCAATGACTAGAACTGTCTCCACTCTTGGATGGAGCAGTATTGAGGATGAGTCTTAAAAAATGCATCTAGATATGAAAGATTCTGATTGTTTTTGACTACATTTGGAAAATAATTTTGAACATTAACAAAAAGAAAAGCATTGCTTTTAAGATTACTGGTGCTTCTTCCAACACAGATGGCTAACCATATGAAAAATGTCTCCTATTTTTAACTCTTTGGCACTGATGAAAGCAATATTGTATTTCGTGATTGGCTATTATCACTTTAATTTCATTGTCCAGTAGTTGTTTTAGATGGTTCCACTTATACTATTAACTCTGATTAGGTTTTGTTGCTTAAATGTTGAAAGGTAAGGCTATTGGATTTTCAAAGAAAAATGTGTGATGGGTTGTGGTGTGTGTGTGTGAAGTACATTAGATATCTCGGGCTAGTGTTGTCAGGGAGACTTCTCACCTTGCTTACTTCCTGTTTTGTGTCAGTGGTTTGTCTCTGACTCATAAGCTTTATTTGTAATAGTAACAATCCATGGAGCTAGATAACTTCTAGCTAGGGAGTGTTTCTATCCCCTTTTCTGTCTGTATCAGAATGCTTTGCGGTAGATGTCCTTTGCAAAGTAAATGTCCAAGTTCCCCAAGTCATTAAAGATTTCAAGTCCTTGCCATTTTTTCCCCTTTTGGCTTAATTCTGGTATTTGTGTACTATGACCAAGAGGCTACTTTCGGAAAAATACTCAAGTCTAAAGCCGTCTCATTCCAAGATGGTAAAAATGAATTCTTCATTCCAGAAACATTTCTTGTTCTGTGCCAGGCACTTTACCAGAAGCTGGGAAGACCGCAGTGAATCTTGATTTCATCTGACTTATGTAAAGTAAGGGGAATATAGGACATGAACAGTGAACTGAAAACCTCATGATTGATCATTTAATCATGGTCAGGGCAAATATTACTTAGTGGAGGAACAGGAAACTATAAGGGTGGAATAGTTCTGTTATTTTACTATTTCAGTTTTAATACATTTTAATGGGTTAAGTCTAGTTCAATACATAATGGGATGTATTTACATCCTACTTGTTTCCTTTCTAATTCATAATGTTTCTTAGAGTGTTTGTTTGCCTTATGAACCTAACACAAATATTATTTCACATGGGTCTATTATGTTGTTTTAACAAAGTGAAAATCAGAAATTAAGAATATGATTAAGATCTCCATAGGATTTTATAGTCACTGGTGAACAAACTAAAATGTAAATGAAGTGTGCCATTTTATAAGACTTATGTCTCATTATTTATTTTTTCTTTTTTTCCATGACAGAAAATAGAGTGTGAAAGTGGAGTGGAAGACTGTGGCCGGTACCCTTCTGTGATAGAATTTGGCAAATATGAAATCCAAACCTGGTATTCCTCGCCTTACCCACAGGAATATGCAAGGTAATGGAATAAACCTATCGGCTTATAACTTCAGCATCAAGTGATTTCTGAAAGCTCTTAGTCTATTCTGAGTACTTTCCAAGCTATTAGCTTTTGTAGTATTACTTGGTACTATGTCAATTTTGCCTCTTAACTTCTAAGTGATACTTAAAAAAAACCAAACTTTTATTATTTTCATGTTATTTGGAAGGCAAGGAAGAGAGAAAGAGAGAAGCACCAAGTAGGAAGGTGTTCCATCTTCCAGCTCATTCCCAAATGCTTCCCTGCGCTGGGATTGGCCAAGGCCTTAGCTTGCAGCCTGACTCTCAGCCTGGGTACCATGCTTGCTTTCTAGCAGTGAGGGGGCAGTAAGAAGCCAAATCAAGGGAAGAAATTTAGCCATTTAAAAATGCCAGCATTTCTTTAGTCATCTTTTTCATTTCTCCTAATTTGACTTGTTAATTTTATCTCTTAATGTCTGGCATTTCATTTTTTAGGATCTTTACTAAGAAATGTTTTAAAGATGAAAAATGAGAAAATAGGTATGGTAGAGAGTCTTAAGACAGCCTTCTTCAAATTTTTGAAGGCATTAGTGACTAATATTAAAACTTAAGAGAAATTATTAGTATCAAGATCTTCATGTTGTGAAATAAAATTAGCTGCTAGCTTACCTTGAACTGATATATCCTAAACTGGATATATTATAAGAAAAGGGGCTTAGAGAGAAACGAGTGTGGTGGCACATCAAGCTTATCCTCTACCTGCAGTGTTGGCTGCTCCACTTTAATCCTGTCACCTGACTTATGGGAAAGCAGCAGAGGATGGCTCAAGTTCTTGGGTTTCTGTGCTCACGTAGGCGAACTAGAAGAAGCTCCTGGCTTTGGACTGGCTCAGTTCCAGCCATTGTGGCCACTTGGGAAGTGAACCAATGGATGGAAGACCATTTTCTCTCTTTCTTTGTCAAAATTTGCCTTTCAAATAAAAATAAATGAAAGTTTAAAATACATAAATAAATGTATGTTATACGAGTATATTATAAATAGATTTCTTCTATCAGGTACATCAGCATATCTTATTAATATCATCAAATATTTTAGCCCTAAAAGTTTTTGGTAATTGTGGATTTACTCTATCTTCATAAATACATGTTATCTTGTTAACAAGTCAAGTCACTTGAAAAAGTGGCGATGGGTGAGGGGGGTGAGTTTGTTCCAGGAGTTAAGTGGCAAGCCTGAGTCAATAGTCTTGTTTTGTCTTCCCTGCTTAATACCACCTGGCTGTGAATTCTAGAATCATTGTTTTTAAATGCCTGAGGGGCTGGTGTTATGGTACAGCAGGTTAGGCATCTGCTTGTAGAATTATCCCTTCCCCATTAAAGTCCTAGCCACTTAACTTCCAATCTTATTTCCTGCTAAATTACCAGGCAGGGTGGCATAATTTGGCCCTAATACTTAACTCCTGACTTCAGTGTCCACAACTTGGCTGTTGCAGCCATTTGGGGAGTGAACTAGAGGAATAAGTATCTCTCTCCCTCTCTTTCAGTCATTTTGCTGTTCATACAAGTAGATCTTTATGAACATGCATACAGAGCCTGGAACGGTAGCCTAGTGGCTAAATCCCCACCTTGCATGCGCCAGGATCCCTTATGGGTGCTGGTTTATGTCCCTGCTGCTCCACTTCCCATCCAGCTCTCTGCTTGTGGCTTGGGAAAGCAGTGGAGAATAACCCAAAGCTTTGGGACCCTGCACTCTTATGGGGGACCCAGAAGAAACTCCTGGCTCCTGGCTTTGGATCAGCTCAGCTCTGGCTGTTGTGGCCACTTGGGGAATTAACCAAGATCTTTCTGTCTGCATCTCATTTTCTCTGTAAATCTTCCCTTTCCAATAAAAATAAATGTTTTTTAAAAATGCATGTGAACTTTGACTTGTGGGTAACTATAAAGTCATTTGCTCTGGAGACTTTGAATAAAAAATTTGAACCTAAGTGCAAGATTAGAATTTAATACCAACTCTGGCTTTGTATCTCTCCCCAAAACTGTGTGTCTCATTCTGGTACCTCCCCAAAAAGCTTACTGGTGTTTCTAAACATTTTCTTGCGAGTACATCTGATGTCTGTTTATTTTGTTGTTGTTGTTGTTGTTGTTTTTAGGTGGAAACAAGTCAGGCAGGTAGAGAAAGCTTTTAGTTTTAGTTTGTTATTCAAAGAGACAATGAAATTGGTTGAGAACAAATTAGCTTATTTGCCTTTCCGTGTTTGGTCTGCTGTTTTAGACCTTATATAATAACCCTGTGATAATGACTTCAGATTTAGTTACCTCATCTAGAAGGAGAAATGGAAGTAACTAAACTCTGGGTTTCTTTGCTACATCAATGTGCAGATTCTTGAAGTACTATAATAAATTCATTTCTCTCTAAGAAGAGGTGGTTAGGTTTACTGACCATGTACACTGTTAGAAATATCAGTTTAAATCTGAATTTTGAAAAATATGCACCTATTCTGCTGATTCTTGGAGTGGTGGTTCTAAACCTAAAATCTTTATTTCCTTAGTACATTTCTAATAAGGGAACAAATTTTTTTTTCACAAAGTAAGGACAGTGTATATTATAAATAATCTTTAAAAATACATTTCAGCTTGACTTAATACTTGTTTTATGACTGACTTTAATTTTCCTCCTTTTTTTTTTAAATAATGTGGGTATTGCTAGGCAATCTTTACTCAATCTCATAGATTCCTGATTTTTAACCCTTAACAGATTACCAAAGCTTTACCTGTGTGAATTCTGTCTTAAATATATGAAAAGTAAAAATATTTTGCTAAGACACTCAAAGAAGTGTGGATGGTTTCATCCACCAGCAAATGAAATCTACCGAAGGAAAGACCTTTCAGTGTTTGAGGTAAGAGCATGTAAATTAAAAACTCCCTGTTTGAAACATGGAGCTCCTGCTTGTTGATGGTGTATTGATTTATGTCTAGAAGGTACAAAGTATATTTAATTTTGGCACTGAAATCCAGACTGCTCTTTAAAATACTGCTATGATTTGGAATATTTATTTAACCATATTAAGCAACCATTTAGATTGATGGAGAATCCCTGGTTCATCACATGGACTTTTTTGTCTTCCCCCAAATCCCTGTCTGCACCAGATATATTCACCAGTGAATTATGATCTCAGCTCTTTGTAAATTCCACTTTTTTTGGCAGGAGAAATTAGCTTTGTTCGGCAGCTCCAGCCAGTGTCTGGCAGGTGCTCCCTCTGCCTGGGAATTGAGCAGCTGTGGGTATCTCCTCAATACACAGCCACCTGTGTTTCCATCCACTTCTTGGCAAGGTGGATAATCCTTTTGGTGAGACCCCAGCAGATGTTGGGAGTCCCCTGATCTGGGTGGATTGCCACCCCTGGAGAACTCTGTTGTTCACAGAAACCCCCTGTGGCCATGTGTCTATCATTGTGGGTTTCTTGAAGACATTTTGTTTGCAGGGTTGATTTAGTAACAGAAGACTCTGCTTTTCTGTAGTTTATTTGTTTAACCATGTTTCTCTTGTCAGTTTCAGGGATCCAGTTTAAATGATTCAGTAGTACTCAAAGGAGAACAGGCCTTTACTTAACAGAATTTCTTAATTCTCTTTATTCTCTCCATGTTCTCTTGCCCAGTTTGTGTTCTTCGCTGCTACTCGTCCTGGTGCATTGTTTTTCATAATCTGGGTGCTCAGCATAGTCTTTGTGCAGCAGTTCCTTCTCTGAAATCCTCTCACTTTAGAATTACCCTTATTTATTTATTTTTTAATTGTGGAAGTTTAGACTTATCATTCTGCCTAGCAATTTTCTCTTTACTCCTGGCCTGCCATTTATTTCCACCGTGTTTAGTAAACCAAAAGTTATAACACAAACCAGGTTCCTACTGTCAGACATGTTTGGACAGGCTAATTTTCCCCCAGACTGATCTATCTGTCTTAAAATTTCTGAAAGTCCAAGCTTCTGAAATAGCAAGCCTGAAGGAAGAAGGGTATTGTCAGTAATATACTTTAGCTAGCCACAAAGCTTTTCAACCTGAACTTCCTTGACGTTTCAAGCTGGGTAAATTCTTTATCATAGACACTGCTCTTTGCATTGTTGCATGTTGAGCAGCGTCCCTAGCTTTCATCTAACACCAATAGAAGAACTATGACCTCTGGTGTGACAACTGAAAATATCTCCAGACATATTCCAATATCCCATCATGGACAAAATCACCCCCAGTGAGAACCACTGGGATGGAAAACAGACAAATACATATTACCTGACCCTTGTTTGACTAGGCTGCTACCCAGCCGACCTCAACCAGGTGAGACATCAAAGTGGCCCTCACTTCTGTCACAAGTTTAGCTTTCCTACTGGTTTTTTTCCTTGATGTCTTAGATCTTCTGTTCTGACCACAATGCAATAGAAGTTAGTATTTATTTCCCAAGGGACAAAATATGTCTGTGGCCTCAAGTAGTTATTAAATAAGTTAGCCTGAGTCGGCCTGTGTGGTAAACACTCTCATGACCTGAGGGAGGCTCTTCTGGAAAAGAACATCCATTTTGCTGGGGTGGAGAGAATGGTCTGCGCTTTTGGCCAAGAACATGTGCAGATGAGAGGGAAAACTTCAGAGGCACTTTTGTCATTTGTTCATTCGAAGAGTTAGATTTGATGAGTACTACGATCTCTATTCTAGAATGTGAGTTAATATGTTACAGTTTAATGCGTTGAAACCACGCAGTTTGCTGTGTGGTTCGTAAAATGAAGAATAATACTTTTATATCAGACCTTACACAAGGGATCAGAATTTGGCTTCACATTGTCATATCTGTTTTTCTGGTTCATATGTACATCTCCCCTTCCTTTTTGTAATATGCTACATTTCCAGAAGAATCATACTCTCAATCCACGAAAATTTGTTTTAATTAAAGAGAGAATTGTATCGTCTGAGCCTACTGCCCATATTTGATTATGTTGCTATGTGTGGGATCTAGGTTTCATCCATGGGAAATAGTTACATAAGATCTAAAAATAGTTTGTGCAATTATGAGAACCTGTATGGTCAACAGGAGACTTGCAAATGGTCAAGTTCATTGTTGAAGAACTCTGGTTAGTAGATATGCATTTCCTCGAAGAAGAGTGCTAAGGATATCCTTCTTGAATCTGTGAGCTTTCTGTTTCCAACAAGTAACTATGTTTGATAAAAGAAATTGGCATCTGTGCCTAGCCTCCTGTCTGTGGCCATCAGGATCACAGCTTGATGCTTTTATTTTAAAGAGAGTAGACTGTAATCATGGTACTTATTGTAGGTTGAAATCCGTCTCACTCTCTTAGTAAGTATTCCCAGCATAGAAATTGTATCTTTTCCAATTATATTTAAAATGATACTTGGGGTAAAACCAAAATGGGAGTCTCTTTTGCAGATCCACACATCTAGAGAATCAGAATAATTCAGTTCATTTATTTTATTTTTATTTGAAATTCCTTTGAAAATAAGGTTTAACTCTTGAGAAGTATTTTTATTTCTTTGTATCCTTTTAACTCAGATTTATTTAATTCCAATAAAAAAAGATTTCCCTGATCATCTTTAACGTATAGTAAATTGCAAATAGAAATTACTCCTGTGCTAGTGATTGTTCTTTATGTGGGTGGCTTACAGAGAAATTTAACATACTTTAATTTATTCTAATTTGAGATAAAAGTGGAATTCTGTTTTGCCTAGTGGCAGCTATTTTCTGGTCAATTCTGTATTTATTTCATGGAATGTTTTAATCTTTCAGTTTACGATTTGAAAATAAAATTAAATACTTTGTATACAAGAAACAATTATATATTTAGTGCTATTTTTATATTAAATAATGTTGTCTGTTTCTTTTTGCTAGGTTGATGGGAATATGAGCAAAATTTATTGCCAAAACCTTTGCTTGTTAGCCAAGCTCTTCCTGGACCACAAAACGTTGTATTATGATGTCGAGCCATTCCTTTTTTATGTCCTTACAAAAAATGATGAAAAAGGCTGTCATCTGGTTGGATACTTCTCTAAGGTAAAACAAGAGCCAGCATGACCTTCATTTGCTTTTTCAGAATGCTTTTGGTAGAGCCCAGTTCTTTCAACAGGGTTTGGTTGTTTTGTTTTGTTTTAAATGCCTGTGATTTGAATAAGTGGCATGTGTTCCTGAAAAGCTCATGTTTATGTTTAGAGCTTATTTACAAAAACAAAAACAGAAACATTGTGCCTAGGAAGTGTGTGACACGCTTCTTCATTGGCAGCATTCTCTCATATTATAGTTGTTTTGCCCTACAGACCACCTAGCATCCTGGAATTTTCTCAGTCTTCTTTCTCTTTAATCTCAAAGTGGTGTCAGCATGAAGGTTTAAAGTGTCATGTAGCAATTAGGGTATTATTCTCCCTTCTCCTTGTTGCTTTCCCATTGTCAACAATGTCTCGGTGAGCTAGAAAATTGGCATTTGGACAGTCAAACTAATATACTGGCTTTTATTATCCTTTCATCTCTCAATCTCTGCTGATAATTTGGAAAGCAGCCTTACCTTTAGAAGCTCATGTACTTTAGTGCTCTAGTACTTAGTACAGCTTCTTACCTTTAGAAGCTCATGTACTTTGGTACTTTAGTACTTAGTACAGCTTCTTACCTTTAGAAGCTCATGTACTTTAGAAGCTGCCTGCTCTTAGTACAGGGAAGACCCAGACATTTGAGATGATAGTTTGTCTTTTTCACTGGTTTAGAAAGCAGTATTATCACAGTTTCCTGCTCAAAGGTTGCTAGAAAAACATCAAGAAACTAATATGAAATAAAGAAACTTTGGAAATGTTTACAAGGCAGTGACCTTACATTTTCTTAAATACCTAAGGAAATAATTAAGATTTATTAGATGGTACATAAACAGTGACAGTAATTAGGAAACTTCCAAGCAGAAGGTAAATTGATTAAAACCCTGTGCTTTATGATGTAATTTTCCATGCTAGGCAATAAGTGTTGTCATTTAATGTGAATGGAATGCCTTATGAAAGTACCATTTTCCTTGAAGATCAGAAGGTACAACATATTATAAAGATGCTTTGCAAACTGTAGTTTAAGAATCATCCCAGAGACCATAAATAGCCAGTCATGAAATTGCTCCCATGTTTCAATCCACTTACTTGGCAAAGCTTTACAATGAAAACAAGGAAAGTTAATTTATAAGTAAAGAATTTAAAGTTAGTGGTCATGATTGCCTTTCTCGTTATAAAGTGGTGTATCTTTTTCATCATGAGTTTGAATGTAGGGCTGTCTGTCTTGTTCTCTTATTCCTGAGTCTTTGGCCTTTTGAGTAGGCCCACATAGAATGTGCAGTCGATGGTGACTCCTGAAAGTTGAATTTCTGCCTCTCTTCCTCCCATGGTGCTACTCACATTTTACTGAAAACAGGTTCAAGTTTTCTCATTTTGTCAGAGGTTCTCCTGTAGTTGCCAGCAGCTACTGTTATGTTTGGTAATCTGGAATACTGATTTTTCTTTGGTGGCACAGTGAAACAAAAGTTCTAAAACTAATCATTTTAAAGACCAAATGCAAATTAGACCATGTTCTGACATTTCTAACTGAAATTTAGGCATGTCTGGCACTGTGAATTTATAGTAAACCAAGTTCTGGAGGTTATTAGAAAGGTCATGAAAGACTCACCAGCAGTTGGACAAGCTGGTCTAGAAGTGTATCATGTAGATCATTACATGCATATGATTACAACCAGGAAGAAAAGAAGGAGCACTTGGTTTACCCATGTCAGAATTTAGCCAGCGCCACATGTGTTAAGTAGGGTGGCAGATTTCAAGAAAGCTCCCAAACATGGGGATAGTTCTGGACAGAGAAAGGAACTGCATCTAGAATGAATCCTTTTACAACTCTTTTAAGATGGACTCACTCATTTGTCTAACTTCTGCAACGCAGACCATTTTGAACCTTTGCCATTTGTGTGAACTTTGGTGATAGATGACACCATTTTATGAAAACTGACACCGTTCCTGCTTCTTCCTCATTTTGTAGAGGCTTCACGGGCAACTATGAATGTGCCAAAACTTGAGAACTCATCTTTTTCACAAAGAAATCTTCAATTCTGCCATGTAGGGTTTTTTCCACAACCATTTCCTGTGATCTTTCAAATAGGTTCATTAAAGATCTGGGTGTTCTGAAGTAGTTCTTTGATGTGGTTGGTCCCATTTGTGGTCAATCTCATTTGTGGTTTATGTTTGGCCAGAGTCTTCACAACCTCAAAAACCTTTTCCAGATCTTTTTTGTATAGGTTTTGGCAGCTTCTTTGTACTCTGAGTAAAATGCTTCTGCTCTGATGCCGTGTGCCATGAAAACTGTAAATTCTTCTATAACTATCTGAGCTCCATCTTAGCGTATCCTGCCCCGTCTTCCTCCTGGTTTCAGACTGTTGACAACATTTAGGTCTCAGTTTTGTTTGGAGGTTTTGAGGTTTCTTCTTGTTGTTATCTTTTTTGTTTGTTTAGTTTTCCTGGTTTGAAATGAAGGTGATTCCTCTTTTACCTTGACGTTCTATTCACAGGAGAAATCTATGTGTGCACACAGACCTACGTGCATACCACTTTAGTTTCACTGGGGGCTTTGGCTCAAAGGCAGATCCAGATGGCTGTTGCAGTATTATAAAATATTATTTAGCAAAGTAGCTAGATAAATCCTGACTTACTTCCCTGGGTGACTCACTGGATGTTATTTTCTGCGTTTCCCAAGTTGTTTGAAAGCATTTCTTTCATGCTGTATTTGCTTTCATTTTGTTCGTTTTTCATTGTTCTTTAGTGTTTTGGGGTACTGATCTAGAAATAAAGACATAATTTGTGAGACTTAGCTGATAGTTTGTGTGATTAACACTGTAGGAGTGTTTTGCTCCATCCTGATCTAACCCATTAGCTCACCTTCGTGGACTGTTTGACAAGGACAGTGGCAGGTGCAGGGAATTGCCCACTTCAGCAGAGCTCTGACATGCTTGATCTGTTTCTCGTTCCCTCAGGAAAAGCTTTGCCAGCAGAAGTATAATGTCTCCTGCATAATGATCATGCCCCAGCACCAAAGGCAAGGATTTGGACGGTTTCTCATTGATTTCAGTAAGTGAAGTGTTTTATTTACTTTCATGACCCAGGGAGCTGATGGCTGTTACAGGAAGCCGTAACACATAAAACTTTATTTAACCTACTTTGCTGTTTTATCAATAGACAATGGATTTTCTATTTATATTTACATAGATTACCAAATCTTCCTCAAGTGAAAAATTTACTGCTGCTCAGTTATTGTTCTTGAGGAAATTGAGACTGGATCTCTGAGCAGTGTCAGTAGCACACAAAGCCATTACACTGAATGAACTGGCAGAATTACATTCCATTCTGTGGTGCTCATGCTCATTAGCACAAAAAGAGGCAATTATTTGCGATTAAAGCTAAAGGAAGTGTTATTTAAAAGGATTTTCAGCTTTCTAAAAATTTTGCCTATTATCTTGTACAGCTCGGAGTAGGAAAAGGATATTTCCATTTAGAAAAATAGTTCTTTCAGTTAGCCTAGCCTGTACATCTCCTGAAGAAATAAGCCTTGTTCTGTTAAATGCTCTTATCTGTTACAGAAATTATTAGTGTTCATATTTAGAGGTTTTCAAGAAACACTTGTTTTATGTATGCTTCTATTCTTAGCCTCCTCAAGAAAAACTGGAATAATCTAAAACAGTATATGTAAGCTAATGTGCTTTAAAGAATGATATTTTGCCCCCTGGTTATTTTGCATTGGATGCATATATGGAATTTCAAGATGGTATTTCATGAAATGATTGAGAGACTCATGAAGGCCAGGTTTCCTATAGTAGTCATGTCTGGTCAGGTAAAAATTTGTCACCAGAAAGAATCTGCTTTTTAATTACCATAATTTGCCTAATTATTAACTATAAGAAATCTTCAGAAGATACGTCAAATGCCCAAAACCACATTGTAAATTTGCTCATAGAAAACCATGGTGGAGCATGTTCAGTCTAAATCTTTATTATTTGATATTGAATATGGTTCTAAAATGACTAATATACAAGTTGTGAATTGATTTGTGTAACTTATTGACATTGAAGGTTATAATTCTTTTTAAACATTTTAAAAATTATTTTTAGATAACATTGACAGTTATTCATAATTCGTAACACTAAGTTGTACCAATTCTTTCCTCACCTGAATATTCCAAGGGATCCACCTTGCCAGGAGTTCATCATTTTCATTTTAGTCCTGGCAATTATCATCTTTGAGAGGGTAAAACCAATTATCTTGTCCTGAAGTTTTTTTGTGGTCACCAAGCATAAGTTATTCATAAGTAGGGTACTTTCTGGAATGCATAACTATTGTTGTTTTCAGCTTAAACTTGTGATTGTGGCTTTATGCCTACAAGCTAAGGCTTACTTCTTGGCACTGTAGTCATGATCTTCCAATGATCTCCATTCTTTGACAATGTGTTCCCTCCCCTGAATGACTTCTTTCTTCACCTGCCTCTGTCTGTCCAGAATCCTGTTAATTTCGCCAGCCAAATCAAGAGCCTCTTGTTTGTGATCCCACATTCTGGGCTCCGTCATCTACAGCATCACACTTGGTCTGTGTCTTTAGTAGTCAGATATCAGTGTTAAGTGTTGTGCTTTCAACCTACCATTTCCTTGCATACCCTCCTCTTTGTTCCCAATAGGACAGTTTTACCAGTCCTTTGCATTAGATGTTTTTCTTTAGATTAATTGAATCCCCAACATGCTATGGCTGGTGGCCATGATCATTTTCTACCTAAAATTAAAAAGGACCAGGCAGTTACAAGTGAAATTCAGGCTGTGAATACACTAGCATATTGGTACAGTGTGATCTGGCACTAAGGGTTTCTAAACAATCCAGTGACAAAGATCTTCTCTTCAAATGTTCAAAAGTTGAATTATTTTAGTGCTAACTATCTCCCATGCATTTTTAAACTTGAACTTCAAACACAAGTGTTGACTCTTCTGGATAGATTTGGGCCATCAGCATATGATGAGGCAACACCATGCTGAGGGTGTGGTTTATAATTTTCATTCCTGTACGCTTGGCATTGTCCCCACACTAGAATGACTTAAGGACTGTGATGAAAGATTTGAATCAAGTTGAAAGAGAATTGGTGTTGTTCCCTCAGAGAAAATACAGACTATGGGAAGAGTAATTTTTTTTTTAACACTCAAAGGAAATGGGAACTGGTGTAAACCCAACATAAATTCAATTCCAAACCAAAAGAATTCCTTGGCCACAACACTTTTAAAGACAATGGAATAGAATAGATGGTACCTCCCTCTTGGGAGTTACTTGAAATAATGGTAGATAAATATCTTTCCAGAACCATTTAGATTCAGTCTTGCAAAGGGGAGGGATTAATCACAAAATTTCACAAACATTTTCTGCCTCCTAATTCAGAGCTCAAGGCAAGAAGCATAACTAGGTTTCTGAAGTCTGCTCTGACATTTTAAGGGACCTTTTAATAATTTATCTCTACTTGTGCATGAACCTGGGGTCATTTGGTCAGCAGGTTCATTTTCAGTTAGTAAAATGAACTTGTAAAGCAAGAAAATATTGTATGTATAATAACTCCTAGTTTAGCAAGTGAATGAAGACACCAGCAGGGAGCCACAGTCATGATAGAGTACTGTAAATTGTGTGGCTATAAAGAAGTACAAATGTAGTACTTTGAGCATTGTTCTTTAGAACAGCCAGGAAAGAGAATGACCCACCCTCAGGTGTTTGTCTCTGGTTGTAGCTCTTGCTGAGCTTGGCAGGTGTGACGGAAGAGCATCAACCCCTGGCTTACTCATAAACCACTTCTTGGGCTTTGTGACCTTGCCACAAACTCAAGTAGGTGGAGGAGACGGGAATTTTCAATGAGCCAAAGTTGCACTACCTTGCTTTCTCCTGGATTCCTAGATTCCTTTTCTTAGAAAATTTTGGAATCCTCCCATCCTCGTCTACATATGCGAACACTGGAACACCTCTCATTGTACTCTCCATCCCCAGCAATCATCTTGAAAACTCAAAAGGACCTGGTGTAAATCTTCCTTCCCTTAAAACTCTTACAGTTCCTGCTGCAGTTCATCGCTTTAGCAAGGAAATTAGTTGCTGTTCCTCCCAAGGTTCCTGACAGATTGCCAGGTGCTGTGCTGAGTACAACAGTGTTCCCTAGCTGGCCTTTACCTGCTCCTGATGCCCAGAACAGCCCAGCCTTATCCGTCTCACTATTTTTTCTTTAATTTTAAAATAATTTCAGACCTAGGGAACTTTACAAAAATATTAAGATTATCCATGTGTTCTTCCTGTTGACTGTCCACATGAGTGTATATGCTTTCTGCTTTACTGTTCTCTCATCATTTTTTTCCTCAGTCATTTGAGATTAAGTTGCTAACATATTGTACCTTGGGTGTGCTTTCTGTGAGCCAAGATGCTCTAATACTTAGCCACAGTAGAGAGTATCAAAGTTACTAATGTTGACTCACCTCTGTAATCTAGTTTCCATCCCTTACTCTTCTGATTTTGCATTTTTCATTAATGTCCTTTCTCGGTGATGGGAGGAAATTCCCCAGTTATAGATCATTTGTCATACCTGGTTGTTATATTTCTTGAATCTCTTTTTATTTGGAATAATACCTAGTCTTTTGTTTTTCATTACTTAGATGGTTTTGAAGTGTACAGGCCACTTGTGTTATGCCATGTTCCTCACTTTGAGTGTTTCTGATGTTGTACTCAGATAATAAATTCTTTTTGGGAAAAATATCACAGAAGTGGTGTGGGGGCCTCCTGAGTGTATCTTAACTAGGTTTGCATGATAACACATTTGCCCTATAACAGGTTGAAATAGTACTTGCCAAGTTTGTTCACTTTTTCCCTTTGTAATCAGCAAGTATCTGGTGAGAGATATTTTGGAATTACATAAATGTCCTGTTTTTCATTACAAATTTTATCTTACTAGCTATAGCATTTATGAGTCTTGTTGAAGTAACTTATAGTATTTACCAAATGGTAATTTTAATTCTATTGTTTGTTTATCTTAATCGTTGGGATTCTTTTTTTTTTTTAGTTTAGTTTATTTGTTTTTATTGGAAAGGCAAATTTACAGAGAACAGGAGAGATAAAGATCTTCCACCCTCTAGTTCACTCCCAAAATTACTGCAGCAGCCAGAGCTGAGCTAATCCGAAGCCAGGAACCAGGAGCCTCCTTCATGTTTCCTCTTGGGTGCAGGGTCCCAAGGGTTTGAGCCGTCTCTGCTGCTTTCTTAAGCCACAAGCAGGGAACTGGATGGGAAGTGGAACAGCCAGGATATAAACCCGCACCCATATAGGATGCCGGTGCTTAGAGGAGGAGGATTAGCCAGTTGAGCCATCGTACTAGCCTCAATCATTGGCATTCTGTTAAGGAATTTTCTCTTCTTCCATGTATGTTAACTATTCAGTTTTATTTTACAATTATGGATTCTAAGGTTTTAATTTTATTGATTATAGCTTTGTTCTCAAAAGAGAAAATTGTCCCCTAAATATAAAAAGGTTCAGATAATATAGTGGGAACAAGCTTGTACTTGTACCTGCATTACATTTTCTTATCCATTGCACAGTTTCTTACTTTACAATATAAGTTGGTGTTCTAGATTGATCTTATTTTTTCCTTCTAAGAACCTTGATTATTTGCAGTGTAGAATAGTATTTAGAAACCAATGTTGGGACTGTCAAGTTTGCTTCTTACTACCAGCGTGTCATTGCTTCCCGGCTCTCTAAGAACAGAGCTAAGTGTGTATACATACCTGTACTCCGTTTAGCTTTGCTGTTTTTTAGTGAGAACCCTGGCTTCTACTTTCCACATTATATCTATTCACATGCTTTCCTCCTACACTACACATGCCAAGGAGTTTCCAAATTGCCAACTCATACCACTGAGAAACACTCTTAACTAGAGGTCAGTTCCTTGTATGTGGTTCTTTTTGCTGTACCCTGAGAATAACCCAAGTACTGTGTTCACATGTCATTTGAGTCAGTTCTTTGTAATTTTTCCCTTAGTTAATATCCATGAAATATAGCTAAGCTCATTTGTTTCACTTTGTTTCCCATTTTAATTTCTTCTCTTCTTAAAATTAGAATGTAAAATATTCATATCAATTTTTAAAGGTAAAATTATATCCATGGGTGTACCAAGAGAAACATCAGCTGATTTAAAGTCGCAGATGTGTTAAATGTAGTGATGATTCACTTCCCCGGCCCCTCCATTCATTCCCATTGCCTCATCCTTCCCGCAGGTTGCCGAAATCATGATTTATGGATTATTCTGTTTGTATTTATTTTTTCACATATGAGCAAATAGGTGTATATTTTTCAGTTTTCTCCTTCTTTCTTACAAATTACATTCTATAGATAATATTTTATGTTTTATTCCCCTACTTAACAGTGTATCGTGGAAATCACAATTTCTTGCTCATTTGGCGCCGTATTGCTTTCCAGTGTGTAGATGTAAATAGCTTCTTCACCTGCTTTCCTTTGTGAGGGCATGTAGGGTATCTGCAGTATTTTTTAAGTGGTAAAGTAGGTAATTTTGACTGACACAATTTTTTTGTGGCAATTGTACTATGTTTTATATAATTTCAATTGTTCAGGACTTTGCTTTGGCTGGGCCTGCAGAGCCAGAAGCCAGGTTACAAAACCTGTCCTTGGCTGTGACCCAGGAGACACCCAGGGAAAAATGAACTGCTCAGCAGTAGACAGAAGAGCAGTGTGCCAGATGGTGAGCAAAGGTGGCGTCATCACTCACACACATATTTGTACATATGCATTTATCTGATTACAAACTGGAAAGTGCAGGAGCATAGAAAGGATCAGTCACTTTCTTTTTTTTTTTTTTTTTTCCAATAAAGCCCTTTTTTATTCATCAGTGAATCAGGATATCCCAGAGTGTCCTGTACCAAACATCATTGCCAATAGTAAAGAAGACAGATAGCTGTGGCGGAGTGGTCAGATTTACTGAAAAGTTAACAATTCTTGGACAGTCTGTTTGCCTAGTGTGCATTAAGAACTCAACAAGAAGTAAATGAAAACATTCCAGGCTGAGGGAACTGGTGTTATGTTAGACATTTGGTTAACTACACAAGAAACTCCAGCCAGATTGAAGACCTAGATGATTAACTGAAACAAACACAAAAATATTAAAAAGCTGGAAATGAATTTTGATTTCCTTTCTGATCTTTGAATAGTTAATGACAACCTAAGCATCAAAATGATAGAAGATTTGGTGGTAGAAGATGCAGATGGGTTTGATTATAAAATTTTGAAGCTTCAATGAATGGAAAGTATTCATAATTAAAGGCAAACAACAAATATGCCAGATACAGGTTTAATATCTGTTTTTTACAAACAAATATAAAGGAAAAGTCTGACCACATTAGAACCCTCTAATAGAAAACTGGGCACAGAGGAGGAAAATCATTGGTGGCAGCAACGTTCCTGACACTTACCAAGTGAGCAGTGTGTTCCACCCCACCGAGAGTTGCGTGTAATACCTCACTGAGTCGTCACAACAGATGAGGTGTGAACTTTTATTTTACTTGCTGGAAAGGTGGAGTGATAGAGGCAGTGGTTTTCCATCTGCTGGTTCTCTCCCCAGCAGGCCAAAGCCAGGAGACAAGATATTCTATTGTGTCTCTCACGTGGGTACAGGGACCCAAGCACTTAGGCTGTCTTCAGCACATTAGCAGTGAGCTGAATTGGAAGTGAAGCACAAATGTAAATAGCCAAATTATAATTTTCTGCTTATCAAACAAGCAAAAGCTTTAAAACCCAGATCTAACAGATTGGCATAAAAAGGGCACTGCTGTATTTACACTAGACAAACTTCGGTGTTTACAAAAAATATTTTGGTCTTTTAAAATTTATTCTAATATTAGCATAAATTGTCATGTGAGTTTCATTTTAATATAGCAACTCTGTCTCAATGTTATTTTTTAAGTAGTCAGCTTCCTTTGTGTTCCACCCTCAATTATAACAACACAAACGTATAGTAGAATGCTGAGTTGCACAGATACACTGGGAAAATGAAATCTCATAGTTTGTCACTTGAAGAGTTAATAGTTTGACATGCTTGTCCTCATAGTGTCATTATTTGCCATAGGAACAAACTGAAACAGCCTTGATGTTCAGATGTAAGAGAGAACTATTCCCCTGAGAAAATTATGTTACATCCACGTGGTGGAATATTATTAGCCATTAAGGATTAATTCTGAAAGATTTTTAATAAAATAGGAACATACTTAAGATCAAGAAATGGCTTTTTAAAAAAGAATCTTTGAAAACAAGAGTCACCGAAGGCCTGATCTAGTGCTGTAGCAGTGAGGACAAATGAAGATGAGGCCTGCCTCTTCCTGTTTGTTGTGCAGCAGTTAGAAGCCTCCTGGCACTGAGTGGCTCTCGGTAAGCACTGGTTAACAAATGCAGTGCCTGAGGAATGGAGTGAGTACAGCTTTGTCCTTGTTGCCTGCGGTGTGGATTTGGACATCTGTTTGCTACTTCCCATGTAGCTCAGAGCTCACAGGGAGGAAATGAAAGTCATAGGCACGCAGTGATGGGTAAAACCATAGATGAGAATGAGGACCCCGGAGGATCGCAGTACTTGAGGTTACAAAATCTAAGAGGCTAAGAGGGAATGTGGTGTTTATCAGGGATATTGACTCAGATCCTAAAGCCAGGAGAAAACCTGGCAGTTTGGTGTCAGTGAAGCAAGAAGAGGCCAGCACGTGAGCAGCAACAGGTGTAAAGATGGTGAACATAGCTGGTGCTTCCGGAGTACCAGCTGTGAGCCGAGCAGTGGTATCTGAGTCACACACTCAACCTAATCCTCACAAAGGTCTCATGAGGTAGGTTACTGTCACCATCTCTTTTGGGGCACAGCGACACTAGAAAGCTTGACTAGGATCATCTCCCAGCCAATGTTCAGTACCCCCAAAGAAAGGTGTTAGGCCTAAAGTTGAAGAGGCATGAACATATGACAGAGGCTGAGGTTTAAATAGAAGTTCAGCTCTTGAAATCTGGAGACACACAAACCTGGCTCTTTTCAGTTTTTGTTTTTTGAAAAAGATTTATTTATTTAAAAGATATAGTTACGCATAGAGGGAGAAACATCTTCCATTCACTGGTTCACTCCCCAAATAACTAATGGGGCTGGGACAGGCCAAAGCCAGGAGCCTGGAATGACCCACATATGTACAGGGCTGAAAGTCCTTGGATCCTCTTCTGCTTGTTTCCCAGGCTTATCAACAGCTGGATGGGAATTGGAGTGCTCAGCGAGGACTTGAACTGGCACCCGCATGGCATGCTGGCATTGCAGGAGGTGACTTAACTTGCACCTTAGCATCAGCCACTGGTTTTGTTTTTAAGTTGAAGTTTTAAGTTTTTTAGAGTGTTGTAAGCTTTGCTAGCCTGTAACTGGTGGATTTAGGTCTTTTGATTATAGGAAAATGATGTGTTACAAAAATTAAAGAAATCTCTAACATCTGAAATACTCGTAGTCCCAAGCATTGCAAATAAGGGGTACTCAACCCGTATATATGGTTGGAAAGCAGAGACGCAACTGATGGAGTACCGTTAAGGAGAAAGAGTGTTTATTTTACATTCAGAAAAGGCCTTCGAAATACAACAGTTCCTCATCTACAATACTCATACTTGCTAATTAGAATTATAAAGATTCTAAATTTTAGTTAACTCTTTCTGCTTCTGCCTTTAAATCGATGTAGGTGTGAGGTGATGTAACTAAAACTGCAAAGGGTGGATGATAGTTGGATCTATAAGTCTCCAGACTAGATTTTGAGGATTTGTGTTCACATGGCAACTTCATCAAGGGCTGAACATTCATTTAACTGTTTATTTGGGCATTTTTAAAGTTCATATTTATTTATAGAATTAAATTCAAGTCTTGGCTCTCTTTATGCAATGTGAAAATACCATGCAGCGCTAGTGTAAGTAGGAGTGTTGAATGAAATCGAAACTGGCATTTTCTGTGATCTTACATGTTGAGGGTTTCACTTTGGCTTTTGTGAGGTCTGTATGCTACAAAGAAGTCCCCTCATATTTGACACTATCTATAATTTATGTCTGTCTCTGGAAAGTGGATAGAGGTAACCACATTTTGTGTTGCCAGCGTGTGTTCATATCTTAAACATGGTTAGCACTGTGCTTTTGCTTGTTCTTGTCCTATAAAGTTTTCTTATAATCTCTAAAGAAATGTGTTCCCTTTATACAAATTTTGTAAAAAGCAAAAAAAAAAAAAAATAGTACTCTACACCATTCTCTGCTCTGCTCCCCATCTGTACACTCACAGTAAAGTCAGAAATAAAAATGAACTTTTAAGGATAGAGCTTCTGGGGTACAATTTTTAGCGCTTTAGTTTGTTTCTCATTGAGTTTTAGCTAATACAATATTTTACTTCTTCTGTCTTCCTTCTTTCCAGGTTATAATGACAGAGACCACTTGCCTTTATGTCTTACAACCACCTGTGTTCATAAGGCTCATCTCTCCTTACATCTTAGTAGCTCTTGACTTATTTCTTGAGGTACCATGGACTAAGAGAAAACCATCCTTTCCCTGGTTTTCTTACTTCCCTGCTCTTCTATGTCCATATAGCACGATGCAAAAGAAAGTCACTTATTTTGTCTCTGCCTAGAAGGGAGCCATGTCAGGAGACTAATCATGTCCATTCCCTCAAGGAGTAAACTTCTGTATCTTTTATGCTAACTGCTGACTTCAGCAATGTTTTAGATGATGTCTAAACACAGAACTGCATTTCATAGTAGTTCAAGTTGCCAGCTGTGATCTACCAGTTGTAAGAGCCTTGCATCATGATAGGCTGTTTGTTTTTCAAAGAGCTACTTACAAGCTTTTCATTGTTTCTATCTCCTATGGCAAGGCAGAGTTTCCATTTAGGGATTGAAGTTGCTAGGTTCCCGTAAACTCCTCATCTGGGTGTTCATGAGGCACAAGGAACCAGAACTGTGTGGATCTCACTAGCCTGTCTGGCAGAGCAAGTGGAGTACAGGATCCTGACGGCAGATTCCCCTAAAGATTTGTGTCCTGACCCCAAGAGACTGTGATGAAACACCACACTTCTCAAGCACGGTCTTGGGGTGTCTCTGCCCTGTTTGGGTGCTTAGGGTTGCCCAAAGATGAGTACGGTTGGGCAGAGATGCTGCTCCCTTAACCCTCCATGTGGTCCTGGGGCCTCTAAGTCTCACTCCTGGGGAGGAATGAGAGTTTTGTTTTGTCAGATCTGCAGTGCCACGGGGGTCATGAAGCACACATTTGAGAGGTGAAACCTTTGTGAAGTAGGCTACATGGCACATATTTCACTTTCCTCGTGTTTTGTCTCCATCTCCCCACTATCCCCAAGTCAGGCATTAAAGGTGTGTTTTGCTGACCATGTCAGTGACTTAGGATATGTTAATGTAATGGAAACCATGTTCACACTAATGAGAAGTTGAATGAATGAACTGTTATTTTTTTCATCTATTATATTTATTTATTTACTTGGGTTTATTTAATAGCTATATTTTTAAAATATTAATTTGATTGAGAGGCAGAAAATGGAGAGAGAGAGAATCTTTTTTTTTTTTTTTTTCACTCCTCAAATGCTCTGCAATGGTCAGGGCTTGGCTAGAGTAGAAATCATAACTGCCTATGTGGGTGGCAGGAACCTGATTACCTAAACCATCGTTGATTCCTCCCATGGTCAAGGATTAGAACTGATTATCAAACCAGAATACTATTATGTGGAACATGAATGTCTTAACTAGGCTAAATGCTGACTACCATTATATTTCAATATGTCAGGTATTTTAAAGTGGCATCCTAGTCTGTGAAGCTACAGAATTATTTACAAAGTTTTGTAAGTCTTAAAAATAATCATAAATTTAGTGGGCCCAATGTAATGATTCAGCAGCTAAATCCTCACCTTGCATGTACTAGGATCCCATATGAGCTCCAGTTCACATCCTGGCTGCTCCATTTCCCATCAAACTCCCTGCTTGTGGCCTGGGAAAGCAGTAGAGGATGGCTCAAAGCATTGAAACCCAAAAGAAGCTCCTGGCTTTGGATCAGCTCAGCTATGGCTGTTGCAGCCACTTTGGGGAATTAACCCACAGATGGAAGATCTTTCTCTCTGTCTCTCCTTTTCTGCTTAGACAGCTAGTGGGGAAGTGAGTTGGTAGTGGAGCAGCAGCTAGGACACAGGCACTCCTATGGGATGCCCATGTCACAGGTGATAGCTTTACCTGGGAAGAAGTTTCTTAAGGTCTTTCTTGTCTCATGTGTGTTTCTTAGGAAAAAGATTTTTATGTTGTTAGAATATAATCAATGATTTATGGATTTCTAAATGATGTCAGGTGTGCCCTGCCTTCTGTGGTCTGGAGTTTTTGTTGGAGTATCTTGAAATCATTAGTGTTGCAATAGAGAGAGATTATTGTTATGCACTGTAAATCTTGAGCAGAGAAAAGTGGCCTATGACATGATTCACATTTACACACAGTTGGTTGAAGAGACATGTAATCTTTTCTGTACTTTCCTCTTATCAGATACTTCATTCTTGACACATTTATTTTGGAAGGAAAATTCCAACTTCAGTCATAAGAAGCTGTCAAGAATGCTTCTGTCTTTGCTCAGCTTTTCCAACAGCTATGCTCCCTGGGTGAGCACCGTCAAGACAATCATTAAAGAATAATAAGTTATGCTGTTGAAATGGTGCTCAAGTGCTTCATATTCTTTTGAAAAATGGAGAGCCCCTCCACAGCCCAGCACCTGTGGAACTGTCCTACATCATCAGCTGTATCCTTGGGCTTTTGCTAGGTTTGGGAAAATGTATTTTGACCTGTGTAATCAAGTGTAGTAATGACAAACATTTTAATAGGGTGTTGGCCTATGACGTAATAAAGAAAATGACCATTTTACCTTATTTCCTAAGATGCTGCACTAAAAGCCTTTGTCATTACTACTTTATTACACTGGGCTGAAGTATCATATATTTTAATACATTAAAAGATAACATCAGGATTCAGGATTGAAAATTGAACTTGCAGTTTATTAAGAGATTGACTGTTACTGAGTAGCATTGAAGTGACTTGCAAAAGGCAGTGTAGCTAATGATTTATTTATCTTTTTAAAAAATAAGCTATTCATAAATAGGAGCAAATAAATAGCTCATACAGAATGGTTTGTATCCATTGCTTTAATGAAAACATTGTAAATATGAAACATATGGTCTGTAGTCTCTGGTATTTTTATGCTAGCTACTGTTTTGCCTTTCGTTGCTTACGTATTTCTTTTCAAATTTTGGCATTCAGGTATGGGTTTCTTTTGTTTGTTTTGCTTATTTGTTTTTTGCTTAAATACATGTTTTATCTATTTGGATTTTTAATGTTGATTTCTGAGCAACACTGGAAGTAACTCCTGGTCAAATTCCCATTCCAATCATCTGTATGAAAATAACCTGATCTCCAGCAGTAAATGGAAGCTGAGGCAGTGTCACTGTGAAGGCAGGGACTTGTTCACTGCTGAGGTCTGAGACATGCACAGGGCCCCTCTACAGAACAGGCACGGTGCAAGTGCCTCATCTCCGCTGTCTTCCTGCTCTTTGTTTTGCGCTCATTTAGCCCTTCTTCTTCCTTTCCTTTGGCAAGTGTGTTGTACATAGACTATGCCAGGATGGCCTGAGGTGAGGATGCAGCAGTTTATGATCTGTCCTTTGCATGCCAGGAGAAAAAGCTTGGCACATGAAGGACTCATTTTAGCCTATGGTACTGTCTGTGAAAAATATTCACAAGTAGTGAGCAGCATGCTTGCAGCTCTTTGCCATTTTGTCTAAGGTGTGCTCAAAGGAAACATTTTTGTGCTATTCAACAAGATCAAGCTTGTAGTAGAAGAATTAAGAAAAAATGTGTTAACTAACTTCTAATTATGATATGTCTAAACAACTCATTTATAGGTAAACTGGTTATGAGGTAATTTTTTGTTTGGGTTTAAAAATATGTCTGTTTTGGGTAAAACAAAAGATTTTCTTTGATTACTTAGAATTTTGTTAGGAAAATAATATTTAATTTTTTTCAGCTGTCCAAGGAATTAGTTTACATGTTTTTACTATAATACTCACACTGTGTTCTCATCTATACTGATATAAAAACTTCTATTCCTTGATTATTTGTATTGAGTCTTGCTTTCATTTAACAATTTCGAGGAGCTTCCTTCCAAACACAATTATTGTTTAAATAAATGGTTTTTAGTACAGAAAGATAGTTCAGTGGCCAGTATGGTGGCAGAATGGGACACCTGTCAGAGTGCCAGTTCAAGCCATAGATGCTCTGCTTCTATTCCAGCTCCCTGCTGATGCATCCGGGGCTCTAAATAACCATTTTTTAAAAATACCTGAGTGGATTAAAAGTGCTTCCATTTTGCCATGTAACCAATTGAAAAAGATTGCTGCTGAAAACTTGAGAAATGTAATACACATTAGTGTTAAGTGATCCTCACCACTCCCCAGGCACAGTAATGGGGAGGTAGATTGGAAATGGAATAATCCAAGTGTGACTCCGTCTGTTCTGAGGCAATGTCTGCCCTGAACATAATCATTTACTTTTATTTTTAAAGACTTATTTATATTTTACCCACTTATTTACTCCCAAATGGTCTGAAGCTGGGAGCTAAGAGCTTCTTCCGTGTCTCCCGCATGGGTGCAGTGGTCCAAGCATTTGGATCATCCTCCGTCCCAATCCATAAGCAGGGAGCTGAATCCAGAAGTGGAGCATCTGGGACACAAACTGGTTCCCATTTGGGATGTTGACACCAGCAGGAAGAGGCTTAGCTTGTTCTGCCACTGTGCTGGCCCCAGCATTATTTCAAAGGGAAGCCTGGAAAATAGTGTGTTTTCTCTTTTGTCATACTAGCACCAATGGAACAAAAATTATCAGGTTGTGTCTAAAGGACTTAGCTAGTAACTAGAAGAGACACCTTTCAGTAATATATATAATAACAAAGGTAATATTTGCAGTTGATTGAAACAACATGTCTAAATGTCCAAGTCCATAGTGATAGTTGAAAGCATACAGAGAGTGACAAGAGGCAGTTCATTTGTTGAAACCTGGTGGTAAAGACAGCGTTCATCCTGCCTTTCCTGTTGAGATTTTCCGTCAGGTAACCAGTCAGTAAATGAGGGGCAGCATCTTTTTATAAATGTATTCTAGCTAATAAATGAAATAAAAAGGATGCTAACTATAATATTGCCAATTTTCAGTCTTCTCTCATTACATTAATAAATCTGAGCTTTGAATGCTAGTAGTTACAAACAGGGCAAACAGAGAGGTAACCAGAAATTCTGTATCTGAATGGAGATTCTAGTTTCGCACAAGCGTCAAGCTCAAATCAGAGCAGACCTCTGGATCCAGCTGCCATCTTGCAGGCCACAATACGAAAGGGAAAGAAGCACACTGACCTGTATTACAAGTGTCCAGACCTGAAAAGTCAAATGATCCCAGGTCTTGAGCAGATAAATTCAAAGGAAAGGGAGGCCTTAGAAGGGGACCCCAAAAATTAAGAGACTTGAGAGATAATTCCTTCCTTCCGTTCCACCCTCTCTCCCACCCGAGCCTTCGGTATTGCTTAGAAACATAATTAAAGGTTTATATGTTAACAGAATGGTGATGACATGAAGGATTTGGATAAAGAATGCAGAACAAGGATGGTTGAAGAGAAAATGCACAGCTGTGAGACCTAAGAGATACAAGTTCTACTGGGTTAGACCTTTTTTTGTTTATTTTCAGTTTTTTGTTTCTATTTTTTAAGATTCAGAATGAGAGAAAGGACTCCTGGCAGCCATCATTCAGTGTGAACAGGAAATTGTCCCTCCCTTAAAAAACAATGTGCTAAGCAGTTCTAAAATTTGAGGCCGATTCTTAGGCTTACAGAAATTTGTTGAAAGTTATATTTTTAAGAAAGAAAAAGAAAAAAAAATCTAGAATGCCCTAAAATGTGCTGAAACAGGGTTTTGTTGATTATTTATTGCAAAACAGTCTTTGTTCATCAGTTCAAGATGACTCTGTATTCATAGATGAGAACTCCTGCCCCGTGGTTTGCCCAGTACTGGAGCTTTTCCCCAGGAATTTGAGGAAGTTAATGAGATTTTCCCCTACAAAGCAAAAGATGCATCTGAGGACTCTGTCAGGCTCCCACCCCTACGGCTTTTCAGTTGCATGCAGTTACAGATTTGCAGGCCATAGCAAATGTTTTTAGAGAGAAGGGAAGAAAATGAATGGTGCCTGTGAATTTCAAACATCGTTTATTTTACCAAATAATTTAAGTCAGCCCTTCTGAAAAAGGAGGAGAAATCTCCAGATTTCATTAATAATCTCGAGCTTTTCAGCAGATTTACTTTGAAAAACCTCCCCGCCAGCTTTTCATAAATTAAGCATAAACTTTCTTTGACCTCATCACATGCAATTAAATAGCTGTTGAAGGGTTAATGCCAACTAAAAAGCAATTCTGTATCACAGATCTCCATTTCCCTGTAAAATTATACAGGAAGTTTGTTTCAGTTCTGAAGCAGAGTAATTACAAGAGACAGTTAACATAATTTACAGTTTCAATCTCCTGCAATCTACTTGTCCATAATCACACACTTCCACCTAGTTGTGTATATCCCCATGAGTATCTGGGTTGTGCTTTGATTTGTAAATGATGATTGTAGTATGATTGATTGCTTGCAATGTAGCATATTGAATTGATTTTTTAAAAATGAACTTTAGTTGTTAACATGACTATTTGAGTTCCTGTTGTTTTACGTAGTTTGTGGTTCTTGGGGTTGGCAGTTGCATACTAGTTACCAATTCAACTCCCAGAGCTTTTTTTCCCTCATTAAATTTTGAGAACGAAGTGGCTACATACATCCTAAGTAAAAAGTGCCTAGTGCATAGTAGCTGCTTAACTTTCCCACACATTGCTAAACCACCCTCATCCTTTGAAAGTGGCTGGCGAATATTTAGCAGTGATATCCACAATATAAAGGCTTATGGGAATAATCCTAGTATATTGTGGCTGAAGCTGTGCTACAATTAACATGTTGTTGCTGAAGTCCCTTCCATAGCCACTGCTGTTATTAGCCTAAACTGCAGATAGAATTCAAGAGGGTTAGAGAAATATGTTACCTACTAACCGAACAGAGAATAATTGATGTCTTTTAACATGTGTTTAGTATGTTCCTCTGACATGGAAGACCCAGCTTAAACTTGAAAATTCCTGTAAAACTGAAGTCTAGATTCATAGATGACACCAAATGCATTGACAAACCAGTCAATCACTTAACTGAATGCCCATCGCAGCCCCACACTCAGCTCACCCATACACTCAACAAAGTGGGACTCAGAGGTAACACTCTTTAAACCTGGCCAGTTATTATGCCAGAGGCTTTTTACCTCAAATTATGTTAGAAAATTTTCAGGAGATAGATAAAAGACAGTCAAAAGAAAAACAGACCAGTGGGGTGGGAATGTTTGACTAGATAATCTAAAGACCTGTGGAGACAGTTTCTCTTCCTACATCAAGTTAGACAAAGAACTGTGCTTTAATTTCAGCAAGTTATCTTGAAGACTGACAAATTCCCTTCTGAAATACATTTTAATGCAAAAGGATTTTATTTTAACTTACTTGAAAGGCAGTATTAGAGGGAGACCGGAACAAGAAGAGTGGTCTTCTGTTCTTTGCTTCATTCCCAAAATGGCCACAATGGCCAAAGCCAGGAGCCTGGAACTGCATCCAAGTCTCCGACATGGGTGGAATTAGTTCAAGCACTTGGGCTATCCTCCAGTGCTTTCTAAGGTGCATCCACAAGCAGCTGGGATTCAAACCAGTAGAGTTGTAGATGTTGCAGGCGATAGCTTAACCCACCGGGGAACAGTGCCAATCCCCACCTTCCCCTCAAACCTAAAGTGCTTTTCTCTTTCTTTAATCCTACTGTAAATTCATGTTTTTCACCAAAACTGATGATCCAAGATTGGATTTATAGCAGTCTTTTGCAAATTTGTAAAGATTACCTTTGGTGTGCACACACACACACACCCCACACTCGTTCAATGTTTTAGAGAGCCCTCAGGGAAGTCACCCTTGCAGCCATGCCGTCCCCTGAAGCCTGCTGCTGCAGTGAGCAGGAGTGTCACCATGCTGTAAATGTCCCCTGCCTGTGAGTCTGTGGGGTGAGAAGAGACGGTGTCTGTCATCTGTCGGTAGTAGAAGGAACTATCACTGCTGCCCACAGAACCTCAGAGCTGTGGACCTGGCAGCCAGAGCCCTCAACGTTTGTTTCTAGTGATTTCCGTAGTAAACATCTAATTGCAGTGTTTCAGCAGCACGTGAAACATTGTAAAAACACAGTCATCTGCTGACACACTATGTGCTCTACTTGAAGTATGTATGTTTTTAATGGAGAGTTTAAAGTCTTAACATTTTTTATTGATAAATTCTTGCTACCAAGGTTTTGTGACTTAGAAGTGAAAATTTTACCTGACTTTAAACTGGGATGACAACTCAAGTGATATTTAAGATTACTCTTTTTTGTTTTTAACACTGATTTATTTTTATTGGAAAGGCAGATTTGCAAAGAGAAAGACACAAAGATCTTCCATCTGCTGGTTCACTCCCCAAATGGCTGCAATGGCCATACCCGAGCCAGTCTGAAGCTGGAAGCCAGCAGCTTCTTCTGGGTCCCCCATGTGGGTACAGAGTCCCAAGGACTTGGGCCATCTTGTACTGGTTTCCCAGGCCGTAAGCAGAGAGCTTGGTCTGAAGTAGCCAGGACACAAACCAGCTCCTGTAGGGGATGCTGGAGCTTGCAGGTGCAGGATTAGCTTGTTGAACCACAACACTGGTCTCTGAGATATACTCTGTTGCAGGTGTAAGTGAAGAATGAAATAATTTTCTGAAATAGTTTTCTGTCAATGAGAGAAAGTCAAATTTTCAAATGTAAAAATGCTAATCTTAAAAATTGGTTTTTTTTATGAACTTGTTTTTCCTGAAATATTCCAAAATTTAAAAGTGCCTTGAACTGGAAAATCAGCAAAGAAAAGATATTATTCAAACATGTCTAGTTTGTCATGACACTGGGACTGTGTATTTTGTGTAACTATAAATGCCTCAGCGGAATGACGAATCAGAGCTTTCTTAGATTTATAGTATGTGGTGGGCTTCATGAACCTCTTGGTTACTTTCAAAATAAGATTTGTGCATGTGAAACCTTAAACTTAAGAATTATTTTATCCGTAAGACAATGAGACAGAAGAAACAGAAGTGGACAGAGCGAGTTCTCATCTGCTGGTCCCCTGTCCAGACTGAAGCCAGACAGACATCCTGAACTCAGTCTGGCTTGCCCATGCCTGGCAGGGACCCAAGCCTGACCTACGCTGCTACCCCCAGAATATAAGTTGGAAGCTGGAATGGAAAGCAGAGGCAAGATTCAAACCCAGGTACTGCCATATGTAGTATGGCATCCCTGCTCGCAGTTTACTTGCAATGCCAAATGCTCCCACCCGACGTCCTAAATGTGTTTTTAAAAATATTATTTACTTTAAAAGCATGGAGAAGGGTATCTTCCATATGATGTCCACACCCTGCCTCTTCCACCCTGCATTGCCCAGTGGCCACAATAGCCAAGATGGGACCAGGGTAAAACTGAAAACCAGAAACTCCATCCTGGGTGGCAGAGATATAAATTCTGGAGTCATCATTGGCCCTTCCCAGGTGAATTAACAGGAAGTTAAGTCAGAAGCCAAATAACTTGGACATGAATCAGTATTGCAATATAGGATGCCAGCTCACAGGGTAGGTTATCACACTGCCCCACAATACCAGCCCCTCAGTAAATGTATTTCTAAAAGTTTTTGCCTTTCCCAGGTGATTTAAATTGGGCATAAATGATCTGTTATTCCATGATTATTTTATCCTGAATTCCAGGTAGCTTTTTATGAGTGTTAATTAATTTATTCAAAAAGCAGAGTTACAGAGAAACTGAGAGGAGAGATCACCCATCTGCTGGCTCACTCCCTAAGTGTCTGTGATGGCCAGGGCTGGCCCAGGCTGAAACATGGTCCTGGAAGCTATATCTGGATTTCTCACGTGGGTACAGGGACCCAAATACTTGGGTAATCTCTGGTTTCACAGGCACGGGACCAGAAGTAGAAAAGGGTTGCCCAATGTGGTATAGGCAATGCAGTCAACAGCTTAATCCATTATACCACAGTGCTGGCCAGGCTTATTTTCTTAACAAGGAAATTGATGACTGAAACTAATTCTAAGTGATCATCATCAGAGAAATATTATTTTCTTATCATGCGCTAGTCCAGGATGTTGTGTGTGGCGACAGACCATGTGTGAGCAAGTACTCCTCAGCTGAATTGTTGACCCTAAAATGAAAGCTCTGTGAAGTACATCACATGGCACTCGTAGCTGCAAGGCCATTCTTCTCTCTTAGCCTCAGCTTTCACTATGTATTTCCTTGAATCTCTTATTAGACATCCCTCCTGCCACCACATCCTTTTGGCAGGCTGTTAGGGCAGGATTAGTACTACCACGGCCTTTAATATTCTGGCCCAACCATAATCCCCGAGGCTGTTTCCTTAGCGTAACCCATAATGTATCTGAAATCAAGTTTGGCTTATGATAGGTGAGAGTTGATGATAGGTTTGAAGTTGTTTTCAGAGCCCCCAAATGATTTGCATCTGCAATCAGGGTGGTAAGCTAGGGATACAAAAAGGAGCAATAAAGAGAGGCTTTCTCCCTGGGTTGGTAGATGATCAGTTATAAAAATACCATTGACTCTGCTCCATGGCTGTCTCACAGGGGGTTTTCTTTGGCTCTGCTTGTTTCCACTGATAGCCACACTCCTCAACACAGGGTTAGCTGTGGGAGCAGAATCCCCTGTCCTACTGCCCAGTGCTATCTTTGTGAGTTGTTCACTCTCTCTGAAAGAGACCACATTCATCCATGGGACTTTGGAAACCATGTGGTAAACCCCAGCATGAACTGTAAGCTTGTTCATAGCTCACAGCACAAGGGGAGTCATGTGCCTACCACTGGGGCCAGCTTGTGGAAGAGTCCTCCTCTCTGGAATGGACTTAAAGGGCACAGAGTATTGTATTAAGGGTGATTCACCAGCGGTCTCCTCCTCCATCCACCTGAGGAAGGACTCGGCACTGGAATGGTCTGCGAAAGGGGTTGTGAGATTGTTGGGAAGAGAGATAAAAGCAGGGGCTTAGAAAAACAGACTGGGCTGTGACCCAGGGCCGACAGCCTGCCTTCCCCAAAGACCTGCTGTCTGCACTCTCTGGATTTCACTCGCTCATGCCATTTTCCCAGGGACACACTTGAATCTTCTAGAAAATGTGGGTCTTTGTTTCATGTGTCTTGGGACTGTCTTTGGGTTCTGCTTAAGCCCTGAGCACTCTGGTTTGGGTTTTTTTTTTTTTTTTTTTTTTTTTGTGGTTTGATGGACTTGCTGTTTCCTAAGGGTAGTTCCATCAAGTTAAGAACTTAAAGGGCAAAGGGAATTTGGGATCATGGAACCGTGCTTGCTGGGAATGTTCACTTGTTAGCTTCTTGAAACTCTTCCTGAGGCAGAAATGTTTTTTTCATAGCCTCTTCCTTTAATTCAGTATATATCTGGGTAGTTAGCTGTGAAGGAGTGGGGAGGCATTAGAAAGCATCTGCCAGGGACAGTGGAGTGGCTCTCAAGTACCTTAGGCAAAAGTGAGGAAATACAGGTAGCTCTTCCCAATCTAACTGTGGAACAATCTGTTTTCCTCCAAACTTTATTTCTTTTACTGTCACCTAGTTATAGAACATTAAGGATAGTTAGTCACCCAAATAATCACCCTGAGATTTCATTTATTTAATATGTTGAGTAAAAATAGGTAACACGCAGAGCCAGGGCCATGGCGATAGCAGGCTAAATCTCCAGCCACAGTGCCAGTATCCCATGTGGGCTACAGTTCAAATGCCTCCACTCCATTTTCTATCCTGACTCCCAGCTTCACACTACACAGGAGCTTCTTCTGGATTTCTCACATGGGTACGGGGGCTCACATCCTTCACTGCTTTCCCTGACACATTAACAGGAGCTGGATCAGAAGTGTCGTAGCTGAGAATTGAACTGGGGCCCTTATGGAATGCCAGCACTGCAGATAGAGACCTAACCTACTACACCATGGTGCCAGCTTCGATCTGTGCATTTTGGATTAAGGATGTGAGGGAGGGTAAATAAACTGTAAAAGGTCACATTGCTGTACATGGTCGAAACAGTTCCTTTCTAAGAATTGTGGCTCCAGATCCCACGCTCTTCACCAACCTGTGAAGCCTCTTACCTGTCACACTGCATTTAATATGTCATGCTGCTATAAAAATCTTGTACCATTATTTTCTAACTTGTCAAATTTTTTTCTTCTTTTATTTAATTGCAAGTGGTTTCCAAGTATGATTCAGGAATCGACACAATTGTAACTATTTTCAAAATAATACTAATGTATTCTTTTTCCATTTTACTCTTTCTTTCTTGAGTGCCTGTGGAGTTTTCAAAAAATTTCATAACCCGTGATGCCACAGCAGCCTGAATGCTACAGTAGATATGAGAAGCTAGCTCTGTTCTCTTAAGCCAGGGGCTTGTCACAGTTGTGTTTATAGATCAGCGAATGCAGTTATTTAAAAAAAAAAACTGTTAATGAGTTTACTGTTAATTTTTAAATGAATTAATAAATACAAGTCAGTGTTATGTATCTTCTGAGTAAAATCTGTAGGTGTATCCCATACAAATGAGCTATCTGGAGCCCTAAGTAACTGTTTTGAAATGTAAAGATGTCCCAAAACCCAAATATTCCAGAGCCACAGGTGATGTACAAGTCTTAGCTGTTGAGGTGTGATCTGTGGTATTGGAGCTCGTTAGCATGCCCCACCTGAGGTCTCACCGCAGACCTCCTGCAACAGGGCCCAGGTTCTATCAGAAGCAATTTGCTGGCGCAGTAAAGGTTCCGAAGGCCAGAACAGCAGGGCAGGATGAGTGAGCAGCTAAGCTCAGGCTGCGGAGGCTTGAGAAGTGCTCTTCTCCAGCCCTCTTCCGCAAGGAGCTGAGTGAGGTCTCACCCACTTGAGCTTCATCAGTACCACTGTCCACGCGGTGGCCCTGCCCACTTCACAAGGAGGTGTCTACAGAGATCTGCATCAGAACCAAAAGCTCCAGAACAGAGTTTACAAATCACTGATCCTCAACTATGTGTGCTTCAGAAATACCTGGGTGCTAGTGAAAGCCCAGGTCCTGAGCCTGCCCCCGAAGACTTTGATTCACGAGGTTCAAGATTGGGTGTGAGAAGTTACAGCTGCAACAAGTGGAAAAGCTGTACTTGCAGAAAGCTATACTTGTGTGGAGAGCTATACTTGGGGATTTTGAAAAAATATTCACTCAAGGCCCATAGAAGTATGGGTGTGATATCCTAGCCTTGCACAGATTTAAAACCAGTCTCTTCAAGTTTGAAGTAGCTGAAAAATTTGCAGTCTCTGTTTGAACTAGGTAGACATCTGTCATCTTAATAAATGGAAAGCGGTAGGATTTCAGACAGGAAACAGGTCGTTTAAAACACTGCTGCTGGGGCAAGCTGAGCAGTTAAGATGCGTTTCAGTTCTCCACATGCCCTAGGTTGGGGATCCAGTCTGTACCCCAAGTTCCAGCTTCTTGCTGATATGCACCCTACAAAGCAGTAGGTGGTGGCATTCAAGTGGGAGACCAGGATTGAGTTCCTAGCTCTTGCTTCCAGTCTGAATCAGTCGCAGGCATTTAGGCAGTAAAGCAATGGCTGGGAGTTCTCTGTCTCTCTCACTTTAAATCAATAAGAGCATTTTTTATTAACAAAATAAAACACCACTGCAGTCTTAAGATGATATGAAAACAAAGGGTCAGCTTCCTTCCACGCTAATTGGAAAGTCACCACATAGTGTAAATGAAGAGACATATAGAGCCTGTCAAGTTCATTTATCACTATTTTCACTGATAACCTGACATTCATGCAGTTGGTCATGGTGCTGCCCACCGCTGAGAACCATAATAGATGAGCATAGACCAGTGAGTTGATGTCTAAAATGCAAGGTACACAGGCAGAATCCTCACATTTCCTCCGCATGAGAACTGCCATCAATCCCAGGCCTGGCGTCTGTTCCCACGCTTATAAACTCTGTGCAGTCAACTGCTGTGGACCTCTCAGCAGTCTGCTGAGCTCAACAGGTGGCCGATGAAAGGTGTGTAATCCTCAAAGATTATCTTCCCCTAAAAGCAGCCTGTGACCCTGAACTCACATAATCCAGACAGATGGGAATTGGGAGTGGGTAGCTCACTGGCGTTTATACTGTGGAACTTGAGGAAGTTCACATGGTTTGGTGTCATGTGGAGAAGATGGAGGTCTGCAGGAGCAGGGGATCAGTAGGCTGCCTTTGTGGAAGGAGATCCTTATCCACAGCCCTCCCCTTGGCTTCCTGTCCACTCTGCAATCATGAAGATCAGTCATTTTAAAGGAGTAAATTTTCATAGTAAATGAGGGTTAACCTTGCCATTATTATTCCCCGAGTGTTAAAGGTATTTGGGAATTTGGGTCTGCAAAAACAAATCTTGACCTTGTCTGGATGGTTCTTTCTTCATCCTGATGGATTTCTCTTCCTGGAGGCTGCACTCCACCATTTGAGTTAACCATTTCAGCCTCAGGGAGGATCTGGGCTAGTCAGCCTGAGAACTGATGGGCTTGCTACAGTAGTTCAACAGAGGTGAGGTAAACTTGGGTCCCACAACGTTACAATTAAGGAATGCTTGTTTTTTTGTAGGCACCACATTGTTCTTCCTTTGCTTTTAAGCAGACACCTTAACAATCCTATTATTAAAATATTACCTTCCCCAGGGTAAGTGGGTTCCAGTGCTGTACATGATGAAGGCAGCTCTTGCTAGTGTGAGAACAGCTGTTGTGGGTGAAGGGTTTGTGGGCCTCTGGATTTTCAATTTGAAGGCACCAGCTAACACTCCTAAGTGCTATTCACCAGTACCTCTGGCTCACAGTCAAGTTCAAGGGAATAATTTCACCAGCGATTAATTATACTGCAGCTCCTGGGATTTGTCCTCCAAACATCACTTTGTTTTCCTTCTGAAACAGCTAACTTTCCCCAGGGATAGTTGAGGTTTTTCTGATTGAAAGTATCCTGAGTTAAGGAGTCAGAGCACCATGGGAATCTATTCACCAGAGGTGTATTGTACTTGTTTCAGATGCCTCAGGATAATACACCGGCTTCCAAGATAAGTGCTTTTTATTTCCCTGCATCTTAGATCAATTATTTGGAATCTTTTTGGTAAGTTAAATTTAAGAGCTGTAACTTAAACCACCACATCTCTGTAATTAATAAGTAAAATGTTCTTACCAAAGATTTTTCTGTTAATGGGCTATATTGTAATTATGCTTTGAAGAGCCTAGAAAACAAAAGGGTGGAAGAGCTGCCTTTCTGAAAACATCCCGTGCTTGAAGGTCAGAGGAGGCAAGGCTTGCTACGGGGACGTCCAGATTCTGTCTTGGTGCTCCACGGAGATGAGGCTTTTCCTCTGAGCTCTGTACTTCAACATAAGTGATTTCACATAACTAGTGAAGAAACAGAAGTGTGTCTTTGCCATTTTGACTGTTCTGATAGATCGGACTTAAATCTGCAACTTTCTCCTTCAGGGAAGAGATTTGTGGACTTCCACAAGGCTCTCAGCATGAGTGCCCATCCTTCCACCACTAGTTGTAAGTCCCCTCAGGGGTGTCATGCGTTGGTGGGAAGAAGCCGTGTAGTGACGCCAGGGGCCAGTTGACCCTCTGTGGTCTGCAGTGTTGGTGCATGGCCTCCCTGAAAGCCTGCCTGATGCGTTCTGGTTGGAGTTCCTGTTTGCACTTCTTTCTTCCTAGCTACCCCAGGTGTCAGTAGCCTCCCTGTTTTCTCCTGGCCTTTGCTAGCACAGTCTGAACGTGTTGGCTGTGGAAGACCAGTGGGCTCTGTGCACCCCTGCTTGTTGGGACTTGTCACCCTACTACTGCCTCCTCGGGCCCAGGACACTTCCATCAGTTACAGATTGCAATTGATGTCCAAAGGAATGTCCCAGGCAACAGCAACTTAATGTGGTTTGTGTGTAGCAGTGTGGAATGGTGTGTGCCTAAATGCTCCCCACAGAACCTACATTGCCTGCTACTTTTGAATGGCTTAATCTGTTTGGACTTTGGACTTTGTAACTCTAACTTCAGGATATGGCCACATGAACGTACTTTTTCAGGGTTACGGCTGCTTTCTGTCAGTCCAGAGTAGAGCTTGTGGGAAGGGAAGACGGAACAAAGAAGAGCCTGCAGGGTGGCCCATGGCAGTAGGGAGCATAGGTTAGGGAGCACCTGTACCACCTTCTGAACACTTTAGTTGACAGAGATCTTGCTGCCAGGCTGGTGGGGGTGGGTTCTGTCCCCAACTGGGGGGTTCAGATAAGAGCCAGTGAAAACTTGGGGACTTACGCAGTCACTGCAGGGGACTCCTTAATTGTGGGATCTCGTGGACAAAAGGGGGTGGTTCCTGTCCATGGTGCTGCCCTCTGTCTTCCTCCCACTGGAGGACAGAGCTGGGACCTCCAGCCGACTGAGTAAATGTCTCAGCATGTACCAGGCACTTAGCAGGCAGGTGACGAATGTGCCAATTATCTGCGTTCTGAGCTTTGGGCTCCCTTGGTAAGAGCTCTTCCCGCTGTTGACAGGACATGATGTGGGCTGGCTCTGCAACAGCGGCCATCTCTGTTAGCATTCCTGGCACATTGCTACTGAAAGCCTTAGTCTGCAGCCGAATGACATGTCGGCAGTGGTGTGACTGGAAGAGGTTGTGCAGCTTGTTTGCATTTAGTCAAATACCGAGCGCTCAAACCTGAATTAAACAGATAAATCAGTCCAGAGACTTTAGCAAAATCTAAAGTGAAATGTTTGCCTTTTTTGTTTATATAGTAGGTGTTCAGATTAATACAAGTAAAATGCAGACTGCCAAGAATATACCCCTACAGGGATTGAAATTCCTTCTTTTGCATTTCTACATTGTTCTCAGTGACTGAAGGGAAGAAAAAGGTGTGTCAGAGGCATTGATTTTTGCTTGTAACAACAGCAAACACAAAAACTAAAATTGGGAAAATTCTTGAGAATGCAGCCATTTTAGAAAAAAGATAAAGAAAAATGCTGAAGATTTGGGTGGTTTGCAGAGCAAGATGGTTTTGTAATTGCTGCCACCTACTGTATGTGGTTGATGCTTAAATTTAGTAAGTTCATGAAGGTGAAGCTGTTGAAATAGTTAATTGGAGCAAGGTAGACATCATTAGTTTATAGCATTTCTTCTCTGCTCTGTAAGTGGCTCTTAATTACCGAGACAGCCGCCAGCTTTCATTCATTACCTTCAAGTGGTTTAAAGTTTTCTTCTTTCTCAAGTTCCTCTGCCAAGGTGCCTTCACATTAATGCTGGAGAATGCGTTCAAAACCTTAACATGCTTGGGAATTTTCTGGGTATAGATGACATAGTTTGCTTTAAGGAATTTTATTTTGATTTGCAAGAGCAACACTCTGGGGTTGGATTATAAATTAATTTCCATGAAAGAGATGAAAACAGAACCGTGGGCCTGATAGAAATTGCAGCAGTTGACATGAAAGACATGGTTTTATTAGCTCTGAAATAAAGCTTCAGATCAGCCGGCTAGTTAAATGTAACAAGCATTATAGACTCTGAGTCAACAGAGGCCCTTCTCTTTTATTAACACCCAGCTGTCAAAGAGTCAGTAGGTCCTTCCTGTGGAAAACAACCTGCCCATTGATGTTTGGGGTGGTCTCACAACAGGATTTCTGACAGCATCTGATGCTGGTGGGAGACTTGCGTGGTGAGACTTACCAGAAGAACCATCATGAATCTTAGCTTCTAGTTTTTGTTAAATATGCCACGGCATATGTTTGAGATGTTGCTGCTAACGACTGCGTGCGTTGAGTGGTGGCAACACTGTAAAAGGTTCAGAAGCATGAACTTCATGGGGACCCAACCACTAACTGATAAGAGACTCTAAAATAATACACTCTTCTGATGCCATATGTTTAGCTTTTTGCCACGTAAATTATTTTTAATGGCTCTTCTCCAAATTCTGGAAATGCCAAGGTGAAGACAGACTTTGCTTTTTCTATCGTAGGCTATTTGCTTTCTAGAAGAGAAGGCCAGGCGGGGTCTCCTGAAAAGCCACTCTCTGATCTGGGCCGTCTTTCCTACCTGGCCTACTGGAAGAGTGTCATCTTAGAATATCTTTACCACCACCATGAGAGGCACATCAGCATCAAGGCAATCAGCAGAGCCACAGGCATGTGCCCACACGACATTGCCACCACTCTGCAGCATCTCCATATGATCGACAAGAGAGACGGCAGGTGAGTCCCCGGCCCCTGATGACATGCACCACTGCCTCTCAGCTGTCTACATCAGAGGAGGCTCCTGGCAATTAGGCACATTCATTGCATTAAAGCTGAGTGGTGCATAGTGCTTTCAAAACCCTTCTCCTAAAAAGAAAACATGAAGTGCTACTTATTTGCCAGTTGTGTTTCATTTTGCTGTACCCTTTGATGGATGGTGTTCCTGATTTTCCCTAATCCAGGTAATATTCGTGCTAGCAAATGTCAGTATGAGAAGATAAAATGAAATTTCAAGTTTTGATCGTTCTTTGTTGTCATGCTACAGGTTTGTCATCATTAGAAGGGAAAAGTTGATATTGGGCCACATGGAAAAACTGAAAACCTGTTCCCGAGCCAATGAACTTGACCCTGAAAGTCTGAGGTGGACTCCAATTTTAATTTCTAATGCTGCAGTTTCTGAAGAAGAGCGAGAAGCTGAGAAAGAGGTAATGATTGGCTTTATCATCCTGAGTTGTGCAACTTCCATCTTGTAGCTTTCTTAAGCTAAGAAAGTCATTAACATCATTGTCAAGAGCTTATGTAGAGGACTTGTGAATTGATATGGCACTAATTTATCCTAACTGAGGTTGCATGGTAAGACATAAATTTATTGAATTGAGTATGAAAAATGAAACATTTATCATTGATCACAAAGCAGCATTTTTCAATACCGACAGCATGTAATCAGATCAAATTTGGTGCTGAGCTCCAAGGCTGCAATGTCAATCGATTCCTTATGTTTATGAACTTGCTCAAAGTGCTCCATGCCAGTGAGCATGTAATGTAGTGATAAAGAACTCAAATCAATTCGCTGCATCATTAATGCTGATAAATATCCCATGAAACCCAATCTTCTTCGATTTGTTATCCTAACTGATGCAAAAGGGTCCTGAAATGATGCAGCTGGCATGTGCTTGGCTGGCTGCTGTCCTGCTCAGAGCTGTCATGGAAATCCTTTGCCATTGATCCTTGGAGGTTCTGGATGTATGACTGTCCTCACGGCCGTACCACTTTCCCCCTCCCCCTTAGGCTGAGCGGCTAATGGAACAAGCTAGCTGCTGGGAAAAGGAGGAGCAAGAAATCCTGTCATCAAGAACTAACAGTAGGCAATCACCTGCAAAAGTACAATCGAAAAATAAATATTTGCATTCCCCCGAGAGCCGGCCAACGGCAGGGGAGCGAGGGCAGCTGATGGGGCTGTCTAAGGACAGCAGTGATGAGGAGGAGGAGGAAGAGGAGGAAGAGGAAGAGGAGGAGGAAGAAGAGGAGGAAGAGGAAGAGGAAGAAGAGAATATTCAAAGCTCTCCCCCAAGATTAACTAAACCACAATCAGTTGCCATAAAGAGAAAGGTATGCATCCTTCTGGATTGTTCAGTCTGTGAGCAGCTTTCAAATTTGCCATTGTAAACATTCCATCCTTTAGTCTTTGTCTCACTCTCTATTCTTTGGATGTAGTTGACATTGTTGCATACTCAGTCTCTCACTCATGATACACTGTAATCGTTTATCTCATAGTCATGATTGTGTTTACCTTTTCAGGTTACTGCTGTGCCAGGAAGCCAGGTTGCTAATCTAGTAGTCTCTGCCACCTGCTGGTCTGCAAGAGTAAATCAGATTATGGAAACTGAAGGGGGCCCCAGAGAGCACTTAAACCACCCTTGGAGTCTAGAGAGGCCTGAAGACCTATCCTGGGTCACACAGCTCATTACACACTAAGCCAGAATCGGACAAGTGCTCAAGCCCAGTGATTCTGATGCAGTTTCTTTCTCTTCTTGCCATACAGCTATTAGGAGATGTTTGATATTTCCACTTTGTGGCCAACTACACATCACTAAAGTTCCTGATGTCCTAGTAGCTTGGTGGTTCATGTACCATTCATCTCCACTGGTACAGAAATTTTTTTTTTTTAATTTTTAAGATTTGTTTATTTATTGGAAAGTCAGATATACAGAGAGGAGGAAAGAGAGGAAGATCTTAAGATTTATTTATTTTTATTGGAAAGTCAGATTTTACAGAGAGGAGAGACAAAAGAAGATTTTCCATCTGATGATTCATTCCCCAAGTAGCCACAATGGCCAGAGCTGAGCCTGTCTGAAGCCAGGAGCCAGGAACTTCTCCCTGGTCTGCTACACAGTGCAGGGTCCCAAGGCTTTGGGCCATCTTGCACTGCTTTCCCAGGTCACAAACAGAGAGCTGGATGGGAAGTGGAGCAGCCAGGATACAAACTACCACCCATATGGGATCTCAGTGCATGTAAGGCAAAGTGAGGACTTTAGCCACTAGGCTACAATGCCAGGCCCAAAAATTGATTTTTGTGCTTAGATAATTTCTGACCCAGATATGACAACTTTGTGGCAGTGTCTGTGACGTAGAGACTAGATGCTATTAGTATATTAGTCTGCTTTCCATCACTGCAGTGAAATATTTACTTTATGAGGGAACAGGTCTGTTTCAGTCTGCTTAGCCCACTGTACTAGAGGTTCAGGTCCAGGATCTGGCAGCCTCATGGCTCTTACCCTGCAGTAGACGGGGTGGCAGAGTGTCTACAGAGGGAGGATCATATGGCAAGCCAGGAAGCAGAGATTGGTTTGGCTGAAATTTAGGCTTTTATACGAACTGTCTCATGAGAACTACAGTGACTAATGAGAACCACTAAAAATCCAAGAACCTTTCACCAGGCCTGCTCCCTACCATCACCCTGGGCCCCCAACCAAACACCACAATTAATTAAAGTTCCCACTTTATTGGTAGCATTAATTTGTAACTCTGGGATTGAAAGTCTTGTATGAGGGGGAAAATGCATATGCAAACCATAGCTCTAAATGTAGATAAAACATTGTCCAAGTCAAGGCTCTGCCTGCAGGCATCTTTCTTGGATCTGCAAAGGAACTTGTTGTGCTCACGCCTGCTCAGTGATCCTCTTCTAAGCAAGTCGATTGATGGAGGAGAAGAAGGGAAGTAGTAGAAAGGAACAGTCTGTAAGTGAACTTCAGGCTTCTGAAAAACATTTTAGTTTCTTATAAGGGGAATATACTGATTTACTACGAATATGAGAAAAACTTGTTCTAAGAACATTTTTAAAAAATCATCCAAGGCATAATAGGGACTGCTTTCACATAAATGAACTCAAGGCAAAGGAAATAGTTCTTTCCATTGGGTATATTAATGTTTGGGAAATGTGATGGGTTATCAAGGGCAGCACACTGGTGAGGCAGGGCAATAACCACAAATGGCAGATTACAGAATATGATTAGCAGACCTGTGTGTGCTCTTCAGCGAGCCTTGACCGTGCTGGCAGAGGTTTCTAACCTAGTGGCTTAGACGCTCACATCTTACCTAACAGTACTTAAGTCGCACACCCAGATAAAGGTGATACAAGTCATGGCATTCCTGCCACCGCTAGGAGACCGGGACTGAGGTTCTGCTTAGCAGCTATGACCTAGCCCAGTTGTGGCAACTGCAGGCATTTGGGTAGTATGCCAGCAAACAGACTCACTCTCTGCCTCTCCAAGAAAAAAATACTAAGGGGGGGAAAAGAAGATACCACAACTCTCATACACAGTTTACCTGGAAGTTGGCATTTCATAAAGCATATGACACCTGTTTCCACAGTGTGTTTTCAACAGTTTTTAGAGTACCTATTGACAGATCAGTAGCAAATTTACCCTTTACACGTCTATTTGGATTATATGTCATTAAAAACATTTTGGCTTAGGGAGAAAAAATGTAATTACACTTATGGCAAGTCATTAGTGCCAAGCTTCAGTGAAAATAGAAAAAACACAATTTTTATTTTACTTTTAAAGGTAGAGTAATGTGGGAAATTTATATTTGTGAGCATGTGGAGAAAAAGAGGGAGAAAAAAGAGAATTTTCCATCTGCTGGTTCACTCCTCAAATGGCCACAACAGCAAAGACTGGGGCCAGGCTGATCTCCATCTGTGCCTCCCTTAAGGGTGGAGCAAGACCAAGTACATGGACCATCATCTACTGAATCCCGGGTACATCAACAGCAAGCAGGATCAGAAATGAACAGAAGCCTTAAACTTGCATTCCTCACATATAGCAAGTTAACCTGCTATGCTATAATACCTGCTCCAGATTTTAATGTCTTACATGTCTTATGTATTAATATTTTTGCAAAATTATTTGTTTACATTCGACAGTCACTACTGTATGCTGTATTTCAAACAGTCATTGCTTTAGGGATTCTTTCCTTCCTTTTTCATGTTTCCTGAAATTCAAAGAAAGATAAAAGTCATCCAGCCTTCACATTGTCTCGTTTCCTGTAGTGCCTCGCATGTTTTTTTGGTCCTCCCTGAACAGTTATCAACTGTGAAATGTGTGACTTAACAGCTAGTTAATTATTGTAACATTTATAGAAACCCTGAGGTCGGTGATGACCTGAATGCCGGTGATGTGTGGGAGGCTGAAGCCAACAAAGGGCCACTAGGAAAACATGGTAGAAAAGCAAAGCTTAGCTTCTAACATCTGTAGCCTAGCTTGTAGGATGTTCTTTCTCAAAGCATCTGCCTGAGTAAACAGTTTTATTTGGAAAACACTTGCCTGTGCAGTTGGTGCCTGAGAGGGATGTTAAACATCACATGGAAGGTTAAGTACAAAGGCATTACGGAAGTCTTTACATGTCACATTCTTAACCACGCTCAATACATGTTTGCCGTGTATCGACTCACCCATTTAATTTCTCATGAGCTCATACATATTATGTTTGGAATTAATTTCAGAGGCCTTTTGTACTGAAGAAGAAAAGGGGTCGTAAACGCAGGCGGATCAACAGCAGTGTGACAACTGAGACGATTTCGGAGACGACAGAAGTGCTGAATGAACCCTTTGACAACTCAGATGAAGAGAGGCCAATGCCACAGCTGGAGCCTACCTGTGAGATTGAAGCAGAGGAAGACAGCAGGAAGCCGGTTCTGAGAAACACATTCCAACATCAATCTGGGAAGAAAAGACCAACAGAGGAAGAAGGAGGAAAAGACAATCATTGCTTTAAGAACACTGATGCCTGTGGAAGTAAGTAGAGGGAATGTCGGTGTGTGACACACTGCCCAAGAGCAGATCCTGTGAGTACACAAGGGCTAAGTGCTTCTGGCCTTTCTCACTTGTAAAAGGTTCTAGCTTTTCTTCCTGGACTTGAATTTTATGCTTAAGCAGCTTCAACACCCAAAACATTTCTCTAGATGGGTTCATCAGTCATTCCAGAATTTCGCTGATTCCCCAAAACTCTGAAGTCTATCAGTAAGGAACACATTGCATTTCCTTGGTTATAACCTGTGGGATTTTTTTTCACATTCAATATTTCTGAATCCAAGGAATATATTATTAGCACAATCAGCATAGAATGTGATAGGTTCTTTTTCTCTTGCACAACAAATATTAGTGAATTCGTGTTGTGTATCAGTGGCATGAGGGTCTGAGAATGAAGTGCCGTCAAGAGGCATCTCAGGGCAGGCGTGGAGCAGCAGGTGAAGGGCCCCCTGCATCCCATATCAGAGTGCCAGTTTGCGTGGCAGCTTCCCCACTTGTGATCCACACGTTGCTTAATGCAACTAGGAAGCAACTCAAGTTCTCGAGTGTCCCTGCTGCCTATTTGGGAAACCATGACAGAGTTCCTGGCTCCTGGCTTCAGCCTGGCCCAGTCCCAGCTGTTGCAGCCATTTGTTTTCTTTTTTGTTGTTGTTCTATTGCTTCGTGGGATTTTTTTTACAGGTTTATTTTATTTTTATTGGAAAGGCAGATATACAGAGAGGAGGATAGACAGAGAGGTGATCTTCCATGCATTGATTCACTCCCCAAGCAGCCACAACAGCTGGAGCTGAGTCATCTGAAGCCAGGAGCCCAGAGCTTCTTCCAGTCTCCCATGTGCATGCAGGTCCCAAGGCTTTGGGCCATGCTGGACTGCTTTCCCAAGCCACAAGCAGGGAGCTGGATGGGAAGCAGGGCTGCCAGGGTACATTCCAGTGCCCATATGAGATCCCAGCGCATGCAAGGCGAGGACTTGAGCTGCTAGGCTAGCACTCCTGGCCCTGCTGCAGCCATTTGTGAAGCAAACCAATGGATGAACAATTTCTCTCCCTTTCTTTCTCCTGTCTCTGCCAAGTCTGCTTTTAAAATCATTCTTTAGAAGAAAAAGAAGACTCATCTGGGCATATTAGTATTACATTTAATAATATTAAAAAATATAGAAAATTGTCCTTCCTCTTAGCCTGACAGAAACACAGTCATCTTCAACTTTTCTTTGATACCTTGTTTAGAAGTAGCCATCTCTTGCCTGTCTGGCTAGGAACTGTGCAGTCTATCCACAGTTGTAATGACTATTCAGAACTTAAATCTGAGGAAGCCCAGTCTGTCTTATTTCCTGAGAACCCCAAATATTACTTTAGCTTTTGAAAAGCTAGTTGTAAGAATATAATTATGCATCTTGACTTTTAATTTTTTTTTAAGAGCTACATATTCATCTGAAAAAGCAAAGTTAGAAAGAGAGATCTTCTGTTCACTCATTTACTCCCCCAATGGCTGCAAATGGCCAGGAATAGGCCAGTCCACAGCCCAGAATATGTAACTGCATCCAGGTCTCCTACATGGGTAACAGGGGCCCAAGCATTTGGCCCATCTTCCACTGCTTTGGAGGCACATTGACAGAAAGCTGGATAGGAACTGGAACAGCTAGAATTTGAACTGGCACCCCTATGGGATGCTAGTGTCATAGGAGCACTACACACCAACCACACATCTTGACTATTACAGATATACTGTTGCTGCATACACTAATATTTTCCTGAAGGTATAACATGTTGTCCTGGATATACTGAAAACAAACCTTGTTCTTGTTTCTTTAAACAAATGGACATACTGCAATGAGAGTTTCTGGATGTAGAAACTGAGCATCATTTCTACCTTTTGAGAGTCTGCCCCGCAGCCTGTATACGGATTGTCACCTCCATCCCCCACTATGTGCCATGTACCTTCAAACATTCCTGATGGCCAAGTTGTACTGGATTCCTTTCAGGTTCTTCTTTCTTAAAAACAATTCAAAAGTATATCTCATAGTTAAGGGAGGGGCTCCTACAGAAGCTCGTAGGCCCAGTGGCATGTGGAATAAGAACATGTACTCCAGGGGCACTGCCATTGTGACTAAAAAGAAACAATCTGAACATTGGGAGGGGACTGTATTTTTTTTTAAAGATTTATTTATTTTTATTGAAAAGGCAGATATACAGAGAGAAAGATCTTTCATCCACTGGCTCACTCCCCAAGTGGCCACAACGGCCAGAGCTGAGCCAATCTAAAGCCAGGAGCCAAGAGCTTCTTCCAGGTCTCCCACGTGGACACAGGGTCCCAAGGCTTTGGGCCATCCTCTGCTGCTTTCCCAGGCCACAAGCAGGGAGCTGAATGGAAAGTGGAGCAACCAGGGTTAGATCTGGCACCCATATGGGATCCCAGCACATAAAAGGCGAGGACTTCAGCCACTAGGCTAGCACGCTGGTCCGTGAGGTGACTGTTGATTAGTTTGGGTCTGGGTTCTTCTGATGGAATCATACGCCATTACGTATGCTTGCTCTGAACCTAGCAGTTTGAATGTAATGCCTTCAGGTAAATTCATCTGTGGTATTTTTATTATGCAAATGAGCTAGTGTTTGCCCCACCCTGCACATACTGGATTAGAAGTCATTTCATTCTGGCATAAAGAGTATCTGTTCCAGTGGGATCGTTAGAGCTACTTTTGCTTCCAACACACTATTTGTAGTAGCATTACTATACTCTTTATGAAGTTTTTCCTTTAAATTTACTGATTCTCAAAACCTGATGTAGTCTTTAATTTTCTCAAGACTTGATGCTTGGGTATTTTGTTCATGTATTTATTAACATATTCATTGGTTCCCAAATATATGTAAATGTATACATATTTATATTCACATGCACGTATAGGTGTAATAAAGATAAGGTCAGGAGCTCATGGCACACTGGGTTAAATTGCCTCCTACAACACAAGCAATACATAGCAGTGCTCCACTTGCAACCCAGCTCCCTGCTAATGTGCTTGTGAAAGCAGGAAATGATGGCCTTAATGCTTCAGCCCATGCTACCATGTGGGAGAACCCATTAAAGTTCCAGGTTCTTGGCTCTGGTCTGGCCCAGCCCCTAGCTGTTGCTGCAATTTGAGACCAGTCAGCATATAGAAGATCTGTTTGTCCCTTCTCCGTTATTCTACCTTTCAAATAAATAAAATAAATCTTGAAAATAATAATAGCTCAACTGAAAATTAACTTTACAATTATGATTTACTTTTAATTACCCTTAATAATCTTATATATGAGCAGCAAATTGATTAGACAGAATTAAAGAATACCTGTATTTAAAAAATTTAGTAATTTCAAATTCAGTATTTGTGTGTGTGTGTGTGTCATGCAACAATGGTGATCCAAGAAATGATGATGATTACAGATGAATTTATGCTTTGGGCATTTAATTATTTGTTCACTTATTTATAGAGGTATGCAACTTAGTTTTATGACAGAGAAAGCATTCAAATCAAAGTGAATAATGTCATCTGAGATCATTTAAATCCAGTAAGTGTCAGCAAGCAGCAGTTTAGTTGCTGCCAGTACAGTGATGCCCAGAATAGAGGCTAGCATTAAGCCCTTTCTCCATGTTGTCTAACTTGTAAACGTTCAAATTACACATTTTGGAAATCTGGGCTTTTTCATCTGAGAATGTCATACTCGTTAAATTCAAATATTTTCCCAGGCCTAGGATATTCACTTGATTTATGCCACAATATAATGCTACATTAATCTTGGTTATGTCTTTACCATCAACTCTTAAAATGCAAATGAAAGCAATGTTTGTTAATTAATTCATGTTGTCTAAGACTTTCTTTTTCTTCCTTCCTCTTTTTGTTTCCATCAAGACAATATGGATGATGACACAAATAACTTGAAAGAAGGCAGCAAAGACAATCCTGAACCTCTAAAGTGCAAGCAAGTATGGCCAAAAGGAATGAAGCGCAGTCTTTCCAAGTGGAGACAAAACAAAGAAAGGAAGACTGGATTTAAACTGAATCTGTACACTCCGCCAGAAACACCCATGGAACCTGATGACCAGGTAACAGTGGAAGAATTGAAGGAGACAGAGGGTAAAACCAGTCCTGTACCCATCGGGATCGAGGAGGAGGTCAAGGAAACTGGGGAAGCTCTGCTGCCCAGGGACGAAGACAGAAGGGAAGAAGCAGGTGCACCTGGAAGTCCAACTAAATCACCAGGAGAAAAAACAGTCAGTGACCTGATCAAACCTGAGGAGGAGGAAGAAGAGGAGGAGGAGGAGGAAGAGGAAGAAGAGGAGGAGGAGGAGGAGGAAGAGGAAGAAGAAGAAAATATAGAAAAAGACTCAGGTGGTGCTACAAGTCAGGAAAAAGAGGAACCAGAAATGTCCATGGAGAAAGAAGGCCCAGTGCGTTTGGATGACCATGAAGATGAGGAGGAAGAGGACGAAGAGCCATCTCATAACGAGGACCATGATGCCGATGATGAGGACGACAGTCACATGGAGTCTGCTGAAGTGGAGAAGGAAGAACTCCCAAGAGAAGCTCTGAAAGAAGTACTGGAAAACCAGGAGGCTTTTTTAGACCTTAGTGTTCAGCCTGGGCATTCGAACCCAGAGGCATTGATGGATTGTGGTGTTGACCTTACAGCTTCATGTAACAGTGAGCCCAAGGAGCTTGCAGGGGATGCTGAAACTGCACCTGAATCTGAGGAAGAACCCCCAGAAGAACAGGTAGAGAAGCAGGACTCAAAGAATAGCGAAGAAAGAGATCCTGAGTTCAAAGAGGGAAACACAGCCACGGTGGAAATCGACTCTGAAACAGTCCAGGCAGTTCAGTCTTTGACCCAGGAGACTAGGGAACCAGACGACACCTTTCAAGATTGCGCTGAGACTCAAGAGGCCTGTAGGAGTCTACAGAACTACACCCACGCAGACCAAAGCCCACAGATTGCCACCACTCTGGATGATTGCCAGCAGTCAGACCACAGTAGCCCAGTTTCCTCCGTCCATTCCCATCCTGGCCAGTCAGTACGCTCGGTCAACAGCCCGAGTGTCCCTGCCCTGGAAAACAGCTATGCCCAAATCAGCCCAGATCAAAGTGCCATCTCAGTGCCATCCTTGCAGAACATGGAAACCAGTCCAATGATGGATGTCCCATCAGTTTCAGATCATTCACAGCAAGTCGTAGACAGTGGATTTAGTGACCTCGGCAGCATCGAGAGCACCACTGAGAATTATGAAAACCCAAGCAGCTATGATTCTACTATGGGTGGCAGCATTTGTGGAAACAGCTCTTCCCAAAACAGCTGCTCCTACAGCAACCTCACCTCCAGCAATCTGACACAGAGCAGCTGTGCTGTCACCCAGCAGATGTCCAACATCAGCGGGAGCTGCAGCATGTTGCAGCAAACCAACATCAGCTCCCCACCGACCTGCAGCGTCAAGTCTCCTCAAGGCTGTGTGGTGGAGAGGCCTCCGAGTAGCAGTCAGCAGCTGGCTCAGTGCAGCATGGCTACTAACTTCACCCCACCAATGCAGCTGGCTGAAATCCCCGAGACAGGCAATGCCAACATTGGCTTATATGAGCGCATGGGTCAAAGTGATTTTGGGGCCGGGCATTACCCACAGCCGTCTGCCACCTTCAGCCTTGCCAAACTACAGCAGTTAACTAATACACTTATTGATCATTCATTGCCTTACAGCCATTCCGCTGCTGTGACTTCCTATGCAAACAGTGCCTCTTTGTCTGCACCATTAAGTAACACAGGGCTTGTTCAGCTTTCTCAGTCTCCACACTCCGTCCCTGGAGGACCCCAAGCACAAGCTACCATGACCCCACCCCCCAACCTGACTCCTCCTCCAATGAATCTGCCACCACCTCTTTTGCAACGAAACATGGCTGCATCCAATATTGGCATCTCCCACAGCCAAAGACTGCAAACCCAGATTGCCAGCAAGGGCCACGTGTCCATGAGAACCAAGTCGGCATCTCTGTCACCAGCCGCTGCCACCCATCAGTCCCAAATCTATGGGCGCTCCCAGACCGTAGCCATGCAGGGTCCTGCACGGACTTTAACAATGCAAAGAGGCATGAACATGAGTGTGAACCTGATGCCAGCCCCAGCCTACAATGTCAACTCTGTCAACATGAACATGAATACTCTCAATGCCATGAATGGGTATAGCATGTCCCAGCCAATGATGAACAGTGGCTACCACAGCAATCATGGCTACATGAATCAAACACCCCAATACCCTATGCAGATGCAGATGGGCATGATGGGAACCCAGCCATATGCCCAGCAGCCAATGCAGACCCCACCCCACGGAAACATGATGTATACAGCTCCTGGACATCATGGCTACATGAACACGGGCATGTCAAAGCAATCTCTCAATGGGTCCTACATGAGAAGGTAGACAATGTGGGCAGTCCACAGAGCCCACTGGACATCACTATTGATCTGCACAAATACCTTGAAGAGTACGATTTCAAAACCAGCAATTGGTGTGAATGCAAAAACATTTGTTGGCACCATTTATTTAAAAAAAAAAAAAGCTGTATGCAGCAGAAAGCCTTATACAAGTTGTTTTTCTTTTTCTCTTTTTTTGGTACCTTTGTTTCTGTTACTAACTTTTATATGAAATTCTCTGCAGAGAAAGGCCTCTCTTTGGACTACAATTTGGAGGCAGCCACTTGTTGTGCCTGCTTCTGTTAAACAATGTGGATATCCAGCCCCTCCCTCCCCCTTCTGTTTTAATATGGAACCTAGACCTTTTTTTTCCTACCCTGTCCACTCCATGTAAATGCCTTTAGCCTTTCAGTTATTGTATATTTTGTTTAAGGTGACACTTCAGCATGCCGCTAATGTCTTTGTTAGTGACAGTGCATTTTGTAGTACTGTACAAGTGTTGTGCTAACAGTAAGCCATTTCTTAAGTTTTTTGCCTTGATTAGGGTGCCCTAATTTGAGGGTTTAAAAAAAAAACTATATTTTTGTTAATTATAAAACTGTAAAGAGCTATAAAAGCTATTCCCATTTGATTAGTTAAAAGGGTTTTATTGCTAAATGTTTGGTGTAAAGTTGAGACCCTTTTCCATTTTGGTGACAGATTTCTTTGGGGAAAAAAGGCAGCTTTCTGTTTTCTAAATGCCGACTTCTGTTTATTGAATGACGCATATCTCAGTGTTTATCTGTCAGGTTTTGAAACATTTCATATATGTCCAAATACTTGGCAGGATTTAAAAAAAATAGTGAATTTGGTGTAAAGTTGCTATTTTATGGAAATGCCTCTAACTTTACATTTTCATTCCATCTGTAGATTTTTCTATCTTTATAAAATATTGGAGTTATTTTTTAAGGAAAAAATAGAGAAGTAGCTTGTGAATAGCTCAAACTAAGCTTACAAATCGCATGTAAAAAAGCAAAAAAAGTTATTTGTGTCTGTTTATATTGCTTCCTTTTTTGTAGCCTTTGTACCTGTACAGGGTGACAGTAAGGGCCAACCAGGAGAGGCGTAATCCTTGTATAATATAGGAGCCAGCGACACTCTTGTATTTATCTGTTCTCTTTTTAGTCAGTTACTTCAAAAAAGCAAAAACAAAAACAAAAAAAAGCTGTACATTTTAACATAAAATAAATTATGATGAGCCATTTTTAGCCTCTTGTGTCCTGTCATATTATGATTGATATGAGAATGACCAATTGAACTGTATCATGTGTCACATCTCAAAACACATACACATTTTGGGAAAATAAATTATTTAGTGTAAATTGGAGTTATGAGATTTTCTGATTTGTTTTGACTTTGGGGGAGGGGTTGGCAATAAATAAGAGTAATATCTAATAAAACCATCACATATACCAAATACCTATTTAATAAATTAATTTATAATGGATTTTAATGCTTTTCATGAAAGTTTATTTTATGCTAGTGCATACCTTCTGTATGCCAATCATTGTCTTTAAAATAAAGTGAATTTGTTTTTTTCTTTTTGACTTTGATCTTCATTTGCAAAGAGATCCTGCACAAGTACCCATTTCCCTCATTTGCACAGTTTGTATAAACACCCCAGAGTCTAGTAATAGGTAGTAAACTTGAGTTTTATGAGAATAAATACCAAAGAAAGCACCCAATTCGAGATGATACATTTAAAAATCACTTTCTTAGAGGTATGAAGGTATTGCTTTGCTGTGAAAGATTGTATGTTTTCTTAAGCATCTGTAAAGTTTAGACTGAGAAACAAGTGAGTGTTCCCAAATACTCTGGCATCCATAGAATTGAGTGTGAAACTACTGGATTACTCACACAACACATTTAGGAAGAAATACCTGATGTGGCAGCCACATGGAATGGGCCCCCTGAGCTCTTACAGTGTCTGTCTACATAGGGACCCGAACTCTTGTGAAGCAAGTCAATACTTATTTATTTCTGGGAGGACAAAAAGATGACTTTTCCACTCTTGGTTTAACACATATCGTAAATTTCAAGGTGGACTCAAAATTCTGAAAAGTTAGAAAGTTGGTGCATGCGCACCCATGAGAAAGACCCCATGTAGAGAGATGGAGAAGCAGCCATGGAGTTGGGTCTCACTCTTGCCATTATTCCAGAGTTTGGGCTTGGAATGAAGTTGTTATTTGGTTTTGTTTGCCTTTGAGTCCGTGTGTTGGCTGAGGGTGGGCTTCCAAGATAAGTGTACAGGAGCCTGCAGTACAAAGGGAGGCCCTGTGCTGGTAGCAAAGGAAACCACCAAGCCAGCTTGAGGGAAGTAGTGGTTCCCTGCCAGGTCAGAATGTGGGATCTGCACAGCCCAGCAAGCTACACAAACAATTGGTTGTTCAGTTCTGGTAGTAGGATGTCGAGTCTGGAACAATCCATGACGGAGCAGCAACTTGGAGCCCGTGCAGGTGAGAGCTACAGACTCAGTACCAAGATTGTCTGGGAACCAAGATTCCCAGTTTCTGTTCTCTTGAGCAGTGACATGTTCATCATGGCCTGGGCACTGTGAGGTGTCTGATCAGTCCCTCCTGCTGCCTGCCTCAAGGTCACGGCCTTCAGTGCCTCCAGACCAGAATCTAAGAACAGCAATGGGGATTATGTGTCTTGGGCTCAAAGGGTTATAGTGTAGCCAAGTGGGGTGCCCCTGTTGTAACCCCAAATCCCAACATTGCTTGGTGGCTCTATGACTAGACTTACATGTGACAGCAAGGGTTCTGGGAAACAAATGGGTTCATAGCAACTACAATAGTTGAGTGGGAATTCATTACCAGACCACATCTTCAAAAACAGTCAAGTGTTCTGTGTCTTGCTTTCTAAGAGTTGTCTTGCCAGTGGTTGTCAGTTGCTAGTCTCATGTTTCCATATCTCAGATGCGAAGGCATTGGCCTCTTTGATAAACATTCCATTTTAGAAATAATGTTTCAGAGTATTGTCCAAAGAGCTTTTCAAAAGCAGTCCTTCCACTTATATGTTCTCTCTCTGTGCAGGAAATGGGACAGTTGTTTCCAATTTACAGATTAGGAGACTGATCCTCAAGGAAGCTAACTTAATTGCCAAAACACTGTATTAAAATGTATTTGGGGAAACAATCCCAGGTCTCTTCAAATCACAACTCATTTTCCTAAAACACGGCACTCTGGGAGAAGGCCTTAACTTGCCACCTCTCTGGTTTCGAGGCTTACCTAATAAATGCATAGTGCTGAAAAAACGGTTAAGTGCTGTGTAAATATAAGTTCCTTTGCTGTTGCAAGCAAGCTTTCATCTACAATTTACCGTAACTACCCAAAGTACAAGAACTGCTATATTAGGTGACCAAACCTTCAGCATCTGTATTGGACTTTTCCTTCTTCCTAATTTTCCCTTTCCTGGCCTTTCTCCACCCAGGCTCAGCTCAACAAACCCCATTCTGGTCAAGCTTGCAGCACTCTCTCCTTTCTCTTTCTGGTATGATTGCTTCAAACCCCACCTCTCTAGGAAACATCAGAATCACATCTGCCGGTGTGAATGTTCCCCCCAGCTCCATGTGCCAAGTGAAGTGACATAGGGTGCCTTTTGTATGCCTTTGGCATGTGATGTCACCACACTGGTGATGACCACTCCTCCCCTGTTCCACTTTGGTCCTATCTTGGGATTGAAGCACTACCAAGAACCCTGCCTGTGACTCTCTTGTCCCTCTCAGAAGATGAGTAATTTCTCAGAAAAATGGACAGAACCTGCTGACACTGTCAGTCAATGCCATCTCTCCCTTTCCTGTCAGCCATCCTAACGACCTCTGGCCTGGTCTTTACCACTTCTTAGCTCCCTTGCCCCCATTCATATTCCATGCTTTGGTCAAAATTTTTTTCCAGTGTGATCTCAGATCATACCATTTCCTGGCTTACAATCCTTGGGTGTTTCTAATTTATTGGCACATGGAATAAATTTTGGCTCTCCTTTTGCATGCCCCACCCACACGGTCCAGCCTCACCAATAGGCAGTTTGTCAACCTAGAATGAGTTCTTGCCCCATGTGGAAGGTGGGCTGCTCCAAGTCCAAGTTTACCCCTTCTTTTCTGAGAGGTCTTCCTCAACCATGTCATCCAGAGTGGGTTCCTCCCATTGTTCTACACCTCAATATCTGTTACCCTCATCATTTTCCTTTTTACTTGAAGTCGTCCCTGTCCCAGCTGCTGTCTCATGGTAGGATCTTAATAACTACCTGTTGGCCAACTGAATCTGACTGCTGAAGACTTAAAGGACTTTTGTAAAAGTGTGTGCTCCTCCTCCTCACTCCTTCCCCTGACTTCCAGGAATTGTCTTGAAGAGACACTGTTTCTTGCAGTCCCTAGCAGGTCTGAGCCCCACCAAGAAAGGGGGTATAGAGGAAGGGCAGGCAAGTCTGAGAAAACAACAACAGATGGATGGCTCCATCGTCCTTCCTGTGGCTCAAATCTTAAATAGTTTCTCTCTGGACACAGAATCTTAGGTCAGACCTAAGATAACACAGTTCATGATGCCACAATGGGGGAAGCCCAGCAGGAACCAGTATGACCACAGGTCCCCTTTGTCTGCCTCTTTCCCAGGAACCTGTGGGTGGCTCCCCACACTCAAACCTGAGTCCCGAGACAGTTCTACGGCAGGGTCCTCACATACCCACCATGGGGGGTTCTGTGGCTCATAGCCTAATCTCCCTTCTGCATACTCACTGATCCTCCTGTTCTGTCTCCTTGTCCCACTTGGCTCTTCCCAGCACATCCTGGCCTTTTCGCTCTGCAGGCCCTCTATGATATCTGCTTCTGGCTCACGGGAATACCTACACACAGCCTCCCCTGGCAGGATCCTCAGGGAAACCCCTTCCAAGAGTTCATCTGAGAACCAGACTCCTCCCCGGCAGGCTCCAGGTCCAAATATCTGGCACAAAAGTAACTCGAAAGGCCACAGGGCGACTGGCAGGAAGATAGCTGGACACAGTTGCTGGCCCTGTGCTCTCGCCTGCAGCCTTTCCTTGCTTTCCCGTAGGCCAGGCCTTCCCCAGACGTTGCTGAGGGGCAGACATCCTAGCCTGCGGGGGTCTCCCTAGGTACCAACTCGCTGAAGTTCTGTGTGGCTGAGGGCTTCCTGGTGCCAAAGGCCTGCACTGCTCACCTGCTTGCGACCAGCGGCTTGGCGCTAGGGAAGACCACCTCAGCCCTGCAATTCCCACCCCGACCCAGAGCAAACACAGAGGCCCACTCTTGCTGTTGTGCGGGTACACAATCCAACCCGTGTGGCTCCGTCCCAGTCACTCCCGAACGAACCCCAAGACAGCAGCTGTGCCCGAAACCCACTCGCGATGCCTGTGAGCAGCGTCTCTAGACAGAGGTCCCGCCCCCTATTTTACACTTATTATTTTTTTGTATACAAATGTGACTTTCAGACAAAACCAGATGTTTAATCACAGCACAAGGCCCACATGTTGTGTCATCTATGTTGGCTTCGCTTTTACCACAAAGAAACACTCTGGAAACTCGGTGTGGAATCCCCGCGCGGGTCTTCGAGCAACTCTTGCACGCATGCTCGCATGGGCAGCCAGGACCGGAACTGCCGGGTGGCGCCCCGGAAGTGGTCATGGGTGCGCAGGGGAGACGCCAGGGTTGGCCTCCATGTTCCTGTTCCGCCACCACCAGCTTTCGTCTCCGTGGACCCTCGCGAAAGACCCTACTGCTCCCCGGCCTCGGCCTCCTCGCCGACACTGTCCGTGCGCTGGGCCTGCCGCCTCTGCTGCAGAAGCTGCTTGTCAAGTTCTCGGAGCTGCTTCAGAAAGCCCCGGTTGGGGAGGACGCAGCGGTTCTTGGCGACTTGTTGGATGGCGTCCACCAGGGTCATGTTCCTGTGGATCATCAGGTAAGCCAGGACCAGGGTGGCTGAGCGGCTGCGGCCCATGGCGCAGTGAACCAGAATCTTACCTGCAGATGGAATGGGAAGAAAAACTCATACTGAAGGTGTGGGTGGTAACTACCCTCGCCTCGTTCCCAGCCCGCGGTGGAAAATGGGGGTCATAGCCAGCATCTGCTACTAAGGGTGGTGGGGAAAGGGACTTTGCCCCATGTTTCCGTGGAGGCCCAGGAGTGGGTAGACAACGCTCTGGGTACCTCAGGGAGGGCATTCACAAGATGCCCCAGAGGCCTTTAAGCTCTGTTTAGTTTCTTAAAAAAAACTCCCTTGTTTTGGCTGAATGAAGCAGGCATTGGGATGCCAGTCTGGCAAGGTACAGAAGGTGTCCCAGACAGCCTTTCTGCCGCAAGGCCCTGCAATTCCCAGGAGTGAGCAGCCATTTCTGATTCTACTTCCAAAAAGAAGCCATGCCTGTGCAAGGAGAACAATTTACACCTCCACCCCTGTTTTCTTCCCCCTTGCCTCCATAATATTGAATTGTGTGTATTTTTCTGGACCTGGGTTTTTTCCTGTAAGGATGTATTAAGAGCCCCTCTCTCTCTCCTTCTCCTCTGCTCCCTCCCTCCCCCACCCTCTGCCTTATGGCTGCATAGAGTGCCTGTGCTGGGAAGAACCACTGGGACTTTATAAGTAATTACATCCCATGAGAGACCCCAGAATAGTGCTTGCAGTTACACAGGCATGGGTAGCATCATGCTGGGTTTAAACCTCGGATAAGGAGAGGCCCCCTCAATGAGAGAGCCTCTGTTCTCTGTGAGCATCCATGTGGCCACGGGAACCTTCCAGATCCTGGCCTTCTGTCTTGCAGACGTGGGTTCTAGACTTGGCTGTTACCAACAGCTGGATGAGGTCCCATTGAGCTTCCATTGCCTCTCCCATCAGATTAGCACTGAGTGAAAACAATTAGTAAAAATCATAGGGTCTGAATTTTTCTTTTTATTGAAAGTTTTACCATGTCATGACTGTTCTCACACTTTTAGCTGCATTATGGTATAGACAAGCTCTTCTGCAAGTATGATATAGAACCCATGGAAGTTCCCAAGACACTTGCAGGAGGCTCATGGAGTCACTCCTGTTTTCAGAGCAGTGTCCTGGTGATCTTGGTCTCTGATTGTATTGACTTTGGTAATGATGGCACTTTGGTAATGGTGGGCAGAACCACTACCCACCATGAGTCACACATGCACACCGATTCGGGACAGTGATTATTGCATTGTCCGGCACTCCACACCCAGGGAGCTGTGGGGATGGTGCGACTTTCCTTTTAGAATATCCTCAGTGAAAGTAACCTCAACAAATTTCAACCTGTGAATATGTGTCTTAATATTCCATATATTGAAATAGATGGCATATATACCACACTTTGGCTACCTACCAAAATAAAATGGTTGTCTCAAGGAAAAGCACGTGAAAGACTGAGTTGCTAACTTAGACTAGCTTCTGTTTTCATGAAATACAGTTTCATGTTCTGAATGAACAACTGACAAAAAAAACTAAGGCTATTCATACTTGAGCATTTGGCACATTTTTTTCTCAAAAACAAAAAAAGGTAAGCCTGTCACTTCAAAGAAAATGATTGACAGATTTGTGGCCAGTGTGAAAAAGCAAGCTTTGAAGCAAGAATTAGAAATTTGAAAAACTTGTATCTATCACTGTGAGACAAACAGCTTTCCAACACATGGAGACCTTTCTGTTAAGATTGATGGTATTATTAAGAAATGTGGTTTTGTGATAATAACTAATGAAGTCAACTTTTGAAAGATTTGCATAACTTGGGAAACCATACCTTCCAAATGACTGGTGCAGGATATTATAAATTTATGGGTGGAAAAGAAATCCATTCAAGACAAACTAATGGATTTTAATGTTTCAGAGAATGGAGGTCATTGATATGGCTTCACATTCCACATCATAACCTTTTAATTTCCACTTTGAACTATCCACCCATATATATATATGAAAGAGAGTGACAAAGATTGATGGAGCAGTTGTCTGCTGGCTTGCTCCCCAAATGTCTGCAATGGTTGAGACCAGATCAGACAAGAGCTGGAAGCAGAAAACTCAGTGTAGTTCTCCCACATGGAGAGTAAGAACTTTCCCACTTGGGCTATCACCAGCCTTCTCCCAGGGTCTCAGTGGAAGGAACCTGGAGTCCAAAGTCAGAGCTGGGAACCAAAAGGACACCCAACCAATAGCTTAGCCAGAAGGCCAAATGTCCTTTAAAAAGCCATGACTTGTAGGGGATATCTACAATTGTCTGAACATGCTATTCAAATAGTCCTCCCTCCTCCATAGCTGAGTGATGCTGGGTTTTCTTCAATCAAAACAACCTATTACAACAGACTGGATTGAGAAGCAGATAGGAGAATCCTACTGAATTCTAATAAGCCTAACACTGAAGAGATTTGGGGGAAAAATTACTCTTAATTTTATTTTTGAAAATACATTGTTTCATTAAAATATTAGTACATAGTCATGTGGTAGTTCATTCTTTTTAAATGAGTATTTCTAAATTTATTTTTATTTCTTATAATATAAAAGATATTTGAGATCTTCAGCATTTTTAAGCATATGGAAAGAGATTTGAGAACAAAAATGTTTGAGAGCCAGAACTCTGAAAGAATAAAGCTGTCTTTGGCTACTGCCATGTCCACTGCTGGGCAGAGCTGAGAAGCTCCATAAATGAGAAGCTTTGCTGTCCTTCGGGCTTCCATCTGGGCATGTTCTAGAGCTCACCCAGTACATGCACTCATTTTATCTCCTTCATCCTTGAAAAGATCTTCAAGATTTCACTTTCATCAACTGTACCTAACAGCCAGGAAACAGCCTCAGGTTAAATAACCCGTCAGGGATCAGCCAGAAAGCAGATGCCAGCACAAGCAACATTCAATGCAACATTTCAGTGATGCCCTGCTATGTGCCATGCCATGATCACTGTGCTCTCTGGCCACAAGAAGCTGTGAGGTTAGACTCTCTGACCATCCCACCACTGTCACTTCCACCACCACCACCTCCTCAAGTGGCTGCCCTGACTATAGTTGTATGACCTCTCTGCTGGGTTTAAGCTGGCCTCTGGCAGCTTGAGCCGTACCATTCCAGTGCTGTCCCTGTTTCTGCGACTCGGGTCTGGCAAATGATGAAGACCCTCGTGGGCACAGTCCCAGCAGGATGTGAGAACAGCCTGGCAAAGAGCCTTACTGTGGGGACAAAATTCTCTGGTCTCCCTCTCCACCCTAGCCATGACCTTCATGGGACCATGGGACGACACTGGCCATGAGCTGAGGCTGGGCAGCATGAGAAATAAGGTGTCCCAAACATTACACGGGAGAGGCCTGTGCACCTGCAAGCCCGGGCAATGACCGAGTCTCCATACACTGTCTGCATAGATAGATGCTCTAAGTAGCTCGAAGTTGTAACATGATTCATTTCAACTCATCACAGGCAAACCAGCGAGTCCCCAAACCCCACCTGTCCAGGTTGCCAAGCATTCAGAGCAAGCCAGGCAAACCCTTCCCTCTTCACCTTGGCTATAAAGGACAAAAACAAGATCTATTTTATTGCAGCTTGGGAGGGAAGGCTGGCCATGCTCCTGGGGTGTGGACACATCCAGCCAGATGAGTGTCCGCCCCTGCTCCTCTGATCTGCAGTCAATCCCAGGGGCTGCCTGACTCCTGGCCAGCTTTGCTGATAACTAAAGCATTTCTTCCTCTCCCAGCATGGAAAAAAAAAAGTAATTCTTTCTGTCAAGACTAAATACTTGAAACAGCAGAAAGCTGTAGTTCATTAAGCCTTTTAGGAGCTTGAAGTCTGTTAAGTGAGGTAGGAGAAGGGAAGTCAGAGGGGAGAAGAACTGAGAGGTGGGAAGGGGGAGGGGAAGGGAGCAGACACCTGGAGCTCCTGGAGCAAAACTTGGTCTTTGTCATACTGTGCCATCAACACTGGCCTTAAGGAAGGCTATTGGGCCTGCTGTTCCCAGCCCAGTCACTTTCCTCCTGGGGTCTTAGGGCCTGGTTCCCTCTTAGCTCTGTGGCTCTGCCAAGTGCCACCCTTTGCAGCTCAGTCCCATGTGGGGAAAAACTGCGCTTGGGAAGTTGAGAGAGGTGACCAAGGAAGGCCACTACTGTTAGACCATTCCGCTTGACCAGGAGGTTCCCTGTGTGTCAGAAACCAGCCAGGGCAGGCCTGAGCGAAGGCAGCTGTGGTCATGTAATCTTCCAGAATGCCCAGCAGGGCAGTGCTCAGAGGTACCGCCATCCTGCCTGCACAGTCCACACAACACGTTTTGTACTTTGCTGCTGTAGGCTCTCACAGCCACTGGGTGATATCTGTAAAGTTCTTATTCCCATTTGACAGATGAGGCAGCTGGAGGGCAGAGAAGGGACTTGTCAACATTGCCAGCTAGGATGTGGCAGGCTCCTGATCACCTGCCAGCATCCTCACTCTCAGATGCTCTGCCTTGTGGAAAGTATGTACGCATCAGACAAGACTCAAACTAATCTGGACTTGCAGTTGGCAATCAACGTGTGCTGACATTGTCTGCTCATCCTTTCCAATTCTGCTTTAACCGAAATGCTGGTCACACCCACCACATTGATTTTATCACCCACAACTAGGTTGCAGTCTTTGAAAAATGCTGATTTCAATGAAAAAATTCCCCTCTGGCCTTCTCCTGAGAGAAACCCAAATCCAGAAGCATTACTGCTTCTCAGCTGCATGTTCTCTGAGGTGAGGGATAGGTGGGCCTCTGTCACATCATCACGCAGGCCCAGCTAGTGCCACAGGCCTGTCTCCAGTCAGAGGGGCACCCTCCAGACCACCTGTCTTTCCTGTATTGAGAGGATACCCTTGCCCAGTATCCCATACACTCACTTTCTCAACAACATGAGGAAAAAAGCAACAACAAAAAACCAGAATTCCTACTTCTTTTTTTGGAGACAGTTTTGGGTGTGTAAACTTCCCCAGAAAAATACTGTAAGGTGTGTTACGAATGACTGGGAGTGGGGCAGCTGTGTGTGTGCATATGTGTGCATTCATGCATGCTTCAGGAGGGCAGGAGATAGTTAAACACCTGGTGACAGTCTGATCTGGTTCAACCTCAGCAGCAGCAAGGGGTAAACCCCTGCAAGAAAGCAGACTCCATGAATTTCTGTCCGAGGCAAGTTGTGAACTGTTTCAGAAAAAGATTGAACAAAAGGAAAGAGGTGAGACTACAACTGGATCTTTAGAGAGCCTCATGACATCTGTCCTGGGGCTTCTCAGAAGATTCCACTAAACTAAAACCACACTAATTCACCTAGGCGGACGCTGTGTCCTGCCACGCAGTCCCCCTGGGGCCACTGTGGTCGTGTGTTGTCAGTACCTCTCCTGAAGAGGAATGACATGCTTGGCTGTTTCCGACCTGCGAGCAGCTGGCAGGCTTTACCTTCCATGATACCTGGAGACCTTGTCCACAGCAGAGTCACCAGATATTCAGAAAAGGGCAAAGAACTCCTCCGGGATGGAAGCAGTTCTCACTAACAGACAGGTGTCCTGATCATGCTGTCTCCAGTCGGCTCCGTGACCCTGGCTGTGCCCCTTGGCTTCTCTGGGCCACTGTCTCCCAGCTGTCACAACAGGGCAGTGATCTAGATTGCGTCTTGGATTCCTCAGGAGTGACTGAGCTCACTGGGGGTCCTTTGGGAAAAGTTAGATTGGTGTAATGTAGGGGTAGGAGTGGGCCTGCACACAGCTTCACAGCACCACGACAAAGCAAAGAGTGATGGGAAGTGACCTCAGGGTTGTGGGGAATCGTGTGTACTTGGCTGAAGCTAGCCAGTGAGGGGGCATGAAAGATGAAGGAAAGAGCCAAAGCCTTGCCTTTAGGCCAGCTGGTCTGTCACAGCTGCCATGGAAGAGGCTAGCGGTGGGTGCCTTGGATTTCTACTGCAGGACCAAAACACTACCAGCCACTTTGCCAGGAGCCCAAAGCAGTGCTGTTGCCAGCAAGCCTCTTGTCCTGTCATTTAGACTGCTCAATGGTGTATAGGAGACAAATTTGTGGCCATTGGTAGCATTTTAAGAAATTTCAATTTGTTGCTAATGCTTAAAAATCAAGTGTTTTTGCTTAAAAATCAAGCATTTTCTCCAAGATCTGCCCTACTGATGCTGATTCTCTCTTGCTGCAGCTGAGCGGCAGCTGCTCTCTGAAAGAGGTCCAGGGCTCTAGGGAGCCACAGCCACTGCCACTGCCCATGCCCATGGCTCCACATTCAGCCACACTCTACCTGGCCTTGAAGAACCAGGCTTTGAACCCCTGACTCTAGATAACGCAGATGGAAAGGGCTCCGATCACAGAGCCAGCTTCCCACCCGGCTGCACTGTCCCACTCATCCAGTTGCTCTGGTCTTCACACGCTCCCTCACCTGCATTCTGTGTCCTGTGTGTCCCTGACCTGTGTGTGCGTTTTACCTCTCTTGACCCTTTTTGCTTTGGTTTTGTTTTTTGCTGGGTCCTTTGGCCCCTGGTCCGACCTTCCAGGCCATACCACCTGACACTCCCTTATCCACACTCCCTGATCTGCCCAGGACTACACATGTGACTTGAGAGCGTGAATCTTTCCTGATTTGGCAGGGGAGGGAATGGAGGGTGGTCAGACTTCCAAATGCTATGTCAGGATCCTAAAAGACGCTTTCATGTGAGTGCATCAGACTAGTTCAAAGTTGGAATGTCTTTTTTCCTTCTCGGATGGGGCGTTTTATGGTGATGGCCTGCACGTGCTGCTGTGGTTGTATGCTTCACAGCACACGAATCCTCTTTATCAAACACATCCGTGAGCCTGCTGCGCGCCAGGTCTTCCACTAAGTGCTCTACATGTATCACTGCTGATCTTCATTATAGCCTGGCAAGGTAAATCTCTGCAACAGCAGCTGCAGAAACCAGCGCTCAGGGAACACACGTGCTTAGGAAGTTGTGTGATGGAATTTGAGGCCATCCCCATCCTCTGCCAGTCCTACCAAACTCATTCCCTAGGAACAAGAGTCTAAGATCAAAAACGGGCAAGTGAGCTTATGAAGCAGGAGGTGAAGAATTGAGTACTTGTAGAGTGTGTGTGTGTATTTGTATGTGTGTGTGTTTTTAGGATGCTTGCATTCAGTTAACTTCAAATACTCTGAGGCAAATTTTGCTTTATGGGGAGGCGTCATAGTCCAGTTGCTTGTCTGATCCTGCTTGGAAACCCAGAAGGTACAAAAGACAGTCCACAAAGACACCTCACAGAATGACCTACAAGTGAGGCCTTCTTCAGCACAAGCACTGGCTTTGGGAACTTTCCTCGTGTGACTTTGCTTTCTGAGCCAAAACAATGACAAACTGAAGTCAGAGAGCCACCTTGGGATGGCCATCAAGGCCTGAAACTGTCCAGCAAAGCTGGCCTCTGCCCAGCCCCAGGTTGGGAGTTCCTGAAGCAGGTCATCTGGTCACTCTGAGAGCCTAGTAATTCAAAGCCTCTGTGTTGAGAAAGGCTTTTGCTCACAGGATACCCAGAACTGTGCCTGGACCCCTCAGAGGGGTGTGACTCATGGGGCTGAAGTCAGAGCACAGATTTTGGAGGTGAGGGCCCTCTGACCTCTGTGGAATGGACCTAGGCACAGCCTGCAGCAGTCACAGTGTACTGTCTTACACTGAGGCCTAGCCAAGTCTTGCCCTTCTCTCCAAAATAGCCTCCCAGTCTTTCCTGGATCAGGATGGCTCAAGCTGCATTGGAAGCCTTAAGGACAGCTTTGGGAGCTGAAAGGTAGTCGTTAACATTCAGGGTGCACGTCATGAGCACAAAACCCAGATTCTAACATACATTGTCTTCTCTCTGAGGGAGGGCTTCACTAGGCTGTTGCTGGTACAGGGTTGGAAGCAGGGAGAAGAGTGGGTAGGCTTGTGGCGGATTAGTTTGAAATGTTGTCTCCAACAAAACGGAAAGGATCCCCACTCACATCAGTTCCCAGAGGGTTTTCCGGCATCTAAGCCCAAGGCTATAATGGGATTTGGGTCCAAGCACAATTATCAAGTTAGGTGCAGTCCCAGCTTTGAGGGTGCTTGGAGGGAAGGCTGGTGTTTCTTAGGAAAGACTCAGGCTAAAAGGCCTGTCCCGTAAACCCTCAATTCCGATTCCCTGGAGTGGCGTCAAGGCTGGAGCCCACCCCCATTCCCCTCTGCCAACTGTATGTTCGATGGGGCAGGGCAGGTCCGCAAACTGCAGCCACCTCCGGGTGGGCTTGCAGCTACTAGCTAGCCCAGAGCACTGCCGGTGTGAGCCTGGTGCGCAGCCCCCACTGCCTTCCAAGTGGACCTGGCGCCTGGCGGCCTGTGCGCTCTTACTGTGGTCATCACGCAGCGCCTCCTCAATGAAGGCGGCCGCCGAGTAGAAGAAGACGCTGAGGTCGAAGGTCGGCAGGTCATCAGCCTCCACGCCGTGATACTCAATGGTCATGTCGCGGTAGTAGTCAGGCCCAGTGTCCACGTTCCAGCGGCCGTGCGCAGCATTGAGCACGTGTGTGAAGCCTGCCTTTTGCAGTCCATAGCGGTCCAACGCGGTAGCCCTGAGCAAGAGAGAGAGGTGGGTTGTCCGCGCGGCATTTTAGCCCAACTCTAGATTTGGGGGAGTCAAGCTTGGCAGGCTAGTCACCGCTTTGATTCTGTTCCCAGAGTAGTAGCCATCCCAGGTGAGGATCCAAAAGCCCTCAAAGTCCTGCTCTTCACCTGTAGGTCCTCAGACCATTTTGTTTTTCTGCTCACCAAATTGTAGGTTGGGGCAGTCAAGCTATTCGCCCATTCATTCTGCCAAAATTCCCCAAATACCAATACAGAAGTACCTTTTGGCTCTCTCCAAAGGCCTGCTTCACCAAGTGTCAGGAGACCCTTCAAAATGGGCCTCTTTAGAACCCTCTGAAACTTTCTAGGGCTGGGAACAGAGTCACAGCTGAACTGTGTGGCTTAACGCAGGTCTTTCTGGAACAAGATTTGCTTGGGTAGAAAAAAGGCCTGGGTGTCAGAGGGGTTACTGAATATGAGACTGTTGTTCTGGTCAGTGAGTTCCTCACCTGGCTGGCCCAGAGCCTTGCTCTGAGTTGGGCCATTGGCCTCTCGAGGTCTGCATTGATTCTGCAGATATTCTGAGCCAGCAGCGAAATGAACTATTTTTTCTGAGTGAGGATTTCCAGGAAAGAAGAGTACAGTTTTGTCAAGGTAGTCAGCCTTGATTACACTGCAGGCAGCAGGGCATGCTGGGGCAGGACTTACTTGTGTGGGCTGGGGATGGGGGTGGGGTGGTCTTTGGAAGAAGGGCCCCTGAATTTGCTGTAGGACAGATCTTCTGTCACCCAGTGACAGAAAGCAAGAGGAAGATCTGGAGACAGTGTTGGCCTTTCAGAAAATGCTCATTATTTCCTCTACCAATCACTAATACCCATGTAATGATCTAGAATCTTTTCTATGCCAACCACTGCCTTGAGTGTTGCTGTTTCAAAAGCAGACAGGTTAGTCAAGGTCTCTTAGGAAGGAGTCTTATGTGGCTAGGAAATACACACATGAATAAAGAGGTAGCAGTGTATATTGTGCAGAAATTAAAACTGTGACACAATGTAGGGTAACTGCGGTCATAATTTATTAGGTAAGGTGATGGAGAGACCCTTTAAGCTAAGACTGAGGGATGAGAAGGAATGAGGCAGGGAAGAGAACCAGAGAAACAGGTTTTCATCCAGACAGAGAGACCAGGAAGCATTGAGAACAGGAAACTACAGTAGCTGTAGTAAGGAGGGATAGTGGTGAAAGAGCAAATTGGAAAAGCAGGCAAGGGTGGGTGGATTGCGTTGTATGTGTGAGCGAAATCTATTGTAAGTGTGAGGGCTTTAAGGAAGGAGTGAGCATCATGTGCATTTTAAAAAAATGTGGCAAATATGTAGAGATGGTCTGGATGGAGATGGAAAGGCAGTGGTCCAGCCTAGAGAAGAGGGTGGCCTGGACTAGAGTGGTGTCACAGCTGCACTTGCTGTGAATAGAAATGGATCTGGAATCCAGTTGAGGATCACAGTGGAAGTGGGAAGGACAGGTTTGGGCCAGAGCTTGGATGTGAGAGGAGATTTGTGGATATCTCTTAGGACTCTGCTTGGATGCCAGGATCTGTACCTAGGGTCAGGGAGAGCTTTAGATAATACTTAAGGAAAACTGATGCAATCTGGGTGTTAAGGAATCACCTCCCCCAGTAGCACAGGCCCAGTTTTGTAGTCCAGGCAAGAGGTAGCAAGCGGCTGGAACCCTAGCAGAGGACAAAAGTGGCCTTGCAATCCAGCAGAGGGCTCTTGTTAAGGCTACTGGAAAAGAGGAGTGGACAGAAGTGACCATCTTAGGTACCCAAAGGGGCCAGTATCCTGGACCCAAACTGGCCAGGCTTTAAAATCACATCCATCCCCATCCCTTGGGCCCAGTGTATCCTGTCTCTCACTGATTTCCTGCAGCTTTTTATTTGCCATGAAGGAGACTTGCTGGTGTCTGATGTTGAGTAAAGAGGGAGCTGAATGTGGGCACCACACATCTAGAACATTTCTAGAAACTTTGGAGCTATGGGACCTGTGCGGTCCCACTGAGTCTTCTCCCTGTCCCCTCCTCCCCCGCCAGTTGGTTTTGGGTTCTGCCATCCTGACTGTGGAGCACATTGTGCTTTCAATTTTGCCTCAGGAAGCTATGCTTTTCATTTTTCTTCTTGTGCCAAAGTATGTGCACAGCGAACATGATGCTTTGGGGACCCAGCTCCGCACTCCATTAAAGCCTCTGCAGAGGCAGCCATTCTGCTGAGTAGCAGTCAGCCTCATCTAGGATGGAGCTCAGTGGAGAAATGAAAATTAACTGTCCTTGTCAGGAACTTCCTGCCCACTGTCAAGACTGGGCTCTCTGGCTTCAGCCGCTAGAATTTGACATCATCTGATTTGGGAGGTTTGAATAACAGTTGGCACTGTGCTGCCTTGAGGGTTAAAAAAAATCCCAGCAGGTCTGCAACAAAACTGAGAGCATGACAGCTCTACATGCTCACACACACACACACACACACACACACCCTCCCTACTGGGCTGCTCCTGGCTGGGTCTGAGGGAGAGGAAAAGGGCTTGCTGCGAGGATTCCAGGTGGTGGGTGGGTGAGGCATACTGCAGGTTTCAGAGCTGGGAAGGTGGCGCCCTCACACACTACCTAGGGTCATTTACTCATTGCTCAGTCCCATGGAGGGCTTGAGAAAGCACTGCTGTGCAAGGAGCATCCACGAGTAAACAGCGCTTGCTCCAGCACAGAAGCTCCTCCTGCAGCCTCTCTCGGGCCAGACGCCCAGTTCAGCGGTTACTGGCAATGGGGTGGAGCGACATTGGGAGGGGAGACGGGTGCACTAGAGTGTTTTGCTTTTTTAAAATTTCAGGGCCAGATGCATTATCTGCTTGGATAAATGATGTGGAAGAGACCCAGGGACACAGTGGTATTTTGAGTTGCTGGGCGCAGAGAGAGGCTGTGAACCCCTCTCCTAAGGCCATGTGTGTGTGTCCGCCGAGGAAGAAAAAGACTTCCTGGGAGGAAAAAACACATTTAGAAATTTACTTCTGGAATCTGGATGCTGCAGGGCCTTAATCTCTGATTGTTTAAGAAAAGCCCTAGATGTAATCAATCCATTCACTTTTTGAAAAGGCTGTGTCATCTCTTAACAAAAATAGCAGGTTCTCAATGCAGAATGTAGCAAACATCACCACTCTCCCCATCCCCATGCAAAAAGGTCAGCTGTTTTCCAACTGCTTCTAAAAGAAAGACTACATTATCAGCTTTGTGATATAAGATCATTCAGTAGATTTTTTAATACCTAAATTTGTATATTCCATACCAAAATATGGGTTTGTGCATTTTAAAAAATTTTGGCACAGTATTTAAAAATTTTGATGTGGTCATATGTATATAGCAAACTTCTTCCGGTATCAACATGGGACTTTCAGTAGTTGCTTGCTTTTCTGTGACTAAAGTCAGTCCCAGTTCTGCCTCACTCAAGCACACCACCGTGTTTCTTTGGGCACATCTCTTATGTTCTTCACAGAGACTTAAAACAAATGGAAAGGCAGGATCAATAGGTAGAGACATTCTTAAATACATTTGTTACTCATTAGTAATAGCCTAATATAAAGCTTGCTCAACTTTACATCCTGATTTTTGCTGTTTGTGGTTTCCTAGGCTTGAGGAAAGCGAGGGAGAAAGCATCTCATTTCTCATTTTCATTGACTCATCTTAGCAATGAGATTGGAGATTTGCAGCCGGGTGAATGGGAGCTATGCAGTTGACTTTTGAGGAGCATTGCTGTAGCCCTGATTTGGGCCACTTCTCTTGAGCTTTACTCCTTGCCCAGAGGCTCTGCCATAGTTCTTGGTGCTGACTCTACACTGGGGACCTGAGAACATGACTTACTTCACTGTTTCCTCAGTCGCAGTCCTTCCCTCTTCCTCTGTGGCCTGGCTCAGTCTCCTGCCAGTTCCACTGGAGTTGCTCCCAGGAAACTCCCTCCAACCTCTACCCTTCCCTGGACAGTGCTCTTGACATCACCCTTAGTGGGACCTTCTCAGTGCCCTTGATCTCAGCCTGAGTCCCTCAGCCTCTGCCTGCAAGCCCATTTCCCCTGGCGCATGCTCTTGTGTGAAAGGGGTGAAAGGGATGAGGACCAAGGCCTGAGTAGGTATATGTGTGCAAACCTTCCTCCAGCTTCCTTCCCATAGATGAGCTACTCCCAGTTGCAGCATTCTGCATGGGGCCCTGAAGAAAGTCCTTCCATAAACAGGCACACTTGCCGTGCTCAGGAATGTGTGGAGGACCCACTGATTGCCCGCACAAGTCGTGGACTCCTCTAGCTGACAGTCTGTATCCTGTAGCCAGGCAGCTTACTTCCTGTAGTGAGTAAGTGGACATGTACCCTGATGGCCATGTGTCATTTCACAGGTGTGCTCCTTCCGTGTGGACTTGAGGATAGACCTCAGGACGGTGGGTACCACGGTGGCCGCTGATGTCCATTTGCCCCTCATTATGAGTGAGGTTCAGTGGCCTTCTCAGCTGTTGGGTGCCCGTGCTCCTTGCTGGCAGTCATTCTCCCTGAGGGCTGACAGCTGCCCCAGCTGCCTAAAACAGCCGAAGCTCTGGGAGCCTCTTATCTGTTATTTGCTGTGTAGAACCAATTACACTGGCAATACTACCCTTACATGATTGTTTTGAAGTTGAATGAAGCAAAATTTAAGCTTCTTTAAAAGGTTAATAGATAAATCCAGAAGGGGAAAAAGCAGTAGACAGATGTATATCGAAACGTAGTTATCTCCTGGTGGTGGGGCTCCTAGGGAATTTAATTTTTCTCCTTTCCGTCTGTTTTATAAATCTGTGGTAGTGAGCATGTCATGCGGTCATTTACTGTGTCAGTGTAGACTGCAATTTATTGGTGTTCTTTCCTTACACAGGAACTCAGAAAGTTTGGAATGAAAAATGGAATTCAAAATTTGAGGGTTTTTTTTATTGTAAATTTCTTAATACATGGAAAATCAATATTATAAAAAAGCTGTGTGTGGATTTCAGGTTTTTTGGGTTTTGGTGCTGAAATAAGCTCATACTTCTAATTCTGGTTTTCTCTGAATTTTTTTCAAGTACCCTCAAAATTCTCAGAAGAAAGTGACTATTCCAAAGACATGGATGGCCTAGAAAATTTTTAACTCCTCTTAGGCCTTGCTCCTATTCCCTGTGCCCTCCCAAACTCAAGTCCCCAAAAGATGGAGGCCAAGAAGCGAAAGAACACCTATGAGGCCCGGATTTGAGAAATGACATGGTAGTCCATGTGCATAGGCAGGTGTCTGGCTGATCGTGCCTGAGCCTTTGGGTAAGAAGCCCCAGCTGGGGCAGGGCCCAGACATCTCTCCCTGGCTACCTTACCCATGAGTGCCTCTGCCAGCTTCTGCATTTAGAGATTCAGTGTCCAGAATTTCTAGTTCTTTCAAATGGCATGCTGCACATTAAACTACAGATTTGGTGCATGTTTTTTTTGTGCCCTGAATTGACAATACTGCTCCTTGAAATAGGTCAAGTTTAGCTCTGTGGGGTGACTTGAGGCTAAACTGGTGAGTTCCCCTGGGCTTTTGGAGGAGGAGGGGAGGAGTTGCAGCTGTCCCAGTGCACCAGGGAGAGCCACACCTGTCTCAGCTGAGGGTATCTTCACCTCATTTTCTACAGTCTCCGGCAGCAGCCCAGGCCTGGACATGCCTCTGGCTGTTGTACTGGATGGGAGCAGAAAAGCAGAGGGGCAAGAGGAAACTCCTGGAAAGCGAGTATGGGTTGCGGTGCAGTTGCTGCATTGGAGTGAAGTCAGGCTCTACAAGAGAGCAGCTGAGTGGTGATGACTTCAGAAGACAGATTTTGAGGGGTAACTATATTTTTTAATGAAAATGGGGGGTCCTGGTCATTGAAGTAGCAGAACGGCTTTAAAGCCCCTGTTGTTGGCTCCTGGGGGCGTCCACTCAGTGCAGAGGAAAGAAAGATTTCTCGGTTATCCTGTTCCAGCAGAGCCTTATCATTGGAGGCTGTCCTGCCTAGGAATTTGCAATCACTTTGACAGTAGCTAGGATATTTCCCCTCCTGCTGACTATAGGGGAAAAAAGAAAGAGAAAAGATTTTGCTAAGCAAATGAAAGATGTGAATGAGATTAAAGTAAGAATATTTAAATTACAGAAACTTAGTGCTTTCAAGCATGCTCAAGCATTTTTGAAGCACCCATTTAGGGACTGCTGATTGATAAGAGCCCATGAATTATTCTTATCTCAGAGTCCCTGGCTCTCTGGAGGGCAACACTTGGTTAACCTAATTTGAATCTAATTTGAATGACTTAAAAGTAATAAAACAAGTGTGTGCTTGAACCTAATAAAGCCTAATTTATTTAATAGGGCATTTCTTGAAGAATCTTATTTTAGAGCTAAAAGAGACCTTAGAAATCATCCTTTGTTTTACAAATAAAGACACTGAATCCTAGAGCAGTAAGGTGTTTTGCCAGAGGTTGCACATACCTAAGTGGTCACACATACCATATGCAGTTCAACTTGGTCCTGAGTCATGCCTGAGAGCTTTTGCTTTGTCCCACACGGTACCCACAGTATCCACTTGCCACAGATTTAGACCCCTTACCCAGTTAGGGGAGATGGGTGGGATTAGGAAGTTTCCTTACCTTGAGTAGTTAAGAATTTCCCATAGGGGTACTGCCACCATGGCCAGTTGTTCAGGCCTGTTTCCCTCACTGACCCAGCACACTTGGAGTGTCATCCACATTTCCCTTCTGTCTGGTGTCTTCTCATCGGGCTACCATGGAGGGGCCACCTCTCCCCTAAGCTGGCTAGTGAGCAACATGGGTCTGGTGAATTCCTCTGGGGGCATTTGGGCCTGAGAAAATGCTGTAGAAACTCTGAAACTCACAGGCCTTAGTGTGGCTCTGCCTCTTTGGGACTTGCAGGTGCCTGGAAGGCCAGGACAGTGTCAGGGATGGAGTGCAGGAGAATGAGCTGAAGGCCCATGTGAGAGAAGGACTCTCCCATAATTTCTGCCTTGGATATGTTGTGTGATCTTAGGGGAAACATTTGACCGAGAGGCTGCCCTTAAGACAGAGGTGGTTCTTTGGTGATAAATGGTGGTGATGGTGTTGGTGGTGGCTTTCTTTTCTCACACACCATGAGTCAGTTGTCTAGAGCCTGTCTCAACCCTCTCCTCCCCCCCCTACTTCCAGGTCACTGTTGCTGAGTGTGCCCAGCCTTGTACTCAATGTGTCAACTGTAGAAACTGAAGCTTAGAAAGCTCTATGACCTACCAGAAACCACACAAAAACCAGAATTTGGCATTAACACTGTGCTCAGGGTCAGATAGCCAGCCATTCTACTTTCCATAGAAAGTACCTCAAGGAAAGAGGAAAGAAAAGCGAGGACTGATTCCCAGGCGTTACTGTCTTGGGCTCCCAGAGCTATGGCGACCATGGCTGTCTCAGGACATCCCTCCTTGCTCCTGGCTTTGACCTGTGTTTGCTCCTGATGTTGTGATACTGCGCTTTTAGAAATCTTAGGTGCTTTTACAGAAAAGCAAAACTCAACTTAAGTGCAGATGTCAAATTGCAACCAAGGTTTTTGCATCAGGAGCCAGTTCTAAGCTTTTCCCTTCTTTGGGCAACACCTATGAAACAACCAAGGAACATGGACAGCCTGACTAGCTCACCACCCACATTCTAGCCTCCTGTTGTTTGGTCTAGTGGTGGAATTAACTGTACTTGCAGTAAGCTCTCTGCGAATCTCCTTGACCTTGTTGAGTGGGTGTTGTAGGACAAAGTCCTGAATTTGAGGTTAAGATTGGAGCAAGCACTGCCATGCTAAGTTTAGGCTCGCTTACCAAGCTGGTCATGCAGTTCACCACACATTGGACCTTGGAGACAGCCTGGACTGGGTATGTGTTTCTTTGGGAATCAGCTAGACAGTGTGGATTGCATTGAAATGGCAGTGACATTTTCTAGGTTGAAAGGCTCAGGTTATGATCAGAGGTCAAGGAAGCAAGCATAGCTCGTTGTTAACTCATAGGTCTGTTCTGTGTGGACACTACAGGTGGTTCTTAAATGAAGTCCTCTGCTGACATCCAGCCTTTTACAAGTGGCCTGACATACCGTTCTGAGTTTCTTTTCACCAAATAAAGTAATGATATTTGCATTTGCCTATCACTTTTTTTTTTTAAGAGAGAGCTAGAGATAAAGAGAGACTGAGAGCCAGAGTGAGTGTAAACTAGTTTACTCCCCAAATGCCTATTATAGCCATGTTGGGCTGGACTGGAACCAGGAGCCCAGAATAAAGTCCAGATCCCAGAGGTAGGTGGCAGGATCCCACTACTGTGAGCTGTCACCTACTGCCTCCCCAGATCTGCATTAGCAAGAAACTGGAATCTGGAGCCAGAGCCTCGAGTCCAGACTGGCACTCCAATGTAGAATTTGTGTATCTTAACTGTTGTGCCAAATGACAGCCTCTGCTTCTATTACTTTATTAATTACAAAATTTTTTCACATCCCTTCCTTCTGTGAAGTTTTCTGTAGTTATTTTTAGACAAAAGGACATGGTCCTAGAAAGATAGAAAACTTGCCCAGAGCCTGTATACCGCCCCAGGTGGCTGCAGTGAGAAATGCTATCACAGTGTTTTCTGTGCTGCCTCAGTACTTATATTTATCCACCACTACCTCACTGACATGAGGCTTTACAATGGACTTACTTTGGCCCAAGAAGTGTGGGCAGAGTGGTCTGTGCCACTTCTCTGTGGTTTGCTAAGTTTATTTTTTCTTTGCTGCAAGACCAGCAATATCACATATACAGCTTGCTCCATCAGGCTGGGTTCGCACTCCTGCAGCCTAGTCAGAGTTGGCCCATGGTGGATTGAACAGAAATGAGAAATGAACCCTGGTTGTGGTAGGCCCCCGGAGCTTTGGGATGGCCTGTTGGAATAGGCTGGCCCATCTAAACTGACCACACACAGTAGGTTTGAGCTTAACCTAGGACCTTCCGCATACATATTCCCCACATTTCGGAGAAGTAATCTCGTTTTTTATCCTCTCCAAGTTTTTCTTACCCTACTTCCTCAATAAGGAATTCCTTCAAAATTATACTCATCTTCAAAAGTCAGACTTGGAATCCAGCTCCCCAGTGAACTTTCTCAAATCCATAGTAATCTCAAGCATCTGCTGAGCACCTGCCTTGTGCCAGAGGCTACTGCAGCTCATGTTCAGTTCATTTAATCTGTACTCTGTGGCTCCTGTTGTTGCAGCTATTTGCTGATGTGGTACAAGTCACTCAGCTGCTAATTGACAAAGCCAATTCATAACGCTCGTGTTCGTTCCACTCTGCTGCATTCTTCTCTTCCTGGTTCCTCTGTGTATCTCTTCTCTCTTGATCACAAAACAGCTTCTCTGCCTGTTCATATGTGTTTAGCATGCGCTTGAGTGTCACTTTGATCTCTTACGGGGATGTTAATTTGGGTTGATCATGTTATTTTTTGACTTCCTCTCTATATCTCACATTCCTTCTAGGAAGGTACCTAACAAATATATAGTTAAATCACTATCGACTAAATGAACCTGTTTCCTGAGTCTTGGTTTCTTCACTTACAAAATGGGAGTAATAGTGATACCTCCTTCATAGAGTAGGTGTTGAATTTAAGCTATGATTTGTACAAACACATGGAAAGAACTTAATAGTACTTTGGGGGAGAGGTGTTGGCAGCACCATGGCATAACAGGTAAAATCTTCAGCTGCGAGGGTGCCATTTCATATGGGCACTGGCTAGAGTCCCACTGCTGCTAATGGCCTGGGAAAGCAGGCCTAATAGTTGAGCTCCTGGAGTCACATGGGAGACCTGGATGAGGTTCCTAGCTCTTGGCTTTGGCCTGGCTCATGCTTGACCATTTTGGTCCTCTGGGAGGTAAAAGCAAATGGAAGATATCTGTTTATCTAGCTATCTGTTTGTATGTCTCCCTCTCTGTGTAGCTTTAATTTTCAACTAAACAAATGTTTAAAAAAAATACAACATGGGGTAGGTATTTGGCACAGCAGTTAAGACAGTTCTTGGCATGCCTGCATACCGTAACAGAGTCCTGAGTTTGAGTCCTGGCTCTGCTCTTGATTCTTGCTAATGTATATTTTAAGAAGCAGTAGGTGCTGGCTAAGGTAGTTGGACCTCTGCCACCTATGGCAGAGATCTGTGTTGCATTCCAGGCTCCTCGCTGGTCTTCCCAACCCTTACCATTTGTGGGCATTTGGAAAGTGAACCAGTAGATCTTTCAAATACAAGGGGAAAAAATTAGTCTAGGATGGAGTACTCTGAAGTATTAATGGAAGTGGCTTTGGAGCCAGGAGATTTTGGTGACTGCTTTGAGTCTAAATATTTTCTTCCTTCTGTTGATCGCTGTTGTATTCTTATCATTCATTTTTATTGAGTAGTTATTGCATACTAGGGATTGCACTATTTTCAGGAAGTCTCTTTTATTGCCCTGTCACATATGGACTTCTCTATACAGTGAGCAGAGATGGCTTTTATAATAGGAAAACATACTAAGTTTATTCAATATTTTTTATTAAGTAATAAGAAATTTAATTATCTTTTCCCTCTTTTTTGTTTTTTACTACTTCAGACAGTGTTGCAACAAATATTATACATGTTTCCTCTTATCTTGGTACTCTTGTTTCAATAATTACATTTCCTAAAGTGATACTTTGGCTCAAAATTTACTTATATCCTCTAAAATTTTAGACTTATAGAAAAGCTGCAGAAATAACACCGAGATTGTTGGAAAATAAAAAGGGAAAAAATTCCGATAGGTGCTGCAACTTATATAAACCTTAAAAACATTAGGAAAGACAGGAGAAAGCCAGTCACAAAGGCCATGTCTCATAAGATTCCCTTTATGTAAAATGTCTAGCACAGATAGATTCAGAAACTCAGAAAGTAGATAGGTGATTGCCAGGGGCTAGAGGAAGGTAGGAGTAAGGAGAACTTGTTGGATGGATTCAGAGGTTCTTCTTGAGAAGGTAAAAATGTTCTGAAATCAGATCATAGTGCTGCTTGCACAACTTTGTGGAAGTAATAAAACTACTGAATTGTGTATTTTTAAAAGGAGAATTTTATGGTGCTTGAATTATATTTCAACAAAGCACAATTCAGAAGAGAAAACAGGACAGAGAGTTCCTGTAAGGCTCTCGCCTGAGTTCCTCTAAATGTTCACAAAGGGAGGTGGATGAAGAAGTTGGGACAGAGCTATGGTCCGAAGTACTCAAAACATGGAATCGTGTGTGTAGTTTAGTGATTCCTTTTCTTCTCCCCCTAAAATGCCTACAAGGAATGAAAGTCTTTTTCTGTTCACATATATTCCTATGTTTTCTCATGTTAGCAGTAGCACACACGAGGCAAAAGCGTACAAGTCATTTACTGCTTAGGTAGAATTAAAAGGGAAAAGAGGGAGATTATGCAGTTTGTAATAACTTGATACATGGCTACATTTAGTACACAAAGGCATGTAACTTTTTAAATTAAAAACAAAAGGGGGCAAAGAGAACAATCAGGAGCTGCTGTAACCAAGCAATTCCCATGGCTGGATGATGCACATGCAGGCTTTAGGCATTGGGATGTCTATTAAAGTTCCACACACAGGTCTCTCATGCTGTCTGCTCCTTGGAGAGAGAAAACATGCAGGGGAGTGCTGGAGCTGCCAGTGGAGCTGGGATGGTGGCCGTTAGCAAGGCTGCTGCGCTGGGCAGAGCTGCCTCTAGCTGTCTGCCACCAAGCTGTGAGTCCTTGAGACACTTAGTTTTGCTCTGTGTCTCAGTTTCCTTGTCTGTAAAATAGATAAAACTCGTTTATTTGGTTGTCTGAGAATAAAATTAGACCATGCATGCAAGATTCATAGCACAGGGACAAACTTAACCATCGATAGCTGTTATTTTCTTTAATAATAGCTTTCATTATAAATTAATAATATCGTTTATAATAAATTTCTTATTTGTGTGAGGTTGGAGAGTGCTAGATGTAAAAACCTGGATCAAGGGATGGTGACCTTACCTTAGGCCAACCAGCCTCTAAGATGTGGAGGTTGATGAGTTCCCATACTGACAATTTGAGAACTGCTTTCTTTCTTGCTAGTATTATACCCAGCTAAAATAAAAGTCTATGTTTCCTAGCCTCCCTTGCTGCTAGTAGTATGGGAAGCTTTGGGTGAGACTTCCCTTTGGAAAACTTCCCTTTTGCACTTCTTTCCCTCTGTTCTGTTGGTATCTGGCACTCACTCAGCCCTCTGCAATCCAATAGTAACCTTGAGTAGGAAGCCATGCCCTCGATATGAATCCCTGCAGAGCCTCTTGTCATTGTTCTAGCTCCAGCTCACCTTCTCCTGGATTCAGAGGCAGGAGGGAGCCTTTGTCTGGCTTCTACCCCTTTTCTGCCTTCTACCCCTTTCCTGCCTTCTCCTGGGCCAGGCTAAAATGAAGCCAACCCTGGGTACTTACTCGTCACCGATGTAGAGCTTGGGCCAGACCTCATTGACATGGGTGTACTGGGGGCTGCCCTTCCAGAAGAGCCGCTCCAGCTCAAAGGCTCCAGGGGTACAGTAGTCATCCTCCGCCATCCCCTCCTCCTCTGCCTTTGGAAACAGCCTCTTGGCAGCTGGATAGGCATTCTTGAGGCTTGTTTTAGCTTCTCCGGATGTCATTTTAGAGCCGAGGGATTTTCTTTCCTTTCTGCAGCTGCTCATGAGAAAGGGTCATGGTGGAAGTTAGCAGCGGACACCCAGGTAGGAAATGGGCTTTACAAGAAGAGGTGGGAATTAGTTGATCCTAGAATTCAGCAGATATTTCCCTCCCTTGCTATGCTCACACATGCTGGTTCCAGACCACACAGGTAAAGGTAAAGGAAGGAGGCCATGATGATAGTTAAACCTCATTTGCACAACATTCCAACTCTGGGAGCAGGAGTGTGGGGCCCAGGCACGTTTGCTGCAGCTTCAAGTTAGGTTTTGGGCCCAAGGAGTTCTTGCTGACAGCCAGCCCCTTCCCCACTTTCTTGCCCTTTTCCACCTTTCTTTTAGATTTATGGCCTTCTTCGTCACCTCCCCCCACCCCCTTTCTTTTGTCTGACCAGAGCCTGCTAGCCCGAGCCATTGTGAATCTGGATTGGAAGGCCCAAGATTTCTGATGTTGCAGGTCTATGGCACCCTCAGTGCATGCAGAGAGTAGTTGGCCAGTGGAAAGGGCACACAGCTGAGTGTGGAGCCAGCCTGGGGTTGAACAACCCTGCCTTGGGCGCTGGAGGGAATCATCCACAGCTGTCATTCTGGGAGACCGACAGCCACTGGGTTAACTTACCAAGGAGTCGAAACAGAAGCTGGAAATCTGGGTCTGTGCAGTGAAATGTGTGTTTGAAGAGCTTGTCAGATTCTGCAAGTGGAATGAAGGTGGTAAATTCTCTGTGGTACTGGGCAGAAAGTGCCCTGTAAGCTGGAGTCACGATGTGTTCAGGGCCAGAAAGCCAGGGAAGGCATGTGGGTGGGACAGGCAGATAGTTCTTGGTCTAGGCTCTGAGAACCAAGAGAAGAAGAAAGACAGGAATGGGCTAACTGGGAAGCATGGAGATGAGTGACAGGAGGGAATGTTAATGATTTATATGACAAGTGCAGTTGGCCTCCCTGTTGGCCAGTTCTGTGGATGCCAGACGTGGGAGGTATAATGTGAGCATGGCAGGCCAGGGATTCAGAGACTATAAAAAAAGTCTGGTAGCCTCAGAGACCATAGGGATCATGTCAGAAGGACCCAAAGGACAGATTGGAGAGGCTCCCACTTACTGCAGAGGGGACAGTTAGAACATCAGTAATACAAACAGTTCCAGTGGATTGAAACACATTAACACTTAAATCATAATGATACTTAAAGCAATTATTCTCTGTTGGGAGGTGCCAGTAAAGTGCTTTGCATTTTGAAGACAGCTCTATCAAGGGAAACAGTCTAGCACTCACTGTTCCTTTTGGATACAAACTGTAACACTTGATAGATGAGGGAGAGTGTCTCTTTTATAACATAGTGTAGATAATAGAGAAAAGAAGAAAAGACGCATACCTTCCTACACCTGGGGAACTGCTGGATTGAGGCGCTGAGCCCTGACTGCTGACAACTAACAAGCGACACACAGGGCTGTGACCAGTGTCCTTTCTCCAAAGCAAAGCCTGAAGCTTATCAGACAGAGTCCTCAGAGTGCAGATCTAACAGATGATATGCTGTAGAGTCAGAGGACAACTAAATTATCTTTTAAGAACTACATTGTGCAGTATCACTGATGAAATGCTATAGCACCTTGGGTTTTCCTCCAGAATAACATAGTTTTAAAACTACAACACTGTAATACCGGGATGAGCATTGGCAGAAGTGGGAATGAGTGAAGCTTGGCAGTAGGTGATGGTTGGTTAGGGTTGGATGATGATACAAAAGAAGTTACTGTTTCTCTCTCATCTCTGTGTGTGTTTGTATGTATGGTTCTCCATAAGGAAACATGTTGAAAGGCTGGAAGTAGCCGCCTCCAGGAATTTGATTCTCCCAGGTCCATGGTTGATGAAGTAGAGATCACCACCTAGCAGTGTGTGTCTGTGTCCATGGAGGGAAGCCAGAATGTGGGACTTCCTCCTGCAGTACCCTGCTTCCTGGAGTGGACCGGTGACAGAGAGGAGCCTTTTTTTGAGTCTCTGTCAAACTATAACCTAAAAAGTGCCTCTGTCAGAATCGCCTGGGGCCTAGGTAAGTCTGCTGCCAACTACAGTTTGCTAGTAGTTGCCTGGGATGTGGCTAAGAAGGCAAGAGAAAGGCAAGAAGGGCTTTCAGTCAGAATCCTCCCAGAAGGATTGCACAGCTGGGCGCCCTTGCTCCAGGCTCCATCCATGGTGTTTATTGAATGAGAGAGGGGCTTGGTGAATGGATGGTAGGAGTGGATGAGCTGAGTGATTGATAAAGGCTTCAGAGGCTATGCTCAGTTGGAGCTGCAGGGGGAGGGGCTGAGTATGGCTTGGACCCTGCAGCTGCTTTGACCCCAGGGCTGGGGCCCACCTGTGGTGAATGCCCCCAAGGTGTGGCCTCCAGCCTGTGCAGAAATCAGCTCAGCTGCTGGGTCTCCTAAACACCAGGGCTGCAGAGGCCTTGGTTGTGAGATGCCTGAAGCTCAGCCCATCTGTGTCACCCTATCTTCTGCTTGGGCAGTGGTACAAGCTGGGTTCAAAAAAAAAAAAGTGGTTCAAGCCCTTTTGAATCCTGCCTGCTAGTAACAGAGACTTTGAGAAGAGGCAGCTGTAGGAGACCCTCGTGTTGATTCCATTCTGCTACCTCCATCTGCCTTCTTTGATCACTGAAGCTGACCTCACCGCCAGTAAGGCCACTCTTCCTTCATTGCACAGTAGAGAGAACAATTGTGGACCCCGTGTCTGCGCTGAAAGCCCCGGCTGGATTTCCAGACAGAAGAGGAAGTGGTGTGGTCTGCCCAGAGCAGCTTGGCATGCACAGGGAGCTCTGGGATCTATTATCCTCCAGCATGCAGATTTGATGGGGAAAGAGAACAAAGCACAGAGCTGTCCAGAACCCACAGACCTGGAATAGTTCCAGCTCCTGAAGGCAGCCGTGTGCATCTCTCTGCCTGGCTCCCAGATCTCTAATTCTTGGAGAGGCCAGGAGTGTCTGTATCCCAGATCACAGCCAAAGTGAAAGGGGAAGACAGATCTGTTCTGTTTGGTTTCCATAGATTCGACCCAGAGATTAACTGCCAAGGTCTTGATGACACACACAATATCAATCACAGACAAAATGTCATAATGAGCGCTGGGCTGACTGTCAGGAGAGGCCTTCAGGTTCCCATTACAGCTTCATATTTAAAGATATGATCCCAGGAAATCGGATGCCAGCTCTGACGGCCACTTGGCCTGTGTGCAGCTGCAGTCTTTTTCTGACTCTAAGAGCAGTGAACTAAGGCTCCTTTAAAAGGTCAGACGGGCTGGTGTGTTGCAGCAAGTTAAGCTGCCATCCGCAATGCCAACATCCCACATGGGCACAAGTTCGAGTCCCAGCTGTTCCACTTCCAATCCAACTCCCTGCTAATGTGCCTGGGAAATCAGTGGAAGACAGCCTAGGTTTTTGTGCCCCTGTCAACCATATGGGAGAGTACTACCCACAGGATGGGATTCCAGGCTTTGGGCTCTGACCTGAACCAGCCCTGACCATTGTGGCCATTTGTGGGGGTGAACCAGCATGTTTAAGATCTCTCTCTCTTTCTCTGTAATTCTGCCTTTCAGAATAAATAAATAAATAAATAAATAAATAAATAAATAAATAATAAATAAAAAGTCTTGTTTTTAAAGGAGGACAGACAGGCAACACACAAGAAGAAAGAGGGTTGGGTGTTAAGAGAAACCTGAACACTGGCCTTAGTAGTTATGAGGTGTCAGGTAGCAGAGGGGACTGTACCCTGAAAGGCGAGTGATACCTACTCTGAAGGGGTCACACTTGCTGCTCCATGTAGTGGGCCAAGCCCAGATTTTCTGATATTTTAAGATGCCACAAAGTCATATTTTTTGTGAGGGATATACTAATTTACACATGGAATCAGCTATGGGAGATGCTGTGGTTGCCCGCTTCTGTCTGCCAGCTCCCATCACCATAGGCTGCATGGACAGCTGGCTTTTGTATAAGCGGCTTCCTGCTTCATGTTGCTGTTTGCAGGCATTTTATTTTGAGGCCTGAAGTTAACAACCCTAGAAGTTTATACGCACAAAGGGAAGGAATCTGTGGGCAAACACCCCAGTGCCTCAGCCCTGCAGCCACCCTCCTTGGAGTCCTTGGTGCCCAGAACTGAGACTGCTCACTCACCCATTCTTTCTTGGCCTTCTCCCTTCCAACCCTCGGGCTCTACACAACGCTTCCTAGAGCAAAAGAGCAACTTTCATATGAACCCTGGTGTCAGGCTGTGCTCTTGGGGAAACCTAACCCAAGTTATATCTCGTTTAACAGCATTTATATACTGTGGTGCGTGTGTATATTCCAAAACATCACATAGTTACCCCATAAAAATGTATGAATGTTGTTCGTGTAAGATGAAACCTTAAAGAAGATAAATATACTATGAAAACAGAGTGCCAAAGGTGTAGAATACTCAGCCATGAATGCGTGGACGCCACTGCCCGCGGTGAAACAGGAGCAGTGTAGCTGGCACACATTGTCCAAGGAGGAAAGGAAAGAGTTGGATCCAAGTACACAACTGTCATTTGTACACCATAATTTGACTATATGCAGACACACACAGCCTTCATATATAGCTTTCAACACTAGAATAAAAAGTGCACTTCAGTTTCAGTCCTGTGGGTAAGTGGCGGGACTGAAGGAGATTTTTTTTCCTTTATCTGTTGTTTTGGGACTATTATCATAAAATCTTATTTGATAATTAAAAAAAAAAAAAGCAGGTCGTCTGTATTGTTTAACTGTCACAGCCAAACAGAGAAGCCTGGACAGGAAGCTGCCTGTGACTCATCACCTGCAACTCCTGCCCTTGGTTCTTGCTGTGCCCTCACAGCCCCTCTGATTATTGAGGGCTCTCAGTGTCACCGCCCCCTCTCCCTGAACCTCAGCTTCTCTTCTGATGAAGTGGACCTAGAATCAGAGTGGTGTACAAAGCCCAAACTGGCACCAGTGTTGTGGCACAGCAGATAAAGTTACGGCATCCCATACGGGCCCCGGATTGAGTCCTGACTGCACTACTTTCGATGCCGCTTACTGCTAATGGACTGTGAGGAGGAGCAGAAGATAGCTTGAGTATTTGAGCTGCTGGTACCTAAATAACAGACCCAGATGAAGTGCCTGTGGCTGTGATGACTGACCAGGGAGTGAGCCAGGAGATAAAAGATCTCTCTGTGTCTCTGCCTCTCACTTTGTAACTCTGACTTTATATTGGAAAGGCAGATAATACAGAGAGAAGGAGATACAGAGAAAGATCTTCCATCCATTGGTTCATTCCCCAAGTGGCCACAATGTCCAGAGCTGAGCCGATCCAAAACCAGCAAATTCTTCCCATGCTTCCATGCAGGTGCAGGGTCCCAAGGCTTTGGGCCATCTTCTGCTACTTTTCCAGGCCGCAAGCAGGGAGCTGAAGGGAAGTGGAGCAGTTCAGGACATGAACTGACACCCATATGTAATTCTGGTACATACAAGGATTTAGCAACTAGGCTATTACACCAACCCCTAAATTTAAAAAAAAAAAAAATCTTGATTAAAAAAAAAAAGCTGAATTATTTTGCTGTCTAAGATGGCATATAGGAGAAACGGCACTGCTCACTTCCAAAGGGAATTAAGTCTCATTGGAACCCTTGTGCCTGCAGAGATTGTCCAGAGAGCCAAGCCCGGGAATGAGAGCAAGTAAAACAAAGTCAGTCTTTTTAAAGGTCTGTCACACAGAGCTCTCCCTGAACAGAGCACACTGTGACTCGAAGGCCCTTTTGAATGGGAGTAAGATAAGTCCCTCTGCGTGGCCTGGAAAGTGGTGGAGGGAATCAAGGAGAACCGAATTATTGCGTACAGTCAAGCTCCAGAATTTTAAATTTCCTGAAACATTCCAGAAAGGAGATGAGAGGTTGCCTTAAGGTCAAATATATTAAGGAAACAATAAAAAAAAAATCTTAAAAAGACAAGATACACTGTCATGGAAGTTAGTGTGAAAGTTACTGTATTTCCTTAAGATGTTTTCATATTAATGTAAACTTCCAGTAAATATTAACCACATGTCAAAAAAAAAAAGAAAGATGGGTGGAGGAGTGGGCGGGCTAAGACCTAGGAATTTCGAGGGCAAAGGGAGCCTGTGGATTCCTGAGAGAAAGGGAGTCCCAGTGTTGGACTTGGGGTTGCTACAGCTGCTGCCTCTCTCATCCTAAGGGCTGCGTTGCAGGGCCTCGGCCCACTAGCAAGGGGGAGCATCTTCCACAAGCTGCACGGTTCTAAGGGAGAGCACACATAGGAATGAGGCTTTTGTTTTCCCTCTAAATGTCCCAGAAAGATATGGATTATTGCTGCACATCTGGAAAAGATGGTTACCTAAACAGAAGAAAATAAAAGCCGCCTGTAGCTTGCTTGCACTGGAGGGAGGCTGGGAGCCAGTGTTAACTCTGGTGATCTATACTGAGATTTAAGAAAAGAATACTACTGACTTCTGCTCCTTAACTTCTAATGTCTTCTCTCTGCCCACCCAGGCCGCTTTTGCTTTGATTTCGTGAAAGCACACATAGCTGCAGTGTGATTTTGCTGAAGATTTAGGCTAGCAGTGAGGTGACAGCAACAGCCGAGCCCAGCCTTGCACAGCTCTCTCAGGTCCTTCATGAATGCTGGGATATTTGGGGAGGCGGGGGGTTTGGGGAGAGACTCCAGGCTATGGTTCTGGAAGCTTCTACAGTTTTCTTAGGAAAAAGAAAACCAAGTAGATCCAGGGCCTTGGAAGAAGTTGGTGCAGGTGTGGGGTTCTGAAGCTTCGGGGTGCATCATCCTTTGAGGGAAACTTCTGTCACCCTTCCTGCCCTCAGCTCATGATATCAGAGCTGGCTCCTCATTTGTCCCTTAGCCTATTCTCAAGCCTAATCCAAGCAGGCTGACTTAGGGGGTGCTCCCAGTGCTCAGGCTTGGGAATGAGAAGCATGGCTTCATCCTCAGCTGTCCCTGCAAAGCTGTACTCAGGTGTCACATGTCTAACACAGGGAGGGCTTGGCCAGGCCAACAGTGAGCAAGGGGAGTAGACAGCATGGGGTGACCCGAATCACAAAGGTTCCCATCCTCTCAAGGTTTTTGGTCTGGTACAGCAGTTTGTACTAGAAATTGTCCCATCAAAGGTACTGTCTATCTGCGTATGTGTGACCAGACATCGTATTTTAGGTTCCCAATGCATTGGAGTTGTAGGGCAAAATAGTCTGTCTTTAAATGCTTGCATACCACATTTCTTTCTTGCCGCCATCCAAATTGGGTTTAGAATGTGCTTTCAAAGAAGGAAGAGAGTAAAAAATGTTACTGTGGTTGGGTAAATGACTCTATTAGGAGAGTAAGACCTACTGCCAGTATGTAGGAAGATGGAATTTGGCAGCACCGACCATGTATAAATACATACATATTTTTAATTTACGACAAGTCAGTGCTTGTCTTTATGCATTTTAAGTATACTAAAATGGTCCCTAGTGGAGAATGAAAGTTGTGGATTAAAAAATATATATAACTTAAAACTTGGATGTGAAAATCTAGGAATTTTTTTGTTGTTATTGTTGCCTGTAATTTCATTCTTAATGTATCAGAAACAATCCAAGTTTAACAGATCTTTTTTTCCTTTTTGAATTCTGGCAAGCATGTTAACAGGAGGTAATTATGTGAATTAATATAAAATCCTTTTTATTAAAACAGCAGAAAAGCCTTCATTTAAGAGGTAATTTGAAAGTGCTTCTCCCATGGTGTTGATGTCATGAACTTGTAGGATTAACTCCTCAGATGGCTGCAGAGTGCTTCAGGGTGCTAATTGATGGACTCCTAACTCACATCCCTCATCTTGGTTTGGCAGAGGTGGGGCTGCCGGAAACCATGAGGAGAAACCATGGGGCTGCCGGAAACCATGAGCCTGTGCTGGGCTTCCTTCTCAGACTAGGCAGCCAGCTGGGATGGCCTTGAGCTGGCAGCAGTAGGGAACTCTGGCATGGGAGACCAGGACCCAGGACATGTGACCGGGCCAGCTGTGGTTCTCAACTGCTAAAGCAGTTGAGCCTCTGCTTCCTCTGAAGCTGTGTAGAAGCTTTTCTCAGCACCTGCCCACTGCCCAGTACCTCCAGACAAGTCGCCGCTGTGTAGGGAGATCTGTGCTGGCTGCTTTCCCATGCAGGCTGCTGTTCCTTACTGGACCCATCTCTCAGATGCTCTGAAGATGAGCTCTGGGTCTGGGGAAGCCCAAGGTTGTTGACCATCACAACTTGCTAAGAAAGCAAGGCCCTTGCTGCACCTGAGGCCATGATGGTGGAGTTGGTAACTTTCCTGTGAGCTTCGCAGTTACCTACTTCCAAAACATACGTTCAAATGGGAAGAACTGTCCCCACCTTATGGTTAAGAAAAAAAAAATCAGGGTTAGGGAGGTTAGGAAATGTGACAGCTTAGTAAGTAAGCAGCCTGTGTGCTGGCCTGTGTCAACAGACACTTTGCTGGCTTTTCAGTTGGATATGCTTCCCTCCCCAAATGCTGTGGGGTTGTGGCAGGAGTTTTCACTGGCCTTGCAGTCTCACATCCCTGGACTTAAGCTTCTTCATCCGTAAAATAGGGTTAATGCCCGCCTCTTAATGACTGGCTGGCAGACTGAGTGAAGCTGTCTAAGGCCCTGACACCTGAGCGTGAGCTCCAAGAATGGGGAAGCACAGACAGGGATCAGGGAGGGCAGGTGGTGACTTCTGTGCTCTGAGCAAGAATAAGGAAGATGAAGTGGAACAGTGTGGCCAGGGCCAAGGGTCTGTCCTTGTGGGGCTCAGTGGCTCCCTGTGAAGTGCCAGCAAAGCTACTGGGAGATAGGAAAGGGTTCAGCAGAAACTTGACATCCAGCAACCAGATCAGGCCCAGCACCATCAAGGGTCACTAGAAGCGGAAATTCAGTTGGTATCTGCTGCGGCCTTGGGCTGAGAGTGTAGCCAGCACTGACTTCTGTCTTTGCGAGGCGTTCCTGATGGGTGAGTCCTTCTGTTCCCTCCCTACTCGGGGGCGCCAGGCCATCAGAGAGAAACACAGCCTATGTGTAGCACATGTGACCTCAGGCAGACAACTCAGCCTGCCATGTCTTAACTTGCTCACCTGTGGAGTTCACCTGCTCCACCCATCACTGGAGCCCTTGCAGAAGGGGAGCAATGCGTCCAGACTTAGGAGGAGGAGGTGAGCTTAGAGGACCCTGCCAGGCCCCTGGCCAGCCTGGAAGAGCACTGCAAGCTCCCGCAGTTGCAGAGTTTCTGGGGAAAGCCACGCTGGCCCAGCGGTTGGGGAGGGCAGCTCAGCCCTTCCCTGCAAGGACTCTGCTAATAGCCCTGCCCGCAGCCTCAGTGCCTCTGTCTTCTGCCCTGGCAGCCACAGGAGCTCCACCCTGCTTCCCCCAGATTCCTTTCCTGCCTGCTGCTAACCTGGGACTTGGATGTCCCCAGTGGACGACTTTCTGATGGCTTTTGGGAGTGAGGGAACAATGATTCCCAGGTTTGCATTTGTCCCTGAGAGCTGATTGATCACCCCAGCACTCCTTCCGCCCACCCCTATCCCCACTCCCACCCCCATTCCCAAGACTCTCCTTGTTAGGAACTCAGCAGAGAAAGCTCTGAATTGGTCAGGGGAATCAATGATTTTCTTGTGACACCAACCACTAGAGGTCACAAGGAAAAGTCAGGACAACAGAAAAAGCAATGGAATCAGTGAGTGGCCTGTCCAGACCTCACTCCACATCCTCACCCTTCTCACCCCAGAGTCTTCCTGGCCAATTGTAGCCCCACAGTCCCAACAGCTTTGAGGGTTCAGGCCCACGAAGGGTCACTGGAGCCACACAGCATAGAGTACTTTGCACTTGGTGACGGCCCTGGCCTGAGACATGCCTTGCCCTGTTCTCCCAAATGCTAAGCTGCCTGGCCCAAGTGCCCAAACTTCCACAACTCACCCCTTTCCTCATCATGGCTGTTGGGGTTATGTTGCTCCCCTCACCGACCTGCCCCATCTGACCATCCTCCAGAACTTGGTAGACATCAGGTGGCGGCGGGGGATGGAGGAGGACACTTCCAGAGCTATCTTGTTACCCTGCAGAAGTTGACACTGTTCCCCCTAACATTTTTGTTTGTCCATGTCTCTGTGGACCCCTGTGGTACCTTGTGGGAGATACAGAGTATGATACGATGTACCCAGAACCCCGGGAACTGTATCCCATCCTGCTGTCCCTTAGGAACAATCATGGAGCTGAAAGTTCTGATTTAGAGGAAAGTGAAGAGACTTCCCATGAGGTTTCTAGAAAAAGGACAACAAGAAACTTTCACGCGATGTCAGCTGCCCTGTACATCCCCAGAAACACAGTGAAGCTTGGGCCTCTGAAGCCCACGCAGAGAATGCCTCACCACACCCCAGCAACACCAGCGTCCTCACCCCAGTGCCTTACCTGTGCACGGGGCCCAGCCAGCTCAGGAGGCGCTGCTCCATGCGGCATGTGCTGGCCGCACACTCCGACTGGCATCGCAGAGCCTATTTTTAGGGTCGGATCTGCTGACGCTGACCTTGTCTGCTGCCCAGTCTGAGAGGAGACCTGCGGCATCTGCTTGCAAAGGGATTCGATTTGCCAGGATGACCTAAACCCTGGATTTGGGAAGTTGTGCACCTGGAGCCCATACACTTTCCCCTGGCTGGTCACAAAGGCAGGACATGTGACTGTCAGGGTGGGCACAGGCAGAAATTTCCCAGCTTTGTTTTTGGGTGATGGACAAGATCAAATGTCTGCATAGCTCTGCCCCAAACCCTATGCCGGAACAGCTGGAGCAGGGGTTTTGCCCACTGGCACAGGGCCCATAGGAAAGAGAAGAATGCTCTGGCCCAGTCTGCTGAGGTTGTGGAGCCATCACTCAGGGGGCAAAGCTGGGGAAACATGGGGATGGTGCCGATGGAATGCTTGCCGTATCACAGGTTGTCGGTGACCAGTGAAAGCCTGCACGTAACTGTCATCTTGGGGTCATTGTCATTGTGCCTTCTTCTGTGAGACCCACAAGAACCCAGGCCTCTGGGCTGTGGTAGGGAAATGGACGACATCCCAGCCCCCTGTGTGGTTGTGAGAACTGAGTGGGAATATGTCTGGAATGGGACTGAACCATGTCTGGCACACAGAAGCATTTTAAATGCTGACCGGTCATAGGATACCCCAAACATCCCAGGCCAGCAGCCACTGCCAGCTCTCCCTTTTCACGTCTTCCCTTTTTCCTTGGCTGTAACCCTCTTTGCTTCCCCCACCCCACTAGTGCTCCCTCCTTTTTGAGGTTAGAGTTGGGGAGGGGTCTGGGCCTGCCCAATGTAGTACAATCTCGCCAGGCTGCCCCACAGTTCACTGTAGCGAATGACGCTGTTCTCCATTCTTGCCTGTCATCATATCCTCATTCTGGGTATCCATAATGAAGGACTGAGAAGAGCGAGGTCCCAGTCAATCTAATCCCTCACTTTTAATGTCGTCTTCCTGTGCTGGGGTGGTTGTATTGTCCTCTCTCACTGTATTCAGCAAACCAAAGGCCTTCTCAACTTGTAGGCTTAAAAGCTGCCAATTTTATTAACATTGATTATTTCTGCCAGTACTTTTCATAGTAAAACTGCCAGATGATTTAGCTCTTATTGATTTCTTGGTGCAAATAATATTCACAAGGCAACAGCAGGGAATCTGAATGTACAGCGAGGTCATTCCTGCTATCAAGTGTGGAGTCAGAACAGCGGGGTTTAAAGGGCCCCTCTGCAGTCACCCAGGGACTAAAGAAGTCAGAGATACTGGAGCTGACAGAGGCCTGAGAAAGATTTCTTTTTAGCTGGGAGCCCGATGAGGCATGTCAAGGGCTCAGGAGGCAACAGGGGTCTCTGAAGATGGAAGGTCAGCAGGGAGCAGACATCAAATACCTCAAGACCCTCTGAGCCAGCCTGCGAGGCAGCCAAGGAATAGATAGGTGAGAAATAATGAAGAATTTTCACACCATCTGCATGGTGTCCAGAGATGGCTTTGATGGGCCTCTGGATTTTCAGTTCCATTACAATAAACCCTAAATGTTGTTCATCAGAAGACTGGTAACCCCTTCTCCAGTCTTTTCTACTTTAAAGCATGCTGCCAAGGATAGGTATTACAGCACAGTCGGTAAGCCATCCAAATCCCAGTGCTTGTTTAAATCCCAGCTCTACCACTTTCAGACCACCTTCCTTCTGATGTGCCTTGGAGACAGCTGATGATGGCCCAGGGAGCTTGAATCCCTGCCACCCAAACAGAGGCTGGCATAGAGTTGCTAATTCTCCCTGGCCCAGTGACTGTGGTAGAAATGGTGGGGAGTGAATCAGCAAATGATCTCTCCCTCTGCTTTATTCCCCTCTGCCTTTCTAATTAACTAACTAAAACTTTAAATATATAGATATATCGGGCCCGGCGCGGTGGCGCAAGTGGTTAAAGGTCCTCGCCTTGCACGCCCAGGATCCCATATGGGCGCCGGTTCTAATCCCGGCAGCCCCGCTTCCCTTCCAGCTCCCTGCCTGTGGCCCGGGAAGGCAGTCGAGGACGGCCCAAAGCTTTGGGACCCTGCACCCCCGTGGGAGACTTGGAAGAGGCTCCTGGCTTCGGATTGGCATAGTATCGGCCTGTTGCGCTCACTTGGGGAGTGAATCATCGGACGGAAGATTTTCCTCTCTGTCTCTCCTCTCTGTATATCTGCCTTTCCAATGAAAAAATAATAAAAATAAATCTTAAAAAATATATATATAGATAGATATATGTAGATATGCCCCAGAGATGATGTCAATGAGGACTGGAAAATCACAATCACAGCATTCCAGAGAGGAAACCTGGATGGAGTTCTAGGCTCCTGGCTTTGACCTGTCCAGCCATGGCCTTAGCAGCCATTTGTGAAGTGAACCAGTGGATGGAAGATTCTCTCTCTCTCTCTCTCTCTTTCTCTCTCTCTGCTTTTCAAATAAATAAATCATGATAACCACATGATTTATTGTGAGAAGCTAAAGGAGGCCATGGGAAGGTTTTGTCAGAAAAGCATTGTGGTAGTGGCAGGGAACACAGTTCTGCTGCCAGGAGCAAAAAGGCAGGTTTGTGAGGCAGAGCAGTGTTCTCTGCAGAGCTGTAAAGGCAGGGCGTAGGCGATGGGTAGATATTCATGTCCATGAAACAAACATGGCCTCTTGCCAGAACAGGAACAAGCCAGGAACTCTCTGCTGACTCAGAGATATGGCCAGCTCTTCCTAAGCCCAAGAAAATCCCCATCATATTCTGTACAACAGCAGGTTCCACCAAGGCCAGGTATAGTGTGATTATTTCCTATACCATCTTAAAAAAAAAAAAAGATTCATTTTAATTGGAAAGGCAGATATACAGAGAGAAGAAGAGACAGAGAGAAAGATCTTTCATCTGCTGGTTCACTCCCAAATGGCCACAATGGCCAAGCTGAGCTAATCCAGAGCCAGGAGCTTCTTTCACGTCCCCCATGTGGATTCAGTGTCCCAAGACTTTGGGCCATCTTCTGCTGCTTTCCCAGGCCATAAACAGCTGGATGGAAAGTAGAGCAGCCAGGACATGAACCACCACCCATATGGGATGCTGGTGCTTGGAGGTAGAGGATTAGTCAATTGAGTCATTGCACCAGGTCCTCCTTTAGCGTCTCAGGAGCTTACCTGTGTTATTGTCTGGCATAGGTACTGCCATCTCTTCTGTGACTTATGTTATTTTCATTGAAGACACTTTTCCTGTAGGTGAACAGCAGGGTAAGCCAGTACATGTGATGCCAGGATCCCATATCAGAACACAGGTTTGAGTCCCATCTGCTTCACTTCAGATGCTTAGCTCCTAACACCCAATAGGAGACCTGAATGGAGATCTGAGCTCCTGATTTAGCCTGGCCCAGCCCTGGCTGTTGCAGCCATTTTAGGAGTAAACCACCACATGGAGGAGCTCTCTCTCTCTTTTCTCTGTGTGTCACTCTGGCTTTCAAACATATACATGCATATATGCATAGACACACACATATACATGCACACCCACATACATATACTTTCCCTGGAACCTCTTTGGTCATACACTCCACTCTACTCCCCAGTTTCCCACTTGAGGACAGGTGTCTGTACCAGCTTCTCTGGAAGGAACCCTACTTACACCCAGTATTGTGTGAGAGGCATACTAGTCCTCCCTCTTCCAAGGATGCCCACATCATAAACCCTGATTCCTTTTACTACATTATTATAAGGCACTGGGGAATTAAGATTGCTAGTCATCTGACTTTAAACTAGGGAGATTATCCAGATGGGCCTAATATAATCGCACAGGTTCTTGAAAGCGGGAGAGGGAAGTAGAAGAGGAGGTCAGAACAATCTGATATGAAGGGAACATGACTCTGTTCCTGGCACTGAAGATTGAGAAGGGGGTCACAAGCCATAGACTAACTTCTAGAAGCTGGAAAATGCAAGGAGATGGATTTTCTTCTGGAGCATCCAGAAGGAAGCAGCTCTGTTGATGTCTTGATTTCAGCCCAATGTATTAGTGATCAGCTCAGGCTGCCAATGCAACAGCAGTTGCCACAGGAGGAAATAAGGTTGCCTTTCCTAAATAACTCCCTCCAGGGACCCAAACAACCCCTGTCCTGGACTTGTTTTTTTTTTTTTTTTTTTTTTTTTTTTTTTTTTAGAGTACCCTGCTCTTCTCACACACATACGAACTTTGAGCTGCCACTACCACCACCCCACCACCCCTGTTAAAATGGCTAAAAACAAACAAGAAACTGACAATAGCAAGTGCTGGTCAGAGTTTCAGGAGGTGTCTTGGTCACGGTTGTTTTTGCACAACTGCATGCATCAGTGAGTGCAGGGGATTTGGCTGTGGGTCTTTGAAGATCAAGAGCTAGGTGCCTTACTGCTGGCACAGCGTGACCTGCAGCCCCATGCACCCCCATCATTGGCACGCTCCAGGCTGCAGAGAATGCTGTTCTCCTGCTCTGTCAACTCAAAGCAGCAGCTGATGTGGAGTGACTTATGTGGAGGTAAGTGCGCCATATTACTCTGGCTGTGGAGGTGGAACCTGCTGTGGCATAGGGGTGGTTTGGAGCTGCAGAAGCACCTTAATGTAAGAACAGACAACTGACTCTGCGTGTGAAGTCTGCTCACTTTGAGTGAGAAACCCAGGCACACTGAGCCATTCTAGGGACATGTTGCAGGTTAAGCTTTGTAGTTCTGCAAGTGTGCAGCTATGAAGTGGTGGGTGCATCAAACACCTCATAGTATTCGTGAATGCACGTTCATGAGGGCCCTTCAAAATTGTGTGGGAAGTGAAATTAAAGAATAATTTAGAAAATTTGAGACAGAAAAAGAAAGTTCCAGGGCCCAACATGATAGCCTAGTAGCTGGAATCCTATCCTTACATGTGCTGGCATCCCGTATGGGCGTCGGGTCATATCCCAGATGCTCCACTTCCCATCCATCTCCCTGCTGGTGGCCTGGGAAAGCAGTGGAGGATGATTCACAACTTTGGGATCCTGCACCCACGTGGTAAACCCAGAAGAAGCTGCTGGCTTCAGATCAGCTTAGGTGCAACTGTTGTGGCCATTTGGGAGTGAATCAGCGGACAGAAGATCTTTCTCTGTGTCTCTCCTTCTCTCTATAAATCTGACTTCCCAACAGAAAATAAATAAATCTTGTGGGGCTAGGGCAAGCTGAAGCTGGGAACTAGCAGGGGTGGCAGGGACCTGGTCACTTAATAGCCACTGCCTCTACATCCCAGAGTCCAGATTAGAGAAAAGCTGGAGTCAGGAGTTGAAACTGGGAGAGATTTCACATCATTCGTTTTCACATAGTAAGTTTTGTTAATTATGTGAGTACTTGACTCCATACTGGATTGGTCTAGCTCATTACAAATTGGAACCGTTGGGGCCACCTCATGGTTGGTGTAGTGGCTCAACAGGCTAATCCTCAGCTTGCAGCACCAGTTGAAGTCCTGGCTGCTCCACTTTCAATCCAGCTCCATGTTTGTGGACTGGGAAAAGCAACAGAGGGTGGGCTGAAGTCCTCGCAACCATGCGCTTCATGGGAGACTCAGGAGGCTTCTGGCTCTTGGCTTTATATCGGCTCAGCTCTGGCTGTTGCAATCATTTGGGGAGTGAACCAGCAAATGGAAGATCTTTCTATCTCTTCTCTCTGTAAATCTGCCTTACCAATAAAAAGGACCAGTGACTTCCATTTGTCCTCCTGCCCAGGCCTCATCTGTCTTTCTCCTCTGAGAGCCTGGGTTTTTCCAGATGATCACAAACTTTCCCTCCTGCCAAGCCTGGTTCATCCCCAGCTCCTTCATTGTGAGTGCTTCTGGAGGTGTCTGAGGCTTTCTGGGAGCTGGCTGGCAACTAGTTGGGCTGTGTCCATTGTGGAGCTGTCATTCTGGCATCTCTGATGTCTGGGCTGTGTGCAGATACGGAAAGGAGGCCTAAAGGCCGGGGATGTCTCTGAAAGTGATACCTCTGTTTATCTCTCCAGCTGTCAAAACTCGCAGAAGCCCTACTGCTGGGAGCTCAAGAGCCCCTAAGACCAAAGGCATGGGCCGTGGGCTCTGATTCTCTACACGCCCCCTTTCCCAAGGGACCAATACCTCGTGAGCCCTTCTCAAGCCTGTCAGTGATCTCAGTGAATCAGCAAATTGTGTCTCTATTAGCACGTTTGTCTGCATGTCAGGACCTGTTATTTTATGGATAGATGGTTGTTTCCTCTTCACAGCATGTTAGAGCATCAAAGTGACATTGATTTGGCCAGACAGGGTGACTCCTCCGTGGGGGAGGTGGGAAGACACAGGAGTGAAGGGCCTGCTTGCTCATAGCCTCAGGAATCAGGTTCAAATCCTGCCTCTGGCAGTTATTTCTGAGCTGATGCAAGTTCTTTCTCACCTCTGAGCTTATTTCCTCGTTTGCATTAGAACTGGTAATAAGACAGTCTGCCTATCAAGGTAATATGAGCATTAAAAATCATAATATAAACTCCATCTGCTAATCATGACTTCTTTTCAGTCTCAGCAACCCCAGTTAATTATCCTAACTCCCGTTAGACATGAAGAAATTCTTAGAAAGAACTACATTCTCCAGCTGCTGGGGCCTGGGATCTATCTGTGACCAGGTCTTTTCTAGAAGTGAACAACAGGGAATCAGGATCAATCTTGGGTGAACTCCTGTCCAGTGGACAGATAGACCCCAGCTCATATGCTGGCAGCTCAGTGGGAGAGGGCTCTAAGAACCAAGAGACCATAGAGCTCTTACTGGAAGCCAACTTTAGCACTGAGATAAGAGATCTAGAGATGTTGTCATGTGATAATTTGCTGCCATTCAAGAACCTAGTGTGTACTCCAGAAGCATTTGTTGCATGGAGAGTCATGTGATTACAAAGTGCCATGGTCACATTCACTGATGGATACGTACTCACCAAATCCCTTGAGCCAATCCCAGTTACATTTTGGAAGCTGTCTGGGAGCGGGAAATGACATTAGGTAGGTCAGACAGAGATCAATTTGGGGAGGAGAGTTACTTTGATGCATTGTGCAGAGCATCCTCTACTGGCCAGGAGCTAACCCAGGATTATATAGTAGCTTTTTATAACTATAACGAAACTTCTGACACAGTGGCACTGATAAAATAAACAGGTTGATTTAGCTCACAGTTTGGAGGCAACACGTCCAAGCAGCATGGCAAGAACCCCCTAGCAGGTGACAGGGGTGTGTACAAGAGGAAGAAAATTATCTTAGAGCCTACAGTGTGGCACAGCAAGTTAAGCTCCTGCCTACAGTACTACCCTCCCATGTGGGCACCAGTTCAAGACCCAGGTGCTCTACTTCTGATCCAGCTGATCCAAGTGACTAGTGCACTTGGAAAGCAGTGAGGTGTGGCTCCTGTAGCCATGTGGAAGAAGCTCCTAGCTCCTGGCTTTAGCCTGGCTCAGCCCTGGCTGATGTGACTATTTGAAGAGTGAACCAATGGATGGAATGTGCCTCTTTTTCTTTGTGTTCTGTTTAACTCTAGCTTTCAAATAAATAAATAAATAAATCTTGGGTGAAAAAAGACAATCTCAAAGCAGACAATCAGAAAGACTAGCTGGGGCCAGACTCGGGCATTTTTAGCAGTCCTCTTGTGAGAACTAGCCAGGAAGGATACATTAATCCCTCTCCAGAGAACACTACCTATTTAAGGACTTCTCACAAGATACCATTCCTTAAGGGGCACTTGTCAGTATCACCACACTGAAGAACAGGGTCCCAACATATGGGTCTTTGGGTGGGCATTTAAACCACAACCAAACCGTAGATTTGTAATTTTTTTTTTATGTGTGTTCAATTGAAAGAGCTACAAAGCAAGAGAGAAGGAGAGAGAAGTCTTACATCTGATGGCTTGTTCCTCAAATGGCTGCGATGGCTGGTGGCTACACTGAAAATAGGAGATTCTTCTGGCTCTCTGATGTGGATGCAGCCATCCCCCACAGCTTTCCTGGCTAAATTGAAAGTAAAGCAACTAGGGTTCAGATTAGTACCATATGGGTTGCCGCCACTGCAGTTGGCAGCTTAAGATGCTACACCACAGCACTGGCCCCACAGATGGCTTAATGATAAGATATTAATGAATGAATGACCCAGAGTATGTGTTCAAGATAAGGGAAAGGCAAGCCTGCCCAGGAGGTAGCGTCAATGGAAAGCCAACAGTAGGAAGGATGCAACGTGACTGTGTCCTAGCTCCAGTCTGACAGATGAAAGACCTTTCCCTGGAGATGGCAGAGCGATGGGGTGGAAGAGGACCTCATGCAACCATAAGTCACCTGTCTGGGATGCCCATCTGCCTCTCTACAGTGACTTGAAGGAGAAATAAATATCTGTCTGTTTAAGCCATTGAATCTGGACTCTTATAGCAGCCTACTCTGTCCTGTAACGCATTCCGAGGTCAGTGTGGCTGGAACGTGCTGTGTAAGGGAGAGGGTGTTAGCAGGTAAGGGCTGAGATCCTCTAGCGCCTCGTGGGCCATGGGGGAAGAGTTTGGGTTTTATTCTTGGGAGAGGTGGAAAGTTTACACAGTCTGATTTCCATTTTTAGAGAAACATTGTGACTGGTATATACAAAACAGAATGCAGCAAACACAATTAATAGCTCTAGCTAGGAGGTCTGTGAAGAAGCTGCCTCAGAGGCTTAGCTGAGAGACACTGGGTGCCTCAGTTGTAGTTGCGAGCAGAGGCTGCGAGAAGTAGATCAGATTCTGGGTGTATTTTTATGGTAGATTACAGAGAATTATCTGATGAATCAAACTGAAAACAAAAACAAACGTGGTAATATAAAGTGCTAAACACATGATTTGTACATAACTTATTTTAAGATTTTTTTTCTAAAAATATAAATTTGAATGGCAGAGTTACAGAGAGATTTTCCATCTGCTGTTTTACTCCCCAAATGGCCACGATGAAGCCAGGAGTCTGAAACTCCATGTGGGTTTCCCACGTGGGGGGACAGGGTCCCAAGCTCTTGGAGTATCCTCTCCTGCTTTCGCAGGTACATTAGCAGGGAGCTGGATCAGAAGTGGAGCATCCAGGACTAAAACCAACACTCATGAGGGACACTGGCATTGCAGGTAGCAGCTTAACCCACTGTGCCACAACATTGACCCTGTAACTCTTGTCTTAAAGAAGATTTTTCCTCTACTGGGCAGTGGTAGATGGGTTTAGAAAAACATTTTTACTGTATTGTCTGTGGAGGAGTCTCTAGCTGTTGCTGATGGCAGTCCCAGTGGGGAGACATGTTAGTCAGCAAGTGTGACCCAGGACCCTAAGGAACCCTCCTGGCTACATTCAGTCTGGCTCAGAAAGGATCAAAAATCCACTCATTCTGCATAACTCTGTATAGAAAATGACTGAGCTTCTATTTCTATTATTCTAGAAACCAAGGGAAAAAGTATCCACAAGACACTGGTTGCCCCTGTCCTCCTGTTCCTGCTATCCATTGCACTGGGCTACACGAAGAAATTCTGGCCTCTTAGTCTATCTGAGTTCCCCTGACCTTCCCAGCCCCGAGACCCACTCTGCTGGATGTGGGAGATTCTTAACATTGCTTAATGACAGCACTGTCATCTTTTCCCAGCCAAGCCTCAAGCTCTCCAGAATCCCTTTCCTTCCTTGGAGTGAATCATGGAGGTACATCAGGCTTATAGCAAGAGGCCAGCTAGGTTGGGGGCCTTGAAGCTGCAGGGCCCCTGGAGTCCTCTGCTGCTCACCCTGGTTGGTGCAAAGTGATCTCCTACAGAGGCCTAAGTGGGTCAGAGCAAAGCCCCCTCCCGTGTCCGAGTTTCCCTCAGTCCTTGTATTTGGGACATTGTCTTAAGTGGGGCCACCAGCATGGGCCTGCCTGCCAGCTGGCCCCTCCTCTCCCCCTCTTCAGCCATCTGCTTTCTTTGCCTTCCTTTCCAGAACATCCTCTTGGCCTCTTCCCACTGATTTGGCTTCCCTTCCCATTTCTCTAGGACTGTAAGGGTGAAATGACTTTGAGGTAGGGTTGACAGATTTATCCTGTGCAATATTTGGGACAGAGCTATGTTAAAACATTATTTCTTGCTTTATCTGAAAGTCAAATTTAACTGTCTGTCCTGTATTTTATCTAGCAACTGTGTTTTTAGGAACTTGTTCAAAAATAGGCCAGGGGCAGGCATTTAGCCAACTGCTAAAGATGCCTGTGTCCTGCCCTAGAGTACCTAGGTTCGTTTCCCAGCTCTGGTTCCTACCTTTAGCTTCCTGCCCACACACTCCCTAGGAGGACATCTGTGTTGGCTCGAGTAGTTCAGTTCCTGTTACCCATGTGGAGTCTTAGGTTGAGACCCCACCTTCTTGCCTATCCCAGCCAAGCCGTTCCAGGCATTTGAAGAGTGAATCAATAGATGGGCACTAGCTTTGTGTCTTTCTCAAACAAAGGAAATTTTAAGTGTGTATCTTATTTCTATGGAAGGCAGAGTTACAGGCTGGGTTGGGAAACTTCATCCATGTCTCCCATGTGGAATGCAGGAGGTTGAATGACTTCTGCCATTTTCCCTAGCTTTCCCAGGCACAATAGCAGGGAGCTGGGTTGAAAGTGGAACAGCCAAGACTAACCAGTGCCCAAATGGGATCACCAGCATTGCAGGCAGCAGCTTAATATACTATGCCATAGCACCAGCTCCTCAAGTAGAATTTTTAAAAGCCACATTAGCAAGGACTGGCATTTGGGTATAGCAGGTAAATCTTCCACCTGCAGCACTGGCCAAACATCTTGGTGCTGATTTGTGTCCCAGATGCTCCACTTCCAATCCAGCCCCCTGCTAATGGCCTGTGGGAAAACAGTGGCAGATGGCCCAAGGTTCCGGCCCCTGTCACCCACGTGGGAGATCAGGATGAAGCTGCTCGCTGTGGCCTGGCTCAGGCCTGGCCATCCATGACTGCTTGAAGAGTGAACCAATAGATGGGGGATTGCTCTAGCTTTCTTTCTCTCCCTCCCTCTTTCTCTGTAACTCTGGTTTTTAAATAAGTGAATAATTCTTAATAAGACATTGTGCCTCCTATAGGGTCCACTCCCTTCTGGGCTCTTGGCAGGCTCATTCAGGCTTGAGAAAGGAGGCTGCCCCCACCGTCCCCACCCACCGTCTGGCCTGGGCTGGGCTGCTCCCAGTTCCTCAGTGGAGCCCACTGTGTGCGCTCTGGGAAGTGTGTATGTGGGGGGATGATGAAGGAACCAACATTGGCTTCCTGCCCTTCCAGCCCCATCACACTGGGCAGGCTTTACTGGAATATGGGCAGCTCTATCCTGCTGGCAAATTGCTTACCTAGGACTTTTATGAGGACGTTTTTTATTGAGCTGTAATTGAAAAGGGGGAAAAAAAAAGAGCAAAAAAACACAAAACCTTCCAGGATGCTCCACGTTGTGCTCATCAGTTGCTACGGGCCTGAACACTCAGAGACCTTAGCCAGACCGCACCAACATTTTGTTGAAAAAAACGAGGAAGTCTTTGTGTAAGACATTTAACTTTTCTATCCTCATCTTTAGAGGCCAGGCCAAAAGTCAGCTGGGAGTCTGCAGGGACGTAAGATTCTTTTCATTAAGCCAGTGCTCTAGTAGCTGGGGGACTGGAGTTGTATGTAGGAGGCCACATCCATCAGTGTGCCCAGTATCCTCATGCATCTTTACAACGCCAGTGTAAGAAACCTGTAACGAATGCAGAGCATGTTGTGTTGTGAATATGAAAGTAATCCTACAGTGTCCTTTGAGAAGCAGGGCAATGTTGACTACCCTGTTGTGCCTATAGTGGGCAAAGCTACAACTCTGGGCTCTAGGGGCCTAGACCTACTACTGCATTCAGCATCGTTGAAGATACAGATGCTCCTTCTAAGTCTTAGCTATCCCACATCAAAGAAAGGAACTCGGCCTTTTCTGGAACACCTACTGTATGCCTGGCACTGAGCTGCTGCTTTACTTCCATCCTCCCAACAGACCCATGTGGTACCGTTCTTATTTTCTCTTCTTCCTTGAGCTCCTGAGTTCAGGTATGCCCAGGCTCATGGCTGAGTAAGAGGTACAGTCCCAACACAAACCTGAGTCCATGAAGTGGATGTTGGGGCAGTGGTCGACATATGGCTTGGGATGGACACTGCCCAGGGTGACTGTCCCTGTGAGACATCCGCAGCTTGTCTGCTTTTGATTCCATCTCCCTGCTAATGTGCTCCTTGGGAAACATCAGATTTATCAAGTGTCTGGGTCACTGCCGCCTACCTGGGACACCTGGATTGAGCTTCTCGCTCCTGGGTAACATCTGATTGAAACCTAGTTTCAGCTGTTAAGTGCAAATAAAGAGTGAAAGAGCAAAGAGGAATGCTCTGTGTGTCTCTCTGCCTTTCCTATAGAGCACATAAATAAGCAGTTTTGGAAACACTGAGTCCACTTGTGTCCATGGCTCTTGTCCTTCCTGCCATTCCACTCTACCCTGTGCAGCAGCCCAGCTTCGTGGTGGTGTGTGTGTGTGTGTGTGTGCAGGGTCAGGGAGGACGGGGCGCATGTTATGATCTGCTCCCTAGAGACAGGTTGCCACTTGTTGGGAGGAGCAAAGCTGGACACAGAGGGTCACAGAGGCCAGCCACATGCTTCTGTGTGGTTGCCTTTCCATTGCCTGGCCTGCCCCACTGACCCAGTGTCCTCCCACAGGTACCCACTCTTGTCAGGTGGGGCCCATGCTCTGATCGAGGGTCATGCCTGTGGTTCTTCCTGATACCAAGAGGTAGGCTCCCATTCAAGTGATTACAAAGACTCAGTGTGAGGACACAGCTGACAATGATGCTGCTGGAGAGTGGAGGTGTCTCCCAGGACACAATGGGACTCAGGTAGCCAGGTGGGACTCAGCTGTCAGGTGCAGGACTTGCGGGGCGACCTGGCGCTCCCAGCTTTGCTGCTGCTGTTCCTGTTGTTGTCAGTTCACTCCCTCAGGCTGTCTGCTCTGTGACTTCCGCTGCCTGGTGACTCGTGACTCCTGTTCCTGACTTTCCTGCAGACACGTCCTCTCCCACTGCTTTCCATATTTCAGGTGTCTGAGAGGACTTCCTTGGAATGACAGGTTTCCACAAGATCCCCAGTGGTATTGTGCACACTCCAGGTCCCTTCCCCTGCCAGTCAGGGAGGAAACAGAAGCAGCAGCTGTCCCAGCCAGACTGTGAGAAGGACTAGCAGAGACCCCTGCTGTCCGAACCCGCACAGGCAGGTGCCTCTGTGCATCAGGCTGTTGGCCAGGAAGGAAAGTGGAACAGTGGAAGCTTAGAACGGAGCTGGGCATCTCAAAGATCTTGCACACTCTAGACCTTTACTACCGGTGTTTCTCTGGGGCCCTAACAGTCGCTCCTCACATCCTGTGGGCTCTGGGCAGACGCCAGGTAGGGCCCTATGGCTCTCCATATTTCTCTGTAGACACAGGCCTTATCTTTGCACTCTGGCACAGGGGTGAATAACATGGCCACTCTGTCCTTTCCCCTTTCACTTGTTCCTCTAGAGACTCATTTAAAGCCAGGGGTACTAGTCAGATCTGGTCATCTGCATGCTGGTTATCTTTTGACACTTGACAGATTTCTCAAATTTAGTGACTCAATACGAGGGCGTTTTCTTTATTTCTCATCCATGGGTTGTTAATGCAGGTGGAGCACAGATGGACCTGTGGCAGAGGTCACTTGATATCTAGCTGGGAGATGAGCTGATCTGTAAGGTCTAAGCAGGACTTACTGAAATGGCCAGTGTCCAGGGTCGGCTGTGGCTGGTCACCAATTAGCCCACTGTGAGTACTGCATCATGGTGGTCTCTGGGGAGTCAGATGTTGTGTGTGGTGCCTCAGGGTTCCCCAAGAGCACATTCTGAGTGAGCCAGAAATCTGACGATTGAGGCAACATCCCAGGATGTTGCTCTGCTGCTGCCTTTTAACAAGCAAGTCCCAGGCCCGGCACTATAGCGTAGTGGTTAAAGTCCTCAACTTGAACGTGCTGGGATCCCATATGGGTGCCGGTTCTAATCCCAGCGGTCCCACTTCCCATCCAGTTCCCTGCCTGTGGCCTGGGAATGCAGTCGAGGACGGCCCATAAGCCTTGGGACCCTGCGCCCGTACACCGGGAAGAAGCTCCTGGCTTCGGATTGGCTCGGCTCCAACTGTTGCAGCCGCTTGGGGAATGAACCATCGGACACAAAATCTTCCTCTCTGCCTCTCCTCCTCTCCATATATCTGGCTTTTTCTAAGATTTATCTTATTTTTATTGAAAAGTCAATAAATATAGAGAGGAAGATCTTGGGTCCATTGATTCACTCCCTAAGCAGCTGCAATGGCCAGAGCTGCACCAATCCAAAGCCAGCAGCCCGGAGCCGCTTCCGGGTCTCCTATGTAGGTGCAGGTTCTCAAGGCTTTGGGCCATCCTCCACTACTTTCCCAGGCTACAATAAGGGAGCTGGATGGGAAGTGGGGCCACTAGGATTAGAACTGGCACCCGTATGAGATCCCAGTGCATGCAAGGCAAGGACTTTAGCCGCTAGACTACTGCACCGGGCCCTCTAATTTATTTATTTACTTATTTGAAGCAAGATCATTCATAATGAAGCTTCTAGCAGATTTTGAAAGGATAGCATGTGAATTCTTAGTATTCCATGCCTGAAGCCTGGTCATAATGGTCCTAATTCGGAATTCTTTGAAATTTTTTGATGTGGTAGGTTTCAAAATCTAAGTATATAAAGAAGATGTTTCTAATTTACTAGTTAGTTAGATTTGTTTATTTTTACTTTTAAATATTCTGTAATATTTACTTAAAGTAGAAGAAGAAACCCGTCCATAGTCCTGTAACTCAGTATGGCCAAACCTTAACATTTTGCCCTATTAGATCCATGATTTTTCTGAAAAATGAAACATTATGGATGAGAATGAGGGAAAAAATATATGGCATACCTGGAGTGCTGCAAGACAGTACTTGTTAGATGATTTTTATTTTAGCATAACTTGGGATTTACAGCCAACTTACAAAGATACTAGATGGTTCTTAAATACTTCACCTAGCTTTCCCGGATGTCAGCTTCATATATAACCATGCTACATTTATCAAACAGACATCAGCATTGATGGCATGCCCTAAGCATTAACCAAATCACAAATGTTATTCTGATTTCCCCAGTTTTCCCATCTCTTTCCTTTTCAGGATCCAGTCTGGGATACTGTGTCACCTTAAGGTCAGCCATGCCCACAGTGACACACTGAGAACATTGCCAACCTTTAGCCAGGACTGGGGCCGGGCAGCAGCCAGTGCCATGAGGACACTCACAGCAGGTGTTTCTCAGGATTCAACAAAGCCTGCAGAGTACATTCGACAGGTCCCACTCAGCCCAGCCAGCAATGCTGCCTGGTGGTGGCTGTTACCCACGGGGAAACCAAGGCAGGCTGCCTGGTGACAGCTGTTACCCACAGGGAAACTAAGGCAGGCTGCCTGGTGGCGGCTGTTACCCACAGGGAAACAAAGGCAGGAGGAGAGTCACCGCAGGCACACATATAGTAAGGGGCCAACACAAGATTTGAACTGAGGGAACCTGGCTCCCAGGGTGCACTGTCCGCCATGCTTTCTGCCTCCTCTTATGAGGCTGCTCTTGAGCAGAGGGAGAGGGGCTCCCTGCCATCGACTTCCCCCAAGCAAGGGTGCCAGCCTGGAGCAGGATGTCTGATTCCTCAGCTCTTGGGGAATGCGCAGTTTTCCTGACACCTGGCTCCTTGTGGCTTCCCTACCTGCTTTCCTGCAGCCACAGATTCTGAGCAGAGCCCCAGGTAGGTGACCTGCTGAAACCTGTGGATGAAAACTTAGAGCCCCTGTGGATGACTCCTAGAGCCCCTATCCTGCTGACTGTGCATGAGCAGAAATTAGCAACAATGACTAAGTTGTCAAGCAGGGACTTGGCTATGGCATGGGGAAGTCCAGGGGAGCTGTGCAGAGTGACAGGCCTTGCCAACCCAGGACAGAAGCAGCCACTTCTACTCCTGGGGTGAGAGGGACCCTGCCGGGGCCCTGTTACTAAGCTGCTGTCCTCCAGCTCGGATGTGTGCATATCCCCCGAAGGGAGCAGCCCGGGCAGCATGTGGGCATGAGGCCCAGGGTAGTGGGGAGGTGAGCAGAAGAGCTGATTGGACAGGGCCTACACTCTGACCGTCCAGGAGACCCAGCCCTGTTGCCTCTGAGCCTCAGTATGTTCAATTGTAAAATGGTCTCTGAATCCACAGCGAGATACTTTGTGAATCACAGAAGGGAAGACTGGGAGCTGAGACCCAGCCAGTGATCGGCTCGCCCAGGTGGGTGCCCTGACACGGGGCTGTGTTCACATGGGAGGAGGCAGGGCAGCTGCTGCCTCTAGGGCCAGTTTGCTCAGAGGGACACTTTTTTTTTATTGTTGTTGTTCAAATTTGCACAAAGGGAAAAGCACTTGGCTCTCCCAAAAGAGAACAGATTGCAGAGAAGGCAAAGCCCCTTCAGTTCCCAGGAGAGGGCAGAGCTGGCCCAGAGGCAGAGGAAAAGGACTCCAGAGAAATAGGAAATGCTGGAAAGAGGGCATCCCAGGAACCCAAACAGTGAGAGGCTGCCAGCGGTGAAGCCAGCTGGACCTGCTGAAATCCCCTCCCGCTGGTGGCCTCTGGAGAGAAGCCCAGGTACCTTAGGTAGATTGTAGCCAGACATCCTGGGAACCAGGGGCACCTTGAGTGTTCCCTGGACAGAGTTAGGCAGCTGGGGAGAGATCAGAGGGTACAGAGCGATTGTAGTTCACAGTGAAAGGCCTTACCACAGTGAGGGGGTACAAGGAATAACATTCCCCTCAGGCCAAGGGGCTCCAGGAAGATCTCTCAGAAGTGACGTCTAAGTGGGTTGAGCCCCTTTGAGGCAGGGTGGGGTGGTGCCATGCAGTGCAAGGGAAAGAGCGAGGTGCATCCTAGGAACCACAGATGGAGTCACCATTTCTGAGTTGCAGAGTCAGCTTGGGAACAGAGTTGCAGAATAGCTGGAAATGTGGGGGTACCTTAACCCTCTGTCGTGGGGTTAGGGGACTCAGTGGAAGGGTGACATGGTGGGGGATTCCGTTTAGAGGCAGGGAAATGACAAGGGCATTGTAGCAAGAACCTGAGCAAGAGGCAGGGACGGTTTGAACTTGGACAGTTATAACAAAGATGCAGTTCTGTGAGCAGATCTGAAGGTAGTTAGAAGGCATCCAGAATGACACCCATCACTGACTTGGGCACAGTGGCTATCAGCCCTGCACTAAAAGACAACCAGGAACAGGAGTGGATCACAGATGTGGGCTGATGCATAGTCCAGGTGAGCCTGAAGTTCAAGTGGATGTGGCCAGTGGGTTGAGGAGTCTTGAGCTCAGGGAGCAATGTAAGCCAACCCTTGTCTGGGAGGCACTGACTTAGAGGCCATGGAGCAAGACCATGCCCAGGGGAACATGAGCACAAGGGAGAGAAGAGACCAAGGGTTGAACTCTGAGAAACCTTGGCATTCCAGAACTGGTCAGAGGAGGCAGGGCAACTAGGATCAGCCAGGGCTGAGAGGCGAGCCAGCCCTCATCATTCTAGAGGGAGCTTTCTTGTCTGCTGTTGCATGAGAGCATGAGGACCTGCGAGCACGAAGCTCAATGGTTTATCTTGTCACAGAATGTCCTTTGGGCTGCTCTGCTGGTGTGTCTCCTTGCCAGTCCCTGTCCTCTTGTGGAATGCCTCTGGTTTTGGGTGTTGGTGTTAGTAGGCCTTTTAGTAGAGTGCAAATGCAGACTGGCTGGCTCCAAGAGACATTGTTTGTGCAAAGTGTTGATGATCAGCTCTGGGCAGGTGGGCGTGAGAAGGGTGATGAGGCATCAGTCAGACCACCTAACTGCTGTAGGGTTGCAAAAGTAGGAGGAGGACAAGGCAAGGCAGAGGTCTTCTAAGCATCAGCACCTGTAGCCCAGCCCCTCTCTCTCAAGCTCAAGGTAGACATCATGAATCGGTCCCCATTTGCCTTTCTTCTGCACTAAGCCTCAAAACAGTCTCAGACTCTGTCCTTAGCAAAGCAAAGCCGTCTGCTATCTGGTTGCCATCCTGGGACTAAGCCCTTGTCTTATAAACCACCAGAAAATTCCTATCTTAAGTTGGATGAACCTTTTATTATAGAGACACAATCAACTATTTTGCATAAAGAATCTCTGGATTGGGTTAGGGAAATCCACCTGCTTCAGGTCACTCACTCCCAGCTCTCCTTATCTCTGCCTTAGTTAAGCCCTTGCTTGCTCTTTACATCCCAGGATCCCTGGAGACAGCAAAGGATGCTGCCCTCAGGGCCAGGCTGGTTGAGTTGGGCTGTGCTGGCTGGAGGGTGAGACTGCAGGGCTGCTTGTTGTGTCAGAGCCTCCCCGTCTCCCGGCCCAGCCGGTTGTCCAGGACCTGGAGCTGCCGGAGGAAGCCCGAGTTGGGGCAGATATCGCGGTGGGCCTGTACCTTCTGGATGGCCTCAACCAGTGTCAAGTTCTCGCAGATCATGAGGAAGGCCAGGACTAGTGTGGCAGAGCGGCTGACCCCCATGGCACAATGTACCAGCACGCGGCCTGCGGGAAGACCCAAGCTGGCGTCAGCCATCTGCTCCTGAACCACCCACCTCTTTGGGAGGAAGACACACCCCTGGCCAGCCTTCAGCCCACCCACAGTAGCCTCTTAGGATACCGACACTGTCCTCATTGCCAGATACAGTAACTGAGACACAGAGAGAAGGGGCTGGCTGAAGATCTCACAGCAAGTGAGCGCCAGAGTTAAGATCCATGCTGGGACTCCCTGTTCCTGGCCCAGGGGCTTGCTCTGACCTCTTCCCCTGCCTTCCTCTATACTTGCATCAGATTCCAGGGGTGTCTACTTGCCTTCCTCCCCGCCAGTCTCTTTTGCCCCTGCAGCCTGTGCCATGGCCTCACCCTGGAGGGGGTCCTGCTCTGCTGCTGTTGCTGGGTCCTGCCTGTACCTGGCCTCACCCTGGAGGGGATCCTGCTGTGGCTCTGTTGCTGGGTCCTGCCTGTGCTTGGCATCTTGCTGGATATACTTTGATAGCTACTTGGATCTTATGTCTCTGACTGTTCCAGGGTAGTCCCAAACAGGACACTTACCAGATGGCAGCAGCTGCTGACTTCATGGGGTGGGAGGACTGTTGGAGGGCTCCCCACCCCTCTGTGCTACTGAAGATCACGTGATCCCAGAGCCCACCGTGGCCCCCCAGGCCCCAGGGCTTCCCCAAAAGCCCACCTTGGGGAGCATTGAGGGCGGTGCGGATGTATCGGGCAACAGGCAGAAAGTAGACGCTGAGGTCGAAAAAGGGGTTGTCATCAGCCTCGATGCCGTAGTACTCCAAGGGCATTCCTCGGTAAAACTTGGCACCTGTGTCCACTTGAAACTTGCCTGCTGCAGCATTCACGATGTGGGTGATTCGCAGCTGCATCAGCTGGCTCTTATCCCGGGCTGTGTACCTGGAGTTGAAGGTAGATGGGACATTTCTGGCTGGCCTGGAAGTCACCTCTCCCCACTAGCACTGTGACTAACTGGAGCCAGTAAATGGCCTAAGGCTTATGAGGGCACTCCTGAGACTGATTTTCCTGGGGGACAACTTGGCAACATGCATCTGAAGCCTAAAAATATAAAATGTGCTTCAGCCCCAGCAGGTCTACTAGCAACAGTCAGAACTGTGCAAAGATGCAGGCATTGTGGCACAGCAGGCTCAGTCCTGCCCGCAATGCCAACATCCTGGTTTGAGTCCCAGCTGCTCTACTTCTGATCCAGCTTCCTGCTAATGCACCTGGGAGGCGGCCAATGATAGTCCAGTACTTGAGCCCCGTTTCCCATGTAGGACACCTGAATGGAGTATCTGGCTCAGCTCAGCCTGGCCCAGCCCTGGCTGTTGCAGCCATTTTGGGGACTAGCCAGAGAATAGAGGATCCCGTTTTCTCTCTCCCTGCTGTTTAGACAGACAAATCAATAAAGCAGAGAGAGAGAGAGAGAAGGGAGAGAGAAGTGCCCAACCATATGTAAACTGAGACTAATGGTATTTAAGACTGTGAAAAATTGGGAAAAACCTGTCCAGCTACCCCGTTATGGGAGCTTAAGTATGGGACAGTAGCCCTCTCCTTATCTGTAGTTTCACTTCCTGCCTTAGTTGGCCAAGCTCGGAAAACACTGACTGGAAAATTCCAGAAATGAAGACTCTGTTGTGTTTTAAATTGTGTCGCCGTCCTACTCTGTGCAGCCCAGGCCTTGGACCTCTCCTGAATGCCATGTTCCCCATGCCGCACACACTGCAGCCCCGTGCACACTACGAGCTCTTGAGGGTCTCAAGTGACTGCATTGCTTGTGTTCAAGTAAGCACTATTCAATCTATCACTGTGATTATTCTGTTCTGCTGGTGGTAGCTGTTGTTAAGCTCTTCCTGTGCCTAATTACTATCTAAAAGGCCACAGGTAGCCCTGCATAAGAAGCTAATATAGGCGCATAAGTTTGGAGCTGTGTGTTTTTCAGGCATTCCCCGGGGACCTAGGGATGTGTTCCCTGTGAATATGGAGGACTGCTGTCGCAATGAGGAAACACCACGCAGCCACTAAAATGTCCTAGCTGCTGGCAAACTGTTTATACTATGCTGAGAACCTAGCAGGTTTTTTTTTTAATTACTATTATTCGAAAGTCAGATATATAGAGAGGAAGATCTTCCATCTGTTGATTCACTCCCCAAGTGGTTGCAATGGCCAGATCTGAGTTGATCCGAAACCAGGAGCTAGGAGCCTCCCCCAGATCTCCCAGGCAGATGCAGGGTCCCAAGGCTCCGGGCCGTCCTTGACTGCTTTCCCAGGCCACAAGCAGGGAGCTGGATGGGAAATGGGGCCACCGGGATTAGAACTGGGATGGGATCCTGTACATGCCTATATGGCATCCTGGTACATGCAATGCGAAGACTCCAGCTACCAGGCTACCACACCAGACCCAAAGTAGGTGTTTTTAGGGTGAATACAGTGTGATTTCATTTTTTTAAAAAAGAAACTTTCTGTATAAAAAGCAGATCACAAAGTAGTACTATCAAGTGATACTGTTTTTGTAAAGAAAGAAATGTGGGAAAATATGTATATGCATTTAAAAAAAAATTGCCAGTTATCTGTAACATCTACGTATGTTGGCCCATACTCTTTGGAAAACTTTACAGAATACTCCTAGGGAAAAAAATAGCAATTCTCCCTGCACAGATACCTTAGAGAAATTTCTGTATATCACACCTTGGTGGAGAGTGAATGGACTACAGCGACACACGTGAACACACATGCCTCTCACAATTTTGAGGAAATAAAGCTGGCCACAACACACCTACAATATGCTTTCATTCATATAACTCATGGACAGGTGACACTAACTGCAGGGTGCTGCTTAGATGCCAGTGACGTGTGCTCTCTGCGCTTTATCTGAATTCTGTTTCCTGTCAAAAGTGAGACTGTAAGAGGAGAGGAAAGCGTGGAGTACAACGGCAGGAAGGGGAGGAGAGGCCCCGTGTGCACTGCAGAGCCCCTTGCCATGCCCGCTCCTCCTGTGGGTCCTACTCACGCGTCTCCCAGGAAGAGGTTGGGCCAGACCTCGTTGACGTGGCTCATCGTGGCAGATCGGCGAACCCACAGCAGGCGTTGCAGGGTGGCCAGGGTGGGTGGCTGGTACGTGGACAGCCGCCCTGCCTCGTGGATCCTGGGCCTGCGGAGGTCTTGCTTCTGCACTGAGTCCATCCTGGAAGAGAGCCGACATGTCGTGGCTGGAGGCCAGTAGCCAGGGCTGCCCAGCTGCCCCTGGGATGCTGCGGGAAGCCTCAGCTATAGGGCCTGAGGTTCTTAGCCAGCTCAGCCAAGGCTGGAACTTGGAACCTTTACAGCAGAGAACTGAGAGGACTCCTTGGCTGCTCTGGAGCTGGGCAGACTGCCTTCCTGTCCTCTGCTGGTAACGCTAGACAAGGCACTCTAGCAGTTGTAGATCATACCCTGAAAGTGGCTGGGCAGTTGGCACTTTGTAGGGACAGAAGCCTCAGATGGCTGTGGCTCTTGGAGAGTACCCAGGAAGGCCCCCAACCCCAGGAACTCATCTCAAGTCCACTCCCCACCCTCCCCCGTGTCCCCTGGCTGGTCCTCAGGTTTCTGAGCATTTGTACACAGAATGAACGAATGCCTCTTTTGTGTCTGCTGCCTCCCTGTGAGGCATGTCTATTTTAGATGAATGCTCAGGTGCAGAATGTAGGCCACATGGACTGATGTGGCAAGTGTGGGCTCCCTCCATTCCTACTGAAGTGGGCACTGGAGGATGCCCATTAACCCATCCCTCTCCTAATGGGGACCCTGGCTCTGTCAAGCCACCATGTGCCTCCAAGCCCCGGGCTTCTCCTCCTTACCCCCGCGGCTCAGGCCAGTGTGACTCAGCAGGCCTCCCCCTGGTCGGGTGGGTGGTTTCAGGAGGTAGCTGGCTGAGGGCATCCGGGACCCTGCAGAGCTGGGGTGGCAGTGGCACCAGGACCTGGGCCTGGGGCTGTGATGGGATGGAGGGCCGGCTCTGGCCAGCTAGTCCCGTTCCCTTCAGCCAGTAACTAGGGAAGGTGCAAACTGGGAAGAACATCTTTTCCTTCTGGTAGGCGGTGCCAGGACCAGCAAGCGCAATGGGCACCCAGGAGGCCACCGGCTTGGCCAGGCTCACCCAGCGGGTGACTGGTGGGCAGGGTGGAAGTGAAGACCCATCTTTCCCCTTCATTCCCCTCTGTGACCTCACAGGGCAGGCTAGGTGGCCTGCCACCTACCTAGGACATAGCCTGAGGCCAGGCTTAGGGGAGTGGGTACAAGGACAGGACTCAGCATGTGAGCAGAACCAAGAAGCTGGGGCTGAGGTTGGGGCAGTTCCGGGGGCAGGCTCCGCCCAGAACACAGACCCTGTGAAGCGGCCAGAATTCCAGGGGGGTGGGGCTGAGAGCAGAACAGGCTTCAAGGAACCTGGGGCTTTCTCTGTGCTTGGAATGTTTGTGTAAAGGCCTTTGACCTAACTGCCCCCTGGTCCCCGAGAGACAGAGGCTGCCTGAAATGGTGGGTAGAGACCTTTAGAGGGAGTGGGGGACAGTGGCACCCTCTGAGGCTCAGCCATGGCTCATTCTGTGGCCTCCAACATGTCTGGCCCATAGCCTCTCTTGGTCCTGCTGGAGATCCCAGTGTGGATTTCTGGATTCTCTGGGGTCCCACCTGACAGTACAGTGGAGTGTCTGAGTGGGCTGTACCTGCAGGACCCTGGGGCTGAGAAGGGAAACTCTCAGGCCCCAGAGGAGTCCAACATTTCCACTGGCCTGGAACCACCAGGCGTCCATGCGGCAGCCTCAGGTGCAACCAGATGGGATTTTGAGAAGCTTGGCAGGCTCAGCGCTTCAGCCTCAAGAACTTGGCATGGGGTACGACTGCCCTCTCGTGGCCCATTGGGTGCCTTGCAACCCAGCTGTGCCAGGGAATTGGCAGCCAATGCTGTTAAAGCAGAAAACTGAACCAAACTCCCCAAATGAAGGTGCAGAGGGGTCAAGGATTAGGGAGTGCCAGGCCACAATTCAGGTCTCAACCTCCAGGGAGATCAAGGCTTAGGTCTGGAGAATATGGCTTTCCCTTGCACGAAAGGCTACTGCTTCATGGGTCCCACCTAGGGGTCTCATGATTTACCCCTACCCCGTTCACTTTGCCCTACAGGGGGCCCAGCCCATCTGTCAGCCAAGGAGTCAAGCCCAGTGGCCCTGTGACTCATCTATCAAGCTCTTAACATAACCAGAGCTGAGCAGGACCCAGCACTGGCCTGTGGTGGCCTTGCCTGGCCCTTCCTACAGACACATCTCTCCATGGGCCCAGCGCCCAGGAGCACAGGCTCTGCCCTGCCACTCTCCATCCAATCAAGTCCTCAGTTGACTCACTGACTTCCCACTGGCCAACTTCCTGCTCCCGCTCCAGTGGGCAGCGGCCTGCGTAGGTCATGGTTTCCTGCTCCCAGGCCACTGTGTTTGACAAGTGCCTCCAGCAGTCTCTGTCTCCATCTCTGATATCTCCTTCCCTGTGGGCTACCCTCCCTACTTACCTCTGTCTGCCTCCTGCCTCCAGGGAGCTCATAGCCTTTGCAGCACCCCTGAACACTGGTTAGTGCACCTGGCCTGGCCATGGCCCAGCCCTCCTTAGGGCATGCACAGCTATAGGGCTCACCATCTGCTGTGGTTGCCCTGGTCCCGCACTACCTCCTCTCCACAGGGTTGGGCACAGGCCAGGTGGGGCTGGGGTAAGAAGCCTCTAAGATGGTGGCCAGCTGCTGTCAGAAGCAAGCACAGACCTCAACAGACTTCTCAGGCCTGGCCCTCCCGTCCCTATGACATGTTCCCAGCCAGGGTCTCCAGGAGGGCTGCCCAGAGAGTTCCAGGAGTTCCAGGGGGTGGTGGTTGTCAAGTGCCAGGTGAGCATCCTGCCGTTGCTGTCATCAGGCCCAGACTGTAGCCTGGCGAGGGCAGCTTTGCTGCGGGGAGACGTGTGGCTTCCCCTGTCTAGCAGTGACCGTGCAATTCAGCACTTAGCAAGGATGTGCTCTGACTCACCCACCTGTATTTTTCTCCCTGAGTCCCCAGAGTGTCCTTAGGAAGCAGGTGATGTTATCGTCCCCAGTTCACAGACAAGGAAAGAGGAACTCAGCAAGCATGAACACTGGATCCAACCAAGGCCACAAGCCTGTGCTCTGTTACACTGTGATCTCTGACCTAGTTGGGCACTTCCCCTCCCCAACCCAGTCCCCACTCCTGCCCAACACAGGCACCCTGGCCCTCCTTACCCAGCATGCTCCCCTCTCCCAAACAGCACGCACCCACCTGGGGAGGTAGCCGGCGCAGGCTGTGATCTCCTCTGACAGGCGGTGGGCAAGGCCAGCCTCCAGGCGCCCAGCTCTGCACACTTGATGCTGTTTCTATTTTTTGATTTGAGTCGGACGGTAAAGCATGCTGTGTGCTCCCCTCCACCGACCTCTCCCCGCCACTCCCAGCCTACCCACTAGTCCAAGGCCCACTCAGGGACAAACCCAGCCAGATGCCTTCCTCTCTCAGGCCAAGCTTTCATCCTGGCCTGCTCGAAGGAGCTGCAGCTTGACAGGGGTCTGGTTGGGAGAGGGGTTCCACATATTCTGGCAGTACAGCAGGGAGAGGGAAGAGCGAGTCAACATGGCTCAGACAGGTCCCCTGGCCGCCAGGGTGAGCATGCAGCAAGGGCCGGGAATCAAAGCTGGCAGGGTAGCCCACAGAGGAGGGCAGGGAGAGACTAGATAGAGTCACACTCAAGCTGGTGGCCCTGCCAGCATCCAAACCCAGGTGCAGGGGCCCTTCGTGTGGGTGGCGTGGATGGGATTTTTTTACCCAGGCAGGACGCAGATTGAGAAGGGAGAAGCAGAGCAGGTAGGCAAACAGAGCCAGGTAGAAGTGAGCTTTACACCAGTGTGCACAGAAGCCACACCCACCCTCCTCCCCACCCTCACCTCCCCCGCCAAAGGAGGGATACCCAGGAATGCCCACTGGACCCTGCTGGGCCAGTGAGGACGTCTTCAAGAGGACTCCCGAGACTGATCTCAGCGTTTGATCTCCTGGGAGCGTTCTGTGTTATCCAGAGGCCCTGCCATGCCGGAGGCCTTGCTCCTCCTACCCATTTGCACCCCGTGGGCGTGGCCACACCTGCTGCACCTGCAAGGGGCCTCCAGCACAGGTGCTGACAGGAAGCCGGGGGTTCAGCCCATGCATGGCTCCCTGAGTCTACCCCTGCTGTCCCCTGCCCTGTATCTCTCTGCCAGGAGACTGGGGCCCCTGGAGCATCAGGGCGGGGACTGAGAGGGTGGTTCACTCCCACCTGAGGGGCCTGAAGACTGTGGCTGAGGTGGGGCGCAGGCCCCAGGAGAAAGCAGATGGCTCGTGGGCGGGTCCCAGGCTGGGCTGTTATCATCTTGCGGGCATCCACCTGGGTCAGAGCCTCCAGCAGCAGCAGTAGGGCCAGGGCCAGGCTGGCCAAGCGGCAGGGCCTCAGGAGAGGAAGGGAGGTTGGGCTCTGGGAGAGAGAAAAGCTCTGTGTCACAGGCAGAAATGACAGGTGCTGGCTGGGACTTGCTGTCACCTAAACCTGCTTTTGCCTTACGCCCTGTGTGTGATGTCAAGTAAAGGCAGGTGCTGGGACAGATGAAGCAGATTTGGTATCTGTGGGTTAGAGAGAGAGGTGACCTCATGGTGGCTTTGTTCTCGGAGTAGGAAGCCCCAGGGTTAGCTGAATGGGCTGTGCACTGCACAGGTCTTCACAGCTCCATCTACAAAAAGAGTTTGTTGGATGGGTCCCCCATGAACTGCTCCGAGCTGCCACCCTGCGCAAGTGACTTCCCCAAAGCTAGCAGCCTGAGGGGAAAGGTGCTAAGGTCAGAGTTCAGGGTGTGTAAAGGCCCCAGGCTGGGGAAGGTTGACTGCATGATCAGGCTCCTGACTACTATCCCGAAGAGAGTGAGCAGACTGGGGCCGGGCCAATGCCATGGAGGAACACAAGCTCCCCTCCTGCCTCCCTAGGCACAGAGCTCTAAACAACACCCCACTACTTAGTGTGGCCCTCAGTGTCATCGTAATACCATCTGTAACCCTGCCTCCCATCACACTCACCTCAACTCTCAGCCCAGCCTCCAGTCCTTCCCTGACATACCTTTCCTGCTCGCGGTTGTGCCCTGCAGCTACCCGGTATACCCAGTCTAGCTATGCATTCAGAGACACACAGAGGTCCAGGGATGGGCTCAGGCCTTCGCCAGGGACCCTGGGGGCAGAGGAGAAAGCAGTGCCCTGTAGCTGCTGGGGGAGCTTCAGCCAGTCCCCCCCACCACCACAGCTGACACCTCTGCAAACCATTGGGTGCTGGACACTCTGTAGCTTCACTAAAATTCTTGAGGTCAGGCCCACCCCCCACTCTGCTCTCTCTTCCCAAGGCAGGTGATTTCATCGAAGAGGCAGGGAAGCAGCAGGACCCCATGAGCATTTGTGAGCAGAATTTTTGCTGCGGCACCCCAGCTCTTCCCTCCTAGCACCTGAGGACAGGAGGCTTGGGGTGACCCCATCCCCTAGTGCAACATCAGAAGCCTTCACTGTTGCTGCCACAGTGGGCAGGGTCTCAGCAGCAGCAGGAAAGCCATGAGGCAGCCTTTGGAGCAGATGCGAGCATCCCTCTTCCATCTAAGGCTTCCCATTCCTGTCTTTCCTTTTCTGTTCTCTCAGGAGTCTGGGTGGCCTGGAGGAGATGAGACAGGCTGCTGTGGCTGGGTCCTTAGTCAGGCTTTAGCTAGGGAGAGGAGCCTGGCAACATGGGGAGTGGACCAGCCCCCGGCACCTGCAGCAACACATGACCTAAACATGCCCACCCCAGGCCCCTGCACAGCCCAGGCCCCACAGACATCCCTGTTCATCCTACCTCAGTATGGCCCTTCTCACTGTACCCACCCTTACCTAGCTTTTCCCCTGGTGGCTGCTTACCTGGCTCCTCAGCTGTGGCCAGCTCCCCGTAGTTTCTGGTCCAGCTGGCAGAGCTGGTGGAGGAAGCCCCGGTTGGGGAAGACCCATCGGTGTTCCCTCACGGTGATCACAGCCTGACGCAGGGATAGCCGCTGGCACAGCATGAGGTATGCCAGCACCAGTGTGGCGGAGCGGCTCACACCCACCACACAGTGCACCAGGACTTTGGCTGTGGGAGACAGCCCAGTGAGAGAGACCCTTTCCCAGAGGCTGCACCCCCACCCCCCACCCAGCTAGGATTCTTCTCTCCCACTTTGCCTGGGGCACATGCCTGTGAACCTGGACAAGTCATCCCACCCTTGTGGCCTCAGTTTTCTGATTTGTCAGATGGGTAGACCAATACCAGCTCTGCCTGTCCTGAAGCAGTCTTGACTCCTGCATACAGCATGCATGGCCCTCCGGGAGTCCGCCAGAGGCTCCCACAGTGCCAGCCATGCTCAGCCCTAGGAATGGGATATGACTTCCAGTTGCTGGGAACCGTCACAGCCTCTGATAGCCCACCTGACCACTTGCCATTCCAACTACCTGGAAAATGCTCCTATGACCTTGCTCTGTCCAGCTTCGGCCACTCATCATCAGGAGTCGCCTGGGACCTGGTTTCCTCCCACAGGCCTTCTGGGCTACACCAAGTGTTGCTTGAATCAAAGAGCAAACTCATCATTGTTGTTATAAGGTTCCATGAGTGTGCATGCACACTTGCCCATCGAATGCACCTCCCAGGGATGGTGCTGTGGAACACTGGGTTAAACCGTTGCCTTTTCAGAGTGCCAGTTCAAGTCCCCAGCTGCTCCACTTCTGATAGAATTCTCTACTAATGTGGCTGGGATGGCTTCTGCACCCATGTGAGAGAGTGGATGGAGGTCCAGGCTTCTGATTTCAGCCCCTAACATAGTCCCAACCATTTGATGAGTAAATTAGCAGATGGAAGATTTTGTGTGTGTGTGTGTGTGTGTGTGTGTGTGTGTGTGTTTATCACCTGTCACTTTACTTTTCAGATGCTAAACACATATACACATGCTTGTTGCATTTGGTTCCTTCACAGGAATAACCTTTGTGCTACCTCACTGTTCTTTCCCCCAGACACATGGTGGCACAGTCTGTAGGGCAGGACCCCAAGCCTGGATGCCCAGAATTTAGTTCAGTACCCAGCACATGGTAGATGTCAAGTAAATGGCCAGTGAGCAAATGAATGAAGAATAGAGTGTAAAAGAGCTCCATATATGTCAGCTCTAGTCTTGTCATACCCATTCCACAGATGAGGAAACTCAAGTCCAGGGAGGAGGCATGAATCAAGGCTACGGCTATCTCCCAGGATGAACACAAAGTGGGGAGGGGGATGGAGAGCAGGTCCCTCTGAGGGACCCAATGTATCTGTGGTTTGTTTGCCATTTGGAAGCGCTTTGAGTTAGACATGGAAATATAAAGTGATCATAACCAAGTGCCACAGAGCGGGAGCCACTGTGCACCTGCTGGGATTCGGGCGCCAGCCAGCCCCAGGGCTGCACTCACTTTCCCACCTGTGAAGCTTTGAGGGGGGTAGACCTAGAGTCTGAGGGGGAAGCGGGGCCCTTTCCCGTAACTGAGCAGATGGGCCAAGGACTCAAAGCCCAGTTCCTACCCCCGGGTGTGCTGAGCGCGCGGTGGATGAAGTCCGCTGCAGAGGAGAAGTATGCACTGATGTCAAAATCAGGGAGGTCATGGGCTGGCACCCCCAGGTAGGTCACGCTGCTGCCGTAGAAGTCAGGGCCCCCCTGGCAGTAGAGGCCTCCATGCGCGGCGTTCAACACGTGCGTGATGCCCAACTTCCACAGCTCGTACCGGTTGTTTGCCGTGGCCCTGAGGAGGGCAGTGACGGGTTGGTTGCTGGCTGAGCCGTGGAGGACAGGAAGGGACTTTGCCTGTCCCACCCCCACCCCCAGTTCAAAAGTCTGGAGTGGAGCCCTGAGGGTCCAAAGGGGGCTGGAACCCAGAAAGCTCCCACTGGGGCCTGGTGGAAGAGGTGATGGTGCAGAGGCTAGTTTCAGATGCTCTTTGCTTCCCTGGTGACATGTTCCTAGCTAGGATGGGAAGGCCAGGATTGCTTCAGCCCCTCCTGTCTTGCCCCATGGCCTCCCACGCATTTCCTGGCTGCCCCTGCTCATCACCCTGCACCTACAGGTCACCCCTTGCCTGATTCATATCCTAGTCAGGCTTCTCCACCCACTCTGGGGACAGATGCTCAAACGAAAAAGAAGGTTTTTTGTCTACAACATCGCACACCCCAAATAACATTCCCCAGATTCCCCAGCCTCCCATCCTTTGCCCTCACCCCTGACTGGCCAGAGCACTCTGGGCTCTGTGAAGTGCCCAGCTTTCAGGCAGGAGGAGCCTGTTTCCCCTGGTGGTCTTGCCTGGTCACTGCATGGTCCCCAGACTGTGGGGTTCCTGGGCAAAGGCCCTGACCCCGGATGCTCAGCACAGATGGGATTCTGCCTGTTCCCATCCACCGCCTCTCTATGCCTGGCAGACAAGCTCAGGAACTGGCAGTCCTTGGTCCCACTCCCACACCCCCGTACCAGCTACCACTCACGCATCTCCTATGAAAAGATTGGGCCAAACTTCATCCACGCGGCTGCAGGAGGCCTTCCCTGCCCTCAGGAGCTCCTCAAGCTCCAAGACACTGGGGCCAGGTGTGGCCTCGGCACCTTCCCCCTGCCCCGGGAGCCGGGCCTCAGCCATGGGCCAGCCTGCCCACCCCTCTGCCCCTGCGGTCACCACACTGTGCCCAGCTGGTGTCATTTCTCCTTCCTGGAGATTGGCAGGGACAGGTGGGACAGCAGTGAATGACTCAGCAGGTCCTAGGAGCTTCCAGTCAGGATGGGATGCCCTTTCCTCCCCAACCAGTCTTTCTCCCATTCTCCCTGAATTCTGAGAACTTCTGCCTCGTTCGCTCAACCTGTCTCCACATCTGTAAAGCAGGGATACATCACACCCACCTCAGGGAAGTGCTGTGAGAGCGCCGGCTTGAAGCAGAGCCCATGGCCCAAGCGGAGTAGCCAGCTCCAGGGATGGATGGTGCAGGTGCTGGGTATCTGCTAAGCCAGGCTCTGGACTATGAAGCAGGTGTGGCTTTCCAAGGCCTAGAGTCAGGGTAACATGAGGGAGACTCACTTGTATGAACGACACTCCCCGCGTTGTTCCCCCAAAGACCAGGTTCACAGGAACATGCCTGGGCAGTGGGCTTGGAGCAAAGGGGGCTGCACCCAGCCCTCTGATGCCAAGCAGCGAGAAGGGCCATGGGTGCTGACCCAGACTGGGAACCAAAGGCCCACTTCTCACTAAGAGTGTTTTCAGGATGGTGGTGGGGACTGTCCCCCACCCGAATGGGTTGGAAACATGAAGCTCTGTCTGTCCTCCTGCCCACACTGCCTATTGGTGGAAGAGCCAAAGGTGTCTCCTCCTCCATGGGGCTGGGCGGACAGCCCCCACAGCGGGGAGGGTCCCAGCTGCCCCTGGCCTGCTCTCAGGGAAGTGGTCTGCACTCCTGTCCTCCGCAGAACCGGCTCTCCCACCCTGCTGCACGTGGCTCTGGTCTAGGCCGAGGTCTAAGAAAGGCTACAGTCCAGATCACCCCTGGCCCAGTGCCCGGTTCATGCCAGTGCCCGGCCCAGGGTGGGGGGAAGACTGTCCTCAGAGAAGCGTGAATAACACAGATTCTGATGTTAGACGGATTTGGCTTGTCATACCAGCTCGGGCACATATTAAGCGTGATGTGTCAGACATCATGTTTCTTGGACTTGAAAGTGTTGAAAGATCTACCCTGTAGCTTTGGTGCAAGGATTAAATGATACAGGCGTATGACATTTGGCGCAGACACAGGGCCAAGGGACGCTCAGCGATAACACTGAGTGATCACTGGAGGTTGACGCCGGGCTATTTTCCTGCTCAGCCTTCAGTCCCGCGTCGAGATGCTGTGCATCCCCACCAGCCCCCCGCTGTCCTCACGGGGCTTGGCCTGACGCATGCGCCGTCGGGCTCCCCCGCCGTGCCGTTCTCCTCTCCGGCCCTTCTGGAAGCTCGCGTCCCTTCCGGCCCTGGCCCCGCCCCGCGCCGCCGGTAGGACCCCGCCCCCCGCCGGTAGGACCCCGCCTCCCGAAGCAGTTCCGGTTCGGCTCGGGAGCTGCTGCCGGCGCGGCGGTGCCGGGGGCCGGAGCGATGCCTGCGCGCAGCCGCCACCGCGCCCGCCTCCCCTCGGGCTCCCCGCCCCGGGCTCCGCCCCCGCCGCGCGAGGTGCTCCTCTCCGGCGAGCCCCGGAGGGCCCCGGACTCCGACGGCGGCTCGGACGCCGACTCGGATCTGGGTCCCGAGAGCCCGTCACAGCCGGCGGAGGTGAGCGGTGGCCGGGGGCTGGGCTGGACGGGCGGCGGAGTCGGGGTGCTGGGAGCGGGCAGTGAGGGATGGAGCCGGGGGCTGCGGAGGGGCCGCGCGGAGACGGTTGAGGGAACCCGGAGAGTCAGCTCTAGAATGGAATCCGGGGGAAATGGAGGTTGTTGGGCCCGAGGGTCCCGCGGAAGGACTCCCCGGAGAGGGCTTGGGGCTTTAGAAGGCGGCACCTGGAGCTCAGAGGAGATGCTCCTGGCTGTGGCTATGAGAGATGAGGAATGGGAGGAGCAGGACCCGGGCGCCGTCATCCCGGGCAGGCTGGGGGAGGTGGTCGCCGTGGGCAGGGCTGAGACTGCATGGCATGGGGGTGGGGGAGATTGGGAAGAGGAAATGTCAAAACAGAAAACAAGCCTTGGAGATGCTAGCGTCAGATCCCACGAGGGTGATGGGTCCTGTGGTTTGGGGGCTTTCTGGTTGATGTACAACGGATCCTTCTGAGAAGCGAGGAGCTGTGTTTGTCACTGATTTCGCCTCCAGGTCCGGGGGGAAGCAATGAAGAGGAAGTGATGTCTGAGAAAGGTAGTGAAAGGAATAATTCTGAAAATAAAGATACCCTTCGTATTTCTTCTACTGGTAGCGATGTGTTTTGTTGTCTCCCCCCCTTTGGTATTTCTTTCATAAGTTTAAATGCTAACATTTAGATCCTTAGTACTGAACACACTGCCTTTACATTTTAAACATGACATGCTTGAAAAGGAGTGTGGGCACTTGGAGCCTTACAGATACTCACACCATGAACTGGTTCCACTTTCACAGCTTGGGTTGATCACGGGGTAGAAATAGGGTCAGTGCAAGTTTCTGGGTTAAGAGGGCAGGATCGGACTGGACTATAACACCCACCGGTTCTTGCGTGGAAGACAAGGCTGGAAACAGAACTGACCCAGCAGTTGCAATGACCAGCATAAGCTGGTTGGGGCGCCGGACGGTGCTGGACCCTGTACTAGCAAGCACACACAAGAATCAGGTCTGGGATCACCTCAGACAAAGTTTCTTTGGAGATCCCTTCAACTAAACTGCTCAGAGCCCCAGCCATGAAGAGACTGTCAGCCAGTGGATTCTGAAGAGATTTCATCGTGCTTGGAATGGCGATATTGGCAGCAATTCAGAACTGTTAAATTATCAAAACTGCTTGAGCAGGACCCTCAGAGCATGCCCCACATCAGGGACCTGGGATGGGTGGGAGGCTGGGTGGGGTTTTTCCTTTGTTTCTCCCCTGACACCAGATACGGGGGAAAAAAAGAAAATGATGATATTAGTGTGGAAACAATAGTCTTACCCATTTTCCTGTAGCCCTTGACCCTTTGTACCCTAGTCATCTAAGTAAGATGATTAAAACAAATTTTAAAAAGTTAAAAAGAGAGCAGGTAAAAGGAGAAATGAGTTCATCATAGTCCAGGAACCACCAGGTCCTCGTGTCACTGGTGGCTCCCATAGGGAATTATCTCTTGGAAACTGGAGTAATCATTTTGACAGATTTGAGGAGCAATTACTCAGGTAGTATTTTGCAAATACTGTACAGATAGCATTTGTAGTTCATTGATCTGGAAAAAATGAGGCTACAGGATGTTTATAGTTGGCAGCTAGTGTTGCTGGGACAGTGGGCCCACAGAGGGCCTTGATAGAAGGCATAGTACCATGTACATGCAAGCCAGAGAACTGATGGCAGTGGGTATGTGTTTAGTAGAAATAAGTTAATTTCATTTCGTAGTTTGTGAAAGTGTAACATGACCTGGTGCATGGTGCAGTCTTTGTTAGACTTTAGCCACAGGTCTCATAGGATGTTTGCCTGTCAAAATTTTTTAGTCGGTGTTAGGTTTTGCAAAATTATTAGCCTTTTCATTTAATCAAGCATTTGTACTTGGTAAATGGACAGCTACTGTTTCACCTTCAGGAGATTCCAAAGAGCTTTTGGATTGATGTGTATAGACTGTTGCCTTCAAATGCTCAGAGGAATCAGCATTAGACCGGGAAGTGGTAGACTTCACTCTTAGCTGAGGTGGTTAAGAGATTAGCTTCCATTCCTTTAATTAGAAACAATGTTTCTAATTAGAAGCTTGCCTTGTGTAACTGTCTGTCCAGGTGTTTTCCTTCTTTATTATTTACTTGAAAGGTAGAGAGACAGAGCTCCCATTCACTGGTTCATTCCCCAGATGCAGGCAGCAGCCAAGGTCAGTCTGGATCAAAGCGAGAAGCCTGGAATCCATCTGGGTTCCCCATGTGGGTGGCAGGGACCCAAGTACTCGAGCCATCTCTTGGTGTCTCCCCGGTTGCACATTTAGTAGGAAACTGGGGTGGACACAGAGCCCAGACTCAAACCCAGGCACTCTGTGAGGGATGCGGGCAGCCCAAGCTGGTGGTCAGCTGAGGGCCAAGTGCCTGCCCTGTGGAGGTGTCTGCTTCCCTTCACAGCCTGAGCTCCTCCAGAGATCTTGTCTTCACACTTAGCATCTAGTAAGGCTTGGCCTGTGAAATTTGCTGAACTCAACTGAGACAGAAGACTTTTCTAGTAAGGTTACTTCTTAATGTTACTGAGGAATTTTTTCAAAAAGTATTAGATGGAGTTGTACAATTAGTTTATTAAAATGCTATGGTCGTTTGATTTCCGCACCCTCCCACCCCCCCTTTGTCAGTTCTCCTAAGCACTTAGTTGTAAAGAAAATCAGCTTTATGGTAGAGCAGTTTTTCTAAGGCTGAAGCAGCCATTGTGAATGCTGTGACAGAACATGAAGAGAGAGTTAGATAAATCAGTTTTGATTTCAGTAGGACATGCCTTGTATGTAAAGACTCACAGAGCACAATTGCTTATAAGCATGTTTCTTTTGTAAATCAGTACATCCTTCAGTATTTCTTTAAAACTTTGGTATAACTAATTGAGATATCTTTGTAGCTTTTATGAGAACTAAAAGTTGAGCATTGTTTGGGAGACATTGTTACATTTCAGCTGTCCTAATAGATGTGGTTATTATTTTGTCTTAAAGATTGCTAGATTAACTAGTTAGTTTTTTAAGATTTTTGCATCTGAGTCTGGTGTTATCTGTGCTGTCACTAGCTGGGGGTGCCTGGATCACCGTTTGTAGGCAGAATCCTGTCTTCAGATTTTACTCCTTTCATTTTCTTCATGTGTGTTGTTAGTGAGGATTGAATTCATTTTTTAAAATTTAGAGTTTCTGTAGCATTAATTCTTTTTTTCCCTATGATTTATGATTTATTTATTCTTATTGGAAATGCAGGTTTTCAAAGAAGAGAGGTGGAGAAAGAGATCCACTGGTTCACTCCACAAGCAGAAATATAGCCAAAGCTGAGCTGATCTGAGGCCAGAAACTTGGAGCTTCTTGCAGGTCTCCTGTATGAGTGTAGAGGTCCAAGGACTCGAGGGCCATCCTCTACAGCTTCCCAAAGCAAGGAGCTGCTTTCTCAAGCAAGGAGCTGAATCAGAAGTGGAGCAGGCAGGATTTGTGCCATTGCCCACATGGGATGCTGGCACTTGCAGGTGGAAGACTAGCCTGTTGAGCCATCATTCTAGTCCCTGTAGCTTTGATTCCTTTTGGACATCAAATTGATTTAGAGGCATTCTATTGAATCTGGGTTTTGCTGAATTATCTCTTTTGAATGATTGTAGTGTTTGGTAGAAAAATATAAGTTAATGATTCTTTTGATGAATTTAGGTTAGAAAAGGGGACTGTAACTTTTTGCTTTATCATTTATTGTTATACTTTTTGTTTGGGAGTGAAGGTTTTTTTTTAACTTCAGTGTGCTTACATTAGCTTAAAAAGAAGGAGTTACTTATTTGCAAAGTGCTGTATCTAATCATTCTCTTGCATGTGGTTAGGAGGGAATTCTTTAGAAACCTGGTAATTTCTTTTCCTTTTTGTTCTCAAAAACTATGATGTGATGCAGTAGGCTGAGAACAGAAGGAGTCACTTGACCGTGCCAGTGGGTCTTACTTCAGTTCTGTGGTTTTCTTGGCCTTGAGAAATGAAGAAGTTAACCGAAAAAACAGGAGAACAGGGCCAGGCATGCTTGAAGAACAAATCAGTGTTTATACCCTGGTCCTGTCGCTGCGGCCAGATTTTTGCCATCTGAATGTGTTGATACGACTTTGTAACAAATCTGTGGTATAAATATTCCTGTCCCCTTGCCTGTACACAAGGCACTGTCGTTGCCAGGACTTAAGCCTGTTGCCTTGCTGACATAGTGACTGTATGATTTCATGTTGAAATGATCCATGAAATGATGGCAAATGTATCTGTTAACTAAGAAAACTTGGTTATAAATATCTTCAGAAAGTACAGTTCTGTGATAAGCATTTCAGGCATATTATGGGAACAGTGAACTGTATTTGTATGTCTTTATTGTGAGTTTAGTTAAGCTTACAAATTATGCCAGAACAGGAAGGAGCTGTCAATGTAAATATATTACCTTGACATTATGTTGCTGTTCACTTAAAAATTCTTGAAAAGATAAATTCTGTTATTTTCTGTTTGTTTTTATTGCAAAGTCAGATTTACAGTGAGAAGGAAAAACAGGGAGAAAGATGTTGTGCCTGCTGATTGACTCCCCACGTGGCTGCAATGGCTGGAGCTGAGCCGATCCAGAGCCAGGAGTTTTTTCCAGGTCTCCCATGCAGTCACAGGGTCCCAGACTTTGGGCCATCCTCTGCTGCTTTCCCAGGCCGCAGGCAGGGAGCTAGATAAAAAGTGAAGCAGCCAGGACATGAACCAGTGCTCATATGGAATCCTGGTATGTGCAAGGTGAGGATTTAGCCACTAGGTTATGGCACTGGGTCCAAAAGATAAATTCTTAGAGATGAGAATTGTAGATTCTGCTAATTTAGGGTCTTTCTATAGGTTAGGTTAGGTTGGAGTTAGAAACACCTGCAAATAAGTTTTGATCTGTAACTCTGAAACTAAATTAATTTAATCAATAGAATGTTAGTATGAGAGCCAGAGATTATCAAAATAATACATTAAAATTTGGGTCCAAATGCACTATATTTTCATAGTATGATAGAATTTGAAGTCTTGAGCCAGTTTTGTATTTTTCCATTACAGAGATTGGATTTGGGAATGTGTGTCATATTTTAAAGATTTATTTATTTTTATTGCAAAGCCATAGATATACGGAGAGGAGGAGAGACAGAGAGGAAGATCTTCCATCCACTGATTCACTCCCCACGTGACTGCAACAGCTGGTGCTGAGCTGATCCAAAGCCAGGAACCAGGAACTCCCTTCAGGTCTCTCACACAGGTGCAGGGTCCCAAGGCTTTGAGCTGTCCTTGACTACCTTCCCATGCCACAAGCAGGGAGCTGGATGGGAAGCAGGGCTGCCGGGATTAGAACCAGCACCCCTATGGGATCCCGGCATTTCCAAGGTGAGGACTCCAGCCACTAGGCTACCACAGCGAGCCCCGTGTGTCATATTTTAAGTAAAGATTTTGCCAATCTACATGTCCAATCCCTAGGCTGCCTGAGTGTTTACCTAGTGATTAGAGTAGGAACTAGAGTATCATATACTTGCCTGTAGCCATGTCAGGAATGCTTCACTAAATTTACCACTAAATTTTTATCAACTTATTAAAGGTTTTACTATAACAGGATATAAAATGCACTGTTATGTCTATCATTTTCAGTTCTGGATATGAATTAGGTATAACCTTTGGGGAGTATCTTAAAGCAAGTTGGAGCCAGCGAAGATTTGTGTTGACATTTTGTATCTTGTTTTTCATTTTTTTTAAAGATTAATTTATCTTACTTGAAAGAGTTATAGAGAAAGAGAGAGAGAGAGATCTTCTGCCTGCCAATTCACTCCACAAATGACCACAAAGGCCAGAGTGGGGCCAGTCTGAAGTTGGAAGTCCAGAACTTTCTTCCAGTGTCTCATATGGATGTGGGAGCCCAAGGCTTTGGGCCATCCCCTGCTGCTGTCCCAGGCCTTGAGCAGGGAGCTGGATCAAAAGTGAAGCAACTGGAACTTGAAGCAGTGTCGATATGGATGTTGTCCCTACAGGTTCTGTGTGCTTCATTTCTCATCCAGCTCCCTAGCAGTGCACCTGGGAAAGCAACGAAAGATACTTCAAGTTCTTAGACCCTTTCCACCCATATGAGAGGCCTCGATGGAGACCAGGTATCTGGGGGAGTGAACAAGCAGATGGAAGATCTGTCTCTCAATCTTTCTTTAACTCTGGCTTTCAAAGAAACATTTTTTTTTTTTAATTTTAGATGATGTTTACATAGTTGATCAGAGTGGGGAGTTTCCAGGGTTGGGGAAAAGTAGGTGTGATCATTGTTTCCCAATTTTTTAGTTCTTCCCATTTCTTGGGCGGGTGGGGGAGATAAGGGAGAAGCCATACCTAGCTTGCTAACCACCCTAGTACTCAAGGATGGGGATCGGCCACCAGTATATACCCCAGGGTCCCGATGTGGCCTACACTGCAAGGATTCTGCCCAAATGATTGTGGTAGTTCGAAAATGCTGTCCATCTCGCTGATCCAAGGATGAGGAATCCCTTCCAATATCCATTAGCTAGCAGAGTCAACCTTAAAGTCTCCATTCACCCAGATATTTGCTGTCATTATTTGGTTGGGCTAGTTATCCAATTTGTTCTGTTCTCCTTTCTCTGCTATGGCACCAGATGTCCTGTGCAGGCTGCAATGGGCTGCCATATCCTCTGTGTGCACCAAGGTCTGCTGTTCACTACTATGTCTCTTCCACTGAGGAGGACCTGTTCTCACAGATGAGCCCAGGTGACCCAGGCTCCACCCAGACTCTCTGAAACTCTCCCTTGATCTCTCTTTAATTCTGGCTTCCAAATAAACAGGCCTTTAGAAGGAGAAGAAGAAAAAGAGTGCACAGTCAAGGCAGTGAAAAATCTTAGCTGAAGTACAGCTAAAAGAATGACTGTGTAACTGGGAGAGCAGTTCATTTTTGTCAGATGTACTGTCCTGAATTTTGCTCAGAAGTAGAATATGACAGAGCAAAAATAATTACTGAAGAGTTTTTAAAAATGTGTGCTAGGGATTGATTCAGGGTCTTTGGAACTGTTTTGTAATTATAGCAATTTTGTGAAGCTGTGTGGTTACGAAGAAAAATCATTTTTTTGGTAAATGTAGAGAGACTTGTTTATTCACTGAAGTGGTTTCATTTAGTATTATTTTTGTTTTTAAGATTTTCTTATTTGGAGCTGGCATGATTGTTCAACCAGCTAATCCTTTACCTTGCAGCACTGGCATGCCCTGTGTGCACCAGTTTGTGGCCCAGCTGCTCCCTCCACTTCCCATGCAGCTCCCTGCTTATGACCTGGGTAAGTAGTGGAGGATGATCCAAGTCCTTGGGACCCTGTACCTGTGTGGGAGACCCAGAAGAAGCTCCTGGCTCCTGGCTCCTGGCTCTTGGCTTTGGATTAGCTCAGCTCTGGCCATTGCAGCCATTTGGGAAGTGAACCAGCAGATGGAAGATCTATCTCTTCTCTATGTGAATCTGCCTTGCCAATAAAAATAAAGCTTTTTTTTAAAAGATTTATTTATTTTTACTACAAAGTCAGATATACATAGAGGAGGAGAGACAGACAGGAAGATTTTCTGTCCGATGATTCACTCCCCAAGTGACCACAACAGCCAGTGCTGTGCTGATCCAAAGCCGGGAACCAGGAACCACTTCCTGGTCTCCCACACAGGTGCAGGGTCTCAAAGCATTGGGCCGTCCTCGACTGTTTTCCCAGGCCACAAACAGGGAGCTGGGTGGGAAGTGGAGCTGCTGGGATTAGAACAGGCACCCATATGGGATCCCAGGCATTCAAGGTGAGGACTTTAGCCGCTAGGCCATGCCGCTGGGCCCTAAATAAATCTTTTTTAAAAGAAAATTTTTTTTTGTTTATTTGAAAGTTTGAATTACAGAAAGGGAGGGAGAAAAAGAGAGAGAGAGTGAGAACCATCTTCTATCTGCTAGTTCATTCACCAGGCTGCGATGGTCAGAGTTGACTCAGATCAACTCCAGGAGCCAGAAACTTCATGCTTGTCTCCCACATTGGTACAAGGCTCCAAGCATTTGCACCAATTCGAACTGTCTTCCATTGCTTTTCCCAAGCCATGAACAGGGAGGTGGATCAAAACTAGAAGAGTTGGACAAAAATGCGTTCTGTGGGATGCTGGTGTCATAGGCAGTGGCCTTACTACATCACCATATTTGCCTCTAGGGTTCAAGTTTTTTAAGGGGATGAAAGAGCTGGACAACCTCAGATATTCTAAACTGCAGAGAGACTGTGCAGTTTGTCCATAAATGCCCAAAGTAAACTTTGTTTTTAAACCTTTTTGCTCTAAAAAGAATTGTATGCTTTGGTTTATGGGTCTGTTGACTAGTGTAATTTGTATTGTGTGCATATTTGATATGTTAGGTGACATTTATGTTTATTTTAATGTAGGTACAACCAAAATATATAATTGCCTTAATGTTATGAAATTTTATATAAGTTTTTTATCTCCCATTTTATTGCCTCAAGATATGGATTTTACACTTTCAGTTATATTCCTCACCTGGAAAAGGAATTATTTTAATTTTTTTTTCTAACTGTATGTTGATAATAACTCCCAAGCATAGCATACTTTTTGCTTAGGAATCAAATTTTATCACTTGTGAATTCTTTTAGGTGTGTATGATACTGTGGCTTTTAAAAATAACCACAGTGTTTGGATTCAGAGGACAATTGCTACAGATAACCTTACTCTGATATTTTGGAGTATTTTGTACACACACACACACACACCAAGTAAAACAAAGGTCCAGCATATTTCTTATTACTATAAATATCTGAACACAGATATTGATTTTGTAAAGTTACAGGGAATAAAATAGAAAACTATTTTTAAGATATTTTTTTGAAAGATTTTACACAGAGAGGAAGAGAGACAGAGGGAGAGAGGTCTTCCACAAACATCCTCATCTGTCAGAGCTGAACTGATCCAAAGCTTGGAGCCAAGAGCTTCATCCCAGTTTCCCATGTGGATGGAAGGGCCCAAGGACTTGAGCCATCCTCTGCTGCTTCCTAGGTCATTAACAGGGAGCTGGGTTGGAAGTGGAGTAGTCGGGACAGGAACTAGCACCTATATAGAATGTCAGTGTTGCAGGTACAGGATTAGCCTATTTTGCCACCAGGTTGGCCCCAAAAAACTTTTTTGTTGATATAGCTGATGTGTTCTTAAAATTACCTAATCAAGGCCCAATGCAGTGGCCTAGTGGCTAAAGTCCTTGCCTTGAACATGCCGTGATCCCATATGGGCGCCGGTTCTAATCCCGGCAGCTCCACTTCCCATCCAGCTCCCTGCTTGTGGAGAAGGAGAGACAAAGAGAGAAAGATCTTCCACTTGCTGGTTCACTCCCTAAGCAGCCTCAACAGTTGGAGCTGAGCTGTTCCAAAGCCAGAGGCCAGAAACTTCCCTTCAAGCCTCCCACGCTGGTGCAGGGTCCTAAGGCTTTGGGCCGTCCTTGACTGCTTTTCTAGGCCACAAGCAGGGAGCTGGATGGGAAGTGAAGCAGCTAGGACACAAACTGGTGCCCATATGGGATCTTGGTGCATGCAAGACAAGGATTTAGCTACTAGGCTATCACACCGGGCCTTGTTTCTCAATTTCTTAAGCCTTAAAGAAGTGCTTTAAGATATTAGCAATAATCAATTGCATCAGCCTACTACATGTTTTAAAATGTTGTTGAGTGATATGCTCTTGCTCAGATTACTTTTATTTAATTAAATTTTATATTTAAACAGGTTTTTATATTTTAAAAAACTCATGTTAGCATGTACAATTATTGAGTAGCTGAACTATCTCATTGCTCTGTGTCTGGGGTTTTGTGTATGTGTTTAAGATGTATTTGTTTCAAGGGCAAGGTGACAGAGAGAAAGAGGGAGATCAGTGTTCCATCCACTGGTTCTCTCCCCTGTAGCTGGTCTGGGCCAGGCTGAAGCCAGGAGCTCCAAGCTCCATCCTCATCTCCCGCATGGGCGGCAGAGGCCCGAGGAGGTGAGCCGGCTTCCAGGAGCATTAGCTGAATGAGAAATGAAGCAGCCAGGACTCCAACCAGCACTTGGATGCAAGTGACACTTCAACATGTGGCATCACAGTGTTATTTAATTACATTGTTGTTTTGCTGAAAGGTTATTCCATTTATTAGTTTCAGCAACTATTTTCAAGTATTTATATTTGTCTCATGCTAGTCCTAAGATTTTATGCCTTAAATGTTTCTTGCCTACTGCTTTTGACTGATAGATAACTATTGCACTGGCCTCAGTGTGATGTACTTTAAACAGAAACACTATTGTGTGTTAAAGAGCTTTCTCTGTGATTACTCATTGTTACATGCACATTGTATAAAATGCAGACATTTCAGAAATATGTACTGTAGAGAGGGTTGGTGCAGTGGCTCAACAGATGATTTAATCCTCTACCTATAAGTACCAGCATCCCATAGGGGTGCCAGTTTGTGTCTGGGCTGCTCTACTTCCCATCCAGCTCCCTGCTTATGACCTGGAAAAGCAGTAGAGAATGGTTCAGGCCCTTGGGTCCCTGCACCCATGTGGGAGACTCAGAACAAGCTCCTGGCTCCTCAGCTCTGGCCGTTTAGGGAATGAACCAGAGATGGAAGATATCTCTCTCTCTCCTTCTTTCTGGAAAGCTGACTTTTCAATAAAAAATAATCTTAAAAAAAAAAATGTACTGTAGCGAGTGTCACAGCCTACCTGAGGAGTAGTTACTAATAGTTTGATATTTTTTTTTATTGAAAAAGTATACATATATTGGGGGTTTTTTTAGGAAGATGTTTCTTGAAAAGATGTAACTTTTTCCTTTGAAATAATGTAGATTCACAGGAAGTTGTAAAGATGGAGGGATTTTATGTACCCTTCACCCAGCTACATCTTACATAATCATATTACATTGTTAAGGCCAGGAAACTGACATTGGGGTAGTGTGTAAATATAATTCTGTGTAATTCTGCCGTGCATACATTTATGTAACCATTGACCTGGTCAAGATACACAGATATTCCATAGCTCTAAAATCTCCCTAATCTGTTTCACACATATCTAATCTTGTTAGTTTGGAATATTACACAGATGAAATCATACAGTAGTGACCTCTTGAAATTGGCTTTTGTCCTTTATGTAATGCCCCAAAGACTCATCCAGTATTTTCTGTACCAGTAGTTTATTAGGTTAAAATAAATTACATGGTCTGAGTGTATCATTTTTGAGTTATTTACATATTGCAGAATATTTTGATTTTTTATATTACTACTGCTGTTACTACTGCTGTTAACATTTGTGTATAGGATTTTGTGTAGACATAAATTTTTATTTCTCCGGCATAAATATAGAAGTAAAGTTGCTGGGTTTGTGATGAGTTCGTGCTTAGTGTCCAACATGGTTTGCCATTTTACATTCCCTCCTGCAGTGTGTGATACATCCAGTTTCTGTGCATCCTCGCAGAATTTCTTGTGCCCCAGTTTGCTTAATGGTAATTGAAATAGTAGAGGTAGATAGTGATTCCTCATTATAGCTTTTATTTGCATTTCCAAGGTGGCAAGCAATGTTGAACATCTTTTTTTATGCTTATTTGCATTTGTATGTTCTTTTGGTGACAGATCTCTATGTTTTCTGCCCATTTTTCTAATTGGGTTTTCATTTTTTACTGGTTACTTTTGAGTCTTTTTTCTTTATCTATGTGAGTTCTTTATCACGGGTGTGATTTAAAATTTGGGAATTACTTTTTTTCCAGGCTGTAACTTTTCTTTGCATTTTCTTTATAGGGTTTTAATAAATAAAAAGTTTCAATTACATGAGGCCACATTGTTGACTATGTGAGAAGGAGAGTTGGCTGTTGTGTGTCATGTCACAAAGTCGTGCCTTAGGACCTCAAGCATATTTCTGAGGGTTCTGCCCAGGTGGATGCTGTTGCGTTAGCCCTGCAACTGAATTCTTGCCTTGCACACCTGAAATCCCATATGGGCACCGGTTCGTATCCCGGCTGCACCACTTCCTATCCAGCTCCCTGCTTGTGGCTTTGGAAAGCATTCAAGGACGGCCCAAAGCCTTAGGACCCTGTGCCTGTGTGGGAGACCTGGAAGAGGTTCTGGGCTCCTGGATTGGAATTAACTCAGCTCTGGCCATTTGTGGCCACTTTGGGAGTCAACCAGCAGACAGAAGATCTTTTTCTGTGGCTCTCTTTCTCTGTGTAAATCTGACTTTCCGGTAAAAATGAATATTTCTTCAAAAAATTTTTAGATTCCCTAGGTTTTTTATTTTCTTAAACTGTTACCTGCAATTTTTATTTCTTCATTCTAGTATTTATGGCTTTTATTTCTTTTTCTTGCCATATTTTACTGGCTCAAACTTCCAATAAATACTTTGGATAGTAGTGTTGAGGGTAAACATCCTTTCCTTGTTTCTGATCCACAGGGAGGAGCATCCAGTCTTTCACTATTAAATATAATGTTAGCTGTAGATGTCTTATAATTGTTTCTTAATCTCATTAAGAATTCCTACTGGGTCCTGTTGTGTGGCACCACATGTTAAGCTGTGGCTTTGTGATGTTGGCATGCCATACTGGAATGCTACTCTACATTGTGGCTGCTCTGCTTCTGTTCTACCTCCTTGCTAATATGCCTGTTAAAGCAGTGAAAAATGACCCAAGTACTTGGGAGACCCAGATGGAGTCCCAGGCTTCCAGCTTTGTGGTGTGTACCAGCCTGGACTTTGTGGCCATTTGAGAAGTGGATAAAAGGCCTCTCTCACTTTTCACATCCTTTTTTCATCTCTCTCTCTCTGTCACTCTGCCTTTTAAAATAAATTCTAAAAATTATAAAGTATGGAACGCAGTGGTGTGGCCTAGCAGCTAAAGTCCTCACCTTGAACGCGGCGGGATCCCATATAGGCGCCGGTTCTAATTTCAGCAGCTCCACTTCCCACCCAGCTCCCTGTTTGTGGCCTGGGAAAGCAGTCGAGGACAGCCCAAAGCTTTGGGACCCTGCACCCGTGTGGGAGACCCGGAAGAGGTTCCTGGATCCTGGCTTTGGATTGGCATAACATCGGCCGTTGCGCTCACTTGGGGAGTGAATCATCGGATGGAAGTTCTTCCTCTTTGTCTCTCCTTCTCTCTGTATATCTGACTTTCCAATAAATAAGTAAATAAATCTTTAAAAAAAATTATAAAGTGAAGGATTTTCATTAACAAAATGGCATATAGCTATATTAAACATTGAGCATATGTTGTTCCTTATGAACATTAAATCAGCATACTAAGAGAAACAACAACAACAAAAAAATGAAGAATTTTCATATAAAATTTCTGCTAATGATTTCTCCTGTGTTCCTAGTGTTTGGATAGTTTTTGCTCATACAAGTGAGTGTTTATGACAAGATTTTTTGTCAGTTTTTTTTTTCTGTATCAGTATATGTATGTTCTTATGTTTTTTCTTATTTAGCTGGTTCATATAGTAGATTTTGTTGTTTTGATTTTCATTATCAAACCAGCCTTGCATCTGAAAAATAAGCCTATTTGGTAAGCATGTAAGAGTGTGTGTGTGTGTTCTGTTGGCTGATATTTTGTTGAAGATGTTGGAAATACATTCATGAGGGATATTGGTCTCTTGTGTAGGTAGTTTCCTGTGGGTACCACCTTTTCTGTACCAGATGGAGGTTCTGCTGCCCAGCGTGGGGTAGCGGCAGACAACAAAAGATGTAGGAATTGTGGGTGACCTTGTTGCCACTAAGTGTTGATGATAATCCTGGCTCTCAGCAAGCCCCCTGTGACAGCACCCAGCAGGGTGGGAGTGAGATGCCTCAGTGCTGGGTGTGTGCTGACACCAAGTGAGGAGAGGAGGAGGGGCAGTGATGACAGTCTTGGTTCCCACTTGACCTTCTCGGAAGCCTCTCTGGTGTCTGTGGGATAGCAAACTGTGGTAATGTAGCCTGAGAGTGTTAGAAATCTTGATTCTTCAGTTGACCTTTGCAGCTGGGGTGGAGGTGGAACTGGGGTCACCAGGTTTTTTGTAGTGTTTGAAATAGAACATTATTAGTATTCTAATAGTTAGATAATTACTATCTAAAATGCCTTTTTCTTATTAGGCTGGCTCTTCTGGGCGTTTGGCCAGAGAAAACAGGCTTTTCTTGATGCTCTTTTGTCTGTGCCTATTGGCATTTCTAGATTGTTGGGTTTTCTGATATCTGGTGTAGGGTGTTTGTGTCAAAATAAGCAAAACAGAAATACTCAGAAAACTCACCATGTTGTTCCTTGAATCCAAAGGGGCCTAGCATTCTTTTCAATCTTTTATTTTTATTTTTCTAAGATTGATTCATCTGAATGGCAGAGTTAGAGAGCTAGATAGAGATCTTCCAACCACCGGGTCACTCCCCAGTGGCTGCAATGGCCAGAACTGGGGAAGTTTGAAGCCATGAGCCAGGAGCTTCTTCCAGGTTTCCCATGGGGTGCAGGAACCCAAGCACGTGGGCCATCCTCCTCCTCTGCTTTCCCAGGAACATTAGCAGAAAGCTGAATCAGAAGTGGAGCAGGCAGGAGTCTAACTGGAAGCCCATATGGGATGCCAGTCCTGCAAGTGGGCAGCTTTATCTAGTACACTACAATGCTGGCTCCTTCCCCATCTTTTAGAGTCTTTTATTTGCATATAAAATATCCATAGTGTAATAAGGAAATGTTTGTCTCATCCATAAATCATGCTATTTGAAATTTAAAAGAACAAAATTTGAAGGATTTATTTATTTTTATTGCAAGGTCAGATACACAGAGAGGAGGAGAGACAGAGAGGAAGATCTGCTATCCGATGATTCACTCCCCAAGTGAGTACAACAGCCAAAGCTGAGCCGATCCAAAGCCAGGAGCCAGGAACTCTTCTGGGTCTCCCACGCAGGTGCAGGGTCCCAAGGCTTGGGGCTGTCCTCGACTGCTTTCCCAGGCCACAAGCAGGAAATTGGATGATGAGCTTCACATTCTTCTAAGAATCATTGTTCCTAAAGCACACTCCAGTGTGATCCTTTTGCTCAGAAATATGCTGTTTATGTTGATCATGAAATGTGTTTAACTTGACCAGTACAGGTTTCTATGATGTGACCACCCTTAACTATATTTTCACCTCTACATACAATGTTTTGATACCTGTGTGGGGCGGTTACCCCATGGTTATCAAAATCTATAAAAGCTCAAGTCTCTTGAATAAAATGGTGTAGTTATTTGCATATAAGCTATCAATCCTCCCTTGTACTTTAAATTATGTCTAGGTTAAGTGTAGCACCAAGCACAAAGTAAATGCTCTGTAGATAGTTGTTATATTGTCTAGGAAAAAGCAATCAGGAAAAAAGTTCATGGAGAAGTCTGCATGTGTTGAGACCCATTTCCCCTTCAGTGTTCTCTCTGTGTGGTTGGTTGACTCTGCGGATTCAAACTCCACAGAGGCAGAGGGCTGACTGTGCCTCTTGTCCTTTCCTGCCTTCACACCTTCACTCACAACTTCCTGTTATGCTGTACTTCCCCTCATCTCTTGTCCATCATTTTTTACTCCTGCTAAAAGGCTTGGCTTCTTTGTCACTTGTAGAAACTCTGATGTCACAAACTGGAAATAATCTTTTACTACTCTTGGAACTTTTCCAACTTTTAAATCAATCTCACAAATATTAGCTAAACTAACTGATTACTGGTGTTTGTTTGAGTATTAAGTGAGATAATTTCATAAACTAACAATTACAGTTCCATTTTTTAACGATTTATTTGAGAGAAGGAGACAGATGGAGTTCTTATCTGGTGGTTCACTCTCCAAATGCTTGTGGAAGCTGGGGCTTGTGCAGAACTGACGCTGGAAGCGGGCAGCTGGGAATCAGCTCATGTCTGCCACGTGAGTGGCAGAAACCCAGCTGCTTAACCATCATCACCTCTGCCCCCCAGTGTCTGTGCTGGTAGGAAGTGGAGTCAGCAGCTGGTGCCAGGTTGAAACCTCTGTACTCCAATGTCAGATGTATACTTCCTAGCTGGTGTCCTAGCTCCTAGGCCAAATTTATACCCCTTTTCCTTTTTCTTTTGTTTATTTATTTTTAATGACATTCTGTAATATCCCTTTCTAGGCTAAAATCATTGAGGGTAGGATTCGTTTCAGGTTCATCTAAGTAAATGCTCTGTAACCCTAGTGCAATACCTTTATATAGTATTTGCACAGTAAGTATTTAATAGATGAATAAGCCCAGCATATGAGGGCGTCTTAAGATTAACCCAGTGCTTTAGGGGCTAACTTGTGTATGTAGCTGAACCAAAAGCTTTCATTATTAGACAGTCTTACTATAGAATAATGTTTATCTAGTATAACAGAACACCTTTGATTGATTCCCATTCTGACACCTGGAAGTATGTATGAGATTCAGCTTCTACAGTAATACAAAGCCCTTGGCTTGTGTGAGGCACTGTAATGTAGGGTATGAACATGACCCACACTCATCTTGGACAAAGGTATTTAACCCATGTGTATCAGTAGTCTGTAAAATGTGAAGATTAATAGTACTTACTCTATACAGTGGTGGTGAGGATTCTTTGAGCAAAATATAACACACTGAAAGCTGTTTCTGGCAGGTTGTACATTTCATAAGTGTTAACTAATACAGTTACTACCTGTTCTTACTTTCTGGAAGAAAATGAACACAGTTCAGAACTTGAGTTGTGAGTTAGGATATATGTTCTTTTTAGGAAACCACATCCTACTGACCTAAAATATCGTGCTCCTGCATATCCTGCCCACTTCTTTGTAGTTTTTGATCACATAGCTGATAATCCCAGTCATGCTGGTATACCCATCATGCAGAAGTTAAGTAAATAAGTCCTCTTAGGACTTGGGCTCCAAAAGGATTAACTAACTATACCAAGGAACAATATATGCTTCTGTCTTCTTTTAAGGAGATGATAACAAACTGTTCTAGAAATGCTTTTTTTGTTTTGTACAAATTAATGCTTATTGGTAGATTTGTCTTAACCAACAAATTTAAATGATTGTTTCACATTTCCCATGCTTTGGATTTTCAGTCTGTTTAATTAGTTTAACAGCTATCTAAGCTTACTTTGCCTTACCTAGACTTGGGCCAGATTGTATACCTTAGGAGAGAGCTTGAGGCTTTTAACTTTGGGTACATCATTTTTTCTGGAAGGTAATGAGTCGTGATGGATCAGAAGGGCCTCTCCTGATATAGTTAGTCTGGCTTCATTTATGAGAGACACGAACTGCATTAAGCTCTGGGCTGGGCTGCGAGTGACTTCTAAGATGTAGTCTGAACCAGTCTGACACAGGAGTGCTACCTTTGCCACAGTCACAAAATTGATATTAGATCATCAACCAGGAATCATGGAGTTTAGGAATATACCATCTCTGTGCCAAAAAGGGGGGGGGGGGAAACAGAGCAAGTAACTTAATTAAAAGATCTTGAATAGGAATTTCTCCAAATTAAATATATAAATGTCCAATAAATGTATAAAAAGATCCTCTACATTACTGATCATTAGGGAAATCAAATCAAAAGCATAGAAGATGCCACTTTGTACTCATTAAAATGATTCTTAAACAAAACAAAATCAGAAAATAGTTGTTGAGAATGTAAAGAATTTAAAACACTTAGTGCATATTGCTAGTGGAAATATAAGATAAAAATTCAGTTATTATGAAAGTAATAAAGTGACTCTTTAAAAAATTGCTATGTAAGTTTGAAAGTCAGCCTCCAGGCCATGGAAAAAGTGGAAACAGACACTTGAACAGAGATTTGTGCACCCATGTTTAGTATGGCATTGTTGACAGTAGTGTAAATTCACCTATTGACAGCTGAGTGGGTACACCAGCGTGTGTACACACACATACAACAAAATGTTTTTCAGCCTTGCAGAGGAAGGAAATTCTGACACATTGCAGTTCGAATGAGCCTTGAATACATTATTAAGTGAAGTAAACCAGACGGAAGAATTTATTTTTATGTAATCCTACCTACATGAATGGGTAAATTCATAGTAACAGAAAGTATATGAGAGGTTACCTTGGATCAGAGGTGTGAAAGGATTGGGATTTATTGCAGAGTTTATGCTGGAGTGATGGGAAAGTGCCGGAGGTGGGTGGTGATTGACAGTGATTTGATATAATTGATATATAACTGTACACTTAAAATGGCTAGAGTGACACATTATGCATGTTGTACAGTTTACCACATACATAAAGGCCATATCATAGCTGTGTAGCTGGGACTAGGAAGCTGGTACTGCTGTTCTACAATTGCAGTTAGTTTATGATGCACTTACTGACTAGAAACTGGAGAATTAGGCCCCCCCCAACACAGAAAACCATCATTCTGTAGTCATCTTGTGGATGGCCAAAACTTTTCAGGGAAATGGCCCTTTTCACTTTTTTTGTTTCCACATTTTATTCAGGCCTTCTAGTTGACTGAAACTTAATTCACATTTAGAACCCTAGTTGCGAGGGATGCTGGGAGCACTTTTTAACTTGTACTGTAAGGTAGCTTGTAGTAGGAGGAAACAACTAGAGTGAGATTGGAGAAGATGCCAAGTTCATCTTGTGTGCCACAGCACTGAGTCACTGGTGATTCACTGATGGTCATGTTCCTTTGAGTCTACTCACCATTGCCAACAGCAGCCAGAGTGACCTGCAGCTGAGCAGTCCTGGAGGCAGGGTGGGGCAAAAACAGGTAGTTCCAACAAGGCAGAACAGGGAAAGGACACTTGGTATCTCCTTGCAGTGATAGACAAACTGTGCTTTTTGTTTATTCAGTCCTAGAATACACACAGCAGCTGCAGTTTTGATAGGGAGGATTCAAATCTCGCCTTAGGCGAGATTTGGGTTACCTAATGTGAAGCATTAAGACTAATTAGCTGGGCCTGGCATGGTGGCCTAGCTTGTAAGTCCTTGCCTTGAACACACTGGGATCCCACATGGGCGCCGATTCTAAACCCAGCAGCCCCACTTCCCATGCAGCTCACTGCTTGTGACCTGGGAAAGCAGTCGAGGACGGCCCAAAGCCGTGGGACCCTGCACCAACATGGGAAACCTGGAGTAAGTTCCTGACTCTTGGCTTCAGATTGGCACAGCTCCGGCTGTTGCAGTCACTTGGGGAGTGAATCATTGGATGGAAGAGCATACTCTCTGTCTCTCCTCCTCTCTGTGTATATCTGACTTTGCAATAAAAATGAATAAATCTTAAAAGACTCATTAGCCACAGTAAGTAAAGGACTATTAGACTTAGTTATATTTATAATAAACTTTCATTTATCAGGTATGTTGATAAGAATGTCATGAAAATATATTGGGATGTAATTAATCTGAAACTTTATATGGATTGGAAAGAAGCAAATTCTGTAATGAAGAATGTGCTGGAAAATACATCTGTTTACAGTTTTCAGAACTTTCTAACCAGCGTCCACCAAAAAGATAAAGTTTCTATTGTTCTCCCTTGGACAGGACAGTCAGCTGCTTTTGTTCATTGTCTCCAAGTTGAACTTCAGTTTGACAAATGTGTACTGATTAATTTTACAGAAGTGCAGTCTTTTCTCAGTGTCTTGATGATACAGTATGACTTGTTACTCAACTGATTTCTTAATTGCTTCAGAATATACTTCAAGATTTTATCTCAAATTGGAATTTTTTATATGACCCGATTAACATTTTAGACAAGTACAAAGTTTTGTATGTAGTGCTTTTTAATGTGGATCAGCTTTAGTGATGTAGCTATATTAGTGTTCAAATGATATCTTGGATGCTTTGATAGAATTCTTCTGCCTTTTTATTTATTTTTTAAATTTATTTGTGATTCAGTTCCATAGGCTCTGGGATTTCCCTCTTCCCAGATTTCTGCTTCTAGGAATCTAACCTAAGGTACTGTAGTCCTATTTTTAATAGTAACAAAATGGTAAAATGGTGAACAGTTATCAGCAGTAAGAACATGAAAAGATCATGGTGTAGTCATACAATAGGATGTCATAAAACTTTAATTTTGAAGACTGTTTCATAACATTTAATAGGATTCATGCAATAATGTTAATAGTACAAGATTATATATAGTGTTTGGTTAGGCAGCACATATACTAAAATTGGAAAGATAAAGATTATGTATGGTATGATTTCTTTAATACAAGGTTTTAAGATAACAAAAAAAAGTTTTGTGTTAGTGAGAAATATAGGGAATTACAAGCTGTGGTTCTCAAGGGAGTAATTAAAATTCAAAAAGAAATTCTTTGGGGGCTATGTAATGCTGCTATGTATTTCTGTTATAGAAGTTATAGAAGTTACTTCTATAACAAGTATAACTTCAGATTGTTATAGAAGTATGGTACTATAAGTATAACAAGTTATACTTGTTATAGAAGTATGGTACTATAAAAGATTTAAACAGTGCAGAAATTTGCAGAGTAAAAACCATGAAACTCATTTTTTTACTTCCTTATATAGATAAAATCCAGGTTATCAGTTTGCTTTAGGCTTTACATTAGGTGTATGTTCCATTCTGAGTTACCTTTTATATGTATGGGAGGTAAGGTATGAATTCATGCATCCATTTGTTTTAGTACCATTTGAAGAAAAGACTATTTTTCTCCACTAAATTGCTTTTGCATATTTTTAGAAAGATGTGTGTGCGTGGATTTATTTCTGGACTCCCCTTTTTTTCTGTTTCTTTATGCCAATGCTACTTTGTCTCTCTATTTTTTTCTTTTTTGTTATTGGAAAGGCGGATGTACAGAGAGGAGAGACAGAGAGGAAGAGCTTCCATCCGATGATTCACTCCCCAAGTGAGCCGCAACGGGTCGATACTACGCCGATCCGAAGCCAGGAGCCTCTTCCGCGTCTCCCACGCGGGTGCAGGTTCCCAAAGCTTTGGGCCATCCTCGACTGCTTTCCCAGGCCACAAGCAGGGAGCTGGAAGGGAAGCGGGGCTGCCGGGATTAGAACCGGCGCCCATATGGGATCCCGGGCGTGCAAGGCGAGGACTTTAACCACTTGCGCCACCGCGCCGGGCCCTATTTTTTTCTTTTTTAAGATTTACTTGCCTGAAGGACAAAGCAACAGGAAGTAAGATAGAGAGAAAGATTATCTGTCCACTGGTTCCCTCCCTAGCTGGCTACAACAGCTAGCTGATCCAAGGCTGACGGGAGTCGGGAACCCTATGCTGGTCTCCATGAGTGAGGAGCCCAGGCTGTCTTCAGCTGCCTAACCAGGCACATCAGCAGAAAATAGAATGCAAACTGCCACCTGTGTGGCAGGAAAATAAGTACTTGGGCTGTGGTCTGCTCCTTTCTAGGTACCTTATCTAATCTGGTTGGGTGGAGTGTTTTCCATCAATTTGTTAAAGTTAATGATTTCACCTCTGATCTGTTTCCTTACTAGCTTTTTTTTTTTTTTATTTGAAAGGTAGAGTTACTGAAAGAGAAGGAGAGACAAAGAGAGGACAATCTTCCATCTGCAGTTTCTCTCCCCAACTGGCTGCAATGGCTGGAGATAGACCAGTCAACAGCCTGGAGCCCAGACTTTTCTCGTTCTTCCTTGTGGGTGTAGGGGTGCAAGCACATGGGTCCTACTCTGCTGCTTTCCCAGGCCATTAGCAGGGAGCCAGATTGTAAGTGGAGCAACCAAGGCTTGAAGGAGAACCTATATAGGTCCTGGTGCCACAGGTAGAGGCTAAGCTTGCTGTGCCAAAATACTGAACTTCTATCTGCTTATTACAGCAATTATTGAGAACTGGCATTGCCTAACAAAAAATTAGATATTTGTCTTTTTCCCTACCCTCTGTTGGAGCTTTACTTTGGTCTCATATTAATTTGTATATACTAAGGATTTCTGTGTTTATTGTTTTTGAAATTTTTAAAAAACATTTATTTATTTTTATTGCAAAGGCCTTTGCATAGAGAAGAGACAGCAAGATCTTCCATCTGCTGGTTCAAACCCAGATGGCCACACCGGTCATAGCTAAGCTGATCTGAAGCTGGGAGCCTGCAGCTTCTTCCAGGTCTCCCACGCAGGTCAGAGTCCCAAGGCTTTGGGCCATCCTGGACTGCTTTCCCAGGCCACAAGCAGGGAGCTGGATCTGAAATAGAGCAGCAGGGATGTAAACTGGTACCCATAGGTGGTCCCCAACGGAGACCTGATTTCCTAAAGCATTAGTGCTGTCTCAGCAGGTCTGCATTGGTTGTAAGATAGTCAGGAAACTGAGTGAGAAACTGAACCCCTGTAGTGTGTAAGCATTTCTACTGCTGGGCTAAAGGCTTCCTCTCATCACTTTTAACTGAGGTATTTAAAACAGGTAACTTTAATGTTATTGTTGATATAGTTGTTTATCTACTGTGTCTATCTACTTTTTTTCCCATTTTGCTAGTTTTGTGTCTTTTGAGTTTGTTTTTTCCAGTTTTATCTCCTTTGTTGGCTTACTGTTTGCTTTTTATTGGGTTATTTTAGTAGTCATGAATGTTTCAGGCCATTTCTTAGAACTTGTTCACTGTTATTGATATGTACATTATGTATGCTATAAATCCAACATTGTTTTGCTAGTATTTTTGTTTAAATGATAAACTTTCTTTCCAGGAGATGTAAACAATAAAACCATTATGTGTTTACCCATGTAGTCACTGTTCCCCAATGTTTGTCCTGTGTGCAGATTATGATTTTCAAATGGCAACACTTTTGTTCTGCCTGAAAGACCTTCCTTTCTTGGTGAGATATTTTTATCTGAAAGAGTTTCAGGAAAAGAGGGAGAGAGAGAGATATCTATCTTCCATCCACTGGTTCACTCCCTGTTTGGCTGCAACAGCCAGGGTTGGGCCAAGCCAAAGCCAGGAGCCAGGAATCCCTTTCTGGTCTTCCACATGGGTGCAGGGACCCAAGTACCCGGCTCATCATGGTTGCCTTCCCCAGTGCGTTAACAGGAAGCTAGGTCAGAAATAGAGCAATCAGGAGTCTAATCAGAACTCCACTCTGGGATGCCACTTAGACCCCTCCATTAACTTTCTCAGACCTCGTATCCATTTCCCAAAAGAAAAAAAAAAAGGAGAGGGCAAAAAATGTTTGAAGTAACAAGTACCAAAACTTTTCCAAATTTGATAGACTGTAAATATACATATCTAAGAAGTATAAAAAACTCCAAATAAAAGAAACAATTGAAAATATAGCCAGTCATAGTGCATAATCAAACTGTTCAAAATCAGTAACACTGAGAAAAATCTTAAAAGCAAAAAAGACAATAGACACATTGTATATAAACAAAAAATGAGAGCAGGTTTCCCACTAGGAGCAATGCAGGTTATGAGGTAATGGTATATTAAATACTGAACGAGAAAAAAAAGATTAACCTATTATTCTGTATCCAGTGAAATACCTTTCAAAAACATGTGGAGTTCCTTTTTATATGTAATGGCATCTCTAGCATCTGCTCTGGTCCCAGTTGTGATAACTCACAATGCCCAAACACCCTGATAGAGAAGGGGGCGGTTGCCTTTACTTGAGAACCACTGGTGTTTGGGAGTTAGTTTTGCCTCATTACTACAGTGACATCTTTCTGTAAATTCTGCCTTCAAAACCGCATGATCATGAGATTTTCATTCTGGCTGTTTGGTATAGGCATTTTTCCTGGCCTCATGTGAAAACTGGACTGAGTTTTTCTTTTTTTTTTATTATATTTTGACAATCTTTACATAGTTAATTAGGGTAAAAAGGTTCAAGGACTATAGGAAAGTGGGTAAGACTATTATTTCCATATTGTTTCCTTCATGTATCTGAGGTAAAGGGGGATGTTGAGGGAGAAGCCCACCCAGCCTCCCACCCATCCCAGGTCCCGGATGTGGGGCATGCTCTGAGATACTTGCTCAAGTGGTTTTGATAGTTCACCAGTTATGAATCGCTGCCAGTCTCGCCACTCCGAGCACGATAAGGTCATTGAAGAATCCACTGACTGACACATGGACTGAGTTTTTCATTTCTGTGGTGCACGTAGCCAGGAGGACATTTGATGGGATTTGTGTTTAGGGTTTTTTTTAAGCACCTGCAGAACAGTTTTCTAGCATGACTGTATGATTTAACATTTCCCCTGCGTTGTATGAGATGTGCAGTTTCTGCATTCTTGACAGCATTCCACAGTGTCAGTGCTGAGCTGAGCGGTCTTTCTGGAGTTCTCTGTGTCTCTTTGGCTTCTGCACTTTTCTGCCCCACAAACAGCTAGTCACCTTGATTGCTAGGCTTTGTTCAGCTCCTCTCCTCAGTTCAGTCACCCTGCATGACCTGGGCCTCCCATTCTGCACTTCTTGTTGTTTGGAAATTTTCAATGGCAGTCAGCTGGGGTGATAAGGCTTATCTTGTTTTCCATCTTTGGAATTTATCACATGTCTCCCGTCTTGAAAATTTTTTTCTTAGTATTTTGTTTGGTTGTTTGAGGACATGATGTGAATCTGTTCCTTGTTTGTCTTTTTATATGTTGGCCAGAAGAAAAAAAAATCCCCTAACCATTTATTTGTATCTGTTATTTATTCAAAGCTGAAAGCATTCTTAAGCATTTACTAACAATTCCTTCATTGTATCAACTGGTGTGAAATCTGTATCTGTCATATTCTTTGTTCAAAGCCTCCTGGTCCCTGTAATCCTGTGATGTAACATAAATATTAAATGGGCCCTAAAGCTTTTCATCATCTTTTAATGTACTGTAATGCAGGCTCTCTCAGTGTTACGTGGTTCCATGTAGGCCTCCAAGTATTACATGGTAGCATACAATTAAAGGACGTGCACTGACCTGATGAACAGCACAGTGAAATGTGTCATGCTTTAGGGGCATTCCCACAGCAGGCTCAAAGGCTTCTAGGAGACTTCCATGGTTAATATTTCATATTTTATAGCAGTTGAAACATCAGCACCAAAACCTGTTTTCCTGATGTGGTCATAAAAAAACTGGTGAGTGAAGGGGGGGGGGGCGGCGGGGTAAAGAAAGAAGGAAGAATTATTCAAGCAGAGTGTGAGATGAAATTATTCTGAGGAATAATGCTGCCAGGATGGGAGTGACTTGGAATCCTTTAGTGGTAAGCTGTCATGGGAAAGGTAGTAGAATAGAAGCAGTGTTTTGCATGAGAGGTAATTCTTTCTCATTTTGCTACGTTTCTGTTACAGAGCATATCGCATATGCTTGTTGGACGGCTAAAGTAATTCAGTCAGTGTATGTATGTGGTAGATAAAACCATCTATGCATTTGAACTCAAATAGTAAAATTATGTTTAATGAAATAAAATAACTTACAGTAAATATATGAAGTGAGCATATAATGTATCACTTTATAAATTCTGCTTTTTAAAGATAGTAAATCTGAATTCTGTAATCTTTGTGATGATGGTGATATTACTACTGTAGCTACAAGGAGTTGAGGAGAAATTTTTGTAATTGCAGTATATAAGAACTAAATGACTTTTTAAAAAAAGACTTTTAGATGAATGTGGCATTAATTTTGTAAGACTAGAAATTTTGTGATGTTAATTTTCTTAGACAGGTTTGATTATTTTAAAAGCACTGTGTGGAAACGGTATGATTCCAGTTTTGCAAAAACTTGGTTGCTTCTTAAGAAGTGAGTACTTAATGTTTGACTGACATTCAGTGACATTTGCCTGTGGATGAATTTTGTCATGTGTTTCTGAATGCCTTTGACAACACAGGGGGTGCTCATGAATTTGAAGTGTCTGCCATTGCTAGGTAACTACGTCTTCATGACCAGAGTTAATGTGGATATGGGAAGAAAGCAGGACAGTGTCAGCTCTTCACTTTCCTCATGTAAGGAAGCATAGGAGGCTTTTACATAGCCAAAAACAGCTTGCCAAAAAAGGCAGTGAAACACCCAAATCAGGAGTCATTAAATCTTGGAGAGAAAGAGGATGCTATTGATAGGTTACTCATTTGTAATTTCTTTTAACATTTTGCAAAAGAAATCTATTCATTATTTTATTTGGGGGTGTGGGATAGAGAGACATAAAGAAATCTCTGGGTTCGCTACCCAAACGCCTGCAGTAGCCAGAGAGCGCAGAACTCATGCAAATGACAAGAACCCAGATAGTTAAACCTGTCACCTGCTGCCTGCAAGGGTCTGCTGGACCTGCAGGAAGCTGGACTGGAGGCACAGTAGCAGGCACTTGAACCAGTCACTGTTGGGGAGTAGGCATCCCAAACAGCAACTGAACTGCTCTGCCAACACCTGCCCTGCTTTTATGTTTTTTTTTTTTAATAAATCATTATTATTCATTTACAAAACAAAAATTGGGAGATAATGCTTTAGTGAGTTCCTATATTCCCATTTCCTCTGTTTTTTCACATTAATATATTTGCCCCCAGTAATGAGCAGTACCAGCCCCACCTTTTTTTAAGATTCATTTATTTTTCATTGGAAAGTCAAATTTACACAGAGGAGGGGGAGAGACGGATCCTCTGTCCATTGGTTCACTCCCCAAGTAGCTGCAACCGCCAGAGCTGAGCTGATCCGAAGCCAGGAGCCAGGATCCTTCAGATCTTTCACACAGGTGGGAAGGGAAGTGGAGCTGCCAGACATGAACTGACACCCATATGGGTTCCCAGCGCATGCAAGGCGAGGACTCTAGTCGCTAAGCTACCACGCTGGGCCTGGCCTCTGTCCCTTCTTATAATCCAATCTGTTACCCTGTCAATCCTCCCTGCTTCTAGTAATCAGCCTTCTGTATTCAGATTGAGATTTGTGTGTTTCTGTGATTTTAGTTTCCCCAGATTAGGGAAAATGTGGTGTTTGTCTTTATGGGTTTGGTTTGTTTCACTCAACATGTCTTCCAGTTCCAACCATTTTGGTGCAAATAGTAGGATTTCATTCTTTTTATAGGTAAATATTAGTCTGTTTTGTAAGTAGACTGCATTTTCTTAGTCTGCTGATGAGCATCTTGGTTGATTCATCTTTGTTGTGAACAGTGCTGCTATAAATGTTGGGGGAACAGGTGTATCTTTGATGCGGTGAGTTCAGGTCTTTTGGGTTTATGCCTAACAGTGTGATTATTAGGTCAAATGACATGTCCGTTCCTAGTTTTTTAATTACTTTCCATCCATTTTCCCACAGTAGTTGCTCTGATTCACTTCCCACCAACAGTATTTAGGAATTTCACTTCCTCACCTGTGTTTGTTGTTGTCTGTCTTTGGGATGAGAGTCATCCTTACAGAGGAAAGGTGGTATCATTGTGGGCTTAATTTTACATTTTCTTGTTGGCTAGTGATATTTTTTCATGCTTATTGGCCACCTGTTTTTGCTTTTAAAGCAGAAAATTTCAAAAATAAAATTTATTGCTTGCTTAGGCAACACATCTACTAAAACTGGAATGATGCAGAGAAGATTAGCATGGCTGCTGTGCAAGGATCACATGCAAATTTGTAAAGCGTTTCATACTTGTTTAATGATAAAATAAAATTTAACATAGATGAAAGTGTAACTTATGAGTGTATAACTTAATAAATGTTTACCAATGGTGTACATCTGTTTAAGTATCCAGAATAAGAGACAGTATGCTCACTCACTCCTGCTCTTTCTCTCCTGTCCCTCTGAAATACATACACTTATAAATGGGAAGGGGCAGTGTTTACCTGGTGGTCAAGTCCTGTGCTGGAGTACCTGGGTTTGACACCTGACTCTGACTTTTGATTCCATCGCTCTGCTAAAGCAGTCCTTGATGGGTAGCAGCAATGATGTAAGCAGTTAGATGCCTGCCACCCCTCTGGGAGACCTGGATTGAGTGCCAGGCCCCAGCTGTCTGCTTTGCTGCCTGCTTTCCCTAGCAGAGCCCACCCTGTTCATTCCATGCAGGTATGAGTTTGACCCAGCAGATGGAGAATTCTATCTGTGTCTGTTTCCCTGTCTTTCAAATAAATAAGTAAGCAAGTTTTTGAAAAGAAACAGAACGTTTATACTGATACAGCCTAGTATTCTTTTCTCATGCCAGGTAGTGAGCACATGGGTTTTTTTGGTTGGGATTGGGGGCAAGTATCGTCCCTTCTTAAAATGCTTAAAAAATGTGCCTATCATTAAAAAAAAAACTGAGGAGGAAATAAACAATTTAGAGATCTGCAAAATTTCAGAAAACCTCCAGGCTTTAGTAACTAAGAGAGCACTTTGGAAAAACAGGCTTTCTTCCTGTGTGTAGGCCATTGTCTCTCGTGTATCTGATGTGCTATAGAAACTTTATGGAGGCTCAAGAGCCATAATAGAAGGTGCTATAACAATTGTGTGGAATCGAAGCTGTGAAAATGACTAGTACCTGGGCCCAGTGCGGTGGCCTGACAGCTGGAGTCCTCACCTTTGGTGCGCCGGGATTGCATGTAGGTGCTGGTTCTAATCCCAGTGGTTCCACTTCACAACTGGCTCCCTGCTTGTAGCCTGGGAGGGCTGTTGAGGACGGCCCAAAGCCTTGGGACCCTGTACCTGTGTGGGGGACCTGGAAAAGGTTCCTGGCTCCTGGCTCCTGGAGGAGGAAGGATAGAGAGGAAGATCTTCTGTCTTTTGATTCACTCCGTAAGCAGCCGCAGCGGCTGGTGCTGCACCAATCAGAAGCCAGGAGCCTCTTCCAGGTCTCCCACGCGGGTGCAAGGTCCCAAGGCTTTGGGCTGTCCTTGACTGCTTTCCCAGGCCACAAGTGGGGAGCTGGATAGGAAGAGGGGCTGCCAGAATTAGAACCAGTGCCCATATGGGATCCTGGTGCGTGCAAGGTGAGGACTTGCCCCTAAGATGGGACTTTTCTGCATGCTGTGAAAAAGCCATTTGTAAGATGTTTTTCTATGAAAGTGTTCCCTTATTACAACGTTAACCTATGAAAACTGCTCATTGTTGAACAATTTTCATGTATTTTACTATAAAGGCATTTGGGCAGTGTAAGTAGAATTCTGCTTTCATCATGTTTCTGCATATTTTATCCTTGAAGAAATTGTGAGGACATGTTCAAGTTTTTATTTTGTTTTTCTGTTTTCCCTTGACAGGAAGTACAAGAGGAAATGGCAGGGCCCAGTCAACTCTGCATCCGCCGCTGGACCACCAAGCACGTGGCTGTGTGGCTAAAGGATGAAGGCTTTTTTGAGTATGTGGACATTTTATGCAACAAACACCGACTTGATGGAATCACGTTGCTAACACTGACTGAGTATGATCTCCGGTCTCCCCCTCTGGAAATCAAAGTCTTGGGGGACATTAAAAGGCTAATGCTGTCAGTCCGAAAGTTGCAGAAGATACATATTGATGTTTTAGAAGAGATGGGCTACAGCAGTGACAGTCCCATGGGTTCCATGACTCCTTTGCTCAGCGCTCTTCAGAGTACGGAATGGCTCTGCAATGGAGAGCCTTCCCACGACTGTGACGGACTCATGACTGACTTGAATTCTGATCAGTACCAGTACATGAATGGGAAAAACAAGCATTCTATTCGAAGATTAGACCCAGAGTACTGGAAAACCATCCTGAGTTGTATATACGTTTTTATTGTATTTGGGTTTACATCTTTCATCATGGTCATAGTCCATGAACGAGTGCCTGACATGCAGACCTATCCACCACTGCCCGATATATTCTTAGATAGGTAAGTTTTGATTCTAGTTGCTAAACCTATGGAAGGTTGCTTCAACAATGATGGTGTGTTTCATAGTTACATAGTTTGCTGTTGTGGTTGGCTATACTTTCCATTGACCTTGATCTGGTAGAATGAAAAGGTATACTTTGATTTCACCTTTTTGACTTAGAATAAATTTGACATTAAGCCTAGGTGAGTTAAAAAGACCACTGCTTAGTTTTTTGGTTTTTTGTTTTGTTTTGTTTTTTGTTTTTTCTGTAAGTATAGCTTCTTGGGAACCTCAGATTTAAAAAATAGGCTGTGGAATGACATTTTTGTTTTTTCGGTTTTGTTTTGGTTTTTGGTTTTTGCTGAAGATTAGCAGAGTTCTATTTTTCTTAAAATATGGGTTTTCTCTTAATTACTAAATGAACTGAAGTTACCACAAATATTATATAAGTGGATTCAATAGTATTTTTCTATTTTAGATATCAATTTTGTAAAGAAAATACAAGGGCACCTTTTAAAGGTTCTTGAAAAATTGAATATAAAATTTATTTGGGTACAAAATTTTTTAAAATCCTATTTCATGATATGCATTTTTGGTTTTTTATTAGAAAGGTAGATTTATAGAAAGAAATAGAGACAGACAGAAAGATCTTCCATCTACTGGTTCATTCCCAAAGTGACTACATGGGCTGGATCTGAGCTGATCCGCCGCCAGGAATCTGGAGCTTCTTCTGGGTCTCCCACAAGAGTGCAGGGTCCCAAGGTTTTGAACCATGCTCTACTGCTTTCACAGGTCACAAGCAGGGAGCTGGATGGGAAGTGGAGCTGCCGGGATACAAACTGGCATCCATAATGTATCCTGGTGCATGCAAGGCAAGGATTTAGCCATTAGGCTACCATGCTGGGCCCCATGATACACATTTTTCATGAACATTTTGAAGTTCCCTCATATGCATTAATTTCATTTTTTTTTCAACAAAATAAACCTAAAATTCCATTTCTGCAAGTTTTTAAAACTACCTTCATATAGTACATGTATAATATAAGAAATATAGGAATAAAATAATAATAGATACTGTTTCAAGACATTTTAGAGGTCAGTATTCTAGCACAATGGGTTAAGCAACTGCCTGAGACATTCTCACATGAGAGTGCTGGTGCGAGTACTGACTGCTGTGCTCCTGATCCGGCCTCCTGCTGATGTGCCTAGAAAGGCAATAGAAGATGACCCGTGTATCTGGATGCCTGTTGCCCATATGTGAGACCTGAGTGGAGCTCTAGGCTCCTGGCTTCATTCTAACCCAACTCTGGCTATCATGGCCAATTGGGATGTGAGCCAGCAGGTAGACTGGGTGCTTGCTCTCAACTCTCACACTCTTTGTCTATTTGCCTGTCAAATAAATAAAATAAGTATTTTTCAAATAATTTTGTATTTGTGCTTTTCTTTTTAAAGTTTTAGTGCTTTTTAAACTTAAAAAAAATTTTTTTTTCATTTTATTTGAAAGGCAGAGAGAGAAGTGGAGAGAAATCTTCTCTCTTGTCGTTATCCCCACCCCCTGCTACCTTAGTCCCTGCAACAATCAGGGATGGGGCAGACAAAGCTAGGAGCCTTGTACTCTGGCAGTTTTCTCTGATAGGTGTTAGGAACTCATGTACCTGAGCCATCAGCTGCATCCCAGGGTGCAAAGCAGGAAGTTGCATTGAAAACAAAGGAACCAGGACTCAAACCAGGCATTCCAATACAGAATGCAGGTATCCCAAAGAACAACTAAGCACCAGGCCATATTTTTGCCTCATCTGGGTTGTTTTACAAACATTCTGGGTCCCAGCAGTGTGGCCTAGCGGCTAAAGTCCTCGCCTTGAACGCGCCAGGATCCCATATGGGTGCCGGTTCTAATCCCATCCAGCTCCCTGCTTGTGCCCTGGGAAAGCAGTCGAGGATGGCCCAAGGCTTTGGGATCCTGGCACAGCATCAGCCATTGCGCTCACTTGGGGAGTGAATCATCGGACGGAAGATCTTCCTCTCTGTCTCTCCTCCTCTCTGTATATCTGACTTTCCAATAAATAAATAAATCTTTTAAAAAATAAATAAATGAAATAAAAAAAAAACATTCTGTGGACCTGGGCCAGTAACCTAGCAGCTAAAGTCCTCACCTTGCACGTACCGGGATCCCATGTGGATGCCAGTTCTAGTCCTGGCAGCTCCACTTCCCATCCAGCTCCCTGCTTGTGGCCTGGGAAAGCAGTGGAGGACGGCCCAAAGCCTTGGGACCCTGCACCCAAGTAAGAGACCCGGAAGAGCTCCTGGCTCCTGGCTTCAGATCGGCTCAGGTCTGGCCATTGTGGCCACTTGAGGAGTGAATCATTGGACAGAAGAACTTCTTCTCTGTTTCTCCTCCTCTCTGTATATCTGACTTCCCATAAAAATAAATCTTTTTTAAAAAAGACATTTTGCTTTGCTGAAAAATTCATATACTCTATGTATTTCAGTGTTCCTTAGATAAATGCTGATTTTTAATACTGAGGCAAGGGAAATGTTAAATTAGCTTGAAGCACATTTTTATGTCATAAATGAAAGAAATGCACAGGGACCAATCTTGTGAAATGGTGGGTTTAAGTTGTAGCTTGCAGGGAAGTGAACTAGCTGATGAAAGATCTCTTTTTCCTGGCTCACCCCCGAGTGGCTGCACCTGTCAGGACTGGGCCAGGCCAAAACCAAGAGCCAACAGGTTCATTCGTTTCTCCCATATGGGTTGCAGGAACCCATATACTTGGGCCATCTGCTGCCTTTTTTCCTAGGGAGCTAGATTGAAAATGGAGGAGTCAGTACACGAACCAGCACCCATGTGGGGTACTGTTGGCACAGCCAGTGGCTTATCGCTCTATGCCACATGGCTGCCCCTCACAGTGGAGGTCTGAAATAATTTTGCCTTATTTTTTCTTCTATTCACTCTATTCACTCTGAAGCATCTGTTCACTCTGAAGCTCCATCCTGTTAAGCATCTGCTTCTATATACAGGAGAATGGCAGCAGATGCTGTTGGCGCCTCTTCCTTTTCCTTGCACACTGGTACTACCAATTTCAGCAGGGTATGTGTATGTGTGTTGGTATGCTGTCCTTGGTTCTGCTGAAACAAACACACTTTGCCTGCTTGAGAGGAGAGCCAGAATGCTTGGAAAATAACAGTCCTTAACCCATGGCCTGTGAGATGGAATATAAATATTTCATTTGTCTTCTCCTTATTTGGATACTGTTTAGGTTAGACCTACACTGTCCCAAATTCCCTGCAGGACCGGGCCAAAGTTCCCCTTTTTGTGTTTCCCCACAGCAGTTTGCCTGATGTTTCATGCTGGATTTCTTTGCATCTCTGATCTCATATAAGCACATTATTGGGTTTTTTTCCCCCTTGGGAGCACTTCCTTATAAATCTCTTATATACTGATCTTTGTTTCAGGATCTGCTCTGAAGCTTATTTTACACAACTCCAAGAGTTGAGCACAAATACAAACAAGCAAATTAGGAGACTGGGATGTTCGTAAGGCAGGCCAGTCTTCAACAGTGAGACGGGGTCACTGATAACCATAATAATCAGGAAGGAAGCGCAAACATCATAAGGAGTAATCACAAATAATGGGAAAATGGAGGCTTAAATCCCCTGTTCTCACTTGTCCCTGAAATCCCTACCAGCCTCCCATGTATAATGTAATAGTGTTTACAGTGATGGCTCTCAACTACTATAGAAAATTAAATTCTTTCCAGGAAAAAAAAGCATATGCACATGTAATCTAATTTTTGAGTCTTTGCATAAAAAATATGAGAAATTGTGTATACTTGGTATATTCCTTACAACAGTCCCCTGAAATGTCAGTTAAAGAGGGAAAAAACCTCAGTCCCAGCTCATGCAAAAAATGGTGAGAAGACGTTTCGAAAATAAAAACCTAAGCATAAGTTGTGAGATTGGAAATAGGTGGTATTAGTGCCCAAGACAGAGAAAGACTCCAAAATGAGAGCATCAAGTTTCACTCTAGTCCAGGTGCAGTCGAGCACTAAATATAGGATTATTTGGTTGAAGATGTGTTTAAAAAGCTTTTAGAACTGCTCTGCCCCAGTGGAAGACTGGTGTTATACTCTCCGCAGCAGCTGAATGTCAGGGACTGTACACTGAAGGGCACTGTGAGAACAAAACTGCTGTGTGTTTTCAAAAAGGTTAACTACAAGTCCACATGCTAATCAGTTGAGAGTTTTGGCTTCCTTCCTTATGTAGCCAGAATTATTTTCCATCTCAATTTCCACACAGCACCAATCTTCCAAGCTGTATAACAGATTCTTCATGGAACACTTGCACAGAACAACAGGGCTGCAGGTTGACAGTGCTTGTCTGCCTTAGTGTTGTATTGTCAAATTTGAATTGCCAGTCAATAGTAACCAGGCATTTGAAGAAAACAGGCCAATACAAATAAAAAGGAAGCTTTAAAAATATATATTTCCTTAGTTATAAAATTAACACACACCATTTATGGTTGTTTTAATGAAATAAATAACAAAATTAAAAGTAAAACCACCAATAACCCCAGCACCAGAGATGACCTACTTTACTTCTGCCTCTCTTCCTTTCCCCTTCCCCTTCTTCCTCTCCGTCCTCCCTTTCCTATTTCATCCTTTTCTTTCTAATTTGAGGAATATGACCTTTTACTAATGGGTAATCAAAAGCAAGGATTTAGTTAGGAGAAAAGAGGGACAAATGGGAAGGACAAAAGAGAAAAGGAATAGAAAAGAAGACAAAGAAATAGGAATTTTTTTAAAAAATAGAACTAACCCATGTATTCAAATCCCTGATAGCTTGAATTCTGAATTAAGTACATCATGCACAAAGCGAACTCTTCTCCCGTTGTCTTGTGGGCAGTCTTATATCCAGGTCTGCTTGTAAAAAGAAAAGCACGTTCCTCCTTTACAGAAAACCGTGACTGGGAGTCATTGACAACAAACAGGTTAAAATAAATGGAAAACTTTTTATAAAACACTTTGCCAAATACTTCTTGATATTTGCCACGTCATATCCTGCAAGAATCACAAGCTGTACAAAGTGAGCTTATGTTCATTGTCAGAGGAGTGTCTTCCTGAAAAGGTTGGCCTCTGCTTCTCTTCAGCTCAAAACTATTTTTTCTTTCTGTTGCAGCGTTCCCAGAATCCCGTGGGCCTTTGCCATGACGGAAGTATGTGGTATGATTCTCTGCTATATTTGGCTCCTGGTTCTCCTTCTGCACAAGCACAGGTACCCCATTTCTTCTACTGAAGGATTGGACACATTATGGCTGTCCTGTCATCAAGCCTGGTTTCTCCCTAGCATTACCTGGTTAAGTTCCTTCTCTGTTCAGCATAACATTATCATTATTGATTTAGGAAACTGTCTTAGGGTTGATTAGCTTTAGTAGTATTCTGAATATATTCTGCAGAGAAAAGCCCGAGTCAGAGTGGTGAGGCATGGGCTGACTGTTGTTGCCAGTAGAGCCTTGTTTTGTTTTTTGAAGAAGTAAACTGGGAATGCAAGGATAGAAACTTCTACAAGGACAGACTTTGGTCAGTGTTTGAAAGGAAGGAATTGTTCTCTGCTTAGAGAAGACCCATTGAAAACAGATGTACTTCAGGTGCTGTAAAACTCTGCTCATCAGGGGAAATGTTGACATTTCATGGAGTGGAAGGGGAAGAATTTCTTTCAGTTTAAGGAAATGACAAGACGTTGGATATGGGGATTGTTCTTTCCTACTTGGCTGAGGAAAATTACTTGATTCAGTAATAAGTAAGAAAAAATGGAGCAAATCAGGAAAAACTTCAGAATTTGCAGATAACTGTTATCGTTTTTGGAACACTAGAGAGAAATAAGAGCACAATAAATTTTTCATCCTCTCTCATGGGAAAGTACTTGTGGCCAATCACAGTGATGGACATTAGCTTCCGAGCAGCTGTTATTTCAGCGCTTTGAGGTGCGAAGAAGGATTCATGGTTGCTATTCTTGTCACACTTTTAGGCCACACTGAACCTTATTCTCGCTCATTTTGTCCCGTTTTGCAGCAATATTTTAAAATCTGGATTTCTTAAAGCCAGAGGTAGCTCAAAATGCATGTATTTTTTTTAAAGAATTATTTCTTTTTTATTACAAAGTCAGATATACAGAGAGGAGGAGAGACAGAGAGGAAGTTCTTCTGTCTGATGATTCATTCCCCAAGTGAGCACAATGGCCGGTGCTGTGCCGATCCAAAGCCAGTAGCCAGGAGCTCTTCCAGGTCTCCCATGCTGGTGCAGGGTCCCAAAGCTTTGGGCCATCCTCAACTGCTTTCCCAGGCCACAAGCAGGGAGCTGGATGGGAAGTGGAGCTGCCGGGATTAGAACCGGCGCCCAGATGGGATCCCAGTGCGTTCCAGGTGAGGATTTTAGCCACTAGGCCACACTGCCGGGCCCCAAAAATGCATGTATTACTGTTGCTTTCTCATTAACTTTGCCTCCATAGACCCCATGGTTTTGAACTTAGCCAATCTCCCCAGTGGAAGCGTTTACCTCACAGAAAGCCTTTGGAGGTTCAGCAAAGCATAACAGAGGTCAGTGTATTGAGAGTGTTAATATTTAATTAGTCAAAGAAAGTGATTCTCAGAGTAAGTCTTCCCTTGTACACTTTCATTAAAATCACCGTGTGTTGTTAAAATGCAGATTTCTAGAAGACTCCAGTTTAAAGCATATGTAGCCTCATGTTCAGTGCTTTTTATTTTGAGGGATAAAGGAACATTTTGAAGATATGTAAAGCATAATCCACATCCTCAAGAATTTTAGTCTCTTTTGATTTAATACATGCAAACAAATAGCATAACAGTACAGGTAATGTCACAGTGAGGCCAAAATTACCCCAGTTTACACTTACTGAAAAATTATTTTTTCAGATACACTTATTTAAAGTTCAGTATTAGCATGCCAAGCTAGCTCAGTCGGTAGAGCATGAGACTCTTAAAGTTCAGTATTTTTTTTAAACAACTTAAATATAGCTTAAGTTAGGACAAGTTAGAATAAGACAGCTATTCTTGTTGGCTAATTTATGTTCATAATTAACAAAAAATGTTCAGTTCCATGTGAGTTTTATACATTAAAGTGTGTAATTTATAAGTAATATGGCAAAGGCTAAGCTTGCTACTTTTCAGTGCTGCATAAGACTTACTTTCGGGCCCGGCGCCGTGGAGCAAGTGGTTAAGGTCCTCGCCTTGCACGCCCGGGATCCCATATGGGCGCCGGTTCTAATCCCGGCAGCCCCGCTTCCCTTCCAGCTCCCTGCCTGTGGCCTGGGAAAGCAGTCGAGGACGGCCCAAAGCTTTGGGACCCTGCACCCGTGTGGGAGACCCGGAAGAGGCTCCTGGCTTCGGATGGGCATACTTGGGGAGTGAATCATCGGATGGAAGATCTTCCTCTCTGTCTCTCCTCCTCTCTGTATATCTGTCTTTCCAATAAAAAATAATAAAAATAAATTAAAAAAAAAAAAAGACTTACTTTCTCTTAGCCACATGTGGCTATTTAGAGCAAATAAAATGACAGAGCATTTAAGTTCACCTGTTATTGTATCAGCTGCGATGCAGGCGCCATGTGGAGATGGCTATGGAACGCTTGCATCATTGCAGGGAGTTGTGTCGGACGGTGGGACTTCAAAGGGCCCCTAGACATGTCCTCTGCATTGACGCGAGTGGTTTTTTACTGTTGTTGTTGCTTTGTTGCTTTGTTTTTGTTTGTTTCTGCTTGTTCTCTCTCTAATTAGACGATTGATTTGGGGTGGGGGAGTTGGTTGGTTTTCTCCTGATCTTTCCCCGTTTTTGGTCGCTCTGTTCACAGGTCAATACTTCTGCGAAGGCTCTGTAGCCTGATGGGCACTGTTTTCTTGCTTCGCTGCTTTACCATGTTTGTGACCTCCCTCTCCGTACCAGGACAGCATCTACAGTGTACTGGAAAGGTAGCCTGCTACCTGTATCACTCCTTCTTGTTCCTCATGTGTTAATGACAATATATGGAATAATGCTAAGATTTTGCTTTTAATATTAAAATGTGCTTTTTGATATTTGTAATCTCTTTAATCAACCTCTAGAAACAGTTTGGTAAACATCTGAAGCCAGAATCCCATCTTTTCATTATTTCCTCCTTCCACACTTACATACTCTGGAGCTTCAGAAAAGGTGTCTTTTTATTACTGTTTTCCCTTCCCTCCCCCTTCAGCATCCTGACTACCACCTACGCATGCTCATTCCTTTCTATCCTTCTTCATCATTCCTTTTATGAAAAAATGCTGCTGAGAGACCATATACCACCCGAAGAGTGGTACTCTAAGCATTACTCTTTTCTGGGATTTAGGAAGCAATGATAAGTTTTGTTTTTGTTTTAAACTTCATAGCTTGTTGTTTTGATATAAGGTAAATCAAGGAAAGAGAGGCCATGCAGATGTAAACAATAATCACAGAAACTGAGAGTTGTTTTTTTAAAAAAAATTTTTTAACTTTGAAAATCATCTGTGCCTAATTATACACCGTTGGCTGTGTGACACACTAAATTTGGACAATATATTCAAATGTATCTCATAATACCTTTGCTGTCTGTTAATATTATCTGGAAGCAAAATTGTCAGTTCTTGTGGTGTGGTATACACGCCTGAAATGCCAGAAAGGGAAGATTAAGCTCCCAAAGGAGATCAAGCCCTATAAATAGACCCCAGAACAGGAGAGTACTAGAACCAGCCGCAGGTGTGAATGGGCGAGGAGTGAATATGTCATTTACAGTTTAATGTTAGTGCTTCACTTTGGGTATAAGCTACTTGGAGGTTTGCTTTATGTTTTTTCCCATTTTTCCAAAAGAAATGGCAGGTTTTTTTTGTTTTTAAGTTTTCAAGGACTAGAACAGAAATGTATCTAAAGCTGCAGCTTCTAGAAGAACCACTTGTTCTTGCTAGTCTTGTCCCTGTCTCTGAACTTGACCTTGGTCTCTTGGACCTTGTGTTTAAGAGCAGGGTTTCTGAAGACATCCTTATTGCCACGGTTCTGACCATGGGCAAATCCTGAGTCCCCGATGGGCATGAAAGGTTAGAGTTATAAACTTCACAAAAGTTTTGATCTTCTACATCCTGACGATTTTCTTCTTGCCCATGGCAACTGTTACTTGGCAGGGGTAGCGGTCAATTCTGGCCACCACAGGCAGAATTGAATCTGGTAAGGGAGATCTGAGGTGCTGTCATCTGTGTTCCTCAGGACAGCTTTGTGTCCCAAGTAGTGTCCTGCCAGGACCAGCACCACTTTTACATATGTCGTGAACTTGCCTTTTTGAACAACAACCACTTGGACCTACAACAAAACACAATTTTTTAAAAGATTTATTTTTATTATTATTATTTTTATTGGAAAGGCGGATATACAGAGAGGAGAGACAGAGAGGAAGATCTTCCGTCCGATGATTCACTCCCCAAGTGAGCGCAATGGCCGATACTATGCCGATCCGAAGCCAGGAGCCTCTTTCAGGTCTCCCACACAGGTGCAGGGTCCCAAAGCTTTGGGCCGTCCTGGACTGCTTTCCTGGGCCACAGGCGGGGAGCTGGAAGGGAAGCGGGGCTGCCGGGATTAGAACCGGCGCCCAGATGGGATCCTGGGCGTGCAAGGCGAGGACCTTAACTACTGCGCTACTGCGCCACTGCGCCAGGCCCAACAAAACACAATTTTTAAAATTATAAAAGTATGTAACATTATTCCAGTTATGCAGAAATATGTAATGTATTAAAAAGTAAAATCTGGGGTTGGCATGCACATTAAGCAGTTGTTTGTAGCACTGCCATCCCTTAACAAAGCACTGATTCAAGTTCTGGCTTCTGTACTTCCAGTCCCTATAAATGACCCTGTGAAAACAGTGGATGATGATCCACATACTTGAGTCCCTGCCACTCACTTAAGAGACACAGATGGAGTTCTAGCTCCCACCCAGAAGCTCCTGGCCCAGCCCTAGCTGTAAACCAGAGAGTGGAAGAGCTGTCTCTCGCTGTTTCTCCCCCTCTCTCTCTCTGTCACTCTACTTTTTGCATAATGTCTTTTTTTTAAAAAAAATTTATTCGTTTTTATTGAAAAGGTAGATTTACAGAGAGAAGGAGAGACAGAGAGAAAGATCCCCCATCTAGTTCACTCCCCAAATGATTGCAACAGCTGGAACTCAGGCAATCCGAAGTCAGGAACCGGGAGCTTCTTCCGGGTCTCGCATGCAGGTGCAGGGTCCCAAGGCACTGGACTTTTCTCCACTGCTTTCTCGGTCTGCAGGTGGGGAGCTAGATGGGAAATGGAGCAGCCAGAATATGAACCAGCACCCATATGGGATGCCATGCTTGGAGGTGAAGGATTAGGCAGTTGAGCCAACAGGATGGCCCCAAGATAATATCCTTTATAAAAATGAAAAGTGCATGTAATTTTCTGTTTTTTTTTCCACATACCACCTTGAATAATACTGTGAATATTTGTGTCCATAGCTACCTGGACAAATTTCTTTCAAAAATTAATGTATTTATGTGTTTGGCAGTTAGATTACAGAGAGAAGAGCAGAGGCATAGAGACAAAGAGAACTTCCATCCTCTAGTTCACTACCTAAATGGCCACAGTGGTCAGGGTTAGGCCAGGCCAAAGCTAGGACCTAGGAGCTTCATTAAGGCCTCCCTTGTGGGTGTGGGCCTAAGCACCTGGCCTGTCCTGTGCTGATTTCCCAGGCACACTAAGAGGAGCTGGACTGGAAATGGAGCAGCTGGGACTCAAACTTGCACTTGCATGGCATGTTCACCCCCCCATCCAGAACATTTTTAAGCTTGCTCAGAACTCTACATAGCTGTGTGTGTGTATCACACATATATGTATGCATATATATTTGTTAGATAAAAGGTAAGACATATGAAGGTGACATCATAACACTGTGTATTAAATCTCTGCCCGCAATTGCATCATGCCGTGTAAGTGCCTGTTTGAGTCAGCCAGTTCCTTGCTGATGTGCCTTGGAAAGCAGTGAAAGTTGGCCCAAGTACTAAGGCTCCTAGATAAAGCTCCTGCTTCCTAATCAGCCTGGCCCAGCCCCCGCCATTAGTGCTAATTGGGGGGAAGATGGATGAGATTAAATTTTAGATACGGTTTTTTGGTTTTGTTTTGTTTTAAAGACTTGTTTATTTAAAGGCAGACTGACAGGGTCCTGTGCGGTGGCCTAGTGGCTAAAATCCTCGCCTTGAACATGCCAGGATTCTGTATGGGTGCTGGTTCTAATCCTGGCAGCCCCACTTCCCATCCAACTCCCTGCTTGTTTATGGCCTGAGAAAGCAGTGAGGACAGCCCAAAGCCTTGAGACCCTGCATCCACATGGGGGATCTTGGAAATGCTCTTGGCTCCTGGCTTCGGATCAGCTTAGCTCCGGCCATTGTGGTCACTTGAGTGGGGAGTGAATCATCAGACAGAAGATCTTCCTCTCTGTCTCTCCTCATATATATATATTGAGTTTGCAATGAAAAATAAATCTTAAAAAAAAATAAAGTCAGACTAACAGAGTTGTTCCATCCACTGGTTCACTTACCAAATGATCACAGTAGCCAGGTCTGGGCCAGGTTGAAGCCGGGGCTGAGAACTCCATCTTGGTGTCCCAAGTGGGTAGCAGGGACTCAAGTACTTGGGCCATTTTCTGTTTCTTCAGTACATTAGCAGACACCAAGAATTGGGACTCAAACTACTGCTCCAGTATGGAATTCTGGTGCTGCAGGCAGCTGCTTAATTGCTCATGGTGCCACAATGCTGGCCCCTAGACATTGTTTTTTAGCTTATTTTAAAATACTATGTTATTTACTTTCTTCTGAAAAAAATGCGTATAGCTGTGTTCAACATTCCAATAGCTGCACAATACTCCACTGTATGATTTGCCAGTCTCCAAAAGACACAATTCTGAATTTTACCATTTAGAAACCACACTGTAGTAAATAAAAATCCTTGTACGTTTTTGTTTTTGCATTTACATCTCCTTGAGATTAATTATTAAATGTAGAATTATGGAACTGAAAGACATGCACATTAACCATTGTTACATGTGTTAAAATACCCACTTTAGAGACAGACATTGTGGTATAACGGGTTAAGCCCCTACTTGGGATGCCTGTGTGCTGTAAAAGAATGCGAGATCAAGTCTCACCCTCTCTTTCTCCAGCCTCCTGCCTATGTGCATTTGACAAAGCAGTAGATCATAGCTCAGATATTTGAGTTCCTGCAACACACATGGGAGACCAGAATGGAGTTTCTGGCTCCTGGCTTTAGCCTGGCCCAGCATCCTTCTTCTCTCCCCATTCTTCTCTCTGTATCACTCTTCTTTTCAGATAAATAAAAATATTGGCAACCTTGATAGTAACTACCTTTCTAAAAGGTGATATAAGATACTTTGGTGGGCTTATTTTTTGTTTAGTTTTGTTTTCATTTGAAAAGCAGAAAGAGAGAATCACTCGTCTGCTCATTCACTCTCTAACTGCCTGTTCATTCCCCAACTGCTCAGATGGCCAGGGCTGGCCAGGCTGAATCCAGAAGGTGGGAACTCAGTCTGGGTCAACCCTGTGGGTGACAAGGCTCAAAGTACTTGACCCATCACCTAGGGCCTCGCAAGGTTTGTGTTAGCAGCAAGTTGAAATCAGAAAAAGAACCAAAACTCAAACACAAGCACTCTGATGTGGGAAGTAAGCATCCCAAGAGGTATTTTAACTCTAAGTTGTAAAATTTATGTTTAAATGCTTAAGCTATTTTGAAACTTATTTATTACATAGTGAAAAGTACAAATAGAAAATTTTCCCCCAAACAGTATGCTAATTGATTAGAAGAGATTTAAAAGAAAAAATATTTTGGCTGTCAGGAAATCTTAATATTCATGTGTCCTTGCAAAGGTTTGGTAATTTCAGTCTAATTAATAATGGATTAACAGGAGATAAAGCATATGAATGTATTAATATACACAGCATAAGAGGCTCAGAACAGACTAGATGTTGTTGAAGCTTTTATAGTATCTTGAGTTGCATAAAGGAATGAATAGGGACTTGAACTCCAGAAGAGGGGAAATAGGACCACAGGCCATGGGAGATTGAAGAAAGGAGCCACGTAAGGTTCAAAGTCTGTCTTCTTGTACAAAGTTTTTTGGGTACATGACTGCCAGAAGACCACTGCACCTGGTGTCAGACTCCCGATGTTTTCCTCTTATGAAAAGATCTTTCCTAGGCAGGTACGGGAATCTCAGAGGGAACGCCTTTACAGCATATGTTCTTTATAAGGCAGATAGCTGTGAATTTCATCATGAAGTGGGATGTTATACTCTCCCATAAAGTTTATTAAACTGAAAATTTCCTATAACGCAAGGATTTAATTGTGGATCAGCCGCTAAACCAAAGGTCTTATGTGCAAAGGGCTCCAACATGTGCTGTAAAAACAAATTAGACACCGTTCCTTTACAGTATGGATAGCCCTTTTTCTGTCTCTAATGACTGGTTTTCATTATCCTTTTCAATATATGGATATTTCTATTCTGCCCTAAATACAGCTAATTGGTTTGAATTATAACCTACTTATTGACCTGTATTATTTGCAGTATTTGTTAAAATTAGAAAGTTAATGTGATAATTACTAGCAATCAAATCCCTTACAGGAACTCCATAAAGCATTTTCATTGTCATGAAGTAATTGCTTGAAATTGTATTCCCAGCAGTAGGGGTTTGGGGACAGAACACCAACTGCTGGTGTGTGTGTGTTTAAAACATTTATTTAGAGCACCAGTTCATATCCCGGCTGCTCCACTTCCCATCTAGCTCCCTGCTTGTTGCCTGGGAAAGCAGTAGAGGTTGGGGCAAAGACCTGGAACCCTGCACCAGGAAGAACTTCCTGGTTCCTGGTTTTGGTTTGGCTCTACTCCAGTCATTGCAACCACTTGGGGAGTGAACCAGCAAATGGAATATCTTTGTCTCTATCTTCTTCTCTCTGTAAATCTGCCTTTCCAATAAAAATAAATAAATCTTTTAAAAATAAAAATAAAACATTTATTGGTTTGAAAGATACAGTTACAGAGAGGGAGAGACTGAGTGCTTCTGCCCACTGATTTACCACCCAGATTGGCCATGGTGACCAGTACTGGGCCAGGATGCAGCCAGGAGCCCTACTCTCCATCCCCAATCTGCCACTGTTGCCAGGGGCCTAAACTCTTGGGTCATTCTTTGCTGCCCTCCCAGACACATTAACAGGGAGCAGCCAGGACTTGAACCAGTGTCTGATGTGGAGTGCTAACATGGAGAAGTGGCACATTCCTTCATTGCCCCAAAACTCTAGTCCTAAACTAGTTTGGAGACACTTAGAGCAGTGTTCTGCGCATTGTCTGATCACTGCGTACATTCCATTCCACTATGTTGTTTCAGTTTTGATTTTTCTGAAAGTATGTGGGCATTTAAGGTGGGAGAGGACAGGGAGATTTGAGCACATATTGCCTGCTTTTGACTGGCATCAGTTGCTTCTTAACTCTTGGCTGTAAATTTTTCCTGGCAAACTCTTCTCTTCACAACTTGGTTTTTCCTTTCATGAGATTAATATCTGTAACTGTCCAAATTGGAGATTGTGGAAGAACCAGTTGTGTTTAGTACCATCGTCTACAGTTATTGATTCTTCTCCCTTTCATTGTTTCAACTGAGGCAGAAGGGAAAAGCGGGGAGGCATATAACTGACGGCGAGTGAGATTTCTACGGAGAATATGATAATTAATAAGGTTGTTTGTTTCCCTCACTTTGGACTTGGGCTTCCTGAATTCACTTCCTGGCTTTGTTACTACAAGTTGTGGGAACTTTCTAAGTCAGTTCCCTCATCTGCAAATCCAATCACATCATAGAATTATGGGAATTAAATACAGTAACATGTGAATGAAGCATTTAGCATGCCTTGCACATAGTAAATGAACGTAGCATTTTGTCAGCTTTTTGTGTGATTATTGTTACGATTTACATGACCTTTTTACTTACTTTTATTTAAAAATTTTTAATTTTTATTGGAAAGGCAGAAATATAGAGAAAAGGAAAGACAGAAAGGTCCTCCATCCACTGGTTCACTCCCTAAATGGCCCCAATGGCTGGAGCTGAACTGACCTAAGCAGCCAGGAGCTTCTTCCAGGTCTCCCATACAGGTGGCAAGGTGAGGGGTCCCAAAGATGAGGGCTATCCTCCACTGCTTTTCTCGGCCACCAGCAGGGAGTTAGATGGGAAGTGGAACAGGTGGGACAAAAACCAGCACCCAAATGGGTGCTGGCCCTTGAAGGTAGAGGGTTAGCCGATTAAACCATCGCATCGACCCCTAATGCATCTTTTTTTTTTTTTTTTTTTTGGTTAAGATTTATTTACTTATATTGGAAAGGCAGACCTTACATAGAGAAGGAGAGACAGTGAGAAAAATCTTCCATCCACAGGTTCACTCCCCAGGTGGCCACAACAACTGGAGCTAAGCTGATCCAAAGCCAGGAGCTGGGAAGTTCTTCTGGGTCTTCCACACTGGTGCAAGGTCCCAAGGCTTTGAGCCATCCTCTGCTGCTTTCCCAGGCCACTAGCAGGGAGCTAGATGGAAAGTAGAACCGCCAAGATTAGAACCAGCGCCCTTATGGGATCCTGGCATATTGAAGGCGAAGACTTTAGCTGCTAGGCCACAGTGCTGGAATCTCTGGCTCCACTTCTAATTCCAGCTTCTTGCATATGCACACCCTAGGAGTGCTACTGGTGATGGCCAAAGTAGTTGAGTATCTGTCCCACAATGGAAGCCCAGATTGAGTTCCTGGCTCCTGGTTTGGGTTGGCTCAGCCCCAGCTGGTGCAAGCTTTTGGTGAATCAGCAGATGGACATGTCTCTGGGTCTCTATTTCCTATGTCTTCATACCCCTCAAATAAATCTTAAAATAGTTTTTTCAACCTCCTATGATGCTTCTTCCTCCTCTACCATATAAACACCTACCTCACATAATGAGGTCACTCTATCAGTTTCAAAAGCGCCTGTTTTCATGTCTGAGTTGTAGATTGCAAGATATGGTGGAAATGTAGAAAAAAAAACTTGTTTTGTGATACTCTTTCCTTTATAAATAGCTTGCTTGGAAATCCCTATATTTCTACATGGATTTTATTGTACAGAAATAATTTGCACTGTTTACATATGACTGGATGGAGGCTGGGAAATGCATTGTTCTAGCTCAGTTCATTGACTCATCGATATATTTAAGAATCTTTCACTAGTGAAGAACGAGAAATGAATGTTCGATGATAGCTGTTGATCTCTGTCATAACCTGTTTCTTAACTGACATAAACAATAAAACAAATATTACTGTGATACTAGATTAAAAACTTGGAGATACTTTCATCATAAAGCAACCTGTTCTTTATAAAGGAACTCCTGTAGAGGTATTTGAAACACAGTGATTTCACTTAATTACCAAAATACTTCTGAACACTGTCAAGCTTTGACCCACCTAGTCCTCATTCTGGCCTGAAATTAGTTGGACTAATGTTTTGTTTGCTTTTGGTGTGATTTCATTTATAAGTTACTCAACATTTGGTGCTCAGTGGGAATGAATGTTGGAATGCTCTTTCCTCCTAAGCATGTAACACACTAAGTTTAGCTTTTTTCTGTAGATATACGGCAGTGTATGGGAGAAATTACACCGTGCCTTTGCTATTTGGAGTGGCTTTGGTATGACCTTGACTGGCGTTCACACTTGTGGAGATTACATGTTCAGTGGCCACACAGTCGTCCTAACTATGCTGAATTTCTTTGTCACTGAATGTAAGTATCTTAGAATTTATACCTATATATCATAGAGATATATCAAATGTATATATTTACATGATAACTTGCTGCAGAGAAAGCTGTAGCAAGGCTGTGAGTCCTACAATGACTCAGCTAAGTAGGTTCATCTAAAATATATAAGGGCGAGAAACAGTGGAAGGAACAAAATTGTAAAATTATCTTTCTGTCATTTTCCTAGATACACCAAGAAGCTGGAATTTCTTACACACTTTATCCTGGGTTCTCAACCTGTTTGGAATCTTCTTCATCTTGGCTGCCCATGAACATTATTCCATTGATGTATTTATTGCCTTTTATATCACAACAAGACTCTTTTTGTACTACCATACTCTGGCTAATACCAGAGCATATCAGCAGAGTAGGAGGGCAAGAATTTGGTTTCCCATGTTTTCTTTTTTTGAATGCAACGTCAATGGCACAGTACCTAATGAATATTGTTGGCCATTTTCAAAACCAGCTATAATGAAAAGGCTGATTGGATGAAGACTGCATCTTTGTAAAGAGTTCATGATTAAATATACAGTAGCTGTTGAAAATGAATAATTTTACTTTCTCCCCATAGGTTGTTCCTGGATGCCTTGCATATTTGGTTTATGTGTTGACAGAGTTCCCTATTCTAAGCAAGGCTGGAATTCTAAAAAGCAAGAAAGAACAATCAAGAGCCTTTACCTAGCTGGTGGAACAGCAAACTTAAGTAGATGTTTTCTGCCCCTCTTTTTTTAGGAAGACTTAATGTTATTGAAATTGAGCTGTAACCCTTACCTGTTGAGTATTTGCTTATTGGGCTTAGAAATGTTAATCTAAGCGATTTGCTGGTTAAATGACTTTTGCTGGTTTCCGTAGGCCTGTAGTCAAGAAGCAGTATCTTTTGTAGCTCTTCTTACTATCTTCAGAAGAACAATCCCTATTGAGTGAACACTTATTGTTTGAGCTAATCTCTGTCTGTTTAAAACTTGCAGTTCTGGAAAGTGATTTGTTTTCATCATGATTAGCTTTTGCCTTCTAACCATCTTTAAGTATACAGAGAGTTACCAGAATGACTGAAGCAGAGGGAAAGGGACCGTGTATGAGTGGACAACAAAACAATGAGGATGCAAATACAGAGCTAGCATTTCTTCACCAAATGTGCAACAAGAGATGCAATTACTGTTTTGTTCTGAGGGTTATATATGACCATCAGTAAGTACTCATCAGGGAAATGGCCAGCGTCTATGTGATAGCTAGATGCTATGATAAATTGACTTTAATTTCAGGGATAAAGGTACCTGAGATAAATTTGTGCTGTGCTTATAATTCACAGAGTGACTGCCCAGTTTTATGATTTTTCAGTGATCTTATTTAGTGAACCAAACAGGAATATTTTACCAGGTGTTAGATAAAATTCTTATGTCATTAAATAGGGAAATCTGCAAGCAAAGATTTTTTTTTTCTTTTTGAAAACAAATTTTTAACTGGTTGCAGACAGAATAACTTGTTGGTTTTTGCAATTTCTATCTTGAAATTTCAGAAGAAAACAGTCTTGACACATTTGAATATAAAAAAATTGTTGCTTTTAAATGCAGTTGTGTACATACATTCTTTCTGTCAGTTTTAATTTAGCATTGAGGAAATTATATAACTTAGCTGCTGTTTACAACACTAAAAATTCAGTCCGTTCAGTAATTTCACCCCTGTGATAACATCTGGCACTTTATTTTTTCTGGTTTTATACAGCATAGTCAGTTGTAATAGTCAGATGGCTATGGAATTGAAATTTAAACCCCAGCTGATGAACTTGGCCTCTAGAATACTCTGTGTAGTTTTTACATTCCATTTCAAAACAGAGTTAGAAAAGGTGCAGGCATACTGAGATCTAAAATTAGACCACAGCAAAAGCTTGCTCTGCTTCCTTTTATCTAAGTGAAATATTTTAGTTTTGTACTTTGAGTCATTTTCCCACCCTTGTATAAGCTGTAGGTAAACCTCAATAAGTTTGGGAGGGAGTAATCTGCAGACAAGTTTCAACCAGAGATAATAAGCATGATCCCGGCCTGCCCTGGATGTTACCTTTTCTTTTTTCACTTGAGAAATGGCACAAAGCAAAAGTTTTTTATGATTTTAAATCTCATCCTTCAGAATAGTATACACTTTAAATTGTTGATTCTGTTATATGCTAGGGACAAAAAATCCTACATCATTCAAATAAATTTCATAATCATGAAACATGCATGGTTTTACCTGTGCCAGTAACTTTGGCTTGACCATTAAAGTAAAATAAAGTAAAATGCTACTGCCATTTTTTTTTCTAAGTAACAGATAGGTCTGAGCTTAGTAAGGAAGGAACTAATGTTGACTTTAGGAAAAATGTTCCTCAAAATTCTGTGACAACATTAATTTAAAAATATAAGCAGCTATTAATGGTAAATTTCCTAACATTGGTCTCCTTTCCTGGATAAGGATTCTACTCTAGAACAAAATAGAAAACTGAATGCTGTTAACTTTGCAGAGATGTTGACATTGGGAGTACCCAACAGCAGACTGCAATGAGGACTGTGTAAAATAACTGCCCAGCCTAGCATTTAATCCTATCTGTTTTGAGGAAAAGGTAAGCTGGATTTATAGTTTTAACTATTACAAGGACGTGTTTACATCAACTAATCACCATCAAGTTTCTTTGAAAATTTTGAGATAATATTTTCTGGTATTTTTCTAAACATAAAACCTATTTTTTATTTTAACTTTGTCCAGAAATTTCCAAATTTTTGTCTTTTTTTTTTTTCTTGTTAAGAATCTAAATCCTGATGAAGATAGTGTTTATGTTTACATTTTTAGTGTGAATGTGGTTAGGTAGAAATGCTGCATGCCTCAGGTCTGTGTGTTCTTCGCTCTTGCATTTGATCCACAGCTGGAGACCTGTGAGCGCCTTACATCCTGGAAACCTAAGTATAGGAGGAACCAAAAGAGTTTTTGGTTTGGAGATGCAAACTAAAGGTTTTGTTGACAGTCCGTGCATTTTCTATGTTCTTGGAAGCTGTGCTACTCTTTTTTTTTTTTTTTTTAAACTATACCCATCCAGGGTAATGTTGCTGAAGGACAATGGAAGATGATAGTAAGAAGTCTTGAAGAAGACAGATTTGCAGCTATCCCAAAATGACTTGGGAAAAACCGTTTTTGTTTGTGCTGCAGAATTTCACTTGGGCTGTCTTACAGTTTTTTCTGACTAGAAACTCTAGGGCAGAGATACAACCTCCGTATGTTGGTTGGTTGTTAATATCCTTTCAAAGAAATGAGCTTCACTTTGCAGCCAGTTAAGTAGGAGGGGCTGTTTACAAGAAAAAGCCGCTGACCATCTGAGACCAGCTGCTGGTGTAACTGACACTGGGTGAGTAGTGCTCTGCCCTCTTGGTGCCTGCCTGAGTGTTATTAAAAATTCCAAAACTCCTAGAATCTCTAAAATGGGGAGCAAAGGAGCCAGATGTTGCTATAGCTGATAAGAATATGTTTTAGAGACTATCTGTTAAAGAAATATTGTCATATACTCACAGTCATGCATAACACTAACCAGCTTTGTATTCACGAAAAGGTATTTTCATCATTGATTTCATATTGAAGTTTTTAAAAGAGTTGTAGATCCAAAATACTTCAGACTGTTAGCCATATTCTAGTTTTTCAAACTGTCTGATTTAATGAATGTAATTGATTGATAGTCTGTAGACACTATGCCATACTAAAAGTGGCTCTAGGACAGTCGTTTATCAATCCATCAAAGTATTCAGGCATTTGAAGCATTTAGAATAGTTCAGTGGCTTTTTAAAACAGTATTGGGTTCCTTTAGACAGTCCGAAAATCAAAGCATGCCAGGGGTTTTGTTCTGTTTTCTGTTGGCGTTGGGGTGGGGGTGGGAGGGATTACTGTATTTCTTTATGTAAAGGAGTGATAAATTAACTTAAGTGTATGTTTTGGAATAGCATGTCAACTTTAATGCCAACTTTGCTTGGCAGTTTAGACAGTTTGTGTTTGTAAAAGTTGATCTTGAATTACCCTGTTCCTCTTGTTAGGATTGTTAGGATATCAAAGATCAGAATGCTTCAGGTAACCAATGAGAATGGAAAGCGTTTGAATTGGTTTTAATTCATTTATTTTTCCTCTGTTATTGAATGCTCTTGAGTGATTAAAAAACAGTATGAACGTGGGTTTTGGGCCCCTTGTTATTTTACCTTGATTGAATGCTACCAGTTTCAGATAACTAAAATGTGACTAGTTGGTTAAAGTTCAGTGCAAATATTTATGAAATCTAAAAGCCATTCTTACAGCTACAGATCAAATGGATTTTGGAATACATTCTACTCAGAATTAACCAATGGACTTTTTATTCAGTGCACCCTGTGTCTCAGTATATGTCAGGACAACTTTGTTGCTGATACAACAGGATAAGGAATGCTATATCAGTTTCATTGTTATTCTAGTTGTTGCAATCTGACCTCTACTGGGTTGTCTGAAGAACTGAACACAGCAAAGTGGTATTATTAGTTAGTAATGCTGTCTTAAGAATGTTTAGTAATTTTGTGTTCAGAAAAATATGTGTTGTTAGGCAATTAAGTATTTAGGGGACAAAGAAAGCAAACACTGGTACTTAATGGAGGTATCTGCAAGCTAAAATGGGTATGTTTTGTTTTGAGAAGTCTACCGAAGTTATCTCCCTATCCACAAAGAAAGTAGTATTACTTGAAGATGTGAAAGTTCCTGTGATAGCCACACCTTGAAGCACAGTATTGTACATACGTAAATATATTAATTATAAATTAAAACCAGATTTAACTAATATATATTATTTTATATCTTTGTTGTATTAAAATGTTTTAAAACACTAAAAATAAAACACTTGAAAGTTGGGTTGCAGTTTCTTATTTAAAAATTTGGAATTTTTAATTTAAAAAATTTATTGATAATAAAAACAACAGATTTCATGTATATTGTATATATGGCTTTAAGAACACACCAGTACTTCCCACCCTCCTTCCTTTCTTACTTTGCTTTTAACTTTTGTGATAAGACACATTAGTTTATAACCACAAATTTAATCCTCCAAGAAGTAAAAAATTTAGCAAGTAGAATTTAATACTTTGCCACAGTAAACAGCAGAAGGCGGCCCAAATCCTTGGGTCCCTACACCCATGTAAGAGACTGGGAAGAAGCTCCTGGTTTTGAACCAGCTTTGCTCTGTTGTGATGGCCATTTGAGGAATGAACCAGCAGTGGAAAATCTGTCTTCTCTCTCTGTAATGCTGCCTTTCAAGAAAATCTATCAATAATAGTAATAATCAGATCTCAAGATTTGGGCCGTCTTCCATGGCTGTCCCAATTCATTAATAGGAACTGGATCTGAAGTAGAGCAACTGGGACATGAACTGGCTCCTGTGTAGCATGTTGGGATTGCGGGCAGTGGCTTAACCCACTACACTACAGTGCCAGCCTCCATTCCAGTTTGTATTTGCATTTCCTTGATTGCTAGTGATCCTGAGCATCTTTCCATGGATTGTTGACTGTTCATATTTCATCTTTCAAAAATGCCAGGATTTGTTTGTTTATTTGAAAGGCACTTATAGATAGAGATCTTTCATCCACTTGTTTGCTCCTCACATGGTTTGACAAATGACATAAAATAACTGCCTGGGGAAGCAACAGTTTCTTCAGCAAATGGTGTTGGGAAAATTGGATTTCTACATGTAGAAGTGAGAAACAAGACCCCAGTCTTACACCTTACACAAAAACCAACTCACAATGGAACCGGGATTGTAAACCTAAGACCTGAAACCATCAAATTACTAGAGGAAAACATAACAGAACCGCTATAAAATATTGGTCTTTGCATAACCAAAGCAGTGAATCTAATTTTTATACAGTGGACTTTGGTTTTTATGAATGAATGATTGAGTTCAACAGTATCATGTCTGTAATATCTACTCCCTGGTATTTAGTAAATCTTCATCTGTGGTAAACAGATTTCTTTTCTTGGAAAAACAAATTTATAGAAAGGAGAGACAGAAAAGAAAGATCTTCCATTCTCTGGTTCACTCCTCAAATGGCTCAACGGCTGGAACTGAACCAATCCAAGACCAGGAGCCAGGAGTTTCTTCCGAGTCTCCCACATGGGTGCAGGGTCCCAGTGATTAAGATCAAATTCAGTTGTGGAATAAGTTTATATGGGTGTCAGCAGGATGGAGTGGGTTAAGGCCCCACTCCATTACCCCATAACGGAGTGCTAGTTTGAGATCCAGTTGCTCTGTTTTAATCCAGCTCCTTGCTAATGCACCTAGGAAAGAACAAGATGGATCAAAACTTGGGTCCTTCACATCCATGTGGGAGACCCAAATGGAGTCCCTGGTTCCAGGCTCAAGCCTGGCTAACCATTTCAGTCAGTTGGGGCGTGAAACATTACATACAAGGACTCTCCCTCTTTCTGTCACCCTGCCTTTCAAATAAATAAATCTTTTTTTAAAAGTTCATACAGTCCTACACCTGGGACAAAGCTTAGTGTTCCAACTATTCTACGGCTCTCAGCTACAAAGCTACACCTAACAACCACTTTCCCTTCTTTCCCTGTCTGTCATCATTACCAAAGTTTATCACCAACAGGGTGATGGCATCTGTTGACACAACGCTCAATTACAGTAAATCAAAAACGAATGATCTAGTGTGTCCAGAAGTAAGAACTTGCTTACTTTTCTTTACTTACTTGCTCACCTTCTTAAATCCATAGTTCTTCTACTATCTCCCCCTAGGGATTACTTTTTTAATTTAAAGAAGTAAACCCCAAAAGGACAAACTGTGGACCTGGTGCTGGCTCAGTGGCTAAATCCTCACCTTGCACACATCGGGATCCCATATGAATGCCGGTTTGTGTCCAAGCTTCTCTATTTCCTGTCCAGCTCCTGAGTGAGGCCTAGGAAAGCAGGAGAGGATGGTCCAAACCCTGGGACCCTGCACTAATGTGGGAGACTCGGAAGAAACTCCTGGCTCCTGGTCTTGGATTGGTTCAGTTCCAGCCATTGAGCCATTTGAGGAGTGAACCAGAGAATGGAAGATCTTTCTTTTCTGTCTCTCCTTTCTATAAATTTTTTTTTCCAAGAAAAGAAATCTTAAAAAAATCTTAAGAAAAAAAAAAAAAAGAACTATTGATCTATTTCACCAATGAATATTTCCACAATTTTTTTGAGACAGATTTTTGGAAAATAGGCTGTATTTTATTGACTTAAACACAATTAATATTTCAGTGTATTAGTATTAGGTATTGAGCCAGCAAAGCAAATCTGGTCCTTAATACAACCTACAAAGTAGGCATTTTCCTCCCACTTAGCAAGTAAGGTTAAGGGAGGCTTGAAGTGAAAGCCCGATTTAATTGGTGTCAAAATAAACCTCACAGGCAGGTCTTCTCAGTCTAAAGCCAGCGCATTTTTCATTCTACCAAGTTGCCTCCAGATCTGTTCTGGACTATTCTTAACTAAGTTACCAAGAAAGACCAACTGGGGCCAGCAGGACAGAGGCGCATCCTGGTCATCCTTACTGGGGAGAAGAAACTATAACAAAAAAATAAATGGAAAATAGGGAAAAGACAGTGGCAGGGAGCACCTGCTACAGCACAGAAGGAAGACCTACAGCAGTGACTGATAATTGAGGCAGAAACTTGAAGTCAGCTTGTAGCCCCAGGGATAACCAGGCACAGAAAAGCAGCAAATGTACTGGCACTGGGAGCAGCCTCGGCATGTGCTCCAAACACTGCAGAAATGAGTTCAGACTTTGCATGGAGCAGGGTATTGAAAACGAACTTAGAGAAGCAGTTAGGGCTCCAGTCTTGCAGGCCTAGCAGATCTTGGTAAGACTAGATTTTGCTTCAGATGCCATGAGAAACTGTTGGGGATTTGTGTACAGGAATGAGCCATATCTCCTTTGTGGCCACAGTGAGACTGCACTTAAAAAAAAAAATCTTCCGCCCAGTTCCTGTGTAGGACAACCATGTGGCCTGGGATCCTGTTAGGCCTGGATTTTGGTCAAGCCCTGATCCTGGAAGAATGGAAGAAATGGAAGCTGCAGCAGAGCTTAAGAAGAGAATGTTGCATGGGAACAGGGTCGCGGTTGGTAACAGAAGCAGAATTTTTACCTTTTCTTCACAAAAGTTCTTACAGGTTGACCTTTGCAGGTGAACACCAGCAGAGGGTGCCACAAACCTCCAGCAACGGATTTGCCCTTGTCATCTAGGTATAGCATAGACCGGGAATGCCTGTCTTGAACAAAGCGTGCTTGAACATAGCAGGATCACCTGGCTTGTCATAGCAGGCACATTTGCTAGACCCTACTTCACAGCTGAGAACAATTGCATTTGTAGTGGGTTGCTATGTGATAGCAGGGCTTCCACTGGGCTGGTTCTCTAACAGTAGGTGACCCATATCACTGCTGAACCTCCCAACATCCCTGCGTCTTGAGACCCCATTCCCCAAACACATTTCAGAACGTGGTGGCAATGTAGGAATCTTCAGCATCCAAAGCTTTCCAGATCTTTTCCCTTCCTTCTTAGATGGTTGTGAAACTTGAAGTTGTGAATGGTGATTACTATAGGTATCTTGTTAGCTTGTTTGATCCCCATTCCATCTTTTTAGTTTCCAGTTGTACACTTGAACAAATAGAAGCACAGTTTGTGGAAGTTGCCTATTATCCTGTGACATTGCCAAACTTGTGCATTGGTTCTTTTATTTTTTTATTATTTTTTTTTTTAAGATTTCTTTATTGGAAAGTCAGATATACAGAGAGGAGAAGAGGCAGAGAGGAAGAACTTCTATCTGATGATTCACTCCCCAAGTGAGCGCAATGGCTGATGCTATGCCGATCCGAAGCCAGGATCCAGGAACTTCTTCCGGGTCTCCCACATGGGTGCAGGGTCCCAAAGCCTTGGACCGTCCTCGACTGCTTTCCCAGGCCACAGCAGGGAGTTGGATGGGAAGTGGAGCTGCCGGGATTAGAACCAGTGCCCATATGGGATCCCGCCGCGTTCAAGGTGAGGACTTTAGCCACTAGGCCACACCGCCAGGCTTGCATTAGTTCTTTAGGATTGTTTACCTAATTCAGAGAATCACATCATTTGTGAATAGGAACTGTTTTATCATTCCCACTTGCTGTCTTGAATGCCTGTTCCTCTGACTTTCAGAACTAGATCTGTTGTCCACATCCTGTCATGATATTCAGAAGCAGATGCGGTACACTAGTTCCCAAAACAGCTTGACAGTGGTCTGAATCTCAGCAAAGACCACTATGTTCACATAGGGCAGAAACATTCAAAATGACGAAACTGTTGGCCCTGAGATAAGTAAGACTGCGCCTTATTAAATAGTTTTTTATCAACCAACACTAAGGAATAGAGCATCCCTCCTTCCATGAGCACAATCCTGCCAGCCAGAGCCAGGAGTTACTTGAGAGGGTCAAGAAGTTGAGTTGTGGCATCCTCGGGGACTTGGTAGAGGTGGAAGTCGCCCAGCCCATTGAGTAGCTCAATGAATACAGCAGGTTGAGCGGCTCTAACAGAGGAGGCAGCAGGAAGCTGAGCTTGCTCTTTTGCCTGAGCAGTCATGGAGTGGTAGTCCATCTGGAGTGGGCAGTGGGATGGGAGCAAAGTAGTGTGCGGCCCCTCTGCTTATGCACTGGGCACTGGCCTCTGTGGCCCACTCTTTTCCACCTCTGTGGCCAGTTCACTCAGCTCTCATCTACACAGCTTCATCCTTTCCTCTGCGTCTGAACTTGCAGATAGCCAGTCTTCTCAAGGAAAAGGCCAGCATGTCTAAAATGCCTGACATCTTAATTGCGCTAGATGTAGGGTAGTATGTTTTCGAATATTTCGAATTTGTACTGCCTTTGGCCTCACCCCTGCTGAGATCCTTCAGAAAACCTTGTGTGACAGAAATGGCTGGCACCCTAAGGCAGCATCCTGCTAAGGGGCTTGGGCAGCTGCAGGGGAGAGACTGGTGTTCTGTCTCCTGGTTGTAATATAAAGGGAGTGTAAGCAAAGGTCCAAACCAGTTTTTCTCGACTTCCTCTTTTGATCTAATGGATGCTAATGGTAGAACGGCAGCACAGAATAGTGGCTTAAGGACATGGACCTTGTCACCAACTGCCTAATTGGAGTGCTGGCCCCTCCACTTTCTAGCTGTGTGACATTTGGATATTACTCAACCTGTCTGAGTTTTGAGGTAGTAATATTATTTATTTTCATATAATGTTAAACAGATTTAATACCCCGTATTTGAAATACTTGATACAGGAAGTTTTCCAAATATCAGCGTTATTCTGGTTTTGGAATATTTTCATGAACTTCACTGGTTGCACGTTCATCTGAAAACTGCAACTCATTCTGAGTGTCATGTCAGTGCCTAGAGCACTGCAGATGTTGGAGCTCCTGGGACTTTCAGACTTTGAGTCATGGATACTCAATCATAGTCAAACCAGGATATAAAACAATGCCTGTGACTTAGTGCAGTAGCCTATTGGCTAAAGTCTTCACTTTACATGTTCTGGGATCCTGTATGAGCACTGGTTCATGTCCCAGCTATTCTACTTCCTATCCAGCTCCCTGCATATGGCCTGGGAAAGCAATTGAGGATGGCCCAAAGCCTTGAGACCCTGCACCCGAGTGGGAGACCTGGGAGAAGCTCCTGGCTCCTGGCTTTGGATCAACTCAGCCCCAGCTGCTGTGGCTACTTGGGGGAGTGAACCAGCAGATGGAAGATCTTGCTATCTCTCCTTCTCTCTGACTTTCCAGTTGGAAAAAAAAAAAAAAGGAAGGTAAAGGTAAATAGACTTCCTGTGATGAGGAACTTTGCTTTAGTGTAAATGACTATTCCCCTGAGGAAATACTATACCTGGCCCAACACATACACCTCTAATAATGTTTCAATTATGAAATCACAAATGTAGCGGCTGGCATTGTTGTCCTATATTACCTTAAGCCATGTCCTGGAACCTCAGCATCCCATAAAAGGAGCAACTTGGTTTGAGTTCAGACTGCTCAGGTTCTGGGCCTGGCACAGTGGCCTAGCGGCTAAAGTCTTTGCCTTGAATGCACCGGGATCCCATGTGGATGCCGGTTCTAATCCCAACAGCCCCACTTCCCATCTAACTCCCTGCTTATGGCCTGGGAAAGCAGTCAAGAATGACCTAAAGCCTTGAGATGCTGCACCCATGTGGGAGACCTGGAGGAGGTTCCTGGCTCCTGGCTTTGGATTGGAACAGCACTGGCCATTGGAGTCACTTGGGGAGTGAATCATCAGACGGAGGATCTTTCTCTCTGTCTCTCCTCCTCTCTGTATATCTGACTTTGTGATAAAAATAAATAAATCTTAAAAAAAAAAAAAAGAAGTACTACTCAGGTTCTGATCCAGCTTCCTGTAAATGCACCCAGGAAGTAGTGAAAGATGACCCAAGAACTTGGGTTCAATTAACTGGTAGATGGAAGGTCTCTGTCTCTGTCTGTCTCCTATCTTATTGCAATTCTATATACATATATATATTTTTAAGTGCATCTCTGCGTGTGGCCAAGATGGGTCAAGAAGAACCAGATGTATTCTTCCATTGAATTAATGCCCTTATTTGTCACCATGTACTAAAAATGATACTGCAGATGTTGATGGGCCTAGTACTGAGGGCAGTAAGCTCTTCTCTCCGCTCTGGGCTGGGCACACAAGCGGAGCCATCGTTGGCCATATTTGTTGATTATTTAATGCACGTAATTTCATGAGGGAGGTTAGAAGCTGAGCAGGCTGTGTCTTCAAGATATCCCGATCTGGCCTTAGCTGACCTTTCCAGCCCTTCTTGCCTGTTAATCCCTCTTCCTATAACCTGCTCTCCTGACGTCTCATTCATTATAATTTCTATTCTTGCAGTGTTTTTTGTAATTACAGAACATACCATGCAGTATCACGCCTGAGTATGCTTTCTTCCTCTCCTTGTCTTCCAGAACACATCTTCCATGTTACAGAATCGTTAGGTCTTTGTTTTGCTTCCCAAGTGAATTGACTGCAGTAACCCCGCTTTCCTGCATTTACACAGGTATACCCGCACCCACAGCACTTTCTAATACTTACATCTCTCTTCCGTTCAGGACTGTGAAATTATAGATTGTTAGTTCCTAGCACAATGTCTCACACATTCCCTTTCTTAATAAACGTGTGGGGGAGTGGGGGCTGGCATTTATCCCTAGTGCCTAAGGTGCAGGTTAGGACACCTGTATCCCACCTCCCACTGTGTCAAAGTGGTGGACTTTTGGGGTGTAAACTAACAGACGGAAGCACTTACGTTCTCACTCTCTCTCTTTCCCTCCCCCCTGCCCTCCCTCTTTCCTTTTCTCCCTCTCTGTCTTTCTCTCATTTAAGTTTCTTGTTTTTTTAAAGTGTATTTTTTAAAGTAGAAGAGAGGAAGAGAGGAATGAATGTATCCAAAAGTGAAAATAATAGGGGCAACCCTCACCCCACCTCCTGGCTGGCAGAATAAACCATGTAAAAGCTGAATGTTTCGGGCCCGGCTGCATGGCCTAGCGGCTAAAGTCCTCACCTTGAATGCACCGGGATCCCATGTGGGCGCTGGTTCTGATCCAGGCGGCTCCACTTCCCGTCCAGCTCCCTGCTTGTGGCCTGGGAAGGCAGTCGAGGGCGGCCCAAAGCTTTGGGACCCTGCACCCATATGGGATACCCGGAGGAAGTTCCTGGATCCTGGCTTCGAATCGGCATAGCATCGGCCATTGCGCTCACTTGGGGAATGAATCATCAGATGGAAGTTCTTCCTCTCTGCCTCTTCTCCTCTCTGTATATCTGACTTTCCAATAAATAAATAAATCTTTAAAAAAAAAAAAAAAAGCTTAGTGTTCCCTCTGAGAAATGGGCATGCAATTCCTAACTGCACACTGAGTCATTAACTGGGACTAAACTAATTTAGAGGGAATGGGAGTTAGCATAGTTTATACCATTTATAAGCAGATTTATTAACCAAAAAATACTGTAATATAAGCTAGATAGGTAAACTAGATTGGATATACTCTTGTCTTGTTATTAAAACATTTCTCTTTAGACCTGTACTGAGGAGCAATTTATTAGCATAGTTCCACCAGATTCCAGAAAGTAATAGAACTGAATGTTGAAAAATGTAATTGTACTTTATGACTTGGTCAGACCTACTCTTGTCAGCTGGATCTGGTTGTTCTGAATTAGCAATACTTCAAGTTTTGGGCACTGCAGAGAACAAAATGATTCAAATAGTGTGGCTTTGTAGCTTGACTCATAAAATGGCTGGCGACTCCGAGAAAATGTGTAGTTTGAAGATGAAGGAGGTGTGCCTGGGACACTTCGTCCCCTACGTGTGAACCTTGTGAGCTTAGTGGCTTTTACTTGTGGGAGGCTGTGGCAGCGACCCTGAGCCTTCACTGGCATTTTTCTCAACCTTCTTGTCTTCCAATCCCTCTCCAAGTGCACCAGGAAGACCCCCATCCACCCACACACACATCAACGTGGGACTGTCCTGTGACACAGGGCTTTACATGAATGAAACAGAAAGAAGTCATAGGTGACCTGCTGTTGTAACAAAAAGGGAAAAGATCTTGCCCCACTGCAGACAGTGGCTTAATGCACTGCACTACAATGCCAGCCTCCCGTGCTGTGCTTAACAGGGCTTAAAGAAAGCTGCCTCTGTAAAGGGGCACAGAGCACACCTGTCGTCTTTTTAGCTTTGTTAGGTAGTTTTAAATTCATGTTTCTTGTATGCTTATATAATCTGTACAGATGTATTTTACACTTTATTCTGTATTTTGTATGTAATCATTATATATTTTGTACATAATTATTACGAGAGAAAAAGAGGATATTAGGCATTGTGTCTGTGGTGAGGCTTCTGCCTCTGAGAGGAGCTGACATGAGTGGGAGGAGAGCTTCCACTGCCATCAGGGCAGTGTTGGGCTCCTGGGACAGGATGAAACTTCTGAGCCTGCCCAGGGACCAAGGCACAGCTGGGCATGTGGGCGGATGATTGAGAACTTCCAGTAGCTTCCTCCTGCAAACACCCCAAAACAGGTCACTTTGGAGAGCACCACTGCAGGGCTGTGATTTTCCCTGCCAAGTGAGACTCCTTGGAAAAATCCTAACACTTAGGTGAGCTGATCCCCTGAACCCAACAAGAAAGCACTAGGCAAGAAAATCCAGGTTCTGAATGTCCTAGTTGTGTCTCTTCATTGACACATTGTCTCTCCCCAGCCTTTTCCTTTCCCTTCCTTTGCTTTCATGTCTTTGTCTCTTTGTTGCAATGTCCTGGGTTTGTAACTTTCACTGCTTTAAAAAAAAAAAAAAAAACCTCCAGGTTGTGTGTGTGTGTGTCTTAAAGATTTATTTTATTTGGGCCCAGCTCAATAGCCTAACGGCTAAAGTCCTCGTCTTGCATTCGCTGGGATCCCATATAGGCACTGGCTTTAATCCCAGCAGCCCCACTTCCCATCCAGCTCCCCTGCTTGTGGCCTGGGAAGGCAGTCAAGGATGGCCCAAAGCCTTGGGACCCTGCACCCATATGGGAGACTCAGAAGAAGCTCCTGCCTCCTGGCTTTGGATCGGCTCAGCTTTGACCATTGTGGCTGTTTGGAGAGTGAATCAGCAGACAGAAGATCTTCCTCTCTTTATCTCCCCTTCTCTGTATGTCCAGCTTTCCAATTTAAAAACTTATTTTATTTATTTGAAAGGCAAAGTTATACAGAAAGAGAGATCTTCTATCTTCTGATTCACTCTCCAAATAATTGCAAAAGCCATAGCTGGGCCAATCTGGAGCCAGAAGCCAGGCACTTTTTCTGGGTCTCCCATGTGGGTGGGGGGCCCAAGCAGCTAGGTACATTAGCAGGGAGCTGGATAGGAAATGGAACAGTTGGTCTTGAGCTGGCACCCGTATAGAATGCCAGTACTGCAGGCAGTGGCTTGACTCACTGCACTACAATGCCAGCCTCCCATGTTGTGCTTAACGGGGCTTAAAGAAAGCTGCCTTTGCGAAGAGGCTCAGAGCACACCTGTCGTCTTTTTAGCACTTTGTTAGGCAGTTCTAGATCCATGTTTATTTTTATGTATGTTTATGTAATCTGTACCTGTATATGTTACACTTTACTATGTATTCTGTATATAATTATCCACCTGAATCCGTGGAGGTGGTCAGGTCCCTTATATGAATGGTGTAGTATTTGCACATAATGCAAGCACATCCTCTTATGTACTTCACATCACCCTGATTACCTACAATCCTTTGTAACAGTGTAAATGCTATGTAAATAGCTTCAATACTGCATTGTTTTGGAATGACATGGAGAAAAAGTGTATGTACATGTTCCATATGGAGGCAGTCTTTTCCTTCCATTTCCACCTGTGCTTATTTGAATCCATAGCTGTGGAACAGTCTGGAGGCCTGGTTACATTCCCCCCACCACTGGCTGACTGCACCCGCCTCTACCGCTCTCCTGTCCTTCTCGGAGATGCCCCTTTTCTTCTACAGATGGCCTCATGCAGTGTCGCATCTGAATAAGGCCTGTATCTCAGGCCCTTCAGCAGAGCTCAAAAAGATGAAGTGCAGGTCTGGTGCAGTGGTTCAATTGGCTTATCCTCCTCTGCAAGCATCGGGATCCCATATGGGTACCAGTTCTTGTCCTGCCTGTTGGACTTCCCATCCAGCTCCCTGAGTGTGGCCTGGGAAAATAATGGAAAATAGCCCTATGCCTTGGGACCCAGCAACTTGGTGGGAAGCCCGGAGGAAGCTCCTGGCTTCAGATTGCCCTGGTTACAGTCATTGCAGCCGTTTGCAAAGTGACCCAGTGGATAGAAAACCCTTCTGTCTCTTCTTTCTGGAAGTCTGCCTTTACAATAAAAATAAATCTTAAAAAAAAAAGAAAAAGATGAAAATCACACTCACCTCATGAAGAGTTTATATTGTAATAGAGCAAAGTAGGAGAACCACCACGACTGTAGACAGGCATTCTGCTCAGTGGATGGAGCTTTAACATATCATTTCTTCCTTGTAGGCCTTGAAAGGCAACATTGTGGTCCCTCCTTCTACAGCCTGTTGGTGAACTTCCTTAAGGTGTTGCTGGTGACAACTGAGATTCAAACCTGAGCCATTGTGCTCCAGAGTCTGTGAATTTTATGACTGCACTGGGAGATCTCTTGGCTCAGACCATAAAAAGGCAACTGCCATAAGGGTATTGGGTGCTCCAGGAGGAGTTGGCTGTGTAAAGACTTAATAACCACAACTGGATTGACTATGGGTCTCAGCACAGCACCTTGGAGCAGCAGAGCAGCAGATGCCAAGATGGGATTGGATGTGCATATATCACTGTCTCTCAGATTCTTAACACATACCACTTGGGCTCTAGAAGTTCCATGTAAGGAAATGGGTTGACCTTGTGTAACTGATCACTGAGGTCTCTCTGTGCTTATAAGCTATAGTATTAACTTGAGTGGTCTGTGCTCAGGGAAACTGCACTGGCTTAGAAGGTGAGGTGTAGACTATATTGTGGATGGTTAGAACCTAGTGCATGGATGGCTTCCTCTTGAGGTTTTGGAGTCATGTATTCAAAAGTTGTGCTAATCCAGTGTGGTGTGGAGTGGGGATTGGCACAAGACAATGGCCCTCAAAATCCATCAACAACCAGTTCTAACAGATCTAAACAGCCCTGTCATTGCCCCCAGTCTCCAAACATACTGCTGTACTGTCAGAGTCGAGGAAAACTCACACTGGTGGGAGGAATGGTGGGTCACCCAATATCAAACTTGCCACTCTGTCAGAAATAATGGTTCTTTGTTCCGCTGGCTTTCTCATTAGCTTCAATCTGTACTGAGTGTCCGGCGGCTGCCAGCCAAATTGCCCTTGTGACTTCCTAGGCCTTAGAATGTTCCCTGCCTACCACTCTCAGCCTCCCACACCAACCCCAGAGACACAGGACAGCCATGCAGTAGATGCAGGCAGCCATGGGATGAGGGTCATGGGACAGGTCACTGGGGATCCAGAAGTCAGCTGCCTCCTTCCTATAACCTTCATCTTACAGGCCTAGGCCCTCACAGTCAAATGATTAAAACAATTTGCAAATTAAAAAATGTCACACATAGACCCGATATGGTAGCCTAGCACTTAAAGTTCTCATCTTGAACATGCCAGGATCCCATATGGGTGCCGGTTCTAACCCTGGCGGCCCCACTTCTCATCTAGCTCCCTGCTTCTAGCCTGGGAAAGCAGTTGAAGATGGCCCAAAGCCTTGGGACCCTGCACCCACGTGGGAGACCCGGAAGCATCTCCTGGCTCCTGGCTTCGGATCGGCTCAACTCCGGCCATTGTGGCCACTTCTGGAGTGAACCAATGGGCAGAAGCTCTTTCTCTGTATCTCCTCCTCTCTGTATATTTGCCTTTCAAATAAATAAATAAATAAATAAATAAATAAATTTCATATCCCATTGATGGAAATCAGTGTATAACATAAAGAAAAAAATGAAAACTTTTAACATTGCCAGCAAATATATAACGAATGTAAAATGGCAGTCTTTTTACACTTAAATTGGATATTTAACTGTGTACCAGTTATGCTATCTTCTCTTCAGATTTAAAACCAGTGTGCTGATTTTTTTTAAAAGATTTTTTTTTATTGGAAAGGCAGATATACAGAGAGGAGAAACGGAGAGGAAGATCTTCCATCTGATGGTTCACACCCCAAGTGGCTGCAATGGCTGGAGCTGAGCCAATCCGAAGCCAGGAGCCTCCTTCTGGTCTCCCTCACAGGTACAGGGTCCCAAAGTCTTGGGCTGTCCTCGACTGCTTTCCCAGGCCACAAGCAGAGAGCTGGATGGGAAGTGGAGCAGCTAGGATTAGAACCAGCACCCACACGGGATCCTGGCCTGTTCAAGACGAGGACCTTAACCGCTATGCTATCGTGCCGGGCCCCAATATGCTGATTTTTTTTTTTTTTTAAGATTTATTTTTTTATTATTTTTTCATTGGAAAGGTGGATATACAGAGAGGAGAGACAGAGAGGAAGATCTTCCGTCCGATGATTCACTCCCCAAGTGAGCGCAACGGGCCGATACTATGCCGATCCGAAGCCAGGAGCCTCTTCCGGGTCTCCCACGCGGGTGCAGGTTCCCAAAGCCTTGGGCCGTCCTCGACTGCTTTCCCAGGCCACAGGCAGGGAGCTGGAAGGGAAGCGGGGCTGCCGGGATTAGAACCGGCGCCCATATGGGATCCCGGGCGTGCAAGGCGAGGACCTTTAACCACTTGCGCCACCGCGCCGGGCCCTGATTTTTAAAAGAGATTTATTTCTTTATCTTCAGAAAGAAGATTTACAGGAATGCCAACATTTTAAAACTGAATCAACAGATGGGAGATCAGTTTGTTACCTCTGCCTTGCAAATGAACAAATAACTTAGACATTACTACAGATTGCTTACAATGCAGCAGCTGCTGCAGGCAGGGGGGAGCATTAGCATAGACTTGGTTTCGTGGAAAGTGGTTGGTTGTGGGGAAGCTGGGACCAGATGTCCGTCAGCCATTAGCTCTGCAGTGGCATCCAACAGCCAGCCAGCTCCCAGTAGAGCCACAGACTGCTGGCTGGCTGACCTGTCAGAACTTGCGTGCAGGAATGAATCAGGGCTTCTGGGGCCACATTTCCTACAAGCACAGACTCTCCTCCCCTGCTTTACAACCCGAGTGAGCCGTCGTGACTAGGCAGGAATGCTGACCTGGCTAGCCCAGAGGAGGGACAGGTTAGCTGCGGCTTTAGTGTGAGCTGCGCATTGTGTAAGCCACCTAGCCAACCTTCCCTGGGCTCCTACAACCTCTAAGGAAATCAGGGGAAGAGACTTGCTCAGCCTATTGTTGCATGGCTATCAAAGTCCACTTCATCTCATTCAAATTTGTCATGTTATGCATAAGAAAACTCAGGTCTACCTACTATATTACTAAGACATGCTATTGTTTTGGGACCCTACATCTGCTCCGTAAAACTTCAATTTTTTTCTGCTTTCTGTCACTCTAACCAGAGAACTTGGGTGCAGCAGTAGGGCTCAGTCAGCACGAGGCCGCTCATCTGAGCAGACTTGTCTCCCCAAAGCACACAGGGCTCAGCGAGTCAAAGCAGGCATCGGGTCCGGCCCGAGGCGCGTGCTCCACACGGTGCCGGAGAGCTCCAGGCCATCCGCGGCAGGTGCAGTCCCCGCGGCCCGCTCGTCTCTCATGGGCCGCACGAGCGCACGGTGGCCGGACCCGCACCAACGACGAACCCGGCTCCCGGAGGTGTACGTGCCCCGAGCAGCGCGCGCCCGTCGCCCCGCCCCTCCGTGACGCGCTCGCGAGCCCCCGCCCGCCAGGGCCCCCATGGCACCGCCCCCGCCGCTCCTCGCCCTCCTCGCCTCTGGGGTGCCCTGGTCGCTGCCTGATCCGAGCGAGGACCGACGGGCCGGGTCCGCGGGGCTCCCGCCGACCGATAGCAGCAGCCCACCGCGGCTGGCAAGGGGACCTGAGGCTCCAGAGGCCGCTCCGGAGCAGTCGGAGCGGGCGGTCGGTGGCGCTGCGGACACAGGCGCGGCGGACAGCCGCTGGGGCCGCGGCGGGGTCCTGGCTGCGGGAGGACGAGGTTGCGGCGGGCGGAACGGTGTCTCCTTCACTTCGCCCTCCAGCCGCGGAGCTGCTGCCCTATCCCCGAGCGAACCGCGCCGCCTCAGCTGCGAGCCCAGCGGCGGCAGCAGCCCCCTCCCCCGTCAGAAGACCACCAGGTACCGGGCCCGTGCTCGCTGCCCGCCGACCAGGGGCTGAGGCCGCGGCAGCCAAACCCGGGAAGGCCTGAGTGGCTTCGGGGTCGACCCCGAGTCCCTAAGATGGCCGCGCTGCCCCGCGGGCCCTCGCCCCTCAGTGACCGAGACTCCCCGCGGGCCCTGCGACCGGTCAGGACGCCCCGTTGACCGTCCCCCCTTCTTGTCCCTCCCGCAGATCACCACTTCCCGCGGCCTCGCCATGGCGACCTACGGACAGGGCTGCCCGCGGCGTAAGTAGAGCAGGGCTGTCCGCGGGTCCCCTAGCACAGCTCCCTTCCCCTCCGGTCGGCCCCTGGGGCTGTGGGGTGGGGACCGGGCCCCGGGAGCTCTGCCTTCCCCCTTCCGCTTTTGGTCGCTCCTTGGACGAGAAGTCCACAGCACCGGGCCGTGGGTTTGTCGGATGCCGCCCGAGGAGGCTCGGAGCAGCCGTGTTTTGTATTTTTTGAGAGGAGTCGTCCCCCCGGAGCGAACGCAAGGTCATTGCATGTGCCCGGAAGGGCGTGGACGGCCCCTGGAATGAATGGGCCGGTGGCGGGAGAGCCCTGCCGGCTCAGCCCTGAGGCCGCGTGGCCAGGAGCCCCGGTGTCTGGTGGACGCGGACGTGTGGGTGAAGTGCGGATGGCTGGCTTTTCCCTCCCAAGTCCCCTTTCCTTCCGCCTCCTGTGTGGTGTTGGCGTGGACCTCTGGGGGAGGCGTACCCGTGCTGACCTGGGCATGTCCCAGCAATCTGGTTTACAGCTGCACACGTACTGTCTGCTTTGAGCAGGTTTCATCTTAGATAGCGAGACTGTAGACTGTGAATTTAGCAATAGACGGTGTTTCGTTGTTTTGGGAAGGAATTTCTCAACTTTGTATATCCGCTTGCCCATAGTTATCCGTTTTAGGAATAAGCTTTGTGGGCCATCTCTGCTCCACGGCAGAGCTGTGCTGCCAAGCCTGGTGTCCTCAGAAACGCGTTTTCACCAAGCCAGATGGCTTGACTCTATTAAGGTCAATGCTGGGTTGTTGGATGCAGTGTGGCTGAACCTAAATGTTGACCCAGGATCTTTTCCCCAGCAGCAATGTGTATCCCTCCGTCCTACGCTGATCTCGGCAAAGCTGCCAGAGACATTTTCAACAAAGGATTTGGTAAGAATTCTTTATTTATCTTTAGTTTTAGCTCTCAAATGAAAAAGTGTTGGGATTACTCAGGAAAAAAAAAAAAATGAAGTGGTTTCTTCAACTGTCAACAGCTTGCTGCATGAATTCTTTTATTAGCTACATCCTCCTTAGCCTCAATTTCCCACAATGTTTCTGAGTAGTTCTAAGCAGCAGCTTGTTTTACCTCCTTCGGTGATGGCTTATGGTTGAGTGGAGTGATGAAGTGTTGTCAAAGGGTGGTGGGCTGTTTCAGGTAACTTGGGGTTTCTTCAGGTGAATTTTTATTTATACTTGCTCTCCCTTTTAGGTTAGGGGAGCTATCCCTCTGGAATATAAGCTCTGAATGTCTGTCATGATGTTAGTGGCTGTTTTGAGATTTAAATCAAATTGGTTTTCTAACCTGAAATTAAGTTAAAAATTGTTTGATGGTGGATTTTCTTGTGTCAATACAAAACACTTGGCAAAAGCAGTACAGAGTTATTCTGTCCTTGGTGAGTTTACATGCAATAAATTGTGTTTAAATATATATATATATTTTTTTAAGATTTATTTGTTTATTGGAAAGTCAGATACAGAGAGGAGGAGAGACAGAGAGGAAAGATCTTCCATCTGATGGTACACTCCCCAAGTGAGCGCAACGGACAGTGCTGTGCCAATCCAAAGCCAGGATCCAGGATCCAGGAACTTCTTCCAGGTCTCCCACGCGGGTGCAGGGTCCCAAGGCTTTGGGCCATCCTCGACTGCTTTCCCAGGCCACAAGCAGAGAGCTGGATGGGAGGTGGAGCTGCCAGGATTAGAACTGGCGCCCAGATGGGATCCCAGCGTGTTCAAGGCGAGGACTTTAGCTGCTAGGCCATGCTGCTGGGCCCTAAATATGGTTTTTTAAAATCCCCTTCTCAGTATGAATTTTCCCGCAAGTGTTGTGGAGTCTTGGTGTGCATCTAGTGTTCAGAAGGATCATCTTGGTGGCTTTCTCTGCTTGCAGGTTTTGGGTTGGTGAAGCTGGATGTGAAGACCAAGTCCTGCAGCGGTGTGGTGAGTGTTAGCTCTCATCGAGTTCTTGAGTACCCAGTTGTGTGTGAATTTTCCAACCCACAAGAAGATCCTCACTGCACAATGTCTACTTGTTTGATCTTTTGAGAGATGAAAGTTAGTTGAAGCAGTCTGTGCAATGTACATGTTCTAGCAGTCCTGCACTTTTTTTTTTAGATTGGTTTGGGGTGAATGTAATGTGTTTATCAGAATGCTGTCTTGTTTTATAGAAATTGTTGCTGTATTGGTTAAAAGTGGTTTTTATTAAAACTAATGCTGTAGCCTTTACTGCCTAGACTTACTGAGTTGTAGGATTTTTATTGAACACTGTCATTTCTGCTTTTTGCTCAAAGGATGCCAAGAGTTTAGTTAGGGTTGAGTGACTGTGTTTGGTCAAGTTAACAGTTATGGAACAGTGGTAAACTCCAAACTAGGCTTAGTCAAATAATTGCATCAACTGTGATTTTTGGTTCGTGATCTGAAATCTATTGGAAAGAAAGTGCTTCTTGTGGATGAGGTTGGAGAGAAGTTTATAAAAAGTGGGAATCTTGAAGGTTACAGAGGACTAATGTAAGGACTCCGGGAGTCACCAGTAACATTTGACATGAATTATGGAGGTGCTTGTTTCACCCCAGAAGGTAGAAGGCAAAATCTGTGATGCTGAGTGAAGGGGCTTGGCTCCCCAGGGATGTCCTGGAGCTCATTTCCTGATTTTACAGGGTGACACGACTTTGTTGAGGGGCCTCAGCTTTGGGGCTGTCCATCCCAGGGCTTTATTGATAGCAGTGGGTGGGGCTTGAAAGTGTATTCATTGGTGTCACTGAGGATTAAAAATAGCTGCTCATATACACAAGCAGCTTCAAACTGCCTGCTACAAGAATGTGCCCCAAAGTGTTTGTGGTGCTTTTCTTTTGTAGAGCACATAAAAATGTGCAGAGTCTTTGCTGTCATCGACGTTTAGTCTCCCTGCAGTACCTTTGTTCATTGCTTTGAGGCGGTAGATTCCCCCAAAATGGTTTCCTTGGTGTTTTTCCATGTACGTGAACCCCAAACTGGACACCAGAGCTCCTTATTTTATATCCATTGTTTGTGGTTTTTAGTGAACATTGAGTGCCAAATTTTGACTTCAGAAGATTGTAAAACTTCAGGATTTGAGGTTTTTTTAATTCAAGCTTTTTTGGGGGGGGGGCTGTATAGTTAACACAAGTTGTTTTTTTTTTTTCTTTCTTTCTCTCTTTTTTCATGAAGAACAACTGGCCTTTGCCCCATGGTAATTTTTGATAGCTCCTTACTTGGAAGGGTCACAGTTTCTGATGGAAGTCTTGATTATGTTAGATCAACTGTGCTCAGATGGGGTTTCCGTTGGGTTGATGCAGAGCCATCAATGGTAGACAAATTGGGGATCAGGAACTTCAGAGAACTTCTTAATGTTTCAACATGGAAGATTTCAGTTGCCTGCCTCTTGATAGAGCTATGTAAGATTATTAGATTTAAAAAAAAAAAACATTTAGGTAGGTCTCCATGGTATTTGTTTTCAGGGGTGTGCTGTTGGGAATTAACCAGATAATTATACTTGGGATGAACGTGATTATAAAATGTACCTCATGTTCATCCTTCTGTTTGATTATTTTTTTTCTAGTGATATCTGCTAACATAATGAAGATTACATAGAGAAATATAAGCCATCTATACTTTTTTTTTTTTTAAGAAAAAGAATGCTTAAGATGGTTGGAAATTTGGGAGTGAACCAGTAGATGGAAGATCTATCTCCTGAAAATCTGCCTTCCAATAAGAAAAAAAAAAATCTTAAAAAAAAAAAAGGCTGGTGGCTGAACATTCCCCTTTTTCCACACGGGTGGTAGGGGTCCAGTAAGACGGGCCTGCCCACTGCTGTCCAGGTGTGCATTGGCAGGAGATTGGGATCAGGAACTAGAGCTGTATCCAGCCGGCATGCTCCAGCGTCGCGCCTGGCTTAGCTGCTGCGCTGACTGCGGTCTGCTGCCCCTACTGCTTTTGAGTCCCAGATTGGTTTAACAGGCAACTTTAAAAAAATGATTTATTATTTATTTTTATCATAAAGTCAGATATACAGAGAGAAGGAGAGACAGAGAAAGATCTTCTGTCCGATGATTCACTCCCTAAGTGAGTGCAACGGCAGGTACTGCGCCAAACCAAAGCTAGTAGCCAGGAGCTCTTCCAGGTCTCCCATGCTGGTGCAGAGTCCCAAAGCTTTGGGCTGTCCTCGACTGCTTTCCCAGGCCACAGGCAGGGAGTTGGATGGGAAGTGAGGCTGCCGGGGTTAGAACCGGTGTCCATATGGGATCTTGGTGCGTTCAAGGGAAGAAATTTAGATGCTAGGCCACTGTGCCGGGCCCAACAGGTGACTCCTTACAAGGTGGACAGCTTGTTATTCATTGAAGAATTAGCTAGAGGTTAATTTATGGTCTGTTGGTTGGAAATGTTAGCTGTAATATGGCATTCGGTTATTTGCAAGCTAATGTGTCATTCTTGTGTACTTACAGAGCAGCATGGTGCAGAGGGTTGTGAGTGTTCAGACGCTAGGAAAAGGGCTAGTGAAATCATAAATATGTGTGTATGTTAGGCAGTAGATTCTTCTAGGCTTTTGGGAAGATTTGTGAAGATATTTTACTGTCTTGATAGGAATTTTCAACATCTGGTTCATCGAATACAGATACCGGTAAAGTTACTGGGACCTTGGAGACCAAATATAAATGGTGTGAGTATGGCCTCACTTTCACAGAAAAATGGAACACTGATAACACCCTGGGAACAGAAATTGCAATTGAAGACCAGGTAACATTTCAACAACATGGTTTGTTATTTTTAGTTTTGTATTTTGAAAAGGACATAAAGGTTGAATATAAATTTCTTTCTTTCAATATAGATTTGTCAAGGCTTGAAACTGACGTTTGATACTACCTTTTCACCGAACACGGGGTAAACATGGCTATTTTTTCTGTGTTAGGTTTCAGAGCATTCCTCATTTGTGTGTTTAGGGAAAGATACACATTCACTGTTTGAGAGCCTCCTTAGCTGCCTTGTGGAGGATGTCCCTGCTTTTGGGACACTGGTGGTGTTATTGGCATGCCTTCAAATATTTGCTTCTTTTCATTGTGTAATTAACATGTTTCTAAGAGGCTTTTGTGACTGCCAGTTCTGTGAGCAGTCTTCTGTGATGATAGTGGTCCAGTTACCCCAGGTGCCCTGTTTAGTTCAGCTCTGTGATTGTGTAGTTATATTGCTGTATGTTAAGAATTTGTTTTATGCCTTCTTTGCAAAAGTTAGCATGTGTAAATCTTTTTCTAGTGTCAGTTTATAAACTGCTCTGTTTTATCCTCTAGAAAGAAGAGTGGTAAAATCAAATCCTCTTACAAGAGGGAATGTATAAACCTTGGTTGTGATGTCGACTTTGATTTTGCTGGCCCTGCAATCCATGGCTCGGCCGTCTTTGGTTACGAGGGCTGGCTTGCTGGGTACCAAATGACCTTTGACAGTGCCAAATCAAAGCTGACGAGAAATAACTTTGCAGTGGGCTACCGGACTGGGGACTTCCAGCTACACACTAATGTGTAAGTGTTTTTATCCTCGGCTATTGTGATGTAGACCTACAGAGAATAGTTTTAATGTCACTTGTCACCTACTAATCTAAATTTAACCTAAAGATATTAACAATTGTATATGTATTTCCTCTTGGCCATCTCTAAGGTACCCCTCAAAAACACAGTTTTAAAAAAGTCACATTTGGTGCTAAGACATTAAATGTTCATGTAGAACTCTGTTTTCTGAAGAAGCAGTAAAAACTGGCAGGCTGCTTTGAGTTCATTCGGTGCATTCATTTGATTTATTGACCTGTGGCTTATAGGGTGCTGATTGTCTAAAATATATGGTGTTTCAACCTAACTTTCGGTAGGTAGGTGTGTGGAAAGGGATTAAAAAGTCTCCATTATAAAAATACTGTAACAAGTACAAAGGAGAAAACCAACATTTCCATGGATAGATAAACTGTGCTACTGTCTGGTTTGTGTGTGTGTGTGTTCAAGTATACATATACAGCACGTATACCAAAGCTTGTCTTCACAATCTTTTCTCCCTTTTCAGTACATACTACTATAGTATTACCCATTTTACAGCATGATTTATATGTGTGTGGTGACTTCTGGATGGTTGTGTGCTGATTTATTTGACCGCTTCCTGTATTGGAAATAAGTTGAGGAAAAGATATCTTAAATTTGTTTTTGTTTTTTAATTTAAAACAAATTAACTTTATGGTTTTGATAGAAAAGTTAAAACCCAACGTGAATCATAGAATGCTTCAGTAATAATAACTTGAGGTGTTACATGGCCTATTCTAGATTTACTAATGTAAAATATCTTACAGCAATGATGGGACAGAATTTGGAGGATCAATTTATCAGAAAGTATGTGAGGATCTTGACACTTCAGTAAACCTCGCTTGGACATCAGGTACCAACTGCACTCGCTTTGGCATCGCAGCTAAGTATCAGCTGGACCCCACTGCCTCCATTTCGGTGAGTGCTCGTCTGTATCTTTTGGGTCTGCTGAACTGTGTTGGAAGTTTGAAATCTGATTCACAGAATCTCCAGTTTGCTTTTGGATTAGAATCTATAATGCTGCTTTTTCTTTTTTACAAAAAGAATATGTATTTAATGAAAGAGTTAAAGACAGTCTTCTGTCTGCTGGTGCACTCCCCAAGTGGGCACAACAGTTGCAGCTAGGCCGGTCCAAAACCAGGAACCAGGAGTTTCTTCCTAGCCTCACATCTGGGCCGTCTTCCATTGCTTTCTCGGGCACTGCAACTGGGAGCGCTGTTGGAAGTGGAGTAGTTGGGATTCAAACCTGTGTTCCTGTGGAGTGCCAGCCATCACTGCAGGTGGTAGCTTTGCATGATACGCCCCTGCTGGCCCCAGTGCTGCTGCTTCTGTGAAGACATTCTTAGAGATTTGATTCCCAAGCACTAGGCCACGGGAATTTAAAGTTTCTGGATAAGTATTGATAACCCTACACCCCAAGGCCATCTGTGCACAGAATAGCCAGGGCTTTGGACCCTGAGCAGTTCTGTTTTGAGGAATAATATTACTGAAATTACTGTTTTAATCTCTTTTTATGGTTTATGGAATATCTAGTCTGAGAAGATCATGGATACATGATCTTCATTTGGCAGGAGGAGAGAGAAAGGTTGGGGAGAGAAGGAACTTTGACTACTGCTTGTGAGGCAGAGGGAGCACACAGAATCGGGCCTGCCCTCCTTGGGTTTGCCTTGTCTGAGGTGACCAGTTTATCTGCTTTGCCAGGAACTGTCTTCGGGCTGGTCACCTACCTCCTTCGCAGTCCCAGGTGTGCCGGCAAGATTGACCATACTAGTCTTGTCCTACATTCTTGCTGCTGTTTATTCCTGTGTCGTAAAGGATTAAGGCTGTAGAAGGGCTGGCTTTAATTTCAGACAGGTCAGCAGCTGTTCTTGTGTGTCAGTTACTTCCAGGCCAGGAACTGTATGTACTGGGAGTGAAAGAAAGCCAAACCATCCATGGGTTATTTCTGTAACATAAAGTACTCTTCAACTGAGAACAGTAAGTGTTGATAAGCAGTTAAGTTTTTGCTGCTTATCCATTTTTTAAAAAAAGATGTATTTTGTTTTTTAATTGGAAAGGCAGATATACAGAGAGGAGAGACAGAGGAAGATCTTCACTCACTGTTTCACTCCCCAAGTGAGTGCAGGGTCCCAAGGCTTTGGGCTGTCCTGGACTGCTTTCCAAGGCCACAAGCAGGGAGCTGGATGGGAAGCGGAGCTGCTGGGATATAAACCTGTGCCCATATGGCATCCTGGCAGATGCAAGGCGAGGATTTAGCCACTAGGCTACTGCACCAGGCCCTGCTTGTTAAGATTGATCTTTAGCACAATTGTAACCATAAAGAACAAAAAGTACCCAGAACCACTTTTTCCATTGGTAAAGTGGTGATTGACTTATTTTTCTCTGCTGTTTTTAGCAATAAAAACTTGAGGTTTCTACAGCACATTATTCTGATAATTAAATGACTGTTTTCTTGAAATAGATGTCTTCTTTCTATTTAAAAAAGTATTTTTATTGGAAGGGTAGATTTACAGTGACCAGGAAAGACAGAGAAAGGTATTTCAACTATTGGTTCATTCCCCAAGTGGCTGCAAAAACCAGAGCTGAGCAGGTCTGAAGTCAGGAGCTGCCTCCAAATCTCCCCTGTATATATACCTGACTTGGGCCATCCTCCACTGCTTTGCCAGACCACAGACAGGGAGCTACAAGGGAAATGGAGCAACCTGGACATGAAGCTGCATCCATATGGAATGCTGGCGGAAGATTAGCCAATTGAGCCATTACACCAAGCCTGGTACCCCACATTTAATGCCAACCAGTAGAAGTGTCTCCCAGCTACCTACCGGTAGTTCAGAATTTAAAACAGGAAGGCAGCATGGGATCCATGTGCCATTGTAAAATCACTAAATGTTTTTCACTGGATTGTACTATCTGATATGTAACATTAGATTACTTCTACATCTTTTTTGCTCTTAGAGGCTATTTGATAACTCTACTGTTATCTACAGAATGAGCAGCCACTTGACTAGGCAGCTAGGTCCTGGAGATGGGGGTAACATAGCCCCTTTTATAACCAGAAACCTCTGGTGTGACATGATGGTGTTTTTGGTGATAGGAAACCAAATTAGAAGGAGATTATATTTACTGTTTTGTGTGTGTGTGTGTGTGTAGTTTCTGCTAACCCATAAAGGTCTTTGATTAAATGGTACAATATTGAGCAAGGATGACAGGGCCTGGATTGTTACATAATTATTGGTGAATCCTCTCCAGCACAGTGTGGCAGCTCAAGGGAGTGGTGAGGACGTTTGTCGTCTGGTGGTAGTATTCCTGGTGTTCAGTCTGGGGGCAACTCTAATGAAAAAACTGTGCTGTGTGAGACTGGAGTGATTGGGCTGCGTGCTGGACGGACAGGTTGGGATCAGTGGCCCCATCCCACTGTATGTAAAGAATGGTACTTAATCATCCTTTGTGGCAATTCTATTGTAAATTGAATTCATGAGATTTGGTGGCACCTGCTTTTTGTTTGGCCTAGTATTTGATACTCAGTTTCACTGTCATGTGAATTTTAAAAACTGAACAGTTTATTTTATAATAATTACATGATAGGAAAGTCTACAAGGACTTAGTCTCTTAAAAAAAATTAATTGTCGTTTTTGAATTTTATCTTAGGCAAAAGTCAACAATTCTAGTTTAATTGGAGTGGGCTACACTCAGACTTTGAGGCCTGGTAAGTGCTTTTGATAAAACAGGATTGTTTTGATACTTTCGAATGACATACCTTATTTTGTAGACCTTTCAACCATATAGAAAAATATTATATATGTAATACTTATTAGAGAAGACAGAGCTCTTCCAGTGGATCACTGCTCAGATGCCTACAATGACTAGAGCTGGGCCAGCCTGGAGCTCCTTCAGCTCTCCCACGTGGTGCCCATGTCCATCTGCTGCTGCTTTCCCAGACACGTTAGCAGAGAGCTGGGCTGAAAGTGGAGCAGCTTGGACTCGAGTCAGCCCCCATGTGGGATGGCGGTAGTCCAGGTGGAGGTCTAACTTACTGTGCTGTGTTTTGTGTTAACCACTTTCCGTAACATTTTAAAAAATCTTACAGCACATCTCAAACCTCAGTGTGCATATGAAATTACCTTGGCAGTCTTGGTCCAGGGTAAATTATTGTTGCCTCCGGATCTGGGCTGGAGGTTGTAGTTCTCAGAGCTGCTTGGTGATGCCAGTGTTGGCTTGCATGGTTTGACTCTCAAGTACCATAGACTTTGTTCCACTGCCAAATTGGAGGTTTTTTTTCCCCCCCAAAACCTGATATTAAAGCTCAGGAAAAAGTTAAAAGTGTGGTACAAATGAAAATCATGTGGACACAGCAACCCTGGTGTGTGTAGCCTCAGAATATAGGATATTTTACTTCATAATCACAGTATTACTTTTGTCACATCCGAGAAAACCAACACGGATTTAATAATGACCCAACTTGTTATCCTTTATGTAGATTTCCCCATTCATCCCCAGATGTCTTTTTCCCCCTGGGGTACAGTTAAAAATTACAGCTGTCTGCTTCTTGCTCTATTGGGGACTTAAATTACCACTAACATTTTTATGCTCCTAGTACCCACCTTAGGGTAGTTGGTGCTTCAGATTCTTCGCAGTGCCCTCTGGTGGCTGTCACTGGTTAGTCAGTGGAGGAAGGCAGGCTGTGTGGGGATTCGGATTCTGAGTGACGTCTGTCTCATCCTGCTTGTGTGCTGGGTTTACAGGAGTGAAGCTCACGCTGTCTGCTCTGGTCGACGGGAAGAGCATCAATGCTGGAGGCCACAAACTTGGGCTGGCCCTGGAGTTGGAGGCTTAATGCAGCTGAAAGGAACCTCTGGGAATGGATAGCTCAAGATTTGGCCTTAATATATTTCCAATGTGACCAGCAGGCTTTTCTCCCCCCAGGAAGGTGATCAAAACAAAGGATGATCTAAACAAGAGCTGTATTTGAAATATTTAGACAGTTACTTGTTAGCTGGTGTCTAGTTGAATTGGTTATCTGTAGTTACCAGCACTGCAGTGGTGCAGTCACCTATACATTATTTAAATGTATTTAACTGTTAAATGCGCTACCCACCAATAATGAAATAGACCTTTATGAAAACTGTGCAATTGTGTGCATGTTTGTTTTTATGTTCCTTTTAACATTGAGTATTGCCATTGAATGAGATGGATCAGTGGATGTTTTAAGATGAGGTTAAAATTTTTATGTTAAATCCACCCATCATTAGAATTACTTTTGGTATCCAGAACGTTACAAATTATGAATAAAACAAGTGTACATAATTAATGGCTCTAAGTCTTTGCAGAGTTTAGAATTTGCCAGGTAGGATCAGATCTGTCTCCCTGGTATCTAACACTTTATTTTTCTGGTGAGCATTTTGCTCTTTACCAAAATTTGTGTCACAAAGTCCTGTGTGTCCCTAGAATAATTTCATGAGCTTTTAAATTAAGAGTATAATAAAATAAGAAAATACACGCTTTTACATTCTTCAGTTTCTAAGTTTGTGTAAAATCAGTGTATCATTTTTAATCCCAGGAAGAAAGAGAAAGCGTTGGTGCTGACATGTCCCTTACCCTTGCATTGCTGCAGAAAATGAACTAGCCAAATTGTGGTGCAGAGGGAAGTCGAGAAGGCTGCAGACCACGTCAGCAACCCTGTGCGGAGGGCAGAGGCAGGCTGCGTGGGCCTCAGCCTCTGGCCATGGATGATGGGTGTCGCTGTGTGATTTGCATAAAGAGCAGATTTTCTTATGGCAAGAGTTTGACAGCTGTGATCTATGGTTAGAGAAGGCAATAGTAGATCTTGCTGTACAGCCTAAAGGCTCAGAGAATAGAATAGAAAATGGGAAACCTTCAGCTTCATTTGGCCTGTAGTTCCTGACTCCGGTCCCTGCCCCGGTGAGGGAGACCTCGGGCATGCAGGATCCCAGGAGCTGTTGGGATGGCCAGGTGAGTGGGAAACAACCTCTTTGGGTACCTGCTGCAGACGCACATCAGTTCATGGATGCGGCTTTCTAGTCAACCAGCCAAGTCTGGGGTCTGGTTAAATGAAAGCAGCCCTTGGTCGCAGGATGCATAACGAGAGTGAGGAGCAAACCACGCAACTCTGAAACCCAAGGCTGTGGGTAGTGGCAGATGGAGCACATGTGGCCACGGGACCTGCCAGCCTGTCATGCCCTGAGCAGTCCACTGCTGCCCCTTGCTAATTGACTTCCTGTGCTACGACTGGAGGTCATCTCCCTCACTGGAGGTAGCTTATGACTACGGTCTGGGCTCTGGAGGGCGGCCCGGGATGCTGGGTGCTTGCCAGCAACTGGGCTATGTGACTTCTGGCCTTGTTCTTCAGGATCAGCCAGGTACACTTCCACCAGCCAGACCTTGCCAGGTGACCCAGGAATAGGGAAAACCTCCAGTGTGGCGGGTGTCTGGGGTCAGAGTCCAGTGAAGGAAGCAAAACGACTGAAATATGCTGAAGAAAGCGTGGCTCCTTCACTGGAAATCCTGAAGCTTTCTTACATGTTCAAAGTGGTCATGCTGATGGTCTGCCCTCCGGCCAGCCAGTCAAGTGTGGGTCCTTGGCGGTGGCCTGTGTCCCCACTATGAGGTGACAACAGGGCAGATGGCCCTTAGCAATGGACGTGTGCCGTCAGTTCTGTGCTCCCTCCAAGTCACTTCCCGTTTGCCCCGGTTTCAGCCCTCACGCAGCCAGCCCAACTACCACTGAAGGAGACCTGTAGGGGGAACCTTCAGCTGCAACATGGAGTGCAGGAGGCATGCCCGAGGAGCTGGGGGCTGCCCACGGTGTTCCAGGGGTCTGAACTCTTCACCACCTCAAGGCTGCCCGTCACCGCAGCTGCCCGCTCTGGGCCTTCCCAGCACCACACGCAGGCCCAGGCAGTCCCAGCACCGCTTTATTAGACAGCAAGGTCAGTGCCTGTGGTTGCCATGCATTAGGGACCAGCGCTAGATCTTTTTTTTTTTTAAAGATTTATTTTTATTATTTTTTCATTGGAAAGGCGGATATACAGAGAGGAGAGACAGAGAGGAAGATCTTCCATCCGATGATTCACTCCCCAAGTGAGCGCAACGGGCCGATACTATGCCGATCCGAAGCCAGGAGCCTCTTCCGGGTCTCCCTCTTCTGGGTCTCCCCGCGCGGGTGCAGGTTCCCAAAGCTTTGGGCCGTCCTCCACTGCTTTCCCAGGCCACAAGCAGGGAGCTGGAAGGGAAGCGGGGCTGCCGGGATTAGAACCGGCGCCCATATGGGATCCCGGGCGTGCAAGGCGAGGACTTAACCACTTGCGCCACCGCGCCGGGCCCCAGCGCTAGATCTTAAAGGCCAACGTGAGGCCGTCTCCCAGGGGCAGGAGGCTCACGAGGACTCTGACATCCCGTCGGATGCGTTCGTTCAGGTTTCTCACGCATTCAGCTGCCACGTCTCCCTGCCGAGGGTGCAGCACCTCTCCACGCCACAGCACCTGTGGAGGGGCGGAGCCAGTCGGGGGCGGGGCATGCGAGGGGCGGAGCCAGTCGGATGAGACAGGGGGTGGAGTCAGTCTGGGGCTGGGCCAACCTGGGCGGGATGCTGAGGGACGGGGCCAATCGGGGGTGTTGTCAGCCCGGGGCGGGGCATGCAAGAGGCGTGGCCAACCTGGGCGGGCCACGAGAGGGGCGAAGTCGGCACGGGGGCGGGACTGCCCGGAAGGGCGGGACGTGCGGGGGCGTGGCCACCGAGCCTGGGCGCTCTGTCCACTCCGAGTGACGCGGGCAGAAGCCGCCGGGCAGAAGCCGCGGGACCGTCCCACGGGGGTGGCTTCTCCGCGGCCCTCCCTTACGTTAGGGACGGCGAGGACGCCTCCGGGGCGCAGCAGCTGCAGGCTCCGCTCGTAGTAGGCGGCGCAGTTCTCCTTGTCGGCGTCCACGACAGCCACGTCGAAGGTGCCGGCCTCGCCCGCCGCCAGGAGCTCGTCTTGCGGGGGAGGGAGGGGCGGGCGCGGCTGAGTCGGCAGTCCCGGTGGTGGGGAGCGTCCGCCCAGCCCCGGCCGCCCTGCCCCGGCCGCCCAGCCCCGCACGTGGCCTCCCGGCGGCTGCCCGCGTGTCCGGCTCGCGCCCGGGCCCACCCCGCGCCCTGGCTCACCCAGGGTGTCCAGGGCAGGCTGCAGCCGCAGGTCGATCTTGTGCGCCACCTCGGCCTGCAGAAGGAGCGGGGTCAGTGCCCGCACCGCCCGCCGCCCGACTGGCCCTGCCCCGGGGTGGACCGCGCCCACCTGCTTCCACAAGGGCCGCCCCAGCTCCGGGGGCCCCGCGTCCACGTCGCAAGTCACCACGCGGCCGGCCGAGGGCAGCGCCAGGGCCAGCGCCAGGGCGGAGTAGCCTGTGAAAGTGCCTGGGGGCGGGCACGTGGACAGGCTCAGCCCGGGGGGGATGGACGGCCCGGTGGCCTCAGCCCCAAGAGATCCAGGCCGTGCGCCTACCCAGGTCCAGCGCCTTTTCGGCCTTGATGAGCCGCGCCAGGTTGGCCAAAAGTTGGGCCTGCTCACAGGTCATCATGGAGTCTCCCTGCGGCTGCTCCAGGGTCAGCTGCGTGGGGGGGAGAGAGGGGTCCCAGTTCCGCTAGCCCCCCGCCCCGCCCCGGGGTGTGCGCTCGGGGGAACGCCCGTGGACAGGGGATCCCGGAAGCCCCAGGGTCACTCAGCCACGTGGGTGCCGCCCCAGTCTCTGCTGACCAGCCGGAGGCTCCGCAGCGCCGGGTGCTCCCGCATGGAGCGGCTCAGCAGATACTGCCACAGGGGACTGTCCTCGGGGGGCAGCAGGCGCTGCTGTGGCCGGAGGCGCCATGGGGACCACCGTCTCCCTGCCGGACAGAAGCGGTGCTGCTAGCTCAGGGCCCGGAGCTCCGAGCGCCGAGGGGATGAGCGCGATCCGCAGCCGGCCGTGCAGACGCGCGGGTTTTGCCCTGCGCCCTCCCTCCGCGTCCACCTGCCCGCCCAGCGGGGCAAGGCGGAGGCCCCGATCCCAGCCCTGCTCACCCAGGAAGAGGCCAGTAGCGAAGGCGGCGCCCAGCGCGGCCGAGCCCAGGGCCAGCGCGGCGGGCACCGAGAACCGGGGAATGGGGTGATTCATAGCGTGGGCCGAGGTGGCGCCGAATCTCGTGCGCTCCGGGTCTGGACCCAGGCCCGCCGGGCTCCACCTTTTCTGGGCCCTGCCGGAGGAGCCCTGGCCTCGCTCACCATCTAGCGGCCACATCGCCTTACTGCAAGCCCCGCCAGAGAGAAGCGGGCACCATCTGGTGGCCCCATGTGGAATTGCACTGTCGCCGGTCTTAGGCACAAACCCAATCCTGGCTATTGCTTCTTGTACCTCGCCAGCAAGGGTGTTGAAGCTCTGTGGGACAGGGTGTGTGTGTGTGTGTGTGTGTGTGTGTGTGTGTGTGTGTGTGTGTGTGTGTGTGTGTGTGTGTGTGTGTGTGTGTGTGTGTGTGTGTGTGTGTGTGTGTGTGTGTGTGTGTGTGTGTGTGTGTGTGTGTGTGTGTGTGTGTGTGTGTGTGTGTGTGTGTACCCACGCGCTGGACGGGGCTCTAAGCTAATACGGTGGGTGCTTGAGTACTAGGCACGGTGTCTGGTTTGGGGCTTAAATGTCTAAACTTGGGCTTACATACTGTAAAAAGGGTACTGTGGCACACAGTAGGTCCTCAGGAAGAGGCTGCTGCTGCTGTGACCACAGGTGGGAGTGCAGGTATCCTGGGGGAGGTAGAGTTGGAATCCCCCTGCCCTGGCTGGTGAGGTCATTCTGCCAGGAGACTGTCCACTGAGCAGAACTTGCATGCCTACTATGTGCTGAATGCCAGGGGGAGGCAGGAGACCCTGTGACTTAAGGCAGCTGACTCAGAGCCCAGGGCTGGTGGGCAGACCCAAACTTCACTTTCCTCCCCATGATGGAGTTATTCATGGTCTGAAAGAGCCGTGGGTCTGACACCTGACCCCGAGTAGGCTCCACTTGGGAAGATCCCTCCTCTTAAGAGGCAAAATGCCTCAAGGCACAAGGGCATAGTTACTGGCCGCATCCCCTGTGGTGACTGTCCTAGCAGGCCATTTCATAACAACACTGGCTGGCCGTGGGCTTGAGGGAGGCCTCCCCAGCCAGGCCCCAGAAGTGTGGATCCTGGATCTATCCGAGCTACTCGAATTCTGAGCCTCTCTGAGGCTAAGCTGCTGTGGAGACGGAGGTCTGGGGCACGGTGCTTGGGACCATGGGCGTGGCTTCCCATCAGAGATAGGGATGGATGTGTGGACCAATGAACCCCTCCCCCGCCTCCAGGCCCTGGAGGTGCAACCTGGTGTCCCCAGGGTGCTGGGTGTCCTAGGACTGCCACTGGGTCCCAGACCCTGCTCCAAGTGGGGCTTCTTGCTTTCTCACCCTCTGCCGCCTCCCTGGCCCAGGGATCCCTTGGGCAACCCTGAGCCAGTGCTGTCCCACTGCCTAGTGGTCGGGGAGCACGGCCAGGTCCCCAGCTGCACCCCCACCTGGCTCAGGCCTGAGCCCCAGTGTGTGGCAGGGAGGGCAGGCGCAGAGGGCCAGCGTGTCACCATATATCCCCGTCAGATTAAAAAACTAATTTGAAAAGATTAATGTATTCCATTCTTGTTACGCTGGCGCAGATACCTCTGGGCCCGTGGCCGCTCTGCCTCCTGATTATTGAATTTTTATGGCCTGGTAATTAATTGCAGATTCCCTGTTTTGTTCTATTTCTTTTTCTCTGACATTTTAATTTCAACAAAAAGCAGTGGTCCCCGTGCAGGTTCCCTCTGGAGACCCTAATGGTCTATAAAACAGAGTGACTTATAGACGTGGCACCCACTTGAGTTGGCGAGCGATTGTTGGAAACCTTGCTGATCATGCAGAATTCAGCCCCCCCTCCCCTGCCGCCGCTTTCTTGTCTCTTGCTCTGCGCCGCCTGTCCAGGCAGAGGGGGCCCAGTGTCGCCTCTCCATCTGCTTCGGGGTCTCCTCTTAGAAGCACATTTTGCATCTTCTTGTAGGCAGGGGCCCTGCAGGTGGGAGCCCCGGGTGACATGTTAGGACGGCGACACCTGGGGTGACATCACCGTTGGCTGCCTCTGCTGTGTTTTCAACGTGCGGTTGGCACCGAGCACCCAGGGCTTGCAGACCCAGAGGAGCGGGCACTCCCCCCCAGGCTTGCACCAACAGGTGAGGTGCCGGTTCCAGCCCAGTGGGCTGAGGCAGGTGTATCCGGGATGTTCTCAGCCAGGCTGTGTCACAGGGAATAGCTGTCCACTAAGACGGCTGGGTTTCCATGCTTCTGGCCCACTCCCCTCCTCCTTCCAGCCTGGCTAACGCTACACAGGGCTCCAGCCCTTCCCCACGACTCCCTGGGCCTGGGGCAGGGCAAGGACATAGAATGAGGCTGGGCTGAGCTTGGGGATTGGGACCCACATGTTTTCAGGGATCTGGGTGGTGACCAAATTGGAGCTGGGGGATGTTGGGGGCTTAGGGGGTAGGTGGCTCTGGGGCTTGGGTTCCCGTAGAGAATGCAAGGGCCCACAGTGGCCAGAGCTTTTCATTCCTTATGGGAAATCTTCTGGTGTAAAACCTCACCTCAATATTTGGCTTAATTTTTTTTTTTAAGCGTTGTCCACTCTCCTGCAGACAGCGCTCATCTGTTAGGCCTGGCTTACGGGGCCCCGGCTTTCTCCAATTCTCAGCCAGCTCAGACAAGTCAGGATGTGAATGGGGCCCCTCCAGGGCCTCACTGACCATGACCATTCCTCCCAGCTTGGGCTCCTGCAGGTCTGCAGGCAAGAGATCTGTCTGACTGGGCTCCTGAAGACCTCTTGTCTTCCCAGTCTGAACACACAGCCATGGAGGCCGCTGGGCTCGCCAGGGAGGTGGCACCTCCTCTGGTTTCTGGAGGCCGCAGCCTGGGAGCTCCGGGGAATGGGTTCAGGCCAAATGTACCGAGGCAGAGGGACCAGACCGTGAGTCGGGGGTTCTTCAGGTGCACCAGCCCCTCCCCTGTGTGCCAAGACCTTTGGCAATGACTCTTGTTTCTCCCCTTCCTCACCGAGAGACAGCCAGGAAGAGCTCCAGGGTCTGATGCTCTGGAGATTGAACTTTGTGGCTGGCCTAACTCGGGGATCCCCAGCCAGGCCACCAGGAGGTCACTGTGAAACTGAAAGCCACAACCCTGGGAGCTTGAAGCAGTGTGGGCGGGGCAGCACATGGCTGCGCAGGCAGTACACCCGCAGGGCCGGGTGCTGTCCCAGGCTCGGCACCCTCAGCTGTTCTTTTTCCGGTCACCCCTCTATCTTCAAGGCCAACAGAGGTGCCCCGAACCTTCCTGAGGCTGCAGGGATGCCCAGACTACCCAGGGTGGTCCTTCTGCTTTAAGAGGTGCTGGTTGATAACCTTGGTTACATCTGCACCTCCCCTCTGCAGCATGGTAGCTCCCCGGGGGTGCTGTCATGGCTGGCACCCTGGAACTGAGATGCTGCCACCACAGCTCGCTGTCCCTTAGGGTGATCATCAGAAGTAAGAACCCCTGCCTGGTTCCCCTCTTCTGTCCCGGACCACTGGTGTTGGGTAGTCCTTGTTTTTTATTTATTTCAAAATTTTTAAAAATATAAATTTGAGGGCCTAGTGCCTAATCCTCACCTTGCATACTCTGGCATCCCATATGGGTACCAGTTCGTGTCCTGGTAGCCCCGCTTCCTGTCCTGCTCCCTTCTTGTGGCCTGGGAAAGCAGTCAAGGATGCCTCGAAGCCTTGGGTCCTGTACCTGTGTGGGAGACCTGGAAGAGGCTCCGGGCTCCTGGGCCTTGACTGGCTCAGTTCCAGCCATTTTGACCACTTGGGGAATGAACCAGCAGATAGAAGATCTTTCTGTATGTTCTCTCTGTAAATCTGCCTTTCCAATAAAAATAAACAAATCTATTAAAATATATGAATTTTTAAAAGATCTATTAGTAAATTTCAACTACAGGGTTACAGAGCAAGAGATGGAGAGAGATCTGTCTGCTGCTTCACTCCACAAATGACAGGGCTGGTCAGAGCAAGGAACTCTACCCAGCTCGCCCAGGCAGATGAGGGGCCAAGCGCTCGGGTCATTTCCTACTGCTGTCCTAGGTGTGTTAGCTTGGTGCTGGATCGGAAGTGGAGCAGCCAGGACTGGAACTGGTGCTCATATGGGATGCCAGCATGGCACGTAGCAGCTTAACCCATGGTGCCACAGTGCTGGCCTTTTACATTTGAGAGGCAGCGAGAAAGCTCCCATCTGCCGGTTCATTCTCCCAGGTGCTCAGAATGGCCAGGAAGCTGAAGCTGGGAGCCTGGAACTCACCCCAGGACTCGGGTATGAGAGGTAGGAACCCAGTCACGTGACCCATCATCGCCGCCGCCTCCCAGGGCCTGCAGGTGCAGGAAGTCGCACCCCGGGGCCAAGTGGGTGCCAACCTCGGGCACTTGGATGGGACGCGGGTGTCTCCAGAGGCACGGCCCCTTGCCCTGGCGCTGGGTGCGCAGAGGCATGTTCCCCGCTGCTGTCTAACGGGCTGCTGCTCTGCTCCCAGTGGCCCTCTAAGGTGGCTAACACATCTCCAGATGTCAGGGAACATCTGGGCTGAGATGTGAACCTGTCTGTCCCAGCTTCGAGTTGGAGCCGTCATCTCGCCACTGGTCTCGGGTCTGGCACACCTGCACTGTTGTGGTGGTTGAGTTCCCGGTGAAGCGTCTGCCACGCACCAGCCACCCGTGTGTCGGTTACTTTTGGCCTGGGTGAAGGATTGGCACCTGGTGCTTCTGGGAATGCCCAGTTGACGACTTACAGGCGTTTCAGGAATCCCGTTTGTTTCCTTCTCTCTTTGGGCCAGCCTAATGCCAGGCACTAACTTCATTCAGGTCTCCCACCTGGTGGGAGGGGCCCGAGTACTTGACCCATCCTGTGCTGCCTCCCATGTGCTGTGTAGGATGCGTGTGTCCCCAGGCATGGCTTCACCTGCTGTGTGGTAACTGCTGCCCCTCCTGTCCTCATGCCTGGGGCCGCGGTGTCGCAGTCACAGCCAGGTGGCGTTGCCTCTGCCACACACGGATCCTCGAGCAGCAATCCCAGCTTCACAAGAACGGCCAAGAGCAGTGTCGCTGCGGGTCTTCTTCCTGCACCCGGGCACCCTGGCCCAGGGTGCCAGGCCCCTCTTTCCAGGACAGACACACTCGGCAGACTGAGCTGCAGGTGCCACACACGACTGGACAGCACACTCAGGCTGTGCCAATCACCATCGCACAGGAAGAGGGTGTGTGGCTGAGCGGCTATGACAGGTGAATGTGGGGAGCCCCGAGGGTCCGCCCTCCCACAGCCCTGGCCCAGTCCTCCCGGCCTCCCAGTGAACTGCCATCTGTATAACCAAGTGCCTCCTGCTGTTTGCTGCCCAGTGGCTTCTGTGCTTTATCTTTAGGAGCTCTGCCCGGTGTACTGTTCATGGGGCTATCTGATTGCTGCTCTGTCAGCTGACACTGCCTCTCTCTCTCTCTAAGCCCTTCCTCCTCCTGCTTCACTGCAGGAGCCTGACCTTGTCCATGCAGTCAAGTGCCCATCTCTGGGGGCTTCAGTGGGAGTGTTTTGGATTGAAGGAGTTTATGTAAAGATGATATGCCTGGAACCATAGCAGCCATCTTGTGACCATGAGGCAGCATGGCTAAGGACAAGAAACCAAGCAGGAAGACTCGACCGAGAGTGCTGGGCTCTGCAGACCCTGTCAGTCACTGAAGCAACATCAGAAGTTGCACGTCATCAGCTCCTCGTTAAGGAGGGCACACAGCGCCCTTCTGCTTAGTCAAGGGTTTAGTAGAAGCTCTAGGCATTCCCCCTGCATCAGGCCCCAGGCCGAGGGACTAGAGCTTGTAGTGGTGACTTAGAGTTTGCACTTGCTTCAGGAGGAGGTGACAGACGCCACCTTGAACCTCCATGTTCTCACAAGACCACCCATCCTGCATGCCCACAGACCCCTGGTGAGCCCAGCCCTGTCCCTTGCACAGAAAGCAAATGCCAGCCTGGACTCTCCCATCTCAGATGCAGATGGGTGGCCAGCAAGGAAGTCTTATGTGGGACAAGCAACTCCTCTGTGACCAGGTGGCCAGGCTGGGACACTGGCCCAACCTCCTGTGACCCAAAGCCCGAGAGCTGGGAGATCTCTGTACTTGCTGACCAATGGCTGGTCAGCCCAGCAGCCTGAGGAGGAAGGCAGTGGAGCAACCCCACACCTGCTGAGATGGTTCTGCCCAAAGCATGGATTAACACACTCTGAGATCAGTGTGTGTCTGGGGGTGCCTGGTTCCCGAGCACAGCACTGGCCGGAGAGGCCAGCCGCACTGGTGCAGGCGGTCAGTCTGTCCACCCAGTCCAGAGCACCTGGGTGGGCAGTGAAGGCTGGGGTCCATCACCTGCAGGTCATGTGGTGGTCCAACCATGGGGTGGGATTCTCCTCTGTGCCACCTGCTTCTCCCTCTCTGACACCTCTGTCTCAGATTAGAGATCATGAAGTCCCTTGAGGAGCCGGGACGGGGAGTGGCCGGTGGCCGCTGTTCACTCCTCCAGAGATGCTTCTAAACGAATATGGCCTGATCCTGGTAAGGAGGGGAAGACCCAACGCCCCTCTGGAAGATTTAGACGCGTGGGGTGGGAGTGGGGTGCAGCGGGAGTATATATGTGGGGAGGGGAAGAGGAAAGCAGTGCGAGCAGAGGAGGGTGAGGAGAGCCGGAAGCGAGGACTCCGGGTCTGACAAACATGGCTGCCGACTGTGCGCAGGGGCCCTGCCTGGTCGGCCCGTAGCACAGGGCGGGCTGGAGGACCCTGGGCCGGGCTAGGACCGGCTAGGACCGGCTAGGACCGGCTCAGGGGCTGGGGTGGGTGTGGAGTGTGGGGCCGGGGGCAGCGCAGCCTGCGGTCCTTGCCATACCTCGGGTTCCGCCATCCTCGCGTCTCCTCAGGGGTCCGAGACAGCACAGCTCTTCTGACACCAGCACAACCGTAAGCCAAAAAATAAGACTCCCCAAAACGGGACGGTGGGCTGGGCGGCCGCTTGGGGTCAGGGGAGCGGCTGGGGCTGGAGACTGGGAAAAAGCCTTCTTAGTAGGCCGGGGGCAGAGCCGGGGGCTCGCCTGGGCCTGGCCCCCCGCTCAGAGGCAGAGGGCTGGGGGAGACAGAGCTGGCCTGCTCCCAGCCGGGCTGCGCGGCCGCTGAAGGCCTCGGGGCTGAGGCTTCAGGCGTGGACGGCACTGCGACCAGCTGGGCGGCGCGCCACGCTTGTGACACGGAGCCAGGCTTTCTGGGGTGGCTGTTGGGGGTGCTGATCTGGAAGATGGAAGACTCTGGATTGGCGGAGATGTTCAGTCAGGGAAGTGTGTCGACTGTTCGTGGGTTTCACCATGATGGGGTCCAGGGAAGGGACGATGTGGCAGAGTCAGCCTGGCCCGGGGAGGGGTGAAGAAAAAGGATGAGGGAGGTGGGAGAGTCGGGTGGAGAATCTGCTTGTTGGGGTGATGAGCTCAGGCACACAGTGGGGACAGAGACTCCACCCTCCAGCAGCAGGCTCCCCGTGTGGTTAGGGAGCTGGTCGTTGTGGGTGGAGGGCCCTGCTTCTTCTGTGTTAAGCTGCAAGCGTAGACTGGGGCTGAGCAGTGTTTTCAGTGGGCCCAGATGTGGCTCATGCTCACTCAGACCCGCAGCTGTGCAGTGTGCTGGGGTTACAGGGCCACGGTGGAGAGGCCAGCACATAGTGGGGCTGCGGCGTGTGGATCCTGCCTGGAGCTTCTGGTGCGGCCTTGCCCTGGGAAGCTATCTGCGTCTGCCACATGGGCGGGAAGTATTGCACCTGATCCATGATCTTGGGAACCTCATGAGTTCATGGTTGCCTGATTGTGGTTTTTGACTGCTTTCTGCTTGTCTGCCGGCGGCACACTGGGAACACACAACTCCAGGTCTGTTGTGCCATTGTATCTCACAAGTATGAACTTGGGTCTTTATGAGCTTATAGCTGGAGGAACTTGAAGGAACATCTAGAGGGAGAGAGAGGGGTTGAGGGAGGCCTTCCATCCGCTGATTAACTCCTCAAATGGCGGCAGCAGTGGGACTGGGCCTGTCTGAAGCCAGGAGCTTCTCCTGGGTCTCCTCTATGGGTGCAGGGATCCAAACGCTCGGGTCATCATCTGCTTTCCTAGGTGCACTAGCAGGGTGCTAGGTCAAAGTGGAACAGTTGGGACTCAAACCGATGCCCATATGGGATGCCAGGGTCACAAGGACTGGCTTTACCCCCTGGACTTGGACCTTTGCGCAGTGCTGGGGTAATATGATTTCAGGACATTGGGGATGGAATGAATGTGTATTTTGCATTGGGACACAGGCACAAACTTTAGGGACCAAAGGTAGAATGTTCTGGTTTATATATTTGGGGCCCTTCTTGAAGGGCTCTGTGTTACAGGCTTGGTCTTTACAACAGCGCTGTTGGAAAACGGTGAAAACTCAGGCGATTTTGGAGTCTAGGGGGTGGCTCTAGTGAAAAACATTGGGTTGTTGAGGTCGTGACCTTGGAATGTGGCTCTCAGGAGAACTTTTGTGTAAATGCTGAGTGGGGGGGAGGTGTAGCCCCTGCCTCTACTTCCTGCCTCGCCCTGGGGTCCTTCCTCTGCATGTGGTCCCTCTGTTCTCCCACCTGACCAGGGAGAGCCTGGACTGGGGGGCTTCCTGGTCCTGGACCCTGTATCCCAGTGAGCCTCCTTCCATGGGCAGCAACCGGCAGCAACCTCCCTCGGGTGTTGATTTCCTGTCATGAGTTGGAAGGGAAGCCGCTGCTCTGGCCAGCCCTGTTGCAGCTCAGCTTGGCCAGCCTGCTCATGCCTGGGGCTTCAGGGAGCCTGCCCTGAAGGGACACTGCTGCTGCCAGTGGCCAGGGTTCTTCTTGCTGAGCTGTCAGGGTCATGAACATTCTTCCCATCATTTGGAGCTGCCTTTGTGGAGGGTTTTGTTCCGCAGCCTCAGAACATTAGAACTAAGGGATGGCTGGGCAGCCACTGAAACCTCACTGTAAAATGGAAAGAGGAAAAAACTGACCGGAAGGTGCCTGCATGTGGGTGGAGTGGCAGCAGCTGCTCCCTCCCCCGTCAACCCCTGGGATTCATATTCTAAGTCACCCAAAGAGCTTCCCCAGTGCATCCTAAAGCAGGAGAATATCCATTTTGCTTTATGAGTTATTTCTTCACCTGGAATAAAAGCTAAATATTTACTTAAAAAGAACCGACCTGACCATCTCTGGCCTCTGTGCAATCGTCGGCAGAGCCGCATTGCTGCTTTCTGCATCAGAATCAGGTGAGCTGTGATGTCCACCTGCCTGGCTGAATGGTTCCCCCAAGGACAGTCACCTACCCCCAGGGCAGGGAGAGGTTCTGTTCTGCCCTCTCAGATCCTCACACAGGTCTTGGCACACCATTGGTGCTTAATAGTTAGCTGCTTAAAGCCTGAATGCTGTAAGGGCAGCAGCGGGGTTCTAGACTCCACTTGGAGAAGTGGTATCCCAAGGGAAGTCTGTTCCGGTGTGGTGCTGAAGGCCAGGCTTTGGTGCATGTGGCGAATTCCCGGTTCCTCGCTGTCCGCTGCAGGCATGCTCCCACTCGTGCACCAGGAGGGAGGAGAGCTGCGGCCGAGTGACCTCAGCCTGGCTTTCCTAGCTACAGGCACTGGGAGGTGGTTGTGCACTGTGGAGCCTGCCCAGCTTCCTGCTCCTTCCTGAGTTCTTTTCCAGAGTGCTGTGTGACCTTGGGCCGGACACACCTACTCTCTGGCTTTCAGTCTATCTTCTGTGGGCTGGGCCTAGGTGGACCACATGACTTTGAAATGTTCTTCCAGGTATGGGAGGATGGGGTGAAGTTGGGAAGACAGAATCCGGGGAAACAGTGGAGAGCCTCCCGGAGGCGGGAGCACGTGACTTCCTGTTGGTTCAACCCCCAGAGGTCCCACTGGCCTCTGCTCTCCAAGCATTTCCACTGTGCGCACGACATGCTGGGCCCGGTCACAGCCCACAGCCGCTTGCTCACTCACTCAGGAACATCTGCCACAGCACTTACCACATTAATAGATTAGCTTTGAGAATCGGGCAGGTGTTTTCCACCCAAGCCAGAAAACATCAAAATCGCATTGCTTTCCAAGCCTTTCAGCACTGGCAATCGAGTTGGAATGACTCACACGGTCTAACAGATAATAAAACACACATAGCATTTGCTTTAAGGTGCAGGTGGGGGTATTTGGTCCTGTGCGGAGGAGAAACGAAAACTTGCTGTATTTGGGAATCGGGTAATTGAATACAGATGGGAGGAGGTAAATGAAAGAATTTACCAAATATCTCAGTGGAATAGCTAATGGGAATGAGACAGAATAGGAAATTAAAAATTATTTGAAGCAGATGGACCAGTCTTTGAGTTTTTAGAAATTTATTAGGGCCACGAAAAAATGTGTCTGTTTATTTTCTATGGCCATGAAATTAATGACTTGGTGAGTTTTGCTTGTGCAATTTTATGACTGCCATGTCATCTGTCATAATTTGGGGGCTGTTTGATAAGGATTTATGAATGTCCCCACCTTCTTCCCCTCCCTGATTTATGGATGCCGGGGGAGGGTCCCCTTTCAAGGGAGCAATGCCTCTGGACGGCTCACCCAGCAGGCCCTGGGGCGGGACCATGGGGCGTTCTCCACTCAGAGGTGAGTGGAAAAGCTGTGGAGGGTCATGGCTGGGCTGTGGGAAAGGGGCTGCATGACCCGGATGAACTGCCTCTGTAGGGGTGACTGCAGCCTGCCCTCTCTGAGGAGGAGGTGTGGAGCCGGGGAGACCAGCTGGGGCCTTGGCTGGGCTTGAGGGGGCACGGTGGGGGCTGTTGCTACAGCCCCTCGGCTCCCTGCCCCCGTGGACCATACAGGCAGGCTCACCTGATGAATAGGAAAATTCCCGTGCATAGAGAATCTATGGCTGATCAAGGGCTTCAGTCATTCTCTAAGTGGTGCCTGAGATAGGGGCTTCTAGCCAGCAGACTCCAGTTATGCGTCCCTGTTCATTGCTGTGTGACCCTGGGCTGGTCACCACCCTCTCTGATCTTTGGTTTCCTCATCATGCACACTTAGTAGTAGAAGATTTTGAGGATCCATTGAGGTAATGGGACCGTCTCCTTCCTCCCCCGCCAACATCCATGAACCGAAGTGCTGGAAAATGGTGACTGTTACTCATAGCCCACACGGGTATGATTGTTTTTGCCCCTGACAGACAGGTAACAGTCTTGCAGAGGTTAAGCAGTTGGCCTGAGGTCAGGGAGTGCAATGGCCGGAGCTGGGTTTCCTCTCTCAGTCAGAAGTGCCAGGTCCCTGGAGGCAGAGTTCAGGCCTGGCTTCCTCGACTCCGTGGCCTGCAGGTGCCTGGCAGTCTATTCGCTGTGACTTAGTCCCTTCTGCTCAGAGTGCCCATGGGGACACAGAGCCTGTGGTTAGCCTGGCTGCTGGCACCTTGCTCAGGTAATATGGCCTTGATGGGGGGTTGCTTGTCCAGCCTCTGAGTCAAGCCTCACTTGATTTCCTGCCTAGCCTACCCTAGGTCCCAGGAGACCCTGGAGGGTAGCACTCAGGTTCTGCTTAGGCCACGCATTTCTCTGATGGCAAATCCCTGCCCTTGGCTGAGAGAGGTGGCCTGTGATGCTGGGGCTGAGGCTAGGGGCAGCTTTGTGTCTGCCTAAGTTCTTGGTTGCCTCATCTCTCAGAAGTCCAACTCCGCACATCTGTGGCTGCCCACCACCTCCAAATTAGAAATAACAGTGACTCTTTAAAGGGGTTTGAAGTTGTGTTTAGTTGAGAGCTCAGCAATAGAGAGATCTTCCATTTGATCCACTCCTCAGGTGGCTACAACAGCCAGGTCTGGGCCAGGCCAAACTCAGGAGACAGGGTCTCCATCTGGATCTCCCATACCATCCTCTGCTGCTTTTCCAGGTGTGTTAGCAGGAGCTGCTTTGGGAGTGAAGCAGCTGGAACTCAAACTGGCCCTCTGAAATGGGATGCTGGCATGGCAATGGTGGCCTAACCTGTGATGTCCCGGAACTGGCCTAGTGACTCCTGTTGCAATGGCACCTGTGACAGTCCTGGCACTGCTCGGTGACACATCTGTGCAGTCAGTCCTTTCCTCCCCACTCATTAAGTCTTAGTGGCTGTCATGTTCCTGGCACTGTCATAATGCATGGGACATGCAGGGGACACCACAGAAAAGGCTCCTGGCTTCACTGAACTTATATCTCTGTGGGGTGGATGAGTGGTCACAAACACTTTGGCGTCTAAATGAGAGATAATAATAGGATTTTCAGGGCCTATTGCAATGACTCAATTGGCTAATCTTCCCCCTTCAGGTGTGGGCATCCTGTATTGGGTACTGGTTCGTGTTCCAGATGCCCTGCTTCCCATCCAACTGCCTGCTTGCAGCCTGGGAAAACAGTAGAGGATGGCCCAAAACCTTGGGACCCTGTACCCACATGGGGGACCCAGAGGAAGTTCCTGGGGACTGGCTTTGGGTCAGCTCAGCACTAGCTGTTGGGGCCACTTGGGGAATGAACCAGTGGACAGAAGATCTTTCTGTGTCTCCTTCTTTCTATAAATCTGCCTTTCTAATAAAAAAAAATCTGGAAAAAAAATAGTTTCAGAGGGCACTAAAAGCAGGGTTAAAGGAAGGGTGAGGGGTGGGAGTTGGTTAAGGACAATGGTGCCATTGCTGCCTGGGCCACCCATGTCTCGTGTCAGAGTCCCTGGGTTCAAGTCCTGGTTCTCTGCTAATGAGCTCTCTGGGGAGGCAGTGGATGATGGCCCAAGGGCCTGGGTACCAACCACATAGGAGACGCTGGGTAAGTCCTGGGTTGCTGCCTGTGACCTGGGTTGGTGCTAGCTGTTTGTGTGCATCTGGGAAATACGTTAGTGGATGAAAGATAATCTACCCACCTCCTGGGAATTTAAATAAAATGAAAATGAATAAATAAATAATGCATGTTAAGACCTCTCAACATGTAGTATTTGGGCAGTGGCAAGCTGGGATCAGTTTCTAGGTAAAGGGAACAGCAGGTGCAACTGTCTTGAGGTGAGAGGATGCTTGGTGAGTTTGAGAAGCAACTCATTGGAGGCAGAACACTCAAGGAGAAGAATGTTAAAGTGTGTTAGCCCATTTCATCCTTACTGTAGTTGCCCAGTGTGGGTGTTAGCCACCTTAGTTTCACTGGTTGGGACCCTCAGGCTCCGAGAGGTCAGGCTGCTTGGCCAGGAGCATGCAGCAGAGTTAGGCTCCAGCCTTGGGTCTCTGGGTTCCTTACATTCTACTACACCACTTTCCCAGATATTAACAATTAAGGGATACCAGCAGAACAGGACTGAGGGTCCAGAGGAGGGGTGAGAGCTGGAGAAGATAGGTGGTATAGACTCCTTAAGGCTCAGATGTGGACCAGTTGTTTGGAGGTGCAGGCCTGAGTGAAGGTAGGGTGGACTTAGGAGCCCTTCAGTTTGAAGTTCCAGCTGCAGGAGTTACTGAAGGCTGTAGCCCTGGTCCCTGACAGGGCAAGATGGGTAGGAGCTCTGGACTGCATACCCAGCAGGGTTTCTCAAATGGTTCTTATCCAGCTGGTCTCTGGAAGGGTAAGGTATTAAGAAGATTAATTCCTGCAGATGGAGAGAGGGTTCTTTGGTGGCTTTGAAACGTGTGACTGTCGGGTTCAGTGTAGCATTTGTGCTTTGTAGACTTTGGGCTGGTGGAAGACAGGTGAGGGTGCTGGGCATTTCCTCCCGGGAGGATGCAGAGTGCGGTGCTTGAGCCTCCTGGGGTCAGCTGGAATGCCTCCATCTTCTGCTTCCTCACCCTTCTCTGAGTGTATGTGGGTTCCTGTAGGTCTCACACTCATTGGTGCGTGTCTCCAGGCCTTTGCTCATGCTGGGCCTGGGACGTCATCTTGTGTTGTTCTGCAGTGGAGAGGCCCGTGAAATGGTATTTATTGTGTGTGTTAAGTCAGTGATATGTGGCATTCACATCATTGTAGGTAGGTGGGCATCAGAGGTACAGAAGAAGGCTTTGGCCCAGTAGTTAAGATGCCCATGTCCCATCCTATATACCTGGGATTGAGTCCTGGTCATGGTGCCTGATCCAGCACCTTGTGAGGCAGTAGTGGTGCCATCAGTACTTGGTCCTTGTCACCCTTGTGGGAGATCTGGAGGCTCCTGCTGTTGGCACTGTCCCCATTACTGTGGACATTTGGGACAGGAATCAGCAGGCAGGGGCTTTGTGTCCATCTGTCTGTGTCTCTCTGTTCCCCCCCAAATCCCCCCAAACAAAACAAAAACAAAAAATAAACAACAACCCCCCCAAACCCAAAACCAGAAAATAGCTGGCCTTCTGGGAGAGGAAGGCTCAAGACCCCAGCTCCTTTTGTGTGAGGTTTGAAGGCTCTGAGAATTGGGTATGTGTGCCTGGTAAACATGGAGTAAGCAGTGTGCTATGTTGACGCATTCGGTGATGATTGCAGTCACTTGCCCCATAATGATGTTTCATGGCAACCCACAAGATGTACATTTGAGACTGCTTGTCCTCTGCTCGTCCTCTTCTCTGGTTGGAGAGGAGTCACCTGGAGATGTTGTAGCCATTTTAGTTCACCAGGATCCTGGAACTCCATTCAGGCCTTCATGTGGGTGGCAGTACTCAGGACTTGAACCCTCACCGTAGCTTTGCAGACTCTGCAGCAGCAGGAAGCCCAGAGCTGGGATTTGAATTCAGACACTCCACTATGGGACACGGGAATTCTCACCAAATGGCTTCACTATAAGGCCAACAGAAAAGATTTCCCACTAAAACTTTGTAAAATACAATATTTATATAAAACTTATCACTTCAGCAGTTTAAAAGTACCAGTGCCTTAGCTCAGTGGCATTATATATTATTATGTAGATGCTACCACTAATCTGAAACTATACCCCTTAAATAATAATTTCTCTATGACTTGGCAATCACCAGGTTACTGGACGTTTCTGATTGTTATACCTTTAGGTACCTCAGGAAGTAGAATCTTAGGGTATTTGTCTTTTGCCGTTGTCTTATTATACTTAGCACAACATCTTTATGGTCCTCCCATGTTATAATGTATATCAGAATTTCCTTCCTTTTGAAGGGTGAATATAACTCCATTGTACATAAATTCACTTGCCCATTTGTCTGTTGGTGGACACTTGGATTGCTTCCATGTTTTATTGTGAATGTTGGTAATATGAACATTGTACAAATCTCTCTTCAAGGCCCTGCTTTAATTCCTTGAAGCCTATGCCTAGAGAAATTGTGAGGCCACATGGAAATATTGTTTTCAAAAGAATCTTATAGGGCCTGATTTTTACAGAAGTGAGGTTACTGGCATGGCTGCCCTGACAGACAGAGAATAGCAGGCAGGTGGTTTATTTCTGTTATGTCATGCTATATTTTAGGGTGATGGACAGAGTAGGAGAGGCAGCAGGGTGGCTGGCTCCTCAGGGTTGCTCGGAAACTTGGATGTTGCTGTGTAGCATCCTCTAGGGCAGTGCTGGTCCAAAAACCTTTCTGTGGTGTTGGAAAATCTTTCATTTGTGGACTTCTGTATGGTAGCCATGGGCCCTGTGTGTCTCTGGGGCATCTGAGATACCACTTGGTGACTGAAAAATGGAGTTGTAAATTTTATTTTAATGAACCGAAGTAGCTTGAGGCTCCAAGAGCCAGTGTTGGCCAGTGTTGGCCAGTGTAGCTCTGGAGCAGTCTTAATCTGTGAGAATGAGGGGGCCTCCATCCATTAGCCCTGGCCTCTACAGGTGTTCTGTCTGTCTCTCTTCCTGTAGTGGGTCCTCCCCTGCCCTTGTGGATGTGTTCCATCTCTGAAAGGATGAGGACTCTTCATACGTTAATAATCCATTTCCCATAATGTGAGCACTTGTTATTTTAACATTGTCATCATTTACCATTTAGATTTGAAAAGAGGAGATCTGTTCTTTTGTTGTCTTCTAAAGTAAAACAGTCCTTACATTCAGTTGACTTTGCTATATGATCCTTGCTGGATATCTTTTTAGGGGTCAATAGCCTTTGGTAGGAAAAAAAAAATCCCTGCTCCTGTATCCCCAAGAAGTGGGAAGGCAGCAAAAGACTTGAACATAGCTGGAAGAAATCAGTGTTGGGTCAGAGCCCCACACTCTGGGACAGAGGGCTATGGGGAAGGAACCTGCAGAAAGTCCTGGGCTGCTTGCAACTGCCCCTGTTGGCCAACACTGCTCCTGCCAGAATGCCAGTCCGCTGCCCTCAAGATGTGTGATGCCCATCTGTAGCCCTGCATGTACACACACCCTGCCTCTCTCGGGAGTACGCGTGCATGGGCACTTCTCATGCCACCCCATTCCTGGATCGAGTGACCTGCATCCGTAAACCATGTCAATCCTGCAGCAGGCCTGTGAGGTCAGTGATAACAGGAAGTGTTTTCCACACTGAGTTGGCAGCAGTGCGTGGAATCTGAGGGATGAGGAAGAGTAGTAATTTGCAGGAGTAGTGTTTGCAGCCTAGGGTCCACACTGCTTTCCCCTACTCCTGATGCGATGCTCACTTGTAGGCCCACATGTAGTGCTGCCACTCAGACATGTCAGTGACGTGTGTGTGCAGGTCCCCCTGAGCCACTCACTCGCTGACCCTGGATGCTCTGCTGCTTCCTGTCCTGCCTAGCTCCTCCCAGGGCCGGTTTTCTTCTGAAGCTCATGGCTGAGTCCAAGCTGCAGCCAGAGTCAGGGTCAGGGTTGGGGCAGGCTGTCCGTTGACAGAGTGATGGAGAGCAGGAAGTCACAAGTAAGCAAACAGCCCCGCGTGGATATGGTTGGCCGGTGTTTCTGGAATGTCCAGGGATCTGTTTATATGTTTTTGACAACCGTCTAGTGCCCACCTCAGGTCTCTCCGTTCCTGGATGGCCGTCTGGGTGGAGCCGTGATGCCATGGAGCCTGCTTCAGTATGGCTGACACACACAGGTGGGGCTGCTTCGCATCAAGTCCAGGAGACCCTCCGGGTGGCCTGCTCTGCTTCTGGGGGGCATTGCTCTGGCCCCAGGGTGGGTCCCGGATGCCAGTTCTCTGGGCGCCCCTGTCTTTTGCCTGAGATGCCCTGTTGCTGTTCTCTGGGTAAATCCTTCCCTCCTTCCTGGGCCCCACTCAAATGATACCTCTTCCACAATGCTGTTTAGGAGTCTCTCAAAGTGTAAGAAATCTCTTTCTCACCTCCACTCACCAACACTAAAACAAAAACAAAAACAAAAACAAAAACAAAAATAAATGCACAAAATTCAAATTAATTATGATAAACTGACTATAACAAAAATTTAACCTTTGTTTTAGTTTTTAAAACAGTTTTATTTTTATTTGAAAGGCAAATTTTACTGAAAGAGAAGGAGAGAGAGAAAGAAATCTTTTGTCCTTTGGTTCACTCTCCAGATGGCTGTAAGTGTCAGAGTTGGGCTAGTCATAAACCAGGAGCCAAGAGCTTCTTCTGGGTCTCCCACATGTGTGCAGGACCCAAAGCCTTCAGCCATCCTCTGCTGCTTTTGCCAGGGAGTTGGATCAGAGTGGAGTAGCTGGGTCTCAAACCAGCACCTATATGGAATCCTGGCACTGCAGGCAGAATTCATTCCCCAAATGGCTGCAGTGGCTGGAACTGAGTTTACCAGGAGCCTGGAGCCTCTTCCCAGAACTTGAACCATTTTTCACTGTTTTCTCAGCATATTAGCATGGAGCTGGATTGGAGGTAGGATAGCTGGGACTCTAATTGATGCCTATATGGGATGCCAGACCCATAGGTGGGGGTTTAACCTGCTACACCACAAAGTTGGCTCCTGTCTTAACCATTTTGAAGTGGTTTATTTATTTGAAAGGCAGAGCTAGCAAGAGAGAGACAGAAACAGAGAAAGAGAAAAATATTGGTCAATCTTCCATCTGCTGGTTCACTCTCTAGATGGCCACAATGGCTGGGGCTAGGCCAGGCTGCAGCCAGGAGCTTTTTCTGGGCCTCTCACATGGACCATCTAATGCTGTCTCTTCAAGTATATTAGCAGAGAGCTGGACTGAAGGTGGAGTACTCAGGGTTTGAACCAGTGTTCATATGGGATCCTGGCATTGGAGGTGGCATTTGAAACCCTTCTGCCACAATGCCGGCCCCACCTTAGCTATTTTAAGTGTAAAGTTCTACTGTATTATGTAATAATCACTCTTGACCCAGTGGTGTTTCTGGATTCTGTAATTTTTCTAATTTTAACTTTGCTGCTAGGTGTGTCCTAATATCTCATTGTGATTTTAATTTCCTTTTCTCCAACACATTTTGATATCCAGAGGTGTTCTCTCCTGCTGGATTTCCTGGAAACAAGTATAGAGCTGCTGTTACTCAGCAGTGAAGTCACATGGGCCTGGAACTTTCTTTGTGATGAGGTTCGTAATGACAGATTCAATGCCTTTGCCAGAAACAGAGTTATTCAGGACATATATTTTCTTTTAAAGATGTATTTATTTACTAGGAAGGCAGAGTTAGAGAGGGGTAGGGTTAGACATGCAGAGAGACCTCTCAGCAGCTTGCTCACTCCTAAAATGGCTGCGCTGGTCTACTGGGTGGGTGCAGGGGTCCAAGCACTTGGGCCATGCCCTCTGCTTTTCCAGGCACATTAGCAGGGAGCTGGATCTGAAAGCGGAGCATTCAGGACTTGAACCAGCACCAAGTGGGATGCCAGCTTTGTGTGTGGCAGCTTGATTCTGCACCACCGTAGCTCCTCAGGATGTGTGTAGTTTGAAGAAACTTTGGGGAGAAGCGAGCCATTCTTTCTCATTTCCTTTGCTTTGGCCATTTCAGTTCTATGCATACTTGAGGGCACCTGAGAAAGTTCATGGAGTATGTGTATTAAGGAAATCTCTTCATGGGTTTCTAAATTATTTTTGTTCTCCAATAAACTTGCATTTTAATTTAATTTTCTGTGAGTTTTTGAAATACCCTTGTCTGTTAGGCTGGTTGTGTTGTTCCATATTCACTGATGATGTTCATCTTTTCCATTATTAGTCTCTTTTACTTGTTTTAATATTTTTATTTATTATTTGAAAGACAGAATGACAGAGAGGGAGAGAAAGAGCTGTCTTTCATCTGCAGATTCACTCCACAAATATTGTCTCATTTGGGGCTGGGTCAAGTTTCATTCAGGACCTATGAACTCTGGTCTTTTACGTGGGTGAGAAGGACCTTAGTACTGGGGCCATCGCTTGCTGCTTCCCAGGCACATGAATAGGGAGCTCGGTCAGAAGCAGAGGTGGAGTTCATTCCAGACACTCTGATATGGGACATAGGTTTCTCGATAGGCAGCTTTACTCACTGTGCCGCAAAGCCTGCTTCTATTTATTTATTTATTTATTTATTTATTTTTAGAGTTGTCCACTTCAGAAACAGAGAGATAGTCGGGAACTAGGACCCCAGTACAGATGCCCTGTGTGCTTCCAGGGTCTGGCGTCAGCAGGAACTGTGAGTCAGGGTCAGAATGTCTTAACCTGTGTTTTATTTTGAATCATTTCTGTTCTTCTAGGCTCATGTTTTTGCTCTGTCATCTGCTATTGGTCTCATCTTGTATTTTTATTATGTCTAAACCTTGTGGTTTTTATGTTAGATAGGTTGATTTGGGTCTCTTTTTGGTCTTCTACACTCTAATGTGGTTGGCCTTGTTAATATATGGATACAGATAAAATGCCTGTTTTCATTTTCTTGTAATGGTTAGGGTTTGGGTTAATTCTAGGTTTTTACTTGTTTTTCTACTTGTTTTGGGCTAAAATTATTTTATTTAAAAAATTTGAGGGCTGAGCATTCTCGTACAGTGAGTTAAACTGTTACTCGGGATGCCTGCATGGCATGTTTGAGCACCAGCTTGAGTGCTGGCCACCCTGCTTCTTCTTCAGCTCCCTGTTAATGTCCCAAGGAAACAGCAGAGGATGGCTCAGTTACTTCAGTTATTGCCATCCATGTGGGAGATCTTGAATTCCTGGCTCCTGGCTTTGGCCTGGCCCATCCCCAGCTGCTGTGGCCATCTGGGGAGTGAATCAGCAAATGGAAGCGTTGGCTTTCTCCCTCTCACTGCCTTTCAAACAAATAAATAACTTTGATTTGAGAGACAGTTCGACAGAGATCTTCCATCCACTAGTTCACTTCCCCAAATATCTGAAATGGCAGGGGTTGGGCCAGGCTGACACTGGATACTGGGAACTTAACCCCAATTTCCCACAAGGGTGTTAGGGACCCAAGATGTTAAGCCATCAGCTTCTGCCTCCCAGGGTGCACATCATCAGGAAGGTGGGATCTAGAGTGGAGCTGGGGTTTACACCCATGTTCTCATGATTGGCATCTTCATTGCTGGGCCTACTACCTGCTGCAGCACATGCATGACTGGGATTGAGTGATGCCAGACACACTTTGTATTTCACTTTTTTGGGTGTCTCTTATCTTCAAAATCTTCTGAGCTTTATTCTGATTAAGTTATTTGGGAACAGTTTGACTGTTTTGGATTTTTAAAAATTTAATTATTTTTTATTGGAAAGGCAAAATTACAGAGAGAAGAAGAGACAGAGAAAGATGTTCCATCTGCTGGTTCACTCCGCAGATGGTTGCAAGGACTGGAACTGAACGGATCTGACGCCAGGAGCCAGGAGCTTCTTCTGAGTCTCTCATGTAGATGCAGGGTCCCTAGGCTTTGGGCCATCCTTGACTGCTTTCCCAGGCCACAAATAGGGAGCTGGATGGGAAGTGGAGCTGCCGGGATTAGAAACTGGCACTCATATGGGAACCTGGTGTGTGCAAGGTGAGGTCTTTAGCCACTAGGCTACTGTGCTGGGCCCTCTTGGGTCTTATTTTTAGGTGGAATGACCTAATAGAGGGCTAATTTGGGCTCACTACTGAGGCTAGACCATTCTTAGGACTCTGCTGGGTGCCCAGTGAAAAATAATGGCTTCCAGTCTGCCTGGGCAATTTGGGCACTGCTTTTGGCCCTCAGGTGACTCTCTCCCTGGCCTTTACTTGCAGCCTCCCCCCCATGCCCTGAGTAGGGCTTTGCTGAGTGCTGGAGGGGAAGCTGTGTGTCTCTCGCGTTGTGTCCTAGCGCACCTCTGCTCCTGCGAATGTCCAGTGTCTTGGTCTCCTCACTCTCTCCATCTCCCTCCCGCTCTCCTCACCTTCCCCTAGCTTCCCCCTCCCCAGTCCCCTCTCCCTTCCTTCTCTCTCCTTTCTCCCTCTCCCTTCTTCCTACTTCATTTATTTCGCTGACATCTTCCTGAGACCCTCTCATTGGTGCACCCTGGAAATCCTCAAGACAATGAGCTAGGAAAAGCATCGGCTCAGGGAAGTCATCCCACATTCTGTGCGTTGTTGTTGTCTCAGGGAAGTCCAGTCTGTCACTGTACCTTGATGAAAGCATGGAAGGCTGTCAGTGGCCTTTTGCCTTCATGATAATATCACTGAACTAGGAGTTCTTGGGGAGACCTGGTTGGGTTGCAGCTGTAAGAAGTCAGTTTATGTGACAGGGGATGTATCTAGATGCCCGGGGCTAGGTGCGGTTTGAGCTGACAGATACATTTGTCTGCCTGCATATCCATCTGAACATCTGAATGTCTTCCACTTGCATCCAGGAAGCTGTCTGTGACTGCCTCCCAGCAATAGGCTCCTTTCTTTTTTCTGTTCAAGGTAAATTCCTTACTGCTCACATGGTCATCCTTCCAAATGTCTGGATGTCCAGGTCCAAGTGCATCAGGCCTAGGCTGGCCTGTGAACAGGCTGAACATGAGCCAAACAGACATGTGCCTTTTGCAGTTCAGGTAGTGAAGATAGTGTGGGAGCAGCATTTCCTCTTGTGACTCTGTTGCTGTTCACCTGAGGCCTCACCCCGCTCCAGGGACACTGGGGACCTTTGTGTGGCTCCAGGCTTGCATGTGGGTCCCTCTAGGCTTGGGCAGGATCTGAGCTGGTTATTGCTGTGTGTCCAGGAAGTGTCGTGGAGGTGTGCAGTCTAGAGTTGTACACGGTTTTTTCTTGACCTCCCCCAGATATATTTTGCACCCTAGAGGTCCAGGCCTTACCAGAATTCTCTTTTCTTGCTGCCTTCACCTCGACCAGGAAGTGACCAATGGTTGATACTGCACAGGCTGCCTCCCTAGGACCCTGCTCATTCTGAGGTTTCTTTCTGTGCAGGTTCTATGATGGAACATGGAAGATGCAGCTGTAACAGATGGTGAATTTCCCATGATGCTTGCAGAGTGTTTTAGTCAATTCAGGCTGCTGTTACAAAACACCATGGACTGAGTGACCTATAAAGAATAGACATTTGACCTGGTGCTATGGCTCAATGGCTAAATCCTTACCTTGCAAGCACCGGCATCCCCTATGAGCAACGGTTTGTGTCCTAGATCCTTCACTTCTCACCCAGCTCCCCACTTGTGGCCTGGGAAAGCAGTCAAGCATGGCCTAAAGCCTAGGGACCATTTACCCCTAAGGGAGACCCAGAAGAAGAAACTCCTGGTCCCTGGCTTCAGATCTGTTCAGTTTCAGCCATTGTAGCCATTTGGGAGACATATGGAGGATCTTTTTCTCAGTTTCTCTGTAAATCTGATCTGCCGTTCCAGTAAAAATAAATAAACCTTTTTTATTTTTATTTTAGATGATGTTTACTTAGTTGATCATGGTGGGCAGGCTCCACGGCTAGGGAAAAGTGGATATAATCATTGTTTCCAAATTTTCCATTTCTTCTTCCTGTTTCTAGGGGAAGGAGGGAGATAAGGGGAGAGGCCACACCCAGCCTCCCAAAATAAATCTTTAATAGGGCCCAGCTTGATAGTATAGCAATTAAAGTCCTGTCCTTGGGATCCCATATGGGTGCTGGTCCTAATCCCGGTGGCCCTGCTCCCATCCAGCTCCCTGCTTGTGGCCTGGGAAAGCCGTCGAAGACCCTGCACCCACGTGGGAGACCTGGAAGAAGTTCCTGGCTCCTGGCTTCAGATCGACTCAGCTCCAGCCGTTGCAGACACTTGGGGAGTGAATCATCAGATGGAAGATCTTCCTCTCTGTCTCTCCTCCTCTCTGTATATCTGCCTTTCCAATACAAATAAGTCTTAAAAAGTAGATATTTATTTCTTATGTTTCAGTCTGTTAAGTCTAAATCAAGGCGTCAGCAGATTGGGTATCTGGTAAAAGTATGCCTCTTTATTATTTTTAGCAATTTATTTAAAATCAAAGTCACAGAGAGGAGAGATGGAGATCCATCTTCTATCTTCTGATTCATTCACCAAATGGCTACAGTGGTTTAGTTCAGCTTTGGCTGAACTCTGTTCTCCTAAGCGAGTAACAGTGGTCCAAGCCCTTTGGTCATCTTCTGCTTTCCCAGGTGCATTACCAGGGAGCTATATTGGAAATGGAGCATTTGGGAGTCCATCTGGCACCCTTGTGGGGTGCAGATAACAGTTTAACCCACTGTACTGTAACACTGGCCCCTGAAGATACACTTCCTCAAGAACAGCTGACTTCTTACTATAACATCACAGGGCTAAAAAGGTCTCTATGCTGTCCCTTCCATAAGGACACAAATGTCATTAATAAGGACTCTGACCTCGTGATCTTTAGAGACCTTATGACCTTAGAAGCCCATGTGGGATCATGACCTCACAAAGGTCCTGTTATCCATACTATCACCTAGGGGTTAGGATGTCATTGTGCAGACTTTGTGGTGACAAATGTTGCAACTCTCCACAAAGTTAAATTTAATTAAAGATTCCATTTGTTAAAATGGATAATCAGCTTAAGGATTCTAGAATTTGTGTAGACCAGCATAGTCAGGGAATAACATAGTGAAATATATACATCCTATATTAGACTTTTTAAAAAAAACTATAATAGAATACCTGAGGTGAGCTCAGTTTATAAAGGAAAGGCTACATGGTTAGGTTACAGTTTTGGAGACTTAGATCCAAGACTGGGTGGTTCTGTTAATTTGGCTTTTGGTGGGGGCTAATGGTGGATGGTGTCACAATGTTAGGGGTGTGTATGAATGAGGGGGTGATCGCATGGTCCATTAGGATATCAGTCACTGCAATTCCAGTCTCTTTGAAGGGTAAGCACCTAAGATAGTCTAAGGATTTCCCCCAGATCTCATCTCTTTCTCTCTCTTTTAAAAAGATATGTTTATTTACTTGAAAGGCAGAGTACACAGAGAGGGGAAGAGACAGAAGGAGGTATCTTCAGTCTTCTGGTTCACTCCTCCAAATGTCCGCAATGGCTGAAGCTGGGCTAGTTTGAAGCCAGTATCCCCGTATGGGTGCAGGGATCCAAGTAGTTGGAACATTTCCACTGCTTTCCCAGGTGCATCAGCAGGGAGCTGGATCAGAAGTGGAATAGCCAGAACTTGAACTGGTACCCATCCATATGTGATGCTGACACTGTGGGCAGTGGCACCAACCCTGATCTCACCTCTTAAAGACCCGTCAGTACCTCCCAGTGTTGCTTTGCTGGGGACCAACAAAAGAATCTAACACAGATTCCTGAGAGACAGACTCAAAACATACACGAACCAGAGCACATTCCTAATGACCCATGACTTCAGTGTCTTGAGAGCTCTGGACTGCAGGGACATTTTCTCTCTGGTTGCTGGGGGCACTTGTGCAATGGTGTCCAAAGTGGCAATATGTCAAAAGTGATGATGTGGAGTCGGAGGCGATCTTGCTGATGGCCTACCAATTAGAGAATTGGACAGTGAGAAGACCTTTTGTTGTCTCTTATTCCATGCATGCCTTCACCTGCTGATGGCCCTGGCTACATTCCATGTGTGTCGGGCAGTACAGAGGGCTGTGTTATGCTGTGCAGAAGCTCACCAGCATTATGTGTTTCCAGAGCAATTGTGAACCTGGCATCTTGGAGTGTGATGAGAGTATACTAATGAGTTTGTGAGTAATGATATTGAGTTACTCATCTACTCATTTTTAGAACAGTAGCCCGATGCTAAGATCTGGGATTATAGCAACCTTTGCCTTCATGGTGTGTACATCTCGTTGGGGAAATAGATTTTAAATAAATGTGCTGTTAGAAGTGATGGTTGTATCTACATTGACAGCATAAAGCTAGAAGCCAATTTAAGGGGACTGCACTGTGGTATAGCAGACCAAGCAGTCACCCACAACACTGGCATCCCATATGGATGCCAACTCCAATCCAGACTGCTCCACTTGTGAGCCAGCTCCCTGGTGCTGATGGCCTAGGCAAAGCCATGGAAGATGTGCCAAGTGCTTGGGCTCCAGCCACCCACATGGAAGAACCAGACGAGGCTCCTAGCTTGGGCCTGATGCAGAGCTGGCTGTTGTAAACATCAGAAGAGTGAACCGAAAGATGGACAGTTCTCCATCTTCCCTTCCCTATGGAACTCTGACTTTGAAAATAAATAAATCTGTAAAAAGAAGAAAGGAAGGAAGGAAGGAAGGAAGGAAGGAAGGAAGGAAGGAAGGAAGGAAGGAAAGAAGGAAGGAAGGAAGGAAGGGAGGAAGGGAGGAAGGAAAAGAGAAACCATGTTATCCGTGGGTGTCAGAAACCCAACAACCCAACATCTCAGGTGTACATTAACAGGAAGATGGAATTGGGAGTGGAGCTGCTTCTAAAGCCTGGGCACGCCTGTGTGAAGATGTTGGTGTCTCAGACAGCTGCTTAACTGATGCATTGGATGCCTGTGTCTGATTTCCTTGTTACATGAGGCAGCCATCCTGTACCAGTGTGAAGTGCCGTAGCTGCTTGTTGTGTCACATGCCACTACGCCTCTCATTTGGGGAGGCCTCTGTCTGCATCCTTAAAGGTGAAATTGCTTTGTATACAGAACCTAGGGACTCTTGAGAACATGAACCTTAGTTTGACCTCTTCTCCAACAGAAGAGCTTCACTGGGTCTTGGTTCCCTTCTCTGTACTGTGGAGGCAAGGATGGCTTTTGTCCCATAGGGTTGTGGGGAAGGGAATAAGATAGGAAGTGGAAATCACTACATGTCAAGTAGGTGTTCATTACAAGTCAGCTCTTTTTCCTCTCTGGGAGTGACCTGGAGCCCTCCTCCCAACCCTGTTGTCAAGTTGCACACATGTTCCATGTGCACGTCACCCTTCTTGCCAAGGGAGGATTTGCATTATTGAACTTTGAGTTTTAAATTAAGTGTCAAATATAATTTGGCAATACTAAGAATTAATTATGTGCCTGCCTTTAGAAGAGCCAGCTCTGAGTGGTAAATCAGTGTCTACCCACAAGAGAAAAGCTGCCCTGTGCAGCAGGGGATCGCATGGACGGGGCCAAAATGGAGCTGTGCCTGACCACTGCGAGGTCAGTCCCCTGAGAGGCAGGGATCCCTGCAGACTGACAAGGTCTGGGTTTGCGGATGGAGACAGCGTTTCCCGGAGGCGTCCTCCTGCCAGGGCTGGCCCTGGCCCACAGGCTCCACCTTCCATGTCTTGCACACAGCTGTCAGTTGCAGACACACATGTGGCTGGTGTCATCCTTCTCCTTCAAGGGAAGGAAAGCATTTCCTGCAGGAACCATGCAGGGAGAGGGAGACATGGGGGCCAGAGGGGAGAGCACATTTGTCTTGATGACAAACTAAGGACAAAAACTCAGCCTGGAGCATTCCAGGAGGGGCCTGCTCTCCTCCCCAGGATGGAGAGAAATGTTGTCCCCTGGCTTTAGAGCCTGGCAGGTTTTGGGGTAGGAGGACATTGTGTGCATGGCAAGAGCAGCTGAACATGGGCATCCGGAACCCCCGTCCAACTCAGGGTCTACCCTCGGGCTCTGGCCCCCACCCCTCTTGGGGAATCTGTCTGGGTCTAATTTTCTGGTCAGTGTGAAAAGGAGGAGGAAGAGGATGAGAAGAAAGGGGCAAGTTGAAGTTCTCCTGCAGTGGGCTGGGATCTGTCACTCAGCGTACAGCCTGCTGACGATGCGGGGCAGCCTCAGCTGTAAGCAGCTCATGATTTATGGACACCAAGTAAACTCCCGCGGCAGAAACCAGCCTGGAGATCAGAGCAGCAATAGGGCTCTTTTTCTGGCAGCAGACAGGGCCTGCATTTTTCTCATTCATGCCAAACTGCTTTGCACGGCAATTAGCTCTGTCCTCATTTAGTCTCCAGTCCCAAAGGGTAATGAAAGTCATAGATCATCTTCAAGACTGCTAATTATTGAGCTCGCTTACAGGTAGGCTTTGTAACTGTGAGAAGGGCCTGTCGGCCAATATTTATTACTCTTCCAATAAGTAAGCGATGTTGGGGGGTGCAGGGAGCAGGAGGGGAGGAGGGGAAAAAAAAGGGGGTGGGTGGGTGATAACTTTTTGAAAGCCTGCCCAGCCCAGCCTGGCCCTGGCTCTCGGACGTACCTTCTGCAAATGCGCTCGTCACAGGGGGAACATCTTTATTCCACAGACCGTTTATCATCCTGTGAGGATGTGCTCTGAAAGAGCGAGAGCGGTGAGAAGGCTTGGAAGCTGGGAGGGGGGTGGCAGTGGTCTGGAGGCTGGGGGAGGTGACCTGTGGGGTGGAGGGCAGGGAGAGGACAAGAGGAGATCCAAATGGAAGTGGAAGAAGGGCACTCCAGCCTTTCCCCATGCTGTGGCCACCGAGGCCTAGAGCCATCTGCCTCCACGCCTGGGCCTCCTGGGCACCGGGGTCAGTCAGGGCTGGGGCTTTAGTGTGTGGGCATGTGAGGCTAACACTGGAAAGGGTTTTGTGTGCTCCCTGCGCCGTCCATTTGCTCATCCTCCCACTGAGGAGATGCAGCATCGGGTTACAGGCTACACTGGAAGGTACCTGTGCAGCTGCTTCAGAAAGGAGAAGCTGAGTTCTCTTCTTGACTCAAGTGCACTTTAGAAATATGAGTGCTATCAGCAGGGCAACTGGTGGTGGTTTTAAAGCAGGGGGTGCATTCAAATAAAAACTAAAGAAATTCATATACTTAAGCACCGTTCGATGCTGTGTTCACTATTCTGCCTGCAGCCAGTGTTGCTGAATGCTTTCTTGGTCGAAGCATCAGGCCCTGTTCTAGGTGTGAAGCCACAGCACCCACCAAGTGCTGGGCTCGGCCACAGTGCACAGTCGCCGCTTCCTGATTGTGGCTCGTTTCCTCACTCCAACTTAAATAACAGCAGCTCACACCCCTGGCTTCAGTTACAAACGCGACGCACATCTGTCCGCTGTTTGCTATGCGCCAGGAGCTGCAGGTGCTTTGTGTTCACGTTTCTCCCCAGATCCTGACAGCTCTGAGGCTGGCACTCACATCTTACAAATCAGTTGGGTTACGTGTCCAAGGTAACATGACTAACTAGAATTATGTCCATGTCGTCTGGCTCCAGTGCCCACCGGCTAAGCCCTGAGACAGTGTTATTTGAGAGGCAGAAAGAGAGCAAGAGTGCTGGTTCACTCCCTAAGTGTTTGCAACAGCTGAGGCTTGGCCCTGGGCCAAAGCCGAGAGCCAGGAATACTCTTTAGGTCTCCCTTTGAGTGGTAGAAAATCAGTTGCTGGAGCTGTCACTGTTGCTCTCCAGGGTCTGTGTTTTCAGGAACTTGGGGTTGAGAGACAAAGCTGAGGACTGAACCCAGGCACTCCAGTGTGGGGCACAAGCATCTTAACTGCTGAACCGCTGGGCTAAATGCCTACTCCCACGAGTTCCTACTCACACTGAATCATTTAGAGTCCCAGCTCTCGACGTTGGTGCTTTGATGTGTTCTGGCCATCAACGTCCTGTAAGCAAATGTTCCTCTTCTGCCATGAGCGGCCCTTCTGCTCACATCCTCTGTGGATTCACTGACTCCCAACCAAATTGGAGAGACTGAAGTGAACTCACACATCCTTCCAGTTGGCAAACCCTGCTCTGGGGTCCTTTGTGCAGCGCCATGTGTGCTAATCCTTGCAGCTCCATCCAGCAATACTGTGTGGAAAGCTTGGAACAGTCACCATGGGAATGTCTGTGCTACAGGCAAGGGCCAGTGCTTCTCATCAGGTGTGTGCACGTATGTGTATGCGTGGGGAGGGAGTGGTATGTTTCCTCCAGAACTGGTGATTCATCCTTGACCATGATTCATCCTGGTGGAAGACTGAGGGAAAGGGGGAAAGGTCGTTGCTCTCTCTGCATCTCAGGGAAGTGCAGTGAGCACTGTGCAGAGGCCATGACCCCACTCCTTGTGGCTGAGGAATCTGCGCTAGAGCTGTCCACATTGGTGCCTCGTGACCTCTTAGATGGTCCCACAGCCATGGGATTAGACGTACAGGTGCTTTCAGAAAAAGCCTGGAGAAGTGACCAGCACCGTGGGTAAACAAGCCACACTTGACTCTCGTCTAGCTTCCTACCAACAAGTATAGAGGGAGGCAGCAGGGGATGGCTCACGTAATTAGCTTCCTGCTGCTCATGGAGGAGACCCAAATGCAGTGCTGGGCTCAGCCAGGCTCAGCTGCAGTGTAGTGGATATGTGAGGAAAGAACCAACGGGTGGAAGATCTGTCTCTCTGTCTCTCTCTGTGTTCCTTAAGATACATAAAAATGAAAAAACTTAAAAAAAGGAATCCAGTGCTACAAAATGAATGCTCATTATGTGTTTGTTCAAATGTAGGGAGGTTGCACTACACAGATACATTCTGGGCTGGGGGCGGGGTGTCTGTATTGCTGCTGTGTGTACTCCACAGGGCATGGAAGATGTCCCCATCCCCTCTACTTCCTACTTTCTGGACTGCCTTTGGAGTCATACTGACCAGGGTCTGAAAACCCTGTGATCTTGGCCAGGTTGCATGGCACCTGTGTGTGTGGCTTCTTTCCGGTGTGATGAGGATAATGGGTTGTGTCCACAGGGGTGCGGTTGGAGATCTTGTGAGATCAGGTGTGTGGGAGGCTGAGCCCTGAGCTGAGTGGAGGAAGCTCACAGTCCTGAGTGAGTGTCACTGCCATTACTTCCTTGTATCATCTGTTTCTCTAGGTTAGAATCCAATTGGATGGCCCAGCTGAGCTTGGTTGTAAATTTCCTGTGTAAGATGAGACAGCTCAGACAAAGCAGTAAAGGGAGTTGGGGAGAGGAGGAATCCCTGGGCCTGAGAGCTGCAAGTTGATGGTATGGGCAGGCTCTGGGGGAGACTTGTGATAGGGTTCCATGTGTAGAAACTTGACCATGCTGTCCTCTGTCACCATGGAGAACTCTGGAGCCTTCAGATCCCCAGCAGTGGCACTAACCTAGAGGTCCCAGTGGGTCCGCGGTGAGCTGAACCTTGCCTTGCATGTTGTGAGCTGCTTCCCCACTGACCAGACAAGGTAGACACCCACACATGTCACCTTCTGTGCTCCCTTATCCTGCAGAATCCTGACCTTGTCCATAGACATGGCACATGGAAGAGGTGACTCAAGACTGAAGAGGAGGCTGGACACTTGTCCAGAGGAAAGTGCTCTCAAGATAAATAGGGAAATTCCTCCAAATTTGAATTCCTAGCAGCAGGAGTGTGTGTGTATATAAATGAGAATCACAAAACAAGAAGTTTTGCTTCTGACCTTTGCTGTGTGTATGACTTTTCCCTTTTCTAAGTAGGTATGCTTTTTTTTTTTTCCTGTGGTTTGTCTGCAAAGGGGAGACACTTGGCTGAGACTTGGTCTGGGTTCACTGTGGCTGTGGCACTCCACACCAGCACCCCTTCCACTTCTCCTTAAGCTGGCTCAGCTTCCATGTGAACTGCTATGGGGAGGGACGCGAGTGTAAAAGCTGTCCCAAGGATGTGCAAACAGGTTTTAGGGTGTGAGTCCTAGGGGGTGGCCCTTGTCTCTGGGCACAGCTTCCACATTGTTAAGATTTAGTGCTGCCTGGTGGGCCAGAGCTAGTATCTGAGGTTAGAGTGGGAGCAAGGATAATTTGTTAGGGACAGGGCTGGGATTCAAATTGGGTAAAACTTCCTGGGAAATAGGACCACAATGGGAAGTTCAGTGCTAAGGAAAGGTGATAACCAAAGGGTCCCAACCCTGGGTGTGTCTCGTGTGCACAGGCCTCTGAGAGTTTCCTTGGCCGTCTCAGCCACACCCCAACCCTCACCATTCCAGTCACCAAGGCCATGTCAGAAACCATTCAGAGCTATACCATGTCCGCTTTTGTCAGACATGTGGGTGTGGCACAGTGGATGATTTTTCCTCAGGACTTTAGTTGAGAAAAAGGCTGGGGATTAAATAATCCAGGAAAAATATTCACTCACTTTTTTTCAGTGTGATAAAATACATTTAGTGTGACATTCATCATTTTAAGTGTACAGTTATTAAATACATTTGTAAAGTTGTACAACCATCACTACCATCAGTCTCCAAACCCTTTTTATTTTAAAAAAATATTTATTTTTTAATTATTTATTTATTTTTGATAATGTTACATAGTTGATTAGGGTACAAAGGGTCAAGGGCTACAGGAAAGTGGGTAACACTATTGTTTCCACACTAGTATCATCATTTTTCCCCCCGTATCTGGGTCAGGGAAGAAACAAAGGGAGAAGCCACACCCAACCTCCCACCCATCCCAGGTCCCTGTTGTGGGACCCGTTCTGAGGGTCCTGCTCAAGCAGTGTTGATAGTTCAACAGTTCTGAATTGCTTGCTGCCAGTCTTGCCATTCGAAGCACGATGAAATCTATTCAGAATCCACTGGCTGACATAATCTCTCCATGGTTGGGGTGTGGAGATCAGCAGTTCAGTTGGAGAGATCTCCAAAGAAATTTCATCTGAGATGATCCCAAACCTGATTTGGTGTGTGCTTGCCAGTACAGGGTCCGGCACCATCCATTGCCCCAATCAGCTTATGTACATGCTGGTTGTTGCAGTTGCTGGGTCAGTTCTATTTCCAGCCCTGTCTTCCTCACAAACCAAGGATTTTGCAGTCCAGCCTGATCCTGCCCACTTCATATTCAGCATTCACGCAAGCCAGTGGAAGCTGCAGCCTAGTTGGGGCAATTCCCCATAAACCCTACCAGGCCTGCCCCCTACCCTGGTTCCCATGCTTGCAAGTATGTACTGCAGACTTGTTCTGTCTGTGCCATGTCCCATTTAGCTCTCGTACATGTCATTGGGCATTAAAGCCTAGTGCAACCCAACCAGCCCTACTATCCAGCCCACACACATACTGGCAGGTGCCTTTCGGTCTAGCCATCCCTGCCCCAATCCTGGTTTTCGTGTTCTCCAGTGGGAGTGGTAACCCAAGAAGGAGGTGCCCACTATTTCCCTACTAGGCCGCTTCCACTCCTGGATTATGTACTCTCCAAGTGGTTCTGGAGTTTAGCTTGACAGATTTAGCTCCTAATGCCAGCCTCTGCCAGCTGATGCTGTGGCAAAGCCCAACCAACCCTTACCCACTCTAATTTTTGCTTGTGCCAGTCGGAACAGTCATCACAACCTGGCTTTTCCCTGATCTAGCTCACATGAGGCCCACAGATGTTGTGTCTGGTCTGCCCCCATCCCAACTCATGCTCTTCAGTGGGAGTGGTTGTCCAGCAGGGGAGCCCACATTCCTCCTGCTGGCTTTGCCCCCTCCCTCTCTGGTTCTCAAGTGTACTGTTTGGGTGTTGTGGCCACATCTGGTATGTCTCACCTCACCTTGGCATTCCGTATTGTGCACTGGTTTGTGTCACTACCGAACCTGGCCCGACCCACACTCTATTCTGGTGCTCGGAATTGCCAGCAGGTGATGTGAACTGGTTCAGCTTGGTCCACCCCTGACCTATGCCAAATGTATGCTAATGGGTATCTTTGGCCTGGTCTGGGTTGCTCCCTATCATGGTTCTTCTTCTTTTTAAAGATTTATTTATTTTTATTGGAAAGGCAGATGTGCAGAGAGGAGGGGAGACAGAAAGGAAGATCTTTCATCTGCTGATTCACTCCCCAAGCAGCTGCAATGGCTGGAGCTGAGCCAATCCAAATGCAGGAGCCAGGAACTTCTTCCAGGTCTGCCATGCGGTGCAGGGTCCCATAGCTTTGGGCCATCCTTGACTGTCTTCCCAGGCCACAGGCAGGTAACTGGACAGGAAGTGGACAGAAGTAGAACTGGCGCCCTCATGGGATCCTGGCACGCTCAAGGTGAGGACTTTAGACACTAGGCTATTGTGCTGGTTCCTCCCTGTCATGGTTCTTGCACTCACCTGCAGGGACTGTGTTCCAACAGAGAAGTTTCCCAAGCTCCTCCATCAGAACCTCTCCCTATACCAGGTCTTGCGCATACTGGTGGGTCCATGAGCCAGCCCTACTTAGTCCACCTCGTGTCCTGGTAGGAACAGTGGTCTTTCCTTACTGGCCTTCAGTCCATTTCAGTTCTTGGTGTTGGATGTTTCAACCCTGCCAAGGCTTGTCCACACCCAGACACAGCTCACACATGACTCAGTAGAGCAGAGAGCCAGCCTAGTCCGTCCTATATCTACCCAGGTTCTCCAGAGTACTCGCATGATGCTGGCGTCTAGCCTGGTTAGGTGTAGCCAGCCCCAGTCCACACTTGTGCCAAGGGAGATTGTAATCATATCCAGATTGGAATGCAGCCCCCACTCTCACAACTCCCCAACCAAACCTATTCCCAGCCCTAGAGTTATACACTTGCTAGTGGTTGCTCTGATCCAGTTGGCTTAGCCCCTTACTTGTTTCAGCCTTTGCCTTTGAATACTGTGGCCTAGTATTCCTGGCTAATGTAGACCAATCGGTGTAAGAGCTTAGTTCGACATGACCTGTGCTCCATCATGATCTCTGCTTTTCCCTGTGAGTTGAGGTTTGCTTGGCCCTGCCCGGTCTACCCGCTTCCAGTTGCAGCTTGGCCCACCCCACATTCTATTTTAGGATGCACATTCGGGTGTTGCTGCCTTGACCTGCCTAAACTGTTGTCAGTTCCTTTCCCAGTAAGTGATGGCAGATTCCATGGTCACACCTAGCTCAGCCCATCACCATCCCAACTCGTGAGCTAACCAGTGAGACTTATATTTCCACAGGGTTTGGTCCATAATTCCCCCACAGAATCTACCCCTGTACCTGGTACTCTCATGTGCTGGTTAGTGCCTTGACCCTGCCAACTGTGACCCATCCACTGTTCCACCACTCAGTCAGGTACTGGTACTTAGCCCAGCCTGACAGGCCCCCATCCACAGCTTTTATGTGGACTGCTGTGTGGCGGTCAGTGATGCTCTACACTAACAGCCCATCTCAGGTTTCCCACTTGGCCTGGTGAATAAGTCTGACCCAAATAGATCTTATGTACTCTCCCCTCCAAACCATCAGGTCTCAGTTCCCACAGTTGCCAGAAAGTTTCATGACCCCGTTGCTGGGAATCACTCAGGATTCATCCCTCACTTATACTCACACTGGCCTCACCCATGGATATCCCTAGTTGGCAATTACATATTCTGAAAACCCCAGAGTTTGCTGCTGGGCAGCCAGCAGGCAAAGCCTGGCACCCAGTGGGCACACTGGCCGCCCAAAGCCTAGGACTCAATCATCGCATGGCGACAGTGATTTTTGCCTGAATCCGCAGCATTGGGTCTGGCCTGGCTGGGGCACCCCCACACTGGGGCACCGTCACACTGCAGGGAGCTGCTTTTGCCCCAACCCTATGGCTGAACACTCAAGAAATATTTATTTGAAAGGCAGAATTAAGATAGAGAAAGACAGATTGATCTTCCATTGCTAATTTACTCCCCAAATGGCTGCAACAACCAGGACTGGTCCAGGAACTCTGGATTTCTCACATGGGTGCCAGGGTCCCAAGCATTTGGACTATCTCCTGGTGCTTTCCCAAGAACAATAGCAGAGAGCTGTATGGGAAATGAAGTAGCTGGGACTTGAACCACTATTCACGTGGGAAGTTGGCATTGACATGCTGTACCACCATGCCGGCCCCATTAAACACCAAGTTCCCAATCTCTCCTCCCACAGCTCCTGATAGCTACCGTTCTACTTCTGTCTCTGATTTTTCTGCTACTCTGTGCCTCATTGAAGTGGGTGAAAGTAGTTGAAACCATTGTTTCCAAATTTTCTTTTTTTAAATTCCTGTGTCTGGGGAAAGATGGGAGATAAGGGGAGAAGCCACATGTAGCCTCCTAACTGCCTTAGTGTCAGGGAATGGGGAAAGACCACCCAGTGTCATCCCTTGGTTCCCAATGTGGAGCATGCTCTGAGGATTCTGCTCAAGTGGTTTGGGTAGATCTGAAATACTGTCAGTCTCTCCACTCCAAAGATGAGGAAATCCTTTCAAAATCCATTGGCTGACATAGTCAGCCTCAAGTCTCCATTCTCCCAGATTTTTGCTGTCATTCACTCAGTTGTTTGCTGGGGTGGTTGTCCAATTTGTTCTGTTCTCCTTCCTCTGCTACAGTACCAATTGGGCTACCACATTCTTCATGTGCATCAGGGTCTGTGTCCACTACCCTGCCTTTTTTACTCATAAGCAGGCCCAAGAACAAAACCCAGGCAGCCTGAGCCCCGCCAGATCCCCCACCCCTGGGGCTCATGAACCTGGTACCTACCTCGCATGTGGGCACTGGGACCCAGGACAGATCCCCTGTCCCACAGGGCTCACAAAATCAGCACTCACCTCTAGGAGCGGGGGCAATAGACCGGGCCCAGGTGACTTAAGCCCTGCCAGATCCTCCACCCTCAGGGCTCACGGACTCAGCACCCACCTTGCAGGCAAGCCTCAGGACCAGGGCCAGGGCCAGGTGACCTGAGCACCACTGGGTCCCCCACCCCCTCCTGGGATTCATGAAACTGGCACCTACTTCATAGGCAGACCCCAGGACCCGGGACAGGCAATAGCCCCAAATGGTGGGAATTTCCAAGAAGTTCTTGGATTGTGATAGGAACTGCTTTTGGTGAAATACTCTGTTTGGCTCTGATATCAGTCCTGCTGAGTGAGGAATAGCAATAGACAAGATAGATGGGGGTGAGTGAACTGTATACCAACTGTGTGTCAGGTCATCTTGGGGGTGGGTGTTCACACACATTCTAGCGGGCAGAAACAGGTGCCAACCTCTCGACATTGATGGAGAGGGAATTTCTCCATCCCAAGGCTGTTTCCCATGTCTCAAAGATTGCATTTACTAATTGCTCATCATCTTTGTTTTGTCACGGTTTTCTTGGAATCTTAAAACATCATTTGGACATGGTGCTTGAGCCCTACCCATATATTTATATTTATATTGTTTATATTTATATTTATATATTTTTAAGAAGACACATCACACAAAGTTGGCTTGTCTACAGCTAACCGCCTCCCCCCCACCCAGTCATTTCCCCTGGTGTCTCCCACTTACATAGGAAGTTTATCATCACAACAAGGCTAAAGTATGGACACACTGTTTTGGGCTGAAAAGGACTTTGTAGTCTCAGATGGTATCTGAAGAGTGCGAGCTGTGACCAGGCTGAGATCTTGGAAGGGCCAGCTGGAGCCCTGGCTTTCTGCTAGGCAGGCAGAGGGACAGACCCAGTGGCTTCACTCAGGAACTGGGAGGGCTGCCTGTCACACAGAATTTGTTCTCTTCTTGCTTGGCGATAGGAGCAAGCTCTGGGCCTTGGGTAGTGCCGTTCCTGGCAGGCCCAGGAGTCCAAGTCTCTTGGACTTGGCCTGGGAACATCTAGATCAGCACAGAGAGATGTTCACGGTGGCACTAGGCATGAGGGTTGAGGTCACAGGAGGATCTGTGGTGAGGACCAGAAACTGGCCACAGCTCTCCTTACTCAGAGCCTTAGTGGGTTCTTATTCACACACACGTGTTGAAACGGCATACAAACATTACTCTTAGGTTACTCCTACATTGAATTCTGGGATGAAGACTCTATTAGGTTGCAAGGAATTGAAATTGGACTAAACCCAGTTCAAATAATAAAAGAAATGTATTGACCCGCCTGAGAAGGCCGAGTAGTCATGGATTTCAGGCTAGACCAGATCCAGGAGCCCAAAGAAGCCATTGAGCTCTGAGTGAGCTCCTTCACACCTCCAGAAGATCACAGCAGCTGTGGGTGATGACCTTTGTGGTCCTAGCCTTCCAATACTCGATACAAAAGGGATGAGGCGTGTATCTTAATCAGAATCACTATACAGTATCCCAGAGAAGGACCCTGCTTGGTCTGACAGGGGTCTTACGTCCATTCCTGGGCCAGGAAGATGGGCTGGATTAATTGATTAGGCCTGGTTTCTGCTTATTTCTGGGGACCATCTGTTTTACAGGCAAGGGCGGTTCCAGGGGCCAGAACAGGGCATGTCAGCAATTGAAACTGCTGTCTTTCTCTTGAGAATGCCTGATCTCTTGGGTCTTGGATCACTTCTTTTTTGCCTGATTCTCCGGCCTGCCTTCCATTGCCTTTTCATTCTCTTCTCAGCATGCAGCTTACAATGGTTGCCCAAACCCCAAACGTTTCATGTCTTTCAAGAGCTCAGGATCTCTGTGACTGAGTTCACATTCTCAGGGCAGATGACCTGACTGGTTGCAGGGATATGTGTTCAATACTGGGTCAACTGTGGTAGCAAGGCACAGGATCATGAAGTACATGGCTTCTTATGTCTTCCACTTTCACAGGTCTCGTGGGAGCAATTTCTTAGGGCAGGTGCGCAGAGGGGACTTAGAACACAATGGCATTCCGGTTCTAGGTAGCCTTAAAACCAATCAAGTGTGGCCCCATCTTTGTCCTGAGCGGCTCAGCTGGGCCAAGGGTCATGGGCCAAGGGAGGAGGGCAAGGTCAGCGTGGGCGAGGACAGTGGAACACATGCCTTGTAGGTAATGGGAACCTAGCTGTACCACCCAGAGAAATGGGTAATGCTGGAGGAAGCCAGTATCTCTTATTTCAGCAGATGCCCTTCCCTCCTCCCCTGAGCTGGTCATAGGCAGATGCATCTGAAAAGTCTGGTCCATCCGTGAGCGTGAGCGGTGTCTTAGGGCACAAACCCTGCCTGGCTTTGCTGTGTCCTCCCCCAAGTTCCTGCCAGAGTCCTCGTTACATCCTCCACTCCACTCACTGTCTCTGGATGGTGTGCATGTGTGTGTAGCTTATAGACAGTTTTTGATGGTTTGAAAAGTCGAGCAGTTTCTTCTCAAAAACCAAGAATGGGAAAACAAGTGAACTTCAAGCATGAAAAGGGGATAAATGACACTTTACCTTGGGTACTTGTTTTGGGCCAGAGAAGTTCCAGACTTGCCCATATTCTTGTAGCTGGGACTAGAACCCTGGCTTCCCACCACTGCCCTGACTTTACCAGGAGCCCACTGGGGAGTAAGCCTGGCAGGGTGGTTGGTGAGAGAATGGGGAGGGAACATCTCAAGCATGGAGTCCAGGCTCAGTTAGGGGTAAGTGTGGCATCACCAGCGGCCAGAGTGTCCCAGGAAGGGCACAGGTCCGTATCCTCCGCCTTATCTGGGCAGATTGCATTTCCTGGAGGAGGAGGGAAGGAAATCTTTGTATTTATGGCTTTTTCCCCCTTTGAAAGAAGTCAGCAGTCATTTTCATCAGATAAGGCCACCTGAGAAGACAGGCAAAGACAGGCTGGCTCCGAGAGATGGGGGCGTCCTTTGCCAAAGTTTCTTAGACAAAGGACACTGGGAGACATCCTGTCGGGAAGAACAGGAGGGGGCTTCACATGAAGTTCCCATTGCCTAGTGTGAGCTTTGATAACTGCAGGTGAGGTTTGATCCCTGAATGTTCACCGTGGTTTGGTCATCAACATCACTTTTGTCACTTGAAAGCTACAAATGCTTGAGTGCAAACCTGAAGACTTGGCAAGCCAGGCCAGTCCCTTTATTGTCTCACATTCGGCCGCCTCACAGACCTCACTTGACCTCGGACAGGCCCTGAAGGCAGTCCCTGGAATGGGGGGAAGGGAGAGGAGGAGGAAGAAGACTAGGAACCCAGCAAAGGCAAGAGGAAGAGGAGGGCGCCGGGGCGGGCGGGCAGGCGCGCGGGCCCTGTCAAGGTCGTATCTGCGTGATGATGGATGCGCGCCGGCCCCGCTGTCAGCCTGTCACGGCGCAGGAATGTTTAATGTTCTCATTATTGGTTACGCTGTTGTGTATATTTCTCTGTCAGCACCGCGGACCCAGCTGAACTGGCAGAGCACTTCAAAGGCCTGCGGGTCATTCATCATCCTCCTGACGCTCCGGCAAATGCTCAGCTTCAGCTCCGCGCCAGGGATTTGTTATGACTCGCGAACCGCCTGACAGACAGGGCCCGGCGGCGCGGGAGGGGGCCCCGGGACACAGCCCTCCCCCATCTCTCTGGGTCCCAGGGTCGTGGAGGCAGGGGGCACTCCGCTTGTTCCCCACCCCTTGCAGTGTGGCTCTGCACCCCTGGGCCGGCGGCTTCTCCAGAGTTTGTGCTGAAAACTCAGGGGTTTTGTGGGGAGGGAGTCAGGGGGAGCGAAATTTGCCACCGTGCGGGGGCCCGCGCAGGGGGAGAGCAGGAGGATATCGGAGCTTTGTTTCCTTTCCCAGGCCGTGACATGATTAATCGTTTTCTTCTGATCTAATTTTGGAACATGAAAAACAGCACATTTGTCTTGAAGAAAAATGATGTGCCGAACTGCGCAGATGGAAATTTCGAGCAATGAGAAAGATTAAAGCGAAACCCCACTCCTTAGACCTAATCATGAGTTGTAGATTATTCTGTCGGCCCAGCCAGATGGTAGCTCTGATTCCACGGCCCCTTCTTATATTAATGAATACTAGACTGTTATATTTGACTTAGGTAAGTGAAATGTCTATCAGAGCTAATGGACTGCCAGCCAGCATAACACATGTTGTACTGCTAAGGGTCCTTGCTGCATTTTTCATGTTTTATACTAATGTAGAACATTTTGTTTCCTACTGTTTTTCATCATTGTCACTGTTTGCTAAATATTTTCACATGGAAGGAGGGAGAGGGAGACAAAGTCAGGAGGAGGGGGAAAAAAAAAGCAACCCTCCAAACTTGTGTCCAAAGCTAATTTCCTCCCGTTGGGTTTGGCTATAACTCTACAAGTAAAACAGTCACCCGGAGCAAAGCGTACAGGAACTCAATAGTAACGTGATTAAGTTCCTAGTCAACAAGACTACCCTGACTGCATGTTAACAAACCTAATTATAGCCCCATGGTGATAAATTGGGCCGGAGCCCTCTGCTGTACACAGCTGAGGTCATGTCCAGAAAAGCTTGACCCTGTTGTCCCAGGGGAGACAGGAGTTCCAGGCTCAGTGCAGTGGAGGGGCTGCTTCTTCTGGACCTGCTGGTCCAGCTCCTAGGGAGGGTGTGGACCGAGGCCTAAAGGATGCTGCTGGGCAGGTCAGAGATGTGAGTAGTCCAGCTCCAGGTGTTCCTGGATATGGCTGGAAGGATGGTGACTTGTGAACCACTGGCCCCTGCTTCTGTACTGTGAGTGGACTTGGAGTTCCCAGCTCTTTGGGTCCACACACACCTTGCAGCCTCCTAGAGCCAGGAGGTGGTGACTCCCTTCCTCTATCGAGACTTCTGTGCTGTGTACCAGTGAGGCCCCAGACAACTTGTTACTCATGGAGAAGTCCCTCGTTGCTTCCTTAGGAAGGACTTGAGTCTGGGTGGGGGGTATCACGGAGAAGATTCGGGCGCGCAGATGGGAAGTGGCAGCCGACTGGGGACTGATTAAGGTGGAAGGGGTTGACAGACACCCTCAATGAATGATCACCTGGGGGGAGAAATGGAAACATACCCATAGGCAGGGAGGAAAGACCTAGAACGTGAGCGGATAGGGAGAGAGAGACAGGAAGGAGAGGATAAGTAGACAGAGAGTGGAGCAGGAGTGGGCAGGGGATGCAGGTGCATGCAGAGTGGAAGGTCCAGGAACTCAGGCATTCTCCTTGCTCCAGCCAAATTAGCTTCTTAGAAAGTACCTTTGATCTCTGTCTAGGATTCCCTTTTGGCTGTGCATTTCTGCAGGATTCGGTTCAGATGACTAGTGACCCTCTCCTTCTGCCACCAGTTCATCTCCCACCTATGCTCAGTGGCAAACCCTACATTTCTACTGCATGAGTCATCTTAGGGTCTCCAAGAATGCCGGGCTCTCTCAGGATGACATGATTTGGTCTGTATTTGTCCGCATCCCAAGAACTGGCAGATGTTGGCCCTGCTGCATTGAAAATGCCTGTGCTGACATGTCCTTCCCTCTACTCGCTTCCTTTAAAACTGCCTGTCAGTTCATTCAATAGTTCTCTTCTTTGAGGGACTTGGTATAGTGGCAAAACCAATGAAACCACCCCATGTGATGTTGGTATCCTATGTCTGCTCAAAGAATCCTGGCTGCTCCACTTCTAATCCAGCTCCCTGTTAATGAATCTTGGGAAGCAATGGAAAATGGCCCAAATAGGTGGACCCATGTGTGAGACCCCAATAGAATTCCTGGTTCCTGTCTTCCGTCTGGTTCGGTCCCAGGTATGCATCCATTTGGAGAGTGAACCAGCAGATGGAAGATCACTTGTTGCTCTCTACTTCTTTCTCATTTGGCTTTTCAAAGAAATAAATCTGTACCACTTCCCCAAACAAAATATCTTCGGAGAACCTCTTGCCTGCCAGGGGTTATAGGCACTGGGGTTCAACAGTGTACAGAATTACCTGCTTTTCCTGAAGGCTGTCTCCTGTTAGGTGTTTTTATGAAGCTTTTCCACAGTAAGAAGCAGAAGTTACACACACGAGTCATGGTATTGGGAATTATTATAAGATGGCGGCAATAAAGGAGGCTGAAGTCTCCTGGGATCCAGGAGTGTCCAGTGGAGTCTTCCAGCATCTATGACTCCTGACTGGCTCCTTCATGGCTCCTCTCAAGGGCTTAATGCCATTTCAAACTCAGCCTCAAGTACACACAGAAAAGTGGACCTATGCTGGGAACAGAGCTTAGTGTCTGTTCACAGGCTAACCCACATGAGGTCAAGGAGCAGACTGCTCAGTGCCTCAGAACCCACACCCCTTTCTCTTGGAACTTCAAGTGAGACTCTCATCAGTCCCCCTCCATATACACACATACTCTTCACTGGAACATTTGGATTTCCATTTTCATTGAGTTCACTTTTTAAAGCAGGTTTCTTGAGGTAGAACTTACATATCATAAAATCACCCATAACGGTGGTTTTGAATAAGTTGATAAAATGCAACCATGACCACTGTCCAGTTTCAGAACATTTCACTGTTCCCTGAATGCTTTCTGAGCCCCTTTTTGATCAACACACAGTTCGAACCCCATCCCCTGCCCCAGGCCATCAGCCTAGGATTTAGTTCTTTATTTATTAAGATTTATTTATGTTTATTGGAAAGATACCAAGAGAAAGATCTTGTGTCTGTTGATTCACTCCTCAAGTGGCTGCTTTGGCTGGAGCTGAGCTGATCAGGAGCCAGGAGCTTCTTCTGAGTCTCCCATGTGGGTGCAGAGTCCCAAGGCTTTGGACTGTCCTCGACTGCTTTCCCAGGCCACAAGCAGGGAGCTGGATGGGAAGTGGAGCAGTTGGGATATAAACCAGTGCCCATATGGGATCCTGGCAGATGCAAGGTGAGGATTTAGCCACTAGACTACTGTGCCGGGTCTAGGATTGATTTTTTTTTTAATAGAACTTTTATTGAGATATAATGTATACACCATAAAGCCTGCACTGTGAAAAGGTAAAGTTGTGTGTCTTTTAGTATATTCACACAATTGTGTAGCTATCAACAGGATACAATTCCAGAACACTTCAGTCCCCAGAAATGATACTTAATAACCATTTGCAGTCACTCCTATTTCTTCATCACAAGTCAATAGTTTCTACCTCTATGAATTGATCTATTCCAGATATTTCAAAATCATTGGGCTGTAAAACACAAGGCTGCTTTTACAATGGAAAATGATATTAAATGAGGTTTATTTGGGTGCAAATCTTTTTTTAAATTCATGCACAATTTTTTTCTATTTTTAAAAAGATTTATTTTATTGGAAAGTCAGATTTACAGAGAAGGAAAGACAAATCTTGGAGAGAAAGAACAATCTTGGGCATGCTTCATATACATATATTTAAAATTTGTTTTTTTTTGCACAAAACTAGAATTTTAGTACATGTGCTGCCAAAGAGAGCACACAAAAGTGGAGTTTTAGTTGTAATTTCCGTGTGCTTGTTGAAGTACCATTGGATGTAGCCCTTGTATTCCTGTTCTGCTTTGTTAAGATTCAGCCAGAGGACATGTTTGGCCTAGTGGCTGAGCCACTGGTAAGGAAGCCTGTAACCTCCACTTCAGGGCATGGATTTGATTCCTGGCCCTGGCTCCCGGTTCCAGCTTTGAGTTCGTGTAGATTGTGCAAAGCAGCAGGTGTTGCATCACGAAGCTGAATCCCTGCTTCTTCAGGATCCAGCCCATCCAGGTCATTGTGGGCGATCTGACAGGGGAAGGTGAAGCAGTGCATGGGAGCTCTCTGTTTCACTAGAAAACAATCTTGTAACACGTACCAGAGCTTCTTTTCTTTTTAAGGCTGAGCAATATTTCATTGTATGCATTTACAACATTTTGTTTATCAGTTTCTTAGTTGATGGAGATTGAGTTGTTTCTATTTTCCGAGTAGAAACAATAATATTACTATGAACATTTATGTGTAAATTTTTATGTGGACTTATTTAGAATTTCTGTGGAGTGGATGCTCAAGTGAGATTACTGGGTCATATCCACTATGCTTAACTTTTTGACTGTGGTCCGTGTGTAGTTAATTTTTCAGTATGGAATGAGATGAGAGTCAAAGTAATTATTTATTTATTTATTTATTTTTGGCATGTGAGTATCCAGTTGTCCCAGCGTTATTCTTGGAAAAAGTAATGAATTACCACTGGTTTTTGTCAAATGCCTTTCCTGCATTTACTGAATGAAATACTGAAATTTCCATTGAATTATCTATATCTCCTCTTATTATTATTATTTTTAAGTGTTTTTCTTTTTTAAAAAAGATTTATTTATTTTTAAATTTTTATTGGAAAGTCAGATATACATAGAGGAGTAGAAACAGAGAGGAAGATCTTCCATCCAGATTCACTCCCGAAGTGGCCACAGCAGCTGGGGCTGAGCCAGTCTGAAGCCAGGCACCAGGAGCTTCTTCCAGGTCTCCCACGCAGGTGCAGGGTTCCATCACTTTGTGCCATCCTCCACTGCTTTTCCAGGCCACAAGCAGGGAGCTGGATGGGAAGCAGGGCCACCAGGATTAGAACTGGTGCCCATATGGAATCCTGGAGCATGCAAGGAGAGACCCTTAGCCTCTAGGCTACCGCGCCGGGCCCATCTGTAACATCTCTTAATTCTGCCAGGTTCTCTTTATGTATTTTGGGGCTCTGTTGTTAGGTGCATATATGATTGCAATTGTGTTTTCCTAATATATTAACTATTTTATCATATAAAGTGTTTTTCATTCTCTCTAATAATATGTTTTTTTGTCTTAAAGTCTACTTTGTCTGATAGTAATATAGCCACTCCAGCTGCCTTATGTTTACTGTTTGTTTGGGATATCTTTTCCTATCTTTTCCCTTTTAGTCTACTAATGTCTTTGAATCTATGTATTACATCTACTGTTTAAAAAAAAATTTAAGGTTTATTTACTTGAAAGGCAGTTACAGATTGAAAGAAGGAGAGCGAGAGAGAGGAAGAGGGAGATGTCTTTCAGTGGCTGGTTCACTCTTGACATGGCTGCTTTGGTCAGAGCTGAAACCCCTGAAACCAGGAACCAGGGGCTTCTTCCTGATTTCTGTCGTGCATGCAGGGGCCCAAGAATTTGGGCCATCCTCTACTGCTTTCCCAGGCATAATGTCAGGGAACTGAATCGGAAGTGGGATATCTAGGACTCCAGCTGGCACCCATATGGGATGCCAGTGCTAAAGGCAGCAGCTTTACCCACTTTTCTGTATCACTGATCCTGGATGGCATTTTGTCAGCATTTGCTTGTACCTTTCTTTCTGATCCAGTCTGAAAGCCTCTGTCTTCTGATTGTAGGTTAGTCCATTCCTTTTGAATATAATCACTACTATGGCTGAATTCACACTTGCCATTCTTCTGTTACATATATTTTCTTTTTTTCTTACAATACTACCTTAATTTAGTTTTGATTTTATTTTGCTATATTTAAGTAATGTTCTCTTAATGTAGGGATTAAGACTACAGTTAACTTATGAAAATGTATTTTAGAACAATACATATCTTAATTCTTAATTCTTAATTAAGAATTAATTAATTCTATCTTAATTCTTGAAAAAGGCAAAAACTTAAAATATTTTTACTTTGTAATGGTATTTTAATTTCTATCTCTGTGTTGTAAATCCAATAATAGTGTTATAATAATTTTTTACTATAAACTTTTTTTTCCAAAAATTAAGAGAATCAATGAGAAAACATATGCACCAAGAGTCTTTTATTTAGTCATGTATTTATCATTTTTGGTGTTTTGTTCCTTTTTTAGAGTGAAATTATCATCTGGGATTACTTCATTTTTAATTTAAAGGATTTAATATATCTTGTAAGACAGGCATGTAAGTGATGCTTACTCTCTGTGTTTGTCTAGAAATGTCTTTATTTCCATATGAAAATTATTTAAACTGGATAGTAAACCAGGTTACTAGTGAGCATATGACTTTCAGACATACAGTAGGAGCTTGTTAATTGACATCGATTAAGTATCTCTACTACATAACAGGTATGGAGTGAGGCCCACAGCACAATAAGCACTGCCCATAGCAGCCACAGCACCGCCTTCCCCCAAGAAAGAATTTAAGGTAATTGTTTTTAAGCAACCCAGTGAATTGTAAGAGAATAAAGACAATTCAGTGAAAACAGAAAGAACAACAAAGGAACAAAATGGAAAAATCATGAAATGAACCAAACAGAAGTTCTGAGGTTAAGAATATAGTGCAATGAGTGAAATGAAAACATGCTCACAGTAGTGTATACTAACATTGAATAAACTTTATGAAGCAGAACAAAGGATCTGAACCTGAAGGCTGGTCAACTGAAAATACTGTTATAGAAGAAAAAAAATGAAGAAAGCATATGGGATTTATAGGTCACCATGAAGAGAGTTAACATAGAAATCTTAGAAGAAAAGAGACGAAAGTGCAGAAAATTTAGAGTAGTGTAGCTGAATTGTTTCCCAATCTCAGGAGAGAGAGTGACCATCAATTACATGAAGCCTGAAGGTCTCCTATTACATTCATCTAAACTCTACACCAGGATACATTATAGCACATTGTAGCCAAAGTAACAAAAATCACCTGTGGGATCACGGTCACAGCTGCAGTGGGTGGGCACTCCTAGGGTCAGTTGTGAGAGCTCGGGGGAAGAGGGCAATGCTTTTGCCAGCCTGTTTAGGCTCAGTCCGGAGACCCTGCTCAAACACGTCTGGTTCCTCTGTGCTGGGTTTTCTGCTGAATGAACCTGGGACCAGTTCTGCTGGCCTTGGTGGGAAAGGAGTGGAGCTGGCGGATCTCTTTTCGTAGAAGACCAATGAAGGTTCTAACCCACCAGGAAACGGGTGCCCTTTGAGAGAAGCTCAGGGATGTCCCTATCTCCCTGAAGGCATTAGTAACCTGTTGCCATGGGGATATACCCCAAGTGGTGTTCTCCAAGAATGTCAGGCAATACTACCCAGCCATTCTGTATCACTTCTCTCTGCCTGAGAGTACACAGACTTAAGCCAGCAGGTTGTCTCTGGGGACCTTTTATTCTACCAAAGGTTATTTGAATATTTTTAACACCATTCTTGGGCCATACAGAAATAGCTTTAAAGTTTACCTGCTGTGGGCCTGGTATGGTAGCTTAGTGGCTAAAGTCCTTGTCTTGCACACACCAGGATCCCATATGGGTACTGGTTTGTGTCCTGGCTGTTTCACTTCCCTTCTAGCTCTCTGCTTATGACCTGGAAAAGCAGTTGAGGATAGCCCAGAGCCTTGGGATCTTGTACCTGTGTGAGAGACGGGAAGAAGCTCCTGGCTGTTGGCTTTGGATTGGCTCAGCTCCAGCCATTGTGGCCATTGGGGAGTGAACCAGCAGATGGAAGAGCTTTGTCTCTCCTCTCTGTAAATCTGACTTTCCAATAAAAATAAGTAAATCTAAAAAGATTTTACCTGCTGTAAATTTATCGAATTTTGAGTCGCACCTGTGATTGCTTTGGGCAGGTACTGACCAAATCTTTTCAAGGGATTTCAATGGCCTGCTGGGCCATATGGTTTCCTACCCACTCAGCAGGGGCTGCAACCTTGCCAGCGAACTTATGGGCCTCAGCGTAGAAGCACTGTCTTGTGACTTGCAACTCTCCCAGGCATCTGAAGAGCAGAAGGTGATCTGGCCAAGGATTTTGTTCTACTCTTTCTCTAACTGGTTCTGGGCCCGAGGGCCCTATCTTGTAAGGTCTGCTCCCCAAGAACTTCTAGAATGGGACTTCTTGGTATTTTCTTTCAGGATAGGTTTTGGGGAACAACAACAACCAAAATTTAAGCTTGCATTGTGTCATAATGGGTTAAGCTTCTGCTGTCATAGAGCAACTCTTTGAGCCCAGCTGCTTGATTTCTCATCCACTTCCCTGTTACTGTATCTGGGAAAGCAGCAGAGCATGGCTCAAGTACTTGATCCCCTGCAAGTCACATGGGAGACAGAGATGCAGTTCAGGGCTCCTGGTTAGTGCTGTTACCTGGGGCATAAACCAATAGATGGAAGATTTGTTTGAGAGGCTTCTTGTATACAAGGGAACCTCCATGAAGCTCTTAGCAGAGTTCTCAGGAGAAACTTTCTCAGGCCAGAAGGAAGTGGGATGGTATATTCCGATAAACTGAGAAAAATTGTTGTCAACCAAGAATATTGACTTAACGACCTAACATAGCTGTCCTTTGGGAATAGAGTAGTGTAAAAATTTACAGAACAAAAGCTGAAGGAGTTCTTTATTACTACATTTGCCTCACAATACATGTTTAACAGAGTTCTTCAGGCCAAATGAAAGACATGGACACACGTGACAGCATAAAACCCATTGGCAAATTTAAATAGCGAGTCAGATTTAGAATACTGCAATAATAGTATGTAAGCACGTATAAGTTTAAATATAAAGATTAAAAGATGAAACTGTTTAAGGTTAGTTGTAGGGATTTGGTATAGCGGTTAAAACACTCCTTGGGAGGGCTCATCCCGTATTAGAGAGTCTGAGCTGTCATTCTGGCCCCACTCTGAATCCCAGCTTCATCTCAATTGCCTCCTGGGAGGCAGCAGGTGTCAGCTCTCATGTCAGCAGTCCCAGAATGAGTTCTCATAGCTCCCAGCTCCAACAGACATATATAAGTTAAGTATGTGAAATGGTAAGTATGTTAATCAGAGAGGTTGCAGTAATTTCACAAGGCATACCTATGTACATCCTAAGTGATACAATTTTTGTCAGTTATACCTCAGTAAAGCCAAAGAAATTATAGACAAAGAAAGCATAATCAGTGGAAGGCCACAGCATCTTATTTCCAAGAGCAGGACATGAAAAACTCAAATACCTACACTCTACAAAACAGTCCTGTAGGAGTGAGGGGAAAAAAATCAAGATATCTCTGATGACAAAAAAGTAGAATTTATCACCAACAGCACTATACTCAAGAAATTTCTTTGAACAAAGTGATTGGACAAGAGAATTTGGAATATATGGAAGAAATAAACAAGCCAGTAAGCAAAATTATGGGCAGATTAAATGGATTTTCTTCTCTTAAAATTTTCTATAATAGTGCTTCATGCAAAAGCAAAACATAACACCATCTCAGTGGTTCTGAGTGAATACGATTTTTGGTTTGTTTTTGTTTTTTTGCCTTCCCCCCCCTTTTTTGTTGACACATAATAACTATTCACAGGGCACACTGTGACAGGTCTGCATGTATATAGCTGTGTTGATCTGATCACAGTAATTGGCCTATCCATCTCGTCAGACATGCATCATTCCTTTGTGTTGGAAATGTTCAAAATCCTGCGGAGGGAATAGTTGTGTTAATTATGAACAGTGGGAGAGAAATGGAGCTAAAGGAGGTGTGATCACCACATCTGATTTTAAGTGGTAAAAGGATGATGGTGCCAACCTGTGTTTCTGTTCCCTACTCCTTGGAACAGCTACACAAAAGAAGCTCTCTCAAAAACACAATGGGTAAATAGGATTTCTTTGGAAAAAGAGTGAAGAAAGCAATGGGAACTCAGGAAAGAGAAATGAGGGGGAAAACAAACAAACCAGAAAAGACAAACAAAAACAAATAATTATATCGTTAACTTTAATTTACCAATAGTTATGTTAAAGACATTTTTTAAAAGATTTACTTATTTATTTTTGGAAAGTCAGAAGAGAGGAGGAGAGACAGAAAGATCTTCCATCTGATGATTCACCAAGTGGAGCAGATCTGAGGTTAGGAGCTTCTTCCCAGTCTCCCACATGGATGCAGGGTCTCAAGGCTTTGGGCTATCCTCAACTGCTTTCCCAGGCCACAAACAGGGAGCTGGAAGGAAAATGGGGCTGCTGGGACATGAACCGGTACCCGTATGGGATCCTGGTGTGTGCAAGATGAGGACTTTAGCTGCGAGGCTACCATACTGGGCCCAAGATATTTGTTTTTATTGGGAAGGTAGTTGTACAGAGAGAAGGAGAGACAGAGAAAGATCTTCTGTTTGCTGGCTCACTCCCCAAGTGGCTACAATGGCCAGAGATCAGCCAATCTGAAGCCAGGAGCCAGGAGCTTCTTCTGAGTCTCTCATGTAGATGCAGGGTCCCAAGGCTTTCTCCTACAGACCACAGGCAGGGAGCTGGATGCAAAGTAGAGCAGCTGCAACACAAATTGGCACCCATATGGGATCCTGGCGCATGCAAGTTGAGGACTTAAGCCACTGACCCATCGCTCTGGGCTCTCCAATAATTACATTAAATATTATTAACCTTAATACAATTAAAAAATAGCAGTGGAGTGGGAGTTGTGGCTTACAGGTTAAGTTGCTGCTTGGGATACCATATTGGATTACTGGATGTTCTGCTTCTGATTCAGCTTCTTGCTCGTGCAGCAGACAATGGGCCAACATTTGGGCCCCTCCCACCACATGGGAGATTGGGATGGAGAGCCTGTTTCCCAGCACCTGCCTCGCCTAGTCCTGGCTATTGTGGACATTTAGGGAATGAGCCAACAGATGGAAGATCTTTCTCTCTCTCTTTCTCTTTCTCTCTCTCTCTCTCTCTCTCTCTCTCTCATCCTTTTTTTCTGTTACTCTTTTAAGGAGATGAAAAAATATACATTTAAAAAAAATGAAAGAAATTGACTAGCTGAATTGAAAAATAGCCCATTGTATGTATATATAAAACTCCTTTCAAAAAATACTACAGTCAGGTTGAAAGTCAATGGCTGGAAAATGAGCTATCAGGCATATTAACTGCAAGCAAGCCAGTGTAGCTCAAATGAAATAGATGAACTTCAAGGAAAAATAACCACTGACCACAGCTCACTCAGTTTGAAATAGCTAGTTTGAATAGTTTTACAGCAAGAAAGATTGTTTAATTCATAATTGGTGGGGGGGGAACCCAAATGAGCAATCTCCAAGTTCAGTTGGTTTCACCGGAGGTTCTATAAAACATTTAAAGCAGAAATAATACCAACTCTACACATCATTTCCAGAAAACAGAGGAGGGGGTAACAGGTCCTAAGTCTTTCTGTGAAGTTGGTATTACCCCGAATCTAAAATAAGACAAAGAATGTACAAAGAAAAAAAAAACTGTGAACCAAATTCTTCATGTGAACTGATGAAGGAAAAAATGCTCTAAAAATATTAGCAACTATAATTCAGCAATGTTTGAAAGACTTATGTAAGGTGATCAAGTGGGGCTTTTCCCCAAGGTTGAAAATCTGGCTCGATATTTGAGAATCAGTTAATCAATATAATCTCATATTGCAAGGGTAAGGTAAAATGATATTTCTTTTTCGTAATCTTTGATGGTAGGAATTGATATAGAAGCTGCTTGTGACAAACTTCAAACTCACTCAGGTTTAACTGCAAAGCATTACCATTGTGGCAAGCAGGTTAAAGATACACAAAGATGTCTTTTATCTCAAAGGGTTTTATTTAAAAACCTGAATTCTCTTAATCATATCAATGTATATCAAATATGATACTTAGATGAATTAATAAATATTTATTATTTGTTAAAACTAAATTGTTACTGATGTATTCTATCAGTTACTCAGGGAGATGTGTTAAAATGATTCATTTTGGTTTAGAAATGTCTGTTTTTCCCTTCAGGTCTGTCAATTTTAGTTTTATGTGTTTTGAGAATATGTTATTGAAAGTATATGCATTTAGGATTCATCAATCATTTCGGTTTATTGAGCCTTTCATCTTTATGTGTAGTAATGCTTTTTACTTTAAAGTCTATTTTGTTTTAATATAGTGACATCTCTCATTTAAAACCTATTTAAATTTTTTTTTTTCATTTTTCTTGAGAGGCAAGGAGAGAGAGAGATCTTTCATGTGCTGGTTCATTCTCTAGATGTCTGTAGCAGTCAGAAATGGGCCATGCCAAGATCAGGAGCTGTGGGTCTCTCTTCTGGATGGCAAAAACTTGAATAATTGACTGATTTGTCTGCTATCCCCCTGGGATACACGTTATAAGGGAACCAGATGGAAAGTGGAGGAACCAGGATTGAACCCGGCACTCCGCTATAGGATGTGGACCTCTCATGGGACCACTTAAACCACTGGGACTCAGTGCCCAACCCTCTTTATTACATTTAAAATTTGTATTAGCTAACTGCTTCTGAGGAGCACCTCTTATAAGCATCGTATGTAGTTGCTTTTACTTAACACATGTGAAATCTTTTATTTTTATTTATTATTTCAGAAATATTTATTTATTTTTATTGGAAAGTCAGATATACAGAGGAGGAGAGACAGGATTATCTTACATCTGATTATTCACTCTCCTAGTGACCACAATGGCTGCAGCTGCACTGATCCAAAGCCAGGAGCCTGGAGCTTCCTCCAGGTCTCCCATGTGGATGCATGATCCCAAGACATTCCCAGGCCACAAACAAGGAGCTGGATGGGAAGCAGGGCTCCTGGGATTAGAACCAGCAGCCATATGGGATCTCGGTGCATTCAAGGCGAGGATTTTAGCCACTAGGCCCCCACGCCAGGCCCATGTGAAGCATTTTATATAAAGGTTCATCCATTTATTGAAAAGACAGTGTCATAAGGAAACAGCTCACTGTCCTCTGGTTCACTGTACAAATTCCAACAATAACTGAGATTGGGCAAAGCCAAATCCAGGAGCCAGGAACTCTATTTGGATCTCTCATGTTGATGGAAAAGATTCAAGTGCATGCCTGGTTGTTTTCTGCCTCTTGGGTGTATTGGTAGAAGTTGGATGGAAAGTGGAGTAACTTGAACTCAAACCAGCCCTCCAGTACAGGATGCAAGTGTGCCAAGCAGTGATTTAACCTAATGTGCACAGTTGCACAGTGTCCACCACACCCTACAGCATGACACATAAAACAAACAAACAAACAAAAGCCACCTCATTTATTTGAGACACAGAGCTCCCTAAATCAATTCATTCTTCAGAGGAGGCTGAGACAAAGCCTAAACTGTGAACTGGAAACCCAGTCCAGGTCTTCTACCTGTGTGACAGGAATCAGCGTGCTTGAGTCATCACTGCTGATTCCCTGGATTCACAGCTGCAGTGAGTTTGAGTCAGGAAGCAGAGGCAGACATTGAATGTAGGTGCTGCAATGTGGGGTGTTGGTGGCTTGCCTGGTGTCTTCATCTCTAGGACAGGAACTCATCCTCCAAAAAAAAAAAAATTGAAAGAATTACAGACATACACACATGCATCTCTCTCTCTCTCTCTCTCTCTATATATATATATATATATAGAAAGAGATTGATTGATTTATCTTCAATTTAATGGCTTACTCAACTGATGCCCACCATAGCCAGGGCTGTGCCAGCTGGAAGCCAGAAGCTGATAATTCCATCTGGATCTCCCATGTGGCTGGGGCCCAGGCATTTAAACCTTTTTGTTTATCATTGTATATTTTAAAATTCTGTTCTTTAGTTTCATGCTTTTTTTATATCAAACAAATATTTTTATTATGGTATTTCCTCCTATTATTTTAGTTATAAATTATTTTAGTGGCTACCTTAGAGCATTCACTGTGCATATTTGATTTTTTAAAGACTAATAGAAAATAGTACCATTTTCCCATACGATGGGAAGAGCCTGGAACCCTTAAGTCCATTTACCATCTCTGATTATATGTGCTGTTGTTTTCATGTATTTTAATTTTACATACATTTTAAGTTCACTTGCTCCATTATAATTTTCTATAGAAACAATATTGATTTTTCTTTTTGTTATATTTCATTTTGGATTTGCTTCACATCCTGGTTGATTTTTAAAAATTTATGTGAAGGGGCTAGCATCTGGAACAGAGTTAAGTTACTGCTTGATGTGGCTGCATCCCATTTCAGAGTGTGTAGTTCAAATCCACGCTCTTCTACTTCTGGTACACACCATGGAGGCAGCAGGTGATGGTACAAGGCCTTAGGTCCTTGTCACCCATGTGGGAGTTCCAGGTTGAGCTTTCAGCTCTTGGCTTCAGGCTGGCCTGGCTGCTGTGGGTATTTGGGCAATGAACCAGTGAATGGAAAAATCTCTCCTCCTTCCATGCTGAAATAACATGAAAAATAGACATTTTAAAAGTTCTGGGGCCAGGTTTGTAATTCTACCCATAATGCTGGTGTCCCGTATGGATAATAATTTGAGTCCCAGCTGCCAAACTTCCAATTCATCTCCCTTCTAGTGTGCCTGAGAAACCAGCAGAAGATGGCCCAGTTACTTGGGCCCCTATAACTATGTGGGAGACCCAATGCACTTCCAGTCTCCTGGGCACAATGCATGGTTTCCCATTCCTCTCCTTGCATTCTCCTGGGACTTTTGAGAATCATATCCTTGAGATGTGACATTTTATGGGATGAGAGGGGTAATGGATCCTGGGCCTGTAAGGAAGGTGTCACTGCTGGGACTTAGTTGGAAAAGGCAGTAGACCTGAGTTACTCATTATTCTCCTTTGAGGGCAATGCAGGTTTAGTCACCCCATTCTGTCTCTACTCTAGGACTTTAGCTCCTCTCACTCATTGGTTCTCCCTCTTAATTGGAAGAGGAGTTGAAATTGCACTTCCCTTGAAGAAAGCCACTAGGTCTTGGAGCAGGAGGAGGATTTTCACATGGACTGAAATATCACTGCAGGTGGTTCTGTGGAGGGGAGGTGGAAGAGGGCAAAGGTTGGGCAAAAGTGAAAGAGAAGCATTGGGGAGGCAACAAGAAGGCCATAGAAACCACCATGAGATTGTAAAATGTCAGCTAGCATGCCTCTGAATGTCTAGGGAGCTGTCTGGGCTGCTCCAGGGATGGTGGCAGGGTGAGGCCTGGTGATTCCCTTTTGGGGGAGATCTAGTGCCTGGAGTGCAGGAGCGAGCCCGTGGGCAGTACTTGTTCTGCCAATTCACAGGGCAGGTACCTGCTAGCTATGGCCCCGTGTGCCATCCCAGAGATGCCCTCAGGGAGCACAGTGCCCTGGTGAAAAGCATACTGGGAGCCCAGGGGTCTGGTGTGGTAGCAGAATTATAAACCTTTTGATGACATTTAAGGTGTCCTGAGCCAGTGAGGAGGTGGATGATGAGGTTCTGCGGGTAGGAAGCCTTTCTGGGATGAAGAGCAGGGACAGGCGATGTCACGTAGCACTGCGCACAGGGCAGGGAGCGTGGTTCTGTGTGTTATGGGAGAGGAGTTCACATGGCCCACTCTTTGCGGAGGTGTTTGGCAGTGGTAGAAGTCTAAACACCCTGGTGCTTTTTTTTTTTTTTTAATTTTATTTTGACATTCTTTACATAGTTAATTAGATTAAGAAGGTTCAAGGGCTACAGGAAAGTGGATAATACTAGTATGTTTTCCATATTGTTAGGTTCATATTTAAAGGGGGGTATTTAAGGGAGAAGCCCACCCAATTTCCCACCCTCCCCAGGTCCCGGATGTAGGGCATGCTCTGAGGTTCTTGCTCAGGTGGTTTTGATATTGCCACAGTTATGAATCGCTGTCAATCTTGCCACTCCAAGCACTATGAGATCTTTGAAAAATCCACTGATTGACATAGTCCATCATAGCTGAGATGGTTGGTTGACCTGTTCTGTCTTCTCTCTTTTCTTCGTTAGGGTTCTGAGTCCAGCATTTAGATTAGGAAGATCTCCAAAGAAACTTCTTGTATGTGCTAACAAGTACAGGGCCTGGCACCATCCATCGCTCCAATCAGCTGGTGGTTGCAATTGCTGGGTTGGTTCTGTTTTCACTCCCAACTTCCACTGGAACCAATGGGTGTTGCAGTCCAGCCTGGGTCTGCCCAGCACATACTTGGCCCTCACATAAACCAGCGGGAGCTGCAGCCTAGGTTGGAGCGACCCACAATAACCCCCACCAGGCCCACCCCCTACCCTGGTTTGCCAGTAAGTGTGGCAGTAATCCAGTCTGTCCCACACCCCATTCCACCCCAGCCGCTATCTTAGTTTTATGTCCTCCTGTGGAAGTGGTAACCCAAGAGGGATGAGCCCACTATTTCCCTCCCAGGCCTCTCCCACTCCCAGATTCCAGTTGATGCTGCGTCTAAGCCCAAACAACCCTCGCCCACTTTAATTTTGTTTGCACCAGTAGGAATAATCCGCCCAGCCCGGCTTTTCCCTGATCTAGTCCCATGAGGCGCACAGGTGTGGTAGCTCTGCCTAGTCTGGTCTGCCCCCATCCCAGCCCATGCTCTCCTGCGGAAGTAGCTGTCCTGCAAAGGAACCCTCCCTTATTCCCCTGCCGGCTCTGCCCACTTCCTTTCTTGTTCTCAGGCTGGTTGGGCGCTGCGGTCCCTTCCGGTACAGGCAACCTCACCTCGGCATTCCATAATGTGCACTAGTCTTTGTTGCGACCGAACCTGGGTCGACCCATACTGGTGCCTGGATTTGCCAGTGGATGATGTGGACAGATTCAGCCTGGTCTTGCCCCAACGTCTGCCAATTGTATGCCAGTGGGTAGCTTTCCATGGCCTTTTCTGGGCTGTTTCCTATCGTGTTTCTTGCGTTTACCTGCTGGGTCTGTGTCCTGCCAGAGGAGTTGCCCAGGCTCTTCCATCAGAACCTCTCCCAATGCCAGGTTTCACGTTTACCAGTGGGTCCATGAGCCAACCCTACTCAGTCCACCTCCTGTCATAGCAGTAACTGTGGCTTTTCCTGACTGGCCTTCCACCCAATCTGGTTCTTGCTGTTGGATGTTCCAGCCCAGCCATGGTTTGTCCATACCCACGTATGGCTCACACAGGGCTCAGTACACCCTGGTGCTTTTTAACCCAGAGCTTCCACGTCTAGGAATATGTTCTAAGGAAATGGATGGACCCTGCACCAGGGGCTGTGGGTTATGACACTCATTGTGGTTTTGTTCATGGTAGTGATCAGTTGAAAACCACCAAGGTATGTGGTGGTCAGAGGTGGGACGTGAAGGGGAAGGGACTCCATGACATCCTCTGCTTCTCTCACAAAGGACCCTGGGGCTGTCTCTTATCTACTAACAGGAAAAAGGGTTATGTTGTTGGTAAGAAAAGCAGACCCTAGGATCACATATTCACTGGGATTCTGTTTTGGTAGAAACAAGTAGATATATGCATTTAGTTCAGTTGTTTTTTCCTGCCAGAACATTATTTTACTGAAACTGATTTCAGGCTAACACTGTCCTGTGTGGATGCCAGTCTTACACAGGCAACTGCCACAGAATGGTGTGTATGTGGGGACTTCACAAAGTTTGTGGCAAGACTGGTGTGGCACTTCACATGAAGATGCTCAGAGTGAGGGTTCAAGTCCCAGCTGCTCTACTTCCTGTCCTGCTGATGCACTTGGAGAAAGTAGCAAAAAAGGATCTGTGAGGTACTTGCCCCCTGCCTTCCATGTGAGAGACCTGGATGCAGTTTCCGATTCTTGACTTTGGCATGGCCCAGCCATGGCTGTTGCAGCCATTTGAGTGAATCAGCCCATGGAAGATAGCCCTGCCTCATTCTCTCTCTTGTCCCTGTTCTTTCTGTTACTCTTCCAAATAGAAAAATAAACCCTTAAAAACATTCCTGGAACATGGGACTAAAAGATGAGTTTATTTTGGTTCAAAAAAAATTGGAAATTGTAACTACAAAAGGTCTTCATGAGTTGATGGAATATGTATGTTCTGAATAAGCTGCATGGATTTCCAGTTTGTTTCATGGACCTTTCCTAGTCTCTTCATGATTGCTTGAAGATCACAGGTGGAACTTGTGTCCTACATTGCATAATGTTTGTTACAAAGCATGCACATGGAGGTAGACCAGGTTAATAGTGCCTAGGTGGTCAGGATGCCCATCTGGACTGTTTGAGCATTTGGTATAACACCATGGCTTTGTGGTGCAGTGGGTGCCCAGCACATCAGAGTGCTGGTTTGAGTCTTGAGTCTGATTCCAATCCAGCTTATTGCCAATGTGGCTTCAGTCTTTCTGTGTGAGATCCACATGGGGTTTCTGGCTTCGGGCTGTGGCCTGGCCCAGCCTTGGCCATAGCTGGGATAAAGGTCTCTGTCCTGAGTTTCTTTCTGTCACTCTGCCTTTCAAGTACATAATAAGCATTAAAAATGTTGACCAACTTTGGTGTCCAGAAAGTCTGTAAGTGGTATGATTTTAATTTTGAGTTCGTAGGAGTTTTGTGATGATAGAAATGAAATGTTAACCATGTGTGACTGATGTTGGCGTAGGAATGATTTCTATGTCTTTTTTCCTTTAACACATCCAACCTCAAATGAATGGGACAGATAATTCTTCATTACTATGTTTCTCTTTGCTCCAAGTTTTTTCTCTAAGACTTTAATTACTGATATAAAGTAAAACAATTACTTGTTGGTTGGCTGAGAATTGCTAGAAATTAATAAATAGTTTGGAAATTATTTAGTAAATTCTAATTACTTAGCAAAAGTAATTAAAATATTTATAAGCGAACACCCATAAAATACCACCAAGCAAATACATTACTCAATAAATGGTTTAATTAGCATTTCATTACTAGAAATTAATCTCAGTAACCAAACATTACTACAAATTACATGTAGGATAGACAACTTATTTTACTGCTATTAATGATTTCAATTACTAAGTGGGTGCAAGTCTGATTCCTTGCTGCTTCCCCTCACCCCTGCGTGCTGCACCCACCCAGGCAAGTTCCCACACAGCAGGCCTGAGCAGGGATGCATGTGGCTGATCCACACCCTGGCCTGTAGGTGGGGCTATTCAGTCCCCGGATGAATGATTTCACCCTGCTTATTTAGCCACTATCTGGCTGAAAAGCAGGCCCTGGGTGCCTCTTAATCAGCTGGAATCAGACTTGCAGGGCTGGCGGGTTTCTTACTGCAGATATACTCTCCTCTGGAGTCTGCTAAATCACCTGCTACTGAGCTCCGTCCCTTGCCCACGCCTGGGCCAAGGCCTTGCTGGCACTGGCTCTGATTCTGGTGCGAGCTCCAGGCCGGGTGGGTCGAGATGGGCTGGGTTCCTTCGAAGTCACAGAGGAGCGTGTTTATGCAGACTCAGAAGAGGAGTCTTGTCCTCCAGGGACATGCTGGCACTCACCAGGGAGGATGCCAGCTCCCACCTGTACCTGGACAGACTACCGGAAACAGAATCTGAGACGGGAGGTTGGGAGGCCACAGTCCTCCTCTGGAGGGGCCACAGGGACTCCCCCGGCTCAAGTTGGGAGAAGGAATAGACCCTTCTGCAGTCCTGGACCGAGGCAAGGAGACTGGACTTTTGTCATCTTAACTGACCAGGCACAAACTGGGGGCTACTCTGGGTAATGACTTGCCTCTGACTGACCACAGTTTCTGGAGAGGGAACCAGTCTGCAGCCATAAACAGCCGGCAGTGCCTGGAAGCTGGAGAAGGGATACAGGCCACACACACACCAACATCTGCTAACAGTCCCCTTGAGTGACACACAACCTGAGCAAGCACACAGGAAGGCCCTTCTGGGCATGTCCTGAGGGGGTGGTTTCTGTCTGACACAGTATTGAGGTGCGTGCTGTCTCATGTTCTCCCAGGGCTGGGGCAGGCTTACCACATGTGTATAAGCCATGACTTCCTTGACCAATGTGGTCTAATCTGAGGTGTCTGGGGAGGCTTCCTCAAAGATGTGGCCTGTGAATGGAGACCCAGGAATAGGGAAGAGTGAGGCAGGTTGCAGGGCAGGGTGTGGGAGGGCACTTCCACAGCGCCCCTGGACAGGCGGTACCCTCTGTATGCTGCCATCACTGGTGCGTGTCTCCCAGGGGGAATGTGAGAATAGGTTTGTGGCTTCTCTACTGTGATTGGCTTTCATCCTTCACCACGCCATCTTGTACACACAGAATCCTGTGTTGGCAAGCCCACCCCGTGCAGGGGACCTGACTGCCTCTGCATCCACAAGGCCCCTCTGGCACCACCCTGTCCAGGTCCTGCTGCCCCTGGCTGCCTCCTGTTCTCCTGGTCTCTGTAGGTGGCGGATTGCGCAGTGCAGACCCTGTGGTGTGGAAGCTGTGCCTGGGACCATGCCTGCTGCAGGGCGTGCGGGCACCATCGAGCCACGCAAGTGGACTCTTGTGGCCACTGCCACGGCAATGTCCTGGTAGGTGCCAGGCAGCATGAATTGCCACGTGGGTGATACTGGTCAGGTCTTCCCTCGCCAAGAAGGCAGGTTGTGAAGAGTGCTGGGGTGCTGCAGCCCTGCCTTCTGCTTGAGGTGGCAGCATCTGGAGGGAGCAAGAAAGCTGGGAGGTTCATATTTATTGTGCCTACCCTTAATCGTCTACAGCTTCTTTGTTGCCTCTGCCCTCAACAGGCAGCTGATTGTCACGGCTTCAGGCTCAAGGGGGTGCTGGCTCCTGTCTCAAGCACTAGGAGGGCTGTGGGATGCAAGGGCTCCTTGGGGAGGGGCCCTAGGGTGGTTGAGAAGCAGGCTGGGCCTGCCGCCTGGAGAGGGTGAGAGCAGAACGGCGCCTTCCACTTGCTCCTACCTTCAGCATTCTGGCTTCATGTATAATAAACACATGCTTAGCCCTAGACAAGACCTTCCTCCTGCCAGGTTCATCTGCAGCTAGGAGAGGCCATGTGGCACAGTTCAGACCAGCCAGGTACAAGCAGAAATGTGCTGGGGCTGAAGGGAAGTCTCTTCCTTTCTTGTCAGAGACATGGGGTCCAGCTGTGCTGTTTTGGCTCTTTCTCCTTTATGTCTGGAATGAAGACTTGAAGGCTGGAGCAGCAGCGCTCATCAGCCTCTAAGAGGCAGGAACTGTAGAATTAGAATTGTGGTGTTGCTGTCCTCGATGCTGTTGAGCTGGTCAACCGTCCTTTGTCCAGTCTGTTTAGAACATGGTTGAGTGTTCTGGTGCCTGTAGCTGGACTGTTGCTATTTTTAAAAAGGTTTTTTTTTTAGGGGGGACACATCATGGTGTTGTGAGTAAAGCCTCCGCCTACAATGCCTTTATCACATAAGGTTGTGGTCTGAGTCCTGGCTGCTTCATTTCCCATCCAGCTCCTTGATAATGTACCTGGGAAAGCAGCAAGGTGGACCCAAGGTCTTGGGATCCTGCTCCCACTCAGAGAACCTGGCTGAAGGCTGTGGATCTCGGCTTCAGTCCGGCCCCACTCTGGCTGTTGAGGTCATTTGGGGAGTGAATTAACAGGTGGAAGAGTCACTCTTTTTCTCAACTCTGTCATTCAAATAAAATCAATCTTTTTAAAGTGTATTTATTGGAGAGTCAGAGACAGGCAAATGCGAATCTCCAAAATGAGCTAGTTTGCTCCCCACATGCCTGTAGCATCCAGGACTGGGTCTGTCCTTACCCAAGAGCTGTCATCACAGGAGCTTCATGCAAGTCTCCAGCCTGGGAGGCAGGAACCCGAGCCATCACCTGCTGCCTCCCAGAGTGCATTATTAGCAGGAAGCTGGAATCAGAAGTGGAGTCAGGGCTCGAACTCAGGTCAGCTGATCTAGGACACAGGTGTCCTGTGTGGAGTCAGCCAGCACTATGCCAAGTACACTGAGTACACCTGTAATAGAGGGGAAAGCCGGCTGACTAGGAGATGGCCAGCAATAGCTAGAGCAGTCCGGGCTTTCCCAAGCTCCAGCAGCATGAGTGTGTTTTCAGCTAGTAGCCCATATGGCATGAGCCCTGCCTGTCCTGAACGCACAGCGCTTCCAATTCTCCCTCCTTGAATGTTTCATAATCAACCCGTGTCTTTATCTGGCTGTGACATGGTGTAGCTGTACTCTGTAATAGAGTAACTAGCAAGGTGAAACTACCGTCTCTCCTCTTAGCTCTGCGGTGATGAGGTCAGGAGGCAAACTTACCACCCTGCAAAAGGGTGCTGTGAATCTGAGCAGGTGTTGGTGCAGAGATGGCTGCAGAAGTGGGGATGTTTGCATAGGAGCCAGACAGCATTCTGAAAGGAATGGGATCTAGGCTTTGGCTCTTCCCTGTTAAGGGTTTAACTTACTTGGGGCTTTCATTAACTGGATTGGCTCCCCCTCACTGGGATTCTTGGGCAGAAAGAGGGTTAGAAAGGACCCTAGATCCTTTCTATCTGCAGAAACTTACTCTCAGACAATAAGGAGTCAAAATTCATATCAGGATTCGATTGTAAGAAAGTTAGCTAGTGCCAGCCTGGTAGAGAACAAGCTACACACTTGTATCAACCTGACAACAATGGATGCGTGTAGGAATGTGAAGAAGTTACAGGGTCAGCATTATGGTAGGGTGGGTTAAGCTGCATCTTGTGATGCCAGCATCCTGTGTTTGAGTGCAGCCACTTCCAGTCCAACATCCTGCTGATACACTTAAGGCGGCAGTGGACAATAGCCTGGGATGCTATGATCCCTGTCACTCACATGGGAGACCCAGGTGTGGAAAGTGCCAAGCTCTTTCCTTCGGTCTGGCCCAGACCTGGCTGATTTGGTGTGTGAACCAGTGGATGGGACATTTCCCTCTCTCTCTGTTTGCATCAACCTGTCTTTAAGAACCAAAGCCAGAGCGAAGTTGAAGAGTCCTGGTTTGGAGCTAAACAGGCCATTTGTCCCCAGCTGGGTCATGCTTTCCTTGGCCTCTGAACCAGTGGGGGCATCTGGGCAGCAATGCACGGAGGTGTTCTACCATGCAGGACCAGTCTTCAACAGTGACCCCTGGTGGCAGCCCACTGAAAAGACCACTCCCGTTTGTCCACCTGGCTTTTGCATGCTCCAACGTTTGCCTGCCTCTTGGGAGTTTGTGGAGAAAGAAGGGAGGGGGCACGACAGTGTTATTGTTTGGACAACAGTTTGGATGTCCCCCAAAGACCCATGTATGTGGGGGTGAATATGCATGGTTAGGAGAAGGGATTCTGGAATGAAATTGCTTTGTGTTCAAGTTCCACTCTAACTGGCCAACTGCCTTGTGTAGGAATCTGTGCAACCTGACAAGCCCTGCACTAAAGAGGCCCAGCACTTGGCCTAACACTTCATGTCTTGCTTGTCTTAATGAGTTTTGAATCAGGACCCACATTTGCATTTGCATTGAATTTTGTAAGTTACATAACCAGTTCTGTTTACTCAGATAATTTTGATGTGCCTCTGTTTACCTATCTGTAAAACGGTTCAAACAATATTGCCTGGCTCCAAGAGTTGTTTAGTAAATGTGCTATTTACATCAAACACTGAAAACAGGATCTGGCCTGCATCGAGCTCCAAGTGGGAGTCAATGATTGCTATCGCACCTCTAATCTGAGGCAGGTGAGGACTCCAGCAGTTGCAGCACAGAGCTGTGTTCCTGTCTCCCGTGTGAGGGTGATGGAGATCAAGTGCATAGGGAGATAGTGCAAGGAGACGTGCTTCTCATACGAGGTACCGTCATCTCACAGGTTGCCAGAGAGGAAAGGCCTGGAAAGTGCAGAGTCAAGGCCAAGCTCCCAGAAGATGGCTGACAGCAGAGGCCGGGTACACCTCAGAGGGGCAGGCATCTCTTGGAAGCAGCCCAAGTCCTCCCCAGGCGGTCAGGCTAGAGACAGGCCACCATCTGCTTCACGCCCCATGGGGCCCCAACTTCACGGAAGGGCACAGCAGTCGGGGAGGGGCTGGCCTGGGTGTTTTGGAGGTTGCTCTGTCGTGGTGATGATTCTGAGTAGACTTGCCTGCTGCTGTGAAATGTACACAGAGGCAGAAGATCTGCTAAGTGACAGCTCGGTGGTTCTTGACCAGTTCAAGGGCCAGAACACAACCCCAGCACTCTGGAAGCTTCTGCAGGCCCTGCCCTTGTGGGTACCCTTCTTCCCACTTCTGCCACTCTCCTACACAGCATTTAGGAAAATTGTTTGCTTCCTTTGTTTCTAACATTGCATTTTTAGGGATTTCACTTCTGTGAAGTAAATTGCAGAATAGCAGTGTCTGTATTCTCACTGCTTGTTGATATTACTATCCCTGTATTTTCTGTGTCTCTCTCCCATCTACATTTTTCTTCCTCATCCATACACAATTTTCTGAGCCATTTGAGAGTTACTTGTAGACATTGTGACACTTTATCTGTAATATTCCAGTGCTTGTCTCTAAAGAGTGGAGTATTTGTGTGATGCAGTCATCACAGGAGAGGGAATTTAGCACGGCTCTGATACTCTCACTGCCCCGATAATATTCCTTATGGAAGCATGTGCACACATATATTTTAAAATATATAATATAAGGTTGGCATACACTTTATATTTAGGTGTTAAGTCCCTTCTTTAATCAAAAACAGTTCCCAACGTTTTGTTGATATATTCATTTGTTTTATTTGTTTATTTGAAAGGCAGAGAGTGACACATAGATCTTAAGGTCTTCCAACCACTGGTTTACTGCCAGATGTGTACAACAGCCAGGGCTGGGCCCTTCCAAAGCCAGGAGCTACAGGCTATGTCTGGGCCTCCTTTGTGGGGGGCAGAGATCCCAGTACTTGAGCCTGCTGCTCTCCGGGGGTATCCCAGCAGGAAGCTGGATTGGAAACAGAGTAACTGGGAGTCCAACTAGGCACTGCAGTGGGGATTTGGGATTGCATCACAATGTCTGCCCTAGTTCCCAGAGTTTTTTTTTTTTTATTAACACAGACATTTTTGGGCACCATATACCAGTTTTGAGTTTGAGTTTGGATTTCTTTGCTATTGGGACTCAGTTTAAATATTCTTGGTGAGAAAAAAATTTATTTTTGGTGAGAAGAACACATGAGTTTTGTTGTTAATATACCTGTTATTTAGGATTAACTTCTTTTTTAAAGATTTATTTATTTGTTTTTATTGGAAAGACGGATATACAGAGAGGAGGAGAGACAGAGAGGAAGATCTTCCATCTGATGATTCACTTCACAAGTTAGCGCAACAGCCAGTGCTGTGCCGATCCAAAGCCAAGAGCCAGGAACTTTCCTCCGGGTCTCCCACGCGGGTGCAGGGTCCCAAGCTTTGGGCCGTCCTCGACTGCTTTCCCAGGCCACAAGCAGGGAGCTAGATGGGAAGCAGGGCTGCCGGGATTAGAACCGGCACGCATATGGGATCCTGGCACATGCAAGGCAAGGACTTTAACCACTATGCCATCACACTGGACCCTGGGATTAACTTCTTAATGACAGTGGGTACAGTTTATTAGATGCCCATCATGTGACATGGGGAGATTATTGTGTCCCATTTTACAGATGAGATCACCAAGGCAGAAAGGAGATGTGTCCTTTTCCCCAGGTCACTTAGAAAGAAAATGTGCCATGGTTAAGTTTGAACTAGTGCCCATGCTCATGACGACAGCACCGCCAGCCAGTGACCGCTGGTCCTGCTGCAGAGAAGGCTGTGTCCTGTAGAATGGAGACTGCCTGGCTTCTCTGTTGGGTTCCTGGCTTGGCCAGCACTACTCGGAGCTTGGATCCATGCTGATTTGCTGAATGAGTATTCTGTGAACCCAGGTTGGCATGGAGTTTGACAACCAGTGTCATCAGAGTCACCTGTGAGGCTTGTCAAACACACATGCCTGTGGGCCTGCTGCTGCCTGCTACATTTGCATCTCCATTGGAACTCTGTGGTTGTAGCTGCTCCTTCCTGTCTGCTTTAAGCAGTGCAAGACGCCTAAGGGATGCTGGATACCCCAGATAGTACCACACCCTATCCAGGGTCTTAACTAGGTTTCTTCCAGTAGAGATGAGACTATGAAAATGTTTATTTTAATCAGGCCCAGTAAGAGATCAGCAACAGTAGCTAGCAGTAAAATAGAACAAAGTGCTATACTGTCATAAGAGTTCAGTGAATGTGGTCTCTTTCTCTCTCAAAGCATCTTATTATTTTTTAAAAAGATTTATTTATGGGCCCAGCATGATGGCTCAGTCCTTGCCTTGGAAGCACCAGGATCCAATATGGATGCTGTTTCGTGTCCTGGCTGATCCACTTCCCATCCAGCTCCCTGTTTGCAGCCTAAGAAGGCAGCAGAGGATGGTCCAAGTCCTTGGACCCCCACACCCTCGTGGAAAGCTCCTGGCTTTAGATAGACTCAGCTGCAACTGCTGTGGCCATTTGGGGAGTGAACCAGCAGATAGATGATCCTTCTCTTTGTCTCTCCTCTCTGTAAATCTGCCTTTCCAACAAAAATAGATGATTCTAAAATATTTGCTTTCTAATCTTTGTATCTATGTAAGAGTTTCTGTAGGAGGTTCCTGAGCACAGCAGCCAGTGTCTACAGGACTAGCTGTGGTCAGTGCAGCTACACTGACCAAGCGGCTGCTTCCTGTCTTGGGGCACCTGGGGCAGGGCGGTGGGGGATCATGTCACGTGAATCAGAAAGGTACATGATTTAAACCATCGATCTGTTTATTTCCATTTAATCTTTTCAGACTGTGATAACTGGAACCATGGGAGAGGAGGACCACTTGTGTCCATATGTTTACAGTTGCAGGGAGGCGGCTAGAGAGCCGTTGCCAGCTGTCACCTCTGTGGAGGTGGGGGCAGGGCATGGCCTTATCTCCTACCTTTATGCACTGTTGGGGAAGACATAAGTGACAAATTAACATATTCTTGTAAAAAATTAAGCAGCACAGATAAGCAGGGTCGTGGTGTGATTAATCACTGAAATTGAATATTTCTGAAAGTGAAAGGTGGCCTGGTTATTCATTACCCCAGCAACGAAGAAGGTAGAGGCCTCCTCAGCAGACCCAGCCAGAGAAGGGGTCAGCCAACTCGCAGCTGGCCGTGACCCTTCGTCTGGGGACCCTACCCGCAGTGGGAGGGCAGCTTTCTCACAGGCCTTAATGTGTCTCACGGGGCCTTCAGTGCAGCACACAGCCCTCGACAGCCTCTCATCCAGCGGGGTCTCTTTTTCCATGGCTGACACAATGCCAACTGAATGTCCATGTGCCACCTGACTTGCTTCTGCCAGACAGTTTGCGTCGTAGAGACTTGGCCTGGCCCAGCCCACGTGGGTCTGCTTCATGCCCTTGAAGCCGGGCAGTGTTCTCTATGTGTGTAGGCCCTCTCTTGTTTCCCCATGGACTTGCGGTTGGAACACCTCAGGTTGTTTCCAGCTCTTTGGACTCACTGACAAGGCCAATGCTGATGATGAGGGGTCATGCCCCAGCAGTAGAGCTGCCTGGTGTGCTCCAGGGGCCAGTCTGAAGTTCAAGTGCTCTCAGGAGAGCTATTCTGAGCAATGACTGCATTAATGAGCTCAGTCCTTTACCAGGTCTAGCCATTCTCTACTTCCCACAACAAGCAAAGGGACAGGGAGGTTAAAGAACGGGAACCCGCCCCACCCCCACCCCTGCCCTGCTTCCCGGTGAGAATGTCCTTGGAACAGCCGAGGCCTCTCCACGATTTCCTTGCACCTGACGCAGGCACCTGAGAGGACTGGCTTCCCTCTTCTCACTCTCTCTTCTCACTCTTTACTCTTCCTTATTCTTCACTCTGCTGTCCAGGAGTCCCCTACTCACAGGCAGAGGTAGTCGGATGTGATGGACAGAAGCAGGCCAGCTGGGACCTAATTCCCAGGCAGCCAGGGGATCGGCGGCTGTGTGACCTTGAGCCAACTGCCATACCTCTCTGAGCCCCATCTGTAGAATGAGGAAGGTGTCGTCCAGCTCCTGGGACTGCGGACACGGATGTGAGAGAGTAGTAAGTAGCAGACATGTATGGCCACTGCTGCAGTAAGTGTTCTTTGCATTGCCTTGCGTTGGTTGCTCTGGCTATCTGGGGGTCACTGTCACACCCAGGATGACCAGGCTGTGGATGCACTGGAGGGCGAGGACTGTGTCTTCCCTCCCTGGGTGCCTTCCCCACCTTTCCCACAGGCGGGGCACACGTTAGCCACTGTGAGAGAGCTCAGGATACAGAGGCCAGGCTGTCTTGTGGTGACAGGCAAGCAGGCGGACAGCTCCTCTCTCTGAGCATTCTCTACCTGCAGCAGCAGTGGCTCCTGCCCCTGGGAGTCTGGACTCTGATGAGAGAGAGACCTGGGCTTTGCTTCCAGGGCTCTATCATTTGCAAAGGAGAATCAAGGTCAGAATCTCTTAAACATTTCTTCTGATAACGGAGGCATCGTGTTATTTCCCAGGGAAGTTTCAAGACTGATGAGGAAGTTGCTCCCGTCTGGAAACTCCCCACATTCCAGTGAACATTTGAACTTGGCACCAGTCTCCCTTGCGTAAAAACACCAACACTCTTCAGAAGGTTAGTGGGAAAAAGACACATTCACTTTGGTAAAACAAAGACAGAAAGATCAGTCAGTTAGCCAATCTGCCCAGGCACTGTGGTTTTTTTTTTTTTTTAAGATTTATTTATTTATTGGAAAGTCAGATTTATAGAGAGAAGGAGAGACAGAGGGAAAGACCTTCCATCCACTGGTTCACTCCGCAAGTGGCTGCAACGGCTAGAGCTGAGCCCATCAAAAGCCAGGAGCTAGGAGCTTATTTCAGCTCTCCCACGTGAATGTAGGGCCTTAAGGCTCTGGGCCATTCTCCATTGCTTTCACAGGCTGCAAGCAGGGAGTTGAAAGGGAAGTGGAATAGCCGGGATATGAACCAGTACCCACATAGGATCCCAGCGCATGCAAGGCAAAGACAAGCCACCAGAGTACCATGCTGGGTTCCATTTTTTTTTTCTCAAACACCTGTTCCAGGAGCTGTTTGGAGGTACCTTGAAGAAATGCGCTGGCCCCCATCCTTGATGTGAGCTTCCTCCCCACCCCCCAGTCTGTGGCTGGGTGCCTTGATGAACCCTTGCAGGGTGGGTGTATCTTGGGGGTCCTCATTAAAGAGTTAGGATCCTTGACACTCAAGAGCACACACAAAGTAGTGGACAGGCAGATGCCAGAGTCAACCAGAGGAAGGGTGGTGAGGGGATGAGTGGGGGACCTGGGTTGCTGGCTGCAGGATGCCTAGGGCCAGGCCTGACTGCCTCTTTTCAATGTCCTCTCTTCTGGAAGCTTCTCTGTGGTGTGTCGGAGCGGCACTCACCCAGACTGTCCTGGGGAACTGTGTGCTGAGGTGGGTACCTCGCATGGCGAAGGGGGAGACAGGCTGACGGCTGGGCTGACAGCAAGTCAAAACTGCTGGTTAAATGGCTTTAAAGTAGTGGCCATTTATAAGTTAATGAAAGAGAAAATAGGCACATTACACATACAGATTTGTCCTTAATGAGGGGAAAAGGCATTGTTTACTGATGTTCAGTTCTAATTACCCAGGCGCAGGGAGCTGGCTTCCAGCAGTGCAGTTCTGCTTCCCCCAGTTCCTTTAACCCCTCAGTGCCCATCTGGGCACCTCTTCCTGCACCAACACCCAAAGTGCCTTCTGGTCAGCTGCCCTTGATGGCAGGCAGAGCCTATTGAGGGATCCAACCCAGGAGGCAGGTGGGAGATGGGGTCTGCCAGCCAGAGCTGCCCCTGTGAGCTCTGAGCATCAAGCATCCATCCAGCTCTGCATGAAACCATCAGGGGAGGGTGCATGGTCGGAAAGGGGTCCCTGGAGCAGCCACACGGCAGGGTGGGTCCAGATGAAACCTCTCTGAAACTGTTCCCTCAATCATAGTGTGGCACATGTGCAGCCACTCTGGGATCAGCAGAGACAGCCCTTCAGCACCCCAGGCTCCCCGTCACTGCCACACGCCAGCCCTCGCCCAGCCTGCTGCGTACTGCTGGGGAATAAACCCACAGCAGTTAAGAGAGCAGGAAGTGCACTGGCCAGATTGCCACAGTGGGGGCCCAGGATGTGTTTAGCTTGGGCTCCCTGTCAGCAGGAATGGAGGGGTGCCTGCTGGAAGTGGGACGGGCACGATAGCTCCATTTACCCCTACCCTGTTCCTCCAGAGCTGTGTTTGAGCCAAAACAGGGGCCTTTGCTGAAGAATTTTTGGCTTTCCCTTGAACTTTCTGTGTCCATTGTGGATGGCAGTGCCAACTTGCCAAAAAGTTGATGCTCAAAAAGTGTTTGGCTTTGCCCGGAGAAGCCCAGGCTGGTGGGGCTGGAGATGCAGGTGGTGGTGGTGAACTCCCACCCTTGTGGCCACAGGACAGGAGAGCACAGAGGGACCCACAGCGTGGTGTTGCAGGTCTGATCAAAGAGAGCAAAGTCCTGGGAAAACACGGGTCACCAAAGCCGCCACAGGAGTAGAAGGCTTGAAATGGCCACTGCCTGCGACTGGAATCCGTTCCCAGAGACAACTCCGCGAGCTGCCTGCAGCCCCCCTGTGGCCACTCTCGGGCATTTCCTGTTAACACTCCTTCCGCCTTCCACGCGTTGAAACCTGGGGCCCAGAAGAGTGACATGGCTGTACTCCTTCCTTCTCTTTCCATAGACACCTCCTGTTTATTGTGCAGAGGCTTGAGCGTCTCTGAAGGTGTTTACTGTGATATTTAATGTGCAGTGGCATGCTGCCGGAGGGAGCTCATTATCCCCCTCAGGAGGCTCAGAGAGCTGCACTGACTTGCCTGAATTACCAAGGTGTGGGAGGGGAGAAAGTAAGGTGGAGCCACGCGACTGGGGCCTGCTCCCTTAGCCCTGAACAAAACTGCCACCTGCCACATGGCTGTTCTTCCCTGAGGGACAGAAAGGGCATGGCTGGGTCCTCTGCTTGCCTACCTGCAGCATTTAACATCCAGGTCCACATCCCACGCTCCTGGCACCTTTCCCTGACGCCACTGCTCCTAAGCCCCATTGGCATGGCAGCCCCCACACCTGAAAGTGATGGTGGTCTCTCCTGGTCATGGATTGCCATGTTAGAAATGACCCCCAAACTTTTAGTGAATAGTGTAAACTGACCCTTTATCATGCATGTAGCCTGTATAGTTCAGGTGTTCAGATGGTGGGGCTCAGAAGCACTTTGTTGCTGCCCCAGGGCAACCCATGGACCTCAGCTGGCAGAGTCCAAGGTGAAGATGACTGAGCTGCTGGAAGCTGGCTTCATCTGAAGGCTCAGTTCCCTTGAGTTGGTGGCTGCTGTTGGCTGTTGGCTGGCTCTGCCACCGGGGTTCTTGACCCAGTGGTGTCCCTGTGTAGCCTTGGCTTGCTTGCATTATGGTGGCTGGCTGGCTCCACAAGTGAGGAGACCAAGTGAAAGCCACGATATCTTTTCTGACTTGGTGTTTCTGGGTGTGCACAGTCACATCAGCTACCTTTCATTGGCTCGCGTTAGCCACAGAATCCTGCCTGGCTGCCAGTAGAACCAGACTCTCCTTCCTAAGGGAGGAGTTTGGAGGTCCTAACAAAGCTGCTGGGATGGGAAATACTGATGTGGCCACATTTGAACTATCATGTGCCTCCCAGGCCTCCCGGCCCAGCTGAGGAATCTCCGAACAACACCTAGGAGGAACCCAGGGTGTTGGAAGATTGACTGTCCTGAGTCTACCATGGGCCGACTGTGGCTTTCCCGGCTGGTGTGGGGTCCCGTGCTCACCCAGCTGCTCCTTTTGAGGCCATGAGATTGGGTGGAGAGGGAGGAAGGAAGTAGAGGCCTCGTCCTGTCAGCCCTCTGGGAGATACTGCTGTGGGTCCCTCTGGGGCTGCTGACCTGAAGGTTTCCACTCCCGTTTCTGAAGGAGGAGGTGTATCCAGCAGTTCCTGTTTACTGGAGGAGAAAAGAATGTCATTGTTTGACTTGTAATAATGCCTCTCTTGTTTTTGTTGAGCCTGTGGGAAGATCCAGGGTTCTTTGATGGGGAAAGGGTTTCTGCCCACTGGGGAATGAGCTGGCCAATGACGTCACTGTGGTGTAGAGGAGGACATTGGGAGAGTTGACCCTCATCCTTGGCACACAGTGCAGTTCTCTCAGCTGGCCCACCAGCTCTTCCCCTGGACTGTGTAATGAGCTGCTCACCACAAGGTTATGTATAGCTGGTCTAGCAGTTACAATAATAACCCATACATTGCATGTACACTAGGCTCTGGCTTGAGTGTTTTGTGCAACATTATTCCGTTTACTCCATTAGTGATGCTGTGAACCAAGTATGCATATGAGGAAGGGTTTTAACCTGCAAGGCACAGAGAAGTTAACTAATTTACTCAGGGACACACAGCTCTGAAGGAGTCCAACTGGGATTTGAATCAGACCCCTGGTCTCCAGAGCATGTTGCTTTAATCATGAGCTGTTACATGCAGATAGCTCAGAGGGAGGGGTCTGTATGTTGGGTCTCTCTTGGCTAGACACCCAAGATGCCTTTTGCTGCCTGTTCATCTTGTGTTGTTAGGTAGGCCAGCCTGGGACTTGTGGCCCAGGGGCTGCTCAGTGAATGGTTGGAGTCCCCTCCTCCCTGTGCTCAGCTGTCCTGCCAGGGCCTGGCCAGTTGATGGTGCTCCCTGCGTCCACTCTGAAATCCCCAGTTCCCTGTGCTCTTGCTGGGTTAGAAGACGGCAATCCCTCTCTACTGTTTTCATTGGGAGAACTTTAAATGATTTTATAAAAACTGCAAATGTACAAGGTAATTGAGTCTTCTGTTTTATTACCCTGAGCTGCCTGGACCTGGCTTGGCCTCCTCCTCACTCACCAAGCTGCCGGAATAAAGTTGGAAGTGTTTGTGCTGTAATATATAGGACTTAATTAACCTGGCCTTTTATAGCATTTCCAATGGAGGGTTGGAACGAACTTGAGGCAGCTTGAGAAAGGGTTGTTAGGGGTAGGGGGGCAATGTGTGTATGTACAACACTTGAGGCTGGTTTGTTTCTCCTGTTCTCTTCTCCACTGCTTCAATCAGCATTTAATGACCCAGTCTAAAATGCATCATTCAGACCCAGGCGCAGTGGCAAGGGCTGGAGGGGAGGTGCCTGTTGTCCTGGCTGCCTTCCTCCCTGGTCCCTGCAGCAGGTCAGCCCCTTTCCAGAAATGTCCAGCAGAGGTGAATCCCCATGTTGGGAAGGAGACAGCAGACAGACGCAAAGGAGTGGCTTATGTCATCGTCTATTCCCATGTGAACCTAACCCAGCAAAACTATTGCTATTCCCAGGACTGTAGGCTGAACTACTGTCTGGCCTGTCCCTTCTCCTTCTGGCATTCCCACTCCTGTCCCCTCCCAGCATTGAAGCCACAGCCTCTAAACCAGCCCAGGAAAAAGTGACTCAACTCACAGTCACCCTGGGTGCGGGGTGAGCTTTTAACTGCCAAGTTGCCTTTCTGCCTTACAACCATGCTTTTCGGGAGATCTCCAGTTGAGGGCAGTTGGGGTAAGTGTCTCTTGCCAGCTGCCTGTGTAGACTATGGCTCCACATGCCCTGGCTCATAAATCCTGTCCCGAAGCTGCTGAACAGTGACATCATAGCCAACCCTCATGCACCAATTCGATTTGGAAATAAAAAGGCAGGTGTTAATGGACTCACTCCCTTTGCCCCTTTGCGGTCCCTTGACCCTCGATAGCTTTTAACCTCACAGTTAATAAAAGTTTGGGGCCCAGACCCAGCACAGTTCCTTATTCATGCTTTCATAATGTCAGCAAATTCCTCCCGAATGACTGTAATGCACAAGTTACTAGCCAGTCCCACAGGGGTGGGTTAGGTGGCTGAAGATGAGGCAGGCATATTTCATGCCTTAAGAAAACCCACAGAGGAGGCCCACAGATCATTGAAACTTGGGCAGCAGGTGCACTGAGCCCCCAAGCAGTGGGCTATGTGCAGCCAGCGTTTTGCAACAATCTCTACTTCTTGAGTTTGGCTGTCCAGCACCCAGACTTCCTACAAGAGCACTCAGACTCTGCATTGGGGAAGCCATGTCTGGGCAAGTGTTATGTGGATCCCGTTGGTGTTTGTTCATCCAGGGTCCTCAGGGAGTTAGCTCCTGAGCAGAGTTAGGTGGTCAGAACAGGTGGCCCCTTGGCCATAGTGGTGCGTTCAGGTATATATGTAGAAGTAGAGCTGGATTCATGGAAGCTATTGTCAAAACTCCCGCAAGGGAGAAGCTGTCTCTTTCCACAGAGCTGGCCAGAAGCAAGCCTGGAGCTGCTTGAGCCTTCTTGCCTATAGTTGGGAGAAATTTCCAGAACCTTGGAGTAGAGCCATAACTATAATGTCCAGGAGGAAGCTCCTGACTTCTGGCTCTTGTTGTCTCCTGCACTCCACTGGTCAGCCCTTGGTTCTTGATGCATGTGTCTTATCCCAGGTCCAGGGGATGATTCTCTGCCTACCTTTCATCAGTGTGTGCCCAAGAAGAGTGTTGAGGAAAACCAGAGATGGAAAGAAAAAGGAGGAGGTTGAGGACATGGGGTAACTGGATCCAGCCATGTATCAGGGACCAAGCAACCATGAACCAGCCATTGGCTTGGGCTTCTCCTCTGTTTATATGTTAGTCTCTTTAGAATTTTGGTCACAGAGACAGCCTGAGTCCCAGGCTATGCAGGAACAGTAACTGATTGGAAGCTATTCTTTCCCTGCGCCAGCATCAGGTGGGCTGAGGAGATGTGGGCTTCCTGATGCTCTGCATTGGTGATAGACTCGGGGCAAGTTAAGCTAGGGTTCCAGGAGAGAGGTGTCTGGAGCACAGATTCTGGGGAGGTACTGGGTTTCATGACCTGCACTTTGTGACACTGCTGTGTGATGTGCCTCTCTCTTCTCACTTGTCCTGGCCCTGTTCAGGTTGCTTAGAGTCCACTGGCTGTATCCCTAAATGCAACTGGAAGACCTTGTGATTGTTTGTTACCATCTTTCCTCCCTGACAGGTGAGCTCGGTTGTTCTGTGAACCATGGCAGACAATAGACAATGGAGCCTCCTTGGGGGCTTTATACGTGTTGTCCCAGAGCAGAACCCAGTGTCCTCAGCCCAGCTCAAGTGTCCTTCAAGGGCACTTACAAGGTTCAGAAACAGGCTCAGATACAGAGGTGGCAAATCAAAATAGGATCTACCAATCTGTGAGTCCATTTGGTACATTAGGCTGACTACTGTCATTCTGCTTGTGTTCCTCCACAATTTCACTTATTTTAGGATTGGCAGGTCTGCCTAACCCTAGGATAAGTTGAAAGTAGGACTAGTTGATTCCTGTGATCAGTTGAAGTAAATAGAGATACAGGCACTTGCACTTAGGAGACACACAGGTGACCATCAAGAGCAGGTGCAAGAGGAGGCAGGGTCCTGGAGGCAGAGGTCCTTCCTCAGAAAACTGGGTGTGTTTTCCAGAACATTCCTTGGGCACTCTGTGTGGAGGGGCTGACCCTTGGCTTAGGCTCTGAAGGCAGAGCGGTTATGATCCCAGCTCTTGCCAACTTGTCACGATCCACTCTGAGATGTCATTTCCTTGTTGTTACTCCTTGGTGGGAATCACCAAGCTGCTTTCCTGTTGGGGTGCTTGTAGGAGTCAAGGCATGGAAGAAGCACTCAGTACCGAGCCTGGGCCTCGCATGAGTCCTCAGTACATTATCATTGTGGCTCATACTGTTCTACATGACAAGGGGGTATATTAGATCCCAGGCATCACCAAGCATGAAGTTCTAATTCCAGGTCCAGTCTCAGCCCTCTGAGAACTGATGGTCATTGTTTCTAGCACATTCAAAATTCATTTTGGGCGAGGGCATTAGGCACAATGGTTAAGATGCCCATATTCCACTTAGGAGGATTTGGATTCAATTGCTGGCTCCCACCCCAGATTCCGGCTTACAGCTAATTCAGACCGTGGAAGGCAGCAAGGTCTATTTGCATGCATTTTTCTTCTCTTCCCTGTGTCTGCTTACACTACAAGGAAGCATGCATCCCTCAGGTGCAATACTCAGGAGATGCTCCAACCATTGATTTACATTGCTGACTTCTTTCTTATCCTTTCTCCTGGTTAGATGGCTAGCATCTCAAAGGCAAGGGGGATAGACCTCGGAGTTCTGGATGCCCTGTATATCTCAGTACAGCATGGGGTATTAGACTTCACTGTCAAGTCCATGAACCTGCCAGCTAGCTGCCTATCAGTTAGGGCCTGTGTGCCTGGATCTGGGGAAGACAAAAAAAGAGGTTCTGAGGCGTTTCCTGTGCATGATGAGCCCTTCCAGAGGCAAAGAGGCCAGAGCCCCCTCCTCTAGACAAGTAAAATAATCACAAGTTGTTTCCTGAGTAGCTTAGTCAGAAAGACCTGGGGCACTTCATCACCCAAAGCCCTTCCCAAGGCCAGCTCAGCCTCTGCACCAGCCCCAGGGCTGCAACTGAGCAATGCCAGCTTCTTAATAAAAACAGCACCAACGCCAAGCCCTAACTTCACTGGAGAAATAGACCCGCGCCCTTCGATCCCATTAACATTTCACACCTTAATGCGGCCATATTTTTGGAAAGCCAATATGAGCTGAGTGGCTTATTGGTATGCAGCTCCAGTGGGGGTGGGGGTACTGTGGAGGCTCTCAGGAGTGTGGGGGGCAGGCACTGTGCAGAGGGGATGTAATTAAGCCTTAGAACGTTCAATATATGCCTCCAAAGCGGGGCACTTGGGGGTGTAAGAACAAGAGAAATTGGCTTGTCCAGAAGCCTTATGCATGCTAAGTCTTGACCATCGCTCGGAAGTCCCACTGTGGCTCCCACCCTTACCCACTCCAAACCCTCACCCCAGCAGGGCCACCCACTCACACTTTGGGTCTCTAACTTGGCATTTCCCAAGCAGACCCTATCGGTAGCTCTTCTCAGATAAAATACATCATCATTTGCTCCATTAGAAAATAAATGTATGGCTATATTATGGGATTTGCATTCCATTACCTTGGTTTGCATGCCATAAAACATTTATTACACCCTTGGGCTAAAGTCTTAATAATGACTGGGTGCGAGGCACTAATGTGGTGCTGGTCTTGCTCGGGAACCAGAGATTAATGCCTTTTGATGTCACCCAGCTAATAGTTGTGCTCACCAATTTGTCCCATCAGAAGACATTAGAGTCAGGCCCCTTGTGAGGGTAGGAGATGGCTGCCCAGCTGCAGCTGGGAGACAGGGCTCCCCCTGCCTGCCCTCCTACTCAGGCTAGTTTGACATGGTCAGCATGAAATCTCAGAGTCCTCCCCTTTCGGCCTCTTTTCCACATCCCGTCCCCACCCCTGGAATTTCACTGGCTGATTTCCTGCCAGATGGGGGCAGGATAGGCAGCAACAAGCATGCACAGGCACAAGTGCACACAGACACACACCCACTGCTCCCTGCTCTGCTAAGCAGCCGTTTGTTGTACACATCTGGTTCAGCCTTCTGCCAGAGCCCACACCTAAGCTTCGTTCCAGTAGGCCCTGGCCAGGAAGACAGGCCTAGGATGGGAGCTGAGCAAGCCCTCAGAGCACCACAGTGTAGGTCTAAGATCTGCAGGCTGGGACAGAGCAGCCTCTGGGTCCAGCCTTGGGGAACATTCTTGTTTGTGAGTTGTTCTGATTCTCTGTGAAGCATCTGTCTTAAGATCAAAACCTGAGGCTAGTGATGCGCCGCCCCCCCCCCAACTCTGCTCAAGGCCAAGGTTGGGAGATAGTAGTGGCTTAACTTCTTTGTTTCTTCATGTGTGGTGAACCAGGTGTGTTGTGTGGGTCCTGCAGTGGGTAGGACCCACACACAAAATGATTAATTCCACTTTTGCAAAGCCCACCCAGGTCACTGCCTACTCCACAGCCCTAGGGGACACCATTCCCTTAAGTGATGAAATAGATGGTTGTGCTGTGTACAGCCTACACAACAGTCAGAGGTCCTAGTGAGCCAGTGGGAAAACCCATGCACAATGTCTGAACCTGACTGTGTTTTACCTAGCAAGGAGCCTGGAGAGTTCTGCCTGGCTTCAGCAGACATGGCAGTTCTAGGAAGGCAGCTCCTGTGACCATGAGGAAGAAATTGTCTCCTGTTGTACCCAGAGACTTACTAAGAGTTGGTCAGCATTGCATGAACTATGGCTTGTGGTTAGGCTGCTCACCCCACCAGTCCCCAGCCCACTGCATCGTGACAGGTGGCACTGACAGCTGCCCCTTAGGTGGTTTTATGGTTAGTTGCATGCACTCCAGTTCTTCATTCTGCTTGAGTATTTGCATACTGAAATATGTATTATTCTGTTATAACTTCCTTTCTTTTGATTTCTCCTGTATATTATAGTTAGGTCAATATATGGATTTTCTTGAAATTATGTGTACAGGTTGGTTCTATTATCTCTGCTTTCCATTCTGGGATAGTAAATGGGGCGTGACAAACCCGGTAATAAAGGGAGACTGTGGGTCTGATGGGCTGTGTGCCAGAGCCTGGACAAGGCCAGCCTAGGTTCCTGCCTTCTCCAGGAAGCATCTTTTGCCCAGGTTCCCTCTGTGCCCCCACACAAAGCCTTCTTTTCTTTCTCTCAGAAATGAAGCATTTTGTCAAAATGTCCGATTCCCACCTTTGCCCCTTGGGTCACCTCAGAAACAACTACCATGGTTGTATTCCAGTAAACCCGGGTGCTCTCTGTGGACAGCTCTGGGCTGGTTGCCATTTGTGACCCTGGCCAGGCCCTGGGAAAAGGGGACTGACTTGGCTCAATGGCCTGGAGTATACAAGTGTGGTGGCACCAGGGCCACTGGGGACACATGCCAAGGAAGACCATGGACAACCATATAATGCAGTGTGGCCAGAAAACCCCATGGCTCAGCCCAAAAGAGAGTAGAATAGAGAGCCCCCACGACTCTCAAAGAGAAAGTTACAGTGGTCTTGTCAAAGTAAAGACTAATGACAAGGAGAAATGAATGCTAAATCATTGAAAGGACAAATAAACCATGTGAAGCCTGGAACTGTTGAAGAACAACTAATTTTAAGACAAAACATGTTGAAAAAAGAAAAAAACATGTGGCAAGTTTAGGAGTGGTGAGGTGGTGACTTCAAAGCAGCTTTTGCAACACAGAGGGACCCTTGCAGATGGGAAACTGATCTAGCACAGGGAGTAGGGTTTAGATGAATTAAGGAATGGTGGCATCATAAAGGGTTATTGAGAGGGGTCTTGGCTCATCCTGGGAACCTCTGGGACCTCTCTGGGACACAGACTGAATCCTAATCTGACTGAGACAGTGGCTCTGGGACTCTGCTGGAAGAAGTCAGTGCTTCATCTCTAGTTAGTTCTAGGGGTCCTCAAAGTAATGGAATAGTGCACTTCTGCTTAAAATTCTTTCAAATGCATTTTACATTTCTGGAAGGCAGAGAGAAGGAGAGGAGAGAAGGGGAGAGGAAAGGGACTTCCCGTCTACCAGATCATTCCCCAAATGCCAGCAATAGTGGGAGCTGGGTAAGGCGAAGCCAGGAGCCCAGAATTCAACCTGTGTTGGCCAAGTGGGCAGCAGGAACCCAATCACTTGGGCCATCACCGCTGTCTCCTAGGATGCACATAAGCAAGAAGTTGGAGTCAGGAGCAGAGCCTGGACACATGTCCAAGCTTTCCCATACAGAACACGCACAATTCACTAGGCTTCTTGGCCCCACTATGCCTAACACTAATCCCAAGTTTCCTTTTTAAAGAGATTTATTTATTTTTATTAGAAAGGCAGATTTACAGAAAGAGAAAGATTTTTTAATCTGCTGGTTCACTCCTCAAGTGACTGTAACTGCCAGAGCTAAGCTGATCCAGAGCCAGGAGCATCCTTCGGGTCTCTCACATGGGTGCAGGATCCCAAGATTTTGGGCCATCCTTGACTGCTTTCCCAGGCACACACAGGGAACTGGGTGGGAAGTGGAGCAGCCGGGGCATGAGGGAATCTGGCACCTTAAGGGAGGGACTAGCCAACTGAACCAACTACCCCTAAACCCCAGGGTAGGGGGCACTTCTTGAAGAATAAACAGAAGAAAAACAACTGGACGCATGCTGCATTTTTGGAAAGGCAGCATTTTTGTTTTTAACGTGTGTATTTGAGTTTAGAGGAAGCATGAAATGAAACCTGATGGGAAGAGAGTAGGTGCCAGAGTTCTCAGTTTCAAGACATGGTTTGCCTGGTTCATGCCTTAATGCTATTACTGAGTGGCTTGGTCATCTTAGGCCAGTTTCTCAGCTTCTCTGTGCTTTGTTCTTCCCTCCCACCAAAATGAGGACAACAGTGATTCTGGTTCTAATCCATTGTGCAGCAAGTGTGTTTTGAAAACAGATTTGTTTATTAGAAAGTCATAGTACAAAGAGACAGATTTTTCATCTACTGGTTCACTGTAATATCTGGCACTGGGCCAGACCAAACCTAGAGTCCAGGAGCATCTTCTGCCACATTGGTGGCAGGGACCCACATGCTTGAGCTATCCTACATTGCTTTCCCAGGCCATGAGCAGGGAGCTGGGTAGGAAATGCAACATATGGGACAGGAATCAGTGCTCAAACGGAATCCTGGCATCACGAATAGTAGCTTTTACTGTCTATGCCGTAGTGCCAGCCCCCAGCAACTTCTCTAACGGGGAAGAATGTTGTTCTGAGACAGTGGTCTTGTAACAGATTTGTGGTTGATCCAGATGAGTCTTGAGAAGAGGGAGAGCTTCTTGGCAAACAAAGGTCCCTTTGAGATTCTGTAGAGAAGTGAGAGGAACAATGGCAGGGTTGACTTCTTTTGTTGTCTGCAAGGCTGCTTGGAAGGCATCTCATCGTTCCTTCAAGGCATATTTCTTTTCTGTAGAAACTTTAGCTCCTGCCAATGTGGGGTCTTCCTTTCCCTTCTATTTTAAAAATTCTTTCCTTTAAAGATTTATTTATTTTTATTGGAAAGGAGAATTCACAAAGAGAAGGAAAGGCAAAGATTTCCCATCCGCTGGTTCACTCCTCAAATGGCTGCAATAGCCAGAGCTGATTTGATCCAAAGCCAGAAGCCAGGAGTTTCTTCTGGGTCTCCCACATGTGTGCGGAGTCCCAAGACTTTGGCCCATCCTTGACTGCTTTCCCAGGCCATAAGCATGGAGCTGGACAGGAAGTGGAACAGCCTGGACATGAACTGGCACTGATATGGGATCCCGGTGCTTGCAATGTAAGGATTAAGCTATTGAGCCATTGTGCCAGGCCTTGAATAGTTTTAATATTAGAAGTAGGAGACAGAGACAAAGGAGGAGGAGGAAGAGAAGAAGAAGAAGAACTTGGGGGTAGGCTCGGTGGAGCCATGATAAGGATACCCACATCCCATATTGGAGTGCTGAGAATCTTGCTTCTGATCCAGCTTCCTGCTGATACATCCTTGAGGCAACAGGTGATGGGGCAATAGGTAGGAGACCAAGTTGGAATTCCCAGGGTTCCAGTTTTGATCTGACCCATCCCTGGCTGTTAAAGGCATATGGAGAGTGAATCAAACTCTGGAAGGCCTCTCTTTCTGTTTTTCAAGTAAGTATATATGTATTTAAAAAAAATTTTTTTTTAACAAACTATAGTATGCTTCTGTGTTGTTATTCAGAGATTTGCTATGGGAGAGAACTGCATGTATACCCAATGTGAGCATGCTCAGTTACACACCCCTTCCCACTTCCTCCTCTGTCCTGACTTACATGCCCGAGGAGAACCACCTGCCACGTCCTCATCTCCAGGTCAAGTTCTGCCAAACGAAGGCAGCAAAGTGGGGCTTCCTGCATAGAGGGGTGGCACCCTCCTGGCAGGGCTCGTGCACAGGACCCAGGAAGGAAGAAGTTGCCTCTCTTAGTTCAGGACCTGAGCATCCCTCCACCTCCCACCCAGAAAATCCTGTTGTAGGTGAAAGCCAGGGATGGGACCTCCCTCTGGCTTCTTTTTCAAGAGCCGTCTGCTCCTAATAACCCCACCCAGGCACCAGAGCCCCTCGGATTTGATACCATAGGACGCTGTCACTTGAAATTAATTGCAACTAATTAAAAATGATCCAGTTAAGACAGTCACACAATGGTGCCCGGAGACCGCTTCATTCCCAGCGGTTTGGTGGCGTTTGGGGCTGCCGCGGCCCTGGTCTGGCAGACAAGGCCATACATCATCATGTCATTTTACATTGTTATTTCTCTGAAAGCAGCAATTTAAAAGAGTCTCAGATGAACCTTGAGCAACTTCGCGCTAAAAAGAAAAATGTTCCTGTCTCTGAGATCTGTAAAATATAACACCCGGGCTCAAAGAAGTTGCTGGATGGAAAGGTGGCCTTAAGTTGGGGCTGCAATTTGCATATGAAATATAATGTAACCTCGTCCCAGGCCTCTTTGTTCAAACTGGGTCACCCACTGTTCTTGGTGATTCTTCTATCACAGCCGTTCCTCATATAGGGTGACAGGGCAGTAGCTAACTCACTGCGAGCTGGGGACTACACCTTCTCTGTCCTGTTCTGTGGAGGTCCTAGCCTGGAGTCTTTTGAAGGCCTTGCAAATCAATTTGGCCTGGCTAGTTTCAAACCAGTCCCAGTCGCAGCAGTCGGGCTGGGAGGAGCTGCTTATGTGGTTCGGGGAGCAGCTGGTACACCTGGCACTGGGGTGGCACTGAATGCCCCCTCCCCCACATGGGGAGGGAGTCTGCACAGCTGGAATGCATTTTAACCTCATGCTCTCGAGCTACAAATCATTCTTACTAGGTTACCCATGTCCCGTCCAGGCCCTGTGGTCTACATGGCATCTTCCGGACCTCCCTATGACAACAGGACAGGGGAGGAACAAGCTTTTGAGTGGTAAAGGGAATGTCATGTCAGAAAAAAAACACCTTCTAAAATAATTTTTCTTATACTCTGGCTCACTTTATAATTAATTTTCCAAAGGAACCAATAGGAGTAACAAATATTTGAGAAATAGAAAAAAGCAAGTTGAAAAATGACAAATCAAGACTTTAAAATTAAACATCTAGGGGCCCAGTGCAGTAGCCTAGTGGCTAAAGTCCTCGCCTTGCATGTACTGGGATCCCATGAGGGTGTTGGTTCATATCCTGGCTGCTCCGGTTCTCTTCCAGCTCCCTAATTACAGCCTGGGAAAGCAGTAGAGGATGGCCCAAAGCCTTGGGACCCTGCATGCACTTGCATGGGAGACCTGCAAGAAGCTCCTTGCTCCTAGCTTTGGATAGGCTCAGCCCTGGCTGCTGCGGCCACCTGGGGAGTGAATTAATGGATGGAAAAGCTTTTTCTCTGTTTCTCCTTCTCTCTGTAAATCTAACTCTCCAAATAAAAATAAATAAGTCTTTAAAAAGAATCAAACATCTAGGGGCTAGTGTTGAGGCATGGCAGGCTAAATGGTTGCTTGTAATGACAGTATTCCATATGGGTGCCAGTTCTTGTCCACGCTGCCCTACTTCTGATCCAGCTCCATGCTAATTCTCCTGGAAAAGCAGCAAAAGCTGACCCAAAACCTTAGGCCCCTGCACTCATGCAGGAGCTCCCAGCTCTAGCTGTTGTGGCCATTTGGGGAGTGAGCCAGCAGGTGGGAGATCTCTGTCTCTGTTGCCTCTCCTCCTCTCTCTAATTCTTTCAAATCAAGGATAAAAAGGATAAAGTTTTACATGTAGGAGAAATAGAGACGACTAGACAGATAAGATTAAAGAAAAAAATAGCAAGCAGATATGTTGATAGATTTTATGTAATTACCAAAATTTAGCTTTGGGGTTCCTAAGAGGCCAAAGCAACATAAAAAACAAGAAACATGACTGATTACAAATGCCACATAATCCTAGAGAACCCAGGCCAATTCCTTAGAGGCAACTAGCCTTTTCCTGCATCTGGATCATGTGCCAGTCAATATGCTCTGCTGTGTCCTCATGGCTAAGAAATGGGAAAATCTCGGGTGTTGGATTCTGGGGCTGTGACTCAGGAGCTGTGCATTAAAAACATGTGGCTCACTGGCAGGTGACTTCCTTCATGGCTGAGACAAACTCCAACCTGATCTCAGGGTTATCCCCCATGCAGAGTGCTCCTTTGGGCTCTGGCTCCTCGGGAGGCTGGGCCTCAGGCTGTCTGAGGCTGCCGTTGCGAAGAGCTGGAATGCAGGTGTTCCACATGGCTCAGGACTAGATCCGGGTGCTTCAGTCGCGCCCTGTTTGTACAGTGGGATGGTGTGCAGCCATCTACAGGAACGCGGGAGATGGTCAGTGCCACTGGGGAAACTACATTATCGGGGTTGACATTTGGCTTTGTGGTTAAGCTGTGGGTTAGAATCCCTGCAACCTGTATCCCAGTGACTAGGCTCAAATCCTGCCTCCAGCTTCTTGGTCCAGCTTCCTGCTCAGGCACGCCCTGTGAGGCAGCAGTGAAGGTACCAATGGTTAGATGCTTGTCACCCATGTAGGCGACACTCCTGGCTCCTAGCGTTGACTGAATTCAGCTTTTATGGGCAGTAGTGAAATAAATCAACAGAGGTGAGCTTCCACTTCTCTCTGTCCCTGAAATAGATTTTTCAAAGGGTAGTGTTTTGCCTGAGGTTAAAAAAAAAAAGGGGGGGGGCGGCGCAGGTTACCAAGCAGTGAGTATATGGTGGTCCTGCTTGCCTGAACCAACAATGAAATAACATGTGGGTACAGAAAATTTCTACAAGAATGCATGAGAAACTGGTAGCAGTGTTTAACCCTGAGGGAGAGAATTTCATAACTAACCCTGCTTACTATAATTATTGTTCTTTTGTATTGTAAAACTAATTTCTAAAAAGTTAATCAAGAAAATAATGTGGAGTGAAGAAGAATGAAGATCGGTGGCACTGAAAAGTCTGATTGCAGGGAAAATCTGGGTAAATATAGACAGTGAGTGCGTGAGTGTGTATATGTGTGGGGCTTGTCTGGGGGAAGGAAGAGAACAGGGGGCTTCATTCTCGCAGTGATTTCTGTAGCATCTACGTAACAGACAGATATCGTGTGATCATTTACAAGTTATTTGAGAGGAACAGAGTTCTCCTCTGCTGATGGACTGCCCAATACTCAGGCGTTTGGAATCCAGCCTGAGTCTCCCTTGTGAGGGCGGGAACCTAGCAGCTTGAACTTTCACATGTGCACCCCCTCTTTACCCCACCACTCTCAGGGCGAACATCAGCAGAATCTGGAATCAAAAACGGAACGGAGTAGAATCAGGATCCAAACCCTGGCACCCTGATGGAGGGTGTGGGGGTCCCAGTCTATGCTTTGTTGTTGTTATGGTTTACGGTTTATTTGTTTATTTACTTATAGCAGCTACCTGTAAGGAGAAAGGGATCTCTCCACCAATTTACTCTTTAAAGGGCCACAGTGACTGGGGCTGGGCAAAACCAGAGCTGGGAGCCACCAGCTGCTTCTTGGAGATTTTCTTTCCTCCCTTGTACTCCTTTCTCCTCTCCTCCCCTATTCTTCTCTCTCCTCTTCCTCTCTCCTCTCCTCCTCTCTCTTCTCTTTCCCTCCTCTTCTTTCTTTTGTTCTTTTCTTTCTGTAGAGCAACAAAGAGAAAAGGAGAGAGAGAGAGAGAAATCTTCGGTTTGCTGGGCCAGTCCCCAAATGGGCACAAGAGCTGGGCCTGAAACAGGTTGCAAACAGGAGCCAGTAACTGTGTCCTCCTCTCCCATATGTGTGGTACAGATACTTAAGCAAGAAACTGGATCAGAAGCAGAACAGCTGGGACTAGAACCTACACTGTTAAGATGCTGGCAAGGCAGGGGAAGGGGCAGCTTACCCTTGCTGTACCACAAGGCAGCCCCACTTATAAAAGTTCATTTCAAATTTTATTTTATTTATTTGAAAGGCTGAGTTACAGTGCAGGGAAAGAGTCTTCCATCAGTTGGTTCATTCCCCAAGTGGCCTGAAGCTCTTCTAGGTTTCCCACATGAGTTCAGAGGCCCAAGCACATTTGGGCCATCCTCCACTGCTTTCCCAGACCGTTAGGGAGCTGCATGGGAAGTGGTACAGCTGGGACTTGAACCTGTGCCCATATGGGATGCTGGCACCACGGGTAGAGGCTTAGCCTACTACATCCTAGCTCCAACCCCTCCTCCTGGCTTTTGATTTTCAAGACCACCAAGAGAAGAAACAGGGACCTGAGAGAATACCTCATTCCCAAGACTGATGAACATCCCTGTGTGAGGCTGGTGATGCAGATGCTGAGAGGTGAGGACCAACCCCCACCATGCCCAGGATGTGATGGGGAAACTCCACCTGCCACTTTAGAGAAGCCACAGTGGAGTCCCTTGCCTACGATCTCCATAAGGATTAGGGTATGGGTGCAGAAAGACCTGAGACTCCACAGGACTCTTGCAAGCATCTTACTTTCCCTCTGCCGCTCGACCCATATACCTGCTTTGGGCTTTGCTCTCACTGCCAGACATCTCTTCCTGCTCCCAAGTTTACAGAGTTTTTGGTTGAACACCGAGGGTCAGCCCTTTCTCATTTCTCCACCCACCGTCCTGACTTCTGGAACCCTCTGTGACCCAGCTTGAATCAGGTGCCTATCACTGGACCAATCTTTTGCATCTGAGAGTGGCATCACAGAATGTGACATCTGCATCCACAGGGTGATCTGTGATCTGATGGATGGTGGGTGTGGCAGAGGAACCCCTGGGTGGGTCAGGTGGATTCCCCTAGGCCAATGCCGGAAGGTGATGGAAACCCCTGACTTTCAAGGCTTGGCCCACTTACCTCCAGCTGGAGGTAAGTCTGGAGGTGAGTGACGACTGCTCAGTCTGCTTGCCTGCCTCCCTCAGGTCTCTGTTACAGAGGTTTTTTTGGGGGTGTATTTTTCTTCATATGAAGGCAACACATATTCAGAAAGACAGGCTTTTATGTGCCAAGAAGCATGAGTTTCTTGGGTTTATAAAATGGACAAAAACATGGTCTGAGGGGAAGGGACACAGATGCGGAACTCAGTGACTTTTTACTGAACAGTGTGGGCAGGCGCTCAAAGTCATGGGGAACAACTGCTCAGGCTTTCCACAAATGCTCAGCCAGTGAACACACCCTTGGACTGGCTGAGGTGCTGGGAAGCCCACTCACCCTGGGGACAGGGCTGTTGAATGGTTTCGACCCCAACCCTCAGTGCATAGCTTTTCTTGTTGGACAAGGGTCCATGGCTGTATTAAGATGAGGTTCGGCTTCTGTGGACAGCAGGTGCAAATCCACAGCTGATTTTCCTGGACTGGGCAAGGGTCTGGGGGATACCTGGGGTTGTTTTCCCACCTGGAGCCCTCTTTGGGTCCTCACCACACACTGCATTCTTCCATTTTGCTGGGGTGCTTTCCCACACACACCTTCATTCACCACATGGCAGAAAGCTCCCAGCAGGCAGATCTTTCCTCGTCGGTGCCTCAGGTTGGCAGGGGCTTGGTAGGCATTAGTGATGGGGGAGGGGGTGGGATTCACTCTCACAGGCAAACAACCAGCCTCTTCCTGTGGCCACACTGGCGCCTCCTGCTGTCGGCCACAGCCACACCTGCCCTGGCCCTGGGACTATCACCCCTTCCCTGGGCATCACTCTTGGCAGCAGGGGATGCTTTTGCTTTCCCCAAAGTTATGGACTCAGTCAATTGCATGTGGCCAGTGCCTGGCTGATGGTGGCACAGAGGTAATCCTTTGTCTTGATTCAGGGCAGCCCTCAGGCCATCTCAGCTCCAGAGGTGCTGGCAAGGTTGGCTGAAGTGTCTGTGCTGATACATTTGGGTCAATTCTCCCCCGTCTCCCCAGCTCTGTTTTCCTCATTCCCTTAGAGGTGTCTCTCCAGCTGTGCCTCTCAGTGCATTGTCTGCATCCTACTCTTTCCTGTCTCTTTTTGTTTGTTTTAAAAAATATTTATTTTGTTTGTTTGGGAGAATTGAAGAGAGGGAGAGAGAAAAATATAGAGAGATGTTCCATCCGCTGATTCACTCTGTAGATGACTGCCATGACCAGTGCTGGACCAAGCCAAAGCCAGGAACCTGGAGCTTCTTCTTGCATTTAGGCCATGCTCCACTGCCTTCCCAGGTGCATTAGCAAGGAGTTGAGCACAGTAGAGCACCTGGGACTCAAACCAACACCATACGGGCCAGCAGCTTCCCTTTGCAGCATAAGACATCCCCCCTACAGGCTCCAAATGAAGTCTTCTGCAGCCAACATGGGTGCCTACGGCTGCTCACCTGTCTGGGAGGTGCTTGCTCAGAGAGCTGGAAGGCTCCAGGCGCTGTTGCCAACACCAGGCAGGCAGTCTGGGGCTGGGGAAGGAGACCTGGAAAGGGAGCATTGGAAAGTCCCTGTTTTTACCGCTGATGAGCTGTGTGACTTGGGCAAATTTATTAATTCCCTTGACTCACAAGGTTCTTAAAAGCAAATGGGGATGGGAATTTTGCAGCTCACAGGGTTAATTCTGAGTTGGGAGGGAACATGTAAAAATGGGCCTTACCCAGTGCTTGGTGTGGAGTAGCCATGTCACACACATGCTCAGCAGAGTGGCTGTCAGAGCTGCCTGCCCATCTTGTCTACCTGCTTTCCTCTGTCACACCCTTTTCCACACCTTCACACCAGGACAGAGACTACAAGCAGCAAAAGGGCCACCTGACCCCCACTCTGGGAAGCTGCAACTTTAGGACATGATCTTATCTTCTTTGGTGTCAGTGGGGACTTTGCATATATTAAAATATAAGTCCCTGGGCCGTGTGTAATAGCCTAGTGGCTGAAGTCCTCACCTAGCATGTGTTGGAATCCCATGTGGATGCTGGTTCATGTCCCAGTTGCTCTGCTTCCCATCCAGCTCCCTGCTTGTGACCTGGGAAAACAGTAGAGGATAGCCCAAAGCCTTGCGACCCTGCACCCATGTAGGAGACCTGAAAGAAGCTCCTGGCTTTGGATCAGCTCAGGTCCTGCCATTGCAGCTACTTGGGGAGTGGATCAGGTGAATGGAAAACCTTTCTCTTTTTCCTTCTCTCTGTAAACATGACTTTCCAATACAAATAAATAAATCTTTAAAAAAAAAAAAAGAAATGTAAGTCCCATTCAGTTACCTCAAAAAGGCACGTCAGAGTGGGTGTTGGGACTTGAGGTTAAGATGTGGCTTGAAATACCTGCTGTATTCACGTCGCAGTGCCCAAATTCAAGTCCCAGCTCTGCTTGTGATCCCAGTCCCTTTTAATGCCTACCCTGGGTGGCAGCAGGTGATGGCCTAATTACCTCAGCCTCTGCCATCCACGGGGGAGTCCCAGTTGGCATTCCCAGCTCCCAGGTATTTGGGGGAGTGAAGCAGTGGATGGAAGAGCTCTATCTGCCTCCTAAATAAATGAGCATTTCTGTCGGTCAGCCCTGCTGTGTCGTGTCCTTTGCCTCATTCTCAGGATCTAACACTCTGACCTCCTCTTGGTTTTCTGACCCTTTCTCAGCTTTCCCAACCACAGTAGCTGCCCAGGGAGGCATCACACCCACCAGGCGTACTCTCACCACCTCAGGATCTTTGTACCTGCCGCTGTTCCCGCCTTTTACGACATTCTGCTGTCCAAATCACTCTGTCATCTCCTTCAAGTTCTTACCTGAAAGTCAACGCAGTCTTTGCTGACACCGCTGCCCCGATGCTGCCTGTCCCAGCTCTCCAGCACTTGCTAGCATCTGTCATGCTGTGTTTTATTTACTCACTGCTTGCTTTAGTTTGTTTTTGATAGGCCATGAGAGAGAGAGAGAGAGAATGAACATGCTCTCATTTGCTGGTTCATTCCCTCAGTGCCCACAAAGGGTCTCCAACTTGAGTGACAGGGTCCCAACTGAGCTATGACCGTTGTCTCCCAGGGTGCATGTGAGCAGGAAGGCTGGACAGACACTAGGTGAGGATTCAGACCTGGGCCTTCCAGTATGGGATGTTGGCATCCTAACTGGCATCTTTGCAATTAGGCCAAACGCCCACCTCCACTGTCTGTCCCTCCCCCTTGCACTGCAGACTGTGAGCAGGGAGATTCTTGCATGTCTTGTTCACCCCAGTTCCCAGTCACTACACCAACTTCTGGTGTGAAGCACACACTCAGTAATTTTTGTTAGGTGAATGATGAGGCTGTTTTTGCACCTAACAGAAGGTGAAACGGATGGTGCAAATCTGTTCACAAAGGCAATGGCGGGTTCATGCCAACCCAAGGAAAAAGGAGTGACAAAAGGCCCAGAGCTTGGCTAGAATCTCAAGTTCCCTGCCACCCAAGGCCAAGGCCATGCCCAGGCTCCCCTTGCGCCCTGGACAAGGAGAGCAGGAGCTGCTGCCCCATTGCCTTTCTCCGAGCCCATGGTGACACCATCTAAGTCCCTGTACATGACAGGAGGCTGGTGGATGGGTGCTCAGTAGGTAGGTGGGCTTAGTTGCTGGGAGCTGAGTGAGGGGAGGGCCTGTGCCTCCAGCACCAGGGAGGAGGCCTCTTCAGATACTCACATACTCATCATCCTTTTGCCTCAACCCTGGACACTGGCCAGTGTTTCCCAGAGTGTGTTCTGTGCCACCCTGGTGCTCCTAGATCTTAGGGAGGCTGGTAGGTGTTAAGTGGGAACCAGGCTTTGGGAAACTTGAGCAAGAAAACCTTGAGGGGCTCTCCAGAGTCTTGAGTAGACACTGTAGGCCAAAGAGGGGTTTCTGTTGTTTTGTTTTAAAGATTTACTTATTTTTAATGCAAAGTCAAATACACAGAGGAGGAGAGACAGAGAGGATGAGAGATGGAAAGGAAGATTTTCTGTCTGATGATTCACTCCCCAAGCAAGCGCAACAGCCTGTGCTGAGCCAATCTGAAGCCAGGAGCCAGGACCCTCCTCCAGGTCTGCCACAGAGTCCCAAGGCTTTGGGCCAACCCTGACTGCTTTCCCAGGCCACAAGCAGGGAGCTGGATGGGAAGTGGAGCTGCCGGGATTAGAACCAGCACCCATGTGGGATCCTCGCGCATTCAAGGAGAGGACTTTAGCCGCTAGGCCAGTGAGTCGGGCCTGAGGGGTTTCTGTTTTTAGAAGCTTCCTGAACTCCCTGTCCACGGAACCTGTTTTTCAAGGAGAGCTAGGGAACATAGAGCACTCTTTGGGAAATGCTATGAGCTTACCTGTCAGAGATGGGAGGAACTTGGGAGGCTGTCGTGTGTTACTTGTTCATCACAAGAGAGGAGGAGCGAGAATGCAATGCCAGAGGGGCAGATGCAGCCTGTGGGTCACACAGCAGGGCTGAGGTGTAGACAGAAAGCAGCACAAGTCCTACCTCAGAGCCTGCATCAGCCCTCAGCCCTCCTGTGTGAAAAATGGCTTCCGTGGGAAGTTCCAGACCCTTGAGCTTGGTTCCACCTGAACTCTGCATTTCTGCATCTTTTCTTCAGCATGCCACTCTAGCAGGTGTAGACCTGGGCTGGGTGTTGTTCAGTTGCTAGTGTGCACATCCTGCTCTCCAGCTGTAAAATGAGTGCCGCAGGAGGAGGCAGCCGGAAGGGAGGCAGGCTGCAGGGGCGTGTTTCAGGGCGTCAAAGCAGTTGCCTCATGTGGGCTCAGTAGCTTGTCAGGCACATTCAGTCCTGAGGACACAGTGAGTGGTGTGGCTTACTGGGTCATTCCCAGGGACATGATGGTGCAGTGTGGGGTCTGCCCAGCCCCACACAGGGACTCTAGGACCGCTTTTCTCTCAGCTGTCACTCAGGAGGAAGATCACACTCTCCCCCCATTTTTGGAAGATTTTATTTATTTGAAAGGCAGAATGACAGAGGGAGAGACACACACAGATACACAAAGAGAGATCTTCTGTCCACTGATTTACTCCTTAAATGACAAAGTTGGCTCAGGCTCAAGTCAGGATCCTGGGATTTCATCTGAGTATCCCGAGTCAGTTCCAGGGGCCTAAGTATTTGCACCGTTTCTACTATTTTCCCAGGCCTACCAGCAGAGAGCCAGATCTAAAGTGGAATAGCCAGGACTCAAAGACATGGTAGGCTAGCATTGCAATCAACAGCTTAAACCACAGCACTGCAGCACTGGCCCAAACCCCTCTGTTCTAACCTTTGCTCCCACTGGCTTGAGAGGTGGTCAGGGAGCACCTCAAATTTGCCTATTAGTCAGTTTGTTGGCATCAGGTGTGCCCATCTGCTCACCACCCTCCAGTACAGTTTGGAGGTCTCCACGTTACATTTCCCACCTCTACCCCAGCTCGCACCACCCTGTGCTCCCCAGCGGAAAAGGGTGGAGGTACTTTGGCCACCCACTCCTGCCCACCTGCAACCCGGGGCAGCATTGCACGCTGTCTGTGGTGGCAGTGCCCTATCTGTCCTTGTCACTCAGTGGCCCCTGTCGCTGTAACGCACGGCCTGCTGAGGGGAAGTGACATTTTGAATAGTGGACACTTTTCCAGGAGCATCCATCCTGGGTCAGGCCCCTGATAAATAAATACATTTGGCATTTGAAGTCAGCAGGGAGGGCACAGCAACAGAAACGCGAGCCTAGATGCATGTGCCGCGAGGCTGAGATGACCAAGCTGGGGGCGAGATGGGAAGGGAGTGGGGGACGCACGCCTCCCCGGCAACTCTGCAGGCATCAGGGAGCTGAGGAAGTGGCAGTCCCCCCTCGGCCTCACCCCTCCTAGTTGCACCCCTTTGGTTCCTCACCTGTCTTGTACCCTCCCAAACTCTGGTCCCCAATTTAATTACCCCTAACAGTGCCCTAAACAAAGTATTTATAAGGCTTACTGCGTTTGTCTTCCTGTTCCTATTAATAAAATCTGGGAATATAGGAAAGAAATATGGGCGGGTGACAGGGTTTTTAATGGTGCCTCACCTTAAATGCATTTTAAAATATGTAAATCAATAAAAAAATTATTTGTAATAGCCGCCTAAGAGTGCTGGTTAGCCTGGCGCAGAGTGAAATGCGTGCTACAAACCCTATTACCATACATCCTGGGAGCTGTAGTTAGGATTAATCTGTCAAAGGGGGTGGTTTAGTGTTGATGAATATGACATGTGACCATTAACGATGTTGATTTTATCTCCCGAGATTAGCATGATTTACTTCGGATGGATAATAATGTCATTTGCTTGATGCAGTAGATCTGTTTACGAGCTGATTAAATTGTGAGGCCTTGCCTCATTTCATGCTATTTGGTTTACAGCTTCATTACCACAATCACAAAAGCTGGGGAAATGTCCCACATTCCATGTCACAATAAATCAGGGCTTCACATCGCCGGGATGGATTTTAGCAGCTCTGTCCAGCCTGGACCATTCCCAGCTCCCTGCTCATCTGTGATCCAGAATGTGTTGTGGGGGGCATCCTCAGGAACCCCGCAATGAGGGTGGCAGGAATCTGCTCCGATCTCTTAATTGAGATTAAGGAAGTCCTCAAGTAATTAGCTGTAACAAATCACCTTATTACATCAGTGAAGTCGCTGTTTCTGTTGCAGGCGTGGCTACTGTAAACAGGCGGACAAGTGAAGCAGAAGCAGATTTTCACCCCGTCATCCTTTGTTCTGGAGAGGGGCTTTCAGAACACAAGGTGCTCAGGGCCTGGGTGGGGGTGCCTTGCCCCAGCCACGTTTTCTTTTAAAAGTAGAATAGGTGGGGCTGATGTTGTGGAGCAAGGGTTTAACCTACTGCCTGGGAGTAGCTTGAACAATGGCATCTCATATAGAGGCGAGTTTTGATTCCACTAGTTCTCACTTCTGATCCAGCTCCCTGCTAATGTGCCTGGAAGAGCAGAGGAAGATGACCCAAGAGCTTGAGCCTTGTCACCCTTTTGGGAGACCTAGATGGAGTCCTGGGCACCTGGCTTCAGCCCGGTCCTGACCATTGTAGCCATTTAGGGAGTGAACCAACAGATGGAAGGTCTTTCTGTTTGTCATTCTGCCTTTCTAATAAACCTTTGTTAAAAAGTGGAGCAGGAAGGAGTGTGCATTGTCCCCTGAGCACCTGTGGTGGGAAGTGCTGAAGCAGAGGTAAGAGAGGGGCACGCCTGGCACGTGGGTTGGAGGAGAAGTAAGTGAACCAGAGATCTATTTACACCAGGCTCAGCTAGCATCCAACCCACCTGGCCATGGCACCTGGATATGGAAGGAGATGGATGGACAAGAGCAGGCCTGTTCGCTCCTGGCAACGCTGGGAACTGCCATGACAGTCCATGTGCCCATGGATGTTCCCCAAACGTCGAGAGGATGTGGACCATTAGCCCATCAGGTTCTGTTCTCCCCTCTGCCTAGCCCTGTGAGGCTGCAGCTGCGATGCCCACACATGGCACAGAGCGGGAAACAGGCTGGCCAGCACCTGAGACTGGATGATGGGGTCCGCATCCCCGTCCAGGCCCTGTGTGCTGCCACTGTAGACCCTGCCTGCCACTGGACTCATGAACAAGAGGGCAGGATGATTGCTTCATACAGGCCTGAAACCCAGGACCCAGGTGGGCCTTGGGGACCACAGTGAGCAGGAGCCCCAGATGAAGGCAGGTCTCCAGTGGGGACTTTCATGGGAGATTGTGATGAACAAAGTGAGAAAGGCTACGATCCCAGGCCCTCTGGAGGCCATGTTCTAGGGCATAGGCGGCCTCTGCTTCCCAGGGCACATGAACAAGTAACATGGGTGAAAGTGTGACCATCTGCAAATTCTGCACACAAGGTCCCACCTGTCCAAAACCTCTGCAAGCAATCTCCCCTGTGAACTTGACCCTCGGCTTTTGGTAATTTGTAATCCATTGACTGGAACCTGCCCTTCGTCCCCTGTGGCAGAGGTCACAGATGGCCCCTTAGGTTGGGCTCTCCTCTTTTTCCTGTAAAGAACCCTGATTTGTAGTTGATCCTAATCAAAGGCTGCTTTACCCAGCATCTCTTGCTGCTGGGTGAGTCACATGACTAAGTTTTGGTCAAGAAGGTGTAAGTTGGCAGTATCATGGGCAACACCTGGAGTGTGTTCTTCAAGCCAGGGACAGACTTTTCTTCTCAAGGGCTGGAATTCAGATGTGATAGCTGATACTCAAGCAGCCACAATGAGTCCTGTGGAGAGGTTAGTGGAATGACAAATTGGAAGGACCCTAGGTTTCTGATAGCTATATGGACTCATCATGACAGTGCCAGAGCATCTGCCTCCAGATTTTTACTTGAGAGTGTGTGTGTGTGTGTGTGTGTGTGTGTGTGTGTGTGTGTGTGTGTAAGAGTCTGTTTAATTCCATATGCACCTGGCACAGGACCTAATTCCAATAGACTAACAGCACAGTTCAGCCATGGGCCCCAGTTGGATGGGAACAGGCCCCAGTGAAGTGTGGAGGAACCACACCCCATCTAGATGACTTCCTCCTCTGACCCCATGATGTCCCTCCTCCAGGGCAACTCCAAGGACATGCACTGCTCCGTCCCTGTTGCTGACGCGTGACTTCCCTCTCTGAGGACACTGACAGTCCCTCATGGTTGTAGGTTCCATGGTGGTTGTGGCTGTCTCTGCGCTGTGGGTAGCAGGGTCCTGGGTTGAGGCTGAGAGGTCATATATGGGGAAGTTGGATTTTCTCCCGAGTCCAGATGGAGCTCCGGGAGACTCCTCCCTGCCTCTGTACATACCCAGTGACTCCTGGACCAAGTGCTCATGTGTCAGGGGTTGAAGAAATCCTAGACATCTCTGAGCAGACCCTGTAATAAGCTCTGTCCTAGAGCCTCCTCAGGCCCCTTCCCTCCCAGCACTGGCCACAATGCCCATGATGCCCCTGCATAAGTTTGGTTCTTCCCACCCTGTGCATACAGACATGTAAATGCTGAGGCCTTAGATTAATGTACTTAGAAGATGGTAGCTTAATCCAATTGCAGGTGTAGGGGTGGGCCCGGTAGGAGGGGCTTAGGTTGCAGAGGTGGTGCCCTGGGAGGGCGGCTCTGGCAGGAGGGTTGTGAGCCCTGCTCCCTGGCCAATCTGAGAGCCTTGCCCTGCATATGCCCTGCCCCCGATTGTCTCCAGCCACACCAGACACAAACCCCAGGGCTCCCACAGGTCTTGGACTCAGACCCTTCAACGCTGAGAGCCTAAATACACCTCCATCCTTCAGCAGGAGCTTGTCTTAGATAGCTACAGCCATGCAGGAGCTGACTGACAAAACCCTTGGGCTCCTAGCACCTTCCTGCTCCAACTGTGCTGGTTCTGCTGTATCTACAGGTCTCAGGGGCAGAGGTTGCCCACCTGGACCACATTGGTGGCTGCGTTCACTGCTGCTCAGAGCTTGAAAGATCTGAGCTGTCCCTCTCCCTTTGTGACTCCAGCACTGTATGTCCACCTGGTCACTCGGCTCCCTCACCGTGGCCACTCACATCCCCTGGGCCATTGGCCAGGTACTCAAGCACACTGTCATGCTGCCCTTGGCTTTGCTTGTCCATGAATCAGCCATTCCCTGACCCAACACTGTGCTCCATGTCAGAGAAGAATAAGTGACAGGAGTCAGCCTTGTCCCACACTGGTGTGGCTGCCCATCTTCCCATCAGCTTTGTCCCACTCTGGAGTGGCTGCCCATCTGCCCATCTGCCCATCAGCTGTGGGTCTGCCATTCCTTTGGGTGCTTAGTCGACCTGTCAGCCAGTCAGCATAGCAGCCTGGTTGATCACAGCCAGACTCAAGCCCTGGCAGGCGCTAGGCCTCTTTGTATGAACTTTTAGTTACCAACCCAATCCTCAGTGCCTGAGGAAGAGGATGTGTCTGGGGCTGTGATGGGCTGTGCAGTGCTCTGGCTCTGGCAGGGACAGAAAGCCTAGGGACGGTCCTGACAAGGGCATGTGCTATTCTGTGTCCTGGCAGCTCTCTTTCCTCTCTTCCTCCTGCTGACGGCACTGCCACACACTGGCACTCACATCATCTCCTGCATGCAAAGGCTCAGGCATGCACACGCACCTGCAGGCTCACACGTGTGATTACACACACACTCCCCCAGAGACGCTCTCCTAGGGACTCACACACATGCAGAGAATCCCATAGAGGCTCACTCACACGTACTTTCACAGAGGCCTCCTCAGCATGTGCACACACTCCCACGGAGAGTCCGGCAGTGTGCACGTGTACGCTCTCATACACACATTCCCTTGGAGACCCAAGCAGGTACACACACACACACATTCACAGCGATCTCCTTAGCATGTGCACAAGTGTACACACACTGTCTCCCACGGGGACTCACGTAGACACACTCCCACGGGGACTCACACTGGTGTATAAATACATGTACATACCCTCCCATAGAAGCTCGCTCGCTCACACACACACACACACACACACACACACACACACACACGTGGACTTGCGTGAAAGCCATAGTGCCCTCCTAGTCCACCCACGGCTGCCATGTGCCACACTCTAGTATGTCTGAGCACTATCTCCTAGCCAAAGACACAGTGCCACGTGGGCGCTCCTCCTAAGAGGGACACGCCTTCACAGCCCAGCATCCCAGTGAAGCTCAGGCCGTGAGCCGCAAGCACTCCCCTGAGTCCCCAGCTGCTGTGTGCTGTGCTGAGTGTTTGAGGGGCCCCGAGTCCCCACGTCAATGCCCTGTGCTTTCTGGGGCCCCTGCTCCCCAAGCTCTTTTGTCCCTGCAGGTCATTTCCTGCCTCCAGCCACTGCCCAGCCCCTTGGGCCATCATCTCTGTGTCCACTGAAGTTTGATATCTGTGTCTCATGCACACATTCAGAAGGGATGTGCCAGGGGACACAGAGGCTCTTTCATTCTGTAGCATAGAGACTCCTCGCCTCCCCCTACTTCTCTGCCCACAGACCTCCCCCCCTTGCCCAGCCACCTCTGGTTGAACACAGATGTGGGCTGGAGCTCAAGAATGTCCTTTGGGTTGGGTGAGGGGAGGGGCACACAAGTGACCGTGCCGGGGATCTAGAGCTCGCCAGGACAGTGAGCTGGGGACCAGGGACACAGACTCAAGGATGTGCCATGAGTGGAGCAGAGGCAAGCGGGACAAGACAGGATGAGAAGCATGGGGCTGGGCAGGCCCATGTTCTTAGTGGCTGGGTGCTCTGCAGGGCCGGGAGCAGCATCCTGGCCGGTGCTGGTTTCCCTTCTGCTACCAGAAAGTTTAATGGCAGGAAGACAACACTGCCATTTCCTTCATTCAACCTGCTTGGGGGCTTGCTTGGGGTTTGGTGTCAGGGAGCCCCAGGTCAGCGGGGGAGGTGGATGCCTGGAAGGTGGTGGGAGGTGCCAAGAACCTTTTCATTCCAGGAGCTGGGCCTTCACAGGGGCTGCCGGCTGGAATATCTGCCAGTGACCTGACTGTGGCTGTCCCAAGGCAGGACAACTGGGTTCTCAGGGATGACTATCCGGGTCACTCCACTCTCAACCCTGCTCAGATTCAAGGGCAGAGAACATAGGCTGACCTCTGACCTAGGAGTTCATAGTGGTAGAGAGCATGTGGCAGGGGTAAGAAGGGGACCAGCAGGTCCATCCCCTTGGTTGGAACATATGACCAGCACACTGACTTCATGGGAAGCCTTCCTCAGTCGTTTTAAGCTCTGTGCTTAATCCCATTGCCCTCCTGGGGGTCTGGGTCACTCAAACCTCAGGATTCTTCTCTCTCTCTTTTGCTTACAAAGCGGACTTACATCTCAACCCCTGACCTGGTGTAGGCCTCAGGCGTACAAGCCTGCTCCCCTCATGGTTCTTCCCCCAGGTAACCCATGTGGCACCCTCCTGCTGAGCCGTCCACCCCAGCACGTGACCACCTAGCCAGGCACTGGATTTCACAGCTTCTCTTGCAGCTAGGCCTATGGCAGGACTATGAGCAGCTCCTTCCTTGCTTGTGGAGATGCACACTGCTTCCCTGGGCTTCCTCCCTCTCGCTGCCTGTGGCTGGAGGGCAACCAGACTTGATCACACAGGTGAGCACAGTGGCAGAGGAAGGGGCACCAGGACAGGAGCACACAAGAAAAAAGAAAGACAAAGGCGCTGGTTCGAGTCCTGGCTGCCCTGCTTCCCATCTAGCTTCCTGCTTGTGGCCTGGGAAAGCAGTTGAGGACAGCCCAAAGCTTTGGGACCCTGCACCCACACTGAATACCCAGAAGAAGCTGCAGGCTCCTGGTTTCAGATTGGTTCAGCTCTGGATGTGCAGCCACTTGGGGAGTGAACCAGCACAGGGAAGATCTGTATCTATCTCTCCACTCTGTAAAAATCTGCCTTTCCAATAAAAAGATATCTTGAAAGAAAGGGAAAGGAAAGAAGGAAAGAAAGAATTAGAAGAAAAGAAGGAAGGAAGAAAGGACGGAAGGAAGAAAAAGGATTTTTTCATAAGGATATGCTTTTGGGGGGGTGTGGTGTTTTCTCTTGAGAACACAGAATTTACATGTTCAGTTCCACAATGACCTAAGGCAGGTGTCAAGACTTAGCAGTGTGTGCCCGCTCCTCTATGGGGGGCCATGGCTCTTACAGGGATCTCAGGAGGAGGCTGTGGTGGCTACATCTTTCTCTCATGCCACAGAAAATTCCAGAACTGTTGACATGGGGAATGTAGGCTTCCTGCACCACAGGGCTTGCCCCCAAGGGTTCTGGAGGAGAGAGGATGTGTGTCAAGGGTGTGAGAGAAAAATTGCAGAGACCCAGAGAGAGGTCAGCTGAGACATCTCCCTGCTGAGACCCAATGCCTGTGGTCACATCCAGTACCCCTATCTTGGAACCTGGGGAGGGAGTCACTGTGCCTGCTTTAGCCAGCCCCTCATGTTTCCTGGCAGTCTCTTCTCCCAAGTCTCCATTTCTGTCTGCACCACCCCGGGCCTGGTGTGGATGTGCCCCCTGTCACTGCCATGCACATGTACAGAGTCATGGCTATGACATACACTCCAGGATGGAGGTGTAACTTCGTGGCCAAGACACAGGGGAAGACCTGGCATCCTTCATCAGGACCTGGTCCTCTTCCTGGTTCTGCTGGCAATGCCATCTTCTTGCTGATATGCCCCTTCCCGCCACTGGGAAGCACCAGTGAGGGCTGCAGCTGCTGGGCTGAACTGTTCACATGTGAGACTGGGAAGGAGCACCAGGCTCCTGGGTTCAACCCAGCTGCTGTGGGCATTTGGGGAGTGAATCAGCGGATGGGAGATCCATCTCTCCCTGTCTCAAATGAAAAGCAAACAAAAACTAAGACCAAAAACACCTCACGTGCTGTTGATTCGGTGGCATGATTTGTCTTCTTCTTGGTTGCATTTGCTTCTTTCCAACGCCTGTGGTTACACAATAACTACTTTGAGCAGGCAGAGTTAGGCACAAGCCCATTTCTAGGAGGCCTGCCTCCATCATGACTCCAAGCTGTGTTGCATTTCTGTGTTGTGTTTTTCTTGGCAATGGCATGAGAAGCTTGTGTACACGGTGCCCCTCCTGCCCTGGCCGGCTTCATGTTGTATGGGGTGCAGAGCAGTTGGTCCTGTCATCCAAGCCGGGTCTGGGGGAGAAAGGCACCTGGACGGGTCCCCCTCACAACACAGACTTCCTCTTCTTCCCCAGTAGCCTCCCCAGCATCTGCGCTCTCCTCTGTCTTGCCTTTCTCTGTGTACTCTCACCCTCTTCTTTCCTGCCACTAACGTTCATGACGCAGCTGCCGTCTCCAGAGGCGGAGCTACCTGCCAGCACTAGCAGTAGGTATGGGGGCGGAGGGCATCTGGTTGGCGGTAACTCAGAACCCAGACTTTGTGTATACTTAGAATGTGATGGGGGTGGGGGCAGGCAGGAGGCTCAGGAGCCAAGGGAAGGGCGGCGGACCCACGGGGAAGGCTAGGTGCGGTGGGAGGGGGGCTTCCAGGAGGTAATGCTCAGCCTGAGAGCCGAAATCACAGTGTTGAGTGGCTGGGAGGAAGAGGGTGGAGGACAAAGTCAGTGTTTCATACAATTCTCTCCAGCCCTCAGTTTGTTCACCAGCGAAATGGGAGTGGAACTGGGAGTTTGAATAAGTGAGTACATGGAATGTTAAGTGTGCAGTGAAAGCTGCATTTTCATGTCACCAGTGTTGGTGTCGGACCGTGGACTCGTGGCACAGGCCGCCCCAGGTCAGTTTGAGACGGACTTCACAGAGAACACAGGCCATGCGTCTGTGGCCACACAGCTACTCAGAAGCAGTGCTGAAACAATCCAGGTGGTCCGTTCTTCCATGGCCCGCTGTCCTCAGTACCTCAACCGTCTGCCTTAGCGTTAAGTGCTGAGGGGCAAATCTGGATGACCTCCTGGAGGAGGTGTGTTGAGAGAATTGAAGGAACAGAGAAGTGGCCATGCCAGGGAAGGAGCCGGGACATTGATGGTGAACTTGGGGGCTGGTGGGCTGCAGAAGGTTTGAATTGTGATAAGTGGGATGAGCATTTTCCAGTATTTGAGTCTCACAGCAAAGCCATCAGGTTGGTATCAAGGCCCTATTTTATAGATAACACCGAGTTCAGGTGGGTCAGTGGGACTCTGAGTCCGTGATCTTGACACCACATGGCTAGAGGCTGTTCTGCCCCTCAGAGCAGGCAGCCCCTCTAGGCAGGGGATACCTAAGGGTGAGCCCTGGGATCACGGTGCCCAGGGAGGGCTCCCTGCTCCTGAGACCCTCGAGAACCCCTTTGGCATGAAAGGGATGGGCTTCGACCCTGGCCTGGCACCCTCTGCAAGCTACAACCACATTCCTCACCTCCGCGGAAGTGGGGCAGTGGACCGAGCCAGGGCCCGGAATGCCAGCCCGGGTGGGGAGGGGCAGATACACGCAAGTGGGAGGTGGAACGATGAGGTGTCCTTACTGATATCAACATGATGAGATGGGGCGGGGGGAGGGCAGCAGGTTGGAAGCGGCTGGCGGGCAGTGAGCTGGCCTGTGGGCTGACAGTAATTGAGGCCAGGTTTATGGGGTCCATTACTTTATTCTCTTTACCTTTTGGCGGTAAAAGCCCTCCTTGTCTGGGGCTGACATGGTCAGGCAATGACAGCATCTGCTATGGGTCCTGGTTCCAATCTAGGTTGCTTTGCTTCTAACCCATCTCCCTGTTAATGCACCTATAGAAGCAGCAGAGGGTGGCTCAAAGCTTTGGGGCTCTGCACATGTGTGGGAGACTTGGAAGAAACTCCTGGCTCCCAGCTTTGGATCAGCCCAGCTCTGGCCAGTGTGACCAATTGGGAGTGAACCTGCGGATTAAGATCTCTGTCTCTGCTTGCCTCAGTCCCTCTCTCTTCAAATAAAATGCATTTTAAAAGCGTCATTACCCCAGTCATTCTATGGAAGATTCAGGTAAGAAGCCCAACTCGGCCCACCAGTCCCTGGACAACTGGGCCAGCATCTTGGGGGCCAAGCCCCCATGCACTGTTCCTAAAGAACTCCTGCAGCTCTTCCCATCACTCCCTAGCCATGAGACCTAAGGCCAGAGTTCTTCCTCTGCCAAGCCTCAGTCTCCTCCACTGAGAAATGGGATGAAGACTCCTGCACCATCATGGAGTGCTTGTGAAGTTTCAAAGGGGGCACACTAGGACAGCTGGGCTGGACCGAGGCCATCACAGATGGGGGGTCAGTGTGCTTTATACCAGCTTGAACTCTGCCAGGACCCTGGCTCCAGGGGGTGATGAGTCCTAAGCCACAGTGTGCAGCAGGGGCCAGGCCCCATTCTTCTGGGCCACTTTTATTTTTCCTGGGTTCAAGAGGGTTATGTTTCTGCTTGCCCTCGCCTCTCTGCTCAAGATCTGACTGCCACCTTTCCCCTGCCCGTCAGTGCACTGGCTTCATGTGTACCACATACCCAGGGTGCCTCAGTATGAGCAGGTGGACCAGGCACACCCGAGCACAGAGGGGAAGGCTGTGTGATGGCAGCGACCTGCGTCCTTGCTGGTTGTGCACACCTGGGGTCCCCAGGCTTGTCAGAGATGGGCAGCCATCTGTGAGGCTCAGCTCCCTAGGGGCATTTGTTCAGAGTCCCCCAGCATTGGAACATGAGCTCAGACACTGTCCCCAGGGAGGGACAGTTGGAGGGAAGTGCCTGGGCCTTATCTGCCCCTGGCTTTCAAGACAACTTCAGTTTCTCTTTGTTTCTAAAGATTTATTTAATTTATTTGAAAGGGTGAGTTACAGAGAAAGGAGACTCCAAGAGGCCTTGCATCCACTGACTCACTGCTCAAATGGCCACAATGGCCAGGTGTAGGCCAGACCCCCACTTGGATGCCAAGGTCCAATCACTTGGGCCATCCTCACTACCTTCCTAAACATGTTAGTAGGAAGATGGGATTGGGAGTGAAGCAGCCTGGGCTCGAACTGGGGCACCAACGTCCCAATTCACAGGAGCTTGGCACCCAGCCTCGGCATCTCCATCTGTGTCAAGGGTGAGCTGGAAGGAGGGCAAGAGGCAGGCGCTTAGGAAATCATCCGTAAGGGAGAGAATGAAAACATGCATGGCTGTGTGGGGACCACTGCAGTGTGTCAGACTTGGCGGCTTGATGAGAAGGGGCCCGTGATGCCCGGACCAGCTTCTCTGGGAGGCGAGGGGTGGAGGGCAGGCGCAGCCGGAGCCGCTGGAGAACAGGGGAGATGGTTTGCAGGGAGTGGCCATGCTGCAGGGATGCGGCGGCTGGGTGTGCAACCCCAGCCGGCGGGCCTGTGCTGGGGCCTGGGCTCGCGGCCTCCGTCCCGCTCCGCCGAGTTCCGCAGCGCCGCCTGGCGGACACGCGGTGCTCGGCGCGGGGAATCCGGCGGCGGCTCGGGGTGGAAGCACTGAGCGCCTTCTTCCCGCCGAGGAGACTAGCACCTCGGCCAGGACGCGCCACCCAGGCCGGTGTCCGCCCGTGCCCAGCCTTGCGCCAGGAGTGACCGGGCTCCGTCCAGCACGTCGGGGATTCGCCTTTGGCCCTCAGTCGCCTAGCCAGCAGCGCTGGAATTTCGCTGCCTTTGCGCAGCTTCTTGGCGGAGAGGGTCTCATCAAAACATTAGGGGGTTTGGCGTTGGTTATTTCCTCCCTAAATTACTAAAAGTGGGCATCAAGGCGCGAACGTCGCCGGTCCTTACGTCCGCCTGCCGATCCCAAGCTTCGAGGGCGTGAGGCTGCCTCAGTCCTGGCTGGAGAGACGTGGGCACCCAGGGACCCTGGCCAGGAGGAGGAAGAAGCTCGTGCGGCCGGGGTAGCAATCGCAGCCTGGCGTAGGGGTCTCGGGCTGGGCCACTTCGGCGGCCATTATCCTCTCCCGCCTGGGGTGGAGGTGGGAGGAGTAGCTGCCCCGTCGTGCCCAGCCCATCCTCTCAGACAGGGATCCGGACTGTGGTATCCTGGGTCCCTGAGGTCGGAGGCCTCGCGCTCCAGCTCCGGTTTCCGGGGTCTGGATCCGGCCGGCGTCAGGGCCGGGGGCGCAGCAGGCTGCTCTCTCCAAGGAGGCGGCGGAGGCTGGGCTCCAGGCTCCAGGAAGTACGCACTGGGTGGCGGCGCCCAGGGATCTCCTCAAGCGTCCGGGAGGTGGCGGGGTTTGTTGTGCGTGCCACCCGGGAAAAGGCCCGGCAGCCGCTAGTGCTGGACAAGGGGCGGAAAAGCTCCAGGTCACCGGCCCCTTCGTTCTTTGAGCCCGGGCCCGAGCTTCGGACAACCCAGAACGATCTGACCCCAGGTTGGAGGGGAGTGTGGGGTGCGCTCCCAGCGCCGCGAAGGCACGGCCCTGAAATACCACTAAGGGCACCCTGGGTTCAAGTGCAAACTTAGGGCGAGTGTGACGGGAACTGGGTGTCTGGACTCCCAACCCCTAGAGTACTTCGGTTGTGTCTGCGCACTTCCAGCGGTGCTTCTGGCCGCCGTGTCACCACGCCCAAGTTGGAGAGGAGGGAGTGACGCGCGCCTCTGCGCCGCTCTGCTCCCGGGTTCAGGCTCCCACCGCGCCTTGGTCGAGCAGAGCTCCCGACTCAGCACCACCCAGGACGACCACTAGGTCACTCCGTGAGGCAAAGCTGGGGGCCGCCGCGGGGTGTTGAGCGCCAGGACCCACGAGTTGGAAGGGGCTTCCTCACCCCTTGTCCTGGCGTGCGCTCTTGAAGCGCCGACTGGAACGGAGAGCGAAGTGCAGAGCCGCAAGAACGGGAAAAGCAGCCGAGCGCGAGCCGGCCGCCAGCTCGTTGCGGCCGGGCGGTGGTGGTGTTCGGCGGCCCTCGGCAGCACCGAGGGGGGCAGAGAGAGCACTTTCCCCAAGGGCCACGGCGGCTCCGCTCGCTCTCCAGGAGACAGGTTCTCCGAGCGACCCTTGGTTCCCGGCCCATCCCGGGCCTTGCGCTACCGCCCGCCCGGAGCTGGCGCTGCCTGCGAAGCGAGGACAGGGACCAAGGACGGTTGCACGTCCCCGTCCCCGGCATCCGGGCGCGGCCGGCAAGTCCCGGCCTGCTCCGCACGCTGTGCAAAACGAAACTCAAACTTCCAAAAACACAGAGGGAAATTTAACAACAACAAAAACAAAACAAAAAACGCACTCCCCTCCCCATTCCCTTTCACTTTTGACAAACGAGCTGCTTAGAAAAAACTTAGATAAAATCAGAATGGGCAAGAGCTACCGGTGGTGTCTTTCCAAAAGGTCTGTAAACTCTTCCCCTTGCTGCTAGCCAACGCGTCTGAAGCCTCAGGCTGTTGCAGAAAATCACAACAAAGCAGTTGGAAATTCGGCCGGGCGCCTGGAGACCAGAGCTGCTGTGTTCTTAACCAAGGGAAGATATAATCAGAAAAGAAAAGAAAGGAAAAAGGAAGATAAATAAAAAGATAAGAAGGAAAACCTTTTAATACATCAAATATACGGAATTTTAATCTTTAAAGCGATACATTGTCTATTATTTTAGTACATGACGTAAACCTTGCGCCCTTCTCAGGGGGTGGACTTAAAAATTAAAAATAGTTAAGTGTTCCTTTTTTCAAGAACAAAATAAGGCAAATGAGGTTTTGGAATAGAATTGTTTTTTTCCTTTTTTTTTTTTTTGTTTTCTTTCAGAATACATACCAAAAAATACCCATTCTCTTTCGATGGCATACACCTTAAAAATAATTGCAATTTGAAATCAGAGCTGACAAATTGTGACTTTAGTTTTTTTTCTTTTTTTTTTTTGGTAACAAACATGCATGTAAATTTGTGTTTCAATCAGACATTAAATAAGAACGTACGATACAATCATAGCAATTTTAAAGTAACAGTAAGGAGAAGCCTGTAGCTCTGTGGCGGTTTTGTTTTTATTTATAATCTACAAAGGGATGGGAGGGTGGCTTTCCATATTTTTACCCTCAAGTTTTAATTACCCCCTCCTTTTTTCCTTTTTTTTCTTTTTCTCTTTTAACCTACACAATTCAAACTAAATAATGCACTTTTGAATCACGGGTCCGCTTGGAGCTAACATAAATAAATACCAGTGTCCACCGGTGACGTTCTCAGATGAACACTTCCGCAATTAATTTTTCCTTCCTTTTCTATAAAAAGTCAAATGATTTTTCTTCCCAACTTTTATAAAGTTTGAGTGGGGAGGCGGGGGAAGAGGAGTTTCCCAGTGAGACTCGCCATAGTTGGGTAGATAGATACGGTATGCGGGGTTCCCTCTTGGGGCCTGGGCGGCCTCACACGCTGCTTGCTGGCTGGCTGGCTTGCCTGCTTGCTCACTTGCAGGCACAAGAGCGCTCAGGGGGTCGACAGCTTCGGCCTTGATCGCGCCCCACCCTCCGCGCTCCCCTCCCCCGGGAGCGTCCTCTCCCTTGCTGGCCCTCCCAGCCGCCCTCACTGGTACCCCAGCGCCGAGGCAGTGGTCAGTCTCTGTCCATAGAGGGCATAGGGGGAGTAGTAGGGTCCGGTGGCAGCCGGCACCGGCACGGGGGCACCAGGCGTGGGGAGCGGGCTCTTGGAGTAGGGGTGGTAGCGGCTGCTGAGTCCCAGCGCGTGGTGGGGGCTGCGCAGAGCCAGCGTCCCAGGGCTGCCCGGAGCACCTGACGTGGGGATGTGCATGTGGCAAGCCATGGCGGCCGCGGCGGCGCTGGCCAGAGACGACGAGCTGGGGTAACCCGACAGTAGTTTGTCTGTCCCCGGGAAGGCCGTATGGGTCCGCAAGTGGCTCAGCAGCTCTTCGGACGTGGCGAAGCGCTTGTCGCACGGCCCGTTGGCTGACACCCAGTTGCAGATGTGCGGGAGAGGGTCGTTGGGGAGCATGAAGCCATAGGGGTAGAGGGGGTGGCCAGCCAGTGAGGGCGGCGTGGCGCCTGCAGCAGCGGCGGCCGTAAGCGAGGAGTGCACACCGTGCAGTGGGTGCGTTGGGTACACCAGTGGGTATCCGGATTTTAGCGCCGCTGCGGCCGCGGCAGGGTCATGCGCGCACGAGGCGCTGGCGGCCGCTGCTCCAGCCAGGTGGCTGGCACAATGGTAGCTGAGGCAGTAAGGGTCCCGGCACAAGCTGGCCGTCATCACGGACGGCGGCGATGCTCCGGCCAAGGGGCTTGAGCCGGCTGGCTTGCTGCAGCCCAGAGAGCCGGCTGCGGCGGCTGCTAGCTGCGCGCCCACCAAGCTGCCGGGTTTGGTGGGGTCCAGCGCCACGCCGTGCGGCAGGAACTGAGGTGGGTAGCCGGCGTAGGCCCCGGCCAGACTACCAGGGTAGGTCATGCCGGCCGGAGGCAGAGGGAACACTGTCTGACCCGGTTTGTAGGGTGACACCGGTGCCACCAGCCCTGAGCCCAGCACCGAGGAGGAGGCGGGCGCACTGGGTCCGGAGCCGGAGCTGGAGCCCGAGGAGCCGCTGCAGTCCGCACCCAGAGCCTTTCCCCCAGGGCCCCCATCTGCGTGCTGGTTCACGTCCACATTCATCCCGGCGCTGCCGCAGCTAATCCGGCCGTGCGCCAGCCCCGTGGATCCTCCTTCGGCCGAGGCGCCCCCAGCGCCCTTGCCGCTGCCACCGCTTGCGTCCGGGTCTTTTTTATCGTCTTTGCCCTCCGGGCCGCCCCCGGCCGAGGGCAGCATGCCTCCTGGCGAGCAGGCCGAGGCGCTGGAGCTTGGGCTGCCTGTCCTGGGTGTGAATGGCTGGCAGGTGGCGCTCGGTACCCGGAATCCTGACTTCTCTGTTGAAACACCCCCGCCGCCACCTCCGCCGCCGCCGCCTCCACCTCCACCTCCCGGCTCCTTCTTATCCGAGCCTGGTTTGGAGTACGGCTTGAAACTCGACTTGTCCTCCACACCGATGTCGCTCAGCTTCAGGGGGCCTGACTTGGCATCCTTGTCGCCCCCAGCGCCACCGCCGCCGGCACCACCCGCGCCCCCATTGGCGGTGACCGAAGAGAGTTTGGACGAGGGCGAGGGGTCGGGCTTGCCGATCTGCGAGCAGGTTTGTGCCAACAGCGCCAGCGGGCTCTTCTTGGCATCCAGCTGTGGGTACAGACGGGGGGGGGGGTGTCACACAGAGAAGAAAGGGGAAACCTTTAGAATCCTGGTTTCTAGAGTTCAAAGGCCCCTCTGCTTCTGCGGCACCGGCACCAGCGAAGGGGCACAGTACTAGCCCCTACCCCGCCAGCTATTCACCACCACCCTTGCCCTCGGGAAAGGCAGCGGACCCCCATCTCCTGCTGGAAGCCCTCTAGTATTCTACTACGACAAACTGGATCCCCTCTCGCCCCAAAATCTGTGCAAGGTCCCAGTGTTCGCATTTAGATCCAGAACCGCACCCCATGTTCCCGCATATCCTCAGAGTAAGGGGGCAGAGGTGGCTAGAGCCTCCCAGGCTGTGCAGCTGCCAGCTCCAGGGTAGCCGGATTCCAGACGCCCCTCTCGCCTTGGAGCCGAGGGGCCGGAGTTGGGGTCTTGGTTTTTAATACCAGAAGCAGAAGCAAGTTTGGGCTGCCCTGTCCCCTAGCATTCACCCGGACGCCGGGTTCCGCCTCCAGTTCTTTCAGCACCCCAGTTTAGAGGCTCACAAGCAACCCCCAATCCCTCAAGCAGCTCAATCACCACGGTCCCCACACCTCCACCCACAGTGGACGGAGAGATAGAACCCCCATAGGGGCGGCCACCCCGGGTAGTTGTCCCATCGCCACCGGGAACGAAGGGTTCCTTACCTCGATGGGACTGACGGGCGTGGAGGGCAGGGGCTGCAGATACTCAGGGTGCAAAATATGGCCAGTCCTCGCCGTCAACATTTTCAGCACCTTGATGGGCAGGCGGTTAGCCTGGCGCAGGGGGTCAGAAGGGGGCACGGCGTGCACAAAAGGTTTGGTGCTGCCGGCCGGGGCCGAGCCTGGGCCGGGGCCGGAGCTGGAGCTGGAGCTGTTTCCAGAGAGCGCGCTGGTCCAGGCAGGGTCTGCGCCGCCGCCGCCGCCACTGCCGCCGCTGCCGCCGCTGTGCTTACTGCTTCTTAGGGCAGAAAGCGAGGGCGCTGTGCTCATGACCCACCCGCGCGCATGGGAGCAGCGGGGGGAGGGCTTGGGGCTGCGCGCTCTGCCGGGGAGCAGGAACACCAGGAGGAGGAGGAGGAGTAGGAGCCAACAGCGGCAGCCACGGGCGCCTGCAGCCACGAACGAGTAATCCTGGGTGGCCGAGCCACAGGAGCCAGCGGGCCGCGGGGAGTGCCTGCCTCTGGCTGCGCCCCTGCGCTGCGCTCCGGCCGCCCCGCGCCGGCGCCACGCTCCGCGATGTGAGCCGCTGCCTGTCCAGCCGGGGCTCTGGCGAGGAAACACACTTCAAAAGCAGCTGCACCAAGGGGGAGATTAAAGCCTTTGCCGCCTTCCAATCAAATGGGAGCCCGAGGTGATTGGAGGGTCAAGGGGATGTGACGCGTCCCGCGCCGCCGCCAGGACTCTCAGAGCGGGTTTTAATGGGCAGCTCCCTCTTCGCCGCCCCCTCTCCGCCCGTCCCCTCCCTCGGCTTCGCTCCGAGAACGAGGTGGACATCTATTCTACGTTTGCCATCTACCGCCTCCCTCTCTTTTTTTTTCCTCTCCCCGTCGTTCACGCAGAAATAAACCGAAACCTTCTCTTGGAGGGAGGTGGCTGGGACGAGCAGCCCGCGGGCGTATCCAGAAAGAGCTCCGGCGACAGCGTGGGCAGCCGGCAAGCTGCGCGCTCCAGGGCGCGGGCACCCGGTGTAACTGAGCTGGTGCCCAACGCGCCCACCCGGGGAAGGAGCGATGGACAGCCGATGTGGCAGCGAGCGCGCCCGCCCGCTCGAGTTTCCTGAGACTCAGTGGAGGAGAAACCAGAAGCCTAGATGGGCAGCGGAGGCGGCGGCGGCTCGTCCCGGCGACGTGCGCCCGGCACTCCGCCCTTCCCGGCCACGTGACGCCCAGGGACCCGCAGATTGGGGCAGGAGCGGGGGTCACATGCTTCCTCTGTTTCACACTGTCTCTCCACCCTCCCTCCCCCTCCCCGTTCTTACTCTCCCCTGCCACCCTCCCTCCCCACCCCGCGCGCGTTCTTTGGGTATCTCCACCCCTCCATCAATTGTCAATGTGCCTCGACCGCAATCAATCAGTTATTTGTCAGCTCTTGTCAATCCGCCCGTGATTTATGTCAGCTTTTGTTGCTGATTACAAGGCGGGTGCGACTTGAAGGGAAAAAGAGAGGGAGAGAAGAGAGAGGAAGGAAAAGACCGACAGAGAATCGGAGGAGGGGGGAGAAAGAGGGACCGCCTTCAGGGGATTGGAGTGGGGGGGCCGAAAAAGGAAGGAGAGGGGGAAGGGGTGCTTGAGGTCTGGGAAATGAGGGATAAGCGTGGAGTGAGTGCACAGGTGCGCCCAGGCGCTGGGAGGGCACCCCACTGGGGAGCCTCCTCTGGGGCTCGCCCACCTCTGGGGGCTTCGGTGAATTCGGGCCGGGGAGTTCGGGGGGAGGGGGGGCTTGAGTACCCGGGACGGACAGTGGGAACGTCTGACACGGGACGTTCCCTCCTCCGCCCCCAACCCTTCAGGAGCGCATGGGGATGTCAGGCCACATCTGTGGCCCTGCCAGCAGATGCTCCGTAGTGCTCCGACTTCGCACTCGTGGATTTTCTTCCAAGAGCCACGCCAGCCACAGAACCTTGCGTCCTGGGGGTTCTGCAAGAGTAAAACCTCTTTAATGCTTCGCCCTCCCTCCCACCCCAGGCATAGTAGCAAGGGCTGAGAGGACTGCGGAGAAGAGTCCCGGCCGGTGGGTGCGAGGGGGAGAGTCGTCTCAAGGTTCAGGCACGCCACCCCCCTTCGGGCCCCTGTCCCCTGAAGCCCCGTCCCTGCGCCCTCTCTGTGCCACGCAGCCGGGTTTCTCGGAGCTGCTCACTCGAACGTGTGGGAACGCCAGGCTGGCTCTGACCTGCGTTGGGAGAGCGGAGGGAAGGAGCCAGAGGGAGGGGCGGCTGCCTGTGGGAACACGGCTCTTGCCGGGAAGCGGAGCGGGACCGCCGCGTTCCTCTTGATTTGCACCGTCACTCGGGCTGTTGGCAAGAAGAGGGGAGGCGCCGTGTGTGCCGCCGGCTACCTGGACCTGGGTGCAGAGTGTGTGCGTGCGCCCGAGCCGCTGTGAGTAGCTTCTGGAGCCGTTTCCAGGGTCACCCACCTCCAGAAACTCTCAGAAACTCGGCGGGGGCGAGAGCAGGACACACCCCCTTCCTCGGTACGACTTGGAAGACTTTGAATCTCCCTTCCCCCACTTTTCCGCCCTGGCTCTTTTGTTGTCAAGTCCTTTTGATAAATGGTGAGGCTGGAAGCGCTGAGAGCGGGGATCCTGTGCCCGTGTAGGGGGCAGAGGCCGGGCCTGGAGACCAGGTTTCCGCTGGCGCCCCGTGGCAAAAAGGGGTGCTAGTGTGGTTCCGAGACTTGCCTGGGGCCGGCTCGCTGGTTCCTGTCACCACCGCACTCCCTCCCCCTCCCTTCTGTCGCCCACTCTGCGCGGGTACCGAAAACTTTAAGGGGGTGAGTTTTAGAATTTTTCTCGTTAGGCAATTCTTTCTCTGTGTTTCTGTTTTTGTCGCTCGATCCTTTAGCTGGGTAAACTTTATGAGACGGTAACTTGACCAAAGCTGATTTGGAGAGGAGAGGGGAGAAAGGCGGTGTGTTCACCATTGTGTGAGTGAGCTGATGTGGGTACGTGTGTGCACTCGCCGCACACGTGTGTGTAGGCACACATCTGCCTTCCAGGGGGCTGGTTGTAGTATCTTATGCGACTACAGGAAAGTGAGTGGCGAGACAGAGGGTGCGGGACCACGAGTGCGGCTGTGCGGCTGCCACGAGCGAGTGACTTGCGGGAGTGTCAGTGTGTTTCTGAAGGCAGGTCAGTACGACTGCTAAGCAGCTCTTCCCCGCGGGAGTTAGTGCGTGTCTGTGTCCCGCTGTGTAGGTGTCGAGGCTGGCCAACTGCAGTGCGTCCAGCGCTGCTAGCCCGGCCTTCTGCCGCGTGTTGCCGTGGCCTCCCTGCGAGGTCCGACCAACTGAATGCTGCCAGGGTGGCAGCCAGAGCTGGCTAGGGGTAACCGCAGGCTGGGCACAACTACCCAGACCGTGCAGCCCACTCTCCAGGCACAGTTTGTTCCCTAGCCTCTTTTTCCAGCAGTTTCTTTACTACCCCAGGAAGGCAGGCCCAGGACCCAAAGCCTGGGGGAACCGTGTTTTACCCCCTCTCTTGCATCCCTTGGTAGGGTAGCCGCACCCGCCCGTGGATGGTCACTATGCTTCGTGGTGCACCGTTCGCGGGCCACGAGCGATCACTGGACTCCAACCTCAACTTTTAAGGTTGGAGCGCACGGGGGCGCCTGGGGGCCTGCGCGGTACCCTGGCTTTTGGGAAGCATTGGGGCCTGCTGCCTGCTGCCTGCTGCCTGTGGAAGGCCAGACCCCTGACGGCTGCGGGGGCTTGGGACCTGGGAGGGGGTGTTATTAATTACTCGGCGCTAGGCCTAATGCTTCCAAACCCCAGCGGCGGTTGGCGTGGATGTCCTGCAGATTTTATTTGCACACAATGAAAATGATTTGTTTTCTCTCAAAAAGGAGTGGGCTTGGCAGATATTTGAGGACCGGGTGGGAGGAGGAGGAGGAGGAAGGGGAGCGGGCTGAGGAGAAAAGTTTGAAAATGCCTTGAAGTATTCACTGTCGAGATGGCTAATCAGTATTGAGGCCGGAGGGCAGGCGGGCTGCCTTTCACCGCTGCTTCGCTTTCATCTCGGGCTCGGCGGAGGCGCTCAATTAAAAGCCTATCAGTTTGTAAGTAAATCAACGCCTATCAGAGTTGTCACATCAAACAAAACGATTATTATTGCAGCCCGCCTCCCCTATTAATCTCCCTCGAAGATAATCCGCCTGACAGGTCAGGCCCGGCGAGCTGGAAAGCCTGGCCCAGAGCGCCCCAACCTTCTGGGACTGGCGCACACCCCCAGGGGCCTCCCCACCCTCGGGCTGCCCGGCCAAGCTGGGCCCAGAAAGCAAAAAAGAGCGCCTTGGGGCCGGTGGATCTAGACCGGTCCCACCTGCCTGGGGAGCGGGCCTGCGCACCGAGGCTAGTGCGGCAGCCTTGCCGCGCCCGTGGCCCTTTGCTTCAGGGTGCGGAAGCTTCTCCCTGGCCTGCGAGCCGGTCCTTGGCTCCCCTGCGCTCACCTCCGCTCTGGTGTCTCATTTCTTTTCCCCCTTTATCTTCTTTTTGTTTCCACTCCCACTTCTTTCTTTACGGGCGGTTTCGTTTCCTCCTTTTTCTTCTTTTCCTGCTGAAAGTGAATGTTAGCCATTTCCACTCCTCTCAAGGAATCCTGTAAGCCACGTTGGACATACTCTTCCGAATGGGGCATTCTCAAGGCCTGGATTATTTCTGCCTGAGCAAGGTTCCTCCAGAGTGAGTGGAAATTTCCAAGAACTCATAGCAGAGCCCTCCCTGCCCAAGTAAAGATTCTCAGACCTGTGCCCGGTTGAGGGTTGGGTATCTTCGGAGGGGAGAGAGGCATGAAAGGGCGAGAGCAAAAATGAACTTAGAACTCTAAAATGGGCAAAATATTGAAGGCAAGTGTCTTATCCTGGATGTAGGATTTGGCTGGTCTTGACATCTGGTGTGGAAGGTACCCTCTGGGCATTAGGGCCTCAAGGTTGAGTTCGCGAGTGGTGTCTAATATTTCACAAGAGTGCACGCGGATTGCTGCTGCTTCTCAGGCCTCCAGTTGGCATTTCGCAGGCTGGGTCAGGACTGGCGTCTGGAATGGAGCAAAAACATCTTGGCCTTTTACCCTGTGGCCTCCAGCCTTGGGACCCTTGGAATTCAGCACGACCCTCCCTTTTCTGAGCGCGCTCCATCGCAATCTGTAAGCCCAGACCGCCCCACTGCCAGAGCTGCGTGGTGGATTCAGAGTTGAAAGCATGAAGTGGGGAGACGGCCGAGGGGGTGGGGGTAGGGCTATTACCCTTGATGGGAAGTTCCGAGACCCCCACTAGGGTTCTCTTCACTGCGTTCCTGGCTGCAGTTGGGACTCAGGCAGGTCCCAGCTGGGCTGCAGGCACTGAACAGAGCTCACCTAAGCCGGTGTGGCTACATTCAAAAGCTGCTCCATTTGTGTGCCCTCTCCACGACTGGCTTTGTGGGAATAATTATTTCCCCACCTAGAAACAGCGTGTTGATACAGCGTCTTGCTGGTGCAGTTCACACTTGCAGACACAGCAGTGGATCCCTAGTTCCCCAACTCTTGCTTTAGGGAATCACGCACTGTGTGGTTATTTGGACAGAGGTTCTACCAGATGACACCCAAGGGCTGTAAAAAGCACGTCCTACAGTTTTTCCTACTTCACTATATGTGCACACACAGATAACCTAAGAATATTTTATAACTCCATGTAGATTTCAGCGGTCCACTTGTTCCAATGGGTGCCCTTATAGCCTGAGCGATCAGTGGTGTTTGCACTGGGTGTGGAGCTGTTGGTGTCATTTTTATCTCCGTGCACTTAAATATGAATCTCCATTTAATAAATGTAACCTGTCACTTTCAGAATCTATGGGACTTATCTGGCGTCTGTACTGGTATTTATCCGAATACACACAGCTCGCAGGTACCGGCAGGAAATGGCTCCCGGCTCGCCCTCGCCGGTGCGCTTACACCTAGACCCAGTGCGGGATTTGAGGTGCTTGCCTCCCCGGGAGGCCCTGGGCCTCCGAAGGGAGCTGGACTGCCGACGCCCCCAGGTTGAGCCGGGCAGTGCCTGGCAGCGCTCACCTTAGTCGGGACGGCGGGGGGCGGAATAAAAAATAGCCCGGTAGAGTCCGTCCGCTGCGAAAACTGAAAGCAGAAAATTCTGCTGCAAACACATCTGGTTCCTTTGGGAGGACTGAGCACCAAGTGGGGCGCTGGATCACCCCATGTGCTGGGCCCCCACCTCCACCCCTGACAGGGCAAACCCCCCTCCCCTTCTCCACAAACGCCTTGGTTCCTGAGGGAGAAAGGAGTTTGCACGCGCTCCCGTGAGCTCCGGAACGTGTTTGCACTGGGGACGAGGTGGCTCTGCGAAAGTTGGAGAGAGCTTTGCCCAGCAGCTGGGCTCCCGAAGGAAGGCTTGGCATCCCGTTCGCCTTCCTTGGGGATCGAAGCTGCCTGAGCAGTCCGCTCTGCCTCGTTCTCTGTCCTCACCTCCGACCCAGGCTAAGTAATTTCCAGCCGTCCCGCGACACTAACTTTGTTTCGTGCCGCTAGAATCTGAGGGCGCAGCCAGCCGGAACTCACAGGGATTCCTCGTTGTATTCGGCCCCAGCCCAGAGAGCGGCCTGTGCGTGTTGAGGTGGCTTCTCAACTCCGAGGGCCCCCGATCCTGCGAGCCGCCCCTTTGCCCTGGGAGCCGGGGTCCTGAGAGCTGGAGAGCGCGCAGCGTGCGCGCGCGGGAGCGGCCGCCAGTCTCTTGGCGGGGCCTGTCGCCGGCCCGGCCACGGCGGGTGAGTGATGAGGGCAGAGAAGGGCGCCCATAAATCGCGGGTGTCAGGGCGAAAAACTCTCTTTATTGTCTGCGTGATGGATGGGCCCGGGGACGAGACACCAAATACTTCGTATCGCCTTTAAATGGGAACACATTTTCCGCGGCCATAATTCATGTTTTTTAAATAGAAAGTTTGAAATGTTGCCTATATTTCACCGGCCCTGACATATTTATGAATTGCTCCCTGCATGCAAATATCATTATTTAAAGCGCCGGGGAGAGCGCGGGGGAGGGGAGGAGGCGCGGCCCCCGGGGGCGTATAGGTGGTGAGCCGGGGAAATGTCGGTGGAGGGGGGCATCTCCCCAAAGGGCAGGCGCTGGGGCACGGGCAGGAGCGGCGTCCGGAAGCCGAGCGTGCCCAGAGGTTCCTTACTCCTCGCTGCAGGAGCCGGCATGGCCGGCCGCTTGGGGAGGGGGAAGTTTGCGCGTGAAGGGGGCAGTGGACAAGCCTCCCACCCCCGACCCCTTGTGTGTGGGGGGGGACCAGAAGATATTTTGCATCTCTCTTGAAGGAGGCCCTGATCCTGGCTGCAGCCTCTGTTTTGCAAGAAGCAAGTAAAAACACACACACACATACAATAAAAAGAATTTAACAAACGCATACAATAACAACCCGACATGCTTCGTGTTCTTTGCCATTGTATCGATTTTATTGATTTTCATTCTGCAAACCTGGGATTGTGTGCGTCCGGGCCGGGAGGCTGTCAGGATCCGGTCTCCGCGGGAAGTGGGCGGGGGACGACCCTTTGGGGCCCGCGGTCCCACTGCCCCCACCCCGACCCCTGGCAGAACAGAGCCTGGGGGCGAAATGACCGGATCTCCAAATGCGGGGAGCTCCAGTGTCCCCGCCCCCGTACCCTGGGTCTTCCCAGTGCCCGGTTCGCGCTCTAGCCGTTTATGCCATCGCTCTGCAAAAAAAAAAAAGAAAAAAAAAAAAGCGGGCACGTGCCGTCAGTCTCGCCCCTGCGCGTCCGGCCCACACCTGCGCCCTCACCTGCAAGACCTGCACCTGCACCGTCTCCCGCGGCGCCTGCGGGCGCGCCGAGCACAAACATGGAAAGGAGGGCGAAGGAGTGAGAGGCAAGGGCAGCCTCACTCGAGACGGCCAGATCCGTGCACCCGGTGCCGAAGCCCCGGCCGACCCAGGTGAGGCGAGCCCGGCGTGAGAGGGGTGCAGGGAACCGGCCGTCGGGGAGCGGGGCGAGCCGGGCGGCACTTCCGCCCCACCGCCAGGCCCCGCCCCTGCCGCCAGGCCCCGCCCCACAGCCAGGCCCCGCCCGCAGTGCCCCGCCCCGCCGCCAGGCCCCGCCCCCGTCGCCCAGCCAGGCAGAGGTCCGGTGCACAAGAGGGCGGTGGGCAATTTCCATTGCCCTGCCTGAGGCTGGGGCGCTTTTTTCCCCCTCTTTTCTTGTTCAAATCGTGTGAACAAAAGCGTGTGCACGCTAACGACTTAAACTCACCGGAAGCTCCGAACAGACCGTGGTCCTTGTAGCCTTGGGACCCGTCTGGCCCAGGGATCTGACACCTAGGGGGACAGTCGGGGTGCAGGGGAGGGAGGGCAGTCTGTGCCTACAGGGATCCCGTTCAGGAAGAACGCTGTTCGTGTTGTGCCAGGTGCTAGGAATTTTGTGTAAATCAACTCTCTGATCCCCTGCTCCCCCACAAGAAGCTGGAGCGTGGGGAGAACAAATTCTCCCCATGCCTGGCCTTACGCACATCTAGTCCCTAACCCACTACTCTGGGGTGGGCTGGCAGGGCAGCCCACTGGGCATGTAGCCTCAGCTGATGGGGAGGGTGGACCAGAGAGGGAGGAAGGCTGGAAGCCTCTGGCCAGCTCCCAGGCTACTGGGAACCCGGGACCTCTGAGCATGCATAGGTGCCAATAGTGCCAGACCATTAAGGGCTCTGTATATTCGGGATTTCGCAGTGTAGGGCGTGTGTGTTGGTTGACACAGTTTAGTGGAAAAGTTTTAACACAGCTCACCATTGGTACGTGTGTCCCACATGATACTGTTCACTGGCAGTGCTGACAGTATCATATTATGGGGTGGGTATGTGAGGTTTTTCACCCCCTCCTTTCTGTTTGAAGCCTCCTTCTGGCCACCCTGGCTACTGAGGCTTCCCAACCCCCACCCCATAGGATGCCCCCACTCCAGGGGCTTGAGTTGAGGTTGGGGTTCCTTGAGAAGCCCTCACACTGCCTGGCTGGCTAGAGGGACGATGGAGAGCTGTCACCGTGCCTTAGCAGACAGCAGCACCTGCGCCTCCACTTGTTAGCCACTGTGAATCCCCGTCCATCTCTCATGTGTCTGTTCCCCATCTGCTCCTCAGCGATTTTGTGACCTTCCTGATACTCTCTTGATGGGATCTTAAGCCAGAGCCAGTATCAGCTGTTTTTGCTGTCACCTGGCTCTCGGGGGGAGCGGGGCTTCTCCATGAGCCTGATGGTGTTTAGTTGGTAGCTGTGCCCATGGCCTCCTGTGATGGGTACGGATGGGAGATCCGGGACCACACAGCTCCCCTGTCTCCAGCCCAGCTAGGATTAGAACCGAACGATTTACTAAAGGGAATGAGTCGTACCAGCACTGAGTAACAGAAGCCTGCTTGCTGCTTTCACTGAATGCCTCTTGTGCCCTGGCCGCTGTTCTTTGTAGCTTCGTGGCACTGCCCTGCTCACCTCTTACCAAGGCAGAGGTGTCCCTGACTCCCAGCCCTGCCTCCCCCCCCAGGCCTGTGTGGCACTCAGTATGTCTGATGAAGGTTTCTAGAGCATCAAAGGATTCTGTCAAGATTGACCACCTTGGGTGACAATCAACTCTGATTCTTCTTGGCAGAGCTTAAGAGCTTAAGTGCTTGGTACCTTGGGGTGATGGGAAAAACCGCAATCAGTGGCAAAGGAACACCTCTAGGTGGTGGCTTGGAATATGCGGGGTCTGGTGTGAGTATGGTGGTAGCATCAGGGAAGACGCATAAGGCTTTCTCCCACACCCCTGCCGGCATGCCCTACTGGCCTGTGCTCAGCCCCACCCCTTGGCTAAGATGCTTCATGGCTCTTGGCTCCTTTTCTTTTTCTTCCCTTGCTTCTTCCCATCCCTTCCCGAAGCACAGTGAAGGGCAGCTAGCATGTCCTCCTGCTTTCATTCCCCATGAAGTTTGCAATGTGCATGGATAGCCCTCAGTACATACTGGGTCTGTGAATGTTTCTGGAGGCTTTTCCTTCTTACCCTCCTCTACCTTTGTTACTAAACTATCTGTCTTCCAGGGACCCCTTCAGGTTCACAGTTCCCAGACCATGTCCCCCTACTCACCAGGTTGCACTCAGAGAGTCAGATATTTTGTTGCATTCACAGTGTTCCCACCTGCTTCAGAAGAAAAAGGGGCCTTGATGGCACCCACTGGTGGGGCTCAGCCCATTCTACAGGGGTAAGTGGCGGTAGGGGCCTCTGTGGGGAGGGTGGAGGGCGTGGGGCTCAGAGAGCAGGGTTTAGAGTTGGTGTCTGTTGGAAATCAGCTCTGGCTTCTTTTTTTTAAAAGATTTATTTTCATTATTATTTTTTTTTATTGGAAAGGCAGATATACAGAGAGGAGAGACAGAGAGGAAGATCTGTCCGATGATTCACTCCCCAAGTGAGCGCAACGGGCCGATACTATGCCTATCCGAAGCCAGGAGCCTCTTCTGGGTCTCCCACGCGGGTGCAGGGTCCCAAAGCTTTGGGCTGTCCTCGACTGCTTTCCTGGGCCACAGGCAGGGAGATGGAAGGGAAGCGGGGCTGCTGGGATTAGAACCAGTGCCCATATGGGATCCCGGGCGTGCAAGGCGAGGACCTTTAACCCCAGCTCTAGCTTCTTTCCCTTGGTGGTAATTGGCTCCCAGGTTGCTAGGACTGATTCTGCCTTTGAAATGGCCTCCTCAGGTTCCTCAGGTGGCTGAATGAGCTGCTTCCTGCAGACTCCAAAGGCAAAGGCAGTTGGTAAACATTGCCAGAATGAGGCTGGCAGTCATGGGAACCAGAGGTGGATGAACACAAAGTGTTACAAAGATAAAAGAGGAAGAAGGGTTCTCCTGGAGGGGTGAGGTCCATCTCCCAGGAGTGGGGGGGCTTCTGCTCCGGCTTCCATCCTCCCCTGCCCATCTCAGAACCTCCCTGTCCCACTTTCTCAAACACTGCTGTGATGACTCCCCTTGGGTGCAGACTTCATGGGCAACTCCATCTGAAAGCATTTCATATGGTGGTACTGGCATTGTAGTGTGTTGATGTCCAGTTACAACCCTGCCAGTGTACTGGTTTGCCCTGCTCCTGATCCAGTTCCCTGCTCATGTGCCTGGGAAGGCAATGGAAGATGGCCCAGGTCCTTGGGCTCCTGCTCCCTATGGAGCAGACCCAAATGGAGTACTGGGCTCCGGCCTTACTTACTCTGACTGAGTATTGTGGTCATTTGTGGGGTGAACCAGAGGACGGAAGATCCTCTGTTGTTTTCCTCTCTGTGTGTCACCCAATCTTTCAAATAAATAAAACAGATCTTGAAAAAGCAATGGAAGCGTTTCACAGACTTTAGTTCCTCTGACTCCATCTTCCTGCCTTTATAGTTTCATAGTCTCACTGTCTCCCAGGACCGGCCTTCCAGGCAGCCTGGTGACCTTGCCGCTGACCCTACCACCCCCTCCCTCCTCCATCTGGCCTTTGCTGTTAGGGCACCTTCCTGCACCGCCCAGCTCAGTACTCACCACGCCTCCGCTCAGTGCAGAACTTGGGACTCCAGCAGATGGTGGACTCTGGACCAAAGGACAGGCCCTGCCCCTCTAGCCAGTGTGCTACCAGGAGCAAGGTTCTTAACATTGCTCAAGTTTCCATTTCCTCCTCTGCAAAATGGATGTGATAATGGATCCTGCCTCATGCGGTCAAAGGGGTCCCTGAAATGGGACCTTGCGTGGGCAGGGCATGCAGAAAAACTCCCAAGTAGTGATTATTGTCCTCAGTGTTCCCTTTTGCCTTTGAGCTCCCGAAGTGTGGTGTGTGACACTCATCCAGCACTTCGTTGCCTACTAATTGATGACATCTTTCATTAGCTGTTTAAATCCTTAATGTTCAACTCTGTGTGTATGTGTGTGTTCAACTTTCTAATTAGAACTTCAGCTCCTTCAGGTCCGAACCAGATGCCTTCTTTATATTCTCAAAACAGACGACAGAGCTAGGTAAAGAGTAGGCATTTATTAAAATGGGTAATAAAATGTTTTATGCCCATGCATTCCTTTCATAAGCAGGCTCTCCCTTAATCCTCAGGACAGTCCTGCAAATCCTGTGCTGTTACTCCCATTGTATGGGTAAGGAGACTGAGGTCCACGCGAGGGAAGGTGGCTTGCCCGAAGTCTTCCCAGTGAGGGCTCTGTGAGCAGCCTCCCATGGGGGTACCTTCTCCTTTCTCCCTCTGATACCCGAAAAGGGCTTTTTCTGCTCCTCCAGCCCAGTGTCCTTGCCTCTCTCCTGCGTCCTTTCCATGTGCCCCAGGGAGAGGTGTTGGAGATTCCACATTCAGGGAAAGAGCAGAGATTTGCCTGCACCCCCAGTGAGTACCTATAGCCACGTGGGGACCTCTCACCTGGCATGGTGGCTCCGCAGATGAAGCCTCCATCTGCAGTTCAGGACAGGCACCAGTTTGAATCCCAGCTCTCTGCTAATGGCTCAGAATATCAGTGGAGTGATGACTCCACTACTGGGGCCTCCAAATCTGTGTGGGGGACCCAGATGAAAGTTCTGGCTCTAGAGGGGTCCCTGTGGGACTATGGTCATGCTAGGGTAAGATCATAGCTGAGTGCGACCTTCCTCTTGCTTGTAGTTCCCACTACAAAGTCAAAAATAACAACGACAAACAACCAATAAACCCAACCAAACAACAACAACAACAAAAACCACTTGCTTCTTTTATGCGCCGAGGAAAGAGACCATACAGGCTTTGCTGTTTCATTTAACCAAGGCGTCAGTGCAGCCCTCCACTGGCTCTGCTACTGCTGCTGCCAGAGGCTGTCTCTCTCCTCCCCTCTGGTTCACAGGCAGCCAGGTGGGAAGGGAGCCCAGGTTAGTCACAGGCTTGAAATGCAGGGGTGGATTGGGGAGGGAGAAGTGATGGGTGTGGGGTGGGAATTTGGGGATTCTTTTATCCCCAGCATCTGACAGGCTCCTGAGGGGTGGAAATGACTGGTAATTAGCCGAGTTGTTCTGCTGCACTCGCTGAAGACAACGCACTTCACAGTCTCCGTGACCTCTGCATCCCGGTGAGGCTTTGTTATGTAGATGCTCTTAATTGGGTGAGTCACTCGCTGCGAAATGCTCCAGGAGAGGGAGCGAGCTGTGGGCTGTGTCTGGGGAGGCTTCCTGCCGGGGTGCTAACTTGGGCAGGCAGGTGGGGTGGGGTGGGGTGGGGATGGACACAGAGCACAGGCAGCAGGCGCATCAGAGAACTGCATGCCCACCTGTGGGAGCAAGGAATGCTGCCTGAAGTGTGGAAGTCTCTGGGACAGCCCCAGTAAAGCTAGGGCTGACCTGAGGCCTCCTTTGTTTCCTCTTGACCTTCCTGACAGGGTTTGGAGGGAAGACTGGGCTACTTGGATACAGACGCATGCACATGGCACCGCCCAAGCGTGGGTGCTAATGTCAGGTACGTGGAGCAGGTGTTAAAAGGAGTGGGTCGAAGCCTGCTCATCACTCCTTTCAAATCCTTAGCGTTTTACTTAGAAACATTTCCAACTTGGGGAACACAATATAAAGAATAGCACAGCCTTCACCTAGACTGACAGCTATTAATACTGACCCATTTTTATACACACATACTGTGATTTCCTGAACCATTTTATATCTATTTTAAGATTTATTTGTATTCAAAAATCAGATTTGCAGAGAGGGGAGATGGGAAGCGAGAGATCTTCCATCTACTGGTTCACGCCCCAAATGGCTAAAAGGTTGGAGCTTCCTCTGATCCAGAGTCAAGAACCAGGAGCTTCCTCTGGCTCTCCCTTGTGGGTGCAGGGACTCAAGGACTCGGGGTCATCTACTGCTTTCTCAGGTCATACACAGGGAGTTGGATCAGAAGTGGAGCAGGCGGGGAAACAAACTGGCACCCAAGTGGGCTGCAGGTGCCACAGGAAAAGGATTAACAAACAGGCTATGCCACCATACCTGCTCATTCCTGAACCATTTTGAAAGTTATTTTGTTTTTGCCTTTTTAGAAACAGATTTATTTTTAAAAAATATTTATTTATTTTCATTGGAAAGGTAGATACACAGAGAGGAGGAGGAGAGAGAGAGAGACGAAGATCCTCTGTTCTATGGTTCATTCTCCAAGTGGCTGCAACAGCCAGAGCCAAGCCAATCTGAAGCCAGGGTCCCAGAGCCTCTTCCGGGTCTCTCACGCAGGTGCAGGGTCCCCACTGCTTTCCCAGGCCACAAGCTGGGAGCTGAATGGGCAGCGGGGCTGCAGGGATAAGGCAAGGACTTTAGCTGCTAGGATATGGCGCAGGGACCTTGCCTCTCTCCCCTGCCCCCCCCCCTTTTTAAAAGAAAATGTATTTAGTTGTTTAGAAGGCAGAAAGAGGGAGAGTTTCCAATGGCTAATTATTTCTCCAGATGGTCACAACAGCAGAGAGCTGGTCCAGGCCGAAGTCAGGAGCCTAGAACTCCATCCTGCTCTACAGATGCTTGGTAATGGGATCAAGCACTCGGACCATCTTCCACTGCGCATTAGCAGGGACCAGGTTCTCACCCTCTGATCTGCGGTGGTGGCTTCGCAAGCTGCGGCTTAACCAGCTGCACCCGTGGGCTGACTCCAGTCCTGGACCATTTGAAAACTGCGGGCTACTTGATGTCTTCTCCCAAAAAACTAATTCTGTTTTGGAACCATGATACCATCAGCACAGCTAAGAAAAGTAATGTGACTCCAGTGTTGCCAGTGATATGGAACACACAACATCGGATTGAAGTGCTCCTGGTGGTCCCTGTAACAGGATTGTAGCTGCTCCACAGTCAGGCCTCAACTGCCTGCTTGATTGTTGCACCTCTGTAAAGTCAGATATATATATACACACACACACACACACACAGAGGAGAGACAGAGAGGAAGATATTCTATCTGCTGATTCACGCCCCAAGTGGCCATAACAGTTGGAGCTGAGCCAACCCAAAGCCAGGAGTCAGAAGCCTCTTCCTGGTCTCCCACGTGGGAGCAGGGTTCCAAGGCTTTGGGCCATAATCCACTGCTTTCCCAGGCCACAAGCAGGGAGCTGGATAGAAAGCTGGGCCGCTGGGGTTAGAACTGCTGGCCATATGGGATCCCAGTGGTTCAAGGTGAGGACTTAACTGCTAAGCTATTGCACCAGGCTCTTTAGTCCACTTTTATTTAGAATAGTATAGCCCTGCCGCCACTCTATTTTTTCTTTTCTTCATAACACTGCTACTTTGTGACATAAGCCTGTTGCCTTGCCACATGATGCCCTTTCTCCATTTTTCTGTGTGTTTTTTTGGCTAACCATTTTTGGAGAGACCTCCCTCCAGGTCACTGAGGGGCATACAGTGTTGGGCTAGCTTGTGGTTGGAGAGGCTTGGCCTGAGCACCTGGCCCTGGTGGTAACTGCTGAGTCTGCCCACCGGCAAGGTGCACCCCCTGGCCCCCCAGGATTAAAAAGGCCGAGGTAAGTGTCCTTTTCCTTCCCTACTTTCCATGGCCCCCAGGGCTCCTGGGCTGAACCAAACAAAGCCCTATCTTCTGGGATCAGTTTCCTTGTGTGACCATCTAGGGCTTCCCTTCCTGCTAACTGGCCACGCCCCTGCTCAGCCTAGATGTTGTCACCCATTCTCCCCCACCTCTAATGGCTGCAGTGCCGAGGGCCCCATCTTCAGAACTCCTTTAGCCTGTCTTGATGTGCCTTATAAAAGCTGGGGACTCCCCCATTTTGTTTTTGTTTTTACTTTGTTAATCAGCATATTAAGGAGACAACCATATATTTCAAGACTTCTGATAACCAGATTTTATGCATGTGAACATGACTTTTAAACGTACAGTTAAAACTATTTGTTTTAATTTGCTATACTACCTACATTAAGTGACAGATACTTCGGACCATGAGTAAGTCAGGTGGTTTAAAGTAAGCCTGTAACATATGTAAAGAGTATCTTTCTCTATTATACATGAACATAAACATATGTTCTCCATATAGAGTTGTCTTAAATTTCTAAATTATCCAGCTCTAGAAGTCACTACTCGACTCCCAAATCCAAATTTCTAACCTTTTCAGGAGAATCACCAGGGTGGGCGTTTGGTGCAGTGGCTAAGGCAGCGCGTGGGACGCCCACATCCCAGGTCCCAGTGCCTGGTTCGGGTCTGGCTGTGTCTGTTCCAGCTGTGAGCTGATGATACCTACAAGGCAGCAGTGACGGTTCACCGTTCAAGCCCCTTGTCCACACAAGGATAGGACTGACCTGGCTTTCCTGTGTGTGCTTCCCCCTGCCTCCCAGGGCTTTCTGTAGGCTTGCTCCAGCTCATGATCTGTACTTCAGCTCAGAGGCTGGTCCCTTGAGACAGCTCCCCAGTCCACCCCACAGCTGTCTGAACCTGTGCAATTTGTGCATCACCAAAGCCAAGGGCAGGGGTTGCTGTGGTGGTACAGTAAGCCTAGTTGCTGCTTGCAATACCAGCATCCCATATCGAAGCACTCATTCCAGGCCTATGGCCCCAGCTGTTCTACTTCCAAACTAGCTCCCTGCTGATGTGCCTGGAAAGACAGCAAAAGATGACCCACGTACTTGGGCCTCTGCTACTGCCTGGGAGATCCAGGTGGAGCCCTGGGCTCCTGGCTTTGGTCTGGGCATGTCCCTGCTGGTTGGGATATAAACCAGTGAACAAGATGTTTCATTTCGTCACTGTCCCCTTTATAGCAATCGGCCGTTTAAAAAATATATTTACTTTTATTTGAAAGGCAGAAAAGCAGAGAGAAGGGGTGAGGGAGACAGAAAGAAAGGTCTTCTATCTGTTGGTTCACTCCCCAAATGGCCGTGGTGTTTGGAGCCTATCTGAAGCTAGGAGTCAGGAGCTTCTTCCAGGTCTCCCATCTGGATGTAAGGACTAAAGGGCTTGAGCCATCCTCCACTGCTTTCCCAGGCCACAAGCAGGGAGCTGGATGGGAAATAGAGCAACTGAGACCAGAATCGGCACCCATATGGGATCCCAGTGTGTGTAAGGTCAGGACTTCAGCCACTAGGCTATCACGCTGGGCTCTCAATCCATCTTTTAAAGACCTTTGTGCAGTGGGGGGAGTGGGGATATGCATCACCACACAGGGATTTCCTAGGAGAAAGACTCCAAAGGTTGAACAGAGGTCCAGGACCCTGCGGCCAAGTCTGCATCTTGGCCTCCTGCCCTTTCCCGTTATCGGCCTCTGTGTTCGCCACTGTACCAGTGCTACCTGAAAGGATGCATTCCATAGACTTGAAATGATCCCTCTCTCTGCTTGTTCCCCATCTCCTCCCACCAGAACGCAAGCCTCCTGGGGATAAGGACTGTCCTGTTTGTGTTCCCCCTGCTCTCCACAGTAGATGCTCAAAAAGCATTGCCCATCAGCATCAAGAGCTCCTCAGATCATCTGGTTTGCATCTGAGGAAACCGAGGCCCTTGGGAATGAACAGATTCTTCCATGGCACTAGAGAGTTGGTGACAAAGCGAGATCCTGAACCCGGGACGCCTGGGCCAGCCCTTCATCCAGCCCTGGTGGCACCAGTACACCTGACTTGGTTTTACGTGCTTGGTTCATGCCGTGAAGACAGAGCCCGGGAACTTGTCTTGGTAAGTCTCGGCAGGAGCCTGACGTGCACGCTGCGATCATTGCTCCCCATATATCCTAAAATAATCCCTGTAAATAATTATGAAAATAAATCCCAGTGACATGCATTTTATTTTATTTTATTTCCAGGAACGCATTTATTCTTCATAATCTCTTCAGGGGTAGGACAAATTGGAGCACTGGGTAGTGAATACAATTTGCAAATAGGCAATATAAGTAGAGAGAAAATTAATATGTATTCCTCAGCACTCTGAAAGGAGAGGAAGAACATTAATAGCCATTTCCTTGCAGATATAACTTTGAAAATGTTATTTCTGATCCATCAGTGAGGGCTCTGTATGAGGAAAATGGTTACAACGTGACAAGAAGCGATTAGATGTGAAATGGCATCTTTCAGGCCCCCCTCATCCTGTTTCCAGTGAAACCAGAAGGAGTTCCGTTTTCTTCTCTGGCTCAGGGTCAGCAGCTCGCTCCTCTGTTGGGCGACCATCGTGGGGTCCCTGCTGTACTTCAGGCCTCAGCTTCCCCAGGCTACAGCTGGACTAGATGAGTTCTTTACATAGCACTGAGCTTTGCTTGGCAACAATTCCCAACTGAAAAACAAACAGGTGCTTGGGGCACCACCTTGCTGATGGCGCTGCCTGGTGCCACGTGGTTTAGTTAAGGGTGAGGGGCTCTTCCTCAGCGTCCAGGTGCCAGGCCCATTCTCTGCACGTCTAACTGGGGTTCTAGAAAGACTCCTTCCCTGGGAACATAAGGCTTGGGCTGGGGGGGCAGTATTTTGTGTCAATCATCACTGTCTTTCCCTCTGGAAAGTCCAACAAGAGTCCCCTTCCTCCAAGTCCTGCCTTGCCCCTGCACTCAGCCATGGACTGGGAGTACAGGGTAAATTCCACACAAATTGAGAAATCAGATTTATCATCTCAGCGCTGCTGTCAGGATTTGTTCATTTCGATGCTATGAGAATATCAGAGAGATGTTAAGAGTGGCAAATTCTTGGGAACTGTCCCTGTCTTGCTAATGCCCTTTGTTATTATTATTTTAAATTACAAAGTAATACATGCAGGTTGCGCGCATCACAGAAGAAGCAGTGAAAGGTGATGCCACTTCCCACTTTCTCCCAACCTACTGTACTGCTTCCCGATCCCTGCAGTGGCTTGCTTTACAAGAAACAACAAGGACAGCTGCGTGTGCAATGAATGCTCACCGCAGACAGGAGGCTTCCAACATATGTTGCTGAAGCTTCATTCTGGCCCACCCAGGATCCTCAGCTCAGCCCCCTCTTTTAGGTTGAAAAGAGGCTGTTTCAACAACAAAGAGCATTTCATATTCAGACATCCAGATTTTTTTTCCACTTTGAAATCTGAATGGGGTGAGTGTGACCCAGTGGCTGGGGCATGATTCATTACAGCCACCTTCCTTACCTGCCCAAGGCCTGGGCCTGAGAGAAATGAGGCCAGACTGCAGAGAACCCAAGCCCAGGACGGGTGGGAATACTCACAAAACTTTTATTTAGAGCTCTTCCCTGTAGCTCCCAGTGTTCCGAGCTAGAAGATTTAAGGAATCACTTCCTGTTTGGCCAGTTCTGGCCGACCCCAGAATCAACTCCTTGATTGGAAATAAACAGGATCTTCCTTTGTGTCCCCAGGAATGTGATGGAGGAAGGATCCTAAGGGAAAGGGCCTCTTCGGCCAAGGAAAAAACAACCACCACGACAGAAACAATGAAATATTGCCCTGCTCACCAGGGGCAGTGGGGAAGGGCCCACTGCTTGGGCCTGAGCCTTCGCCCATCCTGTGCTCTGCAGGCAAGTCCAGAACACAGAGAGAGGTCCACAATGCTGAGCCCAGGTGTTGTCTGAACTTTCTCTTCTGTGGTCCAGACAGGTGCACCTGTACACACCGGGCCAGACACCCGCCCTCGGGATTCAGGACACAGTGTCACAGCTGTCCCCTTGCTCGCCACACCGCATGGCAGTTGTCTGAGGATACTCTGAGGTTAGGAGGGTATGGATCAATCACAGAGAGGCCAAATGCCCTGCATAAGGGCCTGCCCCTTTCTTGGCAGAGCTGGGGCAGAGGGGCACTGTGGAGGAAGAACTGCAAGGACTCTGTGAACCACCGGTGCCTCAAGGCCCCAAGCCAGGGCAGAAAGAGCTTGTTCAAGAAGCAGCCCAGGGACAGGTGTTGTGACCCAGCGGGTAAAGGAGTCAAGTCCAGGCTGCTCGGCTTCTGATTCCACTCCTTGCTGACAGCCTGGGAAAGCACAGAGGAAACTCAAGAGCCCGGCCCTTGCACCCAGGTGGGAGACCGCAAAAAGGCTGCGGACTCCTGGCTTTGGCCTGGCCCAAACCCTAGGGAATGGAAGATCTCTCCCTCTCTGCCTTTCAAATAAATAAATGTATATGTGTACATATATGTAAGGTACCAGCCCAGAGGAGCTGTGTCTTCTGTCCCTCCTTGTATTCCACAGGAGCCATCTGTCCACCTCAGTCTGCCTCTGCCCTCTTCCCTCCCCATGGCAGGCCCACCATGGCCTTGACTGAAGAACTTTACTCTCATTCTTTCTGTATGGTTTCTCTTCCTGTTCTAGAAGGTGACCAGCGAGCACAGAAGATGCCCCTCCCTGCTGTCAAGGGACAGTTTCTTTTTCCCTTCTCCCTCAAGACTCATCAGCTCTTCATCGTCTTGTTACTGCAGTCATCAGTCTGCTCCAAGAGCTTTCCAGAGCTCCCTCAGGTCGTCAGCTTACATTTCAAACAGGGAACCCACCTGCCCTTCCTGGAGCACTCATGAAGTAAGAGACTGAAGACTGGGAAAGCCCCATAGAAGATGGGGAATGTGGGAGAGGCAGCTGGGAAGGTGAGGTCTGTGCGGTGTAAGCAAGCATGGGATCAGGGTGGGCGCCACCCCACCTTTGAGCTCCCCGGTTTCCACCCTGCTTGTGTGAGTCCTCCTCCCAGAATGGTCAAGTGGGAAGGCCCAAGTCAGAGTTGTTGGGGGGAGGGTTGAGTGTCACAAGTACCAGTGCCTAGCCTGCCTCCTCCTGTTCAGGCAGGAGTGGACAGTGCAGGGGCCCGGCTCCTGGTGGCCACAGGCCTCAGCAGGCCCCCTTTGATCCCCTTATCTTGGAAGGCTAAGCTGTCTTTTCTGCTTTGCAGGACCTTTTGTCCTGGCATTTCCTGGATCCCCTCAAAGTAAACACAGTCAAGTCTGCATTCTTACAGCTCCATCTGGCAGTGTCCTCGGCTTCCAGCAGAGGTGGGGCAGGCAGGCCCGACCTGCGATCCCAATGAACGGCATCAGTTGTACAACCCAGCGCTCGGAGTGTTGTCCAGAGATGGAGGACAAGGCCCAGCGAAGCCCTGGGACTGGGCCTCAAGAAAGAGGTGGGGGCCTCCATGAGGGGGTAGGGGAATCTGGCCCACTGTAACTCAGTGTCCCCTTTACTCTTTGAATGGTGCCTATGCCTGCTGGTATGAAGGGAGTAGGGTGAAGAGGCCAGTTGGGGCTCAGAAAATAAATATTATCACCAAAGTACAGAGTTCTCAGGTGTGAGTATTTTTGTTTATTTTTTTAATAAGACGTCTTTGAAAGAATGAGAGTCCTTTGAGGCACATTGCTGCAGAGGCCTAAGCACTCAGGCCGCCTGCTGCTGCTTCCGCGGGTGCATGAGCAGGGAGCTGGGTGGGAAGTGGCACATGGATCTGGCGCTCCGATGTGGATTGCTGGTCTGGATGCTGAGTACTTTGAACAAAAGGAGACCAGAAGGCCTCAGAAGCAACCTCTGGAGCAAGATCTCTGACTTCTCCTGCCTTCTGTGGGAGCACCCCCGTCCTTCCCTGGGAAGTGAGTCACAGAAACCAGACCACCCCCTGCCCGGGCTCAGCAAGCCATTCCCCCAGGATCCTTCCCCCATCTTTCTAAATAGGGGCTGGCCACACAAAGGGATTCTCCCACACACCTTGTCCAATGGGAGGGCCAAGGCCTCGGTTTTGGAAGGTTCCCATTTCAGCCCTCCAAGCAAGGAGTGCTGCTCGGAAACTGGGAGGAATCTGGACAGCCCCTTCCCCTGTTAGCATTATATCACAGCCTCTTCGTCTCACTGGTGTTCTACACAGCTGTCCACTCTTCACGCAGCCTCTGTAAAAGCTGTTTGTGTGGGGCCTTGGGTCTTGGTTTCTCCACGCCCTCGGGTTGTGCTAAAGCTCTGGTTAAGTAAACACCTTAAGGCTTTTCTCCTGTTAGCCTGACTCCTGTGTTGGCAGAACTTGGCCTGTGACCCTTGCGGTGGGGAAAGGAAGGTTATGTCACCTTCATGCCCCTCCACCAGTTACCACGGGGCTGCCTCAGCTGCCGGGATGCCAACCAAGCCGCGTTTGGCGGTAGCTTTGGGTGCAGGCTGCAGAACAGCTAGGGAGGGTATCTGGATTTTTCCAGGTAAGGCCAGGCATGAGCAGAGACGGTTACCTGTCCACCATGGCCACCCCTGTGCCCTTGCTGGGGAATGGAGTGTGTGTGTGTGTGTGTGTGGTGCCACACTGACCCACCCCTCTGGTGACTCTCAGAACCTCCCCCTGAGGAGATGGAGGAGCTTCTCCCACGTGGGGTTTCCTTGAAGTCTCCTTCCCCGCCCACCCGGGGTCACGGAGAGGGTGAGGATTGGAATTAGCCAACCAAGTATTTTACTTACAGGGAAACCCTCCCCCTGCCCACCTCGCGGCCCCCACCAGTTCCCGTCCCACACCCGGACATCCCCCCACCCAACACGAGTCCTTCCAATTTCGGAGGTCCCCGGCCCTGCCCCTCCTCCCTGCCGCGGGGGGGGGGGGCAGTTATGTAACCCTCAGTTGTGAAACTGAGGAAAACCCGGGCAGCTCTCCAAACCCCTGGGCCAACGGCGGCGCCCGGGGTGAGTCCCCAGCAAGTCTCCTTACCCACCCCCAGCCCTAACGCACTACAAAAAAAACTTCCGAGCCTGGAGTTTTAGAGGACGTCCTCCACCCCCACCCCCCTATTCCCGACAAGGGGCGCAGGGGCAGCAGAGAGGGCAGGCGAGGAGCGGCGCCACGCCGTCGGGGACGTGGAGCCCGGCGCGCGGCGGGCCACCTGACGCGGCGCATGTGAAGCGGCCCCGGTTCACCTGCGCGGGGGAACCCGAGCGAGGCGAGGCGCGCGGCCGCCAACAGCCCCGCCGCGGTCCGAGCGCCCGGCAGCGCCTCGGGCTTCCGCCGGGTCAGCTGACTGCTGCCCAGTGCGGAACTGCGAGCCCGGCCCGCGCGCCTCGCCGTCCGCCCCGCCTGCCGTGCCGCACGCCGCCTGCCTGCCCGCCCGCCGCGTCCTGGCTACCATGGCCGGGCTCGTGGTCAGTGGAACTCAAGTAAGTCCGTCCGGGCACCCCCGCCCGCGCCCCGGACACGGTGCGCGCGGGGAGGGACTCCCCTCACCCTGCTCCGGGCGAGGGGTCTCCTCAAAGTTAACACAGTGCCTTGTCTCCAACTCAGGGGCCTTGGGCACAGGTACTGCCAGGTGCCCGGGGCCACTCTAGCTTGGCGAGGACCCCTTGTCTGTGTCTCCCAGGTTCCTCCAGCGCTCCACCTCGTGTGCCTCTGGCATCTCAATGAGCAAGCCGACCCAGCCAGGTCCACTTCTCCACTGGGCGCAGTGCTGATGACCCACAGACATTTGCCGGGAGGGTGACAGTATTTTAGCTCCTTTCTATATTCTTAATTTAAGGAACTGTTGGTCCAAGGAAACGTTTCGATAGACAGCAGTGTGCTTTTGCCAATGCAGTAGTAAATAAGAAACCAACTAGAGAATCCACCTATATGTATTTATTTTTCTTTAGATGGAGGTGAGGAGCCCATGCCCAGGGCAGCTCCAGGTGGGAGTGTATGTGTGGTTGAGCCTCGTCCAAAGCTGGTGGAAGGCCGAAGTCCTGAGCGCTTTCTTTGTCCAGTCTGTGGCTCCAGTTTCAGCCCGGAATGACCTGCACGTGTGTCCTGTCCCGTCGTGTTAAGTCGTAGATGACTTTAGTTGTTGCTGGAAGGGAGCTGGCCAGCTAGGCTGCGGCCAGGTGTCTCTCTTTGCACTCCAACGTGCTGGCTGCCCGATCCAGCCAGCCTGCTGACCCCGGAGAAGTAGCTGGGAATCTCCGAAGCTGTCCCTGGGATTGCCTGAGGCACGTGGTGTAAGGCACAGTTGGATTTTTTTTTTAAGATTTATTTTTATTATTTTTTCATTGGAAAGGCGGATATACAGAGAGAGGAGAGACAGAGAGGAAGATCTTCCGTCCAATGATTCACTCCCCAAGTGAGCGCAACGGCCGATGCTATGCCGGTCCGAAGCCAGGAACTTCTTTTGGGTATCCCACGCGGGTGCAGGGTCCCAAAGCTTTGGGCCGTCCTTGACTGCTTTCCCAGGCCACAGGCAGGGAGCTGGAAGGGAAGCGGGGCTGCCGGGATTAGAACCGGCGTCCATATGGGATCCCGGGCGTGCAAGGCGAGGACCTTTAACCACTTGCGCCACCGCGCCGGGCCCCACAATTGGATTTTGAGATTACTGTGGGCTAAAGGGAGTGATTGCCCTTTAGAGTTGTAAAGGTGTTGGCAACTCTGAGAGCTGAAGATCCGCCCTGTCAGGCTGGCCGTGGCCTCTCTTTCTTTGGCTTTGCCCGGACGCTCCTGTCATTTCTTCAGCTGCGTGTGGTTCCTGGGTGCCTACCACGCGTCAGGCACCGCAGCCTGTTACTGGAAATCCACACTTGCACTGTCTTGGGAGCCTCCTCTGGTTTGGTTCCTTGAAATGCTGGCAATGTCTGTGAACTGGGAACCTGTGGAGAGAGCTGATGAAGCGGGCAGGTCAGGAACATGCCAGTGGGCAGGGAAGTTAACCAAGATGCTAGCTTATAAGGCCGCCGGAAGGGGCCCCTGGGAGTTCCTGCAGCTGGCTAGTGGAAGGGGCTGGGAAAGGGGGGCTCTGCTTTTTCTTTGCTTAAAGAAGATGGATTCTCCCTCCTCACCACTCCACACAGCCCAAGAGCCCAAGAGTGCTGGCTGGTGGGGCACTGTGACACCTTGCAGATGGTATTAAGAACATCATGCTGCCTGGGCCGGAGCTAAGAAGGCAGATGGAGAAGCTACGCCCTGGTAGTTAGTGCCCCATTTCCTAAACTGGGCATTTGGGGCTGGGGTAATAGTGTTCTGTCCCAGGTGGTTTGTAGTGGCAGTGGGCCCAAGAGCTAGCACGTTGAAGGTATGTACCTGGTTATTTTGCAGATTTTTTTAAAATTTATTTTTTTGACAATCTTGACATAATTAGGGTAAAAATGTTCAAGTGCTACAGGAAGATGGGCAAGACAGTTCCATATTGTTTCCTTAATATATCTGATGTAAAAGCAGATTTTAAGGGAGAAGCCCCACCCAGTCTCCCACCCACCCCAGGTCCCGGATGTGGGGCATGCTCTGAGGACCTTGCTCAAGTGGTTTTGATAGTTCAACAGTTATAAATTGCTATTTTGCAGATTTTGACATTCTTTTTTTAAAAAATATGACAGTCTGCCCATTAGCAATCTTTTTAAAGAGATTTATTTATTTTTATTGCAAAGTTAGGTTTACAGAGAGGAGAGACAGAAAGATCTTCCATCCGCTGTTTCACTCCTCAGATGGTTGCAGTGGCTGGAGCTGAGCCAGTCTGAAGCCAGGAGTTTCTTCCAGGTCTCCCATGTGGGTGCAGGGTCCCAAAGCTTTGGGCCATCCTTAGCTGCTTTCCTGAGCCACAGGCAGGGAGCTGGATGGGAAGTGGGGCCGCCGGGATTAGAACTGGTGCTTATATGGGATCCCGGCGCATGCAAGGTAAGGACTTTTAGCCACTAGGCTATTGTACTGGGCCCAGCAATTTTTTTAAAAAACGTTATTTATTTGAAAGTTGTGGAGAACGAAGGAGACAGTTATATCTCATCTGCTGGTTCACTCCTCGAATGACTACAGCATCTGGGGCTGGGCCAGGCTGCAGCCAGGAGCCAAGGCCTCCTTCCAGATGTCGCATGTGGGTGTTAGGGCCTAGACATTGGGCCTTATTCTGCTGCTTTCTTAGGTCCCTCAGTAGCAAGCTGGATCACAAGTAGAGCAGTTGGGAATTCAACCAGTGCTTCCATAGGATGCTGGTTGTGTAGGTGTTAGCTTAATCCGCTGCTCCACAACACTGATCCCTGGTGAAAAAAAAATACATGTATGCAGAGGGACCTGCTTGGTGGAAATGTATCATGGGCTATGGCTAGGGCTTGGCGTTGCAACCTAGCCAGTAAAGCCGACACCTGCAAGGCTGCTGTCATGGGGGCTGGTTTGTGTTCTGGCTACTGCTCTGCTTCCTGCCAGCAGCCTGGGAAAAACTGCAGCTGGGCCAAGGAATTGGGCCCCTACCACCCATGTGGGAGACCTGGGGTCAAACTCCTGAGTGAGCCTGGCCCAGGATAGCCCACTGGGCAATCTGAGGAGTGAACCAGTGGATGGAAGCTCTCTGGCTCTTTCCTTTCTCTGTAACTCTTTCAAATTCATAAATCTTGAAAAAAAAAAAAAAAGGTCCATGCATGGATTTCAAATTTCATTTGCATTGCAGTAAACCTATGGTTTAATTTCACTTTCTCAGAGATGTTTTTATGAGTCTCCTAGTTCCTGTGAGCCAGTAGTGTTGATAGTTTATTATGATCTGCCAAAATGATCTAATATAAAATCCCATGTGACTTTTTCATATATAGAGACCCATACATTTCAAATAAAGGAGTGTTTTTTTTTTTTTTAGGATTGATTTATTTTTATTGCAAAGTTAGATATACAGAGAGGAGGAGTGGCAGAGAAAGATCTCTTCTGTCCACTGATTCACTCCCCAAGTGACCACAGCGGTTGGAGCTGAGCCAATCCAAAGCCAGGAGCCAGGAACTTCCTCCAGGTCTCACACATGGGTGCAGGGTCCCAAGGCTTTTGGGCTGTCCTCGACTGCTTTCCCAGGTCACAAGCAGGAAGCTGGATGGGAAGCAGGGCTGCTGGGATTAGAACCAGTGCCCATATGTAATCCTGGCACATTCGAGGCAAAGACTTTAGCCACAAGGCCACTGCGCCAGGCCCCAGGAGGTGTTTGTTTGTTTTTTTTTTTTTTAAGATTTATTTATCTTTAAAAGGTAGGTTTTACAGACAGAGAAGGAGAGAAAGAGCTTCTATCTGCTGCTTCACTTCCCAGATAGTCCCAACAGCCCCCGGGGGCTTCTTCCTTGTTTGTCTCCCACGTCGGTGCAGGGGCCCAAGGAGTTCAGCTGTTCTGTTGCTTTCCCAGGTCATAAGCAGAGAGCTGGATCAAAAGTGAGGCAACCAGGACACAAACTGCTGTCCAAGTGAGATTCTGGCCCTCGCAGACGATTAGCGTGCCATGCCACTGCACTGGCCCCTAGGGTGCGTTAAGTGCTAAGGTGAAAACAGATATGGTGCACATCAGCCGTTTAATGAGATGTTGGTTTGCTGAATCACCTTCGTGGCTGCTTTGAAGGCCCCTGGAGGCTGGTGGCTGCAGACCTGGGACGCAGGAGCTCTCACACCCTTGAGGATGGCGCAGGCTTCCTGTCATGACTCTTTTTTTTTTCTTTTTTTAAGATTTATTTATTTATTGGAAAGTCAGATATACAGAGAGGAGGAGAGACAGAGAGGAAGATCTTCCGTCCAATGATTCACTCCCCAAATGAGCGCAATGGCCGATGCTATGCCGATCCGAAGCCAGGATCCAGGAACTTCTTTTGGGTATCCCACACGGGTGCAGGGGTCCCAAAGTTTTGGGCTGTCCTTCACTGCTTTCCTAGGCCACAAGCAGGGAGCTGGATGGGAAGCGGGGCTGCCGGGATTAGAACCCGTGTCCATATAGGATCCTGGTGCGTTTAAGGCGAGGACTTTAGCCGCTAGGCCACACTGCTGGGCCCCGTCATGGCTCTTTGAAAACGTCTTTGCATTTCACATGTCTTCACTGTTTCTCTACACCTTGAAAAACGTGTCACTTCTTCAGCGTTCAGACCCCTCTCTCTTTACTCCACTAGCTCCTGGTCGTGAAGGTAATGGCACTAGCACTGTTGTAGATGCAAATGCAAGCCTGCCAAGAAACATGCGTGTGGACCTTGGGCGCAGCAGTTTAGATATGTCCATAGTGGAGGGCCTGGTCTGAGTCCTGGCTCCCACTGCTGCTAACGAGCACCCTGGGAGACAGATGATGCCTCAAGCATGTGCTTTCTGCCACCCGGGTGGGAGACGGGTAGAGTTCCAGGCTCCTGGTTTCAGCTTGGCCCAGCTCCTGCTGCTATGTGCATTTGAAAAGTCAGTCAGTGAACGGAATATCTCTTATCTGTACCTTTCAGATAAAATGGAAAAAAAGAAAAAAGAAAAAAGAAAAGAAAGAATGACAGATCTCTTTCATTGGGGTTGGTCTGATGGAGCAACTGTTTTGCCAGGAGACTGCTTGGTGTCAGGGACAGTGCTGTGTGCTTTTCATCCATCATCCTATTCCCATAAGTAAAGTGCAGGTACTGTATAACTCACGGGTTTATATCAGAAGGATTGACTCGATAGCAGGCATGTGGTAGCACTTAATAAACCTTAGTTATCGCACTGTTCTTCCGAGCTCTGGCGGCACTTAATGTTGGGTTACTTTACAGAAGAGGAACCAGACTCCAGGAACTTGTGACTCATGCAGTGTAGCCCAGCTCAGGGACACGGAGTTGTGTCCAGGACTGTTTATATGCCGAGATAACGTCAAGAGTCGTTTGCTTGGAGAGGCATCATGGTATCATGTGCTCTTAGCCTGAGACCTAGCAAAACTGCCATGCCCAGAAATGCTCTGGGAGCCACACGGTTGCAACGACAGAGAGAAAGTGAGGGTTGTGCGCAGCTTGGTTCTTTTCTGGATCTTCCATCCCACAACGCTGGATGTGTGCGTGGGATCCCTCCCAGACACTCTTACTTCCCTCTCTGTTGCTTCTCTTTGTGGGGGTCTCTAACTTGATGCATTGTCACTTGCCTAATCATGTGCCTTCCTGTTAGCCACATAGGGTGGAGGTCTTGTGGCAATGTTGGAAACCTTGTCCATCATTTCATCATAAATCAAGATGATTGAGTCAATGTAATGTGACTGCTAGTTCTGGATGTACTTTTCCGTTCTTTGTAAGATCTGTTAATCCGTTCTGTTAGCCAAAGAAACACATTATTCTTGGTTTGATTCTTTTGGCCTTATGTCTTACATTAATGGTTCCTGTGTTCTATACAAGCTTTTTGGTTTCTGAAAAGGTAATGTCTGTCAGAAGCACTTATATTAAAATTATATATATAATGTATTTAATTATATATATAATATATATGTATTCGAAAGACAGACATAGGAGCAAAGTCAGAGACAGAATTCATCTTTCATTTGGTGATTCAGTCCCCAAATGCCTACCCAGCCGGAGTTTGGCCAGGTAGAAGCCAGGAACCTGGAACTCAACCTGGAGACCTCCCACGTGAACAGCAAGGATCCGGTTTCTTGAGCATCACCTTCTGCCTTGTGGGTGTGCATTAGCAAGATGCTGGAACCAGAAGCAGAGCCAGGTCCCGAACAGCAGGTGCTCAGCATGGGCTGTGGGCGTTCCAGGTGCTGCAGCAAATGCCTGCCCCCAGACGTGCTTCCCGAGTGAGTCTTGGTTCTGGTTGTGAGTGGTGCGTGCAGAGGCAGGCAGAGACTTCTGCCTTGCAGTCTCTTCCAGCCCTGTGAACCTAACTAATGTCTTAGGAAGTTTACCCCCCCAGGGGTCCAGGTTACTTGGCCTGGTATATTTTGGAGCCTTGCCCTTCATCTCTATGCACTGGGAACAAGCTGTATTTTTGTTTTCCTGCAAGGTTTTATTGCTAAGACTGTAATGAAACAAGCCAATGAGAGTCTTGCCGGCCTGTGGTGGTTCTCCCTTGGTAACAGCATTCCATGGTGCTGCTGTTTGCTCTCAAGGGGAATCACGCAGGAGATAAAGGAACGAAGAATCCCCCTCTTTCTCTCCAACACCTTCGCTGGACATTCAGTGTGGTATCAGGAAGTGGCTTTCTCCCTTTCAGCTGAAAGGGTTCCTTTCCTTTTGAAGACAAAACATGATGGATGCACCGGTGATATTTGTTGGAAAAAAAGACTTCTGCAGGTGTGTTAGCATTCCACGGTCACCAAGTCTGAAGCCCTTAATGCTTCGTGTGGGACTTAGTCCAGGCTCTGTCACTAAGATGCTGTGTAACAGGGCTCAGAAGTCTCAGTGGTCTCTTGTAAAACACCAGACAAACTGGGTCCCCAAGACTTAGTTCTTGGCTGATCTGTGAGGAAAGAGCTCTGAGGCTCGGCTGCTCTGCTCCCTGTCAGTCACAGAGGTCTCGAATGATGGGATGTACCCAAGTGCAGCTGCAGGTCTGGGTGCACCAAATGGATGTTCCCATGAGAACCGTGGGCCTGAGGGTCAACGTGAACTTGTACTACAGAAGCTGCTGACTGAGTGGATATCCTGAGGGAAATTGAAGTTCCCAGATTGATTGGAGCCTGAAATCCCCCAATCTGTCCTTGGTGTAGGATTTTCATCTCTGCTCGGAAGCAGAGCTGGATTTATTATCCAAGGAGCTGTGAAGAAAGATGAGGCCCATTGCAGAAAGGGGAGAGGTTGCTAGATTGAACTTAGAGCCCTTTATTTTTTTAGCTTGTATCTTCCTGAATCAAAATCATTTTATCGGAAGCACCTATTTTACAGTCCCTTCTCCTCGTTTTCTCTTCCCCTGGAATGAAGCTACTGAGGGGCTTGAGCAGAAAGCGAGTGAGAGCAGGATGTTGTCTTGTCAGCATTTGGTCTCCATCGGGGAGGGGATGAGAGATGAGCTCAGAGATGGGGTTGCTTGGGTGCAGTGTGGCTCGAGCGAGGTGGAACCATGTAGAAGTTGTAATAGTTCTGAAAATGGTTGGGGATAGAGACTTCTGAGGCTTCACCCTGGCATCTCAGGGTGTGATGTGGCCACCGTACTCTTGTTTCCCATGAGGAGACAGAACCCTTGGTGGAGCCTCTCATTCCTTTCAGGGTGTCTTTGCATGAAAGAATGACTTGGTAGGGAGACAGGCGCAGTTGAGGCTGTGGCCAGCCAGGGGGCCTGAGTCTGCTCCTGTGGATAGGAAGCGGTGTACTTGAGGGAAGTATTGCGTAGTCCTCTCTGTCCCAAAGACTTGCCTGCTGGGTATTGGAATTCGCTGTGAAAAACGGATTTTGAAAACCAAATAGTCCAGTGTTGAGAAAAGCTTCCCACCCCTCCGCCAGCCCCACTAACTTTATAGTCAAAAGTTGTGGGCCTGAATTTCTGTTCTGTTTTTTTTCCCCCTCATTCGGGCACAATCTCAGCGCATAAGTAAACAAATGCACAATACAAAAATAAGGGCGCATGGAGAGATGTTCTGTATGGTGCTGGGAGGGAGGCCTGGCAGCCTGAGCAAGTGTTCTGATCTGGCTGTCCCAGCCTCCCTGGAGGCTGGTGAGAGTAATGCAGTCTGTGAGGTAATGTGCATCATAGGGCATTGGCAGGGGGCGGTCGGGGGGACAGTGGCAGAGGAGAGGAGGGAGAAGAGAGCGTCAGGGGGCAGCTGTTGGGAGACCCCAGGCCCTTCCCAATGAGAGGCTGGTTGTTAAGATTGTATCAGTATGCTCTGACGTAGGCCTTTCTTTGGGACACCTGAATGTGACCAATTTTAGTCCAATTTCCATTGTGCCAGGATTAGTCTCCGTCATAGTAATGGAACCAGGGAAGGGGCACTGTTGGGGGAGGGGAGTCCCCGGAGCGCCCAAGGCTGATTTGACCAGGAAAACAGTCACAAATGTGGCCTTTTGGCGTGTGAGGAGCATGCGTTTCAAGTTGCGGAAGCAATCATCGGATCAATGACAGGCTTGTGAGCAGCTGGGAGATTTCCGCTGGCCCCATTGTTTCTGTTCTGTTTAATTTTCCAGGTGTCCTACATAGGCCAGGACTGCGAAGAAATCCCAGAGCACCTTGGCCGGGACTGCGGACATTTCGCCAAGAGGCTTGATTTGAGCTTTAACCTCCTGAGGTATGTGAGCTTCGCCAGAGGCGGGCCTGGCCCTGGGCAGGGGCCGTGCTTGCTCTTGCTTGCACAGCCCCTTCCGCTTCCCGTGGATGGCTGGCAGATAACGCCACCCCTTCCAGCTCTGTGTAAGGCGTTCACTGCAGAGCCCGAGACTACACCCCACATGGCTGTTGCGCGTGGACTTTGGGTGCAGGCATGGTGCACGCCCCTGGAGTGCCTGTCAAGCGGCCATCCTTGTATCTCAGATTGTTCCTTTCCTCCCGGTCCTTATGAGACACGTCAGCACACTCATGGGGAAGGGATGAGATGGAGCCCACAGGAGCCTCTTGGGAGCGTGCAGCTGTTGTGCACAGCCAGCGCCGTCTCCCAGGGCATCTGTGCGTCACAGCTAGGGTGTGTAGATGTCTATTTTCCTTCTTTCTGCATTTTTGTGAGTTGTGACTTTGAGTATTTCTCCTAGGTGGTGTTTTAGGTGGGGGGAGGGAAGGAAGGAAGAAAATTCTCCAACAACTGCTGCAGTGGTGGCAAATGGCAAGTGTGGCCTTGTATATTCTTCCAGTGGGGAACACAGAAGTTACATTTCCTGAAACAGAACCTGGACTGTGACTGCTCCGGGATTCTGGAGGGATGTGGTGGCAGGTGCCTGGATGAGTGCAGTGCGGGTGGTGGCTCTGCCTCCTGATGCACCGGTTCCACTCAGGGCGTTCCCCAGAGTGCCCGTGTCGCCATGGGCTGGCTGAGTGGTGTTGACCAACCTGGGCTGGGAGGAGCCGGAGTTCCACTGGAGACAACTGAGTCAGACTCCTCGGGGGAATTAAAAACTGGGGAGAAATGAAACTGTTGGAAATGCATAGACAATGGGATGCTGGACTGTCTGAAATCGTCTGCACCAGTAATGCTGGGGCACAAATAAAAACGGCTGATGGAATTATGACTCCTTATGAAGGACTATACTATTGTAGCAACATGGGGAAAATCTGTTGGGGGGGGTGGGAATTTTTGGGGGGAATCCCAATCTGTATGAAATCATACTATAAAATAAAAAAATTCAAAATAAAAATTTAGCAGAAAAAAGAATTGGGGAGAAAAAAAAAAAACAACTTGGGAGGTGGGGGCTGAAGGCAGCGGCACGTGGAGGGGGGTTTGGGTCCAGGCTGAGTGCTGAGGGAGGCGTTTTGTAGAGGGAAGACGGAGCCAAGGCTCTGGGCTGCTGCTGGGGAGAGGGAGAAGCTGGGCAGTCGCAGAGTGGGCGCTCTGTGAGAGGAAGCCACATCGGGAAAGGCTGGCCCTGGGGAGATGAGGGGGTTGGGTTAGGCCTCTATGCCATGCATGCGTGGTGCCTAAGGTGGGTCCACGTATTGGGCGTAAGACTCCTTTGCCAGCACATGCCAGAGCTTCCTCCCGTGTGATGGGTCACCTTGTGGGTGGTGGCCGGGAGCCCGGATGTGGCTTGGGGAAGCTGGGCTATGTGAGGGGGTAAGAGGGTGTTGTGTATGTGTGTGTGGTGGGGTGTAGGTGATGCATTGTGAGATCTGAAACCGGTGCTTGTCACGTCCCAGGGTGGGTGGGGCCTGCCTGACTTTGCAGAGAAGAGGCTGGACGTGGGGGGAAAGTGGGGAGCTCCTGGTTCTTGGGGGTGTTTGATTCATCTGAAGAAATGACAGGGCCTGGAAAGTGAATGTGGAGGAAGCCCCATTAGGATGACTGTTTGACCTTGTTGGGAGGAGAACACTTTGTGAAATGGTGAATGGCAGGTGCTGCCAGAGGACAGGATTCTGCTGCTGTCCAGCAGAGAGGAGCAATGGGTGAGGGTGGGTGGTGTCCTGGGGGGAGCCCCTGCCTGCACGGAGCAGAGCTGACCTGGTGTCCTTGGGGCTGGGCGGTGGCTGGCCATCTTCAGTTATCTCGGCGAGGGTGGGCGGGGGCAGCGCTGTTTGCCTTGGGTGTCACAGGAAGACATCAGCTTTCTTGGGCTCTCGTCTCTGTCTTGGCTTTGTGCTGGCTCAGACTCTAAGACATGGTAGTTGGTTAGCTGATGCTTCACAGAAAAAAATGGAAGAGAGGAGCAAAAATGCAGAAGGGCCGAGAAGAGGTGATCATAAACTTATCATGCTGAGAAGTGGGTGGGTAGCAGGGCCCTGGGCTGGGGAAGCATCACAGCTTGTGTCATCCCAACTGAATGATGTGTCTCCATCTCCTGGTCCGTTGGAGGTTTCTCTCTGGGTCCTCCCTCACCATTCCCCCTGGATTTCAGGGAGTGTGAATCTCTGTCTGCCCTGCGCTGTCTCTGCTCTGTCTCCTGGGGCGCTTCCTCCCAGCAGCCTGCCTGGCCTCACTCGGGACATGTACTTCTCTTCTCCTCGTTAGGGTCATTTCTGCTGCTGAGCCTCTCCCTCCCAGCCCTTTCTTCTCTCCACGTCACGTTCTGTTCTTCCTGTAATGTTCTCCAAAACGTGGTCTGTTTCTTTGTTACTTCAGGAAGTTAACCATCTCCCTTCTAGAACATTCTTGTAACAGCCCTCTCCTCCCCCCATAAAAATGGTACTGGTCTCCCAGGTTGTAAGATCAGTGCCGTCTGCTTGTTTAAGGGCACAGTTGATTTGTAGGCAGGGGATTCTGTTTACTGATGACTAACACGTTCCCACAGCATACCCTGTGAAGGAATGGACTTGCCGACAGGATGCATTCTCCCTTTGGGTCCCCTCTGCCCTGCTCACTTCGGTCTCTTAGTTTTTGTACAATTTTCTGGAGATGTCCTGGGTGCATACTAATGTGAGAATTATTTTCCCCCCTCAACTTGACTGAGATATAATTGACAGTTTAAAAAGTTGTATCTGTGGTGTATAAAGTGAGGTTTTGATATACATATAGTGAAATGATTAGCTATATGTATTGAGGATATTTAAAATCTGGCCTCGGCACTTTTCAAGGCTGTGATGTGTATTACGAGCAGTAGTCGGCACGTTGTGCCATACGGCTATGTAACTTCATTATGCTGCGAGACTGTCTTTGGGTCCTGGCGCCAATACCCCCCACATTTCTGTCTTCTTGGTCTTACACGCCTGGCAACCATGCTTGTCATCTCTGCATCTATGATTTCAGTTTTTGAGATTCTATTTGCAGATGAAGTAATGCAATATTTATCCGGAGTTGGCTTTTCCTGCTTAGCCTAAAGTGTTCCACGTTCATCCATGGTGTCCTGATGTTCCTCCTTTTAAAGGTTGAGTCGTATTCCAATGTGTAATTATATCTTTTTTTTCTTTCAAAGTTTTATTTTTGTTGTAAAGGCAGATTTAAGGAGAGAAGGAGATAACAGAAAGATCTTCTGTCCACTGATTTAGTCACAAAGTGGTCACAACAGCCAGAGCTGAGTTGATCTGAAGCCAGGAGCCAGGAGCTTCTTCTGGGGTCTCACATGTGAGTACAGGGTCCCAAGGCTTTGGGCCATCTTCCACTGCTTTCCCAGGCCACAAGCAGGGAGCTGGATGGGAAATGGAGAAGCTGGAATACAAACCGGAATCCATATGGGAACCTGGTGGATGCAAGGCAAGGATTTAGCCTCTGGGCTACTGCGCTGGGCCCGCTTGTGTTATTCATCCATTCATCCACCCATGGGCACTTGAGTGGATTCCGTGTCTTGGCTGTCATGGACACAGAAGGGCAGGTCTCTCTAGTGTGCTGTGTTTGTTCTCTTTGTGCAAATCACCATAGTGGGACTGCTGGATCACACTATGGTCCTATTTTTATTTATTTATTTATTTGAGGAACATCTATGCTGCTTTCCGTAATGGCAGCACCAGTTTACGTTAGCATTAACCACGTACCGGGGTCCTTTGGCTCTGCATCCTTACAGACACCTGTTACCTCGTCTTGTTGGTGATCGCCGTTTTACCAGGTGTGAAGCAGTGGGTCCATGAAGATTTAACTGATTTCCTTCATCGTCAGTGTTTTTATATATCTGTTGAATATTTGTATGGCTCTACTCCGGTCCTGTATCCATTAAAAAGAATTGTTTGAGAGGAAGAGTGACACCACAAAGAGAAGCGAGATCTCTTACATCTGCCAGTTCATTCCCCCAGTGACCGCACTAGCTGGGGCTGGGCTGCGTTGAGGCTGTAAGCCAGGATCTTCATCCAGGTCTCCTATGTGCATGGCAGGAACTCAGGTACTTGTGCTTTCCAGGTGTGTTAGCAGGGAGCTGCATCAAAACTGGAGTAGCTGGGAATTGATCTGACATGGTGGTATGGGTTGTGGGTTTCCCAAATGGTGGGTTAACCCTCTTATGCCACCTCACGCTCCCTTTTGCCTGCCTGATAGTTTGTTTTCTTGCTGTTAATATGTGTGAGGTGCTTATGCATTTCGGATGGTAATCTTTTATAGCTAATAAATATTTTTAGTCATTCCATTGGTTGTCTTTTACTCTGTAGTTTCCCCTGTGGTGCAGGAATTTAATGGAATTCATTTGTCTGTTTTTGATTTTGCTTGCTCTGTAATCTTACCCAGAAAAAGCTCATGTTGCCATAATGTCAAGGAGCTTTTCCCTGCTTCCTCTGTGCTGTTTTACAGTTCCCTGTCTTATGTTTAGCTAATGAGTCCATTTTGGGCTGATTTTTGAATGTGAAGTGGAGTGAGGGCTTATTTTCATTCTCGGCTTGTGGAGGTCCAGTTTGCTTAACATTGCTCGTTGAAGAGATTGTTCTTTCCTCATAGTGTATTAACATTTGATATCAATGTGTGGCCTTATTTCTGAACATTTCCTCTCCCTTTGTTCTATGTGTCTGTTTGCTTGTTGCCAAACTGTTCTGATAACTACAGCTTTGTGGTATATTTTGAAATCAGAAAATTGGCTTCCAGCTTTTCTATTCTTGATCAAAATTGTTTTGGCTGTTTAGGATCTTTTATGATCTTCCATATGAATTTTAGAAGTGTTTCTTCTTATTTATATGAAAAAAAAAATGAACTGGAGTTTTGATAAGATTGCATTAAATCAGTTGATTGGTTTAGGCATTGTAAACATTGCATTGATTATTCATATCAATGAACTTGAGGGATTTTCCAGTTATTTATTTCCTTATCAACGTCTTTCAATGTTACATAGTTGTCAGACGACAGATCTTTAATTTCCTTGGTTAAATTGATTATTTTCGGGGAATGCTATTTTAAAGGAACTGTTTTCTTATTTTGGCTTACGTGTATATTTTAAAGATTTATTCACCTCTGTTGGAGAGTCAGATGTACAGAGAGAAGGAAGAGGAGAGGAAGATCTTCTGTCCACTGATTTATTCCCCAAGTGGCTGTAACAGTTGAACCAATCTGAAGCCAGGAGCCTGGCACCTCCTCTGGGCCTCCCACATGGGGTGCAGGGCCTCAGGCCTTGGGCTGTCCTCGACCACTTCCCCAGGCCACAGACAGGAAGCTGGATGGGAAGTGGGGCCTCTGGAACATGAACTGGCACCCATATGGGATCCCAGAGAGGACTCTAGCCACCAGGCTACCACATTGGGTCCTGTTTTCTTATTTTATTCTTGTATAGTCTGTGAGTGTATAAAGTCACAGCTGATTTTTTATTTCGTAACTTTCTTGAATTTATTCCAATAGTTCTTTTGGTGGGTAGAGTCTTTGGGGTTTTATCTATACAACATCAAATAGAGGCAGTTTTACTTCTTATTTTACAGTTTGGGTGTTTTTCATTGTTTGTTTGTTTGTTTTTTGCCTTGCCCAGTTGCTCTGGCTAGGGCTTCCAGGATCGTTTTGAGTAGAGATTTGAGTGTGACAGCCCTGTCTTGCTCCAGGTCTGTGGGGACAAGCTTGGAGCTCTTCACCACAGATGCTGACATTACCTGTGGTTTCCCATAGGTGGCTTTAATGAGAGTGAGGGACATTCTTTTCATACCTAGTTTGTTTTTTCTCATGAAAAGATATCAAAAACTTTTTCTTCATCTGTTCAAATGATCATCTGATTTTTAAAAAATTTTTTTTCTTGGAAAGTCAGATTTACAGAGAAAGAGAGACAGAGAGAGAAGATCTTCCATCCGTTGGTTCACTCCCAAGTGGCCTCAATGGCTGGAACTGAGTTGATCCAAAGCCAGGATCCAGGAGCTTTTTTCAGGTCTCCCACTTGGGTGCGGGACCCCAAGGCCTTGGGGTGTTCTCTATTGCTGTCCCAGGCCAGAAGCAGGGAGCTGGATGGGAAGTGGGGCAGCTGGAACACAAATTGCCACCCACATGGGATCCTGGTACTTGTAAGGTGAGGATTTAGCCATTGATCCATTGCACCAGACCTGATCATCTGATTTGTGTCCATTTTGTTAGTGTGGTGGGTCATATTTATTTACTTAGGAATGTTGAATATCCTTGTCTCTAGAGATAAATCCCATTTTATCAGGAAGTAAGATCCTTTTAATATATTGGTAAATTTTCTTTACAAATCTTTATATTGCTTTGTTAAGGATTTTTACATCTCTGTTCACCAGAAATATTAGCCTATAAATTTGTTTTCTGATATTACCTTATCTAGCTTTAATATTGGGTAATAGTCTCATAGAATGACTTTGGGAGTGTTTCTTCCTCTTCCGTTGTTTGAAAGTGTTTGGAAAACCTTGCTGTTAATTCTTTGTTTGCTAGAATTCATTCCAGCCCAGGTCTTGATATTTAATGTGTGTGAGTGTGTGTATCTCTCTCTATATATACACACATATATATACACACACATACAAATACGTATATACGTGTATATGTATGTATATAATTTGAAAGACAGATAAATAAATATAGACAAAGAGGGAGGGAGGGAGAGAGATCTTTCACCTGCTGGTTCACTCTCCAAACACTTGGAACACTCGGATGGGTTTGGCTGAAGCTTGGAATTCCATCTGGGTTTCCCACGTAAGTGGCAGGGGCCTAAGCACTGGAGCGATTATCTGCTGCCTCTCAGAGTGTACGTTGGCAGGAAGCTGGGTGAGAGCTGAGTAGCTTTCACTAGAAGTAGCACTCCCAGATGGGATGCCAGGTGTCCCAAGTGCTGGCCTTGGATAATGTGCAGGCACTCTGCCTGCCCCCTTCAGTGTTTCAAGTTATTTCTTAGAGTTGGACATTTGGATTGTTTCCAGATTTTTGCTATTATCAATGAATGAATCTATTATGAATATCCTTAGGGCATTCACTGCTGAGTATGTGTGTGATAGGTTGCTCTGGACAAGCCCCTGGAGAGATGATCCGGGGACCTTGGCACAGAGGCCAGGCTGAGGTTGTTTAAGTCTCTGTGATCAAGAGTCTGTGAATGTCCATTGTGCGAAGCACTTCCTTGAGCTTGTTCATACTTTGTGCTTATAGTATAGAGAATTTATGTCTTAGTGTTATGTCTTTGATCTGCTTAAGGCAAAGAGAGCTTTATTTATTTATTTGAATGTCTAATTATCAAGAAGTGGGAGGAGATAGAGATAGTCTCCGTCCGTTGATTCACTCCCAGATGGCCTCAATGGCTGCGACTGAGCCATGCTGAAGCCAGGAGCTTCTAGGTCCCCCACAAAGGCTCAGGGGCCCAGGTATTTGGGCCATAGTCTACTGCTTTCCTAGGCCTTTAGTGGGGAACTGGATTGTAAGCAAAGCAGCAGGGACACCAATCAGTGCCCGTTGTAGGATACAGGTGCAGGCGGAAGTTGAATGTGCTGTGCCACCATACCAACTCCTCCAAAGATAACTTTTTAATAAATTATTTCAAATTTAGTTTTTTATCCTCAGTTGGGGAAGGGCAGAGTCCTCCCTGGTGGCTCTGTTCCTGTTTCCACTTGGCCCTGAGTGCTATGAGATGGTTGCTTGCTGGGCTTGTTGAACACAGCAGGCAGAGCAGAACTCCTCTGGCAAACGGTGATAAATATGTCCATGTCAATCTGGCAATAAAAAGAGACTTTAATTGATCTATGGCAACAGGAAGCTTACATTTTAAAAATTAAATTATTTGCAGTCGGATCTTATTTAGCATCACTTTGATAAATGCCCTGGATGTGGAATTGCTCAGGAAAAAATTTCATGGGTGAGAGCCTACTTGTTGCTTCTGTGGCTTTGGGGAGGAAGAGGGCAGGAGCGTGGGGAGGATGCAGTTCCAGAGGAAAAGAGCCACTCAGCCCTTTCTCCTAGCTTCAGATGGTGAGGGGTCACCACCCATGGTACAGCTGCTTTGAAGACTGACCCAGCACACTGCCGGTGTCTGTGATCTACCATTACACAGAACCAGGTCTGCAACTTCCTGCTCAGTTGGGAAGATGGACAGAGTAATGACAAGAGCCAAGGCTTTGGGATTGGAGCACCCGGCTTGGACTCCTGTTGCTGTCCGTCCGTGGGCTTGTAACTGGCTTGCCGTGGGCTGATCGCAGAAACGTCCCGGGCAGTGAGCAGGTGCCAACTATCTTCCCTGCCATGTTCTGGATCTTTGCTGAAGTATAGCTGTTGGAGCCGTGTGCTGGTGGGACTGGGATCCCAATCTTGACCCTCTCTAGGGCCGTTGCACTTTCTGGTCGTGTCTGGGTGTGTTCACAGGTAGGCAGACTCTTGTCCTTCAGCACCGGAGTTTGCAGTCTCTCTACCCTCCAGGCTAACCTTGGGCAGAGTCTGCGAGAGCTGCTGAATGAGTGCTGCTTTGTCTTCCACTCCTTTCACGGGTAGTCTTGGATTTTGACTGCAAATAAGCAAAAACATTTAGTGACCTATTTTGAGCATAGCTTTAACAACAACAACAAAAGTCTTAAATTGACACTTAAATTGTGTGGTATGATGCATTGTCTTGATTTGTGTATATGTTGTGTTATGTACAAATCAGGGTAAGTATATCCATCTCTTCAAATGTTCATCATTTCTTTGTGCCAAAAGTGTTCACATTCACTTCCGTTTTTTGGGAAAGACCCAGTACAATGTTATTATCTGTATTCCCTTACTGGATGTGGGCTTTGTTATAAGGCATGGATTTTTAAAAAAGATTTGTTTATTTTACTTGAAAGAGTTACACACACAGAAAGAGAGAGACAGAGATGCAGAATCTTCCATCAGCTGGTTTCAGATTTTCCGTGTGAGTGCAGATGCCCTTCCTAGGCCATTATCAGGGAACTAGATTGGAGGTGAAGAGCCAGGAGTTGAGCTGGTACCCAAATGAGATGGTGCCAGCAAATGAGATGGCGCTCAAATGAGATGCTGGTGCCGCATGTAGAGGATTAGCTTGCTTCACTACTGTGCAAGCCCCAAGGCATTTTTTTTGTTTTGTTTTGTTTTTAATTTGGCACAGCCTAGTCTATCCTGACAGACATGAATACCTTAGCTTTCCAACTGTCCTTAATAGTTCATAGACCAAACCCACTCATTCATGTCGTTTGTTCTTCCTTGCTAGCTAGCTGGGCACATTTGGTCATGTGTTGTGGGCCTGGATGAGGGAGAAGGTTGCCCCCCAAGCTCTCAGGAGGGCAGCTCAATGGGCATGTTCTGTTGGACAGTGAGTCTTTGTAGAACTCTGTCTTGGCAGCCAGGAGTTTTGTTCAACTTTGTTTCCATACCATAAACCTGGTGGTGTTGGCCTGGGGAGCACACTGATACTGGGGTGATGACAGAGCTGCTGTTGGTAAGCTTTGAGAGAAACAGCTGTGACGGTGGGGGAGACTCGGGGAAGAGGAGGCATGGCCAAAATCCCAGTATACTGTTGGGCTGTTGATAAATCTCGAGTGATCCTTAAGAGGCTGTGTTCTCTCTGGGCTGGGAAATCGGGTGTTAGAAAAAAAAATTAATTTTTGTTGTTGTTGTTGTTGTTGCAAAAATATCATAGGCCCTTTTGGTGTCTGTAGCTACCAACCAAACATGTGATAGAAAGACCAGATGGGAAATGGTTGGAAAGGTTGCATTTGATGTGTCATCAGCAAGATTTTCATCTTCTGTCCTTGTGGTACTGTCTGGAGAGACCCTCATCACTGTGGGTGATGTAGGTGAGTCAGGGCCGAGTGCTAAGGAGCAGGGAGCAGGCAGGACAACGGGGCTGCCTGTGGTGCTCCCTCTTCCCTTCCTGACTCCTCCCATCTTCCTGCGCTTCACTCTTTGGCTGGAGAAAGTGGGGGTCACAGTGGGCTGGGAGGCATGGGCTATGAGTTGGTAAGCGGCTTAGGGGCTTTCCTGGAGTTCACTGGCTCTTGCTTGATGATGAATGCTATGTTGCAGCTTAAGTTCCTGTGTTTCACAAGCATGTCATCTTTCTGATAGTATTTGCTCCTAGGATTTGAAATTCTTAATGGCCGGTATTGTGGCACAGTGGGCTAAACTGTTGGTTGTGACACTGGTAACCCATGATCTGAGTGTCAGTTCAAGTCCTGGCTGCCCTGCTTCTGATCCAGCTCCCTGCTAATGTGCCTGGAAAAGCAGTGGAGGATGGCCCAAGTGCCTGGACTCCTACCACCCCTGAGGGAGACTTAAATGAAACTCCTGGTTCCTAGTTACGGCTTGGTCCAAACCTGGCTGTTAGGCTATTTAGGAAGTGATCCAGTAGATGGAAGTACTCTTTCAAATAAATAAGAAAATCTTTAAAATATCCTAGATTACTTATTTTTAAACTATTATTTTTTTTGAAAATGTTTATTTGATATGCAGAGTGAGTGAGAGTGAGAATGGGAGAGAGAGAACAGTATCTTGTAGCTGTTGGTTCACTTGCCAGTTGTCTATAATAGCCAGGTTTGAGCCACGTTGAAGTCGAGAGGCAGAAACTCATTCCTGTGAGGGTGGAAGGGGCTCGAGTGCCTGAGCCATTATCTAGTGCCTCCCAGGTGTGTTTGTAGGAAGCCTGTAAGCAAGCAGAAGTGGCATTTGTTCCAAGTCCTGCAGTGTGACAGCTGGAGTGTCCTGGGTGGTGCCTTCACCCCTTGTGCCGTAGCACCCACTTCCATCATGGGCTTTCATCAGGCCTTTAATTTTTAAATTTCATTCAGAATCTCAGGGTTTGTTTGCTTCTTGGATCGTGGGCTCTTCCATACACCCTGTGGCTCTGATTTCTCTTTTTGGGACTTGATCGAGTTTGTGAGTGTTGCTGTCTGCCCTCTGCCTTGTAGGTGCTCAAGGTAGGGGCTAACACTGTGGCGTAGTGGGTTAGGTCTCTGCCTGCATCGCTGGTGTTCCAAGTGGGCACTAGTTTGAGACCTGACTGCTCCACTTCCCATCCAGCTCCCAGCTGTCCCTGTGCCTGGGACAGCAGCAGAGGATGGCCCACATGCTTGGGCCCCTGTGCCCACATAAGAGATTTGGCAGAAGCTCCTGGCTCTTGGCTTCAGAGTGTCTCAGCCTTGGCCATTGTGGCTATATGGGGAGTGAACCAGTGGGTGGAAGATTTTTCTTTATCTTTCTCCTTCCTTCCCCCACACCACTCCCCATCTCTCTCTTATCTATTTAGCTCTTTCAAATAAAAACACAGTCTTTAAAGATGAAAGCAGTGGGAATGCTGGGAAGAGAGGCCAGGGAGTTGAATCCTTCTAGACTTTGTACTCGCTGGATCTCCTGGTTGTCAGGCACAAACGGTAGTTGCCTTGAGGAGTGTTCCGTTGTCACATTAGTGACAGCAGAGACTCTGCTGATGTGGAGGAGGGAGTGAAGCTGGGATGTGTCACATGTCTTGCCAGTGGGACAACCTTGGGTGGGTGACCAAGATTCCTCTCTCTCTCATGTCCCCTTCATCTTGTGGAGGATGGCCTCTGGAGTCCTGCGGAGGGCACCTGGCAATGTGGTTCTCTTCTGAGTGTCCTGGTAAAGCAGACGTAAAGCAGACTTGGCATGAGGTCCACTGGGAGTCCAGGGGCCCAGAGTCAGATAGGTGGCACCTGCAGTCAGCCTGAATCTCTTACTAATGCGTCACGGCCACTGGGATATAGCCCTGAGTATGCGCCAGGCTGGGCAGAGCACCTGACAGCAGCATTTTGAGAGGGCAGCTAGTCCTATCTGCATTTTACAGATGAGACAACTGAGATCTGGAAAAGCCCAGTCACTTGGCATGGGACCACCCATGTGATTACATGGGAGAGCTGGAATTCCATGTCCTGGGCTGTCTGCAGCACTGTGGTCCTCCTGAGCTGCTTTTCATGGTGTAAATTGTTGCTTGTTTTGTGTCAGGTGGGCAGCCACCTCCAAGCCTTTGTTCCATTGTGGAGGGGAGAAGTCTTCATTTTCTTTCTTAGTCACTGAAAGTAGGAGTCCCTGTTAGCAGGGTCTGAGTGGTTCTTGTAGCTTGTTGTCTAAAACCTCAGGGCCCTGGAGACCCTTATGTTGCCTGTCTTCTCTCTCCTGTGTCTTGGAAGCCTGTCTGATTGGGGATGAGCAGAGAGGCAGGACTTGTTGAGCCTTGGGCCAACCAGGAGGCTGAGGCTGGAAGAGTCCAAGGTATTCATCTTCCTGGTTCTTCTCCCTTAAGCTTTGAGTTGTGGTTCAGATTGAAGGGCATGTTTGGGGGAAACGTGGCTCAGAGACTCACGGCCAGGTAATTGGTTGTCCCAGCCTCGGGCCAGGATGCTGTGGAAATGGATGAATTGCAGTCTTGAGCTAAGAGTCTGGGATGGGAAAATGATGATGATGATGATGTGTGTGTGTACTTGCACAGAGATTCACCTGCGTGTATACACCCAGGCGCTTCCTTCTCCCCCGGGACTTGTTGTATTGGGAATCTCAGCTTTCCTTACTCCTTCCTGATGGAGGAAAACTGTGACGCTTGTGGCTGAGCGTCCGGATTTAGTTGCAGGGATATTGGAACTGCACATTCTTCATGGCCGAGACCTGTCTAATGAAAGATTCCTTCCACCCCAGCTGCTTTCTCTTCCCCTGTGCACCCCCAATCCCATCACTGCCGTAGCACAAGGTCACTTCAGTTTTAAATAAGAGTCCTGCACACATGTTCAGGTTTCCTTTAGAGCCAGAGGAACAAAGCTCCTCCCCCAGACCCCTCATTAAGGGGATCAGTTCCGTGCCCCCACCTCTGCACCACCTCCCCTCCGCTCCTCTCTGAGTTTACACAGAACCCAATTTTTCAGTCTCCTGGGTGTCTGTTTTTTCTCTGTTTCTGAAGAAATAAGAGCCGGGTAGAACAGGGAAGACCAACAAAGGAGATTTAACAGGAAAAAGAAAAAGAAAAAAAAAAGTCTCTCAACCATTCTCGAGATAAAGCAAGACTTATTAAAAACACTTGGAGGGGAGGGGAGCGCAGAAGCCACCCCCTCCTCGGCCCTCTTTCTGCAGCTGAAGAAGTGCTTTAAGAAAACGCACCATTGTTAAAACTTTTTTTTTTCCTCCTTGATGGATTTATTTATAAGGTAGAGAAATATTTTCCCCATAATTGGGTAACTCTTAATAGTAGCAATTGCATATTTATCAGTGTGAGGGGCTGTTATTAATGTAACTGTCAGGCCCAAACACATTTCTGCATTAAATCCATTTAGTATGTGCATTATTCGGGCTCGAATGTCACCGGGACATCAAAGCCCTGTAGGCATGGAGAGCTCAGTGCCCTGCTGAGGCTGCCGAACAGGCCTTGATCAATAAATGTAACATGTTAATGCAGAGCAAATAGAATAAAAGATTTCTTTGACAAGACATGAAAAATCACCTTGTGGCAGCTGGCATGTGATGTCGTTTCCGGGGAGAGACTAGCAAAGTTGATCTGACAAGTAAAGAGGAGAGATGATGGTTGTAAGGTGCTTTTGTTTCAAACTTCTTTCTTGACCTGTCAGGTTTTGAAGGCGCCTCAATGGCTCTTTTTTGTCATGTGAAAATTGTAGTCTTAGGTAGTTATGAAGCAGTTATCTCTTCTCAAATTGTGAATGCTGCTGTTTAATTGATTCACTTAGCATTTGAAACTGTCACGCATTAATAATTGCAAAATCCTGTAGATACTGCGCGAATGTGTCATGCTTAAATGTGTAGTTATCAGAAAATTAATATCCTTAATGAACCGGTGCTTTCAAACTAACATTGCATGAAATCTCTTTTGCCCTTTCATTTGCTGGAGCCACATCCGCCCGTTTGCCGAGAATCACCTCTCGACAGTTTGCTTTCTTGATGCCCGACAAATGCCAGCTTTGCTGTGGGTACATCGCGTGCTCAATGACAATAAATACAGTAATTATACTGGAGTTAGTAATTAACATAATTGTAGTCAATTACGACAAATACAGTGCAGAGCTAAATAAATGAGAGGGGAGAAATTAGCAAGCTAATTGATTTATCTTTACTTGGCTTCCTATTATAATTGGCAGGGCTGTTTTTCTCTGGGATGGGGGGGGCTGGAGGTGGGAGAAGGAGAGAAAGATCTCCCCACCCAGATTGTTTACAAATAACTGATTTTGTTTTGAAGTGGTTTTATCTTTCGACTTCTGACACTTCACCCCCTACTTTGCTTCCGAGGGGCGAAAAGGGGGAGAAAAGCGAGCGAGCCAGCATTTCCGTGCCAGCGGAACAGGAACATTTTGTTAATTGAGTCGCATCAGGTCCACGGCTGAAGCAAAGGCGAGACAGGATTTAGCTTTCGCCACGTCTTGAGGAGTTGTAATTGTTCCTTCTCAGCTATTGCTCTGGTAAAGGAAAAGTGCTCGTGTGGCGCGTGCTGTGTGTGTTCCAGGTTGGCATCACCAGGGAGGTGCTTCACGGGGTGGTGCATGCCTGCCACTTTGCCCATCTGTGTGCAGTTGCCTTAGTGTAAGAAGGGGGCACCTCATACCTGGTTCGGTCCCCTTGGTGTAGCTCAAGAAAGAGATAAGAGGAAGTGAGTGGACGATGTTTGCAGAAGGCAGGGCAGGGGCTGTGGCCTCGACCACCTGCCCACTTGCCCTTCTTTGCCACATGTTAGGGCCGCCCGCAGGGCCTTGGGTGGCAGGGGCTGAGGGGGTGGGGGTAGGGGAGCTGGGCTGGCGTGCTCCTGAGGCTGCCAGTAAAGTTGTTCTTAGGGTCTCGCCCCCATTTGTTTGGAGCCTGCTTGTTCTGCGCTGCCTGCAGCCCTGGTTAATGGTGTTTATCATGAGTTTCTGTTCTTTGTTCACCCTTTTCAACGTGACTGCTGTTCATGTGCTCAAGCAGAAAGCCGTGCATGTTCGGAGACGTGGGGTCACGTCGCAGCCCTGTTTTTTCTCACAAGTTTTAGAAACAGCATCACCCTTCCCTCCCCACTTTTCCTCTTGACGCGGTGTAGGGGCTAGTGGCCAGAGCTGCTTTTTTTTTTTTTTTAAGGGTCGGTTGCTGGAAATCTCTGGCAAGGTTAAAATTCATGGCTTTCAGGATGTGACAGTGACATACTGGTTTCTGTGTTTGAAAGATGCAGTGTCTCTCCTCAACCTTGTCAAGCAGCTTCCTGGGCTGTCTGTGGCTTCAGCTGCTTTAGCAGAATAAAAATTTGCCGAGCTCTTTTTCCTCAGGCTTGTTTGGGATGGGTCTCCAGTCTGACACGAAGGGAGTCAGAGGCAACAGCGTGAACTCTGCATATCGTGCGTGTGATCCTGCGTGCGCTCGCGTGGTATTCTGTTTCCCAGCTGTGTTACGATGCTGTTTGTCCTGGAGAGTGGCTAGAGGCACTCGGACCCTACCCGATGTGGCCATGGCTTCGTGCACGTTTCACTTGGAAATCAATTTCTGAGTTGAAATATTTATAGAGCCAGAGTCATTTGAATTATTTAAAGTTTACAGGCACGTGGTCTTGCTGATGAGGTCTCAGATTATTTTAGCAAGCGTATGGGTCTGTTTGAGGGGAAAAGGCTTTAGCATTTTGAGCGAGTAAATGACCTTAGGAACTTGAGCCTGATGGAGTTTGCTAAAGGCTGTTGGGAGGGAAATCAGATGCTTTTGTCCCTCTGGTCCCCTAAATAAAAGGTACATGTTGCCGAGTTCCTCCAAAAAGGGCAGCCTTCTTTGGACGGACACCTGCAGGAGGCAGCGAGTGGAGCTGGGCCAGAAAGCAAGCACGTGCAGAAAGCTCCCTGGCCGTGAGCTCCGTGGCAGCGTGCCTTCGGGGTGCTTGGCTCTCTGCAGACTCTGCCCCGCGCCTGAGTTTCACAGTCTGTCTTTTTTTTTCTTTCTTGAGGCTCTCTTGGTTTGCACAGCAGAAGTGAGTGGCAGGGGGAGACAGGAGGATGGCAGAGGAAGACTCTGCTCACTTCAGTGGTTTGGAAATGAAAGCTACACTAATCAGAGCTGGCATGATTTTGTCCTTGTGCTGCCGGAGATGTAAGAGCACAGGGGATCATTTTGCTGGGTTCTTTGTTAATAAATTGCTGGATGCTCCAGCCCAAGATTCTTGTCTGTCTTATGTGGACACTCCTTTAGGGAGCCTAATGTGTACGTTTTGACATGTGCGGCTCCTCAGAAATGTTTTTTTTTAAAGATTTATTTTATTTTCATTTCAAAGTCAGATATACAGAGAGGAGGAGATACAGAGAGGAAGATCTTCTGTCTGATGATTCACTCCGCAAGTGAGCGCCAATGGCTGGTGTTGTGCCGATCTGAAGCCAGGATCCAGGAACCTCTTCCAGGTCTCCCACACTGGTGCAGGAACCCAAAGCTCTGAGCTGTCCTCGATTGCTTTCCCAGGCCACAAACAGGGAGCTGGATGGGAAGCAGGGCTGCTGGGGTTAGAAGCGGCACGCATATGGGATCCTGGTGCATTCAAAACGAGGACTTGAGCTGCTAGGCCACCATGACGGGCCCCTTCCTGGACTCCTGGGACATGAACCAGTGTCCATATGGGATCAAGGGATGGATTTAGCTAGTAGACTGTTGCACCAGGCCCTATCCTCCAATCTTATGTGGCAAACTTAAATGCCATGGAGATTCCATAGAGAAAAGAGGAAACTTGGGTCTTTCAGGATCATGAAAGAGGGGCCAGTTCCCCTCCCTACCTTCCAAGGCTGTTGCTATTTTGTTATCTTCTCAAGCCTGTGTTTGATCTGCAGATAGTGGAGACCTTATGTTCAGTATTAGTATTTTGGGAGTTTGTTGGAAACCAGGTGGGGTTAACTCTTGGCGACCCGTTCCTTTATGGACTTTGACACTTTCTGGTTCTACCGTGTGTATTATTTTGGACCTATTGCCACTGTGTTTCTGGACAGCTCTCAGGAAACCCAAGATTCCATTTTTTCATCAGTTTCATCCAAGGCTATTGCCCTCCTCCTCGTTCCCTCACTTCTCTGGGCATCTGGGTTGCAGAAGAGGTGGATTATTTAAAGGCACATGATTTGTTGTTGTTATTTTACATTTCTGTTCATTTAAAAACTTTTTCCTGATATGATTCTGTTGGCTCTGGGATTTCTCCTCCCACCCTCCCTTCCCACCCCGCATCACTGATTTCTCCTCTATGTTATAACAGTAGTATAGTCCCTGAACAGTAGTCACACGTCCCCCATTCTTCTGTTTAAGTGTATCTTGACGTTATAGGTATAGACAATGGTAGAAAGTCCAGCATTCTATTGTCAAGATGTATTTAACAATTCCAGCGGGAATTCTTCTTTTATTGGGGAATAGAGATGCACATTGCAGTGTATCTTCACTTTTGGTAAGCTGGTCTCCATTATGCAGTTCCTCAAGATGAATCTATCTACACACGTGTTTAACTATATATCTGTTGATCTTGTTTGCATGAAGTTGAAGACACATGATTTATAAGTCACTAAGTGTTACATTATGCTCAAGTACTGTTGTCTCAAATATTTTTGCTTTGAAACGAGCAAGTAAACTTTGCCTGGTCTGAAACCCACAATGATTACCAGAAAGCAACTGGTTGACCTGGATGACCTGGTGGAAAAGTGAAGAGATGGTAAGACAGCTTTCCTAAGGATGGGCTGACAGCCTTTGCTCGTTCCCAAGTCATTTAATATCCAGGTGGGTGATACTGGAACTTACCTGTCAGGGTGGTAAAGATCAAGCAAATGGTAAAAACAGCTTGTTCCTGTGAAAGATATAGCAGAGGGAGTGCATATTGTAAGAGTAATTTATGTCTTTTCTAATTCACTTGTTGGTTTCTGAGCAGGAGTATCTTAGGGAGTACCACTTGGAGCCCTGTGATAGTTGTTGTTTATAGGCTTGTTTTTGCAAGGTCATAGCTTGGCGGAGTCTACCTCCTTCAAGGCTGAAGGTGGCAAGGCCTTAGGGCTAAGTGGGCAGGTTTCCCTTGGACAAGGACAACTAGGAGGCCAACATTTCCCCATAAAGTTATGCTATACATGAAGGTGTTTTGGGGGGGGCAGTCTTCATTAGAGTAAAGTACACATTATTATTAGCACTGATTGGATACACAAGGGCCAGCGTTGTAGCACAGCTGATTACATTGCTGCCTACAATTTTGGCATCCTCTATGGGCTCCTGCTTTTGTCCTGGCTGTTTCACTTCCAATCTAGCTCCCTGCTAATGATCCGAGAAAGCATCAGATGATGGCTCAAGTACTTGGGAAACCTGTAAGAAGCTTCTAGTTCATGGTTTCAGTCAGGCTGAACCCTGGCCATGATGTGGTCAAATGGAGAATAAACTAACAAATGGAAGATCTTCGCCTGCCTGCCTCTCTCTCTCTTTCTAACTCTGACTTCCAAACAAGTAAGTAAACAAACCTTGATAGAAAAAAATATATATAATCACAGCATCTTTTTAAAAAGAAAACCGAATGCTACGTGTGAAACCAATGCTTATGTAAGTCTGAGTCACTTTTGGAATCCACTTGTATCTCTGAGTTGACATGTTAGTAGTTGACACTGGGAGGTGAGTGTTGGGAGGAAATTCTGTATGCATGTGCTGTGAGGGACTCAGCTCTTCTGCCTTGAGCTTGAGGAGCCGCGGTTGTCACAGCCCAAGAGCAAATGAGGGGCCGGCACATTGGCTCAACTGGTTTATCTTCCACTTCCAAGTGCTCGTGCTTGTATCCTTACATAGGCACCGGTTCTAATCCCAGCTGCTCTGCTTCCCCTCCAGCTCCCTGCTTGTGGCCTGGGAAAGCAGTTGAGGATGCCCCAAAGCCTTGGGACCCTGCACCCAATTGGGAGACCCGGAAGAAACTCCTGACTCCTGGCTTTGGATTGGTTCAGCTCTGGTTGTTGTGGCCACTTGGAGAGTGAACTAACAGATGGAAGATTTTTCTGTCTCTCCTTCTCTCTGCAAATCTGTATTTCTAATAAAAATAAGTATTAAAAAAATTATTCGAAAGTGCAAATCTAAAGGAAGTCTAAACCCTGCTCTGTGTGTCCTTGTAAGGAGCATGTGACTAATACTGTATCTGGATTACAGCATCTGATTTTTTTACCTAAAAGTTTGCATTTTATGCCATTTCTGATTTCACTGTTTTTTTAAAGGCTTATCTATTTGAAGAGTAGAGTGACACAGAAAGAGGGAGAGAATATAACAAAACAAAACAAAACAAAAAAGGTGAGCGTGATTAGTCGTCTTTCCCTGGTGCCTCCGGCCCAAGCCAAAGTAACGACCCAGGAATGCCAACCAGATCCCTGTACTGGGGTTAGGGACTTGAGGACTTGAGCTGTCATCTGTTCCCTTCTAGAAGCATTTCACCAGGACTTAAGAAAAATACTCCAATATGCAATACAGGTGCTCCAAGAAGCAGCTCAGTGCTGTCCCGTGCCTGTCCCTAATCATCTGGGAGCTGAGCAGTTCGTTGTAACCAGCCCGGTCTGTGCCTCTTCCCAGAAGATAATTGTAAAAGTCACATCTAGGCAGTCCCCAGCAAGATGGAATGTACAGATATGCCATTGACTTAGTATCAGAAGAAGACTGTGTGTCCAGGTATACACTGGTAGGTGATGGAGCAGGTGAGGAAATGGAAGAGGGGGTAGACAGGGGCTGCATAATCTAGAAAATGTTTTTGATTGATCGATTTTCTAAGATTTTTTTATTTATACGAAAGAAAGAGAGTTTGACTATGCCAGAGCCGGGGAGCTCAGTCTGGGCCACTTGGGCCATCTGCTGCTGCTTTCCCAGGGACATGAAGAGCTTGGATGGGAAGTGAAGCAGCCTTTCCTTGAACTGATGCTCATATGGGATGCTAGCACTGCAGCTGATGACTTAACCTGCTGCAACACAGCTACATCCCTATAAAGAGCCTGCTGTGGATTCGATGTATCACTTCAGTGAAGAAATTTCTGTTTTTTTAAAAAATATTTTCTTTATTTTTTATTTGAAAGATTCACAGAGAGAAGGCCAGACAGAGAGAAAGATCTTCTGTCTGCTGGTTCATTCCCCAAGTGATTGCAATGGCAAGAGCTGAACTGAACTGAAGCCAGGAGCTTCTTCCAGGGTTTCCTGCATGGGTGCAGGGTCCCAAGGCCTTGGGCTGTCTTTGACTGCTTTCCCAGGCCACAAGCAGGGAGCTGGATGGGAAGTGAAAACATCTGGGATATTCAGCTACTAGGCTATCGCGCCAGGCCCAGAAATTTCTGTTTCTGTGTGAAAGCTATTTTGAGCCAGTGCTTCCCTGAGCTGTTTGTATAGTGCTGAGCCTCCCGTGCTCGAGCCCTTCTGCCTCCAGTGTGGACCAGATAGCTGTGCAGACATACTGTCTCCCAGCAGGTGCTGCACGGGCTCATTGAATCTGCCTAACTTGGTGAGGGTTTCATTCCGCTTTTACAGATAGGGAAATTGAGGCTTAGAGGCATCCTGCAACTTACCCAGTGTGCCACAGTGAGTGAGAGGGCAGGGATGTTCTGTTAGCATAGGGCTTGTCTTCATCTGTGATACCTTTTGCTGTGCTTATACAACCCCAGCTGGTCCAAGGAGACCTTACAAGTAGTTTGGTTTAATCCTGTGGTTTTCAAAGTTACTTTTTTTTCCCCTAGCTGCAGCATCGTAGCTAAACAAAGCTTTTATGTAGAAAGACTATGGAATAAAAATGTGTTAATATATGCTGTTTAAAAAGTGAGTCACTAGGCCTGGCATAGTAGCCTAGCAGCTGGGGTCCTTGCCTTGCACACGCCAGGATCTCATATGGGCACCATTTCTTGTCCTGGTGACCCCGCTTCCCATCCAGCTCCCTGCTTGTGGCCTGGGAAAGCAGTGGAGGACGACCCAAAGCCTTGGGACCTTGTATCTGCATGGAAGTTCTGGAAAAAGCTCCTGGCTTTGGATTGGCTCAGCACCAGCTGCTGCAGTCACTTAGGGAATGAATCATCGGATGGAGGATCTTCCTTTCTGTCTCTCATCCTCTCTATATATCTGACTTTCCAGTAAAAAAATGAATAATCTTAAAAGAAAAAGTGAGTCACGCAAAGCATTGATGCTATTTAGGTAAACACTGGAATGCATATTGAAGTTAGTGGTAAAATACAGTTTCATATTGGCCATGGTGACATGATTATTCCTGCATTTAACAATATCTGGATGTTAATGTGCTCAATTCAGTAGTTGCAAATGAAATTCCGCCCCTCCACCCCTTAAACTTCATCTTACAATATTAGGATGTTCTTTAAATAGCTATATTAAAAAAACTGTTTTGAAATCTGTACAATGTCAGTTAACCTGGCAGCACAATATATTGTGGTATTTTCCAGAAGTTTGATTTAAGAGTGTGAACTGCTTTTCAAGTATCCTTTTCTTTTTAAAGACTTATTTATGTTTATTGGAAGGGCAGATCAGATTTATGGAGAGGAGGAGAGACAGAAAGATCTTCTGTCCGCTGGTTCACTCTCCAAATGGTTGCAATGATGCAACAAACCAATCTGAAGCCAGGAGCCAGAGCCTCTTCTGGTTCTCCCACACGGGTGCAGGGTCCCAAGGCTTTGGGGCATCCTCGACTGCTTTCCCAGACCACAAGCAGGGAGCCAGATGGAAAGTAGAGCAGCTGGAACACAAACTGGTGACTGAATGGGATCCAGTGCTTGCAAGATGTGTGTTTAATCATTGAGCCATTCATTCTGTCAGGCCCTTCTAGTATCTTTTAGGGGCTGTTGTTGTGGCACAGCGAGTTAAGCTGCCATTTGTGAGATGGAATTCAATATCTGAGTGATTGTTGGCTCACATCCCACTGCTCTGCTTCTGATCCAGCTCCCCACAAATGAGCCTCGGAAGGCAGCTGATGGCCCAAGCTCCTGGTTCCCTGCCATCCATGTGGGAGATTACAATGCTTCTGGCTTTGGCCTTAGGGGCCATGTGGGGAGTGATTGAGCAAATAGAAGATCTGATCAACCTCACCCTTGCTAATACTCTGCCTGTCAAATGAATCTTTTTGGAAAGCAGTGTCCGGTGCTTTCACAAAGTACATCGAGGCCCACAGAGCTCCGATAGCATCCTGGTGCTGGGAAATAGGGAGTTCAGCCAAAGGAATTTTTATTTAAAATAGCTTGCAATGTCCTTCACTTTTTTTTGTGTATATTATTATAGCGCGTTAACTAAAAAAATTAAACAATATAGGAAAAAAATTAAAGAAATTAAAAATAATTCACCACTTTATCATTGAGCAACAAATTCTTATGTTTGGATATGTGCAATTTTTTTTTTTTTTTTTTTTTTTTTTTACAAAATTGGAAGCAATCTGCACAAAGGGTCTGCTATCCTATTTTATATTTTGGATATCATCTTTCTTGGATACAGTTTCTCTCTGTGATTTTACAGTATTTTTTCACAGATGTGCTATAATCTAGTTATTATTGTTAATGGACCTACGTAAATGCCATTATAAATAAGAGATGAGGTGACCAACATGTTTGCTGGTATTTCACTGTTATCTTCATTTTGTATGCTAACTTCCCACAGGGTGAAGTTACTGGGGTCAAGGTTATTAGAACAAAGATCTTCTTCCCATGAAACCCCTGTAAGAGACAAGATGCATCTTTCCTGACCCAGTACTGTATTCTTGCTTTGGGACCCTGTAACAACTCAGACATGAAGCTGAGACAAGTAGGCAGATTATAGAACACAAGGTTTTGTGATGTGGGAACCTCCAGAAGAGAGTCACACCAGTCAGACCATGTGCTGTGCTGTGCTGGGTGTGATGGAGAAGTGGGCAGGCGGGCATTAGCATGATGGATGCAAAGCGTGGTTGGGTGGTGATGAACCAGGGTCGTTCTGCAGACTTGAAGAAAGGCTTGGCTGTCTACAAGGTGCTGTGTGTGCTTCCCCCCTCCCCGCCCCCACGTGGCTGGTCCTCCACACCCCTGAGAAGAGTCCTGGGTTTGTAGGTTGATCCTTCCCTGGCGGAGATGGAGTGTCATCAGAAGGGGGAAGACTCCATTGGTGCATTCCTGCAGGCGTCTGCCCCTGCCCACGCAGCTGAAAACTTGGGGATCTGTGACAGACCTCGAGGGGAGGCCTGCTGGCCACTGCTGGGACACCCAAGGCTTTCTCTGGCCAGGCCTTTGCCCAAGGTGGGGCCGCAGCAGGGCAGGTGTTGGGAGGAGGTGCCCTGCCAGGCTGCCAGGGCGGGAAAGGAGGTGGAGGCAGGCACCCAACCAGTTTTCAGCTTTCCCTTTGCAGATCCAACCTTTTAAGCATACCTACATTTACCTGCAGTGGCAATCGTTTTGCATTTTAATGACAAATCAAGTACGCTAACTTGCATTTGAAACGAAAGTGCCTTAAATGTCTCTGGCTGTCAGAATGAGATGTTAGAAGCTTGATGAAAAGCGAACAAAGAAGACAAAGTATGAAGCCTGGATACAGTGCGAAATGAAATAAAACCTTGTATGGCCTGTCAGGGGTGTCAGTTGATATTCATATCTAAAGCACATTATAGCATTACTTTGCAGCTCATAGCTTACTCATCTGTCTTTTTTAATTCATCACATTGGAGCCCACATCTTTTAAGTCTCGTGTGTCAACAATGGGAGAAATCTGTTAATTGACAAATGAGTGTCACAAATGTGAATTGGTGCCTTTACATCAGCGGCAGGTGTAGTCTCTTTTGTTTTTTGTTGGATCTATTATTGGCATAAGCCAGTGTAAGACATCTGTCTTTGTCGGAATGAGAAATGACAGGCCTTCTTGGCTGTCATTGTCTTAGTGCGTGCTCATTCTGTGAGATACTGTATAAAGATAAAATGTCAGTTAAAAGAATATGAAAAACTATCTAGAGGAAGTCCTTAAATTACTCAGAGAGGGGATCCGGGAATTGGGGCTGGAATTGAAATTCGAGTGTTTCAGTTTTTATCTATCACACCTATTTAAAAATAATATTTCCTGAGGAGCAGGATGAGGTTACCCGGCATTTAGGGAAATGTTATGTTGTACCAGTATAATTAGCTTTATAAGGTGGGGAAAAAATCTAGCTTTGCAAGATATGAATCTATTTATTATAAGGTCATCTCCCAGACTAGCACAGAATTGTCTCAATCTAAACATTCCAGGTAGGATGGTGGGCGTTGATTTGCATGCATTTTGAGATATGAAAATTGTTCCCCTCCAATTTCTTTTTCAGTTACATTCCTATCTGAGACTGATCAGAAGTATAATGAAGTGAAAAGCTGGGGTTGTGGAGTGATAAGACAATTAGTGGGGAGAAGGTGGTGAGACCACAGAGCTCCTGGTGGGTTTAGAGACATGGCACATTCTGTACACCCAAGATGGAATGCTCTTACACCCTGTTCTGTCTGCTTCCTGGGGTGCTGGGGAGTCCACGCTCAGGGGTGATGGGGGCAGACTGACGTCCGTGGGCCACTGCCTGGAGATCTTGAGCATGAGGGCATCCCCTGGGACTCTTGTTCAAGTGCAGGGTCTGATTCAGTATGTGTGGGGTTGGGGCTCAGGATTCTCTGGTGCTGCCGACCCAACTGGAGGTTCAAGGTCAGTTCATTCTCCTCATCTGAGGGGCTCCTGTAGGACAGTTTTTGGATGTTGGGGGTAGACCTGACCTTCTGTTTTTAAATGTTTATTAGGGCCAGTGTAATGCGACATGGCTAAGCTTCTATCGGGGCTGGTTTTGAGTTCTGACTGCTCCACGTCTGATCCAGCTCCCTGCTAATGTGCTTGGGAGGCCTTCGGAAAATGTTCCCAGGAATTGAGTTCCTGCTATACATGTGGGAGACCTGGGTGGAGTTCCTGCCTTCTTGACCCAGGGTTAGCTGTTGCAGTCATTTCTCTTGGGGTGTGTGTGTGTGTGTTTCTCTGTTGCTCTATGTTTAAAATAAGTAAGTACATCTAAAAAAAAATGTTTATGTGCAAGTCAGAAGGATGCAAAAAGAGATCTACCTTCTATCTTACTGATTGACTCCCAAAGTGCCTGCATGAGCTATGGCTGGACCAGGCCAAAGCCAGGAAAATAGAACGCTACCCAAGTCTCCTTTATTGGTGATAGAGACCCAATTATATGAGCCACCATCTGTCCAGGGTACACACCAGCAGAAGCCCAGTAGCCAGGCCTTGAACCAGTGCACTGATATGGAATGCCGGTGTCCTGAATAACAATTAAACTGCTGTGCCTAGAATGTCCTGAATGGTTTGAGCATTAAGAAATTATTTCCTCGATAGAAATGTTATCAGTATTCTTGGAAGAACTCCAGGTCCATTGCTTTTTCTCTAGCTCTGAATGATGGTGAGTTGGTGGAAAAAGACCGCTCATCCAAGTCCAAAGTATAGGGATTGCTTCTCCGTGTGTGTGTGTACGTATGCGTGCTGTGTGGTGACAGGGTATGTGCTGATGTATGCGTGTGCAGAAGTCATATGGTTTGTGTACATTTGAGTCACATGTCTGGAAGATAGGTGTGTTGCCAGTCTGGGTGTGTACTAGTTGTAAGCTGAAGGCACATGATTTGGGTCAGCCTTATGGCAAACACAATGAGACAGAAGGGAGCCTGCCTGTGGGAGCACTGGCACTCACTGGCTGGTCCTTGCATTGATTAGCAGATCCACGGGACCTGTGTGGGGACTGAGAGCTGCTAGGAGGCTCTGTTACTGGGGCTACCCCTGGAGTCCTTTGGTGTCACTCATCTTTGGTGAATACATTTGCCTCCAAGGTTGCTCCTGGCACAGCACGGCAGCAGCTGACTGCTGTGTTTATTTTGGGGCGAAGTGAAACCATGCTGCTGGGAGCTGGGGAGTCCTACCACTGTCATTGCAGGAGCGCTGTGGTGTGGACTGGGAGTCTCCAGGCCAGGCTGTCTCCTATGTCTGCTTTTGCGTCCAGCTGGAATTGTGGCTCTGCATGTCAAAGCCACCTCTTTTCATGTGAACGAATAATGAGCTCCTGAGCAAGCAGGATGAAGGGAGCTGTTTCCTCCAGGCCTTCTGCTCCGTGCCCCCAGCCCTTACCTTCAGGAATGCAGTTAGTGCACGTTGGGAGAGGCCCATCTTTTGCTCTCTGGGGAGGAGTGTTACAAGAAGGAGTTGGTCAGGGGGCAGAGAATGTGTGTATATGTCCTTGCACGCGTCCCGTTCAGGGCTGTGCATCCATCTTGTGTTTATCCATACACACGTACACAGCAAGGCAGACCCACACCCAGCCGCACACCATGGACCGGGCACATCTGAATGTTGTGGCGCCTGCCCTCTCGTGACTTCTCAAGGCCCAGCTGTCATGGAGAAGCCAAAAAAGACAACAATTTATTGGGTAGTATTTAGAAACATGTCGGTGGTAACGACTGCAGCTCTGATTTCCATTAACACCCACTAAATTTAGGCTAATGTGGTGCTTTGTGGACCTGTTGAGCATGCTTGGCATCACACTGCAAACATCTGATGTGGCCACGGGTAAGAAAAAGAAAATGAAAAAAGCGGTCAGGGCCTACTGTGTGCTTGCTGGCCTCCCCCTCCCCCACACTGGTGCACAGCGGTTGTTTCCCCCATGAGATGCAGAAGCTTTGGGAGTCTCTGTTGGGGCTTTAGAAAATGACCTTTCCATCGTGGAGAGCAACGTGAACATTCTAGCATCCATTCTGACTTAATGAAATCCTAGTTTAGAGTTCATAATTCATCATTTTTCACACCCTGCTCACCCCCTTTCCTGGCTGTTTGGGTGAAAACAGCTGGGAAGTGCAGCGTTTTATGATTAAGGCACTAAAAGATTAGCCGTAGGCACTGCCCATCGATGGGGGCTACAGAATTCAGGCTGCTGACAGCAGATCTGTTTTGAATCGGACTCAGATTAAAGTGAGTGAAAATCATTTGGGGGCTGAGGGCTTGAAAGGTCACACATGTAATGAATTGTGGGTGCTTGCCTGGCTTCCCTGGTGAGAACCGTAAGCAATTATTAAATGCCGTTGTGCATCAGGCAGAGTTGGTTCTTGGTGACTTTGAAGCTTTCCAGGACTGAGCTAGGGAGAGTGCAAAGGTAATCAGAGGGCACTTGATGGGAGAGGATGTGGGGGCTGCTGCCTTGCTGGACGGGGAGGGTTTTGTTGCCTTCTCATCATGAGTTTTATGCTGCATCTGTAGCACAGCAGAATGAGCGCTTCTGGGATGCACGTAGATCTGGGATGTGTCAAGCTGGATGGTACCTTTTCCTCTGCCTTGGTCAGCTCCCTCCTTTGCTCCCTGCTTTCTCTGGGTGCTGTGGCCATTGTAGTTTCACTTTGGCCCTGGGCTGTTCTGCCAGTGTCCTCAAGCTTCCGTGCACAACTTCCTCTTCATCAGTTGGTCCCATCTTGGTTTGCTCTGGCTAGCAGTGCAGCCATCAGGGGCTGAACAAAGATCTGAGGCTCCTTCTCTCCTGAAGGTGATGGGGCTTGGCTGAGGGAGGCAGTTCCCTACACCTGCACCTCATGCAGTAGGGGTAGTCCTGTGGACAGATCCCGAGAAGTGCCTTTACCACAGATGGGCAGCGCCCTTGGCTGTGTTAGTCCCTAACATGTGTGACGCAGATCTCCCACTTTTTCACTATCCTCTCTTCCTTGGAGCTTCTGGGAAATCCTGGAATTACTCTCCAAAAAGAAAAGGACAAACAACAAATCTCCAAAACCAAAGCCCAACACTTGAATAAATTTAGGTAGTGGATGATTGGATTGGTGTCAGTGACTTGATTGACGTGTCTACTTGTCACCAAATATTTCCTATGTGCTCACTGGGATGGGGATGGGAGGGCTAGGCATGAAAGAAGTGAAGTGGCTCATGCTAGCAGAGGAGGAGTCATTACAAACTGGGGACTGCAGTCCAGCAAAGGCACCAAGGTGCCACCCCTCCTGGGGTGGTGGTGTGTCTCAAAAGATGAGTAGATGAAGCCTTTTGTGAAGGTGAGGAGAGGAAAGTGTGAACTATGGCAGGGAAGGGTGTGACCACCGGTGCCAAGACTTGGCTTGTTCCAGCACGTACCTTCCTTCCTGCTTTCTTCCTTCTTTCTTTCCCTTCTATCCTCCTTCCCCCTCTCCTTTCCTTCCTTCATATGTCTCTTTCAAGGTTATTTATTTGAAAATCAGACAAATAAAAAAAAAGAAGAGAACAAATTTAAAAATAATAGAGACAGAGAGAGAGAGAGAGAGAGAGAGAGAAATGTAGAGAGCTATTTCTTCCTCTGGTTCACTCCCCAAATGGCCACAAAGGCTGGGATTGGATCAGACGGAGGTCAAGAGCCATGAGCTTCTTCCAGGTCTTGCCTGTGGGTGTAGGGGTCCAGCTTCCACTGGTTTCCCAGACACATTAGCAGGGGAGCTGGATTGTAAGTGGAGCAACCAGGACATGAACTGGTGCCCATATGGGATGCTGGCGTCACAGGTGGCGGGTGGCACAGTGCTTCCACCTCACTTCTCCGCTTCTTGTTGCTTGACCAGGGTGATGCTCGCTTCTAGTAGTTTCTGGCTTGTTCGGTATATACACATTGTCTAAATTGGTAGGTCAATTGTACTTGAGACTTCATGTGGCAAGGACCTTGTCCTGTCTCCTATTCTTCCCCTTCCTTTTATTTTTCCTTCACAATTTTTTTTCACCTTTTGCCTTTTTATTTTGTTTTTCAAGGAAAGGAACTGTCATCAGTCACTATATAATGAGAAAGAGGAAGGAACAAAGGGTGTGATAACATCAACAGGTGTATGATATGGTCTTAGTATGTTTTTTCTGTTACTGCAGTACGAAACTTGAAGTTGGGTAGCTCCCACTTTAGCATGTTGATATTCCAAACAGCATGGCAGCAGCTCTGTCGAGGTCTGCCTGGCTGAGTCACATCGCTGCAGATGACCAACTTGTGGGAGCACCTGCAAGAGGAAGGAGATCCCAGAGGGGAGGCACTGTTTTGCCCTTTAATGCCAACTCACCATGAGAGCCAACTGGTGTCCTGTGAAAACTGTTCATGCCCTTCCCACAGCAGCACCCCCAGTGACCTCTTCCCAGGTTCCACCTCTGAAAGAATTTGCCAGCTCTCAGCATTGCCCTGTTGGGAAGCAGGTTCTAATGCTGAACCTTTGGGTGAATGCCCTAACAGATGAGTTCCTGGGAGACCTTACACATAGGCATGGATAAACTGTGAGGATCAGAGGGTTGCCAGCCACCCAGCTTCCTAGTGCTGAGAGTGGCATAATGATAAAGTTTATTAAACTTCTACCTGCAGTGTTAGCATTCTATGTGGTTACTGGTTTGAGTCTTGGCTGCTTTACTTTCCACCTGGCTCCCTGTTGTTGTACCTGGGAAAGTAGCAGAGGATGCCCCAAGCACTTGAACTCCTTGACACCGTTGGAGTCTTGAAAGAAGCTTCTGGTTCCTGGGTTTGGCCTGGCGCAGCTCTGCTATTACAGTCATTTTGGGAATGAACCAGCGATGGGAACACTTCCCTCTGTCCCTTTATAACTCTGCCTTTCAAATAACTAAAAATAAATTTTATTTAAAAAAAGATTCCAGATTCTTCACCTGCCTGAATTTATTCTTTTTCTCTAGTTACTAGGGTCTCTACTGTTTGTTCCTACTGAAGTAGAACAGTATAAAATCTTGACAGTATAAAAATTCTTAAGGAATATCTGCACACTGCCCATGATTAGTTAGAATTGGTTAAGTACTGTTGGTGGAGAATTGGGTATCTTGTATCAAGCAAAGGAGTTTGTTTTAGGGTAGGAAACATCCCTAATGGTGTTTGGGTGGTTGTTCCTCTCATCTCTGTGTAAGTTCTTTTGTTCCCACATGTCCTTAGTTCACTGGATTTTTCTCTGGGTGAAGGTCAAAGGAAGACTGCTGGTTATGGACCAAAGATGTACAAAACCTTGGTAGGAATCCATCGTCATCTTCATTTCTTGGCTAGTTTGTGGTCCTTGCATGTGGGGATGGAATGGACACAGTGGACACAGTGGCTAACCACAGAAATCTTTCTGGAAGGAGCTCTTCCAAAAGGTGGATCTGCTTCAAAGAGACACCTGGTTTGATGAAACAAACTTATCCGCCAGCAAGAGACTCTCCCTGCTGTGACCCAGCACTTTGCAGTAGATTAGAATTGGTTTGGATTTTTGTCTGAATGGATGACAATGATTGCTGTTGGAACTTGGAATGAATGGAGATTCTTTCTGCTATCATGGAAGGTTTTCACAGAATGTCTTTGGGGGAAAATGTTGGGCATAAGACTTGGGAAGGGTAGGGTAGGAAAAATGAATTCTGAGCCCCTGTGGGGGTGGGTAGGTAGGGCCTATGTGCATTATTGGTCCGTGGCACTGGTCCAGCTCATGGCCTCTCTCACACAAAGCCTTCGTTCTGATTAATGGCATCCGTGTCTTGGAGGCATGGATTGTATTAGACCTTGTTAAAAAGTGCTCGCTGTACATTCACTTCCCCTGGAAGTGCACCAAAATAGGACAAGAGGAAAAAAAAAAGGAGCGAGAGAAAGAGGCTGCATTTGGAAGGGGTAGAAAGGAAGGCTTCTTTCATGAAAGCGCTCTGTGGCTCTCTGTGCTGCTCGAGGCCTTATCTCTGCAGAGCCCCTCTGGGAGACCAAGGGGAAAGAGTGAAGACAGCCGTCTTGAGAAGGAAAGCGAGCCTCCCTGCCAACACTGGGAGATGATGGTGCTGGCTCTCTTGGCTTTTTAGAAACTCCAAGAAATCTGCTGACATTTAAAAAAAAAAAAGAGAGAGAGAGAGAGGGAGAGATGATTTATGATGACATCACATGTTGCCCAAGCAGATCTTGAGAGAGGAAAATGGCTTTTAGGGAGAGCATGGTGCAATACCGGAACAGTGACTCAGTGAGGGAGTGGAATACAGTGATCTGCCTGAATCCCACCCCCACCCCCTGCAGAGGGTCACAGTAGGCAACTTCCGGAGCCTTGCTGTGAAGAGGTTTAGGGACCCCCAGGCCCAACCTGAAGCCAAGAGTGAATGTCTCCAAACCCCTCTCCCTCAACTCCCGTCTGGTGTCTCGGCTTGCATCCGGCCTTGTTCATAGCTTCCTGTCACGGGCAGGGGCTACCCTGGCTGTCCAGGTGTGTGTCCCATGTGACAGATGGTGAGCGTGCACTGCATGGAGTTGGCAAACAACGCTGGACTTCTGTGAAGGAGTGGGAGCTGCTGCCATGTTGATTCACGGGAAGCCCCTAGGCTGGGGTGAGGGATCCGGGGCAGACTGTCCGGCTGTGCACAGGGGCCAGGAACCCTGGCTGCTGTGCTGTGTGCTTCCAACAGGTTCAGAGGCTGCCTTAGCTCCCCTGGGATTCCCCTCCTCTTGGTTGACTGCTATGACTTATTACCAGCAGGGCCCAGGCCTAGGTGTCAGCAATCACAGGAAACCTAGGGGTCTTGCTTCCATGGCACTATACTCCTGTGTGTGTGTGTGTGGTGTGTGTGTGTTTTTAAACTCGAAAGTCAGAGATAGAGAGAGGCCTTTTTTTCTGCTGGTTCATACCCAGATGGCTGCAGTGGTCTGGGGCTGAGGTTTGGGGCTGGGCTGGGTTGAAGCCAAAAGTCTACCTTTGTGTCATACTTGGATACCAGTGGCCTACCTACTTGTGCATCAGCAGGGAGCAGGGTTGGAAAGCTGAATAACGAGGCCTCCCATAAGGGATTGCCAGGGTAGTCAGTTGTGGCTTAACCTGCAGTGCCACAGCGCTACACCATTCCCCACCCCAACACTGGGATTTGTTTATTTTCGTTGGGAAGGCAGATACACAGAGAGGAGGAGACACAGGGAGAAAGATCCTCCATCTGCTGGTTCACTCCCCAAGTGGCTGCAATGTCCGGAGCTAAGCTGATCCGAAGCCAGGAGCCAGGAGCTTTTTCTGGGTCTCCACGTGGGTGCTAGGTCCCAAGACCCTGGACTATCTTCCATTGACCTCCCAAGCCATAAGCAGGGAGCTGGATGGGAAATGGAACAGCTGGGACATAAACTAGTGCCTACATGGGATACCAGGCCACTAGGCTACTGTGCCAGCACCCCCATTCTACTTTTTAAAATTAAAAAGTTACTTGAGAGATATCAAGAGAGAGAAAGAGCTCCCATCTGTCAGTCCACTCCCTAAATCATCACGTTGGCTGAGGCTGGCCCTGGACTGATGCTGGGATCCAGGAATGTAGTCCATGTCTCTCTGTATTTGGACAAAACTTGTTCCTGTGCACTGCCACACCAGGAGGGAATGACATACTGAGTTGTGTGTATGTTGAGAGTGCTGCTCAGTTCAACAACTTCTGCCATTGCCCAGAGATGGAGAGGAGGAAAAATGTCTTAAAGCTGCCCTCTTCCCCGAGTGAAAGCAAAGGCCCACATCTGTCCCCTGTCTCCTTCCTTCAGGCTGTCTCTCTCCTCAGCTTCCGGCAGCAGGAAGGAGGGTGTGTGTGTGTGGTCAGATCTCAGAATGGAATGATCTGGACTTGTGGGGTCAGGACTCAGTGGGCTGTGACATCAGGTGAGCTGTGTGCTTTGCCGTGTTGTGTATCTTTGGCACTGGGTAACAGGGCTGCATCCCCAGGGTGGGGACTGGTCTGTGCAGTAGTTACAAGGGTTTGGTTTCCCTTCCTCCCTGATCAACCAAGAGATTGCTGTTTTCCTATCACGTTGTTTGGGGGAGTTGGGGTGGTCTTTTGTTGCTGCTTGGTTCCTAGCTGGAGCTAAGAGACTGGATATAAACCCAAGTGGGGCACCAGAGAAGTGCACATCAAAGTGTTAGCAAAACAGGGGTCTATGGGAGGGGGCTTCAACACAGCTCTTACAGAAATGGAATTTAAAGAGAATTTATTTTGGTGTAAGAATTTGGAAATCCGTGGATATGAGGCAGCCTTCACTAAATCCGTGGAAAATTTGTATTATGGAAAACCGCATGAGTTTCAGATTTCTTTCTTGATTTGTAAGAAAATTTATCTTTTGATTCTATATTCTGTAAGTTTTTGGAAGTAATTTTATAAATTAGATGGGAGCCAACCTTGTGTGGGGGGAGCGGTGCATCCCCAATAGTCAAGGAAGAGAGCGAGGGATGCTGAAAGGGCTGTGGTAGGAGGGAGGAAGGCTGGAGAGTGGGAGAAATAATAGCAAGAAGCCTTCTGCACAGAGGTGATGATGAATGTGACCTCAAAGCAGGCGTGCTTCCCAAGCGTGTCCTGGTCGTCCGAGCTCAGGATTTGTCGGAGCCACCTGTGCGAGTCTCTCAATGGACTCTACAGGTATAACGGCTCAGCAAGCTGCAGATGATGTCAACACATATGCAGAATGTATTACTGGGAGTGTGGGCTTAGCTCCATGAGCCTTTGTTGTGGTGATATTGGGTAAGGTGCTTAACTTGGTCCGAAACCAAGGCTCTGCTGCCTCATCCATGTGATGCTGACTGTGAGGATTAAATGAAATGATGGTTAAGTAGTGTGTGGCTTATGGTAATAGCCTTGGGTTGTTACTCTGGCATCATGAGTATGGCTGGCCTCCTACAGTGAACACAGCAATGTTCCTGAAGGAGCAGTGGATCTCTCTGCCACTGGCATCGGTGGCATCACTTGGGAATTTATTGGACAGTCCAGTTCTTGGACTGCGCCCAGTAGGTTTTAGCTTCAGTAGGCCTCTGTTGAGGCTCAAGTGGAGGCTCTGATGTCTTCCTCTATGATGCTGATTCCCTGGTCTGTGGGGACAGCATTCGGGAACATTCCTTGAACCTGTGTTCCATGTAATTTACTTTAGGACATGCAGTTGTTTATGGTGTGACTCCCACTGCATTGCTGTGTCTCCCCTGGTTAGATGGTTTGTTACCCAGAATTCCTTGGAAACAAGGAAACACAGGATTATGACAGGAAGACAGAAAACATGGTGGGAAAATGAGAAATCATGAAGAGGAAGCAGATCAGTAAATGTTTCCTCTTGGTTAAGCTGGCCTGGCTTGCCGAAGTCTCTTCGCCTCTTTGGGCTGTTACAACAGAATACTGTGGACTAGGTGGCCCATCAAGCTCAGGGGTTTATTTCTCACAGTTCTGGTGTCTGGGGACTTCAAGAGCAAGGTGCCGGCATAACTGGGTGTATGAGGGCCTCATCTGGAGGAGGTGGCTGTGGGTCTCCCTAAAGAGAGCACCCATTTATCAATGAAGTCTCTGCCCTCACCACCCAATCACTGCATCCACCTGCTGATACCATCACCTTAGGAGTGAAGATTTCCATATAGGCCTTTGGGGATGTGGCAGGGAGGACACAAGCATCCAGAACTTGCTATTTCTGCAGCCCCTCTGTCAGGTGAATTTGACTCAAGGCTGGGTGGCTTCAGATCTTGTTGGAGACAGCCAGTGTGGGAGATGTCTCACGCCCTTCATTGTAATAGCATTTCACTCTGTGTTATCTCCAGTTGGCTCAGGGCTCATATGTTCCGATGAATTGTGAGACTAGTGTGTGTGTGTGTGTACAGTATTTGACTAATTGATAAGCACAGCCCTGAATGTATCCCTCAAGATCCTGAAGAGTGTCCCTTCCTCCAGAAATCAGTTGGTGAGTGTCGGTCCTGCCCTAACGTTGGGTGCCCATCTGTTTCCTGTCATGCATCACCCTGCAGGGCCAAGGTTGTTCTGGGTAGGGCTGTCTGCCTACTGGCCTCTGTGCTGATGGAGGGTGGACACTGGTTCTCGAAGCTCTAGCCCAGCACCTGGCGCACAGTGCTGCTTGGAAGTTATTTCCTGAGACTGCGTGGGAGAGCCCCAGAGATAGAGACCTAATGAGAGGTGGATGTGGGTGGGCCCTGATTAGGTGTCTGAAGGAATTCTGAAGGCATAGGGACGGCAGGGTTCAGGTATCGTAGTTCTCCTGACCCCAGCTGCCTTTTCCCTGTGTTTCCAGGTTAGATGGTTCCTGTGAGCTTGGAGGTCTTTTGGGAAGCCCTCCCTGGAGGTTGGTGTATGGAAGCCTGGTTGAGAATGGAATGGGGAAGGAATTTTGGGGTTCTTTGTAGGGAAGCTGGCCTCCACTCTGCTCCTCCACCCCTCCCCTTGCTTTCCTAACCAGTGTGAATTTTGAGACCCTGGAACTGTTTCTGAGAGATAATTGGATCACAGAGTCCCCTCTTTAGTGAGTTAGAGTAGTCTTTTTCCTACAGAAACCCTCAAGGGCTGCTCATTGAAGCCCATTGTTTCAGGTAATTCATGGTTTGGTATCTGGGCTCCTTTGAAGTAAAAAGACTCCAAAATATAAACCTTTCTCCTCATAATAGAATCGCTTGTGTTATTTAAATCCCAGGGTTTTACATTACAATAGTCGCCCATCAGGCTTGGAGAGAAATGGAACTTTCTTTGACAATACGGTTTGTGGTGTTCTTGCTGGCTTAAAATTAAGCCTAATCAGGAGGTGTCACTGAGGGCTGTGCTGAGTAAATGATGGAGCATGAAATAAAATGATTTATATAACTTTCTCCCCAATAGGCAGTGCTTTTAAATGTTTTTTAAAGAAGGCGTGGGTGTTGAAAGTGATTTTTGATGATGTTTTTCTTAAGTGGTCCAAGACCACAACATTCTCAGAGGCGCCTTCCCCTCCCCCCACCCCCTCCACCTCCCACCTTCTTTCCCAAATGGTTGACTCTTGCTTGAACTTTTTACAGTTTGCAAAGAGTGGAAAAATTCTGACATCTTTGCCCCAGAGTCTCCCATCTGACCCATCAGAACGGAGAGGGGGAGGCTGAGCCTTCCAGGAATGGAAGGATCTGAACTAGGAGTAGAGGAGTTCAAGTCATATTTCTGTTGCTTTGGCACTAAGGCTGAGCTGATGGGTTGCATTGTTCTTGGTTAACTTGTTTTAAAAAGGCCCTGCTGGGAAGCCTGGGGTTACAAACAAAAATGGGTCTGTTTTCCCCAGGCTTGGTGAGGGGATGGCGAGTCATTGGCTCAGGGGAGGCAGTGGAGGAGTGGATTCTGTTTTGCCTTTCTACCCTGATTATGTACAAATACCCTAATTCTGTCTCCGCCCCACCCCCCCACCCCCTGCCCAAATTTGGCCTTGTCTCCTTTATCTCTGTTAGTAGTGTCAAGTCTTCCCTGGGTTCAAATCTAAATGCATGTTCTCACATACCACTACTGTTCAAGCCATGAAAAGAAAAGAATGAAATCCCGTCTTTTTCAACAAACTCTATGTAGCTGGAAATAATTATGCCTAGTGAAATAAGCCAGGCCTACACAAATATCATGTGTTTTCCCTGATTTGTGATAACTAATACACAGAGCACAAAAAAATGTATGAGTGAAATTGACACTTTTACATTTGATTTTTGTTTAGAGCCCTTGTCTGTATTCTTGAGTAGTGCTTTTCCTACTTAGTACTTCCTGAATTTTTTATTTGCTGAAGGGTTAGGTTTGTCGTCATAAAATAAACAAAGTGTGTTGTAAAAATTAAAAGAGGAAGGAAGGAAGAAGGGTAAAAAGTAAGCGCTCTTTCTGCCTGGCCCTTACTGCCCTCTCTTCTCTGCATTGCTGTGAGAACAGAGGTTTTCTGGAGTTATAGTTGGATCTAAGTCACTCCCCCACACCCAACTCATGTTAGCCAGCCTCCTAGCCTGCAACTGACTTTTTTTTTTAAGATGTTTTTGTTTTCATTGGAAAATCAGATAATCAGAAAGGAAGAGAGACAGAGAGGCAGATCTTTTATCTACTGATTCATTCCCCAAATGGCTGCACTGACTGTAGCTGAGCCAATCTGAAGCCCAGAGCCAGGAGCCTCCTTCCGGTTTCCCAAGTAAGTAAGGGTCCCATGGCCTTAGGCCATCCTCTCTTGCCTTCCTGGGCCACAAACAGGGAGCTGGATGGGAAGTGAGTCTCCGGGACATAAACTGGCGCCCAAATGGGGTCCCAGTGCATGCAAGGCATGGACTTTATCCGCTGGGTCACCATACCGACCCCTGCGAGTGACTTTTACAGTGTGTGTGTGTGTGTGTGTGTAGAATCTGCCATCTGCTGGGTCACTCCTCAAAATGACTATAATGGTCAGGGCTGGGCGAAACCAAATCCAGAAACATGGAGCCTCCTCCAGGTTTGCCACATGGGTGCAGGAGCCTAAGGACTTGGGCCATGTTCTGCTGCTTTCCCAGGTACAATAGCAGGGAGCTGGGTCAGAAGTAGAGCAGCTGGGGCTTGACCCAGTGACATATGGGATGCGAGTGTCACACACCACAACACAGGCCTCCTCAGGTCAATTTTTTTGGGATGATCCTTCTTTGCCTAAGTGGTGGCCAAATGAACTGACTCGGTTGGTCACATATTCCCCCCGGCCTTGGGCTTTGTTTTTGCCTTTGTATTGTGCTAGCTTGAGAGGGCTGTTAACTGCATACCTGAAGGTCTAGATGGGCAGGGTTGGCTTTGCGAGAGGCAGTTAGCCTTGGCTGGCAGGTGGCTGTATCCTCCCTGCACCTCTCCGTGGTCTTGCCTTTGTGTGCATCTTTTGATGTCTTGATCTTTGCTTAGGGAGAGTCCCAGTCATTTTGTATTGGAGTCATCCTCAAAACTTCATCTATACCTCATGACTGTTTCAAAGATCCCATCTCCAAATGCAGTCCCAGGCTAAGCTGATGGGGCTTAGGGGAGCCCCTGCTTCTACCCCCACCTATAAAATACCTGCATCTTCAGGATCCAGTTGGAGTGGCGTGCTTCCATCAGGTTCTCCCCAGCGCTGTGCAGGATGGCCCTGTGGCCTTTCTAGCTTTAGTACCTGCTTTTGCAGCTTACCTGAATGTGTGATTCTCAGCTTGAAAGCTATACTTCTGTGTCCACAGTTGGGGGCTCGAGTCTTGTGTAGCTCCTGGCGTCTCCCCATGTCCACCACAAGCGGTCCAAGTGTCACTCAACACGTCCCATGCCAGGCCCCATGTGTAATTCATGAAGGCAGAGGACTTGTGTCACTTGAATTCTGTTGCTTATTCACAGGGGTTATCAGCTTTGACAGAACTTGCTGTGGTGCAGACCTCCTTGTCATCTCTCCGCTAATTACCATTCCTTCTGCTAATTACTCACCTTCTCTGCATGGTTCCTTTCATTGCTGGCCCTCATGTGTGCAGTTAGCTGGTTTACTGCTGTGATTGCCATGGCCCCAGGTGGCCAGTCTGGGAGGAGGCCACCTTGCCCTCCTTCCTGTTTTCTTTGCTTTTTTGATTGTTTGATTTCTGAGTCTTGCCCTGTTGAGGAGGTAGGTTGTCACCTGTTTGGGGTTCACGTGTGTTCTGAAGGGGTTGCAGGATAGTGGCAAAGTCTGTAGCCTGGCTACCAGTCCCAGCAGCCTGTCCTAACCTTGGAATAAGGCAGCTCTTGCCCAGGATTACAACCTGCTCTGAATCAGCTGGAGAAAAATAGCAAAGGGAACATCATATTTAAGAGTCTGGATGTGCTGAGTGGATGCTTTGGCAGTCTAACCTCAGGCAAAGGTCCTTGGTTCAGGCTTGGTGACTGATGTGGCATTGTCTGCTGTTAATAACCAGGAGATTGAAGACCCACAGTGACTATATTTTTACCTTTCAACAGGGAGTCTCCAGTCTTTTAACTTGTGTCGTTTCAACACTTGGCTTTTCTTCCAGAGTGGTTTAGCTTGTCCCAATCACATTACTGTATTTAACAGACTGAATGAAGGAAGATTTCTATTTCCATCTTGGTACGTAGCATTTTACATTTGAAAGTACCTTCTCTGGTAACTTGGGTAGAAGCTGATTGATTTTAATGAAATCCTGTGCACTGTAAGAGGCATCACCATGCACCCAACTTTTACCTAAATGTAGTCTGACCTGGGGAAACAAAATGGCAGTGGGCAAAACTCCCCACGTCCTGATTTCCTCAGTGATGTATGGGAGGATTTCAGTAGAAAACAGTGTCTTTTTGTAAGATCTGAAGATTGGTGCCACCTGCACAGATCTCTGCATATGAGGAAGGTGTGGCTGGGTAGCTCATGAGTTGGGTGTGGTTGGAGTTGTCTCCTTTCAGTCTTCCCACGGGGCTGCATGTTCCTCTCTGACTGCTGGCCTTGCCCTAACCTTCTTCGTGATGAATGTCCATCCTCTGTATATCCTGGAGCTTGTGTATGGTGCGTTTTGCCTGGGCCTTACCTCTTAGTTTGGATCCTGGCTTCATTTAATCTCTCTTGTCCTCATACCCTCAGTAGTCCCTGATGGTTCTTTGTGTAACAGCCACTCTGCCTTCCTTTTTTGTTGGGGTGGGAGGCAGAGGGTGTAGCTGAGTGAACAGTGAGGTGCTGTAAGCACCACCAGGTCTAAGCTTGGGACAGCTTGGACTGCTCAGAGAACCTCTGAAAGTCTTCCTGATAACCTTGGGAGGAGGGAAGGCCGCTAAGATCTCCCCAAAGGCCCACTCATTGTTTCCTAACCTTTGCAGAATCACTGTGCATCTAGGGGTAGTCACTGTATTTACTGCTGTGTAGCATTAGTGAACACACAGGCAGTGGCCCTGCCCTTCTGGAGCTTCCTCACTGAAGAGAGTTGGCCAAGTTGAGTGGTGTTGGGAGCTGAAGAGTATTTCAGACAGAAAGAATAGAATGGACCATATTCCAGCCTCCCTTCCTCCTTCCTTCCTTCCTTCCTTCCTTCCTTCCTTCCTTCCTTCCTTCCTTCCTTCCATCCTTCCATCCATCCATCCATCCATCTATCCATCCATCTATCCATCCATCTATCCATCTACTGGTTCATTCCTCTTAAAGGCCACAGCAGCTATCCTGGTCTCCCATATGTGTACAGGACCCATACTTAAGCCATCCTCCACTGCCTTCCCAGGTACATTAGCAAAGAGCTGGATGGGAAATGGAGTAGTTGGGACTTTGTTGATGGGATGTTGGTGTCACTAGTGGGTGGCTTAACTCACCTCACCATTATGTTGGCCTTGCTTAACATGGTTCAATGATGAAGGAAGGAAAAATTGGGTTAAGTCCTGGATAAGCAGGAGGGTTGGGTGGTTAGTGACTGTGACAGGAGTGATGAGATAGTGCAGTGGGCTTTTCTGTCCACACGGTGTCTGCTGAACATGCTCATTCCTCTCTGTCCCTATGATTGCTCACTGCTGGCCAAGCACCACTGTCTCTCACCTGGACTGTTGCATCTTCTCTTCTTTCAAGTGATCTTGTGAAGAGGCAGTTCTGATTGTGACACTTGCTTAGTATCATTTCAGGGGTTTCTGCTGCTAGGATGAGGGCAGACTCCTTCACGTCGGACATGGGGCTCTGTCTCCTTACTTCTGTCTATCTTGAGCCACACTCACTCACTTTCATTAGTCTTTGTTAAATGCCTTGAGCTGTCAATGTTTCCTTTGACTGTTGGGAATTTGGATGTGCTGGTTTCTTTGCTTGGGAGTCTATCTCTCTTTCCTACCTCCTATTCTTTCCCACTTGCCTTTTGGATTTCAGTTTCAGCTGTACTTCCTTAGGGAAGTCATTGGTAATCTTCTGTCTTGTATGGTCAGATCTTTTAGGTGTCCTCGTCCCTTGCCTTGTCTTTCATGTACAACTATAGCAGATTTCATTACATTCCAAGTTCTTCCTTCTCCCTCTTTATCAGTACCCTTTGCTTGGAAACTTTGTGCTTCCTTCCCCAGAATATGTTCTCATGGTCTGGTGCTGTCGGACACAGCTCTATGACTTAACAGGCCAGAGGAACACAGGTGGAAATGAAGATCCCAGTTCTGAGCCCAGTCCTGAGGAGCACAACATATTCTGTTTGCTTGTTCCTGTCTTCAGTGCCGTTGAATTTCCTGGAAGGCTAGGCCTCACCAGGAAATCATGGGGAGCAAACGTGAGTTTTCCCTAGAAGCCTGCAACCTGGAGTTTACCTCTCCAACCAAACTGTAACTGATTTGCACGTGAATTAGCATCAGATACTGTTACTTAAAGTCAGTGAACTTGGGGCCAGTGTTGTGACACTGCCTGTGTTGTTGGCATCCCATATGATCACCGGGTTGAGTGTCAGCAAATCCACTTCTAATCTAGCTCCATGATCATAAGCTTTAGAAACAATGAGAGATGTCCCAACTGTAGAAGCCCCAGCTACCCAATGTGGGAAGCTCAAATGGAGCTCCTCCAGCACTTGTCCTGACCCAGTCAGTGCTAATCATTGTATTCTTGTGGGGAGTGACTCAGCATTTAAAAGATTGATCTGTTTCTCTCCCTCTGTAACTTTGCTTTCCAAATAAATATATTTTTTAAATAAAAAATGTATTTTTGTATAGTCTTTTTCTACATAGAATGGTCTTAGCATTAGATAGTTGAGACAGCAGCAACCAGTTACAAGTTTTTATTTCCTTATGTTATGTATGTCTTCTCAGCCACATTCTAAGTTTTGCATTTGTTACTGTGCCCTATGTGTTTGTCAGTGTCCTGCAGAGTATTTCACATGTGTTATGTGTGCAATACAGATTTGTTGAGGGTCCGAGCAACATCTGAGTGGTATATGTTTTAATCTTTGATGATAATTGTAGGAGTTCACTGCTTTTAGCTGGATTGGCCCATTGCCAAAGGAGTAAACATGGATTTAATTATGATGATTTGTCATCTTGAAATAAAAGAATAACTTTAGAAGTATGTATTTTCTGCAACTTAAGATATTCTGGTAAACATTGATTTGTTTGAGGTTATACTAAAGTGAATTATTGGAAAGTACTTCATTTGTAATCTTGTAGCAAAAATGAATCTGTTGTATTAGGCTAAGTATTTTTATATCTGAATTGTTACTTATAAATTTTACCATATAACTCAACAAATAGGTCCATTTTGACATTAAAAGTGGACTTCAAGAGCCCAGTGCAATGGCCTGGTGGCTAAAGTCCTCACCTTGAATACGCCAGGATCCCATATGGATGCCGGTCCTAATCCCGGCAGCCCTGCTTCCCATCCAGCTCCCTGCTTGAGGTCTGGGAAAGTAGTTGAGGACAGCTCAGAGCTTTGAGTTCCTGCACCCGCATGGGAGACCTGGAGGAGGTTCCTGGCTCCTGGCTTCGGATTGGCTCAGGACTGGCCATTGCAGTCACTTGGGAAGTGAATCATCAGACAGAAGATTTTCCTCTCTGTCTCTCCTCCTCTCTGTATATCTGACCTTCCAATAAAAAATAAATCTTTAAAAAAAAGTGGACTTCAAGAAATAGTGGCTTAGGCAGATCATCTCTCTGCGACACTGACATTTCTCACAGGCATAGGTTTTGGTCCCAGTTTCTCCACTTCAGATCCAGCTCCTTGCCTGTATCCTGGGAAATCAGTGGAGGATAGCCCAAGGCCTTAGGCCCCCACATCCACATGGGAGACCAAGGGAAAGCTGCTGGCTTCTGATTTTGGATTAGCTCAGCTCTGGTGATTGTAGCCATTTGGGATTGAACCAGTGGATGGAAAGATGAATCTCTTTTTATCTCTGTAAATCTGCCTTTCAAGTAAAAGTGAATAAATGTTTTTTAAAAAAGTGGACATCCAATCTTTCAGATCTGCTGTTGATTTGAAGGTTAATTTGGCTGAGTTGCCACAAATACCCATGGCATTTAATGTCTGTTTTATTAGAAGGGAAGGCATCTTGTTGTAGGGAATTAATGAACACCTTGGGGTCAACACAGACTGTTCTTTATTTGTTCTGTGACAGTGAAAAATGATTCTGCCGTCTGAGCTTTATTTCTGTGCCTGTAAATCAGAGTTGATTAAATTAATGCGTATTTCACAGCGTTGTGAAAACGGCTTTGAGAATTAGAGGGACCTGCTAAATGTGATTAGTTGAATACAAATTGGATGAATATGAAATAGTAGAAATAGTAGAAAGTAGGGAGTAAAGCTGTTGGTGTTAAATGTTAATTTTGTAGTTAATCTAATAAACCACTTTGTTAGTACCTGTTTTCTAAAAGTAATTCAGATAATTTTTTTGGTACAGAATGATATCTAGAAAAATCTGTTAATCCTTTCTAATTTTTATGCTTATTATTTCTTTTCCTTGTCTTATTGCATTGGCTAGTACTAGAAAGGACTTTCGATAATTTTTAAAAGATTTGTTCATTCCCTTTATTCTTTTTTTAAAAGGTTTATTCGTTTATTTATATTGGAAAGGCAGATCAGCTTTACAGAGAGGAGAGACAAAAAGATCTTTCATCAACTGGTTTACTCCCCAAATGGCCCCAATAGCCAGAATGGAGCTAATATAAAGCCAGGAGCCAATAGCTTCTTCTGGGTCTCCCATGCAGATGCATTGTCCAAAGGCTTTGGGCTATCTTCTACTGCTTTCTTGCACTGCAAGCAAGGAGCTGCAAGGGAAATGGAGCAGCCGGGATATGAACCAGCACCTGTATGGGATTCTGGTGCTTATAAGATGAGGATTTAGCCAGTTGAGCCATCCCATGGGGCACTGTTCGTTCCTTGTTAAAATGGGGAACTAATGTTGAATTTTGACATCACTTCTTTGTTTCTATCTGGAGGTAACCATGCAGTTTATTCCTATATTTTACCTGCTCATGTGATGAACCACATTTCTGCATTTTCAGCCCCATTGTTAATCCTGTTAAATCTAAGTTTTAATAAAGCACTATATTGTTAGAAATGGCTTTAAAATGTCTCTGAAGTGTGACATTGTGACACTGACTGAACGTGTCTTCTAGGTTACGGCTACCGCTGTTTTGTCTATGATTTTGTATTTTCGTGAGAGTGACTGGCTGGAGTTTTCCTTTGCTCTGCTGTGTTTGTCAAGACTCATTCTTTATCTTGGTGAATTGTCTGTTTCCCACCAAAATCCATCCTGTTGAAAACCAAAACACCGATGTGACTGTGTTTGGAGAGGAGGCTTTACACAGGCCATTGATCTTCAGTGAGATTGTGAGGAAGCCCTGATCTGGTAAGATTGTTCGTATGAGAAGAGGCCATATCAGAAACCAGCCTTGCCCTGCCTTGATCGTGCACCTCCAACCTTCAGGGCTGTGAGAGAGTGATCTGATCTTCAGGACTTTGTTACGGCAGCGCTAGCCAACTTACACTGTGTTACACATATGCTCCCTCACTTATGAGGGCTTGACTCAGCACTTACTTATTATTATTATTATTATTAAGCTTGTTTATTTGAAGAGTTACACATGCACACACAGAGAAATCTTCCATCTTTTGGTTCACTTTCCTAGTGGTTGACATAGCCAGGGTTAGGTCAGGCCTAAGACAAGTGCCAGGAGCTTCTTTGGGGTCTCTCATGTGGGCAGCAGGGGCCCAGACGCTTGGGTCATCTTTCCCTGCTCTCCCAGGTGTGTTAGTAAGGAGCTAGATCAGAAGTAGAGCTGCTGAATCTTGAACCAGTGCCCATATGGGATGCAGGTGCCTCGGACAGAGACTTAGCCAAATATGCCGCGGTGCCAGCCCTTTTTTGAGTTTGTGAATATCAGAAAGAAACACATATCCCATAGAAACCGTACTTTGACTTGTGATCCCCTCCTGAGCCTGTGGGGCTGAGTGGTGACGGCACGCCTTGGGTCCCAGCTAGCCACAGGGTCAGAGGGCACTGCCGTGTGCTGTGTTACATTGTGACATTTGGTAGGTTAGGAGGATTCTTAAAAAATTATTGATTTAAAAGAGCGACAAGAAGGGAGAGAAAGGCTTGGAGGGTGGGAGGAAGGGAGAAAAGGAGATCCTTCATCCAGTGCTTCACTTTCCAAATGCCTGTAATATCTAGGGTTGGGCTAGGCTGATGCCAGGAACCAGAAACTCCAGCTGAGTCTTGTAGAAGGGTGGGAGGGACCCAGGTACCTAGACCACCATCTACCGCTTTCTCAGGCACATTAGCTTCGTGTACCCATCATCAGCCTGCCTTGTTACAGGGGACGGCACCCTGCAGGCGGGCACCCTGCAAGCTGGCATCCTGCAGGCCGGCACTCTGCAAGCGGGCTCTCAATTTTGCACTTTGGCTAGGTAGCTGAAATTGGCATACACCCCAGTCTGACAGCATTAGCCCTGCATACGAAGAGGGATTGGGGAGATAGAAGAGCTTCAGCTAAAGAGTGACAGTGTGTGATGTGTACTCCCTCTTCGGGGTTATTTTGTCAGATGACCCCAGTCAATTACCAAACACTTAACACTGAGGATAAATCATGCAGTGTATGGCCTGTGGGAAACGAAGGGATTTAAATAATTAAGCAGTTCTTTCTAGAGCCCCTTTACATGCTGATTTTCTGGACTTCCAATCAGTTTTCTGCATCCAGGCTCCATATAATATATAGTTATTTCAAATCAGCTTTACTTACTGAGCTTTTTCTAGTAATGGAGCTTTGTCAGCAAAACCCGTGCACACCAGCAAATGGTGAATGATGGGCTCGTGTCAGAAAGGAGCTGGAGAGGTGCTTTCTGCTGTTAGATGGATGGGTCTGGAGCCAGAGCTTGAAGCTCTCGGAGTGTAACAGTTTCAGAGAAAAGGTATGTCTGAGGCTGAGGTGAGTGCTCCATCACTCAGAGGCCACTGTGGCTCATACTCTAGCCTGTGGCGGGGTACCGGTGGTTGTGTGTGGGTTTGTGTGGGTAACTGTCAAGGCCTTGACCATCATCTCGCTTGTGGTTTGCTGTTCACATTTCCCCACCCCAGCACCCCTCCCTACCTGACAGGGAGGGCGAGAAGTGCAGTTGCTGTCGGAAGGATGACAGGTAGGTCTGTGCATCGGTGACCATAGTGCTCCACAGCTGTGCCACGTGAGTGCTTTCAGGGCACAGGTTCTGAGGCTCGCCAACTGGGGCGAGCACTTGGGAGAGCAGACACAGTTAGCCGGGTGGTTGCTGGGCCCTGTCACTGCAGGCACCAAGACAGATTCCTCCTGGGAGGACTGCAGTCTCAAGATGGCAGCCACTGTCTGTCTTTCTCGAATTCTTGTTGGAGCTTTTAGGATTTGCTAAGTTAGGCATAAACTAATTTTTCTATTGGCAGCACTTGGTTGAACTCGTGTGTTACCTGACCTGGCACCACTCTAGAACTTGCTTCTTCCAAAGAACTACCAGGAAGTTGAACAGGTTCCGTGAAACAGGAAGCTTGAATTTAGGAGACTGGAGATGCTAAACTGTGTATACTCTGCCTCCATTTATTGCTGAACTGTGTCTCCCCGTGGAGGTTCTCAGAGGCTATTCAACAAAGTCTGTGCTGTCAGCGAAAAGGCTTTTAGGACTCGATAATCATGGCACAGTATCTTCTTCTCTTTCTCTTTTGTAGCAAAGAACTTTTTCTTTCCTTTCCCCACCTTTTTGAAATCGTTAGCCTTCATGTGAACTGAAAGGGACTTCAAAACATTGGAAGAAAATAGTCTGAAGGCTCCGAGTGTGCTTGGCTGCTGGTGGGTATGAAGACTTGATAAAGAGGCAGCTTTTGCACTGACAGGTGTTTGCGCGCCGATGTGGTGAAGGCTTTTGATGACAAAACCACTTAGTTTTCTGCTGCTTCCTCTTTCTTTTGTGCAGAGGAGTTAGGGGACCTCTAATAAAGTAGCAGAATAATAGGGATGGAAAGTTGGTGGTGGTGTTTTCTGCTTTGTTTCCTCTCTCCTGCCCTTGGGATGTGGAGGCTCCCTCACCAGGCACTAAGTAATAAGCAAGGGGCAGGGGGAGGTGGCACATGGCCTCCCTGTGCCGGGTGGTTATGGAATGTGCTTCCTGAGGTTCTGCTGCTCGTGCTGCTGTTACTGAAAGGTCCCAGGTCAGCAGCAGTCTCCTTCTGGAGGAGGGAAATGTAACAGGTGACAGAGCTGTCCCTGAGAGTGTGTGGAGGAGGTGGAAGGCCACCATTTTCATTCCCCAGGAGTGTGGTTGCTTCTGTTCCCCTTGGTGGGCCTGGGATCCCCTTAACTAGGTCTTTGTCCCCTTTGTGGGGACCCACAGAAAGAGGCAAATCATGACCCTCATCACAAGTCCCAGGTCTTTAGGTGAGCTTGCATTACAACCAAAGCAGTGTTGTCTTGGTTGTGGTTTCCTGTGGCTCTTCAGGAGTGGATAGGCACCTGTGCATTGAAATGGACTGAGTAAGGACACTGCATGTGCAGCACCACCCCATTGTGTTCAGACCTGTAGCAACTGACTAGATTTGCAGGAAAACAGACTAATAGCAGACTGGAGTAAAGTTGGAGTGTTGCTGAATATTGTTCTCTGTAGAGAAGCTCTTGAACTGGTCTTTGTCACTTGGCATACAGAAACATCCATTCCATTATGCATTTGAGATACAGAATTGGGCAAAACCTAGATTTTGATAATTTCCTTTAAATTGTGTTGCAGCTGTATGTAAAACTCACTCCTTTGGGTTTCAAATTCTTGTTAAATTTAATTTTTTAAAAAAATGTTCAGGACAGCCTCAGACACATGACATATACATACAAGCACAGACAACTGGAGAGGTAGCTTTCATCTGTTGGTTCATTCCTCAAAATGCCACAGTAGCCAGGGCTGGGCCAGGCCGAAGTCAGTAGCCTGGCTCTCAGTCTGGGTCTGGTAGGTAGATGACAGAGACCCAAGCACCCGAGCCATTATCTTAGATTCCAGGAGGTACCTTACCACGAAGTGGAATCAGAAACAGAGTAGCGGGGACTTAGACCAGGCAGTCCAGCATGGGATGCAGGTGTCCCAAGCGGTCACTCAACCTTTGTGTGATTTAGAATTAGGAGCCAGTAGGACTTACACGAGAAAGATGTTTCTGGCAGGTGGTATTGTGTGATGTCAGAGTTTGGAGGAATCTCTGGGCCCACCAGCTCCTCTGTCTTTCTTACATTTCACAAGAGGAAGATCGGCCTTCCAATCTATATTCCTTAGCTCCTTTCCCCAGAGTTCCTTACCACCATCAGTGTTCAATTGATCAGGGTTTGCAGTCTGTGTTTGAGAGGGCCTGAGTACTAAAAGGAGTCCGTTGAAAATGAGCCTTGTGAGGAAAATGTTGAGTACTTGACTAGAGAAATGCTATCACTTATCCGATTCGGCTATTATAATACTACTCCGTAGATAACTGCAATAGATGGTAAGAGTAATGACAGCCTTTATTAGCTTTTAGAATGTGCCAGGTCCTGGCATGAAATACTGAATATGTGTTCTCATTTAACTTTCCCAACAACCCAATGGATTATTAATAGAGGTAGCGATGGTGGTGATGGTGTTAAGTAATAATAATTACAGCAATTACTGGTGCCTGTTTTATGTGCATTATCTCATTTGCATCTCATAATGATCCTGTGAACAAGGCACTATCTGCTATTGTCCCCACTTTGTAGATTAAGAAATGGAGGCTCAGAGATGTTCTATGACTTGTCCAGGGAGCTAGAGTGTGAGTCAGTTGTCAAATTTCAAAGTCTGTGCTTGTATCAGTCTTTCTGATTATATATAATTAACTAAGTAGGGACTTTCCCTAATGGGCACTTAGTAAACATTAGATTATGATGATTAAATGAGAATTATTTTGGCCAGGAGGGCATATGTTCACGTACAGTGTGCACACACCCATGCAGAGCCATCCTTAGACCTGTTACTTGGAAGATGATACTGTCACTATTTGTTCTGGGGTGGTGTTGTCTTGTCTGCCTGGCATGTTTTCACCAGCACCTAGCTTTTGGGAACAGAAATCAGAAACTCAGATACAATTTTTTTTAAAGATTTATTTTTATTATTTTTTTATTGGAAAGGCAGATATACAGAGAGGAGAGACAAAGAGGAAGTTCTTCCGTCCGATGATTCACTCCCCAAGTGAGCGCAATGGTTGGTACTATGCCTATCCAAAGCCAGGAGCCTCTTCCAGGTCTCCCACATGGGTGCAGGGTCCCAAAGCTCTGGGCTGTCCTCGACTGCCTTCCTGGGGCCACAGGCAGGGAGCTGGAAGGGAAGCGGGGCTGCTGGGGTAGAACCGGCGCCCATATGGGATCCCGGGCGTGCAAGGTGAGGACCTTAACCACTGCGCCACCGCACTGGGCCCCAGATACAATTTTTAAGCCAAGTATTTCTAGGGGATTGTGATAATAGCACTATCACGGGATATTCGGATTGGAGGTACGTATGGGGGCGTGTCATTCAACTGTTTTCGGATTGGAGGGGAGGAGACTGGGGCCCTTCACACTAAGCATTCAAGTTTATTGTGTTGTGATTGGAGCGAGTTTTTGGGCTGTCTACCCAGTGTTCCCTTTATGTCCCCACCACTCAATGGCGTAGATTGGGAGGCCCTAAAGAAATTGTGTTTTAATTGTCCAACTCCTCTCTGCTGCTCTGGCTAATTTGTAGTTGCCCATCTTTATCATGTTAGACGTTTGTGGGTTTAGGGCATGTCAGCTGTGGAAACAACCTCTCCCATCTGAGTCTTTTTATCAGGAGCACAATAATTCCTCACCCTCTCACTCAGAGAATATTTTTATTGGCTTAAAGGACCAAGATAGTTAAGGAATGAAACTGACCTTTCCTCCCACCTATCACATGTTACCAGAAGGGAGAAGAGGCAGGGTTGTTTTCAATGGAAATACAGTTGCTTGAAAGTTTGAATTTATGTTTAAAAAGAATATTCTTGTTTTGACTTGCTTCTGGAGTAGTTATTATTTGGTCCCTGGCATTTGATTGTGTAGCTTCGCATCATGACTGCATTGCGTGTGTTGCTATAGCTCCCATCAACTGTTTTAAGATGTTTGGAGACTGTGCTTCATATTATAAGGAAAGTATTTGTCACTTGGATTCTCAGAATTGAATTTGCCTGAATTAATTATGATTTCCACTCCATCCCCCTGGGCAGTGTTGTGGGGGAGAGGTAATCCTTTCTGATGTCATATAGAAAATCAATTGTGGCCCACGGCACTGGCTAGTTGCTTGAGTCGGGGAACTTGTCACCCATGGTATGGTCTTTATTTCCCATTTTTCTTGGCCCTTTCTTATGTGTTTCTGTCTCTGGGCTGCTTTAAGGAGCCACCAGGGCCAGGGAGTAGTGCTTGGAGTGCTTAGAGTGCAGGAGATGGACCAGGAGACTTCCATAAAGAAAGCCGCAAGGGCCTGAGTGGGATAATAGAAGGCCTGGTCAGTGGCTTTCCTCCTGAAGTCTGCATTGTTTAGAGAGCTCCACCGAGGGACCAGATATTGCCCTTTCCATCTTGGGGTGAGACTAGTCGAGTGACACTTGCTCACACATAGGGATTTGGTGTTGATCGGCATGGGTACATGCTGTCTTTCTTGCTGTGTTCTCTACCAATTGTTCCTTGGGAAGCTTTTTTTTTCCCCCTTTGTTATTTTAGGATGTGAAATTCTCCTTGAAGCTGGCATTGTGGTGCCGCAATTTGGGCTGCTGCTTGCTCATCATGCTGGTTGCCCTTATGGGTGTGTGTTTAGTCCTGGCTGCTCCAGTTCCCATCTAGCTCCTTGCTAATGCGTCTGGAAAAGCAGCAGAGGATGGCCCAAGCATCCGAGCCCCTGTAATTCAAGTGGAAGACATGGGTGGGGTTCCTAATGCTTGACTTCAGTCTGGCCTAGACCTGGCTATTCTGGCCATTGAGGGAATGAATAAGCGATTGGAAGATCTTCATCTCTCCATGCCTGAAATTTTTGCCTTTGAAACAAACAGATAAAAAGATCTCTACCAACATTTGGTATTAATCCTTGAAAAAAAAAGATCTGAAATTTTCAGCGCTCTTGGAACACTCCCTCCAGGAGGAAGTTGAACAAAATGGCAGGACACAAGGTTGAGCAGAGGAAGATGTTGGTTGCTAATACACTCAAAGAAAGGGCTCTAGCATCTCTCCCCTTTTCCTTGCTTAGCATCTGTCAGGAGAGCCTCCCAGTAATTCCTTCCCTTGGCATGTGACTGTGGTGTTTGGCTATGCCATTGCAGCCACCTGACCTTCTGCTGAAAGTTTAATAGGGGATAAATTCACACGTGAATCCCTAATCCCCTTATCTGTGCTAAGAGCATTCTGTAAGGGGCCTTCCACATACAGAATCCTTGGGTCTTGGTCTGATCCCACCCACTGCCTCCTTCCTGACCCTGAAAGGCCCCTGGTTTGATGCCTCTGGGCCTCTGCCCCTTGTGGAATCACAGCTGCCTGCCTTGTTCCACAATGTCTTGAGACAAAAGACTTGCAGTTCCTGCCCCTACTCAGGTAGAAGCACTTAGGGGGGATAAGGCATATGAGAGGTGGGGAGGACATTTGATCTTGGGGAAGAGAAAAACCAAGCCCTTGTTCTCCCTGAGCATTTCTTAATTTTGAGGCATCTTCTCTTTCGTGTAGTGCAACTTCGTGCATTGACAGTAAAGTCACAGCCCAGCCACAGTTGCGGTGTTGAAGGTTTATTGTTGGGATTTGCTCTCGCCCAAATGCCTTTGTGACTTGGCTCTTCTGTTCCCTGGCCAGTGTGTGAGTTACAGTTAGTGTTATCTGCATGTGTCTGTAAACACTGAAGATATTTTTGATACAATGTGCGTTTAATCAACTTTTTGTTACTGTTACGCCGCTTGTGTGGAGGAAAATTGTTTCTGTCTTAATGTTCCATTGAAGTGCTGTTGGAGTGATGATATCATAATCGCTTTAATACATTTAAAAGCTTCAAGGCTTAGCATTTATTGAACAAAGCTCATTGAAGGAATATAACGGATGTCTTGAGGCTTTCCGCTGCTGTAAAAAGGACAGTATTGTTCATGGCCTTGGTAAAAGAAAATCTGAATTTTTATTTCACTTTGCACCGCGTTGCAATTATATTTCAAAAGCTCTTCAAGCGTGACTAACAAAGGGGCTGTTTTTATGAATTGTTATAATTGCAGATCTCAGGGCTGACTGCTGTGAGTTTAACATTAATAATGGACAGCAGTTTAAAACTTTATCACCAAAAATGCAACCTTTGAGAGCCTCCGAGATGTCTCTGCTCTCCCACTGGAGTGTCCTTGAAGCGCACGTCGTCCCAAGTCAGGCAGGGAATGGAAAACGTGACTATGCCTGAGTGTCTCTTGTGTCCGGGCCCTTGGGGTCTGTGTGAAGACATGTGGCAGAGGACCAGGAGGGTTGTGTTTGGGGTGGGCTGTCGGGGGAGCACCAAAAGCAGAATGGGAGGATGGCGAGTTGGGAGCCAGGGGTGCTCCTAAGAGTCTTTGTGGCTTGAAGTGGCTGCTCAGGCTGTCCCAGAACTGACCCCAAGGCTGGGCTGGCATGGTCTGAAGACCCGTGGAGGGGCCCGGATGACTGCAAGATGGCATGGAAAATCTTGGGCCTTTCTCAGGGCTGACATGGAGAAGTCCCATTCTGCAAATCTGGCATCTTCTGGGATCTTGGCCGTGTCTTCCCTGCAGTTTGGCTCCTGCTTGCTGCTGGCTTTGGCTTGTCTGTTGAAGAGTTGTGCCCATGGGTAGAAACCTGGCTTTAGAAATTATCTTCAGGAAGCTTCTTTGTCCCACTCGGTCGTAACTGAGGGAAGTAGGGTTCCTTGGAAGAGCCAGCATTGTTTTCCTGTGTCTGGGTCCCCATGGTCTGGAGACCCCCCTGGCTGGCTTGCTTGAGATGTGCTTGTTGGAAACCTGCAACATTCCCTCCAGATTTAAGGACCTATAGACAGTTTAGGGTTCACTTGCCATAGGTTTGACCTCTGAAGCCTAGCTAATAACCTGCATTTCTGCTTCTCTTCTCCTGGAAGGTGCAATGCCCTGACCTGGTGAACTTGCTTGAGATGATGGCTTCTGTTTCTGAGGCTCAAAAGGTTGGCCTTGATTTCTCTGGCTTGCTCCAGGAGGATGGGGGCTACTTCCGGTGGTGGCCAGTCGTTCCTCATTGGGGCAGTCAGGCCTCCAAAGGAAACCAGAGCGGTGAATGGGGTGAAATTATTTTTCTAGCTGCCTTTAAAAAACAATGTCTCACAAAGATACTGTTTACCCATTCACTCATCTGCCTCTCTGTGTATGCCTGCATAAGGGGCATAACTCTGCCTGCTTGTGGCTTACATGAGGTTTGTGTGTTTTTCTCATGTCAAAGTGTCCTGGACCCTGGCAGTCTAGGGATAATAGGTGGCTTTGGCATCACTGGGGACCCAGAATCCTTCAAGCTTTCCCTGTGTTATTTCTGGGACATGGCATCTTAGACCAAATCTTCATGGTGTAAGGTGGCACCTGGCAGTCTAGCCATTGTGTTCAGATTCTAAGCTGGCAGCATGAGAAAGGCACAGAAGCACATTTTCTTAAAAATAAAAAAATGGCTTATTCACTTGAAAGGCAGAGCTAGAGAGGAAGAGGAAGAAAGGTAGAAGAAGGGCCCGGCGCGGTGGCGCAAGTGGTTAAAGGTCCTCGCCTTGCACGCCCGGGGTCCCATATGGGCGCCGGTTCTAATCCCGGCAGCCCCGCTTCCCTTCCAGCTCCCTGCCTGTGGCCCGGGAAAGCAGTCGAGGACGGCCCAAAGCTTTGGGAACCTGCACCTGCGTGGGAGACCCGGAAGAGGCTCCTGGCTTCGGATCGGCATAGTATCGGCCCGTTGCGCTCACTTGGGGAGTGAATCATCGGATGGAAGATCTTCCTCTCTGTCTCTCCTCTCTGTATATCCGCCTTTCCAATGAAAAAATAATAAAAATAAATCTTTAAAAAAAAAGAAAGGTAGAAGAAGAGAGAGGGGGATGTCCTACATCAGTTGAGCCATCCACAAAATGGCCACAACAGCCAGTTCCTTGGCCCTGTGGAAGTGAGCAGTCAGGAACTCCATTCTGGCTTGCCATGTGAGTGGCAGGGGCCTGAGCACTGGGCTACCCTCTGCTGCCTTCCCAGGTGGATTAGTAGAGAGCTGGGTTGGAAGTGGAGTAGCCAGGACTCCTGATCGGAGCTTGGACATGGGATGCCCAACGTGCAGCTATGGGCTTATCCGACTGTACTGCAAGACTGGCCCCAGAGAAGGACATTTGCTTGCTCCTTGCTTTGAAGGAATCCTTTTAGGGATTTCAAGCAGTAATCCAGTTGTGTGGTAACAGCCAGCTGGAAAGAAGGCAATCTCACTTGCATGGTACATGCCCTGGGAATGTGGGTTTGTGAGGGGAGAGAGGAGAAAACATTTGGGGTAGGACAGCTGCCACTCAGTGTATCCATTATTCAGCTGTCACAGTGTCACTCCCATGCATTCTGTCTGCTCCCTCTCTCCCAGGCTGTGGTTGGACTGGACTTATCTTACTTGGTACACTCCCTGGGTATACTCTTTTTTTTCCCCCTTCCCCTTGTCATGGTCTCCCTCATAAAGTTTTAACCTGCTTTCATCATTATTGAGCGTCAGAGACAGAGAGGGCTGTTTTTCTGAGCAATGAGATGTTATTTCTTTTTTTGCGTATTATATTCCTGCCGCTTAAACACCAAGAGCAGCCATGGTGGTTCTTGGAGGCCCCTGAGCTGTCTCTGCCTGTGTGGGGTGGTGACTGTCTGTCACTCCTCTCTAGGAACATTCCTCCTGCCCCTCCCATCCCTGGGCTTATCTGCTGGCATCTGGGCCCAAGGACAGGTGCAGGGAGGTCCAGAGTCCTGAGGCTTGTGAGGATGGGATACTCCCAGAACCTCGCAGGCAAGGCCGGATCAGAATGCGCCTTGCTGGGGACAGGTGGATTTTACTGATAAGGCAGATCCTCAGCATAGCAGACCTGTCATAGTCTTAGCTGCTACACATCCAGGCCATGACCAAGGCAGTCACGCAGCTCCAGGGAAGACAGGCCCCAAGGTGCTGTGAGGTACCTGCGACCTTGCTCTGTCCCTCCCTCCACTCTTTGTAGTGGAGTTTGCTCCATCAGGAACATTTCATCTTGTGAAGGATTTGCATCACCTTGGATAATAAAAGCTAGCCTGCATAGATAGGTTTTATATTCTGGAACATTTGCTACCCCAGGTTATTTTCAACTTTTAAGGTATGTGAGGCAGAATATTTGAAAGGCAGGAGATTGCACAAAGATGTAGGAGTTGTGTGTGTGGCGTGTGGAGTTGTTACTTAGAGAAGCTTTGAGGAGATGGTACCTTAGGGCCCCAGAGAACTGGGTTCAAACCTGCTTTTTTTTTTTTTTTCCCTGTGTGTCTTTAGGGGAATAATTTATCTGAGGCTCCATTTAAAGAAAATCCATAAAATCAGGCTAGTGAGATAAAGCCCACTGGAGAAGGAGATGAAATGAGAACATCCGTAATGTGCTTGACATACAGTAGGTCCTCAGTAAAAGTCAATTCTTGTATATGCAATTCACTATGCTAAATGCCTGTTAAATATTTTATTGATTAGTTTTTCCATAAAAGCTTTAAGAAAACTTGATCAATAGTGCATGTCCCAGTTTAGTTTTATTTTACATTTTCAAACCTGATCTGTAAACAGTATTGATTATTTTTTATTTATTTGAAAGGCAGAGAGATGCAGAGATAGATGTCGATCTCCCATTGGTCAGTTCACTCCCCAGGTGCCTGCACCATCCAGGGCTGTGCCAGGCTGAGGCCAGGGGCCAGGAACTCCCTCTATCGAGCCTTCCCTTTGGATGGATGGGACCCGAGTACTTGAACCATCAACCGTTGCCTCTCCAGGGTGTGCATTACAAGGAGGTGGATGGCAGTCTGAGCCAGGCACTCTGATACAGATGTGGGTGTCCCAAAGCGGGTGTTAATCTCTGTGCCAAACATCTGCCTCTAGTTTTTTTTTTTTTTCAAAGAAATGCACAGGCCTAAGTACACTGTTGTATGGAGCACCCTCATCCGTTGCTCCTTCCACCAAAAGTTGGAGGATGCATGGGATGGGATGTAAACTGTCTATGCTGCTTTGATCAACCGGGAAAACCCACCAAGAGGAGGAGACTGCAAGCAATGCACACACGCCCGGTAGGTGGGTCCCTAGTTTGCTTGCCCGCGTTGACATTAGGGAGATGGGGTGAGTCAGCAGCTGGAGCCTTGGATCCAGCAAACTCCTCATCCCCACCCCCTACCCACCCCTCGCCCCCAGCCCCGCCCCCGCGCCCCATGTCACAGTATTATCAGAGGCTTGGGGGAAACTGGATGGAGTTCAGAGAGGAGCAGCAAGTACGATTAAAAGGCTTGCTGGGATTAAGGGATTGATTTATGAGGCAAGATGAAAAGAACTTAATGTGTGCTGCTTGAGTAAGTGGGTACAAGATAATAGCCTGCAAATATCTGACAGCAACGAACACGGAGAAGGAGAGGAATTCCCACAGGGTGAGGAAATTGACCCAGGAATCATGGGGCAAATATAACTTGGATGGGCTGAGTTGGCCAAGGATGGCAGGGTGTGGCCTTCTAGCAGTCCCCTGCCTTTCAAATGCCCCAGGGAGACAGTCAGATGGTTTTAGGGAGAGAATGTTTTCTTTACTGCAAAAGCATAGAACCCTGAAGTGTTGTAGCATATGGAAGTTTAATATGAGAGATCATCCTGATTGATCTTTCATTGCCCAACACTGGTGTTTTTAAAGAAAAGCTAATTAATTAAAAGGGCAAGTTACATAGAGAGAGGGAGACACACATACACACAGATATCTTAACACCTGCTGGTTCACTCCCCAGATGCTTGGGGCTGGAACAGCCAGGAATTCCATTCCTGTCTCCCATGTGGGTGGTAGAGGCCCAGAATCTAGAGCCATCTTCTGCTGTTCCCAGGCACATGAACAGGGAGCCAGGTTGAAAGTAGAGTATCTGAAGCTTAAGGCAGTGTTCCTATGGGATACTGGTATTGTAGGTGCCATGCAACCATGTTAATTCTTCCCCCCTTACTGCACACACACACCACACACAACTGAATACTTCTCATGAGATCTTCTGATGTTAACTGCAGTCTTTAAAAATGTCAGATTCCTATTTGTTAGAAAGGCACACACAGATGAGGGAGAGCAGAGAGCAGTCTCCCATCTGTGGTTCATGTCCCAGATCTAACAGCCAAGATTGGGACAGGCTGGAGCCAGGAACTCAGTCAAAGTTGCTCACATGGATCACAGAAACACAACTGCTGGAGTTATCCCTGCTGCCTGCTAGAATACACACCAGTAGGAAACTGACTCAGGAGCTGAGCCTGAACTCAAACCCAGGAAGCAGGTATCCCAAGCAACAGATTAACCACTGTGTCAAACACATGCCATACAGTGGCCTGCTCTGTGACAGCTGAGATTAAATGTTGGCTCCCTCGTGATTGGGTATCTGAAGGGTCGTCCTGGGTCAGGGGGTGGTGGTCCTCCAGTTGCACAGGGGAAGCACCTGAGGATGACCAGGTTTTCATAGTTGAGATAAAACAGGAGGTATCAGGGTTCTGCCAGCTGTGTTACAGCCTGCCTAATAGTGTTCGAGTGGCAGAGTACAGTAGGTGGCTGGGAAAACCGTGGGTAGTGTGAGTAGCTGTGTCCTTTGCCACAGTTTCCCCACCTTCAGGACAAGGCCATGCTCCTCCCTTCATGGCCCCTGGACAAACTCTGCCAGCCTTTCTTATCACAGGTGTCAGTCATTCGCACCATCTCTATACAACGCAAATCTAGGCAGGGGAAGGTCTGGGTGCTCATATAGTGTTTATTTTCAGCATATTTCCATCACCCTGCCAGCAGGCTGTCTACTGTTGACCTATTTTTAAAGATGTGATCATCATCCAGTGTAGACTGTGTATGGTTTTCTCTCTGCAACATGCGTTTCTTTAAGATTTACTTACTTGAAAGTCAGTTACACGCATATACAGACACAGATGAGAGAGAAGGAGGGAGGGAGGGATGGAGAGAGAGAGAGAGAGAGAGAGAGAGAGAGAGAGAGAGAGAGAGAGAGAGAGCTATATCATGCACTGGTTAACTCCCTAGATGGCTGCAACAGCCAGGGCTGGGCTAGGTGGGAGTTAAGCACAGGCATTTCCTCTGGGTCTCTCACAGGAGTGGCATGGACACAGCTTATCCAAAGCTGTTATTAGGGAGCTGGGTTGGAAGTGAAATAAACATCCAGGACATAAGCTGACACCTGTATGAGATGCTGGCATTGCAGGTCAGCTTTACCCACTACACCGCAATGCTGACTCCGGTACTTATTTTTTAATTGTGTGAGAGGCAGAGACAGACAGCGAGTAATTGTTGATTAGCTGATTCCCTTTCCTTGCCCCACTAAATGCCCACAACAGCCAGCAGTAGGCACACAAAGCCTGGAGTTAGGGACTTAATCCAGGTGTCCCCTGTTGGTGGCCGGGAGTCAGCTATTTGAGCCATCTTTGCTGTCTGCATTGGTGTGTACCTGGAGGCCAGACAGAGCTGGGAATGGAGTGTGAGCGCTCTGATGTAGGATGTGCGCATCTTAATTGCTCAAACAGCTTGCTCCTGCAAGAAGTACTTTTAGTTGTTGCTCTCCAAAGGGGGAGGGGGAAAAAGGTGACATCTTGCTGCATTGATTGGAGTTCATCTTTTACTTGCTTGCACAGTGCGTTCCTGATTGCTGCCATGCTTGCCTGATGAGTGTGTGTGTGTTTCTTCCCCCCTTACTGGTAAACGCCTTAGGAAGTTCTGTAGAGGAGTGGCCTCGGTATGTGTCCTGTATCCTGGAACAGATAAGAGCTGCGTGCAAACAAGATGGAACAGGCCTGTTGAGAGACAGGGAGTGGGGCTGGCATATGAATGTCTATTGCTCCCTTCTCTGTTTGGAATTTGCCATGGTGAAATTCTTTATTCTAGGCTTGACTCAATAACTCAGCATAGAGAATCCAAAGAGTAACCGGACCCTAGCCTCATCATGGAGTGTGTTTGTTATACGAATCAAGCCAGCCGAAACTGGTCTCCAAGCAGATGTCAGGGGTGAGTGATTGCTGTTAGAGCACTTGAGTCTTAGTGCCTTGATGGGATTCTTACACTCTGAGGACCCCAGCAGTGTGTGTGCATGCGTCCATGTGAGATGGAAGAGGAAGGCTGTGTCTTAGGCTGACATGCAGCTGTACAGTCTCCCTGCCTTTCTTCCTGTCTCTCTTTGGAGTCCTCTTTGGACCTCTCATTGATAGAGGAAAGAGAACACAGAAAGATATGCTGTCCTCTGCCACCATAGCCCATAGTCACAGACCTCACTTTCTCTTGAATGCTTTGTCAGTAAGAATATGTTACATGGCCCTGTGTTCCTGGAAGAAAGTGGACAAAGAAGGCAGCTATGGGCCCACTGGTGTGCATGGTTCCTTTCACCATCGTTCTTGTGTGGGCAGCCATGTTTGTAAAGGAATTATCATTGACCCACCTTGTCCAGAAAACAAGTTGCTTATCTTCTTGCTTTTTCTCTCTCTCTTTAATGAACCTCTGACCTGAAGTCATGGCCCCACTGCCATAGGCCTCCACTGATGCTTCTGTAGAGTCGCATGAACAGCTTTCCAAAGCCACGTTGCTTCTTTGGGAAGAATCAGACATGATATACTTCTTTGGTCAAGTTCAAGCTCAAGTTGGCCAGGTGTCCGTAGTCACAAGGCCTGGCTGGCGCTTGAACTCAGGCGTGGACCTGAGTTAACTTCTGCTGTTTCTTCCAAAGGGGTCCTTTGCCTGTACTGGATGTACTCCATCTCCTTTTTGGCCCTGGCCTCCGCAGACCTGCAGCAGCTCCCCTTGAGCATGAAAGGTCCCTGTGTGTCCACAGCCCGTGTCACCTGGAGCCCAGGACAGCTCTTCCTTGTGCCTTTGGTTGCACTTTCTACCTTTAAACCTAAGAGACCCAGATGTGGAGGATCTGTATCAGGATGAGGTGTCCCATAAAGGCCCTTTTTGGGCCCTGTGTGAAACAAAGACACTGGGAGGGCAAGTGACTTTTTTGGGGGATGTGTGTTTGGGAGCTGAGGCTGCTGTGGATGTGAGAGCCAAGTTTTTTTGTTTTGTTTTTATGAGGGGAACTGCAGGTGTGCTTTTGGTCCTGGAGAAGCAAGTTTGCATTTGAGCATGGAATCTGCTGGCTTTGAGAGCAGTTCCCCAAGCTCCTGGGGTTTGCTACTTCTCTGCTGGAAATGCAGTGGCTGCTGCGTGTGTGCAGTGTGCAGGGCATGGCTGCCCCAGCTGGGTGCTGGTGCCCTTAGGACTGTGCAGGTGGCATCAGGCCTGTGGGCTGGGCACCTTCTGGGAGTTCCGGCTTGGTCCCTCCATTCAGTTGCACTGCTTTGTAGATGGTTAGGGGCCATTACTGCCCCTATTTCCTGTTTGGTTAATGAAATATTAGTGTTATAAACTGTGACTGTTGGTTTATGGAAGCTGTAATCCTTTTACCACCGTGTTACCTTAGTTTAGAATCTGTTAGAGTATTAACCGCCTTCTGGTCTGCTTCAGGGTGTTTGTCTGATGGGTTGTTAAGTCCCAGTGATACTCAGTTGTTCAGGGATTTTTAAAAAATATTTGCATATTTATGTGTTTTGAAGAGAGATGGAGAGCTTCTTCCATCTGGTGGTTCACTCCTGAGATGGCTGCAATGGCCAGGGCCTGCCCAGACTGAAGACAGGAGTTAGGAGCTTCATCTGGGTCTCCCATGTGAGTGGCAGGGCCCAAACTTTTGGGCCATCTTCCCTTGCTTTTCTCAGGCCATTAACAGGGAGCTGTAATGGAAGTGGAATATCTGGAATGTACAGGTGCCCATGAGCAGAGGTTTTACTCTGTGTCACAATGTAAGCCTCAGGTTTTTTTTTTTTCTTAAAATATTACAGTTGTTATCCTGGGAATAAAGTGTGCAAGGAGTCACATTCACACACTGCACTGTTTCTATGGGAGGAAGAAGCTGCGGGAGGGAGAACAGATGGGATATTTTCCCAGTACTTAGTTATGGGAACCTTTAGCCACATTAGCAATTGTTAATACTCTAGGACGATAAGGACATTCGATTAGCCAGATACTGGATCAGTGAAGGGTATTAGTAAAGTAGAAGCCACAGAAGATTGCAGAGTCACCCTCTAATTCCTTGTATATCAGCTTATTTGTTAATCGCGTGCCTATTGAGCACCTCTGCAGTACCCTGCTGTGTGCTGGAGATTGAGGCCAGAGTGATGACTGTAGGGTCCCTAGCTTTCCTGAGCTTAGGACCTGGAGCAGGGGGCCAACTAAATGTAAAAATCACTTAATGTTTTAGTATAGAATGGATTGAAGATATTCAGTTATTTGTAAGTAGAAATACTGAGGGAAAGTCCCTACGGTTAGTACATCATTAATGATAGGGAGAGTTGTCTTTCCCAAGCCAATGATGTTAAGATCTGAAAGATGAGTAAGACTTATCTAAAGGAATAGATAAAGACTGCTTTTCCTAATTTTTCTTCTTTTTTTTTAAAGATTTATTTATGTTTATTTAAAAGAGTTTGCGGAGAGATATCTTCTATCTGTTGGTTCACTCTTCAAGTTATGCCATGGCTGGAGCTGAGCTGGTCTAAAGCCAGGAGCCAGGAACTTTTTCTGGGCCTCCCACATGGTGACAAGGACCCAAGGCTTAAGGGGTCATCCTCTGCTTCTTTTCCAGGCCATTAGTAGGGAGCTGAATCGGAAGAGGAGCTGGTAGCACTCAGACTGGTGTCCTCGTGGGAAGCCAGTGCCACACATGGAGATTCAGCCTGCTTTGCCTTGGCATCAGCCCCAGGAAAAGCATTCTACATAGAGTGAACAGCACTTGCAGAGGCCCTGTGTTGGGAGGAAACATGGAGGGTATTAGGGTAAAAGGCGAGGTGTGGAGTATGGTGTAGGAGAAGCAGATCGGACCCATCCTGTGTTGGTCCTTGAATGCTGTGCTCGAGATTTTTATTGTTACTCTAAGACAATTGGGCATCATTGAGTGTTTTAATCAGGGGACTTAATCAGGTTTGTGTCTAGAAAAGGAATTGCTTTGGCTATCAAGTAGATCATAGGTCAGAGGAGGTCACAGTAGTTGTGAGTAGGTCATGTATTCCATCATTGCAGTGAGCAAAGAGAACACACGAGCAATGGGTGAACATCGGAAGAACTCCATGAGAAAGGTTATGGGGAGAAGAGGCAGCATCTCAGACCACACCTGAGTTCCTGGCTTGGGAACTGTATGAATAAGGTTTGCGTTCATTATAACTTGGTCTTGGCTCTTGAGACAAGACTGGAAGGCTGCGAAAAAGAAGGAAATGAAGGCTGTTGCATATGCAACATGTGCGTAAGCTCTCCAGAACTAACAGGGTAGATCCATAGCGTTGCCGTCTTGGGATCCTCGTGTTGTGCCATAGTGGCATGTGTGAACTCTTGTCCTCCTCAGTGTGTTGTAATGCCTCACGCCCATGTCTGTATTCTAGATTCTTCACAGTTACCACCTGGAAGTTGCTCACATCCCATCGGCCAGGCCTTAGCCGTGCGGTCACACATACAGTCATCAATGATCCCGGATTGCAGAGGCACAGCCACTGTGCAGCAGATGGGAGCGGAGGGTCAGGAGTAGTATCAGATGCTCATATTGTGCTGCTTGGGGGTCCTGAAGGCCCCTCCTCCATTCTGTCTTCACTTTCTAGCTGTCTGGCCACGAACTGCTTTGGTGTTCTTGCCACATTCCCTAGCCCCCGGGGTCCTCCTGCTCGGAATGCCCTGCTCTCTCTTGACCCTACAGTTCAAAGAGCCCTGATTCCTACCCATTGTGTAAAGCTGTCCTTGATCCCCTCACACTCTACCCCAGCTGTTCCTACTGTAAACTTTGAACCCTTGTTTTTCCTATCTTGGCCTTATGTGATGACAACAGTTCTCTTACTTGGTCGGGTGTCTTGGTTGTCTTTTCAGCCAACCAAGTTGGCTGGATGACTTAGGGTTTCAGGTCGTCATGGCATGTCTTAACTCAGTTCAGCATGTGTTTATGTGGAGTGTCTGCTGTAGGCCACATTCACTTCTCTTCTGTTCGTTTCTGGAATTAGCATTGAAAACACATGCAGTTACAGAACTATTTATTTCTTCTAACAGGAAAGACCTCCAATGGGCTTGGTGTTCGGGTGGCTCTTGGAGCCATTTCCAGGGTAGATGGCTATGAAATGTACCCAGAAGCAGCTGAAGCCTGCCTTGGTTCTCTTACTTCTCATTCATTCTCCCTGTGCCTTGCGTCTCTGAGATGACCCCCAGTTCGGGCTCTTGGTGCAGTGTGGACAGTGACGCTGGCAAGGTGTGATGGGGAGGCGAGGAAAAGGAAGTTGCTGGGACTCAGGGAAGACAGTAGGCTGCTCCAGCTTCCTGTTGCATTGTGTTCTGATTTCCTTCAGAATCCGTCTGAAAGAAGGACCCAAATGATCTGCATACCTGGGACTTCCCCCACCAGCGAATGTTTACATCTGTCTTTTTGCCCTCTGCTTGTGCTGCTGTTTGGGTTACCAACAGAGCTGCCAGTCCTGTCTTCCTCCATTCACGTGTGGTGTCTGTGGCTTGGTGTTTCTCAACAGCAACTCTGTGAGATGTGCTCTCAGCCCTGTGGCATATCCTAGGGTGTGGGAGGCAGGGGGTAAGCTAATCAGGGAACGGTCCATTTCCATGCTGATAAGCCTGTCCTGTCCTCCAGCTTGGCTGGCTTGTGGCCTTTGAAAGGGACATGGACTGTGCTATGGAAGTCCCATATGTCCTGCTAGCGTTCAGCGCCATGTTGGCTCCTTGGCTGGAACCCAGCAATCATGATGGATCTCACTGTCTGTTTGCCATATCTCTCCCCGTGGAGCTCCTGGTGCCTTGTTGTCTTGGAGTGTGAAAGTCGAGATTATCTGTTTCCTGGAAGGGGCTGTGTCAGGAGGGGAGCCTGGGAGGTTCCTCCACTCAGTGATACTGGACAGAACTTTGGAAATCCCAGGCCTGGAGCTGATGGTGGTGGAATTTCTTCTGGCATGAGGAGCTTGGATGCTGGCTGCCTTCTCTCCCAGTTAATTCTTCCCTAGCTTGTGTGTAAGATGTCTGCTGGGGACAGGAGTGGGTCTTGCCTTTTTTTTCTAAGTCCAGGTGTGCAGTTCATTGCTGGCTCAGCTGTGTTTAAACCTTGTATTCCTATACCAGCTTCCACCCCTACTGACCTCAACTCTCGTCCTACGCCAGCTCTTGGAGCAGGAGGTGACTCTGTAGATAAATGGTGCTGTTGTCTGCCTACTGCCCTGACATAACAATCAGCAAAACAGAGTAGCACTGCTTGGAGATGAGTGGCTGGTGGAAGTATCACGGAAAGGTAGCATAGCCTGCTTGGGGAGACATTGGCGGTGAAGGACACCCCACAGAGGACAAGAACCCTTGTTGAAGCACTTCCTTCATGTTTTTTTTTAAAGATTTATTTTTATTATTTTTTTATTGGAAAGGCGGATATACAGAGAGGAGAGACAGAGAGGAAGATCTTCCGTCTGATGATTCACTCCCCAAGTGAGTGCAACGGCCAATGCTATGCCAAGCTGAAGCCAGGAGACTCTTCCGGGTCTCCCACTCGGATGCAGGGTCCCAAAGCTTTGGGCCGTCCTTGCTTTGGGCCGTCCTCGACTGCTTTCCCGGGCCACAGGCAGGGAGCTGGAAGGGAAGCGGGGCTGCCGGGAATAGAACCGGCACCCAGATGGGATCCCGGGCGTGCAAGGCGAGGACCTTAACCACTTGCGCCACTGCGCTGGGCTCTCATTTTTTTTTTTTTTAAGATTTATTTATTTTTATTACAAAGTCAGATATACAGAGAGGAGGAGAGACAGAGAGGAAGAGCTTTCGTCCGATGATTCACTCCCCAAGTGGCCGCAATGGCCAGTGCTGCGCCAATCCAAAGCTAGGAACCAGGAAACTCTTCTGGATATCCCACGTGGGTGCAGGGTCCCAAAGCTTTGAGCCATCCTTGATTGCTTTCCCAGGCCACAAGCATGGAGCTGGATGGGAAGTGGAGTTGCTGGGATTAGAACCGGCACCCATATGGGACCCCGGGTGTTCAAGGCGAGGACTTTAGCCACTAGGCCACTGCATCGGGCTCTCCTTCATGTTTTGTAACCACTCTTGTTCTATCAGGTTCCAGAGCTCTTTCTGATTGATTGATTGATTGATAGATATGTGTTTGCTGAGTTCTCAAGCAACCCACAAGCCGCCTACCTGAGCAAAAACAAGGGGTGGAGTCTCATGTATCCTGGTGAGTTTTTTGACTTACAGAGTCACATTGAAGTCACCCAGGGGAAATGCATGAGACCCCCACTTGCGTATATTAGCAAGGGAATGAAATGTTAAAAAATGTGGTATGAATTTTGTACTTGCATCATTTCCGGGCCAGCTCCCACCCTGTCAGTTCTCTCTGCGCCCCACCCCTCCCTTCTGAATGCCTTATTTGTACTGGAAAGCAAACTGTTAATCACAAACAGAATAGCCCTGTAACTTCCAAACAAACACGGAGCAGTTCTAGGGACTGCGGGGAAAGCCAAGCCCTGGGCGGGGCTGCAGTGGGGTTTCTTTTATGTGTATTTGAGAAACGCCACCATTTTTTCCCGAGGCACAGACGGTTCCCTTTAATTACCAGTGAATTTCCCATTTCCCCTTTCTTCCTGAGGCATCCATAAAGCCCTGGCCCCGTAAAAGGCAGGTACACAGCCCTGAATTGCACCCTATTGAAGTGCTAGCATGGTTTTAATTGTGCAGAGGTTTCCTTTGCCAAAATGACACATGCTGAAGCATTTTAAAAAACGTATAGGGTTCGGAACTCTCGCGCTGTCTCCAGCTCTTGAATTATGAATGCCTTTTCCGCTGTCTGTTCAGTTCCTCGGAATGTGCAAAATTACTTTAATAACCGATGTGGGGGTCCTGTTAATATGTTTGCTCGGGTCTGTGCCTTGATTAGCATGCGTGACCCTGTTTAGGGAGCTGCATGGCCCCTTTGATGCAAGGTTTTGGTTGCAAGAAGAGGCAAATTATGGTGGCGTTTCCCATAATTCCCCCCTTCCCGCTCCCTTCCACCATTAGCAATCTTTCTGTTGCACAGAGTACACGATAAATCAGCCGCAGGAGAGCCAGATTTGCCATAACATGACATTACCTATCAGCCCGTCAGGTCTGGGGTTGACGCGCAGCCTTTTGGGCTGTATATTTCTTCAAAGTCTAGCGCCAGTTTCTTAGTCAGCTCTAACTAATTTCAGAGTGGAAGGGAAACTTGACTGGAGTGCTGTTTGGGATCTGCTTTTTAATCCTGGTCTGTTTAATGTTTGCTCCTGACAGTCTGGGCCAGACATCATTTTAATGGTATGTGTGGTGATAAAGCCAATAAACTGTCAAGATGATTGATAATCTAAGCATTATAGCAATATGACTTTCCTGTTCTCCTCTGCTTTAGATGATGGTTTCCAAATTGAATTCCTACAGTGTGTGCTGTGTGCGTGTGCCTGTCGGAGGCTCCCCCAGCAGCGAGGGGAGGAGGTCGCTGGGCGCAGGGGCGTGGGTTCCAGCCTCAGCCAGCAACACAGATGCATTTGCATATGTGTTGGTATCTGTGTTGGTCCCCTCTAATTTGGGAAACATGGAGAATTTATGGCTCTGCCCTCCTAACAGTTGACGGCCCTGGCGGAACTTTTTATTATGTCTTTATGATGTTTTTTCACCTGGCACACATCTTAGATGCCATGGGCTTGATTCTGTTATCTGTGGTTGGCAGAGTTTGCAGATAACAAAGTACACTGCATTAAAGGCAGGCTCCTGGTTTCCTTTCCTCTCTTTGTTTCTTTCCCTTTCTTTCTTTCTTTATTTATTTATTTGTTTTTTTTTTGCAATTTAGCAGCCGTTTTTTAGCATCTGGTCCTCATCTCATTAATCAGACCCGACCAGGTGCTTTCGGGTGGTGACAGTGGGAGTGCTTGGCTGCTTTTTGTTGGCCCTTGTGGGCCACCGTTCCTGGCCGGCTCCCCACCTCCTCCCCGTCGCCACCCTCCCCCACCCCTCCACCCCGTGGTGCATTGTTGCCCCAGAAGAGAAGCACACGTGCCTGGAGAGATGGGGCCTTGTGCGTGTGTGTGGGTGTGTATGCAGGCAACACATGTGTATATTAAGCACAAAAAAACATTTTTACACTTTTACCAGGAGGACAGACAAAAAAGCCAGTGAATATTTAAACTCAAATGTTGAGTTATCTTGAGCTCATGTTCTGTTTCCCTGACGTGTGTTTTTGTATCATCGTGATCGGTGCATATTTATCATTCACCTCCTCAGCTGGCGTCTGGGAGGAGCTGTGAGACTGGACTGTGGAACTCTGGATCTCTGAGGAAGTCCCGGAACTTTCTTCCTGGGAGGGTGTGTCTGGGATATGTGGCTGCTGGGATTGGCTGTGTGTGTTCTAGGTGCAGAGCATGCTCTGGGTGAGACCGAGCTTCTGTGGGCTGCTGTGTTTTGATTGGTGGCAGAACTGGGACCCTTGTCTGTTATTCCCTTCATTTATTGCTCTTTTTTTTTTTTTTTTTTTTGGTCTGGGGCATGGGGCCAGCCACTTTTGTTCACTGGCCTTGAGTTCTCTGTAAAATGAGAGTGGCCTGGTCATGCTGCTTTACCACCCTACATGTGAATAAACTCATAGCCCAAGCCATGAGGTCTCCAGGCTGTCTGAGGCCTACCGACAGTCTGACAGGAGAGCCACTGGCCAGCTGAGCCTGTCCCAAGTGCTTTGCAGAGTACCTGGCACCTAGGAGATGTCCAATGATGGGATAGCTAATTTCAGGTATTCACCAAGCTTATAGTTTTTCTTTTTAATTTAAAAAAATTGCCTCAGACCCTTTGTCCTTCCTTCTTTTCCATTCACTTGAGTTTCTGAATTTTATGTGCTCCACAGTGGGGTCAAGTCAGAGGGAGGAGCCAAGCTCATTCTAGTTCAGGAAGGAGAGGATGGGCCTACTCTCTGGGTCAGAAAGTGGATCTTCCTCTTCTGAAACAAGTATACACATCCCTGAAAGGCCCTAGTTTGTTCCTGCTCGCCATCTAGCTGGATGTACAGCGGAGAAACCAGGCAGCAGGCACAGTGATGGAGGCCTCCTCTCCCTTCTTCTCTGGTGTCCACACCAACCCCTCTGCACTGTGATGGAGGTCTCCTCTCCCTCTTCTCCCGTGTCCACCCCGGTCCCTCTGCTAGTGACTTTCTGAGGAGCCTCAGACACTGTGCTTCTAGAATGTTGTAGGTGCTTGAGCTGCTGCTTCCTGAGTGATGAAGTGAGGGATGGACAAGACAGGCTCTTGGGCTTTCTGGTGGCTTGTGGGAGGTAGGACTCCTAGGTGTCTTTGCAATGTGGGCTAGCCTGGGGCAGGGCCTGGTCCTTCAGTGGCTGTTTTCCATGTCCTGAGATGGCAGATGTTATTTACCCATCCGTAGCACAGTTCTCACCATCTTTTGAGTTTTGTGATAGTGGGGGTGTTGAACCAGTGGTCAGAGGGACACAGTTTTCTTGAAGCCAAGGAAATCCAATACACTTAGACGGGCATTCCTTATATCAGAGGCCGTTTGTATTTCAGACCTAGTAGATTATGAGCATCCCATGGTGGGCAAAGAAAGAACTTGTACTTTGCCTTAAATCCTGGCCTCTTGCTGCTCTGCCTCCCTCTGCAAATAGTGCAGCTCTTTCATTTCCTCCAGTAAGCGCTGTGTTCTGGCTTGCTCTGAAATTACAGGAACGAGAGGACTGCAGCTTTTGGAACTTTGAGGCTGTTCTATGGCCCTGGAGAGTTCAAACACGTTGCCGGTGTGGGAGTGGGTTCTCACATGGCAGTTCTCACCTGCCCTTCCATGTGTTGGGTCAAGAACTTCCATACTGCTGCCTCTGAAAAACAGGCCAAGCAGGAGTGAGTGGCTCCTGGGGCTGTGAGGTGCACGTTGCACAGCCTGCCTCCTGGTGGACGGGCGAATGGGGCAAGTGGCCCACAGCTCAGATTTTGCTCTGCTTGATTCCATTGGAACTGTGGTTTTTCTTTTTCTTTCTTTCTTTCTTTTTTTTTTTTTCTGTCTCCAGCAGGCAGGGTATGGTTCTGGGTAGAGTATTATTACTTTAGCCATTTTGCTCCAGGAAAAGCATTAGTAATTTATAAATAAAATACACATAAAGACAGGGGAAGTCAAATGTCGGTTTATAGACAACACAAGCGCTATTAATGCTGGAACGGGCTGTTTTGAAGTGGAGTGAGTTTCTGTTGCTGATTTATGTGCTGTTGGTGTGAGCAGGGCTGTGAGGGAGTCGTGATGGTTCTTGGGAACTGGCAGCCAGGAAGAAGCAGAACTGGTTTGAGTTTGAATTCCTAAGAGGACAAATTAAACAGAGGAGGAGGAAGAGAAGGAAGAGGAGGAGCCCCAACCAAGACGATTCACATTTCTCTGCACTTGTTGTGTATTTAAGCCTGAGTGAGTTGCCGGGAAATTGAGAATGTGTGTGTGCACTTTAAGTCAAGCAGAGCTTAATGAAAGTGTACCTGTGTGGACATGAGGGCTTGCACAAAACTGTTACTTAGTGAATTTCCTTTGCTTGTTAAACATGATTTGATGAATGGCTTGCAGCAAAAGTAATGAGGCTATGACATAGCCACATTTTAAAACAAGATTTATTTATTTTCTTGAAAGAAGGACAGGGAGAGATTATCCATCCACTGATTGACTCTCCAAATAGTTGTAATGGCTAAGGTTGGGCCAGGTGAGAGAGCCTGTAGCTTCATCTGTGTCTTCCACATGGGTGCAGAGGCCCAGATGCTAGGCTATCTTCTCTTGTTTTTTTTTTTTCAGACCATTAGCAGGAAGCTGGATTGAAAGTAGAGCAGGTAGAACTCGAACCAGCACTCAGATGGGTTAACCTGCTATGCCATGGTACCGGCCTGAGCCACATTTTAGCTTTATCACTTCATCTGTGGATAAAAGGTTCTCTTGATTTGGGAGAGTTGAAGTGCTGTCCTATACAAAGAATCAGAGTCATTTAACTGGGAAATTAATAGAATTGAAGTGGATTTTCTGTTCCTTACCAGAGTGTTGCTTGTTAAAAGTGTTGCACAAGAATCAGTCTGGGTTGCAAAGGTACCTGGAGATATTTGATAGAAGATAGGAAAAACTTGGGATTGTTGAGTTTCTTCTTTATTTGAGGGGCAGAGTTACAGATAGGGAGGGGAGAGACAGACAGATCTTCCATCTGTTGGCTTCTGTCCCAGATGGCTGAGATGGTCCGAGCTGGGCTGGTGTGAAGCCAGGAGCCAGCTTCTTCTGGATCTCCCATGTGGATGCAGAGGTCACAGTCTTAGGCCATCTTCTGCTGCTTTCCCAGGTGCATTCGCAGGGGGTTGGATAAAGGTAGAGCAACTGGGGCTCGAACCAGTGCCCATATGGGATGCTGATGTTGTACATGGTGACTTGACTTGCTAAGCCACAGTACTGGCCCCAAGTCTTTCTTCTTTTCTGTGTTTCATTGTGAGAAGTCTCAGGCTTTATATTATTGTCTCTGTCTTTTATGTGTGTGTTGATTTTCTAATTTGCACTTAAAAAAAATTTATTGGAAATACAGAGTAAGAAAGAGAAAAGAGACAGAGGGAGTTTCCATCTGCTGATTTACTCCCCAAATGGCCGCAGTGGCTAGAATTCAACTGATCTGAAACCAGGAGCCAAGAGCTTCTTCCAGGCATGCCATGTGGGTGGCAGGAGTCCAAGGATGTGGGCCATCATCTGTTGCTTTCCCAGGCTATAACCTGGAAGCTAGGTTGGAAGTGGAGCAGCCAGGACCTGAACTGGCACCCATATCAGATGCTGGTGCTGCAGGCAGAGGCTTAATATGAAATGCCACCCCACCAGCCCCTGTGTGTGCACTTCTGTCCAGGAGGCCACACAGGATTCTACCTTCATATGCTGTGAAGGTGATATTGTACACCGGTTCTTTTAGTGTACATGTGTTTCCAACCCATCAAATGACCTCAGGTATGGAATTTTCCACTTGAGGGCATAATGCCAGTGTGAAAGTGTTTTTGATTTTAGAACATTTCGAATTTGGGTTTTTCAAATGACAGATAGTGAAGCTGTGGTTAAAAAAAAAAAGTATTTGCTGGGACTGGTGTTGTGGCACAACAAGCTAAGCTGCTACCTGCAAAGCCAGCATTCTACGTGGGCACTGATTTCAGTCTTGACTGCCCTACTTCCAATCCAGTTCCCTGCTAATGTGCCAGGGGAAGCAATAGAAGATAACCCACACACTCGGACTCGTGCCCCCATGTGGGAGACCCAAGTGGAGTTCCTGGCTCCTGGCCCTGCCCTGTCCTGGCCTTATCTCAGTCCTTTGAGGAATGAATCAGTGAGTAAAAGATCTCTTTCTCTGTATGTACCTCTGCCTTTCATGTAAGTACGTAAGTCTTTTTAAAAAGAAGTGTTTGCTAAAGAGTTTGTAGCACATATCCCAGGAAGTCCTGTTGCTGCTCTTACACTTGTGTGTTTTAACTCATCCCGTGTAGCGGTGCTGCAGTGTGGGTGCTAAGACTGTCCTCAGCATATGTGGACAGGGGTGCCCAGGGTCATTGCTCAGTGAATATTGCCTTGCCAGAAAGTTGTGTCCTGGCTCTGTGGGCTGAGTTGTTGCCTCCTGCCCACACAAACCATGGGATTGGAAGGGACCTGCAGGCCATCCAGTTTAGGGGTTAGGAATGCTAACATGTCCATTGTGAAAGAGTAGAGCTAGGATAATAGGAAGAGTGGGAGTAGTTACCAAGGTTAAAAAAGAAAGATATAAAAAATGCCCTGTGGGGCCATTTAAAGACATGCGAGGAAGTGGATGTACCTTCTTGGCCACCAGATTACCACCTCTTACCGACAACAACCTTCTTGTTGTATAGGAAAGGAAGCAGATGTATAAAGAGGTGGACATGTTGTCTTGTTTTCCCAGTTGTGGGTGACAGAGACCTGTGTACCAGGGGCCCTGACTTCCAGACCCTCCTTGTTATTGCTACTTTTTTTTTTCTTTTTTGGAGTTTTAAGCAATTTATTTTAAAGACTGACTGACAGGAGTAGGGGAGATATTCCGTCTGCTGAGTTCACTCCTCAAATGCCTGTAATAGCTATGGCTTGATATGACCAAAACCAGGAGGCAGGAACTCAACCCAGATGTCCCCCAGGGATGGAAGGGACCCAAGCATTTTAGTCATTACCTACTACTTTCCACACACATTAGCAGGATTGTGGCTCAGAAGCTGCTGTGGTGCTGCATCCCAGGTACTCAGGTATGCAGTGTGGGCATTCTGAGAGATGACATCATTTTCACGATGCCCACCCCAGCCCTTCTTGTTTGTCTTGCATCAGGGTATTGTTGATGCTGTGAGTGGGGCCCGGGGCCATATCTGTTGCTTGCCCTAGAGGAGTCATTGACTACACACAAACTGAATTGAAATAGTGCTAACCAAGAAGAGGAGGTGTGTGGGAAGGTGGGCAGAAGGCCGAGTCACTGGGGCAAGCAGAGCATGGGTGACTGAGCCTTTGTGGATGATCAAATGTCCGCACCACAGTTGTTAATTTGCTTGCAAAAGAAGCATCTTAAATCATGGAGTTGAAAGTGTTCAGATGGAAGTAGCCAATGATTTTGCTTTAGATAGGCCTCTTGACCTCTCGAAGTCTCAGTTTTCTCATCTGCGTTGTGGGAATAACACAGGATTGCTGTGAAGATCAAACAAAAGAGTTTATGTGAAAGTGCTTTATGACTCATTAGGGGTTAGTAGAAAAATGCATTATGAAGATTATAAATCAGTGTCGAATATACAACTCAAAGAATGAATTTGTAAGGCAGTAACTTCTGGCCTGAGGAGAAGAGGCATTTTTGGAGAGATGGGTCACTTTGGGGATTCTCATCTCACATTCTTTAGGCAGTTATGCAGGTAGATCAGGGACCTCAAAGTGCAGTGGATTGTAGAGACAGACACCTCTAAATTTCAGTCTGTTCTCTGTCTGGGAGTGTGACCTTGGGGAAGATTTTTTTTACTTCTCTTAACTCTTGGGATTACTCATCTCTGTGAGGCGAATGTATAGCCTGTGATTTAGTACCCTGGGACAATTATGGGGCAGATTGACACGGCACCCAGTACACAGCCTGGCAGTCACAGGCTATCGGAGCGTTAGGTATCACGTGCTCCTTTGTTCCTTTCCCACAGTTAATTGGGGTGGGAAAGGGAAAGTTTGTTTAGCTGTCCCTTTAAGAACTCGGTTTGTTTTAACTGCAGCCTTTGTAGTGATCAAATGAAGACCTGTTAGAAATCTTGTTCCCAGGAGTTCAGAAGAGAGAACCTGGAGCTGGAAGAAACAACTGGGAACAAAAAGGCAGAAGTTTTAGTGTGTTTTCTGACTTATTTTCGGTGTGTTAATTTTCTTATTTTTGCATAAGAAAATTATCTGCATTCTTCTATCCATCTGACCATTCATCTGTCCATCTGTCTGTCTGGCCATCCATCCATCCATCCATCCATCCATCTGGTGTTTACTGCCTGAGATATGCAAGTTGATGTAGGGTGGGATGTGGAAACCCCCAGGGAGTTGAAATTCTAGTTGAATTAAAGAAAACAGAGTTTGAAGGAACGTTTTTAGAAAATAAAATTTGTTTTTGTTTGAAAGGCAGAGTTACAGAGGGAGGAGAGAGAGAAAGAGAGAAGAGAGAGAAATCTTTCATCTGCTTGCTGGCTAACTCTGCAGATGGCAAGAATGACTGCAGCTGGGCCACTCAAAAGTCAGGAACCTGGAGCTTCTTCTGCATCTCCCATGTGGGTGCAGGGACCTAAGTACTTGGGCCATCTTCCTGAGGCTATAATCAGGGATATGGTTGGGAAGTGAAGTAGTTAGGACTCGAACCCCTACCCATATGGGATGTTGACTCGGCCCCTTGGAGGAACTTTTAAGTAAAAAATAAAAAATCTAGAAAGAAAATGTTTAAGTGAAACTTTAAAGTCCACTGGTGTTGGGGTTTAGTGGGGATGAGCAACAGGACCATTGTAGATTCAAGTGAACAAAACCCAACATAAAATTGCACAAGTGGTAGTGAGGGTTTGCAGGGGGGTGTGTATAACTACAAAGTCCAGTACTGGGTAAGGGGATCTGGGAGGTGACCCTACTTAGCTCGCCAGCCTGCAGGTCGAACTCCTGTAGCTCACTTGTGACTATACAGCTGCACATTTGGATTCTCTGCTAGTTCTGCTTTATTTAGATGGGAGCATTTTAGGTCTTTCAAGTCCCTTTTGGTTGGCAGTCAGCAGGTTGTATTTGCTCTCACCTCCAGAGTTGGGTCAGGGTAATGGATGAGCCATCACTGTGACTCATGAGGACCTTTTATCTACAAGTTTGGGCAGAAAGGGGCACCCTGCTCTGTTATGCTAAGAGGATTGGCATCTGCAGCGAGCTAAGCTGTGCAATTGATGGTGATCTTCTAGACCATTTATTTTCTGGTTTGAAAAGTGGGGTTACTAGGATTAAATCTGGTTTGAAGGGTTCTATGCGGATTGGCTAATGCAAACCATTTAACCTGGCTTGACTGGATCTGAAGTGGTTTTTAAATGATCAATTTATTTGTTTTATTGAAAAAGGACAAATTGATTCATATACGCTAATTCTTGTGCATTTTTTCCCTTTAATATTGTTCGTGACTGACTGGCCCTGCTGGTCTCTTGCTCATACCTTGAATATATTTGTGTTTCCTGTGTGAATGTGTTCTTGCTATTCTGCTAGAATAATCTTCGGATAGTGTATTTCTTACTCAGTTCCAATTCAGTTGATTGTGAAGCCCTTCTGAACACCTGCACCATAGTCCTTTCCTTTGGTCTCCATGACACATGCTGACTGAACCATGCTAACCACAATTATTATTGTATAGCATGGTTTTCTTTCATTAGGTTTTTAAAAATTAATCCCAACTTGATTGAAGGCAGCTCAAAATGTTTTGTATGTTCTGTCAGCCTTGGTAAATAGTTGTTGACTGTACGCTTTTAGCAAAGTATGGCTAGACTTCCAGGTGAAAATGGCACATGGAACCGGCTATCATTGGTTTCCCTCTGCTTTGTAAAAGCAGCACAGAGCGATTTTAAAAAGCCATAACTCATAGGATAGAGACTATGAGAATGGAAGCTCAAGCAGCATGTATATTTAAAAATGTGATAAAACATATGTAGCTAAAATATGATGTTTTAATTATTTGAATGTGGCTTGAGTGGCACTTAGTGCTTTTGCAATGCTGTACATTCACCACCTATTCTAACTTCAAAAAAGTTTCGTGATCCCAAAAGGAAGTCTCACACCCATTGATACATCCATCCTATTTCCATTTAGCTCCTGGGCGATCACTAACCTGCTTTCTATATTTATGAATTTGCTGATTTTAGAGACAGCATAAGTGGAATTATCCATTGTGTGGCCTTTTGTGTCTGGCTTCAGTTGTTACAATAATTCCTGGCTCAGTCATGAGGTTGCATTTGTCAGTCTTGCATTCCGTTTTGGTGTTGAGTTCTGTTGTAAGGATATACCACATTTTGTTTATCCATTTTGTGGATAAGTGGCTACCATGAATAATGCCATAATTATGAAAATTTATGTGCAGTTTTTTGTTTGAACACCTGTTTCAATATTTGGATGTGTACCTAAGAGTGAAATTGATAGGTCATATGGTCGCTCTATAATTTATTATGGAATTGGCAAATTATTTTCTATAATGGCAGTACCATTTTTCATTCCCATCAGAGGCTTAAGAAAGTTCCTGTTTCTCTCCTTCCTTGCTGTGACTTTTTGTTAAATTTATTTAACAACAGCTGTCTTAGTGGATATGATGTGGTTTTTATTCTCCTTTCCCCAGTGATCAGTGATGTTGAGCATGTTTTCATATGAATAAAGGAGTTCAGTAAGCTGAAAACTAAATGTGGAAAACTGAACCCCCTCTAAGACGGAGAGAAAGCTGAGATTTGATCTTTTATTGTGTGATTCTTACAAAACCTGGGAGTGTGTGTTGAAAGTACCTGTGCGGCTTATAAAAGCCCAGCTCCCTCTCTTCCTCTTCAGCTAACCCTCATAGCCGCTCTGAACAAAGGCTAAAGGCTTCTTGCACAGAAAGAGTGTACCGTAGCGTCTCTGGATGTGCGAACTCCAGGCACTGTGGAGAGTGGCATTTTACTACGGACAATAAATAGCCAAACATAGTAGTGGAATATGTGTGTTAGTTGAGCTTGTGCATTGAGGTTTTGAAATATTTCTACCTCCTATCCCATGCTTATTCAGCAACTTGGCTCCCTGACAGTTCTTCACTCTAAAAACAGGGGTTGGAGAAACACGGACCAGTTCAGATTCAGAAGTTCTTCAACACACCAGCCTGACCATATGTATGAGTGGAAAACTAGAGATGGGCTTGCCAACAAGACCTTGCCTCTCTCTTCTGGCTTTTCACTCTTAAGTATGGATAGAAATCTAAGAACTGTTTTGGTATTTGTGAGAAGACTAACTTGAAAGAGAATGAGAATAAGGGGAAGAAATGAGGAAGGGACTGGGAGGAACCTATTGATGATATCATCAGAAGGATAAAACCAAATGATGTCATCCCCCAACAAGAATGACTATCATGAAAACAATATGCACGGGCCCAGTGGTGTGGCCTAGTGGCTAAAGTCCTCGCCTTAAAGGCGCCGGGATCCCATAGGGGCAGCAGTTCTAATCCCGGAAGCTCCACTTCCCATCCAGCTCCCTGCTTGTGGCCTGGGAAAGCAGTTGAGGATGGCTTAAAGCTTTGGGACTCTGCACCCACGTGGGAGACCCGGAAGAGGTTCCTGGTTCCTGGCTTCAGACTTGCGCAGTACTGGCAGTTGTGCTCATTTGGGGAATGAATCATCAGACAGATCTTCCTCTCTGTCTCTCCTCTCTGTATATCTGACTTTGTAATAAAAAAAAATCTTAAAAAAATTAAGAAAACAGTATGCACTGAAAGGTCCTTGGAAATCATGAAGCAGAAGTGAATTATCTATGAAGAGAGATTTTCCTAGTAAGTAGCATAAGATAGGGTAAGGGTAAGAAAATAGAAAAAACAAATAGAATAAAAAAGCACTGTTTAAGTGGTCCAACATCTGTATAATTTGTAAAAAGAAAAAAGAAAGAGAAAAAAATAAATAAGTCATTTCAAGAAAATTTTCTGGAAGTGAACGGCAAAAAGGTCTATGTTGAGAAATTCTACCAAATGTCCACAGATGTGGCTGTGGTTTTTCAGAATCCCATGAGTCAGAAAAATAGGTGATATATGAAGAATGAACACCCAGGAGGGTGCAGACCTCCGCACAACGATGAGAACCAGGAAAGGATGGAGCAGGGCCTTCAGAATTCTAAGATGCTACTTAGCCAAGAACTGGGTCATTAGTGACACAGGCAATGTTGAGGGTCAAGGCAAGGACAGTGTCAGGTGTGAAATGTCTCATAAAGTTTGCTCTAGCACAGAACTACTGTGGGTGATGCCTGTAGGAAACAAGCAGATGGTGGTGCTGTGGGAGAAGGGAAGGGCATCTCCAGGATGATGGTGGAGTAGGAAGAGAGCCCAGCCAGGCAGCTGTGCACGTGGCCTGGAGGACCACAGCATGGTCAGTGGGGAGAAAACCCCTGAGAGTCTTTGCCAGGAGGGTGGCAGCGTTGTGCAGCTACCAAAAGCATCTGGACCTTGGAGAGGAGACCCACATGTTGGTGAGGAATGCAATGTTGGGTTATTAATAGAAAATTGCCAACTTCCAAAGAAACAAAGAATTTGTAGATTGGCAGGAAAGAGAAAAAAAAAGCCTCAGGGTATTTTTTTTTAAAACATTTTAAACTATGATAGTATAAGAAGAACAATATAATTCTGAACACAGAACATGGTCTACTTGGCAATAGTGGAAATGTGGAGACAGAATACAAGGATCTGTGGAGCACAGGGAGAGCGAAACACAGGAGCAAGTGGGTAATAATGCTTAAGCTGAAATATTGAGGAACAGGAGTACTTGCTCGTTAGGGATAAGGAGGAAAATCCTGAAAGTTACAACCCAGAAGGATAGAGAAAGCAGAGATGAGGAGAAAAGAAGAGAGCTAGAGATTTATTTTGTATAGCAAGCCAGAAAGGGATAAGTTTCTGATTCCTTAAGGTACATAAAGAATAAATTATTATAATTATGTATAGGAAATTCTTAAAAATTATGGTTTTGTATATATTACAGAATTTTGTAATATAACTTCTGCATATAATATATAATAGGTATATACATGAGTATATGTAGCATTTTTCTATATGACATACATATATTATTATGCAATGCTGAGTATAAAACTTTGGGGGGAAAAAAACCCCTGAAGCACAGATAAAAATCTTGAAGGGAGTATGTTGGTGGGATTCTAAGTGTTAACTCACATTTTCTGAAAAAAACTTATGCTTCTTTGATAATTCCAAACATGATGGATGGGACTTCTTGGTGACTCCCAATGTGGTAATGCACACAGTGACTTTGTCCCAAGGGATGTGTCCTTAATGGCATCCCAGCCATGCAGGAATTCACAGAGAGGCACAGAGCACCTTGGGTCAGCTGGCAAGTGACAGGATGTCAGTGAATCCTTCCCAGAACCAAGGGACCTGCGTCGTGCCCCCTTCTCCCTGCTGACCCCACTGTTGACCCATCACTGACGTTTCCTGGCTGTGAAAGATGTCCCTCCCTCGCTTGCTGTGGTTGCTGTGCCAAGCTGTGTGTGTTTAGCTTCTCGAGATTCTTGCCTCATAAATCAGCCTGTCTCCCTGCCCCACTGTGGGAACCGCTTTTTTCTGCATTCCCTCCCTTCAGACTCGTGGCGAAGGTGATGGCTCCCTGAGCCTGGGAAATGAGACACAGAGACGGATGCTCCTGGACTGTGTTTCTGAGTGGTTTTGTTGGCGGCAGTACCTGAACATGGGTGTCAGGGCTTGATTCCGGAGGCCAAGAGCTCACAAATTCTTAACTAGCTCCCAAGGGGTTGAGCTCACAGGCCCCTTTGTCCTGAAACTGATAGTCTAATTCCATGACTACAGGCTTACTGTGGGCTATTAAGCAACATGTAGTTGACAAACAGAACTGCAGTTTAAACATGGTTCTGTTGGTTGAAGGCAGGCTGACCTTGGCTGTACTGTCGTCATCATCGTGGTATCCTGCAGGTGAGACACTGTCTTGATTTCCCATCTCAGAAGCCAGAGGTTTAGTAAGGTCCCTTCTTTTCTTGGATCCATCCCTTGAATGCCTATGTGTGTCACACACTTTGCTGGTCCCTGGAAGTATGGGCAAGGCGGGCCCCCTGCTACCCCCCTCCATATGGAGTTGGCTAGTGGTATGAATGGGCACATCCTCAGGTGCAGAAGGCACTTACAAGTCTGTGGGCCAAGGAAGACTTGCTCAATGATGGAATATATCTCTGGAGGAAAAGGAGTTGTTTCACAAAAGGGGAAAAACACATTGGGGCTGTGGAATCAGCGAGCTGAAGCTTCTTTATTTCATAGATTTGCAGTAACTATTGGTGAAGTATTGGCAAAGTGTGAACAAAGCTGGGAAGCTAGTCAGCCTGGCCCTCTTCCCTCCTGACCTTCTGCATTTTGCCCTACAGTGGGGAACAATGACTGTTCCGCGAGTCGCTGATCATTCATGACTGGTCAGTTCTGCACCAAGCCTTCTCTGAGCCCTGCATGTTTTAGAGATGATATGATACTTGTGTTTGACTTCTGTGTGTCTCTCAAGCCAGAACTCTTTCATGTTACACTGCTGTGTTCTCTGAGTCCCATGTGCCCCACTTTAATGTAAATGGAGGAGATGGAACATACTTGTGCCTTCTCAGCCATCAAGGAATTTGCATTCCAGCCAGGCTGAGAAGAGAGCACAGTGTTTGGAGGAAGCCAGGGTCCCCTGCAGGAGCAGTTGGGTGGGCTGTTGGTGTCATCATTATGTTTATTTCTTGAATATCTCAGATGGCTTGAGGTTCACTTTGAGCTAGAGCCTGACAACCCTGGGGAAGGATACCAAAGATCTTCCTGGTTGTCTGATTCTATAAGTTTTCATCTGTGTCTTATTTAAAATGTTTCTTTTTTATTGTTGTTACATTTTTTTGAGGGGGGATTGGGATGGGAGTTGAGGGTAGCGGGCAGCCTGTACAACGGACGACTCACTGTGCTGGAAGTACAGATTTGCAGACTGTACCCCCATATCAGCAGCTCAGAGTCTTTGTGGGTGAGACACAAGAACCTGTTTTGTTATTGTTTTTAATTTATTCTTTTACTTATTTGAAAGACAGAGAGATATAGAGAAAAAGATATCCAGGAAGAGATCATCCATTAGCTGGTTCATACTTCATGTGTGCAACACCATGGTTTAAGCCAGGCTGAAGTCAGAAACCTGACGCTCAGTGGGGCTTCCCGTGAGGGTGGCAGGCACCCACCCTCTTAGGCAGTCACCTGCTGGCTCCTAGTTTGTGCAACAGCCGGAAGCCAGAACCAGAAGTGGAGCTGGGACTGGTACCCAGGAACTCCAGAGTAGGATGATCCAAATGGTGTCTGAACTGCTACACATAACACCCTAGTAATGGCTTTATGTGGTTAACCCAGACATACCCTTAAGTTTGAGAGTTACTATTGTGTTTTTTTAAAGCAGTTTGATTCTGGGATGCTGGGATTAAAAGAAAAGGCCCACTCTCTGATGAGATTCCGTTGAAGTAACACAAGGAAGAACATAGCCATGTATGTGGAGTGGGATTCACTGTTCAGAGGAAGACTCAGTGACACGTAGCCAGCAATGGAGCAGGTGTTTTGTATAGTGGCTAAGATACCACTTGGACACTAGTATTCCATTCTGAAATGCCTGGGGTCCAGTCCAGGCTCCTTACTGCAGTTTCCTGCTAATGCAGACCCTGGAGGCAGCAGTGATGTCCCTGTTCAGATTCTTGCTGTGATCAGAGTCTCGGCTTGAGCTTCCAGTCCTTGGTTTAAGCCTGGCCCAGTTCTGACTGTTGTGGGATTTTAGAGGAATAAACCAGTGGGTAGAAATTCTATGTCCCTCTTCTTTTGCATAAGTAAATAAAAAAGAAAAGATGCATTAGGTTATTAAGTTTCAGAAGGCATATCTTAGTCTGTGTTATTTTGTGGAAACAAAAATTCCTCACAGAACTATATATTCTACATCCTTTCAACTGTAGCAGGAAGAAGTGGCAAAGGGCAGACTGGGAGTCTGATGATGTGGAAGTTAATTGAGGTTAAGATACTTATTTAAAGATATTTAAATATAAACAAATATATAAATATATGTTTCTCAAATATGTATGTAAATTTGTATAAATAAATATATAGAGAGAAAAAAAAGAAGGGGAAGGGAGAGAGAGAGAGATGGATGGATAAACACACACACAGACCAACAGAGAGAGACAGAGGTTCACTCCCTAGATGCCACAATGGCTAGGATCAAAGTGAAGAGCTAGGAACTCAGTCATGATGTTCGTGTCAATGGCAGAAGCTCAGTTCAGCAAATGGTCACTGCTGACTGGCAGGAAGGTAGAGGCAGATATTGAACCCAGGGAGTCCAGGGTGGGATCCCATTATCTCAACTTGCATCTTTGTTAGCTAAAATTTGTCCTCCCAGTTTGTCAGGAGACCATTTTAATGGGGGCAACCCAACACCCAGGTGAGATAGATAGTATGAGAAATTAAGTATCCCATGTCCTTTCTGGATCCACTGTGCAGGACAGGGGGAGTGCTCATCAGAAGAGTCAAGCTGGTTTTGTGCAGCAGCAAAGCATCAGGTACAAAGTCGGGTTACTTTGGAAAACATTTCTCTGCAACTAAATAACAATCTATGTGTCCACATTCATTATTTTCGTTACTGACTTGGCCAAAGTTCATGTGAATCACAGGCTCTTGTCATTGTACGTCCATGTTTTCTTACCTGCTTCACAAGAAGACATCACTTTCTGGAAAGTCTTGGAAGCTTGTCTTCTGATGTTCCACATAGGCAGGGTTGGGGTCAGGGCATTCTATCGATTGTCTGTGCAGTGTGCTGTTCCTGCCCCTAACTGTCATCGGGAGAGCTGGGTTCCCTCAGAGGATACAGAAAGTACTCCGTAGGGTTCAGAGAAAGGTGCAGTTACTGGCACCCTGTTGGAGGAGGTAGCATTTGGAGTGGACTGAAAGGATCATCAAGCAATCAGAACACCAGTGTTCTAATTAAATGTCCCTGCGCTTTGGCCTGGTAATACTGAGACTCATTGTATTGCACCCACTGAGTGTCCAGTAGGTGCAAAACGCAGTATAAGGCAGGCAGGTGGTTGCCCATTAGCTGTGTTGGACCCTGGCCCTCATAGAGATGTGTAGTCTTGCACTGTGCTTACGACAGAAAGCAAGGGGGTAAACCAATTGAGAAGTTGTTGCACTGAGTCAGGTGGCATTTATGGCCATGGCCTTCTTGACTTGCTTTCTTGCAGGGTAGAGGGTGAATATATTTTTGCAAAGGAGGAGAGGTTGTGTGTTCTGAGCTTTAGGAGTAAGATTGGATGATGATGGTAGTTTCTGGAACTTTTGAATGAAGGACTGTTTTCCAAAGTGTGTTTTAGTTCTTGGTGGACCAGCTGCATTCCAGTGTTAGTCAGGTCATGCTTGGAGCCCCAGAATAGTATCTGATTTATGATTTATCTGTCCTCTTTTCCCTAACTGATGGACAGAAAATCCTTGTAAATCTTGACTGAAACCACAGAATGGCTGAATAATTCAAACTTGACTTTTTCAGGATAGACTTTTGAATCCCAAAATAGGACTCTTAGGGAAATGGACATGAGGTCTCTTTTTCCCTCCCTGTTTAGGCTTAATTAGGGTCTTCACTTCAGTAATGGAGGAGGACCTCAGATTTAGAGAGAATTCTGTCAGTGTGAGCTTAAATTATACACCAGAATTACTCTTTTCACATAACCCTCAGTAAAAAGCAAAAGCAAAATTCAAAACTCCAAATAAGTAAAAATATATATCTATATATATTTTCATTTTTGACTACCCTGAAGTATCTTAGTTATGCTGATGGGAGAAAAATCATTTTTGATTGTGTCAAAATCTGTTACTTCTGTTACTACTTTTGACAAAAAAACAAAAGCTATTGTTGTTCTTTCTTCCTTTTCCTCCTCCTCCTCCTTTTTTATTTTTAAAATTTTTTTAAATCTTCCTAGGCCGTTAAGGAGCTGGATCAGAAGTTAGCAGGCCAGACACAAACCAGTGCTCATTAACGATGTTGGCGTTGCAGGTGGTGGCTTTACCCTCTGCACTGTGATGCTGACCCCTCTTTTTATCTTGTAAATTACGTATCTGGGAAATGCCTTGTGGTACCTGTAATGTGTGCATCCTATGTGAGTACCAGTTTGAGTCTGGAGATGCTGTAATTCCAGTCCAGTTCCCACTTAATGTACCTGAAAAAACAGCAGAAGATGGGACAAGTACTCGGTCTCCTGACACCTATGTGGATGACCTAGACAGGGTTCCAGGCTCCTGGCTTCTGATTGGGCTAGCCTGGCCTTGCCATTGTGGCCACCTGGGGAGTAAACCAGTAGAAAAAAGCACCACTAGGTGTAAGATTCATATTGTCTCTGTAACTGCCTTTTAAATACATAAGAAATATATACATGTATAAATTGTAGGGGCTGGCATTTATATATAGTATAGGTGCTAGTTTGTGTTCCAGCTGCTCATTTCTGGTCCAGTTATCTGCTCATGGCCTGGGAAAAGCAGCTAAAGATGGTCCAAGTGTTTGGTCCCCTACCAGCACATGGAAGACCCGGAGGAAACTCTGGTTTCATTCTGGCCCAACAGAACGACATGAAACCCCGTTGCAGCCATCTGGGAAGGGGAACAGCAGATGCGGGAACTCTTTCTCTTTCCCTTATGACAGTTTGTAATTAAAAAAAAAAAGTTGCATTATTGTTAGCTGCAAAATAGCTACTGCTCAGACTGCCATGTCAAAGAGGGTGTCAGGATGCTGCTGTCCACCTGTTGGTTCCCTGCCTTCCTGTAAGTAACCCTGGTTGCTTGGTACTGCTTCTTGACCTTGGCCAGCCACACTTTGAAAATCACAGATCTAGTCAGACTTCCTCATTTTTCTGCGTGTTCTCCAAGTTCAGAAGCTTGGAGATGGGGCAGCGGTTCGACTGGTCCTCATAGCCTACTCGAAGCTGTATCTGCCCATGGGCTTCCACCGATCCGCTTGCACTGAGTGGGCATTCAGCTGATTGAGAGAACACAAGGTGCAGTAAGGAGGGGTTGTTTTTCCTAAAGGATTTTACATTTGCAATGAAAAGGAGGAGAGCGGCAGTTGCTGTTCCTCGCTTCTTTCTCCAGCTTAGGCTGTTTGTGTCATAGGGACAGGATGCAGGATGGCCAAAGAAAGGTCACCGGGCATGAGGTTCAAATGTCTCGGATGGGCACTGAGTAGTTTTTCTTGGCTTTGACCTGCAATTTCTTAGCTTTCTCATCTCGGCCTTGGCGAACTTGGGTCAGATGAAAGGATCTGTGTGTGTTCAGCGAGCAAGGATAGGAAGAGGCAGGCACAGAGTCTTTGTGTTTTGTTACCTAAGCTGGGATTTGATCTTCAGACCTTCAAGGTGAAAGGCTAATACCTTAATTTGTGTGTTTTATAAACATCCCCAGGCGATGACCTTCTCCTAGCCTCCTGTGATGCATTCTTCAGGACTAAAAGCTAAAATTTCTGGCTGGAATGGAGTGTGTCACCAGCTTGCTCAAGTTCAGAAGCAGCAGGGTGCCGTCCCTGCATTCCTGGTTGGTAAAACTGCTTGCGTGCAGTTGAATGCCCAGCCTTCTGGGGGGGATTTCCTGGCAAAATGGAGTTTTTGTCTGAAGAGAAAGGTGTACCTCGTGGTTTAAAAACTAAAACCAACCAATTACTCTCTGCAGTAGGACATGTGTCCCTTTATAGCGTTTCTGTTCCTGAAAGCTTTCCTTTTAAGGGTCATCTTTATTTTTGCGGTGTCAGTCAAATTATTTCTCAGCAGAGCGTGAAAATAGAGATAGAGGCGCTTCACGGCCGTCGTTGGAACCACACTGAAAGTTTTTTGTTTTATGTAAATAGAGATTGATGGAACATTTTACACAGAGTACGGGCTTTTGACAAAAAGTATTGATGGTTGCTTTCAGTAAGTGTTACTTGAGATGACAGAACATTGCATTTTAAGATGAATTACTCGAGAAACTCCCTCTTTGGGAATGTCATACATTTGATTTCATCTGTTGTTTTATGAGAGAATGACTGAAGTCATGAATACCTCAGACTGAGCTGTTTTCCTTTGCACATTATAAGTCCCGGCTTGGTGCACTCCTATTTTAAATATAAAGTTATGGGGAAAATATTTATACTGGCAAATAATATTGATAAAAATGCTTAAGTGTTCAGGAGCAGAACATAACTTCTCACATGGTTTCCTCTTGTGTGGTAGTGATTTGTGGGAAGCCTGGGAACTGGCTTTGAGTTAAATATATCTGCTTTTCAGAAAGATCTCAGAGGTTTGGCTCAGATACATGGCTCTTTCTTTGGGTGGGGGTAGGGCAAGGAGATATGTCAGTGATTTTTCCCGTCTGGATGTATTTAGATTTCAAAAATGTTCTCCATTCCTTTATCATTATTTGTTCTTGAGGCAAGGGCTTAGAAATCAGGATTCGTTGTTTGGGTTGTTAATTTTCTTCTTAGCATCAGTTTGTTGATGTTGGCCTCTCAGCATCTCAGGGCTTAATGTATGTTAATAGTTTGTACATTTATTGGGCTTGTGTGTGCTAGGAACTTGCAATATTGTTCTAATTTCATGTGGTTTCCACTTGTGTGAGGGAGATGATAAAGAGAATAAGATTTGGGGTAGTGACGTATGGTATGAAGAAAGTAATGGAGGGGAAAGGGGAGTTTGCATGGGAGCTCTTCTAGGTGAAGATGTCGGAAGAGTGCTCTGAGAACTGACCTTTGTGCAAAGAGCTGAATGATAAAATGGCTTGGGAAACTGACAGAGGGCACAGTAAATGCAAAGAGCCCGCGCCTTGCTGTGTTTGAGGAGCAGCAGGGATGCCAGCATTGCGCCCTTGGTGCAGGGTGCTCCTGGGTTGGGGCTTGACGTGATGGGCTTCCAGGAAAATGACATACAAGAGGTCTTGATGTGGTTCTGCATGTTTGTCCTCTGCAGACTCCTTGCTTTATGACCACAGTATCTTTGACTATAGCAGTTGGCCACACTGCTTTCTCTCTGCATCCCCCTTGCTGGCTTTCATAGGAACATCTTACTTCCCATTGGCCGTCTGGCCTCACCATTCGCTGGATGCAGCACTGGACAGGTAGTTACGGTTCTAGTTGCTGAGAAAACTGGAGCTCTCACTTCTCAGAGTGCATCCGTCAGCTTCATGCATTGTCATGTACATTCAATATTTCTCTTCATACTATTGTGATTGGTTGTGTCCACAGCTGCATTTCCAGCTTGAGCAGCTCTTGCTCATTGTGGGGTCCCAAGTGTGAGCACAGTGCCTGGCCTCCAAAAAATGCTGTGTGATGGTGTTAGTAGGCCAAGGAGCTGAAACAGTTCCCTGCGTGCTACCCGACTGCCTATGATGAGTTCAGAAATCCGGCTGCTTGCAAAATTAGGAAGCTCCTCACTTTTGTAGATGGAGCAAGCACCAGTGTAGGGGAACAAGAATTTTTTTAGAAAGAAAAAAAATCTGGCTTTGAAGCTGCTTTAAGGCATTGGGAAGAAGAGTTCAAAGGGCCGTTGCAGGCATGAGTGCCGCTGCATGCAAGCCCTGGTAGGACAGCCAGGCCAGCCTCATCCGTAGACTTTGCGGCGTTTGAGTCTTCATCCTGGGGCCTTGCAAGACACTTTGTCCTCCATAAATTTGAAGCTGATTTGGAACTAGCTGGCTGTTTTTCTCCCTGATGAATTAATGTGCTATTCGGGCTAAGCTCAAATATGAAATATATTAAAAGCAAACTGAAAACAGGTCAATGTTTGCCTCTAATGCTATGGGAATATTTGTTTTTAAATCATCTTTTAGTACTCCACAAATCTTCCTTACAAAGTTGTTTTTTTTTTTCTCCTTCCTTTTTCAAAGCAGGCACTATTTTTTTTTTCTTTCCAGTGTAAAAGGCCATTTCTAAAGTCCTGTTATATTCAGAAATTTACATGGAGAAAACAGCCTGGGATCCCACACAAGTGAAACTTTATTTTTTAATCTGGGGCACAGTAGGGAGCCCTGAGAAATGCATTTTCCTCCAGGATTGTAGGAGGAATACGCCGTGTTTGTTTAAAGCATCAGGTATTGAGAAATGTAATGGCAGGGTGAAAAGTTTGACCTCAGCTGCCAGATCCGATCTGCTAGGGGGTAATTGAGTTGCCATGTTTTTTTCCTCTTCAGTTTAAATCAAGTTTTGCTATAGCCCATTTAAGTGTCAAATTGGTAGCAAAACTTGACAACTTCAGGGTGCACACTTGCTTTTGATCAGAATTTACATGCAAATCATTTTTGCCTTGAACTGTCAACTCCTGTTTCTGATACTCTGAAGGGACACGTCTCTCCCCTCTTCCTACTAACCCCCCGCCCCCCTAGCCAAAGGGGATGTTGGCTAATGTTATTAATCAGTGTGTGGAAGAAAAATTATCTTGATAAATATGGTGGTTAAACTATATTTTCCCTTTTGTGTGTCAGCTGTTGCAGCTGGGCATTTAATCTCCTTTTACCTAGAAGGATATCAGACAATTATCCGGCGCTTGATGTCAAAAAGAAACAAGTGACTGAGGGAGGACGGTCCCCAGTGTGTTGGGGACTGGACTTAAGCCCCTGCAACCTGACAAAGGGTGCTGACAGTCGGCATTTTCTTGGGCATTAAACAAAGTCTTTGGTAACTTTAAAGAATCTTGCCTTGCATGACTAAACTCATTGAGAGGGTTAGAGAGAAAGCTGCCTCAGAAGTCTTAAGCCTGAAACTTTTTTTTTTGGTTTTGCCCTAAACCCTTTGGATGCTTAAAAGCACGTGAGTGTGTGTAGCCCCACAGTTGAGCAAGACAAAGGAGCATTCGCACTTCTGCAGAGTTAATAACGACAGTGGTAAGTCTTTCTTGTCCACAGCCAGCCTATCTTAGCATTCCCAATCATCTGAAGAATTTAATTGTGCTTTACCCCCTGTCTCACCATTCTTCTGGACAGTTCCGCTCAGAAACACCAGGAAATAGGGAGTCAATCAAAAAAAAAAAACAAAAAAAAACAAATCCAACACCACAACAGTTGGAAAGAAGTTTCTAGAAGTCACCATAGATGAAGAGAGCTGATTATATTTATCATGACCCTTGGAGCAGTCCAGAGAGCCAAGATGTTTAGACAAAAAGTGTGAGATTTTTGCTTCTCGCCAACTTCAAACTTCTTCCCATCACTACCCTCCCCCGGTCCCCAGGCTGGGTGAGAACACCAAACCTTTCACCTTGCCAAAATGAGAGCGAGCAGGGTATCGACAGCAGACACACGCAAGCCTACCTGGCGCAGGGTGGAGAGATTGTGGGGTTGTATTAGCTTGAACTGCCTGGGACCCCTCACAGACCCTTCTGGAAACGTCCACCGCCGGGTGCCCTGCCCGCCCTGCTCTGTCCAGGGCTGCCTTGCCTGTGTGCTGTGAAATTTTAATTGAATTGTTAATGACACCGAGGAGTGACACAACACATGAGAAACTTCCAAGAATCAGTCAGGAGGAGCTCTTTTTCTTACTGTTACAAAACAGAAGACACTGGGAAACTGACAAGTCCAAGCTGTGGGCCAGGGCAGTAATTGATCGCAGGCTGCCTCGAGCCAAGGTCCTTCCCTGGTAATTGCAAGCAGGGGCCGCCTCTCTGATCTCACCAGTGGTGCTGGCCGTGCCAGAGCGACCCGGCGTTGACGGATTGCTTTCCCGCGGTAATGACTTAGGCATGTCCCCTCTCCTGCATGAGGCCATGTGTCCCTCCCACTGGAGAGAATCAACTGAACATTCTGCTGCTTCTTTAACAGGGGGCTGTTAAAATAACTCTATTCTGTTATATAAGCCCTGTAGTGCCAGGGGCTAAATTTATATGGTTATAAATGAGAGATATTGCTTTGGAATACCACAATCCTGTGTTTTTGCTATTTCTTTAGGATTTCAGATGGTGTTTTCAAAATAATGGATTTTGACTTCAAGTCAAAGAATGGGGGCAGGGGCAGGAGTAGAGGGATCCCGTTTCGGAACAAAACTCTCATCCTATTTGTAAATTCCTCTGTGTGTTTCTCGTAATTCACTATCCCAGTATTTATTTGTATTTGTGTTCGTGTTGCTGACTGGATTTGACTCTCTGTGGGGGCATCAGAAATACTATTTACTTCAGGATCCTGAAATAAGATAGAGATTTTATTTCATGTTTTTTAAACTCTCCAAAGGTTTCTTTTTCCCTTTTTCCGTTTTTTTCCCCCCCTCCTCCTTTCCCATTTTGGACATTGATAGATTTCAGAACTTTCATGTGGCTTCCCTCCCTCCCTCTCCCTTCTCCCTCTCCCGCTTCCTGGAATGTAATTTTGTCCATGAAATATGACGGTCAGCTGAAATGTCCCCGGTGATGTGCAGCGCTTCTGGACTGGCACTTCGGTCAGGGACAGAAACTTAACTCTTTCTCATAGAGGGCTCCACCAGAGTTTTGCCGTGCGGCTTGCTCCCTCTGGCGTGTTTCAAGTTTGGGTACCTCACCTCATCTGTGTCCAAACACAGTTTCACACCAAGAAGCAGCTTCAAAGGACCGCCAGGAAGATTGCTAAACACTCAACGTCAGACTTAAGAAATGAAGAGAAGTTGTGTGTGTGTGTGTGTGTACACGCGTGTGCACCTGGGGGTATCCTGGCCCTCCCGTGACAGATGAGTTTTGATGGAGAACTTGTGGGCAGATAGGTACAGGACAGATTTGTACTGTCATTGTTTCCCTACTTGTATGTCTAGTCTCTCATTCCCCAACTTTAAGTTATAGTGCATTTTTAGAATTTCACTTTTTACAAAATGGAGGTTAAATGATGGCCAGTGCCCGGGCTATCTCAGATTAATTTCTGTGGATGAAAGCCCTCTTCCAGGCAAAATAGACTTTGATGGGCTAGCCTAAGAAGATAATCATAACAGCACTGGTTGTACTGAAAAATTTCTCTGGATGTCTGACCTCAGCACAGGGTGCTAGAAAAACGGTTTTTCTTGTCTTCATCCTCACTGCCTGTGACTTGGGAAGGGGAGAATTCCCTGTGGCACAATTCCAGCAGCAAAATGGCCTGCTCTAATCTGCCATTAGGGACTGGAGCAAAAATGTGACTCTTCTTCTTGCTATAGTGTTACTGTGTGTGTGTGTGTGTGTGTGTGTGTGTGTGTGTGTGTGTGTGTGTAGTGTTTAAAAAAGCCATACTTTGATTTTTGTTTTCTTTTATATGTATTGTTAATCTTGATAATAATAATGAGAAACACTATGAAGATTTTTACTGGGTTTTTTTTTTTTGCAACTTCTATGAGATGCAATGATACATAAAGGGTATATGTTTTGACTGTAGTTTTATTTTGGTACGGGGCATGCTCACAGCACAAAGATATTGTTAGAATCTGGTTATTATGATACCTTTGCACTTATAATTATTGATGTGGATGTCACTCTGATGCTTTTGGCTGACTTTCTTATGTTTTCCGTATATTTTGTTGTTAAGCATGGTTCTCAGGGGGAATGGGGGAGCAGCACACTCCACAGGGACACGTGATTTGCCGTAACTGGGGGCGAGGTGGTTGCAGCTGGCATTTTATGGGTGGACACCAGAGGTGTTGTAGAGCATCCCGTGATGTACAGGACAGCTATAGCTGTCGCCAAGTCTGCAGTGTCCGTGTTATCTATTGTGTTGAGTCAGAAACTGCACTCTGGACCAGCTGGAGTTAGGAAGAACATGGAGCTGCTGTGGATGACCCAGAAGCAAAGGGATGGAGGAGTGCCCAACTTCCTGACTGTCGCTGTCCCGCAGTGATGGACTTGGTGCAAGGAGCTGATAATAACACGCGTGGACCCTGACTGATGGTCAAACCCGAAGTTTATTAGGGGCATCAGACTTTACACACAGAGAGTCCGTATGGGGTAGGGGAGGAAGTATTGAGCTCATCAACAAAACCCATCTACTGTTTTCATACTCTTGATTGGAATTCCTTTTGTTTTGTATATTCCACCAGGTGTTCTCATTTACATGCTGTTTATACAAAGGTAGCCATTTGGTTGTTCTCATGCAAATACTGTCCAATGAACTGCAATCCTGTGCTTGCTGACCTTCCAGGGTCACAATGTCCTCCTACATCCGACTGTGGAGGCAGGTTAGGCACACCTGGATTCAGGTGATGGCTGTGTTATTGTCCCTGGGAACTAACCACAAGCAGTGAAAATAAAAACAACAACAAACCCGTAAAGAGGGAAGGTTGGCCTTCAAGGATGTTTGGTTGTAGTTCTGCAGGGAAAATGTATATGTGCGGAAAGTTTATTAATAATAACAGTCCTTAGCAGTAACTGTACTTTGTTGTACCATTTTGTGGCTGATTGGGTTAGTGCATGGAATCTCCCAACTTTGGATCATATTTGTGATTTACAGACATTATCCCACTGAATCCTCCCCGCACACCTATGAAATACCTTACTAGTATTTTGATTTTAGGGATGGAAGAACTTAGGTTTAGAGAATCTGAAAGTCATGGGACCCTGGGTGACTCCAAAGTTCACATCTTTAACCACGGGTTACTGGGGCCTCCACCAGTGCTCTGCTTAGCTGGTGAAACACTTAGCACCTGGAGCCGATGGAGACAGCAGGAATAAGAGTCCTCCATCACTCCAACATGGACAAGAGAAGGAATAAGGGTCAGGTCAGGCGTCTCAAATAAGCTCTGATGTGATGGGGAGCAAGGTTTCTAAGTTACCTGCCTCCAGAATTCTGTTTGTTTCTTGGTGAACCTACCTGGTATTGTAGAATGGTTCTGTGCAGCGTTATTGAAACTTCCCAGACCACAACGCATGAACACCTTGTGTCATTACACCAGACAAGGGAGAGAAGAGCACGTCCACACTGGAGAGATGGCTTGTGAAGGTAACTTGAAGTTCACTGGCTTGGGTGAATGTGGCTCTGATAGAGTATGTCCCCTGGGCCTAGCTGAGTCATCTTTGAGATCACAGTGTGCACACAGTGGTGCCCACACAGTGACCGACACCACAGAGGCCATGGTCAGGGCTGTGGAATGTGTATGTGTTTTGCTTTTATCAGAAACGTCACATGGCATTTCCTGATTGCACCAGCAGCTTACTGACCCAACTCAGCCTCCAGACTAAATACTAGCACTCAGCCACATGTGTTTATAGTCTATAATAAATCTCCATTTGTCATTATAGTTTACATTTAAAAGAAAAAGAAAGGTGAACTATTAGGTAAAAAAAAAAAAGTTTTTTTTTTTCCTGGCTGTTATAAATTAACTTTCTTGGAGTTTCAGGTCAAGTCCAATTTATTAAGGAGGATAAGAAAAGATAGAAACCTGGTCTGTGATCGCGCTGGTGATTTATCTCCACCCTGAATGGATCCTCCGTTGGACCTTGCCTTGCACTGCAGCTGGCTCAGTTTACGCAGGATCTGCTGGGAGCGAGCTTGTAATGAAAAGCAGTTATTCTTCCAAATTCCTCACAAGAAGAGGGCTCATTTTATCAAGGCTCTCCTAATTTGATTGTAAGGCTTTTTGTATTTATTTATTTTTTCTGCATTAATCATGCTCTATCTCTGTGGAAAGTGTAAACACAGTGGTGAAAGACAGCATTTCAAAGAAGGAAAGAAAGAAAAAAAGAAAAAAAGAAAAAAAAAAACCCTCACCGGCACCTCTCGGAGGAGAAATGCATCAGCAGAGGTGGCCTGTCGGGAACCCTTACTGGGCAATTAGGAAAGTTGTTTTAGGGTTGATAGCAGCGCTGTGAACTTTCCCGAAGACTTGTCGACTTAAGAACGGGATGGCATTTTGTATTTTTTCAGATTAACCTTTAGCGATGAAAAGAGAGTCCAGTATTGACTTGTTGGAGCAGGCACCAGCGCGGGACTGGCAGGAAGGCCCCTCTGTGACCTGGATTTGCTCCAGGAGGAGTCCTGGGAGGCAAGAGTTAGCAGCTCTTCTATGAATACACTCGGGTGGACCCAGGAGTCTAGGGTCCGGCCTGGGCCACCTTCCCTGGTGATAGGATCCTCTCTCATCTGGACAGCCTGCATTGTCTGCGATGGTGAAGGACGATGAAGGACATTGCATTTTCAGCACAGGCTCCCAGATGGTCCTCTGCTTGCCAGAATTCCGTGTTGAGTGCTCAGTATTCTTAGGGAAGACAGCTCAGAACTGCGTGCAGAGTGGTGTTTTACACATGTGAAAATGAATGTTCATGTGCCTGCGTGTTGCTGACATCTGGGATGTTTTCTTATCTCTGATCTATGGCACATAAGAGCCACCTTAAGTACATACATACAGAGAAACTTGAAAAGATTCCTGGGAAATGGAATTAAAGCTGCTGCATATGAAACTGACATCCACAATTTTAGTATTGGTTCAAGCCTTGGGTGCTCCACTTCTGATCCAGCTACTTGCGAATGTGCCTGGAAAATCAACAGAAGATGGCTCAAATAGTTGGGCCCTAACACCTGTGTGGGAGACCTGGATGGATTTCCTGCCTTTGTCCCAGCCTAGCCTTGGCTGCTGTAGCCATTTGAGGAGTCCAATGGCATGCAGAAGATCTCTCCCTCTGTCTTTCACTCTGCTTTTAGAATGGATGAATAAAACTATTTTTTTAAATTAAATGTATATGTGGGATCTAAAAAGGTTTACAGAAAATGCATACTATGAAGAAATTATGCATACATTTTACAATATTTTTCACTAAAAATTTTTTATTTTTAATTTGTTTCTTGACTTTTTTTTGAGCATCTTTGTACTCCTTTGTTTTTAATGAAGCTAGGACCATTCGCCATCATCTGGGATGTGAACTCATGGGTGGACAATCTACCTCTTTCTCCCTCTCTGAAATTCTGACTTTAGAAATAAATAAGTAATTTTTTTTAAGATTTATTATTATTATTATTATTTTTTTATTGGAAAGGTGGATATACAGAGAGGAGAGACAGAGAGGAAGATCTTCCGTCCGATGATTCACTCCCCAAGTGAGTGCAATGGCCGGTACTACGCTGATCCGAAGCCAGGAGACTCTTCCGGGTCTCCCACGCGGGTGCAGGGTCCCAAAGCTTTGGGCCGTCCTCGACTGCTTTCCCGGGCCACAGGCAGGGAGCTGGAAGGGAAGCGGGGCTGCCAGGATTAGAACCGGCGCCCATATGGGATCCCGGGCGTGCAAGGTGAGGACCTTAAGCACTTGCGCCACCGCGCCGGGCCCATAGAAATAAATAAGTAATTTAAAAAAAACTTTTTCAAGAAGACAAGTCAAAGTGTGATTTATTGTTATGAATTTGTTTTGTTACTCTATTTAGTAGCTATTTCTATTTCTGAGTTGTAGTGAAGCATAATTTACATACCCTTAGCTTACTTCCTGGATTCACTGTTAGAGGATTCTTTAAAGATTTCTGTATTGCAAGAGGCAGAGTGACAGACAGGGAGAAATAGAGAAAGGAATGTTCATGTCTGGTTCACTCCCAGGTGGCCACAGTGACTAGAACTGGGCCAGGCCTAAGCCAGGAACCTGGAATCCTATCTGGGTCTCTGTGCAGTGCAGGGGCTGAAGTGCTTGGTCTGTCTTCTGCTGCCTCCCGGGTGCTAACCTAGCAGGGAGCTAGTTAGAAGCTCCTCGCCAGGACTCAGGCTGGTCCTCCAGTATGGGACAACTAGGCTGCAAGTGGTAGGTTAACTGAGGCTGTTGTGTAACACTAGCCCCAGTCACAGGATTTTTAACATGCCTGGTGTATGTAACCACCCGCACAATCTGAATGGAACATTTCTGTTACTCCTGAAACGTTTCCTTGACCCTCTTTTCCATTTCTATCTCCATCCCACTGCGTTGCTCTGGTCTATAGAGCCTTGCCTTTTCTCAGAATGTTGCAGCAATGTAATTATAAACCATTTGCACTTTAGTGCTTGATTTCTGTGAGTTAGCCTAGTGCTTTTGAGGTTTGTCCAAGTTGTAGATATTACCAACTCATTGCTTTTAATTGCCAACCAGTAGTCCAACCAGTGAATATATCACAATTGTGGACACACTGACCAGTTGATAGTGTTAAGATTAGTTATTAGATATCATGAATAAAATAGCTAAAAACATTTGTCCAGGAAATAGTATATTTTCTGCTCTCTTCTAGATTTATTTTGTTTATTTATTTTTAATTAGAAAGTCAGACACACAGAGAAGAGGAGACACAGAAAGGAAGATCTTCTGTCCACTGATTTACTCCCCACCAGCTACAACAGTTGGAGCTGTGTTGATCTGAAGCCAGGTTCCAGGAGCTTCCTCCAGTCCTCCCACATGGTTGTAGGGTTTCAAGATGTTTGGCCATCCTTGACTGCTTTTCCAGGCCACCAGCAGGGAGCTGGAAAGGAAGTAGAGCAGCTGGGACATGAACTGGTGTCTATATGGGATCCCAGTGCCTGCAAGGTGAAGACTGTAGCCACTAGGTTACCACACCAGGCCTGATATTTTGGAAATTTAAAAATCTAAATTGATGAGAAAATAATGGGCATCTTCTGCCCATTTTTAGGGGGGTTGATTTCTTTTAGTTTGATAATGTTTTTCCTTACATATTTTAAAACTCTGTTGTTGGAGCCACTCATTTGTTATATCTTCTTTCCTGAATATAGTCCTTGTTCTGTAGCCCATTTTAGGTTATATTATTACACATTAAATTATTTGCTTTTTTGTGTGATATCATTTCATTTTTTAATGTACTATAGTATATAATTTACTATAGTCTATAGTAAATTTCTTTAGAAAGCAGTAGTTGTGTTTTGCTTTCTTATCCAGTCTGGTGGTTTCTGCTTTTTAGTTAAAATGTGTAGGCCACTTACATTTAATATAATTAGTGATACTCCATCATTTTGTAGGGTGTTTTGTATTTATCCCATTTGCTCTTTGTTCCTTTTTCCTTCTTGTATTCGAGTTTTCTGTTTTTTGTTTATATTTGTAATCCCATATCATTTGCACTGCTGGCTTTAAGATTTATTCCTTTTAAGCATTTTTTGGAGTGTGTAATGTATACATTGAGCTTATCAGTTCATTTCAGATAAATATATTTTGTGTATAGTTCAAGAATCTTAGAATTCCACTTTCATTTCTTCTCCATTATCTTTTGTCGCATTGATTTGGTATTAACCTTGCTGATCATTGTTATTATTTTGGTTTACATAGTAGTGATGTTTCCTTTTAGCCCAGAAGAACATTTTTTGTATTTGAATATTTTAGGGGGAAAATGAAAATAGGCTATTCAATATTTTTATCTTATTTGCAAGCTTAATATATGTTGCAGAGTCTGCTTATCTTTTAAGAAGAATAGAGAAAAACAGTCCATCCCATTTCCTGCATGTTTATCGTTTCTACAGGTCTTAATTTCTTTGTATAGATCTCATTTTCCTTTTTTGCTTGCAGATTTCTGCCCGAGGGCTTTCTCTAATATCTTTATAAACACATACTCTGGCAGTGAAGTCTCTGTTTACTTTTGTTTGAAAAATTCTTCATCTACTTTGATTTTTGGGAGATATTTTTCCCATGAATAAAATTCCATGTGGACAGTTTTCCTTCCTGTACTTTAATGATCTGTTTTTTTCTGCCTTGCATTCTTTTTGTTGAGAAGCATCTTATAATTCTTAGATTTAGTTTTGTCTACATGGTTTCTTCATCTACCTCTTATGTTTGATTTTGATCAGTTTTCTTTTAAAAGATTTATTTTTATTGGAAAGGCAGATATACAGAGAGGAGGAGAAACAGAGAGGAAGATCTTCTGTCCACTGATTCACTCCCCCAGTGATAGCAATAGCCATTGCAGTGCCAATCTGAAGCCAGGAGCCAGGAACCTCCTCCAGATCTCCCACACGGGTACAGGGTCCCAAGGCTTTGGGCCATCCTTGACTGCCTTCCCAGACCACAAGCAGGAAGCTGGATGGGAAATAGAACAGCTGGGATTAGAAACAGTGCCCATATAGGATCCCAGTGCGTGTGAGGCAAGGACTTTAGCCACTAGGCCACTACGCTGGGGCTGATCAGTTTTACTATGATGTGCCTAACACCTTCCTCTATTTAGGATTGTCTGTGACCTTTTATGTTGTGGTTTGATGTGATTCATTGATTTTGGGAAAACTATTTACCATTCTTTTCTTCAGATACCTTTTCTATGTTTTTTTTTTCTTGCTACCCTTTCTTTCTCTTCTAATTTTTGATACCATCCTATATTTCATAGATCATGGATGCTCTGTTTTGTCCCTGTTGTTGGGGATTTTTGATTTTACATTTGTGAATCTTTTATTCTAAGCTCAATTTTCTGAAAAGCTTTTTGAAGTACTTCTTGCTTTTTTTTTAGCTTCTATTTCCTTTGACTCTTAAAAAATAGTCTCCATTTCATTTCTGAAATTAAGCATTTACTCATTCATATTGTTCACTTTTCCACTAGATTAAAAAAAAAGACTTACTAAGAATGGTTATTTCAAGCCCCTATCTGATAATGGTATCATCTGTATTACCTTTTATTGTGGTAATGTTGATCACTCAGTCTGTCTTCCAATTCCTTCCTTCCATTGTATCTGTCCTATAATTTTTGATCTGTGTATAGAAGGACAGTACAGAGTAAGGCAAGTTTATTTATAAACATAGCTGGATGTTTCCAGTTTGGAAAGTTGAGTCATTATAGTTAGAAATTGAGCTGGATTGATTCGAGCTTCGTGAATATTATTGGCTGATAGTCCTAAGTCTTCCCATGGTGGCTTGCTGCTACTTTGTGCTTTGAGTGGAGCCTGGAGAGACGGAGGATTTTCCTTATGCTTCCATTGTATTCTCATCTTGTAGCAGGCCTGCTCTGCCTATCCAGGAAATTGGTCTCTATCTTGTTCCTTCACTAAATGTGAAACTTGCTGTATGGCAAGAGTGCTGTTTGTGATGGGGATGGGGAGTTTCTCCTTTCTCTGACGTTGATTTGTTTTAGGTCTTCAATTTCTGGGTTTTATGCATGAGACTCTCTCAGATGAGTGGGGGTTCTAGGTTGAAACAATGTTTCCTATTCTCTTTCCAGTGGTGGCATTTTTCTGTATCTGTCAAGATGCATCTGCAATGATTTTTCATATCTCCAGTCAGAGGCAGATGTATTTTGTTTCTGTCTGCCCTTGAGTGGAAGGAAGTTGCTATGATTTGGATGTGGCTTGTCCCCCAAAACCCTGTATGCGGGTAGTTTGATCCATTGTGTGGTGGTATTAAGGTGATGAAACTGTTGAGAGGTATGGCCTGTGCTCCACCCTTGTGATTGGGTGTGCTGCCTTGCAGGTGTGAGTCAGGCCTCATGAAAATGGTTTATTTTTTGTGTGAATGGATTGTAGAAAAGCTAGGCCATGTATTCTTTGACCACTTCCCCCACCCCCATGGGACAATTTCCCTTTCTACTTCTCTCATATGTTGTGACACAGCCCATCACTGTCATTGCCAAGGTTAGTGCCATGGTGTTTGGACCTGCAGTCACAAGAATTGTGAGAGTACTCCAAAGTTTGGGAGAGCATGGAGTTAAAAGTTAAGTTTATTTTGATATAGAAACTTTGAAATCTGTGTATAGGTTTTTCATAGTACACATTTCCCTGTAATTTTTTGGAAGATTTTTAAAGAAAAATGTCTCCTCTTGTACTCTGTTCATCTGTGGCACCAGATATTTTGTTATAGTAACACAAAATGGACTAGTTCTTGTGACTTTTCTAGGATTTTTCCTCCATTCTGTGTGGAAATTTCTATTTCTAATAAAAAGGGCCAAGAAAGTCGGCAATATTTCATGTAATACACAGTATAGGTGGCTTATCTTAGCAAGTGTTTGGCCTTAATCTATTTGTGATCAGTATTAGAAAATAATATGTTGGGTGAAGGAAGACTTTCGTTGTGTCTGCGCTCTCAAATTGTAAGCTTTCTTGCTTGATGATATTAAATATAGCTTGAATATTTGGGTGTTTTCCACAGGCCCATGTGTTAGGGGTGTGGTTCCTAAGATATTGCACTAGTGGTTAATGGATTAACATTAATGCCTAATGGTTTAAGGGAAGATTACATCCACTTGTGTCTGAAGATGAGGCTTTGGGAAGTGATTATAGTGGGTGAACTTGTGATTGAATCACTGTGGCTTTGTACATAGAGACACATGGATGTGGAGGGTGAGTGAACTCCTTGTCTCTGTTTCCTGAGTCACCATGTGATTCGCTCACTGCCTGCACAGTCTGCCATCTGCCACTCTGCTTAGACAGCAGCCCCATAAAGTCATCCAGTGCTGAATTGTGAACATCCAACATTGTGGGTGAAATGGAGCCTTTTCCTTTACAAATTAGCTTGTCTTGGGCACTTATTGTGGCACAAAGCTAATATTCTAGCTCATATCCAGCATTTATAATTCTTTAGACATTTCATCACTTTTCTTCTTACTCATCTTTGCGATGTCTACCTCTTCAAGTTGTTTGTGCAAAGTGAAAAATCTGTGTACTCTGTACTGAAAAGGGGCAGTCATACTTTGGATTCAGTTTGGTGTTTACCTGGCAACCTTATCTTCTTGAAGTGTTGGATAGAGAGTCCAGTTTTATGGGTTATCTGGCTTTTTAAGAGAGAGAATGGTACTCTCTTGTGGTTTTCTGTGATCTGAGAAGGAGTGGAAATCCAGGGTGATACTTTAAGTGGCACTGGTCAATTGCAGTGTAACCAAAAGGGATCCCAGAAGTTTTGACAATGCAACATGGATTAAACAACCAAAGGAAATTTGGATTAGAGAAGGGAAATGTTTTGGAGTGAAGAATACGGTATGTATTAGTGACCACCAGTGATCTGTAAGATTGCCATGTAGGTGGTGTAGATTTTACCTGAAATTTCTTGTGTTATCTGTCAGTTAGCTTGTTGGTTGTTTGACCTCCCCGTTTCTGCACAGCGCTGAGGCTATGAGGACTAGTAGGAAGCTGTCCCTGCTCTTGGGGATCCCAATCCAGATTTATGACAGGGTCTGTGGTGATCATTGGAAAATGGCCGACTTCAGTTGAAGTGAGAGCTTGACAGTACCTACATCCTTTGAGAAGGGGTTGCATGAGGTGGACAGCACCCAAACTTTCAGAGTTGGGGAGACCAAAGGTCCCAACCTGGTTCCATCATTTTCCAGCAGGCAGTGTGGGTAAGCTAACATGTTTCTCTTTTGAACATCTTCCCTCATTTGCAAAATGGGATGATAATGCCTTCCTGGAAGTAGACCAGGAAAGCCGAAGTATGTAATGTGTCTGGGTGATTTCCTTTGCTTTGATGTCTCCTAAAAGTTGTGTGCATTTGTCAGAAGGAAAGTTTAAGCAGCATCTGCCTCGTCAGCCAGAGTGGATAGAATTCTTGCTCTGTTAAGAAATGGACAGAATGATCTGATGGTCCCTTTACAGTCATTCTTAAGGGTCTGGAATTAAGAACTCATGGATAATGAGGAAGGACGGATTGGTGATCAGAGTGTTTTGGTGGGTTTGGGCCTGTCTGTGGTCTCTTGCCCTTTAAGAAAATTCTAGGTAAAATGAGTGGACAGCTACACTATCCTAATATGATCACCAAGGAAAGGGAGGTACGTTTGGAAGACAAAAAAGACTATAGGTAGGGCCCAGCGGCGTGGCCTAGTGGCTAAAGTCCTCGCCTTGAACGTGCCAGGATCCCATTTGGGCTCCGGTTCTGGTCCCAGCAGCTCCACTTCCCATCCAGCTCCCTGCTTGTGGCCTGGGAAAGCAGTCGAGGACGGCCCAAAGCTTTGGGACCCTGCACCTGTGTGGGAGACCCAGAAGATGTTCCTGGTTCCTGTCTTCTGATTAGCGCAATACCGGCTGTTGCGCTCACTTGGGGAGTGATTCATTGGACGAAAGCTCTTTCTCTCTGTCTCTCCTCCTCTCTGTATATCTGACTTTGTAATTAAAAATAAATAAATCTAAAAAAAAAAAGACTAAAGGTGAATTTCTCATTTCCTGCAGACATTGTCTTTAGTCTCTCTGGGAAGGCTAAAACTTGAGGAAGGAAAAAAAAAATCCCACCGACCCATTTCTGTTAGTTTCTGTAAGCAGAGGTGAGGGCTCTGGAAACCTTAGCTGCTTAAAGGAGCGAGACTAAGCATGGAGCCCCACATTCCAGTTTTATTCAGTTATGGCCAGAGCATGACACACATGTGGGGCAGACAGCACATGAGCGACTTCAAGCTCCACTGGTCAAAGTGAGTACGTTGTTGTTCCCTCCCTGGATGATGTTTTGCAGTTTGATTTCAGCCAAGGTAATTGCCTAATTAAAAAGAGAGAGAGGGAGGGAGAGAGAGACAGAGGGAGAGAGAGAGCAAGAGAGAGAAAGATTGATTTTCACAGAAACTTAACAGAATCTGTAATTTCTACATATTATTGAAGACATCCAAGATGGAATCTAAACTTATTCATTGTTTGAGAAGCTACTAACAGAGAACAACCTCAGGAATACTCAGAAGGTAGAAGAGCAAGCAAAAGGTTAAGGAACTGTCTTAAGTGTACTCAGGAACATAAGGGAAAATGTGGTCACCATCTAGGAAATGATGGAAATTTCAACAGAGAAATTTAGGTGAGCCTAATGGTAGAATGGAGATGGTGGGAAGAGTCAGACATGAAAGAGAGGTCAGCAGAAGACATTTAGTCTTAAAATAGAACAAAGGAAAACATATAAACAGACACAAGGAGCTGTGGACAACGTCAAAAGCTGATATCCTTGTAGGTTGTAATGTAAGTTCTAACAGTTCTGAGTTCCAGAAGAGAATGAAACCAAATAACAAAGTAAGACAACAAAACAAATAGAAAAAACAAGAAGTAATTAAAGAATATCTGAAAACCTTCCAAGTATAGTGAATGGCATACATGTATAGATAAAGGAACTCAGGCGTGCTAAGCAGGATTAAAAGCAGCTGAATGGGGCTGGTGCTGTTACATAGTGAGGGAAGCCACTACCCATAGTTCTGGCATCCCATTTGGGTGCCTGTCCAAATCCTTGTTTTTTATTCAGTTCATTGTAAATATGCATAAGAAAACAGTGGAAAATGGCCTGGATGCATGGACCCCTGCACCTACATGGGTGAACTGGAAAAAATTCCTGGATCCTGGCTTTGGCCCTGCTCAGCCCTTGGCAGCTGGGGCCATTTGGGGATGTGAATCAGTAGATGGAAGATCTCTCCCTCTGTCTGTGTAGCTCTTTCAGACACATGAACCAAAAAATTTTTAGAAAAATGCTGTTGAGCTTGTGCACATCCAAGTTAAACTACAACCCCTGTCTCCCCACAGCCACAAAAATCCCCCCAAAACTCAAAAACCAAGACCAAAACCAACCAACCAACCAAAAACAATCCAGATAAAGGAGAAACCTAGAAAATGAGCAGGGAACCGTATCCATCGGTTACAGGGAAACAGTAACTTCAATTCCTAAGTATGGCATCCTAAACAGTGATGGCTGGAAAGGAGCAGAGCAGAACCACTAAAGGACTTACCGAGGCAGAAAACGGACAAGCCAAAACCTCTGCATCTAGAAGTCTATGTCTTGCCAAAATGTGCTTCTAGAAAAAAGGGAAAATGATGGTTGATCACATGGAAGACAGCCCAGACCATGAGTCTCCAGAGCTGGGTGCTGAGAAAGGAGGTTCTTGAGGCTGCAAAGTGGACTTTTATCCTTAACAGGCAAGTTAAGCAGTATGTGAGCAAACAGAGGAAGAACCTGCTTCACCTCTCCTTTAAAGTAAGTGTTGCTGTTTTCCCCCTAGACTCCAATGAAGAGTGACTGTGCTGTGTATGACAGCTGTGCTGTGAAGGCAAGGGGTGGGGATAACACACCCATAGGATTGTGAGATTTTTTTTTCCTGTTTGTTGAGGGTGTATAACATGAGAATCCTTCAGAAAGTTGGTGGAAAAATGAAGTTGAAAGATACATTTGCTTTTGTGCAAAAAGTTTTGAAATCCATGCATTTTTCATAATATGCATTTTCTATGAGCTTTTCGAAGACCCTTTAGATCAACTTCAAGACAAATTAAAATTGCATATTGTCATCCTGGAATGAATTCTCAAAAAAATATGCAAGAGGTACAGCTGAAAAGCCAACAGATAAAGTGAAATCCTAAAACAGAAGTAAACAGTCACTCCAAAAATGGGAGGAAAGGAGGAACAAAGCAGGGAGAAGTATGAGATACAAACAGAAAACATTTAAAATGATGGACTTCTTCAGATCCTCTAACTAAAAGGAAAATAAATGAATTTATTCACCTCTAGAGAGTTTGGGTCATTAAACCTAAAATTTAGGGTAAATCCTGAGCACCTGTCTGTTTTCAAAAGGCTTCACAGGTGATTCTTCTGGTACATTCGTAAGAGTTATCTCTATGTTGTAATGTTCTGGGTTTCCATGATGCTACCAAAATGTCAGGAAAATGGTTTTTGCATATAAAAATCTTCTTTTAAACTGGTTGGCCCATTTAGAATCAAGTGATATTTTTATGATAATATCCTTTGGAAATGCTTAATATCCTTATGCCATCCTCAAGTTTTAACCTGTTTGGCCATTTTGTTAGATCTAACCCAAGGCGTAGAAATAGTCTACATGGTCAAAGACATACTTATGTTTGAATGTATGTATATATGTATGTATGTATGCTGGAAAGTCAGATCTACAGATAGAAGGAGAGACAGAAAGATCTTCTGTTCTCTGACTCACCTCCCAAGTGGCCACAGCAGCTGGAGCCAAGCTGATCTGAAGCCAGGAGCTTCTTCCATCCATCCCAGGTGGCACAGGATCCCAAGGCCCTTGGCTGTGCTTGACTGCTTTCCCAGGCTACAAGCAGGCAGCCGAATGGGAAGCAGAACAGCTGGGACATGAACTGGCTCCTGCATGGGATCCTTGTGCATGCAGGGTGAGATCGCAGCCACCAGGTTACTGTGCTTTGTGCCCCATGGTCAACTTTAGAAATAAGCATGTTGGCACAATATAATATAAGGAGAAATCGTATTTATCTCGGAACAGCCCAATAGCCCCATGACCTGGCCTGATCAGAGAATCAACATGGGTTTGTGAGGTTGATTTTTTTTTTTTCCTGAAGTCTGTTGGAATGAGTGGGAAATTGCTCGTAGGGGAAGTTGTCAGAGAATGGGAGCTAGATGCTGTTTTGTTTCACTTTGAATCATGGGGACATCTCAGCAGCCATGCCTTGAGGATGCTTATATGGAATTGCTACCATCTTCCTCTTCCTTGGGTGCTGTATCAGTGAGTGTGTGTTGGATTACCCTTGGCGTCGGTTCTTCTTGGCATCTGCAGGGACATTTCTAATGATCAGCTGTGTTAACAGAGGATGAGTCCTAGTCAAGTGGGTGTGGATGAACTGAGGAGACTTGAGGTATGAGAGGGAGTTATAGCATGGGAGAGCCCTTTCTCAGCAAGTGTCCTAGCAGCAGAAAGGGGCAGCCAGAGATCTGCTTCATCAGCCATTATTAGCGTTATGGAGTTTTCTTTTTCCCTTTGTCTAAACCCGTTGTTAAACTTCCCACTTAGCTTTAAACTTTACATCAGTTGGGTCAAGTAAGATGAAAAGACACAGGAAGTAAAATCACATGCTGAATTCCCTTAACAGTTACCCAAGTTCTCGAGGCAAACCTAGGACTGGGACTTCTTTAAAAACACTACTGCTTCTCTTTGTCTCTGATTCATAATTCCCAGGGCACTCAGAACCCATGCTTTGTATCTACCTCACCTTCTCCACTGCTTGAAAGACTTACTGCCCCTCACTGTGTTGTGCCCCATACCCCATCTTGCTCACCCTTCACTCTGTCTCCTCGCTGTGGTTTTCAGGCTAGCCAGCATGGCTGTCTCTTGCAACCTTATTGGAATTGTTGGACTGTGGGCCCCAGGCCAGACTTACTGAGTTGTAATCCTTCTTTTTAACAAGACCCCCCAGTGATTAATGGTACCTTGAAGTCTGAGAGCGGCTAAAATGCATTTGTGGAGGCTTTCTAAGCACAACACCTAATGGCCAGTTTTCAGTCTTCCTTCTCCTTAGCTACTCTCTCAATTGAGGCAATCTCAGTCCAAGCTTCTCTCTGGCTTCTCTTACAGAATCTCCATCAAGTTCTTCTTTACATTTTGCTGGTTAATTTTCTGAGCTTTTGTCTTCCTGTTGGAGCTAGATTCTAAAATGCAGGCATTTCTATAATTTTGTGTCCTGTCTTGCGTTCTCTTTCTCCTAAGGTTGAATTCTACTATGCCAATTGACTTCTGGGTGACCCCACCTTGGCCAGCCCTCTGAAATTTCACATGTGTTTTGTCTACCCCATGTTATTTTTCCTGTATTCCAAGATAGCTTTAGTTCTGTGACTTTCCTTATACTAGTTAATAGCACCCTTCATGGAGCCTCTGCATCACTTACTACGCCTTCCTATACTTCCTTCCCAGTCTATTCTGTCACCAGATGGTACTACCCTTCCTATCTTCTGCTCTGGTTTCCTCATTTACTGTTTATCTGAGTTTGTTTGATCTCTCTCTCTGAACCATTGCATGGTCTGGATCTCTGTAGTTCCACCTGCTGCCTACTGCTATTGCCCATTGTATGCTAGTTACTTAGAGAAGCTCCATTTCTTCAGAGTGGGCTTCAGGATCTTCCATACCGGTGCCCAGACACTACCTGCAACCCTTTTTCCTGTAATCTTGTAGTGCTCAATGCTTGGCCCAACTGTTGGCTCTGTTTGGTGTTCCCCTACTAAATAAAGATAACCTTTGGAATTTGAAATGAAATTCTAATACAGATTATTGCAGGATAGACAGTGAATCAGCCAGTGCGAGTTTATTGTAAATAGATTAGGCCTTATGATCTTCTGTGGTTTTTTTTTTTTTTTTTTTTTTTTTTTGCTCCTTAATAGATTGGGGAAAGGCTTTTGAGACTGTGCCAAACAGCTCTATTGAATCAGAGCACCTAAATGGAGCAAGTCAGTTTGGAGAAAGTTTCTTCTGATTCTTCAGAGAACTTTGTTTTATGACTGATTCTTGGTAACAAAAATATTTCTGAGCTCTTAGGTGGAGATGTAGAAAGCCTATATATCAAATTTGTGGGTGACAGAGTTTTGGGGAAGCACCAAAAATCAGGTAATAGAATCATGTCTCTTTAGTATTTTATTTTCTAGAGTGTGAAGGTATATCAAAAAGCATATGAAGAGGCTGGCATCATGGCATAGTGAGAACAGCCAATGCCTGTGACACAGGCATCCTGTGTGGGTGCTGGTTCAAGTCCCAGCTGCTTCATTTCTCCAGCTTCCTGCTAATGTATTTGGGAAAACAGAGGGAGATATTCCGAGTGCTTGAACTCTTTGCTGCCCATGTGGGAGATCCAGATGAAGCTCCTGGCTTTACTTTGGCTACCCTGGCCATTGTGACCACCTGGACAGTGAATCATCAGGTAGAAGGTATCATTTGTTTCTCTGTTTCTCTATTTCTCTTTCTCTCTTGTAAGTGTGCCTATAAAATAAAATGAATCTTACAAGAAATTTATGAAGAAGTAAAATGAGAAGATAAGTTTATTTTAGTACAAAGAACAACTTGCCAATACATTTTCCACCTACATTTTGAGTTTAAAAACCCTTGAATTTCAAATGTTGTGAAAATTTTGTGCCTAAATTGGGTCATCTTCTGCTGCTTTCCCAAGCCATTAGCAGGTAGCCAACACAGGCATAAAGAAGCTTGTTTTTCATTAAAAAAAAAGATTTATTTATTTATTTGGAAGAGTTACAGGGAGAAGAGAGGGAGAGAGAGAATGTTCTATGTGTTGGTCATTCCCCTAATGGCTGCAATGGCTAGGGCTGGGCCAGGTTAAAGCCAGGATCCAGTAGTTTCTTTCAGATCTTTCATGTAAGTGTAGAGGTCCAAGTTCATGGGCCAACTGCAACTGTTTTTTACCAGCTGCATTAACAGGAGCTGGATCAGAAGTGGAGCAGAGAATCCAGGACACAAGCCAGTGCCTTGCATGGGACATCAGCTGGTGGTTTAATGTGCTACATAGCAGTACCAACATTGTTTTTTAATCTTGCTGAGCTTATTTTTAAATCTAATTTTCCATAAACCTGTTGAAATATTCTGGAATATGGGATAAAAAAAAAGAGATGCAATTTAAGAACATTACACTTGAATTGGGCCCTCAAGCCAAATGGTGAAGAACGTGTCACTATCGGGAGTGATGTTTGAGGAAAGCATCATGTTTTATATGTCATCTTCAAATATGAAACTCTGAGTGTTTGAGGACCTCCTGAGTGTGCAATCAACCAGGAAGGATGCATGTTAAATACTGTGTTCAGTTCCAGGCTCTGTCTGATACATTGGAAGTAGGCACATAGCCAGAGTCTTGGTCAGAGTGTGCAAGCTGCTGGGTGGTCTTTGAGGTCTTCCAAACCCAGCTTTACTCAGTTAAAGACGGGGACCGCTGTCCTCCTGTTGTTGCTCTGAAAACACTGAGCACCATGTTTTGCCCATGGTTTGTGTTCGTAATACTGTGCCCTCAATGTTAGTGTCTGTTTTGCCGCCTGGTCCAGAACCTAATTCTTTGATGTTTCTTTTTGTAACATCTGAACATCTTTCATAGGGTTGGATTTTCAGCAGGTACTTAGTAAATGAAGATTTGTATTTGCACAATTTTGTTATGAGAAATCACTGAAACATCTTAGATTTACTCCCATTTCTCTCCTTTCCTGTTAGATCAAAAAAAGAAAGGTGACAATGGAGTGAGAAGAAGCTGGTCTGGGCAAGGAGTCAAGGTTGCCTCTTCCCCTAAGTAGCTTGCATTCATTGTAGGTGAAAATCCACACAAAATCTGCCAGTGAGGAAGTGGGGTGCGAAAATGTCACTGCTGCCGGTGCCCAATGTCACACTGGGCTTCTCTCAGCCTGTTGCTATTGGTTATGGTCATGAAATGCTTTAAGATGACACAATGGGCAATCATTTGCAAGTTTCAGTTCCTCTCAGCCTGGAAGCAGCAGCAATTGCATAGTCGGCTTCCTGGGAGATTGCAACTCACAGCCCGTGATTCACTCACCTCTGCCTAGCTGTTGTATGCTGTTCCCTGGCAGGTGTGACTAATTCCACTGCTGAAAGCACCTCTGTGATGAACGCAGGCTTCCAGAGGGACTTCTTCGCATGTCTCCGGGAGAGATGGTGGTGTTGTAGGGGTTCTGAGCTTGCTTCTGTTGTTGCTGCGGGTGCGGCTGAGCCCACTGGAGAGACTTGGGTTGATTTTGGCACTGCTTTCTGAAGGCATGTCTCTTCTCTGTTGAGCCTCTCCTGGCATATGAGCACAATGCTTGGCACTCTTCATTCTATGTTCTCTGTTTTGTCACATCTCTCTGGGACAGGTCGGCTTGCTTCAGGAGGCACATCTGAAACGTGACCATGTGGTGGTCTTGAAGAGTTCAGCCTGAGATGATGGAGTTGTGTCTGCCACTTGAATAAAGCATTTTATCTATATCTATCTATCTATCTATCTATCTATCTATCTATCTATCTATCTATCCATCTTTCTTTCTTTCTTTCTTTCTTTCTTTCTTTCTTTCTTTCTTTCTTTCTTTCTTTCTTTCCTTCTTTCTTTCTTTCTTTTTTCTTTCTATCTATCCATCTATCTTTTATTTAACTTAAAAAATATTCTTACATAATTGATTAGGGTACAAAGGATCAAGGGCTACAGGAAAGTGGGTACGATCATTGTTTCCACACTAATATAATCATTTTCTTTCCCTGTATCCTGGGGTAAGGGGAGAAATAAAGGGGGAAGCCCCATCTAGCCTCCCACCCATCCCAGGTCCCTGATGTGGGGCATGCTCTGAGGGTCCTGCTCAGGCAGTTTTGATAGTTCAACAGTTCTGAATTGCTACCAGTCTCGCCGTTCCAGCCGCTGAGATTTATTCAGAATCCACTAGCTGACATAGTCTCTTCGTTTTGGAGTTTGGAGATCAACAGTTCAGTTGGAGAGATCTCCAAAGAAACTTCATCTGAGATGATCCCAGACCTGATTCTGGTGTCTGCTTGCCAGTACAGGATCTGGCACCATCCGTTGCCCCATTCAGCTTATGCACAATCTGGTCATTGCTGGGTCAGCTCTGTTTCCAGTCCTATCTTCCATGTGAACCAATGGTTGTTGCAGTCCTGAATAAAACATTTTAAAGACAAGGGGGAAGTGACTAGGAAAGTGTGTAAACAAACCTCAGGCCTACTGTTCAATCCCTGAAGTTAAAAGTAGCTTTTACCATTTTATCATGTGTAGTTCTATGCTTAAAAAAAAGAAAGAAAACAGAAAAAAACTTGTTTCATTAATGTGCCAACTTGGATTATTTTCCCCTGTCAGTTTAACAATCAACAGTAATAAAAACCTGGATATAAAATTTTCATACATTTACAGTAGTATAAAGACATTAAGCGAAGAAAAAAAAAATCCTTTAAAACATTTTCCATTTTCATTTCACTTAGCAGGTGCTACATTTCAAGCTATTATTTACCCAGCAAAAATGAGCCGAAAAATGATCCAAGTTGGTGGTGTGCCTGTCGACACATCACACCGCTGTTGTTTTCTCGATCTGATTACGCTCAGATGAGGGGATTAGTTTTAGCACAGATCAGATCAAGGTGATGGGAAAGTGAGTCAGGATTACCCGGAGACTGTTGAGGGGAGCCGTGGTCAGCTTGCTCGTGGTAAAGCTCATTTTTATGCCTTGGCTGATGGGATAGCTCGTGGATGTGGAGGCAGTTTTATGACAGGCATGGCCAGTGCTATTCTCCAGGCTAGTGGAGTGAAGCAGCATAGATAATTCAAAGTGAACAGATAATCCACTCGAGAGCTCTGTGTTGTTTTCCAGGGTACACAGTGTATTAACAAAAGCTCACATTTGTATGGCTACACCCAGTTGAAAAAAAATAACTGTTGAATGCCACGGGTTCAGAGCTGGAACACCAATGAGGAAACCTAGGTATTGCTCCTACTTTTGCCCTTCATTAGACATGTGATCTTGGGTAAGTCACTGAGTTGGTTTGTTTGCTCATCTGTAAAGTGACAATAGCAATTAAGCCAACACTTCTTAGATTACAGGGCCACATGGATTAAATATAATACTGTATTATTTATTAAAAATTTTTAAAACGTCTTGACATAACAGTTTATATTATAGTGAAGGACGTAATGCTGCACAACATTTTGTTGGAGAGTTTAGAAAGTATCTCGATAGAGTGAAAGCACCGTGCAGGTGGTGTTGGTAAACCGCTGCCTGCTGCCCAGCATCCCATCCCTACTGTTTCACTTGTGATCCAGCTGCCTGCTAATGCACCCGGGAAAGCAGTTAAGATTGATCCGAGTACTTGGGCTCTTGTATCCATGTGGGAGACCCCCGTGGTTGTGGCCATCTGCAGAGGGAATCAACAGATGGAAGACTTCTGTAACTCTGACTTTCAAATAGATAAATTAACTTCGAAGTGCTATGCTGATTTATTTACATAATGCTTTTGCTGAAAGCTGACTTCCTGCCGGGTATCCCTCTGGCCCTGTAGGGACAGTGAGTGGGCAAGGGAGATGGTAGCCGCTCCTGTTACTGCATCATGACTATGCTTGTTTGCTTAGTGTGCTTTTAAAAGGCATAGAACTTCTTGAACTTATACTAAGATGCAATGGGGTTGAGCAGGGATGACTTAGCACAACGTGCTTTTTTTCACGCCTAAATGATCACGTGAGAGTGTAACCTGGGGGTTGGCATTATGGCAAGTGGATTAAACTGCAGCTTGTCATGCCCACCTTCCATGTTGAAAGTGCTGGTTTGAGTCCTGGCTACTTCCACTTCAGCTCCCTGGCTCATGTCTTTGGGCTGTTGCCACCAACATGGGGGACTCCTGGCTTATCTGGGCCCACATCTGGCTTTCGGGCCATTTCAGAGGTGAAGCTATGATAGAAGATCTCACTTTCTTAACCTGTTTCTCTTTGTTACTCTGCCTTTCCAATACATAGATAAATACTGAATAGTACATATTTTTTTAAAAGAACAGTCATAAGTATATTGTCCTGAATATATTAATGAACATGTTAATATAACTAGTTAATTAATGGATATGTTAATGAGTACATGAATGATGTCTAATGGTGGGATTTGTTTTTTCATCCCAGAGTCCCTAGATGAGCTTCAGAGGATCTAGGAGGAACCTGACATTTGATACAGAGTGTGGGTCTGTGGCTCACCACATGTGCTGAGAACCGCTGAACCAATGCATTACTGTCTAGTTCCCAGGATAGGTTGATAACATTTTTCAAAGGTTTCCTTGGTCCAATTGCCAACTTTAATGCCAACCATAGTGCTGCTGGTTTGTACCCACTCTCCTGTTAAATGTGGGAGTCAAACTAAATACTTTGAATGTCTGTGTTGGCTCTTAAATCCCAGCATCATGACTTCATTTCATGTTGTAGAAATGCCTTCAGACTACATTAGCCAATCATTTCTACAATCTCCCTCTGACCTCATAATGATGAAATAATTTGGAAATGTTAGTTTTTGAAAAGCACTTTTCTTTGGCATTTGAGCTCATCTGTAAGTGATACATTTCTTGAAGGGAGAGAAAGCTCATAGGGGTATCTGGGAAGTTTAAATACCTGCATAAACTGACTATGATTAAGGCTAATGCATACCACTATTCACTTCTGCCATCTTTAGGGGTTGATTTGAGGGAAGTTGGATGGTCCTGTTGTCCCTAGAGCTTGGTAATGGAGTTAGTGAAATACAGATATAGATCACTTATCAAGTATGAGTTTAAACTAGAGTAAACTAAGGCTTATTTAAAAAACATCCCCCAGTGCAATAATGTAGTGGTTAAAGTCCTCACCTCACATATGGGCCCCGGTTATAATCCTGGCAGCCCTGCTTCCCATCCAGCTCCCTGCTTGTGGCCTGGGAAAGCAGTGGAGGACAGCCCAAAGCCTTGGGACCCTGCACCCATGTGGGAGACCCGGTAGAAGCTCTGGGTTCCTGGCTTCGGATTGGCTCAGCTCCAGACGTTGCGGCCGCTTGGGGAGTGAACCATTGGACAGAAGATCTTTCTCTCTGTCTCTCCTCCTCTCTGTATATCTGACTTTGTAATAAAAAGAAATAAATCTTAAAAAAAAATCCCACTGTTATGTTCTGCCCCATTGTATAGAGTTAATGTCATTGAGCCCTGATGCCAGCACTGTAGCGAGGTTTGAAGTAAATTGGGGCAAACGCTATTTGAGGTCTTCATGATAGATATTTCTTGCTTGTTGGAAAGCTGTGATTTTTATCTAGATGTTTCCTTCTCTCTGTTACCTTCTCTCTATTACTTATTTCCAGCTCCAGGGGTTAAATTGGGACTATTTTGAAAACCAATATTGGGAACCTTTCTCACTTGCCTTGTTCTGATTTAGACCAGAGACCACCAGGGTGTTTATTCTGACTTGTCTTGGGAAGGTTCCTTTGCCGTTACGAAGGGTTGTAAGGAGAGATGGTTCCACTTTCCCTACTATATTTTGGTGAGTGTACAGAAGACTTGTGGGACTCCAGTTGTTGTCATCATCCATCTTATTGGTCATCTGGTTGACTGAGAGCTGCCCCTCTGCAGGAGACGGGGGTGGGCGGTGGAGAAGAGGTCAAGATCTGGGAGCCTGACTGATCCCCTCCTTGTGGTTCCTGAGCCTGTTAGTTCTCTCTGGATCAGTAGGTCTGTGTTGCTATATTTAGTCTTCCAATTTGGAAGTCCTTATTTTAAAATTCATCATTCTCACTGTGTTGTCAATTTACTGATTCTGTATCCACACCAGATAGAACAGTACCTGGCACCTAAGGGAGTGCGCAGTAAATATTGGTTTAAAAAGTAAAACAACAACAAGAACAACAAACTTAGTTAATTTAATGCTACTTCTGTTCACTCCTTCCCTCTGGTTTTGATTTTTGCTAATTACACTTTTCATTTTGTAAATCTTTTAGTGATGGTGTCGATGTAGACATTTTCTGCCTCGAGCAAGTCTCATTTGAACTTTTTTTTTTTTTTTTTTTTTTTGCAGAAGGGCAAGTACAGTTTAGCTGGGTACAGAATTCTGGCTGGCACTTACTTTTCTGTGAATATTTCAAAGGGGTTACTCGGTTATAGACTGGATTGTGTCCATGTGAAATTTGTATGCCGAGGCTCTAACTTCATCTTTGGAGACAAAACCTTCAGGGAGGTAATTAAGGGTAAGTGAAGTCGTTAGGGCGAGGCCCTAATTCAGTAGGCCTGGAATCCTTAAGAGTCGAGGAGACATCAGAGCTGGGCATATCTATGTAGGCTTGAAGAAAAGAGGCCATGTGAGGATACGCTGAAGAGACAGCCGTCTGGAGGGCGGGAAGAAAACCCTTGCTGAACCACGTTTCCTGGAAACTTAATGATGGAGTGGTGGAGGCCCAAGCTTTTAGGCTATTTTCAAGTGCTTTCCCCTTTGCATTAGTAGAGAGCTGGATAGATCAAAAATAGAGCAGCTGGATTGCACAGGGCTGGGCAGCAGCACCCGCCAGCATGAGCTGAAACAGAGGCAGACCATGCCAGGTCAGGGTACAGTACCTGTACTGGCAAATGCTGAGATGAGAAGTGCCATGCCAGACTGGGCCACAGCACCCACCAGCACCTGTGAGACCAGGGGGCAGTATGTGTGAGACTTGTAGGGGGATAGTGGGGACTCCTCTGCTGGGCTACTGCTCCTGCTGGTGACATGAGAACTGGACTAGGGGCAGACCAGGCTGGACAGTTGGCCTACATGTGAACTGGGTTAGGGGCAGAGCCAGGAGGAGGGCAGCCGAGGAAGCCCCAGTGTCTAGTTCTTACGTTTGTGATTAACTGAATTACCTTCATAATGATTGCACTTGTGACCTGTGATTTAATTTGAAAATTGTATTTATGAGAGAGAAATCAAGTGTGCCTATGTGAGATGGCACGCTTGCATCCATTTCTTCTCAGTGGCTTGTAGCTCCTGGGGTGGTGGGTGCCGGGGGTGGCAAAAAGAGGCGAGTGATTTTGGAAGTCTGAAACTCGGTCTCAAAGCTCCTAATGGGTGTGGCAGGATTGGAACCCTCGGAACCATCCCTGCCGCCTCCTGGGCTTCATGCACGCTAGAAGCTGAAGGCAGGAGCTGGAACTGGAGCCCAACCCAGGCAGATGCTCTGATGTGGCTGAGGATACTCCAGCTGGCATCTTCACTGCTAGGTCCAGTGCCAACGCAAACTGTGGTTTGTGTTGACCAAGAGTTGTTTTTATGTTTTCTGTGGTTTATATTTACCGAGAGCTGTGTCCTGGCCCCTGACCTGGAGCAGGGTTTCATAGGTCTGGTACCAGCTTTTGCTTTTTTTTTTTTTTTAAACCTTCTATTTAAACACCATGACTTTGCACTCATGATTAGTACAGGCTGGGGACTTTTGTTTCTTCAAGGAGGCCTGGCGCAGCTGCCTAGAGCCATGGGAAACGGTGTGCCTCCTTACTGCTCTCTAGGCTTGTAGATCATCCTTCTTGTTTCCCTTTTATAAACCGGGCAGCCCTTATATGTCCAGCTTTATGTAAACTCTGTGTTCCAGTTTCTAATCCTGTATGGATCCAACATGGCATACCTTATCCCTCTTTGGGTCTTCTTGGCTCTGCTCCCAATTCCAGCTTCCTGCAATAAGGTTCGGTCAACCACTTGAGTCTCTGCCACCCACGTGGGAGATCCTGCTGGGGTTCCCAGCTCCTAGCTTAGGCCTGGCATTAGCCCTGGCTCATGAAGATATTTGAGGAGTAAACCAGAGAGTGGGGGTTTTTTTCTCTCTTTCTGTTTTTCAGATAATTGTAATTAGGGTCTGGTGGGGTGGTTCAACAGAGTAATACTCTGCCTGCAGAACTGGTATCCCATATGGGTGTCTGTGCATGTCCTGGTTATTCCATTTCTGGTCCAGCTCCTTGTTTACAGCCTGAAAAAGTAGTGGAAGATAGCCCAAGTCCCTTGGACCCCTGTACCCATGTGGAGGACTTGGGAGGAAGCTCCTGGTTCTAGATCCTGGCTCCTGGTTTTGGATTAGCTAGCTCAAGCTGTTGTGGCCATTTGGGGAGTGAACCAATGGGTGGTGTATCTCTCTTTTTGTTTTTGATATTTATTTAATTTTATTGTAAAGTCAGATATACAGGGAGGAGGAGAGACAGAGAGGAAGATCTTTTGTTTGCTGATTCACTTCCCAAGCGGCCACAACAGCCAGAGCTGAGCCAATCCGAAACCAGGAGCCAGGAGCTTCTTCTGGGACTCCCACATAGGTGCAGGGTCCCAAGGCTTTGGGCTGTCCTCACCTGCTTTCTCAGGCCACAAGCAGGGAGCTGGATGGGAAGCAGGGCCTCTGGGATTAGAACTGGTACCCATATGGGATCCCGGCGCGTGCAAGGTGAGGACTTCAGCCGCTAGGCCACCACGCTGGACCCTTTGTCTCTTTTTAATCTCTAAATCTGCCTTTCAAATACAAATAATTTCTAAAAAAAATTACAATTGATTAGTTTTAGACTTATATTTCTTCCAGGCTTCTTAAGAGCATCAAGGTATGGACTTGTGTTGCTGCTCTTTGCTGTGTTGCTGAAATTGAAGTCTGAACTCTCCCACTGAAGGCATCGGCGGCTTTCCAAGGCCAGCTTCAGTGAGATTGTGTCAGTTCCAGGCTTGCTGGATCTCTTAAGGACTTGTGGTTGCTGATGTGTGCTACAGTTCTGCTGCCTTGACATCCCTGATTTTCTGGGTACTCTGCCCATCGCTGCTGGGCCTTCTTCCTAGACTCTCTTCCTTCATCATGTCAGCATTCACCCAGCTGCTTGGCTGGGGCTTCAGTTGCTAGCTGTGCCGCTGACTTCTTCCCTACCTTCAGCTGCGATTTCTTTCTGGACTGTGCAGCTCCTTGAAGTTCTCCCAGACATCACCTACAGATGCCTGCAGTGCCGATCTCACCCCTTCCTCCTTTCTGCCACCAGCCCTCTGCTCCTCTTGTATGTTTTTTTTTATTTGCTGTCATCCATCTGTCATTTCTCATCAACTTCCCTTTCTCCTTCGCGAGCCTCACACCACATCAAATCCATCACTAAGTCCTTCTGATTTTACCACTTAAGCATTTCTTGAATTGCTCTCCAGCTACATTCAAAATTTTCTGATCCAAGCAGTCGGTCCATTTTTCTAAGCTGCCTACTGACTTCCTGCCCCCCGCCTTGACCTTTTCTATCCATTTCCCATACAGTTCCTGTATGGCAGCGGAGACCTAGCCGTTCTGCTCAGCGTCTGTAGGGATTGCCCTTTTCCTCTTAGGGCATCGTTTTCCTCACTCAGATCTTAGCCTGTAACAGTCTGAGGCTTCCCGTGGACTCTCATGTGCCTCTCCCTGCCTCCCTAGGCCAGTTCTTTAGGCTTCTAGACCTTTTATTCATGAGGATTTCTCTTAGGAGCTGTCTCCATTGTTACTTGATGGACCAATGTCTGCTCGTTCTTCAAAGGCTTTCCTGCTGTGGGACAATCTGGTGTACAAGAACTGGTGAGCAGAGTTGAAAGGTGTGGAGAGACTGAAGAAAAGGGCCCATGAATGCAGAATTACATGAAGTGTAGTTTATCAGGCGATGTTGGAATGGAAAGGTAGTCCTTTGGGGGTGCCTGTGAGATAATGGGTCTGTATACCAGGAGACAAGGAAAAAGCGCGAAGGGGGCCTGAAGCTAATTAGAGTAGTCCTGGGCTTGCTTTGAGAAGTGAGGGGCTTGCGTAAGCAATGCTCTAGATGTCACAAGGTGATTTTGGGAAGACTCCCCAGTGGTTCCTAGAAGGCAAGATGGCAGTCACATCCCACATGGCTGTGGTGAAATGAAACTGAGCTCCTGTTGTACCTCCACCAGTGATTGTTTCCTTTGTGGACACCCCACTCGACTCCAAAAGAAAACAAACCCCCCAACCTGCCTGAGATTTCCTCTCTGGGATCCCAGCACTGTGCATGTCCGTGTCTGTGACTCTCATCCCATTTTTGTGTCTTTATTTTTTTCCCTCCAGGTAGCACTGGGAGGCCCTCTGTGAAAGGTTTGAGCCTCTGCTTCATTTTGTAGGGCGCATGATGATGCTTCATTGCTGTGGGTGGATGGATGAGCGAGTGGATAAATGTATGATCGCTGAGAGAATGGAGGTTTGATGGAAAGTCAGGGTTGGCCCTCTGGAGGAGGTGATGTGGGGTCCCAGCTGTAGAGGAGTCCCCCTTAGGTGATGAAAGGTGAGTGAGACAGGACAGGAACTCAACTCCCCGAATGTCGCTATCTCCTTTTTGGGTGCTTTGCAAGTCACTGACTGACTGTAGCAGCAGGCAACTAATGACCAACAGCATTCTGACAGTGCCTGCTGACAGGCGATAATGAGATTAGTGCCTTTTGATTCCATTATTAACAAGTAGCCAAAGAGGCATTTGGACATGTCAGGAGCTAATGATAGGAATTAAGAGTCTGTCTAGCTTTGGGGCAGTAGTTCAGTTACCTGATGCTTTGAAGACTAATTGAAAACAATTTTTCCTGAACCCAAATATTGCAAAGTAAACATTTTTTTTTTTTTTTGTGGCCATGCAACTTTGGGACTCAATATGCATACATCCTGGGTGGACCTTGATTAAGCCGACCAGTGTCCACAGCATCCTGCAGCTGGGGTGGAGAATCCTGCTGGTATCCGGAACCAGAAGTGCCTGTGTCACCGTGTGTACCATTTCTCCCACGAAAGGTGGACAGCCCCTGTGCAGTGTCTGATCTCTAACAGCAGAGGTGACTTTTAACCTTTCTGAAAGTTTTATGGAAATGGAATCATGCAGTGTGATGCTCAGCATCTCAGGGAACTTGAGGAAGTTCCGGGAACAATGGAATTAAAAGATACACTTCTTTTTGGTGCAGTAAAATCAATATCCATGCATATTTTCTTTTCAGAATTAGCATTTTCTGTGAATTTTGTGACGACCCCTCCCTGCAGTACCAGCTTTGTTTGCTCGGTGTTGTGTCTGAGATTCACCCATGTTGTGCAGCAGTGGATAAGGCATTTTTATTACCTCATTATGAGCATTCTTCCGCTGTTTGGATATGCCAGATTTTAAAAGGCTTTGCTTTTGTCGATGGATATGTGGATGGCCTATGGTCTTGGGCAGCTGTGAATAATGCTGCTGTGAAGTTGTTTGCCTGTTGGTGAATATACATGCCCATTGCTGTTGGGACCATTCCTAGGAATGGAATTTATGAGCCCAAGAGTGTGTATACATTCACTGTTTACGTGGACAGTGCCAAACAGCTGTCATAAGTGCTGGCGCCAATTTGTACTTCAACCAACGAGGTGTGAAAGTTCTAGTTGAGATACATGCTTGTGTATATTTATGTATTAAATTTGGTTTTACTGTAGGGAGAACTTTCTTAAAAAAGATGATTTTTATCTGAAAGGCAGATTTTCCAGATAGGGAAGGAGAGACAGAGTGAGATCCTCCACCCTCTGGTTCGCTTCCCAAATGGCCCTTCTGAAGCCAGGAGCCTGGAGCCTCCTGCGGGTCTCCCACGTGGGTAGAGGGTGTGGGCTGCTTTCCCAGACACATCAACAGGGAGCCAGTTTGGTTCAGAAGTGGAGTAGCTGGTACCTGAACTGGCACCCAGACAGGATGCCAAAGCTACAGGCAGAGGGTTAAGCTTACCCCACTGTGACATGGCACCAACCCCAGTGATGAGAACAGGACCTGCACCCACATAGGATGAAGCTCCTGACTCGTGGGTGTGGACTGACCCCACTGTGGCTATTGCAGCCCCTGAGGGGAAATGAGCCAGGTGGAAGAGTCTCATTCTCTCTCTCTTATTCAGTGTTCAAATAAACAAGTCAGCCTTTTTAAAAAAGAACAGTTGCTGTGAGATCTACTCTGTTCATGAACTTCCACTTGTGTACTATGTTACTGTTGACTGTAGGCACAGTGTTGTACAGCTGATTGCTTGCCTGACACTTTGTGTCCGTTGACTAGTGACTCCTCACTTACCCTTCTCCTCAGCCCCTGGCAGCTTCTGGAGTCTGAATCCTGCTTTATTACATGTTTTGTTACATACCACGCTTTTTTTTTATGTTCTTTCATCTATGCATGGACATTGAGGTGGCTTCCGTGTCTTCACTTGGAATCGTGCTGTAATGAATAAAAGAGTGCTGGTTTCTTTTCATGATCCTGATTTTATTTCTTCTGGATATATATCCAGAAGCTGGTAGTTTGTTTTGAATTTTTTTTAATGAGGGTCCTTGGTGTTTTTTTGAAGCAGCCTCATGATTTTGGCACTCGCACTCACTGTGTGCAAGGGCTCCAGTTTCTCTGCACTCTTACTAACACTTTTTTTTTATAGCCATCTGGCAGGTGGTTTTGACTTGCCTTTCTCTGATGATTAATGAAGAGTAGTTTTTTTTTTCTTCCCATTTGTCCTGTACATGTCGTTTTTGGAGACATGTCCAGTGGGCAGGCTTTGTAACAATTTGTAACCAGGTTTTCAGTTTTTTTTTTTAAATTATTGACTTGTAGGAGTTCCTTATATATTTTCTAGATTAATATCAAGTGTGGTTTGCAACTTTTTCTTCCTGTTCTGTACGTTGCCTTCCCAAAAAGTCTTTTTTTTTAAGATTTATTTATTTTTATTACAAAGTCAGATATACAGAGAGGAGGACAAACAGAGGAAGATCTTCCGTCTGATGATTCATTCCTCAAGTGATTGCAATGGCTGGTGCTGTGCCAATCTGGAGCCAGGAGCCAGGAAATTCCTCCAGGTCTCCCACATGGATGCAGGGTCCCAAGGCTTTGGGCTGTCCTCCACTGTTTTTCCCAGGCCACAAACAGGGAGCTGGATGGGAAGCGGAGTTGCTGGGATTAGAACTGGGGCCCATATGGGATCCTGACACGTTCAAGGCAAGGACTTTAGCCACTAGGCCATCATGCCGGGCCCATCACTGTTTTATTTTTTTTCTTTGCCATGCAGAAGGTTTTTAGTTTGATGTAATTTCTTAAATTTGTTTTTGTTGCATGTACTTTTGGTATCATATCCAAGTTATTGTCAAGACCAATGCTGAAAACATTTTCCCTTATTTTTACTTCCAGGTGCTTCATGATCTTAGATCTTATGATTATGTCTTTAGTCCATTGTGAGTTGATTTTCATGTTGGGAGGGGCAATATAACCTAGCATTTATTCTTCATCTGTTATAAATCTTGTTTATTTAGATTCTGTCACTATAGAACGTGAGGAGGTTCTATAGGTTCTAATAGTCTAATGGAAATTCATATTCATAGGAAATGAATCGTGGTTTGCAGAGATTGTTGACAGCATTGGACAATGCCTACGCTTAGATTTTTTTCCTGTTTGTTGGCTCTCTATGATACTATGGTGAGGAAATATACTATTATTTTGTAATTGAGGTCTTCTTTTTAAAAATGTGTATTTTCATTGGAAAGGCAGATTTATGGAAAGAAGGAGAAACAGAATAATCTTCCACTTGTTAGTTCACTCTCCATATGGCTGCAATGACCAGAGTTGAGCCAATCTGAAGCCAGGAGGCAGGAGCTTCTGGATCGTTCATGTGGGTGCAGGGTCCAAAGGATTTGAGCCATTGTTCACTGCTTTCCCACGTCACCAACAGGGAGCTGAAAGTGGAGCAGCCAGAGCACAAACCTATATGGGATGCAGGTGGAGGATTATCCAGTCAAGCCCACATTGGCCCTTAAATTCTTGTATTTAGCAATCCTTTATTACCCTATCAATTACAAATGTGCATGGAGCTCACAAAACAATGTTAACAGTGTATGTTGTGAAATGAACAGGTAAGTGATATTTCCTTAGCGTTCCCAATGACATCTAAATGTTGTTTGCAGTTCTTTGAGAGTTGCAGTAACAAAAGCTGTGACTTATTAGGAATGCTGGAGAAACAAAGCCTTCTGCCTCAGAGGTAGACTGGAGACTCCAACCTAGACATTCCATGGGGGCCTGTGAATGTCCCAAGTGGTGTCTAAACCATTGTGCTAAATGTCTACCTCTAGGATGGGCAACTTTGGATGGCAGAATTGGAATCACAAGGTACTGTGACAGGCTGGAAAGGAGAGTTAGAAAGACTGTCATCTGAGCTGTTGCTCGCCTGTGTAGATGGCTGTCTGTCGCCGAATGGCCATCTGTGCCTGGGTCCCTGTCGTGTCAGCCCAGGGTGGGGGTGTAATTGACTCCAGCACGGGCCTTCAGCTTGGAAGGCAGAGCCATGAACCCTAGAAGAGGCAGTATGAGGTGATTATCTCTTATGCAACCCCTAACTACCTGTCTGCAAGGCCACACAGCTGGGCACTAGATAAGGAAAAGTGATGAAGGATTCTCACTGTGTTTTCCTAGTGCAGCTGGACACTTTCCCCTTTTGATCTTTCTTTTTTTTTTTTTTTCCATTGATTACATCAAGGTAGCAGTGGTGTTCCTGTCTGGCTACTTGCTGTGAATCCAGCAAGATGTGAGAGAAGGAAGAGTGAATGGGGTTAAGAATGAACTGTTGCACTTAAGAGGTGTGAAATGAGGGCGCTTGCCTACTAGGTGGAAGAAGCCGTAGGGCCAGGAGAAAGGGAGCCAAGCCAAGGCAGGAGCCAGGAGCACCTGGGGAGTGTCCTGCAGGGTTGGCCAAAGAAAAGGCACCAACGGGCTGTGGTGCTTTGGTTGGAACAGTGCTGTCGGGGCAGGTGGTTTACTGGTCAGTCTAAGGCCAAGATGCATAAAGCTTTCCCACCCCTGTACGTCCCCACCCAGCCCATGTGAGTCCTTTTCCACTCAGAACTTTCTTTTCCTTATTTGGGGCATACACACTAGACCCAATTGTGGTTTTTCTCCTCCCTGACTCTTTAAGTATTCTAGCAGCTTTTTCAGTGGAGATTAATTTAACTTCATTTTCTAATCTTCGAAAAAGTAATACTCCATTGGACTTAAAAATGAAGAGAGAACAGTGTGACTCAGTTTCCCTCCCCTTCTGTTGCTCTATTCCCTGCTTCCCATGGTATTCCTGAAGGTAGCCAGTAATTTTTGGGCAGGGCATATTTTCAGAGTGCCTAAAGTTTTATAAGCAAAATTAAGTATATAATTAAAGTCAAAATTTAAATAATTGTCACAGAATTTATAATATACAGTAGAATGAAATATAACATAAGTTCAAGTGCAATTATTTTTACACACCAGAAAATTTAAAGGCATGTATAATAGAATCCTTACATATTTTTTAAAAGATTTATTTTTATTATTATTTTTATTGGAAAGGCGGATATACAGAGAGGAGAGACAGAGAGGAAGATCTTCTGTCCGATGATTCACTCCCCAAGTGAGTTCAACGGCCGATGCTATGCCTATCCGAAGCCAGGAGCCTCTTCCGGGTCTCCCACGTGGGTGCAGGGTCCCAAAGCTTTGGGCCGTCCTTGACTGCTTTCCCAGGCCACAGGCAGGGAGCTGGAAGGGAAGCGGGGCTGCTGGGATAGAACCGGCGCCCATATGGAATCCTTACATATTTAATAGAATCCTCATATATTTAATTGGTCTCTGTATATTTACTTTTTTAATACATAAATGGTAGCTTTATTTTTCTAGTATTTTGCTACCTGTTTTACATATAACAAAATTGCATTTCCATTTCAGTCCACACGGTGCTTTCTTGCTGATTTTACGTATTGTTCCTACATATATATTTATTGCCATCTGGTTGTTGATCATTGATTCTGCTATGAATGGACTCATGCTTGCTTTCTTCTTTCACTATTACTGAGCTGTAATGAATGACCTTTAAGTGATCATTTCTGAACATTTGCAAGTATATCTCTAGGCCAAATCCCCAGAAATAGAGTTACTGGGTCAAGGAACACTTGCATTTTTAATTCTGACAGTGATTGCCAAGTCGTAGTCCTCAGAAGCTGAGAAACTGAGCTATTTATACTTTCAACAGCAGTGTTAGGGGCTTGCCTGTTTTCCCATAGCCTCGCCAATGTTGTTAACGTTTTGGGTTCATGCCAAGAACATTAGGCAAAAAATGGTTTCTTAAAGATTTGCATTTTCCATACTATGAATGAATTCAAGGATCCTGTTAGAATATATAGTGATAGACATAATAATACCATAATAAGTAATATAGTAGTACATTTTTTTTTTGGTGAACTGTGTGATCGTCTCCTTTTCCTGTTTTTGGTTTGCCATCCCTTGTTGGTTATTTTCGCACGTCCCTGTGTGTCTCTGTGTGTGCCTGTAGCTTTATATGTGTGTGTGCTCTATGGAGGTATTTCTAGTCTTTCCTGTGATGGAGTTCCGGTTGTTCACTTTTTTCTTTTTTTTGTTAATTTTCTGATTTGGTTTTGGTGGATTTTAAAAATTTATTTGCTTTGTTTTCTGTTAGGTTTTAGAATTATTTTTATTTTGCATAAAACTGAGTTTTAAATCAATTTGCCATTTTCTGTAATATGGCTTTTGATTTGCTCTACGCTCTGATTTTCTTCTAGTACTTCAAGGGTTTTGTGTTTGGGATTTAATTTGAAGTATGATGTCATCTGCCCCAACTTTGAAAGCAAAGGGCAGTCAGGCCTGAGATGAGGGAAAATGAATGAAAATAAATCATAGTAAAGGGGGTTGAAGAGTAATGGAGAGGAAATTAAAAAATGCTCATGGCACAGGAAAGTTACAAATGAATAATGAAAGCCTTTGGAAGATGGCAGCTGTGGTAAATGTGGTATTTCACAGAAGCTTTAACCATTTTAAGACAACAAATGTATCCAATTCTTAAAGTAAAATAGGTGATCATTTAATTCTTCATGATTTTGTTTCCTAAAGCACAGCCTAATACAAACATGAGTCATTGTGTTAAGCCTTGATTAAGTTTGGTTATGTGACTGTTTTATTTTTTTTTAAAGATTTATTTATTATTTTTATTACAAAGTCAGATATACAGAGAGGAGGAGAGACAGAGAGGAAGATCTTCCATCCAATGATTCACTTCCCAAGTGAGCGCAACAGCTGGAGCTTTGCCTATCCGAAGCCAGGATCCAGGAACTTCTTCCGGGTCTCCCACATGGGTGCAGGGTCCCAAAGTTTTGGGCCATCCTTGACTGCTTTCCCAGGCCACAGGCAGGGAGCTGGGTGGGAAGTGGAGCTGCCGGGATTAGAACTGGCACCCGTATGGGATCCTGGGGTGTTCAAGGTGAAGACTGCGCAGCTGCTAGACCACTGCGCCGGGCCCATATGTGACTATTTTAGAGATGTTATTTTCTGTCCTTATGTGTTTACGTCAATAACTGCATGTTACAAATAGCTTTGAAAACACAGGGCAAGCCCTTGCACCCTCTCTCGAGATGAACAGATGTGTTCCTAGTGACCCACGGACTGTTGCTCGTGTGTGTTGTGGAAGAGCTTATCTGAAATCCAGGTTTTCTAACTCCTTCCTGGGCATCTCTTACCCAGATTATGGGAAGGCTCCTGTGTCTTTTCGATATAGTCAAATATAACCAAAATTTCACGTGCTGCTGACCTCATGAGGACAGTGAGGTGGACTTACATGTTCCTGGAGATCTGAAAGTAAACTTGTTCTCATTTTTAGATTTTCCACACTCCTTCCAGAACCAGGACTCCCAGGTGGCACTCAGGAACTGTGATTCCGCCTGACAAAGAGGTCTCATTTTTGCTCGCAGGATTTTTTTTCAATCAGGGGGATATTTTTAAAGATCAGTTACTTACAGTGTTGGGTACAATCACAGGTGCTGGGGGTCTAACTCTTGAAGAAGGTAGTATCTTTATCTTCATGAGTTTTCCCTTCTGGTGGTGGAGGTAGCAGATGCGCACAGGATATAGTCTGAAGTGAGGGCCAACTAAAGAAATGGGGCAGGGCAATATGGAGCCAGATTCACTTGGATGCCCATTCCTGATCTCTCTCTATGCAAGTGGCTCAGCATGTGAGTAATGAGCCAGGTGGGGAGAGCAACAGGTGCAAGGAACAGCCTTGTAGGTAGGAAAGAGGAATTAGGCAGGTTGGGGGGGTCCAGGGCGGGCCAGGCTTCTAGGCTTAAGCCAGAGGCTGGAAAGTCACACCAGGTCTCCTGGTGTAACAGAGACCCCAGCACTTGAGCTCTCAGGGTATGCATTACCAGGGAGCTGGAACCAGGAGCGGAGTTAGAACTTGAACTCAGGCTATTTGCTATGGAGTGGTAGCAATCATGGACGTTGCCTGTCTAGTTATGTCTGTGATGTCTGTCTGTGTTTTCTGCATACTCTCCCAGGATGGAAGTCAAACCTCACATGTTGCTCATGGTGGCACTATCATCTTCAGAGTCTCCTTTCCTGTTGTGCGGATGTGCAGGTACAGGGCTTCCTCCATGAGACGGTGCATGGCAGCGTGGAGGCAGGGGTGCCAAGGGGAGAAGGCCGCCTCCTCTCCTGTTAATTCAACTGAGAAGGGAGGAAGTGTCGGTGCAACCCTCCTGTTTCCCTAGAATGTGATCCCGACAGGGTATCTTCCCGGGCTCAGCCTCCGCAGTCCTCAGGCTCAGTACCATGGCTGTGTGTGTTTTTGGAGGGAGGAGGATCCAGTGCTCTGGCTGGCTTGGTGATGTTGAACAGTGTATTCAGAGTGGTCCTGGGGCTGTCTGCAAAAGCACACAAAAAGCACCTTGATGCCTCCTTGCCTCCCTGCTGCCTTTCTCTCTCTGCTCTCTTGTAGGATGATTTCTTCCAGAGATTTCTCCGCATCACCACAAGCAGGGTGCATTGCATTTCAGGTTTCCTGCCACCCTCTTCCTCCCCTCTCACCACCATGCCTCAGCCTCCTCCTCCCCACCTCTCACCTGCAGCCCTTTGGAACAGATTGCCAGAAAACCAGATGATGTCATCAGGAAAATAGTCAACCTGGGGGCAGCGACTGAACAAGTCAACTCCTTCCCACCTCCACCGCAGCATCGACGAATTTATAATTTAACTAGTTTTTACCAACCAAATGTTAACACATATGCCTCATTGTTCACCTCCTCTGGGCACCAAACCTGTTTTTTCTTGAGTGCAATAAGTGATTATCCAACTCATGCTGCTCTGAAAAAGAGGTTTTGTTTTAATAAGCAGTTTGCAGTTTGGCACACAATGCTGAGGAAAGCAACATTATCTCCAGCAGTAAACTCTGCAGTCATTGCTAAGCTTGACAAGAAAATGATTGAGTCTGTTTGTTATACCTTTGTGGGGCTGCCACTGCTGCTGCTGATGGAAATGTTGCTGTTTATTCAGCAATGCAATAACACTTTCTGTAATTTATGGATGCACATTCCCCAGATTACTAAAGGTAATATTGTTGACTAAAGGAAAGTCTACGAATGGATAGTCTCAGTTGTTGCTGTCCTTATAAAAGTGATTGACTGTTCGCTTTGCACGGGAAGGAATTTGCACAGGCTTCATGCTCCTTAACAATTACAGATTTTCCTTCCTTTGACAGTTACAAATAACGTGGATGGTCCTAAGTGGTGAAAATGGACCGATTCCGTGGCAGGTCCAGCCACAGGAAGTGGGGATCGATTTTCCCTGAGTTCCTAAGATCCCTTCTCTCTTCTTTCCCCCCAGGGTGCCAGGCAAGCCACATCTGGATTCTTAGTGGCCTTTTGCCTGGGATAGTGGTGTCTGAGAAGTGGCTCATGGCCTTAGGCCTGTTGCTTTGGAGTTGAGGAGGCCAGGGGGTGGTTCATGGCCTGGCCTGGTGTGAGTCCTGGCATGTGCTTTTCACCCAGCTCACTTGGTAGGAAAATGTCTTTTTAGCTGTTGTTCTTTGGTAAACATGGAGTGAATTGTGCGCCTGCATGTGTAGGCAGAGAGCCACAGGTCTTCTTGAAGTGGTGCTGTTCGGAGAGCTGGGAGCTTGAAGGCAGGTTACTGCAGAGGTGCCTGTAACTCTAATGGAGAAGGCACTCAGGGAAGCTGTGAGAAGGGTCCATGTGGACCAGAGGGCTCTGCTGTAATGTAGGTGGAAGCCTGTGTTACTGGAGAATCTCAAGGTCTAGCAGTTTGCTCAGTGTCTGGTTCCTGTTGTTCCAGGCCACAGCAAATATGTCTGGTGTGAAGCCTTTTGGCTCCACGGGGATGGCTAATAGGTGGACCACATTGTTTGGTCCTTACTGAGATGGAGAAAGAAATAACTCTATGAGGGACCTAGTATGGTTTGGAGGAAATAACTTCAAGGGCACCCATGGCAAATGTGTTTTTGAAAGCACTGTTCTTTCTTTTTTGGGGGCAAAAAGTGGTTTATAACACATACACACACACACTATAACATCTTAAAATATGCATGAGACAGTGTATATTTTGCATCTGCAAAAATTCCCTCACATAACTTTTTTTTTTTATCCTGGCAAAAACTGAGTGTGTCAGTGTGTCAGTGTGAGGCTTAACTGACCAGTGCTGGACTGTTTACTTGAAAATACCATTGTGAGCTCTGAAGTTCTGTGTTGAATGATTTGGTACTTAATTGGTCATAGTAGGGGGCATGCCAGCATATGTGAGACAGCATTTATTATACCTCTGTGATTGATATGAGGAAGCCAGTAGTCAACAAAAATATGATTTATCATTTTGTTAGGCCAAAACTCATGCTGTTGAAAAGAACTAATGGAAGAATAAGCCCGTTTAGTTTGGGTGGAATTGGCTGGAGTGTGAACTTGGTCGTATTCCTGTGTGTTTGTCTCATGTTGAAGCAAGATAAATGCGAAGGCTGGCTTGGTCATTGTGAATCAACATCATTCTCATCCTAGAGATTTGCTGTGTAGTTGTTTTGATGTGTGTCTTATTATTTTGCTACATGAAAATTTTGTTTGATTTTGGGTTTGTAGTGTGAAATACAAGTCTTTTGAGAATCAGGCATGCGTGTGAAATTGAAACTGCATTTGATTTATTAACGGCCCCAAATCAAAGCAGTTGCTCTTGATCATATACAGATATGAAATGGTGATTTTACTGAGTATTGTTCTCTGTGAAGAGCTCCAGTTTGGTTTGCTCATTGGTTGATCTTGATATCAACCAAATTACGTAGATTACTAGCAAGAATATTACAAGGTGGAACTCAGTTCACATAACTTGCAAAATTATAATCTCAGTTATATTTCAGGTTCAGCTTATATTGCCAGTGGGCTTTATCAAAAATCATGATACCTGTTCTATTCTGTGATCTAAGTCTCCAGTTAACAGCCAGTAATGATAGGAGGCATATTGTGGGCCATTGTATTCTTTTTTTTTTCTCTGTATATTTGTGGGTGTTCACTATGTATTAATGTATATATTATGTGAGCATGTTATTTTTCTGTTTATAATCCTCACAGTTTGTAGTACTCTGGAGTGATAAATGGTGTGAAGACAGTGAAAATTATGTATTTCTAAATTAATACGTGTGTTTTTAACACACACTAGGGTTTCATTAGTCATAAATAAGCACGTTGAAAAGGGCTGGTAGAGAAGCTGTAAAAGAGAACGAAGAAACTCATGATAGCCACAACGTTCTTTTTTTTGTCAATATGTTTTAACCAAATAAGTTGTAACATGGGCAAGATGCTTCCTTCCATTTCATCACTTCAAGTATGCTGAAAGTTGCACTGTATGGGAGAAAACTAACTCTAGTTGGCTCTTGGTACCACAGACTCTCCATCTCTGGATCCACCCAGCCACAGATGGAAGACATTTGAAAAGAAGTTACTTGTACTCCAAGTGTGTATGTGTGGACTTGTTCCTTGCTAAACCATGTGATCTAACAGTTGTTTACACTGGTATTTACGTGGTGTTAGCGACCGTGAGTAACCTAGAGGAGGATTAAAGTATTCTGAAGGGAGTGGTTCATGTAGGCACATACACTGCAGCAATTTAGATAAAGAGATGAATGAAGTAGCAGATTTTGATAGCTGTATATATCGCTGTGCGAGTGTTCCTAAAACTAGTCCATTTTGGACATCAAGGGACAGTATCTGGAATCTTGAAGAGAGTATGGTTGCTAATAGTATAGTGGTGAGCTTTTGTCCTCTGTGGCACTAAGCACCTACAGTGTTTCATAGGTGTGTGTGTGTGTGTGTGTAGGTGTGGTTATCCAGCTGTATGAGCAAATGCTGTGGCCTCTGACTTTTTACAGGCATTACATTTTCCACTTTGAAGTGGATACAGGTGTGACCCCTCCTTTACACAGTTGGTGACACCGAAGCACAAGTTGTAAATGTACCTTGGCCAGAGCTGTGCAACTCCTAAGTCAGGATTTGGGCATTTAGCCCTGGTACCTGCACTATGTACCATCCACTGCTGGAGGGAGGAAGTGGCTGCCCTGGGGCATGGGACTTTGCAGGCACCTGTGTGACCTAGCTGGCTGCCCTCCTTGTCCTCATCCGGGGTCCCATGCCTGTGTCCTGGGAGTCGGTGGAGCAGCATCTTCGCTGGACACACATGTATACCTAAGGGAGTTTATTTTCCCATCTGTGGACCACTTGAGGAATTCTGCAAGAGCAAATGTGGTTCTTGAGAAAATGTGTCAGTGGCTGTTCAGCTACCCCTTCCTCAGACTAAACGCTTCAGCAACAGAGGAATAAAGGACTTGTTTATGCCCTGCTCTTGTTTAAATTCTAAGATACTTTGGTGTGTCTTTGAGCACCATGATTCTTTTTTTTTCACTGTTCTGCCTAATTATAAAACCATACCTATAAATCCAGTCTTAATTCACTGTTCTCAATTCTTAGTGAAGATGCGGTGATAAAATAATGATCTGAATTGATTGAATGTTTGATGAAGGTTTCCCTTGACCCTGGTTGATGATTTTCATAAGAAAAGGGACTGGAAAGTTGAGGTTACAGAGCCATACAAAGCTTTTGTTTTAGAGAAAACTCAGGGCCGTTAGGATAGGGGCCAGGAGCTTGGACCCCTGCCCTCTGGTCCCCAAGTGGTCAAAATGCCTCACTCCAGCAGGCATTGGGCCAGGTGAGCAGGGAGGGGAGTGGGAGGCACAGCCCCTGCAATCTGGGATATTGTTTAAATACCGTAAAAAGCCTCCCTCATTTACTCCTCTGGAGCGCTGGAGAGAAAAACGGTGTGGTAATCCTGGCGTAGCAGGTGGTGCGACTTCCATATCCACAGAAAATGAAATTGTGTGGATGTTTTCTCCCCCCCACCCCAACCCTTCCTGTTCACTCTTTTTAATCTTTAAATAAGACGATTGGTAGCCTGTTGGCAAGAAAATGGGCCCTGAATTTTTATTCAAAGTTATACAAGGATGATAGTTGGAATTTTTGGCAGGAGGCACGCCATTGCTTTTCAGAAAGTGCTGTCAAGGGAAGCTTTTTCTGAATTACCTGCTGGGCCTGGGCGCTTTTATGTTGTTGTTGTGACAGGTAGATTTATAAGGCTTGAAATTTGTACAAATCAGTTGTCATTCAGTGCGAGCTGTCAATGTGTCAAGCTGTCAGCCTGCTGCGAGGGGACGCCTGAGGGGGAGGACAAGGGGGCAACCACGGAGAAAGGAAATGAGTTCAAACAGACCTGAAATGAGGCTCGGTTCTCGGGGTTTGCTGCCCCCGTAGAGCCCGCATTGATTTTTCTTGGTGTTGAGCAACAGCAAACCTTAAATGACACGTTGTTAGCAATCTAAAGTTGCTGTTTATTGTCTCCTAAATGGCAGCCAATCATGCAGAAGAGAATACAGTGTGTATTTTCGAATTGTGCATGTTTAGCAGCATCCTGTTCATGTCACTTCTCTGGCCCGGCTGGTTTCAGCCCAGGGACCCACGGCTTCATTGATGAGTCCAACTTTGCGGAGCGTTTTGCAGACGCAGCGTGAAAGGAAGCAGTGAGCTGGGCGCTCCCTGGGCTGCGGAGCACAAATAAGTACCGTGTTAGAGGAGCAGCTGGTCAGCATGGCTGTCAGGCAACAGTGCAGAGCCCTGTCCCCAGGCTGGGCTAGGTCGTCTGTCCCACCCGCCCTGCCACCCCTCCTGTCTGGTCTGAGGCAGGAGTTCCCAGCAGAGAGGAAGGACTTCTCTTGGTAGTGCTGCGAGGAGCAGTATGTGTTTTCTGAGCAGAACAGCTCATGACACTTGGTGTAGAGCCTCTCCTTCTGCTTGAAACCTGTTATTTAATGAAAAAAGAATTTTCTTTAAACCCATGAAAAACATCCGCCGAGTACTCTGTTCCTACCCAAAGCGGTGTGGCCGACTTTACTGCTTTAACGAAAAGCATCTTAACTTTGTGTCCCTCTCGTCAGTGTGGGCTGTGGTTCAGAGTGCCCTTGATGACCTGGCTCTGGAGCCTCCAGATTCCAAGATATTTCAAAAATGTTATGGCATAAGCTTGTATTGGTGCAAGAGAAACATGGAGAATTAGGGCAGACTCAAAAACTTGATGGGTAAGTGTGGATTGTCAACAGACAGACAACTAACTGCATAGGTCTCACTTTTTTTTTTTTTTTACATCATCTCTCCAATTTCCAGTATTATTTTCCCACACAGTATATGGAGGACCCTTGGATAACTCCCTTTATGTTATCTTCTTCCTTCCTCACATACACATTGTGTAGGGAAATTTGAGCCTTTTTCCTAAGAAGTTAGGGAGAGGTTTATTTCTGAAAAACAAAATCAGCTAGGCAGACAGGACCCTATTTTCTCTGTGTATGGCACTGAGTGAAGAGGCCTGGCTTTTGTCCAGGTGTTTAAGCTGTTGCACCTCTGGATAGTGTCCTGGGATTTCAGTGTGCTGTGTGCCATCCCCTGACCATCAGGTGGCATGGAAGGGAGGAGATGGCAGAGGAGGGAGGATGAGCGAAGGAGGCAGAAAAGAGAGAGGTGAGTACGCTTGGAAGCTGGGAAGGTGACACTTGAGGAGCAGTCTGCACCAAGAGATAAAAAAAAATTAATCAAAGATTCCTGTCTCCCCGTGCCGGGCTGGCGTCCATGGCCTGTGAGCCTCGGAGCAGCCGAGTCTGCAGAGTCTCCTGGTGCTCCGGAGTCTGTCTTGTAAAAGTGCAGCTGTCCAAAACATGACAGCTACAGCATTAGCAGGGCCATTAAGAGGTGTAGAACATTTCCAGGGAAATGATTTGAAAAATGACAATGCTGGCTCCCGTGTGATATTAATTATACCCTGTACTCGTGGCAAATAAGCTAAAATAGTTGGCAAGAAAGACAAAGTGAGGTGTCTGGGTTCTGACCGTCACTCTCATCCACCCATCGCCTGACACCGTCCGACTCCGTGGTCGGCGGGTGACTATAAAGGTGAGAGCTACGGGCTCAGAGCCATCGAGGGCTGCAGCAGGAGCCTGTGGTGGCATGGCGGGTGTCCCAGGCAGGAGGCCCAGGTGACGTGGGTGGCCATGGAGAAGGTGGCAGCTTGGCAGGGCCGCCTTCCATCTAGAGCAGAGGAGGGCTGAGCCGTGCTGCGGGCGGAACCTTCTGAGATGATGGCAAGGTCGATGTGTGTGCTGCTGCCCTGGGTGGGAGCTGCCAGCTACGTGCAGCTTTGGGGCTCTTGAAATACGGCCTCTGACGCTGTGAAACTGCCGTTGAAATTGAAAGAGGGTGTCTCCCTGAAACCTGGTTGGGAGTGGGGAGGAGTAAGATGTAGACATGAGTGGTGACAGGGCCAGGCCCTCCACCCCAGCCCTGTCCCAGGACAGATAACATGTGGCTCTCTCTAGTTGCCTGTTAACTTGCTTTTCCTCTTACTCATGGAAGTAAGTAATGAGAAGAAAGAGTATTTGCCCATTTTATATTTGAGAAAACTGAGGTCCTCACGGGTCAAATTGGCCTTGTTTAAGGTCAAGCCAGGCACCAGGTCTGTCCTGATTAGGCACTGTGCCTTTTCCTCTAGGTGCTGTTTCCTTTTCCAGGTGTTCAGAGGGATGACTACTTTTGCTGGGAGCTGGGGCTCCTTGTAGCCTGTCAGCTTGAAAGCAGGCTCTTGTGCTTTGTCAGCATGTCTGGTCTTCACACCAAACACCCTTGTGAAGGGTTGGCCCACTTCTGAAACATCTGAAAGGATGCTCCCAGTCCCCTGGCCTTGGCCATACTTTCTAGCAGGCAGTCCCCGTCCCCTGGGGAGCCCTCCCTTCAACCTGTTGGCCCTACATTGTGCTTTTGACCTGTGGATCAGATACATCATCCTGATCCTGTAGCTAAATTACCCTAGATAAACAAGCCTTTGTTATTCCTGACTCTGAGAGATGTGCTGCTGGTTCTTGTTGAAGAAGAAAATAGACCTTGGAAGAAAGAGGTCATGAACAGGTCAGAATGCCAGAAGAAAAGGCCCGTGGGCTTCGGGTTCCCAGAACCAGGAGTGATGGGATGTAGCGTCTGGGGGCGGTGGATGGAGGCAATTGGATGCAGCATGTGGGGGCAGGTGAGCAGCCTCTATCTGTTTTAAATAGAATCTGCTCAAGAGCTATAAAAGAAAGCACAAAACTACAAATGCCTGGTCTGCATTCAAGCTCAACCTTTGGCAGAAGGGTTGCAACGTGGCTGGGCTGTTATCTGCTAATCTTGCAAGTGTGCCGAACATGAGAAATAACATGCAGTGTGGAGCCGCCAAGTGCAGAGACGATGTCCTGAAATTATAGTGCAGGGTAAATGAGAGATTGCTTGCACTCGGTGCTTCCCAAGCTGAGGCGAGGCTGCTTTTGCTCTTCCCTTGTTTACCTTGAAAACGCACTTTACTGCCTGTGGTGTTTCTGTTAACCTCCCTGAACCCTTGCGATTTCATTCATGTGATTTGTTATTGAATGACCTTTTGAGGATTTTACAAAACATGACCTTTCCTTGTCAAACATTCAGGGGTGTGTAAAGTGGAGCTGTCACAGGGGCGAGGTGTGTTTGCTAATTATAACTAATATGTTTCCCCACATCCTTGGAAATGCAAATCACTTATTTGTTCCATGAATGGCTGCTCTTTCTTGCTTGTTGGCTTGCCATGCCTTGGAGCTGCTCAGAGGGACATTTTTTGGCCTGGGAATTCCAACTCCTCTTATTAAAGTTAGGCAACAGGCACGCAGATTTTGTCGTACGTTAATTTGACCCCTGGGGAAGCACAATGGAAGATGCCTGGAAAGAGTGAGAGAGTTCAGAGCACTTCACTTCTTGAGAAAATAGTGGGAATAATGGATGCTCTCAGAATGTTCTGTGTGGTTCTGAAACCTCCTAGGGGAAAAAGCTTTTTTTGTGTGTCCTGGAGGAAGGGAAGGCACAAGTAAGGGAATTTTTGTATACGAGAATAGAAATACAGGCACAAGCAAACAAAGAAACATTTGGTTCTTGCTTTCCGTTCTTCAGTTTTGGTTATTTAAAACGCAGCAGTAGAGTTCAGCATTGTGGCAGAGCGGGTAAAACTGCAGCCTATAACCCTGGCACTCTATGTGAACATTGGTTAGGGTCCTGGCTAGTCCACTTTCAATCCAACTGCCTGCTAATGGCCTGGGAAAAACAGTGGAAGATGTCCCAAATACTTGGATCTCTGCTACTCTTATGGGAAACATGGATGAATCTCCTGGTTTCAATCTGAATCCCGGCTGCTGTACTCATTTGGGGAGTTAACCAGTGGATGGAAGATCTCTCTGCCCCTCAGCCAACTAACTAGCTAACTATTTCCTTAAGAAATGCAGTGGTAGCAATAGCTCAGTTAACAGGCACTGTCTGCTTACCATGTTCTAGGCACAGTTATTTTGTTTGATTTTCCCAACAACCCTGTGAGTCAGGTAATGCTGTTACCCTTCCCAGTTTAGGAAGGCTGTGACAGTCTTAGGTGCAGTGTGTGCACAGGGTCTGTGAGCCCAGGTGGGATCTGACTGCCGTGTGCTGAATCGTTCTCACTCTGAAAGTAACCGTTTTGGCTTACTGAAGTGCAGGTGATCTCTTCTTCAAAGGCTTGTTTTCTCCATGAGAAACACGCTCTGTGGGATTCTTCTTTTTCCCCAGAATACCATTGGCTGTGAGTGAAAATCGCCCAATTGAGCAATTGTCAGCTTCCCTAAATCCTGCTTTTGGGAACTCAATGCTAGGGCAAATCATATGCCTTGTGCCTGCCCCTAATGGAAGAAGAGTTGAGTCAGACTCCCAAGAGTCTGCATGCATCTTTTAAAAATGCATCTAGTGAGTTTCTTATTAGGAAGAAAAAAAAATACTGTGCAGTCAGAAGGATGCACGGAAACTGTCAGCAATGATTTGAGGGTTAGGGAGAGGGGATTCTGGTCTTAAGAAGCCACTCCTTGTCTGCAAGTTGTGTTTGTTTTGAAGGGAAGGAGTGGGTAGCACATGGACTGAATAAGCTTTGGCTGTCCTGAACTTGGAGAAATTCCATTTGGATTGTGTGTACTTGCTTGAAGATTTTGTTTTGGTTCCCCTCCAGTCAAGGTAGAACTGTGTCTTAACGGGATCAGCCAGCCATAAAGGAGATGCCTGTTGGATTCTCTTCTCCAGGCATCAAGGTTGAGTCCCCTTTAAAACATTTAAATTCTTGGCCCCGCTCTGTTGTTGATCACTCCAGTCATTCGGAAAACTCTATTTATCGAGGTAGAGGGATTACTGGGCTTTTCCGGCTTCCAAGCGTAACTCCTAGGAGATGTGGCCTTTCAGACGCCTTTCATGAGTTTTCCTTCTGTATTCAGTTGATAGACGTAGATGCACAAAGTAATTTGTGTCATGGAAACAATGGAAATTTTTGAAGGGTTGGCTCATACTGTTTGGAAAGGGTCATTACAACTTTATAGATATTAAAAAAAAAAGTTCTCATCCAGGATAGAGAAATATATTTCTCTTCTTTTATGAGCCTGTTCTCAAGAGCCAAGCAATTTGTTGTAAAAAGAACATAAGAAATGTTGAGCATGAGGAAAGTTATTCATTTCACAAAGCCTTGTGCTTCTTCATACTTCTTTTTCCCACTACAGCCTTTGAACGCTTCATAAATGACCCTCAGTTTGGGAGAGCTCGTCCACCCTGCTATTTCAAATGTATTGAAGTTGTTTATGATGGGTAGTTAGCTTTCAACTCTACAGTAACCCAGCCTTCTACTAAAGAGGACTCTTGTATCTTAGAGCTTAATAGCAATGGCTTCTATATTTCAGGGTCTTACCATTCTGGATATTATCAGCCTGACCTTAAAGTTTTTTATTTTATTTATTTTTTTTTAGAAGTCCCAGTTTTATAAAGTAGATTCTGATCAAGAAAAGAAAATTGTGAAAATTTCATCCTTGGACATTTTCTTTTAAAAAAGGCGCTGAGTTTAGGGTGTGTTGCATTGTTAAGAATGTAGTTTCTTTTAAAAAAAATTGGTTCTTCTGTAGTGAATGGGAATAGCTTGGCTAACCAAGAATTTTTCTATAATTCCTAGACACAGCTTGCAGCTCTATGTTAGGAATTGGGGTGGTTTTAAAAATTATAAGAAGTGTCACTGAATGAATTATAGTAGTGAATAAGTATTATAAAGGAGAATGGAGGTAAGGTGAAATGAAATCCACAGAAAATACCAACCATGAAAACTTTTGGACAAGTGAATAATTTCACTGGGTTAGCGATTTTAAGTTTCAGTTTGTGAAAATCTGATGAAAAAGTATAGCCATCTGTCTCAGAAAAATGCACATTCGTGTAAAATGTCACACTTTGTTTTTGCCATTTGTAGATCTCCTTTAACACCCTCCCTGTGACCCCCTGGTAAGCCCTTGATGCCAAGAATTATTTGCTCTGCAATGAAACCATGGGTCATACCTGACTAAGGAGGCAGAACAGTCATTGGCAGTGTTTTCAGCATCCTTTTTAAAAATTAAGTCATAATTTTGCTTCGTTGATCATAAAATTATTGTCCCCAGTAGGCAATACTTGGCAACGTGAGCAATACCTACTGAGTAAGGACAGCTGAGAGCCTTGATACTTAACAGCTGAGCTATCAGAAATCTGGCCACAACTTGCTGGATTTTTTTTTTAAGCAGCACAGTGTGGTAGGAAAAAGGCAATGAATTTACAACTGAGACACTTGGGTTCTAGCCATTCCCCAAACAGTGTAATGATGAGCAAGTTGTTTGAGCTCTGATTCTCATTTTTATATCAGTTGTCTTGTACCTCATCACCCCAGTGTGTTGTCAGCCTTAAAATTCAATCAGTAAAACTATTCTCTCTCTCTGTCTGCTATTTGTGGTTTATAAGATCAATCCTATTGCCAAGAAGGGGACGGTCAAGACAAAATTTTGTGTCTTAGAAAAGGTTGGTATTTAATTCTGGGATTTTGGGCATATTATATTTTGCAGTAGAAATGTTGAGCTTCCTTGGGGTGAAATATAGTGAAAGATATGAAATTCTTGGAATATTAGTGTGGGACCAGAACTTCTTTTTTAGACCCATGTGGGTATAGAAATGCAATTGCTTTTACGCTGCTCATGTTTGTCATTATGGCCTCTGCCATCTCACATTAATGCTTTACCACTACCTTCTCACGTAGGATAAGAGAGCTCCCAGCTTCTGTCTGGAACACTGAGTTCTGCAGGACTAAAATAAGGTAGGTGGCTTGTGATGCCAGAATCCTATATTGGAGTGTTGTTGAATCCAGGATACTCCAGTTGCCATCCAGCTTCCTCGTAAGGCATCTAGGAGGGCAATAGAAGATGGCCAAAGTGCTTAGACCCCTGTCACCGTGTGGAGGACTTGAATGGAATTCCTGGCTCATGGCTTGGCTTGGCCTAGCCACGGCTGTTGTGACCATTGGAGCAATCAATAGTTGGAAGTTCCCTGTCTGTCTTTCTCCTTATCCCACTTTGCTCCCTCTTTCCGCATCTCTCACTTTTATCACTTTGTCTTCTAAATAAATATTTGAATAAGTAAATAAATAACCTTAGTTAATGGAACTGAATGGAAAGGGAGAAATTCTTTGAAATAGATTGCATAGTATAAACCCAGTTCTCTGTCTTCAGCCTAACTAGCAAACTGGAAATGCCCTGGAGCTTCTCTAAGTGCTGCAGAGCTGGGGTTGTCTGAGAACTGGGCTTGGGAGTCTGGAGTTCTAATCCATTTCTGTGACTTTGGAGGTGAGGCTCATCTTCACAGAGTTCTTCCTCCATGGTGGTGTCCCTCTGCAGGTTGCATATCGAGGAGTTCAACTTACCACTGCTGTTTGAAAGAGGGTCCATTCCATGCTGTGATTCACAGCAGCCCTCAGTCAAGAGTCAGCCTCCTCTCCACCTGCATGGGTTCCAAAGTTGGCTATGCTTGCCCTGAGCAGAAAGTAATACCCAGGAGGTATCATGAGGTTATTTCACCAGAACATTTTCTGTCTGGGAGGAAAAGGAATGGAGAAGGCAAAGCAGACTGACAGGCCCCTGAGGGGGCACTTGGATCTGCTGGGTGTGACTGTCCTAAGGAGTGCTTTCTGGGCACCTGGGAGCCCTTCCTGCTGCTGATGCAATGCTGAGAGAGTGACGGGCATGAAGAGAATTATCTGCAATTTTAAAGAGGACACTGAGCCCCACTGAGTTGACATGTCTGAGCTCACACAGGAAGAGGGGGTGGAACCGGAACAGGAAGCTGCATCCCTGTGGCTTGGATGCCCTCTTCTTGATCACATGTGTTCAGTTGGAACAACAAGATGATGATGGTCCTGGTGGGAATTAATCTGCTCCTGTTCTCCTTCTAGACAATGCTAATTTTCTGTTCGCATATTGGAGAAGGAGAAAGAAAGCAAGTGAATGAGAGAGGAAGGGAGAGAGTATGAATGAATACCAAGGAATGAATGAAAGATGCAGAGCCCACACTCCTCTCTAATGATTCATTTCCCAGATTTTCACAACATTCAGAACTGGATCAGGCCAAAGCTGGGAGCTGGAAACTGTTGAAGACTCCCACTTGGCTGGCAGGGGTCCAGTTACTTGAACTATCACCTGCTGCTTCCCAGAGTGTGCATTGGCAGGAAGCTGGAATTACAAGTGGATCCAGGATTGGAACTCAGGCGTTGTGATAAGAACAATGGATGTAGGCCCAGTATGATAGCCTTGTATGCACTGGGAGCCCTTATGGGCTCTGGTTTATGTCCTGACTGCTCCGCTTCCCATCCAGCTCTCTGCTTGTGGCCTGGGAAGGCAGTGGAGGATGGCCCAACACCTTGGGACCCTACATGCATGTTGGAGACTCAGAAGAAGCTCCTGGCTTTGGATCAGCTCAGCTCTGGATGTTATAGCCATTCGAGGAGTGAACCAAAAAATGGAAGATCTTTGTTTCTCCTCTCTGTATATCTGCCTTTCGATAAAAATAAATCTTAAAAAAAAAAAAAAAAAAAGAACAACAGGTGCTCCTAAAGGCAGTTTAGCTGCTCCCTACTAATGTCAGCTCCAGAACCATGTTTGCTCATGACGGGATGAGCCGTTTCACTGTTGGTGACTCCTCTCCAAAGCAGAGCATTCAGACCCAGGCCAGATGTGCTTGAACCTGTGTGTGCTACTGTTAGCTGAGGAAGGAGGTGGGCTGTCAGTCCTCTTAACCACATGCCTTGCTCTCTGTGTAGCCAGAGATAGTAAAGGTTGGGACTGCAGAGTGCCTTTAAAACAAAGACAGTATATGAAAAACAACCACAAAGCCCAGCTCCTTTTAGAGCTGGGTTCCTGTATTTTCTCTCAGTCCTGGCCTCTGTGGAGGTGTGAGTCTGCTTTGGGCCCCTTGGCCTCTGCTTGTCCACTCACTATCAGGGGCTTACATTTTGGTCTCCCACAGAAGCTGTGGGGTTTCCACTCTGCCTCTGGGTTTCACCTGCGTGGGGACCGGAGACACTTTGAGGAAATCATGACCTCTTGGCCTGAAGACAATACTGTAGTTGCTGCAGTGTTTTTTCCCCTTCTTCTTTTTTTTTTCTCTCTGCCTTTTTGTTTACTTTTGGCTTGAGCAAGTCAGCTGGCATTTCTCTTTGTGCTGGGAAAACTCACTATTTGCCAGGAGCAAGGAAGAGGGCAGAAAGCAGGTATCAGACAGATCTGAAGGTATGTTTGTATGTGTATCTCTTTCTGGGGGGACGGGCCAGTGTTGGCAGCCATTAAATATTTATTGTAGAGGCTGGCATCCGCTGGTCATTCTGCTTACCAGGGAAGGAGGTGGCATTGAAATCCCAGGCAGCACAAAGCTCCAAGTTAGTTCTGTTTGATTTGGCAGTGCATGGCAGTCAGATCCTATGAATTCAACCTAATTAGGAAGGAGGCCAGTTTGGATGAGTGAAGTTCAAATGATGATTTATGGAAAATTGATTTTGCAGCTTCCAAATTTATACAGTCATTTGAATTAGATATCAAAGTCTACACTAGAAATTCTTAGGACAGCTTTAATGACTAGTTAAAAATATTTGGCACTCTATTATAAAGTTTTATAGGAGTAGCTGAGTCCTCAGGGATTAAGGCATTTCAGAACTGTCCCCTTGTGTGTTTTAACTGTCTTTTTTTAGGCTTGCCTATCTGGTGTTATGAATTAGATTTTTTTTGGATATGTAATAGGCCAGTTCATGAGTGTTATAATCCCTGCAAGTTTCTCTGATGTGTTAGACTGACCTGCGTGGTATTTTCCCCTCAGCAGATTTATTGTCTTAATTATGTATTGTTAAAGCTAGTACAGCTGGGAAGGCATTTTATGTAATGTTGTATTTCTTGGGGTGTCCTTCTATTGAACTGTATTTTTCTGTTGATGCAGGTGATGCTTATGTAATGGAGTCCAGTTGAAAGGAAACTAATTTATTCCTGGTCTCTCCAGCTTCAGTTTTTAGTATGTGTTCTTCTTGGCTCCCTCACCTTCTCTTTCTCCACATTTAATGATTGATAAACAAAGGCTGAAATGTTGCTGTTGAACCTAATTTTTTTCTTTTGAAGGGGAGATACTTAATCTTTGTTTTGCAACACAAACTTTGGCTTCATTCCTTTGTGAAAGCAGGTGAGGAAACTTGGAGGTTTCCAGATCCTGGGCTGTGCGCTGGCTGTGTAAGAACCACTCACAGAAGTGGAAGAAATGTAGATTCTTATGTTCCATTCTGAGAGACAACTGATTTTGTATTTTCGGTGGAGTCCAGGGATTTCTGTTTTTAACCAGTTTTCTGGTTGCTTCTGGGTGTGCAGCCAACCACAGGGAGGTTGTCTAGAGGAGCTTATGAACCCAGTACTCTCTCTTGGCAATTGTGAGCAGTTCTGCCATGAACATGGCAAGAATCTCTTGGTGAATACCGGTTATATTTGCTATTGGTATCACTCAGATAACCAAGATAGGGAAGTTATCCTAAATATCCATTGATGGATGAATGGATAATAAATGGTGAAATATGTATTTGTCTATCAGTGAGTATTATTCAGTCCTGCCATTTGTAACAACGTGAGTAGGACAGCAAGCTGAGTAAGCTCAGCCAGACACAGTATGCTGTCTGATCTTACCTGAGGAAGCTAAGACAGTGAAATAGGTGGGCATGGAAAATAGAACCTTGCTTCCCAGGGGCAGGGGGAATGGAGAAATGCTGCTCAAAGAGTACAAAGCTTCGTTGATGTGAGCAGAGTTAAGTTCTGAAGAGCTGGTACACAGCCTGTGGATTGACAGTTTGTAATGCTGTGCTTTCTACTTGGAGTTTGCCAGGAGAGTAGTTCTCAACATACACCTACAGAGCCTTAGCTATGTGGAAAGACATGTTAATGAGCTTGACTCTGGTGAGCAGCATTTGTAGATAGAACTGTTGTCCTGTACACTTTCGGTATGAAATCCAGTAGCCAAAGAGGAACCCACATTTGCCTTCTGTGTGTACAAAACAGATCGGTGTGGCTCAGTTGGGGAAATAATGGGAGTGGTGCTGGTCAGTCCCTGTGCGGTGGGAGGTTGGCTCTTTGGGGTGAAGGTTACTAAGTCAGATCACGTTTATACCACACAGAGGGATCTGGCTCCTCTGGGTCCACTCTGTGTCTTCCAAAGAATCCCTTTCTGTTGCTGTGTAGACCTTCCCTGAGCCTCATGTCTTGGTCAGGGGCCATGTTTCAAGTCTTGGTCTCCAGAGATTTGGTTTGTACCAACTTTGCTGGACTGGACTTTGCTCAGTCACATCACCTGCTTGTATCGTGCAAAGAGCTGTATGCTGCAAAGAACTTCATTTTTCCCATAGCTCTCCCTAGTTTGTTCATAGGCTGCAGTTGGTCTTGTGTAGCACCAAACAGAACACCAGCTTCCCTGGAGATAGTTAACATCTGGGATTATAGTAGTGTATACTTAGCTCAGCCCTTCCCAGGCTGGAAGATGGGGTTAGAATCAAAGAATTGAGTTAGAACTAGTGGCACTAGACAACTCCAAAGAAATACCTCACAGATTTGAATTTCTACTGAGAGTTCATTATTTACTCCACTAAAGGTGTCTTCTTACTGACCATAAGACAGGTCAGTGTTGTCATGCCATTGGTGAAATGTGCTAATGATGACTAGCGTCCAATGTTGGAGTGCAGTTTTGAATCCTGGCTGATCCAACTTCCTACTATGGCACCTGGGAAGGTAGTAAAAGAGATGGCCCAAATGCCTTCTGCCATTCATATGGGATGCTAGGCTGGATTTTCTGACTCCTGGTTTAACTCCCCCAACCCTAGACGTTTGAGGAGTGAATCTGCAGATGAAATCTCTCTCTAAATCTGAAAACCCAACAAAACACAATGAGTCTGCAAAGATGTATCAGATGAACTTGTGGCATACCCTGGAGTATACGTTGTCCAGGAGCCCTGGAAGGTTTGGTGATGCCGAGAGGCCACTGCTTGGGAATGGATTTTGTTAGGGTGCATACATACACACTATTGATTTATACCGCTCTATGTAAGTGAAGTGTCAAGGGCAATTAACTGGAACTTAAAACTCCAGATTTTGGAAAGAAGCTTAAGAAAAATGATCATTAGTGAATGTCATACAGTCCATTTCTTAGTTTTGTCAATTTCTGTCTTCCTTTACCTATTTTTCTTTTAAAAAAACTAACACAGTATTTTAAGAATCTGGGGGCCTGGTGTGGTCTCCTAGCGGCTGAAGTACTTGCCTTGCATGTGCTGGGATCCCATATGGGCCCTATTTCCCATCCAGCTCCCTGCTTGGGGCCTGGGAAAGTAGTTGAGGATGGTCCAAAGCTTTGGGACCCTGCACCCATGTGGGAGACCTGGAAGAGGTTCCTGGCTCCTGGCTTTGGATCGGCTCAGCTCTGGCCATTGCAGTCACTTGGAGGGCGAATCATCGGGTGGAAGATCTGCCCCCTCTCCTTCCTCTTGGTATATCTAACTTTCCAGTAAAAATAAAATAATTTAGAAAAAAAAGAATCTGGCATCTTTTGCCTTTGTAAGAAAATTTTTGGTTGTCAAGTTTACATGGCTATTTAATTTGCATAGAACATTGTGAAATTAGGATGCTAGCCTTGACTATATCTCTAAGCCTTGTGGCTGCATTGGTGGGAGCCAGCTGAGAAGACCTGAGTAGGTGCTGTGATGAATTTGGGATATGAAACATGAGAGTGAGTGTCAGGTAGACCAGGTTCCTTCATGTAGGTGAGGACCCTGCTTGTGAGAGTCAGGCAGACCAGGACCCTGATACTCACACGCCTGCTCTTCATGCTCTTCTGTGGGAGTCAGTATCAGCGCTCACCTTCCTTACTGGAAAGATTTCCAGCCAACAGGGATGTGGCCTTTCTAGTCAGTAGAAGATGACGTGGTTAGTTGTTATTAACCCAAAAGTGTGCTTGATCTCTGGGACCTGTTCATAGTCAGGAGTCACTTAGAAAGGAAGAATTAGAGAGATGAGAGATCTTCCATCTGTTGGTTCTCTCCCCAAATGACTACCACAGCCAGGGTTGGGTCATACTGAGGCCAGGATCTAGGAGCTTCTGCTGGGTCTCCCATATAGACTCAGAAGCCCAAGGACTTGGGTCATCTTGTGCTGCTTTTCCAGGCACATTAACAGGGAGCTGGACCTGAAGTGGAGCAGCTGGGACTGAAATTAACACCCATATAGAATGCTTGTTTGGTGGTGGTGGCTTAATCCACTGTGCCCCAGCGCTGGCCCCAACTTTAATGTTTTTTAACTATTGTGGCAAAACCCATACAACATTGCAGTTGCTGTTTTAACTATTTGGAAGTGTGTTATCCAGTGGCATTTAATAACTTTAGCATCCTCACTATTGTGACTTCTGTCATCTTGAAGTATAGGAGGTACTTTGAAATAACTGATTTATTCTTTCAATTTACTAACAGACTTCATGATTACACGTGTGGCAGACACACAGATTGTATCTGTAGTACACACATCCTCATCACCTTATTTGTCCCCTGCAATGTAGACAACATGCACATGGCAATATATACTTACCTATATATGTAAACACTTAGCATATTGTATAGTCAACCCACCTTGCCCTTCTTCTTGATTTCTCCAACTTCAAATAGAAATTATTTGGGGGGAAAATGGTGTCTGTTTGGACTGTAACTGGTTTTTTGTTGTTGATGTTGATGCTTAAATGCCACAGTGTGGTGGCTGCTTTCAATGGCGTTAACCTTGCATTGGGCCTTGCCAGTTATCCAGAGATGGTTTCATATCTGTGCAGGGATGTGTGCAGGTGTTGTTAGGGACTTGAGCATCTGCAGCATGTGGTGTCTGAGAGAGGGGCCCTGGTGCCAGTTCCCTGTGGGCAGAGAGCATCAGCTGCAGGTGGACTTTGTATCCTGGTGGTGCATAGGAGGAACTTTCAGGCCTTGGAACTCTACTGTTGAAGAAGTTGTGGCAAAGGAGATTTTGTGGGACTGGCCTATGTTTCAATGGCAGAGGCATCACCATGTTTCCTAATCCTGACACAGTGTGTGTGTTTTTAAAGGTCTTAAAAAATGGCCACTAAGTGGTCAATAAAAGATTTACGTCTGGTAAAACCTCTAAGAATTTTCTCTTTGTTTGAACATTTTCCCTCAAGTCTTGTTTACATTGTATATTTTCACAGCAGACCCTCTTGTTGGCCCAGCTTAAAGTTCACCACAAATGCCAAAATCATAGGAATCATGAACTTTTCTTCTTTCTGAACTGCCCTGGTGCTGGAGGAAATTTCCAGTGTGTGCAGTGATGAAGCATTGGGGGAGGTGGGCTGGGGTTGACCGTCTGGCTCTTTTCTCGCACAGCTTGCGTGGGCTAAAGTTGGGACAGGCAGGCAGCTGACAGAGGCCATTCTGAGGCTCAGGCAGAAGGGGCTTCAGGTGAGACAGGCGAGAACCCATGAAGAGAAGCCAGAGCTTTTCAGTATCCTTAGGAGGTAAAAGGTGGGCCTGAAGAGGAATGGTTTGAATGGGTCGTGCATGTTGTGAGACTGTGTTGGTAAGCCCAGCCTTGACCATATCTCAGTTGTTGGACCTGTGGCCTGGTTTTGGCCACAACCCGGTCTTGTGAGCAGCATTTTTATTCCAAGAGTCTCTGGAGGTATAACTGGCAGTAATTAACTCTGGTTCCTTTGCCCTTCCACATTCCTTCCCATTGCAGTAAAAAACACAAAATGTAACAGTTTAGCCATTATTCTAAGGTGTGTCATTCACTAGCATTAAGTATGTTTAAGTGGCTGCAGCCATCCCTGCCATCCCTCTGTAAGATGTTTTCATCTTCTCAACTGAGATTCCTCTCTGCTAAGTGGTAGTGATGCTCCATCTCTCCTCCCCACACCTGCGGCGGATCCCTGTGCCCATTTCCATCTTTGTAAGTTTCACTATTGTGGGTTCCTCCTGGGGGTAGAGTCCTACAATGCAGTCAGCGGTCCATTCCTACCTGCTGAATGGCCTCATTGTGGACCAACTTTAAAGTACTAAGGAGAAAAGCTGCATCACCTTTGAACAGGTGGACACTTTTGCTATCCCCTCATTCCCAGGTTAGTCTTGTATGACTGCTGTTTCCACAGCATTTGCTTTGTGTTAGGTAATGAGGACTCTCAGATTGATGCTTACATGCTATGTAAATACTTGACTCTCAATATAACACTAAGGGATGTCGCTGTTGATGAGGTTCCAGGAACCAGTCTCTACAGGTACCAAGGGATGTCTCTATTTGTCCTTTTGTGACTGGTTTGTTCCTACTTTCACTGGGATTAATGATATTCCCCTTCCTCTGGGTGGATGCCACCCAGGACAGCAGAGCACTGGCTGGATTTCAGTCATCCTGGCCCCTTTGGCCAAAGGCCATTGGGGACTAGGTGACCTCAGCAACTGTGTGAGTTGTTCCTCTGGCCCTGGGTAGATTTCTGCTTGCCTTGGAGCTCCCAGCAGGATGCTGTCCTCCTCTATTCCTTCTATCCCTTCTTGTATCTGCTCATTGCCTCTCCTGCCTCACACATGGAGGTGGTTGATGCTCAGCAGACCAGCTGCAAAGGTGGACAGGGCATGGAGGAGCACACACAGCTCCTTCACGCCATTTGACATGTGCCAAGTATAAATTACTTCTGTGGCTGCCATTTCCTTTGCAAGTACTCAGAGGGTTAAAAATGAAGAGGAAAAGCATGCAGAAAAGTGTGAGATTTTGCTTATACAATGCCTTTTGAAACTGGTTGAAATACTTCGCAGAGTAGAAGTTCAGTTGGTTGAATGTGCTGCGAAGCACGCTGGGCCTTTCCCCCTGCCTCTCTTAATAACACCGTGGCAGAACTGGAAGTAAGCTAGGCAATAATGAATTTTCTTGTACATCGCTTCGGTTGAAGAACTTGAAAAATACAGTCAGAGCCCAAGCAGTGCCTCTCTCCTCTGTTGTATACTCTTATACTTGAATAATCTTCCATAAGGCACTTGATTTTAATGGGTGCCAATTTACCAAGCAGGTTGAAAAAAGTATTGATGGCAGTATTTGAACTGATCAAGATGACTTTTTTTTTTTAAAGATTTATTTTATTTTTATTGGAAAGGCGGATATACAGAGAGGAGAGACAGAGAGGAAGATCTTCCGTCCGATGATTCACTCCCCCAGTGAGTGTGACAGTTGATGCTGTGCCAATCCAAAGCCAGGAGCCTCTTCCGGGTCTCCCACACGGGTGCAGGGTCCTAAAGCCTTGTGCTGTCCTCGACTGCTTTCCCGGGCCATAGGCAGGGAGCTGGAAGGGAAGCGGGGCTGTCAGGATAGAACCGGCGCCCATATGGGATCCTGGGGCGTGCAAGGCGAGGACCTTAACTACTGTGCCATTGTGCCGGGCCCAAGATGACTTTTAATTGTTCACTGTGTGGGATATGAAAAGAGACTTTCATCTTAAGTGTTTATTTTTGCTCTGATATCCAAAGAGGTTACTCACTTATTTATATACATTAAATATATATGTATGTATGCATATATGTATGTATACACACATAGACACACACACACACTTTAAGTGGTGGATGTAGAGAAAACCAGTAGTGTGGCTAAGAACCAATAGATACTAAAAAAAAAAGATATGCTTGCCCCCTTGCCCCCTTGCCCCCTTGCCGTGAGAATGTTAGAATATTAATGCAGAATAAGGAAAAAGCTGTGTAAGACAGACAAGTTTAAAATGAGCAAATCTGAATACAGTCATCTGGGGGAGACATTTGTCAGAGTATCCACTTGGGTGGGAACACCATTCAGGTTGAGCTTTGCTCACGTGAGCGCTTCGGCCCAGCCTTCTGACTGCCTTTGCTTTTTGTTGGTCTGTCCCGCTAAGAACATGACTCAGATGCACGCTATTGTGGTTGAACTTCTTTACCCCTCCTTTCTTGACATTCCTGGGTCAGGCTGTCTTCACTCAGGACAGGCGTGTTACACAGTGGGGAAAAGTGCAGACTTGAAAATCCGGCCAAATCTTTTGTTGTAGCAGTTTACTGTGGCTCACGATTAAACAGTAAGAGAGTGCTGGTTGGCTGTCTTCCTCTCCTCTGGTACAATTTTTTCCCCCTGAGTTTGGTCATTCATTTTTGCTGTCTTTGGAGTTGTTCAAAAGTTGGATCGTTTCTCTGTTATAAAAATAACACATACATCAGACTTGCAGATAGCTACTAGCCAAGAGGAGAGGCATTTGGGGGTAGGGGTGGGAACCGAGAAGTGAATGCAGATTTTCAATTATTTTATGACTCGTGTCTTAAGGAACAGAGTCGATGGGGGCGGGGGAAAGTGTCATGGGGACTGGCAAATTTACAACATTTATGGATGGGGCTGTATCTCTCAATCTCTCTGTTCTCATCCACACTTCCCTGTGTCTTTTTTTCCATCCCTACCCCTGGGGCAGCTGTCCATTTTCTGGGTAAAGAAAAACGAGAAGGTTGCGCCGGTACCTCTGAGTGTGATTGCTTAGACTGTGGGGTTGGCAGAGTTCTTCAGCCTTTGCCTTGTTATTTTTTGTTTTTTTTTAAGCAAACAAGGTTTCTTATGCAAAATGGGTCACTGGAAAGCACCACAGAGGCTCTCCAGAGTCGTGGCCAGTGCGGGGGCACGGGGAGATGTTAGCATGCCACTGACATATGGAGGTGATCTCTGTTCCTTTGACCAGATTTGGTTTCTACAGAGTGCGTGAGAAGGGAAGATAAATTTTGTCCTAGTAATACTATAGCGACTCATAAATAAATGGTTACCCTTTGGTGCTTGCAGTTTTCATTAAAGCCGCCTGAGCTTTGTTATTGACACCATAGGTTGCCTATTCAGGGAAATGCAGTAAAATTTATCAGTGTGCTTTCTACACCTAATAAATCATCCAAACAGGGAACCATATGGCAGATAAGACCTTGAAAATGTGGCTTCAGCATGTGAGGAGTCAAGTTGCTGAAATCTTGAGTGATTACAGCCTGCACATGTTCCCCTGGAATATCTTACAGTTATTTTACATGCCATTTTCTCGTTCACCCTATCACCTCTTTGTCTCTCTTCTACTCTCATTCTCTTCCCCTCTCTCTCTCTCTCCTTTCAGGCTCTGCTGCTGCTAGCGCCATCCTTTTTGGGCCGTTCTCTTTCTCTTTTGTTTTTCTTTTGGGTGGGTGTGTGGGGGGCAGCTGCGAGTTCAGCTGGAAAATAAGCATCCCGGAGAAGATAAGACGTTTTTATAATGCCTTGCTGGTAGGAAGAAGAGGGGCAGAGAGGAGCAGAGACTGACGGGAAGGGATGATGTATGTGGCGGCTGTGTCCCTACTCTCCTCCAGCCCATTGTCATTAATCATGGCCATTAGTTGTTTTTTTTTTTTTTCCCCCAGAGCTGCCTGGTCTGCACTGAGCCTCAGAAAAGGCATTGTTTTTTTGTGCCACTGACTAGGGGGGGAAACGGAAGAAAGAAGCCCTAGTACTTTATGCTCCTCCTTCATTCTGCTCCCTAGAGTTTGGCCACCTCCCCTGTCTCCTCGCTTCTCCCTTCCCCCGCTCTCACTTCCTTTTCCTCCTAGGGAGAGGCATGGAGGAGCCCAGTCTCAGCCTGTTAGCACAGCCAGAACATACACAGTTGTGATGCACCAGAGGGTTTCCGAAAGTTCTGGAAAGAATGGCATTGAAATGAGTTTGTTCTACTGCAGAAATGCTTGACCCGTGTAATACGCAAGGGCTTCAATAAGTTCATGGAAAATGCCTGATGGGAAAAACCATGTGTGGATTTCAGAAGTGTTTTTTCTCTCCTCCGTGCCCTCCGCCCCCCTCACCCTGGGAACTTTTTGAAGTTCTGTTAGATGTACTGAAAGGATGCAGCACTGCTAAATTTCCAAGGAGGTTGTCTGAATATTTGTTTGCTTGTTTTTCTCTTTTGTGGAATCCTGGACTGCCTTGTCATAGCCTGATATTAACATGCAAGGTAGGGGGAGTGGGCCTGTTTTGGCAGCTGTGGAAGAGGGTGTGGGGCTGGCTGCTCCCTGGGGAGCTGGAGTCCGGTGCTCAGCCGGCTTGGATCCTGTGGATTCACCCACTGCTGGTCTGACCTTCAAGAACAGTTGATCTCTGCAAGATCACTTGATGTCAACAAGACAGCTTGGGTGAATCTGGTAGTTGATGAGGGAGGTGCCCATGGTCCTTTCCTTCTTTCTGTTAATTAAAGGCCCAAGGGGAGTGCAGTGCAGTGCGGTTTTGGCCCTTAATGCCAAACCATGACTGAGTCACACACATTACCACCAATGGCTCAAGGTACTAATATTTTATCTATGCTTGGTGTTGTGTAGAATGTGAGAGCCAACCTCAAAGAGCATGCCAGTGTTATTTGAAGTACGGTTTTATGCAGTTTGCTGTGAAAATAATTGTTGATGCAAGGAGAAATGTAACAATGACTGAGAAGTCTGTGTGGCAACTGTCTTTTCAAAGAAAAAGAAACATAATGACTTTCAGATATGAACAACTTGAGTCCCTAGATATTGCCTGGAAGAACTGGAGCAGGTACTTGCTGAAATGAAAATATGGCAATGATTTGCCCTTAATGGATCCATTGAATATTTATGATCAAAGAAATAATGACAAATAGCAAGAAATTGAGAGCGTTTTGACTCTTGTGGGTAACTGTCACATTACCTCCCAGAATACCAGTGTGTTCGTTTGTTGGAAAGTTGGTTCTGGAAGGATGTTTTCCCAAGTGTTGGGTCGTGGGTGGTACGGAAGATAACTTCAGGAGAAATAGAGAATGGCTTTTTGAAACTGTAGTAACTCTGTTCATGTTTACAATTACTTTATCTTTCTGAAATGATACTGGATATCTGTTTATGGTTATAAGCTATATTTTATGACTGTTTTAACTTTCATGTTTTAATTTCTGAATCTATAGGAAAATTGAGTCCATGAAAGGAAAAAATAGTCGGTTCTTAGTAGCAAAACTGCGATTGAGATGTGGCAGAAGAACGGCTGGTATGGTACCCAGATGATGAACAGTTGTTATGCTCCAGAGCAGATGGTCAGGGCCTATGAGTTAAATGATAGTTTATGTGTGGTATATACAAGGGTACTTCAAAAGACGGAATTACAAGATAAGTTTATTCTACAAAAACAAAAACTTGAAATCCATGCATACGAGGGATCTTTAACAGCCTGTGGAAAGTTTTGTGTGAAAAAGCTGTATTGATTTCAAAAATTTCTTGCACAAAGGAAACAGCCTTTATTACTAAAATTAAAAAAAAACATTTTGAGGGGCATGGAGGTGGATGCACGGCGAAAAGAAGAGAGAGAGAGCGAGAGAGAGAGCAAGAGAGAGAACTAGAGGAAGAGATAGTGGATGAGAGAGAAAGAATCCACACTGGCCAGGGCTGGGCTACACTGGAGCCAGGAGCCAGGAAGTCGTTTCAGTCTCCCACCTGGGTGCTTAGCAGGAAGAGTCAGGAGCAGATCTGGGACTTGAATCAGGTGCCCTGTTGTGTGTGGTGGATGTTCCATTGGGAGCTTAGCCGCCAGACTAAACACTCAACCCCAATAGCTTTAAATTTCATTTTTTTTCTGTGATTTTTTTTAAAAGGTTTATCTTATTTTTATTGGAAAGTTAGATATACGGAGAGGAGGAAAGACAGAGAGAAAGATTTTCTGCCCGATGATTCGCTCCCCAGGAGGCCACAACTGCCAGAGCTGCACTGAACTGAAGCCAGGAGTCAGGAACTTCCTCTGTGTCTCCCACGTGAGTGCAGGGTCCCAAGGCTTTCCCAGACCATAAGCAGGGAGCTGGATGGGAAGCAGGGCTGCCAGGATTAGAACTAGTGTCCAGCACGTTCAAGGCGAGGACTTTAGCTGCTAGGCTACCGCGCCGGGCCCTCTACCCACATTATAAATGTTATAAGTGAGTTTTTTTTTCATTTTCTTTACTGTGCTTAATTCTCTTATGACTAACAGAGTGATGTTAATTTTAATGTGGGTTATGTTTGAACTGTCCAGAATTCTGCTCTGATCTTTATTAAAATAGTTGTATATTGTGTAAGACAGATATATTGCTCTGCTGCATGATATTGCAGTTGTGTGAATGTCTGAAAGTTAGGAGCCAGGAGCCTGCTCCAGGTCTCCCACGTGGGTGCAGGGTCCCAAAGCCTTGCTTTCCCAGGCCACAGGCAGGGAGCTGGAAGGGAAGTAGAGCAGCCGAGGCATGAACTGTCACCCGTATGCTATCCTGATGCATGCAAGGTGAGGACTTTAGAGACTAGGTTACTGCACCAGGCCCGGACTCATAACTCTTATATGACTATATTTGAAGAGAGAATAGATCTCAAAAGACTGTGGTCATTCTTTCTCCGCCAGGGTAATTGAACTCCCAGTTTTCCCCTTTGGAATTCCTGTGGCTTCAAATATGGCAGAACATCAGGGTCACTGGAGAGCGCTCTAAAGATGCAATGATAAGTGAGACTCGTCTCAAATCCACCAGGGATGAGATGTAGTCTGGCCTCAGTGTTGAGGACTTGTTGGATTAGGGCTGAGAGTCCTTGTGGGGGTGTACACGTGGGGCAGGATGTGCACTGCAGCTTCAAGAGCCCTTGTGACCTTGGCTGGAGCTACCTGTGTCCGATTAGCTGCAGCCACTGCCAAGGCACGTGTGCGCAGATGTTGAGAGGTGCCTTGGTAAGGTCTAGCTCATGGACCATCCGGATGCGACAACACTCAAGGAAACCAGAGAGGCTGCATCAGGGGATGTGAGGAAGGCAGCGAAAAAATACATCTTTTGTTGAAGATTTATTTATTTTTTTTATTGGAAAATCAGATATACAGAGAAAAGGAGAGGAAGAGACGAAGATCTTCCATCAAATGATTCACTTCCCAAATGACCACAGCAGCCGGAGCTGTGCCAATCCAAAGCCAGGTGCCAGGAACTTCTTCCACGTCTCCCACATGGGTGCTGGATCCCAAGGCCTTGGGCTGTCCTCAACTGCTTTCCCAGGCCACAAGCAGGGAGCTGGATGGGAAGCAGGACTGCCGGGAATAGAACTGGCGCCCACATGGGATCCCGGTGTGTTCAAGGCAAGGACTTTAGCCACTAGGCTGCCGTGCTGGGCCCCCCAAACACATCTTTTAAGTGGAAGGCGCAAGGCTGCATCGTTTAGCAAATGGCTGGAGGCAGTCTGTTCTGACTGGGAGAATTTGGCCAACTGTGTTTGAATGTGCCCTCCTATGTTTGATGGTAGCGTTAGCTCTGCAGTGTAAGGAAGCAGTTGGTAACCTCCTAGTGCACTTCCTGTTTCTAAGCCCAGGTCCTCTGTTGCTGGGGTCCGTGCAAGGACACGACGGTGTGAAGTGAACTGTTTCATAGCAGACCAGGCCGTAGGAATTTCCCGCTGCATGGCAGGGCCGGGCGGTTGTCTTTGCAACCACCTGAAGGCAGTTCCACCTCCCTTTGCATGGACACTGGACCACCCCGCTGAGAGTTCTGTAATCTATTGAGGAATTATTTGCTTTGGAGTTGGTTTTTCCTATCAATGGGAGCTTGGAAGTTGATGTTGCTGGTAACACCTTGCAAAAGGGCCTTTTCCGGTTCCTGCTGTCTGTTTCTGCTGCCCCCACTGACCATCCTTGATCTTTAAGTCCCCCCTGTGATGCATTTCCTTCCTTAACTGATTCAGGATGAAGTCGTAGAATGAGGATTGAAGTAGGAATGTATTACTGATTGATATGTACCATCTATTGAGAGCTCCCTGACCACAGGGTCAGGATGGATAACATCTTGCTTTAAAGTGAAAGAAACTGTGGAATTATCCTTGAAAACACCTACTTGATCATGACGTAAAAAGTCTGTGCCAGAGCTTGTGGCTGCTTCTGTATAAATAAAGGGACAGCTTTCTTGCATTGTCCATTTTGATCATGAAATCATAGTGGTCCATTTCTTTCCTCTTTATGCCTATTTGACACACCCTTCTCGAGTTCTGAACTTGGCTGGAGCTGGATTCCGGCACTCTGTAGGCTCATTTCATGGCTCCTATCAACTTTTGGAAACAAGCGTGGTTTCTTGAGGTTAGCATTTGCTGATTTGTTTTGATGTGTTCTTTCTGGACTTCCCTCTTGCCATTCCTCTGTCCACACACATTACTCCAGCCACGCCCATTGTGTCACCTCACAGGCACATCTCATTCTTAGCCATTTGTCATGACTCTGTTCTCATTCCTGATTTGTGGCATAAATTCCCTTCGCCTTTAGTCATTTTTGGGTCTTGAGGCCCAGTGCCAGTTATATTTCCAGTTACCAGTAGGAGAGAGAAGGCCTGATGCCACAAAGACTGTGCCCTGTGCATTTATTGCCTTGGTTGGAAGATGAGAACCTTGAGAAAAAAAAATGCACCTCTTTTTCCCTCCCAGGAAGATGGAATGAGATGATGAATGTCAAGGAGCTTTGAGAACAGCAGCATACTGTACTCATCTAAGGATATTCTTTGGGAATTAATCATGGTCTGACCTGCAACTGTTCCTGTATTGCTGTCGTATAAACGCGGTTCACCTGCCGTATTGTTGTACGTTTTTTCTCCATCTGTCCTGAATCTAAGCTGACCTTCTCTTTCATTTGTAATTACCTACTTAGGAAGATGCTGTTCATTATGAAATAACACTGTAAAAGAGATGGACAGAATTGGTTCCCAAATTCAATCACCTTAATTCTACTTTTCTCCATCGTCTTTCCATGCTAAGTGCCTCTTTCAGGGTAAGCACGTTTACCAGATAGACATGCACATATACGCTTATATCCATGTCTCCAGCCTGTAGTCCTGTTCAGAGTGCTGTCAGGAGGAAGCTGCCTTTTGCTGTTAAGGAAGTCTCACTCACTGTGTGCAGTTTGTGCACTATGCAGAATGCATTGCTGGTATTTAGTAAATACTGCTGGTTGTAATTAGCACCAGTAGTTGTATTCCAGTGTTAGAAGATGCAAACTCCAGGGGTGTGTGTGTGTGCAGATGTAAATGTGCAGAGTCCTGAAGTTTTTTCTATTTTTGGATAAACATGGACAGAAAAACACCTGTGTGACATTGCTCCTCCTCCAGCCTTTATTGCTACCTCCTGTTCTCTGAACGGTGCTAAATCATTCTGGATTTTCTCTTCTGAAGATGATCCAGTGAGTTGGCTTGTGTTTGGACAACAATTCTTTAGCAGGTGCAAACAGGGGGAGGCATCCCACTTCAGAATTAGGTCGATACGGGGCCACAGTTCGCCTCTGTCACTGAATAGCTGTGTTATTCAGGTGTGTAGGTTGCTTCACTTGTGCATCTTTTTCTATAGATGCAGTCGTAGTTTATGTTCAAGAGCCTAGCATAGTGCATTCAGTAATTTGTCAACATTCTCCCTCTCCGTTTCTTCTTCAAGTTTTTACTTTGTTATACCAGCATTAGCTCCCTTTCCTGCCATGCTGTGTTATCCGTGTTCATGATGGATGTGAGGTGTGCTGCCATTGTGACCAGTTGGAACTGGTACATACTCAGATCAGGCCTTCTAGAAGCACCTGTGCATAACATCAAGAGTGCATATCACCTGACCCCTGGAAGGACAGTTGGTTTGTCATAGATTGGCCTAGTCATGTTTTATTAGGAAAGCCAGTTATTTTCACACTTGACCTCAGACTTAGTTGTATTCCGAAAGGATAATTCTGAGTGAATTGTATCCACTGCAGGATAAAATATGCAACGTTTAGTTGCAGATGTAAAAACCCAGTGGTCTTCTGTGTAAGACCTTACTTGTGGCAGAGCGTCTTGTTGCAAAGTTTCAGCCTCAATGGTGAAGTGAGTGCAGGTGGCTGTCAGGTTGAGGGCTTTGCGCACGGTAGCTTGGCTCTGCGCTGGGGCTGGGGATTGGGCTTCTGAGGCCTGCAGCATGGTGGCTTTCATTTATCCTCTGCATGGTCTTTGGGAAATGGAAGTGCTTCCTGGAGATTGACGTCTCACAGGGCTGCTCCTCCAATCTCACTACCCATGGGCTTGTTCACTTTGCTTTTCTTTCTGTTTTGCCAGTTTTGAATTGTGTTTTTTTTTTTTTTGAGACCTGATGCAACTCCCATTCCTTCTGTCCATCCTTCCCTTAGAGTCCCATTGGAGGGACCCTGGGTTGGCTGTTAGAGTAGCTGCCGGTTAGGTGTTTTGTGTGATAATGATTTCTTATGACTGATGTATCTTCTGTTGCCATTTTAAACTCTGACATTGAACTTTGTGCTTATCCTTTTTTATTTCTTTAAAACCTGTTTGTGCCCTATTATTCTTTCTGGGCTCAGTCCAGAGTAGCTGCTGAGAGCTCCTCTGTTGGTGGGATGTAATGAGTGACTTATGTCCCCATCACCTGTTCCTGATCTCTCCAGAAGATACCCTCTTTATATTCCTGTGCACTCTGTTGGTACATTGGACAGCTGTTGGCCCAACACTCACAGCTACCCTTGCTGAGTGGTGAAGGCAGGTTTGTGCTGCCTGAGAAGGCAGAGTGACCTGGCATTGCTGTGTGTTCCTTGGGTGTCATAGGCCGTGCATGTGTGTGTTTCTTGCTCCCCTGGGAGTGTGCTTACTCTGGCCACTGTTAGCTAAGGGAGAGGCTCTTCTGAGATACTCCTTGGGACCCTGATCACGTGCCCTCACCTAGGGACGATGGAAGGCTGGGCTGTCTGTGAGTCAGAATTAGGGGACTGAGGGAGATGAAGGCCAGGGGTCTTTCCTTCTGTGTGGGCTGGCAGGCCATTTCCTACTGGCTGATTCCATGTCTTTGTGCTTCTGACTTCCATGGTTCATAAGGATTTTAGCTGTTTGTCTAAAACACATAAGCTAGGGGGTCCCAGCATCTTGAAATGCATCCATCCAACAGCAGCTTGTTCATGTAGGCAATTGCCTATAACTCAGGCAAAATTCACCTGTTTCAATTTTATGCAGTGATGAATTGATTTTCAAAAAGAACCTGTGTGTGTGTGTGTGTGTGCGCGCGCGTGCGTGTGTGGTTTGAGAGGATTTGAACTGTGTTATGTTGTTATTTTTAGGGGTAAATTTAAAAAATTTCACACTGGTCCTATAGGAGGAGATCAAATTTATTGTGAATTTGAGAAAGTGTAAATTCAGAATGGGCAAAGGTAGAAATACAAAATTAATGTTCTTTTCTAGTGAATGAACAGGAATGAAAAAAAAAAAAAACAAAGCCTACGAGGGCCTGAATGAAAGAGCCCCAGGACTTGAAGTGTTTCTGCACCCAAACGGTGTGCATGTGTGCGGGTTCCTTCTCCCCTGGCCGCCAGCAGTGCCCCCGTTGGGAGCAGGCCGCTCTGCGTGTTAGCCTTGTCTACAGCTTTCTGCTTTTCTGCAGAGTCCTGTGTTTGCAGCTGCGATTGCAGTCGCTACCAAGTGGCTCACCTTGTCTCAAGTAATGAGAATAAACAACTGGTCACTGCACTGACCACTGAAACTAATAAAGATATATAGTGCCGGGCCGGCTCAGGGAGTCACAGACACATTCTTAAACTGCATGTGACGTTTCTTCCAAAGGAACATGATTCCAGACTCACTCACTGCTTACCCATTCTGAGAAAGAACAAACTATTTGACTGATGGTTTGCTAAATTTAATATGCTTAGCAAGTAAAATTATGGCCTACTCTAATGCTGTGTAATTATTAAGATACACTGCTTTTAAAAATACCAAGTGAATAATATTGATTTACTGAACTGCTATTTAGAAAAATGCCAGCAAAGGAGGAATATTTTATTTTAGCTGCCTTAGAGCTGTAATGGGTCTGGGCTCAGATATGCATGTGGAAATAAATTATGTACAAGGTAAACTATTTTGTTATACAGTACCCATAATATTAATTAAGCCGTAATTTTACCAACAATGCTTTAATTTAACAAATAAACAGGAATCATCTGTACCATTCTTTCAAATATATAACTTTGGGACTGCAATAAAACATGCAGAAGCACCTGTAGTTAATTGTAAAGCAAACAGTGAGACTAGCAACTTTAAAGGGTAATTGTAATTTATAATTTATTTATTTGACTTATGCTGGATATAATTACCGCTATAATGCGTTATTATTTTCAGTCCGGCTTTAGATCTATCTGATTGCAGCCATACACAAGCAGCCTGGCGGAGCTGCCTCCTCAGGCCCTTGGAAAGTGTGCTTTGCCCCCCTGTTGGCCTCAGAATGGGCACTTGTAAAATAAAAAAGAATGGATGGGCTACTGTCAAAGACAATCTGTGTTCAAAGCAGTAAGAATCTTCTCGTTTCCCTAAAAGTCCAGATGTCGCCCTGTCCCCTTGTTGCTTCGCGTTGCAGCGTGGTGCGTGGATGCCGTTAGGGGTGCCTGTGGCCAGCATCCCTGGCAGAGAGGGCCGGGCTGGCGGTCCTGCGGGAGAGGGAGGCCGCAGGGGAGGGCTGCTGTAGAGACGCCGCTCTCCCTGCAATCCCTGTGTGAGGGTTGCCTGTGTTTATTGTTGTGTTGCTTGCCAGGCTTTGTTGTTGTTATTTTCAGGAGCAGCCTGCAAGCAACAAGGCGGGCGAGGAGGAAAAAAATACCACCACGGAAGAAAAGAAGCAATTATAGCAGGCTGTTTGTTTGTGGCTAACAGAATGCTGAAATGGCAGATTTGCAAATTTGTAAGAGAGGGAAGCTTAGTGTTCATCTTTATCAGCCAAAGTGGTTTCTTGTTAGCTGAGCAGCAAGCTAGAAAGCGACCAATTTTGACAACATAATTTACATCTTTGTATAAAACTATTGCTGGCAGCCGAACTAATTTGTGCTGGATTAGGTTGTTTGTCTCTGCTGCTGACTAACCATGCAATCTATCAGCGGCCGTTTTCAAATATCACTTCTCAACTGTGCCCTTGAGAGGGGGAATTGATCGGGAATATACGGAGCAAAATGACTCCAATAACTTTATAGAAGAAACAATTACGGAATCATACAGATGTGAATAATTCTGAAAAGGAGAAGCAAATATAATGAATTTAGCCCTGTTCCTATCTTTCACGTGTGCATGAAATGTATAAATAACACAGCAGAAACATGATGGGCCTTGTTTCCTTCTTTGCTGCCTCCCAGTCGATGATGGAATTGGGAGAAAGAGCAGGAAGAGAATTGAGGGGAAAATAATCCTTAATGACCATGTTGAAGGGTCTTGGGGTACAGGTTACCTGAAGGTCACTTACAAGGTGTTGGAGATAACAGTGAGTCTGTACAAGTCTCAGAGAATGTGTCCTTTGATGCAGTGTAGGTTTTACAGGTTTTAAAATAAAAGGTTGTGATGGAGAAAAGAGACATCCTTCAGGCCGATACGTTCATGTTACCAACGTAGATGATAAACATGCGTGTATATTTTATCACCTATTCCTACATTCTATTAATAATTTCACCATGCAGAAGAGGAATGGATTTTCTCTTCTATTTTTAAGTGAATATTTTTGATATTTCTGCTTGTCCTCAAGGGAGATACAGGATGATGGAATAATACAAAGGGGCCAAAAAAGGAGGGGAGTGGAACTTGCAGCTGATAACCAGGCTGGAGTTGTTCAGAAGATGCCTGAGATTAGCCAGCAAACAAAAAAACCATTAAGCACCTATTATTTTAAAGCAGTGGGCACATTTTTCATCACTTTCCTCTGATAAATTTTCACTTGTGCATCCTCTCCAGGTAATTAATTGCTTTCAGTTCAGAGGAGTAATAATGCAATAAATTATGCCAGTATTTCTAGTCAGAGGCTCGTACTGCTGCTCCCTAACCAAGGCAGCATTCATATCAATCCAGGGGACTTCCAGGCTGCAGAAAAGCCCTATTAATATAAATTGGCTATGTAAAGAGTCAGAGGCCCAAGTCTTGCAAAATTGCTCTTCTGTGATGTCCCTCCAGGAGGACTGCACGTTCATAGCTTTGGGAAGGGTCCTCTGGGATCGCAGAGCCCTGGAGACTTTGGGAACAACATCCTCGAGCAGGGATGGTGGTTCCATTGCTTGCTCGGCAAGGACCTTTCCCAAGATGGTAATAATGGCATTGCTGATGCTGAGAAGTGTCGCTTGTGTGTTGAGTGCTCAGCCTGTGAAGCACTTTCTGGACACTGTACATTCACCAGCTGTGCCTGCACTCCAGCTTCCAATAGAGATGAGGAAACTGAGACACAAAGAACCGGGGTGAGTTGTCACCTTGATCCAGGAGCCAGGAGTCACACCGGGGCACGAGGTTGCAGAGTCCACAGCATCTCAGGAAAAGGGTTCTCCCTGTCTCCAGGCTGGATTGCTCTATATCAGGGATGGGTTAGAAGCACAGGGAACCAAGGATGTGTCACCTGTTCTGGAAAAGTGACTTTATGTTTTCTTTGATTATTTATCTGGGTGAGCACACCAGGTTGCTCATCTTCCAAAAAACTTCTTTTTCTCTAACCTGTAAATTTCTTGCTATCATCGGTTGACTCTTCTGAAATAACAATAATAGTAAAAAGGTAGCACAGACATCTGGTTACCCTGCTTTCTGTAAAAGCCTTCAGTAGCCCCTCAGCTTGCATCCCATCTCCACCAGGTTCTTTTTCAGTTACCAGCTTGACCCCTCTGAGGAAGGACAGTTGGAGAAGTCTGTGCCTCCCAGTGTTACCCCCCAAAAAACCATGTTTTTCTTTTCTCTGCACAGCTTGAGGTGGGCAGGATGCTCTGGGCAGCTGTCCCTCACCTGCCCCCTGCAGACGTTCCTCCACCCTACTTTGAACAACACCAATGGGGAGAGAACCAAGTGGCTTTGGTTCCCAGCTGCTTCTAGAAACAACAGTGCCACCATCATTCTTTCATAGGGTCCTTGGACAAGTTCAAGATTTTATTGCTGTTTTTATTCTCATGTGCCTTTGTGAACTTGGAGGGCCAAAGAACTATCCCCAGAGAAACTGATGCTGAAGACCAAGTAGTAGTCGGACCAAGAGAGAGACTGTGAGCTGGGGAAGGACAGAAGAGCTGCATGTCTTTGACCTCTGAGTGAGGTGGGGACTGCTAAGTTATTAGGGAGGGAGCTATACTTGCCATCCTCTGTTCTATGTTCTTCAGATACCTCAAGATAAGAAAAAGGTGTTTGGTTTTGTTTTTGTTTGTTTGGGTTAAAGAATAGGTCTTTAAAATAGGTGGCTTCTGGCAGTGTTGCTTTATCTTTGGGGTTGCTGGAAAGTCAGAGGTGAGTGAAATATGGGCCACAAGAAGAATTGGGTCAGTATGGATTTCAGAGACAGTCAGTGAGACCCCACAGGTAGTGCGCCTCAGTTCTAGCTATGGGAAGTCCTTGCTAAGAAGCATCCCATGAGAGTAGCCAGTGCACTTTAATCTTGGCTACCTCCGCCATGTAAAGTAGAAAACGTAGTGATGGAAGGCACAGGTGCTTTGGCTTGCTTTCCATCTGTTGAAAATGTGAATGCTATAGATGGGAGAGATGGGCGCCGGTTCTATCCCAGCAGCCCCGCTTCCCTTCCACCTCCCTGCCTGTGGCCCGGGAAAGCAATCGAGGACGGCTCAAAGCTTTGGGACCCTACACCCACGTGGGAGACCCGGAAGAGTCTCCTGGCTTCGGATCGGCATAGTATCAGCCATTGTGCTCACTTGGGGAGTGAATCATCGGATGGAAGATCTTCCTCTCTGTCTCTCCTCTCTGTATATCCGCCTTTCCAATAAAAAAATAATAAAAATAAATCTTTAAAAAAAAGAAAGGTGTTTAAAGTCCTCATTATGTAGAGTAAAAGCTTTGTAAATTCTTATTTTTAAAAAATCACCAAAATAGCCATGTTTGCAGTTGCTGTTTGAGTCTCGTTTGCCCTGTTAGATGGTTTTCATCAGAGGTGGGGACCTTGTCTGTCTTGATCATTGCCTTTCCAGCATCCTCCACAGTGCCTGGCCAACAGTTGGTCTCCAGTAAGCATTTTTCAGGGCAAGAGTGGCCCTGGTTATAGTTTGGAAAAGACATCAAAGCACAATGAAGGTAGTAAAATATCCCCCGTCATCAGATTAGTCTTGGTTGATGGCTGTTACAAAGACATCTTCCCTCATCCATCTTTTTGGGCTTTTTCCTGAGTACTTCCCCTTAGCTGTTCTTGCTGGTAGCTCCCTTTTCCTATCCCCAGAGTAGGATCACCATGTTTACTGTTTAGCCAATTGAGCTTTTGAATGCATAGAATCCCACGGTACATGGCAATACAGCAGGGTGGGTACTGGCCTGTGACTTGAGCTTTGTGTTGTGATGACTGCGAAATTGCTGAGCTTGAGAACAGAAGGTGTGGAAAGGATGGTCAGATGCCATACTCTTCTCTTGTTCTCTCTGGGTCCCAGAGGAACTGTTGCGCTACGTTTTCTGTTGACCTACGTCCTGTTCATGTTTTGATTCTGAACCTGATTGCACGCTAGTGCAGGGTGGGGATGGGGATATGATTTGGAGAAAAAAAGGACAAGGTAATAGCTGGACTAATGTATATCATGGAGACAACTTGGTCTTTTACACAGACGCGCGCGTGCGTGCACATGTGCACACACACACATTCTGCTTGTCAGTAGCTCAGGAAATACCTATGGAACACTTCAGCTTTGTACTATAAGCCAAGGTCTTGATCCCTACAGCACTGAGACTCCAGCTGCTCTAAGAGATGTTAGGGTTGATGTGACCAGCTGCCCAATGCTCTCGAATGTCAGAATGGCTGCCTGATTGTGGAGATGCAGAAGTCTGCCCGAGTAATGCTCACAAGTTGCCTGTACTGAGGCAGGGAGGGGTAGTAGGAAAGTCATCTGTTCCACTTCACTGCATCTCAGCATTACCGCCCTAATTGGGCACCCAAAAAAACCAACAGCTTCTTCATTGCCCTTATCTGCACAGAGCCTGAGATGGGGCTGTGTCTCTGGTCCCTTTTATGGTGTTGCCCGTTCTTCAGAGGTCAGCTGCTTCTGCAAATGAGTAGTAATTCAGGTCTCCCAGCAGGAGGGCTGGCACTGGCACTCCACATGGAAAAGGCTCTGCACTGTGTGCATCATCTGAGTGAGGAAGCAGTGACGGGTGCTTCAGCTTGCAAGCTTCTTTAAAGAAATGATGACTGGCAAGCCTTCCTTACTCGGTGGTTTTTCCTTGGTTGTTGCTTTGGTTTACCCTTCTTTGTCTCCTCCGACCCCTCTTCTCCTTTCTCGTGTCCTTAAGTTTGTAATTTTAAATCATACTCTCCTATACGTCATTGTTCTTTGTAATAGTGCTGGAACCACTCTGTGCCGAGCCCTGCATTTTCACATTATTATCTCATTGTCTACCCTGAGTGTTATAGCCTTACTATAGCTTCCTAACTAATCAGCTATTTCAACTTTCATTCCATAAGCTTTACGTCTGAGTGTAATTAAATGAGCATTAAGTCTTTTTTTTTTTTTTAACTAGCAAAGCCTGAAAGTTCTGATATTACAGTAATAAGTGTGAAGTGAATGTTGAATGGCATTTATATCTGTTCATGGGCTCTAAATGTTTGATTTGCATAACTAGTTAAAATGATATCAGAGTAGCATATTGATTTAATTCCATCTCAGAAAACTGTTAATTAATAATGATAATAAATGTGTCAGTCCTTTATTATCTGCTTTGAATTGGTGATGATAGCTATATTAATACCGCTTCAGGAACGGACCTCTGCTGGCTATTGTTGGCAAAGCTTTCAAGGCCTGAATCACCTGTAATCAGAGTTTCGAAAATTTATGGCAGATCAGTTTTAAAAAAGAGCAGCTGTTCCATCATATATGTAATTTTATTACACCTACATTTTAATTTAATATTTTATTGACATAAATCATTGTGATAAAAAACTTGAGGAATTTTAAGCAAAGACTTTTTTTTTCCACTTTTATGTCCTGAGTGAGAAGTTGCCTGGCAGAAGGGCTAGGGTCCTTCAACACTGTGTGGAGTTGGCAGGTCTGTGGCACTGCCTGCTACATCATCCTCCTGGCTCTGCCAGCCAGTCTCTGGCTCTCGTTTTGGAGGTGGGATTTTCTGGTTGTTTTGGGAGGTTCACGGCCTCGTTGTGTTGGGGAGTAGTGTGGTTGCAGGAACAAATTGGGGGCCTTTTTTGCCTACTCTTTCTAAATCTGGAGTAGCGTGGGGGCCACTCTCAGAGCTCTGATGGCTGTGGGGATGAGAGTGCTCATGTGACCTGTCACCTGTGTGCTGGAAGGGCAAACATAGCATGGGCACCCATCTTGCAGTATGTTACGGTTTCAGCAGGGTTTGGTTCACCCAACCTAAGTCTTAAGTTCATGGTTAATAGATAGACGGTTGATGGATTAGAGTGGAGGTTTGATCCAATTATCGCCTCTGAAAGTAGAGCATTTGGGAACCGATTTGATTGGATTAGATTTCTGGTGTGGAGCCTAGGGATCGAATCCTGATGGCTTTATTAAGGAAACACCACACAGAGGCTAAAGGAAGATTGTGTTCCCTGTGGGTCTCTTCTTCCTGGTTCATCGTGGACTTGCATCTGCCATTCTCCCACCTCTACGGCTGCTGACCATCGTGGGGTTGTCTGATCTTGCACTGTGAACCTCCAGAAACTGTGTACCCAATGGTGTAGTGTTTCCCAGGCTGAGAGCTGCAGAACCCAGGGGTGCTGGGTTTCCAGAAGGGAGGTCCACAATCCGAGAGGAAGTCTTCCTTGAGACCCTCAGAGATCTCATCTCTACCACATAAAACGCCTGTGGACAGATGTGTTTTGGACATTTTCTGATCTTTCTCTGAGCGTCAGATTCTTGAACTGTGAAATGGGTGGCTGGTGAGATGAACTGAGGTACCCTAAACAAGCTCACACATAACCGAGAGGACCCTTAGTGATGGCGCCGTGCTTCTGTTTTCTTTTCCTCTTTAAGATAGGAGCACATAATTGACCGTCTCTGGTCCATTCATCCATAGGCTGACGGGCAGCCTTCATACTTGGGGTTGACACTTGGGTGTTTAGTACGCATCCTGAAGCTCTCACTGCTTTCCCCTGTGGAGTTTACCTATTGCCTGGCAATCATGAGCACCGGGTTCCTTGGGGCTTGCTTCCTTGTCTGTGAATGTCAGTGACTGATTTGAAATATGCTCACAGCATGTCTGTGTATTCTTCTACCCCAGAACCATGCTTGAACTTGTGTTTACCATTTGACTTTTCCTGTTGATCTCTGGGAACAGGTTTCTAGGCACGACACCCTGTTTCCACAGAATAGTTTCAATGTTTGTAACTTTGCTGTGGCCCAGAGAGTTTATGACATGTCCAAGACCTCGTGCATTGTCCCCATAGGTCATCTCTCCCTCCTGTTCCTGAGTGTCACCTGCTGCCTCTGTGGCTCATGGCACCTGGGTACAACCTGGAGAGAGACCTCCAGTCGTTTAAGCACCCATCCCTTTTTGTTTCTGCTCACAACTCCCACTTTGTCAAGTTTGACACGGTGTTGAGCCTCATTGCACCACTTCCTACCATGGCTCTCTGTGAGTGCAAAAATCCCAGCTTGCATTTGAGGCTTTGCCCACAGCTGCCGTGGAACCATCCCATCACCAGTGCTTTCCATTTCCTTCCCTTGAAACAAAGTAAAAACATATCCTTTGTTTCAGCCCTGCTAGATTAGCACAGCTTGGAAGGAGCCGTTGCTTTCCAAAACTCCCGTGGGTGTGTCTTTGCTGAATGTTCCTCTCCTGACTTTGATTTCTCTCTGGGTGCCTAGGGGTATAATTCGCCTTGACATTGCTGGCCATCAGCGCCCTAAGTGAAGTGGGCCTTCTTTGACTCAAAGTGACAGCCCTTGGCCTCTGTGACATTGTTTCCATAGACTTGCGATGAAGCAGTTTTATATTTTGTAAAATAGAGTGATCTCTTACACCTGGCGCTGATGTGGTTTTTGCCGTAGACTTCTGGAGGCTAACGCTGTTTCCGTGGACCCACCCTGAGTTGATTTCCCTTTTTCATTGGCGTCTGGGTGGACACACGCTACTCTTGGGCTGCCTGGGATGATGATTTCCACACCTGATTTTTTCTTTTTTTTGAGGTGGGTGTGAATTTTGAAATCCATGTTAATAAGGGGTTTTCAAAAAGTATAGATTTCAATGTTTTTTAACCCAAATTTTGTTGGACTTTTAACCAGTGTTGGATATACTGTGACATGTTCATGCCTTGTCTCCGCCTCTTTAGTTGGCCCTGATATTCTCAGGTGCTTGTCACCTATCCAATAGTCTTTAGGACAGTACTTATTAACATCACAGTAGCCTTCATTATCCTCATGAGAAGTGTTGTGGTGCTTTTCCTGGAAGGTTAAGTTAATCCAGTGCCTTTTCCCCAGAAGACAGGTTGAGATACAGAGTGAATGGCAGCCTCTTAAATGTTGTCTGAGATATGGGCATTTTTGGAGAAGATCATTAGAGGAGAGAATTGGGTTGTCCATTAGCAGTGCTTGCTTTTCAAGAAGCTTAAATCTGACCTGGTTGTTTTCAGCATCTTCTAAAAATATTTCAACACAGACAAGTAAGGATATGTCTTTAGGAAGAAGAGACTCTTGTGAGATCTTTTTTTTTTTTCCTGCTAGAAAGCTTCCTAAGTTTTGATCTTTGAAAGTTAACATCTTAATCTGGCCAGGATTCAGTGCCAGGGATGGCTGTATTAATAATCTCTTAGAAAAAATTTTTTTTAGGAAGTCAACAGTTACAGAAATATTTTATACACCAACTAGGCTTGTACCCTTCAAACTCTCTTTGAGTTAAAATATTTACAAATGCTATGGGGAACTAAGGACAGACTAGTTTTTTGTTTGTTTTCCCACACCAGCTAAGAGAGGACTTGAAAAAGTTTACAGGAAATGGAATCACAAGCTAAGCTTATTTAGGTTCAAAATTTCAAAAAGCTGAGGAGGCCAGTGTGCTCAGTGATAGTCATCTTCTGCGGACAGCTGTTACACATCTTGGGGAGGTAGAGCTGATGACAGGTCAAGGGCAAGGCTGGGATTCCCAGCGTGAAGTTCCAAAGGTGTCCCTCAAGAACAAGCCGGGATTTTTGCAAAGATCTTTCCCTCTGGTGTCTTGGATCAGGCAGCCATGGTCCCCTCAAGAGGCCCTGGTTGTGCTCTTGCCTTGGCCTTGTCTGTGCTGTTGCGACTTTTTTGAGCAACTCCATGTGAGGGTTTCTGAGTCCCCTGAGTACACTCCTGACAGAGATGAGGTGAGTGCTGGAGGACGTATTGGAGAAGAGAGAAGAGGCTTTCTGGAACCTTCTCCCAAGGCCAAGAGACTATTTACATAGGTCTACAAGGAGACTAAGATCAAGCTGTAATGGCTTTTTAAAATTTTCTCACAGTCTCTGTGAACACATTCTGGAAAAACTGTGTCCTGGCTCTTTCTCTGTGACAGCTACCAACCTCATGGCCTGACTTTCTCCCTGAAAGAAGTCAGCAGTCCAGTGCTTCCTGCACGTAGAAAGTCGAGAATAGTTGACCTGTAAGTTTCAGCGAGGGCAGGTGCCCTGTTGTGTGGGTGTCGACTCTGCAGGCAAGGTTAGGTTTAAACCCCCCCTTGGCGGAGTTTGTGTGTGTCTGAGTGTGCTTCATCCCACTTCTCTCCAGTCCCTGTGTGCATTTGTATTCTTTAGCCGCAGCTGTTTGTGATATTTCACTGTCAAATGTATAATTAACAATTTTGTAAGCCAACTTTAGTGATGTTTTTACATTCATGCATTGAATGTTTTTTCTCTCTGAATCCAGTTTAGTCTTTTTGTATTTAAGAAAAAAAAAAAAACAAACCCAAGCCCAAAAGAAAAACCTGTTTCCAGAAAATTTGTCATTCTAATATCTTTCCAACGAGTGAACTGTATCAAAGTGGACTTGGAAAAGTGTATCAAAGTGGATTTGGGAATACAGATGTGGACTGTGGTGTGGAATTGCTTTGGAATTCAAAACTGGTGGTGTAGGCTGAGTTGATGATGGATCCAGTTGTGAGTAATTTTTTTCTTCTTGCAACAGATGATGTCAGTGACAGTTTTATAGCTGGGATTTTAATAGACTAGAATCAGTTGCTGGAATACGGGTGAGAAAGCAAGTCACAACCATGTGTTAAGTCAATAAAAAAACAGTAATATGAAAAATTAGCAAAGGTCTGTTTACATTTTTTTTTCTGTAAAAGCACAAATTATGAAGGGTTCTCCCACAGGGTGCTGTTTTAAGTGTTCTGTTTTGTTTTTCTTTTACAAATATATTAATATAAATAATTCAATGAGGTCAAAGGAGAAAACCAAAATACCTTAGCAGAATCAACTAAATGCTGATAAGATATTTTCAATAAATTAGCAGTACACATTGAAGAAGATACAGACTGTTCAGATCAAAATCAGCTCTCCAAGGCAGGCATTGGGGCAGGGCTTAAGCTCCTGTCTAAGATGCCTGCATCTCACACTAAAATACTTGGGTTCAAGTCTCAGCTCCACTGTCCAGCTCCCTGCTACTGTCCACCTGGAGAGGCAGAATGTCATGGCTCATGTAACCCACGTGCAAAGCCCGGACTGTGTTCCTGCCTCCTGGCCTACTACTTGGCTTTGTTGCAGACTTTGGAGGATTGAACTGATGGAAGGGCTATCTCCAGCTCTCCCCATTTCAAAAATAAATAAAGATCCCTTGTTCAGTTTTAATAAAACATACCCATTTCTGGTGATCTGTTACTGGCAGAAGGGCTGAGGTAAGAGAGGCCCTTCTTCTGTTATTTTTTAAATTTGGCTCGTTGCCATCTGGAAGGTTTTGCCTACAGTGTATCTGGCAGTGGGTATTCTATTTTGCTTTGTGCTGTGTTAAAAATTTTTTTAAAAAAAATAAGTTGCTTACTTTTAGCAAACTGGAGGTTTCCCCGAAGAAATGTTGTTTTCTGATTTCTCTTGAAAATCTAGCCAGAGGAAGTCTGCTGTCAAGCATCATGCTGGAACAGAGGCCACCGACCGCCTGTACCCAGGGTGGCATTCTCTAGGTCACCAGTCCTCACCTGCCTCCACTCATTCAGTTTTGTTACTTGGCCATGCAGCAGGCATGTGGCTCACTGCTTTCACAAACACAAGAAACAGAAAGCAGAAGCACAACTAATGAAAAAGAAGAATATAAAAATACGATCATTTTTGAGTGAAGTGATTGGCAATGTGGAAAACACAATAGAATCAGCTGGAAAAGCTGTTGCAATCAGAGTACTGTATGTTAGTTTAAAATCAAGAAATAATCATATAGCAAAATAGGGAGTCAATAGGAGATCTCATATCCCAATAATGATGACAACAAATGTCTGTGAATTCATTAAGGAAGAAATGCTGTGCACTCTATGAAAAAAGCATAAAACGGTTCTGAGGAGGATCGGAGAGAATGAATAAGAGATGAAAATAACCATATTCCAGATAGTTCAAATCTGTCATGTCAGAAACCCATGACCAGGGGTCTGTCCGTCTCTGCTGTGCCTTTTAGAGAAATGTGAGAGGCTGCTGGCGGGCCTTGCCCCGAGTGCTTCGGGCTAGGGACCGGTTTGGAGCGACTCCCAGGATTGGCTCTGATGACCTTCGCGTGGCGCTTTGTGTTTTGAGTTGGCAAGCCCAGTCACTGGTGAGGGACGGATCCGGACACAGTTGTCTTGCAGGAGTTTTTTTGTTAGCCATTGCTCTTGTTTAACTTTCTCGAGATCCGTCTTGGGGCCAGTCCTGGGAATTGTGCCTGAGTGTCTGAGAGCAGCCTTTCCTGTTGGATGATGGCTTGGTTTCCCTTGCCACCCTGCTCCTCTGCTTCATGGCTCTTGAGCACCTGAGGCCCTCAGATGCTGGGCAGTTTCCGTTTTCTGTGTCTGTCTTTGTCCATTTCCTCTAGAACAGAATTTGACGTTCTGAGCTTAAGGACAGAGAACCTGATTTCTGTCAGCAGTCGAGGCTACCACCATCACCTGCAAAGGAAGGAGGTGAAGGATGGAGCTAATGTGGAACATTTCAGGTTCTACGCGTGCAGGAATTCATGCATTTGGAGTGAAGGATTAAAAGCGCTGGCTGCTGTTGACATTTGAAAGATGTCTCAAGTTGCTTTTGATGATTGAAAGACTTGTCCAGAAACTCTCTCCAGTGTGTGTTGTCAGGTGCCTGCTTGTTCCTCACTGTTTCTCTAGAAGTGGCTTTGTCTGCATTGGCCTGGATTTTCTGAGAAGCCTGTGGGTCGTGGTTGTGGATGGTGCTGCGCTCTTGTTTTTGAGAAGCCATGTCCCAAGTGTCACTAGTGGAGGCCAAAGAACAAGGCGTGTGTATGTGTGAGATATGTGAAAAATTTTATGCAGAAATTGTTTTATTCCAGAAACTCAGAGTTCATAGGGCTTGAGATGCTGTACCTGAATCAAATGCCATTTTTATTAATTAAAGGTATCAATAATCCTGTTAAAAAATCTAAATAATTCACTGAGAATGTTTTGTTTCCACCTATCAATTGATTAGAAAAATAGTTAAGACAAATACTTCAGCAAGCCAACAGTGGTTATTTCAGCAAGCCAACAATGGAGCATTCTTACATGGGACTTAGACATGTAAGCTTTGGATTCAGACCTGGGTTCAAATCCTAGTGCTGTCACACAGGAATGGTGTGAGGATGTGACCTTGAACAAAGACTTAAGCACGGTAAGCCTCAATTTCCTACATCAAAGAGTAGTGAAGATTAAATTAGGTAACATGGCGAAGCCGATAGTGCAATACCTGGCATGCGATAAGTGCTCGGTGAAGTATTAGCTATTTATATCATCTTCCCATCACCACAAGGACCACAGGCAATTTTAGCAGCCTTTATTTTTGAATTTTGAAAAATTACATTGCTTATACAATAGAAAATTATGAAAACTCACTGTACTTTGCTATGGTACAATTCTATATCATATATATTTAGGTATTTGTTTTCTAAATTGGTTCAGTAATATTCTTGAATTGATTAACTAGTCCAGATAATGCAGTTCAGCCTGTTATATCACTCTGATAACCCAACAGCACAGTCGGCTGCCATTGCCCCTGTGGCTTAAGAATCCTCAGGTTTCACTCCATGCAGAATCCCCCTGGGCCTGGAGATCTCCCCCTCTTCTAAGACCGGAATCAGCTGGTTTTTCCTCTGTTCTGTTGTGCTCACTGGTGATCCAGAACATATTTAGGTCATCTAGAGCAAACGAAAATGGAAAATAACCTACCAACCCAAAGCAAGAGAATGAAAGAGGAGTGTCTACCTACTGTGCATCTGTTGAACCCTTCTGGTATGCTACCTGCGTGAACTCACTGACTCTTCACGGGTAGGAATTATTTTGCCTTTGTCTTGAGGAGACAGTCCTGAGTTAAGTGATTTGAAGTTCCGCAGGAAGAAATTGGTTAAGTAGAGATTTAGTACTCTGGTGTCTAACGATAAGGCCTGCATTGTTGACTGGTAGGGTTTTCAGCTGCGCTTTCTGGTAGTGTGTGGTGATCAAACCTATCAGGGAGTAACCGTTTGTTACTGTGAATGGTTTGTAGCCTGCTTCTCTTCTGATTGGTCCAATCCTTACCCCTTTATGTTCAGTAAGGTCGTTCCCTCAGTATCCCTAGGGACTGGCTGCAGTCCCTCCATGGACACCAAAATCCAGAGTTCCAACTTCCTTACAGAGAATGACTTAGTAGTTGCATATAACCCATGTGCTTCCTCCTGTGTATGTTAAGTCTGCTCTAGATTACTTAGAATGCCTCGTGGATCAGTGGCATATGAATGGGCTTTATATTGTTTAGGAAATCATACCAAGAAGAGCTCCGTACAGTTGAGATAAAAACCGTGTGCTTCGTCTGAGAGTGTGTTGATTCTGCTGATGGGGGAACCCACCACCATGGAGAGCTGATGGTCCTCTGAACATGACCTCTGCCCAGGGTAGGTTGTCATGTTGCAGGAGTGCAAATGTGCTTTATTTGGGAGCTGTTAGCGGGACATCAGAGAACAAGTGGTGACACACGGGGAGGGGGAGGCAGGAGAGGAGTACAGTGAGGCCATAGCAGCCGAGTGTCAAGAATGGAGAGAGGGTGTTTTGCTTTAAGGGGTCAACGTCTTCATGGCTGTCACACCTGGCAGGTAGCCCTGACTCTGTAGTTGTCTGCGGAGGCTGCACCCTCATCCTCTGCTATGTAGATGCTTAGCCTTGCTCGGAAGATGTGCAAGAGGGAACATTTCTTCGGCTCTGTTCCTAACCTTTCAGAGAACACGGGTCTCCCTAGGTCTCTTTTACACCGGGTAAGGCAGTGTGTGTTACATGCTCATTCCTGCCTGCCCTCTGGGCCTCAGCTGTCTTCCTAATAGGCAGCTGCCCAGAGTGGAGTGTGGCATTGCTAACCAGGAGGGGTGACTGGCCTGTCAGCCCGTCCGGCTGGAACCTGGCCGCTGGAGACTCCTGACAGCAGCCCCATTTGCATCGTGTGCCAAGAGCACCGGATCCTCTCTCATTAAGAGGCGTCATCTGAAAACACCAGAAACCCTGACAACCAACCAGAGACCCTCACATGACTTCCTTTAGATCTCATCCTTCATGATGACAGCATCAGGAAGTGAGTTTCCAAATCCTCCTCTGCCTTTTTATTTTTTTTTCCCCCCTCCAACCTTGAAAACTGTTTTCCAAGTCACGTTTCTTTCACAGAACCCCGAGAGAAGAAGCATATCAGAGAGAGATGGTGGTGGGTCAAGAATGGGCAGGAAGCATGACTCACACTTGCTGCACCCAGGGGAGTCGGCGCCTGGGTTCCTCCGTGTGCTCCTGGGGTTCCTGGGAACACACTTTGAGAACCGCTGTCCCAGCCAAAAGGCTGTTTGAATCATGCGATTTTGTTTTCTTGGGCCTTATCTGAGTGACTTTTAAAATTTGTTTGCCGGGTTTCCCTCCCCAGTGGCTTACAGAGTGGTAGGCACAGGCTTATGCACATCATCAACAGTGGAAAGGAAGCCTGAGGTGGGGCATTTTGGAAACAGCATGCTCCCCATGGTTGAAGGAAAGGGGTTGTGACTTTGTATAGATTTCTCAGAAAAACTTGGGACTTTTTAAATTTCTCATTATTCTCACTCTCTTACTCCTCACCCCTCCACGTCCCTGATGTGATGAAACTGTTTGTGATGTCCAGCATATATTTCACTGTTCACTGTGTGTTGTTATACTTTAGCAATTTATAACTATGATCAATGTTGTGACCTTAGGGAAATTGCTTATATAATTATAGAAAGTTTACAGTCGTAAGACAAGGAATGGGGAAAATATATCACTGTAAAATATAAATATGTTTAAATTACATTTAGGATTTGGAATAGTTCCTTGCTTGTGTTTTACAGAGTAATCTGTGATTTAAATCAGGTTTAGTGGTGTTTTTTTCCCCCCTAAATTGGGTATTATAAATCAAGAGTAGATGCTGGATATAGCACACAAGAGGATTTCTTATACATTTTAATGTTGCATAAGTAAGAAATACCAGTAGTTCAGCAGTAAAATTGCAAATGTAAGCAAAAGTGAAGATTTTTCCAAATTTAACTAGGTTGCATTTGTTTAGTAAACTCCAGCAATAATTTACTGTTTTATTACGTTTGCCTTTGAGATCTCGGCTGACTTTTTTGTTCCTGTTCCCGAGAAAGAAAAGAGAGGCATGGTCCTATAACTGCTTGGTGCTAGAGACAGAACAGCAGAGTACCCACTGTTTTCTCTTTCTGCTTGTGATTAAAATGACACAGAAAGAGAGAGGGAGAAAGATGGATGAAGGAAGAGGAGAGGAAGGAGAGGAGTCTTATTAGGACTTGGTGTACTTGAGGCAGTTTTGCCCATGCCAGCAATGTGTTTTGGTGGGGTCAAGATTTCCATCTGTCTCCCCTGTGGTGAGACCAAGTGTTTTGTGCAAAAAGGAGAGTCTGGTTGGTTAGATTGAGTTCTGCAGATGTAAGTGGAGACCTGTGCGCTGGTAAGTGTGAAGGAGGGGGCAGGGCAGCCTATCCTGCTGGGTGCCAAATGGGCCCCCCCGTCCAGTTCTGAGGCCCTTTTGAAGTTTCTGGAAGACAGACAGGTTTCATTTGAACTCTGGCTCTGTCACACCGAGCACGTGGAGGGATGATACACGTTCCAGGGCCTGTGTTACCAGTGTTGGCATCAGAAAGGGCACAGGCAGAGGGAAGGGCCATGGTTCTGCCATGCATCTGGGCGTGCCGATTGTCGCCTGCTGCCCCTCCTCTTGCCTGGTGCGTCAGATGCTCAACATGGACCCCAGCTTGGTTTAACTGTGGTTTGAGAGAAGTGAACTCTGGGATTGGGTTGGATGATGTTGATTAATAGGAGTGAGAGGGTGAGAGACTCCAGGGCCAAGCAGTAGGTCCATCTTGGTGGCATCTGATGTTGATTGGCTTTGTCCTGCGCGGCTGCGCTCGGAGAGCGGACATTAAGATTAAGTGATGCTGTCGTGTTGAGGAGCACGGCACTGCATCATTCTGGGAAGAGACAGCTGGGGTGGTTAATCCTTCATCACCGAGGGAGCATTGCCAGCAGAAAGATATACAGCCAAAGATAACCCTCCATAACTTGTGCTAAAGATCAGAAAACTTTGAATTCACATCCATCTGCTTAGTCTGGGGTGAAGATGAAAGATAGGCAGAATAGGAAATAAAAAACTCCTGAGGGATTAATCTTAGGCACGGCATGCAGCCCACAGAGTGCGCAGGCAGGAGAGAAACTTTTACGTGGGGTTTAAAAGGGAATTAAATGTGCCCAGCTTCATAGCTGCATCTTCAAGCCAAATTAAATGGTACACATTGTGATTTTTTTTTTTTTTGATGCATGGCCATCACTTCACCCCAAAATGCTATTTCCTCCTGTCAAACCTGTGGATGCTCTTCTTGTTTCAGGGGGCCCCTTAATTCTATACTTGCGGACATGACACACCGTCAGGAAACTGGGATCCTAATTGTTAGGAAACAGAGCGTAGTGTGTTCTCTCTGTGACTGTAGCAGGAGATTCGGGCTGGAAGGTGCATCTGCATGTCTGTGCCTTGGTGCGGATCTGAGACGCTTCTGCTGTGAATATTTCCGAACAGCTGCAATGATTTTATCTATCACATGTAATCGAGTTATGCTTTGTTGTCATACTGAAGTGGTGTGCAGGGGGAACCTTAACCAGGGAGGGAAATAAGTTAGAGGCCCCTGACATCTGCAGCCTTTCGGTTAAGCAAGGCAGTCAGGCCAGGAATGCCTGGTGCAAGGGGAGAACTGGGGGAAAGTGGAGCTGTGTACTCCGTGTTGAACTCACTTTGTCTGTCAACTTCAAAGGGACACTTTAGGGTGTTTGTGTGTATGGGAGAGAGTGAGAGAGAAAAACCTGTCAGGAATATTGTAGCTTTTCTGACCTGTTTGGTATCTGAGAATCTGAAGTAGGGGTGTTACAGACTTTTGGGGCCTGGGCCACTTGCACTGATGGGTGAAGGTAAGCATTTCCTCTGCCATGCTGTACGTTTACCATGGTGATTGCAGGCCTGTGTGCTAAGAAAGGCCTCACAGAGCTGGTGTGAGGGTGAATGAGAAAGTGGAGGCACAGGGAGTTTTCAGTGGAGCCAGAGACCTGGGGGTCAGTTCCTTCCATGTTCTGTAAATGTGGGTTCTGTGTTGCTTTTCTTTCCCTGGGCAGTTTATAAGTGACAAAACAAAGATTGAAAAAAGTGAGGAAGCTTGTCTACAAGGGGAAGAGGGGATTGGTGTGCCCTAAGGAGGGCCCAGGGAGAGTGGCGTTTTGATTCAAAATCAAGTCTTCTATAGAAGTGGAGTGCACTTTTTAGATCAAAAGAATGCCTTGGTCTGGAAAATGCAAATACTATGTTAATGACTGTGTGCATAGGTGAGTGTATAATATGTATTAAAGATTATACAGATTCTATTTTCAGTAATGATGTTTCATTAAATAAATGGCTAAGAGCCACTTAATTTGACTTCATTTGAATAAAATATACAGAAGATAAATTCCCTTTGTTAGACCACAAGGTTTCATTTTGGATCTAGAAACACGCTGTGATCAATCCAAGGAATAACACGCCTTGTTCTCTTAACGCTTGGCCACTCAGACAAGTTGCCCCTAGGGTCTCTCTTCTGGAAAGATTATAATATTGGTTTTTCTTGGCTGAGAAGGTGCTAAGAAACTGAGGCTCTCAGTGGGCTTGAGAAGAGGTAGGTTTCCCAGTGTCCCCCGGTGAATGTGGAGGATCACATGAGAGGAGGAGAGTGGAGGAAAAGCCCAGAGCCTCTGCTGTACCATAGTCATTCCTGTGTGTCTGCTCAGTCTAGACAGCGTCCTGCTGAGTTTGTGCTGAGCCTCTGGACTTGAGTCACCGACCAATTGTCCAGAGGACCGTATTGAGGGATGGCTGGGTACTCTCCAAGGTCAAAGTGAAATAGGATTTGTGGGAGATGTGATATAAGGGCCTCTGTTTGGGGCCATGATTGCTTTTCAGGGAAGTGAATGCTTGAGAACAAATCATCGGGCCAGTGACTGTCAGTGAGTGTGGCATGGTGTGTGTGTGTGTGTGTTTGGTTTGGATGCCCAAATGATCAGGGTTTGCTATTGCTTGTAAGTGTGGCTTTTCCCTTGGTTGGCCCCAGGAGAGGTGTGAGAAGTCTCCAGGGCAGGGGACATCTGTGTTGGTGCCCCATGCAGCCAGAGAATTCTGGGCTGAAGTCTTCTCAGTTCCTGCCTTGTTTACTGATACAGCAAAGGAGTGGATAAATGTGACACAGGTCCACCTTGATTTATGTCAGTCACCAAGGGAGAGTGATGAGAACGATGCTAACCTTAGAAGCGTCAGCTGTGACTCTCATCTTGTCTGTATGGCTCCAATCTTGGTGCTGTTGCCTTGACCTACTGTTGCTTTCTCTCAAAGCAATTCCCTTGAAGCAATTTCATGTACTCGTGGATTCTGTGGGTCAGAAGTTTGGATGGTTTCTCAGTAGAGTGGTTTGTCTTCTGGTCCACAAACCTGGAGTTTGGGCTGAGAAGACTCAAAGGCTGGGAGTGACTCAATGCTGGGGTCTGGAACCATCTGAAAGCTGACTTGTCCACATGTCTGGCACCTGGGCTGGGGTGGCTTAAAGAGTTGAACTGTTGACTGAAGTCCTTGTACATGGCCTCTCTCTCTGTGGCTTCTGGCTTCTTCATAGCAGGACGCCCTCTGGTACATTTTACCTAGGGGCTTAGGTCTACCAGTTCAGGTGCTCCAGCTGCGTGGCAGGTCTGACCTATCTTTAGGACTCACGTAGTGTTACCTCTGTCTTACAAGTCTACGCAGCACAGCCTTCCCTGTTTCAAGGGTTGGGGAAATGGCAGGGTCACACTCTGGAAGGGTGTTCCTATGGAAGACAAGTTGTAGCCATCTTTGGAACATGGATTCTACCCACCTAGATTATGTGTCTGCAAAACGAAGGAAAAGGATTTGAGTCGGTAGTTCATTAGTGAGTCCTCTTCCAATATTAAAAGTAGATAATTGTTAAAAAATGAAAACTCCAATTTTATTTTAAAAAGATCACTTAAATACTGATTGTGTCCCTTTTAAAGAGTCTGATTTAGGATATCTTTAAGCAGAGAAATGTACAGTGAAAAAACAATCTCTTATATGATGTGAGGCATTGATAAGAGCGATGGTCCTGTTTATCTTTCCCTCCCCCCATCTATTTTAGGGGAATTTTATGCTGAAGTAACTCCTTTGTAGTCTGGCTTTGTTTCTTAGTCCTTCTGAGTGATTAGGGTTTGTGCTTGCTGTCTCACCCTGTTAATGCGTACAGGAGCTAAACCTTTGACACTTGCCTGGGATTAGGACTAGAATGTAAGCTGGAGATCTGGAAAGGGACCAGACTTTGAAGCAGGGGTTGGGAGCACTTGTAGTTCTTTTCCTGAGAGAGCAGGGTAGACGTGATGGTGACACTTCTGGAAAAAGTGCCTTCCTTGCTGTGGACAGGGTTAAACAGTCATCTTTGGCAGTGGCACAGATCTCATACCAGATAGCAAGGGTGAAGGAAGGTGACACTGAGGCAGCTGCCTCTAGGAAAGCATGACAATTAAGGTGGGAAGGAGTTAATGCACTGACTAATGTTTGCATTTGCAGGCACTGGCCCTTCTCTTTGTTCTGTTTTATCATACACATTCATCACGGTCAACCTGGCAACCCAACCAAATAGCTATTTAAGTTGTAAAAATGAATCATAGCACAATTTCATGAACTGTGTGATATAACTGAATCTAATCACATTATACAAGGGGGCCTTTTGCCAGTCTGGTTGGTGTACCTGGTTCTGGTCTCCCTTTGAATAAGCAAATAAACAAACAGGCTTCATTAAATACAATAACAGTAGGGTAGATGAGCCAGTTGGTTGGGTTGTGGGTCCCAGGGGAGGATACCGTGAAATGTATCACGCTTGGTAAGCTAGCTCATCCCTGAAAATCCTACAAATCACATTGGTCATCTTGTATCTTCTGTATGCGGTCAACCAGTTCTCTCATTTGTTCAATACTTGGCTATAAGGGTCCTAAGAAGGATGTGAATCTTGTAAATGAATCCTGAGGAAAAAAAAGACCTCTGTTTCTGTTCATTTCACAGAGTTGCAGTGCTGTCTGACTTTGGAGTGACTAAAAAGGTGAATAAATGCAATGCCTGTACCCAAAGGGCCACTCTGGTGAATGGTACCGAGTTAGGAGCCAAGCGTCTTTTGAGACATTTTCTTGTGTGTTACTTTTTAAAAAATATTAGTGACATGTAGTAATGTTTGCATTGGTGTTGATGGGGAAATGGAGGCTCAGGAAGAACTCTGGATTGTCATTTGGTTGATAGAGAAGCCAGAGAGGAAGATGGTTTGGTGGGTGGAGGCCATGAACAGCCTGGGAGTGAGGGGCCCAGGTGCTGTGCTGCCCACTGAACTGGATGCTGTGGGTCCTCTGGAACTCCTGAGTTGGAAGAATTACTGGTAACAGTGTGGTCTGGTAGTACCAAAGTCTTACTGGTGGAAAGTTGATTTCAGGAGTGAACACAAGCCCTAGAGACCTCTATGGAACTGGCTACCTTCTGGCAGATATATGTAAGGTTTTTACTGGAGCACTGATTAGTGGAATAGAGATGAGTATTAGTCCTGGGGCAGATGCAGCCCCTTCTAAGGCAGTGTCCTTTTGGTCTTCCTTCCTAGTATTATTTGTAGCAACTTGTGTTGATTTTCTCTCCTTGCTTTTTTTTTTTTTTTAAGATTTTATTTATGTGAGTTACAAAGAGGGAGGGAGGGAAAGAGAGAGAAGAGCTCTTCCACCAGCTGATTCACTCCCCAAATAATTACAACAGCAACAGCAAGGGCTGAGACAAATTGAAGCCAGGAGCCAACAGCTTCATCCATGTATCCCATGTGTGTGCAGAAGCCTAAGGACTTGGACCATCTTCCACAGGCACATCAGCTGTCCCAAGCACATCAGCAGGGAGCTAGATTGAAAATGCAGCGGCTGGGACTTGATCCGTGCCCATGTGGGATGCTGGTGCTACAGCTTAACCTGCTCTGCCGGGATTCTTTGTCCTTGTCCGCCTCCTCTCTCTATTTATCACTTTTCTCTTTTCTTTGTTTCTTCCTTCATCTTTGTCCCCATTTGTTTTCTTTCCCTTTGTTTCCTTTCTCGTTTTTCTTGCCTTTATTTCACTGCCCTAGTTTTACCCTTGCTTTGTGTCCACTCAGGAATGTTTTACAGTCTACCCCCATGTGTACCATCCCCCAATTCCTGCTTGAGTCTCTTCCCAATCTCTCCTGTGCATTTCCTATGTAATGTGTGTGTGTTATGTATTTTTTTAAATCTGTTTTTCTCTTGGTTGTGTCAGCATATTTTAGACTGCTGGGCTTTGCATGTTTTGCAGCTGGTTTTGATGCAGTTGTCAGATGGTGATGGATGAGTACCATCATTTAAAGTGTAAAAGAAAATGCCTTGGCACAGAGAGACATGATCAACTGCCGTCTGCCAGCCTGGAGAGGTGTGGCCACCATTTTCTTCTCCCCTCTCCACCTCCCTCTCTGCTCACGCTGCCCTTGCCAGAATCTACAAAAGTCATCGTGAGCCGTGCAGCACCGGGCTCTTGCCTTCTATAATATCACTTTGGTAGTTGTCAGATCATATGAAACGTCAAAATTCATGTGGCCTCCGTGAAGAGATAGATTTAGTGCAGCTGCTGCATACCTACACGCTACCCCTGACACTGACATATTAGTTATGCTGTCTTTTGCAATCTGATATCTTTAAATTTGCCACCTTGTTAAGTTTTGATTAATGTGATTCCATTTCACTAAAGTAATTGGCTTGGCCTGTTGTAAAAAATAATCAGTCCCCTCTACGGAACAAATGCTAGAACATGCTAATGAGGGAGTGAGTTCGTTACATTGATGGCGTGGACTGACAGTTATTAATGATTGTTATGATAAACAGACGAGTGTGAATTGGGATGAGTTGGGCAAAAGTGACAGTTTAAAAATAACGTATATTGGAAAGTACTAACGAAGTAATATACTGTTAGGAAAACAATCATGCACGTTGTCAAGGAAAGAAGTGTAATTATACAGCCACATGGGCTGCCTCAGAGGACAGGGACCTGCCTGATAATGGACACATTTTTTGTTGGCACGAGCAAAATATGTTATGGCAGAAAGAGGTGCAGATTGATAAATTAATTGGTCCTTCTCACAGCTCAGAGAGCAAACTTGGCCGGCATTCACCATGCAGATTCGGGAGATGGAGTTTGCCCAGTGCCTCCCTTTTCCCCAGGACCTCCCTGGTCCTTGCTGCCAGACTTGGCTGAGGCCTTGCTTGGTCCCCTCTCCTCACCCTCTGTGACCAGCTGCAACACGTCCCAGGAAATGCATCCTGGATAGTCTATACAAAGCATACATACCTTTGAACTAGAATGCTTGTAGCTGTGTTCATTTTTGTTTTCTTTTTGAAAGACTCCAAAGCTCTATTGTTGCTAGCCTCTGTGGCTGTGAGAATGTAGTGATGGGTGGCTTCCAGCTTCCTGAAGGAAGCCCCGAGGACTCACCCAGGCTGGGGACCCTGCAGGTCCGAGAGGCAGGCTCTGTGCTTTGAATGCCAGCACATGTTGCTGTTGGCCGAGTGCATAATTACCCAAGATAGGGGTAGGTGTGCATGGTGTGTTTGTGTAGAGATTGAGTCTTGCCTGAAGGAACAGGCTGGGAGTACGGGTGGTGGTGGGGCAGTAGTGGGGAGTATGGGCAGAAAAGGAGACAAGTTCTGGAAGAACGTGCTGCCTGGAGATGGAGGTTACAAAGAAGGAAGACATCTAAAAGAAATGAGAGAAAGAACACTATAGGTGACCCCTAGGTTCAGGACTTATGTCTTGGTCAGCCTTTTGAATGAATTAAACTGGTGGCCAATTTGAGTTAGTGTAAGCATACATGAAGCGTCTTGTAAAGACACTGAGTTTTCTTGTGCAACCAGGATAAAGACACAGCTGGCTCTCACACTGAGTGGCAGTCAGACTGGGAAAGGGACCAAGATGGCTGGCCTCCCAATCTCTGGTGACTGCTTTCTCTGCCCTGTAGTCCTACCCCTTTCTCTCAGCATCCTCCTGCTCGCCCAACCCTGAGAGTCAGGAAAGCGAAAGTGAATCTTGAAGCTCACACATGTTATTTGTCTGAAATTAGAGGATAGAGAGAGATGCTTGCCGGCCCTACCTCTGTCTCAGGGAGGGGGATAGCTGTCCCCTGGGGTGTCTCGGCTATGGTGGTCTTGGGACATTGCGAGGAGCCTGTTCTGTTCAGAACATGGGGCTTGAATGTTCTCATCACCATCATATTAGGATGTATGTGAACTCTGCTTATCTTTGCAAGCACCCTACTAGGCAGGTGCGGTTCTCTTCCTTTGCCAGTTGAGGAAAACCGGATTGAGTATGTGAGAGGTAGTGCATGGTCTGTGGCAGAACTGGAGTTTATCCCAGGTCCACGTCTTTGAAAGCTGAAGTCTCCCACTGGATTGGATTGCCCCTTGCCAAGCTGTCTCCCTCCATGTCAGCCTGCTTCATGGTGTAGAGTTTTCTGCTTAACAAGCAAAGAAAACCTAGGAAAAATACTCCCGCCTGTATCCCATTTGGTCTCAGGCAGTAGAGATTGTGCAGGGGACTCTTCTAGGAAATTTATTATTCATATTTAGGTTTTTTTTTACTGCTCCACATATGCAGATATAGGAGCACGTGAGCCCCTGTCCTGGTTGGCTTGGGGATGTGAGCAGAAATGCAGTCTCATTATCTGGCCATCAAGTCCAAAAAGACTTGGGAGCCTCCCACTGCACGGTATCTAGAGCAATCCTGAAATCAAAGGAAGCTGCCAGTTACCTCCCAGCAAAGCTGACAATTAAGACAGAAGGGAGTTTCACTTTTTTCACACAGTGAACACTGAGTATTTATTGTGGGAAGGAGCAGGTAGCTCAGATTTATGGAATGCCTGACGTGTTTGAAATAATATCGGGGACACCCTGGTGCTGTCCGATTTGTGTAGTGAGCATGTCCCCATGTCACAGGTGAAGAAACGGAAGAAACATGTTCTGTGTGGTTGAAGATTGAACCTTTTAAAAAGATTTTTATTTTATTGGAAAGGCAAATTCATAGAGAGAGGGGAGACAGAGAAAAAGATCTCCCATCTGCTGGTTCATTCCCCAAATGGCCGTAATGGCCAGAGCTGAGCTGATCCAGCCAGGAGCCTCCGCTTTGTTCCCATGAGAGTCCCAAGGCTTTGGGTCATCCTCTGCTGCTTTCCCAGACCACAAGCAGAGAGCTGGATGGAAAGTGGAGCAGGCAGGACATGGACTGGCTTCCATATGGGATGCCAGCACTTGCAGGCAGGGAATTAACATGCTATGCCACCATGCCAGTCCTAATAAAGAAATCTTGTTAAACAATAAAACGAAGGTAAAAACATGTCAAGAATATAATCCTGGACTATGGTCTGGGATGTTTACACACAAATCACCACTTTACAGTTTGCCAGCTGTCTGTCTTTCCTTAAACTACAATCTGAAAGTTTCCCAATCCAAAGAGGATGCTGGTGTTTGCAGGCAGAGGATTAATCGATTGAGCCACTGCTCTGACCCCGAAGACTGAACCTTCTGAAGGAGTAGATTGTAGAGTGACGATTGGTGTCGTATACAAGTAAACTGTGATGCTGTGCAGAGGATTAAGCATTTTTTCAAGTGTGCTGTTCTTTGGTTTAGCAGCTTTGTATTGTGAAGGCATCGCCACCATGCATCCCTGTGTAATGTCTCGTGCCTCCCTGCTCCTGGTCCTGGCCAGTCTTCCGTCTTTGCGTCCAGGAATTTGCACTAAGTTCCACCAGGAATCTCGCGTGAAGGCATCCTGTAGTGTATGTCCTTCAGAGTATGGCTTTTTTCCTGTCGGAGAGTGTGTGCCAGCTTCATTCATGTGTCAGCACTGTCTCCCTTTCTAAGGCCAAATTACAGTCCACTGTAGGGCTGTGCCCCGAGTAGCTTACTCCTTCACCTGTCAGGACACTTAGGTTGCTTCCCCATGTGTTTGAGCTGTTGGGAATAACGCTGCTGTGAACAATGCTTTGTACTGTGGACACGGCTGGTTGGTCCGCTTGTCTCTTGAGGGAGGTGTGGCTGGTTTCCAGGTTTGGCTGTTACATATACTGCCCCTGTGTGTTCCCTTCCTTTTAGTTATCCATTCACAAGTCACTGGCCACTAAAACTGCTTCTGTGTTGTGGCTACTACGAATAATGCTGGTATAACGAAGGGTGCCCACATTTTGTTGGTCTCTGATCTTGGTTAGTTTTGTACAAATAACCATCCAGGGAATTGCCAAATTCTATTGCTAAAATAACAGCTGTATTATTGTACGCTCCCATCAACAGTGTGAAAGGGTTTAATTTCCCACATGTTCATTATCCTTTATTTTTATGAAGTGGTATAAAGCATGACCTTCGATGTTTTAGATTTGCATTTTCCTAATGATGTGAACACCTTCCTCCCAAAAAAACAACAAACAAACAAAAAATGATTCTTCAAGTCCTTTGCCCATTTTTGAACTGGGTTGTCTTTGTTGTGGTTGCTGTGTTTTATGAATTCTCTGTCTATCCTAGTTACACCTGGAATAGGTAGTGAATATATTCACTCTTCGTAGACAGTTGATGTACACGTGTTTTCTCCCATTCTTTGGGCTGCTTTTTTGCTCTGTAGAAAGCGTCCTGGGATGCATGAGTGTTACATTTTGATGAAGTCCAGGTTCTGTTCTCCTTAGTTGCCTTTGCTTTTGGTGTCACGTTCAAGAAATCAATGCGGAATCCACTGTCACAACACCTTTCCCTCACATTTTAATTTTAAGAGGTTTTAGTTCAAAGGGCTTAAATGTTTAGATGGTCAACCTATTTGGGGGTAGTTTTTATGTATGATGTTATATAAGGGGGTAGTTAATTCTTGCACATGGATGTCCAGATTTCCCATCACCATTCCTCAGAAAAGGCTTGTTTCTCACACTGAGTTCTCCTGGCAGCAGTGTGGGGAGTGCTAGGCCATATACACAGTTGCTTACAGGGCTCTCTGTTCTGTTGGTCTCTCTTGTGATGTCATTGGCTGTTTCCTGGTACCAGGCTTGGGAAATAGCAAAGTTGAAGACACTGGGAGTTGGGTCCCAAGTTCTGAGGCTGGCTGTGACACTCCTGTCTCCATAACATTTAAAGAAGAAGAAAAGTGATGTTATTAACCGTTCTAGAGACCATAAAGATGTGATTGAAATGGATTCATTAATTCTTATTAACACCCCCCCACACACACACAAACACACACACACACACACACACACACACACACACAGAAAGAAGGCCCTCTGTCTTTCCTGGAAGGCTCAGGTTTCTGGAGAGTGTGAGGGTCACCATCTTGCTGACCCTCGGCTGACCCTTCCTCCTGCACTCCCATGACTAACACGGAGTCCAGCACAGAGGTGAGAATGCGGTCAGAGGCTGTGGGCCCTGGTGGTGGGCAAACAGGGCCAGGGCGAGCTCTCATCACATTGTAGATGGCTGTCCTGTGAGCCCACTGTCTGCTCAGGGTCGGGAGCCTCTTTGTGCCTTTCACATTATTGTGAAGAGAGCAGACCTGGCCTCTCTGCTCAGAAGGTCCTCCCTACTTTTTACCTGATCTTTTTTTTATCTCTATCTTTCTTGACCTTCCCCTCCCCACCCCCCAGATAGGCTCCTGTCTTTTTTTCTCTTCCTTGCTTTGTGGAGATGTTTTTGAAAAAGATTTATTTTATTTTTATTATAAAGTCAGATATACAGAGAGGAGGAGAGATGGAGAGGAAGATCTTCTGTGTGCCAGTTGATATGCCAGCGCATGCAAGTGGTAGCCACTAGGCTACCACTCCTGGCCCTGTAGAAGAAACCAAATGACCTCTGTACTTGCAGGTTTTCTGTCAGCTGAGAGCCATGCAACTGTTAATAGCACCTCCTTGTGGCCCAAGAGCAAGACAAAGGACCCAGCTCCTCTTGCTCAGCTTCCGGGGACGGAGTCTTTGGCAGGCCTGAGTTGTGGGGTGGTGGGGTGTTGCAGGAATGGTCGGGTTGTGCACCCCCGGAGCACGGAAGGGTCTTGGTGTAGCGACCTTGCCCCACCTCTATCACACAGCATTGCTATGAAAATACAATCAATCCAGCTTCTGACATGCTTCACCCCGTCTCTGGATCACCTACTGTATCAACATGACGTTTTTTAATCTCAGCTTGTTTTCCAGGCCATGAATTTCATTTCTCAATGCTCTACCACTCAGCTTTTATGTTCTCAGAGGAGAATATTGTCCAACAATAGCTTCTGCCATCTTGTTGGTCAAGTTCTCTTTCCTGTGCCTCCTGAAATGTGATCATTTTAAAAAATTCATTGCAGCCACAATTGCTCAGCCTTGTGCTGGTAGCCACCTAGTTCTGACAAAGCAAGTCCGACATCCCTCGATAAGTAAAATCCGAACCTCCTGATGTTGTGTAACAGTAAGCAGATTGGCATGTCTGTGGATTAGCGGAGGCACTGAAGCAAAATGCTCAATCCTTAGTGACCTTTGGCAAATGGATGGGGATGTGTAGCCATTGTAGGTTATCTTTATGTTCACTGTGTAGACGCTCAACCTCTGTCAGGCCAAGACAGAAGCTGTCAGGGCAGATAAACTTCGTGGGGAACTCACTGTTGTCCTTCCTGCTTCACAATGCTTTGCAAAACCGTGTTGTCTGGCAGCCTGCTTCTTCTTTCAGCGTGAGTGTGGATCGCCGTGTGAAATGCTAAGCCTCCCCTCTTGGTTTTTGAGCAGCCTGCCCTTTGTTTTCACCTTTGGGCCTACAAGTTTGTTTCTTGTGAAATGTATGTAGTCAGCCCTCCTGTGTTGCAGAGTCTTCTGATAGGTTCCTTCCGGGAGAACCTGTGGGAGTTGCTGCGTCTGGGCTCTTGCAGGTATGTGTGTTGAGGGCGTATGTGTTCATGCATATGTGTGCCCGTGTGTGAGTACGTCTCATCCGTTTTTGCAGGAAACAATCTTGGAAAGTACGACCGCCTTTGATCATGTGTTTCCGAGCCCAGTTAATTCCTCTCTCTTGTTTAAATATAATTCCTGTGTTGACTTAGGATTTCTGAAGCACCTGGAGAAAAAAGTTGGGCAAACATCCTTACCAGTTCAGTTTACGTTTTTGTTTCCCTCTTATTCCTGAAGTAGCTATGTATCAAGGGTTGGGATTGTTCGTTCTGAGAACTGTGTGTGTGGCTCTAGGCAAGTTGCTTAACTTCTCTGGGCTTAGGTTTGATTCCTTGATGATATGGTGGTCCCATGAGGCCGTTTCTAAAACTCAATCCTGTGTTAGTGGACTCTAGGCTCTTGAAGCCAAGAATAGGATTGAGGCAAAGTATATTTTTGGGGAAACTGGATGAACTGTTGGACTTTTCTTCTTTCATTCCTCTTCCAGGTGAAGATAAAAGACTTAGCTTTCTGTTGAGCTGACGTGAATTCCGAATTCATTAATGTTCAGGCTTTCTTTTAAGCTTCAGACAGGCTCGTGAAGGCAAGAGGCTGCCCTTGATTCCTTTACCTTATTAGTTCTTGTATAATGTACTGCAGAAACTGCTAATTGTCACTTGACGTGATGGGTGAGGGTTTCATTTCTAGAAGGAAAAGTCAGATTTTTTCAATGCCTACCCCCCACTATTTAGGTACAGGTCTCTTCAGATCTGGTAGAAGAAGAATTTGAGTTTTAGTTAATTTATTTTGCCTTTTTTTTTGCCAGAGAAGAAGTGGAGTAGGAGCAAAGGAGAGCTCTGGGGTGATAGTGTGGCTACCCATTCATGTCCAAGATACAGCAATAGTGAAAACCCAGTTCTTAGGGTGCACTTAGAGACTGTGTGTTGCTTTTGCAGGTTCTGTGTCTGGATGAGATGTGAACATAACATGTGTGCGTCTTCTTTGCTAAGAAGCCACCTGGATGTACTTTCAGCTTCTTAGGTACTCTTTCATTGCTAATCTTTTAAAGGATGCTTTCTTTAATTTTAGCTTGTAACTGAAGTATTCTGTCATTGGATATGAACATGCACTCCTTGCAACTTGAGCCTAGTAAATGATGTTTGTGCAAGGATTTCACTGAATATCAGACTTCAAATGTAAACATTTTATAAAGTTGTCACTTAGCAGTAGAAGGTTCTGATTCAGTCTTCTCTTTGTCTGCAAAGTTAGGGGTTTTCCCCAGTTTGCTTAGTAGGCCCCCAGGTTCTTGGAGAAGTTTGTTTTCTGAGGCTAGAAGTTAGACCATCAGACAGTGCACTACCACTCATGTTAAAACACTGCACAAGAAGCCCAGTGTAGTGTTTTTTTTTTTATTTGTTTGTTTGTACTCTTATGTGTTTTTGGCTACAGATGTGAAGCTGGAAAGCTGATCTTTGGTGCAAAGATTTCTCCCTTGGCTATGTAATTATCCCAGACTTGGGATTGGACCATCTCAGCTGAAGAGTCCAATTCTTGCACCACACGCTCACCAGCTCTATGATCGTAGGCAGATGGCCCAATGTCTAATCATCCTGATAGTCCTGGAGGGTGACTGAGGCCCTGTTAGTCTGTCCACTGAGCTGGTGCAAGTGAATTGGAAGCACCGACAACCTCCCAGGGGTGTATTAAGATTTACACATTGAATTTTGCTCATGAAACTTCAAGACAAGTGGGAGGATGGAGGCCATCAGTTTTAGCTTCCAACTCTGTGAGAGGTTCCAAACCATTTCTATTGTCCCTAATACCTGACTTATTTCATTGTATGTCATTTGTCTCCTCCACCCAAACCCTACCCTCCCCTTCCCTTCTCTTTATGCTTTAATTTGAAAGTTTACTAACCCAAAGATTTGTCAGTTCCTTTGTCTTGGCTGCAGTTTAGCACAAACCATGGCTAGTGTCCGGATGTGCTCACCAGTGTTTCCCCATGCTTATGCAGAGCAGAGGAGAAGGTGACAGAGTGAAAAATCTGCCAGTGTCTTTGTCAAAGCTTTCAAGGGAAATTGTGAGAGTTTTATATGTTTGAAGCAATTAAAGCAGGAATGAGAAAAGCATGTATTTGAGTAGACAAGAGAAAGAAATGAAAAGAAATCCTTGGGGCTCAGGGATTTGGAATCACAATGCCACTCATTTTAAGTTATGCGACACTTCTCTTGTTTTAGAGGTGAAATAGTAAAATTCACTGTGCCCTAGTTTTCATGGCCTGCTTTTGAATTGTTGCATGAAAGTAACAAATTTCTGGCAAGTGGGTTGTGAGATTTCACAAACTCTTTCCATAGAGGCAGTGGGGGAGAACTCTTATATGTTTTTATTATCACAAAAACATTAATAATAATAGAATTTGGCTGGAACCCATTTTTACTTTGAAACCCTCGACATCTTAGCGGGTACATGTAACTGATAAATCTTTTTTGGTGGTTGTCAAAACAAGCAAAGCTAACTTTGTACATTTCCTATTATAACTAAAAGCACTTTGACAGTCTGAAATCGGGTTATCAATATGGAGAGCAAACAGAGTATTCTTTTTATCACCACACTGCTGTAAGGGTTTTGACATTTCTGAAATAGAGATTGCTCCCAAGCAGCAAAGCACCAAGTGGATAGAGGTAGTGAGGAGGAGGGTGTGGTTGATAGAGGTTGACTGTTCTGTTGGAAATGCAGCTGTCTTTGTTAGGTGCCTTGCTGGGCAGGCCTTCTCTACGTATGATTGGGTGGAGCATCATCCTGTATCCTCAGGGTACACCCACTCATCCTGGTGTCTCAGGGCTTCCAGCCATGCTGGAGTCCGCGGAGTCTGTTGGCTCCTGGATGGGTCTAGACATGGAGTCTCTGGTAACATTACTCACTGGTTGGAGTCAGTGTTGGGCAAGCAGAACTGGCTGGCTGGTCTTGCATGAGTTGAACTTAGTGATCTCTGCCATGGTTTCTTCATCTGTACAGTGGTGGGTAGTAAAAACACCTGCTTCAGAAAGTTGCCTTCTGTGAGTTAGCCATTGCTACTCACTGTGCTGTTCTCTTTGCTAAAGAGTTGGGGAAGTCAGAGGTAGTGATGGTGGCTGCTTTGGGTTGGTGAATCTTTTACTGCTTTTTAAAGAGAGACAAGATTCCAGGGGGGAGAGGCAGCCTGCTAGAGTGACTGATGTCTGTTTTTGAGGAGGGAGGAATGTCTGTTGTTGAGACAGGAGGGAGGAAGGCAGCGCCTGGGTCCCCATGGCTGAAAGCGAGGGGGCCTTGTGGTGTCTCTGTAGGAGGCATATTTCACATGTGCTAGCGGGTAATTGATGTGAATGACTCTTCCCGTGGGCTCTGGGGAAAGGAAATTGGCCCACGTCTATGGAAACAGGGTCCCAGCACGTCTCTCCAGCCAGCTGCCTCTTACACCTTGACCTGGCTCATCGGCTCCTGCTTGAGGCTCCCCTCACAGGACTCACTTTCACAGCCTTCTGCTGATCCCTTCTTAAGTTGCCTCATTTCTTCCATCAACTAGGAGTTTGTTTTGAGGACAGTGTGTATCTCCATTTTTTGAATGTTTGTTGTACTTGCTCACTGTGTCTCACACTCTCACTGTGCAAATACTTGTTGAACCATTATTTTATCCTGAAGGAACATGTTGTGGGCTTCTACTCCTTAACCTGAAAATTAGCCTGGCAGTTAATGATTGGTGTGGGAAGATTAGCAGGTAGGTTGATGACCAAGACCGTGGAGTTTGGAGCCAGAGTGCTAGCTTAATAGCTGTGTGGTTTTAAATGAGTTAGATTTCTTCCTTTGTGCCTTAATTTCTCCATTTGTACATGGAAGTGCTAAAAGCATCCACTTCTTATGGTTGTGGTATGTGAGCTGCCATTGGGGGCTGATTTTGTTCTTTTTAGTTTTAGTTTTGTGATTTATTTTGTTATTTGAAAGAGTTACAAACAGAAGGAGAGAGAGAAGGGAGAGAGAGAGAGATCTTCCATCTGTTACTCACTCCCTGAATGACTGCTCCTGGAGCTGAGAGCCAGGAGCAGGTGCAGGTGCCCAAGGCTTGGGTCCATCCTTTGCCTCTTTCCCAGTTCCTAAGTGGGGGGAGGGGGGTGTAGATCAGAAGTGGATTAGCCAGGGTGCAAACTGGCTCCTCTGTGGGGTGCTGGTGCCAGAGTGCAGGCTTATCCTTTGGCACCATGGCACCTGTGCTTGTAGTTTTATTTCCTTAGGACTCTGGGGAAGAAAAGTAGCGACCAGTGGTGCTTTGGGTCAGTAAATGTTTAACAGTTTTGTGAGGCTCATTTAGTGAGACAGGCTTTCCTGGGAGATGGGAAGGCAACCTTTGCCTCCTTTTTTCTGTCATCCAGCCCTGGCATGCCTCAACGTCCTCTTGTTGCGCAGAGGAAATGATGTCTTCTATACACAGGAGCTTGTCTGAGCTGCTTGTTTTTTTGTGAACAGGCATCTCTTTGGTTAAGAGATTAAAGTCTTAATCCTAAATGATATTTCATGGCCTAAGACTTAAATTTATATATCACCATCCTGAATAATGCATTGGATTGCATTAAACAGATTGTAGATTAACATGCAGCTATAAAACAAATCGTCAATGCGTTGTTGACAACTCTAAGTGCAAGTTCATATATTTAACTACATTTGGGGAATATTGAAGTGTTTAAAGCAGCTTAACGGGTTGATGTAAAATTAAGCATCATGTTCTATTTCAATTTGTGGGCCAGACTGAGAGACAATAAAGTGGAGACTTAGGCTGGTGAGGATGGAAGTGTGGAAAAAAAGCTTTGGTGACATGCATGTTGCCTGCCAAACTCTGGCACAGGCCAGCTAAATTGGGCCATAGGGAAGGGATGTCCGCTGGTTTATTCAGCCTTGTTAGCAGTTTTTGGAAGCCTTACAAAGTTTATAGTCTTATTAAGGAGAGCAGAAAAATAACAGAAAACAATGGTTAAAAAAGAATAAGAGACATAACGTCTTTGAAGCACAGAGCTACGTAAGATAGACCAGGTTCTGTGGGAGTTATTGGGAAAGGACAGTGGCATTGTGAGTGGTCAAAAGAATCTTAGACATGGTGACACTTACAAGCTAATTCTGGGAAGATGCATGGAGAAGAGATGGAAGGGACGTTTGGGTGAGCATGGCAGTTGCTCGGATGAAGGTGTGCTGGGACAGTGGAAACCCAGAGTCAGATAGACAGTTATGGCTAGTAAGTGTGAGGTTTGGGCTTGTCCTGCAACTAGAAACTGGACTGCCTCAGGTTCAAATCTTTGGTCATCTACTTTGTAACTCTGGGACCTTGAGAAGGTTATTTAAACTCAGTTCCCCAGTTTGTTCATCTGTGGAATAGGGATAAGAGTCCCGTCAGCCTCTTAGGATGGATGTGGAGATGGAGTATGTGGTTGGATGGGGGAGGTGTCATCAAAGTGGCAGTTCACCTGCCGTGGTCCTAAATTTAATTGTAAGATGAGAAACTGAGGTTAGGGTAGCAGACCAGAGAGCCTCTGTAAGTACTGCACATGCAGGGCAGTGAGCTCTGGACTAGTTTGTTCTAAACAGTAGAGTTTGTGTGTGTGTTGTCTTTGTTTTTTTTCCACCAATCCTTTGTCTAGACTACCGAGCATGTTGATAGACCGCTGTTGCTGTGTGGTGCCTTCTCCACAGGGCATTCTGAGAGAGGAACATGGAGCTGGCAGTGTGGACCCTGCTCACCAGGGCTGTTGTGTATCCTCTTCTCTGGTGCTGCATAGTATGTAGATTGTGTGTGTGTGTGTGTGTGTGTGTGTGTGTGTGTGTGTGTGTGTTTCCCAAAAATTACTCCTAATAGACTTAGAGCAAATAAAAAAAAAGTTGTGAATTTGCTAGTGAGAGTCCATAGGAGGCATTTGCAGGAAATGCGGGTACTTGGGAAGTATCCCAATGAAATGCAAGGGAGCTCTGTGTGAGGAACCATCGCCGCCCCATGCTGAGTGAATGAGCTCCTTGTTGTAGCTCTGGAGTTGTTCCTCAGAGTTCAAAGAGAATGTAGAAATACAGGAGGCGGGGCAGGCTGGTGAAAAGTGATTTAAGAAGTAGAAAATAGATCTCTGAAGCACAAAGTGGGAACACTGTGTGGTTGGGAACAGGAAGGAGAAAGATAGAAGGGAACTTGTTAATAGAGTAGATCTTTGTTTCTCTAAGAGTATTCCATGGAACCCAGGTTCTAGGGAGGGATTGGTTTCTGAAGCCAAGTTAGTTTGGGAAATGATGGGACAGACACACTGGCTTCTTTTAATTTTTAAAAAATATTTATTTGAAAACCAGAGAAGAGTGTGAGAGAGAGGGAAAGAGAGAGACTAGTTTGTTTTATCCACTGGTTCACTCTACAGATGCCCCCAGCGGACCCACATTAGACCAGGCTGAAACTAGGAGCTGGAAATTACATCTGAGTCTCCCATGTGGGTGGTGGGGACAAGTGCTTATACTATCTCCTCCTGTTCTCCCATGCACATTAGCAGAGGGCTAAATTGGAAGTAGAACAGCTGGCACTCAAACTTGGGGGGCTCAGATGGGATGTCAGCTTTGCAGATGAGAGATTAATGCACTGTGCTGCAGTACTGGCCACCTGATAGATTCCAAAAGGGCAATGAAGATTTGTTCAGAAAGGAATCTTGTCTTATTCTGGGTATAAATGCATATATCTAAAACATGAAAATATGGCTGAGGGTAGTCATTGGAAAAGGAAAGCCCAAGGTTCTATTTTTCAGTGGCCAAAAAAAAAAAAAGACGAAAGCTGTATTTTGGAATTGGAGAGTGTTTGCTAGGTGAAGTGGCCTTGCGTTTGGGGGTTGAACGATTGTCTGTTGCTGGGGATGGGAGGTTGACAGGACTGAACCCTGTGGCTGGAGCTGAGTTGGGCTTGGAGTTGCCTGAGGCAGGTCAAACCTAGGCCTGGCAGCTCTGCTGAGCCTAGGCAGACAAGACGCCTGCATGTTGCTCCCATGGAGTGAGCACCTGCCCTTGTCAAGGATGGCAGTATTTTCCAGGGGCTGTCACCTCAGGGTAGTTCTTGGGAAATTCATCAACTGGGATGCTTGAGGTTCGTGGTAGGTAGACAGTTCTTGCATTTTCTGATCAAGAGGTAAGCATCTTGCCTCCTCTTTGTTTCTCTCCCTGCTTGCCCCCTCCATCTGCCCTCCTTGCTTGGCCTCTCTCTGTCTTTCATTCTTGCCCTGTCCCTCTCTGACTTTTCGTTTCTCTGTCTGCCTCCTTCCTCCTCATTTCATCACAGAGGGAGAAGATCAAGGCTCCCGCCAAGTAACATAACATCCCTGACTCTTAATCTTGTTCTTTTCAGAAGTCACAATAACCTTCTCTTTGCCTCCCCACCCTCCATGAGCATGTATGCTTCTGAGGCCACATGCTCTCTCCACATTCACTGTGTTGAAGGTACAGGACACACCTTTTGTGTTCATTTGTTGTAAAATACTCCACACATCTGTAATTATATTATTCTTAAAATAAAGCCTTCATCTACTCTTAACATCTTTTGATGTCCCTTCCCTGCTGACTCTGTTTTTTTTTCTTGTTCCCACTTTACCTTAATGTGAAGAGACAGTTGAGTAAATGCACAATGAACTTCAAAACCTAGTAATTGTTTTTCAGAAAGAATGAAACTTGCGAATTAGATATGGATTGTAAAAGAACACCAGGGCTGATTAGTGTTCCAAGGGGCGCCTGCTGGACGGTGCTGACACCTGCCTGCCAGCCCTCTCCAGAAACGCCACCACGGATGCCTCTGTTCTGCCCATCACAGGGTTGGGGGGAGGAGAGGGAGGGCGGGAGTTAAAAGGCTCCGCAGCGAGCCACCTTGTCAGGCTCACCAGTTTGTGGGATGCCTGACATGAAAGGCGCTGAGACACGAGGATGAGGTGCATCCATTTTACAACGGAACTCTCGTTATCTGTAAAAGTAATAAAATAATAAGGTTTTTCTAAAAGAGAGATTTGGGGGGGGACATTGAAGAGGCTCACCATTTTTTTTTCTATATTTCTTGGAGATAATGAAGTTTTTTGAGATTTGCAGGGAGGAAGAGAATTCACAAGCCAAGTTTCAAGCTGCTGAAAAATTACTTTTAGGAAAGGGGGGAAAAATCCCTTCTTCCATGCTCACCATCTGCCTGCCTCTTGTTTACGGCGTGGAGTGCCAGTTTGTGCTTATTAATCATGCTTACACAAGTATCTTAATTACTCCCTGTGTAGCTGCTCTGTCTTGAACTCAGAAGTTGACCTTTCTCTTTTTATTCCTTTAAATCATTAATCATACACAATCAACGCCAGCGGGGCAGAGCCGCAGAGAAGCCTACCCAGATTCTCACACCTCACGCCAGTCCCCGGCAGACAGAGACGCCCAGTGACTGCCTCGCCAGCAGCCGGCAGATCTTAATTAATGATCGTGCTGTGTGGAAACACTCCGGCTGGGGAAGGCCACTCCACAGCTACCCCTCGGCGCTGCCTGCTTGGAGCAAGGACCGTCTGCCCCCAAACCAGAGGCCTTGCTAGACGTCCACAGGGCCCAGCATCCCAACACTTAGAAGAGCCCAACAGTGGCTGAGGGAACTTCCGAGGAGAGAGGCAGTGTGTGCTCGTCCAGCGCTGGCCTCTTCAGCCTCATGGTTCAGAGCATCTAGCTGGGAGCGGAGAATCTGGGTGTTACGCAGGCTCCTGGGGAATGCCAGTGCTGCCAGTTCGAGGACCGCACATTGAGTAACAGAGAGCTGGGTGACATGTGGTTCTTGCTTCAAGCTTGGAGATGTGAGATATGGGGATTCACTTTTTGGAATGTGATATGTCTACATCAGCCCTCTCGTTTCTCACTCTTTTGCTCTACTCCCTTTCTTCCATCTTTTTCTCTCTTTTTCTTTTTTTCTTCTATCCATCTGTCAGTCCATCCATTTTCCTTCCCCCCTGCCTGACTGTTGGTTATGTCAGTAAAATTTGGGTGAGTGGGAACAAAAAAAATTGTTGACCCGAGTCTCCCCACCACCCGTATAGGTGGCACACCATTCCTGGTAAAGGAATACTCCGGATGTAGAGATCGGCCTTTGCTAGAGAAGAAGTAGTGTAACCACAGCTCTGCCTCCCCCTTTCTCCCTTTCATTGAGCTTTGTAAAAACATGCTTAAAGCAGTTCACAATTTTATTATATAAAAAAATAAGAGCACTCAGAGAGAGATAAGATTGTGATTTGGATTTCATAAGGCGGCATCTCACTTCTAATACACTTCTAATTACAGGAGTAATTTTGCCTCTAACCTTGTTCTTTCAGCTGCTTCTGTAGGATGGGAAACCTGGGGACAAACAGAAGGGAGGGGCAGGTGTTTGGTCAGGCGGTGAAAATTACAGTTAGGATGCTGCTTACAGTGGATCATCATGTATTCAAGTGCCTAGCTGATGGGTCAAGTGCGTTAGAGGGCCTAGCTATGAGTCCCAGGTCCTGAGTCCAACATCCTGATTCTGTACACCCTCGTGGGTCGCTGCCACCCATGTGGGTGGGGCACCTAGATTGAGTTCCTCAGGCTTTGGCCTGGCCCAGCCCTGGCCATTGTAGTTCTTGGTGGAGTGAAACACCATATGTGAATTCTCTCTCTCTGTTTTTGTGTATGTCCCTCTCTCTCTCAGCTTCGTAAATAAGTAAAAATGACAAAAGACTGTGGAAAAAAAATAGAACATCTGTAAGAATTATCAAAGTACTGGGGAAAAAAAAAAAAAGAGGAAGACACAGAAGAAAATGTGTAAACTCAGCGCCTCTTCTTTTGGCCAGGTTCAGTATTCTACTTTGAAAAGAATGTAGTTTAGCTTCTCTTGTAAAATCGTGTGGATTTTTTTTTTATCCATACCCATTGGTTTTACATTTCCAATGAAGTGGACTATAGTGTGGGATGTGGTGTGATAGTAATGGACACACTGAAGTTTTGGTGGACACTTTTGGCAGTGGTCATGTGGGAATGTAGTACACGTTGCATCGTGTTCTAAATAGGCTTGGGGTTCCCATATGGTCCCAGCTGAGGGCAGACAGGTGCAGCGTATGCTGACACTGTAGGTTTTGCTGATGGTAGTTCTTTGGAAGGAAGCACATTGTAACTCAACCCCCACGGTTCTCTATTGCATCTGAATAGTGGGCTGAGGGTAGCACTGGGCAAGTATTTTATTGAAAACAAAAGCGTCAGTGAAAGCAACAGATCTGTGTTGATGAAAAAAATATCCCCTCATATGGTCAGATAGAAACTTTGTTGCACATGCAGTAAGAATAGGTGGTTAGCTGGCTTTACTGTTTATATTAAAAAAATTACTGTTCAAGAAGTTAAAGAAAAAGAATCAATTACCCTGAATGAGGTGAATTAAGAAAATATTTCATCAGTATAGCCTGTCTTTTCAACTGGCTGCTTTTGCCGAGTTCCTGGCTGATTTATGAAGTGAAAATTCTGTCTTGTCTCTGGTGAGGACATTGTGTAGTTTTCCTGAATACTTTGGGTATTTGGGCATGTGCGTGCTTTTGGCAGCCTGGAAAGTATCCTGGCTGAAATGACAGAGAGGCATAACTCATTTTTTCGTTTGGTAAAGTCATAATTAATTCGGACTTGTGGACACAAAGCATTTGAGAACCAGAGCTGGGTGCCTTGCGCAACTGTGGCCTGCTGTTAAACTCTTTATAGAAGAGTCTTCTTGTTCTTGGAACTTGGTGCAGACTTGAGAGCAGGTTGATTTACGCTTTCAGAGCCTGGTTTGGCAAGAGCCATGTTTATGCTTTTCTCCCTGAAGGCCGTGGATGTGACCTCCCTGAGGAAGCAAGGCTTCAAGGCTTTTTTTTTTTTTAAGGGAAAGCCTGGAGTGGCATTTTCTGGAGGAAATTTGTGACATTTTTCATGGAGATCTCTGGGGGGGTAGGCACAGAGGTGGGGCAACTGCCTTAGGACCATGTATGTGTCACCTACTTCTCTCTTTCCCTGTCCTCAGTGGTCAGTGCTGTTCTTCCATTAGTGGATTCCAGACTGGCTATGATGGAACATTGGCACCAGGGGCTTCCCTATAGAAAGTGGATAAAATTCCTCTGTGTGGCCAAGAGGGATTCCTTGGTTACCAATATCTCACTTAATTGATTTGGGCAGGGAGCATGAGATAGCTATTGTTTTGGGAGCATCACAGATAATTGGATTGTTCAGCTTAGAGCTGAGAATTGTAACAAAATTTTTGAGTCTGATATATTCCACTTGCTACACTTTCTTCTCAAACTGCTACAGATGTCTGGAATTGTGTGCATCCCCAAAGCTGCATTCAGGCCTCAGATATAAAAGAATAAGCTAGTAGGGTGTCTGCCTCTGAGACATGTACAGGATGTGGAGAACCGGGGTAGCACCATCAGATGAGCACCTGTGCCCTTGACTTCGCCTTCCTTGCCCTGGCTTTGTTGCCTGTCTGTCTCACTCGGCACTTACTGGAGCTGTGTTATCTATGTATTTCCCATGTAAATCTGCACAGTTGTGTTGGAGATCCCAGAATGGATATCTTGTGTGGTGTGGGCAGTTGGGGAGCTCCAAGTAGAACCAAGGTCAGTGTTGCTTTTGACATTAGTGTTCCTCAGAATATACTCAGTGTGAATGTGTGTTTCCTACTTGTCTCTCCTCATGAGCTATTTTTATTGGAGGTGCCATTTGTGGGTCAAATATTCCATTAAGTACTTGGCCAGTGCTGTTCTAACCTCTGGGACCTGGTCCAGCCTCTGCTTGTGATAGCATAGTTGTGTTTTAAGCTTGGTTTAGACCACTGACTCATGTGTTCCAGCTCTGAGCTGCTTGGCTCCTGAATGTGTCCTTTCATACCAGCCCTGGCTCTTCCTCACCAGAACTCAAAACTCTACGTACTGTCCTTCCCTAACAAACTCTGAGTGGCCGAAATCTCTTCATTCCCTTCCTTGCCTAGTCAGGTGGTGGCATCATTTGTTCATTTATGGTGGGCAAGCCCTTGTTCCAGGTAAGAGAAAGAAGTTGAATTCATTTCTGCAAGAAATTTTCTTGAGGTCCAAGAATAGCCAGGCACTAGGCTTGGTGCCAGAATACCAACCTTGGTGGCAATCTGGCTTTATCAGCATGCCCTCGTGTGTTTCACAGAGAACATACTGGTCCTGAACCGGCATTACAAGTCACACTGTGTGCTTCCTGGCTGGCCAGGAGCTCCACTCAAGGCCATTCACCCAGCCAGAGGGCAACCGACCAATAAGGCTGCAGGAAAAGGTGATTTCTGAACTTGGATTTGGAGAATGCAGATGAAGGCATGGTTCCTTTTGAAACGTGGATCTACTGTTTTCACTCCCCAAGTGCCTGTAGGGCTAGGCCAGGCTTAACCTGGGAGCTGGGAACACCTTCTCAGCCTCCCAAGAGGAAGGCAGAGACCCAAGTACTTGAGCCATCAGCCTCCCAGGGCGCACCTTGGCAGGAAGAACAAAGCCTAAGTGGAGCTGCAACTTGAACACCAGCAGTCCGATACCGGATCCGGGTGTCTTAAGTGCCATCTTCACCTCTGTGCCAAGGGCCTTTGAAATGCATTTTCCTACCAACTTTTGAAACCCTCTCATGGAACCATAAGGATTTAGACAAGGAATCTCAATGGTCTGTTATCCGTTATACTTTTGTTTTCTTGGTGTTTAAAGTAGTCCCAATCTATTGCATAATGAGCGGTCAGCGTCTCGGGGGCTGGTCATCCTCAGAACTGAGTGAGCCCCACCCGTGGGGATGCACATGCAGAATGCGCAGACACAGCCTCGCGGGACTGTGTGACCAGGTACTGTTGTTGCCAGTTAGGTTCAGAATTAACTTCTTTTTTGTTAACCTCATTATGAAGACCTAAACCTGCAATTGTACAATTATATAGTTCTTGTATCTATGGATTCCCAAAGTTACAGCTGTGGATCTGGTCCACAACATCTAAACTGGCTTAATCTTTGTGTTACCCAGGTGAACTATTGGGCCATTGGTTCTTGCACTGCAAGGAGAATGTGGGGAAGTTGGATGTGTGGGAGACACAGCTGTGCACTCGTGGGAATATGCTCGAGTCAATGCTGAATGGGTTTCTCCCTGTTTTCCCCACCCCTGTTCTGCAGCTGCTAGTATCTGCCCTTTTCTGGTGATTGTATGGCTTACTTGAGAACATGCTTTTCACAGTAGAAGTTAAAGTAGGCACAGCCTTTCTCTGGGTGGGCTTTTGTTTTAATTTGAGGAGAATTCTGCTCTTACGCCATGGCTCTCTTAAGTAGCGTTTTCATTTCCATTGCTTTAGGCTTTGGAGCTCATTCCTATATGTTTAGTGTCAGAGAGCTGGAGGGATCCTCAGACCTGACATAATCTAAAGCTTCTTATTTTAACAACAGGTGAAGAAAGTTATTACTTCTACTTATAATGGATATGTCTTCCTTTCATACTCTACGCTGGGATTTTTCTGGACATTTGTCCTTAATGCTAACCTTGGATAGGATTGTTCTGAATAGTAAATTCATCGCACGGCCCTAAGAACTGCACTAGGTGGTGAACATTTGGCCTCCTGGTTAAGACATCAGTTAAGGTTCCCACTTCTATGTGAGTTTGAGTTCAGCTTTTGTTCCTGACTCCAGCTGCCTGCTAATAGAAACCATGGGATGCAGCAGTTGTGGCTTAACTCATTAGGTCTTTGCAACCCATATGGGGAACCTGGGCTGAATTCTCATCTCCCGGCCCCAGCTCCCTCTGGGGGGCTATTGTGCACATTGAAGGAGTGAACCAGAGAATTGGGAGTCTCTCCTTATTTCTCTGTCTCTCAAACAAATAATAAAAATGGAAATAACAGAAACTACATTGTCATCAACAGCAGCCACTAATACCACCATCCATTTCCCTCTGTTCCCCTTGTGAATTCCAGAACCAAAATCAAATCATGGAAAGTTCTGGGACTCTTCCAGGAGATCTGTAAACAGAAGATAGGGGCCTGGAAGCTCAAGTTCCAGTCATTTGTTGACAAGTCCACTCTAGCCAGCAACTCTTGCTGTCAATTTCTGTCTGGATCGTTAGTTTCACATGTTACTCTACAGTGCCTATATCGGGAGTTTGGTGTTTTTGTTCTTCTTTGCTGTGAAAGGTACTTTTCTTCTCAGTCTGAATGCTTCTGGTGGGCCAACGTTGTGATTTCATCATGTTGGGGAGGCAGGTTCCTTAGTTGATCACAGCGATTCCTTGGCAATGAGGACCTGGGGTGCTGTGCCCGCCTTGGGAGAGGTGTGTCCTATGTGCTGATCAGGGTTTGCCGGGACTTGACATGTGGGGTTGCAGACAGGAACCCCAGCCTGTTGATCCTGTGCCAGCTACCACAAAGCTTCTGCTGACTGGTGCAATGATGGACTCTTCTTTTTTTTTTTTTTAATAATTTTTTAATTTAATTAATTACATATTACATTATGTGACACAGTTTTATAGGCACTGGGATTCCCTCCACCCCTCCCCTAACCCTCCCCCTATGGTGGATTCCTCCACCTTGTTGCATAACCACAGTGCAAGTTCAGTTGAGATTCCTTCATTGCAAGCATATTACCAAGTATAGAGTCCAGCATCTTATTGAATGATGGACTCTTCTTGAGGGCCAGAAAGCATTATGGGTTTTAGAGTACTTTGTCTTTTGGACTATTTTTATAGACTTTATATAGACTTTACTGACAGAGCATTCCTTGCCCAAAAGTCTGAGATCTGAAATGCTTTGAAAATCCAAAGCTTTTTGGACATTTTCCTTGTGTTCAAAATGTTTAGGGTTTTGAGTTTTTTTTTTTTTTTTTTTTTTTGCTTTGGTATGCTTAACTCCTAATGTCACTCTCAGATTTGTTCCCAGGTATAATGCCAGAAAAGCAGGTGTTTTTTTAAACTGACAGCTCCTTTTTGCCTTCTGTGTCTCTGTTCCGTATTTCCAGAATAGTGTTTCACTGACATGGGTACCCAATAAAATTTGCCTGGTGGGGCGGAGAGGATAGATGACTTACTGAAGGGTGTAGGAAGCTTTGTAGTGCCCTTCATTTAAATATGGTTTTGAACTAGTGATCTGTCAATACACAGTTAATAACACAGGTTGCTTTTACCTCCTTAAAATGTTCTAACATAAAATTTGTCAAAATGAGAAATGTGGGAAATCTGGAGAATAGAGTCGTTAGAAGTTGCTGCTTTGCCAGTTTATCCACCAAGTCTGTGCAGGGCTAATGCACCTACTGTGTGCTGGTTATGACCCTCCTGCTCTCATGACGTGAACGCCAGGATGACTCCTTCCTTCCCATTTTGTGTTGGGATCCAAGCTGAAGCTCAGGTTTGTTGATGGTTCTTGAGGCACATCGGCACTTGAGCCATATCGATACTGCAGGACTTTACTCCTGGTGTGGGAGTCTGGTCTCACGCACTGGCAGCCCTCCCAGTTCCGGTCAATTCCTTTTGGGATTCCTACAAAGGCATCTTCTGCTGGGCAGGTCCTTTCATCTGTGACTTAGTGTCAATTCCATTTCTGCCAGTGTGGATTTGCTTTCATCATGGTGCACTGTTGGCATCTTTCTCCTAAATAAGATGCTTTCTTAGAAGATGAATCATTTTTCTCCATGTGAGAAAATAGGCAGGAGATGAGATTATGAGATTCCCTGATGAAGCCTGTCATTTTTTTCCCCTAATATTTTATTTACTTGTTTGAAGGGCAGAGTTAGAGGAAAGGCTGAGAGAGAGAGAGAGAGAGAGAGAGAGAGAGAGAGAGAGAGAGATCTTCCATCAGTGTGCTCACTCCCCATTTGACTGTAATGGCCGGCACTGCAGGTGAAGCTATGATCCAGGAACTTGATCGGGTCTCCCTGGGTGTAGGTGCCAAGTACTTGGACCGTCTTCTGCTGCGTTCCTAGGTGCGTTGTCAGGGAGCTGGAGTGGAAATAGAGCAGCTGGGACTCCAGCCAGGGCCCCTAGGGGAAGCTGGTAGTTTAACCAGCTTTGCCACAATGCAAGCCTTGATGAAACCTAGCTTAAGCTTTTGTATTGAGTACAGTGGGATAGTTGAGGAAATAGATATAGCTGTTTATGATATTATTTGGAGATGTAAGTGCAGGGTCGGGTGGCTGCATTGGTTTAGCCTTTGGTGAGTGCTGTAGCAGTGGCAGTGTGGGCCTGTGTGTGTAGGAAGGATCATAAGGGGAGTCGGGGGCAGGGACACAGATTGGAGTCACAGCCTTCTCCTAAGAGCTGACTTCCCAGGCATGCTACCAGGAACCTCAGGAGCTCCTGTGAGTCACGCCTCCTTAATGCCACAATTGGATTAATTTTCCACTCTCTTTGCATTAACTTATAATCTTGGAGGTGAAAGTCTCTGTGTGTGGGGGCCAGATCATATTCAAACTCTAGAGCCCAAGAAAGGCTGGAGAGACGCCTCGCCACTTCCTGATGCCTATGTTTAGACAGCAGGGTTGCATTTGTAAGCAACACAGCATTACACCTGTTATGCAGAGCCAAATTATTTTGTAAATTATCACCAATGTTGATCTACCCTTGACACTGCTTCACAGTTCTGCAGTCGATGTGTTTCCTGATTGTGTTTCCAGGGTGTTGATCTGTGTCACTTGTAAGCTTCCCTCAATCACCAAGGAGTTAGAAAGGAGTCCAGCAGAACAAAAACACTGCTGTCTCTTAAACTTGGCTTTAACCTTCAAAGACTAATAATTCATTATTCGATGTTCTAATAATTCATTGTTCAATGTTATGCCTCAGTACTTTTTGGTGACAATATATCATTTTTAATGTTGGTAACTTGATTTTTGTAATATAAAGACATATAAATAGGAGAAAAAGAAAATGATAGCTAAGTACTTTTATGGGTAGCAATCTGAATAGTATTCTTGATGCAATTCATCCAACATTTATCTGCATAAATTATGGTAGTTAAAGAAGAGGCGCAGATGAGAAGTGCACTTAAGGCCTTCTTTTATAGCAACATAAAATAGAGCAAAAATTATATTCATTACTTTCTAAAATATATCAACTCTTTATTATCGTTTTCATTCATTGAAAGCAAATGTCTAGTTAGCTAATGAAACATTGTCTGATGTGAAGTAGATCGGGTGTAAGAGTAGAAGCAATATTTGCATGTGATCAACCCTTGGCAGAAATGTCTCTACTTTGTGACTGGGCAATTGTTCTGTGAATATTAAAGATAGGAAGAAAAATGACGCCTCCATGCGCAGAAGTCACCTGTGCTGTGTGTTTACTTTGCAAACTTGGAAGTGACTTTGGCTTATGTAGGGTCTCTCTGGGTTCAAGCTAAGGGATCCGGAGCTCTGCAGTGGCAAGAAACTCTCAAGGCTTGTGTGTCACCGTTCTCCCCGCACCCAGAGCACGGGTCTCCTCTTCTCTTTCCTGTAACTGGGAAAACCTGACCAGCTTGACTTGTCTCACTGGCTATCTCAAGGCCTCTGCTTGATTCTTCAGGGCAGTTGGGAAGCCTGAGGAACTAGGGAATGCAGTGGTGAGGCGGAAGGGCAGCGGGAGGAGAGGAGCTTACCCCTGGATGCCAGCCTTCTACCTGGAGGCCACCTTTTCCTGTGGGTTCCACTGAAGCCTCTGGTGTGGAAATCACCCCTTCCTTTCCGACACTGCTTTCTCTAGCAGGACTCATTTGCTGGCTCCTGTTAGGTGCATTAAAAAAGTATACAAAGAATCCAGGGCTTTTCTTTTCTTTTTTTTTTTTTTCTTTTGGTACCCAAACTTTCAATTCCATTTTTCTGGAAAGATTTTGAAGTACACTGTTAAAGGTGGAGCATAAACCAGAGTCAGAGTGGAGCTTGTGCATCTAGACCTTGAAAGTGCCTGTGGGCTCCTGCTTGTGGTCCCTGCAGCCCCCATCTTCTCCTTGCTTCCCTTCAGGCCAGTATATTCCCAGTCTACCTGGCAGGAACTTTATTTGGACACTCTTAAGTGAGTAAATCTCATTGCTCCTCCTTGGGCCAGTTGTCTGTCCTTCATTTATACCGCAGGACTGTGATGGTGGAGACTGATTGGTAATGAGGTTACCTAGGGTTTGTGGATCAGAATCTGCCAGGAATACATTATCAGAAACAATGGGAGTGAGGAAGTAACTGGCTTTTCAACATTTGAAAGGCCTCTTTTTTGTTTTTCAAAACTTGTTTTTATTGGAAAGGCAGGTTTACAGAGAGAAAGAGCCTCCATCTACTGGTTCACTTCTCAAATGGCTGCAACAATTAAAGCTGAGCTGATCCAAAAGCCAGGATCCAGGAGCTTCTTCCAGGGACCCCACATTGGTGCAGGGTCCCAAGGCTTTGGGCCACCCTCTGATACTTTGCCAGGCCACAGCAAGGTTGCTTAATGGGAAGTGAAGCAACTGGGACACGAATTAGCATCTGTATGGGATCCTGGCATTTGCAAGGTGATAACCTAGCCATCGAACCATCATGCCAGGCTCTGAGCAGTTTTAACATTTAAATTTCTGAGGGTCTCCATGCAAAAGGGTGGAGACTACTGTGTTGAGGGAGTTCATATTCCTACCACCCAACTTCCATATTTAAGAACAGTTTGGGCCTTCCATTTGGGTGACCTTCATGCTGCCTGATGGTGAAAGGAAAATGTGTACTTGTCCTAGAATCAGTAGCAATAATCCCACATGTCCTCAAGGGCTCCCATCATATATCTCCTTGAGTCTTCTGTGAAGAAACAAACCCATCAGAAACCACCCATCTCACTCTCACTCTCTTTTGAAGGCCATCCCATTTTCCATGAGTTGCTTGTGCAATGTAGGCATGACTATGAAGCAGTAGATTATTATTATTATTTTTTAAAGATTTATTTATTTATTGGAAAGTCAGATATACAGAGAGGAGGAGAGACAGAGAGGAAGATCTTCCATCCGATGATTCACTCCCCAAGTGAGTGCAATGGCCGATGCTATGCCGAGCGAAAGTCAGGATCCAGGAACTTCTTCCAGGTATCCCACACGGGTGCAGGGTCCGAAGGCTTTGGGCTGTCCTCTGCTGCTTTCCCGGGCCACAAGCAGGGAGCTGGATGGGAAGCGGAGCTGCTGGGATTAGAAGTGGCACCCATATGGGATTCTGGGGCGTTCAAGGCGAGGACTTTAGCCTCTAGGCCATGCCACTGGGCCCAAAGCAGTAGATTATTATTTAATGATTCCTTCTTTAGCTGTTTGGTGTTGGAAAGAAAGTTTCCTAACCTACTCTGCCTGTTGGTAGGCTCTATAGAGATACTGCTTTTGTAAGTTACCACATGTCTGACACTGATTTCAAATGATTTTTTTTTTAAATTATGATAATCTGAAAATGGGTTTTCTACATTCTTGTGTGGCCATTGGGGAAGTCTATTGTTGTTTTTAGACAGTGGCCTTGTGACAAATCTGTGGTTGACTTAGATGGATCTTGAAGGGCAGGGTCAGGGGACAGAGCTTCAGAGCTTGGTAAATGAAGGTCCCTTGGAGATTCTGTACAGAAGTGAGAGGAATGATGGCAGGGTTGACTTCTGGTATTGTCTGCAAGGCTGCTTGGAAGGCATCTCATTGCTCCCTCAAGGTATATTTCTTTTCTGTAGAAACTTTAGTTCCTACCAATGTGGGGCCTTCTGTCCTCTTTTACTTTTTAAGATTCTTATTTGTATTTACTTGGGAGGCAGGGAGATGCCGGGGAGGGAGGGATTTGGAAGGAGAAGGGGAGGAACAGAGAGAAGGATCAGAAATCAACTGGATGTTTCTCAAAATGCCTATAGCAGCCAGGGCTGGGTCAGCCTGAGAGAAGGAACTGGGAACTCCATCCAGGTCTCCCGCATGGGTAGCAGGAACACAGGGACATATACAAGCAAGAAGCTGAAGCTGGGAGAAGAACTGGGATTTGTATCCAGCCACTCAGTTATAGAACTCAGGCAGCAGCCCAGGAAGTGCTTTAACCACCATGCTAAATGCCTCCCTTCCTTGTACCTTTTTTTTTTTTTTTTTTGGCTGTGAAGCTGGTATTTGTTTGTTCTCTACATGTTTGCCTCTCATGCTCACACCTTCCACTCAGCGGTTGTTGGAGAATCCGTACTGTTAGCCTTTGTTTCTGCCTGTATTGACTGAACTTGCTCTTAGGAAGTTAGATGGTATCATCTTATGAATGATGGAGAAGAAAGATAGGATATCTGACAGAGGTGATGCACTTTCCCAGCATGTCCTTTTGAAAACTGTGTGTGTGTGTGTGTGTGTGTGTGTGTGTGTGTGTGTGTGTGTGTGTGTCTTTGTCTGTGTGTGTCTCCAGTTTCACTTGGGGATATGTTTCAGGGAACTTTGAAGTGCTCTGTGGGATTGAAGATGACATTCATTAGAGGTGTGGCCTGTCACCCTGGTCTCCTCTTCCATTTCCAGTTGGAAGTTGAAGTTGGAAATTGGCTTAGGTCTGGCTGCATGGTAGCTCATAGAACGTTATAACCAGAAGTCCTCAGAGATTATCTGGCTTAATACCTTTATTTCCAGATGAAAAACCAGCTATAAAATACTGGGTACAGTGTGTCTTGGCTGTCTCATCCAGCAAATACTGATTGTTCTAATGATTAAACCCTTGCTCAGTGCCCATGCCGCAGAGCCATGCCCTCTGGTGGTCCCTGGTCTCTGGGCCAAACACATGTTAAATAGTGTGTTCGGTAAGGAACCCTGGATTCTTACTTCTTTGTTCGAGAATGATGAGTTACTGAGCAGAAATGTGAAGCCAGTTCACAAAAGGGTAACAAATTGGGTGTAGAATATTTTTTATCTGCTCTCTGACCTTTTGTGTCTGGGGATGTGACAGAAAGCTGGGACCTCAGCTGGACAGATAGTCAATATTTTTTCTCTATTCTCATTCCTCACCCTTTATACAACCCTTGCCTACAGCTTTCCATCTTTCACCTGGCAGCCATTCTCTGGCTTCTTATTTGTTTTGTTTGCCCACTTATTGTCTCTTCTTTCCCTTTCTCAGCGTATTACCTGACATGTGGTAGGAAGGCACTAAATGCTGAGAGCGTGGAATGAAAGGAGCTATTACGTAATGTGAAGATGATGAAAACAGTGGGAATTAAGAAGGCAAAAAGAAACACAACTTATAAAAATCTTAGCTGACTTGTTTCCTTGAGAAAATATAGGAGTAATGTGTTAATGTTGGGATTGGTGCATCCCTGGAGAACTATTATAAGAAGAAATTCCTCTTGGTGTGTATGTGCAGGCCTGCACAACTTGTAAGTTTGTGAGAAGATATTACAGCAAGCCAATTTTTCATTTGATTAAGCCATTAGAAAAGATTAGAGGTGTCTTTAGTTCAGGGGAGATAAGTTTAACAGGGAGCAGATTTCAGAAACATCTGGGCTGCATGTACAACACCTTTCTGTTCCCTTATCTGTAAATGCAGCTGTTTGTGTTTTTTTTTTTAATAGCAGATTAGAATGATAAGATGGAAACAGCAGGTTTGAAAGCTCCAATTTCTTACATCTCATGCAGGTTTCCTCTCTTGCCTTCCTTTAGGTATATAAATATATGGAGGACCTGGAGTTGTGCTTTTTTCTCATTTCTTAGAGAATATTATCTTTGTAAGTGTCATCATCGGTGATTGAATGTTGCTGTCTGTGCCCTGTGTCTTGAATAAAGTTATCCTTGCTGAGACCCTCCTGCTTGAGATAATTGCCCTTTCTCTTTACTTAGAAATGTGCCTGGGCTGAGGTTACTGCCCAAATGAGGGCACTTGGTGATAAGGAGGGAGTCGTGTGAGTCAGGAGCTCCCTGACTTCCTGCCTTTGCCTCTCTTACTGTTGCAGAGGAGCAGCAGTGCTGGGTGTTAGGTGTCTGTGGTCAGAAATCTGGGGACTGAGCATCTGGTTGCTACGGGGGATATGGGAGGAGGGCAACCAGAATACCATTAGCCTCAAAGGGCCATGTCTGACATGGTCCAGTTTCCGTTGGATGACTACCATGGTGATACAGTTGTCTTAAGGGAAAATTAGGGAAGTGTGTGTAGCCGTTTTCTCTCTTTATTGTTGAGGTGATAGAATCCATATTGGTTTGGTTGGCAACCTGTATCTTAGTTACAGTTTCCAAATGTTGAGCAATGCTACTGGGCTCTTCTCTACTTCCTGTTTAGTCCAGCATGGTGGCATCTAGAAAGAACTGTGGAGCCCACATAGAGGGGATTGTTTATGACTGTGAATAGCATGAATAAAATCAAAGAACTTAGAGCAAATGCGTATGTCATGCTGGCCGTGGCCAGGGTCTCAGATGTACTTTTACTAATTGTTCTTCTCTGTTTTGAAGTGTTGCTACCAGATCCAGAACTGCGTGGTCCTTTGAAAGTCATCTCCTACAAGGTTAAGGCCTTGGCAGTTTGAGGTACCCTGGACAGAATGGCCTCATGACGCAAGCATAGCATTGGAGGATGTTGCCTTCAGAGGAGAGACGTCTTGCCTTTGCATCCTTCTCAGAAACCTGTGTGAACTTTAATGTTGGAACATTTATAGAGTTCTTTTCACAGAGTTAGCATGGGATGTCTCCTTTCTGGATCTGTGACAGTCTTGTCATTAATGTGAGCAGCGGTTGTGTCTTCTTTTTGAATTGCAGTGGACTTTCTTCTTTTTTTTTAACAAAATGAGGTTACATTTTAATACCTGTTATTCAGCAGCCATCTTCTCTTCTGATTGCTATCTGCATAAAAATAAACATCTTACATTGCAATCTGCCCATAATTACATTTCCATATTCACCCTTCCTATGGGCAGCCTATTTTGCTGTTTTCCTTTGTGTGTCAGTCTGGTCCACCTCATTGAAAATAAGATTATCACAATCCTTCACGTTGGTTTTTATCTGGACCTGCAGGTTGAAAATCAACTCATCCCATTGACTGAGGCACATTTGTTCTCACAGTAGAAATGTTCTTGGAATATGGGTTATATTCCTGGAGCCCTTTTGAAGCTCCATCTAATCCATGAAATCCACTTTTTTTTTTTTAAAGATTTATTTTTATTATTTTTTCATTGGAAAGGCGGATATACACAGAGGAGAGACAAAGAGGAAGATCTTCCGTCCGATGATTCACTCCCCAAGTGAGCGCAACGGGCCGATACTATGCTGATCCGAAGCCAGGAGCCTCTTCCGGGTCTCCCACGCGGGTGCAGGTTCCCAAAGCCTTGGGCCGTCCTCGACTGCTTTCCCAGGCCACAGGCAGGGAGCTGGAAGGGAAGCGGCGTTGCCGGGATTAGAACCGGCGCCCATATGGGATCCCGGGCATGCAAGGCGAGGACCTTTAACCACTTGCGCCACCGCGCCAGGCCCCATGAAATCCACTTTTAATTCTAATAACTCAGATAATTTATTGCTGATGTATGGTCTATAGCCTTCAGTGGGGATCCTTAAAATCCCCTTACTGGATTAGAGTAAGACAGAAGCAGAAGACATGTTCCCAGTAGCCAGTGAGATAGAATTGACTAGTTAGGGCAAAGTTTTGGCTGGTGTCACTCACTCCCAGATATAGTGTAGAAGGATCTAGAACTTGTTAAGAACTTGCTCTCTTTCTGGGGAAGGGGCTCCAGGTTACCTCTTGTGACTTCAGGCAGAGCCACGTTTCCATCTGCTAGGCTAGTCTTGCTCCTGAGCATCTGGCACAAATTGGGTGCTGCCTCTTCTGACCCTAGAAAGTGAGTTGCTTGTCGTCAGGGTGGTCTTCCTTATCCAAGATTGAAACTAAACCCATGTCTGAGCAGAATCAAATTGGGATGTTGCAGGATAGACTTCTGATGGTCAATAATTGGATGGAGTGACCTCTGTGAATGTATTCAGTGCTGGTGTGTGTGTGTGTGTGTGTGTGTGTGTTGTCATTGTCTCTAGGTCTCATTTGAAAATGTGGCCCCTGGAGGACTTCTTTTTGTGAACTGTGGTTTCTGTGCCTGCTCATATGCCATCAGCTCTTGCAGTGGGAGGACACAAATCCACTACCATTTCCCACATCATAGTCAGCATTTCTTTTGGGGTTACCCACCTGTCAGATTCCTGCTCCTCGGGAGCGCCTTCTGTTCTCAGTTCAGAGTGGCATTGGGCCATCAGTGGCCATGCCGCTTCTTGCTCCGGTTTTCCTTTCTCACCCTGTTTGCAGTCTTTACAATGACTGCTCAATTAGGCCAGTGCCCCCACAGGCGGAATGCTCCTCCCTGGCATCTTTCTTGTTTTACCATCAAAGAATGTCTTTAGGAACAGTCACTTCTAAACACAGTGAGAGGAGAAGTGGCTCTTCCCCTCCTGTTGGGGTTCTTTTGGTCCTACCCTGCTTCCACACTGGCCTCTGGCTCCAGAAAGCCCAGGCCTCGAGAACTTGCAGGTTTCTCTTCGCCTGCTGAGATAACAGCAGCTTCACTCTTCCTAATAAGTGAATATTTATTGCATTGGAGCCATTAATAAAAATATCATGGCATGTTAACTTTTAATTTTCTCAGATTTATGAGGAACACCAGAAAGAATGTGCTATCTCTGGAATGTGTTGGAGGAAAGAAGTTGGTTTGTCACTGGATTTATTTATTTCAGTGGGAACAGTGCCAGTGCCCTGTGCTATGTGAAATTTGATTTGTTGCAGAACATTTCTTTGTTCCCCAAACTGTACAGGTTTGTTAATGAGTTAATTTATAACCAAGAAGAGGCTTAGATAGTCCCAGTGTAGATATAGCTTCAAAGGGTGACATCAGCTGATAGACATGGTGTAGAGATAGCATCAGAGTGACACTAGTGGAGTGTCGGAATTCCCATTGGACTTCACTTCTTGAGTCTGGAAGAGGTTTGAGAGTGCTTTCATAAGTTCCTTTAATATCTATATTAAAGGAATATATAAATATATATAACATATATATATGTAAAACTGTAGGCATCCTATGTCAAGAGGCATACATGGAGATAAATTAAGTTAAAGAAAAATAAGACCCATTCATTTATAATGGTTGAGTTTTTCTGATTAGTTCCTTTTAGAAACGTCACAGCTTGGAGGCCCACAGCGTGCAGCCTTGCTGGAAGAGGTGCCTAAGGTGGCACGTGGGAAGAATGGCAGGGAGGACTGACGCTGACAGCACTCACTGCTGCTTGTGCAGGGAAAAAAGAAAAAAAAATTTTCTCAAACTGAGAAAACCCATTGATTGCTTTTGTTTTCTGTTTCATGTTTATCTGATAATGAAGAACCGACAGAAATGTTGAAAAAAGAGATCCCACTGGGTATAAAAAAACATTGTGGATTTTGGCTTAGAGTTTTACGTGGAGGCCAGCTACCCACTGACAGGAATTCTCTTAAAACTAAGCACTAGCCACTTTTCCCTGTTCCCGAAGAGGTCATTTTGTTGGGAGTGTTTGGTGCATACATGATTAACTGTAGTAAAATATAACTGTGACAGCAACAAAGATGATTTTGTTTCCCGTTTTTGTTTTGGTTTAATTGGAGAGTGAAAATCCTCTGTGACATACCTGTGGAAACCTGTGCTTTCAAAATACAGCATTTGTTTCCTCAAATCAAGCCATATAGTAGACGCGATAGATAGAAATAGCAGGAAATCTTCACACCTGACCTTCCCGCCTCTCATCAGAGGCCCACATGGTCATGTATCCCTTTCAACTATGTAACCTCTGTTAAACAGAAAATAAAACATTTTCAAAAAGGAAAAAAAAAGGAAAAAAATTCCACAGACATGCACATTCACACATAGATACATATGCAAACACACAAATACACATGTATATTGACCCAGGCATATGTACAGAGCACAATACATGTTCATGAATGTGTGTACACAGCCATGAAGAGGTATATTTGTATCTTTATTTACCTATTTATACACACACACACACAAGCCACGATCAATTACTGTTCAAGCTAGCACACTTTATTAAAAATTATGATAAGACAATGGAGTTTAGCACGGACTCTCCCAATGAGACTGGAATCCACAGCCACATACTTGAATGTCCCTGAGGAAACAAGAAGCCCTGACAAAGATTGGTTACTCTGTGTTGGAAATTTTGCACACACTTTCAAAATTACTTATTTTTTTGAAAGACAGAATTACATGTGCACACGTGTGCACACACACACAAACACACAGAGTTATCTTCCATCTGCTAGTTCACATTCCAGATGACTGGAACAGACAGAGTTAGCACAGGCCAAAGCCAGGAGCCTGGAATTCCATCTAGATCGGCCACATGGCTGAGGGGGTGGAAGGATTTAGTCTGTCTTCTGCAGGGAACTGGATCACAAATGGAGCAGCCAGGAACTGAGTTGGCACCCCCATGGGAAGCCAGAGTTGGAAGGGGCCTCTTAGCTATTCTTGTACCATCTTCATGGGGAGTTTTAGTAAAGACTTCACATCCGTTAGTGGAGTCAGTAGATGCTGAAGCTAATTCTGATGATGTCATCTGCAGAACTGGCAGAATTATTAACAGATTTTCCCAAGAAGTCTTTGTTGTTTGCATGTTTGCATTTTTATGGAGGTAATTTGATTTTTATTAATGTAAGTAGTGGAGAAGTTTGGCAACTGAAGACTCTGCAGACACGCTATTTCTTCTTCTTCATTTACTTTTCTCTTGTTAAAGTCATCACAATGTTGACAGCTGCATAACTCTTCTTAAAGCATTCATAACCTGACAGATATTACAGATATTTGTCATTTTACTTCCAGCAAGTGACAGCTGAAATTAGCTTTTTGCAACATTGGAGGATAGTACGGGTGTAGTGAGTCCAGTCAAATTTGTCTTGCATTTCTTTAATGTAGAAGTGATTTGCAGACTTGTTAAGGACCAAGGACTGCAGGAGGGGGAAGTGGGATCGGTTAAGACTCTATTTCTGGGTTCACTGGGAATTAAACTGGAAGAACAATGTTATCTGAGATGACTGGTAACGCTCAGTGATCGTGTCCCTGGGGGCCACATACTTAGGTTCATGTTCCCATCATTCCCTCCTTACCCTCATTCCCTGTCATACCCTCCTTAAACGGAGTCTGAAGAAGTGTGTCCTGTTCCCAGACATCAGTAGAGGTTTGCAATTGTTTTTGACTTGGAGCCTAAAGCTTTTCTTGTAATTGCCACCCACTGGTCTAACTCTCTGTTGTTTTGGCTGTTAAGTCCTAACCCTCATTTTTCCTTTCTGAAACAGTAAATCAGAAAAGGCTAACAGTTATGGATCAAATATATTTTCTTAGGCATCTCTGTAAGCATCTTTTATTCATTATTTTGCTCCTTTCTGCTAGCCTTAGTGGGTAAGGGTTCTGATGGTGCCTTGTTTGAAGAAATTGAGACCCAAACAAGTTGAAATCACCAGCTAGAGATCCCTGCCACAACTCTGAAGCAGTGAATTGAGATTCTCATCCAGGTCTGAATAAGGGTAGCCCAATGCGTGGTGACATTGTGTGGAGCTGTTCTCGGAGTCTCTTTTCCATCTATTCCTCTCCATTAGTGCATGTGTGGGCTTTATATGAATAGTGGTGTATGTTTCATATTCTGTAACATGACATACATGTGTGGTATTCTGTTATTAGCAAAATGGTCATAAATGTCATCAAGATCACATGCTGTGATTCTGATCAGGTAGTTGTGTTTTATTATTTTGTTCTGTAATGCTCACCTCCTTCACAATAGTTTAAACTCTATCCTTTTTTCCAAGTACTGCACAAGTCCTACTTTTGCTGTGAATTCTGTTTAACTTTTCTTACTCCACAGTAACATCTCCTTGTTGTATGTATGTTATTTAGATGCTTTTATTTGGGAATTCTGGAAAACAAAACAAAATCTCCAATGGTATCACAGATGAAAGAGTTGTTGTTCACCGTTATGGTTAGCTGGGGCTTCAAATGGGGCATACGCCAGAAACTGTCCATCTGACTGGGTGTAGTTGTCGCCTCCCACTTTCCTAGTAGCTCTTCCACAGTGAAGGAGATCTTCCGCACAGTTTGCCCCCATGGAAAGGTGGCAGTGACCAGTTCCCGAGGATCTGGGTGTCCTGGTTCTAGCCCAGCAGAAGACGGGAAATTCAGTTCCTTTGACATGGACACAGAATTCCCTAAATTGTGTTTCATCAGACTGAGAGGTTCAGCTGGGACCTTATCCTTCCTGTCATTAGGAGTGAGTACCACTGTTAGGTTTAGTGGACTAGGCCTCATGTTGAGTTGGGAGACTAGAATACATGGCATATGAGTCACTGGGGAACTTCACAGGGAGGTGGCCACAACTGTCCAGTCCCTGGCTCATTTCATGAGTATGTCATTGGCTACTGAGGTACTTTTGGGTTACAGACTAAATGTCCCTGGGCAACAGGGATAGTGTAAAAATGTTTTTCTTTTAAAAAGGTGTGTACCTCCACCCCAGCTCCTGCACATCCCAGACCTCCTTTGAAATTCTGTATGCTAAGAATGCTGAATTTTATTTTTGGCTAGATATGTTTGTCTTCTAAATTGAAATAGGGTATAGAAGAAAATATGTAGTTGTTCTATATACTGCTATGAAGAAGGGGAGGGAAATAACAGGAAAACAGCAACACTAAAGTCACCACCAGAGAGGGTATTACTCAGAAAGGCCATGTGGTATAGTCTTCAGTTCACTTGCTGGTGGACACCGAGAGAACATGTTGTGGGGAGAAGGTTCCTGTCTTTCCAACATGTTAAATGTGTTGTTCATGAAGTTGGAACTTTGAGATGACTATAGATTTATCATAGGCTGTGCTGCCTGAATGGGAAAGCTGTATTAACCTTTTGTTGATTTGAAGTCATTTTACCTTATGTTCACAAGCCCAATTAACATTATTGATTTGAATCATACTCATCAAGATCAACTTATTTTGTGTTAATTTTCTTCAACACAGAGCTGAAACCAAGCACAGAGGAGTTGAGACAGAATGATTGATTTGACTATGAAAAGCATGTATTGTACCATAATCTCATTTTAATGCTTCAGTAGTCAAGTTGTGCCAAATTGCTTTGGATGAGGCAATTATTTTGGGCTGGGATTCTGCTCAGACCTTATACTGGGTAAGCATTTTCCCTCCAGTACTCTATAAGAAGTCACTGCCTTTGTTCTTGTGCTCGAGGGTCTGCAAATTGGTTATGGTTTAGCTAATGTAGACTAGTGGTTCTGCCCCAAGGGCTCTATGGTGGCTTCATGTCTCCTCTGCGGGTTCTGGTTCCAGGCCCCATGCAGAAGGCACAGAAGCTTCCGGAGTGTGTGCTTCTGATGGTGAATTTCTGGAATCAAAGAGCCAAGCCAAATAGCACAAGCAATGCTGAGGGCCTCTGCTCACATTACACTGCAAGATTTCAGTGGCCTCAGCTAGTCTCAAGGTCAAAATCAGTGGGACTGGGAAGTAAACCACCCACGCTGGGAAGGCCGAAGAGGAGCTATTAGCTAAGTAACACAGTAGCTTTTTCTTGTTCTTCATCTCACTTTCCATAGTTTCAGAAATTTGCAAACTGTGGTCTGAGATTAATACTCGTTTGACTCTTTTAAGGGACAAAGAGACCACATAATTTTTATTGTAATAGACTATTAGTATTCTATTTTTGTTAGCCACTAATTTTTATTGTGTCTAATTTACAAATTAAACTTTGCCATTGGTATGTATATATGGGAAAATACAGAATAAAATGTTACTGCAGAAAGTCTGAAAAATTGAATTGAAAAGTAAGTTTAATTTGGTGTGAACAGTTGGAGATCCACTCTCCTCAGAGAGGGAGTCTTCAGAAAGCTCATAGAAAATACATATTGTGTAAAAATGATTCATGGATTTCAAAATTTATTTTGCATCCAATACAGTTATCTTTCACTTACAGTTTTCATGAATGTTTCGAAGTTCTGTTGTAGGGATGTTTTGGTAGTGATGGTGGTCCTGGGCATCCACCTTGGGAGAGGGAGTCTTGGAATGTCTCCCCTTCTATGACCTGGTACATGGCCAACTCAGTGTAGCATCAGTTCTGCCAAGACTGCCCTGTAAATGTGGACAAATCAAAGTCCAGGAGAAATGGAGGACATGGCTGGAGTAGAGGATACATTTCTGTTCCTATTCAGAAGTCATATGACACATGCAAAGCGAATTAGTTTGGGTCTTAGATCCTTAGAACTCCTAAGGCAGAAGCCTTGGACAAGAAACTTTTATGACATGAAGGTGTCAGGTGGGTTTTTGGACCCACATTAGGAGAACAGGCCTCTGAATTGCACCTAGGATTAATTTTGTAGAAATAATTGTTACTGTAAATTGTGCACTCCGTGAACAAAAAAGAAGCATCCTGTTTCCTCTCGGGTCCTACAGAACTTGACACATGCTGGACCCTCAGTAAGCCTTGAAAGAATGAATTCATAATGATTGGCAATCTTCTTTAGTTGAGCTATTAAAGCAGAGATGCATGGTGGAATGTAAATATGGGGCAAAACTCCTAGACAGTTAAAGCAACAACTTGAAAAATGTAGGTGTGTGCTTGTGTGTCTGTGACACAATACAAATATATACGTGTGTGTGAGTAGATTAAATTATTTTATTTTGAAAGTTTATTTGTTTGTAAGTAAAGGCAGAGTTACATACAGAGAGAGAGAAAGCTCCATCCACTGGTTCACTCCCCAGGTGGCTGCCGTGACTGGAGCTGGGCTGATCTGAAGCCAGGAGCCAGGAGCCTCTTCCAAGTTTTCCATGTCGGTGCAGAAGCCATCCTTTGCTCTTAAGCACTTTAACAGGGAGCTGGATCAGAAGTGGAGCAATCCCTAAACGGGATTGCTGGCATTGCAGGCGACAGCTTTACATGCTATGCTACAGTGCCAGCCCTTGTGTGTGTATCTTTATTTGTACTATAGCTAGATACTGAGTATTATTCAATACCAGGGATTTTCATGAAATAAAGGCATAGAAATCAAAATATTTTTGCACCTTTTCAATTGTCCTTGTCACTATGTCATGTACTATATATTGCTTTGTAAGAATGGTCATGGAAACCAGAATCTCCACAGTCCTTGCTCCCAGAAAGAGTTGGGCTGGGCATTCACCCGCAGGGCTGTCTGCAGTTCAAGCACTCTGGCCTGGAGCTGCCTCTTTGAAAGTGGGTGGTGAATTTTTCTTTTCTTCTTTGCAAGGACCTTCCGTTTACCTTGAGCCTGACTGTTTGACTCAGTGCAGCATCAATTCCATGGGGACTGGTCTTTTAACAGTGGACACATGGAACTTAAGGAAAAATGGAGCACACAGCTAGGGTAGACCACTTTCCCTTTCCATTTGAAATTAATGTTCACTGTAGAAAAAACATAAAGCATAGCCATCCCCAGGGACTTGCCTGACATTTTAAAACTTTCATCTGCTTTAATTCACGACATCTGAGGTGGGGATTTACAGGTTGCTGAGCCCTGGTGGCTATTTGGCTGCCAGGTGCATTGTGGGCTGAGCTTCTGGCAGACCCAAACAAATTACACAGCTTCTTTAGCTCCCTCCACAAACAGTAATGAGCCTATTCAGATTTTATCTGTAATTTTACTTTCTTGTTGAGCAGTGTTAATAATATTGTTGTAAACCAGGCCAAGGCAGTACTCACCGAATCTTCTAGGCTTGAGCGCTAGGATAGATAGCTGTTCTCAGAACACAAAAGGGAAGCGTGTAGATGGTTGCCTCGGAAGTCAGATGTGCTGCCTGGATGAGAGTCATGTTAATATCACATTGCGCAGATTTGGCAAGGGCTTTAAGAGTCCTGTATTTCAAGTTGGTTTTTGTAGAAGCTTGCTACAGAACTGGGCAGGATTAATCATGGTTGAGATATATCATGCATAGTACAGTATTAAATTCTAGCAATGGAATGATGCAAAACCGGTTCATAGCCGTGTAAGAACATTGCGTGCTAGAGTAATCTTAGAGAAATACTGTATATCCAAATTAATGGAGAAGAAAATGTCTTGCCCCCTGTTTTTAAGTGTCAGACAAGGCTCCTGAGGGGTGTTTGTGTGTCCCCCTTTATCCAGTGCGATAGCTGGCCAGGGCGAATCTGGTGTCTTTGATGAGTTTATTAACATCATGTACTTGTACATAAGGAGAGGGCCTGCTCTGAGTCTGCGTGGCTGGGTCGCCTTCATTCTTGAAATATTTATTTGATAAATATTAATAGCTAACCATGGTGCTTGTTCAGTAGGGTCACAAAGTGCTGTGACTGCACGCTTCACCTCACGGAGGTGCCTATGACCTGATTTGTATTCTGCAGGAAGTTCGTGGTGATTATGAAGTCTCCAGAATTTTATAGATTTTTGTAGGGTAGACATACAGAGAGGGAGAGACAGAGATCTCCCATCTGCTGGTTCACTCTGCAAATGGCTGCAACAGCTGATGCCTGGCCAGGCCAAAGCCAGGAGAAAGTAACTCCATCTGTTCCCTACATGGATGCAGGGACCCAAGCACTTGAGCCATCTTCTGCTGCTTTCCTGGGTGTGTTTGCAGGGAGCTGGATCAAAAGTGGAGCAACTGGGATTCAAACCAGTGCTCATATGCTAATGGCAACATCCCAGGCTGTGCCGCAGGGTTATTCTGTGCCATGATGCCAGCTGTGAGATGCCTGCAGTTTTGAGCGGACTCTGGAAATATCTTTAAAGATTCACTCTGGTATTACCTGTGTTCCAGAGGGAGGAACACTTGTTGAGTTACTTTACTGAATAAAGATGAAGTATACATTGACAATACTTGAGGAATCATCAAAGTCATCTCCATGTTTGCAAACAGCTTCCCCTCCAGTGACAGAAAAGGTAAAATCAATTCGCATAAGGGCTGTGAAATCAGTCAGAAAACTTTCTCAGTTAGTAGAATCTGTGGTTTGAGTTAGTGGATCTTTCTTCCACCAGGGTTGTTGACACATGGTAGGTGAGATTGAAACTCTGGCTGCCTGCTTTTCCCATTACCCGTCTTCGTCCACGCCTCTCATCATGGAGGCCAGCTTGTGATCTCATGGTGGGAAATGAATAGGTGTCAGGAAATTCTTACCATGGCCTTTAGACTCGGCCTACTGCCCTGAGCGTCCCAAGGACGCAGTGGCCTCCCCTCGTCTGTCAGCCTGGACCAAGTTTGCTTTCAACTCCCTGTTACAGTTTCAAGTGTCACATTTCACTTGTTTCATTTGAGATGAAGCCTTTCCCACGGGCTTCTGATCCTGCCACAGGAAGATGCAAGAGAAGAGAGTGCCAAAGGTAAATTGTCTGCAGGATGATGAACCACCGTGCCTGCCACAGACACACCCATCAGCGTTTCAGCCTGATGCCTCCAGGCTTCTCAGCTGGACCAGCAGTAGCCTGCGCCAAAGGGAGTGATCTCTTTGATCCCAGGAAGAGAAAACCTTGCCCACTTGTTCCCAATTTGTTCCTCATTACTGTGCATAAATGTGGTCAGGCTTCTGTGTTTCTTAACATGCCCTCTCCTTATTTACATAATAAACTGCTACCAAACACTAGCAGTTATTTCTTTTTTCAGTTTTCAAATTGGATTTTTCCTCCATCTGGTAGTTAAATGAATCACTTACATTTAACTTTACAGTCTTTGTGAGTGCAGATAATACAGATACTGATTTTTCAGACATAAAGCTAGTGCAATCAGTCCCTGCTTCTAGGATTGTTACTGTGTATGCAGTAACCAGTAACCCCAGTGCATGGGTTCAGGCGTTTTAGCTTCAGACCTCCAGGGTGCACCTTATCATGTTCAGAAGTGTTGGAGCACAGGCGTTTGTTTTGCTTGAGAATTTCCAGTTTCGCAGGGTTTCCTTGGCACATGTGGCATGTTCCCTTTCATATGGTGGGAAACATGGGTATTGCCATTTGGGGCCAGAGGTCAAAATATGACAGGATATCTGTACAGTGTGGAGGGAAACCCTCTCAGAGAAAAAAGGCCAAGGCGAGATTTCAAAGTGGTCCTGTCCATCTGCCCATCAGTAATCAGTTTGTCAACTGTTTGTCTGTCCATCCATCCACCCAGAGAAACCAGTACTATATGGCTTCTGATTTCAAGGAGTTTGGAGTCCAGGAGACAAAGACATACATAACTAATCCTGGCTTCCTGCCCTAAGGATGGGAACACATAGAGTGGCTTTGGATAGCTTTACTGTGTGAGGGTACCTGCAGCTGATTGTTGTCCTGGTGCTGTAGGTGCATAAGTTTAATCTTCATAGCCAAGAGATGGGGTGGAGCCCATTTTTGTTGCTGCGGTGCGGATGAGGATTTGAAGAAACCCAGAGGTGAAGAAATTTGTTCAAGATCACACAGCAATGCAGTGGGTGAGATGGGGTTTGACCATGAGTGAGCTCAAGATTGGCAGAGAGACGTTTGGAGCCAACAAAACACAGGGCAGAGAAGTGTGAAAGAGGTGGCAGTGTGGGGAGAGCATGAGCCAATGGGTATGAAGTGATGCCTGGAACCTGCCCTGAGTCCTCCTGTTGTCTTTGCTGCCTGTTGTATCCATGTTTGTCCTGCAAGTGGCAGCTTCTGTGTGCTGCTTTCTCAGAGAATCCCTCCCCAAATTCCTACACTAAATAAAAGACTCTTATTTCAGTTTTCCTTGTGGCATGTACTTGTTTATTTGTGAGACCTGTTTAATAGCTCTTTTCTAGTCATTGTGGGAAATTTTGAAGAATGAGCCTCTTCTGTGGGCTTAGGAAAGGACGCAGGGGTGGGTGGCTAGCGGTCAGGATGCCCACTTTTCAGATTGGAGTGGCTGGGGTCAGTGCCAGCTCTGGTCCCTGACTTAAGCTTCCTGTGCAGTGATGATGCCTTACCTAAGTGGAGCCTGCCACCCTCATAGGAGACTTGGGTTGTGTTACCAACATTGGCTCTGGCCATTGCGGGCATCCGGGAAGTGAATCAGTAAAGATCCATGTCCCCCCTATTTGTCTTTCTCTGCCACCCCTAAAAAAAAGTCCATGGATGAAGAGAATTGTCAAATATGTTTATCTTTGAGGGAAAGTGTGTCATTGTTTACTTGATAGCCATTTCCATGAACTTTTTGAAGTACTCTCACATCTTCACCCTATAATTACAGGGTTCAGTGATGGGCACATAGTAGGCTGTTGGCCAGGTGGCACAGCCAGTTTAAAGTTAGAGTCGTTGCACATGCAGCAGCAGTGTGATGATCACCTACTCTATGCCCAGAGCGCAGAAGGCACATGGTTCTTGTCCTCCTGTGGCTTCCTGCCAGTCGGGGTCAGGCAGGGCTTTGTTCCACCCACACAAGCACATAATGGATAAACAAGGTCTTAGGAATATGCTTTGGGACAGGGTCACACTCTGGATTTTGTATCCCAGGGTGACCCAAGGTCTTCAGCAAGGTTGCTTCAAGCTGGGATCACAGGAGGAGCGGCAGAAGTGTTGGAAGAGTCCAGCTCAAGCATGATCTGCCGAGATCTCTCCCGTCTCTGTGGGCTCTGTTGTCTACTCTGTAACTGAAATCTGTCCTCTTGTAGCAAGAGGTGATACCTACCACATCTGGATGCAGCTACTCTTATCATGCAAATTCTCATTCATAATATTCAGTCTGAAAATGTGGGTGCACTGGGATGAATTATGAAAGGTCTGCCTCTCCCCACCCAGTTTGGATGATATGCTTTTTGTTTGAGTAGCATTACTCACCTGCCAGCAGGCCTTTGTGTTTGGCTGCCAGAGACCATTGCGGGTGTTGTCTGCCTGTTTGCCTCTGTGGTGGGAGAGGGCAGGATGGCAGGGGAGAACCCCAAGAAGCTGCACTGACTTCCCCCCTCTGTCTTGCCCGACATCAAGACTGGGGAATTCTTCTGTGGTACATTCATTTTGTAGCTAGTGGTTGTTGCTTTAACTCCAGCCCTGGACTCTGGTTCCCAGCCTAATTGAGCTTGGGTGTAGGTATACCATGTGCTGGATTTACCTTGTCTTGTTCAGGAGTGTGGAGCTACTTGTTCCTTTGACATGCCGCAGGAATTTGTCCTGGGTTGTGCCCAGCACTCCTGTCGTCTGAGTGGCACAGAGGAATGTTTTTCTAGAACATAGCATGTTGGCTGCTGCAATTCTGATTTAGAAAAACAGCCTTGCTTGGAGAGAAACATTAATTAGATGCAAAGAGAGACTTATTTCATCCTTTGAGTGGGGTGAGTGGAGAGTGAGGGAGGGAAAAAAGTACCACAAATAAATTATCTCCTATTTGTGCAATGTTTTATGCTTGTCAGCTGTCTGTTGTCAGAGAGCCACCATGGAGCTAAATACTTGTGACACTTCGCCCAATCAAGGTAGAGCGAAAGGATGTTATGAGAGTCTCTTTGTGACAACCTGTGCTAGTTTGCATTAGCTTAACCAATAGCTTTTTCCTCTGAGCTAGGAGAAATTTGTTAAATTAATTCAGTTGCAATTAGCAGATTTATGGGAAAGTACCCTGTTATCCTTTAATTGGAGAGCATAAAACTACAAACTGAATCCGCTAGTTCTATTTGTGTAATAGGCAATCTATCTACGACAAGATTTGATCGATGGAGTCGTATGATGCCCTTGCCTTGTTTTATATTGGCTGTCAGCGCTTAACTGGGACTGAAGTATCTGGGTAACAAAAATTGATATAATGACTTAATGCGCCTTATTCTCTTTGAGCTACATCAGTTTAGAGCACTTCTGAGAGAAAAATGTCTGGAAAATATCAGGGAGTCATTTATCAACCAGTTTTCATTAGCATACTGCCTAGCTCTGGCAAGGATTTGAATAAAAAAAAAAGCAGGATGGTACAATTTATTTCAGGCCCCATATTTCTTGGATGAAAGGAGACCTCGAATAAAAGGAAAATACAGGAAGATGCCTTTTCTGCCCATTTTTCCCTTAACTAAAATCCCTACCCCTACAGCTTTCTTGTTGGTTTGGATTTTTGCTGCTAATCATGTTCTAGGGAACCTATCTCTGGGGAAAAAAAAATTAATGAAGTCGTGTAGAGTGCATGGTGGTTACCGTACATACGGGGAAAGCAAAATGCTTAACAATAACAACAACGAATCCCGCCCAGGTGTGTGGAAGGTCTGTGTGGATCTGTCTGTGTATGCACAACTCTGCATGCGTGGTTGGGCGTTGACATTCCACAGCTGAACAGTGAGCAGGGAGAGAAGTTCTGTGCGTAAGTGGGTGTTTTGTAGCATTAAAGGGATTTGAGAAAGTTAAGATGCAGCGTTTTTAGCTCTCAGGAATTGGATCTGAGGGGAAATAGAAACAGATCAAAATGTTTGCATAGTGGGCAAAATGCGTTGGTAGATGGAGTTATTTGTCCTAGCCACCGTCGGATGCGAACCACAAGAGCTAATACTAACTGAAAGGCAGTTGTATGGGAGTGAGTCCTTTTCTGCATGAAATTTTTATGCACCAGTCAGCCTGCATACAGTGAGCCTAATGTATAAAATAAATTGGTGCATAAATCAGATTAAGAGCAGCGTGTTGCCAGCTTTCGCATTTGCACACAGGAATTCAATACGGATATGGTGGAATTCCCATTTTTAATCTCTAATGGAGTTTGGGGAATCTCTCAGGTAGACTATTCACGCAGGAATGTTTTGTTCACTTATGCCCACCCACTCTGCTCCCCAAATGACAACAAGAGCAGTTGTCTCAGGTAACAGTGAGAGCAGCTGCATGTGGAGGGTAGTGGCAGTATTGAAGATAATATTGCAACCCTGTCTATAGCTCCTAATTATGTTGAGGAATTGGTGTGCCAATCGATCGTGATTTATGGTGGGGAGAGGCAAGTGTGCATTGCTCACATCGATCTGCATGTAAATTCCGTGACATAATAAGAAGTTATTACCAATGACAGTCACTGTGTGACTGCTCATTCCTCGGCCTGTCCTTCTGTCAGCAAGAGCCACTGTGTGTGTGACTTTTCTGGCCGTGGGCTTGCTCCCTCTTCCTTTTCCCCCGCCACACCCACTCCACTAGCCCATGGTAAGTCTCCTGCCTGAGAAATGGCTGGCAGTTAGGTAAGAGCCGAAGTCACACACTGGACAGCTACTAGCCACGCACCTCCTGCCCTGGCCCACCATGCCCAAGGAGGCAGGAAGTGTGCCTGGCTTTCCTAAAGTGGAAAGTGTCCTATAGCTGCTTAACTCTGGGTTTAACATAATATCAAAGTTATTTTCTTAAAATATACCAAAGTTCTGAACATCATTTCCTCCATGGCCTTAGATAACAAATTGTGCAGCTAGTGATTAAACTACATTTGATTTTCTTTTATTCCCTTCTTTTATTCATGCCTTTTCAGATTTTACAGATTAAAAACAAACACACACCCAAACAAATAAACAAAAACCAACCAGATTTTAGGCTTCTTAACTCTCCCACAGGCTTGTACGCATGCATCAGGAGTTTCAGGGTATTTTCACCTTGAAGCTTTCTTCCTTCTGTTAGTTCTCCTTCACCCGTTTCTCCCTTGGCAAGGCCTTACAAACTCCCCCTCTACGGCCGTGCCTCGCTCCTCTCCCCTTTCATCAACATTGCCCACTGATCTGCAGCATTTCCAGTTCCTCACATTCAGGGGCAGGCTCTCTCTTCCCTGGCTTTCTAGGGCCACGGCTCTCTGTTCCAGACTGAAATACTGCATTACTTGCGACGAGCAGCTCTTGTTTAAAGCATTCTGTCATGTTCCTCTCTGGCCTGGGTTTTTTCCTCCTTCGAGTTTCCTGCATCAGGAGTTGATTCTGTAAACCAGATGTCGCTGACATGTGACTGGCCCATGCTGGTACACCGCTTGGACCTCATTCCCCTTTTACTGGAGGTGGTCATGACTGTGAGCAGCAGAACCCTGGAGAGGTTGGTGGAGTAACGAGCACAGGCCTTGGAAAAATAGTCCTTGGCCCCAGACTTACGGGACCTGCACTAACTTGAGTCTGTTTACTGTGGACAATAGTTAGAGTGGTGGTGCTGGTAGCACTAGTGGCAGTAGTAGTAGTGTTCACACTACTGATTGTTGATTGCATCGGTTAGGCTTGGTTGAGTTGTACTCATAAGCCCCCAAATGTCAAGGGTGAAAAACAGTACAGATCTGTTTCTCACTCACAGGCTTCATGTTGTATGGTGTGACGCGACAGAGACTGATTGCTTTAGTCACCTAGGGACTCAGGATGACAGAACAGCTAGTACTGAGGGAGCTGCTGGCTCCGGAGCCCCAGGGACGGAGGAGGGGGTTCTGCAGACTTGAGGGTTGTCCCATTTCGCAGGCTGAACTCACTGAGAGGCTCCCTTCTCAACCTCTGGCTTAGAAGCACAGAACTAAAAGCCTGAGGAAGTGCTCTCATGACTGCCAGTCGGCCATCTGCAAAAGAAAAGCCTTTTCTGAAGGTAACACAGCATCCGTGGCCTTAGCACAAAGGTTGGTGCTGACTGAAGAGGACCTGCTAGAACTAAGCGGGAGAGCTCTAAGGGTGAAAACCCGGCTCAACTCACTCTTTGAAGGAAGAGGAAACAAAGATTCAGAAAGGGGAAGTCATTTCTGCCATGTTGGAGAGGAGCAAATGGAAGTGCAAACTCAAAATTCTTGACTAGTACTCAATGTGATTTTTTTTCCCTGTTGTTGTTATTCTGGCCCTCTGCGCTCTGATCCCTGCAGCCTGTGTTTGTCATGCATGTTCTGTGAAGCCTGTGCGTGTTGGCCATGACCGTGCTCTCTGACCCGCAGCTTGCTCCTAGACCTCAATGCTCACTTGTTTCATGGAGGTCAGCTTTTCCAGGCCCTCCGGGTTTCTTGCCTTCCCCCTTCTGGATGTTGATGATATTCCCCCACCCTGATATCATTTTCTTGCTGAGAGGCTGGTATCTAATTTCAGGCACTGGCATCGGAATGCTTCTGTGGAGTTTTCTAGCCTGACATGCAGTGTATGGGATGGCAAAGAGGCAGGGGGGCAGTGTTCACAGAGTTGCTTAGAGAGGGTAACCTCAGCAGAATCTACACCGAAAGTTTATTGATTGATTATTTTCCTTTTATTTTTTTAAAAAAATATTTTATTTATGTGAAAGTCAGAGTTACATAGAATGAGGAAGAGATGTCTTTCATCTGCTGTTCCCTCAATGCCCATGGCTGGGCCAGGCTGAAAAGCCAGGAGCCAGGAGCTTCCTCTGGGTCTGCCACATAGGTGCAGGAGACCATGCACTTGAGCCGTCCTCTGCTTTGCCAGGTCACAAACATAGAGCTGGATTGGAAATGGAGCATCTGGGTCTTGAATCCATGCCCATATGTGACCATGGTTTGCAAGCATTTGATGCCTATTATTGCCAAAATGCCGTCTCTGCATGTCTGTGTATTTGTGTGTAATGTTTACTCCTGTTTTGAGAGGAAATGGTAACACAGTGGGGATGATTTGATATTCTGTCTGTTTTAGTGAAGTCAGAGGACAGTTTTGCTTTATATTTTTACTTGTTCATTTGTAAACTCATTCAAGTTTCTGCTTCAGACATTAGGGGAAAGGAAACAGACCCAAGTTTTTAGATGGAGACAGAAAACCTTGTGACACTTGGTAACAGAGAGGGTTGTGTTTGGCAGAAGATTTTCATTGTGGACTTGGGGAAACATTCACATTATGAAAGTGTTAGTTGTTCACTGATGATGACTGATGGGCACTTGCAGACATGCACTTTTTTCACCCAAAGATTTAGTTATGATTTTTTATTGGAAAATGAGATTTACAGAGAAAAGGAGGTATGTAGAGTAAAATCTTCCATCTGCTAGATCACTGCCCAGGTGGCCACAACATCCAGAGCTGAGCCAACCCAAAGCCAGGAGCCAGGAGCTTCTTCTAGGTTTCCCATGCAGGTGCAGGGTCCCAAGGCCTTAGGTCATCCTCTAATAATATCATAGGACACAAGCAGGGAGCTGGATGGGAAGTGGATACTAACCGGTGCCCATGTGGGATTCTGGTGCATGCAAGGTTAGGATTTAACCACTAGGCTACTGTGCTGGGCCCAGACACACACATTTGTGAGCATGGAATGTGTCACAATGCAGAGCCAGGGGTTTCAATGTTTGATTTTTATTTTGCAGACATGACAGAGGATACTGTTGAATGAATCTTGCCAACACTTTTTATTCATTTGAATGAGAGAGAAAGCGCGTGCGCGCGCACACACACACACACACCCCACACTCATAGAGATCTTTCAACCACTGGCTTAATTCCTGAATACCAGCAGCGACTTGGCCTGGGTCAGGTTGAAGCCAGGAACCTGGATCCCCCATCTGCAGGAATCCAGGTACTTGGACCATCGCTTGCTATCTTCCGGGGTGTGTATTAGCAGGAAGCTGGACTATGAAGTAGAGCTGGGACTTGAGCCCACTCACTCAGATCCTGAAGTGGGCACATCAAGAGGATCGTGTCACTCTGCCTTTCAGGTGTCTGACTTGTGTGTGACCCTCACGTTCTATTTGAAACCGGAAATGAAAGATATTCTTCATGAGGTACCCATTGAATGTCAGGTGTGTGATTTTAACATGCTGCCTCTCAAGTGTGTTCTTTGTGAGTGTGTACGCGTCTCTCATTTGTTTCATAAACATCTGATTTTAAATATCGATTGCGTGGACAGCCTCCAAGTGCTCACATTTGCTTACTGCATGTTGGTTGCCGTCCTAAGTGCTTTGCTTTATATTGATGGTCTCACCCACCCCGTCACCCACTGGAGTACACACTCTTATCCCCAATTTGATGATGGGGAAAAAAAACTCAACTACAGAGTCTAATAGGGTCTATTTGCATGAGGTCCTGTCTCCGGGGAGTAATGGAGTGAAGGTTCAAATCCACGCAGTGTGGCCATGGGCTGGTATTTGAACTTCTGCCTTCCTCACTTTTCCTACCCTGTCGGTGAGGGAGGCGGCGCAGAACAGGGGTCCCTCATCCAGGCACACAGCCTGAGGATTGGGTCCAACTTGGGCTCTGAGGCCTGCTCTGTGCAACCCCCTTAGCTTCTCCTGACTTTGGAGCAAATAAACCTTCCTGTGAGGCAAGTTCCAGGAAAACATGCATGATAAAAAAAGTTATCCATGCTTTTCCGTTTTTTGGTAGCGGAGAAATCTTAGTGTTTTTAATATGTTGATAATGTTATTTATTTGAAAGACAGAAAAAGAGAGATCCCGTCTGTGCTGCTTTTCCAGATTCCCTACCTACAACACTAGGGGGTGGCTTACGCTGGAGTCAGGGGTCAGGGGCAGGGACTCAGGCTAGACCCCCTAAGAGGGTGGTTAGAACTCGAGGTGCTGCCTCCCCGCGTATACGTTAGAGGGAAGCACTGGCACTGAGAGGGCAGCTAGAACGCACACCCAGTTATCCCATTGTGGAATTTAGGGAGCCCAGCTCTGTGCCAAATGCTAGCCCCTAAATTTGTGTTTTAATTCCATTTTTTCCACACAGAACTTTTTGAAGTACTGTCACATACTCAGATATTAGAACCATGGGCATGCTTGAAAGCAGCGATAGAATTCTGTTTCTGATTTTTATCATCTAAAGGGGAAAAAGTTGTAAGCTGAATCCATATTTGGACTGAAATTGTACCGCTAGCCTCTGTTGGCATCAGTGTCTTCTTGAGAGTTCTGCTGATCGTGGGTACTGGGACTTCTCCATTAATAGTGGCCTATAGTGGAGCGTCTCCTCTTTTTTTTTGTCTTACAGCATTTTGTGTATTTTCTTGCAGTTTTTGGCTATAGAACAAAAGCCACAGAATTTATTTTGTTTAAAAAAATTTCTAGGTAACTGAATCTTTGTGGTACTTGCTTATGTATTAAGGAGGTTGAATGCAAAAATCTTTGGTTTCAACAGAGGCTCCATAATTATGTTGTAAAAATTTGCATTTCAGTGTTTTTATTAGTATAAACTGAACTCCCCAGTTTTTTAATTCTAAGGAATTTTAATTTTAAAAATTTAATTATAAAATTTAAGGTTTTAATTTTTTTTAAAGATTTACTGCTTATTTGGAAGTCAGAGTTATAGAGAAAGGAAATGGAGACAGATATTGTTCGTCTTTGTTGGTCTGCTCCCTGAATGTCTGCAGTCACTGGGACTAGGCCTGCTGAAACCATTTGCCTAGAATTTCATCTGCTGCCCACTAGTAGTATAATTTTGAATAAGTTTGATCAAAATGCATTTGAGAAAAATGCTTTATAAACAAAAAAAGCATGCTATGGAGAAAAGAAAAGCACAAATTGGGAAGGGTCTCTGTGATTATGTTAGCATGGCACGGGCAGTTATCTAGGGGTGAGACTCGTGAGGACATACCTGTTTGCATAGTTTAAATTTTTAACTGGAGTTTTATTTTTAGTTTTAAAGGTTTATTGGTTTAGTTGAAAGAGTTAGAGAAAGGGGGAGACAGCAAGAGACAGCGAGAGACAGCGAGAGAGAGAGAGAGAGAGAGAAAGAGAGATTCCATGCACTGATCCACTCCCCAAATGGCCACAACAACCATGCCTGAGACAGAACAAAGCCAGGAGTTGGGAGTTTGCTTTAGGTCCCATGTGGGTGTCAGGGGCCTAGGTATTTGGGCCATCCCATGTTCCTTTCCCATGCTGGCATCCCAGGTATGGCTTTTTTCTGCTGCTCCAGAATATTGGCCAAGGAACAGAACCCTTATAGTCATTAAAATACATCTATACAGGATTGCCCTTGTGGCATAGCACAGAAAGCCACTATTTTCAATGCCAGCATCCCATATGGGTACCAGCTCACGGCCCAGTTACTCCACTTCCTGTTCAGGTCCCTGCTAATGGCCTGGGAAAGCAGCAGAAGATGGTTCAAGTCTTGTACCCGCAGGGGAGACCTGGAAGAAGCTCCTGGTTCCTGGTTCCTGGTTTGGCCTGGTAGCCCTGATCATTGTGGCCACTTGAAGAGTGAACCAGAAAACAGAAGATGTCTCTCTCTCTTTCTACCGCTCCTCTCCATGTAGCTCTTTCACTCTTTGGAGTGGAATGCCTCAGTTTCACTTATAGGAAGTGAGAATTATAATAAGAGTAGCACAACAGTATAGTGAAAACTACAAGATTTCTACATTGAGTGTATTGGCTTGAGGTGCTAGGGGAGGGGTATGACATTGGAGGTGGTTGTGGTGGCCTGGACTGTGGCTTCCCTTGTGAGGGGCTTTCACTGTGTCCTCAGTGCCTGCTATGAGGATAGAATTTCTTTGTACCCAAACTTTTAGTGTCAATAGCCCTGCAAATGACCCTCTCTGAGAGGTCACTATACCATGCCAGACACATGGTAAGGGCTCAGTTGCTATTTCCCAGATGAATGAACAACCTAAGAAATTAATTACTAATTTGTGAGGTACTGGACGTCCCCGCTCCTCACCTTATTCCCCTTCCCTACAGACTATCCCCACTGTCCCCACCCCAACCCTGATAACACACTGGTGGGTGGTCTCTTGCCAGATGCTTGCCATGGCTGGGGCTGGGCTGGGTCAAAGCTGGCAACTCCATCTGGATCTCCCATGCTGGGGGCAGGGACCCAAGTACTTGAGTCGCTATCTCCCGGGGTACTGGGGTACTGGAGCTTGAAGCCAGGACCTTCAGTATGAGATGCAGGTACTGTAAATGCTCATGTGCCTCTCCTGGGGGCTTTGACTAGAGAAGGTGCTGTGCTTGCAGACCGGGCACCCAGTAGGTATGCTGGTGGGGTTGGGCTTGCTCTGAGATACTGGACCCAGACTCGGGGCTGTGACCTAAATGGGGGTGTGAGGCCCCATCCTTTGGTCTGCTTTGATGCAGCCAACGAAGGCCCATGTCTGTGTGTAGGAAGAGAAAGAGGAAGAGGCATCAATCAGCTTTTCAAAAAGAAACCAAAAGGGGACAAATAGGCAGATTCCTTGATGGCAAGCAGTCCTGGAAATGACGAGGTGGGAATGCTTCGTGCCATATTTTGGCTGTGTGAAAGTGAATCTGAAATGCCAGGCAGGCAGTTCATGTGGCAGCCCCCTTGCTCCTGTTCACAGCTTTGGACTGCCTAAGACATCTCCATATGGGTTGTGGTCCTGGTTTACTTGAGTGGGTGCGTGTGTGTGTGTGTCTAATTGTTGACCTTGGAGTGAGAAGAACGGTTGTGAGGTGATAGAAATGAACACTCAACTGCCTCGTAAGTTCAGAAAGAGTTCCAGGGCTGTAGGTATCAGGCCAGTCATCTGAAATGTAAATAGCTCCTGAAATTCCCATTTTAGAGCAGATTTCACCTGCAACTGGCTGTTCTATCTTCCTGAAAAATGCATACACCCTAGTGAGGGAATAAACACATCATTACACTTTCATGACAGATAAGCTCTGCTCTGTTCGGGTGTAAACTCATTTTTCTTGGGTTGACCTTTAAATAGTATTGTGCTATTGTATGGGATTTAAATCAATAATTTTGTCAAAGCAAAATATACTGCAGGGTTTTTTCTTTTTTCTCTTTTTTTTTCTTTATCATTTAAACAGTTATGTAAACTCTCCAGGCGTAATGGATCTCAACGTGCTTTTCCCAGGAAGGCCAAAAGGGGAGATGTGGGGGGAGGGCAGAGGGGTGAGCATCTTATAAAAAACACGCTAAGCAGCAGCAGTGAAGCAGAAGGTGGGGGGTATCCGGCTGCAGAGAGGATGTGCACCCCGGATTCCCAGCCATGGGCCTGAAGGTGCTGGTGTGGGCTGTTGTGAGAGGTGTCACAGCTTCCCTGTGTTCCTGTGGTAGAACAGCAGAGTCCCAGGTGTGAGGAGGTTAAAATGCGAAGGACCCAGTAGTTATGCAGCTGCAATAATGAGTTTCCTTCTACTTACCATGGATTTGTGTGATATACAGCTTGCAATTAAGCATGGCTTGGTGATTCAGTGATGAATGTATATACGGCTCCTGAAGGAGGCAAGCCGCCCGCCCATCACAGGCTTCATGATGTTTACAGCTGGGTACCTATTAACAGGAAGATGGAAAGGGCCATTTACAATTCAGTAACCTTTATGACAGTGAACTCTTTAATCAGCATTTTATTTCCTTTGTAACACTTTAGTCATCTACAAATGTCAGAATAAAATAGGGCCATGAAATATTTAGGATCGGCATGTGGAAATTGACTTCCCTTGATTTAAGCTGCTATGTCTTTTCATTTTGTTGTTTTGGGAGCTTTTACTTTTATTGAAAGACAATTTATAACTAAATGCTCCCAACAGTGACTGGCATTAGGGTAGGAGAAATTTCACAGAGCCAAGTTCTGGTTCTATAAAATGTGTTGATGCTTGCTATATTGGGTAATAAGTTATTCAAATAAAAACATTAGCAAAGGGTTTGCATTTCAGAGCAGTATTTAGTGGAGGTGCAGGATGCTGTAGAGTTTATGACAAAATACCCTGGCATATTTTAGAAAGGTAATTAAGTATGAAGTACATCTATAATAATTTAAGTCAGTTATAGTGTGTACCTGAAATATGCATTATTGTCTCACATTATTTTCTTAGTGGGATTCTGGGACTTGTTCAATTCAACAATAACCACCTCTCACAGCTTCCTTGTATTATTGAAAAGGTATATAACATGTATTAGCAGAATTACCATGTTGATATTTTTCAAAAGACCTTTAAACAGTGATCCCATGATTGTGTTAAATAGTTGCATTATTCTTTCTGACTCAAATCTTTTGTTAAGTTAGTCCATTTGGAGCCACTAAACCCAAGCATACCTCAGTGCTATGTTAAAACAACAACAACGACAACAACAATGAGTCCTTGGACCAGCATGGCAGCACATCAGGCTAAGCCTTCACTGCAGTGTGAATATTCCATATGGGTACTGGTTCAAGGCTCAGCTGCTGCATTTCCCTCCAGCTCCCTGTTTATGAACTGAGAAAGCAGCAGAGGATTATCCAAGTACGTGGGCCCCTACATCCATGTGGAAGACCTGGAAGAAGCTCCAGCATTTGGTTTGTCCCAACTCTGGCTGTCACTGCTATTTGGGAAGTTAAACCAGTGGATGGAAGATTTTCTCCCTCTGTGCATGTGTGTTTCTTTCTTATCTCTGTAACTCTGCCTTTCCAATAAAAATAAATAATTTTTTTTAATCAAATGAGTCTCAAACATTGTTTGCTTTAGGAATTTGGGATGATGCAGTGTGGCTTTCCTACCCACAAATGTTTTTGGTGACCCCTGTTTTGACCCTGGAGATTGTTTCTGTTTAGGGAGGAGTGGTGGTAGAGTCTTGGTCTCGTCTTAGCCATATTGGATTGCCTTTTACACTTTGCTTCAAGGCTCTGGAAAGATTGTTTTGTCCTTTTCTGCTGGTGCAAACTGGTAGAACCAGCACAGTGTAATGATAAGACTCGGAGCTGAGACAGCTCGTGCTGATCCCAGCCCTGTGTTGAACTCAGTGTCTTGGGCAAGTTCTTGACCCGCCCTGGCTTCTGTTTTCCTGTCTCTGTACTGAATTGGTTCCCTGGCCTGAGTTATTTTCAAGGGAACCATGAGCAAGGAGAGTGGCAGGGGAACACACAGTGTGAAAGGGAGACCCCTGCTCCAACTCCAGGGTAGAGTTTTTGGAAGTGCACTGCACCATTTTAAGTCCTAAAGAAAGCACCTGTGTCTAGAGGATGGAAAGCGGATGATCCGAGGGTGGGGGAAGCCTGGTTATTTTATGGATTTGTTGTTGAAAAATGGAGTGTTTGCCAAAGCACAGGTATGAATCCTTAATTCTCATAAAAGGACAGGGTTCCCACCAGTCTCCTGAAAACTAAACTGATCTTCAAGGGATGCGCCACAGTTGTCTGCCTTGGGATGTGGATCAGGAAGTTTGAGCTGCTCATGGCCACTTGGAGGGTTTCCAATGTTGAATTTGGGAGCTAAAATATAGACAGGTGGGAGACTGTAGGGTTGGTGCCTTGGCTGAGTGAATAAAGATGCCCAGGGCTTGGTATTAAGGATTACATTTTTTTTCTCCCTCTCCTCTTCCCCCCTCCACACTCCTCTTCTTCCTCCTCTATACTCCTTCTCTTTCTCCTCCATCTGCCTCCCTCCTCTCCCCTTTGGTGAAGCTTACCCTTCTTGCCCAACCTCTGCTGTCCTCAGTGGTTTGCCTTTGACATGGTTCTTTGCTGCAGTAAACAGGTGGAAGTCAGCAGAACTTTATAAAAGGCCACAGGAGAGATGCCAAACCCTCATGGGAGTTTGCTGCGTGAAGGGAGAGAGTTACCTAGAAAGACGGGGGAGGGGCTGGGTGACATCAGAGTGCTGGCTGAAGCTGTGCTTGGGTGATGATAAAGTGCTAATACTCCAATGAGTAGAGAAGAGGAGGTGGAGGTGGAGTTGAAATGCCCTTCCTGCTGTCCCTCACAGTGCCTCAAGGCTGGCAGCTGAATGTGAATTCCTCAGGGTCTGTAGGTGCAGACCCTCCTAGTTTTTCAATTTTCAGTTCTTCGCTTTTGAATCTCTTCAGTCATTTTTTAAAGTTAAAAATGTATTGCAAGGGTAACTGTTGGGACATGATGGTTAAGCCAATGATTGGGGCATCTTTAACACATACGTTATCCATCTGTCTGGATTGCAATTTGGCTGCTCTGCTTCCAATTTAGCTTCCTGCTAGTCGGCACCATGGAGATGGCGGGAGGTGATGGCTCAAGTACTTGGATCCCTGCCACCTACATGGGAGACCTGGAATGAGCTCCTGACTTGATTCAGTCATGACTTTTGTAGGATTTGGAGAGTGAAGCAGTAGATGTAAGAACCAGCTAGTTGTGTTTCTGTTTCCTCCCCTCTCTCACTGAACTTGCATGTAAAGAAAAAAATTTCAAGAATTTTGTGGAAAAATGCAATCAAAAGATCAATTTACTTCAAATACTATAAAACTAACAGGCAAATTTATTTTGAAAATACTGTAAAACGTAGTGTGAGAAAGTTTGAGAAACAAATGAAAGACTGAAAACAGTTGGCTGTAATCCTGCTATATGATCACAACTCTTAGGGTTTGTGTATTTCCTCTTTACAGAAGCACAACTGCTTATAATGAAAATGCAAGCAAGTGTTATATCTGTGTTTTGCCTCTTTCCCACTGCTGTTTCATTGTTCCCATTGTCATCCTGCTTTTGGAAGGTTGTGTGCTAGCCTATCAAACAAGCATTTCGCTATTTAAAAACCAATTTTAAACAAAAATTGTATTTTAAAATTTTTATTTATTTTTATTTATCACATGAAAGGCAGAGTTACAGAGACAGAAGAAAGAGAGAGGGAGGGGAGGAGCAAGAGAGATTGACTGATTGATTGATTACAACTACTGGTCTGTTCCCTAAATGGCCTCAATGGTCAGGACTGGGCCAGAGCTAAGCCAGGAGCCCAAAGCTTCCTTTGGATTTCTCACATGGGTAAAGGGGCCCAAGCTCTTGAGTCATCCCTTGCTGTTTTCCCAGGTAAGCATATTAGTAGGCAGCTGCGTCAGAAGTGGAGTACTGGGGATTTAAGCTGGTGCCTGAATGAGATATCCGTGTCACTGATGGAGGCTTTCCCGACTGTTGCTAGCCTCTAATAAAATTTTAAGTCCTACTATTTTTTTTTTTTTTTTGCTGTGTGTGTTTGTAAGAGACAAGGGAGAGAGATGTGTGTTGCTTTCATGTTTTGGGTTATTTTCTTAGGGATAGTGTCCTGGGTGTTAAATTATAGGGCTGAAGAGTTTCCAATGTGTTGTATGACTTGCTTACTTACAGCTCAAACAAATGGAAACATTTATTTTCTTATTTATTGGAGAGATGGCCAGAGAGAAGAAGAAAAAGAAGAAAACACGCTGCTATCTACTGGCTCCTTCACAAATGCCTTTAGTGATCGGTGATGGGCATCGTGTCACATTTGTTTGGAAGAAATGTAACTTCCTGAACCATCATTGCTGCTTCTCCGGTAGGAAGCTGGAGCCATAACCAGCATTCAGCCATGTACTGCAAGGTGGGGTACATGCGTCTCCACCGCTAGCTAAACACCTGCCCCCAGTGTCTGCTGAGTTCCAAGCTACATCATTGCTTCAGGCTCCCATAAGTTTCTCTAGAAGTTTGTGTTTTGGGCATTTTAAAGGCTCGCAAGGATCTAAAGTCATATGGATAGATAATGTCATTTATTTAAAATTTTGCTTTAGTAGATACCAGAATGTGAGGATAAAGGAAATTGGGTGCATTGAGTCAAGAATGGAGCGAGAACTGGCATCTGTCCAGAGTCTAGAATACATTCCGGGCATCAAGCTGTTAGCCTTGCTTCATCACTACACAATCCTTTGGTTTGGGAATTGCGTTAATCTTTTTGTGGACAAGGAAACCGAAACCCAGTGAGAGTGGCTTTCATGGGACCATCCAGCTACCATTGGAGACAGATTTGGAACTCCTGACTGCTGTGTGTGAGCTGCTTGTCTATAGAAATGCCAAGAAGTGAAGCAGTGGTCTAGACCTCTAAGATCTGTGAGAAGTGCCAGTGGTAACCACATTCCCTTTGGTCATGTCAACTCCTGGTCGTAGTTTTTGTTTGAGTGCCCAGGGCTGTTGGGGTGTGAGTAACTGTTTTCAGGATATTTGGAAGTTGTTGGGATGGGGTGTGTGTATGTACATGCATGTCCCATTTGGCCCTGTCAGAGCTTATTGTCACCCTTGCTGTTTTCTGGAAGTCAGTGAAGGGTTTAGGGACATACCCTGGTGGAGAAGAGGGTGCTTTTAGAGAGACAATTTGGGGACTACTGTGAGCGCACAGGAGACCCAGGTAGAGACGATTTGAAAGAACTGTATGGGATCTGTGGGAATGCCCTCTGCCAGCTGGTCAGGCACAATGAGAAGGGACGGCTTGAGGTGAAGGGACAGGTTCAAGGTCACAACACCTATGATTGCCTGGCAGATCTCGAAGCTGCAGAGTCTACAGCCCCATGTAGGAGAGGCAATTATGAAGTGCAAATGAAAGGAGGTGAGCAGGTTGCCAGGCAGGAATACATGAAGCCGGGCCTGTGACTCTGCCTTGCTCTTGCCTGGGCCTGGCCTGTGCTGCCTCCTCCCCTCTGGGGCTGCAGGAGAGCTGAGCTGACTCCTCAGTTACAGTGATTTTTTCATTGCTTATTGCATGTGCAGGAAGACAAGGCTGTGAGAGGTTAGGATGGTGGCAGCCACGGATATGTGTGTCCTGGGTGTGTCTGGAACCCTGTCCCTTTGCCTGGTGGGATGGCATTTAAACCTTAGCTTGGCATTTCCCGCTATCACAGCTGGGAAGAAGGAATGGTTGTGGCACTACTCCTCTCCCCGGAAGATGAAACTCCATTAACCCCAGGTCCAGTCGGCTGCTGTGCTGCCTCTTGGTCGGGATTATTTAAATGTTTATCCTTCCTTCCTTGCTGACCTTTCTTGTTCAGTCCTAGCTCCTGGGTCCTGCTTGTTTTGTGTTTCATGAGCTTAGCAAACCGTGGCCTCCAATTCCCTAGTTCTAGTGTTTTCACTTAAGATGAGAGTGATGAGCCAAAGGGTTCAGGCTCAATCCTTGAGCAAAGGGCCGCTCTGACAGGGATTATTATTTATTTGTCATCTTGGATGTAATAAGCTGTAGGTACAGCTTCGAGAGCCCTTGATTTATTGCGCTGTCTACTGCCACTAGCGGGACGTCTGCCGCACCACGCAGGATGAATACCACACTGTCAGCTTCGTCGATCTGTCTCCGCCACCGTGCGCTCTCTCCTAGCACATTCCCATTTCATGCCAGAATACATAAACAATCTTTCATTATTTTGATGCCTTTTTCATATTTGTTCTTTACAGAACATAAAGTTGGAATTTATGGGTTTCCTTTACATTATTTCAACACACTCCACCATTTTCCGGGTTTGTGGTTTAACTCTCAGAAATTGGCTGCCAGGTGATTTAGTTATTTTGGCTTTCTAGTTTTATAGTTATTTAATATCGCAATGCCAGAGCCAGAGAAAATGGAGCGGATGGCAGTGGTGGGGCTTGCTGTTAAGGCTCTTGTCATCAGGGCAGTCTGATCTGGGCATGGAGCATGATGCTTAGAAAATGCAAGGTGTGGGAGATGGGAGATCGGTGGCTCAGTTTTTTACAAAATCCCATCTCCAAAATGTTCTTCTGGTGTTTGCCCAGCCAAGGGCCCAGAGAAATCTTTAGAAGAAAAACAACAGCAGCAAGTAGCAACAACAACAACAACAAGGAACTTGTTGCAGTGTTAGGAATGCACAGGGTTTTCTAAGTCAGCGATCTAAAGACAACCCACCCGGTTTGGTCTGCTTTCCCTCTAGCTCTCAGAATTCTGTATTTTCACCTGCTTCTGCACTTCAAAGGTTTGGCTCTCTGGTTTAATTTCCAAGAATGCTTCTGTTTTTGCTTTTAGTTCTCCTCCTTGGCAAAATAGCTTGTGGTTGAGGGCATTGCTGATGGAGTAAGAAGCTCCTGCTACCTTTTCCTTGGCATAAGGGCAGGCTTGGGATCGGGTCAGCAGCCTGCCTATTGGTTCACTTACTTGCATTGTTTTCTTGGCACAGACTCCTGTCTCCTGCTTTTCTCTTTGACTCAGATTCCATCATCTTATTCTTAACTGAACATAGCAATTCAGTTATGTGCTGTCTGGATAGGACACCTTTATGTTTTTATTTTAAAAAAAAAACTTTTCCCCCCTTAGGCTTGATGTTATGGGGGTTTGTCCACCACCTGTGATGTTGGCTGTTCTGCTTCCTCTCCAACCCCCTGCTAATGTGCTTGTGAAAGCAGTGGAAGATGGGTTGTACTTTTGGGCCCATGCCACCCACACAGCAAGACCAGGATGTAGTTTGTGGCTACTGGCTTTGACCTGGCTCAGCCCTGGCTATCATGACTATTTGGGAGCTAAATCAGCAGGTGGAAGCTTTCTGTCTGTCTTCCTCTCTCTGTAACTCTGACTTTCAAGTAATTATATACATCCTTAAAGAACTTCTTTCCCTAGTTGTTTTCCTTGGAGGTAAATTTTCAGAGGGACCGTAGGAGGAGTTGGCAGAGGCAATGGCAGCACTGTCCCTGAGGGTTTGTTTGCATGCTTGAGTGTATGGTGCTCATGTGTGTGCAGTAGTGTCCTCTGCTCAGCCCGAGGGGGACAGGGGCTCAGGCTGGAGGTGCTCTGCAGTGCGTAAGTCCTTTTAGACCTTGCCTGCTCCCCAAAAGACCATATGAGCGTGGATTTGAATGCCATTAATGCAAGATAATGTGGCAACTCCCCGCTTCTCTTGGCAGCTTCATTAGAGAAGGAAAGAATTTGCTTAGCTCACATCACATTGTACAGGCCTGTTGAAGCTGGAAGGGAACCCTAGTTAATTAATAGGAGAAATTTGTTTTTGTGTCCTTGCTTAAGAAAGAGAAAAGAGACAGTGCAGGTCGGTGTTGTCAGTAGAAGCTTCTTGTCACTTTGACCTGTTCCGTTAAGTGTTTGATGCGTTTTCTCTGAGTAATCTGTGAGTAACATCAGAGCCCAGGCAGACAGAAACCGAGGGAGGAACAGCAGAATTAATATCTGAGAGCGTTGATAATTATATATCAGAATCTAATTTTTAGCACAGAAAATGTGTTAATGACAGAGAGGAAAACAAAAACCCCTCGCTTCTCCCAGCAGGCCCCAAAGTGTCATTTATTATTTCTCAGCTGGGTATCTATCAAGTTTATGGGTTAATTTTTCTGTAGACTGTTATTTATGGGTTTTTGTTTGTTTTCAGCCATCATTACTAACAATACGGTTAATAGCAATCATTTGTTACCCAGCACTAGGCGTGATGCCTCAGATGAGAGCACTGAACTGAGAATACTCATTTGGTAGCTGAATAAGGCCCTGACAGGGCCCATTTATAACAAGCTCATTCTATAATGTCCATCCTATTAATAAAATTTTGTTGCTGTCTAATTAGAGATGTCTGATGTGGATAAGAGAACAGCAGAGGAGACTTTCTGCTGCAGCCTTTTTCCCCCCCATTCCCTGGTCTCTCCTGTCACAGCCCAGTTCATCCGGGTGGATGGGTTTGAGAAACAAAGGGAATGAGGAGCAAGCTGGAGAGGGCGGCTTGGGGTGCAGTGTGAGGCTGCAGTGGAGCAGCATAGGACAGGGGTGTCTGGAAGCTGTCCAGTGGTCCTTTTACTTTCTTTCTTTTCTTTTTTCCCCATCCCATGAGGAAATCTACCTGGCTCAGTCATTGGCCGTTTGTGTGTTAAAGTTGGAGTTGTACGCTGTGTGACTGCAAGATACTGTTTTTGGTTATATCATCAAGGCCCCAAACTGAAACATCCGAGAGTGTGATGAGCTCTTTCAAGTCAGGCCCGATAAGTTAGCACATTGATTCTTATGCCACTCCCATGTCTCTAAATATTCTAGAAGCTTCTCTGGGTTTGTTTACAGAGGCAATTTAACTGTTTCAGAAACAGACAAACAAAAATAAGCCAAACAACAACAATGTCAACAAAAAAATAAAAACAGGTAACCAGTCTCCCCAGATAGCAATTTGGAATAATGTAAAAAGCCATCAGTCTGAATGCTTTGTGGTCTTGCTTTGGATCATGAGACTGATAGAAATCTTGTGTGTGTGTGTGTTTAACCCAAAGATTTTTTTTCTTTGTTAGGAAGGGATGTGCCCATCTATTGGATAGCTTCTTTTAAATCCCAGTTTCCTTGTTTCACAGTGACATGATTTGAGATGAGTTTCTAAATTGTTGGGCCTTTGTGTTCTCTGTTTCAAAAAGGCAACTTTCAATCTGTAGAGAATGACTTTTGCAAGGCTAAAGTCACATACTCGAACATACTTGGCCAGGCACCTCCCCAATGCTAGCAGTGGTTTGACATGCTATAACTTACTGCTCTTGGTTGGTTTGTGTATTTTGGTTTTGGTATCATCTACAGAGAATCCCATCCCACTGAACTCCTTTAAAGTCATCCTAGGCACCATTGTAGAAAGAGTTTTACTAGATTTGTTGCTGACATTTCAAATAAGGCTCTTTTCTTTTAACCCCTGTGGGAGTGAAATTTAGGAAATTTATAGCATGCAACACTTATTTTATCCTCATGATGAGTCTTATTGTAAAGTTTTCTCTGCATAGAGGGGAAAAATGAATTCAGAATTCAGGAACGAGTTTTCTTAGTTTGGTGGTGAGTGTTTGGAATTATGTACCTTTGAATTAAGAGCGCACACTCAGGCAGTACAACTGAAGAATGTTTTAAAATAGTTTTGTTGCTAGGTAACTATTTTTTCCTCTTTAGTGAGCTTTTCCCCCTGCCCTGTGAAATGTTTTGCAAATGATCTTTCAAATAAAAATGATCGTCTAATATTTTTCCCATTTTATTTTTGCACTTAAAAAAATACAACATTGAAAGATTTCCATTCTCAACCATTGCAGAAGGTGCCGTTTGGAGTGGAGCTCGCACAGGCCCGGCTGGTGCACTGCTTCCCCCCAAACTAAACTGCACTTGACTACAGCTTATCAGGCCTTAATTAGTGCTACATTTTCTCCCCGTGATTTCTATTGATGTGTGGTCCAGAAAGCTGGATTGAATCTCCACCTGACTGGTGTGCAAATTGTTTTAGAAAATTCAGCAAACATCTCTCTCCATTATCCTTCCCCTCAGCTCTGGCTGCTGTAGCCCTTTCCCCTCCTCCCCTTGGGTCTGTTTCTCTTGCATTCCCCTCGATAGGAAAGGTGAAAAACAGGACGATAGGAATCAGGTTGAGTATTAGTGTTTTTGCTGGCCTGTGCAATAGAAAACGACAAGCAGCCGGCTGGGCCCTCTGTCAGCAGAACACGGCTGGGAGAGGAGCGGGAGGCGGCAGCAAGTGGGCTGCAGGGTGAGGGGTGGGGAGGGGTTCCTCCCTGGCCTGGGGATGGCTGCAGTGTGATGGCAAGCGCTGTGATGAAGTCAGCACTGACAAAGTGAGGGGATTGATGGATGGACAAAGCAGGGAACTGGATGTGAGAATGGATGAGGGCAGAGGGGGAATTTAACACAGACAAACAGAATGAAAGACAGAGAGGAATTGCCTGCTGAAGTATGTGCGCCCTTCGCTCCCACAGCAATTTACTCACTGTTAACCCAACACCCAAGGATTGTTTGCATCTTTGCAGATTTCCCTGGCAGCCTGGGCATGGGGACAGGCCACAGATCCTTGCTCACGTGGGCCAGGGTTTCTCTTTGAAGCTTCTCCTGCCCCAGTGTCCCAACTGCATCTGCTCACACTCATTGAACTCAAACTGAGCAGCTGATTATTTCCAGTAAGTTCAAACAGTGTTGCTGCCGAATACATTTCATCCCCTGCCATTATTTGGATGTTTTCACTAGGTTTACCTTAAGCAGTTGTTGTTGCTTTTGTGCTTGAAAGAGAAACAGACACACAGACATAGAGAGTGAGAGATCTCTTACCTACTGCTTCACTCCCCAGATGTCCACAAAGAACCAGGGCTGGGTTACACTGCAGCTGGGAAATGGAAACTCAGGGTAGGTCTCCGATGTGGGAGGCAGGACCCAACTACTTGGGTCATCACTCGCTGCTTCCCAGGTTGCACATTAGCAGGAAGCTGAGGTCAAGAATGGAACCAGGAGCTTGACTGGGGGTTCTGTATTGTGGGCTGTGGGTGTCCCAAGAGACGTCATCACTGGTATGCCAAAAGCCTGTCCACCACATACCTGAGTTTGAGACAGATATCTTTCTGGTAACATACCTTCAGAATACATTGGCTTTTCTCCTGGGATTTCACAAAACACAGTTTTTAAGACAATTGGACTTTTGAAGCTTACGTCTCTCACACCCTTCCAGAACATGTTACCAGACTTCTTCCCGGATAAACCTGACATCTTGGAAGACCTGTAGATGTGCTAGATATGAATTACAGAAAGAACTGAAGAAGTTATCTACTGCATGGAGCTCCATGCAGGCTAGATTCAGACATGGATGATTTTTAACCCAGCCCGTGTCCTAAAGTGGATCCGCCCTCATGTGCACATGCTTGTTGTTCACCATGGCATGCCCCCATGCACATCCTGCCTCATTTTGGCATGATCTGAGAGCTCCCTAACCACTTTGGTGCTATATTATGTACCAATGTTAGCATTAATTAGTTTTTCAAAGGTTGCCTGAAACATTTAATGAATAACAGAATTATGTTTATTAAAGTTGATTCATATGTAGCCCAGAACCCCAGCTTCATGTATTGGGTCGTATAGTGTTCTAGTCTTTTTTGTTGTTGTTGCTTGTTTGTTTGCAAGGTGGATATCTGGCATAGCCCCAGACAGCTCTGGGACACATTCATGGAAAAGACAGTGACACTTGTATTGCATGCAGTCGTGATTTGTAGAGGCAGGCCAAGGACAGTAGGTGTTTTCTTGCTTTGATGGTCATACTGGATTTGCAGCACATCTCTTAAGAGTCACTGCACCTGTGCATTCTAAGAAGGTTTGGGTGCCTTTTCTGAGCTGCTAGGCGGTGCAGAAGCACATGCCAGGTCTTGTGTATTTTTTTTATGTGTGTGTGAAGGTACATAGGAATTCTGCTGGGTGGTCCTGTGACTGTAGCCTCCCACATCTGTGGTACTCGGAAGTTCTCCTGGGAGTTGCTGCAACATCCCTTGTAACCACTTGGCCTCTTCTGTCTTTATTTTGGATTATAATAGATAAAGGAAAGTTCCCTTCAGTTTTATTTAATGCCTCACAGTTTATTTTTCTTTTCATTAGAGACACAGTATGTGGTCAGTGTAGAAAGAAAAGATTGGAATATTCTGAAGGTCAAAAATACTTGGCAATTCTACCCTTTAGAAGTTATCAGTGTTCCCATTCCATTGTCTCTTTTCTGTTTTTAAAAATACACAGATACGTGACATTTCAGAAAACAGGAATCCTAATATAATGACCCTTAGGTTGCCTTTGTGCATATCCATAAGTACCTTGAGTGTATTTTTGTGTTGTTAATGATTCCTTTGAAATACAATGTGTCATGGAGGATCAGGATATTTGGGCCAACTTTCATATTGTTTGACATTTTGGCTACTTAAATTATTGTCTCAAAGAAATACTGCTATAATGAACCTTTGGCCTAAGTGGCTATTAATACTTTGGCTGTTACTTTTACATATATGTTTCACCTGCCTTAAAAAAAGATTTATTTAATTTTAATGAAAGTCAGATATACAGAGAGGAGAGACAGAGAGGAAGATCTTCTGTCTGATGATTCACTCCCAAAGTGGCCGCAATGGCAGGTACTGAGCCGATCTGAACCCAGGAGCCAGGAGCCTCTTCTGGGTCTCCTGCAAGTGCAAGGTCCCAAGGCTTTAGGCTGTCCTCATCTACTTTCCCAGGCCACAAGCAGGAAGCTGGATGGGAAGCAGGGCCTTTGGGACACAAATCTGCGCCCATGTGGGATCCCAGTGCATGCAAGGTAAGGACTTTAACTGCTAGGCTACTATGCTGGGCCTTTCACCTGCTTCTTTCCATCCCTTCACCAACCTATTCCTTATTTATGAACATTTCATTTATTGTGATGTCAGAGGATTCATGTCTGTCCTGTGTAAGAGGCCATTTTCAAGAGACTTGGAGAGTCTCATTAGATCTCATTAGTCTCATTAGATCTTCGCGATCTTTCGATGTTAATACTATTTGCATCATGGTCATGTACTTATGAATCATCAGTAGTAAGATCTGTCAATGCTAGAAGAAACATTCTGAAAGATGAAGGCATCTAGGGTACCAGCTGCACCTACTACAACCAGAACAGCTCAACCTCTACTCAACCTCTAGGGTTTCACAACAGTTTTTTTTTTTTTAAAAAAAACAAAGTTCTGGTCCTGGTACAGTAGTCTAGCAGCTAAAGTCCTTGCCTTGCATGTTCCAGGATCCCATGTGGGTGCCCGTTTGTATCCCAATGACCCTGGTTCCCTGCTTGTAGCTTGAAAAGTAGTTGAGGATGGCCTAAAGCTATGGGACTCTGCATCTGAGTTGGACACCTAGAAGAAGCGCCTGGCTCCTGGCTTCAGATTGGCTTAGCTGCAGCTGTTGCAGCTGCTTGGGGTTGAATCAATGGATGGAAGATCTTCCTCTCTGTCTCTTCTCCTCTCTGTATATCTGACTGTCCAATAAGGATAAATCTTAAAAAAAAAACACCGAAGTTCTATTGCTAGACAGTTGGTCTCACCCCATGCCTCTCATGAATGAAGATACGAAAGCTTAGACACATCATGACTGACATATTTCAGAGCTCATTCTGTAAGCCTCTTTTTGTTGAGTAGTCTCTTGCTTGCAACCAAAAGCCTTTTAAGGATATAAAAAGCTTGGAATGATACTTTCTGTCCAGTGCCCTTGAATTAAGATGTGCTCTGCAGGACCCTCCCCAACTCTGTTAAATAGGACAGGGACTATTATTATTATTACAGGTGAAACATATGTAATATTATTATTATTATTAAATAGACTTCTGACATTGACTACAGCTCCTGCATACAACTTGGTTTAAGCAAGTTGTGGGATTGGGAACAGGGACCATGGGATTCCATAGTGCAGTTTGGACCAAGTTCCTCCTCCCCTGCTGCCTCTTCCCATGACTCTCTCACATGGGTCAATCTTCATAAAGGGTAATTTCAATAGTCCATTTGCTCCACATAAAAGGTGAGTGACTCCGTTTATCATAAATCCCAGTGTGGGGCATATGCTGTCATTCCTTTCACTTGACCTTGGTGGAGCAGGCTGATGGGGCAGCAAAAAGGATGATATGAAAAATGAGTGAGCAGAGCCAAGTGAGCAGTGAATTAGTTGTGGGTGTGATTAGCTGTGAAAAATCTCACCAGTATGACTCAAAAGAACCACTTTTTCCCTATCCCTTCCCCCTGTCCAGTAGTTCCTCAGCAGCCATCCAAAAGTGAGATTGCCCATGTGACTGCTGTGTCTCCATGGGTAGCCATCACCCATGTGACTGCTGTGTCTCCGTGAGTAGCCGTCAGCTCCTTCCAGGGTTTCCTGGATGGGGAGAGCTGGGGTGAAGAGAATTGTGCTCCAAGGGGATAAGTCATATTTGGGGTTTGAACCTGGGGTCAGGTTGGTGCAACTCAGCCGAAGCTTTTGTTGGGTTTCCCTTACAGGGGTAAGTTGAGAAGATGCGGGTATGACAGAATGACTTCAGGAGACACTGTAAATCTTCAGTTATACGCAAGATTCAGTGACTCGCGGTTGAGGTCTCCATCAACTCCGTTTGCAGAGTTAAGCCCTATAAAAACAGGGTGATGGGGTGGTAAATCAGGCTAGCTGGGGAACAGTGAGATCCTGCAGCAGAAGGCTAGAGCACATAAAACGGCAACTTGCCTTTAATGGTGTGGCTCTCGCTGCCATGCTGCAGAAACCACCTTGGTGTCACACTGAGGTGCTTCTGGAAGAGAATCCCGTGATGCCATAGGTCTCTTCGAAGGATGCTTTGCTTGGATGTCCTCTTTCTGCGATGTCCATGCGCCAGCAGACAAGCAGCCAGTGAGACTACCTGGCTGATGCAGGTGGACAGCAGGGTGTCAGAACCTACAACTGTGGCCTTCCTGTTCTGCAAAGCTGAGAACTTGCACTCATCTTAGGAAAGCAGCCTAGAGGAGAACATTTGTGTCAATGAGTTGCTGACAAGTTCTCTGATCAAAATGATGTCTGTGTCCTTCCTTGTTTTACATTGTGAGTGGGTGTCCTCTGAGCCCTGAATGTAAATTCAGTAGCTCGGTCATTTTAGATGAAGTTTATCCTACTTACTGGACAAAACTCAGGATCATTTCTAGGTGTTTAAACTATTTTATTGCCTCAAGATGTAGTCTCCAGCAAGGGAGACCGCAGACATTCTTGGAGGATGAGTTAAGTGAAGAGTACTTGGCAATTAGATATTTATATTTTCCTGTGTAAACAGATTCTAATTTTTCTTAAGATGGTCAAATGTGGGCCCAGCATGGTAGCCTAGCAGCTGAAGTCCTCGCCTTGCATGCCCCGGGATCCCATATGAGTGCCGGTTTGCATGCCAGTGGCCCTACTTCCCCTCTAGCTCCCTGCTTGTGGCCTGGGAAAGCAGTCAAGGCAGCCCAAAACTTTGGGACCCTGCACTCGCACGGGCGATCCAGACAAAGCACCTGGCTCCTGGCTTCAGATTGGCTCAGCTCTGGCCATTGCGGCCATTTGGGGAGTGAATCAACAGATGGAAGATGTTCCTTTCTTTCTCTCTTCTGCTCTGTATATTTGACTTCCCACCAAAAATAAATAAATCTCAAAAAAAAAAAAAAAGATCAAACACTAAAATCTTGTGGATCAGCTGTTGCCGTGACAGCATTGCTTGATGAAATACCCACATGTAGTGGCACTCAGTAGTAAGCTGGTGTGATCACTGGTGACAGTCTGTGAGCTGGCTGGGGAAACTTTTCACCCAGTCTGGATTGCCCAGCGGTGTTGATTGGGTTCTTCCCCAGTGGACTTTTCAGGCGAGTTTGTCTTAACTTTGAGTGTTAGAGGCTCTCAGACAGGTGGTGGAAATAAGTATATCATTAGATCTTGATTCAGACCTGGCCCATTTGGTGTCATCCCCCCTTCCATGAACCCAAGGCAGTTTTGTGGCAAAGCCATCAGCATTGGTTTAGGGATAGATACTCCAGTGACAGTAACTATGAAATCACGTGGCAGAGTGCCTAGCCACAGGGAGAGTGAAGAACTGAAAATGATGTTGTAATGTATCATCATTTGTTTTAGTCAGCATGTGAATTAGGCACCTGTCACGAATGTGGTTTGATTCTCCATCAGAAACAAGACAAAATTTACCTTGTTTCTTTCCAAAAATTCCAGTTATCTTAGGTGAATTAATCTGGTCTTGTGGTGAAAGTCAAATGGATATGTAGTCAACAGATAAAGTTACTAAAAGTGAAATTTGGAAATGAGACTTGTCCTCACTGTGTGTTCTTTGTGACTGTGGTGAAATTTGCAGCCGTGTTTGTAAGTCATTGTTGCAGGCAACAAAGATAACGTCTCAAAGAAGACAAATGTCTCTGTCACTAGCCATTTTCTCCTGTCCTGGGCCTGGTTGTTAATTTTGGTTATGTGACTGACTTGAGCTTATAGAATAAAGTGAAACAGGTTAACAAATCACTGCAAAGAGCCCAAAGAGAATAAGAAGAGAAATAGGTTAGGGTAAATTTTCATTTGGCGTTCATTTCCCCAAAGATAGAATCACTCAGCAAACATTACAAGATTGACAATTGGGTATTAGGCCCATAACATGTCCAAACAGTTAAGCTGTTCTTCAATTAACACTCAGCCCTGACGTGCCATCTGGGCCACCAAGTCTACAAAGAATGTAGGAAATTTGGCAGGAATCCAGAAGAACTGTAGAGGTAACCATAATATGAGAAATGATGGGGAGCAAGAGCTTTCTGGGAGTGACGTTATCTGCCTAAAGAGTAGAACCTTGAAGGTTAGTCTTCAAGTCTACCAGGGGTGGTTCTTTATGAGAAGGTTCTGTGTGAATAAATGATGTTTACATGTAAATATGTTCACGAGAAGTCAGTCCATTATCTTCCTGTGTAATGTTTATGTGTAAGTTCATTCACATGAAGTTAGAACATCTCTCACTTGTGACACCCTGTAGTTGGGCCCTAGGGTTGTGTCTGTTGTATAGATATCTATTCAAGGGTGCTTTAATTTTTAGGCTTTAAACAGAAAGGACAGTCTGTCTTGCCCACACAATACTGTCTTATTTTCTCTTCAGGCAAGGTAATTGAAAATGTTGGGAAAACCTGTTTCTGGGTGTTGAGGGAGAAGGTAGGACTCTGTGCAGTCTTTGGGGACTACAAGCCGTGGGGTAGAATCTTCTAACTTCTGGCTCCCTGGGAAGGCCATGTGTGAGTGGGTAGCCCAAAGGCTGTATTCACAAGGAGCTATCGGGAATCTGTGAGAACTTTAGTTTCCATGGGAAAAGAAAGGCCCACTTTCCTGATAACTTAATAAATTGAATATAATAGGAAAAAGCTTTTGGGTGCAGAGAAGCTTTCTTCCTTGTGTTTTATTATAGTTTTATTTTATGATTCATGCAAAGCCTTCATAAGCTAGATGTGAAAGACCAAAGTTCCTCTGTGTACTTAAAGTACACTTTGACAACACTTCTTTTATTTAAAATACGAATTTAATGAGGCAAATGGCATACTCCTCATGTTGTTTTCTACTTAACACAGAATTACCATATATCACACTCCAAGATTGTTTTCTTAAATTTGCGGTAAAATAGATGATCAAGTCTGTGTCTTCTCATGTAATCCAAAATTTGAGAAATCTGCAATCTCTATCAAAGTTTAGTAAAAATAAGAAAATTATGCACATGGGAAAGAGGGGAAAATCAACAGGGAACACGAAGGCACAGAAAGAAGGCATTGTGCTGTTGTAAGCTCTGGGGCAGGGGCTGTAGGGTTTTATTCCTCTCTTGCTGTTTGTAGGCCTTTTATGTCCGCCACTTCCATGTCTGCTGTTTCCATCAATATGGTGGCAGGCTTAGGTGAGGTCATCTTACGATTCCCTTTGGCCCTGAAACCCTTTGATCCATGGTTTGTGTTCACACTCTCTTAGAGGAGCAGCTGTGTTTTTTCTTCAACCTTCTCTACGGGTACAGTCTCCCAGTGACACACTATGTACGGCTTAAAGGAATGGTCTTGAGATTGCTTAGAGAAAGGTTGGAACTGAGAATTTCCATACTGTCCTGGTTATTCCATGTGATGGGTTTCCCTGTTGGTGCTGAACTCTGCGTCAGAACTATTAGTTTGTTTTGACATTTTTAATAAAAGATTTATCTATTTATTTTGAAAAGACAAAGGTACACCATCCAATGGTTCACTCCTCATATGGCCACTATGCCTGTAGTGAGATGATCTGAAGCCAGGAGCAAGGAACTTTCCCTGAATCTTCCACATGAATCCAGTGTTCCAAGGCTTTGGACCATCCTCTACTGCTTTCCCCGGCCACAATCAGGGGGCTGGATGGGAAGCAGGTATGCCGGACATGAACTGATGCCCATATGGAATTCTGATACCCACAAGGTAGAGGATTAGACAATTGAGCCATCATATTGGGCCCCAGAATTATTCTCATTCCAGTGCGCATCTACCAGTTGTCCAAAATTTACATTGATGATGAAGCCTCATTTTTCTCCTCAGTCCTAGAGATGTGAATTTTTGAAAATTCAGGGATTGGGACAGAGAGTGGCAGAAGATGCCCTGACAGATAGGTTGCAGTAGAGAGGACATGTGACTCTTTAATCAACACATGTCTCAAAGCCACTAGTTCTTTTGCATAGCCTTTTTGTGCTGGCTGTGGTCTGAGACTGTTGGTAGTTCATAGTATGTGACGCGAACCTTCCAACCTAACAGTTTCAAAGCTGTCCAGACTTTGGAGAGTTGTCACATTGAGCCTTGGGTAACTGCCTTCCATGAGTGTCTTTGAAGATGGAGCTGAGGGTTGTTAGGGTGGGGAAGAACTTTGTGTCTGATGGCATGCAGAAGAAAAGGGTCGTTATACATCTATATATACATATGTTCTACGTATAAAGTCTGTGTAATTTCTGTATGTATTTTGAGATACTTATTTTAAATATTCCAAATTTGAGATTTTTTGGGGGGCGTGGGTAAGAATGTAACAATGGAGAAAAATATATAAAACTTTGAAGCTTCATTGTGTTTAAAAAAGGCTGTTACCAAAGACCTTGAGTTTTACAAGAAAAAAAAAAAAAGGTGTCCCCAGTGATTGAGTATCAGGGCTTCTGGTTGAACCCAGATTGTCCAAAGGCAGGCTGTGCTGCCAGGGCACGGGGCTTAGCTCTCTGTCCCCAGCTCAGCTCAGTTATGCACAAAGGTCTTTTTCTGGATGACGTATCATGTTGTATTCCAAAGTACACTTTCTTTTAATTTACAACTTAATTTTCAACCTAATTCAGAAGATTGATACTATAATGCTATTTGCAGAAGTATTGAAATGTCAGTAAGTTTTATTGTAGTAATAAAGAGTATTCTATATATCACACACTCTGTAGGGATTCTTGCTTTTTGCATAGATCTTCATAGCAACAACTGGTGGCTAAATGCTGGCAATCATTAATTTTTAAAGAAGACGTGGTTATGACGAGTTGAGGAATTAAGGCTGGTGGTGAGGAATGAACTTTAATTTTTTTGACATACCCCCCCTTTTTTTTGAGTTGCATACTAAGGTGAGGTGACAGCAAGATGATAAAAAATGACCCAAATCCCAGGTTCCTAATACTTAAAATGCTGTCTGCTCGTAAAAAGATTTTAGTCAGGGAGAGGCCATCTTTGAGCTCCTTGTAACAAATGGGTATCAGTGGCCCATGAAATAATCAATGCCAGTAATCCATCCTAGGGCCTGCCAATATGTTAATGGCCCTGGTGCATCGTTATTGCTACAAGACCATAAATCATCCCGGTACCAGAATGCATCGCTGTCGAGGCCTCAAACCCCTCGCTTGGAATAAAATGCTGTCTCCTAACAATTAATGTCCAAACATTTTGCAGCTTTGTGCCTTGATTGTTTTCAGATGCTAAAAAAGTAAGTAGGACAGATTGTAAATCAATAAAACTGTAAGACAAAGTGTTTTAATAATAGGGAGGTTCAGAGTAAATCATAGTTCTGTGTTTATTGTTGCTTTTGGGGTTATAAATAAGCAGTTACTTTCCACTACCCAGCAAGGTTACCAAGTTGACATGGGGACACCAAGTCCAGGGCTAGCCTCTTGGAAGGCGAGTCCCCCACCTTTTGTGTTCACCCGAACCACTGTGTTTGTGGGCACTGATCCTTTTGTGATGGGTCCATTTGGGAACAAGTTCAGTGAGGGGGTGTTTCTGGTTGGAATCAAGCAGGTTCTGGCTTCTTTAGTAAGTATGATGAAATGTCAGTGGTCCTTTATTTGGCTGTGGTGACACAGGTGATGGTATATACCTTAACTACCACCTGGGTTGATTCGGAGTACCTAGGAACCTCTGTTCCTCCCGTTACATGAATGTATGTGGCCCCAGAAGTCAACTTCTCATTGTATCATGGATAAAACTGAGCATCTGTTTGGAAAACAGAGTTGCATCCAATTGATCCAATTCCCTGTGGTCTGTGTCCATTTAGTCGGCTATTGAAGGTGTTGAGGAACACGATGGGAAGTCATTAACTCCACCTCTACAGACAAAGTTTATTTGTGCCCATTATGGTGCTCCTTGTTCTACAGCTGCACTTTTGGCAAGCACCCCTGTGCGTTGATGATGGTCAGATACTCAGCCTGGAAAGGTGGGCTTGTCATTTACCTGGGGTTAAGAAACTCCTCAAGGGAAACAGCATTGATGAGCTGTGTTGTAACCATGGTGCAAATTGGGCTGAGCCCATTTCCCAGGCCAAGTTTGCCACAACAAATTGAGAAAGTTGCCACAGAACAGCATGCGGTATCTTGTGTAACTCTGCTTTTAATGACATTGAGAAATCCTTGTTTCTGTACAACCCCATGAAATGTCCCACTCCTTGCACTCCCCGTTGCACGTTCAGCCAACTGGCATACAGCAGGAGAAGGAAAGCACTCTTGGCCGCTGGCGGGATGCCACTCTGTTGCGTTTGTACATCGCCAGCACCCAGCTCGAATGGGTATTTGTAGTTTATTTTGGTGCTCAGGAAATAGCACAGGAAAAGGCCAGAAAAACAGTGGCTCCATATAGACAGAAAGACAATTAAAACTGATATGACTCTTAACAGAAGTGGCAAGAGCAGGCAGGATGGAAGTAATTTATTCAACGAATTGTCCAAATACATAAAATTGCACTGATGTATGGTGTGGCAGTGGGACAGTGGAAAATTTGATAGTTGTTTCCGTTGTGTGAATTACTCAGACAGGATGCCTTTGTGAAGTATGGGGGTTTGTTTAATGTTCTGACAACAATTTAGATCCTGTTATGGTTATTGCAGTGTAATGCCGTAGTAAAAATTGAACATGACACACCAGCAATTTATTATTTGTGTGTTTTTTAACCTTGAGTATCGGATTGTTTGTCCAAGCATATCCTCTGATTTGCTATGAAATTTGTTGTTGATAAAAACAATCAAATTTCCATTAGAAGCAAAAAAAATTATTATTTTTTTCACCATGAACTGTAGATTTAGGGGGAAAAATTCAGGCTAGGCTGCAGGACTTATGACAGGTAGACTCATGACATTATATGGTAATTCAGCATGAAAGAATAATTGTGACACTCTACTTGGTTGTGGAGTATAATCGTGCTGTGAGGTTCAATTCACTGAAAGGCCAAATTATCTTCAACTACATTAGTCTGACAACCTGTAATGCTCTGCCGAGGCAATTTGTAGACGTTTCCCAGAGTGCCAGCAAACAGGGCTCCCCATTATGCCACCCATTAACAAATTTGTATAGGGGAAAAAAGTAACTTTTCCATTTGCCTGACTGTTTTCAAGCTTTGCAACATAATAAACATCTAATCGTAGTATTTGCATCTCCTTCTAAGTTTTGGAATTTACCTGCGGTATGGGAGGAGAGATTTGGCTATGAAGCCATACAGCCTGAGAAGTATTGATACTGTCTCTGAACTGAAGAACGAACCATGTGGGGTAGTGGGGAGAAGACCAACTTTTGCATGCATTGGGCCTCCACTGTGCTTGGAACCCAGCCCTAGGCCCTTTCTCCTTCCAGCTCTTACAGCCTTGCTTTAACTCTCCACTTGTCCCATCTCCAAATGGGGAATTTTGATGGAGCTAAGAATCTCTGCTTCAAGGCTCAGCTGAGGGCTGCTTGGTCTCGTCCTGAGCTATGGTCACACAGTTCATCTGGAGAAGCAGGGGGCTAGCCAAGCGTCGCTTGTCGTACATGGCTCCTAGTTTTAGGGAGTGAAGCCAACAGGGCTGACAAGGGTGAAAAGACTCAGTGCTGTGACTTGAGCTAGAATCTCCCGCTGCAGTGTGTTTTGTGGGTTGCACCTGTCTATAGATACCTAGCTCCAACGCAAAGCTCAGGACTCTGCCAAATCGCATGGCTTCACTTTTATCATCAATGAAACAGGATGAAAACATTTGCTTTTCTTGAAAGAAAGAAAAAAGCTATTTCTTAGCTCTTGGAATTTAAGGATGTTGTTGTAAGCAGCCTTATGGCGTGGTGGTTAGGAGAACACGCGGGGTGCCTGCCTCCAGTATCGCAGTGCGTGGTTCAGATTCTGGCTCTGCTGTTTTCGATAGACTTTTCTGCTTTGCACATAGTGGCTCTGTACCTGAGTCCCTGCCACCCATGTGGGGGGCTGGAATATAGTGCTGGGCTCTTGCTCATTCTGGCCCAGCCCTGGCTGGTCAAATCACTTGGGGAATGAGCCAGCATGTGGGTGATATCTCTGCCTCTCTGCCTTTTAAATATGAAATGAAAATTTGAAAGAGACATAAAAGCAACTTAAGCATACTGAATAGTTACTGACTTAAACATTCACTCATTGATTTTATCATATGAGTCCTGAAAATGTTGGTGATAGTGTTTCTCCTTGTGTAGGTATGGAGAGCTGTTTGCTTCAGAAAGTTCTTGGAAAAAAAAAGAATGAAAAGATCATATTATTTTTGTATAATTGCTCAAGTTTGTATGTTTTTTTCATAGCAAGCATTTTCAATTTTTAAAAAAATGTGATGTAAACCCCATAGGCATAATCCTCAAAAATATTTGCATCAAAATTAACTTTTCTCTAGTTCCTTTACCCTTGCACCTCCATACATAATAGGAATTTCCCATTTTCATCTGAATATTGACAAGGCGGTAGGAGGAATCCAGTCCCTTGTTTCCTAAAGGTTCATGCTGCTTTTGTCTTTGTCTTTTCCATCCATTCCTCTGATCCCTGCTCAGCTCCCCGGGAGTGGGCATTGCTGAGAAGAAAGAAAGTTACAGGGGTGACTGGCTTGCTAAGCAAGGCTGGCACAGCGTAGGTGGCCCGAGGGGTCCTTTTCTTCTTTGTTTCGCCTTGCTCCAGGGAACTTATAAAAGGGCCTCACACCTTGGGAACGAACGGGGCCTGGGGACAAATCAATCTCTCTGTCTCCAGTAATTGATTTATAATTTATGATTTTATCAGTTGTCAAACTTCCTGCACTTTTTTAAAGTAGGGTTGTATGGATCACTCCATGTCACACTGTGATGTTAGTACCCACATGATAGACTGACCATTAAGACAACCCCTTAAGCTCCCACCTGCTGCTTTCGGGGGAGGTAATGAGAGTTTTCTTAAGTGTAGATTAGGATTGAAATCTCACTGTTAGAACCTAACAGTTGCACTGCCCTATCAGTTGTACCTGAACAAGTTGGTCTAAAATCCAAGCTTTAAGAAAAGAGAAAAACAACATTACTCTTTTTTTTTTAAAGATTTATTTTTATTGTTTTTTTGTTTATTGGAAAGGCGGATATACAGAGAGGAGAGACAGAGAGGAAGATCTTCCGTCTGATGATTCACTCCTCAAGTGAGCACAATGGCCGATCCTATGCCGATCTGAAGCCAGGAGCCTCATTCCGGGTCTCCCACGCGGGTGCAGGGTCCCAAAGCTTTGGGCCGTCCTCGACTGCTTTCCTGGGCCACAGGCAGGGAGCTGGAAGGGAAGCGGGGCTGCTGGGATAGAACCGGCGCCCATATGGGATCCCGGGCATGCAGGGCGAGGACCTTAAGCACTTGCACCACTGCGCTGGGGCCCAACATTACTCTTAATATTGTTTAAAGATTGTCAACTTGTGTGGGCATTCTGTTTGATTGTGAAAGTCATTTTATTTGTGCATAACTCAACTGATGGTTCTAGAAGCTTAGGATAGAATTGTTGCATGAGGGCTGGGCGCAGTGGCGCAGTGGTTGGGGTCCTCGCCTTGCACGCCCCGGGATCCCATATGGGCGCCGGTTCTATCCCAGCAGCCCCGCTTCCCTTCCAGCTCCCTGCCTGTGGCCCAGGAAAGCAGTCGAGGACGGCCCAAAGCTTTGGGACCCTGCACCCGCATGGGAGACCAGGAAGAGGCTCCTGGCTTCAGATCGGCATAGGATCGGCTATTGCAGTCACTTGGGGAGTGAATCATCGGATGGAAGATCTTCCTCTCTGTCTCTCCTCTCTGTATATCCACCTTTCCAATAAAAAAAAAACAATAAAAATAAATCTTTAAAAAAATTAAAAAAAAGAATTGTTGCATGAATAACTAGCAAGATGATTCACTCAAATGCTTGGGTCTCTGCAGTCTCTGTAGGAGACCCAGCCTGACTTCTAAGCTCCTGGCTATGTCTGCTCCAGCTCTGGTTGTTACAGGTGTTTGGGGAGTGAACCAGTGGATGAAATCCATTCACCAGTGAATCTGTCATGTTCTCTCTGTCTCTCTGGATTTCAATCAAACTAAACAAAGGAAAAATATAAAATAAATGCAGATGAACTTGAAAAGTATCTTCATGGAAACTCTGTGTAGAATGTTAACAGTTCAGTCTTTCCTGTTCATTTGCAGTGCAGGGGGTGGTGTGGGCTTTGCCTCCTCTTTGTTCGAAAGCTGACTCATGCATGCAAGGTGCAGATGGAAGCAGGAGGTGCCCTGTGTGTGTGGAGAAGACACGTTAAATATGGATGCCATAACAGTGGGGAAAATTTAGAGGGAAAAGGAAGAAAGTTGTTGTTGGTGGCGAGTGGGGGTAATAGATGGTTGTGCAGGTGTGTGCTCCCAGTGGTATAGTTAAGGACATGCTGGAGCACTCATGTTTGCACATAATGCTCCCCCTGTAACTTCCACTCAACTGTTACTGGCTTACTTAGCATCCGTAGGTGAGCCACCTGCAGAAAGGGCTTGGAGGTAGATGATTGTTGACTTTATGGTTATGGAACCCAGCTAATCAGTGTGCCTGCTGAGCTATCACTCGTTATGCCTGAGTGCTTTTTATACCTGGTCTTAAGATTTCTTCCTGGCATAAGAGAAAAAACACTCATTTCTCATGGCCATGGCTCCTACTGAGAAGGAAGAAGCTCTCATCTCACGTAGAGGGAAAATACTGTGGATAACACTCTAGGTACAGAGGTTTCCAGAGCGTGTGAACTGAGACCACCGTGTGTCTGTGGCCTCCTTCGTAGGACGCGTGTGAACTTACAAGGGATGCCGTCATGCTCTAGGTGTCCTGCGGACTGTGTTTTTGAGATAACATCGGTCACTCCTCATACCCACCAAGTAGGGGAGCCTGTGGTGGGAACAATGGTCTACTGTCAGCCTTGCTTATGGAGAGCTGGTATCACTTTGAGACATGGAGGAAATTCTTCTGCTGGGTTTCTTCCTCTCTGATGAGGTGGAGTTCGAGTCTGTGGAGAGGCCAGCACGTGGCGCCCTGTAAGTACTACATTACAAATTGCTTTGCCCTTTGACGCTCTGGGAAAGGTCATCGGGTAATTTTGCATTGTGTACTGCCTGCCTCACTGGCTTTCCTGTGTTTTTTCTCCCCTGAGTGACTCCGTGAGCGATGACCCCGTGTCCAGGTTCTAGCTTGCTTCTCTGGTATTTATCTGCGCCAGCCTTGCCCCGATTTTTCTACGCTGCGCAGAGGCTGTGTGCGTGTTTCCGTGGGATGGACTCTCCATCGGTTGAAAACACAGGCGATATGAAAGGTCAACGTGACTAATCTGTCCGTGGAGTGGACACTATGCGTGTGTGTGTGTGAGGGGGGGTATGTGTTTGGGTAGCTCAGCTGACCTTGGAAGACAAATAGGGATTGTAAAGAGCCTTAAATCTGGAAACAAAATATGTGCTGGGGGTAGGGATGGGAGGGGAGGGGCATCATATTAGAAATTCAGAAGAGCGATCTTGTCTTTATTTGCAAAGGTCACAGGCTGCATTTGCAGGGCTGTGTATGTATGGTTATCGTTTGCTGTTATTTTCTCTGTCTTTTAAAAAGGGCGTTATATACCCATACTGGCTGTTTTTTACATTTGGTTATTTTAACCAGAGAACACTTTCTTGAATTTTAGCGAGTTATTTTACATCACAAAGGCTGATGATCAACTGTGGGCATTTGTTTCCCTCCGTTAATTCCTTTTCCATTTTTATTTTGCAGAGTTGGAAAAAGGACATTTCTAGCAATGGTTTGAAGCTTTTCTCATTTAATTTTATTGGTGTGTACCTGTCTCCACTAAAAATGCTAATGTTTCCTAATAGAAGCTGTGTCTTGCATTTTAGTCGGCTTCATAGAGAGGTTTGTTTCCTGGAGTTATCTTTTTGGGAGGGGGGTAGAAATCATTTGACTCAAATTTGCATGCAGATCATTTTTAATATTTTTTTCCTTCTCTTAATAAGAGGGGAAATAGAAAGAGTGTATTTTTTTGAGGGTCTGCTGTAAGCCAGGTACTGAATTACATGTTACTCATTTCGTGTTTATAACAACACTCTATAAAGATATTATGATCCCAATTTCACAGATGAAGAAACTGAGGTTCAGAGAGGTTAAATAACTTTCTAAAAGCCACACAGCCAGAATGGAGAAACTGGGATAGAGATGTGGGTCCGACTTCAGAGCCTGTGGTTCTTCTCGTGACACCAAACACCACGGCCGTCCTTCTGCACACGCGGCATCTCTGTTTCCCGTCACATGGCAGTGCTCCTGGGTCCGTGATGAGGAGTTTATTATCATGAGAAGTGGTAGTGGTGAGAAAACACAGTCTGTGTTTCAAGAAGGACAGAGCAGACTAATTTGGACTGTGAAGTTTCTGTGTAGAGGAGGTGAAATTTCTGTTTGGATCTGGTTGCCGATATTAGCAGAGCATAGGAGACGTGGGAGGAATCATGAGTCCTGGACAAGGCTTACAGCAGGCGGCTGGGTATGCCGTGCTCCTGGCTGCCTGGCTGGAGAATGGGGCTCGGGGCATGGGGGTGATGGAAGTGGAGTATGCGTTTCTGAATGTATTGTTTCCTCTACCTGTCTTTTAGTCCTCACCTTCAGAACCAAAATGTCACCTTCTCTGGGACTCCTTCTCCATCTTGTCCACCTGCCTCTTTTAGGTACTTCTCAATGATGTCCTATTTTGTGTTCGTCAGACAGAGAAAAGACCCTTGCATTTTCTTCTAGAAAGCCATGTGGGGAAAGTCGCAGCTTCGTGACAAAGCACTCTGGTCTTTAGGGGAGGCCTCTGTAGAGGACCGCCTTTCTCTTGTTCAGGCTTTGTTTATCATGCTGTACATCCTTTCTAGAATTAGTCTGCCAAGTTTTGAACATTCTGCTTGTTTCTCCTTAGGTACTACTGCACAGCTGCAAAGGAAATGCAATATGGCTGCCTGGGCCATGGACCTTGTCAGTGGGTACTCATTGGCCACTTTTCATTTCTGTGGGATGGGGACTGACTTGCTCATGTCTGCCCCAGGTAGCTACCCATGCTTGGAGTCCCATCCTGGGTGGGGTGCTCCAGTCCTCTGGGATTCCTCTGGCTGGGTTTTTCTGCTTCGTGATGGGTGCTCCCTGTTGGACGTGATGGACTGTGAGCTCTTGCTACAGCCTGGGCACATCGCACCTATTGGCTCTCCCTTATTCCCACAGCCTGCCAATCCATCAGGAAAGGGAATTGAATTGACCTGGCGTGGGCTGCTCTTCGTAGAACTTGCTAGTTATTCCCCACACCCTGGGTTTTGCTAGGTGATTGCAAATTGATTGTCTTATGATTTATACACAAGAGTCACAAACTTTCCTTTTAGATGTGAGCTTCTTATAGGGATCTTAATCCTAAATTATTTCTTTCTCTAAAATTGAATATGTACAAGACTTATTCAGGAAGGGGAAAATTAAAAAAAAAAAAGCCAGTCAAGCCCACCTCTGGTCATACTAATCTATACTTTTTAGCCGTTATTTTTGAGAGAGTGATTTATTTACCCTGACAGCTTGTTACTTATGGTAGCTGCCGCCAGCCTCTGAAGTAATCTGATAACGTCAAAATGTGAAGGGAAGCTGTAGGCTTTCCCTTGACTGACTTGCTATAAATCATGTACATTGCTGGTTTCTATATAACGATGCTTGGGTTGATACTGATGGAAATACAAATCAAATACAACACATGGTAACCCAGTTCAGAGTTAGAGATTTTGGATTAAGCCTATTGGATTCATATTTTTAAGTGAAACAGAGCAGACATCCCAGGTTGGGTTTGAAACTTCCTGTCTGATCTGTTAACCTCAAGGACAGCAGGTGCCTTTGAACTGCAGTCGCCACAAGGTGGTTTTATCGTGGGTTCTGTTCTTTGAGTCACTCAACACACGTTGTTGTGAGTTTCCTGTGAGTTGAAGGAAGAGTACAGCATTGTTTTGTTTGCTTTTTGGTGCATGGTGTCTGTAAGCTCCTTGAGGGTAGAACCATGCTGTAAAATCCTGTATCTTCAAGATCTAAGTACTGCATGTACTGCAAACTCAGTACATAGCCTGATAGAGTTTAAATATTACTGTTGGCAAAACACTGAAGACTTTCTGCAGACAGAGGGATTCTCATCTCTGAACTCCCTGGAGAGTCCTCCATAGTTCTTTCTAGAGATTTCCAGAAAAGTATCTTTTGTACCGCACCGTAATCATGGGTTCATAGGGTGCTCTGTTCACATGATTAAGTGTGAGCTTTAACAGTGCAGAAACCGTCTTTTGATGCTTGGACTTGCCAGGGCTCTGCACATGGGAGCACTGGATGTTATGTGTAGTTATAGTATGATGGAATTCTTGCAGAGTTAACCCACTTGCTTCTCTGTATTTTTGCATGTATGTAACTTAGGAAAAACTCTGAAGTATATACGTTGTATCCTACTGAAGCTGGTCTTAACCAAATGCTATGGGAAATGATTTTTTAACCAGTTTCTTTTGTTTTCCTGCATGTGCTGATTTTTTTTTCTTCAGTAACTATTTTGTGAACTATAATTAGGAAATGGGAGATTAGTTTTTTTCTGTAACACCTTTACACATGAAAAGATAAATTTGTAATTTTTTGGTATGTCATACATTTCTATCAGTTGGTTCATCCAAAGGCATCAAGGGAGTCTATTAAATAATGGAATCCTTTAGTAAATGGAACACCTACTCTAAAATATGTCTTTGGCATAAATTTGAATTCTTAACTATTGGATGCATTTAAAGGGAGTCACACCTGTGTGTGGAAGGACACATTCACTGACTTGGAACGCTGAACTGTGGAAGGGAGAAACGCTGGGGCAGGGATCAGACGCTGCCCTAACAGGTGCAGATTCTTGACACAAATGGAAGCCCCACATGCTGTGTGTCTAAATATTTAAAGTTGTTCGCCAAACTAACACATGCTAAATGAAATATGTGCTATTCTCTTCTCGTTACAAATCTGCTTTCAGCAATCAGTTGAAAGCCCAGATTTCATCTGAGAATTCTTCATGTTGTGAAGCTGGGACGCAGTGGCGTAGTGAGCTTCCTCGGTGGACTCCTGGCTCTGTCTCGCTGGAAGGAGCCCCTTGCACTTACGTTTGGATGTTACTACCTGCAAGTCTAGATGCGTGTCCATCTGGACTTTCCTTTTGTAGGATGAACCAGGGCTAGAGTTGCAGATATCCAAAGTGTATCTAAGAGATACCCAACGTGTGTCTTATAAGCTGTGGCCACACCCTGGTGTGTCCAAGGGGCCCACAGACTTCTTATCCCAGGAAGATGGACATAGCCGGAAGGAGAGTAAGCCAGAGTCAAGGGAAAGGGTCTCCTGTTGCTGAGATCTGAGGAGAAGGTAAAGAAATGGGCTAGGAACAGCATACTTCCTGGCTCCCAACTGAAGGACCAGCCCAATGATTCTTGAATGACAGGCATAGGATTACCTTACCTTCAGACCAATATTCCTAATTATCTGGTGGTAAATTCCACCAGTGTGCGTCATGGTCTCATGAGGGTGGAATACGATGACTACATGGGAGATCTAACAAAGAGCTTCATTATGCTATGTGCCATCATGGCAGCCATGCTCAGGCCCCTGGCAAATTCCCAACTTCACAAAACACATGTATGGAAGGTACATTGCACAGTAGTAGGTTATAGCTAAGTGGCAGCTCCCATTTTTTAAGCTTATTTTTTATGCTTTATCTCCTCAGTAATGTGATATTGACACAAAGAGAATAGATTGAATGTAGTACATTCCTAAGAATGCTGTGTTTGTTACAGCCAACTTTCTGAATTGATCCCCATGTCTTACCATGCAGCTGGGTTGTGTACTTTTCTGCTGTTTGAGTAAGGGCAGGGAAGGCATCTGTATGATTCACTTTTGTCACTGTCCTATCTGTCATGCTGATCTGTCAACATCTGGTAACCTGTTGTCCCCTGAGCCTGGCCTTTGCTCCTTGCCCTAATTCCATGAACAGACTCTCCTGGCCTTCCCCACCTAAGAGCCATGGTTTAATGTTCCTTTTCCCTTGCAGTGTGAACAAAAGTGACTGGGACATGTGCCGGAGATAATTGTGTGGTTTGTGGTTGAGGTAGGATGTGGGATTGTGTATTTGTTTCTTACCTAGAAGTAGATTCTTCTTGCACTTCCATGGGTAGAAAGACAAGGAAAAAATGGATTCTTTTTTCAGGATTTGGCGACGAGCAGGAAAGCTCTTTTATCACCTACAACAGATTCCTCCTTTAATGCCCTTTGTCTTTAGTGTTTGGGGATAAGGAGGGCTCTGAGTATGCTATTGGATTTTTGTCAAGTGCAAGGTGGATCATGAGGCAGAAGGAAGGCACGGGGTGGAGTTGGACCCATCCTGATCTACTTGGGAAAGAATTTGCTTTAGAGAGACTACTCAGATCTTTTTCCTGGTACATTTTTTCACATTTTTGTAGAGGGCTGTGCTAGCTTCCTGTGTGGCTAGGGGATGCTTTTTGGATCTGTGGCATGGTGGGGATGACTGCCACCCCCTTCCTTGCCCTCTGTCTCACTCTTAGGATCTAGGTTGTTCCACCAGCTTCTCTCTCACTGGATTTACATGTAATGTTTGGTTTGCCAAGATGGTTAGCAATTGGAATTTTGAGGAAATAATTTAAAAGGAAGAGCAAGGAGCCAAAATGGAAAATAAGAACCAGGACAAACACTGGCGTCTCTCTGGAGCGAAGTGGAGTGGCCAGCCTACAACATCCTCAGCAGGCTTTGGGCTCTCCAGGAAAGACTGAAAAACCTTACAGTGAGTATTCCGGCAAGCTAGACGCTGGCCTTGGAAACACGATTCTCATGTCAATGTTAACGACCTGCTTGCTTCAACTAGATGACATTTCATTTCCGTTCAGCTCCACAAATGTGATATTTTTGAGGTCATCTTATGTCAGGATATAGGCAGTGTATTATTTCAGGTCCTGAAAACTCATGAGCTATTATGAATTTGTGTGTGTTCCTTTACTCAGTGTTTACTGAGGCTCCACCCTTTGCTAGGCACAGTTGCTGGAGACTGAAGTGAACAGCTCAGACAGATTCTCCTCTCGTGGCACCTGCCACCCTGTCTGTGCCACATCTGCCAGTGAATCCAAAGTCCATAGTATCACCATGGGGTAGATGTACTATCCAGAATTAGGAGAAGAATTCAAGTTTTAAGATGCATAGCAAGCATTTTTTTCCCTTTCTTTAAAAACCATCTCATTTAATTTCTCTTTGAAAGGCAAATAGATTTAGACCAAGATTCCCATCTCCTGGTCCAAATGTCTGCAGCAGCTGGGGCTGGGCCAGGCCAAAGCCAGGAGCCTGGGTCTCATTCTGGGTCTCCAGGGGCATGGCAAGGACCCAAGTCCTTCTGGGCACCTGCTCTCACACAGGGAGTGCCTTAGCAGGAAGGTGAAATTGGCAACAGAACTGGGACTTGAACCAGGCACTCTGGTGTGGAACGTGGGCGTCCCAAGTGGAGTCTCTGCTGGCACCACACATTTGTCTTCTTTGAGTGTCCTTTTCTCAGATACCCGCCCTAGCCACGTGTTTTCCTGTTGCAGCCTTCTCCTCCGCTCTGATGCTCCTGGACTGCTGTGCTTCCTCTCCTCCCCTTTGCAACCCACTTACCACTGCACACCCCAGATGTGTCTACCTTCTTATGAGAGTGATTGTAGCTGTCTTCTACTCCATGCTGGAACCTGTGCTCCACAGGGACGGCTTCCATGTCCTCTGTCCATTCAGGAATCCCAAGGGCCAGGAATAGTAGTAGACCTTCTATTAGCAGTTGCTGAATGGATTCATAAGGACTTTTTCTGAGGAGAACAGGGGAGTATTTGAACGATGTTTAGAAGATCTTGGTGTATCAGCGTATTTCTCAGTAAGTCATTGGTCCTGAGAAATGGATGGCATGCATTTACCGCTGTGATGAGTCTTGCTTTGACAGGTATGGATGCATGGTGGCAAAATCATGCGTGGTTTTTTGTTGTTGTTGTTGGTCAAGTGTGGCAGACCACAGCCTTATTCCAGCGTCTGACTTTATTTATATGTTGACTTGGTAAGGTGGTATTGGATTGTCAAGACATTCTTTGTCTTTGTGCTCATCTGAGACAAACCATCACCACCAGCAGTACAGCATTCAGCCTGATGCTTTAGATGCATCTGCTGCCTGGGATTGCTCGTGTGCACCGTGCTGTGCTCCAGGCTACCCAGGCTGCAGCTCTTGGCCCTGTGTTCTGCTGTAGCTTGAGGATCTCAGTACCCCTTTTTAAATCAGGTACCTCTCCGCATGAGCCTCACATATAGCTTTGAGATTGTTGAGACAAAGAATTTCTTCTCCAGTCTTGAATTTATGGGACAGTCTGAAGCCATCACCAGTCAGCAGAGAGCAGGTGATGCTATAATCCACCCTAGCAGTGTGGGGTTCCTCTAGCCTGCCCAATCAGAGGCAGTAAGAGGCAGCAGTATATTCTGACCCCATTAGTACAGGTTCTTGTGGGGGAAAGTGAGCCCAGTGCATGCCATCACATGTAACACTCTCTTACAACTTTGTTCCATCAAATGCTTACATATTTAATTCTGAAGTTTTATTTATTTATTTATTTTTGAGGGAGGTAGGCCAAGGGGCAGGATAGGAGGAGGAGCAAAAGGCTGGGAACATTTCCAAAGGACCAAATACAACAGCTTCCTACCCAAACTCTCCTTGTTTAGTAAAGGAAATCACATGAAAGTGGAACATTTGGCGCTTTGCACCAATGTTATGGTGTAAAATTATAGTTAGGAATATTGTGTAAAAACCATAATAGTTTGCAGTTATAGCTATGGTAAGAACAGCAGGCAAGACTATAAGCTTTAATTTATGTTGTGCTTTGGACATTTTTCAGGAACTATTTACCCATTACCTCTTAGGTCAGTGGCCTAATAATGCAACAAAGCACTTTTTGAAATTGCAGATAATTTTCAGTGCTCAGATCTCTGTGTAGTATTGATGGGGAGGGTGGTTGATTAGGACCTTGGGAATTGTGCTTGATGGGAACAATCTGGAAGGAGTGAAAAATTATTAAACACACACAGCGGGAGATGGAGGATTTAGCATTGTCGTGCGGTGCTATTAATTCTCATTGCTTGGTACAGCGGCTTGATTGCATACTGTGAATACTGTTTATTGGAGAATGGGTACAATTTTGCTGCAGTTGTTGTAATGTAATACTAAATGCTAATTAGGCTTCTAACAATAATTAGAACCTCTTGCCAGACTTAGAAATAGAAACACTCAATTGAATTTACAGAAACAAAGACCTTTAAGCTATGCCAGAGGCAGCGTCAACTTCGAGAAGTTTTTTACGTTTCAGTTACAGAATTGCCAACACATACATATATTTAAAAACATATTTTTTATGGCATGCATAATGAGTTCATTTATGTTCTCGATAGGATTATTTTCAAAATGAGATGAAGCAAACCTCCTCCCCTCCCCTCCGGTGAAGCAGCACTGCACGCACAGGTGTAAACCAGAGTGCTTGTTTGTTTCTGGGCTCTGGGAAAGATGGGGTTGATTTGCTTGTTGGGGCTGTTCTGCATTGTTAAGGTTATCCTGACGTGTTGTCTCCCTTCTGTGTATGCACACACACAACTCAGACACTGCCTGATCATGTGTTGTTTCTTCAGATCCTCTCTACTTCCTACTTTCCCGAAGCTCTGTCACACAGCAGAAGCAAACCCAACCCCAGCATCCCCAAGGGATAAGCCCTTTCTTTATTGGTGCTTTGCTTTGTCAAGCCATGCCAACTTGCCAGTGTGGCAGAGTTCTGTGCTGCAAGGAGTGGGTCGGCGTTGAACAATGGGGGATAATTAGTTGAGGGTACCCTGAGCCTCCTGTGTGGGCCTGTGTGGCTTCTTTCCCACTCCCCCACCCATGCCTGTCTGGGCAAGCCTGCTGGGCTGTCCCAGGAGCACAGCCGACGGTGTGTTAGGAGGCCCAGCGCTGTCTCCTCACAGAGTTATGTGTTGCAGCGCTGTGGCCTGCGTGGGTTTGGCAGCGACTGAGTGAGAGGCCTTTGTGTTGGGGCATCAATGCTATATTTAACCTCCTCTTCCTATTCTGTTTTGTTGTGAAACCCAGAGGACGAGGGCTGGAGCAGCCCTCACTGGGTATCTCTTTACACACTCATCGCATGAGAACAGCTGAGCATGCCTTCCTGCTTTGCGCTGGAGCCCAACCTACATGGACTACCTCTTCTGCACGCTGATTATTAGCTGCCCGCGTGATGGATCGTGTTACCTCTTTGTCTGCAGCCATCATGGCCGTAGGGGTAGAATCCCTGCTCCCCATTTGGAAACACTATGAAAAGAGCCTACTCGTGGCATTCCTGCACCCGTGCCAAATGTCTGCGTGAAGTGTGTTTTTATGGGTTTCATCCATTACTGGGAAACAGGTTTTATGATGGAAATGCTTGGAGACACAGTGTTGCTCCAGCCTACATATTCCCAGGGCATATTCCCAGCAGAGAAGGAATTTCCCTGTGGCTCTGTGGGCTTTGGTCAGGGAGGGCTGTTTGTGATAAGCCACTCAGGAGCCCCATTTTTAGGACTTGTTAGATTCTTCCAACACAACCTCTTCCCCGAGACAGGCACCCTGGCTCTCCTGGGGTGATTTAATTTAGATTTCTTTCCTTTTGTGCATTTGATCTTCTCAGCCTCTTTGCACCATCCTGGAGGGGCTTCCCCTGCTGGTGGGGGTCTTCTCTGGTGAGGGAAGTGCCCTAGATGTGGCAGCTTCCCTGTTGGTGAAGCCGGTCTCCATCCTCAGGAGTGCTGGGCCCATCTTTTCTACCTTGCCTCAATTGCCTGAAACAGGCCTCTCATTCCTAAGCTAGGTTCAGGACTCCCCTTGGTTGGGAAACAGGTGCTCACTGAAAAATGAAATGAAAGGAATTCATTTCGGAACAAAACGTTTTGAAGCCCATGCTTCTTATTTTGTATTCTTCGGTGAACTTCTTAAAGACATCCCCTCCACTCCTATATTATTCTGGTAGCTGGTGAGGTTCTCCCCAGTGTACAACTCTTGGGCAGCAATGGCGCCTCCTGATGGTTCAACTGGGGAAAGACCTGTCATTGACATTCACTTGACAGTACATTTTTTTTAGATTGATTTTTGTTTTTTGCTTAAAGGACAGATTGAAGGAGAGAACGAGAGAGAGAGAGAGAGAGAGAGAGAGAGAGAGAGAGAGACTCTTCCATCTGCTGGTTCACTCCTCAAATGGCTATAATGACCACTGTTCCTGTCTGAAAGCAGGAGCCAGGAAGTTTACCTGGGTCACCCATGTGGGCACAGGGGTCCCAATACTTGGGCCATCATCCCCTGTCTTCCCCCTGTGTCTTCCCACAGCATTAGCAGGAAGCTGAATCAGGAGTGGGGCAGCTGAGCCTCAAATCTGTATCTGTATGGATGCTGGTGCTGTAGGCGGAGGCTTAACATGCTACACCGGGGTACCAGCCCCCCCCCCCCCCATGACTTCTTACTATTCAGGTCACATGAAGTCATCAGTAAAGAAGCTGTGATCCCCAGTCCTTGGCACGGGTGGCGGGGCTGTGGTAAAGCCTTCCCTTCAGCCCTCAAGGGGTTAACTCCAGGCCATGACTGGAGGCAAGCCCAGCGCATTTGCCTGTCTTGCAGTTTCTATGAAGTATGCCAATGAAATTTCCAAGGAGGTACTGTGGGAGCATTTGAGTGTGCGTTTTAGCAAATCTGCTTGATTGCCGGAGGTGCTCACGTTGTGGTTTTCCTTTTCTGAAGAGACAGTTTTTCTCGCGCCGTCTGCTGAGGGCCTGTGAGAGATGAGGCCTGAGTGAGTCCAAGGCGTTCTTTCTATTTTCTGGTTACATTTTTCTTGTTCACAAGTCAGTGGCACCTGCAAATGGAAGACTTGCTGAGGTAGCACCTGGCTGATTAGCAACTTTTGCTCGGTCCCACTCCCACACTGACCGTTAAATTACCTCCTCCTCAGGCCTGGGCTGCGTGGCAGCCGCTGAGAGGCGGGCGGGTCACTTCAATATGGCTGACATGGTGTCTCTCTCCCCACAGCCGGGCCCCTGGCACCACCGTGGCGACTTTGACAAAGCACCGCCGGCTGACCTGGTAGTCTCGGGTCAGAGTGAGAGAAATTGGTGTTGTACTAAGATGTATGTTAATACATATATTATTTATATGGGCATTAGCCAATGCTATTGTTGTCTCAGCACAAACCCAGGCCCCGAGATTGGCCTTGGGGTGTTCGCAAGCTTACTTTATCATGTTTCTCCCCACCCCCTCCTCGCTCATGAATAATTAAAAACTTAAATTACTTGCCATGTACAAAATTCATATGCTGGGGAAAATAGCTACATGAAAATTAATTTTCTGTTCTGTGAGACTGACGGGAAATCAATTAATCTTGATGTATTATTTTATGCAGAACAGGGTGCAAGAACCTGCGGAGAGAATGGCTACAGCTGTTCTTGTTGGTCGGGCCATATATTATCGTTGGCGGCGTTGACAGCCTCTGAAGGAAATGGCTGAGGGGTATCAGGCAGGTGAATCAACTGTAAAAATTTATTGGAGGATACAAACTGTTTCCAGGGGACTGATATAAAACTCACACTTGAGAACTGAAGTATTGAATGTTTTTGTGACTGAAGCAGCTTGTTGTCAATATTTATAGCTTTTTTCTTTGTTACATGTCCTATTTGTTTGATTAACTAGTCAGATGTTAGTGTCTGTCGGTAATTTATCTGTTGTGCCTTCTGTAGCATTTTTGATACATAAAGATTTACCACTAGATAAATAAGGCAGCTCACACAATGCAATATGCTAAATAAAGTGACAGAGCTGTTTACAGCATGTTACAAGTTTTATAACTCGGGAGGTAGATCAGTAACTTTTGTTTACTGGTGTCACTGTTAGTTGAAACATGTCTCAATGTATTAAATACTGTGGGGGGAAGAAGGCTCTCTTAAATAAGCAGAGATTATAATCAGCACATACCCCATGGTAAATCACTTAAGAGGCTCTATAAAAACATTTATGTACAGCCATACATTATGCATACATTTCTGAAATAAAACAAATGCGTGCTTTTAGAATAGGCTGTGGTAACATTTCTCTCCCATGCCATCACATCAATTTCCCCTGTAGGTGATGGAGGTGTGATGTTCACACAAGTGCTGATGCAAGAAGAACCTAATGCTGGGACCCTGGGGAGGGCTAGCAGGTGACTTCTGAGCACACAAAAGGCTGCTGGGAGAGCACGTGATGCTGGTAGCATTGCTGGTCAGCACAGGAGGGCGCCAGGGCGGGGTGCCCAGGACTATTGGCCCGCTTGAAAGAAGCTCACTTCGTCTGCCATCTGGAGAGCCCTCTGTGAAGTGTGGTTTTGGGGAGAACAGGACATGGATATGGGAAGTACTTTGCCATGAGCCCTTAGTGCCCCTGGCTTCTTTCTCATCCCATAGTGGGAGCGCTAAGAAGCCCTGGGGATTGGCCTCTTGGGGACTGAGTGAGCCTAGTTGTGGTCCATGAGGTTTCAGCCAAAAATCCCAGCTTCCCTTGGTTGGTGATAGATTTGGCAAGTGGAAGTACTGAGTAAATAGCACCTTGAGGCAGATGTCCCGCTTTATGATTTAATTTCTGATCATTTGCAAATGGCTCCTTGGTAAAAAGCACTTCAGATGGAGGATGTTATGACATTTACAGAGGCATACTGCAAGTACTTTGCATGGGTTTCTTACTGTTAATTCTTTGAGAAGGCTGCTGCTAATACATAGGAGGGGTGTTCCTAAAGGGTGAGAGTGTGTGTGTTGGGGGGTGGTTATCCAGCCTAGCCGTAGGGTTGCTGTTCCTGATTACAGCGTCCTGTTAGTGCAGACCCTGGGAGGCAGGGCTGATGACCTAAGCACTTGGGCCTCTGCCCCCTGTGTGGAAGCCTTGGATTGTGTGCCCACCTCCAGGCGTGAGCTCCACCCAGCCTCGGCCATTCGGGGTATTTGGGGTGTAAGCTCACCGATGGACCATCTTTCTTTGTGTATATCAGTCTCTCTGCCTCTCAAACAAAAATTGAATAAAAATATAAGGAGAAAAATTGCGCAAAATTTAGATTGTGAAACTGCATGTGAATTTGGAAATTTGTTTTGCCCTCTAATGATACATCTTGAAATTCCAGTTTCCATGGATTTTTTTGAAAGTGCCCTGGAAAGTGGGATATGTGTTAACCAGGATGCTATATTTTAAGGTATGTTTATTCATACAGTGAGCTTCTCATGTTTGGCTGATTTGGGGATATGAGTGTTTGGTTCAGTGCCCTTGTACCGAGTTACCACCACCAAGGGACATCTGGGTAAGCTTAGCTGGCTTCTCTGCTTGGGGTCTAAGGCTGAAGCCAAGCATCACCTGTGAGGTGTGCTGCGCTTTGTCCTCAGCTCCTTCAGGTTGGTAACAGGGTGATAGCACCAAGGTCCCTCTTTCCTGATTCTTCTTGGTTCTTGTTTAGTCTGAGTTCACAGAAGGTGTTGTCAGGACCTCTCCATGTGACTCACTCTGTCTGTGAGTGAACAGTACAAGCGTTCTCAAATGTTTCTCCCGGCCCTTGAAATCTCTCTGACTATCCCTTCTGCTACAAGCCAGCGGGAGTGTGTTTTTAAGGGCCCATAGAATGACGCTAGGCTCACCCCTGAAAGTCCCACATCTTAAGGCCCAACGATAGATGACCTTAATCGAGCCGCGGGATCGCCTTGGGCATGGACTGTGCCGTCATCACTGAAGCAGCCCTGGGGTCTGAGGTCCCAAGGCCATCTGAGGATTTGTTCTGTGAAGCTACTTGAGGACATGCACATCTTCTCCACCTTTCCTTCCCACCGCTCTTCCTCTGTTGTTCTGCCTTTTATCTAAGTGATTTTTTTTTTTAAAGAAAAGGAGTCCAGTAGAGTTCCTCATGCCGTGTAGGGGCAGGATGAGAAGAGAGTGGTCAAAGTCTGGCAGGGGGTCCTTAGCACCCAGAACCTGAGCCTGGTTGCACCTCACCTCAGCCTTCCTCCGCCTCCAGCAGTGTCACAAGTGAGTTTCGTGTATCTTGAAGTAGCCCTCCTGCCTGCCTGTGGCATTTTGCTCCGGCACCCAGATCTGATCCGGAGTCTTGGATTTGGGCAGAAAGTAGACATCTCTATGAGGTTCTTTGACCACAAAGCTTTTCATGCTGTTAAGCTGTCGAGGCACTTGGGGACCGCTGCTAACAGAGGAAGGAGGTGAGCACGGCGCAGTGCGTGCCTGGGAGTTGAAGCGGGCAGGAGGAGGCTGCAGCAGGGCAAGTGCTCAGAAGGCCTTACCTGAGAGAATTTAGTAGTCATGGAAAAGAAGTTGATCTTGAGGCAAAAAAGAAAAAAAAATCCAGAATCTATGCGTAGTTTTTCTTAATGCGTACTTCCTTTGAAGACCTCTTGTGTCATCAGTATGCGTGAAGTGCTAGGTGGACGTGGGCATTTGGTACAGTGGATTAGAAGCCCGCATCCTTTGTCAGGGTGCCTGAGTTTAAGTCCAGGCTCGGCTTCCACCTCTAACTTCCCACGAAGGTGCACGCCTGGCCGCAGCAGGTGATAAGGCAAGCACGTGCCTCTTGGCTACTCACTGGGGAGACCTGGGCTGAGTGCTTGGCTTCTTCCTGCTCCACACTCCAGCCTTGTGAACATCTGGGAAGCAAATGAGTGGATGGAAGATTGTGCATGTGCTGGCTTTCTCTGCCTTTCACATATATAAAAACAGTTTAGAGTGTTATGGGCAATGTGATCTGTTTTTGTAAAAGAATTTTCAACTGTATTTAAAGTCACAAATACTGTGCTTAACAGATAGTTTGTATTTTTATTTTGTAAAAGATATGCAATGCTGACAGATCCACTGAGGGTAAAATCATTTATCAGATGCTTCTAAAGGTTTCTTTTAAAGGCAGAGTGACAGGGAAGGAAGGGCCTGAGTGGGTGGAGCTGGACCAGGCAGAAGCCAGAGACAGCAACTTCAACTCCGTATCTGTCTCTCATGTGAATGGCGGAAGTACCAGGACCCTTACCTGCTGACTCCCAGGCACATTAGCAGGAAGCTGTGCCAGAAGCAGCGATGGCTTGATCCCAGCACTCCAGTATGGGAAGTGGGCACCCAAGCATTGCCTATGCAGTCTACTCAAACATTTTGTAATTTTGCTTTTATGATGAAAATATTTTGTAAAGATTTATCAATTTTATTTTTTTGAAATGTATAATTTTTTTTTGAAGAATGATGCCACTGTATAATCCATGAGCCAGCAGTGAATTCGACAAGAGAAAAGAGAGTATGTGAAATAAAGCTGAAATAAAAAACATCAAAACACATGGGATGCAGCCAAAACACAACACAACAAAACAAAAACAGTATGGATTGGATTATTGAAGTTACACTTTCCATGCTGGTTTCCTTATATAAGAGAGAACAGATGGTATTTGTTCTTTTGTGATTGACTCATTTCACTGATCATTATGGTCTCTAATTGGGACCACCTACTTGTAAATAGTGTAATTTCATTCTTCTTAACAGCCGAATAATATTCCATGGAGTAAATGTACCACAGTTTTTTTTTTTAAGATGTATTTATTTTTATTACAAAGTCGGATATACAGAGAGGAGAAGAGACAGAGAGGAAGATCTTCCATCCAATGATTCACTCCCCAAGTGAGCACAACGGCTGATACTGCGCCAGTCCGAAGCTGGGAACCAGGAACCTCTTCCAGGTCTCCCATGTGGGTGCAGAATCCCAAAGCTTTGGGCCGTCCTCAACTGCTTTCCCAGGCCACAAGCAGGGAGCTGGATGGGAAGTAGAGCTGCTGGGATTAGGACCTGCGCCCATATGGGATCCCGGCACGTTCAAGGCAAGGACTTTAGCCGCTATGGTACGCAGCCAGGCCCGTACCACAGTTTCTTTAACCACTCTTTGGATGCACATCTGGATTGTTTCCATGTCTGTTATTGTGGATTGTGCTGCTGCAAATATAGGGTTACAGATCCCCTTCTCATATGCAGATTTCATTTCTATTGGGTATAGTCCTAGCAGTAGGTTAGCTGGTCATGTGGCAAATTTACTTACAATTCTCCAAGTACTCTCCATACTGATTTGCACAGTGGTTGAATTAGCCTACACTCCCACCAGTAGTGAAGGAGGGTACCTTTCTACCCACATCCATGCCAGCAGGTGTTGTTAGTTGAGTATTGAATGTAGGCCAGTCTTACTGGAGTTAGGTGGTACCTCAACGTGGTTTTCATTTGTCTCTCTCCGATGGCTAGGGAGCCTGAGCATCTTTTCATGTCTGTTAGCCATTTGAACCTGTTCTTTTGAAAAATGTCAGTTGATTTCTTTTGCCCCCCCCCCCCCCTTTTTTTTTCCTGTCCCTGGGTTTCTGAAGCTCTTTGTAGCTCTTGGGTATTAGTTCCCTATCATTTGTGCAGTGTGCAAAAATTGTCTCCCATTCTGTTGGTTCTTCACTTTGTTTCCTTTGCTTTACAGAAGCTTTTTTAGTTTGATGTAGTCCCATTTGTTCATTTTGGCTTTGACTGCCTGTGCTTTTGGCATCTTTTCTAAGAAGTCTTTACCTGTTCCTATATCTTGGAGTGTGCTTCCAATGTTTTCCTTTAATGGTTTGATGGTTTCTGGGTATAAATTTAGGTCCTTGATCCATTTAGGGCTGATTTTTGTATAATGTGACAGGTGTGGGTCTTGCCTCTTAATTCTTAAAATACTTTCTTCTTGCCCTCCCCTGACTCCTGCCTTTTTTTTTTTTTTAAATAAAAACTGACTGTAGAGAGTCACCAGCTCTTCTGTTGAGGACATGGCTTGTGAGGAGCTGGGAAAGCAGACAGTAGGGCCTGAAGTACTGCAGGTTAACAGCAAGTCATGGGCAGGGGTGTGAGGACAGGGAAGACCTAGGTTTGCTCGTAACTGACTCATCCCAAGGGAGCAGATGGGGGATGTCGCAGGAAGGATGAGCTGGGATAACACAGGAAAGCAATGTGCCTGTGTTTTGTTGGGGGAAACAAAACCCTTTGCAGTGAAGGCTGTGTTCTGATCCAGTCTGACCTTCCCCTGGTTCATCTGCGTGGCTGAGGCTGAAGGCTGTGTTCAGTCTGTCCAGGATGTGCTTGGGCTCCCTTTCGAAGTGGAGCCGCTGTTTATTCTCCATGCTGCTCTGTGTACTCTGCCCGTGGAGCTGCTGGGGTGAGCCCTGCTCCTCTGAGACCTGCTTCCTGTTTGGTCTGGTAAGCCTTCAGCTCGCCTGTTCCCCGCAGTCTGCCGTGGAGGAAATATGCAGTATTTGAAGTTTGGAGGAGATCAATTTTTCATCCTTTCCTGGGATAAAGCATATTTCAGACACCACTGGAGACCCAGAGCTCTGTGAAGTTGTGAGACAGCTTGGGAAACGAGGCCGCCTGCTCCTCACTTCACGTCTCCCTTCTCTCTTCTCATTGTTTCCCTGAATTTAACATCTTGTAATGCAAGAAGAGGAGAGGAGGTAAATATTTAGAGAAAGAAAAGGAAATGGGTGCGTTTGAAAATGGTCTCTGCAGGCGTGTGGGTTGTAGTTCAAAACAGTTGAGTGCATTTGCTGCGGCACACGCGACATGCGCTTCCTGCTTGGGAAGTGACACAGAGACCTTGGGAGTTCCAACACCATCGTTAACGAAAACTGTGTCCCCTGTGTGCCCGCCCCCACCCCGGTGAAAGAGAAACTTGGAGTGCTTTTGGGTCCAAGTTTCCCAGATGTTAAACATTTTGGCACCACTGCTTACGGGGCTGCCTGAGCTACAATAAAGTTGAGCCGCCAGGGTGTTGAACCGGTTGGGCTCCCTAATAAAATATACATGAAAAGGAATTGTAAGACATGGACTGTTACGTGTTGGTGACAATTAGGCCACTGCCTCATTTATTTATTTATTTAAAGTAGGTATCTTGGAGACATCTACGGGAGCTTTGGAGGGAATTTTGAGCAGGAGTAAAGGCAGCTGGGGGTTATTTCTCTGGCGGCCTCTGGCAGGTGGACATATTTAACAATACCCGTCGTATATGACAGATTGTTTTTGAGTTACATGAGGGCCTTAATAAGATCACATCTGTTCATGTATCCTCCTTAACCACAGAGCCTGATTTAGAGAGTCTTCATACTGTTACAGTATTGTTGTTTAAATATTTAGAGGGGTCTAGACACGTATCATAAAAGAATAGACTCTTGTGTATAAAAACACAGTCCTTCTATTCTCAGCATGTTTGCTTTCACAGCTCTTGCATCTTTCTCTGTACTTGAGTGAGCCACATGTTGCTTCTGCGAGCCAGGAGGCATATTTCATTCTGGGCTGGAGTAAGCGTTTTAGTGGTAGAGAAGGCCTCTGAGGGCGACTTGTCCAACTCTCCTCCTAAAGTGTGACGCAGTCGGGCGCTTGTTCAGGGTCTCTGACCCCATTCATGGCAGAGCCAGAGGAAGGGCTAGGATCTGCCTATCAGAAGTTCAGCCATCTTTTCTGTAGCATTCTGGAAGTTTGGTCTGGGTCTGAAATCCTGGCAGTGTGGGCAGTAGGGCCAACTGCAGGTGTCGGGGCCCTGGTGGCTGCGTTGAATTTCACTGGTTATTTGTGGCCACTGAGAGGACCAGCTGCTTGTTGTGTGTCCCCAACTGAAAGCTCACCTCCTCCCAGTCTCTGGAAACACTTCCTTGCCAAAAGCCTTTCCTTTGCCAGTGTGCCGTGCGTCACTTCCCTGGCAATGTGCACCACATCTCTCTGTGCTGGCCGGACCCCTTGGTGCGTGTTCTCAACTCTGCACACACTGCTCCCCTTCCATTGCAGCGTGCCTCTTCTGCATTGTGGGTTCCTCCCATGTCAATGGGAGCTCTGTCTCTGTATCAGGTCCTCCTAAGCCACAGCAATTTATTTGGTTGAGTCGCAGGAAAACACTATTTGGTAGATCAGATAGGTCAACTGTTGGCAATTTCCCAAAATTCATTGCGTCTTGCCTTGGTATCTCATGATGCTACTGTGATAATACTAACTGTTGTCTTCTTATAACGTCTAAATTACTCAGTGATACTTTTTCTTCCCTGAACATTGTTTTTCTCTGGGCTTTTCCAATTTTACTTATAGTCATTAAAAGCGGTATGCAAAGTTGTATATGGGACTAGTAAGTGGTAGTGTTCTGTAACTTGGGTAGGGAAATTCCACTTAATTTGCTGTGTATTTGAACATCCTTTGAAGAGAGTTTTGGATGTTCTGACCACAAAGAATGATAGATGTTTGAAATAAATGGGTATAATTGCTCCAATGTTTTATTTAGGGGCCTCTGCCCCTAACGCATACAAATTTACATGTTATATTACATAGATGTAAATTGGAGTGAAATTCATATGACCTAGTTGTGATTGCCTTTTTAGTTTAACTTTAAAAATTAAACATTTTTGGTCTAGTCTCCTTTCTGTATGTTAAATCCTCTTACGCAGCTGCAACTTCATACCCTTAGACCTAAACTTCCTCATTGCTTTTCAAAATAAGGGCTTTTTTTTTTTTAAAAAAAAAAAAAAACCTTTTAGGAATACTTTTACAGAAAGGTTGCATTGATACCATATAGCACCTTCCTGTGTACACCTAGCCCATTTTGAGTTTCTCCTTGTGTTACGTCGCATTGGCTGGTGCGGTTTGTCAAACCCAGAACACCAGTGAGCCGTGGTTAGGAACCGACACTCCATCCCTGATTTGGATTCTGTTTCCTCATTAGTGCTCCTTTCTGTTTCAGCGTTCAGTCCAAGGCCCAGAGTATCACAGTCTTTAATGGTCAGACCTCTGGTCTTCTTCCCCATGACCTCTACTCTTCTTCCCCGCATCTGGGAATATTCGGTCTTGCCCCGTTACTTGTGGCCGTGACAGTTTTGAGGTGTGCTGGTCAGGTGTGTGTACACTGTGTCTGATGTGCTTTCTCATGATGAGATCGGAGCTCTGTGTTTTGAGGCCACGCACTGCACAGGTGGTATCATTGCATCATCACAAGGGCTGTGTGATGTCAGCTTGGCTCCTCACTGGGGAGGTTAACCTCAGCTGTGTGGTGGAGGCTCTTGGTGACTGGTTTTCTCTACTGTGAAGTTGGTGTTTCTGTTAATATGTTTTGTCTCTTTTCATATCAGTATTATGCCACCAGACGGGAGCAGGAGCAGGTGTAGTATTTGGTGTCTGTCATTGTGGCCTCCTCCCCTACTGGGTCTTGCAGAGGGGATTGCTCTGCCTTATCTTACATTGTACATTACATGTCTCTCCTTCGGCCTAATGCCGCATTATGTCTTAACCAGAGAAAATGCTCCACAAAAACTGCTTGCAAGATCATTGAAATAATTTCATTTCCTGCTGGGGAAGGTAGTTGATCTAAAGTGGTGGAAACAAGGAAATCCCAAGTCAGTGCATTCTCTCTGAATCTGGTTTTGTGGTCTTGGTTGACTGCACTATAGGAATAAATCCTAAAACTACTTAAAATTCTCTTGAGTCTAAACAGCTGTAAAGAAATATCATCTTCTGCCTTTGCCAGAAATCAGACTATCTAGTTGAGGAGTGCAGATAAGAGAGGCGCACACTTGCACTTCTGCTATGTCTGCTAACTTGCAGCAAAGGAGCCCCCTTTTCGCGGAGACTTAAAAATGTTTGGTGGAGGTTTTGACAAATCTAGAGATAAGGCATTGCTTACTGGATGCTTAATGGACCACAGGAGAGAGCATAGTGAATGCTTTTTGTTGTAGTTAGAAGAATTATTCTCCAAATACTTATCTCATTGGGGTTTTTGTGTCTTTTTTTTTTTCTTTAAATCTGGGCTCACATGGACATTTTCTTGAGAGACTTATCCTGTGACATGGCATTTGTGAAGGATAAAAACATTGAGGAATGCCAGATGGGAAAAGGAGAAAAAAGTAGGGATTGTTGTCTTCTGTTGGAGTTGACAACTGAACTCTTAAGGTGAGAGAAGGAAAAGCAAATCATTCTTTTACAAATCTGCTTAAGATAAAACTTAGCAATAGTTTTACAAGGTTCATTATTTTGTATCATGATTCAAAAGTTAGTATTCTATTCTCATGATTTGCTTTTGGCTCCAAAGGTATATATAGGAATTAGAATCGCCTGAATCATTATTCTATTTGAAGAGATTTCTTTTCTTATGTAATCTTTTTTAATATAATGAAAAAAACCCCAAGTTTTCAAAAGTATAAATTAGTTCATAGTAGTTTTTCAGTCTGAAAGTATCATGATAGCTACACTTGCTTCATGCTTTATTATGTAATTTGATTTTTCATATCTTTCTTTTATTAGCTTTAAAGTGGGTTTAGAAAAAATAATTAGATTACAAGGTTAAGCCGCAGTTAAGATAAAAATGACAGTTCAATAAAAAAAGTTCAATATAATTCGTATCTTCTAAAATAAAATACAGCTGCTAAGAGATTTAATTATGGTATTATTCAAATAAATTTGCCTCCACATTGAAAACACTCAAGAAGGAAACTCTGAGAGAGGTCCTTGGTTAACAAGAGGACAGTAATATGATACATAAAATTGTAATTTTTGAAATATGATAGGGACTATATTGAGAAGAGGAAGAAATAACACAATCGACTAGCTCGCCTTGAAGAAGTAGGCTGAGATTACTTATACTACTGTGAGCGTCGGAGCCCCTGTGGTTCCATTTAACTTTTTGTGCGCTAAATTGTGACTTTTCACCATTTTTGTGATCTTTGAACCCTGTTGCCTTTTATTAAAATGATCTGAAAATCGCAAGTTTCGTGGAGTCCTGAAATACTGGAGGCGGAGGCAGTTTCAGAGCCTAACCTGACTTCTCTTTGACCAAGGGAGGCTCCAGGCTCCAGGTGAGCAGTCCTTGCCATCGATGGCCCATTGGGGGCAGGTAGGGCTTCAGACTCCTCAGTTCTTTTGCCACATGGTTTAAACTTTTAAAACCAATCAATTTTTCAGGGATATAAAACTTGAATACCACATCAAAGGCAACAGAGTATTGTTAGTCTTTTTTTTTGTAGATTTATTGCTTATTTTTATTGGAAAGTCAAATTTATAGAAAGAAAGACTAGAAGATCTTCCACCTGCTGGTTCACTCTCCAAATGGTCGCATCAGCCAAAGCTGAGCTGATCCGAAGCCAGAAGCCAGGAGCTTCTCTCTTGTCTCTCACACATGTGCAGTGTTCCAAGGCTTTCGGCCATCCTCTGCTGCTTTCCCAGGTCACAAGCAGAGAGCTGGATGGAAGGTGGAGCCACTGGGACAAAATCCCATATAGGATCCTGGAACATGCAAAGCGAGGACTTTTAGCCACTAGGGTACTGCTCCAGGCCCAAGAGTATCATTAGTCTCAACACTTGAAATTAATATACATGGAGCATTGGTCCCGTCACATGCAACACCTCTGTAAGTTCAACATTCTTTTCTGCACACTCTTCACAGCCATCTTTGGTATTTCTAACTCTCTTACACTGTTTGTCTTCATCTTTAAATATTTAAGAGGCTTTAATGTTACTTAGCAATTTAAGAAAGAATTATGCATCTACCAAGCTTGTTTTTCGTTATATTTCTGTCATATAATTGAACTCATTATATGTTCTTCTGCCTGATAGTTACTCTTGGAGTCTAATTACATCCATTCTGTGTGTTTGTCAGGCTTTTAGGGCCAGGCTGTGTGCTCCTCGCTGCTTCAGAGCTTCAGAAGCTCAGCGTGGCTCGGTCGTTCTCTGAGTTCTAACTGGCATTTTTAAGTCCGTGCTTTTCGGTGTGAGAGTCTGAAACCACTAGTGAGTTGCAAAGTTCATTTAGTGAGCTGTCACCAACATAAAAATAAGACAGAAGAGAAAATAGATGCAATCTTCTGAAATAAAACATAATCATTAAGTATTTCATTATGATGTGTGGATAGGATAAATACTTGTTTGTGCAACTTTTGTGTTAGAGATATACTTCTGTGTTTGTTATCTGTGTGTATGAGTGATACATCCTCAAATGCATGTGATAGGTACTCATGTTTGTTTCCATGTATATGTGACATACTCATGTGACATGTCTTTGTGCAGTTAACATATACTTGCATGTGTGTGATGTTCATGTGATGTGCTTACTTATGCATGAATGTGATACATAGCCATGCATGTAGGGTATGTACTCATGTGTGTAGGTGATGTCTACCTTGGTCTGTGTGTGGTATATGCCTATATTGGTACATCCTCATGTGTGTATATATATGATGCATACTTGTGTGTGTGACACATGCTCATGTATGGATGTGATATTTCCTTGTTTATGTGTTTATTTCCTTGTTTCTCTCATGTCTGTGGGTTCTACATGTGAAGATCCAATCAATAAAAAAGATAGAAAATGTTTGAAAAATATTATGGGGGCCTGGAGCATTAGCCTACTGGCCAAATCCTTGCTTTGCATACGTTGATGTCCCATATGGGTGCTGGTTCATATCCCGGCAGCCCCACTTCCCATCCAGCTTCCTGCTTGTGGCCTGGGAAAGCAGTCGAGGACGGCCCAAAGTCTTGGGCCCCTGCACCTGTAGGGGAGACCCAGAAGAAGCCCCTGCTTCAGAGTGAACCAGCGAACAGAGGAGCTTTCTTTCTTTATCTCTTTTTCTCTATATAGCTGCCTTTGCAGTAAAAATAAATAAATCTTTAAAAAGTTTTATATGTATACTAAGCACAGACTATTTTCCTTGTCACTAGACCCTAACCAGTAATAGTATATATCAGTGCAGTGCTGTACAGTGTTAGAGGATGTGAATAATTTAGAGATAAATTAAAGGATGTGAGGAACATGAGTAGGTTATATGCTCATGTTAAGTCATTTTGCAACCAAGATGATGGCTCCATTCTGATTCCAGTGTCCTGCTAATGTGTGCTCTGGCAGGTAACAGGTGATGACTCAGGTGATTAGGTACCAGCCACCCTTGAGGGAGTTCTTCATTACATTTTTGGCTCCCGGCTTTTGCACGGTCTAGCCCCGGCAGTTGCCTGTCTTTGAAGACTTCAGTCAGATATTCACTGTTACTCTGGAGAACAAGGGAATGGGAGAGCATTCTATTTCTCTGTATTTGAAGTTAAACCACAGGAAGAATGGCTGTATATACATGCAGATGCAGACACGTAGGTATGTGCTCACATGTATATATATATATATATATATAGATATACACATATACATGTATCTTAATATAGACAGGTAAATACAAATACATGTGCATACATACATCTGCAGGTGTGGGTATTGGTATGCGTGTTTGCTTATTTTGTGTATTGGGTCCCGACCTAAAATGTATGAGCACAAACATGCAAGAAGATTGTTTCTTAAGTGAAGGAAGAAGGATCAGTCTAATGTGATTTAACTTCTACGTCTTATTTTGGGCCATGGACAAAATAGAAGTAATTGAAATAATTTCATTTGTCTTAGTTTAAGATAAAAAGAAAAAGTTTTCTTGACAAAATTCGAGTTTATGCATCTCTAAACTAGAACTACCTGTGCCTCCTATAGACGTGGCCTGTAGGGAATACTAACAGGGCCTCTTGCCCATGGGCAGCAGCACCCAAAGGTCGCTTGCTGTCGTCATGGTCATGACCCTCCCTGCTGCCCTGGTGGCTCTGTGTCTTGGACACTTGAAGGATTTTCCCCTCCAGGCCTGTCGGCAGCAGGAGTGGATGTCCAATACTGATCTTCCCTGGCAGAGGGGAGCCTCTGCGTGGACCCCTGTGAAATCACAGGCACAAGCCTGTGTTCCCACATCGGAATCATGTTCAGAGACCGCAAGGTGATCTGAGATGGCCTATGGAAAAGGGCATGTGTGGCTTGCTTTCTTGTTCTCTTCAGTCCTGTGGTTGACATCTGGAAAAAAATGCTAGTTTGGTCCTAATCTTTATTTAATAACTTCCTAATGCTGGGTAAACTCTTAAAATAAATTAAAAAAAAATAGAAGCAAGAGACCAAGTCTTTGGCTCAGAGCTATTATTAACAAAAGAGCAATTTCCCAGAACTTATGTTTTTCCACATGAGACACACAATTGATACTAGCATTCATTTTGTGGGGATATAAAGTATTTCTGAAAAAAAAAGTGTTGCAGTTCAGATATTTTAGTTATGAGTAGTTATGGTAAAATCATAAAGTGTACATTACAGATACTCCTTTGAGTCCTAATTGAGATCTGAAGAAGTTAACCAAACCAGAGAGAGATCCAGCAATGGAGCGGGGGCCAGAAACAAACACCTGTGCATCTTCCTCTGTCTCTCCCTGGCCATTTCGTTAGATTTGACACCCCAGGGTGATGTTAGAGAAAATCTGTATGAGACAAGGAGCTTCTAGCTTCTTTTTTAAAAAATGTTTATGTTATTATTTATATTGGAAAGTCAGATTTACAGAGAACAGGAGAGACAGAAAAGTAGATATTCGATCTGCTGGTTCATTCCCCAAGTGACTGCAGCCTCCACAGGTGAACTGATCTAAAATCAGGAGGCAGGAGCTTCTTCAGGGTCTCCCATGTGGTTGCAGGGTTCCAGGACTTTGGACCATCCTCAGCTGCTTTCTTGGCTGCTTTCCCAGGCCACAAGCACGAAACTGGATGGAAAGTGGAGCATCTGGGATACAAGCCGGTGCCCATATAGGATCCTGGTACATGCAAAGTGAGGACTTGAACCACTAGGCTACTGTGCTGGGTCTGGAGATCCTCTTACGATTTGCTTTCTGTGTGACAATTTGTTGTCATTGTATTTGCCTAAGATCTCTTTGCTCCTACAATTCCAAGACTTATTCCATTCTGAATTAGTCATACAAAGCTACTTCCAGAGCACGGCTCCCATGGATGTGCACCTACCGTGCTTCTCTTGGCTGTGGATGCTTCCTCTTCCTTTGCTTTTGGGTTGTTCTTTGCCTGTTGGGAGTTCTGTGAGACTGAATCTGACTCAGTCATGTGGGCATGTCATGCTGGTTGCTAACTGCGACTACTGGTGGGTTCTCTGTTCTTGGTTCCCCATTCCTCCCTGTGTGGAATGGGTAGTGTTATGAGTGAGAATGGTCCTAAGGAGTCTATCTGTAGATCCCTAGAGCTGTGGCCTCTTTTGTCTGTGCATTCTGCAGATATTTGTTGTCCACCTGTGTGCCAGGTGCTTGTCCGGCTTGTTGTTGTAGCACTAGTGAAAGCTGGCAGGGGCCCCTTTCTTGGAGAGCTCACATTCTTATTGGAGGAAACACATTAAGAAACAAGGCAATTTTATATGCTTCTTTTAAAGATTTATTTTTATTATTTTTTCATTGGAAAGGCGGATATACAGAGAGGAGAAGAGACAGAGAGGAAGATCTTCCGTCCGATGATTCACTCCCCAAGTGAGCGCAACGGGCCGATACTATGCCGATCCGAAGCCAGGAGCCTCTTCCGGGTCTCCCACGCGGGTGCAGGTTCCCAAAGCTTTGGGCCGTCCTCTGCTGCTTTCCCAGGCCACGGGCAGGGAGCTGGAAGGGAAGTGGGGCTGCCAGGATTAGAACCGGCGCCCATATGGGATCCCGGGCGTGCAAGGCGAGGACCTTTAACCACTTGCGCCACCGCGCTGGGCCCTATATGCTTCTTTTAAAATGGAGTGATGACATGGAGTGTCTGCAGGAACAGGCCAAATTCTGATAAGGTGGCCAAGAAAGGCCTCTTCGCAAAGGCTGGTCTTTGACAGGTAACTAGCTGGGTGGTGCACAAGCAACTGAGAGAGGCTTGGGCAGATTTGCATAGAAGAAACAGCTCCCATGCAACCACAGAAAAAGTCAAAAAGCGTCAGCAAGGGCTGGAAGACTGATAGGAGTGTGGGACCCAAAATGTTGATGGCCAAGAAGTCTAGAGCCAGGTTGTGGAAATCGTTGAGCCTGGTAATAAGTTTGGATTTTCTTCCAAGGGCGATGGGAAACCAGTGGAATGGTTTGCAAGAATTAGATGCTTGACTGTGTGTGACTTGTGCTTTTCTAGAACCACCCTGGCTACTGGTTGGAAATCAGGCAAAGAAAATAGCAGCTGTGTAATGGGGGTCCATTGGGAAGCCCCTGCAGTGGTCTCTGGGAGCCCTGTGGGGGATAAATGACAGAAGGAGGCAGAGCTGCAGCCTGAGACTTTAGGACAGCTACCAGCATTTGCTGGCAGATTGACTGCAGGAGTGAAGGAAAGAAGGATCGAAGAGGACTCTGACGCCAGTGATTGATGGCGATGGGAAAGCCTGGCTGCTCTTGCCCCTGTTGACATCCTTGTGCTGTCATTTGGCCTGGTTTGATCCCTCTCCTCCTGCACTTGATTATCTCCCACTCTCCTCGGGGAAGAAAAATTCATACACCCTCCCACCCCCACCCCACCTCTGGTTAGCCTGGAGGCTCTTGGGCGTTCCTTTAGCTGACCTGCGTTGCTGGTGGGCCCAGGTTATGCCCTATGAGGAGGTTGTACTACAGGGGTCCTGGTGGGCAGGGCAGAGGGGGCAGCACACTCGTGCCTCTGTGAGGGGTTTAGATGGGCTGCAGCCAGGATGCCATGTAGATATTTATGACTGGTTTCTGTGTGCTGTGCACACTCCAAAAGCATATTGTGTTCTGCTTTCCTAGGGAAAGTTGAAGACGGACTGAGCAGTGGGTATTTATTTTTTTTCCTCTTTTCATTTTCCCAACATATAATGCAAGTTGCATTACAATAAATTCAGTCACTTCAAATGTTTTTCATCTGAAAAATTGAATACATTCTTTTTTCCTGCCTAACTGCAAGGGGTGAACTTTTATATTTTTATGGGCTTTGTTGTTTTTACTTGTCACCGTGGCTGGTATTAGTTCACTGCTAAGTAATGACTTTTCTGTATTGAGAAAGACAGATGACTTATTAGATGTCAGAGGCCGTCTGAAACATTTTCAACTCAGCATTTTTAATAGCTGTTCTTTCTTTTTCTTTTTTCGCCCCTTCCTCTTGTTGTTCACCCAGCAAGCATGTGTTTTCTCCTGTCCCATTTAGGATTCTCTCTCTCTCTTTTTTCCTTTCTCTCTATTAATTGTCACCTGTTCTGTGTGTTTGCTACGTATTCTTGTTGCATCCTCACATCTTTCCAGGGTTCTTGGAATCTTTGAGAATCGTGGATGGTGGCTGGCTCTCTCTACAGTTATGCCGTGTGGAGTTCTTACAGAGAATGTTTATCTGGACCTGTGGGCATGAATCTAACCTTTAGGAATTCAGAGTAATGGGGATTATTTCCAGTGAAATCACGTTTTCTTGGCCTCATGGAATTCTCCTGTCTTTTCTTCCATCTGTCCTCCTATCTGTGGATGTTCTCTCTTTTGAGTTCTTTGAATGGCATTGACATAACTGTGCCCTCCTTTTATCTGGTTAACACATTCTTTCACCTAATTGGGCTCCTGGAACATCACTTTTACCATGGTCAAAGTCTCAGAAAATTCTGTTAATGAAGTCATCATGATTGAAACAGTGTGTGTGTAGGATCTGAGGCAAAACTAGGCTTCTCTTGGGTCACTGTTATGTCAAGATGTCTTGGTAGCTGGCATCCAGTGGGTACTCAGAAAATACATGTGAGATGAATCCGTTGTATCTAGGTAACTGTTAGGAGCTCTGGTAGACAAGGCTGGCAGGAATTTTGTGCCCTTAAATGGTAACATGTGTCCTAATGAGGAAAGAGACACAGGTGTTAACCAGAGAAGAGTCACATGTATGAGGGCTTTGCCAAGAGTTGGAGTCAGGAGATGGCTGTGTGATTGGAGGAACAGAAGAAGGTGAGGTTTAAGCTGAAGTTTAAGTGACAACAAGGAGTTATTCAAGGGACGATCACAGACTGTCCAGATTCAGGGGGGTGGTTGGCTGTTGCAGCAATTGCAATTAAGGCTTTGTTTGGAATGCCCACATCCCATCTTAGAATCTCGGCTTCTGAGTCCCAGCTCTGTTTTTGGTTCTAGTTTCCTACTGATGTACACCCTGGGAAGTAGCAGTGATGGCCCAAGTAATTACTGAATTTTTGCCATTAACAAGGGGGTCTTGGATTGAGTTCCCAGCTCATAGCTCAACTTGACTTAGCCCTGTCTGCCATGGGTGTTTGAAGAATGAACCTGCAGATGGAAGATTTCTCTGTTTCTGCCTTTCAAATAAATACAAATAGAAAGAAGATAGAGGTCAAGAAAACAGACAATGCAAAGATCCAAGGTGGGTGCACCAAGTTTTGGAGTGTGCTTGATACACAGGAGTGAAAGCCAGCTAGCCTCTGCTGTGGGGAGCAGCAGCCATGGTGTGATGAGGGAGTCAGAGAGGTGTATAGAACCAGACCAACTTAGCCTTTATGTTACAAATAAAATGCACACTCACTAACTCAGTTTGCATTGGAAAGTCTTTGGAGGGTTTTTAATTGGGGCTTGGTTTGCATGTTTAATACATGACTGTTGTTGGTTTGTGGAGAATGCATTCTGGAGGAACAAGAATTGATCCTGAAGAAGTATTACTATTTTGTTGTTGAGCAGAGTTTTCAAGTTTAACAAAGCTTTGGTTGCAGGCTGTAGCTTGCCTTCTATTATTGGTTCTTGTGGTGGGACAGAGATTTCTGGTTGTTTCCCATACCTGTTTTCTCTATTCTGTCATTGACCAAATCCTTGGTTTCTAGCTGAGTATATTGACATCCTGTCCTCCCTTGAAACTTTTAGTTAGGTAAGCTCATTAAAGGGTTGTGTGGATTCCCAGAAAATCTACTTTAAAAAGACAGAGTTCCTTTATTTTTCTCTCTCCTCCTCTCTGCCCCTCCTCTCTTTCCAGTGTGCCACCTGGCATTGAATGTGATGACTGGAATGACAGCATTCATATTGGATCGTGAATATAAGTACTACATACTAGTGCAGCCAAGCTTGGAGTTGGAAGGAACCTGAGTTGGACTTTTTGGAATCTGTGTGCCAGCACTGGGCTTTTTGATTTACCTCTGAATTTCTTTTATATAGAAGAAATATACACTTTATCTAGTTTAGGTCATTGATATTTTAGCTTTTGTTTGATGGAGTTGAACATAATTCCCTAAGATACTTGTATTCTCCTTTTGAGAGATTTAATTTACAGCAAGAATAATGAGGTTAAATTTTTGGGGTACTTATCATGTGCTTTTTTTATTGTTGTTTACATTGTATTATGTGGTACAGTTTTATAGGCGCTGGGGATTCCCCCCACCCCTCCCATACCCCTCCCCCCATGGTGGATTCCTCCACCTTGTTGCATAACCATAGTTCAAGTTCAGTTGAGATTCATTCCTTGCAAACACATGCCTAGCATAAAGTTTAGCGTCTTATTGTCCAGATAAGTTCAGTGGCCTCTTGGGGAGACCTTCTCTGGTCTGAAGGTAGGGCTAACAGAGTAAAGATCCGGTCATATAAAATCCCCAACAAAACCTCAGTATCAATATACAACATTATGGAATTAATTGACATAGTATTTGGTAAGCAATATGTTAAAGATAATGCAAGTTCCATTCTTCGAAACATCTGGGTTGAGACAGTATCAATGACAGGTTCAAAAAAATAACAAACAACCAAACAAAAAATTACAGGTTAAATCAAGGCAAACATGTGGAATCTAACCTTTTGGGATTCGCTCATTTCCCTTAGCATTATAGTTTCCAGTTGGGCCCATTTAGCCACAAAGAACTGCATTTTGTTTTTTTTAATAGCTGAGTAGTATTCCATGGACATACTTCTTTTTTCTTAATGCCAATAACTGCTGTACAGGGTGAATGCTGTATTTCAGATTTCAAGGTACAACAGCGCTCAACAATGTTCTCAACATCGCATGACCAGGAAGGTGGAAAACCTGGAATCTGTGATGTAGGTGACTGTAATGATTAATTTCTTTGTTGCTTTGTTAGGTGGCCATATTCTTAACGATGACTATGAAATCATTTTCTCAATCAATTAGGCAGTGAGGCCAGAGGAATGATTTGAGAGACAGATTTGTAGCATATATGACTTTAGGTGCATTAACTGCTATAAGCAAACATCTGTGGCTCACCCCGATCCGTTGTTTTCTCATTTATGTAAATTCTAACTGGTATTTGGAGTAGAGGAATGCTGTGCTCCATGCTGGGACTCAGCGACCCAGGCTTTCACTATTCTTCTAACCTCTCTTGCCCATTCTTAGTGATCTCAAACTTCTCTGCTGGAAACTTTTCACCTAGTCAATACACTGGGCACGAGAGAGAATAGGGAGGATTGAGTGGGGAGTTGTGCTATGCCATGACCTTGGCTAGAACTCTGTCAGAAGATCTCACTTGGGTTCATGAAAGCTGGTGGTCATTGTCTGAATGCCATGTCCTAAATGCCTAGGAGTAAGAGGAAATAGATTTTGTAAGTGCACAGTAACTTCCGCCAGATGTTAGGAGTAGGGACTCTGGTGTCCATTCAACCTGACTGGTCATTGGCTGTATGATCCCGAGGAAGTCACTTAATGAGTTGTTATTGTTTTTTTTTTTTTAATATATAGGGTAGAGTTGGAGCCATGCCACCATGTGGGAGTTCAAAGTTGTCAGCTCTTGAATACAGGCTGGCCCAGCTCTGGTTGTTACAGGTATGTGAAGAGAGAGCTGGTGGGTAGGAGATTAATATCTGTGTTTCTGCCTTATGATTAGATAAAATGAGTAACAGAATAAAATGTGTTCAGGGAGGATAATAGTAGAGCTGGTTTGAGAATTTGCCTTGTTGAGGTGCAAAGCTGGAGACAGCACAGTTGCTCAGTAATTGTCGGCGGTTTGACTTTACAGCAGGGTGCTTTACTCGGGCCTGGGCATGTGGGTCTCTTTGGGAGACCATGTTCTTAGTGACTCCGACATGGCATGGCATGGGACCCTGAGAAGGTACCTCAAGAACCACCTCTCATCAGAGGGAAGCAGTGTGAGGATGCTGAGGTCCTTCTTCCCTTTGAAGACTCAGACATGAAGTTTTCATGTCTAATCTCACAGGTGCTATGAAGAAGCCCCCTGTGAACTTCCTTGCTGCTGTATTCTCTCCATGAACAATGAAAATCTTGTCTTTCAGAAGGGCCTGATTCAGGGTCATCTCATTCTTACCATGTTGGTTGGAGCTTAGACAGTACCACTCAGTCTCTTAGCCTTGTTGTCATTCATGTAAAATGTTCCTCAGCCTGTCTTTTGTTGTGAGATTGGAGCATGCTGTGAAACAACAGCTGATTGCTCAGGGAGTTGGGTCCCTGCCATCTGTGTAGGAGACCTGGATTGAGTTTTGGGTTGCTGGTCACAGCCCTGGCCAGCCCTGGCTGCTGGAAACATTTGGGGAGTGAAGCAGCAGGTGGAAGATCTCTCTCCATCCCTGTCTTTCTTGCTCTCTGACTTTCAAATCATATGAGGATAAATAGATAGGATTGAAGAAGTATGCCAGGCTGAGCTCACCATGTGGAAGCTTCCTGAGGACAAGAGCCACATAGTATTTCTCGTTATCTCCCCCGCGGCTGTCCTGTATCTGGAACGTGTTGGTGGACTGTTTCTTTTCTTACCTGTCTACTTACAGAGTTTTGTGATTGTGGCTTTTACACTGAATTGGTGCTTAATAAATTGTAGTTTGAAATAAAAGCCAGTGAATTCTTTTTTTTTTTAATTTATGCTGTTTAATATTCGTGTGGGGATTTTTGCCTTCTTTCAGCTCAGCGGTTGTAAAATTCTCTTTTAATTTCTGCCATTATCATAAACAGCATCCGCTGGTTATTATGTGGGTGGAGGATGCCGCTTCCTAGGACTCTGTTCAATTAAGATTGAACCGGTTGCCAGAGCAGGACAGAGAGCCTTTGTCGCTTTGCTTAGCTGTGAAGTCAGCTTGCTGGCGGGAGCTGGTGCCTTTCCATCTGTGGATGGATAGCTCCTACACAAGCCTCTGCCTGTTTCTCGTAACCCTATAGGACAGCACTGGCTGTTCTGGCTGAGTATTTGTATATACACACATCTATAAAAGTGAAATTGCCTGCAAAACCACTGAAGATAAAAGTTAGCAAATTCCATCCGAGGATACAATCAGTGGCGCTATAATATATAGTTAAATAGGAAATGGAGTTTAGTTATTAAGCTCGCCTAGATTGCTTGATGTAGCGAATATTTCTTCGAGTTCTATTATTTGTATTTTATTCTCAAATATTTTAAGAAGATAAGCTTCTAAATTCACTTTGGGGCTCCGTGTCATCAAATCTCATCACCAGTCACTTAGATCCCTAATTAACTTATACTCCATAGACCCATTTCTTTGCTTCTGTTTCTCTCTGCTCTCTAATGGTGCTGTGAGTTACACTGGAAGGAACAATAAGATTTAAGAGAAGAATTAATTTAGAAAGTTAGGAATGGAAGAGATAAGGGAAAATGAGAAAAAGCGGCTCAGTATTTTGTCTTGTAAATGGCTTTCCTCTCGTAGGCTAAGAAGCCCATTTATCCACGGAGAGGAGGAGTGTTAATGAAATAGATCATGAACATAGCTATTACTGTAATGAATTTTAACACTCACTTTGTTATGTGATATTTTATTTATGAGCTCCTTGATCATTCAGATAAAGACGAGAAGTTTATGGCACTAGATTATGTCTTGTTTTCATAAACATATTCAGTAGTTTAATAAACATAATTTATTTTTTTCTCCTTAAAAAAATCAGCAAAATTTATGAGAGATTATCTTAGGGTTAATGAAGTCTAACATTAAGGAAATATTACCCTATAATATTGGAGCCTTCAGAGCTGGAGTTGTAATTGCTTAATGCTTTTTTCTACAGGCTATTTTTATAAAGTACATGCTTTGTGCCATTAATCCAGTTTTTACAAGTTATACCGAGACCAATTCATTGGGAATTATGTATCCATGTTTATATTTTTCAGTCACTGCTTTCATTAAAAGATGTAGTAAAGAGTTGAAAATTTAATGCAGTAAAAGGAGGAAAAGACAATTTTGTGCATTTGCTCCCAGGGAGGGGCAGAGCCTGGATTATCACCGTTCTCTGTCTTTGAGAGCAATTGCCCCCATGGCTGTCTTCACCACAGGTGAGATTTTAGTGATTTGTGGGCCCCTGGAGGACAGAAATGTAAATTCCTATTGAAAGCCCGTCCCTAGTTAAAATTTGGAGCCCTATTAATATGCTTCAAGTCGGAATGCACTTAAGTAATGAAAAGCCAGGCCGACAGGCCCGAGTTGCTCCTTTCTAAGTCAGGCCTGCCAATTAGCCGAGTAATGGATGCCCAGACCCCGAGATGGAATTGAGAGTGGCCGGAAAAGGGCAGCTGGGGAGGCCCGCTATGGATTTTGGTCATGTGCATTTGACTGTGTCAGCTCATTCTTTTTTGAAATTGAATTTAATGTGTTGAAAAATACCCTCTTGATGAATTAATGAACTAAAAGAGGTATTGATATTCGAATAGCGGTGCAAGCAAGGCCTTCCATCACCACCACCACCATCCCCTGCCCCTGCCCCCATATTTTATGAGAGTGAGCTCAGCAAGGGCCAAGTTGAACAGCGTCTGTTCAGATTTTCTCCCTCTGTACCACGGGTGGTGATGAATGTGGAAGGATGGGACCGGGTCATTAGGACCTCACATCCATCCCTGAAATAGCTCATCTTTTCTGACTTCCTTTCAGCCTTTTTTGATGCTTGCCCTGGGATGCTTCTGATGCTCTCTGACATGGAAGTGTACACTTACTTATGTGTGTTTGTGATGGAGAGGAGTGCAAGAAGTGGGAAGGTGAACCAACTTGAGTGGTAGTGTGGGTTTGTGGTAAGAATTACACACACATGTGCTGCCTCCACCCCAGAAGGGGCAGAATTCTTTGTGTGTGTGTGTTTGTGTGTGTGTGTATGTGTATACATGTACATATATGCACACATATATACATATATACACACATATATGTATGAAATACTCCTGGAGATTCAGTGAGAAGCCCTATTTTTCCGGGTTCTTAGGTCTAAGGGTACAGAAGGATGGGAAGGTACTTGTATGCACAGAACTTGATATTGATTTGCACAACTGGACCAGTTGTTTTCAACAGCTGAAAGAGGAATTCCTAAAAATCATGACCTAGAATTATTCTGGAATCAAGCAGTTCCACTTGTGGGTATGAACCCAAAAGAATAGAAAGTGAGTCTTGAAGAGTTACTTGTCTAGCCATGTTTCTGGCAGCAGCACTTTTCAAAATAGGCAAAAGGTAAGAGGAAAACTAATATCCAGCTCATGTATGGATTACCACAGCATGGATGGAAAAAGAGGTGAAATCCAGATATACCGTACAGCATGAACGAACCTTGCATCTATCATGGCAAATGTGACAGAGCCATCCCCAGAGGACAAACATCATGGCTTCTAAGTTACATGAGGAACCTGGAAGAGGCATGCTGGTAGAGACAGAGGACAACTTCCAGGGGCTGGGGCTGAGCAAATGAGGGGGCTGCCACGTGCAGGATGCACGCACGGTTACTGTTTGTGATGCTGATGGTGTTTTGGAGGTGGCTGCCGGTGTGCATTGTACGATGCAAATGTTCTTAATGTCACTGAATTACGTACTTAAAGCTGGTTAAAACGGTAGCATTTATGGTTCGTGTATGCTATTGTAATAAATTAAAGGTGGAGAGATCTATAAGAAGAGAGTATGTTGGGAAAAAATAGATACAGATTAATTCCCTGGAGTTTGGTGTAATTCTTTAAAGGATCTCACAGTGTTATCTTCCAGCCCGAGAGGGATGCGCAGAGCACAGTCACAGGGGCTTGCGGCTCATGCTTTTCTGATGCTGGACTGGGCTACAAAACCCTCTTTTACTTTTCCTGTAAGTGAAGATGTGCCCTTGAGCAAAGTGTTGATACAGAAAGTGCATCACACTCACCTTGTAAATTGCTGTGGGCCCTGGACATGTTACCTGCCTTTACATTTTTTTTTTTAAAAAACATTTTGATTCACAATCAGCTAGCTGAATATCCTCAGAGTACTTAACCTCCTTCAGTCAGTTTTCTCATCTGCAAAACGGGGTTGCTCACAAGATCTGCTTCATAGGATTGTTGGGGAACCTACATGATACTGTGCAGATGAGGTTTTCAGAGTTTCTGGTTTCACAGCAAGCTCTAAATGAAGGTCCCTTATAATTATTTTCCTGGCAGTTGTATGCTTTCAGCTGTAATTGGGCCTATTGGTGACTCCTGTGTGGCTGTCTCATTTGTTTCCTCCCACTCGGATCTGAGTGCAGCACTGTTTTATGGGCAGCGAACTGTTTGACCAGAAAGAATCCAGAAAGTTCCCAGGGGAAACAGAGACCAATTTTATTTTAATCCGTCAGTCGGTCTGTATACATTAGCCTTTTCTCATTTCTGTTTTCAAATGGAGCCGGGCTGCTCAGGGAGCAAGGTGCCTCAGATAATTTAATTTTCTGACTACCCAGTGCCTACAAGACACTGCCTTCAAGTTTTATTTGTGAAAAGTTTTTCTGAAATCCAATAATGTCCTGTGTTTCTTCAGGAAGCTTAGTGAATAACAAAACATAATCTTTCCTTGACAATGAAAGATTTTAGAGCCATTTCCCAGTCTGTTCCCGTTGGAAATACAAATGGGAAGTGTTGGATGGGGCTGCATGTACGCTACACCCAGGCCTTTCCCAAGAAAGATTTTTAATACTGCCTTTTAAAAAAAAATGTGGCCTGTGCAACTTGTTATTTAAAATTAGAGGATGGGCAGACATTATGATTGATACATTGGAATCTTTGGATTCTCATTTTTAAAAAGAATAAATTAGAGAAGGATCTATCTCATCACAAGCTTTCGAAGGAGTCAGGCATGGGAGACACATCACCTTGAAAAGAAAAACTGCTATATTATCCAAACCAAGGATGATACTGAGGGAACCAAGAGGTTCCCGAGTCTAGCTTTGCTCCAGCTTAGAGATCTTTTTTTTCTTCTTCCCTACACAGAGTTCTTCTTCAGGTTGTAAAAGCCTTTCTTGGAAGAGGAGTGTGTTTGTAAGCCTGATCTGGGGGATGAGCTGTTTCCACCCTGTCCGCAGCTTGCTTGGCTCTGTGTCCTTGGGTGGGTCAGGGGCTCTCTGAGAACCTGAGCTCTCTCCGGCTGAGTGATGCCACGGTGGGCGTTGATGCTCTGCAAGGCGCCTTCTCTCTGAATGCGTCAACTCAGAGTTCCTTCAGGTGTCAAGCAGGCTGTCTTCCTTTGCTCTGCCATGGTAGTCAGAAGCCTCAGGAACTGCCTGTCATTGAGTCCGGTTGTGGGAGGGGCTGGCAGAACAGTCTGGATTCATTTCATGCTTGCCTGCCCCTCCCTTCTTCCCTTTTCCCTCCTCCCCATCTTAGCCTCTCACTTTCTCTCTCTTTTCTCCTGTCGGCACAGTCTTTCCTGCTCTGGGCTCCTCCCAAGCCCGTCTAGATTATTGATTGGAAGTCACCAAATAGTTCTGTAACCATGTCATCAGCAGCTGCCAAGGCTCTTGTCATTATTCCAGCCACACAGAGTAAATGACTGGGGGAAAATGGCATTTTCCAGCTCAGGTGCAAAGCATTCTGAACTGTGGCTTAGCTGTTTATTTATTTATTTATTTATTTATTTATTTATTTATTTAAACACCCTCTCAAACTCTTTATGCAAAAGCAGGCAATTCCCAGCAAAGTGAGAGATGTCACAGAACCCCCAGTTTAGATTCTCTTAATTTTCCTGACTTCTCTGGCTTGCCCTTGCCACCCTCCTGCCTGCTGGCACGTAAGAGAGGAAGTACACAAAGGGATTGTGCAAAGTTTTGGAGCCACTGGCAGGTGGGTTTGCATTTTTCCAGGTTAATTCACTTGATGAAAAGCTGCTGTGGGTGATGTGTCATATATCAAAGGCAGGGCATCAGTAATCTTTGCTCAAGGGCACGGCTAACAGACAGATAGACGGGAGAATGAGATGGAAAAAAGCAACTCATCCTTTTCTGCTAACACCACGAAGGAGATAAAGGAAGATTTATGAGTCATCTCGGACCACATACCAGCAAGCAGCAAACCGTATTTTTCACATGTTCCCAAAATTGGTGGTAGAAGCGATTGGGTTGTCACTGTGTCCATCGGTCCTTTAGGAAACAATGGAATTCTTGAAAGCTGTGGCTGTGCAGTCAGCTGTTTGCCCTCCCTGTAAAAGCAGTGTGTGTGTGTGTGTGTGTGTGTGTGTGTGTGTACATGCACATATGTATGTGTGTTCAGAGATCAGTTCAGCACCTTCCTGTAGTTTATTCCTGTGAATAAAAGTATGTGTGATTCCTCCCCCCACCTCAAAGCACATGGCTCTTGAGCCACTGGCACTTGCATGGTGACTTGGGGAGACCTTTACAATTGTCACTCGTCTACTTCTTTGTCTTCCTGTCATAGGCAGCCTTGGGTAGAAAGACAACGAGGAGGAAGAGGAGGCAACCCTTTGTTGTTTGTTTTTCTTTTCATTTTCTCCTTATGAGATGAGCCAACCCCAGCCAGATGCAAACCAGGATTAGCAGCCCAGGTCCGTCTGAACCGAGCCGTCAGATGTCAGCTGAGGTCACCGTAACTGGGAGGGCTCAGGCCATCTCCACTCAGATGGCTCGGCAGCTGCCCTGGAAGTGCTGTGTGGAACAATTGATGGAAGTGTGAAGAGGTTTCTTAACATGTCTCTCCAAGCCTTGAGGAAGGCACCTGGATTGCAGCTGGATCATGAGTCTGTGTTTGTGAGGATTTACTTCACATGGCAATTTACAAAATATTGCAAGTTCAAAAAGGGAAAAAAAAAAGTTTGGAATTTTCTGTGAGGCCTCCACAGTGTGCTCTCTTTTATTTTATTTTAGTTTTAGTTTTTGTGAGGCATGCAATTAACATTCTGTGCAGAAGGGCATGATTGATTCTGCACAGTGGTGGCTATATGAGCAAAGCTCATTCCGACAGCTGAGTGAAATACGCAGGCCAGTGGAATTTACGGGACCCAGGGAGGCGCACGTGCAGAATGAGAAGGAGCCTGCATCCCTGCTTTGCTTTCATCCCCTCTGTCCCCATTCCTGACTGGCTCAGGGTTGCTCCCCCTGCAACCCTAGGGTGCCAGTTCTGTGCCATGGTGCTGCAGAACCTGACATCAGCAAGCAGAGAAGATTGAATGCCACTTAATCATGCCACCCTCCTGTGGGAAGTATGGTGTATGCAATCAGATAGACAGAGGAGCCTTCAGAAGCTGTTAGGTAAGCTTAGTGTGGGAAAGGAGTGGCGAATGGTAGCTCTGGGTACTCCGCCATGTCCCTAAAAAAGGCTGCACAAAGGATCGTGCGGCTTGCCCAAATGCCCCCCGGCTTCCTGCAGAGTGGATTCTGAGGATTGGGAACTCCCTCTCGAGGCCATAGGTGGTTTTCCAAGAAATATCACTGCCTGACACTTGCAAAGTGTGCTTGGTGCAGAAATGGGCTTTGTCCTATACATCACGTTTTCTGACACATATGAGGTTTTCTGTGAACAGTTGCTGCATTGAACAGGCTCAACCCACCAGGCTAGGGGTCTTGATGGAGAGTGCATTTGTATCTGTTTGGTTTGCAGGCTAGTGCCTGGTGCAAGCTTTCATTGAAAAAGTGAAAGAATGAGCTTGCAGAATGGTGTCTGATAGCCACTACATTCTGCAAAAAAAAAAAAAAAGTCCATGCCCTTGTGGACCTCTGTAGGGATGATCCCCCTCTTCCTGGTGGGACACTCTTGGGTTTGTTTCCCTTGCTCTTGCCTTGTTCAGCCTCCTGATTCCTGTTTACCTGCTGACATGCCCTGGTAGGGGCACTCTTCTGTTTACCAACCTCTCTATCCCAAACTCAGTTGTGTATATGTTTCTTACCTAGAGCTCTTAGTAAGATTGACAGCATTCATTCATTCATTCATTGATACATCCAGCAACATAAACTAGGCTACAAGCTTGGGGTGACTTCTATGTCAAAGGATGACGGAGCGGATCAGAAGTTACTTGATTGGGAACTTTTCTGTTGTGCTTGCGCTTTATGCCCGTGGTGACTGTCATAGGCTGCCTAGAAGATGCCAAGTCATAATCGCTGGCATCCTGGAGTCTGTGTTGTCTTATGTGGGAATGTCTTTTTTTTTTTATTTGGGAGTGTTTTTATAGGTATGATGAAGCGGAGGACCTTGAGATGAATGATTTGTTTTGAGTTATCCGAATGGGTTCTAAATGGAATCACATCTCTCCTTAAGGGGGCACTTAGGGGGACTTTGTGAGGAGGGAGCAGGTGTGGAGCTGGCAGTCGCAGGGATTGGAGTGAGGCAGATACAAGCTATGACATCAAGGGCTGAAGAGGCCGTGGGTAATCTCCCCTCTGCAGAGAACACACCCTTGAGGAAACAGTTTAGACTCAAGTCCTCCAAAACTGTGGGAGAATGAATTTCCAACCAGTTAGGCCCCAAGTTTGTGGTCGTTTGTTAGCAGAAGCTGTAGGAATTTCTTGCAGCTCATGATGGTCCTCCAGCTAGCATCTTGCACTCTGACAAGTTAGACCTGTGCAATGTTGGGCTCATGTTCTCTTGGTGACGTTACTTTTTTGTACCAACATGCTTAGTATTTGCTCTGCTGTGCATCATTTATAACATTCTCACAGGAACCTTGCACATCAATTGAGGAACAGTCATCTCACTTTTTGGATCAGGAAACTGAGTTTCAGTTTGCAGTTTAAGGAAAGACACCCAGCTGGTCAACAGTGAATTTGTGATTTGTGTGTAGTAACATTCCAGACCCTGGTCCAGGATTATGTTCTTGACATGTTGATTTTTTCTTCATTTTGTTATTTATTTTTAACGGGATTTTTTTTTTAAAAAAAATTAGGGCTGGCAGAGTGGCATGACAAGTTAATCTCCCACTTGCAAGCTCCAGCATCCCATATCGGTGTCAGTTCTAGTCCTGGTTGCTCCACTTCCAATCCAGCTCCCTGCTTGTACACTGGGAAAGCTGTGGAGGATGAGTTGAGTCCTTGGAACCCTGCACCTATTTGGGAGACCTGGAAGAAGCTCCTGGCTTCTGATCGGCTCAGCTCTGGCCATTGCAACCATCTGGGGAGTATACCAGTTGATGGAATCTCTCTCTCTCTCTCTGTCTCTCTCTCTCTCTCTGTCTCTCTCTCTGTCTGTCTCTCTCTGTCTCTGTTTCTTACTGTTTCTCCTTCTCTCTCTGTAAAAATCTGCCTGTCAAATAAAAATCAAGTGAATATTTAAGCAAAATTTTATGAGTTTATTTTAAATACAGAGAGAGAGATGAGAGAGTGATCATATACTACTGATTCATTTCTGACGTACTAGCAGTGGACAGGTCACGATGGTCTGGACTAAACTCTGTGTCTACGAACCCTGTCTGGGCCTTGCACATGGGTGGCAGGGCCCGAGAATTCAAGCCATCATCCTCTGCTTCCTCTGAGCACATGGGCAAGAAGATGACTCAGAATCTGTTGGATAGTTCCTTGTTTTGTTCCTTTGTAGTGAATGTGGTCTCTGTTCCAGATTTCATTAAATTAACCTTGCTCATCCTGGAGGAGCCAGCTGTTATCTTGTCAGAGAACTTAAATATGATACCCTGGCTGTTTGTTCAGGTGGCTTGTTGTGTAACACGCTGTTCAGTTGTAGTCCAGTGTGATTGTGTGTGTGTGTGTGTGTGTGTGTGTGTGTGTGTGTGTGTGAGATGGGGATGAGAAGATAAAGAAAAAGGAAAATGGAACAAATATGAAGGATCACTGTGAATGGCAAACTGCAAATTCTTGAGCTGTTTTTACAAAATTGCCACAACTGGTCTCCAGACACTCAGTTTCAAATGCCTGATCCAACCTTTCTTGAATCAGCCAGCACCTGCTTTTCAAAACTGAGATAGCAATGTTGACAGAACACTTACTCCAAGGAGTAAGCCAGATATAATGGAGGCTGGACCTCACAGGGAATGGCAAAGGGTGTATGTCCTCTAAAGCATATGGAATCTCGGACAGTGCTATGATTTCAAAAACTGCAGTTAGAGGTTTGCTTCAGTCTTGATGCTGCCTGGATGAGGGAGTTTCATCTTGAGGATGGCTACCAGAGACACACAAAATCTTTGTCTTTATTTGCAGCTGCCTTTGCCATTTCCAGCAAGGCAAAAAATTATGCAAAAGGAGCAGAGGGTGATGCCATCGCTTGGATTGTTATTTACAAGAAAAACCTTCCAAATCTGAGATTTATTAAGAAGTAAGAAAATCCCTTAATTGCACACATTCTGCACTGCTCAAAAAGACTCTGTGGCCGAGAAAATTGGCAGTGTTTTGATGATCAGATTTAACAGCTGGAAGACTCCTATTCAAACTACTTTTGTAGTAATAAAGCTAATAATTTTTTTCCCCACAAGCTGCTGTGATAGCCATAATTCTGTTTGGCTAAGATGGTTCTTCTCTGTACTTGAATGCAAACACACATTTATTTTAGTCTGTCATTATTGTGAGTAGGCTCGGGGGAGAGAATAAAGCTGGCTTATTTGTTTATATATTCGTATTTCATTCCTTTTCTCCCTTTAAAAACACTTGGTCAAGTAGCTTTCATCCTGTATTTTATATGCTTTAATATATCCCCAAATGATTAAGGACTATTAGGATTTGTTTCCAGCTGCTCTTGCCAGTGCTGCCATTTGCAATGCTGGCATCCCATATCAGAGTGCTAGTCTGAGTCCTGACTACTTTGCATTTCTTGAGGAGGGTATTTATTGATTTGAAAAACAGAGTTAGAAGTGCAGGCAAGAGTTAGACCTCCCAATTGCCAGTCTATTCTCCAGATGGCCTCTTTGGCCAGGGCTGGGCCATGCTGAAGCCAGGAGCCTAGACCTCCATCCAGATCTCCCACGTGGATGACAGGGGCCCAAGCACTTGAGTCATCTTCTGCTGCCTTCCAGGGTAAACCAGCAGGAAACTGGACTGGAAATGGAGCTACCAGGATCTGAACCAGGGCTCATTTAGTGGGTGTCATGTGGCAGGCAGAGTTTAACTCTTTGTGCCACAATGCCATCTTCTAGCTGCTCCATAAAGGAAGTCTTTTTTCACAGCAATTCCATTCAGAGGTCATCCTCATTAACTTCTTATAAAGCCTTCCAGAAACTCTGTATATCTTACCATAATACTGTAGTTTGAAAGAATGGTGTAATGGGAAAATAAAAACAAGATGGTGTTATGGAGAAGCTAGGGGAGCTAGGAGTGAGCAAGCAAACAAAGGAGTGATGAGTGGGAGAGAGAATTTGGTGGTGACAAAATTCTAGTGCAGAACATTTATGTAATTACCTCTTGCATGAGACTCATTCCACACTCAAGCCATCAAGAAATCTGGGGCTGAATAAGGAAGTTGTGGAAAAGCAGAGCAAGAAAGTGAGTTTTACCAACTTGATTCCTGTAGCCCAGAGGGAGATAGCTGTGAGTAATGGGGTGAAGTTAAGCAGAGAAGAATTTAGGCTGGGAAAATCAGGACAAATTTCACAAGGAGACGTGTGTGGAGATATGTCCCTGGGGAGGTAGCAGATGCCTCGCCATTGGAGGGGCTGGAAATCAGACTTGAGACAAAGCCTGAGAAAATGGATGACAGGGACCTGTCCCTGGGGCTGGTGCAGTGACCTTAATCAGGCTCTTCCCTGCCTGGCTCTGGATCCACTGATTCAGCCTCAAATGATCCAAGAGAGAGAAACAATTGCTTGGAAAATGGCTGTAGGGGATAATGGTTGTTGACAGCAGATGTTGGTTGAGTTTCCTCCAGAGTAACTTCCTCCCTCCCTCAGTGCATCCTTCAGTCTGTCCATTCTTCCTTTTAGCCACCCATCCATCTAGTCATTCTTTCATCCACTTAACAAGCAGGTTTTCCCACACCTGTGCTTCATGTACCTGTAGAGAGTATGTATGACACCTATTTAAAGGCCTGGAGAGAAAGTGGTCCCCAGAGGAAACGTTTCCATTGAGTTCAGTGGGTTAGAATCAGAAAGACCTAGGAAGAAACATCCTAATGAGTACAGCCCATGCCAAGGCTTTGTGCAGGAGAAGACTCAGGCAAAAGGATGTGAATGGAGCTGGCTGGTTAGAGAGACATGAAGGGTATTAAGAAGACTGAAGATGAGGTTGACAAGAGAGCCAGGACATAGCTTGGTCAGGATCTGCAGAATTAGGAGGCAGTGGGATTTGGACATCAGCTCTGGTTTCCACATGCAGTCCTCACATCACACAGCTGAGGGATTGTTTTACATGTGTGCTTTTATTGTGTACTTGCAGAAGTTATTTGGTTTTGGTCAAATCAAGACTTTCAGTTTTATAAAAGCTCTTATTTTTTCAGTATTGAAAATAGTATCATAAGATGTTATCTTGTTTTTTTTTCCTTTCAGTTAGTTTAAGATCAGTAGGAGTGTTTTAAACATTTTTCCATTTCTTCACTTATGTTCATGAAGCCCACATCTTTAGCGGAAGTTTTGTTTCACTTTGCACTTATTTACTACTGGGGGATTATGTGACAGTGGGCCCCCAGCTAGCCTTACAGTGTTCATCCAAGCATCAGGGATGGGTGGTACTGAAATGGGTTATTAGAACGCGAGCCATTTACGATAAACCAGTTATTACAGGGCGAATATTTCAGAATTATGACTTTTGTTTACCTATAAGAAATTGAAGATACACAGATGTCTGTGTGGTGAGGTCCCTCTCTAAAAGTGTAACTACTTAAAGCATGTCTAACATTGGAAGGGTAGTAACAGGCTAAAATGCTCTGGCATTTGGGTTGAGGCTTGAGTTTATCATTGACAGGAATGGGGTGCACGGCTAGAGGCTCCCTCTCCTCGGGCCACTTCGTGTGTGTGTGTGTGTGTGTGTGTGTGTGTGTGTGTGTGTGTGTCCATCCATCTGTGTTAGGGAGAATTATCCAGGGTTGCATGGATCAGGCAGTTTGGCTCGATAAAGCATCTTGTGATTTGATCTTACCCTTCTGAAAGTGAGTGAGTCTAGGCCAAGTTTGAGAGAAAACAGAAAGGAAAGTTGTCTGTCTTGTAAAAATACTGTGGATGTTTGTGCTCATTCCGTCTCCGTCTTGCCGCTTTTGGCATTTGGATGAGAAAGTTCTTTGTCATGAGGGCTGTCCCATGATGCATTGAAGGATTCATCCCAGCATGTATGTGCTGTGCCGAGCAGATCCCGACTGCACACCTTTCAGTGGTACCAAGTGTTCCTTAGGGTTCTACATTGCACCTGATTGACAGCCACTGCTTTCAGGAAGGCACTGCGAGGCTGTAGCAGGCAAGTTGTGACACTGGCGAGTAGGCAAAGAGAGTGATCACATTCAATTCCAACCCGTTTGATGGATTCTTTTTTTTAAAAAAAAATATTTTATTTATTTGCAAGGCAGAGTTATTGAGAGAGAGAAACTCCTCCCCAAATGCCCACGGCGGCTGAGGCTGAGCCAGGCCTACGTGAGGAGCCAGGAGTTTGTTCCAGCTCTCTCACATGGGTGCAATTCTCTGCTGCATTCCCAGGCAAATTAGCATGGAGCTGGATCAGAAGTGGAGCAGCCCGGACTCAAACCAGCACTCATATAGGATGCCACTGTCAGAGGCAGTGTTGGCCCCATCTATTCTAAAAGTGAAGAGCGCTCTTGGAGGTAAGGCAGAGGAGGTTTCTGACTCATGGTGATGCACTTGGTGGGGTCTCTTTGGATTTAGAGGGACCAGTCTCGGGAGGAGGGGCAGTAGGAGAACCTCCCAGTTCTCTGTGAGAGGCCCAGAGAGTTGGAAAGGAGGAAACCCTGAGGAGGAGAAGGCACACGAGAACACTTTCTCTGTCCTTGAGTTGAGGGTTGATGTGTAAGCCTTGGCTGGGCCTCTCACTGTAGTCTCTCCTTCCCCAACCAGTTGTATTTGTTTTAGGCTGTAAGCCATTGTTTAAACTACCTCCCCTATTGTAAATACGCTCTGATCTTCTTTATATCCTCCTGAATATGACTCAGTCTTCAAGGTGCAGGTGAAATTCTAGCTCTTCCTCAACTACCATGGCTCACTTTGCCTTCTTCCTGCTCTCCCCGCCTCCCTCCCAGCACCTTACCTACCAGGGCTCCGTCTTGGTGGTTCACAGTTTGGGGTGCGTGTTGTGTCTCCACGCTGAGTTGGTGAACCTCCTCGTGACTGTGTTTTCCTTCATCCTCCAGCATGTGCAGTGCAGTGTGAGTGCGTAGTAGGTGCTCAGTTAATCCTAAGTGAGTCAGCCTTGTTTGTGTCTCCCTGATACTCTCCATACACTCCAGTCCTATCTCTTTAAATAGCTTAAGGAGACGGCACATTGTTTGACAATTCTGCAAACATAAAAAATAATTTAGCTCACACTTAATTTTTATCAGAAGGCAAGTTCAAGCGTCACCATTTTATTTTTAAGTTCTTACATCCTTTCTGTTTCTCTTACTGTCATTTTGGCTTCAAAGGGTATAATTTTGAAATTATGAGTACTATTGGACTTGTTAGTATTTCTTCTTTTGTGTATATAATGTTTCAAGAACTGTTGATGGCTAAATGTCACTTTTATACTTTTTGGATGCACAACAGTTCAATTACATTCCAAAACAATTAATAATATTATGTATCTTAGAAATAGCTGTCATGTATCTGGTAGAGTTGACATATTGTTAGATATTTTAAGTTAAAAGTTCTGTATGCAGGCCAAGTTTAGAAAGATGAGAAGCAAGCTGTTTTATAGACAAATAGTAGGATATAGTAAATTTATGACAAAGTTTATTACCAGAGTGTAACCATGCTTGGAAAACTGTGTGCCTTCTCAAGTCAGAAAATAAACCAGTGCTCAGTAGCCCATCCCAAACCCTTTGATCCCCCTCTATCTATATCTGACTTCATTCTCAAAACACCAAGACAACCTGACAAGTTGGAGGAGCAGATATTACCACTAAGTACACACTACCCAAAGCACTTCTCTGAGATTCATGATGACGACTTGCCTCAGCTCAGATATACTGGCTCTTTGGTGTTTAGCGCTCACGCCAGATTGAAACACTCTCCTTCCAGGGTCATTGTTTCCAAGACAGAGCTCTCCAGACTGGACAGAAACAAGGCTATCAAGAATGATGTCAGCAGTAGGCAGCCTGGGGGAGGATTGCCACAGCCCAACCTTAGCAGTGTTTGTCTTAACTTGGTTCTGTCTCAATTTACTAGGTAGGCATCACCTTTCTTTTCACAAAACTGAGGTTCTTGGCGATTTGGTCTCCTTTGGGGATTTTCTTGCTTGTCTCTATGGGGAGGGGCCTGTCAAGGAGAATAGATTTGTCCAGTCAAGGACTCTCCATGTTATTTTTATAGAAACAGGGCAGAGTATGTCTTTGTGATACTTTTCTTCTCTCCCAATCAAGGACTGGAGAGTTTTGTTGGACACACTTTTTTAAGATCTTTGGTCAATGAAGAAATGCATGACCACTCATCAAAGTCACTCTCACAGCATTGTCTCCTCTAGCTTTGGAAAATTCCACCAATGGTCAACATAGCGAGTCATGGTGTCCCCTGTGGGGCCTTAACCACAAACACCGTGGTCCTGGCCCAATCTGCCCCTAATATGTGTGAGTTAAACACACTAGGACAAGAGCAGCACTGGTGTGTGGGGAAACCTCTCGAAACCCACAGGGAAGTCTCTCCTTAAGTCACTCCAAAGATGCCTCTGGGCAGCTCTGACAAACACTCCTCTTGTTGGCCACATCAGTTGTATGGCAGCGGCCAAGGTTCCTTCATTTCTGGCTGTCTTTGAACAGACCTGCTTCTCAGGAGTTCCACAGACCTCTGGTCTCCATCATGCAGATAAACCTGGGAGCACACCAGGTGCAGGCTTCCAGGATTCTGGTGAAAGATCCTGAGACAGGAAGTGTGTGAAGCATATTTTGTGTGCTTGCCTTCTACCAGCCTGGAGCCGGGACACAGAGCCAGCCAAAGAGTTCAGTTTTCAAACTGGAAGATGATTACCATGTGCTTTATTTTTTCCCTCTTTCCCTTTGTTATTGATGGGGCTGGCCCTCCCCTAAACTCTTTGAGGAACACAGAAGCAGGTGTTTTCCAACTTCTCCCATGAATCATCGAGTCAGGATCACATTTGTTTTGTGCTGTTTAACAGCTCAGTAGAGAACAAACCATCATGGACTGAAGCTGCAGTAAGCATTTTACTTGGGGAGCGGAACTCGCAGAAATGATTCGGTCCAGTAGTTTTTGAAGTTCTGAAAATCTTTGGGTAGCCTTGTGGGCTTGTGAAAGAAGCCCTGTGATCCACCCTCAAAACCACTGGGCTTTTCAGTTCTCCTTATTGGTTTGATTTGGGAAAAGGGATCTGGCAGTCAATATAAGCTTGGAATGTCCACTTTTTGAAAGAAATTTATTTATTTGTTTGTTTAATTAGTTTATTTGTTTTTGCAAAGGGGTTGTTCGGTCCAGAGACCAGAAGGAACTGGAGGTGTAAACATTGGGATTATTTCTCTTTCCATCTGTGGCTGTGTCTCTGTGTCTCTTCCAGTGTTATTTTTTGCCTGCCTTATTGGTACCAGTTACTAACCAGTTACTATTTCCCCTGAGTAAATGAACTGGGCACTGTTAGCAAGGGAATGGCCTGCAGTGCATTATTACTCCTTGTCTTGGAGAGATGAAAAGTTCCTATCTCCTGTTTGCCTATCTTTTATGAAAACAATTTGAACTGCACCTGTTTAAACCTTGCCATAGAAAAGCCTGAAAGGTAAACAGTTGGTTCTGGAGCAGCTATAACGTGGCATTGTTTAACATGGCAGCTCACTGAAGGTTGTCTTTAATTATGGCCATGCTGTCAACCCCTGAAGTCCCTGGCCTTTGTTGTAGATCCGATATGACGTTTGAGGTTTTCAAAGCTGCAGAGATGAAAGAGTCAACAGTCAGATACTGCTCACTCCGGCATGCTTAAGGAGCCAGGCAGGGAAGTTGCCCATGAGGGCTGCAGAGGCTTGGGAGAGAACACGGGTGCCCTCTGCTTCTGATGACAACCTGGAGTGGGGAGTCCAGTCTATAATGTGTTGGTGGAGGACCAGGGCCAGAGCTGGAGGAGATGGAAATGATTTATTTAGCAATGGAAAACAAGAGCAAGACCTGGGCCTCTGAACTGTGCAGGGCTCAGGAGAAATCTGGCTGTCGCTTGCTCCAGCAGTTGGTGCATGAATGATGTGACACTCCAAGTGGGCCCAGCAAGGCTGTCTGAAAACTCACTTTAGCTCTTCTGATTTCCTTTGTCTTCAACCTGGCAAATTTCGGTGTTCCAGGTCCTCAATATGGTGCCACCATTTGGGGCATTCAATGGTGGAATAGTCCCATGCCAGACACAAGATGTTCCTTTAGGGCATTGCGATGGTTCTAGATCCTGTTGCTATTATTATTATTATTATTATTATTATAAATATTTATTTATTTTTACTGGAAAGGAAGATTTACAGAGAGGAAAGACAGAAAACAAATCTCCCACCCTCCCTTTGGTTTACTCACCAAACGGCAACAATAACCGGGACTGTACTGATCCAAAGCCAGGAGCCAGGACCTTCTTCCATGTCTCCCATATGGGTGCAGGGGCCCAAGACCCTGAGCCATCCTCTGCTGCCGTCTCAGGCCTCAAGCAGGGGGCTGGATGGGACGTTCAGCAGCAGGGACGTGAACTGGTGCCCACATGGAATCCCAGCGCTTACAAGGGAAGGACTAGCCAATTAGTCCATCATGTCAGGCCCTACTTTATTAATATGTGCTGCTGCCTGCTCTTCTCTGATATACAATTGTCTGTTTGTTTTTACTTTTTTTTTGTCTGATTAGAGTCATTTGAATATTTCTAACATCATTCATAGGTCCTATAAAATTAACTTGAAAGTTAGCCTGCTGTAGATTTACTGAATTTTGAATCCTACCCATGGTTGGCATGGCAGGGCAAGACCAAATGATTTCCTTGGCCTTAGACAGCCTGCAGGCTGGATGTTCCCCACTCGGGGAAGCTGTTTCTGCAAGGTACTGTCCTTATCCCTTACTCCCAACTCCCCCCTTGAAAGGCTTCCGTGCCTTGTAGCTAAGGTTGTGGATTCCAGAGCCAGGCTGCCGGGAACTGAATTCTGGCCTTGCTACACAGTGGGTCTGTGATTTCTAGTGAGTTGGCCTCTCTGGGGCTCACTTCCCTCATGGTAAGATATAATAGCTATAGCACCTATGTTGCAGAAGTGTAAAGACTGAATGAGTTAGCATGAGGAGTATGTGGAAAGTATAGAAAATGTATATTCTGAAAAAAAAGTTTGACTTCAGAATTATTTTTTTAAGATTTATTTTTATTGGAAAGTGATATACGAAGAGGAGGAGAGACAGAGAGGAAGATCTTCTGTCCACTGATTCACTCCCCAAATGACTACAGTGGCCACAGCAGCTGAACTAATCCAAAGCCAGGAGCCAGGATCCACGTCTAGGTCTCCCATGTGGGTGCAGGGTCCAAGGCCTGGGGCCATCCTCGACTGCTCTCCCAGGCCACAAGCAGGGAGCTGGATGGAAAATGGGGCCACTGGGACTCGAACTGGGGTCCATATGGGATTCTGGTAAATGCAAGCTAGGGACTCCAGCCACTAGACTACTGTGTTGGCCCTGATTTCAGAATTCTTTTGTACCAAAAAATTTTGGCTTTTGCATTCCTTAAGCATTTTTAAAATTTTACTCTTTTCATAAACCCCTTGAGGTATTGTTATTTAGAGTAAAATTCAAGTCATGCCTAGCACAAAGCAGGTGCTCTGAATATGTGTTATACACACATGTATACACACAGTATGTATATGTATATACACCTACATAAAGTACACATCTACTATATGAAGCACTTCAAAAGGTTTGTGGAGAATTGGTATTCCTAGGTAAGTGTAGTTGGAATGTACACAGCATTGTGGCTAAGATGCTGGTTAAAACACTAGTCTCCCACTAGACTGTCTTGGTTCAGTGCCTGGCTCCACTACTGCTTCCGGCTTCCTGCTAATGCAGACCCCACATGGTAGCAGGTGATGGTTCTGTAGCAGATCTTTGCAGCTCATGTGGAGAGACTTGGATTGACTCTCCAGTTCCCAGGTTTGGCCTGGCCCAGTCCTAGCATGGTGGGTATTTGGAGTGTGAAGAGTACAGTATGAGTGCTCTCTGAATGCTTGTATTTTTGTCTGTTTTTGGTGTTTCTGCCTCTTAAGTGAAACAAAATGTTTTGATGCATAAAGAGTTTGGAATCAGCTCATGCAATATTCTCCTATTAGATATTTCTCATGAACATTTTGAAGACATCAGGTACTGTATAGCATTTAACATATTATCTATATATTCACACAGATGCTCAGAGGGAGTTTGGGTGATCTAACTGGAGATTGAGTAGATCTGTGGAGTGAGGTTGAATCTTGCCTTTTTTTTTTTTGGTCCACTGGTTAGTGAATATCCCTGCTTTGGGAAGCCAAATCCCATCTTGATCAAGGGGATTGCCACCCTTGATTTCTCTACAATGAGTAAGGGAACGTAGTGCATTGCTTGTCAGCTTGATGTGGTGATGACTGCCCTGGGGTTTATGGAAATCGAATGGGACTTGATGCCTTTGTTCAGAAAACTTTCATGCCAACTGCAGAATCAACAGGAACTCTCTTGAGACGTCTAAAAGCCAAAGTCACCTGGTTCGAGGGAGGGTTTGTCTGTCTGCTGTCTCAAAGCATTTTCAAATGAATAGATTAGCAATGGGTAAAAAGTTGAACTAGAGCAAAGGCAGGGAGCACTTTCATGAGCTTGGTGGAGGTCAGAGCTCATGTTTTATACCAACTCAGCTACCACTTTACCCCAGAAAAGAAGATTTAGGTAGGAATCCATTGGCTTGTCCTAGGAATAGCAGATGTTCATGTATATTCAGGAACAGCTGTGGTCAGTGCTGCCCTCAGCCCAACATATATCTGGTATCATTTAATTCTCACAGACACAATGGAAAAGATGATATTGATCCACTTGTTGTAAGTCAATAGAACTAAGGCTTTTTGATAATTATTGACATCTCAAGTGTCATAGCTGTTAGGTTTGTGAATCTGGGAAATTTTAAGCAACTCAGCATGACTAAAGCCTTATGCTCTTTCCATTTGTTAAAGACAGGTACACTAGCTCATGTTCTCCTGGTTTATTTTGGTTGAATTGAACTGAAAACATTTCTCTTTTGAACCCTGATCCAAACCCTAGTGAAAGCAAGGGCTGGTGACCACTGGCCATCCCATTCTCCTGTGGGACCAATAGAGAAAACAGTGATGTTATCAGCAAAGACCTCATTACACTACCCAGGGAAAACAAGTAACCACCCAGGGAGATGTATGCAAGCCAAGCAAAGCTCTGGGAGAAATTCCTGGGACATCTTACAAGAGCAACCGTGAAGGGACTTTTGATCAAAAACTGGAGCCAAATGAAAACACTGTGTGTTAGCCCTGGGCTTCTGTACAGTGTAGGCATTGCTGAGTAAGGGCACAGACGCTGGCAGTGCCAGTCAAGACAGGCTAGGCTCTGCTTTGTAACAAATGAACCCTGAAATCTCAGAGGCTTACCACTACAAGCTTTCCTTTCTTGCCTACTTTCTCTGTCTAGTGATGGTTGACATTGGGTAACCAGAGTTCATGCAGTTGCTCAGTGGCCTGGCTGGCCAACAGCTCCACCAGCTTTGTCAGGACCTCCAGTGGTGCACAAGGGACGCAGATGATGATCTGTAACCATCTCCCAAGTTCATGTCACTGTGGAATCTCAGGGTTTAACCTATTTGGGAATGTAGTCTTTGCCGATAAAATTACTTAAGGATTTTGAGATGGGTTCACTGTGGATGTAGAGTGGGTTCTAACTGGTGTCCTTGTGAAGAAAAGAAGAGGGGAGTTCAGACCAGGGCACACATAGGGAAGAAGGCTGTGGGAAGATAGGATTGGAGATTGGAGCTAAACTGCCATAAGTAAGCAAAGCTGGGAGAAACCAGAAACTGGTATTGGTGAGGAGGGATTCTTCCCTAGAGTCATTGCAGGGAATATGGCCCTATGACATTTTGATTTTGGATTTCTGATTTCCAGAAAAAGAGGATATATCCCTGTTGCTTTAATCTATCATGTTTATGGCAATTGATCTTATAGACCCGGGATGTTCTGAGGATCAGGCCTGGAGTTGGCCTCTGTCCCTTTTTTCCTGTATTGAGCAGAACCGAAGTGAACTGTCAGAGAGGTTGCTAGATGCTGTCTTTCTGTATGTTCAGGAAATAGGATTTACTGGACACGTAGCATTGACTGGGCCACACCTTCCCCATGGGGATGATAGCAGGATCACGGGGCTGCAGTAGTCACCTGCTCACAATTATGGGAATGCTTTGGGAGTCCAAAGGTTCCCAGCAGACAGAGAAGCATCAGCTAGGGAGGCGGCAGAGTGTAGCCAGGTCATCCGTTGTCAGCACCAGACCCCTGAGGAACGCAAACTATGGGATCAAACACAGAAGCAGGAATTCATTCCAACGTAGTGGCAGTGAAGGGCGGGTTCTGAAGCCAAATGCAAAGCCACACGTACTAATGCTGGTACATCCTCATTTCTCGGCAGTTCCCTATTCTAACTTTCTATGTGGTGAAAACTTGCTCCGATCCCAGTAATGTCTTCCCTGATTTCTACTGAGTGACTCATCTCCTGTTGGCCTGATTGTGCTTGAGCTTGTGTGGTACAGTAGCAGTGAAATCATTTCTGGATTTGTCTGTTTACTCCACTTGACTGAATTCTGCATTTCTCATTCATCTCTTTCTTCCAATGCCTGACTCACAATAGCTATCAATGAATTTTTGTTGTGGAAGAAATGTCAGTTCTGCTGGGCACTTCTTTCAGACAGTAGCAGAAACATCCACTTATCCAGTTGGAAGGAATGGAAATGATGTGGTGTTCATTGATTAATTGGCTATTGATTTATTGTTCATCATATGAGCACTAGAGCACTAGAGATGGGAGAAAGAAATAAGGAGAAAGCTCAAAACGGGTTGGAGCATCTCCTTTGTGGACAGCAACAGTAACAACAGCAAGCATTTGTGTATTGATTTAAATTTAAAAGGCGCTTTAGAGTTAACCTCACCGTATTTGTTCTCAGTGTAATACAGTAAGAGAAGTAGGAGCATCTTTTTGAATCTTTTTTCTGATCCTGCCCATGAGCTGCTCCTATGCAAGCTAGTGAGTGCAGATGAGAATAGGAGAAGAGAACAGAGGAAAGTGGCACTATTTAACTTACATACATACACACATTTATGCCCCTAAATAACTGCACAGGGATAGGCAATGCTATTTCCATTTTGCAGGTGGAATGGCAGGGGATTGAGGACATTCAGCAGTCTGCTCCAGAACGCTGCATTACTCAGTACAAGAGAACTACATTTCTGAGGGGAAAAAATTAAAAAAAAATTTTTTTAATGTATGGTTTATTCCATTGCCAAGGCAGAGCTGAGAGACAGAGAGAGATCTTTCATCTGCTGTTTCGCTGCCCAAATGCCAACTGTCAATTCCAGGCCAAGTCGAAGCCAGCAGTCCCTGAACACACTCCAGGTCTCCCACATGTATGTCAGTGACCCAAGTGCTTGCACCATTATTTGCTACTGTCCAGGGTGTACATCAGCAGGGAGATCTGGGAGGGAAGTCCAGACAGTCTGACTTGGGGTCTGGATGTCCCCAGAGGCATCTCCAGCACTGTGCCAAACGCCTGCTCTCAGGGTGCTTTATTAAGCTCATGAAGAAAGGCATCTCAGTGAATACACACTTCCATACAAGTCTGTTGAGGTGCACACCTAGCAGAGACCGAGTTCTCTGGCCCCATTACTGTCCTCCTCCTGCTGGCAGGATCACCTGCTGGGCCTTGGGGTGCCAGAAGAGAAGGTGCAGATCACACCAGAAGCTGTGGCTTCTCGCACCATGGGGCATTTGTGTAGGAATCATAGCTACAGCCTTTTGGCACCTGCTCCCTTGTGAAGCCTTGTGAGATCCTCGCGTCCTGGCTCAGCAAGATTTAAAAGGAATCGCTGATGACCCGCTGAGGTATTTCCATTCTGTTCCTGGCAATGATTAATCTTGGAGCTTTGTGATGGCTCTTGTCACAAATAGCCTTTCTTAATCCATAATTTTCCCACTTGCCTTTAAGGCAGTATTTTGCATTTAAGGAATAAAAACAAGCAAATAATCCTGTGGTGAGGATATTGTGCACGGTCTGTGTGTGTGACATTCACCAAGGCCTAATGCTGCCTGAAGTGGATTAGAGACATCGACTTTTTCTTTGTTGTTTTTTTTTTTTTTTTTCCTAAAGAAAGCTTGGTTGGTCTTTTAAAAAAAATTACTGTTTATTTGTTTGAAAGGCAACCAGAAAGAGTGTCAGATGGAGATCTCCCATCCTCTGTTTACCTTCTGCGATGCCCACAGCAGCCAAGGGCTTGCCCAGGCTGTACCAGTATCCTGCCAGTGGATCCAGGTGTCCCGTTTGCTGGACCCAAGTACCTTGCAGGGGACACAGAACTGGAAGCTCGATCAGAAGTGGGATTGGTCCTCTGATATAGGATGAGGGTGTTCCAAGAGGCACTTTTTTTTTTTATCACAGGTTAATATTTTTTGTGAAAACAGATTTTAAAATTACATTGAGTCAAAGGCTTAATGGCTGTACTAAATAAAAAGCTGAAAAAGAAAAACTGAGACCTTACAGTCCAACAGGAAGATTCACGAGGGATATAAGCAATAATCAAATGAAAAGATGCTTATTTCACTCCAGTAAAGTAAGCTGAGAGACGTCTTACTCATTGTGCCAAAGGCCTGTCCCTCAGCTAGTCTTTAATTTCTTGCTCATCCTTGTGCCCTTGTGGATTGGGATGAACCAGTCCTGTTTTGTTTTCCTTTGGATGACTTTTCAGGGGCTCCTTCTAATTCACATAGGATCATTTAACACCCCTGAAGGCAAAAAGCAGGCCACTCCTTCTGACTCAGGGGTCCACCGAGGTCTCGCTGCTTGCTGCTCCTGGAGATGTTTCTCCCCAGGGTGGGCAGCGGCCTCCTGCCACGCTCCTTTTTACTTTCAGTCTCTGCTACCTGTGCGGTTTAAGTAGGGTCAAGGTGAAGCAAGGACGCTTCTAAGGAGAGCACTTGGGTGAAACTGCACACAGATGTCCTTTGATAACTGCCGAAAAAAAGAGGATTTGGCAGAAAGGCTGAGGGCTCTGATTTACTCAGAGCCTCTGGCCAGTGCCTGTGTAAATGCCTGGTCATTTTGCTTTCTCCCTTTGCCCCCCAGAGCTGTGGCATACCTGCTGTTGCTCTCATGCCTCTTGCCAACAGTGGCATCTGCTCAGTGTAGCCATCAAGAATTTGAATGTCAATATCTTTGCCTTGAAATGAATGGAAAAGTATTTGTCACTCAGCAGCAATCATTCTTCAAATAAAAGGTTAGCCAGACAGGGCCCTTAATCAAAGAGTCGGTCTTTTCTGTCAGCAGTGCCTTTTAAATAGCAATGATGAAGGCTGGCTGTCAGGGTAGGGCTTGATGAGCAAGATGATTGATCTGCATAAATCATTTTCTTTTAACATTGTCAGTGAAGAGTAAATTGGTGGGACATTTTGGGTATTAGCTGTGTTGAAATTAATATGCAGTGTCTTAGGTGTGTCCTCACTGACATAGTCCTTAGAACAGAAGGTAGAAATTAAAAGGAGGCTTTTAGGCATGCATTGTTCTAACAAGAAAGTTGCGCCGTCCTTACTGCTGTGGTCATCATCTTGTATGCTAAATTCGGAAGTTGAGTGTGTAGCACATTTTACAAGCTCCAAAAGGAATCCAGTTAATTTGGGAATTAGCTGGAGTCAGTAGCATTTAGCAACCAGTAAATCTGTGAAGACTCGCTGCTTAGAGGGGGAAAAAAAAATCTAAACATGATTTCTGACATTAAAAGATATTGTATCTACTACCCAGCTGTTTTTGTAGAAATAGCCTCCACCTTGGGTTAGGTTTCAGCTGAAGTCCGCATACTATCATTCCTAGAAAGTCTCCTTGACCATGACATTAAGTAATAACCTTTTGAGTCTGTTCTTTTGTCTCTACAAATGGATCCCGTGCACTGCCTCTGGTGCACCTGCTTTTGGTGTTTCACAGAGTAATGCTCCATTAAGTTCCTCTTCAGCCTTTATTTTGGTGGAGCAGAAATCCCAGTGGCCAGAACATTCTGTGATCAGTATCAAAGGTACCCTTGCATGGTCACAGTCAACAATATGTTGCGTATGCTGGCCTCTGTTGTGCTTGCTTGGCTGTGCTGTAGCCATGGGTATATCAGAAACATTTTGCAGGGGCAGCAAATCAAATTGCTGAATACCTGGAGTAGAGAAGGCAGTGGACAGAAGGCATAACCAAGGGCACTTCATTTCTCTTACCTTACACTCAGGGTTCATGTTCTGCAACCTCAGAGTGAGTCAGCAGAATGAGTGCACTGGGGGGTTGGGATTAAAGGCAAGACTGATGAAGGTGAATTGCTGAGTTCAGCTCCCAGGTCTTCTAGTTGACTGTTGTATGGCTATGAGCAGAATGGCTCCTCACCTCCTTAAGCCTTAGTTTCTTCACATCTCTAGTCGCAGTAATCATAGATCTTACTTATTTTAAAATGTGATGATCCAGTTAGTATACAAAAACCAAAACCATGTTAAAGATTATGTAGTATATATGGAGCATCTTCCAAAAGCTTGTGAAAAGTACATGGTACAAAAGCACTGTGTAGATTTTTTTTTTTTACTACACAAAAATGAGGGCCAGCACAGTAGCCTAGTGGCAAAATTCTTGCCTTGAGTGTGCCTGGGATCCCATATGGGCACCGGTCCTAATCCTGGCGGCCCTGCTTCCCATCCAGTTCCCTGCTTGTAGCCTGGGAGAGCAGTCGAGAATGGCCCTAAGCCTTGGGACCCTGCATCTGCGTGGGAGACCTGGAGGAGGTTCCTGGCTCCTGGCTTTGGATCAGCGCAGCTCTGGCTGTTGTGGCCGCTTGGGGAGTGAATCATTGGATGGAAGATCTTCTTCTCTGTCTCTCCTCCTCTCTGTATATATGCCTTTCCAAAATAAACAAACAAACAAACAAACAAATAAATAAAACAATAAAGCAAACAAATAAATGATTCTTTTAAAAAATTTCACCAAAATAAATTCATCTTTTAATTCTGTTTTCTACAGACTTGTAGAAGTACTGTTCTATGTGTTAACTGTGAGTGCTTGATTCGGTAAGAATAGTAGATTATGTTGCAATATGAGTGGTTCAGTAGTGCTAAGAGAGAAAGCATTTTGAGGCATGAGAGTGTGAGATGACTAGGATCCCAGAGTGAGAGTCTTTTGTCATTTTGGAGAATCTCTCCTTGGAGGAATTTCATGCTAGGTAAAGCTCAAACCATCCCTGCTCTAGCTGGGCAGTCGTTGCTCATGGCAACTCAGATCTGCAGTTGCTTCTTACGGGAGAGAAAACAGTTGATGTGGCCTGTGACAAAACTAACACAGAGGGACTCATCATTTGTTCTTGCTAAGTTAAAGCAAACTCTTGATTATACAACTTGAGAAATGTTAGCAGATGTCATAAAAGTCTTCTGTTTTTTTTTTTTTTTTTTTTGCCTTAGGTGCTGAATGAAGGGACCTTGTCTGCTTAGGTTTTCTGCATACCTCCTGTACTGGTGCAGTTTTTGCTGCTCCTAATTTCTGACCATAGGCCCGTGGCATGGTAACACAGAAGCCTCTGGAACATGTTATGTGTGTCATGCACTTGCATAAATTATCTGGTGTTGATTTCCCTTGGAAATTTGGATTATCTCCATTTACATTTCTTTTCTCAGATTTGTTTTCAACTCAGCTCTTGAATTATACCTGAGATTTGCAACTCCTTCCATGTCTGTCTTTTGAATTTTTTTTCTTCATTGTGAGAGAAGCCTCTGCAAAGTAATTCTTGGGAAATTTCTCTAGTGCTGACGAGTCCATGAAGTCATCAGTCTGGGGTCAGCAGAGCTGCCCGTTTTCTTGAAGAGACCAGGAGTGGAGGTTTGAGAGTCTGTCAGTGCATACCCTTTGATTCTGCTGCATTTAACACTAGACCTTGTTACTGTGCCACTTTTTGTGAGCTGATCCTGTATCTTACCCAGTACCAGGATAGCTGTATTGAAGGACTTCTAGGAAGCATTCTATGCTCCTCCGGCATTTGATACCTTTGGGTTGCATCAGTGGTAGAATTGATTTGCTGTATGCCTTCTGGATTAAGTCATGAGTAGACGAACATAGCCCAGCATGCTATCTCACTGGCTATGTAATGGAATCCAGCCATGCTGGGAGTGATTCTCTGATCAGGATTAATTTTAGCTAATGAACATCTGAAAAGAAGCATTTAAGAACTTCTCCAGTGTTTCACTGATAGTAGCCTAGCAAAATGATAGATATTGAACATGAAACATTAATGTGGAGCCAGCATTGCTTTCAGTTTTACATAGCTGTGTCCATTGTATGTTTCTCACTGTAAACATTTCTGAGCGCTGGGATCAGCCTTCCATCAACTTCCCAGAGGAGTTAGCCTTAGGTTATGGTTCTCTGATACTTTGGTCCAGATTACCCCAAACCATGGCATTGTTTGGGACTTTGCAGATGGTGAGCAGAATTGATGAGCCAATTTTTGTTGAGTGCACAGTCTGTCTAAGGCTCACCAAACATGATGAGAGTGAAGACACTGAGTTTGAGGGTGTAGTAGAACAAAGTTAACTCAACTTCACTGTGTATGAAATGCTGAGCGAGAAATCTCATGGCCTGTGGGGCAGCCTCATTACTTCTGTTTTGTTTTTGTCTCTCTGACATGGTGCTCAGAGAGACCCTGCTGTTTGAGCCAGTGTTGGGGCTTCAGTTTTCTCCTGCACTCCCTCTCTGTTGTCTGGCTTCATGAGCGTTTTCATCATGACGTCAGCCTGGCAGTACATTCTGTACTTTCCCCCATTACCTGTAGTGTTTCACCTAAGGCTTATCTCAAGAGGCTTTTGAATCTTATTTGTCCAGAAATTCTTTTGACATTAGGTGAAGTTGGTTGGATTCCAGTCTATCCCTTTCTTTTTCAGGGCATGCCCACATGATTGATTCGTGTGCCAGGGTTGTAATTTTCTAGGTCTCCTTTCTTCTCCCTGTGATGTGTAGATACTGTTGTCAGAGTTGGCAAACCAGGAAAGTTTATCAAGAGCTCAACCTCTTGACTCTTGAAAATGTTTCCTTCCTTTTCTTTTTTTTTTGATTCCCTTTTCTTTAAAAAAAAAAAACTAGACTAAAATACATTTTTATTATAAAATATCACATAATAGGTAATATTATAGCAAAAGCTGAAGATCTCTGTATTGATTATTATGTAGAAAGCCAAAATAAAATGAATATTTTAGTTTATTTAAAAAAAAGCCTGGTGGTAGCAGATTGTGGCCGTTATGGTACCTCCATGAGCTGAGCAGAAACAAGGCCTTGTCTATCTTTCTGTTCCTTTTTTGTCGGCACCGCTGTCCATATTCGTGACCTACGTTTTTAAGGTTATGGTTCAAGGGAGCCACCAGAGCTCCAGTCATGTCTTACAGATTTCAAGAAGGAGCAGAGGGAGAGAAAGGAGACTTGCTTTGTGTTGCTCTCATTCCCAAGGAGGCAGGCATTCCTAGACCTCTCGACGCCCAGCCCCAGCCTGCAGTGTGGTGAGGTTAGTTCATCCCAATCTCATGAAATCTGATGGTTCAGTTCTTGGGAGTTTGTATGACCCAGGTCAGCTCAACGTATTAGTTTGAACTTGGCTGAAATAGGAGAAATCATATCACAGTCATGAGTTTAAGAGGGAGCTATTTGTTCACCACGTATCATTATATAACTGTATCTGGGGACAGGGCAGGCTATGAAATGAGATTTTTAAAATAAGTATTTATTTATTTTGTTACAGAGAGAGAAAAGAGTCAGAGAGACCTGTTGGTTAAATTCCCCAGATGTCCATACCTGATCTCCCATGTGGGTGGCAGGAGCCCAAATACTTGGGTCAGTTTCTAGGCTGTTAGCAGGTAGCTGGATTGGAAGTGGAGCAGCTGGGACATGAACAAGCACCCATAGAGGATACTGAATTTGCTGGAAGTGGCTTTACGCACTAAGCCTCAATGCTGACTCCAGAACTGCAATGTATGGCTAGGTTCTTTGTCTTCCAGAAGAAAATCAGGATTCTATGACTAATCTAGAAGGCAGGATGGATAAGCTAAGTACTTGTTTTCACATCCTCTTTAGGGTGAATGGACTTATGCTATTTAAATTGGTAACTGTTGACTCCTCTTCAAATTAAGCCAACAGTTAACATATTTTACAAGTGTATTCCTATACATGAGTTTTTGGAGGAAAATATCTTTGAGGAGGGTTTGGAGAGATGAAAGATACGCCTGCTGCTTAACTCTTTCTAAAGACCACTCACTGGATGACTGGTGTTACTTCTCCTAAATACAGTGTAACGCCAATGAACATGGATTTTGGAAGAAGACATGGATAGGATTGCTGCTTCTGACACTTCGCAACTGGGTGACTTTGGCAATCCTTTGACTTCTGCAAGTCTCCACTATCTGCTTGCAGAAATGGGTTGCCCCTGTCTGTGAGGTTTCCGACTGTGAAATGAGGCTGTGACTGTGAAGCACAGCAGCCTAGCCTAGCAGCAGGTTGAAAAGTCACAATGCACAGAATGTGGGGGTGATATTCATGGAGAGAGGTCCATGCCTCTGTCTGTGAGGCTGCTTTCTATTAATTGTGAAGAATGGAATTAAAAGTGGATATTATGAAAAAAAAAACTAGACATGGATTTAAAGTATCTATCTTTATATACACCCACACAGAAACTCAGAAACACAGAATAAAAGCAGGAAAGCAGGCCCCTAACATTTAGTGCAGGAGTAGGTATTGTGGTACAGTGGATTAAGCAACCCCTTCGAATGCCTATGTCCCATATCAGAGTGTTGATCTAAGTCCTGGCAACTCTGTTTACAAAACAGCCTCCTGCTAATCCATCCTTGGAGACAATAGATTGTGCCTTAAGTGCTTGTGCCCTGTCACCCCCAAGGGAAATTCAGATACATTTCTGGCTCATGGCTTGGCCTCACCTAGTCTTGGCTGCTAGCTTTTGGAGAGTAAGTCAGGTCTATTTCTCTCTTCCTCGCCCTCTATCTTTCAAGCAGTAGTTGAAAATAAAGAAATACACATTAAAAAACTAAATATAGGGATACTATGAGTTGTAGAGCTGGCTATCAGATAGGAAAGCAATGAATTTTCAATGTGCAGACTGGAAAATTATTCCACTGACTCTAGAGGCAGATGTATAAGCTAATTGATGGTTAGGAAAATCTCAGAGTAAATCAGGCCTGTTTCCAATTCCTAAGTGCACATTATAAATGTATTTAAAATCATCTTTTTAACTTTTCAGTTGTATTTGTTTAACACATCAGATGTGTTCATTGTAGAACTTGACAAAAGTCAACATAAATATTATGTTTCTCCCCAACTATATTGAACATTGCACAGATGCATAGTTAAGTATTTATTATGAACATGCAAATATTGATGTTCCCAAGGCCCATTCTTTGATTTTTCAAACTGCTGTTGCTATATTTGGAATTGTTGATTAACACAGGCCTTTGCTCTGACACACAGCATGTCTGACTTCAGAGTCTCTAAGAGCAGCATCAGGAAGAAAGGAGAAATGCAAGCTTGATGTTCCTAGGGGTAGACAGGGTGTGAGAATGGGAGTTGCACCTGGGGAAGTGGCAGCAGGGAACCAATTACATGAGAACATTGTGCCTAGCATCGAGCTTCCCACTTGGCGAATTCCTGGTAAGTCTTTGCTGTTTTAAAGAGCCTGAAGCTGTGGAGATGAATAAGCAAGCACACTGAAAGTTTTTCACACTAGTCTAGAACATAATTCCTCGATTTTTCAATTCTGTGATCGTGATATCTGGAGTCAGCTATTGTACGTTGTAGAGGCTCTCCTCTCCATGGTAGTGTTGACCAGCCTTTTTGCCTTCCCTTGGCCAGTATCCTAGTCTTTCCCAAGTTGGGATCACAGTGAGCATCTCCAGACACGGTTTAATGTCTTTTGGACATCAGGGGAAGAATTCACATTGTCCCCAGGTGACAATCAGTGGTTTAGAAGAAAGGAAATAAATGAAGATACATTAAACAGCAATATGTATTAAACAGATGTTTAATTCATTTGATCCTTGTAGCAATCCTAAATTGCAGATGTTGTTGAAAACATTTTGCAGAAAGGGGAGGTCAGGTTCAGAGAGGATAAGGACATGGCTGTGAGCTGGTTGGTTGGGGTCTGACTGCAAATGCGTGTTCCTTTCACTGAACTTTCTTCCCTCCTAAGGATCTTAGACGTCATAGGCTTCTGCTGTTTCTCTTCTTGGTGTTAAAAGTTCTGACTTTACTTTGTTAGGAAAGCACTGCCAAGTACATGGTTTGCAGACTTGTAGACTGCTTACATTTGGTTCATGGATGTGAATCACTTATATTTTATAGAATGTTGTGAACTGGACCATTCACCAGGGAGTTGCTCTGCATAGAGATGTGTAGAGAGATGTGTGAGGGAACTCAAAACTCCAAGGGAGCTTTCTTTTTGTGGAATATAACTCTAAGAGCTATGGTGTTTCTTAGGGAAAGGGCTTTTGCCTTCTCTATTCTTGTGAGTATTTCAGCATACTTAGTGGAGTTTTCTTATGGCAACACTGTAGTCATGTGTCTGTACTAAGCACTCTTTGATTGAATTTAGTGTATTTCAAACTCTGGTTCTAGTGCAGTGGGCTTAATGTTGATCTGTGGATTCTTGAAGGTACAAATAGAGACCAAGCTTCCCACTTTGTACCAATTGGTGAGGAGCCAACCCTTATAGGAGGTTTGGAGCTATGAATTAAATTGGTAGAATTATGTCAAAGTAAAGATTGGAATTTCCCATAGCCACATGCAAAAAGGGCTCTAAAATGCTTTCTTAAGAGAGCTGCAGTGAGACAGAGGCTTCAGGGAATGGTAGGACAGAACTTTTGTTCATTTTAACCCTCCTTTTCAAACTATGAAGAGAATACAAACCAATAAAGGAACTAAATGTTAGCAATTTGTAACATTCCATAAGTGGTGATAAAGAAAAGCTGAACTGTATTGATACACAACCAAACAAGATAATTATCATTATTTTTTAATAAAGCCATCTATCAATAAATACCAAGGGGAACAGAAAAAAATTAGAAACAAAACAATGCCATCCTCCATAATTATAGCTATTAACAATTTAAAGCATAGTTATGCATGAGAGAAAAACTTTTCAGATAGCTTGGTGCTGGTTTTAACAGAGGCATTCAACTCTGATGTCCCTGGGTATTTGGGATTCTGTCAGGCAGGTGGTTGAACTGGTGCTTATCCTAATTCAAACTCACTCATTTGCTAAACATTTTACTTGAGGGCAGGGTGACAAGAAGAGAGCTTCCATTCATGTGTTAACCTCCTGCAAAGCCCAGGGCTTGGAGACCCACCCAGGTCTCCAAGATGGGTAGCTGTGACCCAAGCACTTGGGTCTTCTTCTGCCGTCTTTCCATGAGCATTTGCCAGGAGCGGGATTGAAAGTGGAGCAGCAGCCGGAGTCAGCACTTGGCTTGGGCTGCTGGCGTGGCAGATGGCAGGTTAACGCGCTGCACCATAATGCTGGCCCTGGAGTATCTCATTGTGAATCTTTGATCTAGGACTCATCTTCCTTTCTTCTTTCACTTTGTCCATGAGCGCTGGGGACAGAGGCTGGGATCCAGGACAAAGGTGAGTCAGGATAATTCAGAGTTCACAGAAAGTGCAAATGATGAAATGGGCATTACTTTAAAAGATCTCTTGGCACCAGAATAAGGTTTCATTTTACCTGTTTTACTAAGCTTTTTTGAGTACCCTCGAATGTGGCCATCATCTTTCTGCTTCCTAAATGATGCGTTTAGTGAAGAGAACTTTGTTTAGCCACAAAGTTGATTTGGGAAAATCCAGGGTCTTGTTTATGGCATCTGAACAAACCATGTTCGGTGTGTGTGTGTTCCAAGGCTTTGGTAGTTTATGAAGCAATCTGATGCTGGATTTGCTGCTGAGTGCCTCATGCGCCCAAGGAGTCTCCCAGCTGTGTGTCCCGTGTGCTGAGCAGTGGGGTGATCAGGTACATGCTTCTGAGCCTACCTGCCAACCTGAAGTCAGACTGCAGCTCCACTGCTTTAGCAGCTCCGGGGATTTGTGCATGTTAATAAGTATCTGTATCTGCAAAAGTTCATGATCATACTGGCGTCAACCTGTAACCTTATGATGAAAAGTACTGAAAGCACAGCTGATATGGCATTGCCAGCACCTACAGTGCCAACATACAAGTGCCCATTTATGTCCCAGCTTCTTACCAATAGCTTGAGGAAAGCATCAGAACATGTACCAAGAACCTGTACCCCTGATACCTATGTGGGAGTCCAGAAACAAGCTCCTGGCCCAGCCTGACCGTGTGGCCATCTGGGGATGAACCAGTGGGTGAAAGATTTCTCTGCTTCTCCCTGTCTCAGTTTTAACTCTGCCTCTCAAATAAATAAATAAATCTTTAAGAGTGTGCTGAGTAAACTGGCACCTGGTGAGTGCTCCGTGAGTTGGCAGTCAGTTAACCTGCTGACATCAGGACTGGGAGTTGCTATTTTTGGTGGTGTCCCCTAGCTGCATTTTGGGTAGTGTAATGGTTTGGCCAGGGTGCAATTGCAGTTCCCTTTGATGGACATAGGAGGTTCTATGGATAAGGTGACAACTGTGCAGAAGCGTAGAGGATGAGCGAGCAGGAAGAGAGGACATTCCACACAGTGGGAACTGTGAGACCAGAAGTGTAGAATGCAGGGTGAGTATAATGTGCTTGGGCACCCATGAGCCATTTTGTTGTCCTCGAGTCTGATGGAACTGAAGCCCATGACAGTGGTCGGGGCTGGGTGTCACAGTGCTGACCTCTAGTTAAAGACAGCAGGGCCCTATTGAGGGCTGTTAATTGTGGTGGCTGGGCCGATTTGCAGCCTGCAGACATTAGCAAAGCTGCGTGCTGTGTGACTCTAATGAGTGAAATGAGAATTGACGTGAAGGGTTGGGGCGGCATTGGGAATTTTTGTGATGAGGACTTTTGTCCATTAGGGCCATATTTCAGAGGGCTTGGAAATAAATGAATACCTGGACGGATGGACTCTGTTTAATTGTGGTAGTCATTAGTGCCATTTGATAAGTATTCCACGTCTCCACTTCTAGGCACATGTGTAAACATACAACTGAATCCTGTGCTGGTTCTTCCCAGGGATTATAAGAAAAGAGGTTGTATCATTTTTGAGCCAGATCATGTAATGGCTGATGGAAAAAATCCTCAGAACCTGCTGTTACTCCTCTGTCATAGGAACCCGTGTCATTCAGTTACAGCTATCAGTCGAGTCATCTAGTATGGGTAACTTGGAGCAGAACTCCCAGTTGATGGTTTATTATCTTGAAAAGAGGTGAGAAATGATCTTTATGAATGTAAGCCAACTGTCAACAGGCTTCTTCTGTAAAGGATCAGGTAGAAAATAGTTTAAACTTTTAGTGTATGAATCGTCCAGACTCTCACAACTCCTCAGGTTTTTTTTTTTTTTTTTTTTTTTGTATAGGGGGTAACAGACAGAAAATGGGACCAAATAGGCGTGGCTTTGCTCCTGAAAACTGCTGCTTTTACATAAACAGGCAACAGGCCACATTGGCAGGGAAACTGCTTTTGGCCAATAGGTTAACTGTTCCTTATGGCGCTAAGATCTGGGGGATGTTACAGGGCACAAAGCTGTGATTCACCCAACTACCTTTTCTTTTTAAGTGGAAGAGTGTATTTGAGTGGATTCAATCATTGGAATGATCATTGGAATGAAATGCACAGATGTTACGTGTGCATAACATCTGTGCATATATCATGTAACTGTATAGCGGCCAAGAGGGAGAAAACATTTCTAGTATTTCTCAAACTTTCCCCCTACTGCCTTAGTGGTTTTTCAGCAGCCATTATATGACCTGGCTGCAAAGCGATCTTTCCTTGTAACGTTGGGCAGGGGCTTGTCATAGGATCCCACTCATCAGTTGTTGTGATTGTGGCCTCCCCTGGATGGCGTCATGGAGTGTGTATCATGTTGTGCGTCTTTTATGTCACTGTTGCATTTCTGAGAACCACCTGTGTTGTGTATATCAGAAATGCATTCTTAGGTAACAGTTTGTTTTGTTAATGGAGCTTGTGTTTTTGTTGTTGTTGATTATTATGAATAAAACTATGATTGTATGAAACTTCTGTGTAGATCTAGGCCTTTATTTTTCTCAGATAAAATACTCAGGAGTACAGTTTTCAATTTTGGGGTGCACGTAGTTGTCAGTTTATGGGAACTGCAAGCAGCTTTCTGATTCTGCCATCTACACTGCCATCTGTAAGAGTTGAGAGTTCCAGTTACAGCAACGTCTTTCCCACATCGGGTGAGGTCAGATTTTAAATTACATTTAGTGGATGTGGAACGGTATCTCACTGTGGTTTTAATATGTATTTCATGATGATACATGCTAACATGTTTTCAGGAGCTGACTGAACATTCGTGTATGTCGTTTGAATTGAGCAAGTATTTTGGCCATATGAAATTGAATTACTTGTGTTTTTGTTATGCTCTGTGGATGTTTGTGCTTTGTCACATATCTGTAGTTAACTTACATTTTTCAGGTATTTCTACCTGTCTGAACTTCTGTCTCATTTCCTTAGTGGTACCTTTATGTGAAAGGAAGGTTTTCTTTTGATAAATACCGTCTCATCTTTTTGTTAACTTTCACTTCCTGTGTTCCAGCAAGTATGTTCCTCCCATGAGATCATGAGATTATTTGCTATGTTATCTTTTAGAAGCTTTAGAATTTTGCTTTTATGGGGAAGTCTTTGATAGATGTTGGGTTGGTTTTCAGGTATGTGAGTTCAGAATTGAGCAGAGCGGTTGTCCCGTATGTTGGAGTTATCCCAGTCCCATTATTTTCTTTTCAAGCATATTTGTTCCCAGGCAGTTGCTTTGAAAACTTTGTAAAAATTCTGTTTGCCACGAGTGTGTTGGTCAGTTTTTGGATTCTGTGTTCTGTTTCACTAATCTATTTTTCTGTCTTCATGCCAGTACAGTACTGCTTCAGTGTCTGCGGGCTTTTATTTATTTATTTTTTCAGGTAAAGTATTGAAAACAGGGAGTAGGAGTCTTCCCAATTTGTACTTCTTTTTGAGAGCCTTTAGCCTTTTGTAGGTCCTTTCTGTTCTCCAATAAGGCTGAGAATCGGCTTGTCGGAACAAAGAGCCATGAGATTTAATTTGAGATTGCATTTAGTCTGTAGCTAGAGTTGTGGTAAACGGTATTATCTTGGTAGTGTAAAGTCTTCTAATCCATAAAAATATTACATATATATATATATATATATACACACATACACACATATGTTCAAGTATTTTGTAGTTTGTGTTGAAATTAGTGCACATCCTTTATAACTTTTAAAATTATTGTTTTATATTTTTAGTGCCATTTTAAATATGGCTATAAAATTTTTATTTTCTAATTCTTTGTTTCTAGTGAAGCATAATTGGGTTTTGAGTATTTGTTTTTAGCAACCTTGGGAAATTCACTTAATTTTTTTTATTTTTAAACTTTGTTAGGAGGTTCTATGTAAGTAATCATGTTTTCTGCAAATAAATGTAAGTTCACATCTTCCTAATTTTTTGTCTCTGGTTCTTGTTCATAATCCCTGGTGAATTCCTCTATCCAGTGCCGTGCTTAACAGAAGCAATGAGAATATATACCCCTGCCTTATTTTCAATCTTAGGTGCAAATTTTTTGATCTTGTGTATTTTGTTGGATATAAATTTATTTCCTTACATTTTCTTTATTGTATTGATAATTTCTCATATTCAACTTTTAGCTTATCATGAGTGGTTTTTCAGTTTTTTTGTCTGATGCTTTATTAATAAATCCAACTCATTTAATAAACATGAGGCTCTTTTCTTTTTAAAGATTTTTTTTATTTTTTTTTTATTGGAAAGGCGGATATACAGAGAGGAGAGACAGAGAGGAAGATCTTCCGTCTGATGATTCACTCCCTAAGTGAGCGCAACGGCCAATGCTATGCTGATCCCAAGCCAGGAGCCTCTTCCAGGTCTCCCACGCGGGTGCAGGGTCCCAAAGCTTTGGGCTGTCCTCGACTGTTCTCCTGGGCCACAGGCAGGGAGCTGGATGGGAAGCGGGGCGGCCGGGATTAGAACCGGCGCCCATATGGGATTCCGGGCATGCAGGGCGAGGACCTTAAGCACTTGCGCCACTGCGCCGGTGGCTCAACATGAGGCTCTTAAAGTAGTTTCTTTTTTTGTCCATTTTGTTAATATATATGTCTTTCAGGGATTTTTTTTTCTAACATTTTTCTAGTTCATTGGCATAATTATTCGAAGTATTCCTTTGTTAGTATCTTTAAAACATTTTCATGTATTGAATTTTAAGGACAGATATGCATGAACACACACACATACACACACATACACCTCTGTATCCTGACTCACTACCCCAGCTGAAGCAGGGACCCAGGACGTCATCCGTGTCTGTCACATTGCTCAGCTGAGACACTTGGGTTTGAACCATCACCTGCAGCCACCTGGGTTTACATTTGTAGAAGCTGAATGGGAAGCAGCAATGCCGGGGCTTGAGCCAGCACTCTGGTGTAGGACTTCAGTTTTGAGTTGTCTGTTCTGTTCTTTTTTTTTCTTCATCATTCTCATTAGGGGGTTATCAGTTCTTTTTTAAAAAAATGTATTTGAGGTACAGTTTACTTTAAAAAAATCACACATGTTCCATCTGCAGTGCTTTTCAATAAAACTGTACAATTCTACAGCCCTTGGCACACTGTTTCCGTATTTCCCTCACCTCTCCTTCCCCATCTGCAGTTCTCCCCTGACCTCACCCCAGCTGTAAATACTCAGGAGCGTAGATATCATTTTATTGATTTGGTTTTTTTTTCCCCTGGACATTTCATACAAATGGAATCCTACAATATGTGGTTTCTTTGATTTAGCATAGTGCTTTAGGGGGTTATCCATGCTGTGGCATTTATCAGAAGTCTGTTATTTTTTCATTGCTTGTGAGTCTTCCTGTTTATAGGCGCAGCAACACCTCTAGTTGGTCCATTTATCAGTTGATAAACATGTGAGTCACTTGTAGTTGGGGGCTGCTGTGAACAACGCTGCTATCAATATTCATACGCAAGTCTTTGTGTTCACCTGTGTTTCATTTCACTTGGATAGAACTCCACATGGAATTGTTGGTTTTTATCGTAAACTGAAATTTAACTTTTTAAAAAAATACTAGAATAGCAGTAGCTTTTTATGTTCGGACGGTATGTATGAGGATTTCAGCTCTCCACTTCCTGCCAACATTTCTTATTGTCTGTGTTTTTTACTTTAGCCATCCGAGTGAGTCTAATGGCATATTGTAGTCTTAATTTACATTTTCCTGAAAACTAATGATGTTGCTTATTAAAAGAATAGATGTCTTTATTTGAAATGGCTAGGGAGAGAGGAGAGGCAAAGATCACCCATTTTCTATCTTACTACCCAGATGGCTGCAATGGCCAGGGCAGACTACGCCCAAAGCCAGGAGCCAGGAGCCTGTGGTGACATTTCATATAGGCACTGTGAGTTTGTGTCTCAATGACTCAACTTCCCATCCAGCTCCCTGCTTATGGTCTGGGAAAAGCAACAGAGGATGGATTATGTCCTTGGACCCAGCAGTGCGTGGGAGACCAGGAACAGGCTCTTGGCTCCTAGCTTCGAGTAGCTGAGTTCTAGTCATTGCAGCCATTTGGGGAGTGAACCAGCAGGTGGGAGGAATCTCTGTCTCTCCTTCTCTCTGGAACTCTGTTAAATATAAGTAAAAAAATCTTTAAAAAACTTAAAAAGAATTATTCCACTCTGTAGTATGCTTTAAAGTACAAATATTCATAATATTGACACAGTCCACTTATAATTATTTTTCCTCTTATTGATAGTGCTTTGGTGTTGTATGTAAGACAACTCGGGCCATGAAAGTTTCTTCTGGATTCATCAGTTTTATCAGTGTTTTTGCAAGAACCATCTTTTGACTTTTTTGATTATCTATGTTGCTAGTCTTTAATTTCTTTTGTACTTTGCTGTTGTTTTTCTCTAGCTTATTAACATTCACAGAGTGGTTTTGACTTTCAAAGTTCATGAAAGCTCATTTCGTAAGCATTGGATACTATAAGTTTAAAGTATCATTTCAGCTACACTAGTGCATTTGTTATGCTATCGTTTCACCAGTAGATTGTTGAAAATAATTTCAAAATCCTCTTTTAATTTCATTTACAAAAGATTCATTTGCTTGAAAAGCAGAGTTACAGAGAGGCAGGATGACATAGAGAGTGAAAGTGAGAGAGCTTCTGTCCATTGGGTCGTTCTCCTTTATTGACCCCAAAACCAGAAGTGTGTGCTGCCTTGAAGCCAGCAGCCAGGAGCTTCTTCCCTGTATCCCATGCGAGCCATCCTCTGCAGGGTACTGAGGTGGAAATGGAGCAGCCCAGACTCAAGCTGGTGCACATATGGGATGCTGGTGCTGCAAAGACAAAGGCTTCACTGTCTATGCGACAGGACTTGCCCCATAATTTCTTTTTGACTCCTGAGTTTTTAGGAATGAGTTGTAAATAGTTAATTCATTGTTCTTTTTGAGAGTCAAATATTTTTGAATTCTAAATTCTTTGATCAGAAAACACACTCCTTAACAATTGGAAAACTTACAGAAATTTACTATGTGGGATAGCTTGTTATTTGCTTTTGTGAAAATAATGTGTATTCTGAAAACAGTGTATATTTTGGAATAATTAGCTGTACTATTCTACAGATACCAGTTTGATCTATTTGTTTAGTTTACTTTCAAATCAATATCCTTAACTGGGTTTCGTTTTGTTAAGTGATTCTGTCAGTTACTAAAAGAGAAGTGTTAATTCTCTAATCATGATTGTAAATGTTTCTACTTCTGTTTTTACATCTGTCTAGCTTTTAAATCATCTTCTCTGAAATTTCATATGCGTGCTCAGTCCCGTTTGTGACATGTGTGTCTGTGAAATCAACCCCTTCTTTCTTCTGAAATGCCTCTTTTTAAATCTGTATCAGTGTTCTTTTGTTCCCATGTCCACTTATCTGCTGTCATTGTAGCCACACCAGTCTACGTACGCCTGTATCTTTCCAGCATATATATATATTTTCAGATCATTTTGCTTTGTGTATTCATTTTGTAATGTACAGCCTTAAAGATAGAGTTCCCGTCCTAGAGTTTTGTTCAGTTCGATGATCTTTCTCTTTTTAACTTCACGTTTAGGGGCTCCTGTTTTGGTACATCAGGTTAAGCCGCTGCCTGCTGCTCTCTTACATACAGACCAATTAAGACCCCTTCTGCTTACAATCAAGTTCCATGTGAATGTGTCTGGGAAACTAGCCAAAGGTGGCCCAAGTGCTTGAAACTCCCCAGGTCACAGATCTGCTTGGAGGTGCAGGTTCCTGAATTCTGCTTGGTCCAGCCCTGGCTATTGTGACCATGTGGGAAGTGAACCAGGGGGTGGAAGATCTCTATTTCTCTCCTCTCTCCCTCTCTCTGTAACTCGGCTTTTCCAACAAATAAGTAAATCAGTGAAAAAAACTGTCATGGTTAGTCATTTATATTTGACATAATTATTGACATGTTGTTTAAGTCTGTGGTGTTGCACGATACTTTCATTCGTCTTATTTTAATTGTTCTTGCATTCTTTTGAATTAAACTTTTTTGTGTATTTTCATTATTTTTAAGATGTAGCTATTTTAAGTCTATTTTAGATATTATCATGTGTATTCTTAAGTTTGCTTGATTTTCCAGTCTTCTCGGAGTTGAGGTGGTATAACTGCACATCAGCGGAAACAACTGAATTCCCTTCTGTCTGCCTCCACCTCATGTCAGTACTATTTTGTTATACAATTTGCATCTATGTGATACATCCTGTGCATATTGTTGCGATTTTTACATTCAACTGTCAGTGAACATTTTAAAAGATTAAGAAAAAGGTAATCTTTTAATTCAATTTTTCTGTAAAGAGTTACCATTTCAGATATTCTTCATTTGTCCTCTGTGTCCAAGTTTCTGTCTGGTAACACTTCTGTTAAGTGTTAGGGGAAGTGTAATTTACTTTGGTGAAGGTCTGTTAGTGAAAGAGTTCTGTAAAAGTCTTTATTTTACCTTTTATAAAGTACATTTTATTGCATGTGGAGTTCTATGTTGATGGGTTTTTCTTCCTTTGTTTTAAATATGTTTCATTTGCCTTCTGACATGCATTGTTTCTTTTTTCTTTTTAAAAAAGATCTATTTATTTTAATTGCAAAGGAAGATTTACAAAGAGGAGAAACAAAAAGAAAGATCTCCTAGCTGCTAGTTCACTCCCCAAATGGCTGTAATGGCTGGAACAAGGCTGACCTGAAGCCAGGAGCCAGGAGCTTCTTGGTTTCTCACATGGATGCAGGGCCCCAGTGACTTGGGCCAGCCTCCAGTGCTTTTCAGGGCCACAAGAAGGGAGCAAAATGGGAAGTGGAGCAGATGGGATGTGAACCAGTGCCCATATGGGATGCTGGCACTTTGTGGCAGAGGATTAGGCAGATGAGCCATTAAGTCAGTCCTGACATAGATTGTTTCTAATGATCAGTCAGCTGTGAATTCCTTTATTGTTCTTTGAGTGGGAAGTGGGGCTGTTGGGATTAGGACTAGTGCCCGTATGCAATTCTGGCACATTCAATCAGAGTAACAGTCCAAATTCTGGCTCTCATGTTTCAGATAGTTATCTGCCGGCCTGCTTGGAATCCTCCTGGACATTTTCAGTTCAACATTAAGCCAAAGATTTTTGAGGAAGTATTTACAGGTTTCCTGTCACTGTCCTTCTCCCTGTTCCAGGGTTTCCCTTGATGGTTGCCAGCCCACTTTGCCTCCCTAACACTGTAAGACTACAGCATTCTTAGTTGTTGTATGTAGTCCAGGGTGTGGAATAACCTCGTGGCAAATGTGGGTATCTCTAATCTCATCCCTGTCTTTGAAAGTCATTGTGTTTCATCCATTTCTACTTGGTTTTAATAGCTTACTGTTGTGTTCAATGAAATATTTTTGTGCTCCCAAAAGTTTATTATTTTGATCTGTGAGATAGGGAAAAGAAAAACCATTTCAGTATTATCAGAAGTCTACAACTAGCTTTGATCTTTTCTTCTATAAGGCTGGAAATGGGGCTGGCTGTGAGGGTATATCGTCTGATATCTGTACTTTCCTGTGACCTGGGTGTGTGGATTATGTATCCTCCTCCCCTCCTTACTTTCCAGTGAGCGGGGCAAATCATCTTGACCCTCTTCTCACTTCTGTTTCTCATGGTAAGTGTCTGCTGATAAAAATGCTTTCCATGCTTACTGGAAAACCAGTTGTGCTCAACGAAGATGCTTGGGATCAAGTGTTTTGCACATTTTTTGCTTGCACACCTCGATTCATTCCTGCAGAGTCATCACATACAGATTGAGCATTGTGCGTGAGGCTCAGGTGTAGGTGTTACAGTTCAGCAATGAATAAAACACCATCTTAATCTCATGAAGCATCCTTTGTCATTGGGGAAACCAGAAGAGACATGTCAAACGTGCAGAAAGCTGTGGGTGAGTTGGGGGAGCTAATAGCAGGCCAATGGGCTACTGTGGGATTTAAATTGAACCTTTTGCAAAGCCTCAGAGTGCTCTGTTTGTGCTTGGAGTCACGTGGAAGCCACTGGATGCCTGTGTGTAGAGATATAATGTCATGTCACTTCTTTCTTAGACTCTAGAGTGGGCCAGAGGAGATCGGTTAGGTAGAAGTTGCAAGAGGTGATGGCGACTGATCCTGGGTTGCAGGTGAGTGTTTAGGGTTTGCTATTGGCAATGCTTGCTGCTGTTTGTCTCATTAGCTTGCTTCCGCATCTTACTTTTGCTGTGTCAGGGGTCAGAACTTGTAGACACTCTGGCTGCCTGGAACAGCACATGTGACAGACGAGGAAACTTGAGTGAAGAGGGTCGTCCTAGCCCAAAGCTTTGAGCTTGGTGAAGTATTTGATGATGATGATGATGATGATGATGTGTGTAGCCACATACCTTGCTGAGTAAGTCATTGCAGATGTCATCTGGCTAATGTCCTTTAATGATTAGCTAGTTATAAGGCTGTCATTCTGTCCTTGGACTGACAGCTGGTTTGTTTTACTGAAGGTGATGTCTTTGGTGGAGCTGCTGTATCACATCATAAAGGTTTATATTTTTAAAGGGTTAGCTTAAAGAACAAAGAATGTTAGATGCACACAATTACATAAGAGAACCAGGCTGCCTCTCTGGTACATAATATGTGTTTAATGAATGATTCTTGAAATGCGATTTACTGCTTTGACTAAAAAATTATCCCACCAATTTATTTAACAGCACCTAAAAGAACACAATAATCATTTAAATAAATAGTCTGTTAGTTTCAGAACAAACATAGAATCCCATATACAATGTCTTGATTTGTTAATTGCTGGAAGGTTCCTTGCTGGCCTGGTGGGTTGGTGTACCGAGCATTTGTAGTTGCACAGCTCCTTTTGCTCCTGCTTCTCGTTCCCACACTCCTGCTTTCCATGTCTCTTAATGTTTACTGAAGACTGAGCGTGTGTTCAGGTACCTGCTGCATGGAGACTCCTGCTTACCTCTAGTTTCATGAGATTAGAGTATCGTCAGAACACCAGACTCCTTTGAATCCTTCATTTTAATACAAAAATTAAGTTTTCTTTGAAAAGCAGTTAATTTTCACTTTATTTGAAAGAGAAAGAAGTTACTTCTTCAGTCCTCCAATGTCTACAATAACTAGAGGTGGGCCAAGGCAAACCTTGGAGAGTGGTACTCAGTCTGATTCTTCCTTGTGGGTGGCAGGTACTCACTCAGTCCTGGAGCTGTCACACACTGCCTCCCAGGGCTCACACTGGCAGGAGGCTGGAACAGGAAGTAGATCCAGTACTTAAACGTATGCACTCTGGGATGGGATCTGGGCATCCTGTGTGACATATTAATTGCTGTCCCAAGCATCTATCCTGTATTAGCATTCTCCCGCAGCTTTGGCCCTAGGAACTGTATGACCAGAGGCATTTTATTCAAACTGTCCAAGACCCTGTTTACCCCCTGGTGAAATGGAGATGATGGTGCAGCTCTCAGGCTGTGAGTGAAGTTCATTAGTTAACTCAGTTTGTGGTGACACAGTCCACAGCTCCCACCATTGTGTGCCACTCCAGCCCCTACTTGTGTATTGTAGGAGGCAGTCCTCAGGGATGTGAGAAGTGCCATTCAGCCTCTCAACACAGGTCCAACTAGTGTCTGCCTTTGTGTAAAAGAACAAGGCAGGGTCTCTGTGCTGCCAGGGTGTTAAGAGAAGTAGCATGGGCAGCAGCACAGTCACTGGACTTGGGCTAGCTATACCAAAATTCTAGCTCTGTCACTTACTAGCTGTGTGTCATCAGGCAAAGGTAGGTAAGGTCTCTGTACCTCTGCCTCCTCGCCTATAAATTGGGATTCACCAGGCTAGCTTTGCAGAGAGCCGTTGTGAGGCTGAACTGGGTCAATACCTGCCAAGCACTCAGAGTGGTGATTGGTAGAAGTGAGCGACCCACAGGCATCGCCTGTTGGAACTTTGCAATGACTGGGTTGTGACTGGGTGTCGCTAAGAGGTTGGCTTCTTATGTGGGCCCATGTGGACTCAGACCCCCCACCCTCAACTTTGCTCCTGCACACAATCTCATCTTTTTGAGGGGGGTCGGGGGAGGGAATACCTCTTTCACAGGCAGCACACACTCTCTACCTCTCCCCTTGCTCTGCTCCCCACCCCTCCCTGGTTTTGCTCCGCCATCTGCCGACCCATTGGTGGCACCTGTGAGGTCAGAGAGAGCAAGGCCTGTGTGGGTGCCCAGGCATTGTGTCATGTCCCAGAGCTGTTGTACATCTTGTTTTCGAGATATTTTGCTGTAATGTTCTGTGACCTTTTCCATTGAGTGAGGTAGTTGGAGAGGCACTCAGTAAGGGAAAATTGAGCTGTTTTATTCCTCCCCGAGGAGGCTCCCGTTTCCTTTCCACCATTCATTTGAAAGCTATCATTTTCTTGATTTTATAGCTGAAAAACACCATTGATTCACTGGGTGTTAGATGCTAAGAGTTCTCCTATCGACATGCTTATTGACAGTTTTCAGTATATTCTGCGTCTAATTATCACTCTTGGCTAAATGATACACCTTGTGGACTTGAGCGATGGAGTCGATAGCTCTCACCACATTGTTCTAGCAGTGCCTATTGAGCCCGTGTCACAGTGATGTGATTTATGTGATCAGAAAGAAAATTCCTGTTGGTGTGCTGCATAATTAAAGCAAGCGCAGAGTGACTGGTGACAAAAAATCAGGTCTGCCGATGTCATCCCCAAATGAGGAGAGATTTCTATAGTAAGCAGCTGCGACAGTGAGGAATCTCTCTTGGCGTCTTTTGCTTTGCAATTTTCGACTGTTCGATTTTCTTCCTGGCCCTGGCTGAAGGGTCCTCCCGTCTGCCTTCCTGCTGCCGTCCTTTCAAAGCTCCAGTGGCTGCACGCTGTTGTCCCCCAGGCTGGGGCCCCCGGGGTCACTGGGGGAAAGGCTCACTGTTGGTGTGTCTTGTGTGTACGGTTGGGGGAGGGGAACAGCTTGCAGGCTGGCCATAGAATTTGGGGCTAGCAGTTGGTCACATTTGCCAGTAGGCAAGATGGATGGCTTCTAAAAATGCTGTTCTTTGTATCGGCCAGGCTGAGATTCTTGAGTTAAGGCGAAATTCTGGGCAGGCTGTTTTCTCTGAGCAGCAGAAGAGTGGTCCCCACATCTGTATGGCTTATTTGTAGAGCATAACCATCGTCATTTCCTGGCCACCCCCAGGCAGGAACCAGGGGGACATGCAGGCAGCTGACAGGTCTGGGCCTCCTGTAGTAAGGAGACATTGGAGTGAAACAAATGCCCTTCTACTTCCTCTGTTGTTCCTCTGTGGAAGCCTATGGAGTCATTTCTGTGAGGCCAGAGTCAAGGCATTTAGCCTCGATGGAATTCTGTTTTCTCATCTGCTCAATGAATAGCAAGTCCTCTTTTCAGATCCAAAATACAGTAATTCCCAAGTAAGTGTTGGGCAATTTCAAGGTGGTGATCTCTGTGGTCCCCTGTAGGAGTTGACTGGCCAGACCACCGATGCTTGAGAGAAGTGCCTGCTGTGTGATGACCTGCAGCTTCCTATTGACTAAAGGAACCCTGGAGATGAAAATCAAGTGAGCTGTTTAATGATGAATGCAAATGGAATAGCCAAGTCCAGTCAGTGGCACAGGTGTTTCTATATCTCTCTGTTGGGCAATCAGTTTAGTCTGGTGACTAGCAAAAATACAGATAAAATTGGACTTGTTGGTGTGTAGTTGGTGCCATGCAAGGAGGTCAGGAGACTGGGCTTTTGGGTGGGTAGGTTATAAGAGGGACTTGGGATGTCAGTGATCAGAGATTACTTCCCTGGAAGCTAGATGCTTTGTGTGACTTCTGTCATTCTCCAGTTGTGCATGGGAAGCACTTCTGTAGTTCAGCTTTGACTAATGAAGAAGGGAACTGGGAAAGGGGACCCAGGGAGAAAAAAACACCTCAATAATTTGAAAAAGTTTGCATACCTGTGCCAGGGACACAAATATTTGTGACTTGATGATTGAATCCATGTTTTCGTCACTGAGATCTTTTAACCCCAAAGTTAAGATTCCTCCAGTTTACTTGAGAGCATCTTGACCCTTCATAACTGAGGGTCACAGTGCATTGTCTTAAAAATTAAGTAAACAGTGATACTTAAAGGAATCTCCTACACTTTGCTTTGTGTTCACTGTTGGTGTTTATTTGGATCTGGATTAATTTTCAATCTGTTGATGACTGAGTAAGGGGCGGTGTTGCTGTATACATTGGGCAGGACTTTTGAATGTTATGGTAGGATTACAGATTTTCTTTACATCTGTCTATAGTCATGAGTAAGCATGTCTCAGTCCATTAAGTCACTGTTGATGCAACATGGTCCCACCAGATATTCCAGGTGACAGATCAAGGTAAAGTTGATCACCTGTGTGTTGAGGTTCCTTCTCCATTCTTGATGTGACCAGGGTTCATCTGCTGAGCACTCTTTACACATGGCTGACTATAATCTTGGCTAGTCACTATTCGAAGTGGTTAGTCTACTGTGTCTCTTACCAGATTTGGGTTAAATACTGGAAATGGCATGTGAGAAGTTCCCTTGAGATTCTTTGACCCTGTAATTCTTTTGCTTCTGTGTCTCAGGCTTGTCACATCCTCTTCTTTCGGTGCCTGCCTGTCCCCCACATGGAAGGCAACTCTGTCAGAGGCTTCACTCAGTGAGCAGTGAGGTGGGGCAAGGATGGCTTGGTTTAGGTGAACATGGTACTTGGTGTTCCCCACACTGGTTTCTACCGGTTTCTTGCTAAATCCCTGTGGGAAGTGAGTGTATGGAACATGTTCTCACCTCTGATTTCACTTTGACATTAGCTGGAGGTTGGGCCTGTGGCTGTCGTTGCTCTAAATCCCATTGAGTGCAGAGCGCCTGTTAGCTGGAGTGAGCAGTCAGCATATGGCCAGGGCTTGTGTGTGGAGGAGAGTGCAGTGCAGAGAGCCAAAGCAGCCTCTTGCCTCTGGGACTGTCAGGAAAGGTAGAGCCTTTCCAAGGAGCAGGGAGGCATAGTGCATCAGACAGGGCCTGGGCCTGGGCTGCCTCGGGCTTCCTGGTGAGTGATGGGGTACCATGGCCTGCAGCGCCTCCCACCACACAGTGTCCGAAAGTCAGCCTGTCTCCTAACAGCCCGGCTCCTTAAAATGGCAAATTAGTGTTTTTGTTCCTTTCTGCCGTTGGGATTGTTTATGCATCTCAAACGAGCTGTAAAGGGAATTTTGCACATTCGACAAACTTTTGCTTTCAAGGAGGCAGGTTGGAGAGAGCAGTGCCGTCACATTAAATGCCAGGTATTATGCTTTTCATTCAGCTTGACGAGCAGGGGCCTCAAATAGCAGGGGATTCAATTGATGTAATGACAAGAATTCATATAGGAGATGGTGGGAATGGGGCAGAATAATGCTGAGCTGCACAGTATTATGGTGCTCTTTGAGCTGCGTCAGGTGGAAAACATAATATACCTGTGTGTTGATTCTAAGTGGGGAGTGTGTAAACAGAGGCACACCATTTTCTGTTCCCAGTCTGCACATTCAAACTGCATACCTGCCCATTTTGTGCTGTGGACGTATTTCTGAGTAATGAATTAAGTGCTGTTTTGAACATTGAGATCTTATTGTGCATCCATCCCAATAAGGGCATTTTTTTTTTTTTTTGCTCAGTTGGGTTCCAGTGACCGGGGCACACAGTATGGGGCATTTGTCAATTGTTAGATGATAAAAGGGTGGTCATCTTATTTTTAGGAAAACTCAGCTTTGTCTTGGTGCAATTAAGCAGCAGCAATCCCAGGCCCAAGCAGCATAGACACCTCCCCTTCCAGTTTCAGGCTTTGAATCCAAAGAGTTACAGATGAGATATCCTGTCCTTCAGAAGCACACATCTGTGTCTTTCATCTGGGACAGGACCAGCTGGAAGGTGTCAGCTGGGATGACCGAACACTTGATCAGTGGACGAGGGCTGTGCCAGGAGTGGCTGCGAGCCATTGAGAGGCAATGCTTTTGAAAGCACTTTGAGGGGTAGAGCAAGGCTCACGTGTGTGATAGGAAAATCTGTTTACATTAAACACATTTTAGCATATGATTCCAAAAAGAAGGTGTCTCATTGTGCTTAAACATTGTTGGATTTTGTTTTTTGTTTGTTTGTAGCTAGGAAATTATGCAATTATTTGAGTGATGCTGTGCAAGCATTTTAAGGCCTTATGAGATGCTTCCCTAATTTTTTAAGACAATGCTTTTATTAGCTGCACACTCAAAGTAGGAAAAATGGGAATGTCCTAGCTTGAGACTGTCCCTGGTTTTGGTGATTGTGCTCTGTAATGAAGTCTGAGTGCTAGACTGTTCGACCCACCATTACTTCTTACCGCCAACTGCATATTTGTGCCATGGTTTGTGGGGCTGTTCTCCTTTGCCCTCCAGCTGCAGCTCATCCTATAAGATTTGCTTTGGCCCCAGTCCACCAAGAGCTATGCCTGCAGCCATCAGAGTCACATCCACTGTCAATGAACGCATCCCATGTGTAGCACTCAGTGAGAGCTGTCTATCACCAAGTGCTGTCATTTTTAGTTTTCTCCCTTCTAGATGCCAATCTTAGCAGCATGGAGTCCTAACATAAATGAAAATGGTAGCAGTGAAAATGTTTACTGATTGTCCATTACATGCTTGGATGAAAGGATCATCAGGAATAAGGTTTGGACCCTGGATTCATGGAGCCCACATTCTCATGTGGGTGTGATGCTAACAGTCCCACCTGTCACATACTAACCATGACAGGTGGTACATGGGGGTGTGCAAGTGATGCTATGAGGAGTGGTGAAGGGGGATGGGTCTTCCAGACTGGTTATGCTTGTCCATGGCCCGACCTCCTAATCACTGTGCACACTGCCTTCCAGTGGCTTCCTCATGCCTCTCTGTACCAAGTGAGTCTTTAGGGATTCCATTAGGCACTTGATGAAAATCAAGGTGTGTGTTCTCTTGCACAGAAGATTTCAGAAAAGATTCCGAAGTCCCAAGGTGTAAGCAGCCTAAGTTAGCTCCCTAGTTCTTTTTCAGGACTGTGTTTTTCTCTTTTGTGAGTATCACCTCCAATTCCTGCTGCACTCACAACTTTGTAAAGAGCCTTGGTTGAGGATATGGTCAGTTCTCACAAATGAATCAGCTGACGATAGATCAGACTCCTGTAGTGTTGTTGAGCTGAATTTGATAGGATTTTGGCATTGGTGGGGTCAGCGGGTAAGAGCTGGCTCATGTGCTTCTATGCTCCTTTTGGTACCCATGGGGGCCACATTACTAAAAACTGCAAGGCCTAAATGTTATCTCAGAATTCCTCTCAACCACAGTGCTTTCACTGTTTGGGACAGAGAAAGTAGGTAGGGAGAGAGTAATTTCCACATCCAGAGTTAGCATGTGGAGCAAACCTGCCTGCTTGTCGAATCAGATGAACTAGACTCTAGTTTATTAGGAGCTGAGTAAGGAGGCTGAAGGCTTTGGAAGGCAGAGACCTGCTTGTTTCAGGTGCTGATGGAGCTCATGGCTTCATTTGTACTCCCCATGTACTGAGCGACGGCCCTGATGGTGTGAAGCAGTAGAACTCTGCTACCCGGGGCAGATCTGTTTGCTGTAGTGGCACAGTCAGCAAAACCAAACAAATCTGCTTGTGTGTATGCGTTTTTTCATCTGCTGTTCCCCTGGAAACTCCTTCACCATGCAGGTGGACAGTGGAGCAAGTGATGGGAATCGTACCCTGTTAGGCTTCCCTTTGGCATAAGTGTTCCGTTGGTATCATGCTGCATGATACTCTGTTTTGCCTAATTTGGAAAGTATTTTATTTTCTCTGCCCTTAACATTGCAGTGAAGCATACTGTTTCCCTTTAGGATGCCATGAAAAGCCAATGATGACCTTTCAAATGACTAATAGTTTTCATGAGGCTTTAATGGTGATTTTTTTGTCTTGAAGAGCAGCATCAGTCTGCTTCCTACATCTTTTGTATCAGCGAATCAATAAAAACTGCTGCCTTTTGTTGATGCTATAGGAGATTTTATGCCAATGACAAGGGATTTGATTTAATATTCTCTTTAAATAAGATCAACACTGCTGCAGTTATAAACTCTTCGAAAAACTGTCAAGCCCATCAGTGTGGCATGAAACAAAAAGTTAGCAGCCTGGTGTAAATTAGTATGTGCAGTGTGTTTCTGGAAAGGGTGGTAGATATTTACAATTGTGTTTTAAAACATACATATGTGTGTTTTAAAACACACACACACACACACAGACAGAATTTTTGCTCTTTGGAGCATGGGTAGGAAACACAGAGAAGAGCATTTTCATTACTGCCACCGTCCATACTGACAACTTTCTTCATCAGGTAATGATTTTCTGGGGGTAATTCTGGATGTAGTGAAATGATATAAACAGGTATTGATGATTTGTGATGCAATTCTTAGTGAATATGGATTTATAGTTAAATGATACAGTAGGAATCCAGCCAGCAATTATTGACAGAGCTTCTAGAATCCATGTTTTGTTGGTTTCCGTTATTCACAAACATTTTTTTTTGGGACGTGATTATCTGTGTAGTATGTGTTTACTGGTTTAATTGAGAAGGAATTGTCAGACTTACAGATTAAGGCATGTATGTTTTGTATGCTTGGGATAAGTGGGACACTTTGGCCCTCTGTCCCTGATATGTTGCCACTTTCATTCCAGCATGGTTAGATGATGTGATAATTCCATTTCTTTTTGACTCTGTTCCAAGTGAGCAGAAAACCCAGGCAGGGGCAGACCTGATGGACAGAGAGTGAGTGATTAGGGAAAACGCATGTATACAAACCGTTGCAAAGTCAGAAATCTGAGATGAGTCCAGAATTTCTGAGATGCAAGATGCTGGGACTTCTGGAACCAGGGCAGGCTTCTCCAGAACAACATATGACAGATGAGGGTGTCACTTGTGTTACAGACCATCTGGTCCACGTGGGTCATATTAACTGAATAGGCATAGGCAAGAGGCTGAGAGCCAAGCCATATCTGAGACCAGCTGATCCAAAGAGAAGGGGACTGGTGGTGTGCTGGGAAGATTACAGTAAAATTTTTGCTGATAGCAAGGGCAGCTTTGAGAAAGAGGTCCACCCAGTGTTGCTGGCCCAGGAACGAAACCACCAGATAAGAGTTTATGCATGCGTAGTTACTGGCTACCTGCCTCTTGGCTACGAAATCTCTTATGAGTAAACTGGAAGTCCACTACTGTTTTCCATGAAAACCAATACAACTTCAGAACCACTGCTCCTTTTTAGAACAAGGTTGGATCTCCTTGTGTTTCCTAAACATGTTTAGGTTTGTGCTCAGAGAGATAATGGTAGATCATTGTGCAGCTCAAGAACTGAGACTGTTCAGTCCCAGGTCCACTTGGGAAGCAGAAAATGCATTAGGTATGTTTTCTCTAGGTTGTTTTTCATATCTCCAAGACAGAGCTTTACATGTAATGTTAGATGTCTAAAATTCCATCAGCTTATAAGGATAATGTTTATAAGGAGGAAGTTGTATTACCTCTTGCTGTCTGTCATTGATTGCACTATACTGGTTCCCACATTTTGTATGTTTGTATCCTCCAGAATGCTCTGTTGGATCAAAATGCTGAGTTTCCATTATGCTAAGCACTTGGGTGAAAACTGAAGCTTTGAAGCCCCCATCCAGACACTTAATCCATTTGTCACCATTGGAAAGTGTTGTAATTCTTGAATTTATGTCTGTGTTTTCGTTAGGATGTTTGGTATCCTTCCTTTGGCCTCAGTCCTACATGTGTGAACCATTTAAGAGCACTGTTTGTGTAGGAGAAGAAGTGAAGCGCCTCCTCCAGGCCCTGCCCTCTTGCACATGAAGATGCTGCTTTTCTGTCTGGGCTGTCTTGGCTCGAATGTGGAGCGACTCACAAAAACATGTATTAATCTTGTTTTCTTGAGAATTCTTCATAGGCATGAGTCACTCGCCAGACCACACATCAACTGTCATCTGCCCAACGTTTTTGTCATTTTGGAGGAGATGAGTGTAAACTGAGAAAATAGAGCTCTCTGCTTGTTTTCCTGGGTGGTACTTAACGCTGACTGCGTGTTCCTTTCTGGGATTTATTAGTTAATGATTTTCCTTTCAGTAAACATTTGCAGTGCGTTTCAGTATGCTTTCTGAAAAGGGGGAGTCATTTGGCAGCCTCGTCGGTGCATTATTGGAGTTTTGCTTTGTTTTTGGAGTCTGAAGTCCCCCTTTTAGCGTTCAGCCAGTAGTGATCCTTTCTTTTCTCCAAATTCAGCCCTACTGCCTGAAATGTGCCTTTTTTTTTTTCCCTCTGAGACAGAGTACCAGCCGAGTGCAGGCAGCCAGTTGACACAACCTGATCAAAACGCTTTGAATTTTGAAAATGATTCTCCTCTTGGTCTTGAGCCCAGTGATGAAAGCGAAGCAGTTGTCATGCTGAAAACAGAGCTGTATACACGGCAGAGCCTCTCCAATTAGCACACTTAAGATGCACGTTGGAAATGATGGGAAGTAGGATGTTACCGAGTGAAATGCGGGTAGTAGGGCTTTAAATTTTCATGTTTCTGTGATTTTTTTTTCTCTCTTGCAATCTTAAGAAAATTGTTGCGTGTTGCTGGAGCCCCAAAGTGCGTTTTCCCGTTGCTTTTTCTGTTTACAAAAATCACTTCCGAAACAACAGAAATGTGGGTTCCCCCCAAAAAACTTGGGCCTGTTGCTTTCCCAAGCAGAAAAAGTGGTTAATCCACTTTTCAGAATTTCTACCACTTATTAGCAAATCAGTTGAGATCATTCTCCTGGTGGCTTTTCAACCAGCTTGCCAAGCACTTGGCCTGATGGGATCACTGAATTCAACAACCTGGCATTTCAGAAGTTCACCAGGCTCAGACTTACCAGTGGATTCTCCTTCAGGATGTGCGCACACACACACTTGCAGAGAAATAAAAGCCAATTGTCTGGCAGAATCACTGGCTGTGCCATGTAAAGGGATTGTATCTGAGTTGCTCACAGGTGTGATTTTCTCATGAGAGTCAGAGCTACTGCAAGTCAGGGAAGCTTGATTTTTGGCTCTCTTGGATCTGGCACTGGGGCAGGTCTGGTAGAGTAGTTGTAGCTTGTTGCATGCAGGCACTGCTCATCAGTGTCCCCAAATCTGCCTGTCTTGTGTACACATGGCAGTGTCATATTTGCCTTCCATCTTAAAGTTAGGTGGGTGCTCTCTGTCTTGAATGATTCAATGGGAGCAAAAGGGACTTCTGTCCCTTCCAAGTAAAAGCAGTGGAGGTCTAGGACACAATGGCTGTTCCTTTTGCTGTGGGACAGCCTATAACCTTTTATGGAAGAGAGTAAGTGGTCTAAGTGTTTTCTGTGGTGGAAGATTCTGTCAGCTCATATCTTTGAGCAACTGTTGTGACCAGAGACCACTCTGTACCAGTCTATGAATGTTGGAGATGTAGAGTGGGAATGGAATGATGATTTTAGCCTCTGAGATTGGGAATTTGTTGGTTACTGCAATGTAGTGTAACTTCTTTGATCTAATAAGCTAATCAGTATTTATTCAATGCTCTCTACTTAATTAATTTTTATGTATTAATGATTTTGTGGCCATAGCCCCATGGAAAAAACACTGCTGTGATATGCATCTTACAGGCGAGGTGACATACTTGAGAAAGTAGGAATTCAGTTGTTGGTAATGAGAAATCAGAGATATGAACTGAGAGAGAGTCTGCTAAATCCCTAGTAAATGGTGAATGAATGAAACAGGACTATAGAGTTCAGTGCTTGTCCAGAGCCAAAGAATTCTCATGCGGTGTCACCTCTGGGTGTACCAGTTGATGTCACCTGCTCGACATGTTCTGGTTGCCTGTCATTTTGCTCTTAGATACGTTGTTTATTACAGGACTTGCAATGTAAAGGGTCTCCTGACTCAGAATTGCAAGAATCACACCTTGTTGCCCCATAAAGAAGCTTCAGTAGCACAGTGAGCTACTCTTGTGAGCTGGAAGAAACCTGTGCTTGGATAATCCTCCTCCTACAGGATGCCACCTGAAGACATTCTATCAGTTATCCAGCGAGTTAGACTAGAGCACCCATGTTCTTTAAAATGGACACTTTCAAACATTAAACTGTGTGATCCAACGTATGACAACTATAGAAATGAATGGACATGAAATATTATAACCTAGAAATGCTCAGGAAAGTCACTTTGTTGTAGTTGGGACTTGAATATTACCCTGAAGAAAGAAGAGAAAATAAATAGGTATAGGAAGAAAAAAATATGTGCTAAGCAGACATAGGGAAATGTGCAGAGACACAGGGCTCATTAGTGTGGTTTGTATGAGGTAAAGGAGACTATCTGCTGGGTGTTTTATTTTTATTTTAAAAAATACTTATGTTTATTAGAAAGGCAGACTTATGGAGAGAAGGAGAGGCAGAGAAAGATCTTCTGTCTGAAGGTTCACTCCCCCAAGTGGCCACAACGGCCAGAGCTGAGCCTATCTGAAGCTGGGAGCCAGGAGATTCTTCCAGGTCTCCCATGTGAGTGCAGGGTCTCAAGGCTTTGGTGTATTCTCTACCGCTTTCTCAGGGAAAGCAGGGAGCTGGATGGGAAGTGGAACAGTTGGAACATGAACTAGTGCCCATATGGGATCCTGGTGCTTGCAAAGATTTAGCCATTGAACTGTCATGCCGGGTTGCTGCTGAGTGTTTTGAAGAAGGCAAAAGTGGTTTATTGATGTTTTGGTCTATGCTGATGGTTGAACAAATCACAGATGGGTACAGCATGGTTTAGCTTAAGTAGAAAAGATGTTTCTTTTTGTGCATCCTGTTTCATGTGAAATAACATTTTTCTCAGAGATTGTCTGGAAAGCATGCCCCATTAGCCCTGGCAGGTAGGCCCTGTGGGGGAAGGGTAGGTCAGCTGCTGGTGGTATCTTCCACAGGTTGCCCTCGTGGGCCATCTTGTATCACCAGCTTGTGTCCTAGAGAATGATGTGTAATCACTGTCCACTACTGAATGTGTATTGCATACAGCAGCCCTTCCAGGAGAGGTGATGATTCTTACTGACGGGGAAACTGGGAAGTATGTGGATGAATCAGATGATAGTGTCTGTTAGCACTGAGGCTTGGAGTTGAAGGTTCGCAATTTTAAGAAAGTGTTGATGCCGGCACTGCCTGCTCCTTCAGAGGTGCTCGCTGCTGCTTTCTCCATCCCTGCCAAGTGGCATGGGAGCCAAGTCTTCCATAGCTTGAGGAACAGAAATTTCCTGAATTGTAGTCCGGTATTCTTTCCAGCCTGTACCACTGGCAGAGTACAAACCTGTCATGGGATAGAGCAGAACTCCTGGTTTTCCTCTGAGGGTGCCCCTGGGGAGGGATCTTTTATAGATGCTGGCTGCTGGCAGTCATGACATCATGGTGGCTGGTCTTGCTGGGTAGGCTGAAATCCATTAACAGGAGTTCAGGTCCCCTCATGAGTCAAGTGGGGGCCTTGTGAAAAAATTGGTTTGGCTTCCCCAACTTCCTTAAACTCAAGACTTTGTGCCAGGTATTTCTATTTTCTGTTTGCTCCATGTGAGTTGAAACAAAGGGCTGTTTTGTTGGGTTTGTGTTTCCCTGTGGAAAAGATTACTTTAGGCACATTTTAGAAAATGCTTTTAAAAGAATCTTGTGCGAGTTGAAAACAGAAGGAAAGAAAGCAAACGTCTTGATGGCTTTTTATTACAATAAAAATTGTCATGAAAGCTTTTTCAGCTCCTCCCCTCACCCCATCCTGATAAACAACCTTTGTCTTGGGAGGAGGGTTATGTTTAAACAATAGGAGCAGAAATGAAAAAGTGCCAATATTCGGGGACCTTCGTGCTGATAAGGTTGATTTTTCCTGAATATTTCTAAATTAAAGTTGTGTTTTATGAGCTGGAGTTATCTCTTCATGGTGGTGGAAAAAAGTTGCCTCTGGAAAATGTTTTGAATCTGTACCATGAGAGTTTGATGAGTAGAATGAAGGTAAAAGAGATATAGTATGAGCAGATTTATATGTATATATTTTTTGAATTACTTTTAGTAGTCAGTTGGCTCCTAAAATGTCTTTAATTTTTCCTTTTTTTTTTTTAATGAATGAAAACAGAAAGGCCCACATGGAGAGATGTGCCTGGGATTAGGATAGGAGCACTTCCTGTCAGTTTTTTCAGCCGCAGAGTTGGATTGGCAGTAATCTCGTTGACTCTACTGATGTCCTTAAGGTGTCAGTGATTTGGGATCAGTCCCCGAATGAGAGGGTGCGGCTATAACCTCCAGTTGTCATAGGGGCCCCTGCTGCTCCTCCTCTCAGCTCCCAAAGCAGGCAAGGAAATGGGGTCTAGACTGCACTGTCAAGTAGGCCAACCGCTAGGAGCCATGTGTGTTTGCTGAATACTTCAAATGTGGCTACTGGAGATGTGCCACAGTTGTAAAATATACACAAGAGACTTCTATAGGAGCACAATGCAAAATGTGTTGTCAATAGTCTTTTTGTTTGAATTACATGTCAAAATGGTCTTTTGGATGTATTAAATAAAATATTCTATACCTTTTTAGCTTTTTTGTGTGGCTATTAGAAAAAAATGCAAGTTTTCATATTCTTAGGGGATGGTGCGTGTCTAGATTGGGGGTCAGCAACATCTGGCCCACCATGTACATGAAGTTTTATTGGAACACAGCTGTGCCCATTTCTTTAGATACTGCTTTTGTTATGGGGTAGCGGCAGCATTAACTGCAGCTGACAGAAAATCTAATTTCTCTGGATCTTTAGAGAAAAAGTTTACTAAATTGTTATCTCAAGGGCTGTGGAAGACTTGGATGAATCTGAAGTCAGGCTAGGACTCTTTCCCCTTTGGCGTACTCCCTTAGGCCAGGAGAGAAAACCGTATGTTCCTGCTGCTGCTTTAGGGGGAGTTCTGCTTTCTTCCAAAGCTCGTCCCTCTCAACCACTGCAAATCTCTGCTCCTCTTCCTCCAAAAGCTTAGCAAGAGGCATGGCAGGGCTAGGAACTTGTCTCTGAATACAGGGTGGTTTTGAGATTTTGGTTATCCAGTGGGAAGAGAGTGCAGACCTTACTGTTTTTCATTTCTAAAGGTTTTCCATTACAGATATGGAGTTAGGTTGGATAGGTTGGGATCAGTGAAGATGCTCACCTTCACTGATGTGTAGATGGTTTAGATGTAGGAGATCCTGTGTCCAGGAAGTTGTTTCAAGAAGATGTGTATACCTCACACCTTCATTGTTACCTTTGTCATGACACCTTAGTAAATGAGCATTCAGTTGGCTAACTGTACTCTTTGGTGAATGGAAGAGACTGGGAAGGAGAGGTGGGAAGTGTAAGAGGCAAGAGCTGACGCTGCACAGATCATGGTCCACTCGGGAGGGCGAGGGCTGCAGAGCGTAATTACAGGGTTCGTTGTGAATCTTCCCCAAAGGTCTTCTGCCCCTTACTTTCCTTCCTCCAAATAATGTGCTTTTGCTGCTTTGGAACCTGGCTCCTCCTGAAGTTGGTATTAATGTGTTCCAGCTCAGGGAAAAGCATGTTCCAGTGAATGGAGTTACAGTATTCAGAATGAATTACAGGACTGTAGGCACGTGATTTACCACCTATAGTAAACAGGGCTTCACACACGGTGTATTTCTGCTGTGTTGGTTCGTTATTAACTGCAAAAAAGGAGAAATTCATTTAGAAGACGTGCCCATTTTTTATGAGGTAAGGTTGCCTAGAGATGCATGGCATTTTAAAGCAAACAAATTCCTGGGAGAGCCTGAGCTTACCACCCAGAAATGTGGCAAGGAATAAAAACATTTACACCAGTTTAATATGAATGGTTGAAAAAAATATCTATTGCACATTGAACATGATATATGAAACCATAACCTACTCTTGTGTAGTAAGCAACAGAACCATTCACCTAACAGATTACTATTCGAGTTGACATTATTCTGCATCTTTTCGATCTTCTCTTGCCAAGTGCTGGAAACTGTCAGGGAGAGCCCGCCAGATACATAGGCACTGTTGGCCTGGGGGTTGAGAGCTCATAAGACTCTTGAAGGCAGAGGTTACCCTGTGACCCCTGAGCTGCAAACTATAGTGGAAATCAAAGGATGACAGCCAACATAAACAGTGGCTGCCTGTGGAACGTCAAAGTCAAGACAAATAGAGGTGGGACTTTCTCTGTCTCCGGTTCCCCTTCTAGACCATAAAATGGAGCTTATTTCCTATCTTCCAGGAGAAGAAAAAGTGCCATGTGGCTTTTGGGGGCCTCAGAAGTGCTTCTTAGCTCATTCTTATAATGTAGGTGGAATTTGACCTCCTCAAAAAATTATTAAGGGGTGAGTTTTGCTTAATCATGTTGTGATTTATCTGCTACCAATTGGATGTTAAAGCTATAAGGACTCTTAGGAGGATTTTTGGTATAACTCTTCTCTCAGAGATGGCGAAGCTGAGACCTCGAAGAGTTTAATAAATTGCCCAATGTCTACTGCTAGTTAAGCACTGGGCTGTTGCTAAACACCTACATATCTCATCCCCTAGCCTAGAGCTCTTCTCATTTTACCTTTCTGCTCGTGTGTACACACACACACGCACACACACACGGCATTGCTGATTATTTTTAGATAGAACAGTTAAAAATGATCCCTAACTCCTTTGTTAACTATTCTATCTAAAAATAATCACCAATGCTGTGTGTGTGTGTGTGTGTGTGTGTGTGTGTGTGTGTGTGTGACACATGAGCTTTGCAAATGATCTAGGTCATTGTCCGTTTTAAGACACCTTGTTGGGGCTGCCATTGTTAATTGCTTTTATGGTCAAGGCTTGTGAGGATGTCTCCCCTTTTAAGTGTAATCTTTGAGCTTTTAAAATTCAACCTGCATCTACTGAAATCATAGTAACAATTGCGTATGTGGGCAGACTAACACAATCTGGGAATTTCAGAGAATTAACTTTAGTGCCCAGTACATTTGTGGCATATTTAAATAAACTAGAGAGGCCAGACTTTGCAAAAGCAAAAGATGCTGTTTTTAATGTGACATGTATGGATTTTGACATTTCTGTAATTCTCAAACTCCCAAGAATTTTATTCTGATGTTTTGTCTGACATTCCCCAACTTTTTAATTTAGGACAGCTATAAGCTTTTTTGGTTTGTATTAATTCTGTTTCATTTGTGCATTTTATATGTTTAGTGGTCATATTTGAACAACATCTCTTGTGAATGTTCTGTATAATTTTGGCAGAAAATTACTTTTTTGTATTGCTGTAGATGATCCCCTGAGATCATTTTTGCATAAATCCGGCCTTCTATTTTCAGATACAAATCTGTTGTACAGATGATTCTTCTTAGAAGAAAAGATGCATTTGTAGTTTGAAAAATGTAAATTACTTTTCATGGAAAATACCTCTCTGGGCCCCCATTTCCAAAAATGTGATGATGCACGCTGCATGTTTTTGTGCCTACTCAGGAAATTGTTTTCCTTATAATTAGAAAAATCCTGGTATGTAGCAGGTAGGATGTGGTGCCTTGGCTTCGTGTGCCACCTATGCACCGAGGACCTGTTGTGGATATTTGCTTGGTGAGGGGACAGGGTGCAGCTTGTTGGAGATAGAGAGAGAGAGTCATGAAGAGTGTGGTATGTTAGCAGAGGGCTTTTAGACCTGGAGCCTTTTAAATGTAAGTATCAGTTTCTTTTTTGTAGTCCATCTTTGCTTTTGTTTTGAATAGAATAATTCAATTTTTTTCCAGTGTCTTCTGGATGGGCTTTTGGAATACACGCTCTCCCTGTCTTTGGTTTTATGAAATACGGGAGGGCAGCAGAGTGTCTCCCTGTAATGTTGTTGGTTCAGCACAATGGGTTCTGGTGGAGACACTTCAGGGCACGGCTGTAAAGCTAAGTGTAAAATCAACTTATTCAGATTTGTGCCAAAGACAGACTTGAGTTGGAGAACATTTACATCTGTTTTCAATAATTCCTCGCATATGTTGCAGAATGTACGTTATCCATCTTGTTATCCAGGAAATAACATTTGTTGCAAACAGTTTGCCAATTCGTAATTTTATTGAATTTGTTTATCATGCTGTGGCTTCATATGAGGTCTGAAAGATGGTGATCTTTGGAGTTCCAGCTGTTGTAACATTTGCAAGGAGGCCTGGGTGCTGGAATGGGCTGGAATTCTCTGGACTGTTTGGCACTTTCTAGAATTGAGCAGAAGAACTGGTGTGGTCGATGGTCTGTTATTCTGGGGCAGCCTAAACTGCTCCCCAACTTCTTTGCATTTTTGGCTCTGAAAGTCAGGTTGGGGGCTGCTGTGTTGAACAGCACTCCGTACCTTTGCCCTGGAAATCTCCTCATGCTCTCCAGTGTGTTGTATTTTGCTGTTTGGTCTGAGAGGACCCTGCTCCCCAGGTGGACAAAGCATGATTGTTTCCAAACACCACAAATAATTCACGGCTGAAGATGAGTCCATGCTGTTCCACCCAGCAAGCTAGGGAATACTTTCTTACCAAGTCTGGTTTTCTTGAGAAGTTGCCGGTAAATGAATTGCAAGTCCAACCACATCTAATTTTATAATTTTGCTCTTTTCTTGAGTGGGTGTTTTTGTTCACCAAGGTTTATGTTGTCCCTGCCAAAACTCCAGAGGCAGAAAAAAAAAAAAAAAGCCTTGAAAGCTCTTTCGATCTGAATTATTCCTTAATGTTTTTAATGGTTTATTATAACCACACAAATGTGATCTTGAGCCATTTGGAAGTTACTGCAGTTCCTTGGAGACAGGAGTTGGCATTTTCCAAACCAGTTTGCTTTTGAGGCCTGGAAGTTGCAAGGCGTATGTATTTGGAGAACTAAAGATTATTCCCCACCAAGAAGTTTTGTCAACCTGACCTTCTCCGCTCTTATGACGCTGCGCACACAGCAGTAATCTCTGCAGAGGAGAGCAAATAAAGTGAAGAAATATAGCAGTACGTGTGATTTTTACATCCTAAAGTAAATTCTCCAGCATTGAGGCTGACTGGGAATTTTCATCTCAGAGTCCTCATGAATGCTGCTGCACTTCGGCGTTGTCCTCTTGAATCTCTTTTTATTATAGGTCTTTGAGGGAGGTATTTCTTGTAGTAATTTACTCGGCCAAGCAGATAAGTGAGATGTGGAGTTCTACAAACACGGACCTGAGAGAAGCCTTTGGGGTCTACTGGTCCTGCTATTCTGCCTGCAAGCTTTTGAGACAGTGGCACAGCCAGTCAAGATGTATAAGGTCTATTTAGAGCATCTGTGACACCAGGAGCTGTAGGTTGAGATGTGGAAGTTAGCCCCGGCCATGTAGACAGTCTTTGAAGGTCACTTGAACCAAATGGTTCTATCGACGGTCTGGCTGAGTCCTTTCCAGGCGGTGACTGCTCAGGATACCTGCAGAAATAGCTGGTGAGAACTGGGGACACCTTCTGAAATACGTGGGTGAAGACTGGGGAGATGAGCATCCCCAGGCTGTTATCCAGAGGCAATTGACCCAGCAGTCTGTTGATTGGACCCTTCAGGCGACGATGAGCTGAGCACTTTGTGAAACCTGCAAGTCCTCCTGAATTGCTCTCATGAGAAACACCATCTGTGTGTCAGCAGCCCTGCGGCATCTCTCTGTTAGTCCCTAAAGGACACACAGTGTTAAAAAGCAAGCCAAGCCACTCCCTGGATGTAATTGTCAGTTGCCTTTGGTGTGCAGCTCTTGACCCCGTGTCTCTTGTGTGTGTTGGGGATTTGGGCCTTGTCTCCAGGTGGGCTTTGATGCTGAGATCCCGTGAGCATCATTACACTTTCTCTCCTTGCCTGGCTTGCTAAGGTGACAACGCATACCACAAGTTTGCTATGCAAATCTTATTTTAAGGAATGTTATCTGCTTTCCCTCTTGAACTACGGAAATATCTTTGAAACCTAGGTTTGGCATCTTCAGGCCGGCTGCTTGCACTGGAAACTAGCACAAAACAGATAGTCTCATGCTTCAGTTTCTTCTGAAAATATAACTATTGTTTTTTCTGACATGGTATGGAGCAGCTGACTGATAGAAGAAAGAGGAAAGTTTTACTGGTGTAGGACATCCAAAAAGTAGATTCTGAAATATATCTGAAAAAGATCTCGTGTTCCAGGCTCTCTGCACATGTGGTATAAGTGTGCTGTAGGGTTTAGGGTGGTGTAGCAAGAAGCCTTAGCTTACTTCCGTTCACTGATACTTTCAAGGGCTGTGAAATCTTCCTAAGAGTGTTTGTCTGGGAGCCCCTTCCTTTCTTAACTGCTTTTCCTCTATTTACTTGGAATGGTTGGTTACTGATTGCTACTGTAGCAATTTACAATAAGCTTAGAGGACTAAGATTCCCATCAGTCCTACAAAAAAAGATACATTTGCTACATCCCACCACTCCTAGCAGTCTCAGCAAAAACCACCTAGAGTTGAAAGCCTAATCTCAATCTTATCAGCGCAGAATACCAAATACCATAGGCTCATTAACCTAAATTAGGTGTGGTAATGACCCTAAATATAGATTCCAATACAAAAATCACTTGCCAGTGGGGAATTTTGAAGTCAGAAATAAGTTTATCTGTTCCCAAAATGTGGTGGTTGGGAGAACCTCAGGAGACCAGTAGGCGTTCCATTCAGAGGAAGGGGAACAGGAGCAAGTTACTGGTCCCTTGCAATTTTCAAATACTATAGGGCAAGCACCCTGATGCTTGAGGAACCAGAAGCCAGTTCTGTGGCTTAAGGATCTGAGCTCTAGACACAAGACCCTCCAAACCCAAGTCTATGCCTTCTGCATCATCTTCTTTGTGAAGGGTTGCTGTCCATTTTGCATTTGAGAAGATCTATCAATGTTTTCCTTGTTTCTAGACTTGGTTATCTTACCACCTCCTTTCACTTTATCCTCCCCCTTTCCCTTTCGGTCTTAGCTAGCAGAATTTCTACTTCTATAATATTCTCAAAAAACTTGTGTCATGGTGATTCCTTCACAGATAATTTCTGGATAATCCTTTCCCCCTAGCTTCCATTGAGATGGTTCAGGACACGGATGTGTCACATACCTGATCTCTTACAGAGCTCTGTGTGTGAATGGAAACTCCATCCTTTCAATCCTTCGGAGGCCTTGGCAAGTGGTTGTCTGTCGGAATGTGTGGTTTTCTCTACAGAGCATCCTTGCTTTGTTGGGCCCGTCTTGACTTCCACATTCTTTTGCAATCTAAGATAATTTCCCACATCAAGTCCTGGCTCCTCCTTTTAGATGAGCAGTTCTTCTCTTCTTTTGTGTCGTCTTTAAGTGTACTCTAAGAAGCAAGGAGAAACTAGGCTGCATCCTCAGCACTTGTCTTGGGAATATCTTGAGCTAATGATACATCATTACTGTTTGTGTGCTGGGTTTTCCGTGTAACTGTATGGCACAATTCAGCTAATATTTCTGCCAAAATAGAACAATGATCCCCTTTCTTCTTGTTGTGATGACTTTGGTAGTCTCTAACACAGTATTGTTTCTATAATCCTCATTTTACTCCGAGCATTTACCAGTGGAGTTATTTATGTCAGTAGTTAACATTTTCAAATATATATGAACTGTTTCTATCATGCAAGATTGTTTAGTTTCCACTCATTATCCAACTCATGACATCTTTTTTTATATCATTGCTATAGCTGCACCCAATTTCTAAGTACAAAAGTAGGTATTAGTTTCCTATTTCCAGTGCAAAAACTTACTACCAACTTAGCAGCTTAATACAAATTCTTCTGGACTTACATGTTCAAAGTGCTCTTACTGCGATGTAGTGGACTAAGCTACTACGTGCAATGCATGCCTGATCAGAACAGTGGTTCAAGTCTTGGCTCTTTGATAATGCACCAGGAAAAGCAGCAGATGATGGTCCACTCACGAGGGAGACCCAGAAGGAGTTCCTGGCTCCTGACTTTGGTCTGGTCCTCCCCCAGTCCATTATGACTATTTTGGGAGGGAAGCAGCAGGTGGAAAAATCTCTTTCTGTCTCCCTCTGTCACTCTGCCTTTCAAACAACAACAAGAATCTTTTAAGAAAAGTTTAAAATGAGTCCGAGAGGGTTAAAATCAAGAAGTGAAGAAGGTTTCGGTTTTCAAGAAGCTCTGAGAATCTGCTTCCTGCCATTTGCAGTGTCCAGGGACCATCTACATTCCTGCTCTGTGGTGCCTTCCTGCCTTCCCAAGCACGTTGCTCTGAGGCCTGTTTCCATGCTGCCTCACCTTGTTCCTTTTGCTTTTCCTGCATCCTTCTTAAAGGGACCATTGTCAGTATATTGGGCCACCTCCCACCCACCCACCCCCAATAATCCAGGATAATTTCCACATCTCATAGTGTTAATTTTTATCTGCCAAGTCTTCTTCTGTATGAACTGAAATTTTTCAGATTTTAGAGATTAGCACATGAGCATCTATGAGATGGAGTCCTTCAGATTGCCACACTTCTCTCAGCCCTCCCACTTTTTTGGAAGGTTGGTTACCTTTATTTAGTGCTGTAAGGAAATAATTTAGGAGTCAAAACCCTAGATTTGACTTGAGGTACTAAAAGGTTTTTTTTGCCTTCAGATAAGTCATTCCTATTCTTAGGAGCTCAATGTATTTTTTGTTTTGTTTTTTATTTTTTCTGTTCTAATGATTTGCTTATTTGTTTGAATGAGAAGGACAGATTTTCCTTCTGCTTGTTCACTTCCCAGATGGTTGCAGAAACTGGTGATGGGTATTGACGCCAGAAGCTACATCCATGTCTCCCATTAGCCTTCTGAGCCCTGAATTCTTATGCTCTTTTGTTTTGTTTTGTTTTGTTTTTGTTTTTAAAGATGTATTTACTTATTGGAAAGTCAGATACACAGAGAGGAGGAGAGACAGAAAGGAAGATCTTCCATCCGATGATACACTCCCCAAGTGAGCGCAATGGCTGATGCTATGTTATGCCGATCCAAAGCCAGGATCCAGGAACTTCTTCCAGGATTCCCACACGGGTGCAGGGTCCCAAAGCTTTGGGTCATCCTTGACTGTTTTCCCAGGCCACAAGCAGGGAGCTGGATGGGAAGTGGAGCTGCCGGGATTAGAACCGGCACCCATATGGGATCCCAGTATGTTCAAGGCGAGGACTTTAGCCGCTAGGCCATGCCGCTGGGCCCTCTTATGCTGTTTTTACACCCACCGTAGCAGGGAGCTGGATGGGAAGTAGAGCAGCCTGAACTCCAACCAATATCTATATGTCATACTAGCATTGAAGACAGCAGATTAGCTTCTTATGCCACAACCCCATTCTCAGTGCCTCCATTTTAACCAGCCATAAAAAGAGGGGTTTAAATTGAGTGGTCATCATTGGTTTTTAGGACTTTGCTTTACTTCAGTTCTTTGATTCTGGGGTTTTGTTGCAATCAGTGCTTAGAAATAAAGGATGGTGAGCTCTTTTGTTGAACACTTTGGGGTATATTAGCTGAAGCCGTATATCATTATTGAATGCTGCATTTCTGTTGAGATAACAGTTAAATCTCCTTTTGTTTTCACCAGATGGGAAGGTGTTTACATGAGGCACTCATCATCTCAGAGGAAAGATAGTAAAAGGCATGTTTCTTTTAGAAAATCCTGTTGAATAAGGGGGGGCGAGGAGCACCATTCAAGCACAGGGGTCAGGATTATACACACGGTAAAAACTAAGGCCTGAGGAGACGGTTCCTTTCCATATCCAACCTGGGAGTTCCGCAGCAAATAGGAAAAGAAGCTGTTTCAAAGGTCTGCTTCTCCAAGAGGAGAAAGACAAAGATTTGGGAAAGAAATATGCATTGAGGTGCCTGCTGCAATGGCTCGATTGACTAAACATCCCCTCACAAGCACCAGGATACCCCACGAGCATTGGTTCATGTCACAGTTATGCCACTTCCCATCCAGCTCCCTGTTTGTGGTCTGCAAAAGCAGTGGACGATGGCCCAGGGCCTTGGGACCCTGCATCCACATGGAACAGCTGGAAGGGTTCCTGGCTTCAGATCAGTTTAACTTTGGCCATTGTAGCCATGGAAGATCTTTCCATTTGTCCTCTCCGTAAGTCTGCCTTTCCAACAAAAATAAATGAATTTTTCAAAAGATGTATGCATTGACTTTTGATAGATTGATATAGTTACAGGGAAGTCTGAGGCAGCTCACTGTGTGTCCTGTAGTTCCAGAGAGTTGGATGTGATGCCTGGTGCTATGTTCTCCATGAGGAAATCAGGGGAACTCCAACACAAACACTGGCCTTCAAATCCATCAGGCCAAGGAGTTCAAGCCCTGACCATGGGGAAGTTCAAAGGGAAAGTGCAGTCAGTGGCTCAGGAGTCTGCGCCTAATGGGATCACACACGGTGCCTGTGATGGGGGGAGTTGGTGCAGGCGTCCTTCTGGGAGTCGGCTTCTCGTGCTCCATTTTCAGGTTTGTGTTTTTACGAAGAGGAACTTTTTGCTGGTTGCAGAAATGAACATCCTATCTTTCCACCTTCCTAATTTTCTCACTGCTTCCCATACCTGGTAATTCTTGCATATACTCTCCCTCCCAGCCGTCTTTCTTGTCCTTCAAGAATTGGCCCTGCTTTGGAAGTGAACCTGCTATTTCTGATTTTTTTCCCTCTTCAAGCAACACCTGTGTTTCTGTTTTCATTCTTTAGTGATATTGTCCACAAGATATTTAAATATAGATTTTTTAAGTTATATAATGTTGTTGTAGAATTTGTTTTTCACCTTGGTGTCTCTCATATCTCCAGCAGGAGGATTGAACCCACCTAATGGGTGCACAAAGAATGGCTACAGACATGAGTACATTTTAAAACATGGGTTCATTGGGTGCATAAAATGTAGTAAAGCAATGTGTGTGGAAAGCAATATAAATACGTTGATACTGATACATGTTTGCATGTCCTAATGCCTAAGACAGCACTGAAAATGACACATCTAGAAGATGCGACATATGCATAAAATGATATCCCAAGCCTCAGTAAGCCTGTATTCGAATTGTGGAGAGAATACAGTAGTATAATATCCATGCATTTTAGGTGGAGCTGAATTGTATGGTGCAGGTGCTCAGTCTGAGTATTTCGGAGATTTATCCCTGACTGGAATGGATGGGGAAGCGTCATACGGAATATAGAGTCTGAGCGGTTCTTCAAACAGTGTTTGCTCCTACCACTTTCTGAAGTGTCAAAGTCTTTTTCTGAAATGTCAAACATTTGAATGTTTGCATAACAATTGTGATATATGTATTTGCGGTTTATCAGACTAGACAAGCAGTTGCGGCTCAAGTTTAATTTCTTTGTCACACAGATTTCTTATTCTCTGTGCAGTGAGGCTTGGGACACAGAAGGATTTGAGAACTCAAGAATTCTAATGCTCCTTGGTAGACCCTGCCCCTCAGGGAACCTGCAGAATAGGCGTTCAGTAAATACCTGAGTAAGGTTGATAGCTTCTGGTGAAGGTCTCCTGATTTTTTATTCTTAGAGCCATTTCTTTAGCGTATCAGCTAAAGTTTCTTTGTTGTTCAAAAGGTATGTCTTGAAGGCTTTTTGTATTTGATCTCAGAGGCGGGTTTTAAAACTAGAGTGACATGTATTTACAGCTTAGTAAATGAAATGTGGATAAAACCTGCAGTGACTAAGGGGGCATTTTTTGTTAGAGTAGAAGAGGCATCTAAATGTGATGACTAAACTGTTCTCTGTTTCAAATATTTCTAACAGTATTAGGAAGGAAAAAGTCAGAACCTCTGTGGTTGAAACTAGTGATGTGACAGTGTAGCTTTACTGAGTAGGTAATATGATTATTTCGTTTGTGCATTGCTTTGCAGTGCGTGCTAAGTCAAATGCAATACAAATACTAATACAATGTTCAGCAGGGCACATACAGAGAAAAATGTACCATCTTAAGAAATAGGATTTAAACTGATTTCCAATGATACAGAATACTTAATAGAGAAAACATATTATTTTTTGCTGTTCATGCTGCTGATTAAATGATCAGAATAAAAACAATCACTTGAAAATAAATTCCGAAAGATTATGTCTTAATAGTCTGTAATACCTTTGTCATCTTGAACTCTTAGATTCTAGTCAGCTTGACCTGACTTCCGTGGGTCCCTCAGTTGGTGAGTTTGGGTGTTTGGGGAATGAAAGCATGGTGTCTCTTGGTTTAACCAAATTTATGTTGACCCACCTATTGCCGTGCTTGTCAAAACCAAGCAGCATCACGGCTTGCTTCGGGAGACCGGGAGGAAGATGCTACCCTGAATCCAACAAGTATTTACTTGCTTTCTGTTCTGTGATCATTGTATGTAGTCTCTCTGAAAAATTCATGAACGTGGGAATTGCTTTTGGATAGGCATGGTGGCACAGTAGGCTAAGCCATGCCTTTGGATGGCCACTTCCCATGTTACAGCCTGGGTGCAACTCTATCTACTCTGGTTCTGATTCAACTTTGAGCTCCTGTGCCTGGGAAGGCAGCAGATGATGGCCCAAGTAGTTGAGTCCCTGAGGCTGATAGGAAAGAGCTGGATGGAGATTGGGGTTCCCAGCTCTGACCAGGCCTGGCTGTGGTTGTTGAGGGCATTTGGGCTGTGATGCAGCACATAGAAAAGTCTCCCTTGTTCTCCTCATCTCACTGTCACTCTGTTCTTCAAATAAACATATCTTCTTAAAAAGATAAATTTTTATTGGTGGAAAAAAATGTGAAATCCCTTATAGTTTTTTTCTAATATGCGTTTTCATGAATTTTGCAAGTACATAGAGCTCAGCATTTTCTTTTGTTATCAACATCAACTTGTCTTTTGATTCTGTGTTCTGTGAACTTTTTGAAATATCCCATAGGTTTAAATATTGTGCTGGACAATAAAAATTTCACAGATGGTTGGTGGTGAGAGAAAACAGCAAGAACCCATTGCTGATCAAGGATTCTGGTAAGCAGGAGAGCCCCATGCATCACAGCAGCATTGGTCCTGTACCCAAGGCTCTGGACATGCTGTCCTAAGTGCCTGCCCTGGTGTCTGGGTGGATGGAGAAATAGAATGCACGGTGTGGCTCAAAGTTCTGGGGCAGTCAAAGGGACAGGGAAAAAAAAATCCTCCAGGCCCATCCTTCACTTAGCTTTTTATTTTTAACAAATGAAAAATACGTAGAGCAGTTGTCATTTGTTAAAGTGTAGCAGAAAGAGCGAAACAGGCCAGTGGAGGCTTCATCAAGAACGCTCATTCAGAATGATGAATGTGGCTAAACACACATTTGTTCGTAAAACTTGCAGAGTGGCTGAGCATCATTAAGCATGAGAAATAGGTGCAGCATGCTGAGAAGAGAGTGGAGCAAACAGATGTTGTGAATTTTCACAGGCATCCTTCATCCACCAGTCCATCATTAATATAGTTGAAGGTGATCCTTTCTTTTTATTTAATAAGCACAAACAAAGTACATGTGCTGTGATTCTGCTGAATGTACTTCTTTTTTTCCGTAGAAGTAAGGGCATGCAAGGATGTGGAGGGCATGCAGACAGACCAACTCCCCGTGCACTCATCACGGTGCATCAGCCTCAAGGCAGCAGCTAGAGCAGGCTACCTCTTTTATTTTTCCTTTTCTCCCATCCTGCAGTAGCCCGAACTCCCTGATCACCTTGCCTGCTTACCTACAGATTATCCGGGGCTGCCGGAGAATGGAAAGCTTTATGACTTTTGACCTTGGTTCCTTCCAGTTCTATTCCCTAGGAGAAATCCAATGTCTGTGACTGAGTTACCTGCCAATTTTTCTTCCTTAGGATGCATGTAACTTTTTAATGATGCATTTCAATTTATTTTCTGGTTTCAGATAGCCAGAAATTTTTATTCCTATTGGCAAAACGTGGTGAACTCCACCTGTCTCATCCAATTTTGCTTCTTTCCCTTGCTTCATTTTTTTCCTTTTACTGCTCAAATCTTGGCCTGCATATACTTAGAAGTCTTCCCTGTATTCTGCATAGTCCTGCCTTCTGATCTCATCACCTGAGCACTTTATCCTTTGCACTCAAGAACAAGAATTCTCTCTTAGGTAACTGCAAATTCCCTGATCTGTTGAATGAAGATAGTAATGCTGTGTTCTTAGTTTGGGCTCCAGTGAAATCATTTTGTGAACTCTGAGAAGCACTCTACAATTATTATGAATGTTATGATTAAGTGAATAATGAGTTCTCTTCGTAATGTTTTCACTTGGGAGTTACCTTCTTCTTGTATCCTTGTGGCATACTTGTCTCAAGTTCACAATTAATGCCAGAGGCAATGGATACCTGAAGCTGTGTGTGTGTGTGTGTGTGCGCGCGCGCGTCTACATGCATTTATTCCTTTGCAGATTCTACTAGAGAGGAGCAAGCAACAAGAAAGAAGCAACACTCCAACACAAAGCAAGCAAGATACTGCTTTATCTTGACATTAATGAATATGAAGAACTAAATAATGTAACAATTTTACAGCTGTTCCCTCTCCTTGTACAAAATATGCATTATTAAGAATATGAGTACCATAGGGCAGAAGTGGGAAATTCCATAGTAAGACATTTTGGAATACAGAATATCTAGTGGTAACCTCTTGTTTGTTTAACTTGGTGTATTTCCTCTTTGACCATTGGCAGCTGTCCACATCTGCTTTGATTTGCTATGTTGAGTTGAGCAGTGTTTATTGTGTGCACTTTTGTTTAAAGACTGCTATCTCTACTATCCTAGGGATCCATCTGTGCTGTAACTTCTAACATTGCCAGGACTCTGTGGGTGCACTCAGATGTGCTCAGCCTTGGGGTGTGTGTTCCATGGAGTTTGGTGACCAAAGTGCTAGATTTTGAAGCAAAGAGAAGCATGATTTTCTCAAATGTGGAATCTGTGTTCTGTTCAGAGGTGATGTTCTTGGTCCCAAAACCTTATCAGTATAAGATAATGTGTAGGGGCACATTCTGATCCTTACCTTCTGTAGGCCTCCCAATTGGCAAGTGTATAGCAAATGTGTCCTGGGAAGCTATGGATAGCTTTGCATGTCCTAAGGTTTATTATAGAACATAAATAGAATCTGAAGTCTGGAGCGCTGTTTTGAATGTGTGGATGGTGGTGACTTCAGGAAGAACATCCATACAATGTCAGCACAAGTCCATCCTGGAGGCCTGGGGCTTGGATTGTGGTCACCACATGTTGCTACCCAAACTTGGAGAACCCTGCTATTCCTTGTAGAGATGATGAGTGGTGCGAGTCGTGCTCTTGCTTAATACAAAGGGGCATCAAGGAATTCATAAAAAAAAATAGCATGCACACTTTCCATGCTCTTTGGACATTGTATTGTTTTCTTTATGCTGCACAGCCTTATTATAAATGAAGTTTCATGGTAAATTGTGTTCCAGCCTAAGCAACTGTAGTACAGCAGCTGTCAGATCCAGGCACTGAGGTTATGCATGCTAAGGCCAAAAGCAAAGGAAGTTGGGCCTTGGCACTCTTTGGTCACCTGCCAGGTGAAGGAGCAAGCGCATTCATCGGGATATAGTGCCATGTTTCCTGGTGCTTCTGGAGTAGTGAGGGTTTGCTTATTCCAGGGTTGATCTGGGTCTCTGCTGCTTGGTCTTCTCAGCCAGGCCCTGTCACTGCTGAGATGGATGTTATAAGGCTAGCCCTGGGCTTGGAGACAGAGTCATGTGCTGCTGTCCTTCCTGCTCATTAGGACTGGAAATCACGAAGCCAAACTCACAGCTAGTTGAGGGTTCAATTTCTCGCTTACTCATATTTTTCTGGGTCTTGCTCTGTTTTCAAGATTGTAACAAAATTACTTGAAATGGCAGATTAATCAAACATCGGGCTGGCTCTACATCTGGGGTTGGTTATATGTCTAGTCTCTTACCTTTTTGCCTGTATATGTCAGATAACTTTTAAGTGGATGAAAAACATTACAAGTATAATTCATTGTGACAGGTGAAAGTTATCTGAAATTCAAATTTCTGTATCTACAGATAAAGTTTATTCTCACAATGAAGAATGTATTAAAGAAAATCTATACAAAAGAATAATTATTATTTTGTAAGTAAAAATTCTGTAGAAATTATATAGAAAAGTATTTTTATACCCTGAATAATAGTCTTAATATTACCCTTTGACCCATAAAGTCTAAAATATTAACTCTCTGGGCCCCTAATGAAAGGGTGTGTGGATTTGTTGTAAAGACTTACTGGGCTTACAGCCTTGCTTGGGCTGTAAGCTTTATTTGGGAGGGAAATGGTTCTGCTTCTCTTTGTTTCTTGGGGCTTAGCAAAATGCCAGGCATAAATAAACTTTCATAAGTATTTGAAGAGCAGAATAAATGAGTTCATTGAAAAAAGACAAAGTTCTTGACCATTATGTATGAGATTCCTTCAGTGGGCAAGACAAAGGCGAGGTACAGTGGAGCCGAAAGTTCAGAGCCACCAAAGACCTGTGAGTCCCTGAGTTTATACAGGCAAAATAATACAAAATCTAAAATTTGAATTAAGCCAGTGGCAGAGGGGCTGTTGTCAGGCCCTCTTGCCTTTGTAAATGTTCAGAGTTGCCAGGTGCTCTGAGCTGAGATGGGAGTAGAGGTGGAGGCAAGAGTCCTACGAGCCTTGAATGTAAAGACAGGCCCAGTGTGGCTGTGGGACTGGCAGCAGAAAAAGGGAAACCCCTGCGGATGAAAAAGTCCCTTCTGAGTGAGTGACTCCCAGGGCTAATTGGTGCATTACTCTCTCTGATGGACCTGATGGTGCTGAGATAACAAAATGAAAAATCAAATGAGGAATGGAACCCAGGAGTCTGAAAAGTTAGTAAATTTTGACATTAGAAATATAATCAGATTTCACCAGTGCTCTTCTGTCGTGACAGCCAAATCCATCCGTGTCAGAGCCGCAGCCTATGGGCTGTGATTTCCTGTGGCTTTTCTTCCCCCCTTTCTCTTTTCCTTTTGCAAAATCAGCATTAGGCTATTTGGAGGACAGGCGAGAACTATTATGTTAAATTGTGCTACCTACAACTTAAGCTTCTGTCTTTGCTAAAGCTGCCAGTTTTTATAAACAACAGAAGACAGAAAGGGTTTACTAAGAATAATGTTGAAGCCCAAAAGAATCCTACAGCCTATAAATCTTAATAGAGCTTCTGAGATTCCAGCACGCTGGATGTGTCTCTTTTACCCAAGCTCACTCCATCTTGGCTCCCCCGTGATGACTCCAATTTTCTTGAAACACAGGCACGGTGCCTTGAATTTACTTGTGGCACTATTTGCCTACAAACAGGAATACATGCATATAACCTATGCAAATCAATAAAAACATGTCAAGACCCCTTAGATCGCACCACTCTCCTAAAATGCAATTTATCTTGCTGCAAATGAGAGTTAGGGACTAGGTAACAAATAGCGTCTGATCATTTAGCTCGCACCTGTTGTCAGTGCATTTGAAAACTGCATTTTTCATTTGACATACAGTAAATTGCATTTTCATATATATCGAATGGAGAGGGAGGTTGGGATGTGCATATGCAGCCCTTTATGAATTTTACCCACAGTGGCTATTTTAGAGCCCTGTGTGTTTAAGGGGGTCATGTCAAGCACGGCAAATCTGTTTGTTCCTTGCAGCCTTTGTGGTGAACGCACCATACATTTTCTTAGGGCTGGGTGTTGAAGTGCAGCAATGCTGAAAGTATAATTATAACATTCATGTTAGGTGAAGGACATTTACTATAATTTTTGTATAAAATTGAATTTAACTTAAATGTGTAAATGTGGACTAATATTTTCGAAAAAAAATTTTTTCTCAGGGGAAAACTGCTTTTTATAAATTACATTTTCCAATGACTCCCTTTGTTGGCTTAAATTATGAGCCCCGGCTTTTTTTTTTTTTTTTTTGGTGCAGTATTTTGTTTGCAGATGGGTGGCTGTTGCGCAAATTCAACAGCGCTTAGGCTTATCAGCAGCAGTGGTGTTCACATTAGTGAGCATGGTTTGGCAATATTATTTGACATCTGGAACAAGCTATATTATACCAGACATATCAAGTATAACTGAATGGATCATTTAACTGGCATTTGTTTCAAAAACTCCCACTCTTCAGCTTTCTCTTGGCTGTCATGATCTGCTGGCGGAGAATCCGCTGTTCCCAGACCTCCCCCTGCTTCCCTGTTCCCACTCTGCCTGAGGCAGTCTGGGGCTCCCAACGCAAAGCTGGGGGTCTTGGAGCAGCAGCAATGCGACCATGTCCTGACCTCTCATTTTGGGAGACAGCCATGATGCCAGGCAGCTGCACTGCTGAAGGATTTTTTTTAGCCAAATATTAGGTCACAAATTGCACCATCGGCCTTTTCTTTCATTCTGAATTCTTGCATGTAGGCACGTGATACGTCTATTTGAAAAACAACACAAAACAAAACCTGTGTTACTGGGAGATCTGTTCCCATTTTATTTTATGTAACTGGGATAGAAGGAAGGAAAAAAATGGATAAGGGCTTCTTGCAATGTATCCATAAATAAAAGAACCACATGGGGGCAGAGAGAGAAGAAGCTAGAAGCAGGAGAAATGGCAAGAACAGAGCTTTCATGCTTAAGGTTTCTTTCTGGTTTAGACAAACACAGGCACAGTTTGGGGGCTTACCTCCAGTTTCATGTCATCAATGCTACTGATACACTTTGTTTCACCTGTTAGGCTCTCAAGGCCAGAGTCATGAGGAAACGGCATGGGAATGCTGCACCTGTTATTTGTATTGTTTTTGTTTATTTATTGGCTTCAGGTAAGAGCTTCTCAAACTCAGCAGGGCAGAGACTCCACACAGTGAAGTAAGTAAATTCCTACCAATTATTCAAAATAATTAAAGGGTAGGAAGGACTTGCTAAGGAAATAGTGAGCAAATAATGAACAAATCTCAAAAGGTAAAAGTCGAATAAAGGACATCTTAGGTATAATGAGAAATGTCATAGATTTAACTTTGTTGCAGTTACTCTTGAAAGAGTTGTTTTCATCAGTGTCAATAAGTCAGAAGTTGGGTCTTGAGGCTCAGGAGAGCTTTATCAGCTACTGTGTGGATGAAAGGCCGTCAGAACGTGGCAAAAGAAGCAACAGCCTTAGCTTTTTAACGTTTCCATATAGGCTGTTTTCAGATAAACTCATTCAGCAGTCAGCATTTCATTCATCTTTCTTGAGCATCAAACAGTATGTTTAACAGGGTAGAGAAAGAATGAACCGAAAGCAAAACAGAAACAGAAGCAAGGCCCACAGCAGGGAACAACCCTACATATAAAGGCACCAAAAAGAGTAAAATGCTTAGCAATAAGGCTCACCAAGCAATGGAAGACTTGTGCATTAATAGCTGTACCACACTGCTAGAACAAATCAAAGTTACGAATAAATGGGAGGGCATCCTATGTACAACAATGATTGGAAGAACTAGTATTGTTCAAATGGTAGTAGTACCAAGGCAGTCTACAGGTCCAGTGGAGGATAATCCCCATCACAATCACAGTGGCTTTTTTTTTTTCTTTTTTGGGGGATAGAAACATTACAATTCTTACAGAAATACCAAGGATGCCCGAATGAATACCTAAGTCAATTTTGGGAAAGAACAAATTTGGAGACCTACCAATTACTAGTTTGAAAATGTATTCAAAGCAACAGTAATCAAGATGATATGGCACAGATATAAAAGCAGACACATAGATCAATGAAATTTAACAGAGCTCAGAAATAAATACTTGTGTATAAGGTCAAATGAGTCTTTTTGTTTAAAAAGACATGAACTCTTATTTTTAGTGTCTATTAGTTTATTTCAAAGAGCAAGACAGATTGTGCTGTCCATGAGTTCACTCCCCAGGTGGCCACTAAAAAGACATTCCTAATGAATGAAAGACGTAGGCATGAGACTGAAAACTATACAGCTTCTAGAAGATGAGAGAAAACAAAATCCATTGAGTGGATTTGGCAACGATTTTGTGGATATAACACCAAAGTCACAGGGGGAAAATAGATAAAAGGCATTGTATTAACCTTAAAAACTTTTGTGTATCAAAGGAAATAACAATTAAAAAACACTTCTGAAGTGGGGAAAATATTTGCATATACACAAGGAACTGTACTGCTGAATAACAGCAAAAATTGTTCGTTTAAAATGGACTAAAAGCTTGAATGCACAATTCTTCCAAGAAGATACACAAATGACCAAAAAGCATATGAAACAAATGCTCACAGTATCACTGAGCATGGGTGGGGGGAAGCCAGAGCAGAAGACACCATCTTACACTTATTAGGATGTCACTAGCAGAAAAATAGGAAATAACCTCTTGGTAAGGAGAGAGAAATTGGAGCCTTTGTGCTTTGTGAGCACCTGAGTTGGGGTGGTGGCTCCTCCTTTGTTTCCAGCTCCCTGCTGATGCACACCCCGCAAGGCAGCAGTTGATGGCCCAAGTTCTTGACCTGCTTTGAGTTACAGGCTCAGAGCTTTGGCTGTTGTGAGCGCTGAGGGGTAAACCAATAGATGGAAGATTCTGTCTTTTCTTTCTCTTCTTTCCACTTCTCTTCCCCCTCTCCTCTCCTTCCCTTTTCTCTCTTTGCCTATCAGAAACATCAAAGCGACTAGTAAGAGTTATGAAAGGGAAATTCTGATGATATGCCACAACATGTGTGGACCTTGAGGACATGATGCAAGGTGTGGTGAGGAGGCATGTTGTGTGATCCCACCCACACGAGGGAACTAAAGTAGTCAGAATAATTGAAGGAAAGAAATGTGGTTGTCAGGGATTCGGAGTGGGGCAGTGTGGATTGGGGGAATTAGCTTTTAATGGATATGAGTCCCAGTGTTGTGGGATGATAATATTCTGAAGGATGGCGGTGTGGATATCCTTCACCATAGTTCAGAATATACTTAAGTGATTAGGTGGTTAATTCAGTGGTGTGTGTTACTTAATGCCACCCAAAACCACAGTTTGGTGTTTGTTGTTGGTTGGTACCCAAGAGGATCTTGAGATCTAATGAGAAAGGTCTCATTTGATCTTTCATGGGAGAGGTCATTGTGGGCCTGGAGGGACCTGGGGGTCTTTGTGGAGATCCACCCTCAGCTGCAGCAGTTCCATCGCACACCCTCATTTGCAGCTGTTTTTCACTCTGTGGCTGCAGTGAACCAGCCGCTGTTTGCATTTCATCCTGTTGAAAGACAGGGAGAACTTTCTTGGAGGGAGTGGTACAATGAAGTGCTGCTGCTTCCCTGAGCTACCCGAGGTAGCCCACTGGATTCAGTCAGCTTGTGAACAGACCTCTGTACTTGGCTGAGGCCTGCTGATTGGCTTTGATGTTGCACAGCCAGGTCTGGATGCTTCCCTTCCTGTCTCTTCTTTGATGGGTCTCCATCCGTTTCTGCCTATTTACTTTTAAATTGCAAAGGAGAACTCCACTTACACATCTCAGGGAAACCCCCAAGTGCGTTACGATTTTACTGCTACCCTAGTGCCTCTCTCATTGCACTCAAGATGCAGCCTGGGGAGGAAAAGCAGAAGCATCACTGGGCAGCGCCTCGTAGTAATCCTTTGTATCGTTTAGTCTGATTCACAACACTGTTTATGGAGAGGGAAGTTGTCCTCGTGTTCATTCTTGCTTCTCTGATTTACTGTCTGTCACAGGGAGCTGTCTTCTAAGTGGGAGTGTTTCCCAAACTCCCCTGTCCGCTGACTTTTAGGTTTGATCCACAGGAGGCCCTAACAGGAGATTGAGGGCAGGAGAAGGATCCCTGCTGTGGCTCTGAGGTCCTTGGGATGTGCCCTTGTGTGTCTGGTGGCGACCCTTGCCCCACATTTCCCAATGTCTTCTTGGCCTGAGAGTGGTCGTGATCTCTTGCTGTGGCTTCTCCCGTATAGCGTGTTCAGTTCAGTGCATTCACTTTCATCTGGTGTGTATATTTGAAGCAATTCTGATTTTGTGGGTTTGGCCCTAGCTCCCACAGTTTTTCAGGCCCTAAGAAAGCCCTCTACAACTCTTTTGCAAGAAAACCAGGGAAGGAAAATGAGATGCAAAACGGACAGTGTCAATCTTGGTTTGCGCACCCATCTCAGGAGGAGTTATAGGACATCAGCGCTTGCTTACTCTGTGGCCAGAGGTGAGAGCAAATGATGGCAGTGTGAAGGTAGACCAGCTCGTGTTTTGACTGTAATTTTACATGTGTATAAGCATATACACATAAATTTATAGGCATATAGGTATATGTTTTGAAATGAGGTTGAAATAAATGCTTCCACATAAGACTTTATTATGAATCACTCATGTAATAAACACAGTTTTCATGTTAGTGAAACTCCTGCAGTCATCACTCAACATACTTACCTTATTCGGTTTAAATAGCTGTATTTATTACATGAGCTTCTTGACAATATGGCATCAGGTCAGACTAAATAAAGAGATCCCAGTGTACGCTGATAAAAGGACTTGGGATTGGAAATGAAGAGGTTAAAACTCCATGGGGCTGACTCTCTGGCATAGTGAGTGAAGCCATAGGCTATTTCATTGGCGTCCTTCCGCTAGTTCCTGGTCTGGTTCCTCTACGGCTGATCCAGCTCTCTGCTAATGGCCTGGAAAAGGAAGCAGAAGATGGCCTGTGTTTGATCTGCCACCCATGTGGGGGAACCAGATGGGGTGCTCGATTACTGGCTTCAGCCTGCTCCAGTGATGGTCAGCAAGATCATCTGGGGAATGAACCAGTACATGGAAAGTCTGTGCCTCTTTTTTCTGTAACTGACTTTGAAAATAAACAAGGGCCAGTACTGTGGCTCAACAGGCTAGCCCTCCAGCTTCAAGCACCAGTATTCCATATAGGTACCAATTCATGTCCCAGCTGCTTCACTTTCCATCCATCTCCCTGCTTCCGGCCTGGGAAAGCAGTGTAGAATGGCTCAAATCTTTGAGACCCTGCACCCACCTTGGAGACCTGGAAGAAGCTCCTGGCTGCTGGCAATGGTTCCACTCAGATCTGGCTTTTGAGACTATTTAGGGGAGTGAACCAGCAGATAGGAGATCATTGTCTCTCTCTCCTCTCTGTAAATCTGCCTTTCAAATAAAAATTTAAAAATAGATATTTTTTTAAAAGAAAATAACTTTTAAAACTACCTCATCTATAGATTACATTTTTGTTATTCTTTGTAACCATTTTGTACATTGAGACTTTCTAAAGTATGGTAGAGATTTATACAAATGGTCAAGGCTAAAATCTTTTGATTTACCAGCCTTTTTTTTTTTTTAAGATTTAGTGTTACTGGAAAGTCAAATATACAAAGAGGAAGAGAGACTTAGAGGAAGATCTTTCATCTACTGATTCACTCCCTGAATGGCCATAATGGCCAAAGCTGAGCGAATTCGAAGCCAAGAGCACGGAGCCCCTTCCAGGTTTCCCAAGTAGGTGCAGGATCACCTTCCACTGCTTTCCCAGGCCACAAACAGGGAGCTGGATGGGGAGCAGGGCCACCAGGATATGAACCAAAGTCCATATGGGACCCTGGTGTGTGCAAGGCGAGGACTTTAGCCACTAAGCCACCGTGCTGGGCCCTTATCAGTCTTAATGCTCTTTGGCAATATGTTAGAGGTACCCTAGCAGAATGACAAGTGTCCTGTAAGTTACAAGAGTTAGATGTTTTCATTTAAACTTTGTGTTCAAAAACTGAAATTACTGTGTGTTTTTCTCCTGAGTGTCTTGAGCTGCCAAGACTTATGACGCGGAAGTGGTGGTGAATTGCCAGGGTGGGGGGCAACCTTGTACTTTCCTCTTACTTCTGCAATACTGTCTCATTTTCCTAAGGGCTAGACTTTGATCTGAGACAATCACTGTAGAGTGTTACAGAAAACAGCTACACCTAACAACAACTTCCTGGATAATACTGATTAATCAGATGCACAGGGTCCCAATGTTTATTATCCAGCGTCATTCAGCCACTCATTTGAAAAAGGCTGTAATCTAATGGAAAATATAAATAATTATGATCATGAATGGAAGGTATTGGCACCTTGGAAAACCGAGGAACAGTACAGATTTAGTTAACTGAAGTTTGAATATCCTTGCTAGGAACTGTGCCCAAAGAAGCCTGGACGGAGGAATCAGGCTACACCTAGACATAGGGGCGTGAACATGGCAGAACATACAGCCTTTTGTGAAAAGACGCAGTAGTAGTTTAGAATTGGGTCTTTTTAAAAAAGTAAAATTACAGTGTTGGAAAAAAATTTTTTTTTTTTTTTACTTTGCCTGGAAGAGGATGGTTTTGGTAGTGGTGGTTGTTCAAAATGATTGAATATGATTGGGTAGGATTACTTGCTGATGGGGCTTAATTTTCTCAAGTTTGATTGTGATCCATTATCTTGTGTCTAGAGCATATTAAAATGACTTGAAAATGAGAAACAAGGGAACTCTGATTGTTTTAGCGCACATGAGCTTGTTTATGGAGTTGAAATAAGGGGTGCTGGGACACTGTCACACGAAAACTTGTTCATGTTCAGATCTCGGGGTTAAAGGACTCCCTCAGCCTTGGATGATGACAGAATTGCTCAGAGCTTTGTTATTTTTTTGCACCTAATCCTGTTTGATCATCCCTCCTGGATTCTTTACTTCTCTTTTTGTTTCTCTCCCTGTTTTTCTTCTACCTCAAAACCCATCAACTTGCACTACCCCTGATAAAACTCATTTATAATGCTGACCAAATTTTCTGGCTTCAGCCAGCTGTTCACTTTTTTCCCCCCCTTTTGGAAGGCCCCAAACTCCTCTCACTACTTGTTCTGAAGATAAATTAGTGACTTCTAAATAATGCAGTGAACCCTAATTCTCTTTGATTAGTAGTGAGTTAGATGATAGCGACCCATTGAAATTGGCCATCAGCATAAATAATGAGTGAATGAACTGATAAAATGCAAAGTCACCGGCCGTCATAAATCAAATGAAATCCACTTTCTCTGGAAGTCACTGAAATTAGAAGTCCATGCTCCTATTAATTATTTTGCCTTCTGAAGACGACAGTGTTATAAATCAGCCTTGAAAGGCCTTCACTTAGAAAGCTGAAGGAGTACGGCTGCCTGCAAATTGCTTTGTGTACGCACCTAATTGTTTCTTAAGTAATCCACCTATGCGGCAGGGCCTCACCAGACAAGGACGGTCCCTTGACTTGGGATCTGCAGGTGTGGCTTGGGAAGGGCCATGTTGGAGTGGACAGTCGTCTACTTCTTCTCTAAAGAAGATGTTCTTATGTTCCTTGTGACTCAAACCCCATCTCCTGGCCCTCCTGAGTGGTTTCCTAGGGCAGAATCCAGGAGGTTGGCCCAGGAGCCGGGGCTGTTAGATAATCTTGTCTCACTCAACCTCCAGTCAGAGCTGAGAATCCAAACTGCACTTGATTGCAGTGAACATTGAGACTTTTCAAAACTCACGAATCATCAAAGGTCCAAAACATTGACATGTCAGATTCATTTTCATAGTTGTTATTTGCCTGTGTGAGGGGTAAAATGATGCATAATTTTTACTAAAAAGTGGATGGGAAATTACATTCATTTAGGAGTCTATTCAGCAACAGGGGGAAAAACATTTTGCAGAGAAGAGCTTAATTACTTGATAGGAAATGTTGTAAATTAGTTTCATTTAGGAACACAACCTATTATATCTAAAGTTCTGAAGTTGAGACTTAAAAAATAACAATGAAGGAAAACAGTGCTGGGGCTGGTGTTGTGACCCTGCAGGTCAAGCTGCTCCCTGCAATGCCAGCATCTTTTATGCACACCAATTCAAGTCCTGACTGCTGAGCTTCCTGTCTTGTTCTTAATAATGTGCCTTTGAAAACAGTGGAGGATGGTTTAATACTGGAGTCCCTGCTACTCACATGAGAGACCTGTATAGAATTCCAGACTTCTTGCTTTTGGTTGGTCCATCCCTGGGCACTGTGGCCTTTTGGAGAGTGAATCAGCATATGGAAGATAGCCCTATCTTTGCTTTTTTCTCTGTCATTCTACTTTTCAAATAAATAAGTATATCAAAATAAAACAAAACAAGCGCTCTCCTAGGAGTGATCTTAAGAAGTTGGTCCATGGTGCCAACATTGTGGCATAGCAGAAAAAGCCACAACTTTCAATGCCAGTATTTGATATTGGTGTCAGTTTGAGCCCCAGCTACTCAACTTCCAAACTAGCTCCCTGCTAGCAGCAGAGGATGGCCAAGTGCTTGGGCCCCTGCCACCCATGTGAGGGACCAAGGCAGCTGCTACCTTTGGCTGCCCCAACCCGGTCCATTTGGGGAATAACACAGCAGATACAAGATCTTTTTCTGTCTCCTCTTCTCTCTATCACTCTGTTTTTCAAATAAACAAATCTTGGGAATTTGGTCCAGCTTTGAGATAATGATCCTGCACTGTTAGCAAATCTGTCTAGAGCCGACAAAGAAATTCTGTTTCTCTTTGAGTGTGGGTGACTTTTGTGGACTTCTATAGAAATGGATGGGCAGGTTCGTGGGATGAAGAGAGACCCCCCCCCAAGACAGGCTGCCTCCTGAGACACCCATGTGTGAGTTCATTGTATGGTAAATAACTAGGAGACTTCCAGTGTCACCTCCACAGACAGGAGTCGAGTGAGGATAGGCTTTTTTAGAAAAAAAAAAAACATCCTTTTCTCTGTTTCTAAACTTGCTAACATGTGCTGTTGGATTTCCCTGGTGACTAATACAATAGATGTAAATCCTGATCCTGAAAAATGAAAATGATCTGTATTGTAAGAAGCACGTTCTCTTCTTGAGGCTATGATAGTCTATTGTCTGGACTTTGATGAGTCAACCATTGTGTGTGTGTGTGTGTGTGTGTGTGTGTGTGTGCGCACGCGCACACACTGCACTCATCTGTGTCTAGCTGGAAAACAATGCAGCATTCAAGTGAGCCTGCTGAGTGCTCAAGTTCTCGCATGTGTCTGTGTGCTGGTGTTGAGGTTAGTTGCTGCTGGATCATCGACAAATCTGAATAACCCATTCTGAAAACGAAACTTAATGATGTATAATTGAGCATTATGTCATGAAGCAGAAAGGAGCAATTACTCCCTGGGATATTGGATCTTGAATGCAAAGATGGTCTGGGCTGTGTCCTTGAAACCAGCCGAGTCTGTAATTTCGTAGGGATTCTGGGGGCCATTCCTTAGCCCTGTGCTGGGAGGACACCCTGTAGCCCCTGGATAACTCCCAAAGCTGCCTGATCCCAGCTCCTGGAACTTTCCAATACTTACCAGCTTCCTCCATGAGATCGTAGAATTCTGCCTCCTGCAGGTGAGTTGCCATGGAAGGAAGACACAGCTCATGGTTTTCATGCCTCCTAGGTGGCACCAGCATTTTTTTTTCCCTGGTGCTGTAAGTGGTGTGAGTGGAAAGTGATGTGAGTGGGAAGTGATGTGATGTGTCTGTGTCCATTCTCCTTTTGTTTTTTAAATTTGTTTTTGGCCTGATTTGGGCTTCAGACTAGTGATGACATGGCAGAAGCATGCGATGAGCTTTGTCAATAATTTCAAGCACAGGATCGATAGACATAGTAGTGCTAGCAGTTGTTGGATCTGTCCTGAGGTTTGCAGGGCAGAAGCAAGATCCTAACCCTCTGTAGGAGTGTCTGCCTGGCAGGGGACGTTTATTTGTCAGGGTCTATAATTTTTAGGATATCTATCTTCTTTTTTGGTGGGGGTGATGTTTCTTTATGTGCTGTATGGTATATAACCTCTTTCCTGTGCTCATCTTGATTTATATTTTTTTCTTCTAGAGTAATTAATAACAGAATCCTTCTGTCCCTTTCACTCCCCAAAGTATTTGTTTTTGGCTGTTCAGCTTATAGGAAATATTGGAAAGGAACTTGTGTGTTTGTTCCCCTAATCCCATGGAGACGGTAACATAATGAGCTAATTCAGACTTTGGAAGCAACGTGGTGCTTGAAGTTACTCTCTCACACATGGTCTCAGGCAAGTTCACTTCTCTGATTCTTTAAGAATTGGGGATCATGTACATTCCTTGTAAATTTGTCTTGGTGGTGAGCAGTGAGCCTACTAACATAAAGGACCTTACAGGTAGTTGAGCACATGGAAGACTAGGGCTAAAATGTATGTTATGTTGTCAGCTTTGCTTTGGAGCAAATGCAAAATCCTGGTGGGTGGCCAGAGCCTTTACTATATTTCTGAGCCTGACTTCAAGTTGTTGCAGTTAAGACATCAGCTTGGTTATAACAGAGAGAAAAGTCACGCCTTTGTCATTCTGGCATGGAGTAAAAGATGTTCTCTCTGAGAAAAGAACCCATAAGGTCCTTGGAATGTCTAATAAAAAGACGCAAAATGATGTCCATATTAGAGGAAACTGAGTTTATTACTAGGTTAAACCCAGGATTGATTTAGTATTGCTAGCATAAGGAGCAGCAGGCTGCCAAGAGGAGCCTTAACGACTACCGTTGGAATATGATAATGCTGACGAAAGTTAATCAGTCATTATTGAAGGCTGTATTTCATCATCTGCAAAGTGGGGTTCTAAAAGTTGCTGTCAGAACTTAAAAAGGTCATCAATGTCAGTATATACATTGCTTTCGGTAGAGTGCTGGTCAGACGGGAAAACACTGCATCTCTTCTTTGTGCAGTTTCAGCACCCTGCCACCAGCACGCTAGCCCAGGGGAAAATGAGTCCATGAGGCCGTGCCATTCCGCATTGTGAGAGCCACAGGTCTTACAAGGCATACTCGCCAAGACTCTTGCTCTTCTCTTGGCGCAGGAGGACATCTGCAGCTCTGTTTCACTGGCCCAACAGGGATTGGCTTTTTAAAGTAACTTGTGCAGCTTTATGGAGATTAGTGTTCTCTTTTATACTTCTAATTAGAAAGAGCAGAAAGGGTTTCTTTTCCCCGGGGATTCCAGCCCAGTTGACTTAAAGTCTATGGAGGAAGGATGCTGAGTGCAGGTGGCTAGGCCTAGTTATGTGTGGGACCCTGCTCCATCTAATCTGTTGGCTGCCTGGGTGGCGGGGGCTGGGGGACACAGTTTGTGATTCCCTTCTCTGCTCAGAGGCAGTACCCTGGCTGTTACATCTGCTGTGTGTATCAGCTTAGTAAAAGGCAGAATGTAGTTCAGGTTGGTCCAGGGGTGAAAATACTTGTAGTTGGCAGGAGTCCTTGGAAAAAGAGGGTAAAATATACCCATGCATACCCGCACTTGTTCCCTCTGATACCTGCAGAACCATTCCTTTCCTCATCTCTCCTTTTGCTTTCCACTCACCAACATCCAGCAGAGCAAAAGACTGTCTACCCCACCTCAGTACTGATTCGAACCCTGTGTTGCACTAATTAAACCTATACTTCACAGAGCATTTTATAAATGATCAGTGTGTGGTTGGATTGTTCCTGTTGTATTGTGTTTTATAAATCTAAAAATAATCACTATAACTTTTTTGTATAACCTTTTTGGGGGGTTGGGGGCAGTTACTCTGTTTTATCTTTTCAGTTAGAAAATTAGATTTTAATTTTTCTAGTACATTCTCTGTCTACTGCTTATTACTAAGGCTCAGTTACTTTCTTAAAGATTTATTTATTTGAAGTCAGAGTTAGAGAGAGAATGCTTCCATCCACTGATTCACTCCCTAGATGGCTAACTGCCCGGTCTATCTGGGCTGGCATCATCAGGGCAGGAGCCAGGAGCTTCTTGGGTGCAGGGGCCAAAGGACTTGGACCTTTCCTTGCTGTTTTCCCAGCTGCCTTAGCAGGGACTGGAGTGGAATGGAAAAGCCAGGGCTCCAGTGGGTGCCCATTTGAAATGCCGGTAGCTTAACTTGTTCTACCATAATACTGGCCCCAAGGCTCAGTTTTTCTTGGCTGCTGCTGCTTCCCATTCTCTTCCCCTAAGGTAACCACAGTGGTTCACAGTTTCCTTGTCCTCCACACCACCTGGACTTATCTATGCACATCAGGGTTTATATATATCCATTCAGCTGCATCCTGTTTTCACTCAGTGGTGTCTTAGATGTCTTTCCAGGTCGGTATCTGCAGATACACGATGCTCCTTGACTTCATGCAATATCCAGATTCCTTTGGCTACGAGGTTTCTGATGGGAATTTTGGTAGCTGCTCCTTTTTTTTTTCCTGGCCACCTACAATGTAAATGCCTTTTTTTTGTGTATACGCTATTTGTCTTAAATGTATAGTGAAAGTGGAATCACTTATTCATGGTCTAGGTGCATTTTAAGTAGTGATGGACACTGCACATTTTCCCTCCACAGTGGGTTTTTTTTTTAATGAATGGTCACTTTCCTTGTGGTCAATGGAAAGTAGCCTTTGAGCTGTCTCCCTGCCAGTATTTCATGCTAGTGCTAAACTTTCGAGTATCGGTGGGTGTCATGTGGGATATGTCTCTGCCATGTTTAATTTTTACTTGACTGCCAAGCTTGAGAAAAAATTTCCTGTAGTTTTGCTTTTATAAAAAGATTTTCTACTATGAGGTGCCCTTAGCACTTGCCTGTTTTTCTCTTGGCTCAACTGGCTTCCACTGACTGGTCTGGCACATCTCTATGTTCAGGACACTTGGCCATTATCTCATGTACTGCAAGAATCTTCTTCTATGTTGTTGCTTTTTAGCTTTATGATACCTTTTATTACATGCAGCCTTTCAATTTTGATGCTGTCATTTGAATCTGTCTTATCTTGTTTTAGGCTTGCTTGATCCTTTGGCCATAAATATATTCTACTGCATTTCTCCTAAAATTTTCATTGTTCTCATTTTACCTTTTTGGTATTTATCTAATGATTTTTTTTTTCCTTTGAAGAATTATTTAAACTTTCTTTTATTATTTTTTATGGGAAAGGCAGATTTTCAGAGAGAAGGAGAGACAGAAAGATCTTCCATCTGCTGGTTCACTCTCCCAAGTGGCCACAATAGCTGGAGCTGAGCCGAATTGAAATTGGAGCAGCTGAGGCTAAAACCTGCATTCGTATGAGATCCAGGGACCCAAAAGGTGGAGGATTAGCCAGTCAAGCCACTGCACCGGGCCTCAGATTTCTATCCAGTTTCAAAATAGCATCTCAATATAATAGACAATGGTATCTCAACACAAATGGTGCTGGATTGTCTGACCACCCTTAGGGAGGAAAAGCATGACTTTTGGACTCAACAGAAACATAAAATAATTCTTCAAAGGGGGACCAGTGTGATGGCTCAATGGCTAAAATCCTCAAACTTATATGTTGTTTTTATCCTGTATAAATTTTCTAATTATGTGGAGTACCACCCTCTCCCTGCTGTTCTACAGTCTGTTTGCTACCAAAAACATTTTAAAACATTCAACCAACTGGACAGTCGATGACCTCCAGAATTCTCAAATGTTTGTTGTGGCTTCAGCCGACCTGGATTCTTAGAGCCTGTGAACTATGTTTGTTAATGTGTCTGTATTCTTGTGAGTCAAGACTGCTAAGATGTGTATAACTCCCTGGAAGCTCACTGGCCTTGTGGGGATTCTTTTTCTTCACTGTCGTCTGTAAACTTCCCACTGGCTCCCCAACTGAGGCAGAAGGGTTTGTATGGTTTTTATGGGAGTGGTTAAGGGGACTGTGATCAGAAGATACCGGCTCCAATTTTAATGCCGTCACAAGTTCCCTGGCCACCAGTAAATCACCCTCTCTGTTACATAGACTGTAGAACTGGGTAATGACTTAAGCCTGCTACTTGTTGACTGGAGTTGGATTGGGTTTGGGGCTGGTGTCTGGGTTAATTGTTTGCCTTCTCCATCTTATCTGTTAATAGGGACATTAACAGAGTAGTTTTAAGGCATTTTAATACCAATAATGATTAAGAGGGCATTTTGTTAATAGCCCTAAAGCAGTACTAAAACTGGAACTAAATGTTAATGTATATAGGTTTTGTTTTTATTTTGGTCCAATGAAAATAGTAGGTCTTGGGGTCACTTGCTTCTGTTGTGTCAAGTGGACTATACATTGATAAAATTGAAATGCCCTCCAAATTGTTTATTACTGACAAATAGCAACAGGCAAACTGGAGTTGATAACTATTAGCAGAGCCCACAGGGTTACTCTTTGAAGGATGGTTTTCCTAATAGGAGTATCTCAGGGGAGAATTACTAGAGCAAGATGTGTGGGGTTCCTTCTATCTTCACCCACTTTCTGAACAAAGGTTCAGAATGGGTCTTTCAAAAGGGCATGGGTGGCTCTTTAGGTGTGAGTGACACAACGGGCTCTGCAAGGAATCCTTGTGTTAAGAGAACTCAGAGGCTGAGTTGGATTGGCTGCACATTCCCCTCTCTTATCAGTGGCAATGTGGCAATGTCTGTTTTTTATTAACTAAAAAAAATCCACAATGTTGATCTTTATTTACAAATTGTGAAAGCCTTTCTTACTTCCTATTTTCTCTCCCTTCCATGTTGAACCCAAATCTAGTCACACGTAGAATACTAAGTCTTTGAGTATTAAAGTGGGAAGTAAAAAAGGACAAAACAGTGGCTTGCCAGATATATGTTTAATTATAGTGGCAGCAAGACAACAACCTTTGTCCCTCAGAGAGTTGGGAGAGGTGCTAAATGAGGTGAATGGTTTCTTAGATGTCCCCCAGATAAGCCCCACTTCCTGATAACCACACCTCCGTGGTAGTTCCACAGTGTGTTGACTTTGGATTTGATTTTGGCCAGTGAGACAATCGCATGGGTGTGATGCAAGCAGAGACATGTTATTGTTTCTGCTTGTAACCTTTGCTCTTAGGATCTAGCTGCTAAGTAGAGATGTTCTATGTAGGGATTTCAAAAGACGGAGGTCACATATTCCAGTATCTCCACTAAGTCCCTTGAGATGTAAGTGAAGGTTTCTTGGACATTCCAGCAATCAGCTATCTGAAACCCTGGAAGCCCACAGAATTACAAATAGAATAGTCATAGTTCAAATGCAATGCAATTGTTATTTAGCAGTAGATAACCAACACACACATACATTTATTTAATACATGAGGCTAACTGGGTTTTCTTATCTAAGAAGTCGATATTTTTCAACTTAGGTTCGGGTTCTTTTATCAAGAAGTTTTTAGCTCTTTCCCCCCTTAATTTAGTTCACCATCAAAGTGAGGCGCTGCATTTGGGATATGTCAATTTCAACAAGGCAAACGTGGTAAAGCAAGCATTTGTTGGTTTCCCCCTTTCCTGCTGTGTCAAGCTCCCTTGTTACACAAGGCCCAATGGCAGTCATTTGCTGGGTAAGGGTATTTATGTCTACGGCTTGTGTGCATGGGAAAATCTGGAAGAATTTATGAATCCATCATTTCAAGTCATTAGGCGATATGTTGGTCAGTCCAGGAGACTCTTCTCATTAATCCAAGGGAGATTTACTTGTGTCACCCTCATTAGTATTTATGGGATTTATCCACATCAATCGCTAGTGCATTAACAGGGAAATAACTAAACCTCCCAGGGTTTGTTGGTGCTAATAAAATGAGCTGGAAGTTCCAGAAATCACCATGATCAGAAGTATTCTAAACCAGTGCCTGTAATTGATCCTTTCAAAGCCCCCTCAGGATGTTTCCTTGTTCGCTCCCCCTCCAGGCGTATTTGCATATTAGTGTGGTGCCCATGACCTTCTGTGCAGACTGAACTGAGAATCTATTCTTTACGATGAAGTGATGTGGGAGAACTCAGTGGAGTGTTGAAAATATCACAGTACAAACAGAGCATCTAAGTCAATAAAGGGTTACATTTCTATAATTCTTTTTGTTTGGTCCTGGCTTCTTAAAAAAACTGCATGTAAATATATTTTTTATGTATTCTGAACATAAAGATAGCTCTGTCCCACCATATTGATTTATTAGATTCTCTGACATTTTAGTTGTGGTCGTTATGTTATATTTATGAGATGAATGTTGGATTCCCTCATTATGTTATCCTCATTTATTTTACATACTTTTATGGCTGGTTGTGCATCGCTTTACAGTTAAAGCTTTATTGCAGCTGTTAGCGTTGGGGGGAGGGGAAGGCAAGTAGTTATTGATCGGAATTTACATGTTTACTGTTGTAATCATGATTTATTTAATCTGCTTGCGCCTATAAATATAACCCCACTCTCGGAAATGAAAAATACATACTGTACATATATTTTAAGTGGTGGCACATCCGTTGTCACTGTCCTACCCTTCGCAGTGGAGAGTGGGAAGATCATCTGGGCATGAGGTGTGCTGCCCGGAGGTGGGGCACGTGGACGTGGGAGCACGCTGCTTGGGTGCGCAGCCCATCGTGGCTGGTCGGCAGCAGCATGTTATGGGTCCAGCTGGTTCTCTCTGCTTCGGATTGCTTGCCTGCACAATGAAGGTGACAGCAGTGCTTGCTCCCTAGGTTGATGTGGGAATCAAAATAACATTGGTATACTTTTTAGAACACACTGTGCTTGGAAAATTTGCTTCTTAAATGCTGGGTTTTACAATCTCCACGGGTGGAGAGCCAGGTATATTGAGAAGGCTGTCTTACTTCCGATCGGGAACCCCGTCTTGTGTTTCAGTTGTGCAGGGATAGGACATTCAAAGTTCTGGAGGGGTGTGTTTTAACAAAAAAAATGCAGGAAGATTTTATTTTTTAACATTTATTTATTCTTATTGGAAAAGCAAATCAGATTTATGGAGATCAGGAAAGACAGAGAGAAAACTATTCCATCTGCTGATTCACTCCCCAAGTGGCCACAATGGCCAGAGCTGAGCTGACCCAAAGCCAGGAACTAGGAGCTTCTTCCAGGTCTCCCACATGCGTGCAGGGTTCCAAGGCTTTGGGCTTTCCTCAACTGTTTTCCCAGACCACAAGCATGGAGCTGCATGGGAAATGCAGCAGCTGGGACATGAGTAGGCAGCCATATGGGAATCCTGGCACTTGCAAGGTAGGGATATAGCCATTGAACCACTGCGCCGGGCCCCAGAAGGATTTGTTGATGCCTGAAGAATTAGTCCTGAAAATTGAGTGTTTCCTATTATATATTATTTATATTGAAAATACTTTAAGTTTCATTTATTTGAAAAAGAGATAAAGATGGAGATATGGAGGAATTGAGATAGAAACAGAGACAGTTTTTTCACCCTGTGATCCATTCTCTAAAAGCTCACAACATCCTAGGCTAAGTGGGGCCGAACTAGGAGCCAGAATTAAGTCCAGGTCTCTGATTAGAGTATTAGGGACTCGTGTTTAAGTCATCCCATGCTACTTCCCAAGTGCTTATTAACAGCAGGCTGGAATTTACAGTGTTGCTGGGACTCAGTGTGGGATGTGGACATACTGTGTATCCTGCCAAAGGCCCTCACCCCCTATCATTGTTTGAAAAGGTGTTTTGACTTCCAGTCTGCCATTAGCTAGCTTTGAAAGATCACGTCTACTTTGCCTTCTCCTATCATTTGTGTTTGATATTACCTGTCTGAAGTGTGACACAGTCGTGACGTAGACAGCAGATGACAATGGGGTCAACTTAAAGCATTTGTATTTCACCCTTCACAGTTTGACAGGGATCCTTTGAAATAATTTACATTTATTATCTTGCTTCAGATGTGCAAAGAACCATCCATCTAGCAAAAACAGTTTTTTTTTCCATTCCATATGTTCATTTTGTTTTTGAGCCTCTTTAGCAGAACTAATGGTTTTTAATCAAATTTCCAGGCTACTCATCATAATTAGGTTTAGAATTATGAACTCAGTCCCCTCACCGTTCTATCATGCCTCCCTGTGAGGGCTGAGTGAGTGAGAGATTGTTGCCAGATTTTCAGGCCTCTCAGGATGAGTTACAACAAATAAAAATCTCCAATTTCTCCTTTGTCGCTTAAAACATTTCTAGGAAAACCTGGAATGTTTTTCACCTTCCTTTGACTCTGCCTGACGATCCTATTGCTTGTCAAAATTTTCCCCAAATCATTTGGCCTCTGAATATTTTTACAAAGCTCCGTTTTAAAAATTAATCAAAATTGAATGTCAAAAATTTTATGTTGAGTGACATGTCATCCAGCAAAGAGAACTTGCTTTGTGATTCCATTTATATGACATTCCAACTAACCTAGGCTGGTACAAATTGGAACAAGGTTTCTTCTGTGGTGACTTGGTGGGGTGGTAGGAATTAGAAATGTTCTAGATGTTGATTGAGATGTTTCTGCAGTGTTTGCCAGTACTGAGGAAAGCATGTCCTTAAGATGTGCTTATTCTCACTGTGTAAACATGTCTCAGGAAAGCTGTGAGAACGGCCATCACAAGTCTCCATAAAATAGGGGGACAACTCACAACTCACCAGTTCTTTGCAGGTGTCATTTCGGATGCACTTTTCATGGTGATTAGAAAATGAAAATTCCAAGGCAACGTGATATCTTTTTCTTACACTTTGTTGGCCAGAATTTTAATGTTATGTTAGAGTGTTGGTTTCTCAAAGTCACGGGAAGCTTGGCACACATTTGTTTGTCAATGATATTAGCTAAGGTTGCTCAAATGAATACCTGCTGTCTGAGTTGGCTTTTATAGGAAGCCATTACTTGTTCTCCAAATGTTCCCTTTTCCTGCCATTTGTGACTTACAAGGAAGACTAATTTCTTGGGTAATTTTTTTTTTTTCAGTCTGTACTTTGAAACACAAATTTGCTTTTTTTTCCTAATGAATCATTATCATGTACTACTATCAAAGGTTATTCACTGAGAGCGCCAGGAAAAAAAAAAAACCATGAAAACTAATTTTGATTGTTAATGGAAATGTATTTTTAGTCTTAAAGAGCTTCCCTCAGAAATAATTATAGTTATGCCTCTTGGGTGTTTTTGGACTTTTAAATTTACATCTAGTAGCTCTTTTTCATTTAGCAGTTAATCTTTTCACACAGCTCTGCAAATTTGTTCTGTAGTCAGTCTAGTGTTAGGGCAGGATAGGCCGAGAGTTTATTTCTTCCTGTGTTCGGTACTTTTTCCCCCTCCCTGTCAGGCTTGCATGTGCCCAGGCTGCCATCCTCCATTTGTTGTCATGTGTGTGCTGTGATGACTATGGAGCCTGGGCAACAGGGAGTGGCCAGCTTAGCTTTCCTGCAGCCTGTGGGCAGCCAGGGCCCAGCTTCCTGCGTCTGCTTGGTGCGAGTGCAGAATCATGGCACATCCAGTGGGCGGCTGTCTGATGTGTTTGCAGCAAGTGAGCACAGCCCAACTTTGCAACTCAAGGCTCAAAGTGTGCATGCTCAACCCCTGGAAGGCCTGAGACATCAAAGCATCCCTAGGGTTGCAGGCACATTGGAAACTAGGAGAGAGGAGGTTTTTCTAGCCACTCAGGCTGCTTGCTGTGTTTTCCACTGTTTTGCAGGTTTTCCAGAAAGACAGCTTGGAGTGTAGGACAACAGGGAGTTCTGGCATAAAGTTTGCTCTGGTTCTGCTCTCTTATTAACAGCCCATGTGTGTCAGTTAACCTGGCTAGCATGATTAGAGAAAGCTAAAGGCTCCACGCAGGCTCCTGCTGCTGAGGGGAGTTGATCTTGACCCGTGGAACCCTGCAAGGACCAGACATTTGGGTGTGTGCAAAGCAGAGCTGAACATTAAGGAGCAGTTAAAATTAATCCTGTGTACTGCAGCTGCCGAGAGAGCCAGCCCCACATGTCAATAAATCTAGATCTGTTTGAAGCTCACGTCACTAAATCTTCGTCTTGACTGTTTGCTGGTGGTGTCAAGAGCTGCCCAGGAAGATAAATTTGAGGGGAGGATGAAAAAGGAACCATATTAAACTGCAGCTCTGATAAGTTTAGTTAAGAGGCAGGAGATGTGTCCTTGCCGTGACATTCAGCGGCTGATATTTGTTTCCCTTTAAATAATATGCTGTACATCTGTGAGAATGATGGTTTGGGACTGGTGACATTGCATCTCCACCAAGGTTACTGCCTTGTGGACAAGGCAGCCTCTCTCCCTTCTTGCTCTATCCCACACCCTGTCAATAAATATCCGCTTGTCTGAGGAAGCGAGATACAGATTTTACAGCTGACACCAGAGTGTCTTCATTTCTAAAAGTGATGAGGTCCAAACCGTGTGTGCTCCTAGGAAATGGTGGGGGCAGAGAGAAACAGAAAGACTGTGGAAAGCAGTTTGAGGTGTGAGACTGCCTAGTGAACCCCAATATCACCTGGTAGAGAGCTACCTGCACATTGAATCTTTATCTTCTCAAACTCCAGAAATGTGAAGTCTTGAGACTGAATCCTGTTTTCTCCCACGTGTTCCTTCTCTAGGTATCTTGCAATAGTCTGTGTGTCTCTGACCTGTGGCAGTGGGTAGCAGACCTTCTCTATGAAGGATGCGGTTGCAAATATTTTCAGCTTTGGGGGCCCTCTGGCCCCTCTAGGCCAGCATAGTACACACGCAGCTGTAGTTGGCCCATCAAGGCATGGGAATGTCTACATGCGGACACTGGAATTAAAGTTGCCTAGGATTTTCCAGGCCACAAGGACAGATTCCCCTTCTGGTGTGTTTTCATCATTATGAAACTTGCTCACAGCTTGCAGGCTCTGGCTTGTGATTTTGCTGTGTCTTGTTCTTTTTCTTTTGTCAGTGTTGGTAAAGCATTGGCCATCCCTCTTGATTGGAGAATGTGACACTCCCAAAGACTTGAGTTTGTGCCCAGAAGAAACTAGGAAAATCTAGTGGATATGGATAGAAATGACGCAGAGAGCCCAGGTTATCCAGCCTTACTGCCTACTAGCTGTGTGATCCCAGGCTGGTCACATAAACCTCTCTCTCTGCTCATTTCCACTTTGGTTTTTGTAATTGAGATCATCATATTGCCTTGCTTGTATTACATGACTTTTATGGACCAAAGAGTTAGAGAAATGAAATTTCTTAGGAAACTATAAATCACTTTAGGAATGTAAAGCTCTGAAGTTATTTTTGTTGCCTCACCAAAATGGACACTCTGCTCATTAACCCTGATTGTTACATGAACAAATTATGTCTTTTGTGCTTCACCTGTAAAAATAGAACCAATTTGAATTGCATAAGGACAAGGTCAGCATGTTTTTTTTTCTTTCCTAGACTCTATTGCTGGGTATATATTTCTGTGCCTCTGCTACTCACCTGGTTGTTTTCCAGTACATCCAAATGTGTTGCTGTAATCGCAGTGGTCACATGGAATTGGCACGTCTATACATGGGTGGAATGGACTAGCCAACTTAGAGAAGGTCAGCTTGAATTCGCTCTCCTTCCCAGGATGCATTTGTGGGACAGGCTGTGGTTGTTTTTCCCTCCTGTCTTTAGCTTCTTCCCAACTACCTGCATCACCTAAATATGCATACACAGCATTTGCATGTTCGGTCTGTGGCAAGGAGACCTTGTGCGTTATTGATTGTTGGCCTATACTCCTCAGCCACAGTGCCTCTGTAGCTACTCATTGCTCCCCTAATGGAGTGTAAATTCTTCAGGTTAGCATGCGTGCCATCTCCCCCACTCACCCCCACTGTCTGGTTCCAGCCTGCCTTCCCTGTGTCTCCTTTTTCCTCTGGCGAAGTCCTCTGCTTCCTCTTCAGCCAGCCTCCTGCTGCTCTCTTGTCTCCATCCCCTTTCTGGAGGACCTGGGTCTAAACACTTTTTGTCTGTTTTTTCACTTGCCTTCAGTTTTCCCTTTCCAAGAATGATTTCCTTGCAATGCGCCAGGATGTGTGTGCTTTGCCTTCTCTTCCAAGCCCTTTCCCTTCTTGCTTCTCCATTAATGTGGAATATCTACCAGCATCTCTTAATTAGGGCTGTATGAGAGAGAGAACTCAGCTCCAGTGTCGTAAGTTAGTAGCAGGCCATCATCTGAAAGGCACATCTGGTCTGTTTTTGTGGGGCTCATGGGCCAAGAAAGCCACATCTGGTTCTTGGGGCTTGGCTTGTTGCCGCTTTGGCACACTGATGGCACAACTGAATGGTTGCTTTAAGGATCACCTGGTTCTTTATAGGGAAAGTTTGCTGATCTCTGTCCTCAGGCATTGATTTGGGGTAATGAATTGCTGGGTTTTTGTGTACTTAGAAAGATATTGACAATGTGCCACCATTGGAAACATTGAGAAGGAGTCCCCGAAGTCATAGTCGGTGATAAGAGAGATGGAACCACTATTGGAAAGGCTGTCTCTGTCTCCTGTACGCTTTTGCCTTTATAACCAGGCCCTCTCCTGGAACATGCCTAGGGAGCCACTGTGGTAACATCTCAGTCGCCATGATGGGAGCTCCTGGCTCTTGATGATTTTGTTTCCTCTGCCTTGCCAACTTCTCATTCCTGCCATTGTTTTTGTTTGTTTTTGTACTTGGACATGTAACCTTTTGCTCTGTCTGTCTCTTCATTTGTCTTGTCTTCCTATTTACTCAGTGTAGATATTTCCTCCTTTTTAGCTTTCTTCACTTCTTACACAGTGTTGGTCTCTATGCTGCAGTTTCCAGAGCTTGAGTCCTAGCTTGCCATCTATACTCTGAGTGGCATCTTCTCCCCACTGTCCTTCTCTGCCCTTGTCTTCATCCATGATGCCATTTTGCTCTCCATTATGGAGGCGTGGACCTCCATTTTCTGAACTCCAAACAGCTGATCAACATTGCTTAATCTTCAAGGACATTTTCAGAATCCACCTTCTCTCCAGTTCAACTTTACCAGGTGGACAAGTGCCTGTTATTCCCACTTCTTTCCTTTCTGGTCTACTCTGTTACCTGACGATAGACGTTTGGGTCCTTTGTTCCACCTCTGGTTTCAGGCCCAGCTATGGAGCACAGGTGTGTAAGCTTATAACCCCTTCACCCCAACCCTGTTATTGTCTCATCTTAATTAATTCCTTGATTCTTTCTGCTCTAGGACCTTCCCGCAAGACAAAGGAGTTTGCATAAACCAGTTGTCGCCTCCAAGTAGAATTGAGCTCATGCTCCAAGTAGGGGAACCGTTCACCAATTAGGGACCTGATATTTATGGGTAACTACACAGTGGTATCCTTTGTACACAAAGCACTGGGAGTCTGTCTGAATGCATTTGAGGCAAGCTGGGGGAAGGGGTCTTGACCCACTGCTACGAGCAACAATCTCAACCCCACACCTGGTGGTGAATTCCCTTCTCTCCCCTATTTCTCCTTTTCTCTTTCACTGATTCCCGCATCCTCAAATCAGGTCTGTGCTTTGAGGAAGACTCATGGAAATACAGACCAGTCTTCTAATAGTTTCTGCCCAGCATGGGGCTACCTTGTTTCTGCATCAGATAACAGCCTGTCTTTCCAACATTACCTCCCTGAATCATCTTCTCCCATGGTTCTCATCAGACAGAACTCCTTAGAGACTGCCTTTTGCTCATTGTTTTTTCATTATATCATGCAGTGTCTAACAGGTGGAAATGGGATGAAAATGTCTAGCCTTTAATGAGTGAATGAGTTATGGCTAACTGTGTTCATTTTCTCATGTCTGTCCTTTGAGGCACTGTACCTCCCTTTTGCTAGAAGAGATCTTTCCTTCTGCTACTTTTATAAATCTCCCAATCCCTGCCACTGTATTGTGCTTTTTTGCTTTTCTTTGTTTACTGATCATGATTGCTGAGATAAGAGTAGTTCACGGGATGTGCTGGTCCCTGAATTTCTCTGTTTGCCTCTGCAGATCTCGTGGGTTCTTGAGTAATCTGTAGGTGCTGGCTGAAAGACTGAGTGTATATAGTCTCTAGTTTTTTAGGCATTCTAGCTCGTTCTGATTGATTCTTTCCCCTGTTCTTCAAACTTGTGGTGTGTTTTGTCATCCTCGTGGATCAAGGCTGTTTACGTCTCCTTTGATTGTCATACTTAATTCTTCAAGTCCTGACTTGCTTACCTAGGGGACTTCTCTCCATCCTTCAAGTTGAAGTTTACGTACCACTGATATCTTAAAACCTTACTCAGCCTACCTCCTTCAACTACCCCTTCTGCCCTGCCCTCATGAGATGCATTTGTGTTGAGCGTGAGTTGTGGCCGTAGAGTTCTGTTTCACTCCTTTCTTTCTTGCAGATGGAAAGCACCATCAGGGCAAGGCTGGGTACTCCCTCATTGGACCCCGTTTTCTGTTCAGTACCCTGTGTCAATAAGTATCACTTGGAATACATTATTCTGAAGAGATTAGATTATATCATCATGCCTTGGCATTCACATCACCATCACTGCTCCCCCTGACCTATCTTTGTGTGAATTTCCTTGAGTTTCATTTCAGTAATGGAAGAAATGGTAAGCAGAAGGCAAGATATATATTGAGAGGCAGTCAGCATGATCTACTGTGTTTGAATATGAATATTGGAACATAACTTATAAGAATGCTGTTTCAATTATTTGTAAAATATTTAACTAGTATAATCCAATTTACATTCTATCATTTCTAACAGCTGTAAAATTTACTTTACACCAAAGTTAGCTCAATCACTTTAATTCAGTCTGGAAAAAACAGTGCAAATGAAAGCTTAATTTGTATTTAATCTCCCTTTTTGTTTCTACATTATTGCCTTCAAATCATTCCTTTTAGTGATTGAGATTTAAGCCAGGGAAAGAAAAAAGGCCTGATGAGATATTTGAGAAGAATATAACCCAAAGTGAAAAGTTTGGAATAAATGTTTAAGAAATTCCAACTGGCTTTGTTCTTGGGGGTTTCAATTCATAGCAACATTATTGTTATAAACCAAAAATATGAAATCTGCAGGTTCTTTTGTTGGCATCAGAGGACTGTGGCTCTCAGGTAAGTCAGGTGTTTCATTTGGAATGGGTTCCTTTTATACTCTGTGTATAAAGATTGGCATGAGTAGTGATTATTTAGTATGTTGATCTTGCTCATGTTTTTCCAAATGGCTTTATGATCATTTTGGTTATTTTTTTGTCTTTAAGCTCTGGCAGTCTTCCAGCTAATTTCATCAGCAGGAAGTAGCTGCAGAGGGTTGTAGAAGAATGGTAACTGACTTTCCTGTCCCAGGGTAGCGTCAGATCTGATATGAGACTGGATGAGAAAAGTGCTAGGAGTGAGTAGAAGGGCCATGCAATGTGCTGCTTCTTGGGATGCAGAATCTTCTCTAATATCTCTGTCTGCTGATTGATAGCTTCTGTGGAGGTGTTCCAGAGGCTGTTCATGTCCTCCTCTTAGGCGTCTTCCCCATTGTCATGTATCTTCCATCCTACCAAGTGCCCTGGAAGCTAACAGGGGAAATTGGAGAGAGAGTTCCATGAAGGGAACTTGTTTCTTGGTCTTACTTCCAATGGCTAAGGAGAAACAAATCAAGTCAATAAGGCAGGAAAGAAATGGTAGAAGTGATGAAAGCATCTTATGCTTTAGAAGGATTTTAGAAGAATGAATATGATCTCTGGGCTATGACTGCAAAAGGCAAAGCAGCGAAAGAGGAATTTCAGTGGAATTTTCACATACATGAAAATGATAAGGATAAGGCATCTAAATGCTTGTCTAAGAGTGAGGGATCAGGCTTTAAAATGGACAGGAGAGCTGCAGAAACCATGGGCTCTGCTTATGAAGCTGTTCCTCTCTGTTATCTTCTCTGAGTCCTGTTGCAGCCCATGATTCAGGTCCAACCAAGCAACAAACTGAGGCCTTGGAAGTTTAATAACTTACCCAAGGTTGCATTGCTCTTCAATGGCAGAGTTAAATGTCTGACCTGGATGTTTTGGCTCCATGTTTTCATACTGTTTTTATAATACTGTGCAGTAAAATGCTGGCAAAATATTTAACAGTGCTGTCAGCAGATCAAAGCCAACCAGTATTAGCTAATGGTTATAAAATTTATAAATATCAAATAGATAACAGTACTTAGTAGTAGTGAAAGATAAATAATAGAAGAGTGGATTCCCTGCCTCAGTCAGGGGGATGAATGAAAAGAACTCAACTGCTCAACATGCATGTTGGCTTCCATCTTTTCTATCAGTTTAGCTCAGAAAGTACAAGGCTGTTCATGGGCTGCACCTGTGTGAGTATATGCAGATAGGCAGGGAATATAATCAGGAATAATTATTCAGTGTCAGGTGCACATTCCCTTTGAAGCTCTTACATGCTGTTATCAATGGAAATGATCTTATCAGTACTATTCGCCGACCCCAGGCGTGTTGGAGAATGGTGACAGGTGCCGTGTAGCTGCCAGCATTGTGACCATCAGCCTTGTGTTTTAGAAAGGGATGGCAGAGTGGTAGCTGCCCTAGGCAGCGGGTTAAGTGGAGGAAAAAGATTATACTGCAACTCCAAGCTGCTTCATGTTAATTGTGGTGAGGCTTTTCAAGGTATAGGCCATGCAGAAATGAGTATTTTTTTTTTTTTCTTGGAGCTGCTGATCTGGCAAAGAGGAGAGAAAAGATTTCAGTGTTGGATCAATGAGGGAAGAGCAGCAACAAGAGGCTTCTTCTTTGTAAAGAAGGGTTGAGATCTCTTCAATTTCTAAGGAATGGACCAGGCATAATTGGGGAGCAGCAATTGGACCCCCATGGAAATACTTGATTCATGAAGAAAAGGTACATGAACCTGAGACTGCAGTCAGCTTGAGAAGTTTCTTGGTGTGCAAGGGGAGGGGGAGATCACTCATGAATTGGAGTGGTTCATTGTGGCAGAGGGTAGTGAGGGTTGCTTTGTTTGTTCTGAAGTGGGAAACAAAATGCTTTTATATATATTTTCTAGATGTGTGACTGTCCCCACCATTACACTCCCAAAGAAGTTTTAAAAAGAAATGAAAAGGTTGCAGCAACTCAGGGAGAGGTTAGAGCAGTGGATCAGAAGGGAGAACGTGGAGGGAGCCATTGTGGAAATCCAGCAGAGAGGACCGGAAAGGTGAACTTGAGACAGGTTCTACAGTGAAACACTGGAGGTAAGTGTGGGACAAAGAAGAAAAGCAGGGACAATCAAGCAAGTAGTTGCCTGTGGATGAACAAAAGTCCCACACTAACAAAGATCATTTGCCTAGCAGTTTCCTGTAGAAAAACATGCAGATTCCCAGGTCCCACTCCTCTGGTTTCTGATTTTCTTACCAGTAGCCTGGGGTGGTCTGGAGAGCTGCATTTCAGTTCCCTGAAGTTATCCTCTCCAGCAAAAAGGAATCCCTCCCTTCATACCCTTTTCTTCTCAACTTTCTTAAGGGCCTGGTGACGCAATCAAAGCCGATCACAACTACCATGCTTACGGGCTTCCTCCCTGCTTATGTCATTGACACCTGCCTAATAAGCCTGAGATCTTTTAATCAGGTTTTCAAATGATTGGGTGCAGCAGAATCTGCAGGACCTCACTCCCCTCCACCACCACCAGGTTTCTCATTTTATTGGGCTGGGGTACAGCCCAACCACGTACATTTCTAACAAGTTTGCAGAAGTGCTTGCTACTGTGGCTAGCCCAGGGGATCACACTCCATAACCGCTGGTGCACAACACCAACAGGAGGGGCAAGGCTTGCTCTCTTGTTCTGAGGGTGAGGAGACCAATGACTTGGTTAGGAATCATTTGGCCCAGGGAGGCAGAGTTGCAACTGGATCTCTTTCTGAACATACAGATTGTATTTTTCTTCACTTTCTCCACCTTCCATTAGACAAGGACAGATTGGAGAAATTCATACCCTGAGGTAAGCAGGGTCCATTTTGCTCACTAGGGAGATGTAACTACTTGTTCTTGTATGTTTGAGTCTCTTCCGGTAACGTGGCTTTATGCATAGACAGTAGAGGGATCTGCCTTCTTGCTGTGTCCTAAGCATCCTCTAAAACATCACCCTGACCTCAAGTGCTTCACTTACTTGGGCTGACCGCAGGAGTGAGCCACCAGGAAAAGGAATCGAGCCCCTCAACAGCCACTTGGCTTCTGAAGTTTTGTTTGCATTAGCCCTTTTTGCTTGTACCTTTGCCCTAGGACACCAACCTTTCCTGCTACCAGGCTCCCACAGAACAATAAAGGTAGATGCACTTTAATTACCTGCTACCTCTGGCCCAGGACTGTATTAGCAGTCTGGCATTCACAAGGGTCATTACTGCTTCAGATCCTAAATAACACAGTTGTGTTGATGGAAATTGCTGGCAAGGTCCCTACAGATGTCGCTGCTGGTTGCTGCACTGATATATACACACATGTTTTCAGCAGAATAGAAAGTCAGGAGGAGATGGTGAAGAAGTGGGGCCTTTGTTGATCATTTTGGCACCACCAGGAAATGGGATTTGGGTACCTGGAGGTCTTAGAGAATGCCACTGGGGTTGGGAGTTTTAGGGTAAGGGGTTTTACCTTTTCCCTCTTCAGTGATTCTCAACTCCAAATGTTCCTTTCTGCCTTTGCAAGCCAGGTTAATTTACTCTTTTTCATTTCTTGGAGTGATGCGAAATGTCTAGCTTCAAAGACTGTGGGACCATATTTTCTATATTTCCTTTATCTAGTATCAGAAAGTTATTTCAGCAAACAACTGGTTTGCCATTCATCCTTATAATTTCTTGTTTTGATTAGTTTCTTCTGCATATGTGATTCTTAAGAGAATCATAAAAATTTCTATGACACTAGCAGTACTCTCTCTGATTTATGCAGTAGGTATAATATTTAAGCCAATTTAAAATAAAAAAAAATAAACATTGCTGTTTGTCATTGTGATTTCTTTGTTTGCCTGTCATTGGTGTCCAATGAATAGTATGCATTTCCTCCAGTCATTGTTCAAACTCAATGTATGGAATGCAGTGTTTATACCAGCAGCTGTTAAAAATCTGGGACTATGGATTAATGTCAGTTTCTGAATGTAGAGTGCTTTCAGTTAATTCTACCCAAGGACAGATGATATCATCTGAGAAGAAAGAATATATTAGAATCTGTCAGCCAGAAGGTAGTAAAAGGAGGTGATATGTTATAAGAAGTACTAAAAGGTCATTCAAAGAAGAGATATTGCTAATAACTCAATTAAATTTTTCACACTGACATTTTGCAAATTTCTTTGTAAGCCCTAAAACATTTTCAAAGCTAGCTAAATTCATACCCTAGATTGGAAATGCAGGGGTCAAATAGAATTCACACAATTCCTTTGTGAGATGGACAAATTGGGATCATCTTTTTCTTCAGGAAGTTGTGGCCAACTCATTTCCTGAAGGTCGATACCTGGGTGACAGCAGTGTGTAAGCATTCCCTCTGGTGGGAGTTTCCCCTCCCTCTGCTAGGTTTTGGGGCAGGACAACCAACTCACTTGACGTTGGCTTTCCAGAAGTTTGTATTTTCTGGGCTGGTGCTTTGTTGTGGTTATTCTGTATTTTTAAGATTTACTTTTTTATTTGAAAGTTTTGTAGTCTGAAAGAGAGAGAGAGATTTGACTTAGATGACCAGGCTGAAGGCCGTGAGCCAGAGTTTCTTCTGACAATCCCACATGGGTAGCAAGGACCCAAGTCACCTGGGTCATCTCTTGCTGCTTTTGCCGTTAGCAGGGAGCTGTATCTGAAGTGGAAAACCCAAAATTCCACCAGTGCCCATGTGGGGTGCTGGTAGCTACAGCTGACTCATTTATGTTGCAACACCAGCTCCTATGATCTCTATTTCATTTTTTAAAGAGACTTATTTATTTTAATTGGAAATAAAGATTTGCAGAGAGAAGGAGAGACAGAGATCTTTCAGTTGCTGATTCACTCCCCAAGTGGGCTCAGTGACCAGTGCTGAGCCAATCCAAAGCCAGGGGTCAGGGGCCTCTTCTGGGTCTCCAATGTGGGTTCAGGGTCCCAGCAAGTGCAGCTCCTGAGAGGCATCTAGAGTGGCCAAAGGCCCTCACTTGACCTAGATGTGTCTATAGAGACTTCCCTAACTTGTTGATGCCTCACCTGGACCCTACAGGAGGCAGTGTGAACTGGGAAAGAGGGGATGGACAGCCTTGCAGGCAGAGGAAACAGCAAGTGTGAAGACGCTTGACTAGCTGGAACTTAAAGAGTATAAGGAGCTGTGAAAGAGGCCCAAGAGGCTGTTAAAGGAGAAATGACATGGCTGTTGCTGAGCCTGGAGAGGCGGGTAGGGGCAGCCCGGGCAAGGCCTCACAGGCCAGGGTCAGGAATTTCATGTGTTAAAAATGTTCAGTAATTAGAATGGGTACATTCAAGGCAAGCTGAACTCAAACTTGTTCCCCTCACTGTAATGCAGTTTGGCTCCTTTCCTCTTCAGCTTTAGAGACTTACACTAAAATCTCCAACTAAGCTTTGCAAGCTCACTGGTCAACTTTTGAGATTTCTTCTTCAGTGTTCTTTGGCCTAGAGCCGAGAATGGCCACTGTAGCATGCCCATTGTTTGCCATATGCATCTCCAGGTGGAGATTCTCAGACACACTCAGCACCTGCTTCCTATCCATGACTTGAATTAAAGAGGAGTTGTATGTCTTTTCTAGATTCTGTGTACGCAGGAGGCACTGAAGAGAAGCTTGCTGCTGATCCAGAGGTGATAACGGCTTCTCTGGAAAGCACACCTTGCTTTGCTCTTTCCTAGCCACCTGGACATTGTTAAGGTAGATGCCTTGGTGGAATGGGATGAGCCTGACTGCATCTGCTCCTGTCTGTGTGCGTGTTTGGGCTGGCGGATCCCACTTTGAGCTGGTGCGTTTGTCTTGTTAAGTGAAAGGCAGTTCTCCACCCACTGTGGGGGCCCTCCTGATGGTGTGTGTGAACAATAAGGATCTGTCGTGGAAGCCCTGTTATTGTGCTCAAGAATAGGATGTCGTGACCTATGGGGAGTGCTCAAATGAAGACAAATGCATTGTTACATTTTTATGGACCAAGGCAGCACTTTCATTAAGTGTAATTTACATAACGAATACTCAAGGCCAAATGGTCCTTGTGCCTCGGTGACAGCCCTGGACACCTCACAGGCAGGGAGGTCTGGATGCACAGTTTCTCAGGTCAGAAAACCTCCTCTTTCCCCTGGCTGGCTTTGCATGCTCCTGGCCCTCACATCCTCACTTTGATCTCTCAGGGCGTAGGGTTGATAACATCACAGCTGCAGCTGCTGCTTTGCTGCGACCCAGCAAGGCACTCACTGGGCAGGGGCCACCTGCTCTGCTGCTTCCTCTTGCCCTGTTGGGATTAGCTTTGTGGTCTGAGCCCTCCCCAAGCCTTCACTGGTGATTTTCTGGCATTTCTCTTGGCCTTAGGAGAATTTTTCAGTTGCTACCCGGGGTGTAACCAAGAAGGCCCTGGTTAAAGATGTCAGAGGAGAGAAGAAGGCCCACCCACAGGGAGCGTGTCCCACAGTGATCCAGAAGTTCTCAGGAGTGAATAGACCTTCATCGTGGGTTCTGCCCACTAGCATGGAGGACGGGGGAGGGGGCTCGGACTTTTCCACCCTGTACTGCAAAGCAGTAATTATTCCTCTTCTGGTGGGGTGAGTGTTGCATAGCACATGATGGATTTCTGCTGGTAATCAGAACTCTCTGCCCATGGGTCTTTAGGCCACGCTTGCATGTTGACATTTACAAGGTGTATGTCAGGCAGAGCCGAGGTACAGTGTGAGGGAATGGGAGGGGGGAGGGCTAGAGGATCATTATGTCCAATTTAATGATGACAAGTTTCCTACATTTACAACTTGCAGAAGTAGGAGAAAATAGATATGTGTCTTCAGCCTGCATGTACAGTGAAGGAGATGACACGGGGAGATTCTGTTAGCAGCGATGGTGATGCATTACCTTAATGATTTCAGTGCTTGCCAAATCAAAGAAAAATTCTCACTGTAGCGCACAGGCCTGTCCTCATCAGGGTATTCATGGTGAGGCATCTGTTGTTGAGCTGGAGGCGTGTGGAAGAGTTCTGACTCTCCGTTAGCTGATTTGGGATTTTTTTGTGATGTTTGGTTAGCTACATGGTCAGTCTGGTTTTTCTCAGGCTGCGGGACAAGCATGAGCATCTGTATAGTGAACACTGAAGTTTCGAATGGATTTGAGAATTCCTAGGTTTGGGATCAGCAGTGTTAAAGGAAAATTTCATGATAGAGTTTAAGGAAATCTCTCTTACACTGTTAGACTGGTATTGGAAAGTAAATGACTCTATGTGTGTGTGTGTGTGTGTGTGTGTCTGTGTGTGTGTGTGTGTTTAGGGGAGAGGTTAAAACATATGCATTGTGGATAACTGCAACAAATCACTGACTGTGGGAGATTTAAACTCAGAGGAGTTCTTGATTGTGGTAGATCCCAAGGAGATATTTTCTCAGGACTGCTAGGGGCCGCATTGTCTAAATTGTAGACAAGAAGTTCAAGGTGTTTGCAGAGAATAGCACTATAGGCTAGATCTAGATGCAGGAGTGTTGGAGTCTGGCACATTCCATTACCCTGTGAGCCTGACCATGGCTGTCTAAAGTCAATCTTTAGATCCTGCTCATGTTTGTGTGATTGTTATCCACTTACTAGGTACTGTCCACTCTTTCTAGTAGGGTAGCTCAATTTCTTTCTTTCTTTCTTTCTTTCTTTCTTTCTTTCTTTCTTTCTTTCTTTCTTTCTTTCTTTCTTTCTCTTTTTAATATTTGCCTATTTTTTTGCAAAGGCAGATTTACAGAAAGGAGAGACATAGAAAAAGATCTTCCATCTGCGGGTTCACTCTCCAAATGGCTGCAATGGCCAGAGCTAAGCTGATCTGAAGCCAAGAGCCAGGAGCTTCTTCTGAATCTTCCACATGGGTGCAGGGTCCCAAGACTTTGTGCTGTCTCTGCTGCTTACCCAGGGTACAAGCATGGAGCTAAAAGGGAAGTAGAGCACAAAGGACATGAACTGGCACCCATATGGGATCCCGGTGTTTGCAAGGTGAGGATTTAGCCATTAAATATTGGACCCAGCTTGATTTCTAAAGCAACAGTCATGTATGTGAGAGCTAAGGTTGAGTTTGAGTGCTAAGAGTAACCATGAATGTGGAAGTCATGCACGCTATGTCTGAGGTCACGAAGGAGGCCAGTAGCTATCTCCCGACCCGTCAGGAGTCACTGTATTTCCTGGTTCATCAGCACGTCCTGTTGCTGCCCACTTATGTGGCTAAAATGGTTCTGCCAGAATGGGTTGTTTATGGGCTTGGCAAGCCACACCTCCAAGCTTTTGCTGAATGTGTCAGCCATCTCTCAGCACCAACCTTGGACTCTTGCTTTGGACATCATCTTTATCAAGTGTGTTTACATTTCACATGGTGTGTGACTTTGGGCAAGGAACTTTTCCTTTTTCTGTCTCAGCTTTTCTTTTTTTTTCCTCATTCATGAGTTTAAAGGTTCTTGCAGAGGCATGTCCCTCACGCATCTTGTGTTCAGAGATGATGCCACCTCTCCACTAAACCCAGTTAGGAGCTCTGGGTGTGGCCAGTGTGTGGAAATGGAGTGAACCTCAGAGAACCTATGGATGTGATGTTGCTCTTCACCTGCTTGAAATATCACATGGCAGAGTCTCCAGGGCTGTGAGCACCTTGGGGCCAAGGGCCATGGTCTCACTCATTTTTGTACTTCTAATAGCACCAGACTATAAGATGTTTCAAAAACTTCCTTGTTGAAAGGCATTGTAGAATTCTGGGTCAGTTGAGGAACTTACCATAGACATGGCATATATATGTATGCTTTGTGACATACCTCCTCACAAGACACTCAGCAAAATGGTTCAAAGACAGGACACATTTTTGTTTTCATCATTGTTGAGTCCCAAGTGCCTCTATCATGACGGGGCACATTGAAGTTACTCAATATATGTTTGTTTAGTAGAAGTATGAATGGAACCAGTAAGTAGAATATGGGTACCTAGGCTTTCCAGAGGTTAACTAAAAAATAAGGAGAAAACACACACCCAAAAAAGAAAAAATAAGAAGCTTGGTGGTAGTACATTTCAGTCTGTGTTTATTGCATCCATAAGCCATGGTTATGGTATACTAGGTAACAGTAAGTGATGGCCAGGAGCCCCTGTCCTTTACTTGACTCTGGTCTGCAGATGGTTACCATTTCTGTGACTAAATGACATATGTATTTAGAAGTGTTTACAGGAGGTAGACCTGCATGACACCTCGGCCTGTGGTTGCTGGATTCACCTGGTTAAATCGTGTTAAGCAGTTCCACAGACTGGCTTGGGTGATACTGAAGTTATGGGATGCCTTACACCTGCATGTACTATATATGTATGGAATTACAGATCTGTACATGACACACTAGGGAGAGGTGATCTACACCACATCACTGTGATGAAACTGAACAGAATGCTTCATGGTTAGGGTTACAGTTCATTTCATTAAAATATTAATATTGTTTGTCTCACCCGGCTTTCTTTGACTGTAACCACATGTTTTCTGTGGTATTGAGCTGAGAAGGACTGATGTAGCCACACCCTCCTCAGTGAACTCCTCAATGAAGTTATAATCTGTGTGAAAGTGTTTTTCTCTATTTATAACTAACTAGCCTTGCATGGCTATTTAACTTGCTCCTTTGGCCTCATTAGAATTATCCAGTAATCAGATGAGCTAATTAAGTTGTTTCCTATCCACTGATCAGAGAATATTAAAGCTTGGAAGGTGACTTCAGCCATCCTCTGCTCTACTCCCTCACTTTTCAGTGGCAATCAAGGCTCAGAGAAGTGAAGTAATGTATCGAGGTCATGCAATTATTTAGAAAAAAACAATTGAGACTGTGACATGACAGTTCTTTACCCTTTGGTCATAGTATTTTTCCATTTTTCCCCAAAGTTCAATAAAATCCTTCAGATTTCATGTCATCCAAAGTGTGTGTTGGTTGTGGTAAGTTGGAGGCCCGATTTAGTAGGGGATCTAGAATGGTTAGCTTTTATTTGCCAAATAATTATAGATGGATCCACCTTTAAGAAAAGTTAACGTCTTAAATTATGATGATGATAGATAACTATATATAAATGTATCTATGACTATATTAGTTTAAATATGAATATATATTTATGTCATTGGTGGCAAAATAGTGTATGTTTATAATGAAATCCTATTAAAATACTCACTTTGTAGATGGGTGTTTAGCCTAGTGGTTAGGATGCTGGTGCGCACAGACAAGTGTCTGAATCTTACTTTTGCCTCTGGCTCCTGACTCCAGCTTCTTGCTAATGGACATGCTGGAAGGCAGCCTTGGTGCTTCAAATAGTTTGGTTTCGGACACCCAAGTGGGAGACCTGATTGAGTTCTAAGCTCCTAGCCTCGGCTCTAGCCCAAGCCTAAACATTTTAGGAGTGAACGTCTGAATGGGATCTCTCTCTCTTTTTCTCACCTGCATTCTCACTCTTACTCTCACTCTCTCATTCAAATACACATATCCTTGCTTTGGAGAGTAGTGACTACCACGGTTCATTGTAGTTTTGTCCTTAAATAAGATTAAAACTGTACACCCAAGTAGGAACTCATGGGAATATAGGATGCAACTTAGACTGTTAGTTCAACCATGTTTTTCAAAATTCATCTATTAGAGAAAATGAAATCTCTTTAATAGTTGTAAATTAAAATGGGGGCCTCCATGAGGCCTAAATTACCAATGGGGGCGTATGAGCCTAAATTAGCAGTTGGGGCATATGACCCACAGGCCAAATTCTGCTGCTGCCTATTGTGGTGAAGTTTTACGGTAATACAGCCACTTCCATTCATTTGCTATCATTTTTTTTTCCTGCTCTGTGCTGTAACCTCAGCTGAGAATAGTTGAGACATAGCTGTGTGTTCACAATGTCTAACATGTTGATTAGCTGGCCGTTTAGAGAAAAAGGTTGCTAATCTGTGGTCTCGTTGTATTGTCTGTTTCATAACATTGATTCCACTCCCCATGGGCAGGAAGTCTTCACTTGGCATCTCACCTTGCTAGGTTCTGATGAGGAAGAATTCAAATGAACTTGAATCAGCTTGTGCGTGAGTCTGTTGTAAAATCTAGTCACCTGCTAGATTGGTGTACACGCTCACCTCAGCGAGCCTGCAAGAATGAAATTAACCACCTCTTGAACAAACATGCCATCTCCTTGTTTTTTCCTCTTTCTTGGAAGAATAATAAATATGGTCAATGACTCTGGCTTTTATTACAATGTAAGAGCTCTTTAAAAACATCTAACCATCTGCGTAATGGCCAGTAATATGTCTGTAATGGTCACTCTTGATAAGGCACTTTGAGCTCACCACTGTAATCATCACCGCACAGCCAAGAGGCTCCTAAAGTAGTGTGATCAGAGGCCAGTCCCCAGCTCTGTAACAGCACACGCCTGGGGCCTTTCAATAAAAAGACTTTAGAGAATGCCATGTGCATCTTTCCTCTTTCTCAAGGAGCCTTGGATGTATAGCTTGTGCATGGGCCTCAAATGCTTAAGTAGGCCACGAGCAGTGTCGAATATCTCCAACTGACAACATTTATTTATTTATTTGTTGGGCACTTACACATCTAGGTACTGTTGCAGCTGCAGGTCAGTTTAATTAATATCTGTCCTTTCCACGGAGATGACACACAGTGAACTGTTGTCACTGGGACCCTGCATCTGTACTCTGGTCCCAGCAGCTGGTGACAGCTTGGCAAATTATGAGTTTCCCAGCTTAGAACCAACTAAATTGCAGACAAAACAAGCCATCAACTGAGTAAATACAGTATCTCTGTTTAGCTTCTGTAAGAAGAAAGAGATTAGCACGCGCATTTAGTGTTCATAATTACTAGTAGGAGGCAAATAGTAGGCTCAGGCTGACTGGAGATTGTTTCAATTAACACCCACTTGATTATTCCTAATTACTTCTGCTTGATGACAAAAGAGTAAAGATGTCATACTTCACATGAACAAATAACATCTGGGTCACCAATATATGTATATTTGTAATATCTCATCCCCATTCCTATAGGGTTGTTCATATGGTTTTGGCATAGGGATGGAAAATGGGATGATTACTCAAGGTTTTGGTAAATACTGGGTGGAGCATAAATAAGATGCTACAAGTGGATACTATCATAAAAACTAAGTTCTTCTGCAGCAATCTGCATTAGGAACATTTGTTTAAAAGATACTTCACTGGGGCTTCTCCCTCAATATTCCCTTTACCTCAGATATATGAAGGAAACAATAACGAAATAGTGGTCTTACCCACTTTCCCATAGCCCTTGTACCTTTTTACCCTAATTAACAATGTAAAGATTGCCAAAATATAATTTTAAAAAAGTAAAAAAAAAAAAGGCTTCACTACCCATTTGAGTGAGAATTTCTTCTCTTCCATCCATTGCTGCAGCATAAGGTTCAGTGATTGCAAATGCAAATATCTGCATGCGAACTTTCCAAAAAAGAATGAGGTGTGTGTCTAGTGACATGAATGGAAATCCTACTGGAATGGTACTGGCAGGAGTTTTAAAAACTGAGTCAAAGGCAGTCTCTGTTCAGGAATCTTATTGGCCACTTCCTGGGGAAGAACATGAAGTGTTAGCAAGGGATGTGTCTTTCTGGCATGTGCCAAGAAGACACATGATAAGACAGCCTGTCTTCCACATGGAATGACGACTACCAAGAGAAATACCAGCAGTCCTCTTGCCTTTCACAAGGACACATTGGTAGATTATTCGCTGCAAGTTTCTTGAATTGAAAGGAGTCACTGGCATATGTAGCTATGGGGGTAGGGAGTTCTTTGCTTTGGGAAGCTACAATTGTTAAAGCTCTGAGCCATCTCTCTTTGCTTGGAATGTGAGTGATCTTGCCTTGGAAAAATGTGCATTTTTTTTCATGGCTTAGTTTAGGTATTCAGTCATCTTAGGTAAAAAGAGAAGAAAGTTGACAGCAATAAGGAGTGGTGAGGTTGGGTAGTTGAGTTAAGACCTTCTTAGAATTCATAACTTTCTAAAGCTCAAAACTGGACCTGCAGTGGTGGCAGTGTGGTGCCCAAGAAATCCACTTCCAGGTCTTGGACTCCATCAGCAGTTATTATGCACATGATTGTGACAGCCCTAACGCAGACCCATGACCGGGTGAGGAGCGGGCCAAGCCCTGTCCCACTGGGGAGACAAGACTTTAGTGTTCCATGGTCATGTTTAATTAATTGCTAAATTTTGCTTCAACAAAAGGCTATAGAGGTTTAGCAAAGAAGACTGGGCTGATTAGAGAAGGTCAAAGTTAAGCCTGGGAACTCAGAGATCCATGGACTTGAGCAACTTGGAGAATGTTTCAGGCATTGGTAGTTCAAAGGCTTGGGCTAGAATGTTCCTGGCACCTTTACCACGCACAGAGCAGCATCTCAAGGCCACAAGCAGGCTCAGGGACCTGTGACCCCAGCATATCTCATGGGAGGCAGATGCAAGCACGAATCGATATGACTGACTCAAAAAGAAAAGGCTCCAAGGAGAGGGTGTTAATGAGGATTCTCTGGGATCTATTTCCATTATGAGGGAAGAAGTGTCAGGAAATCTGTCAAAGTCAAAAATTCATAAGTATATTTAAAGATTAAAGTCTGAAATGGAATATCTGAGGCAGTCATTTGAAATCTATTTTTATATATGTATATGCCATGGCTGATATTTAAAAGGCACACAAAACATTAAAAAATTACTCTATCAATTGCGTACACTCCCCTGAATTATTAAGAGGTACTATTGGGGAGTAAAGCAGTGTCAGGGGGAAATTGGCTCTGACTTCAGAAATGATGTTCAGGACTAGAATTGTTCATTTTTGCCTGTGATAAGAGGACCCAATTTCATGGTTCTTGGGGGGTAGACAGAAGGGCGTAAGGGGAGGCCTATGTGAGGGTTGTAAGGTTGACTGGTTCCTAATGGATTTGTTTACACTAGATGAGGTCAAGGGGTTTCAGCAGCATTTGTTACACATTGCTTTAAGATGAATAAAGGTAGAAGTTGGGGTGATGCCAGCTGGTTGTTGCATAGAGCCTGTTCCGTGAAGCACAGAACTTGGGCCAACCTTGCAAACTGCCAGGGAAGCTGTTGACACATTCTGGACGATCCACAGATGAAGACATAAGATTGGATTGTGTAGTTGCTGCAGACTTGTGTCTATGAAACCCTCCTAATTCGAAGTGTGGGTTGGTTTCCTGAAGCATTGTCATCTCCTGGGATCTAGTCAGAAACCTAGATTCTTGGGTCCTGTGCCAGACCCACTGACTCAGAATCAGCATTTAAGAAAGTTCCTCCCATGTTCTTAGGCTTTCCATCTGAGAAACACTGCTACAGAGTTCTTACTTGATTCTGAAACAGTGTTGGACTGTTTTATTAATTGGCTAGTTAGTCCATCTCCCTGAACCTCAGTTTCTCCACCTGTAAATTGGGGCTATTAATACCTATTTCACCCATGCCCTGGAACCACTGGATGATAAAGGGAAAAAATGCAAGTGAAAGCACTCTGTATTGATAGTGTCTTGGCACGCGTACTTGCTACAACAGCTGTCCTTTGTAATCAGCCAGGGAGTGTGAAACAAAATGCCAGGACTCAGGCACCACCCACACAGCGTCTGATTTAATTAGTTTGCGTTGAGACCAGCGGTTGGTATGTTTTATAAGCTCTTCTATTGATGCTAATGGGCAGCTGCCAGGGTTTTGCTATTGTCCTTTTGATTTGAATTATTAAATATCCTGGATCAGCTTGTGTCCCAGAACTTTGAGATGAAAGTTGGAGTGGGTAATGATGGACTGTCATGTAGCGTGGGAAATTTGTTTTGCCAGTAGCTTCTCTGTCTGCGTGGATCTGCTGATTTTTTTTTTTTCTGCAGAGATGCTACTTCTGGGAGCATTTGACTTGCCTGTTAAATTCAAATCCTGAGCACCTCTGTGTCCTTGGGTAGGTTGGGAGCTGTGAACACCTAGAGTGCAAGGACTGCCCTTCACTAGTGGTCTGGTGCAGCCTGTGTCTTATACAGAGGCCAGGACAGGAGCTTGAGGGGAGAGAGACTTGGCGCTGCAGGACACTCTGTCACGTGATCATATCAGCAACAGAGAGCTTTTGAAGGTGATTAGGTGATGGGGGTAGAGCCTTCATGAATGGGATTTCAGCCTGAGAGGACACAGTTAACAGGTGCCATACAACTACCACAATATGGACTCTTATTAGCTCCCCGATCTCCCAGTCAGCTGACACTGTTTTGGGATTTCCAGTATTGAGGATGCTGTCAGATCATGTGCAGGTATTTGGAAGCCAGTCAGTCTATTTCGTTGTGAGTGATGGAATGGGCTGAGATAACTCAGTTTGATGTAACTCTTTCCTGTTGGTTTTACCTGTCTGAATTACTTGGATCAAAGTAATTTTTTAAATGAAACACGTTTAAAAAATAAAGATAACTGCATGTGAAAGTACTTTACAAACTAGGAGATGGTATACTGCTAAAAATGTGTGCGTGCTTGACTACTTTTGAGTGGTGGAGTTGTGCAAGAATACCAACTTTCATGCCAGAGGAGTTGACTCCAAGTGGAGGAAATAGTCTTTTAGCGGAAGAGCTGTTAACACAGTGTTCTGTGCATTTTCATGTGTACTTTCAATAACTCTTTCCTGAGGTTCTATTCTGGTCCAAGTGTTGGGGGATGACAGCATCTACAGCAGGAAACAAAACAAAAACCAATAGGCAAAGCTGTCAGCAGGGAGTTGACATCCTCCCATATGGTGGTAGTGGTGAGGAGCTCAGGGAACACGTGTGTATGAGTCAAAGCCAAGGAGGTGTGAGGACAAACAAAGCCAAGGGAGAGGAGTGGAGTGAGGAAGTGGTGCCTGCCACTCACTAAGTGGTATCATTCTCGCTCTGGAGAATAGTGTCTCAGTGGAGACTCAAAGGGGAGGACGAACCCTGAGTGTGAGGAGGTGACAGTGTGCTGTCTGGCTGGGGACTTTTGCAGTAGAGCAGGGAGGCTGTACTGGTGAGCTCAGGATGTGAGAAGCTGTCTTAGAGCCTGCATCCTGGAGAACCTTTTAGGAGTTGGTTAGCACCCTGGGATTCATCACACTTCATTATGTATCAATGGGATGCCGTGGAAAGACATTGCGGTATGATAAGACTTGAATTTCAACTCAAGCTAATGACCATTCAATGTGTCTCTGTTGGGGGTGAACAAGCAGGGAAGCTAAATGGAAGCAGAGCGACCAATCAAAGGTCCATTGTGATTGTCCAAGCAGGAGGTCATATTGGTGTGTATGAGGGTGGTAATTACCTAGGTGATGGGACATGATCAATTCTGAATGGTGAGGAGCAAGAGTTGAAAAGTTCTGCGATTAACATTGGCATGTGAGAAACAGGGAGCATGGGAGTGCTCTTTATTAGCCTGAGCAGGTTTGAGGCTAATGCAGTTAGGTTTCAGACTTGTTAAATTTGAGGGTGCTCATCAGGTATCGAAAGAAAAAGACAAATGAATTGGGGAGGTGGCTTCCATGAGAAGAGGTGAAGCCTGAATTAGGAATTTGGGGGCATCCATCGGTCAATCTGCAGCGTTCCAATTCATGAGGATAGAAGAGGTGATGTCATTCTTCCCTAGCCACATGGAAAGAATGACAGTGGGGCTCATGGTTTATCTGGGTGATTATGATGGTTGTGGAATTTAACCAGCTCTCTAGTTCTCTGATTCTGCATGATGCACATCCTTATTGACGGTCTCTGAGTACTCTAATGTTGAGTGCATTTCAGTATCCATCACTTGTATCAGACGGAAGAAAATATATTATCAACTGAACCCCTGGCTTTAATCTATATACACTCTAGTGCACATCAGGAAAACCTTTAACCCTCGCTGACTGGGGTGTCCTTGTCACCCTGAATGGGCTCAGTGCAGCAAGCTGCATATTGTGCAGCCTTGGTAATCGTGGCCTAGGCCTCGGGCCTGCAGCCCAAAGCAGGATGGATGAGATCATCCAACTCATTACTTACAGGTGTTCTTTAAGGGAGCGCTTAGGAAGTTTTACTCAATTTAACTGAAGACATAAGTAATGCCATTCCCAATTCAGGGCAATGGCTTAGAACCTGACTCAATGTCCTTTTTACTAAGTAATTATCCAGATTTCCTTACTAAATGTTATTTTATGTATTATGTTTAATAGCCTCTTTCTTTCAGCCATGGTAGGATGGTAATAGTGCTGCTGATAATGTATCACATACTCACCTTAAATTTCTGCCTGTGGCATCAGAGGGAAGATTCTAGTCAGGGCTCAGACCAATTCCGGGGCCCTACTCACTGGTCCCGGGGTTGAGTTGTATCTCAGGGACCTACAGGGCCACAGATAACTTCTTAAGTCTTTTAATCATTGCTTGAGCTTGTCTGACCAGATTGCTACTTTGATTCAACTCAGAGCTAAGGGTGGCAGAGAGGGAAAGTTACAGAGGGCCTGAGCAATACGGACTTGGATTCAATGATTAGGTATCAGAGATGCCTGGTAGACATTGAGCAGCTCCTCCCAATGTGTTTCAAGAGAGGCCATGCATTCCAGTACCACATTTCCTGACTCTCACTGGTTCACTGGATACAGCTCATGTGGCAGGAATTGCGTTGTGAATGTTGTTTGTAGAGTATGCTTGTGGGACAGGATGGCCATTGCTTCTTCACATGACCATGCTTTGCAAACAGTTTTTCACTAGCCACTGAGCTACTGATTGCCAATTGGCCCAGTAGATTTTTCTGCTCTCAGTGGATATTGGGCATGCAGAGAATACCAAAATATGTATCATTCATCTCTATCTGCCATAAAGGCATGCCCTGCAGAGAATTAAAACTGAAGCACAGATGTAAAAAAAAAAAAAATGTGACTGCCTTGGAAATGGGGCTGTTTTTACAAAGAAATTCACAGTATTTCCTGCTCTCAGGAACTTTCTAAACTAGAAGGGAGGTGTGGTGTACCTGCGTGAGACATAAATAACAAAATGGAAAGCATGCAAGTAGCAGAGCTTCCAGGTCTGTTGAGGACGTGTGGATGCTTTGTCTACACATCAGAATCACCAGGGGATACTTTGAAAACCTAGAGTGTCTGAGCTGTGGCCATGGCCCTTGGGCATCTCTGGGTTTAAAGATTGCTGGGTAATTCTGACACCCCACGAGTCTTCAGAGAGGAAGAGAGAAAAAGCAAGATTTTCTATCCACTGATTTACTCCCCAAGTGGCCACATTGGCCCGAGCTGAGCCAATCCGAAGCCAGGAGCCAGGATCATCTTCCGGGTCTCCCACGCACGTGCAGGGTCCCAAGGCTTTGGGCCAAACTTGACTGCTTTCCCAAACCACAAGCAGGGAGCTAGAAGGAAAATGGACCAACTGGGTTACGAACAGGCACCCAAATGGGAGCCCAGTGTGTGCAAGGTGAGGATTTTAGCCACTATGCTACCGTGCCAGGCCGCACCATAGGCTCTTTAACTTCTAGATTTTGGTAGTGAAAGATGGTCTGGAAACTGATATGCATAACATACAAACTTCAAGTGTGGCTTGGCATGGGAACAACTCAGGAGAGTACCTGGGGAGCAGTGTCTGGCACTGAAAATTAGGTAGAGGTTAAGGTGGCCCATGAGGAAAACAAACAACCTTTCCTAAATTTTGGATCTGTGTTCAGGTTATGAGAGAGGAGATGGCAGTGGACATTGCTAGCAAAATGACTGGGAGGCTAGAAGATTGTGTGGGAAGTGAGTATTGGGAACCAGAGGGAGAATTGACTTTAGAGCCATGCAGTGTGGATATGGATTCAAGGCCTCTTCTTACCAGTCTTTGACCCAGGGCAGTTCATGTAGCCTGCTAAAGGATCCTGAAGTTGTAACCCTCTTCAGAATGTTGCCAAGATGGAGGTGAGGGACAGAAAGTGGAGTCAAGACTACAACATAATACATATTGCACTGATCCAGTTACTTTCACAGTTTTGATACTACTGGTTAAAACAGTTTAGGCATTGCAATGGGCTCTTGAGATCTCTGCTTTGGGTGGGATTTGTAGGCTTCAGTGGGTATAGCAAAAATTTGAGAACTGTTAGAATTCTAGTTATGGCTCCATTACCAACTACTTGTCCAATTTGGGATAATTTATTTAACTATTTTCACCCGAAAGTAAGGAAAGTAACATAACCTGCCTTGCTGATGGATGGTGGCGATTATGTGATTTACATTGAATAAAGCATGTATAGTGGAGCTAGCCTGCCCACTTGGTTCATTGATGATTTCAAAGTTAATTTGTTGTTCTTTTAATTATGATTTTCCTCTCCTCACAGCCTGCTTCCTGAGAAATGCACTTTTCTGGAGTCCCTGGTGTGTGCTCTCGCTACATCTTACTCAATTTTTGAGCATTTGCCCAGATGAGTTAGACGGCTGTTTCCAAATGTAGAATTGCAGAGCAAAGCCATGGTGACTCCTGGATACTGTCTGGCTGGCTGTTGATGTTCCATGGAACGTCCAGCATGTTGAAGGCAGGAGTCATTAGAGGCTGTAGGGTTTTGTTGCCCATCTTCTCACTGAATGTGTATCCAGCCCTCTTCCTGATGGGAACCTGTGCAGGCATGGGCCCTGTTCTGCGCAGAAGTGTGAGATAAAAGTGCTAACAAGGAGCATATGTGTGAGTGTGTGTGTGTGTGTGTGTGAGTGAGAGCGAGAGCGAAAGAGAGAGAATGTTTCTAGCCTGAAGGTAGATGTTTTGGTGCTTTGCTTTGTTTCTTTCTTTTCTTTCTTTTTTTTTTTTTTTTTTTGGTTGTAAAGTTGAATAAAAGGCACTTAGTCCAAAACTTTAAAAAATTGCTATTGGGCAAAGTAATTTTGTGTCAGGCTTCTGTTCAGGGCAGATTTACACTGGTTATAAATCTTTGAAATTAAGGTCTTACCGTAGGAAAGCTGAAATGTATTCAACATTAGCAGACACCCAGTCCTACCCTGAGCCCTGGCTGTTCTCCTACCGTATATAATACAAGGATCTAGCTGTGTGTTTGGGGTAATAATAAGTTTAACTATGCCTCTCGCAGTGGATAATAGCTCTCCAATGAGTAGCAGAATTTTCTATCAACATTTCTCTCCCTAGAACCAAAGGTTAAGTTGAAGAGTTTGATTTAATGACAAAGTTAATTAGGCCTTTAACATTACAGGGTTCTTGCCTTTCGTTTTCTAATCAAAATTGTAGTCTAGGGTCACCAACCTTCAGGAAGAAGGGAGCCTAATGCCAACCCTTGTTCTGACATTTTCGGGAGGGTTATGGTAGGGAATGGGGTGCTCAGCCGTCTCTGAGTTGATGAAGGACCTGGGCATGTCTCCTAGTCCTAAAATGTTTGTTTTTTTTACCTTTCCTAAATCTTATACTTGGAGTTTGTTTGCGCTTTAAGGACCTTTAGCAATCATCTCATCAATACTTTTTTTTTTTATGGCTGGGGAAATTGAGGCTAAAGCAATCAAGAAATTTGTCAGTGGTTGCATAGGTCATTTGGAGCAGAATAATGGTTCTTTAAGGTTAGGCCATCTACTCCTATTCAAAATGATCTATTTTTGAGCAGTCATGTAAGGAAAAATGAAACCTCTTCTTGGTTTTTGGTATTTCCCTGCTACTACTTTTCAAGCCAAACATATCTCATTTGATTTCAGTCCATGAGCATGCCACTGAAAACTCTTAGTTGCAAACAAAGAAATTACTTCTTGCTATCTATATACTGAAGAAATGGAACCCATTGTATTGGAACTAAGAGTTCTTGTAATTGACTGAAAGGTGAAGGAGCCGGGGAATAAGAGGGTATTCATTCACACCCGAAAGCTCCTGCACTTGAGACAACTTTGTGTCCCAGGGCTTGCCATGGCTCCTTCACAGTTGATTTCTCTGCAGCTCTCAGTCTTTGCCTGGCTTGTTTCCTCCATGCCAAGTCTAGGTGGGAAGATGAGAAGAACTGAGTAGAGAGACTTGTTGGTGTGAGTGCTGGAGAGATGTGCAATCCGGATGCTCTGATTTCTCTTGGGCATTGGAGATGGGCACTGCCCAATCCAAAATCACGATAATGGGAAGTGCTCGAGAACAAGTAAAAAAAAAAGTTCAGGTTTGAATTGCCTCAGGTTAAAAACTATGTAAGAGTAAAGAGTTTGTGATTCTCTAGAAAGCTTGAGAAGTTCTGTGGGAAAATATTATAGAATAATTCATAGATAACTTGGTTATGTGGTATGTTTAGGGACTTAGCCTGTTCATATTTTTTACTTAAATAGGAGTCTCTTGATGCAGCAGGATCTTTTTTTAAAGATTTATTAGAGAGAAAGATCTTTCACCTGCTGATTCACTCACCCTTTAGTGGCCTCAATGGCCAGAGCTCAGCCAGTCTAAAGCCAACAGCCAGGAGCTTCTTCCAGGTCTCCCATGTGGATACAGGGTCCCAAGGCTCTGGGCCGTGCTTGACTGCTTTCCCGGCCACAAGCAGGCAACGGGAAGGGAAGTGGAGCAACTGGGACATACACTGTCCCGTATGGGATCATGGTAGACACAAGACGAGGATTTAGTTGCTTAGCCATTATGCCGGACCCTTGGTGCAGGTTCTTAGCTTTGAAGAACCACTCTCATGAAAATATTTTGGACAATAGAGGGAATGAGATAAGGAAATAACTTTGAAAATGTTTACACATTGGAAATGCCAAACATAGGAGTGGACATTTGATTCAGTGTTAAATATACCAGTTTGGGTATCTGCTTCCCGTATTGTAGTGTCTTAGTTTGAATCCAGGCTTTGCTTCCAGCCTCTTGCTAGTGTGTCCCCAGGAAGGCAGTAGGTGATGTTACAAGAGGTTGGGCTCATGCTACTTAGGTAGAAGACCCAGATTGAGTCCTGGTTCCCAGGCTTCAGATTCTTATTCATTCTCTCTCTCTCTCTCTCTCTCTCTCTCCATCTCTCAAACAGCTCCCAAATTCTCAAAAATGTTGGTTCCAACTTTGGCAGAGGGGATGTTTTTACCAAACTTGTTACATGACCTTTGGCAAACATTTCTTGTTGGTTGTAGTGCCAGGGTTATTCTAGCCATGGCGATTATATCTTCTAGTGGAGAAGACGCACACTGAGACAAATCATTCCTGAGCACTGTGTTGGCTAGTGGGATGGAGATATGCCCAGTGGGCCCAGGTCCTTCCGTTGTGTTCATATCAGAAAGACTTTCCTATAGTTGTCCTAATCCTGGAGCTACAGCATACATCAGTCTTTGCTAACTGTCTGGACCACCAGTCCACAGATGTTCACATGGCACTTACATGGAAAGCCAGAACCAAGGACCTTTGGATAGAGCAATGAAGATCATGCATTCATCCAGGGAGCCCTTCCTCTCTCCCTTTTCCTAATAGTGGCCAACTGTTTCACACTTTTAGATTTGGAGACTGGAGAAGAGAAGGTTCAAACACCCAGCTGTGGCTTTTCTGCCTGATTTACCACAGGCTTGTGATATCCCTCCAGAGCTAATTCTTCATGAGTAAGAACAGAACCCAGGAAAATCATCTTTGGTTTTGTCTTCATCTCTGGTTGACTTTTCTCCATTTCTGGAATGTTTAGGGGAGCACTGTGCACATCCACACATGGATGTGTCTTGATAGGGTTCTATTAATTTGTGTAAATATTTGTGTATGATTTTATTTACATTGGTGAGGCAGAACAGTAGTTCTCTAGCTTTGATGCATGTGAGTCGTGGAGATTAGAGCTGGGGCTCTTCCTTTGAGGAAACAAATACTTTTGTGTTGATTTCAATGAGATATAATTCATACCCAGGAAGTTTACAGTTGAGTAAGAATGGTATAATTACTGATTGTATACCACAAGAGGACATATTTATGTAACGACTTGAAAAAGCTTATAATTCCTACGTGTATTTTGAATAACTAATTGCTATGTCATCATGGCATATTTGCACCACAAGAGTTAAGTCTGTCAAACATTTCCCTCCGAAAACCTTGTTTTAAGGGATTTTTAACTTGGTTGTAAAAACGTGCTCCAAGTTGGAGCTGACTTGATGGGACTCTGTGCTTGGAACACTTGATTTGAATGGTGCCAGTCAGAGTTAAATTACAGGCTGGGAAAAAGGAAACAATTTTTTTTAAAAAAAGAAGGTGTTTATGGTTCCCGGCTCCCCTAAGTACTTCTTGAGGATCAAAATAGCCTCTTTAAAATAAATTGCAGACCATTAGTATATGGTGGAAGAAAACCCTTTGAGACTACATTGGAAGAGGGGAAGACAAGGGCACAAGAGTGAAGAGATGGATTTGTGTCCCTTGTTAGCTGGGTCTGTATGGTATACATTGCTTGTGCAGCAAACCCCAGAGTTGTTCAGGCATATAGATGCCTCTTGTTGTATCCACAACGAATGGGTCTTTCAGGCTAGTTGGTCATCATGTAGTTCTACTCTGTCTCTGAACTTTAATGGGCTTTTGCGTTTCTTTGAACATGTTCTTCCTCCCAAACCCCATTTGCTCTTCATAAATCACGCTGTGGCCTGCCTACCTTACACCCTATAGATCAGACAGGGCTGCCACTTAAGATCTTGAGTTTGTTGTGTCCTTGATGGACAAGAAGGTGCCCACTTGATAAGTGTGTCTGTCCAGAGATACCTTCGAACCTGCTACAGACATCCAACCAAAAAAAGTAGTCTGATGCTAGGACTATTGATTCAATTCCCTACTTTATTGCCTAATTAATCATAGCATATGTGTCTTTCCATTTCTCCTATCCACCAATAACTTAATGAGAGAGAAAAGTGGAGGGGAAAGGCTTTTTCTCTTTGTGGGAGTCTGGTCTGGGGCTGCCTCTGTGATCCAGTGTCTGGCATCACTGGAAGTGAGACCCATGACAGCCTGGCTTGTCCAACCTCAGTTTGAATTTCTTTGTCTTTTTTGAATTTCACTCATGCCTTAATGACACTTTTTTTTTTGAAAAAAGAAGAAAGCTAATTGCATTGGTTTCTCCAAGAGGCATCACTTTAAACAATCCATCCTGACTGTGAAAACAAATACATGCTTGACTTATTTCATTTATTTTTCCCCCAAACTTAAATGAGGATAAAGCCATTCTGGATAAGAAGACATGTGTGTGTCTTTGTCACATCTTTTATCATCAAGACTGCTTTCCCAAATAATACAACTTGTGATAAATGTGAACATTAATTACAGTTAACAAAGAAATGTCATGTGATGTGTTCATGGGGGAAAAGGAAAAAAAAAGCTCAGACAATCAATAAGATTACATCTTTCTCCCAGCTTCAAGTCAAAGTGCAAAAGTCAGAAATCAAATACCATCAGTTATCAAATTATGTTAATGATTCTAATGCAAGCTTCTGCTATTTGCTCAAGAGTGTGTTGCTGTAATGGTAACTAATACAACGAGAGAAGCTGATTGCCATGAATTAATTAGAGCTGACGGCTGGAGTTTCCTTCTATTTATTTATTTAAATATTGACAATCTTTTTAGAACCAAGTTTTCTTTTCTTTTTCTTTTTTTTCTCTCTCCACTGTGGTCCCTTTCTTCCTTCTCCAAATCATCAGCCAGCTGCAGAGACAGAAGAGAATTGCTTCCTCATAGTGCAGGTAGCTCTCATGAGCCCTTGGTTTTTTGACCCAAACTAACAACAAATTCATCTGAAGTAGAGGATAGACTTGAAGATCCATCCGCAGGAACAGGGACTGAGGGCAGGTCCCTTAGGAGACCCACCCTGGTCTCATGCAGCCTTCCCTTTCCTTTCCAGCCCTGAGGCTCTTCTCCACAAGAGGCTTCTTCACCCACCTGTCCTGTGCCTTCCCCTTGGGCTTGAAGGCACATGCCCTGGTGGCATCCTGTAGTGATGGGAGGCGAGGCCCAAGGGAGAGCAATCTCAGGGTTGTTCACAAAGGGAGTTGAGGATTCTCAGTACCTGTAACATAGACTCCCACCTGGGAAATAGGCTTCAGTTTGCAAGTACACTTGGCTTGTGGAGTGCTTACCCTGGTCGGGTGGTTAGAGGATTAGAGGAGCCAGAATGGGACTGTGTGACGTGCATGGCCCAGGGTGGATGTTCTGGTTGCCTGAGTCCAACAGTAGCTCTGGGCATGCGTAGTCTTTGTAGTAAGGTGTCTGAGTGTCTCCATATAGAGTGCTTGGAAGTTTCCCTTAGGTTTTCCTCTTGATTTTTGTTTGCTTTTTTATTCCTTCACCAGTGTGTATTGAGGTCCTTACTGTGCCAAGTTCTGAAGACTCAAAGTTCTCTCCAAGGTTTTTTTTTTTCTCTGCATTCAAGGGCCTCATGGACTTTTCAAACTGTAATTCATTGATAAATATGAAATTGAGATCAGTTCCAAGTCTCTGACGTCACAGGTCTGTCTTACATCCTGTCGTCCATGTGTTTTATTCTTCCTCAGGACAGCAAACGTATGGCAGATGCTGTGACAGACCAGCGAGGAGTGCAGGCTCGAGGCTTAGGAGAGGAGAATGGCTCCTGTTCTCCCCACAGCTTTTCAGAAAGGTGCTTTCCTGGCCCTTTCCCAACTCCCCCTTTACTGGCAGAAAACTGAGCTCACTGCGTACAGAGGAGCTGCAGATGGAGGGGAGAAGATGGCAGGGCACAAGAGCGCTGTCAGATGCCTTCCGTGGCTGTGACGCAATGGCGAGGAGCACCTTGGGGGTCTCTGTACGAGCTGCTCCTTCCAGGCTTCCCCCGGCTGCCCCAGAAAGGCTTCTTCCTGGAAAATGAACTGTGTTAAAATCAACACATCTTATGCTCATGTTCAGTTCCCTCTTTCCGTTCAACTCCTGGGGAACGTTTCCTGGCATTTCACTAAGGAGAGAAGGGTTTGGTCATAACCAAATGGGAGTTGACGGGGTCTTGTGTTTTTAAAGCACTGATCGTGACGTCTGTGTAGGTGGGCACAGGTCAGCTTTGGAGCCTTGGGTTGTGCATGTCAGGAGGCACATCCGACTGTTGGATTTCCTTGGCTGGCTAAATTGGTACATTAGGGCAAAAGCGATTTGCACATTTGCATAGTTGATTTCATTACCATCGCCATTATTGATGCCTAGCTCCTCTGAAAGAAAAGGAGCCATAAAAGCAAATAAAATCACTTTGCGATTCCATTATTGGATAAATTGCCACATTACGGCCTGCGTTTTAGGGCTAAAGCCATTCCCCGCATTTGCATAGTTTATTTCATTATCATTATTAATAACAACAACAATAATAATGATGATGACTAGGATCCTTGAATGAAAAGCACTAGACAAATGCCTGAGCCTGGAGACGGCTTTATAGACTTGCTGCCAGCACAGGGAGTCCCTTTATCTGCTGCCGGAAGGCGGCCTCACCGTCCCATGGGCCAGAATCATTTAACACACTCCACGTTAACACAGTCTGTGACTGCAGTGAAAGAGGGGCCTGCCAGCTGTTGTGACTACTAAAAGAAGTAGGTGGGGAGTCCTGCTCAGCCCTTTGGCTTGCCCTGTCGCTGTAGAGATGGTACCTAAGTTTACCAGGCCTCAGTTTCTTTACACGTGAAAAGGGATGGAGTCGATTGCTGTGCTGTGTGTGCTGAAGAGCAGAGGATAATGGGGCCTGGGAATGGGTTCTGTAGACCAGAAAGTGACTCCATTCTAGAATTGGATCCCTACTGTACCGAACCTGGAAGTGAGAACCGGGCTGCTGTGGGATAGAAACGAGCTGCACCTGTATTAGTTTGTCTCTTGGCTGGGAGAATTTTCCAAAGTCTTCCTTAAGCTTCTAAGGTATTGCCCTCTAGGATGAGTGGGGGGAGAGCGAGCAGAGTGGGAAGTCCTGGTTTATAGTTAGCAATCTTGGATATTTACAGATTGCTTACTTTGGTAACAAACATCCCCCAGGGTCATGTAGCAGCTGTAATACTGCTCCTTCTTATTCAGCGATTTGCCGGTTGTGTCTGTCTCTTGTCCTTGGCGGTAGAGCCAAGAGATATGCAGTCTTTTGTGTATTAATTCTGAGTTCTGATAGGAGAAGGAAGGTCCATTGGTGGCCGGCTATGGTCTGCTAGAGAATTTTCCCCCTGGTTTTGTTTTTATTATTTTATTTTATTTCTGCTGCACCAGGGGCTCCAAAAAAATGAATGTGTCAGTAAAGGATTTGACAGTATGTTACGACAGTCATCAATCCACTGAGCCCTGTAGCCATAAATAAGCTTCATACGCTGCCACACTAAAGAGGACAGTTTTTCTTCTCCAGGACATTGAAAATGTCACAGCGAGGGAATTGTTTGTCCCCGTCTCCACGGCAACGCCACCAGCACTTATCATTAACTTTCACACCAAGATTTTAATCAGCGCTCTTTGCGGCCTGAGACCAAGGCAACATCAGCCCAAATTTTCAAAGCCGTTATTCTAATTATGACGAGAAAGCCATAGATTGATGGGCTGAGTTTTCTGCAAGGACTGGTGGCAGTTAATTCTTGTGACCCGCGTGGCTCGGCGAGTCTCTCTTAGAGATGGAGTCTTGAAAGTTCGATTATTAGTGACAGCTTGTAAGTGAGAGGAGCCTTATCTCTCCAGAGAGTGTTGATAACTTGAGACAAGGTTTAACTAGGAAGTAGTGAGACACTGGCGGGGAGGGAGAGCGGGGGAGAAAGGAGAGGGGCTACACACTCTATCTGCAGCTGCACCCAGCGTAATGAGAAAATACAGACAGGCACAATTTCACAAGTTGTAAATTCTAGTAGCCTTCAGTTGTAAATTCTGGTGGAGGCTGCTTCACTCAGCTATCTGATAATGTGTGAAAATATTTGTCCCTTTGCTTCCTCTCACCGGTAAGCACAGTGTTCCAGAAAATGCAGGTGTTTTTGTTTTGCTATTGTGGGGTTTTTCCCTGCTTTTTTTTTTCCCCTTTGGTCTGGGAATCTCTAACAAAAACAACAAAAAAATGATTATTTGCAATTGATCTCAAGTGTGAGTCAATTTTGTTAAACATTCCTTACTGGCTTAGCGCCCTTCTCACCCCCAACCCCCAACTTTTTCTGAATTCAGTGCAATTTCCAGAGTGGTTGGGTTCCGGATGAGAGGAAGCTGGGTGGCTTCCAGCTCCGTGCCTTCCTGTTTCTGGTTGTGTCTCATGTTTTCTGCCTTCCTGGTGTCTTCCTGGGTGTCTGCACTTTCTCGAACACACACAGACAGTAGTTGTCCTGTTGTGACAGCACCTTCTCCCAGGTTGCTCCTGGCATGTCTGACCAGCTGGATGCCCGAGACACCCCTCTGAGCCGTTATTTCTGCCAGGGTCAGGATGGCAGGGATGATCCCTGTGCTAGCTCTGCCCCTACTCCCATAGCTGGAAGTTTCTGTGATTTCCTTGTTCAAGGACACTCCAGAAAGTTGGTGGGGCAAAAAAAAAAAAAAAAAAAAAAAGAAAGGAATTAAGTTATTTTTGTACAAAAATTTATGAAATCTATAACTAGGGTAAATTTCAAAAAAAATTGTGTAAATGTGATTATGTGATTGCTAAGCCTATGTGTGGCTTCCAAAATGTTTCACACCGTAGTCAATGGACCTCTCCGTTGGGTTTTCCCATCAGCTTCATGAAGTCTTGCCCTGGTGGTCTCTGGCCTCTTCCTAAGTGCAGGTGGAGGAAGGCAGGGTGGTGAACTTGACAGGCCTCCCAGGTGCCCCAAGGCTGCTTCTAACCCGTGCTGCAGGTACCACTCAGAGTAGAAAATAGAAATTAAATTCGTCTTATTTCATGTGCACAGCAGGGTAAAACAATGACGTGTGCAGGAGCCTCATGAGCTGTATGTGTTCTTGTAGTTTGTCTTCTCTTCCAGGACAAGATGAGATGCATTCACATCTGAAGCCGTTGCCTTCTTTCAAGCCATTTCTACCCATTCAAAACAGGCAGGGTGCTCTCCAAGGCTTATCTTTCTCCTGGGAAACACGGAGGCACAGAGATGTGAATGCCTTGCTTGTGGCCACACAGCCAGTGAGAGGCCCAACCACATACAGGATGCTGTCTCCCCGAGGCCCAGCATGCAGCTCCCTGACCACACTGCTTACCATATTAATAGGCTGGGATTAACAGGAGGAAAAAAAAAACCAAACCCAATTAGTTTCTGTTGCAGCCCTTTTACAATCCTGTCTTGTTTCCCCGTGTGTTTATATGTATGTTTTAATAGCATTCCCTGCCTTTTATGCTGAGGTTGCTCGAGGTATGTTTATAATGGTGGTGTAATTATAATCATAAAATACAAATCCGTCCGAGGAGCCTGCTCATTACTGGCTGTCCAGGTAAAGCAAACAGATTGGGTGTTGATGCCAGAGCCAAGCAGCTTCTTTTTAGCCTGATGCTTCCTGGAAACAGAGGGAACCCTCCTCCCCCAGCCAGGGAACCCCTGTGCTGAGAATACCCTGGCGCTTGGCAGGGCAAGGTTGAGCAGGTGCTGGAGATACCCTGTACCAGGACACTGCCGCATCACCACATCAGTGTACCTTTCTCATCCTCTTTTTCCCCAGGGTTGAGGGAAAGCCCTTCTGGCTGCCGAGCTGCTGCTGTGAAGTTCTTGTCTTGAATATATGTGGATATTCTCAGTCCTGGACACCAGAGTTCGTAGTGTATACAAAAGTGTGTGTGTGGGGGGGTGGATTTTTGTTATGAACAGAGCCGTAGAAGAGAGTATGTGTGTGTGTGTGTGTGTGTATTTGTGTGTGTGTTTTAAACGCCTGTCTGTCCTTGTTAATTAGAAGTGCACATATTGGGAAATTAACTATGAAATACTAAAAATGATAAATTATTCCTTATTTGAAAGTATAAATTAAAGGTTTAGTGTATATAAAATTTGTCATGTTTAATTGCAAGTTCAATTAAAATTCAGGGTAATGATGATTTATACAGGTTTCTGTGTAATTTGATATTCATTAGCTTAGCCAGACACATGCTGATATTAGCTCGTTAATTATGTTTCCTTTTGTTGAAAGCAGCCTTGTGAAAGCAATCTGCTCAAAGTTTTCTAAACTCATTCTGCTAAATGAATATTTGGCAGCTGTTCATGTTATTGAGATGGTCACTGTGGTTTCATTTCGCTCATAAGCCGCATCAATCATACCTTCTCTGTGACAAACAAGGGTTTCTCATTACAAACCCATTTATGAAGGTTACGGCTGACATTAAAGAGTGATTGCGTGGTGCTCTAACTGCTGCTCCGTACGGACGTGGGTCCGAAGCTGCGGGAGCACCCACATCTCCCACCTGGGCACACCGTTTAAAACACGGCCAAGGGAGGACAGGCCCCATTTTTGTCTTCTTTGATTGGCTCCAACTTGAGAAGCGGATCCTGGACCTCCAAGGAAGGACCTTGAAAAGAACATAGTCTAGCATTTCACCTGGGAGCTCTCTAGGGTCAGGGTTGTGGAGGTTCTGAGAAGCCAAAGGACATAGAGGAAGGCATGTCCCCGAGCGGGCCAGGAGAGCTGACCTCTTAGGCCGGTGGGAGAGGAAATGCTGGGCTCAGTGGAATCATCGTCAGGGTAAACGTTTATGTCACAGTCCTGGGCTGCATTTTTATCACTGAACAAGGCTCACAGTGAAGGCATGGGGAGGTGACCAGTTTGTCCAGAGCCAGTTACCAGTGAGGGACTCGAGGCTCTGGGTTTCCTGCAGACCCCACTGCACTGTAAGACCCCTGAAAAGAAAGGCACTGGTGTCCAGTTTTGTTTGTCCCCCAGCTTGTAGGATGGAGCTAGCCCGTGTGAATGGAGGGGATGTTGACTGTGCTGTCCTATATTTTAGCTTCCAGCTATTTGTGTTTCCATGAGTTGGCAGTCTGGTGTGCGATGATAAAATGCAACACTATGATAAAATGCAAAAAATTCCTTCTGAGGAATTGGCGTTTTGAATCTCTACCACTGTAGATATGTACTTGTGCATTTTCAGGCAGAAAGAGTGTATGGATTCTGTTGGGCTTGCATGTTTGTGAGTCATCTTTCTGGGCCCTGGGTCTGGGTTTGAGGCCACTGTTTGTCTAGGGCTGTGGCCCCTTCAAGCCCCCACCTCCCTCTTTCTCCAGCCGGGACGCTGTGATTCTCCTGGCCACAGGCTCCCTCTGACATGAGTGAAGGACTCTGAGGCAGAGAGCATGACACGGCCACGGAGTGGAGGAGCCCCTGAGCCACTGTGTGGAGGACTGCCTGCTGAGTGTCTGATTGGACTTCTGCCTGAGCACGAAGCAAACATCTATTTTGTTAAGTTCCTGAAATTTCAGGGCTCATCACAGTCATTCATTTCTTCATTCACTCTACAAATGTTGAACATTTCACTTGGGCCAGATCTTGAGAATGTGAGGGTGCCATTCATGATTTTTAGGGAGTACAACCATATTCTAAGGAAGATACTCAAAGAGAAATTATATTTTATCTGTTTTTCGTTATGGAGGGGAGTAGGTAGGGAGAGGGAGGAAGCTGGAGAGGGAAAAGAAAAAAGAGAAGGTGTGTGAGTTAGCTCCCATCTGCTGGTTCACTTTCCACAGCATGTTAAGGTCCAGCAGACATGGAAGACAAGGCAAGTCTCCAGTGTGGAGTGGCAGCATCTCAATGACTTTAGCCATCTCATTGTATTTCACAGTCTGTAATGCAGGAAGTTAGATTCTGTAGTCATAGGAATTTCTGAAACCATGTGACCCATTGTAGGACAGGCATCCTGACCACTAGGCCAAACACCTGCCCCAGGTGAAAAGGCTTCATCGTAGGTACTGTTGACGAGAAGAGAATCCAATGAGGGGATTATTTCTCTGAAACGTCCAGTGAAAAGGCATATTTAAACTTTTACATGGCAGTAGAATCATCTGTTCCCAAAGAAATCCTACATGAGGATACTATCTTCATCACACAGAGAAGACTGAGGAATTTAAAGTAAGGATGTGAGCTCGAGTTCCAGGAGCTTCCTGTGAGTCCTGTCGGCTCCGTCGAGGCGCCCTGCTTCCTTAGGCACTGTGGTCCCAACTCCCAGCCCAGAAAGAGAGACTCGAGCCTGGAGATGGCTGTTATTTCCCTGGAATGTCTGGTCTTCCTATAGGAGGAGGTACCTGCTGGCTCTTTGTTTTGCTAGAATGCTTGTCTGTGATCCGTGAAAGTTTGATGGATCTTAGAAGGATTGTTCATTCTAGGACTAGTCTTTCTTTGACCATCAGTAGCTGTTTGACCTTGGACATGTTTCTTAACCATCTGTAAAACAGAAAGGATAAGAGTCTCTATCTCCCAGGATTGTTAGGAGAGTGAAGCAAGGTGAAAGATTGCCATAAGCTGCCACACGAAGAGCGTTCAACAAAGTTGGCTTTCCCCAACTTGTAGGTTAGAAAATACATGCCCCGTTCAATTTATGAGCACTTTTTTTTTTTGTAAAGAAAGATTTATTTATTTATTTTCATTTGAAAGACAAATTTACAGAAAGAAGAAGAGATAAAGATCTTCCATCCACTTATTCACCCCCCAAAATGTCCACTATGGTATGAGATGAGCCTATCTGAAGCCAGGAACCAGCAGCTTCTTCCAGGTCTCCAATGTAGTTGCATGGCTCCAGGGTTTTGGGCAGTCCTCAACTGCTTCCCCAAGCCACAAGCAGGGAGTTGGATGGGAAGTAGAGCAGCTGAGACAGGAATTGATGCCCATTGGAGATGCTGACAGGTTCAGGTGGAGAGTTAGTCAGTTGAGCCATTGCATGTGGGCCCAATTTCTGAGCACTTATACATTTTAAATGAGCAAGCGCAGAGATGCAAGAAATGACTCTGTCTTTAGGGAATGAAGACTCAGGATGAAACTCATATGGTTAATTTGCGACTTCCTGTTTTCTTCTTGGTTCTACACTATTGGCTGCTCTAAAGATTATTTAATTTCATCTGCTTGAAAGGCACAAAGAGAGAGAGAAGGGGAGAGAATGTATCTTCCATTAGTGAATCCTTCTGTAAGTGCCTGCAATGGCCAGGCCAAGTTGAAGGCAGAATCCTGGAACTCCATCTGGGTCCCCTCATTGGGAGCAGGCAGGGGCTTGAGCACCTGTGCCAACACATGCTTCCTCCTAGGATGCATTGTAAGGAAGCTGGATCAGAGGCTGAGTTGCTAGGATTGGAATCAGCACTTGGATATGAGATGTGAGCATGTGAGGCGGTGGCTTAACCTGCTGAGTCACATGCCTACCATGCCAGTCCCATTCTCGTGATGATTTTTGAAACTTCACAGGGGTTGGGATCTATGCTTATTGTATTTATGGAAAAGTACATCATAATCTAGGCAACCAAATAGTGTCTGTTTATTTTTACTTCGATTATATTTGAAAAAATGATTGATTTGAAATCAGAGTGACCTCTGGGAGGAGATAGCAGGGAGGAAGGAAAGAAAGAGGGAAAAGGAGTTTATTCCCAAAATAGCTGCCACTGCTGGGACTGGGGTAGGCCAAAGCCAGAAGCCCGTGACTGCATCTTGATATCCCATGTAGGTGGCGAGGGACAAGGCACCTGAGCTATCTTCCACTCCTTTTCCAGCAGGTAGCTGGGTTGGAAGTAGAGTAGCCAGGACTTGAATCGGACCTCTGATATGGGATGTTGGCATTGTATGCAGCAGCTTAAACCCATGTGACACCAATGCTGGCTCCTTGCTAGTGCTTTTAGTTCAGCTCTTAGTCCTTATGGACCTGGACAATGAAACTTGGCACTTTTTTTGGGCTTAATTTCACCACCTGATGTCTTATCAATGTGTTTTGTCAGTGTGGAAAGCCCTCTGGTGGTGAAAGTATTCCTTTGTGACTCTTTCATATCAGTGAAGCCAAATCAAGTTCCTGCTAATGAGTTGGGTTCAAACTCTATGCTTCTCCTTTGCTGCTTTCTTTCTTTTGTTTGTTTGTTTGTTTGTTTTTGGTTAAAAGTGGAAAACAAATTTTCCCCTTGGAATTAATCTTCTCTACTATAGTTCTAAAACAACTGGTGCAAAATACTAAGAGGTTGATGTGCCTTTATCCAAATGAAAGCAAATGGGTGATGTTTTTAGTGTTTCTAGGGTTTAAATGCTGTTTTCTCATTTATGCCTGTCACCTCAGGAATGGAATTTGTTATTGCACACTATGCTGTGATAATAATAGATACAAGTGCATGCTGTGTTAAAGCTGGAAGGTGGGAAGTTGAAAGGTTATCCTCTTGTGTTCTTACAAAGGAAAATCCAGGGTCAATGAAGAGATATTGCTTGCTCAAGATGTCATCTGCAAAGAGCAGAGCCCTGGGTAGAAGCTGGACCTCCTGTGTGCGCGTGTGTGTGTGTGTGCACATGTATGTGTGTGTATGTGTGGTTCCTGTACTCTTTCAACCACAGGACTGGAGGGGCATCAGAGCCAGATCAAGCCTGAGGATGCCTGGTCTCCCTACTGGCTCTGTGAGTCTCAGCCACAGGCTCTGATTGCGCTGTGGTGATGGAACCCTTTCAGTGTTGCTGGATTGCTCTGCCTCTTGTTAGGAGTGAGACAGAGTGCCGGTCTTTCCTCGTTGAGTGTCGAGGCTCACTTGGTTGTGTCAGCTGGCGGGATCTGGCATGAGTGATCACCCTCGGTATATCCTTGCCATTAAGCAGCATTTCTTGGGAAGGATGTGCATTAATCTTGCCTGTGTGCTGGCCGCTGCAACTCATCATCAAGATGAATGACTGATGGGTGACCTATGTCTGGTGTCCTACGAGGGCGGATACCTTGGAGATGCAGAAACATCTGTTCTGCTCTGAAATTGGCAAGAAGAGCTGGCTTGTCTTGACTTTGCCTGATGCTATTGCCTGGGCTTACATTATTTTTCTTTGTTGCATTCTTTAGCTATGCCTGGTGTAGACTGGGCCCAAAGCCTGTTTCTCATGTACCCCATAAAAGGAGTTGAAGGAAATACAGGAGAACTTCGGAAAGTTCATGGGAAATGGAATTAAGACATAAGGTGTTTTTTTTCTTTTTTAAATTTTTGATTAGTGTTTTTGGTGCACAATCTTTAAATCTATGACTGGTGTTTTTACAATAGTAATTTCCTGTGAGCATTCTAAAGACTCCCTGTGTTTTCCATCCAAGTTCCTCAGTCCAGACAGTTCTACCTGGGAGAATGAAGAATCCAAGATTGCAAAAAAGCTAGAAATTCAGGCACTGTCCCTAATCTTGTGGTGCTCTTGGGTGCTATTGGGATGGATGCAGGTGCATTTCCTTGTGTGTTTTGGTATAATTTTTGCTGGTCATCTTCACAAGAGCAATGTTGATCTGTGATGCTGTGTGAATCAGACTGCATTGATGAGAAAGCAAACAATTCGATAACATGGAAATTTCATTCATGTGTCTTGGCTTCGTTTGTGAGGTGTCCTTACTGGGAGGCCCCCCAATGCGACAGGTGGAGAAACTAAAACATGATCCCTGCCTTCGAAGGGATTCTAACTGACTTCCTTCTCTGAGTGGTTTCTGAGTTCTCACTGTATGCCCAGAATCCTTCTGGCATCTTGAGCTAAAGAACTCCACGCTGTCGGCAGCAGAAGCTGTTGGGGACCGCCTCCTCTCCCTTCACCACTGCCATTTCCATGCATACTGCCCCATCTCGGACCACTAGCAGCTGTATTTTTGCCTGAGATCGCTCCCTGGAACCCCACTGCCGGTGGGAGGGTAAATTAGCAAGGCCATGGAAGGAATGACTTGGGAGAAGCTACACCTATATGTGCCTGATTGGAGTTGGTGGATCAGTACCTTAGTTGTTGCATGAGAATAACTCAAGCATATTCTCTTTCATTGTTCTCCAGCTGCAGTGAGCTCCAACTGCCCACAGCAGTGACTGGGCTTAATGATACATCATGTACTGTGTGACTCACTTCCTCCCCTGCTCAGCCTTCCTTCCAGTCCTCAGATCACTTTCCTGAAAGTCTTTTTACTCAAATCCTCACTTTGTAATCTGTTTCTGGAGAAACCCCAGCGTACATGTCTTTAATGGCCTACACATTCATGTGAAAGGCATCTGGTCCTGTTGCATGCCACTCAAGGTATTCAGAATGCTCAGATAAAAAGCAAGAGTCCACGGGGACTGTGTTGTGGCATGCTGAGTTAAACAGCTGCCTATCATATCATCATCCCATAGCCAGTGTTGATTCAATTCCAAGCTGCTCTGCTTCCCCTCCAGCTTCCCATTAAGGCATCTGGGAATGCTAAAATGATGTCCCAAGTACTTGGGCTCCTACTACCCTTGTGGGAGACAAGTTGCTGCTTCCTGGCTTCAGCCTGTCCCAGACCTGACTTTTGTGGCCATTTGAGAAGTGAATCAGCAGATGGAAGCAAGTGAGTTCTGTCTCTCTGTCTCTCTGCCTTAAAAAAAATACTTAAGTCAGGGATATAGTCTCACTAGGAGATCTTAAAAATCATCTTGAAAGAAGTCACTTTTGAAGGAGGATTTTATATATTGGGTAAGGCTTTTTATTAAGAAACCATAAAAGAAATAGACATCCCAGGCTAAGAGAACAGCTTGGGTTGAGATGCAGAGGTAGAAAGAGTGGCCTATGTAGAAAATGTGGAAGTGTATGAATAGCTGTGGATCAGCACACTGTGAGTATCTGAATGTACTTAGAGGCAAACAGTGCATCTGAAGTGGAGTTGAAAGTGTGATGCAGCTTTTATATGAACCAGTGCATGTCATATTGAACCTGGTGTTACCAGTATGTCTAGGAGCACAGGGACATGTGAAAGTATTGGAAATATCTGGTGATTTTCATCTGTGTTCTCTCTGGCCATCAGTTCTGGGAGAATCTAGAATGGGATGACAACTCCCAGGACCCTGTGCATGCACACACCATAGCAGCTTGTGGCCCACTTGTAAAACCAAGTGCAAAAGTGGTTATGCAATGGTATTGGCAGGAAGTTCAGTGCTTGATGGTGGAGATTGCCAAGAACATGAGACTCTTGCTGGCTGAGCACACTGAAGTCCTCAGCTGGCACAATGGAAGCTGCAGGGGATATAGCCCCCATCTGGATGGAATCTCTCTTGTCCAGGGCCTCATCCCGAGGTCGCCTCATTTCCAAAGTTGTTGCCTCCTGCCTTGTAAGATCTAATGTGCCATGAGAGAGGCTACAAGTGACTTAACAAAAAACTGCCTTCATGCCACCAGAGCTGCTTGTCACACGCCCGGACAGTCTGCTCTGCTTCTGTGAATCTTGGAAGCAAGTTGGGATGAATTTTAGCATACAGTGAATGGAAGTAACCCATGGATTGTAACTAATGGCGACAGCTTCGTGGAAACCACCTGAGAATGAGGCACCTACTAAGAGAGTTCCCCATCTCCAGGTACAAACACATGGCGGTGATCACTCTGAGCAGGACTCTGTCAGCTTTCTTGAAAATACAATGTATGATTGGTTAATAGTTTTTAAGTTCTTTATAGAAAGAAATTGAACGGTGTAGAAAATTCTATCATCTAATATGTTGTCTATGGATCTCATTAGCCTTTTTAGCCTAGGGGTTAGGCAAGGAGTCAGGCTGTATTTTGAAGATTGAGTGCTGCATACACTTTTTGTCAGGAGGCTTGTTGACCTTTTATGTTAAGTTGCTTCTTTGCGAGCCTTTCTGTGTTACAGCTCTCGTCTCCATGGCATTTACATAGAGCTAGCAACAGTTTGTCCAGTAGAGGCCTTAGTGGGGCTTGTGATGTCTTGACCAGGCTGTAGAAGTGGGCTTAGAGTGCCTGCTCTCAGGCTGTGAATGGGGAGAGGCCCTTCCAGGCAGATTGCAGAGGGTGCAAGAATTGGGGCCAGAAACAGTGGTAATATGTATGGCCCCTTCCCTGACTTACAAGGGCAGAGGCAGCTGCAGTATGCTGTGAAACCCGTGTAAAATATCCCCCGTCCTGCCCGATGCTAGGTAGTGTGGGTTTTAGCATCAAGAGATGCTGCGGTGGGCAACTCAGGAGAACATGGCCCAGTGCTGGTCTTGCCTCTCTGCTATCCACTGACCATGCTGCTGGCTGCCCAGGACCCTTGCCCTCCACAGGGAGATGCCTTCCTGAATCAGGCAGGTATTGGTGGGAACAGATCAAGGCTGAGCCTGATCATTGTCAGGCCTGGGCTAGGTTCTAAGACTGAGTTAGGCTTGAGTTCAGACCTGGGGGCCACATTGGTGCTCATAGTAAGACAGGAAATTATAAAAGTTGTATGTATGGGAGTCACTGGGGGAAAACCACACTAGAAGGAGGAGAAGGTTGACTTTGGGCAAGTGAACCTTTGTCAGCTTCAGTTTCTTTGCCAGGAAGCATGGAATGATGGTACAGATGTCCTGGATTTCTGTTGGTAGTGGAGGAGATAGTGGGAATGGAGCCCTCAGAGTGGTGCCTAGTGCCTGGAAAGTGCTGGCTAAATGGTAAGACTTAGTTAGCTGTAGAAGGTATAAATTCTGGGATTTGAACCCAAGCAGTGTGGTGTCAGAACTGTGGCCTTGACACAGTCCTTTCTGACACCCTCTGAGGCAAATGGGCCAAAGTGAGCTGAGGGACCTGGGGAAACATGCCTGATGGAGAAGAGTGGCTTTGATCTTGAGGGATGGAAAGCATAGTGTACTTGAATTTGAATTGAATAGGCCCTCACAGGAACCTACATTATTCTTGCCTTCCCATACCTGTTTTGTTTATAAACACTGGCACCTGTTCTGAACTTGGGCACTGTACCTAAACAAAATAGACGTGGGAAGACATTCTCTCCCAAAGGAGCTGAGAGTTGCGAGGGGCAGTGAAGACAATGACGCAGTGAGTATAGAATATCCTGTAGAGTGAAAGTTGGAAATCACACCTGCTTGAGAGATTTCTGAGTGCTAGGCATGGCTCCACATGCTTTGCACATCTCGTTTAATCTTCACAAGGAAGGACTCTAGGAATCAGGTACTTCTATGATGTCTCTTTCAGAAACAGTGGACCTGTTGGTTGAGGTCAGAGAAGAGACAAAGCTGGGATTCAGATACGGAGCAGCCTGGCCCCTGATTCCTAGGTCATAATCCCTTACTGGATGGGACCTTCACATACAGTGCTGCATAGCCCCCAAACTGGAATTGGCTGAAAAGTAAGAGGACAGTGCAAACCCTGGTCCCAGCTTCTCCGCTCACACTGGTCCTTGCAGTTCTTTGCAAAGTTGTGTGTTTTGTTTGTTTGTTTAGTGGCATTGGTTATTTGATCTCAGATATTTCATTCACTTTGCTCGCATGCCTGGCTGTGGGAGCTGCACAGATCCTGCTCACTCCTTCACTCTTTGCCAGCCGTGTGTGAGGCCAAGCTGAGGATGAGCTTAGTACTTGGGGCTAGAGATCTCAGTGCTTTGTTTCAGTCCTGCTTGTTCTTCTGAGATGCAGAGGTCCTTCTGCATGTAAGAGTGGCAGGAAGCTTTTAGAACCATGGATCCCTAGTGAGGTGGTTCTTAGAGCCCATTGCATGAAACCTGAATGTGACCCTCTCAGAAGGAAACTTTGTGTAGTCCTAACGGCTGCTGCAGTCTTGTCGTGAAAGGGAGAAATCGTGCTTGCATTTGCTATGGAGATGTCTGTGAGAGCGCTCACATTTCTTCTATCCCCAGCAGTGCCACCTAAAGAAGGCCCAGGGAGCGGGCCTGTGGCTGTGGAGGAATAGCATGATGTGCTCTGTATCCTTGAGACACTTCCCTGTCACATCCAAGAAGGCGGCCTGTTAAACATTTGTCTTCCAAAATCACATTGTGCCTTAGTTACAAATAATCACCTCTCGCTCCCTTTCACCTTTCTTCTCTTCACTTCCCTCTCTGGGAGTCAGTATCACCTTGACCTCATCCCTTGGGTTGGCCCAAGTCCAGTTGGTGGGTTTTCTGCTTGCAGCTGTGTACTGAAGCTCTTACTTTCTAGCCGGGTTGAATCTGGGTGTGTCCTCCTGTGCTGCGTGGGATCATCCCTGTGTTTCCAGTGTTCAGGCCTGTTAGACACTTTGTTTTAGAACATCTCCCTCTGTTCAATGCTGGCTCTGTAGGCTTTTGGAACATGTTGCACCCAAAAGTCCCTCTGTAGCCAAACAGATTATATGGCATCCTTACCTTCTCCAGATTTGAGATTACTTAGAAAACCTTTTGTTCATTTATGGCAAGTTTGACTTTTACAAATTTTTTTAAACTGCAATTTAAAAATGGTCAGATTTTGATTTACAGTGTAATTTTCAAGGCAATCCTTTTGGGAAAAATTAAATTTAAAAAATGTCATGATGATATGATATTAGTACAAAAAGAACAGATTCAACGTAGTTCATAGATACCTAGGACACAGTGTAATGACTCTCAAAGGAAACCTGAATGGGAGAAACAAAGCTGGAGGCATCACAGGGCATATCACAGAGCTGTTACAGCCAACCAGCATGGCACTCGCATCAAACCAGACATATAGAACAAGGGACCAGAAGGAAAACCTCAGAAATGGAACCACACAACTACAGTCAACTTGCCTTTGACAAAGGAGCTAAGAAGCACTGGAAAATTGCATGTATGTAGAAAAAAGTGTGAAATAACACCTTGTTCACAGCACAGATCAACTCAAAATCAAAGTTCCAAGTAGGATCTTTTTAGTGAGTGCTTCATATGCACATTTTAATGACCATGATGTGGGAATGATGGGAGAAGCTGATGTGCAGAAAGCCAGGTGTTTTACACAGAAGTGAAGGCCAGAGGTCACCCAGCCCGTAATGTCAGTCCCAGAACAGAATTGGCAGGCATGTGGAGTTCATCTGCTGCCAAGTCCATGCTGAAATCTCTCCAAACCAGCCTTCACCTGTGTTCAGATGGAAGTCTGATGTGTCTAGAAATGGTTGATTTGTACCCAGGGTCTGTACTCCAGCCTAACCCCTCCCACTTCTGGACTTGGATTTTGAAGCAAAGTCTGAATATGCTGAAGAAATAGCATAGCAAATGAACCACAGCTCAGCCTGAGCTTTGAAATGGGCCACTTGGGATGTCTGTGTCCCACAAAGTGCTGTCCCTTGTGGCTGGAGCTGTGGGTGTAATCCCAACCCCCTGAGAGGTCATGAGACTGGCCATCTTGTTCCTTCAGGGTAGCTTCCTGGGGAAGAGGCAGCTCTTCTTTTGTGTGTATTCTGTCTAATGCCTCTCACATCTAATAACTTTAAAGCCAATCAAATTAATAATGTAGGAAGAAACAAATGGAGCCACTCTTTAGATATTTAAACAGGAGTATTTCTGCCACTGTCATGTAAATGTTTAATAGGCTACTAGATTTACTGATCAACAAAAATGCAAAGTTGCTGGAGACCTGGTTCCTTTGTGCTATTTTGAGTCCAGTCGTTACGGCCTGACATCACCTTCCACAAATAGATGCATTTGTTGAGGTCCTCCTTTGTGTTGGGTCATGGCTATTCAGTATTGGGATGTAAGGTAGTGCAACATACAGTTCTTCCTCTTGAAGGATTTGCACTCTGATTGTAGATGTGAATATGTGCATACAATGATGAATGAAAATACAGATGAGTATGTGCCAAAGGTTGGAATGGTTCTCCATGAAACCCTTGATCTAGTCAATCAGGAGAAAATTGGCCAATGGCAAGAGTTAACTACCCTTCGAACAGGAATGCTCGCTGGCTGAAATATCTTCTCCTGAATAGGGCATGTGGCCTCAATCTCACTGCCTGTAGGAGACGATCTAGTGGGATTTTTAGTAGCAATCAAAGGCCTCTACTTGGGCTAGGAAGAAAAGCTGTGTGTTTTTGTGTGTACGTGTGTCCAGGTGTATCTGTACATCCATGAGTTGTTTGTACATCTCACCATAAGACTGAGGACCCTCCAAAGTTACTTAAAACCAAACCAGGACATGTTTAGTTTTCAGGATCTAAAATTCATAGAAGCCCTTGTGAAGATGTTTCTATCACACTGTGTTGACCTATCTGCTTTCACCTTCCTGCCATTTAGTAATGGTCAACTTCTATTCCTTTGCCCCACCCCTAGTTTCTGTCATGTAGACGTGTTTAATGTGCCTTTGAAGTAAACCCTAACATCCTCCAATTTTTTTACGTTTTATCTTTTTATTGTACTATAGTAAGAAGAAGAGTCTCGCCAGTGCCTTTGCTGCATGGGTATTTGCTGCGCAGCCTTTGGCCAATCACCCAGCAACAGGGGAGGGAGCACTCACCTTCATCCCTTCCAGGTTCCACCACATGAGTTTCTCTTCTGGACAAGTTTTCTGGCAGACACCTTGCTTTGTAGGGATAAGAGACGCTGCTGCCAGGTGTCCTAAGTCGTTGTTTCCTTAGCAGTGTCTCTGGCATGGTAGTATGTTTTTGTATTTGTTTTGGCTTTGCCTACCTCTGTGTATCACAGTGGTTACGATGAGCTGGTGTGACAGTTTGGGGCTGTGAATGTACTGATTGGGTCTCTGAGACTAGGAGGAGGTATGGACCTGAACTGGTTTGCTTGATTTCTTTTTCTTGTCTTCTTTTTAATCTGTATAGCTGACCTTGAACTTCTGATACAGAGTTTCATCTTTGTTCTTTATTTGCACTTTAATACAAGATCCCAGCATTGATGGCTATCTTTTCAACTTCAATATCTAATGCTACCTTCTGCTTCCCACTTTGGACAAGAATCTATGGACAGCAGAACCTTCTGCCAGAAGTGTCAGTGAGACCTCCAGATCTTCCTGCACAGTGTCCTAGATGTAGCCGTCACCCTCACTGTATCTGATGGAAGCACTCGTTACCATCTTCAGTTGAGATCTCTGGAGAGATTCTCTCCTCTCTTCCTTCTCTTCTACCTTCTGTATTCTGTTGTGTGCTTTTGGTACAGATGGTGGTGATGATGATGATACATTTTGAAATGGTTGGAATATGTCAAAATAGGCAGGAATCTTGGCATGGATGCGCTCCTTAAACTTTGTGATAACTCAGGCATTCTGGCCCCAAATTTACAGTGAGAACATGGTGGCACAGGAAGAGTCACACAGTAGATAATTTGGGAACTGAGCCTAGAACATAGCCTGTCCCAGGTGAAGTACAATTTTGAGTTCCTCACTCTGCACCTCGTTACATCTTTCGTGGTCATTGAATTTTATTCTTTGTCACTGCAACTTAACTAAATACTGACTGCTTTGGAAAAATTAAAATGACAGTATCCTTAATAAAATCACATTGACAGGGTGTAGATGTCTGCCCTGGGAATATCCTCTGTGTGTGAAACACAAATTCCACTTGTTACAGTCGATGAAGTCCATGGTTCAGTCACTCATGCCCCTAATGGCATCATTCTGCTCAGAGCCGCTGACGGATCCCTCTAAAATCAGAGACTCGATTTAATGACAGGACGTGCCGAAATCAGTGCTATCATAAAAACAGCCAGGGTGGGAGCTCTGAGGGGAGGCACAGTCCTGGAAACTGCTTGGTGGGAGTGGTTCCAAGTTCACGAATCTCAGGCTCTGATTCTCCCCATAATCCTACAAGCACCCAGAACATTGCCCTGCTGCAGTGGCTGCCTGTATGCCCCCTGAGTGTTCTGTGCTGAATGGCCTGCTGCAGGTGCATGGAGGATCCATCCTCTTCGTGGGAAACACACACACACACACACACACACACACACACACACACACACACACACACAGACTTCTTCTTCACAGATATCCTAATATTGCTCATTCAAGAGAACGACCTTCTCTTGAATGAACTCTACGTCTTTGACCCTTTCGTACCCCCTCCTAGTGAAATTCATCCCCAAAGACTCACCGTGGCCTAGGACCAAGATGTAGGCCAAGTGGAAAGACACAAAGTGATTTAATAGAAAAAGGTAATTCCTATTCAAACGGGATGGTCCCTTATTCATTTCCTCGGATTATCATCAAATTTATGTCACCAGCCAAGGAGCTTTATTGAGTTTCACAGAGATATTCCTTTTGCTCTCATTGTCGTTAGTTGGCACGCTGACATTTTCATATGTGTCTCAGCTAATGCCTCAAAATTACTCCATCTACAAATGTAACAATTGAACAGATAATTTTAATAAGATTCAGCTTGACTTCAGACTGCACTCCTTCCTTTCTTTATAGAATGCAAATTGTAACCTGTTTTTAAAGCCGTGCAATGCAGTGAACTTTAATGGGATTTGACAACATCATATTAAGCACAACAACTACGCATAATGTACCGAAAAATTGGACGTGAAATTGGAAACATAGCTGAGAACAAAGTAAATTTACATGGTTTGGTAGTTTGAATGTCTGATATCATATTCTCTCATGCAAGCCCCATAAAAAAGCAAAGGATTTAACAATGGATATCAGCAGAAAGTGCTTTTAAAGTTAAAACTGATGGATGGCTTGTCAAAAAAAATAATTGCATTGGTTGGAAAGTCGGGATGTGTGCTGAGGGGGAGAGAAGGGGATATGCAGAGAGGATGATGGGAAGTGACAGTGGTCTGTCAGGAAGGACTGGCTGCCCAGAGGAGTGTGAAGCCGGAGCTATAAGGTGGCAGAGTAGAACAGGCTGTCAGAGCGGGAAAGTGGCTTTAATACCCTGAAAAGCAAAGGAATCCGCCTGTCAGCTTTGCTCAGCCGTGCTGAAAGAGGAAGAGAACATGGCATAAAGTTAGAGACATTAAACAAGGCGTGGGGGGATGCAGGGAGCCACACTGGAGAGCCCTGGCGGGCTGGGGAGAGGCGTGGGACACATCTCACACGGATTGGGATTGTTTTCTGTTAGAATTTCCCCCTCTTTGTTCCAGGGCCAGTGAATGAAGTCTGAGGAGCTGGGGGTTTCTGCTGGCCTTGTCCCAGAGGCCGCCTGCTGGCCTGGCTCCTCTGCAGCCCTCTCCAAGTCCACCCGGGGTTTCCCAGGGTGTGGTCCTACTCCTCAGAGCTACACCTGCCACTGATCTTTCCTCCTCATCCAGCGTGTGGTCTGTGTCCTCAGAGGCAATGCTCATCTGAATCTTTGTGTCAGAGCGCTTCAAGGCCTGAATGCTCCAGCTGTCCTGCAGAATTCTGATTAAAACGCAATAATCTGATGATTTTTCCATAAATATTTTTTTTGCTCTCTCAGCATTGGGTTTTGAATAATTTATTGTTCTTTCTTAATATACTCCTGGCAGTGAGGTTAATTTGGTCATCATGCAAGGGCCTGCTGGTAATGAATATTTTTATATCAGGCCTCAGAGTGCTTCCTCCATGACATGCATCGTGTCTTTACGATGTAATTGCCCCCGTTGCTAGGCAAGGCCGGAGACTTCTAGAGAGATTGGAGTGTGGTGGATTGACTATATCAAAAATATTTTGTATGTTTGACCTTTTAAAAAACTGTTCTGAGAATCACCAAATTCTTGAACTATGCATGGTCCCAAAAGAATTGTAGAATTGGTTCAGTAGTTTAGAGGTCAAGAATGGGCTGGAGGGTAGGACTTCTTTGCAAAGAAATAATTCTACCAGTTGTGGAAGAAGAGGATAGCAGTGGTGGTGGTGGGGGTGACAGCCAGTGCTGAGCTGAACAGTTCATCACGAAGGGGTAGTCCTCTTAATATTGCCACTGGGCAGTTGCGAAAACAAGGGTTCAGCGGGATATTTGTTTGCTTGCAGCAGGTCACTCAGCTCAGAAGTGCTAAAGGAGGACTCAGACTCAAGTAGTCTGACACCAGGGTCCCCGTGCTATGAGCGTGTGGTCCTGTGGAACACAAAGGTGCTGGGCTGATTCGTGGCTTAACTCTGTCACTCTTGTGTCTGGGACACCGGAGCATTTTGTTGGAGTTAGGTGTCAGCGACAGGCGAGGCTGACAGGCTTACGTGGGGACCAGTGAGTCCAGCGGGGCTTCCCAGAGGGAAACAAGGTAGAAGAGACAAAACCCATCAGGCAGGAGCCGGTTCCCAAACTGAAAACTGAATCCTTGTCCGAGATGTTTATCTCCTGCTCTGATGCGCAGCATTTAGGTCCAGACTGAATAAACCTGCTCACTTCTGGTGTTTGAGGACCTAAGGAGACCTGAGGCTGGTGGGGCGGTGGTGGGGGGCAGGGTGCCCTTCTTTTATTTGATTTCACACACCAGGCTGTCAAGCTGTTCATTATGCGAGTTCATTAGTGGGCTCTTCCCTGGGTGTTTGTGGGTACCTCCTTTGGGCTGCAGGCATGCACCACCCGGCTTTGCACCTGTGTGTGTAGACCTTGTTTATAATGCTGCTTCTCTCTTTTTCTGGGCCTGTGACTTTGCCGTGAAGAAGTAGTGTGGCTTTCTCCTCAGTAGGCTGTGTGTGGTGCCGGAGATTCATTCTTTTCTTTCTCTTTTAAAATATTTATTAATTTACTTGAAAATCATAGTGGCCAAGAAGAAAGGAAGGTAGGTAGGTAGGCAAGTAGACAGGTAAGTAGGTATTGCATCCATTTATTCTTTCTCCAAGTAACTGTAGCGGCTGAGGGAGGGCCGGACTAACACCCAGAGCCAAGGATTCCATCTAGGTCTCCCACAGGGGAGACCCAAGTACTTGTTTCATCTTCCATTGCCTTTCCAGAGGGAGGAGCTAGGAGCTGGGTTGGAATTGGAGCAGCTGGTCCTTGAAGAGGGGGCTGCAATATGGGCTGCTCGTATCAAAGGCAGTGGCTGAAAGTACAGCACCAGTGTTAGGCTCAGCTTTTGTGTTTTTGTGCTGTGAGTCTTTGGCTGTGTTCTGTTTTGATACCAAACAAGAGCTCTCCAGACTAATCAGATTGAGTCAGTTGTTTTCCATGGATTTCTATCCCTGCTCTATCTGCTAGAACTATAGGAATCCCTGGTGTCAGTTTTACCTGTCTTATAATTCATTGCAGAATTGTGTGAGTCTCCACTCTCTGTAGAGATGCCTACCTACTGCCTCAGATATTGGACTTGGTGCATTTCATGGTGGCATTCAGAACTAGAAAGACCTGCTGCCAAACTCCTTCCCCTGCCTCCTCTCTCTTCCTCTGCCTTACAGCCTACTCTTACCAGCCTATTTTACATTTTGCATGGCACATCTGTGCTTGTGTTTCACTGTTAAGTATTAAGGAACTCTTGACTTGAGCCAAGAACTAAGACACATTCTCCATAATGAAGCCCCCAGATAGGGGTGCTACTTTCATCCCCTGCATGGCAGAAATGAAGTTCAGAAGAGCTCTTAAGCTCTTTGCCCAAGTATACACAGCAAGAAAGCAATGGAGTGTGTTTGGGCTCATGTCTGCTGTCACAAAAGCCTCAGCTTTATAAAGAGCTGATTTAGTACACTGACTGTAAGTTCATGCACTGGAACACAGCAGGCCTGGGTTCATATCTAGGTTGTGTCATAGTCAAGTGCCTTATCCTCTCTCTGCCTAAGTGTTCTTCCCTGTGGAATGGTGAGAACCATACTCCCTGCCCATCAGCGTTACTGTGAGAATTAGATGAGATAATGCTTAAGAAGCACTTGGCAGAGCACCTGTGTGTGATAACCACTCACTCCATCATTGTCATCATCATCATCATCATCATCATCATTATTTCATTATCATTTGTTACAATTACACTAAAGAGTGCCAAAGCTTTGCATTGCCGGCTACATATTCCACAAGGCAGTGCCCCAGCTCTTGGGTGGGTTGGGGTTGTGAGCATATTCCTGTGGAAGGGGTTGTAAGTTGCCCTTCCTGCTAACTTTTTCCTGCTGAGGTTGGCCAGGATCTGGGAACAGTAGCAGTGGCCATTTTGTTGGGTTTACTTTTTTTTGTTTTGTTTTGTTTTATTTTTTTACACTTTGAGAAGATTGCTGCAGTTTTCTGGAAATCTATTGCTCGGGCAAAAACAGGATTGCGTGATACAATTTAAAAGGCCAGTAGCTGCATTTCATCCTTTTCACAAGAAAATAACCCCTTATTCCAGTGAAGCTAAAAATAAAAATGGCAGTACATTTGGCAACCACGCTTCTTCTTTTATTACCACAGTGGCATCTGAATAAAATGTCTTATTAAGCAAGATATAAGGGCAATGAAAGGGAGAGTAAGTCAAATTAGTTGACATCTAAAGCTTGGTGCATCATATACAGCAAGGGTAGTTACTGTTTAGTAAAATGGATTTAATGCTTAATATAAATGCTGATATTTAGATGGCTATATTTTGGCAACTTGTGGGGAAGTGAGATTCTTTTGAGCTGGTCTGTGTAAGTTTTAGGCCCTACCGAGACAGAAACCACTGCTGTGGCACTGGATGATACTGTCAATCAAGTTGTGTCCTAATTTCCCCATGGGCTAAATAAAGGGTTCTTTGAGGAACCCAATCTGCTCTGTGGTAGCATCTCAGGGTCACTAGGGTGGGGGTCTCAAATTGGGCCATGGATCCCACCAGTCTATGACAGGTGCACTGCGTGTGTTTGTCTTGGGTATTAGACAATTAGACAAGATTTTCTTTGAACAAAGATCTGCTGATAAAGAAAAAGATTTTTAGAATCACTAGATTTGATTGTTTTTAAGGATCCTAGCAATTCTCACCTTTGAAAATCTCGAAAGACCCAGCGGAGTTGGAAAGCACTGTGGGTCTGATTTCAGCCCAGATTGCAAGGGACTTTGCTGCCCAGATGGCAGGCAGGGTAGTGCACCAGGACCCACCACATGGCAGGGATGCCTGGGAATCAAAATGGCGACAAAGCTATTATTGGAGATGCGGATAGGTAAACACTTGGCTTTTCCTCTGTGCATGAGTCCTTGCGTGAGTGCCTCTGTGAGTGTATTTATGCACGGAGAGAGTGTATGTGAATGAGCAACAATGAGTTTGTGCGTAAATCGGCAGAATTCACATGAGCTTGGTGTCTCATAGCTTTCGTACAAGGCAGGTGTATTATGCAGAATCCCTCTGGTGGGGTCCATGGGCTAGGTGTTCTCTTAGCCCCCTGCTGTTTCATTTGTGCTCTCTGACACCGTGGTGGCTTTGCCTTATTGTTTTGCTTGGGAATGTAAGGAATCTTTGAGGAGTTGAATGATTTCTCCAAGGTTGCACAGCTAATAGCCTGCAGAATAAAGGGAATAGACTAGATGTTATTTTCAATGCGAATGGCACATTATCTGACTTTCAAAGGGTCCCTCATCTGTGGGTGCTTCTGGCTTCTTGGTGAAGAGGGCACTTTGAAAACTTTGCAATAAAATGAAATTTAACAAACAAATAAGAGAAGTTTACTTCAGTGCAAGAATTCTTGAAGTGTATTCTTGGTTTTCTTCCTAAAGCATCTTGACAGTGAACATTCTGAACTCCTCGTGGAACAGCTCTGGTTAGTCTCGTAAGGTTTTAATGCCGAGTTTCAACATTCCTACTTCTGGGATCCTGTAACTGGAAGGTACAGAAATAGCAAGACTTCTCCTCACCACATTTTTTTTTTGTGAAAAAATATTAAAACTTCTTATCAAGAAGTTTGTTCCAGCTTTGCTTCTTTCAGATCACTCTCCCCAAACTTATGTTGTGACAGTTTTGGAGGCCTGCTTAAAAAGTGCTATGCATAATCATTACTAGGTAGTGCTGAGAGGTAACCAAGGATGGCTTCTACCAGAGACCTCAGCACTGTGGTTGTCTTTTATTCAGACCATGAAGTGCATCGAAGACTGTCTGTCACCCTGCTTCTGTGGAATCCTTTGCCAAAAGGCTTGTATTCCGAGTAAAATCCTGAGAGCAGACCACAAGTAGATTTATGTCCTGCTTCTGATGGTTCATGAAGCCTAAATATATCTAATAATACTTCTTTCCCTTGCTTTGCCAGAGACCAAGATGTTGTATAAATACCTCTCACCAGAACCATCAATCATTGTTTAGAAATTTAAGTTTCACCAACTAAAATGAGAAGGAGTAAGAGCAAGCTATTTGCAGTATGGAGTTTCAGACCTTCATTTTTTTTTTTTTTGCAGCGCATTTTTGGAATCTTTTGGCATCTCCTTAGATGAAGGAGAAATTGCACCCTTTGCACACTGCTGGAGAGAGCCTAGATTGGTGCAGCCATTCGGAAACACCTGAACGTATTAGTGAAATAAAATATATGGAGCCTGTGAACTAATGACCCCACTCCTAGATTTATAACTCAGAAAAGTTTTACAATAACTGAATGTGAGATGATAGTGGTGATGCTGTTGCTAGTCTGTATGATATAATGACTGTTAGATTCAAGATAACTTGTGTTGCAGTTTGTTGAAGACTGGTCAAGACTTTTTGGAGCATATATTCTTCATCGTCTGTCAGAGTTGCCAAGGCAGTCTTCATTTGCACTCCCAGCATTTATACATGCTATGTATTCTTTTAGAATGCATTGCCCAGTTTGTTAATGGTTCTGGAATCTGTACTGTGAATGTAAATTGATTTCTTAGAAAGGAAGTAAGGTTGGACAATAGAAAATTGTGGTCTTTGAGTTATGAGGTTGTATAATGAGACTCCTAGGCCTTGTATGAATTTCCTCTGTTGTTCTTCCTCATAGGTGGTCTGCTTGGATTGTCCCAATACTGGGGCATTGGCTACTTCCAGAGTTACCCAGCTTTCTCTCACAAATAATCAGACTATAAAGTATTGGTACTATTAGACTGAATGGCAAGTTGTTGCCAACTCAATTCTCAAGGCATTTCTTTTAGCACAGAGGAAAGGCAATGATAGGTTCCATCTAGCTTTAGCTATTGCATTAGTTTACGTAAGAGTTGAAGCTATCTTTTGCTCCAACTGCAAAACTTTGGTGACAACTGTGAGTTGGAATGAACTGCATGTAGCTGGAAAGGCAAGCCTTTTAGATTTTTTTGCGGACGTTGTGAACAGGGACAACAAAGCCTCTTCTGAATTTTAGTTTTCAGTCAATTCAAGATTTTTTTTTCGGGGGGCAGGGAGAAAATGAAGAGACAGGAACATAATTGTGTAATTTGAGCTTGCCTAAACATGTAAGTATTCCTCTGTCTGAATTGTCATGGCTAAGTAAGCAGCATTTTGCATCCATGTTTTTTAGCTCATGGTTTCCGTTGCTTTACATATGTCTACAGCATCCAGCAGACTCAGATTTCTATAGTACCCACTGACATACCACCTGAAACAGAAATAATGATGGATTCCTGACCGCTCAGTGGGAGATGGAATTACCAAAGACCTTTGGGGGAATCATAATTGTTGTTCTAAGGCCAGGATCTGAGTGGAAAGGAACCGTGTAAAACCTGAGTGTTCATCATTTCCTCACTCTGAATTTCCTCTCAGGGTAGACAGCCTGAGAACTCTCATGCCTCGGGGAAGAGCTTCAGGGCTCACTGCTCCACAGAACATCTACCTCCCTCGGTGTTACTGAGCTGCCTTATTCTGCTAGGGGTTCCTATCTGTGGAGCTGATCCTGGCAGCTGTGCAGCCACGTTCTGAGTGGTCTGTGTTTATCCAGTTAGGAGTCTACATTTACACTTCAGGATCAGCCCAACTCAAGGTTAACCTTATTGTGTGCATTCTCTACCTTACCATTTTGGACACATTTGTAACCAAAAATATCCCAAGTGTTCAGTCATATTCAGGCTGCCCAGCTCAATAATGGGACAAAAGTTTGTGCAGTTCATTTTGCTCTTAATGTGGCAAATTGTAAACTATCTCTTATTTGCTTTTATTGTGAGAAATTGTAAACTCTGTAGAAACAGATGTTCCCATTTGTGCCAGTAATGAGTTTCTTTGAATTCTTCTTCCCAAGCTAGCTCAACAATGTTAGTACACACGTAATGCCTTTTGCTCTTTCCCTATGGTTATACCGTCTTAGGACCTTGGAGAACAATAGACACTGATGCTCTTTGGCTGCAGAGACCATCTATGATGTTGATTCAGAGCTTCCTGGTCTGTCTGGTCTGACTGATTAACCCAAATGGTTGTGAGATACATGTATTTGGTTCCCTTGCAAGGCTGCAACATAGAGTCTATGAAAAAGCTTGTTAAATGAGTCCAACTCTTCTAAGCAAGCAGCCTGAGTAAATCATGTGCCTACCAAACTAAAGCTTTTAAAAACCATGTTGTCTGTTTCAAAGGCTAGTCATTACTTCATTGGCTGTTCTAAATGCCGTGCTTATGTGAATTTTATGTACTAAGCAACTAACAAAGTTTTATTTGAATGTCTGCAATGCGTTATAATGTTCAAAACTATTAAGATTAATGCCAAGATATGGAGCATGATTCACCCAAAAGGGTGAAGGGTGTAGATACAAGATGTTTTGTAAAATTCAAAATTAAACAAAAATTTCACTTAAATCAATATTCATTCTATGGAATTATCCATGGGTAGTCTCCTTTTAAAAATGACTTAAGGTGTTTACAAATACTCTAGTTCCCAGCCCTTTTTCAAATAATCTCAGGTACTTTCAACACATGGCTTGCCAGATGCTATCATGTCTGACAGTGGGACTGAATTTAAGGAAGTTGTGGACAGGAACCTTATCTGAACTGTCAACATCCTGCATCATCACCTTCAAGCAAATGATGGGGCTGAAAGCAAAGTCGGCCTCTTGGGATGTCCCAGGAAGATGCTGAAAGAGATTGGCCGATGAGATTCGCTGTATTTTTCATCTCCCCACCTGTCACTCCAGTGTGAGCCGTGGAGATTGGCAGTGATGTATTCCTAATGAGGAAATAACTCAAGACTTGTTCTGAATACCCACACCTAGGCTTGGGTCAGGACTTGGAGAGCAAACACATATTCTGGCTAGAGTTGTAGTTACATTATAGATTTTGCATGAGGAAGATATAGGACTTAGTCCATGTGAAGAGCAGTAGATCCAGCCAAACTGCTTTTCTGCCACTGTAATTGAGGTCATGGGAGGTCTCGTCTGCACTGTGTGCCCTTGTAAGATCTGCAAGGGCCGTTAAGTGGATGAAGCAGTAATTTTCCAGTTGTTTTTCTGTCCAAATGCAAAGTTTAGTACTCAGAAGCAACTAATACCACCTAGAAACAGTCTCACCAGTTGTATGGAGGGTTGCTGATGGATGGTAAGATGTTCGCCATGATGAGGAGGGTTCTGTGATAGAACCTGAGTGCCTTTGTATAATTGCTGGGTCCATGTGTGTTTTTAGGCTCCCGTAGTTGTATCCTGCTCTATGTTTTTTTTCCCCCTAGAGATGTTTCTGGCTGTGTACAAGTTGTTACAGGAGACCATTTATTCCCTTCCAGTTCCTCACAGTGGTCTAGGATTGCAAATTTCAGCTGAGCAAATTGTATACTGAATGACTAAAGATGGTAGCCCCAAGAACAAGTGCAATCCACAGCTTTCTCAGTAGTTAGTGATTGGAGGACCAAGCTACCCGGGGTCTGCGCTTGAGCTCTGTGACCTTTGGGGAACAGTTCAACAACAACTACGAGCTTTGAGTTCTGGGTCTGCAAAATGTGCATTTGTGGCATCTGGAAAAGAGAGAAGGCACCGCCCACTGATGTAATGAAAATGGCTTAGGAGTGAATGGCTTTATCTATCCTTCATTCACTCATAAACAAAATTAGCCTGTGTAGTTATACTCATTAACAGCTAAGGGTGCTCATGATTGGCCTCTCTCCTTGGCCATTGCCTTCATGTGGACCTGTTGGTTTTATGAGACTCTTGGTCAGTAAAAATAAGAAAGCAGAAATGAAACATACCTTAGAAGTATTATCATTCCCTGGGATGCTTTGATGGGAGAGAGGAGAGTCTAAGAGAGGGCTGTCCAGCTAGGAAGGTGCTGATGGTCTTTGAAGGCACAGAGTGGGGAAAGCTTACATTTCTCCTGATAAACGTTTCTCTTTCCAGCGTGTGCAACACTGCCAGAGGCCTGGGTGCTAATGAGAACCTCAAAGTGGTGGTGACATAATGTGTGAATCTGGTGGGTGGAGAAGAGAACCTGTTGTACAGAGGTTCAGTCTGGGTGCCTGGGTCAGTGCCTGCTATCATCCATGTGGTTCCCATGGTCCTCTGGGAGTTTGGTGGCAGCAGTCCTGGCTTATGTCACAATAAGCATCTGCCTAGAAGTGTGAGTTCTTAGAAAACTGACATATCCCTTCTCTTTCATAATGATTTTCCTTTTCCAAGAATGCATTGTCATCCGTGGAACATGATCTGCTTATAGGAGGGTTTTCTGAAACTTTGTGAAAGTTTGCTCTGTAAGGGCTCCTTAGGGGGCTTGTGGTCTTTGAGTGCCTCTCACAGCAGAGTGGTCTCAAGGCTTAGCTGGTGCTGTGGAGTGATGCCCCTCATTCCTGCGCCATGCTTCTCCAAGACTTGTCCTCCATGTTACCCAGAGAAGAACTCTCATGTGCAGACACTTCCAGAGGGGCAAAGCTCCCTGTGTTTTCCTTTCCTACCTTTACCTGTCTCGGTCACTGCACTCCCTGCTGCCCCCTCTCTGTAATCCCTCAAAGCCTTGAGAGTCCCAAGAAAATACAGGGCAGGGGTGAAAAATTTAAAACTACCTAAGATGGATCGGGAAAATACTGTGCATAAATAAATTACAGGCAAACCCCTGGATGAACGATGATTGTGTGGTTGAAGACCTGGCTGAATCCGTGTGTCAGGTACTGATTGGAAGCGTGATAAATGCAATGACCTAACAAAGGATTGACTTCTCCTGGAGACAGGCCCCTTTTAATGGATGGAAAGGGAGGAAGCTTCATTTAGAAGGGAAAGGCTGTTTGCTGTGCAGATATGACAAAGGGGAAGTAGACAACCATTGATTTACGTTTGGGACTGACAGTTGAAAAATTCAGCAATAATCATGACAAATGAGAAGAGACGCAGTCAGAGGGGAAAAAAAATGCCAATACGTTAGGCCTGCAAAGAAATGCCAAGGTCACAGAGAAGGGTTTCCAAACTTCTGGTTTTGACAATCTTAATGGAAATAATAGAAAAGATGAGGGTTTGGGTTCAAAGGGATGGCTTGGCCTGAAGGGCTACAGGTGTTGGTAATTAGTGGGGAGTTTGCTGAGGGAGTAGCAGGAGATCCTCTTTCCTTTGTCAGGACAATATCTGCTCCCAGGCAGATAGTACTTCTCACTGCTGCCCATCCTATCTTCTTGGGATTCTGGAAAATCAAGCAAGGTACCCAATGTCAGGAAGTAGGAGTGTGGGCCAGGGGTGCATGAGATATTTAAGGGAGTGAGGTGGACATCAAATCAGACATTCTACTCCAGATATAGGGCCGTGATTGGTCTATTTTTGCTTTCTTTTTGCCCCCTTTAAAACACAGATGCTAAGTGAAAAGGCAGTGTTTTTTTGATCATATGCTTGATCAACTTTAGTCACATGTCTGCTCACTTCTGATAATCTTTGTTCATCAGGCACCCAGTACTTACAGTCCTCATGTTTCTATACTTTGAAAAGAGAAATGCCGTCTAGAAAACTCTACCCATCAGCCTGAAAAGTAGATTTAAAGACCTGAGGGAGGTATGGAGAAAAGGGCGTGACTGGGATATCATCAGACTTTGCTGTGTCAGTGTGGACCAGAGCTTGAGGTACTCACCTTGACAGCAGACCAGTTCTAAGGAAAAGAAAACCTCTTCCTGCCAGGATGCAATGTTGTATCCAGATGTAGCCTGCAGGTAGGAGTCTGTTTGCATCTATGTTTGTATACACAGACAAATAAATAGCTAATGTGTCATCAGCAATGGGTTCCTGTCTTCCTCAGTCTATTCAGGCTACTGTAATCCAATACCATGGGCTGGGTAGCTTAGAAGCAACAAGTATGTATTGCTACTTTTGGTCCTGTGGGCTAGAAAATCTGAGATCAAGGTGGTGGCAGAGTCCATGTGTGGTTCATTGAGTACCTGCTGGCTGTGTCTTCACACCATGGAAAGGATAGACAAGCACTTGGTCAGTTCTTTCGTAAGAGTGCCTCTTCTTGAGCCTGGTGCAATGACTCAGTGGCTAAATCCTTGCCTTGTGTCTGCCAGGGTCCCACATGGGTGTCAGTTTGTGTTCTAACTGTTCTACTTCCCATCCATCTCCCTGCTTGTGGACTGAGAAAGCAGCTAAGGATGGCCCAGAGCCTTGGGACCCTGTGTGGGAGACCTGGAAGAGGCTCCTGGCTGCTGGCTTTGGATTGGATTGGCTCTGGCCATTGTGACCACTTGGGGAGTGAACCAGTGGACAGAAGATCATTCTCTCTGTACCTCCTTTTCCCTGTGAGTCTGTCTGTTTCTAGGAGTTCTTCCAGGTTGTCCTGGTCCCTTTCCAGGGGCCCTTTCCTCTAATGACATCATCTTGATGGTTAGGATTTCACAAGATGAATCCTGGAGGATACAAACATTTAGACTCTTGCATTCACCCAAACACACATTTCGTTATTACATTCAGAAGTTAACACTGCACTCTAATCTTCATCTTGGTTTGTTCTCATCCAAACATTGTCTGTGGAATCAACTCTCAGTTACAAATTAATATTTCCCTGAGCTCAAATGAAATGCTATAAGGGAATTGTTACATTCACTGGGTAAATTAAAGAATACTTAAGTAGAAAAGGGCATCCTACTGCCCTAAAAATCAAGTGTGTTATGAGATTGGTTACCACTTACTAGAACAGTAGAATAACTCAGAATTTCTCAGATTTTAGACAGCATTTGAACTATTGCATTCTTTGCCACGGTTATTGAAGAGGCATAAATAATTTTTAAAAGCCTTGTTTTATTTATGTGAAATCAAGTGCCAGGGACATCTTAAGCAGATGTATCTTAATTTGTGAAGACTCCACTGTAAATGAAAAATGATCCTGTTTGAAACCAAGCAACTCCCTTCAGATAAGCCTTGAAGAGAAGTCAGTTCATTAAGAGGGATCCTCAATGGAGCTGGGTTGTGCCACAGTTGTTCTTCTTATCCATGTAGCTTGGGGGGGACCTGGTGCCGAGAGGGTTAACTCCAAGACCCAAGTCACATGAGCATGTGACCATTTTCAGTGGAGTTGTCTGGGCATGTGAAAGTTCAAAATAAAACAGGCACTGTGTTTAAAAACATCACCCCCTTGTCAACTGAAGCATGTGAACCATCCAGTTGCCAAAAGCTCTTCAACTTCCATCAGTTAAGGCGTGCTTTAAGTCACAGAAATCCAGGGGACGGGGGAGGGACTGGCTTATAAATGCGTTGGATCTGGCATATGCGATCATCTTGGGTCTATAATGGTTTCTGGTGCCTTCACTTTCACCTGGGGCTGCAGAACGGGCATATAAGGAAAGTAGCCTCTTTAGATTAAACATTTTCTAATCAGCTTTATCACTCATATCTGAATTTATCTTATTTGAGGAAAATGCCAATATATTAGCAGGCATGTATGATACACAAGGTGACCCTACCAACTTAATGACATAATACATTATCCTTAATGAAGTCAATATCTTGTCTTTTAGCTGTCTGTCTATTGGGGCGATTAATTGCAGTGTCATTAAAGTTAGCTCTCTTTTCATTTGAGCTTGACAAGTCGCATAAAACTAATGTTCTTAGTTATCAGCTACTGGAATAGGCTGGAGGATGGAGAAAATTGTAGGACAAATAAGGGGGTACTGCTACAGCTAACTTGAAGGACTTTTTCCAATGACTGTTTCATGAGGTCTCTCTTTACTCAGGCTCTCTCCTTCGTTGAAATTCAAGGCAAAGATAGATGGCTCCTATTTCGCTTGGAATTTGAGATGGGGAAAAGAAGGTGCTGCAGCAAATTACACCCCATTTAGGAGATTTTGTGCTATTTAGTAACAAAAGCTTGATTACTGTAAAGGTTTCTCTAGTAAGTAAGTTTGTCGTCTTACCTGCTCTACCCGGGTGTATGAGCTGCCAGCCTGCTGAGGGTGTGATAGAGAATACATAGTTGAAACCATATTTTCATTTGACTTTGAGGTTTTTTTTTTTTTCTCTCCCTTAGCTTAATGGGCTCCCTGGCAGAGGGGAGCACCCAGGGTGGGGGAAGGGATTTGTGTTCCAGCAACACTTTGCAAAGGATCAAATAAACAACAGCTAATCATGGGCAGGGGGAGCAGCAGCGCCTGGTCCAGTGCTAATTGTGAAGCCAGAGCATCACTCCCTGCCTTCCCCCTACCTCTGAAACCACGAGACAGGATGGTTGTAATTTACAGTGTGTTATCTTTGTCTATAGCAGCAAGATGATATGAAGTAAATCAAGGTACGAGTAATGAAAGACTGAGAATTTATTCCTTGGAGCACACTTTAAAGTGTAGTATCTGTTATAGTGGCAGTGCCTGAAGACCCTGAAATGAGACTTGGATGAAGGGCAATAAAGCAGCATAGGAGCTCATGTTAATGTTGTTTGTCTGAGGTTAGTAATTGGGTTCCGCTGATGAGTTGTGTGAAGACAAAGTGAGAATCCCGGCTAGTATTGTAAATCTTACATTGTTGGAACAAGAAGCAATCCTAACAAATATTGATCCTCTCCGTGCCCAGAGGCAAGGTGGGAAGCAGCGGACTGCAGAGCACAGGCTTGTTTCAATAGCACCAATTACCTCAGTGAAACCAGCGTGCCGCAGGAAGTCCCAGGGTGGCCGCAAACTGCGAATTAGCCATGATTAGGCTTTTTAGATGGATCCTCCCCAAATCACCCCAGCTTAGCGTTCTGTCTCAATTATCTTAACCTTTCTAAAAACATATCTGTTCCGAAGCAACCCCTCCCAGTTGTTAGAGGCCCTGAATAGGTGTGGATGGCAGATGGGAGTAGGTGGTAGTCCCCACCTCCCACACGGAGGGACTTCAGCCACTGGACAGATGTTGTTTTCTGTGGTGGATTTCACTGAACAGCACCAAGTTTTTGGGGTGCACCCACTCCTCACAGGCAGTGAGCTCTGGTTGCAGGTTTGCTTACCTCTTGGTGCCTGTCTGTGATGTCCTCACGTTCTCTGCAGAGATGATCTCCAGAGGAAAAGGTCCTCCTTATCTGTGGGCCCCCGTGCTTTATGAAAGATTTTGTTTGTCTTGTTTAAATACAGGGCCGCCTTCCTTGGGATCCTGCCCGAGTTCTCCCTGACATGCATGGGAAGAGAATATTGCTAAAGTCTGGGAAAGTCACCTTCCATTTGGGTTCTCCATGAGAGGTAACCATGAGGCCTTAACCTGGGTCCATCTCTCTCCCCCTTCATCCACGTCAGTAAATTGGCTGCCATGGCTTCCCAAGGTCATTGCTTCGGCTAGGTCATGATTTCAGCCTGGGTCATGATTTCAAGGTGGGTTTTGTGCCCCTGGGGCCCCTCGTGTTCTATGCTGCAACTGTTTGCTGGATGCCTCCAGCCCAGCAGAAAGGCTGTCACTGGTGGACCTCAATGATTTGGTCTCCCATAAGACACTGATATGTTTGAGCCAACACGTGTGCTGGTAACAAGTAAGCCCCCTAAAAGTCTGACAGACCCCAATTTAAATAGAGAACCACTTCACTTCCTGATAGAAAAGTGGGGACAGGATACCTTGACACAGTGATGATGAGGCAGTTAATCCAACAATGCTTCTTGAGTGCCTAAGTTGGTGCCAAAGTGCCCTGCTTACCTGGTTAAATGCAGTGGACTTGACCTTCTTGTTGGAAGAGTGGTGGTGACCATACATAAACAAATATGGGTGGTTTCTGATAGGTACTATATAAAAAGTAAAAATACTCTTTGAGAAATGGGTGGCTCAGATTGGGAAAGGGGCTTCCAAAGAAACCCTTGTTCCCTCACAGGGTAAATGACGCATTGAGGACTAAACTTTCCCACTTCAAACCTCCCATCAGGATTTTTCTGGTGCTCAGGCTTGTGATCTTTTGAAGATGCCTAAAATGCCTTGCATCCTACTTCGCTAGCCTCTGCTTGTTTTCCAAGGAACAGTTGGAAGACCATCTCTTGCACAAAGCCATCCTGCTGCTCCACCAGCTAACAGGTGTGCACTCAGCATGCCCTGCATTGTGTTTGGGGGTTGACTCTTGGTCTGCCTTGAAAGCAGTGTGCTCCTTTCTGCTCCATTCCATGCCTGTTGGGGGATCTTTAAGTACAGGAAGCATGTAACTGTTAGAGCTCGTCCTTTAGAGCATTTAGCTGCATGTTGTATTTGTGGTAGGTGTCCCATAAATGTTAGTGAAGTGAAGTAATGGTAAAAAGGTAGGAGAATTTGTGTGTGCACGTGCTTTTGAAATTTTTGAAACTTGGATCAACAGAGATTCCTCAGTGAAATAGCCGCAAATTACTTTTGTGCAGGTATGTCAGAGTGGCTTTGTTGGATCTGAATGGACTGATCATGTCTGCCTGCCTTTCTGGGCAACACTTGCATTTTTGGGCGGTGGAGGGGGGATGAGGTTGTTAACTTTTGGTTGCAATATAATCCTCACCACTCAGCAACTGGCATTGGTGCTTGAACACAGGCACAAAGTAGTTCTGTAAAACTACAGAACTACTTCGCCGAAAAATAATTATTCTGGAAACATAGAGTGTCTCAGCAAATACAGGCTAGCTGCTAGATGGCTTTGGATGAAGTTCTTCACCCCTATATTGGCAGCACTGTCCCCTGTAACCAACTCAGGCACTCGGTGGGCCACCTCCAGCTCCTGCACATGAGGAAAGGGGAGCGAGTGAGTGCATTGCCCACTGGCCTCCTGAGACACCTCTGAGGATTAAATAACTAATGACTACAAAGTGCTCTGTGAAAAGAGAGTGCTCTATAAAGTGTTATTGTTGGGGCTGTTAAAAATGGAAAACGACTTTTAATTTAGAAAGAGACCACTCAGCGTAAAGAGGGGTAACTGTAAAGCTTTTATCGCCACTTTGCTTTCCCAGGCTCCTTGGCTGTTAGTGTTGGCTGCATGGTTTGCTCACACCTGGGCTTTCCCATCTGCTCACAGGGGTTATGAAGGATGCCAACATCCCATGGGTCTGGTGCTATTCCCATCCTCTTCCCGTGTTGCATACTCTTTTTCTGAGAGTCGGGTACCTGGCTGGTGGAGTGTCCTGTGATCTGATGTGGCTCTAGAAAGGCCTTGTTGAGATGAGGGACACACGATCTCATCTGCATGGATGGTATCCAGGGTATCCAGACAGCCTTTCCCTTTCATGAGGAGCAGGACTCATGGTCTCCTCCTAGTCAGTGAGTGTAATCTATTTTTATTCTAAAGTCAGAATGTTGCCAACTGTTTCGAGGCTTCTCATTTGTTTGGTCTTATCACATCACACTGATTGGGAGAGCTCCAAGGTGTCACTGTGTGTCTGCAGTCTGTATTATTTTATGCATGATGCACTCATGTATTTTTAATCATTATAGATGGGGTTTACATGGCTTAGTCCTCATTTCTGACATGCAGTATTACTAGTGAAAGAGGGTCTTTCTGATCTGCCTTTGCTTTGGTTTCTCTGATTCCACATACTTTAACACCTACCCCTTACCCAATAACAGGCAGCCCCTTCAAGACAGGAACTCATAAACTCAGTATTTATGATAGAAATGTGGTGATATGTTTGCATTTTATGACGATACTAAGTGGTGAGTATTCCATTCATGCCACCTCACCCCAGATGCCCATCCTGTGGTTGGGCTATCTGTCATGTTCCTCATTTTTTTTCCCCAAAGCTTGATCAAGGAGCTTGGGACCACTATGAACATGTTCCCTTTCATTAAAGAAATTATTATCACATATTTTTGTAATAAGCAGTAACATTTCAGATTACTCACATTGATGGCTTATGATCAAGCTTTTGCTTAAGCTCTAATCTTCCTGAAGCTAGCAATGTTGGGCTTTGTTAGTTAGCCACTTGTGGAAAGTTAAAGGTGGGTTAAAATCCACCTGACCAGAAATGGACTCAATCCTGAAGTTGAGGTTGTAGCCACTAGGCTTGGTTGGTAGTTAATCAGTTGCTGGTGAGAGAACTCTTGGTGATTTTGCTGTGTTGGAGGGGCTGGCCTTGGCCAGTATTTGTCCTGGTTCATGCGCTCAGTGATAGAGATGCTAGCTGGTGCATCTTGGGTCATTAGGTTGTTATGGGGTGCAGCCAGTGATAGCCAGCGCCCATTGACAGTGGGCAAATGAAATTTGGCTGTGTCCCCTATCCTCTGTCCTGAAGGTGGGTCCTAACAGCAATGGAATTTTAATTCCATGCTAATCCCCCACCCCACATCCTAAATTAGCCAGGATATTGGAAGTCCAGTTAGTCTAGGTGTTTCTAACTACAAGCCCAGTTCCTGTGCTTGCCCATCCCAACCAGCACTAATCAACCCTTAGCCCACAACACTTAGGTATTCGCTCCTGCCCACCTGTGACTCACCTATCAACTGAGAGGGGACGGTATTGCATTGTTGTGTAACCACTCCCCTCACAAGCCCCTTTAAAAGGCCCAGGAAGCCAGGACTTACTCTCTTTCTGGCCTGGTGCATCCGTTACTATGGCATCTCGATTCTTGGCTGACCCAGGACAGGTAATCCCCTGAGCATGGTCCCTGTGTACTGCCTAGATGGGGCAATGGATGTAGTAATGTTGTTTCTGGTTTGTGTACTATCAGGAGGTACAGGGGAGGTGAGGCCTAGCAGTAGTAGAATATGGGCAGAGAAGCCAGGGAAAGGGGAATGTCTGCAGCTTTGTAAGTGTGTCCAGGTTATTCTTATATTATTGGGGAAGCTGGGACATAGGTCTTCAGCTTAATGAATGGACTTAAGGGTAATGACCATTTATTCCTTTTGGGATTATGTTTGGCTGGATTATGATTGGTTGAATTGCCATATGGACTTGTGATTTGCTGTTGTGCTCTATTATAACCAAGTTTGATTAATAAAGACTCCTTAATAAACCTTAGACATGTCTGGTGTGATCTCTCTTGCACCCCACAACAAGGTGTGTGGGTTTTTCCTGGAGTGTCTGAGGAGATTGCTTACAATACACTTCATGCTTGTAATTAAGGATTGCAAAGGCATTGATTCCTATTTTTAGGAATTACTATAGGTTATCACCATCATTTTTAGTAGCCCTCTTGTTTCAAGTCCCATCAACTGTGAGCCAGGGTTGTATGGTCTGTGAACTACTATGATGCTGCAAGTCATTTGCTTAGATTAGCTTGTAAATTGACTTACTTATTTGGAAGCAAAGTTTATATGAAGCAGTGTGCCACCTGGACTGCAAATAAGCTTGAGAATGGATGTTCCATCATGCTGGGTTGTAGATAGAGGGCTGTGCATTGGAATGACTTAGCAAAAATGCTCACTTAAATGTTGAGCACAAATGGACTGTCAGCAATTTTCAGAGTCCATTCTTGTTTGAGTTCTTAGAGTCATGTATCATTAAACTCATTTTAATGACTTAATTATCCTACCTGCTCTCTTTTATTTTCACTCTTGCCAGGACTCCTTATCTCATTTAATCATCCCAATAGCATGGTGATGAAATTATTATTTCTGTCATTTTTTTATATAGAGAAAACAGAAGCACAGAGTATTTAAGTTTCATGCTCTTGGCCAACGATCTAAATATTACACCTTCATATTGAATTATATCTGCTACCAAAATGACTTTTAATATATGTCATTTAATTCTTACCTGTATGTCAATTGACAGGACTTTATCTCAGAGAGGTGGAGTTATCAGGGACTCCTTCTCTATTATTTAATTAGGAATGTTAACTGACCTGTATTGCGTACTATAGTCATGGTCTCATGGCATCTTAGGAAGTAATACCATTGTGGTCCAAGCTAAACAAAGACATTTCTGGATGATAAGTTGCTAGATATTTTTTTTCACAGTTTATTAGTGCCAAGGGTAGTAGGTTTACTGTTAGTCTTGGAACAACAGGCTTGGAAGAAACTTTAGATAGTTTTGTAGTTCAGGGATGGCAAAGCAGTACTATTCAACAACGTTTATTTAACATGTGTGTATTGAAGACCTGCAAAAATAAAAGATGTAGATTTATGCACTGATGCCTCACATATACCTACCACAGTGTCACAATTTTGGTGAAACAGCTATAAATCTTTGAAATTGAACAAGGAACATCCTTTTTACATGGCATTGTTTACTTTGTGTTTCTATTGGTTTTCATTCCTTAATGTAGAACATAAATTGTATGTGGTAACGTGCTTCCTTTCATCCTGAAAATTTTAAGTATTTTTTTTTAATCATCCCTGCCTCTTGTAACAAAGTCTCTGTTTTGTTCTTCTGAGGTTGTCTATTGCTTTACTTAAAAAAAATTATTAGATATGAAATTCTGGTTTGAATTGTTGCTTGAGAATTTTAGAGAAGTGATTCCATTATCCATGTCCTTCATTGTTTCTGATGGGAAGTCAGTTGTCACTTTGTAATTATTATTCTCTTGTTTTTGATATAAGTGTATTATTTGTATTTGCTTTCAGATTGCCCCCCCCTTAATCTTAAATTAATGTTTACAAGTGTGGTTTTCTGTGAGTTCATCCTGAATAGATAACTAGAAGTTTTTGGGATATCTATTGTTGCTTGTTTTTATAAAAGTGGGTGATTTTAAAAAAAATCAGAGATCTTCTGTCTCCTCTCCCCCAACAAATACATATCACCTCTTTTTTTCTGCTAAAGGCAGTGTAAATACATGTATATTAGACCATTTGAAATTATATTAAAGCATCTACATCTCTGTCTTTTGTTTTTAAAAAGCCCCTTTCTATCTTTAAGGTTAATTTGATGATCTACCTTTAAAAGCATTGATCTTTTCCCATACTTATTCTTCCACAAAAGTAATATCCAATGAATCAATCTCTGTTTATGGACATTTTTCATTTAAAACACTGTGCTTTTTAGGTTAAAAATTTCCATGTGGTTTTATTTTCCCATTTTTCTGGTGAAACTCCTCTTTCCCTGTCTGTCAATTTATTGTAATCATCCTTTGTCTTAAGAACTACATTATGTTTATTATTTTCTTTAAATGACCATACATGTATTCAACAATCTGACCCATCTCTCTTTTCGCCATTGACTTCCCTTAAGTGTTAACTCTGGGTCACATTACCCAATTACATAATTGTCATTTATTTTTGTGTCCTCCACATTATTTAGACTGATACCCTCCAGTTTACAGTGTTGTCCCCACTCTAGTTATTTCAGAATACATGTTGAGCTTTTGTTTTAGCAGTCATCTAACTTGCCTCAGATCATAAAATTTGGGCAAAGTGGAGGACAAAATCTATGTTCTTTCATTTTTTCCTTGTGGTTGGTTGTTACATAGTCTTTTTTATTTTAAATTATACAAGAAGGATGAATTTTTTTTAAAGATTTGTTTTTATTATTTTTTTATTGGAAAGGCGGATATACAGAGAGGAGAGAGAGAGAGGAGAGAGAGAGGAAGATCTTCCGTTCGATGATTCACTCCCCAAGTGAGCGCAACGGCCGATACTATGCCGATCCAAAGCCAGGAGCCTCTTCTGGGTCTCCCACGTGGGTGCAGGGTCCCAAAGCTTTGGGCCGTCCTCGACTGCTTTCCCAGGCCACAGGCAGGGAGCTGGAAGGGAAGCAGGGATGCTGGGATAGAACCAGTGCCCATTTGGGATCCCGGGTGTGCAAGGCAAGGACTTTAACCACTGCGCCACTGCGCCACTGCGCCGGGCCCTGTTACTTAGTCTTGTAATCATCTCAGCAAATGGCACTTTAGGATCTTCTAACAATTTAACAAATGTTTTGAAACTTTTTGTTTCAGTATTAGGTTTTGAAGCCTTATTTTTTGTGCATTCTCTCTGGTTTTGTTGTTGTTTCTGGAATGTCTTCCCCTACTTCACTGCTCTGTCAGTGCTAAAAGCCATCCTTGAATCTTCTGATCCATAAGATGATGATTTTCTGCCTGTGCTTTCAACACCAACATTCATTAACAACCTCTGTTCAATTTCTTCCTTATTTTGGTTTCCTTCTGGTAGGCTTGTTTTGAATGTTTTCTTCAGAATGTATAATTATTACCTATGGAAAAGATTTTGAGAGTCCAACAAAAGCTATTCTGTCGTTACTGAAAGTTGAACTTCAGAACTTTTCATTATTTAAGAGACAAGAGAAAAACAGATGTGTCTGTAATATATCTTGATTATTCATTATAGGCATCTGCACTGATGTTGAAAACATATTGTATAGGGGAAGGACATGACTTGGGCCAGATGTAGCCTATAGGCCTCTCGTTTGAGAAACCTGATTTGGTTCAGCTGTTTCAGATGAGGGACTGGAAGTTCAGAGAGAAGATGTGATTTCCCCTGAGGTTGTATGGTATCTCATCACAGATTGTAGAGTAGGAATGATGTATCTGACTCTGAACTCACAGTCTCTTCTGTTAAAATAAGTTAACAGCTTTTCTTCAGTTGCTAGAATGGGAAACTGCTTAGGGGCTATGATATTGGAGAGCTTTCATTGATGATGTTATAGAATAGCTTATGCAGAGAGTAGGGACACAAGAAGGCCAACTGGAGAAGGAGCACCATGACAGACCATGACAAATCTGCTTCTTTCTCTTTCTTTTGACCTACTAAACATTTCTGGCACCATAAGGTCAAGAAACCAGCTTCCTGATGGGTTGAACTGGCCCTCCCCCCAGTCCGGCTCTTTTTTTTTTTTAGCTCATTCTTGTATTTAAGGTTTCCAGTTTTCTCTCATGTCCTTTTGAGCTATTTGATGTTTTAATCCAGGCATCAGACATGCCGGATAACTTTTTCCTGAACTTTGTGCTATCAGCAAGTTTCATTGTGCCCTTATGCATGCAGGTGTGGCTGTATGGCTGCACCTGGGGCCTTGGACTGCTTCTCTCATAAATGGCAGATTTAGTGTCACACAAGGAATTGGTACATCGACCATCAATCCTATGAAGGATAATGCCAAATTCATCTGGCTGCTGGCATTTGATTTGTGGATTGTGTTAAAGGTCTCGGAACCTTTTGAATGGGTAGGATGAGAAAAATATGGTTCAGACTGCCTGTCCTGTTTTTTTTTTTATTGGTCTTTGGGTATTCAACAGGTGAGTAGGTGGAAATATTAAATATCTGGCCTCCAAAGTCTTGATCTTTCCCACTGTATGACATGACTAACTTTGACTTTAAACATCATTTTCCTTTGCTGGGATCCTGCTATATCTTATGGTAGTTAGATTGTACCTGTTGCAGAATTTCTGTTCTCTTTTATTTTCTGTCAGTCTCTGTAGTGATATCCACCCTGTGAAGAAAATCTTTTGTTATTAGCATAGCACTAATGTGACATGTTTCACAAGTGGAAGCAACTTTTCAAAACACTGGCTTGTCATCTTCATGCACATCAGTAGGAAAGGGGGTTAGAGAGCTCAGATTAGGGGGTCAGGACACGTTTGGGACTGTTCTCTGGTCCCCGTCCCTTCATTAATCCAGTGCCTCTCCCTCTTACTTGAGTCCTCTTACCTTTGGCATGAAGTTAAGGCACAATGTTTTCTATAGGGAGAGAATAATCTCACGTAAGCGTCAAGGTCCTAACTTCTCCTGTCCTTCATTGATTGTGCTGTTGTATTATTATCATATTAAATTGAGAATGTTTGATCCATTTTGACCTAGAGAAATGTTTGCATGTTGTTCCACATTGCCCTTAAGACAAATGATACGCATAGATTTAGAAAACCCAAGCGACCAAGGCCTTTTATTGGATGATTGCTGATTTGGACAGTTGGTTGGTTCAGGTCACTAGAATGGATCACGAATGAGCTCAGATTACAGGTCAGGGGGTTAGGCAGGAATCTTGGCCCTGTGTAGGTGGGTCACCCCATCAGTAGTGTTTTGCAGGGTCTTGTTTGTTCTCGAAGTTGAGTGTAAGGTACACAGTAGGTGTGCAAACAGCCATAGAGGGAGGAGGCTTATTATTACAGACTGCTGTGGTAACACAGAAAATGAACTAACCTTGCATTCAGGGCAGCTTGTCTTTAAGTCTTAAATTCACTTATTTTCAACTGGATGACCTTGGGAAAGTTCTGACCTTCTTTGGCTTTGAATTTCTCATCATTAACATGGAAGTAGAAAGAATTTCTTCATGACTCTTACAAATGAAGCAACATAAAGCACGAAAGTAATTATCAGTGTTTGGCTTCGGGTAATGAAAAGCTATTTCTAAAAACACACACATTACATGGTGTAAGACTGGTAAGCTGATAGTGTCACTTTGCACTGTACACAACACCTGTTGCCAATTCATAAATTGCTCCCCTTTGGCCTGTCTCTTCTGAGTCTTGTGGCTGGTTTTGTCCAGGTTTTCACTAGATACTTGGATTCAATGGATTAAAATTTATCTTCCTAGGGAGACTGTGTGTTTTCATCAAGGGGAGTGAGGTTTTCTTGAATACACAGTATTCCTGCTTTAGCTTTGAGTTTACAGAAGGGCCTTGGATGAAATCAGTTGTTGAATAAAACAAGCTGAGTGGCACTCTGAAACATCCACTGGATGATCCAGGGAAGATTCCCCTAGTGGTGGTTGTGTAATGTTCTGTGCTCCAGCTGCATATTGAATGGTAGGTGAATGTGAAGGTCAAAGGTGGCTTTTCTCAAATTGCAGACAGGCCCTTCGAGTCTGACACCAGTGCTCTCGGTCCCTTAAGGGGAAATGCTGCTTCCCACCCATAGATTATCGGGGGATTCCAGCCAAGTTGCAATTGCCCTGTGATAATGCAGTACTTTGTTTCCGAGCAGGTTAAGAACTGATTTCCCCATTTTGTAGCATATCATGAAATGAATGTTATTGTTAAGTATAAGACAGGGCATATTAGTGGTATCTTTTATTACACAGTCTTCATTATAAAAGAACAGCTATTGCTAAAATAGTCCCCATTTGATAGGTAGCGGGACATTGTTCTTGTGCTGTCGGTGCTGATTAGGGCTGGATAATGCCCTGTTCCTGCCTGTTCGGTCCGTCAGGGAACAAGGCAGACCCAGGGAAAATAGATGAGCGTGTGTTGACAACAGATTAAAAAGCCCCGTGTAAAGTCCATTAATAATGCTCATATTTAGGATTTGCTTTCTACTGTACTTACCGAATCTGCAACATTTAATCTCTTCTCCCCGAGACCAGCTGAGAGAACCTTTTCCCCCCTCTGAGTGATAGGCCTGGATTTTCTGAGACGGAGCATTTGTCTGTCAGGGCCCACGGCTGCTGTAGTGATTTACTCGCCGTCAGATGATGTTGGTGTCCGGTTGGTGATATAGCCTTGCTGGATATGGGGAAATTTGTTACCTTTAGCTTTGACAGGAAGATAATTGCTGATGGTTAACAGAACTGAGCCAAATCCATTGGTTTTGCAGCAATACAAGCATAGGATTGACTTTGAGAATCCTGCTTTTTCCTATGTGAACTTGAGTTCCAGGGTTTTTTTGGGGGGGGAGGGGCGGAGAAAGTGTGTGTGTGTGTGCGCGCGCGTGTGTGTGTGCGTGCGCGCGCGTGCATCATCTTGGGAAATGCACCACATTGCAAATATTCTTTTGGAAAAAAAAAATAAACCCTGCAACATGCTAGCGATATTCCCCCTGGAAAGAAAAGACATTAGAGGAGAGTGGAAGAGGGTGTGTGTGTTTAGGAAGGGTATTCTAGGATACCAGAAGTGGCTGGCCACTTGCAAAATATGTCTGTCATCAACCAGGCATCATTGTGTTAGGTACTTCTCCCAAGAATACATAAATCTGGGCCTCCTGTCATGTGGCTTGTCGATTTCTCTTCACACTGTGCAATCAAGTGATTGGCACGACAGTGCCTTACACCGTTGGAACCTCCAGGGCTCCTCCATAAGAGTCTTAAAAGGATGGGAGAAGCTTGGAGCATCCACAGGGGAAATGGCCACCTGTTCTGGAGGGCAGTGGGCAGGTCCTGGATTTGGAAGAAAGAAGGATGTGTGTGGTTTCCTTGAAGAGAGGCTGGGGCAGGCTTTGGGTTATCATTTGAGGAAGGGTATTTTTGCTCCCTAGCTCCTCTCATTTCATCTTCTGGTCATTGTAACAAAGGACCCCTGGGAAGCCATCACGTGATGTTTCTCTTCTTTGACGCTCCCGGTGGGTAGTTTAAGCTGATTGTATTCAGTGCCTCCACCAGCTTTGAACATGCTGACTTATTGGGAAGTTTTCTGCAGGATGTCAGAAATGCAGTGTTCTTGTCTGGGCAGCTGTGGACCAAGAGCTGGTTCTAATCTCTCTTTTCTTCTGCCTTCTCTATAATTTTGCCTTACCCTCAACATGTTGGGAAGGAGCAGGGTCTGGATACTGTTAGGAACTCACTTATTGGTGCCTGGCCTTTCCCCTGGTGACAGGGATATTCTTGGTTTTGCTTGCAGAGAGCCTCTGGAATCATCATTGTTCCATGGGGCAAACACCTGTAGATGTACCCTTGCAAGATGCTAGGATTTGTAAGGGGAACCAGATGCTGCCCTCTCTGATGGCAGGCTTAGGGACGGACTTCCTCATCATCACATCCGTCCAGTGACTCAGCACTGGTGGCTCTCGGCTGACAAACATCAGTTGGAGTGGACTTTCTGTCTCCGTAACCAGTACCTTGCCCAAAGTCCTTGTGGATCCCTTCCTCCCCTGGAGGCAGAGCATCTCAGCTGTATGGTGCCTTTTGTTTGAACACGCCCTACTCGCTGACTCAATGCATAATGTCCAATGCCAGGATATGACCATAGAACAATGACAACTGACTGCCTGTCATGCCACCTTCTTTGGACAACAGCCCTGTGTGTTGCTGCCTCTTCTTCCCTTTCCATGCTTTTAGGCTAGGTCAGTGCTCTGTGTTGTCATCCTGATGACACATGTCCATTCCTGTCCTCCATTCCTATGTAATGCTTTTGTTGTTCCAGACCAAGTTCAGTGCCATCTCCCTTGGGAAGTGTTTCCTGTTCCTTGACATGGAAAGAAAAACATCTTTGGGGGCAGTTGTACTAGTACTGATTATTCCATGGACGCTGCATTCACAAGTCTACTGCCTTCTAGCTGATAAAGCTGTAGTGTACCTAGGACTACCTGCCACCTGTTACTCCCTTGACACAGTGATCCCCTTGACAATATTTGGTAAGTGAATGTATAAAGTCCGTTTGGTGCTCACCATGTAACTCTTGGATTCTATATTAGTAATGTGTGGTAAGTGATTTAATTTTTTTAAAAATAATAATCATAGTCTACTCATCAGGTCAAACATACCTAGATCACCATCCCTGATCCCATACCCAACCTAGGCATTAGCAGTGGTCATAGTATTCTGTTTCAGTGAAGTTTGATGTCGTCTGTGAGCTGGACTTTAGGAGTCAGTCTTGGCACTTGCTACCCACACTTGGGGTTAGTTCTAAAATGGCACTGTTCTGCCATCCCTGGTCACTTGTGGTTGAGGCCCTTAAGGAGGCTGACAGTTTGTTTTTTAAAGTACTGGGTATGGGACCCAGCACAGTAACCTAGTGACTAAAGTTCTCGCCTTACATGTGCCAGCATCCCAAATGGGCGCCGGTTCATATCCTGACAGCCCCACTTCCCGTCTAGCTCCCTGCTTGTGGCCTGGGAAAACAGTCAAGGATAGCCCAAAGCCTTGGAACCTGCACCCATGTGGGAGACCTGAAAGAAACTCCTGGCTTTGGATTAGCTCAACTCTGACCATTGTGGCCACTTACGGAAGATCTTTCTGTGTATCTGACTTTCCAATGAAAAAAAAAAATCATTAAAAAAAAAGAAAAGTACTGATCATGTGGAATGTTTAAATGGTAATGTAAGACACTGAATGAGTCCAGGCTAAGTGAGTGATGGGGTGATACTGTCAGTATCAGGGAAGTATGTAGAGTGAGGGGACTCTTCCAGCCATTGCAGACAGGGAGGACTTCCTGGGAGACACAGGTGAAGGGTCAGAGGAGCTGGGAGAGCAGCCTATAGTCAGAACAGGAGCTCGAGCAAAGACCTAGAGGAGATAAACTCAAACAGAGAATGGCTCAGACTTATATCTGTGATCGGGGCATCCTTTAGCAATGGGGAACCAGCATTCATCAGGGCCTGGGCCACTCCTAGCAAAAATGCCTTCTTGACCTGAGAACTGGTGTGTATTTTAGGATACTCTGTTTTAAATCTTTGTCAGAAGTGGTTAAAAAAAAAAAAAACCCACCACCAACAAAACCCAGAATGCTCCCTGGATTCTGCCTCACCTCCCGGTCTTCCCTGCTTCTCCTCTCTGGACAGTGAGACCCTGGGACCTTTCTGTGTGTGTGCTCTACTCTCTGTGGCTCAGCTCGCTTCCCACATGATAAATACACATTTGAAAATATTGATTTGCTGCTTCCCTTTGTGAAGCTTAAGAAGGCTAACCTCTGCCCGGTGTTCTCAGACTTGAATTTTGCAACCTGACCATTCGACCTGTGGAAAGGCTGCGAGGTGTTCCCTGCAGCCCTGGAGGGCCTGCCCCAGAGGACGGAGGCCGTGATGGTGGCTGCCACTTGGGCGCTGCCTAGCAGAAGGCCTTCTCATGATTGTGTTTGTGTGCCTCATATGTAAGCATGTTTATAGCTCCAAGGAAAAGCCAGACCTAATCTGTCAATTCTGAGATGGTTCCCCCAAGAGAAGTGCTATTCTTCAGTCGTGCTTCAGGGGCCCCTGGGTCCCCCTGGCCCCGAGTAGGGGATGCGGTGTTCTACTTTAGTCTTTGCTCCTGCCCTGTCTGCCAATTGCTCCTGGTTTTATTTTCTTTCCTTGGTTTTACCACGGTGTGACCCCATGTTGTATTTTTTTCTGAATGACAATGAAAGTAATTGAAAATATTGATTGGCAGTACAGTTAAGTTGTCAACACAACCATTTAATTTGTCAGGAGGACTTGTTAAATTGTCAAAAATCATATAAAAAAAACTCCTTCAGTCACTGATGATATACATTAGAGATGTTCATGAATCAAATGGGCCATTTTGGAGATAAGTGTTGAGGAAAAATTCTGAAATTGTTTTCTTGAGATAGGTTCGTGTCCCTCTGTCTCTTTGTATGTGTGGCTCTCTGAGCACACGTCATGAACAATGTTGGAACTATTTTGTCAAGGTGAGTAAGGGCTACTTTTTTACATGGAGGCCTCACTAGAAGTATTGTGGCAGAAGCAAGATAATTTATAGCATTTAAATTAGAATATTCTGGGTCACGTACTCTAAAGTTATTTATGAGACAAAAGGCTTGGAAGTTTCCCTTTTCACTTATGCGTAGCATATGAATTATGTCTATTGGGCGTGGTGGTTCTTTTCTCATTAGGGAGATGTCTTTGAGGGGCTCTGCTCCTGTGTCTCTGCCAGCCTATCTGAGGGCAGGTGGGCAGTGTATGACTTCTTGCTGAGTACAGGTGAGCCAACCTTCATTTCCACCATTGTCAGCAACTCACTTACAGAAGGGCCTTGATCCCCGATGGATTTGAAAGTGGCTTTATTTTGATTGATTTAAAAATAATGCTGTCAGCTCCCACTTGGTCACAGTGAGGCAGATCACAGATTATATATATTTCTTGTTCAGCTTTATTGAATATCATTGGTTATTTGGGCTCAACAACTCATTTTGATCCAATTGAAGGGAACAAGGCATTTTATTGGCAAGCCACCTAGATCACTCCCATGGGCAGAGGGAAACAGAATCCCCCAAATGGTCCGCAGTTGCTGTGATGGGATGCCACTATCCCATTGTGTTTTGTTGTATCACAGGATGGGCCTTTTACAAGGAAAATGTTGCAGGTGGTGGGTGAAATCTCATTCACAGACTCTAAAAAGCTGTCATGAACTGGATTCTTTCAATAGCCTCGATGAACTAGGAGGGTGACTTTGCCCCCAGCACCTCTCAGTATGAATGTACTCACCTCTGCTCAAGGTGACTTTGTAGCACCTTGAGCAAAGATCCCAGCCTAGGGGTTGGATCGTTGAGTGCAGTCCTAGGGTTAGGGTCATGCATCTGCTTCTCAGATAGGTGTCCAAGAAACGCTCCCTAACCCCAGCTCCATCATATGCAGTCTCCCAATACAAGCTCATGTGCAGTCCCAGAAGAAGGAATGCATTTCTGGGAACATAATACATTACATGCCAGCTCGGAGCAGTACTGCTGCAGTCCATGTTGGGAAGATGCATGTTTTTCCATGTTGTAATAAATCCATGATGGAATACATCTCTCCCACTCATGGTGCCTTAGGAAAGAATATTGATGGTCGGGGTCTCTCCCAGCATATTCGTTTCTGCCTGTGTGTGGGCATCCCTGGCAGCTCTTCTTGGTGGTTCCTCTGAACTATAACCCTTAAGGTTTCAGTCAACAAACCACTGACAGGAAGCACTGTAACTCTGGTTATTGTCTATGAGCCTTTCATTGACACTTCCTGTGTGATACTATTCCAGCTCACAGAATGTGTCAATAGCTGCATCATCAGCGCTCTTGAATGACAAGGAAGATGACAAATACCAATACACCCTGAGTTGAAGATTAATTCCAAGAGCCAGGTACTGAGTAGAATGTTCTGAGAAATCTTATCCCATGCACTTCACATATGTATTTTTTAATAAATGCATATGAGTGATAAAAATCTATGTCTGAATTAGAAAGAATGATTTTAATAAAGACATAAAAATTCTAAGTGTTCAGAAAGTGTTATGTGGTGATTCAATTGCTTTGTTTTTCTTGGCGGGACATAAAATCACAGATATTAAGATCAACGGCATGGTAAATTCAAGTAATTTTAAATAAAACATTTTTTGTGTGTTATAAGTTAGTTGTACGATAGGCAGTGTTGCTTGGAAACATGAATTTATGAAAGGTAGAGTAGGAATAGAGAGATCAGAGCAATTTTTCATTCCAAATTTCCAGGATGCTTCTTGATAGACTGCAGGGGAATGAGTTTCAAGCTTGATAACACATGACTCGGCCTCCACCAGCTTCACCCTCTGCTCTTGCCACTTCTCGCAGCTCCGAGCTCCCCCTGGAATTTATGCTCAGAAATAAGTTGAGAAGGAAGGGATGAAGGTGTCTTCACAGGGTGTGACTTCAGTTTGCTGGGCTTCTGCTAGGACAGAAAAGCCAGGGAACTCCTGGTATTATAGCAGCACCACCCCTCCACCTTTTGTTCCTGTTAAAATCAGCTAGTTGCATTTCTTGGGTTTCCCATTTCTCTTCAAGCTGATCTGTTCTTTGAGTCTTTGTCCTCACTGAGCCCTGTGTAAGGGCACAGTCATGAAGAAACTAATGACCTAGTTTGTACCCTCCAGGAGCTTTTCTTTCAGAATCATGGTAGAGATCTGGAATACCTAAGCTGTGTGCCTAGTGACTGAGTGGCTACTGTAGACCGTTAAGGGCTACAGCATCCTAGAGGGGATTTTGCTTTGTTTAGTAAAGACCGGGCTGAGTGGTCTTAGTAGATGGTCTGCTGAAGCAGAAGTGCTGGTCATGTTTGCTTTTGGAAATCTCTGCATCACCTCTCACTAGTCCTTATTCTGGACACTTAAGTGGGGCAGATGTAGGTTGAAAATACATGAAGGCCTGTGGGACAGCTCTTCATCTTCTGGGTTTTATCCACTCACCTCTGAAGACTAAGATGGAGCTGGACATCTGGGTCCTATATTGTGCCACCATTACACACATCTGGTCTCTGCAGTCAAGCCTGTGGTGATTGCCATGGCCAGTTCAGAGTCATCTAGTTCCTCTTGTCTTTTCCTCTCATGAGGTCATTCAGGAACCTCAGAACCTCCTGCCTAGTTGTGCTGCCATTCTTCAATTGATTGCTCTTGCCTTCATGATCAAAGCTGGCTCAGAGCGCAGTATTTGTGTTTAGTTCATTAGAAGAGAGGAGGCAGCATGAAGCACAGCCAGCTGCTCTTTACAGCATATGATGTCAACTTTGCAGACAACGGAGTGCAGTTCCCTTGGCTGGCTCTTTATCATGTGACATTACCAGGCTGCAAGGGTGGCTGGGAGATGTAGTCTTGAAGTGGGCCCTTGTGAATCCTGCTGTGGTTCAAAGGGAATGGAATTGAAAGGAAAGGTGAAGTGTGCAGTCTGCCACAGCCACTGTCATTGAAACTGTGGCATTTCTTTTTCTCCTTTCCATTCGCTCATCTCCTCAAAACCAGCATTTAAACGACTTACCTTTATGATCTCAGTGTTATAACAGAATTGGGCACATTGTAGATGTTTAGACGGTGTTTGCTCTATGATGAGACGAATCAGTGAGCAAAGGAGAAAATGGACAGACAGTGGCATGCACAGTTCTGCCCTCTCTTCCTTGTGTGCCTTCAGTAACCATTGTATTTAAGCACATGCAGCTGAACCATTACTAGGACTGTGCTGAACCAGTCTGCACGAGGCCCTGTGGCTTCTCCTTGCCGCCTTGCCATGCAGTCTTTGAACCCAGGACTGGGGGAGAACGGAGGAGTTTGTCATTAACCCTTGCCCCATTCAGTTTCCTCCTTATCGAATGGCCCAGGCCTCTCCTTTGTTGAAGACAACAATGAAGGGCGCCTTTAAGGCTTCCCCGGTGAGTGCGGAGGCATTGCAGATTAGGTCAGTAGAACCGCGGCTAGGTTGAGCATGATGGATGAGTGGGAGAATGAGTTTCTGCTGCACGGTATTGTGAAATCTTTTCATTGTCACCAACGGGCCTATGAGGAGCTGATGAATGAGGGAGCAAGTGTCAGAAACGCCCTTCCTTGCCCCAGTACAGTTCTAATATCTCCCTGAGCTACAGGATGAGTATTGATAAAAGTAAAGTTTAAAAATAGCCGTGGAGTGATGGGGAGCCGTGATTTAAGGAGAACAGCAGCGGGGTTAGAGAGGGTTCATCTTCCTGAAAGTGCACGAGAGGGAGCAGCAGAGAGGAGGAGCCAGGCGCTGGACCTGGACAGCGAGGGGAGAGAGCAGGAGGTGTTGCTAAGAAGCTAATGTGATGAGGATGACGAGGGCTCTGATGGATGAGTTAGATCCATCTGGTCGCAGTATATGTAATAAATAGCCGTGCTCGGCTTTGACCTCTCCCACTTACCAGACACATCTTTCTCTTTTGGGATATCCAGGAGGGAGCTTCCATTAGAGGAAAGAAGCCGTCAGGAGCCAGAGCTGCTGATGATTATGGGCTTGTGCAGTGGGCGAAAAGGGAGATGGTGTCAGAGTTCCAGGTTTACCGAAAAGGGTTGGTGACGTACCTTGCTGACGATGATGCTGGTAATGTTTGTGAGTTATCAGGGCCGTGACTACCGCTGTTACGATAGTTGGAGTCGGGGAGAGGGGAGTGGCAGCTGTTTAAGAGACACCTTCGTTCCCAGATAATGACAAATCTAGGCTCCCTTGGTCCTGTCTTCCATTGCTGAAAGCAAATGTGAAATTAAGTTGAAATTGAATGGCTCTGTATTTCTTAACTGGGCTTTTCTGAGAATGGGGTATTCTGGCCAATTTAATTTTCCGGTTACCTTGTTAGAAACATTCTGCAATGTGTTTGCTCACATTACGGCCTTAGAGAATTTACAAGAATGAATTGATCATTGCAGATATTTGAATTGCTTTCACCTTTTTTTAAATATACATCAGTGGGCTGTTGTATTTCTCTGAAGATGTAGGTCATGTCCCAGGCATACAGAACGTCTGTAAAGACTGTAAAGATTTAGAAGACCAGGCTAGTGTCCCTTGTATATGCAGTGATTTCATTTCTAAAAATATTTTGGAAAATTGAAATTTGAGGTTTTGTGGATTTCTATTCACGAAACGAAGGAGGACATGAAATTAATTCCTGAGGTGTGTGATTTTAAGCAAATATGGAGAGGAAGTGGGTCTTAAGCATAAGTGCAGGTAGGAGAAAGCAGTAGCTTGTTAGTTGGGGAGGGCATTTGGCCTGATGGTTAAGCTGCTGGGTTGAACAGGTGCATCCCATGTTGCACTGGCTGCCTTTACCTCCTGCTGCTGCTCCTAATATCAGCTTTCTGCTGTGCATCCTGGAGATCAATAGTGATCTCGTACAGGGTGGTTCCTGCCCCACAGGGGACTTGAATTCCTGAGTCCCAGATTTGGGAATATTCTTGCAGGTATTTGGGGATCGCATCAGTGGAAGCAAGGTCTCTCTGTCTTTACTTCTCCAATAAACAAATACTAAAAGTGCCAACCTTGCTGGCTTCCATGGGACTCAAAGGATCTTAGATGAAACATAGGTACAAGCTCATCTCTCATGACATTGCCCCATGCTTCCTGGAAGAACTGCTTGGGTCCCAACAGCAAGTCCTGGTGGGGCTGGCCTGCTGCTACCCCACAACCTGTGGATGGAGACATGGGGTTTGTTTGACACCATCCTGATTCTCCATCTCTTTTTGGGGGGTGGGGGGAGCTCCCACATGACAGCCTTGGATGAGCATGAGTCTGACCTTGTGCTGGAACCAGCATTGCCCATCCCTACCATGGTGCCTTGTGCCCTCTGAGACCCCAGTTGAATCTGTGGGCTCTCCACCAGATGACACAAATCACCCACATGTACTCTTGGGGTGTTATTTCAAGTGACTTTTGCTGACACTTTTAAGGAACAAACCTCATCTCCAAGTGAAAAAGGGTCCTTCTGCCTCAAAGACACAGAAATGTCAACATTCTGGAGGATTTTAGATGATGTTGCTGGGGTGACTGGGGGGACTCAGTGGGGCTAAGAGGAAGAGAGGAAAGGTGTGAATCTCAGAAATTCATTCTTCTTTCCAGTGACATCCTTTTTCTTAATTATGAACATAATAGATAGTCTTCTTAGAGAAGAGACACTAAAGAGAAATATTTTCTGTACAGTCTTGTCAGCCCCCAAATTAAAAAGTCTTAATATTTTGATACATTTCCTTCTAGTATATATTTTTAACCGTTTACTATGGAATAGTCCATGTCCTACCTTTTTGTTTAGTTCTATGGCACAAGTATCTTTTTTAAAAGATTTATTTATTTTTATTGCAAAGTCAGATATACAGAGAGGAGAGACAGAGAGGAAGATTTTCTGTCCGATGATTTACTCTCCAAGTTGCCGCAACAGCCGGAGCTGCACCGATCAAAGCCAGGAGCCAGCAGCTTCTTCTGGGTTTCCCATGCGGGTGCAGGGTCCCAAGACTTTGGGCTGTCCTCAACTGCTTTGCCAGGCCACAAGCAGGGAGCTGGATGGGAAATGGAGCTGCCGGGATTAGAACCGGTGCCCATATGGGATCCCAGTATGTGCAAGATGAGGACTTTAGAGGTAGGCCACCGCGCCGGGCCCAAGTAGCTTCATAGAACCACTTGAGTGACTGCCCAAGTATCCTAGTTTCAAGAATGAATTTTCTTCCCTGTTTCTTGGGTCCTAGATCTGTGTGCCCTCCCTGCAGTGTGGGTTTTGATTTTGATCTGGAAAAAGCAGTACTTGGCCAAGGTGTGAGTGTCAGGTCTCTGGGAGCAGATGCCATGTTGTTTTGGTAAGAGGTTCCTGTGGCCCACAGTCCTGTGCAGCCAGGTACTGCATGTAAGCTCTGCAAAACCAAAGAGGCCCCCTCTCTCCAGTATCCATTGAGGAATAGACAGAGTTTTTCTTGAAGGGGAGGAGAGAAAGCCACAGTCAGACTGGGGCTCTGGCTGCCTCCTGTGCACACAGGGAAGCACTGGCCTCCACTGCGGTGTTCCGGGAAGATGCTTTTATCTCCTAGGGCTGCTCCTGGAGCGTGCCGCAAACTGGCGAGCTGAAACTACAGAAATTATTGTCTTGATGCTGCAAGTTTAAGATCAAGGTTCCTACTGTGTGCAGCCTTGTTCCAGGCCTGCTTTCTAGCTGCTGGTAGTTGCTGGTAATCTTTGGATTTCTTTGACTTCTGGAAGAATTATCCTAAATTCTGTCTTCACAGTCACTCCCCTTTGCCCATAGCTGGGACCACATTTCTACTTTTTATAGGGACACCAGTGACATTGCAAAGTTGTTGTGTCTGCAAAAATCCTGCTTTTCACATATGGTCACTTTCTGAATTATTGGGAGTTAGAACACCAACATATGACTGTAGGAGCTAGCCACGATTCAGTTTAAAGTAAAAGGTGCCCATTATGTAGTAGGCAGTGTGGGAAGCTACCACAGGATCACCTCGGGCATGGACTACTTCCCTTCTCCAGGCCTGGGTTTATGCTTCTTAAAATTTAACTGCGGGACTGACATTGTATCATGATAGGTGAGCCTCTGACTGCCACCCCAGGATCCTATGTGGGCACCAGGGTTCTGGCCGCTCCAGTTTCAACCTAGCTCCCTGCCAATGCACCTGGGAAAGCAATGGAAGGTGGCCCATGCGGGAGACCTGAATGAAGCTCCTGGCTCTGACCTTGCCCAACCCTGCTGATGAGGCTTTGTCAGAAATGAACCAGTTAAGAGAAGCTCTCCTCTCTCTCTTTGTCTCTCTCCCTCTGACCCTGTAGCTCTAATTTTCAAATAAATAATTCTGTGACAACTAAATAAAATGTAGGTGTGGCCCCTACAGCAGTGGGTCCCAAAGCAAAGTCCCCAGTCCAGCGGCACCTGCGTCTGCTGGGGCCTTGTTCTCTATGCTAATGCCCAGGCTCCATCTCCAAACTGCTGAAGTAGAAACTGCCTGGCTGAAGCTCAGCAGTTTTGTGTTTGGTCAAACCCTGGTGGCTTCTAAGAAGCATGAGGCCCTCTGACCTGTATTATCTTTAAGATGGGAATTCTAAAATGTCAACTGCTGAATAAACTCTGCAACGCAGTGCCCTAGCACACAGCCTGCCTTACGGGGTGCAACTCTGGCCCCAGACCCCAGCCAATCCTTCAAATTCAAATGATAATCTAGTTTTTGTCCTAGAGGAGTAGCCAAGTCACTAAGTCCAACCTTTTTACAAGGACCCTCTGTTCTAGTCTGCGTCCTGCCTCTCTAGTAAAATACATCTACTCAAAGTAATGTTTATTGATCAAAGAACTGTGCTAGGCCCTGGCCCAAACTTTTAGAAATGCACTCTTTTTGTAACAATGAGGCTTTTGTTTTCACTAAACTTTAACTTGCTCGCTATTCATCGCCATTTCCTTGGGGATAGTTGAGGCCAGTGAGACAGCTTGGACCATGGACTCACAAAGAAACATCCTCTTATTGATGTATGGATTGAGTGTGAAGGCCTAATGGAGACTGCTCTGGGGTTCAAGGAAGACCAATTAGGGAATTAATTCATTAGAATCCAGCGTTCCTACTATTACATCTACTTATTTATTTAGGCTAATGTCTTTTGCTTATCTTATTATAGCCATAAGTATCTGTCAATAGTTGATAATGCACTTTGAATTTCCTTTTGTATATTAAAATTTTACATATTGGATATTTGAAGACAGGAACCAAACTTTATTTTTGACATTGGCATCCTGGTATCAAGCTGACTTCTTATTCATGTGAATGAAGTAGTACAGTGCGCTGGGGTCCTAGGCTGGCTAGCCCCCTTTCTCTGTGTTCCAGGCTTTCAGTGTGTATGATGGTATTGGTAGACACAGAAGATGCTGTCAGCCGAGTTTGCCTACCCTGTTTCTCACACCAGCCACTGCCAGGTAGCATCTGTTTTGTGAGTTTCCTTCAGTTCTTGGAAAGAACCCTTACTTTTCATCCTTAATTGAGGCTTTTTCTCCTTTACCTCTAAGGAACCTTGTCTGAGTACCCTAAGAAAATTTTAGAGAGAAGATTGTAGACCTCAGGGTTGAGGGGCTTGTGTTCCAGTCTTGTGGTTTCTGGCTCACCAGCTTAATCCTGGAAGGTCAAGTCTTTGTCTGTTCTTTCAGTCTCCCCTGTCAGGTGGAACATGATTTACAGCTGCCTTTGAGTGAGGGTGATAAGGATGCAGGCCTGAAAGTGTGGATGTGACAGAGGTTTGAGAAATCTGCAGCATGGCATAGATGCCAGAGAGTGTATGCGTGCTCACGCACATTGGAAATTTTGTCCGGTCCAGATTAAAGACAACTTCATTATTACCATTAAATTTGCTTGCAGAGCAAATATGCTAATAGGGGTATGCCTAATGGTGGCAGGATGCCTTTTAATCCTTGTTGCTTTGGGGTGCTGCATTTCATTTTCTGGTGATGCGGGCCTGGTAATGATCACTGCTGATATTTACCACATTTTATTAATGTTCTTTTTATGATCCTTCAGGAGATAATTAGGATTGGGATTTTTTTTTTTTTATATTGTGAAATTCAGGCTAAATAGTGACATGGTGGGGAGGGGGGAGAAGTCTCACAGAGAAGGGATGTGTTACAAATAAACTCAACCCAGAAACCATATTTAACAGGGATTAAAATTAATGTAGCCCCATGTTCATTATTTATATCTGTTATATGGGGAAATACGTTCCTGGACTCTCAAGAACTGGATGTTAAGAAATGTTGTGTGTCTCCATTTGGAAAGCATCCAATTAGCACACTATTCAGAGCAATGGAACTAGGTTCTGGGCGGATAACAAATGCTTTCTCTGATTTATTTATTTTCAAAATCCTCATTTCACTCTTAATGTGTAATAAATGCAGACA